>NC_092743.1:14613101-20428101 GCF_047496795.1 Chiloscyllium punctatum
CCCAACCCTCCCCGATCCGCATCCCCCCCAACCCTCCCCGATCCGCATCCCCCCCAACCCTCCCCGATCCGCATCCCCCCCAACCCTCCCCCGATCCGCATCCCCCCAACCCTCCCCGATCCGCACCCCCCTAACCCTCCCCGATCCGCACCCCCCCACCCTCCCCGATCCGCATCCCCCCAACCCTCCCCGATCCGCATCCCCCCGATCCGCATCCCCCCCAACCCGCCCCCTCCCCAACCCGCCCCCTCCCCAACCCGCCCCCTCCCCAACCCGCCCCCTCCCCAACCCCGCCCCCTCCCCCAACCCGCCCCCTCCCCAACCCGCCCCCTCCCCAACCCGCCCCCATCCCCAACCCGCCCCTCACTCCCAACCCGCCCCCTCCCCAATCCGCCCCTCCCCAATCCGCCCCCTCCCCAATCCGCCCCCTCCCCAACCCGCCCCCTCCCCAACCCGCCCCCTCCCCAACCCGCCCCCTCCCCAACCCGCCCCCTCCCCAACCCCGCCCCCTCCCCAACCCGCCCCCTCCCCAACCCGCCCCCCTCCCCAACCCGCCCCCTCCCAATCCGCCCCCTCCCCAATCCGCCCCCTCCCCAATCCGCCCCCTCCCCAATCCGCCCCCTCCCCAATCCGCCCCCTCCCCAATCCGCCCCCTCCCCAATCCGCCCCCTCCCCAATCCGCCCCCTCCCCAATCCGCCCCCTCCCCAATCCGCCCCCTCCCCAACCGCCCCCTCCCCAACCCGCCCCCTCCCCAACCCGCCCCCTCCCAACCCGCCCCCTCCCCAACCCGCCCACCGCCCCCTCCCCAACCCGCCCCTCCCAACCCGCCCCCTCCCCAACCCGCCCCCTCCCCAACCCGCCCCCTCCCCAACCCGCCCCCTCCCCAACCCGCCCCCTCCCCAACCCGCCCCCTCCCCAACCCGCCCCTCCCCAACCCGCCCCCTCCCCCAACCCTCCCCCCCCCCCAACCCTCCCCCCCCCAACCCTCCCCCCCCCCCCAACCCTCCCCCCCCCCAACCCTCCCCCCCCCCAACCCTCCCCCCCCCCCAACCCTCCCCCCCCCAACCCTCCCCCCCCCCAACCCTCCCCCCCCCAACCCTCCCCCCCCAACTCCCCCCCCAACCCTCCCCCCCCCCCAACCCTCCCCCCCCCAACCCTCCCCCCCCCCCAACCCTCCCCCCCCCCAACCCTCCCCGATCCGCATCCCCCGTAACCTGCACCCCCGTAAACCTCCCCGATCCGCACCGCCTAACCCTCCCCGATCCGCACCGCCTAACCCTCCCCGATCCGCACCCCCTAACCCTCCCCGATCCGCACCCCCCTAACCCTCCCCGATCCGCACCCCGTAACACTCCCCGATCCGCACCCCGTAACACTCCCCGATCCGCATCCCCCTCACCCTCCCCAATCCGCACCCCTCACCCTCCTCAATACGCATCCCCGTAACCCGCACCCCGTAACCCTCCCCGATCCGCACCCCGTAACCCTCCCCGATCCGCATCCCCCCTAACCCTCCCCAATCCGCACCCCCTCACCCTCCTCAATACGCATCCCCCGTAACCCGCACCCCGTAACCCTCCCCAATCCGCACCCCGTAACCCTCCCCAATCCGCACCCCGTAACCCTCCCCAATCCGCACCCCCTAACCCTCCCCAATCCGCATCCCCGTAACCTGCACCCCCGTAAACCTCCCCGATCCGCACCGCCTAACCCTCCCCGATCCGCACCGCCTAACCCTCCCCGATCCGCACCGCCTAACCCTCCCCGATCCGCACCGCCTAACCCTCCCCGATCCGCACCGCCTAACCCTCCCCGATCCGCACCGCCTAACCCTCCCCGATCCGCACCCCCCTAACCCTCCCCGATCCGCACCGCCTAACCCTCCCCGATCCGCACCGCCTAACCCTCCCCGATCCGCACCCCCCTAACCCTCCCCGATCCGCACCGCCTGAGCCTCCCCGATCCGCACCCCCCCTAACCCTCCCGATCCGCACCGCCTGAGCCTCCCCGATCCGCACCGCCTGAGCCTCCCCGATCCGCACCGCCTGAGCCTCCCCGATCCGCACCGCCTAACCCTCCCCGAATCCACAACCCCCAAACCACCTCAACCCCCACCAATCCGCCGCCCACCCTCCCCCAATCCGCCCCATCCCCCCTCCCCAATCCGCCCACCCTCCCCCTCCCCCAATCCGCCCCCCCTCCCCCCCTCCCCCAATCCGCCCCCCCTCCCCCAATCCGCCCACCCTCCCCAATCCCGCCCACCCTCCCCCAATCCGCCCACCCTTCCCCCTCCCCCCCTCCCCAATCCGTCCCCTCCTCCCCCAATCCGCCCACCCTCCCCCCCTCCTCCCCTCTCCCCCCCTCCCCCCCCTCCCCCAATCCGCCCACCCTCCCCCCCTCCCCGACTCCCCCAATGCGGACACCCTGCCCCCCTCCCCCCCGCCCCCCTCCCCCCGCCCTCCGCCCACCCTCCTCCCTCCCCCCCTCCCCCAATCCGTCCCCCCCTCCCCCAATCCGCCCACCCTCCCCCCCCCTCCCCCAATCCGCCCACCCTCCCCCCCCCTCCCCCAATCCGCCCACCCTCCCCCCCCCCTCCCCAATCCGCCCACCCTCCCCCCCCTCCCCCAATCCGCCCACCCTCCCCCCCCCCCCTCCCCCATCCACCCACCCTCCCCCCCCCTCCCCAATCCACCCACCCTCCCCCCCCCCCTCCCCCAATCCACCCACCCTCCCCCCCCTCCCCCAATCCGCCCACCCTCCCCCCCCTCCCCCAATCCGCCCACCCTCCCCAAATCCGACCCCCGCCCCCCCCTCCCCCCTCCCCAAATCCGACCCCCGCCCCCCCTCCCCAAATCAGACCCCCCCCTCCCCCCTCCTCAAATCCGACCCCTGCCCGCCCTCCCCCCCTCCCCAAATCCGACCCCCGCCCGCCCTCCCCCCCTCCCCAAATCCGACCCCCGCCCGCCCTCCCCCCCTCCCCAAATCCGTCCCCGCTCGCCCTCCCCCCCTCCCCAAATCCGACCCAGTCCGCACTCCCCCACCTCCCCCAGTCCGCAACCCCCCCCACCCTGTCCGCACCCCACCCCCAGTCCGCACCCCCCCAACCTCCCCAAGCCCTTCCCCCCCCTCACCCTCCCCCCCCTCACCCTCCCCCCACCCTCCACCCTCCCCCCCCCTCACCCTCCCCCCCCCCTCACCCTCCCCCCCCCTCACCCTCCCCCCCCCCTCACCCTCCCCCCCTCACCCTCCCCCCCCTCACCCTCCCCCCCCTCACCCTCTCCCCCCTCACCCTCCCCCCCCTCACCCCCCCCTCACCCCTCCCACCCCCCCACCCCTCCCCCCCCCCCACACTCCCCCCCTCACCCTCCCCCCTCCCCCCCTCACCCTCCCCCTCCCCCCCTCACCCCCCCCCACCTCCCCCCCCTCACCCTCCCCCCTCCCCCCCCTCACCTCCCCCCCCTCACCTCCCCCCCCTCACCTCCCCCCCCCTCACCTCCCCCCCTCACCTCCCCCCCACCCCCCCCCTCACCTCCCCCCCCTCACCTCCCCCCCTCACCTCCCCCCCCCCCTCACCTCCCCCCCCTCACCTCCCCCCCTCACCTCCCCCCCCTCACCTCCCCCCCCCTCACCTCCCCCCCCTCACCTCCCCCCCCTCACCTCCCCCCCCTCACCTCCCCCCCTCACCTCCCCCCCCTCACCTCCCCCCCCTCACCTCCCCCCCCTCACCTCCCCCCCCCTCACCTCCCCCCCCTCACCTCCCCCCCCTCACCTCCCCCCCCTCACTCCCCCCCCTCACCTCCCCCCCCTCCTCCCCCCTCACCTCCCCCCTCACCTCCCCCCCCTCACCTCCCCCCCCTCACCTCCCCCCCCTCACCTCCCCCCCCTCACCTCCCCCCCCTCACCTCCCCCCCCTCACCTCCCCCCCCTCACCTCCCCCCCCTCACCTCCCCCCCCTCACCTCCCCCCCCTCACCTCCCCCCCTCACCTCCCCCCCCTCACCTCCCCCCCCTCACCTCCCCCCCCCTCACCTCCCCCCCCTCACCTCCCCCCCCCTCACCTCCCCCCCTCACCTCCCCCCCCCTCACCTCCCCCCCTCACCTCCCCCCCCTCACCTCCCCCCCCCCTCACCTCCCCCCCCCTCACCTCCCCCCCCTCACCTCCCCCCCCCTCACCTCCCCCCCCCTCACCTCCCCCCCCCTCACCTCCCCCCCCTCACCTCCCCCCCCTCACCTCCCCCCCTCACCTCCCCCCCTCACCCTCCCCCCCTCAACCCTCCCACCCTCACCCTCCCCCCCCCACCCTCACCCTCCCCCCCCCCCACCCTCACCCTCCCCCCCCCACACTCACCCTCCCCCCCCCCACCCTCACCCTCCCCCCCCCACCACCCTCACCCTCCCCCCACCACCCTCACCCTCCCCCCCACCCTCACCCTCCCTCCCCCCCCTCACCCTCCCCCCTCACCCTCCCCCCCCCAACTGACCTCTACCTCATTACAACCCCCTAAACCCCCTCACTCCCTCGTCCACACCCCAAAACACACCTCCCCCCAAACTGGCCTCTAGCTCAATACACCCCTAACCCACCCCCTCATTCTGTAATCCACACCCTCAACCCTCCCCCAACTGAACTCTAGCTCAATACACCCCTAACCCCCCCACTCCCTAATCCACACCCCCTAACCCCACCCCCCCCAACCCTCCCCCCAACTGACCTCTCGCTGAATACACCCCTAACCCCACCCCTTCACTCCCTAACCCACACCTTCTATCCTACCCCCCCCAACCAACCTCTAGCTCAATACACCCCTAACCCCACCCCTTCACTCCCTAATCTGCGCTCCCTACACCTGGCTCCCACTGCAACTGACCTCAAGATCAATACACCTCTAACCCTAACTTCATCACTTCCTAATCACAAACCCCTAACCCTCCCCCCAACTGACCTCTAGTTCAATAGACCCCTAACCCATCACTCTCCGCCCTTCTGACTACCCACCCCCTTCACTCCATACCCCCAATCCGCCACCCACACCCCCATCACTCTCCACTACCTCGGCCCACCTACCCCCTCTGTCCCCAAAACCCACCACTCCCTACTCCCACCCAGACCCCCACCCACTCCCTACCCTCAGCCATTAGTCCTTACTCCCAACGTGTGGGTATGTCCTGTGTACAGTTGGTTAACATGTTTGCCTAAGGATCAGCAACTGGGCTTATTAGGTTATTTGACAGTGAAGCAATTTGAGTTGTCTTGAGGATATACAATGTGATGAAGTGAGAGCCATCAGTTCAGAATTAGATTTCTTTTTAAACAAGCGTTTATCGACTTCTGAACATTTGGTAGCATCAAAGTGGTACAGCTAAGATTCCTATGCAGAGTAACATTTTCCTGTTTTCTTTTCAGATATTCTTCACTGGGCTAGAAATTACTAGACTGACACCTTAACAATGCACAGATACTTCCTTCAGGCCATCATCTGGCACTCAAAGCAAGCTTGCAATGTCCGACCATGTGCCACACTTGTACTTTCAATGACAGGTGGGAAAATGCCTTTCTTTATCCAACATCGGGGGCAACGCCTCCACACATCACGTCCAGTTATTGTCTCTGAACAGAGGCGGCCAAATTTGCAGGAAGATCCACTATCCACACACCACGAGGGCCTTGATCATAGCAAAATACAAGAGTCCAAAACTTTTCCAGAAAATGACCCGCAACAAGATGCCTTGACGGACTCAGTTCAGAAAACATACTTTTCCTCCACAAAACTGAATCAAGAGGTAGCAAATGTGGAAACTGATCCTCTCCAGGACCCTTCAATAGGCCTTTTTCAACGATTCAAGAAGACATTCAAACAGTATGGGAAAGTCATGATTCCAGTACATCTCGTAACGTCAACTATATGGTTTGGTACATTTTATTATGCCGCAATGAAGTAAGTGAGTTGAAAGCTACGTTGCTCGATGTGTTGTAAGCTTTCAGATCCTTACATTAGTTCTGATTCTTCTGTGAATTGCCTTTAAATCTGTTTCTTCTGGCTCCTGACCTTGCTGCCACTGGAACGTTTTACCTGATCTACACTTAGCGAAACCATTCATGATTTTGAAACTATATTTTTAAGGTGAGAGGAGACAGATTTAAGGAGGACAAAGGGGCAACTTTTTTACACAGTAGTTTGTGTGTGCAGTGGCCTGCCAGAGAAGGTGTTGGATATGGGTACAGTTATAACATTTAAAAGATATTCAGTAATAGGAAAGGTTTGGAGGGATATGGGCCAAGCACAGGGAGGTGGGAATAGTTTAGTTTGGGAACATGTTCGGCATGAAGTGGCTGGACTGAAAGATCTGTTTCCGTACTTTATTACTGACTTTACAGCTTTCTAATGCATTCCAGTAGCCTCCTCTGCACTCTAGAAAACCCTTGACAAGCTTCCAAAAATATGTTTCTCGAAATTGGATGCATTACTGCTGCTGAGTGTCTGCTGTGACTCAATTAATAAATCTCTTGTCCCTGAACCACAGATTCCTAGTTTGAGGATATGAACATAAAAAATCAAGGTTGACACTTCAGTGCAATACTGAGGGAACACTGCACTGTCAGCAGTGCCATATTTCTAAAGCTGCTCCTATCAGCCTGTTCCTTTACAGATGTGAAAGATCCTCCCCATTGTACTATTTCACAGAGGAGCAGGGGAGTTATCCCTGGTCTCTTGGCCAATACTTGTCACTCAATAAGCATCACAAAAGACCAGAATATCTGGCCATGGTCATATTTCCTGTCTGTGAGAAATTAGCTACCACACTTCCTTCATTACAAGTGATTACATTTTAGAAAAAAATTCATGGGCTCGAAAGTACTTTAAGGGGCATCAGTGGTTATGAAAAGCACTGAATAAATGCACGTTGGTTTTTCTTCAAAACTGAGGTCTGACCAGCGTTAGGAAAGTTCCAGAGCAAGTTTTGTACTTCCATGTCTTTGTTTATAAAACCAAAGAATCTTTTTGTTTGATAGCCATCTCAACTTGTCTGAAATATTTATGTACGTACACATGGATGCCATTCTATTCCTGCACCACCTTCAAAATTGTACCACTGAATTTACATTACATGTTACACTGCCCTCATTCTGTGGCAAAGCCATTTAACATTGAAATGAGGAATACCTTCACTGAGTAAATCTTGGGGTTGTGCAGGAAAATGGGATGAAATTAGATTCCCTACAGTGTTGAAACAGGCCCTCCGGCCCAACAAGTCCACACTGACCCTCTGAACATAACCCACTCAGACCCATTTCCCAACTTTTACCCCTGACTAATGCACCTGGCATTATGGAGCAATTTAGCGTGGCCAATCCACCTAATCTGCACATCTTTTGACTGTGGGATGAAACTAGAGCATCCGGAGGAAACCCACACAGACATGGGGAGAATGTGCAAACTCCATATAGACATGATTTGGAGACCGGTGTTGAACTGGGGTGTACAAAGTTAAAAATCACAACACCAGGTTGTAGTCCAACAGGTTTAATTGGAAGCACTAGCTTTCCGAGCGCTGCTCCTTCATCAGCAGTCCAAAAGCTAGTGCTTCCATTTAAACCTGTTGGACTATAACCTGGTATTGTGTGATTTTTTAACTCCATACAGATAGTTGCCAGAGGCTGGAATCGAACCCAGGTCCCTGGCACTGTGAAGCAGCAGTGCTAACTGCTGAGCCACTGTGCCACCCAAGGTTGAGGTAGATCAGCAATGAGTCAAGAGTGTGGTGTTGGAAAAGCGGAGCAGGGGAGTCGTTGTTTCAGGCATGAGCCCTACTTTCTCCTAATAGATCAGCCACGATCTAGTTAAATGTCTGGAAAGCTTTGAGGGGCCAAAATGACACGCTCATATTTCATTTTCATATGTTCTGTTGGTAAATCCTGATCTTCATTGCTCAAAGTGAGGTTTGTGTTCATGCAGAGTTATTTCATTCTTGTATTTGTGTGTGTAATGGAAACTGAACTGAGATCACCTCTCTTGTAATATCAGTTGCTGTGCACCTCACTGCTCCTGTCACTGTCTGTCTCCCAAGAGCCTTTTATGCCTTTGCCTAGATCCTCTTTTTACATTGAAGAAGAGTACTTACGTGTCAGAGTAACAGTTGGCAGTGGCAAGCTGGGAATGTACAGTTCCTCTGAGCTTCTGGCATGTGCACAAGCAGGAAATTTATCATGTGGAGAAACCTGTAACTTAACTGGTGGAATATAGTTTGAACTTACTGCCCAGGGATCAAATTAGTATTGGGAATCCATCCCACTTGTATTATACTGGCAGTTTGTATAGTAGGGAGAAGAGCCAATTTCTACTTTACATAAAGGGAGGCAAGTTGTAAACTTTTTCCCAGAAATTTTTGTCTGCCTGGACAAACCAACCACCTCCAGTTAGTTCAGTTTTATATTGGGCTTTAAAAAAGCTGTTTATTTTAAAACTGAATATTTGAAGTATTTAGACCTGATTGGTATAAGGCTAAATAATGAAATAACACCTCTAATGACAATTGTCTATCCATTAGCAGCTTGTGATAGGAAGTTTAGTTTGTGAATACATTTAAAGAGCAGTTATTTAAAACAGAAGCTACAAATTTCCTAGAAACTGCTGGCGTTTCCACCATGACTTTGTGATGAAGCTTGAAGTAAATTTCGGAGTAATTGTCATAGCATTGTCTCCAATTAGTCTCCAATTAGTTTGAAATGTTTTAGATATAAAAATATTAAACTCAAATCTTCCACCAATGAAACACATGCCCAGGTACCAAACCCTGCCTTGGCATGTGTTGTCTGTCAAGAAATTTTGCAAATTGTAATTGCTTAGTCAAAGATTATGTTTCAAATATGTCTTTTCATCTTCCAGAAGAAATGAAGGGTGTTTCAGATTTTAATTGTCTGTCTTAATCTCTTCCTGAATTATCCTGAAAATCGTGTTCGTGATTTTATTACATCTTTCGTAAACCATCACAGTAAAAGCAAAGCTCGCAGGGAGGTCTTGTTCTTGTGCATATACTGGATAAGGTTGCCGCCAAGAGGACTGTCTGACTTAGATTTTAAAAGTATCTCCCTCGAATACCATTAATATTGGTGTGGCACAGGGATATGAACTGTTCACCATTTATATCATTTACTTAAAGGAAGTGACAGAAGGGTTGCCAAATTTGCTGATGATACAAAGTTAGGTAGAAAAGTGAAGTTGTACAATACGGAAACAGACCCTTCAGCCCAACTCCTCCATGCTGACCAGGTATCCTAAACTGAACTAATTCCATTTGACTATATTTGCCTGTATCCCTCTAAACCTTTCCCATTCATGTATCCACCCAAATGTTTTTAAATGTTGTAATTATATCTGTCTCTATGGCTTCCTCTGGCAGCTTGTTCCATACATGCCCCATTCTCTGTGTGAAAAAAATTTCCCCTTTGGTCCCTTTTTCTAATCTTTGGGAAAAGGACCTTAGCTATTCACCTTATTTATGTCAACACCTTACCCTTCATGATTTTACAAATCTGTAAGGTTTTTTTTTAGATTAGATTAGATTACTTACAGTGTGGAAACAGGCCCTTCGGCCCAACAAGTCCACACCGCCCCGCCGAAGCGTAACCCACCCATACCCCTACATCTACATTTACCCCTTACCTAACACTATGGGCAATTTAGCATGGCCAATTCACCTGACCTGCACATCTTTGGACTGTGGGAGGAAACCGGAACACCCGGAGGAAACCCACGCAGACACGGGGAGAACGTGCAAACTCCACACAGTCAGTCGCCTGAGGCGGGAATTGAACCCAGGTCTCAGGCGCTGTGAGGCAGCAGTGCTAGCCACTGTGCCACCGTGCCGCCCACAGGTTACTCCTCAGCCTCTGACACTCCAGAGGGAGAAAGTCCCAACCTATCCAGCTTCTTATATCTTGAACCCTCCAGTCCCAGAAACTTCCTTGTAAATATTTTCTGCACCCTTTCCTGTTTAACAACATACTTCCCATAACAGGCTGACCACAATTGCACAGAATATTCTAAAAGTGGCCTTACCAATGTCTTGTATGGCCATAATATGATGTCCCAACTCCAGTACTCAACACTCTGAAGGCAAGGGTGCCTTTGTCACGACCCTGTCTACCTGCAACAATACTTTCAAGGAACTTTGTACCTGCACCCAAGGGTCTCCACTCGACAACACTCCCCAGGGTCCTACCGTTAACAGTAAGTCCTGCCCTAGTTTGTCTCAGCAAAATGCAATATTTTTCATTTATCTAAATTCAGCTTTGTAAAGGACACAGGTTAAGTAAATGGGCGAGAAGTGGTAAATGTGGGAAAATGTGAAATTGTCTATTTTGACAGAATAAAAAAGAAACATTATTAGTGAGAAATTACAGAGCTCTGATATGCAGAGGGATCTGGATGACCTCCTGCATGGACCTCAAAAGATTAGTATGCAGGGACTCTAGGGACATGAGGGGAATTGATCACAAAAGTAGGGAGGCTATGCTTTAGGTTATGTAGAACACGAATGGGAGTGCATGTGGGTACTGTACACAGTGTCATTGGCCTTATTTAAGAAAGGATGTAATTGGATTGTAGGTAGTTCAAAGAAGGTTTATCAGACTAATATTGGGATTGGGCGATTGCTTTTAATTTCATGGGGAAAGATTGGACAAACTAGATTTATATCTCTTTGAGTTTAGATAGTAAGATGTAATTTGAATGAAACATACAAGATGCTGAGGAGCCTTGACTGTGGATGTGGAGATGATTTTGCCTTTTGGGAGAATCTAGAACTCTGAGTCCCTTAAAAGTCAGAGGTTGCCAATTCAAAATACAGAGAAGGCAAAACATTTTCTGACTGTTGAGAGTCTTTGGAACTTTATTGCTGAAAAATGGATAGAAGCAATTTTGAACATTTTTAAGGCAGCAATGGACTAGGGGGTGCATTTTTAAGGTGAGAGGAGGGAAGCAAATCTTTTCGAGAGTGGTTTGCATGGTGTGAACTTCCTGAGGAAGTGGTGGATATGGGTACAATTATGAAGTTTAAAAGACACTTTCTTAGATACATGAACAGGAAAGGTTTGGAGGGTTATGGGCCAGGTACAGGCAGGTGGGACTAGTTTAGTTTGGGATTATGTTTGGCATGAACTGGTTGGACTGAAGAGTCTGTAACTGTACTGTATGACTTTATGATAGATTCTTGTTAAGCGGGTGGGTAAAAGGTTATCAGGTGTGGGCATAAAAGTGAATTTGAGGCTAAAGTCAGATCAGGCATGATCTGATTGAATGATGACATAGGCTTGAAAAGCTAAATGGCTTACTCCTGCTCCAAATTTATGTTTGTAAATTGTTTTAAAAAAGGTTAGAGCAAGTGTGTTCAGTTTTATGTACTGCCACGATTTTCTTGCTGTTATCTTTTTTTAAATAAATGCTGAAATGATGTTAAAACCTTCTGTTTTTATTTCCAGGGGTATTAATGTAATCCCATTTTTTGAGTACGTAGGAGCACCCAAGGGTATAATAAATATTTTGAGTAATTCTCAGGGTGGAAATGCACTGACTGCTTATGCATTGTACAAGGTGAGTAAAGTGTTAAATTGGACCCGTCTTTGCATTGCATAACTTAATCTGTGTTTAAGAATTTATTCTCAATCAGTAATGTTTAGATGTTATCCTGTATGAATGGGAAGAATCTTTAATCTTTCAAGTGACTAGGCCAATGAATGTCAATTTAAATTTAATACTGAACAATCCAGTTAGGCATTGTGAGACAATAAATAAGAAACAGATATATAAAGGTGGTGATCCACAGATTGGGTTTGAGGGGCTGAATGGCCTGCTCCTGTCTTATATGGCACAATTCACAGGTGTGGAAAAGCCATAACCAGATCATGGGTATATGAGGCCTAGGGAATTGTTTTTTGACATCTAGCACACTGTCAGATGTCAGCTCCCTGCATTATGAGATGTTGAAGCCAATTTGATGCATGTAAGCCATGTGGAAAGTCTGCTTGGTCCAGCCATTGAACTCAGTAAGGTCCTGTAGAAATGCACACGGCACTCACAGGCCTTGTAGTCTTTTCCAAATGTTTGGCATTCATATCATACCAACAGCTTTTCCCTCCAGTAAAAGCTTTGCTATTGCGTATATTGCTGTTCTGATGATCTGTTTGCCCGTTACTGATTCACTGCCTCCCAGGCAAGTCAGCTGTTGTGAGAGAAGGAAGCCAGATGTTACCGATAGAAACTTGAGCACCTTTTTGGAGCTGTATTTGATCTGTTCCCATTTTCTTGCCAGGAACAATGTTTCCAACAATGACCTTTCATTATGATTGTGCTACTTTAAAGGTTATGAATATCTGAGTGGGCATTCCCTTTTTGGAAGGCTTTAGAGGACAGATATAAAGTCAATGGACCAGATCTTCTGAGCAATGGCAATCACTCCCAGACTGATATTGTGCTTCATTTTTTATGTAATGAAAGAGCTCTGCATTCCTGACAGGAGATTTGATCAGGGTTGTCTCAGAAACATTGAGCTGTACTTTCATTCTGTCAGGCGCCTCAGAACGCAAAGCAGTCAAGTTGAGGCAAACCATGCCCTTTGTCTCACAGCAATCAGTTACCATATTTTATGATTTTAAACATGAAGCATCACAAGGCACTTGAACTTCTCCTGTGAGAAGCTAAGTATGTAAGTTAAGTGTGAGGTCAGGTGCCAGGGCTCAAGGTGGCAACTGAGCTAGGTAAGTGTTTAGGCTTGGTCGAGGTGGGGGAGAGGGAAACAGATCGAGGGGGTGGATGTGTTAATGATTGATAGTTAACTGCCAGGCTTTCCCATCTATTGTGTTCAGTTGAAGTTGGTGCAGTTCGTGTCTTTTGCCTGCAGGTCACAGAGCTATACGTAATAGCCTGTCTAGCTTCCAATACACTGGCTCCTCATGAGGACTGGTTAGCAAGGTTAGATCTTATGGAATACAGGGAGAACTAGCCATTTCGATACAGAACGGGCTTTGAGGTGGTGGTGGTGGAGGGTTGCTTTTCAGACTGGAGGCCTGTGACCAGCGGTGTGCCACAAGGATCAGTACTTGGTCCACTGCTTTTTGTCATTTACATAAATGATTTGGATGTGAACTTATGAGGTATAGTTAGTAAGTTTGCAGATGACACCAAAATTGGAGGTGTAGTGGACAGCGAAGAGGGTTACCTCAGATTACAACAGGATCTTGATCAGATGGGCCAGTGGGCTGAGACGTGGCAGATGGAGTTTAATTTAGATAAATATGTGGTACTGCATCTTGGAAAGGCAAATCGTAGCAAGATTAATGGTAAGGTCCTGGGGAGTGTTGTTAAACTCATAGTTCCTTGAAAGTGGAGTCACAGTTAGGTAGGATAATGAAGAGGGCATTTGGTATGCTTTCTTTATTGGACAGAGCATTGAGGACAGGAGTTGGGAGATCACACTGGCTGTACAGGACATTAGTTAGGCCACTGTTGGAATATTGCGTGCAATTCTGTCTCTCTCCCATCGGAAGGATGTTGTGAAACCTGCCAGGGTTCAGAAAAGATTTACAAAGATATAAATCATCTTTATTCAGACAGTGGCAGGGCAGGCCCTTACCAATGTAGGGCACATTAAGGCACATCAGCCACATTAAGGAGATTTAAACAGTCTTTGAATAAGCACATGGTTGATGATGGCATAGTATAGGGGGATGAGCTTAGATGAGTTCACTGGTCGGCGCAACATTGTGGGCCGAAGGACCTGTTCTGCGCTGTTATGTTCTATGTTCTACGTTCTATGATGTTGCCAGAGTTGGAGGATTTAAGCTATTGGGAGAGGCTGAGTAGGTTGGGGCTGTTTTCTCTGGAACACCGGAGGCTGAGGAGGCCTTTATAGAGGTTTATAAAATCATGAGGAGCATGGATAGGAATAAATAGACAAGGTCTTTTCCCTAGGTGGATGGGTCCAGAACTGGAAGGCATAGGTTGAGGGTGAGGCGGGAAAAATTTAAAAGGGATCTAAGGGGCAATGTTTTCACACAAAGGGTGATGCATGTATGGAATGAGCTGCCAGAGGAAGTGGTGGAGGGTGGTACAATTACAACATTTAAAAGGCATCTGGATGGGTATATGAATAGGAAGGGTTTGCAGGGATATGGGCCAAATGCTGGCAAATGGGACTAGATTAGGTTAGGATAACTGGTCAACATGGATGAGTTGGACCGAAGGGTCTTGTTTCATGCTGTACATCTCTATGGTTCTGTGACTTAATTGTGCTACATTGTGAGCCTGACTGAAACTTCTAAGTTGCTTTATCAGTGTAGTCCTTAATGTCCAATATTAGATGTTACTGGATAATTTTGTGGTGTTAATATTTGCACATCCATTCTCAATGCAATCTTTGGCAAATCCAAGATGGAGGACGGGAAAAATTTCTGGCTGTAAGAGCTGCTCCTTTTTTTGAGGTATTTTAGGTGCTGGAGGGGATTTCCTCGAATTCCGGGAGCAGCAATTCCTGTTTTATATGCGGTTGCATTGTTTTGGAACTTTGGGAAAAAAACGTCAAAACAACAGCAGTTTTAAAAGGGAGAAGAGCAGACAAAGAAGCACATGGTGAAGACAGTGCAGGAGAGAGAGAGAACCTGCATAGTTATTGCCATTGCTGTTTTTGAATTCATGTGTCACTGGACATCAGAGTGCATCTGGGAAAATTAACAAACAGTGAATTTCACAACTAATCTTGGAGGAACCAACTTGAGCAAAGTCCACAGAATCAGAATCAGATAATTAATTGTTGTTTTAAGTCTGTCCAAGAGAAAGGCTGTATTAGTGGGGACAGTGGGTTCCTTCTTGATTATATGGTTTTGAAGATAAGTCTGTTGATCAAACATAACTATTAATTTAACCTGGGGCAGTGTTTTGTAGAGGAATAAGACGGCGTTATTTTCTGGGTCTGTAGGTTGTGAAGGAGCAAAATTGGCCTTTGCAGTGATATGTACTTCTTGTCAGATGTGGGAGCTTAAAGAGAGTTGAAGGGTTACTGCAGATTATATCTGCAATAAATGCTGTTGGATGCGAATCTTATCAGATCGAGTGGATCGGTTGGAGAGACAGATGGAAGCAATGAGCAATTTGCAACAGCAACAGTATGTGATGGATGGCAGTTATAGGAAGGGGGGGTGGAAGTGGAAGTCCAGGAAGGGTAAGAGAGGTCAGCTCCTAGGGCAGGAGTTTTTTGTGGATATACCCATTTCAAACAGGTATGCTGTTTTGGAAAATGTAGTGGGTGATGGATTCTCATGGGAACAAAGCATGAACAGCCAAGATTCTGGTATTGACACTGGCTCTAATGCAACAAGGGGTTCGTCGGCTTCCAAGTGATCAATTGTGTTAGGGGATTCTGTAGTCCGAGATACAGACAGGCGTTTCTGTGGCCAGCAGAGAAAAAGCAGAATGGTGTGTGGTTTCCCTGGTGCCAGGATCAAGGATGTCTCAGAGGGTGCAGAATGTTTTCACAGGGGAGAGGGGCCAGCAAGAAGTCATTGTCCACATTGGAACCAACGATATAGGAAGGGTAAAGGTTGAGATTCTGAAGGGAGATTACAGAGAGTTAGGCAGGAATTTAAAAAGGAATTCCTTAAGGGTAGTAATATCTGGATTACTCCCAGTGCTACGAGCTAGTGAGGGCAGGAATAGGAGGATAGAGTAGATGAATGGATGGCTGAGGAGCTGGTGCATGGGAGAAGGATTCGCATTTTTGGATCATTGGAATCTCTTTTGGGGTAGAAGTGACCTGTACAAGAAGGATGGATTGCACCTAAATTGGAAGGGGACTAATATACTGGCAGGGAAATTTGCGAGAACTGCTCAGGAGGATTTAAACTAGTAAGGTGGGGGTGTGGGACCCAGGGAGATAGTGAGGAAAGAGGTCAGTCTGAGACGGGTACAGTTGAGAACAGAAGAGAGTCAAACAGTCAGGGCAGGCAGGGACAAGGTAGGACTAATAAATTAAACTGCATTTATTTCAATGCAAGGGGCCTAACAGGGAAGGCAGATGAACTCAGGGTATGGTTAGGAACATGGGATTGGGATATCATAGCAATTACAGAAACATGGCTCAGGGATGGGCAGGAGGGGCAGCTTAATGTTCCAGGATACAAACGCTACAGGAAAGATAGAAAGGGAGGCAAGAGAGGAGGGGGAGTGGCATTTTTGATAAGGGATAGCATTACAGCTGTGCTGAGGGAGGATATTCCTGGAAATACATCCAGGGAAGTTACTTGTGTGGAACTGAGAAATAAGAAAGGATTGTATTATAGATTCCATAATAGTCAGAGGGATATTGAGAAACAAATATGTAAGGAGATCTCCGCTATCTGTAAGAATAATAGTGTGGTTATGGTAGGGGGATTTTAATTTTCCAAACATCGACTGGGACTGCCATAAGTCTTAAAGGCTTAGATGGAGAGGAATTTCTTAAGTGCGTACAAGACAATTTTCTGATTCAGTATGTGGATGTACCTACTAGAGAAAGTGCAAAACTTGACCTACTCTTGGGAAATAAGGCGGGGCAGGTGACTGAGGTGTCAGTGAGGAGCATTTTGGGGCCAGTGACCATAATTCTATTTGTTTTAAAATCGTGATGGTAAAGGATAGACCAGATCTAAAAGTTGAAGTTCTAAATTGAAGAAAGACCAATTTTGACGGTATTAGGCAAGAACTTTCGAAAGCTGATTGGAGGCAGATATTCGCAGGTAAAAGGACGGCTGGAAAATGGGAAGTCTTCAGAAATGAGATAACAAGAATCCAGAGAAAGTATATTCCTGTCAGTGTGAAAGGAAAGGCTGGTAGGTATAGGGAATGCTGGATGACTAAAGAAATTGAGGGTTTGGTTAAGAAAAAGAAGGACGCATATGTCAGGTATAGACAGGATAGATCAAGTGAATCCTTAGAGTATAAAGGCAGTAGGAGTATACTTGGGAAATCAGGAGGGCAGAAAGGCGACATGAGATAGCTTTAGCAAATAGAATTAAGGAGAATCCAAAAGGTTTTTACAAATATATTAAGGACAAAAGGGTAACTAGGGAGAGAGTAGGGCCCCTCAAAGATTAGCAAGGCGGCCTTTGTGTGGAGCCACAGAAAATGGAGGCGATACTAAATGAATATTTTGCATCAGTATTTACTGTGGAAAAGGATATGGAAGATATAGACTGTAGGGAAAGAGATGATGACATCTTGCAAAATGTCCAGATTACAGAGGAGGAAATGCTGGATGCCTTGAAGCGGTTAAAGGTGGATAAATCCCCAGGACCTGATCTGAGAACTCTGTAGGAAGCTAGTGAAGTGATTGCTGGGCCTCTTGCTGAGATATTTGTATCATCGAAAGTCACAGGTGAGGTGCCAGAAGACTGGAGGTTGGCAAACGTGATGCCACTGTTTAAGAAGGGCGGTAAGGACAAGCCAGGGAACTATAGACTGGTGAGCCTGACCTCAGTGATGGGCAAGTTGTTGGAGGGAATCCTGAGGGACAGGGTGTACATGTATTTGGAGAGGCAAGGACTGATTAGGGATAGTCAACATGGCTTTGTGTGTGGGAAATCATGTCTCACAAACTTGATTGAGTTTTTTG
Source organism: Chiloscyllium punctatum (assembly GCF_047496795.1). Classification (NCBI taxonomy): domain Eukaryota; kingdom Metazoa; phylum Chordata; class Chondrichthyes; order Orectolobiformes; family Hemiscylliidae; genus Chiloscyllium; species Chiloscyllium punctatum. The sequence continues at coordinate 14,630,742 of NC_092743.1, forward strand.
AAGAAGTAACAAAGAAGATTGATGAGGGCAGAGCAGTAGATGTGATCTATATGGACCAGTAAGGTATTCGACAAGGTTCCCCATGGGAGACTGATTAGCAAGGTTAGATCTCATGGAATACAGGGAGAACTAGCCATTTGGATATAGAACTGGCTCAAAGGTAGAAGACAGAGGGTGGTGGTGGAGGGTTGTTTTTCAGACTGGAGGCCTGTGACCAGTGGAATGCCACAAGGATCGGTGCTGGGTCCTCTACTTTTTGTCATTTACATAAATGATTTGGATATGAGCATAAGAGGTACAGTTAGTAAGTTTGCGGATGACACCAAAATTGAAGGTGTAGTGGACAGCATAGAAGGTTACCTCAGATTACAACAGGATCTTGACCAGATGGGCCAATGGGCTGAGAAGTGGCAGATGGAGTTTAATTCAGATTAATGTGAGGTGCTGCATTTTGGGAAAGCAAATCTTAGTAGGACTTATACACCTTAATGGTAAGGTCATAGGGAGTGTTGTTGAACAAAGAGACCTTGGAGTGCAGGTTCATAGCACCTTGAAAGTGGAGTTGCAGGTAGATAGGATAGTGAAGAAGGCGTTTGGTATGCTTTCCTTTATTGGTCAGCGTATTGGGTACAGGAGTTGGGAGGTCATGTTGTGGCTGTACAGGACATTGGTTAGGCCACTGTTGGAATATTGCATGCTGTTCTTGTCTCCTTCCTATTGGAAAGATGTTGTGAAACTTGAAAGGGTTCAGAAAAGATTTACAAGGATGTTTCCAGGGTTGGAGGATTTGTGCTATAGGGAGAGGCTGAACAGGTTGGGGCTGTTTTCCCTGGAGCGTCGGAGGCTGAGGGGTGACCTTGTAGAGATTTACAAATTTATGAGGGGCATGGATAGGATAAATAGACAAAGTCTTTTCCCTGGAGTCGGGGAGTCCAGAACTAGAGGGCATAGGCTTAGGGTGAGAGGGGAAAGATATGAGAGAGACCTAAGGGGCAACATTTTCACACAGAGGGTGGTATGTGTATGGGATGAGCTGCCAGAGGATGTGGTGGAGGCTGGTACAATTGCAACATTTAAGAGGCATTTGGATGGGTATATGAATAGGAAGGGTTTGGAAGGGATATGGGCCGGGTGCTGGCAGGTGGGACTAGAATGGGTTGGGATATCTGGTCGGCATGGATGGGCTGGACCGAAGGGCCTGTTTCCATGTTGTACATCTCTATGACTCTGAGTGTATAAATCAGAGTCAATATGTCTGGTTTAAATATTAAATATAACCTGGTAACTAATAGTTATCATTATGAATCTTCATTAACTTGTACATTCTCTATGGCAGCACCTATGTCAATTGGAGTCCACTTGCAACCAATCAGCAATCTTATCTTATTTACATCTTATTCAGTATAAATTTTGGTTTTCTCCCTAAGTTGCTGTTCTTGTGAATTGTGCTGATGACGACAAAGCAAAAACTTAATGAAATGTCTTTTTTCCAGCAATGTTTAAGGTCTATACTACCAATCAATTTTTTAAAAAAAACATTTTGTGCTTACAGAATGTTGATTGATTGCACCATCAGCAACTTTCAAAGCAAATTAGTTTAGATACCTACAATAGGTATCTAGGAGATAGAGCAGGGACACGGGGCTACATGGATTACTCTAAGAGGCACATGGATAGGATAAATAGACAAGGTCTTATCCCTGGGATTTAGGGTGAGGGGGGAAAGATATAAAAGGGACCTAAGGGGTAGCTGTTTCTCACAGAGGCTGGTGCATGTATGGGATGAGCTGCCAGAGGAAGTGGAAGGCATTTGGAAGGGTCTATGAAAAGGAAGGATTTGGGGAATATAGGACTAGATTAGGTTAGGTTATCTGGCCGACATGGACGAGTTGGACTGAAGGGTCTGTTTCCATGCTGTGCATCTCTGATTCTATGCCACTGACTCAGTGGGTCAGATGGCCACCTTGTGTGCAATATTAACTGTAAACATTCAGTGAGTGCCATACTATGACCTTGCAAAGTTAAAATTATTGCATCAGTTGTGTTTTCATTGGAGGTGGGAGGAATCCTGTATGGCAAAGAGCTTAAACATTTTTAAGGGCATCATAATTTTGTGGAATTAATGCTTGACCCTGCAGTAACATTCAATATCTCTTTTTATCAATTTTGACCAAAATAGGTTTTATTCTGATTTCTGCTAAGTGATTTTCAGCTTTGCTTCTTCCCAAAATCTGACTTTACAAATCCTTCGAGCAACTTCAGATGAATAGTTTTGTTTCCTTCTCTCTTTTCTAGCTTGCCACACCAGCCAGATACACTGTAACTTTGGGAGGAACATCGTTTGCAGTGAAGTATCTCCGCTCCAGAGGTTATTTGCCAACACCACCTCCAATGAGAGTTTACATACAGGATAGAATGGAGGAAACCAGAGAGCGATTTTCAGAAAAGATGGAGGAAACGAAAGAACTACTTAATGAGAAAATACAAGAAACCAAAGACATGGTCTCCTTCAGGAAAAAGAAAGAATAAATACATGGAAGACAAACTGTTAAAGATCTCAAAACATCTTCACCCCCACCTTGAATTGCACATCAAGATACTTTGTGAAGTAACACTCTGTAAACTTTTGGTATATGAATTGCTGATTTCTTGTGACTGAGTTACCGTTGGAATGGTTTCCAAAAAAATTAGATAATTTTGAGTGGAATATTTTAATAATGTATGAGGGATTAAAAAGGTAACAAAAGCGGATTCAAGATACATTTCCTGTATCCACTGGTATCAGAAAAGGAGATTCAGTAGATTACAATACTCTAGTTACGAAACAAACTGGTGAATTTTAGAGCATTTCACATGAGTTCAAAACTCTGTAACACCTTTTAAAAGAGGTTCAGCCATGGAATGTCTGAATTATCTACTGAAGCAAACCTATTGTGTGTATTGTGACAACCTCATAATAAAATCCAATCACTTCTAATATGAATCCTATCAAAGCAAGTGGTCCGATTTCAGTGATTTCAGCATATGGGGACTGCACGTTGCTGTGCTGTGTTCTGACAGTAACACAATGCATTTTGCAAAATTCCCTGAACAAATAATTAAACAGTGTACCAGTCTTTACTGAACAAAGGAAAATTGTCCCCCCTAACGGAAAGCAGTTGGCACTACATGATAAACACTCCTACCCTTTAAATTAAGAGTATAAATTACATGTTGGTGGAGCAGAGAAAGAAAGGATCAGCTTTTTAATAACTTCATAGGATAGGCTGGGCCAGCAATTATTGACACCACTAATTATTCTTCAAGTGCTGGTGCGTTGCCATCTTGCACTGCAGTCCATTTGGTGTGGTTTGACCTGTAATACTGTCAGCAACACAGTTGAAGTATTTCAACCCTGTGATAGTGAAGTCAGAATGGTGAACTTGCTGATGGTTCCCATGCATCTTGCCCTTCTGGCAGGGTCACAGGTTTGCTACCCAAGGCTGTTTGGAAAGATCTTGCAATATATCTCACACCAGTGGAGGAAGTGAATATTGTAATGGTGGATGGTTTGATGGGTGTTGAATCATAGAATCCCTACAGTACAGAAAGAGGGCATTAGGCCCAATGAGCATCCCACCCAGAACCAGAACCCCCTTACCTTCTACTCCCTACATTTCCCATGGGCAATCCACTTAACCTGCATGTCTTTGGACAGTGGGAGGGAACAAGAGCACCCAGAGGAAACCCACATGTGCAGAGTGAACATGCAAACTCCACACTGGATAGTGTCAAACATCTTGGGTGTTGTTGGAGCTGCACCATTCCAAGGAGATGGGAAATCTCCATCACATTCCTGACTTGTGCCTTGTAGAAGGAAGTTAGGTGGTGAGATATTTACAACTGACTGCCCTCAAAGTTGAGTCCAGCTCAGTTTCTGGTCAATGATGACCCCAAGGATGTGAAATTGAGGTGTTGCAGCTTACTTGATTATCAATTAGTGAGGTATTCAAATTCTGACTAGAAAAAAATAATATGGTGTTGATAATTGAGGCGTTTATCTTCATGGTTCACCATGCAACATAAATATCTCTTGGAAATGACTGAGCTGAATTGCCAAAAGTTACTTCTAATCAGCTTTAAAATGTGTCATTAAAGTTTGTAATTTTTAGAGGATTGTTCTGTATTGTAGGTGGCAGTGCATTTGAACAAAATCATTTGCCTGCTTTGAATTCAATATTTGGTTCTTGTCATGACCCAGCTGTTCCTAGTTGTCTTGTAAGTCTTCAAAGAGAGAGAGAGAGGGAGAATCTAATATATATTTTATATAAGGTGAATCCGATCTATTTGTGATTACTAAATTGTACAGAAATTCTAATTACATTTCCTTGTAACCTGCTCATTTTTATTTATCTGATGAAGTCTGAATTTAACTGCATTGGTTCATTAAACTGTTATAACTCCTTAAATATGGTTTATTCAGCAATAAACTAGCATAATAATTGCTTTTTAAAAATATTTCACCTTGGATAATTTAAGTTTCTTTTTGCTTCAAGTAACGAAGTATGTTCATTGAAAACTTTGCCACATAATCTAGCAGGGTGTCAGATTTGGTTTTTGTTTCTGTTGAATTTGGTAATCTCATCCAGAAGCAATTTTTTATTTTAAGATTTGCAAAAAGATTTGTAGTCTGGTGCCAGTTGCCGTAGTTGTGGGCAATTTCAAGCTGGGAAGTTGATTTGCAAATGTTTTGCCCTCTGTTAAGGTGACATCTTCAGTGCTTTGGAGCCTCCTGTGGTCAAAATATCTGTAAACTAACCTCTGCTCAGCGAACATACCTATGTCTGCGGAAATTTTCTGTTTGTTTATAGGATGTGTGCGTTGCTGAGTGGACCAATATTTATAACCCATTCCTCAATTCCCTTGAGAAAATGGTGGTGAACTGACCTCTTGAACAATACAGTGCTTGTATTGTAAGTAACCCCGCAATGTTAGGGAGGGAGTTCCAGGAGTTTGATCCAGCAACACTGAAAGAACGGTGATATGTTTCCAAGTCAGGATGGTGAGTGGTTTGGAGAGGAACATGGAGGTGTTCCCATGTCTCTGTTGTCCATACATTTGGTGGCAGATGTTGCAGGTTTGGATGCAGGCGCTGTTGAAGGATTCTTGGTGAGTTACTGAAGGGCATTTATAGATGGTGCACACTGACACCATTGCATTAATGGTGAAGGAAGTGAATTTTGAAGGTGGTGGGTGCTTTGTCCTTAATGCTGTCAAGCTTCTTTAGTGTTGTTGAAACTGCACCCATTCAGGCAAGTGGAGAATTTTCCATCACATTCCTGAATTACCTTGTAGTTGGCCCACAGACATTAAAAAAGCCAGGTGAGTTACTTGTCACAACTCCTATTCCCTGAACCTAATGTGGCTACAGTACTTGCATAGCTGATCCAGTTTAGTTTCTAGTTAATGGTTATCCCCCAACATGTTGACAGCATGGAATCAGTGATGGGATAGGAGGTTGCTAGATTCTCTTGTTAGAGATGGTCGTTGCTATTTCGCTTGTGGGGTGTGACTATCACTTGCTACAGTTCAGCCAAATCCTGAATGTTGTCCAGGTCTGACATGTGGAAACGGGCTGCTTCTGTACCTGAGGATTCATCAGCGAACATTCTCACGACTTAAATTGTTATGGAGGGAAGATCATTGAAGCAGTTGAAGGTGGTTGAGCCCCGGACACTACCCTGAGGAACTCCTGCAGTGATGTCCTGGATCTTAGATAACTGACTTCTAACAACCACAATCATTTTCATATGTGCCAGGTATGACTTCAACTTGAAGGGTTTCTCGCCAATTTCCCGTTGACTCCAGTTTTGTTACGGCATCTTGATGCCGCACTCAGTTAATTGCTGCGTAGAGATCGGAGCAGTCACTTCCACCTCACCTCGAGATTTGAGCTGTTTTGTTCATATTTGAACCAAGATAAGACTTTGGCACCACATTTGTCTCAGCTTACAGGAGTGTATGAAGAAAAGAAGAGCACAAGTGACATGGTTCAATATTTAGAGAAACTATAAAGGCCATTTCCTAAACAGTTTTTTCTTCTGTGACCAGTTGGAAAAGGACTTTTGAAGCTAAGAACTGTGGCAGGAATTGCTGCACTCTTGAAAACAGATTTCTGGAACTCATTGAGAGTAGTATTTACGTTGTGTTGCGTTACAAACAGAGGGGAGAGATAAGATGGAAAGGCAGTGTGTTTCTTTGTGTGTGTGTGTAAGTGTAACAAAATGAAAGGCACCAGAAACAGATTGTTAATTGGTTGTGATAATTGTGACTAGTTGTGGTTGCCAAATGTCACCTGCCAGATTACAGTTCAGTGCCTGCTAGGCATGTTAACAGCTTGAGGGTTTATAATAAAGGGTAAAGAAGCCTGTGGCCTGCTGTAAGAGCAGGGTCTGTATCTCTATCTCTCAGTAAAGCTACAGAAGTCTGATGCAAGCTGGTTCTTTTCTCCCATCCGTTGCTGTAAACTGCTGCCCTTTAATCAACAACAGAGACTTAGTGATTGAAGTACCAGTTGTTGTCTTCTGCAAAGAAGTGAAAGAGACAGGGTCTCAAAGGAAGATCCTGCAAAACCTTATGGATTGGTGCTATTGAATACCGTTTCCCAATTGCTTTCCCTCCACCCATAACACCAGCTTTTTTGTGGTCTGTGTGTGAGGATTTTTAAAAGGGGTTCGAGCCTCAACTAGAGTAATATGTTGATAGTTTTGTTAACCTTTTGTGGCTACAACATTTGTTTATAATAAACAGTTATTAAGTGTGGTAACTTAGTCAGTGTTTTCTATTAACCTGGTTCCATTATACAGGTAAAACTGGGACTTTGAATCAAAGTATACAATCATTAAGTTTTGTGGTGACCCTGAGAGAAGCTGGATTTGAGAACTGGTGCACTTTCACTTGTGGGTCTTAACAATAAATGGCAGCTCATCTGGAATCATTTTGGAACGGTGCTGGTTAGGATTTGGATGCGGTGTTAGTAGGTGATAATCATAAAGAAAACACTAGGATCTGAACTGCAAATAAGAAATGGCACCAGAACTTTGCAAAGAATTTCCTTCAGGTGCCAGAGTGAAATTCCAGAAGCCAGGTTAATTGAATTAGCAATTTGGAGATGATGGTGTTCCTGACTAAAGCTTAGAAGGCACATATAATTGAATTATTAACATAACATTTAGATTTAGTAGAAACACGGGGAGAAAAAAACCATCAGTTGTGAAACATCAGAACCAAGTGATTGAGTCACAGTTAAAGCAACTTGAGTATGGAAATTTTGGAGATGGAGAATCACGAACAGGAGATGAAATTGTGAACAACAGAAAAACGTTTGTTTTTCTCAAGTTTGTGAAAATGCCTCTACATTCAGCCAGTTCATTTGTCTCATTCTTGAAAAGAAAGGAAACTGGATGTTGCCCATGCAGAGTAAGTTGGCAGGCAAACCACAGGAAATTTCTGCTCCATTGTCAGATTTCTAGGGATTATGATGTTATATAAAGAGCTATACAGGTTACATATGAGTTAGTGCCTGAGGCATATAGTCAAAGGGTTGCAAAATGGAAGGAAACAGCCTGCAAAAACCTACAATGAATCCGAAAGGGTTAAACAAAGTAAATTTGACCAGTGGACATGAGCATTATAAATTGAAACAGTGTACAAATTCTGTAGAAAAATAATTCCATTTTAGTGGAATTTAAAAACACCAACTTCCTAAGAAGGCAGGCTGATGATTTGTGTCCTGATCCATTTTTCCATTACCATCAAATTCAAAAGGGAAAGAAATTTGGATGGCAAAAGGAAGGCAATTAGCCGTGGTAAAGAACAGATAGCTGGGAATACTCTGAGATGATCTCAAAGGGATGTACTGAAGGTGGAAGTGAAGATCAAGGGCTGAAGTGTTTTCATTGTAACAAACTAAGACGTTCATTGAGAATGCTGACCTGGTGAGGGAAATCTGTGGGACTTGTTGGAATTTGAAAGAATGAGTGTAAAAAGAACTTCAAGCAAAATGCCACAGATCAAAACATAGGTTTAATAACCACTAAGAGTGGAGATAAACACTGCATTAAATGCAGAAGTAGTTAGGATTAATGATGTTTGTAAAGTGTTTTTGACTCGAAGTCTGATAACACCTTTATCTTCAAATGATATAGCCAAGCCCATATCTATAGTAAGAGATACAAAGCGACTTGAGAAGGATTTAGGTTTCCCTGCAGAGAATTTGAAAGAGCCAAAGTGTTGGTGGGTGGAATAGGTGGTGAGTGTATCGCAGTTTCATTGTATACGATTATAAGACTGTACTTATGGGTTGGCAGTGCCTCATTTCTTCCTAAGGAATCTAGATCTATAAATCCTATTAACATCAAGGCTAAAGAAGTAACTGCTTTTGTTGAACCAAGTACGACACGGTACGGTGGCTAGCACTGCTGCCTCACAGTGCCAGAGATCTGGGTTCAATTCCTGCCTCAGGCGACTAACTGTGTGGAGTTTGCACATTCTCCCCATGTCTGTGTGGGTTTCCTCCCACAGTCCAAATATGTGCAGGTCAGGTGAATTGGCTATGCTAAATTGCCCATAGTCTTAGGTGAAGGGGTAAATGTAGGGGTATGGGTGGGTTGCGCTTTGGCGGGTCAGTGTGGACTGGTTGGGCCGAAGGGCCTGTTTCCACACTGTAAGTAATCTAATCTAAGTGGGTTTTGCCAATGTCAAATTATGCTCTTTGGGTCAAAGACTGCTCTGAGTACATACCAAAGCATTATGAGCCAAATTATAGATAAAGTGTGTAATTGTGTAGTCATAGCATTATTTAATATCACATGAACCGTATGCGAAACATGTTTAAGCAATTACAGTTGACTTAGTAACAAATTTAGTCAGAAGTGAATTTACAAAAGCAAGTGTAACTTAGACATATAATGGGACAAAGACAGTGTTGGTTGCCAAGCAAAAGTGCAGGCTTTAATAGAATGCTCTGTTACTGAAATTAAATAAGAAATTGAGGTTTTTAAGAATGTGTGGAAGTTGAAGGCAGTCCAAAAAAAACCAATATTTGCCCCTAGGATTTTTCCAGATCTTTTGCAATGGCAAATTATGTTAATGACTTTGGGTAGGTGCAGTCTTGTGCAGATTGATAAATTGGGACGAAAGAAGCCAATAGGCTGTTTGGCTAAGAAAGTACATCAGTATCAGTGAAAGTACTCTGCTGTAGAAAAAGAGACTTTGGGATTTTTATGGGTTCTTCTACACCTTGAAGTTTATGTCCAAATCACGAACAAAGAAATATTGACGTACATTAACCCTAACCCATTGGCATTCATTGAAAAGTTTAAAAGTCAAATGCAAAACTAATCAGATGTAGTTCATTGTTTCAACCATTTAACATAAATATTAACCATTGGAACAGAATTTGTTTGTAAATGCAGTGTAAAATGTTGGAACAAGTTAAAGGTTTTAAAAATTGCTGAAAGTTTATATAAACTTGAATGGGGTGGGGGGAGGGGAGTGGAGAATGGGAGATAAAATGTTTTTTAGACTGGAGACTTGTGACCATTGGTGTTCTGCAGGGGTCAGTGCTGAGTCCACTGTTGTTTGTCATTTATATAAATAATTTGGATGAGAATTTAGGAGGCATATGTAGTAAGTTTATGGATGACCTCAAAATTGGTAGTATAGTGGACAGTGAAGAAGGTTTTCTAAACTTACAAAGGGATCTTAATCAGTTGGCTGAGGAGTGGCAGATATTGCATTTTATTAAAATGAACAAGGACAGGACTTATACAATTAATGGTAGGGCCCTAGTTAGCGTTGGTGAAGAGAGACACATTAGGGTTCAGGTACACAATTGTTTCAAAGTTGAATCACAGGTAGATAGTGTGGTTAAAAGGCATTTAGCACACTTAACTTCACTGCTCAGACCACTGAGTAGGCCATTGTTGACATTGTACAGGCTGTTGGTAAAGCCAATTTTGGAGTATTGTGTACATTTCTGGTTGTCCAGCTGTAGGAAGGGTATTATTAAATTAAAGAAGGTTCAGACAAGATTTACCAGAATGTTTCCAGGACTGGAAAGTTTAAGATATAAAGAGAAGCTGGATAGGCTGGGATGTTTTTACTGAAGTGTAGGAGGTTGAAGGGTGACCTTATAGAGGTTTGTAAAAATCATGTGGGACATAGCTAAAGTCCCTAGGATGGGGGGAGTTCAAAATTAAGGGGCATATGTAACAAGCTGCCAGAGGAAGTGTTAGATGAAGGTACAATTACAACATTTAAATTACATTTTGACAGGTACATAAATAAGAAAAGTTTAGAGGAATGTGGGACAAACAGACAAATGGGATTAGTTTAGTTTGGGAAACTTGGTCAGCATGGACAAGTTGGACCAAAGGGTCTGTTTCCATGCTGTGAGACACTATGGATGGAAGTCTCACTTTATTGACTATCTCATGGCTTGTGATGAAACACATTTTTGAAATGGTGTTTTGAGGGTGGAGCCATGTAAATAAACTTTTTCATTATGAACTGAAACAGAACAATGAGTGTTTAAAAATCAAAAACCTGCACTTTTGAAAACAGGTGAGATGTGTTGACACAGCACTGGGAAATGTGGAGTGAGATTTGGCCAGTGACAGATTACTGATTGGTTGGTGTAATTGTGACCAGTTGTGGATTCCAAAGTGCATCAGCACGACGAGAGCCCTTTGATGTCCTCCTGGCAGTTGAACAATTTGGGCATTTACAGTAGAGGACCAGAAGCCTCCAGACTACTTAGTCACAAAACTCCTCACACTTTATATAGTTTAATTGCCCACAACATGCTGCAAGCTGCTGTCTTTAACCAGTAACTAAGTTGTTGTAATTAGTGTCCCAATCACCCTATACCTTCTTCAAAGAACTTGGAGAAATGGGACTGAAGAACAGCACTTTTGGGAAGCAAAAGATATCAAGTTCTTGGACTTGTGCTATTGAACTGTGTTTCCCTAGTTACTTTCCCTCCATTCATAACAATAATGTCTTTTGTCTTTGCATATGTAGGAATTTAAACTCTTTCCACCTACCGACCCACCCCCATCCCATCCCATTTAAAGTTTCAATTGGTGGAATGTTATGTTAATCATTCACAATTTAATTTCTGTGGCTAGAACTCTTAGTATAAACGGTAGTTCTTGTCAAATGTTAAGTGTAGAAACCTGATCAGTAAGTGGCTTTCTGTTACAGATCCCAATAGGCAGGCGAATTGGGAAATTTGTTTCTTTTGATTAAATCTTTACCATTGTGGTGAGCTCAAGGTAATGGGACTCAAGAATCAGTGCACTTTCTCATATAGGTTTTCAGGCCAGAGTTGTGTTTCTCTGACCATAATGGGGGAATGACTATGATTGGCCTCATCCTTCACGCCAACAATTCTGTGATTGTATGATGTAGGCTTGCAACAAGTAATTATTCTTCCTCTAGATTGTTCTTTATCCTTTTCCATAGCAAGCTGTATTTTACAATCACAGTCCCCTAAATTTAAATGTCCTTATTAATGCCTGATCCACTTGACCTACCTTATTCCCAAGGCCTAAGTACCTACTTTCTTGTTGGATTAGTAACAAACTACTGCAAAAAAAGTCTTCTGCACATATCTAAGGACTCTTGCCTGTCTCTCCTCTTTACATGGCCACAGGAGAAGCAATGGTCTGGTGGAATCATTGTTAGACTATTGATCCAAGAATTGAGGTAATGCTCTGGGGAACTGGGTTCAAATCCCACAATGACAGATTGTGGGATTTGAATTCAATAAAAGTCTGGAATTAACAGTCTAATGACAGCGATGAAGCCATTGTCAATTGCCCATCTGGTTCACTAATGCCCTTTAGGGAAAGAAACGGCCAGACCAGGTAAGAATGGCATACATGTGACTCCAGACCCACAGCAACATAGTTAACTCTTAACTGCCCTGTGCAATGAGTACTGGTCTTGTAAGCAACACCCCCACATCCCATGAATGAATAGTAGAAAAAAAACAAAAACAATCTATAATTTGATAACAGTTCTTCCCTTGTTCTAACAGCTCCATAATTCTTTCATTTCTTTGAAACTTCCTTGCAAATTTGTTGTTCTACATCTTTACCACTAAATAGTGATCTATAGACAATACCCAGCAATGTAATTGCCCTTTTTTTGTTCCTTAGCCCTACCAACATATAGTGGCTCTAACTCCTCTGAAATATTCTTTCAGCACTAACATTCTCCTTAACAATGGCTCCTCTTTCCCTACTTTTGCTGAACTTCTTGTATAAAAGGAACAATAGCAACATGGATACAAATTCAATCAATTCTACCCCATTACTTTACAGCTAATGATCACCAAAGTACTGGAAGATGGAATTGACAATAACATCAAGGAACACTAAAAACATTAATTGCCTGCTTAGTAATGTTGAGTGTGTGTTCTGGAAGGACCTCATTATAGCAATACAAACATGCTAACCCAAATTCTAGAGGTGAGATATGAGCAAATGCCCTTAGCATCATTTGTCCAAGTGTTGACATTAAGGGGCTTCAGTAAAATTCAGTGATAAACCCAGCTAACTCTGTATACACTGTATTCATAACTAGCACAAAGATAGATGGCTGTGGTTGTTAAGAGACTAATCTTCTTCATCCAAGGATATGCTGAGTTCCTCATAACATCATAGGTGAGAATGTGCACTGTTAAGTGGTTAGTACAGTTTGCAATTATAGTAGTCCATATCCAGGTGTTGTAAAATCTGGATAAAATTCAGCCTTGGACTGACAAATGGCAACGTTCATGTCACACGACTGTTGGACAATGATCTCCAACAATAGCAAAGTGATCCTGCCTCAACAGTATTACCATTGCTATATCCCCACCAGAGATCCTCAGGCTTTATCCCTAATCAGAGCCTGAACTAGACCAGGCATCCAAATACTGCAGCTACAAGGCTAGTTCACACCAGTAACACTCAGGTTTGATAAATCCATAGGTCTTTTTTTAGCAATATCAATGTACTGGAGGAATCGCCACCGAAGTTAAGTGTCATTAACACAAGTCTGTCAACATGGTAGCTACAAAACCATGAAATTTGGAAATTTTGCAGTAAAGTGGTTCATATCCTAGCACCTCAAATATTGCCCTTTTTAAAAAAAACTCAGATAAAAAAAAAGTGACAAAAAACTCACCACTTAATGGTAACTACACTTAAGACATGCGTCATGATGGAGCAGTCTCCTTGATTGACCTGTCTGCTAATGGACTGAATTTCCATATGGCTTTCTTTTTAAAAAAAAAGATGCTGGCATCTTTGGCTGGGGAAGTAACAATACAAGGAATGCAGCAGATCAAGAAAGCAACACCATGAATACTAAGTGTAGTCTTGCTAACCCATACTCCAAGAACAAAACTATATAACTTGCAAGAATAAGCAAACATTAAGTACAGAAATCAAAACTACAATATATTTGTACATTAAACTAATGTATGGAACTAAAAAGGCCACTTGTAACTGGATTTCAAAACATCATTGGTTTTTGAATGCTTTTCCTCTCATCTTTAAATATTCTGACTTTAATTGCTCCACCATTGGAGGTTATGCCTTTAGTGGTCTTCTTCCTATGCAGTCCCTAACCTCCATAGTTATATCCCTCTCTTCCCCTTAAAATCTACTCCTTTGACCAAGCCTTTGAACATCTATTCTAATGTAAAATGTGTCAAATTCTGACTTAGAACGCCCATGAAGCACCACAGGAAGTGGAAGGAGCTAAGGTAGAAGTAGCTACATAAAGTTTTATTGTTGTTAAATTACACTAATATTGCATAATAATTAGCTCCCTCTATAAAATACAACAAATCTTTTTTTTTAAATTCAGAACATTTAATGCCACTCAGGGGTATAAAAATACACAATGAAATGACTAAAGTACAAAGCTTTTATTTTGCAACAGATTATAAGCTTTAAAAAACATGTCACAATACATGAAATCACTCCCTCTGCAGAAGGTCCCGTGGGGTCAGGTCTATGTTTGTCTCCTGCAGCTAGTAGTTTACGCTGTAAACAGTTACATGTGAGATCTCCTACAGAGCAGACCTCACTGTCCTGATAGGTTTTTTTGTCCTGCTTTCCACGGCTGATAAAAATAGGTGAAGAATGTGGCATCTGTTCTGTGGACTTAGCAGTCAGACAGTCTTTAGCCTATGACATACAATACAGAACATAAAAGATTTATTCAGTGCAATAGGTCCACTGTATCCACATAATAACACATAATTCACAGGTAACGTAATTAAATACAAGATTTTGCTTCTGCCATTAAGAACTCTGGATAAAATTAATGGCTGATGGACAACAGTCATTGGATTAAAATTTGCTAAGATATTCACTTAAGTCACAACACCTGGTTTGTGGAACATCAGTTTTCAGATAAGTTAAAACAACTGTTGTGTTAGTTGCTAGATTATGTACCTAAGTGTGTGAAGCTTTAGTTTGGTCTCATTTCATGCCAATTTCTCTAATTCCACCATGTTGTCCAGAGTGAGCCTTAACAAATACAGAACCATTTCAGTGCTGTCATTCACTCTAGGTGTAAACTTTGACCAATATAATTAATGATTACAACATATAAAGTAACTTAGAGTTCTGAAGCATGTTTAAAACAGTGAGCACATTTTAGTTAGTAATAGAACATTATCAAAATATTTAAATTTTTAAAATATCTTAAATAGAAGATCAACCAAAATATAACTAGCATTTGTATTCTGTTAGAGGAGATTCACTATATCTTGTATGCTTTTGCAATACAGGAGCAAATAATTGATTAGAAAGCACATTTCCAGTCATTTTGCTTTATAGTGAACAAAATGTTTGCACAGATCTATTTTCTGGTAGTTCAGTATTTAAAACATACCAATAAAAGGAAGTAAAATTTTCATATTTTAAACAGACCAGGTTATTAAATTATGAGCTGGCATTGTTTTGTACCAGCAATAATATCCTTCAGTTCACGGGATAAATGGCTATTTGGAGGAATAAAGTTTTGTCATGAGGCTTTTAAGTGTTACATAAATACTTCTACGATTCTTGCCTGTATTACTTTATTAAGAACAGAGTTGTTTCATGTGTTGCTTTCTTATTGCGTGGAGAATTGTTTTGCAAATTGTTTTGCCACCATACCTGAAAAATCTATTTATTTAAAATCTCATTTTAAAACACAGATTTTTAAAACTGTTTACACTGACATTAATGTATGCAATCTTTAGTTGAGTTGCATCCTTGAGAAGAAAATTGACAGAATTTTATATTTGTGCTTAATTTAGATTTTATAAGAACGTGGTAGCCAACTTGATGAAACATGAAAAACTACATTGTTTAATCTGTGATGCAAAGATCGGTCCTCAAAAAAATGAAACCTTATATTAGGAATAAAACTATAAAGATTTAAAATAAAGCTGCCGTCCTTCGCGATGTTCTTAATAGATTACTTACGAAAATGTTTTAATTTTTCAACTGTTACATCAAGTGAAGCCAAAGGCAGCCTTGTCTTACTTTTAGTGCTCTCAAGAAACTTAATTACATGAATTTAAAAATAAACATAGTTCTATTAAACTACAGCCATGAGAAATTTTCAGGGTAAATTCTGGAATCAGTATCTACATATTAACATTTCTGCACAGGACAAACCTCCTATCCATACATCTCATTTCTGCTTCTATAGTGAATCAGAGAACTTGTGTCAACATTTAACATCAAAGCTAATCTGTTCAACATTTAGAATGGAATACCATTTGTGAATGTAATAGCAAAACTTTCCCATATGTCAAAATCCATGCACTCCATTTGTTGTGAATTTGTCATAGAACATAGAACATAGAACAATACAGCACAGAACAGGCCCTTCGGCCCACGATGTTGTGCCGAACTTCTATCCTAGATTAAGCACCCATCCATGTACCTATCCAAATGCCGCTTAAAGGTCGCCAATGAATCTGACTCTACCACTCCCACGGGCAGTGCATTCCATGCCCCCACCACTCTCTGGGTGAAGAACCCACCCCTGACATCTCCCCTATACCTTCCACCCTTCACCTTAAATTTATGTCCCCTTGTAACACTCTGTTGTACCCGGGGAAAAAGTTTCTGACTGTCTACTCTATCTATTCCTCTGATCATCTTATAAACCTCTATCAAGTCACCCCTCATCCTTCGCCGTTCCAACGAGAAAAGGCCGAGAACTCTCAACCTATCCTCGTATGACCTACTCTCCATTCCAGGCAACATCCTGGTAAATCTTCTCTGCACCCTCTCCAAAGCTTCCACATCTTTCCTAAAGTGAGGCGACCAGAACTGCACACAGTACTCCAAATGTGGCCTAACCAAAGTCCTGTACAGCTGCAACATCACCTCACGACTCTTGAATTCAATCCCTCTGCTAATGAACGATAATACTCCATAGGCCTTCTTACAAACTCTATCCACCTGAGTGGCAACCTTCAAAGATCTATGTACATAGACCCCAAGATCCCTCTGTTCCTCCACCTGACCAAGAACCCTACCATTAACCCTGTATTCCGCATTCTTATTTGTTCTTCCAAAATGGACAACTTCACACTTGGCAGGGTTGAACTCCATCTGCCACTCCTCAGCCCAGCTCTGCATCATATCTAAGTCCCTCTGCAGCCGACAACAGCCCTCCTCACTGTCCACAACTCCACCTATCTTTGTATCATCTGCAAATTTACTGACCCACCCTTCGACTCCCTCATCTAAGTCATTAATAAAAATTACAAACAGCAGAGGGCCCAGAACTGATCCCTGCGGAACTCCACTTGTAACTGGACTCCATGCTGAATATTTACCATCTACCACCACTCTCTGACTTCGACCGGTTAGCCAGTTTTCTATCCAATTGGCCAAATTTCCCTCTATCCCATGCCTCCTGACTTTCCGCATAAGCCTACCATGGGGAACCTTATCAAATGCCTTACTAAAATCCATGTACACTACATCCACTGCTCTACCCTCATCCACATGCTTGGTCACCTCCTCGAAGAATTCAATAAGACTTGTAAGGCAAGACCTACCCTTCACAAATCCGTGCTGGCTGTCCCTAATCAAGCAGTGCCGTTCCAGATACTCGTAAATCCTATCCCTCAGTACCCTTTCCATTACTTTGCCTACCACAGAAGTAAGACTAACTGGCCTGTAATTCCCGGGGTTATCCCTATTCCCTTTTTTGAACAGGGGCACAACATTCGCTACTCTCCAGTCCCCTGGTACCACCCCCGTTGCCAGTGAAGACGAGAAGATCATTGCCAACGGTACTGCAATTTCCTCTCTTGCTTCCCACATAATCCTAGGATATATCCCGTCAGGCCCGGGGGACTTGTCTATCCTCAAGTTGTTCAAAATGTCCAACACATCTTCCTTCCTAACAGATATCTCTTCTAGCTTATCAGTCCGTTTCACACTCTCCTCTTCAACAATACAGTCCCTCTCGTTCGTAAATACTGAAGAGAAGTACTTGTTCAAGACCTCTCCTATCTCTTCCGACTCAATACACAGTCTCCCACCACTGTCCTTGATCGGACCTACCCTCGTTCTCGTCATTCTCAGGTTTCTCACATACGCATAGAATGCCTTGGGGTTATCCTTGATCCTATCCGCCAGGGATTTTTCATGCCCTCTCTTAGCTCTCCTAATCCCTTTCTTCAGGTCCCTTCTGGCTATCCTGTATCCCTCCACTGCTCTGTCTGAACCTTGTTTCCTCAACCTTATGTAAGCCTCCTTCTTCCTCTTTACTAGACATTCAACCTCCCTCGTCAACCAAGGCTCCCTCACACGACCATTTCTTTCCTGCCTGATCGGTACATACATATCAAGGACACGTCGTATCTGCTCCTTGAAAAAGTCCCACATTTCCACCACATCCTTCCCTGACAGCCTATGCTCCCAACGTATGCTCCTCAAATCCTGTCTTACAGCATCGTAATTTCCCTTCCCCCAATTGTAAAAACTTCCTTGTTGTGTGCACCTATCCCTCTCCATAACCAAGGTGAAAGTGACAGAATTGTGGTCGCCATCACCAAAATGTTCACCCACTAACAAGCCCACCACTTGTCCCGGTTCGTTACCGAGTACCAAATCCAATATGGCCTCCCCTCTGGTTGGACAATCTACATACTGCGTTAGAAAAGCTTCCTGGACACACTGCACAAACACCGCCCCATCCAATCTACTTGATCTAAAGAGCTTCCAATCAATATTTGGGAAGTTGAAGTCGCCCATGACTACGACCCTGTGGCTTCTGCACCTTTCCAAAATCTGTTTCCCAATCTGTTTCTCCACATCTTTGCTGCTATTGGGGGGCCTATAATAAACACCCAACAAGGTGACTGCACCTTTCCTATTTCTGACTTCAGCCCATACTACCTCCAGAGGCAGATCTCCCTCAAACTTCCTTTCTGCAGCCGTTATACCATTTCTAATTAGCAATGCCACCCCCCCTCCTTTTTTACCACCCTCCCTAATCTTACTGAAACATCTGTAACCAGGAACCTCCAACAGCCATTCCTGTCCCTCATCTATCCATGTTTCCGTGATGGCTACAACATCGTAGTCCCTTTTTATAAACTCAAAATTTAACAATGACTTTAGAGCTATTCGTTAATATATTTTACACCTTACTGAAGACCTTGTCCTGTTCTGAAAGCCTAGGCCAAAACTTTTTATACTTAAGCCCAGACTGGTGAGTTTGTTGGACAAAGTTTATGCTCAGACTGCAGATTGAGTGTACAATTCCCAAACATGTAAGGTATGTCAATGATATGACAATAAAAGTCACAAAAATTACCAATTCGTAGGTCGAATTTCAACACGTTTACTCAAGAATTAGAAAGCGGAGAGAAAAAGAAATATGGACTATTTCACTGGCTTAAGAACTTCAGGATATCCAAGTTAAAAGTGTTAGATAAAAGCAAGTTTCTTTTAAACTGATTTACAATTCTATTATAAGCTTTATTCAGGTAAAGCATGACAAAGATTGAGGAAACAGAAGAAACAAGCATGAACTACTTATTAATGTTTGTTCATAGTTGCATGAATTATAAATTCGCTATTGTCTTGAAAGCTACTCAGCTTAGAGGGACAGTTTATCTCATACATGTGTATTTATGCCAAGCTTAACTGATAATATGGATCCCAATTTTAATCATCACAGTATCACAGCAATAAAACCTTCAAACCAGATGTGTGACAGTTGGGAATTTAGGAAAGTGGTGGAGAGGAGACAGTTAGATTTTAGATTACTTAGTGTGGAAACAGGCCCTTCGGCTCAACAAGTCCACACCGCCCCGCCGAAGCGCAAACCACCCATACCCCGACATTTACCCCTTACCTAACACTACGGGCAATTTAGCATGGCCAATTCACCTGACCTGCACATCTTTGGACTGTGGGAGGAAACCAGAGCACCCGGAGGAAACCCACGCAGACACGGGGAGTCAGTCGCCTGAGGCGGGAAATGAACCCGGGTCTCTGGCGCTGTGAGGCAGCAGTGCTAACCACTGTGCCACCGTGCCAGGGAAAACAACTTTGCTGTAAACAGTACCTTCCATAAAAAGGCCACCATGAAGTTTCGTATGGGATCAGTTTCTCTTAAATTTATATTTTTCTGCATTCAAGGTAAAGCACTGCAACCAATTAGCATACAACAAAGATCTAGGAATAACCAGTTAATCTGCTCGGTGTAGTTGCAAGGCAGTGCTGAGACAGTGTTGCATTGGTTTCATGCCTGAACTCTGGCAAATGAGTCTTTGCCAGTCAGGGGGATGTAACTGGTCGCACGGCCTTCTCAAACAAGAGCATGGGAGCTATTCCCCAATGTCTGACCAATACTTATTCTTCATGCAACATCTGGTCATGACCACATTGCTTGTTTGTAGAAGTTACCTACCTGCCAACTGTATTTTTACTTTACAACAGTAATAATATACTGCCAGCAATAATCTGCATTCTTGATTGACTGTGAAGTATTTTGCGATGTCAGTTGTTTATGAAAGGCCCTTTATAAATACACAACTGTTTTCTTTAATGGGAGATGATTCCGAAGACATACATTCAGCAGATCTGGGGGCAGAGACAATTAGTGCAGAGAACGGTACACTGACTCAATGGGCTGATGGGCTTCTTCTGTCCTGTATGATTTGATAAACATCTTACCAGAACTTTAAGGTGCACTTCCAAAGATCTTACAGGAGCAGAAAGTATGAGTGAAGCTTTTTTAGGTTCATTGGTTAACTTCAGCTAGCAGCAGACCATGTGTTCTTATTGGCAAGGACACAACACATTGTCCTCATTCAAAGCACACACTTTGTTTACTCCTCTTCATAGCAGCCTCCAAAGACATTGTGTTTGCATATGGTATCAATTCAACACTTCTCAGTCCTCTCATTTCAGACCATAGCCACTTCTTTACTGTTCACTATCTCTCCATACTCCTTGCATTTTGCTGCTTCTTACCTTTAGCAAATCCATTATATACTTACATTACATACATGGTGTTCTCTAAGTTTTTTGGGAATTCCTTTCCTCAAAAGTCAATAGATGCAATAAAATCAATTATTTTAAAAATATTCTTGAAGAGGGGAAATTAGAACTGAGGTTAAAACCAGATCGGCCATTATCTTATTGAATGATGGAATAGGTTTGAAAGGCTGAGTGGCCTACACCTGTTTGATGTCCATATGTGAAGCAGTAAACATGTAATTTATCTGTTCAGTGTCTGCTCATTAAGTCCCAACCCCCTGTTCTTGTAGAACTAGTGCACAGCACAAAAGCAGAAGAATTACAACCTTCAACAATGGAGCAGAAAGCTTTGAAAGGCAGTAGACCTTCATGAATGTTGCAAATTGGAAATATTGATCAGGTTCTCAGTTTGTTACTTGTACCACTTGATCAACAGCAAATAATATTTATTCAGCTGTAAGAAGCCCGTTAACAGAAAATTTCAGTGAAAAAGGGATGATCAAGTTATAGAGTCGTATAACACGAAAACAGATCTTTTGGTCCAATGGCTGCGTCAACCAGATACCCTAAATTGATCTAGTCCCATTTGCCAACATTTATCCCATAACCGTCTTAATCCTTCCTATTCACATACTCATCTGGATGACTTTTAAAATGTAATTGTACCTGCCTCCACTATCTCCTCTGGCAGCTGATTCCATATATGCACCACCTCTGTGTGAAAAAGTTGCCCCTTAGGTCCATTTTATCTCTCACCTTAAACATGTGCTCTCTAGTTTCAGACTCCCCTATCAAAGGGGAAAGACTTTGGCTAATCACCCATAATTGAATGCAGTATTCCAAAGTCCTGTACAGCCACAACATGACATTGCAACTCTTATACTCAATGCACTGACCAATAATGGCAAGCATGCTAAATACTTTTGGCACCACCCAGTCTACCTGTGACTCCACTTTCAATGAACTATGAACGTGCACCCTGGGACTCTTTGTTCAGTAGGGCCATACCATTAACTGTGTAAGTCCTGCGTTTGGCATCAACTGATTGCTGTGAAACTCTACCCTTACAAAATAAATACAAAGTTCCCATGACACTGCCCACATCAAATACTCCCAGGACAAGTACAGCACAGGGTTTGATACAGAGTAAAGTTCCCTGTAATCTTTTAAACTAATCTGGCCTTAATGTGCCAGACTGGCCTTCTTTTCTGTGTAAGTTTTCTTCGACAGACGACAGAATGTGCTGTTGCTCTGCCATCTTCAATTGCAATCTCTGGACTGGCAAGCTGTTCAACATACAGTACAGTATAATTACACACGTCATTTCCACAAGGCATTTTAAAAAGAGCCTCACAGAAATCTGAACATTTGTCTCAACTGTACTCAATGAAACTTCCTGTGACTATCTACAGTTGCACTAGAGAGGACTTTGATTGTAATATTGTTAACATTTTATGTCAGAGGTCAATTAAAGATGCATTATTTTCTTTATTTTGTGTCAGAGACTCTAAATAGCTCAATATATTACTATTGCCACTCTTACTCAGAATTGGCCTGCAGATTTATAAAATCCATGAGATTCCATACAATCTTATATTGAAAATAAAATCAAGATTGAATTAAAAATTGTGTCCAATTTTGTGCAACTTAGAGTTATCACGTGAATTTTTCAGGTCAGTATAAATCCCACCAGCTGATCAGGACAGCTGCTTAAAAGGACAAAATAAGTGCATTCACTTGATCTTTTATAATAAATGCTGATGTCAAATCATTTGTGAAACAAATCAACATCAAGAAAATGAGTATTGCTGGAACGAAAAGTCCTGTCAAGCTTTTCATCATGCACTTATCAGGATAAACACAAGATTGCCAAATTTCAAATGGACCAAATCATAAAATGAGAAAGGGTACCTTTCCCTCTTTTTTTCAGAAAGATAAATTGCTGCTCCCTTTGAATCTCGGCATTCTTGTGCCTGTCCAGATGAATGCAAAATGTGTCGTTTCTTTTCTCAGCAACACGCAAACTCTAGAAAATAAATACCTTTACTTGGAAACAGAAGTGCTCTGTTATCGTCTGCTATGACCAAATAAAGCACAGTTTGGTACCAAGTTAATGAATATCACAAAATAATGCAAAACTTTAATGAAACTAAAGCAGGGTTCTCACTGAAAATAAATGTTGAACTTCAATTCAAACTTAACAGTTTTCTTGCAAACCTTCTGAATCTAACTCTAAAGCAGTATGTATAAATGCAAATTTAAGCATGTTCCATGAAGTCTTTGAACGTTTTGAAATAGTTCAAAGTTTCAACCTTCTTTATGGGCATTGTACATTTGCAGATGGATGGCTCATTGCCTATCTAGGCAGTCCAAATATCAGTGCTGTCACCCAAAATCTACGCTATCAAAAGAACTGCACTAAGGTATTGTAGATGCATTACTTCTACACTCCTCTCTCCACAAAGTTCTAGGTTTGCATTATTACAGAACAGATCAACAATTGTAATAACAGGAAATAAATGAATGCACTACTACCAATTAATATAACAAAGATGACAAAATGAAACACTAGGAATAAATATTAGTAATAGAGGCCAAAGCCAGATTTACACTCAACTTAAGGGCAACAAAAAAACCCATGAAATTTTAAGTAGTTGTTTGACAGTATGGACATGGTCTTTCTTTTTTAATCGATACTCAATCTATTGAATGTTTTCATCTTGTATTCATTGGTATTTCTTGTGAATTGGCACAATGGGAAAGCAACATTAACACTATGAGAGTACTGATTGATTGGCAATGAGATTTCTGATTGGTAGAGGCATCGCTATGGATGATGCACTAGTCAATGCTGACTGACAGTCGATCATAGAGCTTGGTTCAAATTTTAAACCAGGTAGGTTGACTGTTTGATCAAGGTATTGACTTTCAAAATGAACCTGAGAATGGCTTTCACTTGCTTTGCTGCAATAAAATAACAGTGGTATGTGTACATTTTCTTCCTGCCTGCAAAGAACAGGGCTCCATGCATTAATATATGTAGCTTCCAGTACACACAAATGTAAATACTGCAAGCCCAACTTATAGTTCTAAATTGGCTGTAGGCACAATTCTTCACATGGTCAGGATTATGAAGCAAATTTTGACCAGTTGCAGAATCACATCTAAATGTTGAACACATGGAGTCATGCAAACATGAGCTGGTTGGGCACAAGTCAGTAGCATTTTGTTTATTGAAAAGAGCTATTCGATACGATCTATCAGCCTTTGAGATGTATGGCCGAAATATCTGGGATCACACTGACAATGGAATTCATTTACCACATTACTCTTGTGTGCGCTAGCCAAAACTTCCTTGCCTGATTACAGCATCCAATTAGTGGTGAATACCACTTGAGTTGCCACTACATAGGAATCACTTAAAACAACTAGCTACCCACTGCTCAAACTTTCACAATACTTTAGCCAGGCTGTTAGTTGGGAAGACCAGACAAGACCTTCATTCTGATAGCAATGCAGAGTCCCTGTGCTCATTTGACACTTATGAAAGCAGCTCATTAACATCTTCTCCAGAGCAATTAGGGATGAGCAATACATGCTGGCTTGGACTGAGATGTCCATATCCCATGATAAAGAAATAAAATCTTGTGAGTAGTCTTAATGATTGCATAACAAAAAGCTTCAACAAAATTGTGCTTTTTCAGCAATTTGAAATAGCAAATAAATGAGCGGCCAGTTAAGTTGTTAATTTCTCGAGGTCCCTCCCAAAATGTGAAGTCACCCTATTTTAATGTTCAGAAACCGATCATCAAATAAATTTAATCTACTAGTCAAACACAGATTTATTCCTGTGACTAGTGAATAACTTGCACTGGCCTTCTTTTTTGGTATGGATTTGAACAGGATGGTCTCAATAAGATCAAACAATCAGTGCATCCCTGTTTACAATTATTCAGTCTGATTGACTATGTACAGTGCAGGAAATGTAGCAAGAATACAAAAGTTTCAACTTTAGCGTAAATATATGCAGAAGAGAGAGTGGAAGAAGAAATGAAAGCAAAAAGTTTACCTTGTGAAAATAGATCTCCAATAAGGAAAAGCAGAAGAAATAAGGCTTCACAGGGCTAGAAGGTTACATGGAAGCAATGTACACTCCATTAAATGGTACTCTTATTAGAAAAGATAAACCTTATCTTTCTGTTAAGTCCATATTTATAATAAAAAGGTCAAAAGCCTTATACCATGATTCAATATACTTGGATAGCAATCCAAGCAGCTAACTTTGCCAAATTTGCAGAATGGTACATTTCATGTAGCAACTTCAGATTTGTGTGTTTAACTGTGCATATCTGCTCAACAGAAACTGCTTTATGCAGAGAACTGTTAGGAGTTTTAAGAAAATATACAATACTCACTGCTTCAATTAAAGATTCCTTACCTTCAGATCAAGTGTTCAGGACGCACAAGGTCTGCAATAGGTTTTTAAAACCACAATACTACAAACTAGTCTGCAAAATGGTCTGAAATACGCAATATCTATATTGCCATCTTTACAGATTGCAACCTAAAGCATTCTTAGCAAGATTAATGAGAACCATTTGTAGATTTATGTCTACCATTACATAAAAGAAATCATTAATATTTCAAATGCAGAAATGTTTTCCCCAAAGCTTTTAGAAAGAAGAGCTTGTTTTGACTGACCAGCTCGAATTTACA
This sequence comes from Chiloscyllium punctatum, assembly GCF_047496795.1. NCBI lineage: Eukaryota > Metazoa > Chordata > Chondrichthyes > Orectolobiformes > Hemiscylliidae > Chiloscyllium > Chiloscyllium punctatum. The sequence continues at coordinate 14,656,013 of NC_092743.1, forward strand.
TTTTTAATTAAAAGATTCAGTATAATCCGACTTCTTTCAAACACATAATTCTGTGGCTCGATTCTACAAAAAGCATACTATTTTCATGGATGCATAAAAGCCTTTTCATTTTTTATTCAATGCCTAAGAAAGTAGCTTGCAAATTACTAGAGTTTAAATCACTTCATACATCTGTTGAAATTTCAAAAATGCTCAGATCAGTAATAATTTAACAGTTACAAATAGCCCTTTTAAAATAGACTATGTACCATAATTTGTACATACACAACCAAATTAAGTATTCAACTTAAGTGTCTAAGTGAGATTTGGTACTAAATATTAACAGTAGAAACAGAAATACTGGAGACTGATGCTCTGCATATATTAAAACTAGCTAGATTTTTGATGCTGAATAGATTTGCAGGAATTAAGTTTTGCACTGGCTGTCAAAAAGTTCAAATGGTAACTCTGAAATTGTTACTTGCATACCTCAGTTGCATCACTGAGAAATCACTAAAAGGAAAGCAAAGGAAGGAGTGTATTACTTTGGAATAGATCTTGCAGAAGTAAACCTAGAGGCACTGAATATTGATTAGGAACAGTGAGCATCCCAGTGCACTAACAATAATGTATTCTAGACCTGGGAATACAATATCAAATAGGACACGAATGGAAGAAATCAAAGGACAGAAAATACATACATAGAAACTGCTTAGTTAGATGAAATTACCATTTTTAACATCCCATCAATTCTTTTCTGTTCTCATCTTAAAGCAGTGACATTTCACTGGGTATGGTTCAAAGGTCACCCATGCTTGGTACCAAGTGGCCACTCCATTGTGTGACAACATTAACAAAGCAAGAGTTTTAATGGGAATGCATTGTTATTATTGAGCTTTAGTCAAGGCTGACGTGCAGAAGTCATGCATTCCTACCCATCCCTTTATTGAGCCATGTGTCTTGAATTCACTTTAGAGCCATGGCAGTAAAATGCTTACTGAACTTGCTTAATGGATCCTCCATCAATAGGTGGCTCCAGTGAATGAAGGCAGCTGGAACAGTCAAATGGACCCCCTCTGGTAAAAAGTGCACCTTTGGTGGAAGGAGGCCTCATGGAAAATAGATACAAAAAAATTTCTTCAACCAGCTTCATTCCATGTAAGTAATTTAATTCTAATTAAATCACTCACAGGATATGGGGATTTTTGGCTAGGCCAGCATTTATTGCCTATCCCTAATTGTTCAGAGGGCAGTTCAGAGTTCACCACATTGCTATGGTATGGTGTCACATGTAGGCAAGACCAGGTAAGGAGGGCAGGTTTCCTTCCCTAAAAGGATATTTGTGGACTAGATAGGTTTTTCTGAAATTCTGGATTAGTGGTGCTGGAAGAGCACAGCAGTTCAGGCAGCATCCAAGTAGCGTCGAAATCGACGTTTCGGGCAAAAGCCCTGCTTTATTCCTGATTAAGGGCTTTTGCCCAAAACGTCGATTTTGAAGCTACTTGGATGCTGCCTGAACTGCTGTGCTCTTCCAGCACCACTAATCCAGAATCTGGTTTCCAGCATCTGCAGTCATTGTTTTTACCTCATAGGTTTTTCTGAAACATCAACAATGGTTTCATGGTCAATGTTAGACCCTTAATTCCAGGTTCGTTATTGAATTCAAATTCTACCATTTGAATTTGAACCCGGGTCCCCATAACATACACTGAGTTTCTGGATTAATAGTCCAGCATAACTCTCGTGATAATACCACCATTACCTCCCCTTGCTTATCTTTAATTTCCCTTTATAGAACATAGAACATAGAACAATACAACACAGAACAGGCCCTTCGGCCCACGATGTTGTGCCGAACTTCTATCCTAGATTAAGCACCCATCCATGTACCTATCCAAATGCCGCTTAAAGGTCGCCAATGAATTTATGTTTGTAATGATTTGATGTCAATTCAATGAAGAATCTTTGCTTTATGATCTTTTAGCCATTTATGTTTATACCTCAGATTATACTCAAAAGTGAGGTATTTTATTGCAGTTGAGACCTGGGCTTTGTGGGTGGAAGTCAGAAGATTCCTATCCTCTGATCTGTTCTTGTAGCCACTATATTTATACAGCTAGTTTAGTTCAGTTTCTGGATAACGGTAACCTATCAGGATGTTGACAGCGAGGGATTCATCCAAAGATTTTATACTTCAATGTACAAAATGGTCAAAGCTTCCCTTAAGTGAGTATTTTCTCATCAATGGCAACTACCCAGTAGACAAGAATGCAACTTTAACAGCAATTGTATGATAAATATCAATGAAACTTTAAGACATTTTTCTGGAACGGCATATACTTGGTTTCTTTAGACTGTGAATTCACCCATTTGCTAGATTCTTATTAGTTTCGTTATTGTGCAACAGAATGCTTGCTGACTGCATCCAATTTTTGCTAAAACACAGCACAACAAATAAACGATGCATTAATATATACCTACAGTTTTTAAAGTGCCAATCTGCTAAGCTTAACATCAAGGGACAATGCAGCAAGTGCTTCAGCCATGAGGAAGATGAGAGGAAAGAAGGTATTTCAACCGCAGCACTTTTCGGGGAAGTGACCAAATTACATACATGTAATGCTTCTGATTCATTACAATTAGGAGGTTTCTAAGATTGTTGTATTTTGAGCTGTCTCTTTACGTTTAGGCTAAAACTGAGAAGATTAGATTAGATTAGATTACTTACAATGTGGAAACAGGCCCTTCGGCCCAACAAGTCCACACCGCCCCGCCGAAGCGTAACCCACCCATACCCCTACATCTACATCTTCCCCTTACCTAACACTACGGGCAATAGATCTCATGACTATTCAGAATTCAACCCGACAAGTTCCAGAATATGACTCAGCAAGGTGCAAAATCCTTGCACCTCAGAACAAAGGCCAAGATTCAGCTGTCCTAAGAATAAAGAGACTCTCCAGCTCCATGTTTTTGGGGGAAGGAGGAAAGCTCAGAAGATGCAAAAAAAAAAATTTGGTGTGGTCAGCAAAGAGAAGAGGTTGCAGGTTCACTTCGAGGTACTCAAGCCAAATGCAGCAGGGAGAAAGTGGTTAGCTGAACAGCCACTTCTTGCATCCATTTAAGAAATCCGGAGAGATTTGTCCTGGGACGTCCAGATCGGCCATTGGCAGTAGCTTTGGAAAACTCTGAAAACGGAGGGAAATGCTTGAAGAAGTTCACTTGAAGTAAAACCCATTGGAAGCTTTTTTAAAATTCACTCATTCATGGGCCATGGACTTTGCTTGCTAGGCCAGATTTCCGGAAGCAAATCTAGACTTTATGCTATCAGGACTGTAATTCATCAGGTGATAAGTAAAAGAGATGAATGCTTCTTTCTGCAAGTTAAAGTATAATTTGCCTACAAAATCATAGTCAGTTAACTCATGCTTTCAGTCATGTTACAATTAATATCTAAAAAATGAAATTTTGTCATGCTTTTTAAGATATTAACTGAAAGTTTGAATTTATTTTCCAAAATTTTTGATGTCTACAAGAGTCATAATGTCAAGTATTTTAGATCTCCAACCACACTTCCTTCGCCACCGCCCCAAAAAAAAGTAGCAGCCTATCCCTTTGCTCACATTTCTATTTAATCAGTTTGTTTTAAAAAGCCCTTCTGATGACATTTTCCCTTGACTAGCAGATTATTCAGCTAGTTTGAAAAAAACTTCACTCAATTTGAATCTAGCTGTGTCAAACTTGGCAAGTTCATGGTACTTGAATGCGAAAGCAAGTCACAAAGTTATAAAAATAATGAAGAATGTGATGTTCATGATGTACCTGTCATTGATTTTTTTCAAAAAATAATTTCACAGGAACTATGGCACCTCACTATCTTCTAAATGTATGAAAACTGAAAGAAAACGTGAACAACTCTGACACAATTTTCAGATGCAATTGCTTTTATGGTGCTAAAAATGGTTGAAACATAGAAAATTCCCATATATTGGACTACAACATTAGTCCTACATGAGAAGAAAAGCAGAATAAGAAACATAACTATCAAATGCTCACAGTTCACATACTCGAGAGTTAATGAAAGGTAAGAGGAAACAGTGCATATCCAGTCTGTGAAAATAAGCACTGCCCGCAATGTGGCCCTTGTCACATTCAGGATTTGGCAGGGGTGGGCAGGGCAAACCATCTTTTCAATACAGAATTTTAACAACAGCACTGGATATCCTTAATGCATTACATATTGCTTATGGTTGTCAGTAATAATTCAAGAATAAATTATTGATACAATCCATTTTTAAGCCGGTCAGTGCACTGTCATCAAGGCTTACAACTTTATTTCCTCCCACGGGATTGTAAAATAACTGGTCCAAGAACTTGAATTTTGTCTTTTTTTAAAAAAATGGAGTTTAAACAAAAAAAACGACTGAACTTTAAGGAACACATCAATAATAAATAATAAAATTTAATGGATGACGCAAGATTGCTACCATGAAAGAATGCTAATGCATTGGCATGGGTCATTAATCATATCGTGTAGCGATGAGTACTGCATTTTAGAGCAGATCTGCACTATTTACGTCCTCAGGACCTGAACCAGTAAGTTTACAACAACCCCTTATTTTATAATATGTTGCATCATCTCTAATACAAATATACAATATAACGAACCGCTGAAATCTAAAAATTTATTCAACTGGTCTTGCTGGAATGTAAAACTGCAACAATTTATTAAGTGGGATCTGATGTGTTAATGTCAACAGATTTCCCCTCCTTGGCCAATATATGGCCTTGTTCCACTATTTCATATTTAGGTCATTATTAACCAACACTAGCAAGAAACACTTCTCAACTCTTTAACCCATAGAAGCATCTTTGGATATCTTGGCAGCATTTATACAACAGTGCCTTTACAATGTGGTCAGTATTTTATCTGAAAAAGGCATGGTTATTATTTCTAAATATAGATAGCATGTCTAGAAAATCAAAGTGTTGAATAAAAATAAGTTTTCAATACTCAAATTGGAAAATATACTTCATACAATCATGAAAATGAATGGCCTATCGACAGTACAACGCATTTCTTTGAAACCTCTATGGGTTAAGGAGTTAACTAGTATTTTATACATACATAACGATCCAGTAAGTAATCCAAATATTTCAGTCACTGTTGATTTTTGACAAGGAAATTAAAAATTGTATTTCCAGAAATCTTCCTATGCCTTTGCTAAATGACCAACTGCACACTATGCACAGCTGTGTAAACAAAACCAAAAGAAAAATAATATTTTATGCCTGAGGTTCTTTTAAAAAAAATCAAATGCTTTTAAGTGTACAATAATTATGCCGATCAGAAAGGAAAATAACAGTTTAAGAAATGAAGAGCAGCAGCAGGCTAAAGCAATAAGGAAGAGGTCCAGTGGCAAGGCAAGTGGTAGGAGTTTCTTTCTGTTACTTGCTGGTTTAACTTTCATGGGAATGGAACTCAAAGCAGCCTACCAAATTTTAGAGCTTCATCAGATAGCCAGGCTGCCAGGTTCAGGTGTCCCATGATGCAGTAAAAATGAAAGAGAAACAACTTCATCCTGGAAAACACCAGCAAGAAACGAGAGAAAGACTGCTTTCAAATGGAAGCACAATTTTTAACTAAATGTTTATTGCAGAACAGATCTGATAACATATTTACAACAAGATTTCTTCTATTCGGTGGTTTTAATCATCCAAACACCTGGCAATATAAGAACCTGAGAATCAACGTAGCAAACTGTTGAGTCAAACACAAGCAATACCCCCATTCTAGTGCATTCTCGTCTGACCTGCCAATCCTCAAATAAACACCTTGCTCTTATGCAAGGGAGATATGATTCCTTAGCACCTTACACCTCTGATGTAACATGCCTCTGCACGCCATTAAATGCATAGTTATACAATTTATCTTTGGAAGTACACAGAGCAGCAAACAATAGCTCCAACTGCAAGAGTAGCAACTGCAGCAATGTTAATGAGAACAGGTCTCCAATATAACCACCTTTTTCGTTTCACCTCAGTTTCACTTAGTTTCTGTTTCATTCTGTGCACCTTCTGCGCTGTACTTGCTATCCTATCCTCACGATGTCGTTTCCGAAGGTTACTGAAAGACAATTAAAAAATGATTTATCATCAGCCAATAAAGAGTACCAATAAATATGTCTTAAAGAATTCATTTAGTACTTCTCTTCCATACAACAGGAAGGAGCAGCATGTGAAAGCCTGTGGATCTGTGGGACACTAGAACTGAGACTCTGAATGCAGATATGTGACGTAGAGTAGGATTGAACAGACACCCTTACTTCACAGCATCAAAAACAGAGTGTATTCTAAAGAGTAAATCTTCAAAAAGGTCAAGCATATGCTCCTTAGTCACCAGTTCAGAGCAGAACAGTGGAAGATCAAGTCCCCCACAGATAACGCAAACTCCGAAAGGATCAGAAATGAAACTGAAGAGTTAAAAAGTGCAGTTTCATTGCAGTGTCTTTTTCAGTCTACTTAAAGGCAACATAATTACTTTTCGTGTTGTCTCTAGATCTCCTATAAAGTGAATATTTCCATTATGAACATTGATAGGAAAATTGCTGTTTTCCCTGATTGGTGAATCATCAGGTCCTTTTCATAGAATGAATTTAACAAAATATCTCATGAAACTTGCAGGATTACCTGCCAAATCAGCAGCTGTTGGTCATCCTTACTACGGAGTTCTACCTCCACAAACAAAGAGCAATTACCGTAACTATTTTGCTTTTAGTGGAAAAGCTAAAATTCACTTAGGAACATGCTTGCTCTAAGAACTTAAGAAACCACATAGCCCACTGTGACCTTGATCTATTTTATCTAATGGAAGTTACCCATCTCATTAGCTCCTTGACCACAAAAGATTACATTGAGATCTATGCAAATTGAAAGATAATGACAAACCGAGACTCCAAGAGCCAAGACATCTGCTAGTCATGTCTTAATCAATATGCATAGAAACCTGCTGGAAAGAATTAGCATGGAGGGAAAGAAACATGAACAGAGAATATTTTCTTCTAGAAGGTCATTAGATACTAAAGGCTGCTGTAGCCTGATCTTGAAATTTGCAGTCACAGAAAAAAGTTTCTATTTCTAGCCATCCTCATCCGTCAAAAGGTACAGTAAGCCACTTTCATAATGTACTTAGGAAGTACCCGGTGATAAGATACTAAGTGAATTCAACAAAGTTAAATTGGAAGACAAAGTTAAATTATTACTGTAGAGTAAGTATACATACAAACACGTGAAAGACAAATTCTGCTATTTGTACTAAATCAGCTGCAATAAAACTTTCAAACATGGTACCCTTTCATAAATTTGAATTGATTCCGTCTGATCGTGCTATGATTTCCTAAATGCCCTGCTCTACTTCAGTTATCATGGATTTTAGCATTTCCCAATCCCAATTCGGGTGACTGGGCTATGGTTGAGTGCTTAAAGTTTTTGGTCTCCCTCCTTTCTTGGACAGATTGGCACAAGTGTTTTCTAATCTACTGGGATCTTTCTGGAAGGAGGGAATTTTGAAAGATTACAACCAATGAATCCACCATCTCTGTAGCCATCTCCTTAAAACCATAAAGATACAGGTCATGGGGACTTCTAGCCTCATTACATTTCTAAGTACTTTTCCTTGAGTGATTGTCTCAAGTTTCTACCCCTTTTCTGTTCCTTGATTTTCTATTATTTGTACACCAAATCGAAGAAACTGAGTAACAGATTTAGTTTTAAAACAATATCAGTTCACATACTTTGCTTTGTTCTCCATGTTTTCTTGTTCTTTGCCAAAGGTTTCTTGAGAAGTGCTGTTATTTTCTGATTCTGTTGCTTCTTCCACTGTAACATCAGGATCCCTATTCTCATTTTGTCGTGGAAGGGTGCGTTTTGGAGGTTGAGGAGGTGGAGGTGCTTGATCAGTTACAGGATCCTGGTCTTCATTAGATAGCTCTTTCCATCTTTTCTATGAACACAGAGAAATAATGAAAATCTTGTTTTTTTTTCCACAAAATGCACCAAAGCAAGTTGCAGGAAGCGAAAACCATGCTCAGCCTCATCATATCAATTTTTTTTTAAAAAGCCAAAAAAAAAGGAAAATGCATTCAGTTCTGTTTGAATAAATCTTACCAAACTTTCACCATTAACAGGACTCTGCATTTTTTTTCACAAACATAACTATATAATGAGGTCACAAATTCACTCTATAGTGATGGGTATAGATGAAGTTGATTCCTTGGCCCATTTGTTTGATACTTTCTCAATACAAGTAAACTAGATTAATCGGAGATGAAAGGTTTGTCTTGAGAAGTTGAGCAATTTAGGCCGATACTTGCTAGAGTTTAGAAGGATGAGAGGAGATCTAATTCAGGTTCTTAGGATTCACAAAGCAGATGCCCAGCGGATGTTTCTCCTTGTCGGGAATCTAGAACAAGTCATCACAGTTTTAGACTAAAAATTAAAACCAAGATGAAGAGGAATTACTTTTCAAAAGATTGTGAATCTGTGGAATTCACTACCCGAGTGCAGTGGACACCAGGACACTGAATAAGTTTGATGAGGAGATGGACTGATTTTTATTTCGCAATGGTTAAGGGGTTGAATTAAAGAGGAGATCAGTCATGGTTGTATTAGATGGCAGAGAAGCGATCTTTGAGAAGATCTGTAGTTCAGGTTGGGGTTCTGGATGTAAGTTTGCTCGCTAAACTGAAGATTTATTTTCAGACGTTTCGACACATACTAGGTATCATCATCAGCGAGCCTCCAGTGAAGCATTTTCCACATCAAAGACATTTCGGAAATGACTGCCAGACAATTCCGACCTCTTGGTATCATGGTAGCCCACAAACCCACCAACACACTAAAACATCAGCTAATGAACTTGAAAGATCCTATATAGACAACAAGCAAAACTAATGTCATTTACACAATACCTTGCAAGAACTGTGACAAACACTGCATTGGACAAACAGTCAGAAAACTAGTCACCAGGATACATGAACACCCAATTAGCCAAAAAAAGACGACCTATTCTCACTCGTATCCTTACATACAGACGAGGAAGGTCATCACTTCGACTGGGACAACACATCCATCCCAGGACAAGCCAAACAGAGACACGCACGAGAATTCAGAGAATCATGGCATTCCAACCAGAACACTATCAACATACACAGACTTGGATCCCATTTACCACCCCCTGAGAAAAGGAACAAGAAATGACATCACCATGGGAAATGACATCACCAACCCAAGGAAACGCAAACACAAAAAGTGAGCCATACCACCAGTGCTTCACCAGAGGCTAACTGATTATGTTACCTAGTATGGTAACAAAACGTCTGAAAGCAAACGTTCCAGCTCAGCAAGCAAACTTACAAAGGAAGCTCAAGGGGCTGAATACCTACTCCTATTCCCAGTTCTCAAACCCACCCTACCCTTTCCTTGTTAGAGAATTTACAAACGATTGATATACTTCTATTATAGTATCAAAATTCTAATTTAGCTCACTCATCCAAAGACAGAACATGTTTTAACAAAACACCAAAAATCTGAGTTAACTGAATTCTTGCTTAGCATAGTCAATTTTGAATCGTATACACTACTGACCCATCAAAATTTTAAATGCAGCACTCTAAAGATTGGAAGAAAATCCTCAAAGATGCATCTTGGGTCAAAAAGTTAAAACTTAATGTCTGATTGATCAGCAATAGTTTCTACACACTGTTCTATATGATTTCTTCTTAAATGGTGTTGCACAAAGTAGGCCTATGTTGCAAAGACTCTTGTTTGATAATGACCTTTCACACCAAGATAAGATGATAGAAAAACAAAAAGGAGAAATCATGCAATAACAGATTAAAAGACAAAAGATATGATAAAGTACATACATGCGCGGGGTGGAAGTTTGATGGTTTTGAGCTTCTCAGTTCAGATGCCATTCCTCTCTCCCCCCAACCTGGGGTTCATGTTAGGTTGCAAACTTGCTTACAAGTTAAAAATCACAACACCAGGTTATAGCCCAACAGGTTTAATTGGAAACACACTAGATTTTGGAGCGCCGCCCCTTCATCAGGTGGTTGTGAAGGACACAACTGCAAGACACAGAATTTATAGCAAAAGTTTACAGTGTGATGTAACTGAAATTATAAAAAAAGTTTTGTGATTTACACATGAAAGAAGTGAAACTATCATGGTATTCGAACAAATGAAAGATTCAACAAACAATCAAGGTATTTTTCAATGTATAATTTCAGTTACGTCACACTGTAAACTTTTGCTATAAATTCTGCGTCTTGCAATTGTGTCCTCCACAATGACCTGATGAAGGAGTAACACTCCAAAAGCTAGTGCTTCCAATTAAACCTGTTGGTCTATAACCTGGTGTTGAGATTTTTAACTTTGTACACCCCAGTCCAACACTGGCATCTCCAAATCTTGCCTACAAGTGAAATCCTTTTCTTGGATAAATATGGAGGAATTAACAGAGTCCTATTACGGATGATCAGCTTTGCTAACTTTGTCATGCATGGTAATACCATTCTGCAGCATCACTTTCTTCTCACACCAATTCAGGATATCAATAGTGTTTCACCCTCGCTAATTAATACACACAAAACAGTCATTTCTGCAAAGTGCTTCAAACCACCTGCATATACTTTGTCACGTAGAGGGGGGTCAGTCATACGGATCACAAAGTGGGAAGGCAGCAAATAAACTGAGGAGTTTTTAAAGACTGTAAAGGAGAGGTACAAATAAAGTATTTATTAAAATAAAGTATTAGCTGGATCAAATAAACTGGAAACAAAAAGATAACAAGCAAATACTGCAAGTTAGAAGTGGCTCATCAGTGATGAAAAATGACTAAAATGGAAGACAATTATATATTTTATTGCTCTGCATTAAACATTTGTTTTTTGATGTAGATGAATAAAGTATAGATATAGAGAGAGCTTGGTAATGTTAAAGGGTAAATGTGCAGTACTCTAACTATTAGTAGCAAATAAAATTATAGCCCAATAATATAGGAAGCACCAAGGGAAGAAAAATCTATGGCGCATAGACTTCGATCCACAAAGTGAGGTCATCCTTTTGAATCCAAGACAGTAATTTATTAGTGGTGAAAGATTAGGAAATGTTGAGGAACAAATTGATGCAGGTGTTCATTAAGCAAATCACTCAAATTTCATGGACTGGAATAAAATGTAATTTGAAAAGTTAATGAAATATTGGCCTTTAAGAGATTTGTAATTCAAAAGTGAGAAAGGAACACGACAGTTGTACAGAGCCTTAGTTAGGCTCCAACTGGAATTTTTAAAAAATTGGTCTTGAAAGGGGTACAATGCACAATACAGAAGAGTTACATTATGAGAGCTAGCTACATAAACCTGGTCTGATTTCCCTCAAGTTTAGAAAATAGAGGGGGATGATCTAATGGTGATCTTTTAATTTAAATTATTTGCTTGGCAAACAGAGAAACAAACTCACCTCACGGATGAATACAAGAATAAAGGGTATAATCTGACAATCTGAGCAAGATTACTCAGATGTGCAGTCAAGAATTCTATTTCCAAAAAAAAAAGCTTTGGACATAGTCTCAAAAGTTCAGTTTGACCCTGAAATTGAAAGTTTTGTTAGCAGGGGATACCAAAGAGAATAGGGACCAGAAGTGATAAATGGAGATCAGATCCAGACAGCAAAATTTAATTAAATAATGGATCAGACTTAAATTAATCAGTCAACTTTGAAAATATTGGGTGTATAGAGCATAAAGGAACAGATGGCAACTCAAACTGTCCCTGAAAATTTGATTTAAAAAAAAAGGCTTCAGGAAATTTTTCTATACTTCTGAGGGAAGTGAAGCAGAGGGACTCAAGGTGAGAGCACTAAAGAATATTACCAACATGGCTAAATGGTGAAGAATAATCGAAAACAAATATAGGAATTATACTTCGAATTACACTTAGGAGGAGCATAATGAAAACTCATTTTCACCTTCCTACCAAAGAATAACATTTTGAAGCAGTGACATAAAACTGAAGATATGCAGCGTCAAGGAGGTTCTGATGATATCGTCCGAGATCTGAAGCCTTTGTTATTTTCAGTCTCATATTAATCTACAGGATAACACCAAGTAAATCTCACAATATCAGATTCCTTTTCCGTCTCATAACAGTAAGAAGTCAGACAACGATTTGCAAACCAATTACATAAATTAAGCCAAAAGATCCATTTGGATCCATTAAATCTCTGTTTTCAAGGTTATTCCAGAGTCAGGCACACACAAACAGAACAAATACAAATGGAAGGATTTCCCAACTTACATATGCAGAGGTAGATTTTACCTGGTCTGACCCCATGCAACTCTAGATTGATACCAAGGGGGATGATTGCCCCTGAAATGGCATTGCAAGTCATTTAGGTCAAGAATAATTAGGATGGACAACAAATGCTCATCAAGCCAGCAACACCCACAACCCATGAATAAAAAATTCTAAATTTTAAGAAGAATAAGATCATAGAGAGGTTCATGGGTCCCACCTGCCCTTTAGGGACTGGATGGTATAAATTAGTATTGTTAATGAATGAATTTTTTAAAATATACAGACTAAATCCATGATTTTACAAATTACAAGGCCACTTAAATTTTGTAGGTTAATGCTTTGTCTAATGTGATCAAAGCATTTGCATAGTGAGCTTTAAAACACCGACCTCATTGCATGTCATACAAACATATCTACTAACAGCCCCTCACACTTGCACCGCCATTCAATAAGTTCATGGATGTTATGCTGTGTTTTGAATTGTACATTTCCATCTACTCTTGAAAAGCTTGGAATTCCTTTGTTTACCAAAACTTTAACCAACACTGCCTTAAAAATATTTAAGGGCTCACCTCCACTGCCTTCTGATACAGAGGTTCAAATTCACATAACTATTGACAGGAAATGAATTCTCATCTGTGTAAAATGGCAATCCTTAGCTTTAAAATAGCACCCCAGGGGTCTGGATTCATCCAGATGAGGAAATGTCTTTTCCTCAAGACCATTCAGGTTTACACACTGTCACACCCTCACGCTTCTCAACTTCAGTGGAACTAAGCCCTGACTTGTCCAGCCTTTCCTTATAAAGCACCTTGCTCATTCCAGGTGCCAATCTACTAAACCCACTCTGAACCACTGCCAAGCAATTTAAGATATGGTCTCACCACACACAGTTTAACTGACCATAACACGCTCCCTATTATAAAAACAAATTACTGCAAGATACTGAAAATCGGAAACAACAACAGAAAATGGTGGAGAAACTCCAATCAGGCTGTGGATAGAGAAAGAGAATTAGTGTCGAGTTGTGACTCTTCTTCAGAATGCTTACTTTTATGTTCAAATCCTCTCAGAAGATAGGATAGCATTTCATTAAATAAAAACAATGAATTACAGATGTTAAATAAATCAAAAACAGAAATGCTGGAAAAACTCAGCAGGTCTGACAGTATCTGTATCAAAAAAAAAAGAATTAATGTTTTAAGTCCAGGATATTCTGACAAAGGGTCACTAGACTTGAAATATTAACTGAGGACCAGGAGTGTCGACGTTTCGGGCATAAGTCCTTCATCAGGAATGTCGGGGCTGGAGGAGGACCAAGAGGGCTAAGTGATAAATAGGATTTTTTTTTGGGGGGGGGGGGGGGGGGGGTGTACCTTGTAAGGTGAGAAACACATGGAAGTAGGGGGTGATGCCGATTGGTTGGAGCAGAAAATGGAGCAGGATAGGCAGGAAGGAAGATGGACACTTCAAGAGGGTGGTGCGAAGTTGGGGGTTTTGGATCTGAGATAAGGAGTACAGTGAAATCGACATTGATGCTGCGTGGTTGGAGGGCCCCAAAATGGAAGATGAAGCTTTCTTGCTTCACATGTCAAGTGGTTTGGATTTGATGGTGGAGGCACCCCAGGACTTCCATGTTCTTTAGGGAGTTCTTTGGTGATGGTGGTTGGGGGTGGAAGTGGGGGGGAAATATTGAAATGGTCAGCCACAGGGCAATGGGGTTGTTTGGTCCGTCTCCTGGAAATGTTCCGCCAATGTAGAAGAGACCACATCGTGAGCAACTGACACAGAAGAGGAGTTGTTTGGATGTGCAGGAAAATCTCTGCCAGATGTAGAAGGATCCTTTGGGACCTTATATGGTGGTGACAAGGGTAGGTGCTGGGAGTGGAGGCTGGGTTGGTTGGGGGGCATGAACCAAACGAGGGAGTCGCAAAGGAAATGGTCTCTGCCGAATGCTGATAGGGGTGGGAAGGGAAACATATCTCTGGTGGTGGGGTTTGATTATAGGTAGTGGAAATGGCAGAGGATGATGTACTGTATCTGGAGACTGGTGTGGCGAAAAGTGAGGACCAATGGGTTCTAACCTTGTTGCAGTTGAGGAGTAGGGTTCAAGGGCAGAGGTGTGGGAAGTGCAGAAGATGAGGTGGAAGGCATTGACGATCACGTGGGAGGTGAAATTGCAGTCCTTCATGCAGGATGCCATCTGGGATGTTCTGGAGTGGAAGTGCTCATCCTGGGAGCAGATGTGGAGGAGGAATTTGGAGTAAGGGATAGCATTTTTCAAAAAGGAGGGGTGAGAGTTGGTGTAATCCAGGTAGCTGTGGGAGTCAATGGGTTTGAAGTAGATGTCGGTGTTGAATCGGTCGCTGGAAATGGAGATGGAGGTGTCCACGAAGGGGAAGGCGATGTCACAAATGGTCTAAGTGAATTTGAGGTCAGGGTGAAAGGTATTCATGGAGTTTTTGAATGTTCAACCTCCTCGTGAGAGCATGAGGTGGCACTAATACAGTCATCGAAGTAGCAGAGAAAAAGGTAATGAATGGTGCCAGTGTAACTACAGAAGATGGACTGTTCTACGTACCCAACAAATATGCAGGCATAGCTGGGGCCCATGTCTACTCCTTTTGACTGAAGGAAGTGGAAGGATTTCAAGGTGAAGTTGTTGAGGGCGAGAACCAGTTTAGTCAATTCAAGTGACTGTTGCTGCTCCTCCTCTCCTGCCCTTCACATTACCATTTCTCCTTGGAGAAAGTGAAGTTGTATCCTGTCAATTGTGGTTAGCAATGTCATAGATTAGAAATAATTACACATTTACCTGTGCAGATGAATCTCCCTTGATATATTTTGCTCCCTCTATAACGGCCATGTATGAAAATCTCAATTGATCTGGAGTTTGAATGAGTCCCATCCGATATTTTCGCATTTCTAATAATACTTCTCTGATGTCCACAGTGGAAGGATCTTTGCGTTTCTCCATCTATAAGAAAAATATCCTGCTAAGCACACAACGTAGACCCTAAATGTAATTTTTAAATAAAATTTACCATGGGATGTGAGCATCACTGTCAAGGCCAACTTTTGCTGTCCACCCCTAACTGCTTGAACCTTCTCGATGCCTTCTAGAAGCATTGCCATCAATGTGTACGTGCAGTGCAGTTAGGGCTCAAGTAGGAGTTTTTTTATCCCAACAAGAGTGAAGGAGCAGCAATATAGTTACAAACGAGACTGCTGACTAGCAGAAGGCTGGGAGAGAGGATAAAAAGGAGTTTTTTCAGGATGGCAGCTGATGGCTAATTGAGTTCTGCAGAGGTCAGTGTTTGGAACACAACTAATCATGATACACGCTAATGACCTGGACAAAGGAACTAAGGGTATTGTTGTTATGTTTGCAGGTGATGCAAAGACAGAAGAAGGGACAGGTGGTGTCAAGGAAATGGGGAGACTGCAGAAGGAGTCTCTAAGAGAGTGGGCAAAGAAGTGACAGATGGAAATACAATTTGTTAAAATGTGGTGTTATGCATTTTGATAGGAATAATAGAGGCACAGACTATTTTCTCAACAGGGAAAGGCTTCAGAAATCTGAAACTGAAATAGACTGGAGGGTCCTAGTTCAGGATTCTTCTAAGGTTAACATGCAGGTTCGATTGGCAGTTAGGAACGCAAATGCTATGTTAACATTCATTTCAAGAGGGCTAAACTACAACAGCAGGGATGTAAAGCTGAGGCTGCATAATGGCCTGGTCAGACATCATTTAAAAGATTGGGAGCAGTTTGGGATCTGTATCTAAGGCAGGATGTGCGGGCCTTGAAGGAGGTCCAGATTACGTTAACAACAATGATCATAGGGATAAAGGGCTTGTCAATATGAAGAGCAGCTGTGGACTCTGGGCCTGTACTCAATGAGTTTAGAAAAATGAGGGGGTATCTCACTCCAACTTCCAGAATACTGAGGTCTGCAGTCAATGGATGTGGAGATGTTTTCAGTAGTACAAGACACTAGGACCTGAGAGCACAGCCCTCAAAACGAAGAGATGACTCTTCAGAATTGAGATGAGGAGGAACTTCTTAGGCTAGAGGATGGCTAATCTGTAGAACTCAGTGCCGCAGAGAGCTGTGAAGACCAAACTTTTAATAACAGGATCAAGGGTTATGGTAAGGAGGCAGGAGAATGGGATTGAGAAAAGACATCAACCATAATCGAACGGTGGAGCAGATTCTAAGGGCCAAATGGTCTAATTTTGCTCCTTTTCCTTATAGTCTTAAAAGATGATCTGCTGTCTAAACATTAAATCAGCCTTTGGCATTATAATTGGGTTTTTCATAAGGGGTAACAGCTTCATGTTTTCACAAGTTGTTACTCACCAAAACAAGACAGGTATCTACTAATGCGAAGGTACCAGAACGCCCAATGCCTGCACTACAATGAACGACAGCAGGTCCACAATCAGAGCTCAATGAGCCAGATTCCCTCACTTTTAATAGAAAATTAAGAAATGAAGCGGGGGATTCTGGTACTCCAAAATCAGGCCAAGTAGTATAATGGAAGTGCAGGATCTCTCTGGTCTCCCCAGTCTATCAAGGCAAAATAAGAACAAGTAACACAAGTTAAATTGTTGCTAACACTAGGAAAAGTGTTTTAGAATCGACAGAATAGCATTTTCAGACCATACAAAAACTTCTACAATGGTCAAAAAATTTTAAATGCATAAAATGGACAATGAACCCCAAACCTGAAAAAAATCAGTCGTTTTGGAACCATTATTTAAAATTAAAGTTTTGTTTAAATAAGGTTTACAAAAGGGGACGGAGGCTAACTTTTTCAGAAAAAAAAAAGTAAGTTTTAGACTTGCAAGAAACTTCTAGAACTGCATGCCCCTATTCTATGCCTGTTCTTGTGTTTAAATACTTCTTAAACCTCACTATATTTACTTCTACCACCTCCCCGGCAATCCAATCATCTACTACACACTCTTTTAAAAAAAAGAAACTTTCCTCTCACATCTCTTTTAAACTTTCCCCCTACCACCTTAAACCAATGTCACCCTAGAAAAGAGACTAACTGTCCATCTTATTCACGCCTTCCATAATTCTACATACTTCCATCAGATTGCCTTCGCCTCCATCACTTTTGTGAAAACAATCCAAGTTTGTCCAACCTCTCAAGGCTAATCTGTTCCAGTCCAAGCAGCATCCTAGTAAACCTCTTCTACATCCTGTCCAAAGCCACCACATTCTTCTTATCGTGTGGTGATCAGAACTGTGCAGAACACTCCAAACTTGGCTTGATTAAGCTCTATTACAGTTGCAACCCAACTTACTTTTACACATAATGCCCCGACCAATGAAGGCAAGATGCCACGCACCTTCTTCACCACTTTATTCACTCGTGTTGAGACTTTCAGGGAGCTATGGACTCGTATCCTATGATCCCTCTGTATATCAAAGCTCCCAATGGTCCAGCCATTTACAGTATACTTCCCTTTGCATTTGACCACCCAGAATGCATCACCTCACACTTGTCTGAATTAAACTCAAACTTGCCATTTCTCCACCCAACTTTCTAAAAGATCTAAATCTTGGTGCACCCTTTGATATCCTTCATCACTATCCA
Source organism: Chiloscyllium punctatum (assembly GCF_047496795.1). Lineage (NCBI taxonomy): Eukaryota > Metazoa > Chordata > Chondrichthyes > Orectolobiformes > Hemiscylliidae > Chiloscyllium > Chiloscyllium punctatum. Next base: position 14,673,962 of record NC_092743.1, read on the forward strand.
CAAGTCCAACAATTTGATACATCTGCAAATTTACTAATTTGACCACATTTTCATCCAAATCAGTTACGCGTATACAGAACAACCTTGATTATCCCAATGAGACAGGCAGGGAGTATTTTAGAGTCATAGAAATGTACAGCACAGAAACAGACCCTTCGATCCAAGCTGAGAGCCTGAGGAATTGTGTTCAGATCTCCAAAGAATGCAGGATCTGAAGTACAGGGTTACATTCAAAGCCATGTAATCATCTATTTTCTTCTTTCAGGTCAATAAGATGAAAGTTGAAAATCAATGCTTTTATTATCAGTGTTTTTAAACAGCAAGTCGAATGCTCTGAAATCAGCTTCGCCTTCAGCATAACCCATGCAAATATCCAGGAAGGTGCAAGCAGATCAGATGTCAGAAAAGGCTCAGGCTCAGTATGTAAGCAGCAGGGTCGAGTCAGGTTAGACAGAGCATAGGTGTGCGCTAGCTGGTTTATATCAAGGTGGAAGAAAACAGGTTCAGGCTATGTCTACAGTTGCATTACAATCAATTTCAGTTAAATGCATCCTTACTGAGATTCTTTGTAATTGCAGTTGTCGAACAGTGTAGTATGATTTCACATCTTCAGACAACAATTTTAAGCTGAACTGAGTGTCATCAAATGACATTACTTCATCTTCCTTGTTTGGCCAATACTTTTCACATTTTACCTGCAAAGCAAAGGATAATATATACCATTTTGTTTTTCAGGGTAATAAAGAACATACAAACTCACAAAAACAAAACTTGCAATTTGTTATGCGGCACAGAGGCAGTTGCAAAACTGTAATCAGTTAAGCACCCAGTATTTCAATTGTTAGGAACACATGACCAAGGGTTGACCACTCAGCCTGTTGAACGTACTTCACAGTTTAACATGAATATGTCTCGTCATCTTCTTATGCCCTTCCCCCCCAACACTATCCCATATCCATTTAAACCATTGGTACTTAGAAATATGTCAATTACGACCTTGAACATACTCAAATGACCGAGCTTTCTAGCCCACTGGGTTGGGAGAATTACAAACATACACAATTCTCTGACTGAGTAAATTTCTCATCTCCGTTCTAAGGCTTGACCCTTATTATAAAACTGTAGCCTGTGGTTTAGACTCCCCAACCAGAGTCGCAGAGATATACAGCACGGAAACAGACCCTTCGGTCCAACTCGCCCATGCCCACCAGATATCCCAACCCAATCTAGTCCCACTTGCCAGCACCTGACCCATATCCCTCCAAACCCTTCCTATTCATATACCCATCCAGATGCCTTTTTAATGTTGCAATTGTACCAGCCTTCATCACTTCCTCTGGCAGCTCATTCTGTGTGAAAACATTGCCCCTTAGGTATCTTTTATATCTTTCCCCTCTCACCCTAAACCTATGCCCTCTAGTTCTGGACTCCCCCACCCCAAGGAAAAGACCTTATTTATCCTATCCATGCTCTTCATGATTTTATAAACCTCTATAAAGGTCACCCCTCAGCCTCTGATGGTGAGAAAATTCGTAAAGCCAAAGTACAAAGGGATCTGGGAGTGCTAGTCGAGGATTCTCTAAAGGTCAACATGCAGGTTGAGTCTGTGATTAAGAAAGCGAATGCAATGTTGTCACTTATCTCAAGAGGGTTGGAATATAAAAACATCATTGTGCTACTGAGACTTTATAAAGCCCTGGTTAGGCCCCATTTGGAGTACTATGTCCAGTTTTGGTCCCCACACCTCAGGAAAGACATACTGGCACTGGAACGTGTCCAACGGAGATTCACACGGATGATCCCTGGAATGGTAGGCCTAACATATGAGGAACGGCTGAGGATCTTGGGATTGTATTCATTGGAGTTTAGAAGATTAAGGGGAGACTTAATAGAGACATACAAGATAATACATGGCTTGGAAAGGGTGGACGCTAGCAAATTGTTTCCGTTAGGCGAGGAGACTAGGACCTGTGGACACAGCCTTAGAATTAGAGGGGGTAAATTCAGAACAGAAATGCGGAGACATTTCTTCAGCCAGAGAGTGGTGGGCCTGTGGAATTCATTGCCGCAGAGTGCAGTGGAGGCTGGGACGCTAAATGTCTTCAGGACAGAGATTGATAGATTCTTGTTGTCTCGGGGAATTAAGGGCTACGGAGAGAATGCGGGTCAGTGGAGTTGAAGTGCCCAGCAGCCATGATCGAATGGCAGAGTGGACTCGATGGGCCGAATGGCCTTACTTCCACTCCTACGTCTTATGGTCTTCAGGGAAAACAGCCCCAGCATATTTAACCTCTCCCTATAGCTCAAATCCTCCAACCTTGGTAACATCTTTGTAAATCTTTTCTGAACCCTTTCAAATTTCACAACATCTTTCCAATAGGAAGGGGTCCAGAATTGCACGCAATATTCCAACAGTGGCCTAACCAATGTCCTGTACAGCCACAATATGACCTCCTAACTCCTGTACTCAATACTCTGACCAATAAAGGAAAGCATACCAAATGCCTTCTTCACTATCCTATCTACCTGTGACTCCACTTTCAAGGAGCTATGAACCTGCACTCCAAGGTCTCTTTGTTCAGCAACATTCCCTAGGACCTTACCATGAAGTGTATAAGTCCTGCTAAGATTTGCTTTCCCAAAATGCAGCACCTCGCAATTATTTGAATTAAACTCCATCTGCCACTTCTCAGCCCACCGGCCCATCTGAACAAGGTCCCATGATAATCTGAGGTGACCTTCTTCGCTGTCCACTACACCTCCAATTTTGGTGTCATCTGCAAACTTACTAACTATACCTCCTATTTTCACATCCAAATCATTTATATAAATGATGAAAAGTATGGACTCAGCACCAATCCTTGTGGCACTCCACTGGTCACAGGCCTCCAGTCTGAAAAACAGCCCTCAACCACCGTCCTCTGTCTTCTACCTTTGAGCCAGTTCTGTATCCAAATGGCTAGTTCTCCCTGTATTCCATGAGATCTAACCTTGCTGATCAGTCTCCCATGGGGAATCTTGTCGAACGCCTTTCTGAAGTCCATATAGATCACATCTACTGCTCTGCCCTCATCAATCCTCTTTGCTACTTCTTCAAAAAACGCAATCAAGTTTGTGAGACATGATTTCCCATGCACAAAGCCATGTTGACTATCTCAAATCAGTCCTTGCCTTTCCAAACACATGTACATCCTGTCCCTCAGGATTCTCTCCAACAACTTACCCACCACCAACATCAGGCTCACTGGCTTATAATTCCCTGGCTTGTCCTTACCACCCTTCTTAAACAGTGGCACTACAGTTAGCCAACCTCCAGTCTTCCGGCACCTCACCTGTGACTGCCGATGATTCAAATATCTCAGCAAGAGACCCAGCAATCACTTCCCTAGCTTCCCACAGAGTTCTAGGGTACACCTGATCAGGTCCTGGGGATTTATCCACTTATGCGTTTCAAGACATCCAGCACATCTTCCTCTAATATTTGTCACCAGCTATTTCCCTACATTCTATATCTTCCATGTCCTTTTCCACAGTAAATACTGATGCAAAATATTCGTTGTCCTTAATATATTTGTAAAAGCCCTTTGGATTCTCCTTAATTCTACTTGCCAAAGCTATGTCCCCTTTTTGCCCTCCTGATTTCCCTCTAGTATACTCCTACTTCCTTTATACTCTAAGGATTCACTTGATCTATCCTGTCTATACCTGACATTTGCTTCCTTCTTTTTCTTAACCAAACCCTCAATTTCTTTAGTCATCCAGCATTCCCTATACCTACTGGCCTTTCCTTTCACCCAAACAGGAATATATTTTCTCTGGAATCTCATTATCTCATTTTTGAAGGTTTCCCATTTTCCAGCCGTCCCTTTACCTGCGAACATCTGCCCCCAGTCAGCTTTTCAAAATTCTTGCCTAATACCATAAAAATTAGCCTTCCTCCAATTTAGAACTTCAACTTTTAGATCTGGTCTATCCTTTTCCATCGCTACTTTAAAACTCAAAGAATTATGGTCTTGACCCCTAAGTGCTCTCCCCCACTGACACCTCAGTCACCTGCCCTGCCTTATTTCCCAATAGTAGGTCAAGTTTTGCACCTTCTCTAGAAGGTACATCCACATACTGAATCAGAAAATTGTCTTGGACGCACTTAAATTCCTCTCCATCTTAATTCTTGGGAAGCATCTCATCTGCATTTACCCTGGCTCCCCCTTCACATATCTTGCAGGTTTCACTAAGATCTCCTCTCATTCTACTGAACTCTAGAGAGAGTAGAAGCTTAGCTTCCCCAATCTCACTTCTTAGGATTCTGTGGGGCATTCTGTGATCCAGTGCAGTGAATCTTTGTTGTACTCCTTCAATGGCATTAACAACCCTCTCTAAACTGAGGTGAGCTAAAGGGTGTGCACACATTACTTAAGAGGTCATCCAACCAATTGAAGCTTTACCTGTCTCCGCCTGTGTGCAAATCCTCTAGCAGTAATGGCTAACATAGCAACAGCCTAATTGTTTGCTGCATCTGCATGTAAGCCGCCAGGAATTCATTCACAATTATAGGAATTCCATTTGGGAGACAGGTAAAAAAATTGAAAAGCAGACAATTGTGTTATGGATCCAACTTGTGTGTTCAGTAAAATCTATGGCATAATAACATGTCTAGCAAGACATCTTACATTCTGAGTCGCAAATCCTCCATATTTAAATTTTAATGCCACTCAAGTGCACTCCAAGATGGGAATTTCTTCCACCCACCACATCCCCACATAATGATCTATCTCTAAGCAATTTTTGAGAAAAATCATGTATTTGATTGCACTTTAATATCCTTAAATGAAGTCCTTTTGCAATGGGTTACCTTCATCATACATCTAAAAATAGATTTGTGTTAATAACATGATAGAATCACTGACGAAAAGTTTACAAATTTACAAATAGCCATTCTTCCACTCAGTGAGCTAACACTGGGTCATCAGCTCTGATGGAATCATTTCAGCATCAAGAAAAAAAAAGAGAAATGCAAAATGGAGAAAGTGTTGGAGCTGAGTCAAGTGAAATCACATTCATTCAGATGAGCAAGATGCAGTTTAAATGAAACTGCAATGTTCACTCAGATTGGTGGTCAAAGTTCAAAATTCTCTAATCTAGATGGCTGTGGAAGCTCAGAACTGACTCCAGACCACAAGGTCTCATGGGAACAGGTCAAATATGCGGAAGGAAATCCTGCATCCTTGCAGGTTGAACACCACTAAGGGCAGCAAAAACTAAGGCCAATCACTGTGGCTTGCAAGTGCTGCTACTGACCAAGCTTGAGTGCTGCTCGAATGGGTCTGTGGCAAGTGGTGAAGGAATCAACATGTGAGAAAACATACTTGAACCGCACTGATCTCCCTGCTGCATGACAGAGAAAAAGAACAAAAGAAAGTACAAAAAGATTTTATTGTTGTGTGTATTTTACGGTGAGATAAACAGCAAAATACAATGAAAATGTCTACACTGTCACCATGATCCAATGTTATTTTGACTCGTTTTAAGAATAATAAAAATAATACAAAAGATACAGTTTAAAGAGAATCCTATCAGTGCAGTTCCTGATTAACACCACCTGCACCAGACCCAACCAAAATTGAAGTTGCCATTCTTCAGGTGCCATCTTTCACTGTTGTGCCAATTCTCCTTCACCACCTGTGCCAGACCAACCAACGTCACTGTCACAACTCTTGCTTCAGGACCCATCCCAGTGTCACTGTGATGCCCTTCCACCAAAACTTCAGCACAGCCAATACCAGACAAAACCAACAATGAAGTCACCGATCCTCAGGTGGCATCTTTCACTGCTGGGCCTATGTCTCTGACATCACATCCGCCAATTTAGCAGCCACCGTTTCAGACGCCAGGTCCTGCGCTTGCCCCAGAAAAGCAAGGGCGCAATTGCCATTGCCATGAGATCCCTGCTGGGCCCTAAACACCACACCGTCCTTGTAGAAAAGAAGTTCTGTTTACACATTGAGGAACTCCTCTCATGTGTGCCACAATAAACAAGGCTATGCATTTACACAATTAATAAGTCAGATCTAAGCTCTGCCATTATGCTATATCCAAATGCAAATTATAGTGAACAATTAAACAAACTAATTGGTGGAGGAGACTCTAAAGATATTTCCACCCTCAATGATAGTGGTACCCAGCACATCAGTGCAAAAGACAAGGCAGAAGAATTTGCAAGATGTGCTCAGTGAATGATCCATCCCAACCTCCTTCACAAGAACCCATTAGGTGCCAATCTCCAGTCAATTCAATTCATTCCATCCTATCAAGAAATACCTAGAAACGCAATGCTGTAAGAACTATGGCCCTAATAACATTTCAGCAATAACATTGAAGATATGTGCTTCAGAACTTATTGTTCCCCCAGCCAAGCTGCTTCAGTACTGTTTCAACAGTAGCATCGACCTGACAAAGTGGAAACTTGTCTAGGTACATACTATGCACAAAAATCAGGTCAAATCTAACCCAGCCAATTTCTTTCCCCATCAGTCAACTCTTAGTCATCAGTGAAGTGATGAGGTGCAACAATGATTTCATGCAGCATTTGCTTTAGCATTCCCACTATTTCTTTAAATTCTTTTTGGACCACCAGTGTGCACGCACAGCAGCAATTCCCAGAACAGAAAGTCAACGATACCAATGGCGTTGGGGCACCAATCGCTTAGTGCAGACAGTTTTAATGGCTACAGAGTTTTGTTTTTCCCCCACAATAATCTGCTCTCAGATGCTCAGTCAGGCCACACATTTCACAACCGTGATATCAAAGAGCAAGTCAATAGAAATTGGGGGAAACTCTCAACTGGTTGGGTCATACCTGCTGCAAATGAACATGATTGTTATTGGAGGTCAGTTACTTTGGCTCTAGGTATCGCTGTAGGACTTCTTTGAGATTCTGAACTTGGCCTATCTTCCCTCATACTGTCAAAAGTAGAGTGCTTGTGGTGCAGTGTAACATCCTCAACTCTGGGCCAGGTGGCACAGATTTGAGTCCCACCTGCTCCAGAAGTGTGCCATAACATCTCTGAACAGGCTGATTAAAATATCAAGCTCAAAAGTGGGGACATTTGCTCAGAATTGCACAATGTTCAGCACCATTCCCAACTCAGCTGCAAAAGCAGTCAATATCCAAATGCAGGAAGATCTAGATAATATCCAGGTTTAGGCTGACAAATGGTAAGTAATATTCATGCCACGAGGGCCAAGCAATGACCATCAACGAGAGATGAAGAGCTTACGCTCGAAGCAAGAATTCTCCTCCTCCTCAGATGCCACCAGTTCAACTGTGCTTTTCCAGCACCACACTCTCGACTCTGATCTCCTGCATCTGCAGTCCTCACTTTTGCCCAATAAGAGAATCTGGTTGTGACATTCAATGGCATTAGCATCACTGGAACCCCCAAGTATGAACATCTTACAAGGTTATGACTGACCAGAAATGGAACTGGGCTAGCTATATAAATACTGCAGCTACAAAAACAGAGGCAAGAAACACATTTTCTGATTCCCTAAAGCCTGTGCACCATCCACAAAAACACAATTCACAAGTGAAATGGAATACCCTCCTGCTTGTCTGGATGAGTGCAGCTCCAACAGCACTCAAGAGGCTTGACACCTTCCAGGAAAAAACAGCATGCTTGTTTGGCACCCTCAAACGCACAGCAGCAGCATTGTAAACCATCTAAAAATTCACTATGAACTTCATCAAGGTTCCTTAGACAGCACCTTCCAAAACCAACATCTAGAAGACAATGGCAACAGATACATGGGAACACCACTATCTACAACCACTCATCATCCTAACTTGGAAATACATTGCTATTCCTTCAAAACCCTGTAACTCATTCTCTAACATCCTACCTACACCAAATGGACTGCAGTGGTCAAAGAAGGCAGCTCACCAAGTTTGAGTCTGAAATTGATAATTTTCTACATTCTAAAAATCTCAGGGATATGGAATTAGTACAGGAAAATGGAGGTGAAGTAGTTCAGTCATTCAATGGTAGAGAGCAGGTTCTAAGGGCTAACTGGGTTACTCCTGCATCTACCTCTGTTCTTATTTATGCACATGGGATGCACCTTTGTGTGTTAAATATATACCCTGCACTGGAAAAAAATTACGTATAGTTTCTTTATTAAATCTTCAGCATGGCAGCGAGTCTGCAAGCATCAAACACTGGCTTAACCAAAAGAAAACCCAAAGAGAAGGCAAGTAACTTATCATGTCAATATAATGCTATCAAGCGAACAGAAGGTATGCAGCGTTATTGTCATTCAGGGACAGCAGTTATAAGTCTACTCAGTGCTTCCACCAGATGGCATGCATTATGTGGAATGATGTGGGAGGGTCTGTCTCCAAACACAGGAAATCTTGAATTAAAAAAAATAATGCATCATCACACCATTTCACTTGCACAGGTCAAGTAGGGGAGGAATGCAAGATGCCCCTCTGTTTGCAGTTTACTGAAATGATCATTTGCATTAAATTTCAGAAAGTGGAATTTTTCTTTATTAAAAAAAATTTAACTCTAAATTCATGTAGTTAATTTTAAGGTATAATTATTAAACAAACATTAAAGAAATGATTCACTTACTGATCCTTTTTCAATGACGCGATTTAACATCACAACTGCTCTGCTTTTCTGCTCCCATACCATTTGCCAGAAGTGACCACAAGAGTTGGGAAGTGGGCCCTGTTAGAAAATGCATAGACAGTCATACAGTAGAATCAATCTCATTTTAAAATAGCGAAATGCAACTGCTTTGGCACAAAGAAAACAGTTTACACCTGTAAATGTGAAATTTCTTCACACTACACAATACATAGGAGCAGAATTAGATAATTTATCCCTTCATTCTAACCCACCATTTAAAAATATCATGGCTGATCTGCAACTGATCTCCAAAAGCAGGTTTTTGCCCCTCAGCCTCTGCTTATTCAGTAAAAGCGATCCCAATCTAATTCTTCCTTCTAAATAAAACCCTCCAGATCAGGCAACATCCTGGTAAATGTCTCTGCACCTCCTCCGAAGCATCCACCTCCTTCTGGTAGTGGGACGACCAGAACTGCATGCAATATTCCAAATGTAGCATAACTTTAAATTTTGTACAGCTGTAACAAATTGCCAACTTTCATATTTGATACCCCAACTAATGAAGGCAAGCATGCTGTATGTGCCTTCTTGTCCACCTTATCCACCTGTTGCTACTTTCAGGGAGTTAAGGACCTAAACGCCCTCTGTGTCAATGCTAAGGGTCCTGCCATTTACTGTACAATTTGCACCTGAATATGATCTTCCAAAATGTACCACCTCACGTGTCCGGATTAAACTCGATCTGACGTTTCTCTGCCCAATTCTGCAATCTATCTACACCTTGACAATTCTCCTCACTGTCTGCAACCAATTTTGGTGTCATCTGCAAACTTACTAATAAGACCACTACACTTTCCTCCAGATCATTCATTGCAAACAAACAAACAACAAAGAGATCCCTGCTGAACACTGGCTAGTTAGTAAGCCCTAGTCCGAAAAGCACCCTTCCACCACTACTCTCCACCTTCCATGACAGAGCTCGTTTGGTATCCATCTGGCCAGCTCATCCTAAATCCCAAGAGATTCTACCTTCGGTACCAACTTGCCATGAGATGCCTTATCAAAACACATTATTGAAGTCCACATAGACAACATTCCCTGCCCTTCCTTCAAATCATTCTCATCACCTCCTCAAAAACTCCATCAAATTGGTGAGACATGACCTTCCCCACACAAACCCATGCTGCCTATCACTAACAAGTCCATTTGCTTCCAAATATGAATAAATCCTGTTTCGCAATATCTTCAACAGGTTCCCCACCACTGACATCAGGCTCATCAGCCTGTAATTACCTGATTTATCCCAGTTTCCCTTCTTAAACGAAGGAGCATCATTGGTCATTCAGTCCTCTGGAACTTCACCGGAGGCCGAAAAGGATGCAAGGATAACTTCAGGCCCGAGTAATTCCCTCCCTTGCCTCCCACAGTATACTGGGAAAGATCCCATCTGGCCCTGGAGACTTGCTAACCTTAACGTATTTCAAGACACTCAACACTTCCTCCTTCATGTTGACCTACCTGAGAGTATTCACTCGCCTTTCCCTAATCTCAACATCTATCATGTGTCTCTCTTTGGTGAACATGGATGTAAAGTACTTGTAAAGGATCTTGCCCATTTCCTCTGGCTTCACACATAACCTCCTTCATTTATCCTTGAGTGAGCCTTCTTGTTCTTTACCCTCTTGCTCCTCATATGTATAAATGCCTCTGTATTCTCAACCCTGCTGGCCAAGGGCATTTCAAAGCCTGCTAACGCCCTGTTTAAGCTCCTTCCCACGTTCTCTCTATTCTTCAAGGACTTTGTTTTTAGTTGCCTGACAAACAGGTATGCTTCCTTTGTTTTGCCTAAGCTGATCATTTGTCCTGTCGTGCAAGGTTTTCGAATCCTGCCATTCTTGTCCTTCATTTTCATACAATTGATAAGGTTTAAACAGGGAAGTGTATTTTAAAAAGGACCTCAGAGATTAGATTAAATTATATTAGATTAGATTCCCTACAGTGTGGAAACAGGCCCTTCAGGCCAACAAATCCGCACCGATCCTCCAAACCCACCCAGGCTCATTTCCCTACATTTAGCCTTGACTAATGCACCTAACACTATGGGCAATTTAGCATGGCCAATTCACCTGAGCTGCACATCTATTGTAATGTGGGAAGAAACCAGAGCACTTGAAGGAAATCCATGCAGACACAGGGAGCACTCGCAAGCTCCAAACAGAGTCACCAGAGGCCGGAATCGAAGCCGGGTCCCTAACGATGAGGCAGCAGTGCTAACTGAGCACTGAGTCACCATGCCCCTCTCTGCACTCTTTTTGATTAGCTTTCCTTTCCTTTACACTGATATTTCAAGAACACACTTTCATGGATATTGACATATCCAAGCCAAAAATCAAATAACATTAATGTAGTTTGGGGGTTTAACAACCCAGATGGAAACATTTACATTTAAACTTAGACCAGATTTTCCCCAGTCCCATGACTCCACAGGTCACAAAATAAATCTAACTGCTTTTCTGATTCCAGGTAAGTGATATTACTCTATATTAAACTTCAAAAACAAAGCTTATCAATGAAGTTTCTTCAGTAAACAGAAATAAAATTTATGCCATGGTGATGCAAAACTGGCAAACACTTGTTAAAGCAAAAATATAAATACTTGATTTAAATACAATTTTTTAAAACTTCAGATATGGAATGTTTCAGTTACTGGCTGGGCCAGCATTTCTTACCCAACCAGAGCTGCCCTCAGGAAGGTGGTGGTAAGCAGCCTTCATGAACCACTGCAGAACATGTGGTAGGTAATTCTATTTGGGAGGTAATTCTAACAATTTGACACTACTGCTATTGAGCAATGGATGTGGAGGGAGTGGATATGGTGCCAATCAAGCAAGCTTTGTCCTGGATGGTGGTGAGCTCCTTGATTGTTGGAATGCACTCAACCAGGCAATTGGGGATTATCACCCTCCTGATTTTTGCACTGTAAATTGGGGACAGGCATTGGCAAGTCAGATGGCAATATAATTACATTAATATATTTTTTAAAAAGATACATATTCACACTCACACTTACTTGGTAACAAAAAAACTTTGCAATGATTAATCAAAAACACACTCTAGCCAATATGTCTTAACTTTTGAAGTTAGAAAAACAAGGATAATGTAGGAACGTTCAAATCACTGTTGATCTGATATCCTGGTACACAAAGACCGATGTTAGAAAACAAGATGTTTCTGGATCTTTGACAATGTAGCTTGCTCAGGAAACACATGATCTTCAGGAGAATAATGCAGGTTCAGCTCGGACAAGGGCTCCAGTGTCACAGTGAAGCCTTACCAAGAAGTTTTTCAGAAACAGGAATGCTAAGCTGGGAAGTATCCTTTCACAGGTTGGCCAACTGAAAAATCCAAGCAATCTCCAAACAGAAACTAAAAGCTGACAGTCAAAAACAGGTGGGGCACTTAGAAAACAAGCTGTTATCACAAGACATGTGACTTTCAACAAATGCAATGCAAACAAAGTTGCAATGTTCATTCATTGAGCCCTTAAAAAAACCCCAAGCCACAATCACTCAAACTAAGGTTTGAAAATATTATTAAATTAAGCCTCTATAACTTTATTCCTTTCTTTTATTAAAACAATCAAATTAATACTCAAAGCCCCACTTCTTCTGTGTCTATGTTATTCCTCCATTACAGCATTCATGCCTTTCTCTGATCTTTCAACAAAGACAAAAAAGTGCTACGCTGTTCTGAGGAGTGATAAATGATAGGTGCTGCACTTTTGAAGAGGCAAATCAGGGCAGGACTTATACAATTAATGGTAAGGTCCTGGGAAGGTTACTGAACAAAGAGGCCTTGGAGTGAAGTCTCAGGTAGACAGGATAGTGAAGGCGGCATTCAGTATGCTTGCCCTTATTAGTCAGTTCATTGAGTACGGGCGATGGGATGTCAAGTTGTGGCTGTACAGGACATTGGTTGGGCTACTTTTGGAATACGCCGTTTTGGTCCCCCTGCTCTTGGAAGGATATTGTGAAACTTGACAGGGTTCACAAAGATTTAAAGGATGTTGCCAGGGTTGGAGGATTTGAGCTATAGGGAGACAGGCTGACTAGGGGGAGCCTCAGAGGTTGAAGGGTGAATTTATAGGAGGTTTATAACATCATGAAGGGTATTGATAGAGTGAATAGCCAAGATCTTTTCCCCGGGATGGGGAAGTCCAAACTATAGGTTTAAAATGAGGGGGGAAAGATTTAAGGGATCTAAGGAGCAACCTTTCCATGCACAGGGTGGTGTGTGCACGGAATGAGCTGATACAGGAAGTGAAGGCTGGTACAATCAACATTTAAAAGACACCTTGATGGGCATCTGAAAAGGATGGGTTGAGATGAATACGGGCCAAGCGCTGGCAAATGGGACTAGATTAATTTAGGACATCTGGTTGGTACAGACAAGCTGAATCGAAGGGTCTGCTTCCATGCTGTACAGCTCTATGACTATTTTGCTGGGTATATGAAACAGGCATCATCTGCGAGTACATCCATATTTCTATCCCTACTTCCAACTTGCAACTAAGCTGTTGTTCCTTCACTGTTGCAGAGTCAGAATAATGGAATTCCCTACCAAACTGCAATGTCAATGGGACCTACACCACAGTCAGTGTCATGGCTCAAGGTGTTAGCTCACCACCACCGCTCCAGGACAACCAAGGATAGGCAACAGATGCTGGTCTTGCCAGTAATGCCCACATCCCATGAAAGCATTAACAAAATATCTACTGCTGTTCATCACATTGAGTGTCATGTGCTTTCAGCTTATGGTTATCAACCTCAAAAGCTAGCCAATCTGTACTAAGTCGAGCGTGTGGTGCCAGACATGCACAGCATCCAAGGAGCAGGAGAATGAACATTTCGGGCCTAGGCCCTTCAGCTTTCCTCCTGCCCTCGGATGGTGCCTGACCTGCTGTGCTTTTCCAGCACCACGCTCTCGACTCTAATCTCCAGCATCTGCAATCCTCACTTTCTACTCATTATGTAGCGGCATGGATAGGATAAATAGACAAAGTCTTTTCCCTGGGGTGGAGTCCAGAACTAGATGGCATAGGTTTAGGGTGAGAGGGGAAAGATATAAGAGACACCTAAGGGGCAACTTTTTCACGCAGAGGGTGGTACATGTATGGAGTGAGCTGCCAGAGGACGTGGCGGAGGCTGGTATAATTGCAACACTCAAAAGGCATCTGGATGGGTATATGAATAGGAAGGGTTTGGAGGGATATGGGCCGAACGCTGGCAGGCGGGATTTGACTGGGTGGGGATATCTGGTCAGCATGGACAAGTTGGACCAAAGGATCTGTTTCCATGCTGTATATCTCTAGGAGTCTGCGCTAAATCAGGCAAACCCAGTTTTACAACTTAGACACAGTCCACAATCTTTTCCTGCACAGCTTAAGGAAAGGTTCACAAGCACAAGCAAGACCTCATTCCCTATGATGTACCCTAAGGGGGTAAAGAATTACCTCTTATCAAAATGCATACATGACAAATAATAGATTACTATGATAAACTCCTGCTTTATCAAACCAACCAACGAACACAGTAAATCACCAGGGGCCCGGATATTTATAGGGAGGTCTGATTTTTGAAATGAGGGAGAGAAGCTTTCAAATGGGATTTTCTCCTCCAGACTGCCTGCTCTATGTCAACTAGATGACTGACCTTGGATATCAAGGCAGGCAGGCTCCAGAAAAACAGCACAGTGGAACAACTAAGTTCAGAGAGAGGGGTTGGAGCAATTGATTTATAGGGCAAGCGTATAGTGCCCAGATTCCTCCTCGCTTGGTGCACAACCAGCGCTGCAAAGCCATTTACTTTATTGAATTAGTCCTTCTTGCCTTGACTGCCCTGCCAGTTTTCAGAAGCCTGAAAACAAACCAGCCAACAGATCTAAAATAGAAACAATGCTAAAATGAAAGAAGTTAACCTCATGAAAAGTTCTTAACAACTAACCCACCCCAAGTGCAAGTGCACATATATCCTTCATCCAGACTTAGAAAAAGCAGAAATGAGGAAGTTTGGGGATTGGGCTCCTGCTTGGAAAATGTTATTACTCTCATCCACCCCAAAGTCATGCAGATCTGAGGTTAAATTACCCAGCATGCATCAAAACAAAAGACTGCTATTTATGTACCACCTATCATTACGTTAAAAGCTAATATTTAAGCAGTTATTCAATGAATGCTCCACTTCATAGCTTTGGAATAATAGTTACTTTGTTTCAAAGAGTGAGAAATAGTACACAGAAAACCTTGAGACTGAAAACTTCTCAAATTTACGGAAGATAACCACTGAATAATTTTTGCCTTGGTGTGAATTTACTTGAAAATGTCTCCCCCCCCCCTTGAATTTGGAAAAAGCCATAACTGAACGAGTTGAAAACTATTTTGTTCTGGTGATTAATACAAGTTGTTTCCGACACCTGGGTTCATTCAACACTTGCAAAACAACCCACCAATACAAGTGACTCATTCAGTTTTGAAATGCGATATGCACAAGGCAATAATCAAGCAATCCACACAAAGGCACAAATGGTTCTAGAAAACATTAAATCAGTCATGTCGTGATCATAAACTGGATATCTAATTTAACTCAATAAAGTATTTAAAAATATTAAGTTGACTACTAAAAGTAAGATGGATCTCCAGTCAAATCCATATTACAATAAACCACTCTTTCAAGTTCATATTTTCCTCCACTTGGAAGAAAATATCAGTCAACAAAGTTTTAAAACGTCATTAGACAAGTTACATGCATGCCTTTTGATTTTACTGTCAAGAAAATGAAGTTTGGAAATATAAAAGAAGATTGCAAGTTTTTTTTAAAAGATAGATAAAAAAGGTAAGAAAAAGGCAAGAGTAGTCAATGGATCCCTTGAAATTGAGATTGGAGAGGTAGCAATGAGGAACAAAGATATGGCAAAGGAACTGAATAGTCTTTCCATCAGTCTTCATGGAGGAAGAGTTCAGCAGCACACTGGAAAGTCAAGGAAATCAGAGGAAGAGTTGAATATAATAGCCATGACAAAGGAGAAAGTGACCAAGGACAAAGTACTGTGGAAGGTGAAAGGTCTGAAGGTGGATAAGTCACCTGAACTAGATGGACTACACTCCAAAGTTCTGAGGAGATAGTTCAGGAGATTGTAGAGGCGTTGGTGGTGACTGTAAAAGAATCATTGGAGCCTGGGAGGGTCCCAGAGAACTGGAAAATCGTTAACATAACACCCCTGTTTCTGAAGGCATGGAGGCAGAAGACAGGAAACTACATGCCAGTTAGCCTGACTTCAGTTATTGGTAAGATTTTAGATTTATGGAGGATGAGATTTCAGAGTACTTGGAAGTGCATGGTAAAACAGGGCTCAGTCAACACTGGTTCGTCAAAGGGAGGTCATGCCTGCCAAGTTTGTTGGAATTCTGAGGATGCAATGTTATCATTCATTTCAAGAGGGCTACGCAATAATTGCTGAGGTTGTACAAGGTTCAAGTCCAAACCGAATTTGGAATATTAAGAACAGTTTGGGCCTTAGATTCAAGAAAGATTTACTTCCTTTGGACAGGGTCCAGGAGAGATTCTTAAGAATGACCTTGGGGATGAAGGGCTTATCCCATGAGGAGTGGTTTATGACTCTGGGTCTGGACTCTATGAAGTTTAGATGGATGAGGGGAAATCTCATTTAAGTTTATAGAACACTGAGAAGCCTGGATAGAGTGGATATGGAGATGTTTCCATAGAGAGACTAGGACCCAAGGGATGACTCTTTAAAACTCAGACAAGGAGGAATTTCTTCAGTCAGAGGGTGGTTAATGTGGATCTCATGGCTGCAGAAGATTGTGGAGGCCAAGTCATTCAGCATCTTTAAGACAGAAATTCTTGATAACAAAAGGCATCAGAATGGAGTTAACATATTGTTGGTAAGGGAGGATATTCAGCCCCTTGCGCGGGGGGGGCCTAGAGCCAGGGGATGTAGAGTCAGTGTGGATAGAGCTTCGAAACACTAAGGGTAAAAAGACCCTCATGGGAGTCATCTACAGGCCCCCAAACAGTAGTCTGGATGTCGGATGTAAGTTGAATCAGGAGCTGAAATTGGCTTGTCGCAAAGATGTTACTACAGTTGTTATGGGGTATTTTAACATGCAGGTAGACTGGGAGAATCAGGATGGTATCGGGCCTCAAGAAAGAGACTTTGTGGAGTGCCTCAGAGATGGATTTTTAGAGCAGCTGGTGCTGGAGCCGACCAGGGATAAGGCGATTCAGGATCTGGTATTGTGTAACGAACCAGAATTGGTCAGTGACCTCGAAGTGAAGGAGCCATTGGGAAGTAGTGACCATAATACAATAAGCTTCAAACTGCAATTTGAGAGGGAGAGGGTACAATCGGAAGTGACAATATTTCAGTTGAATAAAGGGAAATATGGAGCTATGAGGGAGCAACTGGCCAAAGTTCAATGGTGCAATACCTTAACAGGGAAGACCGTGGAGGAACAATGGCAGATATTTCTGTGTATAATGCAGAAGTTGCAGGATCAGTTCATTTCTAAAAGGAAGAAAGATCCCAGGAGGAGACATGGGCGGCCGTGGCTGACGAGGGAAGTTAAGAAACATATAAAGTTAAAAGAGGAAAAGTATAACTTAGCGAAGATAAGTGGGAAAACTGAGGACTGGGAAGCTTTTAAAGAACAACAGAGGATTAGTAAGAAGGAAATACGCAGAGAAAAAATGAGGTACGAAGGTAAACTGGCCAAGAATATAAAGGAGGATAGTAAAAGCTTTTTTAGGTATGTCCAAGGCAAAAAAATGGTTAGGTCAAAAATTGGGCCCTTGAAGACAGAAACAGGGGAATATATTACTGGGAACAAAGAAATGGCAGAGGAATTAAATGGGTACTTCAGATCTGTGTTCACTGGAGAAGACACAAGCAATCTCCCTGAGGGAACAGTGGCTGAAGGACCTGAACTTAAGGGAATTTATATTTGCCAGGATTTGGTGTTGGAGAGAATGTTAGGTCTGAAGGTTGATAAGTCTCCGGACCTGATGGCCTGCATCCCAGGGTGCTGAAGGAGGTGGCTCGGGAAATCGTGGATGCGCTGGTGATTATTTTCCAGAGTTCAATAGAATCGGGGTCGGTTCCTGAGGATTGGAGGGCGGCTAATGTTGTGCCACTTTTTAAGAAGGGTGGGCGGGAGAAAGCAGGAAATTATAGACCAGTTAGTCTGACCTCAGTGGTGGGAAAGATGCTGGAGTCTATTATAAAGGATGAAATTACGACACATCAGGATAATAGTAACAGGATAGGACAGAGTCAGCATGGATTTATGAAGGGGAAATCATGCTTGACTAATCTTCTTGAATTTTTTGAGGATGTAACTCGGAAGATGGACGAGGGAGATCCAGTGGATGTAGTGTACCTGGACTTTCAGAAAGCTTTTGATAAAGCCCCACACAAGAGGTTAGTGAGTAAAATTAGGGCGCACGGTATTGGGGGCAAAGTACTAGATTGGATAGAGAATTGGTTGGCTAATAGGAAACAAAGGGTAGTGATTAACGGCTCCATTTCGGAATGGCAGGCAGTGACCAGTGGGGTACCGCAGGGATCCGTGCTGGGACCGCAGCTTTTTACAATATATGTTAATGATATAGAAGATGGTATCAGCAATAACATTAGCAAATTTGCTGATGATACAAAGCTGGGTGGTAGGGTGAAATGTGATGAGGATGTTAGGAGATTACAGGGTGACCTGGACAAGTTAGGTGAGTGGGCAGATGCATGGCAGATGCAGTTTAATGTGGATAAATGTCTGGTTATCCACTTTGGTGGCAAGAACAGGAAGGCAGATTACTACCTCAATGGTATCAAATTAGGTAAAGGGGCTGTTCAGAGAGATCTGGGTGTTCTTGTCCACCAGTCAATGAAGGCAAGCATGCAGGTACAGCAGTCGTGAAGAAGGCTAATAGCATGCTGGCCTTCATAACAAGAGGAATTGAGTATAGAAGCAAAGAGGTGCTTCTGCAGCTGTACAGGGCCCTGGTGAGACCACACCTGGAGTACTGTGTACAGTTCTGGTCTCCAAATTTAAGGAAAGACATGAGGGAGTGCAGCGTAGGTTCACGAGGTCAATTCCTGGAATGGCAGGATTGCCTTACATGGAAAGACTGAAGCGACTGAGCTTGTATACCCTTGAGTTTAGAAGACTGAGAGGGGATCTGATTGAAACGTATAGGATTATGAAAGGATTGGACACTCTGGCAGGAGGAAACATATTTCCGCTGATGGGGGAGTGCCGAACCAGAGGACACAACTTAAAAATACAGGGTAGACCATTTAGGACAGAGATGAGGAGAAACTACTTCACCCAGAGAGTGGTGGCTGTGTGGAATGCTCTGCCCCAGAGGGCAGTGGAGGCCCAGTCTCTGGATTCATTTAAGAAAGAATTGGATAGAGCTCTTAAAGATAGTGCAGTCAAGGGTTATGGAGATAAGGCTGGAACAGGATACTGATTGGGAATGATCAGCCATGATCATATTGAATGGCTGTGCAGGCTCGAAGGGCTGAATGGCCTACTCCTGCATCTATTGTCTATTGTCTATATGAACGACAACTGAATGACAGTGCAGATTCCATGGGCTGAATGGCCTAACCTTGCTTCTTGACCTTATAGTACCAGGCAACTTAACATCCAGGACTTCAAGTATTTTGAAGTTAAAACAAACATTCCCTCCCCCCCTGCCGAGACTTTTCCTGCTTTGTCTCTATGCAGAGCTATCATTACCTATGTTAAAATTCTCAAGTTTACACTCAGCTTCGTGTTGCAAAAAGCTGTGGGGTTGATACCTGGGGGTAAGCACATTAAAGTGTGTACCATTCTATTTCTGAGATCTCTATTTACGTACTTATTTCACCATAAAGGAAACCAATAAATCTCAGATAAGGAAGAAAGGTAACATCCTAAGTTACACTATATTACTTCCCCTCTTCAAAAATGCAGCCGGACCTAAGTTTTACTGAATATCTATGGAGAGAGAAACAGACATTTCAAATATAAGATCTTTCATCAGGTCTGCTAAGTTTTCCAGCACTGTTTTTATTTCAAATTTCCAGCACCTATATTAATTTGCCTTTCTATCAATGTTTATGCTTTATTGCACAGGAAAGGACCAAATGTAATTTGTTCAGCAGCTCTAACCTTCAAAACTACCAGGAGACTGCAATGTCCTCACAGTTTGCATTTAAGCTTCTCTTTCTGCCAAACAGCAAGCTTATTCAGGTTCAAAACAAACCATGTGAAGAAACTTCATCCCAACTGACAAAGCAACTGCACAGGTTCGCAGATTCATAATTACACTGTACCTTCAAAAAAAATGAGAAAGGAAAAAGTAAAAATGAAAAAAATTAAATTGCTTAAAATTAGTTGATATGATAAATGCTGAGACATAACAAAATTATAAAATACTGCAATCTTTAAGACCTTAGTTCCAACAAAACTATAATTTTATTGAACGACAATTATTCCACACCTTGATAAGTTGTGTTTTGTGATTCAACTTCCCTGTGGAAAATGAAACAAAAAAAATCAACTACCAAAACTAAGGTCAAAAAGCAAGTGATACCAAGTTATAGTCCAACAGGTTTATTTGAAATTGCAAGCTTTTGAAGCTCAGCTCCTTCCTCAGGTGTGGTATGATAGAAACTAAATATAACAATGCAAAGTTAGGTGAATTGGCTATGCTAAATTTCAGTGTTCAGGGATGTGGGGGTTAGGTGCATTAGTTCAGAGTAAATGTAGAGTAATAGGGTGGGGGAATGGGTTTGGGTGGGTTACTCTTCAGAGAGTCGGTGTGGACTTGTTGAGCCAAAAAAGGATTAATCTCACTGCTTCATATTGGTATTTACGTTATTTTATAGTTTGATGCAATTGTTCCAGACTCCAGTGTGTGTCATAACTCCACCCATACAGTGATGGCAGGTCCATAACAAGGTTACTCTAGAGCCCTCATGCCCTTGCACAATGTTCTGCATAGTTTGTAATAAATCTGTTCAGAGATCCCTCTGGAACAGGTGGGACTTGAACCTGAGCCTCCTGACTCAGAGATAGATACAACCACTGTGCTCCAAGAGCCCTTTACACAATGATCTGCGCAGAGTTGAGTAAAAAGCTGTTTATTAGCTGGAACTGCACTGAATAGGGAAAGGGCAAATCCATTTGCAACTTCTTAATCAAATGAGCAGTGACACAAAGCTAAGGCCTTCTAATTTACATTACTTTTAATCCTTGATGTCCAAATAAACTTAAGTGACTTAACTTGATACCAACTGTAAAATACAAGTTTGAGGGGCACTGGAAGTGGCACAGATTCAGTTTATGCTGGATTAATTAATCTCAGCAAAGGCAACATTTGGGACTATGGTTGGTATCAGCATTCTAAGCTAGAATTTGGGATAACCGAACAAATGAGGTTTTACCCTGTTTAAATATACAGTGATGACTACTGGCAGTGTCTGTGTGTCCATGTGTACAAATAAATGTGAACAGCATCTGTTGAAATTGTCATGCCCCAAATCAACAAACTCCTTGTAGGCATTTCCTGTTATGTTTTATTGAAGAATAAACATCAGCACAAGGCTTTAGAAATTGTGGTGCATGTTAAAAATAGGTCAGCCAGTCTTCAGTAGAGAAGATCAAATCACAATTGCTTTTTAAATAAGAAGAGGACTCCTTCAGCCCATGACTCCCATTGTTCAGTTCAGTGGAATTGTCGACTTTGAGTTGAAATTATCTGGCAGAGATATTCCAAGCCAATTGTCTTCATTTTGATATCTAATAGACAGCATATTTGAGTTTTCAATTAGGTGCTAAATTGGAGTGAAGTTTTCATATTTGCATCAGTAAAGTGAACAAACATCTAAAAAGGTACACTATAAAATGCTTTCTTCCCATTTCTTTACAGCAGATTGTTTCTTTTTTGATGATACTACATGCAATTCATATAATTCACTTGACTCAGCTAATTTCTAAACAAAAGAAAAGTCACTTCCATCAGAGTCAATGACAGCATGGATGGTCTGTTGCTGTAGGCATAGTGGCACATTGCACTGCAGTACCAAATACTTGCCAATGCTGAAACCGGTGACTATACAAGTGGAATGTGGGTAGCTCCAAATTAATTCCCAGACTACATAATCACAAATACTGCCTTGACTACATTCTCAGCAATTCTAAATGCTGACACAGTAACCAATGGGCCTTCCTGTTAAAAAAGATTGCAAAAGCTGCTTAACCATTTTAATACCTGGCCCTCAATAGTCAAAAACAGTTTTACAACCAGAAACATCGCAAGTTACAATGAGGAACAAAGAGATGGTAGATGAATTAAATAAATAATTTGATTTTGACTTTACAAAAGAAGGTCACAAATAACATCTCATAGAACAGAGAGAGAACATAGAAAAGTACAGCACAGAATAGGCCCTTTGGCCCATGATGTTGTGCCGAGGTTTAATTCTAATGTAAAATATAGTAACCTACACACCCCTCAACTCACTGCTATCCATGTGCATGTCCAGCAGTCGCTTAAATGTCCCTAATGACTCTGCTTCCAACAGCACCGCTGGCAACACATTCCATGCATTCACAACTCTCTGCGTAAAGAACCTACCTCTGATGTCTCCTTTATACCTTCCTCCTAATGGCTTCAAACTATGGCTTTTCGTACCAGTCAATCCTGCCCTGGGGGAAAAGTCTCTGGCTATTGACTCGATCTATTTCACTCATTATTTTGTACACCTCGATCAGGTCTCCTCTCTTCCTCCTTCACTCTATAGAGAAAAGTCTGAACTTATTCAACCGCTCTTCATAAGACAAGCCCTCCAGTCCAGGCAGCATCCTGGTAAACCTTCTTTATACCCTCTCCAAAGCCTCCATATCATTCCTATAGTAGGGCGACCAGAACTGGACATAATATTCCAAGTGTGGCCTCACCAGGGACTTGTAGAACTAGAGCAAAACCCCTCGGTTCTTAAACTCGATTCCCCTGTTAAAGAAAGCCAAAACACCATATGCTTTTTTAACAACCCTTTCCACTTGGGTGGCAACTTTGAGGGATCTATGTACTTGAACACCAAGATCCCTCTGTTCCTCCACACTGCCAAGAATCCGGTCTTTAATCCCATATTCAGCATTCGAGTTCAATCTTCCAAAATGCATCACTTGGCATTTATCCAGGTTGAACTCCATAAGACCATAAGACATAGGAGTGGTAGTAAGGCCATTCGGCCCATCGAGTCCACTTCGCCATTCAATCATGGCTGATGCGCATTTCAGCTCCACTTACCAGCGTTCTCCCCGTAGCCCTTAATTCCTCTAGACAACAAGAATCTATCAATCTCGGCCTTGAAGACATTTAGCGTCCCGGCTTCCACTGCACTTCGTGGCAATGAATTCCACAGGCCCACCACGCTCTGGCTGAAGAAATGTCTCCGCATTTCTGTTCTGAAATGACCCCCTCTAATTCTAAGGCTGTGTCCACGGGTCCTAGTCTCCTCGTCTAACGGAAACAATTTCCTAGCATCCACCTTTTCCAAGCCATGTATTATTTTGTACGTCTCTATTAAGTCTCCCCTTAATCTTCTAAACGCCAATGAATACAATCCCAATATCCTCAGCCGTTCCTCATATGCTAGACCTGTCATTCCAGGGATCATCCGTGTGAATCTCCGCTGGACACGTTCCAGTGCCAGTATGTCCTTCCTGAGGTGTGGGGACCAAAACTGGACACAGTACTCCAAATGGGGCCTAACCAGAGCTTTATAAAGTCTTAGTAGTACATCTCTGCTTTTATATTCCAACCCTCTTGAGATAAGAGACAACATTGCATTCGCTTTCTTAATCACAGACTCAACCTGCATGTTGACCTTTAGAGAATCCTCGACTAGCACTCCCAGATCCCTTTGTACTTTGGCTTTATTAATTTTCTCACCATTTAGAAAGTAGTCCATGCTTTTATTCTTTTTGCCAAAGTGCAAGACCTCGCACTTGCTCACGTTAAATTCCATCAGCCATTTCCTGGACCACTCTCCCAATCTGTCTAGATCCTTCTGTAGCCTCCCCACTTCCTCAGTACTATCTGCCTGTCCACCTAACTTCGTATCATCGGCAAACTTCGCTAGAATGCCCCCGGTTCCCTCATCCAAATCATTAATATATAATGCGAACAGCTGTGGCCCCAGCACCGAACCCTGCGGGACACCGCTCGTCACCGGCTGCCATTCTGAAAAAGAACCTTTTATCCCAACTCTCTGCCTTCTGTTAGACAGCCAATCCTCAATCCATCCCAGCAGCTCACCTCGAACACCATGGGCCCTCACCTTGCTCAGCAGCCTCCCGTGTGGCACCTTATCAAAGACCTTTTGGAAGTCTAGATAGACCACATCCACTGGGTTTCCCTGGTCTAACCTACTTGTTACCTCTTCAAAAAATTCCAACAGGTTTGTCAGGCATGACCTCCCTTTACTAAATCCATCTGCCATTTCTCAGCCCAGCTCTGCATCCTGTCTATATCACGCTGCAGCCTGCAATAGCCCTCTATACTATCGACGACACCTCCAACCTTTGGGTCATCGGCAAATTTACTAACCCACCTCTCAACCTCCTCACCACGTCATTTATAAAAACTACAAAGAGCAGAGGCCCAAGAACAGAGCCGTCCGGGACCCCACTCACCACTGACCTCCAGGGAGAATACTTTGCATCTACAACCACTCTCTGCCTTCTGTCAGCCAACCAATTCTGAATCCAGATAGCCAAATCTCCCTGTATCCCTTACTTCCTGACTTTATGAATGAGCCTACCATGGGGAACCTTATCAAATGCCTTACTGAAATCCATATACACCACACCCACTGCTCAACTGTTGACCTGTCTTGACATTTCCTCAAAGAACTCAATAAGATTTGTGAGGCATGACCTGCCCCTCACAAAGCCATGCCTTTAATCGCATTATGCTTTGTCAAATAGTCATAAATCCTATCCCTCAGAATTCTTTCCAAAACTTTGCTGACCACAGACATAAGACTGACTGATCTGTAATTGCCAGGGATTGCCCTATTACCTTTCTTGAAAAGAGGATCATTCGTCTCCTTCCAACCCTCCGGTACAACTGCTGTGGACAGTGAGGATGCAAATACCCTCGCCAGCGGCTTCGCAAACGTCCTTTCTCACTTCCTGGAGTGGCCTAGGATAAATACCTGGGGACTTATCAATCTTATTGTTTTCCAAAATTTCTAGCAAATCAACTTCATCAATCTTGATCTGGTCAAGACTGTATCCCCACTCCTCTAAGTTTTCGTTTACAAGTTCCCTTTCCTTGGTGAAAACCGAAGCAAAAATCTCATTTAGGGCTTCACCTATCTGCTCAGACTCCACGCACAAGTTCCCTCCGCTATCCCTGACCAGCCCTACCTTCTCCCTGAGCATTCTCTTATTCCTCACGTAGGAGTAAAATGCCTTTGGGTTCTCCCTAATCCTTCTTGCCAAGTCTTTTGCGTGTCCCCTCCTGACTCTCCCCAGTCCATTTCTGAGCTCCTTTCTAGGAAGCCTGTAATCCTCTAAAGCTGTGCTAGATCCTTGCTTCCTCCACCTTACGGAAACTATCTTCTTCCTTTTGATGAGAAGTTCCTCTGTTCTCGTCATCCAAGGTTCCTTAAATCTTACTCCTTCTTGCCTGTCTCAGCGGAACAAATTTGTGCATCACTCACAACAACTGCTCCTTAAATAGTCTCCACATGTCTGCTGTGCCCTTTCTGTGGAACAATTGCTCCCAGTCTGTACTTCCCAACTCCTGTCTGATAGCATCATAATTTCCTTTTCCCCAATTAAATATCTTCCCTCGGTAACTGCTCCTTTCACTCTCCAAGGCTATGCTAAATGTGAGGCAGTTGTGATCACTGTCACCAAAGTGTTCTCCCACAGCGAGATCTGACACCTGTTCTGTTTCACTGCTGAGCACCAAATCCAAAATGGCCTCTCCCCTCGTCTCAAAGATATTGTGGAAAACAGGGTCTAGTGAGAAGGGGGAACTGAAGAAAATCAGTATTAGGGAAATAGTAGTAGGGAGATTGATGGAATTAAAGACCAATAAATCTCCAGGACCCAAATTTCAACAGACTTGAGACACTCTAGAAATAGGAAATGCACCGGTGGACATCTTTCAGAGCGCAGGTTACCAAGCAAGTTTACTTGATAGCACTGTTGATGATTCCTTCCATCACTTTACTGATGAGCGAGTAGAGACTTACATGTAATAACTGGTTGTTTTAGATTTGATCTGCAATACTAATGTCAGAATGTTTTTTAGGCTCAGTTTTTGCAGTAGCCATCTCCTGATAACACACAGTGAATCAAATTGATGGAAGACTGGCATCTACTACAGCAGTAACCTCTCGAGCAGGCCAAGACGTATCATCCCCATGACACTTCTAGTTGAGGATTGCTGCAAATGCTTTACCCTCTTTTGCACTGATATGCTGGGCTGTGCCATCAATGAGGATATGATATTTGTGGAGCCTCCTCCTTCAGTGACTTATTTAATTGTCCACCACCATTTAAGACTAGATGTCATAGGACTGCACAGCATAGATCTCATCTGTTCATTGTGAAATTGCTAAACTCTGTCTCTTATTTGCTGGATATGCTGTTAGCATGCAAGTGGTCCTGTGCCACAGCTAAACAAAGTTGAGACCTCATTTTTAGATACTCCTGGTGTTGCTCTAGACGAGCTTTTTATTCCAGATTACTTCTACCATGGTGAGATTCAAATCCCAGAATCTAGGTGATGGCAGTGGTACTTTCACTAGACTATTAATCTAGAGAAAATACTCCAGGGATTTGAATTCCACGATGGCAGATGGTGGAATTTGAATTCAATAAAAATCTGGAGTCAAGAGTCATGATGATCATGCAACCCTTGGTGAACCTGAGTGCTGACTGTTGGTATAAACCAATGTCCTTTAGAGAAGGTAACTGCCAACTTTTCCTGCTCTGCCCGACACATGACTTCAGACTCTCAGCAATGTGGTTGACTCTTGACTGCCCTCTGGGCAATTACGGATGGAAAATAAATGCTGGCCTGGTCAGCAATGCCCACATCCCATGAATAAGGAGGAAAGAATTATTGCAGAAAGCTGTTCAACGACAATTGAATCAAAGCTTTGAGGGTCAAGATCAGTAAACTGAAAATTCAGTATCTAGGAGAACATGTCTATTCAAGTGAGATTAACAAGGTTCTAGCGGCTTTTGACAGTGATGTCAACACTGCTCCAATCTTTCAATTTATTCAACTGCTGTATGACTACCTGGAAAGTAGATTTTCAGAAGGGGAATTATAAGAGTGGCATCTGTTTGATCAGGCTGCAATCGCCAAGACAATCGATTATGAAATTGGAAAAAAAAGAGTGTTGAGTGACTGTTGAAATATTCCTCTTTTACCAATCTATAATGAAATATGTGAACAACACTGATTTCAAATTTATGGTAGTGGAAAAAGTCAAGACATGCTCCATTCAGATATTCAGTCATTTGGTGGACTGTGCCCTCAAAAATGACCGGATTTCATGCATTGTGAATTCCTCTGGACATTTGTGCAAAATTTCAAGCATTAAGGGCTGACAGAGTGTGAATTTAACCTCAAACTTGATTAAATGTAAATAGATTAGAGATAGACAACCTGGACAAATTAACGTAAACTTAAGTTACACATTTCAAGACAACAAAAAAAAAGCCTAAATTACTAGTGTCCAATATATAATGTAAACAGCATCACTGCTAAACGGGTCCTCAGACTACAGAACCAAGCAATTTTGTTTATTTTAGCAAGTAGACTACCTGTAGCTGGAAAATATAATCGCAGACTTTTAGTAATTTATACACAAACTCCAAAAAAAATTGCAACATCACAAATTGCAATTGTGCCAATGGATGCAATGTGTCACAAACTACCAGGTTCTGCACAACCCCAGAAAAATTAGAGGGTGCACCATTCAGGACGACTTAAAATGGAATAGAGTTGTATTTTTAATCATACTCTGCAATAATCACGCTTCATGTGGTTCACTCTAAATCTACCTACCTGGGTTAAAATGTAGTTTCTCTGAGCTTCTTCCATAACAATTAGGCTTGCGTTGATATAATCATTGTCTGCTTTCTGAAGCTTCACACGGCTATGGTCAACTACAACGTAAAAACAAAGAATATAATGCTTCAATCGAGGAGTTATATACATGCATGTAGATAAATACAATGTGAAAAAAAACTGAATTAAAACATAAATAGGATGGTGGATCTGGATTTGAAACATTATCAATTGAAGTGACAGCAGAAGACTGAAATTCAAATGAGTCAAGATTTAAAAGTTACCACATACCTCATAGGGTACTTATTTATCTTAGTTCTGATCCCAAAGCTGACTGCCTGAAATGGAAAAATCCTATCTCATCTTGATTCAACAAGAATGAAGCTTAGGAAACCAAAACACAACTTCAATTATGAAACACAAAGGGTAGATTCGCTTCCCAACAAAACTCGAGCAGGTAGTTGCAATATCATAACACTGGCACCAGTCCCACCTTACAGTCTCAGTAGAACAGACCTTCTTAGGATTCTATCACTGTCCTACAGGTTTACAAAACAAAAAGGGACCCAAGAGAATTCCAGTCTCTGGTCAAACACTGTGCAGCCTCCAAGCTGCAGCAGCAGCAGACCTGGCTGATGAGTGGCAATTGGGGAACAGCACTCTTACCCCTGCCAGACCCACATCATCCCTAATTCCTATTTGCCCAAACTGCCAGCAGATACAGTACTAGGCAAATTATGCAAGCAGCATATTCACAGTTTGTTCTAGATTGGCAAACAGCATGCGATGCAGACCGTAAGATTTTGATTTGCAGATTAAGTGGGGAACAGGCAATATTCTCTAACAATAGACCCATGGAAAGACTGCAATGGCCACAATGAGAATAGGACTACAAGCCATTTCCCACTGTGTTTTGGAGACTAAAGACATCACCCATCCAGCAAAATATATGATTGCCATCAAAGTTTAAACTTCAAGCAGTTCTATACATTTCTCAAAATATTTCACATTCACAAAACGATTAGCTCTTCAAAAGAAGAAAGGGACCCATGTTAAAATTGTAATTTAAAGTGATCTCTTTAAGACCCTAACGTAAACGTTTCAACAGTATCACAAACACGTTACAGTTTAGTCACTGTTACTATGAACATATGTCAATGTACTTTCAAAACGTTTCCAGAAACAGAATAATAATGTTGTTTTGAAACATATTTGGAAGGGTGTCTTTTCACTTGAAATGTCCATGAGAATAGACAGAACATCTAACATCTTCCTGATGAAGGGCTTTTGCCCGAAAACGTCGATTTTGAAGTTCCTTGGAAGCTGCCTGAACTGCTGTGCTCTTTCAGCACCACTAATCCAGAATCTGGTTTCCAGCATCTGCAGTCTTTGTTTTTACCTAGAACATCTAACAAACAACACCGCAAGAAATTCACCAAACTGACATTCTAAACTGTGTTAAAGAGCTTTCAACTTCCCAAATTAGGTTCACCACCTCTAAAATCCCTGCACCCAAAACATGCCACAAAGTTTGAAGAAATGTCCTCTGTGTTCCTCTATCTTGTGACACTCTCTCGTTCCACCCCAAAAGGTTTACTGTGAAATTCAAAGTTCCCTCATCTTCAATACAGTACTTGAGACATCTGCCCCTGTATTAGTTTATGGTCTCAGGAACACTCCCAAAAATTAAATCAAACTTTCCGCATAATACTACTTGATTGAATAGACAGTATATGCACAAAACCTAAGCTCATTGAGCAACACCACTAGAGATCTGTCAATGAGGCAGAAAAACAGATTTGCTAAGAATCTCAAAAATTGCTACGTAGCCGAACTGAGTGAAGTGTACATCAAACCCATTTTGATGGTCTATAAGTTCCCACTATTATTAAGCAAGCCCAACTAATAAAATATATTTTACAACACTTATTTCCCAGAGTTATAAAGCAACATAGAGGCAAATTTAGATTTTTAAGAATGACTTGAACTCCTTGCCAGTACTTTATCAAACAAAGTTTTTAAAAGTTACAGAAGAAAATATTTACAATGAAATTTATGAAAAATGTCATTTTAAACAATTAAAGCAAATATCGTTCTGGCCAACCATAATCCCTAACTAAAGTGTTAAAGTACAGATTTGAGACAGCCCAGGGAATCAGACCTGTAAAGCCTCTCTTCTGGGTCGTCCCAGAGATCGTACTCTTTGGAAGTCTGGAATAAAAAAACCCTCTTACAGACAGATTAGTTTAATCTTAGTCATCCCCTTTATTGTCCTGGTGACCTGGACAAGTTAGGTGAGTGGTCAGATGCATGGCATATGCAGTATGGTTATCCACTTTGGTGGCAAGAACAGGAAGGCAGATTATTACCTAAATGGAATCAATTTAGGTAAAGGGGCAGTACAAAGAGACCTGGGTGTTCTTGTACACCAGTCAATGAAGGTAAGCATGAAGGTACAGCAGGTAGTGAAGGCGGCTAATAGCATGCTGGCCTTCATAACATGAGGGATTGAGTATAGAAGAGGTTCTTCTGCAGCTGTACAGGGCCCTGGTGAGACCACACCTGGAATATTGCGCGCAGTTCTGGTCTCCAAATTTGAGGAAAGACATTCTGGCTATTGAGAGAGTGCAGCGTAGGTTCACGAGGTCAATTCCTGGAATGGCGGGATTACCTTACGCTGAAAGGCTAGAGCGACTGGGCTTGTATACCCTTGAGTTTAGAAGACTGAGGGTATCTGATTGAAACATAAGATTATTAAAGGATTGGACACTCTGGAGTGAGGAAACATTTCTGCTGATGGGTGAGTGCCGAACCAGAGGACACAGCTTAAAAATACGGGGTAGACCATTTAGGACAGAGATAAGGAGAAACTTCTTCACCCAGAAAGTGGTGGCTGTGTGGAATGCTCTGCCCCAGTCTCTGGATTCATTTAAGAAAGATTTGGATAGAGCTCTCAAAGATAGTGGAGATGAGGCAGGAACAGGATACTGATTGAGGATGATCAGCCATGATCATATTGAATGGTGGTGCAGGCTCGAAGGGCAGAATGGCCTACTCCTGCACCTATTGTCTATTACCAATAGCATCACTGTGACAACATAACACTGACACCTAAGTGAAACTAACTAGGTTCTAATAACCTCGGAGAGTAGGGTATCAGCTTTTCAAGTGCCCCAGCAGGCTACTCCAATGTACTGATACAAAGTGGCTTCCTTTATACAAAAGTTTTTTAAAAACATTGCACGTTCTTAATTAGATGTAACAGTGACAGACAATAATTCTTATGGAAGAAGAGTTAATCGACAGGTCTCTGTATGCTTGACTAATCACTCCAACAGGCCCGAAGACATTTATCAGATGGAAAAAAATATACCCAGCTGAGTTAGGTGCCTGCTAGCAAAATAATTGGATAGTTCATAAGGTACTGAGCTGAAAATGTGTTGCTGGAAAAGCGCAGGTCAGGCAGAATCCAAGGAGCAGGAGAATTGACGTTTCGGGCATGAGTGAAGAAGGGCTCATGCCCGAAACGTCGATTCTCCTGCTCCTTGGATGCTGCCTGACCTGCTGCGCTTTTCCAGCAACACATTTTCAGTTCTGATCTTCAGCATCTGCAGTCCTCACTTTCTCCCAGTTCATAAGGTAACCTTGCACAGCTCACATGTCTGATACAATTATTTTACAAAATGGCTTTTAGAAGGAGGGCAAAATTTTGACCATAAAATGGCTTGGTGACACATTGTGCCAGAATCTCTTCAATGTTAGGCTTAGAATAATTTCTAAGTTAGAAGCAGACTTGTACTTTTTAAGCACTGAATCATTCTGTACCTGAGGCTGAGATGTTACCATAAGGTTGCATTTAAACTGACTCATTAGTCTTTGAATTAACATGCTTTCTTTGCAAGGTTGTGATTCTAATTCAAATAAGACATAAAATCTGATTAGTTAGGATTGACAGTGGGGCAGTCTGTAGAGTGGTCTGCAAGAACAGCAAGTTAGGTAAAGCTTCACTAATATTACCTTTTACAGAGTTTATACTTCATAACTAGTAATATCATAACTCAATATCATGATGACACAAAATGCAATTAAATTCAATCCACAGCAGCTAAGCACTAACAGTTAATTTTCTACTGACTCCAACAGCCTCAATGCTAAAATGGTCTCTCTCTCGAGTGTCCTTATGAGCTCTCAATTCAGGGTTTTGTAACGGCCAAGATGTTTTTTTCTCTGTCTGCTCTGCTTGCAAGCGGTAATAAGAATTCGTTATAATTAACAGCATCTGACCGTTAATTACAAAGCTTTTGACAGTACTGAGTTTTGTTTCAGGGTCAGAATCAAACACTGTCATTAATTTCATAAGGGGGAACGGTTATGAATGTTATCACTTGGTGCCCTGTTCACACAGATTCACCGATGTTAATGCAAATGTTAATTTCCTTACAGCATCCTGTTATCACTTGGTGAGCCCAGATGTCCCTACCTTCTGCATTCCTCGAGGTCCCCTCTACTGCAGTAAATGTGTTCTATAATTCAGCATTACATTTTAGTCTAATTGTTTAAAGACAAGTTTTAAGGCTATAGACTCTCTCATTTCCTCCTTTTGTCATTTCATGACAACTACTTGACTTATACAAGTACAATTAGTCCATTCAGTTGATTTGTATTCTTAATAAGTCAAGTGCCTCCCCTGGCGAGTCATCGTCCAGAGAAGCAGAGTCTGGAAAATACTGGATTTCAGCATGGAAGTTCGGGCAAGGAGACAGGAGGAGACATTGGTCAATTCATCAGATTCCTCTTTGGCTTAGGTGAAAAGCAACGTACAGTCCATTTCATGTATAAGTGGACGACAATGTATATTCCTAGGATGAGACCAAGGATTATCAGTACGTACCACATGATCCATCTGCACAGCGACCAGAGCCAGCAAGTAAAACTCCATCCACATGAATCGGATGACGGTGGGGCAGGTATCGCCCCTGTGTCTTGACCCGTTTTGTTAATAACATCTGTGTCGTCCAAAATGTCTTTCAAAAATTATTGGCGTAGGTGCAACATTGCGGGCCAATGACTGAACAAGCACCTCCTTTAGCAAGGAGGAAATCTAGCAAGAGCCGACTCAGCCGAGTCTCCTGTAACTCTTTGTCCACCAGTTTCAAAGCGTGGGCAGTCGAGTTGGCAAGTTTTTCGATAACATACGCAAGGTCACTCATCTGATCTTGGGCCATCTCAACACCCCAGCCAGGAATAAGGCATCCCAGCAACCTGGACCATCAGATTTGTTGATGAAAGAATTTGTATAAGTCCCATTTTGTTTTTCCTCTACTTTTTGTTCCATACGGATTCACCTGTTGGTGGGCATTCCATTCATCATCTAATTCAGGCATTTCATGGGAGGGCGAAAAGTGGTAAGGTGTGCACGAAGGCACAACATCCGTACCAGTCATTGGGTAAATATGGGTAGGCTTTGTTTTCGCAAAACCAATGAAGGCTAAAAGGAGTTCCAAGGGTGCACTTCTGAGAATGAATGACAGGTTCACTCAGAGCGAGAGCTGAATCTTGTAAACAGTGAGTGCTATCAAATGTTCGATTGTCCAAATGCATTAATGGATGGAGAGCAGGAGTTTGACCAGTGCTTTTGATAATATTTTTGTATGGTTTTTGTTTGACTTGCCCCATGTCGTGAGTACTGTAAAGTCTTTCAATGCACCATTCTAATAGTAGAACAATGTTAGTGTTGAATCCTTCAGGTTTGTTAGTGCACTTCACGTAGTGATGTGTTTCTTCTACTGAATGGGTATTTCCATCACAAATGAGGGATGGCATAAGTGGGTGAGTCTTATTTATACACTACATCAGAATGTTGGAAGAGTGAGCAGATAACACATGGATCAGGGGGTTTAGCTGAAATAAAGAAACCATGAGTAACAGGAGGAGAATTGGGAGTGCATTGTATTTTTGGTCTTTCTTCATCTTTCTAGCTTGTCTTGTTAATTACTGTAGCTACTGAACACAGGAAATGTGTAAAGATATTTCTGTCAGTGGAGGTAGGTCGGATAGGAGAGGATTCCATTGAGAAAGTATAGGTGGTCAGTCCCATGGCAATAGATGCCTTATGATTTGGTGATTTTGGTACTTTGTGCAATCTGTATGGCTCATTTTGAAAGGGGAACAGACAAGCATCTCAAGGTAGCAATTTTCGGTTGACGCAATGGACGAGGTTATGGAATTGTGCCATCTCATGATGGTGACTGGCATAGAAGTGTTGCGAGGATGACAACAAGGTCGAGAGTGGTGTTTGGATATGCAACGTGAGTAGTTTAAATGAGTTTCAGCTGGGCAGCTGCATTCGTAACTTCCAATGGTATTAGTACAGTTTTCATTTATACAGTCACATTGGGAGTTTTAGCCAGTCTGAGATATCACAGATGGGTTGGTTACATTTGGGTGCATGTTGGGCTTTCATCAGATGCCTGTATCAGTACTAACACGAGGACTGTGAGGGGGCTACAAGTTTGCGATGTCCTTTGTAGACTCATGGTGAACGTCCTTCTACTTTTACTGCAGATTAACTTGTCAGCAGGGACCCAATTTTCCACGATTAAAGTGTTTCAACATTACATAGTCACCAAGGTTAATGTCTTTAAATGTTGGAGCTCTTGCTTCTTTCTTTCCTGGCATTCGATAGGCTTATTTGACCTATTGATGGTAAGACTGCAATGCTTTGGTTAGCTTAATCAGGTACCTGTGCATCTCTTCTGCCATGACATGCACATCAACAGGGTGTTGGGCAGTTATTGGTGCAGACCAAGGAGTCCTCAGGGGCTGCCCATATGTCAGTTCAGCCGCGGAGAACCCCGTCTTTTTTCTGTGTGATAGTTCTCATATTATGAAAGGTAATTGGGAGTACTTGCAACCAATTTCTTTTACCAATTTGCTTAGCTGACCTTTTAGGGTACCATTGGCTCTTTCTACAATTCCTGCTGCTTGGGGATAGGTCCCATTTGCCCATGTCTTTCCAAACATTTCCTATTCATATACTTATCCAAATGTCTTTGCGACATTCTAACTGTACCCACACCCATCAATGCCTCGAAGTTCATTCCACATATGAAGCACTCTGTTTTAAAAACAAAAAAAGTTGCCTCATGTCTTTTAAAAATCTTTCTTAAGGGGTGGCATGGTGGCTCAGTGGTTAGCAGTGCCAGGGACCTGGGTTCAATTCAAGCCTTGGGCAATTCTGTGGGGAGTTTGCACATTTGCCCCAGCTGCTTCAGTTTTCTCCCACAATTCAAAGATGTGCAGGTTAGGTGAATTGGCCATGTTAAATTGCCCATACTATTCAGGGATATGTAGGTTAGGTGCATTTGTCAAGGATAAATGTGGAATAATAGGGGAATAGGTCTGGATGGGACACTCTTCCGAGGGTTGGTGTAGACTTGCTGGGCTGAAAGGCCTGCTTCCACACTGGAGGGATTCTATAATTTATGTTCGTGTTTCACCAGCTTCTCACAATAAAAGTTATATGATGATGTAAAACTTGTGCCATCTTCCTGTGCAGACATATTCTATTCATTAGGTTTTTGTTTTCAAACTGAAAATGTAACCTTTCTAGTTTAAAACGATAGTGATCAAATGTTGACTACAAAAGTATGCAATATGCAAGAACAGTCATTGTGCATTGAAAGAGCTGGCATTTTACATAAAATATTATCAATTGCTTTGAGTAGCACATTACTCCTTCTTTGAAATAAGCTGTTTTCCAAAGATACATAATCAGCTAGTTTCTATCTCATCAAGGGTTCAATAATGTTTCCATGATTATTTTAACAATGCTTAGATTTCAGGTGTCAACAGGAAAAGTTCTACTCTTTCTGGTAAACCAAAGCCCCAGTGTTCTCGGAAAGATGACATCACTCTTTGAGAAAGACGAACTAATGTAATACTATGAATAGGTCTTGATGCAGCCTACACAAAGGCACAGATGTTTAACTCTCTAACTACTAGGAAGAAATATTGCTCAAATACAGTATTCAGTGTTGAACCAAAACTAATTTTACAGCAAAAATTAAATTAATTGCTTTATCAAAAAAGGTTTTCACATTTTATCAAATCATTAAGCGAGGTCTATATGCGGGCAATGCTCACTGATCTTGAGGTAGCAGAAAGCTCTTTACATGAATAATTCTCAGTACAATAGAGAGGCGTGTTAGCTTAAAATTGGCTTGATTTGAATGTTGGAGTTAATATCACACTCATGAAAGCAATATCTTCTCTGTGATGATTCAACATTCTTGACTATTTCTTGTATGCAATTATACTTTGATAATCTTTGCATATTACTGAACATTAATATTGCGATAGCACTCATATCCATTCACTTGCTTTTTTGCTCCAAAGTTTGTTTTTGTTGTGATGTGCCTCTACAAATCTCATTCATAACTGCAATGTCTGTCATGATCAATGCCCCCTTCAAGTCCCCTCCACCACCTGTGGCACACATCGTGCACTGCAGAGATCCAACTAGAGAGTTGGCAAGTGGTCTATTTATTGCCACATGGCAAAATCCTAGTACCAAGCAGAACCCACACTTCAAGAGTCATGATCCATCACCCATATGTGCATCTACCTGTATTTTACAGTTCAATCTTCCAGATTTGAACTAACAATGGCTATCTCCAACAAAACCAAGAGAGATTCAAACCATCCACGCCTGACTTTAATGGAATTGCTGTCATTTGAATCACCAACAGTCTTGGGGCTCCGACTAACCAGAAACTGTAATAGCCACATAGAGGTGCAGCCACAAAACCAAGTGAAAGGCTAGAAATCCTCAAGTGAGTAACTCACCACCTCACTCCACACAGTCTATCCTCCATCTACAAGGCTTCAGCCAGGTTTGTGATGGAATTCCCCCTTGCTAGATGAGTTAAGTTCCAACAACATTCAAGAAGCTTGACACCAGCCAGTACAAATCAACCTGAGTGAATGCTTCTATCGCTCCATCACAGACGCTCAGTAGCAGCAGCGTATACCATCTACAAGAAGCACAGCCAAAATTCAGTTCCTCGGGCAAAGTTCCTGAGTCTCTGAAAATCCTGTCCTTACGATACTTCGGGTCTACCTCCACCAAATAGACTGCAGTAGTTTCAAGGAGGCAGCTCACAACACCTTCCAAAGGACAACTCGGAATGGGCAACAAATGCTGACCTATGCCAGAGATGATCACATCCCATGAATGGAGTAACAGTCAAAACCTGTCTTCTCACCAAAAAGTACTTTCTCTGTTATCTTATTGAAGGTTTTCTTTCTGTATTTTCCATATTTCGTATTTCCACTACCACAACGCCCCACTTTCCCAACCCAAAGCGTGCCTATACCTCAAGTTTGCTTTTCAGAAACAAAGGCATCCCTTTATTTTCTTTAATATTCCTCATCTGAAATGAAACAAATTCTTCCAATAAAATGCAAGTGCCACAAAAAGTCCTGCACTGAATATCCAAATATTCCAAATGAAAAGGACAAAGTAAACCAATTTGACCAGATGTAGTTATAGCAAGGTGCTGTCAACTGAGCAATTCAGTATCTTCCAGAAGTAGCAACAAAGCAGAAAACAACCTTTTTCACTCTTAGCCTGTACCAACAACTCAGCAGCATTTCATGGCATGGTGTACAACATGATGATACAGAGAAAGCAAGAACAAGCTGTTTTGTTAAAAACATAGGCTTTGTTAAAAAGAATAAAAGAGCAAGATTATGTCAAACTTACACAAGTCATTAATTTGGCATCTAATGGAGTACTGCATCCAATTCTGGGCATTACATTTTAGGAAGGATGTAAATGCACGGTAGAAATGGTTCCAGGAATGAAGAACTTCACTTACAAAAGTAGATTGGAAAAGCCAGGTCTGTTCTTCTTGGAGAACAGAAGGCTGAGAGGAGATCTGATTGAAGGATTCAAAATCATGAGGTTTGGGCAGTGTAAAGTTAGGAGAAAACAGACACACTTGTGAAAGGGTCAAGAACAAAATAGTAGATTTGAAGCAATTATAGAAGCAGCAAAAAAAAAAGTGACAGGGCAATTTCTATACAACAATTGATGAGGATCTGAATGTATTGCCCAGTGTGGTGGAGGCAGGTTCAGTCAAGGCATTTGAAAGGGAACTTGATGTTTGTTTGAAAAGAAGAATGTGTAGGTTTATGGGGTGAAGGCAGGAGAATGTTCCCATGAAAATCATTTGGAGAACCAGCAGACATAATGGGCTGAACAAACTACTTTTGTACTGTTAACTATTTTGCAATATTCAATAAAAAGAATCTACTTGTCACAAAATTTTCGCTGGAAAGTATCCTGCGTATCTGACAAAGTTGGCATCAGTGCTGAACAACCTAATGTGACAGCTCCAGACAAGCAGCTCGAGATGAAGGGTATGAATGACTTAAATGGAGAATTGTTTCACAAATGAAACCAGCCTGTAGCTACCTCTAATCTTTATCTTTTATCATATCTCTTCCAAAAGGCATTTTCTAGATAACAAACTTAAACAACACCTCAATTGTATCAAGGGCAAACAGTGAACTTACAACATTATGAAATGGTGCAAGTTGTGTATAACTATCGAATTATAAATCTAAGAAAAGAAACACTTCCTACGAATCATAAGAATACAAAACAATGGAGCATGTTGGGGGTAGGAGCGTGGGAAGGTGAAAAGACAACAAGAGATATCGAGGGGAGGGGTGGAAGAGCAGCTGACAAAGTAAACTGAAGCATAAACTTCAATTCCCTCTTGCTAAAATAATTTAAAGTGAAGTGAAATTGTCATTACTTTCATTATTTTGTTCTTTTCAACTGCTAAGCGTCACTGTGGAAAGTCCCTTCCGCAACTAAAATATCAAGTTCCACTCTCTAAATGACAGTAAAGTCAAATGAAGCAGATTTTATAGTTAAACGAAAGCCTTCTTATGCCTCAGTCTTCATGACCCACTACTCCAGGATCATCCGAAAAGGCAACTTAGACACAAGCGTGTGAATTAGGAGCAAATCTACTTCCTCGGGAGGCTAAGGAAATTTAGCACGTACATAAAGACTCTTGCCAATTTTCATAGATGCACCACAGAAAGCATTCTATCAGATGCATCACGACTTGTTATGGCAACTAAACAAAAATCAAAAGAACTGCGGATGCTGTGAATCAGAAACAAAACCAGAAGTTGCTGGAAAAGCAACTTTCTCACCATTCTTCACTGGATTCGAAACGCTAATTGATTTCTCTTCACAGATGCTGCCAGATCTGCAACGTCTATTTTTGTTGGTGGTAGTGGTATGGCAACTGGTCTGCCCAGGATCATTAGAAACTACAGAGAGTTGTGAACACAGTCCAGTCCATCATGCAAGCCAACCTTTTATCTTTTGATTCCACCTATATTTCATGTTGCCTCAGAAAGGCAGCCAACATAATCAAAGACCCCTCCCACCCCGGTTAGTATCTCTTCCATTTGACAAAAGATACAAAGCTTAAACATATATACCAACAGATTCAAGAACAGCTTCTTCCCCATTGTTATTAGACTTCCTAATTTCAAATTTAATGTTGATCTCACTCCTTCACCGCAGCGTAAACATTGCATTCCTCACTGTTTTATTACCCTTATACACTTTGTATGGTATAATTTGCCAGTACTGCACGCACAACAAAACATATCACTGTACCTAGGTATTTGTAACAATAATAAATCAAATCAAAAGCCTACTTGCCCCCCTAGCTGGTCTGATATTCAGTTGGGAGTCCTGAGCATCAAGTCTCCTCGGGTCAATACCAAAGTGGAGATCTAGCAGCAGCCAAAGCCACTGACACGTTAAAGGGTTCATCTGGTCTGCTGACACGCAAGAAATTGGATGTCCCTGGTGTGTGTTTTTCTGTCTTGCAGGCAGGATGTGACAATCTAATCAGTTTTCAGGAATAACCTAATCTCACAATGTTTTGAGAAATAATCCAATCACACATATAATTATTTCCAGAAACAATCACTTTACATTGTTTTCGGGTGGCACGAGACTGTGGGTTGTCTTGTGGGCATTACTGTAAAGATCTTGTATAAAGGAAGGACTGTTCCTTTGTTCAGAGAGCCTCTCTTGACATGCTTCACAAGCATTGCGAAGTGTGTTAAGGGTTCCTCCAAAGCTTGTATTTGCTTAATAAATTTTGGCTGTTCACAGAAGTTCTCATATTGTGGTTGCATCAAGTGTCTAAGAACCTCAAGAATAAAAACCTAAGACTACTAGAGTCGTTGGATAACCACATGCAAATCTGGCTAGATTGCATGGTATCCATGGACTTTCCACACTCAAGCAGTCTGGTCTTGAAGCTCCTGAATAAGTGCGCAGCGTCCAACCCAGACGCCGCAAACTCAAACTGCTGCCAAACTACTGGCCAATTCAAAGAGAAAAATAAAAGCTAAGGAGCAATGCCAGGTTGTCCAGTATCTTCTCCACTGTCAGACGACTTTATCCTGTTGGAACTGGATGCTGTCAAAATGAGACCAAGCTGCCAGGAAAGACAGCTCCTGTACCATTTTGGCCTACTGCTAAGATAATGCTGACTGGCACTCTTCTCAATGATGATGCAGAGCAGCCACATTCCCCAAACACGGTGAGAGATGATAGCACCACTCATGCCAAAACTGGAGGTCTCTGGGAGCTTCTGGCTCATTTCATTGCTCCACACAACTTACAAGTCCTCAGTGTGGCTCACTGTATTAGCCCTCCTGCAAAACTCAATCTTCCTGCATTCAGCAAGGAGCATGCCATTTTTAGGCTCTAATGCAGTTGTTGTGAAAAGTCCTTCGTATCACCACAAACAATAAAGCTGATTTTCATCATAAGCTTTAGATTGGAGCCACTTTCATAGTACTGGAAGCTGAGCAAGGATCTGTGTGGAAACAAAAAAA
Organism: Chiloscyllium punctatum; assembly: GCF_047496795.1. Taxonomy (NCBI): domain Eukaryota; kingdom Metazoa; phylum Chordata; class Chondrichthyes; order Orectolobiformes; family Hemiscylliidae; genus Chiloscyllium; species Chiloscyllium punctatum. The sequence continues at coordinate 14,714,712 of NC_092743.1, forward strand.
TAACAGATACTTGAACAGTCCCTATTGTTGCCAAGTGACAAATTACTCGAGCTGCTGTAGACAGTTCTAAGAAACTGATGGATGAAGGTCGACCGACATCATAAGTTCAGCACTCCAAGACCCGTTAATGATCTCTCATAGGGAAGTGTCCAAGTACTGACATTTTAATATCTACATAACTGATATGACCAATCATTACAAAGTCATTTACACAGATGATACTGCCTTTGCAATTCAGGAAAAATCTTTCCAGGGCATGGACGCCATAATAAACTTCAAGCTTTTAAAAAAAAGGCTAAAAAAGGCTGAACCAGTTGGGCTTTTATGACAATCAGCAATGGTTACACAGTTATCATTAGACTCGCCTTTAATTCCAGATTTTTAAAATAATTTTCAATGATCATGTACCATGGTGCGATCTGACCCCATGGCCTCAGAGCATTAGCTTGGCCCTCTGAATTCATGAAGTTACCACACAGGAGGAGAGGGGCAAAGAAGCTCCTTGTTATTACAACAAAGGAGGCATCTTCCACATGTATATGCAATGACACCAACAGCTACCTCTTTGCCACCATTCTCAACATCTCCTCTTTGTACTTCAGGACAGTCCTGGCTGTTCTTCAATTTCTTCCAAACCTTATCACAACAGCTTCAGCCTCTGTGGCAAACAGGAACAGTTCTCTGGATGACAACCAAAAAGGGGGCTTTAATTACTGAATTTTAATTAAAAGAAGCTTTCCACACCAATGACTTATCGTCGAGTCAGCAAGCAGGCTTTGAAAAGGTCACAAACTATTGGTCCTTTTTTTCAAATAATTACAAGGATATAATTTTTTTTGGCAAAACAATAATGCTTAAGATTCTATTAAGAAAGTCAATGAAACCTTTCTTCATTCACCGTCTTAACAAGCCTAAAGTGGATACATAATTCTCAAGTGCATCATCGGAAAACATTACACAGAATCTAAATCCATTCTCCTCCTTGTCTTGTTTCATTTTCCATTGAAAACAGGTTCTTTTTAATGCGCACAAAGGACTAACTCATAAGCTAGGTTTGGATCGGAACTGCTTGAGGTAATTTTTAGTCAGACTATTTATAATACAAGTTGGAACCTTTCATTCAACCCAGTTCTCCTCAGACCCAAGGCCACAGGCCTTACAGACAGTAAATGCTTAACCTGCAAAATTCAAGCCAGCATCTTTTTTTCCCCAATCTGCTTTTTGGATTTCTCAACATGGGCTATTTCCATTGAGAGAATTCACCTCAAGCACTGGAATACAAAGCTAATCTAACATGTATTACATTGCAAAGATCAGATTTTTCCCTCCTAATAAGACCAGTCTCAGATTCAATTCCTCATTTTTTTTTGTAAATGTTCATATGCTAGATTTTTACAATTATGAAACATCCTGCATAAAGCATGCCCTTCAATTAAAAAGTAAATGAGAAGGCATATTTTATGCAGGATTTGCAAATGGAAAACCATTTATCAAGTGTTACAACAAAGCCATATAATGACCATCACATTGATAACACTCAAAGAAACGAATTTCTGGAAAAGCTCAGCAGATCCGGCAGCATCTATGGAGAGAAATCAGAGTTGAGAAAGCGTGTAGCCATAAATGTGACACATTTGCTGCAGGAAATGCAGGAAAGTGCTTGTACAGAAGAACTGGGGACATCTGTGCTTAGTGTCAACTGATCGGTGTAATAAGGTGAGATATTTGTTCATTTGTGGAACGTGTGGCAGTGCTTCCTTCCTATGCAAGAGGTGCAGATTTCACAATAGGATGTAAAGTAACTAAATTGCTGGATTATATCAAAGACTCTTAACAAAACTCATACTCAATACGAACATAACTTGTAGTTTAATACGCTGATTTGAATATGCACGTTATGCAACAATCCTGATACATTTTCATGTATACCACATTGAGCAGATCGGGATTTATGAAGGTGAGGGGGGAAAGGAAAAAAGGAGAACAAGAACGAACGAACGAACGAACGAACAGAAGAAAAAGGAGAGAGAGAGAGAGAGAGAGAGAGAGAGAGAGAGAGAGAGAGAGACTGGAAGCTGGTGGAATATTAACTTTTTATGGTCTGATGTGAGTGAACACTGGCTTGTCCATAGACTGAATGTTTTGTGTTTTGTGCCCAGGAGCTGGAGATCTAGGAATGTCATTAATTTAATTTGCATTATGGGAATCTAAAATGATTTGATAAGAAAACCCATTTTGTAGGACAAGGATACTGGACATCTTACTGGATTAGTGGTGCTGGAAGAGCACAGCAGTTCAGGCAGCATCCAACGAGCAGCTAGCTGAGTGAGGTGACACCATGACCTATTCCACATAGTTTAGACTAGCCTCTCATTATGATGTACTAGCCAAAGCAAATGACCATTTGGCCTGGCTGGATCAAGGTTTCCCACTTTGATGTTTATGAACCTTAATTAGTCAAGTGCACTCAGACCTGTCAATGAGTTTCTCTTCCTCTGCAAACTTTTTGCCATTTTATTGCTACTTATCTGATTATGGACATGGGGCGTTTTTGTAATTTTAATACCAAATTCTGTATAAAGACAGCTTGTTTGTCGCAACAAGGAGAGCAGCCTGAGAGGGCTCTTAGGGGTAAGAGCTGGCACCACTACTCTGCTAATGGTTTTAGACCCTTAGCTCAAGCCTGGCGTGTAGATATCTATGTTTAGTGTAACACTGACACCATTGGTAAAGAAAAGGTAATAATTTAAACTAAACTGTCTGTAAGCATTTTATATTACAGACTACCATAGAGTACGACCTCCAGGACAAACCAAGAGAAGCTTACAGGTCAAGTCCATTGGGGATTCCCTAAACCATCTCGAATAGGTACTTTAACAGAGTTAACATTTCGGATCCAGCGACCCTTCCTCAGAATGTGATAACTCAATACACATCATAAATAAGGTTGCTCATTGTTTCTCAGTTCAGTATTGGAAATTTCTAATGGCCAAAATAAGGATTTACTCAAATAAAGATAGTACATTGCACAATGTGGCAGAAATCACCCATTGGCATGTCCTTTGTGCCCTTTAACACTTTCATTGGCATTTGACAGTCAGAGCCTCAGCCCATCACCAATGTCAACACTGACTCTAGATGTGCTTATCTAAAGAGTTAAACAGGCAATGTACACAATTTCAGAGCAGCCAGACTGTCCATCATCATATGTAGAATAAAGTCAGAGCCTTAGAGATGTACAGCACAGAAACAGACCCTTTGGTCCAACTCGTCCATGCCGACCAAATATCCCAACCCAATCTAGTTCCACTTGCCAGCACTCAGCCCATATCTCTCCAAACCCTTCCTATTCATATACCCATCCAGATGTCTTTTTAATGTTGCAACTGTACCAGCCTCCACCACATCCTCTGGCAGCTCATTCCATACACGTACCATCCTCTGCGTGAAAAGGTTGCCCCTTAAGTCGCTTTTATATCTTTCCCCTCTCACCCTACGCCTATACCCTCTAGTTCTGGATTCCCCGACCCCAGGGAAAAGACTTTGTCTATTTATCCTAGGGTGAGAGGGGAAAGATATAAAAGCGAATTAAGGGGCAACCTCACCCTCTAGTTCTGATATCTCCCACTCCAAGGAAAAGACTTTATCTATTTATCCTATCCATGCCCCTCGTGATTTTATAAACCTCTAAGGTCGCCCCTCAGCCTCCGACACATCAGGGAAAACAACCCCAGTCTATTCAGCCTCTCCCTATAGCTCAAATTCTCTAACCCTGGCAACATCCTTGTAAATCTTTTCTGAACCCTTTCAAGCTTCACAACATCCTTCTGATAGGAAGGAGACCAGAACTGCACGCAATATTCCAACAGTGGCCTAACCAATGTCCAACCAGATTCCTGAAGAAGGGCTTATGCCCGAAACTTCGATTCTCCTGCTCCTTTGACACTGCCTGACCTGCTGTGCTTTTCCAGCAGCACATTTTTAAACTCTGATCTCCAGCATCTGCAGTCCTCACTTTCTCCTAACCAATGTCCTGTACAGCCACAATATGACCTCCTAACTCCTGTACTCAATACTCTGACTAATAAACGAAAGCATACCAAACGCCTTCTTCACTATCCTATCTACCTGCGACTCCACTTTCAAGGAGCTATGAACCTGCACTCCAAGGCCTCTTTGTTCAGCAACACTCCCTAGGACCTTACCATTAAGGTGTATAAGCCCTGCTAAGATTTGCTTTCCCAAAATGCAACACCTTGTATTTATCTAAATTAAAAGGAGGCTTTCATTTTGCCTGATTTTCAGAACTCCAATACCTTGTTGTTTAGAAAGTCCTACCCTAAACACTTTGAAACAGAGATTGAATTCAGCAGGATTTATTCTAAGCAAATCTGACATTTAAATTTATTACACATTCTACTTTTCCATTATAAACGCTTCACAGACATGCATGATCAAAATAAGTCAGTTTTTTTGGGTGTTTATGTAATAAAACACCCAAAATGCCTGAAGATTGCATTTCATTTTTATTCACATCTTTGTTTGCAGTAAAATTTCATTAAGATGAAATCTGTACTGAACCACTAAGGTTTCTGCAAACAATTAACTTTAAGAGTTATTTTTCTTCATAGAATCTCTACAGTGTGGAAGCAGGCTATTTGGCCCAATGAGTCAACACCAACCCTCTGAAGAGCACCCCACCCAGGGGGAGCACTTAGTGAACTTGGATACAGTCCTTACACATTTCTCAAAGGCAGGCTTATGCCTTAAAGGCAAAAAAAAGTGACCTGCTTGGGCTACAGAGTTGAAAGACCTGATCACACCCATTGGAAGAGAAAGTGAGGTTGATCAAAGGAGCCCTGGTCTCCACGTCTGTACTGGAGCTTTAGGTCTTTCCTTAAATTGGTGAATAGTTACAGAAAGTTCATACATAACCTAGCCTCCATCATGGCACACTTACACGTGCTATTGAGAAAACAAAAAAGGGCAGCATTAGAATTGGTCTCGTACCCAAGACATAGCCTTTAGGGAAACGAAGAAGCAACTATCATCTGAGCTGTTGGCACACTATGATCCCTAGTGAGATTTGGTCATCTTTGGTGTGAGAAAGTTCCACCAATACCTTTACAGACATAAATTTGTAATGGGAACAGACCACAAACTCCTGCTAGGCCAACTCAAAGACGACAAGCCCGTGTCACCCATAGCTCCAGGTTGAATTCAGCATTGGGCTCTCATTCTAAGTGCGTACAATTACAGGTCAGAATACCATCTGGGAGCCAAGTAGCAAATGTAGATGCCTTAAGCCGCCTTCAGCTGGTGGGTGCACCACTGGAAGAATCTGTTCAGGTTTTTAACTTTCTGGATACCTTTCCAGTCACTGCTGACAACATCAGACTGTGGACACAAAATGTTCTGGTCCTGGCAAAACTAAAACAGCTGCTTGTGATGGGAGGGAAAGAAGGGGTCATAACAACCAGAATTAAAATATTTCTGACCAGAAATGGCATTTTATTGTAGGGAGCAAGAGGATTCTCCTGAGCAAATGTCACTGTCAGATACTGACCAAACTTCACCAGGTGTACCCAAACTGACGATATTGGCGAGAGGTTATGTCTGGTGGCCAGGATTAGAAGTGCACACAGCCATATTGGTAGGGCAGTTCCCAGAGCGCCAACTTACACAAAAATTACCATCAGCAGGTCCGCAAATTCACAGGAATTGCTGGGTAAACTCTGAACTTAGTTACATGTCAATTATGCCAGCCTATTCATGGGCTCAACGTTCTTAGTCATTGTGACGCCCACGCAAGGCAGTGGGGTATTTACAGAGTTTATTCATTAAACATGGAGACAATGATAGAAAAGCAGCGAGCATCTTTTACAATACACAGACTCCCAAAACTGTTGGACACAGACAATGGGTCATCACTCGCCAGAGAATTTCAAGTATTTCCTAAAGTCAAATGGTATTCAGCATACAGCTCCACATGAGTCAGTTAATAAATTATACATTTATAATTTATCGTCCAATAGTCTGGCAAAAACACTAGTCCAAACTTGAAGGCAGGGTCAATGAAACAGCCTACAGCTTCACAATACCAAACTGGCCTAGTTCCTAATTGACTATCAGACCATCCCTCATGCACCCACAGGGATAGTTCCAGAGTTGCAAATGGGTAGGAGACTCCGCACCAGCTTTAATCTGATCTCCCAAGACCTGGCAGAGGGGTTAAAATGGCATCATGAATGCTGATGTTGGACACAGGGCTCTAATCAATAGAGAGAGTTTACTTCAGGGGATAAAGTTTGGTGCCAAAACCATGGGAATGGCCCTACATGGCTAAGAGGCTTGGTCAACATAGGTCAGGTCCCGTGACATATAAAATTCAGTTCATTGAGGCTTATCTGAACAAAGACGTAGACAACATGAAAGCTGCAAATTTGAAAGCTGGGCAGCAGCAAAACTTATCCAGCCCCCCAGAACAACTGGAAAGGATGTCGGTATCTGTGGGCTCTCCCCCTTCATCTAGCATTGAAGAAACTTTACAATCTCAGACAAACACCATAGATGGCGCAGCTTCAACGCCTTTACCACTGAACAGGCTGAATTTCTTCTGCAACACTCCAGACGCAAAAGGTGAACCATGGTAAGCTGTCAGTATCCGAGGCAGGGCAGATGAACCAGACCTGGTACAAATTTGCCCCATGAAAAGCTAAAAGAACAGACTTAGAGGGGGAGGGATATAGTGACTGTAAGAAGGTAAGTCAGTTGGACCTCAGAATATTCCCTGACTGGGGCTGTTAACCTGTCCAATCAAGGAACCCTGGCTGACAGATTACAAACAGGCGTGTCAGAACTCTGTTTACTCAGAGGTGGTTGAGGAAGCCAGCCTAGTGTCAAGTTCAACGTACGTGTAAATAAAGAGTGACTTGATGACAGAATACTGGCCTCTGGAGTTATTTCATACCAAAGTTTACATTTTCAGCTTGAAATTAGCTAGGGTGTGAGGCAATGAGCAGTGACGTTAAACAGGTTGATAGGAATGCAGTGTTAATTTGGGCTATCTGCTAGTTTCATGGTTGCATTATGCATCAAAAAAATGCACATGGGTCACTCAATTTAAGTATGAGTCAGTTAATAAATTATACATTTATAGAGATCAAACATAAAAGTTAACTACAACTACAAGGAAAGATGGATTCATCTGATATTTTAACAATTCCCTTGAGGATCCTTTCCCAAGATAATTAATTTGTTAACCAAAAACATCATTTATTGCAACAGTTAAACATTTACAACTAGCAGATAACTGTCAAATATACATAGAACCAACATGTTCAAAAGAAACTAGTTCTTGTTTGTAATATCCCAATCCTGGAGTATGCAAACGGTGACAGTGTTAACCACTGACTTCTGCTGAATAAATGTTTACTCAAATCACCTAGGGTGAGGATGCAATCCCCACAGGAGTAATGTCAGCTGACACTTACTTTAGGCCAGTGACACTTGAACCTATGGAGTCAGGTATATACAGGCGAAAGAGCAAAACTGCATTATACAATGCTTTCGGCAGCGCAAGATCATAACCAGTTAGAATTATCAATATGAACACTGGTAGCAAACAACAGTACCAGCTAAACTCTGCACAGGAATATCCCACAAGCAGTAATGAGACAAACTGTTCATATTAAGTGCATTGTGATGGTAGTATTTTATGTACAAACAGTAGCCAGATTAAATAGGCTCTTTAAGAGAGTAAAATTGGCTCATGGTAAAACAGTGAAGACTAAACTGGATCTTAAATCCTTTTAGGGGCAAGGATGCTTGAAGAAAGAATCAACTGTCTATTTCTAAAAATATTTACTTTTTCATTTGACTTTCTATCAACTTTTGCCATTTTAAATTCTACCTTCAGAGACAAACTGCAAACCCACTCATGGAGCATCACCCTGCAATTGCACTGTTCTACAAATGTTGCCAGCAGCAAAACCATGCAACTATATTCCAACAAGTAAACAGAGGCAACCTCCATTTTAAAAATTCACTTAGAGAAAGAATGCTATGAAATGAAAATGAATTATGTCCCAGAGCAATTATCTATTCCCGATAGTTTTGACTGTGTGCATGCACCAGAAGACAGTGACTGGTATTTCATATACATGTTCGTGCAACTGTTAATGTCACCAAAGTACCTGAAAACAGCAATATGTAGTCACTTCTATGGATCAAGACATGTAAAGTTTACAAAGCACAATACTTGCAACATTCTACTTACAAGGGCTGACATCTCTGTATCTGTTTCGAGCCCGGTTTTCTGGATATTTAGCTACTTTGTATGGGAAATCTTGAGAATCATTCCGAATTTCCTGTCAGGAAAGAAAAACCTTCATTTAACAGTTATTGACAAAAATTAAGGTACATTACATTTTTAACTAAAATATGCTTTTATCCATTCTGCATTTGTAAACAGCTGTCAACCAATTACAAAGCTTCACAATTTCAGTCAAGAAACAAAGCACTCAAACAAAGATAAACTGGTTTAATTTGATAGTGCAAATCAGGAGACAGACGGTCATTGTGCTTGTATGAAACAGTGCTTTCAAATTTCACTCAAATGATTGACCAAACTTGAATTTTAAAGATTATTCCCTCTTATTCTAGAATACTATGCCGGAGAGTTTTTCCATGCAAGATGCTGGTATAAGCACTTTGCAAGCCTCCAAACTTTGCCACCTAGAAGGCCAGGAGCACAGACACGTGGATAAACAACACAATCCCCTCCCAGTTACACATCATTCTGACTTCAAAATACAGTAGCCTCCCACACCCACAAGGAATATGTTCCCAGCCTGAAACTGTGGAAATTAGCGAACCCATTCATTAATTGGGAAAGTCACCTCCCCGGGATCCCCTTGGTTCTGGAATATTCCATGTAATATGTTCGGGCTGAGGTAAGCCATGGGTAATAGAAACAGACTTCGCGAACGTGGTGGTAGACCTGTATAGCTCATTCGTTTTGTCACAGAATCCTAGAATCTATTTCTTAATAGCTCTGAATGTACCTATACCACAATGAACTGCTGCAGTTCAGGAAAGTAGTACATCTCCACTTTCTCAAGTCCAATGATGGATGGTCAAGAAAAAAAACATTTGACACTTGTAAATACTTCAATCATATCACCTCTCAAACCTCAAAACACAAACCAAGTTTACACAAATTATTCTCAACTTAAAATTTCACACCCTCGAATCATTCTTGTAAATCTGCAGTTTCCCTTTCCAAAGCAAGTACATTTTTCCTGAAGTTAGTATAAATTAATTCTGGATAGGATGCGACCAAGATATGATTTAGGTTCTGTAAAACTGAATGTTTAACCAACATGCATACAACCTTTTATGCAAGTCCTAAAATTATTTTCCAGTTCAGAGATATTACTACATACCTCTGCAGATGAAGATTATGTAATATTGCCCTGATGGATTCCACTGCAGATTCATGGCTCTTTCAAAAATACCTGCTGTGCCTTTTTTATGATAAGGCTTAGTTTACATAAAATATAATCACAAGAGACATAAGCATTAATAAAGTGGCTCATTATTTTGCACTGAATTGCCATTTTTGAAAAATCATTGTAATGTGTTGTTGCCCCAAGTAAAACCCTTATGTTGTGCCCTTACTTCACGCCTCCCTACTAAAATGAACCTATGTACCATTTCAGCCAATCTGTTCTGCACACTGAAGAGCAACTTTGATTGAATACAATGCCATTAATTGAGTCAGCAACTAATGCATTTATCACTGGCCTAAAGCTTCTATGACTGGTAAAATTTCTACATTCTGATCATTGTCACCTTCAGCGTCCAAATTCTGTGTGTCATACTTCACTTAAGAGATTGCTGTTCCACCGTAGGCAGTTCATCACAAGGATATTTTGATTCACACCTGAATCACTTTGTGACTGTTCCCCAGGCATTCCTGTGGTTCATTCACCTCCTGTTGTCCAACCCCTATCATCTGTTGTGGCATCCCGATTTCTAAAAAGTACTTTCATCCTGCATTTGGGGGTGGTGCCAGAGGTTTAAAGAATTCCAAATGTTATGCCCTTGCTCACAAAGTGTTGTACACATCAAGTCAGCAATTACAGACCAGTCAGTTTGAATTCGCTTGTGGAAAAATGTATGGGAACAATTATTCAGCATAGAATTCATAAGTTTGAAAGAGTCAGCATGGATATGTTAAGGGTAAATCATGTTTATCATAAAGTATTTTGAAGAGCTAATGGAGAAGGTTGATGAGGGAAAAGACTTAGCTGTGGTGTATATGGACTTCCAAAATGGATTTGATAATGACCGAAGACAAAAGATTTGTAAGCAAACTCATAAGCATAATGAAAAGGGTTAGTATCAACATGGATACAAAATTGAGTTACAAAACACAGTGCAATGGTGAATGGGTATGTTTTGGGTTGCTGGAGGAAGGTTTGGAATGGAAGTCTCTTGGGGTCAGTATTGGGATTAGATTAGATTACATTACATTCGGCCCAACAAGTCCACACTGACCCGCCGAAGCGCAACCAACCCATACCACTACATTTACCCCTTATCTAACACTACGGGCAATTTAGCATGGCCAATTCACCTGACCTGCACATCTTTGGACTGTGGGAGGAAACCGGAGCACCCGGAGGAAACCCACGCAGACACGGGGAGAACGTGCAAACTCCACACAGTCAGTCGCCTGAGGCGGGAATTGAACCTGGGTCTCCGGCGCTGTGAGGCAGCAGTGCTAACTACTGAGCCACCATGCCACCCACGGTGAAGACAAACCTTCATTTTTCTTGATATATACAAATGACAAAGATCTTGGCACATGAGGGACAATTTACAAGTTTGCAGTTAACATTAAACTCAGAATATTGTAATTTGTGAGGAGGTCAGTGCAGACCTTCAAAAGGGCATTCGCATGTTGGTGTACTGGGAAAATGGGTTGCAGATGAAGTTCAATGTGGAAAAGCGAAAGGTTATGCACTTTGAAGAAGAACATGGACAAACGTTATGCAATACTATTCTAAAGGGTTTGCAAGAGCTGAGCAACCTGGAAGTACATGTACATAACTCATTAAAGGTAGTATGAGGGGCTGTTAATAAAGCATACAGTGTCCTATGCTTTACTTATAGTAGTAAAGAATAGAAAAGCAGTTATGATGATCTTAGATATTGGTTAGACCTCAGCTGGAGTACTGGGTACAGTTTTGGGTGCCACACTATAAGAAGCATGTGACTGCACTGAAAGTAGAGGAAAGGTTGACAAGAACAGTTCTAGGATTGAGGCACTTCATTACGAGGAAAGATGGAACAGAGTCAAAATCTTGAGGAGTTTGGAAACAATGAATAGGGAGAATGGCTTGAAAACCAGAGGGCACAATTTTGAAGTGTTTGACACAAGTATCCAGCAAGTACCACTTAGCCTAACACTTAATTTAAGCAATTAATACTCTTAAAATACTTCTGTGGGGGCGATCACCTACCCACAATTGGTGTACTACTTATATCAATCATCAACTGGAATTTCCCACTTGTAATGATTGATGAGTTTTCTGTGCCCTGATCTCATCATAGGCTATATATTTAATAGCTCGAAGAATTGAGTTTGAAGGATTATGGAAGAAATAATATATGCCAAATTTTGTAAATATACCTGGAATGATTTCTTTAAAAGAGGCCACTGAAATTTCACTGTACGTTAACAGTGTATTTTTCATGTCTTTTCAGGGAACCAAAGAGGGCAAGCTGACAGAACTTCAAAAGAACTTAAAAACAACTTAAGGGGATGAACCTAATTCATTTAAAACAGGTCAGGTGCTAAGGGAGAATATAGTGGGACTACACAGCATGGTGAACATTTAATTTTTAAAAAGGTCACCTAAAAATCACATGACTGGTGATGATTACATTTTGCTGAAACTGCTGTTGGTGTCGTTTTTTTCTTAACTTGGACAGTGCTTATCTTATCCATGTTATTTTGAGCAAAGACTGTGGTGCTGGAAAAGCGTAGACTGTCAGGTCGCAGCCAAATCGACTGTTTCAGGGATAAGCCCTTCATCAGGAATGTTTTCGTGGGGGTCGGGGGGGGAAGAGGAGAGTTGGGGTGAATATAGCTGGAAAAGTGATAGGTAGAGGAAGGTGGGGCTGAAAGTCATAGGTCAGAGAGGAGGGTGGAACAGCTAAGTAAGGAAGATGAACAGGTTCAAGAGGAAGTGCCAATTTGGGAGACTGTGACTGGGATAAGGTGGGAGGGAGGGTGGGAGGGAGGGGAAATGGGGACACTGATGAAATCCATATTGATCCTGTGTGGCTGGAGGGTCCTAAGGGGGAAGATGAGGCGTTCTTCCTCGAGACTTCGGGTGGTTAGGGTTTGGCGAAGTCCTTGGCAGAATAGGAGTGGGAGTTAAAGTGTTCAGCCACAGGCGGTGGGGTTGGTTAGTGTGGGTGTTCCAGAGATGTTCTCTGAAACAATCCGTAAGTTGGTGTCCTGTCTCCCCGATGTAGAGGGGACCACATCGGTTGCAATGGATGCAGTAGCAGACATGTGGAAGTACAGGTTAAATTTCTGTTGGATATGGAATGATTCTTTGGGGCTTAAGACGGAGGTGGGGGGGGGGGGGGGGGTGCAGGTTTTGCTCTTCTTGCGATGGCTGGGCAAGGTCTATCTGTGTTGGACCTGACAAGGGAGCCGCAGAGGGAACGGTCTCTCTGAAATGCAGGTGGGGTGGGGGAGGGAAATATATATCTGGTGGTGGGGTCTGTTTGTAGCTGGCAGAAATGGCAGCGGATGATGTGGTGTATCCAAAGGTTGATGAGGTGGAAGGAGAGGACCAGTGGTCCTGTTCTTGATCAACCTATCAGTTTCCCAGCTACCTTTCCTCTCCAGCCCCTCCGGCCCACAAGCCTCATGCCTGATAAAGGGCTTATGCCCGAAACATCAATTCTCCTGCTCCACGGATGCTGCCTGACTTGCTGTGCTTTTCCAGCACCACACTCTTCCACTCTGATCTCCAGCATCTGCAGTCCTCACTTTCTCCTATTTTGAAGGGAGCCTGCTAAAAATAAGCTAAAGTTGGAAAAGAACCTCAGAACAAACGGAGTTGGAGGAAGCCTAAGAACAAGCTGCCAGTGGATCTCTGCTATTTATGAAAAGAAAACACACTGCCTATGTTCAGAGTGAAACCTGACTCTTCAGATACTGAAGCAGTCCATGCCCAAATGCAGATAAACCTGGCCAATATCCAAGTTTGAGCTGGCAAGTAACTTTCACACCACACAAATACCATCTCCAGAGAGAATTTACCCATCATCCCTTGACATTCAATGTGCATTATCACCACCGAATACCACGCTTTCAAAATCTTGGAAGTTACCAAAAACTGAGATGGAGCAACCATATGAAAAGTGTGTCTACAAAAACAGGTCATAGGTTAGGAATCCTGCAGCAAGTAACTCACCTCATTCCTCAAAACCCTGCCCACTATCTGAAGTAAAAACAAAATACTGGAGAAACTCTGCAGATCTGGCAGTCTCTGTGGAGATAGAAAGCATTCACATTCAGCCCAGAAGATTCTAAAGTAGAGTCATACTGGACATATAAAGTTAACTGTTTCCCTCTTCACAGAGGACCCCAGCAGGAGTTACAGCAAGATACAGTTATCACCAGTCACGTGATTTATAAGAACCTGTTAAAAAAAGTTCACAATGCTCTGCAGTTTCAATATATGCACCATTAGCAATTAATCTGTTTTAAATGTTGAGTTTCTCAAGCATGATGTTTTTACTTCAGATCTCCAGCATCTGCAGTACTTTGCTTTTATTAGCCTGTCCACCATCTGCAAGGCACAAGTTTAGAGCGCAATAGAATTCCCCCCACTTGCGTGGATAAGATCACACAGAAGACAGGGATTTGGATACAGAACTGGCTCAAAGGAAGACGACAGATGGTGGTGAAGGGTCGCTTTTCAGATTGCAGGCCTGTGATGAGTGGTGTACGACAAGCAGCGGTGCTGGATCCACTACTTTTCATCATTTATATAAGTGATTTGAATGTGAACCTGGAGGTATGGCTAATAAATATGCAGATGACTCCAAAACTGAAGGTGTAGTGAACAGCAAAGAAGGTTACCTCACAGAACATTGAGATCTTGATCAGATGGATTGATGGGTCAAGGAGTGGCAGATTGAGGTTAATTTAGGTATATGTGAGGTGCTGCACTTTGCAAGGGCAAATCAGGGCAGAACTTGTACACTTACTGGTAACGTCCTGGGGAGTGTTGCTGAACAAAGACACCTTTGAGTGTAGGATCATAATTCCTTGAAAATGGGGTCTCAGGTAGATAGTATGATGAAGGTGATATTTCATATGCTTTCCTTTATTGGTCAGAGCATGGAGTACATGAGTCAGGAGGCCATGCTGCAGCTGTACGGACATAGTTAGGCCACTTTTGGAATACTGTGTGCAATTCCGGTCTCCCTACAACAGGAAGGATGTTACGAGACTGGAAAGGGTTCAGAAAAGATTTAAGGATGTTGACAAGGTTGGAGGCTTTGAGATAGAGGGAGACGCTGAATAGGCAGAGGCTATTTTCCCTGAAGTGTCACAGGCAGAGGGGTGACCTTTTATAGGTTTATAAAATCACAATGGGAATGGATAGGATGAACAGACAAGATCTTTTCTCCAGGGTGGGGACTAGAAGGCATAGACTTATGGTGAGAGAGGAAAGATTTAAAAGGGTCCTGAGGGGCAACTTTTTCACAAACAGGGTGGTGCAATGAGGATATGAGCAGCTAGAGGGAGTGGAGGAGACTAGTACAATTACAACATTTAAAAGGCATCTGGATGGGTACATGAATAGGAAGGGTTCAGAGGGATATGGACCAAATGCAGGCAACCGGTTGGCTAGAATGACTTCGACTAAAGGGTCTGCTTCCATGCTGTACATCTCTATGACTCCAAGTTCAGCTCCTACAACAATCAAGAAGCTTAATACCATCCAGGACAACGCAACTCACTTGATTGTTTGTGGATGCGGTGCCAATCATACCATCCACCACAAGCACCAACCACCTGACAGGGTTTGCCCAAGATATTTTTTTTTTTTTAAAAATCACTCTTTCAAATTAAGTCTTTTTTTCACCCCCACAGAATGTGTGTGTCACTGGGTGGGCCAGCATTTATTTCTTTTCCCTAGTTGCCCTTGAGAAGTTGGTTTCAAGTTGCCTTGAAGCACTGCTGTCCATTCACACCCCATCTGCTTTGTCAATCCTCTTTAGCATTTTGTATATCTCAACTATATCTCCTCTCATCCTTCTAAAATCTAACAAATATCAGCCTAAACAGCTCAATCTCTCCTGATAAGACAGGCTTCTCAATGGCAATGGTCATGAGTTTGGAAGGTGCTGAGAAACCTAGGTGAATTACGATAGTGCATCTTGTAGATAGTACACACTGCTGATACTGTGCAGTAACAAAGGCTGAAAATGTGGTTGTGATGTTTTGTCCTGGATGATGATATCAAATGTGTTGAGTATTATTGGAGCTGTACACATCCAGGAATTTGGGGAGTATTCCAATACACTCACTTGTAGATGGTAGAAGTTTTAGGGAGCCAGGTGGTGAGCAGTTTGCTGCAAAATCTGTAGTCTCCAATCCTAATTTGCTCCTGTAGCCAAATTAGTAATATAGTGAGTTCACCTCAGCTTCCGAGCCCCAGGATGTTGATAATAGGGTAATGGCAATGGCAACACCATTCAATCACGAGGATCGTTAATGTGTTTCTTAATGAAAATGGCTAATGCCTATGTCTTGTGAATTGGGCCAATGGGCTGAGAAGTGGCAGATGGAGTTTAATTCAGATAAATGCGAGGTGCTCCATTTTGAGAAAGCAAATCTTAGCAGGACTTATATACTTAATGGTAAGGTCCTAGGGAGTGTTGCTGAACAAAGAGACCTTGGAGTGCAGATTCAGAGCTCCTTGAAAGTGGAGTCACAGGGAGATAGTATAGTGAAGGCGTTTGGTATGCTTTCCTTTATTGGTCAGAGTATTGAGTACAGGAGTTGGGAGGTCATGTTGCGGCTGTACAGGACATTGGTTAGGCCACTGTTGGAATACTGCGTGCAATTCTGGTCTCCCTCCTATCGGAAAGATGTTGCGAAACTTGAAAGGGTTCAGAAAAGATTTACAAGGATGTTGCCAGGGTTGGAGGATTTGAGCTGTAGCGAGAAGCTGAACAGGCTGGGGCTGTTATCCCTGGAGCGTCGGAGGCTGAGGGGTGACCTTATAGAGGTTTATAAAATTATGAGGGAAGTGGATAGGATAAATAGGCAAAGTCTTTTCCCTGTGGTCGGGGAGTCCAGAACTAGAGGTTTAGGGAGAGGGGAAAGATATAAAAGAGACCTAAGGAGCAACTTTTTCATGCAGAGGGTGGTGCGTGTATGGGATGAGCTGCCAGAGGATGTGGTGGAGGCTGGTACAATTGCAACATTTAAAAAGGCATTTGGATCGGTATATGAATGGAAAGGTTTTGGAGGGATATGGGCCGAGTGCTGGCACGTGGGACTAGATTGGGTTGGGATATCTGGTTGGCATGGACGGGTTGGACCAAAGGGTCTATCTCCATGCTATACATCTCTATAACTCTATGTCACAAAAGGATCGTTTAAAGTGTGTCTACTTTAATGCAAGAGTGTCAGAAATCAGAATGATGAACTTCGAGCATGGATCAATACTTGGGACTACGATGTTGTGGCCATAACTGAGATGTGAGTTTCACAGGAGCAGGAATGGTTGCTAGATGTTCCAGGGCTTAGAACATTTAAAAAGAACAGGGAGGGTGGAAAGAGAGGATGGGGTGTAGCACTGCTAATCAGAGATTGCATCACAGCTACAGAAATGAAGGTTGTTGAAGAAGGTTTGTCTACTGAGTCAGTATGGATGGAAGTTAGGAACAGTAAGGGAACAGCCACCTCATTGGGGGATTTCTACAGACTCCCTAATAGCAGTAGGGAGACCAAAGAACTCGTAGGCCGGCAGATTTTGGAAAAATGCAAGTGTAGCAGGGTTGTTGTTCTGGGTGACTTCAACATTCCCAATATTGACTGGAACCTCCTTAATGGAGATGGTTTGGATGGAGCCATTTATGTCAGGTGTGTTCAGGAGGGCTTCTTTACTCAGTAAGTGGACAGGCCGAACGAGGGGAAGAGGCCATTTCGGATTTGGTGCTCAGCAATGAGACAGGACAGGTGTCGGATCTCGCTGTGGGAGAACACTTTGGTGACAGTGACCACAACTGCCTCACATTTACCATAGCTTTGGAGAGGGAAAGAAGCAGTTACCGAGGGAAGATATTTAATTAGGGAAAAGGAAATTATGATGCTATCAGACAGGAGTTGGGAAGTACAGACTGGGAGCAATTGTTCCACAGAAAGGGTACAACAGACATGTGGAGACTATTTAAGGAGCAGTTGTTGTGAGTGATGCACAAATTTGTTCCTCTGAGACAGGCAAGAAGGGGTAAGATTTAAGGAGCCTTGGATGACGAGAACAGAGGTGCTTCTCGTCAAAAGAAAGATGGCAGCTTATGTAAGGTGGAGGCGGCAAGGATCTAGCACAACTTTACAGATTTACGAGAAAGGAGCTCAGAAGTGGACTGAGAAAAGCCAGGAGGCGGCACGAAAATGGCTTGGCAGGAAGGATTAGGGAGAACCCAAAGGCATTTTACTCATTCGTGAGGAATAAGAGAATGATCAGGGAGAAGTTAGGGCCAATCAGGGACAGCGGAGGGAACTTGTGCATGGTGTCTGAGCAGATAGGGGAAGCTCTAAATGAGTTTTTTGCTTCGGTTTTCACTATTGAAAGGGACCCTGATGTGAATGAGAACGGAGGTTGCTAAGCGAGAAATGAGGTTGCTAAGCCACTGGCGAAAATCTTTGCTTCCTCACTCACCACGGGAGTTTTACTGGAGGATTGGAGGGAGGCGAATGTTGTTCCTCTTTTCAATAAGGGGAATAGGGAAACCCCTGGCAATTACAGATCAGTCAGTCAGTCTTATGTCTGTGGTCAGCAAGGTTTTGGAAAGAATTGAGGGATAGGATTTATGACTATTTGGCAAAGCACAGTGTGATTAAAGGCTGTCAGAATGACTGTGAGGGGCAGGTCATGCCTCACAAAAATCTTATTGAGTTCTTTGTGGAGGTGACGAGACAGGTCGACAAAGGTCAGGCAGTGGATGTGGTGTATATGGACTTCAGCAAGGCATTTGAAAAGGTTCCCCATGGTAGGCTCATTCATAAAGTCAGGAGGTACGGGATACAGGGAGATTTGACTATCTGGATTCAGAATTGGTTGGCTGACAGAAGGCAGAGAGTGGTTGTAGATGCAAAGTATTCTCCCTGGAGGTCAGTGGTGAGTGGTGCTCTGCAGGGCTCTGTTCTTGAGTCTCTGTTCTTTGTAGTTTTTATAAATGACTTGAACGAGGACTTTGAGGGGTGGGTTAGTAAATTTGCAGATGACACAAAGGTTGGAGGTGCCGTTGATAGTATCGAGGGCTATTGCAGGCTGCAGCGCGACATACACAGGATACAGAGCTGAGCTGAGAAATAGCAGATGGAGTTCAACCTGGATAAATGCGAAGTGATGAGCTTGGAAAGTCAAACTCAAATGCTGAATATATAGAATTAAAGAAAGATCTCTTGGCAGTGTGGAGGAACAGAGGGATCTGGGTGTTCAAGTGCATGGACCCCTCAAAGTTGCCACCCAAATGGAAAGGGTTGTTAAGAAAGCATATGGTGTTTTGGTTTTCATTAACAGGAGGATTGGGTTTAAGAGCCGCGAGGTTTTGCTGCAGCTCTCCAAGACTCTGGTGGGACCGCACTATGAATATTGATTGTGTCTAGTTCTGGTTGCCCTTTTATAGGAAAAATACAGAGGCTTTGGAGAGGATGCAAAGAAGGTGTACCAGGATGGTGCCTGGACTGGAGGCCTTGTCTTACGAAGAGAGGTTGACTAAGCTTGGACTTTTCTCTCTGGAAAGAAGGAGAAAAAGAGGTGACCTGATAGAGGTATACAAGGTAACGAGAGGCATGGATAAAGTCAATAGCCAGAGACTTTTCACAAAGGGTCATTGTTTTTTGAGATATTAGGAGGAAGGTATAGAGGAAACGTCAGAGGTCGGTTCTTTACGCAGAGAGTTGTGAATGCATGGAATGCATTGCCAGCAGTGGTGGTGGAAGCAGAGTCATGAGGGACATTTAAGTGACTGTTGGACATGCACATGGACAGAAGTGAATTGAGGGGAGCACACGTTAGGTTACTTTATTTTAGTTTAGAAATAATCCTCGGCACAACATTGCGGGCTGAAGGGCCTGTTCTGTGCTGTACTTTTCTATGTTCTATGTCAGCCTAAACTTGAATATTCTATTTGGACATGAATTGCTTCCGTATTGTGAAGTTGTGAATGGTGTTCAAAAATATGCAATTAGCAAACGTCCTTACTCTGACCCTATCATACAGTCACATGAATACTTACCTTCAACAGCAAGTCAGAGTCTGGGAATCATTTTGACCCCCCCCCAAAGCCTGTGCATATCAAAAGGCACAAGTTGGGGTGTGATGGTATACTCTCTACTAGCCTAGATGAGAGTGGTTACGATAACACAACCAACTCTTTAAAAAAAAATCACTATCAACACCCTATTCACTAATTCAAACATTTAATACCTCCAATGTCAGTGTTTAATATGTACAAACTAAAACCTGAAAGAACTGCAGATGCTGTAAATCACAAACAAAAATATAAATTGCTAGGAAAGCTCAGCAGATGGCTCGAGGACTCTAGCATTTGCAAGTTTTTATCTCTAGACAAGCTCAGCAGGTCTGGCAACATGCGTGGAGAGAAAGCAGAGTGAATGTTTCGGTTCAAGTGACCCTGCCTCATGTACAAGACCCAGTGCAGCAACTTGTCATGGTTCCTTTGACAGCACCTTTCACACCTCTGACCTCCACCACCTTGCTGAACAAGGACAGATGATAGAAGGGAACACTAACAACATTCAAGCCACACAACATCCTGAATTGGAACTATTCTATTGTCTCTTTACTGTGGGTAGATGAAAATGCCAGAACTCACTTCCTAACACCACAATGATATACCAGTACCAGATGAATTACATGGTTCAATAGCAGGACACACAGGGATGGACAGCTGGTCTTCCCAGTAGCGTACACATTGCAAAGGACATAGAGGCATCTATGTCTTGCACTTGGGACTTTTGCACTCAAGTCCTAGGGAGCCCTCAAACAACAACTCAATGGGTGCATTTCGTCAAGTCCTATTTGCTCAGCATTATGAAATATCCACTTAAATATATGACATCACTCATCAACTGACCTTGTCATAATCCATTTTCCCAGCCAAATTTTGGCAATTCTTTCTCCATACCTCTATAATTACCCTTGTTTAAAATTGACCATATTAGTTTCAAACCAAAGTTACTCTCTGCAAACTGAATTTCAAATTCTACCATATTGCGATCACTATCCCTTAACTACAGAATTCATTAATTCTCCCTCATACAATCAGGAAACAGCTCAAAATGTATCAGGGATTGTTTCTGCTCCAAGAACCATTCTACAAATCTGTCTTACACGTCACCCAGAAATACCCATTTGTCTAGTCAATAAGCTGATTAAAATCACCCAGAACAGTTGTGGTGCTCATCATTCTTTCCTGATTTATACTTTGTCCTATACGGAGACATCTCTTCTGGGACTACAGGTGAACTCCCATCTGTGACTTTTTATTTGCTATCTCTTACTTCTAGCCAAACCGATTCCATTTCACAACCTATATCATGCTTCACTACCACACTAACCTCCTTCCTTTACCAGCTTTTTCCTTTGCTGGTTTTTCTAAAACATTAAACATCCTTGAATACTGAGCATCCAGTTCAGGTCACCCTGTAACCATGTCTCTGTAACACACAACAAGCCATAATCTGATTAAGCAATCAAATAATTAGAGATTAACAAATGGACAGCAGTGGTTCAGGAAAGCAGCTCACCACCACCTTCTCAATGACAACAAGGGATGGGCAATAAATGCCTGCCAGCAACACCCAAGTCCCACAAGAGTCTTTTAAAAATTAAGTCCCTATTCTCATTACTACAAAATTGATATTGCACATTGCAGCACAAAGTACAAGGAATTAGTCGATTTACACTTATTTTTGCGGCATTTCAACAATATGGTTCAGTTGATAACACTACGTCAGTCACAAAGTTCTGGATTCAAGACTCACCCAAAGCTCGAGCATAAAAATGAACTAAGTTGATATTCCAACGTAGTACTGAGGGAGTGCTGTATTGTTAGAGATGCTGTCTTTCAGACATATTAAACCCAGACCCAATCAGCTTTTGAGTAACTGCAAGAGACCCGAAAGCACTATTTGAAATAGCGGACATTACTTACAGCCCCTGGCTATTATCTGTCCCTCAAACACAAATACAGATTATCTAATTATCACATTGCTGCAGCATTTTTTTTTAAAATGGGAGCTTGCTGTGTATGCATTGTTGCTTAGAATAAAACAGTGACTGCCCTTCAAAACTACCTCACTGGCTGTTTGGCACAGAGGCAACCAGTCGTTATGAAAAGCACGGTATAAATGTATTTCTTTCTTATTGTGGAATGCAGAGGATGACATGGAAGTATCAGTTTCACTGGTTCTTTTCTGAGATTTGTTAAGTCAGGGGATATGTGTTCGATAAACAGGCAATGGGATAACAGAAAACTACAGTTTGGTACTACTGCAAAGGGTTCAGAAAGATTTTACCTGACCTTGTTATGTCGATAAAGCTGGCAAGCTACCTTATTTTCTTGTTTACTCATTTGGTCTTTTTATTGAACTTCATGTATTTTGATGCGGATGTGTGCTCTAGCTCAGAAACAGCATTATCCCAGTCAGAACTCTGTTTGACTTAGAGTGTTGCATGACAAATTGGGAGGCAATACTATTCTTCCTGTCTTTTAAGCCCATGTTTCAACATTCAATGAAATCATCGCTAATTTAACAATGAAATCATCACTAGTTGAACAATCAACTCCGCTTTCCTGCCTTTTTGCCATGGCCCACTTATTTTTTAAAAATCTGTCTTTCACAGCCCTGAATACATTCAACAACCTATCCTAAACTGTCTTCTGCAGTAAAGAATTCTACAGATTCACAATCCTCAGAAGAAGTTCCTCCCCACCTCTGTCTTAAATATTCGATCCCTTATTCTAAGATTATGTCCTCTGGTCCTAGATACTGCCACAAAGAGAAACAATCTTTCTACATCTACCTGTGAAGTTCTCTCAGAATCTATGTTTCAATTAGGTCACCTTTCATTCTTCTATATTCCAACAAGCACAGGGCCAACTACTCAACCTCTCCTCATAATATAGTCCCTCCATACCAGATATCAGCCAAGTAAATCTTGTCTGGACTGCCTCCCAATACCATTACATCTTCCTTTAGATAAAAGGACCAAAACTACTTTCAGTATTCTAGCTGTGCCCTGACTAATACCTTGTAAGGTTTTAGCAAAATCACCCTACTTTGATACTTCATTCCCATTGAAATACAAATCAACATTCCATTTGCCTTCCTAATTACCACCAAGCTTGGATACCAGCTTTTCATGATTCACTGATAAGGACTCCCAGATCTCTCCAATCTTTAGCTTTCTGCGGTCCTCCTCAGATGTATAGCTGAAGGAAGGAAGATGCTTAGAAAGTGAGTTAATTAGTCAGCAGCTGGGGTAGACAATCCCTGAAGTAACATGAACGTGAAGGGTGATGGAGTCTGCAACACTGAACAGGATCTAAGGGTGTGACCAAAGAAGGAACTGGATTCCCACAGTTTGGTGAAATTGCCAATGGGTAATGTTGGAGTGTTGCAACATGTTAGGGCCCTCAGGGCACATCAGTACTCTGAAAAGGTGTTGGCTCTCTGTTTACTAATCCTCAATTATTCTCTCCCGTTCTCAAAACACAGCACATTCACAATAACAAAAACAGAAATTGCTGGAAAAGCTCAGCAGGTTTGGCAGCATCTGTGAAGAGAAATCAAAGTTAATGTTTCTGGTCCGGTGACCCTCCCTCAGATGCTACTATATCTGCTGAGATTTCCCAGCTACTTCTGCTTTTGTTTCTGATTTAAGTATCCACAGTTCTTTCAGTTTACATTCACAACAATGCTGATTATTGGATTGGAGGAGCCCAGTATCCACAAACCTAAGCATGCATTTATATTGAAGATCATTCTTACCAAGGTCTATAATTCTGTAATTCTGTGAAACAGAGAGAGAAACATATCTAGTATTCTAAATATAATAGCAGAATCTAAAAATGTATCAGTATAACCATGGCTTTTAAGAACATTAAATAAAAATAGAATGTGCTAGTGAAACTCAGCAGATGTGACAGGTGAGCTTCTCCAGCATTTTCTATTTTTATTTCAAACCTCCATCTAGTTTTTCACCTTTAAGAGATTTTGGCTTAAACTCATGAAGGCAGCATCCTATCATCTTACAAAATTTCTCATTACAAAACTAGGTCATGGCAGCACAATGTCCCAGTGTAACAACTGAAATCCGCCGAGTTTCACAAAACAAATTTAACAGTAGAATCCGTGAAAAGTCAGCTGCAATCCAACTGAGGAAACTCGGCCAAACCTGCCATAAGTTTTCCTTAACACTGTAAGAAACCGGATTCCTGATGAAGGGCTTTTGCCCGAAACGTCGATTTCGCTGCTCGTTGGATGCTGCCTGAACTGCTGTGCTCTTCCAGCACCACTAATCCACTATAAGAAACCCCTCAACTGAATCATGGCTGATTCAACACACCTCACGTCCACTTTCCTGCACTTAGCCCTTGACTCCACTACTGATCAAGAACCTACCCATCTCAGCCTTTAAATACACACTGGTCCCACAATTCTCTATGGACGAGGAGCTCCAAAGACTCTCCAGCCGTCTAGTAAAATGCAATTTCGCCAGTAGAGCGAGCCAGCACATTGCGTGCGAGTGCCCTGCAATCTAAACAGCTGGGGACAACTTGCCTAAGGAAGAACGTAGCACACAAGTGACCACCATCCGCATGTGAAATTGTGGAGCTGGTTCTGAGCGAAATGCTTGCGAAGGATTAGTCGGAAACGAGAAAAGGAAATCACCAAATGACTGTCAGTTCGGCAGAGAGAGAGAGACTGGCAAAGTAAATGCAACACACGGAGTTTTTTCCCCCCCCCCCTTGTTGTGCTTACGCTGCTGCACTGTGCGGTTTGGTTTCGCAGCGACCCATGTGTGAAGTTCCAAGTTGCAACAGGAGGGTGAACATGGCCTTTAATAAGAAGCACCAAGCGACTAACCATCGGCAGCACAAAAAGACCTTTAACTGGACGCAGGCGCACTCCGCCGTTGACCTCGCGCTCGCAGGCCTGGTTTCCGTTAGCAAAAACCGGGAGACGGCCGATTGACTAGCGGCCTTCAGCGCGTATCCTCGCCGTCTTTATTGTCTATTGATTCAGATAAATATTCCGGACAGAGTGGGCAATCACAACTTTGACAAACTTACCAAATACGACTGAGACCAGCGGCTCTGAGCGTCGATCTCGGCGAATTTCTCCTCCATGTTGTAAGGGTGCGAAGGCGAACTCCCGTCCCCTCCTGTTCCCGCCTCGTCCACTTTCTCCTTCAGAGTTCGCCTCTCCTGGACTCTCCGGCCGTCCACATTAAAACCCAAGCCCCGTGTGGCTGGCACGGGCCCGCACCGCGCATGCGCCCGCCTTCCCCGGTCTGGAGAAGGGCGCATGCGCGGGGCTGGCGGCTGGGGGAAACCAGGAAGTGGCGCTGGCATGTGTCCACATTGTCACTGTCAATCTGTATGTGTCACTGTCAGTTTGTGTGTGTCATTCTCGGTCTGTGTCACTGTCAGTTTGTGTGTGTCATTCTTGGTCTGTGTGTATCATTCTCCGTCTGTGTCACTGTCAGTCTGTGTGTGTCACTGTCAGTCTGTGTGTATCACTGTCAGTTTGTGTGTGTCATTCTAGGTCTGTGTGTATCATTCTCGGTCTGTGTCACGGTCAGTCTGTGTGTATCACTGTCAGTTTGTGTGTGTCATTCTTGGTCTGTGTGTATCATTCTCGGTCTGTGTCACTGTCAGTCTGTGTGTATCACTGTCAGGCCGTCCCAATCCCCCACCTTCTTACTTTATGTTTATCCCTGACCAATGCACTTGTCAACACATCCCTGAACATTATGGGCAGTTTAGCATGGCCAATTCACCTAATCTGCGCATCTTTTGATTGTGAGAGGAAACCAGAGCACCCCGTGCAAACTCCATGCAGACAGTCGCCCGAGGCTGGAATCAAACACAGACGAGTCTTCTTTGATTCAGACCAGGAGAAAGTGACAACTACAGATGCTGGAGATCAGAGCTTAAAAATGTATTGCTGGAAAAGCGCAGCAGGTCAGGCAGCATCAAAGGAGCAGGAATGAAGAAGGGCTTATGCCCGAAACGTCGATTCTCCTGCTCCTTTGATGCTGCCTGACCTGCTGCGCTTTTCCAGCAACACATTTGATTCAGACCATACTGGAAATATTTACTGTGTCTCTCCTCAGATGCTGCCACTCCTGCTGAGTTTCTCCAGCATTCTTTGTGTTTGTTCCAATATTTCCAGTATTTTGTTTTTATTCAAGTAAAGTAATTCAATAGTTGACTCAAGTTAAATCTTCTGCCAAGAGTTAATGATTCTGATTTTCAAAAAGCATTAGAGCAGTGTATGTTTTGTAGTACTTCTGTTCTATAAACAAATAAAAGTAATGATTCCATTCTTTGAATCAGAAGAAGTAAAATAATTTGCATTTATCTTACGTGATGAAGTCACTTCTATTATTGATATTGGATTGCAAAAATTGCTTCAAATGCAGAAGTGAGAAGATACATAAACATACTTCTCTTTCACTGGTCACCTAAAAGCCACAGTGACACTTTTTTTCCAAAACCATTTATTGGAAGTAACATGGTTTAAGCTCAAGAAACAGCTAAGGTTGAAAACTGCTGGGATTTACTGGAAATCACATGTCTAGGGTTATGGCTATCAGAAGCTGTGAGACAGCAACACAGGCTTAACTTTTCAACTTTATGACCCTCTACATATTTCTGAACCTGTCATGCTAACCCTGTTTCCATCTCCCCAAATGCTGCCCGAGTATTTCCAGAACTCTCTGTTTGGACTTGCGGGGAAGGCAACTTTTCTGATTCTGAACTCATTCTGGGCTGGAGTTAATGAACCGTGCTCTCGAGTGGTCTGGTTTGTATGAAATTCTGTATCTCTTAAACCCTGAAACATTTTAGCAAAGGTAGGTTCTGAGGTACAAATTCCAGGAATTAAACATTTGAAACATTTTAAAGTCTTTGAAGAGGATTATTACATTCAGCACTCTGTCGATTCTTCAGGTATCTGTGAAAACACCAGCTAAGCCTTTATGCTGCTATCAATCAGCTACACAGAGAATCCTATTATAGAGTTATAGAATCATACTGCACAGAAACAGATCCTTTGGTTCAACTCATCCATGCCAACCAGGTTTCCCAACGCTAAACTAGTCCCATTTGCCTGCGTTTCGACCAGATTCGTCTAAGAGGTAAAAACAATGATTGCAGATGCTGGAAACCAGATTCTGGATTAGTGGTGCTGGAAGAGCACAGCAGTTCAGGCAGCATCCAAGGAGCTTCGAAATTAACGAGGTAAGAACAATGACTGCAGATGCTGGAAACCAGATTCTGGATTAGTGGTGCTGGAAGAGCACAGCAGTTCAGGCAGCATCCAAGGAGCTTCGAAATCAATGAGGTAAAAACAATGACATATTCATCTAAACCTATTCATTCATGTACCTGCCCAAATGTCTTTTAAATGAAGTAACTGTACGTGGATCTACCACTTCCTCTGGCAGTTCAATCCACATATCAACCACCTTCTGTGTGAAAAAGTTACCTCTCAGGTCCTGTTTAAATATTTCTCCTCTCACCTTAAAAAAACGCCGTCTAGTTTTGAACTCACCCACCCTAGGGAAAATACCTTTACTATTCACTTTTTCCAAGCCCCTCATAACTTTATTAACCTCTCTCAAACTGCTATGCTCCAGTGAACAGAATTTCAGCCTTTATTTATAACACAAACTGTCCAGTCTCAGCAACATCCTGGTAAATCTTTTCTGAAACTCCAATTTAGTAATGTCCTTCCTACAACAGGGCAACCAGAACTGTACACAGTACTCCAAAAGTGGCTTCAACTATACAACTACAACACGATCTCCCAACTCCTATATAGCCAATTGTCTGAGCAATTAAGGCAAGTGTACCAAATGCCTTCTTAACTACCCTGTCTACCTGTGGTGCAATTTTCAAAGAACTATGTGCCTAAATGCCTAGGTCTCTGTACAACAACACTCCCCCGTGCCTTATCATTAACTGTATAAGTCCTTCCCTTGTTCGTGTTATCAAAACGCAATAACTTACAATGATCCAAATTAAGATCCTTCTGTCAATCCTTGGTCTATTGATCCAATTGATCAAGATCCTTTTGTAATCTAAGATAACCGTCTCTGTCCACTTTATCACAAACTTAAAAGCTTCCTAAATTCTCATACAAATAATTTATATAAATGATGAACAACAGTTGGACCCGGCACCAAACCTGTGGAACACCTCTGGTCACAAGCCCCCGGTTTGGAAAACAACTCACCACCACCACCCTCTATCTCTAACCATCAAGCCAACTTTGTGTCCAATTGGCAAGATCTCCCTAAATGCTCGTAAAAAATAGAACTAAAAATTGTGACATAAATGAGATAAAGGGATGGGATTATGACAAGTAAATCTTCAAGGTTCTAAGCAAGACAGGGAAGATGTATGAGTCGTTAACAGCACCTGTCAATCCAATGTGTTGTCTTTTTTAAAAAATGACAACAAGTCTTCTTTGAGTCATACTGGACTCAAAAAATTAAATTTATTTCTCTTTCCATCAATGCTGCTAGACCTGCTGAGTTTCTCCAGCATTCTTTGTGTTTGTTCCAATATTTCCTGCAAGTCAATCTCATCAATATTGCAAAACTGAGCATCAGGAGTATGCTTGAGTGTTAGTTGTAGGACAATAAGCTGGTAAATATTAACTTACATGGACTCAAGCAAGACAGGGAGGATGTATGAGTCATTGACAGCACCTGTCAAACCAATGTGTTGTCTTTTTAAAAAAATGACAACAAGCCTTCTTTGAGTCGTACTGGACTCAAAAGGAATTAAGGGCTACGGGGAGAATGCGGGTAAGTGGAGTTGAAATGCCCAATGGCCATGATTGAATGGCAGTGTGGACTCGATGGGCCGAATGGCCTTACTTCCGCTCCTATGTTTTATGGACTCAGAAGGGAAGTTCATGAAATCCCAAAAAGATGGTGTGACACCCTACTGTATTTGCACTTCCAAAAAGCCTCACAAAATGAAACAAATAAAAGGAAGAAACTCTCTATTAAGGTGTTGGAGATTTAAGGTGTAACCTAATGATAAAAATTGGCAATAAAAGAACATTTAAATTCTCTTTGTTTTCACTTAAAATATTCCATGGCATCTTTTCCATCAGTTCTAGAGAGCAGATGGAAATTTAACTTTTATTACGAAGATGTGGGTGAACTTTACCTTTTAAGAGAGTTAAAAGCTAGCAGTGACAGCACCAAGTGTTCTCAAAAAGATACTCAATAATACTAGAGTAGCTGGTTGCCTGCAAATGACAAAAAAAAGATTCAAAATAGGCCAATCAGTTTAAATTATTCCCTGGAAAAATACCAATTTCCAATCATGTTTGATATGAGTATATTGACAACCTTAAAAGCCAATGACACAATCTGATGCTCTGGGGTAGAAGACCAGGGAAAATTGAACAGTTGGGAGGAGAACTGCCAAACCCCATTAGGTAAAAAAAACTGCCTGAAAAATATTTCTCGCAAAAGTACCTTTTTTGAACAATAACCTGTGAAGCAGAATTCCTAAGAAGAAAAGAATACACAGGAAGATCCAAATAGAACAGCTGAAAGCTGCCTGGTTTTGAGCTAAGAGGTGTTGTTTTCTAAATCTTAATTGAGAGTTTTATCTGACTAGTCTTATAGAAAGGAAGGTAAAAGATAGGTTAGAGCAAGGACTTGTACATAGTTGTTAGTTAATTATTCTCTGTTATACTTTAAGAAACAAAGTTGTTGATTTTTACTTTAAATAGTTCTTGGCCACTCGAGTTTTTACAGTTTACTGCACGGGATAAATCTTTTCTGTGTTGCTGGCTTTAAATTAAGCAGGAGAGTTTACCTCATGTCATACCACTTTTCATTTGAAATTCTGTGCAGCAATACCTCACTACTGCACTTTCCAGCGTCCGTTCTAGGAGTAATGTCAGTGTGACAATAGTAAAATCTAAGGTATGAAGAACATTTCTAATGAATTTTTACAAATATATCTGAGCAAAACTGTAGCAGATTAACCTCACTGTGCGGAAGTGAAGGGTATTGTGTGGTGTAATGAATTAGTCAATACGCATACTGAGAAATGCAGAGGAATGAGCTAAAGGTCATAATGAAAAACATTTCAAGGTAAGAGTGGACTCACTACTCAATATTTCTCATCAGTGTATAACAGCAATCATCAAAACACAATGAATGCTGAACTATAGAGCCTCAGGAGCAGAATAGAAATTGCAGGCAATTGTGCTTAAATCAGACCACTCTGATCTGACCACATCCTGAATACTGCATCTGTTCATTGGAACATTAAAACTTTGGAAGTAGAACTGAAAACAGTAAACCATTTTACCAGAAGCATCAGAGAAGTGAAGTCTGAAGAAAGCCAGGAGAAAACTCTATGTTCAGTCGGTAATATGGTCTCTCCATTTTGATTGAAGCGTACACGATTCTGAGGAGTCTTATGCCTTTAAAATTGGAGGCAATTTTCTCTCAGGTGGCCATGAAGCTTTAGAATTCACTTCCTAAAACTGTGGTGGATGCAGAGTATTTGGATATTTTGAAAGCCAGTGGTAGAAAGACTGTTACTGAGCAAAGGATGAAAGGTTATCAGGGGTAGGCAAAACTGTAGATTTGAGGTTATTATCATATCAGTCAAGACCTTTTAGAATGGCAGAGCAGCTCAAGGGATTGAATGGCTTCTTCTTAGATGAAGGAAGGGCTGTTGATGTCATATACATGGACTTTAGTAAGGGGCTTGATAAGGTTCCCCATTGTAGACTAATAGAGAGAGTGAAGTCACATGGTGTGCAGGGTGTTCTAGCTAGGTGGATAAAGAACTGGTTGAGCAACAGGAGACAGAGAGTAGTTGCTGAAGGGAGTTTCTCGAAATGGAGAAAGGTGACCAGTGGTGTTCCACAGGGGTCAGTATTGGGGCCACTGTTAATTGTAATATATATAAATGATCGAGAGGAGGGCACTGCTTGTATGATCAGCAAGTTTGCAGATGACACGGGGATTGGTGGAGTAGCAGAAAGCATAAGAGACTGTCAGAGAATACAGGAGGATATAATTAGACTGGAGAGTTGGGTGGAAAAGTGGCAGATGGCTTTCAATCCAGACAAATGTGAGGTGATGCATTTAGGCAAGTCTAATTCGAGAGTGAATTATACAATGAATGGAAGAGCCTTGGGAAAAGTTAGTGGGCAGAGAGACCTGGGAGTGCAGGTCCATTGTACCCTGAAGGTTGCTGCACAGGTGGATAGGGTGGTCAAGACAGCATATAGTATGCTTGCCTTCATTGGACTGGGTATTCAGTATAAGAGCTGGCAAGTCATGTTAAAATTGTACAAAACATTGGTTCAGCCGCATTTAGAATACTGTGTACAGTTCTGGTCGCCACATTACAAAAAGGATGTGGACGCTTTGGAGAGGGTGCAGAAAAGGTTTATGAGGATGTCGCCTGGTATGGAAGGTGCTAGCTATGAAGAGAGGTTGAGTAGGTTAGGTTTATTTTCACTAGAAAAAAGGAGATTGAGGGGGGACCTGATTGAGGTTTACAAAATCATGAAGGGTATAGACAGGGTGGATCGAGACAAGCTTTTTCCCAGGGTGAGGATTCCATAATGAGATGTCACGCTTTCAAGGTGAGAGGTGGAAAGTTTAAGGGGGATACACGCGGTAAGTATTTCACACAGAGGGTGGTGGGCATTTGGAACGCGTTGCCAGCAGAGGTGGTAGAGGCATGGCACGGTAGATTCATTTAGAGTCATAGAGATGTACAGCATGGAAACAGACCCTTCAGACCAGCTGACCAGACAACCCAACACAATCTAGTCCCACCTGCTAGCACCCGGCCCATATCCCTCTAAACCCTTCCTATTCATATACCCATCCAGATGCCTTTTAAATATTGCAATTGTACCAGCCTCCACCACATCCTCTGGCAGCTCATTCCATACATGTACCACCCTCTGTGAAAAAGTTGCCTCTTAGGTCTCTTTTATGTCTTTCCCCTCTCACCCTAAACCTATGCCCTCTAGTTCTGGACTCCCCGACCCCAGGGAAAAGACTTTGCCTATTTATCCTATCCATGCGCCTCATAATTTTGTAAACCTCTATAAGGTCACCCCTCAGCCTCCGACGCTCCAGGGAAAACAGCCCAAGCGTGTTCAGCCTCTCTCTATAGCTCAGATCCTCCAACCCTGGCAACATCCTTGTAAATCTTTTCTGAACCCTTTCAAGTTTCACAACATCTTTCCAATAGGAAGGAGACCAGAACTGCATGCAATATTCCAACAGTGGCCTAACCAATGTCCTGTACAGCCGCAACATGACCTCTCAACTCCTGTACTCAATACTCTGACCAATAAACGAAAGTATACCAAACGCCTTCTTCACTATCCTATCTACCTGCAATTCCACTTTCAAGGAGCTATGAACCTGCACTCCAAGGTCTCTTTGTTCAGCAACACTCCCTAGGAACTTACCAATAAATGTATAAGCCCTGCTAAGATTTGCTTTCCCAAAATGCAGCACCTCGCATTTATCTGAATTAAACTCCATCTGCCACTTCTCAGCCCATTGGCCCATCTGGTCCAGATCCTTTTGTAATCTGAGGTAACCCTCTTCACTGTCCACTACACCTCCAATTTTGGTGTCATCTGCAAACTTACTAACTGTACCTCTTATGCTCGCATCCAAATCATTTTTGTGAATGACAAAAAGTAGAGAGCCCAGCACCGATCCTTGTGACACTCCACTGGTCACAGGCCTCCAGTCTGAAAAACAACAAGATGCGTCTGGACAGATGCATGAATAGGTGGGTAGCATAGGTATACAAATGCTTAGGAATTGACCAACAGGTTTAGACAGTACATTTGGATTGGTTCAGGCTTGGAGGGCCAAAGAGCCTGTCCCTAGGCTGTAAATTTTCTTTGTTCTTTGTTCTTCATATGTACATATGTGTTCATATGCTCCCCCATATACACAATCTCCTACAAGCTCCCCTCCCCACAACACCTTCAAGCTCATTCAAACTAGGTCTATTGAATATCCCCAATTTTAATTGCTCCACCATCAACAACCACATGTTCAGATGATGAGCCCCAGTGTTCTGGAATTCCTTCATTAAACCTTTCTGCCTCTCTACCTCTCTCTCATCTTTTAAGATGCTCCTTTAAACATTATATTTGCCTGTCCTACCTGTTACAACGAGGTGAGGAGGGGTGAATTGGCTCTCCCCTTTTCAACTCAATTGGTTGGTTGCAACAAATATACTTAAATTATTTTAGCATTCAACTTTGTCACATCTCAATTAAACATGTCGTTAATTACTACATAATAAAGGAGCCAATTACACTGTTTTCTTGAGTGGAAGAAAGAGAAGTCCTACTGCATAATAATCTCAAGACAAAATAATAGAATGTAACATCATAAAGCAGAGAACATGACAGCAGTAGTAAACATCAAATCTGCCTTGCTAATAAGTGACTGATCTGAAAACTCTTAACTCCACTTTCCTACACTTTTCCTATAACTCTTGATCACTTCAAGTGTTTAAACTATTACCTCTACTTTGAATAAACTTAATATCCCAACCTATGTAGTGAAGAATTCCATGGGTTCCCTATCCTGTGAGAGAAGAAATTCCTCCTCATCTCTGTCTTAAATGGGTTGACCCCGTTTTTCTGAGATTGTGCCTAGACATTCCCACACGGGAAAACAAGAATTCTGCATTTACCCTGCCAAGTTCCCTAAGAATGGGTCACCTCTCACCTTTCTATATTCCAGTGTATACAGGCCTAACCTACTCAACCTCTCCTCATAAGACAGCCTCTCCGTACCCAATACAAAACTGCTCAGAGTATTCCAGCTATTGTCTAACTAATGTCCTGGATAGTTTTAGCAAAACCTTCCTACTTTTATATTCCATTTACTTTGAAATAAAGGCCAACATTCAATTTGCCTTC
This sequence comes from Chiloscyllium punctatum, assembly GCF_047496795.1. NCBI lineage: Eukaryota > Metazoa > Chordata > Chondrichthyes > Orectolobiformes > Hemiscylliidae > Chiloscyllium > Chiloscyllium punctatum. The sequence goes on from NC_092743.1 coordinate 14,748,274, forward strand.
CTTATTACCTGCTGAATTCAGGTGCTAGCTTTATTGCATAAGGACTCCAAAATCTTAGTTTCTATAGTTTTCTGCAGTCTTTTTCCATTTAACTAATATTTGACTCCTCTATTTTGCCTCCCACAATGCATATCCTCACATTTTCCCATGTTATTCTCTATCTGCTGAGTTTTCACTTACTCACTTAGTCTATCTCTATCCCCCTGCACACTGTTTGCATCACCTTCACCACTTGCCTTCTAATCCACAAACTTGGCTATAGCACATTCACTTTTCTTATCCAAGTCATTAATATACATTCAAACTAAAATCTCAGTTTTATAAAAGTTTATTAAAACATCATTGAGTTTTTAGCTAAATGAAAGGAAATCAATTACTAAAATGTTCATTGACTTGAGCTTTTTGACCATCGTGTGTGTGTGTGATAGAGAGAGAGAGAGAGAGAGAGGTACTGTCATTAGCAGTCTCCAAGAGTTCAGAGTTGAGGAGAAGTCCTGAGATGCTTAGAAGTCATTGAAAAGAAAGCTTCAGAAGCAGAAGTGTGTTGAAGTGCTGGAGTTGTGGTTCGTGTGGAAGGCTGTTGTGGGTTGCAATGGGACATTGGCAGGATGCAGAGCTGGGCTCAGAAGTAGTAGATGAAGTTCAACCTGGAAAAGTGTGAAGTGATTCATTTTGGAAGGTCGAATTTGAATGCAGGTTACAGGATTAAAGGTAGAATTCTTGACAGTGCGGAGGAATAGAGGGATCTTGGAGTCCACATCCATAGATCTGTCAAAGTTGCCACCCAAGTTGATAGGGTTGGTAACAAGGCGCATGGTGGTTTGGCTTTCATTAGCAGGGGGATTGAGCTTAAGAGCCGTGAAGTTATGCTGCAGCTCTATAAAGCCCTGGTTAAACTACAATTGGAATATTGTGTGCAGTTCTGGTCGCCTCATTATAGGAAGGATGTAGAAACTTTAGAGACGGTGCAGAGGAGAGTTACCTGACCCTACTCTCTCTCTCTCTAGCTGTTCATTTGCTCTCTCTGGTATAGGAAGGACAGTATTAAACTGGAGAGGATTCAGAAATGTTTTCCAGGATGCTACCAGGAATGGAGGATTTCAGTTATAAAAATAGGCTGGGATTATTTTCTCTGGAGTGTAAGAGGTTTATAAAATCTTGAAGGGCATAGATAAGATGAAGAGTAAAGATCTTCAGGTGGCACAGTTGTTCAGTGATCAGCACTCCTGCCTCACAGCACCAGGGTCCTTGAGTTCGATTCCACATTTGGATCACTGTCTGTGTGGATTCTGCGTGTTATCCCTGCGTCTGTGTAGGTTTCCTCAAGGTGCTCTGGTTTCCTCCCACTGTCCAAAGATGTGCAGGTTAGGTGGATTGGCCGTGCTATATTACCCAAAGTGTCCAGGGATGTATAGTTTCGGAGAATTGGGAAATGCAGGGTTACAGGGAATGGGTGGGATACTCTTCAGAGGGTCGGTGTGGACTTGATGGGCTAAATGGACTGCTTCCTCACTGTAGGAATTCTATGTCTTTTCCCTAAGTTGGGGGAGTTCAAAACTAGGGGGCAAATTTAAAAGGTGAGAGAAGAAAGATTTAAAAGGAAAATGATGGACGACTGTTTTACACAGAGAGTAGTAGTGTGTGAAATGAACTGTCAAAGGAAGTGTTTGAGCTATCGGGAGAGGGTGAATAGGCTGGGGCTGTTTTTTTCCGGAGCATCGAAGGTTGAGGGGTGACCTTATAGAGGTTTTTTAAAATAATGAGGGGCATGGATAGGATAAATAGACAAAGACTTTTCCCTGGGGTGGAGGAGTCCAGAACTAGAGGGCATAGGTTTAGGGTGAGAGGGGAAAGATATAAAAGGGACCTAAGGGGCAACTTTGTCAGGCAGAGGGTGGTGCGTGTGTATGGAATGAGCTGCCAGAGAGAGTGGTGGAGGCTGGTACAATTGCAATATTTAAAAGGCATCTGGATGGGTATATGAATAGGAAGGGTTTAGAGGGATATGGGCCAAGATGGAACTAGATTATGTTGGGATATCTGGTCGGCGTGGACTAGTTGGACCAAAGGGTCTGTTTCCGTGCTGTACATCTCTATGACTCTATGACTGTAAGTGATGGATGCAGGTATAGTTACAACATTTAAAAGACATTTGGATAAGTACATGAAAGGTTTGGAGGGATATGGGGCAAATGCAGGCAGGCAGGACTGGTTTAGTTTGGGAACATGGTCGGCGTGGCATAGTTGGTCCAAGGTGTCTGTTTCCATGCTGTATGACTCGAGGTTAGTGAGCAAAATTAGGGCGCTTGGTTTTGGGGACAAGGTACTAACTTGGATTGAAATTTGGTTGGCAGACAGGAAACAAAGAGTAGTGATAAACGGCTCCCTTTTGGAATGGCAGGCAGTGACCAGTCGGGTACCGCAGGGATCAGTGCTGGGACCGCAGCTTTTTACAATGTATATTAATGATATAGAAGATGGTATTAGTAATAACATTAGCAAATTTGCTGATGATACTAATCTAGGTAGCAAGGTGAAATGTAAGGAGGATGTTAGGAGATTACAGGGTGACCTGGATAGGTTAGGTGAGTGGTCAGATGCATGGCAGATACAGTTTAATGTGGATAAATGTATGGTTATCCACTTTGGTGGCAATAACAGGAAGGCAGAGTACTACCTAAATGGAATCAATTTAGGTAAAGGGGCAGTACAAAGAGATCTGGGTGTTCTTGTACGCCAGTCAATGAAGGAAGGCATGCAGGTACAGCAGGTAGTGAAGAAGGCTAATAGCATGCTAGCCTTCATAACAAGAAGGATTGAGTATCGAAGTAAAGAGGTTCTTCTGCAGCTGTACAGGGCCCTGGTGAGACCACACCTGGAGTATTGTGTGCAGTTCTGATCTCCAAATTTGAGGAAAGACATTCTGGCTATTGAGGGAGTGCAGTGTAGGCTCACGAGGTCAATTCCTGGAATGGCGGGACTACGTTACGCTGAAAGACTGGAGCAACTGGGCTTGTATACCCTTGAGTTTAGAAGACTGAGAGGGGATCTGATTGAGACCTATAAGATTATTAAAGGATTGGACACTCTGGAGGCAGGAAACATGTTTCCGCTGATGGGTGAGTGCCGAACCAGAGAACACAGCTTAAAAATACGGGTAGACCATTTAGGACAGAGATGAGGAGAAACTTCTTCACCCAGAGAATGGTGGCTGTATGGGATGCTCTGCCCCAGAGGGCAGTGGAGGCCCAGTCTCTGGATTTATTTAAGAAAGAGTTGGACAGAGCTCTCAAGGATAGTAGAATCAAGGGTTATGGAGATAAGGCAGGAACAGAATACTGATTAAGGATGATCAGGCATGATCATATTGACTGGTGGTGCAGGCTCGAAGGGCAGAATGGCCAACTCCTGCACATATTGTCTATTGTCTATTGATGCTGAAAGGTAACTGGTGATAGCCATGGGTCATACCTCACTAGGATAATGTGCATTAAATCAAACGCCATTATTCCTGGAGTCATCACAAAAGTTAAAAACATTGTCAAGCTACATAAAGGCCTCAATTTATCTGTCTAATAGATGATCTTAAACAAAATTACAGGTCAAATTTCTGTGCTTAAAAAACACTACTATACATTGCAATAAATACATTCTTACCACAGGTAAACAACTATGAACTGTTAAGCAAACTTCATTGTCAAAATTCTAATACCTTCTACACCTTACCCCATATGCACACTTGAAACAAAGATTTGGAGATACCGGTGTTGGACTGGGCTGTACAAAGTTAAAAATCACATAACACCAGGTTATAGTCCAACAGGTTTAATTGGAAGCACACTAGCTTTCGGAGCGACGCTCCTTTATCACCTGATGAAGCAGCGTCGCTCCGAAAGCTAGTGTGCTTCCAATTAAACCTGTTGGACTATAACCTGGTGTTGTGTGATTTTTAACTGTGATTTTTAACTTTGAAACAAAGAAACATTGTTGTTGTGGAGAAAGGGAGAACATTCTGGGGAAACAGTTCAATGCTACCAGATCTCAAGGTTTGATTAATCGAATCCTTTTGTTTCCCAACTCTTTTAGTTCTCCAAGCTTTTCCTCAAGATTTTTTCATTTCTTTTTTACAGGAGGTATAGGTACTTTACTACGCACACACACACACACACACACACAGTCTTCTCACTGGTTCAAACCTACAAGAAATTCAGCAGCCCAGGAGCCAAACAAATAGATGTCATCAGGCTGATGATCTTTTGACATCCACAACTGGTCACAATTCCACAAACCAATCAGCAATCCGTTACCAGCTGAATCTCACTTTGTACGCAACCTTGGTACGTATGCTGCGTCCTCTTATGCCTTCCTCCACTGCTTGCACAATGAGTTCTACTAATTGGTTTTTAAAACTACAACAATTTCTCGTTCAGTGCTATGTTGTTGAATGGTCCTTTTCTCAATTCATTCCACAATCAAAAATAAAGTAAAATGTTTTGGTCTCCTACATACCAGTCTGACCAAGAAATTTAGTGCTGAGAAAGGGGAACTTCGCTGCTGTTTGAGTGTCTATAAGGATATTGTTTAGATAAAACGGATTAATCTTTCTCTCAGAGATTTGTAATTAGATTGTTCCAATTGTTCCTATTTGATATAATTTGTGTGTTTTTGGAAAACAATCACACAGATTCATAGACACACAGCGCAGAGGAGGCCATTCAGCTCATCAAGTCTGTACCACCAAAAGTATGTTAAATCTACACAGATCACACTTTACAATGCTTGACCCTTAGCCTTGACACTTCAAGTGCTCATACAAGTACCTTTTAAAGATTGTGAGGTTACTCACCTGTACTAGTGTCCCAGACCACCAGCATCCTTTGGATGAAAAAAATATTTTCCTTTATTCCCCTCTAAGCTTCCTGCCTTTCATGTTAAAATTATTTTCCCTTATTACTGAACCTTCAAATGAGGTGTATAGCTGCTTTCTATACGACCTGAGCATGCATTTTATAATCTTAAACATCGAATCAAGATCCCCTGAAATGCTTTCTGCTTCAAAGAAATCAATCTGAGCTTATCAATAGTTCCAGAGTTCCCAAGTCACTTTTCATAGAAATCATAGCACAGTGTGTAACCAAATAATCCCTATAGTGTGAAAATAGGTCCTTCATCCCAACCGACCCTCCAAAAAGTAACCCACCCACACCCTATATTTACCCCTGACTAAAATACCTAACCTACACATCCCTGAACACAACAGGCAATTTAGCATGACCAAGTCATCTAACCGACACATCTTTGAACAGTGGGAGGAAACCCAGATAGGCGCAAGGAGAATGTGTAAACTCCACACAGTCACCTGAGGATGGAATTGAACCCAGGTCCCTGGTACTGTGAGGTAGCAGTGCTAACTAATGAGCCACCATACCACACTTCTGTTGACATAGATGAATTCCTCTTAACTTCTAATGTAAAAGCAAAATACTGATGATGGTGGAAAAAGATCATGTTGAATATACATTGTTACAATGATAAGTTATTCACCTGAAACTTTTACTCCTCTTGTTCTTGTAGATTCTGCTCTGGAATTTCTGAATTCTAGAAATCTCTATTTCCTCCTGAATTTTGTGTTTCTTTTCATAAATACTTAACTGTAAATACTTCAAAGTCTTGCAACATATTGGGTATTTCTAGTCCAGAATCATTGCCCTGATTTTGCGGTCAGTGGTGAATGAACAGCATTTGCTGCTATTCGGCTGGCTTACACCTGCCCATATACCTATTGCAAGTCTTAATTTGTCAATTTCTAGTTTCTGGGAATTTTTTATGGACAGGTACCTTTTAGAGAGCTATTTTGCTGGCAGTTGTTTTGCCCTTTACTGTTCTCCCCCAACTTTCAAAATGTCCGATTATATATCCCAAAACATCAGATCGTTTCATTGGTTTGATGTCATCCCAAACTGTAAAATTCAAATTTGATTGGATTTTGGTATTTGGGACATAATTTAAACTGATTGACAGAATTTGAAATGTGTTTTTGTTCCATGGCAACACAACTCCAGCTATTTTTTTTCAACCAAATGTTATATATTTAAATTGTTCAGCACACTGTGCTTTCTGTCCTTGCCAGCTTCCTCTCTCTCTTAAAGGTACAGTAACCTACACCTTCATAGCATATGTGATAATGCTCCATTGAAATAGCTTGGAATATTTTACTCCATTAAAAGTGCTATATTAATGCAAGTTTACGTAGTTAAACATACTTATGTTTAATATAATACAGGTAAATATGGAATGCTACAAATTAAATCCAAACAGTAAGACTGGGAACAAGTTTAAACTTGTAACTGAAGTTTGCAAATGCATATTTAGGAAAGACACATTGAATAGACATTAACACTTCAATGTTCAAACAGAGAGTGGATAATCACCCAGAAATCATTTAAGAAGTGGTAGACTTCACTCACATGAAGCAGTAGACATTAACAAGGTTTTCAACAAGGTTTTGCACAGTAAACTGGTTAGATCACATGGATTCCAGAGGGAGCAAACCAATTGGATACAAAGTTGGCTTGAAGGTAGGAGACAGAGATAAGTGGTAGAGAGTTGTTTTTTCTGTTTGGAGGCCTGTGACCAGCAATGTATTGCAAGGATGGGGGCTGTGTCCACTGATTTTCATCATTTATATAAATGATTTGGATACAAACATAGGAGGTATGGTTAATAAGTTTGTTGAGGACACCAAAATTGATGGTGTAGTGGACAGTGAACAAAGTTATCTCAGAGTACAATGAAACCTTGATTAGGTGGGCCATGGGCTGAAGAGTGGCAAATGGATTTTAATTTAGATAAATGTGAGGTGTTGCATTTTGTTAAGGCAAACCAGGGCAGGATTTATACAGTTAATGGTAGGACCTTGGGGAGTCTTGCCAAACAAAGAGAACTAGGGGCGAGAGTGTGTTGCTGAGAAAGCATAGCAGGTCAGGAAACATCCGAGGAGCAGGAGAATCAATGAAATTCGATTCTCCTGCCCCTCAGATGCTGCCTGACCTGCTGTGCTTTCCCAGCAACACAATCTCGACTCTGATCTCCAGCATCTACAGTCCTCACTTTCTCCAAAGAGAACTAGGGGTGCAGGTTTATAGTTCCTTGAAAGTAGAGTTGCAGTTAGACAGGGTGGTGAAGAAGGTGTTTGGCACACTTGCCCTTGTTAGTTGGTGGACTGCATATAGGAGTTGGGAGGTAACGTTGCAGCTGTATGGGACATGGTTGAGGCCACTTTTAATATATTGCACTAATTTCTGGTTCCTCTGCTGTAGGAAAGATGTTACGAAACTTGAAAGGGTACAAGGATATTTTAACTGTCGTGAGAGCTTAATAGACCGCAGCTTTTTTCCCTGGAACGTCGGTGGCTGAGGGGTGATCTACAGAGGTTTATAAAATTATGAGGGGCATGGATAGGGTGAGTAGCCAAGGTCTTTTCCCAAAGGGAGTCCAAACTAGAGGGCATAGGTTTAAAGTGAGAGGGGAAAGATTTGAAAGGGACTTGAAGGTGCATGTATGGAATGAGCTGCCAGAGGTGATGGAGCTGACAGGTACAATTACATTTAAAAGGCATCTGGATAGGTATACACATTTGAGTACATGTCACAATGAAGCTAATTCTAATTATAATATGAATAGGGAGAGTTTAGAGGGATATGGGCCAAATGCTGGCAAATAGAACTAGATGAGTTCAGGATATCTGTTTGGTGCAGACAAGTTGGACAGAAGGGTTTGTTTTCATACTGTATAACTCTCTGACTCTAAGTGGTTCAATACAGTTATTGGGAGAGGGAGAGGGCCAGAGGAATATGTTGAGATAGATTGCCTTCATCTTCACATATCTTGGGAGCAGTAGCGAAAGCAAAGAGTAACAGGAATAACTTGGAAGAAAATAGGTCAGAGCTCTCTTGCAAGATCATAAATGCTATCGTGATAAGTCACGTGCTTTTGTTTAACTGCCTTGAAGGTCCTTATCTCTTGGAGAATTACTTATGTAGCAGACTTCATGTGAAACTTCACCAAGATGTAGATGCAATGTGCCATAGACCTTCTGATTATTTCATTTAAGTATATTCTCTTCTTAAAAGTCAGGGGACTCATCTTTCTGAAATAAAAGACTTGCATTGACATACTTGCCTTTCACAATGGCAAGCCATCCCAAAGTGCTGTAATGCATGAAACATATCAGCCTACTTGAATAAAAATAGCTACCAGAAACAGTAATGTTAAAATGACTGTGTGCTGATTTTGTGAAGATATAGAACATAGAACATAGAACATTACAGCGCAGTACAGGCCCTTTGGCCCTCGATGTTGCACCGCCCTGTCATATTAATCTGAAGTCCATCCCACCTACTCTATTCCATGTACATCCATATGCCTGTCCAATGACAACTTAAATGCACTTAAACTTGGAGAATGATGTTTGAGTGATAAACATCAGCCCTCCTGATGAAGGGCTTTTGCCCGAAACGTTGATTTTGCTGCTCGTTGGATGCTGCCTGAACTGCTGTGCTCTTCCAGCACCACTAATCCAGGTGAGCACAGCCAATATCCCTGCTCTTCTTCGAAATCATGCCACAGGAGGACGGACAGACATTTCAGTTTAACACTTTATGCAAAAGATTGCACCTTTGACAGATCAACATACCCTGAGTAATGGAGCGGAGTGTCAACTTTGATTCAGTTTGGGCTCAGATGCTGGATTGGGACTTGAATGTGGAGAAAGTGAGGACTGCTGATGCTGGAGATCAGAGTTGAAATTGTGTTGCTGGAAAAGCGCAGCAGGTCAGGCAGCATCCAAGGAACAGGAGAATCGACGTTTCGGGCATCAGCCCTTCTTCAGGAATCAGCCATTCCTGAAGAAGGGCTGATGCCCGAAACGTCGATTCTCCTGTTCCTTGGATGCTGCCTGACCTGCTGCGCTTTTCCAGCAACACATTTTCAACTGGGACTTGAATGTGCAAATATCTAGGTTCTTCTGGGAATCATGTTGTCCACCATCTGATAAATTAATTTCATCATGATCAACCTCTCAACTTCAATTTCCTCTGCCACTGAAGATGGGCAAAGATAATGTTCTCACCAATGCTTGTTATTCTGCCTGTGAACATTGCATCACCAAAACCAATGCACAGATTCCGAAAAACAGAAATGGCAGAAAAGAAGAGCTGAATAAGTTTTGGTGAAGATTTGAATGCAAATCCATTAACAAATTGGGTATCTGACTTTTTTTTCAGATTGTTGTGACTTGTTTCATTCAGAATATTGTCAATTGTTTAGAATGTTGTGAATTGTCTTAGTAGTTGCAGTGGAATTTGTTATGACAGCCAAAACACTGTGGGGAGGTGATGGCCAAGTGGTATTATCACTGGACTGTTAATCTAGAAATGGATGCAATGTTCTGGGGATTGGGTTCAAATTGTGCCACAGCAGATGGTGGAATTTGAATTCAATAAATATCTGCAATTAAAAGTCTAATGGTGACCATGAATTCACTGTCAAGAAAAAAACCCATCTGATTCACTAAAAGTTCTTTAAGGAAGATAGCGTTTTCCTTCTTAGGGAAGAAAACTGCCACTGTTACATGGTCTGGCTGATATATAACTCCAGACCCACAACAATGTGGTTGACTCTTAACTGCCCTCTAGGCAATTAGGGATGGGCAATAAATACTAATTTAGATAGCAACATTCTCATCCTGTGAGATAATTTTTAGAAACAGTCAAAATGTAAACAGAGTTTTCAGAACAGGTTATTGGATATAGATTAGCCTGAAACTTCCTGTGGAACATGGAAGGTCTTAATCAAAATATGTGTTTTTCAGCTTCATATTCGCAAGGCATTAGCTATGCAGGGAAAAGCTTCAAAAGCTATTTAATGATAATAATGTTGAGTTAACATAGGAAGGTAAATGTTATATACTCTACTGAGTGGTCATTGGTCTTGTCATAACACTAGGAAAGTATTAGTTGTATCAAGAACAATGAAGGCTGCTGCGGTGAAATTTGTCGCAGCAGTCAAAATATGAACAGAGATTTCAGTACGGGTCGATGGATGTGGTTTGGCCTGAATCCCCCCAGTGAGATGGAAGCTGTTAATAATGATATTTCTTTTGGCAGCTTTGCATTTGCAAAGCACCAACCAGGTAGGGAAAAGCCTCAATGAAGAACCGAGTAATTATAATTATGATAAATTATCACAGCATAGCAGAGATTATGCACTGTGTTGAGTGACATCTTCATTTGTACTGTCATTGAATCAAGAAAAAGTTGGTTTAATTACAGGTAATGAAAGTATAAAGTGAAATGATGTTGTGCAATAGCATTAGCAATAACGCATACCATAATTAGTAGGTTGGGCAGCATCTCTGGAAAGAACATAGAAGATAACATTGTCAAATGGTCCACAACCAAAACATAAGCTTTATTTTCTCTTCAGAGGTATTGCCTGATGTGCTGTATGTTTTCAACATTTTCTGTTTCAAATCTGTTTTTATTTTTCTTCTTTTTGCATGTATTTGATACAGTGAAGAACAAATGTGTAAATCTTCATTTATATTCCACCACCAGGAAGAAAGGAAACACCCGACAAGCAGTGCCCTTCTCAAAGGGCAGTGCTGTGTGATCAAGCAGTGAAGGGGAGGGCAGGGTTAAATCAAAATAGAGTTGGACGGAGAAATAATACACTCCACTTCCTGCGATGCCCACCTTTCCCTGAAAATCTCAAGAGTATTGGTGTCCTTCTCCCGGGCTCTGACATAACCATGGAAGAGGGACAGGCAATTGGCCCTAACGACCTCCTTTACGTCCCACTACCTGGACCTGTTTATGGTCAGTTTGGACAGCCCAGTAGTAGTCCCATGAGGAGGTCTACCCTCCACCCTCCACACCGGGTACCCAAAGATCACAAGCATGGGACTGAAGTGCAACCAAAAACAGAGAAGAAGGTTTTTAAGAAAATCAGAAAAGGAGTGTAGGCGCCCACACCCAATATATACATGGCGAAAGTGAGTATTGCAGATGCTGGAGATCAGAGCAAGATTACATTGGTGCTGGAAAAGCACAACAGGTCAGGCAGCATCCAAGGAGCAGACAAATCTATGTTTCAGGCATAAGCCCTTCATCAGGAATGATTCCCGATGAAGCGCTTTTGTCTGAAACGTCGATTTTCCTGCTCCCCACTATATACATGGTCCATGGATTCCACAGCACCACAGAACAAGCAGTTGGGTTGGGAACAGCGTCCTTCACCTGAGATCCCCAAGAGAAAGGAGGAGAACTCCCATGTAGAGAGCCCTCCACTGGGGAGCCCCACTGCCAGGTGGCAACTGGACATGCCAAGGTAAAAACAATGACTGCAGATGCTGGAAACCAGAGTCTAGATTAGAGTGGTGCTGGAAAAGCACAGCAGTTCAGGCAGCATCCAAGGAGCAGTAAAAGGTGTACCGGTGGTGGATGTGGGAAAAGAGGTGGATAGTGTGCAGTAGCGGTTGATATAGGGCATGCTGTTTTATGTCCCTAAAAGGAGTAAAACTAGTTTTAATTCTGCTGACATCCATCTGAAAGGTTTACTCAAAGAATTTCAAGTCCAATCCAACTGCTGACCAGTTAATTTTATGTTGTAATTGATATTTATCTGACAACAAAGCATGATGTCAAATAATCCACTTTCATTTTTGTGTCAATTATGCAATTAACAAGTAAACATTTGGGAAAAAGCATTGATCAAATCAATTGTACTCAATAAATGATGTACATCTCAGTACCAACATTTGTATCCAAAGAAATGGTGAGGACCATGTCTTTCAGAACAAAAGTTTTAGCATACATTAGTATGCTAAAATACAATTTTGAGTATCCAGTTGCACTGTGTAATTCAGCAATCTGCTACTCTACTGCTAGATACATCGGATCCTACCTTGGATACTAAGTCATTCAAATGTCAGTAGACAGTAGTTTGGGGTCAGTTTGTCAGTGAGCGAGAAAGGCTACAGAATGTGACATCTTGTTGCTGAAGTGCTGCTGATACCTGGCTCCATGCAGTTGGGACCAAGGACAGTCCGTGGGCAGTAACGGTCTGCTCGAAACAGCTCGAAAGCTGGAATTGTGTCAATGAATAGATGCAGCCTTGGTGAAGCCCATTTGGATGCGGCATGGGAAGAAATATTGGATCACCAGGAGATAAAAAGTGTTGGCTGCTGCATGGCTGAGAAGCTGGCACCATACCTGTGTTTAAGATGTGGGAGGACAGCCTGGTCAAAACAGTGTAAAGCAGACTCAAGAGCAGAAAGAAAGCCATGAATGTCTGCTGAGTTGCTGAGAATCCATGGGATGTGTCTTGACTGTATCTGCTATTTAATGTGCTCTGTTACCTCATAATTGTTCTACATGTTACAGTATAAGTTTTTTTTATTCATTCATAGTATGAGGATATCACTGTTTAGGCCGGCATTTATTACCCATCCCTAATTATCCACAGGGCAATTGTTGTGCGTCTGCAGTTACATGTAGGCCAGACCAGATAAAGATGGCAATTTCCTTCCCTACACAACATTAGTGTACCAGATGTGTTTTTCCGACAATCAATAATGGATTCATAATCATTATTGCACTCCTAAATCCAAATTTTAAAAATTAAATTCAAATCCCACCTTCTGCTCTGGTGGGATTTGAACTTGAGTCCCCAGAACATTATGTGGGTCTCTCCGGTTAACAGATAATACCACTCGACTGCCAGCTTCCCCAAAGTTGGATGTACATTGTAGGTTGTTTTTCTTTTCTGGATTTGATATAGTCAATTTTACTTTGTTTGTTCAAAACAGTAGAATCTCATAGCTAATTTATTTTAGGAAATATCTGGGGTTTCAAATTTTGTCTATTTTTAACCAAAACATTACTGTTTCTAACCAGTCACAACATAACTTTGGTGTTCTTGTCTGGGTTCATATTATTATAATGGAAGTTCTTTTTCCTTTATTTATTATTGGGATGAGGGCATTGCTAGCTAGACAGTATTTATTGCTCATCCCTAATTCTCCAGAGGGCAGTCAACCACATGACTGTGGGTCTGGAGTCACATGTAGGCCAGACCAGGAAATTATGGCAAAAACATGGAGGTCCTGGACCTCCTTCCACATCCATCAAAGTTTTACCTGCACATCCACCTATATCATTTATTGTATCCGTTGCTCCCGATGCGGTCTCCTCTACATTGGGGAGACTGGACGCCTCCAAGCAGAGCACTTTAGGGAACATCTCTGGGACACCCGCACCAACCAACCACACCACCCTGTAGTACAACATTTCAACGCCCCCTCCCACTCTGCCGAGGACATGGAGGTCCTGGGCGTCCTTCACCGCTGCTCCCTCACCACCAGACGCCTGGAGGAAGAACGCCTCATCTTCCGCCTCGGAACACTTCAACCCCAGGGCATCAATGTGGACTTCAACCGTTTCCTCATTTCCCCTTCCCCCACCTCACCCCAGTTCCAAACTTCCAGCTCAGCACTGTCCCCATGACTTGTCCTGACTTGTCCTACCGGCCTAGCTTCTTTTCCACCTATCCACTCCACCCTCCCCGACCTATCACTTTCATCCCCTCCCCCACTCACCTTTTGTACTCTATGCTACTTTCTCCCCACCCCCACCCTCCTCTCACTTATCTCTCCACCTTTCAGGCTCTCTGCCTGTATTCCTGATGAAGGGCTCTTGCCCAAATGGTCAATTTTCCTGCTCCTGGGATGCTGCCTGAGCTGCTGTGCCTTTCCAGCACCACTCTGATCCAGGAAATGATGGCAGCTTCCTTCATAAAGGACATCAGGGAACCAGATGGGATTTTTCAACAATCAACAATGGTTTCATGGTCATCATTAGCCTCCTAATTCCAGATTTTTAAAAATTGAATTCAAATTCAAATTCCACCTTATACCATAGCAGGACCTGAGCCTGGGTACCTAGAACATTATCTTGGTCTCTGGAGTAACAATCCAGGGATAACACCACGAGGCCTTTGCCTCTCCTGCATTGTTGGAATGGGAGGAATTTTTTTGTAATCACCTGTTTCAGATAGTAAAGTAGCCTATTTGAAATTCGTCCATGTAAGGAGTATACAAAGATTAATGTGGATGAGTGGGAGGTTATCCATTTTGGTTAGGGGAATTGAAAAGCAACTTATTAGCTCAATAAACAGAAACATCAAAGTGCTTCGGTGAAGAGAGATCTAAACGTCCTCATGCTTGAATCACAGAAAGCAAATGTGCAGGTATAACATGTAATAAGGAAGGCAATATAATTTTGGCATTTATAGCCAAAGGGAAAGAGTGTAAAAGTAGCAACACGTTACTGCAATTGTGCAAGACATTAGTAACACTGCACCAGCAGTATTGCATACAATTTGGTCCCCTTACTTGAGAAGAAATATAGTTGCATTGGAGGTAGTTCAGAGGACACTCACAAGATCTATTCCTGAGATAAGGAGTTTGCCTTATGAAAGGAGATTGATATACTCTCTGGAGTTGAGAAGAATGAGAGGAGATCTAATTGAGATAGGGGATTGACAAAGTTGCCATCAAGAGGATGTTTCATCATGTGGGGCAAACCAGAAGGTCAAAATTTTAGGATAAGGGATCACAGATTTAAAGTAGAAATGTGGATAAAATACTTCTTTCAAAGGGTTGTGAATGTGTGGGAATTCACTACCCCAGAGTATAGTCGGTACCAGAACACTGAATAAATTTAAGAAGGAAATAGACAAAGTTTTAATTAGTAACGGGTTGAAGGGTTATGGAGAGGGGACAGAAAAGTGGGGTTGAGGGCAAGATAAGAGCAGCTATGATCATAATAAATGATGGAGTAGGCTTGAGGGGTTGAATTGTCTACTCCAGCTCTTAGCTCCTATGTTCTTCCATTATTTCTTTGAAATGTGCAAACTTAGCCTACAATTCCTGCCATCAGTGGCTGTCTGGGTTATTTCATTACTGAGCTTGATTTAGTGATTCAGAACATAAGAACATGGGCCACTCAAGCCTGATACAACACTCAATTACATCATGGCTGACCATCTACTGCAATACCACTTTCCTGCACTATCTCCATATTCCCTGATGTTATTAACCGACATAAATCCATTGATTTCTGTGTTGAACATGCTCAGTGATTATTCTTTCACAGCTCTCTGATGGAGAAAATTTCAAAGATTCACAATTCTCTCAGTGAAACAATCCCTCTTCACCTCAGTCTTGAATAACATACCCTTTCTCCTGAGATTATGTCCCCCAGTTTCAGACTCACCAGCCACGGTAAAAGTCTTATCTGTATCCACGCTGTAAGAATTTTGTAAGTTTCAATGAAGTTACCCTTCATCCTTCAATACATTATGTAATACAGTCTCTTAAATCTCTCCTGAAAAAAATGATCACACTACCTCAGGGATTAATCTGGTGAACATCTGTTGCACTTCTCTATGACAAGTAATAACATTTTCTGATTCAGTATGTAGAGGTACCTTCTAGATAAGGTGCAAAGCTTGACCTACTCTTGGAAAATAAGGCAGGGCAGGTAACTGAGGTGTCAGTGGGGGAGCACTTTGAGGCCAGCAACCATAATTCTATTAGTTTTAAAACAGTGATGGAAAAGGATAGATTGAATCTAAAAGTTGAAGTTCTAAGTTGGAGGAAGGCTAACTCTATTTCTCCTCACTTCTATTCCTAGCGTGTAGAGTACAACTTTATCCCTCATCAGCACCTCAAACGTTTTGCCTGTCTATATCATTTTGCTGTTTGTGATAGTTGATACCTGTACAAGTTGGGAATCTCATTTACCAGTTACAACAGTAACTGCACTGCAAAGGTTCTGTACTGGTCGTTCTGCTATAATGCAACAGTTGTGTTCCTCTGCAACCTCGAGCTATAGAAAACTGTGCTATGGAAAACCATAGAAAATCATACTGTAGAAAGTCGCTAATACAAAATTGCAATGCCTGTTCAGCAGAAAGTTTGTGTTATCCAAACAATGCCCACAAATCATCAATCACATTATAGCAAATTTACATTGACGAAACGTGTATTATAGCAGAGTGACCTGTGCATACGTTGTTTTGGAATGACTTCAAAGTGCCAGTGTTGGATTGGGATGGACAAAGTTAAAAATCACACAACACAGGTTATAGTGCAACAGGTTTATTTGGAAGCACTAGCTTTCGGAGTGCCACTCCTTCATCAGGTATTTTGGAGGTTAAGATCATGCTCACAGAATTTATAGCCAAAGGAGTCCAGTGTCATGGAGATGTGATACAGTAAACAATTTTAGTTTAAAACTTTCATCTTTTATAATGGGATATGCTGGCTTATGTTCTTTGATAGGTAAATCCCAGCCTTCTTTTAAATTACATTCTCAAAATAAAAATCACACAACACCAGGTTATAGTCCTACAGGTTTAAGTGGAAGCATTCAGAGTGTTGCTCCTTCATCAGATGATAGTGGAGGACTCAATCTTAAAATACAGAATTTATAGCAAAAATTTACAGTGTGATGTAACTGAAATTATACATTGAAAAATACCTTGATTGTCTGTTGAGTCTTTCATCTGTTTGAATACCATGATAGTTTTATTTCTTTCATGTGTAAATCACAAAACCTTTTTCTAAAAAGTTACATTCTCAGGTTAGCTGTTAACAATGGTGTTAGCCAGACAATATGTTGAAGGTAAAAACAATGACTGCAGATGCTGAAAATCAAATACTGGATTAGTGGTGCTGGAAGAGCACAGCAGTTCAGGCAGCATCCAACGAGCAGCGAAATCAACGTTTTGGGCAAAAGCCCTTCATCAGGAAATGTTAGCCCCCTGTGTTCTCTGTCTGTACCCTGATGTTTAGATTGATTCTAATCTAAAAACTGAGATAACAGAGTTTTACATGAATTCATTCAGTTTTTGAGCAAAGTACAATGTAACTCTGCAAGTACAAATTCACCCCACAAAATATATGTGTGCATGTGGGTCTTTGTGTGTGTGTGTGTGTCTATCTGTCTGAGTTGGGGGTCGTGAATGTGTGTGTGTGTGTGTGTGTAGTGAGTGCAGAGTGTCTTAAGTCTGTGAGGAGGTGCATGTGTGAGTGTGGGAGTCTGTGTGCGTGTTTGGAGTGGGGGGTTATGAGTGTTTGTGAGAGAGAGTATATGTGTGTGTGCAAGAGTGTAGAGTGGTCTAAGTGTCTGAAAGGAGGCCTGTGTGAGTGTGGGAGTGTGTGTGTCTGTAAGGGGGTGTGTGGGCGTCTGTGTATATGTGTGTCCGTGTGTATAGGAGTGCGCGCGTGTGTGTGTATGTGTATGGGAGTGCCTGTGTGTGTGTATAGTGCAATGGTGGTCACCTGTAATGTGACATGAACCCAAGGTCCTGGTTGAGGCCCTCCCTATGGGTACCGAACGTAGCTATCAGCCTCTGTTCGGCCACCTTTCGCTGCTGCCTGTCCTGAAGTCCACCTTGGAGGATGGTCACCCGAAGGTCGGAGGTCGAATGTCTTGGACCACTGAAGTGTTCCCCAACTGGGAGGGAACACTCCTGTCTGTTGATTGTTGTGCGGTGCCTATTCATCCGTTGTTGTAGCCTTTGCTCGGTTTCCCCAATGTATAATGCCCCAGGGCATCCTTGCATGCAACGTATAAGATAGACAACATTGGCTGTGTCACATGAGTACCTGCCATGTACAAGTTGGGAGGTGTCCCCACGTGTAATGGTGGTATCTATGTCCACTCTCTGACATGTCTTGCAGCGGCTACCGTGACAGGGTTGTATGGAATTGTCCTGAGAGCATGCAATCCGAGAATGCAACTTTTAAAAAAAAAGGTTTCGTGATTTACACATGAAAGAAGTGAAACTATCATGGTATTCAAACAGATGAAAGACTCAACAGAAAACCAAGGTATTTTTCAATGTATAATTTCAGTTACATCACACTGTAAATTTTTGCTATAAATTCTGTGTTTTAGGATTGAGTCCTCCACTATCACCTGATGAAGGAGCGACACTCCGAAAGCTTGTGTGCTTCCAATTAAACCTGTTGGACTCTAACCTGGTGTTGTGTGATTTTGAACTTTGTACACCCCAGTCCAACACCAACATCTCCAAATCATGACTACTATTGACACCACTAACTGCCAGCTTAAAGTGGAGGGGATCTCCAAGAAGATCATCAAGTTTCTCCAGGAATGCAGGAAAGCAGGAAAGATCCCGAAAGGATTACGGATCACGAACCCACTCAAGTCGACCTATAACACAGACTACGCAGAGAGACTTTGCCACCGCACCTCTCGTAAACTCCTCAGTCATCTCATGCACCCACTCTACAGCAGGCGCCACAACCTTGAAATTCAGATGGAGTCCACACTCTCAGCCTGCACTCAGGATACATCAGTACAATTATGTGACATTGCCAAACAGACAAGGCGACAAAACTACACCATGTCCATGCAAACCAAGAATGAAAAACTGGAGAAACTTGGCATTCTCACCAGTAATAGCAAAGCCCACCCTAGCACCACAGTAGACAACATTATCACTGCGGGGAAGTCTATTATCAACTTATCGGACCACACCCTTCGACTGGAAGGGATTGAAGTCCTGAGCAGGGGTCTCAACTTCTGCCTCACCACCAAAATGGACCCATTGGTTTTTGCAGCAGACACAGAGGAGTTCATCAGACGAATTAGACTCCGGGAATCTTTCAAGGTGCAGGCAGTGATCCCAATGAACCCACTGATGAACTGGAACAGTCATCACAAAGATCTGTAGAGGAGCGACCAAAGAAGGTGTCAACTTGGACCCCACCGGAGGGCCGCTGCCCTGGGCTTGACATGTATACTCAAACCATCAGGAAATACATAAATGCCAGATTCATCAGCCGTACCCACAAAGTAGAGCAAAACATCACCCGTTCACAACGCAATGCCATCCAGGCTCTCAAAATCAATCACAATATTGTCATCACACCAACAGATAAAGGAGAACCACTGTCATTCAGAATAGAACAGATTACTGCAAGGAAGTGTACCGACAGGAACAACCAGGAACACTACAGGCAACTACCAGCTGATCCGACCAAAGAACACACCCGTAAATTAAACACATTGATCAGCACTTTGGATCCAGTCCTTCAGAGTTCCCTACGCACCCTCATGCCATGTAGTTCTCGTGTAGGTGACTTCTACTGCCTTCCAAAGGTACACAAAGCCAACACACCAGGAAGTCCCATCGTATCAGGCAATGGGACCCTATGTGAGAATCTCTCTTGCTATGTTGAAGGCATCTTGAAACCTATTGTACAGGGGACCTCCAGCTTCTGTCACAACACCACAGATTTCTTACTGGAACTCAGCACCCACGGACCAGTCGAACCAGGAACATTCCTCGTAACAGAGGACGTTTCCGCACTCTACACCAGCATCCCCCACAATGATGGTATCGCGGCAACAGCCTCAGTACTCAACACCGAAAACTGTCAATCTCCAAGCACCATCCTACAACTCATCTGCTTTATCCTCGATCACAACATCTTCACCTTTGACAACCAGTTCTTCATCCAGACATATGGAACAATCATGGGGACCAAATTTTCACCCCAATATGCCAACATTTTTATGCACAGGTTCGAACAAGACTTCTCTACGCAGGATCTCCAACCAACATTATACACCACGTACATTGACGACATTTTCTTCCTCTGGATCCATGGCGAGGAGTCACTGATAAAACTACACAGTGACATCAACAAGTTTCATCCCACCATCAAACTCACCATGGACTACTCTCGACTATCTGTCTGATTCTTGGACACATGCATCTCCATCAAGGATGGACACCTCAGCACCACACTCTACCGCAAACCCACAGACAACCTCACAATGCTACACTTCTCCAGCTTCCACCCAAAACATATTAAAACAGCTATCACCTATGGACAAGCCCTACACGTACACAGGATCTGCTCAGATGAGGAGGAACGTGACAGACACCTGAAAGTACTCAGGGATACCCTCACAAGAACGGGGTACGATGCCCAACTCATCGACCGCCAGTTCCGACGTGCCACAGCAAGAAACCATAATAACCTCCTTAGGAGACAGACACGTGCTGTAACCGACAGGGTACCCTTCGTTGTTCAGTATTTCCCAGGAGCTGAAAAACTACGCCATGTTCTTCGTGACCTGCAACACATTATCAATGAGGATAAGCACCTCGCCAAGATCTTCCCCACACCTCCACTGCTTGCCTTTAAACAACTACCAAACCTCAAACAGATCATTGTTCATAGCAAGCTGCCCGGCTCGCAGGACAACTCCATACAACCCTGTCACAGTAGGCGCTGCAAGACGTGTCAGAGTGTGGACATAGATACCACCATTACACGTGGGGACACCTCCCACCTTGTACATGGCAGGTACTCATGTGAGGAGAAAGTGAGGACTGCAGATGCTGGAGTACCAGAGTTGAAAAATGTGGTGCTGGAAAAACACAGCAGGCCAGGCAGCATCCGAGGAGCAGGAGAATCGATGTTTCGGGCATAAACCCTTCTTCAGGAATGAGGCTGGTGTGGCCTGCTGTGTTTTTCCAGCACCACATTTTTCAACTCAGGTACTCATATGACTCAGCCAACGTTGTCTATCTTATACGTTGCAGACAAGGATGCCCTGGGCATGGTACATTGGGGAAACTGAGCAAAGGCTACGACAACGGATGAATGGGCACCACACAACAATCAACAGACAGGAATGTTCCCTCCCAGTTGGGAAACACTTCAGTGGTCCAGGACATTCAACCTCCGACCTTTGGGTGACCATCTTCCAAGGCGGACTTCGGGACAGGCAGCAACAAAAAGTGGCCGAGCAGAGGCTGATAGCTAAGTTTGGTACCCATAGGGAGGGTCTCAACCGGGTTCATGTCACATTACAGGTGACCACCATTGCACTATATACACACACACACACACAGCCACACTCCCACACTCATACACAGACACCCACACACCCCCTTACAGACACACACACTCCCACACTCATACACAGACACACACACACACCCTTACAGACACACACACTCCCACACTCACACAGGCATCCTCTTAGACACTTAGACCACTCTGCACTAATTTGCACACACATATGCTCTCTCTCACAGACACTCACAACCCCCCCCACCCCAAACACGCGCACACACTCCCACACTCACACATGCAGCCCCTCACAGACTTGAGACACTCTTCACTCACTACACACACACATACGCTCTCTCTCACACTCACAATCCCCAACCCAGACAGACACACACACACACACACACAAAGACCCACATGCACACATATATTTTGTGGGGTGAATTTGTACATGCAGAGTTACATTGTACTTTGCTCAAAAACTGCATGAATTCATGTAAAACTCCGTTATCTCACTTTTTAGATTAGAATCAATCTAAACATCATGGCATAGACAGAGAACACAGGGGGCTAACACCTTCAACATATTGTCTAGCTATCACCATTGTTAACAGCTAACCTGAGAATGCAACTTTTCAAAAAAAGAGGTTTTGTGATTTACTGATGAAAGAAGTGAAACTATCATGGTATTCTAACAGATGAAAGACTCAACAGACAACCAAGGTATTTTTCAATGGATAATTTCAGTTACATCATACTGTAAATTTTTGCTATAAATTCTGTGTTTTAGGATTGAGCCCTCCACTACCACCTGATGAAGGAGCGACGCTCCGAAAGCTAGTGCTTCCAACTAAACCTGTTGGACTATAACCTGGTGTTGTGTGATTTTGAACTTTGTACACCCCAGTCCAACACCGACATCTCCAAATCATTCTCAAGATAGCTCAGGTTTTTCAAACAATAAGTGTGGAATCTGTCTGTCTCCCATTGCTATATCAAACTGACAAATTCTCTGTATAGCTTTACATGGAATCATGCATTTTTTGAGCAAAAACAAAAGTCATTCTGCAAAAACAAATTCACTGCATAAGCTTATAAGTGTGCGCATATAGGAGAGACAGGTTGAGTGTGCACGTGATAGTATGTGTGTGTACATGTAAGCTTGGTTAAGTGTGTGTGTGTGTGTGTGTGTGTGTGTGTGTGTGTGTGTGATGGGGTACGTGCGAGAGGCTGCATGTGTCAGTCTGAGCGCAAGGGGTGTATGTGTGTGCATATGAGAGAGAGCTTGTGTATAGGAAGGGTCTGACAATAGCATTTGGACACAGACAGACTTCACACCTATTGTTTTAAAAACCTGAGCTATCTTGAGAATGTAATTTTAAAAAAGTTCTGGAATTTACCTCCAAAGAACAGAAACCATTCGAAAAGATGAAAGTTTTAAACTAAGATTGTTTACTGTATCACATCTCCATGACACTGGACTCTTTTGTCTATAAATTCTGTGAGCATGATCTTAACCTCCACAACAACCTGATTAAGAAGCAGCGCTCCGAAAGCTAGTGCTTCCAAATAAACCTGAAGGACTATGACCTGGTGTTGTGTGATTTTTAACTTTGTTTTAGAACATAGAACATAGAACACTACAGCGCAATACAGGCCCTTCAGCCCTCGATGTTGCGCTGCCCTGTCATAGCAATCTGAAGCCCTTCTAACCTACACTATTCCATGTACTGAAAAATGTGTTGCTGGAAAAGCGCAGCAGGTCAGGCAACACCCAAGGAGCAGGAGAATCGGCGTTTCAGGCATAAACCCTTCTTCAGGAATGAGGAGGATGTGCCAAGTAGGCTAAGATAAAAGGTAGGGAGGAGGGACTTGGGGGAGGGGCGTTGGGAATACGATAGGTGGAAGGAGGTTAAGGTGAGGGTGATAGGCCTGAGAGGGGGTGGGGGCGGTGAGGTCGGGAAGAAGATTGCAGGTCAAGAAGGCGGTGCTAAGACCAAGGGTTGGGACTGAGATAAGGTGGGGGGAGGGGAAATGAGAAAGCTGGAGAAATCTGCCCCTTTGACCATGACCCCACCTCCCACCACGAAACCATCATCTCCCAGACCATCCATTACCTCATCCCCTCAGGGCTTCTCCCATTCACTGCCTCCAACCTCATAGTCCCACAACCCCGCACCGTCCGTTTCTACCTCCTGCCCAAAATCCACAAACCTGACTGCCCCGGCCGATCCATTGTCTTAGCCTGCTCCTGCCACACCGAACTCATCTCTGCATACCTCGACACGGTCCTGTCCCCCTTTGTCGAAGAACTCCCCACCTACATTCGGGACACCACCGACGCCCTCCACCTCCTCCATGATTTTCACTTCCCCAGCCCCCAACGCCTTATCTTCACCATGGACATCCAGTCCCTGTACACCTCCATCCCCCATCACAAAGGACTCAAAGCCCTCCGCTTCTTCCTTTCCTGCCGAACCAACCAGTACCCTTCCACTGACACCCTCCTTCGATTGACTGAACTGGTCCTCACTCTGAACAACTTCTCTTTCCAATCCACCCACTTCCTCCAAACCAAAGGAGTAGCCTTGGGCACCTGCACAGGCTCCAGCTATGCCTGCCTCTTGTCGGATATGTAGAACAGTCCATCTTCTGCAGCTACACTGGCACCATCCCCACCTTTACTTCTGCTACATCAATGACTGTATCAGCGCTACCTCGTGCTCCCACGAGGAGGTTGAACAGTTCATCCACTTTACTAACACCTTCCACCCCGACCTCAAATTTACCTGGACCGTCTCAGACTCCTCCCTCCTCTTCCTAGACCTCTCCATTTCTATCTCAGGTAACCGACTCAACATGGACATTTACTCTAAACCGACCGACTGCCACAGCTACCTTGATTACACCTCCTCCCACCCTGCCCCCTGTATAAACGCCATCCCATATTCCCAATTCCTTCACCTCCGCCGCATCTGCTCCCAGGAGGACCAATTCCAATACCGAATAACCCAGAAGGCCTCCTTCTTCAAAGACCGCAATTTCCCCTCAGACGTGGTTGACGATGCTCTCCACCGCATCTCCTCCACTTCCCGCTCCTCCACCCTTGAATGCCGCCCCTCCAATCGCCATCAGGACAGAACCCCACTGGTCCTCACCTACCACCCCACCAACCTCCAGATACATCGTATCATCCTTCGTCATTTCTGCCACCTCCAAACAGACACCACCACCAAGGATATATTTCCGTCCCCACCCCTATCAGCGTTCCGGAAAGACCACTCCCTCCGCGACTCCCTCCTCAGGTCCACACCCCCCCCACCAACCCAACCTCCACTCCTGGCACCATCCCCTACAACCGCAAGAAATGCAGAACTTGCACCCACACCTCCCCCCTCACTTCCCTCCAAGGCCCCAAATGATCCTTCCATATCCATCACAAATTCACCTGCACCTCCACACACATCATTTACTGCATCTGCTGCACCCGATGTGGCCTCCTCTATATTGGGGAGACAGGCCGCCTACTTGCGGAATGTTTCAGAGAACACCTCTGGGACACCCGCACCAACCAACCCAACTGCCCCATGGCTGAACACTTTAACTCCCCCTCCCACTCCGCCAAGGACATGCAGATCCTTGGCCTCCT
This sequence comes from Chiloscyllium punctatum, assembly GCF_047496795.1. NCBI lineage: Eukaryota > Metazoa > Chordata > Chondrichthyes > Orectolobiformes > Hemiscylliidae > Chiloscyllium > Chiloscyllium punctatum. The sequence continues at coordinate 14,772,888 of NC_092743.1, forward strand.
CCATCGCCAGACCATGGCAACATGATGCCTGGAGGAAGAGCGCCTCATCTTCCGCCTAGGAACCGAAGAACTCCCCACCTACATTCGGGACACCACCCACGCCCTCCACCTCCTCCATGATTTTCACTTCCCCAGCCCCCAACGCCTTATCTTCACCATGGACATCCAGTCCCTATACTTCTCCATCCCCCATCACGAAGGCCTCAAAACCCTCCGCTTCTTCCTTTCCTGCCGAACCAACCAGTACCCTTCCACTGACACCCTCCTTCGATTGACTGAACTGGTCCTCACTCTGAACAACTTCTCTTTCCAATCCACCCACTTCCTCCAAACCAAAGGAGTAGCCATGGGCATCCGCACAGGCCCCAGGTATGCCTGCCTTTTCGTCGGATATGTGGAACAGTCCATATTCCGCAGCTACACTGGCACCATCCCCACCTTTACTTCCGCTACATCAATGACTGTATCAGCGCCATCTCATGCTCCCACGAGGAGGTTGAACAGTTCATCCACTTTACTAACACCTTCCACCCCGACCTCAAATTTACCTGGACCGTCTCAGACTCCTCCCTCCCCTTCCTAGACCTCTCCATCTCTATCTCAGGCGACCGACTCAACACGGATATTTACTATAAACCGACCGACTCCCACAGCTGCCTAGATTACACCCCCTCCCACCCTGCCCCCTGTATAAACGCCATCCCATATTCCCAATTCCTTCACCTCCGCCGCATCTGCTCCCAGGAGGACCAATTCCAATACCGAACAACCCAGATGGCCTCCTTCTTCAAAGACCGCAATTCCCCCTCAGACGTGATTGACGATGCTCTCCACCGCATCTCCTCCACTTCCCGCTCCTCCACCCTTGAACCTCACCCCTCCAATCGCCACCAGGACAGAACCCCACTGGTCCTCACCTACCACCGCACCGGTCCTCATCTATCACCCCATCAACTTCCAGATACATCGTATCATCCTTCGTCATTTCCGCCACCTCCAAACAGACCCCACCACCAAGGATATATTTCCCTCCCCTCCCCTATCAGCGTTCCGGAAAGACCACTCCCTCCGCGACTCCCTCCTCAGGTCCACACCCCCCACCAACCCAATCTCCACTCCTGGCACCTTCCCCTACAACCGCAAGAAATGCAAAACTTGCGCCCACACCTCCCCCCTCACTTCCCTCCAAGGACCCAAAGGATCCTTACATATCAGTCACAAATTCACCTGCACCTCTACACACATCATTTACTGCATCCGCTGCACCCGATGTGGCCTCCTCTACATTGGTGAGACAGGCCACCTACTTGCGGAACGTTTCAGAGAACACCTCTGGGACACCGCACCAACCAACCAACCCAACCGCCCCATGGTTGAACACTTTAACTCCCCTTCCCACTCCGCCAAGGACATGCAGGTCCTTGGCCTCCTCCATCGCCAGACCATGGCAACATGATGCCTGGAGGAAGAGCGCCTCATCTTCTGCTTCGGAACCCTCCAACCACAAGGGATGAATGCAGATTTCTCCAGCTTCTTCATTTCCCCTCCTCCCACCTTATCTCAGTCCCAACCCTTGGTCTTAGCACCGCCTTGTTGACCTGCAATCTTCTTCCTGATCCCTCCGCCCTCACCCCTTCTCAGGCCTATCACCCTCACCTTAACCTCTTTCCACCTATTGCATTCCCAATGCCCCTCCCCCCTACCTTTTAACTTAGCTTGCTTGGCACACCCTCCTCATTCCTGAAGAAGGGCTTATGCCTAAAAGATTGATTCTCCTGTTCTTTGGATGCTGCCTGACCTGCTGCGCTTTTCCAGCAACACATTTTTCAGCTCCGATCTCCAGTCCTCACTTTCTCCACCTATTCCATGTACATCCATATGCCTGTCCAATGACGACTTAAATGTGCTTAAAGTTGGCGAATCTAGAATCTAGTTTTAGGATTTAAGACTTTTTTTTTAAATCTGAGAAGAGGTTTGGCATGGAAATTATTCTTGGATAATTATCCAAAAAGAATTGTATGGTTGCTGGGGAAAAGACAGAAAAATGGGACAAGCTAATTATATGATAGAGTAAACTTTCATTTTGTACTGAATCTGTATTTATCATCATCATTACTGGAACATATACGAACACAGGGATCACTGCTGCCTGATAAACCAATGCCTTAGTCATGGATCAGATATCCATACTGCAAGACTCTGTGATGCTTTGTTATATTAGAATTTACGGCTGCCCACATACTATGGGTAAGGTGTAGCTCCTGGCAGCTGGAAGTTGAGAAGTTGGCAGTGAGATGTTGCCTCCTGGAATATTTGAAGCCTTTGATGTTGATCCTTCAATAATTCTTAACCTGGATTTCAGTAAGCAATGTACTGACCTACCTCAGACATTGCAACACTAGAGTCTGTTAGGGCCTGTGTCTATGGGAGGATGGAGACTTGATGGACAAGTAAGGAATGCACACCCAACGGAATCCTGCTCCAGATAGAATATCAAGACGCAACCATCCATAATCCTCCGTTTAGTGGCTCAGGCAGCATCCGAGGTATAGGAAAATCGACGTTTTGGGCAAAAGCCCTTCATCAGGAATAATCCTCCACTGAAGACCACATGAAAATGCTCATGGTGTAAACACTGGCATCTGGTCAATATATACTCATGCCATATGAGGCACCCATAAGTGTTGGAATTATCAGTTCATTATCCTATCTGGTATCTCTCCATCTGCTGGGCCCCAAACTGCAAAGGCAACAGCTGGCAGAAATGCTGAGAAAAAACAAAACTTTAAAGACCTTTGGGTGAGTACTACTATCCAAAAGGCTCTACTAGAAAAATGGGATTTGCAATTCAAAGTTCTTAAGATAAAAACAGAACCTTCAATCATAAAAAGGCTGAACAGAACCTTCACAAGCATCATCCCTGCTGCCTCCCCTGTTGACCTACCAGGCCATTATTGTGCCACCTATTGGTCATGACTTGTACAGCACGGATGGCCGGCCCCTCCTGATGACATTCGGAAACAGCGCCATCTGCTGATGCCTGGTTCCCCTCTCAAACGGCGCCACCTGGCGATCATTATTCGCTCCCACAATTTGTTCCTCCCGAGACAGCGCCGCCACCCGATGTCTCCGCGCTATAGCAGACGGGTCGAGCGCCTCCTCTCGGTTCCCCTGCGTCGTTACCAGCAGAGCGGGAGGCGCCAAAGCATCGCCGTCGAGTCAGCCCCGCGATCCGAGGCCTGTGCCCTGCCGCCTGGTCTCGCCGCTGAAATCCCTCCTCGCGATGTTCGTGGCCCGCAGTATCGCGGCCGACCACAAGGACCTGATCCACGATGTTTCCTTCGACTTCCACGGGAGGAGGATGGCGACCTGCTCCAGCGACCAGAGCGTGAAGGTGAAGAGGCCGAGGCCCTGGGGAGGGACTGAGGCCTGGGGCAGAGAGAGAGAGAGAGAGAGGGAGAGAGGGGGGGGGTCCTGGGGCAGAGAGATGGGGGGGCTGCTGGGCAGAGAGGGAGAGGGGAGGGTCCTGGGGCAGAGAGGAGAGAGAGAGAGAGAGGGGGGGGGGTCCTGGGGCAGAGAGATGGGGGGGCTGCTGGGCAGAGAGGGAGAGGGGAGGGTCCTGGGGCAGAGAGAGAGAGGGGTCCTGGGGCAGAGAGGAGAGTGGGGAGATGCACATGGAGAGAGAGAGTGGGGAGGGGGAGATGGGGAGAGAGAGAGAATGTGGGGAGGGGGAGACGGGGGGAGGAGAGTGGGGAGGGGCACATGGGGGTGGGAGAGTGGAGAGGAGGACAGGAGTGGTGGAAATGGGGGAAGGGGACATGGAGGAGGGAGAGTGGAGAGGGGGACATGGGGGAGGGGGAGATGGGGAGGGGGAGAGGGACATGGGTGTAGGGAGAGGGTCATGTTGGGGAAGGGGCATGGAGGGGTAGGGAGAGGGACATGTGGATGGGGCATTGGGAGTGAGGATGTCATGGGGGTAGGGAGAGGGACTTGGGGGGGAGAAGGACATGGGGAGAGGGACATGAGGGAGAGAGGGATGAAGGAAGAGGGAAATGAGGGGAGGGATATGGGGGGAAATGAGGCATGGAGGGGAGGGGCATTGGGTGAGAAGGAGGGGAGAGAGAAGGAGAAATTGGGTTGAGAGTGGAGAGGTTGCTCCCCAGGAAGTAGAGGTTGTCACCTCCTTGGGAGTGATGAAAGAGGGAGCCTGGGGAATTGGAGGTAGGAATTGTTCGCTTGCCCTCAACCAGCCCCATAGGTTCATTTTGCTTCACTGAGCCATTCCACTGACTTCAACATTGTCTTCTGGTCTTGATCAGTTCTGATGAAAGGTCATCGACTTAGTTTGATCTTCTCATTTGTTACCTGACTTCCTGAGTTATTTTGCTGCTTTTACTGTTATTATTTCAATGAGTGAAAATCTTAGTGAGTGTGAGTTTTTATTGATTGAACCTCTATTGAACCAGTATGGTGAAGGCAATGGGAAGTCATTTGTAAGTCCCACAAAGAGGTCTGAGATGAATTAACAGGTTTTCTGTTCAGGAAGAGTGTAAACCTTTGCTCAATATACTCAGAAAGCCTTTTTGATGAATGTAGCGAAACTGGAAGGTTCGTTTTCAGACATTTCATCACCGTATTAGGTAACATCTTCAGTGAGCCTCCAGATGAAGCAGTGGTGGTGTAGCCTGTTTTTTATTTATGTGTTTGAGTTTCCTTGGGTTGGTGATGTTCTTTTTCAGGGGGTGGTAAATGGGATCCAAGTCATTGTGTTTGTTGATAGAGTTCTGGTTGGAATGCCATGCTCCTCGGAATACATGGACATCAACTAGCCACAAAAAGACATTACCCACTCTCACTACTATCCTTTCATACGGATGAGAAAGGACACCAGTTTGACTGGGACAACACATCCATTCAAGGACAAGCCAAACAGAGACATGCACAAGAAATCCGAGAAGCATGGCATTCCAACCAGAACTCTATCAACAAACACATTGACTTGGATCCAATTTACCACCCCCTGAGAGAAAAACGGAAACGACATCACCACAGGAAATGACATCACCAATCCAAGGAAACTCAAACACTGAAATAGAAAGTGGGCTACACCACCAGTGCTTCATCCAGAGGCTCACTGAAGATGTTACTTAGTATGGTGATGAAACGTCTGAAAACGAACTTTCCAGCTCAGCAAGGAAACCTACATCCAGAAACTCAACATGAGCTACAAATATTCTCAAAACTCGCTAGTCTTTTTAATGTGTCAGATAGGACAGTGATTCTCAACCTTTTCAGTATAAATGCACACTTTAATGAGAAAAACAATTCCACAGCTCACCCACATTTTTAATACTGCGTGTGTGGTGTCAGAAGTCAATGTCTCAGTGGCTTTGGAGGCTTCCACAAGCACTGTCGATAGGGGCACCTGGTGTCAGCAGATACTGCCTTCAATAATCAATACTAAGACCATGGAGCAAATCAGAAGCACAGACCAGCCTTGACACTCAGTGGTGCTGATTCCCAAAAACTTAACAGCACATTCTTCACCTTGTCATGACAGATCAGTTGTAAACCACTGAGAACAGATACTTATTATCAGTGCAATGTGGACAGACATCTCTGACTATTCAGGTCTTCCTTGGTACTGCACACTTGTACCGGCTTCATGTGGGGCTTGTACCCACATCTGATTCAGAAGTGAGTGTGCTATTATTGATTTAAGCTGTGGAATGGATTTTTGTGTAGGGCACATAAGGCCAAAAGATAGAAAATAGGCATAATTTAAGCTATTCATTGAATTTACCATTCGACTGAATCATGATTGATCTTCTCCCTCAATGTCATTTCCCTACAGTCTCTATTTCCCTTGTTACATTAGATTTTGGAGATCTGTCATGTTGTCTGGTACTCATAGATATTGTAATAGAGAGATTGTCCAAAATTAGGAGTCGTGTAAGAAAATCACTAAATGCAATAAGGAACCAGATAGATTATTTGAGGTAACTCGGTGCATTTAAGGGGAAAAGAGATATGCGCGTGACGATAGAAGGATAAGATCATGCTGATAGTGCAAGATGAAGTAGAATGGGTGGAGGCTCACACCAGTTCATCCAAAAAAATGAAGGTAAACTACAGTGTTTTAGTGATTACATATTTTGTGTTGTAATCTATATGCAATTGGATGGCATATTGGTTCAGTGATTAGCACTGCTGCCACACAACGCCCAGGGACCCATGTTTGACTTCCGCCTAGAGTGTCTGTTTGTGTGGAGTTTGCACATTTTCCCTATGTCTATTTGGGTTTCATTCAGGTGCTCCAGTTTCCTCTCATAGTCAAAGGAAGTGTGGGTTAGGTGGGCTAGCCATGAGAAATATAGAGTTACAGGGATGGGGTAGGGGGCTGGGTTTGGGTTGGATATTGTTCAGAGGGTTGGTGCCGACCTGAATGGCCTCTTACCGCACTGTAGGGGTTCTGTGATTCAATCTATACTGATTTACTATTACGCTGTATATAGCAAATTTAGTGGTCAAGGATTTTTTTTGATTAGATTAGATGCCCTACAGTATGGAAACAGACCATTCAGCCCAACAAGTCCACACCAACCCTCTGAAGAGTAACCCACCCAGACTCATTCCCCTCCCTTATATTTACCCCTGACCAATACTATGAGTAGCAATACTTCTTATTTTTTTCACATCGCATTGTTCAGTGTTTGAGAAAAAGAGATCGATTAGCTTATGAAATGTGACTCTAATTGCAAGGTTATTAGATTGTGTCAAGAGATCAAGATCTCTTATGTTTTCAGTGTCTATTAGATCTTGTTGATGTCATCTGATAAGAATAGATCTTCTGACCTACAAACTGTTCAGAGCTCCCACATTGTAAAGTGAACGTTGAATTGAAAAGAATGGGATATTTTTGACCTCCAGTTCTTCCCAGATTTCCTTTGGCTAAGTTCCATTCATTTATTCCATAGGGGGCTTACTCCTAGCTTTTTTGCAGAGTGTAGTTGTATAATATGTTGCTGGACATGTGGGAGTTGGAAGGGACAAGGTTGCCCTCTCATGAACGCCTGTGGGGAAGCACCTGGTTCACCATTCAGGACAAGCTACAAAAATCATTTCCATTGGTTCATCAGCAGTAATGGTTTCTAGTTCAAAATATTTTGTATGTCTGTGAATCCATTGGATTTTAAAAAAATAAATGTTGCATTGGTTTAACAGGTGTGGGACAAGGGTGAAACTGGTGAGTGGCATTGCACAGCCAGCTGGAAGGTGAGTACATGCTGCCAGAGTGCGGAGGCACCAGAGTAATACCATTGTGTTTTGTCTTCACTCTTTTTCTGTTGGCACATATCAATTTGCACCTCTGTTTAATGTCCATATGTTTACACTATTTAAACTCTTAGGAGTTCTGAACTTGAAAAAAATCAGACTCCATAATCTCTCACTCAGAAACAGCCATTCTTTCAGCATGTTTCACCAAATGTTGACATTATTTGAGGAGTAACTGAGTTGAGTTCACAAGTGAAAACAGAAGCTAAATGGTGGGTGTAACAATATTCGACAGTGGTAATTTTTGAAAGTCTCTGCAGAGAGTACTGTCACAAATAAAAACAGATCAGATTACATGAGGACTGCTTCACATTGTTCAACTCTAAAACCCCTGAGCAACTGACAATATAATAACCTTGGTAATCAGAAATTTCAGATTACCAAACTGTTCAAGTTAATCATAGTACTATAATCTTTTACTGACAAAAAGAGACATACTGTTGATGGTTTTTAGTTTTGTATTCTTCAGGACAGACTACCAAATTTCAAAGGAAGTGACAATTTGTAACATCATAGTGACATAAACTGTGAGCTGTTCTATTTGAAATTTGGTATTCTTGCAACTGTGCTGATGAATGCAAGAAAAGTGTCAACAGTCTGTCTCTTTTGAAAGCAGTAATTCATTCTGTATTACCAAACAACTATTAACCATTGTTCTTTTGATGATTTGACTTCATAATAAAAAGGCTCCCTTCAGACATATTTCTTGTCAAGAACAGCACTCAGCATGCCTGTTTAAAAGAATTTAGAATATAACAATTAGAACTAAGTATTTATTGTGTAGCGTATAAAAGAATATATTGTAGTGTAGTCCAGTTCGGAGAAAATATACTTATGTGCAGCTGATATTGTTTTGTCTCCTAGAGCACAAGGGCTATATGTGAGTGGTGATTGTTCCTCAAATCAATTTCTGTCTCTGTCAGCATGTAAGGAAGCCACACTCAATAACTTGTATATCATATATGGCATCTGATTGTGGGGAATAAGCAGTTTTAAAAAACATCATCTTACCACTTTGGTGCAAAGTTGATCATTCCAGGCTCCTCCACTCCTTTGTCATAGTTGTGGCAAGTTCACTGGGGAGTAGAAATACATTTTACTGCAAATAATGTGAAGTTGAAAGACTTCGGTTGGAAAGATTATTGAGATGAAGCAAGATTAATGCATGAGAGAAAAAGAATAATGATATAAATAGAATCAGAACATTGGTGGCACACAAATATACTTTCTCTTATATGCTGTACTGCACTACAGTATATTCATTTATATTTGATGTAGTGGATACGTTGTTATAATTGTAACATATTCTAAACAGAATCACGAATCCGCACAGTCCTTCACACATGCATTGGATCCACTCAGATAATGGCTAACTTTCTCCATGGACTTCACTTACCCGCCTGACCTCTGTATCTTTGATTCTCTTAATATTAAAACATTTGTTACTATTGATTTTGCAACAGCAACAGAGAATTCTGTCTGTTTGAGTGAGTGAGTAAATTTTTCCTGTTTAAAAGAATTTTAGCCAGTGGAAATAGCCTCGGAGATCCACCCTATTAAAACCTTTTAAGTACTTTTTGGTTTCAATTAGATAGTCTCTTTTCTAAACTCTGAAGTCTATAGCCCACTACTACGTGATCACTCCTCATCAGTCTGTAATGTCACGTGAGAATTGATGTCAACTGGTGTGCACCAGCTGAGTGAATGATCTATATCTATCATGTAACATTGTATGATTATCATTCAAATTAAGATACTTCCCATTAATACCATTGTACAGTATTTTGTACTATCTGTTTTGTAGACACACAGTGGGTCAGTGTGGCGAGTGACATGGGCCCACCCTGAATTTGGGCAGGTGTTAGCGTCCTGCTCCTTTGATCGGACAGCAGCTGTGTGGGAGGAGATTGTGGGAGAATCGAATGACAAACTACGAGGACAGAGCCATTGGGTGAGTTTGGATATTTTCACAACTGTTGCTGTTGGGTTTGTTGGTTTTGGTCTGTGATGCTGTATTTGCAATGGATGTGGAAGTGACAGTTTTACTACACTCCCAGTCTCCAAAGCAACTAATCCACCAGACATTCAACAAAAATTCAAATTCTAATGCTCAACATGTTATCTGAAAAGATTGTTTTAACAAATGACAAAACTAAACAAGTTAAAATATAATTTATGTGGTTAGCGAAATGGTCAGTAATGTTTTATATTATTTGATAGCTGTAGGTTGAAAGCTGACTGATGAATAATAAACCGCAATAGTTATCAAGTGAAGTGACAAAAGAGAACTTGCTTTTCAACAGCACGTTCACAACCTTGCGGCATCCCAAAGAACTTTATAACCATCGTGGTAGGTTTGAACAGCAGTCATTTTTTAATGTAGAATCTCTGGAAACCAATTTGTATGCTATCATTCCCACAGACAGCAATGTGATAATGACCAGATAATGTTTAAATTGTAATTAGTTTATGAAGAAATACTGGCAGGTACTCCCCTTCTTCAAAATAGTGCCATGGAATCTTTTACATCCACCTCAGTTTAACATCACATCTAAAAGACAACAGTCGAGCACTGCTTTACTACAGGACTGAGACATCAGCACAAATCTTTCTGCTTAGGTTTTTTGAATAAGATGCCACATCTTCCCCCTCAGAGGCAAGAATGATGTACCCAGTCACCCTCCTATTTGTCCAAGTTATCTATTAATACCAATTTTAACCAGTCCAATACAAGTTAGACCGAGTGCTGTCAGTGATGGCAACTGCTGGCAGATTGCTGAGGCAGAATATTTTAAACATTGTGCAGTTAAGCTCGGGACATGGGCTCTAACATGAACATGGAACAAGGTGAAAATTGGATTAAGTAATACAGAACAACCCCCCTCGATTATCTGAACGAGACGGGTGGGGAGTATTTTGTTTGTACAGCTGAGAGTTTGGATAACAGATTGTTCAGATAACAGATAGCATTTTTACAGGACCTTGAGATCTTGTTCGAATAATCTGAAATTCAGATAATTAATGTTCGAGTAATCGAGGTTACCCTGTAATCTGGAATTAAAACTTCGATATGGAGAACAAACGCTGGCCTAGCCAGTAAATATATTTTTTTAAATTACCACTTGCATGAAGAATAGCTCCAGGTATGATATTGGAGTGCTGCTGGAGCCATTGGAGTAAAGAATGCCAGAAATAGGAGCAGGAGGAGGTGACTTAGCCACTCTAGTCTGTCCCACCATTGTATAAATTCATGGCTGATCTGTCCTAGTTCCTGTTTGCGTGCCACCTTCTCATAGCCAATATTTCCTATTCACTTCTTTAAGTACTTTCAGTGATCTACCCTCCACAATTTTTCAGACATGCACTATCCCCTTGGAGAAGAAATTCTTTCGCAACGCAGATTTTAATGAATATCACCTTACTGTATAATTATCCCCTAACTCAAGATTTTCACCTTAAGAAAACATCTTCTGGACATTACTGTCAAACTCCCAACTGAAACTAGTACTTTTCAGTAAGATCGCAATACATCTTGTTCCATTAAACGAGTAACTATGCTCAGGAAAGAAGGGAAAATGAGAGTATATTGCAATGAAACAAAAATAACAACCCTTGTCCGTATCTGTGTTCACATTAACAAGCTCTTAAGTACCTATCTCCAAACAGGTTAAGAGGACGACACTTGTAGACAGCAGAACCTCAGTAACTGATGTGAAATTTGCTCCGAAACACATGGGCTTGGTTCTGGCCACCTGTTCTGCAGATGGAGTTGTGCGGATATATGAAGCCCCAGACGTTATGAATCTCAGTCAGTGGTCATTGCAACATGAGATCTCATGCAAATTAAGCTGCAGCTGTATTTCCTGGAATCCTTCCAGGTAAGAATGTGTGGATATTCCTCCTTCACTTAATGCTTCAGAATATTTTAAACACATACACTATTTGCGGATAAAATAGCAGCTCCAGAAAAATTAACTGATAATATAAAACAAAGATCTGAAACAAAAATAGAAATTTGTAGTGAAACTTAGCAGGTCTGGCAGAATCTATGGGAAGAAAACAATTAACATTTCAAGTCTGGTGACTCTTCATCAGAATCTCTTTAGGTCAGCACAACATCAAGGGCTAAAGGGCCTGTACTGTGCTGTACTGTACTACGTTCTATGTCTTGGTTAATAAAGAGCATTTTTATTACTTGTACACAACTAATCAAAAGTCTCTTTCACATTCAGAATAAATTTATGGTGAACTGCTATGGAGATTGTTCATAAAGTTGATTATAGTTCTTCCTTCTGACGCTAACAGGAAGAGTAGGGAGAAGAATTTAAGGTTAAACTAGATAAACATTAGGGAAAAAGGACCAGAACTTATGCTGATAGGAAGAAATGAAGAGTCAAAGGTGCATTTGGAACATACTACTGTCTTGGCTAGTTGGGCTGAATGGTCTGTTTTTGTGTTATCAGTACTCCAAATTGTAGTATGTATACCATCAATTTAAACAAAGCAAACCATCTTTACATGGCTAATGTCCATTTACAAAGATTTGGCCAAAATGGTGTGATCATCTTTGCATCTTGTACAACTTTCCCAACAGGTGGTCAGCTTCCATGAATTTTGTTCTGGCATCTTTTCCAGTTGTTTTCTGTTGGCATTTGACCTCAGAGTATTCACTGCCAGTTGTGTAGCAAGGTTAAAAACTGCTGCATTTCCCTGCTGATATCTCTCACTTGGAAAGTATGGCAACCAGTTGTGCTGTGCCAGCTCATTGAAAGAACTAACCAACAACACAGTCCCTTCCTGTTTCACTGTCATCCTGCAATTTTCTAATGTCTATTTAAAAGTTGTTACTGAGTATGTTCCCATCACATGTTCAGGCAACACATTTCAGATCACGACAACTGTAAAGGGAGTTGGAGAAAAAAAAATTCCTTGTCACCCATCTGGCTCTTTGAGCAGGGAAAATTTACATAAAATGTCAACTTAGTTTGGAATCTTATTCCCTAATGAAAGTGCATTTTACAGATTTCTATCAGTACAGTCAAGCTTCCTGTTTTGGAAATAGATCTTTTGATTGCTTTTTCAGCCAAGAGTTCAGCTTTAAATCTTTTTCTTTTGCTTCTGTCCTTTTGAAAATATTTTACCACAATATTCTAGCACAGTGAAAGTTATCAGTGAAAATTACTACTTGTACAAGTTTAATTACATCATTTGTAAATAGGGCTAATAATTATCTCAATTTTTTTCTAATAATTTGCTTCGCAGTTCCCGCTCTCATCCCCCTATGATTGCGGTGGGCAGCGATGATAGCAGCACAAATGTTGGCGGAAAAGTTCAAATTTATGAATACAATGAAAACACCAGGTAGGATATGCTTCATTGGATGAAAATTGACTTTTTCTCCATGTTATCCCTATCCTCTCCCCATCGCCTGTGTGCGCTGGAATAATGTTTCTTGAACAATGACTGTCTGTTAAGGTGTGACCCAAGTGGCTGATTTTCAGGTCTAAACTTGGATGGTGAGCATCAGTAGCCTTCTGATATAGAGGAAATGCCCCTTACTAAGTCAGATTCTCAAAGAGAGGCAGGGAATGTATGCAGGTGTCTGTTGCACAGGTTTAAAATTAGGAATTTTGGTTAGGTTTCTCCCCATTAGCTTGGGGCCTCTGAAATAAAATGTAGATTATTGCAGTGCTGTCCCAACTAAGATCTGCATAAAGCATGGGTTATTGACTAAACTTGGGATCTTTCTGGTCTCTGGTGCACAGCTCAAGATCCTCGACAAAGTAGGAAGTTATCTTTGCCATCATGTGGAATTATCTGTGCCAGACCCTCCTATCCCTGTGAGCTCTATTTGGACTATTGCAAAGGAAAAAGTCAATAAGAGACCATCAATAAATAAATATTACAGGTAACAACCTGAAATTTTACTTTGAGGTAAATTCCCTGACATTGTTAATACCGAGGCTGGAGGTGTGCTCCAGGTTCATAACTCCACAGGTCACAACACAAACTAAAAGTACTTTTCCCAGTTACCAAAATGGTCAATTAAATACCATAGTTGTATCAAGTTATAAAATTAAAATATCAGTAAACCACAATTCTCAATAAGCACAATAGTTGGCTTATTACCAAAACAAAAATTACTGAATGAAGATGCAATATTCGGTTAATATACAGTGCAAATGTCACCAAAGTACATGCACGAACTTGCTGTTACTCTCTGTCTTGGGAAAAGAGCAAGATTTATCTGTAGAGATTGGCTTTCTGAAACAATAAATACGCTCGCCAAAGGGTTACCCTTGAATGCAAAAGGGTGATATTTAAACGATTCCGGCACCTGTTGCTCTTTTCTGGCATGTGTGGCCAAGTGACTAATTATGCACAGTTGTCTGAGGAATCTTTCTTGCTCAGGAAATACAATTTTGAGAAGTACTTCCAACCATTCTTTCAGAAGAACAGATGGATTTCATCATGAACAAGCGAGTTTTCTTTTCAGAAATGGGAGAGGTCAGCTATGTAGCCTTGCCTCAAGGGTTTCTTGTCTCCAACTAAACAAGAGGTACCAAAACCACCCAGACACTATTCAAACAGTCCAAACCTCGTCTAAAGAAACTACTCTAGGTATTTCCACAAAACCTGAAATAAATCAATTTTTCGAAACTTATGTTCTCCAAAAAATATTCAATAAGATGTATCTTCAAAATGTATCTCTCTGAAATACTGTGTACTGAGCAAACACGTTAGATCTATAATATTGTGAGCTGTATTTGTCTTTAGTTTAAAAAATAAATTATTTTTCTGTAACATCTCTTGCACAGTCGGTACTACTGTTTACATGCAAGTGGATAATGTATGAAATTAACATGTTTTACTCAGTATCCTCATAGCTGTAACTGTCAGGTTATAGTCTTATGAGATGTTAAGATTTAGTATCCTTTCTGATTGTGGAGTGACCATTGAAGGACCTTGAAAAGCTAGCTGTCATATAATGGCCAATTCCCCCCTATGAATTCGAATTTGAGTTTCTACTTTGTAGGTATGACTGAGCAGAAGAACATAAATAGAAAAAAAGAGCAGGCCATTTCATCCCTTGAGCCAACTCTGCATTCAATATGGCTGATCTGTTTGTGACCTTAACTCCACTTTTCTGCCTGCTCCTCCCACCACAAAAAAAAACTTTGACTCCCTTGTGGATCAAAGTATCATTTTCCTCACAGCAATCTTAAATAACGAGCGAGAAAATGGGAGGAATTATCTGCACGTCTTGCTAGTCACTTGTTATGCAGTCTACATGTCTATTAAATTCATTAAGGTAAAAACAATGACTGCAGATGCTGAAAATCAAATACTGGATTAGTGGTGCTGGAAGAGCACAGCAGTTCAGGCAGCATCCAAAGAGCAGCGATAGGCTCTTTGGATGCTGCCTGAACTGCTGTGCTCTTCCAGCACCACTAATCCAGTATTAAATTCATTGGGTATGTCTAAAGCAGCCACTGTTGGAGATTTTTGTCATCTGTCTTCTCATAGTCTTCATCCTTGGAAAGAATACTTAAATCGTGCAGCAATATTTTCCATTTGAGACTTGAAATGACAAGAAAATGCAAACGAAGTATAAATGATTATGAAAACTGATTTGATATTTGTGTTTTGTATTTAGGAAATATGCAAAAGCAGAAACCCTAATCACCGTTACCGATCCTGTGCATGATATTGCATTTGCTCCAAACCTTGGACGGTCTTTCCACATCCTTGCAGTCGCAAATAAAGATGTTCGAATTTTCACATTAAAGCCTTTAAGGTGGGAGTTACTTCAGTCTTAATTTCTGACTCACTCACTGTATTTAATGTGCTCAAAGCAAATCAGTATTTTAGATGCACAACAGAAATAACTTGCAACAACCTTGTATCTGTCAAGGCATTCTGGTGTATTGTTAAGAATTTGGAATTGTTGCCAGTGGTATTTGCAGCAAGAATATTTCCAATAGTTATTTTGTGTGTGGCAGATATCAGTGATATATTATACAGAAGCAAAAAAACACATTTGGATGCTGGTAATCCAAAATTAAAACAGGAAATACCAGGACTGGCAGCATCTGTAGATAAAAGCAAAAATTAATGTTTCAGATCATAGAGTCATACAGCATAGAAACAGGCCCTGCGGTCTATGTAAACCAATAAACACCAAACTAGGCAAAACTCATTTACTTGCACTTGATCTATGGCCTGCTATGCTCTGGAATTTTAGGTACTCATTCAGATGTTTTTTAAAAGTTGCAAGAGTACCAGTCTCCACTGTTCTCTCAGGCATCATGTTCCATCCTCTGGGTGAGAAAAGAATTTTCTCAGATCGCCTCTGAACTACGTAATCCTCACCATAAACTTATGCCCTCTGCTATTAGACACTTCTACCATGGTGAAAAGATTCTGTCAACTCTGTCTATGCCTCTCATAATTTTGTTTATCTCAATCAGATACCCCATCAGTCTGCTGTACGCCAGAGAAAACAAACCCAGCCTACGCAGTGCCTCCTCAGAACTGAGACCTTTCATCTCAGGCAAAATCCTGGTGAATCTCCTCTGCATCCACTCCAATTATATTCCTCTGATAGTGTGGTGGCCAGACTGCGCACAGTATCTGGCCTAATCAATGTTTCATAAAGTTGTAAGAATACTTCCTTGCTCCTATATTTTACACCTTGGCTAATGAAAGCAAACATCCCATATGCCTTCTTTATCACCCTGTCTACCTGTGCTGTATTGTTTTTTGGACTTGTACACCAAGATCCCTCTCTTCTACGCTCTTCCAGCAAAACTGGGAAAAATTAGAAATTTGTAAAGTCATTTGTATGATAAAGGTCCTATTAGTGCTGTATTAAAAATGTACAGTAAGTTCAGGGCAACATTCTTGCTGGAACTAACGCCACAGCAACAAACAAAACTGTGCAACTAGTAATCACCTATTACTTTTCGAACTTGTTCTATCCCACATCACAGATCTGCAAAGTTAACAGTTTTTCTCTCTGCAGATGCTGTTGGACCATTATTTTTTGTTTCTGTTTCAGGTTTGCAGTATCCAAGGGGTGGAATGAAGGAAGTGAGGAATTCACCTGAGGCGGAGGGCCGTGGAGTTCTCAGGGCTCAAAGACATTATAGTGATAGAGAGGATGATGCCATGGAGGGATTTTAAACAGGATCAGAGATTTAAAATCTGGGGTGTTGTCTGACCAGGAGCCAGAATTGGTTGAGAAGCAGACAGATGAATTTGATTTGGTATAGGGTAGGATATGAGAAGCCGTACTTTTAAAACCATATGGGAGATTGATCTAGAGTGTATTGGAATAGTATAGTGCAGAGGGACAAAGAAGATGGTTTCATCTGCAAATAGCTGAGGCTGTTTAGAGATAGTGATATTAAAGATGTGGAACTAGATATTAAAGATGTGGAACTAGATGCTATCAAAATGGACAGACTATCGAGTTGGAAGCTCAGAGTTAAAAAGGACAAAAGTTGCAAATTATGGGTTCAGCCTAAGACTGTGGTCTATGATGGAACTACATGACAAGGGCTTAGATATTAACTGTAGACCTTTGGAAGACCAAAGCCAATGAAGCAGTTCAGAAATGTGGTCAATGTTGTAATATAGGACTAATCTGATTTTTTTAAACTGACACACAGCAAAGTTTTAAAAATCACACCTTTATCATTGTCTTTTCCCTTAGAAAAGAATTAAGTGGTTCAGGAGGGCCAACAAGATTTGAAATCCAGACAGTGGCCCAGTTTGATAACCACAACTCGCAGGTATGGCGTGTAAGCTGGAACATCACTGGTACGGTCTTGGCGTCCTCTGGAGATGATGGCTGTGTCAGATTATGGAAAGGTGATCTTGAATTTGAAAGCATGCTTAGATTAATGTCAAATGATTAGGTTGCTTGTGTGCTATTGTAATGATTCATAGTTTTAGCTGATGGTTACGATTTGCTGGATTAAGTGCAAGAATAAGATTAGGTGGATGCTTCTCACTAAACTGATGTTATTTCACCTTCCGTTTGGTTTCAGAATTCTTAGCTTGGTATACAGGTGTATTCTCACATGCGTATTTAACATCAAGATATTATTACATGTTTTGAAGTAACATGACATTTTTGGTTGTTTTGATGATGCAAAAATGTATTATTTTAACCTTTTTAGATTTTACACTGAAAGCTGGTTAAGAAAGACCAAAAATACTTGAATAATTGGTCATTAACATAATTATCATTGTTGGTAAGAGACCAACAAACTGAAAGAAGATCTGTAGCTGTCAGAGTTTAGGGGTTCATGATCACAGTTACCTAATGTCATCAGTCAATCATTTGTTAGGAATTCTCAGTGTATTAAGTTTGTTAAGGAGCAGCAATTTTGGATATAACACATTACTTAAATTAGACAAAGGAAATAAATAACCTATGACAGATGAAAATGCTTTATTGATCCTGAAACCATTCAGAGGCAGGATTCCAAAGTGATGGATGTTTGTCCCCAGTGTTTCACAGTCTTTAGTGGTAATAGACTTTTGGCCTTCCCTTGGGCTGATTCAGAGGAACTCCTGGTCTTCTCCTGAGAATGTGATGACTCATACTCTGGACTCTTTCTACCTCATTTTTCTCTCCCTTTCTCCCCCCCCCCCCCCCCCCGCCCCCCC
Source organism: Chiloscyllium punctatum (assembly GCF_047496795.1). NCBI lineage: Eukaryota > Metazoa > Chordata > Chondrichthyes > Orectolobiformes > Hemiscylliidae > Chiloscyllium > Chiloscyllium punctatum. The sequence goes on from NC_092743.1 coordinate 14,790,903, forward strand.
TCCTCCACTATCACAACCACCACCCCTGTTAACCTTGCTAGCAACTAATGATGTGTCAATCACGTGCCTTTTGACTAGTAACCATGGGGCAGCTACTCATGACATTGGGATGACGGTTATCCCTTTGCCCATCTTTATTTACAGGTTAGATGTCATTTTTTTATAAAAACAAAAATTCCTATTTTCTGAAACTGCATTGATGATAAGGTACACATAGCACTAGTTCATAAAAACATTGTGATCCTGTTGATTCTTGTGACCTTTCTTCTATCTTCCTTTTGTCTTTGTACTCTAGAAATTTATATTCGAGATGTTACTACTTTAACAGCTGTCAAATACCATTAGTATCTCACACTGGAAAATTCAGTTTGAAAGGAACCCTAATTTCTTTAGTCATAGAGATGTACAGCATGGAAAGAGACCCTTCCATCCAACTCATCGATGCTGACCAGATAGCCCAACCCAATCTAGTCCCACCTGCCAGCACCTGGCCCATATCCCTCTAAACCCTTGCTATTCACATCCAGATGCCTTTTAAATGTTGCAATTGTACTAGCCTCCACAAGTTCCTCTGACAGCTCATTCCACACACGCACCACCCTCTGTGTGAAAAAGTTGCCCCTTAGGTCTTTTTTATATCCCCTACTCTAGGAATAGACCTTGATCTCTCAACACTGCAGGCTCCCTGCCTCTATTCCTGATGAAGGGCTTTTGCCCGAAACATCGTTTTTCCTGCTCCTTGGATGCTGCCTGACCTGCTGTGCTTTTCCAGCACCACTCTAATCCAGACTCGGGTTTCCAGCTTCAGCAGTCCTTGTTTTTACCTTGTCTATTTATTCTATTCATGCCCTTCATGATTTTATAAACCTCTATGATGTAACCCCTCAACCTCCAACGCTCCAAGGAAAACAGCCTTGGCCTATTCATCCTCTCCCTCCATCCCTGGTAGCATCCTTGTAAATCTTTTCTGAAACCTTTCAAGTTTCACAACATTATTCCGATAGGAAGGAGACCAGAATTGCACGCAATATTCTAAAAGCGGCCTAACCAATGTCCTGTACAGCCGCAATATGATCTCCCAACTTCTGTGGTCAATACTCTGACCAATAAGGGAAAGCATGCCAAATGCCGCCTTCACTATCCTATCTACCTGTGAATCTACGTTCAAGGAGCAATGAACTTGCACTCCAAAATCTTTTTGTTCAGCAACATTTCCTAGGATCTTACCATTAAGTGTATAAGTCCTGCTAAGAGTTGCTTTCCCAAAATGTTTACATTGAATTTTAAAACACCAGGTATCAACTGGTTGTTACTTTTTCCTTATTTATAGTTATGCCCCTGATCTGTAATCTAATTTCAGACATGCTATTTGATTTTTCGTTAATGGAGTAGTAATATACTTCCTTATTTTGCAATGCAATATTTTAAATCAGGTGCACACAAAAACCACGTTCTTCTATACATTTGTTTTTCTGATGCCTATTAATCTGGGCTTTCTCAGTTCTTCATACAACATATCTATTGAATTGCTCCATTGTACAGACCAGAATTTGCTGAAACAGCAAAACACTTAAATCTTAGTTCCTCTGGTTTTGGAACGGAGGAGATGCTGGGATTCCACCTCCTTACTGATAATCAATAAAGATAGCTAGAAGTTAACATTGATGGCCATGAAGAACTAGCAACAAAGAAAAACCTACTTACATTTACCATTTTACAGGTAAGATAGAAACTGATGACATGTCTCAATAACAATAAGGGCTCAACATCTGTAGAAGGGAGATTGAGAATGTGGAATTTGGTAAGAAGCAAAAAGAATATCATTAAAAGGCAGAGGATGCTCATTATAAAGAAGAATACTGTATGGGAGAACAAGTGGATGTTTAGAACATAAAGCTAAGGGAGATTATCCAAAGTAGTTTGCCAGTTTTTATTTTGCTTTGATTCTATTTATCATTCTGATAAGATTCAATCTATGGGCCACTGTAACTGATCTTGAAGAGAATTGATTTGCTGAAGAAAGGATGAAGTTGGACTTCTCTGCCTGCCGCTGAAACCTTCATTCATGCTTTTGTTATCTGCAGATTCAACTATTCCAGCACTGGCTTCCCAATTTTCATTGTTTGTGAAATTCAGATCAGACTTTAAGTCCCTGACTGACTGATCCTTATTGGTTACTAGTCCAGCAATGCCTTTAATTAATTTTTTTAATCCTTGTATCAATTCCGTTTATGGTCTTATGCCTTCCCACCACGCCCAAAAATCTGTCTGATCTCCTCCAGCTCTACATTTCTTTGAGAATCTACACATCTTTAATTCGGGCATTCCTAATTTTCTTAGGCCCTCCATTATTGGTGAGCTAGATCCTAAATTCCAAAATTCTCTCCTTATCCAAACTCTGCCACTCGTAATATTTAGAAATCAACTTTTTGAATAAGTTTTTTGCCTCGCTACTTTCTTGACTGTCAAAGTATCAAATATTGTCTCTCAATACCTCTGTGAAATGCAACAATAACGGCACTACTTATAATTTGAAAACACATTAAACCATCCACAAAATGTATGAAATATTCATTTGTTTACAAGGGTTCATGCTTAATATCTACTGTAAAGTGAAGTTCCGTTTCTTTTTTTTCAGCTAACTATATGGACAATTGGAAATGTACTGGCATTTTGAAAGGGGATGGAAGTCCTGTAAATAATGCTTTACTCCAACAGCCAATGGCAGGTCTTGGTTCTTCAGCATTTAACAGTGCCACCTCACAGAATGCACTTAATGGAGCATCTTCTGCAGGAAGGTAGGTTGGTGGTGCCTTCAGTTCAGAAACGTTGATAAAGATTCGCAGGATACACATACTGTGTACAGTTCTGGTCACCCTGCTATAGAGAGGATATTATCAAATTGGAGAAGGTTCAGAAAAGATTTACCAGGATGCTTTTGGAACTGGAGGGTTTGATTTACAAGGAGAGGCTAGATAGGCTGGGATTTCTTTCTCTGGAGCCGAGGTGGTTGAGGGGTAACTTTGAAAAGGTTTTTAAAATCATGAGGTGCATGGATAAGGTGAATACCAAAGCTCTTTTCCCCAGGGTTGGGCAGTTCAAAATTAGGGGGCATATCTTTAAGATGAGAGGAGAAAGATTTTAAAGGGACATGAAAGTCAGTATTTTCACACTGGTTGGTGTGTGGAATGAACTACCAGAGGAAGTGGAAGACACAGTTACAACATTTGAAAGATATTTGGAAAGGTACATGAATAGGAACGTTTTAGAGTGATATGGGCCAAATACAGGAAAGTGGAACTAGTTTAGTTTGGTTGGCATGGACGAGTTGGACTGAAGGGTCTGTTTCCGTACGGAGCAGCTCTATGACAAAGCCACTATTTGGGAGTTAATACACTTCATTTGATTATTTTTAGGATTGGCTAGGGTGGCTTTACACTATGGCAATAGAACAAGGGGATCCCGTAGATATGCTGAACAAGTGTGAAATCAGGTAGTAAATACAGATTGGCTTTATGATGTAAACATTGCTTTTATGCTGGTTTTGGACAAGAAGCTGCCTTCTGTGAAAAAAAGATGAAATTGGTGTACCCTAGAAACATAGTAATATGTAGGGGAGTAGGACATTCGGCCCTTCAAGCCTGTTCTGCCAGTCAGTACAATCATGCTGATCAACCAACTCATTGCTAATGGCCATCTTCCTTGATATAGGCTGATGTAAGAAACTTGCCATTAGGCAAATTGAGTACTGTGGTAAAAACAATGACTGCAGATGCTGGAAACCAGACTCTAGAGTGGTGCTGGAAAAGCACAGCAGTTCAGGCAGCATCCGAGGAGCAGTAAAATCGACATTTCGGGCAAAAGCCCTTCATCAGGAATGCTTTTGCCCGAATCGTCGATTTTCCTGCTCCTTGGATGCTGCCTGAACTGCTGTGCTTTTCCAGCACCACTCTAATCTAGAAATTGAGGACTATGGCAAGCTTTGTTCATGAAACAAGATGCTGTTATTGCTTTTATTTGAAACTATTACTCCTTTCAGTTTGTACATTCGATCTTTTGCAGATTTTTGTGTGATTGAGTCAGTTTTTTAAAAATGTACCACATAGTTATTAAAATAAATCTTCCTGAATAAGTCTCCAATCCTTGAGCATTAAACCCCAAAATGAACAGGTTCTATTTATAAATTTTTAGTTTGCTACAAACAATTTCTTTCAAAAACACAGAATATAATCATTGCTATAAATCAGATTCCTTAACCATAAAGTCCTCAAGATGAGGAATCGACAGGAACTCTTATTCTGTGAAAATGGTTGTGTATGGTATCCCATAACTGATGTTTCTTCTTGAAGTAGTGATGCATGTAACACTGAAATGCATCTGAAATAATGAATGTCTAAACTAATAAAAGATCAGAAACAATATAACAAAGTATGTTTTCAAATGCTTGGAACTAGAAACCATCCTCATGGCACATGTTCACTTAAATGTACACCACTCTGAGCTTATACCCGGGGGTTAAAATATTTTAATTTTTCTGGTTTAAGTTAACCAAATCCCAAAATTATCTGTGTGAGACAGCAATAGTGAAGTGTTAGATTTATTGTAGATCAGCATTATTGCCTTAAAGAAACAATAAAGCAAAACCTAAATATCAAAGAAAAAACAGATAGAACATTTCTTATTTAACTGGAAGTGTCAGAGGATGGTTGAGATGAAACATTTCACATCTTCCAACATATCTGGAGACACTTCATTGACAGCATTTATGAAATAGAGTAACATCATATAACATCCTGTAGATTACCAATTACAATCTGCTCAGCAGTTTTTTATTGAGCTGTGTTTTGTATTCAAAGTGAAGAAAATAGTTACAGGTTTTTCTCTGGCCAGTAATCTTCTTTGGTTCCATTTATTTGACAGTGTCAAGTGTTTTATCAGTGATGTCCAAGTCCAACTGACTGGAAATTTAACCTCCCGATTCCTTCTTTTTTGAGGATTCTTTGGTTAAGTATGGAAACCTATAGGGGCAAATAATCTTTAATATGTGGCATGGAAAATTACTTCCAAAATCAATCCAAAATAGTATGTCACCCCTTCAGAAGTACTGCATTTTTGAATTTCAGTTTGCTATACTGTGATGCAGGTTAGCGATTGTGGACAGTTCTTTCTCTCTACAAGATTTGTATTCAGTTATCACAATTTTTGGAGCAATTGACAAAGGATTTGGCTTTCTTTATTCAGCTGTCAGAATGAAAATTGCACATTAAATGTTATTATCTCCAGCCACTACCACCTCGACCAAAACATTTACTGAATAGAAAGGATTACAAACATTTTCAAATTTGAAATGTGGTACATATTCATTTTTTTTTCCTTTTAGGAAACCTTGATACATCTTGCCTTCTGCACATATTATGCCCTTTTCAACAGACAGAAAACTCAGCTGATCTCAAGCTAACTGGAATAACTTTGCTGTTTTGCTGCTTGTTGCATGCACACGGAATGAAAAACGAATTCCCTTATCCCCTCCCCAATGTCATCTGATATCAATTGAGGCCAACTAGCAACCTGCTTACTAATAATCTTGGATGGAAGGCTTTACAAAATAGAAATTTTTGCCCTATTTGTTAGTGTTTCTTTCCTGAATAAGTTTGACATTGCTCCTGAACAGTTGACTTCAGTGTGCAGGAAAAGTTGGAGAAGCACGTGTTGGTTTACCTTACAGAAGCTTGGAAGAACTCTATTTTTGCATCTCTGTAGCCATGTAAATACATTAAGTTGATGGTAAATTACTTCTTTTGTAAAAACAAAATTAAGAAAACCACTGGAAAAGGATTAAGGCTGAAGGAAAATACAATTTAACTAATTTGATTTTGAGATGCGTTAATTTTCATTCTAAACAGCAACTACACACACAGTAACACCACACATTCATTAAACTCTAATGTCACCCAGGAACGTACCCATAAGGATATACAAACCCAAACAGACATGTTCTGTTTTTATTATTGTGGGACCAGTATTCTATGTGTTCTAATTAGAATTTAATAAATTAAGAATCACATTGACACAGCTTTGTGTGTGTTTGTTTTTTTTCGGTGTTGTATTTTAGCTTTTGTTTTGTTTGCACTATCTGTTCTAACACTGATGCATAAGCATTGTGTTTACATGATAATGGAGGAACTGTTTAAAAATACAGATGAGAGGGCATTGGAACTATTGGATAGCATTTCCTTACTGTGGTCTGTTTGCTGAACCATGACCCAGTGATTTATTTTTATTTTCAGGCATTTAACTTTCATTTTCTTATATTCACCACTTATATCTTTGTCTTCTGTTCTTTTTCTCCCATTTTATTCTCTCACCTTTGTATTCCCATCTACATTGTTTCAGGTATTTCTTTCCCCCTTCGGATCATGCTCGGGCTGGATCAAGATGGTCCAGTTATGCCCAGCTTCTTCCTCTTCCTCCTCCTGTTTCTCTTCCTCCTATGGCAGAACAGTCTTGTGATGCTGATACAACCCACCTTCAGTATCGTAACCCTCACAGTCAATATTCCTGCAGAACTCTCAATTCCTTGCCAGAGAATGAGGGGGTGCAATAAAAAGGCATACTTATGCAGAGCCGGTAATTGTATATGTTTCTGCTAAGTTAAATTTACACCCTTCCTCACTTCTTTTGAAAAATGTTCTTTGTACTGTAGATAGTTTATTGGGATTCCAACACTCATAAAATGTGTCAATAATCTGATGTTGAATTGTCTGTCTCAGTTACCTGAGTAGGTCCAAAATGTTTGAGTGGAAAGCTGGCTTTGACACCAATACATGATAACGAACAGTTAATATGTCAAGTTAAACTTACAAAATTATGTGCCTTAGAAGTGCCTACTGTTAATTGATTTTTAATTAAGATTAACTTGTATCGTAAAGGAATTCTGAAATAAATATTTAATTTTGAAATAATCAGTTGTCATATATGTAATTTTGGTGTTACAGTTGGGAGAAAATTCTGTGTTTAACATGCGTTGCCAATCTAAAACAGAGTGTTGCATGGTTGTTTAGTAAGATGACCATATCTCTGAGCTGAAATAGATCTCGCAAAGTCAGTATTTTACTAAACATTTGTACAGGTAATGGTAAGAAATTGCATTTAAGAATGAATGGAGTGTAAAATTATTTTGTGAAAAAATAAAGAACAAAAACAATTGACTCGATTACAATATGTATTTGCATGGATAGGTGGGGGAAATGTTAGTAGCTCAGTCATTGTATGGCAGTTTTGTTCTTTAATAGCATAAGCTATTTTCAAATGATACATTTTCATAAAATCCAGTGTGAAAGCAGGCCTTTCAGCCCATCAAGCCACAATGCCCCTCCAAAGAGCATCCCACCCAAACCCAGCCCCCTTCCCTATTCCTGCATTTCTCATGACTAATTCACCTCGCCTGCACATCCCTGAACAGTATGGCCAAGCTACGTAACCTGCACATCTTCAGACTGTGGAAGGAAATCCGTATCTGGAGGAAACCCACACAGACACAGGGCAAATATACAAACTCCACACAGACACTCATCTGAAGGCAGAATCGAACTGTGGACCGTGGTGCTGTGAAGCAGCAGTGCTAATCACTGAGCCAATGCCTCATTTTAAAATGAAGTGATTTTGGGATGACAGACTGGTAGTGTGCCAGTGCACGGAAGGACTTGATTTAATAATTTAATTATACCTATTTGCAATTTGTGCTGCAAATGAAAATGACACATTTCATTGATTTTTCAAGAATTCAGTGAGTACTGACAGCAAAATTCAGAAATCGAAGACTATTCGGAGCTGAAAGTATAGGATGATCTAAAGATGAGTCAAGTACACTTTCGATGTCAATAAATCTGGTGGTCATACAATTGACATTAACTAATGAGAAGTAGCTAACTGAAATAATCTATTCCTTCCAGAGTAATTGCATTTCTAAAGTTTAGTAGGCCCTCAGATTTTTTTCCCTTCCAAAGTTAACATCTTTTTCCTGTAATTGAGCTTTCCAATGAACCTTTAAAATAGCAATACAAAAAATACTATTAAAATTAAGTAAACTGATGGATTTTAAAATGGTCTGCAAATTGATTATACTTGCATAGACAAGACATTTTTACTGTCATGAGTGAAAGATGAAGTTGTTCTTCACTGTAAATAATTTGGATGAAGCCAGCATAAGCTCAAAGACAATCCAAAGAAAGATATGCAGGGAATTCAAACATGTAACAGAATGAGGTCTCAATGAAAATGCTGGCAAGTCATGTTAAAAATGTACAGGACGTTGGTTCGGCCGCATTTGGAATACTGTGTACAGTTCTGGTCACCACATTAACAAAAGGATGTGGACGCTTTGGAGAGGGTGAAGAGAAGGTTTATGGTATGGAAGGTGCTAGCTATGAAGAGAGGCTGAGTAGGTTCAGTTTATTTTCATTAGAACAAAGGAGATTGAGGGGGGACCTGATTGAGGTTTACACAATCATGAAGGGTATAGACAGGGTGGATAGAGACAAGCTTTTTCCCAGGGTGAAGGATTCCATAACGAGAGGTTATGCTTTCAAGGTGAGAGGTGAAAAGTTTAAGGGATACATGCAGCAATTACTTCACACAGAGGGTGGTGGATATTTGGAATACGTTGCCAGCAGAGGTGATGGTGGCAGGCATGGTAGATTTATTTAAGATGCATCTGGACAGGTGCATGAGTAGGTGGGGAGCAGAGGGATACAGGTTTGACCGACAGGTTTAGACAATATGTTTGGATTGACTCAGGCTTGGAGGGCCGAAGGGCCTGTTCCTGTAAATCTTCAGCCGACGGGCTGTACATTTTCTTTGTTCTTTGCTGGATGATAACTAGCAGCTCTTGGCACTGATATTTCACCTATCTGGAGCAAATCATCCTCTGCTATCCACTCAATATCATCTTTTTGGGTGGCACACTGGCTCAGTGGTTAGCAGTGCTGCCTCACAGCACCAGGGTGCCAGGTTCGATTCCAGCCTCAGATGACTGTCTGTGTGGAGTTTGCACGTTCTCCCCGTATCTGTGTGGGTTTCCTCCCACAGTCCAAAGTTGTGCAGGTCAGGTGAATTGGCCATGCTAAATTGCCTATAGTGTTAGGTCAAAGGGAAATGGGTCTGGGTGGGTTACTCTTTGTAGGGTCAGTGTGGACTGGTTGGGCTGAAGGGCTAGTTTCCACACTGTAGGGAATCTAATTTAAAATTCATGTAATACTTTAAAATCTGATTTCAGATATGGCCAATTCACCCACAGAAGGAGAAGATAGCGGCAGATGGGCAAAGACTGTTTCTTAGAAAGAAAGGGAATATATCGAGTACAGATCACAGTGAAATGACATTATAGGAACAATTGACATTAACTAATGAGAAGTAGCTAACTGAAATAATCTATTCCTTCCAGAGTAATTGCATTTCTAAAGTTTAGTAGGCCCTCAGATGTTATAGGAACAGATGTCAAAATAAAACATGATGAAATTAATGAAAAAGGGTTATACATGATTCAGAGAATGTGAATAGTGAAAGCAGAAGGGTGGTATGTTAATGCAGCAAAGAGCACATATACTGCATTTTAACATTACTGCTTCAAAAAAATGTTGTCAAACAAAAATGGATACTGAGCCACATAGTGAGAGGCCAGAATAACTCAAATTAGCGCATCTTCTGTAAGCGAGTGTCATGTAAAGGAAAGGCATATTGACATCACGGTTGTGGATCACCCAACTCAATTTAAGAAACCTGCATTCCCATGCTCCTCTCCAAGAAGAAAACTACCCATCAACCCATTCGACTTTACCAACACCCACAACCAGAAAGAACGTGGGTGCCATGGTTAAAAGTTGCAAATAACCAATCAACGTTATTTTTAGTTTTATGATAGTTAATTTTCTGACCATCTATCTACACCCTCGTCAATATGCAGCCTATTGCTACCTCCACACATAGACTTGGTTCATCTGTTGTTGAAAACTCCGTCCATTTGTCTTTCATCTTTATTCTTAATACCACAGTACACTTATAAACAGCCTCCGATGTTGAACCTACAAATATTTGTAGTCTTGCGGAACATAACTGGCTCCAATTTTCATTTACTCATTACCCATTTTCACTGATGCTATGTCTGAAAACACATCAAATATAAAACCCTCTTTTTAAAAAATGCCTCCATGTCCTTACTTATCTCTGAAATCCCTCCCACCCCTACAATGTTGCAAGATATCAATGCTTATCTAATTAACATAGAACATTACAGCACAGTCCAGGCCCTTCGGCCCTTAATGTTGTGCCGGCCTGTCATACCAATCTGAAGTCCATCAAACCTACACCATTCCATGTACATCCATGTACATCCATATGCTTGTCCAATGATGACTTAACTGTACTTAAAGTTGGCAAATCTACTATCGTTGCAGGCAAAGCATTCCATACCCTTACTACTCTCTGAGTAAAGAAACTACCTCTGACATCTGTCCTATATCTATCACCCCTCAATTTAAAGCTATGCCCCCTCGTGCTCTCCGTCACCATACTTGGAAAAAGGCTCTCCCTGCCCACCCTATCTAACCCTCTAATTATCTTATATGTCTCTATTAAGTCACCTCTCAACCTTCTCTCGGACGAAAACAGTTTCAAGTCCCTCAGCCTTTCCTTGTAAGACCTTCCCTCCATACCAGGCAACATCCTAGTAAATCTCCTCTGCACCCTTTCCAGAGCTTCCACATCCTTCTTAGAATGCGGTGACCAGAACTGTACACAATACCCAAGTGTGGCCGCACCAGAGTTTTGTACAGCTGTAGCATGACCTCATGGTTCCGGAACTCGATCCCTCTATTAATAAAAGCTAAAACACTGTATGCCTTCTTAACAACCCTGTCAACCTGGGTGGCAACTTTCAAGGATCTGTGTACCTGGACACCGAGATCTCTCTGCTCATCTACATACCAAGAATCTTACCATTAGCCCAGTACTTTGCATTCCGGTTACTCCGACCAAAGTGAATTACCTCACACTTGTCCGCATTAAACTCCATTTGCCACCTCTCAGCCCAGCTCTGCAGCTTATCTATGTCTCTCTGTAACCTACAACATCCTTCGTCACTATCCACAACTCCACCGACCTTAGTGTCATCTGCAAATTTACTAATCCACCCTTCTACCCCCTCATCCAGGTCGTTTGTAAAAATGACGAACGGCAGTGGACCCAACACCGATCCTTGCAGTACACCACTGGTAACTGGACTCCAGGATGAATATTTCCCATCAACCACCACCCTCTGTCTTCTTTCAGCAAGCCAATTATTGATCCAAACTGCTATGTCTCCCACAATCGCATTCCTCCGCATTTTGTACAATAGCCTACTGTGGGGAATCTTATCGAACGCCTTGCTGAAATCCATATACACCACATCAATGGGTTTACTCTCATCTACCTGTTTTGGCCTCTCAGCCATTTATTCACTCTGCCATTAATGGCTGTGCCTCTTGGCCCTTTGTCAGTTGGCTGTGCATACTTTCAGATCGGCATATGCACGGTGTCACAATCAAAACACTGTTAAAGTAAAAAGAATGCAGCAAACACAGCAACACTATGATCAGATAAGATATGACTACCCCCCCCCCCACTCCTCAATCTATGCTAATAATATCAAATGTACCTTAAAATATACTTAACAAATAAAGATACATGGCCAAGGAATGTAAATCCTAAACTTAAGAAACCAAAGTGTCTAATCATATGAACAGAAATTGCATTGAAGCATGCAGAAAAGCATGCCAGGAGCACTACCAGGCATACCCAAAAATGAGGTGTTAACCTGGTGAGGCTACCAACACAGGATTACTTGTGTGCCAATTGCTACCAAGCAATGCCACAACCATTGATCAAATCTGAACTCTGCGGTCTTGCAACATCAAATGGTGAGCAGTGGTGGGCAACTAACTCACCAGTGGAGGAGATTCCACAAACATCCCCAACCACCAGAATGGAGGATCCCAGCACATCTGTGCAAAAGAGAAAGCTGAAGCAGTCACAACAACTATCAGTCAGAAGTGCCAAATGAATGATTCATCTTTCTTCCTCCAGAAGTCTCCAGCATCACAGATGATAATCTTCACCAAATTCAATTCAATTCACTCCATATGATGTTAAGAAATGGTTGAGGGTACTTGATGCTGCAAAGGCCCTGACAACAATACTGATGGTACTACTCAAGATTTGTACTTCAGAACTTGTTGTACTCTAGCTAAGCTGTTTCAGTACAGCTACATTGCTGGTATCTACCCAAGGGTTGCCCAGGTATGTCCTATACACAAAAAGAGGACAAATCCAACCTGGCCAATTATGGCCCACCAGTCTACTCTTGATCATCAGAAGGTATCATTAAGGGTGGTATCAAACAGCACTTGCTTAGCAAAATCCTGCTCACTGATGCTCAGTTTAGGTTCCTCCAGGGCTACTCAGCTCCTGACCTCATTAGTCTTGGGTATAAACATGGACAAAGAAGCTGAATTTCAGAGGTGAGTGACTGCCCTTGACATCAAGACTGAATTTGAGTGTGGCATCAAGAATCCCTAGCAAATCTGGAGTCAATGGGAATCTGGGAGGAAATTCTCTGCTGGTCGGAGCCATGCTTTGCACAAAGGAAGATGGCTGTGATTATTGAAGATCAGTTATCTCAGGTCCAGGACATCTGTGCAGGAGTTCCTTGGGGCATAGTCCTTGTCCCAACCATTTTCAGCTACATGATCATCAATAATGTTCTAGCACTAGATCCCTTATTATTGGAATATAGGGTTTATATACCTATATAGGCAGTTACCTTATATAGGCAGTCAACAATTTCTGATAGTTTATTGAATTTGTTTGAGGTGAGGTCAGAAGCAAACAGTCCTTAGGGTTCATGTGTATAATTCTCTGAAGGTGAAAATTTGGCTACAAATCATTCTTCAGACTGCATTTGGACTATTGTGTTCAGTTCTGAGCACCTTATTTAAGGAAGATGTAAAAGCTCTGTTGAGAGTGCAAAGGAGATTTATAAGAATACCAGGAATGAAGAGTAATTTTAGACAGAAGGGAATATTAGAGAAATTGTACCTATTTTCCTTGGAGCAGAGGAGGTTGGGAGGTGATCTTATTGAGGCATTCGAATTATGAACAATTTCGACAGGGTAAAGAATGGTATTCTTTTTCCATTAGTTGGTATGTCAGTAACCAGGGGTCACAATTTCAAGACTGCCAGCAAGAGAGCTAGGAGTGAAATGAGGAGAAACTCAGAAAGTTAGGATTTGAAATGTGCTGCCTAGAATAATGGTAGTGGTGGATTCAAAACAAGGTTTCAAAAGAGAGCTGGATACATATGTGAAAGTGAAGAATTTCGAGGGCTATGGAGGTAGGCTGGATAATGGGACAAGTTGGGTAACTCTTGGGAGCCGGTACAGGCGTCATACGTTGATATATTTCCCTCCCTACCCCTTTCCGCCTTCCGCAAAGACCGTTCCCTCCGTGACTACCTGGTCAGATCCACGCCCCCCCAACAACTCACCCTCCCATCCTGGCACTTCCCCTGCCACTGCAGGAATTGCAAAACCTGCACCCACACCTCCTCCCTCACCTCCATCCAAGGCCTTAAAGGAGCCTTTCACATCCATCAAAGTTTTACCTGCACATCCACCAATATTATTTATTGTATCTGTTGTTCCCAATACAGTCGCCTCTACATTGGGGAGACTGGACGCCTCCTAGCAGAGCGCTTTAGGGAACATCTCTGGGACACCCGCACCAATCAACCAAACCGCCCTGTGGCCCAACATTTCAATTACCCCTCCCACTCTGCCGAGGACATGGAGGTCCTGGGCCTCCTTCACCGCCGCTCCCTCACCACCCAACGCCTGGAGGAAGAACGCCTCATCTTCCGCCTCGGAACACTTCAACCCCAGGGCATCAATGTGGACTTCAACAGTTTCTTCATTTCCCCTTCCCCCACCTCACCCCAGTTCCAAACTTCCAGCTCAGTACTGTCCCCATGACACTTGTCCTACCTGCCTATTTTCTTTTCCACCTATCCACTCCACCATCCTCTCTGACCTATCACCTTCATCCCACCCCCATCCACTCATTGTACTCTTTGCTACCTTCCCCCACCCTCCTCCCTGACCTATCACCTCCATCCCCACCCCCATTCACCTATTGTACTCTATGCTACTTTCTCCCCACCCCCACCCTCCTCTTATTTATCTCTCCACCCTTCTGGCACTCTACCTGTATTCTTGATGAAGGGCTTTTGCCCGAAACGTCAATTTTACTGCTCCTCGGATGCTGCCTGTACTGCTGTGCTTTTCCAGCACCACTCATCCAGAATCTAGTTTCCAGCATCTGCAGTCATTGTTTTTACCATCATACGTTGAATCGCTTCCTTCCGTACTGTACATTCTATGATTCGACGTTAAAAAGCATAATTGGATAAAGTTCATTGGATAAAGAAAATATACAATCATGACAATTGGGGTAGGTTCACCAATGCCAGAGGACAAATGTTGATGTCAAATGTGTTTATCTAGTTTAAGCTGTGAAGGCAGCATTGTGTTCTCTAGGCGAAGTGTTGGGGAACTCTTCCCTGGTCATTCTCCTCTTCACAGGTCCAAATTCCATCAAGGGAAGGCAGCTCACTGAGGACAGCCCTCTGTCCCTGAACATTTGTTGATATACCCAGTTTCTAGGGACTGGTATTTGACATTGTGTCAATCAATTGTCTGAATCCTTTGAACAAGGAAATTGCTTCCTATTATAGTTATTTCAGTGTGTTGGAAGCAGAATTTGTTCTTCCAAAACAGCAAATATCTCCCCCACCACTCCCTTTGGTCTTCCTGTTTTTTTTTGCTTTTTTTTTGTTTTTTTTATCAAATTATTGGATTCTCCCTCTCCACTCCTTCATTCTGCATTGAAACTCTTACACCAATCTTTGAGCCATGCATTTACCTGCTTAATCTTATTGACCCTGTGCCAATCAGGTAGTAATCCAGAGATAATTACCATTTTGATTCTGCTTTTTAATTTAACTCCTGTTCATATGCCCTTAACAGATCCTGTGACCAGGATCGAGAGTCCCAAAAGTTGTGTTGCCTGTCTGGTACTTGGGTTCATAATAGTCATGTGGACTGCAGAGGAACTTGGAGTGGGAGGGTAAGGATCCAGTGGTCGAGGTCCACATAGGTACCAATGATATAGATAAAATTAGGGCAGAGGTTCTGTTAAGGGCATATGAACAGGAGTTAAATTAAAAAGCAGAATCAAAATGGTAATTATCTCTGGATTACTACCTGATTGGCACAGGGTCAATAAGATTAAGCAGGTAAATGCATGGCTCAAAGATTGGTGTAAGAGAAATGGGTTTGAATGCATTGGACATTGGCTGTGAAAGAAGGGACCTGTTCTGATGGGACTGTCTTCATCTAAACCTGGCATGGTCTTGGTGAATCGCATAACCAGGGTTGTTGACAGGGCTTTAAACTAAACGGGTGGGGGGAGGATGGTGTGTTGGTTTCAGTTATGGAACACCCAAATTAGAGGAGAGGTTATTAAAATCGCCAGCACAGACACAAACAGTGTATGGAAAGGATTGGCAATCAAACTTCAAGCACACAGGACAAATGAATGGCAATGAGAACTCAGATGGTAAGTACAGGATTGAAGATGTTATATCTGAATGCACACAGTAAAAGGATTATAGTAAATAAGCTTGTGGCACAGATTGGCAGGTATGACGTGGTGGGTATTACAAAGACGTGGTTGCAAGGGGATCAGGACTGGGGGCTGAATATTCAAGGATGTGTACCCTATCAAAAAAAATAAGCAGGTGGGCAGAGGAGGTGCTGTTGCCTTATCAGTAAGAAATTAAATTAAATTGATGGTGAGAAACGAAGTAGGGGTCTGATGATGTAGAATCTGTGTGGGTAGAATTGAGAAACCACAAAGGTAAAGAAAAACATTGTTGGAGTTATGTGCAGGCCTTTAAACAATAATCAGGAGCTGGGGTGCAAGGTAAACCAGGATTTGAAAAGATGAGTAGGAAAGGCAAAGGTACAGTGACCATGGGGGATTTCAATATGCAGGTGGACTGAGGAAATCAGGCTGGTAGTGGATTGCAAGGAAAGGAATCTGTGGAATGTCTATGAGGTGACGTTTTGGAGCAGCTGATGGTGGAGCCCACTAAGGAACAGGCAGTAACGTCGATTTCGAAGCTATTTGGATGCTGCCTGAACTGCTGTGCTCTTCCAGCACCACTAATCCAGTACTGGATTCAGTGTTGTGCAATGAGGCAGACTTGATAAGGGAGCTCAAGGTGAAGAAACCATTAGGAGGCAGTGATCATAATATGATTGAATTTACTGCAATTTGAGAGGGAGAAGATAGAAGCAGAGGTAATGGTATTACAGCTGAATAAAAGCAACTACAGAGGCATGAGGGAGGAACTGGGTAGAATTGACTGGGAAAGGAGCCTAGCAGGAAAGACAGTGGAACAGCAATGGCAGGAGTTTCTGGGAGTAATTCAAGAGACACAGCAGAGATTTATCCTGAGGAAAAAGAAGCAATGTACAGGGAGGATAAGGCGACCATGGTTGATGAGGGGAGTCAGGGATAGCATAAAAGCAAAAGAGAAGGCATATAATGTGGCAAAGGGCAATGGGAAACTAGAGGATTGGGAAGCTTACAAAGTTCAACAGAGGGCAACAAAAAAGAAATAAGGAATGAGAAGGTTAAATATAATGGTAAGCTAGCTACTAATTTAAAGGAAGATTGTCAGAGTTTATTTAGATATATAAAGGGCAAAAGAGAGGCAAAAGTGGACATGGGGCTGCTGGAAAATGACACTGGAGAGGTAATAGTGGGGAAGGAGGAAATGGCTGAGGAACTGAACAATTTGTTAAGTCAGTTTTCACAGTGGACAACCCAAAAGTAATATCCCAAACATTCAAGACTGTGGAGGAGGGGGGGCAGAGCTGAGTATGGTGGCCATCACCAAGGAGAAGGTCCTAGAAAAAATGAATGGCCTGAAGGTGGATAAGTCACCTGGACCAGATGGATGACACCCCAGAGCTCTAAGGGAGATAGCTGAAGAGATAGCAGAGGCATTAGTTGTAAGCCTCCAGGAATCACTAGAATCAGGGAAGGTGCCAGAGGACTAGAAAGTTGCTAATGTGACAACCGTGTTTAAAAAGGGAGTAAGGCAAAAGATGGAAAATTATAGACTGATGAGCTGAACCTCAGTCGTGGGTAGGATCCTGGAATCCATTGTGAAGGATGAGATTTCTGAATACTTGGAAGTATATGGTAAAATAGGGCAAAGTCAGCATGGTTTCATGGAAGGGAGGTCATGCCTGACAAATTTGCTAGAATACAATGAGCAGGTTAGACCAAGGAGAGCCAATGGATGTTATCTACCTGGACTCCAATAAAGCCTTTGACAAGGTGCCGCACAGGAGGTTACTGAGTAAGATAAGGACCCATGGCATTACAGGCAAGGTGCTAACATGGATAAAGCTTGGATGTCTGGCAGAAAGCAGACAGTGGGGATTAAAGAGTCCTTCTCAGGATGGTAGCTGGTGACAAGTGGTGTTCTGCAAGGCTCAGTGTTGGGACCACAATTTTTCACTTTAAACAATAATGATCTTGATGAAAGAACTGAGGGCATTCTGGCTAAGATTGCATTGATACAAGGATAGAGGGACAGGTAACATTGAGAAAGCAGGGAGGCTGCAGAAGGATTTGGACAGGCTAGGAGAGTGGGCAAAGAAGTGGCAGAAGGAGTACAATGTGGGAAAGTATGAGGTCATACATTTTGGTAGGAAGAATAGAGGCACGGACTATTTTCTAAACTGGAGAAGATTCAGATGTCTGAAGTGCAAACAGACTTGGGAGTTCTCGATCAGGATTTTCTCAAGGTAAACTTACAGGTTGAGTCAGTAGTTTGGAAGACAAATGCAATGTTGGCAATTTTTTGAGAGGACTTGAATATAAAAGCAGGACTATACTTCTGAGGCTCTATAAGGCTCTGGTCAGATCACATTTGGAGTATCGTGTGCACCATATGTCACTGGCCCTGGATGGACTGGCCCTGGAGCTTGTTCAGAGGAGGTTTATGAGAATGGTTCCAGGAATGAACCAGATAACTAAATTTCTGGTTTATATTGAAAACTCTTAACAAAACTCGTACTCAATAGGGGAAGAACTTGGAATGCAAGTAATAGAACAATCCTGATACATTTTCATGTATACCACGCTGAGCAGATTAGAATGTATGAAACTCAGCAACCTAATCTTGACTGTTCTGGAAGGTGAATGTCTCACTACCCATACAAGCCAGGAAAACATGAAGGCTGAAACTGACATAGTAAGAAAGTTGGAAGATGTTCATGTATGAGTGAGAGAGAGAAAACATTCTTCTGCAAATTACATTCACTGACCGAAGGGTTCAAGGGACATTGAGAGAGAGAGAGAGAGAGAGGACGGAAGCTGGTGGATACATTAACTCTTTATGGTTTGATTTGAGTGAAGACTGGCTTGTCATGGATTGAATGTTTGTGTGTTGTTCCCTTAAGCTTGAGATCTGGGAATGTTATGATTTTAATTTGCATTCTGGGTATCTAAGATGATTTTAAAAGAAAAAGCCATTTTGTAGGACAATGATACTGGTCATGTTGGCTGAGCAAGGTTACCTCATGATCTTTTCCACATAGTTTAGACTAGTCTCCTGTTATAATGTACCAGCCAAAATAATTGACCATTTGGCCTAGCTTGATCAAGATTTCGCATTTTGATGTGCATACAGCTTAATTAGTCAAGCATACTCAGACCTATCAATGAGTTTCTCTTCCTCTGCAAACTTTTGCCATTTTATTGCTGCTTATCTGATTAAGGACATGCAGCGTTCTTGTAATTTTAATACCAAATTCTGTATAAAGACAGCTTGTTTGCAGCAACAAGGAGAGTAGCCTGAGAGAGCTCTTAGGGGTAAGAGCTAATATGCTAATGATTTTAGACCCTTAGCTGAAGCCTGGCTTACAGGTATCTACATCATAGTGTAACATTGATGCCATTGGTAAATAAAGGTAATAATTTAAATCAAACTGTCTATAAGAGTTTTATATTCCAGAGTACCACAGAGTATGATCTCTGGGATGAACCAAGAGAGGCTTACAGGTTGAATCTATCAAGGATCCCCTGAGCCGTCTCAAATAGATACTTTAACAATTTGGTGCTGTGAGCAGGTTCCAACAAGGGATACGTGTGAGTGAAACTGGAAAAGAGAAACTTCATCTAAAGGTTGGACTCAAGACCAACGGGCCCAAGAGATAAGGTTATACTTTGGTTGCTCTCTGTTTGCATTTTTGTGTGCTACTTACCCCATTTCACTCTCACATACACTGACAGAACCCCGAATGAGATTGTTTAGATAGGCACTAAAAATAGAGACCTTGCAAAAGCAAGAGACAATGGTAAGAATTTTGTGAAGGTACTCAATAAATAGGATAAATATGAGTGAGACCTTAGATAAGATAGAGGGCAAATGTCCCTTAACAGAGGTAGTGAGTATGTATCCTAAGTATGAGAAACCATTAAAGGGAATATCGGGTGCAGCTGTCTGACAGAATAAGGACTGGCCTCTGGGAGGCATGCATGATCTAAAGCTACTTATGAAAGTTGAGCAAGAGATATGGAAAAAAGGATGTGGGAGTAAAAAGAAAGAAGCCATATCAGAAAAACATAGCTCAAGGAAAATGGGAAAAACCCAGACAAAACTGGGTATCAGTCCATTAACTGAGGAAGGATTTGAATTAGATTGGACAGAATAAAATGCAAATGTGAAGCACATGACTTAGAAACAGAATTGGAGTTGACTAGAGAAAAAAATAGCAAAAAATAAAGAAGGCAGAGAACCACAATCTAATCTGAAATTTCATGGGACCCCAAAGAAAAGGGAAACTGGTAAATAAAAATCAGGCTGCAGCTGCAGCCATGCAGGACCAGACAGACAACCTATACTCCACCTATCCCAAAGACCCATTATTAGAGGACAATGATTCTCCTGCAAGTGAGGAATTTGAATCTGATTCGGCGGTAGCGATCTTTTATTTTGCCTCCCCCCGCCTCCCACCGTTAACCGACTGCTTCCGGTTCCCCTATAGGGACTTCCCTTAAAACCCACCTGTGGTACGACCAAAGCAAACACACACTATGAAACGAAAGCATCTAAACACCCCTTACTATTCTGAGGATGAATGTGCCAAGGCACATACCCTTTTTTTCCTCATTTGCCTGTCCTGTCCAGCATAATGAGAATTCGGATGATCAAAGTTACCATAATCCAATTGCCACCCGCACCAGAAACCAACTAAAATTAAGACATGAAGGGAACCCTGAGAAGGCAGTTTTGAGTGCCACTGCCCCACCACAAATGAGTCCTGAAGACATTGATGAATTACAATCAAAGTTTAGACCTTCCCATCCGCAAGGCCAGCTAAGCTTTCGAATGGAACCCTCATACTGTCATCCAGTATGGCAAGACAATAGGACTGGTACCATATATCAACAACATCCCTCTAGATCTTGGGGTGCTCCTATGTACTCTCCCCAACAGTCCATGATACCCCTTACTCCCTATACATCTTCTTAAAATTCCTCTCCACCTCTCCCACTCCCAAGAGCCCCCATATGACCAGACATTTGCTTCAACTATAACCAACCAGGACATTTGTCCAAGAATTGCCCTTTCCTACTGGAATGGAAGAAGCCAGCAATCTTCTGATTCGCCCTCCCCAGCGACCTCAGCAGGTTGTCCCTTCTACTGCACAGAACCCTTTCTGAACCTTACTCCCTGATGTAGGTCATCATCCTCCCTTGAATCTTCCTATAGCCCTGAAGATGGACCTTTGCTAACCCTTAATGCTAATGGTTGTGATATTGAATTCATGATCGACACTGTGTCATTGCTTCCCACTAATCTTGTAAATGCCTTTGACTTTCAAATCTCAGACAATGTTGAAACCCTAGAAGATTTTGATGGTTCCCCTAACTATTACGCACACACTGTCCTTCTGAGAGTGGTGTGGAAAAGTTGTATCTTGCTCTCTTTTCACATTTTTGTTACTGATAGGTTACTATCAGTAGAGATCTCCTCTGTCCTCTACATATTACTATTGAATGTCACGACAAAGGTATCCTAATTCAGGATCCACACCATTTTGTTCAATGCGTCAACTCCAAACCAAAGCTCCCTCAATGGTGGTCTCTTGGTTTGGATCCTCACTCTTTTAAATCTCCTTTACATAATCTCCCTCACCTCCACATTACTTTAGTTTATACCCTCTCTGGGACTGACCACAGCCTTTAACAATACTTTTTGAACAAGTTGATCAAACCACCCATAATATTCAGATGCTCAAAGTTTGTGAGAAGATTTGTAGCTCGGGTGCTTGTTGTTGTGGTTCTGTTCGCCGAGCTGAGAATTTGTGTTGCAGACATTTTGTCCCCTGTCTAGGTGACATCCTCAGTGCTTGGGAGCCTCCTGTGAAGCGCTTCTGTGATGTTTCTACTGGCATTTATAGTGGTTTGTCTCTGCCGCTTCCGGTTGTCAGTTCCAGCTGTCCGCTGCAGTGACCGGTATATTGGGTCCAGGTCGATGTGTTTGTTGATAGAATCTGTGGATGAGTACCATGCCTCTAGGAATTCCCTGGCTGTTCTCTGTTTGGCTTGTCCTATAACAGTAGTGTTCTCCCAGTCGAACTCATGTTTCTTGTCATCTGCGTGTGTGGCTACTAAGGATAGCTGGTCATGTCGTTTTGTGGCTAGTTGGTGTTCATGGATACGGATCGTTAGCTGTCTTCCTGTTTGTCCTATGTAGTGTTTTGTGCAGTCCTTGCATGGGATTTTGTACACCACGTTGGCTTTGTTCATACTGGGTATTGGGTCCTTTGTCCTGGTGAGTTATTGTCTGAGAGTGGCTGTTAGTTTGTGTGCTGTTATGAGTCGTAGTGGTCGTAGTAGTCTGGCTGTCAGCTCAGAAATGTTCTTGATGTATGGTAACATGGCTAGTCCCGGCATGGTGGCACAGTGGTTAGCACTCCTGCCTCACAGCGCCAGAGATGCGGGTTCAATTCCCGCCTCCACTGTGTGGAGTTTGCACATTCTCCACGTGTCTGTGTGCATTTCCTCCGGGTGCTCCAGTTTCCTCCCACAGTCCAAAAATGTGCAGGTTAGGTGAATTGGCCATGCTAAATTGCCCGTAGTCTTAGGTGAAGGAGTAAAGGTAGGGGAATGGGTCTGGGTGAGTTGCACTTCAGCGGGTCAGTGTAGACTTGTTTGGGCCGAAGGGCCTCTTTCCCCACTAAGTAATCTAATCTAAAAATGTCCTCATTCTGTTGTCTTTCCCTTCGGCATCTGTTGATCAAATTGTGGGGGTATCCGTTTTTGGCGAATACATTGTAGAGGTATAGAGGAAGAAGAACACCTCTACAGTGTATTCGCCAAAAAGAAGGGCTCATGCCCGAAACATCGATTCTCCTGCTCCTTGGATGCTGCCTGACCTGCTGTGCTTTTCCAGCAACACATTTTCAGCTCTGATCTCCAGCATCTGCAGTCCTCACTTTCTCCTTCCTAGAATTCCACCCATCTTTATTCCTATTAAACCTAATTCCACTACCTCCTCTAAACCCCAATATCCCATGAAGCTAGAAACTAAAGCTGGTGTTTAACCTGTTATTGACTCTTTCTTACAGCAAGGCATCCTAGTCACATGCCATTCTCCCATCAGTACACCCATTTTTCTGAATCCTGAACCTGAACGTCCTGAATGACGACTTGATCAAGATCTTCGTGAAGTAAATAAAATTGTTGAGCCCTTTCACCATCTCTTTGCCAATCCTGCTACTATCCTCAGCCAAGTCCCAGCAAATGCCAAGATTTTTACTACGGTTGATCTCAAAAATGCATTGTTTTGCATTCCGTTGCATCCAGATAACCAGTACCTTTTTGCCTTCACTTTTAAGGGCCATCAATGTACATGGACCTGCCTACCTCAAGAGTTTGTTCATTTGCCCACACCTTTTTCAGAGACCCTTCACACCCAACTTGAATCACTTGAATTTCCTGGAGGCTCTCCCATAGTTCAATACATTGATGACCTCCTTCTCGGTAGCCTTGATGAATCTTCCACACTGACTCCACTACGTTACTGAACCATCTCCATCAATGTGGAGATGTTGTACCCCCCAGTAAGGTTAAGACAAATCAGAAAGAAGTCAAATTCCTAGGTACTCTTATCTCTGAATCTGATCGATGCTTGACACCTGAATGTATTGATCCTATTCTTTCTATTGCTCCTCCAACCACTCCTAAACACGAGGTTGTTTTTAGGTCTTGTCAATTATTGCCGACAATGGATTCCCAATTGTGCCCTTCTAACTTGGAAATTATCTCCCTTGTCCTCGTCTAATGCCCCTCAACAATATGACCTCACTCCTGAACAACTACAAGCCTTTACAGAACTTAAAGCATCCTCTCTTCAGTTTCTGCGTTCGGCCAACCTTTGAATGATCATCACTTCCTCCTTTATGTTGCTATCCTTGAAAACAGTGCTACAGCTGTTTGCAACCAGCAACATGGCTCCTTATGGTGCGCTGTTGCCTATTATTCCACCAAACTTGACCCTGTTCCTCAAGGTATGCCTTTTTGCACCCAGGTTCTCCCAGCCATCCATACCATAGTATTGGCTGCCTCCAATATAAGGACTGCAGATGTTGAAGATCAGAGTCGAGAGTGTGGTGCTGGAAAAGCACAGCAGGTCAGGCAGCATCTAAGCAGCAGGAGAATTGACATTTCGGGCATAATTCTGATGAAGGGCTTATGCCTGAAATGTCGATTCTCCTGCTCCTTGGATGCTGCCTGACCTGCTTTGCCTTTCCAACACCACACTCTTGACTCTGTCTCCAATGTAACTTTACATCAAACCGTGGAAGTCTGTACCTCCCATTCTGCGGTATCTTTGCTTACCTCTGAACATACTCAACACATCGCTGTGGCCCGTCTCAGTCACAATGAGATCTCGTTGCTTCAGAATCTGCTTCTCTCTTTTAAATATTGCTCTAACGTTAACCCTGCCTCATTTTTGCAGAAGGGACCTCTTGAATTCCCCCAATCCTCCCTATGACTGTGTTGTTATAAATGACCTTGTAACTAGGCCACGTCCTGATCTTACAGATCAGGCTCTTGTTAACCTAAATTTTATGCTTTTTGTTGATGGCTCTTCTTCTGTCTCTCCAGACGGCAAACGCAAGTCAGGATGTGCGATTGTCACTTTGTCTCAAATGATAGAAGCTTATTACATAGCTCCACCCTCTTCTGCCCAACAAGCCGAGCTCCTTGCTCTCACCCATGCCTGTATACTTGCTGAAGGGAAGTCAGCTAATATCTACACTGACTCTCGCTACACCTTTGGATGTGCCCATGATTTTGGTCAACTCTGGCAACAGTGCAGCTTTCTTACCTCATCAGGAACCCCTATCCTCAATGCTACCTACATTGCTAACCTCCTCTGCGCTATTCAACTTCCCTCTCAATTGGCAATTATGAAATGTTCCGCTCACTCCTCTGATGCTTCTGATGTCATGAAAGGCAACCATGCTGCTGACACGGCTGTTAAGAAGGCAGCTTTTGAACAAAGAGATATGGTCACTCAAATGATGAACAGGAAACCAAAGGAAGATCCTCCTTTTTCCTTCTCTGATACCCCGACCATGCCTGACCTAGCGCGAATATGGACCCATCAGGGGGATGATTCTAATGAGGGAAAATAAGATGGATGAACCACGTTGTTATGTAAGTACTTTTACTGAACTTTGGGTTACGCTGGTAGGACAGATATGTCTGCTGGATTCATTTTTGCCTATTCTAGTTGATTATGTTCATACACGTGTATGTAGGTATGGAGGGAATGGTGAACAGAATTCTCCAAACTTGGTGAAATCCCCCCTGCAAAAAAAAGCAAAACAAGCAGCTGCAAATTGCCTAATTTGTCAAAAGCATAATCCAGGAAAGGAGTAAAGTGTCCACCTGATGAAACTCCCTTACCAAGTGCACCTTTTGATACCATTGTTATAAGTATTGCTTAGTGATAATTGATGTATTTAGGAGATGGATTGAAGCTTATCCCTGAACTGCAAAAACTACCTGTAAAGTTCTACTAAGGGAAATGATACCTGGGTTTGGTATACCAGTAATGGTCTCTTCCAATAAGCCCCCACTTCTGTGCGGAGCTAAACAAAGAACTACGTAGAGATGGAGTATGAATCAGAGATTCCAATTGTGCCAACTGTCCCCAAGCAGTGGGAATCGAAGATAGAGCCAATGATACTTTTAAAAAGCCAGCTAAGCAAGTTGGTAGAGGAAATGGGCCTTAATTGGCTGCAAGTACTCCCAATTGCCCTTTTTAATATGACAACCATGACCCAGAAATAGACGGGATTATCAGTGGCTGAACTAGTATATGGGAAGCTCCTAAGGACTCCCTGGTCTGCACCATTGATGGTCCAACATTCTATTGATGTGCATGTCATGGCAGAACAAATGCACAGGTACCTGATTAAACTAACCAAAGCATTGCAGTCTTATCATCAACAGGTCAAAGAAGCCTATCGGGTACCAGGGAATGAAGAAGAAAGAGCTCCAATGTTTAAAGACATCAGCCCTGATGAATACATACCATTGAAAGACTTTAATTCGGAAAAATTGGGCCCTTGCTGGAAAGGTCTTTATCAAGTTCTTCCGACAACGTAGACTGCAGTAAAAGTAGAAGGACGTTCAATATGGGTCTACAAAGGACATTGCAAGCATGTATCACCCTGGTATTAGTATGAGTGCAATCATCCGATGAAAACCCAATCCAAGTACATGCGCCCAGACGTAATCTGCCCATCTGTAATATTTCAGACTGGCTAAACCTCCAATGTGATTGTATAGACGGAATTTGTGTCAATGCTAATGAATCAAATGGAGAAGTGACGAAGGTGGTATGTACATTTGTTGGTATGAACAATGTCACAGGAATTAATTTTAACAATCTAAATGCTACTTTGGAGGATGCCACATGCAGAAACAATGAGACCGTTAAAATGCCATTGATGACTCTTCCCCCTATACCGACGACAATATCATCACCTACTACCATCACTATCATTGACGTTGGTACTACCTCTCATGACAAGACAACCCCGATGATCACGAAACAGCAGAAATTAACAACACTCACTCTGCTAACCACTACCCATTTTGTTACCTCTACTGTGATTCTGAACACTACCCGGATACCGTGAGAACACTAACGTGTTCCACTTGTTACCCCAATGCCACTTGCAGAAACAAAACCAACAATTTAGGTGTAGAATGCCAATGTAATCACAGCTACACTGGCAACGGCATTGGTGCTTCGGGATGCTCCAATGACGATGATTGTATTATTTTCCCCACTGCTTCTCCTAAAGATAGAATTTGTCAACTCCATGTAACTCGTACCAATACTGTTGGAAGCTATGAATGCAGCTGCTTAGCTGAAACTCGTTTAAGCTATTCATATTGCACCTCCAAACATCACTTTTGACATTATTGTCACCCTCACAACACATCTATGCCAATTGTCATGAGATGGCATGATTCCATAACTTCATCCAATCCATCAACTGAAAATTGTTATTTTGAAATGTTTGTCTGTTCCTCTCCCAAAATGAACCATACGAATTGCAGTATTGAACACACAGTATCAAAATCACAGAACCCTGCAGCATCTATTGATCTTAAACTGTCAACCTATATCTTCTCAACAGAACCTTCTCCTATCCGAACTATCACTACTGGCAGAAATACTTTTTGTACATGTTCTGCAATCAGTAGCTACTTTAGTTAACAAGACAAGCTGGAAAGGTGAAAAAAGACCAAAAGTAATATGCACCCCTAATCCCCCTTCTTTTGCCAATGGTTTCTTTATTCAAGCTGAACACCCCAATCGATGTGTTGTCTGCTCACTCTTCCATCATTCTGATATACAATGTATGAATAAGACTCACTCACTTATGCAACTCCTCACCTGCGATGACAAAACCCATTTGGTAGAAGCGTGTCTCTATGTGAAGTGCACTAACAAACCTAAAGAATTCAACTTTAATGTTGTTCCACTGTTAGAATGGTGCATTATAAGAACTTCTGGTACCCACAACATGGGGCAAGTGAAGTATGTACTTTGTAAAAATGTTATAAAAGACACTGGTTGTACTCCTACTCTCCACTTGGATAACTGAACTTTTGATAACACCCACTGTTTACAAGATTCACCCTTGCTCTGAGTGGACTCATCATTCACCCACAGATTTGCATCCTCAGCCTTCATTGGCAATGCAAAAACAAGGCTGACCCATATTTACCCAATGACTGGTATGGGCTTTGTACTTTAGTGCTTTTTACCCTCCACCATAAAATACCTAAGGTATGGAATGGAAAGCCCACAAATATGTGAATCGTTATGGGACAAAAATTAGGGAAAAACAAAATGAGACTTGCATAACTTCTTTCATCAACAAACCTGGTGGTCCAGACTGATGGGAAGCCTTATTCCTGGTTGGATGTTGAGATGGTCCTAGATCAGATAGGTGACCTTGCATACAACATTGAAAACCTTCCCAACTCAACTGCTAACGCATTGAAACTAATGAACAAAGAACTCCAGGAGACCCAGATGATGATGCTTTAGAATCAATTAGTGCTAGATTTTCTCCTTGTTAAAGAAGGAGGTGCTTGTTCTGTCATTGGTCTACAATGCTGCACTTACATAGATGACTTCTCTAAAGTAATTGTATCTATGACACAGGTATCATTAACTAAACGGGTTAAGACACAGGGGAGATACCTGCCCCACCATCGTCCGACTCGTGGAAGGAGTCCTATCTGCTGGCTATGGTCACTGTGCAGATGGTTCATGTGGAACGCATTTTAATCCTCGGTCTCATCCGAAGAATATACATTGTTGTCCACTTATACATGAAATGGACTGTGCATTGCTTTTAGCCTAAGCCAAAGAGGAATCTTGTTAATCAATCTTTGTTCACTCCTGTACCTCCATGTTTGAACTTTTATGTCTAAATCAGGTATCTTTCCAACTCTGCTCCTCTGGACGATGACTCGCCAGAAGGGGCGCTTGACTTCTTAAAAATATAAATGGACTGAATGGACTAATTGTCCTTGTATACGCTGTATTGTTATTGTGAAATGATAAAAGGAGGGAATGAAAAAGCTGGTAGCCTTACACATCTGCTAAGAGATGCGAGAAAGCACTTGACCATGGTGGGGGGGGGTCAGAATTCTTCTTCAGAAGAATTAAGGACGTCTGTTCTTAGTGTCAATGAATCGGTGTAAATAAAGTGATAACATTTATTCACTTGTGGAATGTGTGGCAGTACTTCCTTCTCACCTTGGGGGCTGAAGGCGTGCATATTTTACAGTTGGATATCAGATAACTAAATTTCTGGCTAATATTGAAAACTCTAAACAAAACTCATACTCAATAGGAAAAGAACTTGTAAATTAATAAGCTAAGTGGAATATTCACATAATAGAACAATCCTGATACATTTTCATGTATACCATACTAAGCAGATTTTAATTTATGAAGCTCAGCTCCCTAATGTTGACTGTTCTGGAACATGAATATCTCATTACCAATACAAGCTAGGAAAACACGAAGGCTGAAACTGACACCTAAGAAAGTTGGAAGATGTTATGTGTGAGAGGGAGAAAACATTCTTCTGTAAATTACATTCACAGACTGAAGGGCTCAAGGGTCACTGAAAGAGAGAGTAAGACAGGACAGAAACTGGTGGAAAGATGAACTCTTTGCGATCTGATTTGAATGAACATTAACTTGTCAGGGATTGAATATTTGTGTGTTGTTCCCTCGAGCTCAAGATCTGGAAATGTTATGAATTTAATTTTCATTCTGGGAATCCAAGATGAATTTTAAATAAAAGGTTATTTTGTAGGACAATGGAACTGGTCATGTTGGCTGAGCAAGGTTACCTCATGACCTTTTCCACATAGTTTAGACTAGTCTTCTGTTATGATGCACTAGCCAAAGTAATTGACCATTTGGGTAAAAACAATGACTGTAGATGCTGGAAACCAGAGTCTAGATTAGAATGGTGCTGGAAAAGCACAGCTCTAATTGACTATTTGGCCTGGCTTGATCAAGATTTTGCATTTTGATGTGCATGCAGCTTAATTAGGTTAAAAACAATGAGTGCAGATGCTGGAAACCAGATTCTAGATTAGTGGTGCTGGAAGAGCACAGCAGTTCAGGCAGCATCCAAGCTGCTCCTTGGATGCTGCCTGAACTGCTGTGCTTTTCCTGCACCACTAATCCAGAATGCAGCTTAATTAGTTAAGCATAGTCAGATCTGTCAATGATTTCTCTTCCTCTGCAAACTTTTGCCATTTATTGCTGCTTATCTGATTAAGGACATGTGGCATTTTAAAATTATAATACCAAATTCTGTATAAAGACAGCTTGTTTGCAAAAATAAGGAGTAGCCTGAGAGAGAGCTCTTAGGGGTAAGAGCTAACCTGCTAATGGTTTTAGCACCTTAGTTCAAGCCTGGCTTATTGGTATCTATGTTATAGTGTAACATTGACGTCATTGGTAAATAAAGGTAATAATTTGTATTCCAGACTACTACAGAGTATGATCCCCAGGAAGAACCAAGAGAGGCTTACAGGTTGGGTCCATCAGGGATTCCCTGAGTCATCTCGAATTGGTACTTTAACAAGGCCAGGTCATTTGAGTATATTTAAGACTGCAATAGATAGATTCTGGAGTATCAACAGTTATGGAGAGAAAACAGGAGAACAGGATTGAGAAACTTATCAGCCATGATCGAATGGCAGAGCAGACTCAATGGAATTAACGGCCTACTTTCTGCTCTTATGATCTTCAGCTCTCCCTTCACCTGTACCCATCTTCTGGGTATTTCTTAATAAGTATTATCCATGGTTAGCCTTCACTTGTCTCAACCCAAAATTCATTTTCTTTTAGTTGTTTTTAACCACTTTGTTTTAAAGTGAGTTTCTGGATTGAATATGTGTCGGCACCATATCATTCAAAGTATTTTCTTGCTCTTACGGCCTCAATAACCATTTTGTCAAGTACATGTACATGTCTGAAACCTTTCTTCAGTGCATTTTCACCCCACATTCACCCATGTTTAATATTTCAGATGTAACAATCACCGCTGCAAATTTACACCAGCATCCCAAGATCATGCCACACATTTGGGACGCTATGGGCTCTATTGGCTAACTGATTTCAGGTTATTTCTGGCTCAGTTTCTCCTTCCATAATCTTTTTCAGAAGCATGACAATGATACACTCATCATACCATTGTATATTTCTACATTTCCAGTATAGATCCCACCACCTACGATCCTAACTTATTCATTCATAAGTCACATTCTAAAATATTCCAGTGCCATAGTGACAATACATATTTAAGATTGCTTCTTTCCAGCTTTCAACATAAAGCCAATTAAACTTCAACTTCCATGATATCTTGCTTTAGGCACCACTGTTGACTTTTGGGGGAGGGGAGGAGTCATGATCACAGTCACCCAATTGAGGCAGTTGAAAATTTGTAACCATTATCTGATAATTATTAAGTTTGTTAAGAAGCAGAAGTTGATATAATAAATTAATCAGCAAAATTAATTTTAAAAAAAGTGTAACAATTGGGATGACTCACTGATGCCAGAGAACAGGCCAAAGTCATGGAATGTGCTGATCTTGTTAAGTTGTGAAGGAAACTTCCTGCTTTTTACCTGAAGCTTTAGGAACTTTTTTCTGGGTCATGTTCCATCTGGAGAAGACGACTTTCTGAAGACTGCTTGATGAGGTTGCTCAATGAGGGCTACTTGATGAGGACTATCCTCTGCCCCTAAGCATTTATTGATATCCAACATTTCCAAGGGCAGGTAGCTGACAATATATCAATCTGTTCTCTGAATCCATTTTGTCAAAGACAATGATGTCAGATGTCATGTTGTCTGCTTGGCCACCTTCATTTGAGGTTAGTTTTATTCGTTCTCAGAACAAAACATTATTTTCAAAAACATTGTACTCAAAATAGTATGGTACCCAACAAATCTTTTATTTATGTGATACACACTAGTTGCTACAGTAACACAATTAATTGAGATCTCATGCCACATATGAAATGCTAATAATTAAATACTAGGAATACCCATGTTTAAAGAGAACCCACATTTTCAACAACTATCAACATTTTGGGGGTTCCCATTGATCAGAAACTGAACTGGACAAGCCACCTAAGTAGTGTGGCCACAACAGTAGGTCAGACATGAGGTAAGTAGCTCACCTTCTCATGTCTTAAAGCCCAATATCATTTATAAGGCACAAGCCAGAAGTGTGATGCAATTCTCTGCACTTGCCTGATTGAGTGCAACTTCAATACTTTGGTTCTGAAGGAAGAGAGGATGGTTCAACTGCAAATGTTTTGAGGTCTATAACATCATCCTGTTGAGTCAACTTGATTAATTCTCCTGGCCAAAATTGCGGTTGACCTTGTGACAGTGAGAAGAACATTAGTTTTTCTCACTCAGGGTGAGATTGATGGAGTCACCTACAAACATGATGTGTTTGTCCAATTGAATTGACATCATTGGTTTCCCTGACAAAGTGCCTGTAAGTCAGGCTGCCTACTAACAGGCCTTCAACTGCAAGGCCGTGGTCGTCTCTGGATAAAAAGGTGCGTTTGTTTCATCAAACTCATGTGAAGACACCAAACCATAAATCTGATAAGCAGACTGGGTTGAGCTCTTGACTGAGACAAGTTTCATAGCTGTAGAAGCACAAATAATGATGCCAGTCTCACTGTCAACAGGGACCCAAATAGTATGATGCTTGAAGAATACATCTGAATAGGGTGACTAATGGGTTTGTACAATGAGTACAGCTAATTCCAATACAATATCAGCAGATTCCTCATTCCTTTCAACCAAGCGTCTACAACACTATTAATGTTGTCATCATCATTCAAGATAACAACTATCTTAAAAAGCTTTAGCCATGTTTTGGTGGTCTTTTTCTAACAAGAAGTTAGTTATTGGGAAAATGCTTACTGATCGGCTCACTTGCTTAAATGTAACATCAATGCAACATTTCCTGATGACAATGGCAAGGCTGAGATCTTAAAGGTTAATGTCAACATGGAACCTGTTCATGGTTAAAGCTTAGATGATAGTTGCCAAGCTCTAAGAAGTGGGCACCCTTAGCCTACAAACCGTACTGGAGGCAAATTATCAACTGCATTGAAGTGAGCAATGCTCATGAATACATGGAGTTGCATGATACAATGGGACAATTCACCACCTATTCCAGTGTCAGGTCCATAGTTTTAAAAAAAATTTTGGCAGAGACCTCAAGATGTCTCATCTTTTTCTGTACCTCTGAATTCACAGAGACTGATTTTTAATTCTACCATGCAAAACTATGGAAGGGGACAAGAATCTATGTGTAAATTAAGTTTAGACACCAAGGCTCAAATTAATTGACTGTCTTGATTTTGTATAAACACCAAGCTCAGTGCCATCAATGCTACAATACACTGCAATAATGTGAACTAACTAGAGGCTAATGTTTGTACTAGTGCCATACTTACGAATTTACAATGAAGAGCATAAAAACGTTCCAATACTGGTACAAGTGTAAGCTGTCTTCAGATTGCATACACCACAATCACGATACCGAGTGTTGTTAAAAGTTTAATGCAACCACCAAAAAAGCAAATTAAAAACATCAATAATAATAACGATACAAGATGTACTTATTGGGGAACCCGGGGTTCCTAGCCACTTGTGGGCAATAAACTTATGGTGCCAGCTCTATTTCCTTCCTAAAGTTGTTCTTTAAGATTCTTTAACGAAGCTTTTTAAGAGTAAGCCCCGATTTGTCCTTTTGAAGTTGTCAAAATAAATGTTCCAGATTTCCCTCGTCAATAAATTAAATGAGTACGTTGTTGAGATTTAGGTTTTACCTTTCGGCTGGGGATAAAGATCATGTTTTAGAAATTCATCATTAGTGTTCGAGTTTGACGTTATGTTTTCACAGGAATATACTGGTTTATAGTAATTGGTTGGGGGGGGGGGGGGGCAATGGGAACCAGACCTGAACTGAACACCTAACGTCCACCTCATCCGGCCACAAATTTCCATTATCACCCAACACGTCCATTTATTCTTTTCCCGTGCGTCAGCCATTGGCATCATCGCGTAACAAGCCGGCCCTCAAAGCTTAAAGTTTTCACCTTTACACGATTTATCGTGATTATGTTTCAGTGTACAGTGACCAAAACACTGCGCTTATTCCTAACTGTAAAATAATCGAAAATTGTGAAAAACTTCAACAGGTGAGACAGCATCTAGGACAGAAAAAGAGGTTAGCATTTCGGGCCTGAGGCCTGCCGCCCCCTACTCCCTTGAATGGGTTCAGTCGCAGCTGCGAACATGTTCAATTCCACGATCAAACACTTTTTGTTGAACATTTTCAGCGGCGGGTCTGGTGCCTGATGACGAAGGCTATTCCACGTGTGGGCTGACTGTTTTGGCGGTTAGGCGGCCGCGCGCGCCAATAACGGCCGCCCTCGTTCGAATTCAAACCGTCTCCAGCCCGAGCAACGAGACAGCCAGCTGGAAGGATTCTCGCGCCTTCACAGCGGGCGGTGGGGGGGAAAAAAATCCCTTTGATCGAGGAAGGGGGGCGGGAACATCCTGTTGCTCTGGGACCGGGGGGGGAGGGAGGGAGGGGTAGAACTGGGGTGGCGGCGCAAGCGCGTGGATTAAAACCCCGCCCCCTTTGGGCTTTGGATGTTGAGTACCCGCGGACGTTGTTGGACTGGGCCTAAACGGTAAAAAGTGGCTGGCCGGTAGAATCCAGTCCGTTATTTAGAGACTCATTATTGCTGCACGTATCTACATTTTCAATGTAGGGTGAGTATTCCCCGAGCTGCTTCAAGGTTTTTGATCGGGTTTCACTGGCACTCGATGTATTAACCTGCTTTATTCCACCTCAGTCAATCTGTTGAAAAAGTTTTGCGTTGCATCCCCTTGTTTCTGAAGTTGCGCATTAGATGGCAAAAGTAACTGCATTTGCAATTTGTTGAAACTTTTCATATTCACGTTTAGGATCTGGAGTGCACGTTGTGTTGCATAAATAAATTCAGTACGAATCTTCAAAAGGGATTCTGAATTCTTGAGAGGAGACAAACATTGTGGAGAGAGAGAGAGAGAGATGGAAGGGGCTGGGGACTGACTAAATTCCTCTTACAAAGAGCAGCATAGTGTCACTGAACTTGCTCCTCACAATTCTATTTACAGTATATGGCGTGCAGTAGACATGCTGAAATTGAAGGAATGTATAAAAATTGTGTTCATTGATGAATCCTTAATTGTGAAAGTAATGCTGCATGATTCAAATATCACTTTTTAACATTTAAACTCCCTAATAGTTTTTAAGCAGTAGGATGTGTAGTTTCAACCTCTGGTGTAAAATTCCATCAACACATTACTCTTAACTACACCATGCAAAGTATGTTGCCTTTTTAAAAAATTTTGATATGGTAGATGTCAAATTATGGGAGGTTAAGAATTAGACTTAATGCTACTGATAACAGCCACAACTTGTATTTATGGAATTCGATAGTACTGAGGAGAACCCTCAGAATACTTAATTTTCACCAACAAAAATTATTGTAAGAATCTACATGTTTCACTTCCCAGCACTTGGCTTGTAGTCTTGAATGTTATGGCATTTCAAGTTTTCATCCAAGTACTTTTAACAGTTGTGAAATTTCTTGCTACAACTACTCTCATAGACAGTGTGTTTCACATTCTTACCGTACTCTAGGTGAAAAGATTTTGCCTCAAGCTGAGCTGATCCAGCACCTCTCTTGTTGCTAAATTACACTATTCTAGGTATGTCCTGGTGAATCTCTAAAGCTCCTCTAGTGCAATCACATCCTTCCTGTAGCCTGCGACCACAACTGTACTCAGTACTTGAAATGTGACCTAACTAAAGATATATACGAGTGTTCTATAAGCAGCTCTTAACTACTCGATTATACTACCTTGTTGCCTTCTGGGGGACCTGTGGACAAGCACTCATGATACCTCTGAGCTTCCAAATGTCCTGCCATTCATTCCATAATCCCATGTCATGTTACTGTTTACAAAGTGCATCATTTCACATTCATCAGGGTTAAATTCCATCTGCCACTAATCTGCCTTCTGTCCTGTAACCTAAGACCACCTTCTTAACTGTTAACCACCTGGTTAATTTTCATGTCATCCACAAACTAACTTATCTCCCCATGTTTTTCTTTAATGTTGTTTTTCTTCATACATATGGTACAAACAATGTGAGACCCAGCATAGGTCCCTGTGGTCCCACTGGATGCTGGTCCTCAGTCACTAACAGCTGCTTACCATCTTCAATATCAGTTGTCTTATTCTCAGCTTCTCACCTGTTCACCTCCTCAAAATTATTACCTCATTTGTTGGGCATGACCTCCCTCCCTCAAAGTAGTTACAGTACTGGCTAACTCTGATCAAACTATACGTGTTTAAATAGAGATTAGTTCTCCCCTTCAGAACTTTCTCAAATAGTTTTTCTTCTACTGTGAGACTAACTGCTCTGTAATTCCCTGGCTTATCTCAAACATCACTCATGAAAAGTGGAACCACATGAGTTACCTTCCAGTCCTCTGGTACCTCCTCTGTGGCTGGAGGCTAATTAAAAATTTGGGTCAGGGCTGCTGTAATTTCTTCCCTTGTCTCTAACAGCAGCATGAGATATAACCTGGTATTTGTCCATCTTTAAACCTGCTATAACCTCCAATAATGTTTTGCTGCTTATGTCAGACTGCTCCAGACCTCTCAGTTCTTAATCCTGAATTTTGTACCAACATTCTAATTCTCCTGAATAAAGCCTGATGTGAACTACTCATCTAACACTCTACCAGTGTCTTCTTGCTCCACACACTGATCGCTCCTTTGGCCCCTAATCAGTCCTCCTCTTTCTCTGCTTATCCACTTTCCCTTGATCTACCAATAGAAAGTTTAGGGAGAATCCCAAGATATTGTTATCAGTGTTTTTTTTTCATGCTTTGAGTTACTTTCTCTCCCCATCCCTATGCATTCTATGCAGCACTAGTGCCTTTTTGATTTGCTACCTTTGTGCTGTTAAGTCTCTTTCCTTTCTTGTTCAGTCAGAGATGTACAGCATGGAAACAGACCCTTCGGTCCAACCCAATTTAGTCCCACCTGCCAGCACCCAGCCCATATCCCTCCAAACCCTTCCTATTCATATACCCATCCAAATGCCTCTTAAATGTTGCAATTGTACCAGCCTCCACCATTTCCTCTGGCAGCTCATTCCATACACTTACCACCCTGTGTGTGAAACTGTTGCCCCTTAGGTCTCTTTTATATCTTTCCCCTCTCACCCTAAACCTATGCTCTCTAGTTCTGGACTCCCTGACCCCAGGGAAAAGACTTTGTCTACTTACCCTATCCATGCCCCTCATAATTTTGTAAACCTCTATAATGTCACCCCTCAGCCTCCGATGCTCCAGGGAAAACAGCCCCGGGGGACGGCACGGTGGCTCTGTGGTTAGCACTGCTGCCTCTCAGCGCCAGGGACCCGGGTTCAATTCCTGGTGCGGGCGACTGTCTGCGTGGAATTTGCAAATTCTCCCAGTGTCTGCGTGGGTTTAATCCAGGTGCTCTGATTTTCTCCCCACAGTCCAAAGACATGCAGGTTAGTTGAATTGGCTGTGATAAATTACCCATAGTGTTGGGTGCATTAGTCAGGGAGAAAGGACTGCAGATGCTGGAGATCAGAGCTGAAAATGTGTTGCTGGAAAAGCGCAGCAGGTCAGGCAGCAACCAAGACAGCATTCCTGAAGAAGGGCTCATGCCCGAAATGTCGATTCTTCTGCTCCTTGGAGGCTGCCTGCGCTTTTTCAGCAACACATTTTCAGCTCTGCATTAGTCAGGGGTAAATATAGTTTAGGGAATGGGTCTGGGTGGGTTGCTCTTCAGAGGGTTGGTGTGGACTTGTTGGGCCGAAAGACCTGTTTCCACACTGTAGGGAATCTAATCTTTAAAAAAAAAAGCCTGTTCAGCCTCTCCCTATTGTTCAAATCCTCCAACTCTGGCAACATCCTTGTAAATCTTTACTGAGCCCTTTCAAATTTCACAACATCTTTCCGATATGAAGGAGACCAGAATTGCACGCAGCATTCCAACAGTGGCCTAACCAATGTCCTGTACAGCTGCAATATGACCTCCCAACTCTTGTACTCAATACTCTGACCAATAAAGGAAAGCATACCAAACGCCACCTTCACTATCCTATCTACAGTTAGTAAGTTTGCAGATGATACCAAAATTGGAGGTGTAGTGGACACTTTCAAGGAGCTATGAACCTGCACTCCAAGGTCTCTGTTCAGCAACACTCCCGAGGACCTTACCATTAAGTGTATGCGTCCTGTTAAGATTTGTTTTCCCAAAATGCAGCACCTCGCATTTATCTGAATTAAACTCCATCTGCCACTTCTCAGCCCATTCGCTGTCCACAACACCTCTAATTTTGGTGTCATCTGCAAGCTTACTAACTGTACCTCTTATGCTTGCATCCAAATCATTTATGTTAATGACAAAAAGTAGTGGACCCAGTACCGATCCTTGTGGCACTCCACTGGTCACAGGTTGCAGTCTGAAAAACAACTCTCCACCACCACCCTCTGTCTTCTATCTTTTGAGCCAGTTCTGTATCCAAATGGCTAGTACTCCTTGTGTTCCGTGAGATCTACCTTGCTAATCAGTCTCCCATAGGGAACCTTGTCAAATGCCTTACTGAAGTCCATATCGATCACGTCTACTACTCTGCCCTCATCAATCCTCTTTGTTACTTCCTCAAAAAACTCAATCAAGTTTGTGAGACATGATTACCCATGTTGACTATCCCTAATCAGTCCTTGCCTTTCCAAATACATGTACATCCTGTCCCTCAGGATTCCCTCCAACAACTTGCCCACCACCGATGTCAAGCTCACTAGTCTATAGTTCCCTGGCTTGTCCTTACCACACTTGTTAAATAGTGGCACCACGTTAGCCAACCTCCAATCTTCTGGCACCTCACCTGTGACTATCTATGATACAAATATCTCAGCAAGAGGCCCAGCAATCACTTCTCTAGCTTCCCACAGAGTTCTGGGGTACACCTGATCAGGTCCTGGGGATTTATCCACCTTTGTGTTTCAAGACATCCAGCACTTTCTCCCCTGTAATTTGGACATTTTGCAAGGTGTCACTATCTACTTCCCTACAGTGTATATCTTCCATATCCTTTTCCACAGTAAATACTGATGCAAAATATTCATTTAGTATCTCCCCCATTTTCTGTGGCTCCACACAAAGGCTGCCTTGCTGATATTTGAGGGGCCCTATTCTCTCCCTAATTACCCTTTTGTCCTTAATATATTTGTAAAAACCCTTTGGATTCTCCTTACCCCTATTTGCCAAAGTTATCTCATGTCCCCTTTTTGCCCTCCTTATTTCCCTCTTAACTATACTCCTACTGCCTTTATACTCTTCTAAGGGTTCACTTGATCTATCCTGTCTATACCTTACACATTCTTCCTTCTTTTTCTTAACCAAACCCTCAATTTCTTTAGTCATCCAGCATTCCCAATACCTACTAACCTTTCCTTTCACCCTGACAGGAATATACTTTCTGTGGATTCTTGTTCTCTAATTTCTGAAGGCTTCCCATTTCCAGCCGTCCCTTTACCTGCGAAGTCTGCCTCCAATCAGCTTTTGCAAGTTCTTGTCTAATACTGTCAAAATTGGTGTTTCTCCAAATAGAACTTCAGCTTTTAGATCTGGTCTATTCTTTTCTATCGCTATTTTAAATCCAGTAGAATTATGGTCACTGGACCCAAAGTGCTCCCCCACTGACACCTCAGTCACCTGCCCTGCCTTACTTCCCAAGAGGAGGTCAGGTTTTGCATCTTCTCTCGTAGGTACATCCATATACTGAATCAGAAAATGTTCTTGTACACACTTAACAAATTCCTCCCCATCTAAACCCTTAACACAATGGCAGTTCCAGTCTATGTTTGGAAAGTTAAAATC
Source organism: Chiloscyllium punctatum (assembly GCF_047496795.1). Taxonomy (NCBI): domain Eukaryota; kingdom Metazoa; phylum Chordata; class Chondrichthyes; order Orectolobiformes; family Hemiscylliidae; genus Chiloscyllium; species Chiloscyllium punctatum. The sequence continues at coordinate 14,830,236 of NC_092743.1, forward strand.
CCCCTACCGTAATCACCCTATTATTCTTACAGATAGCTGAGATCTCCTTACAAGTTTGTTTCTCAATTTCCCTCTGACTATTAGGAGGTCTATAATACAATCCTAATAAGGTAATCATCCCTTTCTTATTTCTCAGTTCCACCCAAGTAACTTCCCTGGATGTATTTCCAGGAATATCTTCCCTCAGCACAGCTGTAATGCTATCCCTTATCAAAAATGCCACTCCCCCTCCTCTCTTGCCTCCCTTTCTCTCCTTCCTGTTGCATTTGTATTCTGGAGCATTAAGCTGCCAGTCCTGTCCATCCCTGAGCCATGTCTCTGTAATTGCTATGATATCCCAGTCCCATGTTCCTAACCATACCCTGAGTTCATCTGCGTTCCCTGTTAAGCCCCTTGTATTGAAATAAATGCAGTTTAATTTATTAGTCCTACCTTGTCCCTGCGTGCCCTGACTGCTTGACTCTCTTCTGTTCTCAACTGTATCAGTCTCAGATTGACCTCTTTCCTCACAATCTCCCTAAATCCCATCCCCCCACCTTACTGGTTTAAATCCTCCCAAGCACCTCTAGCAAATTTCCCTGCCAGTATATTAGTCCCCTTCCAATTTAAGTGCAATCCATCCTCCTTGTAGAAGTCACTTCTACCCCAAAAGAGATTCCAAAGATCCAAAAATATGAATCCTTCTCCCATACACCAGCTCCTCAGCAGTGCGTCCATCTGCTCTATCCTCCTGTTCCTGCCCTCACTAGCGAGTAGCACCAGGAGTATTCCAGATATTACTACTCTCGAGGACCTCCCTTTTTAAATTCCTGCATAATAGTCGAATCTCCCTTTGGACACTCAACCTTTTCCCTTCCTATGTCATTGGTTCCAGTGTGGACAATGACATCTTGCTGGTCCCTCTTCCTCTGTGAGAACATTCTGCATCCTCTCTGAGACATCCTTGATCCTGGCACTAGGGAAGCAACACACTGTTCTGATTTTTTGCTGTTGGCCACAGAAACGTCTGTCTATACCTCGGACTAGAGAATCTCCTAACACAATTGATCTCTTGGAACCCGATGTACCCCTCGTTGCATTAGAGCCGGTCTCAATACCAGATACTTGGCTGTTCGTGCTACATTCCCCTGAGAATCCATCACCCCCTACATTTTCCAAAACAGCATCCTTGTTTGAAATGGGTATAGCCACAGAAGGCTCCTGCACTACCTCTCTTACCTTTCCTGGAGTTAACCTATCTATGTGATGGTGTCTGAGACTTTTCCCCCTTCCTATACTTGCCGTCCATCACATACTGTTGTTGTTGTCAATTCCTCATTGCTTCCAACTGTCTGTCCAACCGATCCATTCGATCTGATAAGATCCTTAACCAACAGCATTTATGGCAGATATAATCTGCTATAACCCTTAAACTCTCTTTTAAACTCACTCCCACATCTGACAAGAAGCACATATCACTCTACGAAAGGCCATTTTTGCTTCTTCACAATCTACAGACCCAGAAAATAACACCGTCTTATTCCTCTAAAAACTCTGCCCCAGGTGAAATTAATAGTTATGGTTTATATTTTAAGTTTGATCAAGAGACATATCTCCAAAAACATATAATCAAGAAAGAACCCATCTACTCACTACTGCAGACTTTCTGCAGATCACTCTTAAAACAACAATTAACTTCGCTGCTTCTGTGCTGTGAACTTCACCCAACAGTTCCTCCAAGATCAATTGTGAATTTCACTGTTTAATTTTCCCAGATGCACTCTGATGTCCAGCGATACATGAATTGAAACAGCAAAGGCAGTGCCAGTTTCTTTCCCTCTTTCTCTCCTGCACTGACCTCATCATGTGCTTCCTTTGTCTGTCCTTGTCCCTTTTTAAAACTGCTGTTGTTTTGACTTTTTTTTATTCTCCAAAGTTCCAAAACAATGCAACAGCATATAAAACAGTAATTGTTGCTCCTGAAATTTGAGGAAATCACCTCCAGCGCCTAAAATACTTCAAAAAAGGAGCAGCTGTTACAGCCAGAAAGTTTTCCCATCCTGAATATTTATAGATAGTCAGGGTCCTCTGAGCTTGTGACGACTATATTTCATTCTCTTGCCAATTTCATTTTGAATGCCTCAGCGATCAGCTGTAGATGTATCCGAAGTGGCTGTTCCCAGTCTAATTTGGTCAGATTCTGCTTTATTTTAATGCAGTCTTAAAAGTCCTACCACCAAATGCAAAACATCCTTCTCTCTTTTTTTAAAACAACCTTTTAAAATGTACGGTGTTGAAGTAGCTTGTATTAAAATGCTGTCCCACTACCGCCTTGAAGACTTTTCTGACCTTGTTCTCTGGAATTCACGTTAGCATTGAATTGTCCCTTGTTGACCTTCTCCATGTTGATGTAAAAGCTCTCCCAAATATATTTCAAGCAATAGGCCCCCTGTAAGCTCTTGATGCTATGGATATCCCAATTAATGTTGGGGAAGTTGAAATCCTGAACATAATTACACTATTATTGTTTTTACATATCTCACTAAATTGCATATCTGTTCCTCTATTGCTGGCTAAGTGGGGCTAAAACACATGTCAAGCAGTGTGACTGAACCCTTTTTTAAAAAAAGTTTTAAATTGTACCCTCAGTCTCATTTGAAAACCCTTCCAAAATTATCATCCCTCCTTACTACAGTAGCTGACTCATTGATAATGTGACACTACCTCATTTATACCCTACCCTGTCCTGCTTGAAGATCCGATATCCTGAAATGTTGAGTCGTCAGCTCTTCTCCCTCAACCAAGTCTGTGATGGCAATGCCACTACAATTCCACATCCTTAACTAATCTGTCTTTCATATAATACTCTTAGTGTTGATACTAAGAACTTAAGAACTAGGAACAGGAGTAGGCCGTCAGGCCCTTCGAGCCTGCTCTGCCATTCAGTAAGATCATGGCTGACCTTTTCGTGGCCTCAGCTCCACTTACCTGCTCTCTCACCATAACCCTTAATTTTTTGAACAGTAAAAGGAATTATTTTGGCTTTAAAAACATTAACTGAGGAAGCCTTAACCACTTAGCAGGGAATTCTATCAAGTCGCAGTCTTCTAGGTGAAGACATTCCTTCTCAATTCGGTCCTAAATCTGCTCCCCCTGATCTTGAGGCTGTGCCCTCTTGTCCTAGTTTTATGTAGAAGTAGAGAGGCTGTTTCTGCTACTATCTGATCTATTCCCTTCATAATTTTATGTTTCTAAAAAATCCCCCCCCCCCGATTCTAAATTCCCATGAATATAATCCTAGTGTACTCGATCTCTCCTCATAAGCCAACTCCCTCAACTCCAGAATCAATCTAGTCCACCTCCTCGGGTGGCAGTACATCCTTTCTCAAGGAGACCAAACCTGCACATGCTACTCCAGGTATGGCCTCACCAGAAGTCCACAGCCGCAACATAATTTCTCCGCTTTTAAATTCAATCCCTTCAGCAATGAAGGTCAAATTTCCATATGCTTTCTTAATAACCTGTTATACCTGCAAACCAACCTTCTGTGATTCATACGTAAGGGCATCCAGGTCCCTCTGCACAGCAACATGCTACAATTTCTTACCATTTAAGTAATGTCCTTTTTACTGTTACTCCTACTAAAATGGATGACTTCACATTTATTAACATTGTACTCCATTTGCCAGACCTTTACCCTGTTCAAAGTTTCAGTCCTCTGCACACTTTGCTCTGCCACTCATCTTAGTGTCATTGGCAAACTTTGACACACTGCATGTGGTTTCCCCCAACTCCAAATCATTTATGTAAATTATGAATAATTGTGGTCCCATCACTGATCTTTGAGGCACATCGCTAGTTGCTGCCAACCAGAATGCGATTGCTGTCCACCATTTATTTCCACTCTTTGGTGAACCAACAGAAAGCAATCCTCTATCCATGCTAATATGTTGCCCGTAATGCCTTGTATCTTTATCTTAAGGCCATCCAGCCTCCCTTTATTTCCTTGAAACTTAGCATGAGCTCCTTCTGTCCTTGTCACTTTCCTAGAATAGGCTGTATTTGTATTAGGAAAAAAACTTTGTGTAAACTCTTCAACATGATGCTGTCACAAGTTATTCATTGTGTTTTGCTTCAACTGAGGTGGGAAATGGGGTGACAGCATTGGCGTAGATATTGTCGTCCTGTTTCCCGCCTCAGTCGAAGCAAAATGCTCAGAGACACAGTATAGTTTTACCTACTTCATCTTTATTCCAGGCCCTGGAGGGAGGGAGAACAATTGTCCATGAGTTCTCCGTCTTCTCTCTCAAGCAGCAGTTTCTTAATTAATTATATCGTCATTTTACAAGGAGGAGCATTCAGATAAGGCAACATACATGTTGATTGGGTAACCATTACAATCAGCAAGTGTCAGTAGTAAAGATTAAGCCATCTGTTGTTACACAATGAATAATTGGCTTCACATAATAAATACTTTTCACCTTGTTAACCCATTACCCTTTCCTACAGCACCCCATTGTTAACTACAAGTTCTAATCTGATCTGAGTCATGCTCAGCGGAACCTCTTATTTCACAAAACTCAAACTTGACTCTTTCCCTACCTGCTCATACACTATACACATTCCCACAACAAAGTAAGACTCCCCAAACGACTATTCTAAAAATATTGGTATTAACCAAGGTCTTGGAAGTGGGAATGTTGAAAAAAATGAAGTGTGGCATTTATGTAGATACCTCCGTACATTACAGCCAATGAATGATTGACTGAAATTTAGTTGTAGGCATGCAATTTGTGAGCAGCATGCTGTCTTCACAAGATTGTTGTAATATTCAGGTCATTTTCACTCGGGAAACAAATGAAAATGAAGTAATTACTTAAAGCATGAGAATAAATTTGGCTGGTTAAAGTCATGAACCTATCGTGAGTGAGGTATAATGCATGCTGTATGTGGCTATTGTAATGTTTGTTATATCTATCTCCTATTGGTAACCTGCACTTGCAGAGTGTCTGTCTGTATGAAGAATTTCAATTGTATTCCAAATTGTTAGGTTTTCAGGCAACACAACTACTGATGGGATGTGAGGAAGATAGAAGGTTGTGTTTATAGAAATGGGCAAGATAAATGAAATTTTAAGTTCACGCCTGCATTTGTGGGAAATGGGAGGGAAGTAAATGAGAAATCAACCTCCTCAAAACTATTTGCTTCAATAATCTGCATTGTGTGTAATATGTTCTATTATGCTGAATTTGTTTTGTATTGTATGGGCAATTGGTCTTTTTTTTTTGTCTTAGAACTGATTTCTTTCTTGTAAATGTTGGACCGGCCATAACGGCATGTGGCACTTGTTGCATCATTAAGTCTGAAGGTTGAGAGTTGGAGACTCATATAACCAAGGTGTATAGTTTGTTATTGCTAGGGAATTCAGATTTTCTAAATGGTGTTAGCCGGAGTTTGGCTTCAGTTCTGTAAAGGTTAAATTTTTGAGGTCAGCAAATAATTTGGAAAAGTGACTGAAATACATCACTTTCTGAAAATGTGCCTAGTCCTGTACCTCTGATGTTTATTGAAGTGTTTTAAGTTGAGTTTATGACAGAAAAACAAGTGATACATCACTGGTAATCTGGTTTGAGTTCATTTCAGAAGAATCCAGTTTTTGTTTCAGCAGGAAAAATAAGGATTTCAGTCTAGGAGAGCAAACTTTAACCGATCTGCTAGACTGAAATGAAGTGTCCATGTGATGAGAGTTTGTGTAAGAGATGTTCAAGTTGTCAGAACTGGAAAGAAGGCTCTGGTCATTTCAGCATCTGAAAGAGGAAAACTGTTAAGAGATCATGTGGGTCGGAGTAGAAAACACTGTGGTGGCACAGTGGCTTAATGGTTAGCACAGCCTCTCAGTGCCACAGACCCACGTTCGATTCCAGCCTCCGGCAACTCTATATGGAGTTTGCGCATACTCCTGTGTGTGTGCGTGGGTTTCCTCTTCATGCTCTGGTTTCCTCCCACAGTCCAAAGGTTAGGTGAATTGGCTGTGCTAAATTGCTTACTCATGGAGTGCTTCAGAGAACATCTCCGGGGCACCCACACCAACCAGCCCCACCGTCATGTGGTTGAACACTTCACTTCCCCCTCCTACTGTGCCAAGGACAGCAGGTCCTGGGTCTCCTCCATCGCCACTCCCTAACCACCTGACACCTGGAGGAAGAATGTCTCATCTTCTGCCTCAGGACCCTCCAACGCCCTGGCATCAAAGTGGATTTCACCAGTTTCCTCATTTTCCCTCCCCCGACCTTATCCCCAGTTCCAAACTTCCAGCTCAGCACTGCCTTCATGACCTGGTACTACCTGCCTGTCTTCCTTCCGACCTATCCGCTCCACCCTCCCCTCCGACCTATTGTCGTTAGCCCCACCTTCATCCACCCATTGCCCCCTCAGCTACCTTCACCGCCCTCCTCCCATTTATCTCTTCACCCCGAAGCTCCCAGCCTCATTGCTGATGAAGGGCTTTTGCTTGAAACGCTGATTTCCTGCTCCTCCGGTGCTGCTTGACCTGCTGTGCTTTTCCAGCACCCCACACTCGACTCAGTGCCAAATTGTCCAGAGTGGTCAGGGATGTGTAGGCTAGGTGCATTAGGGAAAATGTAGAGTATTAGGGGAATGGGTCTGAGTGGGTTACTCTTCGGAGGTTTGATGTGGACTCATTGGGCCAAATGGCCAGTTTCCACACAGTTGGGATTCTATGAAATGCTGCTGATCTGTACTATAGATTCCTGCGCATCAGTGAGAATCAAATATGTCATCAGGTTACAGACTGGAGAGAATAAGAATAATGAGACAGTGGCTTTTCACAGTCCAGATGTTAACAGGAATAGCTTGTGTACAAGGTAGAGAGGGAACAACATTCTTTAAACTTTAACCAAGAGAACTTTTATTTTAGCCAATATGTAGAAAACCCAATAAATGAGAGGGTGGTTATGTCCTAATACTCAGCAATAGGCCTAGGCTGATGGTAGACTGGTGCTTGAGATCCTTACAGACTTGAAGCAACTGCAACACGCCAACTTCTGTGAACAACCAAAATTTTATTAGACAAGTTCAGTGCAAGCTTTCTGGAGAAGTCCTTTAATAGACTTCATAATGCTTGCGAAGCCATGTCAAGGGATTTTTCTGAACAAAGGAAACAGTCTGTCCTTGTACAAAATCTTTACATCGCAGCCAGTAATGCCCACAAGATAACCCCCAACCATTCCCTCACAGTCACATGCCACTCAATGCAGTGACCTAATCATCTCCAGAAACAATGTAATTTAAGTCATCCCTTAATGGTCAAATCTATTGTGAATCATTTTTTAAAATTATAGGGAGCAATCAAAATTCCAACTCCAATGTTTATTGATTTTTTTTTTGAATAGGAGATGATGACAATGTAAATTCACTCTGAATAACTAAGAAATGGCTGTGCAAATGGCTCTGAATGGCAAGAGGTGGAAATGTAAATTCCTCATTCTACCTGTAAGACAGACTTTTCCCCCCCAGCCTCAGGACATCCAATTTCCTGCAGGTCAGCAGATCAAATTAGCCCTGAACATCTCTCGAGTCTTTGGAGATGGTGACTAAACTTAGTGAGATTTAGGATTATTATGGAAAGGTGTAATATGGGGGTTATGAATATAAATTTCTGAACAAGGGAAGGCTAATTTTACCAAAATGATATGATTTGGCACAAGTGGACTGCAAATAGCTACTTGTACACTAAAAACTGTCAGTAGTGGGAGACATTCAAGGAGCAAATAGTGAGCATGCCGGGCAGTGCTCTTTCCTATAAAGACAAAGGGCATAGGCTGAAGACTCCAGGATGTCAAGAGGCTGAAAGGTTGGCATTAAGAAAAGGGAAGCTTATGGCAGGTAGAAGGCCTAATAGAATCTGTAAAGTTCTTATACTGTAGGGGGAGCTTGCAAAAATTAGGAAAGCAAAAATGAAGCATTGGCTGGTAGAATGAAGGGAAACCTGAAGGGATGTTTTTTGAATTCCATAAAGAGCAAGAGAATGATTAGGAACCTTTTAAAGGCCATAGAGGTAATCTTTTATGTGCACATTAAGTTTTGCATCAGTCTTCACAATGAAAACTGACATCGGTATAGACATCAGGGTGGAGGACTGTGCAATGTTAGAAATCAACACTCTGGAAGTACGAGCTGATATATGCCTCAAGTGGATAATTAGGCTCCTGCTAAATGTATCCCATGCTGTACAGGGAAGCAGTGGAGATGATGTCGGGCCCTGGCAGTAATTTTCAAATCCCCTCTGGCCACAGGTGAGTTGGCAGAGGGCTGTGAATTTTGTCCTATTATTTTATTTTAAATAGAAAGGGAGTAAGGGGTCAGTGAGGAAATTGCAGGCCAATCAGTCTTGGTGGTGGGTAAGTTACAAAAGGAAGTCTGTTGAATAGTATACATGTGCTCTTGGAAAAAGACAGATTAATCGGGCGTAGTCAGTATGGATTTAAGGGAGTCCTGTTTGACAACTTAAGTCAGCTTTTTTGAAAAAGTAACCAAGAATGTTAATCAGCATTTCTCGTGTATGTAGACTTCAGCAAGGCTTTTCATAAGGTTCTTTATGCAGACCAGTCAAGAATTAACCCGTGGGATTCAAGGTAGTGTGCCTGGTTGGATCTGAAATTAGATGAGGTAGGAAGTAGAGGGAGTTGGTAGAGGGATTTTTCTTAGACTTAGAAGTCTATTTCCAGTGGGGTGCAGCAGGGCTTAGTGCTTGTTTATGCTTGATCATTTATGATTTGGACTTAACCTCTGCATTTATGATCAATAATGACACACCAGTTGGTAGTGTGGGAGGATAGTTAATAGCAGCAGAGGATATCAATTAACTCGTCATTTGGGCAGAGCAGTGGCAAATATAATCCAACCTTGAGAAATGAAGTATTAACTTGGGGAAGTCTAACAAGGCAAAGAATTATATTGAATGATATACCTGACAAAGTACTGAAAATCAAAACGACTTTGTACATATGTACAGACCCATGAAGCTACCAGAGTGGTAGAAAAGCTTGTTCAGAAGTCAAGAGGTAATTGCCTTTATTCACTGAGGCATAGAATACAAGGGCATGGTGGTTATTCTAAAACTGCCTTGGGCTGTAACTGGAGTTCTGTATGCTGTTCTGACCACAACATTGTTGGTAGGATGAGATTGCATGAGAGAGGGTGCAGAGATTACCAGAATGCCACCTAGACTGAGTCTGTGCTGAGGGAAGATCGGATAGGCTGGTGGTGTTTTCCTCTTTGGAGCCGTAAAGTTTGTGAGGGCACCTGGGAGAGGTGCACAAGATTGAGGGGCTTAAGGTGGATTAAAAAAACAGGGACGTTACCTTTTGCATTAGTAGAGGGGTCAGTAGCCAGAGAGTATAGATTTTAAGGTTAAGGAAGGCTAAGAGGACAATTGACGAGACATTCAGTCACTGAGGGTGGTGAAAGTCTGGAACTCCTTGCCAGAAAGGATGGTTGAGTTAGAATCTCTCTATGGTATTCAGATAGTCACCTTCGCCTCTAAGACTGCAGACCATGAGCTCAAAAATGGGATTTAGTGTAAGTCAGATCTTTGTGTCTAGACTGACAATGAGGTTGAATGGACTGCTTTTGAGTTATAAATGTTTGAATTTACATTTAAAGTAGGAATGATATTCCTCTGGATGGAGTAAGTTGTTGCAATGAGGGGAAAAGACAAGATGATGAAGCCTGAGGCACGTGTTGCCAGAGGATTTTTTTTAAACAAAAACTAATTCCCTAAAAATACTAATAATGAATGTATCAAGGTTTACATCAGATACTTGCATGAAAGGCAATTAATATAAACTGCTGTAATTAATTAGTGCAGGTAGCAAAAGAATGATTGATCCTCTTTTTTTTAATTTTGAGTCGATTATTCCAGCATTTGTATAAAATGCAACCACTTCTTTGAGGTTATTTTGCCAAGTACAATGCTGTGACTTTGATTCTTGCAGTCAGTTTTTGAAAGTTGTATGGAATAACTGAACACAACAATATGAAGTTATTCTTGTTGCCTAGTCTTTTGAACCTTGATTGTGATTGACCAGGGGTCCAACTTGCTTCATTTCGTTTTAAAACGAAACAAAAACTTAATTTGAAGTTGAGTCAGTCATTTCAGCCTCTGGCTTGCTCAGTCATTCAACAAGATCATGGCTGGCCACTTATTTCACCCCGATTTCTCATTCTATTCCTATTAATTTTTTGGCCCCTCAGGGAATTTGAAGAGTTATTAATCTTGGCTTTTTTGAGTACCCACCACTGAACATTTGCAGCTCTGAATAAAGAAGTCTGAAGATTTGCAACCCTTTGAGTGAAGGAATATGTCTTCAATTACCTGTTTGCGTTATCCTAAAACTTGAGCCCTAGTTCAAATATTTCCATTAGGCAACTAGCTCTTCAATATCTCGTCTGTCAATGTTTCTAAGATATCTGGTATATCATTGACATTTTAGAGTCCTTGCACAGGAGATGGTAGTTTGGCTCAACGAATCCAAGATGGTGATCTGTTGACTAATCTGTTCTAATCTCCACTCTATCTTGTAGCCCCCTAGGTTTACATCTCATGTGCCCATCTGGTTTCCTTTTGAAATAATGCATTATCTTCTCCTTCCACCTGTTTTAGGCAATGTATTTAGGTCATTCAATATTTGTAACTTAAAAAGTTGTTCTGCTTTTTATTATGCTCCACATTTTATGAACTTATTATGCTGTTACTGTGCAGTTACAATACGATTGGTGTTTGTCACGTACTTGATGCAGCCCTTAAGCCAAACACACTGGGTAATATGGGCATATGAATTTCAGCGTTCCTGTGTGGAAACCTGTCCAAGGTCTTCTGAAAGCCCAAATAGATCACGTACACTTGCTCACCATTATCTATGTAGTTTGTTACCTCAAAGAATTCTAACAGATTTGTCAGACATGACCACTTCTTGGTGAAACCTTCTGACTCTGCCCTATTTTACCATGCACTTTCAAGTAAACTCTTTTGTTTGTTTTTAATTTACTTTTATTTTGTCAATCAATATGTTCAGAGATGTTATGACACACCACTGATGTAGACAGGACTTGAACATATGTCAGGGTTAGGGACAAGAAGGGCCTTCCAGCCTATGCACCTGGTATTCCCAGGCGCACTCCCATCCAACTACTAACCAGGCTAAAGTGTGCTTAGCTTCCAAGGTCAGACTAGAATGGTCATACTTTGCAATATAATCCATTGTAATGGACTCTCAAATCTTAGTAATGGCTGAGGTCAGGCTAATCAACCAATAGTTTAATGTCTCTGTCTCCCTCCCGTAGATTGCATTCGCCATTCTCCAGTTGCTGGCACCCTTTCTGACTCCATTTGATTCCTGAAAGTTTAGCACGAAATCCTCTACAATCTTCTTCAGAACTTCTGGAGTGTCATCCATCTGGTTCAAGTGATGTACCCACCTGATCTTTCCGCTTCCCCAGTACCTTCTCCTTAGTGGTGGTCCTCGGCCGCTCTATTGTTATGAAGTTCTAGTGTCTTCCCTGTGAATTCTAATGCCAAGTATCTATTAAGTTCTTCTGCTACTTCTTTGTTCCTCATTCATTCCTTCTCCAGTCTCATTTTCCACCAGTCCAATATCCCCTCTTCCTTCCTTCTCTTTTACTTTATATATAATTTTTTTTAAAAAAAGCCTTGCAATTTTCTTTTATATTACTGGCAATGACAGCTATACAGTGGTCCAGGCATTTAACTGAGATATGACCCAGAAGTAACCTGCCTGGTATTAATATTTTCCTAATCAACTTGTTCAGAAGTGCTGCTTCCCAACTTTTGGAGTAGGTAGGACTTGAACCCAGGCTTCCTGGCCTGAACAGCTATCTCTATCATTTCCCTATGAGCCCAATAAGCCTGGTTTTAAATTTTATAGCAGGCAGGTTAACTGTTAATGGTCATTCATGATTATCTGGTCCATTCTCCATCAGCCTCTCTACCAATTAGAATCTATTTGCCAACCAATCAGCGCACTTTCTCCATGTAATATAAATGTTGGTTTTTCTCCTTAATGAGTGCAACAAAAGCTTTGTCACATAGGTTATTCAAAGTTTTTCTAGCAATAAATCAAATTTGTAGTACTGTAATGACTTATCCATGTATTACCAAATGTGTATTCAAGGTGATCTGTGCTTCAATCCTAAAAGGAATTTGTGTTGGTATTGTTCATATTTTGAATATGACGTTTTTTTCCTCTCTTAATCTAAAGCCTTTTTTTTTAAACTAACAATTTATCTGTAAAATGGCACATCAAATAGTATGGCAGTTCTAAAGAAATGCATATCGCAGCGCTTGAATCATTGATGTTCCGACTTGAATATGTATTTTGTGGCAGAACCAAGTTTGAACCGGAATAGTCATGATGTATTCAAGTTGCTTGTTTTACTAAAATTTATTTACTTAAATCTTTTTTGTAGCTGTAGATCAAACGCTTGTAAAATGGAAAGTGTCAGAAATCTGGAGGATGAAACATTTCCAAGCTTTCTGTTGCAATCTGAGAGGGGCAATAGCAGCGAAATGCTAGAAAATGTCACTGTCTCATCAAATTTTGGACTGCCTATGGCTGCTTCAACAGTTGCTAAAGATAAATCTGATTCCGGGAAGAGGTGAGCTACATAACTTTGTGCATTTATTTTTTCTTCATTCAGAGAATTCTAATCGAAGAGCTGACAACACTCCAGTAAAAATGCTCCTGACATTCCAGAAGATTTGGGAACTTTTGAGTCTTGTCATTGATGAATCTTTGGCTATCATTTCAGGTGGCTCACAAAGTGGATTGCAGCACATTCAAGAAGATGCTTAAGATTTGTAGGAGAGCTATATTTCTTGGTAGAACTTGTCCTGAGGTCAAGGCTGAGGGTACCAAGTATTGAGTTGACACAGTGGAACCTTAGTCTTTTGAGTCAATGCTGTGTGAAATAATGCACAGGATGGCAACACCTTTTTTGGGAATTAAATGCTGCAAGTGTGATTCCGATTAACTTTTTACCTTTTGAGATTGTGCAATAGCAGTTTAAGCAAATTTAATTTTTATTTTGTAATTTCTTGTAGACCACCAGATGTTCAATCTTCATACTTGGAAGAAGGAAGGTTTTCTACAGTAGATGCACATCCATCTAATGTTTCGAACTCTGAAACCTGTCAAAAGTTTGCACTTAGTTTTAAAGATGAGTTGTAAGTATTTGGTAATTTTCCAGTTTTGGGAAACATTAACTGTAGAAGATGATGTTGTGTTGATGATAGAGAAACAGTTAGGTTTTTAAGGGCTATCTTAAAATGAGAGTAGAGATGTTTAGTAATGGGATGCCAGAGCTTGGAGCATATTTTAAATGTTTAAAGGATCTGGTGAATTGAAATCTAACATCTCAAGATAGGAGAGATGGAAAGTTGGGAACGTCAGGAGCTGGAAAATTTCCAAATGAGATTGAGGGTGTATTAGCAAGCCCTTTTAGAAAATCTCTTAATCAGGTAGAGTCAGTGATTTTTTAAAAAAAAAATTATTTTATTATTGAAAGGAACATCAAAAAGTTGTTAGTCCTCCTTTTTGAGGATATAGCATGCACGGTGAATAAAGGGGACCAAAATAGAGGTGGTGTATTTTGAAAATTCATTCCGTCAATAAGGTGTACATTAACTTATCTTGTGTAGTAACTTTTTAAATTGTTTTGGTAGTTACATGTTAGAATGAATTGACTGACAGGAGATGAATTCAAGATGTTTTGATTATTTTAAGTTGGCAAATTTTAATAACTAGAATGCTGGAACCTCAACTACTGCATTTTCTGTTAAAGTTCTATCTTTTTTTTTCTCAACATGTTTAATGACTCATACAGTTATGATTGTCTCCTGTCAACTCTGAGAGAGGCCAATATTTCCCTTATTCTTAAAGGGAAGGTCCCGGAGGTCTGTGCTTCATACAGGCCCATTTCGCTTTTAAATGTGGACTTTAAAATCCTCTCTTGCGTTAAGGTTGGAGACTGTTACCTTCTATTGTTAGAGGATCAGATGGGCTTCATTAAGGGCCTTAGATCCTCCAATAATGTTAGGAGGCTGCTTAATGTAATTCAAGCATGTCAACAAAAGTCAATATAGGGATTGGTGATTTCTCTAGATACAGAGAAGGCATTTGGCAGAGTTGACTAACCATACTTTTTCTATACTCTGGAGTGGTTTGGCTTCGGTCAAGTCTTTGAGGTGTGTAAAGGTTCTCTACAGTGAACCTCTCACTGTGGTTATCGCCAATGGGGTGCAATCCAGCAATTTTAACACTTACGTTTTAGGGACAGCCAGCAGAGCTGTCCCCTTTCGCCACTTTTTTACATTGGTGATTGAACCATTGGTGGAGGCCAGTCATCGGGATCCCAGTATATCTGCTCCAGAAGTGGGGTCAAAATTATCTAAGATTACGTGGATGATGTCCTAATCTCGTCTTTTTTTTGTCAAATCCAGCAGTTTCAGTGTCTTGCCTGATACAATGCATCAGTGCATCTGGCACCTTTTTCGGGGTATAAGTTTAATCTTGCAAAATCAGAGGCTATGCCTATGGGTGGCCTTATGAATGTGCTAGGTCTTGATGGTGAATATCGATTCCCATTTAAGTGGTCATAGTGGGGTTTGTACATTTGGGCATATTTATACTACAGTTCTGGATTTGCTGTTCAAAGCTAATTTTGTTCAATTAATTCACAAAATTAAACAAGACCTTCAAAGATGGGAGGCGCTTAATAAGATTCATATTCTTTCCCTTTTTGTTATACCCTATATTGATGCTCCCCCTGATTTTCAATAAGCAAACATTCAGGAGACTGAATGGCTGGCTGGTTTAGCTCTTTTATTTGGCATTGTCAGCATCCCCCTCATTAAATTAGCTAAACGGCAAATGCCTCTCAGACTGGGGGAAGTGGATCTCCCAGACATTAAAAGCTACCAACTATGCTCACATCTATCCCACGTGAGTGATTTGGGCTTGTGGGAACCCTCCTTTCAATATGATTAGATATCGAAACCTCCCAGACAAAGTGCCCCCTTACTAGCTTGCTGTTTTTGGACAAAATGAGGATAGTTAGGGAATATTGCCATAACATAATAGTTGAAAATGTGTTGCTGGAAAAGCGCAGCAGGTCAGGCAGCATCCAAGGAGCAGGAGAATCGATGTTTCTGCCATGAGCCCTTCTTCAGGAATGCCTGAAGAAGGGCTCATGCCCGAAACGTTGATTCTCCTGCTCCTTGGATGCTGCCTGACCTGCGCTTTTCCAGTAACACATTTTCAGCTCTGATCGCCAGCATCTGCAGTCCTCACTTTGTTCGAGAAGATTATAACCTAATAGTTATCAATACTGTTGAAATATGGAGGGCAATTCAGCAGAGGGAAGGCAATATTGGTAAAACATCTTCTCTTACACCTATAATGGGTATGCTGGGTTTTCAACCGGGGATGATAAATTCAGGATTCAAACATTCGGCACTAGGGGTGTGTCTTGCATGGATGATTTACTTGAGGGTGACACAATGAAGTTCTTTGATCAGTTAGCACGGAAATAAGAGCTATCTAATAGGGACCTCATTGGCTTTGTTTTTAAGTTCGGGATTTTATTTGAAAAAGACTAAAATTTGACTAAACCCTACAAATCTGACAGAGGAGGGAGCTCCGTGCTAAGAGTACACTTTCAGTCAACACTTTACCTCATCATTTGGGGGGTGCCCCCTCAGACAAGTTAGATAGACTCTGCAGGGTGTGGGGGAAGTGAGCTGGGTGTTGAGGTCTCAGAGGCGTGGGAGGATATTTGGGAAAACACAAGAAAGATATCAATTTGCAATAGGACCCATGCTTTACAGCTTGAAGGTTCTCCACAGGGTCCACTTGGCTCTGGACTGTTTGTTAAAATTTAAGCCAGGAGTATTTTCAAAATGTCCCAAGTGCACGGTTTGTACAGGCACTTTTATCCATTGTCTCTGGTCCTGTGGTAGGCTTCAAATATACCGAAGTGCTGTGGTGGGTGCAATGGAAAGGATTTTGGCTATAAGGGTAGAGAAGGACCCTATCTCTCCTCCTCTCAGCTTGCCTGTTGTGTTCCCTGCAGGTGCACATAAGAAGAAAAAAAACTTTTCAACATCCTCAGTTTCTGTGCAAGAAAGAATATCTTGCTAGATTGGGTATTCCTGCCCCCACCTGGCAGGTTGGCAGCAGACTTGTTATGGACCATATCCCCTTTGATTTTCTCACAAGTATGGTACACCACAAAACTGCGAATTTGTTTAAGATTTGGCAGTCCTTTTTGGAATACCTGGACACAGGTATTTGAGGCGGAACTGTGAATGCGTGAGCATTTTGTTTGGCTGAGTTGAGTTATGACTATCTATTAGTTTGTTGGTTATTATTTATTTAGTTAAATAGTTAGATGGTTTTTTATTATTCTATTTCTGTCTGGTGGGTTTGGGTTTTTTACTATTTTTGTGTTCTTTCTTTGTATTTGTAATATTTGTATTTCAATAAAAACATACTTTTTAAAAAAAATCTATTTTTGCAGGGAACATGTTGATGACTTCCTTGATGCTCACTGTATTCCTGATGTGATGGAAAAGTTCTTGGATGAATTTGGTTCTTTGCCTTCAAAAGGAAATCTGCAACACGCGTTACCAGGGCAGTATAACAATGGACAAGATAGCAAATTGGAAACATTTTCTGTTGGCAAGCTGGATGGTATGCATGTGCACGAATTCTGAATATCTCAAAGTTAGCCATCAGATTTTAGTTTGACAAACTAATAAGTGCATACAGTTCTCTTGAAAATAAGTATTGGATTTAAATGATCAAAAAATTAGTTGAAGTTGACTGTGCCACTGTAATAGTTTTGGATCTGAATTAAAAGAGAAATGTATTTTGGTCAATTTCAAATGAACTTTATTAATTGCGTATTGGAAATCCACACTTCTAAGTGGGCAACAATATAACTAACTAAACATTTGTGTGAATATGTGGCATGAGAATCATTTTTTTAAAATGTTGAGATTAAAGTCAGGAAGTGGAGAATAAAAATTGCTTCACCACTGTCTTTATCAAAAGAAATCTGTTGTCATTGTAGGTGATTTTTCCCCACCAACACAATTGCCACTATAACTGTTGAAGTGGCCTGCGAAGTTACCTGTACTAACTAAGGTACAGTTGTATACAAGTGCTTCAGTAACTATTGGCATTGTGAAACACTGCTAGGCAGGTTGCAAGCACCTAAAGATGATGATCCACTGCTATCTCTTGGAGCAAGTGGAGACAGCTGTTGCAAACCATTGTTGCCAGCTGATTCAAAATACTGGTTATTTGTTAAGCATTTTTTTTCTTTTAAATGAACTGCTTCCTTTTTTTTTCGCAGAGATCTCCCCTCTGGATTGTTTGACTGATAATGAGAAAACAAATAAGGTATTTGCAATCAAAGTTGAGTGTTTTGTTCAGCTAAACTTAATTCAAACCGAAGTTGATATGTGTCTTGCAGGTAATAATTTCCAAGTTTGTCTAGGGCCCCACCAATCAGTCCTACAGCACAAAAACAGACCCTTCAGTCCAAATTGTCCATGCTGACTAGGTTTCCCAAACTAAACTAGTTCCATTTGCCTGTGTTTGGCCCATATCCCTCTGTAACAATCCAAATATCTTTTAAATGTTGAAACTGTACCTGCATCCAACATTACTTCTGGCAGTTTATTCCACATATGAACCACCCTCTGTGGAAAAAGTTGCTCCCCCTCAGCTCCCTTTTAAATCTTTCTCTTCTCTCCTTTCAAAAAAAATTAGTGCCTCTAGTTTTGAACTCTCCTAACTTAAGGTGAATAGCAAAATATATTTTCCCTATCTATGTCCTGCATGATTTTATAAACTTCCTATAATGTCAACCTTTGACATTCCAGTGAAATAACTCTGAAAGAAATAGGAGGGTGGAGCTGATTTTAATGCATGAGTTCTTTGGGCACTTGAACTTGTTTTGGGGAAATGGCCTATCAGAAAGGTGCTTCTTGCTGTTAACCTCCAGTAGATATAAACCTACACCGCACAATCTTTAATCGTAAGAATTCACTCATTCCAGGTATTAGTCTCCTAAACATTCTCTGAACTACTTCTAATGCATTTACATGCTTCCTTTAAAATATGATGACCAGTACTGTAAGGCTACTTTTTGATTCCTGGAGTACAGAGGAGGTTCACCAAGCTGTTGCCTGGAATGGAACAATTGAGTAAAAAGGAGAGACTAGATAGGTTGGGATTGCTCTCTTTAGAGCAGAGAACGCTGAAGGAGTAAGATTGAGGCAATGGATGAGATGAATAGGGAACAACTATGCCCAATGGTTGAGGGGTCAAATCACAAGAAGACATCTTTAGGATAAGAGGCAGGAGAGTCAGTGGGGATTTTGGGGGATAAAACTGATTCACTCAGTGAGTGGTGGGAATCTGCAATGCACTGTCTGAGAAGGTGGTGGAGGCTGGACACTTTGGAACCTTTTTTTTTTGACAAATATTTGGGCGAGTACATCAAATGTCATAATAATATTCAAGGATATGGGACAAGTGCAAGAAATTGTGATTAGCACACCTTTAGCAGTAATAATGGTGTAGATTCGTTGGACCGTTGCCTATGCTGTATGAATGTATGTAGTTCTGTGATGTGGTGTCATCTGTGCCCTTTCATAACTAAAGCATAATCTCCTTATTTAAAAACTTGAAGCAAAGCAAATGTGAGAAGTAGTTGGTGCCTATTTTACTTAAACCCAAAAGCTTTGATTTGTGATTATAAATAAGAGATTAGTTTCCACACAGGCATCCTTCTGTGGTTCCAACTCTTTTTTTTTTTGTTGTTTTTTAAAAATATCCTAAGAACTTGAAAGTTGTTTACTTTACTCTAGTGGTTCTGATGGACTCCTTGACGCCTCTGCTTTAAAATCTCTTTCCAAAATAAAACTGACAAAATAACCTCAAAGTTACGATCTTTACAGTGTTTAACTAGAGGAAATGATATCTCACGAGTGTAGGTATCAGACTTTCAACGTGGGAATTTATGTATGGTGACCAGAGATTCAATTAATGTTTCCAAGTGTAACTACCATGAAAGACTTGGGACAGGCTGAACATTGATAGAGAACTTTTTTCATTAGGTAAGCCAGCTGTGCTTGAAGTTGATACAGAACTGGATCAGATGGATCAAGAATACTGAGAGAATGGTTATCATGTTTTAGCATTTGTTCTCTCTTATTGACCTTTTCATTTGTCATTGTTTTATTTCAATTCATCAGATCCATGCATAGCCTGGATTTTGTATTTCTATGTTGAAAGCTAAGAGCAGGACATAATTTTAGTTTCTTTTTATTTTGAGTGGTATTAGGTTGTCTGGAAAGCTGTTTACATTTTATGTGACTGCAAATAAAACCACACTAGCAACAGTTCTGCACTTTAGGGCTAGGAAGAGGAGAAAATAATGGTCTGTGGCCCATCAACAATGTGTTCTATGATACAGCGAGACAAACAGGGAAAAAAAAATGCTGCCTTCAGAAAGTCATAAGATTGATAAGCACAGGTTTCTTTCCAAGGAAGAACCGGGTCAGAGTGAAAAGGCTTGTAAGAATAGTGCAGTTAGCGTTCTCCAAAGTAATCAAAGCTAAGGAGCGAATAAATTGATAGACATTTTTAAAGGGTTTAAGATGAGACATTAACCAAAAATAGCATTGAGTGAATGCAAAAGTTTGCAAGAAAGGTGAAGTGTAGTTGTGCCTATTATATATAGAACACTAGTGGAAGTTGGATGCAACTTCCGTTGAGGTGTTTTGTATTTCTAAGTTTTATCGAGTGCAAGAGCTTGGTATCTATTTCTGACACTTATAAGAAAATAGTTGTGTAGTGTAAAATAGTTTTGTACACTCTTTGTGTAATAAACTTCATTGATCCTTTGGTAGTACAATGGCAATCTTGTATGGAATATGTTCAGTGACTGACCAGCATAGTAAACAAATAGAATAAGTTGTTTTTTTTTCCCTCACTATAAAGCTGGTTTTCAATGCTGCAATCTGACTAGCTGGGTCAATAATAACAGTATACTTGATGAAATGTTAATGGCTTTACGTGCATCTAATTTGGCTATTTAAAACATGGGTTTGCGTGTTCAATGAGCAAGATAGCCAGTTTGTCAGAGCAAATTGTGCAACATTTCACACTTGTATCTTATCCTGAATTTGTAATAGTTGACTTTTATGTCATTAGGTTGATGGCACAAAGGACCCTGGAACCATCCCTGCTACAAAACAAATGGATGATGATTTGGGAATAAGACGATACAGCGACAGTCTAGCTAGTTTGTTGGAAGATGAAAGGCTGTTGTCACTGGCTAGTTTAGAAGACCAGTCCTCAGGTACAGTGTTTTCCTGATTTCCTGTGGCAATGTTCATCTTGTACTTAAAGTACACTGTAAAAAGTATGGGTCATTTAACAAAAGGGCACATGAGCCTAGTGTTTACTCCTGCGTTTTAAGTTTGTCGCGTCCAAAGTAATTTTTGTTCACTGCACCAGGAAGTTTTTTTGAATGGCATAACTTTACTTTCATTGTATTTAAATAAATTCCTTTTTTTACTTAAAGTAAAATACTGTGGAATCTTGCAAAAGGCAAGATATCCAATTGTGGATTAGTGGTGCTGGAAGAGCACAGCAGTTCAGGCAGCATCCAAAGAGCTTCGAAATCGACATTTCGGGCAAAAGCCCTTCATCAGGAATCTAGCGGAGGAAGAGGTGGGGAGTGGTGCCAGTGTAATTACGGAAGATTAACTGCTCTATGTAGCCAACAAAGAGACGGGCAAAGCTGGGGCCCATACGTGTGCCCATGGCTACCCCTTTGGTCTGGAGGAAGTGGGAGGATTCAAAGGAGAAATTGTGAAGGGTGAGGACCAGTTCAGCCAAATGAATGAGTGTCGGTGGAAGGGTACTGTTGGGGGCGTCTGGAGAGGAAAAAACGGAGGGCTTGGAGGCCCTGGTCATGGCGGATGGAGGTGTAGAGGGATTGGATATCCATGGTGAAGATGAGGCGTTGGGGGCCAGGGAAACGGAAGTCTTGGAGGAGGTGGAGGGCGTGGGTGGTGTCTCGAACGTATGTGGGGAGTTCCTGGACTGGGAGGATAGGACAGTGTCGAGGTAGGTAGAAATGAGTTCAGTGGGGCAGGAGCATGCTGAGACAATGGGTCGGCCAGGGTGGTCAGGCTTGTGGATCTTGGGGAGGAGGTAGAACCGGGCAGTGCGGGGTTCCCGGACTATGAGGTTGGAAGCTGTGGGTGGGAGATCTCCTGAGGTGATGAGGTTCTGTATGGTCTGGGAGATGATGGTTTGGTGATGGGGGGGTGGGGTCATGGTCGAGGGGACAGTAGGAAGAGATGTCCTCGAATTGACGTTTGGCGTCAGCGATGTAGAGGTCAGTGCTCCAGACTACCACTGCGCCCCCTTTATCCGCTGGCTTGATGGTGAGGTTGGGATTGGAGCAGAGGGATTGGAGGGCTGCGCGTTGTGAGGGTGAGAGGTTGGAGTAGGGGAGGGAGGTAGACAGGTTGAAGCGGTTAATGTCCTGGCGGCAGTTGGAAATGAAGAGGTCGAGGGCTGATAATAGGCCAGCGCGGGGTGTCCAGGTGGATGCAGTGTGTTGGAGGTGGACGAAGGGGTCCTCTGAAGATGGGCGGGAGTCCTGATTGTGAAAGTAAGCTCGGAGGCGGAGGCGACAGAAGAATTGTTCGACGTCACAGCATGTATTAAATTCATTGATGTGTGGACGGAGTGGGGGTGGAAGGGAGTCCTTTGCTGAGGACTGATCGTTCGTCCTCAGTGAGGGGGAGGTCTGGGGGAGGATGGTGAAAACTCGGCAGGGCTGGGATCTGGTGTGGGTGTAGAGCTGGGAGTGGGGGGCGGAACCTGTAACTGGAGTGGGTGTGATGGTGGGGGGAATGGGGGTGGAGTCATGAGCAGGGGTAGTGTTCCCCTCTGGGTTCTGGGGGTGTGGGGATAGTGACATTGGGGTCTGTGGGGGGCATGTCAGCAGAACACAGGTGAGTGGCGCTGGTGGGGGCGGAAGTGGTGGTGACCAAGGCAGTAGGGGTGGCGGAAGTCACTGAGCATGTGGCATCAGCGATGTGAAGGGTGGAAATGATGTCACGTGTGATGCATGAGGAATTGAGGGGTGGGAGTGGCCATGATGGGGGTGGAAGTGACATCATCAATCAGCGTGGGGCTGGTAGCTGCATGGCTAATGGCGGAATAGATTCAGAGGCCAGGGGAATCTTCTGGAATGTTTGAGGAGTGCTGGTTATGGAGGTGGGTGGATAAAAGTTTGTTGTACTTACAGTTTTTGATGTTTGAGATGGAATTGAAATACTGTTTGTTGAGAGTATGATTTCTCCTGAGGATGTAGTACAGAGTGGGTCCTTTGCAATTCTGAGAGAGTGTGGCCCTCAGCTGAGGCAGGGCTGACTGGAGAGAGGTTAGGTGCCGGCGCATTGCTGCAAGCGTGGAGCGGAGGATCTTGAAGGAGAACTGTTGCTGGTGTTTTTGAATCTGTAGTCTGTACTGTTTGCCCTGTTCGGGTCCGAAATCTGCTGGTTTAAAGGTGGTCCGGAGTCCGTGTGGGATGAGTTGGTTACCGAGGCAGGCACTGAGGAAGCAAATGTGGCTGTGGTACTGAGTTTGTTTCACGACATGGTTGAAGAGCTTCAGGGCAGAGGAAATGACCTGGTAGTTACAGTGGGAGAGCGACTCCCTGAGATTCTTGTAGAGAGAGGAGGAAAACTTCTTCAAGGCAGGGATCCTTGCAAGAGGATTCGCAGTCGGGTTAAAATCGATGAGGTAAAAACAATGACTGCAGATGCTGGATACCAGATTCTGGATTAGTGGTGCTGGAAGAGCACAGCAGTTCAGGCAGCATCCAAGGAGCTTCGAAATCAACGTTTCAGGCAAAAGCCCTTCATCAGGATATCATCAGATATCCAGTTGGCCTATCAGACCTCCAGTATTTGATGAAAAATTTTTGTTTTGTTTAGTCCTATTTACGTAAGTAGCTTTGCAATGATGGTTTTTTTTTCTATGCGTGAATACAGTTCCTGTTTGTTTGAACATGCTTCCACCATATTTTTAAGATAGTATTTTGTAGGTTATAATAACTCAGTGCATGACTACAAGGCTCTTTCTCATCACTTTGGCTCTTTCGCTAATTATTTTTAAATCTAATGACCCCCAAGATCGTGACCCTTTTGCCAATGGTAACAGTTTGACTGTAATTCATCACAACTATTCATGATTCTTGTTCTGCCTGCTGATTTAAATATTCATGTTTTATAATCTTTCATTACATTAAAGCTGCTGTATAAACATAGTTCCAAAAATTAATAATACCTCCATTCTAACAGATGATGATGAGTTTGCTGCTGAAGTATTTGGTGATGAGAGGCTGGAAGCTTATTTCAAACAGTTGGTCCCACCAGGAGCACAGAGGGGTCACACTGAAGGACAAGAACTCCCTGAAGTCCATGCTGCATTTCAAGTAACCAGTAATAATCCAACCAGATGGCACCAGGTAATTTCAAGTCCTGTCAGTGTATTGCACATTTAGTCTCTAAGGTTTGATTATTACAATACAAATAAAAGTCTAATTTTCATGATGCCTTTTGACAGCAACCTTTTCTATTATGCTTCTATGAATCGATAGAAACACTTGCCTCTAAACAACTGCGGTTTTTATCAGCAATCACATCAGTCTTTACTCTGTCATGCTTCCACACTGGTGTTTTTGACATAGTGTCAGTACATCGTTGCACTCTTCAATGTACTGGTTCTGTAAACGTTTGGGTGCAAACGATGTATTGTTTATGTTGCTAAGTTGCTTTCTGTGCACATAAGGATTCTTAATAATCCAACTCTTCAGCACAATTGCCTGTGTGTTTAGTCTTTTAAATAGTGAGCTAAAATGTATGGATTTCTAAGTAACTACTTGAGCTTAACTGTGATAAGATGTGTAATCGGTCCTACAATAGCGCGTGATCAATCACGTAGCTAAGTGGAATAACTTCTGTATTGCACAGGTTACAACATCTTGAATAGAAATCCCATATGCAATTTGAAACTTTTTTTCACTGCGTTAGGGAATGAATTGCTTGGTGCATCTAAGTTTACTGGGCTATCCTTAATGAAATATTGTTTTTAAATACCACTAATGCATTACAGTTAACTAATAAAATCTTGTATTTTGCTTTTGAGATTAAACCTCAAGGGGTATACTATCATTGAACATCATTGCATCATGTTGGTGGACTATTGCTAATGCCACAATTGAACTAGTTAGGATCCTGTACTAGACTGCCCGTATCTGTTTCAGTCTGATTCTGGAGAATACCTTTTTATTTTGAAAGCAGATGATGTGTGGTATTCAGGAAACTGGAAGTGGGTCTGGGTGGAATACTATTGGGAGCATTAGTGTGGACCCATTAGCTGAATGGCCAGCTTCTGCACTGTAGGGATTCTATGGTTCTCTCAGAAAAGTAGATTAAACATAGTGCCATTCTGAGCCCCCAAAGCCTCCAGAACTTATCTTGACCCCTGACACCAACACTTGGTTCTCTTAATACCTGGGCTGAAAATGTGTTGCTAGAAAAGCGCTGGGCACACTTTCCTCATTCTTGAAGGGCTCATGCCCGAAACATCGATTCTCCTGTTCCTTGGATGCTGCCTGACCTGCTGCGCTTTTCCAGCAACACATTTTCAGCTCTGATCTCTAGCATCTGCAGTCCTCACTTTCTCCTCTCTTAATATCTGCAACTAGTTTCTGAGCTCTAATAGCATACAGCAATCTAACTACTCTTGACTTCTCAAATCCCTTCGTCAGAACCAATATCCGGTTTTCTTGCCAGTAGCATTGCTAAAACTAGCACTGCTTAACATAGTCTCTACATCTGAATCTTAAAGTATAGAAAGGTCCTTTGGCCTATTGTATCTGTCCCAGCCATCAAACACCTTTCTGGTATATTTTTCTTTAAAGTTGAATACTGTAGAATTTCAAGTGATCTATATATTTAAGTGTTTTAGTTACTGCCTCTACCAGCTTTTCAGGCAGTGTTGTGACCCACAGGGGTAGCAGTCTATTAATGAAGGTATTGTTATTCCTGGAGTCATGACAAATGTTAGTTTTCTTAAGGTACATGTAGTACTCCAGTTTATCTGACTTTCAGACCAAGATGAATAAAACACTGACCGGAATTCTGTCCTAACGAAATATAAGTAAAGAGCTATAACCATTGGCGTATGAATCTCCTAATTAAAATTAATCTCTCAAACTCCATCTCATGAACAAACAAAAAGGGAAAACAGGTTATTGATGGAGGTAGAGAAAACTGGGAAATTGGTTCAATGGTTTTTGCTTTATGGCTCCATGATAAGATTCTTTTTCTGGCTCACTGAACCCTAGCTGTTCGGTTGTCTTTCTGTGGAAGCTTCCAATGATTTGTAAGAAGTGCATAGTGCCTTTTGTACTGAGGAAATGTCTCTGATTTATGAGTTGAGAAATCACAACTCTCAGCAACTGCACAAAAGGTAGCTGGTTTTCTTCAAAATTTTTAAATTTGATTTGTTTTTACTGCAGAGAATGGCCAACCTTTGAGAACATCAGCACAATACACAATTGTCTTTCTCTGTCTCCAACTTGATTCCAGTTTCACCCTGCTGACTAAGCAAGCCCTGTACTCCTGATTAATTGCATGTTGCAGTAACTCATAGCCACGAAAGCAGTTCACAATAGCTATTTAATTCCTTGCTGTACAATTATGTATCCATCTTGGTGATTCCTGTTTTTTAAAAAAACATTGTTTCTTCTTTGTAATCTCCCTTTTTTAATGACACAAACAAAAATATCTCCTACCGCCAAGCCAATTTTGGAATTAGTTTGCCAAATTTCCTTGGATCCCATGGGGTTTTAACTTCTTGGGTCTCCTTGTTAAAAGCCTTACTAAAGTCCCTATAGCCTGCATCCAATGCATTACACTCACCCACACATTTTAGATACCTCTCAAAACTTTGGAAACTACTTTGTCTGGCATCATCCCCTGATAAAACCATGCCGATTTATTCTTGATTAATTCGTGTCTCTCTGAGGCAGTTGCTTCTGTCCATCAGAACTTTTTTCCCAATAGTCTTTCTAAAGCTAATGTTACACCTACTGGCCTCTCGTTCCCTTGTTTATTTTTACCATCCTTCTTGAATGGTGCCAGGTCAGCTGCACTCCATTCCCTTTTTATCTAAAAGGTTGGAAATTAATGTTAGAGACTCCTGAAGTCTCTATTCTTGCCTCCCACAACAACCTGTGGTTCATCGCATTTGGGCATGGGGACTTAACCAGTTAAGGACCCAATTTAAACTGCGAATACCTCTTACCTCTCAATTATAATTTGTCCAAGTATATTTTCATGCTCTTCCCTGATTCTTATACCTAAACTGTTATGTGAACTATTAATTTTTAAAGATTCAACTTTGTGCCCCCTCGCCCCACTCTTTGTTTGGCTATCTTCTATATGCATTTTGATTTTTTTTAACTTGGTAGTGTATTTTGTTCTGCACCCTCCTTTCTTTGCTGATTTTTGTAAACTCCTGGACTTTGTACGTGCATTGAGGGCTTCTGATGTTTTGAGTTCTCCATCTGCAAAAAGCTTTCCTTTTTATTTTACCTCCTCAGTCCTGTACGTCCCTCTGTCTGTAGTTCTCTGGAATCTTTGTCCCACTTTTCTTCTTTTAGAAGAGCATTTGGCCCTCCACTTTTATTATCTCCTTTTTTGAAAGTCTCCCAATACCTGCTCCTTCTCCACTTTTGGCCAGATCCTATTTTCAGTTTGAAATCAACCTGATGTCAAATCAACACTTTTTTTTTCTAGTCCATCTTTGACCATTTCTATAACCTACCTTTTTAAAATCTTGTTCTGTTATGGTCGCTATCACTGAAATGCTCTGTCACTGACTTTTTTAATTTGTGTAAAATTAGCACTGCCCCACTACTTGGACCTTCTGCAGGTTGGATACATCTAATATTTCTGCTCCCTTTTAAGCCATTCACACTTCATCGATATTGAGAAAGTTAAAATCTCCTACTATTATTACCCCATTACTTTCACACTTCAGAAATCTATATATCTGCTCTTCTGTATCTCCTGTTTGGGAGTCTATTGTGTGTACCCAACAATTTTGCCCTCAAGTTTTTTTTGTTGGCAAGTTCTACCTAATGGCCTCAACTGAGGAGCCTGCTAAGACACTATCCTTTCTTTATTGTAGTTATTAATAACGCCCTCCCTCTCTCACTTGAAGAGAATATTGAAGAGTCCTGTTGCTCCCTCAACCATCTATCCAGGATTTAAGCAACACAATAGCCCAGTGGTTAGCACTCCTGCCTTACAGCACCGGGAGCCACCGCGTCTGGTGACTGTGCAGACTCCACACAGGCGTTCTCCCCATGTCTGCATGGGTTTCCTCTGTGTGCGCCAGTTTCCTCCCCGCAGTCCAAGGGTGTGCAGGTTAGGTGAATTGGCCAAACTAAATTGCCCGTAGTGTTCGGGGTTGTGTAGATGAGGTGCATTCATCGGGACTAAATGTATGGGAATGGGTTTGGGTGGGTTATTCTTTTGGAGGGTCAGTGTGGACTTGTTGGGCCGAAGGTACTGTTTCCACGCTGTAGGGATTCTATGATACGTCAGTGTGTTAATCAATACTCAATACATTTTCTTATTCTCAAGACTCCCTTTATTTTGACATAACAGTTTAGCAAGGAAAGATAATATTTATGTCTTGATTACATATGCTTTGCTCTGGGTGTAAGTTTGCTCGCTGAGCTGAAGGGTTTGTTTTCAGACATTGTCACCATACTAGGTAACATGATCAGTGAGTCTCTGGTGAAGCACTGGTGGTATGGCCTGCTTTTTATTTGTGTTTAGGTTTCCCTGGGTTTGTGATTCTACATCCAGAACTTAACCTGAGCTACAGATCTTCTCAGAACTCACTAATATGCTTTGCTGCCAGACTAGCTTTATTTTTCTTCTACATTTGTCTATGCATCACCCACTCTTGTATGTCTGTTCTGTTTCATTTCAGCTGGCAAACTAATTTAAAGCCCCACCAACAGCGCAAGTTGACTGAAACATCCCCCTAAAAACCATAAGCTATTGTGGTTCAAGGACTGACCTTGTGAATTAGTAACCTCAAGCCCTCCTGCACCAGCTATGCGTTCATCTACTCTACCTGTCTTCCTATGCTGTCTAGCATGTGGCACTGGGAATAATCCAAAGATGACAACTTTTGATTTTAGTTTTCAATCTAAATTCTTGATGTAGAACCTCCTCCTTCTGTCTGTCATTAGTCGTATGACCTCTGCAGTCCTCACTTTTTTTTCCCTCTTGAATATTATCCCCACCTTTGAATGCCTTGCAACAGTTCAGAAACATCTTGGCCCTGGCCTCAGGGGGATATAGTATTGTGGAGTTACATCAGAAACCCCTGTCTGGGCACTTTGCTATGGAGTGTCCTACAAATATATAGCTGTTCCTTTTGTCTATTCTCCCCTTGTGTTGCTGAGTTCTGACCTCATGCTTCAGAGGAACTTTCACTGAGCATTTTTCAGTGTAAAACAAAATCTGTACTTGAGTGTGATGCACTCTGGGATTTTCCTGACTCCGTGACTCCCTATATTGTGACTAACAGTCACTCACTGCTTCCTGACTACATGTTTTTAAGTTATAGCACCATGTGATCTAATTGCGTGCTACCAGTATAACACAGCCTTGTGGATACAATAAAGTGTCTCCACTAGTGTGAATGCTCCTGAACCTGGAGATGTGGTCGGCCAGACTGCTGGAGTCACTGGTTCGCAGGCTGTGCAACACATTCTGCTTTAACTTGCTACTAATTAGTTTACTGCTTCATGCTAATGTCACTTTTATAAGTCTGTTCAGGTCTGACATGTTTCCTGTTGCGATTTTAACTGCTGTTGAGCTTTCTCTGGGCCTTGCCTTCAGGCTTTTATGGCGAATCTCTGATATCATTCACTCTATTCCTCTCTGTCTGGCTACTATTCAAGTCACCAGTAGCATGTAGACTAGAAAAACCTTATTCTGATTCCTATTGAGTTCCACTTGGGTCATGCTATCGTCACCTTTTTGGCTATGTGGCTTGGTATCTTTTTTTAAATTATCTGGTGTTCCAGTAATGTGTCATGTAGTTCAAAGTCTTCGAACTTTATGGTTTGTGAGTGAAAATTGTGATGATGCTGCTCCTTTTTAACAAGGTTATGTTGTTCTTGTTTTTTTTTGTTCAGAATGCCTTAAAATTTGAGTTTGAAAGGTTTTAGGGCTAGTTTGATTGTACTTAACAAATACTGCCTTAGGCAAAAGGCTTTCAAATATTAAAAAAAACACTTATTTTTAAATGAAAATAGAGTGGTTAGTTCTCCCTGCTCAACTTTTTCTCTGGTTTGTTTTGGTTTGCAAGCAGTCTTTTTTGGCTGCTGATCCAAGAAACAGTTACATGGATGGCTTGGTCCCACTGTCCCTCTGTCCCCCGGTGTTTAATTTTAGGTTTTGTGTCAAGGGGTGTTTTTGGGGCTATTGCAAGTCTTCGGAACAGCATCGTTAAGTTGGGTTTCAGATAGCTTAAGTTATTGAGTTGTTGGTGTTTCATTCAGTAATGTTGTAAGTAAATTCTGTTTTGTTTAGAATGAAGTTGTTTGACCAGCTGCGTCCCTCCTGGAATATCCCTGTTAGACCTGCTTAAAATAACCAGCAAAGTTAGGTTCTGGGCTAATTTCTTCAAATGTTTTGAGGTGATCTGGCCTGGTCCATACCAGAATGAACTATATTGCTGAACATAATTGTAAAACCATTTTTGGTTTAAAATGATACTTTTGAAGGTCTATTGGTCATGTTCTAGGGTAATTTTCAAATGCCTCCTGTTCGACAAGAAGCTACAGGAATGGATTCAGCGCCATCAAGTGGTCCAGATACAGAAGATGAGTTGGAGGCTGCCCAACAGAGTGCTTTGCAAGGACACTTTTCTCGGTCAACAAGGCAATTGGTATGTATATTGTACTTATTACAGAGAAGGAAAATTATTTGTGTTTGCAAACTTTTTTTTTTAAAATGTGCAATATCTATGAACTTGTCCAATCTTTTAATTACATTGACTTTTGCAAGTCAACAGCCACTGCATTTAGTCGATTTATCCACAGGACTTTGATATAACAGTACTAGTCTACAGCTTTAGATACCCTTTTTTAAAGTCAGATATAGTTTTTACAAATCTTTTGGGTTCGGTCTAGTGGCTCAGTGGTCAGCACTGCTGCCTCACAGTACCAGGGAGCCAGGTTTGATTTTACCCTTGGGTGACTGTGTGAAGTTTATTGTCCTTGCTATGTCTGTGGGTTTTCTCCCTGGGTGCTCCATTTGTGGGGAGTGAAAATGGCTTTTTCCCACACAGTAGGGGTTGTTTGCAATAGCGATCCCATTTTAATGAGTTAACAATTCCATAATATTGTGGTTAGTATATTGAAGTTGATGAAAAATGTAGCTAGTATATAGGACAAAGGTGAAAGTTGGCACAATCGCAACTCTGTTCTGGTGTTTATGTTTAAGTGTACAATAATGATCGAAAGACTGACTTTATCTTTACCTGTAGCATAAAAATTAAATGCACTATAGTGAGTTGCATGTGATTTTTGTTGTAGTGTTTCCCTATTTGAGCTATAAGGGGAGAGGCTGAGTATGCTGAGACTATTTTCCCTGGAGTGCCAGGCTGAAGGGTGACATTTTTATAAAAGTTTATAAAATCATGAGGGGCATGGATAGGATAAATAGACAAGGTCTTTTCCCTGATGTGGGGGAGTCCAGAACTAGAGGGCGTAGGTTCAGGGTGAGAGAAGAGAGATATAAAAGAGACCTAAGGGGCACCTTTTTCACGCAAAGGGTGATGCATGTATGGAATGCGCTGCCAGAGGAAGTGGTGGAGGCTGGTACAATTGTAATGTTTAAAAGGCATCTGGATGGGTATATGACTATGCAGGGTTTAGAGGAACTGAGGACTAGATCAGATTAGGATATTTGGTCGGCATGGATGAGTTGGACTGAAGGGATTGTTTCTGTGCTGTACATCTGACTCCAAAAATCCATTGAATAAATGCCATTGGTTTCTCAACTTTACCAGCAAAGAATTACAGTTCAGGAATAACCTGGTTTTGAAATGGAATCTAGGCTATTTCAGCTCCACACGTGTAAAATGCTACAATTAGCATCATATTACCTGAGTTTCCCAACTGTGAATGTTCTCTAGTACCTAGTGGAATGAGGCATATGTGACACTGAGAACCATCTGGACCCTGGGTGTTTGTATCTCACTTTCAAGAGAACGTTGTTGAGCAAAGTGCATTAATTATGGCTTAGAAAGGGTGGAAGCTGGGAAGTTGTTTCCATTAGGCGGTGAGACTAGGACCTGTGGGCACAGCCTTAAAATTAGAGGGGGTTAATTTAGAATTGAAATGAGGAGGCATTTCTTCAACCAGAGTGTGGTGGGCCTGTGGAACTCATTGCCATGGAGTGCAGTGGAGGTCGGGACATTGGGTGTCTTCAAGATTGATTATTTCTTGATCTCACAAGGAATTAAGGGCAATGGGGCTATTGCGGGTAAGTGGAATTGAAACTCCTATCAGCCATGATTAAATGGCGGAGGGGACTTGATGAGCCGAATGGTCTTGTTTCCACTCCTATGTCTTCATGTGAACTTGTTTACTTGCCCAGGAAAAGCTGAATGCTGTAGCTTTATTTCACGAGTTTGTATATCAACTTGTCCCAAAAGATGTGGGTGTTCTTGTGCACTGATTATTGAATGCAAGCATGCAGGTGCTTCAGGCAGTTAGGACAGCAAATGATATGTTGTAGCAACTAGGAAAAAGTGACAACTGCAGATGCTGGAGACGAAAGCCAGAAGATATGGCACTGGAAAAGCATGGTATATCAGGCAGTATCCGAGGAGCAACAGTTTTGATGTTTCAGGCATAAGCCCTTCATCAGGAGTATTGGCCCAAATGAAATGTTGGCCTTCAATGCAAAATGGTTTGAGTACAGAAGTAGTGAAGTCTTAATGCACCTGTACAGGACATAGACGAGGCTGTGGTCTCAACAAAGAAAAGATATAACTTCTGTAGAGGGAATTGAGCCAACGTTCACTGACTGATTCCTGTGATGGCAGGTTCCTCCTCAAGGTAGTTGTGTCCATTGGGTCTGTATTCACTGGAGTTTTCAAGAATGGTAGAAGATCTCATTGAAACATAAAACTGAGAGTATTGTGTCCAGCCCTGTCAAAGATGTTTCTGCTTACCAAACTATCCAGCACAACTGGTTTTGCAATATGTAGTAGATCAGATTCTGGGTAATCCAAGATGGCGGATGGGAAAATGTTCCGGCTGTAACAGCTGCTCTTTTGTTTTATTGCTTTATTTTTGAGGTATTAAGTGTTGGAGATAATTTCCTAGAATCCCAGGAGCAGCAATTACTGTTTTATATGCTGTTGCATTGTTTTGGAACTTTTGGAGGAAAAAAAGTCAACAACAGCAGTTATTTAAAAGGGAGAGGGACAGACAAAGGAAGCACATGAGGTCAGTGCAGGAGGGAGAAAGCAAAAGATACCCACATCGCTAACTGACAGAATTGACAGTTACTGCCTTTGCTGTTGAATTCATGTATCCCTGGACATTGGAGCGCATCTGGGAATATTTTTAAAGTGAAATTAACAACTGATCTTGGAGGAACCTGTCTGGGAGAGGTCACAGCACAGAAGCAGATAAGTGGCTATAAGTAGAACTTAAATTAATACTTACAGCTTATATTTTAACTTGGAACAGTGTTTATTAGAGGAATCAGACAGTTTTCTGCGTCTGTAGACTGAAAGAACCAAAAATGGTCCTTAGTAGAGTGTGGGAGTTTAGGGACAGTTTACGGGTTACTGAGGATTATATCTGCAATAAATTCTGATGGTTGCAAATCCTAACTGGTCGAATGGATTGGTTGGAGATGCAGTTAGAGGCAATGTGGAATTTACAAGAGCAAGGGGGTGGGATAGATGACAGGGGGAGGGGTGGGAGTCTCAGATACAGTCACATAGATGGTCTCACTCCAGGAAAAGTAAGAGAGGTAGGCAGGTGGTGCAGGAGTCATCTGTGGCTATCCCTATTTTAAACAAGTGTGCTGTTTTGCTCAACGTAGGGGGTGATGGATTCTCAGGCGAACATAGCACAAGCAGCCAAGTTTCTGGTATTGAGACTGGCTCGAATGCAATGAGAGGTACGTTGGGTTCCAGGCATTCATTTGTGTTAGGGGACTCTCTCTAGGCTGAGGTACAGACAGACGTTTCTGTAGCCAGCAGGAAAAATGAGAATGGCATGTTGCTTCCCTGGTGCCAGGATCAAGGATGTCTCAGCGAGGGTGCAGAATGCTCTCAAGGGGGAGAGGTGCCAGCAGGAGGTCATTGTCCACATTGGAACCAACGACGTAAGAAGGGAAAAGGTTGAGATTCTGAAGGGAGATTACAGGGAGTTAGGCAGAAAATTAAAAAGGAGGTCCTCAAGGGTAGTAATATTTGGATTACTCCCAGTGCTACGAGCTAGTGAGGGCAGGAATAGGAGGGTTGAGTAGATGAATGCATGGCTGAGGAGCTGGTGTACACGACAAGGATTCAAGTTTTTGGATCATTGGAATCTCCCTTTGGGTAGAAGTGATCTGTGTGGAAGGAGGGATTTCACCTAAATTGGAAGAGGATTAATACACTGGCAGGGAGATTTCCTAGAACTGTTCGGGAGGATTTAAACTAGTAAGGTGAAGGGGTGGGACCCAGGGAGACAGTGAGGAGAGATTTCGATCTGAGACTGGTACTATTGAGAACAAAGGCAAGTCATACAGTCAGGGTAGGCAGGGACAATGCAGAGACAAGTTAGTGCTGATAAATTAAACTGCATTTATTTCAATACAAGGGGCCTACCAGGGAAGGCAGCTGAACTCAGGGCATGGTTAGGAACGTGGGACTGGGATATCATAGCAATTACAGAAACATGGCTCAGGGATGGACAGGACTGGCAGCTTAATGTTCCAGGGTACAAATGCCACAGGAAAGATAGAAAGGGAGGCAAGAGAGGAGGGGGAGTGGTGCTTTTGATAAGGGATAGCATTATAGCTGTGCTGAGGGAGGATATTCCCAGAAATACATCCAGGGAAGTTATTTGGGTGGAACTGAGAAATAAGAAAGGGATGATCACCTTATTGGGATTGTATTATAGACGTCCCAATAGTCAGAGGGAATTTGAGAAACAAACTTGTAAGGAGATCTCGGCTATCTGTAAGAATAGTAGGGTGGTTATGGCAGGGGATTTTAACTTTCCAAACATTGACTGGGACTGCCATAAGTCTTAAAGGCTTAGATGGAGAGGAATTTCTTAAGTGCGTACAAGACAATTTTCTGATTCAGTATGTGGATGTACCTACTAAAGAAGGTGCAAAACTTGACCTACTCTTGGGAAATATGGCAGGGCAAGTGACTGTGGTATCAGTGAGGAGCATTTTGGGGCCAGCATCCATAATTCTAATTGTTTTAAAATAGTGATGGAAAAGATTAGACCAGATCTAAAAGTTAAAAGGCTAATTTTAATAGTATTTAGGCAAGAATTTCAAAAGCTGACTGGAGGCAGATGTTCGCAGGTAAAGGGGCAGCTGGAATATGGAAAACCTTCAGAAATGAGATAACTAGTATCCAGAGAAAGTGTCACCCTGTCAGGGTGAAAGGAAAGGCGGGTAGGTTTAGGGAATGCTGGATGACTAAAGAAATTGAGGGTTTGGTTAAGAAAAAGAAGGAAGCATAGGTCAGGTATAGACAGGATAGATCGAGTGAATCCTTAGAGTATAAAGGCAGTAGGAGTATAGTTGGGAAATCAGGAGGGCAAAAAGGCGACATGAGATAGCTTTAGCAAATAGAATTAAGGAGAATCCAAAAGGTTTTTACAAATATACTAAGGACAAAAGGGTAACTGGGGAGAGAATAGGGCCCCTCAAATATCAGCAAGGCAGCCTTTGTGGAGCCGCAGAAAATGGGGAGGTACTAAATGAGTATTTTACATCAGTATTTACTGTGGAAAAAGGTCATGGAAGATATATAATGTAGGGAATTAGATGGTGACATCTTGAAAAATGTCCATATTACAGAGGAGGAAGTGAAACGCATAAAGGTGGATACATCCCCAGGACCTGATCAGGTATATTCTGGATTAGTGGTGCTGGAAGAGCACAGCAGTTCAGGCAGCAGCGAAATCGACGTTTTGGGCAAAAGCCCTTAGAACTCTGTGGGAAGCTAGGGAAGTGATTGCTGGGCCTCTTGCTGAGATATTTGTATCATCAATAGTCACAGGTGAGGTGCTGGAAGATTGGAGGTTGGCTAATGTGGTGCCATTCTTTTTAAGAAAGGTGGTAAGAACAAGCCAGGGAATTATAGACCAGTGAGCCTGATGTCAGTGGTGGGCAAGTTGTTGGAGAGAATCCTGAGGGACAGGATGTACATGTATTTGGAAAGGCAAGGACTGATTAGGGATAGGGTCAAGATTAGAGTGGTGCTGGAAAAGCACAGGGGAGGCAGCATTGGAGTAGCAGGAAAATCAACGTTTCGGGCAAAAGCCCTTCATCACAGACTCACTACCACAGCCACATCTGCCTCCTCAGTGCTTGCTTTTTGTCATTTACATAAATGATTTGGATGCAAGCATAAGAGATTTAGTTAGTAAGTTTGCAGATGACACCAAAATTGGAGGTGTAGTGGACAGCAAAGAAGGTTACCTCAGATTACAACAGGATCTGGACCAGATGGGCCAATGGGCTGAGAAGTGGCAGATGGAGTTTAATTCCGATAAATGCAAGGTGCTCCATTTTGGGAAATCAAATCTTAGCAGGACTTATACACTTCATGGTAAGGTCCTAGGGAGTGTTGCTGAACAAAGAGACCTTGGAGTGCAGGTTCATACTCCTTGAAAGTGGAGTCGCAGGTAGATAGGATAGTGAAGAAGGCGTTTGGTATGCTTTCCTTTATTGGTCAGTATTGAGTACAGGAGTTGGGAGGTCATGTTGCGGCTGTACAGGACATTGGTTAGGCCACTGTTGGAATATTATGTGCAGTTCTGGTCTCCTTCCTATCGGAAAGATGTTGAAAGGGTTCCGAAAAGATTTACAAGGACGTTGCCAGGGTTAGAGAATTTGAGCTGTAGGAAGAGGTTGAATAGGCTGGGGCTGTTTATTTTGTGGGTCTGAAGTAATTTGTTTATTTTGTTTGATATTTCTCTGAAACGCAAACCACACTAGTTCTAAATTGTTATTTAAAAACCTTTTTTCTTTTAACCCCTTAGGAAAATTCTTTGGTGTTTCCTAAGTTCCACTTGTCACTATGACCATGTAGTCTGTTATGGGCTAACCTCAAATTGAACAAACATTTCTTTGAACTGCTGTTACTGCATGGAGTGCAGGCATGACCTTGTCAGTTTTTCAGCCAGGTCAGCTTGCCTGCTGTTTAATAGCTGTTGCTCTGTTCTGAATGTAAGTTACAATCCCAAAAAAACTTGGGTATTTTTAAGTTGTATTCTAAAATGAATGAGCTATAAACCAAATATTTGCAAACTTACTGTCTTAATTAAGGTAAGTTGCTTTAACACAACCAAGATTGGACTTCATTTTTTTTTTAATTGCATACTATATATTACAGAATGAATTTGTTTCATGAACAATCTAAGAATTTTCAATATGCATTATCAAGTTGTTATCTTCAATTTACAATGCAGCTTGGAGAGAGCAATCATCCCAGCTTTCGACCAGGATTGGAAGGCGGCAGTTCTGATGAGTCCATTGGACCACTTGATGAATTAAATGACATTGGATTTGAATTTAGAAGAGGAGCAGAGGGTCAGGTCATAAACTCACCAGTTGGGGGTAAGTACTGTATTAACATATGAAAGATTGCAATGTAATCAATTTTCAATCAGATGATACCCAGCCAAAACTGTGGGAGCTTTGTGCTGGCTGTCACTTTTTATTTTTTAAAAACTTGTTTCTGCAACACTTGTTTGCCTAATATTTTCTTCAAAAAAGAATTTTAGCTTGAGAAATATTTCTTGTACTGAAAATCTTAACTTCATGATTCACTAGCAAACCAGAACCTTGAGTCATAGAGCTGTACAGAATGGCAACAGATCCTTTGGTCCAACTCATCCTTGCTGACAAGGTATCCTAAATTAATCCAGTCAGATTTTGCCATTTGGCCTGTATACCTGTTGAACCCTTCCTATTCATATACTATCCAAATGCTTTTTAAATGTTGTAAATGGACTAGCCTCCGCCACTTCCTCTGCCAGCTCTTTCCAAATACTCACCCCACGCTCTGCATGACAAAATTGCTCGTTGGGTCCCTTTTTAAAATCTTTTCCCTCTTATCTTAAACCTGTGCCTTCTAGTTTTGGACTCCTCTCTCCATTCCAGTGTAAAGATCTTGTCAATTCACCCTGTTCATGCCCCTCGTGGTTTTGTTTACCTCTCTGCCTCTGAAGCTCCAAGAGAAAATAGCCCAAGCCTGTTCAGCCTCTCCCGCCTCTCCCTGTCTGCTTGGATTTCCTCAGTGTGCTCCGGTAACCTCCAACAGTCCAAAAAATGTGCAGGTTAGGTGAATTGGCCATGCTAAATTGGTGTTAGGTGAAGAGGTAAATGTAGGGGAATGGGTCTGGGTGGGTTGCTTTTTGGCGGGTCGGTGTGGACTTGTTGGGCCAAAGGGCCTGTGTCCACACTGCAAGTAACCTAATCTATCGCTCAAAGTCTCCAACTTTGCCAACATCCTTGTCAATCTTTTCTGAACCTTTTTCATGTTTCACAACATGCTTCCAAAGGAGGGAGATGAGAACTGCATGCAGTTTTTCAATTGTGGCCTAACCAATGTCCTGTCCAGCAACATGACCTCAACTCCGATACTCAATGCTCTGACCAATAAAGGAAAGTGGACAAAACACCACCTCCACTATCCTACTTAACTGTGACTCCACTTTCAAGGAACTGTGAGCATGCACTCCAAGGTCTCTTTGTTCAGCGTCACACCCTAGGACCTTACCATTTAAGTGTATAAGTCCTGCTAATATTTACCTTTCTAAAATGCAGCACCTCACATTTACCTAAATTTAAACTCCATCTGCCACTCCTTGACCCATCTGATCAAGCTCCCATTGGACTCTGAGGTAACCTTTGCTGTCCACTGCACCTCCAATTTTTGGTGTCATCCGCAAGCTTAGTGACCATATCTCTTTTATGTTAATATCCAAAT
This sequence comes from Chiloscyllium punctatum, assembly GCF_047496795.1. NCBI lineage: Eukaryota > Metazoa > Chordata > Chondrichthyes > Orectolobiformes > Hemiscylliidae > Chiloscyllium > Chiloscyllium punctatum. The sequence continues at coordinate 14,868,707 of NC_092743.1, forward strand.
CATTTGTATAAATGATGAAACGCAAGTGGACCCAGTACCGATCCTTGTGGCACGCTGCATGTCACAGGCCTTCAGTCTGAAAGGCAACCCTCCGCCACCATTACCCTCTGCCTTTTACCTTCAAGCCAGTTCTGCATGCAAATGGATAGTTCTCCCTGTATTCAAGCAATTTAACCTTGCTAATGAGCACTTGAACATTTTATTCAAGATGCCTTTTAAAAGCCTGATACATGGTTAAATGAGACATGGCATGTTCTGTGGAACTAAGTTTCATGTTTGAAAACCTTTTGCCTCCAGTTGATCAAAGGGCTCTTCTATTTCTGGATAAATTTGAGATGTAAATGTTTATTCTTTAGCATTTTCTTGTGTTCAAGTTGTGCTTCATGTGGAAAGTTAGTATAAAGAGGTCTTACCATTTGTTCTAGTTTTGGCATTGTTCACTGATCTGCCCCATGATTTTAGATTTTATGACCAGCTCTATTCTCTCAGGCTTGGCATGTCCCAATTCCCTCAGGCTTGGGGCTCAATGGTCTTGTCCTTTCTGTAACATTTGGCAATCCTGAAGCAGGGTACAGCTAGCACTGAGCTGCCCTTGAGTTGGTGAATCGCTGGGCAGGAGCAGCTCCTGCAATTTTGAGCAGGTTCATACCACAATACAAAATCACTGCTTATCTTAATGTCGCAATGATGACAGTCATCTGACAGCACCCAAGTGTGAAATTGTTTGTGGAAGTGTAGGTAATTAATAAATATTTGGACCTGGAACTTAGAATTGTTTGAATGGGCTTAACAATAGTTAGGGGCTTGTTTTGGAGTTCAGACTCGAAAGGCTGAATGGCCTTTTTCTGTGTCTTAGACCATATCAAATACTACTGTCTCCAAAATAGGAAGTTTTGAGTCTCTGGTTTTGAAGGGAACTTGAGTCCAGGAGTTAAGTTTGCAATTGTATATTGGCTTGGGATTAGACAGCAGTAACGTACTATGTCCCCTGAACTCTGTGTTGAAGGCTTATCAGAATACTCTTTGAGAAGATGGGATTGTCTAGAGATTGAGGGGACTGCGCTTATTTTGCACTTAGACTCCCTAGGGTTGAAATGAGGAAGGATGAGAAGTTGATCCCACTCTGGTTGAGGACATTTATCACAGATTTCCAAACAACAGTCTCTCCACCCCCCCCTCACCCAATGGTTGGTGGCAATTCTCAACATCAGGGACCGGCCATTTTTGGCCACTCAAGTCTACAACAACCCTCCCATTCAGATCCATCCTATCTCTGTAGCCCTTTGTTTTTCAGTGCTGAGCCACCTGGCCTGCACATTCTTGGACTCTATATAGGACAATTTAGCAAGGGGTGTCTGTTTGACCAGCTTATCTTTGAGAAGAAACTGCAGTGCCTGACGAAAACCCATTTACGCACTCAGAACTCCACATGTAGTTGCCTGAGGCTGGGGTCAAACCTGGCTTTCTTCCAATGTGGGGCAAGTGGTAGCAGCTGAGTCACCTTGCTGCCCAGAGCTGAGGTAATCTTTACCATCCCTCCTAGTTTATACTGGAGCATCTTCCATACCTAACTCAGGTGTACAAAAGGAATGGGATGAGGGCATTCAGCCCTTTTTTTTTTTTTGTTCCCCCACCCTAACTTGTTCATGGCCAAAACTACATTGTTGACCATCCCTACTCACCGTCCTGGAGCTGAGAGCCATGCTTGGCCATTTCAGAGGGCAGTTAAGACTCAACAGCAGTGGATCTGGAGTTGTGTGTAGGCCAGACTGGGTGAGGACAGCAGATTTCCCTTTCTCCTTCCCTGAAGGGCATTAGTGAACCAGGGCTTTTATGATTACTGGTCCTCCTCCATTTTTCTTTATTTTCTCTCTTCATTTTTCTTCTTCATTTTTTGTCTTTTTTTCTTCTTCTTTCTTTTCTTTTTTTCTTTTTTTTCTTCTTCGCCTTTTTTCTTTTTTTTTCTTTTTTTCTTCTTTCTGCTTTTTCTTTTTTCTTCTTTTCTTTTCTTCTCCCCTCCCCTCCCCTCCCCTCCCCTCCACCACCAGGCTGCCCCACCACCAGGCTGCCATTTTTGTTTCACTTGAATTAGCATGGCACACTTACCCCAGCTCAATGCTGACTGACGGTAGTATGTTAATGTTGTATCAGACATTGATAAGGCTGCATTTGGAGTAATGCATACAATTTTGATAGCCCTGCTCAAGGCAACATGTTATTAATTGGAAATATTCATACGAATGTTAACAAGTCTGGATGGTTTCACATACAGGGAGAATCTGGATAGACTAACTTTTTTTTTCCTTCACAGCAAAAGAGGCTGAGGAGTGATATTCATATAGGTTTAGAAATCCATGAGAGGCATAGATAAGGTGAATAGTGAAGGCCTGTACCCAGGGTAGGTGAATCCAAAAGTAGTGTTAAGGTGAGAGGGAAAAGATTTAAAAGAGATGTGAGGGGCAGTGTTTTGGCACACCGGTTAGTTCGTTTGTGGAATGAACTGTCAAGGGAAGTATTACATTCAGGTACAGTTGTAACATTTAAACGTCAAGAACTTCAATATTCAAAGCTGTACCCAAAGGTAGAAAAGGTATAAACTCGGAAATGTGGCTAATGCAGTTTGGGAAACCTGGTTGGCATGGACGAGTTAGGCTGTATGGCCTGTTTCCGTATTGTATGACTCTGACTCTAGTTCATTGGGCTCTGATTTTGTGTTTTAGCTTAGGCAAATAAAATCCAATTGATTCTGATTTATAGTGCTTAAATGTTCATGCCATATTCTTTGCCTCCACATATTGAGGTACCAGTCCAATGATTAAGTTTGTTTTGCTGGGCACCTACAGAAAGTTGGTTTAGGTCATAAATTTTAAATCTTCCATTTTCAAATGCTGTCCTTCAGAGGTTCACGTTCCATATTGTTGAAACAGGGCTGAGAAAATTTGGTTACAACTTTTTCTATTGGTATCACTTTATTGGAGTCACTTCTAATGACTCCTGTCGTAATAATGTTGGAGGAAGCATTAAGCAGAAAACTTGTAACAGTAGCAATAAGGGTACAGCTGTTATTATGGGCAATGTTAACCTGCAAATTGAATAATTCAAATTGATAACAATATTCTTAGAGGGTTGAATCCCAAAGTGTGTCTGGGATGATTTTCTGGATCTCTAAGTTGAGGAATCAATTAGAGAACCGGCCATCCTCTACTGGATATTGTGTTGAGAAAGGAATAATTGACAATCTAGTTGTGCAAGACCCTTTGGGAAAGAGTGGTCATATGATCAAATTCTTTATTATGATAGTGAGTCATGTAGTTGATGCAGACTCCAGAATCCTGAAGATTAAAAAGGAAACTATGATGGTAATCCAGGGTTGTGCTGGTTATAATAAATTGGCGAGTACTTGACAGTGGCTAGGTGGAGTTAGATGTATTCTTTAAGGCTCCAGGCATGAAAGGGTTTGAGAAGAAAGTGGGATGAAGCAGACTCCACAAATGCTCTGTCCTCCCAAAGTAACTTGCTGTTGTATGTTCCAAAAGGAAAGGTTTTGATGCCATCGTAGTTGGGAAGGGTGAGTAGTTGGTACAGTCTGAACCAGTCACAGATGTCACCACTCTTTCGCATCCATCCTTCAGCAGGAAAACTTGCTGAAACTTTGTCCCTCTATCACAGTGCTACTCAGATTGGATTTTGATTATGGTGCTTTCCATGTATCCATCACTATTTGTACATGTACAGACAAATTTTCAAATACGCTTTAATTGTTTTAAAATGTATACAAACGCCATGTAATGAGTGCAATCTTGGACAATTATAGCTTAATAGTCAGATCCGTTGCAGATCTTCTTTGTACACATTGTTTGTTTGCATCATGAATTTTGTACTAAGTATAACTTTGTAACTGTTTCAGGTGGTGGAGGGGATGGGAGTAGTGGAAATGAAGAAGATGGCAATATTGGTGCATCAGCTCGTCTTTCTAATTCTGCAACCTATGGTGATCGATGGGGATGTAAAATGGTGGATAGAAATGTAGCTGGTGAAGAAGGAAGCCATGATAGTACAGTGACTGTTCTGTCTAATACTGCAACAGTTGAAAATTTGCAAGGCCTCAGAATGATGGACAGGAATGTTGCTGGGCAAGATGAACCACACACTGTGCTACCATCACAAGGAGATAGGGAATTTGCTGATCAAAATGAGGTAAGAAAGCAAAATAAGACAAACTTCGTTTTTGATCTGCTTTTCAATTGTTTGCACTCTTATACTGCATCTATGGATTTGAGTTGCATTAATTATGTAACCAGAATTTCAGAATGCTTTTCATTTACATGCTGCTTTGAATATTGGAGTTATCTTGTCTTTTTAGACAGAGGGTCGGTTGGACCCTGTAGGCAATGGCAAAGTCATCACTGCAGTCCCTGGAATACCTCTTAATTTACCTTCTAGAAGAAGTTCAACTTATCACCAGGAAACTTTAGTAAGTGAAGTTCCTTTTTAAAAAAAAATGATGGTTCAAATTTTTAAATCACTTTTTTTTTTCGTTTTGGACTTGCTACCTACCTGAAATAATATCAATATTTGATAACAAGGGGTAGGGGGTGATAACTCATGGCCGCTCTTTTAGATACACCTTGAGCCAGAGAGAATTTATGCAAGACAGTGGAATAGTTGTGGGGGTGGGGTATCTTGGCCACTGGTGTCTCTTGCAGTAAAAGAGAGACTCTAAGCCTTTTCTTTGCTTGTCATAGACGAGTTATGTGAAGAACTAAAATAAAACTTGATTAGGTCAGTTTGGGATGCTGGATTTTTAATATAAGCAGTACATGAAAAGCTGTACAGCAGAAGTCCTTCTGCAGCCCCTAGCTCAGCTGATTGAGGAAACCCTTGAGCACGGAAGAACAGGATTGTTACTGCAGGCTCGTTGAAGAATGTTATTGTTTGTGTTTTGGTGCTTCTGCTTCTGTTTTCAATCAGCTGGCGGCAGAGGAATAAGCAGATGCTTATGGAGCTTTATACTTTGTATGCTGTAAATATTTGTCTATGCTGTAGTTAGGATGATAGTGGAATTAATTGCACACTTTTTACAGAAAGTTGCACTGCTTAGTGATGCTTGCAAAAACAAAAGCTATATCTTGTACTCCATATTCTTCGTGAGCAATCAATGGATGTCCAGCTTCATTATTGCATAAATTAAGATTTTTTTTCTAGTACGCATGCTTTCAGTTTGAGCACTTTTTGCTAAAACTTTTAGCATTCCAAGAAAAACACTCCGTTTTGTTCTTTACTTGTTAATCTAAAGTTCAGTTTGAAGTTTATAATACAATTTCCTTGTTTTTATTCTTATTCTACCAGATTATCTTCCAAGTTTTGACTTCCCATTGTTATAATCTGATCATTTCTGAATGGATTTTCTTAGGTATTTTACAGTGAAAAGCCACTGTCTCCATTTTAGTATAGTTTAAAAATAACAAAAAACTAGAATTTTGTTTCAATTCTTTCCTCTATCAACAAATCTCATTTAAAATTCATTTTTCATTAAGTAACCAGTTTTATTCCAGAAGCAGTAACAAAACACTTAATTGATCATATGATAAAATTCATTGGTTCATTGCTCAAACCAAATGTCAGAAACTCTTCCAAATGTCATGTGGGCTTGAATTTTTTGATCATGTACTTAGTTGTTTGACTGTACTTGTGTACATCAATATTGCTACAATATGACTGTGCACAACCGTTGGTCAATTTCCTTCACTATAGTATCTGACACTTGTCTGAGGAAGAGGGACAGAAAGGAAGTGGTTGAAGTTTGAGAGGGACTTAGCTGAAGCTTGCTTTGAGCTGTGGAAAATGGGCAGATGAATGTCGGGAAAGTTGCTTGAGAAACCAGTCCAGATGTCTCTTGTATGGTGAGAGTAGTATTAGCATTGAGGGGAGGTGTTTGTGATGGGTGGGGCAAGGCAAATACGTGTGGTAATGAGTTGGCTTTAAATTGAAACATGGATTTTGTTTATTTTACAAGATTAAAATTCCCCTGAGCAGGTGATTTTTAAAATTGGTGATCATTACACGATTTCACAACAGCTTGATTGTTCTGTTTCTTTTAACACAAGCTGCTGCTGACGACAGTCCAAATGTCATCTTCAGCTCTCAGTTCTCTGTTTACAGCTCCTTAGCAGAAATGATGAAAGCTCAGTGAGGGTTCTAACAATGTTTACATCTCTAAAGTTAGTCTTTACATTGTGCCATGACCTCAACTACTTAAAGCACATTCCCTTTTAAGATCAGTAATGAATTAGTATGCTGCAAAATTTGAAAGCCTTGGAACTAAAAAAAAAGTCTGACATAATTTCACCAAGGATCCTTGGAAAAGTGGCGCTGACCACAATGTCTGGGTAGATTGAACTAAACTAGGAGAAGCATAAATGCAATGGGTTAAAATTATTGCTGCTCAGTTCTGTTAAATTGCTTGCAGGAAACCCTCATAATTTAGTATAAATGATGTACTGAATGATAAGCATTGATGTAGATGTTATGGAAATATTAGATTGCTTTTAATTTAGAGAAATGGTTCATATGTAACTAATTTTATTTGGCTAAAAGTTAACTGCCATTATAATGGTTTCCTTTTTAAAAATCTGAGATATTGAGCCGTAGGTGGTCTAATTTTCTGTTTTGTTTCCACAGGAAACTGTGAATGCCAGTGTACGTAATGAAATGAAGCTGGATTCTGTGTATTTTCGTGCTGTGAGTGGTAATGTCACCACAGATGACCAGTTACTTTCTACTGTCGAAGGCACACCCTTCCGTCTTTCACACATTGCCTGCACACCTTCTGGAAATGGTCCATCTCGCAAATCCGTAATGCCTTGTGGTGACATAATGGGCCACACAGCAGCTAGAGGAAGTGGTGATGCTGATGAGTCGTTAAGTGGTGATTTGGGTCCACCTCTTGCTGCTGCCTACTTATCACCTGTGTATCCAGTTGGAAGTGCAAGTGAGATGTGGCGTGACTCTTCAAAAAGCTCTCCTTTTCATAAGCAGCAGAAAGCTGATTGGAGCACTGGATGTTCTCAATGGGATAATGAGAAAGGTACCTCCGTAAAGTCGCAAATTCAGGAGTACTTAGTCATGTATTGTGTGACAGCTCAATCTACAGTTGTTCTGCAGCTGACTTCTAATCTAAAAGATAACCTCTGGCTAAGGAAGGAGACTGAAGGCAAGAAGCGACAGGCTAGTTAACTTAATATCACTATTGGTTGGTTTAGTAAAAAGACGTTGAAATTAGTGAGTTTTGAGCAGATTTGTAGCTCAGGTTGAGGTTCTGCATGTAAGTTTCCTTGCTGAGCTGAAAGGTTTATTGAGCCTCTGGATGAAGCTCTGCTGGTGATTCCTGCTTTCTATTTATATGTTTTGGTATCTTTGGGTTGGTGATGTCATTTCCTATGAGAAAAAGAACAGATCCTGTTACCTAGTATGGTGACGAACCTTCCAGCTCAGTGAGCAAACCTACATCCAAATGTTGAAACTATTTATTGGAGGTGCTATAAAAGAGCATTTACAAGTTCAATTTGGTAGAGGCAACATGGTTGTGTGAAAGGGAATTCACATGAAACAGTTATTATGATTACAAAGAGCTGGTGGGTGTTCTGTGCTTAGACTTAGATGGTATTTAATGAGGTGTGCAGCAAGGATAATAGTGGAAAGTTTAAGCTTGGCATGTAATGGGTAACATTGCCATGGATAGAAAATTGCCCAGCAAACAGGAAACCTGGGTGAATGTCCTTTTCTGGTCGTATACCCCAGGGATCAGTTCTGGATCTACAACGTTTTTCCAATTTCTATAAATGACTTGAATGAAGGGAATAAAGGCAAGAGTGCTAAATTTGCTGATGATAAAAATAAGGGGGAAAGTGAGTTCAGTAGCAAGAATCTGGCAATGGTATGTAATGTGGGAAATGTGAAATTGCAAACTTTGGTCAGGGAGAAAGTGTATCATTTAAATAGGGAGAATTAATCTTTCTGTAGCTGAAACGCTATATATTCTGCATTCTGTTCCATTACCCTGATGTACTTGGGTCAAGGTATGATTTGTCTGGTTAGTATGCAGAAGCAATACTTTTCATTCCATCTTGGTACATGTGACGATAATTAAATCGAGCAGGTGCACAATGCTTTTTTTTGCTCCTCCCTGCTTTTTTCATTTGACCTGTGGATTAAGTTGACAGTCCAGACTTGAGGTCATTCCTGCAATCTCTTTTTTTTTGTTTTGGAGCTTCTCTCAGGACTCCAGTTTTACTTAAAATATGTTGGATTAACAAGTATATATTACATTCTTGACTTCCAGCTCCTGACACTGAGTATCAAAAATGTCTTTTCTATAGATTGCAAATGTCGAATGTGTCCAGTAGATATAAATATTTGCATGGTACCTTCAAGAAAGAAGATGGAAAGAAAACCGGAATGAAGACTCCTGTTGAGTGTATATTTTTTTTTCTTTGCAGGGCAGAGACAAAGTGTGGTTTATCAAAATGAAGAAGGGAACTGGGTGACAGATCTGGCTTATTATTATTCACTGGATAAAGAACAGGATCACTTCAGCCTACCAACTGATTTAGTCAATAGTATTCAAGAAGAAACTTTCATAACTGGCAGTAAGATTTTAGTTACTCAATAACATTTTAAAGAAATAGTTTGAAGTTTGCTTGGCTGAAGAAAATTTCATTGTTTTTAATGGTTTTTACATGAAACTTTGCAGACAAAGCTATTGCATTGATTGAAGAAGATCAAGAGGAGTTTGAGGAAGAAAATAAGTTCATTAAGGTCTGAGAAAATTTTGTTGTCTGTCCTAGTGTACTTTTTTAATGAAAAGAGATCTTGATATGAAAGTGAATGTATTTTTTTTGAAGGTGTTCATTCCAAAAAAAAGCTTGAAATTTGTTGTAGAACATAGGATACTGCATTATTTCTTTTAGATAAGATTTTAAAATTTGTGAAGTAAAATTGAATTTCACTTTTTTAGTTTTCATAGTTAAATCTATTTTGTTTAACATTGCAAAAATATTATTTGCACCAATTTTCTCAGACTTGAACACAAGATAGTTTTAGACTGCAGTGATTAGAGGATTCATGATGCTTCTGCATTCATCGAATCCCTACAGTGTGGGAACAGGTCCTTTTTGGCTCAACAAATCCACACTGACCCTCTGAAGAGTAACCCACCCAGACCAGTTCCCCAACCCTATTACTCTACATTAAGCCCTGACTAGTGCACCAAACCGACACGTTCCTGAACACAATTGGCAATTTAGCTTGGCCAATTCACCTAACCTAACCTGCACATCTTTGGATTGTGGGAGGAAATTGGAGCACCTGGAAGAAACCCATGCAGACACTGGGAGAAGGAGGCTGGAATCGAACCTGGGTCCCTGTCTCTGTGAGGCCGGATGCTAACCGCTGAACCACCATGTTGCCCATCTGAGAAGCAAAGCACAGAATCTAGTTGATAACTGACTTTTTTTTAAAAACACTTTATTAGCTCATTTACATATCTAGCAATGAACAAGACTTTATTCTCTGGGCCATTTGGCACGATAGTCAACTTTATTAATTCACTAGTTTTACTGTTTAATTGTCAAACATATAATACATCTGCACTACTCAATGCAATTTTCAGCAAGTCCATACAATAGTAGTTCACATTTAATGAAATCATGTGTCATGTTATGATACTGCCAATCCTGTTGGCACTCAATTGTACTTTCCTCATTCAGATTTCAAGAATGACTGCATGAGCAAGTCATCAGCAATTTCATCCCTTTTTTCTTTTAAACAACAAAACGAGTGTTTTTTTTTGTATGTGGATGTCTTGCCACCTTGACATCATTCCAAAAATTGCCAGATGTTGTGGGTTGGATAAAAAAAAAACTATGCGTTTACCTCCAAAATTAGTAGGCTTATTAGAGGTGGGTGAAGGATAATTTCACAAGGTTTGGAGGTGTCAGGAAAAGTTAGGATTTTGTAGGGACCCATTGAAAATGATGGGAAAACAGTGATTGGGAATATGAATAATCTGGAAAAATAGGCAGTCAAGCGGAGAATATAAGTAACTGTTAAATTGACAAAACTTCATTGGATGTAAATAGTGCATATTTATGTGCTGGAGGTTAGGTCATTGCCCCATAACTTGGTTTCAAAAACATGCAGATCTTGAGGGAGTTCAAGGCAATTGGGATAAACAGCAAAGTATGACAGCACCATCCACTTAGCTGTTTTCTTATTAAGTGGTGAGCTGGTTTTGAGAGCTGAATGCCTGTTACCCATAATTTGTAAATTTATTTTTTTTCTGAATCACCTTTTTTTTTGTTTTTGACCAAAGGGACTTTTCTCCAAAATAATTGACTAGTGTCAAATGGATAATTACATGTTTCTGAATCAAATTGAAGCATAGTTTTGTTTTTTAAAGACTACTGTTTAAAGCCCCTTTATGTACAAAAGTGGATTTGAAGTCACCAACAACCAAATGTTAGACAGAAATGTCACATTTATAATTCTCCATTTACCTGCCCTCATTGGTATGTCTTAATTCGTGATTCAGTTAAAATGAATTTTGAAGTCTTTTTTGCTACTGTAGTAACTAAACAATGAAAAGATTGTTCTTGTCTTTAGTTTGCCTTGACTTTGTTAAAACGTTTCAGCCAAACAAGATAAGAATCCTGCCCTAGGTAATGACTATGTTGTGAGACTAATTAGTAAAAACTCAACAATACCACATTTTTTGTTAATGATTTATCATGCAGGTCATTCACCACAAGTAATACACACTTTTTAATTTTTAGTGCAGTGGATGTCATTGTAGTCCCACAGGACCATAGGCTGCTTTCAAAAAAAGAGCAATGACTGATGACAGAATTTAACCTGAAGTCCACCACCCCTCTGGTGAAGGGGCGAAGTTGAGCTGTCTTCTTCACCAGTTCGTTTCTATTGCTAATGCTGGAGAAAATCAGAATGTTACCGATTTTTAAATTCGCCTTCTGACCATCCCAGACGCATTAAGTACTTTTCACATACAAATGGGTTAAACTAAGCTCCTGAAGATTAATTTTGAAATAACTTAAAGTTGCCAAGTGCATTGTTTGCTGTTAAGCAAATTGATTTTCATAAAGTGAGTGGAAACATTATGCAGTTTAGATAATGTGCAGTTTTGCTAACTGCATTGAATGTGGATCTATAAATATCTTTCCAGGTTTGAGTTATTTATGGTGTTTTAAAAGTCCGTTTTTATTCAGCACCACCATCTCAATTCTTGGAACAATAATTTCAACTATAGTGACTTGTGGTCTACCAGCAAATAGAAATATCAATGAAACTGCATTGTGAAATGAGTGACTTGCTAAATGTTTTGCTTTTTTTAATTCATAGTGAACTTCAGTTACTGCCTCAATTTTAAATTTACATTTACATTTGACATTCTACTCATCGCTCAAAGTTACCAAATAGAAATGCCAGCACTTATTTTGTATAGGACGATAAAATGGATGCCACCCTTACGGATGGATCGCTTGGAAATGATTCCTGGCAGCTGCCAGCTAATAGCTACTTGATGTTGAGAGCATCGCAGGCAGAATCTGATTTTATGCAAGGCAGTCAGAGTTATCTCCGTCTCACTCTGGGAGAATTCTTCAGTGAAAGATCAGAGGCTCTTGGATGTCTTGGAGAACAAAAGAGTGGCATAAAACGGGTTAGTTGAAGATTGAAGTAGATATATTTTATTTCTTAAACAATTTTTTTTTAAAACCAGTGCATCAGTTGAGAATCTGAATCTTTTGAGTAGCTCAGATCCTCCAAAGTGAGGATTTAAAAATTAGTGTACAATAAATTTCACTTTTCTGTAAAATTTTATTGGTATTAATACAGACTATTCCTAAATCTGTTAGCCTTCATTTGGATATTCCATAACATCACCAGAACGCAGAGCACCTGTTGTTTTATTTGAACCTGATGTTTCGAAAGACCACAGTGAAACCTCTGAGCTTTGCAATGACAATGCACTTCATTCAGGTAAACTAAAACCTAAACTTGTTTGTTTGCATCAAAATTAACTATTCCTTAATAAATGTGAATGTGACCAAAATAAGTGCTTTGCTAATTTGATGAAAGAGACTTTGTTTTGCAATTATATTAAATTTTGTCCTTGAATTAAGAAACCCCCTCAACCAGGAAGATCAAGGTATGTTTTGCTTTTATAATCTGGAATGTACTGCTCGAGATGTTGAACAAGATTGAAAACTCCCTTCAAAAAGGAATTGGAAGCATATTTCAAAAGGAAACCTTCCTAGGATTATAGGCAAAGAGCAGCAGACTGAGAGTAATTGGATATGGTTCTTTTTCAGAGTGGGAATGGGAACAGTGGAGTAACTTGGTCATTATTTTAATCTTTCAGTCTTCCCTGGAACCAGGGGAGGTGACATAAGACTGAAGAATTGCAAAAATTATGGTTTATTCCTAAAATTACAGATCGGTCAGTTGAACTTCAGTGGAATGGAAGCTTGAAGTTATTTGTAACAAAATAAATCACATGGAAAATGGGGAGCTTTATTGATAGGGGCACTTTACAGAGGAACCTTGATTATCTGAACGAGATGGGCCGGCACTTTCATTTGGATAATTGATTATACTGTTGATTGATTGATTCGCTCGCTCGCTCACTCACTCACTCACTCACTCACTCGCTCGCTCAGTTTTCTATGAAGTCTGCTCCCCGTTCAGGAGACTAGGCAAAAGCACACTGCGTGCGAGATCCTGCCCCCCCCCAAAATGCTTGGGCAGCCAGACTGTACGCCAACAGTAAGACTGCTGCTGCCTTGTGGGGTAAGTCTCCAATTAGCACCTGTGCATGCACAGCCAGACAGACACAACGTTTTGACAGATTCCACCTTTGCCCTGGACAGGGCAATGTTGGAGAAATTACCTGGGGAAGGTGGGGGGTGCAGTTTAGGGTTCACCCCTGTGTAAAAGTCCAGGGAAAATATCGAATGTTTCTATCAGAACCTTGAGATCCCCTTTGGATAATCCAATATTTGGATAATCGAGGTTCCTCTGTATACAGGAGCAAGGAGATGATATTGAACTGTGTAGGGCAGTCAGCTGAGAGTATTGTGTACAGTTGTGGGTGCCACCTCTTTAGCAAGGTCGTAAATGCATTGGAGTGCAGAAATAACTTTCCCTGTGGGAGAGAAGGCTGAGAGGAGATTTAAAGAAGGTTTGTAAAATCGCAAGTGGAATAGATAAGGAGATGTTTTTCCCAGTTGTAAAAGGAGCAACAATGAGGGCACAGACTTAGTGATATGCCAGAGTAGTAAGAATGCAACAAAAACTGAGAAATAGGGGCAAGCATGCCAAATGCATTTTTTAAACCGCCTGTCCATATGTGATGCAAACTTCAAAGAATTATGTACCTGCACCACTAGGTTCCTGTGTTCAAAAGCACCACTCAAGGCCCTACCATTAGTTATGTAAACTTTACTCTTGCATTTTGGTACAGCAAACAATACTTTGCATTTATCCAGACTGAATTCTGTCTGCCATTTTTCAGCCCATTGACCAATTTGATGAAGATATCTTTGTAAGCTTAAAAAACCTTCTTCACTGTCTACTATGCCACCAATTTTGGTGTATTGTGCAAACTTGCAAGCGATGCCTTTTTATATTCTCATCCAAATCCCTTACATAAATGACAAACAGAAGTCCCCTAACAATCTTGTATGTTCAAACAAGCTCATCTGTCATTCTTTTCAAGCCCCAAACTATTCAGCCTCTCCTCAAGATGGTCCCACCAATACTGGTATCAGCATAATGAGCCTTCTCTAGACTGCCACCAATGCCTGTATACCTTTCCTTTAGATAAGGGGTTCAATCATGAATTCACAGTATTCCAACTGCGATCTGCCTAGTTTCAGCAAAACCTACTTAGGTCGTTTGTGACATTGATTATCTGTAATTTCTCTTCCTAACTACCAATGCCCCTACCATACCCATTCCAATCTATCTCCCTCTGAACTGACTGCACTCAGCTCAGATCCCATCCTAACTTTGCAATCAAGCATGCGAGCAAAGGTGGTATTGCCTGGCACGCTGACCTCTATGTTGCACAGGCAAAGCATCAGCTGTCGGGAACCACCTCCGATCTTGTCCAGAACATGACCCCACCATCAAATACCAGGCAATTGTATCTGCTAATCTCCTTTTCATCTGGTGATGTCTACCTCCAAGGTCATAGTACCTAAATCCTCCAGTGGCTATTTCAACTTCCTTCCCAAAAATCCCCAAATAGGATATAGTTTGTTTCTGCCTACACCTGTCCCACAGAACTAATTTCTTCCTTCCTTGACTCAACTTTTTCTCTCTCCCCACTTAGATCAGCATTTCTTCTGAAAACAAATGCTGGAGATCACAGCAGCAGACTCTAACCACCACCTCTTTGCCATAGACGTACAATGTCCTTTGTATATGTTCATTCCCCATCAGATGGCCTCAGTGCTCTCTCTTTCTTCCTGGAGAAAGACCTGAATCATCACCCTCTACCATTACCCTCTTTTGCTTAGCTGAGCTCGTCCTCACTTTGAACAACATCTCTATTAACTCCTTTGATCTGAAAGAAAGGAGCAGAGTGGGTATGGGTACCTGAATGGACCCTAATTATGCCTGTCTCTTTAATTGGGTAATTGGAACATTCCTTTTTCCAGTCCTGCTTTGGCCCTACCACAACATTTTTTTCCCCTAGCACACTGATGAGCACATTGGTGCTGCTTCCTTCTCTCATCCAAAACTGGCAAAGTTTTTGTCTAATTTCCACTCTGCCCTCTCAAGAACATAGGAAGTAGTCAATTCAGACCAGTCTGCCATTTAACATGATCATGGCTGATCTTATTCTGGTCACTCCTTGATCTGGTCCAACATTGACTTCCCTTGCATTCCTCAACGTCTGTTTCCAATTCTGGGGATAGGCTGGCCACCAATATCCACTATAAACCTACTGATCCCCACAGTTACTTTGACCAAGCATCCTCACACCCTTCTTCCTTTTAAGCATTCTGTTCTGTTCTCTCAGGTTTTCTGTCTCCATCGCATCTGTTAACAAGGGAATCTCCGATATGCTCACCTTCTTCCTCAATCAAGGATTTTCCAGCACTGTAGTCGACAGGGACAATGTGCGAAATGGGACAAACATATTCACCCCCACTTTTCCTTCCCACACCGGCAATAGGGTCCCCTTGGTATTCACTCACTGCTCCACTAGTAGCCACCTCCAAAGGATCATTAGCTGTCATTTCTGCCACCTCCAGTGGGATGCTACCATCAGACATCTTCCCCTCCCTTGTCAGCTTTCCACAGGTCTGTTTTGGGCCTGGTGCACTCCTGTTCACTCCCAGTACCTTTTCACATTCCTATGGCACCTTTTCCATGCAATCATACAAGGTGTAACACCTGTCTATTTATTTCCTCCCTCTTCAGTATCAAAGGCCCCAGACAAACCTACCAGTTCAAACAGTGATTTTACTTGCAAGTCACTCAGTCTGGCCCTTTAACACTGGGGAGACAAAATGCAGACGAGGTAACTGCTTTGCAGAAGACCCACGTTTTTTTTGTCCATAAAAATAACCCTGAACTTCCTGTTGCCTATCATTTCAATGCACCACAATGTTCCTTGGCCACCATCTCTCTCTTGGGCTTGCTGCAGTGCTATAGTGAAGCTTTGTTCAAGCTGGAAGAACAACGTCTCATTTTCCAGTTGGTGACTCTGAAGCATTCGGGGACTTGGTATTAAATTCGACAATTTTCGGGCCTAAGTATCTTCTCCTGTGTCCTTATCCCAGCCCATCCAACACCAGATCTTGTCATCACACAGGTTGCTATCATAGCCACCCCATTGTCAGTGACTAATGGTTCCAGTCTGCAGCTATTGACTCCCCAGGCTGACCATGCATTTGTTTGTCCAACTGTTGTTTTCACTCTTGCGTGAGACTTCTTGGGGCTTCATTTCCATCCATTGCTTATACTTCCATTCTCTTCGTCCCCACTGCCCCACTCTTAAGCATAGATGCAAACCTTTTCTTGGCTGCAATCAGTTCTGAACAAATGTCATTGGATATGAAACATTAACTCTGCATTCTCTCTGTAGATGCTGCCAGATATGCTGAGTTTTCACAATTTTTTTGTTTCCAATTTCCAGTAGTTCCTTGAAAGTGGGAGTTGCAGGTCAATAAGGTAGTCAAGAAAGCATTTGATATGCTTGTCTTTATTGGTCAGTATATTAAGTACAGGAGTTGGGATTTCCTATTGCAGCTCTACAGGACATTGGTTGAGTCGCTTTGGGAATACTACAATCCATTCTGGTCTCCCTGCTATAGGAAGGATGTTGTGAAACTTGAAAGGGTTCAGAAGAGATTTGCAAGGATTTTGCCAGGGTTGGGGGCTTTGAAATATAGTGAGAGGTTAATAGGCTGGGGCTATCCTCCCTGGAGCATGGAAGGCTGAGGGGGTGACCTTTTTATAGAGGCTTAAAAAATCATGAGGGGCATAGATAGTTTGGGTAAATAGATAGTCTTTTCTTTGGGGTTTGGAGAGTCAAATACTCGGGGCACAGGTTTAAGATGAGAGGGAAAAGGTTTTAAAAGGGGCCTAGGAAGAGGCAACCTTTTGACACAGACGGTAGTGCATATATGGAATGAACTGAATAGACAAACAGATTTACCGTTTCATTGGTCTTTGGAACTTCAAAGGAGAGTTACTGGACTTGAATTATTACCTCCGTTCTGTTGTCCCACAGATGTTGCCCGAAGTGTTGAGTTTCTCCCACACTTTATTTTAGATCTCCAGCATCTGCTTTTGCTTTTATATGGCTAATCTGATTTGTCTCCATTCTGTCTGCTCCAAAACTTCCTATGGTCAAGAATGTTCCTGTTTCTGCCTTCAAAGTATTCAATGACCCTGCTTCCACTGCTGTCTGGGGTAGTAAGTTCTAAAGACATGAACCCTCTGAGTGAAATATGTTCATATCAACTTGTTTTAAGTGGGAAATTCCTTTATTTTAAAATGCTGACCTTGAGTTCTGGTCTCCCTCAAAAGAAAGCATCCTTTCAGAATGCATCATCCAGATTTCCCTCAAGAATTCATGGGGAATGGTAGGACCTTGAGTGTAGTGGAACAGAGGGACCTTGGAGTTCAGGTGCACTGTTCTCTGAAAGTGGATTTTCTGCTAGTCAGTGCAATGAAGAAGGCTGTTGGCACACTGGCCTTCATTGGTCAGGGTATTGAGTATAGAAGTTGGGAAGTTATGTTGCAGTTGTATAGGATGTTGTTGAGGCCACACTTGAAGTAATGTGTTCAGTTTTGACCACCTTTCTACAAGAAGAATGTTTTTCAGCTGGAAAGAGTGCAAAAGATGTTACTAGAACTCAACAGATTGAGTTACATGGAGAGGTTGGACAAGCTGTCTTCTTTCTTTGGAGTGTAGGAGACTGAGGTGGCTATCTTTAGGAATGTTTAAGATCATGAGAGGAATGGATAGGGTGAATGCATTCAGTTTTTTTTTTTCTCCCAGGGATGGGAATTGAGGACTAGACCACATCAGTTTAAGGATAGAGGGGAAAAAAAATAAGAGGGAGCCTGAGGGGCAACTTGTTTATGCAGAGGGTGATACACCTGGAATGAGTCACCTGTGGAAGTGGTTGTACATGAACAACATTTAAAAGGCATTTGGGCAAATACATGGATTCTAAAGGATTAGAAGGATATGGACCAAGTGCAGAGAAATGGGATGTGTGTTGATGGACATTTTGGTCAGCATGGACTAGTTTGGGCCAAAGGATCTGACTCTGCTGTAGGACTCCATGACTCTATATGTTTTAGTGACATCACCTAAATTCCAGTCGATTCAGACCCATCCTGACTGATCTTTCCTTGTAAGCTTAACTCCTTCAACACTGGTATCAGTCAAGTGAACCTCCTCTGAGGTGCTTGAATTATGTTTCAGGCTTTCCTTTAGAGACCAAAATTGTATATCAGTCTGACCAATGGTCTATATAGCCAAAAAGTTATTGTTTAGGGTAAATTCAATTCATAATTACTTGTTTGTTGTTTATTCAACATTTTTGAACTTGGTAGCATATCTGTTTTCTCTAACTGAGAAACACCCATGGCTTGGAAAAACTAACCCGTTCGTTTTTAGTTTTGTCAGTACTGCTGGGTTGTAACTGAAGATAGATCTGTCAAGTAGTTGTTTCTGAGAGAGGCAGGCGACAGTTTTAAAACTGTTTAAAAATAGGTTACTTTGGTGTCTAAGTTTAGTGATACTCCAGACCAGAAGTGTTTGCTTCAAACCCTGAAGGAGTTACCTGAATGAGTCTGCCTGTTCCTTGATTCTTTATAACTGAGGTTGTCACTACTAGGAATTGAAGCCACCGTTAAGTCAAACCCCATGTGGGATAGTGAAGGATGTTCTCTCTGGTGTTCGATACTGGAATAGGATACTTTTGGCATTGGGTTTTTACCATGATTTGAAGTCTTCAAGCATATTAATGCAAATAATTTGATTTATTCTGTTTCACTGTTAAAACGAAATCTGCACCATTGTGTGCTTGTCAGTGAGACTACCTTGTTAAAAACCAAAAAGTGAAGTATGATCTACCAAGTTGGTTTCATTCTGAAATCTGACTTGTCCACTGACAACGTCAGCTGGGTTCATGAGGTGAGGGAACTCTCTCTTTTGTACAATGTATGATTAGGTGGAGGAACGTACTGACTAGAATGTGTAAAGACATTGAAAAAGAAGTTAACAGTTTATTTGAAAGTAAATGTTCAGAGTTATGGGGTAAAGGAAAAAGAATGGTATAAACTGAAATGTTTATGCAGGCTTAAGCTTAAGTTTACTTCTACACTGCGACGCTTTTGAGTCCTTTCCTCTACAATTAAATTTAAATTATAAAATATCAAGAAGTTTGTTTATGCACAGCAGAACTGAGATGCACAGATCAAGAGACTATTGCAGAAATTTCAACTATGTTTCCAACTGATAAGCAAACTGGAAATGACAAATTTCAAATTGACAAGGAACCAAGTTCAAGAATTCACGTGAATGAAAGCAAGGTCAGTACATTTTTATTATTTGCATCATATGTTAAATGAATGAGATTTAAATTTTCAAGTTTTGCTCATTGCCAATTAAACTCATTAAGCTAGTTATGATGGTTATTAGTGACCATAATATCACAGAACTCTTCTTAGAGATGGAGTGTGACATTGTTTATTCTGAGACTTGGATCCTGAATCTGCTAAGAGGAAACATAAATAGTTTGAGGTGAGTTGGCTATGATAGTAATGTTCCCCAATCTTTGAAGGGATGATGGAAAGGCAGTGCAGACATTCAAAGAGCACAAGGATGAACTGTAACAAATGTTAATTTCTATCTGGTACAGAAGTAAAATAGAAAAGATGGTCAAGTCCTGGCCTAGATGGGAAATTAGAGAGCAAGTATTAGTCCCAAGGAAAGATATGGGATACAAATTGTTTAGAAAAAAGAACAGATCTAGGAGTGATTTAGAATTCAGGAGAAAGTGAGGACTGCAGATGCTGGAGTATCAGAGTTGAGTGTGGTGCTAGAAAAGCACAGTAGGTCAGGCAGCATTTGAGGAGCGGAAGAATCAACGTTTCTGGCATAAGCCCTTCATCAGGAATGAGGCCTGTGGGTCGGGGCTGAGAGATCAATGGGAGGGGGTGGGGTGGAGTGGAGGTAGCTGAGAGAGCGATTTAGGTGGATGAAGGTGAGGGAGAATGTGATGGGTCAGAGGGCGGAGTGATGGGCAGGTCTGGAAGGCAGTGCTGAGTTGGAGGCTTGGGACTGGGATAATATGGGGAGGGGGGCCGGGAGGGATGGAAGGAAAATGAGGAAGCTGTTGAAGTCCACGTTTATCCCGTGTGGTTACAGGATCTCAAGGCGGAATATGAGATGTTCTTCCTCCAGGCGTTGGGTGGTAACAGTTTGGTGGTGGAGGAGACCCAGGACCTGCATGTTCTTGACTGAGTGGGAGGGGGAGTTAGTGTTCAGCCACGGGGCGGTGGGCTTGGTTGCGGGTGTCCCAGAGATGTTCTCTGAAATGATGCACAAGAAGGTGACCTGTCTCCCCGATGTAGAGGAGACCACACTGGGTATAATGGATTTAGAATTCAGCCAAGGAGGACAGGAGGATTGATTCACCAGAAGGGGAAAATAGAGTACAAGAGTAAGCTTGTGGGCAATGTGGAAAGTTTCAGATCGTTTATGTAACTGAGATTGTAGACAAATGTAAGTTCCTTCCAGTCAGAAAAAGTACTAGCCAACCAAATGTACACTTCAGTTTAACTTCACAAAAGAGGGCACAAGTAAGATGCTAGAAATGTTGGCAACGCTGGTTAGTGAGAGGGAGAAACTGAAGAAAAATCATAATTATTAATGGGGAAATGGTTGGAGAAATTGTTGAGATTGAAATCCCCAAGACCTGATAATATACATCCAAGAGTACTAAGTAGCCCTAGAAATTGTTGGTCATCTTCCAAGATTCAGTAGACTGGAAGACTTATTACAGATTGGAGGGTAGTTAATATGATCTCCATATTGAAGAAGGGAGTCAGAGAGAAATTGGGAATTATCAATTTAGTTCACCTGAAGATGGTGGTGGGGAAAATGTTAGTGTCCGTTATATTTTAAAAAAAGCAAGCACTTAACTGTGTCCAATCTTGTCACTTGTAACATGAATTTACAAAGAAATTTTGATCTTCAAATGTAGTGTAATTCTTCGGGGATGCATCTGGCCAATGGATGAAATTTATTTGGACTCTGAGAAGACTTTCGACCAAGTCCTTTATAAGAGATGAATGTGTAAAATTTTAACTGTGTGGGATTGTGGGTAGCATATTGAGGTAGATTAAGGACTAGTTGGCAGAAGGAAACTTTGGGAATAAACTGATCTCTTTCTGACCAGTGAGGTTTAAGAGGAATCAATACTAGGACCACAGCTATTCACAACATCCATTCAAGATTTTATGAAGGGATGAAATGTCATGTATCTCCAAGCTTATAGATGGCTTAAAACTGGGTGGGAGAGTGAGCTGTCGGGAGATTGCAAAGATATTTCGGTGAGATTTGGACAAGTTGGGTGTTTGGGCAAATGTATGGCAGATGCAGTATAATGTGAATAAATGAGGTTATTTATTTGGCAGTAAAAGAGCAGGAAGGCAGATTATCATCTGGTCATAGATTGAGAGGAGGATGTGCAATGAGACCTGGTCTCTTACACCATTATTACAGATAAGCATGCAGCAGCAGCTGGCTGGTAAGAAGGCAAATTATATGTTGGCCTCTGTAGTAAGTAGATTAGAGTGCAAGAGCAGGGATGTCTCACTGCAATTGTACAGCCTCTAGTGAGATCAAATCTAGACGTTTGTGTGCACTTTGGACTCTTAGCTGAGAAAGGTGTTCTGGTATGGAGAAAGGTGCAAAAAAGGTTCACCAGACGGAATCCTGGAATCGCAAGACTGACTGACTTATAAAGATTGACTGGATCAGTTAGATTTCTAGTCATAGAGTTCAGAATAAAATGGGGGTGATCCCATGGAAATCTCAAATTCTACAGGAGTAGACCAAATAGGTGCAGGAAGAATGTTCCCAATGGTGAGGGCAGTCCAGAACCAGGACTGTACAGATACTATAGCCCATTTAGGATTGAGACCAGAAGAAATTCCCATAGGCTTGCTGCATTCACCTCTTCACCCAGAGTGGTGAGCATGTGGAATTTGCTACCACGAGTCTTTGCATTTGAGGCCAAAATATTTTAATTTCAGGTCGGAGTTGGATTTATAGGAATGAAAGGTTATGAAGGAGAGAGAATTGGATGATCAGCTATAATCACGATGAATAGTGCAATGGCATGGCATTGACTGGGAGAAAGTGAGGACTGCAGATACTGGAGATCAGAGCTGAAAAATGTGTTGCTGAAAAAGCGCAGCAGGTCAGACAGCATCCAAGGAGTAGGAGAATCGACGTTTCAGGCATAAGCTCTTCTTCAGGAATGAGGAAGGTGTGCCAAGCAGGCTAAGATAAAAGGTAGAGCGGAGGGGCATTGGGAATGCGATAGGCGGAAGGAGGTTAAGGTGAGGGTGATAGGCCGGAGAGGGGGTGGGGGCAGAGAGGTCGGGAAGAAGATCGCAAGTCAAGAAGGTGGCACTGAGTCAGAGGGTTGGGGTGAGATAAGGTGGGGGCAGGGGAAATGAGGAAGCTGGAAAAATCTGCATTCGTCCCTTGTGGTTGGAGGGTTCCTCGGAGGAAGATGAGTCGTTCTTCCCCCAGGTGTCGTGTTGCCATGGTCTGGCGATGGAGGCCAAGGACCTGCATGTCCTTGGCAGAGTGGGAGGGGGAGTTAGTGTTCAACCACAGGGCGGTTGGGTTGGTTGGTGCGGGTGTCCCAGAGGTGTTCTCTGAAATGTTCTGCAAGTAGGTGGCCTGTCTCCCCAATGTAGAGGAGGCCACATCGGGTGCAGCAAATGTGTGTGGAGTTGCAGGTGAATTTGTGACGGATATGGAAGGATCCCTTGGGGCCTTGGAGTGAAGTGAGGGGGGAGGTGTGGGCGCAAGTTTTGCACTTCTTGTGGTTGTAGGGGAAGGTGCCAGGAGTGGAGGTTGGTTTGGTGGGGGTGTGTACCTGGCGAGGGAGTTGCGGAGGGAGTGAGTTGTGCGGAATGCTGATAGGGGAGCGGAGGGAAATATATCCTTGGTGATGGGGTCTGTTTGGAGGTGGCGGAAATGACGGAGGATGATATGATGTATCTGGAGGTTGGTGGGGTGGTAGGTGAGGACCACTGGGGTTCTGCCCTGGTGGCGATTGGAGGGGCGGGGTTCAAGGGCAAGTGGAGGAGATGCGGTGGAGAGCATCGTCAACCACGTCTGAGGGGAAATTGCAGTCTTTGAAGAAGGAGGCCATATGGGTTGTTCGGTATTGGAATTGGTCCTCCTGGGAGCAGATGTGATGGAGGTGAAGGAATTGGGAAAATGGGATGGCATTTTTACAGGGGGCAGGGTGGTAGGAGGTGTAATCAAGGTAGCTGTGGGAGTCGGTCGGTTTATAGTAAATGTCCGTGTTGAGTCGGTCGCCTGAGATAGAAATGGAGAGGTCTAGGAAGGGGAGGGAGGAGTCTGAGACGGTCCAGGTAAATTTTGAGGTCTGGGCGGAACGTGTTAGTAAAGTGGATGAACTGTTCAACCTCCTTGTGTGAGCACAAGGTAGCGCCGATACAGTCGTAGATGTAGCGGAAGAAAAGGTGGGGTGTGGTGCCAGTGTAGCTGCGGAAGATGGACTGTTCCATGTATCCGACAAAGAAGCAGGCATAGCTGGAGTCCATGCACGTGCCCATGGCTACTCCTTTGGAGGAAGTGGGAGGATTGGAAAGAGAAGTTGCTCAGAGTGAGGACCAGTTCAGTCAGTGGAAGGGTACTGGTTGGTTCGGCGGGAAAGGAAGAAGCGGAGGGTTTTGAGACCTCCGTGATGGGGGAGGGAGGTGTATAGGGACTGGATGTCCATGGTGAAGATAAGGCGTTGGGGGCTGGGGAAGCGAAAATCATGGAGGTGGAGGGCGTGGGTGGTGTCCCAAACGTAGGTAGGGAGTTCTTGGACTAAGGGGGACAGGACCGTGTTGAGGTCCAACCACAAGGGATGAATGCAGATTTCTCCAGCTTCCTCATTTCCCCTCCCCCCACCTTTTATCTCAGTCCCAACCCTCGGACTCAGCACTGCCTTCTTGACCTGCAATCTTCTTCCCGACCCCTCTGCCCCCACCCCCTCTCCGGCCTATCACCCTCACCTTAACCTCCTTCCACCTATCGCATACCCAACACCCCTCCCCCAAGTCCCTCCTCCCTACTTTTTATGTTAGCCTGCTTGGCACACCTTCCTCATGGCATTGAATGGTCTACTCCTTCCTACTCCTAGTTTGACTATTTATACTTCCATGTTCCTATGACCTGCTGAGTAAAGGCTTGCAGGCAGAACAACATTGAAGTATTTCCTTTTAAATTGTACAGTTAACATGTAACTCAAATTGTTTCCTTCTTTTTGTAGGATATGCAATATATGAGTTCACCTGTGAAAGTTGAAGAACCTAGAGCGTGCAATGGCACAGATTCTGTTTTAAGTATAAGTACAATTGCTTCTGCCATAGCTGATGCTTCTGTGAGTGCCGATCCATCTCAGTTAGCTGCAATGATTTTGGAACTTTCTAATAAGAACAGGAAGAAAAGTGAGCCTGCAGCTATAAGCACAAAACCAAATGTGGAATTGCAGGACCAGAAAAGTAATATGAAGGATTTGGGTGTTATGGTGGAGAAGGTTTGTGAAAGATCTGAGACCAATGAAAGTCAAGTCCTAAAATCTGAATTTAAACAAACATCCGAATCTGTTTCTACTTGTAGTTCAGATTCTGTTGGTTCTTCTGAAAATTCCGGGAATCCTCCCAGCATGTCAAATTCATTTTCAGAAAAATCTTCCTTGAGTAGCACCAGTAAGGAAGAAAGTAAGAAAGCCGTGCTTTCAAATGAAGAGTTGTGCCAAAACAATCCAAAGAATGGCAGTAGCTATTGCAAATCAAAAAATACTTGCCAATCCGTTAAAGATAGGAACCGACCACATGGTCAAAATGATAGCACAGAAACCTGTACACCTGAATCAAGTAGATTTCAAGGTCACAAAGATGGCTATAGCCAGTACACCAATGCAAAGTGGATGACAAAAGAGGGATTTGTGAACAACAGAGCTTTTTCAAGTGGAAATGCAATGACTGAGGTGCCAAATATAAACTGTACTGTTTCTGTGATAGAGAAACATGAAGAATCTCCTTCAACTATTTCGGAGAAACTTTCTGTGCAGAAGAGAGAGATTGAAGCTGACTTGGATAAATCTCTTCATAAAGCAAAGGCTGAAAGTGTGTCAGAGATGAAACAAAAAGATGTTAAAAAGATGTTTTCAGAAACTTCTTATGAGAGAGTGTTAAGAATAGAAAATCAAGATTTGAAAATCCCTGTTTCTCCAGAACTCACTGCTGTTCATGGTGCGACAGTGAATAATTCCAGTTTGCATCATCCAAAATTGCAGACCATTGAACCAGTGGAGCAAACATTTACAGAATCCATAAATGAAGACAATAAAGAGATGGAAGTAATTTCAAAGCTGCAAGGAGAGAGAGATGAACAAGCGAGCTGCAATTTCAAAAATCAGGAAGTGTGTGTCAACTTTCAACAATATGATCAGTCATCAGTTGCACCAAAAAACAGCACTGCTGGTAAGCAATCACTGAACAATGCAGTGTTCTTTCCTTTTAAATGATACTACTTTTGGTTTGTTTTTTTTTTAAAGTGATCTTTTTTTTGGGCTGCCTTTTAAAAACTATGTATTTGGGAAGTGTAGATTTTTAGATAAACCTAGATCCTATCCAGTCTTATTCACAAAGTCCTATTTGCTTTAGTAGCCTTATGTCTACCAATGCAGAGTTCTTAGTGATGGTCACGTTAAAGTTCCCAATCTTGCTTTCAAATTCCTCCATGGTCCTGTTCCTCCTAATTTCTACAGTCTCCTGCATGCTGCAACATGCTGTGATCTTCTGATTTTGGCGTCTTGTGAATACCCAAATTTACCAGTCCAACATTGGCCATGCCTTCAATTGGTTGGGCTTCAAGCTTGAGTGTATAGACTTTCTTTCCTGACTTTGTGATGGTTTTTTAAAACTTGTCTTTCTGACAGCCACTTATCAAGCTACAGATCAAAAAACTATCGTTCTTATAATCTTGCTGAAAATGATAAAAGATGTTATATAAATTGAAATTGGTTAAATTGCTTGGGAATATAATTTACAATAGTGTATGATTCCAGCCTGATGATTTAAGACTGGGCAAGATCTCAGAGTGAAACCTGATTAGATTGATAAGTTTAAAATTTTTTTGTAGTTCATTACTGTGGTGGTTAGTTATTGAACATGTTCTCACAGGTGTCAATGTTTTTAAGGAGTTTAAAAAAAAGTGCAAGTTTATTACAGAAAATAAAGATGTAAAAGCTCTGTGATATTTAGAAAGATCTTAATATAAACAACAAAGCCAAGTTTGAATTAACTTTATTTTAACAGATATTCGATCCCAAAGAAATGTTACTGCTATCTTAACTCTTAATTTCTTTCTTAACTGAGACTTTGCAGCTTTGATAGCAGAGAATCTCCTTAGGATATAAATCTCTTTCCAGATCTGACTGCTTGAAAATATCTAAATCAACACTTTTTTTCAGCTTGGAAACTTCATGAGCTAAAATCTTTCTGCTAGGGTGAAATGTTTCTCTTGAACTGAACTGAAACAGAGTGACCCTGTTCAGTTTTTGTTTGCCATAAAACTTTAACTTTATAACGAGTTCATCAACTAACAGCACTGATATATTTTGTGACTTAATTCAAGTGCTACATCTTGTTCAAAATAATGTCTATAGTTCACTGTTCCAAACTAGTTTCTGAACCTTCAGATTTAAAAAAGGGCTCTCTGAACTGAAACCGCATCTTACTTCAATTTCAAAATCCAAATTGCCAGTGATGATCTCGTGTCTAGTTTTAACATAATATCAAATGTGTCATGATGTGTTCAGAAATTTTCTGACCATGCAAATTCTTAAGACAAAAATACTTTCAAGTAAGTTTCTTTCTGTAAATAATTACAGTGAGCAACATGTTTAGCAAAATATAAGAAACTTTGTAAATTTAATTACTTCTGAATTCATTGGAAGAGACAAATAATACACCAATTTATCTCTTGCAGTTCAGTGCATTGGTGCTTTTTAGTCCCATCAGTATTATAAGTATTTGAATGTATTAAATATATAACTCTTTAAACTGAAATTCATAGTTTTCTGTTCATCACAGATCACACCTGTGCAGCAGATCAACTAAATTTGAGGCCATTAACTCACTCATCACCAGGCCAAGTATCAGATATCCCAGCTCCCACAAGGTAAATATTTCCTGTTTCACACAAAGCGAGTGCAATAGTGGCTGCCTAACATTTTTCAATTGTTGTTTAAGAACCCATCTGATTCAGTGATGTCCTTAAGGGAAGAAAATCTGTCATCTTTTACCTGCTCTTCTGGCCTGCATGTGACTCCTGATCCATCGATGTGGTTAACTGTTAACCGCCTTCCGAAGTTGCTACATATGCCAATCAGTGACAATTGGGGAGTGTATCAAATACTGGCCTTGCTGCATCACATGTAAGAATGAAGAAAAAAAGTCCCAGTGTAATTTTCATGAATTTTGTCCCAGTTAAAAGTGGTGTCCTTCCTCCTCCGCATGTGAGGGTACTAGTGAGAGTGGGTCAGCAGCTAATCAACTTGAAAGACCCAAAACAGACAGTGAGCAAAATTAACGTCATTTACAAAATGCCGTGCAAGGACTGTAACAAACATTACACTGGACAAACAGGCAGAAAACTAGCCACCAGGATACATGAACACCAATTAGCCACAAAAAGACATGACCCTGTCACTAGTATCCTCACATATGGATGAGGAAGGATACCACATCAACTGGGACAACACATCCATTCTAGGACAAGCCAACCAAAGACATGCGTGAGGATTCCTAGAAGCATGGCATTCCAACCGGAATTCTTATCAACAAACACACTAAGTTAGACCCCATCTACCACCCCCTGACAAAAAGAACAGGAAGTGACATCTCCACAGGAAATAACATCACCAACCCAAACATATAAATAGAAAGCAAGAATTTTCAGCATTGCTTCGCCTGAGGCCCACTGAAGATGTTACCTAGTAGGATAACAAAGCTTCTGGAAATGAACCTTGCAGCTCAGCGAGCAAACCTACATCGTAAACCTCAACCTGAGTGACAAATCGTCTCAAAACTCGCTGTGAGCAGAAGGTGTCAGATTCCTCTCCAAATTGTCTTTCAAGTAGTACAGCCAATGATTCAAACATTATGCTAACTTGCCAAGTTAATGCTCCAACACACCTTCGATTGCACTTTCCAAATCCGCGACCTCCCCATCTACAATCACTGGTAGCAGATGCACAGCATCACCGTGACTTTGCTGGTTCCCCTCCAAGTTACACACCAACTGGACATGGAACTGTATTGTCATTCTTTCATTGGGCCAATACTGGAACTCTCTTAACAGCACTAGTGTACCTACATCCCAAAAACTGCAGTTCAAGAAGCCAACTCACCACCTCATTCTTCATGACAATAACTGCTGGCCCATATCCCATGAAAAAAATCAAGAATACCTACAATTGTATTTTTTTCTAATTAATTAGAATTGAGCCTTGTGAATATTTCAGGCAAATGCTATGTGACCTTATTACAAGACTATTTGCACAAGGTAAGATATCTTGGTGCAATTATTTAGTGTCTTGGTTAGATCCTACCAAGATTGTTGTGTATAGTGTTGGTTCCCTTATACTTCAGAGGGAGCGCAACAAAGCTTCCCCAAGCTGAACCTGGGACAGAAAAGTTGTGGTATAAGGAAATATTTTAAAACCGCCTGAGCCTTTTGTTTCTCATCCTCCTCAACTCAATCAAACATAGAAAATCCTTTACTGGGTTGACATGCTGAATGTTGGAAGGAAATTTCACTTGACTGGGAATGTCTAGAGCCAGGGACCCATTCTTAGGGTAATGGCAGGACTGAGATACGAAGGCTTTTTTTTTATTGCTCTGAGGAATCTTTTGCAAACTTCTACCTTTTTAGAGGGCTGTGGAATTTCATTGATTTAGGTACATTTAAGGCTGAGATTGATAGATGTTGTCATCTTTAAAGTTTAAAAAGCAATAATTTGTGGGAAGAATAGAAAAATTGTGCTGAAGTAGATGAGTCACAAACTCATTGCCTACTCCTGAATCTACCACGTATTTCTATCTTGAGCAAAATCAGTTGCTCATCATAATAGCCTGAGAAGTAACTAGAAGGTAAATTTTATGCAATCTGTTGAATGTTTGCTCCCTTAATGGTTTGACCATGAAAACACTAGAGAATTCAAGTCCTAGAGAGCAGTGGCCCTACTTAATTTATGATTTGAAATCTGATCTCCTCTGAGTCGGCAAGTGATGTGCATCTGGTAACTGCCTGCCAAGGTGTTAACTATACTGATGTAGGTTACAATACATTGTCTACGCATGTTCTTTACCAAGGTTCTGAAGAAAAGAAAAAAGTGAGTACTGGAGGTCTTTGAGAATTGAAGGAACCATAGATCTTGGGGCCCTTCGAAAGGACAAAAGAAATATGAGGGGAATCAAGTATCATAATTCTTCTAATATCTATTTGGTATCTTAAAATCAACTATATAGTCAGCACTTTCTATTTATATAAAATAAATCTTGCCTTTTCCAGCAGTTCCTCCTCATTGACACACTCCAGTGCAAACCTTACTAGATTGAGCTATATTTCTGGAATTGATGCAACACTACAAAACAGCACTGCCATCGGAAGTCCAGTGAATTCAGAGGTAGGAGAAAGTTGCATAAACTTCCACTTAACACATTTGTCTCAACTGAAATAGTACCTTTTATTTTTATATAAACAATTTTAACTTAGTAAAATATATCTGGATACTTTATAGGAATGATACTGCAAACAAAATTGACACTGAGCCATGAGATTTGATGAGAGCTGCCCAAAATTGGTGAAGTTTCCAGGGGGGGCAAGTTTCAGATCTTGGAAAATAGAGGCTGGAGAGGCATTTTGCAAATCCTGAAAAAAATTAAAATTGAAATGCATGAGAAGTCAATTGGAAATGTGCATGTATTTGGGCAAAAGTTGGGATGACTGGAGTCTTTTTTAAAAAAAAAACTAGATGAACGCTGAAATTTTTGATCATGCAATGCCTTGATTTTATAACTCTTTCCAAGAGCAGGTTTGTGAATATGCTGTGATGGACAAATGGGTGTGAGTTAGCACATGGGTAACAATTTTGGGTGAGCTTGGGTTCATCAAGAGTACCAAGTCGAAGCCAAGCCAGGTAAGCATTAGAATAATTCCATTTAGGGATATAGAGGTACAGGAATGATTATTTCAGCCGGAGAAGGTCTGAGGCAAGGTTGAGAGGGAATATTAGGGTTACAAGTGAACTTAGCCTAACATAGAAGCGCTACTTGTAACTTATTACAGGTGGCTGTTGTCGAAGACATTTCACAAGCCAAGAATCTGGAGGTCTCAACTCCTGATTGTTACACGCACATTCAATTATAGTCATTCGCTTGTAGAAACAATTAGCAAATTTGTTGCAAAACCTGATTGCCATGGAGGAAAAATAACTTAGGAATAAATAATCAATGAAATAGTATCTGAAAAGTAAAGTAAACTTGTGTTACTTAGTTCTGTTTTTTTTTGCTCAGTCCAAATCACCAGGCAGATGCCAGCTATATTGTATCAGGATCTAGTGAAAGACTTATCATTTTCTCCATCCAGGAACTGAGATGTCCTCTGATTTGGGTACAGCTTGAAACTAACTCTTTCAGAGCCATTAACTTAAACAAAATTTGCATCCTGACGTCAACCCACCATTAGTATTGAAAGATTGTGTGCTCCAGGACTTGCCTGGCATCTGCCTGTCAATGTGAAAAATGGCCCAAGTTTATTCTGTCAAAGGTTTGCATCTAAACTGGTCAATTACACTGGTTTTTGAAAGCGATAGAAATAATTGTTGGCTGTTATCAAGCAGTACTTGCTTTGCAATAACTTACTGACTCTGTTTAGGTTTCACCACGATCATTTCAGGTTCTGACTTCATTCCAATCTTGATTCAAATATAAATAAATAAAGCCAAACTCCCAGAGGTTAAGGTTAACCCTTTATATCCAAACTATATTTTATTGAAATATGGTGTCAGGGAACTTTGTCAAAAGTGGAATCTGGATGGGGCTGAAGCCTTCAATAGTTGGTGTCATACCTAGCTTAAAGGAAGATGGTGGTTGGTGATAGTCAGCCACATCCTTCCAAGGATGTCTTGTTAAGGAAATGTTGGGTAGACTGTTGCTGATTTAAAGTTTAAAAATCTCAACACCAGATTATCATTCAGCAGGATTATTTGAAAGTACAAGTTATCAGAGCACTGTTCCTTCATCAGGTAGCTGTGGAACAGGATCATACGACAGAATTAATAGCAAAAGATTAGTGTCATGCAAGTTAGACCAAGGAAAGAGAGTGGATGTGGTCTGTTTGGATTTCCAGAAGCCCTTTGACAAGTGCTGCACAGGATGCTGCTAAATAAGATAAGAGCCCATGGTGTTAGGGGCAAGGTACTGGCATAGATAGAGAATTACTGGACTGGCAGAGGGCAGTGTGGGGATAAATTGTTGTTTTTAGGATGCTGACTACTGATTTGAGGACATCTGCAGTTGTCAGTGTTGAGACCACAATTATTCAATTTCACACACACAGACCAAGTCCGAAACTATGAAAGCAACCACCCCAACACACGCACACAAAGTTGCATCAGGACACTATTCAAAAGGGCCACAACACACTGCAGCACACCAGAACTACAAAAAGAGGAAGAGGAACACTTATACAAAGTATTCGCCAAAAACGGATACCCTCGCAATTTCATCAACAGATGCCTAAGGGAGAGACAACGGAACGAGGACATGCCGCAACCCAAAGGACTAGCCACACTACCATACATCAGGAGCACTTCTGAACTGACAGCCAGACTACTGCGACCACTAGGACTCATAACAGCACACAAACCAACAGCCACGCTCAGACAACAACTCACCAGAACAAAGGACCCGATACCCAACATGAGCGAAACCAATGTAGTGTACAAAATCCCATGCAAGGACTGCAGAAAACACTACATAGGACAAACAGGAAAACAGTTAACGATCCGTATACACAAACACCAACTAGCCACGAAACGACATGACCAGCTATCCTTAGTAGCCACACACACAGATTACAAGCAACATGAATTCGACTGGGACAACACTACCATTATAGGGCAAGCCAAACAGAACAGCCAGGGAATTCCTAGAGGCATGGCACTCATCCACAGACTCTATCAACAAACACATCGACCTTGACCCAATATACCAGCCACTACAGTGGACAGCTCGAACTGACAACCGGAAGCGGCAGAGACAGGCCATTATAAATGCCGGAGGAAACAGCACAGAAGTGCTTCACAGGAGGCTCCCAAGCACTGAGGATGTCACCTAGACAGGGGACGAAACGTTTGCAAGACAAATTCCCAGCTCGGCGAACAGAACCACAACATTATTCAATTTCAATTTTGTAGATCACACAAAGGTAGATGGAGGGACATGTAGTGCTGTGGAAAGCTGGAAGGCTGCAGAAAGAGTTGGGCAGGCTCGGAAAGTGGGCAAAGAAGTAACAGATGGGACACAATGTAGGAAATTAAGATTATGCACTTAGGGAGAATAGAGATATTAACTATTTTCTGGATGGGGTAAGACTTCTGAAGTCTAAAGTGGAGAGGTTTAATCAAAGTTCAGGATTCATTTAGGTTAACATTTGGGCCGCACTGTGGTTAGCACTGTTGCTTCACAGCGCCAGAGACCCGGGTTCAATTCCCGCCTCAGGCAACTGTGTGGAGTTTGCACATTCTCCCCGTGTCTGTGTGGGTTTCCTCCGGGTGCTCCAGTTTCCTCCCACAGTCAAAAAATGTGCAGGTGAGGTGAATTGGCCATGCTAAATTGCCTGTAGTGTTAGGTGAAAGGGTAAATGTAGGAGGATGGGTCAGGGTGGGTTGCTCTTCGGAGGGTAGGTGTGAACTTGTTGGGCCAAAGTGCCTGTTTCTACACTAAGTAATCTAATCAAACATCCAGGTTTGTTTGGCAGTTAGGAAAGTAAATTCTAGATTAGAGTGGTGCTGGGAAAACATAACAGTTCAGGCAGCATCTGAGGAGCAGGAAAAATGTTGATATTTCCTGTTCCTCAGATGCTGCCTGAACTGCTGAGCTTTCCCAGCACCACACTCATCTAGAATCTGGTTTCCAGCATCTGCAGTCCTTGTTTTTACCTAGTTAGGAAAGCAAATGCAATGTTAACATTCATCTCAAGAGGTCTATAACAGCAATGATGTACTGCTGAGGCTGCATAAAGCTTTGGTCCAGTAACTAAGGAAGGATGTACGGGCCTTAGCAGTGGTCTAGAGGACAATGCTCTTTGGGGATGAAGTGCTTATCCAATGAGGAGTGGTTGAGGACTCTGTGTCTGTACCTGATGGAGTTGAGAAGGATAGAGGGGGAAATCTCATTAAAACTTAGAATACAAACAGGCCT
Source organism: Chiloscyllium punctatum (assembly GCF_047496795.1). NCBI lineage: Eukaryota > Metazoa > Chordata > Chondrichthyes > Orectolobiformes > Hemiscylliidae > Chiloscyllium > Chiloscyllium punctatum. The sequence continues at coordinate 14,902,073 of NC_092743.1, forward strand.
GGATAGAATGGATGTGGACAAAATGTTTTTGAGGAATTCATCAGCAGTACCCTTGGCCCAACTGTCTTCAATGCTCTTCCCTCCATGAAGTAAGAAGTGGGGATTTTTGTTGATGACAGTAAAATATTCACCATTTGCCATTCTGATGCATACCTGGACAACATCCAGGTTTGGCTTTGTGCCACAAAATTTTCAGGCAGTGACCATCTTCAAGCAGGTATTTAACCATTTGACTCTGACATCGAACAACATTACCATGTCTGAATCCCTGACTATTAATCTCTTGGGATCGCCATTAACCAGAAACTGCACTGGGTTAGCCAAACAAATACTATGCTTAAAAAGTGCAAGTCAGAAGCTACGAATTCTGCTGAGTTATTCCTGTCTTCCCAATGCCTGCACACCATCTGCAAAGTGTAAATGAGTATTTTGGAAAGATCTCTTGTTTAGATGTATTCTGTTCCAACAACACTCCCAGAATGTTGCCACCACTTGCTGCAAAGTAGACTGCTTGATGAGCACCCCATTCACCAACTCGTGCTCGCAATGATGCACGGTGGTAGTGTGTAATCTGTAAAATTCACTGCACAAAGGCTACTTGGATTTTTCTACCTAAAGATGAGGGTGGCAGCTGCACAGGAACACACACCTACATGTTCTTTCAAAGCCGCAAACCATTCTAACTTAGAGATTTTGTTTGTCTTTCTTTCACTGTCGCAGCATCATCATCTTTGAACCTTTTGCAAGTGGTACATGTATTCCTCCATGCCAGTAACTGCAGTGGGTGGAAGAAGGTAGCTCACCACTACCTCCAAAGTAGTAAGGGATGACTCCCACATCCTATTTATAACAATAAAAGAAAGCCATGAACCAATGGCATTAATCTTGGAACACTAATATGGCCCACTTGGAGTCATAGAGATGTATAGCATGGAAACAGACCCTTCAGTTCAGTAGGAAGATCTGAATTCCAGATAATGGATTAACTTCTTACTGTTGAAGTTTTGTTCGTTAAACTTCAGTGGTATAACAAATAGTACGTTGGTAAACTAAGTTAGTCAGAAAACTGTGGTCAGTGCAATTTAATATTTTGCGTTCAGATCATTTTAACCCAAGCAAGATCATGACACTTTTTAAATCATTTAGCAAATATTACTGATTATCTCCGATTTAGCCTTCCAAATGTGGATTGTTAACGGCTGTTGGTCTGGTACAATAAACAATTTAACAAGGCCAATGGACTTAATCTTTACCTTGTAAGATGGAAATTGTTTGTCACTTTAAAAAATACCAATATAATTCTGAAGGTGATATTGCAGTTTGTTTTCAATGTGGTACGTCAGGCTGAATATACTGGTTCTGGAAGGAAATGTAGTAATATTCAAGCAACACCCTAAGCTTGACAGTCTTCTCAAAAGTAGCCTGCTTGATCCACAACCATTCACTTCATCCATCACTGACTCTCAGCAGCAGTGTATCATCAAGGACAAGGGCAGTAGCTATGTGGGAGCATCTACTGATCTACTCACCATCTTGACTTGGAAATATATTACCTTTCCTTCAATGTTGCTTGGTCAAAATCCTGGAACTCCCTCCCTTGTGGAATTGAGGGTATACCTAGAGCACATGAAATGCATCCATTCAAGAAGACAGCTTGTCACCGTCATCTGAAGGGTAGTGAAAAACGAACAAAACAAAAACTACTGGCTCATCCAGCAGTGCCCACATCCTATGAAAGAATGTATTTTTTTAAACTGCAGGTTAGTTCAACCCTTTATTGATGTGAACTACCTATTCAGAGTTGGCTAATGTATTTCCTTGATTTTAGAGTATTAATAATTCATCAGACTGAGACGTTTCAGGTAGATAAATTATTTCCTATGGTAGGGGAATCTGAAACCAGGCAGAATGGCTGAACATTGGATCCAGGCTTTCTGGGCCTGTAACCACTTCACACAATGGGTAGTGAAATCTCTCAACAGTAGATTGCTGGCTCCTGAAACCTAGGCACAATCTATCTTGTTCTATTGTGTATTGTATTTGTACACTAATACAGTCTTCTGAGCAATCTTTACAAAAAAACTGTTCTGCCAATACTTTGCAATTTAATTTATGTTGTGGTGTAAATGTAATTTCTTTTTCCACAGAATGACAAAACCATTGAGCTAAGCACAACAATTATTCGATCCAGTCCCACACCAACACCAGATCAAACTATTGTTAATTCAAGTGATTTGACATTTTCAAGCTCACTGGAAGGACCTAAAAGTTGTGAGCAAGATTTGGAAGAAAGAAAGTTGGATTATGATAAACAGCCAAGCGATCAGACCAAAAGCCCTGAGAGTCAAGATGGAAAAGCACGTGGTTCGCAAACAACTGATAATCTAACTTCTCCACAATCTGAGAAGGCAAAGATTCAACCAAGTAAGCAGCAGTTGGATGTTTTCCTTTCAGCATCAGGCAAGCCAATGGCATCTGAAAATCCATCTACACTACAAAACGCTGATCATGTTTGTCTATCTTGGCAGGACAAGATTAACAGAATACATTGTGCAGAATCATTGAATGCTCCCTCTGCGACTAGTAGTGGATTAAGCGTTCTCCCACCATTAAATACTGATTATAGATATACACCTATTTCGAGCTTTAAACCTCCAGCAACATCTTCAGAGGTGCCCATGGCAGGTTCAGCATTACTTACTGGGCATTCATTGGCCCAGCAGTATCTGGGAGCACTGACTTCCACTGCCAATTGTTTAAATGTGCCTTTGACTTCATGCTACTTGGGCAACACTTTGTCGTCTAATATGCATAGTCTTGCAGCTGGTTTACCTGGTGCTCGTGTACTCATGGAGAACATTCGTGCATTTGGAACTCCACTTGATCCCAAATTAGGGACAAGAATGCTTAACTCGGCGCAGTTTTACAGTGCACAAACTGTACCCTTGGATTCTAATTTCATAACGCATCCTGTTAGTTACCAACCTTCTAGAATAGACATGTTTGATCAGTGGTCAGGTGGACTTCATCTGAAAGATATTGGTAAGTAATTTGTTCCAAGGCTGTTGAGATGAAACTGCTAAACATTCATATGTGTTGCCTTGAAAAAGAAAACATAATAACATATAGAATTCAGATCTTTACACACTGTAGAAAAGTAGCTACATTCACACTTCCAATTGCCATTGGTTTATATTCTCAGGAACCACATGCTCACTACCAACAGGAAAGTGTTACCTCATTATGTTAGGTGCAATACATTACATTACATGCAAATGGTACAAAACCTACAACATTTGTGGTCCATTTTCTGCAACTATAGATTTTGCTCATCTATTACCTGTTGCTAAACTGGAGTCTGTGTCCCTCGCTCTACATGAAATGATATAGTATTAAGTTTCCAAACTGAGACAATATAGAAGTTTTCGTTCTTCAATTTTTGTGAAGATCAAGGTATTTGCATAGGTTGGTAAATTTTGGGAATGAAATATTTGACTGTATTTTTCTAGTATATTAGATTAGATTAGATTAGATTACTTAGTGTGGAAACAGGCCCTTCGGCCCAACAAGTCCACACCGCCCCACCGAAGCGTACCTACCCATACCCCTACATCTACATCGACCCCTTTACCTAACACTACGGGCAATTTAGCATGGCCAATTCACCTGACCTGCACATCTTTGGACTGTGGGAGGAAACTGGAGCACCCGGAGGAAACCCACGCAGACACGGGGAGAACGTGCAAACTCCACACAGTCAGTCGCCTGAGGCGGGAATTGAACCCGGGTCTCCGGTGCTGTGAGGCAGCAGTGCTAACCACTGTGCCACCGTGCCACCCACAATATCTCATGTGGCAAGCAAATTTAAACAGAAGAAATAATTAGACAATAGGTGCAGGAGTAGGCCATTCTGCCCTTCGAGCCTGCACCACCATTCAATCTGATCCTGACTGATAATCCTCAATCAGTATCCTGTTCCTGCCTTATCTCCATAACCCTTGATTCCACTATCTTTGAGAGCTCTATCCAACTCTTTCTTAAATGAATCCAGAGACTGGGCCTCCACTGCCCTCTGGGGCAGAGCATTCCACATAGCCACCATTCTCTGGGTGAAGAAGTTTCTCCTCATCTCTGTCCTAAATGGTCGACCCCGTATTTTTACGCTGTGTCCTCTGGTTCAGCACTCACCCATCAGCAGAAACATGCTTCCTGCCGCCAGTGTCCAAACCTTTTAATAATCTTATGTCTCAATCAGATCCCCTCAGTCTTCTAAACTCAAGGGTATACAAGCCCAGTCGCTCCAGTCTTTCAGTGTAAGGTAATCCTGCCACTTCAGGAATTGACCTCGTGAACCTACGCTGCACTCCCTCAATAGCCAGAATGTCTTTCCTCAAATTTGGAGACCAGAACTGCACACAATACTCCAGGTGCGGTCTCACCAGGGCCCTGTACAGCTGCAGAAGAACCTCTTTGCTTCTATACTCAATTCCTCTTGTTATGAAGGCCAGCATGCTATTAGCCTTCTTCACTACCTGCTGTACCTGCATGCTTACCTTCATTGACTGGCGTACAAGAACACCCAGATCTCTTTGTACTGCCCTTTTACCTAAATTGATTCCATTTAGGTAGTAATCTGCCTTCCTGTTCTTGCCACCAAAGTGGATAACCATTCTTTTATCCACATTAAACTGCATCTGCCATGCATGTGACCACTCAACTTGTCCAGGTCACCCTGTAATCTCCTAACATCATCACATTTCACCCTGCCACCCAGCTTAGTATCATTAATTGAGCTTCGATATTAACTTTCAACGTTCAAACTTTAATTGCATTTGCTAGGCATTTCCCATGCTGGTCTTCAATGTAATTCAAATATAGACCATAGAACGTTACAGTGCAGTACAGGCCCTTCGGCCCTCAATATTGCATTGGTTTCACAGATCAATCTAAAGCCTGTTTTAACCTACACTATTCCATTTTCATCCAGGTTGTTCCAATGACCATTTAAATGTCATGAGTCCACTACTTTTGCAGGCAGGGCATTTGACACCCCTGCTATTCTGAGTAAAGAATACACCTCTGCATCTGTCCTAAATCTATCACCCCTCAATTTAAAGCTATGCTCCCTTGTGCTAGCCATCACCATCTGATGAAAAAGGCTCTAACTATCCACCCTATCTAATCCTCTGACATCTTGAATGCCTCTAAGTTACCTCTTAACCTTATTTCTAACAAAAATGGCCTCAAGTCCCTCAGCCTTTCCTCATAAGACCTTCCCTCCATCCCAGGCAACATCCTGGTAAATGTCCTCTACACCCTTTCCAATGCCTCCACAACTGTACTATAATGCAATGACCAGAACCGGACGCAATACTCCAAATGCGGCCACACCAGAATTTTGTACAGTTGCAGCATGACCTCGTGGCTCCGAAACTCAATCCCTCTAAGAAAAGCTAATACACCATATGCCGCCTTAACAACCCTATCAACCTGGGTTGCAACTTTCATGATACCATGTTACCTCAATGAAAAATTATTTTAAGTGGCAAATACTGACTGTGGCAGTCACCTGCCTTACAAATCAGTGGTTTTCTGCCTTGATAGTCAATTCTTGCATTCAGTGAATGTAGAACAGAACCGCACAGTAACAGGCCTATTAGCCTACCAAGTCTGTGTCAACCAAAATGGCATTCTAAACTAATCCCATCTGTCTGCCCATAATCCATAGCCCTCTATTAACTGGCTGATCGTGTCTGTCTAAATGTCTCTCGAACTTGACTAACATAGCTGCTTCTACCACCTCCCCAGCACCATGTACCAGGCACCAATCATCTTCTGCAAAAGTAAAACTAAATCTTTGCTCACAGATTTCTTATACATCTTTCACCTCTCACCTATGTCCTGTAGCATTTGACATTTCCACCCTGGAAAACATATTCCTTACCATGTCCACCCTATCAACAAATCTGATAATTTTATATACTTCTGTCAGGTTGCCCCACAGCTTTTAGTGAAAAGTAATCCAGGTTTGTCCATTCTCTCTCTCTTTTTGAGGTAATACACACCAATCTAGGCAACATCTTTGTAAATCTCTCTTGCATCCTCTACAAAACCTCCACAACCTTCCTATACTGGGGCAACCAGAACTGCACACAATACTGCAAATGTGGCCAAACCGAAGTCTTATACAACTAGCAACATGACTTGTCAACTTTTATATTCAGTGACTTAACCAAATGAAGGCACATAGCTTCTTTACCACTAGATTCACTTGTGTTGCCACTAACCGGGAGCTGTTGACTTAGCACATAGAAAAGTACAGCACAGAACAGCACGATGTTGTGCTGAGGATTATTCCTAATTTAAAATAACCTAACCTACGCACCCCTCAATTCACTGCTGTCCATGCCTATGTCCAGTAGTCGTTTGAAAGACCCTAAGACTCTGCTTCCACCACCGCTGCTGGCAATGATTTCCATGCATTCTTAACACTCTGCATAAAGAACCTACCTCTGACCTCCTCTATACTTTCCTCCTAATATCTTAAAACGATGACCCCTCGTGCCAGTCAATCCTGCCCTGTGGAAAGGTCTCTGGCTATTGACACTATCCAAGGCACTCATTACCTTAATGCCACCTGTCAGGTCACCTCTCATCCTCCTTCTCTCCAGCGAGAAAAGTCTGAGCTTAGTCAACCTCTCTTCGAAAGACTAGCCTTCCAGTCCAGGCACCATCCTGGTAAACTTTCTTTGCACCCTCTCCAAAGCCTCCCTATCTATCTTATAATAGGGTGACCAGAACTGGACACAATATTCCAAGTGTGGTCTCACCAGGGTCTTGTAGAGCTGCAGCAAAACCTCGCGGCTCTTAAACTCAATCCCCCTGTTAATGAAAGCCAAAACACCATATGCTTTATTAACAATCCTATCCACTTGGGTGGCAACTTTGAGGGATCTATGTACTTGAACACCAAGATCCATCTGTTCCTCCACACTGCCAAGAATGCTATCTTAATCCAATATTCAGCAATCAAGTTCGATCTTCCAAAATGCATCACTTCGTATTTGGGGACTTACACCCCAAATCTCTCTATATCAATGCTCCTGAAGGTCCTGCCATTTACTGTATACGTTGCTCTTGCGTTTGCCCTCCCAAAATGCATCACCTAATGTCTGGATTAAACTCTGTCTGCCAACTTTCCAACTGGTCTATGTCCTGCTGTATCCTTTTGACCTTCTCCTTATTCACAAGTCTAATTTTAGTAAGTTTGCAGATGACAAATCAAGCCACTGAAATTGTCAATGAAGTATGTATTAAACACATGGTCCCAGCACTGATCCTTATGGAACACCACTGGTCAGATTCCCAGTTAGAAAAGCATCTCTCTACTCTTCTGGTAACCAAGCCAATTTTGTATCTAATTTGCGAACTTAACAACTTATCACAGACCCAATGTGCCTTTAATCTTCTGGAGCAGCCTAACCTTCTCAAATACCTTAGTCCATGTAGACAGCACCTACTGCAATACCCTGATCAATCACCTTTATCATGTCTTCAAAAAACTCAATCCACTTTGAACCGAGACCATCTCCACCTAAGTCCATGCTGACTATTCCTAATAAGTCTATTCTTTTTCAAATGTAATTAAATTCTGTCTGTAAGAACCAAATCCAATAATTTCCCTGATGCAAGGCTCACTGGCCTGTAATTTTCTGGAGTCTTTGTCTCCCTTGAAAGAAAGCGTTGGCTTTTCTCTAGCCTTCTGGGACACCGCCTGTGGCTAAAGAGAATACAAGGATCTTCGTCAAGATCCACAATCTCCTCACCTGCCTCCCTTTTGCCTGAGAGACATTCCATCAGGCCCAGAGGATCTTAATATTTTTCAAGACGTCCAACAACACCGCCACCTTTAAATATCGATATGTCCTGAATATCAACATTATCCTTGTGTTACACGCATCCATGTCTTTCTGCTCAATGAATGCTCATTCAGGACCCCACCTGCTTTATCTGGCTCTGCTTACAATTTCCTCCTTTTTGTTCTTGAATGGATCTACTCTTTGTTTAGCTACCCTCCTGTTCCATATAATAAACATGAAAAGCTTTGGGGTTCTCCTTTTAATTTTCCTTAAGAATATTTCATGACCCTTTTTAGCCATCCAAATCACTTTTTGTTTTTAAGTTCTTTCCTGCTTCTTTTGTATTTCTCAAAAGCCTTGTCTGATTTCTGGTTTCAAACATATGCTGCTTTTACTTTTTAATTTGACTAAAACCTTTTCAATATCTCAGGTTATCTAGGGTTCTCAATTCTTGCCATTCTTCCCTTTCATGTTCACAGGAGCATGCTGGCCCTGAACTCTAATCAGTTGGCCTTTTTTTTAAAAAGAAGTTCCACATGTCAGCTGTAGACTTTTTTTTCTCAAACAGCTGCCCCCAGTCTAATTTCTTTGACTTGCTTGATCCAAAGGAATGCAAAGCACTACTTTTTGTTTAGTTGACTTAGTCTGGAGATTAGGAGAAAGTGAGGACTGCAGATGCTGGAGACCAGAGTTTAAAAGTGTGGTGCTGGAAAAGCACAGCAGGCCAGGCAATTTTTGCTGTGTTTTTCCAGAATGCTGCCTGGCCTGCTGTGATTTTCCAGCACCACACTCTTCAACTCTTAGTCTGGAGATTGCTGAAAAAGTGATGGTTGATCTTAATATTTTGTTGGTTCAGATTTTGTTTTTGGCAGGATTTACATGCTCAATCTTACACTGGCCACCTTCTCCAGAATTATTCACAAGGGGGTGTGGCTGTTGACCCATAGCTGGGAATTTCATTTGTGAGTTTAAAGTTCCATAGCTTGCCCACAAACTTATGGGTTTTCCAGCTGCATATTTGGAGCCTAAATAATAATCTCCTGAGTTTTTCAGAATTTCTTTAGTTTGAAGCCATGGTATGCCCAGTTTCTACCTCAGCATCCCCCCTCCAACAATCTTGTGCTGGTCCTCTAAATCCTGTGCACTGTCAAATACAGTCTGTCTCTGTTCTGCTTGTATGTGCCACATGTTGAAACTTCCCCATCAAAAATAATGATGCTGAACTAGTGGATTTTTTTCCCCATTGACATTCAGGCCAACTTGTACATATGAGCCTGGGTTAACTAGGAGAAAAATTGGTACTGTTTAGTAAGGTAATTCAATGCTATATCTCAGCACTTCTTGCCAAGACAAAATGCTGAGAAATAAGAATTCGATTCATGATATATTGGCTCAACAACATAATCAATGATTTGACTGGATTGGATCAAGGCATCGCTTTTTAGTAAGTTAGAGCAAGGAGGAGAAATAATAGTTTGATATGATATATTCAAAGGTCCCACTATATTATTTCCTCTCGAAGGGTAGCTATATGAAATCAGCCAGATTATTTCTTTTCTGTTTTACAGGTTATTTCAGTACTCTTATGAAGTATGTATTTATTTTTGTATAGTTTGTGCTTTTTATTTCTTAACGCAGTGCTGTTCTTTGATTTTTTTTTTTAAAAAAAACCTTTTGTTAGGTCAAGTGCTGGTCCCAGAGGAATTGAAGTTTCCAAACTCCTGTTGTGTTGGAATAGCATCACAAACATCTCTCAGTATGTTTAATCCAACTGAACGATGGATGCAAGTCTCTATTGGGATTGTTAGTGTCTTGGTGAATGGAGAGAAGGTTTGTATTATTTTAACATTGCATTCAAAGCTGGAGTCAAATCCTGAGGCTGAGAGGAGAAGAGACCTTGGCTATTCACCCTATCCATGCCCCTCATAACTTTTTAACTTCTATAAGATCTCCCCTCAGTCGCCAACCCTCCAGCTTATTCCACCTCTTCCTTTTAGCTCAAACTGTCCAACCCTGCCAACATTTTTATGTATTTTCTGATACCTTTCAAATTTCACAACATCCTTCCAATAGAAGGGAGATCATAACCGAACACTGTATTCTAAAAGTGACCTCAACCATGTCCTGTACAGCTGCAACATGACCTTCCAACTCCTATACTTCATCCTCTGTCCAGTAAAGGAAAGCATATGAAATGCTGCCTTCACTATCCTATCTATCTGTGACTCCACTTTCAAGGAACTATGAACCTGCTCTCCAAGGTCTCTTTGTTCAGCAACGCTCCCTAGGACCTTACCATTAAGTGCATAAGTTCTGCTAAGATTTACTTTCCCAAAACAGATCTCCTTAACTTTATCTGCCACTCCTCACCTGATCAAGGTTGAAGTATTTAGAACATTTGATTTCCTGTCATTTCTTCCAGTTCATGTCACTTCTGCACTTAATTCCTGTACCAGAATATATGAACTGTACATTATCACAACTGTGGTTTTTTTTTATTAATTGTTAAATTCTTTTTGTCATTGTTGGAAATGCAGGTCCATTTTAAGTGTTAACCAGAAATATCTCTAAAAAGGTTAATTTAGAACATGTTATTGCATATTGTAGGTAGGACTTGAACCTAGGTCTCTTGGCTTAGAGGTAGGGATACTATCTTTGTACCACCCGAGATTAAGGGTCAGCAAGGTTTTTTCTGTCTCCTGCTCTACTATAGACACTTTCTAAAGCAACCTGTTGCGAGATGTTGTGAGAAACCTCTGGAGTAAGTGGGACTTCAACCCAGGTTTTCAGACCCTGTGGGTATGACAGTACCACTGCAGCATAAAAGTCCAAGATTAACCAGTCCAGCTGATTTGATTCAAAGCAGGTGATGTTAATTGGCACTGAATTTACTCCAGTAGGGTCTTGAACTCTGGATACAGAAAGGGCAAGGCAAGAATTGGTAACTAGGATTGAAATAGAATTGTCGGGAAAAAGTGAGAATTGCAGATGCTGGAGTGTCAGTGATCAAGCAATACACTTTTTAAAAAAAAAAAGCACTGCCGATCAAGCAGCATCTGAAGAGCAAGAGAATTGACGTTGGAGCATAACCTTCAGGACTGGGAAGGAGGGGTGAAAAATGGGTGGGGTTGTGGGGATATGTTGGGGTGGCAATAGATAGCCCAGGTTAGAAATTGATGGTGACAGGTCAGTGGGAAATGTGGAATGGATAGATGGGAAGGTAGATGGACAGGTAGGTCAAGTCAAGAGGGCAGAACGGAGTCAGAGGGTTGAATCTAGGGTGGGGAGAGGGGAGAGTTTGGAAACTGGTGCATTCAGCGTTCATGCCATGTGGTTGTAGGCTCCTGAGGCAGAATATGTGGTGTTCCTCTACTGCCTACATAACCAGTTTGCTGGTTATGTAGGCAGTCGAGGAGGCCAAGAATGGACATATCTTTGGGGGAGTGGGAAGGCCATCTCTCTGCTCCATACTTAACACCAACCTATCACCATCACTTCCTACCCTTCCTTAGCCTCCCAACCCCACACACACTGAATAGTGGTCCCACTTGTCCACGCTGACCTAATTTCGTTCCATTTGCCAGCAGTTGGCCCATACCTCTCTAAGGCAAAAGTGAGGACTGCAGATGCTGGAAACCAGAGTTTAGATCAGGAGCAGGAAAATCTACGTTTTGGGCAAAAGCCCTTCATCAGAAATATCTATTCGTGATGAAGGGCTTTTGCCCAAAACATCGATTTTTTTTATTTTTTCCCCCTGCTCCTCGGATGCTGCCTGACCTGCTGTGCTTTTCCCGCACCACTCTGAGCTAAATCTATACCCTTCTAAACCTTTCCTATTCATCTACCTATCCAAATGTCTTTTTAAAAATGTTGCAATTGTATCAGCCTCCACGACTTCCTCTGGCAGCCCATTCCATATGCTCACCATCCTCTGTGTGAGAAAGTTGCCCCTTAGGTCTCTTTTATATCTTCCCCTCTCGCCTTAAACCTATGTCCTCTAGTTCTGGACTCTCCCACCCCAGAGGAAAAGACCCTGTCGATTTATCCTATCCACGCCCCTTATGATTTTATAAACCTCTCAACCTCCGACGCTTCACGAAACTGGCCCTAGCCTATTCAGCTTTTCCCTATAGCTCACATCCTCCAACCCTGGCAACATCCTTGTAAATATTTTTTGGAACCCTTTCAAATTTCCCAACATCCTTTCAATAGGAGGGAGACCAGAATTGCATACAATCCTCCAAAAGAGGCCGAACCAATGTCCTGCACAGCTGCAACATGACCTCCAAACTCCTATACTGCATGCTCTGACCAATAAGGAAAGCACACCAAACGCCGCCTTCACTATCCTATCTACCTGAGACTCCACTTTCAAGGAACTATGAACCTGCACTTCAAGGTCTCTTTTGTTCAGCTTACCATTAAGTCTAAATGTCCTGCCCTAATTTGCCTTTTCAAAATATAGCGCCTCACATTTATCTAAATTAAACTCCATCTGCCACTCCTCAGCCCATTGGCCCATCTGATCAAGATCCTATTGTACTGAAGTAACCTTTTTGCTGTCCACTACACCTCCAATTTTAGTGTCATCTGCAAACTTGCTAACTATACCTCTTATGCTCACAACTGAATTATTTCTGTAAATGACGAAAGCAGTGGATCCAGCACTGATCCTTGTGGCACAGGCTTCCAGTCTGAAAAGCAACCCTCCACCACCACCCTCTGTCTTCTACCATTTGAGCCAGTTCTGAACCCAAATAACTAGTTCTCCATGTATTCCATGAGATCTAACTTTGCTAACCAGTCTACCATAAGGAACACCGTTGAATGTCTTACTGAAGTCCACATAGGTCACCTCCACTGCTCTGCCCTCATCAATCCTCTTTGCTTCTTCAAAAAACTCAAGTTAGAGATTTGATTTTCCCATGCACAAAGCCATGCTGACTATCTCTAATCAGTCCTTGCCTTTCTAAAGACATGTAAATCCTGTTCCTCAAGATTCCCTCCAACTTGCCCACCACTGATATCAAGTTCACTGGTCTATAGTTCCCTGGCTTTTCATTTCTATCTTTTCTTAAATAGTGGCACCACATCAGCCAACCTCTCGTCTTCAGGCACCTCACCTATGACTATCTATGATCGAAATATCTCCGCAAAGGGCCCAACAATCACGTCCCTCGCTTTCCACGGAGTTCAAAGGTACACCTTATTAGGCCCTGGGGACTTAGCCACCTTTTTATGAATTTTAAGACATGGACCTTTTTTTTTTCAAGGTGTCACCATGTATTTCCCCACATTCTGTACTTGCCATATCTTTCTCCACAGTAAATATTGATACAATATACTTCCCCCATCTCCTGTGGTTCCACACTCAGCATGGCAGCCTGATCTTTGACAGGCCCTATTCTCTCCCTAGTTACCCACTTGTCCTCAACATATTTATAAAAACCTGTTGGATTCTCCTTAGCGCTATTTGCTAAAGCTATTTCATGTCCCTTTTCTTTTGCCCTCCTGATTTCCTTCTCTAGTATACTCCTACTGCCTTTATACTCTTGTAAGGATTCATGTGATCTCTGTCTGTACCTTCAACTTGCTTTCTCCTTTTTCTTAATCAAATCTCAATTTCTCTAGTCATCCAGCATTCCCTACACCTATCAGCCTTTCCTTTCACTCTAACAGGAACATAATGTCTGTGTACTCTCATTTTTTTTTTTGAAGGCTTCCCATTTTCTGACTGCAAACATTCGTCCCCAATCAACTTTTTAAAATTCTTGCCAAATACCGTCAAAATTGGCCTTCCTCCAATTTAAACCTTCATCTTTTAGATCCTGTCTGTCCTTTCCATCTGTATTTTAAAACTAACAGAATTGTGGTCACTGGCCCCAAAGTGCTCCCCAACTGACACCTCAGTCACTTGCCCTGCCTTATTTCCCAAGCGTAGGTCAAGTTGTGCACCTTCTCAAGTAGGTACATTCACATATTGAATCAGAGAATTTTCTTTTCACACACTTAACAAATTCCTCTCCATCTAAACCCTTAACATTGGTAGTTCCAGTCCATGTTTGGAAAGTTAAAATCCCTACCATAACCATCCTATTATTCTTACAGATAACTGCGATCTCCTTACAAGTTTGTTTCTCAATTTCCCTCTGACTATTAGGGGGTCTTTAATACAATCCCAATAAGGTGATCATCCCTTTCTTATTTCTCAGTTCCACCCAAATACCTTCCTTGGATATATTCCCAGGAGTATCCTCCCTAAGTACAGCAGTAATACTATCCCTTATGAAAAATGTCACTCCCCCTCCTGTCTTGTTCTGCTTTTATATCCTTTCTTTAGCATTTGTATCCTGGAATGTTTAAGCTGCCAGTCCTATCCATCTCTGAGCCATGTTTCTGTAATTGCAATGATATCCCAGTCCCATGTTCCTAACCATACCCTGAGTTCATTTGCCTTCTCTGGTCGGCCTCTTGTATTGAAATAAATGCAGTTTAATTTATCTCGTTCTCTGCTTTGGTCCTGCCTGCCCTGACTATTTTGTTTGACTTCCACCTTTTCATCAACTTTACTCACCAATGCTTTGCCTTTCCTCCCTATCTGAGTTTCTGCCCACACCCCCCCCCCCCCCCAACCTCCAAACTTAGTAGTTTAAATCTTCCCTTGCAACTCTAGCAAATCTTGCCAGCATATTCGTCGTCTTCCAATTCCGGTGTAGTCCGTCCTTGTACGGGTCACTTCTGCCCCAGGAGAGATTGTAATGATCCAAAAATGTGAACCCTCCTCCCTTGCACTAGCTCCTCAGCCACGCATTCATCTGCTCCATCCTCCTTTTCCTACCCTCACTCGCTCATAGCACAGGGAGTAATCCAGGTATAACTACCTATAAGGGCCACCTCTTTAAATTTCTGCCTAACTTTATATATTCTCCCTTCAGAATCTTATTCTTTTCTTATCCTACCTCGTTAATTCCAATGTGTACAATGGCTTCCTGTTGCTTCCACTCCCTTAAGAATAATCTGCACACTCTGCGAGAGATCCTTGATCCTGGCACCAGGGAGTCAACACACCATTCTGATTTCTCGCTGTCGGCTGCAGAGACGTCTGTCCTCTGACTGGTGTCCCCTATCGCAATCGATCACTTGGAACCTACGTACCCCTCGTTACATTAGAGCCAGTCTCTGTACCAGAAACTTGACTGTTCATGCTACGTTCCCTTGAGTCCATCACCCCTTATATTTTCCAAAACAGCGTTATTGTTTTCGGTGGGGATAGCCACAGGAGACTCCTGCAGAGCGTCCTTCTCTGACCTTTGCTGGCAGGAACATATCTACCTGACTGTATATCTGCGGCTTTTCTCCCTTACTGCAATCCATCACACCCCCTAGCTCCTGTAAATTCCTCATTGCCTTTAACTGCTGCTTCAACTAATCCATTCGATCTGGTAAGATTTGAAACCAAACTCGCTTCCTGCAGACATAATTATTCATAACATGGAAATTCTCCCTAATCTCAAGGTCTTATGCCTGAAATGTCGATTCTCCTGCTCCTCAGATGCTGCCTGACTTGCTGTGCTTTTCCAACAGCACACATTTTGACTGATCTTCAGCATCTGCAGTCCTCACTTTCTGCAGGAAGAGCACATCACTATACTTAACACCATATCTGCACCTTAATCTCCAGAAAATAGCAGTCTTACTGCTCTTACAAAAAAATTGCTCCAGGCTAACTTAGTACCTATGTTTTATATTTTTTAATTTTATTCAAATGCTCTATATCAAATATATAACCAAAAAAGAATCCACTCTATTCACCTTTTTAGAAAAATAAAGGCAGCAAGGCTACACTTAAAACTCATGCACTTGTCTGCTCCTGTGCTGTGAGCTGTCCCATACACGTTCCTCCAGGGTCAGCTGTGAGTTTTGCTATTTGTTAATTTTTCTTAGACACACTTTGATATCCAGAAATACTTTAACTCAAACAGCAAAGGCAGTCGCTGTGCAGATTCACTGCTGTCAGAAAGCAGTGTCGGTTTCACACTCTCACCATGTGGCTGCTGCGTTTGTTTTCATCCTTCTTTGTAAAGTACTGTACTGTTGTTTTGATCTTTGTTCCCAAAAGTTCCAAAACAACTCTAACAATGATTACTCCTCCTGGAATTTGAGGAAACTACCTCCAACAATATTTCTCAGCCCCATTTCCCCTCCCCAATCTGAAAGAAGGGTTAGTCAAAACATCGACTCTCTTGCTCCTCAGATGCTGCCTGACCTGCTTTTTTTCCCCCAGCACCATGCTTTATCTACTCTGAAATAGAATCCTTGTAATTCTCAGACTTTTTTTGATGCTGGGAATTGTGGAAAACTGCATTTTTTTTTTGGAAAGTTAGCTCAGCTTATGAGGTCATCCAAAAGGATCGGGAGAGTAGCAGGGAGAAGTTGAGAGTTGGGACAGCTAAGCTTTGTTAGCTATAAAATAAATAGGCAAAATTTTATAAAACTTGCAATATTTCATGTCTCAAGTGATGATCTTTAGAAATGAAATTGGAGGAAAGTGTGAGAGGACTGGCGTCTCTTGAAAGTGCTAATGTTAGTTTTGCAGTACTGGCTTCAGTACTTTCTTTCCAAGAAAAACTATGTTTAGATTTTTGTTGACTAAATGTTCTGTTCAAGGAACATTTAGCTTTAATTACCAATTCAAGTTCAATAAGATCTGCATGTACATAAATATGTTCCCACCTGGTGTCTTGGTAATACTGCAAGCTAGCTCAGCCAAAACACAGTTGCTGGGTTGTGCACACATTTAATACCAAATACTGATTGCAGTGCCACTTGTACTGTCAGGTAACGTAAGCAGTTCTTAAGTGGACTTTGCAACTTCTTAACTTTTGGAAGTTTTCAATGTTTTGTAATTCTAACTAGATGCTGTTCAAGAAGTGAACCAAATACACTTAAAAGCGACGCAAAATGTACGAGGTAAAAACAATTACTGCAGGTGCTGGAAACCAGATTCTGGATTAGTGGTGCTGGAAGAGCACAGCAGTTCAGGCAGCATCCAAGGAGCAATGAAATTGACGTTTCGGGCAAAAGCACTTGCCTGAAACGTCGATTTCGCTGCTCCTTGGATGCTGCCTGAACTGCTGTGCTCTTCCAGCACCACTAATCCAGCAATGCAAAATGTGTTTGTTTTTTCACCACAAATTATTTGGCTAATTCAGTTAAATCAGATGAAATCTGAATTGGAACAGTTGTGATAAGTTATCTTTTCTCCTTCTATACTTTTTAAGCAAGCTGTGTAATATTGAGTTCAATGTCTTCAAATTGTGAACTTCCATTCCTTCCCTTTTGTTTTCTTTTAGCTTGACTTGTTAAATTCCAGGTTCTCTTCCACCCCATCCCCCTGAATCCCACTGGGACTGTCTTCAAATTTGGCAGCTAGACATTTCATTGTTCTGCCATTCTCACATTGTGATCACTTATCTGAACAATCAACATCTTTTCTCAGCCAGCACTCTACACCCCATTCCGTCCCCCCACCCCACCCAACTACAGCATAACTGTTGCCTCCTCCACATTTCAGCTGTGAAGAGTCATCTAGACTCAACATTGGATTTCTGTCTCTCAGTGAATGCTGCCTGATCTGCTGTGAACACTAGCGCTTTTTGCTTTCAGTAAAAAGGTACCTGATATTTTAAATTGGGAACGTTGTGCATGAAGAAAGGAATAATGCTAAATCTATATAAATCTTGGCTTAGGCTATATTTGGGAAATTGCATCAATTTAGGTGCATCTTAATTTAGAAGGACCAAAGAAGAAATATGGTAAAAATAATGACTGCAGATGCTGGAAAGCAAATACTCGATTAATGGTGCTGGAAGAGCACAGCAGTTCAGGCAGCATCCAACGAGCAGCGAAATCGACGTTTCGGGCAAAAGCCCTTCATGTTGAAGGGCTTTTACCCGAAACGTCGATTTCGCTGCTCGTTGGATGCTGCCTGAACTGCTGTGCTCTTCCAGCACCATTAATCCAAAGAAGAAATATGCTGACATAATGAGGTAACTTGTCAAGAATGATTAAAGAAACTGGGATTTGATCACAATCTTGATAGGAAGAGTGGTCCCACTGTTTTGAGAGCAATTATAATTTAAAATGACCAATTGAAACACTAAGATGGCTAATTTGCTTGTTTTATTACTGCTATCTAGGGCATAGTTGCTGGGTTTCATGAGTGTTGCTTTTTTTTCTTGCCTAAACATAATTGCCCTTTAACAATGCATAAAAAGATTATTCATTGCAATACAAACTTCAAGTACATGCATTTTATGCCCCACTCCTTCGCAAATTAAGATGGACAACATAGACAGTTCTGCATAGATATTGCAAATGGCAAAAATGAACAAAATCCGTTAATCACCAAACTGAAAAACCAAAGGACTGCGAATGTTGAAATTGGAAATCTGAAAGGTTACTGGATGCAAAATGTTAACTTTGCTTTCTTTCCACAGATGCTGCCAGACCTGCTGAGTTTTTCCAGCAGTTTGATTTTTGTTTCTGTCAATAATCAAGGTAGAATGAGGTGACATTCTCATTTCTTTTGGTTTTTGACAATATATTGTCAACTGGAGAAGATTCATCAATTTGATAGCCAATCAGTTAGACCTAAGTCTTTGTTTGGTTGAGAAATTCCTCTTTTCAGAAACTTTGATTTTATTTTTCCTATTCAGGATGAAAGAGACCTATCTTCAGTTGCGTACTTTTAAAGGTCTGACTGCATATGCCCCTCTTTCTTCTAACCGGCTGCAACCTAACTGTCCAAAAGCTGCTGTTAGGTAGTTTTTCAAGCCAAAGCTGCTTGATGCCTACGTGTCCCATGAAAATAACATCCAGTTCCTCCAAAGGTCAAATGTGCAAGTGAACACAATACAGTTTTGCTTTCAACCTTTTTTAAGTTGTAAAAGAAAAGAAATCAATTGATTCGTTCTCTGTAACACAGCAGTGTCCAAACTTCCATTTACCTCATTATAATCCAAATCAAATCTCTAGCCCTTGCAGAATGAAATTGGGTAAATAAAGAAAAACTGTTTCGACTGACTGTGTAAGTAACTTGAGATGATATGTTCATAACACCACACAATGTTACAAAGAGATTGAGACTTTATTCTTTACTCAGATGTTAGAAAATTAATATCTTAATCAGAAATAGGTTTGGAATCCAAATCCATGATGCTGTTAGTTGGGTACTTCATGCAAGTTTGATATTCAAAATAAGTAGATAACTTGTCCACAAAGTCAAAACAGATTTGTTGGTTAAATAGACATCATTTGTACCATTAAAATTGAATGAACACTCTAATTTCAATATAATCGCAAATAGTTCAACCAAGGCTCAATATTTTAATTTTGTTACTTCATATTTTAATCATTTGCATCTTTCAGATGGATGCATTTGCTCACCAGTGCTGGATATTCAAGAACAAAACCATCATTGGCCCCCATGTTACTGAAGATTTAAAACTGATGTTCCTTCCACGGCACTCGGGAATTTTTCAGTGCATCATTTGTGTCTCCTCCTATCCAGTCTCATCAGATGCCAATACAATTGTCAGAGCAGAAGCACTTGCTAGGAGAGTAGTTATTACAGCTGTGGCCGAAGACCCATTGATTGAGGTAAATGACTCCCCACCCAAGTTGTGTAATATATCCATGCATCATTTAAGGCCCTGTTGATCATCTGTTGTTAAATCTTGTTGTTCATTCATAGCTCAGTACATTTAATTTTGTAGTGTGAAGAAACTGAGTATCTCTAGGTGTAATATTTAGCTCATTTTGTTATTTTTGACTCTGATGAGCTTTTCTGGAGATTTAGCTTAAGGGGAGGGTAGACAACCATGACTCTCAATCATTCAATCATATTTAATCTCAGGTTTTCTAGTACTGTATAATGTTTCGTGGAATAGTGGACAGTTTATTTGTCTCTGAATGAGAAGCTCCAGATTAGAGTTCTGCCTAATAGCATTCATAACGCAGCCACATTTTCACCTGCAATTCTTCTAAAGTATGCCAAGCCAGTG
Organism: Chiloscyllium punctatum; assembly: GCF_047496795.1. Lineage (NCBI taxonomy): Eukaryota > Metazoa > Chordata > Chondrichthyes > Orectolobiformes > Hemiscylliidae > Chiloscyllium > Chiloscyllium punctatum. The sequence goes on from NC_092743.1 coordinate 14,921,997, forward strand.
GTAACAGTAGGAGAGGTTTCTTAGTCAGCCATATGATAGAAAGATGATTGGAGCCTTTGCCACCATTGTTCATTGCTACAGACTTCGACCAATATGTACATTGCAATTTTGGCTTGGTGTGAGCGATAATGTTGCTTATGGTAAGCATTCAGTTTTCTGAATAAAAAGGCTCATGCCCTTTTGAAGTAAATTTAATCTGTCAGTAAGTCAAACTCGTTATAATGAATAATGGGCTTGGATCTGTCATGGTTCTTGTGAAGTAAATTTCAATGATCTTTCAATGTGCTTTTCTTAATTTTAATGTGTAATGCTTATTCAGTTGTGACATATACTTCAATATCTTGTACACAAAATATTGTGTACTGAGTGGATAGTGTTGTAAGTGTACAAGTTAAATTCAGCCTTCAAGAAGCCTTGAATGGGAGATTTCTCTAGTTCAAATGTTAGCTGAGCCCTAAGGATTGAATGTTGAAGTCAGCTGATCAGGATACATGGTGAACTCATATTTGTTGTATGTTCTGTCTACTTCTAGGTTTTGGCGGGGAAAAACAGAAGCTTGGACTTCGGTGACTTGGTGCCTGGCAGTGACAAAGCACTATCTCTCAAACTAATCAACAGGACTCATGCCACTGTTCCGATTCGACTTGTCATCAGTGCAGTAAGTTTTCATTTATCTTGAGTGATTACTTGAGCAAATTGTAATCATTTATCAGTCCTTCAATCAATCACATTGCACTCTTTCTCAACACCATGAGACCAAATCTTTATTCATGTTGCAGAGTGTTGACTTCAAGTACCTCCTTGTACCTTTACAAAATGAACATATGAAGTTTTTAAAATTTGTTTTTCCACAAAGTGCGGGCACAGCTGGGAAGACCAGAAATCTTTGTGTATTTCTAATTGTCCTTTAATCTGGTGGTGACTCACTGCAGTCTTTGTGCTCTATGCCCACCCACAGTGCTGTTAAGGAGGAAGTTATGGGTTTTCAATCTTGTGATGAGGAAAGAACATCTATATAGTGCCAAGATATGATGTGACTTGGAGAGAAATTTGGAGATTGCAGTGTTCCCTGCTGCCCTTCTAAATGGTGTAAATCTATTGTTTTGAGTACTATAAAGGAGGACTTCGTAACATTGATCAAGGTTTGAATGCTCAAAAATGGTGGAGGGGATACCACCCATGCAAGCTATTTTGTCCTGCGTGAAGTCAAACTTCTTGTGTTGTTAGAGGTAATTAAGTGGAGCTTATTCCATTCCACTCCTGATTTGTGCCTTGTTAACATCTGAGAAATTGTAAGTGGTACTGCATGATATGCAATTATGAACAAATATCCTTATTTCTAACCTTGAGTTGAAGGGAAAGTCATTGTTGAAGCAGTTGACCCTGCAGTGATTTCATGAGATTGAGATTGAAACCTTAAGTAGCCATAGCCTTAAAGTTAAATAGGACTCTAACCAATGACAGTTTATAGTTTTAGTTCTTGTAAGGTGCTTCAACTATCTTCCAAAACATCTTGTTAATTAAAATCCTAAAAGTGTCTTCTGGCATGAACAGAATGAGAACCTGTTGGAGCACAGTCGGGCATTTGGCCTTCAAATCTGCTCTGCCATTTGTTGAGATAATTGGTTGATTTGATTATCCTCCAATCCATGTTCTTGTCTTGTCCCCACAAACCTTATTCCTTCACTGATTTAAAAATCTTATCTCAGCCTTGTATATACTTCACTCAAGACTCTATAGTCCATTGTGGTAAAGCATTCCATAGATTCATTACCTGCTTGATGACTACTTCTTCTGAGATTATGCCCTTCAAGACTCTCCTACAAGGGGGAAGCAACCTTTCCTTACCTCGACCTGGGGGACAACTTATTCCGACAGAATAGTTTGTGTGTGGGATGAATTGCCAGAGTAAGTGCTAGATGCAGGTACAGTTACAACATTTAAAAGACATTTGGATAAGTAGATAGGAAAGGTTTGGAGGGATATGGGCCAAACACCGGCAAGTGGGCCGAGCTTAATTTGGAATAAATGATTGGCATGGACTAGTTAGACTGAAGGGTGTACGCTGTGTATGACTATTCTGTCAAATCCCCTAAGGATCTTCTATGTTTCAATAAGATTGTGTCTCATTGTTCTAAACTTCATTGAGTACAGGTCCAATCTACTCAATCAATCCTTGTAAACTCCATATCTGGGGTAAACAGTGAATATTCAATTGACAACCTCCAAAATATCTTCCCTCAAAGAGTGTAAAACTGTTGACATTATTGCAGTTGTATCTGACTAGTGCCTTGTGCAGTTTCAGCAAGCCCCTCCAAACTCTTTTTTTTTTTATATATATATATATATATATATATACTTCATTCCCTTTGAAATAAAAGCCTTCCCTATTACTAGCTGAACTTGGATGATTTGTTTTGTGATTCTTATGCTTGAGGACTCCTAAATCACAGAGTGCTGCAGGTTTTTTCATTTAAATAATCCGCTCCCCTCAAGTGTATAACCTGCATTCGCTTCGCCGCTCCACCTCTTTTCCTTCTCCCCCAAAGCCCTCCCCCCCCCCCCCCTCCCCACCAAGTTAGTGCTCACTCATTTGACCCCATATCTCTCTGCAGCATCTTGGTGTCATCTGCACATTCCAGTTTATTTTCATCATCTGGAAGCTTAGTAATAGCATGTTCACTTCCATCACCCAAATCATTAATACATATTGTAAATAATTATGCTGCCAGCAGTGATCCCTATGGCACTGCAGTGCACCATCCGGTGCCCCCTAGATGTATAGACAATCTTTTTCATTCCATTTTACTTAAGTTACTTTATCCATCTTGTGTTGGTATGCAATGATTATGAATATATTTTTCTTCTACATAGAATGCTGCTGCATGGAGATGTTTTACATTTTGCAAGCCTGATGCATTAGCAGAAACTGCACTGCGGACTGAAAGTACCTCACCATTAGTGGCCCCATCAGTCATGAATCATGTGATGCAAGCCAGCTATGAAGGAGAGGTAATGAGAAATTGTGTTCTTGGTTGAATGTGTTCTGTTATGTTGATTTTAAATCAGGGCAGGACTTTGACATTTAACAAAATCATAGGGAATGTTGCTGAACAAAGAGACCTTGCATTGCAGGTTCATAGCCTCAAACTCACTCTCAAGGAACTATCGGAAGAAGCTGTAGCTATTTTCACTGGAGGCTGAAGGTTGACCTTAGAGGGTTATAAAATGATGAGGAACAGGGATAGGGTGAATAATCAAGGTTTTTTCCCCTGGGATGGGTGAGTACAAAACTAAAGTGAGAAGGGAAAGACGTAAAAGGGATGTTAGGGGCAACTTTATCACACAGAGTGGTCTGTGTATTAAATGAGCTGCCAGAGGAGGTGGTGGTGGCATCTGGATGGGTGCCTGAATAGCAAAGGTTTAGAGGGATAATACCCCAATGGGACTGATCAGTTTAGGATCTGGTTGGCATGTATAAGTTGGAACGAAGGGTCTGCTTCTGTGCTGAACATCTCTATGACTGCATTTGTAGTTTTTATTCCTGTCACCATAATTTGGAAGTATGCACTGTAACTAAGTGTAAGGAAATTTAAATATATTTATAATTTTATAAATTGTTCAATGATCAACTCTCTGCTTAATTTGAAGCCATGTTTGGAGACATTTTCAGTTACTCCAACTTGATCTTGGTGTTGAATCTGTTGGTTGTTATAAAATATACATATATGTCGAACCACAAAGCAAAATTTGTATTACTGTGGCTAGATATACTGTTGCTTGCTACAAAACAAGTAGTTCATGTTGCCATAGATACTTTTACATAACCATTGAATGGCATTAGTGACACTTCAATCCAAACTGTCAAGATTATAATTTAGATGAACTATGAAAAGTGTGCTGCAGAATGCCAGCACCAATGATCATACAACAGCAATTGCTTTTATGTTTCTGTTAGAATGTTATTGTCTCTTGTGGATATTAAATGGAATGTTCTGTCTGCCCATGGATGATACCCACAATCTGCAAGAAGCACTGAAATGATGACTGTGATCCCTGGTATTTTTTTTGGAAAAAAGCTGACCAGGAAGTATTAAAATTGCAGATTCTGGTCAACCAAAACTGTCATGACTACTGGCTTCACTCAGAGTGCCATTTACTATTTCGAGGTGGGAGTAACTATGACTTTAACGAGGTCTTGTAAGAGAAGCAAGTTCATTACCTCCAGTTTTGCACATTTTGCTATTACAGTCTTTTTTTTTAAAAAGGTTCCCTACAGTATGGAAACAGGCCCTTCGGTCCAATAAGTCCACACCAACCCACCAAAGAATAACCCACCCAGACCTATTCCCCTATGCTATATTTACCCCTGACTAATGCTCCTACCACTATGGGCAATTTAGTATGGCCAGTACATCTGACCTGCACATCTTTGGATTTTGGAAGGAAACCAGAGTACCCGGAGGAAACCCACGCAGACACTGGGAGAATGTACTAACTCCATACATGGTCGCCCGAGGGGGAATTGAATCCAGGTCTCTCTGGTGCTGAGAGACAGCAATGCTAACCATTGAGCCACTGTGCCACCCATGCTTTGCTAGTCACAGTCTTAGAACTGCTGTTGTTGCCGGCCTTGTTGGCTTCATTAATAACAGCAGTAGTGGTCTTACCACTGGCTAATTGACTCTCAAAATGAGCTGGCTGATGATTCACTTGGATTGGAAAACTGTATCAATGTTTGAAACAAACTTTGAGGGACCAGGTTGCCTGCAAAACTGGATGAGATGTGTCCTGAATAAACCACTTCCTTGCAAGTGTGTATGTAACAGCTTTCTGCACTAAATGTCATTAGTACATTGGATCCAGTTCTGCTATTGTTGGGCCTCATATGGTTTCCTTGGGCACACAAACCTGTGAAGGAACCAAGATCCATACAATGTTTTTAGAATTTCCTTTTGCACCTGCCCACTTAACTGGAGCCCAATTTGCATTCCGTCATAATCCTTCCATAACAAGAATTACAAACATGTTAATGTGGGACGTGACACTAAGCATGAAAGTTGTAGAGGAACTCTGCACCAGACCTCAAATGTGACAACCTATTGTTGGGCCTCAAACAGACAGATGGATATTTTCCCCACATCAAGCAATATATATATTCTCTGAAGTGATTACAGGTGTGTTAGTGATTAAAGATTTGCTTAAGTATAAGATAATTTCCCCCCCCCCCCCCCCCTTTGGTTTATTTTCCAGTGTGTCTTGTACAATATTACAAATTTTAAATTTGTCCCTTTTTTTTTAAACAGGATCCAGAAAGTTTTATTTTGTGGGTTAATTTTCATGCACCACAAAAATACATCCGCAATGCAGGTATTTATATATTTTGCAGTTTTTTGGACGTGTTTTAACTAGCTAAATTCCAGATCTTTTTCCTTCAATTAATTATCTATAGCAATGACTTGGTTGAAGGGAAAGATTCATTTGTTGATTACTGAAAGATAAATGGTAAAGGAAAGTTTGAGGGAGGATGCAAAGGATATAGACAGGACAAGTGAGTGAGCATTATATGCAGATGGTGTTTAAAACGAAAATTTGATGTTATCCACTTTGAGAGGAAGATTAGAAAAGCATAACATTTTTAAGTGAAGAGCGATTGCAGAATGCTATGGTACTGAGGAATCTAGGTGTGCTACACTTGTAGCATCGAGTGTGTGGTGCTGGAAAGGCACAGCAGGTCAGGAAGGTCCCCATTCCTGATGGAGGGCTTATGCCCCAAATATTTGTTCTCCTGCTTGTTGGATACTGCCTGACCTGCAGTGCTTTTCCAGCAACACACACACTCAACTCTGACCTCCAACATCTGCAATCCTCACTTTTTACTGCACTTAAATTTACCATTTATGGTACATTTTAAGAGTAACAAATAATTATAAATGTTGGTCTGGGTTGCAAGCAGAATGGAGTACTGAAATAGTCTAGTTTTATTTTGACGAATGCCTCCTTCATTAAGGGCACCTAAGCAAAGCATGGTTTGAAGGGGAGGTCATGCTTGATAAATCTGTTAGAGTTTTTTTGAAGTGGTAACGAGCAGGCTAGACCAAGTAGAGCCATTGGATATTGTCTGTCTGGACTTCCAGAATGCCCTTGATAAGGTACCATGCAGGAGGCTGCTGCGTAACAGAAGGGCCCATGGTGCCAGAGGGCAGATACCAGCATGGATAGAAGACTGGCTGTTTGCCAGAAGATAGCATGTGGGAATAAAAGGGTCCTTCTCAGGATGGAGGCTGGTGACTAGTGTTCCATAAGGGTCTATGTTGTGACCACAATTATTCACTTTATGCATGAATGATCCTGATGATAAAGGAACTGAGGGCATTTTGGCTAGGTTTGTAGATGATACAAAAATAGGTGGAGGGGCAGGTAGTATTGAGGTGGGGAGACTGCAGAAAAGTTTAGACCGGCTAGGAGAGCAGGCAAAGAAGTGGCAGATGAAAAACAACGTGGGGAAAGTGTGAAGTCATGCACTTTGAGAGGATGAATAGAGGCATGAATCATTTTCTAAATTGGAGAAAATTCTGAAATCTAAATGGGAAGGGACTTGGGAGTTCTCGTCCACGTTTCTCTTAAGGTAAACTTGCAAACTGAGTAGTTAGAATGCACTAGCAATGTTGTCATTAATCTTGAAGATGAGAATACAAAAGCAGGGATTCACTTCTGAAGCTTTAGTATTTAAGCAATTTTGGGCCCCATACCTCAGGAAAGATGTATTAGCCCTCGAATGGGTTCGGAGGAGGTTCACAAGAATGATCTCAGCAATGAAAGGTTTAACATATGAAGAACGTTTGAGGACTCTGGGTTTATACTTGATGTAGTTTACAAGGATGATTGAAACTTAAGAATACTGAATGGACTGGACAGAGTAGATACTGGGAAGATGTTTCCATTAGGAGAGATGAGTACGCAAGGGCACAGCCTTAAAGTAAAGGGAAAATCCTTAGAATGGCGATAAGGCGAAACCTCTTTAGCCAGTGGTGAATCTGTGGAATTCATTGCCACAGAAGACTGTGGAGGCTGGGTCATTCTCTATATTTAAGACAGAGATAGATGAGTTCTTGATTGCCGAGAGGGTCGAAGGTTATGGAGAGAAAGTGGGAGATGGGGTTTAGATGAGCTTAGATTCCCTACGTGTGGAAACAGGCCCTTCGGCCCATCAAGATCACACCGACCCTCTGAAGAGTAATCCACCCAGACTCATTTCCCTTTGACTAATGCACCTAACACTATGGGCAATTTAGAATGGCCAGTTCACCTGACCTGCACATCTTTGGACTGTAGGAGGAAACCAAGCAGCCGGAGGAAACACACGCAGACGTTGGGAGAATGTAAAAACTTCATGAGACAGTCACACAAGGCTGGAATTGAACCTCGGTCCCTGGTGCTGTGAGGCAGCAGTGCTAACCACTGAGCCACCATGCTGCCCTTATTGAAAAATCTATTAGCCATGATTTTAATGGTGGAGTAGACTCAATAGGCCATATGGTCTAATTTCTGCACCTGCGCCTTATGGTCTTATGGACCAACAAATTTACCCCTGTAAGAGTTCTAACAAGTGAGGTCTGCTAAGGGCTGTCACATTTCATGGTTTTGTCCTGCTGCAATATACTCATAGGATACTGTAGATAGTTACAAACATGATATTAAGGTCCTAGCTGCCAATCATCTCATCTGGAAATAATGAACTGACAAGATTGGAAATTGGCAAGGCCACCTGTGGGCTGGTGCACACCGCCAAAATAGTCATTGCCATGGCAACAGATCCCTTCTGACACAATAACCATAGCATGGTAGAATGTAACATTTGAGTTTGGGGAACTGGGGCAGAAACAACTGTGCAAAGCTTGAATTTCAGAGGAATGAAGGCAGCGCTAGCTGGAGTGAACTATGAAAGGTTCAGCAGCATAGATAGTTGAGGAACAATGACAGATATTCAAGAGAATAGTTCATTGCTCACAGTAGCTTTGTATTCCATTGAAGGAAGAGGATATGCCACCTATCATTAACCACAAAAGTTAAGGGTAAAGATTGTTAGTAAGCCAGAGGATTGGCAGGTTTTTAAAAACTAGCAGATGACGACAAAAAATGGTGAAGAAGAAAGTAAGTTGAAGATATACTTGCAAGTAATATCAAGATGGACAGCAAGAGCCTCTTTGAATGTTGAGAAAGGAAGAGAGAAGCAAAAGTGAACATAAGTCCCTTAAAAGAAGAATAATGGGGAGCCAGGAAGTGATAGATGAGTTGAATAACTACTTTACATTAATCTTCACAGTAGAAGATAGTACTAAAATTACTAAATAATCAAGCAATAAATAGAGGACAGGAAATAACTTCCTTGTCTATCACTTATGGAAGTGCAAAGAAAACTAATGGGGCTCAAGACCCTCCAATCTCCTGGACCTAATGGGATACATTGTTGGATATTAAAGGAAGAATTAGCTTGTGGATGTGCTGGTGTTGCACTTCTCAGAATTTAAGGATCCTTAGAAGTCCCAGAGGATTGGAAAGTTGCCAATGCAGCACCCTTCTTAAAAAGTGAAGGGTAAAAAAAAGCACTGTGAATTATGGACCAGTTAGTTTATGTCTGATTTTGGGAAAATGTTAGAATATACTTCAAAAGATATAATAACAGAGCATCATGAAATAGATAATGTGATCAAACAGACTCAACAAGGCTTCATGAAGGGGAAATTATACCCGATGACAAAGTTTACTCAAATTCTTTGAGGGGATAACTAACAGGACAAAGGAATTTGTGAATGTCATGTTCTGAAAACCCAAATACATGTTTGATCACGTACCACACGTTATGTCGAACACCATGGGCTCTTAAGTAGCCTAATGTATTGGCGTGGGTAGAGGATTTGTGAACTAATAGACTTAGTTGGGATATGGATGACATTTTCAGGATGGCAGTCTCTAATTAGTGGTGTGCCACAGAGATTAGTGCTGGGTCTACAACTTATCTTAATGACTTGGATGAGGAAACTGAATGTCTGTCCCTTAAGGGAAGGGAAATGATGAGGATGATAGAGTGTACAGAGGATTTCGGTGGGTTAGGCAAGTGGTCAGAACATTGGCAGATAGCCTCTCTTTTCCCTATTATATGCTATGTACTCCAGAGGAATGTATACAGGAGGTGAATATTATTTAAATAGAGAAAGGTGCAGGACAGAGGGTTTTTGGGGTCCTCGTGCATGAATTACAAAAAGCTGGCATTTAAGTTTAGCAGTAGTAGTGAAGGCAAATGAAATGTTGGCGTTTCTGTTTCGAAGAATAGAGCGTAAAAATAAGCTTTCCCAAAGGGCAGAGGTCAGACCAAGCTGAAATATGAATACTTCGCTCCCTTTTATATCCCGTGTCAGTATGTTCTTCCTTAGCCTATAGAAGATTAGCTAGGTTGATACCAGGTACGGAGCGACTGTCTTATGAGGGGAGGTGAAATAGGTTGGGCTTGTACTTGTTGGAATTTAGAATGAGAAGAAATTTTGTTGAAACATGTAAAATTGATGTGGAAATGTTTTTCCTTGAGGAATAGTGCTGGACCAGTGGGTATGATCTCAGAATAAGAAATCATTCATTTAAGACAGGCAAGGAAGAATTTTGAGGTTAGTGAATTTAAAGTTCTTTACCACAGAGAGCTGTTGAGCTGGGCCATTAAATACATCCAAGCTTGAGATAGATTTTGAATCATTAAGGGGATCGAGGGTTATACAATAAGGTGGCAAAGTGGAATTTAGGATTATTGTGTCATTTGAATGGCAGAGCAGACTTTGTGGGTTGAAGAATTCACGTCTGCTTCTTTGTCTTAGACTTTATGCTAGTGCTCATTGTTTTAGATTTGAGGACGCTTGGTTCCTTTCGGTGTTAACACTTGCCAGTCTTTCACCATTTAGGGAATAGTCTGCAGCTACCTTCCTGTAACCCAAGTGAAATGACCCTATTGAATCATATTACATTCCACCTGTTGTGCTGTTCCTACTGATACAGGCTTTTTCATCCTTCTTGCCAACTTGCATTTCCTGCAGGTTTAGTAATGTTTGCAAACTTAAATCTTGCAGTTGACCCCCACATCCAAATTGAGAATCTAAATTGTTAATAGTTGGCCAATAAGCATTGATTTTTGTGGTACCCCAGTAGTCATGGCCTACCAACCTGGGAATTACCCATTTATTCCTATACTTTGTATTCTGTCTGTTAATCTATTATCAATGTGCGAACAGATAAGCTTATACGTTTTAATTTTGTTCACTAATTTGTGAAGAACTTGCTTAAAAACCTTCTAGAAATCCAAATGCTTTGCACCTTATTGATTTGAGTATTAATTTTCTGAGCAAAACTTGTCAGGTTTGTTGAGCATGATTTCCCATTCACTTATCCATGTTGACTGTCAAATCTGACAATTTTCTAAATATTCAGTGATCACCTTTTTTTTTGTCATAGTTGACATTGAACTAATGGTCTGTTCCTTGTTTTCTCCCTCCTATCTTTCTTAAACTGTGGTGTTACTTTAGCAATTTTCAAATCTGCAGGCACCATTGGAGAATTAATAGAATGAATGGAATGATCACCAATGCTTATGAATGTTAGTGGTGGAAAAGGAATTAAATTTCAGGTAGCTAGCGCAGGTCCATTTTCATCCCCTTTTAAAATCTAGTATCTCTGTTTCATCACAGAAATCTTGAACTATAAACTGTTATGAACTTCAATGCTATGATCTTTAGACCCTTTAGGTACAGCTGAGGACTACTTTGCAAGAGTTGACATAGAGGTTGACACCCCTGGCCCCTGTACTGTTATTAACAGTGTACCACTCTGCGCAAGAGTTGGATTTGCCAGAATACATGCTCCCAAAGACCTACAGGTAGGTTATCACAAGCACTTGAAGACACACACACAATTTATTCTGTGTTTCCAAACAAATTTGTGGCTGGAAATAATACATAATGGAGCCTGGCAAAGAAAAGGGTCAACTCCTGTTTTGTTTGATTTTCCAATTCCACCATCACTGTACACCACTACAGATTGTTGATTCTTGAGGGGAGAAGAAAATCCAAATGCTTGAATACTGTGAAATTTTAATAATTTTTGTATGCTAGAGAATGAAGTAATTGTCTGCACTATCAAATGAAACACTGATGTATTGTGAAGAACCTTTGTGTAGGGTTCAGTTCTGTGCTTCTTTTTTTTTTACAATTTATATAGATATTTTAGATGAGGGGAGTGATGGCATGCTAAGCGAACTCGCAGATGACTCTGGTTAGGAAAGTATGATGTGGAGATGACAGGGAGTTTACGAAACGATATAGATTGTGCAAAAAACTGCAAGATTGTATACAATATGGGGGAAATGTGAGGTTTCTCACTTTTGGGAAAAGTAACAAAACTGAATTTTGAGGTGCCAAGATCTCTTGTACTGGTGCACGAATTTGCCAAGATGAATTTGATTCCGCAGGAGTTTAGATTACTTAGTGTGGAAGCAGGCCCTTCAGCCCAACAAGTCCACACCGCCCCGCCGAAGCGTAACCCACCCATACCCCTACATCTACATCTACCCCTTACCTAACACTATGGGCAATTTAGCATAGCCAATTCACCTGACCTGCACATTTTTGGACTGTGGGAGGAAACCGGAGCACCCGGAGGAAACCCACGCAGACACGGGGAGAACGTGCAAACTCCACACAGTCAGTCGCCTGAGGCGGGAATTGAACCCGGGTCTCCGGCGCTGTGAGGCAGCAGTGCTAATCACTGTGCCACCATGCCGCCCACCTGCCACCATGCTGCCCACTAGAGAAACGGGTGCTTTGATTGTGGTGAAGAAGATCCTTAATGCTGTTGACAAGATGACTGGCTAGAATGGTTCCTCTTTTGTAATATTTTAGGGTCATCCTTTTGGGACAGATGAGTTTTTTTTTAGGGTTATGTGACCTGGAATTCTTCGGTCTCAAAGCCACAGATGATGTCTTCAGATATTTTCAAGGTGGAAATAATTTTGTCTACTTCTGCTCCTAATTCTTAAGTTTAGATGTTCAAATAATGGCTGAGAATTGAAGTTGGGTAACCAGCAGTTGACACATTAAATGGATGCTATCAACATCTGCTGTATATAAAGAGTCAGCAAAAAAAAGGTTTTCAAGTTTTTTGTGCACGTCTGTGTTTAAACTCAATATTTTATGCAAATATTGAAACTTGTGACTAACGTCTTCCATTGTTCGTATAATATGCATTGAAATAAGTATCTGTTGCATGTGCTTAGAGCTTTGTCATTATATTTTACATTTAGATGCTCGTAATGTGTGCTCAGCCCGGAATGATAGCTAAGCAAATTCTACCTCTCAAAAATGCAGGAAATATCGATGCACAACTCAAGATTCAGGTATGTTTTAAAAACTTCATGAGTCCTCTATATAATACATAATTTTATATTCTTATTATTATATAAATCTATGCACTATTATTGTGAAATGTTCTTTTTTCCAGTAATCATTTCAGTAGCAAATACAATGGCAAAAAGTGAAAAGAGGGCCTATTATGAACTTGGCTTACAATGTCATGCAAGGCACACTTTACTTTTAAAAATACTGCGTGGGGGTTATTAAACTGGCATTGTTCATTTTGGTCTCTGGATGTGAGAAATGTTGGACATTGTCATTTGTTGTCCAATCCTAGTTAGAATGATGTCGTGTGAGTCCCTTTGCACCATTGCAGCCCTTATGGTACTGAGTTTTCTGTGATGGACTCAAGATTAATTGGTGACACAGTGAGAAAGAAGGCGCAAATAGATGTTTATGTCAGGATATTGTTACTTGACACAGCAATAATGCTATAAGAGCATAATTGGTCGGTCTTTCTCTGTATTGGGGGTGTTAGGTCAAGAGATGCTGTTGTGTATCCTTTTGCACCTGTAGTGGCTCAGTGGTAGTTTGGGCTAGGTGATAGAGGTTTAGATGTTGAGTCTCTTGGTCCGGTGCTGATTTGGGTAAACTGCTCTGTCCTGGATTGTGGTGTGTTTTTATCAGCAGAAATCCAAGTAAGTACTAAGGATTCAGTTACATTTCAGATTTAAGATGACTTTTCCGAGAACAGCCACAAAATTTACTTGCTCGACTGAAGGCACTTAAAAATGGCCAAGTCTATTTTCTTTTGGATGTAGAAACTCATTTTCCTGGGGCACTGTTTGGTTTTTGCTCATTTGTTTTGTAATCACTGAATGAAGTGATGTTGCAATACATGTCTAGCAACTCTTGATTGAAATTAAAAGTTAATGATTTTGTTGGAAAGCAAACTACTTTCATATAAATATAAATTGACCCATAACTAGAAGGAAATTTGCATTGCATTGTTTGCCTTAACAGTTTTGTTCTGAAGCACCTTTCTTTTGGGAACATTTTGAGCAGTTTCAACCTGGTCCATTCACAGTACTTGAGTCTTATGGTGCATTGTTAGTGTAGCTATCTCTGTGCCAGAAAACCTGAGTTGAAGACTCGCCTATCATAGGATCAAAGAATCTCTACAGTGTGGAAACTGGGCATTCAGCCCAGCAAGTTCACGTTGATTCTCCATAGAGCATCCTACCCTATCCCTGCAACTCTGCATTTCTCACGGTCAATGCACATAATGTTCACATTCCTGAATACTGTGGGCAATTTAGCATGGCCAATCCATCTAACCTGCAACTGTGGAAAGAAACTGGAGCACCTGAAAGAAACCCACGCAGACACCGGGAGAATGTGCCAACTTCACATAGTCACTTGCCTGAGGCTGGAATTGAACCCAGATCCCTGCTGCTGTGAGGCAGTACTGCTAACCACTGAGCTACCATACTGCCACTGTGTGGAGATGTCAATGTGCTGATTTTTTAAAAAATGTTTGTATCCTCTGTATTAACCAAGCAGACAACAGTTGTTTCCTTTTTAATATTAACTATTCTATTTGTGTATAATTCACTACTGAATTTGGAGCTTTTCATTTGCTTAGTTAATGGATACCTAATGTTGAATTTTCAATTCAAAATTTATTTTAGACTGCAGAATCGTGTTTTTTGGCAAAGCCAGAAAATCTTTTAATTCGACCTGGAGAAGAACTGGAAGTTGTGGTTTCATTTATTCCTCCAGTAGATGCCCAAAGTATGATACAAAGGTATAATGTTAATGTTACCCTTTCAGTTTTGCAATACCTACAACACTAATGTCCGTCCTTGGACACTGCCTTTCGCTGAGCACTACCTTACTAATGTGGTCAACATTGTTTCCAGTACATTTTCCATTGAACCTGACTTTATTTTTCCACCTGTGCAACTATTTACCTCTGATTTGTTAGTGATGATCCCTTGTGTATGTCTAAGTTATCAGCAGATTATTATTTTCTTCCTCTCACCTTAAGGCTCCAACTTGTTCATAATTCTATTACTTGACAATGCCATGGTATAAGTTGTGCTCAGTTATCACTCCTACTCCTGCCCTCATTTTCCCACTACTCATGAAAGTTATTCTTGTCTTCATCTTAAAGTCTTGTCTTTGTTTTACAATCTTCACCTTTCTAAATCCTATGCAAGAATTGTCAAACTTAATTTCACTGGCTCCCTCTCTTAAGCTATCAAAAACCCAGATCATCAGATACCCCTTCAAACTAAGGTGACCCTCCTAATCTTAGTGGTTCAGCATCCTTTTGCCTTAATGCCATCTTTGAAATACCTTGATGTCCCTTTATTTCAAAGGCACTGTAATAATTAGTTTTTAACAAATCCCTTGCCCAGCAATGATTGCTATGTTTTGCAGTATTGTTCTTGTTAACATGGCCAAGAATAAAACATAAGTTAATAAACAATAGGGCCCTTAAACTACCTTCACTGTAAGTAAGATTTATGGTTAATGTTTCAATGGGGTCTATGGGAAAAGTGGGGTTGGGGCAGACCAGCAAAAAAAAATCACGATCACTCAAAAATCACCCAAAAGTCTAAAGCTAACTGTACACAGTCTGTATATATGTAAATCAGGCAAAAATAGAAATTGCTGAAAATGCTTAGCAGCTCTGGCAGCACCTGTGGAGAAAGCAGAGTTCATGTTTTGGGTCAAGTGACTGTCTTCCTCAGAACTCATGAAGAGTCACCTAGATTCAAAATGTTAGCTTGCTTTCTGTCCGTTGATGCTGCCTGACCTGTGATCTCCACAAGTTCAGGTGTAGACTTCTCCACCTGTACAAATCCCATTTTCCCAGTATTGGTTCCACTGCCCCAGGAACTGGAATCCATTTTTCTGGCACCTGTATTTAAGCCATATATTCGTCTCTCAAACCTTGTTTTTGCTTTGCCAATTTGCAGATTGCTCAAATGATCAGATTATTATGTTTGAGAGGTTCTGTTTTATTGATTTGGTGCCAAATTCCTCATTGGCTGTGTTGGGTGGAATAGACTGGGGAAAGGGGTTGAACAGCAAAGATGTCTAATGAACAATGGCAGACATTTAAGAACGCAGTTTGTGACTGCCAGAGATCCTGCCTATTGAGGGAGGATTCTAGCAAGGGACCATGGTTAACTCAAGCTTTTTTTTTCCAATTTGATACTGTGGAAAGATTTAATAGTAAGCCAGAGGATTGGAATTTTTTAAAAAAAATTGAAAGATGGCCAAAAATACTGAAGTAGGAGAAAACAAACTTAGGGTAAATTAGCAAGAATACAACACTAGATAGTTCAAGCTTTTTCAAATATAGAAAAGGGAAGAGAAGTACCAATGTAAACACAAGTCCCTGGAGATTGAAGGTAGAGAAATAATGATGTGGAACCATCACTGAATTCCCCCAATCGGGAAAAGACAGGAAAGTGGAGTTGACAATGATTGGGTCAGCTGTCAAGGGCTGAATTGCTTACTTCTGCTGCTGTATCTTGTCATATGGTCTAAATAATGAGATGTTAAGAAATAAACTAGTAATCATTTTGAGAGTTTAATTTTAATGATTGGATTAATGTTGTAGATGCTTGCTGATCCATATTGGTTCCTGGTCAACAAAGCCTTCAATTAAAAATTGTTATCGTTTCTGTTTAAATCTCATTCTTATTTTCAAATTTGTCCTTGAGGTTCCCCTCTACATTTTTAATTGCCTCCAGTAACACAATCTTCTCAGGTTTCTAAGCTCCGCTAATTCTGTCCTTTTTTTTTTGTGTACTCCCAACTGTATTTGCTCTATTGTTGGTGACTGTGCCTTCGGATGTCTTCCCCACCCCCGCCTTTTGCAATGTTTCCTTCTGTTTCCTGACCTGTCTATCATCCTTTTTCCACACACTTCTATCTAAGGAGAAAGTGAGGACTGTAGATGCTGGAGATCAGAGTTGAGTGTGCAGTGCTAGAAAAACACAGCAGGTCAGGCAGCATCCGAGGAGCAGGAGAATCGACGTTTCGGACATAAGCCATTCATCAGCAATGAGGCTTGTGGGCTGCGGTGATGAGATACATGGGAGGGGCATGGGGTTGGGTGGAAAGTAGCTGATAATGCGATTTAGTAGATGGTGGGGAGGAGGGTGGAGTGGATAGATGGGAAAGGTGATGGGCAGGTGAAGAAACCGGTGCCAAGTTGGAAGAGGCTTGGGACTGGGATAATGTGGGGGGGAGGGGAAATGAGGAAACTGGTGAAATCCACATTGATCCTGTGAGGTTGGAGGGTCCCAAGGTGGAGTATAAGGTGTTCTTCCTCCAGGCGTCAGGTGGTAAGGGTTTGGCGAAGCCCAAGCCCTGCATGTCCTTGGTGGAGTGGGAGAGGGAGTTGAAATGTTCAACCACAGGGCGCTAGGGTTGGTTGGTGCGGTTGACCCGGAGATGTTCTCTGAAACAATCCGCAAGTTGGCATCCTGTCTCCCCGCTGTGGCCTCCCCTCCATTGGGTGCAACGGATACAGTAGATGATATTGGTGGAGGTACAGGAACATTTCTGTTGGATGCGGAAGAATCCTTGCGGGCTTAAGGCGGAGGTGTGGGGGGATGGTATGGGTGGAAATTTTGCACTTCCTGCAGTGGTAGGGGAAGGTGCTGGGAGTGGGGGTGAATAGATCTGATGTGGGAGTTTTGAATGGAATGGTCTGTCCGGAATGCTGATAGGGGAGGGGAGGGAAATGTTGCTGTGGTGGTGGGGTCTGTTTGTAGGTGGCAGAAGGGGCAGAGGGTGATGCAGTATATACGTAGACTAATGTATACCTCTGTATACAACACCTCATCCTGTGACACTTGTGCCACTTCCACTCCTATCAGCATTCCAGAGAGACCATTCCCTCCACGACTCCCTCGTCAGATCCATTCCCAGTACCTTCCCCTGCCACTGCAGGAAGTGCAATAGTTGTACATGCGCGTGCGCGCACACACCTCCACCTCTACCAATGGGATCTTCTCTCTCTCTTGCACTCATTGCGGTCTCCTCTACATCGGGGAGACAGGATGCCAACTTGCAGAACATTTTGGAGAACACCTCTGGGTCAACCACATCAACCAGTCCCACTGCTCCATTGCCAAACACTTCAATTCCCCCTTCCACGCTGCCAAGGACATGTAGGACCTGCGCCGCCTCTATCGCCAAACCCTTACCATCTGATGCCTGGAGGAAGAATACCTCCTATTCCGTGTTCGGACTCTGCAACCACATGGGATCAATGTGGATTTCACCAGTTTCTTGCCCTCCTGCCCCCCCACCTTATCCCAGTCCCAAGCCTCCATCTTGGCACTGCCCTCTGGACCTGTCCATCACCTCTCCCATCGATCTGCTTTCCCTCCTCTCTGACTCTTCACCTTCGCCTCCACCTTCATTTACCTATCTCATTCTCAGCTTCCTTCTGCTCAACCCCATCCCCCTTCCATTTATCTCTCTGGCCAACAAGCCTCATCCCTGATGAAGGGCTTAGGCCTGAAACATTTAATTCTCCTGCTACTGTGATGCTGCCTGACCTGCGTGCTTTTCCAGCACTACACTCTTGACCTCTTTATTGAAGCCTTGGTTATCTGTTCTGATATTTCCTTGAGAGGCAGACACTGCATAGATGTCAAATGTGTCTCAGTCATTCCTTCACTTTTTTTTAAATAGAGGCTTTTTTGAAAATGTTTTCAAGAAATTTTTACTTTCGGTCATTAATGAGCGAATTGCAGCAATTGATGATGTGAAGGGTATCTTTTTAATACTAAGTCGGTCCAATGAATTATCTTCCTTTTTCTAGCCACTTGATTATCCTTGTCCAGCCATTTGGTCCTCAGTATCAAGTTGCTTTAAAAGGATTGCTTGGGAAACCTGAATCAGTCCAATCTATCACTTCATCTTCAAATTCTTCAATTGGAGTGCCACCAATTCTCTCCAACAAGCAATTCATGTCGTGGGGCGGAGTTTCTCTCGGAAGGGCTGTGTAAGTACAGTTGCCATTGGCAACTAAAATTATTATAAGATGCTGTTAATATTGAATTCCATGAAGAACGGGACTACTGGCACTTGAGTATCTTCTTTTTAACTTGATTTGTTTATAACTTTTCACGAAAAACTAGTTATTTCAAAATAAAATCTGTTATTAATTTTTTTTAGCTGAGCCATTTAGAATGGTCCATTTATATAATTCATGTATTTAAGGAAATAGTATAACAAAAAAATACAAATATAAATAGCATAAAATGTCAAAACAACTGTTAAGCACACTTTGTTATAAAACCATGCTTGATATTGGAAGCCTTTTATTTAATGGACAAAAGCTCTATTGAATGAGTTTGAAAAGACAACAGCATTTTTAAACTAATTAATTGAATAACAACTTCTCAGTTGGCTGAACATTTGCATTTAGTGTTCTACAAATTCCAAATCTATTAAAAACCAGAAATGGACAATCTAAAATAAAGCATCAGATGATCACTTTGCAGGAATATGAATGACCCCATCTTGGGACACATTTTGTCAAATTCCTGGCACCATGTATATTTAGCTGGGTGTGGGGTAAGCCATTTGATGCAGTCAACCTTGCTA
Organism: Chiloscyllium punctatum; assembly: GCF_047496795.1. NCBI lineage: Eukaryota > Metazoa > Chordata > Chondrichthyes > Orectolobiformes > Hemiscylliidae > Chiloscyllium > Chiloscyllium punctatum. The sequence goes on from NC_092743.1 coordinate 14,941,031, forward strand.
ATAGTGCATAGTTGAGAAAGGAACTTTTTCATCCATAATTATCAAGTCTAATCTTTTGGACCTGGAGTCAGCTTGCTATGACCATGTTTGAGTAACTGCCACTTTGGTGAGCGGACCCATTTGATGAGCCACCAAACCCTTCTTTGAGAGAAATTCTTTCCGCCAGGAAAATGCTGAATGTTCCTGAGGGATTTGCTCTTGCGCTCTCTATCCATCCATACTGCAAACTTGAGCTACATGTTCTGTCCATCAGTAAATCTCAATCAACCCAGCAGCTGCTGACTCCAGGAAACCAAATAACTACACTCATTAAGATCTTCCATTCACCATCTTACTGAGCCTAGGAAGATCCTGGAGTCCAGTTTGATTCTTTTTGGATGGTTTCAATCCGCCAAACCAATATAAACTAACCCTTTTACCAGTGTGCGTGAGAGAGAGAAATCTTGAATGCTGTGTGGGGGGCAGAGAGTTATTATTTGTATCTGGATAGTGTTAAGCACAATAAATACTGCTCTTTGCTGTATTTAAAAAATGCACCCCAAGGTTTCTCTGGATTTTTCTAGTCGTAGATGTAAATGTCATTTTGCTTGTGTTTATAGGTAAGTGACACAGATTAAGTAGTGTGATTTCAGTTTATTTTGCCCGAAACACCTATTTTCCTGCTCCTTGGACGCTGCCTGACCTGCTGTGCTTTTCCAGCACCACACTCTCAACTCCAACCTCGAGCGTCTGCAGTCCTCACTTTTGCCTGATTCAGTTTATTTGACAGTCTTATCAGTTTAATTAACAGCTCAGTCTAGAACTTGCAGGTAACTAAGAATGCAGCCTGCTTCTAGCTGGTTTCTGCTGGACTAAAAATGGTGGTTGGTCAGGTAGTTTCATTTTGACCTTTTTGGTTCATTAGCATACTGGAGGGTTCTGGAAGGAATGATACTGCAATAAAAATTCAATGTTCTCAAATTAGCAAGCAACTTTTATATAAAAAAAATTGTGATGAGACCAAAAGTGGGAAAAGAGGGGAGTCATTGTTATTGCCCTTACTTAATTGACTCAACTTGAATAAACCAGAGCAATGTTTTGCTTCCTGCTAACAGTGAGGCAACTGCAAAGTGCTTAACATGGTTAAAATATGCCTTGGAACATGGGATTTAGCTTGTTTGGATAAATCATTGTGGAGATAAACAAAGATAGGCCTTCTGATCCAGAGAACAGTGATGTGGTTGACTGTGTCATATGCTGATAAGAGGCTAAGGAAGGGATATTTCAGGATAATTAGCAATCTCCAAAATCACAAGGGTTAAGACACAGCAGGAGGCCATTTGTCCTATTGTGTCTAAACTGGCTGTTTGTGATGAGCATTACAATTTAGTACCATTGTCCAACTTTTTTCCTTGCACCTTGGTGACTATTTAAATAGAAATAATGCCCATTTGAATGTGTCAATTCAACTACATTTCCAAGTAGTATATTCCAGACCAGAATAATGTGTTCTTTTACCTCTCATCACGTTTGCTGCTTTTGCATATCTTTTTAATTCTATACTGTCTCTTTCTTGATCCTGGTATGAGTGTATGAATAGTTCCTGTCTATCTACTCGGTATTTCTCTGGTTCTTTTCTGTTTGATACCTGTCATAGTACATTTTTTAAAAAAATCTTGTGCTTTGAAGCTTGGTTTGTTTGTCCTACCTTTTTGCCTTTTGAGGAAATATACTTTGACTACACCTGAACCATGTCATCTTAGAAGTCGCCCATTGTTCATGTAGAGCTTTTCCCACCAACCTTTCCATTTCTAAATCTGCCTTGCCTAGCTGTGTTTCTGTCCCATTGAATTTTTCTCTCCAATTCTTTTTTTTTTAAATTTGGGATTGACCATTTGTCACTTTCAAGCATTCTAAACCTTTAAAGGACGATGGAAAACATTTAGGAGATTTGATCATTGATACTTGATCTACTTACCGTATATACTTGTGTAAAAGTCAAATTTTTTAGACTATTTTTAAAAGTTTAACTTGTAGGTCTGACTAATACACGGGTACGAGTTTTGAGGGGCTGAAATTCATGTTGCAGTTCAAAATACTGTATTAGCAGAAATCTATTTGATTTCATCACTAATCCCAAGTAAAGAAGAAAAACATTTCGGTAAAGGTAAAAGCAAGAGAAACCGGAATGAATTACTGGTAGTAAATTTTATTCATTCATACCAGTATGAAAATTTTAACATGTCAAAGGTTCATTGAAATCCTGCAAAATCACACTGCTCAACATCGTCATGGTCTGGTATAATGGCACACTTAAAATGAAACCTTTTATTAAATTCTGAATGTGTAAGTGTCTTGAACTTTTCCGCCACATTCTTGCATGAGTAACAAAAAGATGGGGTACTGGGCTAATGGTCGGATACTTGGTAGTGTGGATGAGCAGAGGGATCTTGGTGTTCATGTACACAGATCTCTGAAAGTTGCCACCCAGGTAAATAGTGCGGTGAAGAAGGTATATGGCGTACTGGCTTTTATCGGTAGAGGAATTGAGTTCCGGAGTCCTGAGGTCATGTTGCAGTTGTATAAGACTCTGGTACGGCCGCATCTGGAGTATTGTGTGCAGTTTTAGTCGCCATACTATAGGAAGGATGTGGAGGCACTGGAACGGGTGCAGAAGAGGTTTACCAGGATGTTGCCTGGTATGGTAGGAAGATCGTATGAGGAAAGGCTGAGGCACTTGGGGCTGTTTTCATTGGAGAAAAGAAGGTTTAGGGGTGACTTGATAGAGGTGTACAAGATGATTAGGGGTTTAGATAGGGTTGACCGTGAGAACCTTTTTCCACGTATGGAGTCAGCTGTTACGAGGGGGCATAGCTTTAAATTAAGGGGTGGTAGGTATAGGACAGATGTTAAGGGTAGATTCTTTACTCAGCGAGTCGCGAGTTCATGGAATGCCCTGCCAGTAGCAGTGGTGGACTCTCCCTCTTTATGGGCATTTAAACGGGCATTGGATAGGTATATGGAGGATAGTGGGCTAGTGTAGGTTAGGTGGGCTTGGATCGGCGCAACATCGAGGGCCGAAGGGCCTGTACTGCGCTGTATTTTTCTAAGTTCTATTTTCCTCCCATTTACTCCCTTTTGTTATGAACCTCAGCAACATTAACAAATTTTGTCAAAGAAGTATGTAGCTAATATATGAATAAAAAATAACTTTTCAACGGTATTAACTTTTGGACGTATAGTGAACAAAGTGCGATAAGTACTGATAGACTTAGACTTAGTACTGGTCTGAATGCATGAATGAATCTAAACCCAGCAGGCTAAGTAGAGTTATGAATGAGTAGAGATTCTGTAGTAAACAAAGAGCAATGAGTAGTTACTGGTATGAATGAATGAATGATTTTAAGTAGGTTGATGAGAACATGCAGTTTCCTTTTGTAGGAAGTTTATAATGTTAAGTTATAGTAGGGTCGACTTTACACGAGATATATGGAAAATATAAGACCTTTTGGCCAAAAATAAGGGGTCAGCCTTTACACTAGTCTATATGGTAGTCCATCTGGATTAATGGTGCTGGAAGAGCACAGCAGTTCAGGCAGCATCCAAGCGAAGCTCCTTGGATGCTGCCTGAACTGCTGTGCTCTTCACCACTAATCCAGAATCTGGTTTCCAGCATCTGCAGTCATTGTTTTTACCTATATGGTAGTCCATCTCCTTTCCAAGAACAAAGTCCAATAGTGCATCCTTTCTTGTTGGACTGCATTGTTACATAGGATGTATTATGGAGTAATATAGCCCTTTGGTCCAACCAATCCATACCAAACATAATCCCAAACTGAATTAGTCCCACCTGCCTGTCCTGGCATGCACCCTCCAAACCTTTCCTATTCATGTACCTATCCAAATGTCTTTTAAGTGTCATAATTGTATCCACATTAGCCTCTTTCTCAGGAAGTCTTTATCACATGTGAACCACCCGCTGTAAAAAAATTTTTAAATCTCTTTCCCCTCTCCTTTTTAAAAATGTGTCCCCTAGTCTTGAAGTTCCCCCCACCTAGGGAAAAGACAGTTACCATTAACTCTATCCATACCCCTCATTATTTAATAAGGTATTTTCGGATCACTTCTCGACCTCCTACACTCCAGTGAAAAAGGTCCCAGCCTATCCAGCCTTTCCTTATAACTCTTCTGAACCCTCTCAAGGTTGGTAATATCCTTTCTATACTGGGCCACCTGAACAGGACACAGTATTCCAGAAGATGCCTGACCAATGTCCTGTACAACTTCAACATGACTTCCCAACTCCTATAGTCAAAGGGCAGAGCAATAAAGGCAAGCATATCAAACGCCTTTTTAATTACCCTGTCTACAGTAATGCAAACTTCAAATAATTGTGCATCTGCATCCTGGGGTCCGTTTTTCCTACAACACTACCCAAGGTCCTACTACTATTATTGTATAAGCCCTACCATTGTTTTGTACCAAAATGCAATATTGGTACAAATGCACTTATCCAAATTGAACTGTTTCTGCGTTTTTCTGCCCATTAACCCATTTGATCAAGATCCCTTGGTAATCTTAGAAAACCTTCTTCACTGTCTGCTGTGCCACCAATTTCTGTGTCATCTGCAAACTTGCTAATCATGTATTCTATTCTCATTCAAATCATTCGTATAAATGACAGACAAAAGAGGACCATGAACCAATCCCTGTGGAACACAGCTGGTTACAGGGCTCTAGTACAAAAAGCAACCCATCATCATTACTCTGTCTCTTACCCTTAAGTCAATTATGTATCCAATTGGCAAGCTCACCCTGAGTCCCATGTGACTTCACTTTGCTAAATTAGTCTACCATGCGGAACCTTGTCGAAAGCTTTAAAATCCAAATATACAACGTTATGCTGCTCTGCGTCATCAATATTTTTGGTAACTTCCTCAAAAAACTTAATTTTAAGAGACTCTATTTACCTCACACAAAACCATACTGACTATCCTTAATCAATTTTTGCCTCTTAATGTCCACAAATCCTGTCTTTTATGATCACCTCGAACAATTTACCTACAGCCGAAGTCAGACTCAAGTCTTGACTTCCCCGATTTCTCCGTACACCCTCTCTTAAACAAAGGTATAAAATTAACTACCCTTCAGTCATCAGGCACAGCACGTATCGTTATAGATGATGCAAATCTTTCTGCAAGGGTTCTCATAATTTCTTATCTATCTTCCCACAAGATTCTGGAATACATTAGATCAGGTCCTAGAGATTTATCCATCTTTTATATTCTCTAAGACCACCTTCTGAACGACCACCTATTGTAAATGAACAGTTTTTAAAACATCCAAGTTTATTTCTTGCAAACTATTCACTTAATATCTCTCTTTCCTCTTGGGGTTCAATGCAAAGATGACCTTGTTGATCTTTAAGTGGCCCTACCCCCTCTTATGTCCAGCAGTAGATGTGGTTCAGCTGTTGGGTATCATTTTGTACATAATCCTAACTAAAGTGTTATGGATTAAGCCAGACCACTCAACATTCTAAAGCAGGCAGTCCAGAACATAACTTGTTTCAGTAAGTGTACAGTGAAAATTGCCTGGAGTAAGTTAGCTAGGTTGACCACTAGATTTTAAAACAGACAAAAAATTACTCTCAAAATTACACAATGAAACACTAAGAACAGAAGTGAAGAATCCAGAGAGAACTCTGGTCTATCCAAACTAGACTTAATTATGCCATTCCGAATACACACACCAGTTTTAACAAGCAAACCTCCTTAAAAACCAGTATAAATGAATGGAACAGGTGCTTACAGATTGAAGTTAAAAGGGGGGGGGGGGGGGGGAGAGAGAGAGAGAGAGAGAGAAAGAGACTTTGTTTTCACAAACTCACTGTTGAACTCCCAACCAGTTCTGGACTGAATGAAACTGCTCAGCTACAGAGTGGATCGCTCCCCTTTCATTATACAGGTCACTTCTTCTAAAATGTGACCATTTTGGCGTGAAATGTCATCTGCTTACATATAAACAAAAGACCTCTCAAAATCCTATCTGTCTTGGTACCAAACAAGACTGATTTGAGCCTGGCCTGGTTTATTACTCCACTGAAAAAAAATCAAGGACTGAGTCTCCTTGAGCCAAGTAACAGCTTATAGAAAAAAAAGGGAGTAGCTTTGTGACAAAATAATTACCCTGGAACTAATTAAATATCAGTTAGGCAGTGTTTATTCACACATAGGCCTCTGTTCTTTGTAGGCAAGAGGAATATGTCCACATGTAGCTGTTTCTCCAGTGGAAGAAAAATGCAGCAAAGACGGACAATCTCTGCATCCTGCAGCCAACTCTTAATTGGAGTCGACCTACCTAGTTTGAATCTATCAGACAGCTAACATTCCCTGCTACATCTCCATGACAACTGTCTTTGAGCCATCACCACTACCACCTTTTTATGCTATACAAATTGTTGCTTTGTTTCCAAAGATTTTCTTAATTGTGCATTTCTGTCCTGACAAGTACAAGATGTATAAAGTTTTGCCGAACTGATTTTGTCAAAGAAATACTAAACCAGAATTCTATTTCTGCCTGTTAAACTTAAGTATTTTTGATACTCTTTCGTTAGTCATAAGCTCCCATGCTAGTGTGGCTGCTGTCTGGTAGCAGCTGTTATATGGTAGTTCAATTTATTTGCCGCATTGGACATAGCAAATACGTTAGCTGTAAATTACCATGATACATACTTCAAGCCTGAAACTACTGGAAAAGACATTTCTTGTTTATAATTAATTCTGCAGTTGTGGAATGGCAGCATATAGAACATAGAAAGGAACAGCACAGTACAGGCCCTTCAGTTTGTTACTGTGATCCAGATGATAAAACCAAACTCTTTATAAACCAGAGAACATCTGTCCATTTCCCATTACAAGTTTTTCTTGGTATAAAATCTTTTTAGTGTGACATTGTCAACAAGCCTGAGGACTTCACACACTATTTGACTTGGACGTCATTGAAAGTAAGGCTCAGTTCTGGTATCAAAGTGGATATGTTCTATTAGACAATCTAAAGTGACAGTGACAGAAAAGTGAATCTGCCAAAAAGACTTGCAAAACGTAACCTTGTTTCTAAGTTAATTGACTCATACCTGTAAGTAGTCTTGTCCTCCTAATATTAATGGCTAAAACAAATGTCATGCTGCATTGATGTTGCTATATTGCTATCAGTGTTGATAATATGACGCTTGAGGTTGTTTTGAGTTCATATGTCTAGTCTCTATCAGCAACTGCAATTTGTCACTTAATGCTGAAATCAATTACTGCAATCCAAAAGTTGCAGCTGTTACATCTAAACTGAGGAAAAGATAGAAACAACAGCAACCTGACTGAACACCAAACTGCAACTCATTGGTTCACAGGGTTGGCTCTTGACCACATTTCCTTTTGATACTTTTAGGAATGGGCAATGTAGACAGCCCACAATAACACCACTCTCCCTGACCAGAATAGAGATGATTGGTAATTCTGCAACTGACTTGGGCTTCACTATCTTTCACAGGGAATAAAGTGTAGTAGTTTGTTACACATGTCTCCGAACTGCAGCAAAAGGGAACACACGTTTTAAAAGTAGGGTCTGTAAATGGACATGGCTTTAATAGTTTCAGTAAATAGAGAGTAAATTTATTTGCTGCTTGCCATAAAATACACTATTCATTGCAAATCGGAACCTGCGTTAGTTTCCATAGTATATGACTGACTCTGTTACCTTCATCTCTTTAGCTGAAATGTTGATGTCAGTTGCTCCTCCAGAGTACACTCATTAGGAAGAAATCAACATGATAAATTTGAGACCAAATGTTTTGCTCTTTTTTTCCACACACTGTCTTGTGGGTGCATTTCCACAAGCTAGTTTTAATTCAGCTATTCATTTAAGAAGGCTCAAACAATAAAATACTAAACTGATAATTTAAACTTCATTGCATGTGGCAACCAAAATAAAGCCTCTCAAGCAAGGTAGGGCTCACAGTTCCAACTTGGTTTTTATTCAATTAATGATAGAATTAAGCTAAATTTACAGCTAACAGTGTATATCTCTGGATAGCTATGGTTTGTTCTTTGTGCAGTGTTCTTCTCCAGAGTTCTGCCTTTGAAGATTTCTGGAGTTGAATTCTTATACAGTGTTCTCTCTTTCATGTTTTTGGTGTGACATCATTGTTATTTAGATTCTTTCATCAAAACATCGAGTCCTACACTGGAGCTATCAAGTTTGTCGCTTACTGCCTTATCAAAAGTAGCTTCCCTGTTCCTTGTCACATTTTGCATTGACTGTCTGTTTGAAGATACAGCAGTTAACTTGTGAAATTCTTCTGCAAGGCAGTCATTTGTCCTTGTGGCATAATGCAGCTGTTTTGTCAGCCATTGCATTAAACTGTTTTGTTCATGTAACTCTGACTGTTGGCCAGCTAGTGATGTCCATGTCCCATGACAAAATGGATTTTTTTTTTTTTAAAAACTCCTACATCTCCAACACATGGCTAATTGTGAAGTTTTTGTATACCAGCTTGTACTTGTCCCTTAACAGTTTATTCATAAAATATTCAAACCAACTTAAAATATTTTCACTTCTTTTTGGTCTTACAGTCAACAGAAGCTAATTCTCAGAAATAATTCTTCATCTGTTGTACAACAGTTACGACTGTTGATCAAAGGTCAAGATCAAGACTGCTTTCAGGTAAAATATTGCATTAACATGTGACCTGCATATGGACACCTCCAGGAATTTTTGTTCCAGCAAGAAGAATTTCTAATGGCTTCACAACTTGGTTTTTGCTTCAATAATATGTCACAGACATGGATGAGGAAAGTATAAGTACTACAGCCATATTGGCAGTTGACACCATACAGTCTGCAGAGGGATAGAGATGAGTTAAGCAATTGGGAATAAATTGGCAGCTGGATTATATTGTGGGGAAATGTAAGCTTATACTTTGGCAGAAAGAATCGCGGAGCTGAATGTTGTTCAAATAGACGGACAGCAGAAAAGTACAGAACAGAGGGATTTGGAATTCCTTGTCCGTGAATCACAAAAGCCGACGTCCAAATCCATTACGTAACAGAGAAAGCAAATGGCGTGTTAACCTTTATTTCAAAGGGAATGGAGTATTAAAATATGGTTATCATCCTCAAACTGTGCAAGACACTTGTCAGACTGTAACTAGAATATGTGAACAATTTTGGGCTTCTTATCACAGTAAATTTAATTGCTTTGGAGGCAGTCCTGAGAAGGTCAGTAGTGATTTTGGATATGGGCAGACCTATGACGAAAGATTGAGTAGGTTGGGCTGATACTCATCTGAGTTTAGAGTTGAGTGATGACCATACTGAAATATAAAAGTTTGTTGAAGGACTTGAAAAGATAAATACAGAAAGATTGTTTTTTTTTCTCCCCTTTGTTGGGTGTTGATGACAAGATAGCATAATCATGGAAGAACTGGATCAGGAGGAATTTCTTCTGGGGGTAGTGAACTTGTGGGAATGAATCTGGGATTATGGGGAAAGCAGAGTTGAGTATTATCAGACTGGGCATATTCTCATTGAAGCAGACTCAGTGGTTTTACAGACTACCTCTGCTCCCATGCTTTTGTTCTTTATTCTTTGTTCTTGTGTATCTTGGCGTTTGCTCCAAGAGAGTAGGTTGCTTTTTGGTCATACTGTAGCCCATCTTTATTTAAAGTTGCCTTTAATGACCTGTTAGTACATCTGCCTATGTGCTTTGAATTGTCTGTTAACGATGAAAGTGAACAAGGTTATTTTGTACTCATGGGTCTCACAGGCAAGGGCAGTATTTGTTTCCCATCCCAAACTTGGTGGCTGTGGGATTGTAGTCACATGTAAGCTGTACTGACTAAGGCTAGCAGATTACTTCATTAAAGGCCTTCACTTTTTATCAACAATAGATGTTGTGGTTACCGTTATTAAGACCAACTTTATATTCCAGACTTTTTAATCAAATTTAACTTCCACCAGTTGTCTCAAAGGGATTTGAATTCATGTCTTCAGGACGTTTAGTCTGAGTTTCTGAATCACTGCGCTATGGCTGTTTTCAGTTATGCCATCATCTTCCCAGTGCAACACTGATCTTTGCTTTTAAAAGTTTACCCATTTGCAGAGTGGAAGCAATGACTGGTAGAATTGCAATTTATTATCCGAAATTGCGGAAATTAATGCAGGCTGATCAAAGACTGCCTCACAGTTTAAGTGTTCTCCATTGGTTTGGTTTTATTAATAAATATGTTGGAGCAAGCAATCGATGTTGCTATAAAAGCAGCCTAGTTTCTTAACATTTGAACACTTGATTTTGCAATGACTTTTAAAAGGTATATTTTGTGACTTAATAGAAATCCTAATATATTTTTGATTTGTTTGTACAGTAGTTCCCCTGTACCTGTAGTGGATGTGTTCCAAGACCTACCGTGAAAGCCTGAGACCTTAGATAGGAGTAAACCTATTCATTTAAATGGGAAATTTACCTTCTGGGCAGCCCCCTGGTTTTGGAACGTTCCCTGTAATATGTTCGAGCTGCAGTAAATTGTGGGTAATTGAAATTATAAAAAACTATTCCACAGATTCAGCAGTCGTCCTGTAATTTAGAAAATATTAGTCAAGGCACTTAGATGTAGGTTTGCTTGTTGAGCTGGAATGTTTGTTTTCAGATGTTTCATCACCATACTAGGTAACATCTTTAAGTGAGTCTCCAAATGAAGCACTGATGGTGTAGCCCGTTTTCTATCTTTATGTTTGTTTTTTTCTTGGGTTGGTGATGTCATTTCCTGTGGTGATGTCATTTCTTATGGTGATGCCATTTCCTGTCCTTTCCCTCAGGGAGGGATAAATGTGATCCAAGTCACTGAACGTTGATAGAGTTCCAGTTGGAATGCCATGCATCTAGGAATTCTCGTGTGTCTCTGTTTGGTTTGTCCTAGGATGGATGTGTTGTTACAGTCGAAGTAGTGTCCTTCATTATCTGTATGTAAGGATATTAGTGAGAGAGGGTCATGTCATCTTGTGGCTAGTTGATGTTCATGTATCCTGGTGGCTAGCTTTCTGCCTGTTTGCCCAATGCAGTGTTTGTCACAGTTCTTGCAAGGTATTTTGCTTGTTGTCTGTATAGGGTCTTTCAAGTTCATTAGCTGCTGTTTGTGTTGGTGGGTTTGTGGGCTACCATGATGCCAAGGGGTCTGAGTAGTCTGGCAGATCATTTCCAAGATGCCTTTGATGTAGGGGAGAGTGGCTAGGGTTTCTGGATGTGTTTTGTCTGCTTGTTCAGGTTTGTTATTCAGAAATCGGCAGACTGTGTTCATTGGGTACATTGGATACATTGCATAGGTGTTATAGGAATTATACTAATGTCGCTCACAAAATAACTTGCAAGAACTGGTAACAAATACTACATTGGACAGGCAGAAAACTAGCCACCAGGATGCATGAACATCAACTAGCCACAAAAAGACATGACCCACTCTCACTAGTATTCTTACATACAGATGAGGAAGCACACCACTTCATCTGGAACAACACATCCATTCTAGGACAAGCCAAATAGAGATGCGCGCGAGAATGCCTAGAAGCATGGTATTCCAACTGGAACTCTATTAACAAACCCATTGATTTGGATGCCATTTGCCACCCCTGAGAAAAAGAACAGGAAATGACATCATCAACCCAAGGAAACTCAAACCTATAAATAGAAAGTGGGCTTTCATTCGGAGGCTCACTGAAGATGTTACCTGGTGACGAATGTTTGAAAATGAACCTCCTAGCTCAGCGAGCAAACCTACATCCAGAACTTCTACCTGAGCTACAAATCTTCTCAAAACTTGCTATTAGTCAAGGCATTCTCTAATTTTTGAAATCAAAATTTTAATAACTAACTAACCTTTATAGTTACAGAGCACTTTTGGTCCTGAAGAAAGACGAAGTGGTAGTCGGGAGTTGATGGTTTGCCCGAAAGAAGATGTCTGTGTTCATCTTTTGTTTGCACCTACAAGGGTTGCTTGCATGTTGGCAAGGCTTGAAATTAAGCAATCTGGAATGCGTTCAGGTCAACCAGGAGTAAAATTCACTGTATGTATATGATTGTTTGCTTGAAATAAATTGTAATTAATGTTGTAAAACAGATCTGTTCTGCCACTTAAATTTGGCCTTTCCATTTGAAAGATGCATGTTGCCTTTTAATTAGTTTCCCTTCAAGGTCATTGAAAACTGCATGTGGAAAGCTGTCAAACCCCCACAAGATCTTGACCTTGAAAGAGGTGAAAATACTACTCAACGCAGTAAAACTAGAGACATTTCCTTGATCTTTTAAATGGCATAGCATACCAATACCTCTAATGTGTCATCTTACTGTATTTTACCTACAAGCTGCAAAGTGACCTCACAAAATGTTTTTCTTTGTGAATGATCAGGAAGAGAAGCTGTAGAAACCTTTCCCTATAATGAGATGTTAATGCAATATTGTTGAGTTCTATTTAATAGTTTAGATTAGAGTGGTGCTGGAAAAGCACAGCAGGTCACGCAGCATCCAGGGAGCAAGAAAATCGATGTTTCGGGCAAAAGCCCTTAATCTGGAATGGAGGCAGGGAGCTGGGGAGAAGGTAGCAAAGAGTACAATGGGTGGATGGAGGTGGGGATGAAGGTGATAGGTCAGAGATTGGGGGGAGTGGATAGGTGGGAAGAGAGATTAGCAGGTAGGACAGGTCATGAGGACTGTGCTGAGCTGGAAGTTAGGAACTGGGGTAAGGTGGGGGGAGGGGAAATGAGGAAACTGCTGATGCCCTGGAGTTGAAGTGTTCCGAAGCAGAAGATGAGGCATTCTTCCTCCAGGCATCGGGTGGTGAGGGAGTGGCGGTGAGGAGGCGCAGGACCTGCATGTCCTCTGAAGGGAGTTGAAATGTTGGGCCATGGGGCAGTGGGGTTGATTGGTGCGGGTGTCCCAGAGATGTTCCGTAAAGCGCTCTGTGAGGAGGCGGCTGGTCTCCCCAATGTAAAGGAGAGCATCAGGAGCAATGGATACAATAAATGACGTTGTTGGATGTGCATTTGAAACTTTGGCTGTGGAAGGCTCCTTTGGGGCCTTGGATGGAGGTGAGGGAGGTGGTGTGGGCACAGGTTTTGCAATTCCTGCATTGGCAAGGGAAGGTGCCAGGACGGGTGGATGGGTTGTTGGAGGCATGGACCTGACCAGGTAGTCGGGGGAGGGAACGGTCTTTGCGGAAAGCGGTGGGAGGGAAATATACTCTGGTGGGGTCTGTTTGGAGGTTGTGCAAATGTCATCGGATGATGCAGTTTATGTGAAGGTTTGTAGGATGGTAAGTGAGGACCGGGGGGTTCTGCCCTTGTTATGGTTCTAGGGGTGAAGTTTGAGGGCGGAGATGTGGAATGTGGATGAGATGCGTTGGAGGGCATCTTCAACCATGTGGGAAGGGAAATTGCGGTCTCTAAAGAAGGAGGCCATCTGGTGTGTTCTGTGGTGGAACTAGTCCTCCTGGGAGCAGATACGGTGGAGGAATTGGGAATACAGGGGTGGCATTTTTGCCTGAGGTAGGGTGGGAAGAGGTGTACTCCAGGCCACTATGGGAGTCGGTGGGTTTGTAAAAAAAAAAATGTCAGTTGTCATTAATGGAGATGGCAAGGTCCAGAAAGTGGAGGGAGGTGTCAGAGATGGTTCCGGTGAATTTAAGGTCGGGATGGAATGTGTTGGTGAAGTTTATGAACTGTTCAACCACCTTGCGGGAGCATGGGATGGAGCCGATGCAGTCATCAATGTTGCGGAGGAATAGTTTAATAGTTCTTAAAACTGTAACTATGAATTTATTTTCATCGTCAATTTGATCCTCTAGTGAGTGGTATTGACCGTAATCTTGGTCACCTCTTTAGCAACTCTACTTTAATCCATTTCTGAACTCATTTTGCTGAGGATTTTAAAAGAAGCAGCATGAACTAGAAATAAGTATGTTAGTGTATGTGAACAAAGCAATAATTGTAACAGTTCGCTAAGCTGCTTTGAATTACTGAATTGTAACTTGAGCTTAGTAAATGACCTTTTTGAATCATAACTTTGTCTGCATTATATCATGTGGCACAAAAAGGACAACATTGCAATTGTACAGCTGATTCAGTAAGTGATAAGTTGAAATTTGATTGTGCTTTGTATCCAAGCTATCTAAAACATTATAATATTTTTAAAAACTGTTTTCCAGATTCCGCTTTCAGGCTATGGAGGAACAAGTAACATTATATTGGAAGATGTTGATAAACAATCGGATGGTTATGTAATGAATTTAAATGGTATTACACCTGACAAAGTGACCCAACTAACTTTCCGTATGAGAAATACAGGCTCTCGGGCTGCATATGTTCAGGCAGCTTGTTTCTCAGATTTACAAATGACTACTTTTATGACCACCAATGCTGTACATGTTTCTCCAGCACAATTTGTTCTCAAGGAACGGACTCAAGAGGTAAGGTAGTTATGAATTAAGAAGGTTGTTCTTTACTATAAGTTGTAATTCATGTAACTAATGAGGTCACTGTCGAGTTTTCACAAAAACAATTTTAAATAAAGCTAACTACAGGTGCTGAAAATCTGAAACACACAAATTTCCAGTAGTATCTGGAGAGAAAGCAGAGGTAATGTTGAGTCCAGTGACTTTTTCAGAGTGTGATAAATGTAAGGCATACAACTGGAATTCATCCATTCAGTACTTGAAGGGGGATCGTAATTGTTTCTCTTTTTTTTTTGTTTTCAAAACTTCAGGGGATAGCTCTTCAAATTTATTTGAGCTTTTGAACTTACTCTCAACTGTAATTTGATCCTATATCTAATGATAAGAAGTTTGGTTAACTGCTGACTATCCCAGATAGTTGCAATGATTTTCAGTATAATTGTTTTCTTTTAGCTATTTGGGCAGGTAACTGTAGCATTGCAGATGCCAAGTTACCCTAAAAATGCAGGCTCTCTCAGACTGTAACACACAATCCTAATTGTGATTTAAGGCTTTTATTTTGGAAACTTTTTTTTATCCAGTACTTTATTTTTCATATTTTATACTTTTGATGGTTTTGAACTGGCACAATTGATACTGATTTTAGAACCTTTAAATTCTTGTATGCTGACAATATAGATATATTTCAATTCTGTCTTTACAGTTGTGCTAAAACTGTTGAGCACAAGCATCATCATTTGAAAGAGGATTGCTTGACTTCAGTATCAAAATTAGAAGCAGCCTGTTTTTGAGGAATTTACATTATGGATAGAAGGAGTTCCCTTTGTATATGAATGTACAACTAGCTGAAAGAGGGAAATTTTCTTTCATACTGTAAACATTATCTTACAGCTGTGCATGCTTTTTAAAGTTCAACCTTCAATCTTAGCCCTTAAAACTTTACTGAAATAGTTTTAGCTGTATTCTGTCTTATTACTTGAATTTTGGCTGCTTTGGATGGCCTCCATGCAAGGACTTGACTGTTCATATTTGACTGCAGAAAGGTCTGAGCTTCAATCATCTTGGATGAAGTTAGTAATTTTTCTGCATGGCTAATACTTTTTTCGGTCAGCTCATTCAGAGCATTGTTTCCTGCTGAAGGCATAACATGACTAAAGGAAAACAATGAAGACAGTAATGGCCAGAAAAGTATTGAGTACTCTCATATATGGTTAAGATTATACAGACAAATAAAGACAGTTTACATGTCTTAGTCAAGTTTAGCTTGTGAAATACTAGATAAATAGTGATTTATTAGGCTAATATGCACCATACTTGCTATAGTCTCAAGAATTAATTTGGACTTAGAAATAAGTTTGATTAAAGGGGCAAAAGCAGAGCTAAACAGGATTGATTTGGAATAAGAAGAAAATGTTGTGAAGAAATGACCTGTACAATCGGTTACCTTCAAGGTGCAAATGGTTTGTGTACAGTCAAGATACATTCCCTCTAATGGAAAAGGTTGGACAGAATGAATCCACTGTTCCATGAATGCTGAAGGAGGTAGAAATTAGCATTAAGAAGAAAAGGTGTGCTTATGTCAGGATTAAGATGGAAAATACAATTGAAAACTAACAAGAATACAGTTTAGAGGGTAGGTGAGAAATGCAAATAATAGCAGCAAAGAGAAACAGAAAAGACCAACAGTTAACATAAATGGCAATCCCAAAGTCGTCATCCGTAGGCATATAAATAGTAAGAGTGGTTATAGGAGGATTGGGGCTGATCAGAGGCCAAAAAAGAAATTTTCTACATAGAGCTGGGGTATGCCTGAAGTGTTAAATGAATACTTTGCATCTGTCTTTACCAAATAGGAAGATGTTGTCCATAGCATGGATTTCAGAGGAGGAAACTGTCATTGAGAGGGAGCAAAAATTAATAAGGATGAAGTCTTTAGATAGTTGACAAGGCGCTGAAACCAGATGAGGTGCATCTAAGAAAAATGAAATTGTGAGGGCACCTGCCATAATTTTTCAGTCTTCCCTGGAGTAGGAGGTGCCGCCTAAACACTGGAACTCCCAACATATAGCCTTGGTCAAAAAAGGTTCTCTGGACAATCCCAGAACAAGAGGTACTGATTTAAAGTGATGTGCAAACAAAGCAAGGATGTGGGTAATCCCAGTGAATGCAATGCTTGACGATGTAGCAAAAGCAAGTTCAGTTGTAAGAGTTCAAGAAAGCATTGGATGATTATTTGGGGCGAAGTGGTATACAGTCGTATGGGGGTGGGAAACAAACAAGAGAGTTGGTCCTGGAGTGCAGGAATAGCTCAAATAGTGGGATTAGCATGGAAAGTCCTGTAAATGGACCTCAAAGGTGGGAATGGAATGAGAGGTGGTAAGTAGTAGAGAGTAAAATCTCCAAAGGAAATGTCAGTAACTAGCTTAGTGGATGGCGCTTTGTTTGTTGGCAGGTATCATGTTTATTGATCTGGTCTGGTCCAGGTTGACTTGATAAGTACTAGAGTTGCATTTTCTCTACAAATGGAGATTAATTTGGCAGACAAAAGGCAGCACCACCCTTGTCAGCAACAACTCTTTTTTTTTGTTCTTTCCTCTGCTACCAACTCTTCCTATTTTTAAGTAAAGAACAGAAATAGTGGTAATGTCAATGGACTAGTAATCCAGAATCTCAGGCTAATGTTCAGAGGGTGTGGATTTGAATCCCATGGTAGGTGGTGAAATTTTAATAAAAATCTGGAAAAAAGAAAACTAATGGTTACCATGTAACTACTGAAAATGTTTTTTTTTAAATCCATCTGGTTCACTAATGTCCTCCTTTTTTTTAAATCCAAGAATGAAATCTGGCATCCTTACCTGGCCAAGACTACAAATGATTCCAGATCCACGGTGGTTGAGACTTAGCTGCTCTCTGGGCAATTAGACAATAGTTGCATAGCTGCATATGGGCAATGCCCATATTCCATGGGCACACTTAAAACTGCAATAATTTGTTTTTAGATTTTAACTTGAAGCATTAACTATGGTCTCTTTCCATAGATGCATGAACTGGTCAGTAATTCTAGGTTTAATCATATGTTGCCAATATGAAGGAAATTGTTTTTTTATTAATGTTGCATATCTTTTGGTTTTGATGTGCCTGTATGTATTTTTTTTTTCTTCAGACAATTACTGTGACCTGCCAGTCCAATTTAAGAGAATACCGAAACTGTAAAACGGATCCAACATTGCTTTGTAGAATTTGTTTCTTTTGGGGAGATGAGGTGGCAAGGCAGCAACTAAGAAGGTATGTGAGATTTTACAATTTCAATATACCTATACATGTCTAAATGTTTTTTCAATTTAAGCAGTATATTTAGTTGGTTGTTTCCTTATGCTTGTGACAAGTTAGAAAAAGTCTGTGATAGTAGTTTCAATGATATTTGGTATTTGTGAATCTGACCTACAATCAAGAAGTTTCATCTAGAATTCTATTCTGTGTGTCCACTGACTGATATACAATGGTTTTTGGGCTTAAAGTACAGACAGAGTCAGCCAAAAGAGACCAAATTAATTCAAAAGTTCTAATTGTTTCTCAATAGGATGTAAGTAATGCCCATTTCCCCAATATTAAATGACTGATTAAATCACGATAGTGTTTTTTTTTAGGCTGAATGATGCGCAAATGTAATGTTTGCATTATCATATGGGGAATGATGAACTGACAGTGAGAAGTGGTAGAGAGTGAAGATTTAAAACTAAATCAACAGATCACAAAAATAAAAGGATAAAACCAAAGATTCCATCTGTGTGCATATAGCATTTGAAATAAACCTAAGAGTGAAAATTTTAAAAAAAGTACAATCTGGCCATTACAGAGACATGGTTGATACATATTGAATTGTACAGGGCATCTGTACAGAAAAATCAGATGGCCAAAAGTGGCCTGGATGAAGAGTTCAGTGTGTTTCTTAGAACAGTTTTGGATCCAATCTCAAACAATCAGAACAGCCTGTGCCAGATTTGACCTTGAGAGATCTGATTGCATTAGCTAAGGAATTCTGTGAATGTGCTGCTAAGTAGCAGTGATCATAATACGATTGACTTCGACATGTAGTTTGAGGGAGAGAAGAATGAGTAATTAAACTTGGAGAAGCGCAGTTATTAAGCATGAAAACAGAGCTAACTGCGGTTAACTGGTAAATTGGGTTAAAGGATAGTTCAATAGGCATAAGTGGCAGACATTTAAAGAGATAGCTGAAACTACACTGAATAGATTCATTCTAAAGTGGGCAAGAGGCCTAAGGGGTGGACCCACTATCCATAGCTACTAATCAAAATAATATATTTTTTTTAAAAAATGATGTCAGATGAGTGGCAGGTCAGAAGGTTAGACAGAATAAAGAGCAAAAACAATGGCAAAGAGTTTGGATGAAATTTAGCTAGGAATATAGAAATACATATAAAGATAAAAGCATTAAATATTTTCGAGTATGAGTTAAATATAGTTCTTAGAGTGAAAGGAGCTAAAGGGCATTGAGAAAGTGGGAATACAGTACTGAGTAGAATAGATTAGTGGTGCTGGAAGAGCACAGCAGTTCAGGCAACATCCAAGTAGCTTCGAAATCGATGTTTCTGGCAAAAGCCCTTCATCAGGAATAAAGGCAGTGAGCCTGAAGCGTGGAGAGATAAGCTAGAGGAGGGTGGGGGTGGGGAGAAAGTAGCATAGATTACAATGGGTGAGTGGGGGACGGGATGAAGGTGATAGGTCAAGGAGGAGAGGGTGGAGTGGATAGGTGGAAAAGAAGATAGGCAGGTAGGACAAGTCCGGACAAGTCATGGGGACAGTTACTGAGCTGGCAGTTTAGAACTAGGGTGAGGTGGGGGAAGGGAAATGAGGAAACTGTTGAAGTCCACATTGATGCCTTTTTACTGAGTAGAATGATCAAGCCTGCTCTGCCATTCAATATGATCATAGTTGAAGGGCTGAATGACCTATTCTTTCTCCAGTTTTCTTTGTTTAGATAGTAAGCGTTTCAATGTATAATTTTCCAAGTATTTTCGGAAGTTGAAGAGCATGTTGGTCCTGGAAGAATTAAAGGAAACCAAGGCAATAATGGATGAATTGAGTAGTTTTTTTAAAATTTAAGACTTCACCAAAGGGAATATAAATAACATCCCACAAATAACTGTATATGAAAGGAGGGAGGAGCTCAGGAAAATTAGAATCACCCAGGGAAGTGGTACCACAGGAATTGTCGTTATGAGGACATGTCAAAGTCTAAGTATTCTACAGTTAATATCTTGCCTCCTGTCTCCCATCTGCAAAACAACTCAGGAATGTGATGGAATACTCTTGATTTAGCTGGCTAGCTGGCCCTCGAGCAACACAGTAGCTCAACACTGCACAGGATGTAGTGGTCTACTTGATTGGTACCCAGTCCATCACCTTCAGCATTCACTTCCTTCCCCATCTATGTGCAGTGGTGGCAGTGAATGTCATCTATGCTGTGTATTGCTGCAGCTCATCTAGGTCCATTTGAGATCACCTTCCAAAATGTGACCTCTACCTCAAAGTGCAAGGGCAGCAGATGCATCAGAATACCACAACCTGCAGGATTTCCTCAAGCCCCACACAATGTTCATTTGGAAGGATTGATTGCACAATATTGTGGAAAATACTCATGATGGAGAAGGTAACTTGCTAGCATAGATGGAGTCCAATATGCTGTCTACTGCACCGCAGAGCCTGACCTCAAGTCATCTAAAAGGAAACAAGGATTTAAATGGGTCTTCTGGCTGCCAAGTGGTAACAGGTAGTATGCCATGGGATCAGTGCTGAGCTTCAACCTTTTAGAATGTGCTTTTTAAGAAGCTAAGGTGCAGTTCCTAAGTTTGCTGATGAGACAAAACTAGGTAAGAAAGTGAGTTGTGAAGAGGACATAATGTGCCTACAAAGAAAAATAACTTGGTTAAGTGAGTAGACAGGATTCCAGAAAATGGAATATATGTGGGAAAATGTGAAATTTGTCCATCTTGGAAGGAAGCATTTTTTTTTAAAGAAGCTTTTTATCTAAATGCACAGGGATCTGGATTTGCTAGTGTATGAATTACAAAAGGCTAGTCTATGGGTACAGCAAATAATAGGGAAGTTAATACAGTGTTATAATTTATGGCAATGAGAATTGAATAAAAAACTGTGCTCCATTATTTGGAGCCTTGGTGAGACCACATCTGAGGTCATGTAAGGAAGGATGTAAATTGTGTTGGAAGCAGTTCAGAGAATGTTTTACTGGACTAATACTGGAATGGACAGATTCTTATGAGGCAGGGTTGGATAGGTTTGGTCTTTTATCTGCTGGACTTTATTGTCCTGGAGACTTAATTGAAAAATGTAAGATACTGAGCGTTCCTCACTGGGTAGAGTTGATGAGGATGCTTTATCTTGTAGGAATATCTGGACGTGGAAGCCACTTTAATGAAAGGTTTACAAATTGAAGGTACTTATAAGGCAAAATCTTCCTTCTTTAATGGGGCAAGTCTCTAGAGCTCTGCTTCCATTGCTTTTTTGAAGAAGGATATGTTTGAACATTTTAAAGATGAAGGTGGCTAATTTTTGGAAGCAATGGATAAAGGTTATTGGGGATAGCGAGAAATCATCATACCATTATTAAATGGCAGAGTGTATTTGAGGGACCAGTCTACTTGTACCCTAGATTGATTGTGTGTGAGGCCAGGTTGTTTTGAGTTTGAAGTTACAGCAAACTGAAAACAACCTCATTTATTAACTGTATTTCTTGGAAGTGTTTTGCTCCCCTAACAATGTGCTTTGTTCAATAGTATCCTTAATGTAAAAATAATTTAATAGCAATTTTAAGCTTAAAATGCAAATATACTAAATTA
This sequence comes from Chiloscyllium punctatum, assembly GCF_047496795.1. Taxonomy (NCBI): domain Eukaryota; kingdom Metazoa; phylum Chordata; class Chondrichthyes; order Orectolobiformes; family Hemiscylliidae; genus Chiloscyllium; species Chiloscyllium punctatum. The sequence continues at coordinate 14,962,382 of NC_092743.1, forward strand.
GGGCAATTGTTTTGCAGATATTTGTTATTTTGGTTATGAACCTAAATGACTTCCCTTTTGTCTTTTCTTTTCTACCCCTCTCTAACTCATTACCTTAGGGCTCTTAGCCGGAATCGACATACCCCTAAGCAACTAGTTTGCAATGACAGTCCACTTCGAAAGATGAATTTCAATCAAACATTTCCTGGTGAAGAGTTGATATTAGAGAAAGGTATTAATTGCTTGTTTATTAATTAATTATTTAATATGCAGATTTTTCAATTTAATGGACTGTACTGTACTAAATACTGTAGTCTTGACTACATGATAACATTTGAAAGGAACTTCGAGCTCAGATAATATTGGGTTCCGTAAAAATAAATATTGTCAGTTGCAACAAATTTTTACACCAGACATTGGTTGAGGTATGTAGCAGAGCCAAGGAATGCTAGGGATCCTGATGAATCCTGCTAGACCAAAATCTTTTCAGACCATGTTGAAGACTTCAGTAAGTAAGATTGAGACAGAGGAGCAGAAATGGGCCTGATGCCTCTTTTTGAGCCTACTCTGCCATTGAATAAGTTATTGGTTGAACTTGTACTTAGACTCTTTCTCATTAAATGCCAATATTCCTTGGCACTTAATATTCAGGGAAAAATATACTGTCCACTTTTATCTCGAGTATTTCAACCCCGGAGCATGTTCTTCCCTAGGGTGTTGAGAATTCCAAAGTTTTACAACATCCATTCCTGAATCACTAACCCCTTACCCTGTGGCTGTCATTCTAAATTATAGAGTCAAAAAAAACTTTGATCCCAGCATCCATCCTGTCAATTTCCTTTCATTTAATACCATCATCTTCCCAAGCACAGTTAGGAATAAGCAATAAATGTTGGGTGCAAAGTCTACATCTCATTGTTCTAAGTGCTAGGGCTTGGTCTCCTCTCTCTCATTGGATGATTTCCCATCCCAGAAATCAGTCTGATTTGAGCTTTGCTGCAGTCCTTTGCAGACATGTATACCTTTTTCCTTTCGTTAAGGAGACCAAACCTACTTAACCCTAGGCAAGTGTAGCTTTTCCAACACCTGATTATAAAGGGGTGGGTGGCAGTAAAGAAAAAAGATTCTGGAATATTCTAGTATAAAAACCCTTGTAAGAAAAGCTGTAAATGTTATTTGCTTGTTTAAGTGTTTGCTGTACTTGCATGTTAACTTGCTGCAGTTCATTGATCAGGACATTCAGGTCCCTCTGAACATAGTACCAGTCTGTAGCCTTTTAAAGTTATTCTGCATTTATATTTCTCTTATCAAAGCGAATAATGTAAAATTTCTTAATATATATGATTCACCAAACCTGTCTGTCTGTTTGAAGGTTCCTAACAAATTCTTTCTATCTCTCTCTCCACTCGATCATGTTTGAATCAATAGATCTGGATATAGTACAATCAGGCAGTTGATCGCTGCTCTTAAATCAATCAGATTATAAATAGATGAGTACTGAGCCTTGCAGAATTAGAAATTTCTGACAACACACACGAATTCTATTTGTTCCAATCGTTTAACAACAAATTATTCTGGATGCCAAAGATCTAAAATAAAATCAGTGCTAAAGAAATATATTCAATGGCAATAGATTCTTTGAAGATCCATTATCAGAGTTGAATGTTTACTCTTCCTCTCACCTGAGATGTTTCCAGATCTGCTGAGTTTCTCCAACACTTAACATTCATGTTCCTTTTTGTAAATTTAGTCCTCAAATTGTGCTAATACCATACCCCGATCCCATGTCTCCTAATTAGGTTTAGTTGTTACTTCATACAATACTGAGTATTGTTCTGTCCCTGGCTGTCTGCAATTACAAATAAGCTTGTCCCACTCCTCTATCTTTAGTTTATGCTCTTGCAATTTCTTTTGTCCTCTGATAATTATCCAATTCCCCTCTAAAAGCCATGATTGAATCTGCATCCGTCCCATTTTCATGCATTGTATTCCAAGTCATGATCATATTTGCTTAGAAAAGTTTCTCGTCACCTCTGATTTAGTGCAACACAGCTGTGGCTGCACTGCTGCCTCAGCATCAGGGAGCCAGTTCGATTCCAGCCTTGGGTGACTGTGTGGAGTTTACATGTTAGAACATAGAACATAGAAGAATACAGCGCAGTACAGGTCCTTCGGCCCTCGATGTTGCGCCGATCAAAGCCCACCTAACCTACACTAACCCACTATCCTCCATATACCTATCCAATGCCCGCTTAAATACCCATAAAGAGGGAGAGTCCACTACTGCTATTGGCAGGGCATTCCATGATCTTACAACTCGCTGAGTGAAGAACCTACCCCTAACATCAGTCCTATATCTACCCCCCCTTAATTTAAAGCTATGCCCCCTTGTAATAGCTGACTCCATACGTGGAAAAAGGTTCTCACTGTCAACCCTATCTAACCCCCTAATCATCTTGTACACCTCTATCAAGTCACCCCTAAACCTTCTTTTCTCCAATGAAAACAACCCCAAGTGCCTCAGCCTTTCCTCATAGGATCTTCCTACCATACCAGGCAACATCCTGGTAAACTTCCTCTGCACCCGTTCCAGTGCCTCCACATCCTTCCTATAGTATGGCGACCAAAACTGCACACAATATTCCAGATGCGGCCGCACCAGAGTCTTATACAACTGCAGCCTGACCTCAGGACTCCGGAACTCAATTCCTCTACCAATAAAAGCCAGTACGCCATATGCCTTCTTCACAGCACTATTTACCTGGGTGGCAACTTTCAGAGATCTGTGTACATGGACACCAAGATCCCTCTGCTCTTCCACACTACCAAGTAGTCTACCATTAGCCCAGTAATCCATCTTTTTATTACTCTTACCAAAGTGAATCACCTCACACTTAGCTACATTGAACTCCATTTGCCACCTTTCTGCCCAGCTCTGCAGCTTCTCTATATCCCGCTGTAACCTGCCATATCCTTTCTCACTGTCTACAACTCCTCCGACTTTCATATCATCCGCAAACTTGCTCACCCAACCTTCTAACCCTTCCTCCAGGTCATTTATAAAAATGACAAACAGCAATGGTCCCAAAACAGATCCTTGCGGAACACCGCTCGTGATGGCACTCCAAGATGAACCTTTGCCATCAACTACTACCCTCTGTCTTCTTCCAGCCAGCCAATTCCTAATCCAAACCTCCAACTCACCCTCAATGCCATATCTCTGTATTTTCTGCAGTAGCCTACCATGGGGGACCTTATCAAACGCCTTACTAAAATCCATATATACCACATCTACCGCTTTCCCCTCATCTACCTCCTTAGTCACCTTCTCAAAGAATTCAATAAGGTTTGTGAGGCACGACCTGCCCTTCACAAAACCATGCTGACTATCCTTGATCACATCATTCTTATCCAGATGTGCATAAATCCTATCCCTTACAATTCTCTCTAAGACTTTGCCCACAACAGAAGTGAGACTCACTGGCCTATAGTTACTAGGATTATCCCTACTCCCCTTCTTGAACAAGGGAACCACGTTTGCTAGCCTCCAGTCCTCTGGCACTACTCCTGTAGACAAAGAGGACACAAAAATCAAGGCCAATGGCTCTGCAATCTCCTCCCTTGCTTCCCAGAGAATCCTAGGATAAATGCCATCAGGCCCAGGGGACTTATCTATTTTCACCCTTGCCAGGATTTCCAACACCTCTTCTCTACATATCTCAAAGCCATCCATTCTACTTATTCGTGCCTCGGTATTCATATCGACAACAATGTCCTGTTCCTGAGTGAATACTGACGAAAAGTATTCATTCAGTGCCTCCCCAATCTCTTTAGCCTCCACACGCAACTTCCCATTAAGATCCTTGATTGGACCTATTCCTTCCCTAGTCATTCTTTTATTCCTAACATACCTATAGAAAGCCTTGGGGTTTTCCCTAATCCTACCAACTAAGGACCTTTCATGTCCCCTCCTTGCTGCTGTTAGCTCTCTCTTCAGGTCCTTCCGGGCTACCTTATAACTCTCAATCGCCCCTATTGAACCTTCACTCCTCATCTTTACAAAGGTCGCCCTCTTCCATTTAACAAGGGATTCCAACTCCTTATTAAACCACGGCTCCCTCACACGACTCTTTCCTCCCTGCCTGGTAGGTACGTACTTATCAAGGACACTCTCAATAGTTGCTCCTTGAACAAGTTCCACATATCAATTACGCTCTTGCCTTGGAATCTACTTTTCCAATCCACACATGTTCTTCCTGTGTCTGTGTGGATTTCCTCTGGATGCTTCAGTTTCATCCCAGAGACCAAAGATGTGCAGGTTAGGTAGATTGGTTATGCTAAATTGCCCATAGTGTCCAGGAATATTCAGGTTAGGTGAGTTGGCCATGAGAAATGCAGGAATACAGGGGTGGGTCTTGCTGGGATGCAGTCAGAGGATCAGTGTGGATTCCTTGGGTTGAATGGCTTGCTTCCACACTGTAGGGATTCTATGATTCCTCTTGCCTTGAACCTTGAAAAGGTTCCAAGGTTCTTGCCCTTTCCAACAATGTGAACAGTTCTGTAACACCAGCTGTTCTGTTCCGATCCCTCGAGGCTTTCAGCAATTGTATTAAATCTGTTACCTTTTTTCCTTTGCAAGGAGATGCACCCAGGTTTGAGTTATTTATCCACATAACTGAAGCTTTTCAGACTGGAATCCATTCTAAGATCTAATCTAATCATTTGGGTCCAAATCATTATTTCCTAAAGATTCGCCATAACTTCCTTGCTTCCATACTGTATGCCTCTAATACCCAGGATTCTATGTACCTTGATGACTTTCTCAACCTGTGTTGCCCTTTAGTGATTTGACTAGGTCTACCTACTCCTTTACCCCTTTTGCAATTTAGTCTTTTCTATTGCTCCTTCTTAACCTCCTAAGTCTATCACTTAAACACTCACCCTGCAATAAGTTCCATATACTATGTGTACATCCATTCCAGTGGGGATGTGTGTCCTTTCGAAGTTGAGCACTGCTGTTCCGACAGTTCATGGTACTTCCAAGGTTTGTTGAATTTAAGCTCTGAACACTAGTCTAGGTCTTTAATATGGATAATACTGCCTGCTTATGTCTTATCAAAATGTTTTTGATAAACTTATCAAATGTTTTTGAAAATTCAAAGAGGCTACCTCAACGTATAACCTCTAAAACCATTAACCGATTTGCCAAGTTCAATTTCCCCTCCACAAATCCAAGTGGACTCTGTTGAAGTATATTTCAAGTTAATAAGTTACCTATTGCCAAATCCCTGTGGTTTTAATATTTTAAGTGTAACAGTGACTGATACAGATCACTCCATGGTTTGTTCAGGGTTAGAACGTAACTCTTGGCATTCCCTCATTCGAAGGAGAAATTCCATCCTCTATTGACATCATTAGTGGGCGGCACAGTGGTTAGCACTGCTGCCTCACAGTGCCAGACACCAGGGTTCAATTCCCCCCTCAGGTGGGTGACTGACTGTGTGGAGTTTGCACATTCTCCCCGTGTCTGCGTGGGTTTCCTCTAGGTGCCCTGGTTTCCTCCCACAGTCCAAAAATGTGCAGGTTAGGTGAATTGGTCGTGCTAAATTGCCCGTAGTGTTAGGTGCAGGGGTAAATGTAGGGGAATGGGTCTGGGTGGGTGCACTTTGGAGGGTCGGTGTGGACTTGTTGGGCCGAAGGGCCTCTGTCCAGACTGTAAGTAAACTAATCTAATGTAATCAACCATACTACCCACCAAGATAATAAAAATTTGAACGCACTCTTATTCTGTTTTTGTATTCACTTGTGGGACATGGGCATGGCTAGCTTGTTAGCTGTTATTGCCCATCCCTAGTTGCCCTTGAGAAGGTGATGGTGAGCTACCACCTTGAACCACTGTAGTCCACATGTTGTAGGTTGACCCACCGAGCAAGGAGGAGAAAGGAAGCACTGCAGATGCTAGAGAATTGGAGTCGAAAAGGGTGCCACTGGGAAAAGCATAGCATATCCGGAAGCATCCAAAAAGGAGAGTTATCCAGCGCCATCCTTTTCAGATGATGAGTGGTTTGGAAGGGAACTTGTATGTCCTCATGTATCTGCTACCCTTGTCCTTCCAGCTGGAAGTGGTTGTGGGTTTGGAAGGTGCTGACTAAGGATCTTTTGAATTTCTGCAGTGCAGCTTGCACATAGTGCACACTGCTGCTACTGAGCATCAGTGATTGGAGTACATGCTTGTGCTGCTTTGTCCTGGATGGTGTCCATCCAGAGAAGCTTAATTGTGCATGACTCACAGCAAAGAAACATCCCCATGAACAATATTATTGTAGGAGGGGAATAAACTAACAATGGTTAACTAAGGAAGTTGAGGATAGTACCAAATTGAAAGCAAAATATACAAAATGGCAAAGATTAGTAGCAAACCAGAGAATTTGGAGAATTCTAAAAGCTAAAAAGTTGTACACAAGAAATTATGTACAACAGGCAGAGAGCATACATACTAAATAATCAATTTGATGGGGTAGGGCAGAAAGATTAAGCACAGTAATCATCATTAGTCTTATTTCCGGAGTACTTTTTCCCTAAAGACTGACAATTTCCCTGAAGCAGACTGGTTGCAAAATAGGATTTTAAAATTATTAGCTACAGATTTGGTGGATGCATTAGTTGTAATCTACTAATAAGCCTTAGATTTGAGAAAGGTCTTGGGAGGTTGGAAAGCTACCAATGTTGCGCCCTTATGCAAAAAGGGGAGAGAATTAGAAAATGGGTAACTAGAGGTCAGTTAGCTTGATGCCTGTCATCAGGACTATGTAGTGTGTATGATATATGATGTAACAGCAGAACATTTTGAAATGTATAATAAAAACAAAAAGAATCATGGCTTCATCAAAAGGATATCGTGCTCGACAAATTTACTGTTGCTGTTTTGAGAAAGATAATGGGAAACAAGTAGATTTAATATTTGCGTTTCCTAGAGACATTTGATAAGCATACTTAAGATAAACCATGGTTTTGAGGGCAGTACACTATCCTGCTGAGTGAATGCCAAGAATTATGTTCTAACCCTGGGCAAACCAAAGAGTGATCTGCACCACAGTCAGTGTTACTCTTAAAATATTAAAACCTTACAGATTTGGCAATAGTAATTTTCTTGTATTAATTGGCTAATCCTCTATCCAGAGTGTAGAGTGTTGCTGGAAAAACACAACAGGTCAGGCAGCATCCAAGAAGCAGAAGAATCGGCATTTTGGGCATACGCCCTTCGTCAGGAATGAGGCTTGTGGGCCAAGGGTGCTGAGAGATAAATGGGAGGGTGTTGGTAACTGAAAATACAATAGGTAGATGCATTCTCAGCTCTTATGTTCTCAGCCCCCCCCCCCGCCCCATTTATCTCTTAGCGCCCCAGCCCACAAGCCTCGTTCCTGATGAAGGGCTTATGGCCGAAACATCGTTTCTCCTGCTCCTCGTATGCTGTCTGACCTGCTGTGCTTTTCCAGCAACACACTCAACTCTGATCTCTATCTGCAGCCCATACTTTCTCCCAATCCTCTATCCATACTTGTCTACTTATTGGAGGAGTTCAGGGGAGATGTTAGAGGTAGGTTCTTTACGCAGAGTGGTGGGTGCTGGTAGTTGAGTCTGATACATTAGGGACATTTAAGTGACCCTTGGATAGGTAAGTGGAAAATCGTACAGTGAAGGGTATGTGAGTTAGTCTAATCTTAGAGTAGGATAAAAAGCTGGCACAACATCAAGGGCTGAAGGGCCTCTACTGTTCTATGTTCTATGTTCTAAAGTTGGGATAAAGAGGGTACTTTCAAGATGGCAACCTGTGGAGTTAATACAATTCCATAGGGATCAGTGCTGGGGCCATAATTCTATTCCAATTTATCTTAATGTCTTGGATGAGGGAGGTGAATGTGCACTTGCCAAATTAAGAGGTGACACAGAAGTAGATAGGAAAGCCAGTGGTGAAGAAGACCTGAGTCTACAGAAGGATATAGACAATTTGGGTGAGTGGGCAAAAACTTAGCAAATTTAATGTAATGTAGGAAAGTATGAGGTTATGCACTTCAGGAAGGAGGGAATATTAGGCTGTAGAAAGCTGCAGCACAGATTTTGGAGTCGTAATGCAAGGATCAGCAAGAGTAATAGGGAGGGCAAATAGAACATTGGCCTTTATTCCAAAGACCAAGGACTGTTAAAATAGGGAAGTGCTCCTAAAAACTATACAAAGCAATCGACCACAGCCAGAATGCTGTGACTCGTTTTGGACCCTTTATCTCAGGAAAGATGTAGTGGCATTGGAAACAATACAGAGAAGGTTCACTAGGTTGATTCCAGGCATGGAGGAATTTTTTAATATGAGAAGTTGAGTTGGTTGCATCTATACTCAATGGAGTTTAGAAAAAAAAGAGGTGATCTTCTTGAAACATACACGATTCTTGAAGCTTCGCACAGATATGGAAAGATTGTGGTCCCTTATGCAAGAGATTAGGACCATACGGCATACTCCCAGATTAAGGGGTCACCCATTTAAATTTGATGAGGAATTTTTTTCCCTGAACAGGTAATCATGGAATTTTACAAGAGTGGGCTGTCCAAGCTGGTTACGTATATTCCAGGCTGAGACTGACAGTTTTATTCAGAATCAAAAAGTGTGGTTCAGCAAAAGCACAGCCTATCAGGCAGCATCCTGATGAAGAGCTAATGCTTGCAACATTGACTCTCCTGCTCTTTGAATGCTGCCTGACCGGCTGTGGTTTTCCAGCACCCCACATTTTGACTCTGATCTCCAGCATCTGTAGTCCTCACTTTCTCATAGTTTTATTCAGCAAGGGCATCAGGATTAAAGGCAGGAAGGTGGAGTTGAGGGTTATCAACTCAGCCAATGATCTCATTGATAGACAGAACAGAGATTTTTTGGCTACTTGTGCTCCAGGATCTCATGGTTTTCCATTGTACTATCGTGGATAGATCACAAGTTACCTTTTAATTCTGCTGCTTTTTCAGAAATCTCACAGGTAATCAAGAACTGAAGCAATGCTTAAATGTTTTGCATGTACCAACCAAAGTAACAACCCTCAAGTAAGCACGTTAAGCCGTAACTCAGCTTCACTAATTAATGGTGGAACCAGCAACAATCTCACCAACAGTGAATGTCTCTGGAAGTATCCAGGGTTTGATCCTTGTGCCGTGTTCTTTGGCATTCTGCTACTGAGTTATTGTTGAATTTTGTACAGTTTCTCTGTTTCATGTCCATAGTGTGACATTATTGATTTCCTCTAGATTCTTTCATCCCCAATATTGATTACAAGACTGCCTCTGTAACTTGCCTTATCAGAAGTAGCTCCTCTGTTCATTTGTTATTGTTCAGTGTTAGTTGTCTGTTTTAAAACCGCTTGATCTGCAATTATTCCCTTCAGGATATATTCTCTCTGCAGGCTGTCTTAATTGCCCATTTGTCACTAGGCAGCAGTGTTATCACCTCTCTCTCCCAGGAAATGGCTTGTTTATGTTCTTTCGACTTTTTTTTCCCAGGGATCATGTTGCTTTTAATTCCCTTTTTATAGCAGTTTCTCCTTGACCATTTCGTTTCCATAAACCGTTTAATCCAGAAAAAAAGATTGTTGCTGATTCTTTGAATCTATGAACTTGAAGTTGTGAAGTTTACATTGTGTCAGTACCTTGTTTAATTGCACACCACCATTCACAGCTGAATGTGGCAGGACTGAGCTGAGTTGAGGTTGGTGGTTGTTTCCCTAAGCTTGCAGTTTGATATGTAAATAATCCAGTGTCATAGCTTCACCACATTGACATCTAATTTCTAGATATGGCTGGTGCAGTTCGTAAGATGCCTTCCTTCACTCAATGCCATTTCATGACTTTACAAATTGTGGTCGAATATAATTCTACTGAAGCTGATGTCCCAGAGTGTCATGCAGATGCCCACTTTTGAGTTTCTAGCTCAGTTTGAAATTTTTTTCATTATCCATAAGATGTGTGTATGGCTGGCTCAGCCAGCCTTTATTACCATCCCTCATTGCCCTTGAACTGAGTGGCTTGCTGGATCTTTTTCAGAAGGTAGTGAAAATTCATCCACATTGATTTGGATCTGGAGTCCCACTAGATCAGGTCAGGATAGAAAATTCCTTTTGTTAATATTAATAATTCAGGCATTTCTTTGACAACATTTCACAGTTGTTACATGGTTGCTATTAGATCAGCTTTTTGTCCCAGCTTATGGTAAATCACATTTCACCATCTGCCTTGTTAGAAATGAAACCCAGATTCCCAAAAAAATTAGCTTGGGATTCTGCATTACTAGTTCATAAGAAATAGGAGCAGGAGTTGGTTTATCTGGCCCGTTGAGCTTGCTCTGCCATTCAAGAAGATCATGGCTGACTAAGCCCCGCTTTACAACCTGCTGACCATAGCTGTTAATTCCTCTACTGTTCAGAAATCTGTCTTTGCCTGAAAAATATTCAATGAGGCAACCTTAGCTGCTTCACTGGGCAGGGAATTCCACAGATTCACCACCCTTTGGGGAAGAAGCATCTCCTCAACTCAATCTGAAATCTGCTCCTCCTTATTTTGAGGGTATGCCCCCTAGTTCTAGTTCACCCGCCAGTGGAAACAGCGTCTGTGCTTCTATCTTATCTATTCCCTTCATAACTTTATATCTTTCTATCAGCTCCCTCCCTGTTCTTCTAAATTCCAATGAGTATAGTGCCTGTCTATTGAATCTTCATAAGTCAACCCTCTCGATTGTGGAATGAACCTAGTGAACCACCTCTGGACTCCCTCCAGTACTGTATATCCCCTTCAAGTAAGGAGATCAAAACAGTTGCATTACCACTATGCCACCAACTCTCTTTTTATACTATATATAAATTGGTAGTGCCACACACCATTGGACAGCATTCTCAGTGTGAAGGAATTTCTACTGATAGTCAGTACGACCAATATAGTCATAGACAGGAGACAGGTTGACATGTTGGTTTTCTCACCACCTGCTGCTAAACTAATCTCCATTATATCCTTTATGGCTGGGTTGGTTCTTGAATCTTCTCTGTCGGCTGCAGAGCCACTCTTCAACCCCTCACAACCAATATACCTCAAAACTAAACCTACACTTCTAGTACCTTAGCTAATTTAAATCTGGTCTAAGAGGTCTGTTGGCTTCTGTCAGCATGGGCACTGATGAAAACACACTGGGATGGATATGAGTTTGATCAGAACGCCTTTCCTTTTTTTTTCTTTTTCAATTTGTGATGGTTGTTTAGACCTTGGCATACTTGTATCCTAATGTTCTTAGTATAGTCAACGCTAATGCAAAGATTCCGTTTAATGATCTAACTTGGAAATCATTTACTTATTTTGAGTAAACTAACTTCACAATCAGTTATCAAAATAAAATATTACAACTATTTGATTTCTTTTCATAGTCTATGATATCCCAAAGAGAACAAATGACATCAAGATATTCTATGCAAATCTGAAAAAGGTGACACTCTCTGTTACTGGAAGCTCTACAACTGAAATCACTCATTCAGAAGTTTTGGATTCATTTTCATCATCTCATAGTATGAGTGTTGAATCAGAAAGGTATTTATAAGTATTATTTTACAAATTTAAATTTGATTTTAATGTATGAGTTTCATTATTTATGAAACTGAAATTCTAATCATAATGAGTTAAAAGTTGAACTCCAAGATCAATGGTTAACTGGTTGAATGGCAGAACACACTTGACTGATTGCATGATTTACTCTTCCTATTCTGAGGGAAATAACTTTTTGATTTATGTTTGAATATTCTTAAATGTTTTATCTAGAAAGTATGTTGAACTTTTTTATTTAGAAGAAACAGATGGCAAGTTTAAGGAAAAACCTTAGAATAACATTTGTCTAATATAACTTTGTAGCGTACTCGGAAGCACAGAAAGGAATCCATCAAATACATCATTAGATGTTCTTCCAGTGAGAGGTCCACACGGTTCTCCATTATCTTTGAATGCTTCTAATCAAATGTTGAAGGAGTCGCCTAAACAAAAATTGTCATGGAGTATTCGGCCTGAATATTTAATTCTTACTGTGCCATCAGCTGGTGAGTAGCATTGCATTGCAGTTTCTATTATGTTGATGTAGGAAATGAGAAGCACTAGGTATGTTCGGACATGCTTTCCTCTAGATAAATTGCAAATGGAAAAGCACCACAAAACTCCTTGACAAAAGCCAAATACTGCAAATATTTGTACTCTTAGACAAGCAGAAAACAGATGATACACTTGATATGCTGATTTTCTTTATCCATCCTTTCCTGCTCCACTTGAGTGTTAACTAAAATATCACTTCACTTTAAGTTGTCAGTGGGAACTGATGTGGTTGACTTGTGCCACAGACTGATGTTTGTAGGAGCATGGACAGAATCTAGCAAATCAGTAAGATATTCCCGCTTCAGGCGACTAACTGTGTGGAGTTTGCACGTCCTCCCCGTGTCTGCGTGGGTTTCCTCCGGGTGCTCTGGTTTCTTCCCACAGTCCAGAGATGTGCAGGTCAGGTGAATTGGCCATGCTAAATTGCCCGTAGTGTTAGGTAAGGGGTAAATGTAGGGGTATGGGTGGGTTGCGCTTCGGCGGGGCGGTGTGGACTTGTTGGGCCGAAGGGCCTGTTTCCACACTGTAAGTAATCTAATCTAATCTAAACAAATTCTCATAACTCCCCATGCAAGGTGAAGCCACAAGAGAGACCCATATATATCTGCTACTGGGAGTGGCTATCAGGTGTTAGCAGTGAAACCTTTGGAATTTGATTTTCATGATCATGATTGGTGATGTTCTAATTTTGTTTGCATGATTTATAGATGGATCAGCGCAAACTGGACGTGTACAGATTATAAATCATTCCCCTAGGTCTTTGCCTTTTGAGATGTCTTGGCCAGCGCACTCCTTAACAGTAACACCCCAACATGGAGTTGTTGATCCAGAGTATGTATAACCTTGTATTAATAGTTTATGATCCTTGCAATTGGGTATACTTAAGTTGTTACTTTGTGATTCAGAACTGAATCCATATGGTTTTCATTTTAACTTCACTAACCTTTGAATTTTTAATTAATAACTATAAATGAAATAGAATTAGGATTTATTGTCATGTGGACTCAAGTAGAGAGATACAGGAGTACAGTGAAATGTTTTATAATGTAGCTGTTCACGGTGCCATTTTAGGGTGCAAGGTACTGAGATGCAGAATCTTTGGTTAAAAGTATAAAAATAAAGAAATAAGCATAAAAGTTCACCAGGACAGCCTGTTCTGCTATAATGCAATAGTTCTGTACTTGTGCAATCCCGTGTTATAGGAAAATCACATAATAGCAGCACCATTAAAACTAATGGGGTCAGAATTGCATTATAACCAACACATGCATTAAACGTTTGCACTTCAGAAACTGTGTCCCCAGTTTGCCTATCATGTTATGGTGAATTCAGATTAATGAAATGCACGTTATAGCAGAACAACCTGTATAGTGTTTTAGCCATGGGCCTGCAGTCGCTCCATACTGTGCCTTACCATAAGGGCTCAATTTCCATACTGCTGTCTCTCAACTGATCACCATATTTTCTCTTGTGCTCTCACTCATGCTCTCCCGAACACACTCATCCACACTGGGCTTGACACCTGCATTGTTGCACTGCTGTCTCACTGCTGACTGCCATCCCCTCTCTCTCCCCCGCATTGGGCTCCATCTCTCAATCTCATTGCTATCTTGCTGCTAACTGCCATCTGTACTCAATAACCACCTGGCCAGAGACCCACTCTAGTGCTGCTCTGGGCCCCAGCCGCTAAAACCCCTGCTCTCGGCCCCCAACTGATGCTATCTGTGCTGCTGCCTCCATGACTGAGCTCCCTCCAGAAGGTAAGGAGAGAAAAAAAAAGTTTTAAATACTTAAAGAAAAATGCAAGAAAAGAAAGAAAAACTGTCAGTAGGCAAACTCTGGCTCAAGAACCCAATTCCACCAGCTTAGATCAGGCTTTTGTCATGTTGCACATCATAGCCAACCAAGCATTGATTGCCCACAAACTTGTCAAATCTTTGAGCAGCAGTTTGTGACTACTAGAGATCCTTTTCAGCATGGTGCTGTCTATAGAGGGGTTTGCAACCTGTGTACGTGGAGCAAGACCATTGTTTTAATTCTGATCAATCCTTTCATCTGAGTTACTGGCTCAGTTTTTTTTAAAGTTAATTCTTAAGATTTGGCTAGCATTTATTGTCGTGAAGGTAGTGGTGGTGAACTAACTTCTCTAGCCATTGCAGTCTGCTTACTTTGGAGTTGCCCAAAATGTTGTAAAGGGGGGGGTGTTCTAGGATTTTGACTACTAATGGGACAGCAGTATACTTCCAAGTCAGGTTAGTAATTTTAATTGGATGATTTTGGGTCAACACAAGGTAGGTTTTTAGCAAAAAAAAAGTTTCCTGATTCAATCCTGCTTCTAACCCACCTGTTCCCAGCTTTAACTGAAGCCAGATATCAGGTTGAAATATTAATGATGAGACTGCAGTCTTCATTGTCATTCTACTTTTTAATTTGTACTACTGGCTAGGTAATTTCATCTCTTAAATGGAGGAAGATTTTATTTGTTCAGGAGTGTGTTTTCACACCAGCTTCTTGAATCTAGGTGCATATTAGAAGAGCCACTGCAATCAGGCCCAAATCCCTCCTAACATGTTTTCTGCTGCCTCTTAACTTGCTGATTCTACACCTGATAAAATTTCACTTGCACATGAATGCACCACAGACTTAAGTTAACTAGAATGGCAGTTTCGTATTGGTTCTCTTGTTTGGCATTCCAAACATGTTCCTTAAAGGCATGCTAAATAAGAACCACTTAACCAGAAGACCCTCCCCTCCCTGAACGTTGTCACTGCCTGGCAAGATCTAATTAAAAGTTGCTGGCTGTCTTGAAACTGGCTAAAATATCCAGTTGTTAATTCCTTGTCAATATGCCACCTAGCTTTCTCCCGAACCATTGTTCACAAAGGGGAGCTATGAGGATGGGGTAACCCAAGTGTGTTAATGAAGTGGCATTTCCTTTCTTAAAAAGCTGAGCATGTACAGTTTTATAGTAATATGAATGGAGACGTTGCTCCTAATTTACAAATTGTACTAAAATGAAGACGACACTATTAGAAGGTGCTTAACCACACATAATCCGTTGTCCTTCTACTGATAAGGAGCTTGAATTTTCACTGGGAGTCCTTGCATTTAAGATACTGAACAATATGCCCTTTTCTATGGTCATTTCAATTGCTTATAAAAAGAACTCTTGCCATTATATGGGTAAGGGGGCAACGTATTTAAAACATTACTTTTGATGCTGTTTAGATGGTGTCATAATACAGGAAAGAAAGGGGTCATCTGGCCCATTGCATTTATATTAGCTGTCTTAAAAAAGCCATCCAGTTATTTCTGTTCCTCTTCACAGATGTAAACTTCTGCATTTTGTTTTCCATTTCCCCTTTTAAAAGTGCTGTTGGATCTATTTTTCACATTGATTCATAATGAATTTTTTTCCTTAGTTCTGGAAGCTAAAACTTTTGGAGAGAAGCAGCCAGTTGAACGGAGATTGTAGCATAAAATCAGAGTATTCTAAGAGGTGATGTATTTGATCTGCTGTAGGAGCAGGGTACAGTCCTTTTGAAAGGTTATGAATTCATTAGGCATCTTTTCAGGACAAGAGGCGATTAGTTTTTTAGAGCTGCCTTTTGAGGGAAGTGGAGGTAAGATCTTTGAGCAAGGAATTAGTTTTTTAAATCTTTGTGCTCAGTGGTCACTTTTAATCCACTTGTTAGGGTGAGTTGCTGAGAAATTTGTAGGAACGATCTCAACTCTACCTACTATTTAAACTGTAGTTGCAGGTGTGCTTCGCTGGTAATTCTTTTAAGTCATTCATCTCATTTAATTCTATCCATTGGTGTGGAGAATGGAGATTGAAGATTATTTGCTGCTTTTTAACATTAAAATTTATTCTGTTTTTTAAAAGTTGTGAAACCTTGTAACTATATTCTCCCAAGTAAATACTGGATCGTAACAATATTTTGAGATTCCTTCTGCAACCAGAACCAAGTTTGGGACTCTGATCTGTTACAAGATGTGCCTTTTTAAGAAACATTTGTCCTATCATGACTTTTGAAAGCAAGTGTTGTAAACTTGAAGTTGCACGGTCTGCTCTGAATCCTGATGTGAAATTGCCATTGTTGGACTGGGGTGGGCAAAATTAAAAAAAGTCACGACACCAGGCGTTGTGATTTTTAACTTTGCTCTGATCCCATCAATGTAGCTAGCTTTGTTTTATTTTTAAAAAGTCGATGATAAAAGCAGCATGAAAGGGTGGGGTCAAGCTCCCACAGTGGTGGGATTTTAGTTTAATTTTCAGTAGCTGTTGAGATTTGGAAGATGTGAGACATCTCTCCACACTACAGCAAAACACTTGTTCTCTCTAGAATTTTCTCCTGATGTTCTTTCCTCCTGGACTGGAGAAATGTTGTGTGTGAGACAGTCTGTTTTGCTGAATTTGCCTTTTTCCAAGGGTGTGTTTATGGGATGTTACTGTATTAGAACAGTTGCTGTTTAGTAGTTAACAGAATAATAGATTATTTCAGTTTTCCAGCAGTGTTATTCAAATTCTTAGTTCTTTTGTTTGTGTTTTAACTATAGTGAAAGAATAAAATGTATTTTGTTTCAAGCCTGGTAATCAGGCTAATTAAATTGTATCTGGAACACAACACCTTACACTTGTCTTTTAAAAATAAGAAACGTTCTTGGGGTTTCGGCTATCATCTTAATATATTTTGAGGGGGATTTGGTCTGGCCCATATCTGATTCTAGATCTGATAAGTGCTTTCTAAATTCTAACCAGTTGTTGCATTATGTTGTCCCTGAACTAAACTCAGTTGGTTTTACTGTGAGCAGCATCTATCCATCCTCCTTAGCACAAAGCTGGTCAGTTCATCTTCATTTCCTGCTTTGTGTAGTTTTGTTCTGAACAATGTTTTCAATAGGTGTTGCCTTTTTTTAAGGGTAGTTTGGATGCATTTATTTGTATTATCCTCATATTTAATCAATCTATTGTATCTCGTCCAGTGCCATTTGTCTGCATTGAGAGATTTCAGCAGCTACTGATTTTTTTTGTTCTTGCTTACAAGGAAAGTTTCTTGAATATTGTTAATTAACTATGTTCACTTCAACTTGGAATAAATATTTAACTTTTACAGTGTAGTTCAGAATTATCTATAATGCTTTTGGAAGAATGTTGGAGAAATACAAGACTACTAAAGACTCCTGCATAGTGTCCAACTCCTAAAACACAGATGCATTCAGACTGTCTGTTGACAAATTATTTACTTAGATAAGAGTACTCAATGATGCTTAAAATTTGAAGACTGAACAGAGGCATATCAGTGGTACGTGGTTGATTGATATTGCTTCTCGTACTTAAATAGCACCACTATCACTGTAAATACAGAATTTATAAACTGATTTTGCTAGCTATAATGAAAAATGATGTTTGTCTTTATTTTAATCAGGAGCCATTTATTAATTCTTGTGAGTCCAAATCCTTCTCTCATTGCTAAGCCTTCTGCTGTACCATGGAGTGGTAAGATCTATGTGCAATGTGACAACATACAGCAGGTAAGTAATATATAATTTAGTTTGCAATTATTTGGCTTTTTAAAATTTTGGATTAATTTGACAGGAAATACTTTATCCTGAAGAATCATTTTTGCTCAGATTAAGGTTCCTTCCCAAATAGGTTGACCAGTAGAGAAACAGTCTCGAGTACGACTCAAATCCATTAATTAATTGCATGCAATAGATTTTAAACTTTCTTTTTACCTCCACTTTGTGTCGCAGCGAATAAAATTGGAAAAACAGGTACACAATCCTTTATTCAAAATCCTTGGGGCCGGTGGTTTTTCGGATTTCTGAATTTTTCAGATTTCGGAACAAATGACGTTTTCACTGTGAAATAAAAATTACCTAACAGCAGACATGCGTGTGAAATAATACAAGCGCTGAGACACAATTGATGCCTGCCAGTGCTGGACCATGTAGCCACATTACATGGTTTGAATGGGTATGGAGTTGGATCTACTGTTTGCATGCCAAAATGACGCCCCACACTCCACGAAAAAGATTTTGGAGCCTTCCAGAATTTGGAATTTCGGATAAAGAATTGTGTGCCTGTACAAGAATTCTTCAGTAAAATAACTTATTGGTGAGTTCGGGTAACTAAAATTTTCTTGCAACTAGGAGCATTTTGTTTCAAAAATAAAGCAGTTAAATATTGGTGTGCTTGCAGTCTTAATTCTGAACGCTATACCTTCAGTGTGCATTCTGCCATCTCTTCCAGTCTAAACCATTGATTTGAGGTAGAATTAGGTTTATGGTTAAATTTAAAAAAGAGATTGCTGCTATAATTCTAAGTTTCTGGCCTCATTTGTTCCTTCAGATTGCTTTTTTTTCTTGCCCTACCTTAACCGATCTGCAACCGAAGCAACATTTATTGGCAATTTTCTTAACTTGGGATTCTGTCACAACTTCACCCAACACTATTAACACATGCTACCCTTACAACATCGTGTATTAGGTTCCCCTTGTGTTATCAACTCTATTTTTATATCAACTTCTAGTGCAAGTTAATTAGAAAAAACGGACAAAAGCCAGCCAGAGAACGAAGTAATTCTGAAGAATTAAACCACATTTATTTCAATGCTGAATCCATGTCATGTTTGTCATTTTATATAAATAATTTGGATGAGAATATAGCAAGCATTGTTATAAAGTTTGCAGGTGACACCAAGATTAGTGATATTGTGGACAGTGAAGGATATCCAGAATTACCAAGAGATCTTGATCAATTGGGTCATTGGGTTGAAGAGTGGCAAATGGATTTTAATTTGATTAATTGCAAGGTATTACATTTTGGTAAAACAAAGACAACACTTATACAATTAAAAGGTAAGGCCTTGAGCAGTGTTGTAGAACAGAGACACCCTAGCTGTTTAGGAACATAACTCTTTGAAGTCTACAATGATTACCGAGGCATTTAGTATGCTTGCCTTTATTGTTCAGATCTTTGAATATAGGAATTGGGACATTATGTTGAGGTTGTACAGGACATTGGTGAGGAGACAGTGAGGACTGCAGATGCTGAAGATCAGAGTTGAGTGGAGTGCTGGAAAAGCACAGTCGGTCAGGCAGTATGCGAGGAGCAGGAGAATCGATGTTTCGGGCATACAGGAATTGGTGAGGCCTCTTCTGGAATACTCTGCCCAGTTCTATTCACCCAGTTATAGGTAGGATATTAATAAATTGGAGAGGGTCCAGTATATTACCAGGAATGCAGGTTTTGAGTTGAATGGATAGGCTCTGACTTTTTTTCACTTCAACGTAGGAGGTTGTGAGGTGACTTGGAGGTTTATAAAATCATGAACAGCATAAATTAGGTGAATGGTAAATTCTTTTTCCTAGAGTTGGGGGTATCACAACTAGGGGACATACTTTTAAGGTGAGAAGAGAAAGATTTAAAGACATGAGGGGGTAATTTCTTTTACACAGAAAGTAGTTTGTGTGTGGGATGAACTTCCTGTGGAATTAGTGGCTGTGGTTACAGTTAAACACTTAAAAGACATTTGGATAAGTACATGATTGAGATGTTTGGAGGGATATGGGCCAAATGCAAGCAGGTGGGTCTAGTTTGCGATTATGGGTAAGCATAGACTGATTGGGCCGAAGGGTCTGTTTCTGGGCTTTATGACTCCGACTCTGCAACAGTTCAGAATTCTCATCCTTGGTTGTCAGTGTAATACTTTGTGCATTAAAGATTGTCCAGCTAATGTTCAGTTGTACAATCACATCTAATGTTAATTAAAGCTTTGAAAGCGCAGGCTGGTTGGGTACTGTCAGTACTTCACTTGTTGCACACTTTCACAGTACTACTATGCAGTTACTTAGAGCATGCTGCCATCAAGCCAAAAAGATGTTCTATCAAACAAATGAACAGTATGGTATATAAATTTCAATGTCAGTGTAATGCCAAGTATGTTGGACATATATTTCAAAGATAGTAGGTTATATCAAACATGAGCTATTCACAACAAGCAAGATATTGACTATACACTACCAGCCCACTCTTGGGAAAACTTGTAATAGTGTCTTCAAATGCAGAATTACATATGGATAGAATTTGTTGGATGCAAAAAATTACATTGACTATCATTTTGGGATTGTCACTTGGGCTTGTGGTGTGGTATGCTTACGCCTTCTGAAAACTGTATGTATTAATACACAGGGTTCTGTTCTTTTCAGATAGTCAGTCAGAACATTTATTCGCTCTGCATCTGTTTCAGGTCAACAAATGGGTGACAGCTGTTTGGTCAGGGCATTGCACTGAGTAATAAAATTCTTGGTTTAAAATTCAGACAAAGCCTAGTTGTTAACTATCCTTTGGCATTAATAGATGCATTCACAACTGCACACCTCTACCAATCAGTGCACTAGACAATCAGTCAACACTCTAGCATTGGATCTTTTATCCCCCTTCAGTTTGCCACCCTTAGTGAAATGTGCTGATGTGTGCAAGATGAATAGCTTCAATAAAAATCTGACTTATTTTTTTCAGTAAGACTCCAATCATAAAGGATTTGATAACCCCAAAAAGCCAACATCAGCATACGATTATGAGTGGTATGAGTCTGCCTGTGATGATATCCAGTACTTTTTTGTTTGTTTAATAGGCAATGAATGTCCTCATGGAATGAGGCTATATGTTACTTTATTTGTCTGTTTTTTGAGAGAGAGACAACAAATTTTGCTCAGTTTTGAAATGCAGAAATCATTGTAGGAGGGGTTGCCACATTCATAATCAATACTAAATTGCATTAATCATTCTTCAAATGAGTTAATAGAAACCAAGATTTTTTTTTATTTATTATAGCATTATCTGCTGTACCTTAGCCATTGCATTGTGATAATACATTTTCTGTTTCTTTAGTTAATTAAAGTACAAATCCGTGAAGATGTTATAATGGATACTTCCACACCTGTATTAAGTCCATCTGCTGTGCTAGATACGGAACTTTGGACACCTAACCTTAATTTAGCAAAGCCTCTATTAAAATCTCCTCCTACCAAACTGAAGATAAAGAACAGAACTGTGCACTTTCCCTTAACAGCAGCTGGGTCTACCTCAGGTAAAAAACCAACAATAGGTGTGCTGCTGCTGTTGATTTTATGTGCCGTTCCAAATAAACTACCAACTAACACCAGAAGATCTTTTGTATAGAATCATAGTATTGGTTATTAATCATGTGGTGCAGAGGTTGAGATGTCCTTAGTGTCAGTGTAGACCTGATGGGCTGAATGGCCTCTGTGCAGTAGGGATTCTATGATTCTAGCTCACTTTGACTTCATTCTAATGAGTTTATATCTTAAATAACCTGTAGAATAGTCTTCTCTCTAACACTTGTGCAACCATCCTCCTCTTTATCTGAATCTCTCTGACTTCTAAACAGTCAAAACATCTCCTCCTGAGCTTTGATGGCTTATAAACTTCTAACAACAGCATAGCTGCTCTTATTGACTATTTCCCCTGTATTAGTCTGCTTCTGTGTGTAATTTGCCAGTTGTGACAGTGATGAATTACAGTTTAATGTGCAGTGCATCACCTTGTTAGAAGAAAACTGAGAGCGGGATGCTTGTTTGTTTCATCTCAAATGGATTAGGGCATTTCTTTATATATTATTCACCTTTCCTGCTGAATCAGACAGCATCCTATTGGAGGAAAACCAGGAAAATGCTAGTATGCTGTTGTTCACAACCTCAGCACATGGATGCACTTAGAATAAATTAAATATTCTCTGAACTCTAGTTACTATTGTAATGTGGGAAGTGCAACTGCCATTTATGTGGAATAAGCTCCCACTGTGCAATGGGAGATGTCTCCAGGTCACCTGTTTTTGGCATTGGTTGAAAGAAATGTCAGCCAGGTCAGTCAGTGTGCTCCCCTGTTAATGTTTGAATCATGGCACTGGATACTTTGTCCCAGTGAGAGAGGTTAGGGCTCCCAATAAGCATCACCTCTGAATAACAATTCCTTAAAGAGAGCGTCTCACCTCTCCAGCACTGAACTATAGTGGCAGCCTCAATTTAATGTTCGAGTCCGCAATGGGGTTTGAACCAGCCCCTTCCCCATGTAGTGTAAGCAGAGTGGATCATGAAGAGGGCTGCTCAGTTGTGAAGAAAGCTGCTGAAACAGACTTCTTTTCCTATTCCAAGAGTGAAACGGTTGAGTCAAACTCTGCTGCAATGTATCAGTCTGAAGCTAGGCACTCTGTCTGATCTCTCAATCCTGTCCTATTGCTGATTGCTGCAGGAATTGTGTGGGACATGGATGTAGGTTTGTTTGCTGAGCTGGAAGGTTCATTTCCAGACGTTTCGTTATCCTACTAGGTAACATCTTCAGTGGGGCTCAGGCGAAACAATGCTGAAAATTTCTGCTTTCTATTTATATGTTTGAGTTTCTTTGGGTTGGTGATGTTATTTCTTGTGGTGATATTTCCTGTGGTGAAGTGCGTCTGTCTGTTAGTTAGTTAAAAAATACCATGCAAGGACTGTAACAAACACTACATTGGACAAACAGGCAGAAAACTAGCCACCAGGATACATGAACACCAACTAGTCAGAAAAAGACATGACCCTCTCACTGGTATCCTCACATACAGATGAGGAAGGACATCACTTCGACTGGGACAACACATTCATCCCAGGACAAGCCAAACAAAGACATGCACGAGAATTTCTAGAAGCATGGCATTCCAACAGGAACTCTATCAACAAACACATCGAATAAGACCCCATCTACCTCCCCCTGAGAAAAGGAACAGGAAATGATTTCACAGGAAATTACATCACCAAACCAAAGAAACCCAAACATATAAATAGAAAGCAGAAATTTTCAGCATTGCTTCTCCTGAGCTCACTGAATATGTAACCTAGCAGGGTAACGAAACATCTGGAAATGAACCTTCCAGCTCAGTGAGCAAACCTACATCCAAAGCCTCAATCTGATCTACAAATCTTCTCAAAACTCACTGTGTGAGACATCTTAACATGAGTGCTGTTGCACATTAGCAGACAGTCCTTGGCAGAAAGTAGACCTAGATTCAGTGGCAAGAAACACCAATGACTGGGGATCTCTGTACCACTGCAGTCGTCATCTGTCACTGCACCTATTGTCATCACATGAGTATATTTTGCCTAGATTGTTTTGTGGGCTTATTTTGAATTGTGTTTTGTCTGGTTCTTCTACTCTGACCTTACTGTTACGGGTAGTCCTGCCAGGACTCAAGAACCCTGACTGCTCTCAGGATCATCAGAGTATTCGAGCCTTTCTACCAAAGGAAAGTGGTAATCTGGTAATCTTAACGAGGTAATCTGTGGAAAGGAATCTAAGTTGTAGGAGGGATGTGATTGCAGAGGAAATTTGCTAGAATGTTGCATGAACTGGAGAGTTCTATTTATGAAGAAAGATGAGATTGAGGGGGGACATGATTGAGATGTATGAATTGAGGGGCATAGTCAGTAGACAGGAAGAGACTTTACTTCCTTTGGCGAGATCAATGACCAGGGTCCAAAGATTTAAGGTAAAGGAGAGGCTTGACCTAGAGGGTGGTGGGAATCTAGAACTCACTGGCTGGAAGGATGAAAGAGGCAGCAGTACTCAGAACATTTAATAAGTATTTGGATGTGCACTTGTGATACCAAAGCATTTCAAGGCTATGGGCCAAGTGCTGGAAAATGAGATTAGAATATCTTGGTGGTTGTTTCTGACAGACTCGCTGGACTGAAGGGCCTTTTTTCTGTGCTGTTGACTGCTTACTCTAAATCATTTTTAGAAGAACAGCAAGTCCCTGAAGTAGTTGATTTGCCCCAGTCGTTGCTAACTTAAGAGGGAGAAGGTGCCTAGAAGCAAGTTAGTTTAGATAGAAGCAGGTTGATGTAGAGGAGAGGTCTTTAACAGCAGATGTACTCTTTTAAACTGTTCATGCAGGGTTAGAGAAAATATTGTTTTGAAGAAAGCCTTGCAGTTCTGACTCTGGAGTTGTCAGAGAAAGACATTCTAACCAAGATATTGGAGCCACGCAGTTATAGGACCCATGTTGAGTACTAATTGAGCTCAGTGAACTTGTTTAATGGTCTCAGGAAGAGACATTAACTATATGAAATAGCATTTGTTGAATGCAGAAACTTGCAGTGCTCACTGAACAAGCAGCTTTAGCACAAAGTCAGAGCAGACCCTTCACTGAGGTTTCTGTCTGTTGTTGGGGCAAAACATTTTTAATCTTTCTGATACATGATGATGCCACATCAAATAGTTCTTCGTCTTTTTTTCTTTTGTGTAATAACCTTATGTCCTTTTATCACAAGTATATTGGTAGCCTCTTATGAATATGTTCAAGTGACTGATCACCCCCATAAACAATAAGAAAAATGACACTCACTTAAAGCTAGATCTCACTCCAGAATCTGTTCCATATTATTCTGTTAGGATCATAACAAATGCTAAACTTTGTTTTGAAATAATATCATTCTTTTGTTAATATAAACACAGAATCATTGTTGGAAATTGAAAATGGTGGGGAAGATACTGTGCAGTGGTTTTTATCCTCGTTTGCACCTCCATATGTAAAGGTGAGTGGCATAATCACAGCCTCTCCGATATATAAACTGTAAGAAGACTTTGCTTATTTTCTTAAATTGTGTTCATGAAGATATTTGTCCCACTGATCATAAATAGTTTAGTTATAATTGTCTTCCTTATTGTTGCTAAAACTTGAGGGATTTTAAAGAACAATGTTTATTCACCTTGAATGCCAGTCAGTGTAAATCTTGAATCACATGCTCAGTTGTCCATGAGTATAAAACTACCTTTTCAGGTACAATGAGGCACCTACATCCTAATTTACTGTTGATCAATGCTATCAGTTGTAAATTTCTTCGAGTTTTTCCACCAAGGCCAAAAGACGTAAATGGCAGTCTTTCATCAGTGATTCCTACTTGATTGCAGTGCAGGACAACTTGACAGCACACAATCTATGGGGAAGTGTGGCAGTTGCTGGATTTTTGAATGTAACTGGTCCTCTGCAGACTCCCAAATCTGCAGTCGGGTTCATTGCCATTGCAACCACCTAATTTGGGCAGCAGCTTTTCACTTTATATTACACTGATATTCTAATGTAGAACTTGAAATACAAGCTTAGACTGCTTGCTTATGCTGCTGCTTACAAACATCAACTGAGATCAATTGACTCTAGACCAATGAGAAACTTGGGACCTTGTTTTTCTGACTTAGTGTTGCATTATATATTGTACTGACCCACCAAGCCATTGCATGTAATTGAACTTAACAGCCACAGAAGGTTCACTGTCTGGGGAAAAAAAAATTAATACACCCCTTACCTGGCCACTTTCAGGAGCTCCAATCAGATTAAATCACAGACAGGCAGGTACTTAGTTACTATTGTTGTAGTCCCCATGCTTTGAAAAATCAAGATCTGTTGATCAATCCAGTGCCTGGAAAGTGACTACTTATGACATGTCAGGAGGTCCAGAGGGGCAATATGTGCAGCCTGTCAAGCAAGCCTTGGTTTGGAAGAGGATGTTGGTTTGTTTCTGCCTATGTTGCAGGTAGAGCTGTCCATGGGGCACTGTGCTTTCCCTGTAATACACAGCCAGTCTTCAGCTAGGCTTACCATAAGGGGAGATATCATTTGAGGACTTCAATTCTTGGTGAGAAGCTGTCCTTGCCCTCACCTTCCCCTGATTTAATACAGGGGAGTGATCTTGAGGTTGAGTTGGGGAGTCAGGAGGGTGGTTCTGCTTGCACCTTCTTGTTAAATTAAACATCAGCTCAGACTCCACCCCCTTACTTCCCACCCAATTCCTGCGATGTTAAATTTATGGCTCAAGGTACGCTACTGTTGAATGGCACTCACGTACAACTTTACCTGTACTCATGGGTATTGCTGCATTTTTTTTTAACAAAAAGAACAAATCTGTCTACCTTTTTTAAAAGCTATTGTTAAGCTTAAGGAAACATGAAAATACACTTTAGTGAATGATTGCTACCAGTAGTGTTGCCATGCACCATGCTGTAATTCTGTTTTGTTGCACAATGTTGAATGTATAGTTTTTTTGCCAAATGAGTGCCTGATGATAACTTTGTAAAACTTAATTTTTTTTATATATCCAACAGTGGGTGGATGAGAGTGGAGACATTTACAGAGCAACCTACACCGTTTTTAGGTGCTCTAGATTATCTGGAACACTGCAAGGACTCAGTAAAGAGAAGGTACAATCCAATACAAGAACCAAGAAATTATACAATCTTTTTAATGATGCCTGTATTTGGTAGTGTGCTGTATTACAGTAGGCAAACTTAATATTCCTTCTCTTTTTCCTCCTTTCTCCCTCTCTTATTTTGTCACCACAAGGAAGTCTGTTATTGGAGCATGAGTGGCAGCCCATAGATTTCAGTTGGCAGTCTGCAGACAGTTCTTTAGAAAAGGGAGATGTCTAAGCTACTATAAATGTCCAAATCAGGAGCAGGGAGTAGGCCCTTCATATCCTCAAACCTGCTTTGCTATTTAATAAAGTCATGATTGATCTAATTTAACCTCAATTTAACATTCCTGATAATCCTGATTTTTTTTTTGTAAACAAGGGGATGAAAAGGTTAACTATCTCTGCCTCAAAAATATTCAAAAACTGTGCTTCTAATATCTTAAGCAAAAGTTTCAAAGATTCATGAACCTCAAAAAAATTCACTTCATTTCTGTTTCACATGGATAGCTATTGATTTTTCTTTTTAAAAACCGTAACCCTCCCCAGTTTGAGGTTCTCCCCAAAAGAAAAGACATCCTCGCCGCATCTCCCCTGTCAAGACCCCTCAGGGATGTTCTGTTTCAATCAGGTTGCATGTTGTAAAGGAGATGTGTGAGGAAAGCTTTTTTAAAACAAAGTACCTAGAATGTGCTGCTAGGGGAGATAGTAGAAACAGGTGCGATAGTAATGTTTGAGAGGCATTTCGACAAGCAGGGAATAAAGGCATACAGATCATTTTCAGAGAACTGGGATTAATTTAGAATGGCATCATGATCACGCAGACATGTTGACTGAAGGACCTGTTCTGTGCTATACTGTTCTATATTCTTAGAACAGTGTGGGTTCAATTGCATCATGATTAATGATGGGTGAGGTCCTGGAGGATTGAAGGGGAGTGAATGTTGTGCTTTTATTTAACAATGGCTCCAAACAGAAATCTGGGAACTATAGATGAGTAAGTCTGTGGTAGGTAAGCTACTTAAGATTGAGATAAGATATACCTGCATTTGAAAAGACCAGATTTGATTAGGATTAGTCAGCATGGCTTTGCGTGTGGGAGATCATTCCTTACAAATTTGTTAGAGTTCTTTTGAAGTGGGCAGGGTGGTGGATGTAGTCTATATGGATTTCAGAAGGCCTTTGGTAAGGTTCCACACAGTAGGCTGCTCTGGAAGGTGAGATTGCATGGAATCCAGGGGGATCGAGCAAATTGGATACACAATTGGCTAAATGGTAGGAAGCAGAAGGTAATAGTGGAAGGATGATTATTGGATTGGAGGCCTGAGACTAGTGGAGTGCCTCAATGGTCAGTGCTGGTGATTATCAGTGATTTAGATGAGAATGTACAAGGCATGATTAGCAAGTTTATAGATGACATTAAAATAGGAGGTATTGTGGACAGTGAGGAAGGTTATCAGAAATTGCTGCAGGACCTTGATCAGTTGAGGAAGTGGGTTGGGAAATGGCAGATGGAGTTTAATATAGGTAAGTTTAAGGTCTTCCATTTTGGAAAGTCAAATCAAAGCAGAAGTTTCATGGTGAATGATAAGTCCTTAAGGAGTGTAGTGGAACAGAGGGACCTTGGAGTTTAGGTGCTCTGTTCTCTGAAAGTGGATTCACAGGTAGACAGGGCAATGAAGAAGGCGTTTGGCACACTGGCTTTCATCAGTCAGGGCATTGAGTATATAAATTGAGAAGTTATGTTGCCGTTGTCTAGAATGTTGGTGAGGCAGCACTTAGAGTATTGTGTTCAGTTTTAGTCACCTTGCTACAGGAAGGATGTTATTGAACTGGAAGGAGTGCAGAAGAAATTTCCAAGATTGTTGCCAGGACTCAACAGACTGAGGTATATGGAGAGGTTGGATAAGCTAGGAGTTTTAGAGTGTAGGAGACTGAGGGGTCATCTTATAGAAATGTATAAATTGAGGGGCAGGGTGAATGCACTCAGTCTTTTTCCCAGGGTGGGGAATCAAGGACTAGAGGGTATCCGTTTTAAGGTAAGGGGGGGAAGATTGGAAGGGAACCAGAGGGGCAACTTTTTAGAGGTTGTGACACCTTTGGAATGAGCTGCCAGCAGAAGTGGTTGATACGGGTACATTCACAACATTTAAAAGAAAAAACAAATATGTGGATAGGGAAGGTTTTGAAGGATATTGAACAAGTGTAGGGAAATGGGGTTGGGGTTGGTGTTGGTGGACATTTTGGTCGGCATGGACCATTTTGGGCTAAAGGGCCTGTCTCTGTGCTGTAGGACTCTGACTCTAATTCCCATGGTGATTGATGTTACCATGAAGGATTCTCCTTCTCAACCTCTCCCCTGGCTCAGGTTTGGTGACCTTCTGGTGAAACCACCACCAGTCAGGTCTCTCTGAGAGCAGCCTTGCGGTCTGGCAAGACTATGGCGAATGTACCTGAGCACTAACACAGCAAAGAATGATGACGGTCCAGCACCAATTCCCTACCTTCTCATTGCAACAATGGACGCAAAATTGCAATGATTATTTATTTCTTGAATATATATTTGATATTAAAAAAATTCAAATATGTTGCTTCTGTGAGCAGCAATTGTACAAAATGTTTTGGCCTGGTTATTCTGATGAACAATAAAAGCCATGATAGTGTTTCACCATCCTTGCTTGTAGTCTATCCACCTTCTCACAATATGCTATGTCTATTGCATTGCACTAATCGTTCCAATGTCTGAGTAGGCTTTTTATGAATAATTGAAATGTTCCAAATTACCCTTTAAGGAAAGAAGGTGTTTTCCTTGATCAGTTTCTATATAGCTCATAAGAGATTTTATCTACACTTTTCTCTATGTATTGTTGCTAGACAAATGTGAATGTTAAAGGATGAACAACTTTTTTTGATTGTGGAATGCAATTGGATTGGTTTCCACAATAATAAATTGTTATTGAATGGATATTACAGCATCTGAAGGTCAGACATGAAGAAGGACTCAGTGGTATTCAGGTTGTCATTTTTTTCTGATGGGAGAAGTGCTTTTGAAATGGAGCCCCAATATTCCATGAGTTGTCACAAACAAGAAATATGACTGACTTAATCACTTGGATGGTTTTGATGTGTGACTACGATGTATCTAACGTAAAAGAAGCTACTGCCAGGTTTACCAATGATCAAGAAAACAAAACTTATTTATTAATGATCTATTTTGCCACAAGGATAACTTTCCTATAATGTGCCAAATTAAACTGTCTTAGGGGACTAAATATTCCGTAATGGGAAGAATAAGATAAATAAGTTTTCCACGAATATCGTGGATAGAAAATATTGGTAGAAAGGAACTAAGGTAGATCAAGAGCCAAAATCAAAGAGAAAATTAGGTGAAATTTCAGTTGGCAGTTAGTTAGACCTTGGTCTTGGGTTAAATTGTAAGTTTTCTTTTGTAGGGTCTTTTGAGTGTTACTTCCTTCTCAATGAATGAGAACACACCATCTGGCTTGCAGTCTTTTTTGGAGATCTGAGAGCCCAGTTGCTCTCAATTCTGTACCAAAAACTTATGCAAAACTAATCCTAAGCTTACTGGGTGGTTCCTTTGTTTGCCACCCATGAAAACCTGGGTGTCAGCACCTCTCTCAAGTATCAAGAATAGTTACACAAGCATGTAACTTTAGCCAAAAATAATGTGCAGAACCTCCATATTTTCACTTTTGCTTCAATTTTATTTAAAATAAAATGAGTACATCTCTGCAACAGCAGAGTCCAGTTTATATTTGAAATGAAATGTGTAGTCCTTATACCACATATTTAAATGGAATAACTTCTGATCTCTTGAAGTTGCCAGTTATGTTTATGCCTCGAGATAAAGGTGATTATTCTCAGTTCTGGGATTTGGAATGTCGTCTGGCTGCTGAACCACACAGGAAACACAAGATTCAGTTTCAACTTCATGGAGCGGTGAGTGTTGACTATAGTTTCAACTTCATTTTGCAATCTTCGTTTTCCTTGTTTAAAAACTTAACATTGAGCAGTTGAATCACCTTTTTGAGTTAATGTTCCCATTTCCAATTTTTGAATGGGAGAGTACTATGAGTATGTGTTAAGTTTAGGCAGTTATGTAAAGCTTAAAATTTAACAAAGATGAACATGTTCCACTGTTCTAAGGAAATGAATAGAGAATGGGTATGTATCCTTTCTTCCTAACACTGGGTCTTTGTTTGCACTATATTACACAATGGATGGATACGTAATCTTTTAAAAGCAGGACTGCAGCCAATAAAAGTTATGAAACAAATTGATTTGTGGCCTTATAAATTAGGTACATTTTGAATACAGACCAAACACTTGCTAAGCAATGAATGCTATGGCAAAAATGCATTTGTAAGATTGATTGACTAAATGGTTATATGTTGAGAATGTGAAAATTGATGAGAATCTCACGAAAGTAGAGTCAGCGTCATGGGACATCAGTCATTTGTCTTCTCAAATATCAAGACTGCATTCTTGGTTATCAGCCTACTGTTAGGACATGCAACATATTGGAGGTGATCATACATTCATTATACTTTCTTTTTAAATTATTGTATGTTCATTACTTTGAAACACTTCCAAATAACCAAAAACAATTTCATACTATTTCCACCTGCCCTTGGTCCTATATAGAATGGTCAGCCTAGTGTAATGAGCTGTCTGAGAGATTATAGTTAGTGTAAAAGAAAGTGAGGACTGCAGATGCTGAAGATCAGAGCTGAAAAATGTGTTGCTGGAAAAGCGCAGCAGGTCAGGCAGCATCCAAGGAGCAGGAGAATCGACGTTTCGGGCATGAGCCCTTCTTCAGGAATGAGGAAAGTGTGTCACGCGGGCTAAGATATATAGTTAGTGTGTCAAACTGAGGTGTACTAGATGGTGCCAAGAAAATATATTTGTTGAATTTATGTTTTAAGAACTATTGCAGAAAGAAACTATTGATTTAAATATCACATCCAGGGCAGCACCCTGGATGAAAATTTGTGTTCCAGAACTAGCTGAATCTCGAGTCAAACTGCTCCAGTGCAACTACAACACTGGCATTTATAACATTTTGTGGAAGTTGCCCTTTTGTAACCTGTTCCTACAAAGCAGGACAAAAGTCCAACCACTAACTTAGCATTGATATACTTTAAATCATCAAAAGGAGGGACTTTGGTGATACAAATATCACTTGATCTCAATGACAAAGGGTCCACTTTGCTTGAGATTTCATGAACTTGATGCAAATATGACATGAGCTGAATTCCAGAGGTGAGTGTGACTGCTCTTTTGTGATTTCCTGATGAAGGGTTCCTGCCCAAAACACCAATTTTCCTGCTCCTTGGATGCTGCTTGACTTGCTGTGCTTTTCCTGCACTACACTAATCTTGGGACTCTAATCTCCATCATCTGCCATATAAGGAGTCTTGGTGAAATTTAAGTAAATGGAAATCAGGGTAAAATATCTCTGCTGAGAGACTTTACCAGCACCAAAGAAGCTAGCCATCTTGGCTCCAGGAAATCACTGGAGGAGTTCTTTGGTGTTCAGTTCCATTTGTATTTCTTTAGATACTGGAGCAGACCATTTCTGAAAGTGGCAAAATCAAGGGCATGTAACAGCTATGCCAAAAAGAGCCAGGCAATAATCATCTCCCAACAAAAGAAATCCTACAATCTATCCTTGACATTGCCACCACTAAATATCCCATAAGCAACATCCTGTGCTCAATGTCGACAAGAAACTGAACTGGACTTGCCATATAAATAGTGTGCGGCTGCAAGAGCTGGTCAGAGACTGGAAATTCTGTGGCACCTGATTCACCGAAATCCGTCTGCTATCTACAGGCCGAAGTCAAGTGATGGAATGCTTTTCACTTTCTTGGATAATATAGCTCCAACAATACACTAAGCTTGAAGCCATTTGGCAAATAAAAGTTGACTTTATTAGCACACTATCCATCACCTTTTTAATGTTCAGTCCCTCTGCCACCAATGCATTGTAACCATAATATGCACTGTTATGAAGGTAAGGTGTGTATTGTACCTTTAAGAAAGTGAATGCTGTTCTGAACTGAGAGATTACAAGCACCTCTGATATGACTAGATGGCAACCCCAGAGTGTATTGGAAAATTAAAAATATGTAAAATTTGGCTATGAAATGGATACCTGAGTTTTGGTTGCTGTTTTGACAAAAATTCAAATTTTAACCAGTTTAAATTATGCCCTAGGATACTAAAACGCAATTGAGTTTGGTTCCATGTTGGCAAAACAAATTCAATGAGACACTCTGATGTTGGGGGTATAAAAAGTGAGCACTTTTTGAAAATTGGACAGAGCACTGCCATAGAGACAAACACTTAGAGATCTGACATCTTGCTTTTCAAGAGGTTAGGAAACTCTCTCTCTATCGAAGGTACCTTTTTCATATGAGACATACTTGCAGAAAAAAAGACGCGACAACCCAGGGAGATCCTCAGCTGGAAGAAAGACACAAGACAACAGCAGCTATGTGGTTTTGAAGTTAAATTGATGTAATTTTAAAAAGTGTCTTATTGGAACAGTATATTGTTAGAGTTGGAGGCCGATAGTAAGCAGTTAAGAGAAAAGGAGGCTTAGTTGTGAATAGTTGTTTAATTATCACATTTAGAGTTTTTTAAAAAATGCTATTTTCTTTAAATAGTGGAATTTGTGAGTTCTCTTTCATTCGTATATTTTAACAGATTACAAGGTGAGGTGAGCTTTTCTGGTTGTTTTGGTTTAATTAACAGAGGGATTCACCTCTGTGTCACAACAGTTCCATCTACATGATTCACTGCAACAATTTGCCAAGGCTGTTTATCACCAGTGATGAAGGTAGCATGCTGGCTTGCAAATATTTCTGTTTCTTCATTACTGGATCAAAATCCTATAATTGCCTGCTGAACATAATGTTTGAGAGCTCCTTCACCTTGTGGACTTCAATTGAAAAAGACAGCTCACTACTACCTTGAGGCAGTAAAGAATTGTTAATAAATGCTGGCATTTCTAACACCAGCAATCTGAGTGATATAAAATCAATGGATATTAGACCTGAATGCAATAATGAATTTGATACTGCTCCTCCACTCACCTTTAACAATGTGATATGATTGCTGACATTGAAAAGTAATGAACGCAAATCATCATCTCTTTAGGGCACAAAAGCTGAGGGGAGCTCCAAGGAAACAGATTCAGCCACAAAACTGATAAAAACTGAAACGGCGATGAAAACGAGGAAGTCTGTATCAGGAAGATTGGCCAGAACTGGGTTAGTAAAAAAATAAATAAATAAACAAGTAATGAATTTCAAGAACGAGAAGCAGGAGTGGACCAGATAGCCCTTCAAGCCTACTCTACCGTTCAGTATGATCATGGCTGATCATTTACCTTAAATTCACTACTTTTTCTCTTGCTCCTAATATCATCTTGATTCCACGAGAGACCAAAGGCCTGTCTATCTCAGCCTTAAATATATATGACAGTTTATTATCTACAGCTTTTTTGGGTATACAATTTCATGAATTCTCAACCCTTTAACTGAAGAAATTAATTTTCATCTCATTTCAAAATAATTGGCACCTTCTCCTCAAACACTGCTGTCAGATTCTAGATTCTCCAGCTAGGAGGGAAAATTATCACTATCTAGTCCAGTCCCTTAAATCGGTGAAAAACTGCCTTGGGCACTTGCAACTTTTTTTCCTGTTGTGTTATGAACTTCCTATTCTTTCCTGCAGTCAAAGGTGTTGAAACCTTGCTGAGTTACAGTTGCTTAAGCCACAAGTATGCTCGACAGTGTGAGAGATTATATATTGACATTACAGCCAATTCTGATATTGTCCTTACCTGACCACAGTTTTCATATCGCCACACTTCCCTCTTCCACACCATCCTTTTGAGTTGAATTAAACTTCACTGGTATTACTAGAGATCTATAAACTTTTGCATTGCAGACCATTGAAATAGCTTGATTGATCTTGAAAACTTTGTTGATCCAATTTCCAAATTGACAGGATCAAAACAACATTAACCATTCTAGTTTGAAAGGACGAACCAATAAGTAAAGTGATCGCTAATAATTTTGTATTAAATTTTGGGTTAATAGACTGATGGCCCGAGGCCTCAAGAATGAATGTTTTCATTTTGGTATTAAAAACTACATAGATTCTAATTTTGTTTCCACTGGAATTTACAGTGGAGAGTGACTGAAGTATCTAAGATTCCAAATGATCTGACAAGGTGGACATAAACCCCTGAAGCAGGCTCAGATTACTGTCCTGAAAATGCAACTCCTTACTTTTTAAACTGGGATTAGGTGAATATTTTTCTCTCTCAACATTGCGCAACTTTGGAACTTTGCCTCATAAGGCAATGAAAGTGGGGTCTTTCAGTATTTTTAAGGCAGAAGTCAATTTTTGTTGGGCAAGAGAATGAAACATTATTGAGTAGTGATGGAAATGTGCAATTTAAGTAGCAAACTGATCAGCCAGAGTCTTATTGAATGGTAGAGCGCGTTCAAGCAGCCAACTGGCATACCACTACTTCCAATTCATATGTATGTTCTCAAATAATTTCTTAGTGCAGACCAAGAGAAGCTGCCGCAATCTTTGATTTTCTGTGATTGCGTGTTAACGTGAGGTTCCTATTATTGTTTGTAGCAACTATGGCTGTTCCAGAGAAAATTATACTTGAGCAAAGACTGAGCTAATCCATGTGTCCCTCTCTAGACAGTAATGGACATAGTCTTGGCTTGATCTGGAGTTGGTAAGGATTATGCAAGATTAAACTATCCATTTCAAACTCATCTGATGAGGAAGTAAAGCTAGGTTGTGATTGTGATTACAGCTGCTGTTTGTCTAGATACCTATTTTGTGGTTGTTGAAACTAATAACCTGGCTTGCAAATTGATCTTTCAGCCAATCTAAAATTAAGTTTGTTGTTTTCAGACAAGAACAGCCACCTTTCAAAGGTGTATTTGCTCCTGAGGATTTATACTCCTTTCCAGCTACGCCTGTTGGAGAATCAAGCACATTAAAGATTAATTTGCGTAATAGTTCATCGGTTGCGCACATGGTAAGTTCCTTCTGCTCAACAAGTTTAAAGACTATATTGAGCCAGTTTCTAAAATTTTCATTCCAAAAATTAATATATAATTTACACTTATTACAGAACAGCATTATGACATACAAAATCAGAAGAATCCTCGCACAAGGCTTTACAAATTATTTTTCTTTTATCTTTGATTATTGTCTAATAGCAGATGTTTAGAAACCCAATACTGAAGCACACTTCCTGGGTTTCCAAGTTTCTTTTCAACAAATCTAGACATGCAGCTGAAATAATTTTGCTTCTTGGATTGTTCCTGAAGTATAGGTTACATGAAAAAAAAGTATTTTCCTTTTTAGATTTAACTTCCAAAACTTGACAATGAATCTGATCCTTTGCAATGGTAGTGATGGTTTATTTTTAGAAAAGCTTTCCAAATTTGCAACTCTTGTACTTTTTTTTTTCTGTATCTTGTTTGCTGTAAGGGGCCAGAATGTTGACATGTCAGATCTCAGTGCCATTCTTTACTTTTGTGTACAAGCTATTCTTGGTAACTGGGTTTCCTCAAAATTGTCTACAATTCTCCTTTAACTCTGACTCCAGGAAAAACTTCATGCAAGTCACTAAACCAAACATTTCAAAACTTCTCCTGTTTTTCAGTTTGCTAAAAAGTAGTTATACTTTTGTTGTCTTCTCCATTGCTACCTTCTCTTTAAATTCCCCCTCAGTTGCTCTCATCGCCCCTGCTTCCAATTAGAACTGTAAGAAATGTGTGGGTTTTCTTTTCATTTATGTATCAGCTGCCTTCCTCCCTTTCATTTTCACACTAGCCAAATTTTCCAAACTAAGCTCATCTTGCTGCAGTTTCTGTACCTTCACCATCTAGACTATATGACTTGCCACCTCCTGACTCTGCCCTATTCAGACAAAATTGTTACCACCCAACTTTTCTTCCCAGGCCCCTCTGCTAACTTGCAAAAAGTCCTGTGCTTTCTACATCCTTGTTTCAATTTGGAAGTTCTCATTCTGTTTTTAAAGCGATTTGTTTTCATGTCTCCATTTCTTGGCAACTTTACTCCTACAATATTCAACATTTTCTTCATCCTCCTCGTCAAAGATTTTTGTAAGGTGGGGTGGGGGCGGGGGGTGCTGTTGAAGAGTACAAGGAGAAAGCCTTTGGTCACCTATGTGGATGTTGTCACCTCTGACTTTTATCAATTTTTGATACGACTGAGAGATCCCTTGAATTTTCTACAAGGTTAAAGGTAACATTAAAAATGATGATTTATTACTGTTGAGTTTACATGGTGACATTGTATTGAGTATATTTGTATGGTCAACAAAGATAACTGATACTGAGCTATTATTTCAACCATTTAATTATCCATTCTGGGAAAGGCTAGGCTTAAAATTAGCAAGATGATAGAGGAATTCTCTGTCTTAACTTAAAAACTATTCTAACTTCCAGTAATGCTTGTCTTTAATAAAACAAAAGTCCTCAAGGAGGGTTTGTTTACTTTATCACACCAGACACAGCAGATGGAGCAACAATTTGTAACAATATGGCACCTCTTTTAAAGTAGTGAACAAAAGACAGTACACCACAAAGGAAGATGATTGTCTATCATCTCATTCAAAGAACATAACTGCAAAATTTCCTCAGGATCCTAGGTTCAACCATCTAAAGCATCTTCATCAATGACTGCTTGTCCTTCATAGGTGATCAGGGCAAGAATGTTTGCTGCTGATTGTACAGTGTCCAGCGCCATTCACCACTCTTCAGATATTGAACCATCCATGTCCAAAAGCAAAACCTCTAAACAACTTCTGGGCCTGGGCCAACAGTAGTAAATGTAAATGACCATCTCTAACAAGAAAATCCAACCATCATCTCTTGACTTTCAGTAGTATTACTAGCACTTAACCCTCACTATTAACATTTCAAGGGTTGCCATTGACCAGAAATTTACTAGACCAACTACACAAATACTATCGCTGCAAGAGCCGGCCAGAGTTTGGGAATTCCACAGTG
Source organism: Chiloscyllium punctatum (assembly GCF_047496795.1). Taxonomy (NCBI): domain Eukaryota; kingdom Metazoa; phylum Chordata; class Chondrichthyes; order Orectolobiformes; family Hemiscylliidae; genus Chiloscyllium; species Chiloscyllium punctatum. The sequence continues at coordinate 14,999,869 of NC_092743.1, forward strand.
ACTAACTTGCTTCCTGACTCCCCAAAGCCTGTTCACTATCTACAAGACACCAGTCAGGAGTATGCTGAAATACTCTATACTTGCCTGGATGAGTGTCGTTCCAACACTAAAGAAACTTAATACATCCAAGCAAAGGCAGCATGCTTGATATGTCAATTTGGCCTGTTCATCATTCACCACTCCTATTGTCATACATTGGCAGAAATGTGTACCATCTGCAAGATACACTGCAACAACTCCAAACCAGTGGTCTTCACAACCTAGAAGAACAGAGCAATAGATCCATAGGGACACTATCTGCAAGTTCCCTTCCAAACACCATACCATCTAACTTGGAACTGTATTACTGTTCCTTTAGTGGTTATGGCGTTCCACTATTTTCACCTAAACACAATTTATATACCTGCAGTGGATCAAGAAGATAGCTCATCGCTAACCTTTAAAGGGCAATTTGGGATGGGCAACACATGCTTTGTCACTGATGTCAACATCCCATGGATGATTTCTCTTTTTAAAAGCCCACTGCACTTCACAGAAGAATTGAGTAATATTAGGTTCCAAGCTGTCACTATATTGAATGCTCAAATGTTTTGAGCCAGAGTCAAATTTTATGATTCTGTAGTTGGAATATCTTGGAATGTATGCATGTTACATCTGCGTTATACAGCAGAAAGCATGGTTTGATGGATGCAGCTGCTAGTAGTTATTTCAAACCATTGACTGCTTTGTGAGCAAAAAACTTAGATATCTGCATTCATGGGGTTGTGTGTTATTTTTAACTTGACCCAAGCTACTACTAAATATAATCTTGCGTTTTGCTGTTGGCTGCAGGTTTCTTTAACTTGCTGTTTGGGTTGAACCATCATTATTGTGCAAAAATAGTATCCAAACAAGGCCAAGCTGATGTGTAGGACAAGTTTGTCTTAAAGCTCCTAAGCTTGCCTGCTGTTTCTTTAAGGAACTATGAACTTACAAGGCCCACTTAACAACTCATCATCAGATGGGGAGCACATCTATGATTTTCATGTGTCTCCAGGAAGACCAGAAATAAATGGCTCTGGGGGGAGTGAACTGGCTTTGTGGTAATCTTACTGGGCCAATAGTAGGATTATGAGTTAATCCTTTCAGGACATGGTTTCAAATTCCACCGTGTGAGATGGCGAAAATTGAATTCGATAAATAAATATCTGGAATTATAAGTGTGTGTAATGGGAACAGTTTTTGATTATTGTTTTTAAAAACCCTTCTGGTTCACCATTGTCCTTTTTTTTTATGAATGAAATTGCCATCCTTACCTGATTTTTAAATTCAGACATGAAATGTGCGATGCAGGCTAAGGAGAGCACAATTACTGTTACCAGGCTGCAGGTTATTGCTGCTAGACTGGGTCTGAGGCAAGTGTTAAGGAACGAACAAGATGGAAAAGTCTCATCCTTAGCAATCCACCTGTCAGAGGTGGAATCCATTCATGACGCTATCAGCAGAAGTGTCCACTGCCCAGTCTTGGTGATTAAGCTCTGACTTCACATTCAAGGTAATCATATGTTGTGTGGCAACAACTGTGCTACCTGTGTCAGACATTGAACAGATCTAGCATTCAAAATAAGCATTTTTGAGGTGCTGTGGGCCATCAGACCTCAACCCCCAGTATCTGCAACCTCATGAGCCAGCATTTTCCCGACTCTATCATTTGTCATCAAATACATGTAAGTTGACACCTCAATTTTACAGCACAATATTACTTGAAAGTCAAACAGCAGAAGTGGCATGCAACAGTTAAATGATCCCACAGCCCCCAAAATAAACTCTTCAAATCTGCATTCCAATCATGAATAATAATGGCCATATGAACAACTTGCTGGAGGAGAGAATCCACAAATATCCCAATTCTCAATGATTGGGTAGCTGAGCACATCATGCAAAGTGATGGAAGGTGTAATTGACAGTGCTATCAAGTAGAAATTGCATGATAATTGCTGACTGCTTCATTTGGCTTCTGCTCATGCCCTCATTATAGACTTAGTCCAAATGTAGACAAAAGAGCTGAGGGGAGGTGAGTGACTCTTTCATTCTAAGGACATAAGTGACACTGTGTGGCATCAGGAATATCCATCAAAACTGGAATCAATGGGAATTGGGAATGGAGGAGCTCTCTGACTGCCAACACCCTTAGCTATCTTACTTTGTGCTAGGTACAAATCCAATCTGCAATTATCTTAACCCCAGGTCATCACTGCAGGGCTTCCTGAGAGTGTCCTAGTCCCAATCATTCTCCGCTTCTTCACCAATGATCTTCCCTCCATCAGAAGGTCAGAAGTGAGCATGTTCACTACAGTGCTTAAAAATGTGTTGCTGAAAAAGCGCAGCAGGTCAGGCAGCATCAAAGGAACAGGAGAATCGACGTTTCGGGCATAAGCCTTTCACCCTCCTCATTCCTGAAGAAGGGCTTATGCCCAAAACGTCGATTCTCCTGTTCCTTTGATGCTACCTGACCTGCTGCGCTTTTCCAGCAACACATTTTTCAGCTCTGATCTCCAGTATCTGCAGTCCTCACTTTTCTCCATGTTCACTACAGTGTTTAGTTATGACGCCTCCGTTTACTGAAGCAGACTGCATCCATATGCAGTGGGACCCGGAAAACATCTGGGTTGACTGAGTTGTTGCCACGTAGCCACCAGGAAATGATCACCTCCAACAAGAGAGAATCTAATCATTGTCCCCTTAATTAGTATTGTTACTGTTGAATTCTCTTCTTATCGACAACCTGGGAGATACCATTGATCAGAAACTAATCTGAATCAACTATATATGTACTACGGCTAGTGAGTAACTTGCTACCTGTCTGCCAAATACTGTCTGTCATTTACAAAGCACAGACCAAAGTGTGATCAAAATACTTTTCACTTGCCTGTTGAGTTCTGCTCCAGCATCACTCAAGAAGCTTCATACCATCCAAGGCAAAACAGCCCATTTAGTTGGCAACCCACCTGCAATATGCACTGTAGTAACTCACCAAGGCTTTACTTTCCACACCACCTAGAGGGAAACTTGCAGGTGATGATGTTGTTCTCATATATCTGCTGCTCTTGTCCTTCTAAGTCTCTCAGCATCCTGATTTGGAACCAGTGTGTCCCTGTGTTCCAGGGTAATAGTTCAAGAATGCATCTTCTCCAGGCCACTTAGTTGGCTAGGCCTGTATTTATTGCCCAGCCCAATATCCATATTATACAAAAGAATGAAGATAATAAAAGACAGCAATTTACTAAGTGGAATCAGTTTAAGTTAAACCTCCTGAGAAGGTCTTTTACTTGATCAGTGATCTTGGTAGCCAGATCAGAACTGCTTTTAAGCAGCGCACTTGAATTGTTGTTTTTTGGGCTACAACATTTTTCTATCAGATTTTCTGACTTTGAGGCTGACCAGTATCTTTACGTATTAAGCATGTTTTCTTAGATCATTCATGTCTGCAGCATCTGTTCCATTTTCAATTCCAGCAATTTCCTTCTTTATGATTTATGTATATGTGATGACAAGTACCCATTATCCTTTTTAAGATAGTTCAACACCAGTTTGCAAAATTTGAAGTGAATTGTTCATTGTTTCAGCTTGCATTCTTGCATTGTTGTACCTTGAGGTGTTTGTTGAACAGAGAAACCAAGGAATTAAAGTATATGGTTCTTTTGAAATTGGTGTCACAGGGTAGTGTTGAAGGTGTTTGGTGCCCAGTGCCCTTGCCTTCATTGGTCAGAGTATTGAATATAGGAGTTGGGATGTCATGTTGCAGCTGCATAGGACATTAGCGAGGCCACTTTTGGAGTACAGCCTACAGTTCTGGTTGCCCTGTTATAGGAAGGATATTATTAAATTGGAAAGGGTGCGAAAAGATTTACAAGGATATTACTGGGACTGGAGAGTTCTACACAGGTTGTACCATACAAAGTAGCAGAACAGAGCAGAATAGTGTTACAGCAGAGAAAATTCAGAGAGAAATCAGAATTAACATTTGAGAGGTCTTTTCACAAGTCTGATAACAGCGAGGAAGAAGCTGTTCTTGAATCTGGTTTGTATGTGTATTCAAACTTTTTTACCCTCTGCCAATGGAAGGGAGCAAACTGGAGTGGGAGGGGTCTTTAATTATATTGGTTACTTTCCCAAGGCAGCAGAAAGTGTTGAACTGAGTCAGTGGCTGGAACCTGGTTTGCGTGATGGACTGAGCTGTGTTCATGACTCCCTGTAGTTTCTTGCAGTCTTCAGAAGAGTAGTTGCTATGCTATGTTGTGATGCATCTAGATAGGATGTTTTCTGTGGTGCATCTATAAAAGAATTGATCAGAGTTATTGCAGACATGCTGAATTTCCTTAGCCTCCTGAGAAAGTAGAGATGTTGGTGTGCTTTCTTGACTGTTGCATTGATGTGGGTAGACCAGGAGAGATTGGTGATCATTACTCCCAGGAACTTGACATTTGAACATCTCCATCTCAGCACGATTGATGCAGATAGTAGCGTGCTCTCCATTCTCCTTCCTGAGGCCAATGACTAGCTCCTTCATTTTGCTGACGTTCATGGAGAATTTATATCTTTATACCATGCCGCTAATCACTCAATCACTTTCCTGTATTCTGTCTTGTCATTGTAGATCCAACCTACAATGGTGATGTCAGCAAACTTGTAAATGGAGTTGGGGTGGAATTTGGCTACATAGTCTAGAGTGCATGCAGAGTATAGTAGAGAGCTGAGGATACATCCTTGCCAGACACTGATGTTGAGGATTATGGTGGAGGAGGTGTTGCCGATTCTTGATTGCAGTCTGAGTCAGGAAGTGGGAGCTGTGATCTAGGTCTCAGTTTACAATTGATCCTTTACAATTCATCCACTGGTTCAACAGATGCTTTCTCCCTGGACCATCTGGATTACTAAACTGAGACTGTGATCTAGGTCTCAGTTTAGAGATGGGTTTGTCTGGTATTGAAGGCAATCCTGTAGTCAATAAGTAGGGGTCTGATGTAGGTTATCCATCATACATGATAGATGTATAATGGATAACCGACATCAGACCCCGACTTATTGACTACAGGATTGCCTTCAACACCAGACAAACTCATCTCTAAACTGAGACCTAGATCACAGTCTCAGTTTAGTAATCCAGATGGTCCAGGGAGAAAGCATCTGTTGAACCAGTAGATGAATTGTAAAGGATCAAGGCAATTTGGTAGGCTGGAGTTGTGAGCCATGACTCCCCTCTCAAAGCACTTCATGGTTATGAAGGACCGAGCCATTGGGTGGTAGCCATTGAGGCATACTGCATGATTTTTCTTTGGCACCAGGATGATGGTCTTGAAGCAGGTGAGGACTTCAGATCTTAATAATGAGAGGTTAAGCATGTCTGTGAATACTCCCTCCATCTGGTCCACACAAGATCTGATTTCACAGCCGGGAACACTATCCAGGCCAGTAGCTTTCCATAGGTTCGTGCTCAAGAAGGTCGATCTAACATCTGTGGCAGTGACTGTGGGTACAGGTGGATTTGAGCCTGTTTTGGGTCAGTGATAGTATTTCACTGTTCAAAGCAAGTGTAGAATGCATTGACCTCATTGTGTAGGGATGTACTGTTGCCCACAATACTGTTCAATCTCACTGTAGCATGTAACGTGAGATAAGCTTCCCACAAATAACTGATAGTTAGTATGGATCTCAAACTTAGCTTGGTATTGCTTCTTGTTTTCTCTGGCTTTACAAAGATGATACCTGGACTCCCTCTATAGGTCAGGGTTGTCTGACTTGTACACCTTGGACCTGTACTTCAGTAAGGAATGGATCTCCCGGTTTATCCAGTTGGGGAGTGTTCGTTTTAACCCATTTACTCATGAAGTCTGTGACATACTCGTTTAGGTTGGCCACTGTTTCTTGAATGTGGCCCAGTCCACTGATGCCAAGCAGTCCCTCAGAAGCCTTTCCATTGCTTCAGACCAATGCTGCACTATTTTGTGTACGGAGGGCCGTCATGCTTCAACTTATGCTTGTAAGCCAGAAGGAGGAGCACGTCATTGTGATCTGATTTTCCAAAATTCAGGTCTGGGGGATGGAGGTCTAGGATCTTTGATAGTTGTATAGCAATGGTCAAGAATGTTCGGGCCAGGAGATGTGTTGGTTGTATTTTGGTAGTGTGTTCTTGAAGTTGGACTGGATGAAGTCACCAGCTACGATGAACAAGGCCTCTGGGTATTCTGTCCCAAAACTTTGTAGCATTGTGTATTTAATCAAGTGCACTCTTCACTTCTGTGCAGGGTGATGTGTAGGCCACTGTCAGGATAGATGAGGTGAACTTGCGCAGCAGGTGGTAGGGATGGCACTTAAGATATTCAAACTCTGTGAGAAGATTTGTAGCTCGGGTGCTCGTTGTTGTGGTTCTGTTTGCCGAGCTGGGAATTTGTGTTGCAGACATTTCGTCCCCTGTCTAGGTGACATCCTCAGTGCTTGGGAGCCTCCTGTGAAGCGCTTCTGTGATGTTTCCTCAGGCATTTGTAGTGGTTTGAATTCAAACAATGAGAACCCGAGCTACAAATCTTCTCTCAGACTTTGAACACCTACGGGCAAGAGACGCTAAGACAAGCCAGGAAATGGGAATCCTGTGCCAACCGCCTAAACCTCAATCTCTGAAAGTTGCCACCCAGGTAAATAGTGCAGTGAAGAAGGCATATGGCGTACTGGCTTTTATCGGTAGAGGAATTGAGTTCTGGAGTCCTGAGGTCATGTTGCAGTTGTATAAGACTCTGGTGCAGCCGCATCTGGAGTATTGTGTGCAGTTTTAGTCGCCATACTATAGGAAGGATGTGGAGGCACTGGAACGGGTGCAGAAGAGGTTTACCAGGATGTTGCCTGATATGGTAGGAAGATCGTATGAGGAAAGGCTGAGGCACTTGGGGCTGTTTTCATTGGAGAAAAGAAGGTTTAGGGGTGACTTGATAGAGGTGTACAAGATAATTAGGGGTTTATATAGGGTTGACCATGAGAACCTTTTTCCACGTATGGAGTCAGCTATTACGAGGGGGCATAGATTTAAATTAAGGGGTGGTAGGTAAAGGACAGATGTTCGGGGTAGATTCTTTCCTCAGCGAGTTGAGTTCATGGAATGCCCTGCCAGTAGCAGTGGTGGACACTCCCTCTTTATGGGCATTTAAATGGGCATTGGATAGGTATATGGAGGATAGTGGGCTAGTGTAGGATCGGTGGGCTTGGATCGACGCAACATCGAGGGCTGAAGGGCCTGTACTGCGCTGTATTGTTCTATGTTCTATGTTCTAAACGCCACATACGAACAACTCCAGTTACTGCATGAATGCCGAAAGAATAGAATCCTTCACCACGTGTCCAATACAGACCACCAGTCAACAACCCACAAGCCAGGGACACAACCAGACCAAACGGATTCAGGATGATCCAGGTAACGATTACAGATGCTCACAACAGACTTCACAAATACAGATAAGAAATTGCGTGCCAAAAATCGTTAATTTCAAAAACCACCAATCCGGAATGGACCCGGACCATAGAACAGGCCGTCACTATAGGACAGAACAGGACAACACACCGCAAAAAACTGGCACTAAAAGAAAAAAATGGCCAAACTAACACCCAACAGAGGACACCACAACACACACCTGGGTTAGAAACCTCTCCCACAGACAGCTCACAGACACGGAAAGAACAATACTGGCCAAGGGACTCAACTATAACCACAGGGACGCCAAGACAGCAGACTTCCTAGCAGCACTAGAATGCACACTCAGGAACAATGGACTGACAGAAGAGACACAACAAACAGTGAGACAAAGTATTATACCTCTGATAACAAGGAAAAGACAAACACACCACCTCAACACCCAGGAGAGGGAAGCACTAAAATCACTAAGAAACGATAAGAACATAATCATACTGCCAGCAGACAAAGGTAGAATGACGGTCATCCTGGACAAAGCAGACGACATCCAAAAAGCGCAACAACTACTTGCAGATACCAACACCTACCAAAGGGGGAGTTTGACCCCATCCCACAGCTCACCAATAGGATAAACAACACATTGAGGAACCTACAAAAAAACAGACAGATAACCAGGTTTGACCTACAAAGAATGAAACCTGAAAGAAACAACAACCCCAGATTCTATGTACTACCTAAAGTGCACAAACCAGACATCCCACTCAGTCCCATAGTATTAGTACCAGGGACACCATCACACAAACTGGCTAAAGAACTACAACAGAAACTGAAACACCTGATCAGCGGATCCAGACACTCTACAATCAACACAGGAATTCTTGGACATCATCAGAAATATACACATAGACAAGGAAGAAACCATGGTCTCATTCAATGTAACGGCACTGTTCACCTCTATCGACAAAACCCTAGCCAGAGAAACAATAGCCAACCTGCTGGACATACAGAACAGACAACAGGACATTGAACCTATCAACAAAGATGGCATACTCAAACTACTGGACTTGTGCCTCACAACACACTTCACATTCAACAACCAAATATATGAACAAATCAACGGCACACCCATGGGCTCACCCATCTCTGGACTCATAGCAGAAACGGTAATGCAAAGATTAGAACAAACAGTCTTACTGCAAATTCAACCCAAACTCTGGGTCAGATATGTGGATGACACATTTTGTAATCATTAAAAACACAAATAGAAAACACACACCGGATCATCAACGCCACACTCACAGGAATCCGATTCACTAGAGAGGAAGAAAAGGACAACCAACTCCCATTCCTAGACATGATGGTACAGAGAACACCGAATGGAAAATTCACCACAAAGGTATACAGGAAAGCCACACACACAGACCAAATCCTAAACTACAAAAGCGACCACCCCAACACACACAAGAAGTTGCATCAAGACACTATTCAAAAGGGCCACAACACACTGCAGTACACCAGAACTACAAAAAGAGGAAGAAGAACACCTATACAATGTATTCGCCAAAAACTGATACCCGCGCAATTTCATCAACAGATGCCTAAGGGAAAGACAATGGAACGAGGACATACCGCAACCCAAAGGATTAGCCACACTACCATACATCAAGAGCATTTCCGAACTGACAGCCAGACTACTGCGACCACTAGGACTCATAACAGCACACAAACCAACAGCCACTCTCAGACAACAACTCACCAGGACGAAGGACCCGATACCCAGCATGAGCAAAACCAATGTAGTGTACAAAATCCCATGCAAGGACTGCACAAAACACTACATAGGACAAACAGGACGACAGCTAATGATCCGCATCCATGAACACCAACTAGCCACGAAACGACATGACCAACTATCCTTAGTAGCCACACACTCAGATGACAAGCAACGTGAATTCAACTGGGACAACACTACTATTACAGGACAAGTCAAACAGAACAGCCAGGGAATTCCGAGAGGCATGGTATTCATCCACCGATTCAATCAATAAGCACATCGACCTGGACCCAATATACCGGCCATTGCAGCGGACAGCTGGAACTAACAACCGGAAGCGGCAGATTCAAACCACTACAAATGCCGGAGGAAAGATCACAGAAGCGCTTCACAGGAGGCTCCAAGCACTGAGGATGTCACCTAGAGAGGGGATGAAACGTCTGCACCACAAATTCCCAGCTCAGCGAACAGAACCACAACAACTTAAGATATTCTAGGTCCGGGACGCAGTAATCCACCAGGGTTTCCAAGTCTGAGCACCAGGAGGTGGTGGTTAGGAGGCAGACACCACTGCCTCTTGCCTTGCTAGAGGATGCCGAATAGTCTATTCTGTGAACTGAGAAACCTTCCAGTTGTATGACAGGTGTAGCAGGAGTGAGCCATGTCTCTGTAAAAACTGAGCAAATTGCAGTCTCTTGGTCCCCTTTTGGAAGATGAGATTAGCTTTAGGTTCATCCATTTTGTCCTCAATTGTCTGGATGTTTGTCTGGAAATCCTGAAGTCTGTCTCAGCTGACGTCCAATATATCTCCCATGTTTTCTGGGTAGATGGCTGCTCTTCAATCCTGGGTGTCGGTGAAGGAACTCTGGAAGGCAAATGTGTGCTCCTGATGGGGTTCTGGGCACCAGTCACAGCCTTGAGCATTCTGGAAGGATCTTAGTTGGGCCTCTTTGATGTCATATTATGGTGTTTCTTGTTCCTGCGCTAGTCAGGCCTTGGTTTGATTTAGGTTTCCACGACATTACTGCCATCAAGCCTCCGAGAGTTAGGAAGGCCTCCTGGCTTGCAGTTTTAGCATCTTTAATGTGTTCCTGAGGTGGCTCTGGGGTGTCTTGTAGTCGGTCTGGTCAGGCCTCCTCAATATTGGGTCACTGTGGGGTCAGATCTTCTTCCAGCTGGTTCAACTGTTCAGGCCTTGGTTCTGGGTTTCCATGAGGTGGTCGGACTTGCAGGAAACCCATAGGCCCTTGGTTCCCCTGGGCTTGCAACTCTGACATCAGTAATTCAAGCCTTGTCTGTCATTGAATCTTTAAATCTGATAGTGGGTTTAAGAGAACATTGTTATTAATTCTGAAGACGTGGACATAGAATTGAGGTTGAGAAGAGCAGAACAATTACAAGTTATGTAAGAATAATATTTGCTGTAGACAGCTCACAAAATAGTGCCACACTCTGGCACCATCTTTGAATGTTTTCACCATCTCCCCTGTATACTATAACATACTGGTAAAGGGGTAGATAAAAATCCACCTCAGGAAAGATATTATTTCATGGAAATCAGTTCAGCGAAGGTTCACTTCAATGTTCCCCGGTATGGAGAGATTGTCGAATGAGTGTTAAGGCAAAACAAGGGTTGGGACTCCTTATTCTAAATGCCAGTGAGTAGAGGTGGTATCATTGAAACATATAGGATTCTTAGGGGGCTTGACAGGGTGAAAGGATGTTTCGCCTTGTGGGAGAGCCTAGGATCAGAGGGCACTGCCTCAGAATAAAGGGACACAAATTTAAGACTGCACGAAGGAGGAATTTCTTGAGGTTTGAGTCTTTAGAAATCCTTGCCACAAGCTTTGGGGACAGTGCCCTCATGTACATCTAAGACTGAGAAAGATAAGTAAGCGTTACTGGGAAAGGGCTGGAAAGTGTACATGAGTAATGTTTGATCAACCATGATCTTATTGAATGGCGAAGCAGGCTTGCGAGGCCAAACAGCCTACACCTGATCATTTTTTAAGAATCAAGTGGATGAAATAGAGTTGACACAGTCAGGAGATTAACCCGATTTTATGCACAATTGTTGACCATTCAAGTTATCTGCTCGTGCTGTAATGTAGATTTTGTTAGAATGATTGCAGGGATGAAAGACTTCAGTTCTAAAAATGGATTGGAGAAGTAAGGAATATTTCTTTTGGAGAGGAGAAGACTGAGAGGGGAGATTGATATATATTTTCAAAATGGTTTGGAAAGATTATGATGTGGTGCAAGTGTTAGAGTGGAGTGTACAAAGTTTAAAAAAACACACAACACTGGGTTATAGTCCAACAGATTTATTTGAAACCAAAAGCTTAGATAGGGAGAAATTGTGCCCACTTATAATAGGATCAAGAGCAAGAGGGCACAGATTTGAACTAATTAGCAAAAGAGACAAATCATTTAGAGGCTTTTTCATGTGCAAATGGTTGAGGTGCATTGCTTGGGAGTGTAGTGGAGGTAGGATCAATTCAAGCGTTAACAAAGAATTTGGACAGAGTGGATAAATATACTTACAGGGTTTATAGGTTAGAGGTAGGAATGGCACTTGTTCATTTGGAGAGCCAGTCCAAATAGCTGCCTTTTTTTGTATTGTCACAATACAGTGATTCTTTGTTCAGCACTTGTCATCGATTTAACAGTAAAGAAACCAGATCCTGTATCCATTTGTTTGTGAATAATTTGTATGTATATACATGTGAATATACAGTAATTTTTTGCACAATTATTCTCCTGCACATAGTGCATAAATTGTTGGCACTAGTTAAAGATTGTTGAAAACCACAAGCCCCAGCAACCACGCCCCACCCCACCACCACTGCTGCATACTTTCCATACTTATGGGCTGGGATTTTTTTCAATGTTTCGGGCAGGAGTCCTTCGTCGGCAATGAGGCTGGAAACCTCTGGGGTGGAGAGGTAAATGGGAGGGAGTGGGGCTGGGGAGAAGGTAGTTGAGAGTGCAATAGGTGAATAGAGGAAGGGGTAAAGGTGATAAGTCGGAGAGGGTAAAAAGGTAAAAAATCGTTCAAACATGCTGATTATTTGAGATGATTTGCAGTGATGCATGTCTCTAATGAATATTCTCTTGCTTTATGTTGTAAATTAAAATCGTGATCAACACTTATTCAAACATGTTTGGATTAATAGCTGATTTGAGCTGCTGGATATAAACTGTAATATTTAAAAAAAGAAATATTTTGTCATGGGCATGTGTTTGTGTTGCTTGTTGCTGTACTAATGCTCTTGGTGTTGATTTGCAGCTGAAGTTTGTAAATCCCAGGGAGCCATTTTATATCAAGCATTCCAATTATTCATTGCGGTGAGTGATCAATAAAAATCTTAAGCAACAAGGAGGCAATATCTTGAGAATGGAATTAGTGCATGATCTTATAAACATCAAGATTGCAGCATTATACAAGGGATTTGAATCCTTAAATTTGTTCCTTTCTCTTGTGATTATGCTAAATATTCATCCAGCTGGAGTTCACTGTCAGGAAAAAAATATAGATTCTTTACACTTGGATAATAAAAAGAATATATTCATATGTGGTAATTCTCTTCATTCATGTATGTTTTAATGAAAGCTATTGAGGAAGTGAAGTGCAAGATTGAGTGTATCAATGTGGAACATAAAGACAGACTTAAAATACTGCAGCTTTGCTAATTATCTTAAATTTGATTTCATAATCCTGATCATGACCAAAAATCATACTGCATAGAACTAAAAGGAAGTATATATTGTACTAAAATTGTGCAAGAAAGGTATGTATAATTGATTTTCAGTTCTGGAATATACAAGCATATGAAGTAGGAGCAGGAATGGACAATTTGTCCCCTTGAGTATTTGCTTGCGTTTGAAATTCCGCATTCCAATCTACACACAGTAACCTTTGTAGGCATTAAATGATCAAACATGTCTAAGTGATTTCTTTCATTAGCATACTGAAGCCTACCTTAGCAATTCACTAGTTAAGATTTGCAAATGGTACTGCCTAGGAATCAGGTGTGATCCTCCCTGTCTGCTTATAAAAAAACATTATGCTTAAAATGTGATGAACATTGGATTTGAATTGATTAGGATAACTTGAGGGCTTGTAAGGTGCACGATGGAAACCCAGTTTATTCTTTCCATCTTCAAACCTCAATAATCTATGGCCCAGAAAATTAATTGCATCTTTTCTCAATCTTAAATTTAGATTTTCAGAAATTTTCTGATTGTGCTGTACTTTAGATATAATAACTTTCCAATCAGTAAATACTTGCCCAGTCCTAATTTCTTTCTCTTGGCAAAGCTTGTTTCCTCCATTATTTAGTAATGTGGTAATTGTGATGAGTTATGCTTCAGTTTCTTCTGTGCTTCCTTTTAAAGTGCTTCATCTGGTGAAACAAATTTACCTGGAACACTAACATTTGGAGAAGTAGAAGAATAATACAGAATGTTAAGGACAGGAATATAAGAACAAGAGGAGGCCATAAAGCCCCTCAAATCTGTTTGGCACATACCTGATCTGTGTGTTTATTCTATGCCCAACAAAGTTCTATCAACTTCTTCAGTTTTGACCAATTTATTTCATCCTCAACTTCAACACTTCTTTGGTATGAAAATTCTGGATTTCAGTTACTCTTTTGTATGAGGTGCTTCTGACACCATCCGTGAATGACTCAACGTGAATTTGAATGTTATTGCTCCCTTATACTGGACCTCTCTCTTCTTACCTCCATCCCACCACCTTCTAATTGAGGGAATACATGCCTTTTCTCTGCATTGAGCTTTATAATTTGTTGCTTTCACTCTTAGTATCATTCTAATCTGCCCATCACCAAATCACCTACGTGAGGTCATATCTTTACTGGGATGTGATGCAGATAATTAAGTGCTGTATTCTGAAATGGGACTAATCAAAGTTTTGATATAACTTCTGCCGTACAGTTTATTCTTAGATTCACTGAGCCAAATAGGTTCTTCCTATATTGTACAAATCAAGAGTTCTAAATTTAAACTTGAACCTTCAAAATGGACGCCGTTCATCTGGTTATTGTTTCACCTCCCCTCACCCCCCAACTTTCAGTCCCAAATGTAAATGATACTGCTAGTCCCTTTCCTTGAAAGATACCATTTCCATGTGAAACTTGGGAATGGACAAGTACTGCATCTTTTGGTGAGGGGGAAGTTGATTTCAAGTTTTGTTCATGTTTTTACTTCATGAACTTATTTCTTTGTTTAGTGCTCAACACTACATCAACCTACCTGTCCGGTTCAAACCAGAGTCAGACGGCAGATTCGAGGCACTGCTCGTGATACAAACCGATACATGTGGAAGTCTCCCAATTCGACTTATTGGTGACGCTATTAGAAAGGAGTAAATGAAAATCAATTTTGTTAAATTAAATGTCTGGTTGTACTTTAAGATCTGTCTTCAAGAAGAAACTGTTCCACAGGAAACAGCATTATGTAAAATTGTACAGTAAATGGAAAATGTATCTTTCATGTACAAATTTGCGAATTATGCATTTTATAAATGAAGATATTTAGGCACTGGTGCCATTTAACATCAGCATAATGTCATTCGTAAAGAGGGAAAGTATTTTAGTACGCATCTGTAGTATACAAAATAACAAAACCAATTTGCTGCGGCAAGGAGCTGTAAAAGTTTCTGCCTCTTCCTTCATTATTATATAACTTGAAGTATTTTGCACAAGCTTCATTTTTGTGGCTGTTTTATGTACATTTGAAATAGTTCTTGCTGTATATTTGAAATAAAGTTAGTATGGGCAATTAATTTATCAAGATATCTCCATGTTTTTCTTAAATCCACATACTGCAGGTGCCGTAACTTAAAGGATTTTATTGCTGTACTTGAAGCAGTCAATAAAATGGAGCTAAAAACTGAAAAGTTTCTTCCTATTAATGTAAAAGCAAAGTGCTGGAGAAATTTAAACAAACATGTCTACATTTGTGGCGAGTGAAACAAAGTTTTAAGTCTGATATAACTTTTTGAAACTAAGAATTAATTGCTTAGTCACACAGAACTTGCACATTACAAAAGAAGCTGAAGGTTTTTTTTTGTCTTGCACTGAAGACTAAGATGCAGACTTGGAAAAAGGCGCATCAAATTAGCACTGTGTATATTGCACAGATGTGTGAAAGAGTCAATGCTTACCACTTTTTTTTTACTTCTGAACAACAGTCAGTGTAGCTTTAGACTACCCTGGAAGGGAAGACATCTAAAAAAATTGAACTACGTGTGAAGCTAGCTGTGTCTCACTGCTACCTCACAATAATACAAATGGTTTTCTCCACTAACAGGATGCTGCCTTGGAATCAAAAAGGTATTTTGCATATAACACATGAGTATTTTGGCGAATTTCAGTATTGGGGGTGATGCCAGCTATTTAAGCCATAGGTCCCAATGACTGGAAGACTGTCAAACAACACTGTCTTCTAGATCATTTGCAATGGGCTGTATGCTGATCGTGTTAAACCAACCTGAGCATCCAACTATCAGAGTAGAGCATTTGGTATGATTCAGCTATTGGACATGATGTATTAAATAAACTTTGCTAAGAATTACACAGGAAATCCATTTAAGGTTATATTTCGGTTTGCAATATCATGTGTGCTGGCAACTACTTACATTAATATCGCACCTTGTTTTATGAAGGCGCAGAAATTTGCACATACACTGCATCTTTTTCATTGGGAAGTTTCAAAAAAAGACTTGTAGAGACTGGCAATCAGCTGTATTCCCATGGCAACACCTTGACCAATCAGTTTTCAGACCAGGCAGTGGAATTAAGATTGATGATTAATTGTTGCTGTTGCATGACCATGCAAATGAAGACCCAATCAATCAGCACCCTTTTTTTTCATGCTGTTTAAATTGGTATCCAAATTTTCAAATCTTTGCATCCTAGTTCTGATAACTGCAAGATGACCTTCAACATTACTAAAAGTAGTGCAATTATGTGCAATTTTTAAATGGAATATTGTTTCTACAGTAATGCACTAGTTTGATTTTCTGATATTGGCAGATTTTGAAGAGGCTCAATTCTTAGTATTCATTCTCTTTGACATAACTAATGACTTTCTGGTATGTAGGTGAAAGTGAGGACTGCGAATGCTGGAGATTAGATTCAAGATGAGAGTGGTGCTGGAAAAACAGCAAGTCGGGCAGCATCCGAGGAGCAGAAATATCAATGTTTCGGGCAGGAGTCCGTTGGCAATGAGGCTGGAAACCTCTGGGGTGGAGAGATAAATGGGAGGGAGTGGGGCTGGGGGAAAAGGTAGTTGAGAGTGCAATAGGTGAATAGAGGAAGGGGTAAAGGTGATAAGTCGGAGAGGGTGGAGCGGATAGGTAGGAAGGAAGATTGACAGGTCATAAGGACGGCGCTGAGCTGGAAGTTTGGAACTGGGGTAAAGTGGGGGGGGGAGGGGAAATGAGGAAACTGGTGAAGTCCACATTGATGTCCTGGGGTTGAAGAGTTCTGAAGCGGAAGATGAGGTGTTATTCATCCAGGTGTCAGGTGGGGGGAGTGGCTGTGGAGGAGACCCAGGACCTGCTTACTCTCAGCAGAGTGGGAGGGGGTGTTAAAATGTTCGGCCACAGGGCAGTGGGGATGATTTGTGCAGGTGTCCCGGAGATGTTCCCTAAAGCGCTCTGCAAGAAGGTGTGGGCGCAGGATTTGCAATTCCTGCAGTGGCAGGGGAGGGTGGATTGTTGGGGGACGTGGACCTGACCAGGTGGTCACAGAGGGAACTGTCTTTGTGGAATGTGGATGGGGTGGAGAGGTGCTCTGCAAGAAGGCGCCTGCTGTGTTTTTCAAGCACCACTCTCATCTTGAATCTAATCTCCAGCATTCACAGTCCTCACTTTCACCTACCTAGCAGAAAGTCATTGGTTATACTGTCAAGGTGCCCAGACTCCAGAGCAACTGATACAATACATGGTATTAGTGGGAGTGCAGGTGAAACTTTGGATGTGGAAGGTTCCTTTGGGGCCTTGGATGGAGGCGGGGGGAGGTGTGGACGCAGGATTTGCAATTCCTGCGGTGGTAGAGGAAGGTGGCAGGAGGGGAGGGTGGATTGTTGGGGGATGTGGACCTGACCAGGTAGTCACAGAGGGAACTGTCTTTGTGGAAAGGGAAATATATCCCTGGTGGTATGGTCAGTTTGTAGGTGGTGGAAATGTTGGCAATTAATGTGGAAGTTGGTGGGGTGGAAAGTGAGGACCGGGGGTTCTGTCTTTGTTGTGTTTGGAGAGGTGGGTTTTGATGGCGGAGGTGCGGGACGTGGATGAGATGCGTTGGAGGGCATCTTCAACCATGTGGAAGGTGAAAGGGGAAATTACGGTCTTTAAAGAAGGAGGCCATCTGGTGTGCTCTGTGGTGGAATTGATCCTCCTGGGAGAAGATACGGTGGAGATGGAGGAATTGGGAATACAGGATAGCATTTTTGCAGGAGGTCGCGTGGGAGGAGGTGGATTGATTTTTAAAAATGTCGGTATTGAGTCGGTCATCATTGGTGGAAATGGAGAGGTCAAGGAAGGGAAGGGAGGTGTCTAGAGATGGTGTATATGTGAATTTAAGGTCGGGATGGAATGTGTTGGTGAAACTGATGAACTACTCAACCTCCTCGTGGGAGCACGAGGTGGCGCAGATGGGCTCATCAATGTAGCGGAGGAAAATTGTAACTACAGAAGATGGATTGTTCTATGTAGCCGACAAAGAGATAGGCAAAGCTGGGGCCCATGCGGGTAGGTAGATCTACTCAGCTTTGAGCTTCAGGACCTCTTCACTAAGGTTAGTGACATATGCCTATTCCAAGTGCAATCCACCTCAACGTGGCCTGAAATGTAACATTAGATCATGTCCCTAGTATGTTTCAAAAAACTTTTTCTCCATGAACTGTGGTTTACTTCCCCTCCCTACAGAGGGTTTGGAAAGATCCTTTTCACATTTTCCGAATGTTGTTTGGTACTTCAATCAAGACTTTTTTTTCTCTCGTCCAGTCAGGAGCCTTTCCTGATGGGTGTCATGGGAGATCCCAATTCTTTTTTGATTTTAAAAGCAGTTGTAGTTTGATCTATTAGAATCATGTGGGGAAGCAGTAGTCACTGAATTGCTCTGTGAACCAGATTAATTGTAACATTTTTTGGCCTGGGAAGCAGTTTACTTGCCTGTCTTATTACGAAGATGGAAAAATGGCAAAACATAAAATAGCTTCTTGAATTTTGTGCCAAGGCTTCCCTCCCATTATCAGATTGCCATAATTTGAATCTTCAGGAATTAAGCTGATGAGCAACTCTATCGATTTATCAGTCCTCAACTTGAATGCTGTATTAATTGTCAAACTCTTCAATTCCTTGAAACATTTTCCATCTTCCCCACACTGGAATCACCACTGGGGTCCAAACTGAATCTTGAACATGAGTGATTTGTTTAATCAGGATTGACTGTCAAATGTTTTAATGCGCTTAGTTCAAAGCAAACTGTTCTAGTTGACATTAAAAATGCATGCAATTCAATTTTGTATTTAAGTAGTGTAGAGTAGACTATGTCACAAGTCATTATCTAAATTAAGTGGCAAGTTTTACCACATCTAACTCATTAAATATTCATTATAAAAGAAAGGTTGTGGTTTCCTGAGACAGTTAGCTATGTTGTACAGTTCAGAGAGCCAATTTTAATAGCATATAGTTGGAACTTTTTATATTTGGATTATTTCTCATTTGTGCAAAACTACCACTTCCTCAATATTTGTTTCCTGTAATAACCTATGCAGCTCAATTTATGAATCTTAATTTAGAGTCATATTATTTAGTTTGTCATCCTCAGTTATTGCATTTCTGTTATCCAAACTCTTCTATTGTTTTCACAAGAATTGAAATATATTCCAAGAGGAAAAATGGTATAAAGGGGAGAGGAAAAACATCCATGGCTGAGCAAGGAAATTAAAGATAACATAAAAACACAAACTAAGGAATAGCACCTATTGCAAATACCAGCAGCAGGCTTGAAGTTTAGAGAACGCTTAAAGATCAACAAAAGGCTACTAAAACAAAAGCAATGGTAAATTGTTTGAGGGTTACAAGATAGCCAGGAAGGAAGTGAAAAATGGACTTAGGAGAGCTAGAAGGGAGCATGAAAAAGCTTTATCGGGTAGGATTAAGGGAAACCCTAAGATATTCTACACTGATGTGAGGAATGAGGATGACCAGAGTGAGGGTAGGTCTGATCAGGGGTCGTGGAGGGAACTTGCACCTGGAGTTGGAGGAAGTAAGGGAGGTCCTTAACGAAGACTTTAATTCAGTATTCACTACAGAGAAGGACCTTGACGAATCTGAGGACAGCATGAAATAAACTGATATGCCAGAACAGGTTGATATTAGGAAAGGCAATGTACTGAAAATTTTGAAAAACATAACAATAGGTAAATCCCCAGGGTCAGACAGGATATAGCCTAGGTTACTACAGGAAATGAGGGACAAGATTGCTGTGCCTTTGGTGATCTTTGCATCCTCACTGTCCACTGGAGTAGTGCCAGATGATTGGAAGGGGCAAATGTTATTCTCTTGTCCAGGAAACGGAATAGGGATAATCCTGACAATTACAGACTAGTCAGTTTTATTTCAGAGGTGGGCAAAGTATTGGAGAGAATTCTGAGAGAGAGGATTTATGACTACTTAGAAAACTATAGTCAGCATAGCTTTGTGACGGGCAGGTCGTGCCTCACAAACCTTATTGATTTCTTTAAAGATCTGACAAAATAAGTTGATGAAGGTAGAGCAGTGGATGTGGCGTACATGGATTTTAGCAAGGCGTTTGATAAGATTCCCCATGGTAGGCTTATTCAGAAAGTAGGGAAATTACAGGGAAATCTGGCTGTCTGGATACAGAATTGACTGGCCCATAGAAGACAAGGATGTGGTGGTAGATAGAAAGTATTCAGCCTGGACCTCTGTGACCCATGGTGTTCTTCAGGGATTGGTTCTGGGACCTCTGCTCTTTGTGATTTTTATAAATGACTTGGATGAGGAAGTGGAAGGGTGGGTTAGTATGTTTGCCGATGACACAAAGGTTGGTGGAGTTGTGGGTAGTGCAGGGCTGTTGTAGGTTGTAACAGAACATTGACAGGATGCAGAACTGAGCTGATAAGTGGCAATGGAGTTCAACCTGGAAAAGTGAAGTGATTCACTTTGGAAGGTCAAATTTGAAAGCAGAATACAGGGTTAAAGGCAGGATTCTTGGCAGTGTGGAGGAAGAGGAATCTTGGGGTCCACGCCAATAGATAGGGTTGTTACAAAGGTGTATGTTGTGTTGTCTTTCATTAGCCCGGGGTTTGAGTTATGCTGCAGCTCTATACAGCCCTGTTTAGACCAACTTTCGCTGCTCATTGGATGCTGCCTGAGGTGTACGAGATGTTGAGAGGCATAGATAGAGTGCATAGCTAGAGTCATTTTCCCATGGTGGAATTGTCTAGCATGTGGGAGCATAATTTTAAGGTTAATTGGAGGAAGGTTTAAGGGAGATGTCGGAGGTAGGTTCTTTACACAAAGAGTAATGGGTGTTAGGAATGCACTGTCAGAAGTGGTAGTAGAGTCAGATATGTTAGGGACATTTAAGCGACTCTTGGATGGCACATGGAAGACAGTACAATGAAGCGTATATAGGTTAGTCTGATCTTAGAGTAGGATAAATGGACGGCACAATATCAAGGGCTAAAGGGTTTGTACTGTGTTGTACTGTTCTATGTTCTAAATTATGAAGAAAACTAATGCAAAATATAAAAACAGATAGCAAAAGCTTCTGTAAGTTTCTATACTATTTTGTGCCTTTGGAATAGAATAGACTTTATCAAGTATCCAATTGCTTGCCAAACAGCAAGTTTCTTCTACTGTAGTAAAATAAGAACCAATTCCTACAAGATAAGTAACAAGAAAATGCAACGAAGAATCTCCCCATTTTCCCTCATTCTTTTTACTCACCCAACCCCCACATTCATTGTTAAGTCATATTGCAATGTTTGTATTTTGAGTTAGCTTACCCAAGTAAAGAAAAACACAATTAAGGAAACTTGGCTCAAACTAACTAACGTTGAGTATCAGAGTTGGGAGGTCATGTTGCAGCTGTATAGAACATTGGCTAGGCCACTTCAGAACTGAATGCAATATTCCAGATCTCCTTGCTGTAGGAAAGATGCTGTTAAACTTGAAAGGGTTCAGAAAAGATTTACAAGGGTTGGAGGGTTTGAGCTATAGGGAGAAGCTGAATAGGCTGGGGCTATTTTCCCTGGAGCATCAGAGGCTAGGGGGTGACCTTATAGAAATTAATAAAATCATGAGTGGCAAGGAATGGGAGAGTAGCCAAGTTTTTTTTCCCCTAGTGTGGGAAAGTCTAAAACTACAGGGCATAGGTTTAAGGTGAGAGGGGAAAGATTTGAAAAGGACTTAAGGAGGGGAGCGTGTGTATGGAGTGAGCTACCAGCGGAAGTGGTGAAGGCTGGTACAATTACAACATTTAAAAGGCATGGGTATATGAATAAGAAGGGTTGAGAGGGATATGGGCCAAACGGGACAAGATTTAATTTAGAATATCTGGTCGGCAAAGAGTCTGTTTCCATTCTGTATAGCTCTATGACTAACTAAATTTGCTCTTAAATAAAGACCTTCTCTATCCCTGTTTAAACTTGGATGTAATTAGAATTTAAGCAGCAAATTTCAGTTAAATGTTAAATACAAAATCAGATTTTTAGAAAGAGATTGAGTTTCCTTCCTCAAACAAGTTCTAGAACACAAGTTACTTCTCACCATCTTTGCTCACAGGCAAAGCTTCTCCTGCGCTGTACGTTCTCAATTGCTTTCACTTAATTTGTACTGTCACTTTTATAGCCAGAGCATTTCTACTAATGGCTTATTTTCCTTCCCCTGGAGTATCCTAACTATGTCTTTGGCTCATTCTTCATTTCATCTTGAGGGACATCACCTGGAGAGACAGGGAGTGAACAGCATGTGAGCTAACTGAGCTTAGCTTTGCTGAGTGGGTTAATTTTATTGAAAAGTTGAAGTTTGCTGCCTGTTAGTTGTAAATTCAAGGGGAAAGTTGCAAATATAATACCCAAATTATTTCATTGCCTTTCAAATTTAATAGTGTGTATATGGGTTTCCTGTTTTCTTTTAAACTGGCATTTAGACCAGAGTGATTAAATTACTACCATTGGAAACTGAATTTGTCTCTTCAGCCTCCTAGAAAACTGGTTGCCTGGTGATTACTGGATTAGAGTGGTGCTGGAAAAGCACAGCTGGTCAAGCAGCATCCAAGGAGGATTTAGCTTAGATTCCCTACAGTGTGGAAACAGGCCCTTCGGCTCAACTAGTCCACACCTACCCTCCGAAGAGTAACCCACCCAGACCCATTTCCCTCCAACTAATGCACCGAACAGTATGGGTAATTTAGCATGGCCAATTCACCTGACTTGCACATCTTTGGACTGTGGGAGGAAACCGGAGCACCCGGAGGAAACCCACACAGACATGGGGAGAATGTGCAAACTCCACACAGACAGTCACCCAAGGCTGTAATCGAACCTGGGACCTCGGTGCTGTGAGGCAGCACTGCTAACACTGAGCAACCATGCTGCCTGACTCCACTCTAATCTAGACTCTGATTAGAGTCTAGCACCACTCTAATCTAGACTCTGATTTCCAGCATCTGCAATCCTCACTTTTGCCTCCCTGGTGACTACATTTTATAAATGGCTTTAAAAGTTGTTAATGATGTATTAAAAATAAATTTAATCATATTCAGGAGTGAATATGGGATTGAAGCCTATAAAGTCCAAGATAGCATTGAAGTTTATCACTTGTTGGGGAGGAGGGGGGATTTCTTGTTGCTGCTGAGCTTCTCTTCAACTATTTCTCCTCTTCTGAAAATGAATGGCCTTGTGTATCTATAATGGTGGATTTCACTTCAGGCATTCAGTGCTGTTTGTAGCCAGTTCAATGGGTCTGGTCATTGTTGCTACCATGTAGTAATGGAAGGTCTACACTCTTAGGAGTGAACATTAACTGGTTTTATTAAGTGCAACTCTTTAGAAGGTGCAGTCTGAGGACACACCTGCAGACACCGATCCCAATTACATATATTTTAACATCACTACTATATAGTTCCTTTTGTATGTTGCTCAGTAACTACATTTAGAATTAGGTATAATTAATATTTTACATATCCCTGTAAATTACAGTTTATAGCAATGCATAAGTTCTGGTTCTGTTCTTCTCCAGCTGGGTTTCGTGGAATGAAAGAAAAGTGATCACTATCCTCAACATTTTGTCTCTAGGTCTATCTAGAGTATCTGACAGCTGATTGTAAGTCATAGCTGAGACATTGATTAGATTAGATTAGATTCCCTACAATGCGGAAACAGGCCCTTCAGCCTAACAAATTCACACTAATTCTCTGAAGAGTAATCCACCCAGACCCATTTCCCTCTGACTAATGCACGAATTTAGCATGGCCAATTCACCTGACCCTCACATCTTTGGACTGTGGGAGGAAACCAGAGCACACGGAGGAAATCCATGCAGACATGGGGAGAATGTGCAAAACTCCACACAGACAGTTGCCCGAGGCTGGAATTGAACCTGGATCTCCACAGCCACTGTGCTGCCTCTTTATGAGTGCTTATTATGTTGACTTAATCTTTAAAATAAGTAGGTGCTGTGAGGAAGATTGGGAAAGGAAGACAAATACCAACACATCTAACAGTATTCACATTGCTGCTCAAGATGCAAAGGATCCATATAGAGGTGTTATATTCAGTTATTACCAGAACTGATCTGTGTAACAGTTACATGCAACAACCAGTCTCATCAACTAAGCTATAGTCGATTCAACATGAACCTACCAATGCACACATAGGTTACCTATGTATTGTTTTACCAATAAGACTATATACATACAACATAACTATGAAATTTTGCATACAAACTGACTCTAATATCTGTAAATAGATTCAGTTCAGATTTGTGGGATTACTACATCACATCCTGTGTAATGAGAGTAATTGACAACAGCTCAAGATGCACATCTTTAAAGATACATATACATCATATAACAACTTGGGGTGGTTCTGTAGTTAGCACTGCTACCTCACAGCATCAGACACCCAGTTTAAATTCCGCCCTCAGGAATTTGCACATTCTTCCCATGTCTGCATGGGTTTCTTCCAGGTGCCCCAGTTTCCTTCCACAGTCCAAAAATCTGTGGATTGGCCATGCTAAGTTGCCCATAGTGTCCAGGGATGTGCAGGCTAGATGGATTAGCCATGGGAAGTGGAGGGCTACAGGGATAGGGTATGTAGGTGTGTGGGTCTGGGTGGGATGCTTTATTGGAGCGTTATTGCGGATTTGATGGCCTGCTTCTACACACTAGGGATTTTATGATTTCTATGATCATATCATATAATATAAAATTAACATATATACATATAAGTTTACATTTAAAGAATCAAACTCCATAACTGCAAAAGAAAATAACATTGAGCTGAACTTTCCCAACTGTTCCTGCGCTATTTCTGGTTGGATCCCAGAAGGTTTCTTGCCATGGCTCATGGTGACTTCTTTCATGCAATCAATCAGCCACAGTTCATCTCAATAATTATGCATCTGGGGTTCATGGCACCATCCTGTTCAATTAGTCATAGAGTCATAGAGATGTACAGCATGGAAACAGACCCTTCGGTCCAACCTGTCCATGCCGACCAGATATCCCAACCCAATCTAGTCCCACCTGACAGCACCCGACCCATATCCCTCCAAACCTTTCTTATTCATATACCCATCCAAATGCCTCTTAAATGTTGCAATTGTACCAGCTTCCACCACTTCCTCTAGCAGCTCATTCCATACCCGTACCACCCTCTGCCCCTTAGGTCTCTTTTATATCTTTGCCCTCTCACCTTAAACCTCGACCCCAGGGAAAAGACTTTGCCTATTTACTCTAGAAGACTGAGAGGGGATCTGATTGAAACGTATAGGATTATGAAAGGATTGGACACTCTGGCAGGAGGAAACATATTTCCGCTGATGGGGGAGTGCCGAACCAGAGGACACAACTTAAAAATACGGGGTAGACCATTTAGGACAGGGATGAGGAGAAACTACTTCACCCAGAGAGTGGTGGCTGTGTGGAATGCTCTGCCCCAGAGGGCAGTGGAGGCCCAGTCTCTGGATTCATTTAAGAAAGAATTGGATAGAGCTCTTAAAGATAGTGGAGTCAAGGGTTATGGAGATAAGGCTGGAACAGGATACTGATTGGGAAAGATCAGCCATGATCATATTGAATGGCGGTGCAGGCTCGAAGGGCTGAATGGCCTACTCCTGCATCTATTGTCTATTGTCTATTGTCTATGCCTGTCATAATTTTGTAAACCTCTATAAGGTCACCCCTTAGCCTCCAACACTCCAGGGAAAACAGACCCAGCCTGTTCAGCCTCTCCCTATAGCTCAAATCCTCCAACCCTGGCAACATCCTTGTAAATCTTTTCTGAACCCTTTCAAGTTTCACAACATCTTTCCGATAGGAAGGAGACCAGAATTGCACACAATATTCCAACAATGGCCTAACCAATGTCCTGTACAGCCACAACATGACCTCCCAACTCCTGTACTCAATACTCTAACCAATAAAGGAAAGCATACTAAACGCCGCCTTCACTATACTATCTACCTGTGACTCCACTTTCAAGGAGCTATGAATTTGCACTCCAAGGTCTCTTTGTTCAGCAACACTCCCTAGGACCTTACCATTAAGTGTATAAGTCCTGCTAAGATTTGTTTTCCCAAAATGCAGCACCTCACATTTATCTGAATTAAACTCCATCTGCCACTTCTCAGCCTATAGGCCCATCTGGTCAAGATCCTGTTGTAATCGGAGGTAACCCTCTTCGCTGTCCACTACACCTCCAATTTTGGTGTCATCTGCAAACTTACTACTGTACCTCTTATGCTTGCATCCAAATCATTTATGTAAATGACAGAAAGTAGAGGACCCAGCACCGATCCTTGTGGCACTCCACTGG
This sequence comes from Chiloscyllium punctatum, assembly GCF_047496795.1. NCBI lineage: Eukaryota > Metazoa > Chordata > Chondrichthyes > Orectolobiformes > Hemiscylliidae > Chiloscyllium > Chiloscyllium punctatum. The sequence goes on from NC_092743.1 coordinate 15,026,187, forward strand.
TCACGGGCCTCCAGTCTGAAAAACAACCCTCCACCACCACCCTCTGTCTTCTACCTTTGAGCCAGTTCTGTATCCAAATGGCTAGTTCTCCCTGTGTTCCATGAGATCTAACCTTGCTAACCAGTCTCCCATGGGAAATCTTGTTGAACGCCTTACTGAAGTCCATATAGATCACATCTACTGCTCTGCCCTCATCAATCCTCTTTGTTACTTCTTCAAAAAACTCAATCAAGTTTGTGAGACATGATTTCCCACGCACAAGGCAATGTTGACTATCCCTAATCAGTCCTTGCCTTTCCAAATACATGTACATCCTGTCCCTCAGGATTCCCTCTAGCAAAATGCCCACCACGAGATCAAGCTCACTGGTCTATAGTTCCCTGGCTTGTCCTTACCACCCTTCTTAAACAGTGGCACCACGTTTGCCAACCTCCAGTCTCCTGGCATCTCACCTGTGACTATCGATGATACAAATATCTCAGCAAGAGGCCCAGCAATCACTTCTCTAGTTTCCCACAGAATTATCAGGGACACCTGTTCAGGTCCTGGGGATTTACCCACTTTTATGCGTTTCAAGACATCCAGCACTTCCTCCTCTGTTATATGCACATTTTGCAAGACGTCACCATCTATTTCCCTACAGTCTATATCTTCCATATCATTTTCCACAGTACATACTGATACAAAATACTCATTTAGTATCTCCCCCATTTTCTGCAGCTCCACACAAAGGCTGCCTTGCTGATCTTTGAGGGGCTCTATTCTCTAGGAGAAAGTGAGGACTGCAGATGCTGGAGATCAGAGTTGCTGGAAAAGTGCAGCAGGTCAGGCAGCATCCAAGGAGCAGGAGAATCGATGTTTCGGGCATAAGCCCTTCTTCAGGATTCTTCAGAAACGTCGATTCTCCTGCTCCTTGGATGCTGCCTGACCTGCTGCGCTTTTCCAGCAACACATTTTTTCAGGCTCTATTCTCTCCCTAGTTACCCTTTTGTTCTTAATGTATTTGTATATCCAAAGAGTATAAACTCTTTGGATTCTCCTTAATTCTATTTGCCAACGCTATCTCATGTCCCCTTTTTTGCCCTCCTGATTTCTCTCTAGTATATTCCTACTTCCGTTATACTCTTCTAAGGATTCACTCAATCTATGCTGTCTATACCTTACTCTTTTTTTCTGAACCAAACCCTCAATTTCTTTAGTCATCCAGCATTCCCAATACCTAACAGCCTTTCACCCTGACAGGAATATACTTTTTCTGGATTCTCGTTATCTCATTTCTGAAGGCTTCCCATTTTCCAGCTGTCCCTTTACCTGCGAACATCTGCCCCCAATCAGCTTTCGAAAGTTCTTGCCTAATACTGTCAAAATTGGCCTTTCTCCAATTTAGAACTTCAACTTTTAGATCTGGTCTATCCTTTTCCATCATTATTTTAAATAACAGACACTTGAGCGTTTGCTGCTGCCATGACCTTCTGCTGTTCACATTCATCAAGTCAGTCTTCAGTCTCAGATCTAACTTGTCCAGCAATAACATCAGCTGGAATCATAACACACAAAGCTTTCACCCACCTCCTTCTACTAACCCTTCCTAGCCTGTGCTTCCTACACATTCACTGGGAACAGAAGACTGTTAGAGACCAGGCACTTGTTCGGCCCCAAGCAGATGATATGGATGTCAGCCATTAATAAGTTTGTGCAAATGCACAGGTACAAGCAGTAGGCAGGATTGTCAGAGACAATAATCTGGATTAAAAGTTGTACTGATGTGAAGATGCCGGCATTGGACTGGTTGGAAAAAGTTAAAAATCACATAACACCAGGTTATAATCCAACAGGTTTATTTGAAAGTACAAGTAAATTGGATGTTATCTGGTATTGTGTGATTTTTAACAAAAGTTGCACACAAGTCCATGAATATTAATTGTACCATATTCAATATTCTTCAGTATATGTGTGTGATAGTCTCCAAACAATGGGTGTTCAGTCTATTTTTGTGAAGGGGTTTATTATTTAAATAGGTCAGTTTTTTCAGAGCCAGAAGAGGGAGGCAAAAAGCAGGAAACTATAGGTCAGTTCACCCATCATAACTCTCAATTTCCTGGTATATTAAAAATGTCTTCTTTTAAAAATACTTTCAGTGATCCAGGCTCCACAACTCTCCTGGGTAGATAAATCCAGGTATTCAGTATCCTCTTGGAGAATAAAATCTTTCACATCACAATTTTAAATGAATGCCCCATTGTTCTATAACTATATCTCCTACTTGAGATTCTCCCACTGGTTGAAACATTTTGGAAAAAGACCAATTTATTCCTACTCTTTGTTTCCTGTTTCTCAACTGTTCTCAATCCATGTTAATACACTACACTCAATCTTGTACATTTTAATTTTATATGCTTCTCTATTATTTGGGTCCTTATTAAAATGCCTTCTGAAAGTCCAAATAAATCTTATCCATTAGCTACCTCTTACCAAGTCTACTAGCTACATTCTTGAAAAATTCCAGTAGGTTTGTCAAGCATAATTTCCCTTTCATAATTCCTTACTGACTGTCTTATCCTGTCACCATTTTCCAAGTGCTACACTATTAACTTTTTTTCTGATGAACTGTAGCATTTTCCCCAGAACTGATGACAAACTAGCTGGTCTATAATTTCTGCTTTTTTCTCTATCTCCTTGTTTAAATAGTGTGGTTACATTAGCAACCATCCAATCTGTAGGAACTATTCCAGAGTCTACAGAATCTTGAAAGATGATCACCAATGCATCCACTATTTCTAGAACTACTTCCTTAATTACTCTGGGATGGGTTTATCAGCCTTTAATTCCAACAATTGCCCCTACACTATTTCCCTACTAATACTGATTTCCTTCAGTTCCTCCCTCTCACTATGTTGTTTTTCATAGAGTCATGGAGTTATACAGCATGGAAACAAACCCTTTGGTTCAACTCATTCATGCTGATCAGATTACCCAGATGAATCTCGTCCCATTTGCCAGCATTTGGACTATATCCTTTTAAACTCTTCCTATTCATGTATCCATTAAGACGCCATTTAAATGTTGTAATTGTACCAGTTTCCACGACTTCCTCTGGCAGCTTATTCCGTATACACACAAGCCTCTGTGTGGAAACGTTGCCCCTTAAGTCTCTTCTAAATATTTCCCCACTCACCTTAAACCAATGCAGTTTTGGATTCTGCCACCCTGGGAAAAGAACTTGGCTATTTACCCTATTCAAGCTCCTCATGATTTTATAAACTTCTATAAGGTCACCCCTCAGCCTCAAATGCTCCAGAGAAAATAGCCCCAGTCTATTCAGCTTCTCCCTGTAGTTCATACCCTCCAACCCTGGCAATATCCTTGTGAATCTTTTCTGAGCTCGACTGAATTTAACAACATCCTTCTTATAGCAGAGAGACCAGCATTAAATGCAATATTCTAGAAGTGGCCTAATCAATGTCCTGCACAGCCACAACATGACCTCCCAACACCTCTACTCAATGCTCTGATCAATAAAGGCAAACATATCAAATGCCTTATTCATTTTCCTTTCTAACTGTGACTCCACTTTCATGGAACTATGAACCTGCACTCCAAGGTCTCTTTGTTCAGCAACACTCCCCAGGACCTTACCATTAAGTGTATAAGTCCTGCCCTGATTTGCCTTTCCAAAATGCAGCACATATATCTAAATTAAACTCCATCTGCCATTCTTTGGCCCATCAGCCCATCTGATCAAGGTCACGTTGGTCCCGTTATACTCTGAGGTAACTTTCCTAGTTGTCCACTACAGCACCAACTTTGGTGTCATCTGCAAACTTACTAACTATATCTCCTATGCTGATATGCAAATCATTTACATAAATGATTAAAAGTTGTGGACCCAGCACCGATCCTTGTGGCACACTGCCTGTCACAGGCCTCCAATCTGAAAGGCAACCCTCCACCACCACTACCCTCTGCTCCCAACTTCGAGGCAGTTCTGTATTGAAATGGCTTGTTCTCCCTGTATTCGGGGTGATTTAACCTTGCTACCCAGTCTACCACGTGGAACCTTGTCAAAAGCCTTACTGAAATCCATATAGACCACATCTACTGCTCTGCCTTCATCGTTACTTCATCACAAAACTCAAGTTGGTGAGTCAAGATTTCTCACATACAAAGCCATGTTGACTATCTGTAATCAGTTATTGTCTTTCCAAATACATGTAAAACCTGTCTCTCAGAATCTCCTCCAACATCCTGTCCATCACTGATGTCAGGCGTAGTGGTAAATTAATTATTTGTAGCCTGCAGACTATGTGCACCGAGATGTACACTTCATACTTGTGTACACTTTGCCACTGTGCTTCCTTCTGTAACCTTTAGTCAGAGAGCTCTTTTGTAACACTTCTAATGATGTATCTGCTAATATGAGCTCAATTATTCTGTCAGTGAGCACTGCTCCTGTAAAGTTGCAACTGTACCCCTTGGCTCTGCAAGATTGTTGAGTGAAAGGTATGAATCCTGGAAGGTATATTCCAAAGTCAAAATTTACACATTATTGATCTTTGAGTATTGACCAATTTTATTTCTGGATTTTTAGGATTATCGTCAGGCATACTTGATATTTTCAGTGAAAGCCTTCACTGTCTATCATAATTTAAATTTTAATATCTTGCATGTCTACTTCTTTGTTTCAACAAACACAAGTGAACAAGTTTCGGAACATTATAAACTCAACAGGTTTGTTGCCTTCTGGCCATCCTTTGGTTTTTGCAGGCTTATTATTATCTTCTGAAGTGGGTTGGCTATTTGCTCATTTCATTGCCTACTACCTTAGCTGGTCATAGTTGTTGGTTGGTTGTTGTTGACTACAATGGAGTTGCTGTTATGTTGATCAGTTTTACCCAGACTTCAAGAGTTCTGCCCATGAAGCAGTTTGTCTGCTTGAAGGATCAAATTATAGACTGAAAAGAAACTTTCTCCTAGGATAAATTTTAGATGTTAGGAACTGTTCGTAATTGTTACTGACTTGATTTTTGCTGTATTGACAGAGTTGAAATTTACATACTTTTCAGTCAAATCTTCTAAGAAGAAGAAAATTTACAGCCCAGGGACAGGCCCTACGGCCCTCCAAGCCTGAGCCAATCCAAATGTACTGTCTAAACCTGTCGGTCAATTCCTAAGCATCTGTCTCCCTCTGCTCCCTAACTACTCATGCATTTGTCCAGATGCATTTTAAAAGAATCTACTGTGCCTGCCTCTACCACCTCTGCTGGCAACGCGTTCCAAACGCCCACCACCCTTTGTGTGAAGTACTTACCGCGTGTATCCCCCTTAAACTTTCCACCTCTTACCTTGAAACCATGACCTCTCGTTATTGAATCCTTCACCCTGGGAAAAAGCTTGTCTCTATCCACCCTGTCTATACTCTTCATGATTTTGAAACCTCAATCAGGTCCCCCCTCAATCTTTTTTCTAATGAAAATAAACCTAACCTACTCAACCTTTCTTCATAGTTAGCACCTTCCATACCAGGCAACATCCTTGTAAACCTTTTCTGCACCCTCTCCAAAGCTTCCACATCCTTTTAGTAATGTGGCAACCAGAACTGTACACAGTATTCTAAATGCAGCTGAACCAATATCTTGTACAATTTTAACATGACTTGCCAGCTCTTACTCTCAATACCCTGTCCAATGAAGGCAAGCATACTATATGCCTTCTTGACCACTCTATCCACCTGTGCAGCAACCTTCAGGGTACAATGGACCTGCACTCCCAGATCTCTCTGCCCATCAACTTTTCCCAAGGCTCTTCCCTTCATTGTATAATTCACTCTAGAATTACTCTTGCCTAAATGCATCGCCTCACATTTTTCTGGATTGAAAACCATCTGCCACATTTCTGCCCAACTCTCCATTGAACATAGAACATTACAGCACAGTACAGGCCCTTCGGCCCTCGATGTTACACTGACCTGTCATACCAATCTGAAGCCCATCTAACCTATACTATTCCATGTACGTCCATATGCTTGTCCAATGATGACTTAAATGTACTTAAAGTTGGTGAATCTACTACCGTTGCAGGCAAAGCATTCCATACCCTTACTACTCTCAAGGTAAAGAAAATTCCTCTGACATCTGTCCTATATCTATCACCTATATCTATCACCCCTCAATTTAAAGCTATGCCCCTCATGCTCGCCATCACCATACTTGGAAAAAGGCTTTCCCTGCCCACCCTATCTAACCCTCTGATTATCTTATATGTCTTTATTAAGTCACCTCTCAACCTTCTTCTCTCTAACAAAAACAGCCTCAAGTCCCTCAGCCTTTCCTCATAAGACCTTCCCTCCATACCAGGCAACGTCCTAGTAAATCTCCTCTGCAGCTTTTCCATAGCTTCCACATCCTTCTTATAATGCGGTGACCAGAACTGTACACAATACCAGAGTTTTGTACAGCTGCAGCATAACTTCATGGTTCCGGAACTCGATCCCTCTATTAATAAAAGCTAAAACACCGTATGCCTTCTTAACAACCCTGTCAACCTGGGTGGCAACTTTCATGGATCTGTGTACATGGACATCGAGATCTCTCTGCTCATCTACACTACCAAGAATCTTACCATTAGCCCAGTACTTTGCATTCCGGTTACTGCGACCAAAATGAATCACCTCACACTTGTCCACATTGAACTCCATTTGCCACCTCTCAGCCCAGCTCTGCAGCTTATCTATGTCTCTCTGTAACCCACAACATCCTTCATCACTATCCACAACTCCACTGACCTTAGTGTCGTCTGCAAATTTACTAATCCACCCTTCTACGCCCTCAACCAGGTCATTTATAAAAATGACGAACAGCAGTGGACCCAACACTGACCTTTGCGGTACACCATTAGTAACTGGACTCCAGGATGAACATTTCCCATCAACCACCACCCTCTGTCTTCTTTCAAAAAGCCAATTATTGATCCAAACTGCTATATCTCCCACAATCCCATTCCTCCGCATTTTGTACAATAGCCTACTGTGGGGAATCTTATTGAACGCCTTGCTGAAATCCATATACACTACATCAACCGGTTTACTCTCATCTACCTGTTGGGTCACTTTCTCAAAGAACTCAATAAGGTTTGTGAGGCAAGGCCTACCCTTCACAAAACCGTGCTGACTATCCAGTCTATCTATATACTCCTGTATTCTCTGACAGTCACTTATGCTTTCTGCTACTCCACCAATCTTCGTGTCATCTGCAAACTTGCTGATCATACCAACAGTGCCCTCTTCCAGATCATTTATGTATATTGCAAACAACAGTGGCCCCAACACTGACCCCTGTTGAACACCACTAGTCACCTTTCTCCATTTCAAGAAACTCCCTTCAACTACTACTCTCTGTCTCCTGTTGCTCAACCAGTTCTTTATCCACCTAGCTAGAACACCCTCCACACCATGTGACTTCACTTTCTCCACTAGTCTACCATGGGGAACCTTCTCAAACGCCTTACTAATGTCCATGTATATGACATCAACGGCCCTTCCTTCATCTATCAACTTGGTCACTTCCTCAAAGAACTCTATTAAATTGGTATGGCATGATCTCCCCTGCACAAAACCTTGTTGCCTATCACTGATAAGTCCATTCTTTTCTAAATATAAACATATCTTATCCCTCAGTACCTACTCCAGCAACGTTCCCACCACTGACGTCAGGCTCACTGGTCTGTAGTTACCCAGAATATCCCTACTACCCTTCTTGTACAGGGGGTCAACATGAGCAACCCTCCAGTCTTCTGGCACCTCACCTGTAATTATGGATGCCACAAAGATATCTGTCAGGGCCCCAGCTATTTCCTCTCTTGCCTCCCTCAGCAACCTGGGATAGATCCCATCCAGTCCTGGGGATTTGTCCACCGTAATAATCTCTAGCCTATCCAACACATCTTCCCTACTTATGTCAACATGATCCAGACCAATCAAACTTCTATCTCTAATCTCAACATTCATCATGTTCCTCTCCTCAGTGAACAATGATGCAAAGTAATCATTCAGAATCTCACCCATTTGCTCAGGTTCGGCACACAGCCTTCCTTCGTTAACCTTTAGTGGACCAATCCTTTTCCTAGTTACCCGCTTGCTTCTTATATAAGAATAAAATGCTTTGGGATTCTCCTTAATTCTGCTCGCTAAAGCTATTTCATGACCCCATTTAGCCCGCTTGATTCCTCGTTTAAGACTTGTCCTACTCTTCCAGTATTCTTCCAGGGCCCGTACTGTTCTTAGCTGCCTAGACCTTGTGTATGCTTCCCTTTTCCTCTTGGCTAATTGCACAATTTCTCCTGTCATCCATGGTTCACGAACCTTGCCCTCCCTATCCTTTGCCTTCAACGGGACATGCCTATCCTGCACTATCTTTAACCTATCTTTGAAAGCCTCCCACATCTCAAATGTGGACTTCCCTTCAAATAGCTGTGTCCAATCCACATTTCTGAGCTCCTGCCTAATTTTGATATAATTGGCCTTGGCCCAGTTTAGTACTCTTCCCTTAGGACCACTCTCTTCTTTATCTACGAGTATTGTAAAACTTACAGAATTGTGGTCACTGTTCCCAAAGAAATCCTCCACCTCAACTTCTACCACCTGACCTGGCTCGTTCCCCAGTACCAGGTCCAATATTGCCCCTTCCCTCATCGGACTATTGGCATACTGCTCTAGAAAACTCTCCTGGACACTTCTTATAAATTCGACCCCATCCAGACCTCTGATGTTAAGTGTATCCCAGTCAATGTTGGGAAAATTAAAATCTCCCATCACCACTACCCTATTGCCTCTACATCTTTCTATAATCTGTTTCCCTATTTGTTCTTCTACCTCACACTCACTGTTGGGAGGCCTGTAATACAGCCCCAATAGTGTAACTGCACCCTTCTTATTCCTCAGCTCCACCCATAATGCCTCACTACCCAAGACCTCCATAGTGTGCTCCTTTAGCATCAGCCGTGATATTGTCCTTGACCAGCAATGCAACTCCACCCCCCCACTTTTACTTCCTCCCTGTCCTGTCTGAAGCGTCTATATCTGGAATACTTAATTGCCAATCATCATGCCCTTCCTTCAACTCAGTCTCTGTGATTGCAGTAACGTCATACTCCCAGGCACCAATCCAAGCCCTAAGTTAATCTGCCTTGCACACTATACTCCGTGCATTAAAGTAGATGCATGTCAGGCCACCAGTTTTTTTTGCGCTCATCTGCTCTCTGCCTACTCTTCCCTTTATTAATGCTATCGTCATAATTCTTAGAGTCTCCAGTTTCCACCTCACTGCCTACTTGTTTTCTCTTCTGGTGCCCAGTCCCCTGCCACATTAGTTTAAAACCTCTCCAACAGCAGAAGCAAAAACTCTCCCAAGGACATTGGTTCTGGTCTGTTTCAGATGTAGACCGTCCATTTTGTAATTGTCTCACCTTCCCCAGAACCGGTCCCAATGTTCATCAAATCTGAACCCCTCCCTCCTATATCATCTCTCAAACCACGTGTTCATCCTGCCTATTTTTTCATTTCTACGCTGGCTAGCATGTGGCACTGGTAGTAATCCCGAGATCACTATCTTTGACGTCCTCCTCTTTAACTTCTCTCCTAGCTCCCTGAATTCTTCTTTCAGGACCTCATCTCGTTTTCTCCTTATATCGTTGGTGCCTCTATGCACCAAGACAACTGGCTGTTCACCCTCCCCTTGTAGAATGCTCAGCAGCTGATTGGTGACATCCCTGACCTGAGCACCTGGGAGGCAATATATCATCCAGGAGTCCTGTGTTCGGCCACAGAACTGCCTATCTACTTCCCTCACAATAGAATCCCCTATGACTATGGCCCCACGAGTCTTTTTCCCGCCCTTCTGAAGAGCAGTGCCTGCCATAGTGCCATGATCCTGGCAATTGCTGCCCTCCTCTGGTGAGCCATCTCCCCCAAATGTATCTAAAACGGTATACCTGTTTTGGAGGGAGATGACCGCAGGGGACACCTGCACTGCCTTCCTACTCGTTTTCTGTCTTTTGGTCATCCATTCAAAACCACAGTTTCACCATCGTGACTTTTTGATGTAACGTACTGATCATATGATGCACATTCGTAAAATAATAATGTGGGCTCTTTATTAGAAGACTAAACTATATGCACACACTGTTAACTGGGAAACTACATACATCCATCTGACCTTGAACTAATACTGCTATATACTGAGTTCAGAATCACGAAATTTCTACAAAATTTTGGTGGTAGTGACTGACAGCAGTTTAAGATATGTACCCTTAACGGTACATGCATTTGTATCACAACATTCACCTCCTGCATTCCCATTGATGCAAAGCACCCCGCTACCAAACAACCATATATTACATATTCCCTATCAAGTCCTGCCTTCCAGTTCATTATCATACAACTGAGAAGGTGCAATGCCACCCAACAATCAAACAGGCAACAGGCAAATGTGTTGTAAAATAATCATTTGATGTGATTCAACTAAAGGACTTATTAAAATATCACAATTTGTTACTGTAATGGAAAATTTATAAATTTAACATTTACTGTGAAATCTGAAAGAGAATGCCTTTCTAAATTTAATGCTGTGCTGAGCTTTGCAAACAATACTTTGCTGAGTTCTGCAGCCAGGAGACAGCTTGGCTTTGTTTGAATTCAATTTGACCTTGCGACAGTGGAATTCAGCGAAAGCGTAAGAACAGTTATGTCCACGACCAGGGGATGAGAAAATAAACAACTTGAGTTTTCCCAGTCTTTGCCCTTGAGAGTGTGATAAGAATGGTATAAGAAGAGTATCTGAATTATGCTCAAGTGCCCCTTACATGAGGCATCAGAGGAGCAGGTGAATCATTGTTTCGAGCATAGGTTCTTCATCAGGAAAGAAGCTGTAAAAGTGACAGGTATTGGGTCAATTCTGTAGAATTTGAAATTAGCCCTTTTCTTTGCTCTTGCTAACAGTTGAGTTGAGTCGATTTAATTTCTATGACAGTTACACATCTGTGTGCATACTCCTCAGAATGCGTTATTATTTTTCTGACCACTCTTCTGTGGTGCAATCCCTGTAGCTTCAGAGGGAGGCTGAGGCAAGCAGTTCAGAATCTACTCTGACAGCTGAGATTCCTAGCCAATGTTATTAAGTCTTTAGAGCCTGTCACTTTTACAGCTTTTTTTCTGATGAAGAACCTATGCTCAAAACAATGATTCTCCCGCTCCTCAGATGCTGCCTGACCAACTGTGCTTTTCCAGCACCACTCTTGACTCTGATCTCCAGCATCTGCAGTCCTCACTTTCTCCCAGCCTGTCACTCTGCAGCACCCCTGCCTTCAACTACCACTTTGAATCTAATAATGGTTTTATTTTCTATGAATTAATTAGATTTTCAGAAGATGGTTCACCAGAACAATTCTTGCGATGGCCGGGGTGATGTATATAGAGAGACTTGATTGGTTAGGATTGCATTCACTAGAATTTAGAAGAATAACGGGAGATCTCATAGAACCTACTCAATTCTAACAGGATTAGACAGAATAGATGTAGGAAAATTGTTCTTGATGGCCAAAACCAGCAGTCACAGTCTAAGGATAAGAACTTTTAGGACAGAGGTGAGGAGAAATATGTTCATCCAGAGAGTGGTGAGTCCAAAACATTGAAGACTTTTTAGACAGAGTTTGATATAGCTCTTCAGATTAAAGGGAAACAGCACTTAGTAGGAGGATCAGCCATGATCATGTTGAATAGAGACAAAACAAATTGCAGATGCTGGAATCCAAAGTAGATAAGCAGGAGGCTGGAAGAACACTGAAAGCCAGGTAGCATCAGGAGGTTACACACTTCCGCCAACCCCAACTAGACCCCACCACCAACAAATCTTCCTCTTCCCATCCCTCTCTGCCTTCTGCAAGGTCCATTCCCTTCACTACTACTTGGTTTGTGCCACCCTCTCCACGCCTGTAAGGGCCAGCCTGACCTCCTGGTCACTGCCCATTTCCATTCCCTTCCCACACCTTCTTCGACATGTTCATCCTCAGTCTTCTTCATTGCCACAATGAATCAGACCACAAGTTGGAGGAACAACACCTCACCTTCCATCTGGGCACCCTACAGCTGCAGTTAAGTACATTGAGTTCTCCAATTTCAAATAACCTCCTCACCCATCCGACTCCCATTCCATGCCCACCTCCTCCACTCCAATCAACCCTTCCTTTCAGCTACCAATTCATTCCTCCTATAGTCCAACCAGGTTGTACCCACCATCTGTACTCACCTATCACTATGTCACCACTCTGCCCCTCTCCCCACCAATAACCCTTCCTGCCATTCTTTACCTGCACCCCCCCCCACCCCTAACCCCATTCCTGAAGAACAGCTATACCTGAAACGTCGACATCTCCTCCTCCTGATGCTGCCTGGCTTGCTGTGTTCTTTCAGCCTCCATAATCATGTTAAATGGCAGAGCAGGTCCAAAAGGCTGAATGACCTACTCCTGCTCTTATATTTTATCTTTCTATCATAACTGTTGTAAGCCAAATTCACGTTGAACTTTGGACAAATTCTACTGTCCATTTTATCATCATGTTTTATCTTTTTCTGTGTCAATTCCATGGACATCCTGTAGTAACCTGGTAATTGAAGAGGATTAGAAAGTAAATGCATGAATGGCTAGACAAAATAGCATTTGATAAGACTAGGCTATTTAATAAGAGTATTGGAGGTAGTAAATTAGCATGGATAAAGGATTAGCTAATGAACAGAAGACAGAGTTGGGGTAACATGGGATAGAGGAGAAATTTTCAGAATGGCAAACTATAACAAGTGGAGTATCACAAGGATCAGTGCTGGGGCCACAATTACTTACAAGATATTAATGATATTTGGAGTTTAATTTAGATTGTAATTTAATTTAGATGAATATGAGGTGTTGCATTTTGGTAAGGCAAACCAGGGCAGGATTTGTATAGTTATAGAACCTTGGGGAGTGCTAGCGAACAAAGAAACTTAGTGATGCAGATGCATAGTTCCTTGAAAGTGGAGTCACAGGTAAACAGGATGATGAAGAAGACGTTTGGCATGCTTGCCTTCATTGGTCAGTGCACTGAGTATAGGAATTTCGATGTCATGTTGTAGCTGTACAGGACATTCGTGAGGCCACTTTAGAGTACTGCATTCAGTTCTGGTCTCCCCTGCAGTAGAAATGATGTTGTGAAACTTGAAAGGGTTCGGAAATCATTTACAAGGATGTTGCCGGGATTGAAGGTTTGAGCTATAGGAAGAGGCTGAATAGGCTGGAGCTTCTTTCCTTGGAGCATGAGAGGTTGAGGGGGTCATCTTATAGAGGTTTATAAAATCATGAGGGTCATAGTTATGATGAATAGCCAAAGTCTTTTCCCAGGGTAGGGGAGTCCGAAACTAGAGGGCATAGGTTTAAGGTGAGAGAGGAAAGTATTAAAAGGGACCTGAGGAGCAACCTTTTCATGCAGACAGTTGTGCATATATGGAACGGCTGCTAGAGGAGGTGGGTAAGTACATGAATAGGAAGGATTTAGAGGGATATGGGCCAAATGGGACTAGATAAGTTTAGGACATTTGGTCGGCGTGGATGAGTTGAACTGAAGGGAATGTTCCTTGCTGTATATCTCTATGACTCTATGACTTGAATGAGAAAAGTGAATGTACATTAGCCAAGTTTTCAAATGCACAAAATTAGGCTGAAAGGCAAGTGGTGAGGATGGAGACAGGTTAAGTATGTGGGTAAAACTTTAGCCGATGGAATACCATGTGGGAAAATGCAAACTTGCGCATTTTGGCAAGTACAATAGAGGAACTGAATACTATTTACATGGAGAAAGACTGCAGCAAGTTATAGAGCAGAAGCATTTGGGAGTCCTTGTGTATGAATCACAAAGGCAAAAATCCAAGTTCTATGAGTAATAGAAACAGCAAATGGAATGTTGGTCTTTATTTCAAAAGGAGTGGAGCAGGAAGGTTAAGAGGCTTTGCTAAAACTACATAAGGCACTAGTCAGACTACTGCTGGAACACTGTGAACAGGTTTGGCTCACTTATCTAAGGAAGGATGTACTAAGGAAGCATTCGAGGAAGTCCAGAGAAGGTTCCCTTGGCTGTTTCCAAGTATGGCGGGGGGGAACTGTTTTATGAGCAGAGCTTAAGTCAGTTGGATCTGTATTCATTAAACTTTAGGATAATTAAATGTATCTTATTGAAATATACAAGATTCAAAGGGCATTTGACACAGTAAATGCAGAAAGGCAGAAAGGGTACAGAAAAAATGTATAAGCATGTTGCTGGGACTGGAGGATTTGAGTTATAATGAGAGGATGAATATTTTGGAACTTTTTTGTAGACAGAACATTAGTGTTTTGCAAAGTAGTCACCCAATATATGCTTCATTTCTTCAAAGTTGAGGAGACCACATTGTGAGCAGCGAATACAGTAGACTAGATTGAGTGAAGTGCAGGTAAAGCATGGTTTCATGTGGAAAGTGTGTTTGCGCTCTTGGATACTGAGGAGGGAGGAAGTAAAAGAGGAAGATGTTACACATTCTGCAGTTGCAAGGGAAGGTGACATGTGGCTGTGGGAGAGTGCTCGGAGTGAAGGAGGAGTGGACCAGAGTGTCCTGCAGGGAACAATCCTTGCAGATACCTGAGAGAGAAGGGGAGGGGATTTTGAGGTTGCATCCTTCTGGAGGTGGTGGAAATGCAGCTAATGATCCTCTTGATATGGATGCTGGTGGGATGGTATGTAGGGTCAAGGTAAGAAAGAGGTTGAAGGCTGAAGTGCAGGAGTTGAGTTTGATGTGGCTGAGGACAGTGCTGGGGAATCTTGGTTGAGGAAGAAAGTGGACATTTTGGAAACCCCATTGTCTCAAGTTGGCACCATGTGAACAGGTACAGAGAAACTGGGAGAATGGAATAGAGACTTTACAGGAAGCGGGGTGTCAGGAGGTATATCAAGGTAACGATAGGAGTTGGTTAGTTTGTATTGGATATTTGGGGCCAGCTTATCTCCAGAAATAGAAACGGAGAAGTCGAGGAAGAGAAGGGAGGAGTCAGAGATGGACCAGGTGAAGATGAGAGAAATTGGAAGTGATAAACTTTTTCCAGTTCTGGATGAGAGAGGAAAGCATCACCAATATTAGTGATATACTGGAGAAGGAGTTGTGGGTATGGGCGGAATAGGACTGGATCAAGGCATGTTCCAGTTACCCCCCCAAAAAAACAGGCATAACTGGGTCCCAAATTGGTACCATCGCCACCCTTTTGACCTGAAGAAGTGAGAGGAATTAAAAGAGAAGTTGTTCAGAGTGAGGATGAGCTAGGCCAGGCAGAGGAAGATGGTGGTTGATGGGGGTTTCAGGTCTTTTTTCCAGGAAGAAGCAGAGCAGCCTGAGGCCATACTGATGGGGGAACGGATATGTAAAGGAATTGCATCTCCATGGTAAAAAGGGGACTGCTGGACCCCATAAACTGGAAATTTTGAAACTGATGTAAAATGTCACAGGAATTGTGCATGTAAGTGGGAAAGGACTGGACAAGGTGGGAAAAAAAGCAACTTGAGGTAGGAAGAAGTGAGTCTGGTGGTGTAGGAACAGCCAGAAACAATGGGTGCAAAGGAACTCCTGTTTGTGAAATTTGGGAAGGAGATAGATGTGAGCTGTGCAGGTTTGGGAGACAATGAGCTTGGAGGCAGCGGTGTGGGGGATGAGATCACCAGATGAAATGAGTTTAATGACCACTGTGAACACAACGGCCTGAACTTCCATGGTGTGGTCATGGTCCAGTGGGAGGTAGGAAGAGGAATGTAAGAGCTGGTGCACAGCTTTTGCAATGTAGAGATCAATTTGCCAGACAACAACAGCACCACCCTTGTCAATAGGCTTAATTACAATCAGATTTGAATCTGACAACACGGAGTCCAGTCAGTTCTTGGGGAGTTAGGTTGGAATGGGTGAGTGAGGCAGAGAAATTGAGGTGACCTATGTCACACTGGCAGTTCTCAATGAAGAGGTCGTGTGCAGGTAAAAGGCCAGAAAGAGGGGTCCAAATGAAGGGAGAGTTTTGGAGGTGAGTGAAGAAGTCTGAGGGACAGGGAGAGGACCCTTGTTCAAAGAAATGGGCATGGACTGGAAGGCGACAGAAGAAGAATTGAACGTCAAGTCACGCCTGAAATTCATTAAGGTGGGGTTGCAATGGGATAAAACTGAGAAAGCTCAACATCAGAGAGCGGAAGGTCAGAAGAGATAGTAAATGCATGACAAAATCTCTGAGTTGTTGCATCCTGTGTTCCTTGATGCCTGAAAAGAAAAAGTTTCTTGTTAGCATGTCAAATGAGCCAGACAATGAAATGGAACTGGGGTGTTGCACAGCTCTGAGCCAGTGTGAAGCACTGCTGTCAGAAGGAGAGGTCAAGAGCTTGCATATGACAATACATGGCAGTGTGGATCTCAGGGTGTTTGTGGAATGTTGAACATAACCTTTGATCCTGGGTGGATTCAAAACACGAAGGTTAAACCTTGAATTGAAATCCACGTGGGGTGAGTCTGAGCCAGAGGCAGTCACTGGGGAATGTGATGTGGCTGTGGAAATGAGTTTTAGGACCGTTCCCTCTA
The DNA here is from genome assembly GCF_047496795.1 of Chiloscyllium punctatum. Taxonomy (NCBI): domain Eukaryota; kingdom Metazoa; phylum Chordata; class Chondrichthyes; order Orectolobiformes; family Hemiscylliidae; genus Chiloscyllium; species Chiloscyllium punctatum. Next base: position 15,042,844 of record NC_092743.1, read on the forward strand.
GGACATCCTGGTCCACTCCTCCTTCATTCCCAACACGTCCCCAATGCCCCACAGCACCTTCCCTTGCAACAGCAGAAAGTGTAACATCTGTATGTTTACTTCTTCCCTCCTCAGTATCCAAAGGCCCAAACACACATTCCAGGTGGAGCAGTGCTTTACTTGCACATCACTCAATCTAGTCTACTGCATTTGCTGCTCACAATGTAGTCTCCTCTATATTGGGGAAACAAAGCATAGATTGAGTGACCACTTAGAGTCATAGAGATGTACAGCATGGAAACAGACCCTACAATCCAACCCGTCCATGCTGACCAGATATCCCAACCCAATCTAGTCCGACCTGCCAGCAGCTGGCTCATATCCCTCCAAACCCTTCCTATTCATATACCCATCCAAATGCCTCTTAAATGTTGCAATTGTAGCAGTCTCCACCACTTCACAGAACTTCACTATGTTTGTCTGTAAAAAAGACTCAACACACCACCCTGTTCCCTCTCTAACATCTGTCTCAGACTTGATGCAGTGCTCCAGCAAAATCAGCGCAAGCTGGAAGAACAGCACATTATTTTCCACTTGGGAACTCTATAACCTCTGGGCTCAATATCAAGTTCAACAATTTTATGGCTTGAGGGACCTGCTCCCATGGCCTTACCCCAACCTCACACATCTTGCCTTGTTATCATATGGTCTGCTATTTTACACACTATCTGTTGTTACCCACTAACAGTCTCCATTTGCAGCCATTCATTTTCCTAGACTGATAGTTATCCACTCCTTTGTCTGTCCAACTGGTCTTCTCTTTCTTTGGGCTCTATCTCCACCTAGTGTTTACTCCTTACTCACCCCTCCCCCCACAATCCTGTCATCTACATAAAAACCAACTTTTTCCTAGCTACCATCAGTTCTGAAGAAGGGTTACTGGACCAGAAACATTAACACTGATTTCTTTCCACAGATACTGCCAGACCAGCTGAAATTTTTTCAAGAAATTTCTGTTTTTGTTTCTGATTTCCAGCAACTGCAGTTTTTATGGGATGGCGTTTTTACAGGGGGCAGGGTGGGAGGAGGTGTAGTCTAGGTAGCTGTGGAGTCGGTTGGTTTATAATAAATGTATAAATGTCTGTGTCGATTCGGTCAGCCGAGATGGAAATGGAAAGGTCTAGGAAGGGGAGGGAGGAGTCTGAGACGGTCCAGGTGAATTTGAGGTCGGGGTGGAAGGTGTTGGTAAAGTGGATGAACTGTTCAACCTCCTTGTGGGAGCACGAGGGAGCGCCGATACAGTCATCGGTGTAGCGGAGGAAAAGGTGGGGGGTGGGGCCAGTGTAGCTGCGGAAGGTGGACTGTTCCACATATCTGCACGTAGGATTTGTGGAACAGTCCATCTTCTGCACGTAGGATATGTGGAACAGTCCGTCTTCTGCACGTCACCCTGTAAAAACGCCATCCCATATTCCCAATTCCTTCGTCTCCGCCGCATCTGCTCTCAGGAGGACCAGTTCCAAAACTGTACCACCCAGATGGCCTCCTTCTTCAAGGACCGCAATTTTCCCCCCACACGTAGTCAACAATGCCCTCCACCGCATCTCTTCCACTTCCCACTCCTCTGCCCTTGAGCCCCACCCCTCCAACCGCCACCAGGACAGAACCCCACTGGTCCTCACCTACCACCCCACCAACCTCCATGTCCAACGTATCATCCGCCGTCATTTCCGCCACCTCCAAACCGACCCCACCACCAGGGACATATTTCCCTCCCCTCCCCTATCAACGTTCCGAAAAGACCACTCCCTCCGTGACTCCCTCATCAGGTCCACACCCCCCACCAACCCAACCTCCACTCCCGGCACCTTCCCCTGCAACCGCAAGAAATGCAAAACTTGCACCCTCACCTCCCCCCTTACCTCGGTCCAAGGCCCCAAGGGACACTTCCATATCCGCCACAAATTCACCTGCACCTCCACACACATCATCTATTGCATCCGCTGCACCCGATGTGGCCTCCTTTATATTGGGGAGACAGGCCGTCTACTTGCGGAACGTTTCAGAGAACACCTCTGGGACACCCGGACCAACCAACCCAACCACCCCGTAGCCCAACACTTCAATTCCCCCTTCCACTCCACCAAGGACATGCAGGTCTTTGGACTCCTCCATCGCCAGACCATAGCAACACGACGGTTGGAGGAAGAGCGCCTCATCTTCCGCCTGGGAACCCTCCAACCACAAGGGATGAACTCAGATTTCTCCAGTTTCCTCATTTCCCCTCCCCCACCTTGTCTCAGTCAAATCCCTCGAACTTAGCACCGCCTTCCTAACCTGCAATCTTCTTCCTGACCTCTCCGCTCCCACCCCACTCCAGTCTATCACCCTCACCTTGACCTCCCTCCACCTATCGCATTCCCAATGCCCCTCCCCCAAGTCCCTCCTCCCTACCTTTTATCTTAGCCTACTGGACACACTTTCCTCATTCCTGAAGAAGGGCTGATGCCCGAAACGTCGATTTTCCTGTTCCTTGGATGCATCCTGACCTCTGCGCTTTTCCAGCAACACATTTTCAGCTCTGATCTCCAGCATCTGCAGTCCTCGTTTTCTCCTCGAAGATTTAAATCTACTGTGGCTCAAGATAAGAAAAATCCAGGATCTTAACTGGGACTAACTGACACACTGTATGGACTAATGCATGCTTGAGGATTTGGAAACACGAGGCTACGGCAGGTGAGGACCTAGAAATGATCATTATCACTAAAGTAGTAGTGTTGGGCAAGCTAATGGAGCTAAAGATAGACAAGTCTCTTGAATTGAATTGAATTTATTGTCACGTGTACCGAGGAACAGTGAAAAGCTTTGTCTTGCAAGCAATACAGGCAGATCACAGAGTTAAGTAGCATAGATAGGTAAATAACAGGTAAACAGCAGCAAAAACAAAAACACAGGTACAGGCGAATGTTAAGAATTTGTGAGTCTATTCAGTATTCTAACAACAGCAGGGTAGAAACTGTTTCGAAACCGGCTAGTGCATGTGTTCAGGCTTCTAAACTTTCTCCTCAATGGTAGAGGTTGTAGAAAAGCATTGCCAGGGTGGGATGGATCTTTGAGAATGCTGACAGCCTTTCCTTGACAGCAGGCCTGGTAGATAGATTCTATAGTTGGGAGGTTGGCCTTTGTGATTGAGTTCACCACTCTCTGTAACCGTCTCCGATCTAGAATGGTATAGTAGCCAGACCAGGTAACAATACATTCAGACAGAATGCTCTTGATGGCACACCTATAAAAGTTGGCAAGGGTATTCGCTGTCATGCCAAATTTCTTCAGCTGCCTGAGGAAGAGATCAACTGGCAGAGATCTTCTCATACATCTTCAACGTCTCACTGCCTGTTTCAAGAGGGCCAACATCATCCCTGTACCTAAGAAGGCTCAAGCAGCATGTCTCAATGACTTTGTAACTAGTGCGTCCACTTGAAGCGTCCAAGAAAGCTTGTTGTGGATGACCACTCCCAGGAGCTTGACACTCTCCACTCATTCCACCTCTTTTCTGTTAATGTGTAGGGGGGCATAAGTAACATCAATAAAATCAATAATGAGTTCCTTGGTTTTGCCGGCATTGAGAGCTAGGTTGTTCTCAGAGCACCATTTTTCCAGGTCTTCCACTGTAGCCTGTAATCTGTTTCATTGCCATCTGAGATTCGACCGACTATCATCAGTGAACGTGTAAATGGCATTAGTCTGGTATTTGATGGTGCAGTCATGGGTATAAATGCGAATACAGTAGGGGACTGAGTATGCATTCCTGGGGGGCTCCAGTGTTGAGGATGAAATATTGTCCCGAACCTTCACTGATTGTGGCCTGTGTGTCAGGAAACCGAGGATGTAGTTGCACAGAGTGGGGCTTAATCCGAGATCACTAAGTATAGTAATCAGTCTCGAGGGGATAATAGTGTTGAAGTCAATGAGTAGAATTGTTACGTAGCTGTTCTTGGTGTCAAGATGTTCTAGGTAGGAGTGAAGGGCAAGTGATATTGCATCTGACGTGGATCTGTTAGTCCGATAGGCAAATTGGAGTGGGTCAAGAGTAGCGGGGAGGCTGGAGTTGATTAATGCCATGATCAGCCTTTCAAAGCACTTCATGACCACCAAAGGTAGGGCCAATGGCTGGTAGTCATTGAGACATGTTGCTTGAGCCTTCTTAGGTACAGGGATGATGTTGGCCCTCTTGAAACAGGCAGTGAGACGTTGAAGATGTATGAGAAGATCTCTGCCAGTTGATCTGCACATACTGTGAGTGCACAGCCTGGTGTTCTGTCTGGTCCCATCACTTTCCTTGGACTCGCATGAAGGAAAACTGATCTGACCTCTGATGCAGTGACTGTTGGGATAGGTTCATCAGGACTTGTCAGAATAGGTGTTACCTCTCCGGGTTAATCTGTGAAATTCCCTGGCCAGTGAAGCAGTTGAGGTTACCTTGCTGAATGTGTTTGAATTAAATGTAAGTAGATTTTTGAACAGTAAGAGAATTAACTGTTATGGTCAGTGGGTGGGTAAATGGAGCTGAGTCCACCTGAGGAAGAAGTAGCTCTCCGAGAGCTTGTGATTTGAAGTAAACCTGTCCAACTATAACCTGGTACAGTGTGACATCTAACAGAAAGATCAACTTATGTTTTTATTGAATGGTGGAGCAGGTTCGAGGGGCCAGATGGTCTAATCCTGCCCCTATTATGTTGTTACTTCACAGGATCATGAGGTTTTCTTAATATTAAATAATAATTTTAAAATATATTTTAAATCAACTATCAGCTATTGTCAACTATACGTCACTCAAAGGAAATTGAGAAATGTTGCCAAGACCATACAATTAGAACATTCTTTCATGAAGAGAAATACTAAACAATCTTTTGTAATTAATAACATACGTAATGTGGAAAAGACTCCTTTCGGGAAATAGAAACTCGGTGTATTATTTGTTTCTCTGAGCAGCTTTTTAAGATGAAGATTTAGCATGATGTGAGGATATCGTTTTCCTCAGACTCTTCGGTACCTTTTCCCCAAGGAGGTTCCTCTGACCCAGCACTGACCCATACACACAGACAAACACAGACGTCCTCCACGTAACCGCCCAACACACGGGGAACAGAACAGACGAGGAGGTGTTTCACACTGCGCCGTCTCACCCTCCTGCCTGCAGATGGCGCGATGCCGGCGAACTGAGAGCAGAGCAGAAGAGAGCGGTTGGCGGCGGGCGGAATGCAAGGGGCTTTTGTGTTTTCCCCTCCCCCCCCACCCCACCCCACCCCACCCCACGGCCTCCTTGAACTTGCCGCGTCCCCCCCCAATCCTACTGCTTTCCTCTCTCTGTCTGAATGGATGGGTCTCGAGCGAAGTAGTGAGAGGTGGAGCGACGACACGCGGCTGACAGGGGTGGGGGGTTGGGGAGGTGGGTGGTCGCGCGGCGGCTGAGAGACGGTTAGGACGGTTGGTTGGGAGGAGGTGGAGGGGCGGGCAGCAGCGCGAGGAGGTGGAGGAGGAGCTCGAGCGCCGTTCAGTCAGTGAGACGGCAATAAAGAGGCCAGACGAGAGCCGCGGGGTGGCTGACTGATTGACTTGACTGTGTGAGAAAGAGGGAGGGAGAGAGAGAGAGCGCGAGTATGAGTGAGTCCCGCTATCATTGCATTTATCTGTGATTTTTTTTTGGAGGGAAGAGAGATTAAGTTTTTATTTTCAAGCACAATTTATATTTGTTCATAAAAAAAATCCCGGCACTCGGGCGATTTCGGTGTTATAAAATGGTTGTTTGTGTTTGGTGTGTTGTGTTCCTATAGAAGCCAGACAGGGAGGAGAGTTAGAGCCAGACTGGGGCAGTCACACAGAAAGCTGTGTCTCTGTGATTAGCCAGACAGGCCCAAGTTTAAAGTCAACAGCACACCCAGCATCAGCAAAAACACTTCGTGACAGCGAAATTTTTTTAAAAATTGAAACTACAGTACAGCACATACCTACAGAACTTATACGTCAAATAGTTACAGCACTGCAGCTGAAGGTACCATAATTTTTAAAAAATTGATGCACTTTTAATAAATACTGGAGAATCGCTTATTCGTTTGTTCTCTGGTTGCTAAATAAGGCCAATAATTCTCAGGTACTTAATGCACCAAGGGCAGGAAGGTCTCATTTGTATGTGTTTTGAAGTTTGAGGGCAAGTAGAGAATAATTAAGAGTTTCAAGGTGGTATCCAAGTTGTTTTTGGACTGTTGAGTAATCAAGAATAATAAACTCCAAGCCAGTAATATCAAACGTTAATCTGCACCGCCTACCCTATACCCTGGAGATTTTTTTCATTTAGTTTATAAGCTTTGTTAAAGCAATTCCAGGATACCTATTGTTGTACACAGCATCCCTATCTACATGGACAATGTATGAAGTTCTTCATTTTTACGTACTTGCAATGCAAAGTTTGAAACATAGTCATTTTGACACTGTTCCCCTTGTGTTTTGGGCAGATGAAAAAAATGTACTACAGCGGAGCCTTCCTGATGTTTTGAGGCACTTGAACGAATTATGCTGCAAAGATTTCTGTTATTGGATTTTGTAGTTTCTGGTGTAAAGGATCATTGTTACCAATCAGTGCCCCATCAGTGCAAGGTGTAGCATCTATGGTTGTAATGTTATCATGATTACAAAAGAAACATTTGTTCATTTAATATCATATGTTTTATCTGCAAGTAACATAGAGTCATACAGCATGGAAACAGACCCTTTGGTCTCGCCTGTTCATGCCAACCATAGCATCATAGAACCCTCCAGTGTGGAAGCAGGCCATTTGGCACATTGAGTCCACACCAATCCTCTGAAAAGTATCCCACCCTCCTAACCTATCCCTGTAACCCTGCATTTTCCCATGGCCAATCCACCTAACCAACACATCTTTGGAATGTGGGAGGAAACTGGAGCACTGGAGAAAACCCACGTGGACAAATGAGGAATGTGCAAACTCCACACAGTTGCCTGAAGCTGAAATCAAATCCAGGACTCTGGTGCTGTGAGAGACACTGGGACATCATACCAACTTTCCCACGAAATTCCACTTGCCTGCATTTGGTCCATTACCCTCTAAACCTTTCCAATTCATGTACTTGTTGAAGTGTCTTTTAATGTTGTATCTGTACCTGCATTTACCACTTCCTCTGGGAGTTCATTCCACATATGAACCACCTTCTTTGAAAACATTGCCCCTAAAGGTTCCTTTTAAATCCTTATCCTCTCACCTTAAACCTATGCCCTCTAGTTTCGAACTCCCCGCCCTAGGGAAAATACCTTTCCTACTCACCTTATATAAGCCGCTCATGATTTTATAAAACTCTGTAAGGTAACCTATGCTCAAGTGAAAAAAGTCCCGGCCTCTCCCTTTAACTCAAACCTCCATTCCCAGCAACATCCTTGTAAATCTTTTCCGAACCCTTTCCAATTTAACAATATCCTTCCTATAGTAGGGCGACCAGAACTGTACACAGTACTCCAAATGTGGCCTCACCAACATCCTATACAACTGTAATGTGACATCTCAGCTCTGATAATGCTTATTCTCCTATATTGTCTTCATTGACAAGTATTTGCCGAGCCTTATACCTCTTTCCTGTCGTCCCTTCAGCTGCAGTATTGCCACCTTTCCAAATATGAGGGGGTGAGAGGGAAAAAGGAGAGGGGCATGAAGCATCTAAGTGAGTGTGTGGGGGTGATCAGGTCGAACAGCAGTACTGCTAGATCCAAGGGGTGCTGGATCCAACAGAATGGGAAGGTAGTTCTTTGGGAATGAATGGGGTGTCAAGTCTGCTGCTACACCTACCTCCACACCCTATAGTAGCTGAATGTTGGGTCATTTTTGTTTGCCATCTCAGGTACCTTGTGCAAGAACATAGATTTGTCTTTAAAATACTGTTGTTGAGACCTTCGTTTTATTTTTAATTATTTTTGGTTTCAACCTCTGAGCTGAGAGCTGAAGCTGACCTTTGAGCTATGATCACCAGGTTGTTTTCTTAAACAAATACCAGCTTGCTTGTTTTCCTCACCTCAAAGTTAATTGATTTTTGTTCAAAGAACATTCTAGACGTTTCTGGAGATGCTTTATATGCTCTGTTGTTTGAAAATAAACAGTGAACTTGGAGATGTAACCAGTCTAACAAAGGGAAACCGAAGTTTAAACTGGTTTTGAACTGTTTGAGTCAGAAGGATTGTGGCTACCAAAACTACATAATGGGGATTTGATTGCATCTCATCAACTTTTGAAAATTTCAGAAAGTGGAATCTGTTATAAGATTATAAATTACTATTTATCAGATCCTACTGGAAGCTATTTACGTTGACTGATGTCTTCAGAAATACAATCCCATGTGCTTGTGTTACTATGCATTGTGGAAACTGCTTAAAGGAAATATAACTGGTCAGTCAATTATTTCAATTTATTCCTCACCTGTATGTCTTCATGTAAGTGGATAGCATATTTAAAGAGTGTCACAGCTGTAGGGCCAAGATGAAAGAAAAGATGGGTGACCAATCAGGTAGTCAAGGAGAAAAAGGCAAGTCGTGAAGGAGGCCCCTACTATTCTGTTTATGAATCTGTTTTCTGATCAGAAAACAGTGTGTGGTGCTGGTACTGGAGTGTGTAGACCAAACCAGCTTCTGGCACCACAAGTGGCCTGATTGTACAGGAGGGGAGAAAGAAGAATGTAGGAAAGATAGTTATAGAGCATTCATTACTTAGGAGAACAAAAAGGTGTTTCTGCAGCCACAGGCACAACTCCAGGATGGCGTGTTGCCTCCTTGCCGCTAGGGTCAGGAATGAACAGCGTAGGGAACCCTGAAGGGAGAGGGTGCTAAGACAGAGGTTGTGGTGTACATTGGTACCAACCATATAGGTACAAAGAGGGATGAGATCCTGCATAAAGAAGGAGGATCTTTAAGGTTGTCATCTCAGGATTACTGTCTAGATTAGAGTGGTGCTGGAAAAGCACAGCAGGTCAGGCAGCATCTGAGGAGCAGGATAATCGACGTTTCGGGCAAAAGCCCTTCAGGAATAGAGGCAGGGTACCTGCAGAGTGGAGAGATAAATGAGAGGGGGGGGGTGGGGAAAAAGTAGCAGAGTACAATAGGTGAATGGAGGTGATAGTTCAGAGAGGAGGGTGGAGTGGATAGGTGGAAAGGAAGATAGGCAGGTAGGACAGGTCATGAGGGCGGTGATGAGCTGGAAGGTTGGAGCTGGGGTGAGGTGGGGGAAGGGGAAATGAGGAAACTGGTGAAATCCACTTTAATGCCATGGGGTTGAAGTGTTCTGAGGCAGAAGATGAGGCGTTCTTCCTCCAGGCGTTGGGTGGTGAGGGAGCGACGGTAGAGGAAGCCCAGGACCTGCATGTCCTTGGCAGAGTGGGAGCGGGAGTTGAAATTTTGGGCCATAGGGCGGTGTAGTTGATTGGTGCGGGTGTCCCAGAGATGTTCCCTAAAGCGCTATGCTAAGAGGCATCCAATCTCCCCAACATAGAGGAGACCGCATCGGGAGCAACGGCTACAATAAATGATATTGGTGGATGTGCAGGATTACTCCCAGTGCTATATGCTATCGGCCACCGAAGTAGGCGAATAGTTGGATGAATATAAACATTAATGGAGAAGGGATGGTTTCAGATTCCTGGGTCACTGAGACAGTTTCTGGGGAAAGTAGATCCCTAATACTGATTCAGGTGCAGACTAACATCTTTATGGAGGACGGTTTAATTAGTGCTGCTAGAAGGAGTTTAAACTAGTTCAGCAGGGACATGAAACACTGTGTTAGTTCAGTAGCAACACGGCATAACTCAGAAAAGGAACCAAGTGAGTTCAGCCATGTTGTGTCTCAAGGGAGTAAGGCAAGGTTAAATGACCTCTACTTTAATGCCAGGAGTATTATAGGTAAGACAGATGAGTTAAGGATTGGATTGACACATGAACTGCGATCTTGTAGCCTTTACAGAAGTGTGGTTGAAGAAGGGAGATGTGATGGTGCTGAGGCTAGAAAACAGCTTTGGAGTTCTCCCTGGGTGTTTTTCTTAAATGAAATAAAAGAACTATGAGTGGGTGGGTTAGGGCTCTTAGACCCAGGAAGGCTTTTAGTTTTGCTTTCAGTTACTGAGAACATTTCTGCTAGCTGTTTGCCTGAACTAATGCTAGAGCTCTCTTTCTGCTGCTAGAGTGAAAAGACAGCATGTGATGATAATACATGTTTTGCTGAATTGCATTTTTGCCAAGGGTGTGTTTGTGGGGTGCTGCCTGTATTGGAACACTTGATTATTAGTGGTTAAGTAATACATTATCATCTTAAGTATTTCAGTGGAGTTAAAGTTATGTCATTTTTTTGTATTTTAACTGTCATTAGAATGAAGCCTATTTTGGTTAAAGCCTAGTGGTGGACACATCTGGAACTCAGCACATTAAACTAAACTTTAAACAAGTAATAAAAGTTAGGGTCTAAGTTACTACTTAAAATATTTTGGTGGGGCAAAGATCTAGTCTGGTCTGGCAATGTAACATTCTAGGGTATAGGGTTTTCAGGGGAGGGTGTAAAAGTGAAGTTGGTGACACATTATTAATTATGGAGTCAATCACTACAGTAGGGAGGAAAGATATCTTGGAAAGATTGTCAAATAAAGCATTGTAGATAGAACTTAGGAATAAAAAGGGGCAGTCACACGGTTAGGAATGTGCAATTGAGGAGCAGATATGTAGTAAATTCACTAAGGTGTATAAAAATATCAGGAGGGTAATTATAGGGGATTTCAATTATCCCAATATTAATTGGGATAATCATTCTTGATGTAGGTTTACTTGCTGAGCTGGAAGGTTCATTTTCAGACATTTTGTCACCATACTAGATAACATCTTCAGTGAGCCTCCGGACAAAGCACTGCTGGGGTTTCCATGTGTTGATGTCATTTCCTGTAGTGATGTCATTTCTGATGGTGCGTCATAGAGATGTATAGCATGGAAACAGACCCTTCGGTCCAACCTGTCCATGCCAACCAGATATCCCAATCCAATCTAGTCCCACCTGCCAGCACCCAGCCCATATCCCTCCAAACCCTCCCTATTCATATACCCATCCAAATGTCTTTTAAAATGTTGCAATTGTACCAGCCTCCACCACTTCCTGTGGCAGCTCATTCCATACATGTACCACCCTCTGTGAAAAGTTGCCCCATAGGTCTCTTTTATATTTTTCCCCTCTCACCCTAAATATATGCCCTCTAGTTCTGGACTACCCGACCCCAGGGAAAAGACTTTGCCTATTTACCGTATCTATGCCCTTCATAATTTTGTAAACCTTCATAAGGTCACCCCTCAGCCTCCAACACTTCAGGGAAAACCACCCCAGCCTGTTCAGCCTCTCCCAAAAGCTCAAATCCTCAACCCTAGCAACATCCTAGTAAATCTTTTCTGAACCCTTTCAAGTTTCACAACATCTTTCCAATAGGAGGGAGACCAGAATTGCATGCAATATTCCAACAGTGGCCTAACCAATGTCCTGTACAGCCTCAATATGACCTCCCAACCTCTGTGCTCAATACTCTGACCAATAAAGGAAAGCATACCAAACGCTGCCTTCACTATCCTATCTACCAGTGACTCCACTTTCAAGGAGCCATGAACCTGCACTCCAAGGTCTCTTTGTACAGCAATACTCCCTGGGACCTTACCATTAAGTATATAAGTACTGCTAAGATTTTCTTTCCCGAAATGCCGCACCTTGCATTTATCTGAATTAAACTCCATCTGCCACTTCTCAGCCCATTGTAATCTGAGGTAACCCTCTTCGTTGTCCACTACACCTCCAATTTTGGTGTCACCTGCAAACTTACTAACTGTACCCCTTATGCTTGCATCCAAATCATTTATGTAATTGACAAAAAGTAGAGGACCAAGCACCGATCCTTGTGGCACTCCACTGGTCACAGGCCTCCAGTCTGAAAAACAACCCTCCGCCACCACTCTGTCTTCTACCTTTGAGCCCCTCTGTATCCAAATGGCTAGTTCTCCCTGTATTCCACGAGATCTAACCATGCTAATCAGTCTCCCATGGGGTGCCTTGTCGATCGCCTTACTGAAGTCCATATAAATCACACCTACTGCTCTGCCCTCATCAATCCTCTTTGTTACTTCCTCAAAAAACTTAACCAAGTTTGTGAGACCTGATTTCCCAGTTCTTTTTCTCAGGGGGTGGTAAGCGCAATCCATGTCCAGGTGTTTGATGATTTGGAGATGCTGGTGTTGGACTGGGGTGTACAAAGTTAAAAGTCACAACACCAGGTTATAGTGTGCTTCCAATTAAACATGTGTTAGTTGAAAGTAGTTCCACTTGGAATGCTATGTTTCTAGGAATTCTCGTGCATCTCTCTGTTTAGCTTGTCCTTGGATGGATATGTTGTCCCAGTCGAAGTGGTGTCCTTTCTTATCTGTATGTAAGGATACTGGTGAGAGAGGGTCCTGTCATTTTGTGGCTAGTTAATGGTCATGTATCCTGGTGGCTTGTTTTCTGCCTGTTTGTCCAATGTGTTTGGGATAATCGTTGTACAAAGAGTTGAAGGGGCAGATTTCTTGAAATGTGCACGGTGGAGCTTTTATGTCAATTTGTCGATGGCCCTACAAGGGATGATGCAATGCTGGACCTAATTCTGGGGAATGAAGCCAGACAGATGTTTGAGGTGACTGGGGAAGCATTTTAGTGATAGCATCCACAACACTGTATATCAAAAGTTTGTTATGAAAAAGGCAGAATAGTCTGCAAAAATGATTTGGATTGGTGAAATGCTGATTTTATTGAAATAAGACAGGAATTAGCTATAATAGACTGGCAACAGATACTTGAGGGAAAGTCTATAGCAGAACAGTAAGAGGCAATAAAAAAGGTACCAGGGAGCAGGGCTGACATGCTCCTACAAAGAGAACATGCCCAGAGAACCCTGGATATCTAGGGATATTTAGGACTGGGTAAGGAGGAGGAGAGATGTTTAAATGGTTGCAAGGGGGAACCTCAAAGCAATTAGAAGAGCAAAGAGGGGGCTTGAGAAAATGCTGGTGGGCAAGATTAGGGAGATTCCTGGAGTATCCTACAATATCCAGAGGAAGAGAAACCAGGAAAGAGTAGGACCTATTAGGGACAAGGGTGCAATCTGTGTGTGGTGCTGGAGGACATCAGTGTTAAATGAGTACTTTGCGTCGGTCTTTACTTGGGAGAAGAAGGATGAAAATATTGAATTAGAGAAGAAAGACTGGAGAAGGTTGAGGAAGGTAATGGAAGTTTTGGCAAGCTTAAAGTGGACAAACCCTCGGATCTGAGTGAGTTGTATCCTAGATTACTATGAGAGAGAGGAGGAGACAAGGAGCTCTGACCCCATACTCGGGATCAAGGGTAACTTGACAAGTTGGACCCAAAATTGACTAGTAACAGGAAAGAGGCTGGTGTAGAAGGCTGTTTGTGTGACTGGCGTCCAGTGTGCAGCAACATGGAATCAGGATCAATCCATGTGTTCCTAATTGTTTGTGATATTCATAACCCCAACATTCTCATATGTCAATTAAGTAATATTGTGGATGTAACAAAGATTGACCAGGTGGTTGACAGTGAGAATGATTTTGTTAGGTTACAGGAGAATATAAATGGATTGGTCAGGTGGACAGACATCAAATAACTCCAGAGACCGCTATGCCATGACCAAGTCACCCTTTATTTACACATGGAGTCCTTGACATTGCTCCAGCTCCCTTTATAGCCAGCTCTGAGTGAACAGGATATCTGACACTCCTGTTTTTTTCTCTTGCCATTGACAGTAGATATTAAGTGACCAGGATTGTGGGCTCAAGTTAATGAATTACCAGATGATACAAACTATCCTAGGCAGTACATTGTGAAATTTTTCTGGACACCATTACAACATATTACTCATCAATATTGTCACATAATTAGCCAATAGCCAGATTTACTAAAACCTGTTCATGAAATACAATGTATCCCCTGTAATGACACGTGGATCTGAAAAATACATACTAGAAATCAGCTATGTCATTTTTGACAAATTTCATGGGTTTCTGAAATAACTGAAGAGGCCATCAAGTCACCATACACACACACACACACACACACACACACACACAGTCCTCAACTTGTGTCTGTGACACTTTTTTTTAAACAATACAAAAAACAGTTGATAATAAACAAAATAGCAGTTCACAAAAAAACTCTATACAAGGGAGGGGGCAGAGAAGCCAAACCCCACCATTCAACCAGTTTTCTTTGTCAAGACACTGCTGTTTAATTTTTCCTTTTTCTGACATTCCTGTTTATTTTCCCCCCACACTAACACCCAACAGCGGTGGTGTTTGTTTTTACACTCCGGTTTTTTTTCCCCCGTGTTTTTATTAAACAATACATAATCTTCACTGTGTTGTAAACTAACAGTTGTATACAGAGATACAGCAATTTTGCAAGGGAGAGGAGTGGCAAAACAGTAACAGCTAAATATAAGACAGTCCAATTACATAAACAGTATAAAATACAGACCCGACCCCACCCCAGCAATTCTGCAAACTACATGTCCCTCCCACCTTCCAGCCACTCTAAGGCAGCCCACCCCTACACCCCTTCTGGCTCTCGGTTGACACTCCTGTTAGGTTTTCCCTTTCTTTTCTTCCTGGTGGTGGAAATAGAATAAACACCCAAGTGGCCAATGACAAGCAGTGCCCTTCACATCAAAGGGCAATGCTGCATGATCAAACAGTGAAAGGGGAGGGTTCAACCAGTTTAGAGAGATGAGGACAAATCTCAAATCCCAGTTTCACATATGACAAGACAGCGACAATGACATTTGTACATAAAAAGCCAATCCAGCTGCATAAAAAGCAGTGCATACAATACAGACCCAGCAGGCCCCTGTCCCTCCCACCTTCCAGCCACTCGAAGGCAGCCCGCCCTACTTACCTTCCAGCTCTCGGTCCACCTCATGCCCCTTCCAGTTCTCGGTCCGCCCTGACACAGCTTTTGACCACCTCTAGAACAGCCCGTCCCGATCACTCCTTTGCAGGACGACAGCGCTCAAAACAGCCTACCCACCATCTGGCTCTTGGAGCAACTGGCATCAGTGTGGCCTACCCACCCTCTGGCTTTCAGGACAGTCTACCAACCTTCAGGTTCACAGGATGGCCTACCCACTTTTTTCCGAAAATAATTTGATGGTCTGTACAGTTGGTCATGCCATTCATACGCAAACATTTGCATACAGATCAGAATTTGTCATTCATATATACAGGTCTGTATGCTTGTCAATCATATATCCATATATTTAGCTGAGGCGTCAGCAGAGCCCAAATGACTGCGTGGGCCCCCTGTTCTTAGGCAGGCAGATGTTACACGGTGGTCTTTCCCCACAATGCCTTGCCGGCAGCTGCCCCAAACTTCAGTGTGTCCTCAACACGTAGTCCTGGACCTTGGAATGTGCCAGTCTGCAACACTCAGTTGGGGTCAACTCCTTCAGCTGGAAGATCAACAGGGGTGTCGGACCACCTAGAGAGTGTCCTTCACCAAGTTGATGATCCTCCTGGCACAGTTGATGTTCGTCTCAGTCTGCATCCTGGGGAACAGGCCTTAGAGTATGGAGTCCCACGTCGAACCTCGACAAACACCACTGCATTCCTCTCCAGACTTCTTCTGCATAGGCACCATTCCAGAAGGAGGTGTGTGAGTCTCGTTCCCCTCCGCAGCCACTTAGAGGGCAACGTGCAGTGTGGCTGAGAGTCTGGACGTGCATAAAGGATCTCAGGCAGAGCCCTTCTCACCACCAGCCAAGCAATGTCTTGGTGCTTGTTGGAAAGTTCTGGCGATGAGGCATTCTGCCAAATGACTTTGACAGTCTGCTCAGGGAACCACCCTGTCCTTTTCCCAAAGGGTCTCAAGGACACTACATGCTGACCACTTCCTGATGGACTTGTGGTCAAAAGGTGTTTTTCTTCATAAACTTCTCTACAAAGGACAGGTGATACAGAACGGTCCAACTACTCTGAGCGTTCCACGGCAGCGAGGCCAGACTCATTCTTTGCAACACCGGGGACAGGTAGAACCTCCATATGTAGTGACACTTGGTGTTTGCGTACCGGGGATCCACACACCGCTTGATGCAGCCACACACAAAGGTGGCCATCAGGGCGAGGGTGGCATTGGGTGTATTTTTTCCCCCCCATTGCCCAGATCTTTATACAGAGAGTCCCTTCGGACCCGGTCCATCTTTGATCTCCATATAAATTGGAAGATAGCCTGGGTGACTGCTGTGGCACAGGTTTTGTGAATAGGCCAGACCTGTGCCACGTGTAACAGCAATGACAGTGCCTCACACCTGATGACTAGGTTTTTTCCCCCACGATGAAGAGCGAGCATAACTTCCATCTGCCCAGTTTCTGCCTCAATTTGCTGATACACTCCTCCCAAGCCTTGGCACATGCCCCAGTCCCCCCCCAAACCAAATACCCAGCACCTTCAGGTGGTTGTTCCTGATGGTGAAGGGGATAGAGGATTGGTCGGCCCAGTTCCCGAACAGCATGGCCTCGTTCTTGCCTCTGTTTACCTTGGCCCCCGTGGCCCATTCGAATTGGTCACACATGCGTCTGTGCACAGACAGCGGATCTGAGCAGAAAATGGCAACATCATCCATGTACAGGGAGGCCTTGACTTGTAGGCCCCCGCTGCCAGGAATAGTCGCCCTTCTCAGGCTCGCATCCTGCCTGCTGGACTCGGCAAATGGCTCTATGCTGCACACAAACAAGGCAGGAGAGGGAGGGTAGCCCTGCCTGACTCCAGCTCTGACTGGAAAGCTATCCGATTCCCACCCATTGATTGAGACTGCACTGACATTGTGGTTTAGAGCAGTCTAATCCAATTGCAGATTCCCTCCCCAAAGCCCATTTTGGAGAGAATATCTCTCATTTACGTGTATGATATCCTGTCAAAGGCTTTCTCCTGGTCCAGGCTGATGAGGCAGGCGTCCAACCCTCTGTCCTGCATGTAGGCGATCGTATCCCTGAGGAGTGCAAGACTATGATCTTCCTGCCCGGTACAGCACAGGTTTGGTCAGGGTGAATCACTAACCCTGAGCAGACCTGACCTGGTTGGTGAACCCGCTCTCGGGGTGACAGCTTTTAGGACAACCCATTAGCCTCCCAGCTCACATTCAGGCCTGCGAGACCCAGGGACACACAAGACATGCAGATGATAGACCCAATAAACAACACAAATACAGTTAATTACCAAAAAAAAGTCCTTTCTGGTACACAATCCAGATAGAATCTTCAAAAATATAGAATCCATTCTCAGGAATGGAGTCCACTCCAGTTTGAGGTGCATTGTCCAAACTGCAGAGTCCACTCCTGAAGGCAGCAAATGCACATCCCACAGCACACAGGTGTTCAATCTCCATGGAGTCCTGGCCCAGCCTTGGAAAACCAGGCCCACTCACAGGAACACAGTACATTGTACAGGTGCAGTTAACTCACAGGGGTTTGATCTTCTCCTGAAGGCAAGGTCTTCGCCCAAACTCCAGGATACAGCAAGTGCTCACGTCCCAGCACACACACACGTGTTCAATCTTCAGAGGCCTAGTCCCAGGGCTAGGCCTCCCCATGGGAACAGCTCCTCTGGTAAAATGTATGTCTTCCATAAGGACTCAGTCCAAAAACCAAAACCAGGGTTGTGAGGGTGGTATTGGGTGTATTTTACAAATACACTTACAAAAAAAAGGAAACTAGAGCCAAAGGGCTAAGCCCTACCACAAAATAGTTACTTTTGAGAAAAGGAACAGAGTAACACACAGGCTGTAACCAGCCAGTGAAACAACAATCTCCGAATGAGAACTTGAGTTACACCTGAAACACAGTTAAACT
Organism: Chiloscyllium punctatum; assembly: GCF_047496795.1. Lineage (NCBI taxonomy): Eukaryota > Metazoa > Chordata > Chondrichthyes > Orectolobiformes > Hemiscylliidae > Chiloscyllium > Chiloscyllium punctatum. The sequence goes on from NC_092743.1 coordinate 15,060,781, forward strand.
CTTGATGCACACAATCAGTCCTCACTAAAAAGGAATGCCAGTTAACAAACTGGCTAAATAATTCAGCCAGTTCAGGAATCAGGTTTCCCCCTCAAAGAGAAGCAGAAACTAAAAGTAACACACTGACTGTAGCATCAGCCAGCACAGAGTCAGTCCCCTAAACTGAGGAGACTGAATCTCCTGTTTATATTTTATTAAAACAATTAAAAACAGTTTACATAAGTTTACAAAAAAAGTTAACATTTACAGCTGTATATGAAGAAACAGCAATTTTACAATGAAGAGCAGCAAAGCCAGGCTCCAAACCCTACCGTTCAACCAGTTTACAGGGAAATGAGGACAAACCCCAAATCCCAGTTTCAAACATGACAGGTCAGTAACAATGACATTTTTATATAAAAAGGCAATCCAGTTACATAAAAGAAAAAAGTGCATACAATACAGACTCAGCAAGCCCTCGTCCCTCCCACCTTCCAGCCACTCTAAGGCAGCCTGCCCCTACACACCTTCCAGCTCTCGGTCCACCCCATGTCCCTTCCAGTTCTCAGGCAGCCCCGACATACCTTTTGACCACCTCTAGGACAGCCCTTCCCAGTAGTCGCCTGGGGTGACAGCACTGAGGACAGCTACCCGCCTTCTGGCTCTCTGTCTGCCCCTATGTACCTTTGGGCTCTCACCCACCCCGATGCGTTGTCTAGCCATGGACTACCCTGACACCTTCTGGCCACCTCTAGGACAGCCCGTCCCCTTCCCCAGGGATGACAGCGTACAGGGCAGCCCACAAGCCTTCCAGATCTCAGCCTGCCCCTATGTGCTTTCTGGCTCTCGGCCGCTCTGACATACCTTTCGACCACCTCAGGGACAGCCCGTCCTAATTACCCCTTCTTGGGATGACAGCAGTCAGAATGGCCTACCCCACTACTTCGCTCTTGGGGTGACTGGCATCGGGGTGGCCTACCAACCTTCAGGTTCACAGGATGGCCTACCCACCCTCCAGATTTCGGGGTGACAGCTTTCAGGACGACCTATGAGTCTCCCAGCTCACAGTAAGGCCTGCCAGACCCAGGGAGACACAAGACAATGCAGGTGATAACCCCAACAAACCACATGACAGAGGTAATTACCAACAGAGTCCTTTCCTGGTACATAGAGTCCATTAGCATAGACAGTTCTCTTCAAAATGTAGAGTCCATTCCCAGGAACGGAGTCCACTCCAGAATACAAAGTGCATTGTCAGGAATAGAGTCCCCTCTAAACTGTAGAGTCCGTTGCTAAAAACAGAGTCCACAACTGAGGGCGTAGTCCACTCCCAAATGCACACACCGCAGCACACAGGTGTTCAGTCTCCATGGAGTCATGGCACATCCTTGGAGAGCCAGGGCCACTCACAGGAACACAGTATATTGTAAAGGTGCAGTTAACTCCCAGGGGTTTGGTCCACTCCTGAAGGAAAGGGCTTCTCTCAAACTCCAGGATACAGCAAGTGCTCACCTCCCAGCACACACAGTTGTTCAATCTTCAGATGCCCAGTCCCAGGGCTAGGCGTCCTCACAGGAACAGCTACTCTGGTAAAATGTATGCCTTCAACAAGGGCTCAGTCCAAACACCAAAAAAATTGTTTTTTCATATGCGTCTTCAAAGAAAACTAGAGTCCAAGGGCTAAGCCCTACCATAAAATCCACATTGTCCTTTTCTCAAAAGGACAAAGAGAAAAGAGTGATACAGGCTGTAACCAGCCAGTGAAACAACAATCCCCTAATGAGAACTGAGTTACACCTGAAACACATTGTGTGCATCAGGAGTTTAATAATCAGTCCTCACTAAAGGAATGCCACTTAACAAACTGGCTGAATAATTCAGCCAGTTCAGGAATCTGGTTTACCCCTTCCAAAAAAAAGGGAAGTAGAAACCAACAATAACAGTAACACACTGACTGTGGCCCAGTCAGCACAGTCAGTTCCCTAAATTGAGGAGACTCGATCTCCTGTTTTTTTTTATCCTTTTTTTTTAAATCAAAAGTTTACAAAAAAGGAAAAAAACTTAACATTTACAGCTGTATACAACAACAATTTTACAAGGGAGACGAGCAAAGCCAGGCCCCAAACCCTGCTGTTCAACCAGTTTACAAGGAGATGAGGACAAACCTCAAATCCCAGTTCCACATATGAAAAGACAGTGACAATGACATTTGTACATGAGACATTACTGTTACATACAAAAGTGCAGACAATACAGACCCAGCAAGCCCCTGTCCCTCCCACCTTCCGCCCACTCTAAGGCAGCCTGCCCCTACACACCTTCTGGTTCTCAGTCCATTCCATGCCCCTTCCAGTTCTCGGTCCGCCCTGACACACCTTTTGACCACCTCTAGGACAGCCCGCCCCAGTACCTGCCCAGGGTGACAGCATTGAGGACGGCTACCAACCTTCTGGCTCTCTGTCTGCCCCTACGTATCATTGGGCTCTCACCCACCCCGATGCGCCATCTGGCCAGTGGGCTATCCTAGCACACCTTCCGGCCACCTCGAGGACAGCCCGTCCCCTTCCCTGGGACGACAGTGTGCAGGTTAGCCCACAAGCATTCCAGATCTCAGCCTACCCTTACACGCCTTCTGGCTCTTGGCTGCTCTGACACACTTTTCGACCACCTCAAGTCAGCCCGTCCCGATTACCTCTCCTTGGGACGACAGTGCTCAGAACGGCCTACCCCCCAATCTGGCGCTCAGGGCGACTGGCATCAGGGTGGCCTACCCACCCTCTGGCTTTTGGGACAGCCTACCAACCTTCAGGTTCACAGGATGGCCTATCCACCCTCCGGCTCTCTGGGTGACAGCTTTCAGGACAACCCATGAGCCTCCCAGCTCACAGTAAGGCCTGCCAGACCCAGGGACACACAAGACAGTGCAAGTGATAGACCCAACAAACAACACAATACAGTTAATTACCAAAAAAACAGTCCTTTCTGGTTCACAGTCCAAATAGAGTCTTCAAAATGTAGAGTCCACTCCAGTTTTTGAGGTGCATGGTTCAAAATGAGTCCATGCCTGAAGGCAGCAAATGCACACCCCACAGCACAGGTGTTCAGTCTCCGTAGAGTGCTGGCCCAGCCTTGGAAAACCAGGCCCACTCACAGGAACACAGTACATTGTACAGGTGCAGTTAACTCACAGGGGTTTGATCCACTCCTGAAGGCAAGGTCTTCGCCCAAACTCCAGGATACAGCAAGTGCTCACCTCCCAGCACACACACACACGTGTTCAATCTTCAGAGGCCTAGTCCCAGGGTTAGGCCTCCCCACAGGAACAGCTCCTCTGGTAAAATGTATGTCTTCCACAAGGACTCAGTCCAAACACCAAAACCAGTGAAGACACAAACAAAAAAACAAAGAAAACTAGAGTCCAAGGGCTAAGCCCTACCACAAAATTAACATTTTCTCAAAAAGTAAAAAGAGTAACACACTGGCTGTAACCAGCCAGTGAAACAATAATCCCCTAATGAGAACTGAGTTACACATGAAACACATTGTTAAACTCCTGATGCACACAATCAGTCCTCACTAAAAGGAATGCCAGTTTACAAATTGGCTAAATAATTCAGCCAGTTCAGGAATCCGGTTTCCTCCTTCCAAAAAAAGGGAAACAGAAACTAACAGTAACATACTGACTGTAGCACCAGCCAGCATAGAGTTAGTCCCCTAATTTAAGAAGATCTCTGAATCTCCTGTTTATATCAGTCAGTTAGGGCTTTCCTGATTATCCCAGGTTAACAGTAACATACTGACTGTAGCACCAGCCAACACAGTCAGTCCCCTAAACTGAGGAGACTCTGAATCTCCTGTTTATATCTGTCAGCCAGGGCTCCCTGACTTGACCAGATTAACAACATCAGTCAGGGTACTAGTACTCTGAGGTCCACCTAGTTGATCTCATTACAATCACTACATTCCTCTCCCTCTGAGTCTGATAACTTTTGTTGTAGCTCATCCTGTTTTAGCACCAGGTCCGCCTCTGATATCGGCGGCATCTAATGGACAGTAGCTCCCCTCTTGCACCTGGAGTATCTCAGCAGAAATTCATTCTCCTCTTCAGGAAGCAGAGGTGGCAACCTCTGCCATGTCCATCTCAGATTCTGAGGTATCTTCAACCGTTGATGGAGAGGGAGAACCCATGGGTTCTGAAACTGTCAGAAAGGCTACCAAACAGTTGGGTGCGTTTTGCTCCTGCACCATTTGAAAGTTTGACACTTTCATATGGTCCGCGTGCTTGTTCAGGACTGTCACGCCAACCCGAAATTTGTATGTCACTGGACGTGAACTCACGTTGATCATGCCTCTTACTCATACAGTCAAGAGTATGGTGCTGGAAAAGCAAAGCAGGTGAGGCAGCATCCAAGGAGCAGGAAAATTGATGTTTCATCAACATTCTTGATGAAGGGCTTTTGCCCAAAACGCTGATTTTCTTGCTCCTCAGATGCTGCCTGACCTGCTGTGCTTTTCCAGCACCACACTCATGACTCTAGTCTCCAGCATCTGCAGAACTCACTTTTGCCTCTTACCCATACAGGCCTGTTCCCGTGGTTCCTACACTAAACTTTGTCCCTGAAATAAACTCTCTTTCTCACCTGTACCCTGCATTTGGCATTCCTGATGTTGTTTTACACCCTGCCCCTCCTCCACCCCCACCCCCACCTCCCTCTTTAGTATGGAGATGTCCTTACATGTTGAATATCTTTTAACTTTAGGAAGTATTCAAATTCCCTGTTGGTAAACTTTGGCCTTTTATCTCTGACCAGACTTCAGGGAGTCTGTGTATTGCAAACGATGTGCACAGTTTCCCTATCTTTGTCCCTGTGTTTGATAAATAAGTTCTATGCACGTACCACCACTTTGAGTGGGCATCCACAATGACTAAGAATACTGAACCCATGAAAAGACCTGCATAGTTGATGTGTTACCAAGTCCAGGGTTTACTTGGCCATTACCACGAATGTGGGAGAGCTGCTGGTGGTAATTTTTGTCCTTGTGGGCAGTGGGCCACCCAGATCTGTATCCAGTCCTTGCCACGAGACATAACCTCTCACCAACCTCTTCATTTCGGAAATGTTTGAATGATCCTGGTGAAGTTCAGCCAATATCGGGTGGTGACCTTTGCTTGGGGCCATCACTCTTGCTCCCCATAATTATATGCTGTCCTCTACTGTGAGCTGGTCTCTCTGGATCCAGAAAGGTTTCAGCACTGGTTGTGACGGCCCTTTGGTTTCCCCATCACCATCAGCTGTTTCAGTTTTGCCAGGACCATATCTTTGTGTCCAAAGTCTGATATTGTCACATATAACTGGAAGTGTGCGCTGAAAATTGTAAAACTATTACGACTCTTCCAGTGATGGTACTACAAGTGGTGTATCCGCAAAGCGGGACGTAGCTCGATGCATCTTCATTTGCTACTTGACCTTTCAGACGGTGTTCCAACTTTGTAATTGCATGCATATAGTGTGAGAGCCCACCACTGAATTCAGCCTGAAGCTATGGGTGACACTGCATTATCCTCTTTAAGTAGACCTAGCTGGGCTTTGTGGCCCATTATTGTTACAAATGTATGTGTATAAAGGTGTTGGTAGCACTTCCTGACTCCAAATATGAGTGTCAAACCTTCCTTCTCTATCTGGGCATACTTAGGCTCTGCATTAGCCAAAGTCCTAGATGCATATGCTATTGGGCATTCCTCTCTATTGGGCCACCTATAAGCTAATATTACTCTGATGCTGTACGGTGAGGCATTGCATGTCAATACCAGTTTTCACATTGGATTATAGAGGATGTTAGCTGCTTATTCACTTCCTTGAAAGCTTTAGCTTGGTGACTTAGCCATTTCCAAGGCTAACTCTTATTTTTAAAGAGTTGATGCAAAGATGCTAGGATGGAGGCCAGGTTATGTATGAATTCTCCATAATAATTCATGAGTCCAAGACTTACGGTGTAGCACAGATGTGTGAGCTGGGGACCTTTGATCAATCTCACTTTATCTTCCAATAGATGTAACCTGGTCTTGTCAACACTCCAAGAAGGTCACTTGGGGTGCCTGGAACACACATTTTTCCCTTCTCAGCCTGCCTGGCAGAAATGCCTAAGGACTTATACCAAATTCTCTAAATGCTCTTTATTGTTCTTCCCTGTTATTAGCACATCATCTAGATAAATAGTGACCTGAGGTAGACCTTTATAATATGTTCTCCATTCTCCATTGCTCAGGCTGAAGGTACATCAAATGGCAGTTTTGTACATAGGTATATAGATATTAATTCTAGCATACTTCTGGGAATCCTCACCTAATTGCAATTGCAAGTATGCATGGCTAATGTCTAGCTTTGTGAAGGACAGCCACCCACCGCCCCCCCCCACCACCCCCCTAACTTTGCATATAAATCCTCCATGTGAGGGATTGGGTATTTATCCAGCTGCAAAAAGTGTTTTACCATTTGTTTAAATAGCCACAAAGGTGAACTGAGCTGTTGGGCTTCACAATCAGTATGGTTGGTGCTGTCCATTTCACAAACTGTAGTGATTTGATGCCTTCTGATTTCTGCTTCTATTTTTGCCTGTAAAGCAAATGGCAGCGGGTGGGCCTTGCAGAATCGTGGAATTATTTCCTGGTCAACGTGCAAGGTAGCCTTCGTCCCTCTGATAGTCCCTCGACCTTCCTGAAACATTTCTGGGTATTTAATTAGGACTTCACTCAGGTAGCCATTTTATACTCAAAAAATGTTTACCCAATCTAGGTGAATCTTTGTCCACCGATTTCACCCCATCAAGCTTGGGCCTGAGCTGTTTACTACAATCAATGGTAACTGAACCAGCTGCTTCTCATAAGAGACTGGAACCGAAGTTGTACCCTTAATCTGTAAAGGTTCCTCAATGTAGGTTCTCAGTCTAGCCGAGATCTTATGCAAGCTTAAGGATTGGAGTCCAGAGCAAATTTTGTTAACGACTGGTTCTGCGATCACTGAAACACCCATGCCAGTATCAACCTCCATTAGAACTGAGTGACCATTTAACCAGATATTTATTTTGATGGATTGGTTCTGACTTGAGTGTTGCTAAGCAGTTTAACTGTTCCAAAACAGTGGTGGACTTTCCAGGATGTGCATTCTTCTGGATACTGGCCTATGAGTTCCCTTGCTCAATTTATATCTAGTAGGACTCTTTTGCTGCTGGCCTGGATCTTGATGAAAATTTTAACCATTTAGCTGAGGCTTGGCTTTGCTTTGGGGTTTTTCTGTAGGTTGACCTAGATTCCCTCTGTTCAAGATGTGTCCTGAACGAGGCTATGCAATTGCCTTCACTCCAGTGGTATTCCCCAAGTTCAGTTGGACTGGCAAGGATGTCTGCTTCCATCGGAATATCTTGCAACTCGTATGCTCTCCTTGCCGGATTTTCTAATGATAAAGTCAGTTGTAGTACCTGTTTGAAGTCCTGTTGGGCTTTAGTAGCCATTTTTTTTCGTGGTTACATCATTAATCCCACATATCAAATGGTGTCTCAGCATCTCATTAAGGGTTAAACTAAAATAATCTTAACCTAGTTAAAAATCCCAATGTTGATTCCCCTGGTTCTTGAATTGCTGAGTAAAACTGATAGCGTCTCTGAGTTGCTCAGTACCGAGGAAATCCTGCATTGATATCATGGAGTGGGGACTATTAATCCTGAATACCTCATAATCGTTTTCTTTTATGTTAGGTCTGATTCCAAACAGCAAAGTATTTTCCTAATTCACATTGACTCTGGTTTCATTCACTAGAGCTTCATGATGCCACATCTCATCAAAGGAGGATTGATGTCAAGGGCAGTTACACTTACCTCACCTTTGGAATTCAACCTTTTTGTCTAGGGGGGAGCTCAACTTGAGCATTAGTTAGTAAGGCACTGTGAAACAAATGCTGCTTGATAGCACTACTGATGACTCCTTCCACTTTTGGCCGATTGTTTCAGATGCTTTAATCTGAATACTTGGACAGCCAGTGTGGATACAATGGGCTGATTGGCATCATTCTGCATTGTGATTTTTTTTTGCTGGGCTCCTCCCTTCATTGGGAATGGGACATTTGTGGAACCTCTTCTTTGCCCTAATTGTCCATCACTACATATGACTGGATGTTGCAAGACTGCAGAGCTTTGATCTGATATTCAGGTTGAGGAATTGCTTGCTTTTGCTGTTGATGTAGCTTCACCAAGTAGACACCCTATTTTTTGATGTGCCTGGTGCTGGTTCTGGCATGTCCTCTTGCAGTTGTGTGTAAATTGAAATTTGACAATAACACAATCTCTTGCACTCTTTCTCAAATCCAAGTTTGCAGATAACACAAAGAGCTATGCAGAGAACAAGAATGAAGAATAGTCATAATGGACCCAATGTTAACTCTGTTTTTCTTCCACAGATGCTGCCAGACATACTGAGTTTCTCCAGCATTTTCCATGAGGATATCTCTTCTGATTGAGATTTCTAGGACTAAGGGTTGTACTCTACATTTTACAGCCAGGCATTTCAGCAGTGAAATTGGGAAGCACCTCCACATATAATGGGTAGTAGAAGTTCAGAACTTTGTTCCACAAACAGGAATTCATGCTGGATCAATGATTCATTTGAAATTTGACATTGATAGATTTTTATTATCTAAAATGTATTTAAGGACATGGTACACAGTTCAGTCATACTGTAGGGAAAAGTGTCCTGTAGCAGTAAAGCAATCTGGAAAGAGTATCCTGCAATAGCATCGCATTGAAACAAGTTGGGTAAAGCATCCCACAGTCAGCAATGCAATGAAGCAGTATGTAACTACCAACTTGACCTCCACCTGAGAAGCCAGAAATAATGGAAGAGGAGGAAATGAAGAAGTGGGAGTGGTTGAGGGTTGAGAACAACAGAAAAATGAAACCATATTGGGCCCCACAGATAGCCACGTGAAGCTCCTCTAATGAAGATGATGTACAGAGGACAACTAAAAAAGAAAGAGAATACCGGAGGAGGACAGGAGCACCCTCCAACCCAGAAATGCCTGATGTAACAAGGGCCCTGGTGAAACCCAGCCTCCAGTCTTCGGGAACCAAGGTATATAACCACACCATAGTTCCATGCAACTGGGACCAATGACACTCCAAACCAGGAGCAGAGCATGACAGCAACTCTGTCCAATTCAGAACAAGACCTGCCTGGTTTTGTCCTTGCTGCAGTGACCACAGAGAGGAACAGGGTAGCTACCTCAGCCCGCAAGGGTACAATAGTTTGTCCAAAACAGAGGGATCTTGCCCAATGACAAGAGCATGGGTGAATGGATATTGGACACTTGGTAATCTAAAATAATCTTAAATGGGTTTAAAAATTGCCAACGTTAACATGCTTCGTGTTAAATTCACAACACCTGTGTGTTTACACGTTGGCCTACCTGGCCAGCATCAAAGTGGACCTCCTGTCTTGCAGGAGTGTAGATACCACGCCTAACCAATCTCAGGAAGTGATCAAATTTGTGGGCCCATGGGCCTTCAATTTGGTCGTGCGGCAACAATAACCGTTCCTCTAGCCTAAGTATTCTGACAGGAGGCAACTTCACCATCACCAAAGTTAAGGAGATGATGGGCGGGCACCTCCTCAGCAGCTGTTATGTACAGAAATGTTCCCCTGAGACTAATTAACATGTATGCCCTGGAGGTAAAGAGTAAGCAGTTAGCCATCCTGTAACAGCTGTCACTGCTACCGGCAAAGTCCAGACTGGTCATTTTGGCTGGAGACTTCACCTCTGGAGGGATTGACAGCAAACTGGACAGTAAACATGGACAGATTACTGATTGAAACAGTTAAAGACACCAAGCTGCATGATGTCTTCAGCACCCCTACAGAAGGAGAGCAGTGTCGATATATTTGATTGTGGCCAAACAGGTTTAGTTGCTCAAGGCTAGATATCCTGTTTGTGTCCTGAGGTGTCTGAGTCACATCCACTGACATCAAGCTGGTGTTTTTCTCTGATTACTGCCTCCTGTTGGCCAACTATCACCTACAAGATGAACAGTGGGCGGGCAAGGGAATTTGGGAATTGAATGTGAAATTGTTGATTCCAGAACACATTGAGAGCCTCAAAAGGGATTACACAGGTTGGAGAACTGCGAAGTCCCTCTTTGCCTATCCTGCTGACCGGTGGGAGATAGTCAAGAGGAACATCAAGAAGTTCTTCATTTTCAAAAATGTTCAGAAGGTGAGACAAAGATGGGTAAAATTGTTAAAATCCCAGAAAATCATGCAGAACCAAGCCCACAACCAACATGGCCTCTCAATTGTTTGTGTTCTTTATCATGGAGGTCTTATATAATAACAGGTGGGAGAAGCTGGACCAGCCGTTATCTCTGGATAAGCTGACCAAGAACCCTTGAGTCATTTGAAACAAAAAAACTCCCCAAATCAATAGCTTACAGACTGTGTTGTGTAAAGGTTTCTGGGACTTGATTGGCGAGGACCTACTGGAGATGTACATCAGTGTGTTTCTGGCAGATAAAATATGCAAATCCATTCCTCACCTACTAATGGAAGGAAGAAGGGAGTAAATTAGAAATAGGTGGCCCTCTGACTGTTGAATGTGGATTATGAAATCCTGTCTGAGGTTATTGCCAACTGGATCAGGTTTGCTCTGAATTAGTGATTTACCCTGACCAAGCCTAAGCTGTACCTGACCGGAAGATTTCTTCTGACTGCCCTGTGCTCCTCAGGGATATGATTGCCTACGTGCAGGACAGGGGAGGTAGACACCTGCCACATGAGCCTGGACCAGGAGAAGGCTTTTGACAGAATATTGCACACCTACGTGTGGGATGTGCTGTCCAAAATGGGCTTTGGGGAGGGAATCTGCAATGGGATCCATCAACACCAGTAGTGTAGTCTCAATCAATTGGTGGGAATTAGAAATCTTCCTGATCAGATCTGCCGACAGGCAAGGTATTGCCTTCTCCCTCTCCTGCCTTGTATGTGTGCTGCCTAGAGCCCTTTGCTGAATCCATCAGGAAGAATACAAGCTTGAGAGCAGTGAATATTCCAGGTAGTGGAGGCTACAGGTCAAAGCCTCCCTGTTCATGGATGATATTGCCATTTTCTGCTTGGATCTGCAGTCAGTGTGTTGTCTCATGAGCATCTGTGACCAGTACGAACTGGCCTCAGGAGTGTAGAAAAACTGAGGCAAGAGTGAGGCCATATTCTTTAAGATCTGTGTCTACCAATCCTTTAGACCCTTCACTGTCAGACTAGATTCTTATAAAGGTGCTGGGTAGGTGGTTTGGAGGGGCTGGGGTGTGCATCAAAACTTGGGAAGAGCATATCACCAAGGTGAGGTAGAAACTGGGAAGTTAGGAGCATTGGTCCCTCTCCATTGCAGGTAAAAAATCTGGTTATTATATGTGAGGTACTCCTCTGTGTTATTGTATGTGACACAGGTATTCCTGAGCCTCCACCACTGCAGTCACCTGAACAATTTTCCACTTCATCTGGAGGTCAAAGATATCCCTACAGACATGGTCCACCATGTATAAAGCTGTAGATAAGGAGGGGAAGAGCATACCAAATGCTGCCCTTGTTGGACCGTTCCTTATCACCTGTCCCTGATGAAAAAATTTGTAAAGGAAAATATCTTTTGACCATAAGTCTATCAGGTACTGGTCAAGAGTCTGTGTGAAAAGGAAAGGTTTGGTCTTGTCAGGTGGTTTCCTGAGCAGATTGTTGGCAATATTTTATTACCAGCACTTTCAAGAAGCACCAAGATGTCGCTGGCTGGTTGTAAAAAGGTCAGGACCTGTGAGATCCTTTATGTATGCCTGGATTCTCTCTGCCACCACATTGTTGCTCTTCAAAATGTTTGCAGGGGATGAAGAGACTGTCATACATCTTCTGAAATGGGTCTACGCGAAGAAGGTGTGGAGAAAAATACAGTGGTTTTTGTCAAGTTCATTGCAAGCAGCTCTGTGATGCAGGACTTTCTGCTCTATAGCCTTTTTCTCCAGACTCTCACCAAGATAAACATTGACCACACCTGGAAGACCATCAAGTCGGTGAAAGATGCTCATTTGGTCTGCCCGCACTTTGTTGGCCATTGTAAAGAGTTAACCTCAACTGAGTGTTGCAGACAGGCACATTCCATGGTCTAGGACTGCATGCATGTCTAGGACACAGTTAAGCTTGGAGCAGATGCTGCTGAGGCTTAGTGGGGAAATAATACCTTTTAAGGTTTTTCTGCTGAAGTACAATGAAGTCCTGGTCCTCTCACTGATTCAAATGTATGTATATATTGTCCTACATTATTAAGAAATGCCTTATTAAGAAACTGCAATGAATGCCAAATTCTAGTGTTTGTTTGTTCTTCATGTGCAAAGACCATACAGAACTACTTCAGTAATTGTATATCTGCATAAAGATTTTCTGTGAATATAGAGTATATTTATTCAATATATTAAAAAAAATCAGAAGTGATCCGCAGTCAGCATTGTGGCGAAGAGATTTACGAAGGGTGATCTGCAGTCCACTGCACTATGAAGTTATGTGGGAAGAATGTTCTGCATGCCATTTGAGTGAAACAGTCTGAAATGAAAATAAATAACAGAATGGGAATTAAGAAATGTAATAGAGAATTCAAGGGCAAGAATCAAACAGAGCCACAGTGCAAATAATGTGAATGGGATGTTAAAATGACAAGTCTTTGGCCTTGTGTTTTAATACCCAGTGCTTTGCAATAGAATGGATGAATTAATTGCATAAATACAAACAGGTATGATAAGTTTAGAATTACAGAAACATGACTGCAAGGTGACCAGGGATGGAAACTGAATATTTGAGTAGTCAGTTTTTAGGAAGGACAGAAAAAGAGGAAGTGGTGGGGTAGCATTGCTGGTTAAAGTATCTGGCACAAAAATATAAGTGGGAAAGGTGGTCTGCCTGAGCAGGATGAGAAGGGAAATTAGAGATAGTGTTAGATCCAAGGAAAGGAAATAGAAATTGGCCAAAAAAAGCTGCAGACCCAGTGACTGCATGCAGTTTAGACGTCAACAGAGAAGGATAAAAGGATTTATTCAAGAAGGGGAAAATAGTGTATGAGAGTAAACTTGCAGGAAACATACAAACTGGATGCAAAAACTTCTATAGGTATGTGAAGAGAAAAAGATGAGTGAAGACAAATGTAAGTCCCATGCTTAGGGGAAGCTATAATGGGCAACAAAGAGGTGACTGACCAATTAAATATGCATTTTGGTTCTATCTTCACAAAAGAAACCTGAAATAATGTCCCAAATATTTTGGGAACCACAGTCTCGTGAGAGGAAGGATTTGAAGGAAATCAGTGTTACTAGAGAAATGGCGTAGCTAAAATTGATGGGACTGAACGTTAACAAATCCCCAGTGTCCAATAATCTACATCCTACAGTACTTCAGGAACTGCCCCACAAATAGTGGATGTATTGGTGGTCATCTTTCAAGATTCTGTAGATTATGAAATAGTTTCTATCGATTGGAGTGTAGCTAATGTAACCCCACTTTTTTTTTAATATATAAAGGAGGAAAAGTTATAAACAAGTTAGCTTGACATCAGTAAACAAAAGCCAAAAAACTGTGGAACAGTTCTAAAGAGGGGTCTCTGGACTCGAAATGTTAATTCTGTTTTCTCTCAATTGATGCTTCTAGACCTGCTGTGTTTTTCCAGCAATTTCTGTTTCTCAATTTGATATTGGTGGTAGGAGAATGTGAGAGTCCATTTATAAAATAAAATTAATAACAGGTCACTTAGAAAATGGTGAGAATGTGGTGCTAGAAAAACACAGCAGGTCAGGCTGCATCTGAGAAATAGGAGAGTCAATGTTTCTGATCATTCCTGACGATGGGCTTATACCTGAAACATTGACTCTCCTGCTCCTGCGATGCTGTCTGACATGCTGTGCTTGTCCATTGCCATACATTTCGACTCTGATCTCCAACATCTGCAGTCCTCATTTTCTCCTAGCCACTTGGAAAATAGTGACAGGATTGGACAAAGGTCATATGTATTTATGAAATCTACTAGTATATTTGAGGGTGTGACTGGTGGAGTCAAATGGGAGCCAGTGGATGTGGTATACTTGGACTTTTGGAAGGATTTTGATAAGGTCCCATGTAAGGGATTAGAATGTAGAATTAAAGTGCATGGGATTTGGGGGTGGTGTACTGACATTGATAGAGAACTGGTTGACAGACAGGAAACAGGATAAGAATAAATGGGTCTTTTTCTGAGCCAGTGGGGTACTGCGGGGATTGGTCCACCAACTATTCACAATATATATTAACACAAAAATAGATTGGAGCAGGAGCAGACCGTTAACTCCTCAAGCCTGCTCCACCATTCCTTATGATCTTGACTGATCATTGAGCTCAATGCCCTAATCCCGTCCTTCCCACCACCACCTCCTCCAATAATCAATGATCCCTCTCGCCACAACATAGAATATTAGAACGTAAGAACTAGGAGTAGAAGTAGGGATCTGGCCCTTTGAGTCTACTCCCCTATTCAATAAGATCATGGCAGATTTATTCATGACCTCAGCTCCACTTACCCTTCCTCTTAACCTAACCCTTAATTCCTTCATTGTTCAAAAAAAAGTCTTAGTTTTAGAAACATTGACTGAACTAGCGTCAACTACTTTACCAGGCCGGGAATTCCATAGAGACATTCCTTCTCAATTCAGTCCTAAATCTGCTCCCCATCGAGAATGTGGTGCTAGAAAAGCACAGCAGGTCAGGTAGCATCCGAGGAGCAGGGGAATCGAAGTTTTTGGCATAAGCCCTTCCTGTCAGCTCAGGCTTGGAGGGCCAAGGGACCTGTTCCTGGGCTGTAAAGGTTTTTTGTTCTTTCTTTGTTTTGATGAAGGGCTTATGCCCAAAACATCGATTCTCCTGCTCCTCGGATGCTGCCTGACCTGCTGTGCTTTTCCACCACCACACTCTTGACTCTGATCTCCAGCATCTGCAGTCCTCACTTTCTACTCCCCTAATTTTGAGGCTATGCCCTCTTGTCCTAGTTTCACCTGCCAGTGAAAACATCCCATCCTCTCGACGTCTATCTTATCTATTCACTTCATAATCCTATGTTTGTATAAGATCTCTCCCCACCCCCCACCCCAATTCTTCTAAATTCCAATGAATATAATCCTTGTCTACTTAGTATCTCATCCTTGCTTTTAATCTCAATCCCTTTAGCAACGAAGAACAAAATTCCATTTGCCTTCTTAATTATCTGTTGCCACCAGCAGACCAACTTTCTCTGATTCGTACACAAGGGCACCTAAATCCCTCTGCATAATAGCATGCTGCAACCTTTTACCATTCAAGAAATAATCCTTTTTACTGTTACTCCTACCAAAATAGATGACTTCACATTATTAACATTGTGTTCCAACTGCCAGACCTTTGCCCACTCAAAGTATGTATGTTCCTCTGCAAAGTTTCACAGTTCTCTGCACACTTCGCTCTGCTTTAGATTAGATTACTTACAGTGTGGAAACAGGCCCTTCGGCCCAACAAGTCCACACCACCCTGCCGAAGCGCAACCCACCCATACCCCTACATTTACCCCTTACCTAACACTACAGGCGATTTAGCATGGCCAATTCACCTGACCAGTCTTTGGACTGTGGGAGGAAACCAGAGCACCCAGAGGAAACCCACGCAGACACGGGGAGAACGTGCAAACTCCACACAGTTAGTCGCCTGAGGCGGGAATTGAACCCGGATCTCTGGCGCTGTGAGGCAGCAGTGCTAACCACTGTGCCACCATGCCGCTGTTCCACTCATCTTAGTGTCATCTGCAAACTTTGACACACTACAAGTGGTCTCCAACTCCAAATCATCTGCATAAATTGTAAATAATTGCAGTCCCAACACTGATGTCTGAGGCACACCACTTGTTACTGATTGCCAATCAGAATAGCACTCATTTATCCCCACTCTTTTTGCTTCCTGTTCATCAACCAATCCTCTATCCATGCTAATATTTTATCCATATTGCTATGCATCTTTATCTAATATAGCAGCTTCTTGTGTGGCACCTTTTGGAAGTCTAGGTACACCACATTTGCTTGGTCTCTTTTGTCCATTGTGCTCATAATGTCTTCATAGAAATCCAAAAGATTAGTTAAGCATGACCTGCCCTTCATGAACCCATGCTGCGTCTGCCCAATGGGACAATTTCTATCTAGATGCCTTGCTATTTCTTCCTTGATAATAGATTCCAGCATCTTCCCTACAGAAGTTAAGCTAATCGGTCTGTAATTCACCACCTTTTCTCTATCTCCCTTTTTAAACAGCAACGTCACGTTTGCTGTTTTCCAGTCTGCTGGAACTAGTGAATTTATACTAAAAGATCAAAGTTGTCACACAACTGATGCAAAATTTTGAACAAACAGCAATTTAGTATAAATTGTGTCCTATGATCCTGTCTACGAGTTACCTGATGAAGGCACAGCACTCCAAAAACTTGTACTTTCAAATAAACCTGTTGGACTATAATCTGGTGTTCTGTAATTGTAGGAAGGTTCCCTGCTCCTGTCCTCAAATCCTCACCTTATAAAGGCCAGGATACAGTTTGTCTCTTTACTGCTTGTTGCAACTGCATGCTTACTTTCAGTAACTGGTCAGCAGTGACATCCAGGTGTCATTGAACATTCCCTCTCTCAATTTACAGACTTTCAAATAATAATCTGCTTTCCCACTTTTGCTACCAAAATGGATAACCTCATGGTTATTCACATTTTGCTGCACTTGCCATGCATTTGCCCAGTCACTCAGCTTGTTCAAATTACACTGCAACATCTCTGCAACCTCCTCACAGCTCACCCTTCCACCTAGCTTTATATCATCTGCAAATTTTGTGTATTACATTTACTTCCTTCATCTAAATCATTGACATATATTAGAATAGCCGGCATCCTATTACCAATCTGTGCAGTACATGTCCAGTTGTAGCTTGCTAATAAAAATTATTTCTGCTGTTTATTTTTGTCTGCTAACCAGTTTTCTATCCATGTTTATACACTATTCCCATGCACTTTTTTTTAAACATGTTTCACATTCACACATCCCATATGAACCACATCCACTAGCTGTCCCAATCAACTCTTCTAGATACATCCTAGAAGAATTAGACTTGTCAAGCATGATTTCCTTTTGTAAATGTGTCTGATTCCACCATGCTTTTGAAATGCTCTGCTCCAAAATCCTTGACACTGGACTCTAGCATCTTCCCCACTATCAATGTCAGACTGAGGTCTACATTTCCCTGTTTTCTCTCTAACTCCCTTTTTAAATAATAGGGTTACATTAATGCCCTCCAATCTCCAGGAGTTGTTCCAAGTCTAAAGAATCTTGGAAGGTGACCAGAGAGTCCAGAACCATGGGCAACAGTGTAAGGATATGGGATACGTCATTCATGACTGATAAGGGGGGAAATTTCTTCTCCCAGACAGTAGAGAAACAAATTCTCTTTCACAGAAAGTGGTTGAGGCTAAATCATTGCTGTGAAGGAGTTTGATACCGTTCTTAGGGCTGCAGGTATCGAAGGGAATGGGGAAAAAGCAGAAAAATGGTACTGCTTTGGATTTTCAGCCATGATCAAATTGAATGGTGCAATAGTTCAAAGGGCCAAATGGCCTACATTTCCTTGTATTTTCTGATTCTAGAATTTCAGTATGAAATTGCAAGAGCTTTAGTTTATTTGATGCAGTCTGTCATTTATCCAATGAGAATAGCATTTAATTATCATCTGGAAGTCAGTAATGAAAACTCATTTCAGTAACTCAGGAAACATTTGGGTAGTTCATTATTCATTGAGTCCTTTCTCCTTGCTTTTACTTTAAAGATCCCAGTCAGTTGGCATAGCTATGCTTGGTTTCTTTCCACCAAACCTATATATTCACTCAATGCTAGCTTCTTTAGTTAATATTTCTTCATGAGACCTTTAAACAAATTCTAACATAGCTCAGTTAATCCTAAGCATATATTCCTTAAACTCATGCATTCAATGCTATGTAGCTTGTCTTCCTCTCTGACAACTTAAGCTCTGGAAACAGAAGACCCTTTCTCTATTAACAATTTTTTTTGAGGTTACAGGTAGGAGTCAACACCATATTTTTGGCTTTCTAGACACAAAATTGTGGAATTTTCAAATCTCTGCCTCTCTATTATCCTGTCCCAGATGTAATATTTGCTCATAAGGCCTCATGTTAAGTTTTATCTGATAGTGCTTCTGTGAAGTAGTTTGAAGTAGTTTAAGTTGTGGTAATGGCATTATGTGAATGCAAGTTGTTAATCTTTCAGCTGGTTAGTGCAACGTACTGATGGGGATGAATTGCAAGGCTAACAAACTGAGAGTGCTTTAAGAATGGCAGATGTGACTGGAGAGTGTTGAAGGAATATGTTATTTGTTATGTGACTTTTAATTCAGCTGAAGAAAATATGCTCGAATTACAAAAGCTTCAAATATTTCTATGGCCTTTGATGCAGAAACAATAACAACGAGGAAAATTTTGTAATTAAAATGTTTGGAGAATCTGTGATTGTTTTTAGAAATGTTTAAAAGAAACTTCTAAGTATTTTTGGTTTACTTCTATAAAACTAGAAGAAATAGGAACAGGAGCAGTGCCATTCAGCCCCTCAAGTCTACTCCGCCATTCATCAGGATCATGGCCAATCTCTAAATGGATCAACTATAATTTTGGATAGCTATTCATGTGATCTGGTGTCATCTAACTGAGAAGGAGGATTGACAAAAAGGACGTTAAAATACAAAACTGTGCCCAATGCAGAGAGAAATGGGAAGTGTATTTCTGGTATGTCCACAATAGCGGGACTTATGCAGATAAGTGTTGTAAAGGTTCCAGAAAGAAATGTGTTGTTGTGTAGGAAATTACAGTGGCAGACCCTATTTATGTGGCCCCAGTGCCTGCATGGAATCAGCTAAGCCTTTTTTTTAAACAAGAAGCCTGGGATTCAGCCCTTAGAAGATCCAAACTTGTTAGTTAAAAATATTGGCCATACTGGTGAAATGTGGCCTGTAGAAACTCCACAAGGTAGTCTGCAGTATTTGCTATCCTTGGGTTATTTATAGTTCACATTGACTCTCACTCTGATTTGCCTGTTATCTTATGTTTAATTTGTGTTGATTTGATTCATCTTTAAGAAGAAGTTACAAAATGTGAAATCATTTTTAGAATATTTCTTAATTTGGGGATTGTTTGTTAAGTTTTGCTTTGCTTAGTATTGGGTTCCCCATTGGAATTATAGCCAAGTTGTGACATTTTGTACGATTGTACACCAGAGACTGAAGCAGGTGTTCTGGAACACATCCAACATTTACACAACCATGATTTCAGATTTGCTTTTGTGATATTTTATTGGGAAAATAACATTTTTTATGATCCTTGTAGACTGATAAAGAAATTTGAATTTCCAGTGGTTAACTGTTAGGTTCACAGAACAAGATTTAAAGTTTTTAAGGTATTTACAGTAATAACCAAATTCAAGGCAATTTACATTTTAAGCTGCAGAAGAGGTTCCCTTTTAACCATTAAAATGAATGGTTAAAAATCACATACTGGAGTAACACCACTTTACCCCTTAAGTGAACGCTCTGGAAACCAGTAGAAAACTGTTCAGCCCCCAATGGTTTGCTTTGGTTTTCCTCTTCTAACCAGATAACATTTAATTCCTCAGATGGAATTTCACAATGAGGGTTACCCTGGAGATTCTGTTCTTGAGCCAAAGCTAGACAAATCTTTTTAGCCTTGTTTTAATCCCCTCAAAATTGAGCTCTCAAATCTGAATTAACAATAGAAGCTTGTTGCTTCCAGCTTTCTAGCTCTCTATTGTATCTCAGATTCTCACAGATTGGCATTAGGAAACCTGTAAACCTACAATGAGAGGGGACTCTAATACTATAGCGGAGATCGACTGTGAAAGTAATCCCCCTGAGCCATATATCAAAGTAGAAACACTAGTTATCTTTACTCAACTGCCAACTCCATATATTATGAAGTTAAATTGATAGTTTAAAGTACAACCTGTGTGTTATGTTTCATTATTCATATGTCACTATACCTTTGAAGATGATACTATATAGTAGCAGTGACCTGAGAGTGCAAACAACTCAGATACTATCTTTCTTAGGTCACTTGACTATACTTGGCTACAAGAGCATGTCAGAGGTTAGGAATACTATGGTGAGTAACTCCTCTCCTGACTCCCCAAATCCTGTCCACTACCTACAACGCATAAGTTAGAAGTGAGATGGAATACTCCTCACTTGCCTGAATGTGTGCAGCTCCAACAATGCTCAAGATGCATGACACTGTCCAGGACAAAGTGGGCTACTTTCTTGGCACCACATCCAAAAGCATTCACTTCCTCTACCACTGATGCTCAGTACCAGCAGTGTGAAATATCTGCAAGATGCACAGCAGAAATTCACCAAAGATCCTTAGTCAGCACCTTCTAAGCATTTGACTGCTTCTATTAGAAGTACAAGTACTGAAAGTACATGAGAAAAACACCACCTGCCAAGCCAACTTGATTTGGAAGTATATTGTCATTCCTTTGCTGTCATTGGGTCAACTCCTGGAATTTCCCCCTCAAAGTCATTGTGGGTCAACCTACAATACGTGTAATGCAATGGTTCACGAAGGCAGCTCACCGTCACCTTCTTGAGCAATGGGAAGCAATAATGTGCCACCAGCAATATCAATGTCCCAGAAATGAATAAATTTTAAAAAACTTGAAGCATTACAATGTTAAGAGCATGCTATCCTTTATAACTGAATAGCTTATTGTTAGCCCAGGTACAAGAGTTCCTGTGAATGTAATATTTGTATATTTAGTGAGTGCAATAAACATCTATTGAATTACCCATGTCAGAAGCTGGAACATTACAGACTATAACATAAGCATTGCCATGTCAGGTAATTATCTCCTGCTGGAGACAAAAATGCAAAACATAGTTGGCGGTAATAACCATCTATAAAGAAATGTCTCCAAGGTTTTGGTGGTAGGTATTTAGAAATCTTATTGAATTTGATTTACTGTTGCCACATCTAACAAGATACAGTAAAAAATGTTGTTTTTGTGTGCTATACAGGCAGGTTGTACCATGCAAATTGCATCAGAATAGCAGAATAGAGTGCAGAATACAGGGTTAAAGCCACAGAAAAGGTGCAGAGAGAGAGATCAGAATTAACAGTTCAGAGGTCATTCAAAAGTCTGTAGCAAGGAGAAAGAAGCTTTCCTTGAATCTGTTTGTATGTGTATTCAAACTTTTATATCTTCTGCCCAATGGAAGAGATTAAATTTGTGTGGGAGGGGTCATTGATTAAGTTGGTGGCTTTCCCAATGCAGCCGGAAATATAGATGGAGTCAATGAATGGAAGGCTGGTTTGCGAGATGGATTGGGGTGTGTTCACAACTCTTCATAGTTTCTTGCACTATTGGCAAGAACAGTTGCTCTACAACGCTGTGCATCCAGGTAGGATGCTTTCTATGGTGCATTTATAAAAATAAATTAAGAGTTCTTGTAAACATGCTGAATTTCCTTAGTCCCCTGAGGAAGTGGCGATGTTGTTATCTGAACAGTTGTTTGCATGTCAAAGATTTAAGACAATAAGCAGCTTCAACTCCTGAAAGCACAGTGTTCTTGATAAGACATTGACCAGACAGAAAACAGGACTAGCTCTTTCTGATTAAAATATATTTTCTCTTCCAATAGAAGAGCTTTCTTTGTTTTTTTTTTAAAAAACTGTCATTTCTGATTTTAATAAATACAGTAGTCTATGTTTGATGAAGGGCTTATGCACGAAACGTTGATTCTCCTGCTCCTCTGATGCTGCCTGACCTGCTGTGCTTTTCCAGCACTACACACTCAACTCTGATCTCCAGCACCTGCAGTCTTCACTTTCTCCAAATTAGAGGTTAGCCTGCTTAACATCATTACTCCTTATTTCAGGCAAATACCATCTCGCAGCTGATACCTGCAACTACATGTATGTAATTTTTGACAAAGGGTTGTAGTTCTTAAAACAATGCTGTGCAAGTAAAAAAGCAGCAACAATAAAAATAAAGGAAAACTGAACTGGGGAGAGTTATACTGTTAGGGAAGGCTTTGGAGGCATACTCATCTCCTGCAGCAGCAGCAACATGTGATCTATGAGGAAGTATGCCATTTTTACCACTTCTGAGTTGGTGCCAGAGGGTTGCAGGCAGAAATTTTGAATTCGTAGAAGAGAATGTGCCAGACCTATGTAGATCTTGTAAGGGAAAAGGAAATGGCATTGGATAGGTGTTGTCGGTTGTTGAAGGTTGACGATCTTTGATCATCTTAGGGAGGGGATGTCATTAGAAGAATTAAAATAAAAGTTCTCCCTTTGGGGCTAAAGTTTCACCTGAATGACTATGAAATTCATAAAACAAGGAAAGCCCTTTTTGTAAAGGGGGAAGACAGATGTAATGGTAATCTAGAATCGAAAGCTAATGTTCCAGGGACTCTGACTTGCATCCCACTATGGCAAATGGTGAAATTTGAATCCAATAATCCAACCACAGTTGATTGTCATTAAAAGAAAAAGATAGTTAACTAATATCCTTTAAAGAAAGAAATCTATCATCCTTATCTGGCCTGACCTACATGTGATGCCAGGCACTCAGCAGTGTGGTTGACTCTGACTTTCCTAGCCAGTGAAGCCCACATCCCATTAATACATTTTTAAAAAGATAAACCGTTTGTAAGATGTTAGCTCCACTTTGAAACCTTCCAGAGAAACTATAATGAGAAGAATATTTATGAGGAGAAATCAATGCCTGCTAAGAATGGTGGAAGATATGGAGACCCAGGTATTTCTCAAGTTAGTAAAAGTAGCTCAAGGGATTGAATGGTGTGTTCCTACTCTAAAATACTCTGTTCATTTGAAAATTCAGAAGCCTGGTTTAGTTCAAGTGGATTGACATGCTACATTTTTCTCAGAAAAGGCAACACAAAGCCTGAATGTTGTGTGGTTGTACAATGTCTCAAAGGGTAAAAGTTATGACAATTGGAGTAAATCAGTGTGGAAAGCTATAGAACGCTTATTATTTAAGCATGATTCCAGTTTTTAAAAATTATTTGAGAAAGTAAAGTTTGCTGCATCCCTTAGAGATATAAGAGTAATGTTGTCATTAGTGGGAGGTGACAATGAAGCACTTTCCAGAAAATTAGCTGAATAATAATTAATTTCGGGTATTCCTCCGGGTGCTCCGGTTTCTTTAGCCTGCTTTGCAAATACGTATTTGGATTAGAAATGTGTCCAAAGAGAGACATCAGAAACCTAGCCTGTTAAGTTTGAAAGGACATTGGAATATCAGGCTGGAAAGAAAATTATAATAGAGCCATCTGACTAAAATGTAGGGAAAGCTGAAGTAAAATGTGACAAAGCAGCTGCTTTAGCTAGTTTGAAACAAAGGCCATAGGAGCAGAAATTAGGCGATTTAGCCCATAGAGTCTGCTCTGCCATTCAATCATGGTTGATAAATTTCTCAACCCCATTCTCCTGCTTTCTCCCCATGGTGGCACAGTGGTTAGCACTGCTGCCTCACAGTTCCAGAGACCCGGGTTCAATTCCCACCTCAGGCAACTGTCCGTGAGGAGTTTGCACATTCTCCCCGTGTTTGCGTGGGGTTCCTCCGGGTGCTTCGGTTTCCTCCCACAGTCCAAAAAAAATGTGCAGGTTAGGTGAATTGGCCATGTTAAATTGCCCATAGTGTTAGGTAAAGGGGTAAATGTAGGGGAATGGGTCTGGGTGGGTTGCTCTTCAGAGGGTCGGTGTGGACTTGTTGGGCCGAAGGGCCTGTTTCCACACTGTAAGTAATCTAATCTAATCAAAAAAATCCTTGATCCCCTTTGACAATTAAGAACTTGCCTATCTCTATCTTCAATAAGCCAATGACCTAGTATCTACAACCTTTTGTGGCAGTGAATTCCATAGATTCACCATTCTCTGGCTGAAGAAGTTTCTCATCTCCTTTCCAAAAGGTCTTCTCTTTACTCCTAAGGCTGTGCCCATGGGTCCTAGCCTCTCCTAACAATGGAAACCTCTTCCCAACATCCACTCTGACCAGGCCATTCAGTACTCTGTAAGTTTCAGTTAGAATCCCCTTCATCCTTCTAAACTTCATCAAGTATAGACCCAGAGACCTCAAATGGTCGACTGATGTTAAGCTTTTCATTCTTGGGACCATTGTCATGAACCTTCTCTGAACCTGCTGCAGGTCCAGTACATCATTTAAGATATGGGACCCAAAGCTACACGCAGTACTCTAAATGTGGTCTGCTCAGAGTCTTTTAAAGCCTCAAGTACATCCCAGTCCACAAATTTTCTTATGATCTTTTTTCTGTTCCTTCTCCCACTGTGTTGCTTTACCCAATTCTTTCCTAACAAAAAAAAGTCTTTCCAAATTTGAAATACATTCAAGAACATATATCCTCCCTTACAGGTCCACTTTGAGTCACAGAGATGTACAGCATGGAAACAGACCCTTCAGTCCAACTTGTCTATGCCAACCAGATTTCCTAACTAAATCTAGTCCCATTTGCCAGGGTTTAGCCCATATCTCTCTCAAACCTTCCTACATATTCCCACGCTGATGCCTTTTAAATGGTGTAATTGTACTGGCCTCCGCCATCTCCTCTTGCAGCTCATTCCATGCACACACCACCCTCTGCATGAAAATGTTGCCCATTTATGCCTTTATGTCCCTTTTTAAATCATTCCCCTTGTAACTTAAACCTATGCCCTCTAGTTTTGGACTCCCCTATCCTGAGGAAAAGACCTTGGCTATCACCCTATCTATGCCCTTCATGATTTTATAAACTTTTATAAGGTCACCCCTCATCTTCCAATGCTCGAGGGAAAATAGACATAGCCTTTTCAGCCTCTCCCTATAGCTCAATTCTCCAACCCTGGCAACATCATTGTAAATATTTTCTGAGCCCTTTCAAGTTTCTAAAGCAGTGAGACCAGAATTGAATGCAGTATTCTAAAAGTGGCCTAACCAATGTCCTGTACTGTCACATGACCTTCCAACCCATATACTGAATGGACTGACCAATGAAGACCAGTGTACCAAATGTCGAGTTCACCACCCTGTTTACCTATCTCTCCACTTTCAAGGAACTAAGCACCTGCATTCCTAGGTCTTTTTGTTTGACACCACTTCCCAGGGCCCAACCATAAGTGTATAAGACCTGCCCCGACTTGCCCTACCAAAATGCAGCACTTCTCATTTATCTAAATTAAACTCCATCTGCCACTCCTCAGCCCATTTGTCCATCTGATCAAGGTCCCGTTGTACTCTGAAATAATCTTTTTCACTGTCCACGATACCACCAGTTTTGTTGTCACCTGCAAACTTACTAACAATATCTCCTATAATCACATACAAATCTTTAAGGAAATGATAAGAAAGTGGAGCCAGCACCGATCCTTGTGGCACACCTCTGGTCACAGGCTTCCAGTCCAAAAAGCAACCCTCCACCAACACCCTCTTTGAGTCGATTTTGTATCCAAGTAGTTAGTTCTCCCTGTATTCCATGTGATCTAATCTTGCTAACCAGTCGACCACGCAGAACCTTATCAGATGCCTTTCTGAAGTCCATATAGACAATGTCCATCACTCTGTCTTCATCAGTCATCTTCGTCACTTCTTTGAAAAACTCAATCAAGGTATGAGACACTATTTCCCAAACACAAAGCCATGTTGACTACCCCTAGTCAGCCCTTGCCTTTCCATGTAAATTTTGTTCCTCGAAATCCCCTCCAACAAATTACCCACCACTGACGTCAGGCTCAATGGCCTATAATTTCCTGGCTATTCTTTACCACCTTTCAAATAATAATAACATGATGTTAGCCAATCTCCCATCTTCTGGCTCGTCACCTGTGACTATGGATGATACAAATATCTTAGCAGGGTGCCCAGCAATCACTTTCCTAGCTTCCCACAAAGTTCCAGGTTAGGTCATGGGGATTTATCCACCATTATGCATTTTAAGATATCCAGCACCTCCTCTTCTATAAAATGGACACTTTTCATGAGGTTAGTATTTGTTTAGCCAAGTTCTGTAGCTTCCACATCCTTCTCAGCAGTAAACAATTATTAAAAATACTCGTTTAGTATCTCACCCATCTCCTGTGGTTCCACATATAGGTGGCCATCTTGATTTTAAAAGGGCCCTATTCTGTTACCCTTTTTGTCCTTAATGGACTTTGTCCATAACATCCTTTAGTGTATTGATTTATTTGTCGGGGTGGCTGCATGCATTGTTTGGACCATATATGCCTTGGCATTGCAAATGCACATCTGTTTATTTCAGTTTGATTTTATGGTTTTGGGAGACTTTACTTGAACTTCAGTAGTGTATTCTTTCATGCATTTAAGAATGTTAAACTGGTGCTGTTTCATTCAACCTGAAAATAGATTTATCAGCGAGTTTTGAGACTTGTACTTCAGGTTGAGGTTCTGGATGTAAGTTTGCTCGCTGAGCTGGAAGGTTCGTTTTCTGATGTTTTGTCACCATGCTAGGTAAGATGATCAGTGAGCAAACTTACATCCATAGATTTATCACCAAAATGTTTTTAAAGTGCTGTCTAATCCATCCACTTGAGTAACCTGATCTGAAATAATCTAAAATAACATTTTACAAAAAAAATCCCAAACTACTTAATAGTGTACATAAGTCATTTTTTGTTTCTCCATATCAAATTAATTTCCTTTGAAGCATATGTACAATGTTGATCTACCAATTGAGCTACTTCGCCAAATAGATGAAACAGGAATCTTGCAATCTTCACCTAAGGTGGACCTGACTCAAACAAATTTAAAATTGACAAAAAGATTGTGGGAAATATGAGTGCAAATTACTTTCCATGTGGCGCAGTGATGTCTAAAATGTTCTGGTTTGTGTGATTCTCCTGCATTGATATAATTAGTGGAAGTTCAACCCTTGGTGTTTAATGTGGCACAACCTTCCAGTCTTGAGACAAAACAATTCCTCTGATTTGCTGTGCCACCAGCATATATAGAATTAGTTAAAAGTAACAGTTTTTTTTAAGGTAATCATTTCAATAAAAACCGGAAAAGAGAAGGACAGTCACTTGCTCCTTTTGAGCTGGAATTTTAAAATTATTAAACGTTCACGACAGTTAAAGATAGTTGTACTTATGACATTGTCTTTCCAAATCAAGGATCCTCAGAGCTCTACTTCAGTAAATGTATTTTGTATTATTTAGTGAAATACTCTTCTTCTCATAAAACTGTCTGAGACTTCATGTGTGAAATGGGTCATCTATTAGAAACATGAAACAGAAAATTGAATGAGTGGACAGTTTGGCCCTTTGATCCTGCTTTGCTTTTCAATCTGACCATGGCTAAACATCCAAGTCAATAACCTGTACCTGCTTTCTTCCCATAGCCTTCGATACCTTTAGCTCTAAGAACAATATCTAACTCTTCCTTCAAGACATTCAATGTTTTGACCTCAACCTCAATTCTTCAGTCCCACTCTGAGTGAAGCAACTTCTCTGTATCTCAAGAATGGTGACTAAATTGGAACTGTATTAACATGCAGAAACATTTAAACCACACTGTGGATAACAGAAATAAATTATTTATTTTAAAGAATATTTACTTGGACTTTTGAAGCTACATATCCTACTCTGCAATCTCCATTTTTATTCTCTAAATGTCAGCTCATCCAAATATCTGCTATTTGTAACCAGTCCTTATTCTTCAGCTCGCTAATGCCCCACACTAATGGAACCTTCCAGACCTTTATAATCTTAAAATGATAATTCTTGCAGAATGCTTTCATGTCTTCACTGTCCCTGTCTTTATAGTTTTTAACCCTCTTATCTGGCTTTTTGACTCTGTTGCTGGACTTGTAACTTCTCATTTTAATCACAAGAGCTCATGTCTTCAGTGGAAATTGTGAATGAAGCATTCATTATTGTTGTCACTGCTTAAGTTACCAACACAACCTTATTTTAAGATTCAACAATAGCATTTTAAGGACGTTTAATGGCTGGACCTAGGTAATCATCCACCGTAAGAAATGGCTGCTGTTAGGTACCTTTTCTTGTACTTTTCAGAAGGATGTTCCTTGTTTTCAGCATATCAAAAATGCAGTGGTGCCTGTACACTATATAGTACATTCCCTAAGTTGATCATCACTACAGCTGATGAGAAAGAAATGCAGTAAACCACCAAGAAGGGCACAAAGAAAATCAAGAAGACACCAGTGAAAAGTGGAAATAAAAGGAGAATCTTAGAATCCCGACATTGTGGAAAGAGGCCATTTAGTATGTAGAGTCCACACTGACCACCTGAAGAACATCCCACCCAGTTCCAGCCCGTACCTTGTCCCTGAAACCTGCATTTACTATGACTAACTCACCTAGCCTGCACATCCATGGACGCTACAGACAATTTAACATGGCCAATCCATCTAGTCTGCACATCTTTTGATTGTGATAGGAAACCAGAGCACCGGAGGAAACCTGGAGCAAACAGTGTGAAGAACGTGCAACTCCATGTAGATAGTCTCCCAAGTCTGGAATCAGACCTGGGTTCCAGGTGCTGTGAGACAGCAGTGCTAACCACTGTGTTGTCCCAGGTAAGAAACTCCAGCAAAGAAAATTACTCCATCTACAAAGTGATGATGCAGGTTCACCCTGACACTGGCATCTTCTCCAATGTCATGAGCTTCATGACTTTGTTCATCAACAATATTTTTAAGTGCATCATGGGGGAGGCTTCCTACCTGACCCGTTTCAACCAGTGCAGTATCATCAGCTGCCGGGAGACCCAGACTGCCATACACCTACTGTTGCCCAGGGAGCTAGCCATGTATGTCATGTCAGAGGGAACAAAGGTGATGACAGAGTACATTATCTCCAAGTGAAATACTATATTATGCTGAGAAAAACACACATCCTCTAAATAAAAAGTTATTGAAGATGGACTATGAGCAACTTGAATTTGTATATTCTGTTACATATAATAGTGTTCCAAAGTACTTTGTGGAAGCATGCACAAAACATTTGACACCTTCTCAAGGACATATTAGGAAGGTTTATAAGGGAGAGTGTTGAGCAGCAGATAAAAGAAGAGTACATTAACAAGGGATCTAAATAGCTTAAGGAGGAAGTGAGGACTGCAGATGCTGGAGATCAGAGCTTAAAAATGTGTTGCTGGAAAAGCGCAGCAGGTCTGGCAGCATCAAAGGAACAGGAGAATCGACGTTATGCCCGAAACAAAAATGACAGGACCTTTGAACAAACACTTGAGTGCTTTTGAAGCCAGTTTTGTTGAGATTTGAATCCAAGGTTGGACCCATGAATAATTAGTCTGATCTAATTAGTTATTATGACACAAGGAGAGCAGACCAGACCAAATCAGATTCGCCAACACAGTGAAATCCAAATATTTGACCCTCAAAGTTGCTCAATTGTTCCTAACTAGACTCTACAAAGAACTGATCTTGGACACCAAGTTTAAAACTGAAACCAAAATTAATAATTTATTATTAATAGTGCAGCTTTAGGAAAACAAATAAGAACTAAATAGCCATCTAATTGATATCTACAATCTTCTTTGATTACTCACTCACACTGGCAGACTAATACAGTTAACGGATAATTTTAAGCTCCACTCTGTGCAACTGGATCCTTGGTTTCCTGACCATGATCAGTGAAGACTGGGGACAATATTTCATCCTTACTAACACTCAACACTGGAGCCCCCCATGTGTGCATACTCAGCCCCCCCCACTGTACTCATTGTATACCCACAACTCTGTCGCCAAATGCCAGACTAATGCCATTTACAAGTTCGCTGATGACACCACCATAGTCGGTCAAATCTCAGATGGCGACGAAACAGACTACAGACAGGAGGTGGGATACCTGGAAAAATTGTGTATTGAGAGCATCCGAGCCCTCAATGCTGGCAAAACCAAGGAACTCATTATTGACTTTCGGTGGGATGTTACTCTGTCCCCTACACATTAACAGCACAGAGGTGGAACGAGTGGAGAGTGTCAAGCACCTGGGAGTGGTAATCCACAACAAGCTTTCTTGGACACTTTATGTCGATACAAAGGCCAAATGACATCTCTTCCTCAGGCAGCTGAGGAAATTTGACATGACGGCGATTACCCTTGCCAACATTTATAGCTGTGCCATCGAGAGCATTCTGTCTGCATGTATCACTATCTGGTATGGCAACTGTACCATTCAAGATTTGGAGACTATTACAGGGAGTGGTGAACTTGGCCCAGACAATCACAAAGGCCAGCCTCCTATCTATAGAATCCATCTACCTGCTGTCAATGAAAGGCTGCCAACATTTTGAAAGATCCATCCCACCCTGGCAATGTTTTTCTACAACCTCTGCCATCTGGGAGAAGGTAGAGAAGTCTGAACACATGCACCAGCCGGTTTCAAAACAGTTTCTACCCTACTGTTAGAATACTGAATAGACTCTCAAACTCTTAACGTTCGCCTGTACCTGTGCTTTTGTTTTTGCTGCTGTTTACTTATTATTTACTTATCTATGCTACTTGACTCTGTGATCTGCCTGTATTGCTCTCAAGACAAAGCTTTTCACTGTGCTTCGGTACACGGGACAATAAATTCAATTCAATTTAAAAAACCTTCTCTTTCCTTTTTTATAACTTTAGTCTCAATTTTGGTAAAGTTAAGATTAAAAATGGCAGGATATCTCAGACAGTGTTATGTTCCTCTTGCTCAAAGTGGGAGTTCAGGGACACAGCTGATATCCTTGGCTTCTTCACGTACAAGAAGTGTGTCCAGTTGCAGCACTTATTAGACAGCATGATTGCTCTGGAGCTGTGGATGGACTCACTTTGGAGCATATGCAATGCTGAGGGGGTCGTGAATAGCACATTTAGTGAATTGGTCACACTGCAGATCAGGATTGCTGACGGAAAAAGGGAATGGATGACCAAGAGGCAGAGAAAGAGCAGGGAGGCAGTGCAGGTATCCCCTATAGTCATTTCCCTCCAAAACAGGTATACCATTTTGAATACTATTGGGGGAGATGGCTCACTGGGGAAAGGCTGGCTCTGCTGTACAAAAGGGTGGGAAAAAGAGTGAAAGGGCGAAAATCATAAGGGATTCAGTTGTAAGGGGAGTAGATCGGTGTTTCTGTGGTTGAAAATGATACTTCTGAATGTTATGTTGCCTTCCAAATGCATGGGTCAGGGATGTCTCATATTGACTGCAGAAAATTGCCAAGGGGAGGGTGAACAGCCAGTTTCGTAGTGCATGTAGGCACCAATGATATAGGTAAAAAAAAAACAGGATGAGGTTCTACATGACGAATTAAGGGAGTTAGGAACCAAGTTGAGTAGTAGGACCTCAGAGATAGTAATCTCAGGATTGCTACCAGTGGCACGTGTTAGTCAGAGTAGGAATGATAGAATATTCAGGATGAACGCATGGCTTGAGAGATGGTGCAGGAGGAAGGGGTTCAGATTTTTGGGACTTTGGGACCGGTTCTGGAGGAGGTGGGACTATTACAAGTTGGATGGTCTACACCTGAACCGGATTGGAACCAATGTCCTTGGGGGTGCTTTTGCTAATGCTGTTGGGGAGGGTTTAAACTATGTGGCAGGGGGATGGGACCCAAATAAGGAGGTTAGCAGACAGGAAGGAGGTAGTAACTAAAGCCTGTAAGGAACTAGATAACAAAGTCAGCGTGATTAAGGGGAAGAACATGCAGGAAGCAGCGGATGAACACAGGGACTGGTGGTCTAAGGTTCATTTGTTTTAATGCAAGTATAGTAGGTAAGGCAGATGAACTTCAGGCTTGGATTAGTACCTGGGAGTATGATGTTAATTGCTATTACTGAGACTTGGTTGAGGGAAGGGCATGATTGGCAACTAAATGTCCCAGGATATCAGTGCTTCAGGTGGGATAGAGAGGGAGGAAAAGTGGTGGAGGAGTTGCACTACTGATCAAAGAAGGTATCACAGGAGGGCACTATAGATACGAGCAGTGAGGCAATATGAGCAGAGCTCAGAAATAGGGAGAGTGTGGAAACAATGTTGGGGCTGTACTACAGGCCTCCCAACAGCAAACGTGAGATGGAGGTACAAATATGTGGAGAGATCGTAGAAAGATGTAGGAGCAACAGGGTGGTGGTGAAAGGAGATTTTAATTTTCCCAACATTGACTGGCATTCAGGATTGGATGGAGCAGAATTTGTAAGGAGCACCCAGGAGGGTTTTCTGGAGCAGTATGTAAGTAGTCCAACTCTGGAATAGGCCATACTGGACCTGGTGTGAGGAAATGAGCCTGGCCAGATGGTTGAAGTTTCAGTGGGGGATTACTTTGGGATCACAATTCCATAAACTTTAGGATACTCATGGACAAAGGCGAGAGTGGTCCTGAAGGAAGTGTGCTAAATTGGGGAAAACCAACTGTACCAAAATTCAGCAGAAGCTGGAGAATGTAAATTGGGCACAGCTGTTTGAAGATAAATCCACATTCAATATGTGGGAGGCTTTTAAAGAGAGGTTTAGAGTTCAGTAGAAATGTGTTCCTGTGCAAATGAGGGATAGAAATGATTAGGGAACCATAGATGACCTGGAAAATTGAGAGACTAACGAAGATTAAAAAGGATGTGTACATAAAGTCTAAGTGACTGAAGTCAGACTAAGCTTTGGAAGAATTTTGGGAATGTAGGACCAATCTGAAACAAGGAATTAAGAGGACTGAAAGCGGTCATGAGATATCCTTAGCGAGCAGGGTTAAGGAAAACCCCAAACCCCATTCATATGTAAGCAGCAAGAGGGTAATGAGGGAAAGGGTTGGCCCACTCAAGGACAAAGGAAGAAAGATATGTGTGGAGTCAGAAAATGGGTGAAATTCTTAATGAGTACTTTGCATCAGTATTCACTGAGGAGAAGGACATGACGGACGTTGATGTTAGGGATATCTTTGACTACTCTAGGTCAAGTCAAAATAAGGAGAGAGTGTTGTGTGTTTTAAAAGGTGTTAAGGTGGACAAGTCCCCAGGACCGGATGGGATCTATCCCAGGTTACTGAGGGAAGCGAGAGAGGAAATAGCTGGGGCTTTAACAGATACCATTGCCGTATCCTTGAAAATGGGGGAGGTCCCAGAGGACTGGAGAATTGCTAATGTTGTCCCTTTGTTTAAGAAGGGTAGCAGGGATAATCCAGGTTATGACAGATCTGTGAGCCTGACGTCAATGTTAGGGATGCTATTGGCAAACACACTAAGGGATAGGATGTATACCCATTTGGAAGAAAATGGCTTTATCAGTGATAGGCAGCATGGTTTTGTGTAGGAAAAGTCATGTCTTACAAACCTAATGGAATTCTTTGAAGAGGTGGCAAAGTTGATTGATGATGGAAGGAATGAAGATGTCATATACTTGGACTTTAGTGAGCCATTCGATAAGGTTCCCCATGGTAGGCTGATGAGGAAGGTTTAGTTGCATGGGATCCAGGGTGTTCTAGTTAGATGGATAGCGAACTGCTTGGGCAACAGGAGACAGGGTAATAGTGGAATGAAGCTTCTCAAAATCAAGACCTGTGACCAGTGGTATCCCACAGGGATCTGTGCTGGGACCACTGTTGTTTGAAATATACATAAATGATTTGGAGGAAGGTGTAGATTGCCGCAATAGCAAATTTGCAGATTACACTAAGATTGGTGGAGGAGCAGATAGTGAAGTGGACTGTCAGAGAATACAGCAGAACATAGATAGAATGGAGAGTTGGGCAGAGAAATGGCAGATGGAGTTCAATCTAGACAAATGCGAGGTGATGCATTTTGGAAGATGCAATTCCAGAGTGAACTATACAGTAAATGCAAAAGTCTTGGGGAAAATGGATGTATAGAGAGATCTGGGTGTTCAGATCCATTGTTCCCTGAAGGTGGCAATGCAGGTTAGCAGAGTGGTCAAGAAGGCATACGGCATGCTTCCTTCATTGGACAGAGTATTGAGTACAAGAGTTGGCAAGTCATGTTACAATTGTATAAGACTTTGGTTTGGCCACATTTGGAATATTGCATACAGTTCTGGACACCGCATTAGCAAAAGGATGTGGATGCTCTGGAGAGGGTGCAGAGGAGATTCACCAGGATTTACCTGGTATGGAGGCTTCTAGTTATGAGGAGAAGACCATAAGACCATAAGACATAGGAGTGGAAGTAAGGCCATTCGGCCCATCGAGTCCACTCCGCCATTCAATCATGGCTGCTGGGCACTTCAACTCCACTTCCCCGCATTCTCCCTGTAGCCCTTAATTCCCCATGACAACAAGAATCTATCAATCTCTGCCTTGAAGACATTTAGTGTCCTGGCTTCCACTGCACTCTGCGGCAATGAATTCCACAGGCCCACCACTCTCTGGCTGAAGAAATGTCTCCGCATTTCTGTTCTGAATTTACCCCCTCTAATTCTAAGTCTGTGTCCATGGGTCCTAGTCTCCTCACCTAACGGAAACAATTTCCTAGCATCCACCCTTTCCAAGCCATGTATTATCTTGTACGTCTCTATTAAGTCTCCCCTTAATCTTCTAAACTCCAATGAATACAATCCCAAGATCCTCAGCCGTTCCTCATATGTTAGACCTACCATTCCAGGGATCATCCATGTGAATCTCCGCTGGACACGTTCCAGTGCCAGTATGTCCTTCCTGAGGTGTGGGGTCTAAAACTGGACACAGTACTCCAAATGGGGCCTAACCAGAGCTTTATAAAGTCTCAGTAGCACAATGGTGTTTTTATATTCCAACCCTCTTGAGATAAGTGACAACATCGCATTCGCTTTCTTAATCACAGACTCAACCTGCATGTTGACCTTTAGAGAATCCTCGACTAGCACTCCCAGATCCCTTTGTACTTTGGCTTTACGAATTTTCTCACCATTTAGAAAGTAGTCTGTGCTTTTATTCTTTTTGCCAAAGTGCAAGACCTCGCATTTGATCACATTGAATTCCATCAGCCATTTCCTGGACCACTCTCCCAAACTGTCTAGATCCTTCTGCAGCCTCCCCACTTCCTCAGTACTACCTGCCTATCCACCTATCTTCGTATCATCGGCAAACTTCGCTAGAATGCCCCCAGCCCCTTCATCCAGATCATTAATATATAATGCGAACAGCTGTGGCCCCAACACTGAACCCTGCGGGACACCGCTCGTCACCGGCTGCCATTCTGAAAAAGAACCTTTTATCCCAACTCTCTGCCTTCTGTCAGACAGCCAATCCTCAATCCATCCCAGTAGCTCACCTCGAACACCATGGGCCCTCACCTTGCTCAGCAGCCTCCTGTGTGGCACCTTATCAAAGACCTTTTGGAAGTCTAGATAGACCACATCCACTGGGTTTCCCTGGATATTCCAAGTAACTACAGACCAGTGAGCCTGATGTCAATGGTGGGAAAGTTGCTGGAGAAGGTACTGAGGAATAGGATCTATTTATATTTGGAAACGAATGGGCTTATCAGTGATAGGCAACATGGTTTTGTGCAGGGGAGATTGTCACCTCTTCAAAGAATACCAGCAGGTTTGTCAGGCATGACCTCCCCTTAGTAAATCAAGTTATAGAGTCATAGAGATGTACAGCATGGAAACAGACCCTTCCGTAAGGGAAAACAGCCCCAGCCTGTTCAGCCTCTCCACATAGCTCAAATCTTCTAACCCTGGCAACATCCTTGTAAATCTTTTCTGAACCCTTTCAAGTTTCACAACATTTTTCTGATTGGAAGGAGACCCATGACCTCCCAACTCCAGTACTGAACACTCTGACCAATAAAAGAAAGCATACCAAATGTCACCTTTACTATCCTATCTACACGCAACACCACTTTCAAGGAGCTATGAACCTGCACTCTAAGGTCTCTTTGTTCAGCAACATTCCCTAGGACCTTACCATTAAGTGTATAAGTCCTGCTAAGACTTGCTTTCCCAAAATGCAGCACCCCGCATTTATCTGAATTAAACTCCATCTGCCACTTCTCGGCCCATTGGCCCATCTGGTCAAGATCCTGTTGTAATCTGAGGTAACCTTCCTCGCTGTCCGCCACACCTCCAATGTTGGTGTCATCTGCAAACTTACTAACTGTACCTCTTATGCTTGCATCCAAATCATTTATGTAGACGACAAAAAGTAGAGGACCCAGCACCAATCCTTGTGGCACTCCACAGGCCTCCACAAAATTCAGAACTTAACTCGTTTGCTGCCTGCTTATATCCTATACACATTCTCAGTGTATCGAAGTTTGTTTACTCTAGATCACGTTGATATAAGGAGGGTGTTTTGGGTAGGCTAAAGGATATTAACGTGGATGAATCCCCAGGACTGGATGGGATCTATCCCAGGTTGCTGGTGGAGGCAAGAGAAGAAATAGCTGGGGCCCTGACAGATATCATTGTAGCATCCTTAAACACAGGTGAAGTGCCGGAGGACTGGATAGTTGCTAATGTTGCTCTCCTGTTCAAGAAGGGTAGTAGGGATATTCCAAGTAACTACAGACCAGTGAGCCTGATGTCAGTGGTGGGAAAGTTGCTGGAGAAGGTACTGAGGAATAGGATCTATTTATATTTGGAAAAGAATGGGCTTATCAGTGATAGGCAACACGGTTTTGTGCAGGGGAGATTGTGCCTTATCAACTTAATAGAGTTCTTTTGAGGAAGTGACCAAGTTGTTAGATGAAGGAAGGGCTGTAAATATGGACTTTAGTAAGGCATTTGATAGGGTTCCCCATGGTAAACTAATGGAGAAAGTGAAGCCACATGGTGAGCAGGGTGTTCTAGCTAGGTGGATAAAGAATTGGTTGAGCAACAGGAGACAGAGTAGTAGTTGAAGGGAATTTCTCAAAATGGAGAAAGTGACCAGTGGTGTTGTGGTTCTGTTCGCCGAGCTGGGAATTTGTGTTGCAGATGTTTCGTCCCCTATCTAGGTGACACCTTCAGTGCTTGGGAGCCTCCTGTGAAGCGCTTCTGTGATGTTTCCTCTGGCATTTATAGTGATTTGTATCTGCTGCTTCTGGTTGTCAGTTCCAGCTGTCCACTGCAGTGGCCGGTATATTGGGTCCAGGTTGATGTGCTTGTTAATTGAATCAGTGGATGAGTGCTACTGCGAACACTAGGACTCATAACAGCACACAAACCAACAGCCACTCTCAGACAACAACTCACCAGTACGAAGGACCCAATACCCAGCATGAGCAAAACCAATGTAGTGTACAAAATCCCATGCAAGGACTGCACAAAACACTACATAGGACAAACAGGAAAACAGCTAACGATTCGCACACTCATCCACTGATTCAATCAACAAGCACATCGACCTGTACCCAATATACCGGTCACTGCAGCGGACAGCTGGAACTGACAACCAGAAGCGGCAGATACAAATCACTATAAATGCCGGAGGAAACATCACAGAAGCACTTCACAGGAGGCTCTGAAGCACTGAGGATGTCACCTAGACAGGGGACGAAACGTCTGCAACACAAATTCCCAGCCTGGTGAACAGAACCAAATAATGAGCACC
The DNA here is from genome assembly GCF_047496795.1 of Chiloscyllium punctatum. Classification (NCBI taxonomy): domain Eukaryota; kingdom Metazoa; phylum Chordata; class Chondrichthyes; order Orectolobiformes; family Hemiscylliidae; genus Chiloscyllium; species Chiloscyllium punctatum. The sequence continues at coordinate 15,098,447 of NC_092743.1, forward strand.
CGAGCTACAAATTTTCTCCCAAACTTTGGTGACCAATGGTGTTCCACAGGCATCAGTGCTGGGGCCACTGTTGTTTGTGATACGCATAAGTGATCTGGAAGAGGGCATTGGTGGTCTAATCAGTAAGTTTGCAGATGACACAAAGATTGGCCGAGTAGCAGAAAGCTCAGGGGACTGTCAAAGAATACAGGAGAATATAGATAGACTGGAGAGTTCGGCGGCGAAGTGGCAGATGGAGTTCCGTCCGGGTAAATGTGGGGTGATGGATTTTGCAAGGTCTAGTTCTAGAGCGAACGAAACTATGAAACAGAAGAGCCTTGAGAAAAGTTGTTGAGCAGAGAGATCTGGGAGTTCAGGTCCATTATACCCTGAAAGTGGCTGCACAGGTTGATAGAGTGGTCAAGAATGCATATGGTATGCTTGCCTTCATCGGGCGGGGTATTAAGTATAAGAAATGGTAGGTCATGTTAAAATTGTACAAGAATTTGGTTTGGCCGCATTTAGAATACTGTGTACAGTTCTGATCGCGACAGTACCAAAAGGATGTGGACACTTTGCAGAGAACATTTACGAGGACGTTACCTGGTATGGAGGGTGCTAGCTATGAAGAGAGGTTAAGTAGGTTAGGATTGTTTTCATTAGAAAAAAGGAGATTAAGGGGGGAACCTGATTGAGGTCTACAAAATTATGAAGGGTGTAGACAGGGTGGATAGAGATGAACTTTTTCCCAGGGTGAGAGATTCAATAATGAGAGGTCACGTGTTCAAGGTGAGAGGAGAAAAGTTTAATGGGGAGACATGTGGAAAATATTTTACACAGAGGGCAGTCGGTGCCTAGAACGCGTTGCCAGCAAAGGTAGTAGAGGCAGGCACGGTAGATGCATTGAAGGTGTGTCGCTGGACAAATGCATGAGTAGGTGGGGAGCAGAGGGATACAGATCCTTAGGAATGGGCAATGGATTTAGGCAGTGGATTTGGATTGGCACAGGCTTGGAGGGTCAAAGGGCCTGTTCCTGGGATGTAAATTTTCTTTGTTCTTTGTTCCTATTCAGTGGGTGCCTGGAATGCATTGCCAGTGGAGGTGGTAAGGTCAGGAACGATAACGTCATTTAAGATGTATCTAGACAGACACCTATGCTATCCAGTTTTAGACTCCCTTACCATCAGGAAAAGCTGATAAAGGTAATAATATGTTTTTTAACCTGATCCATGTGCAAAATAGCTTAGGAAAAATAAGATTATTGAGTAGTGTGGGAGAAATGGGTTTTGAATCATAGAGTGCGAGTACCAATATTGTGAAAGGGAGACCTGTTGGGACTGGCATTGTTTGAACCAAGCTGGGATCAGTGTTGTAGTGAAGCATATAACTATAGAGGTAGATGGGTTTTAAACTAGTTGGGTGAGGTGGTGAGGATCAATTGAAGGTGAGTTTAAAATTGATAAGAAAAGAGTCAGAAATGCATGATAGTGAAGCAGTGAATGATTAATCAAAATTTGACAAGAAGGGGCAGAAAATGTACACAGAAGAGCACAGCAGAAATTAGAACTAGAGCAAGTAATAATGGTAGAAAGTCAAAGGCAAATCCTAAGGCTCTTTATCTGAATGCAGGCAGCATTTATGTCAAGATAGGTGAATTGATGGCACAAATAGAAATAAATAGGTGTGACTTAATTGCTATTATAGGCCTGTTGTTTCAGGGTTATCATGACTGACTACTGCATATTTAGGGGTATACGACATTCTGGCAAAAGGAAAAGCAGATGCATAGCATTGTTGATGAAGGATGGTGTCAATGCTGTGGTGATTAGTGATATAAATGCAAATTGATCCTATTGTGGAAATAAGGAATAGCAAGGGAAAAGTCATGTGGGAGTCATCTGTTAGACTCAGGAAAAGTTGCTTCTCTGTAAAAGAAAGTATATATCAGGAAACAATGGAACAATGTAAGGCAGACAATACCATTATCATGGGTGACCTTAATCTGCATATTGACAAAGCAAATCCGGTGGGCAAGGATAACAGAGGACAATTTGTAGAGTGCATAGGGGATTGTTAGAGCAGTATGTTTCACAACCTACCTGGGTACAAGCTATTTTACATCTAATTATGTGTAATGAAATAGGATTTTTGAGATATTATGTAGTTAGAGACCTTTTGGATATAGCAATCATAACACGATAGAATTGCAAATTTGGTTTGAGAGAGAGCACTAATTTGCCTTCGTAGTTTATTTTTCTCTTGCTCAATTATCTTTTTGGTCCTCCTTTGCTGGATTCTGAATTTGAGCCATTGACTTTGGCCTTCTTTATGTGCTTTTTCTTTCAATACTCTCTTTAACTTCCTTGGCTAGCCATGTTGGTTTATCCCTCTCTTGTAATTTTTCCTCCTCACTTAATTTTGCTGAGAGTTATGAATTACCTCCTTTAAATGTCTGTGACTGTGTGCTCCCTGACATTTCTGCTAACATTGGCCCAGTCCACTTTATCTAGCTGTATTTTCATTTCATTTTAATTCCCTTTATTTAAGTTAAAATGGTTTGTTTCTGACCCAAGTTGCTCACTCTTGAACTGAATTTTAAATTTTAACATGTTATGATCATTACTTTCTAGGGGATCTTCTACTCTGAGGTAATTTATTAGACTTGCCTTTTATTACCCATTACTAGATGCAGGATAGCCTGCTTCCTGGTTATCTTCATGTTGATGTATTGGTCTAGGAAATTATTTCCGATGTACTTTGTGGATTTATTGAAGAAGTTAGACTGTGTTTGAATGGTTCACTTTTGCTTCCCTTGACAGCTGTCATCAGACAAACTGAATAATTATTAAACCAATATAGCGAGTTCATTTGGGATCTAACCTCTGTGAGTGAAGATAATTTTTAGTTCTTTATATTGTGTGACAGAATTGAAAACCTTAATGTTAAGCTAAACCTTTGACAAAACTGTTTGATTTTTGTCACAGTAAATGTATAAAGATGTAAATCCCCAAGAATCAGAAGAGTGAATAAAGAAGAATGGAAAAGATCATTCACATGGAAGAAAAGGTACGAGGGAGAAACAGGCCTTGTAGAACCACTAATGGAAGAAATAAACTACACTGTAGATATTTAAGAAGAAGCATGATGGCTGCGTCCATTCCTTTAGTGGGAGGCCACATAATATGTATCTAAGGTAACTATATCATTTTAAAGTTAAGAATTTCAAAGTGAATCATGAAGTGGGGACTGCATTTGATCTGTCATTTCTATTGGATATTTTGCTTGCAGACTTTTAAATTTGAAAATGAAAAATATTTCCCATTGTGCACAGTTTAGGAAGCTTTAACAAAGAATTATTACTGGATGCATGAGATTATAAATTTCATTATTGCCCTTGCAATCCAATTTATATGCATCAAGTGAAAATTAGCAATTTGCATGAAGCAGATTATTAAGAATATACATTGCAAGTTATGAATCTGTGCCTTGGATATCCTCCTGGGTGAAGCGTGCTAATCTCCCAAGATTAGAACAGTTTTACAACTATTGAGAGCTATAGTTATAGTAAAATCGAATGATTCAAAATTCTAGTTGTGTAAGTAAGTCAACAACCAGTCCTGCCTGTTCTGAACAATGGCTGTGATAAGGGAAACGTTTGCATTGGCTACTGTGGTTTAGCTTGGAACTGGACAATATTGAATGAGCTGCCTCGTTCAATCACTCATGGCTGCATGGTGTGAATGTGCATTTCAGTAATGCACCTCAGGTTACCCTGGTAACTATTAAAGTAAAGGACAATTTGTGCACAGAGGGACACTTCCAGCTCATGGACTGGTTCAGGCTACATTGCTCGGCTCTGTGCTTGCTATCATGATATTGAATTGTTGAAGTGAAACATAAGACAATAGGATATAGGAGGAGAATTAGACCATTCGGCATATCGAGATTACTGGACCATTCAATCATAGATGATATGTTTCTCAATTCCAATTTCCTGCCTTCTACCTTGATCCCCTTACTAAACACAAAACTTTCTATCTCTGTCGTAAATTGCGATTAGGGCAGAAACAAATATTTAAAATGTTTGCATTCACAACTACAAATGAATATAGTCATGGAGTCATAGAGATGTACAGCATTGAAACAGACCCTTCGGTCCAACTCAATCATGCTGACCAGATATCCCAACCTAATCTATTCCCACTTGCCAAAACCCGGCCCATATCCCTCCAAACCCTTCTTATTCATATACCCATCCAGACACCTTTTAAATGTTGCAATTGTACCAGCTTCCACCACTCCCTCTGGCAGCTCATTCCATACACGCCCATTCCACCCTATGCGTGAGAAAGTTTCCCCTTAGGTCCCATTTTATATCTTGCCCCTCTCACCCTAAACCTATGTTCTCTAGTTCTGAACTCCCCCACCCCAGGGAAAAGACTGTCTATTTATCCTATCCATGCCCTTCATAATTTTATAAACCGCTAGAAGGTCACCCTTCAGCCTCCGACGCTCCAGGGAAAGCAGTCCCAGCCTATTCAACCTCTCCTGATAGCTCAAATTCTCTAACCTTGGCAACATCCTTGTATATCTTTTCTGAACCCTTTCAAGTTTCACAGCATCCTTCTGATAAGGAAACCAGAATTGCACACAATATTCCAACAGTGGCCTAACTAACATCCTGTACAGCCACAGCATGACCCCCCAACTCCTATACTCAGTACTCTGACCAATAAAGTAAAGCATACCAAAAGCCACCTTCACTATCCTATTCACCTATGACTCTACTTTCAAGGAGCTATGAAACAGCATGCCAAGGTCTCTTTGTTCAGCAACACTCCCTAGGACCTTATTATTTAAGCGTATAAATCCAGTAAGATTTGCTTTCCTAAAATGCAACATCTCATATTTACCTAAATTAAACTCCATCTGCCACATTCAGCCCATTGACCCATCTGATCAAGATCCTGTTGTAATCTGAGGTAACCCTCTGCGCAGTCCCCTATAATTCCAATTTTGGTGTCATCTGCAGACCTACTAACTATACCTCCCTGTGTTCACATCTAAATCGTTTATATAAATGACGAAAAGTAGTGGACCCAGCACTGATCCTTGCGGCACACCACTGGTCATAGGCATCCAGTCTGAAAAATAACCCTCCACAAACACCCTTTGTCTTCTACCTTTGTGCCAGTTCTGTATCCAAATGGCTAATTCTCCCTGTATTCCATGAGATCTAACCTTGCTAACCAGTCTCCCATGGGGAACCTTGTTGAACGCCTTACTGGACTCCATATAGATCACATCTACCGCTCTGCCCTCATCAATCCTCTTTATTACTTCTTCAAGAAACTCAATCAAGTTCGTGAGACATGATTTTCCACACGGAGGAGAAAGTGAGGACTGCAGATGCTGGAGACCAGAGTTGAAAAATGTGGTGCTGGAAAAACACAGCAGGCCAGGCAGCATCCGTTGAGCAGAAGAATCGATGTTTCGGGCATAGCAAGCCTTCTTCAGGAATGAGCCTGAAGAAGGGCTTATGCCCGAAACGTCGATTCTCCTGCTCCTCGGATGCTGCCTAGCCTGCTGTGTTTTTCCAGCAGCACATGATTTTCCACACACAAAGCCATGCTGACTGTCCCTAATCAATCCTTTCCAAATATGTGTAAATCCTGTCCCTCAGGGTTCCTTCCAACAACTTGCCCCCCATCGATGTCAGGCTCACTGGTCTATAGTTCCCGGGCCTGTCCTTACCGCATTTCTGAAATAGTGGTACCATGTCAGCCAACCTCCAGTCTTCTGGCACCTCATCTGTGACTATTGATTAATACAATATCTCAGCAAGGGGCCCAGCAATCACTTCCCTTGTTTCCCACAGAGTTCTAGAGTACTCTGATCAGGTCCTAGGGATTTCTGTGTTTCAAGACATCCAGCACTTCCTCTTCTGTAATATGGACATTTTTCAATGTTTGGTCTGGAGATCAGTGCAATCTGAAATTCTATAGCACTGCTGTAATATTCTCACAACACATATGTGTGTTTAACTTTGCCTGTCCTTTTAGTATCACTATTCCTGGTACCTGTAGGTTAAAGGTCTAAAAGTTGGAATTACGTTAGCTGGTTAGAAGCTGTTTGTAAATAGTTAGCCATGCTTGTGGTGAGAGACACTGACTATTCAGAAAAGTCATGATTGCCCATGCACAAAGCCATGCTGAATATCCCTAATCAGTCTTTGCCTCTACAAATGCATGTAAATCCTATCTCTCAGAATCCACTCCAACAATTTACCCACTTATCCCACTGATGTCAGACTCACCCATCTATAGTTCCCAGACTTCACCTTACAGCCTTTTGTAAAATAAAGACACGGCATTAGCCACTCCCCAGTCCTACAGCACCACGCCTATGGCTGTAAGTGATACAAATACCTTTGCTAGAGGCCTCAAATTTCATCCCTAACTTCCTGCAACATCTTGGGATATACTTGATCAGGTTCCAGAGTTATCCACTTTTATGTTTTCCTCCAGCACTATCTTCTCTTTAATGTGCACTGTTTCAAGACATGTGTTTATTTCCCTGAGTTCCCTAGTCTCCATTTCTTCCTTCAAAGTAAAAGCTGTCACAAAATATTTGTTTAGTATCTCTCACATCTCCTGTGGTACCAGACATAGTTGACCTCATTGATCTATACACCACCCTATTCTCTCCCTAGTTGCTGTTTTGCTCTTAATGTACTTGTAAAATCTCTTTGGATGATCTTAACCTTTATCTGCCAATGCTATCTCATATCATAGAATCGTCTGTGGAAGCAGGCTAAAACTAAACCAAAACAGTATTTGAAGTCACACAACACCAGGCTATAATCCAACAGGTTTATTTGAAATCACAAGCTTTCGGAGCACTGCTCATTCATCAGACAATCCAAAGTAGCCTAGCCATTGTCCTGTCCAGTTCATGACCTCCATAAGGTGTGCCCTCCAGTCCAGGCAGCATCCTGGTAAATCTCCTCTGCATCCTCTCTAAAGCTTTGATATATTTCCTATAATGAGGAGACCAGAACTGAACACAACACTCCAAGTATTGTTTAATCAGGGCTCTATAGAGCTGCAACATAACCCCGAGGCTCTTAAACTCAATCCCCCTGCTGATGAAAGCCAACATACCATAATGCCTTTTTAATAACGCTATCAACCTGGGTGGCAACATTGAGGGACCTATGGACATGGACCTTAAGATCCCACTGTTCCTCCACACTGGAAGAATCCTGCCTTTAACCCCGTATTCTGCATCTGAATTTGACCTTCCAAAAGTGAATCACTTCACACTTTTCCAGGTTGAACTCCATCTGCCACTTATCAGCCCAGTTCTGCATCCTGTCAATGTTCTGTTACAACCTACAACAGCCCTCCACAGTATCCACAACTCCACCAACCTTTGTGTCATCGGCAAACTTACTAACCCACCCTTCTACTTCCTCATCTGAGTCATTTATAAAACTCACAAAGAGCAGAGGTTCCAGAACTGATCCCTGCAGAACACCACTGGTACCGAGGTCCAGGGTGAATACTTTCCATCTACCACCATACCCCTGTCTTCTTAGGGCGGCACGGTGGTACAGTGGTTAGCACTGTTGCCTCACAGCGCCAGAGATCCGGGTTCAATTCCCGCCTCAGGCGACTAACTGTGTGGAGTTTGCACGTTCTCCCCGTGTCTGCGTGGGTTTCCTCCGGGTGCTCCGGTTTCCTCCCACAGTCCAAAGATGTGCAGGTCAGGTGAATTGGCCATGCTAAGTTGCCCGTAGTGCTAGGTAAGGGGTAAATGTAGGGGTATGGGTGGTTTGCGCTTCGGCGGGGCGGTGTGGACTTGTTGGGCCGAAGGGCCTGTTTCCACACTGTAAGTAATCTAATCTAATCTAATCTAATCTAATCTTCTATGGGCCAGCCAATTCTGTGTCCAGACAGCCAGATTTCCCTGTATCCCATGCCTCCTTACTTTCTGAATAAGCCTACCACAGGAAACCTTATCGACCACCATGCTGAAATCGATGTACACCACATCCCTACTCTACCTTCATCAATGTGTTTTGTCACATCCTCAAAGAATTCAATAAGGTTTGTGAATCATGACATGCCCTTCACAAAGCTATGCTGACGATCTCTAATCAAACTATGGTTTTCCAAATCATCGTAAATCCTGTCTCTCAGAATTCTCTCTAGTACTTTGCCCACCACTGACGTAAGACTGACTGGTCTGTAATTCACAGGATTATCTCTATTTCCTTTCTTGAACTAGTGAATAACTAGCCACCCTCCAATCATCTGGCTCTACTCCAGTGGACAATGAGGATGCAAAGACCATCGCCAAAGGCGCAGCAATCCCTTCCCTCGCTTCCTGTAGTAGAGTCATAGAGATGTACAGCATGGCAACAGACCTTTCGGTCCAACCTGTCCATGCCAACCAGATATCCCAACCCAATCTAGTCCCACCTGCCAGCACCTGGCCCATATCCCTCCAAATCTTTCCTATTCATATACGCATCCAAATGCCTTTTAAATGTTACAATTGTACCAGCCTGCATCACTTCCTCTGGCAGCACATTGCATACGCATACCACCCGCAATGTGAAAACGTTGCCCCTTAGGTCTCTTTTATATCTTTCCCCTCTCACCCTAAACCTATACCTTCTAGTTCTGTACTCCCCCACCCCAGGGAAAAGACTTTTGTCAACTTATCCTAACCATGCCCCTCATGATTTTATAAATCTCTATAAGATCACTCCTCAACCTCCGACGCTCCAGGGAAATCAGCCCCTGCCTGTTCAACCTCTCCTTATAGCTCAAATCCTCCAACACTGGCAACATCCTTGTCAATCTCTTCCGAACCTTTTCAAGTTTTACAACATATTTCCGATAGGAAGGAGACCAGAATTGCATGCAATATTCCAACAGTGGCCTAACCAATGTCCTGTACAGCCGCAACATGACCTCCCAACTCCTGTACTCAGTACTCTGACCAATAAAAGAAAGCATACCAAACGCCTTCTTCATTATCCTATCTACCTTCGACTCCACTTTCAAGGAGCTATGAACCTGCACTCCAAGGTCTCTTTGTTCAGCAACACTCCCTAGGACCTTACCATTAAGTGTATAAGTCCTGCTAAGATTTGATTTCCCAAAATGCAGCACCTCGCATTTATCTGAATTAAACTCCATCTGTCACTTCTCAGCCCATTGGCCCATCTGGTCAAGATCCTGTTGTAATCGGAGGTAACCTTCACTGTCCACTACACCTCCAATTTTGGTGTTATCTGCAAACTTACTAACTGTACCTCTTATGCTCGCATCCAAATCATTTATGTAAATGAAAAGTAGAGGACCAAACACCAATCCTTGTGGCGCTTCACTGGTCACAGGCCTCCAGTCTGAAAAACAACCCTCCACCACCACCCTCTGTCTTCTACCTTTGAGTATCCGATGGCTAATTCTCCCTATATTCCACGAGATCTAACCTTGCTAACCAGTCTCCCATGGGGAACCTTGTCGAACACCTTACTGAAGTCCATATAGATCACATCTACCGCTTTGCCCTCATCAATCCTCTTTGTTACTTCTTCAAAAAACTCAATCAAGTTTGTGAGACATGATTTCCCATGCACAAAGCCATGCTGACTATCCCTAATCAATCCTTGCTTTTCCAAATACATGTACATCCTGTCCCTCAGGATTCCCTCCAACAACTTGCCCACCACTGACGTCAGGCTGACTGGTCTATAGTTCCCTGGCTTGTCCTTACCACCCTTCTTAAACAGTGGCACCATGTTTGCCAACCTCCAATCTTCCGGCACCTCGCCTGTGACTATTGATGATACAAATATCTTAGTGAGAGGCCCAGCAATCACTTCTCTAGCTTCCCGCAAAGTTCTAGGGTACACCTGATCAGGTCTTGGGGAATTATCCACCTTTATGCGTTTCAAGACATCCAGCACTTCCTCCTCTGTAATAAGGACATTTTGCAAGATGTCACCATCTATTTCCCTACAGTCTCTATCTTCCATATCCTTTTCCACAGTAAATAGTCATGCAAACCAAAATACTTGTTTAGTATCTCCCCCATTTTCTGTGGCTCCACACAAAGGCTGCCTTGCTGATCTTTGAGGTGCCCTATTCTCTACTCGTTACCCTTTTGTCCTTAATGTACTTGTAAAAATCCTTTGGATTCTCCTTAATTCTATTTGCCAAAGTTATCTCATGTCCCCTTTTTGCCCTCCTGATTTCCCTCTTAACTATAGTCCTACTGCCTTTATACTCTTTAAGGATTCATTCGATCTATCCTGGCCCAGGGGATTTATCTATTCTTATACTTTTCAAAATTTTAAGAACATCCTCCTTCCTAATATCAACCTATTATAGTAAATCTGTTTCATGCTGTCCTCAGCTACGTCAAGGTCCTTCTCAGTAGTGAATACTGAAGCAAAAAGTATTCATTAAGGACCTCTCCTACTTCCTCCGACTCCAGGCTCAAGTTCCCTCCAATATCTCTAGTTGGCTCTATCCTCACTCTGGCCATCCTCTTGTTCCTCATATGAGTGTAGAACACCTTAGGGTTTTCCTTAATCCGACCTTCTAAAGCTTTTTCATGCCCCGTTCTAGCTCTCCCCAGTCCATTTTTCAGTTCTTTCCTGGCTACCTCGTATCCCTCAAGTCCTGTCTGATCCTTGCCTCCTCAACCTAAAGTAAGCTTCCTTCTTCTTCTTCTTCTTGATTGGATGTCCCACATCCCTTGTCGCCCAAGGTTCTTTCAACCTACCATCCCATCCTTGCCTCAATGGGACAAACCTGTCCAGCACTATCAGCAAGTGTTTCCTAAACAATCTGCACATTTCTGTCATGCATTTCCCTGAAAACATTTGTTCCCAATTTAGGTGCCCAGTTCCTGCCTAATAGGATTGTAACTCCCACTCCCTCAATTAAATAAATTCAATACCATCTGCTCCTATCCCCCTCTATGAGAATAGTAAAGGTCAGGGAGTCGTGATCACTGTCGTCGAAATGCACTTCCACCTCATTTTCTGACTTGTTCTTGAATACCTTTTTGAATTAACTTGCTTCTTTTAAAATTCAGAACAATTCTCATTTGTCTTTCTATTCTTACTACTACTTAGTTTAAAGGCTCCCAAATAGAATTAGCAAATCTCCATACCAGAATATTGATTCCCTTCCGGTTCAGGTGAAACTCATCCCTTTTGAACAAGTCTTTTCTGCCATGGAATTGATCCCAACTATCCAAAAATCTGAATCCTTACCCACTGCATCATCTCCTCAGCCATTCTATTTTATTATTCCAACTCTCACTAACACATAACACTGTGATTAATCCAGAGATTGCTGCCTGTTTGAAGTTCTGTTTTTTAACCTAACTTCCTATATTCATTCCGCCAAATCTCAACCTTTTCCCTCACTATGTCGTTCTTCCCAATGTGTACAATAACTTCCAGCTTCTCACTGTCCCCTTTGACAATGTGCTGCCACTGCTTTGAGATGTCCTTGACTTGGTACCAGCGAGGCAACATACCATCCTGAATTCCCAACTCCAGCTGCAGAGTTTTCTGTCTGTTCCCTTTCCAGGAGTGTGCCCTATAACAATTAATCATTTGAAACTTGACAAACTGCACTTAACAGAAGATTAATTCTTGGTGCCCAAGATCTTGCTGCCACTTCTGTTTTCCTTTGAAAGACTATCACCCTCAACAGTACCCGTAACGATATATCTGTTTGAGAGAAGAATAGCCAGAGGAGATACCAGAACTACCTTCCTATCTCTCCTGAAAGTCACCCATCTATCTAACTGAACCTGTGGTGCAATCACCTCTCTAACTCAACTAACCATCATATTCTGTCTCCTGTATGCTCCCCAGTGACTCTAACTGCCTCTTCAGCCAATCCAAACGGTCTGATATGAGACGGATCCAAACACAGCTCTGGCAAACATAGTGTCCAGGGACAGTCAAATGTTCTCTAATTTCCCACATCCAACAGGAGGAGCATATCACTCCAATGACTGCTGTAATTGGCCTTGAAAATTTGCTCACATAGGTTTGCCTAAAAACAACCACCACTTTTCTCAAATCCAGTGTCTAGATTAATTACTGGTAAAACAATATGCTGGGAGGATTTAAAACCTATATTTTATGTTATAAGGCCTAACAGAAGAAGTCCTAAAAGACAATTCTTTTTTTAAAAGAAAATTTTCCTTACCCATAGGTTTTAATTTTAAGCATGCAAAAGAGAAAAAAAAACTAATGTTTAAAATTTTAAAATCCAGCACTTAGCTTAACCTCCCAACCAAATACCGCCACCTTCTTAGATCCTCTGTCAGTCAACTGTCTAATCTCTGACTCTGAGTAAAGGTATGCCAATCCCTTTAATGGGATACTTTTCAGAATGCAAATCAATTGATGCCTTACTTTTGAGGTCTATGTGTGATTTCCTACAAATATCAACAGACCCTCCCGGCCAAATTTCAGAAAGGCAGTGGCAGATTAGCACAGGAAACAATTTCTTATCTCCATTACCTAGCTAGTTGTCTATTATCTATCAATTAACTTGATGCTGCGCCACCTTGGAAGATGTAGGTACAAAGTTAAAGTTAGCAAGTGGAACAGTTAAGCAATTAATCTGATGACAGCCTTGGTGATTTAAGATATTTGTATTTTAATGGAATATTCAGTTGATACAGTTATGTCTCTCAGGTTTGTTTTATTGTTAATTTCATAATCATTCAATAAATAACTCAGTTTTAGTCATGTTGCAATTGTTTACAAGATTATAATATGCTATGATCAGATTAGGAACAATTAACAATTGAACAGAAATCTGAATACCTTTAATTGAAAAGTATTCACTTTTCTAAAAATTACAATCTCTGTTGTTGATGAAGACTTAAGTAATACATTTACTATTAACTGTATAATTTCTAATTATGTATGCTGTCATGTTTATTTCTTATTACCCCAAAGGATTCTCTTTAAAGACAGATCCATCTTATAATTTTTTTTAACTCCTGGAGAAACCATTCATAAGTATGTCAAAGTGCCCTTGAGATCCTGCCTCAGCTCAAACTAGTTTTAGCTAAAGCTTCAATTCACTGTTTCTTGATTGTGGATACTCAGAAACTTGTGCTGGTTACTTATGATTACTTTGAAACTAATTCAACTGATTTCTTTCTTAACTGCACAACCCACTAAATTCTCCAACTTGGCAATCTTACAACTTCAGTTCCCTACAATATACAAGTTGAGATTTAGCCTCATCTGCCTTCTACATGGGCAATTATGAAATTGATCTTTTACTTTGTTTATTGGGCAGATCTATCTAATTGTCATTTACTTTGGCTATTTTATCTGTGTGCTACAAACCTTATCAGTCCCAATCTGCAAGTAACTTTGCCAGCACACACCCGAATAAAAGCAGAATTTAACTTTCTTAAATTTCACCTATTTCCACAGTGATGTAGCATGCTCTTGGTTGAACTTAAACAGACCTTCAGATGATTTATCCCTAATTTACAAGTTGTTCTTTGATACAGTGAAGCAAATTAATGTCATGACATGTCAGAGTTTACCAAATGCCTTTAAATTGATTTAGCTTTCCTTCCCTAAACAAAAATCTCTGGACTGCATTTCTTATAAATGTTGAGAGCATTCCATCTGCAGCTTTTTAGCTAAGTAAGCCCACCTGCTGTGTTATAGGTCTTGCCTTTCTAGCTGTTAACCTTTTAGAACAATATGGTCCTAATATTTTCAGTTTAATAGACTACAAATGCCTTTAATTATATTTAATCCATTTTTGATAGTCAAGACTTTAATTTGCAAAGCTAAAATTATACACTAAAACACACTAAGTAAGAGCTAGATAATCGTAAAATAAATCTTGGGACTGCTTTGTGGTGAAGGTTCATGATATGTTATTATTTGGAAGCCTGGGTTTTGAAGTGGACAGAATCATGTATAGCTTAAGTTTGTTGTATTTTTGTTTGTCTTCTATATTTTGTGTTAACACTGATGTTTTAGTTTAGTTTGAGTTCTGAGAATGGGTTGTCTGAAAATTGTTCACAAGAATTTAGATAAGGCTTATAAGAAACCTTGAGGAAAATGAATTGGACAATTGCCTAGCAACAAGGTGTCCTATAACACCGGGACAGAGACAGAAACAGTTTCCCTTGAAACAGAGATAACCAAAGGAATTCACTGAGTGTGATTGTTTTATTTAGAGAGAAACTGCCTGTACCAATAATAATGCAATCTAGTAATCTCTGGACCAGACAGAGCAGGAGAAAGAAGTCCTGAGAAGCATCAAAATCAGAAACCCATAGAAGAGGAGCTTAAGGAACTTACGTTAACAAATTGGTAAGGGGTTTATAGATCTCATAAATACAGAATGACTAAAGTTAGTGTCAAGTGAATGCAGAAAGGTTATGGAAAGAACCCATAGTACATCTGTGCCAAATGATAAAGGAACTTTAAAGTAGAAACACAGTGTACCATTGTTGTAAGGTTGTTGTTAAGGGAGCAAGGTTGAATCTTTATTGCTGAAAGATTTACTTAAACTGTTTCAAATAATTCTTATATAGAATGAAATATTTTTTTCTTCTGTTTGGAATAAAATTTAATGTAACTTTGTTCGGAGTACATCGGCAGCCTCTTAAGAATATTTTCAGTGACTGACTGCCATATTAGTTTGCAGCTATGACGGCAAACACAACGTTACTATTCATTTCAAGAGAACTAGAAAGCAAGAGTAGGGATGTATTTCTGAGGTTATAGAAGTCTTTGGTCGAACTGCATTTGGAATATTGTGCGCAGATTTGTGTCCCGTATTTAAGCAATGATATGCTAGCCTTGGAGCGAGATGCAAGAAGAGATTTACAAGAATGATTTTGGGGTTTGAAGAGCTTGTCAGAGGAGAAGCAGTTGAGGACTCTGTGTCTGTACTCCTTGATTGAGTTTAGAAGGATGAGGGCAGTCTCATTTAAACTAACTATATACTGAGAAGCCTGGACAAAGAGGGCATGGAGAAGTTTCCACTAGTAGGAGAGACTAGGACCTGAGAGCACAGCCTCAGAATGAAGGGATGATCCTTTTAGAACACAGATGAATAGGAATTTCTTCAACCGGAAAGTGGTGATTTTGTGGAAATCGTTGCTGCAGAAAGCTTTGGAGACCAAGTAATTGAGTGTATTTAAGAAAGATAGAGATAGGATCTTGATCAGTAAGGATATGAAAAGTTACAGGGAGAAGGCAGGAGAATGGGGGTTGAGAAACATACCAGCCTTGATGGGTGGCAGAGCAGACTTGATGAGGCAAATAGCCTCATCATGGTCTTATGGTCTTCTAGAATCAAATTGCAAAAATAGAACTGATGGTCTATGAAGCAAGGTTTCACTTTGGAATTTGACTTGTCTGGCATTACCATCAGCTGGGATCTTAACAATACCTTGAAATGTAGAGTAAATAAAACAAAGCATATCTGAAGTCTGCCTGACAATATGACTCAGTGGTTTGTTTGTTTAAGAGAGTTTAGTTGTTTTACTAGGAAGAAGGTGAAAGGCATTTGTGCTTGAAAACAATGGCATGAGTTTCTATAGAACATAGAACAATACAGCACAGAACAGGCCCTTCGGCCCACGATGTTGTGCCGAACTTCTATCCTAGATTAAGCACCCATCCATGTACCTATCCAAATGCCGCTTAAAGGTCGCCAATGAATCTGACTCTACCACTCCCACGGGCAGCGCATTCCATGCCCCCACCACTCTCTGGGTGAAGAACCCACCCCTGACATCTCCCCTATACCTTCCACCCTTCACCTTAAATTTATGTCCCCTTGTAACACTCTGTTGAACCCGTGGAAAAAGTTTCTGACTGTCTACTCTATCTATTCCTCTGATCATCTTATAAACCTCTATCAAGTCACCCCTCATCCTTCGCCGTTCCAACGAGAAAAGGCCGAGAACTCTCAACCTATCCTCGTATGACCTACTCTCCATTCCAGGCAACATCCTGGTAAATCTTCTCTGCACCCTCTCCAAAGCTTCCACATCTTTCCTAAAGTGAGGCGACCAGAACTGCACACAGTACTCCAAATGTGGCCTAACCAAAGTCCTGTACAGCTGCAACATCACCTCACGACTCTTGAATTCAATCCCTCTGCTAATGAACGATAATACTCCATAGGCCTTCTTACAAACTCTATCCACCTGAGTGGCAACCTTCAAAGATCTATGTACATAGACCCCAAGATCCCTCTGTTCCTCCACCTGACCAAGAACCCTACCATTAACCCTGTATTCCGCATTCTTATTTGTTCTTCCAAAATGGACAACTTCACACTTGGCAGGGTTGAACTCCATCTGCCACTCCTCAGCCCAGCTCTGCATCATATCTAAGTCCCTCTGCAGCCGACAACAGCCCTCCTCACTGTCCACAACTCCACCTATCTTTGTATCATCTGCAAATTTACTGACCCACCCTTCGACTCCCTCATCTAAGTCATTAATAAAAATTACAAACAGCAGAGGGCCCAGAACTGATCCCTGCGGAACTCCACTTGTAACTGGACTCCATGCTGAATATTTACCATCTACCACCACTCTCTGACTTCGACCGGTTAGCCAGTTTTCTATCCAATTGGCCAAATTTCCCTCTATCCCATGCCTCCTGACTTTCCGCATAAGCCTACCATGGGGAACCTTATCAAATGCCTTACTAAAATCCATGTACACTACATCCACTGCTCTACCCTCATCCACATGCTTGGTCACCTCCTCGAAGAATTCAATAAGACTTGTAAGGCAAGACCTACCCTTCACAAATCCGTGCTGGCTGTCCCTAATCAAGCAGTGCCGTTCCAGATACTCGTAAATCCTATCCCTCAGTACCCTTTCCATTACTTTGCCTACCACAGAAGTAAGACTAACTGGCCTGTAATTCCCGGGGTTATCCCTATTCCCTTTTTTGAACAGGGGCACAACATTCGCTACTCTCCAGTCCCCTGGTACCACCCCCGTTGCCAGTGAAGACGAGAAGATCATTGCCAACGGTACTGCAATTTCCTCTCTTGCTTCCCACATAATCCTAGGATATATCCCGTCAGGCCCGGGGGACTTGTCTATCCTCAAGTTGTTCAAAACTGTTTACAATAACTGGATTCTGAGTTTCTCAAAGTCCCAAAAATGTTATGTATCGAGGAGTAAGCAGTTGTAAACTGATCTTACGTTTCTAAGATGAAAGGGATGTGTTTCATGTTTCAAGTGGGCAAAGGAAGTCAATTTTTCAGATCAAGTTTCAGGCTTCCTTAAAAATCGATGAATGAACATAGAACATTACAGCGCAGTAAAGGCCCTTCGGCCCTCGATGTTGTGCCGACTTGTCATACCAATCTGAAGCCCATCTAACCTACACTATTCCATGTACTTCCATATGCTTGTCCAATGAAGACTTAAATTGTACTTAAAGTTGTTGAATCTACTACCGTTGCAGGCAAAGCATTCCATACCCTTACTACTCTGAGTAAAGAAACTACCTCTGACATCTGTCCTATATCTATCACCCCTCATTTTAAAGCTATGCCCCCTCGTGCTCTCCGTCACCATACTTGGAAAAAGGCTCTCCCTGTCTACCCTATCTAACCCTCTGATTATCTTATATGTCTCTATTAAGTCACCTCTCAACCTTCTTCTCTCCAATGAAAACAGCTTCAAGTCCCTCAGCCTTTCCTCGTAAGACCTTCCCTCCATACCAGGCAACATCCTAATAAATCTCCTCTGCACCCTTTCAAAAGCTTTCACATCCTTCTTATAATGCAGTGACGGGAACTGTACACAATATTCCAAGTGTGGCCGCACCTGAGTTTTGTACCTGTAGGATAACCTCATGGTTCTGGAACTTGATCCCTCTATTAATAAAAGCTAAAACACTGTATGCCTTCTTAACAACCCTGTCAACCTGGGTGGCAACTTTCAAGGATCTGTGTACCTGGACACCAAGATCTCTATGCTCATCTACACTACCAAGAATCTTACCATTAGCCCAGTACTTTGCATTCCGGTTACTCCGACCAAAGTGAATCACCTCACACTTATCTGCATTAAACTCCATTTGCCATCTCTCAGCCCAGCTCAGCAGCTTATCTATGACTCTCAGTAACCTACAACATCCTTCGTCACTATCCACAACTCCACTGACCTTAGTGTCGTCTGCAAATTTATTAACCCACCCTTCTACGCCCTCATCCAGGTCGTTTATAAAAATGACGAACAGCAGTGGACCCAACACCGATCCTTGCAGTACACCACTGGTAACTGGACTCCAGGATGAACATTTCCCATCAACCATCACCCTCTGTCTTCTTTCAGCAAGCCAATTATTGATCCAAACTGCTATATCTCCCACAATCCCATTCTTTCGCATTTTGTACAATAGTGTACTGTGGGGAATCTTATCGAACGCCTTGCTGAAATCCATATACACCACATCAATGGGTTTACTCTCATCTACCTGTTTGGTCACCTTCTCAAAGAACTCAATAAGGTTTGTGAGGCACGACCTACCCTTCACAAAACCATGCTGACTATCCCTAATCAAATTATTATTTTATAGATGATTATAAGTCCTATCTCTTAGAACCTTTTCCAACACTTTCCCAACAACTGAAGTAAGGCTCACTGGTCTATAATTACTAGGGTTGTCTCTACTCCCCTTCTTGAACAGGGAACCATATTTGCTATCCTCCAGTCTTCTGGCACTATTCCTGTAGACAATGACGATTTAAAGATCAATGCCAAAGGCTTTGCAATCTCCTCTCTGGCTTCCCAGAGGATAGACAATAGACAATAGGTGCAGGAGTAGGCCATTCTGCCCTCCGAGCCTGTACCACCATTCAATATGATCATGGCTGATCATCCTTAATCAGTATCCTGTTCCTGCCTTATCTCCATAACCCTTGATTCCACTATCCTTGAGAGCTCTATCCAACTCTTTCTTAAATGAATCCAGAGACTTGACCTCCACTGCCCTCTGGGGCAGAGCATTCCACACAGCCACCACTCTCTGGGTGAAGAAGTTTCTTCTCATCTCTGTCCTAAATGGTCTACCCTGTATTTTTAAGCTGTGTCCTCTGGTTCGGCACTCACCCATCAGCAGAAATGTTTCCTGCCTCCAGAGTGTCCAATCCTTTAATAATCTTATATGTCTGATTTAGATCCACTCTCAGTCTTCTAAACTCAAGGGTATACAAGCCCAGTCGCTCCAGTCTTTCAGTGTAAGGTAGTCCCGCCATTCCAGGAATTGACTTCGTGAACTTACACTGCACTCCCTCAATAGCCAGAATGTCTTTCCTCAAATTTGGAGACCAGAACTGCACACAATACTCCAGGTGTGGTCTCACCAGGGCCCTGTACAGCTGCAGAAGAACCTCTTTGCTTCTGTACTCAATCCCTCTTGTTATGAAGGCCAGCATGCTATTAGCCTTCTTCACTACCTGCTGTACCTGCATGCTTACCTTCATTGACTGGCGTACAAGAACACCCAGATCTCTTTGTACTGCCCTTTTACCTAAATTGATTCCATTTAGGTAGTAATCTGCCTTCCTGTTCTTGCCACCAAAGTGGATAACCATACATTTATCTACATTAAACTGCATCTGACCACTCACCTAACCTGTCCAGGTCACCCTGTAATCTCCTAACATCCTCCTCACATTTCACCCTGCCACCCAGCTTTATATCATCAGCAAATTTCCTAATGTTATTACTCATACCATCTTCTATATCATTAATATATATTGTAAAAAACTGGGTCCCAGCACTGATCCCCGTGGTACCCCACTGGTCACTGCCTGCCATTCCGAAATGGAGCCGTTTATCACTAGTCTTTGTTTCCTGTCAGCCAACCAACTTTCAATCCAAGTTAGTACTTTGCCCCCAATAACATGTGCCCTAATTTTGCTCACTAACCTCTTATGTGGGACTTTATCAAAGGCTTTCTGAAAGTCCAGGTACACTACATCTACTGGATCTCCCTCGTCCATCTTCAGAGTTATATCCTCAAAAAATTCCAGAAGATTAGTCAAGCATGATTCCCCCTTCATAAATCCATGCTGACGCTGACCTATCCTGTTACTACTATCCAGATGTGTCGTAATTTCATCCTTTATAATAGACTCCAGCATCTTTCCCACCACTGAGGTCAGACTAACTGGTCTATAATTTCCTGCTTTCTCTCTCCCACCTTTCTTAAAGTGGTACAACATTAGCCACCCTCCAATCCGCAGGAACTGATCCCGAATCTATCGAACTCTGGAAAATAATCACCAACGCATCACGATTTCTCGAGCCACCTCCTTCAGTAGACCTGGGATGTAGACCATCAGGCACCGGGGACTTCTCAACCTTCAGACCTAACAGTCTCTCCAACACCAATTCCTGGCAAATATAAATTCCCCTAAGTTCAGGTCCTTCAGCCACTGTTACCTCAAGGATCCTAGGATAAATCCCATCCGGCCCAGGGGACTTATCTATTTTCACACTCTGCAGGATTTCTAATACCTCTTCCTTGTGAACCTCAATGACACCTAGTCTAGTAGCCTGTATCTCAGTATTCTCCTCGACAACATTGCCATTTGTTAGAGTGAATACTGTTGAATAATATTCATTTAGTGCTTCCCCTATCTTTTCTGACTCCACACACAACTTTCCACTACTATCCTTGATTGGCCCTAATCTTACTCTCATCATTCTTTCATTCCTTCAATACCTATAGAAAGCCTTAGGGTTTACCCTGATTCTATCCGCCAACAACTTCTCATGTCTCCTCCTGGCTCTTCTGAGCTCTCTCTTTAGGTCTTTCCTGGCTACCTTGTAATCCTCAAGCGCCCTAACTGAGCCTTCACATCTCATCCTAACATAAGCCGCCTTCTTCCTCTTGACTAGAGATGCCATTTCCTTCATAAACCATGGCTTCCGCGCTGTACAGCTTCCTCCCTGCCTGACAGGTACATACTTATCTAGGACACACAGTAGCTTTTCCTTGAATAAGCTCCACATTTCTAATGTGCCCAACACCTGCAGTTTCCTTCCTCATCCTATGCTTCCTAAATCTTGCCTAATCACATCGTAATTGCCTTTCCCCCAGCTGTAACTCTTGCCCAGTGGTATACACCTATCCCTTTCTATCACTAAAGTAAACATAACAGAATTGTGATCGCTATCACCAAAGTGCTCACCAACTTCCAAGTCTAATATCTGGCCAGGCTCATTACCCAGTACCAAATCTAATGTGGCTTCGCCCCTTGTTGGCCTGTCCACATACTGTGTCAGGAAGCTATCCTGCACACACTGGACAAAACCTGACCCATCTATAGTACTCGTACTATAGTGTTCCCAGTCAATATTTTGAAGTCCCCCATGACAACTACCCTGTCTCTCTCACTCCTATCGAGAATCATCTTTGCTATCCTTTCCTCTACATCTCTGGAACTATTCAGAGGCCCATAGAAAATTCCCAAAGGGGTGGCCTCTCCTTTCCTGTTTCTAACCTCAGCCCATACTACCTCAGTTGACGAGTCCCCAAACATCCTTTCTGCAACTGTAATACTGTCCTTGACCAACAATGCCACCTCCCCCCCCCCCCCCCCCCCCTCCCCCCCTTTACCATCTTCTCTGTTCTCACTGAAACATCTATATCCTGGAACCTGCAACAACCATTCCTGTCCCTGCTAAATCCATGTCTCCAAAATGGCCACAACATTGAAGACCCAGGTACCAACCCATGCTGCAAGTTCACCCACCTTATTCCGGATGCTCCTGGCATTGAAGTAGACACACTTCAAACCAACTTCTTGCTTGCTGGTGCTATCTTGCGTCCCTCAAACTTGATTTTGGACCTCCCTACTCTCAACCTTTTCTATACTCAAACTACAATTTTGGTTCCCATCCCCCTGCTGGATTAGTTTAAACCCTTCCCAATAGCCTTAGTGAATATCCTCCCCAGGATATTGGTACCCCTCTGGTTCAGATGAAGACCATCCTGCTTGTGGAGGTCCCACCTGCCCCAGAAAGAGCCCCAATTATCCAAGAATCCAAAACCCTCCCTTCTGCACCATCCCTGTAGCCACGTGTTCAACTCCTCTCTCTCCCTATTCCTGGCCTCACTAGCACATGGCATGGGCAACAAACCAGAGACAACAACTCTGTTCGTCCTAGCTCTAAGCTTCCATCCTTGCTACACAGTTTTTGTTCTGTTTGATCAGCAGAGAAATAAATTTGTGAATTACGACAGACGAATGTAGAAGCCAGGGAAGTGGCATTAGTTGAATTGCTTATTCATAAAGCAAGCACAAGCATGATGGGATAAATGACCTCCTGATGTCCTTTAACCATCCTATAATTCAATACATTAATGTTATATGTCAATGACCTTTCATCTGAACCTTGCATATAGAATAATAGCGCTGTACAGCATGGAAACAGACTCTTTGGTCGAATTTGTCCATGTCAACCAGAGAGCCTAGTTTAATCTAGTCCCATTTGCCAGCATCTGGCCATATCCCTCTAAACCCTTCCTATTCATCTCCCCATACAAAATGCCTTTTAAATGTTGTAATTGTACCAGCCTGTACCACTCCCTTTGGCAGCTCATTCCATACGTGCACCACCCTCTGCTTGAAAAAGTTGCCCCTTAGGTCCATGTTATATCTTTCCCCTCTCACCTTAAATACATGACCTCTATTTTTGAACTTCCCTATCCTGGGGGGGGCGTTCACACTATTCATGCCCCTCATTATTTTACCACTCCTCAGCCTCTGATGCTCCAGGGAAAATAGCCCCAGCCTATTCAACCTCTCTTTATAGCTCAAACCCTCCAACCTCAGCAATATTCTTGTAAATCTTTCCTGCACTTTTTCAAGTTGAACGACAACTTTTCGATAGCAGGGAGACCAGCCATGTCTGACACATCTCCCTTCTCTTCCGTCCCACAACAGTGTCTCTCTGATCCTCACTTACCACCCATCAGCATCCATACCCAAAGGCTTATCAGCTGCCGTTTCCACCAGTTCCAGCAGAATGCCACCACTAGACACATTACCCTCCCATCCCTTGTCAGCCTCCGCAGGGACCATTCCCTCTGGTACACCTTGATTCACTCCTACTGGAGGTAACTGGCTGAACCAAGTCTAATACAATTCTGATGAACAGTTAGTTAAAGGATTAAAGTCAAACAGGTTACAATGAATTAAGGAGTCTATGGCTGACTATGAATGCACACAACTGGCAAGTCAAACATTTAGCCATGCCTGTGACAAATTTAGATTTAAATTAAAAGTTAACAGTAAAGCATATTGGTAGTTCAGTTAAAGTTTGCAAAAATTAACAGCTGTAAATTTGAGTGTTTTGAATTATTTTGGTTAAAACCTGAGAATAACAGTTGCAGAATTTTAAGTGCAGCCATAAAGACTGTTCAACTCCTTTACCATTTCTCCATTATTGTTTCCCAGCCTCCATGCCCAAAGAGCCGATGTTCACTTTGGCTCCCCTCTTACTTTTTATGTATTTGAAAAGCATTGGAAGCTGGGTCATTAAATATCTTCAAAGATAGGTAGACTTTTAATCTGCAAAAGGGTTAAACTTTATGAGGTGAAAGTAAGGACTACAGATGCTGGAGATTAGAGTTGAGAATGTGGTGCTGGAAAAGCACAGCAGGTCAGGCAGTATCTGAGCAGCAGGAGAATAGACGTTTTCTTCCTGATGAAGGGCTTTTGCCTGAAATGTTGATTTTCCTGCTACTCAGATGCTTTACTAGCACCACACTCTCAACTTAAAATTTATGAGAGGACAGGCAGGAAGTTGGAGGCTACAATTAGAATACACATTATTGAATGACAGATTAGGTTCAACAGTCTCCTATTTCTTATGTTCATATCGCATAAAAAGTTATTTCCCCTCAATGGTGTCTTTAAATGTGGTGCTTCCCTTTTATATTCATTTGAACTGTTAACCAGAATTCCTATCTGTAACGTCGCAACACTCTGATATCACTGTCTTCTCACTGCTAATTGTTTTAGAGCTTTGGGGTCTTGGAGTTTATGCTCATCACACAGGACGTGATTTTGAAGTTCGCTTGGCTGTTCAGTTTTTCACCTCTGGTTGTGTCTGAGAACTTTTGGCTTCGGTGGAGTCAGTGATTGGTTAGGTTTTGTCGATGTCTGGTTTGGACGGTTGTGTTTGGCTGTTTAGCTTTTTTGCCGTCGGTGTTCTTGGTTCAGAAAGGCCTGTGTTCAAAAACTCTTGTTCGGATCACTCAGTTAGCTTTCCCCTCGTGGATGTCTTTTGTTCTGATTTAAAAATCACACAACACCAGGTTATAGTCCAACAGGTTTATTTGGAAGCACTAGCTTTCGGAGTGCTCCTCCTTCATCAGGTAGCTATGAAACAGGATCATAAGACACAGCATTTATAGTAAAAGATTACTGTGTCAGGCAGCTAAAATGATACAACGAACAAACCTAGATTGCTAATAAGTCTTTCGTCTTTTAGAATGGTTTGCAGGTTTTGGTTCATTAATATGTGAATCCCAGAACTACTTTTAAGTCACAGACAATGCATTAAAGGTGTGAGGTTAGAGCCTGTCTGTATCCCCTTTTTTTATAAAACTTTAGGTTGACTCAAGAATGTGACTTAGAAGAAGTTCTGGGATTCACATATTAATGAAACCTCTAACCCATTCTAAAAGGTGAAAGACTTAACAGCCATCTAGGTTTTTTCAATATATCATTTCAGTTGCGTGACTCTCTAATCTTATGATCCTGTTTCATAGCTACCCGATGAAGGAGCAGTGCTCTGAAAACTAGTGCTTCCAAATAAACCTGTTTGCGTCCCCCACCAATCCACCCTCCCCTCCCGGCACCTTCCCCTGTCACAGCAGGAATTGCAAAGCCTGTGCCCACACCTCCCTCCTCACCTCCGTCCAAGGCCCCAAAGGAGCCTTCCACATCCATCAGAGTTTCACCTGCACTTGCACACGTCATTTACTGTATCCGTCGCTCCCAATGTGGTCTTCTCTACATTGGGGAGACAGGATGCCTACTTGCAGAGTGCTTCAGAGAACATCTTTGGGACATCTGCACCAACAAACCCCACTGCCCCGTGGCCGAACACTTCAACTCCCCCTCCCAATCTGAGAAGGACATGCAGATCCTGGGCCTCCTCCATCGCCACTCCCTAACCACCCAATGCCTCATCTTCCACCTTGGGATCCTCCAACCCTACAGCATCAATTTGGATTTCACCAGTTTCTTCATTTCCCCGACTCACCCCCTCCCCCCCCCCCCCCCCCACCTTATCCTAGTTCCAGCCTTCCAACTCGACACTGCCTGCATGACCTGTCCCTACCTGTCCATCTTCCTTCCCACCTATATTCTGACCTATCACCATCACCCCCCACCTCCAACTACCTATCGCACTCTTAGCTATTTCCGCTCCCCCCCCCCACTCCTCCCACTCCCCTCCCATTGACCTCAACACTCTCTTGGCTCACAGCCTCATTCCTGATGAAGGGCTTTTGCCCGAAATATCGATTCTCCTGCTACTTGGATGCTGCACAACCTGCTGTGCTTTTCCCGCACCACACTCTCGACTCTAATCTCCAGCGTCTGCAGTCCTCTCTTTCGCCCAGTATCTCTGTAGGCCCCATGCTGTCTGTGCTGTGTAACCTGAGATGTAAAAGCTGTCTCAAATTAGGGTTTGTTGGTTTTGGTCAGTTGTCCTTTTAGAGAAGAGGTGGAAATTGGGATTCCAGGCTGAACAGTATTGCCAAACAGCAATCTCCCTTCCTAGGCCTGCTGGTTGTATATTTTCCATGGACTCATTCCAGCTTTAATTTTTGTTTTTAAAAGTTTTGAAAGTCCAGGACTCTGCCCGAAATCCAGGATTTTGTCCATATATTTTAATATTGGTGATTTTTGCTCGATCTTGCATTTCTGTGCACCAAGAAATATCTTATGTGCATGTTTCTATGCAAGCATAGAGGTCTACTTTGACAGATGATTTGATTTTCTGAAAAAAATTCACCCTGCAGTATTTCAACAGTGGCCATAAGATACAAAGGAGCATTTTTTTTTCTGGCTTGACAGTGCACTGCAATTATACTCTGCATGGTGTCAATTGATTCCATTGAGGATGATCTTTCCTATAAAACCTGAAAGATCATTACAAATCCCAGAACCAGAAATAACAGTTTAAGGATTCAGAATTGAGTTAAATAGAAATTTCTTCACTATGGGATTCATTGCCATGAAAAGCAGTTGAGGCCAAACATCGAATGTTTTCAGGAAGGGGTTGGATATAAGATCTTAGAGCTAAAGGAATCAATGGCTGTGGACAGAAAGTGGGAACAGAGTTCTGAATTAGATGCCATGATGTAGAGGAGCCAGTGTTGGACTGGGGTGGACAAAGTTAAAAATCACATATCACCAGGTTATAGTCCAACAGGTTTATTTAGAAGCACAAGCTTTCGAAGCGCTGCTCCTCCTTCAGGTAGCTGTGGAACAGCATCATAAGACACAGGATTTATAGCAAAAGATTATAGTGTCATGCAACTGAAATGATATATTGATATAGCTCTGAAAGCTAATGCTTCCAAATAAACCTGTTGGACTATAACCTGGCGTTGCGTGATTTTTTTTACTGAATTGGATGGTTAGCCATTATGTTACTGAATGGTAGAGCAAGCTCAAAGGGCTGAATGGTGTACTCCAAATCCTACTTTCTATGTTTCTAATTTTAACATCGGTATTTAGATTAATATTTTTCTCTGATATTATTACTGATTTTATTAGTACTGGTATTATTGATGTTGTAAAAAAGTTCTAAAACAGAATGCTTTCTAGATGACATTTGCAAATTACTGATAGGTGAGGAATCTCATTTCGTGTTATATATGTGGTGGACTTATTAAAAGTGTCAAAAAAATTTTTAAGAATATTCCACTAAGATGTACAGACTAGGAATATGACATTTGTGAAAGGTAAAGTCATTATAGTCCTACTGGATCATAGGGCTGATCTCTCATTAGACAGAGATGACCAGTGGTGGTTTAATCTAAAGTTCACCGGGCCTCCAGTTAGGGGAGAGTTGAGAAGGAAAGTCCTTCATGGTAACCTCTGCTCATTCAGGAATTGATCCCACACTGTTGGCATCACTCTGCATCACACACCAGCTATCTCGCCAACTGAGATAATCAATCCATTACACATATCTCTGTATCAGTAGTCTATGAAAATTACAGGAAGTATCCTGCTGTGCTATGATGCATTAAAATAATTGTGTGTGTGTGTGTGTCTAACCAGTTCAAAAATATACCCTTCCTGAAATCTGTTTTATTTGTACTTTCATAGCTTTTCACACTGAAGGAAAGGATATGAGCAAGGTGAAAGTGGGTTGGAGGCATTTTAAAAATTTGAACCCTTAGATTAGCAAGAGTAATGCACTTTGAGTTCAAGACCATATTGTGACGAGGTTAAAACGCAGACAGTAATGCACAAGTGAATAGTTACAGAACATTAATTTGAACATTAATTGGACATTAATTTTAATCTGACATGAAGAGGGGTGGTACGGTGGCTCAGTAGTTAGCACTGCTGCCTCACAGTGCCAGGACCCGGGTTAGATTCCAGCCTTAGGCGACTGTGGAGTTTGCACATTCTCCCCGTGTCTGCGTGAGTTTCCTCCAGGTGCTCCGGTTTCCTCCCACAATCCAAAAATATGCAGATTAGGTGAATTGGCGATGCTAAATTGCCGATAGTCAGGGGTAAATATAGGGTATGGGAATGGGTCTGGATGGGTTACTCTTTGGAGGGTCGGTGTGAACTTGTTGGGCCGAAGGGCCTGTTTCCATACTGTAGGGAATCTAATCTAATCTAATCTGGTATTGATTATGTCCTTACCTCTGAGCCAGAAAGCAGATATGAGTTCCAGTCCAGGACTTGAAAGCCGCAGAAGGTGTATTTTTAATATGACCAAACAGATTGATTATCACCCTGTTGATCCTTCTATTTCATTCATGTGAGGAGGAATATGATGGCTTCTTTCTTTTCCATTCCTTTTTTGACTGTAGCATGTTATTTTTAAAAGTTTATGCTTGCCAATAAACTAAGAGTTTAGCTATTTTTGTACCAGGGAAAAAACAAAAAGTACAAATACATTTCCTTGAGCTTTCATGAATAAAAGGAAAGAGAATAGTTTTCTTTTGTACTTAATCTGATCTGAGCAAAGTAACAAAATTATAAAATAATGAATCTTGAATTTTGGTGACTTGAATACTTTCAGGCTGAACTCAATAGTGTTTTTATGGGTTCAGCACTGAGGTATTAAAAATGTTGGCGGTTTCTTTTTTTTCTGGAGACAGCAGCTGCTAGGTTGATACTTTACTCTCTGCTTGTAGTATGGGATCAGTCAAACAGTTGATAGAGTGAGTGAGAAATCTAACCATAGAAACAGGCATAAACATATACTTTGTAGTAGGATTATGACTACACATTAAGAAAAGATTATGGTCTTCGATTTATTTTTTAAAAATGTTTTCAGTAGAGTTGGCAACAGTTTCTTTTCACTTTGGTTTTTCTTGTTGGTATGATTCATGACATATGTTGACCTAGTCATAGAATCCTACAGCATGGAAATCCATCCTTTAGCCCAACTTGTCCATGCCAACCAGATTTCCTGAACTGAACTAGTCCCTTTTGTCTATATTTAGTCTATATTCATCCTAAATCATTCCTATC
The DNA here is from genome assembly GCF_047496795.1 of Chiloscyllium punctatum. NCBI lineage: Eukaryota > Metazoa > Chordata > Chondrichthyes > Orectolobiformes > Hemiscylliidae > Chiloscyllium > Chiloscyllium punctatum. The sequence goes on from NC_092743.1 coordinate 15,127,258, forward strand.
CATTTCCTGTCCAAATGTCTTTTAAGTGTCGTAATTGTGCTCGCTTCGACTATTTCCTTTGTCAGCTCATTCCATGTACGCACCATGCTCTGTGTGAAAAGGTTGCTCTTCACCTCCCTTTTAGATCTTTCTTCTCTCATCCTAAATCTATGCCCTCTGGCTTTGGACCCCCCTACCCTGGGGGTAAAGAACCTGGCTGTTCACCTTATAAATGTCGCTCATGATTTTTATCAGCCTTTGTAAGGTGACCCCGCAACCTTCTATGCTCCAGGAATAAAAAATCCAAGCTTATCATTCTCTCCTGAAAACTCAAACACTCCAGTCTCAGTAACATCCAAAAGAGTAAATCCTTTTTGAACCCTTTCCAGTTTAATACCATCCTTCCTACAGGATGGCCGCCAGAATTGTATGCAGTAACCCCAAAAGTGGCTTTATCAATATCTTGTACAGCTGTAACAACTGCTGTACTCAGTGCTCTGACCGATGAGGGCAAGTGTGCCAAATGCCTTCTTTACCAACCTGTCTACCTGTGACGCCACTCTCAGGAAACATGTACCTGCGTCCCTAGATGTCTCTGTTTGACAATGCTTCACAGGGACCCACCATTAAGTGTATAATTCCTGCTTTGGTTTGTCTTACCAAAATGCAACACTTCACATTTACCTAAATTAAACTCTATCTGCCATTCCTCAGCCCACTGGCCAAGTTTATCAAGATCCTGTTGTACTGTTAGATAACCTTCTTCACTGTCCACTATACCACCAATTTTGGTTTCTTCGGCAAACTTACTACCATGCATCCTGGTATGACACAGGGTAAATTCCCCTGCTTAACCAGCAACCCAAAAAGTTTATTCTGTAATCTGTGAAAATTCGAAAGGCCAAAAACTAGTTAAAGTAAAAATTAACAACTTTATTTCTTAAAGTATAACAGAATAATTAACTAACAACTATTTACAATTCCTTAGTCTAACCTATCTGTTACCTTCCCTTCTATAATGCTAGTCTGATAAAACTCCCGTTTATGATTTACAAAACAAAACTTCTTATCTCAAAACCAGGCAGCTTTTGCTTTCTCTGAATTCCAGTCTTCTTTACTTCTTAGGGAGTTCTGCTTCACAGGTTACTGATCGATAAAGCTACCTTTTAAGAGAGCTATTTTTTGGGCTGTCTTTTTACTTGCTGGGGCTTGGCAGTTTTGCTCTCAACTGTTCAAGTTTCCCTGATCTTATACCTCCAAAGCATTGGATTATGCCATTGGCTTTTAAGATTGTCAATATACTAAATTCAAACTTGATTCGAGTTTGATATTTTTGGGGGCATAATTTAAACTGATTGGCCTAATTCGAATCTGTTTTGTCATTTCCAGGCAACCAGCTAATCAAGTTGTTTGACCAAATGTTGCATTATATTTCTTTTCAGAACACTTGGTTCTGTCAGGTAGTTTTGTTGCTTTTAACTCTCTTAAAGGTACAGTACACCCACTTCTTTATAACCCATCCTACATCCTCATCTAAATTATTTAGATAAGTGCAATCAACAGTGGACCCAGCACCAATCCGCTCGGCACATTGCTGCTCACAGACCTCCAGTCTGAACAACATCCCACTGCCATCACTATCTGTCTCCTATCGTCAAGCTAATTTTGTATCCAATTGGCTAGCTCTCCCTGGATCCCATTGATCAAACCTGATTAACTAGTCTACGATGTGGAACTTTGTCAAAGGCCTTGCTAAAATCCATGTAATGTCTACTGCTCTGCCTTCATCTATGTTCCTGGTCACCTCTTCAAACGTCTCACATTTGTGAGACATGCTTTCCCATGCACAAACCATGCTGACTATCCCAAACCAGTCCTTGCCTTTCTATGTGCATGTAGACGCTGTCTCTCAAAATTCCCTGCAACAACTTGCCCACCACTGACATCAGGCTTACCGGTCTGTAGTTCTTGGGGTTTTCCTTATAGCCTTTCTTAAATAATGGCACAACATTAGCCACCTTTCAGTCTTCCAGAACCTCACCCATGGCTATCAATGACACAAATACCTCTGTTAGAGGCCCCACATTTTTTCTCTAGCTTCCCACAATGTGTTCCATATAGTTGATACTGGAGAGATAGCAAATCAAAGCAATTATAGAAAGATTATTGCATGGTACTTATTGAATATTAGGAAATAGAAATGAGATTTGATCCATTGGCAGTTTAATTAGCAGTTTAAAAAAATAATTAATTCAATTCAGCACAAACTACTTTTGTTTTGCAACTCAATATTTTAACATGAAATCTTTCAGAACTGACTTAAATATATGTAGCAGGAAAATAAGTTTGAAGATTTTTATTAGAAATAAAACATTCAACGTTACCAATATATAAGAAATTTAGACCATCCATTGATTTTAGTTTCAGTTTTCTAACCTTTCATGTTTAGGAGCTCGTGCCAGGCTAAAAAATAACCATAGCCAGCCAGCTATACTGTCCATTCTGCTTTCCAATGTCTGCTCCCTGGACAATAAACTGAACTGCATCCGACTGTGGCAGGCATCTCAGCGTGAGTTCTGAGTCTGCTGCACCCTTGATTTCTTGGAAACATGGCTTAGTGACAGAATTCCAGACACCGCCATCCAGCCAGACAGGCTCGCCTTATTTTGTGCCGATGGAAATACAACTCTGTGCAGTAAGGTTCAGGGTGGGTGTCTGTGTGTCTACGTCAACACGAAATGGTGGAAAGACTCCATGCTAGTCTCCAGTTACTGCTCATCATTGGTGGAGTTTCTGACTGTTCGATGCAGACCATTTTATTTGCCACGGGAATTCACCGCTGTCCTTATAATCAGGGTGTATATTCTTCCCAGTACTAATGCTAAGGAGGCACTCTGTGAACTGTATGGTGCTATTAGCAGACTGTAGAACACACACCCTGATGGACTGTTTATTGTTACTGTTGAGAATGTGGTGCTGGAAAAGCATAGCAGGTCAGACAGCATCCCAGGAGCAGGACAATTGAAATTTTGGGCAAAAGCCCTTCATCTGGAATCTCTGATGAAGGGGTTTTGCCCCAAATGTCGATTTTCCTGCTCCTCGGTGGGGGCGGAACTCTGCCCTACATGCGTTGAGGATGTTTGTATAAACCAGAACCAGCACGTTCTCCCCTCTCCTTGCAAAGTCCACATACTGATGGAATTTAGGGAGCACAGTTTTGAGATTCACGTGATTGAAATTTGTTGCAACAATAAACAGGGCGAAAGTGAGGACTGCAGATGCTGGAGATTAGAGTCGAGTGTGTGCTGCTGGAAAAGCACAGCAGGTCAGGCAGCATCCCAGGAGCAGGACAATTGACATTTTGGGCAAAACCCCTTCATCGGGAATCTCTGATGAAGGGGTTTTGCCCGAAATATCGATTTTCCTGCTCCTCGAATGCTGCCTGACCTGCTGTGCTTTTCCAGCAGCACACACTCGACTCTAATCTCCAGCATTTGCAGTCCTCACTTTTGCCCTGTTTATTGTTGCAACAAATTTCAATCACGTGAATCTCAAAACTGTGCTCCCTAAACTCCATCAGTATGTGGACTTTGCAAGGAGAGGGGAGAACATGCTGGTTCTGGTTTATACAAACATCCCCAACGCATGTAGGGCAGAATTCCGCCCCCACCTTGGCTCCTCAGATCACATCTCTGTTATGGAGGAGAAAGTGAGGACTGCAAATTCTGGAGATCAGAGTCAAGAATGTGGTGCTGGAAAAGCACATCAGGTTAGGCAGCATCTGAGGAGCAGAAGGATCGATGTTTTGGGCATAAGCCCTTCATCAGGAGGCCCTGCATCATTCCTGAAATGTCAATTCTCCTGTTCCTCGGATGCTGCCTGACCTGCTGTGCTTTTCCAGCACCAAACACACGACCCACATCTCTGTTATGCTAATCGCAGCATATGGACCACTAATCAGACGTATCAAACTACTTTTGAAGCAGGTGAAAACCTGGCCAGCAGAAGCCATTTCTGCTCCTCAAGACTCTTTTGAATGCACTGACTGGCACGTGTTCAGGGCGTCGGCAACCGATGGCGATTTAGTCAACTTAGAGCATTACACGGTGTCGGTGAGTTGCTACATTAGCATGTGTATTGACGACATCACTGTGTCCAGGACCATCACTTCTCACCCCAATCAGAAGCCGTGGATGACTGCAAAGGTGAGTGCGCTGCTGATGACCCGTGATTCCACCTTCAGAGCAGATGACAAGGCACCCCTAACAACAGCGAGGACCAGCCTGACCCAGGCTATCAAAGAGGCAAAGCGTGCACATGCACTGAGAATACACAGCCACTTTCAAGAACAGCGGTGATACGCGGAGTGCGTGAAAAGGCATCCATATCATGCTTGTGCTGGTGATGCTTCCCTCCCAGATAAGTTGAACAACTCCTGTGCATGGTTTGAAACACGAAATGATGTGGCAGTGAGGAAGTCCAACCCCCATCACAATGACTGAGTGCTGTCTTACCAGTGCTGACGTGAGGAAAACCCTATGCAGAGTCAACCCACATAAGGCTGCTGGACCAGATAACATTCTTGGCAGAGTGCTCAGAGGATGCTCTGATGTACTGGCAGATGTTCTCACTGACATCTTCCACATTTCCCTGAGATGCGTCATAGTTCCAACGTGCTTCAAAGGCTGCTACCGCCGTCCCCATGCTAAGATGTCTTCAGCATCCAGTCTCAACGACTACCATCCTGTTGTGCTAACAGCAATCATTATGAAATATTTCAAGAGGCTCATGATGAGGCATATTAAGGCCCTGCTGGTCCCCTCACTGGACACCCTACAGTTTGTGTATTGCCTCAACTGATGATGCCATTTCCACCATCCATGATCTGGCCCGTACCCACCTGGAGAAGAAGGACACTTTCATCAGATTACAGTTTATAGACTTCAGTTCTGCACTTAACACTATCATTCCTCAGCATCCGATTGGAAAGCTGAGTCTGCTGGGGCTAAATACCTCCTTTTGTAACTGGATCCTGGACTTCCTGACTGGAAGACCTCAGTCCAGATTGGGAACAGCATCTCCAATACCATCACACTGAGCATGGGGGGGCCACCCAGAGCTGTGTGCTCAGTCCACTACTGTTCACCCTGCTGACACATGACAATGCAGCGATACACAGATCGAATCGCATCATCAAGTTCGTTGATGACACGACTATATGGGGTAAACTCCTCTGCTGATTTAAACACTACACATAGAAAAGCTCACCTCCCACCGTAATCTGTTAAATTTCGAGAGGCAAAGAAATATCTCAGATCTCACTATTTAAAATAAAATCTTGTTCTTTAAATCCAACAGAGAACTTGAAAACAACAGCTATTTACAACTTGTTACTTTTAAACCTATCTTTTACCTCCTCCTCTACAATACTGGTCAGATTTTTAAAAACTGCGATTAAGATTTACAAAAAAAAAATGGTTCAAAAGCAGCCAGCTTTGTTGATTCTCCTCTGTAGATTCTCCTGGGTCAGCTTTTCTTTGGTCTTCTGCTGCACAACTTTTCTTATGGATAGGTACCTTTCAGAGAGCTACTCGGCTAGCATTTGGTACTCTTTGCTGTTCTCCCCCTAACTGTTCAAAATGTCTGGTTTTATATCCCAAAATATCGGATCATTTCATTGGTTTGATGTTATCCCAAACTGTAAAATTCAAATTTGATTTGATTTTGGTATTTGGGGCATAATTTAAACTGATTGGCCAGATTTGAATTTTTGTTCCATGGCATTGCAACTCCAGCTACTTGTTTCAACCAAATGTTACATCTTAAAATTGTTCAGCACACTCTGTGCTTTCAGCCAGTCCTTACTAGCTTTCTCTATCTCTTAAAGGTACAGTACATAACTATACCTTCATAACACCTCCCCGCTTAAGGAAAAAATGAACCATCATAATGAAAAGATGGCTTCATTTTTTTTCTGTTTTGTAACCACATTACCATGACATATATATTACTTTAATCTAAGTTCATACTATGAATAGATACCAATCTCATTTGTACTTGATCAATTAAATCCGCGATAACCATTCTGCGATTACATTCTTACAACCCGCAACATGTACGATATGTAAATTAGAAGTCTGTAACATAAGACTCCAACGAAACAGTCTCATAGTCTTTAAAGCATTCCAAGAACGTTAGAGTATTGTGATTTATGTATGCAACAGTCTCCGACACATAGTTCGTGACATACATATTAAAATGTTGTAAGGCCAGTACTAAACTGTAGTTCTTTTTCGATCATGGAGTATTTCCTCTGGTGGATGTTGATCTTCTTTGAAAAGTAACCAGCTGGCAGTTCAATCCCATCATCATCTTCATGTAGCAGTACAGCTCCAACACCTATGTCACTAGCATTGATAGCAACTTTGCAAGGTTTTGGAAAGTTTGGTGTAGCTAGAACTGGTGCGGTCGTTAATATTGCTTTTAAATGGTTGAATGCCTCCTGGCATTGTTCTATTCACTGAAACTTCTTCAGCAAATCGGTTAACAGTGCCACTACTCTGCAGAAGTTTGGAAGAAACTTCCGATAGAATCCGCTTAGTTCCAAGAATTGAAGTATCTCTTTCTTTGAGATTGATCATGGAAATTTCTCATTGGCCTTTGTCTTTGCGTTCCATGGGGTCAACCTTCCATGACTGCTGTTGTGTCCCAAGAACGTCACCTGTGCTTTCGCAAATTCAGTTTTGTTTAAATTTATTACCAGTTTTGCTATTCATAGTTGTTCAAAGAGCACTGGCAACTGTACCATGTGATCTTTTCAGGACTTACTAAAGATCAAATAGACTGCACAGTTTGTTAACCCATCCACAACTGTGTTCATGAAACTTTGGAATGGTGGGTGCTTTCTTCATTCCAAACGGCATCAGTTTGAATTAATATTTGGGGTTACAAATGCAGAAATTTCTTTTGCTGTCTCTGCGTGCCAGTAACCACGCAGTAAGTCCACCTTGGTGATGTAAGTGGCTTGTCCGACTTTTTCGATACAGTCCTCCAAACACTGTATTGGATATGAGTCTGAATTTTTAATGGCTTTCAACTTCCAATAATCCACGCAAAATCATTGAGACCCGTCCAGTTTGGGAACTAAGACGATTGGCAAATCCCAGTTGCTCTGGCTTGGTTCGATGATATCCTTGTTGAGCATGGCCTCCACCTCCTTCTGGACCTGTCTGGCTTTGAAAGGATTAAGCCGATAGGATATTTTTCTTTTAACTCGGTTTCTTGATCTTCCTCGGGCTTTTCCACAACGAGGCATGTCACTCCCAGCTCGGACCTTGCTAAATCATTCCCAAGAACAAACTAGATTCCTGGAACTGATGCTGTGTCAATCACTCCCACTGTTACTTCACCAGTCTTGAGTTGGCACTCCAACCTGATCTTACATAGAGGAATGCTAAATGTCTGTCTATCTGTCTCACAAATTACCACTCTCCTGGTAACAGATCAGAAAGAGTGCAAATTTGTTCATCTCTTACTATTGCAGACTGGTTAGATCCCTTATCTCTCAAAATTATAACTTCTTGTCCTTCTCCCGCTGTTCTTTTTTTTAGTAAACTATACCCACAGAGGCGAGTTCTTTATAGAGATCAGGTGCTAACTGCACACACAGCTCCTGCCTAGACTGTGCACTCTCCTACAGCTCCTCTACTCTCCTTGGGGTTTCCTTTATTACTTTCACTAATGCCATGGCTTAGCTTCTTTACCACATCTTTTCCCACAATGTCTATTTAATGACCAGCACTGTGACTTTGTGTCCAATTTTAACGTAGGCCTTTTACCTCCTTTCCACCCTCTTGGGCTTCCTTTTTAACTTGTGGTTAACTATCAGCATTCTGCACTCTGTTTCGTAATGTAGGATCTCCCTTACTTCCAACTCCAAACCCTCATAGGATAAAGTCCTGGCTGGGAGTTTGTCTTGTGCACTAACATGTATTCATCTGCTAATTCTGCTGCCTTTCTCACTTCCTGAATTCTCTTTTCATCCATGTGAATTCTTGCCATTTCTGGAAGTGAGTTTTTAAACTCCTCGAGCAGAATAATCTCTCTTAGAGCCTCCTAGGTCTTAGGTATCTTCAAGGCCTGCACCCATCTATCAAAGTGACTGTTTACATCTTTCAAGCTCAACATAAGTCTGACCTGGTCCCTTATTTGTTTCTGAACCGCTGTCTACATGCTGCTGGTATCAATTCATAAGCAGTTAAAACAGTCTGTTTGACCTCTTCATAATTCCTTGACTCCTCATCTAGCTCACTAGCTCTGCCTACCAGTTTAGTCTGAACTAGCACTACCCATAAATCCTTGGACCACTCTATCTGCCTAGCCAATTTTTCAAATGAAATAACGAAGGCTTCAACATCTTTCTCATCAAAATATGGCAGAGTTTTGATCTATTTGTATATATCACTACCTTCTCACTTAATCTCCATCATGTTAACTTGACTTTGCTGACTCAGTTGCAACTTCTCTCTTTTTATTCAGCTCAGAACCGTCTCTCTTTTCTCCTTTTCCTCTCTGTCTCTTTGTTTATATTCTAACTGTTTTCCTCAATTGTAATTTAAGTTTTTCTAACTCTACTGCACTTGTCTGTTTCTCTGACATACCTAAGTGTTTGAGTAATTCCCTTACAATTTCAGCTTTACTTTTGACCTTAGTTAAATCCAATTCTAACCTCTTTGTTAATGAGTTTTGAGAAGATTTGTAGTTCAGGTTGAAGTTCTGGATGTAGGTTTGCTTGCTGAGCTGGTAGGTTTGTTTTCAGACGTTCTGTCACCATAATAGGTAAAATGTTCAGTGAGCCTCTGAATGAAGCATTGGTGGTGTAGCCCCTTTGTATTTATACGTTTCAGTTTCCCCAGGATTGGTGACATCATTTCCTGTGGTGATGTCATTTCCCATGGTGATGTCATTTTCATGTTCTTTTTCTCGGGGGGTGGTAGCTGGGATCCAAGTCAATGTGTTTGTTGATAGAGTTCCGGTTCGAGTGCCATGCTTCTAGGAATTCTCTTGCATGTCTCTGTTTGGCTTGTCCTAGGATGGATGTGTTGTCCCAGTCAAAGTGGTGTCCTTCTTCATCTGTATGTAAGGATACTAGTGAGATTGGGTCATGTCGTTTTGTGGCTAGTTGATGTCTATGTATCCTGGTGGCTAATTTTATGCCTGTTTGTCCAATGTAGTGTTTGCTACAGTTCTTGCAAGGTATTTTATAGATGATATTAGTTTTGCTTGTTGTCTGTATAGGATCTTTCAAGTTCATTAGCTGCTGTTTTAGTGTGTTGACGGGTTTGTGGGCTACCATGATGCCAAGGGGCCTGAGTAGTCTGGCAGGTCTTTTCTGAGATGTCTTTGATGTAGTGGAGAGTGGCTAGGGTTTCTGGACATGTTTTGTCTGCTTGTTAGGGTTTGTTGCTCAGAAATCTGCGGACTGTGTTCATTGGGTACCCGTTCTTTTTTGAATACGCTGTACAGGTGATTTTCCTCTGCTCTGCATTGTTCCTCTGTGAAGCAGTATATGGTGACTCATTGAAATAATGTTCTAATGCAGCCTCATGTGTGGATTTTGGGATGATTGCTTCTGTAGTTCAATATTTGGTCCATACGTGTTGTTTTCCTGTATCCGCTGGTTTGAAGTTCCCCTTTGGCTGTCAACTCTACTGCAACATCTAGGAATGACAGTTTGTTATTGTTTTCCTTCTCTTTAGTGAATTTTGTGCCAGAAAGGTATTAATGATGGTCTTGAAGGTTTCCTCTAATTTGTTTTGTTTAGTGATGACAAAGGTGTTATCCACTTAGTGGACCCAAAGTTTGGGTTGGATGGTTGGCAGAGCTGTTTGTTTGAGTCTCTGCATTACTATCTCTGCTAAGGACCTGTTATCAGAGATCCCATGGGTGTTCTATTCGTTTGTCTGTAGGTCTTGTTGAAAGCTAAGTGGGTGGTACGGCATAGGTCCACTAGCGTGACGATATTGTCCTTGCTGAAGAAGTAGGTGGTGTTTGGTGTGTGTGACTTTGGTTCTTCTAATAATATAGTCAGTTTTTCCTTGGCCAGGTTGATGTTGATGGGATGTGAACAGGGCTGTTAATCCAAGGAAACCATTATTTCATCCTCTTCTATTTTGGTGTCTTAGATGATCTTCAGGAATTTTTGGGTGGAGTGGATGGAGTGGCATGCATCTTCTACTAAATGTTTTAGTCTTTGGTGTAGCTCCTTGGCCAGTCTGTAAGTTGATGTTCCAGGTTGCCAGACTATGGGTCTGAGGGGGGCTCCTGGTTTGTGAATTTTGAGTAATTCGTAGAAGCATGGTATGATGGATCCGTCTGGTTTTTTTTTGGAAGTTTTAGTCTTAGTTATTTCTCCAGATTTCTGAAGTTTTTTGAGTGAGGCTATGATTCGGTTCTCTAGTTGTGGGGTTGGGTGTATCACCACTTGTTGGTAAGTGTTGGTATCTGCAAGTAGTGCATTTGCTTTCTCAATGTAATCTCTGATTTAAGATGACTACCAAGCATGCTTTGTTTGCAGGTAGGATAACAATTTTTAAAAGTCTTTTTAGTGCTGTCCTTTCTTGTGTATTTAGTGTGTTTCCTCCCTTTTTCCTGCTTAATGTTGGTTTGACTGGCTGTCTGATTGTTTGTTGGGTTTCTTCTGTGAGTTGGTTGTCTTTCAGTGTTGTTTCTAATGCTGCTAAGAAATCTTTCTTGTCCACATCCTGGAAGTTGTAATTTAATCCTCTTACTAAGATGGCTTTTTCAGTGTCTGTTAAGGATTGGGAAGATAAGTTTTTTAATCCATGCTTCTGTGTTGTCAGTGTTGTTATTTTGCATAAGTTTGTCTAGTTTTTTCTGCAGGTCTAGTTTTTTTCATTTTCTGTGTTTTATCACTGTCTAATATCTATGGCTTGCTGTACTGTGACTGTCCAATCATGATCTATTGCATATTGAGTAAATCATTTTGGCGCAAAATTTCCCGGTTGTATTTACAGAGTCTGTTGTGGGCACCCTTAAACATTTCTATAAGCATTATGTGGCCATTTTGCTGTGCTATTCTTTTGGCTAGGCAAAAATGAGGACTGCAGATGCTGGAAACCAGAGTTTAGATTAGAGTGGTACTGGAAAAGCACAGCAGGTCAGGCAGCATCCGAGGAGCAGGAAAATCGGCGTTTTGGGCAAAAAAAAGCCCTTCATCAGTAATAGAGGCAGGAAGCCTCCAGGCTGTGCTTTTATAGCACCACTCTGATCTAAACTATTCTTTTGGCTAGTGGAGTGTTAAGGGGAGGTTTTGTATTTAAGACATTTAGGTAGTACCTGTTTCCTTAGGCATTCGTGCAGGAAGTACAGCTGTTTGTGGGTGGTGGTCTGTCAGATGGCATTGACTTCCAATTTTCAGGCCAGATTTAGTGTATTATGCTCATATATGTTAGCGAGTTTTGAGAGGATTTGTAGCTCAGGTTAAGACTCTGGATGTGGGTTTGCTCGCTGAGCTGGAAGGTTCGTTTTCAGACGTTCCGTCAGCATACTAGGTAGCCTGTTCGGTGAGCCTCCGAATGAAGGACTGGTGGCATAGCCCGCTTTCTATTTATATGTTTGAGTTTCTCCAGGGTTGGTGATGTCATTTCTGTGATGACATCATTTCCCATGATGATGCCATTTCCTGTTGCTCTTCTCAGGGAGTGTTAAATGGGATCCAAGTCAATTTGTTTGTTGATAGAGTTCCGGTTGAAATGCCATGCTTCTAGGAATTCTCGTACGGCTTGTCCTAGGATGGATATGTTGTCCCAGTCGAAGTGATGTCCTTCATCTGTATGTAAGGATACTAGTGAGAGTTGGTCATGTTGTTTTGTGGCTAGTTGATGTTCACGTATCCTGGTGGTTATGCATTCCTGTGAGAGTACCGGGCTAATGGTAAGTTTCTTGGTAGTGTAGATGAGCAGAGAGATCTCTGTATCCAGGTACTAGATCCTTGAAAGATGCCACCCAGGTTGATACGGCTGTTAAGAAGGCATACAGTGTGATAGCTTTTATTGGTAGAGGGATTGAGTTTCGGAACTATGAGGTCATGCTGCAGCTGTACAAAGCTCTGGTGTAGCCACACCTGGAGTATTGCTTACAGTTTTGGCCACCGTATTATAGGAAGGATGTGGAAACTTTGGAAAGGGTTCAGAGGAGATTTACTAGGATGGTAATTGCCTGGTATGGAGGGAAGGTCTTACAAGGAAAGGCTGAGGGACTTGAGGCTGTTTTCGTTAGAGAGACGAAGATTGAGAGTTGACTGAACTGAGACATAAGATAATCAGAGGGTTAGATAGGTTGGACAGTGAGTGCCTTTTTCCTTGGATAGTGGTGGCTAGCACGAAGGAACATAGCTTTAAATTGAGGGGTGATAGATATAGCACAGATGTCAGAGGCAGTTTGTTTACTCAGAGTAGAAGATGCATGGAATGCACTGTCTGCAACGGTCATAGACTTGCCAACTTTAAGGGCATTTAAATGGTCATTGAATAGGCATATGGACGAGAATGGAATAGTGTAGTTTAGATGGGCTTCAGATTGGTTTCACGGGTCGGCACAACATTGAGGGCCGAAGGGCCTATACTGCACTGTAATATTCTATGTGAAGTAAAAATTAAAAGTTTTATTCTTTAAGCCCAACACAGAACATTAAAAGAACAGCTAGTTACAACTCCTTTCTCTTAAACCTATCTTTTACCTCCCCCTTTACAATACTGGTCTGATTTAAAAAAAAACACGATTTAAGATTTACAAAAAAAAAGTTTCAAAGCCAGCTAGCTTTGTCAATTCTCCTCTGTAGATTTTCCTCTGTATTCTCCTGGGTCATCTTGTCTTCAGTCTCATCCCTTCTTAATTCTTGAGATCCAGGGGTATCTCCTGTTTAGGGGATGTGTTTAAAGAAGGGGTCCTGATGTCTTTTGTATAGCTGCATCAGAAATTTGGATTACCTAATGGTGATCTCTTTCGATACTTCCAAATTCAAGATTACATACAGAACAAGACTACGCTATTAGATAGTCTTTATAAATCAGATAGAGAACGTAGAGTGTTATGGCCAATGGGGGTATCTTCAGTCAGCACTATTTATCATTTATTACATGATGAAGTATCGGGAGATATGGACAATCTGCTTAAAACATGGGATCGGGATTTGGGACTGGAAATCTCTATAGAAATGTGGAATGACATTTGGGAAAATGCCAGAAAAATCTCCATCTGCAACAGAACTCCAGCCATTCAGTTGAAGATACTTGATAGGGCCCATATAGCACCGGACCGATTGGCAAAATTTAAGGCAGGAGCATCTCCAATGTGTCCCAAATGTAAAGTAGAGGTGGGTACTCTTGTACATTGTTTATGGACCTATCATAAGATCCGCAGATATTGGACTAAAGTAGCAAGTGCTCTTACAGAAATCTTAGGAACGGAAATTAGAGTGGATCCAGTATCTCTCCTTTTGGGCTTTTCGAACTTACCCTCCCTGGATATGCATGGGAAGAGATTATTTTCTATTCTCTTTTCTGTGCAAGGAAAAATATTTTGGTAAACTGAGTGGCTGAGGGCCCCCCTGAGCTTTCGAATTGGCACAGAATAATCATGGAACGTATTCCCCTTGACTTCCTTACAAATATGGTGCACCAAAAGACCGAATTAATCTGTAAAATATGGCAGCCCTTCTTGAATTACACAAATACAAATATTTTGGCCATCCTAACAAGGGCTTTTCTTTAACTGAGATGGCGAACCTGGCTAGTCCAGGGCCCCTTGGGAGAGGAATCACGCAGGAATACGGGTTTTGTTATGATTTGATGTTAACACATTCCGAGCATGTATCTCACTACTCAATTTCTGTGTTATCCATCGTTGTTTACCTGAATAATGTAAGAGACTTAATTATACACTCTGGTTAGTTGTAGGTTAGATTAGTAGTTAGTTGAGTTTTGTTTTTTTCCTCGGTATCTCTTTTTTCTGTTTGATAGATTTTGGTTATTATTTATTTAAGATTTAATTATATATCAGTGTTTATACTTGGGGTTTTTTTTATTTGTAAACTTGTAAAAATATGTTAAATTTTCAATAAAAAGTCTATTAAAAAAGTTAAAATCCCCAAATTAATATGACTCTGGTTTTGCTACACACCTGCCTAATTGGTACATTTATTCAATCAAGCACTTCAGAGCTGCTACCAAGGTGTCTGTACATAACATCTATTACAGTTTTATGGCCTTCACTATTCCTCAGTTCTCCCCGCCCCCATGCAGTCTCCACTGAATGCTTTCCCCTCATTATATCCTCCCTTGCCATTGAAATAATTTTGTTTCTAATCAATAAGGGTACTTCACCTCCTCTGCCTTTTTCCTGTCCATCCTTACAACCTAATTTATTTAGTTCCCAATCCCAACCATCCTGCAGCTATTTCTCAGTAATGGCTATTATATCATCATCTTCAATTTGAATGAAGATTCAGTTACTTAGTTTCTATTCTCTGAACTTCTAATAGCTGATGGTGGGATATTAGGCAAATCTTCATGTTGTAGCATTCATATTATTCCCCAAACACACAGTCCAAAAAACAGTTCAAACTTTGGATTCTCCTTGCTAGAGTGATCATCTTTCTATGATGGATTAGTGGTGCTGGAAGAGCACAGCAGTTCAGGCAGCTTCTTGGATGCTGCCTGAACTGCTGTGCTCTTCCAGCACCACTAATCCAGAATCTGGTTTCCAGCATCTGCAGTCATTGTTTTTACCTCATCTTTCTATGATGTCCTGTTATCATTCAAATAAATATCTGCCATCTATTTGAACGTAAGGCCTGTCTGGAGTGTTTATGGAGCTCTTTTATTAAGAACAAATCTGCAATTAATTTCACACCTTGCCTCTCAAACAAAAAAACAGAAGTGATCTTTGGACTGTTTGCTGCTGCTTATTTCAAAAGAACAGAGCAAACAAAAGCTTACAGTCCAAAGTTCACTTTTCAGCTCTCAACAGTCAGTTCACAGCTCCAAACCAAAAACAAAATAGAAAAATGACTGGAGGTTCTAATGTGCCTCCACTCTCAGAACATGAAATGTCATTTTAGAAAGTGATAAGGTTAGAAAGACTTAAACGACAAACAAAACACAAAACTCACAGACATTCATCTTCCTCCCAACGGATTCTTAATCACTTTTCAACTTGGTCATGTTCTTAAATTCACAGCAGTTTATATTTGGGCTAACACATCAGTAATTATATTTTCTTTTGTGGAAGTATGTAAATGTTTTGTTAAATAGCTAAAGATCTCAGCTCAATCTGAATAATTTTGGAGTCTGAGTTCTTAACTTTTATAGAAAAGTTAACATATTCCTGTCAGTAAAACACAAGACTTCACAGTTTCAATGTCAAACATAAACTTCAAAGAGTCAAAGAACTTCTGACACCACCAATGCCTTCTCTTCTATTGCTGAATATTTCCTTTGATGTTGGTTCAACTTGGAAAAATAAGTCGGGGCTTCTCCCTTCTAGCCTCTGTAAGAGAACTACTCTAATCCCCAAATTGCTAGTGTCTACTGTCAATTTAAATGGTTTGCTAAAGTTAGGTGCAATTAATACATGTCCATTCATTAAAATTGCTTTTAGCTTTTCAAAGGTTACCTGGCATTCTATTGACTGCACCATCTTTGTCTCTGTACACAGCAAATTAGTTAATGGTATGGTATTAAAGTTAGATACAAGTTTTCAATAAAATCTATATATTCCCAAGATCCTTGTTATCTCTCGCTTTGTTCCGTGAATGGGAAAATCAATTAAAGCTTTTACTGTTCTGGGTGACACTTGACCTTATCCTATGACATGTCCTAAGAGTCTCACCTTGACTTTTGAAGATTCACTTTTTATTAGGTTTAACACTAATCTGGCTGACTGTAATTGAGAAAACAAGTTTTCTAACTGTGTTCTGTCCGTGTTGTACTATGTACTACAATGCGATCCAAATAAACAACATAATTAGCTTTTCAGCTATAACTCTACTCATTAATCATTGAAATGTGCCTGAGACATTCTGAAATCCAAATGGTGTAACCTGCCATTGGTACAATCTATTAGGTATGGCAAAAGTGGAAATTTCCTTAGACCTTATTGTCAATGGTACTTGCAAATATGCTTTTAACAGATCAATTTTGGATAGGAATGATGCAGTACCAGCTCTATCAATGTACTCTTCTAGCCTATGATAGATTATGAATCTGTCTTTGTGACTGCATTCACTTTCTGTTGTCTACAAATCACCTAATTGAGCTGTCTAGTTTAGTAACCAATACTATGGGTAAACATCTTTTATTTATGTATGTTATGTATAATTTCACCACATCTAGATTGATAGATTTACAAAACTTTTACTCTCCTTTAAATAACTATCTCTGTTAAATGACTATCTTTCTTGCTGCTTCTGTTTTGGTGCAAACGTCTTGCGACAGAAGCCGTTCCTAGGACTTTCACCTTCGTAGTAATTTAGGTGGTAAATTAAAACATTCTTTATTTCGTGATGCAAAGTGGATTTCCGTATTGCATTTTTTTTTACCAAAAGCTCTAATACTTGGTAAACATGATTGTTAAGGCATGAATCTCATTATTTTTTTCAATGATACACGTTTATGAAATTTAATATTTTTTTGCAATTCAAAGTCAACAGAAAAACTTTATTTCGAGAATTGTTGAATTTTTTTCATTTTATATTTGAAGACTTTCAATATGAACTAGCATTCCTTGAAGCCTGTCTCTCTTCGTCAAACCTACTAACAAAAATAACTGTAGCTCATAAAAACATAATCTTCTCTGGTTTTTAATTTTTCAGAACATGCATGAAGTGCCATAGAATGGGAATTGAAAATGTTTGTGACTAAATCCCGGAGAAGATTATAACTACATTTTCAAAAAGACAACAGTGGAGTTGGTTCCTCTTTCTGCTGTTACCTTCAAGTTTACAATGGCAACATTTTTGTGGCTTGGTGGCTAATACTTTGTCAGTTTGGAACATCAACTTTTGTTTGCACAACTGCTTTTAGAGATTGTTTATTCGCAGATGAAATGCACCGCAATTAGAAATGGACTGTCAAGACCAAAAATGGAGGTGTCCTGGCTACTTTCTGTTCGAAATCGATCAGTGAGGATAAGTTGAAGTTGACATTGCAAGCTTTGCTTGGAAAACAGTATGCAGGAAGTTGATCTTCAATCCACAAATGCTTTAAAAGGTAAGTGTTTTGATAATGTCTATTACAGTAGAGATTTCTCATAGAAACTCTACAAAAATATGTTTGAACAAATTAAGAGAAAATTGCCATGACAAATGGATCAATAACCAACAAACATGGATTAAGGTAATTGGCTGATGAGCAGAATGAAGATGAGAACTTTTTTCAGCAGCACATTGCTTTGAGATGGAATGTTATGACCAAAAAGGTGGTAGCAACTGATTGCATAATAACTTTTAGAATATGTACAGCCCTTCTCAGATTGCAAATGGGTTCGCAAGTTGAGTAGTTTGCAAGTTGGAAAACCATGCGGGATAGTAAAAAGTAGTCATTTGTAAATACTTGAAATGTTTGTAATTAAAATAATACCTCTGTATGAGATCACATTCATAAGTATAAGAGTTGATAGATCTCTGCTTGTCAGAGAGTCATATAGCATAAAAACACGCATTGTAGCCCATCATGTCTGTGTTGATCAATGAACATCAAACTGTACTAATCCCACTTAACTGAACCTGGTCTGTAGTCTACTAAACCCTGGCATTTTAAGTGCTCATCCAGATGCTTTTAAATGTTGAGAGTATTTGTCTCTGCATCCTTTTAGGCAGTGCGTTCCATAATTCTACCACCCTCTGGGTGAAAACATTTTTCCTCTGATCACCCCTAAACCAAAATTGTCTGGTCTTTGACATGACTGCCATGGGGAGAAGATTCTCATGATCTACACTATCTATGCCTCTCATAATTTTATATACCTCAGTCAGATTCATGCTCTGCCTCCTCTGCTCCAATGAAAACAAAACCTCCACCATCAGTCTTTGCTTTCTCTTTGCAAACCAATTTTGTCAATTGCCATAAATCCCATAGGCTATTACCTTTTGAACCATCCTTCCATGTGGGACTTTGTCAAAGTCCTTATCAAAGTCCATGTAAACCAAATCAACTGCACTACCCTTATCAATATAATTAGTTGCCTTTTCAAAACAAAAACTAAATTACATTAGTCAGACTGGATATCCAGTCACTCCTCATAACTGAGACATTCCATCCTAGGCAACATCCTCGTGAATCTCCCCTGTACCCTAGCCAGTGCAGCCACGTCGTTATGATCATGTGGCAGCCAGAAATGCACACGGTATTGTTTACTAACCAAAACTTTATAAAATTGCGACAAGACTTTTGTAGTGATTATAATGAGGTCAGCCAGATGGACCTCATAGAATGACTTCACTGATTGAGGCTGTAAATTTGGTTCAGTCAGGGAGCCCGGCTGGCAGATATAAACAGGAGTGTCAGACATCCTGTTTGCTGAGAGTTGACTATAAGGGAGCTGGATCAGTGTCAAGGACTCTCCACGTGTAAATAAAGGGTGATTGGTGATGGAATACTAACCTTTGTGGATTTATTTCAACTACATTGCTTCTGTATTCTATACTCTGGCTAATGATGGCAAGCATCCTATTTACCTTTATCACCGCTCTGTCTGCTTGTGCTGACATCTTCAGGTGCCTGTGGAATTGTACCCCAAGGTCTCTTTATTCCCAAGTAACTCCCTAGAGCTCTACCATTCATTGTGTACATTCTTCTCTTATTAGATCTCTCAAAATGCATTACCTCACACATATCAGGATCAAATTCCATCTACTATTGCTCTGCCCAGTTTACCAGCAGGTCAATATGAAACTGTAGCCTGAGACTATCCTTCTCACTGTCAATAATATTACCAATTTTTATGTCATCTGCAAACCGACTAAATGTACTTTGTATATTCACATGCAAGTTGTTAACATACTGAACAAACAGCAAGGATCTTGGCACCAAACCTTGTGGCACACCACTAGTCACATGTTTCCAATCACAAAAAGAAACCTCCACCATCAGTCTTTGCTTTCTATTTGCAAGCCAATTTTGAATCCAGGTTGACAATTTGCCTTGAATCCCATTGGCTATTACCTTTTGGACCAGCCTTCCATGTGGGACTTTGTTAAAGTCCTTATCAAAGTCCATGTAAACCAAATCAACTGCACTACCCTCATCAATATATTTAGTCACCTTTGCAAAGAAAAACTCAATTACTTTAGTTCAGATTGTATCTCCATCCAACAAATCTGTGCTGACTCTCCCTGATCAATCCCTGCGTTTCCAGGTGTTGGTTAATCCCATCCCTCACATTTTTTCAAATAATTTCTCTGACCTCAGACTAAGTGGTCTATAATCACTCAGCCTAACCTTGCTGCCCTTCTAAAACAAAGGAACCACATGAGCTGTCCTCTAACCATCTGGCACTTTATCTGTGGCCAGCAAAGTATTAAGTATCTCTGTCAGGGTCCTAGCAATCTTCTACCTTGCCTCTCACAACAGCCTGGGATACATCCCATCACGTCCAGGGGATTTATGCACCTTTATGCCTACTAGACATTTCTTTTATCTCCTCTTTATTAATCTTAACATGCTGTAGAACCTTATCATGCCAATTGAAATCTCCAGCTACAATAATTTTCTCCTTTGTGAATACAGATGATAAATATTCATTTTATACCTCACCAATATCCTCTGGCTCCACACACAAATTGCCTCTTTGGTGTCTTTTAGGTCCCATTCTTGCCCTGATCATCCTCTTGCTCTTAATATACTTATAAAATGCTTTGGGGTTTTCTGTGAAATTTCATCTGGAAGAGGACTCCAATGGAGTGTGCATTCCTTGTTTGTCTATCCAACCCTTCCAGAGTTTCATTCTCTTACCAACTTTCATGTTGCAATCTCTGAGATATATCAGTTCATGCCTACTGAAATCCAGGCTAAGAGTCATTGAAGATTCAACATCAAAGGCCTTAAATGTTTCAGAAGGCAGCCCTTCTCAGTCAGCATCTCACTGCCAACTTCCAGCTGTCAGGAGCTACATTGTATGCATAATTACTTCAAGATGGTGTCACTGGCATGTAGAGGGAGTATTAAGGCTCCTAAACGCATATGCTCCAGGCTGGCCTAACCCTTCCTTCTCTCTCCTCTTTTCTGTTTTTTTCTTTATCTTTTATTTTCTGTCATCTCTTGACATGCGGAAGCCGGAGCGGTGTCAGAGGGTTGTTAGCAGGAGCGGTGACTATACCCGGATCAAGAAATCTTGGCTTCGGTAGGCCTGGAGCCTGGACCTGGGAGCTTGGTGGGCCCTCAGCTGCGCGGAGTTTGGACTCCAGAGTGGGGTTGCAGTAGACTCACAGTGGGATCTCAATGGGCTGTCAGCTACAGTGGAGCTTGGTGCCTGGAGTGCATCTGCGGTGGGCCCACAGTCGGACATATGGGTTATTGGCTGCGACTGTGCGGTGGAGCTTGGAGCCCGGAGTGGGCTGCATCCATTGTATAGAATCAGGTTGAATTTGACTTGGGCTGGAGGCAAGGCCCGGCACAGTCTGCTTGAAGGACAGTAATGCTGATCTTTTTATTTCTTTGATTTTTTTTCTAATCTATTCCTAAGGTATTGTACCTGGATATCTTTATAGCTAACATGGCACTGTAAGTGGCGACTTTGTAAACTTTCCATTGCACTCGTGGCAATAGACCTAATTCTACCTGTAAAAGATATTTTGCAATCCCTCTTTGTTCTCCTAATTTCTTTTTTCAGCATCCTAATGAGTATACTTCTGAAAGACCTCTTCTGTTTTTAATGCTGCGCACCTAACAAATGTTTTCTTCTTTTTCTGTATCAAACTCTTGATATACCTTGACATCTAAGGTTCCCCAGCCTTGCTACCCTTGCCCTTTAGACTTAGAGGTGCAAGCTGGCCCTGAGCTCTCAATATACTACTTCTGAAAGACCCTCACTTTCTAAATGTAGACTTGCCTGCAAGTAGCTGCTCCCAATCTATGTTTGCCAGATTCTGTCAATGATATTGAAATTGGCCTTCCCTCAACTTAGACACTTAACTTCTAGAACCATTCCTAACCATTTCCATAACGACGTTGAAACTTCCAGTTATGGTCACTATCCTCAAAATGTTTTCCCACTGACAACCAATTGACTGGCTTCACTCCCTAGAATTCCCCATCTCATGATCTTATAGGCACGGAAAACTCTCCTGAGTGCATTGGAAAAATTCCACTCTGCCTAATCCTTTCAGACTAAGGTGATCTTAATTCATGAGACTAAAGTTGAAATTCCTCCTACTACAAGCCTACTCGTCTCACATCCTTTTGTGATTTATCTACATATTTGCTCCTTTATCTCCCTCTGACTATTGGAATGCTGTAGTATATATCCAGCAAAATGATAGCTTTTCTCTTTTAAAACATCTACTTAGATGACCTCATTTGAAGAGCCTTCTATGTCATTCTCCCATGCCCTCATCTCTACTCTGGAATGTTGAGCTGCCAGTCTTGCTCTTTCTTTAACCATGTCTCAGTGATCACAATGATATCATATTCCCATGTGTTGATCAATGCTCTAAGTGCATCCACCTTACCAGTCAGGCTCTTTGCATTAAAATAAATATAATTTAGCTTTCCAGTTCTCCTTTATGCCTGTTCATGCCCATGTCTTCTCTGCCTGTTCGACTATCCTAGTATTCCTTCTGTATCTGACTTAAATTGTTCTTGATTTTACATCTACTCTGTGCCCCATCCCCTGCTAAATTAGTTTAAAACCTCTCCAACTGTAGAAACAAACCTCCCAGCAAAGATGTTGGATTTATTCTGGCTCAGGTGTGATTTACCCAGCTTGCACCAGTCCCACCTTCCCCAGAAAGTGTCCAATGATCCAAAATCTAAAGCCCTTCTTCCTACACCATCCCCTGAGCCACGCGTTCACCTATCTTCCTTTTGCCATATTCTGAGTATAGCAGACATTCTGAGACATCTCTGATCCTAACACCAGGGAAGCAATATACATTTAAAAGTCTTGTTTGCAGACAGAACTGCACATCGAGTCTCCTATCACTAAAGTGCTCCTTTTTCCTCCCCTGCTATGCAGCAGAGCCAACGATACAGCCACAAACTTGGCTGCTGCTGCTTTTCCATGAGAGGTCATGGAACAGTATCCAACCCAGTATACCTGCTTGAGAGGAGGGGCCACAAGGAAGCCTTGCTCTACCTGCTCATGCTTACTGGTCTACCTGGTGGTCAACCCCGAATGCTTTTCTGCCTGAATATCCCTTATTAGTGGCTTGCTCAGTTTGGTAAACGTGGTATTTGTGATGTCCTCGACATCACAGATGCTCCAGTGTGAGGTTCTCGCCAAGGAAAAAAAGGAGGCCTATACCAGGTGTAAACAGCTAGGATCAAGTGAATTCCTTGAGTACAAGGGGAATAGGAACACACTTGAGAGGGAAATCAGGAGGGCAAAAATGAGATTGCCTTTGCAAATGAGGTTAAAGAGAATCCATAGAGGTTCTACGAATATATTAAGGTCAAAAGTGTAACTAGAGAGAGATTAGGGCCCCTTAAAGATCAATGAGGCCATGCCTGTGTGGAACCACAGGAAATGGGTGAGCAACTAAATAAATGTTTCACATTGGTTTTTATGGTGGCGCAAGATGTGAAAGCTAGGGAATTTGGGGAAATAAATTGTAATGTCTTGAAAATAGTCCACATTATAAAAGAGGAGGTGCTGTCAATCTTAAAACACATAAAGGTGGATAGATTCCTGAGACCAAATCATCTGTATCCCAGGAAATTTGGGAAGTTAAGGAAGAAATTGCAGGCCACCAGCAGAGATATTTGTATCATCTGTAGCCACTGGTGAGGTGCTGGAAGACTGGAGGGTTGCTAATGTTGTGCCTTTATTTAAGAAAGGCTACAAGGAAAAGCCCAGAAATTATAGACTGGTGCGTCTGATGTGGGTAATTATTGGAGGGGTTTCTGAGAGACAGTGTTTACATGCATATGGGAGAGGCAAGGACTCATTAGGGATAGTCAGTATGGGCTTTGTGCATGGAAAATCATGTCGCACAAACTTGATTGAGATCTTTTTGAGGGCGTAACCAAGAAGGTAGATGAGGGCAGAGTGGTAGAAGTTGTCTACATGGATTTTAGCAAGGCTTAGGACAAGGTTCCCTAGATTAGTTAGTAGAGTTAGATGAATGAGATCCAGGGAGAGCTAGCGAATTGGTTACAAAATTGACTTGATAGTAGGAGACAGAAGTTGGTGGTAAAGTGTTGTTCTTTGGATAGTAGGCCTGTGACTAGCAGTGCTAGGATCACTGTTGCTTGCCATTTATATAAATGATTTGGATGAGAATATAGGAAGAATGGTTCATAAGTTTGCAGATGACACCATGGGATCTTGATCAGCTGGACTGAGGAGTGGCAGGTAGAGTTTAATTTAGATAAATGCAAAGTGTTGCATTTTGGTAAGAGAAATCAGGACAGGACTTGCACAATTAATGGTAGAGCCCTGGGGAGTGTGGTCAAACAAAGAGACCTAAGAGTTCGGTATATAATTCCTTGAAAATGGCATCACAGGGTGGTGAGGAAGGCATTTGGCATGCTTACCTTCATTGGTCAGAGTATTAAGTACAGGAGTTGGGACATCATCTTGAGGCTGTACAGGACATTGGTGAGGCCACTTTTGGAGTACAGTCTGTAATTCTAGTTGTGCTGCTTCAGGAAGGATATTATTGAATTGGTAAGAGTGCAGAAAAGATTTACAAGGATGTTACTGGGACTAGAAGGTTTGAGTTATAAGGAGAGGCTGGGTGGGGTGGGACTTCTTTCCCTGGAGCAAAGGAGGTTGAGAGGTGACCTTACAGAGGTTTATAAAATCATGAGAGACATGGATAAGGTAAATAGCAAAGGTATTTTCCCTAGGGTAGAGAAATAGAGGGCATAGTTTTAAGGTGAGAGTGGAAAGATTCAGAAGAGACCTGAGGGGCAATCTTCCCGTAGAATGATCTGCCAGCTGCAGTGGTAGATGCAGGTACAGTTACAATATTTAAAAGACATTTGGACAGGCATATGAATAGGAAAGATTTGGTGGGATATGGACCAGGCACAGGCAAATGGGACTAGTTAAGTTTGGGAGACCTGGTCAGCAAGGTTGAGTTGGACCAAAGGGCCTGCTTCTGTGCTGTACATCTCTACGTGATCAAGCAAGGACTGGAGCTAAATAAACTTCCTGCATATGTGGCCAACCTTAGCTCGGGAAATTTTTTTGATTTTCCACATTTGCAGGAGGAGCATTCATGGTGTCCAAGTTTCCTGCAATTTGTGATCCTTAACAACTATAAAGGAGAAGTTAGGAATAAATTACTCAACCTTAACATTATCCAATACTCACCAAATCAGATTTCTTTCTCTCTTTCTCTCTCTCTCTCTCTCCCACTCTCTCTCTCCCCCACTCTCTCACCCCCACTCTCTCACCCCCACTCTCTTGCCCCCCACTCTCTCCCTCTCACTCACTCTCCCTCCCTCTCTCTCACTCACTCTCAGTCTCTCACTCTCTCTTTCCCACTCTCTCTCTCACTCTCACTCTCCCTCTCTCACTCACTCTCTCACTCACTCACTTTCTCTCACTCTCTCTTGTCTCTCTCACAGGCTCTTCTGAGACTCCAGTTCCCAGTGAGTTTGCATTGTGGTTTTCCTGGAATTTCATTCTTTGCTGTGTGTTGGGCCCCTGATCTTGGGCTCCAATTTGACCTGTTACAAACCTTACAAGCTTTACAAACTATGAACAAAAAACCCTTGCAATGAATTCCTATCTGCTCGACAATTCCTGAAATACGCATTCATTCGGATGGCGCCTCACTCGGATGTGATCTCTCTCCTGACCATGTGAAGCTTACTAACACTTGACTTCAACTTCAATCAATCTAAGCTTAGACTCTGTTAAGACATTTTTTCAAATTTGTACATTTTTCTTTGTGCATCAATACAAATGCTGTTTATCTCATATGGTGTTACAATTAAATAAAGGTAATTATGAGGGCATGAGAGCGGAACTGACAAAAATAGACTGGAAGCAGAGGCTTGCGGGGAACACAGTAGAGCAAATATGGCAGGAGTTTGTGGGTATAATAAAGGACACTGTACAGAGGTTCATCCCCAAGAAAAGAAAGATTATCCAGGGAGGGAGTAGACAGCCATGGCTGACAAAGGAAGTCAGGAAATGTATTAAAGAAAAAGAGAGATCCTATAAAGTGGCCAAGAGCAGTGGGAAATCAGAAGATTGGGAAGGCTACAAAAACAAACAGAGGATAACAAAGAGAGTAATAAGAAAGGAGAGGATCAAATATGAAGGTAGGCTAGCCAGTAATATTAGAAACGATAGTAAAAGTTTCTTTCAATACATAAGAAACAAACGACAGACAAAAGTAGACATTGGGCCACTTCAAACTGATGCTGGAAGCCTAGTGATGGGAGATAAGGAAATAGCAGGAGAACTTAACAAGTACTTTGCGTCAGTTTTCACAGTGGAAGACAGGAGTAATATCCCAACAACTAAAGGGAGTCAGGAGGCTGAGTTGAGTATGGTTGTCATTACAAAAGAGATAGTGCTAGAAAAGCTAAAAAGTCTTAAAATTGATAAATCTCCTGGCCCCGATGGGATACATCCTAGAGTTCTGAGAGAGGTGGCTGAGGAAATAGTGGAGGCATTGGTTGAGATCTTTCAAGAGTCACTGGAGTCACGGAAAGTCCCGGATGATTGGAAGATCGCGGTTGTAACCCCATTGTTCAAGAAAGGATCAAGACAAAAGATGGAAAATTATAGGCCAATTAGCCTAACCTCGGTTGTTGGTAAAATTCTAGAATCCATCATTAAGGATGAGGTTTCTAAATTCTTAGAAGAGCAGAGTCTGATTAGAACAAGTCAACATGGATTTACTAAGGGGAGGTCATGCCTGACAAACCTGTTGGTATTCTTTGGAGAGGTGACAAGTAGGTTAGACCAGGGAAACCCAGTGGATGTGGTCTATCTAGACTTCCAAAAGGCCTTTGATAAGGTGCCACACGGGAGGCTGCTGAGCAAGGTGAGGGCCCATGGTGTTCGAGGTGAGCTACTGGGATGGATTGAGGATTGGCTGTCTGACAGAAGGCAGAGAGTTGGGATAAAAGGTTCTTTTTCAGAATGGCAGCCGGTGACGAGCGGTGTCCCGCAGGGTTCAGTGTTGGGGCCACAGCTGTTCGCATTATATATTAATGATCTGGATGAAGGGACTGGGGGCATTCTAGCGAAGTTTGCCGATGATACGAAGATAGGTGGACAGGCAGGTAGTACTGAGGAAGTGGGGAGGCTGCAGAAGGATCTAGACAGTTTGGGAGAGTGGTCCAGGAAATGGCTGATGGAATTCAACATGAACAAATGCGAGGTCTTGCACTTTGGCAAAAAGAATAAAAGCACAGACTACTTTCTAAATGGTGAGAAAATTCATAAAGCCAAAGTACAAAGGGATCTGGGAGTGCTAGTCGAGGATTCTCTAAAGGTCAACATGCAGGTTGAGTCTGTGATTAAGAAAGCGAATGCGATGTTGTCACTTATCTCAAGAGGGTTGGAATATAAAAACACCATTGTGCTACTGAGACTTTATAAAGCTCTGGTTAGGCCCCATTTGGAGTACTGTGTCCAGTTTTAGACCCCACACCTCAAGAAGGACATACTGGCACTGGAACGTGTCCAGCGGAGATTCACATGGATGATCCCTGGAATGGTAGGTCTAACATATGAGGAACGGCTGAGGATCTTGGGATTGTATTCATTGGAGTTTAGAAGATTAAGGGGAGACTTAATAGAGACGTACAAGATAATACATGGCTTGGAAAGGGTGGATGCTAGGAAATTGTTTCCGTTAGGTGAAGAGACTAGGACCCGTGGACACAGCCTTAGAATTAGAGGGGGTAAATTCAGAACAGAAATGCGGAGACATTTCTTCAGCCAGAGAGTGGTGGGCCTGTGGAATTCATTGCCGCAGAGTGCAGTGGAGGCCGGGACGCTAAATGTCTTCAAGGCAGAGATTGATAGATTCTTGTTGTCTTGGGGAATTAAGGGCTACGGGGAGAATGCGGGTAAGTGGAGTTGAAGTGCCCAGCAGCCATGATTGAATGGCGGAGTGGACTCGATGGGCCGAATGGCCTTACTTCCACTCCTATGTTTTATGGTCTTATAGACAGAATAATTATCTGAATTTTGTCCTGAATTCTCTCCCTAATGGCATTGTGGGTCTATCTTCAGCAGTTCAAGAAGTCAGCTCACCAGCATCTTTTCCAGGGCAACTAGGTACAGACAATAAATGTTGGTCAGCCAACGATGCCCAAGTCTCACAAGTGAACAAAAAGGCGAATTGTCAACTTTGAAGAGTATCATGGAGAGTTTCTTTCTGTGACCTGCAATTATGTCTGTAGTGATTGCAATGAGGTCAGAGAGCTGGACCTCATAGAATATAAGTTCCCTGATTAGGGTTGTTAATCTGGTGCAATCAGAGAACCCTGGCTGGCATAGAAAAAAGATGAGTAAACTGAGGTTTGAAGTTTGTCCTCATTTCCCTGAAAATTGGTTGAATGGTAGGGTGTGGGGCCTGGCTTTGCTGCTCCTCTCCCTTGTAAAATTGCTGTTTTCCTGTATACAGCTGCTAATGTTAATTGTTTTGTAAACTGTATTGTTTAATAATAGAAGAATAAACAGGAAATTAAGAAAAATAAAAGAAAAGGGTGAGTGCCAGAGATGCTGACACTCTTGTACTTGACTCTGAATGAGGCAGTACTAACGTCAAGGACTATTCATATGTAAATAAAGGGTGATGGGATACTGGCCTCGGGAGTTATTTCAGTAACAACTAGAGTAAAGCATGATCCTGAAGAAACTTGCTTGCAACAATCGTCATTGAGTTGCTGACAAGCATTTCTTACACTCTTTGTTTGGTGTTTGTTAGGGAAGTTTGAGTTGTACAACCCTGCTGTTGAGGATGGGGCTCAGTTTGTGGAAAAATGTGTCATTTTGCCAAAAGAAAATCAATGAGTAATTCTCCTGACAGCCTGTGGAGCTGCAGCTTTTTCTGTCAACAGGAGCCTAACTTTCCCTGAGGTACAAGATACTAAAACCTTTTAAGAATTGATGGACATAGTTAAGGAATATTACAATCCTAAGCCGCCTCTAATTTTGATATGCTATCACAATTACTTGGCAGTTCAAGAACCAGGGAAATTCATATCGAGATTTTTAAATAGATTAAGATGACTGGCAGAAGCCTGGGAATGTGGTTAATCATCGTAGAATCCCTATAGTGTGGAACAGGCCATTCGGCCCAACCAGCCCACACCGACTCTCTGAAGAGCATCCCACCCAGATTTCCCATGGCCAATCCACCCAACCTACACATCCTTGGACACTACAAGCAACTTAGCTTGGCCAATTGACCTAACCTGCACATCTTTGGACTGTGGGAGCAAACCTATGCAGACACGGGAAGAAACTGCAATCTGGAATTAAACCTGGGTCCCTCGTGCTGTGAGGCAGCAGTGCTAACCACTGAGCCACAATACTGCCCCAATGAGATGTTTGGGGACCATCTAGTGTTTGGGATTAATACAGGTTGTTCTGCTGTAATGCACATTTCATTAACACAAATTTGATGTAATGTGATTGACGAATTGAGGACACTGTTCCTAAAGCACAAACTTTTAAAATGTGTGTTGGCTGTAACACAATTACATCGCCAACACTTTAAGCGCTGTTTCAACAGCACAATTTTTCTATAATGTGGGGTCGCACAACAATGCAACCATCGTGTTATAGAAGAACTACCTATAATGTAACTATGCAAAAACACTTTCTCGCTGAAGCCAAGCTGGACTTCAAACAGACATTACAACTGGCTTTATCATTGGAAAATGCAGCAAGTGGAGTGTATGAGTTGCAGCATTTTCCGATGGGAGTGAACACCTTCACCTATTTACTAAAGAAGTTGAATTTCTTGTCAAGAGGAAGAAGGGGGCTTATGAAAAGATGAGATGTGAAGCCTCAGTTAGGGCACATGAGAGTTACAAGTTAGCCAAAAAGATCTAAAGAAAGAGCTAAGAAGAGCCAGGAGGGGACATAAGAAGTCTTTGGCAGGTAGAATCAAGGAAACCCCTATAGCTTTCTATTGGTATGTTAGGAATAAAAGAATGACTAGGGTAAGATTAGGGCCAGTCAAAGACAGTAGTGGGAAGTTGTGCGTGGAGTCCAAAGAGATAGGAAAGGAGCTAGATGAATATTTTCCATCAGTATTCACATAGGGAAAAGACAATGCTGTTGAGGAGAATACTGAGATATACACTTTTAGACCAGACGGGATTAGGGTTCATAAGGAGGAGGTGTTCGCAATTCTGGAAAGTGTGAAAATAAATAATTTGATTAGTGATAGTCAACACAGTTTTATGAAGGGTAGGTCATGCCTCAAAAACGTTATTGAGTTCGTTGAGAAGGTGACCAAACAGAGCGGATGAGGGTAAAGAAGTTGCTGTAGTGTATATGGATTTCATTAAAATGTTTGAAAAGATTCCCCATAGTAGGCTTTTGCAGAAGTACGGAGGCATGGGATTGAGGGTGATTTAGTAGTTTGAATCAGAAATTGGCTAGCTGTAAGAAGACAGAAGGTGGTGGTTGATGGGAAATGTTTATCCTGGAGTTCAGTTACTAGTCGTGTACTGCAAGGATCTGTTTTGGGTCCACTGCTGTTCATCAATTTTATCAATGACCTGGCTGAGGGTGTGGAATGATGGGTTAGTAAATTTGAGGATGACACTAAAGTCAGTGGAGTTGTGGATGGTGTGGAAGGATGTTGCAGGTTACAGAGGGACATAGATAAGCTGCAGAGCTGGGCTAAGGGGTGGTAAATGGAGTTTAATGCAGAAATGTGTGAGGTGATTCACTTTGGAAGGAGCTACAGGAATTTGGGTGCTGGGCTAATGATAAGATTCTTGGCAGTATGGATGAGCAGAGAGATTTCTGTGTCCAGAAAGATCTCTGAAAGTTGCCATCCAGGTTGATAGGGTTGTTAAGAAGGCAAATGTCGTATTAGCTTTTACTGATAGAGGGATTGAGCTTCAGAGTCATGAGATCCTGCTGCAGCTGTACAAAACTCTGGTGCGGCCGCATTTGGAGTATTGCATACAGTCTGGTCACTACATTATAGGAAGAATGTGGAAACTTTGGAAAGAGTTCAGAAGTGATTTACGAGGATGTTGCCTGGTATGGAGGGAAGGTCTTATGAGGAAAGGCTGATGGACTTGAGGCTGTTTTATTAGAGAGAAGAAGGTTGAGAGGTCACTTAATAGAGGCATACAAGATGATCAGAGGGTTAGATGGGGTGGACAGTGAGAACCTTTTTCCTCGGATGGTGATGGCTAGCACGAGGGGACATATATATATCACCCCTCAATTTAAAGCTATAGGATAGGTATCAGAGGTATGTTCTTTACTCAAAGAGTAGTAGGGGCGTGGAATGCCCTGCCTGCAACAGTAGTGGACTTGCCAACGTTAAGGGAATTTAAATGGTCATTGGATAAACATACGCATGATAATGAAATAGTGTAGGTTGGATGGGCTTTAGATTGGTTTCACAGGTCAACGCAACATTGAGGGCCAAAGGGTCTGTACTGCGCTGTAACATTCTATGTTCTCACTCGTCCAACTGAGCTTGGGGAACACCACTTGAATGCAGGTGATTGTATAGCCTCACTCTGGACTTACCCTGAACAGAGGGACTCTAGGTTCACTCACAGCAAAACCCCAAAACAAAGCCAAACCTTGGCCAAATGGTTAAAAGTCAGGATCCTGGCCAGCAAGCCATTGTAGTTGTTGCCAGTTTGTGGCATCGAGACTGCAGGAGTCCTACTATATATATGTCCCCTCGTGCTAGCCATCACCATCCGAGGAAAAAGGTTCTCACTGTCCACCGTGGGCGGCACGGTGGCACAGTGGTTAGCACTGCTGCCTCGCAGCGCCGGAGACCCGGGTTCAATTCCCGCCTCAGGCGACTGACTGTGTGGAGTTTGCACGTTCTCCCCGTGTCTGCGTGGGTTTCCTCCGGGTGCTCCGGTTTCCTCCCACACTCCAAAGATGTGCAGGTCAGGTGAATTGGCCATGCTAAATTGCCCGTAGTGTTAGGTAAGGGGTAGATGTAGATGTAGATGTAGGGGTATGGGTGGGTTACGCTTCGGCGGGGCGGTGTGGACTTGTTGGGCCGAAGGGCCTGTTTCCACACTGTAAGTAATCTAAAAAAAAAGTAATCTAATCTAATCTAATCTAATCTAAATTAAGAACAGGCTGATATCCAGGATGGTTCATACCTTGGAAATTCCGCCTATATGTGGTTTGGAACAGTTGAATTGCTTAGTAACATCAAAATCAGAACCAATCAAGATAACCGTCTGGTTAAATGGTTATACAATTGTAATGGAGGTCATTACTGGTGCAGCACTGTCGGTGATTGCAGAACCAGTTTCTAATAAAATTCGCACTGGGTTCCAACCCTTAACTTTGTACAAGATCTCAGCTAGGCTGAGAACCTATACCCAGGCAACCTTTACAGTTTAAGGGTACAACCTCAGTTTTGGTCTCTTATGCAAAGCAGCTGGTTCAGTTACCACTGATTGTAGTAAAGGCTTGTGTCCAAGTTTGATGGGGCAAAATTGGTTGAGAAAGATTGGCTCAACACTTTTCAGTTAGAGAATAGCAGCCTGAGTAAAGTCTTAAGTAAATACCCATACATTTTTCAGGAAGGTCTAGGGACTATCTGAGGTGTCAAGACTATCTTGCATGTTGACAAGGAAGCGTTTCCACAATTCTACAACAGCCCGCCCAGTGCCATTTGCATTATGGGCAAAAGTAGAGGCAGAAATCAGAAGGCTGGAATGTGAGGGAATCTTCAAAACACTCTAAATCGCAGAATGGGCTGCATCAGTTGTACTGATTTTGAATCAAGATTGGAGTGGTGCTGGAAAAACACAGCAGGTCAGGCAGCATCTGAGGGGCAGGAAAATCGACATTTTGGGCAAAAGCCCTTCATCAGGAATGTTATGCAAACCATTTTTAGCAGCTGGATAAATACCCAATCCCTTTGAGGATTTATGTACAAAACTAGCAGGGGCCTGCCTTTCACGAAGCTGGCCATGAGCAACACTTACATGCAATTGTGTTTAGACTAGGGTTCCCAGAAGTATGCTACAATTAGTATCCATGAGGGCTGCCATATGAGGTATCATCAACTTGTTCAAGTTTTCAGCAGACAATAGAGAACATTTTGTAAGGTCTACCTCAGGTTGTCATTTACCTAGTCATAGAGATATACAGCATGGAAACAGACCCTTCGGCCCAACCCGTCCATGCTGACCAGATATCCCAACCCAATCTAGTCCCACCTGCCAGCACCCAGCCCATATCCTTCCAAAACCTTCCTATTCATATACCCATCCAAATGCCTCTTAAATGTTGCAATTGTACCAGCATCCACCACATCCTCTGGCAGCTCATTCCATACATGTACCACCCTCTGCGTGAAAAAGTTGCCCCTCAGGTCTCTTTTATATCTTTCCCCTCTCACCCTAAACCTATGCCCTCTAGTTCTGGACTCCCCGACCCCAGGGAAAAGACTTTGCCTATTTATCCTATCCATGCCCCTCATAATTTTGTAAACCTCGAAAATGTCACCCCTCAGCCTCCGACACACCAGGGAAAACAGCCCCAGCCTGTTCAGCCTCTCCCTATACCTCAAATCCTCCAACCCTGGCAACGTCCTTGTAAATCTTTTCTGAACCCTTTCAAGTTTCACAACATCTTTCTGATAGGAAAGAGACCAGAATTGCGCACAATATTCCAACAGTGGCCTAACCAACGTCTTGTACAGCAACAACATGACCTCCCAACTCCTGTACTCAATACTCTGACCAATAAAGGAAAGCATACCAAACGCCTTCTTCACTATCCTATCTACCTGCGACTCCACTTTCAAGGAGCTATGAACCTGCACTCCAAGGTCTCTTTGTTCAGCAACACTCCCTAGGACCTTACCATTAAGTGTATAAGTCCTGCTAAGATTTCCTTTCCCAAAATGCAGCACCTTGCATTTATAGTAATGTACTGATAATAGGGAAAACTAATAACGAACACTTAGAAAACTTGGATATAGTCCTAAATCCCATTTTTCCAAGACAAGCATATGCCTGAAAATGCAAAAATATGTGTTCCAGGCCTCCAAAATGACTTATTTGGGTTACGTAGTCAACAACACTGGGTTATATGCGTTGGAAGATAAAGTGAGGGTGATCATAGGTGCCTGAGCTCCCATGTCTGTCCAGGCACTGAGGTCATTTCTTGGGCTGGTAAATTATTATGGAAAGTTCATACATAAGCTGGTATCCATCCTGGCACCTTGCCACAACTCCTTAAAAAGGGTCAGCTTTGTAAATGGTCACATAGACAAGCTGTAGCTTTCAATTAAGAGACAACACTCATCCTCATAGGTACTGACACACTATAATGCCAAGAAAGATGTATTTACCTGCAGTGCCTTCCCATATAGTATCAGGTGGTATTAGCTCATTGGTGGCCCAATGGAGAGGAACACCCAATAGTTTATGCATCCAGGACTTTGACTAATACAAAGCATAAGTACACTCAGATAGAAAATGCAGGATTGACAGGCACATTTGGAGTCAGGAAGTTCCAACTATACCTTGGATGAAAATTTGTAATAATCACTGACCACAAACCCCTACTTGGTCTGCTTAAAGAGGACAAGACAGCTTTGGGCCAAATTCAGCGGTGGGCTCTGAAAGGAAGAGTTTATAATTTAATTATAAATTAAAACACCCATCTGGGAGACCAAGTGACGAATGCCTTTCATTAGCTGGTGGTATTCGCAATGGAAGAGTCTGTAATGGTATTAAATTTTCTGGATGTGCTCCCAGTCACAGCTGACAATATTAGACTTTGGACACAATGATCCAGTCCTTTTAAACTGAAACAACTGTTATTAAATGGGGGATACCAATGGTCTGGCACAACTAGAATGGTATATTTTAATGGGAGCAAGACTGATTGTCCTGAGCAAAGGTCGCAGTCAAATACTGGCTGAACTCCACGAGGGCCATCTAGGCATCTCCAAAATGAAGATGTTGGCCAGAATTTATGTCTGGTGGTCAGGCTTGGATGCAGACATAGCCACGTTGGTGGGGCATTCCCAGAGTGTCAACAATGACAAATTGCCAGCAGCTCCCAAGAATCTGGAAGAATGGCCAGATAAACCGTGGACTTGATTGCACGTCAACTATGCAGATACTTTCGTGGGTTCTTAATGATTGTAAACACCGTCAAAATGGCTGGATGTCAAAGAGTTCATGTGACAAACATGGGGACAGTGATATAAAAATTGTGCACATCTTTTGCAATACATAGTCTTCTGGAAATGTTGGTCACGGATAACGGGCCATTGTTTACCAGCAGGGAATTTGAGTATTTCCAGCTCAAATGGGATTCGACATACGAGGACAGCTCCATCCCACCCATCACCCAATGTCGTGGCAGAAACAACAGTCTAACTTTTGAAGGCTGGCTGAAGAAACAGTCCTGCTAGATACCAAGCTGTCACGGTTCTTATTTGATTATAGGACCACCCCACATGTAACTACAGGGATAACACTGGCACCAGAGATAGGTAGAAGGCTGCACACAAGGTTCACTCTGACCTTTCTGGAGGTAAGGATGAACCTGTATCAGGAATCCATTGCCAGACATAAGATTTTGCCAAGCAAGAAACAGTTTGATACATTGGACGAAATGGCCTCACATGGGTAAAGGCATGGTTGATATGAGGTCAGGACCAGTGATTTATAAAGTTCAAGAAGGTGCAATGTCTTGAACAAGTATGTGAATCATAGGTAAGCTGCGAATTTGCAAACAGTTTGGGAGCAAAATGTACTCTGCCCCTCAGAACAGTGAGAAATGCTGTCGGAACTCGTGGATTCACCTTCTCCATCAAGTGTCATCGAGTCCTCTGAATTAGAGGTGGACATGATGGAGGTAGTCACCTTGACTTCTTTGCTGACGGAAGAAGAGAGTACAATTCTGCCGATGTGATCCTGGCACAGGAGGTGAGCCCTTTGCATTACACACTGTGCTTATCAGACATCAAGTCAGAGGAACCTGAGCTGTTGCTAAAATACCATAGAAAGCTCTCCAAGAGAAAGGGCTGGTCTATGTCTATGAACCCAAAGAAGGAGGATTATGAAGATTGTAACAAGGTCAGCCAGCTAGACCTCATAGAATATGAATTCACTGATTGGAGCTGTTAATTTGGTCCAGAGTTGAAAAATGTGATGCTGGAAAAACACAGCAGGCCAGGCAGCATTCGAGGAGCAGGAGAATCGATGTTTTGGGCACAAGCCCTTTTAATTTGGCCCAGTCAGGGAGCCCTGGCTGACAAAAAACAAAGGCTGAGTAGTATTGGGAGGGACGGGTGGTTTCCTGGGTTGCTGGGGTGTCTGTGTTATATGCACTGTTTTATTGTTCGGTTTATCGGACTGTATGTATATGATCACGTTCACCGTTTCTTCTTGATAATGTAAGGCGAGTTTTGTCCCAGTTTCCCTGCGAACTGTTTGTATGGTGGGGTTTGGAGTCTGGCTTTGCTGCCCCTTTCACCTGTAAATTTTTGTTTCTTGAATACGGCTGTTCATGTTAACTATTTGGTTATAATTTGAACTGGTTAATAAAAAAATGAAAAGGCTGAGTATCAGAGATACTGACACCCTGATATCTGATTCTGAATGAGGCAGTACTAAAGTCAAGGACTGTTCATATCTAAATAAAGGGTGACTTGGTGATGAGATACCAGCCTCTGTGGAGTTGTTTCAATATCATGTATCTGTTTACCGCATTAAGTATGCACCGCACCACATGGAACTACCTGAACTGGTGAATGTGGGTACAGTTACAACGTTTAAAAGACATTTGGATAAGTACATGAATAGGAAAGGTTTGGAGGGTTATTGGCCAGGAACAGGCAGGTGAGACTGGTCTAGTTTGGGATTATGTTCGGCATGGACTGGTTGGACCAAAGCGTCTGTTTCCATGCTGTATAATTCTATAACTAACGGGACCCTGGGAAATCTCAGCTGTGCACAGGTCAAGCAGTCTCAGTCAGGAACTGTCCTTCACAGTGTTCATAGTAGGAGGAGAGTGGAAAAAAAAAAGCTTCTGAGGGCAGCAAAGTAGCATGGGTGACACTTCATTGCAAATGTAAGCTTATAGTTAGAAATGGATTGCTGATTTACTTTGTCTTTTTGATCAACTGTCATTGTAATGGTAGCAATAAGAATCAAAATACACTTTATCAGCCTTCGAATCATACTATCTTAGAGCCCTATCTAAGGGACTGTTACACTTTTCCTAATGTCCAGCATAGCCTGAAATCATCTCATTCTTGAACATGGACGCATCACATGCAGGAAAGCCTTCATGTGGTTGAAAATGTTAACTTTTATTGCACAACAGGAGAAGCAAAGAATTAACAAACAAGAATTCTGCATTTGCTGCTGGGAACAAACGAACTGCTTTCTTTTTGAATAGCAACAAATTTGTAGTCAATGAATGATTATAGAACTCACCTTTTTGAAGAGAATGTCAATTAA
This sequence comes from Chiloscyllium punctatum, assembly GCF_047496795.1. Lineage (NCBI taxonomy): Eukaryota > Metazoa > Chordata > Chondrichthyes > Orectolobiformes > Hemiscylliidae > Chiloscyllium > Chiloscyllium punctatum. Next base: position 15,164,121 of record NC_092743.1, read on the forward strand.
GTCCTATCTGACTTGTTACAACTATTGCTGCATTGCTCCATCGTACTGCAGATCATGTTTCTCCTGCTCCGTGTTCTTATCTTCCTGCTTAGAAAACTGCTGTTGCTCTCCAGCTTTTCTATATCTGTCATATTTCCTCTTTATGTGTTCCAGTTTGTGGAGTACGACATGCTAGGATTGTTTGGCACACTGCATAAGAGCAGCAGAAGGCCGTCAAGTCTGTTCTGTCATTCAATGAGATCATGGCTGATGTAATAATCCTGAACACTAGTTTCCTGTCTTTTCTCCATAACTCGCGATTCCCCCAACTGAATAAAAATCTTTCTATGTCAACCTTTGGCATTCCTAATGACCCAGCCTCTACAGTATTCTGCCATTAAGAATTCCACAGATTCACTACAGAATGAATTCCTCTTTATCTCTGTCTAAAATGGATGAACCCTTGTTGTGTGATGATGCCATCTGATCTTAGACTCTACCACAAGGGAAACTACCTCTCTGTAACTATCAAGCTCCCTAAGAGTTCAGTATGTTTTAACTAGATTTTCTCTCATTCTTCGAAACTCCAATGAGTAGAGACCCAGCCTAGTGAACCTTCTCTGCTCTGCCTCCAATGCCAGTGCACCTTTTCTTAGATAAGTGGACCAAAACTATCACAATATTCTAGGTGTGATCTGACTGGTATTTTAGAAGGTTTTAGCAAAACTTCCCTGGTTTTTTTACTACCTTGTCTTTCATATTACTTGCTTAATGTGTAAGTTAGACATTTTGTGATTTGCACAAGAACTCCCAAGTCCCTCTGTGCCTCTGTTTTCTGCAGTCTTACCCAATTAAAGTATGTTCAGTTTTCTATTCTTCTTGCCAAAGTGCAGAAACTCACATTTTCCCATATTATATTCAATTTAGAGGTTTAGAGAGAATGAGAATTGCAATTAAGTAAGGAGTTATTCTGAAAGGGAAATGAAGTGGAACAAAGTTTGGTGAAGAAGAATGAATTTGGCAGCCAAAAAACTGTGAAAATTAACTATGCAGTAATGTGGTAAGGGTTGAAGTCTAGTTCAATGGTGGTAGGATGTTGGGGGTTAACACTTTACTTAATTGATAGGGGAGATGAATGATGGCTGTGTGTTGGGGAGGGATGTGAGGGTGTTGTGTTTCAAGTAAAAGATCTGGCTCAGTGAGAAGAATGTGAAAGGCCAAAATCAGACAAAAATAAACATTTTACAGGTGAAATCCTCCTGAGGTGGCAAAAGTAGGAATGAGTTCTGCCTGCCAAAACCTCCCCCCAACCTCCCACCCCCTTACCCACAACTCCTAGGTGAGGAAGAGAAAGAAAAATCTCATGTCAGACTGATCACTACTTTCCTGATTACCTTTGTAATCCAAACTATTTCAAAATGAACAGATGCTAACTATTGTAACTGTAATTGCTCGTTGAAAAAGTCAACTTCTATAATTCTGTAAATTTTTAGCAAATGCTTTTTAATGCTGTATGTTAAGAATTGATGACATATGTCAATAGGTAATGGCATGCTCTTTTACAGAGTGCAAATTTCCCTGCACCAATGGCAACTGTTCGAAATTTGGAAACTTGATTTGCAACCAACTAAATGATTGTGGAGATAATAATGATGAAGAAAACTGCCCACTAGTAACTGAGCATCCACCTCCAACAATCTTTAACTGTAAGTGTTGAATTTCGCTCCTTTTGTATATTACCACCATAACTCTTGCAGACTAAGAGTGGATTTTGTTTTTACTGTCACTCATATTACTTTGCTAGAACATGGCAAAAGGTATGCAATATTACCTGAGGCTTTTAATGAATTTATTTTGAGATTTGTACATTGGCTGCATTTGTGGATATTACATTGGTGCTTTGAATTAAGTGTAGTGTTTTTGAAATGCTGGAAGTAACAATTAAATTTGAATTGTCATTTGGACAGTCAAATAAATTTGTTCCTGATCTTGACATAGTGGCAAAAAGTGCATTTTTGCTGATGGAAATATGAATTACTCTCAACTCTTTTTGTTCTTGAAATTCATATAAAACCTATGTTTTACTTTTGATATTGAAGTTGACAACTACAATTTATCTGGCTAAAATTCAAAAGAATTTAACCTAGATAATGACCTAATTTGAAGCAACTTTCCTGATTCAAAGTGAAACAATCTTTATATAGAGTTCTGGAAAATGATTTTCTGCTTATAAACATGCGGCATGATGAGAGAAAGCTTGCAATCACACAACACCAGTCCAATAAGTTTATTTGAAAACACAAGCTTTTGGAGCTTTGCTCCTTCTTCAAGTGCTAGCACACAAGCTGCCCATCCTGGAGCACTGACCCTCTTGCTCCATCAGTCACTTGATCATGCAGCCTCTGCAAGATTCCGCAGATGATTGCCATGCTAACAGGTGCTTAGAAAGCTCATGTTTTCAAATAAACCTGTTGGACTATAACCTGGTGTCGTGTGATTTTTGACCTTGACCAACCCAGTCCAATACCAGCACTTCCACATCACTAGAAAAAGTTTGATAGATATACTCATGTGTGGTTAAAGAGCATAATGCTCAAAAGCAAAAACATTCATGCATGCTGAATATTGTGTGCAAGAGATATTATCATATATTTACTGCAATATAATCATGCAGCAAAGAGGTAGACCATATTGTCCAACATGCTCTCCATGACCTTTCTCTTGTCACTCTCCCACTTGGTTCATCAGAGTTAAATGTTCCAAATGGGTTGAAAGCAAATGCCTAAACCCAGAACATTTATGATTGGTAATGCTTTGTTAATTGTTTCTGAAATAACTTCACAGAGGTTGGTATGCCATCATATTCTATGAGGTCCATCTAGCTGATCTCATTACAATCACTATTGTGTATTCTAATTAATCATGTGTCATAGGAACAAGAGTAGGCATTAAACCCCTTAAGCCCGTTGTGCCATTCGATGATATTATGGCTGATTTGTGGCCTATGTCTCCATACTTGATTTTGGCCCATATACCTTGATCATTTTGTTTAACAAAAATTTGTTTATCTCAGAATTAAAATTAACTACAATATCCACTGCCCTTTGTGGAAGCATTCCAAATGCCTACCACCCTTCGTGTGTGAAAGTATTTTCTAAGAATGCTCCTGAATGGTCTGGCCCCAATTTTTAGACTAAGCCACCAATTCTAGAATCTCCAATCAGTGGAAATAGTTTATCTTTATCTATCCTCACTTTTCTTTATTAATATCTTGAAGACTTTGATCAGCTCACTCTTAACTTTCTAAAATTCAGAAAAAACGTGCCTAATTTATATTATCTCTCCTCATAAATTAAGTCCAAGTATCATTCTTGTAAACCTATGTTGTTCTGTCTTCAGGGCCAATATGCCCTTCCTAAGGTTTGTGGCCCAGATCTGCTGTCATTACTCCAAGTGGGGTCTAACCATAGTTTTGTGTAACTACCACATAACCTCTGAAGTCTTATATTCCAGTCCTCAGATATAAAAGCCAGCATTTTGTTAATTTCTTGACTACTCCTTTCTCTCAAATCATTTTGTGATCTTTATATATGAACCCTCATTTTCACATCCTGTCAACCGAATGGAAATCTTATGACACTATTTATTCTGTCATAGCTGTAAATTTCCTTAAAGAGCTTTATCAGGCGAATTCTGCACTTCAGTTAAAAAAAAACTCTTTATCCTGAAGTCTCTCTCCATAATTGTAACCATCTAAAGCCATTAATGAAATTATGTGACAGGAATATGTAGATGTTCCATTACTTTATGCGGATAGCACAACAATAATACTTTCATAGTAATAGAAGCAGGAGTAGGCTATTTGGCCCATCGAGCCTGATCTGCCATTCATTAAGATCATGGATGATCTATCCATTGTCTCAGTTCCTCCTACCAGCATTATCCCCATAACCCTTAATTCCCCTGTCATGCAAAAACCCATCCAACTGTGTCTTGAATATATTTAATGAAGCTGTGTCTACTGCTTCCTTGGGCATAATGAATATTTTGGGGAAAATTTGGCAACATTTGGGGATAGCTAATACATTTTTGGTATAGGTATTGATCATGAATCCCAAATTCAAATCGAACAATTTACCTATCTGTGTTCAAAGAGTAGAATGAATATGATTCCTACTTAGAAAAATATTTTTTTCAGTTAGGCATTCATTCTAACTTGACATTCAATGAATATCCAGCTGGGATGAAGTTTGCATTAATCCCTGCTTTGCAGTTCCTGCCTAAAAGTGCCGCACTAAGAGGTTATTTATATTTTGGTCATAAGTTAACTTACTTTATTAAATGTCAAAGAATCGTTTGAATTTCATAGAATTCCTACACTGCAGAAAGAGGCCATTCAGCCCATCGAGTCTGCACTAACCAACCAAAAAACATCCCATTCTAGACCCAGTCCATCCACCCCATTCCCAAACCCCAGTTTTTCATTGCTAGTCTACCTAGCCTAAACATCCCTGGACACTACAGAACAATTTAGCATGGCCAATTCACCTATGCTGCACATCTTTTGGACAGTGGGAGGAAACCGGAGAACCTGACAGAAACACATGCAAACATGGAGAGAATGTGCAAATTCCATACAGTCACCGAAGGCTGGAATTGAACCTGGATCCTTGGCTCTATGAGGCAACAGCACTAGCGACTGAACTGAATTTTAGGAGAATGCACATTTTGACTCAAGTGCATTTTATTTTCTTGCTTAGTTAATTTTATTTATCCAACATGTTTAATTTATCTAAGGATTTTGCTTGGACTTTAGAAATCAAGGGCATCATCTTGACTAGATCAGAAATCAGGATTTTGCAGCATTAAATTTGATGCTCTTTTAAGAGCATGCACTTGAATAATACGGTATTCTTGTTCCACTTCTTGCATATCAGGAAAGCATACAACCTTCACATGCAAAGAACAAGGACAAGTTAGAGTCATACAGCAAGGAATCAGACCCTTTCGTTCAACCAGTCCATGTCAACCATAATCCTGGACTAAAATAGTCTCACCTGCCTGCTCTTGGCCCATTTCCCTTCAAGCATTTCTTATTCATGTACTTATCCAAATGTCTTTTAAATGTTATAATTTTACCAACATCCATCAATTCCTCCGAAAGTTCAGTCCACACATGAACCACACTCTGTGTAAAAGAAAATTACTCCTCATGTCTTTTTTAAATCTTTCTCTTCTCACCTTAATGTATGCCCTCTATTCTTGAAATCTCCCATCCTAGGGAAAAATACTCTGCCATTCATCTTATCTATATCCCTCATGATTTTACAAACCATTATAAGGTCACTTCTCAACCTCCAGTGAAACAAGTCCCAGTCGATCCAGCCTCGCCTTATGACTCAAATCCTCCACTCCCGGCAACATCCTAGTAAATATCTTCTCAACCCTCTCCAGATTAATAATATCTTTCCTATAGTAGGGAGACCAGAACGGGACGCATTACTCCAGAAGAGGCCTGACCAATATCCTGTACAACCTCATTATAACAACCCAACTCCTACACTCAAAAGTCTAAGCAATGAAGGAGCATGCTTAAATGTCTTCACAACCACCCTATTTATTTGTGATGCAAACTTCAAAGAATTATGTACCTGAGACCTTAGGTCTCTCTGTTCTACAGCACTACCCACCATTACTCTCCATCTCTTGCCGTTAAGCCAATTTTATATTCAGTTGGCTAAAACTTGTGTCACCAGAAATTCATCAGCTTCTGTCAATTGATATCCACAAATATATATTTTGATTCCATTTCATTTTGTTTATTGCATTTTTATCACCTGCGCTGTCACTTTTAATGGTGACACTTCCTGATAACAGTCCTAGCTTCTGTTGATAATTTTGTCTTCCTGTTTCAGATTTTTTTATCATTGTGAGTAGCAACATTGTATATGTGCTCATGAGTATTTTGTCTTCTCTATACCTAGCAAGGCTAAGTTAAAGAGTAAGTTTAATCTCATTAGTAATATTGATCAAAGGAATTCTTTGTAAACAGTTTTGACACTGCTATATGTTGTGACCAAGTGAAATCATGCTGTGATGCTTCCACACTGTAGGTGCGTATAAGTCATTTGAAACCCGAACTGTTAAGAAGAAACAATCAGTACAACAGAGCTGGAGGACATGAACCAAGTAACCACAGGAATATATTAAAAATTAACTGTTTTTGGAGGAATTTTTGCTAAAGAGACAAACTTGGGGAGGATTACACCTTTTCATAAGTCAACTTCACTTCTAATGGGAAAAGGGGCTTTTTTAATGTTAATATGCATGGTAATTGTACATACTTTATTAGGTGCTGTATTAATGTTCAGTTGCAAAAACTACTGTTTTGAGCAAAGCAGTTTTTAAAATGCAAAAAATTACCTGCAAGCATCATTACCTAGTCCCAATTTCCTGCTCTTCCCCATATCCTTGCACACCATTTCTATCCAGATAATCATCAATGCCATTTTGAATGCTGCAACTGAACCTGCCTCCATCATGCTTCCAGGTAGTGCATTTCATACCCTAATAAGTAACTGAATGAAAAAGTTTATTTTTTCTCACGTCACCCTTGCTTCATTTGTAAGCACTTCAAATCTATGCTTTCTCATTTTTGTTACTTTCATGGGTGGAAACAGCTTTTCCTTAAGTACTCTATCTAGCCCTCTTGTGATTTCTTCTCTGTCTTCTCTCCAAGGGAAACAATCCCAAATGCTTCAATTTATTCTCATAGCTGAAATTTCTCATTCCTGCAGCCATTCTTATAAATCGCTTCTGCACTCTTTCCCTGGTGCATTCACATCTTTCTTGTAACGTGGCACCTACAATTATGTGGAATACTCCAGCTGATATCTAACAAGTCCAACATCAGTTCTTTCTCTTGTACTTTATGCCCCATTAATAAAAGCAAGGGCATTGTATGCTTTATTAACTGCTCTCTCCACCTGTCCTGCCTCCATCAATGATCAATGATCTGTACATGTGTACATCTGGGTCCCTCCTGCACTCCAGTTAGAAATGCACACCTATTTTATGTTTATTTCAATGTTCTTCTCAGTAAAATCTCCTATATCTCTGTATTGAACCTCAGCAGTCACCATTATGCCCACTCCACCAACTTGTCAGTGTCCTTTTGAACTTCTACATAGTCCCCTTCATAGTTTACAATTCTTCCAAATTTCATGTCATCTGCAAATTTTGAAATTGTCCCCTGCGTACCAAAATCCAGCTCATTGATGTATATCAAGAAACACAAGGATGCCAAGATCGACCCATGGAGAACTCCACTTGAAGCCTTCTGCCAAAAAGTATTAATTGGCCATTATGTTCTGTTTCCTAATTCTCAGCCAATTTTGTATTCATGTTGTTACTGTCACTTTTATAGCGTGCACTATAACTTTCCTCAAATCTGTTCTGTGACACTGTATCAAATGCCTCCTGGAAATCCACATAGACCATATTGATAGTATTAACTTCATTGAGCCTTTCAATTACTTCTTCATTAAAAAAAAACTCTAGGAAGTTTATGGAACATGATTTCCCCTTTCGAAGTCTATGCTGACTCTTCCTAATCAACTACTGTTTTTCCATATGACTACTAATTCAATCCCAAATTTTGTTTTGATAAGCTTCCCCACACCAAAGTTAAACTCATTCGTTTATAATTGCTGGAAATGCCCTTACAGCCTTGCTTGAATAATGTCATTATGTTTGTAGTTCTCCATTCTTCTGGTATCTTACCGGGTTCAGGGAAGACTGAAAGATTATAGCCAATGCCCCCCCCCACCACTTCTACCCTTGCTTCAAAATGGGATGGACTAGCATTTGAACTTTGAGCAACAGTACTAAAACAGATCATCTAAATATTGCCATTTGTGGGACTATCATGTGTGCAAGCCTGGGTTTCCAGACTTCAAAACTATGTTTATGAGCTAGAAAACATTTATGAAGATCCCGTAATCTGTGAAAATTGCTATATATATTTGATTCATTTTGTTCTGAGTATGAATTGGAGAGACATTAGAGGCAATATTCTGGGAACCTGAATACAAATCCAATTAGGGCAGATTGTCAAATTTGAATTCAAGAAAAATCTATAATTAAGAGTCTAATTATGTCCATTAAAACCATTGTCAATTTTTTGGGAAAAACCCATTTGATTCCTTCAGGGAAGGAAATCTGTCATCCTGTTCTGGCCTACGTGGCTCCAGACCCACAGCAATGTGGTTAGCTCTTAACTGACTTCTGGGCAAATAGGAATGGACAATAAGTGCTGAACTAACCATTCATTCTCACATCCCATGAATGAATAAAACAAAATCATGGCCCACTTTTATTGGATATTTGAGAATCATTTGGAATGGTTCTTCCCATTCCCACACCATTCCACAAGGATCTATCCTGGGTCCCCTCCTAAATCTGATTACATGTTGTTCCTTAACCACATCATCAACAAGAACAGAAGTTTTCACATGTACACTGACAAAACCCAGTTCTTCCACAATATTAGTTCTCTTGATTTCTGCATTGCCAAATTATGACACTGTTTATCTGACCTGCAGTACTGGATGAAATTGAATATCGGGAACCATTGTTTTCTGTTTTGGTTTAAATCTGCACCCCCCCCCACCTCACCATTCCTTATCCCTGTGTAGTCACTACGATCATCTCTTTCCATTTCTGTGACAAAGTGGGAGGCATTTCTCTAGTGGTATTATCACTAGACTACTAATCCAGAGAGCCAGGTAATGTTCTGAGGACCCAGGTTCAAATTCCATTGCAGTAGATGATGAAATTTGAATTCAATAAAAAACAAATCCAAAATTAAGATTCTAATGATGACAATCAATGCTTTATTGGTTGTCGGAAAAACCCATCTGGTTCACTTAGTGAACTTAATGCTCTTTAGGGAAGGAAACTGCCATCCTTACCAGGTCTGGTCTACGTGTGACTCCAGACCCACACCAATGTGGTTGACTTTTAACTGCCCTCTGGGCAATTAGGGATGGGCAATAAATGCTAGCCCAGACAGCAACACATTCATCCCTTGAATGAATAGTAAAAATAACCTGACTTCACTCCTGCCTCAGCTCATTCCGAACCATCATTCAAACCAAGCTTTGTTCACCTATTACCTTTGTACTTGCTGGCCTATATTCTCCTGGTGCAAGATGGTGATGGAGGAGGACACACCAGCCCTACTCCACCTGATGTTCTTCCTCCTCTTTTCTGATTTTTCTTCCCTTTTTGTTCCTCTTGGTGCATTTTTCCTTCTCCTCCTTTCTTTACCTCTTTTTGAGTCCTTGGCGTCCGGAGTGCGACAATTCCCAGCCTCCAGTGAGTGACGATTCCCAGTGTTGCACAGCGGGTTCCCAGCCTGATGTAGCAACGTCCCAGTATGGCAAACTCCTGGCCTCCTGCAACTGCCTCCCAACGTAGCGTGTTGACCTTCTATATTAGTCTCCTGGCGTGACATGTCACCAGAGCAGTGTGTAGCCAGGGCCCGGTGTGGATTGGAAGCTAGGTCGCAGCATAGTCTGTTGTACTGAACTTTTATTTCTGTAATGCTGGACATTTTATTTCTCTGTTGTCTAAGATCTTTTAACTAAATAAGCTGTCTCTAGGTACTTTTGAATCTAAGTCGGCACTGTAATTGGCAACGTGTAAACCTTTCATTATACTTATTCAGTATATGTGATAGTAAAGACTTTTGTATTCTATTCTTCTATATTGGATCCCAATTTGCAATATCTAAATTTTAAAGAATTCAGTCTTATGTTTGAATTCCTCTATGGTTTTGTATTAATCTAATTTCTGCCAGTTCCAATGCCTGTATGCATTCCTCCAGTTGTGGTCTCTTGAATATTCTTCACCGTGATTCTCATCTACTCTAATTCCCTCCCTTAAGATTCTGTGCAGCCCTTGTGTTCCTTAGGATTCTCCATAAAACCAAGTGTTTAATGCTTGCCTTAATAACGCCTTTCGGCCCTGTGCCAAATCTTCGATACTGCTCTTGTAAACTGCTGTTGGATGTTTTGCAGTATCAAATATACTAGATAACTGCATAACAAATATATGTATTTTTGTCTTTGCACACCTAACTTCCAAGTAGAATCTTCCAAAAGCAATCATTTTAGTCTCAAGAGTTTCTTTGCACCAGAATGATTTCAACCTTCCTGAAGCCTGCTTGCAAGATATACAAAACATCTAATTATAAGAGAAGCAACTCCAACAATTTAGTTGCCAAATTGTATCTACATTTTCTGATTCAGTTAAGAAGGATGAATGGGTATGCCCATGGCAGGCATCAAAAGATCTCTCTGCTCCAGTATGAGTATCGTATACTGCCTTATCCTACCACTTTCATTGTGGAGCCAAGTGTTTCCCGGCAATATATGAAACTGACAGTATACATAGATCTCTAGACTGACCTTTAAAACCAAAAGATGTGAGAACCGCATCATGAAAAGCTCACAATATTATCATCCTGAGGCTTATCATTGACCATAAATTGAATTTGACCAGCCTTATATATGCATTGTGGCTACAAGAACAGTTTAGAAGCTGGAAATTTGACTGATAGTGACAGCAGTGTGTAATGATAACATAAAATTACAAAGGGATACCGACAGACTAGATGAATGGACAAAATTATGATGAATGGAATGCTGGCTTTTAGAGGACTGGAGTACAAGGACGCAGACGTTACACTGCAGATATCCAAAACCCTAGTGAGACTCCATATATGTGAATAGATTTAGGCACCATCTCTTTTGAAGGATATATTAGCATAGGAGAGAGTATAACATAGGTGGTGAAGCTGTGGAATTCACTGCCACAGAAGGCTGTGGAGGCCAGGCCATTGAGAATATTTAGGACTGAGATAGATAGGTTCTTGATTGTCAAGGGGATCAAGGGTTACAGGGAGAAAGCAGGAGAAAGGGGTTGACAAACTTATCAGCCATAATTGAATGGCAGAGCAGATTCGATGAGCTGACTGGTCTAATTTCCGCTCTTATATTTCATTGACTTATGGACGTCTTCAAGGTAATTATAGGAAATGACAGGGTAGAAAAGTTAAAATATTTCCATTGGTTGAAGATTTGAGAACTAGGGTTATTATTTAAAAATTGGGTTCAGACCATTCAGCAGAGATGTTCGGAAGCATGTCTGCCCACAAAAGATAGTAGACGTTTGGAATCCTCTTCCACAAATGATAGTAGATACAGGATCAGTTGTTAATTTTAAATCTGAGATAGATAATTTTTTGTTAAATAAAGGGATATGGGCTAAAGCAGATTTATGGAGTTAGGCTACAGAGCAGCCATGATTTTATTGAATGAAATCTACTTACAGGTTTGAGGGGCTGAAAGGCTTACACATGCTCTTATATTCCTGTAATGTCTTTTAACAGCATCTTCCAAATCTGCAACCCACCTGAACTGTGATCTCCCTCCTGTAGATTGTGATCAACTGGTCAACTACAAAGTTTCTGACAGTCAATCGCAGTCTCAGTTAATCAAACACTGCCTGCATTCTTACATTGTCATGCCACTGCAAAACTTCCAGTTAAGGAAGCCAGTGCTATGCATCAAGGTGAGGAAAAAATAATGGAGAAAGCAGTTGTGCCCCACATCCAGTATCTGAGCAATGGAAGCTGACCCAGATCTCCAGAAACAAACCTCAACCACAAAAGTGACTTCCCCTGCCTCCAAAATCAAAAGCAGCCAATAACATTCTAGATGATCAGGATTTGTAGATCCAGGGGTTCACTTGCAGCATGACTATTGGCAGACTGATGTCACAAACCACAAAGCAAAATGAGTGCAGGGGAAGGCAGCATTTAAAACTCACATTTGGCTGCAAGTGCAGAATTTATGCTTGAGTTCAACCAGTTTTAAAACTTGTTAACAAAAACCTTTACATGTAGTTGTTTATCATTTGTGACTTACTGCTCTAACCCCTCTCAGTTGTGAATGAATAATTAGTGCTACCTTGATTTCTTTTTAGCTAAAAATACATCCCTCGCTAGTGATCAAACAGAAATCAAAAATGTACCGCTTCCATGCAAAATGGGAAAACAAATTTCTGTTCAAAACAGTAGAAGTTTTACTTATTTATCACCCAAGTATGTCAATAAGTAAAAAGGGAAATTTGGCATAACAAACTGCACAATTATGCACAGTAAATTCAAGAATAGATTTCCCTTGAACACCGTATTTCAGACAAAGAAAGTTGATCAACCAAAAGCCATTTTAAAAGCTCACCTTTTTTTTTATAAACAAGCAGCAGAAGGTAAGGCCTGTATTGAAGCATAATTTTACATTTGCCATCTTCTGGCCAAACACAAGAAATAATTCTTAAGTGGTGGCAATGACTTTGGCTGCTGACTCTTTATCCAAAGCTTTAAAAACAAAGAAGAAATAATAACGACAATCTAGAGCATGTCCATAGTAGCAAGATGAGTGGAATCTTTATCAACAGACATTTTTGAGCAACTAGCAGGAATTGAAGGACTGAGAATGCTTCTCACTACAGTTCAATGAATTCATCAAAATGACTGGCACAACCAGCTGATTATTTTTGTGTGTATGGTTTTTAAAGATGCATCAACTAAAGAGGATCTTCTCAACCTTCTGTCTCTTAGAGACCACAAGAAACTAGAATATCTACAATAAATTCAAAAGATTTGTGCTTGAGAAAAACATTCCAATCAAGAAACTGATTTCTGTTACAGCTGATAATGCACCAGCTATGATTGCTGCAAATGTGAGCTTTGTTGTATTTTGAAGAAGTAATCCTAATTTCCCCTCATTTGTCAATTACTGTGGACTTTTCTCATGTAATAAAAGTTGTTATGATTGCAAACTTGGTTCAAGAAAGAATCCTTCAGCTTCACTCATTTAAGCCCTTTCTTAATCAACTTGAGGTTGGCTATGGTGAAATAATCTTTCCTGCTGAAGTGACATGGTTAATCCCTGGTAAATTGTCCTGAAAAGATTTTTAGATAATCAACAAAATAAAGAAGGAGAAATTCAACTTTGATGGTATACTTACAAGTAATACCAAGGCGGACAGCAAGATCATCTTTCAAGATATGAAAAGAACGAACCCTAAGTGAACATAGGCCCCTTAGAGAATGAGGGTGAGGAAATAATGATAGGGAACAAGAAAATGACAGAGGAGTTGAAGAAAAACTTAGCATCAGACGTCATAGTAGAAGGCACAAATAGCATTCCAAAATTGTTAAATATTCGACAGGCAAAAGGAGGTGGCAAAATAAATACAATAACTATCACTGGAGAAAACATACCAAGGATGAAGACTGATAACTCCCCAGGACCTGATGGGGCACATCCTATAATATTAAAAGAAGTAGCCACAGAGATAGTGGATGCAATGGTAGAGATGTTTTCCAGGAATCCTGAGATTCTTAAAAGTCTCAGAGGATTAGAAAATTGCTAATGTAGGACCTTTATTTGAAAAGGGAAATTTACAAACAAAATGTAACTCTAGACCAGTTAGCTTAACATCTCTTATTGGGAAAATGCTAGAGAATATTGTAAAGGATGTAATAACATGCATAATATGATTAAACAGTATCATGGCTTCATGGATATAATGCCTGACTGATATATTAGAATTCTCTAAAGATGTAACAAGCAGGATAGATAATACATTTGGATGTAATATATTTGGATTTTCACAAAGTGTTTGACAAGGTGCCAGACATTAGGCTGCTTAATAAGAAAAAAGCCTATGGTGTTGGAGGTTGTATATACTACCTTTTAGCGAGGAATAGAAGATAGAGATGGGATAAATGGCATTTTCAGGACGGCAACCAATAACTAGGCATCATTGCTAGGCTATAGTAATTTACAAAATATATAAGTGACTTGGATGAGAAAATTGCATGTGCTATAGCCAAGTTTGTGGATACTACAAAATAGATGTGAAGGTAAGTGGTGACACAGAGTCTGCAGAGGAATAGATACAGATTATATGAGTGGGCAAACTTCAGTAGATGGAATAATAATGGGGGAAATGTCAGATCATGCACTTTGGCAGGAAGAATAGAGGATCTGAAAGACTGTGGAAAGCTACAGAAGAGAGAGACTTCAGAGTCCTCACCCATGGTTCACAGAAAGCTAGCATCCAAGGTCAGTGGATATTAGGGATGACAAGTGGAATGTTGGCCTTTATATCAAAAGTAATTGAATATAAAACTATAAGCCATTAGTCAAACTGCACCTAGAATAACGGGAACAATTTAGGGCCCCTTATCTAAGGAAAAATATACTGACATTGGAGCCGGTCCGTAGAATGTTCACTCAGCCAGGTTTGGAGGAGAGTTTGAATATATTAGGCCTGTATCCATTGGAATATGGAAGAATGATAGTTGACCTTATTGAAAATGTAGAAGATTCTTAGAGCACTTGACAAGGTAAATGGGGATGGTTGTTTCCCTTTGTGTGAGTCTAGTACCAGGTGGCATAGTTTCACAACAGGGTTCCAAATTTAAAACAGATGAGGATGAATTTGTTCTCTGAGGTTTGTGACATTGTCAAAATCTTTATTACAGAGGGCTTGAAGGCTGAGATAGATTTTTAATAAGTAAGGGAGTCAAGGGCCATGGGGAAATGGCAGAAATATGCAGTTGAAGATTATCAGACATTGAATCTGCTCCACCATTCAATAAACAAAGGGCTGAATGGCCTACTTCTGCTTCTCTATACTAAGATCTTATCCATTTGAAGGACTGTATATGGCTAGCAGTCTCCAAGTACAACAGAGATTGACCGATAATTAAAGGCAGATACATTAGAAACTTTTAAGCAGCATTTAGACAGACACATTAAACAGGCAGGGAATAGAGGGATATGAAAAATGCTCAATTGATGAGGATAATTTAGAATGACATCATGGTCAGAAGAGATATGGTGGGCCAAAGGACTTGTTCCTATGCTGTACTGTTCAATATTCGATGTAATGTGAAGTCTTAGGGCTCAGACTGATACTCTGTGAGTAGGGGATGCAATGAATAATTACATGCACTTAGACTTAGATTTATATACCGCTTAGATTTATATAGCGCTGAAAATAAACTGTTCTACATTTTCTTAGGAGTGAATCCTGGGTTGCACTTAAATTCAAATAGTGTTCTTGTGCTTAAAAGGTTTGGAGGCTTTGCTGTGAGGATGAATACTTGCAAATCTCCATCAAGCCAATGCACCACCCTGACTTGGAACAACATCACCATCACTGGGTCAAAGTCCTGTCACTCCTTTCCTAACAGCACTTTTGGTTGTACCTAGGCTATTCAAACTGCAGCAGTTGAAGAACACTGCCATACCAACACCTTCCCAATGGCAATTAGAGATGTGCCTTCAATGCTGGCTGAGCCAGCAATGTCTGTATGCCTTGAAATAATCAATTTAAAAATCATTCCAGATAGTTTCAGTTTGCACTTGCTGCTGTGATAGCATTGTGACACTGTTTCCTATTAACCAGGCATCCAACTGACCACAAAATAGTAAATGTATAAGCACATTTTCTCAATTGTGCTGTGTAACAAATCCTCTTAAGCAACGTTTCATCTAATCTTCATTTCATGTGCTTAAAATTGATACAAAAGCTTTTGTGCAAGCCATGGACAAGTCCCTTCCTGTATTTTATCAAGTATGTCCTGGCTGTATTAAAATAAAATGAAGGGACCCCACAAATTTCAACAAATTGTCTGCGTACTCCAAACAAATTCCAGACAATGTTGCCCATGGCATGATTCATTGTAAGACTTGGTGTAGAAACTAGGTTATGTTAGTTTAATTCTTGATAAATTCACTAGAAGGTTGAGGGTTCAAGCCCATTTCCAACAGTTTGTCGAATAATCAATGTTAGCATTCCAGAAGGACACTTGAACTGTTGAACAATGAGATGTTAAACTGAAGTCTCTGCTCACATGGGAAGGTAATAGATCTCTTAAAATATTTTGAAGAAGAACAGGGGATATTTCCCTCCATGTCCTGACCAATATTTATTCCTCATTTAACAAAAGGGCACAACAATGATATCAACCTGACAATTGCCCTGTTATATTCTGTACACAAAAACAGGTCAAATTCAACCCAAGAAATTACCAAACCATTAGTCTACTGTCAATCATCAGTAACGTGATGAAAGATGCCATCAGCTGTGCTATCCAGCAGCATCTATTTAGCAACTGATGCCCAGTTTGCATACTACCTTAACATCATCACAGCCTTGGTTCAAACCTAAACTAGAAACACAAGCTATTTCTTTCTTTATTTCATATAAAGAATATACTTAATATTTTCTCAGTTGCTTATTTCACTTTCAATACTGGGATAGGACATTTTTTTAAAGCTGGAAGAGATAGCTGAATAAGTTCGGTTGCATTCTGCTTCAAAAAAGCTGAAATTTATCAACTTCATTAAATATTTAGTAGCCTAGTGCGGATGTTAATGAAATAGATGATGCTTTTTCAAGAGCTTTAACAATGATAGTAATTTTCAGCGTGGGATTACTGACAGGAACACCAAAAGCCTTTGAATTCTAATAGTGTTTTGTCATCATCCTGACTGAACAAGGCAAAAGGATTATGAATACTGTCTAGACAGACTGTGCCCTTGTGAAATGGTGGTCTCTGAGGGCATATGTTGGTTGAGATAACTGGAAAAGTAAGGACATTTTGTTTTATAATCAAATACCAATCAATGTAGATATTTAGACTCTAGAAAATGCCCTCTGTTTCATAAAAGAAGTCAATAGTCATTGCAGTTTGAAATTTTGTATTATTTAGTTCTGGGGTAGAGATATAAGTGTGATAACTTTATTGACTTTGACTGTAATTTGTGTAATCTACAGATTGATCAAGTTCTTTCTGGTAACAATGCTGATTGTGGCTATTCAGGAATGTACCCTTCCACCCCGTGAAACCTGGTGACAAACAGAGAGCTTCCAGAACAAGACCTGAACATGAGGTTTTGTTTAAGTTTATTCTGGACTGAGAGCAGCAAGAGTGTTTTTGCTGAATTCCAGGAAACATCCATGGGCCTTTCCTTCCATGTTTTAGATCTTGAATATGGCATGTATGTGTCCCATCTTTATCCTGATTCCCTTGGTGAATCAAGGTGCTTTCTTTCATGGATCAGCTGTGAAAATGACAACAGTCTATATAATGCCTTTAAGATAATGGAAAATTCCAAGGTGTTTCACAGGTGCATTATAAAACAGAATATGAGCTGCAGAAGGGGATATAGAACATAGAACATAGAAGAATACAGCGCAGTACAGGCCCTTCAGCCCTCGATGTTGCGCCGATCAAAGCCCACCTAACCTACACTAACCCACTATCCTCCATATACCTATCCAATGCCCGCTTAAATACCCATAAAGAGGGAGAGTCCACTACTGCTACTGGCAGGGCATTCCATGAACTTACAACTCGCTGAGTGAAGAACCTACCCCTAACATCAGTCCTATATCTACCCACCCTTAATTTAAAGCTATGCCCCCTTGTTAGGTTAGATTTGCAGCATACATGTGCCAGGTAATGACTAGCTTTCAAGATGAGAGAATCTACCAGTTGGCCCTTAGCGTTCAATTATATTGCCATCACTGAATCTAGTAGTATCAGTATCATTAAAGGTTACAATTGACCAGTAACTGAACTGTACCAGCCATATAAATATTGTGGTTATAAGAGCAGGACAGAGGCTAGAGATGGTTCAATCGTTTTTTTGTTGGAAATGGTCTTTGCCTGGTACTTGGGTGGCACAAATGTAACTTACTGCCTGTCAATCCATGTCTGAATGTTATCTAGGTCATTTTGCACATTACATTGTCTGCTTCAGTTGCTGAGGAATCACAACTGGTTTTGAATATCCTGCAATTATCAGTGTACATTTCCACTTCCAACCATATGCTGCGGTGAAGGTAAATGATGAAGTAGTTGAAGGTGATTCAGCTTGGGATGTTATCCTGAGGAATCCTTGCAGCGATCTACTGGTAGGAGAAAGTGAGGACTGCAGATGCTGGAGATCAGAGCTGAAAATGTGCTGCTGGAAAGGCACAGCAGGTCAGGCAGCATCCAAGGAGCAGGAGAATCGACGTTTCGGGCCTGAGCCCTTCTTCAGCCTTTCCTGGTGTTGAGATGATTGACCACCAAAACTTCAACCATCTTCCTTTGTGTTTGGTGTGACTTGAAACTTGGAGAACTTCTCACTGATTCCTATTTCACTTCAATTCTGCTGGAGTTTCTTGATCCTATACTCAGTCAAATGCTGATATCAAGATTCTTACCATAGCTCTAGAATCCACTTCTGTTTTTGTCCATTACTGGCTGTAATGAGGTTAGGAGCGAAGTAGTCGTTGCGGATTTCAAACTAAGACCTATGAGTTATTGCTCTGTAAATGCACCTTGTTAGCACTGTTAACAAAATCTTTCATCACCTTACTGATTACCTGCAGAGTAGACTGATAGTATGTTCATTGGCTGTATTGGATTTGACAGGACATAGCTGAGCCAATGTTCTATGTTGTCAGGCAGGTTTGTTTTTATTCACTAGTGGGATGTGGGTGTCGCTGGCTGGCCTACAATTATTGTCTATCCCTAGTTGCCCATAAGAAGGTGGTAGTGAGCTGCCTTCTTGAACAGCTGCAGTCCACCTCCTGTGGCTTGGCCCTCAATGGCATTTGGAGTTCTAGGAGTTTGATCCAGTGACAGTAAAGGAACAGCTTTATATTTCCAAGTCAGGATGGTGAGTGGCCTGAGGGGAACTTGCAGGTGGTGGTGTTCCCATGTATCTGTTGCCCTTTTCCTCCTAGATGGAAGTGGTTGTGGGTTTGAAAGATGCATTCTAAGGATCTTTGGTGAATTTCTGCAGTGCATCTTGTACATACTACACTCTGCTTCTACTGAGCGTCCATGCTGGAGGGAGTGGATGTTTGTAGAGGGAGTGGAATTATTGTGGATGTGGTGCCAATCAACTCTTTTTAAACTGATCCTGGTGTGTTTTCCTGAAGAATATGCCAGGCTTACTTCACCATTTCAGAGAACAGTTAACAGTCTACATCATTACTGTGGATCATGGAATCTATCAGACCAGGTAGGACAGCAGCCGAGGTTTTACTGCAACTAATACCAATTCCATGTTGGTCATTTGACTAACTTATAATTCCAGATTTTAAAAGTCAAATTAAAATTTAATCATCTGCTGTGGTGGGGTATTCAGACCATTGCCCTGAATTTCTGGCTTGCTAATCAAGTGATGATACCAGAATGCCACCCACTTCACCCATGTGCAGTGAATAAAATTGGTTAAAGATTTGGATCTGTGGTGCTGGTGACCTCGGGAAGAAGCTGAATTAGGGCATTCACTTGGAACTTCTGCCTGAAGTTGGGTGAAGCATTTGCATTTATGTGCAGGGTTCCTTCATAATTTAAGATAGGATATTTTTGGAGCCTTCTCCTGCATCTAGTTGGTTAATTGTCCATTGGTATTCATGCTTGATTGTGGAAGGACTGCAGAAGTTTCATCAGATCTATTGGATGCTGAATTGCTTAACTTTGTCTGTTGTGCTCTGTACTCTGCTAAGTTTTAGTTCAGGTTTTGTCAAGGTGGCATTTTTAGCTGTTCCTGGTGTGTTTTCCTGAAGAATATGCCAGGCTGTGAAATTCCAGGTGCTGATTGAATGCAAATGTGCTAATGCTAATGGACCACAACTCCTCCTGGATATCCAGATTGTTCTGAATTTATCTCACAATTGATTAACACAGTGGTAGTCCTACAGAACACAATGAACACCTACCCTCAATTAGGAAACTGAACTTTGTCCCCAGAAGGACTGTCCAATGGTCACTACCAAGGCTACTACAGACAAAATAAAAACTGTGATAGGTGTTTTGGTGAAGGCCAGACTTCGGTTAACGCAGTCAGTGGCAGTGCACTTGAGCCATTCTTGTGGATAACCATTGAAGTCACTCACCTGGTAATCAAGAGGTCCAGATGAAATCTCTGGGAATGATGGTTCAAATCTCACCATACCAAATGGTTGAATTTAAATTCAATTCAACAAAGTGACCACAAAGTTGTTTGATGTCTTAAAATGCATTTTGTTTAGTGATACCCTTTAGGGAAGGAAATTTACACTTCTGCAGAGCATGGGAGCATCACCATATGGAATTTCTCCTCCAAGTGACACACATGAATACATGCTGTTGCAACTGTATCGCTGTTTTTTCATTGTTGATGGGTCAGAATTCTGAAAATCCCTTCCTAATAACATTGATACTTAGTAGTATAAAGCTTGAATAACAATGAAAGGAGAGACATGTTGCATGAGCTTTACACCTTGCACTCATCAGGACAAATGTATGAATGCTAAATTTCAAATGATCACAATAATTTATTAGAGGAGAAAAACCTTTGCTAGTTGGTTGGCTCATTGACTCTACTTAGCAGAGTCTTTGCTGTGGAGAAAACAACAAGCAACTATATGCTCCTCAAGTTTCTGGATAATTCATAAAGGATGCAAGACTTGAATGTTTTTCCAGAAAAGGAGTCCTTGCATCTGAAAGTATATTGCGCTGTGCAAGTTTAAATCAGCCGCATTAACAGCTCAACTGATAATCTTTTATTGGTTATTACCATAACTATTAATACACTCAGGAATGCTCAGTAAATGTTGCCCAGTCACAGTAACATATCTAACTATAGACATTTTGCATAATCATTTGACATTTGGCAATCATGCAATTGCCCTGATGTGTGCAAAATGAAATGATTGGGCAACATGTCTCCCTTTTAAATAACAGATTTGTGTGTGTACCTACTTCACATGGACTGCAGCTGTTCATTAGATGATTACCATTACATTGTCAAAGACAATGAGGGTTGAACAAGCTCATGTCCCAATAACAAACAGAAAAAACTCCTAATTGCAGCATTCGGTTCTTTAAATGGATCTGGATTTTAGCGTTCATTGTGCTACCTGGAAATTATGCATAGATTTTAATTAGTTCTAATTTTTCCATTTCAAAGTAGATCAATAATGCCTCTAGCAATTTAATTTGAATAAGAATCTGGATTTATCTTTTCCATTGTGGTAATTGTTCCTCAGTGTGTGTCTGCCATCAACAAGGCACAAGTCAGTACTGTGATAAAATACTCTCCACTTGCCTGGATGGTATAACTCCGAAACCACTCATCGTCAACTCCATCAGGACAAGACCTAGGATGGAATATTTTAGCTATAAAGAGAGACTGGATAAGTTTGGGCTGTTTTCCTTGGAGCAGGGATGGTTGAGCAGCACCTAATTGCGGGATATAACATTATGAGGGGCATGGCCATGCTGAATATAAAGCAACTGTTTCCCTCAATGAAGAGTCAATAACAAAGTGGCATAATTTTAAGGTGAAAAGTAGTAAGTTTAGCAGGGATTTGAGGAAATATTTTTTCACCAGATGATGGTGGAGTTCTGGAATGCACTCCCTGAGAGAAGTAGAGTTGGGTAACCTCACACACTGTAAAACAAAACTTGGATGAGCACTTGAAATGTCATACCATTCAAGGCTACAGGTCTAGTACTGGAAAGTGGGTCTAGTATAGATTTAATGTTGTTTTGGTATTATAGATATTTTGGGCTGAAGGATCTCTTCTGTTCTGTATGATTCTATAATTCTAAGACATCTTCTTCGATTGGCAGCCCATCAACCACCATCACCACGGAGGAACAGTGATTGTAGTGAGTACTATTATAAATTCACTGCAGTAGGTCACCGAGGCTCCTTCAGCACCTTGCAAACCCACAGCTTCCACCACATAGAATATCACCACAACCTACAAGTTTTCCTCCATGCCACAATGCCATCTTGATTCAGAATTATATTGCTGTTTGTTCTGTATCTTTGGATCAAAATTCTGGAATTCCCTCCCTGTTGGCACTGTGGGTACCTTACACCAGTTTGCAGTGGTTCAAGAAGGTAGCTTAATAAATCTCTAGAGCAATTTGAGGAGGGCAATATTTGCTACTCTAGCTAGTGATGTTCACTGAATAAATAAAAAATTTAATTTTACATACCTTAGTATCACTGATAGAAGAAAGAGGTTCCAGAGACAGTTACCTGCACTTAAAAAAGCAAGTCAGATGAAGACCTGGATATAATCACCTAAAAGAGTGAAAGAAAGGATAACTCAATGTGTTTATGAAACAAGGTAAAAGTGTGGGGACAGCAGCATCATAAAGAGCATGAGAGAGAGCAGAGGCAGCAGCTTTGTAAAAAGCAGGAGAAAAAGAGTGGATTCAGTAGCTTCTCAAATAGTGAGAGTGGGGGAACATCAGCTTCATAAAGGGAGGGAAGGAATAATAATTTGAATAATGTTCAAGTGCAGTAATTTTAGAACTTGAACATCTTTTTCCATGTCCTTTACCCAGCCCTCGCTAACTGTTGTTTCTCTCATTTTCATCTATCATCTCACTGCTTTCTCCCCCCTTCCTCACCCCCTATCTTCAATATAACAAACATCTCTATCTTAGCTCTGAAGAAGAGGTCACTGGCCTTGAAATGTTAATTGTTCTTTTTCTGCATAGATACTGCCTGATCTGCTGAGTTTCTCCAGCAATTTCTGCTTTTGTTTCAGAATTCCAACATCAGCAAATCTTGGTTTTATCACAAGAAAATTGTTAGATGATTAGTGAGTATTTCTTCCATGTATTTTTTGATTGACCAAATACAATAAGAATTTCAACGTTGATGAGATGGATCCTGAGCTGTGCTAATTGCAACATATCAGAGAGGGGTAAAGGTATCAGAACACTGTTTCTACAATCGGGGCGTGATTGAAGCTGACAAGTGTGATTAAGAAATTTGCCTTTTAAAATATTTCATCCAAATTAATTAGTTAAATGGAATTGTGATGATTGGGCAGATGATTTGTTGCAGTAAGTGGATGTCAGTATGATCCATGGCGACAAATATGTCCACATCCCATGAACAAAATAAAAAGTTTAACTTTACATACCTCAGTATCACAGGTGGGAGAGAAGAGGTTCTAGAGATGGTCACCAACACTTAATACAATGGGAGGAAGACCTGGATGTAGTCACCAGCACTAAAAAAGTGAAAGGGAGGCTGGCTCTGTGCTTTTGAAACAAGATGAGTCTATGGGAACAGCAGCTTCATAAAAAGCTTGAGAGAGTGCAGTGACTACAGCAGTGTAAAGGGCAGGAGAGCAAGAGTGGATTCAGCAGCTTCTCAAAAAATGAGAGTGGGGGGATGTTAGCTTCATAAAGGGAGGGGAGGGGTACATGCCTTGTGGAGGCATCCCACAGGAGGTGATGGAAATGGTGGCCTATGATCCTGTGGATGTAGATGCTGGTGGAATGGAAAAATCAGCAAGTCTTGGCTGCTTGAGGAACTTCAGCATTGATGAGATGGATCCTGAGCTGTGCTAAGTGCAACATATCAGAGAGGGGTAAAGGTATCAGAATACTGTTTCCATCCCTTAGATTAATTATATCAAATTTAGTCAGTGGCAAAGGTGGCAAGGGTGTAACTGTGAGTGAAGTATTCCAGAATTTAGCTTTGGAGGAGACTGAGCCCTGTGCTCTTGTCCAGTAAATACGAGGTTCTTGCCCCCAGTTGGGTGAGGGTGTGCACTGCAAGGACAGTGAGCTGACTAACTACAATACCATGGTCTAGAGTGTCATTCAAGTTGGGGGAGAAAATAGACATGTAGTAGTAATCAGAGATAGCACAATTAGGGGAATAAATGCAGCAAAGATGGAGCTCCAAAGTCTTTACTGCCTACCTAATGCTGAAGTATAGGATATCTCTTCTGGGCTGGAGAGGAACTTGGAGTGGAGGGGAAAGGTCCTGTTATGCACTTGATAGAACTAGTGAAGAGGTTCTTCTAAGGATTTAAGTATAGCTCAGGGCTAAATTAAAAGACTGAACCACAAAAGTAATATTCTCTAGATTACTACCCAAACTGTGTGCAAATAAAGATTAGAGAAGTGAAAATTTGGCTGAAAGCTGGATGTGTGAGAATAGGTTTTGATTCATGGGACACAACCACTATACTGGAGAAGAGAAGATCTGTACAATTGGCTTGGGAATTCTTTTAAACTATGTTATGACCAAAGTTATGGCAAATCATATAATTAGGGTAGATAGAGATTTAAACTAATTAGTGGAAGGTAGGGGGAGGGCCTTCACCTGAAAGGAAGTTTAAAAAAAAAGAAGAAATGAGAGAATAAAGTGCATGGTAGTGAAGAAGTGAACAATATCAAAGTGTAGCAGGATGGAGTAAAAATGTATGCAAAAGAGTACAGCAGAAATTTGAACTAGCATAATTATAATGTAAAATATGAAAGTTTAAGGTTCTTTACTGAGTGAATGCTGCAATTGTAAAATTGATGTGTTGACAATAATAAATGACAGAAATGAATGATAATGACTTGATCTTACACTGACATGGTTGCAGGGAGACCAAGACTTGGAACTCAGTATTGAAGGATATCAAATGTTGTGGAAAAATAGACAAAAAAGGAAAGGGAAGTGGTTTAGCTTTTTAAATAAAAGATACTATAAGTGCAGTGGTAAGTGGTGACATAGGTAGAATAGATGTGAAATCAGTTTGAATGAAATAAAGAATATTAAGGGAGAAAAAAATTTACAAATGGTAGTGATTTATAAATCTCTAAAGAGCTGTCTCACTGTAGCATAATTTGAAAATAATGGAGGCATGCAAGGAAGGCACTACAATTGTCATGGGTGATTTTAGTCTGCATGTTAGTTGGACAAATCAACCAGGCAAGGGTAACATGGAAGTCAGATTTGTAGAATGTTATGACACAAAGATAGCCAGCCAAATCAAATTACTCTCCTTATCCCTGTATTCACAACACAATAAAATTAAAACATTCAGTCACCCTCCAAATTGTTCCAATGGTTCCTAACCAGACTTTTTGAATAACTATATCAGATAGTAAACAAGAGGATTAAAAATTTATTGATAGTAATAGCTTTAGCAGAGCAAAAAACAAAGGTAGGCCTGAACAATTAATGCTTGGGCCTTGGGTAGTGTTGTAGAACCTAGGGACCTAGGGGTACAAGTACATAATTCTTTGAAGTTTGTGTCACATATATAGACAGGGTGAATAAAAAGGCATTTGGCACAATTGCCTTTAGTGTTCAGTCCTTTGAGAAAAGGAGTTGGGAAGTCATGTTGAGGTTGTACAGGACATTAGTGAGGCCTCTTCTGGAATAATGTGTCCTATTCTGATTACCCAATTATAGGAAGAATATTATAGAGCTGGAGCGGGTTCAGAAAAGATTTACCAGAATGTTGCTAGGTATGGTAGGTTTGAGTTATAAAGAAAGGCTGGATAGGCTGGGACTTTTAAATTTGAGTGTAGGAGGTTAATAGTTGATCAGACAGAAGTGTATAAAATAATGAGGGGTATAGATAGAGTTAATGGTAGGTGTATTTTCCCTTGGAATTTTAAGGCCAGAGGAGAGAGAATTAAAAAAAGACATGAGGGGCAAATATTTTACATAGAGAGTGATTCATGTGTGGAATAAACCTCCTGAGGAAGTGGTGGATTTGGGTACAATTACATGCTTAAAAGACATTTTGATAAATACATGAATAGGAAAGGTTTGGAAGGATATGGGCCAAGAGCAGGCAGGTGGGACTAGTTTAGTTTGGGAGTATGCTCAGCATGGGCGAGTTGGACAGAAGGGCCTGTTTCCATGCTATATGACTGTTTGACAGTATAACAAGACATTGTAATTAATGTCTGTACTTAAACCCAATCTTCTTTGATTCTAGCCTCCAAATTCATTTAGAAAACAGACAAAATTAAGGGATAAATTTTTAAAAAGATGTAACTGGCCACTTCACTTAAGTAGCTTCCATGATCCGTAATGTCACTTGTTTCTTGGTTTCTGATGACACCAATCAATACAAATAACATTCAGTAGGCTCCGGGAAATATTCACTTTACACTTACATGTGAAATTCTATTCTCCAAACTTCCCACAAGTTGATAATGGAGGATAACCGGAGAGCAATCGGATCTCCTTCTTGTACCTTTGGCAACCACAATCCTTCAATGTCACAAACAAATTCCAAACCAGTTCAAACATTTGTTTCTCTTTTTTTTCAACATTCTCTTCGTTAAGCTGCTTGGAATTGGCCTCCCTGTGATAGCTCCTCTTAATATTGAAACATTTGCATTTGTTTGAGCATAATGAAATTCTGGAACTGAAACATCCACAGTATTCTTCAAACAAGAATCAACCTGCAATTATCTTTCAGGCCTGGCCTCATAAACAAATACCAGTTTGTTTGTTTCCTTTCTTAAAAAAATAATGAGCTGCTGCTCACACCTCAAAGGTCAGAGTTCCAAAGAGTTGTCTAAAGCTGATGGTCATATTGGCTAAAGATGTTCTGATGATAGATCATTGGACTCAAAATATTAGTTTGGTTTTCTGTCCTCAGAGGCTGCCAGATCTGCTGAGTTTCTCCAGCAATTTTTGTTAATTGTTTGCTAGCATAGATTGGTTGAGCAATGTCAGATGTTTAAACACATATTTCTTAGCACTCAGCAAAATGTGTTCCAATCAAAAAGGACTCAACGAGAATGGTGAATTACCTGCATGTAACAGAGGTGGTTAAGGAGAATACCCAATCAAAACTAAAACTAAGGGAGGCTAATTGACAAGACCTAGTGGTAGGTTAGAAGACTAAAATTTTTTAGGAACTAGTAGTGGATGGCTAAAAAGCCAATAAAGTGGGAGAAAATATATTATGAAAGTAAATTGGCAATAAATATTGAAACAGTAACAGTTTTTATAAGTATATAAAAAGAAAGTGTGAAAGATGCTTAGAAGATCAAAGTTTGTGAGAAGATTTGTAGCTCGGGTGCTCATTGTTGTGGTTCTGTTTGCTGAGCTGGGAATTTGTGTTGCAGACATTTCGTCCCCTGTCTAGGTGACACCCTCAAGTGCTTGGGAGCCTCCTGTGAAGCGCTTCTATGATGTTTCCTCCGGCATTTATAGCGATTTGTATCTGCCGCTTCTGGTTGTCAGTTCCAGCTGTCTGCTGCAGTGGCCAGTATATTGGGTCCAGGTCAATGTGCTTATTGATTGAATCTGTGGATGAATGCCATGCCTCTAGGAATTCCCTGGCTGTTCTCTGTTTGGCTTATCCTATAATAGTAGTGTTGTCCCAGTCGAACTCATGTTGCTTGTTATCTGAGTGTGTGGCTACTAAGGATAGCTGGTCATGTCGTTTCGTGGCTAGTTGGTGTTCATGGATGCGGATCATTAGCTGTCGTCCTGTTTGTCCTATGTAGTGTTTTGTGCAGTCCTTGCATGGGATTTTGTACACTACATTGGTTTTGCTCATGCTGGGTATTGGGTCCTTCGTCCGGGTGAGTTGTTGTCTGAGAGTGGCTGTTGGTTTGTGTGCTGTTATGAGTCCTAGTGGTCGCAGTAGTCTGACTGTCAGTTCGGAAATGCTCTTGATATATGATAGTGTGGCTAGTCCTTTGGGTTGCGGCATGTCCTCATTCCGTTGTCTTTCCCTTAGGCATCTGTTGATGAAATTGCGCGGGTATCTGTTTTTGGCGAATACATTGTATAGGTGTTCTTCTTCCTCTTTTTGCAGTTCTGGTGTACTGCAGTGTGTTGTGGCCCTTTTGAATAGTGTCTTGATGCAACTTCTTTTGTGTCTGTTGGGGTGGTCGCTTTCGTAGTTCAGGACTTGGTCTGTGTGTGTGGCTTTCCTGTATACCTTTGTGGTGAATTCTCTGTTCGGTATTCTCTGTACCATCATGCCTAGGAATGGGAGTTGGTTGTCCTTTTCTTTCTCTCTAGTGAATCAGATTCCTGTGAGTGTGGCGTTGATGATCCGGTGTGTGTTCTCTATTTCTGTGTTTTTAATGATTCCAAAGGTTACGAACGGAGAATTCACCACAAAGGTATACAGGAAAGCCACACACACAGACCAAATCCTGAACTACTAAAGCAACCACCCCAACACACACAAAAGAAGTTGCATCAAGACACTATTCAAAAGGGCCACAACACACTGCAGCACACCAAAACTACAAAAAGAAGAAGAAGAACACATATACAATGTATTCGCCAAAAACGGATACCCGCGCAATTTCATCAACAGATGCCTAAGGGAAAGACAACGGAATGAGGACATGCCGCAACCCAAAGGACTAGCCACACTACCATACATAAAGAGCATTTCCGAACTGACAGCCAGACTACTGCGACCACTAGGACTCATAACAGCACACAAACCAACAGCCACTCTCAGACAACAACTCACCAGGACGAAGGACCCAATACCCAGCATGAGCAAAACCAATGTAGTGTACAAAGTCCCATGCAAGGACTGCACTAAACACTACATAGGACAAACAGGAAGACAGCTAACGATCCGCATCCATGAACACCAACTAGCCACGAAACGACACGACCAGCTATCCTTAGTAGCCACACACTCAGATAACAAGCAACATGAGTTCGACTGGGACAACACTACTATTATAGGACAAGCCAAACAGAGAACAGCCAGGGAATTCCTAGAGGCATGGCATTCATCCACTGATTCAATCAATAAGCACATCGACCTGGACCCAATATACCGGCCACTGCAACGGACAGCTGGAACTGACAACCAGAAGTGGCAGATACAAATCACTATAAATGCCGGAGGAAACATCACAGAAGCGCTTCACAGGAGGCTCCCAAGCACTGAGGATGTCACCTAGACAGGAGATGAAACACAAATTCCCAGCTCAGCGAACAGAACCACAACATGCTTAGAAGATGCAACTACGGAATTAATAACAGGGAACGGAAAGTGGCAGATAATTTAAACAAGTATTTTGCATCAGTTTTCACAGCAAAAAATGCATCCCAAAGCTAATTGGTAAAAAAGAGGCTATGGGAGAAAAGCACCTGTAACAGTGTTTATCATGAGGGACAAAGTATTTGGCAAACTAATAGGATGAATGACAATTTGCTAGGACCTGATGGCCTGCATTCAAGAGTATTAGAAACATAGAAAATAGAAGCAGGGTAGGCAATTGGACCTTTGAACTGCTCTGCCATTCATTATGATCATAGCTGATAAACTCATTAGTCTATTGCCGCTTTACCTCATGTCCTTTGAACCCTTTAGCCCCAAGTGTATCCACTCTTGAAAACATGTATTGACCTCAACTGCTTTCTGTGATAGTGAATTTCACAGGCTCTCCACTCTCCGGATGAAGACATTTTCTGAATTTCAGTCCCAATTGTTTGCCTAGTATCCTTGGTTCTAGACTCTCATCTGTTGCAAACATCCCATCTACATCTTCTCTGTCTCGTTCTGTTAGAATTTTATAGCTTTTCATGGGATCCCCCATATTCTTCTGAACGCCAGCTAATATCCTACCTGATTCAACCTTTCCTCATTTGTTAGTCCTGCCATCCAAGGACTTAATCCGCGAAACCCTGCACTGATCTATAACCTACCTCTACAGCAATAACATCCTTCTACAGATAAGGAAACCAAAACTACACAGTATTCCAGATATGGTCTCACCAAGGTGCTGCATAATTGCATCAAGAAATCACTGCTTCTGTGTTCAAATACTTTTGCTATGAAGGCCAACATTTAGTTTGTCTTTTTTTAACTGCCTGCTGCACGTGCATACTTTAGCAACTGGTGGATGAGGACACCCAGGTTTTGTTACACATTCCTATCTCTCAATTTATAGCTGTTCAGATAATAATCTGCCTTCTTGTGTTTGCTACCAAAGTGGATAATCTCACATTTATCCATATTATACTACATTTTCCATGCATTTGTCAAGCATCTTGTCCAAATCAGACTGATGTATCCCTGCATCCTCTTCACACTCATCCTCCAACCCAACTTTGTGTCATCTGCAAATTTGGAGATATTACATTTTGTTCCCTAATCTAAATCATTAATATATGACGTGAATAGCTGGGATCATAGCATTGATTTTTCTCCACTAGCGATTACCTGCCATTTGAAAAAAGATCTGTTTATTCCTATTTGCTTCCTGTCTGCCAACCAGTTTTCTATCCATCTCAATATTCAGATACTAATCTTTTATGTGGGACTTTGTCAAAAGTCTTCTTTAAGTCCAAATTAATCATATGACCCTCACTCATCAACTCTACTTGTTACATCCTCAAAGAATTCCAGTACATTTGTTCAGCATGATTTTCCTTTCATAAATCCATGTTGACACTATTTAATTCTGCCACTGTTTCTCAAGTGCTCTACTCTTAATTCTTTTATAATGGGTTCTTGTATTTTTCTCACTACCTTTGTCAGGTTGACTGATCTATAATTTCCGTGTTTTCTGTTTGCCTATGAATGACATTAACCACCTTCTGAACTTTAAGAACTGTTTCAATCAATAGTCTCTTGGAAGGTGACCACTACTGCATCCATTATTTTAAGGTCTACTTCCTTAAGTACTTGGAGATTTTCAGTCTTCAATTCCATCAGCTTCTCCAACACCATTTCTCTACTAATAACGATATCTTTCAATTCCTCCCTCTTCAGAAACCCTGTTCCCAACATTTCTGCTATGTTATTTGTGTCCTCTTTTGTGAACTCAGAACCAGTTATGTATTTTGTTGATCAGCTGTTTCTTTGTTACCTATTATAAATTCCCCTGTTTCTGACTGTAAGGAACCTACATTTGTCTTCAGCAATCCTTTTCTCTCCACATACCTATAGAAACTTTTACAATTAGTTTTCATGTTGCATACAAGCTTATTCTTTTAGTGTATTTTCCCTTTCATAATCAGTCCCTTTGACTTCCCTTTGTTGAATTCTAAACTGCTCCAATTTCTCAGGGTTTTTTTTCTGGTCAATTTGTATGCTTCTTCTTTGGATTGAACCTCCTTTATAAGCCATGGTTTGGCTACTTTTCTCATTTTACATTTGCTCCAGATAGGAATGACCAATTTCTGCAGTTCACCCATGCACTTTGAATGTCTGCTATTGGCTTTCCACTATCATCCCTTTAAGTAACCTTCTCCAATCCTTCATAGCCAACTTGTGCCTCATACCATTGTTGTTTCCTCTATTTAGATTGAGGACCCTAGTCTCAGAATCAATCAATTCACTCTCCATCTTGTTGAAGGATGCTGCCATATTGTGGTTGCTCACCCCAAGGGGTCTTGCACAACTAGGTTGCCAATTATTCCTTTCATATTACACAATACCAGGGTTTCGGATGGCCTGTTCTCAAGTTGGTTCCTGAACTTATTGGTCATGAAAAACCATCCTGTATACACTCTAGGAATTCCTCCTCTAATGTATTGTTACTAATTTGATTTGCCCAATCTATATGCAGATTAAAGTCACCCATAATTACAAGTGGTTCTTTGCATACATCTCTAATTTCCTCTTTAATGCAAGGGAGCATCACATCTCCAGTTTGGGGATCCATATACAACCTTCCATAATGTTTGGCAACACCTGTAGAGAGAAAACAGAGTTAATGTCTTGAGTCCAGTGACCGTTCATCAGTTCTGATGGACAGTTCTGACAGGGATCTCTGGACTTGAAAAATCAATCTTGTCTCTCTACAGATGCTGCCAGACTTGCGTATTTCTCCAGCACGGTCTGTTTTTATTTCAGATTTTCAGCATATGAATTTCTTTGTGTTTACCTCACTCATTTCTTTTTTGCCCCTTAGTGTTTCTCAGGTTTGCCCTTTCACCTTTCATGTTGGAGTGTTTTGTATTCACTTGGGGGACATGGGTGTCGCTGGCTGACCAGCATTTATTGCCTGTCCCTAGTTGCCCTTGAGAATGTGGAGGTGAGCCTCCTTCTCAAACCACTGCAGTCCATGTGCTATGGAGTGAATGCCAGGATTTTAACCCAGTGACAGTAAAGGAACTGTGATGTATTTTCAAGTCAGCATGGTGTGTGGCTTGGAGGGGAACTTTAAAGTGGTAGTCTTCCCCTGTATCTGCTGCCCTTGCTCTTCTGGATGGAAGTGTCATGAGTTTGGAAGATGCTATCTGAGGATCTTTGGTAAATCTCTGCAGTGCATCTTGTAGATAGTACACTCTTCTACTACTGAATGTCAGTGATGCTTGTGGATGTGTGCTAATAAAACAGGCTTTTTTATCCTGGATGGTGTCAAGCTTTTTGAGTGTTGTTGGAGCTGCACCCATCCAGTCAATGGGTATTCTGTCACACAATTGGACTGCATTCTGGGGAAGGTGGGACCTGTATAAACAGGACGGGTTGCACCTGAACCAGAAGGGCACCAATATCCTGGGGGGTAGGTTTGCTAGCACTCTTTGGGGGGGTTTAAACTAATTTGGCAGGGGGATGGGATCCGGACTTGTAGTCCAGCAAGTAAGCTAGCTGTGTGTCAGGATGTCCAAGACTGTAGGGAGGCTGTGGAGAAGGTAGCACTGACAGGGACTACTTGCGGACACAGAGATGGGCTCAAGTGCATATACTTCAATGCAAGGAGTATCAGAAATAAGGTGGGTGAACTTAAGGCGTGGGTCGGTACCTGGGACTACGATGTTGTGGCCATCACGGAAACATGGATAGATGAGGGACAGGAATGGCTGTTGGAGGTTCCTGGTTACAGATGTTTCAGTAAGATTAGGGAGGGTGGTAAAAAAGGAGGGGGGGTGGCATTGCTAATTAGAAATGGTATAACGGCTGCAGAAAGGAAGTTTGAGGGGGATCTGCCTCTGGAGGTAGTATGGGCTGAAGTCAGAAATAGGAAAGGTGCAGTCACCTTGTTGGGTGTTTATTATAGGCCCCCCAATAGCAGCAGAGATGTGGAGAAACAGATTGGGAAACAGATTTTGGAAAGGTGCAGAAGCCACAGGGTCGTAGTCATGGGCGACTTCAACTTCCCAAATATTGATTGGAAGCTCTTTAGATCAAGTAGATTGGATGGGGCGGTGTTTGTGCAGTGTGTCCAGGAAGCTTTTCTAACGCAGTATGTAGATTGTCCAACCAGAGGGGAGGCCATATTGGATTTGGTACTCGGTAATGAACCGGGACAAGTGGTGGGCTTGTTAGTGGGTGAACATTTTGGTGATGGCGACCACAATTCTGTGACTTTCACCTTGGTTATGGAGAGAGATAGGTGCGCACAACAAGGAAGTTTTTACAATTGGGGGAAGGGAAATTACGATGCTGTAAGACAGGATTTGAGGAGCATACGTTGGGAGCATAGGCTGTCAGGGAAGGATGTGGTGGAAATGTGGGACTTTTTCAAGGAGCAGATACGACGTGTCCTTGATATGTATGTACCGATCAGGCAGGAAAGAAATGGTCGTGTGAGGGAGCCTTGGTTGACGAGGGAGGTTGAATGTCTAGTAAAGAGGAAGAAGGAGGCTTACATAAGGTTGAGGAAACAAGGTTCAGACAGAGCAGTGGAGGGATACAGGATAGCCAGAAGGGACCTGAAGAAAGGGATTAGGAGAGCTAAGAGAGGGCATGAAAAATCCCTGGCGGATAGGATCAAGGATAACCCCAAGGCATTCTATGCGTATGTGAGAAACCTGAGAATGACGAGAACGAGGGTAGGTCCGATCAAGGACAGTGGTGGGAGACTGTGTATTGAGTCGGAAGAGATAGGAGAGGTCTTGAACAAGTACTTCTCTTCAGTATTTACGAACGAGAGGGACCGTATTGTTGAAGAGGAGAGTGTGAAACGGACTGATAAGCTAGAAGAGATACCTGTTAGGAAGGAACATGTGTTGGACATTTTGAACAACTTGAGGATAGACAAGTCCCCCGGGCCTGACGGGATATATCCTAGGATTATGTGGGAAGCAAGAGAGGAAATTGCAGTACATTTGGCAATGATCTTCTCGTCTTCACTGGCAACTGGGGTGGTACCAGGGGACTGGAGAGTAGCGAATGTTGTGCCCCTGTTCAAAAAAGGGAATAGGGATAACCCCGGGAATTACAGGCCAGTTAGTCTTACTTCTGTGGTAGGCAAAGTAATGGAAAGGGTACTGAGGGATAGGATTTACGAGTATCTGGAAAGACACTGCTTGATTAGGGACAGCCAGCACGGATTTGTGAAGGGTAGGTCTTGCCTTACAAGTCTTATTGAATTCTTCGAGGAGGTGACCAAGCATGTGGATGAGGGTAGAGCAGTGGATGTAGTGTACATGGATTTTAGTAAGGCATTTGATAAGGTTCCCCATGGTAGGCTTATGCGGAAAGTCAGGAGGCATGGGATAGAGGGAAATTTGGCCAATTGGATAGAAAACTGGCTAACCGGTAGAAGTCAGAGAGTGGTGGTAGATGGTAAATATTCAGCATGGAGTCCAGTTACAAGTGGAGTTCCGCAGGGATCAGTTCTGGGTCCTCTGCTGTTTGTAATTTTTATTAATGACTTAGAGGAGGGAGTCGAAGGGTGGGTCAGTAAATTTGCAGATGATACAAAGATAGGTGGAGTTGTGGACAGTGAGGAGGGCTGTTGTCGGCTGCAGAGGGACTTAGATATGATGCAGAGCTGGGCTGAGGAGTGGCAGATGGAGTTCAACCCTGCCAAGTGTGAGGTTGTCCATTTTGGAAGAACAAATAAGAATGCGGAATACAGGGTTAATGGTAGGGTTCTTGGTCAGGTGGAGGAACAGAGGGATCTTGGGGTCTATGTACATAGATCTTTGAAGGTTGCCACTCAGGTGGATAGAGTTTGTAAGAAGGCCTATGGAGTATTATCGTTCATTAGCAGAGGGATTGAATTCAAGAGTCGTGAGGTGATGTTGCAGCTGTATAGGACTTTGGTTAGGCCACAGTTGGAGTACTGTGTGCAGTTCTGGTCGCCTCACTTTAGGAAAGATGTGGAAGCTTTGGAGAGGGTGCAGAGAAGATTTACCAGGATGTTGCCTGGAATGGAGAGTAGGTCGTACGAGGATAGGTTGAGAGTTCTCGGCCTTTTCTCGTTGGAACGGCGAAGGATGAGGGGTGACTTGATCGAGGTTTATAAGATGATCAGAGGAATAGATAGAGTAGACAGTCAGAAACTTTTTCCCCGGGTACAACAGAGTGTTACAAGGGGACATAAATTTAAGGTGAAGGGTGGAAGGTATAGGGGAGATGTCAGGGGTGGGTTCTTTACCCAGAGAGTGGTGGGGGCATGGAATGCGCTGCCCGAGGGAGTGGTAGAGTCAGATTCATTGGCGACCTTTAAGCGGCATTTGGATAGGTACATGGATGGGTGCTTAATCTAGGATAGAAGTTCAGCACAACATCGTGGGCCGAAGGGCCTGTTCTGTGCTGTATTGTTCTATGTTCTATGTTCTATGTTCTATGTTCTACTCCTAACTTGTGTCTTGGAGATAGTAGGTTAGCTGTGAGGAGACAGGAGATGAGTTACTCATTGAAGTATTCCAAGCTATTGACCTGCTCTTGTGCCCACTGTGTTTATGTGATGAGTCCAGTTGAGTTTCTAGCCAGTGGTAATCCCAAGGATTTTGAAAGTGGGGTATTTGTCGATGGTAACTCTATTGAATGTCTAGGGGCAGTGATTAGATTGTCTCATTGATATCCTTCCTCATTATTGCTTAATTTCCTCGTCAACCAGCAGTGCAGCTCTGTCACCTTTTTCTTTTTGTTCTCGTCCCTAAATACTGAGTATGCTGAATGCTCAGTTCTCATACCTGGGCACCCTGCAGCCATGTTTCCATAATCATGACTATATCATACCTATTTTTATATATTTGTGTGATTATTTTGCCCACTTTATTGTGAATGACCCATGCAAATGTTTATCATTACTTGTCCCATTTCCATTATTTTTTCCACTGTGGCCCTGTTTGATCCTGGCCCTTGATTTCTCACTCTGTCACATGTTTTTTATTTCTCTTCTTGCCTTTTGTTTATGTCCTTGATTCCCCTTCCCCTGACTCCTTGCATAAGTTTCCATTGCCTTGCCATTTCAATTTATAGTGTTTCTCAACTACTCTATCAAATACTTCCCTTAAAATCCCATCCTACCCATGTGTAACCCATCTAGTGTGTACGGGTCCCAACTCCACTAGAACAGGTTTCAATACCCTAGGAATCTGAAACATTCTCCTTGCACCATCTCCTCATCTGTCATATTGATAATTTTACTCTGACTAGTATATTTAAAAATAAGGGGTAGGCCATTTAGAACAGAGTTGAGGAGAAACTTCTTCACCCAGAGAGTGGTGGGTGTTTGGAATGCTCTGCCCCAGAAGGCTGTGGAGGCCAAGACTCTGGATACTTTCAAGAAAGAGTTGGATAGAGCTCTTAAGGATAGTGGAATCAAGGGTTATGGGGATAAGGCAGGAACAGGATTGAGGATGATCAGCCATGATCATAATGAATGGTGGTGCTGGCTCAAAGGGCAGAATGGCCTACTCCTGCACCTATTGTCTATTGTCTATTGTAGCACTGGTAGTTATCCTGACCTTTGAGGTCTTACTTTTTAACATATTTCCTAGCTCCCTATACAGAGGAACCTCGATTATCCAGCATTTGATTATCCGAATGATGGATTATCTGGCAAGATCACAAGGTCCAATGCTTGGCTAAACAATGTTATCTGGCATTTGATTATCCGGAATTCAATTAACCAAAAGAAATACTTCCTGGTCCTGTCCTTTGGATAATTGAGGTTCCTCTGTATTCCACTTTTTGAACCTCATTTCTTTTTAATATCTGCCATTAGTACCAATGTGTAGATTGTCATGTTTGAATTTTAAGCTTAATTTCTTTATTTTCTGCTTAAGACTAAAAAGGTCTGCCATGTAAAACTTAGTTATTTCATATGTTTTATGAAATACTTTAATTACTGCAATACTATGATTACTGCAATGTTCAACTGTTCACAGCTCTGTTCTTTCTTTCTACCTTGTTCTTAAGATTCTGTACCTAGGTATTTGTACCTAAGATGGCACCTTTGTGGTGACAACACACACTTTTCACTATACTCCAGTATTTTTGTACTTGGGTACACATGACATTCAAATCAAATCAAATCAAATCAAATAACCATTGGCTGTCACATTCTCCCTTCAGAATGTTCTATAGCTGATTTGAGAAATCTTGTCAACTCTAGCACCAATTAGAATGTGATCACTACAGTCTTACAGTTTTCAGAATTTAACAGTGATTGGTACAGAAAAGATAACTTGATTGATCATATTTCATTTCTTGTTGTATCAAATTACAGATACTGAAGAATGATTTCCTGTTTTCCTGTGCTTTCTAACCAAATAAGTGTGCTGTATTTTATGCCAGAGGAAGTGGTGGAGGCTAGTACGATTGCAATGTTTAAAGGCATCTGGATGGGTACATGAATAGAAAGGATTTGGAGAGATATGGGCCCGGTGCTGGCAGGTGGGACTAGATTGAGTTGGGATATCTGGTTGGCATGGACGAGTTGGACCGAAGGGTTTGTTTCCGTGCTGTACATCTCTATGACTCCATATTGATTTTGCAAAGTTCATTAAAATATTTTAAATAAAGGCTTTGTTCTTAGTTTTGCTTAAAGCTTAGTCTACTGGCCATCTTAAACCGTATAGGCATCGTAGGACAGAATTAAGACAAGAGTTGTTGCAGATCATTACTAATAAAAAATATAGTTCAGTGTGGCTAAGGAGCTATTACATTGCTAAACGCAATTCATTTCTATTGCATTCCACCTTATTATTTCACTCATAAATTCAATACTGGTATTGTAATGTTTATTTAACCAGCATATTGGAGCTTTGTGTAATCAGATGAAATTAAAGAAACAAGAATTGGCAATTTCTGATCATCTAAATGGGAATGTTCATGATTTGCTGTCATCCAACAGCTGAACAAATTAATATTCTACACCAAATTGTGGTATCTGATGTTGTTGTGTTATTTATCTTAATCTCTTCTTTATCTGTTTGTCGTCTTCTCTGATGCTTTTTTCTGTCGATTTGGTCTCTTTTGTTCTTCTCAGTTTGCATGTAAAGAGTCACCAGGCCACTTTTAGGCTGGAGTCAAGTGTGAAATGTGATCCTTACTACTTCCCTTCCTAATAATTTGATGGTCCATAACATCCCCTGCCTCTTACTCAGTATCTCATTCAATGGCCCCTAATCATTGATCCTGGCTTCTCATTATTGCTTCAATCCATTGTCAGACAACGCCTTAAACTTGCCAACATCTCTCTAACCCTTGTTTTTCCTAACAGTGAGTGTTCAGGGACCCAGTTATAATGTAAAAATTCTCTTTAACCCTCCCATGTCCCTGCTACTTTCCTTGTTCTCATATTCCTCCTTTTCTCTTGTTCTGTGCTCTTGCGAGTGTTCTGACTGCACAATCTGAATTCAACTCTAACTGTTCTGAATAAAAATGCCAAATACAAGACTAGTATTTTAATGGTCCTTAACACCATTAAAATTTAGAAGGACATTCAAATAAACTAAAATGAATTAAATTGAGGTATCTGTTATTTTGAAGTCGTAATTTTTTTCCATTGTTTTCTCATGGTAACTGAAATCTATAATATTTAAACAAAGGGAATAGACAAAGTTTAATTTTGAAATAGGAACAGAAAGGATTTTAAGCAATTTGGATGCACAATTTTTCTGTTCTCAATATTAAATAGTAACAACTATGTGAGTGTGTATGTAAAGCTTTCATTCAGATACATGAAAGATTATTTTGTGTACTGCACATACACTGTTAACACCAATAATTTGGCCAGACATTAATTTTGATTGTATCACTTGATTAAAGGAGACAACTGGTAGAGCTGATGCTGACTGCCAAGATTAGTCATTTGTTGTTTGTTCTTGTTTTTCCTAGATTTGAGAGGAGTTAAAGATTATAGCAAGATGACTGTTAATGCAGCTGTGGGGGAGTTTGCCAAATGTAGATAAAGCCATTCAAATTTGCTGAACTTGGAGCTTGTATAATCATTGTTGCAGGGATGAATTATTCTTGAATACAATGTAACTCAACAAACAAAACAGCATGATATTTAGTTTAGATAGTAGGAAATTAGTTTAATCTGTATGTGGGTGTGCACAACACATTGGCTAGTTGTTCTTAAAACAGATTTGAACCTTGACCAAAAATTAGATAAGATTTTAAGAATTGAAATAAATTTGTAATCCATCCATAGTCCACAATGGAATTATTGGCATTTTTCTGTTCATTGTAACTCTTCATGCAATATTATCGATTTGTAATAGTACTTATGAATGTTAGTGTTAATGACAATGTTAGCAAGTGCTCGAAAAAACTAAGAATAGTTTGCTTCAGTTTTACTATAATAATAGTTGTAACAATGTGATTGTTAATTGACAAAGGGTACTTGCCGTTCATTATTCTCAGAGCTGTGCATAAACATTTTATGAGCTTTTGTATGGTAATCTAGTGTCAAACTCTCTGCAGAAGATCTGGGGCCAGCATGATCAGGGCTAAATTCTGAAAACAGTAAAGTTACAGTGACCATGTTGTGATTGGAGGGAGAACTAGTAGGTTTTCAGATGAGATGAAAATTTGTGCTGTTGATAGTGAGGAGGATGGTGTGATATTGATCAAATGGTAGATTGGGCAGAATGGTGGCAGAATGGAATTTAATCCTGATATTTTTTCATATTATAAAATAAATGTGAGATGATGCGTTCTGGAGATCTAATAAGGAAAGGTTATATACAACTTAGACAGTACTGAGGAAAAAATGAACCTTGGTGTTTAAATTCATAGGTCCCTGAAGGTGTAGCATAGGAAGAGAGGGCAGTGAAGAAAGCAAAGGGAATGCTTGTCATCATAAGCCAGGCATAGAATATTGGAGCAAGAAACTTTACAAAACATTGGTTGGCCATACTTGGAATACTGTGTGCAGTCTGTTTGCCACACAATTAGAAGGACATGATTGCAGTAGAGGGGGGTGCAGGGAAGGTTCACCAGAATATTGCCTGGGATGAAAAATCCTTGGTGCAGAAGAGGCTGTGGGGTATCTGATTGAGGTGTACAACATTTATGAATGGCACAGACAGAGAAGATTGTGAGAATCATCCAGATGTAGAGAATTAACAAAGGATATATAAAAGGGAAGCAGTAGATGTAATATTTGAATTTCAGAAGATGTTTGAAGGTACATACTTGATACCACTTAATAAGATAAGATGTTAAGTAATATTGGAATGATTAAATAATAGAAGACAGCATTAGGATAAGGGCAACCTGTAACAATTTGTGTGCACAGGGATCAATGCTGGTGCATTAATAAATAAATTATTAATTTATCAATGATTGGATGAGGAAAGTGAGTGTACGATAGCCAAGTTTATGGATGTCACCAAAATATGTAGAAAGGTGAGGATGACAAAAAGACTCTGCAGGGAGCTATAAATAGGTCAAATGAGTAAGCAAAAACTTGGCAGATGGAATATAATGTGGGGAAATGTAAGGTTAGCAAGAATAGTTAGGAAGAACAGAAGAGTCAAATACTATTTAAGTGGAGAAAGACTGCAACAAGCTATAAAAGAGATGGACTCAGGAGTACTCATAGCATCCAAGTTCAGCAGATAATAGAGAAAGCAAATGAAATGTATGCCTTTCTTTCAAAGGGAATGGAAGAGAAAATTAGGGAGGTCTTGCTAAAACTATACAAGAAATTAGTCAGACCACAAGTAAAATACTATGAACAGCCTTCTTATATAAGGAAAGATATACTGAGAAGGTTGAAGAAAATGAGTAGATTGGACCTATATTTGTTTGAAAATAGAAGAATGAGAGACAACATTATTGAAACATCCAAGATTCTTAGGAGGCTTGATAGAGTAGATGTGGAATAGTTGTTTCCCCTTGTAGGAAGCTCTAGGACTAGAAGGCATAATCTTAGAATAAAGTGACACACATTTATAGAGTCATAGAGATGTACACGGAAACAGACCTTTTGGTCCAACTCGTCCATGCCAACCAGATATCCTAAATTAATCTAGTCCCATTTGCCAGCATTTGGCCCATATCCCTCTAAACCATTCTTATTCATATACCTATCCAGGTGCCTTTTAAATGTTGCAATTGTATCAACCTCCACCCCTTCCTCTGGCAGATCATTGCATACATGCACCACCCTCTGCATGAAAAAGTTGCCTGTTAGATCCCTTTTAAATCTTACCCCGCCCACCCTAAACCTATGCCCTCTCACTCTAGACTCTCCCACCCCAGGGAAAAGACCTCTAATTACTCTATCCATTCCCCTCCTGATTTTATAAACCTCTTAGCGAGTTTTGAGAAGATTTGTAGCTCAAGTTGAGGTTTTGGATGTAGGTTTGCTTGCTGAGCTGCAAGGTTCATTTCCAGATGTTTCGTTACTCTACTAGGTAACATCTTCAGTGGGCCTCAGGCAAAGCAATGCTGAAAATGCCTGCTTTCTATTTATATGTATGGGTTTCTTTGGGTTGGTGATGTAATTTCCTGTGGTGATGTTATTTCCTGGGGTGAAGTCACTTCCTGTTCCTTTTCTCAGGGGGTGGTAGATGGGGTCTAACTTGATGTGTTGATGATAGAGTTCTGATTGGAATGCCATGCTTCTAGGAATTCTTGTGCGTGACTTTGTTTGGCTTGTCCTAGGATGAATGTGTTGTCCCAGTTGAAGTGGTGTCCTTCCTCATCTGTATGTGAGAATACTAATGAGAGAGGGTCATGTCGTTTTGTGGCTAATTGGTGTTCATGTATCCTGGTGGCTAGTTTTCTCCCTGTTTGTCCAATGTAGTGTTTGTTACAGTCCTTGCACAGTATTTTGTAAATGACATTGGTTTTGCTTGTTGTCTGTATAGGGTCTTTCAAGTTAATTAGCTGCTGTTTTAGTGTGTTGGTGGGTTTATGGGCTACCATGATGCCAAGGGGCCTGAGTAGTCTGGCAGTCATTTCCGAGATGTCTTTGATGTAGGGGAGAGTGGCTAGGGTTTCTGGACGTGTTTTGTCTGCTTGTTTGGGTTTTTTACTGAGAAATTGGTGGACTGTGTTCATTGGGTACCCATTCTTTTTGAATGCACAATATAGGTGATTTTCCTCTGCTCTGTAGTTCCTCTGTGCTGCGGTGTGTGTTGGCTCATTGAAATAATGTTCTGATGCATCTTCATTAGTGGGTGTTGGGATGATTGCTTCTATAGTTCAATATTTGCTCCATAACTATTGTTTCCTGTAGATGCTGGTTTGAAGTTCCCCATTAGCTGTTCGCCCTATTGTGACATCTAGGAATGGCAGCTTGTTGTTGTTTTCCTCCTCTTTAATGAATTTTGTGCCAGTAAGGGTATTATTGATGGTCTCAAAAGTTTCTTATACACCTTATAAACCTCTATAAGGTCACCCCTCAGCCTCCGATGCTCCAAAGAAAACAGCCCCAGTGTATTCAGCGTCTCCCTATAGCTCAGATTCTCCAACCCTGGCAACATCCTTGTAGATCTTTTCTGAACCCTTTCAATTTTCACAACATCTTTCCTATAGCAGGGAGACCAAAGTTGAACACAGTCTAACCAGTGAGGAAGAATTTCTTCTTTGGGAGAATATTGAATTTGTATAATTTTACTACAGGCTGTTAAGGCTGGATCTGTAACTATATTTAAGGCTGTGATACGTAGATTTTTAGTCAATAATAATATGAAGGCTTATAGGGAAATGTCAAGAAAGTAGAGCTGAGGATTATCAGATCAGCCATGATCTGTTGTGTTGGTGGAGTAACTTAATGGGCTGAATGATCTACTTTTGCTCCTACATCTTATGATCTTAAAGTGAAACAAATGATACTCAAAATTGCAATTCCACAGGAGATTTCAGTATGAATGAGGAGATTTGGTAGTAATTAAGACTTAGTTTGATGATAAAATTCACTGACACTTGAAAATTCCAGCCCTAAATCTACCTAGCATAATTAATGTCATTTTCTTAAGTCATTCACGGGACCTGGGTATCACTGACTAAGACCACATTTATTTCCCATATGTGATGCGTTTTGAAAAGGTAGTGGTGAATGGTCTTGACCTGCTGCAGTTCTTGAGTTGTATCTTCCAGAATGCTGTTAGAAGTGGAGTTTTCACCCAGCAACAGTGAGAGAATGGATGATACT
This sequence comes from Chiloscyllium punctatum, assembly GCF_047496795.1. Lineage (NCBI taxonomy): Eukaryota > Metazoa > Chordata > Chondrichthyes > Orectolobiformes > Hemiscylliidae > Chiloscyllium > Chiloscyllium punctatum. The sequence goes on from NC_092743.1 coordinate 15,207,310, forward strand.
GTGCCAAGTCAGAGAAAAAGATCATATGTCTTGGAGATTTCAGTGCAAGGGCAGGAAACAACAATGCCTTTTGGCGGAATTTTGATAGAAAGCATGCAGTTAGACAACCTAATTACAGTGGTATTTGTTTTTATCTTAACAGTAATGACAGTAATGCTGAAGAAGTCAGATCCTAGAATAAAACCTGACTTGTTAGATCATATTTTTAAATTTTGCAGTTAGTAACCATGATGGTTAATCACTGCAATATATTCCCATAATGCTACTGATGATCTTTAATGACAGAACATAAGTATATTGCACAAAATGCTCCCTGACCTGTTTTAAAATAAAATTACTTTCACAGAACTGACTTACATCCATCTGCCTCTATTCTAAAATCAAATCTTAAAATACTGTAGATCATACACCTTTCAACACACATGTACCTCTTTATCCTGTGTGCTGAACTTAAATTTCTGGCCATTGATATGTTTTTCCACCAAAAAAAATTTCATGGCAACATTGAAGCGCTAGCGCTTAATAAATCATTAGCACCAGGGTTCAAAAAGACATGCATGTTATATGTGCTTTGGCAGTGACTGGAAAGACCAACGACAGCTTTGCTTGTTAGTGGTGCTTGAGGTAGCCCCTTAAATGAACAGTTGTATCAATACTAACTAAGTTGAAGTTCAAATTAAAAAGCTCAAGGAATTTCAACCATGAAACTTGTGAACTGCACTAAGGCTCATCAAGAAAAAATTGAAATCCTTGTTCACACATATGTCTTTTAAGGTGACCAAAGAGATCTATGAACTAACACTGGTAAGATCCAAAGATGGCAAGTTTATCCTCCAAGACACAGATACTATTGACATCTGCTGGAAACAATACCTTGTACAGCTGGAGAATGAAGACTCCAAGATGGAAGTGCATCTGAAGTCATAGAGTCATACAGCATGGAAACTGATCCTTGGATCCAACTTGTCCATGCTGATCAAGTTTCCTAAACTAAACTAGTTCCATTTGTCTGTGCTTAGCCCATATTGCTCCAAATCTTTCCTATTCATGTATCTATCCAAATATCTTTTAAATGTTGTAACTGTACCTGCACTTACCACTTCTTCTGGCAGGTCATTCCACACACAAACCTCCAGTTGAAAAAGTTGCCCCTCAGGTCCCTTTTAAATCTTTCTACTCTCACCTTAAAAATATGCCCTCTAGTTTTGGATAACATGAAATCAGACAGTAATCTAACACTCAATGAAGTGGTAATTGTTGTCAATCAGATGAAAACAACAATGTTTCTTGTCCTGGCATCTAGAATGTAAACTAAAGATCATGGTTTAAAAATAAGGGGTCGTCAATTTCAGGCAGATGAGGAAGATAATTTCTTCTGAGGGTTGTATTCCTTTGTAATCCCGCCTTCAAAAGGCAGTGGTTGCAGAACCTTTACATTTTTAAGGCAGTGGTAGATAATTTCTTGATTACCAAGGAGATGAAAAATTATTGGTTTGCAGGAATATAAAATTGCGGTTAAAGTCATATCATCCATGATGTTATTTAATGGAGAACATGCTCAAAGGGCCTAGTGACCTACTTTTGTTTCTTGTTTGTATGTTTGTGATATTGTTGAGAGAAGATGCATTATCTGTAATGTTTCCTATTACCAGAAAACGTAATGTGCCAAATGTCATGACAAAATTAAATTGATGAGCATTTGGGCAACATAAATTTTACAGATGTGATCATAATCTCCTGTAAAGTTGCTTTATTTCCCTGCTTGGTAGCCAAGTCATTGTTGTTTCTCTACCTTTGATGCATTGGGAACCTCTAGATATTCCTTTTGCTATGACATTAAGATTTTATTAGTAACATTCTTAGAAATCTTGAAAGGCTTTCAATACCTATTACTTCAGTGACTTGTATTAATAGATCAATGACTTGCATTATTTGAAGTAAATTGCTGTCCTTTATAATATTACTTAGCAGATTGATTACTTATTAAATTTAACACCCAGATTTATATGCTGTTAGAAACTAGAAAATACAACAAGTCAGATAGCTTTTTTGAAATTACACCTATTGGTAGATTTGTTTTGAATTGTTACTGAGCTGTGTACAATAGAAATTTTGAAGTGCAATCATAGGATTATTTTGAACTTTTGTTCCTTAATTTATTCAGGTCTAGATCATCCTGGTATTTCATTTTTAAATCTTGCAGAATAGGAAATAAATCCATTCATGTTTCTTTATTTCACTCTGTAGGAAGTATCAGCCTTAATTGATCACTAGCACTTTTACTTTTGAGTCAGACATTTGTGGAGTTTTTGCTCATAGCAGAGACATGGACACAATCTAGGTTGAAATGAATGTACTCTTTATTTATTAGATGAAATGTTAAACTATTTGAGGGAGAGCTGGAATATCTGTTTCCAGATTTACATTCTTGAATCTTTCCAATCACATTTCCCTTGCCACAATAGTGAGCCTTATCAAAGCTTTATCACGCCAACATCTGCTGTGATTGGGACTACAGTAAATTATTTCTCCTTATAGTTATCTACCTTTCTGTAGTCTTTGACACAACTGCCCACACCATCCTACTCCTGCACCTCACCTCTATCTTCTGGCTGAGTGGAACTACTATTGCCTGGTTTTTGTATTTATCTTTAGAAAGTGATGGAAGCAGGTCTGCCAGCATCTGTGGAGAGGAACAGAGTAAACATTTCAAGTCTGTGATCTTTCATCAGACCTTGACAGATATTAACAGACCTGCTGAGTGTAGCCTTCATTTTCTGTTTTTATTTCAGATTTCTTCAGTATTTTCATTTCATTTCCATTCTTGTCTGTCCAATAATTAGAGAATTGCCTTTTTTTACTTATTCATCCATTGGTTATGGACATCACTGACTGAGCCAGTATTTATTGCCCGTCCCTAGCTGTCCTTGAGAAGGTGCCTTCTAGAACCAATATAGTTCACGTATTGTAGGTAGACAATGCCGTTAGGGAGAAATTTCCAGGATTTTAACCCAGCGACAGTGACGCTTCTAAATCATTAGCTCAGGTGTTCCCCAAGATCTGGCATTGGCCTTCTACTTCTCTCAGTATGCTGCCCTTTGGCAACATTTGAACACACAAAGTTGGTTTCCACACACGCACACTGACATTGCCCTTCTCTAACTTATGACTATAAGATGTAGGTGCAAAAGTAATCCATTTGGCTCATTAGGTTTGCTCTGCTATGCAATTAGGTCATGGCTTATATAACCTTCCACTCCACTTTCTTGATAAGCCTTATTGATTACAAATCTATCTATCTAAACTTTGTAAATACTTAACAATGCAGCCTCTGTAGCCTATGCAGTAAAGAATTTGACAGATTCACTACCCTCTGATAGAGTAAATTTCTCCTCATCTCTGTATTATCTGGGTAATCCCTTTTTCTGACATTATGCCCTCTGTTCCTGGACTTTCCTAAAACGGGAAACAACCTCACTATATTTACTTGACAAGCCTCCTAAGAATCTTACTTTCAATAAGGTTCCCTGACATTCTTCTAAACTCTGATGAATACAAGCCAAACCTAATTCACCTCTCCTCACAAGAAAATCATTTCATAACCAAGTGTAATCTTCTTTGGTTGCCTCCAATGACTCCAGTGTATTTTTGCTTAGATAAGGGGACTAAAAGTGTTCACAGTCTTCTAGGTAAGATCACTTAATCTGAACTGTCGACGTCCTTTCTCCCTCAGCACCCTATACTCCATGTTGCTCCTCCCCCCTCACTATAGCATAAATGCTGTCCCTCTACATTTCACGTCAACTCTGATGAACAGTCAAAATGTTAGGTTGCTGTCTCTCCATGGATGCTGCCTTGACCTGCTGTGATCTCCCGCATTTGATGTTTTCAGTACAGATTCCAGCATCTGCAGTAATTTGCTCCTTCCCTATTTTGTACTTTATTTACTTTGAAATAAAGGTCCACAGTTCATTCGCCTTCCCTATATGTATTCCAACTTTATGATTTATGCACTAGGCCTCCCAAATACCTTCTGGAAATTCAAATACATTGCATCTACTAGTTCTCCATCATGGTTATCTCTTCAAAGAATTCTGATAAATATATCAGATATCTTTCCTTGACTCTAAATTGTCATACTGCTTGTCCAACAAAATATTGGAAAGTTTGAAGGCATTTACTTTGGTTCCCATCAAAATTATATTCTCTGGCTATTAGCACCATCCTACTGTTTGGTAACCAGACAGTTTACAACATGGATATTGCGTTTGATTCTAAGATGACCTTATGACCATATATCTGCTCGCACCACCTTCCATCTCCATGACTTTTCCTGATTTTACCATTGCCTCAGTTGCTGAAACCCTCTTTATTGTTTCTAGACAAGCTATTTAAGAGCTGTCTTGGCTAGCCTCTCACCTTGCTACATAACTTAATTCTACTCTTAAACCTGAATCTTCTTACAGTCAGAAAGATGGGAATTTACAATGGGGAACAAAGAAATACATGCTTTGGTTCTGTTTTCACAAAGAAGGGTGCAAATAACATCAAAAATGTTAGAGGGAGTACAGTGTAAACATTGTACTCCCTCAAACATTTTGGTAGGTTATTTGAGAGGAAGAAACTGAAAGAAATCAGTATTAGTAGGGAAATGGTGTTGGAAAATGATGGAATTGAAGACTAATAAATTGTCAAGCCCTGATAATCTGTATCCTAGAGTACTTAAGGAAGTGATTCTTGAAAAAGTGGATTGTCATTTTTAGTCGGTGGTCAACTTCCAAGAATCTATAGACTCTGGAACAATTCCTACTGTTTGGAGGGTTGCTAATGTCATTCCTCTATTTAAGAAGTGAGGCAGAGAGAGAAAATCAGGAATTATAGACAAGTCAGCCTGATGTTAGTGGTGGTAAAAATGCTAGAGTGCAATATGAAAGAATTGATGGCTGAGCATTTGGAAAACATTGGCAAGGTTGGACAGAGTTGTATCAATTTATGAAAGAGAAATCATGCTTGACAAATCTACAGGAATTCCTCACTATGTAACTAGTAGAATTGGTGAGGGAGAGCCAGCGGATGTAGTTTACTTGGATTTTGAGAAGGCTTTTAACAAATGCTCACATAAGACATTAGCGTGTAAAATTAACGCACTTGGGATTGGAGTGGTTGTGTATTGAGATAGATATAAACTGGTTGGCAGACAGGAAATAAACTGGTTGTTTTCCAGTGACTGATGGGGTACCACATGGATCAGTGCTAGGACCCCAGCAAATCACAAATATGTTAGTGATTAACATGAGAAAACTAAATGTAATATTTCTAAATTTGTAGATGACACAAAGCTGGTTGGATGGGTGAGCTGTGAGGAGGATGCAGAGATACTTCAGGATGATTTGGACAAGCTGAGTGAGAGGGTGAATGCATGGGAAAGCACAGCAGGTCAGGCAGCATCTGAGGAGTAGGAGAATCGATCTTTCAAGCATAAGCCCTTCATCTGGAATGAGGCTAGTGGCCTGGGGCTGAGAGATAAATGGGAGGGCAGTGGGGTTGGGAGCGATAGGTGGATGAAGGTAAGGGAGAAGGTGATAGATTGGGAGGGGAGTGATGGACAGGTCCTGTCCAAGGTGGAGGCTTGGGACTGGGATAATATGGGGGGAGAGGAAATGAGGCAGCTGTTGAAATCCACATGTATTCCATGTGTTTGCAGGGTCCCTAGGCGGAATATGAGGCGTTCTTCCTCGAGGTCTTGGGTGGTAACAGTTTGGCGGTAGAAGAGACCGAGGACCTGCATGGGTGGAGGAGGGCCAGGATGACACTACTGTATACTATTGTGTAAAAGTTGAATTTTTTAGACTATTTTTAAAGGTTCAGTTTATAGGGCCGACTAATACATGGGTGCTAATTTTGAGGGGCTGAAATTCATGCAGCAGTTCATGCTAAAGAAGAAAAACACAATGTATTACGTAAAAGGTAATTACCAGAAAAAAGCAAGAGAAACAAGAATGAATTACTGGTAATAAATTTTATTTATACATACTGGTACGAAAATGTAACATGTCAAAGATTCATTGAAATCCTGCAGATTCGCCCTGATTAAATCATCATGGCCTGGTTTAATGGCACACTTAAAATGAAACATTTATTAAATTCTGAATGTGTAAGCGTCTTGAACTTTCCTGCTGTATTCTTCTGTTTTCCTCCCATTTACTATTATATGTTATGAACCTCAGCAACATTAACAAATTTGTCAAAGAATTAAAGATATATGTAGCTGATATATCTCATTTTTATTAAGATATAATGGTACAATTAAAATGACTAACTTTTTAACAATATTAACTTTTGGATGTGTAGTGAACAAAGTGCGATAAGTACTGATAGGCTCAGTACCGGTCTGAATGAATGAATCAGTCAAAACATACTGTAGTAAACCAAGTGAGCTAAGTAGAGGAGTGAATGAATGAATGAATGAATAGAGACACAATATAGTAAACAAACAAGAATAGAGTTACCATTATGAATGAATGAATGTGATTTTGTTTAAGTGGATAATTGGGAACATGCAGTTTCCTTTGTAAGAGATTTATGATGTGATTAAGTAGGACTGACTTTTACATGAGTTATATGGAAAATACAAGATTACTTGGCCAAAAATAAGGGTTGACTTTTACATGAGATCGACTTTTACTCGAGTATATATGGTATTCACTTTGATAGCAAAAACAAGAAGGCAGATTTTTATCTGGCTACAAATAAAGAGAGGCAAATGAGCAATGAGACCTTGGTGTCCTCATCCACCAGTTGTTGAGGATTAGCATGCAATTACTGCAGGCAGTAAAGAAGGCAAATGATATGTAGGCCTTCATAGCAAGAAATTTGCTTGCATGAGCAGGGAGACAGAGATGTCTCGTCGTAATTATACAGGGCCTTGGTGAGACCACACCTGGGATAATATGTTCAGTTTTGGTTTCCTTATCTGAGGAAATAAGTTTTTGTTTTAGAGGAAGTTCAGCGAAGTCTTACCACATTGATTCCTGGGCTGGCAGGACTAACATATGAGAAAAGATTGAATTAGTTAGGATTATAATTACTGGAGTTCAGAGGAACAAGAGGGAGGCACTTCTATAAATCTACAAATTCCAACAAGACAAGACAGGATAGTTGCAGGAAGGATGTTCCTGTTGGTGGGGTAATACAGAACCAGAAGTGGCAACCTAAGCTTACAGAGTATACCATTTAGGACTGAAAAGTGGAAAAATTTCTTCACACAGAGTGTGGTAAACCTGTGGAATTCACTGTTACAGAAGGCAGTTGAGGCCAGAACGTTGTATGATTTCAAGGACGAATTTGATGGATCAAAGGATATTGAGAAAAGTGGGAACAGACTATTGAGTTGGACAATTAGCCATACTCAAAATGAATGGCAGAGCAGCTGGAAGGTCACATGGCCTACTCCTGCACATAGAGTCATAGAGATGTACAGCACAGAAACAGACCCTTTGGTCCAACTTGTCCATGCCGACCAGATATGCCAACATATGCCAATATAGTCCCATTTGCCAGCACCTGGCCCACATCCCTCCAAACCCTTCCTATTCATATACCCTTCCGATGCTTTTTAAATGTTGCAATTGTAATAGCGTCCGCCATTTCCTCTGTCAGCTCATTCCATATACAGATGGTAACATGCATATGGAATGAGCTGCCAGCAGAAGTGGTTGAGGTGGGTACATTAACATTTAAAAGGCATTTGGACAAATACATGGATAGGAAGGGTTTAGTAGGATATAAGACCAGTTTTGGCCAAAGGGCTGGAAGGACTCTGTGAGCTTCCTCTGGCAGTTCATTCCACATATGCATCATCCTCTCAATCTAGTTAGTGGAACATAATTTCCCATGTACAAAGCCATGTTGACTATCCCTAATCACTCCTTGCCTTTTCAAATACATCTAAATCCAGTCCCTCAGGATTCCCTCCAACAACTGTCCCACCACTGATATCAGGCTCACTGTTCTACAATTCCCCGGCTTTTGCTTACCATGTTTCTTAAATAATGGCACCATGTTAGCTGACCTCCAGTCTTCTAACACTTTACTGATGAAATAACTATCTCAGCAAAGGGCCTAACAATCACTTCTCTAGCTTCCCACAGAGTTCTAGGGTATACCTGATTAAGATGGATAAATCCCTGATATCTAATGCATTTTAAGATATCCAGTATCACCTCCTCTGTAATATGGATATTTTTCCAAGTGTCAGTATTTATTTTCCACATCATGTATCTTCCATATCCTTCTCCACAGTAAACACAGATGCAAAATACTTTAGTATCTCTTTCATATCCTATGATTCCAAATATAGGATGCCTTCCTGATCTTTAAGGGACCCTATTCTTTCCCTAGTTACTCTGTTGTCCTTAATGTATTTGTAGAATCTCTTGGATTCTCCTTAACCCTATTTGCCAAAACTATCCCATGTCCCCTTTTTGTCCTCCCGAAACTTGTTTTCTGGACTGGACAGGTGAAAAATATGTCTGGACTTTTGCCCTTTCTTTTCACTGGCATGGATGTGCTGGTGTTGGACTGGAGTGGACAAAGTCAGAAATCACATGGCACCAGGTTATAGTCCAACAGGTTTATTTGAAATCACAAGCTTTCAGAGCATAGTGTTTCCAAAGGGGCTATGCTCCGAAAACTTGTGATTTCAAATAAACCTGTTGGACTATAACCTGGTGTCATGTGATTTCTGACTTCTATCCCCCATCGTTCAGTGACCCATATTGTCAACTATGTACTTCTGTATGGATCTCAGGTATGACGACATCCGTGCATATACAGCTTCATGATTCTTGGGTCAGCATTCACACGGCATCATTGCTTGGTTAAATGAAGTTAAATGAAATGGTTTGATAACATCAATGCAGCTGCTACATGTTACAGTTTTAGAAAAGAATAGGAGAATTATATAAAAAATGAAAAGTTATATTTAAATAAAAATGATGACTATTGTATTTCAGTTCATTATTTGCAATGTTTCTCTTGTGTTTGAAAGGGAATAAAACTTTGGCGCAGGTGTGGCTTAATAACAAATGTGAAATGATTATTTGCAAATTAGTATAATGATGGTCAGGGCAGAAAGCAGGAAACCCTAACAGTGGATTATAAATAAATATAAGATTGAATATTTGTTGAAGCAAATTTAATTGCTATCTGTCAGAAAATGTTAGAAGTAGTGCCTTACCAGTGCCACAGATTATAACCTAGACATTACCTCATTTTCCTGGGCAGACATCATGCTTCTATGCTAAGCAAGTCTGCAGGAGTAAATAGCTAAATACTTCCATAATTTGCTGTAAAACCACAGAAACTGGTATAAAAGATTTATTCCTAGCACACACTGCAAGGTGTATCAATGTTGCCACCTGTATTGTCTTTGTCTTTGGGCTTTGTTATGGAAATGTTTGTGGGCTGGCAATTTTACTGATTTTTAAATCCTGATTAGCAAGATAATTGGAAGAAAATAATTTCAAAGTGTCACAATTTTTTTTGATCAGAATCCAAGAAGTGGGATAAATTTTGAACAGATACAGCAACTCAAAACAGGGCAGCCATGAGGTGCCGCTGGCCATCAGCAGCAGTAAAATTGTATTCAACAATAATCTGTAACTTCACAGTTATCCTAATATTCCCTTAGTCCATCATTACCACTATTAATCCTGGTTTATAAAAAGAATGCGAGAGGGCATACCAAGAAACAGCACATAAATACATAGTGTCAACTTGGTGAAGTTACAATACATGACTATTTGCATGCCACATATCAGAGGGAGTGCATAATAGATAGACGTGAACAAGTAGGAGGCTGGAAGAACACAGTAGGCCAGGAGGTGAAGTCGACGTTTTGGGTGTAACCCTTCTTCAGGACTGGGAATGAGTGTAAGGCGAGCTGCAGATAAAAGAGGGTGGAGGGGCAGGGTGGTGAAGTAGTGATAGGTGAAGACCGGTAGAGGGTATGACCTGATCTGTCAATGTCCACCTATTTCGAACAACGTGCTTGTCATCCAGCAGCCCTCCACGGCACCACCTCCATTCCCCGTTTCACTGCCCTAAACCCCATCCCCCCCTCCAAACGCAATAAAGACAGAGTCCTCCTTATCCTCGCCAAACACTCCACCAATCTCTGCATCCAATGCATCACCTTTAAAAACTTCCGCCAACTCCGATTAGACTCCAAGAACACCTTCCCCTCCCCACCCCTCTCTGCCCTCCGTAAGGACTGTTCCCTCTGCCAGTCCTTGGTTTGTGCCACCCTCCCCACCAACCACCCCTGAACTCCCAGGTGCCTTCCCCCGCAACCGAAAAAGATGCGAAACCTGCAGGCACACCACCCCTCACCTCTATCCAGGGCCCCAATCACTCCTCCCACGTGAGACAGCGGTTCACCTACCTCTCTTCCTACCTAGTTACTGCATCAGCTGTTCCCAATGTGGTCTTCGCTACATCGGGGATACCAAACGTAATCTTAGGGAACGGTTCTCAGCTGGGCCCGCAGAGGCCAACTGGATCTCCCAGTCACCGTCCGTTTTAATTCCCCTTCCCACTCCCTTTCCGACATGACCATTCTTGGCCTCCTCCATTACCACAACGAACCAAACCGCAAATTGGAGGAACAACACTTTATCTTCCACCTGGGCAGCCTACAGCCCACAGACTCAACATTGAGTTCTCCAAATTCAAAAAACCTACCTTCCCATTACCCTGACTCCCTTCCCAGCACCTCTCCCTCTCTTTCACTCCTCCCCACCATCTACCCCTCCCTTCTACTCCTCCCAGTCATCTACCGGATTCATTCCTCCCATTGACCAACCAGGTCATACCCTCTATTGGTCTTCACCTTTCCTCACTTCACCCCGCCACCCCCTTTATCTGAAGCTTCCCAGTCCTGAAGAAGGGTTACAACTTCTCCACCTCCTGATGCTGGCTGGCTTGCCGTGTTCTTCCAGTCTCCTGCTTGCTTACTTTGGATTCCCACATCTGCAGTTTTTTTGTCTCTGATAGGTAGAAGTGAGCAATCCTATAACTAATGGATGGATCAGACATAAGCTCTGTGTTCCTGCCACAACGTAATGAATGGGAATAGATAATTAAACAACTAGCCAGAGAAAGAGGCTTGATCATCGATCTGTGCAAAATAAATATTTTCAACCGTCTTCAGCCAGAAATGCTGAGTGAATGATCTATCTCTGCTTCCTGAGATCCCTAGCATTATCAATGTCAGCCTTCAGCCAAGTAGATCACTCCACCTCCTATCGAGAAATTGACTAAAGTCCTAGGATACTGCAAAAGATATAGGATCTGAATTCAGCAATTACACTGAAGCCTTGAACTCCAGAACTAGCTGCATTCCTAGCCAAATTTTAATACTGTCATTCACCCAACAATGTGGAGAAAAGCAAGGCAAATCCAGCCTGTCTATCTCACTTACTCACATAGACCGATGTATGCTAACAAGCAGTGCTTGCATAGTAACATGGTCTCTCAGTTTGGTTTTCGCCAGGACCACTCAACTGACCTCAATTAGGCTGAATCCAAACATGGACAAAAAGCTGAGCTAAAGAGATGAGGTGTAGGTGGAGTCACTGGGAATCAGGGAGAACTCTTCACTAGGTGGAGACATCCCAAGCACAGTTGAAAACAGTTGTGGTCCTTGGAGATAAATTACCAAGGACATTGCTGCAGGATTTCTCAATGTAGTATCCTAGGCCCAATTATTTTCAGCTACTTTATCAATTCCACTTACTTCTGCCAGGGGTCAGAAGTGATGTTTGCACAAAATTCTGTACAATTCCCAACAAATCAAGTACTGAAGCAGTCCATATAAATATTCATCACATTCTGTGACAACGTTCAGGCTTGGGTCTAAAAGTGACAGGTACAATAAGTATGCTGGGCAATAACCATCTCCCCTTGACACTCCATGGAATTGCATTCATTTAATCCCAACTATCAATATTCTGATGTTCATCATTGAAACTGGAATTGGATCAGTCATTAGATTAGATTACTTACAGTGTGGAAACAGGCCCTTCGGCCCAACAAGTCCACACCGCCCCGCCAAAGCGCAACCCACCATACCCCTACATTTACCCCTTACCTAACACTACGGGCAATTTAGCATGGCCAATTCACTTGACCTGCACATCTTTGGACTGTGGGAGGAAACCGGAGCACCCGGAGGAAACCCACGCAGACACGGGGAGAATGTGCAAACTCCATACAGTCAGTCGCCTGAGGCGGGAATTGAACCCGGGTCTCTGGCGCTGTGAGGCAGCAGTGCTAACCACTGTTCCACCGTGCTGCCCACATGTGAGTACTGTGGCTGAAAAAGCAGGTCACAGAGACTGGGAGTTCTGAAGTAGATAATTTGTCTTCTATTTCCACAAAGCCTGTCTGCTACCTACAATAAACAAGTCAGCAGTGTGCTAGAATACACACACACAGAGGGAGGTTGTGTGTTCAGCTTTTTGACAAAACATTGGTACAAGTTACTGAGAAAAGAAGTTTTAAAGTAGTCCAGCTCAATCTTTTCTTAAAATAGGAATATAATACACACATCTTCTGATGTACTCTGATGAGTACATGATGAAGTATCATTCGCAAAATTGTAGCTGTGACTTGACCGTCAGTCAGCCTTTGAGGTAAATATCCTGATATAGTCAAAGTATACATTGACAAAGCTTGTAGAAAATACAAAAATGTGAGGCAAATGTAATCTATGAAGTCCAAAAAAAGCTGTAAAAATATATTGATCACGTGGTGAAATAGGTAAAATGTGGAAGTTGGTATCAAAGGCTATCAGAAGATTGCTGATTATAAGACAATAAGATTGATATTTCTGCAACCATGAAAAGATAGGGCATGGTAGACTGAAACAAACTGTTGCTAGTGAAAAAGTTGTTATAGACATGGCATTAAATGCAAGAGATTGGCACAACAGTTGCTCTTCCACAATATTTGTGAATACTGTTCAAGAGCAGTATAAGCCTTGCAAATTCATCTGGCTCTCCATAATTTTTTTTTCCCCATTCAAAATACTGAGCCAATTCTAAGAATCTCTGTTTGATAAGACAATTGATATCATAGGTTTGTGTGGACAACCATGAAAATTTTATTCCACCCAAAATACTAATTATTATAGTTTGATCTGATTCTTGTGTACTCTGTCCAGTGAAACAGGTTTTCAAAACTGTGATGCTACAAATGATGGTTTAGTAAATTGGGCACAAACATTTTTACTGGTGACTGTATTCATTAAAAGATTACAGAATAATTTATTAAAGGAATTTAGTATTTGAAGGGCACAAACCACAAATGAGAGGAGATGGATGAGGTTATAGAAGAAATTTTATAATAGCGGGAGTATTTATTTAGAACAGTTATGAACTTTTGATATAATACAAGATATCTTCCTTAGCTTCACTAGTGCACTTGATAGAGCTAAAAACCCTGCATTTTAATCTATTCAATTCTTTTTAAAGGACACTAAACCCTTCTGGTTTTTCAGTATTCATTTTGATAATCAGAGGTTAAACTTGCTCCTGATGTACAGCAACCTGAAGTTAAACATATTAATCACACCAGAATTTTCTTTTACATTTCCCCATGAATAACAATTCATACTTACCTATATTCCATTTCTTACATTGCTGAAATGAGACCCAAAAAGGCATAATTGTCATTCATCATTTATTCATGCATTCTCCATGGCAATGCCTCTTCCAGTCAGAATATATCTGCCTACAAATTAGTACACTCATCTAATATAGTTTTGCTTTGATATTTCTTGCAAATTGTCCTGATGAGTGCAAGACAAAAATATTATGTGTATTACTTCAGTAATAAACAAATTCTGTACTACCAAACAAGTACTGCATATAATAAAAATAAATCTTGCAGATGCTAGAAATCTAAAATAAAATCAGAAACTGAAAGAGAATCTCAACAGGTCTGGTAGCATCTGTGGAGACAAAAACAGAGTGAATGTTTCAAGTCCAATATCACTCCTGTTTAGAACTTCCTATGTCAGTCTGTACTGCATTTTGCTTTTTTAGATTCTGCTATTCATTACCTGATATATATTCATTCAGCATTTCTGGATTTTAGCAATTTATTGAGGTTACCACGAAGGACCCCTCTTCTCAACGTCTCCCCTCACCTGAGGCATGGTGATCCTCATGTTCAACCACCACTAGCTGTGTCTTTAATGAGAGACTAGCCTAGAATTACTATAGCGACTTTGCCTTTATTTCCTCTGTGGATTTGCAGTGGATTTAATTTTATACTTCAGTAACTCGGGGACAATCTCCTCTGCTGAATGCATTATAAATTTGTATAATGCTTGCTGTGTTTTTAAAAGTTGCTATGCTGAAATCACGGTTCAGTGGGAGCCAGAATGAGTAGGTGTAATGCCACTGTCTATTAGTATGAAATATTACAGAAAATCAGGAATAGACTTAGGGCTTTTGCCCGAAACATCGATTTTACTGCTCTTCGGATGCTGCCTGAACTGCTGTGCTCTTCCAGCACCATTAATCCAGAATGAGAGTAATAATTGCTCTAAGATGTGCCTATATGTGTTTCTGGACAACTGATCAATAAATTCAACCTACATAGTGAGAGTTGGATTATAATCTGTGGCATAGCATGTTATCTGAATATTTAATTTTTGGTCAAACTGTAGTACTTGGGGGTTTTACTTGTTTACGTTTGTGGTCTGAAAGGTATCATGAAACACTTAAATAAGAAAATTTTTGGACATGAAATGGCAGTTCCATTAAGGGAACAATATTATTGATATACCAGGGGAGGTTCTTCTGCAAGTTGAAATGTGTGAATAAATTACCACTTTTAACTAATCTAATTAATTTATTTAAATTACTTGGATGACTTTGATCTAATTAACTGTTAAACGACCTTGGATGGACTTAGTATTATTAACTGTCAACCTACTAACAACATACTTTGATGAGAGGGAGGTCACACCGAATTCTAAGCATATAAATTCCCAGGGGTCTTTGCATCTGTATATCAGATAATGACTAGTGATTTCAAGCAGAGTGAACGAATCATGTTTTGTACAATGAATTTCAGCTGATGTGAGCTTAAAAGAGCCAAAAGAAATGGCATTTAAACAAAAGAGCACAATCAGGACAAAATGCAGCAAATTTGAACCAGACCAACCTTGCAGTGGTGCTGTCTACAGTCAATGATCCATTAATAACTTGATTGTCCTGCAGTTGCCATATGTGTCTATATGTAGCAAGACCTGGATAATATCCAGGCATGGACTGATAAATGACAGGTAATATTTGCACTGCACAAGTGCCAGACAATGATTATCACAAACAAATGAACCTAACCATCTCTCCTTGACATTCAAAGCTTAGGAAGTGATGTTGTAGTAATAATGTCAGTGGACTAGAAATCCAAAGACTAAGCCAAATAGTCTGTGGACGTGGGTTCAGATTGCACTTGGTAGCAGGTGGAATTTAAAAGACGATTAATTAATGGGGAATACGAAGCATAGCTCCGGAACAGTACCATGGGACTACCATGGATTTATATCAAAATCTGCCAAGCTTACTTTTTCTACATGTCACTTCAGGCTCACAGCAATGTAGTTGTTTTCTTAACTGACCTCTGAAATGGCCAGTAAGATGAAGTGAGGACTGCAGATGCTGGAGAGTCAGAGTCAAAAAATGTGACACTGGAAAAAGCAGAGCGGATAGGCAGCATCAGGAATGTGGGCTTTTGTCTGAAACGTCAACTCTTCTGCTCCTTGGATGCAGCCTGACCTGCTGTGGTTTTTTCCCAGCACCACACCTTTGGATTCTGAAATGGCCGAGCAAGCCGTTAAGTTCAGAGGCAATTAAGGACAATTAATGTTATCAGTAACAACCAGTCACCATGAAAGAATAAAGAAGCAGCATTACCATTGCTGAAATCTTCCACCATGAACCTAATGGGTATGGATCAGTTATATGAATACTGTGGCTACAAGAGCAAATCAAAGACTAAGAATTATGCAATGAATAATTCATCTAGCAAATGCCTGTCCACCATCCAAAAGGCACAAGTCATTGGAATACTCTTCACTGCTGGGAAGAATGCAGCTCCAACGACACTCAAGAGGCTTAACACCATCCAGGCCAAAACAACCTTCTTGATTAGAACTCCACCCATCACCTTCAACATTCACTCCTTTCAGTGATGCAGAGTGGCAGCAGTGTGTATTATGAAGTTGAAAATTTGTACTGTACCTTTAAGAGAGAGTGAATGCTGTTCTGAACAGAGAGCTTACAAGCACCTGTGTATATGACTAGATGGCAGTCCCAGTGTGTACTGGAAAATTTAAACAAAATTGAAAATTGCAAATTCAGAGAATGTTGATCTTTACCAAAGTTGCCACTGTAATTTTGACTATTTTATTTGGGAAGTTTCATTTAGAGAACATATTTTAAAATATTCAGCATTTGTTTCCCACAAATATTTGAGATTTAAATCTAAACTGGAACTGCCTCTTCAATTGCGAGAGCACAGGAAACATTTTGTTGTTTTCTTGCTGTTCCAGACTTTTGAAATATTTTTCCTGACAACTTTCACATTAGCCAAGTATCAATTTGTTAAGGAAAGTAAGTTTTGAATAACCTGAATGAGGTACCCAATGTTTTGATTTTAGGACCATTGATCATTGTTTATAATTGACTAATTGACTAAACTGTTTAGGCATTACAATTTAGAAGTTTATGAATTATATAAAACTTGATAGTGCCATAAATAGTGAACAGAGTAATAGACTTCAAGGATTCAAAGAATGTTGAAATAGGCAGGCACAATTTAGTGTAGTTAAATGTGTGAACTGTCTTCAGGCTGATAACCACCTTGGCAGGGAGGGAATGAGAGAGGAAATGCAAAGATACTTTCAGCAGCTAACATCTTCTCTAGAGTTTCTTCATTAACAGGTAAATCATGCCTTCAGACCACCACCCACCCCTCCACAATCAGTTCAATCAATACCCTAGTCATGAGCACAAAAAGTGAAATAGTTAACAACAGTGAAGAAGAGGTCAGTATGCTACAGACATTAAACCACGTGAGCTTTACCTTGTCTTTCGAACACTTAAGGGATATGAAGGTTCACTGATCAAGCTAACATCACAACAGCTTTGTTACGTTTAACAGTGGGGGGGGGAGCAGAAGCAGCAAAGAATGTTGTATTCACCTGGCCTGCTACTGCACTGCGCACTCAGATGCGCTGATATCCTCCATCTGAAGCATCTCCGAAAGGATGGAAGTCTCATCAGTTTTGTTAAGTATTTAACTGCCCTTATCCAAGAATTCAGATTTCTCAGAGGAGTGATGCACAAGGACTGACTGAATATTGTTTTCAGGTTGGACTTTACGAAAAGGGATTTTGGAGAACTGGCTTGTTTCCACTCGACTTGGAGGGGATGGAGTGATCACGAAAGACTGTGGATTTAAGAACTTTACTGGTGAATTATTTTCCACATGGGAGGATTCTTCAAACTCTATTTACTGTAACGGACTAGTAATTTTTGTTGTTATAATCATTGTATGCTGTGTGTCAATAACTTGCTTAAATACTGGCTGTCAAAGTCTCATGAAACCTAGTCGTGCCATCTCAGTGGTTATCATGAAATGATAAAAGGAGGGAATGAGAATGTGTATAGGGTGTAAGCAGGCAGGGAAAGAGTTAAGTTCTGAGTTTTGCGAATGAAGAGGTTCAGCTGAACATGACTCAGATCAGATAAGGACTTACAGTTAACAATGGGGTGCTGGAGGCAAGGGTAATAGGTTAACAAGGTAGAAAAGCATTCATTTTGTTGAACCATTGAACAAGATGAGGTAGCATTCAGTATGCAATGTCAGTTAACAAGGTGAAAAGTATTCATTACGTGAAGTCAATCATTCATTGTGTAACAGCATTTGGCTTAATCTTTACTATTGACACTCGCTGATTGTAACGGTCACCCAATCAATATGTATGCTGCCATATCTGGATGCTCCTCCCTGTAAAATGACTACATAGTTCATTGAGAAATCGTTATTCCAGAGAGGACCGTGAACTCATGTGCCAGTGCACATGGGCAATCATTCTGTCTCCCTCCAGGGCCCAGAATAAAGATGAAGGAGGTAAAACCATACTGTGTCACTGAGCGTTTTGTTTTGACTAAGGAGTGGAATGGGACGACACCACCATGTGTCCATTATGTTCCAAATTTGTCTTTGAGCTTCTGCCTGGAGTTATTGGAATGGTGGTCCTTTACTTGGGACCTTGGGTTGTTCTGCCAGTCAATGAAGACATTTTTTGTACTAGAACTGCACATATGTCAGTGTTGTTTTCATTAGTCCAGTCCTGGTGGCACTGATGCTCAAACCCAATATTCTGGACACAGCAGTCTAATAGACCAGAAGAGGACCATTTGCTTTTCTGACTCAATTTTTCCTAATGGTACTTCAAGATATCAAAGTGACAGCTAACCCAGGCATCATATTTCCTAAAATAATTATCTTTCAACTTTCAAGATGTAGTTAGGACTTCACAGACTTTTCTCTGTGCTGGGGGATTGCAAGACGAGGGAATATATTTTTAAAATGAGAGGAGAAATGTTTTAAAAGGACATAAGGGACAACCTTTTTACACAGAGAATGGTTCGTGCGTGGGATAGACTTCCAGAGGAAATGATGGTTTGGGGTACTGTTCCAAATACATTTTGATAAGTACATGAATACTTTGGACGGATGCGAGCCAAACATAGGCAGGTGGAACTAGTTTAGTTTAGGACTGTGGTTGACATGGACTGATTGGGCCAAAGGGTCTGATTCCCTGCTTTATGAGTTATAATTGAACGTTTTCTGAATGTCATTTTTGGATTCAAAAGTCAGGTATAAATGCAGGAAGCATGAAAGAAAGCAGGGTATTACTTAAACAGGGAATGACTGCAAAATTCTGAGGTGCATAAGGATTTAAGTGTCCTAGTTGATCTCCCTCTCAAAGGAGGTAATCAAGAAGGCTTGTGGGATGCTCTATATTATGAGAGGAAGTGAACATATAAGCAAGAATGCTATGCTTCAGTTATACATATTAATGGTTACGTTCTTATGTTCTCCATCATTGGAAATATTTGTGATCTGACCCCTTTGTTATTCAATTGTCCACTGGTTTGGTAGATACTTAAGGTTGAAATCTGATCTGTTGATTGTGGTATGCTGCATGCATGTATACCTTTGCTGTAGCATCACCTGTCTGACCTGTCCCTCTTCTTTCCCACCTATCTGCTCCACCGTCTTCTCTGACCTATTGCCATCACCTTCATCTACCTATTGCATTCCCAGCTATTACCCCCAGACCCAAACCCCTCCTATTTATTTCTCAGCCCCCTTGCCCCCACCCCCCACCCCCAGCCCCATTCCTGATGAAGAGCTCATGCTCAAAACGTCAACTCTCCTGCTCCTCGAATGCTGCCTGACCGGATGTGCTTTTCCAGCACCGCACTTTTCAACTCAATCACTTAATCAATCTATATACTTTGCAGTCTCTTTAAGTTTTCCTCCCCATTTACTTTCCAACCTGGCTTTTCAATGTCAGCAAACTGGTACCACCCACTACATGCGTGGCAGGTACTCGTAGTCTATCTCTTACGCTGCAGGCAAGGATCCTTCAAGGCACAGTACATTAGCGAGACCAAACAGATGCTATGACTATGGATGAATGGACACCGCACAACAATTGCCATTCAGGAATGTTCTCTACCAGTCAGGGAACACTTCAGTGGTCAAGAACATTCAGCCTTGGATCTTCTGGTGACCATCCTCCAAGGCGTACTTCGGGATCTGCAGCAACACAGAGTCACCAAGGAGAGGTTGATAGCCTAGTTTGGTACCCATGAGGATGGCCTCAATTGGGATCTTGGCTTCATTTCACACTACAAGTGACCCCACTACATTATTCACACACACATACTCACTCTTACACACGATCACACTCACAGTCATGCAGACCGTCTCTCTCACGCGCACACCCCACACTCTCACGTCCACATATTCTCACAGGCACATACTCCGTCACACTTGCACGCACACAGACTCTCACATACTTTCCCTTTGTCCCAAACACACGCACACACACATGCACTCTCTCTGTCTTTCACACGAACACATATAAGTGGGTTGAATGTGCATTTGGAGATACATTCTATTTTGTTAAAAAGCAAACAATCTTTGGGAATTAGTCCATGTGACATTTTATAAATTCCTGCTTCGGAAATAGAACCAGTCTGAGTTGGGTTGGAATACAGACAGACTCTAACTTCACACCTTTCATGCATTGTTTGAGTTGAGATGTCACTTTTTTATTATAAAACTTTAAGTTATCTCGGGAGTGTGACTTGAAAGTAGTTCTAGGCATTGCATATTAATGAATCGAAACCTGCAATCCATTCTAAGTGATTAAAGACTTAACATCAATCTAGATTTGTTCAATACATTGCATCAGTTGTATGACATTTTGATCTTTTACTATAAATTCTGTGCCCAATGATCCTGCACCACTAGCTACCTGACAAAGGAGCAGCACTCCAAAATCCTGTACTTGCAAATAGACTTGTTGGACTATAACCTGGTGTTGTGTGATTTTTAACTTTATCCTTAACAATGGATTATAACATTTTCCCAAACAAACTTTCAAGCACACTGCTAAGGAGATAATAATGGTACTAATAAGCTAATACAAACAAAAATAGAAAATAAATTGCTGGAGGTCCTCAACAGATCTGGCAGCGCCTGTGGAGAGAAAACAGTTAACATTTCAAGTCCTGTGATCCTTCTTAGAATTGCAGTTCGTGTGTTTGTTTCAGATCTCCAGCATCCACAGTTCTTTGTTTTATAATAGCCTCAATATCAGCATGCCAGTTTGTGAAATTTAAATTCAGTTAATGAATACATCTTTAATTGAAAGTTAATTTCAGTAATGCTATCATGATTCCAGCTGATGTTATTCCTAAATGAACCTCACTGTAATGCAAATCTGTCTGGTTCACTGACAGAATTCACTTTAAGTTGCTCAACCACACAACTGCATTGGAGTCCACTCACTGTGATCAGTGTGCTAACGCCATTCACAGCATTAACTTCCAGTTCCTGACATTGCTGCCACACATGAAACTTGGAGGTCTGTGTAGAAGGAAAAAAGATTAATTGGAACATTGCTCACTGGAGATTTGCCATCCTTAATCAGCTGGCCTTCGTGTGTCCCCAGATCAGCACCAACTTAAGCTTAGCTGCTTTCAAAAACATAGTAACTTGAGAAAGTGAAGACTGCAGATGCTGGAGATGCATCCAGAGTGTGGTGCTGGAAAGGCACAGCAGGTCAGGCAGCATCTGAGGAGCAGGAGAATCGATGTTTCAGACTTAAGCCCTTCATTAGGAATTTTCATCATTCCTGATGAAGGGCTTTTGCCTGAAACATCGATTCTCCTGCTCCTTGTTTGTTTTCTGACATGCTGTGCTTTTCCAGCAACACATTCTCGACACCATATAGTAACTTTACTAGCAACTCCCAGATCTCATGACAATAAAAAAATGGATTATTAGATTAAAGGCCAAAGGATATAGTTGGAGGCTCAAAGACCAGCAGATAAAGCTGTAACAATACTCGGCAAAAGGGGAAGTGCTTCCTGTATGGCAACCATAGCCAGTGGGCCGGGTAGTAAAGTTCAAAATTACACAGGTTGGAGGGAGTTGGAGAGAACAGAATTGGAAGAGCGCAGAAATACCTCTGGGGCGTACAGGTAGTTTAAATGGAATAGAATGTTTACTTGAGGAGGGAAAACAAATCGTAAACTAAGTTTATTAGGAGTAAATAAGGTCTGTCAGGAGTAAGCAGAATCCAGCAGGTGAATTTTATTATACTTATTTAATGAGTCTCTTAGATTGTTAATAAAACCCAGACTTCGGCACCCTTAGCGCTGAACATTCATATGGAATCATCTAAAGTATTAGCAACTATATAATAGGTTTACACTTGGAGGCAAGCTTTGTATGTAATGTATTCTTGAAACATGCATCCCATTAAATAGATTGATAGATATCTGAATTTCTCTCTCTTGCTAGAATAAATAATTTTATACATGTTAAGTAACATTCTATCCACAACTTCACTGAACTGGTCTGTATTTCTGAATCACTTCCTTTTGTTTGCTCAGCTTAATTGCAGTGTTCAATCAACAAACATAGAATAAAGTAACATTACGATTTCATGCAAGCAGACATTTAGGTTCAGTTGACAAGCATGTCTGGAAACTTCTGCTCTGTTTAGTCTGTGCATATGTACCAGTTAAGACAGTTCCTGGGCATACAGAATGTGAATGTTGACTCAAATGCTTTAGTGGCAAGAGGAATCTTTTGGCTTGTTGCCTGCAGTGTGAGCAATGTGACCCTCCAGTAATAAGATGTTTTTATACTTTGTAGCTTGCAATTTTGTATGATTTATATTTGAAATAAAAATAGGATTCACTATTAACATTATATTTGAACGTATAATTGGACAAAAGAAGCTGCCTACCTAACCAATTGTTTTCTTCTCTTCAAATGATGAAGCACAGTTACGAACACTACAAATTTATGATGGACTTGAACTGTTGCCATTCTGCTGATTGTTAATCCTAGTATCGTGACTGGTGCAATCCTTTTTGTATAATATTCTTATTTTGTGCTACTAAATAATATTTATAGTCTGATGAGGTAAGGAAACATTAACTTTATTTAAGAAACATCTTACCATAGCTTCAGCTTGCCATGAGGCTCCATCTTTTTGAATCTCCCTGTCAAAGTGGAGCTAGCCTACAGAACTGTTCAACCTTCATCTCCAGCTCAAAACCAAGACCTCCTGAACTTCTGTCATTAAGCTGTAGTACAAGGATAACACCTATGTGTACACACACTTAGAGGACAACCTACAAACCATTATTGATACATTCAACAAGGACTTTGAGATAATGAGCCTCAGACTAAACATTCAGGAAACAAAGGTTCTCTACCAACCACTCCTGCCACACAATACTACCCACCCACCACACCCTGACTATCAAAATCCACTACACGATGACATTGACAATGCAATCCAATATCCAACTCCAGTGTGCCAGTGCAATCTTTGGACATCTGAGGAACAGTGACCAAAGTCCAAAACCTCCAACCCAGCAATGAGCTCACTATCTACAGAGCAGACATGGTCCCCACCCTCCTGTGTATATCAGAAACATGGACCATATACAACAGACACTTCAAAACCCTAGAGCTTTATCACCAATGCTGCCTTCACAAAACCTTGGCAGCACACTGGCAAGATAGAAGTACCAGTGAAAGCATCCTCTCCAAGACCAACATCCTCAGTATTGAGGCACTAGGCACATATGGCCAGCTGTGACAGGCAGGCCTCATTGTCTGTATACTGGATTAGTGGTGCTGGAAGAGCACAGCAGTTCAGGCAGCATCCAACGAGCAGCGAAATCAACGTTTCGGGCAAAAGCCCTTCATCAGGAATAAAGGCAGTGAGCCTGAAGCATGGAGAGATAAGCTAGAGGAGGGTGGGGGTGGGGAGAGAGTAGCATAGAGTCACAACATGGTTGAAGAGCTTCAGAGCAGAGGAAATGACCTGGGAGTTGCAGTGGGAGAGGGACTCCCTGAGATTCTTGTAGAGAGAGGAGGAAAACTTCTTCAAGGCAGGCATCCTTGCAAGAGGATTCACAGTAGGGTCATTGTCTGTATGCCCAACACAAGATTCCGTAAAAAAGTGCTCTATTCTGAGCTCCACATTGGTAAGCTATCACTAGGAGGGCAAAGGAAATGCTGCAAACACACTCTGAAAGCCTCACTAGACAAATACAATACACCCACCAAGACATTGAAATCACTTACCCTAGAATGCGCAAACTAGAGAAAAAGCATCCGCAGAGGCACATAATCATTTTGTGCTACACCATGTGGAGCACGTGGAGGCTAAGCACAAGAAGCGGAAAGGATCCAGAGTGCTGCACACATTCATGTCAAGCACCATCGATGGCAGAGGCTAAACTATGAGGATTAGACTGCCAAAGAAGAAGAAGAAAAGGTCTGTGTTGACTCATCATTTTGTTGTATTTTTAATTAAGATATTTTGGATGGTGGAACGGAAAATGAAAGAAGCAAGCTTTTGAACATTGCTTAAATTTAAAAGTTTTTAAAATTGAAAATGTACTTCATACAATGTTGGTGATTTTGTGTTTGAGGGAGCCCTTGTGGTGCAGTGGTAGTGTCCCTTCCTTGGGTTCGTGTCCTACCTTCTCCAAAAGTGTGTAACAACGTCTCTAAAAAGGTTGTTGAGAATATATCTAGTGATTTTGTTCATTTCAATTGAAATTACGTTTATTAAACTGAGTGGTCGTAAGGATTGACTGGATACAGTATTCTGATTGAAGGATTAAAAGGGGCTATTTTAAACATGCTCTTCCTCGACATGAATATGCAGTATGATTTATTCTCATATTTCACAGAATTTGCTGGCTTCTGCAACTAAAAACAACTTGTAGTTAACGCTTTGGAATTGAATTTGCATACAACCTTGTACTATAGTAGTTAATCGGTACTTAACTCGTATAGAATCATAGAAACCCTACAGTGTGGACGCAGGTCATTTGGACTGCACTGACCCTCCAAAGAAAATTCCATCCAGATCCACCCCTTACTCTATCCCTGTAACCCAGCATTTCCCATAGTTAGTCCACTCAGCCTGTACATCCCTGGGCAATTTAGCATGGCCAATCCACTTAACCTGCACATCTTTGGACTATGGGAGGAAACTGGAAGACCTGAAGGATACCCAAGCAGGCATGGGAGAATGTGGAAACTCCACACAGATAGGTAGTCGCCCAAAGCTGAAATTGATCCCAGGTCTGTGGCACTGTAAGGCAGCAGTGCTAACCACTGAGACACCATACCTCCCTGGTATGACAGTGAGTATTCTTTTCCAAAATGTTTGAGTTGTAAAATGTCACGTTATGGTTTCATAAAAGACAAAATTAAGGGGTTCTGCCTGAATGTATGCAGCATTCACAATGGGATAGGTGATCTAAAACTGCAAATAGAAGCAAATGTTTATGATGTAATTGCCATTACCAAAACATAGATACAAGTGACAAGAACTGGCAACTGAATATTCAAGGGTATTTGCAGAAAAACGAAGAAAAAGGGAGAGGGCATTGCACTGAGATGGGATCTGTACATTAGTAATTAAGTATTTCAGGTCAGAAAAACAATGCGTGGAATCAATTTGGATGGAGCTAATAAACACCAACTGGGAGCAGATTTTGGTGGATTTATTTATCGGCCAGCAAATGGTGGAGTGGGGCAGGGTATAAATCAGTACATGGGAGAAGCTTGTAGCTTTTGAAGTATGGATGACTTTGGTCTGCGTATAGTTTGGGAAATCTAGCTGAGCACTAAAGCTGTGGAGGACAAGTTTCTGGAGTGTCTTAGGGTTGCTTCTTTAGAGCTGCATTTTGAAGAGCTTTGAGTTTGAGTTTGTTTGATTTATTGTTGTCACGTACTGAGATACAGTGAAAAGTGTTGTTTTGCGTGCTATACAGGCAGATTGTACAATGCAAAGTGTATCAGGCCAGCAGAATATAGTGCAGAATACAGTGTTACAGGAGCAGAGAAGGTGCAGAGAGAGAGATCGACATTTGAGAGGTCCGTTCAAAAGTCTGATAACAGCAGGAAAGAAGTTGTTCTTGAATCCGTTCATACATGTATTCAAACTTTTATATCTTCTATTATGGACCAGGCCAGACCACCTCAAAGTATTTTTAGAAGGTAGCCCAGACCCTAACCTTTTCTTATTTTAAAGGCAGATGTGAAGTGGGTGGTCCAAGTGTGATGCAACTGGTCAAACCACTTGACTTTAAGCAAAACAGAATTTATTTAACCACAAATGAAACCAGAACAAAAGGAAACAAATTTAGAATAACTTAACAAGAACTTAGTTAGTCCGTACCTGGAGTACTGTGCACTGCTTTGTCTCTTTACCTCAGGAAAAATCTGTCACAGAAGAAATGCAATAAAGTTTCACTGGTATTGTTCCTGGGATGATGGAACTGTGTTATGAAGAGAGATTGGGCAGACTTGTGTTTGTATTCTCTAGAGTTTTGAAGAGTGAAAGGCCTACCCTGCTTATAGGTGAAAGATATAAGCAGGGTAGGTAAAGGTAAGATGTTTCCCCGGTTGCCATGTCTAAACCACACAAATTAAAAATATAGTGTTACCATTAAGGAGATAGTGAGGATTGCAGATGCTGGAGAGTCAGTGTAGATTGAGTATGACGCTGATGAAGGATGCTGCCTGAAAGGTTGACTGTGGTGCTTTTCTGATGCTGCCTGACTCTCTGTTACCGTTAAGGATCAAGACAAAATTTATTTTTACTCATGAGAGGGCGGCACAGTGGCACAGTGGTTAGCACTGCTGCCTCACAGCGCCAGAGACCCGGGTTCAATTCCCACCTCAGGCGACTTACTGTGTGGAGTTTGCACATTCTCCCCGTGTCTGCGTGGGTTTCCTCCGGGTGCTCCGGTTTCCTCCCACAGTCCAAAGATGTGCAGGACAGGTGAATTGGCCATGCTAAATTGCCCGTAGTGTTAGATAAGGGGTAGATGTAGGGGTATGGGTGGGTGGCGGGTCGGTGTGGACTTGTTGGGCCGAAGGGCCTGTTTCCACACTGTAAGTAATCTAATCTAATCTAATCTAATCTAAACTCCCCATACCAGAAAGCTGAAGAAACCCAGCCTATATAGCAATACAAAATGTGATGAAAACCCTATTCAGAGTCAACCCATGTAAGGCTGCTGGACCAGATAATATCCCTAGCAGAGTTCTCAGAGGATGCTGTGACGTACTGGCAAATATTCTAACTGAGCTACGCAAAATGCCAACATACTTCAAGGCTGTTACCATTGTCCCAGTGCTGAAGAAGTCTTCAACATCCTGTCTCAATGACTACTGCCTCATTGCACAAACACCCATCATCAAGTTCATGGTTAGGCCTATCAAGACCCTGCTTCCCCCTGACTTAACACCCTGCGCTTTGCATATCATCCCAACAGAACAACTGATGATGCCATTTCCACCATTCTCCATCTGGCCCTTACCCACCTGGAGAAGAAGGACATCTACATCAAATTACTATTCATAGACTTCAGTTCTGCATTTAACACTATCATTCCTCAGCACCTAGTTTGAAAGCTGAGTTTGCTGGGTCTAAATACCTCGCATTGTAACTGGATCCTGCACTTCCTAACTGGGAGACCTTAGTCAGTCCAGATTGAGAACAGCATCTCCAACACCATCACACTGAGCACGGGGCGCTCCCAGAGCTGTGTGCTCAGTCCACTACTGTTCACCCTACTGACGCACAATTGTGCAGCGATGCACAGGTCAAATCACATCATCAAGTTCACTGATGACACGACTGTAGTGGATCTCATCATCAGGAATGACCAGTCAGCATACAGAGAGGAGGTGCAGTGGCTAACAGACCAGTGCAGAGCCAACAACTTGTCTCTGAAGGTGGACAAAATGAAATAGATGGTTGTTGACTTCACGAAGGCATGGAGCGACATCGATGGCTCCCCTGTGGAGATTGTGCAGAGCACCAAAAGTTTTGGTGTCCACCCAGTGGAGATTCTTACCTGGACTCCCAACATCAGCTCCATAGCCAAGATAGCCCAGCAGCGTCTCTACTTGCTGCGTATACTGAGCAAAGCCTACCTCCCACACCGCATCCACACCACATTCTACAGAGGATTCATTGAGAGTACCCTAAGCTGCTGCATCACTGCTTAGTTCAGGAATTGCAATGTCTCGGATCGTAAGACCTGACAACGGATAGTAAGGATATCTCTCCCCTCCATTACAGACATTTACACCACACCCTGCATCCAAAAGGCTAAGAGCATTGTGGAAGATCCCACACACTCCTCACTCAAAATCTTTTCCCTCCTGCCATCTGATAGATGATACCGGTACTCCAGGTACATTCAGTCTCTCACAGCCAGACTGTGCAACAGTTTCTTCCCCTAAGCCATCAGGTTCCTTAACACTGTACAATCGGACTCTTTTCATCTGAAATTCTTTGCATGACTTCAAATTTCTGCTAGAACAATGTATATTAATTATCATTCTTTTATTACAATGTATTTTGTGTTTTGCACTTACGCACTTTATGCTGCCCTTTGTATGATCATATAATTTGTGCTGTCCTTGGTCCTGGAGGAACACACTTGTTTTTTTTGCTGCAACAGTTGTACATGGTAGAAATGATAAATAAAATCTACTCTACTCTTTGAGTATATTTGAAAAAGAGGCTGACAAATATTAAGATAGCAGTGGAAAAAGGGCTTTTGGGAATAATGTAGGTAAAAAGCATCAAGATATTTGATCAACCATGATTATATTAAATCTGGGAGCAGGCTCAACAGGCTACATAACCTACTCCTGTTCTTATGTTCTTGTGACTGGAGCATTGAAAGTTACATCTTTTGAAAGCATCAACAACTATTAAATGAGAGTTTTGCTTCCAGTGTCTTTGCAAGTTATAATAGCAATTTGTGAATTTACTTTGTATAAAACAATTGATTCATTGACTATTAAAAGCAATTGTTACTTTATTTTGTTACTTATTCAGGGAAAGTGGACTTCGCTGACTGAGCTTACACTTTTTGCCCGTCCCTAATTGTCCTGAGAAGTGGTGGTGGTGAACTATCTTCTTTAACTATAACTGTCTATTTCTTACACCCAGATGAATCCCAAATAGAGTGGGTCTTTCTTGATTATATGTTTCATTGAAATCTGTCTCTTGATTGAAATTTTACAAAATACAAATCATAAGTACTAAATTAGCCTGGAGCACTGTTTTTCAGGACAAAAGGATGGTGCTATTTTCTAGGTCTGTAGATTGTGAAGGAGCAATGATGGCCTTTAATCGAGTGATATGCTCTTTCTGTCGGATGAGTGTTTAGGGAGAGTTTCCATGTTACTGATGATTATGTCTGCAGTAAATGTGTTTGCTTGTGAATCCTATTGAATCGCATGGATCGGTTGGAGTGATAGTTAGAGGCAATGAGGTATTTCTAAGAGCTGGAGGTATGATGGATGGCAGTCATAGGAAGGGAGAAAAGCTGCAGATACAGTCACGTGGAGGGGTTAACTCCAAGAAAGATAGGAAGAGTAGGCTGATAGTGCAGGAGTCTTCTGTGGCTATTCCCATTTCAAACAAATATGCTGTTTTGGAATATATAGGGGGTGATGGACTCTCAGGGGAATGTAGCAGAAACAGCTAAGTTTCTGGTATCAAGACAAGCTCTAATGTAATGGAGGGTACGCCGGGTTCCAAGCGATCAATTGTTATTGGGGACTCTCTAATTAAAGGCACAAACAGATGTTTCTGTGGCCAGCAGCGAAAAACCAGAATGGTGTGTTGCCTCCTTGGTGCCAGGATCAATGGTGTCTCAGAGAGGGTGCAGAATGTTCTCAAAGGGGAGAAGGACCAACAGGAGGTCATTGTACATATTAGAACCAATGACATAGGAAGGGAGAAGGATGAGATTCTGAAGGGAGAATATAGAAAGTTAGGCAGGGTTTTAAAAAGGAGGTCCTTGAGGGTAGTAATATCTGGATTACTCCCGGTGCTCCGAGCTAGTGAGGGGTAGGCATGGGAGAATAGAGCAAACAAATGCATGGCTGAGGAGCTGATGCATGGGAAAAGGGTTCACATTTTTGGATCATTGGAATCTTTCTGGGGCAGAAGTGACCTGTACAAGAAGGATGGATTACACATGAATTGGAAGTGGACTAATATTCTGGCAGGGAGATATGCTGAAGTTGCTCGGGAGGATTTAAACTAGTAAGGTGGGAGTTGGAACCCAGGGAAATAATGAGGAAAAAGATCAATCTGAGATTCTTGCAGTTGGGAATGGGAGTGAGTCAAATAGTCAGGGCAGGAAGGAACAAAGCAGTGAACAAGGTAGGTCTGATAAATTAAACTGCATTTACTTCAATGCAAGAGGCCTAACAGGAAAGGCAGATGAACTCAGGGCATGGTTAGGAACATGGGACCGGGATATCATAGCAATTATAGAGATGTGGCTCAGAGATGGATAGTACTGGCAGCTTAATGTTCCAGAATACAAATGCTATAGCAAGGATAGAAAGGGGGGGTGGGGGGGGGGGGGGTGGTGGGGGCAAGAGAGGAGGGGGAGTGATATTTTTCATAAGGACTAGTAAACTGCTGTACTTAGGGAGGATGTTCCTGGGAATACATCCAAGGAAGTTATTTGGGTGGAACTTAGAAATAAGAAAGGGATGATCACCTTATTGGGATTGTATTATAGACCTCCTAATAGTCAGTGGGACGTTGAGAAACAAATTTGTATGGAGATTTCAGATATCTATAAGAATAGTGGGGTTGGTTATGATGGGGGATTTTAACTTTCCAAACATAGACTGGGACTGCCATAGGTTTAGATGGAGAGGAATTCAAATGTGTAAAAGAAAATTTCCTGATTCAGTATGTGGATGTACTTACAAGAGAAGGTGCTAAACTTGACCTATGCTTGGGAAATAAGGCAGGGCAGGTGACTGAGATGTCAGTGGGGGACCATTTTGGGGCCAGTAACCATAATTCTATTAGATGTAAAATAGTGATGGAAAAGAGTAGATCTGATCTAAAAGTTGAAGTTCTAAATTGGAGGAAGGCTAATTTTAACAGAATGAGGCAAGGTCTTTCGAAAGCTGATTAGGGGCAGATGTTAGCAGGTAAATGGATGAGTGGAAATGAGAAGCCTTCAAAAATAAGATAACAAGAGTCCAGAGATCATATATTCCTGTTAGGGTAAAAGGAAGGGCTGGTAGGTGTAGGGAATGCTGGATGACTAGAGAAACTGAGGTTTTGGTTAAGAAAATGAAGGAAGCGTATAGGTGGCACGGTGGCATAGTGGTTAGCACTGCTGCCTCACAGCGCCAGAGATCCGGGTTCAATTCCCGTCTCAGGGTCATGCTAAATTGCCCGTAGTGTTAGGTGAAGGGGTAAATGTAGGGGAATGGGTCTGGGTGGGTTGCGCTTCGGCGGGTCAGTGTGGACTTGTTGGGCCAAAGGGCCTGTTTCCACACTGTAAGTAATCTAATCTAAAAAAAAGTGTAGACAGCAGAGATCGAGTGAATCCTTCAAAGTGTATAAAGGTAGTAGGAGTATACTTAAGAGCGAAATCAGGAGGGCAAAAAAGGGACATAAGATAGCTTTGGCAAATAGGGTTAAGGAAAATCCAAAGGGTTTGTATAAATTTATTAAGGACAAAAGGGTAACTAGGGAGAGAATAGGGCCCCTCAAAGATCAGCAAGGCATCCTATGTGTGGAGCCGCAGGAGATGGGGGAGATACTAAATGAGTATTTTGCATCATTTCGGAGAAGGCCATGGGAGGTATAGAATGTGGGGAAATAGATGGTAAATCTTAAAAAATGTCCAAATATACAGAGGAGGAGGTGCTTGGTGTCTTGAAACACATAAAAGTGTATAAATCCCCAGGACCTGATCAGGTGTTCCCTAGAATGCTTTGGGAAGCCTAGGGAAGTGATTGCTGAGATATGTGTATCAACGATAGTGACAGATGAGGTACTGGAAGAATGGAGGGTGGCTAATGTAGTGTCATTATTTAAGAAAGGTAGTAAGGAGAAAGCCAGGGTACTATAGACCAGTGAGCCAGACGTCGGTGTTGGGCAAGTTGTTGGAGAGAATCCCAAGGGACAGGATTTACATGTATTTGAAAAGGCAAGGACTGATTAAGGATAGTCAGCTTGGCTATGTGCATGGGAGGTTATGTCTCACAAACTTGATTGAGTCTTTTGAAGAAGTAACAAAGCGGATTGATGAGGGCGGAGTAGTAGACATGATCAATATGGAGCACTGTAAGACGTTTGACAAGGTTCCTCAAGGACTTTGGTTAGCAAGGTTAGATCTCCTGGAATACAGGGAGAACTTGCCTTTGGATAAATAACTGGCTTGAAAGTAGAAGACAGTGGGTGATGGTGGAGGGTTGCTTTTCAGATTGGGGTCCTGTGACCAGTGGTGTACCACAAGGATCGGTGCTGGGTCCACTGCTTTTTGTCATTCATATAAATGATTTGGATGTGAACGTAGGAGGTATAGTTAGTAAATTTGCAGATGACACCAAAATTGGAGATGTAGTGGACAACGAAGACAGTTACCTTAAATTACAACGGGATTTTGATCAGATGGGCCAATGGGCTAAGGAATGGCAAATGGAGTTCAATTTAGATAAATGTGAGGTGCTGCATTTGGAAAAGCAAATCATAGCAGGACTTATACACTTCATGGTAAGGTCCATGGGAGTGTTGCTGAACAAAGACCTTGGAGTGCAGGTTCATAGTTCCTTGAAAGTGGAGTTGCAGATAGATAGGATAGTGAAGAAGGCATTTAATATACTTTCCTTTATTGGTCAGACCATTGAGTATAGGAGTTGGGAGGTCATGTTGCAGCTGTACAGGACATTGGTTGGGCTGCTTTTGGAATACTGCATGGAATTCTATCGGAAGGATGTTGTGAAACTTGAAAGGGTTCAGAAAAGATTTACAAGGATATTGTATTACATGGACTCCGAGATCTCTCTGCTCATCTACACTGCCAAGAATCTTACCATTAACCTAGTACTCTTTATTCCTGTTGCTCCTTCCAAAGTGAATTACCTCACACTTTTCCCATTAAACTCCATTTGCCACTTCTTAAGCCCAGCTCTGCAGCTTATCTATGTCCCTCTGTAACCTGAACATCCTTCAGCACTATCCACAACTCCACTGACCTTAGTGTCATCTGCAAAATTCTAACCCATGCTTCTACGCCCTCATCCAGGTCATTTATAAAAATGCAGACAGCAGTGGACCCAAAAGAGATCCTTGTGGTACATCACTAGTAACTGAACTCAAGGATGAACATTTCCCATCAATTACCACACTCTGTCTTCTTTCAGCTAGCCAATTTCTGATCCAAATAGTTAAATCACCCTCAATCCCATGCCTCTGTATTTTGTGCAATAACCTGCCATGGTGAACCTTATCAAATTCCTTACTGAAATCCATATACATCATATTTTACTCTAATCCACCTATTTGGACACCTTCTCAAAGAACTCAATAAGGTTTGTGAGGCACAATCTACCCTTCACAAAACTGTGTTGACTATACCTAATCAACTTATTCCTTTCTAAATGATTATGAATCCTATCTTTTATAACCTTTTCCAACACTTTACCCACAACTGAAGTAAGACTCACTGGTCTATAATTACTGAGGTTGTCTCTACTCCCCTTCTTGAACAAGGGGGCAACAGGTGCTATCTTCCAGTCTTCTGGCATCATTCCTGTAGACAATGACGACATAATGACCAAAGCCAAAGACTCTGCAATCTCCTCCCTGGCTTCCCAGAAAATCCCAGGATAAACCCTAGGCGGCACGGTGGTTAGCACTGCTGCCTCACAGCACTGGGGACCCAGGTTCAATTCCTGCCTTGGGCAACTGTCTTTGTGGAGTTTGCACATTCTCCCTGTGTCTGCGTGGGTTTCCTCCAGGTGCTCCAGTTTCTTCCCACTGTCCAAAAAATGTGCAGGTTAGGTGAATTGGCCATGCTAAATTGCCCGTAGTGTAAGGTGAAGGGGTAAATGTAGGGGAATGGGTCTGGGTGGGTTGCTCTTTGGAGGGTCAGTGTGACTTGTTGGGCCGAAGGGCCTGTTTCCACACTAAGGAATCTAATCATCAACCCCAACCGGCCCAGGGGAGTTATCTATTTTCACACTTTCCAGAATTGCTAACACCACCTCCTTGTGAACCTCAATCCCGTTTAGTCTAATAGTCTGCATCTCAGTATTTTCTTCAACAACATTGTTTTTTTCCAGTGTGAATACTGCCAAAAAGTACTCATTTAGCACTTCTCCTGTTCCCTTGGACTCCTTGCACAACTATCCACTACTGTCTTTGATTACCCCTCATCTTACTCTTGTCATTCTTTTATTCCTAATATACCTACAGAAGACTTTAGGGTTTTCCTTGACCCTATCCACCAACAACTTCTCATGTCCCCTCCTGGCTCATCTTAATTCTCTCTTTAAGTCTTTCCTGGCTAACTTGTAACCTCAAGTGCCCTAACTGAGTCTTTACGTCACATCCTAACATAAGGCGTCTTCTTCCTCTTAACAAGAAATTCAACTTCTTTAGTCAACCATGGCTGCCTCGCTCGACCACTTCCTGCCTACCTGACAGGTACATACTTATCAAGGAGTGGTTCTTTGAATGGGTTCCACATTTCAATTGTGCCCATCCCCTGCAGTTTCCTTCCCCATCTTATGTATTCTAAATCTTGCCTGATCACATTATAATTGCCTTTCCCCCAGCTATAACTCTTACCCTATGGTATATATTTATCCCTTTCCATCGCTAAAGTGAATATAACCAAATTGTGGTCACTATCACCAAAGTGCTCACCTACCTCCAAATCTAACACCTGGCTAGGTTCATTACCCAGTACCAAATCCAATGTGGCCTCGCTCCTCATTGGCCATACTGTGTCAGGAAACCCTCCTGCATACATTGGACAAAAATTGGCCCATCTAAAGTACTCGAATTAAAGTATTTCCAGTCAATATTTTGAAAGTTAAAGTCTCCCAAAACAACTACCCTGTTACTCTTACTCCTATCCAGAATCATCTTTGCTGTCCTTTCCTCTACGTCTCTGGAACTATTCAGAGGCCTAGAGAAAACTTCCAGCAGGGGTAACTCTCTTTTCCTGTTTTTAACCTCAGGTCATACTACCTCAGTAGACGAGTCCTCAAACATCCCTTCTGCCACCGTAACACTGTCCTTGACTAACAATGCCACACCTTCCCCTCTTTTACCACCTTCTCTGTTCTTACTGAAACATCTGAATCCCGGAACCGACAACAACCATTCCTGTCCCTGCTCTATCCATGTCTCTGAAGTGGCCACAACATTGAAGGGAAAAACATTGAAGAAGGGCTGGTGCCCGAAACGTCGATTCTCCTGTTCCTTGGATGCTGCCTGACCTGCTGCGCTTTTCCAGCAACACATTTTCAGCACAACATTGAAGGCCCAGGTACCAAGATGCAAGTTCACCCACCTTATTCCAGATACTCCTGGCCTTGAAGTAGACATACTTTAAACCACCATCCTGCTTGCCGGTGCACTCTTATGATCATGAAACCATATTTCTGACCTATTACTGTACTTAGTATGTGTTTTTATATTGATTACATGGCCCTCTTGCTCAACTGGAAAGTTTGATCAACCAGCACACTCCCGGGCCCATAGGTGGCAGTTACTGCATATGCGCAAAAACACTTCATAAAAATGGTACCTCTTAATGGTGATAATGATTAACTATAGCAATTTGTGATCTAGAATACACAAAATTGCCATAATCATGTTCTTAGATTTAGAGCAAGTTCCAGTGGTGAAAAGGTTAAAGTGGGCAAGGGCACATTTTAGTGAGTTGAAAAGGCACTAGCTTGGGTAAATTAAAAACTAAGACTTGATAGAATTCATTATTAAAGAGACTATTGTGGTCCATGTTGAAGGTGAATCCTGTTAGGCAGAATCAATGTGGTTTTGCAGTAGGATTATTCTTTGATCTGATACTACTGCTAACACCTCTTGTTAGCCATGATAAGATCACTTTATCTGTGACATATTTACTCCATAATGGCATTTATATTTGATTCAAATCGTGTAAATTCTTTAAATGCTAGCCCACTTCTAATTTACCGTTATATCTTTCAATGTTGCTCCCTAATCTACCTTAGTGAACTTGGTGTTCATATGAAGTCAAAAAATGTGGCACTGATAAAGTATAGCAGGTCAGGCACCATCCGAGGAGTGGGAGAGTCGACATTTTGAGCATATGCCCATCATCAGCAACGGTGGGGAAGGGGTGGGGGATCTTAGAGAGAAATGGGGGACGGGGGACGGGGGGGGGGGCGGTGCAGGGGGATGTTAAGAGATAAGTAGGAGATTGGGGCTGGGGGGAGGTAACTGGGAAGGCAATAGGTGGACACAGGTGGGGATGATTGTGATAGGTCGCTGGGGCGGGTGGAGCAGATAGATGGGAAGGAAGATGGATAGGTGGGACAGATGCCAAGTTGCAGGTTTGGATCTGAGATGAGGCAGAGAGAGGGGAGATTTGAAAACTAGTGAACTCAACATTGATGCCGTGTGGTTGAAACATCCCAAGGTGGAAGATGAGGAGTTCTTTCTCCTGTCATCAGGTGGCTTAGATTTGGCAGTGGAGGAAGCCCAGGACTCACATGTCTCTGGTGGAGTGGGAGGGGGAGGTGAATTGATCGAACACAGGATATGGGTTGTTGGGTGTGTGTGTGTCACAGAGATGTTCTTTGAAATGCTCCACGAGTTGGCATTCTGTCTCCTGGGCAAGTCCTGGGCCTCTTCAACCACCAAATCCAAGTCACACAATGACTGGAGGAAGAACATCTTACCTTCTGCCTAGGGATCCTTCAGTCACATGGCATTAATATCGACTTCACTAATTTCCAAATCTCCCCCATCTCATCCCAGATCCGAACCGCCAATTTGGCACTGCCCTCTTGACCTGTCCCACCTTCCCATGTTCCTTTCCACCTATCCACTCCACCCTCCCTACCAATCTATCACAATCATCCCCACCTGCATCCACCTATGGTCTTCTCAGCTACCTCACCCCTATCCCCACCCCCACCCTATTTATTTCTCATTCCCCCTTCCTCACGCCTCCCCTCCACCCATCCCTGGCGAAGGGCTTATGCCCGAAATGTCGACTCTCCTGCTTCTCGGATGCTGCCTGATCTGCTGTGCTTTTCAGTGGCACACTTTTCGACCCTGACTCTCCAGCATCTGTACTACTCACTATCTCTCTTTGGAGCTCATATAGTTTGTTTTATCTAGATTTGACCATAATTAACAAGGTCATTTTCTAACTCAGTTTCAAATTCTAACGTAATATGGACACCGTTGCTGTTTCGCATGTGGATGTTTTGAATCAACCTGTTCAGACATGTTATGATACCCTAGATGATCACATAGTTATCAATGGCCAATATTTGGATATAAACTTTGACATTGATTTCAGTAAAACTTTTTATTGATTTATGGAGGGCGAGAATTTGCATGTGGTAGTGTTTTCATGTATCTGCTGGTCTTGTTCTTGGAGATGGAAGTGATCATGGGTTTGAAAAAGTGCTGTCAATGGAGAGGAAAGTGCTGTCTAAGGAAATTTGGGAATTTCTGTAGGGCATATTGTAGATGGTACACACTGCTGCAGTATGTGTCAGAAATGGAAGAAGTAGATTGTTTGTGGAATTGGTGCCAGTCAAGTGGACTGCTCTTTTCTTAATGATGTCAAGCTTGTGTGTTGTTGGAGCTGCACTCATCCAGGCAATTGGGGAGTATCCATCCCACTCCTGCCTTGTGCCTTGTAGATGGTGGAGAAGCTTTCGCGTGTAAGGGGGTGAGTTCCTCGCTGCAGAAGTTCTAGCCTTTGACCTGAACTTGTCGTCACTGTATTTAAATGGCTAGTCCAGTTAAGTTTCTGTCAATGGTAACTCACAGGATGTTGACAATGGGGACATCAGAGGTGGTAACACTAGTTAAATTCTGTCATTGGAAATGGCAATTACCTCGCCATTGTGTGGCACAAATGTATTCCACACCTGAAATGATTGGATTAAATGCGATTTACAAATATCTGTTAATTTTTGAAAATTATAACCAAGGCCATTGGTTTAAGGTTTTTGTTAAATGAGAAAAAAAATGGAATTACAGAATGCTATTTATAAAATATTGATGAAACTTGTAAAATCCCAGATAATTAAATCATAATTCATTCTACTTGGGTATTGTTAGCTAGTGGTGTTAAGTTCTTTTACTCCTGAGGTTCTTACACACTTGATGCAACGGCAACACACCAACTTCTGTGAACAAGCAACCAAATTTATTAAACACAGTACCATACAGGCTTTCTGGAGGAATCTTTAACACACCTCTCAGAGCTCTCATGGCAAAAAGCTCTCTCTGAACAAAGGAAATGGTTAGAGTTTATTAAATCTTATACAAGCAAAGTGACCCCCTCTGAACCCACTCTCCCCTCACAGGCATGCGAGGTTGTGTCAAAGTGAGGAACCCAACAAAGAAAACACATCCCCTTTATACAGGTCAGTTACAATGCTTACGGATGCTCTGGTCACTCCTCCACAGTCACATGCCACTCAAGACAACCCCAGTTACTGACAGTCATATGTTACCCCAGGGTATAATGGCAGGATGAGATCATCCTCAGAGATAATGTACATGCTAATGCCCTAATCCCAGGGAATCGTTATGCAGATGATTTCCTGACTCAGTGCTTTCTCCAAGACAATACAGGTGCGACACACCTCTGGCCAGAAAACATTTCTGAATGGAAGAGATTGCATTGATAGTTAAACTTGACAATAGCAGGGGAGTAATGTCAAAATGAAGTGTAAATTACAATGGATAGTCATCCGCATTCTTTCATGGCTTTCATCCCCACCCAAAGAGAGTGCAGTTTAACCCTTTAATATTACATTAATGTCCAGAGAGATAGTCCCATTCAATCTTTTAACATTACAGTGGTTCTAGTTTTAGAAAATACTAACTCTTTAATATGCAGTATATAGGCTGTATTTCATTTGAATTCTTGAGTCGAGTGGGCACAGATGGAATCATGGATTGCTATTCCAAAAACACAAGTACCTGTAAGTCAGTAGTTCTAACTATCTTCCCCTTTCTGATTGCTGGAAAGTGCTGCCTCAAACATATATATGCAACAAGTTCAAAGGGCTCTCAGTAACACAGAAATTCTCTGTTTGTAATTTCCCTCCCCCATCATGTTTATGCTGCCAGCCAATTTAGAGATAATCAGCCAATGGGACTTGTAGAAACCCAATGACAAGCAAGATTATCAGACCTTCTTGCTCAGTGTCATTTGTTGCTTGATCAGTAAAAGACAATTGCGTATGTCGATTGAACATTTCAATTTCAGTAAACGTGTCACTGCATGCCTAAATCATAATGGTGTTTCTGCAAAATTTTGCACTGCCTATCATAAGTTGTAATGTTGTGTCAGTGAATTAAAACTGCAGTTGCACTGATTGTGGTCCCTTTAAGACTGTTGCTGGGAGATTCAAGATGGTGGCGACCCAGCAAGTCTGAGTCTGTAGTGCTCTGCCTAAGACTTGGGCAAAGTAGGGCACCCGCCTTCACCACATCTTTTAATTCATTTAAAATAGGTTTTGTCCAGCATACTTAGTCATTTTGCATCAAACTTGAACAGTTTGCTGTTGTTCTTAAAATGACTAAGGGCAAAACTTCCTGAGGTTCGCAACAGGCAGGGACCCCTCCCCCACCCCTCCAGCAGCAGCAGAGACGTCCACGGCCACCTCGGGGGACTTACCTGCAGAGGTGAGCCTGATCTCCATGATCAACAAGCTGCAGGAGAGGATCGACACCTTCATCGAAGAATCCAGGTCCAGGTGGGAGTCGTTGTTGGTCGTGCTGCAGAAGCACGACTGAGAAATTGAAAAACTCGAACAACGCGTTGGAAGGGTGGAGCAAAAGGCTGTGACCTGTGAAAAGCTGCTGCCAAGTCGGCTGTTGGCCGGGTCTAGGCTCTCAAGCAGCGAGTCCGGACTTTGGAAGAGCACATCAATGACCTTGAAAAATATTCGGTTGCTGGGCCTTCCCGAACAGGAAGAGGAAGGCCAGCTTGCAGGTTCTTTGGAGCAATGGCTCCCTCAAATATTAAAGTTGGAATCCAGATCAGGCCAGGTGCGGGTAGAGTGGGCCCACCGGGTTGCCAAACACAGGCCCGGGCCAGACCAGCGCCCCTGCCCGGTTTTGTTCTGGCTCCAATGCTATAAAGAGAAGCAGATGCTCCTGGAAGCCTCCAGAGTCCTGGGGAAGGATCCCCAGGCTATGATGTACAAGGGTTCCAGGATTATGTTATTCCAGGACTTTTCTCCAGCTGTGGTCCACAAGAGGAGGGCATTTGATGAGGCAAAGAAGCGCCTCAGAGACCTAAATATCCAATATTCCTTGCATTACCCAGCAATGCTGTGCTTCAGCCACGAAGGATCCGTAATACAACTTTGGATCACTGGAAAAGGCTAAAGAATTTTTGGACTCTATTAAATAGACTGTAAGATTCAAACCATATAGATAATGATTTTGCTTTGTGCCTCCCCCCGGTTTACCCCTTCTTTCCTTCTCCATCTCTTTTTTTCTTCATTACTTTCTCCAGGGGGCAGGGAGGGGACCTTATTTGTTATTTACTATGTGATTTTTTTTTACAGTCCGTATGGCTTATTTGATTTATGTGGGAGAGGGGTTTGTTTTGTCCTACCTTTGTTTTTAGAGCGGGGTTCTCTTCTTCTGTCATCTTACTTAGTTTTCTGACAATTGCTAGGATTGTAACTGTAGTTTTATATATTTATATTTTGTATTATGCTTGCTAAACGCACCTAGGTGTTGTTGTCGGGGTGGGGGGGGGGGGGGGGGGGAGGCGGGGTCAATCACTTTTAACTTTGGTTTTATAGAACACTTGAATTTGTCTACTCCATTTTGTAATGCCTAGGTCGAGGGCGGGGCACTAGTTAGGAGAGGTTATGGTGGGGTTATTGATAGGTAGTTATGACCTCTGGGAGCAAGGGGGAAAATCTCCTTTCAAATGTGTTTTGTATTTTTTTTTACTTAGGAATAGTTTTTAATTGTATTGGTGTAAATCTCTTAAAGAATTTTTGCTTTTGTGAATTTTCCATGGTCTTTTGGGTGGTGTTCTTGCTCCTGGGGGATCTTGGGCTTGCCTGGACGATCACGGCTAGTTATTTGCTTAGGTGGTGCACCTGGAATGTCAAGGGGAGTAATTCACCAATCAAAAGGAAGAAGATACTATCAAACCTTAAAAAAGTAAGGGTTGATGTAGCTCTTTTACAGGAGACTTGACAAAGAGCACTTAAAATTACAACAGGGTGGATATGACCAGGCCTTTTTATCATCTTTTAGTTCAAAAAGTAGGGGAGTAGTCATTCTCATTCAGAAAACTCTTCCTTTTAAAGTCTTAAGCCAGATAAAAGATTAATCTGGATGGTATATACTGATCAAAGCCCTAATAAATGGAGAGGAGTATGGGATTTTGAATCTTTATTGCCCCCTGGCACACTCCTTCAAATTTGTAACAGAAGCATTCTCCAAGTTGATGGCTTTTGGGGCCCGCCATACAATTATAGGAGGAGATTTTAATTGTATTATGGACTCAGAAACAGATAGGATACCCAAGAGTACTATGGGTATATCTCGTAGGTCCAGACAATTGGCGGATCTGAGTAAGGAGCTAGGGCTAATAGATGTATGTGTTGAGATGTCTTCACCCCCAGGGCAGAGACTTTACTTTCTACTCTAACCCACACAAGTTTCATACTAGAATTGATATGATTTTTGTTCCCTCGACCCTTTTGAACTCCATATTGTCCTGCAAAATAGGTAACATAGCAATCTCTGATCATGGAAGTAAAGACTAGGGACAATGGGACAGGCCCCCGACATTGACGTATGGATTCCTTTTTAATAAAGGATAGCAAATTTATAAAATATTTTTCTCAAAAATTCAAAACCTTTTTGGAAATTAATTCAGGTACGGCCAGTAACCCGTCAATGATGTGGGAGACCATTAAGGCTTATGCGCGAGGTAATTTCATCTCATATTCTGTGACCCAGAAAAGACAAAAGGGAGAACAACAGCGCCTACTCGAGGCTCACTTGAAGGCAGCTGAGATAGCGTATGTTGATAGGCCCTCTATTACTAAGCTACAAAGGATCACAGCCTTGATAAACCCCGTCTGGTCCTTTTTTATGATATATGGTAAGACCCTCTCCAATCTTAATGCTAACGTTTTAGCATTACCCAAACTTACCCAAACAGCAAAGAAGGAAATATTATTTGCAAAGCAAAGACTATATGAATATGGCAACAAGCCTGGCAGATACCTAGCATATCTTGCTAGGGAAAAAAA
Source organism: Chiloscyllium punctatum (assembly GCF_047496795.1). Lineage (NCBI taxonomy): Eukaryota > Metazoa > Chordata > Chondrichthyes > Orectolobiformes > Hemiscylliidae > Chiloscyllium > Chiloscyllium punctatum. The sequence goes on from NC_092743.1 coordinate 15,249,571, forward strand.
GGCTCCTCAAGCAATCATGTCCATTACGGAAAATGCTGGTACTCTGACTTGTGATCATAAAAGGATCAATACAGCCTTTAGAAAGTTCTATTTTGAACTGTATAAATCGCAGGACTGTGAGGATAGAACTAAGAAGATGGAGCAGGTGTCAATCCTGAATGTTCCCCTGGTAACCCAAGAAGTACTCGACGCAATTAGACAGCTTCAGAGTGGCAAAGCTCCTGGACCAGATGGATTCCAGCTTGAATTTTATAAAGAATTCATAGGGGAACTGGCTGGTCCACTTATAGACATGTGTAATTACTCACATAGTCAGGGCTGCCTCCTGCCTTCGTTGAGAGAAGCAAATATTTCTCTCATTCTTAAAAAAGGAAAGGTCCCAGAAGATTGCTCATCATATAGACCAATATCCTTGCTAAATGTAGATTTTAAAATCCTTTCTAAAACGTTAGCATTAAGATTGGAGAGGGTCTTACCATATATCATAAAAAAGGACCAGACGGGGTTTATCAAGGGCTGTAGATCATCTAACAACATTAGAAGGGTCTTAAATATGATACAAGCCTGTCAACAGGAAAGAATACCGGGGATAGTTGTCTCCTTGGATGCAGAAAAGGCATTTGACCGGGTTGAATGGTCATATCTTTTTTACACACAGGAAAGGTTTGGTGTTGGAGAGGTATTTTCTAAATGGGTCTCAATATTATACAATGACCCCAAATTAGCCATGATTACCAATGGTTTAGGTTCAGATAGCTTCAGTGTGGGTAGGATCTGTTGTCAGGGATGTCCTTTCTCACCATTATTATTCACGCTAATAATTGAACCACTAGCGGAAGCTAAACGAACCGACTTTAACATAGTGGCTCCGAGGGTTCAGGTAAACATAAAATCACTCTCTATGCAGATGATGTCCTCCTGTTGTTAAGTACTCCTCTGATATTCGTACCCCGCTTAATTCAAGTAATTAATCTATTTAGTATGTTCTCAGGTTACAAAATCAATTTTACAAAGTCGGAGGCCATGCCATGCCAGTATATCCAGTTTATCAGACGGAGTTTGTTTTCCCTTTCGGTGGTCACTGGAGGGTTTTCTATATTTAGGTATTTTTATCACACCAGTATTTGGTCAGCTGTATAAAGCCAATTTTGTACACCTATTAGAGGAAATAAGGCAGGACCTTCAACGTTGGGGAGATCTCCCAGTATCCTGGTTAGGTAGAGTAGCTCTAGTTAAACTGAATTTTCTGCCTCGTCTCTTATATCCTATGAGAATGCTCCCTTTGATGTTGCCGAGACTGATGTTACATAAACTACACGGCTAGCTTGGTTCCTTTATTTGGAATCATAGACAGCCCCTTATCAAATTAGAGAAGCTACAGCTTCCACAAGCAGGGGGAGGTTTGGATTTTCCAGACTTTAGGAGGTATCAGTTGAGCTCTCTATTAGGCTATGTCGTTGATTGGGTCTCTTGTGACCCACAATTTGGTTAGACATCGAGACCTCCCAAGCAAAGTGACCCTCATCAATCTTTTATTTTTAGATAAGATGAGAGCTATTATGGACTATTGTAAAAACCCTATTGTATTAAATACAATTAAAGCCTGGAGGAAAATGCGGCAAGATGAGGGTAATTTATAAAAAAACCTCTCCTTATACTCCTATAGTGGGAGCATGGCGTTTTCAGAGGGCTGACAGAAGCAACACTTAAAACCTGGAGGTCCAGAGGTGTCTCTTGCTTAGGGGACCTGTTCAATGGGGAGGTTATGATGTCTTTTGAGCAACTGCACCAGAAGTTCGGACTGCCTAATGGAGACCTTTTTCATTATTTCCAAATACGAGATTATATACAGAAGACCACATTATCAGACAATCCCTACAAATCGGATAGGGAGAGATGAGTGCTATGGCCAATGGATCCACCCTCGGTCAGTACTCTTTATTACTCATTACATAACGAGGTATGGAAAGACATGGAATGACTGTTTTAAACATGGAACCAGGAATTGGGGTTAGAAATCCCTTCAGAAATGTGGTAGGATATCTGGGAAAATGCCAGAAAGATCTCTATTTGTAATAGAACTCAAGCTATTCAATTAAAGATACTCCATAGGGCTCATATAGCACCAGAACAACTGGCAACATTTAGGGTAGGAACATCCCCAGTGTGTCCTAAATGTAAAATAGAAGTGACCACTCTCACGCACTGTTTAGGAACACGTCACAAGATCCTGAAATACTGGGACAGAGTAACGAATGCTCTGACAAAAATCCTGGGAACAGAGATTGGATTGGATCCAGTGTCTCTTCTCCTGGGCTTTTCAAATCTGCCCTCCCTGGATGTGCATGGGAGGAAACTATTCTCCGTTCTCTCTTTCTGTGCAAGGAAAAATATCCTCATCGATTGGGTAGCTGAGGGCCCTCCAGGACTTTCGAATTGGCACAGGTTAATCATAGAATATATACCCCTTGACTTCCTTTAGATTAATAGCCCATTCAGGAAACTCAGGTTCTGTGATGTCCACCTGAATGGTGTCATTACAGTCACCACAGCTGCTAGCTTATTGGTTGGGGAACACTTTAGTAAATCAGGTTTTTCAGTTAGTTAAAGTCTGAAGTAGCAAAAGATTTTATCTTAAACATTTGGTTGCTAAATTTCTACTCCAGATTACTTTGATAGGATAAAATTGTAATCTATGTGTTTTGTGTGTTATTTTTAGTTTACTTTTGCAAAAGTCTTCTCCAAAATTAATTCAGCTTTCATGAACATATTTGGCATGAACAGTTGGTTTGTGTAACAGGAAAAACAATTGGTAGGGAATTTGACACTGTGAAATGTTGATACAAATTGTAAATGTGGAGTACAGTGTGTTGTAGACACAACTTGGCAGGATAACTTAGTGCTCTGTTCCAGGTACTTAAAAAATGTAGCTGAGCAGTTATTAGCTACCTGGGGAGTGGTTGATGTACTAAAGGTCAGTTGCAGATGAAATGGGTTACTAAGGGCATCTAAAGTTATATTGAGTACAGTAGATATTTTCTTATTGATTTTGTAATGCAATTTACAGGACACTTGAATAATTTAATTTGTCTATTGGATATGTTGTATATCTACAGTATTTACATTTCCAATTGTACCTACTAAGACTTTTTTAAATTTAGGCACTATTATATTAATTTTCTTGCCACTGTTATTCCGTCACCGGGAAACCACAAAAGTGTATTCTGTTTGCTTTTGCAATATAAAATTAAAGTGAAATTGTAAAAGTAAATTATTTGCAAAATACTGCAGCTTCAGAGAATTAAACTGCTGGGTGTAAAATAATGAATGGAGTTTGTCACAGGTGCACATGGGAAATATGACTTTCCAAATGACTTCCACTCTCCCCAGTTGAGTCATTGCCCTGTTTGAATTGTGGCAATGCTATGGCTTTAAGAGGTGTATTTTGACCTAGTTTCTTTTATGAAGGAAGGTTGAAACAGACATGCCTATAGCTCAACTCACTGCCAACAAAGTAAACAGTTTGTGAGGCCTTGGGGTTTTCTCTTGAAGGTTTTCACCCTGGATTGGAGAATTGTATATGAGACAATCTATTTGACTGAATTTGCCTTTGCTGAGGGTGGGTTTATAGAATGTTAATATATTGAAATAGTTATTGTTTAGTAGTTAAATATCATATAATTCTGTTTTCCAAATGGAGTTAAGATAATCTAATTTCTTCTTTCTTTTGTTGTATTTTAACTATAATGTATGAATAAAGTGTGTTTTGCTTCAAGGTTGGTAGTTTGACCATTTGAAACGCATCCAGAACGCAGCATCTGGCACTTGGCTTTAAAATAAGGAAAACGTTAGGGTCTAGGCTATCTTCCTAATATATTTTCGGGGGTTTAGTCTGGTCCATAAGAAAATGCATTGTCATTCTTGTCCATAAACATCTATAATTCAGTTTGAAGCAGCTTAATTCAAAGATGTGAGTATTTCTTTAGTTTCTGTTTCAGCCTAAGCTGGTCTGATCTTGTTTTGACAGCCTAACTACATTTGTGTTGAATAATTGACCTCAAAATTGGAAATGTAAGGAGTCTAGACATGTCTGAATAGCTGTAATTCTCAGGCTTTGTGGGGGATTAAAGAGTGCTTGGAAACATAGGTAATTCAAGACAGTGGTATTATGAGGTAGGATTGAATTTGCAAAGGAGAATTTTCATCTGGCCAAATATTAATTTGTGTACTTAAACAATTATTTGAACAATATAAAGATGTAGTTTTTAGTAATCTATGATATTAATAGGAAATAATTTGTTTAATTTGTCTCCAACCAAAAACCAGAAAACTGAAACAAAAGCGAGATGTTATATTATCCTCATTCATTAATTGAACTCTCAATAAATCTATTGCATTTTATTCTAAATGTTAAATATTAATTTGCATTTCTGAATATATAAAAATGTGAGATAACGTGCATTTGTGACTGTTAAAAGTGTGGGATGACATAAATCTAAATATTGAAATATCTTTACGTTTCATGCTATTTCTGACATGTCTAAAAAGTGTCTGACACGTACAAGTTGTCCTTATATATCTGTATAAATCCTAGTGATTGTTGGTTTACTAAAGATTCCCAGTGACAACATTAAACTTTATGATATTGTTTCAGTGTCATGAGGGTATCTTTTGTGATTATAATTCATGCTGTTCAATTTAAAGCAAATATTTTAGTCAAATCTAAGCAATATCAGAACAAGATCACAAAAGAAGTTTAGTGACATGAAATTAACAAACAGAATCATTCAACACATAAGGAGTCCTCCATGCCTTTTCCAGCTCTTTGAAATTGTTAGCCAATTTATCCCAAACAGCAGTGTTTTTTCTCTCACAATCCTGCAGATTTGTCTTCTTCTAGTACATGTCCAATTGCTTTTTAAAATTTTTTTATGAATTTGCTTCAAGTTTCCATTTGGATAATGTTCTTCATTTAAACTATCTTTGACATGGAAAGGTTCTCCTCATTTCCTCCTCGTCACTTTGACAGTTATTTTAAATCTGTGATCTCTGATAGTCCTTAGACCTTCCTGGAACAGTTCTGGGTATATAATTAGGACTTCAATCAGGTTGTCATTTTCTAATCAAAAATGTTGGGCCAATCTGGGTGAATCTCTTGCAACCAATTTTGCTCCATTGATCTTTCTACTGCAATCACTGGTAACCAAACTAACTGTCTATCATAACAGAACAGAACAGAGGTAATACCCTTAATCTGCAAAGATTCCCTGGTATTGATTCTCAGTCTAGCTGAAGCCTTGCACAAATGTAAGGGCCGGAGTCCGGAGTAAAATTTTGTAAAAAGTTGTACTGTGAGCACTCTTACGGCCACACCTGGACACTTTCCCTGGATACCAGCCTACGAGTTAACTTACTCCATTGAAGTCCAGTAGGTCTCTGTTGCTATCCTCAATCTGTAAATCGACAACAATTACAAAGTCTTACCTAGCAGGATTCTAAAGAAAATTGTAATTGTTTGGCCGAGACTCGGCTTTGTTTTTGGGTTTTACTGTGAGCAGACCTAGAATTACTCTTATCAGAATGTTTCCAGAGTGAGGCTATGTAATTGCCTACACACAAATAATGTTCCCAAGGCCAGGCGGATTGGTGAGGGTGGCCACTCCTATTGGAATACCTTGCAATTCACATGCTTCATTTGCCGCATTTTTCAATGATAAAGCCAGTTGCAGTGCCAGTTTGAAGTCCAGTTGAGCTTCAACCAGAAGGCATTTTTACATAGTCACATCATTTAAGCCCGCACACTTGACAGTCTCCAACAGTCTCATTAAAGATTAAATCAAAGTCACAAACCTTCCAATCTTCTAAACTTAGTCAAAACTCCCCATATTGATTCCCCTAGTTCTGAATTGCCGAATAAAAACAATAGTGTCTCAGAATTAAAGGAGGTATCTGGTCATAATATTCCTTACCCACGTCAATCAATTCTTGAAAGGTTTTAGTATCTGGTGCCTCAGGAAAAGTTAGGCTCCCAATGACAGAAAAACCTACAGCTCTACATTTTTCAAATGTCACAATATTGTTTGCTCAGAAAAACAACACATTCTTTCCACACACTGGGACCAATCCTTGATGCAGGATCGAATGAGTCAGATTTCCCAAAGAGAGGCATGATGTAAGATTCTAATTACCCCCAACTTCAAAATGATTGCTGCAAGTGGGTTTCTTCAGGATCTTCAAAACCAAAATAACTCTTAAGAGGCCATCACCAATCACCCTTCATTTACAAATGCATTACCTTGGGTGATAGCAGTGCCTCTCACAGCATTCAAGTGGTCCAATATCCCTGACATTCACCCTTTTATGTCAGTCATGTCTCCCAGATTAACAGTCCCAGTCAGGGAACTCATATTCTATGCAGTCCAACTGACTGACCTCACTGAAGTAACTACACCCAGCATCACATCTTCAGCCAATTTGATTGCATATAACTATTGGTGACACTAAATACTGCAAAGGCTATGGGCCCTGAGAACATTGCACAATAGTACTGAGATTTGATCTCCAGAACTTGCCTCATGCCTTGCCAAGCTCTTCCAGTACAGCGACAGTACGGCCTTCTACCTGACAATGTGGAAAATTGCTGAGGTATGCCTGTATATAAAATGCAGGTCAAATCCAACTCAGCTAATTATCATATCAATATTATACTCTTGATAATCAGTAATATGATGGAAGGTATTATTAACAGTGTTATCAAGCAGCACCTGGTTAGCATTGACCTCCTCACTGATGCCCAGTTTGGGTTCCATCAGAGCTCCTCATTACAGCATTGACTCAGACACAGACAAAAGACCTGAAATCCAAATGTGAGTGACAGTCCTTGACATCAATTTCACATTTCACCAAGTATGGAATCAAGTAGGAAAACTGTAATTAATGCGAATCAGAGGGCAAACGTTTTGCTGACGCATAGGAAGATGCTATGATTGTTGGAGGTCAGTCATCCCAGCTCCAGGACAGTTCTGCAAGTATTCCTCACAGTAGTGACCTCGGCCCAGCCATCATCAGCTGCTTCATCAATGGCCTTCCCTCCATCATAAGGTCAGAACTTGGGATGTTCACCAATGGTTACAGAATATTCGGCATCATTTACAACTCCTCAGAAACTGGAACATGTTTAAATGCAACAAGAACTGGACAATATCCAGCCCTGGACTGACAAGTGACAAGTAAAATTCGCCCCACACAAATGCCAGACAAGACCATCTGACTCTAACATTCAATGTTATTAGCATCACTGAATGTCCTACCATAAACATCCTTGAGGTTGCCATTGACCAGAAACTCAATTGGATACATTCAGTGGCTACAAGAGCAGGTCAGAGGGTAGAAAAACACCCCCCACAAAGCCTGTTCACCATTTACAAAGCCAAGTCAGGGGTACAATGGTATACTCCACATTTGAATGTAGCTCCAACAATACTCAAGCTTCACAACATCCAGGGAAAGGCAATTGATTGACTAGCATCCATTCCTTCCACCACCAATGCTTAGTAGCAACAGTGCTGACAACATACACTGCAGAAATTCACCAAAGATGTTGAAACAGCACCTTCCAAGCCCATGGCCACTTTCATCTAGAAGGACAAAAGCATAGGATCCATAGGAACACCACAATCTGCCAATTACCATCCTGACTTGAAAATATATATATCTGTTCCTTCATTGTCGCTAGATTTAAATCATGAAATTTCCTCTCGAAGGGCATTGTGTGTCTACCTACAGCACATGGACTGCAGCAATTGAAGATGACAGCTTGCCATCCCTTTCTCAAGGCCAACTAAGAATGGGTGATAAATGCTGGCCCACCAGCACATTCATATCACATGATTGAGTTTAAAAAAATAATGATATTGAATGTCTCAGCAAACTCAAGAGGTTGTTTAGAGTCAAAGAGGCAAACAGGTCCTTTGGCCCAACTCATCCATGCCGACTGGAGTTCCTAAATTGAAATAATCCCGGATGTAGGTTTGCTTGCTGAGCTGGAAGGTTCATTTCTAGACGTTTCATCACCCTACTAGGTAACATCTTCAGTGGGCCTCCAGGCAAAGCACTGCTGATTATTTCTGCTTTCTATTTATATGTTTAGGTTTCTTTGGGTTGATGATGTCATTTCTTGTGGTGATGTCATTTCCTGTGGTGAAGTCACTTCCTGTTATTTTTCTCAAGGGGTGATAGATGGGGTCTAACTCAATGTGTTTGTTGATAAGAGTTCCGGTTGGAATGCCATGCTTCTAGGAATTCTCCTGTGTGTCTTTGTTTGGCTTGTTCTAGGATGGATGTGTTGTCCCACCCGAAGTGGTGTCCTTCCTTAACTGTATATACTAGTGAGAGAAGGTTATGTCATTTTGTGGCTAGTTAGTGTTCATGTATCCTGGTGGCTAGTTTTCTGCATGTTTGTCCAATGCAGTGTTTGTTATAGTCCTTGCATGGTATTTTGTAAATGAGATTAATTTTGCTCATTGTCTGTATAGGGTCTTTCACGTTCATTAGCTGCTGTTTTAGTGTGGTGGTGGGTTTGTGGGCTGCCACGATGCCAAGGGGTCTGAATAGTCTGGCAGTCACTTCCGAGATGTCTTTGATGTAGGAGAGAGTGGTAGGGTTTCTAGATGTGCTTTGTCTGCTTGTTTGGGTTTGTTGCTGAGAAATTAACAGACAGTGTTCATTGGGTACCCATTCTTTTTGAATACACAGTATAGGTGAATTTCCTGTTCTCTGCGTAGTTCCTCTGTGCTGCAGTGTGTGTTGGCTCATTTAAGTAATGTTCTGATGCAGCTTCGTTTGTGGATGCAGGGATGATTGCTTCTGTAGTGCAATATTTGGTCCGTTTCTGTTGTTTTCCTGTAGACGCTGGTTTGAAGTTCCCCATTAGCTGTTCACTCTATGTGCCATCCAGGAATGGCAGTTTGTTGTTGATTTCCTCCTCTTTAGTGAATTTTATGTCAGTAAGGGTATTATTGATGGTCTTGAAGGTTTCCTCTAATTTGTTTTGTTTAATGATGACAAAGGTGTCATCCACATAGCGGACTCAAAGTTTTTTCAACAACAAAACCTACAGACAAACCAACGGAACATCCATGGGATCTGCGATATCAAGGTTCTGAGCAGAGGCAGTAATGCAGATACTCGAACGAACAGCTCTGCCGACCATCCAACCCAAACTTTGGGTCCGCTATGTGGATGACACCTTTGTCATCATTTCTTATTTAAATTCTTGCTCTCTCTCTTTTTCCTCCTTTCTTTCTTCTCTGTCTTTCTCTTTTTCCTCTCTTGTTTTTTTCTTCTTTCTGCTCTTTTTGAATTCCAGTTTTTTTAAGCTCTAATTCTCTCTGGAATTCAATCTTTTTTTTCTTTTCCATTTGCCGGAACTGCAACTCAAGGTTCACTGATACATCTAATGTACTGCCTGCACGAGCTGTCCTCTTTATTTTCACTAAATCTAACTGTTTCATTATTAAAGATATAATGTCTGCCTTCTTAGCTTGCTCTGACAAACTTATTTCCGGTCTGCTGGCTGACTCTGCTAGTTTCCTTTACTCATACACTACAACCATACAGGGAATCTTCTGACACTTTCAAAAAGCGTTTAACCATTTCCAGTGCCATCTTAAGACTGAATACAAACCTAGCATCTGGTTAACCACTCTAAATACCAAAATCCAATTCTAAACCTACATTGTTGTGTTTCAAGATCCAGGATTTGCAGCCCCAATTATGTAATGACACAGAGACAGAGAGCAAACCAAATCAGTCTTTCTATCTTTGTATTTGCAACACAATAAAATTAAAACCCTCAAAGACCCTCAAAATGAACCCTTATGTTCCCTAACCATATTTTGAATAACCAATCCCAAACTCTGCAAACAGTTCCCGGCACTAGTTTGTATCTTAAACAAAAGACTTGGCAATTTATTGAAAGTACAGTAACTTTAGCAGAGTAAAATGCTGTTTTCAGCCCTTTTCACACAAAAGAAATACAGAGAACCAAACAAATGCAGTTGAGTATAAATACAAGAAAATTACAAAACTGACCAGATTACTTATTATTTTATTATGCATTGTTCCACAACATAGATGATGGTTTTTGCAGTTAATTTATTGAATATGTCAAACGGGATCATCTTTATATTTCTCTGTCATAAAACTGCAAGTCCACCCCATTGACCAATCACTGCTAGCAAACATGATAAGCTGCCCTACTTTGTGTCTGCGTTAAGAAGCAAGGCAAGAGAGGGGTATGATATAAGATCTGAATGAGGCAGCAATGCATGTGAAGACAAGGCAAGGCAGAGATGCTGTGATTATCCATGTAGAAAGAGAGTGAGTGAATGAGCACTAAGACAGAAAACTAAGAGCTCTGAGATGCACCTTGTTCCAGTGTATGAGATGGTGTCTGTCCCTATGCGCAGAATGGACTGGAAGCAGCATTGCAATGTAAGGTGTTGCCTTACATTGTCTAGCATTGAAGTGGTGAACTGTATTCCAAGATTGTCCAAAATGTGTAATAATGATCTGGTGGGGCTATTGTGAAACCATTGCCAACTTGTATGGGCCAGAAGGGAATTGGAATGCAGGTGGTCACTTTCCATGCAGTGTACCTTGAGATGTTGGGGACTGCTAGCCAAGATGAAGGCTGGGTTGAGTGGCAAGCTGGAACCACCAGGTTTCCTGCTCAAACTTTCAGGTCAGGAATTTTTGCTGTCTGTTTCTCTCCAAGATGTGGGGGAATAGCAAACTGTATATAAGTAGAGTGTGTTTAAGTGCTAATAAACTGTGAATGCATGCAAATACTGTAGTCCGCTTATCAGCAAGATTCACATCTAAGTGTTGAAGATATAATTTTTCCAACTGACTTGCCATTGCCATATCATTCAGGGACTGGAGAAATTCAGCCTGATGAGTTAAATGGTCTCCTTCTGCTTTTAATAATACAATGATTCCAAGACTTGTGGGCATATTGTTCTGATTTTTATGAAGGCTATTTTGCCACATAATCTTTTGATTACAGTTCAATAGTTATCTTTCTGTTACTCACAAAGGTCTGATTGAAAAGCTTTATTAATGGCACACAAATTATGCAAGTATCACTCTTTTTAAGCTGTTTAGAAAACTTTTTACAGTTCACAGTTTGTTATAAATTGTATTTTAGCACATTGAAATTATTACCAAAAGGAACTGGAACAATATGTTGTAACTATTTACTCAAATTGAGATTTTATTTCATCCAACAATCTAGTGCAGTAAATAAATGGCCCTGCTTCTTCTAAAATCCACTGCTGTCTCAGTTTTAAAGCAATTCAGCATTGTCCATCAACTCAGGTGACAGACACCTTATTATTACATGTCTATTTAAATTATGTCATTTTAATTGTATTTGATTGGATATTTCAATCTAGTTAGTAACATGTAATAGTGCAAATAGGTTAATATCAGCATCCTTTCAATCAAGAATCCTTAGATACTGAAAAAAAATCAGCCAAGCAGCAGCTTCTCAGAAGTCGAGTGAAATATGTTTTATGCAGAGCTGATAGATTTCAAGATTTCATGCCTGCATGAGCTGTTAGGGTTATGTTTATCCTGTCATTGCACTCCCTGTTGAAATGCTATAGATAAAGTGGAATTGCTTATCTTAGGCACATTGAGATGATAAATATGCCAGCCACTTGAAGACTAATACAAGCCTTGTGGGTGGAATAAAAATGAGCCTAGCAATGCCTTGGCACATAACAATGACTAACACAATTAGATTTTCCAGACATCTTGAGTAGCTAATACCTGATTGTCTAGCCAATGCATCAGCCTTCTGGGGCTGTACATAGTAGCCCAGCCTAAATAAAACTAAAGAGATCTTCCCACTGCATTTCCATTTTCAGAGTAAATAAATATTTCTGTTTCTTATATCTCTTGGTTAATTATTTTCATACAGTGAAATATCAAATATAACTGCATTTTCCCATGAGTTTCAGATTTTGAAATTAGATAATTACTACAAAAACATATGAATGCTCATTTGATTGAGCAACCACATTTTTTGTTTGTGTGAGATGAATAACTTCATTTAAGCATGTTATTAGTTTGAGCATATTGTTGCTATAGTGTTCCTTAAATAAAATAACTGTATTTAAAATAGTGGAATGTATTCTCTTTTTGTACTTTTAATCATTTTGTTTTCCAATTCAAAATATCAGGTTTGATATTTATAATGTAAAGACAAAGCACTGAATACCCCTAAATGCATTTTTAATTAAGAGCAAGCATTTAAAACATGTCTTTTTCATCCCTAAGCAAATTTGTTGGAGTGCTGCACATTATTTTTTCTTTGCTGAATTCCATTTGTTTGATCAATTGCTAAGAGTTAATGTTGATTTCTTGATATAATCTGTTGGCAAAAATTGCTTTTTAAATTAAGCTACATAGTATGATTGGATGATGCACCAGGTTAGCACGCTGTCTTTTGACCTCAGGGTCTGAAGCCAAGTGCATCTCAGATTAAATGTTTTCCCTATATTGCAGGCACAACAGACCTTAATTTAGTTATTTCGGTTTGAGACACTAAAAATGGGACTATATCAAGTATTGTTTTATTAGATGTGTGTTTGAACAGTTTTAAGGTGCTAATTTTGATTAATGCAATCATACTCGTAAGTGAGTTTAGTTGAAGGTAGCTTGACTTATCACTCAATTTTTTAAAAATAAAGCTTACATTTCCCTCATCATTTCATCAAACTATATCATGAAGTCAAAGCATTTTTATACAACTGGGAGACTTTTTCATTTGTTTACTTTTTGCATGAAGAAATGCTTAATACCTGTTCTGAATGCTAATTTCAAACATTGTGCCTTGTGTTCTGGTTTGCATTAAAGCAATGTAATACTTTTAATTTCGGCCATGGAATACAAGCCATTTTTATTGCCACTAAAAGAAAAAATGATGACCTTGAGCAATTATTTTGTATGTTCTCTTTCTGAAAGATATTATGAATCAGTCTGATAACTTTTATAGTGGTGTTGCTGCTGCCAACTTGCAAAAATACTGAATTTATTGGGCAGAATTCCCTGCCCTCTCATATAATATGCTTGGGATGAGAAGAACATTTAAATAAACAGGCTGGCAGTATGCACTCAACCTTCTGAGTTGATTAGGGACCAAACAAGTGTATGCAGGCAAGGTAGAGCTGAGTTGTTAAATGCATACTTTGTCTTTAGCGAGGAGGTGGATTCTACAATGGCCATGGTGACAGAGAACAAAATTGTCTCTCAAAGGCTTCAAAGTGTTGGATAGGCTATTGATATTTGAGTCAAAATGTGTGGTGCTGGAAAAGCACAGCTGGTGAGACAGCTTCCGAGCAGCAGAAGAGTCGATGTTTCGAGCATTAGCTCTTCATCAGGAAAGTGCGGGAGGCCCAAGGGAGCTGAGAAATAAATGGCAGGGGGATGGGGCTGGGGGGAAGGTAGCTGGGAATGCAATAGGTAAATGAAAGCCGGGAGTGATAGTGATAGGTCAGAGCAGAGAGTGGAGTGGATAGGTAGTAAACAAGATGGATATGTAGGACAGTTCAAAAGGACGGTGCAAAGTTAGAGGGTTGGCTCTGGAATAAGGTGGGGGGGAAGGGAGATAAGGAAACTGGTGAAACCAACATTGATCCTGTGTGGTTGGAGGGTCGTAAAGCAGAAATTGAGATATTCTTCCTCCAGGCGACGAGTGGCTGGAATCTGACGGTGGAGGAGGCCCAAGTCTTGGCAGGAGTTGAAGTGTTCAGCTACAGATTGGTGGGGTTATTTAATATGTTTGTCCCAGACATGTACTCTGAAATGTTCCTCATGTTGGCGTCTGTCTCCCCAATGTAGTGGAGACCACATTGGGAGCAACGGACACATTAGATGACGTATGTGGAGGTGCAGGAAAATCTCTGCCAGATGTGGATGGATTCTTTGGGGCCTTGAATGAAGGTGAAGGGAGAGGTGTGGGCACACCTCTTGCAGTGACAAGAGAGTGTGCCGGGAGTGGAGGGTGGTTTTTTGGGGGGCATGGACCTAACAAGGGTGTTGCGGAGGGAATGGTCTCTGTGGAACACGGATAGGGGTGGTGATGGAAATATATCTGTGGTGGTGGGTCTTTTTGTAGGTGGTGGAGGATGATGCATTTTATCCGGAGATTGGTAGGGTAGAAAGAGAGGACCAGGAGGCTCTGCACTTATGGCGATTGGAGGAGTGAGGTTCAATTGTGGAGGTGCAGGCAATGGAGGAGATGTACTGGAGGCCATCGTTGACCATCTGGGAGGGGGAATTGCTTCTTGAAGAAGGAGGCCATCTGGGATGTTCTATGGAGGAATAGGTCCTCCTGGGAGCAGATGCGACAGAGGCAGAGGAAATTTGAACTTGATATTTGAACTTGATGAGGCATTCTGACAGGATGAGATGCATCCAAGGTTATTGAATGAATTAAGACTGTAAATTGTTCTTAACGTAATATATTATTTTTCTTTTGGAGTGAGGCAGGGGTTACCAGTGAACTGGGGAATCACAAATATTATTACCTTACTCGAAAAAGGTTGCAAGGCTAAACTGAGCAATAACAAACTAACCTGTAGTGATTGTGATGAGGTTTGCCAGGTGGATCTCATAGAATATGAGTTCCCTAGTTTGGGTTGTTAATCTGGTCCTGTCAGGGAGCCTTGGCTTAAATATAAACAGGAGTGTTGGAAGGATTGTTCACTCTGAGAACTGGCTCTGACGAAGTTGGATCAGTGTCATGGAGTCTCCATGTGTAAATAAAGGGGGACTTGGTGACAGGATACCGGCCTCTGTGCAGTTATTTCACAATCAGTTTAACTTCAGTTGGGAAACTTCTATAAAGAATCATTCAGCTGGTATTAGCAGTCACATGGAAAATGGTGAACATTTATAAACAGCCAGCATGAATCTATGATAATACCATTATCAGCTAAATACTACCCAATGTTTCGAGAGTTTCTGACTCAACCACCCTTTTCAGAAGTCCATAAAATGAAGGAGCAGCCTATTCAGCCTATCAAATATGCTCCTCCATTCAATGCAATCATAGCTAATCTGATAATCTCCAACTTCACGTTTTTTCCCTTTCACTATGACTCGTAAACCTTGATTATCTCATTGATTAAAGATCAGTCTATCTCAGCCTTGAATATACTTAACAACCTAGCTGCGATACCTCTCTGTGGTAAAGAATTCCATAAATTCACTCTTCCAAGAGAAGAAATTCCTTGTCAACTCAATCTTAAGTTGTTTTGAGATTTGTGCCATCTGGTCGTAAACTTGCCCATAAGGAAAAATAACCATTCCACATCTACTCTGTTAAGTCCCCCAAGAATCACCATGAGGGACTCCCAGCCTCAAGGTGAAGCCCAACCTGGACTCTCAGCCCCGCATGGACTCCCGGCTTTGAGGTGAAGTCCAGCACGGATCCACGATGAAGCCCAGCATGGACTCATCTACTCCATCCACTTTTCTTTCTCTCTCTTTCTCTGCTTTAGTAGTTATGAACTTTTAACATTTTTTCAGTTTTCTAATTTATCTATTTAAGATTTTGTGCCTAGGCACCTTTGTACCTAAGATGCTGCCAGGAATGGTGACTTTGTACACTTTTCACTGTACTCGTATATCCCTGTATTTGAGTGCATGTGACAATAAAACTAAATTTGAATTCTAATGTTTCAATAAGTTTGCCTATCACTCTTCTAAATTCCAGTGATTACAGGCTGAATCTACTCAATCTGTCCTCATAAGACAATCCCTCCACATATGATATCAAACCTTCTCTGGACTGCCACTGGACCAAGGAATGGCAGATGTAGTTTAATTCAGATAAATGTTCAGATAAATGTGCATTTTAGTAAGCCAAACAAGACAGGACTTACACTGTTAATAGTAAGGGCCTGTCGAACAGCGAGACCTAGGGGTGCAGGTACGTAGTTCTTTGAAAGTCACATCGCAAGTAGACAGGGCGGTGAAGGTGTTTGGCACGGTTGCCATCATTAATTAGAGCATTGAATACAGGAGTTGGGATGTTACAACTGTACAATACATTGGTAAGACCACATTTGGAGAACTGCATACAATTCTGGTTACCCTGTTATAGAAAGAATGTTATTAAATTGGAAAGTGTTCAAAAAAGACTTATAAGGATGTTACTGAAACTCGAATGTTTGAGTTATAAGGAGAGGCTGGATAGGCTGGGACTTCTTTCCCTGGAGTGTAGAAGGTTGGGGTGACTTTATAGAGGTTTATAAAATCACACGGTGCATAGATAAGATGAATAGCAAGGTCTTTTCCCAGGGTACAGGAGTCCAAAACTAGAGGGCTTAGGTATAAGGTGAAAGGGGAAAGATTAGATTAGATTAGATTCCCTACAGTATGGAAACAGGCTGTTCGGCCCAACCAATCCACACCAATCCTCCGAAGAGTAAAAGATTTAAAAAGGACCTAAGGGGCAACTTTTTCACAGAGATGGTGGTGAATACATGGAACGAGCTGCCAGAGGAACTGGTAGAGGTGATTATAATTACAACATTTAAAAGACATTTTGACAGCAATTTTTATAGATGTACCATAAAAAGTATCCTTTCTGGATGCATCACGGTGTGGTATGGCAACTGCTTTTATCAAGACCATAAGAAACTACAAAGAAGTATGAGCACAGCCCAGTCCATCCCGCAAACCAGTCTTTTGTCCATTGACTCCATCTATGCTTCCCACTGCCTCAGGAAAGCAACCAACATAATTAAAGACCCCTGTGCTACAGTGGGTGGAATGGTGGCTCAGTGGTTAGCACTACAGCCTCACAGCACTAGGGACTCTGGATTGATTCCACCCTTGGGTGACTATCTTTGTGGAGTTTGCATATTCTCTCTGTTTCTGCGTGGGTTTTCTCCCACCATCCAAAGATGTGCGAGTTAGGTGGATTGGCCATGCTCAATTGCCCATAGTGTCCAGGGATGTGTAGGCTAGGTAGATTAGCCATGGAAAAATGCAAAATTACAGGAATGTGGTAAGGGGGCAGGTCTGGATGGGATGCTCTTTGGAGGTGTTGGGATGGACTCGAAGAGCTGAGTGGACTGCTCCACACTAGGGATTCTATGATTCTACCCCACAGTGGTAGTTTCCCTTCTTCTTGTCCAGAGGATCTGAGTACAAATCCTACTTGCTACAGAGGCATAACAAAGCATATTTCATTTCACATAACATGTCAAACATGATTGATTAAAAATAATTCGAAAGGAAGATTGTAGTGGCAAACTATACCCCACCCACAAGCCACCAGTGCCTGATAACCAGAATGCAAAAAGACAGTGCTCACCCTCATAAAGATTCAGTCTTCAGTCAGCCTTGCAAATCCATGCAGATAATGCCAAAGTCCAGAACGTAATTATTTTTATCTCTGAACCACAGATTTCATTAGTGCTTCCTGACACAAAGTTGTCTCAGGCATGGGAGTTCATTGTTCCTTTCCTGTGACAAAATTACTCAGTACTAAGTGGGCTGTCCATGCTTCCATCATACATCTGTGCTGAGAATATATTTAATGGGTGCTACTCATAAGAAGTGCCACTTTGACACTTTTACAGTAAACCATTTCAGCCTGCTTTTTTTTCTGATTTGTAGTAGCACCATTTTGGGAGGTGAACCAAAAACCAGGATAAATAAAATGCAAATATCGAGTGCAATACTCTCATGTATATACTAGAAACAGGGGGAAATCCGGGGCCACAAAAGCATTTTAGTTAAATATAAGATTGATTAATTTTGTCCAGTAATAGCTTTTAGGGTAAATGTGTCAGGTGAACTAGATAATGCAATAACCATTTGTGTATTTGCCTTTATCACCTCTGTTGTTCCTACTGAAACCATGCTTGTTTATGTCATTTCATAGGGAACTAGCTGATTTGATAGCAAAGATTGCCTAGGAAACTGAGTACAAGGAATCTGTGGATTGAGGGAGTCAAGGGACTGGATGATTCCGTTGCAATTTTGCAATTTATAGTTCCTGAGAACGTAATTTAATCAACTGAACAAAGAACACATTATCATTTTTATATATTTAGAAAATCAATGGCAGTGGGTGTAAAACATACAATGTGAAAAATTATCATTGTTATGGGAGTCTTCATTTTTCATCCCTGAATAATTTAAGGTAAAGCCGCCATAGTCCCATAGGCCTGAGGGAGAGGACTACGTTTAATCTGAGGGTTACCATGCCTCAAGTGAGGAACAAGTTTGAGAAGGTGAGATCTTCATGGTAACCTCAACCAGTGCAGGAATTGAACTCCAACTGTTTGCATCACTACACATCACAAACAAGCTGTCTAGCCAGCTGAGCTAATTGACCCGCAATACCCTAGGCGCATCAAATTTACTGACTCTGTGACATTGCATATTTTTTATTGTTTAATTTCATGAAATAATCATGTGAATTTAAGACATATTGATTTGCTGGATTATTTGGGGTACATTCCTGATTGTAGTTTAAGTAATCTTGTTGAATAATGTGAATAAACATTGCTCCATTAATATGTGACAATACTGCAGTTTTTAAGAAGTATATTTTGTTACGAAGAGAGGTTGAGACAGAGGCGACGAGTGAACTACTTCAAGCCAATAAAGTAAACAGCTTGTGAAGCCTTAGGGTTTTTCTTTTAAAAGTTTTAACAATGGAAGCAGCCTGAATGAGTGGGGTCAGGCTCCCACAGAACCAGGATTTTAGTCTTAGCTTTCGGTAGCTGTTGGGGCTTCGAAAGCTGCTCTCTCTGTCTTTGCCACAGCTAAAAGCTTAAGTTCTCTTCCTGCTGCTAGAATTTCATGTGAGGCAATCTATGTTACTGAATTTGCCTTTGCCAAGGGTGTGCTTATGGAATATAACAATATTAGAACAGTTGATGAGTGGTTCTTTATTTTGTTAAATATTTTGATAGTTGCAGTTAAGCCAAATTTTTTTTTTAATGTCTGTATTTTAACTATAGTGTTTGAATAAAGTGTGCTTTGTTTTAACCCTGAGAGTTTGACCAATCAAATTGAATCTGGAATGCAATATCTGGTACCTGCCTTTAAAGTGAGAAAACGTTAGGTTCTGGATTAGTGGTGCTGGAAGAGCACAGCAGTTCAGGCAGCATCCAAGTAGCTTTGAAATCGACGTTTCGGGCAAAAGCTCTTCATCAGGAATAAAGGCAGTGAGCCTGAAGCGTGGAGAGATAAGCTAGAGGAGGGTGGGGGTGGGGAGAAAGTAGCATAGATTACGATGGGTGAGTGGGGGAGGCCTCCTCTAGCTTATCTCTCCACGCTTCAGGCTCACTGCCTTTATTCCTGATGAAGGGCTTTTGCCCGAAACGTCGAATTCGAAGCTACTTGGATGCTGCCTGAACTGCTGTGCTCTTCCAGCACCACTAATCCAGAATCTGGTTTCCAGCATCTGCAGTCATTGTTTTTACCGAGTTGAAGAAAACGTTAGGGTCTAGCCGATCTCCTTGACATGTTTTGAGGAGGTTTGCTCTAGTTCATAACAAATGCAAAACAGATTCAACATGTAAATGTAGTGGAAGAGTCAACAAAACTCCAATGTATGAAAAGTAAATAAATGAGAAACAAAGGAGCATTTTACATGCAGGCTAGCACTCCTAGCTAATTGGCAGCAAACATCATTATGACTCATGTATCTTTTGGTGATTCCTTGATTCTTTAAAAGAGGGTCAAAGCAACAAATTTGCATTGACACCTCCCCCTTTAGTGCTAAGGAGGTTTTCGAGGGAAACCTCGAAATTAGAGGGAAATAGGCAACGGAAAGCTGCGGAACAGAGGGATTTGGAGGTTTTCACCCATGAATCACAGAAAACACACCTTGTCATCCAAATTCAGCAAATAATAGGGAAAAGAAATAAAATGTTTGCTTTATTTCAAAGGAAATGGAGTATAAAAGTACAGATGTTTTGCAATATTCAGACCACGGCTGGAATATTCTGAATAGTTTTTTTCCCTTATCTAAGGAAAGATATACGGGCATTGACAATAGTCCCTCATTGATTCCATGTATGAGGGACTGTGTAATGAGGAGAGGTTGAGTAGTTTGAACCTGTACTCATGGAAGAGAGAATGAGAGGTGACTATATTGAAGCATACAGAACTTAACAGAGTAGATGTGGAAAGTTTATTGGCCCTTATATGAGAGTCTAGGACAGAAGACAATAATCTCAGAACAAATGTCCATTTAAGACAGAGATGAGAATGAGTTCTTCTCTCAGAAAGTAGTAAATCTGTGGAATTCTTTACCATACAACTCTATGGAGATTGAGTTATTGAGTATGTTACTTATTAAGCATATGAGTTATTAAGTATATTGAGTTATCAAGGAAGGCGATGGCCTAGTGATATTATCGCTGGACTGTTAATCTGGGGACCTGGGTTCGAATCCTGCCATGGCAGATGAGAGAGTTTGAATTGAATAAAAATCTGGAATTAAGAGTCTAATGCCAATTGCCAATTGTTGGAAAACCATTATGGCTCACTAATGTCCTTTAGGGAACGCAAGTGCTATCTTTACCTGGTCTGGTCTACATGTGACTCCAGACCTCAGCAATGTGGTTGACTCTTAACTATCCTCTAGGCAATTTGAGAATGGCAATAAATGCTCCTGATGAAGGTCTCTTGCCTGAAACATTGATTCTCCTGCTCCTCGGATGCTGCCTGATCTGCTGTGCTTTTCTTGACTCTGATCTCCTGCATCTGCAGTCCTTACTTTCTCCTAGGCAATAAATGCATGCTGAGCCAGTGATACCCACATCCCATGAATGAATAAAAAAAATTCAAGTTTGTGATAGTGAGATTTTTTTAATCAGTCACAAAATTGAGATAAATGGGGAAAAGGCAAGAAAGCAGAGTTGAGGCTTATTAGATCAGCCATTGTCTCATTGAAGGGCAGAGCAGATGGGTTAATGGCCTACTTCTACATCACATGGTCTTATAAAAACTGGTGTAAACAAATCACAAAATTTGTGTAGTTTCCTTCAAAAATTGTTATTCTGTGGATCATTGTAATATCTCTGTTTTTGAAGTATTATGATGTACACCTGTTTGCTTTTTAATTATGGAGTTGAAGATGAAGGTTACGTAGAAATTAGATGGCCTCCAAAGCCTCATTAAACTGATGTTATGTTAGAGTTAAATATCCATGCTTTTCGATGTAGACACTGTCCCTTAGTCTGCTTATTTTTGTTCGTGTGCCCAGCACGAAATTAAAACTTTTTAATGACCACTTACAGGTATTGAAGATGGGAAGTTCACTCTCAGGGCAGATTACTTCTAAACACTCAAAATTGTGCTAAGCTTGTTAAAGGTTGAAGGCATTGTCTGTCTTAGTAAAAGAAGAAATACTGCTCGTCTCCTCATGCCCATCATGCACATTTAAAATTTTTGACAACTAGACTGCTAAATCTTAAACACTGGAAAATAGAATAGTGACACTGCACAATGTTTTATTTGAAAATATAAGAGCTTTGAGTACACAGTTGACCTAACTATGTTCATTTCAGAGTCAGACAAAATTATTCCCTTTCAGTAGAAATTGACGATAATGTTTGTTGCAAGAAAATGGAAGATAAAATATAAGTTGTTCTTTTCAATATCAAGATTACAAGGCATGTAGCAAAAATCCACTGTAGTCAGGGTGTTGTCTCATCCGTCCGTTGGACTTTGCATACTCTAATGTACTGTTCTAGTTTCCTTTGTGGTGAGCTGGCTGAAGAACCCAGAAGTTGAAATGTCTAGTTCTTTTCCTGTATATTTAAATTTAGTAAACAACTAGCAGAAAAACTCCTTTGCCAAGCAGAAGAGGCAGGGCCAAATGCTGTATAAACTGTTTCCACAGCACAAGAACATCCTGCCACACTGTGTGTTTCATCCATTCATTTCAGTTAATTTGTGGTCATCACAGTCTCTGCCACAGTGTTTAAGTCTAACACCTGAGTATTGCAATATCGACAGTGCATGCAGACATTGTGAACTTTGTACTGCCTCTGAAGTCTGCCTCATTCTACTAATATAGCATGTTTACGTGCAGCTGCATGTGTATTGCTGAAATCCACATCTTGATTATGCAGAATGATGAGGTGAATGTCACCAATGTGAAGGTAACACAGTCAAATGAATGGATTTGGGAAAAAGGTAGCTCTTTTTAAATCTTCTTTCCTGATGTATTTTAAATTCAGCAGAAAATAATTTATTTAAATAAATATCAACTAAGTACCAACAGGAATTTATAAAACTTTAGTGGACAAATGTGAAGGGTTTGGAGGGATATGGGCTGGGTGCTGGCAGGTGGGACTAGATTGGGTTGGGATATCTGGTCAGCATGGGCAGGTTGGATGAAAGGGTCTGTTTCCATGCTGTACATCTTTATGCCTCTATAATGCTGAATAATGTTGAACTGCTGTCAAAGAGGGTATTTTAAGGAATGACTGCTAATCAGAACGATCTGCATTTGTTTTAAGTATGATCTAGCCTAACAAGTTTAAGAAAATTAGTTTTATTTTGTTTGTCATTTCAGCTGAACAAGAATTTGTCAAGATAATTGTCATTGTTGTGGCAATGACAGTAATGGTGGTCGTGATAATTTGCTTGCTGAACCACTACAAGCATTTAACAAGGTCTTTCATAAACCGGCAAAGTCAGGCCAGGCGGCAAGAGGAAGCTTTACAGCCTGTAAGTTTCATACAGCACTTGTTAAAATTGAATCTAGAATTACAAAATAACATTGTAGGTGTGTATATAAAAATATATATAACATACTATTCCAAAGGAACTTTTAAATATATGCTCATTTTTGTTTCTAAACTGCCTCATTCTACTGTAATTTAACACATTGCTAATTTTATGTAAACTTGACTTGTTCTCATATTAAAGAATGTGCTAAAATTAAAATATTTTTCAACCCATATTGCTCCATTTTTGCTAAATGGATATCTGTTAAATTTACACAGACAATTCTGAACATACAGTTTGTTATGTAATGAAAAAGCTATTAAATTTGAATAGACGGAAACATTTAAAGATGAGGAGTTTCAAATTTTCTACCTAAAAGGTTCACAAAGCTTGTTAGGTTTGCTTAGAAACATCCATGATTAATACTTTATAAATATCATTGGTTCGTAACCTAAAGAAACCAAAGTGTTTAAAGAGTATAATTTGCATAATTATTTTCTCAAGTGATTAAAGGGCAATTTAAGACCATTGGGAATATATATAATTTGCAATAGAAATGGATGTAGTTGTAAGATATTTTCTCTTTCATAGAATTTGGGCAGTGCTGGAAAGACTAGGATTTGTTGCCAATTTTTCATTTGCTCTTGAAGATGGTAATAAGCAACGAGCTTTACAATTGGGAGGCAAAACTTATACCATCTTTTTTTTAGAAAAGATGAAGAAGCTTTTTATCCTTTAGCAGTCTTTGTCAAGGCTGAAAGAACAGGGACTTAAGCAGTGTCAAGCAAATGAGGAGGAACAAAACTTATGTGCAGGTATAAGTCTTAAAAGATTGATCAAGCATTCAACATTCCCCCAGTTGCTAGTTACTGAAGTGAAGGTAGTGCTTGTGCTAAAAAAAAGTCTGTATTCTACCCTACTCTACAGCACCATCCAGATAAATCCACATTCTGCAATGCTTTGAAGGAGGTCAGGAAAAATGTATGGCTGCAGCTGCCTAGTACTGTCACTGGTTGTGATATTTCTATGTGCACGTTAACAGCAGATGGTTTATAAGATCATAAGGTATAGGAGCAGAATTAGGCCTTTTGGCCCATTGAGTTTCCTCTTCCATTTGATCTTGATATGTTTCTCAACTCCATTCTCCTACATTTTTTATTCCTTGATCCCCTTACTAATCAAGAACCTATCTACCTCTGTCTTAAAGACGGTCAAAGACTTGGCCTCTACAGCCTTCTGCAGCAATGATTTCCACAGATTCATCACCCTCAAGCTAATGAAATTCCTCCTCATCTCAATTCTAAAGGGTTTTCTCTTCACTCTGAGGCTATGTTCTCAGGTTCTAGTCTCTCCTACTCGTGGAAACATCTTCTCCACACCCACCCTATCCAGGCCTGCCATTTTACTGTAAGTTTCAATGAGATTCCCCCCTCATCCTTATAAACTCCTTCAAGTACAGGTCCAGAGTTCTCAACTGCTCATCATGACAAGTTGTTTAACCCTGGGATCATTCTTGCAAACCTCCTCTGGACCTCCTCCTTTACCAACACATCCTTCCCTTGACATGGGACCCAACATTTCTCACAATATTCCAAATGCGATTTGACTAAAGCCTTATACAGATTGAGCAGTACATCTCTGCTCTTGTATTCTAGCTCTCTTGAAATGAATACTAACATTGCATTTGCCTTACAAAGTGCCAACTGGACCTGCATGTTAAACTTAAATGAATCCTGAACTAGGACTCATAAGATTTCCAAAACCTTGCCCCATTTAATAAATAGTCTACACCACTATTCTTCCTAACAAAGTGCATAATGTCATGCTTTCCCACATTGTATTCCATCTGTCACTTTGTAGACTCTTCTAGCCTGTCCAAGTCCTTTTACAGTCTCCCTGCTTCCTCAACTCTACCTATCCCTCCACATATATTTGTGTCATCTGCAAACTCAGCAACAATGCTGTTAGTTCCCTCACGCAGACAGTTAGTATATAATAGGAATAGTTATGATCCAGCTCAGTGTATGGCTGTTTGCTGGCTGTGAGCCAGACAAGACAGTAATCCACAGCTAGAATTATAAACTTTTACAGCAAAAAAGGATATCGTTTGGCCCAAAGTTTCTGTGCCAGTTCTATGAAAGAGCTGTCCATTTTAGTGCCACACTCAATATTTGACCTAACCTCTTTGATGTAGTTTTTCTTTGCAAATGCATGTCCAATTGCTTTTTGGAATCTTTCAGGTTGTAAATTCATGATCTTAACCACCATCTGTGGGAAATAATTTTTCCTCATTTTCCCTCTGGCTGTATACCAATTATTATAAATTTCTGACCTCTGATTATGGTTACCAATGGATATCCCTAATACGTTTGTTGCCAATTAGTTTGGATCTTTGGAAATGGTTATCAACACGACCTTAGTGTTAGATCTCATATTTTCTAATTAAAGTCCAAAAGTCCAAATCCAGTGGTAGCTGTCAAGTAACTTTTATTATGATTTACAGCTTAACCTCTCAGTGCACAGCGCCCCCCCCCCCCCCCCCCCCACCTCCACCATACACACGTACACTTTAGTTACCATTGGTCAATGGTGCCAAGTTATCCCTTTGTAGTTAGCTCTCTGGTACAGCATCTTATACAGTTCAAGCTTGTGTGAGCAATTTCAGTGTACTTCCAGTTAAGCTAATCATATCACTGAATAATAAAGGGATGGATAGACTTGTGGTCCACCCATGGAACTTCATAATGTTTTCCCAGACTTCCTTATCTTTCTTCTTGAGGCTTTTCACAATGGATACCATATTCAAGTAACATTTACTAGCTGCACCATGTTAACTGCCAATTAATTAGATACTTGCCTATCACTTCAGGACCTTTTAACTTCCTCATTTGAGGATATATAAAAGAATATTGATTTTTGATCAGTTCCAACAAAGTTATGTCGTTACACCTAATGTTAGAATTCTTTAGCTAACAAGTTGTGTCTTAATGTGTTCATTCAATCAACATTCCAATGCCTGCTGATCTCTGTATTCAGTCCTCTCTGTCGTGAACAGGGGCTGCTTTAACTGTCTGAAGCTGGTGTGAATCTTTTCTTTTAATGCTTTTAGTGACATTTTTGTATATATATGTATCTGTAACTACTTCAAAATCTATATAGAGTCATAAAGGTGTACAGCACAGAAACAGACCCTTTGGTCAAACTTGTCCATGCTGACCAGATATTCCAACCCAATCTAGTGTCACCTGTAAGCACCCTGTCCATATCCCTCCAAACTCTTTCTATTCATATACCCATCCAAATGCCTTTTAAACGTTGCAATTGTACTAGCCTCTACCACTTCCTTGGCAGCTCATTCCATACATGTACCACCTTCTGTGTGAAAAAGTTGCCCTTAGGTCTGTTTTATATCTTTCCCCTCTCACCCTAAACCTATGTTCTCTAGGTCTTGTCTCCCCCACTCCAGGGAAGAGAGTTTGTCTATTTATCCTATCCATGCCCCTCATGATTTTGTAAACCTCTATAAGGTCACCCCTTCAGCCTCCGACGCTCCAGGGAAAACAGCCCCAGCCTATTCTACCTCTCCCTACAGCTCAAATCCTCCAACCCTGGCAAAATCCTTGTAAATCTTTTCTGAGCCCTTTCAAGTTTCGTAACATCTTTCTGATAGGAAGGAGACCAAAATTGCACACAATATTCCAACAGTGACACTAAAACCTACTCTTATATTGTAACAAATTGTTTCCCTTGAATTATTTAATCAACTAATTAGTGTGAAAACTACTTCTTTATGTAAGCAACTGCAGCTGAACATTCTATCTCAATTCAGTTACCAGAATTATGCAGAGCTACTATTGTTCTACTTGTGAAGACTGCATTAAGCAAGTATTTTCCCAAGTACTATAACTATTGTCAGCCATGTTCTGCTGCAGTCGTCGGCCATTTTGTGCTGGTCAGTTATGAGCAACTCTAACACTTATATATGATTTGGAGATGCCGGTGTTGGACTGGGGTGTACAAAGTTAAAAATCACACAACACCAGGTTATAGTCCAACGGGTTTAATTGGAAGCACACTAGCTAGTTGGACTATAACCTGGTGTTGTGTGATTTTTAACTTCTTATATAACTTCTCTTCATTTGCTTGAGAAGCAAC
Source organism: Chiloscyllium punctatum (assembly GCF_047496795.1). Classification (NCBI taxonomy): domain Eukaryota; kingdom Metazoa; phylum Chordata; class Chondrichthyes; order Orectolobiformes; family Hemiscylliidae; genus Chiloscyllium; species Chiloscyllium punctatum. The sequence continues at coordinate 15,276,508 of NC_092743.1, forward strand.
ACCTTATTTTCACTTCACAGTCTCGAGGTCACAACATTGTATTCCATAACTTCAGAAACTGACCGCATTATGTCTATGCCAAGAGTGTGGTGCTGGAAAAGCATAACAGGTCAGGCAGCATCTAAGGAGCAGGAAAATTGACATTTCGGGCATAAGCCCGCATTATGTCTGTGCTCTATCTTTCTTCCATCTTCTTGTCCACCTACCTCACCCCTCAACAGCCTTATCTTGTCCACTTTGGGTTTAGTGGAGCAGAACTGTAGTGATTGCAATGAGGTCAGCCAGCTGGACCTCATAGAATATGAGTTACCTGATCTTGATAGAGTATTGGGAAAGCAGTAGTTAAAAGTTTTGGCGAAATAACAATCTATCATAAATTTTAAAATGTGTGTCTGTGTCTGCACAAGCTGAAGGCTGTCGCTGGAGCTTGGGCTGCTTCCTCTATTCAATGGAGCATTGTTAACTGAATTGCTTATCTGTTTAAGTCTCATGTGAAAGGTATGGGTTGAGAAATATTTGGGCTATAAATTGTACAGCTTTTATTTTATTCTCAGAGGTCTGACAAGAGTCCATCAAGTGAGAGCTTGACTGTTACTCTGGTGTTAACTCCAGACCTCTCGACGGCTAAGCTAAAATAAAGAGATTAATGAAACATTTTGTGTGGTCTGGAACTTTTTGAGTCAACAATCTGGTCCAACTGGGGAGACCTGGCTGACATAAAAGGGTTAATGTCAGGGATATTGCTGCCTTTAATATGCCTGACTCAATGAGAGGCAGTGCTATTGTCAAAGGCTGTGCATTTCTAAATAAAGGGTTATTAGTGATGGGGTGTCATCTCTGAAGAGTTATTTCACTCTTCCTTTCACATCTAAGTTTACAACTATTTTATATCTCTTTCTCTTTTTCACCAATATTAACAACCCCTTGGTCTTTTGCACTGAGACTTTGGACAATCTGTCAATAGTATTAAATAAATTCCAACACTTTTCAGTTCTGAAGAAACATAGAAACATAGACAATAGGTGCAGGAGTAGGCCATTCAGCCCTTCAACCCTGCACTATCAGTCAATATGATCATGCCTGATAGCGCAATTTCAGTATCCGATAGCTGCTTTCTCTCCAAACTCTTGATCCCTTTAGCTGCAAGGGCTACATCCAGCTCCTGCTTGAATAGATCTAATGAACTGCCCCCAACAGCTTCCTGTAATAGAGAATTCCACAGATTCTGAACTCTGAATGAAAAAATTCTGCCTCATCGCAGTCCTGAATGACCTACACCTTAGTTTTAGACTGTGACCCCTGGTTCTGGACTTCTCCGACATCAGGAATATTCTTCCCACATGGACCCTGTCCAGTTGCACCTGGTTATAAAATGTTTCTATGAGGCCCTACACCATCACCACCACCACCTCACCCCCCTGCATCCCCCGCACCCCCCCCCCCCCCCACACACACACACAAAACACACACACACTCACTCATAAATTCCAGGCAGTACAAGCCCAGTTGATCAAGTCTCTCTTCATATTTCACTCCTGCCATCCTGGGAATCAGTGTGGTGAACCTTTGCTGGACCTCCTCAATAGCAAGAATATTCTTGCTCAGACTAGAAGACTACACAGGACTCAAGGTATGGCCTCATCAAGGCCTTGTATAACTGCACCAAGACATCCCCACTCCTATACTCAAATCCTCTTGCTGTGAAGGCCAGCATGCCATAGCTTGTTGCACCTTCCCTTTTCCTAAACTGCTATCATTCAGATTATTATCTGCCTTCCTGTTTTTGTGACCAAACTGGTTAGATAACCTCACATCTATCCACATCATATTGCACTTACCAAGTATTTGCCCACTGAGGCAACCTGTCCAAGCCAGCCTGCAGCATCTTAGCATCCTCCTCACAAAGCTCACTGCCATTCAGCTCAGTGTCATCTGCAAATTTGGAGATATTGCATTCAATTCCTTTTCCAAATCATTAATATGTATAATGAATTGCTGGGGTCCCAGCACTGAACCCTGCAGTACCCTACTAAATGCAAGAATGCAGGAAAGGTTTGGAGGGATATGGGCCAGGAGCAGGCGAACGGAACTAGTTTAGTTTGGGATTATGTTCAGTGTGGAGGAGAAAGTGAGGACTGCAGATGCTGGAGTATCAGAGCTGAAAATGTGTTACTGGAAAAGCGCAGCAGGTCAGGCAGCATCCAAGGAACAGTAGAATCGACGTTTCGGGCAAAGCCTGAAGAAGGGCTTATGCCCGAAACGTCGATTCTCCTGTTCCTTGGATGCTGCCTGACCTGCTGCGCTTTTCCAACAACACATTTTCAGCTCATTATGTTCAGTATGGACTGGTTGGACCAAAGGGTCTGTTTCACTACTATATGACTCTGACTATTATTCCCTCCTGACTGTATACCAATGTGTTGCCAACTCTGTTGGGTCCTCAATGGGATAGGACATATCCCTGCATATGACTACATCAGGCCGCTCTTGACTAATCTGTGAGAAATTTGTCTCATTGACTACCTACCCCACCTTGAGGTGTCTCTCACATCCAATTTCTATCCTATCTTACCACACGCTGTTTCTGCAACAACTGTCCATTCAGTAGATATCCTTTATACCTGTACCGTCTTTACAAGACCATTGAGCACCCAAACGAGCACTGTCAGTCTAAGGCTGCCCTGCAAAATTCCTGTCATTTACCTCAAACATGGTAGACTGGGGAAAGTCAGTACCCTTTGTGAACAAGGTCCTAGAAGTCCTGCTGGATGGGATGATACCAACATGTGACTTCCTCCTTCACAAGGGCCAGCAAAGCAGACCATGCCACCCCCAGGTCATCACCCAAGATGAAGCACTCTCTGTTGGCTGGAAAAATGCCTGTGGGAAGAAGATTTATTTCCTTCTCTATTCTACCAGGATAAATTTCACCATCTCCCACCAAGACTTAAGCTGTTGTTATTGCCTGCAACATCATCTCTACATATTCTTACCCTTACCAATCCCCAACATGGCCTCTGCACTACGTACTCTCACTCAGGACACCTCCCCACCTGTGCCACCCACTTTTATTTCCCATAATACCTGCCCCTTTCTCTTCCTCTCTCTCTCTCTCTCTATTTATCTCTTTGTCATTCCAGGAGGAAAACAACCTACAACAGGGCAGGAAGAGTGTAGGGCCTGTCACTCAGTTCCTTACCCTGAGCTCCTGCTCTGACCAGCTGATGGAAGAGGTTATAAGAGATAATTACCAGTGTGGAACGGGTCTTTGATTTTGTTGGCAGCCTTTCCGTAGCAACAAAGGGTGCAAATGGAGTCCATGGATGGGAGGTTAGCTTCCATGATGGTCTAGGCTGTGCACACAACCTTCTGTAATTTCTTATGCTCCTGGCTATTATGCATCCAGACAGTATGCTTTCTGTGGTGCATGTTTAAAAGTTGATCAGGGTCCTTATGGACAACCCAAACTTCTTGACCACCTGAGGAGGAAGAGGCATTATTCTGCATTCTTGACCGCTGCATCTATGTGGGTAGTCCAGGACAGGTTGTTGGTTATTGTCACTCTTAGGAACTTGACACTTTCAACCCTCTTAACCTCCGCTCCATTCATTTGGATGGGGGTGTGTTTTCTTCCTTTCTCTCTGAAGTCAATGATCAGTTCTTTAGTTCTGCTGACATTGAGGGAGAGGTTGTTATCATTGTACCACGTCGCTGTTTGATATTTGTCCTACCATGGTAGTGTTGTCAGTAAAGTTGTAGATGGCATTTCATTTGGAACTTGGCAACACAGTCATGGGTGTACAGGGAGTATCGTACAGGGCTGAGAATGGACCCTTGGGGAGCTCCAGTGTTGAGTGCTATCATAGAGGAGGTGCATTTGTCTGTGGATCAGGAAACTGAGGATCCAGTTGGCGGAGCTGAGACCTAAGTTTTGGAGTTTTGAGACTGGAGGGGATAATGGTGTTCAAATGGAGCAGGTGTTTGCCGTAGGTGTCCTTGTTGTCCAGGTATTCCTGGGATGAGTGGAGGGCTAGGTTAATGGTGTACGCTATGGACCTGTTATGTCAGGGGATTGGGGCAGGCTGTGGGACTACAGTTGATGTGGGCCATGACCAGCCTCTCGAAGCACTTCATGATTATGGAGGTCAGAGCCACCTGGCAGTAGTCACTAAGGCACATTTCACATATTTTCTTATATTCTGGAATGATGATGATCTTCTTGAAGCAAATGGGGGTTTTGGCTTGTAGGAAGGAGAGGTTGAAGATGGGTGTGAATGCCTCTGCCAGCTGGTCCACAGAGGATCAAAATGCATGACCGGGACTCTGTCCGGACCTATTGCTTTCCTTGCATTGATTCCCAGGAAGACTGATCTGCCATCTGCAGCCATGCCAGAGGGAACAGGTGCATCCGGGATTGTTGGGGCAGGTGACACCGCACCTTTGGCACTCTGCCTGAAGCGAACATCGAAAGCATTGAGCGCGTCAGAGAGGGATGTCTCTTTGTCTGTAATCTTGCTCTGCTTCATTTTGTATCCAATTATGTTGTTTAGGCTTTGCCACAGGCCGTGGGAGTGTGTATGGTTGGTTTGGGCCTCTAACTTGGTCCGGTACTGCCTCTTGGCACCTCCAATGACTTTGCGGAGGTTGTATCTGGATTTCCTGTATGGGTCTGGGTCATCCGACTTGAATGCTGCACGCCTGGTTTTCATTAGGGAGTGGATTTCCTGGTTCATATTTGGGGAACACCTGGATTGACTTTTTTGGCTTCCACGCATTTGTTAATGAAGTCCAGTCCAGGATTTCTGCTGAGTTCTTAAATATGGTCCAGTCCACCCATTCCAAGCAGTTCCAAGGAGACACTTTTCCACTGCCTCGGACTAGCATTGTATTTCTTTCTATGAAGGATTCTACCGTTTCAGCATCTGCTTATAATCTGGGAGGAGGAACACAGCGTTGTGATCTGATTTTCTGAAGCATGGAAGGGAGCTGGAGAGGTAGGCATCTTTGGTTGTGTAGCAGTGGTCCAGAATATTTCATCTTCGAGCTGGGCAGGAGATGAGTTGGTGTTACTTTGGCAACACCCTCTTGAAGTTGGCTTGGTTGAGGTCACTGGCCAGCACTGAATAAGGCCTTGGGGAATTTCATCTCCAGAGTGTTTGTGACGGTGGAAATTTGTTCCAGGGTATTCTTTACATCTACATGAGGTGGTTAGTAGACTGCTGTCAGCGTGGCAGAGGTGAACATGCACAGCAGATAGTAGTTACGGCATTTTACTATAAGACATTCAAGGTCTGGGGCAGTGGCTCACCAGGGTCTCCACATCTGAACACCAGGAGGTGTTGATTAGGAAACATACTCCTCTGCCCTTTACCTTACCTGAGGATGCCGTGCAGTCTATGCACCCCTCAGCTTGCAAGTCACAGTCAGGTATGGCAAGAGTAAACTAAAACTCTGTGAAACAGTGTACACAGCAGTGTCTCAGATCTCCCTGGATGTTAAGTCCAGATCTGAGTTCATCCATTTTGTTTTCGATAACTTGGACATTTGTTGGGAGTATGCTAGAGAGCAGGGACTTGAAACTGCATTGTTTCAGTCTCACCGCAGGCCAGCACATATTCCCCATTTCCCTGTAGTTTTCTTGCATCTGGATGGTCCCGGGGTTGGCAGTGCGAGTCTGCTGTTTCAGGAGCTATGTCAATCGGTCGTGGTCGGGCTGGGCCTCCCCTGGGGTGGGACGCCATGAGATCAGAGTTTGGGCCTAGGCTGGTCTGGTCTCCTTGGGGACAAGTTGTGGCAGTAGCATTTTCAGTCCTGGACAGTCCCAGCTGTCAGTGCTGCAAGTCTTCTGCTTCTAAAGGTGAGTCAGGCTTGATTGGGCTTGGTCTCCCTGGGGTCGAGTTGTCATGGGATCGGGCTGGGCTGGTTGGGCTTCCTGCGGGTTGGTTGCTGTCAGGGTCAATTCCGTCCCTGGTCTGGGTCAGGTCACTGCAGAGTCAAGGGTTGGATCTTGGTTCCGGTGTCCTCGCAGATTCTGTGGCAAGCCAGTAGGTTTGCTCTAGACCTGCGAGTCGAGAGTCGTTGTATTCAGATCTGGATGTCTATAGGATCCTCAATCTGTAAGTAGACTTAAAAGAACATTATTAGTAATTTTAATGAACTTAAAATTTAGATTTAAAAGTGTAGAGCTCTATCACAAATGTTAGAGTTAGATCTGCTATAGGGAGCTCGCAATGAGTCTCCAGTGTCAGTATCATTTTGAATAAAAAAAACTAAGGCCTGCTGACAACTATACCAAGCTTCTTGCCTTTATGTCTGCACTGCAAAGTACAGAAAAACAACAGTAATATTAGTGTGGTATCTTTGGCTGAAGGATCAAAGCACAAAGAGGCAAGCAATGTAAGTCAGGGATGCTGTGAGTATATTGAAGATGTGCCGTGAGGGTTGTTAAAGGTTAGTACATATCAAATGTCAATGTCTGTGGATGTGGAATGTGAATGCTACCAATGGAGTGTGCTTTGGATATTGTTGCCCTGTTTCCTACCCTAGTGGTTGTTTGAAACAAGTGACAAGCTGGATCTGCCAGGTGCTTGCTGTGATTTCCTTGTCTAATTTTCTGATGTTAAGCTTGTTTGTTAAGATGGAGGGTGAATATTAATGAGGTGAATTGGGCTGTTAACAAGGGATAACAAATAATTACTCCTGTCATTTGGCAACTCATCACTGCCTAGCAAGAATCTTTCCATGTTGCTTACGAAAAGCATAAAAGAAGGTACGAGTTAAACCTGACATTGAGATGGCGTCCATAATAGTTTTATGCAGAAATGGGCTATTTAGCCCATTAAGTCTGCTCTACCTTTGACTGAGATCATCGTTGAATTGATAATCCTTGACTCCACTTTCCTGACTTTACACTTGATTTTCTTACTGAGTAAAACATTGTCTATCTCAGCCATGAATAAAGCCCTCTGCGGTTTAAAAAAATTCACAGATTCATTACCCTCTGAGAGAAGAAATTCCTCCTCTTCTCTGCCTTAAATGTGCATCACCTAATTTTTGAGATTATGCCTTCTGCTCCTAAACTCACATCTACCTTGTCAAGTCCCCAGTGTTTCAATCAATAAGGTTGCCTCTCAAATCAATTTCTTCCACTTGTTGTATGTTACTCAGTACATTTATGATTACTGCTCATGTTTACATTGTTTTATTACATGTGACATGTACAACATACATTTTTACTCAGTTTTCAGCTGCTATGTTTAATGGCGTTAGTGATAGTCTTTCCCAGTTCTGCCTTTGTGGCATCTTCCCCAAGCTTTAATGTATTTCAGAATGTAATCCTGAACTTTGAAATGTGGCATTCTGTACCACCTGGTCAAAGTAAATGCTGAAAGACCAAACACTTTTAGGAAGACCAAAGAGAGACTTTGACTAAGTTGATGAGCTTCCAGCTGATATTCATCTTGGTGTGTGTCATTGGCAACAATCCACAGAATTCAATTCTTAACTATCCACTGAACTAACTTAACAAACCACTACTGGATCAGTTGTGATGAAGCTGCCCCTTTAACAAAGTTAGCTGTCCTTGGGTTTTTTATCAGAGAGGCTGTAAACAGCGAAAAGTTTGGAGTTAAAGGTTTTGGGGCCAATTTGATAATAGACAATAGATACTTGTCTCAGGCACAGGGCTTTCAAGTTTTAAAAAAGAACACTTGTACAATGAAAGGGGCGTGGCCAGTTCTCCCAGCTCATGCTTTATTCTGGTTTGGTTTTTAGCAGTAGTGTAGAAAAAGCTGCTGGACCCAAAGAAGCAGGTCCAGGCTGGTACTCTCTCTGAGTTCTATCCTGTAGGAACCTGTGTTTGATTTTATCTTTTGTACTAAGGGGCGTTTATGGGGATTGTTGCAAGCATTTGGAACAGCATCATTAAATTGGTCTAATCTGCTGGATTTTTGGATAGGTCAAGTTATTCTGTATTCTGTTCTCTTTTGTTTGTGTTTCATTCAATAGTCGTGTAAATTATGTTTTACTTAAAACTAATTGGTTTGACCAGCAACATTTCTCCTGGAATATCCACATTACATCTGTTAAAAACAACTAGCAAAGTTAGGGTCTGGGCTACCTTGTTGAAATGTTTTGAGGAGTTTAGCCTGTTCCAGGAATAAAGTCCTATTGCCAGCACTTTATCAGAAATCACTAATGGAGAAATTTGAAAAATGTATGTAGTTGCATTGTTTTGGGGAAAAAGGAATCCAATGTGAGCAGAAAACAATAGGATTGAATCACCTGTTTTTGTTTTCTTGATTCTACTTACATCTTCCCGATGAGCAGCTGAAATTGTATCTAGTTAAATTGAGATTACTAATCTCTTTTTGTACATTCTTGATTTTTTTATCACTTAGTTACTGTGAAATTGTGTTTTGCAATAATTATTAATATTTGGCATATCAAATGAAAATTTACAATTAATCCATTTATTTATCACCTGATTATAAAGTGGAATTCATCGTTTTTTTTGTAATAGGTAATGAGGAACAGGAGTGGACCATTCAGCTCATCAAGCCTGCCTGCCCCTCCAATCAATGCATTCATGGCTGAACAAACAGTTCAATGCTATTTACCTGCCTCATCCCCATATTGTACGTCATTGGTAATCAGAAGCCTATCAATCTCTACCTTAAACATACATAAATACAAAGCTTCCTTTCTAGCAGAGTATTCCAAAAGGTTTCACAACCTAAGTGACATGATATTGGCATTGAGGCATTAGTCAAATTTTGAGTCATGTTGTGTCATCAATTTCTAAATTTTGAAGAACTGTGGAAAATAATTCTGCTCGAATATTAGTAACTATAGAAAGTGGTTTATGTGTTCCACACTGCATCTGTGAGGAAAGAATAAGATTCAGGTGTTAATTGCCATTATCTCCAATTCCTTTAAAGAAACTGGGCTTCACTTGGCATCTTTTTTTGATTTAAGCAAGACTTAGCATTGTATAATTGCAAAAAACAAAAATGCTGGAGAAACTCAGCATGTGTAGCAGTATTCATGAAGGGAGAATCAGAGTTAACATTTCAAGTCTGGTATGACTCATCAGTTTGTATGGCAGCAGGGAGAAAGCTGCAAGACCTGCTGTGTTTTCCTAGCAATTTCTGTTTTTGTTTCTGATGCTCAGCATCCTCAGCTCTTGATTTTTTTAAATTACTCCTCAGTTTTCTTCCTCACTATCAATCACATCCAATTTTTGTAACATCTGCAAATTTGCTAATCATACCCCAGCCAAGGGACTTAATGCTGAGATCCAGAAATGCTAAATCTTCCAGTCACAAAAACTGTTAACTGTTACCTTTTGGTCTCTGTGACAAAGCTATTTCTTGATTCAATTTGCCACTCTTGCTTGCATCCCACGTGCTCTTACTTCCATGACCAATGTGATATGAAAAACTTTATAACAAACGTTGCTAAAATTGACATAGGTTTCAATAAATATACTACCATCACTTATTTTTACTTCTTCAAAAAATTCAATCAAGTTATAGTCAGATGCAGCCTTCCTCTGACAAATCCTTGCTGATTTCTTCTAGATTTATCCATGCTTTTCAATGTTACAGTTTATCCTATTCCTCAGAATTCTTTCCAATAATTTACTCTTAACTTTCTTTTAAAGTCAGTTGTGATCCTAATAGTAAGGATGCTGCTGTTGACAATTTATTTATTCTTTGAAGCAGCAGAATTTTTCATAATGCTACAAATCTCATTGTGGCTGGGATTCTGCAGATAATTGTTATGTTTAATGTATGGCATTTTATTTCCATGCCTTACAATTAACCATGTTGTTTTGACGAGACAGTATTGCAGGATGTTGATTTTGTTAATGCTCTTAGTTCTCTGTTAACAATCTAAAAGTTGTAGGAAAGTTATTTGAATCTGTAATTAAGGACAGAGTGAGCACTTAGAGATACTTGAGCTGATTAAACAGAGTCAACATAGATTTGTGAAGGGTAGGTCATGTCTAATACACCAAATTGAATTTCTTGAGCAGGCATCCTAATATATTAGACAGAGGAAAAACTTATTTCTGTCATGAGTAACTCACCTAAATCTACCATCTACAAGCCACAAACCAAGAGTGTGATGAAATACTCTCCACTTACCTTGGTTGGTATAAATCCAAAAGCACAGAAGTAGATCAACACGATCCAGGACAAATCAGCAAGTTTCATTGACATTTCATCCACCATTCATTAATAAGGTGCGGTGGCAGCACTGTACGCCATCTGTAAGACTTGCAACAACAACTCGTCCAAGCTTCCTCAACATCACCTTCCAAACAAGAACCTACACACACACACACACACGCACACGCAGTAAACACAGCACCTGCAAGTTCCCCTCACTTGGAACTATATTGCTGTTCTCTTACTGTTGCTGGATCAAAATCCTGTAACTCTCTACCTAACAGCATTACATGTGTGCCTACATCTGTCGGCAAATAGGCAGCTCACCATCACTTTCTTGAATCCAATTAGGGATGAGCAGTGAATACTGGCCTAGTCTGTGAGTCACTCCTACCAATACTGTCATGAACTGTCACATCTGTGATAGGTAGGTTATGAAGACAAGGTCAAGTCAGTTTTCCTCTTTGTTGGTTCCCCAATCACCTGCTGCAAACCCAAAGTGCCTGCTATATTCTTTAGGACTGGTCCAATTCAATCGGTGGTGGTGCTGCTAAGCTATTCTTAATGATTGACATTGAAGTCATCCATCCGGAGTGCATCATGTGCCCTTTCCACCCTCAGTGCTATAATTTGGAGAAGCACTGATCATCAGCCAAAGCAGTGGTAATCAGCAGGTTTCTTTGCCAATGTTTGCCATTTCCAGGGCAAATCTTTCCGAATAGGATACTATTGTGCTGCCACCTCTGGTTTATCCTGCTAATTGGGTACCCAGGGATGGTGTTTATGATGTCATGGAAACATACCATACAGGCAATCTGTGGGACAGCTTTCCCAATTTTGGCATAAACCTCAAATATTTGTGAGGAGGACTTTTGTACAGTCAAGAGGGCTGAATTTGCCATTTTAATTTCTGGTGCCTGGGCCAATACTGGTGGGGGTCTATCTAGTTTCTTCTCTTCCTTTAAGCTTTTCAGCAGTTTGACATAACTGACTGGCTTGCTAAACCATTTCAGAGTTCATTTAAGAATCAACTACATTGCTGTGATCCTGATGTTCAAGGAGTTATTTATGGTCTTAATTGGTTTAACAAGGAGGTATTGCAATAAACACAACCCTAACAACAGAGAATGGTATAAAACATAACCAATATTGGTCACACTATTAACTGCACTTGGTACTTGCCCAAATTGTTTAATGTAAGAGTTTAATGTATTGATTACAACCACATACAATGCCGACACCTGAAGTGCAGATTTCTGCCAGTCAGTGTATATTCAGTGAATTTCAAACCATGAATGCAAAAATTTTAACCCCCTTTTGGCTTGGGAAACGTTATAATCAAGTATAATATTGTACCACTTATTTGATAATATCCTTTCTTTTCAAATAGGAAGGGGGCCTATGCCCAACAGATAGCACAGTATCTCATCACGGTGCTTCAGAGGTACGTTCCAATTGAATGATGATGTAAAGTTGTTTTCAAACTATGAAACATTCATTATATAGTATGAAATGTATAAACCATCAAAAGTGGAAAAGTAACCACATTGTGTTCATGGAATCATGCAAAATACATAACAGTAATACTAGGCTTGCTTCCCCAATCTAAGCTAGTTTGTACGGTGAATTTTAAAAGACATCACAAAGCCTAATAAGGATTGACTTTGCATGCTCGCAAACCCACAAAGAGGAGACCATAAGATGTAGGAGCAGAAACAGGTTATTCAGTCCATTGAGTCTGCTCCACCATTCAATGAGATCATGGCTGATCTGATAATCCTCAACTCCACTTTCTTGCCTTTTCCCCCATAATGCTTGATTCCCTGATTGATTAAAAATCTATCTATCTCAGCCTTGAATGTAATCAATGCCTCAGCCTCAACAGTCCTGAGAGATAAAGAATTCCACAGATCAACTCCCCCTGAGAAAATGAGCAACCCTTTGTTTTGACATGTGCCAGGCAATAACAATCTTTATCAAAACAGAAGCTAACCACAGCTCTTGTCATTCATTGACATTAACAACCTTTCTACATCTAATCTGTCAAGTCCACTTGTATATTTCACAAAGGTGGCTTTTATTTTTCTAAACTTCAGTAAGTAACTTCAATCTCCTCAACCTGTCCTCATGAGACAGTCCTTGCGTATTCACAATCAGTCAAGTGGATTACCCTCAATGCTAGTACATCTTTCCTTGGTTAAGGGGCCCAAACCTGTTCACTATTTTACAGCTGTGGTCTGACTGGTGCCTGGTATACTTTCAGCAAGAATTTCGTATTTTTATACTCCATTCCTTTGAAGTAAAGGCCAAAATTCTGTTTTCCCTCCCTGTTGCCTGCTGAACTTGTATCCTAACTTTTTCAGACTTGTGCATGATGACTCCCAAGCCTCAGCATTGTAGTTTTCTGTAGCCTTTCTCTACTTAAATAAAACTTGGTTTCCTTCCTTCCCTTACCAGTTATCATCCATTACAGTATTGACACTCATAACATCCAAAGTATTGGACCAAGTGCTAGAAAGTTGGATTAATGTAGACTGAGCTTAGTTTTGACTCATGCAGATGCCATGGGACAAGAAGCCTCTTCTGTGCTGTATGATTTCTTGAAAAGCTAGATGGAGCAGGGGTTAGTTGATTCCAAACTCTTTAGTTTATCAATTATTTCTGCGAAAGCATTATCAACTTCCTCAAATATTCTGCTCTTCAGAAAGGAATGTGGGGCTATTTAATGAATATTTCAAAACTTTATTTTCACCACCACTTTCATTTTTTAGAATTTTAACTTCCTCCAAATTACCTTTTTATTCTAGTATTTAGATTTTCCAATGTTTCCCATTGTACTTTTTGTTTCTATTGAAATTGCTTAGATCAATGTGCCTTTAAGAGACTGCTCATTATATAATCTTTCTATATAGCTTGTTACTGGAGGGTATAAAGTCTCATAATCCATCTTGTTTAAGATCACTTGATGCATGTCACTCTCCTGGAAACATGCTTCTGTTGTAATCTAATAGTTTAATAATAGCCCAGATACTTACGTACCTGAGAACTTTAAGATTTTAAAAATTGTTAGTGATAATAAATGCCTGTGAATTTTTCAATACCACAATATTCATGCTTAGTTTCAAATATTATGGTATGCCATAACTTAACAATGCCACTTCAAGTAAAACACTCTGTTGGAGATAAACTCACACCAATTCTTGTTTGCCTCACATTTATCTTTTATGGACAAGTATTTACATTTTTTAAATTTAGTAGAATTTTAAAGGTATTCACTGTTTCCCAGCTTTTAGTTTTTAAAGTACTTAACAGGTAGTTTATTTTACTTAATCCTAATGCCTTTAAACTTGAATTTCATAAAAATGCATTTAAAGGTGTGGGTGGCACAGTGGTTAGCACTGCTGCCTCACAGCGCCAGAGACCTGGGTTCAATTCCCGCCTTGGGCGACTGACTGTGTGGAGTTCGCACATTCTACCCGTGTCTGTGTGGGTTTCCTCCGGGAGCTCCAGTTTCCTCCCACAGTCCAAAGATGTGCAGGTCAGGTGAATTGGCGTAGTGTTAGGTGAAGGGGTAAATGTAGGGTGGGTTGTGCTTCGGTGGGTGGGTGTGGACTTGTTGGGCCGAAGGGCCTGTTTCCACACTGTAAGTAACCTAATGCCCTTGCCTTTTACTGTAGGATCACCTTTATCTTATGGTGCTGTAATACTGCAGATACCGATCTTAGATTGATACCTGTTTAAGCCAGATCTGTTTCATGGCTGCTGCTCTCAGGTTACTAGATTTTGATATTAGTACAGTACTTGCTTTTTCTTTCTGGACTGATTTTGTAGTCTTTGAACTGACTTTGCACCAGCTACACCTGGTGAGAATATTAAGAGTAATCTAAACCTGATTTCAGTTTGACTAGCAAGTTATTAGTGTATTAAATTTTATATAAGAATCATGCTATTATCTTAGCCCAAATACAATTTTAGATGTTTCTTGTTTGCTTTCAGCTGATGTCTACTCCAAGATCAAGGGACAGATTTACAGCCCCATCATTCATGCAGAGGGAACACTGTAGCCGCTTTCAACCCACATACCCCTACATGCAACATGAGATTGATCTTCCTCCTACTATTTCACTGTCAGATGGAGAGGAACCTCCTCCATATCAGAGGCTTTGTGCATTGCAACTTCGAGATCCTGAACAACAATTGGAACTCAATCGTGAGTCTGTCAGGGCTCCACCTAACAGAACCATATTTGATAGTGACTTGATCAATGTCTCTATGTATAGTGGAGGACCACGCCCACCAAGCAACAATTCAGGCATAAGTGCAACAAATTATAGCAGCAATGGAAGGATGGAAGGACCACCACCCACTTACAGTGAGGTCATGGGTCATTACCCAGGGTCAACATTTTTCCATCACCAGCACAACGTGCCTCCTTCAACACACGGGGACAGTGAACACCATTTTCAGCAGGATAGTGAAGACAGTACAATTGTCCCATTTAGAGGGAAGGATTTGAATGCAGGAAAAATTGTTTAACTATCTGTGAACTGAAACAGGTGTGGCACCATTAAGTTGTACTCCTGTGACAAACTGTTATTCAGTGGGAATTGTTACAATTTAGTAAAACCAAACAAAGTTGTTAACTTTCTTTGAGGAGTGCATGATATAATGATTCTAACAGTATATAACTTCCACTTTGGCAAACTAGCAGCTTTTGGCAAACAGTTTTGTATCTGGATTATTTCATTTTAAAAATTCTTAACATAGAATTTCTGATGTTAGCTTATAGATATTTTTTGTAGTAACTGAATTGCCTGAGATGGATGCATAAGGTGTTTAATGATAACCAAACCTTTTTGGCCAGTTTTGTGATATTTTCAAATAGAAAAAAACTTAAATTCCTTTTGAGTGCCAAGACAATAGAGTGGAAGAAAAAAAATGCAATGAATTAACTTGTTTCTGAAAAAATTAAATGTTGCACTATTTTCTTGTTTGAAAAAAAGGGGAATTGCTTTAGTGGAAAACTTAAAACTGTCTTTACTTAGTTCCATATATGTGAAAATAAGAGATTTTCTAAGGATGCAGGTGATTTAGTTAGTGTTTTCAATGCATGGAGGTTGTTTGTGAAAAGAGATTTCTGGTTGCACCCTAATGCCTATTTACACAGGAAGTGGAAAATACAGGGACACAAACTGTTAACTGTCATTGCAATAACTATTAGGAACAATATGATGAGAATTTAAATCTTGAAGTTCACAAGATGGAAGGTGGTTTAAGCTCCAAATTTGCAGCTGTTTAAAATATATAGAGTGATGCATAATTTTAACTGCTCAAAGATTACAGCATATTTGCACATCCTTAACATTAGTCTCACTGAAATTAATGAAAATGTGTTATGTAAATTGGATGTTATAAGGTACCACAATAAGGTTTTCATTTAAGTATTCTCAAATTACATTTGCAAATGTTAAAACTGTTCAATAACTGTTCAGTGTGTTATACGTTCAGTCTGTAGAAAACAAACTTGAATGCTTAAACTTGAAAGCTTATGGTCAAATTCATTAAAAAAAGATAATAGATTAGTTCTAGCTCAATCAGGAAATGCAGTGACTTTATGGTTCACATTACATTTACAAATGAATCTATTGATGAGTCTATTTCACTGAAAATGCTCACAACGTAGAGAAATATTTCTAAACAAATTATACAGCCTGTTGCTTTTGCAAAGTTTCAAACATATACCTGATACTTTTGGTCCAAACTGGGGTTCAGCATGTGCAAAATATTTCAAAAAAAGCAAAAGCCATGCCATGATTATGCTGATTTTAATGTGTTTATCCATTGTTTCAATATGTCTCTGTAGCAGTTAGAACAAAATATTGTCAGGGACACACATCCAGGCGCTGAGGGTGTCCAGGAGTGGCAAATACAGTCTGTGCTGACTGCATTCCTCATTACAGCATGTTAAATTGTGTTTAATTCCTTGCATTTCCAAACTACTTTCTGAAATGACCCGTAAACTGAAAACTTTAAACTGTATTGAATTTTTGTCAATTTTTCCTTTGACCTCAGTTAAAAATGCAAAGTAGATGTGATTTACCAACTTTCCCATTATTTTTCACCTCTTGCTTTTTTTCACCTTTGTGCACTTTTCCAGCTTGTGGAAAACATAGAATGAAATTTTCATGTAAAAACATCATTGCGGCTGTTCTTTTTTTTTGAAAAACAGTTGTGTAACTGAGTACCAAGATATAATGTCCAGTAGTTGAATATATATTCAGCAACTAATGCTTATATATTTCCTACCTTTGTGGGCTCAGATACACCTGATACATGTCACTGCAGTGGAAAGGTAGTAATCTTCGGCTGCGTACTGATAAATGTTAGCACTGTTTGACTAATAATACTTCAGTATTTTCCATGTTTCATTCTTGCTATTAAAAATGGGCATGGACAGAAATAGATTCAAAAGACGAAAAACAACTCTTTTTTTTCCTTTATGATAACTTATTTGACATATACATTTATACAGCAGTTGTCATGTTTTCAGTTATATGATACGGCCATCTTAGATGGTAACCACAAGTAGCAAAATTACTTTCTTGTTTGTAATGCATGATTGTAAAATGCTTATCTTCCCTTTTCTGATACCACACCCTCGCCCTTTTGCTCCCATACAGGAAGTGTAACATGGAAATTGAAGATTTAGATTTGTCCCACAAATTACACACTCATGTTTTGAAACAAGCCTTTGGTAGATTCAAATGCGTCCGTACCAATGATGCTCATTGCACAGTGAATGGGCGAAGCATACATTTTGACGTATTGTTGTCATTGTTTATCCAATTTTTCACTTTATCAGCAAATTCTCTTTCTTAGTAACAAGCAAGAAGTACAGGCAACCTAAATGTTAGGATGATTCTTCAATCAATGAAAGAATATTTAATTTGTTAGTCATAACTGCTGTAGATTTGAATCATAAATGCTTAGAAATGAGCAGCAAGGTATCCAACCAATTTGTCCACTGTTCCATGATTTCTGTTTTATGTCCTTTTTAATATTCATGCCACGGATACTGTTGGTTAAAAATGTATCTTCAAAAACCACCTTCTTCATAGACTAATGTGAACACATATAATTCACCAGTCACACGTATTAAAAGAAGCTGACAGACTAATTTTTATAATGTTCAGATTAGCTTTAGGTCTGTTTTTTCAAGGGCTATGAAGGATCTTCTTAAAATCTTGCCTTCTACTTTAGCCTTCTCTCATAACATATAACCTCAAACTGGGAATGGCAAGAGGAATGGCAAGGAACTGCTCCTCAAAGAAGATGTATGTTTTTAAACATGCTTGAACAAAATAAATACTTAACACTGAATGGATCTTCACTTTTGCAGATGTATTTTTTCAACACCAGGCAATATTGCACTTCAACTATTTTTAAAGATTTTTTTTCATAAATGACCTTTATTCATGCATTGCAGTATCTTGTACTCTTGAATTAAAGGTAAACAAATATTAGTCATTATTGTAATTTGTTTCTGAAGCTTTCCTTTTTGTTGTGTTTAAGGTATATGATTTCCGAAGACAGCCAGTTATTTGCTGGTGTTGCTGCTGCTTCTAATGCTGCTATTGCTTTAAATAATTTGTAGGTCAGCTTATAATAGTCAATGGTATATCATAAGACACTTAGTGTGTGAAGGAACCTCTTTATGCTTACTATGTTAGCTTGTTCTGTAAGCTGTGGTAGAAATTGATCTATATATATTTTTGAAGAGGCTTGCATGTTATTAGTATGTGAGCAGATAAGGTGCCTCATTTTCAGGTTTGGGCAGATATAGGAATCCCCTTGCACTCTGAGCTCCCACCTTTGTTGTGCCTCACTTAAATATGGTGCTTCTTTTGTTGTCTGTCTCTTATGTTTACTTGTAAGGTGCTGTATATAACTTGAATATATTATGCACATATCCTGCCCAATGGGTAGAAAACATTGTTAATAATGTATGATAAATGTACAATTGAAAAATTTTAACACACTGGCATAGAATTTATGAATGCCTACCAAGTGTTTTGTCCTTTCGTAAACAAAGTTTGCAGAGTGATACATAAAGAAAAAAAAACTATGTACTTTATTTTCCTAATAAATATTATCCTACAATGCTGAAATTAGAAGGTGAAATTACCGGGCTTGCCTCCGTAGTTGAGGAGGTAGTCAGTTGGTTTGTATGTAACAGAATTCTCAATTATAAATTAACTTTACGATGATGAAGATTTAGTCAGTCACCATTAAAATTGCAGCAGAATATTCACAATTTATATTGCCTGTCATTCAGTTGTCACTTACTTGGACCAATATTAGTTTAAGCGAAGATTGACTTAGATTTATAAACTTTAAAAAAAAACATTGAAAAGTTGAATATGTAGTTTAGGAAAGAATCTACAGACTATTTTAAAAGTAAAAACATCCAGGAAAAAAAGTAACTTGTCTAAACTATTTAAATATATAGATAATAATTTAAAAAAGATAATTCTCAAAACAACTTTAACATTATCATAAAGGTCCTCCACACTTTTATTTTATTTGGGAAAAATGTATGATAACTTTATTGCGATTCAGTTGCTGAATAATAGAATGGAGCTGCCAAAAGACAGGGGTGGGAGCCAAAGTTTAGTATGCCCTATATCACATTTAGACAAGGTGGTGACCAAATACTTCACAGCTGTAAAGCATAGCAACAATAACAGCTTCCAAAATGATATTGTCATTTGAGTCACAGCTGACATTAATGTAATCATAATTGTGAATTTAGAGTTGTGAATAATTGGCATTCAGATTTTGCTAACATCTAATATACAAAATTGCCCAATCTACATGATTGAACTAGGGGAATAAATTATGACTCTTTCCAATCTCTACTTGACCAACAACATTGACCTATCAAAAGGAGGGACAGGGTTAAGAAATGTTTGCAATTCACAACTCTGCCATTTACATTTGAAACAAAATAGTAGTGGAAGCACATTCGATTTAACATTAAGAAAATAGGAATTTTTATTGCTGCAATTAAGCAATTTATTATAATTTATACTAGAATCCTTGCAAATTCTGTTAATAATTATGAGTAAAATCATATCAAATACTTAGCTTATCAGGTATAATAAAGAACTACAAATACAGATAGTTCTCTCAAATCTCTTTGCAATTTACCTTTATCACTCCTTGTAGATAAGTACATTTCATTGAAGACTTTTTTTGACATAGCAGTGCTGCACAGATCAGAACATACAAATACAAATGCTAGCTTTCTAGCTGTTAGTCTTTGACAGTCTTCATTCATGTCTTTTTTTTTATCAGCTACAGAACATTTTGCTGTAGCTTTCAAAGCATAAATGCATTTACTTTGTTACCAAACCAAAATATGTACAGCAATATCAAACAGTTGAATGTTCCTTGCATTTAGAGTTCTGTTATCACAGTTGATTCTGGCAGAAGTGTTAACTGTACAATGTAACTTAATAAAATTATTAGAAATTAATGTGACATATGGTAAAATTTGCTTTTATGGTTTTTTAAACAGTATTTGCATTTTCCATAACAGTTATCTACAAAAAAATGAAACTTGTGTATTTGCCTCTAATTAAGCAATGGTGATGTCATAGTTTATAGACCCAAGGTCTGGTTATTGCAATACTTTACAGAAGATGTTGCTATGTACTGTTGTAGTCAAATATATTTTATGCTTGTAATTGGCTGTGGTCAGACCATAGCAAAATAATTAAACAAATCCTGAAATAGAAATTGGATGCTTCCTTTGCATTTTTTAAATATGTTTTCAAATGAAAATGCTTCTGCTCGAGCATTGTTTAAAACTAAGCTCAATTATTAATTCTTTACCTTTAATATAATTTTGCTGAGGATTTGTTTTATAAGAAAGATGCCAATAATGTGTTTTAGAAGATTTTATTACTTATTCTAGCAACAACTTGTATTTATATAGCAGCTTTAATAGTTCCAACTTGTTTATGTTTAAGAGGACTTCTGTTTTGTAATATTGACCTACCACAAACAGGTCATTGAGCCCAACCAGTCCGTGCTAGTATAAACACAGAAAATGCTGGAGAACCTCAGTTGGTCTAGCAGCATCTGTGGAAAAATAGTTGAATGAAATTGTAAAAATAGTGATAGAGCAGTGACTGCTGTTCCAAACGTGAACATTTCTTCCACAACATTTATCATTTCTTTAGCTTTCAAGTGATGGAGAATTGAGTTGATATTTTGACTTTCCCCAGGTAAGGCGGGACAAGAAAACTTCAAAGTCCCTGTACTCCAGCAGTATGCCTTCAGCTTCCAAAAGCAACTCACCCTTCAACTTGACTGTTTAAGATCATCAGCAGTAAAATCTAGTATAGGAACTTATAAACTAAAAAGGAGCAGTTGCATTGTTGGGAATGTACCACAGGCCCCCTAACAGTCTGAGAGAAATAGAAGAGTAGCTATGTAGGCAAATTTCAGGGAAGTGTAAAAGTAATAGGGCGTGATTTCAACTTCTCCAACATTAACTGTGGTAGTCATAGTGTGAAAAGTTTAGAAGAAGCAAAATTCTTTAAATACATCCAAAGAGCTTTTTTAAACCAGTATGTAGAAGGACATAAAGAATTGGGGTGGTCCTGGACTTAATTTTAGGTAATGTGGCAAGGCAAATGATTGAAACATCATTGGGGATGAGGAGAAATTTTGCAGATAGCAATAATAAGTCTGTTATGATTGTTACTCAAGATTATGGAAAGGATGAAGAGGTGGACCCAAAATCAAAGTTCTCAACTGGCTGGGGAAGGCTGATTTTAATAAGTTCAGATAATGATTTGGCCAGAGTGAACTGGGAGCAGATACTTTCAGGTAAAGATGTCTCAGAACAGAGAGATGCATTCAAGAGTACAGGGCCAGCATGTTCCAATAAAGAAAAAGGATGGGATCATCAAATCCTATGATCTCTGGATATCAAGGGATATGCAGCATTTGGATTACAAGCAAAAGGAAGGCTTATGGCAGATAACAAGGACTCAAAACATCCCTTGGCTTGATATTTACTAATGATTGGGATGATATGGGTACAGAAATTAGGGAAATATACGATACAATTCAAAAAATTTACATAGAGAATGGTTTGGCAGTCTTAAAAGTTGATAAATCTCTAAGGAGAGAAGAACTGTTGTTGTGTGAGGCAAAGGAGAAAATAGCAGGGGAACTTCCAAAAAAGTTCCAGTTTCTATGTGGCCAGAAGAGATTGGAGGACAAACAATGTATTATTCAAAAAGAGAGCAAGGATAAAAAAAACTATAGGCAGTCAGTCTAACTTTGGTTGTAGAGAATCTGTTGGAAACAATGCTGAGGGACAGAACTTATCTGCAGTTGGAGGGGCAGGGATTAATCAAGAACAGTGAGCATAGTATTGTAAAAGAGGTATAGGTAAAAACAAGGACTGCAGATGCTGGAAACCACAGTCTAGATTAGAGTGGTGCTGGAAAAGCACAGCAAGTCAGGCAGCATCCGCGGAGCAGGAAAATCGACGTTTCGGGCAAAAGCCCTTCATCAGGAATAGAGGCAGGGTGTCTGCAGAGTTAAAGAGGTATGTCTGACCAACTTGATTGAATTTTTTTTGAAGAGGTGGCAAGGTGTGTAGATGAGAGCAATGATGTAGTCTGCTTGGATTTCAGCAAAGCTTTGCTATAAATCTCCAGAATGGGATTTAACAAAAGGCCCATGGGTTCCAAAGAAATCTGGCAAATTGGATCCACAATTGGCTGAAGGGCCCTTGCTGTTTGTGGTTTATGCAAATGATTTCAATTTGGATGTCAGAGGTTTGATCAGTAAGTTCACAGATGATACAAAAATTGGTGGGATAGTAAATATACTACAAGAGGATATAAATGGGCTGAGCAGGAGTAAATGCAATTCAATCTGGATAAACGTGAAGTTATGTTCTTGAGCAGCACAAATAGGCAAAGGAATACATGAATAAAACTTTGGGAAAGCACTAGTCCCTTAAAATAATGGGATAGGTAGATAAAATGGTTAAGAAGGTATATGGGGCACGCCTTTATTAGTCAAAGCATATAGTTTAAAAAGCAAGGAGGCTATGCTGGAACTGTGTAGAATGTTGGTGAGGTCATAGCTCGAATATTCTGTGCAGTTCTGAAATGCACATTATAGGAGGGATGTGATTGTATTAAAGAGGGTGCAGTGATTTACCAGGATGTTGCGTGGGCTGAAAAGTTAGGTGTGAAGGAAGATTGGATAGACTGGGTTGGTTTTATATATCAGAGGAGATTATGTGGGGACATGAATTAAGTGTATAAAATTATGGAGGGACATAGATAGACAGGAAGAAACTTTGCCTCCTGGTCATTGATTCCTCCATCAAAGAGAATAGATTTAAAGGTCAGGGCAAAAGGTTGAGAGAAGTGAGGAAAAGATTTTTTCACCCAGAGGGTGTGGGAATCTGGAATGCACTGTGAGGATAGAGGCAGAAGCTGTCAACATTTTAAGTATGCTAAGGCATACAAAGCTGGGGGCCAAGTGCTAAGAAATGGGATAAGAATAGTCATGTGGTTATTCATCTAACCATGGCAAAGTTTGATTCTTTAATCCAGGCAGATCAAGGAAGCAGACGTAGAAAGTCTTCTACATTTGGAATTAGAATTGAATCATGTGCTGTTGGCGTTAATCTTATCCACGTTAGCTGTCTGTCTAACCAGCACTGAATATTAAACTAATTGAATGGCACTGATGTCACTATTCAAGCCAAATTCACAGTTCATTTCACACAGGAAACAAATTCAAGTAGAATATTCTTGTTCTGTACTGGGGGTATTCTAGAACTAAGGAGCATAGTCTAAAAATTAGGGTTAGACCATTCAAGAGAGATGTTGGGAAGCACAAAGGGTGGTAGAGGTTTCTCTTCTGCAAATGGCAGTTGATACTAGATCAGTCTGAGATACATTTTTGTTAAGCAAATGTATTAAGGGATATGGCCAAAAGCAGGTATATGAACCGTCTTGATGGGGGTGAATAGCCTACTCCTGTTCATATGTTCCTAACATGCTGCTGGATATTAGCAAAAAATTTATAAAGAAAGATCATTGCCAAAATATTTGAGTACAGAAATGCTGAGATCACATGTCACTCTTTTTAGGACATCACAGCACAGCAAATTGTAGCCCATGCCAACATACTCTAATGTAGAAAATATATTTAGAATTTTATACACTTATGTCCTTCTAAATACTTAAGTGATTTCGAGGGAGTGTGACATTCTAATTCCAAAAACCTGGAAACAGGTCATAGGTGAGCTTTTTGAGCAGACATCTAAGCAAACAGAGTATGGTCTCATCCTCTATAGCACAGCAGATGTCGAGGCAGATGTGTCTAGGGATAATTCTAAACAGCACTTAAAACACAAAAAGCATAATGCCAAAAAGTAGGGAAAATGTTTTATTTTTTAAAAAAGTAACCAAATATTAAACTTATCTGGTTCAAGTGAAACTTTAATACATTTTTAGAGCATATAGTATACAATAAAACAGATTTATACAATACACTGCTTCTCAGCATACTTCTGAAATGAAGATTTTCCCACAAAACCATATACAGCACTTAGGATTACTATAAAAAAAAACAGGTAATTCGACCTAATGGGTGTTTATGTTCCATTTTAGCCCATTCCTGCATTTAATTTTAATCTATCATCATAACCCTCTATTCCCTTCTCCCTCTTGTGGTTCTCTATCTTCTCTTCACAATCCAGTAACACTACTCACTTAAGCCGCACCTAACAGCAGCAAGTTTCACATTCTCAAAACTCAAACAGACATTTCTTCTGAATTCTCTATTAGATTTCTTCTTGACGATCTTATATTGATGTCTTTTGGTATTGGTCTGCCCCACAAAACATTCTCTTTCTCAAAAACTGTTCATACTTCAGTCACTGCATATACACTAATTTAGAATTTAAAGATATCACTTCCTCCTTGTAAACACACCAACATGAGGACAATTTTACAATTGAGTTCCTACTCAAGCCACCTTACATTTAACTGCTCACTTATCTGGAAGTGAACATTGCATTAGAGATTTAAGAATTGATATTCAACATGAATTCAACAGATGTGAGGTAACAGTACATAATTTAGGCTTCCAAGACTGATTTCTTTTAAAAAGCTATGTCATTACATGGGTGACCAACAGTGTAAACATAGCTTCAATCCATTTACTGTGTAGTAAAATGAGTTTGGACCAACTGAGTTAGAAGAGAGCTGGTGGAATGCCACTGCCAAACAGTAACCTCCAAGAACTAGGGATCTTCCACTGAGCTTGTGTTACACCATGTTGATCACTCTGAAAAATAATAGATGTGAACAGTTTGATTAATGAGATGTGTTTCCTTCTCAAAGGATTAATTTCAAAGAACATAATCTGACAAACTAACAAAAATTGTGAAAGTTTCAGTTTACTTGAAAATAGCTGGAACTAGGAACCCTGTGTTAGCTCTATGACAGTAACTAGTAGGGAAGCCCAATTTGCTGTGCTTGCCTTAAACACCGTATCATACTTGGACATATCTTCAAATCTATTACTGATTAGCATTTGCAGATTGAACAAAATTCTTTCCATAAAAAGAAATCCCAGATTGATAGTGACAACAGACAAGCAGAAAACTTCTGCATCAACAGCAGTATGTTAGACAGGATAGAACTTTGAAGCTCAGCATAAAGAAAAACAGAGATTCAGCTGTACAATGAGGAGCCAAAACAAATGGCCTCAGGATGTATGTTTTGACAGGAGCTGAATTGCTCAGCTGGAGGAAGTTGAGACTTTCCCTATTCCAAATGGAAGGCGAAATTGGTTTTGGAGGGGACATAACATAGGATTTAACAGAATCTAAGGATTTACCAGAAGGATTCCAAGATTTGATTTCAACATTCTTTTCAAAAATTATATAATGAAAGGGAAGTGGCCAGTTCTCCCAATTTAGGGATTTTTTCTAGTTTGGATTAGTTTTAGCTGAGAACCCAGAGAAGCTGCTGGAGTGAAAAGGGGTTCCATGCTTCAGTAAATGATTGCTTAGCCAATTCTCTTTGCCATCTCTCTCTCCTATTAGGACCAGTGTTTGAATTTACCTTTTTGCCAAGGTGTATATTTATAAGATATTGCAAGAAATCGGATCAGCTCTTTGTTAAATTGCAGGGCATACCCTATCGGTTGGGTTTTCAAATCTTGTTATTTTAAATGCTGTTTTCTTTTAGTTGTGTTTTCTCAGTAATGTGTAAATAAATTCTGTTTTACTTGAAACCAAGTAGTTTGACCAGCTGCATCACTTCCAGAATATCCACCCTACATTTATCTGAAATAACTAGAAAGATTAGGGTCGGGGCTACCTTCCTAAATGTTTTGAGGGGGTCTGGCCTGGTCCATAACAAGTCAAATCATGTACAGATCAACAAACACAAAGAAAAAACAAATAAAGTTCAACAAATTTAACTTTGAAACTATCTACAGGAATTAAATCCAACAGTTTAAATCTTTTTTGAGATGAGTGCAGACTTCTGGGAAAGAGGAGAGTCAAAAGTTTCAGTACATGGTGCAAACAGAGGGCAGTAATGAAGCCCCACAGTCAGGCTTTCAGGAGTTAGGGAGGAAGTTAAAACGTAGCACCTTAAAAGAAAAATAATGACTGCCAGTGCCACACACGAGTCAGTGTTGAAATTGGAAAATGAGGAGGATCGGTGTGTGGCTTGAAGACCAGGAAAAAAAGGGCTTTAAATTCTTGAAGCATTGGGACCACCAGAAATCACCTATTCAAAATGGGACAGATTGTCCCTCAATAAGACTAGGATTGACGTTCACTTGGCAAGGTTCGCTAGTGTATTTGGGGAGTGTTTGAAAATGGGCACCATCAGCATATAGAAGTAGAATAAGGTATCTAACATGAGTGTACTAGGCACTACAAGATTGGAGCAGACTGGAAAGACTAAAAGGAAGTATGTATAGAAATGCACAAAGTGCACTTTTGCTTTGTTTTAGAACTATGCAGGTCAATAACCGAACACATTCACAAGAATCAGAGTCGTCATACAGCATAGAAACACGCCCTTCATCCAACTAGTCCATGTCAACCATGCTTCCAAAATAAACTAGTCCCACTTGCCTGCATTTCACCTATATCCTTCAAAATCTTTCCTCTTCTAAATATTATAACTGTACCTCCATCTATCACTTTCTCTGGCAGTTCATTCCACACACTAATCACACAGTCTAAAAAAAAAGTTGCCCACCATCACCTTTTTGAAACTTTCTCCTCTCACCTTAAAACTCCCCCTAGTTTCGCACTCCAAAAATGGCCTCACCACCACCCTGTATAACATGACCTTCCAACTCCTATCCTCAGAAGTCTGTGCAATGAAGGTGCTAAATGCCTTCTGCAATTGTTTTCCTTTTGGTAAATTTCTATGCAGTCACTAGATGTCATTTTCTTTTCAGCTGGAATCTCTCCCCAAGACACCCAAAGCAAGCTGCAAATTAAACTTATAAGTATTTAACATCAAAGCAAACACCACAAACTCTCAGTCCAGCAGACTTGCCTCCACTCTCTGGCACCTAACTTAACTTCTGGATTGTTCTGTCTTTCTCTATCACTGGATCCCCCCAATGGCACTTCTTTAAAAACACTTCCAAATTTTAATTCACTGAACTATTCAATTCTAACTCCTCACTTTGAACTGGTAAATAAAATGCATGCAAACAACACAGACCACTAGAATCGCAGCAAAGCCGCAAGCTCACAAATGCAACTCTAAAAATGACAAAATCATGTCCCCTTTTCCTAACATGCCCCTTTTTCAGGCATGAGCCCTTCTTGAACACCAAATGCTTAAATGTATAAAGCTATCAAGTAGTGACCACCCTACCTCTTGCAAAAATGCCATCCCGTATTCCCAATTCCTCCGCCTCTGCCGTATCTGCTCCCAGGAGGACCAGTTCCACCACAGAACACACCAGATGGCCTCCTTCTTTAATAGACCACAATTTCCCTTCCCACGTGGTTAAAGATGCCCTCCAACGCATCTTGTCCACATCCTTCACCTCCGCCCTCAGACCCCACCCCTCCAACTGTAACAAGGACAGAACGCCTCTGGTGCTCACCTTCCACCCTACAAACCTTCGCATCAACCAAATCATCCACCGACATTTCCGCCACCTCCAAAAAGACCCCACCACCAGGGATATATTTCCCTCCCACCTCTTTCCACCTTCCAGAAAGACCGTTCCCTCCATGACAACCTGGTCAGGTCCACGCCCCCCCCTACAACCCATCCTCCCATCCTGGCAACTTCCGCTGCCACTGCAGGAACTGCAAAACCTGCGCCCACACCTCCTCCCTCACCTCTATCCAAGGCCCTAAAGGAGCCTTCCACATCCATCAAGGTTTTACCTGCACATCCACTAATATCATTTATTGTATCCTTGGCTCCCGATGCAGTCTACTCTACATTGGGGAGACTGGGCGCCTCCTAGCAGAGCGCTTTAGGGAACATCTCCGGGACACCCGCACCAATCAACCACACCGCCCCGTGGCCCAACATTTCAACTCCCCCTCCCACTCTGCCGAGGACATGGAGGTCCTGGGCCTCCTTCACCGCCGCTCCCTCGCCACCAGACGCCTGGAGGAAGAATGCCTCATCTTCCACCTCGGAACACTTCAGCCCCAGGGCATCAATGTGGACTTCAACAGTTTCCTCATTTCCCCTTCCCCCACCTCAACCTATTTCAAAACTTCCAGCTCAGCACCGTCCCCATGACTTGTCCTACCTGCCTATCTTCTTTTCCACCTATCCACTCCACCCTCCTCCCTGACCTATCACCTTCATCCCCTCCCCCACTCATCTATTGTAGTCTATGCTACTTTCTCCCCACCCCCACCTTCCTCTAGTTTATCTCTCCACCCTTCAGGCTCTCTGCCTTTATTCCTGATGAAAGGCTTTTGCCTGAAACGTCGATTTTACTGCTCCTTGGATGCTGCCGGAACTGCTGTGCTCTTCCAGCACTACTAATCCAGAATCATTATGGAAGACACTAGTGTTGGAAAGGAGATATCCCCTAGAGGGAAGGGTACAATCCATTTGGTTACAGCAAAGTCACATACTTTCGGTAGTTTTCTGTGGGCCGCCAAATAGTGAGGGGGTAAAAAGAGAGAGAGAGAAAGAGAGAGAGAGAGAGAGAGAGAGAGAGAGAGAGAGACAGCAAGAGCGTGAGACAAAGAGAGTAGCAAATCAATCTGATTCTGGGGTTTCTATTTTTCTTTAAATTCTTCCATAGGCAAAGTCAACATTCATTGCCCATTCCTCACTGGTTTGTAAACAGTTAGATGTCAACTACATTGCTGTAGACAGTCACATGGAGGTTAGAGCAGGTAAAGGTGTCAGATTTAATCCCAAAAGGACAATAATGAGTCAGGTGGGTTGTTATGAGAAGCAATGGTAGACTTGCCAATGCAAATATTCCAGTAGGCGAGATTTGAATTTGCAACTTCAGAGTATTAATAGTTTACACATCTATCAGTAGGATTACAATAATGTTAGAGCAAAGGAGAAAGATTAATTTGAATTCATGAACTGCGTTCAGGAAAACTTCTTTGATCGTGATGTCCTTGGCCTAACTAGAAAGGAGGCACATTGCACTTAAAATATTAACACCGGCTGTCTCTACATAGACACTGGCAGACCTGCTGAGTTCTTCCAGCACTTTGTTTTTATTTAGAAAGGAAACATTGCTGAATCTGGTGCTGAGAAATAAGGTGGACGAGTGTCAAAGGGGGAATATTTGGATCGGAGTGATCCTTCAGGGGAGGTGACAGCCTAGTGGTATTGTCACTGGACTAATAATCCAGAAATGCAGATAATTTCCTGCGACAGACAGGTTGGCTAAACAGGCAGCCAGGCAGATGGAATTCAATAGAGAAGTGAAAGATCTAGCATCTTAGCAGAAGGAATAAGGAAAGACGACATACAGTCAACAGCACAATTCTGAAGTCTGCGGGAAGGGAGGGGTATGGGATTACATGTGGCTTGATCTTTGAAAGTGGAAGGATGTATTCCGAGAGCAATTAGCAAAACAAATAGGACCTTTGGCTTTATAAGTAGAGGCAATCAGTACTGAAGTGGGGGAGTTTTGCTGAACCTGGTTATCTCAACTACAGTATCATATCTGGTACTGTAACCCAGTTTAGGGAGAATGTTAACTCTTCTCTGAACCCTTTAATTGACAGTCATGTTGAGAGGGCTGGGGGCGAAGGTCGACAGAGAATTAAATGACAAAGTTAATTTGAAATATCTGGGGTTGCCCTTCTTGAGATATATCAAGGTTTTGACAGGCTTAGGTAAGACAGACAAAAAAACCCTCTTCTCATTAGTTGATGATGCAAGGAATTGGGGACATAGATTGAAGAGTTTGGAAGAGAGATGTAGAAGGAATGTGAGCAAAAATGTTTTCATGGAGTGAGTAGCATTGGCCGAGAACCTATATCCTTCGAGGGTACAGGAGTTAAAAACAATAATTTCAAAAGGAAAATAATGGGTATTTGAAAAACACTAAGTTTCAGGGCTTTAGGGAACAGGCCAGGGAATAGTCTGACTTGATTGTTCAGTGGAGAGCCAGCAGTGAATTGACAGGCTGAATAGTCTTTTTCTGTGCTGTAAGTTACTGTTTAAGAAACAGCTTGACATTTAATTAACAAATATTGTATCAATTGGTTCCAACTTTCTATAGCATGTTTGGTGGGTAATTAATCTGAAAATTCAGCAAGTTCTTAAAAATACCAAGGAAGTTAAATTCAAGAGGCTATTAGACTAGGTGGGATTGAAGTTCACAAAGAAGAGGTATTAGAAATCCTGCAGAGTGTAAAAATAGATAAGTCCCCTGGGCCAGATGAGATTTATCCTAGGATCCTCTGGGAAGCCAGGGAGGAGATTGCCGAGCCTTTGGCATTGATCTTTAAATTGTCATTGTCTACAGGAATAGTGCCAGAAGACTGGAGGATAGCAAATGTGGTTCCCCTGTTCAAGAAGGGGAGTAGAGACAACCCTGGTAATTATAGACCAGTGAGTCTTACTTCAGTTGTTGGGGAAGTGTTGGAAAAGGTTATAAGAGATAGGATTTATAATCATCTAGAAAAGAATCATTTGATTAGGGATAGTCAACACGGCTTTGTGAAGGGTAGGTCGTGCCTCACAAACCTTATTGAGTTCTTTGAGAAGGTGACCAGATAGATGAGAGTAAACCGGTTGATGTGTTGTATATGGATTTCAGCGAGGCGTTCGATAAGATTCCCCACAGTAGGCTATTGTACAAGATGCGGAGAAATGGGATTGTGGGAGATATAGCAGTTTGGATCAGTAATTGGCTTGCTGAAAGAAGACAGAAGGTG
Organism: Chiloscyllium punctatum; assembly: GCF_047496795.1. Lineage (NCBI taxonomy): Eukaryota > Metazoa > Chordata > Chondrichthyes > Orectolobiformes > Hemiscylliidae > Chiloscyllium > Chiloscyllium punctatum. Next base: position 15,307,165 of record NC_092743.1, read on the forward strand.
ATGGTTGATGGGAAATGTTCATCCTGGAGTCCAGTTACCAGTGGTGTACCATAAGGGTCAGTGTTGGGTCCACTGCTGTTTATCACTTTTATAAACGACCTGGATGAGGGCGTAGAAGGGTGGGTTAGTAAATTTTCAGACAACACTAAGGTCGGTGGAGTTGTGGATAGTGACGAAGGATGTTGTAGGTTACTGAGAGACATAGATAAGCTGCTGAGCTGGGCTGAGGGGTGGCAAATGGAGTTTAATGCGGACAAGTGTGATTCACTTTGGTCAGAGTAACAGGAATACAAAGTACTGGGCTAATGGTAAGATTCTTGGTAGTGTAGATGAGCAGAGAGATCTCGGTGTCCATGTATACAGATCCTTGAAAAGTTGCCACCCAGGTTGACAGGGTTACTAAGAAGGCATACGGTGTTTTAGCTTTTATTAATAGGGGGATCTAATTCCGGAACCATGAGGTTATGCTGCAACTGTACTCCAAGTGCGGCCGCACCAGAGTTTGTATTGTGTACAGTTCTGGTCACCGCATTATAAGAAGGATGTGGAAGCTTTGGAAAGGGTGCAGAGGAGATTTACTAGGATGTTGCCTGGTATGGAGGGAAGGTCTTTACAAGGAAAGGCTGAGGGACTTGAGGCTGTTTTCATTGGAGAGGAGAAGGTTGAGAGGTGACTTAATAGAGACATATAAGATAATCAGAGGGTTAGATAGGGTGGAGAGGGAGAGCCTTTTTCCAAGTATGGTGACGGCAAGCATAAGGAGGCATAGCTTTAAATTGAGGGGTGATAGATATAGGACAGATGTCAGAGATAGGTTCTTTACTCAGAGAGTAAGAGTATGAATGCTTTGCCTGCAATGGTAGTAGATTCGACAACTTTAAGTACATTTAACTCGTCATTGGACGACTGGACGTACATGGAATAGTGTAGGTTAGATGGGCTTCAGATTGGTATGACAGGTCGGTGCAACATCAAGGGGCGAAGGGCCTGAACTGCGCTGTAATGTTCTATGTTCTGAGAGATCAAAAGAGGGAAATGGTGAAGTAGGAGCAAATCCAGCCAATCTTTGAAATTGCTGCTGGATTTGCACAAACAATCTAAGCAGTCACCCAGGAGGAGAAGGGGCAAACGAGAACTGAAGAGTAAACTTACTGGCTTTTCTTTCAACTCCATCCACTCATTCAGGAAGTTCAGAAGGTTGAATGCATCAGGGATATTATCTCCTTCGGAACAGAAAATGAGGAGCACTGCCAATGGGATTCCTTCAGTACAACTGTACAAAATTAGTACAGGAGTTAGCACACAAACAGGTACAGTAACATTTCTCTTTTTGATAAAACTGAAGAGCATCTATACAAAAAAAGTTCTTTAATCCATCACTGTTGACTTGTTAAGCAGTTCTTGACCAGAGCTCCAGTAAATGTTTTCTAGTATTTTATCTTATACTGAGTCAGCTTTTAAATAACTTGAGGTTGACTGATACAGCTTTACTACAACAGTCCCCTCTTGTGGCTTGGCTGAGAATGGCAGATGAGTGCAACCAGCACTCAGACCACAACACAGATTCTAAATAGAAAATCAGAAATTGCTAAAAAAGCTCAAGAGGTCTGGGACCATGGAGAGAAATCACAGTCAATGTTTCAACTCGAGTGACCCTTCCTCAGAACCCGCATCCACAGTTCTTTCCATTTATATAGATTTCAAATATCTTGGAGTAATTGTTGGGATACCCTAACACTTGTGGAAACAAAAAGGATTGTATCACATCGACCTTTGGCAATTTAGAACTCAAAGGAGACTTAAGATGTTGACGAAGAGAAGTAAAACAGAATGAGTAAATTTGCAAGGAACAGAAAACATGCTTCTACAAGTGCACAAAAAAAAATTAGTGAAGACAAATATGGCCCCTTACATATTACAACAAGAGAATTATTAATGGGGAACAATGAAATGGCAGAACAATCAATTACTTTTGTTCAGTCTTTATAAAAGATACAAAAAAACTTCCCAATAATGCATGCGAAATGCAAACTCCTTTTTGGAAAGGAGGAATTGATGGAAATTAGTATTAGTTAAAAAATGCGGAGAAATTAATAGACTGGAAGCTATTCTCCAAGGGCTGATAACCTACATTCCAGGAAACTAAAAAAGATGGAAATAGTGGATGTGTTGGTTTTCATCTTCAAAACTTCCGTACAGTAAAGATAAAGTTGAGCAGAGTCCTTCACAGTAACTTCAGCTAGTGCGGTAAATCAATCCACATTGTTGGTAGCAACCAGCCATCCAACCAATTGAGCTGACTGACCCAGTACTGACATAGTGAAGAATGGCAAATATAACCCCAACACTTAAATAAAGATAGGAACTTTTAAACTGGCTAGCGTAACATTAGTAGTAGCAAAAATGCTGGGTCTATCATAAAGGATGTGATGACAGGACAGTGGGAAATTTTCAACTGCTTTACACAAAGTTAGGATGGTTTTATGAAAGTGAAATCATACTGACAAGCATACAGCTTTTTTTGAGAATGTAACTAGTCCATTAAATGAGGAAGAACCAGTGTATTTGGATTTTCAGAAAAGGTTTGATAAAGTCCCACCTAAGAGATTCATGTCCAAAATCAAAGCACATCACATTGATGGTAATATACTACAAGATTGAAAATTTGTTAAACTGTAAGAACGAATGGGACTTTTTGAAATGGAAAGCAGTGACAATTGGGATACCACAGTGCTTGATCCCAGTTATTCACGATACATATCAATGATTTGGACGAGGGAAGCAAGTGTAATATTTTCAAATTTGCTGATGACACTAAACTACATGGGACTGAGAGAGTGGTGAGGAGGATGTAAAGAGGCTTCTAGGTATTTGAGACAGATTGTGAATGTGTGGAAATGTATGGTGGATGAAATAACAATGTAGCTAAATAGGACAGAAGTCAGTCAGAAAAGCAAATTATCATCTGGAGGGAGACAGGTTGGGATAGGCAATGTGCAATGAGATCTGGATGTCCTTGTACACTAATCACTGGAAGTGAGCAGGTGCAGTATGGAAATGAATGAGTGAGATTCAATACAAGCTGGAGGAACAACACCTTATCTTCACCTAGGTCTTCAGGACTCAACATGGCATTTAACAATTTCAGAACATGAATATGCTCTCCCTTGCTTGTACCCTCCTGCCCACAGCCCAATGTAGTCCTGTAAATCCTGTTACAGCACAACCAACCCATTTGCAAATATTTATGCACCACCTAGTTATTACACCTCTCTCAGTTCATCATCAGCAATCGGTTTGCCTATTCTTTTTTTCTGTCTGGATATCATCTCAATGTACTCTGTCTTGTCTTTCTGCCCACCTCAACCTCAACCTCAACCCCATCCCATCATCAGCTACATTCCAACTTTCCCCAGATACCTTCAGTTCCAATGAAGGGTCACTGGACTCAAAACTATTTTCTCTCCACAGACGCTGCCAGATTAGTTGTGCTTCTGCAGCACACTGCCCTTTTGATGTGGCAGCATGTTTGGAACTAAATTGCAATTGAATTCTGTCCCACCAACTCCAACAGTGCAGGAATCAGAGAGCTCAGTACAACCTATGCTGACTTGTCCTCTGTAAAGTCATTCTCAGTCTTAGCACGTTACTAGGATCCAGGTCTAACATTAAACATACTAAAATTCGTACCTATTATGGTACAATGATTTTGTGATGCCACCTCCAGGGATGGAAATCTCCGCTTCCACCTCACTAATCCCAGGAAATGCTGCTACCCGTTCAAGTTCTTTCCATTTGAGGGTCTGGAATTTGTCTCCCACAATGGTTTGCAGAGCAGGTGTTGCCAAATATCGCAGTGGAGTGCTGTAAAAATAGTTAAGATTTTTTAGGAATTGTGTTCCATAACCTAAAATTTAGTTTTCGATGCAAATGTTTCTTTATTGAAAGCTTACAAGTAATTAAGTCGCGGGCTCTCTCAATTTACAGTAATGTTAGAGTACAGGTCGTTCCGCTATAACACACGTTTCATTAACACAAATTAATTGTAATGTGACTGATGAACTGGGGACACTGTTCCTAATGGGCAAACGTTTAAAATGTGTGTAACCTGTAACTTGATTACATTGCCAATGCTTTAAGTGCTGTTTCTAAAGTGTGAATTTTCTAGAAGACAGGGTTGCACAAGAATGCAACCAATGTGTCATAGAAGAACTACCCATAAGCAGTTAAATGTAAGGTTTCTCACTCACTTATCCTTCTAAACTCTATCGAGGACAGAGCCACCAGGCCTTCATCTCACGGATCATTCATGTCAGCTTCCTCCAATGCCAGCACATCTTCCCTTAGATACAGGACCCAAAACTGCTCACAATATTCTAAATGCAGTTTGACCATAGAGTTATACAGCCTTAGCTCTTGGATTCTAGCTCTCTTGAAATAAATGCCAACATTGCATCTGCCTTCCTAACTGTCAAATAAACCTGTATATTAACCTTAAGAGAAGCCTGAACTAGAATCCCACCTCCTTTTGTGCCTCACATTTGAAACCTTGCTCCATTGTATTACATCTGCCACTTCTTTACCTACTCACCTAGCATGTCCAAGTCCTTCTGCAGCCACCCCTCTTCCTCAACACTATTTGTCCCTCCACTTATCTTTAGGTCATTTGCAAACCTAGCAACAATGGCCTCGGTTGCTTCCTCCAAAGCATCAATGTATAACACGAATAGTTGTGGTCCCAAAACTGACCTCTGCAGAACTCCACGAGTTACCAGCAAACATCCTGATAAAGATCCCCTTATCCCTACTCTCTGCCTTCTGCCAGTCAGCCAATCCTCTACCCATGCCAGTACCTTGCCCCTAACACCATGGGTTCTTATCATATTTACAGCCTCCCGTACAGCAGAGTCAGAGTCATACAGCACTGAAACTCTTCAGTTCAACTCATCCATGCCAACCAAGTTTCCCAAACTAAACAAGTCCCATTTGGCTGTGTTTGGCCCATATCACTCTAAACCTTTCCTATTCATGTATCTGTAAAATGTCTTTTAAATGTTGTAACTGTACCTGCATCCACCACTTCCTCTGGCAGTTCATTCAGCAAAAAAACCACCCTGTGTGAAAACATTGCCCCTCAGGTCCCTTTTAAAACTCTCTCCTCTCACCTTAAAAATATGCCCTCTAGTTTTGAACTCTGCTACCCTCAGGAAAAGACCTTAGCTAATCAACTTATCTATGCCCGTCATGATTTTATAAACCTATACAAGGTCATCTCTCAGCCTCCTAGACTCCAGTGAAGAAAGTGCCAGCCTATCCAGCTTCTCCTTATAACTCAAATGCTCTAGTCACAGTAACATAGAATCATGGAATCCCTACAGTGATGGCAGCAGGCCATTTGGCCCATTAAGTCCATACAACCCTCCGAAGAGCATCCTATCCAGACCCAACCCCTACACTATTCCTGTAACCCTGCATTTCCAATGGCTAATCCACCTAGCCTGCACATTCCTGAATACTAAAGGCAATTTAGAATGGACAATTCACCAAACCTGAACATTTTTGGATTGTGGGAGGAAACCAGAGCACCTGAAGGAAACCCATGCAAACGCAGAGAGAATGTGCAAACTGCATACAGTTGCCCAAGAGTAGAATCAAAACCAGGGTCTCTGGCGCTGTGAGGCAGCAGCGCTAATCACTGAGTCAACATGCCACCCCTTGTAAATCTTTTGACATTGATATCTTTGTAAATCATTTCTGTACCCCCTCCAATTTAATAATATCCTTCCTACAGTAGGGCAACTAGAACTGTTCACAGTATTCCAAAAGTGGCTTCACCTGTACAATCACAACATGACATCTCAACTCCTTTGGTCTAAGTAATGAAGGCATGTTGCCAAATGCCTTCTTAACCAACCTGTCTACCTGTGACACAACTTTCAAGGAATGATGTACCTGAACCCCTAGGTCCCTCTGTTCTACAACATTCTCCAAAGTCCAACCATTAACTATGTAGGTCCTGCCTTTGCTTATCTTCCCAGAATGCAACATCTTGCAGATAAATTAAACTCCATTTGGACAGAGTACCTCTGTCCACTGGCCCAATTGACCAAAATCCCCGTGTACTCTTTGATAACCTTCTTCGCTGTTTACTGCGCCACCCCAATTTTTGTGTCATCTGCAAAATTACTAGATCACATCCAGTGGCTCTCCTTTGTCTAACTTGCTCATTACGTCCTCAAAGAATTCTAACAGATTGGTCAGACTTGACTCTCTTTGCTGAAGCAATGCTGACTCTGTTCTATTCACCACGTACTTCCAAGTATTCTACAATCTTATCCTTAATAATGGGCTCTAAAATCTTACAAAGACCAAGGTCACTCTAACCAGCTGATAGTTTTGGGTCTTCTGCCTCCTGCCCTTCTTTAACAGGGGTGGTACATTAGCCACATTTCAACCCTCTCTGATCATTCTTGGTTCCAGTGATTCCTGAAAGATCACAATCAATGCCTCTACAATCTCCCCAGCTATTTCCTTCAGAACTGTGGGCTGTAGTCCACCCATTCTGGATGATTTATTAATATTCAAACTTTTCAGCTTCCCCCAGCACCTTCTCCTTGGTGATGGCCACCACACTTATTTCTTCTCCCGACTCTCTTCAAGGTCTGGTAGGCTGCTTGTGTCTTCCACTGTGAAAACTGATGCAAGGTAGACGGGTATTGAAGATGGTGTTTGGTACGCTTGCCGTCATTGGTCAGTGCATAGAGTATAGGAGTTGGGATGTCATGTTACAGCTGTTCAGGACATTGGTGAGGCCACTTTTAGAACACTGCATTCAACTCTGAAACTTGAAAAGAGTGCTAAACAGATTTACAAGAATGCCGCTAGGATTGGAAGGCTTGAGCTATAGAGAGATGTCGAATAGGCTGGGGCTTTTTCCCTGGAGCGTCAGACGTTGAATGGTGACCTTAGAGTAAAGGGAAGACCTTTTAGAACAGAGATAAGGAGAAACTTCTTCAGCCACAGAGTGGTGAATCTATGGAATTCATTGCTACTAAAGGCTGTGGAGGCCAGGTCATCGAGTTTACTTAAGACAGAGATAGATAGGTTCCTGAGTAAGTTATGAGGAGAAAGCACGAGAATGGGGTTGAGAAACGTATCAGCCATGATTGAATGGTGGAGCAGACTTGATGGGCGAAATGGCCTAATTTCTGCTCCTATGTTTTATAGTCTTATGACCTTATAGAGGTTTATAAAATCATGAGGGGCATGGATAAGGTGAACAGCCAAGACCATTTTCCAACGGCAGGAGGTAAGGTTTAAGGTGAGAGGGGAAAGATTTAAAAGGGACCCGAGGGGCAACTTTCTCACACAGAGGGTGATGTGTGTACGGAACAAGCTGCAAGATGTGATGGTTGGAGGTGGTCCAAGATTGAGATGGTCCACGAATCGGAAGAGTTTATAGGATTACGAGTGAAATGCTGACAAATGGAACGAGATCAGTTTAGGATACCTGTTCGGCGTGAACAAGTTGAACCTAAGGGTGCTGTATAATTCTATTACTAAGTAACTGTTCAGTTCCTCTGCTACTTCTTTGTTCAACATTATTACTGTTCCAGCCTCATTTTCCAGTATCCAATATCCACACCAAACTTGCCTTTTTCTTACCACTTAGATATCTTATTTTATATTACTGATTGGCTTACTCACATATTTCATTTTCTCCCCTCCTTATTGGCTTTTTAGTTATCCCTACTGGTTTTTAAAAGGCTTCCTAATCCTCTGGCTTCCCACTCATCTTCACCACATTCTATGCTTTTCCTTTTGCTTTTATATGGCCCCTAACTTCCCTTGTCAGTCATGATAGTCTCATCCTCTCCTTAATATGCTTCTTCTCCCTCGGGATAAATTCCTGCTGTACCTCCCAAATTACTCCAAGAAACCCCTGCCATTGCTGCCCCACTGTCTTTCCTGTTAGGCTTCCCTTCCAATCACCTCTGGCCAACTTCTCTCTCATGTCTTTGTAGTTACCTTTACTCAATTATAATACAGTTATATCTGATTCACACTTCACCCTCTCAAACTGCTGAGTGAATGCTATCATATTATGATTACTGCTCCCTACAGGTTCCTTCACCTTAAACTCCCTAATCAAGTCTGTTTCATTACACATCATTCTCCTGCTCCTTGAATGCTGCGCTTTTCCAGCAACACATTTTTCAGCTTCATTACACATCACACATTAATACACATCTGGTGTATAGGAACAGAAATTAGGCCATTTAGCCCATCGAATCTGCTCCATCACTCACTCATGGCTGATAAGTTTCTCAACCCCATTCTCTGCTTTCTCCCTGTAACCCATGATCCTCAAGAACCTATCTATCTCTGTCTTAAATATACGCAATGACCTGGCCTCCACAGCCTTCAGTAACAGTTAGTACACAAACAACCTTGACAATTTTTTTTTAAAATGGGAAACTTGTAGTTTTAGAGATTGTTTGGCATTTTGAATTCCAGTGCTGGATATCTCTCAGAATTGTGAAAAGCTTTGTTCAAAGATATTACGTACCTAGCCATTGTCTTCTCCTGAAGACAGTGACATTTGCCAAGTTGCAGTTTTACAGGACCTCACCAAGTGGCTTTTCAGATGAGTTTAGGTAAGAGCCAGGAGGCAATTCAACCATGGGAATATCATAACTGAGCCTTTTATTTAGCCTCTTGAGAGCTAAATATCAAGAGCAGGACCATTCAAATAAAAACTAAATACTGCAGATGCTGGAAATCTGAAGCTGGAAAATCTCAGCAGGTCCAACAGTACTTGTGGATAGAGAAACAGAGGGAACATTTCAAGTCCAGTATAACTCTGTTTCTCTCTCCACAGATGAAGCCAGACCTCTAATTTCTCCAGCAGTTTTTATTTTTGTTTATAAGCAGAATCATTGTTGAAGTAATTCCTCTTACGTAATCTGGACACAGGACAGTCGCAGTGGCCCCCAAGCCCTCAACGATATCAGAAAACCCAGCCAGAGTTTAGGTTAGAACTGGTTTCTATGGGCCATTACTGAAAAGTTCTCATAACATGCAAAATCTCATCAAGCCATCTTTCAATGCTAATCACAATGGTGACACTGTACCTACCCAATGAGCTGTTGGTCAACACGATGATAGGCATAACTGCTGGACAGGACCACAACTTTGCTGAATTCACTTTCTTTAATCCAAGAAAGCAGCTGTTGTCGAAATGAGCGGTGTTTACCCTAAATGGTTGGATGACATTCTAATTATTAGAAGAGAATTAAATCTCTAAAAAGACAATTCAGCCCAACGGGTCAATGCTGATGTTACTGTTCCATACATGTTTCCTTCTCACCCCCCACTTCACCACTCTTTGTCGGCTAATCCTGCCATCTCTACTCTAGGTTCTATGTTGATTAGCTTTTCTTAAATATAGCTATCCTGCTTGTGTCAACCATATCCTGTGGCAGCAAGTTTAACATTCAGACTTTGCTCTCTTTGGACAGAGAGGTTTTAGGGCACTTAACACCCTGACTATTTCAATTGAATCAAAGCAGACAGACAGCAGCCCGGTGCTCAACTAAATCAAATGGAAATTTCCCTCCACTAAAGTTACAAGTCACAAGACAATTATCTTTTCATGCATTCTTTATGGTAACACCACTACCAAAATCTACGTGCCAACTAATCAGCACTTGCCACTGATGCAGTACGATGCTGGTTTTCCCCTTGACTTGGTTTTTCTTACAAATTATCCTGAAGAGTGCATGACAAAAAGTTTCAACAAAATGTCTTTTTCAGCAATACTAAAATTGATACGGAGCCAATTGCTGAACTGACTGGATAATAACCAGATACTTCCTTATTCATGTGCAAGGCACAAATACAAACCTGTTAAAATAAAAAAAGTATCACAATTTTGAAAATAAAATTAATCTTGGGAGATTTGGAGGGGGGAGGAAAGCTTATGAGGGCATAACATGAATAGAAAATATTCCCTTTAGTCAAAGAGTTAATAACAAAGAGGCAACATTTTAAGGTGAAAGGTTGAGAGGGGAAATCGAAGGAAATACTTTTTCATCCAAAAAGTGGTGGGGGTTTGGAATGCATGGCCTTGGAAAGATAGCTGAAATGAAAACCTCACAATGATTAAAAAGTACTTACACGAGCACTCGAAATGCTAGAGCATTCAAGGTTACGAGGCTAGCACAGAAAATGGGACTAGTGAACATGCAAATGTATTTTTTTGCAGTGCAGACTTGATGGGCTGAATGGCCTCTTCTGTACTGTATGATATTATGATACTTTTCTTAAAGATATATTTCACTTTTTGATAAGTGGAAGGATTTTGGAATGAAACAAACGTTTGTGCAGTTCCACCATACAATATTGTACATAAGAGTTTAGATTTCTACCAGTTAAACAGGAGACAATTCTCTAGCACTTTAAACAGCTCAAAGACCGTAGAAAGCCATACCATCAATCAACATACGTTAGCCGCAATGATGTTGACTAAGACATTCAGACATTCTGAATGCCTCAGTGTAACGCAAAATTCAGTGCATACTAAAAGCACCTGTGAATTAATTATTAATCAACTCATTGTTCAACACATTGTAAACAACTCAGTCCCCAGTCACTTATTCTGAAAAGAGAGAAGCAATTCATTTTGGGAGGACTAACAAGACAAGGATCACACGCTGATTAACAGCGCCCTAGGAAATATAGAGGAACAGACAGACCCATGTCCACAGATCCTTGAAGGTAACAGGGAAGGTAGATAAAGTAGTTAAGGCAGCATATGGGATACTTCCCTTTGCTAGTCAAGGTACTGAAAGAGCAACAAGATTATGAATGGAGCTGTATGAGACATGAGTTAAGCCACAGCTGGAGTACTACGTGCAGTTCTGGTCACCACACCACAGAATTGTGCAAGAGAGGGTGCAGAACAGAATTATCAGAATGTCATTTGGGCTGGAATGATTCAGCCATGAAGAGACTAGATATGGTAGGGTTGTTTTCCTTAGAGCAGAAGGCTGAGGGGGAGATTTACAAAAGTATACAAAGCTCTGAGGGTCACAGAGAGGGCAAATACGGAGAAATCTTTCCTTGGAATAGAGAGGTCAAGAACCAGAAGGGAACTATATTAAGGTAAGGATTAGGAGGTTAAAAGGGATCCAAGGTAAAAATATTTCACCCAGCAAGTTGTGGGTATTTTGAACTTGCTGCAAAAAAGGTGGTAAAAGCAAGAACCACAAAATCCCTACAGTGCAGAAAGAGGACGTTCAGCCCACTGAGTCTGCAATGACCCTCTGAAGAACGTCCCGTCCCTATCCGTATCCCAGTATGAGGTTGTTACCATGGCTAACCGACCAAACATGGACATTTCTGGACATTACAGGGCAATTTTGTTCAGCATGTCCAATCCACCTAACCCTCTACACTTAAAGCTATTTAGACGAGTGCTTGAAATATCACAGCCATACGGCTATGGGCTAAGTGTTGAAAAACAGGATTAGAATAAATGGATGTTTTATGACTGATGGGAAAAGGCCCATTGCATCCACATGTTGTAAAAACTCTACATCTCAATATAACATAATAGCCAAAACTGTCTGACTTTATTATATAGAATACCTGAACAATTGGAGATCTAATCTGCAGGACTGCCAATTTCCGGTCTGCTGATGCATAAACTGTATTAAATACGTAACACAAAAGTGATTATCACATTTACGTTTCACTATTATACGAATCGATTAATACACTACTTCAAGAAGGAAAAATATCTTACCAGAATATCAACTTTTATTTTAATAACAGAATAATAACAAAAACAGAATCCTTACTGGAAGGAATTACAATTATTATATACCAATTAATTGTATGTTTTCCAATGCCAGCTATTATAAACAGCAATGTTAGGAAGGCAGGGCTACAGACAAAGAAAGACTTGCATTTATACAGGAGCACAGGAATAGAAGTAGGACCACAGAATCAGTCAGCCACGTGAGCCTATTCAGTCAGTTGGATCACAGCTGAACTGTAGGTTAACTCCATCATCCACTTTCATTCTATATCCTTGAATAACAGTGATACAATTTTGCAAGACAATCTCAGTTTTAACATTAACTGATCTAGTTGCAACAGCTTTTGTTATAGCAAGGGAAAGAAAGAAAATTTGAAATTTCTATGAATGTTTGTCAGAGTAGCTTGTGTCACACATGAGAAGACAACTTCTCACACATGAGAAGACAATTTTAAGGTTGCATCCCTTGTTCTGGGTTGCTCCACAGAAGAACGGATTTCTTTCTATTGAATTTTTTTTTTCTGCATTTTTGTTTTAAAAGACTGAAATGGGAGAAGGACAGCTTTAACATCTAGAACTATGGAAGAGATTGCTGCACTTTTCCAAAGGTGGGGTGGGGTGGGGGGTGGGGTGGAGTGGGGTGGGGTGGGAGGTTTATGCAGACAGGCTAGCATCAATCTGCTATATGGTGCTGGTCATAACTCAATGTATATATAAGTTGAACTATGACCAGCACCGCATAGCTGATTGGTCATCAATCTGAAGCCCATTTACTGATGCCAAAGGCTCTGCCTGTCAACAACCATGTGATTGGCTCCAAGGTAGCTGAACAGCTTGCAGGTGTGAACAATATGGCCAGAACCTCTAAAAGGGGAGGTTGCCTTTCTCTCTTTCTGCAGTTTAAAAAAAACTTAAAGCCTAGAAAACCAGTTTATTTTCCCTCACCAGTTGCTATAAGCTACTGCTTTTCACCAGTAGCTCAAAAACTTTGCAAATGGTGAACCCAGTCACTCAATGCCTCCTGCAAGAATGGGAAAAGTGCTTGGAGAAGACAGACTGAAGACCAATAACTTATGGCAAGCAAAATGGATTATCTAAGCAAATGCTATCAACAGGAGGCGATCGAACTGCCTTCCCAGTTTATTCCTCTTCCCCATAATGCTATTTTCTTTTTAAACGTCTGTGTGTCTGTAGAAGTGCAATTGTAACTAGTAGAGTTGTATGTTTACAGTTCATAATTGTTTGACAGTAACTAGAAATTATTTGTTTGTAATAAATAGTAATACAGAAATCTGGTCTCTTCTTTATGATAATCTGGGTATAAAAATACAAGACAGTTGCATATTGAGGACTTTGATAAAATCTTTAACTTTTGTGATGAGTCTGGGAATAGTGAGACTTGATTTTACCCCAGTAGCCCTAAATATCTACCCTATCAATTCAGTGAAACAAAGATTTCAGTTACTGTATATCATCCATTAATAACTCTGTTAATGCAATCTAATGCATGAATGCAACCTGCTGTTATAATTTGACCAGGTAATATTTTAGTTCAAAGTATAGTGCTAAACTTGTGGAGCAGACCCATAATGCCTATCAATTCAAATCTCAATCCTCAATGAATTTTCCAACCACAGCAACAAAGATGTAATAAATAGTGAAGTCTGATGTTTATTAAGGTGTTTCAGAATTTATATCTATTAAAGCATCAGATATCAATCTTCATGAAATTACTCAGCTATTCTAGTCAAGTACAGGTTCATAACAAACTACTATCATCAGCCCCCTTGTAGTTGGCACATAATTATTAAAGGCCTGACACATCATGCAGAATAACTTAAAAGGGGGACAAAGGTATAGTAGTAAAATCATTATTAGCCAGAATTTAAATTCAATTAATAACTCCAGGATAATATTAGTCTCATTAATAATACTCTTGAAACTACAAGGTTACTGAACCAGAAGGGTCTGATGTCAATGTCCTGCAGCGAAACAATCTGCCATCCTTATCCAATATGACCTACACAGGACTCCACATTCACAGCAACGTGCTTGGCTCTGAAATGATTTAGTCTTGAACAATTTGGGAAGAGAAATAAATGCTAGCCTTGCTAGTGATACTCAGATCCCAAAAGCAAATAGAAAAAAACCTTTGCCAGACTTCAAAGAGATAGTTAAGAAAATAAAATTACATTAACAATATTAAACAAAAGTCAGAAGAGTATTAAATTTTTTTAAAAATAAAAGTAATCTTTCATCATATCTCCGTTAGACAATCATATTCATTAATGTGCAATTGCAGATAAATCCAACTGCCCCTCAAAGACTTGTGCCATTACATATTGGGTTCAATTTTGCTATGTAAAGAACTAATTTCATTTAAACTTGTATTACCTAGTGTTTTAATTTCTGACACTGAACAATTTGTCTCAAATTAGTTTCATTTGTCCCTTTCATAATCTTCAAAGGTCCTTCATAGTACATGGTTTTGTCCCCTGCACAGCAACAAAATTACTTCATCAATGTTGCAAAGGACAAATTATATATTCATAATCACATTGTACAATCCCTTGTCATCCTTCAAGCAGCCTACTGCCTTTCATGCAACTAAACGATGTTGCCTAGTTCGGTGGAACTTTTCTAATCATATCTAGGTCACAACCCCCAGCATCTCCAGAATTCCTCGAAGATTGAACCTTGGATTTTTGTTTTCTACATGTGAATTTCTAAATATATTATGTCAGAGTTCTTCATCCTTGTTCTCCTACCACTCACCCTCAGAGCTGACACACATGTCCATTGAGTTTTCCGAAGTTGTTGCATATGGATTGTTCCCCACCACTGGAAGTAGGCAGTCGCTGTGGATATAACCAACCCGAGGCAAAGCGAGGGTAGAAATGATCAGATCCACCGTTAGCTGACCAACATTACCCACAGACACAACTGGCTGGAAGATTGAAAATTTGAGTTAATTGAAAATTGTATATTCATTGCATTCTGCCACATAACTTGATCCTTTATTGGTTCATATGCATTCCTCACTTTGCAATTACCCCTCATTATTAGACAAAATCCATTCATAGTCACCATATGACACACAGTCATCACAGCCATGATGAGGTATGTTCAATATACAGGCCTTTACTAATATAATAATGTACATGGATGCAAAAGCAGCAACAGTGAGAGCTTAGCCATACCTTATTTTACACGTGTTAGAATACAAAACGTTACATATCTACCTGGTATTCATGGCATCTTTCCCCTCATTTCCATCCACCGATAATAGATTTGATATTGAGAACAGGTGAGGCATAATTTGCATTATGATTATATTCTATAATCCTGTGCTAGTTGTGCGGAATAGCAAATATCTACATTGGCCATTCTGTCCTTGCAGATACCAACTTCCAAGATCCCTTTATTCTGCTAAAGTGTTGTCAGTTCCTAACTACACATTCAGAACATCTTCAAAGTAACAAAGAGAAATTATATATTTGCGAGTGTACTGCACAATTGTTTCCTATCCCTCTCAAGCAGTCTGCAGCCTCAAACACAAGGAAGATATTTGGCACCATCATGTCTACAATCAACAAAGTTCTGATACCACTTTCTCATTTTCCAGCTTTCAGGCCATTGCCCTGGAAGCTATGGTAACACCAGTGAATACGTAAATACTGCTTAAATGTTACAAAAATTTTGGACTCAACAATCCCTTCAGGTAGTTAGTTCAAGATACCCACCTCCACCTTAATGAATACAGTTTAATCAAATCTCCTGTTAGCGTTCTACTCCTTACCTTAAATCTATGATCTCTAGTATTAATCCCACAATGCCAATTATTCCCTATTGATCATTGTCTGTCCAAGTACAGACATATACTGCACACCCCACAAAGTATGTTTTAATAACCTACCTATCACCAAGGTTAGATTGACTGGCATAGGACCCCCGATAAATCCTACCTTGCCTCTCACCTCACATCCACGGAGTCTGTGTATTTACGCATGTTTATGGCTACTTAACCCATCAATATCTACCTCTATCGCAACTGTATATTAGTTTCTTATAATATTACACAGACCTCCACCGTTATGTCATTATCTGCATGGTCATTTTCCATTGTGAAGTCTTGGCTAAGTATTCAATGAGAATTGCCGCCACGTTTTCTGTGTCCACATATACATCACCTCTATTGTCCCAAATCAATCATAGTGTTACCCAAATTCTCTCCTTATCTTTATACAATTTCCTCCACGACATATTGAACTTAGCAGCATTGTAACAGGCCATTTGGTTATATTGGTGAACGGCTCCTCGCAGCCCGTGGCCATGTCTTTAATAGGCTCTGGAAGAATCAAAAAATGAAAAACTGCAGAAAGGCATGGATGACAGCTAGAGGCTCATCCACCAGATCAAAGGGTAAATGCCTAGAGGATGTTTACCCTCGTGTGGGGTGTCTAAAATCAGAGAGCACACACTCAGAATAAATGGGATCCAATGTAAGACTGAGATGAGGAGGGATTTCTTTTCCCAGTGGGTTGAGTCTTTGGAACTTCTTGCCACAGAGAGCTGGGGGGGGGGGGGGGTGGGAGGAAGAAAGAGTCCTGGTGTACAATTAAGGCTGAGAGAGATAGGTATTATTATTTACTAATATAATAATGTACATGGATGCAAAAGCATCAGCTGGGACCAGGGCAGGAGAGCGAACTGGAGAAATGGCAGATCAGTGATGACCCCACCGAATTGCGGAGCAGACTCCTGTTTCTATTTCTATTTCCAATTATAGTACAAACCATGATGAGAGTGTAGCGTTTCAGGCTTACGGAGCCATCCCCACTCGGGATGAAAACCATCTCGACTCCACCGTCTGAATTCCTTCAACCGCCACTTGCCTGGCGCCTTCTGATGACGTGTACTTCCCCCAGACCCTGGGGCCACACACGGACAGCGTCGCAGAATTATGAGGCGCGTGTCCGCCTGCGTTGTTTTTCTTAAAAATCGCTCTTATGAAAGAAACAACCACCACAGCTGTAATTTGCAAACGTCACCGAGCAAATCCAACTGTTACGAATTTTGCAATTGGCGCTGGCCGGTTGAAACGGAGAGACGTGAGAGAAAATTCCCGCATTAATTTTGAGACTTGAATTTCAAACAAAGTTGGCCGTGAGGGGGCGGGGCTTGAATCACCGGTTGAGGGGCGGGGTTAAATCACAGCATGGGGGCGGGGATAGATGAGGGTGGGCGGGGTTTGACGTGTGCTCATGCGCCGTTTGACGTCGCTGGGTGCGGGGTGGGATTTGGAGGTGGGCGCGGTTCGGCGTTCGTAAGAAAAGAGGGTGGAGCCTTGCAGCTGTCGGACAATGGAAGACAAGTTTGGGGGGTGGGCCGTGGTTGTTCCTGGAGATAAGGGCGGGGCTAGATGCTGATTGGAGGATGATGGCGGGCGGGATTTGGTAGCGGTTGACCGGAGAGATGGCTGCCAAATGGTGAGAGGGGGGAGGGGAAAAGGGGGGTGATGTTGCTGTGTTGGGATTTCGATTGTGCATGTTGGTAATCCCGAGCGTCATGTCGCTGCCCCCAGAGAAGGCTCTGGAACTCAAACAAATCATTCGCAACCAGCTGACCCAGGTGAGCTCCTAGTGTTGCCCAAGATGTGTGAGGTTTATCATCCACGTACCCCCTAGTCCCAGAGCTCTCTGATTTATGTTTAATCAGTGAGCATGTTGATCGTTAGCCCTTAACTCTTGACCTATTTTTGCATGATATAGTACAACTTAATCTGTCTAGTCATAATTTGAATCTGAAATTATTAGAGAAAATGCGAGAAATGCCTAATGGGGCAACATCTGTGTCAACATACAAACAGTTAATGTTAATTGTTACTCTCTTTTGAAAATTTAATATACAAACTATGAGCCCTTGAGCCTG
The DNA here is from genome assembly GCF_047496795.1 of Chiloscyllium punctatum. Lineage (NCBI taxonomy): Eukaryota > Metazoa > Chordata > Chondrichthyes > Orectolobiformes > Hemiscylliidae > Chiloscyllium > Chiloscyllium punctatum. Next base: position 15,324,920 of record NC_092743.1, read on the forward strand.
TTCTGCCTGCTTCAACAAGGTCATGATTCCTCTGATTATTCCAATTACTGCCTCTCCTCTATGACTTATTCTCTCTTGTTAAGCATCGATCTACCACTGCCCTGAAAACATTCAAGGAGACTGCTTCCACTGCCTTATGATGAAGACAATATTACAGACTCATGTCTCCCTGTGAGAAAGTGTCTCTACTTATCTGTTTTAAATGGATAACCCTGTGTTTTTAAATCGTGATCTCTAGTTCTAGATTGTTTCCACATATACTTGAAACATCCAAAGTCTATGGGTCAAGTACTGGAAAGTGGGACTAGAATAGATGGCACAGACATGATGGACTGAAGAGCCTGTTTCTGTGCTGTAAATCTATGACTCCGATATTTCAAGAGCCCTGAGCATTATGTATGATAGCTAAATTTGCTGATAAGACAGAGCTGGTAGGAAAGTGAGTTGTAAATAAGATATTAAGAGCTTCAAAGGGATATAGATAGGTTAAGTGAATGGGATAATATCTAACAAATGAAATAGGTAGAACAGTATACCACAAGAACAGGCCCTTTGCCCCATTATGTTGTGTGGAACATGAAGCTAAAGTAAAATTATCCCTTTTTTACCTGCCCTCTGCAAGTAGATCCTCAGCTTTCTGACCCATGGACCACGATTAGTGAAGATAGATAACAAATCCTCCTCCACAATAACACTCCACATTGGAACGCCACCCCCCCAGGATGTGACCTCAGCCCTGACTGTATTCCTTATGCACCCATGATAGTTGCCAAATCCTGAATGAATGCCATCTACAAGTTCATTTACACAACTGTAATAGAATGGAAATCTAACAACAATGAGTCAGAGAGAGGGCTTGGTGATGTGGTGCAATGTCTCTCTCAATGTTGGCAAAACTAAAAAAATGGATCATTGACTTCAGAAAGAAAGGAGAACATGCTACCATCGTCATGAACGGAACTGAGGTTGAGAGGGTGGGCAGCATCATCAAGTTCCTTAGTGACAATAACAAACTTCCCACATAGATGTGATGGTCAACAAGGCACAACAATGCCTTCTCTTCCTCAAGCAACTCAGGAAACCTTGCATGTCCATAAGGACTCTCACCAACTTCTACAAAAGCACCATTGAAAGCACACTGTCAGGTACATAACAGCCTGATATGGCAACTGCTGTGCTCAAGACTGGAAGAAACATAACATAACATGGTGTGCACAGCTCAGACTATCATGGACGGGAGAAAGTGAGGGCTGCAGATGCTGGAGATCAGTTGAAACGTGTGGTACTAGAAAAGCGCAGCTGGTCAGGCAATATCCGAGGAACAGGAGAATTGTCATTTCAAGCATAAGCTCTTCATTGGCAATGAGGGGGGGCCGAAGAGGGCTGAGAGATAAATGGGACTGGGGGTGGGGCTGGGGGGGAAGGTAGCTGGGATAGCTATGGGTACATGAAGGTGGGAATGATGGTGATAGGTCGGAGAGAGGGTGGAGTGGATAGATGGGAAGGGAGATGGGCAGACTGGACGGTTCAAGAGGGCAGTGCAGAGTTAGAGGGTTGGATCTGGGATAAGATAGGGGCAAGGGAAATGACAAAACTAGTGAAATCGACATTGATCTCAAGTGGTTAGTGTCCCAAGGCAGAAGATGGGATGTTCTTCCTCCAGGTGTCAGGTGGCTAGAGTTTAGCAGTGGAGGAGGCCAAGGACTTGCATGTCCTTGGCAGAGTGGGAGGAGAGTTGAAGTTTTGGCCACAGGGCAGTGGGGTTGATTGGTTTGTGTGTCCCAGAGATGTTCTTTGAAACATTCTGCAAGTTGGTGTCCTGTCTTCCCAATATAGAGGAGACCACATCAAGAGCAATGGACACAGCAGATGACGTGTGTGGAAGTACAAGGAAATCTCTGGATATAAAAAGATCCTTTGGGGTCTTGATGACAGTTGGGAGGGAGGTATGGCTACAGGTTTTGCACTTCTTGCGGTGGCTCCCTCGGTGCAGAATGTGGGTTGGTGGGGAGCATAGACCTAACAAGGGAGTCACGGAGAAAATGGTCTCTGCATCATGGATGGAGGACAAAGTGAGGACTACAGATGCTGGAAATCAGAGTCAAGAGTGTTGTGCTGGAAAAGCACAGCAGGTCAGGCAGCATCCGAGGAGCAGGGCAATCAACATTTCGGGCACAAGCCCTTCATTTAGGATGAGGCTTGTGTGCTGGGGCTGAGAGATAAATAGGAGGGGATGGGGTTTGGGGAAGGTAGCTGAGAAAGCGATAGGTGGACGAAGGTGAGGGAGAAGGTGATAGGTCGGGGGGGGGGGGTGGAGGATGGGGGGGGAAGGTGATGGACAGGTCCAGAGGGCAGTATCGGATTGGAGGCTTGGGACTGGGATATTGTTGGGGGCAGGTGGGGGCGAAATGAAGAAGCTGTTGAAATCCACATCTATCCTGTGGTTGCAGAGTCCCAAGGTGGAATATGAGGCATTCCTCCTCCAGGTGTTGGGCGGTAACGGTTTGGCAGTGGAGGCAGCCCAGGACCTGCATGTTCTTGACTGAGGGGGAGTTGAAGTGTTCGGTCACCAAGTGGTGAAGTTGGTGGGTGTGGGTGTCCCAGAGATATTCTCTGAAACTATCTGCAAGAAGGCATCCTGTCTCCCCGATATAGGAGACCACACTGGGTGCAACGGGTACAAAGTCTTAAAGCTGCAACATGGCGTTCTTGACTCTTGTACTCAGTTCCCTGACCAATAAAGTCAAGCATGCCATATGGTGCTTTAATGAGCCCATCTACTTACATGGCTACTTTCAGGGAGCTATGGACTTAAACTCCAAGTTGTCTCTGTACCTCAATGCTGTTCAGGGTCCTGCTATTATCTATACTTTTTCTTAACCTTTCATCTTCCAAAACAGCACGTACACTTAACCTGGATTAATCTTCACCTACCATTTCTCTGCCCATATCGGTAACTGTCAAAGGATACAGCAGGATATAAATCAATCTTCTACACTATCCATAACTCCACTGATCTTTGTATATTCTGAAAAATTAATAATCCACCCATCTATATTTTGATCCAAGTCATGTATAAACTGATCCCTTTTGAACACCACTAGTCACTGACCTCCAGCCAGAAAATTACCCTTCTGTCACTACCCTCTGCCTTCTATGGGCAAGCCAATTCATCTTGGGTTCCGTTCATCTTAACCTTCTGGATGAATCCCAAGAAGAACCTTGACAAAATCCAAGAAGTCAACATCCACTGCTCTACCCTCATCCATCACTTCAGTCGTCACCTTGAAAAATTCAATCACGTTAGTAAGCTATAACCTGACCCACACAAAGCTATGCTGACTGTCCCTAATTAGGCTATGCTTTTCCAAATGCATGTAAATCCTATCCCTAAGAATTCTCTCCAATAGCCTCCAAACCGCTGATGAGACTCACCAGTCTATAGTTTTCTGGATTATCGCTATTTCCCTTCTTGAACTGAGGAGCAACATTAGCTACTTATCAGTCCTCTGATCTCGCATACAGTATGAGAAATTTTGGCAGAAAGATAAAAGAAGCACATTCACTAAATAGTGAGAGGTTGCGTAGAGGGTAGTGCATGAATCTCAGGCGGTCAATATGCAGGTACAGCAAGTAATCAGGAAAGCTGATAGAATGTTGTTTTATTGCAAGGGGAATTGTATGTAAGGGTAGAGAGGTTATGCAGCACATTGGTGAAACCATATCTGGAGAACTGTGTACAGTTCATATGAAAGGATGATAATGCATTGGAAGCAGTTCAGATTAGATCGATACTTGGAATAAGCCAATTGCTTTTATGAGGAAAGCTAGACCGGTTCAGTCTGTATCTGGAATTTAGAAGTGGGACTTGAATTGAAATTTATAAGATCCTAAAGGAACTTGACCAGTGGCTGTGAAGGCATGCTTTTTCATGTGCGAATCTGGAACTAGGGATCATAATTTAAAAATAAGCAATTGCCCGTTTAGGGACGCAGAGGGGAGGGGGAGAAAAAATCAGGATGGAGAGTCTTTTGAAATTTCATTCCTCAAATGGCAGTCGACAGAATTTTCAAATATCCCTTAAAAGATAGGTAGATAGCTTCTTGATTACCATGGAGATGAAAGAGTATTTGAGTATGCAAGAAAATAGAGTTGAAGTTAAAATCAGATCCAAATATAATCTTGAATGGTAGCGCAAGCTTGAAGTGGCTTGCACTTCATATGTTTTCATCAGGTTGCTTGATTAAGGAGACCAATGCTCCAGATGTGGTTTTGTCAATACCCTGTATAATTGAAGTATAACCTCACTACTTTTCAATGCCTATTACTAACTTTTTGCAGTTCATGAACTAGAACACCCAGATGCCTCTGCATTCCAGAGCTCTGCAATCTCGTGTCATTTAGATGCAATTCTTTTTTATTCTTACTGCTAAAACAATTTCTCATTTTCCCAAGTTATCATTCATTTGCCTAATCACTTAACCTATCTATATTCACTTTACATTGATCAGTTCCCCTTTATCTAAGCATGTTACTTGCTCAAATAATCCAATAATTTAGTTGAGTGTGAATCAAAATCCTGTTGATTCTGCCTGATTACCTTGCCCTTTTCTTAGTGCTCTCCAATTGTGCTGTAATAATTAGCTTCTGCTTCCTATGACAGATGTTAAACTAACTGACATGTAGTTTCCTGCTTTGTCTCCTTCCCCTCTTTTTTTTTAAAAGATTAGATTCCCTACACTTTTTGGAAACAGGCCCTTCGGCCCAACAAGTCCACACTGAACCTCCGAAGAGTAGCCCACCCAGACCCATTCTCCTAAATTTATCCCTGATTTAATGTACCTAACACCAGGGGCAATTTAACACTGCCAATTCACCTAACCTGCAAGTCTCTTGGATTGTGGGAGGAAACCGGAGCACCAGAGGAAACCAACACAGGCACTGGGAGAATGTGCAAACTCCACACAGGCAGTTGCCCGAGGCTGGAATCGAGCCCAGGTCTCTGGCACTGTGAGGCAGCATTGATAGCTACGCCACTGTGCCCCCACTAAATTTTCAAATAACTGCGATTTATTTGATATTTTATAATCTAACCATGCTCTTTTGAAGCCAGGCAACCTAAACTAACACATTACTGTTTTTTTCACCAGCTACTTTTCAGATTCTAGGCTGATGTGAATCAGGACCAAGGTATTTCCCAGCATGCAGTTCCAACAATTTGCTCAATTGGAGCAAAGAAAAGGTCATTGACCTGGAATGTTAACTTTGTTTCTGTTTCCACTGATACATGATATTCCTGTTGAGTATTTCCAACATTGTCTGTTCTTAAAGTTATCATTTTGTTCTGTGTCCACTTTGCCTATTGATTTGTGAAAAGTCTTGAGAGACAACTGACAGACACTGAGTCTCTTCTTCCTTGGGAACCTGAATGTGGTCTTAACTGTGAAAGAAATCTGGATAGCTGCAATGATTCTGCTCTGCTAGACTTGTCAGTGGTCACTTTTGATAAACCAGAGCAGCATGAAGTTTCTAACTTGCTGATTCCTTGTACATTGACTAGACAAAGCTCAGGAACATGGGACTAAAACACTGCCAGAAATAAAGCAGCAACCTCCTTCAAATAGAGGGAGCTGCAATATCTTATGTTTTTTATAAGGATGAAACACTGACTCATCCAAGCTATAAAAAATAGTCCAAAGATTCTTATCGCACTGGAGCTGTCGGGAATTTTAATTACTTGAACCTAGGGTAAGGTGGGGTTGGTATTGTCAGTTGTGCCAGATCTGGATGTGATATAATTGCCTTTCAGTCACAATGTTTGTGTACTGCAGATATTTGTGTTCCTCATGCTATGCAGTGCTGAGGGAGTGGCACACAGGGGGAGGAACCATATTTTGGATGCCCCTCAAGAGGCACTATTGCAAAGAAAAGCATAGAGTTCCAATCATTTTTTGTACCTGTTAATAAAGATCGCTAAAACAGACTTTCTTGTCATTGTCACATTGCTGTTTGTGGCTGCTTGCTTCACAAATAAAATACAATTTATATTAAATATGAAAGAAAGGGCTTGCATTTATACTTCGTAACTGCAGGATGTGTCAAACGCTTCACAGCCAATGAAGCACTTATTGAAGCGTAGTTGCTGTTATAAATGAGGAAACTGCAGCAACCAAATCGCCCACAGCAAGCTCCAACAATCACAATAAGGTAAATGACAAGTTTTTTTTGTGATGTTAGTTGAGTGGTAAATATTGGCCAGCACTTCAGATTTTTAAAAATATCTTTAGGACCTTTCCCTCAGTTGCTGCATCTGAAAGGTAGCACCTTCAACCATGGATCACCCCCGACTGGGTTGTCAGTGCATCTGTATTATCTGTTCAACGGGACTTGAATCTACAACACTGATTCAGATGTAAGAATGCTGTCAAAGGCAATTTAAACCTAATCCTAATGGCAATTCAGAAGACTATAACCAGACCGCAATTTCAATCATTTTCATCCAATTAAGACTCCTGGGCCAAATGTCACTTATTCTGTAAGGTAATGCTAAAGTCTGAACGTCTCAGTTGAAGAAAATAATAAAGGGTAAAGTGCAAAGTATCAATTATTTAAGTTGCTGTATTAAAAGGAGATGAGACTTGTGATCTCAAAGCATAATGTTGTCATTTTCAGTAACTTGTTTAAGATTCCTGCCTTATTTTCTTTGCTCTGAATTTCTTCTGTTAATTAGAGCATAGAACGTTACAGCGTAGTACAGGCCCTTTGGCCTTCAATGTTGCACCAACCTGTGAAATTAATCCGATGGCCATCTAACCTACACCATTCCACTACTATCCATATATCCAATGCTCATTTAAATGCTCTTAACGTCAGCAAGTCTACTATTGTTGCAGGCACCCCCTACTACTGAGTAAAGAAACTACCCCAATATCTGTCCTATACCCATCACCCTTCAATTCAAAACTATGTCCCCTCGTGTTGGCCTTCACCATCCAAGGAAAAAGGCTCTCACTGTCTACCCTCTCTAGCCCTCTGATTATCTTACAGGTATTGATTAAGTTACCTCTCAATCTTCTTCTCTCCAATGAAAACAACCTCAGTTCTCTCAGCCTTTCCTCGTAAGACCTTCCTTCCATACCAGCAACATCCTAGTAAATCTCCTCTGCACCCTTTCCAAATCTTCAACACCCTTCCTGAAAACAGTGACCAGAACTGCGCGCAGTACTCTAGGTATGGCCTTACTGGTGTCTTGTACAGCTGAAACATGACCTTGTGGTTCTGAAACTCAATTCCCCTACTAATAAACGGCAACACACCACATGCCTTCTTAATAACCCTATCAATCTGGGTGGCAACCTTTAGGGATTTGTGCACCTGGACACAGTTCATCTACACTGCCAAGAATTTTATCATTAGCCCAGTACTCTGCATTCCTGTTACTTCTTCCAAAGTGAAGTGCATCATGCTTTTCCGCATTAAACTCCAATTTCTACTTCTCATCCGAGCTCTGCATCTGTGTCCCTCTGTAACCCACAACATCCTCTGACACAATCCACAACTCTGCCTATCTTAATGTCATCTGCAAATTTACTAACCCATCCTTCTACACCCACCTCCAGGTAATTTATAAAAGTGACAAACAGCAGTAGCCCCAAAACAGATCCTTGTAGCACACCACTGGTAACTGAGCTCCAGGGTGAACACTTCCCATCAACCACCATCCTCTGTCTTCTTTCAGCAAGCTAATTTCTGATCCAAACCGCTAAACCATCTTCCATCCCGAAACTCCATATTTTGTGTAATAGTCTGCTGTGTGGAACCTGATCAACTGCCTTACTGAAATCCATATACACCACATCAACCGTTTTACCTTCATCTACTTGTTTTGTCACCTTCTTCTCTCAGAACTCAATAAGGTTAGTGAGGTACTACCTATCCTTCACAAAACTGTGTTGACTATCCCTAATCAAATTATTCCTTTCCAGATGATTATAAATCTTATCTCTTATAATCTTTTCCAACATCTTGCCCACAACCGATGTAAGGCTCGTTGACCTATAATTACCCGGGCTGTCCAGACTCCCCTTCTTAAACAAGGAAACAACATTTGCTATCCTCCAGTCTTCTGGCACTACTCCTGTTGAAAATGATGACATAAAGATCAAAGCCAAAGGCTCTGCAGTCTCCTCCCTGGCTTCCCAAAGAATCCGTGGATAATGATTATAATGACGGTGAAGCTACCACCATCCAATATTGAGGTTCCCCCTAGTCTCTAATCAGTTGAAATGCTGAGATTTCACTTATCTCGCTGTGAAATACCTTTAAGAATTTTCACCTCGTTTATTGAGATATAACCTAGGTTTTTTACCGGCATAATAACTTTGTAATTGTTCAATATCCTGGCTGGTTTTGAAAGTCTAATTTTATATTTTTAGAATTGCTGATAGCTTCATGGTCATCATTACTAAAACTAACTGTAAATGTTAGGTTTACTAACTGAATTTGGATCCTATCAACTGCAGTGGTAGATTTGAACTCTGTCGTCAATGTTAGCCTGAGTCTCTGAATTTACAATCCAGTGACTGGCAAGATCAAAACGGATCTTTTGAAAAATGCAAAGTGTATTTTGCCTGTTCCTTTTAAAGTTTAAACTTGTGAAGCAAATTTGCACCTGGATAACGTTAATAACTTGCTGATCATTTGTGAACAGATGAACATCCATGAAACGATCAGAGAAATCTTGGGAGAATCAGTTCAGGAAGAACTAGGAGTTTCTTCACAAACTTTATCTGAGGCTGATCTCATAAAAGCATTACAACGACGAGGCATTGTGGATGATGTCATGAAGGAACTCAAATTTTTAACAGTAAGTTTTTCATTGCATTGAATAGGATATTACCTAAAATTTCTCTAAAATCAGAGCATCAAAAGCTCATTTATAAAGAGAATTATTGCTTTTATATTTAATAATTACTGACTAGGTTGTTCTAAAGTAATATGAATCCCAGTAGCTCCATTAAAACAAACACAGATTTCAGGTTAGAAAGCAGGCAGGTGCAAAGTTCCAACAAGGTTCCCCAAGTTCCCTTCTGTGCAGAGGTTGCACTATAGAAACTTGGAATGGTTACAGCACATAAGGAGTCCATTGGGGCCACCATGTTCATGCTGGCTGTGTGAAATAGCAACTCCAATCCAATACCCCACTTTCTTCCCAGTAGCCCAGAAAAATTGGTGTCTTTCGATTATTTATCCAGTTTTGTTTTGAAAGCCACAATTGAATCGGTCTCCGTCACACCCTGACAACACATTCCAAATTCAGGTCATTTGCTCCATAACTTTTGTTTTCATGTCACATTTTGTTCATTTGCTGTTCATCTTAAATTGATGTCCTTTGGTTCTTGTTCTTTCCACAAATGGGCATAGTTTGTCTACTCAGTTCAGATTCCTTGTGATTTTGCACCTTTATCTGATCTTCTCACTTCTAAGGAGAAGAGCCCCAACTTCTTCAATTTACCAATGTAAGTAAAGCTTTTAGGTGGAACCATTCATATGAATCTTAACTGCATCTTCTATAACGCCTTCCTAAAGTATGGTGTCCAGAGTTGGACAGAATATTCCAAACTAGGGTGAACTAATGTTTTATAAAAGTTCACTGTAGCCTTCTTACTTTTATACTCCATTCCTGTATTCATAAAGACCAACATTCTGTATGCCTTGTTAAGCATTTTCTCCACATTGCTTGTTGTTGTCTTCAGTCAGTGTAAGTGTATTCTCAGGACCCCCCTCTCCTCTTCAGAAACTTGGATTATATTGCTACTTTCCATTCTTATGAAATGTTACCTCTCAATTCTCTGCATTAAAATTCATCTGCCATGTTTCTGTCTATTCCAACAATGTTTTGGATTACTTACAAGTTTTGTCATCTGCAAATTTTGAAATTGTTGCCAAGTCTTTGTCATTAATGTAAATGAAGAAAAAACATTTTCCTAGTATTGACTTATGGGAAACCAATTCTTCAGATTGCAGAATCTCTGGTCCTCCATTCTGGGGGAAAAAAAAGCATTCAGTGTGCTCTTTCTTGTCATTCAGCCAAGTTTTTTTTTTAATTCATTCTTGGGATGTGTGCATGGCTGGCTGGGCCAGCAATAATGTGTTCTTGAAAAAGTGGTGAGTGGCTTCCTTGAATCACTGCAATCGATTTCATATAGGGAGTGCTACTAGACGACCAGTTCCAAAATTGTTCATGATGTCTGGATAGTTTCTTTTTCCAGAGCGTGTAACAAGTTATCACTAAAATGTGACCGCTTGCCTGGATCTAATGATGCTTAAAAATGCTGCTGGAAAAGTGCAGCAGGTCAGGCAGCATCAAAGGAACAGGAGAATCGACGTTTTGGGCACAAGCCCTTCTTCAGGAAGGATCTAATGATGCCAATTACACTTATGATGTCCCTCTGCAGAGCATACATTGTAATGTCTTCAAATATTTATACCTAAAATATTAAAATGAAAATTATTTAGATAACCAATAGTAACCATAAAGCCCTTATTAGTTATTTGTAGTTGCTATTAAGCTTTTAATTCTACCTCCAATTCCAGATTGACGAATGGCGATTCAAATCCATAGCATTAGCCAGAGCATTAGTTTAGGAGATTGGATTATGAATTCAGTGACATTACCACTACACCCTTGCCTCTCTATTACAGAGAAACCTTAAGTATTGGGGAAGCTAAGGATAGTTGTATATGAGATATATCAGCAGCTTATTATTGTAAAGATTTATTGCAATTGAAATGTTATATTTCATTTTGGAAAACTATGATTCTATATTTTCATGTGACCAGTGTTGTTTCCTACATTTTTAAAGAATGGATTAAGATGCTTTTCATTTTCAGGAAGTGCAGGTCAAAGAAGATACATCCAGTTCAAAACCAGCCGCACACTTTATTGACAAGGAGCCAGCTGAATTGAAGAAAAGTGAGTGCTATGGTGTTTTGCTCATTTCAGTCTACTAACACTTTATTTGCTTCTGTAAGTTCTACTTGTTTAAAATGTGTTTTGTTGGTATTTGTCTTGTTTTCTTGAATGCATTATTGTTCACAAGATTTGCATATAAATCCATCAACAGCACTTGATGAAGGTAAGTAGTGAGCGTACAGTGTTTCCTACTTATACAGTGTGGCACTTGGACCCTTGGGCAAAGATTAAAGAAGATCTTGTAGTAACTGTCGGTTCTTAATTTGATTCATATTCTGGTTTCGCTTTCTTGGTCTCCACTGGGACGGCAAAGGAGCAAGTGATCTTTTAGAAACCAGCTGCTACTTTTCAGGTTAGGGAATCAGTGACCACCACAGGCCCCTGTGGACTAAATATTGAGGATAACATTTATTGGTTAAATGTAATTCCATCAAGAATCTGTGTTGAAGACACAGATTTTCCATCAGTCATTTAGCTGCTGATTACAATATTTTTCTTAATTGTTACTAACAATGAGGATTAAACCAATTGAGAATACTGCACATATGAAGGAACCTGCGATGGGCAAGTTGGTTGCTGCAGTTTCCTGCATTAAATTTGTGACTACACTTAAGGAGTAATTCATTTGCTGTACAGAGTTGGGTTCAAAGGCTGTGAAAGATGCTATGTAAATGTTAACTTTTAGTAAAGTATGGCCATTCATGTGTTCCCATTCCCATTTCAGCAAGCATTGATCCCACCAGAAGAAACATTTACCTTCAGGTTTTGGGCGGCAAAGCTTTTCTGGAGCATTTACAGGAACCACAGCCATTACCAGGGCAAACATGCTCTACGTTTACACTCTTCTTACATTTCCGAAATCAGCGCTTCCGCTCCAAGCCAGTACCTTGTGCCTGTGAGCCTGATCTGCAGGATGGGTTTCTGCTGGAAGTTCACAAAGACAGTTTAGGTGAGCAATGGTCAAAGTAATAAAATTTGTTTGTAAAGTCAACTCATTGAATCCATCTTAAAAGCGGTAACTGGCTTCAAGCAGTGCCTTAATTGACAAGCGAATGTTCCTATGGTACTGAACTATTCATACATTGAACATGCTAGGCTCAATGCAGCGACTGTATGGGGTACAATGGTGTCAACTGAGATAATGTTAGAAGTCACATGACACCAGGTTATAGTCTAACACGCTTATTTGAAATCACAAGCTTTCGGAGCACTGCTCCTTCATTGGGTAAAGTGGAAGGAAGCGCACAGGCACAATATATAGGCCTGTAGCCTGTGCGCTTCCTTCCATTTCACCTGATGAAGGAGCAATGCTCCAAAAGCTTGTGATTTCAAATAAACGTGTTGACCTATGACCTGTTGTCATGTGACTTCCGACTTTATCCACCCCAGTCCAATACCAGCACCTCCACATCATGGCTACAATTGTTTGGGAAACAAATGGCTTCAGTTGCCTGTGTTGGTTGAGAGGAAAATGTGAGTTATAGTCTTCAGTCACAACACTAGAGAACTGTAGCTACCTCGGAAACCTTAGTCATCACTCACTATGAAAAGGCCATATTTGGAGGGAAAAAGAGAAATGCAATATCAAATATGTTTTTCCTACACTTACCAGAGATTATCTTGCTTCAGGATACTCTATTGTATTAGCTTCTTAGTTCCAAGGAGTAATAAGTGACTTTAAAGCCATTGTCTAAAGGGACTTGGAAAGTTTGAGAGGTTACCCTCTGGTTTTAATCTGTTTGTTCAAATGTTTCTAACTATATTTGAGCCGTAGAGCATATCATACTCTGGAGGATCTAGGAAAGGTTACAGAAAATAAAGGGATTCAGCTTTATTGTAATATTTATGAATGATTTATAAAGTTTGTACCCCAGAATTATGAGTCAACCTGAATGCAATGTTTAAAATATCTTTTTTGAAAGAAAGCAAATCATTGAGGGAAGGGGAATGAATTAGGGGTGCAGCAGCCAAAAGAGGGGAATGTAGACAGCCATAGCTGACAAAGGAAATCAGGAAATGTATCATTAAAAAAAGGGGGAGCCTATAAAGTGGCCAAGAACACTGGGAAGATTGGGAAGACTGCAAAAACAAACAGAGGATAACCGAGAGAGAAATAGGGAAGGAGAGGATCAAATATGAAGGTAAGCTAGCCAGTAATATTAGAAATAAGAATAGTAAACATTTCTTTCAATTCATAAGAAACAAAAGTAGAAATTCGGCCGCTCCAAATTGATGCAGGAAGGCTAGTGATGGGAGATAAGGAAATAGCTGTTGAACTTAATAAATACTTTGTGTCACAGTGGAAGGTATGATTAATATCCCAAAAGTTAAGGAGAGTAAAGGGGCAGAGTTGAGTATAGTAGCCATTACAAAAGAGAAAGTGCTAGAAACGCTGAAAGGTCTAAAAGTTGATAAAATCTCCTGGCCCCAATGGGCCACATCCTAGAGTTCTGAGGGAGGTGGCTTAGGAAATAGCAGAGGTGTTGGTTGTAATCTTTCAAAAATCACGAGTCAGGGAAAGTCCCAGATAATTGGAAAATTACTGTTGTAACTCCCTTGTTCAAGAAAGGATCAAGACAAAAGATGGAAAATTATAGGCCGATTAGCTTAACCTCCGTTATAGGTAAAATTCTAGAATCCAACATGAAGGATGAGATTTCTAAATTCTTGGAAGTGCAGTGTCTGATTAGAACAAGTCAGCATGGATTTAGTAAGGGGAGGTCGTGCCTGACAAACCTGTTAGAATTCTTTGAAGAGGTAATAGTAGGTTAGACCAGGGAAACCCAGTGTGTGTTATCTACCTAGACTTCCAAAAGGCCTTTGGTAAGGTGCCTCACGGGAGGCTGCTGAGTAAGGTGAGGGCCCATGGTGTTCGAGGTGAGCTACTGGGATGGATTGAGGATTGGCTGTCTGACAGAAGGCAAAGAGTTGGGATAAAAGGTTCTTTTTCAGAATGGCAGCTAATGACAAGTGGTGTCCCGCAGGGGTCAGTATTGGGGCTTGCAACTGTTCACTTTTTATTTATTATTGATCTGGATGAAGGGCCTGGGGGCATTCTGGCAAAGTTTGCCAATGATACAAAGTCAGGCAGGCAGGTAGGTAAATAGTTCTGAGGAGGTGGGGAGGCTGCAGAAAGATTTAGACAGTTTAGGAGAGTGGTCCAAAAAATGGCTGATGAAATTTAATGTGAGCAAATGCAAGGTCTTGCACTTTGGAAAAAAGATACAGGGACAGACTATTTTCTAAACGGTGAGAAAATTCCTAAAACCAAAGTACAAAGGGATCTAGGAGTGCTAGTCCAGGATTCTCTAAAGTTTGACTTGCAGGTTGAGTCTGTGGTTAAGAAAACAAAGATAGTGTTATCATTTATCTCTAGGGTTGGAATATAAAAGCAGCAATGTGTTACTGAGACTTTATAAAGCTCTAGTTAGGTCCTATTTAGAAATACTGTGTCCAGTCTTGGGCCCCATACCTCAGGAAGGGCATACTGGCACTGGAGCATGTCCAGCAGAGATTCACACGAATGACCCCTGGAATGGTAGGCCTAACATACGACGAACGGCTGAGGATCCTGGGATTGTATTCATTAGAGTTTAGAAGGTTGAGGGGAGATCTAATAGAAACTTACAAGATAGTGCATGGCTTAGAAAGGGTGGATGCTGGGAATTTATTTCCCAGGTAGGGATACCAGGACCATGGGCACAACCTTAGAATTAGAGGGGGGGTCAAGTTAAAATGGAAAAGAGGCATTTCTTCAGCCAGAGAGTGGTGGGCCTGTGGAATTCATTGACATGGAGCGCAGTGGAGGCCGGGACGTTAATTGTCTTCAAGGCAGAGATTGATTAACTTCTTAATCTCTCAAGGAATTAAGGGATCTGGGGAGAGTTCGAAAAGTGGTGTTGAAATGCCCATCAGCCATGACTGAATGGTGGAGTGGACTCAATGTGCCAAATGGCCTTACTTCTACTCCTATGTCTTATGGTCTTCTAACAGGCATTTCTACAGTGAAGCTATAGATGGCCTGAAGATAATCACAGGATTAATCAAAAACAAAAGGGAATGTTGATGAGATATATCACCATCTCCTGTTCGAGGACAATTAACATTGGGTTGATTTGCCAGCGACGTTCAGATCCCATGCAAGAATTAAAACTAACTGTAGACTTCTTTATCTACATAGACACAATGTAGCATTATCCAATCCCAACACCGAGCTGTTTACTGGATAACTATGCCAATGAAAAATTGGCCTGTAGGCCATGTGCTGTGATGCTAATTTTTTTTTTAATTGGTTATGTCTAGGTGATGGCAGTAAGATGGCTGATGCAACAACTTTATTATCAATCTGTGATCCTGTGCACATCGTTCTTATAAAGACAGATACATCTGGAGAAACAACTTTAATGGCCTCACACTACTTGGAATGGCGGTCTTTGCTGAGCTCACCAGATGGAAAATTGAACATGTCTTTAGAGCTATTGGGTGTGGGTAAGAATTCCATTGCATTATTTCAATCTAACATTTCAATTTTGAGATTAGTTTCATATTCACTCATGGGACATGAAATTGCCTGCTGAGTCAGCATTTATTGCCTGTCCCTAGTTGCCCCTGCAAAGGTGGAGGTGAACTGTCACCTTGAACCGCTGTAAACCTGTTCTTTAAGTACACCCATAATGCCATTAGGGAGGGAATTCCAGGATTTTGATCCAGCCACAATGGACTTGTCTTGTAGCTGTTGGTCAGTTTTGAGGAGTTGGGAGGTGAGTTACTCATTGCAGTATTCCTACCTGCTCTTATAGCCACTGTATTATGTGGTATTAAAGTTCTGAAGTTGATAATTCCAAATGGAGTTGAGGCTTAATTTGCTTGAGGGGTCTTATTTTGATTGCTACATGCAATAAAGTTTAAATTGTTGTTTCAGTACTTGATTTTGAGAGTTTTCTTAAGTAGCCGAATTAAAAGTAACATCTGGTGATTTAGCCACAACAGTGGCAAGTCCAGTCGAGTTTCTGGGCAACGTTAGCCCATGGGAAGTTGACTATGGGGTATTCAATGATCATAATGTTATTGAATTTGGTGGTTAGATTGATGGTCATCACCTAGCATTTGTGTGGCGTGAATGTTATTTGCTATTTTTCAGTCCAATGCTTTGCCTTCATCTATCTTATTAGAGTCAGAGCTCAGAAACAGATGTTTGGTCCAACTTGTCCATGCTGACCAGATTTCCTAGTACCTTTTTGCCAGCATTTGGCCCATATCTCTCTAATCCTTTCCTGTTCATACACCCATGCTGATGCCTTTAAAATGTTGTAATTGTACCAGCCTCCACCACTTCCTCTGGCAGCTCATTCCATATACACACACCACCCTCCGTGTGAAAAAGTTGCCCCTTAGGTCCCTTTGGTATCTTTCCCCACTCACCTTTAAACCTTTGCCCTCCAGTTTTGGACTCCCCTACCCTGGGGAGAAGACCTTGTCTATTCACCCTTCCTTTGCCCCTCATGGTTTTATAAACCCCAGAAGGTCACCCCTTAACCTCCAACGATCCAGGGAAGATAGCCCCAGCCTATTCAGCCTCTCTCTATAGCTCAAACTCTCCAACCCTGGCAACATTCTTGTAAATCTTTCATTCAGGAAATTATAATTATCAAGAAAACATAGGGGACTGATTTTCATACAAACAGAACAAGCGTTCTTGGTAAACTTGCACATCATATTTTTTCAGGTCTAAACAAGAAGGCCATAAAATCAATTTTACACTCCTACTGCAAAGGTCCTAGTTCTCCAAACCTCCATGGTAACAACCACCATTTACGTTAGAATTTAGTCTCCTAGCTCAATCTTACTCTAAAACTAGTAGTGTTGAAAGAAGCATTGACCTTCTGGTTTGGTTAAAAATAGTGAGTAGCAAATAAATTATAACTCATTTAAGTTAGTCAGCCATAAAATTTACTTGCATATTAAATGAGTTATAACTTATCCTGCTATTCACTACTCACCATTTTTAACCAAGCCAGAAGATTATACTCATTATTCAGCATCAATTCAAAAGCATCTGAAAAGAAGAACAATTTTCAGTGAATGGCTGTGATGAGGCAATTTTGTTATGTGCAAAACAGAAACATATTGAGTTTTTGTTCTGCAATATGATTGATTGTACTGTAGTAGAGACAAGACAAAAATGAGGTCCATGTGAAGAACATATAAACTTTTAATCCATTAGGACAAGTAACATCTCTGAACCAATTTTTTTTTTCTGGAGTTACTGTAAAATATATTCACCCAGTATTACCACCTCAAAAAAATTCTAGTAAATTTTGTCAGGCATGATTTCTCCTTCATTAAACCATGCTTGATCATACATATTTCTAAATGCTCTACCATTTATATCCTTCATGGTAACATTTTCCCAATAAGAGATGTTGGGTTAATTGGACTGTTTTTGTCACCTTCAGTTTTTTTTTAAAGTATTAATTTGACAGTTTTCCAATCCTCTAGGACTTTTGCAGAACCAAAGGATTCCTGGGAGATTACTACCAGTGAATCCATTATTTCTGTAGATATGTCCATTAATATCCTAGGATGCATGATCAGGTCCAGCTGATTACTCTACTCTGCCTTTTAGTTCCGTTAGTTTCACCATCACTTTTTTTTAATTCTTCACCCCCCCCCACCCCCCTCCTCCCTTCCCCTGCCCCTTGATACATTAATAATGTTTTCTACTGTGAAGATTGGTGCAAAATATTTATTCACTGCCTCTGCCATTTCCAAGTTTTGGCATTATTATTTTGCCATCCTCATTATCTAAGGAGGCTGCATTCATTTTAACTTCTGTCACCCTTTTTTGTTTAATATACATTTTAAAGAAGCATTTGCTATCTGTCTTGATACTATTTGTAAGTTTAGTTTAAAAGTTTATCTTCTCCCTTTCTTTTGGTAATCTTCTGTTGGATTTTAAAATTCTGAACAAAAACTACCACTAATCTTTGCAACACTTTTTTTTTCCTTTTCAATTTGATGCTATGCTTAACTTACCTAACTAGCCACAGTTTGCATATCCCTTCCTAGAATTCTCCTTTTTTTATTTTTGCTGGGATATCGTGTTGCTGGTTGCCATGAGCCATTTTCTTCGTTTACCATTGTTCCTCGGCCACTTTTTCTATTAAACTCCTTGACCTGCCAATCCCAGCCAGTTCTGCCCTCATTCCTCATAATTTTGCATGATAATCTGTGTTTATAAATTTGCAATTTTAGTAACTATATTCTGGGTATTCCCTTTTTTTTCCCCTTCCTCCCAACTCCACCTATTAACTTCTTAAACTCTATTTTAATGGTATCTACCTCCCCCAGCGTTTTTGAGCACACTGGTATTCCTTTCTAATATTCTTACACTGCTCTCCCCAGCAGCAAACCAAAAAACTGTACAAAGAGCTCAGTTCTGGCTTTGTATAGATGCAAGATGTCTGTAATCAATTAAGTTGCTGTAACAAATATCCACAATTTGGGGTAAATATGTCTTTTAATGATTTAGTAATTAGCATGACTCTAAAGTTAAAAGCTGTTGTTGTATTTACACACACTGGCTAGCGTGCTGTGTGTTTCTAGCAATTTCATTTTTTTATTGTAATTTTTTTTTAGAAAGGGGCTATCATTTTGAATTCACTTGACACTGAACATTTGCTCAAACAAATTCTTCTACTTTCAGGCACAGAGTCTAAAGTTCCTGTTGGAATTTTGAATATAAAACTTGAAATCTATCCCCGGCTGGTGCAACCATTAAACCAAGAAATAGTAAATACTCAGGTATAGTATGTCAAGTTTATTGTCATGGAGGCAGTATTTCTTTTTGTACTGACAGACAGAGACTAGTGAATTCTTAATATTATGAGAGAAAACCATTTCCAATACCATTCATGTTGAATTAAACTAAAGTCCATTTCTGTACATTCCTACTAACTATATTTTATCTGCCCTCATCAAGACCTTTGCTGTTTTATTTATGCACCTCAGATTTTATAAACTTCTATAACCTTAACTTCTGAGGCTCCAGCTATCTGTAAGAATAATAAGGTGGTTATGGCAGGGGATTTTAACTATCCAAACATCAACTGGGACTGCCATAATGTTAAAGGTTTAGATGGAGAGGAATTTCTTAAGTGTGTACAAGACAATTTTCTCATTCAGTATGTGGATGTACCTACTAGAGAAGGTGCAAAACTTGACTCTTGGGAAATAAGGCAGGGCAGGTGACTGAGGTGTCAGTGGGGGAGCACTTTGGGGCCAGTGACCATAATTCTATTAGTTTTAAAATAGTGATGGAAAAGGATAGACCAGATCTAAAAGTTGAAGTTCTGAATTGGAGAAAGGCCAATTTTGACTGTATTAGGCAAGAACTTTCAAAAGCTGATTGGAGGCAGATGTTCGCAGGTAAAAGGACGGCTGGAAAATGGGACGCCTTCAGAAATGAGCTAACAAGAATCCAGAGAAAGTATATTCCTGTCAGGGTGAAAGGGAAGACTGATAGGTATAGGGAATGGTGGATGACTAAAGAAATTGAGGGTTTGGTTAAGAAAAAGAAGGAAGCATATGTCAGGTACAGACAGGGATAGATCGAGTGAATCCTTAGAGTATAAAGAAAGCATGAGTATACTTAAGAGGGAAATCAGGAGGGCAAAACGGGGACATGAGATAGCTTTGGCAAATAGAATTAAGGAGAATCCAAAGGGTTTTTAGAAATATATTAAGGACAAAAGGGTAACAAGGGAGAGAATAGGGCCCCTCAAAGATCAGCAAGGCGGCCTTTGTGTGGAGCCACAGAAAATGGGGGAGATACTAAATGAATATTTTGCATCAGTATTTACTGTGGAAAAGGATATGGAAGATATAGACTGTAGGGAAATAGATGGTGACATCTAGCAAAATGTCCAGATTACAGAGGAGGAAGTGCTGGATGTCTTGAAGCGGTTAAAAGTTGATAAATCCCCAGGACCTGATTAGGTGTACCCGAGAACTCAGTGGGAAGCTAGAGAAGTGATTGCTGGGCCTCTTGCTGAGATATTTGTATCATCGATAGTCACAGGTGAGGTGCCAGAAGACTGGAGGTTGGCAAACGTGGTGCCACTGTTTTAAGAAGGGTGGTAAGGACCAGCCAGGGAACTATAGACAGGTGAGCCTGACCTCGGTGGTGGGCAAGCTGTTGGAGGGAATCCTGAGGGACAGGATGTACATGTATTTGGAAAGGCAAGGACTGATTAGGGATAGTCAACATGGCTTTGTGTGTGGGAAATCATGTCTCACAAACTTGATTGAGTTTTTTGAAGAAGTAATAAAGAAGATTGATGGCAGAGCAGTAGATGTGATCTATATGGACTTCAGTAAGGCTTTCAACAAGGTTCCCCATGGGAGACTGATTAGCAAGGTTAGATCTCATGGAATACAGGGAGAACTAGCCATTTGGATACAGAACTGGCTCAAAGGTAAAAGACAGGGTGGTGATGGAGGGTTGTTTTTCAGACTGACGGCCTATGACCAGTGGAGTGCCACAAGGATCGGTGCTGGGTCCGATACTTTTTGTCATTTACATAAATGATTTGGATGCAAGCATAAGAGGTATA
Organism: Chiloscyllium punctatum; assembly: GCF_047496795.1. NCBI lineage: Eukaryota > Metazoa > Chordata > Chondrichthyes > Orectolobiformes > Hemiscylliidae > Chiloscyllium > Chiloscyllium punctatum. The sequence goes on from NC_092743.1 coordinate 15,345,509, forward strand.
GTTAGTAAGTTTGCAGATGACACCAAAATTGGAGGTGTAGTGGACTGCGAAGAGGGTTACCTCAGATTACAACAGGATCTGGACCAGATGGGCCAATGGGCTGAGAAGTGGCAGATGGAGTTTAATTCAGATAAATGCAAGGTGCTGCATTTTGGGAAAGCAAATCTTAGCAGGACTTATACACTTAATGGTAAGGTCCGAGGGAGTGTTGCTGAACAAAGAGACCTTGGAATGCAGGTTCATAGCTCCTTGAAAGTGGAGTCGCAGGTAGATAGGATAGTGAAGAAGGCGTTTGGTATGCTTTCCTTTATTGGTCAGTATTGAGTACAGGAGTTGGGAGGTCATGTTGTGGCTGTACAGGACATTGGTTAGGCCACTGTTGGAATATTGCGTGCAATTCTGGTCTCCTTCCTATCGGAAATATGTTGTGAAACTTGAAAGGGTTCTGAAAAGATTTACAAGGATATTGCCAGGGTTGGAGGATCTGAGCTACAGGGAGTGGCTGAACATGCTGGGGCTGTTTTCCCTGGAGCGTCAGAGGCTGAGGGGTGACCTTTATAGAGGTTTACAAAATTGAGGGGCATGGATAGGATAAATAGGCAAGTCTTTTCCCTGGAGTTGGGGAGTCCAGAACTAGAGGGCATGGGTTTAGGGTGAGAGGGGAAAGATATAAAAGAGACCTAAGGGGCAACCTTTTCACACAGAGGGTGTCAGAGGATGTGGTGGAGGCTGGTACAATTGCAACATTTAAGAGGCATCTGGATGGGTATATGAATAGGAAGGGTTTGGAGGGATATGGAGCAGGTGCTGGCAGGTGGGACTAGATTGAGTTGGGATATCTAGTCGGCATGGACTGGTTGGACCGAAGGGTCTGTTTCCATGCTGTACATCTCTATGACACTATTCAGCCTCTCCCTAAAACTCAAATCCTCCAGTCCCAACAACATCCTGGTAAATCCTTTCTGAATCCTTTCCAATTTAATAATATCATTCCCAGAGCAGGGTGACCAGAACTGGACACTACTCCAAAAGTGGCCTCGCCAGCATCCTGTACAACCTGAACCTCCCCACTCCTGTAATCAATGGTCTGAGTAATGAAGAGAAACGTGCTAAATGCCTTTTGTCTACCTGTGGTGCAACTTTCAAAAAAACTCTGTACTTGAACCACCAGATCTCTGTTGGACACCTTGACTTATGCCCTTACCATTAACAATATAAGTCCTGCCCTTGTTCATTTTACCAAAATGCAATATCCGCATTTATCTAAATTAAAGTCCATCTGCAACTCTTCAGCCCATTGGCCCAATTGAACAAGATCCTTTTGTAATCTTAGATAACCTTCTTCACCAATTTTGGTGTCATTTGTAAACTTACTAACCATGCTTCATTAAGTTCTCATCCAAATTATTTATATAAATGACAAATCACAGTGGACCCAGCACTGATCCTTGCAGAACACTGCTGGTCACAGGCCTCCACCACCACCCTCTGTCTCCTATCGTGAAGCCAATTTTGTATCCAATTGGCAAGCTTTCCCTGAATCCCATGTGTTTTTTTTTAAATGAGCAGTTAGGAAGTTGTTGGTATTGTGCTAAACTGTTCATTGTTTTGGACAAATCGCTTTGTTGAAGGATGATGAGACCTCTATACAAGACTTGTACACCCAGCCAGAGACATTAGTTCTCTTCTGATATACCACTTCTAGTTCCACCTGAGTACAAGCATCACTTGACCCAACTGAAAATGCTGTTCTTGGTTCTACTTAACTTGGTCAAACAGATGTTTCCACTTTCCAAGGTTAAAAATCGCACAAGGCCAGGTTGTGGTCCAACAGGTTTATTTGGAAGCACTAGCTTTCGGAGTGCTACTCCTTCAGGTGGTTGTGGTGCACCTGATATAGCGAACCACCTGATGAAGAAGCAGCCCTCTTAAAGCTAGTGCTTCCAAATAAACCTGTGGGACTATAACCTGGTATTGTAATTTTTAACTTTGTACACCCCAGTCCAACACGGGGGTCTCCAAATCCTTCCACTTTCCAGTTATTTAAAAATTCATATAGCTACAATAGGTTTTTATTTCGCTCAACGTCACTCCCATAATAGCTGATAAATATTCTCATTCTGAATAAGGTGTAATATAAAATGGCTTCTCAACCTTGTCAGGTACCTACCATAACTCCTGGTTATGCTTATCTTTAAGTTCAAACTGTGAATTCAGTTTTCTTTCCGACTTTAACCGTGTCTTTTAATGTGGTCAGTTCATTTCTCCAATGATGTATAATCACACAGATCCGTAGTGAACCCTGGAAATCATTGTTCTCTTGGATGTCATAAGCAACTTTTTATTACCAAATATACTACATGACTAAGGCATGACAATGAATCAGTTGTCACATATACTTGATATTGCAATCTGGGGCACGTTACCTTGTATGTTCTCCCACATTTCCTGAAGGTGGAGTCAGTAGCTTTCTCATGAACTCAGCTGATAGTAAACCACAAATTGGTTTGTATTTCATTTGATTGAATAGACTGCAATTTTCTAGTGAATTACCTCTATTTCTTGTCATTCCTCACATCAAATAGCAAAACAGGCCGCTCCATTTCAATTGTAGTCTGAACTCAATGTTCATGGCCCCCTAGATTCATAGCTTCACTTGGAATATCTCTGGCTCCTCGCAGATTAAAAATCAAGACTGTGGTTCTTGCTGTCTCAGAATTGCATAGACTTCTTTCTCCATAGAGAGAGAGAGGGAGGCTGACTTCACCGTCTCTCAATTCTAACATTAGTACTATTTGCTGAACTAGTCAAAGTGCTAATTTTGACTGATCCCAAACCTATAGTAAACTTGGAAACATAGAATCATAAAATGCCTACAGTGCAGAAAGAGGCCTTCTGGCCCATTGAACCTGTACCAACACTCTGAAGAACATCCCACCCAGACCCACTTAGCCCCCCGCTCCAAATCCCCATAATCTTGCATGTCTAATCCACCCAACCTGCAGATCCCTGGACACATGAGGGGGAATTTAGCATAACCAATCCATCTAACTTGGACTGTGGGAATATAAGCAGAGCAGTGGAAGAAACCGACACAGACATAGAAAGAAAGTGCAAACTCCACATAGACTTTTGTTTAAAATTGATTTGCAGGACTTGGGTGTCACTGGCTGGCTAGCATTGATAGCCAATCTCTATTGAGAAGATGGTGGTGAGCTGCTTTCTTGAATCACTGCAGTCCACTTGCTGTGGGTTGGCCCACAATGGCAGCAGCGAAGGAATTCCAGGATTTTGACCCGACAATTGTGAAGGAATGGCGGTATATTTCCAAGTCAGTGAGTGAGTGGCTTGGAGGGGAACTTGCAGGTTTGTGTTCCCAAGTACATGCTGCCCTTGTCCTTCTAGATGGAAGTAGTCTTGGGTTTGGAAGGTGCTGTCTAAGGATCTTTGGTGAATTTGTGCACTGCATCTTGTAGAAAGTACACATTGCTGCTACTGAGTGCTGGTGATGGAGGGTAGATGTGGTGCCAGTCAAGTGGGTTGCTTTGTCCTGGATGGTGTCAAGCTTCTTGAATGTTATTGGAGCTGCATCCATTCAGGCAAGTGGGGAGTATTCCATTACACTCCTGACTTGTGCCTTGTAGATAGTGGATAGACTTTAGGGTGTGAGGAGGTGAGTTACTCGCCACTATATCCCTAGTCTCTGACCTGCTCCTGTCGAGTTTCTAGTCAATGGTAACCCCAAGGATTTTGACAGTGGGGGATTCAGTGATGGTAATACTGTTGAATGTTAAGGGGCGTGGTTAGAGTGTCTCTTATTGGTGATGCTCATTATGTGATGCAATTGTTACTTGCCACTTGTCAGCCCAAGCCTAGATATTGTCGAGATCTTATTGCATTTGAGAACGGACTGCTTCAGTATCTGAGGAATTGCAAATGGTGCTGATCACTGTGAACATCCTCACTTAAGACCTTATGACAGAGGGAAGGTCAATGATGAAGCAGCTGAAGATTGTTGGGTCTAGGACACTACTCTGTGGGACTCCTGCAGAGATGTCCTGAAGCTGAGATGACTTACCCTTGACAACTACAACCATTTTCCTTTGTGCCAGGTTTGACTCTAACCAGTATTTACCCCCTGATACCCATTGCTTCCAGTTTTGCCAGGTCTCCTTGATGCCATATGTGATCAACTGCAGCCTTGATGTCAAGAGCTGTCACTCTCATCTCCCCTCTGGAATTCCGCTCTTTTTTGTACATGTTTGAACCAAGGCTATAATGAGATCAGGAGCTGAGTGACCCTGGCAAAACCTAAACTGGGCATCACCAAGCAGGGTTGTTGTAGAGCAGGGTCGAGAGTGTGGTGCTTGAGAGCAGTTGTTGCTTGATAGCTCTGCTGATGATGCCTTCCTTCACTTTACTGATGATAGAGAGCGGACTGATTGGGTGGTAATTGGCAAGATTGGATTTGTCCTGCTTTTTGTGTGCAGGACATACTTGAGCAGTTTTCCACATTGTCAGGTAGATACCAGGATTGTCACTGTACTGGAAGAACTTGGCTAGAGGAGCAGCAAGTTCTAGAGCATATGTCTTCAGTACATTGCTGCAATATTATAAGGACCGATTTGCCTTTGCAGTATCCAGTGCCTCCAGCCATTCCTTGATATCACGTGGAGTGAATCGAATTGGCTGGAGAGTGATATCTGGGATGCTGCGGACCACTGGAGGAGCCAGAGATGGATCATCCACTTGCCACTTCTGACTGAACATTGTTGCGAGTGCATCAGCCTTATCTTTTGCACTGATGTGCTGGGCTCCTCCATCATTGAGGATGGGGGTATTTGTGGAGCCGCCTCCTCCAGTGAGTTGTTTAATAGTCCACCACCATTCACAACTGGATGTGGCAGGACCGCAGAGCTTCGATCTGATCCGTTTGGTTGTGGGATTGCTTAGCTCTGTCTGTCACTTACTGTTAATGCCATTTGGTACACAAGTAGTCCTGTTTGGTAGCTTCACCAGGTTGACACTTCATTTTTAGGTATGCCTGATGCTGCTCCTGTCAACCAAGATTGGAATCTAACCTGGGTCCCTAGCGCTGTGAGGCAGAAGTGCTAACCACTGTGCTATCCATAATCTGATCCTCCTTCCTGACTCCTGGTACATTTCAAGGGACAGGAACATACAGGACAAAGCTATCACCTCCCGGTTTTCCTCTTGACCACACTCCATTTTGACTTGGGTATCTGTTGTCATTCTTTCATGATGGTTGCATCAAAATCCTAGAATTTCTGACTTAATGCCTTCCTTTTAGAAAATTAGAGACGTCAGTATTTTCTATGCTGTAAATATCCAGTCCTCTTTCCTGATTCTCCACTTTGGCCACAGTGCATTCCATCTACCTATCTATTCCAACGCATTAATGAAGCTGGTCAGTTTTTAACAACAGTTAGGTGGTTTCATGACTGCCATTACTAATACTTTTAGCTAATACATTTAACTAATACTTTTGAATATGGATTTATTTTGTTGAATGGGTTTCTCTGGATCTTTTACCAAGTCCTGGATTACTATACGAATTTGAATTGAATTGAATTTATTGTCACATGTGCTGAGGCACAGTGAAAAGCTTTGTCTTGTGAGCAATGCAGGCAGATCAGAGTTAAGTAGCATAGATAAGTAAATAATAGGTAAACAGTGGCAAAACAAAAACACAGGTAGGGGTGACTGTTAAGAGTTTGAGAGTCCATTTAGTATTCTAACAACCGTATGGTAGAAACTGTTTCGAAACCGGCTGGTGCATGTGTTCAGGCTTCTGCACCTTTTCCCCAATGATAGAGGTTGTAGAAAAACTTTGCTATTTGAGAACGCTGGCAGCCTTTCCTTGTCAGTGGGTCTGGTAGATGGATTCTGTAGATGGGAGGTTGGCATTTTGTGATTGTCCAGGCCAAGTTCACCACTCTTTCTGTAACCGTCTCTGATCTTGAATGGTACAGTTGCCATACCAGGTAGTGATACATCCAGACAGAAGGCTCTAGATGGCACACCTATAAAAGTTGGAAAGGGTATTCGCCATCATGCCAAATTTCCTCAGCTGCCTGCGGAAGAAGAGGCATTGCTGGGACTTTGTAACCAGTGCATCCACATGAGTCCTAGAAAGCTTGTTGTGGATGACCACTCCCAGGAGCTTGACACTCTCCACTCATTCCACCTCTGTGCTGTTAATGTGTGGGAGGGCATGAGTAACATCCTGCCAAAAGTCAATAAGTAGTTCCTTGGTTTTGCCGGTATTGAGAGCACCATTTTTCCAGGTCTTCCACCTCCTGTCTGTAGTCTGTTTCTTTAGCATCTGAGATTTGACCGACTATGGTGGTGTCATCAGCGAACTTGTAAATGGCATTAGTCTGGTATTTAGTGACGCAGTCATGGTTATGCAGTGAGTTACCGTAGGGGCTGAGTATGTACCCCTGGGGGGCTCCAGTGTTGAGTGCTAGTGAGGATGAAATATTGTTCCCAATCTTCACTGAATGTGTAGACTGTGGATCAGGAAACTGAGGATACAGTTGCACAGAGTGGGCCTTAGTCTGACATCACTAAGCTTAGTAATCTGACTCGAGGGGGTAATAGCGTTGACTACAGTTCAGCCTTCAATGAGTAGAATTCTTGAGTAGCTGTTCTTGGTGTCAAGATGTTCTAGGGAGGAGTGAAGGGCAAGTGATATTGCATCTGACATGGATCTGTTTGTCCAATAGGCAAATTGGAGTGGGTCACGAGTAGTAGGGAGGCTGAAGTTGATTAATGCCATGACCAGCTTTTCAAAGCACTTCATGACCACCAAAGGTAGGGCCACTGGGCAGTAGTCATTGAGACATATTGCATGCGCCTTTTTAGGCACAGGGATTATGTTGGCTCTCTTGAAACAGGCAGGGACAGGGGCCTGCTGCAGGGAGAGGTTGAAGATGTCCAAGAAGATCTCTGCCAGTTGATCTGCGCATGTCCTGAGTGCACGGCCTGATACTCCATCTGGTCCCGTCGCTTTCCTTGGGTTCACACTAAGTAAAACTGATCTGACCTCTGATGCAGTGACTGTTGGGATAGGTTTGTCAGGACTTGTCAGAATACACCAGACTGAGGAAAAATTGAGAAAATTAGTGGTAGTTAATAAAGAGATGCTTCAGATATAAACTAGGTACATTCCAACTAAGGTGAAAGTTAGGGTAATCAAATGCATAGTCCCTTGGATGAAGGAGATACATGCTTGAACAGTTATGCCAATGTAGATGGGGGATGCACATGGGGACCCGATGGAAGCCCATTCATAGTACACTGAAGGAATTACATAGGAAATCGTGTTTTCTGCTGTGGAAATTGACTGCTTAGAACCCTCTGACAGTCTCCATTTTTATTCAGATGCATCAGGGGATTCCAGTGAAATTACCTAACATAATTGCTTAGGACAAGTTAGACTATTAAACACTTAGTCTAATTTCTGAGTAACCATTCATTAGATCCTATATTTACCTTCTATGTCCTCAACTGCACCTCCCCAGATCCTGAGTACCATCCTGACCCCAGTCCCTGACCTGAACACAAGCCCCCTAGTCTCAACACCTACCCACGCTGGCCCTGAGTATTCCCAATCACTGCGTCACTTGCCTTGTCAACTTGCCATCTAGCACCCTATCCACTCAGCATTTTACTCATTCGGCACCTTAGCCTCTACCTGTTTGGCACCCTACACATACTCATCTGGTTTCCTACCTCTGAAACCCACCCCTTTCCTAGCTGGCATCTTACTTACCTAGCACCCGACGTATCTTGCACTCTATTTGGTCTATCACTACTACCTACTTGGCATCATGAGGGGGAATCTGAGAAAGTATCAATAGAAATTGAAATAGCAGCAAAAATGATTTTGAGATTTGAGAGGAATAAGCTACTGGAGTGCTGCTAATGCTTAGATTTGTTGGTCCAGATAGCTTGCATCCTGGGTCGAGAGAATTTTTTAACTTCTATAGGTGTGTTGGAGGTCCCAAAGTACTGGAAAGTGGCAAACATGACTGTCTTTTTCAAAATAAAAAGTACAAGGTGAGTCGTACGAATTACGGATCAGTTAATCTAACATCAAGAGTAGGAAAAGTTTTGGAACAGAATCAAAGAGGCTCAAGTTAATTTAGGAGAGCCAGTTCGGATTTGTAAAAGGCAGATCTTGCTTGACCTTCCCCATGGTTATTTGATAATGTATGAAGATGTGTTAGATATTGCTTGGATGGATTTTAAGAAAGTGCTTGACAAGGTACAAAATAAGCCTCCATTAATTAATTAACAATATTCATGGAATAGAAGGAGCTCTGAGTGTGCGATTGGATTAAAAAGAAACTTAAGTAAATGATAAAAAGCAGCAAGTCATGGTAGCTGGATGTTTTTTCCAAGGTGGAGGATAGTCAGTGATATTCCCCACAGGTCGCTGCTAAGAACACTACTTTCTTACTGTATATAAATGATTTGCATTTTGGAATATAGTGTAAAATTTCAATATTGGCCAATGTTAACAAATTTTCAGAGTAGTGAACAGTGAGAATGAAATGAATTACTTGTGACTGGATGTAGGTAAGTTAGCAGAATGCGCAGCCAAGTGGCAGATGGACATGAGGTGATGGAATTTGAAAGGATGGATGAAGAGGGACAGTATAGATTTAATGGCACAATTCCAAAGTGTGGAGGAAAAGGAGGACCTGGGATTACATGTGCATTGATCTTTCAAGATGCAAGGACATATGAAGGAGCAATCAGCAAAGTAGCTGAGACCTTGGGCTTGATTTAGCAGTAATGAGTAAAGCCTTAGGGGAAGTTGTGCGAAACCTACATAAAGCTCTGGCTAGGTATCGACCAACATTTCCTCTGAACTACATAATCCATGCATAGTGATTAACATCTGCATGTTGATTGTGGCATTGACTTCCAATTCCAGAAGTCGTTGCAAGAACCTTTTTGAGGCCTGGGCAGGCAGTGAAGAAAATTAGAGGGAATGCTGGTGTCAACTAGAGTATTGTCTCTTCTGGTTGCCACACTTTAGGACAAATCTCAAGATCCTTTAGAGGGTACAGAAAAGAACTTCCAGCAATAGATAGAATTAAATTACAGGACTCGATTGGAAAGACTGGACTTGTTCTCCTTTTGAGAAAAAGCGATTGAGTGAAGATTTGATTTGAAGTTTGTCAAAATCTTGTGTCCTTCTACCAAGTAGTCGAGGTAAACTGCTTGACATCAGAACACAGATTTAAGGTTTTGGTTAAGTGTAGTCATGACCTGTAACTCCCAGCCCTTGAAGCTAAAACAATCATTTAAAGGAATAAAATTCTTGGGTTACAGAGACCAAACAAAGGACTGGATCTGATTGGATTACTTTGCAGGGAGTTGACATGTATTTGATACATATAATGGTCCCTTGTAAATTATGATATTTTTTTTAAGTGAACACAAGAGGATTAACAGTTTTGTCAAGAAACACTTCCTCATCTTGAAGTCTTACTCCAGCATTGCCTTCAGAAAAGGGAAAACATTCTGTAAAAATATCCCTTTCTGTAAGATCTTACCATACAGTCAGGTTTAGTACCTGCCAAATAGAAACAGACTTTAGTGACACCCACCCCTTTTCATATTCTAGCATGGTACCTGTGCTTTGTAAGAACTTTCTCTCATCATTTGGTCCAAAATACATTTTAAAAATTAATTTTACTTTTAAATTTGCAGCTAGCATTAGAGCGTAAAAAGACTGCAGAAAAGGAACGCTTATTCCTTGTATATGCAAAGCAATGGTGGAGAGAGTACCTTCAGATCAGACCTTCACACAACACCAGACTTGTGAAAATCTTTGCACAGGTTTGTATCTAATTTGTGTGGTGCATATGTAAATTGATATTGCGGATGGTGCTTTAAAGTAGTCAACAACGTTCCTCTCACCGTCTAACACCCTTGGTCCCCTGCAGAGACTTAGTGTGAGGGGAATGTCGAATACTATTTGTATGGTCTTTTGATCTCCATGCCCTTGATCTCTCTGCCAATAAATTCCGCCTTCTGTGTGCATCCCTCTCACTTCACCTGACGAGGGGACTACGCTCCAACAGCTTGTGATTTCAAATAAACCTGTTGAACTATAAACTGGTGTCATGTGACTTCTGACTTTGTCCACCTCAATTCAACATCGGCACCTCCACGACCACTTTGGGAAAGGAAGAACATTGAAGGGGGAGAAAAATTCTCTGGTTCTTGTATGTCTTGTATCTACATATATACCTATAGAAATTCTTGTCATCTTTCTTACTTTTCTAGTTTGCTCACTTTCATTTTTTTTTCCCCCTTTCTGTTCATTAATCTTTTAATTATTCTTTACCTTTTTCTTTCTATTCTGGCCAGTCATCTGATCTGCCTCTCATTGTTGCAAATTATATTGATTTACCTTGAGTTTGATGCTTTCCTGAACTATTTTAATTAGCTAAAAATGGTGGGTCCTCCCCTTAGAATGGTTCTTCATTCCTGTCAATGCTTCTCTATTGCACCATCTTCTAACCTAGTATCCCAGTTCATTTCATGCCCACATATCACCCAGACTTCAGTTTAAAAAGTTAGTCTTAGACCCACTCATCTGTTTAAAACTGGATGTAAAAGTCAATCAGATCATGATTGCTGCTGTCTTAAAGTGCCTTTTCTCTGAGGTTCTTAATAAATCCCATCACATTACCATGTTTAATATAGCCTGTTCTCTGGCTGGTTCCAGAAAGTGTTGCTTTAAGAAGTACCTTATGAACTCTTTATCCAGTTTACAATTGCCACTCTAATTTTTCCATTTTATATAGAGATTACCATCCACCATGATCATTGTCCCTATATCATGAGTAGCCAATATTTTTTCTTGTGTATTTTATTCTACATTGTGGTTACTATTAAGGAGCCTGTTGATCACTCCCACTAGTGACTTCTTTCCCTAACAATTCCTCATTTCCATAGAAAACCAATTCCACATCACTGTCTCCTGAACCAAGGTCATCTCTAACTGTAGCATTAATGCCATCTTTGATTAACAATATTGCCTTTCCAACTTTGTCTAGCTTCCTGTTTTTCTTGAAGTCCTATGCCCCTCAATATCCTGGATCCACTGCTTGTCATCTTGCAGTCAGGTTGCTGTATTGGCTATCAGATAACATTTACTGAATACTAAATCAGAGGGCAAAAGAGGAGTGGAAATAATCATCCTGTGAAATTCCAGTATCTACAGAGATGATGAATGCATAGATAGTTATCTTCAGAAATCCTGATATTCTGGAAAAGTTCCAGAGGACTGGAAAACAATAATTTAACACCATTGTTTAAAAGAAACAAAAAAAAGTAACTATAGACCAGTTAGCTTAATGTCTGTTGTAGAGTCATTGAGATGTACAACACTGAAACAGACCCTTCAGTCCAACTCGTCCATGCCAACCAGATAGCCTAACCTAATCTAGTCCCATTTGCCAACATCTAGCCCATATCCCTCCAAAACCTTCCTATTCATATATCCATCTATTTGCCTTTTAAATGTGCAATTGTACCAGCCTCCACCACTTCTTCTGGTAGCTCATTCCATACAAGCACCACCCTCTGCATGAAAAAGTTGCCCCGTAGGTGCCTTTTATATCTTTCCCCTCTCACCCTAAAGCTATACCTCTAGTTCTGGACTGCCCCCATCTCAACAAAAACTGCTTTTGTCTATTTATCGTATCCATGCCCATCATGATTTTATAAACCTCTGTAAGGTTATCCTTCAGCCTCCCAATGCTCTGGGAAAACAGCCCCAGCCTATTCAGGCTCTCCCGATAGCTCAAATCCTCCAACCCTGGCAACATCCTTGTAAATCTTTTCTGAGCCCTTTCAAGTTTCATAACATCCTTCCAATAGGAAGGAGGCCAGCATTGAATGCAATATTCTAACAGTGGCCTGACCAATGTCCTATACAGCTGCAATATGACCTTCCAATTCCTATACACCATATTCTGACCAATAAAGGAAAGCATACCAAATGTCTCCTTTACTATGTTATCTACCCGTAACTCTACTTTCAAGGAATTATCAACCTGCACCCCAAGGTCTCTTTGTTCGGCAACACTCCCTGGGATCTTACCATTTAAGTGCATAAGTCCTGTTATGACTTGCTTTTCCAAAATGCAGCACCTTGCATTTATCTAAATTAAACTCCATCTGCCACTTCTCAGCCCCTTGGCCCATCTGATCCAGATCCCATTGTATTCTAAGGTAATAACCTTCGCTGTCCACTACATCTCCAATTTTGGTGTCATCTGCAAACTTACTAACTGTACCTTCTATGATCACATCCAAATACTTTATATAAATGACAAAAAGTAGTGGACCAGCACTGATCCTTGTGGCATTCCACTGGCTTCCTGTCTGAAAAGCAATCCTCCACCACCACCCTCTGTCTTCTACCTTCAAGCCAATTTTATATCCAAATGGATAGTTTTTCCTGTTTTCCATGAGATCTTACTTTGCTAACCAATCTCCCATAGGGAACCTTATCGAATGCCTTACTGAAGTCCATGTAGATCACGTCCACTGCTCTGCCTCGTCAATCTTCTTTGTTATTTTTCAAAAAACTCCCAAGTTTGTGAGACATGATTTCCCATGCACAAAGCCATGCTGACTATCCCTAATCAGTTGATTAAAGCAAATTACTGCAGATGCTGGAATCTGAAACCAAAAGAAAAAATGCTGGAAAATCTCAGCAGGAGAGAAAAGAGCTGACATTTCGAGTCTTTTTAGCTTTGACAAAGGGTCAGTTAGACTCAACGTCCGCTCTTTTCGCTCCGTATAGATGCTGCCAGACGTGCTGAGATTTTCCAGCATTTTCTCTTTTGGATCCCTAATCAGTCTTGCCTTTCCAAATACATGTAAATCCTGTTGCTCAGGATTCCCTCCAACAATTTGCCCACCACCAATGTCAGGCTCACCAGTCTGTAGATCCCTAGCCAAACTCCTGGCACGTCACCTGTGACTATCGATAATGTAAATATCTCTGCAAGGGGCCCAGCAATCTCTTTCCTAGCTTCCCACAGAGGTCTCTGGTACACCTGATCAGGTCCTGGGAATTTGGTACAATTTTATGCATTTCAAGGCATCCAGCACCACCACCTCCGTAATATGGACATTTTTCAAGATGCCACCATCTATTTCCCCACATTCTATATCTTCTATGGTGTTCTCCACAGCAAGCACTGATGCAAAATACTTGTTTAGTATCTTCCCCCATTTGCTGCTGCTCCATACATAGGTTGCCTTTCTGATCTTGAGGGGCCCTATTCTCTCCCTAATTACTTTTTTTTTCTTTAATATATTTGTAAAAACCCTTCAGATTCTCCTTAACCCTGTTTGCCAAAGCTATCCTCTTTTTGCCCTCCTGATTTCCCCCTTAAGTATACTCCTACTGCCTTTATACTCTTCTAATAATTCTCTTGATCTCTCCTGCCTATACCTGACGTATGCTTCCTTCTTTTTCTTAACCAAAACCTCAATTTCTCTCGTCATCCAATATTCCCTACACCTACCAGCCTTTCCTTTCACCCTATCAGTAATACACTGTCTCTGGACTCTCGTTATCTCTGAAGGCTTTCAATTTTCTAGCTGTCCTTTTACCTGCAAACTTCTGCCCCCAGTCAGGTTTTGAAAATTCTTGCCTAATACTGTCAAAATTGGCCTTCCTCCAATTTAGAACTTTAACTTTTAGACCCGGTCTATCCTATTCCATCACTATTTTAAATCTAATAGAATTATGGTCGCTGGCCCCAAAGTACTCCCCCACTGACCCATCAGTCACCTGCCCTGCCTTATTTCCCAAGAGCAGGTCAAGTTTTGCACCTTGTCTACTAGGTACATTCACATACTGAAGCAGAACATTTTCTTGTACACACTTAATAAATTCCACTCCATCTAAACCCTTAACACTATAGCAGTCCCAGTCTATGTTTGGAAAGTTAAAATCGCCTACCATAACTACCCTATTATTCTTACACCTGTGATAATGTTAGTTTATTAGAAAAAATCAGGTAGCAAAGCATTTAGAAATGTATAATATGTATAAAACGAAGAGGTAACAAGCAGGGTGAATAAAGGAGAAGCAGTCAATCTAATATATTTGGATGTTCAGAAGGTATTTGATAAGGTGCCACAATAAGAGTCAATGTAGTATATAAGCTTTGGTAGAGGGTTGGCCGACTAATAGAAGACACATTAGTGTTTTCAGAATGGCAACCCATAACTGGTGGAGTACTATAAGGATCAGTTTTGGGGCCACAAGTATTTACGATATATGATTTTGGTAAGCAAAGTGGTTGTATTATCCCCAAGTTTATGGATCACAGATAAATAGATGGGAAGCCAAGTACTGAGAATGATGCACACAATCTGCAAAGGGATATAAAGAAGAGACTGAGAGGTTATGCACTTAGGCAGGAAAACAAAAGTTGCAGAAAGCCTCACCAGGGATTTGGGAGTCCTCTCCAATGAATCAAAAAAGGTCAGTATCCAAGTTCAACAGGTAATGGAGAAGACAACTAGAATGTTGGGCTTTATTTCAAAGGGAATAGAGTATAAATATCAGGAGGTTTTGCTAAAACTGTAAAAGATGTTTGTCTGATGTCAGCTGAAATACTGTAACAATTTTGGATATCTTACGTAAGAAAGGAATGTTCACTAGGTTATCAATTTTTAACCCCTTCCACCAATTTAAACTGGCAGCTTTCTGAAGTGAAATTTTACCCAGCATTAACTTGCTGCAGGACTGCCACCAGAATTGTGATAATGTACTCCTTAGCCTGAAGCCCTAACCTTTTAGCTGGGAACAGGTGGCATTGCGATACAAATCCAGTTTGTTGAAGCTGCTGACCTCCTTTAATGAACAATGTTATCAGGATAGTCCTCAGGAACCTGAATCCTCTTGTAAAGCCATCAAAGATGAATTCCCCTCCACCTTTCCTTTGCTATTGATACCCTAGCTACAGTCAGCTCAGTGAAAAGCCTGGGAGTTGATCCTGTGATTGTCTTTGTCTTTGTCTAAACAGCAGAAGGAGCTACTTTTATTAAACTTGTAAATTTAGTAAAGTATTTTATGATTAATTATCTCTCATTGTGGGAATACCTTCAGCAAATATTGTTGTAACAGTGTTGAGTGGACAAATTTAATTAGATTTGGTGCAAGTTTTAATTAACAAAGTTACTTAATCTTTTCATTTGACTTTCAAAAGCCTTTTATGATTATTCCTTCAAGTTTCAATATAATGTCCATAAAGTTGAATGGGTACCCTCCCTGAAAGGTGAAACTGTTTGTAGGTTCAGTTATTCATGAATAACTTTTTCTAACAGCCTCTGATTCTGATTCACTTTTATTTGCATGTGAATGAAATGTTATAAATGGATTCTATTTTTACACCGAATAAACTAACTTTTTTTAGTTTTTCTCTTCTTTGTTCCACCTCAGGATGAGAATGGGGTGAACCGTCCAGTTTGCTCCTATGTAAGACCATTGCGTGCCGGAAGGCTTCTGGACACACCAAGGCAGGCAGCCCGATTTGTCAATGTGCTTGGTTATGAAAGAGCAGTCGGGGTTGGAGGTGGATCGAAGCAAGAGCAGTGGTGTACTCTGCTGCCTTTTCTCTGCAGAGGCAAGGTATTCCTTTTGTAATAAGTTGTATTTCCAAAGGCAACAATGAATTCTGTCCTCAGCAAGTGGTTGGTCAAAGCTAGGAAAGGTCTTCTGAATCAAAAATCTTTGTGCAGCTTCTTGACTCCAGATTTCTGTGTCCTAGTTCTCCTTACCCCAATGTTGCAGCACCTGAATTCCCATAGATGTCCATCCTTCCTTCTGATTCTTTGAAAGATTGAGAATCAAATGGCACCAAAGCAGTGCATGGGCTGGAATCTTCTGGGCCCAGAGATGAGTTCTTGGGAACGTCGGAACAGGATTAGTTCATTCAGCCTGTCAAACCTGCACTAATATTTAATACATTAATTGCTCATCAAATATTTACCACAGTATCCCCATAACTCTTTATGCTGTTGATAATCAAAAATTTATCAACCACTACTTCAAGTATACCCAAACAATGAACATCCCGAGTCCTCTGAGTAAAAACACTTCTCCTTATCCCAGTCCTAAATGGCATGGCCTTATTTTTAAATAGTGCTTCTTAATTGTAGATTCCCCAGCCAGGAAAAGCATCTTACCTGCATCTACCCTGTCTATCCCTTTTAACTATTCAAAAGGTTTCAACAAGATCCTTTCTCATTCTTAGAAACTGGAGAATACAAACCCAGTTTGCCCAATCTTGTTTCATCGCACAGTCCTGCCATCCCAGGAACTGGTCTGGTGAACTTACGTTGAACTCCCTTTTTTGGCAATACAATAATATCTTTCGCGAGATGAAGAAACCAAAACTGCATGCAACATTCCAGGTGCACTCTAACCAATCTCTTATACAATTGAAGTTTAACTTCACTCCTCCTGTTTTCATATCGTCTTGCAATAAAGCCTTACATTCCATTTGCATACCTAATAGCTTGCTGCACCTGCATGTTAGCCTACAGTAACTTATTGACAAGGCTGTCTATGTCCCTTTGCATATTTACACTTTCCAACTTTTCACAACTTAAGAAAAGCTCTATGTAACTGCTCTGCCTACCAAAGTGGATAACCTCACATTGTTTTATTCCATCTGCTACATTACCCAATCACCAAGCCCGTCTGCATCGTCTGAAATCATTTTAAATCTGCCACTCAACACACATTCCTGCTTAGCTTTGTATCATTTTTAAATCTGGAAATATTAGGTTTCAATCATCGATGTGTATTTTGAATAGTTGGGGCCTTTTAATTGATTCTTGTGATACACCATTAGTTACAGTTTGAAATTGTGAGAATGACCTATTTATTCCTACTGTTTTCTGTCTATTACCCAATCCTTAAACTATGCTAGCACCTTACTTCCTGTATTTCCTTGAATTTTGCTAACTGAGTTTATGTGGGGATCTTTTCATAAATCTTCATTTGTCATTTGTTTGTTGGATTGCATTTCTATTCTATTCTTCCTTTCCATATCACTTTCTTGGGCTTCCTTTGCTATATTCTAAAAATCCTAATTTCTGATTTATTACAATTTCTGGCCACTTTATTAGCCTTTTCCTTTAATCTAATAAAATCTTTTAACTTGCTTTGTCAGTCACATTGACTGACTTCTATTGAAGGAGTATAAACTGCTGTAAGCCATGTAATACTTAAAGATTGTAGGTAGGCAATGCACAATCTGGCGTTTTAATGCATTTTTCCCAGTCCAGCTTAGCCAACTTGTGCCTCATGCTTTCATAATTTCCTGTATTCAAAGTTAACCCTCTTGCTTCAGATTGAAGGTAACTTAATTTGTTGGATGATGACACTGTCGAAGCCTGTCACCTTCTGCCTGAATTAAGTTCTGGGTGGAAAGGTCCAAGCTGCCAGTTGAGGTTCTAAGCGGTTAATTAATGAACACTCAAGTGCCTACCCCTACCTAGACTGGTGTTCAAATTTCCTACTTTGTTCTTTACAGAATTCTTGCATATAATATTCTCTCTTGTCTACTTAGTGTCTCTGAACCTAATCCCTCCCTCAAAAAATTCTAATGCTAGTGTTCCTTTCTCCAACTCTGTTCTGTCTTTACTCAACAATGTGTGCCTGACTCAACATCAATCAAGAAATTTTGGATGATAGCTTACTCTGTTAAATACTTGAATAATTCTCCAGAGACAGTGCTTCCTTCAGACTTTTTGTAAATTTGAAAAAAGTGCTTGTATTTGTATCTAAGCTGATATGTTCTCAAGTTGCATAAAAGCACCTCTCATCCAATTAATGACTTATTTTGCAAGACATCTTTCATTATGCTGAGCAATTGTTCTGTTCTTTCAGTAGTTGACCAGTTGAGGTGGGTGGAATTCAGAAACATGTACAAGATTGGGAAATAAAGTCATACACATGGCTATATATCTGTATAGTTGTGATGTAATGAAAAATCATTCTATTGTCTATAATCAATGTAACTATTGGTAACCTGTAGGGAGACTGTGAAGATCATGCCAACTTACTGTGCAGTTTGCTGTTGGGTTTTGGATTGGATGCCTATGTGTGCATTGGAACGAAAGCAAAAAGGATCCCTCACACTTGGGTGATGACTTATGGAACTGATGGAGCAGTCGTTTTCTGGGAGAGTTTAACTGGACACAGGTGAAATTGGGGTACTTATGCTCTGAAAACCATCTATTAATAAGTCAAGTCGTCAAGTCTCTTAAATGCAACAATTCGAAAACTTAACCAATGGGAATTGGCCCCAGTGTGTTTTTCTATTCCTAGTCAGTTAATATGCCTTTTCTGTGACTGAGGGGATGATTGCACACACAGCCTCCTTGTAGGATCCTTCTACTGGAGGATTTTCAGCTTTCTGATCCGTGGATTGCCGAAGTCTGTTGAGAAAGACGATAAGAAATGTGCTAGCTCTAAGTGAACTAATCATTCTGAGACATGGGGAAATTCCTGACTCTCACCTCAATTCAGGCTTCTGAACATAACCAGTGTAATTACCAATGCTAATACAATTTTATTTTCTAGTATAAGAATATGATCTACTGACATTGTCCAGGTACCTGTGCATTCTTATTTTTTTATGAAAATTGGAGATGGGACATTTCCCCCATCATGAATTAAAAAGTTAGGAATGTAGAGAGCAAAAAAAATGTTATCTGTAGTTCAGAAGTGCCATCTTCATTCTATTTTATTTCAGTTCCATTTAGCCTGTGAATGAACACTTTTCTTTTCCCCCTTAATTTGCTGGTGTATTCTGTGTGTTGATGATGCATGTGCTTACCATTCTGTGTGAAGTAGTTGAACCTGTGCTGTCTTATTTACCACTCTCTCTGTTTGAGTACATGCATGTGGCTTTTATTTTCAGAATTTATAGTTCTTTCAACATTTTTATTAGTTTTTCTATACTCCCTAGAATCTTGCATTTCAATTAATATCACCAGCTGTCTTTTCTCGTTTTTAGTATTTCTGCAGAGCTTGAGCAGAGTCAGAATGTTTTGCAATGCAGAAAGAGGCCCTTCGGCCCTTTGTGTCTGCTTTACTCATCAAACAAACTCCTATTCTAATCAATTTTCAAGCACTTAGCCTGTAGCCTTGTATGTTGTAATGTTTGAAGTGTTTATCTAAGCAGTTAAATGTCTTAAGCGTTTCTGTCTTTACTAGCCTTTTAAGCAATTTGTTTCAGATACCTACAACCCTATGCTTGAATAAGAAAGATTTCCTCAAATCTCTTCTAAATCTCCTGCTTATCTTCAAACTGTACCCTTGGTTATTGGCCCATCTATTAGGGTGAAAAACGTTTCCCTTATCTGCCGTCTCAAAACTCTGCGTATACACCAGTTACCTCGTTCAGCTCTGCTCTAAGGAAAAAGTCGCCAATCTATTGTCTCTTTACAACTGAATTGTTCCAGGCTGGGCAACATCCTGGTGAATCTACTCTGCCCCCTCTACAGTGCAATCACATCCCTCCTATGCAGTGGTGGGATTCTGCACATGGTGCAAGCTGTAGTCAAACTAGTGTTACATACAGCACCATTATAACATCCTTGCTCTTGTAGTCACTGTCAGGACTAATAAAGCGAAGTATTCCATTTGCTTTATTAACTACCATATTGACCTGTCCTGCTGCGTTTAGGGTTCTATGGACATGCTGAGCAAGATTCCCCTGATCCTCCATACTTCCTGGAGCCCTACCATTCAACGTAGAATTTTAGAGTTATACAGCATGGAAACAAACTCTTCGGTCTAACCAGTCCATGCCAAATTAAACTGGTCCCACCTGCCTACTCCTACCCATTTCTTTACAAACCTTTCCTATTCATGTATTTATCCTAATGTCTTTTAAACATTGAAATTGTATCCACATCCACCACTTCCTTAGGAAATTCATTCCACACGCAAACTACCCTCTGTGATTTTCAAAAAAATTGCTTCATGGCTTTTTTAAATCTGTCCTCTCACTTTAAAATCCCCCTACCTCGGGAAAAGGCAACTACCATTAACTCCTCTCTATACCCTTCATTATTTTATTAATTTCTGTAATGTCATTTCTCAACCTGAAAAAAAGTCCAAGCCTATCTGGCCTTTATTTATAACTCAAACCTTTCATTGCTGGCAACATCCTGGTAACTCTCTTCTGAATCCGCTCCAGCTTAATAATATCCTTCCTATAACTGGCTCTACTGTCCTGGTAGAGCTAGATACAATATTCCAGAAGAGGCCTCAGCAAGATAATGCATGGCTTAGAAAGGGTGGACACTGGGAATTTGTTTCTGTCAGGCGGGGCTACTAGGACCTGTAGGAACAGCCTTAGAATTAGAGGGGGTTGATTTAAAACAGAAATGAGGAGACATTTCTTCAGCCAGAGAGTAGTGGGCCTGTGGAATTCATTACCTCAGAGCGCAGTGGAGGCAGGGACATTAAATGTCTTCAAGGCAGAGATTGATAAATTCTTAATCTCGCAAGGAATTAAGAGATATAGGGAGAGCATGGGCAAGTGGTGTTGAAATGCCCATCAGCCACAATTGAATAGCCGAGTGGACTTGATGGGCTGAATGGCCTTACTTCCACTCCTACGTCTTATGGTCTTACCAATGTCCTCTACAATCTCTATATAACATCCCAACTCCTGTAGTCAAAGGACTGAACAATGAAGACAAGCATGCCAAATGCCTTTTTAACTACCCTGTCTATGTGATGCAAACTTCAAACTTGAAAGAGTTCAGAAAAGATTTACAAGGATGTTGCCAGGGTTGGAGGATTTGAGCTATAGGGAGAGGCTGAACAGGCTGGGGCTGTTTTCCCTGGAGCATTGGAGGCTGAGGGGTGACTGTATAAAGGTTTACAAAA
The DNA here is from genome assembly GCF_047496795.1 of Chiloscyllium punctatum. Taxonomy (NCBI): domain Eukaryota; kingdom Metazoa; phylum Chordata; class Chondrichthyes; order Orectolobiformes; family Hemiscylliidae; genus Chiloscyllium; species Chiloscyllium punctatum. Next base: position 15,366,504 of record NC_092743.1, read on the forward strand.
TTGAGGGGCATGGATAGGATAAAGAGACAAAGTCTTTTCCCTGAGGTGGGGGAGTCCAGAACTAGAGGACATAGGTTTAGGGTGAGAGGGGAAAGATACAAAAGAGACCTGAGGGGCAACTTTTTCATGCAGAGGGTGATATGTGTATGGAATGAGCTGCCAGAGGAAGTGGTGGAGGCTGGTACAGTTGCCCATCCAGATGCCTTTTAAATGTTGTATAGGAAGGAAGGGTTTGGAGGAATATGGGCCAGGTGCTGGCAGGTGGGATTAGATTGGGTTGGGATATCTGGTCAGCATGGACGGGTTGGACCGAAGGGTCTGTTTCCATGCTATACATCTCTATGACTCTATGTACCTGATTCACTAGATCCCTCTGTTCTACTACACTATCCAAGGCCCTGCCATTAATTGTATAAGCCCTGTCCTTACTGACTGTACGAGAATGCAATACCTCGCATTTAACAAAATTGAACTCCATCTGCCAGTTTTCAGCCCGTTGACCTGTTTGATCAAGATCCTTTTGTAATCTTAGAAAACCTTCTTCACTGTCTACTATACCATCAATTTTGATGTCATCTGCAAACTTACTAACCGTGCCTTCTACATTCTCATCCAAATCATTTAAATAAATAACAGACAAAAGAGGACCCAGAACTGATCCCAGGGCAACACCACTGATGACAGGCTTTCAGACTGAAAAGCAACCCTCCACCATCACTCTGTCTTCGGCTGTTAAGCAAATTACCTATCCAACTGGCAAGCTCACTCTGAATCCCATGTGACCTAACTTGACCAATTAATCTACTGTGCAGAAACTTGTCTAAAGTCCAAGTAGAGAACATCTGCTGCTCTGCCCTCATCAGTCATTCTTATTGGTAACTTAAAAATTCAATCAAATTTGTGAGACACTATTTATCTCTCTCAAAACCATGTCTCTCCAAGTGGACTCAAAATTCTGTCCCCTCAGATTTTATTTTTTAATATGTTCCCTAACCACAGATGTTAGACTCACTGCACTGTAGTTTCTTGATTTATCCCTGCCACTCATGTGGCTAGAGAGGATTTGAAAATTAATGTTAGAGTTCCTGCAGTTTGCTCCTTTGCTTCCCACAAGCAGCATGGGATACATTGCATCTGGAACTGGGATTTATCCTCTAGCAAACCTGATAAAACTACTAATAGCTTCTCCCCCTCAATGCCAATTCATTCGAGTATATCACAGTCACCCACCCCCATTTCTATGCCAAAATTGTCCTTTATTGTGAATACAGATGCAAAGCATTCATTCAAAACCTCAGCTGTGTCTTCCAATCTTGCATACCCCTTGACATCTAAGTCTAGTCACATGTTAGTTCCACCCTTCACCTTACCAGAAACATGTTTGCCCTCCATCCTTCTGAAAGTCTCCCACAGCTGCCGTAGATTTTCTTACAAGTAGCTGCTGCCAGTCCACTTTGGTCAGATCCTGTCACCGTAAAATCCCACCCCCTCCTAAAGTCAGAGCCCTTATTTCCAATTCAACTTTCCCTATTCATAATAGACTTAAATCTTATTAAATGATAGTCATTGTCACTGAAATGCTCCCCCACTGCCATATCTACCAATGGCCTACCTTTGTTTGTTAAAATTAGGTAACATCGCCCCTCTCTTGTTGGACTTTCTGCTAGAAAGGGACATGCTGGCTTGTAAAACTCCAAGACATAATTTCAGAATTCTGCTCTTTCTCAGCCTTTCACGCTTTGTCTATCCCAGTTAATATTGAGCAAGTTGAAATCTCCTATTATTACCCTATTGTTTTCACAATTCTCTGGGAGTATCTCTGGTAAAAATTCCCATTTCTACTTGTCCTGAGACAGTGGTGGCTGGCCACTGTCTTGAACCTCTCCAGTGTTCTTAGGTGTGGTTTTTGATGGAGCTGATTTAGTTTACTGAGAGAGTTCAGAATCAACAACACTGGTCAGAGTGACCATTTACTTTTTCCTCTCAACATTGAAGAAATTCTACCTCTGTTCTTTCTACCGAAGTGAATAACTTCTCGGTTATTTACATTATGTTCCCTCTGCATTGTTCTAGCCCATTCCCCATTCATTCCTCTTTTCGAAGTCCTCTTAAAATCACTTTGTACCATTCTCAACTGATACATTCCTACCCAGGTTGGAGTCATCAGTAAATTTGGAAATATTACAATTGGTCCCAACATCCAGGTCATCCAGATTTAACATTTGTGGACCTAACATTGATGTTCCGGTGATGTCCTATTCGCAACTCCTCCCAATGATCGGTTTATTCCCATTCTCTACTTTGCCTACTGACCAGTTCTCAATCCATTCTAGTGTGTTACTCCCAACCCTATGTGCTGTAATTTTATTTGCTAACTTCCTGTGAGACTTCATCAAAAGCCTTCTGAAAAACCAAATATATCAGACCCACTGGTTCTTTTCTGTCTGTGGTACAAGTAACACCCTCTTTAAAATCTCCCAACATGTTTGTCAAATATAGCTTCACATTTGTAAGTCCATGTTGACTCTGCCCAATTTTGTTTTCTTTTTTAAAATGTTCAATTATCATATCCTTTATAATAGATTCTAATATTTTTCCTATGAGATATCACGCTAGCAGACCTATAGTTCTGCATTCTCTCTTCCTCTCCTCTTAAATACTGGGGTTACATTTTACTACCTTTTTTGTCAGCAGAAACCCCTCGAGAGTATTTAGAATTACGAAAGATAGCCACCAATGCATCTACTATCTCTCTCGCTTCTACTTTTGGCACTCTGGGACGAAGCCTATCTGGTCCAGGAGATGGATCAACCCTCAATCTTGCTTATTTATCAAGTGTTACCTCTTTACTAATATTTTCTTTTCGCTCTTCAAATACTGCACTTTGGTTACCTAGTATTTCTGGACCAGGAAATTTACTCCATCTTCTATGAAGATGGACGCAAAGTAACTTTTTATTTTCTCTGACATTATATCTTTTCCACTATATAAATCGTCCTATCCCACTTCTAATGGGCCGACATTTATCCTTCTAATTATTTTTTCCTATATCGATAAAAGCGTTTACAATCTACCTTTTGTTTCCCTTTGGATTGTATTCATTCTCTTTTTTTTTTGCCCTTTCTTTACTGGCTCCTAAATTTGCTCCTGGTTCTCAGGCATAGCACTCTTTCTGGCATTCCTATAATTCACTTGCTTGATTTAATGCCATCTTTAACACTCTTAACCATGAGAAATTTATCTTTCACTTTGGGTCTTTGTGCCTTAGAGAAATGTATGTATGTTGGCAACCTTACAGTATTTCTTTAAACACTAGCTATTACCTGTCTACCATAGCCAACATTCTCCTCATACACTCAGTTTCCTTTTCCTCCATATTTAAGCCTTTAGTTTCAGAATGAGCTATGTTACATTCAGCCCTTACATTAAGCTATATCTTTTTTTATTTGTATTCATTCATGAAATGTGACCTCTGGCTGTGTCAGCATTGATTTTCACTCTCTCCACAACCACCTGATGAAGGAGCGGTGCTCCGAAAGCTAGTGCTTCCAATTAAACCTATTGGAGTATAACCTGGTATTGTGATTTTAAACTTTGTACACCCCAGTCCAACACCTGCATCTCTAAATCAGTCTCTTCTTGGCCTTGAGGAGTTGCTAGTGAATTGCTTTCTAGAACTACTGCAGTCCATTCAGTGCAGGTATGTACTGGTTAGGAAGGAGTGTCAGGATTTTATCACCAAGATACTGAACAAATGGCGATAATTGAATTAAATTAGCTTTATTGTTACATGTACTTCAAAGGAGTACAGTGAAATGTTGATAAGTTGCCTCTTACAGTAACATCTTAGATACAAAGGTACTTCAGCAGAATCCTTACTGGCAGAATAGAAAAATGAAGGAAAAAAAGTTACATTACAACTATACATAATTAAACCTAACATTAAGTAAATTTAAAAAGGCAAACATCCCAGTTTGTCTCTAAGCTGTCCACAGCATATCAGTGCAGGGGATCTCCATGTGGTCTGACCACTGTCTACTAGCATGCTCTGCTGCATTTCACCAGTATCCCTGTTCGGACATGCTGGTCGCCAGTGTCTCCCCTCCAGCCACTGGTGGCTCCGCCGACCCCACATCAGAAGCTGAGAGAAGGGAGGAGGGAGGGAGAAAAAAAGAAGGGTGGGGCAGATGAGCTCCTGATAGAGGGTCCGACTGTGCCACCATCTTACCTGATATATTTTGAGATCAGGATCGTGAAGGGAATCTTGCAGATGGTGGTGATCCGATGTTCCCTTTTCCTCCTCGATGGAAGTGCTCCTGGGTTTGGATGATGCTACCTGACATTTATCACTGGGTCGTTGAGGATTCTTTGGGCATAGGACATTCACCCTCTCTCTACTGAAAGCACTGCCCATCAAGTTTCATCTGTTGTGTAAATATGACTACTAGGGGCTCTTATGGTTCAGAGGTGGTGTCCCTACCTCGGAGGCTGGGTTCAGGTCCTATCTGCTGTGTGTAGTAAAGTCTTTGAGCAGGTTGATTCGAAAATATCTATCATATACATGTTATTGGCAATCTCTGTATATTTAAAGTTGATGTCTCTGTTGCTTTAGGTATGTTCACAGGCCTGTTAATCCTGATGACCCACCACTCGTAGACCAACCAAAAAGGACACATCCATATTGTTCGATAGGCAGCATTTTCAATCACCAGAACTTTCATGCTAACTGCCAGCCGTCTGACACTGTCGAACTGTGTCACTTTGACCTAAATGATGAGTCGAAGTGGAAATCCATGAGTATGGAGGCCATAAAATCTGTATGCGCTCCTGGATCTTCTATTTCACTGCCGCCATTTCCGCCATTGTGTGCTCCCACAATTGTTGGTGCAGCTGCGAGCAATGAGATTGAGATGGTTTTGAGGAGTCTGATTTCTGAGCATAGGAAGGTAAGGGTATTGTCAGAAGTGATGAATATTTGTAGGGTTCCAGCAACATGAGAAATACTGTCAATGTTTCCAACATATGGTGGAACCAGTAAATCATATCATCAAACCAACATTCTTTATGTAAACTTACTCCGTTTCCTTCTTTAGGTATTTTTAAATTAAAATTACTGTCCTTAATTTCATTGGAGAAAGGAATGTAGATTTCTTTAATTTGGTTTATTATTGTCACACACTGAGATAGTGAAAAATATTGTATTGCTTGCTATCCAGACAAATCATACCTTACATAAGCACAGGGTAACATCTTTAGTTTAACATCTATAGTTTAGCATTCTGAGGTTAGAAGCAGCCCTGAAATTGATCGTAGCCTCACTATTACTAAGTGTTCTCCAGAACAGCTCAGTAGGTTGGTAAACCTATAGAAAGCCTTCAAACCAAAAAGAAAAGACATGTTGACACATTGTCCAACACTGATGGTGCAGTGCTGTAAAATATCACACATGCAGTTTAACATTGCTCTCTGTCCACAGCTAGAAAACTATAATTAAGTAAATGAAATTATTTTCCAAAACTGACCCATTTACTCATTTGCATCTATAATTTAACTTTCTCATTCAAGGTCCTAACACTTACTTAAATCTTTCTATCCATTGCAAATATGTGGGCAACGAAATAACACCAGAGGCCAGTATCTTGTCACAAAGGCATTGTTTTTTTTTACATGTGAAGAGTCTTTGATATCGATCCAGTTTCCTGAGTGAACAGAATTTCTGACACTTGTTTATATCTGTCAGCCAGGGCTCCTTGATAGAACCAATAGCCCCAATCAGGCAGCTCCTATTCTGAGGTCCACCTGACTGACATTGCAATCACTATATCTTGCCACCTGACTCCGAGGACATAGGCCAGTTCATTTTGTAGCTGATCCTGGGGCATTTGTGCACCGTTTCAGGTTCCTCCATCTCTGCCTATGATATGGGTCACTGACAGTAGTTTGCGTTTTCTGCCCAGAATCTCAGTAGAAATTCATTCTCCTCTTCAGGCAGCAGAGGAGGCATCTGCCTTGTCAATTTAAAATTCCAAAGTGCCTTCAATGCTGGATAGAGAGGCAAACCCCAAAGCTTCCAGAACAGGTGGAAAGGCAGTCAAGGAGTTAGGCATGTTTTGCTCCTGCACAGTTTGCAAGTTTGCAGCTTTCATATGTTCAGGACCATAGCACCTAGCCAAACTTTATATGTCACTGGACCTGACCTTGCATTGACCATGCCTCTTACCCATGCAGTGCAGTTCCTGGGTTCCTACACCAATGTTTATCCCCTGAAGTAAAGTGTTTCTGTCTTGTTTAGTGGAGTCTCGTGGTCCATTATTGTTATGAATTTACTTCTGTAAAAGGTATTGCTGGAACTTCCTGACTCCGGATATGACCTCCTCCATGATTTTCACTTCCCCGGCCCCCAACGCCTTGTCTTCACGATGGACATCCAGTCCCTATACACTTCCATCCCCCATCACGAAGGCCTCCAAGCCCTCCGCTTCTTCTTGTCCCGCCGACCCAACCAGTACCCTTCCACTGACACCCTCCTTGACTGAACTGTCTTCACTCTTAACAACTTCTCCTTCCAATCCTCCCACTTCCTCCAATCCAAAGGAGTAGCCATGGGCCCCAGCTTTGCCTGCCTCTTCGTCAGATATGTAGAACAGTCCATCTTCCGCAGCTACACTGGCACCACCCCCCCACCTTTTCCTCCGCTACATCGATGATTGATTGTATTGGCGCTACCTCGTGCTCCCCCGAGGAGGTTGAGCAGTTCATCCACTTTACTAACATCTTCCACTCCGACTTCAAGTTTACCTGGACCGTCTCAGACTTCTCCCTCCCCTTCCTAGACCTCTCCATTTTTATCTCTGGCAACCGACTCAACACAGACACTTACTACAAACTGACCGACTCCCACAGCTACCTAGGTTACACCTCCTCCCACCCTGCCCCCTGTATAAACGCATCCCATATTCCCAATTCCTTTGGCCTCCGTCGCACCTGCTCCCAGGAGGACCAGTTCCACTACCGAACAACCCAAATGGCCTCCTTCTTCAAAGATTGCAATTTCCCCTCCGACTTGATCAACGATGCTCTCCACCACATCTCCTCAACTTCCCACACCTCCACCCTTGAACCCCGCCCCTCCAATTGCCACCAGGACAGAACCCCACTGGTTCTCACCTTCTACCCCACCAACCTCCAGATATCACCCTCCGTCATTTTCGCCACCTCCAAACAGACCCCACCACCAGGGATATATTTCCCTCCCCACCCCTATCAGTGTTCCGGAGAGACCCCTCCCTCTGCGACTCCCTTGTCAGGTCCTCACCCCCCACCAACCCAACCTCCACTCCCGGCACCTTCCCCTGCAACTGCAAGAAGTGCAAAACTTGCGCCCACACCTCCCCCCTCACCTCCCTCCAAGGCCCCAATGGATCCTTCCATATCTGTCGCAAATTCACCTGCACCTCCACACACATCATTTACTGTATCTGCTGCACCCGATGTGGTCTCCTCTACATTGGGGAGACAGGCCGCCTACTTGCGGAATGTTTCGGGGAACACCTCTGGCACACCCACACTAACCAACCCAACCGGCCCGTGGCTGAACACTTTAACTCCCCCTCCCACTCTGCCAAGGACATGCAGGTCCTTGGTCCTTGGCCTTCTCCATCGACAGACCCTGGCCACACAATGCCTGGAGGAAGAGCGCCTCATCTTTCGTCCAGGAACCCTCCAACCACATGAGATGAATGTAGATTTCTCTAGCTTCCTCATTTCCCCTCCCCCCACCTTTATCTCAGTCCCAACCCCAGGATTCAGCACCGCCCTCTTGATCTGCAATCATCTTCCTGACCTCTCCACCCCCACCCTCTTTCTGGCCTATCACCCTCACCCTCACCTCCTTCCACCTATCGTATTCCCAGCACCCCTCCCCCAAATTCCCTACCTTTTATCTCAGCCCGTTTGGCACACCAGCCTCATTCCTGAAGAAGGGCTTATGCCCGAAACGTCGATTCTCCTGCTCCTCGGATGCTGCCTGGCCTGCTGTGTTTTTCCAGCACCACGTTTTTCAACTCCAGATATGACCGCCAAACCTTCCTTCTCTGGCTAATGCAGAATGTAAATACGCCCAGATAAAGTCCTGGATGCATATGCTATTGGGCCTCTCAATGGGCCACCTATGAGCTAATACTACCCCAATGACATAAGAAATGTTAATCCGCTCTCACTTGGGATCATAGCATGCCAATATTTTAGAGAATGATGGCTGTTTACTCACTTCCCTGAAAGCTATGGCTTGGCTCTGTGACCGTTTCCAAGGTTAACCCTTTTTTAAGCATTGATGGAAAAGATGGCTGGAGGCCAGGTTACGTATGAACTTTTTGTAATAGTTCACCACCCCAAGGAAAGACCTATGCTCATGGTCTGGGGAATAAGGGCACCTTTGATCACCCTTCCTTTATCTTGCAATGGGTGTAATTCCATCTCGTCAACTTGTAGCCCAAGTAGGTCACTTGGGTGTGTCTGAAACACACATTTGTCCCTGAGGTGTACACCTACCTTGAGAAACATATACGAACTATATCCGAGTCCTCTAAATGCTCTTTATTGGTCTTCCCTGTTATTAGCGCATCATCTCAATAAATGGCAATCTTGTGAAATGTCCTCCATCACCCACTGAAAAATTGCACAGGCTGACAATACCCCAGATCGTAGTCTCTTATATTGGTCCAAATCCTTATGGGTATTATTTTGACGTACTTCTGGGAATTCTCCTCCATTTGCAATTGCAAGTACTCCTGACTCGTGCTCAGTTTCGTGAAGGACAGCCACCCCCACCAGCTTTGCGTATAAATCCTCTTTGTGAGGGATTGTGTACGTATCCAGCTGTGAAAAGCTCTTTACCATTTGTTTAAAATCCCCACAAATGCAAACCGACCTGTTTTGGCTTCACAGCGGTACTATTGGTGCTGCCCATTCCACAAACTGAATTGGTTTGATTCCCTCACTTTCCAGCCTTCTGCTTTCTGCCTCTACTTTTGCCCAGAAGGCAAATGGCACTAGGTTGGCCTCTCCAAATTGTGGAATTGCTTCCTGGTCAACATGCATGGTGGCCTTGGCTCCTTTCAGTAGTCCCAAGACGTTCCTGAAAAGCTTCTGGGAATTTAATTAGGACTTCACTCAGGCAGCCATTTTCTAATCAAAACGCTAAGCTAATCTGGGTGAATCTTCCTTCACCAATTTTGCCCCATCAAGCTTGGGCTCAAGCCTTTCACTACAATCAGGTGGTATTCCCCAAGCTCAGTCAGACTGACAGGGGAATATCTTGCAACTCCTGTACTCCCATGTTGCATTTTTTTAATGACAAAGTCAATCATATTGCCTGTTTGAAATCCAGTTGCACTCGAGCTAGTAAGCACTTTTTTGCATTGGTACATCATTAATCTTGCATACCAAATAGTCTCTCAGCTCCTAAGTAAGGTTTAAACCAAAATCACGTGTTTCTGCCAGTCATCTTAACCTATTCAAATTCCAGTACAACTCCCCTGGTTCTCAAATTGTGGAGTAAAACCGATAATGTCTCCAAATTAGGGGAAGCATGGGTTGTACATTCCTTAACTAAGTCGGTTAACTCTTGAAATATTTTATTATCGGGTGCCTCAGGAAAAGTTAGGCTCCTAATAATTTTTTTAAAAAGCTGTGGGTCCACAAGCTGTCAGGAGAACTACTTGTTCCTTTTCATCTGCCTCAATGTCATTTGCCAGGGGGGAAAAAACACATTCTTTCCACATACTGGCCCAGTCTTCGATGGCAGGATTGAATGAGTCAAGCTTCCCAAATAACTGCATGAGGCAAGAAATGCTTACCCCGGCTCAAAGCTGACTGTTGCAAGTGAATTTCTTCAGGAGCTGCATTCTTTCTCATCGCCACTGAAATAACTCAACAGAGTCTGGTATCCCATCATCAAGTTACCCTTTTATTTACAGATAGAAATTCCTTGACATTGATCCAGCTTCCTCTGATTCAGCTCTGTGAACAGTACCTCTGACACTCCTGTTTACTACTTTTTCTAAATCCCCACACTACCGCCAACCAGTGCTTACTGTTCCCCAGCACCCATGTCATGTGTGTGCAGGTGAAGGACACAGTGAAGAACAATGAATGCAGAAATCTTTATTCATATTCCAACACCAGGAAGAACAGAAATACCCAAGTGGCCAGTGACAAGCATTGGCCTTTGTTGAGAAGGACACTGCCTAAGTGATCAAAAAAATCAAAATAGAATGGGAGAGGGAAATAAAACACTCCACACCCGGCGGTGCCCAACTCTGATACTCCTGTTTATCTATCAATCAGGGCTTCCTGATTGGACCAGAATAACAGCCCCAATCCGGGAACTCATTCTAGGGTCCACCTGGCTGACCTTGTTATAATCATGACAAGCAATTTCCCCAATGCCTTTGTTGTGTGGGTCTCATTAATAATCAGTGTCATTAATTACCACCTTTTCTAGCAAACTGTAATATTTCCTTATCCCAACTAAGATCTGGCTGCTTATTTCACAGGATTCCATATTAGTAAGTAACCTATCTTGTGGTGTATTCCAAAGTGTTTACAGTGAAAGCTCAGGCCAATGTTTACGTCTATGGTGAGCCTCCTCCCAACCTTCATCCTACCACATCAATATATCTGATTATTCCTATATTTCCCCAATGCAATCTATATCTATTTAGTTTAGTAATTTTATCAAAAACATAATAGAGTTAGATTAGATTACTTACAGTGTGGAAACAGGCCCTTCGGCCCAACAAGTCCACACCGCCCCGCCGAAGCGTACCCACCCATACCCCTACATCTACATCGACCCCTTACCTAACACTACGGGAAATTTAGCATGGCCAATTCACCTGACCTGCACATCTTTGGACTGTGGGAGGAAACCCATGCAGACACGGGGAGAACGTACAAACTCCACAAACGGTTGCCCGAGGCAGGAATTGAACCCAGGTCCCTGGCACTGTGAGGCAGCAGTGCTAACCACTGAGCCATCGTGCCGCCCACAAATGAGACATTCTTTTCTAAAACCCAGGTGGATAGTTTCCTCTGTCAATCTGAATGTCTATGATTCATTCAGGCAATATTCTGATCAGGAATTATGCTAATAGGCTTTTAATTTCCCATTTGAATTTTTAAAATATTGTCCTCATGTGAGCCTTCTGCAGTCCATGGGGAAATCCAAAACCCTTATTAAATAAGTGAGCAAGCAGCTTGCCAGATATATTGTATTTGATCCGTTTCATTTTCCATTTATTTGATCTCCCTTAAACAAACTCAGTCAGACCATTCGCCACCATATCTGTTTTAAAATCCCTTGTTCTCGTAAGGGCCATATCCACATCCATAGTGCAATCAAAACTGATGTTTGTGTTTTATCAAAATAAAGAACCTGATAAGATGAACTTTTTTTCCATAGGGCAGCACGATGGCTCAGTGGTTAGCACTGCTGCCTCACAGTGCCAGGGACCTGGGTTCAGTTCCTGCCTCGGGCAACTGTCTGTGGAGTTTGTACATTCTCCTCATATCTGCATGGGAGGTTTCCTCCAGGTACTCCAGTTTCCTCCCACAGTCCAAAGATGTGCAGGTTAGGTGAAGTGGCCATGCTAAATTGACTGTAGTGTTAGATGCATTAGTCAGGGGTTAATGTAGGGTCTGAGTGGGTTGCTCTTTGGAGGGTCAGTGTGGACTTGGAGGGCCAAAGGGCCTGTTTCCACACTGTAGGAAATCTAATCTAATCAAGATAATGTATTGAACAATAAAAACACTACTTTTCAACTCCAATTCTAATTTGTGTTCTTCAGGGAATTTTTCTAAAGTATGTTGTACAAAGTAAATAGTTGAGAACATTATTAATATTCATAATGGAGGTGTTTTTTCACACCGCCTGAAGAATTTTGTAAAAAAAAAATTGATCTATAGAACTTTAAAGAGCTTTAACAAAACTGAGTAATGTTTCAATTTGTAAATGAGGGTATTGGAATATTGGTTGGCAAAATTTTTTTAAATGTAAGCTTAGAAGATACTCTGGCTGAAGTTATGAAAATGCATGTTTCCATTAGCATTCACAGACTGCTGAATTGTCTTTTTTTCTATCAGGAAAAGATTGAGTTTTTAATTTATTGGAGAAATTCTGCAAATATGGTGTGACAAAGAAGATAAACCTCCTTTTATTTGCATTGGACAGGGGCCTGAGTCACCTAATTTTGCTGTCATTAGCTGTTTTACACTTGTACATTGCTGAAAACCATTGATGTGCAATTTGTAGCATCCAGAAAGATTAATGGAATAATTTGTTGAACTATTACTGTGCTTTTTGTCTGTATAAACACACTACCTCAGTGCTGTGATAACATAATGTCTTGATATCATTGTTTAATTAAATATACACATTTCATAATTTTCAGGTTGATGCAAGTGAATTTATTCAAAGTAGAGTTGGTAGATTTGACTGAAAAGGGAGTCAAGGGTAATTGGCGTCAGACAGGAGGGTAGTATTGAGATCCCAACCAAATCAACCATTTTCTGATTGATTGATTGAAATAGGATTGAAGGGCCTAAAGGCCACGTCCTGCTCCTAAGTGCTATGTTACTATAACCATAACGTTTTCTAACTCAATAGGATCTCGGTCTGAACACTGTGTGGGATGACCATCTGTCTTACCTGCTGTCACCAGCACTGGCTGCATATGAGATTGAGCGCACAACAGGAGTGTCTGCAGGTAATGAGGAATTCCAGGATGCTATCAAAAGAGCAGTGCCAGATGGACATACCTTCAAAGGCTTCCCTATTCACTTTGTCCATCGAAATCCAAGGAGAGCATTTGCAACATGTTTAAGGTAAAAACATAGTCCTGTCCCACCTCCAACAGTGATTTTGTTTTGTCTGTAGGGAAGAGAGATTATACAGCTCATCGTGTATGTACATACAATCTCTCTCCCTATTGTAATACATTATGGTTTTGTAACCTCACTTCAGTAACAGTAGATGAGAATACAAAGGTTAGATGAAAAGGCAGTGAAATTTAAAAGTCTGGAACTTTTGGCCCTTTTCAATAAAGGGGAACTGCTTACCCATTGACTTGGAAGAATCATCAAATGACCAGAAACCTGTCAGGTTCTTAACTGTCAATAAGCATGAATGGGTGCATTCTCCACAAAAATGTCTCAAACAATCAGAATCCACTTTACATCCAATTAGCATTATCTTCTTGTATGTTATAAATGTTAGGTTTCCATTTGAATTGGTGTTCTTGTGAAATATCCTGATGGTTGAGAAGCTCTGAGTCGAAGAATTCCAGATGAAGAGCTTATCCTCAACGTTGATTCTTCTCCTCAGATGCTGCCTTTCCAGCAGCACACTCTTCGACTCTGATCTCCAGTATCTGCAGTGTTCACTTTCTCCCGGTTGAGAAGCTTTGACAGATTTTTTTTTTTAGCATCAAGTCATGTTTAAAATGTTTTGGAATTGTTGTCTAAGATTGACCTTGGAACAGTTCAGAAGTTTTAATCAGTCTATTGTTTAGAACATAGAACAATACAGCACAGAACAGGCCCTTCGGCCCACGATGTTGTGCCGAACTTCTATCCTAGATTAAGCACCCATCCATGTACCTATCCAAATGCCGCTTAAAGGTCGCCAATGAATCTGACTCTACCACTCCCACGGGCAGCGCATTCCATGCCCCCACCACTCTCTGGGTGAAGAACCCACCCCTGACATCTCCCCTATACCTTCCACCCTTCACCTTAAATTTATGTCCCCTTGTAACACTCTGTTGTACCCGGGGAAAAAGTTTCTGACTGTCTACTCTATCTATTCCTCTGATCATCTTATAAACCTCTATCAAGTCACCCCTCATCCTTCGCCGTTCCAACGAGAAAAGGCCGAGAACTCTCAACCTATCCTCGTACGACCTACTCTCCATTCCAGGCAACATCCTGGTAAATCTTCTCTGCACCCTCTCCAAAGCTTCCACATCTTTCCTAAAGTGAGGCGACCAGAACTGCACACAGTACTCCAAATGTGGCCTAACCAAAGTCCTGTACAGCTGCAACATCACCTCACGACTCTTGAATTCAATCCCTCTGCTAATGAACGATAATACTCCATAGGCCTTCTTACAAACTCTATCCACCTGAGTGGCAACCTTCAAAGATCTATGTACATAGACCCCAAGATCCCTCTGTTCCTCCACCTGACCAAGAACCCTACCATTAACCCTGTATTCCGCATTCTTATTTGTTCTTCCAAAATGGACAACTTCACACTTGGCAGGGTTGAACTCCATCTGCCACTCCTCAGCCCAGCTCTGCATCATATCTAAGTCCCTCTGCAGCCGACAACAGCCCTCCTCACTGTCCACAACTCCACCTATCTTTGTATCATCTGCAAATTTACTGACCCACCCTTCGACTCCCTCATCTAAGTCATTAATAAAAATTACAAACAGCAGAGGACCCAGAACTGATCCCTGCGGAACTCCACTTGTAACTGGACTCCATGCTGAATATTTACCATCTACCACCACTCTCTGACTTCGACCGGTTAGCCAGTTTTCTATCCAATTGGCCAAATTTCCCTCTATCCCATGCCTCCTGACTTTCCGCATAAGCCTACCATGGGGAACCTTATCAAATGCCTTACTAAAATCCATGTACACTACATCCACTGCTCTACCCTCATCCACATGCTTGGTCACCTCCTCGAAGAATTCAATAAGACTTGTAAGGCAAGACCTACCCTTCACAAATCCGTGCTGGCTGTCCCTAATCAAGCAGTGCCGTTCCAGATACTCGTAAATCCTATCCCTCAGTACCCTTTCCATTACTTTGCCTACCACAGAAGTAAGACTAACTGGCCTGTAATTCCCGGGGTTATCCCTATTCCCTTTTTTGAACAGGGGCACAACATTCGCTACTCTCCAGTCCCCTGGTACCACCCCCGTTGCCAGTGAAGACGAGAAGATCATTGCCAACGGTACTGCAATTTCCTCTCTTGCTTCCCACATAATCCTAGGATATATCCCGTCAGGCCCGGGGGACTTGTCTATCCTCAAGTTGTTCAAAATGTCCAACACATTTTAAAATGTAAGTCTATAAAAAGACAAATGTAGATGTAGAGCATCAGTGGTTTATTCATAATTTATCTAACTGTCCCCCTCAGCTCATCACCCCAACTTCAAAAAATGGTAATTCCCATGATTATTGCCAGAGCTTTTCGGTCAATCCGTCCTGACAGCCTCTGATTCACAGGCTGTTTACAAACTGTTGCAGCATTTTCAAAGATCCTTTCACTGCCTGGGGTCAATGCCAACAGAACATTTTAAGCGGTTTAAATTCTAAACTTGAACAAGGGGTAAGAACACCTTCAGCACCAAGTGTAAATAAACAAACATTTTTGAGCAGAGTTGTTTAGATGGGCTGCACTCTGAAGTGATTTTTAAAATCATTTTCATTTATGCACTCAGATCATTTTTTGTATGTTTAGCTCCTCCAAACATTGAGATTATGTCCATTTCATCTCAGATAAATGGTGCTGACTGGGGAGTACATATTGGCTATGACTCCTGTAATTGTCTTGTCTGGGATACTTTATATTCTTGTGAAAGGACAGAGACTTGATTTTAGCAGCTCATCTGAAAGATGGCAGCTCTGACAATGCAGCCCTCCCATGCTACTATCTTTTTAACTAATTCATGGGATGGAGCTTTGCTGATAAAACCAGAATTGATTTCCCATCCATAATTGCTCTTGAAGGTGTGGTGACCTGCTGCCATGATACAACTGAACAGCTTACAGGGCCATTTCAAAGATTTGGTATGAACCACATTTCTGTGCATCTAGAGTCACGTGTAGGCCAGATCAACAATAGTGACAGATTTCACTCCTTAAAAACAATTGGTGAACTAGATGAGTTTTTACAATGATTTAGTTTATTTATGGTCACAAAGTTTTTGTATTCCAGATTTTATTTAATTTATATGAATGTAGTGTCAACCTTAATTTTGTGCACATCTTTGGAACAGGTCTTGAACTCATGACTCTCTGACTCAGCAAGCCTCACAAACATAGCTGACAACACTTGCTTTAATTTGTTTCCTCCATCTCAAATTTTAGGTCTCCATTCTGTGAGGAACTTGTTTGCTGTCGAGGGGACCAGGTACGCCTGGCTGTCCGTGTGCGAGTGTATCCATACCCTGAATCTACCTGTGCAGTGTGGATTATGTTTGCATGCAAATACCGTTCAGTTCTGTGATGCAACTAAGTATATAAATGATAATTGCTTCTTGTTGCTGTCTTCGTAAAGACCTTCCTGCAGGACTGTACCTTTTCAATGTTCCAAGAACATGATGTGCTGTAGACCTGTCCTACATCTTGTTGTTTGTGCACTGTGTATTTATGAAGAAAATAATCTCTGGAAATTGTATAAAATTGATTTTTTTTTTACAAATATATAAAATATTTTGCTAAACAATAAAGTTTGTTAATTGATTAAGATTGTTTTATTCATGGTCTACTTCAATACTAGTATTATAGATAAGACCGATGAGTTAAGGACATGGATTGACGTGGAATTGCGATGTTGCCATTGGAGATGTGGCTGAGGGAGGGGCACAACTTGCAACTGATCATTCCGGGTGTAGGATCTTCAGGAATGACAGGGAACAGTATAAGAGGAGGTATATCATCATTTGATGAGTCAGTTGTGCAGGAAGGAGGGTCAATATCTTGGAAGGATATTCAAATGCATATTCAGAGTATTCGAGAAAGCTTGTAGCTTGGGCTGTGGATGAGGTTGTTGACTTGCTCACTGAGCTGTTACGTTTGTTTGCAGATGTTTCGTCACTATTCTAAGTGACATCATCAGTGCACCTCCAGTGAAGTGTTGGTTAGGAAACCCATCAAATCATAAACAATGTCCTTACTGGCATGAACTTCACCAAGGAAGAAGACTATGACAGACTCCCCTTCCTAAATGTAATGGTTGAATGTAAAACCAATGGCACCCACACAGACAGTACTTAATTATAACAGCAACCATCCCAACACCCACAAACTGAGCTGCATCAGAACATTGTTCAAACAAACCATAACACACTGCAGCACCCCAGAGCTGGAGCGAATCTGGAATGCACTGTCTGGGAGGGTAGTTGAGGCTGGAAATCTCACCGCTTTTTAAAAAGTGTTTGAGCACTTGAAATGTCATAACGATCAAGGCTATGGGCCAAGTTCTGGAAAGTGGGTCTAGTGCAGATTTAGCAGAGTTTTGGTAGTACAGACTCGGTGCTCTGTAGAATCGTATGGTACAGAAGAAGTTCAGTCCTCTCAAAGCAATTTATTGTTTGTTTGGACAATAATACATATGGAATTGCAAAGTGTCAATATATAGTAAAGTGGAAGGTGGGGTGTACAAATCATTGCCCCAAACTTCCATGCAGTGTTTTCCAGAACCTACCAGTAGTAGACTCATTACTTGGTATGTTTAAGCTGTAAGTAACTTCATTGTCCTTTGTGGGACTCCTAATGACCAAACAGCTCAATGCTCCATTGACCTAGACATCTGCAAATTGTCATATTGCCATTGTTGGTTGATATTTGAGGGAGTTTCTGTAGTATAACCACCTCCAGAGCATGTTAAAAGTTGCACATTTGGTGTGAATGGTGTAGAATCAAAATTCCCTTTTTATCTAGGCCATTCAGCTAGAAGAGAGGTGAGGCCAAGTTTATATTTTTGAGATGGGAATTAAACATCAGGAAATTGTTTGGAGTCGCCAACTCCCTCCTACCCAGGATGCCAACCGGTGGAGCTTTGGTAGTGAGGATGGCCTAAAGTCAAGTCTGCCACAAACAGCAGCAATGGAGATGGACAGATACTGAAGCTATTAGAATAGAAGGCCTATGTTCATGCACAGAAACAGTCCAGTTTTGGAACTCTGCATAAAGCACCCTCCTAACAAACCATCTCCTCATACCCTCTTTGTTCCATAAGCCTCCCCCATAGCTCACCCTCAAACCACTCACTAATCATTTTTTTTGAACTCCAATTACAATCTGTCTAACTTTTCCACATAAGCTAATTTTATCCCAAGTTCCTAGTTGAGTGAACCTTCAATGAACAGCTTCTAAGACCATAATGTCCTTTCTTAAATAGGGAGACCAGTTATACATAATATGATTTCACCAATATCCTGAACAACTGTAGCAAAACCTCTACCATTCTATTTGATTCCTCTTGCAAAAATGAATGTTCTGCTTGCTGCAGCTATACACTAACTTTCTTATGATTCACGTAGCAACTCACCCAAAACACACTACTGCGATCTTGACTTAAATACTATTCTGCTTTTCTAGTCCTCCTGCCAAAGTAGACAGGTCCACGTTTTTCCACAATATGCTCCATCTGTGAAATGCTCAATTAAGCAGTTTGCAAAGAAAATGGATATGTTATGTCTTCTTTGCAATTTAATCTTCTACCTATCTTTGTGTCCTCAGAAAATTTAGTCATTATACTTCTAATTTCTTCATCCAAGTTTTTGATATAGATTGTAAATAGTTGAGGTGCTAGTACCTATCCCTGTGGTACTCCACCATCACATCTTGTCAACCACCAATTATCCGGTTTCCTGTTAGCTATGTAATCCATGCTAATATTTTACTCTCAAAGTTTGGGAGAAGATTTGTAGCTTGGGTGCTCGTTGTTGTGGTTCTGTTTGCCGAGCTGGGAATTTGTGTTGCAGATGTTTCGTCCCCTGTTTAGGTGACATCCTTAGTGCTTGGGAGCCTCCTGTGAAGCGCTTCTGTGATGTTTCCTCCAGCATTTATAGTGATTTGTACCTGCTGCTTCCGGTTGTCAGTTCCAGCTGTCCGCTGCAGTGGCCGGTATATTGGGTCCAGGTCGATGTGCTTATTGATTGAATCTGTGGATGAGTGCTATGCCTCTAGGAATTCCCTGGCTGTTCTCTGTTTGGCTTGTCCTATAATAGTAGTGTTGTCCCATTCGAACTCATGTTGCTTGTCAGCGGAGTGTGTAGCTACTAAGGATAGCTGTCATGTCTTTTCGTGGCTAGTTGGTGTTCATGGATGCGGACAGTTAGCTGTCTTCCTGTTTGTCCTATGTAGTGTTTTGTGCAGTCCTTGCATGGGATTTTGTACACTACATTGGTTTTGCTCATGCTGGGTATTGGGTCCTTCGTCCTGGTGAGTTGTTGTCTGAGAGTGGCTGTTGGTTTGTGAGCTGTTATGAGTCCTAGTGGTCGCAGTAGTCTGACTGTCAGTTCAGAAATGTTTTTGATGTATGGTAGTGTGGCTAGTCCTTTGGATTGTGGCATGTCCTCATTCCGTTGTCTTTCCCTTAGGCATCTGTTGATGAAATTGTGGGGGTATCCGTTTTTGGCGAATACATTGTTCTTCTTCCTCTTTTTGCCGTTCTGGTGTACTGCAGTGTGTTGTGGCCCTTTTGAACAGTGTCTTGATGCAACTTCTTTTGTGTGTGTTGGGGTGGTTGCTTTTGTAGTTTAGGACTTCGTCTGTGTGTGTGGCTTTCCTGTATACCTTTGTGGTGAATTCTCTGTACCATCAGAGAAAGTACCATAAGGGAAAGCCAACGGAATGAGGACATGCCACAACCCAAAGGACTAGCCACACTACCATACATCAAAAACATTTCTGAACTGACAGCCAGACTACTGCGACCACTAGGACTCATAACAGCACACAAACCAACAGCCACTCTCAGACAACAACTCACCAGGACGAAGGACCCGATACCCAGCATGAGCAAAACCAATGTAGTGTACAAAATCCCATGCAAGGACTGCACAAAACACTACATAGGACAAACAGGAAGACAGCTAACGGTCCTCATCCATGAACACCAACTAGCCACGAAACGACATGACCAGCTATCCTTAGTAGTTACACACTCCGCTGACAAGCAACATGAGTTCGAATGGGACAACACTTCTATTATAGGACAAGCCAAACAGAGAACAGCCAGGGAATTCCTAGAGGCATGGCACTCATCCACAGATTCAATCAATAAGCACATCGACCTGGACCCAATATACTGGCCACTGCAGCAGACAGCTGGAACTGACAACCAGAAGCGGCAGGTACAAATCACTATAAATGCAGGAGGAAACATCACAGAAGCACTTCACAGGAAGCTCTGAAGCACTGAGGATGTCACCTAGACAGGGGACGAAACATCTGCAACACAAATTCCCAGCTCGGCAAACAGAACCACAACAATATTTTACCCACTACACCCTGAGCTCTTATTTTGAATCGCAAATGTTTATTTAGTACATAGTCATGCAGCATGAAATCAACCCCTTTGGACTAATCAGTCCATGGTGAACATAATCCCAAACCATACTGGTCTCACCTTCCTGCCCCTGGCTCTTATCCCTCCAAATCTTTCCTATTCATGTATCTATCAAAATACTTTTAAATGTTGTAATTGTACCCACATCCATTACTTTCTCAGGAAGTTCATTCCATATGTAAATCTCTCTCCTCTGACCTTAAAAATTTGTATAATAGCTACTTAATCGCTGTCCTCCTCAAAAGCTCATAAATCTGTCAAAATTAACATGTTCGCAATCCTTTGAATAACTGTGTAAATAAACCTTCCTAAGCAGAATTCATGAGAACTTTTTAAGACCGCACACCCCTGTTAAAACTTTGAAACAGTTGAACAAGTGACAAAGCTAAATTTGAAGTAAGAAATCAAAGCACTGGGGACATTTCTGCACTCAGATTATTTCAAATTTGTTATCTCTTAAAAGTTGTACATCACAGAATAGCACTTTATCTGGTGAATATTTTACTTATGCTTCTGAAGAGTTTTACATTTTATAATTCTGTTCTTTCCCTCAACGATATCTTACATTTTTTTTAAGATTAGATTCTCTACAGTGTATAAACAGGCCCTTCGGGCCAACAAATCCACACCGCCCCTCCGAAAAGTAACCCACCCAAACCCATTCCCCTACCCTATATTTACCCCTAACTAACACTGGGCAGTTTAGCATAGCCAATTCACCTGACCTGCATATCTTTGGATTGTGGGAGGAAACCCACACAGACACGGGGAGAATGTGCAAACTCCACACAGGCAGGTGGAAATCGAACCCAGGTCCCTGCTACTGTGAGACAGCAGTGCTAACCACTGAGCCACCATGCCACCTTGTTTCCAGTGAGAACCTGGCAGTAATATAGATCTAGATTATGTAGAATTTGAATGTGGATGAAAGAATAATCAAGAACACATCTAAATGGTGAAAGCTTGCAGAGCTGTAAGATGCAGAGGGATCTGGATGTCCTATTGCACAAATCATGGAAGGTTAAAATGCAGGTACAGCAAGTAATCAGGAAAGTTAATAAAATGTTATTCTATTGTAAGAGAAATTTAGTGCAAATAGGAAGGTAATGCTTCTTTAATCAGGCAAAAGAGTAGCCAGTGAGATAGTTGATGGGTTGGTTTTAATTTTCCAAAACCCATGATACACAATACTTCAGATGCAGCCTCACCAATGCCTGATTAAAACCATATCCACTGCTTCCCTTTCATCTATGCTGCTTGTTACCTCAAAAAATGTGAATAAATATGTCAAGCATGAGTCTGAGTCTGCTTAATCATATGCATTTCTAGATGTTTTACTGTTGTACTCTTTATAACAAATTCAAACATTTTCCCAAAAACAGACATTAAGTTAACTGGCCTGTTGTCACCAAGTTTTTGTCTCCTTCCTTTTTTAAACAAAGATGTTACATTTGCAGTTTTCCAATCCTGTTGGACTTTTCAGAATCTAAGAACTTTTGGAAGATTACTACCAATGCATCTATTATCTCTGTAACTACTTCCTTTAATAGCTCAGGATGCATCCCATCAGGTTCGAGGGACTTATAGGTCTTTGGTCTCATTAGTTTCCCTCGCATTTTTTTTCCCTAGTGATGGTTATTATATTTCTTCCCACTCCTCCTTTTGCCCATTAACTATTTTAAAATGTTGGCATGTTATTAATGGTTTTTACTGTGAAGACTGACACAATGTGTTTATTCAACTTCTCTGCCATTTCCTGGTTCCCCTTTATTATTTCCCCAGCCTCATTCTCCACAGGAAATATGTTCACTTTGACTTCCCCCTTCCATTTTATCTCTTTAAAGAAGATCTTGCTGTCTCGCCAAAAGCACCTAAAAGAGGATGAGAAGCACTCAACTGGGTGGGAATCAAGCATTAGATGTAATCACCTCAGACAAAGAACTCTGGCTAAAAAGGGAACTAATGCAGAGATAAAATAATTATGTAAATCATTGTAATCCACCAACAATGATCATACTTGTATAACTGGTCAGCTAAAAGAGGGGAATCATGCAAGAAGCCAATACTTGTGTATTTGTATGAATCTTGAAGCACATTAATGAGTTTAAGTTGGTTGGTTTTAATCATTTTATTTAAAGTGAGAGATACAATAAATACAATTCTCTTCTAAATTTAAAAACTTGCAAGGAAATATATCTTTTACAGTCACAGCACGTAAACAATTAAACACTCCTTTAATTAACAAGGACATCTTTTCTTAAAAATAACTTGCTATACTCTAATGGGGAGTGGGAGAGGAGGAGAGCAATTCTAAAGATCCTTATCATAATCTGTCCCTTCATTCAACTTATGTGGATATTTTCAGAAGGTTTTGGTTATTGATTGGTTTCTAATTCCAAATATAAGAGACCTTTTAAAGATACATTCAAATACAGTTTTTAATTTACTGCGTATTGGCTATCCAAAGCATGATATGAAAAAAATACAGATTTTACGAGGTTCTGCTTTGCAGGGAAATTTATTTAATCTAAGGTCAATGTAAATAAAACGAAGTTTTATCTCCTGTGATGTCCATGACACCTTTTTCCCATGTGTGTAGAAAATTGAATTTATTAAGTGTACATGATGAAACAACATGACAGATGGCTCCTTACGCGAACTGTAACCATAGCAACTCTCCTAACAACTGCTCTGGATTGCAATATTATGGAAATAAAAACAGTCTTACAGAATCACCAATGAGAGGAAAATTTACTTTAGAATGTTACCACCATTGGATGAAATGGAATGTATATCATAACGCTGGGAGCTATTCATGATGGTCACCACATTAGTATAATGCAGAATTAGATGACCAAAGTTACTCGCTCCTTGTTGTTCTCCCAACTTGCCTGTAAGTTATGCCCCAATGTTATCAGAGGATTGACAAGACACTGCCTCTTGAACATTATTAAGGTTAAAAAGTTTCCCGGGGGCTATCTTGCATTTCTATGTTGAATTCATGTGTTTTTAGTGTTTTCCAAAATGAGAATGTCACCAACTGAGTGGCTTCCCATCAACATGCGGCAGTTTTGATTTTACATAGATATAGTTATGCATATGACTGGTCTATTTATCACAAAGCACCAGGAGGTCCTGAATTCAATTATTATTCCAATCAAAAAGTAGATTTGTGTAAATAAGTAACCAGGTCATTGTAATTTGTGGATTATCCTACAATGCTAGAATAGAGATTACATTCAGCTCCCTCCTCAGTGTGCATCGCTTTTTTATTTCACTCATTCTGTATAGATTTAATCACAGCCAACAGTGTTACTCATGTACTCACCGAGCAACATTGACTCTATGACTCGAATTTAGAACTGTGATTCCAGTTATCAAATCCTCCCATGGCATCACCTCTCCCAACCTCTGTAATCTCCTTAAGCCATAAACTCTTTGAGATATCTACATTGTCAAATACTGGTCTCTTGAGCATCTCCAATCTTAATTGCTTGACCATTAATAGCCATGTAATCATCTATCTAAACGCTATACCCTGGAAATTATGCTCTAATTCTCTGTGATTTACCTCTGTTTTCTCCTTTAAGACACTTCTTAAAATTTAAACCTTTGACCAAACGTTTGATCATTTGCCTGATTATTGTCTTATGTGACTAGGTGTCAAATTATAATGTTTCTATGAATTCATTTCTGTTGCTGTTAGGTCTAGTTTTCACGAGGTTTGATATTGATTTACAGACAAGCAAAGAAGAGGAAGAAATCTGTTGCCACACCTATGTGCTAGATTCCTATCTGATCATAGCTAATGGGTATCAATTCTAGCCCTGAATTTTCCCATTGAGTTTCAAAGTGAAATCACTACAATTAGAGTCACAGAGTCAGAGTTTTTGTAGCACAGAAAGAGGCCCTTCATGTCTATGTCAATCGTCAAGTAAATTATAATGGGGTAAATCTCCTGGGCAGGTGATGGCCTTGTGGTATTATCACTAGACTATTAAGTGAGGGACTCAGGGACCTCAGTTCAAATTCTGCCATGGCAAATGATGGAATTTGAATTCAATAAAATATCCAGAATTAAGAGTCTAATAATGGCCATCGAACTGTGAGATTTTCAGGAAAAACCCATCTAAGGTTATTAATGCCCTTTAGAGAAACAAATCTGTCATCCTTACCTGATCTGGACTACATGTGACTCTAGACCCACAGTAATTTGGTTGACTCACAACTCCCCTTAGGGTAATTAGGGATGGGAAATGAATGCTGACCGAGCCAGCAACATCCACATGCTGTGAATGAATTTTTAAAAACCCAATTTTCTAGCTCTTGGCTTGTGGTCTTATATGTTATAGTGTCTCAAGTGCTTACTAAATAGTTCTTAAGTGTCTTGAGGTTTCCTGCCTCCATCACCCTTTTAGGTTGTGAGTTACAGGTACCCACCACTCTCATAGCTTTTCATTTCCATTAAATACTATGTGAAGGTTTTAAATGTATTACCCCCAATATCTTACTTTAAACTTGTAGGGGAGTAGCTGACTTGTCCCCTTACCTAAAAGTTTATTTTTGACAAATAAATACATTATGGAAAATAAACTTGTCTTTTTATAATTGACCAGTCTTCTTATCCACCTTTTCTATGGTCCTTATAATCCTTTTCACCTTTATCAGGCCTTCTCTCAACTGTAGCTGCTCAAGGATAACAACCCCAGCCTCTTCAATCTTTCCTCAAAGGTCAGACCCCTGCAGCCCAGGCAGCATCTTGGTAAATCTCCTCTGCTCCCTCGACAGTGCAATCGTATCCTTCTACAATCTGGTGACCACAACAGCAAGTAGTTCTCCAGTTGTGACATCATCAGCATTTTTTGCAGTTTCAGCTCCCTGGGCCTGTATCTTATGCGTCAGCTAATAAAGGTAAACATCCCATATGCTTTCTTACCACCTTATCTACCTATCTTGCTATTTTCAGGGATTTGTGGGTATGCACATCAAGTCTTCTTCGATATTCAATACTTTCCAGGGTCTTACACTCATAGTGTAATCCCTTGTCTTGTTAGCCCTCCCCAAGTGTATTACATCACACTTTTCTGGATTAAATTCCATTTGTCACTGTTCTGCCACCCGACAATGGATAACTTCCTGCAGTTTTCCACGATCCTCCTCAGTATTTATCCATTACCAATTTTCTTGTCATCTGTAACCTTTTTTGATCATACCCATATTTAAGTCCAGATCATTAACATACACAACAAACAGCAAACAGTGGACAGCAAAGAAGGTTATCTTAGAGTACAATGAAATCTTGATCAGATGGGTCAATGGGCTGAGCAGTGGCAGAAGGAATTTAATCTAGATAAATGTGAAGTGGTACATTTTGATAGGGCAAATCAGGGCAGGACTGATATGCTTAATGGTAAGATCCTAGGGAATGGTAAGGGGTCCTTGGAGTGCAGGTTCGTATTTCATTGAAAGTGGAGTCACAGATAGGATAGGGTAGTGAAGAAAGTATTTGGTTCACTTGCTTTATTGGTCAGTGCATCAAGTATAGGTGTTGGGAGGTCTGTTGTGGCTGTACGCAACATTGGTTAGGCTACTTTTGGAATACCGCACTCAATTCTGGTCTCCCTGCTATAGGAAGGATGTTCTTAAATTTGAAAGGGTTCAAAAAAGATTTACAATAATGTTGCTAGGGTTGGAGGTTTGAGCAATAGGGAGAGGCTGAATAGGCTGCGGCTATTTTTTCGGGAGAGTCGGAAAGGATGACTTTATTGGTGTTTATTATATCATGAGGGACATGGATAGGATGAATTGCCTAGGTCTTTTCCCCAGAGTCGGGGAGTCCAGAACTACAGAGCATAGGTTTAAGGTGAGAGGGCAAGATCTGAAAGGGATGCAAGGGGCAGCTTTTTCATGCAGTGGATGGTATGTGTATAGAATGAACTGCCTGGGGAAGTGGTGGAGGTTGGTACAATTACAACATTTAAAAGGCATCTGGATGAGTATATGAATAGGAAGGGTTTGGAGGTGAGATGATGCTGTCACCTTAAAAACTTACAGATTACTTACAGTGTGGAAACAGGCCCTTTGGCCCAACAAGTCCACACTGACCTGCCGAAGCGCAATCCACCCAGACCATTCCCATACATTTACCCCTACACCTAACACTATGGGCAGTTTAGCATGGCCAATTCACCTAACCTGCAGACTTTTGGACTGTGGGAGGAAACCGGAGTACCCGGAGGAAACCCACACAGACACGGGGAGAATGTGCAAACTCCACACAGTTAGTCGCCTGAGGCGGGAATTGAACCCGGATCTCTGGCGCTGTGAGGCGTTTTTCGAAGAGAGGTTGTAAAGGCAGAGGTGATGAAATAGCTATGAGAGACCGCATAAGTCAACAAGCAGAGGAGGCCTTCAGGTTTTTTTTTTAAACAGTTTTTTTTAAACAGTTTAACAGTTTAACAGTTTAGACTGGTCAGTTCTCCCAGTCCAGGCTTTTTATTTAGCTGTAGCAGTCACAAGATGTTTGAGTCCAGAAGAGTTACAAGCTTCAGTAAATGATCCCTAACTGACTTTCTCTGAAATCTCTCTGGATATTGTTCCCTCCTGCATGTAAGAATCTGTTGTGAATTTATCTTTTAGCCAAGAAGTGTGCTTATGGGATGTTACTATATTAGAACAGTTAGTTATTGTTACTGTATCAAGTGTTCGGTTACGTTTTCCAATAGTTAAGTTATTCTAAATTCTGCTTTCTTTTTTCGTGTTTTATCTGTAGTGTTTAAATACGTTCTGTTTTGCTTAAAGCCGATGGTTTGACTAGCTCATCACACCTGGACCACCCACTTCACTTTTACTTTTAAAATTTAAAAAAATTAGGATCTTGGCTACCTTCTTAAAATATTTTGAGGGAGTCTGGCCTGGTCCATAATGGAGTGATATGGGTCAAATGATGGCAAATGGGATTTGATTAATTTAGGATATCTGGTCAACATGGATGAGTTGGACCAAAGGGTCTGTTTCCATGCTGGACATGTCTATGAATCTCTATGACTCTCTGTAGACCATATCACATGCATTACACTCTATAATATTCCTACATGGCTCCTTGAAAAAAATTGATCAATTTTGTCAAGCACGATCTTCCTTTGATATGTCTATGCTGACAACCCTTCATTAATCAGTGTCTCTTCATAGAATCCCTACAGTGTGGAAATAAGCCATTCAACTCAACAAGTTCACACCAACCCTCTGAAGAGGATCCCACCCAGACCCATTCCCCTACCCTATTTCCCATGACTAATGCACCAACCTGGTAAAAACAATGACTGCGGATGCTGGAAACCAAAGTCTAGATTAGAGTGGTGCTGGAAAAGCACAGCAGGTCAAGCAGCATCCAGGGAGCAGGAAAATCAACGTTTTGGGCAAAAGCCCTTTATAAGGAATAGAGGCAGGATGTCTGCAGAGTGGAGAGATAAATGAGAGGGGGGTGGGGGTGGGGAGAAAGTAGCATAGAGTACAATAGGTGAATGGGGGTGGGGATGGAGGTGATAGGTCAGAGAGGAGGGTGGGGGACGGTAGCAAAGAGTACAATGAGTGAATTGGGGTGGGGATGAAGGTGATAGGTCAGAGAGGATGGTGGAGTGGATAGGTGGAAAGGAAGATAGGCAGGTAGAACAGGTCATGGGGACGGTGCTGAGCTGGAAGGTTGGAGCTGGAGTGAGGTGGAGGAAGGGGAAATGGGGAAACTGGTGAAATCCACATTGATGCCATGGGGTTGAAGTGTTCCGAGGAGGAAGATGAGGCGTTCTTCCTCCACGTGTCAGATGGTGAGGGAACGACGGTGGAGGAGGCCCAGGACCTGCATGTTCTCGGCAGAGTGGGAGGGGGTGTTGAAATGTTGGGCCACAGGGTGGTGGGGTTGATTGGTGTGGGTGTCCCGGAGATGTTCCCTAAAGCACTCTGCTAGGAGGTGTCCAGTCTCTCCAATGTAGAGGAGACCGCATCGGGAGCAATGGATACAATAAATAATATTGGTGGGTGTGCAGGTAAAACTTTGATGGATGTGGAATGCTCCTTTGGGACCTTGGATGGAGGTGAGGGAGGAGGTGTGGGCGCAGGTTTTGCAATTCTTGTGGTGGCAGGGGAAGGTGCCAGGATGGGAGGGTGGGTTGTTGGGGGCGTGGACCTGACCAGGTAGTCACGGAGGGAACGGTCTTTGCGGAAGGCAGAAAGGGGTGGGGAGGGAAATATATCCCTGGTGGTGGGGTCCGTTTGGAGGTGGTGGAAATGTCGTCGGATGATGTGGTTTATGTGAAGGTGGGGTGGAAGGTGAGCACCAGGGGGGCTCTGTCCTTGTTACGATTAGAGGGGTGGGGTTGAGGGCAGAAGTGGGGGGGATGTGGACGAGATGTGTTGGAGGGCATCTTTAACCACGTGGGAAGGGAAATTGCGGTCTCTAAAGAAGGAGGCCATCTGGTGTGTTCTGTGGTGGAACTGGTCCTCCTGGGAGCAGATAGGCAGAGGTGGAGGAATTGGGAATACAGGACGGCATTTTTGCAGGAGGTAGGGTGGGAAGAGGTGTAATCCAGGTAGCTGTGGGAGTCGGTGGGTTTACCTGGATTACACAGGAGCTTTCCACATCCATCAAAGTTTTACATGCTAATCCACCAATATCATTTATTGTATCCGTTGCTCCCGATGTGGTCTCCTCTACACTGGGGAGATTAGACATCTCCTAGCAGAGCGCTTTAGGGAACATCTCTGGGGCACCAATCAACCACACTGCCCTATGGCCCAACATTTCAAGTCCCCCTCCCACTCTGCCGAGGACATGCAGGTCCTGGGCCTCCTCCACCATCGGTCCCTCACCATCCGACGCCTGGAGGAAGAACACCTCATCTTCCGCGTCGGAACACTTCAACCCCAGGACATCAATGTGGATTTCACCAGTTTCCTCATTTCCCCTTCCCCCACCTCACCCCAGCTCCAACCTTCCAGCTCAGCACCGTCCCCATGATCTGTCCTACCTGCCAATCTTCCTTTCCACCTATCCACTCCACCCTCCTCTCTGACCTATCACCTCCATCCCCACCCCCATTCACCTATTGTACTCTATGCTACTTTCTCCCCATCCCCAACCCCTCTCATTTATCTCTCCACTTTGCCTCCATTCCTGATGAAGGGCTTTTGCCTGAAATGTCAATTTTCCTGCTCCTCGGATGCTGTCTGGCCTGCTGTACTTTTCCAGCACCACTCTAATCTAGACTAATGCACCAACCTACACATCCCTGAACACTATGGGCAACTTAGCTTAACCTGCATATCTCTGGACTGTGGGAGGAAACCAGAGCACCCAGAGGAAACCCATACAGGGAGAAGGTCCAAACTCCACGGACAGTCACCTGAGGTTGGAATTGAACCTGGGTCCCTGATACTGTGAGGCAACAGTGCTAACCACTGAGCCACCATGCCACACTACAGAAAATCAAGTTATTCTGAAAACATTCTGGATTTGAAATTACTGCTGCTCTCTTCTAACTTATCTCCAGTTTGGGGTAAAACTGTGGATTTATCCACTTTTAAGGATAGTAAACCTGCTAGTACCTCCTAGCTCTTGAATTTTTATAATATTTCACAGTCCTCCACCCTTATGTCTACACTATCATTGTTTTCCATTGTAACAATCAACGCAAAATATTTATTGAGGATTGTCCCCACATCTTTCAAAAGCACACACTGATAACCTATATGGTCTCAAGTAAACCCTACTCTTTCCTTAGTCATTATACTACTCTTTATGTATTTTTTTCTATCCACTGATACTTTTCATGCACGCTCATTGCTTTCCTAATTACTTTTTAGGGTCCCCCTGCAGTTTTTATACTTGTGAGGGGACTCTGTTGTACTATGCTCTCGGTATCTGCCACAATCTTCTCTTTTTTTTCTTAACCCGAGTCTTTACATCCCTTGACATTCAGGGTTTCCAGATTTTTTCACACCCCATTTTTACAGGAATGTATTTTCCCTGTACGCTCCTTATTTCCTCTTTGAATGCCACCCACTAGGGTCTGGCACAGTTTTAATTGCAAGTAGCTGTTCCCAGTCCATTTGGGCAAAATCATACCTCACCTTAGTAAAATTAGGCATTTCCATTTAAGAACCTTTATTCCTGACTCATCTTTATCCTTTTCCATAACGACCCCAAATTTAACTGAGTTATGGTCACTATCTCCAAAATGCTCCACCGCTGATATGTCTTCCCCCTGCTTATCCTCATTTCCGAACTTTAAGGTCAAAACTGCACCTTCCCTCGTTGGCCTTTCAACATACTGGCTAAAAGAAGTTCTGGATGCAATGTAAGAATTTTGCTTCATTCTTACCTTGCATAATTAAACTACTCCAGTTAATACTTGTGGTAGTTAAAATTCCCTACAATAAATGCTTTATTATATTTACATTTCTCTGTAATTCAATTACATATTTGATTCTCTATCTCTTCCTGATTTTTTTTTGTCTAAAGTACTCAGCGCGTTTGAATTTTTTGTATTTTCTACTTCTACCCATATGGCCTCATTTGATGATCCTTCCCAAGACATCGCCTGTCCAACTGCTATAGTCAATCCCTTGATCAATATCACATAGAAACATTGGAATTATGAACAGGAGTAGGCAATTCAGCCCTCCAAATCCCCTCTGCCATTTAACATGATCATGGCTGATCTTATTCTGGTCGAAACTCCACTTTCCTGCCTGTTCCCCAAAGCCCTTTGTCCCGCTTTTCATCAGAAACATACCTATTTCTTTCTTGAATCTGTTGATTGATTCTGCCTCCACGACCCCGTTTCCTCTTCTATCACTCTTTCTACCTCATCTGAACACTCTCTAATCTATATATTCCCAAGTATCCTTGCCTTTCATCCCTTACCATATGTTATCACAAATACACTATCTGATTGATGATTAGAGTTTGTAGGATCTTGTTACACACGTAACAAGATAGCTGTAGCAGTAACGCACCTCCTGACTCTCAAAAGCCTGTCCACCATGTGCAAAGCACAAGTCAGGAGTGTGATAGCATATTCTCTACTTGCTTGGATGGGTGCAGCTACAACAACACTCACACAGCAGGTTAGTGCAGGTTAGGTGATTTGGCCATGCTAAATTGTCCATAGTGTTAGATGCATTAGTCGGTGGGGGGGGGGGGTGGGGTGAGAGTTACTCCTCAGAGGGTCGGTATTGACTTTTAGTGGGCGGCACAGTGGCACAGTGGTTAGCACTGCTGACTCACAGCGCCAGAGACCCAGGTTCAATTCCCGCCTCAGGTGACTGACTGTGTGGAGTTTGCACGTTCTCCCCGTGTCTGCGTGGGTTTCCTCCGGGTGCTCCGGTTTCCTCACACAATCCAAAGATGTGCAGGTCAGGTGAATTGGCCATGCTAAATTGCCCGTAGTGTTAGGTAAGGGGTAAATGTAGGGGTATGGGTGGGTTACGCTTCGGCGGGTTGCTGTGGACTTGTTGGGCCGAAGGGCCTGTTTCTACACTGTAAGTAATCTAATCTAATCTAGCAAGCTCCTGTCAATAGCAAAGTGAGAGTGACCTGAGAGTTTGTTCCACTGATGCTGATTGAGACATAAATGTAACAGTGAGACAGGTAGAAATTTATAAATACAAAATTAAGGATGTTAAGATATTTCCCAGGGTGAACATTAAAATCTGTTAAAGAAATTATAATAAACTGCAAGGAAGCAATGAGATCTTGTTGACACGTCCAAAGCAAGCAAAGAGTTAAACGTGCTGCCCTGAGGGATTCTAGATGGCGGCGATCCAGTAGGTCTGAGTCTGCTGAGCTTTGCCCAGGACCCGGGCAAAGTGGGGTGTCTACCCTCCCCTCACTTTTTAAACTAATAAAAATTGCTTTTTCCCAGCAGCTATAATCATTCTGCATTAAACTTTTGCAGTTTGATACACTTTAAAATGACCCAAAGGCAAAGGACCATGGAGTTCAGAACAGGCAGGCCCCCATTTTGTTTGTAACGCTCCGAGAGAAGATTGACACATCGATTGAAGAGACCCGGTCCAGGTGGGAGTCAATCTCGGTCTCGCTGCAGAAGCTTGAACGAGAGATCGAGAAACTCAGGCAGCGTGACAGGGGGTTGGGGGGTGGAGCAACGTGCCACGGCCTCCGAGACTGTTGCTGAGTTAGCTGTAGGTCAGGTCCAGGCTCTGGAGCGCCGAGTCCGGGCCTTAGAAGAAAATCGAGGTCATCGGAAAATATTCAGTTTTTGGGCCTTCCCGAACAGGAGGAGGAAGACCAGCTTGTTGATTTTTGGGAGAAATTGCTCTCACAGCAGCTGAAGCTGGAGTCTGAGTTGGGCCAGGTGCAGGTTGAGTGGGCTCACTGAGTTGCTGTGTGCAGGCCTCGGTCGGACCGGTCCTAGTTTGGCTTTCGTACTACAGGGAAAAACAAATGCTGCTGGAGGCCTCCAGAGTTTTGGGGAAGGATCTCCAAGCTGTGGTATACAAGGGTTCCAAAATAATGCTGTTCCAGGACGTCTCTCTGGTTGTGGTTCTCAAGAGGAAGGCATTTGATGAGGTAAAGAAGAGTCTGAGGGATTTAAATATTCAATATTCCATGCAATACCGGGCAACGCTGCACTCCAGTCATGGAGGATCTGTGTATAACTTCGGATGGCCGTAAAAAGTAAAAGAATTTTTGGATGCTGTCAAATAGACTGATGGACTTGAACTATATGGAAAATGACTTTATTTTACCCCCTTCTGCTTTTTTCTCCTCCTCTTTCCCTCTTTCTTTTTTCCATCCTTCCTCGGGGGGCGTTCATTCTTTCTTCTTTCTTTTGACTCTTATCTATAACTCACTCAGTTTATCCGAATACTGGGGGATGTTTCTGAGTTGCTTTTTGTTCCTTAGTATTTGCTGGGAGTGTAATTTTAAATATTTTATTTTATGTTGCTGTTTTGTTAAGAGTGCCTAGGTAAGATGATGGAGGGGGTGTGTTGGTCGCCCACTTTTAACTCTTGTATTATAAGATATTGGCATTTGTAATGTCTGAACCTGGCCTTTGGAGCGGCGAGTCCAGGCCTTAGAAGAACATATCGATGACCTCGAAAGAGGTCTTCGGAAAATTATTTGGTGGCCAAGGGCATGGCTCCAGCTGGGAGGTGTTATGGTGGGATTACTGGAAGGTAGGAGTGCCCCTGTGGACAAGGGGGAAAGTCTCCTTTTAATTATGTCTTACATTTTTTGGGAGTAGTTCTTAACTGTTTTGATTTAGTTATTTTACTAGTTGTTTTATATGTGAATTGTTTATGATCTCTACCCAATGCCTTTCGAGCAGGCTTCTTCCTCCTGGGGGCTCTTGGGATTGCTTGAATGATAATGGCTAGTCATTCGTTTAAATGGTGCACCTGGAATGTCAAGGGAAGCCACTCACCAATTAAAAGGAAAAAGATATTATCTAGTCTTAAAAAGAGAGGGTTGATGTAGCCCTTCTACAGGAGACACATCTACTTGATCAGGATCATTCAAAGCTGCAGCAGGGTGGATTTGGCCAGGTGTTCCTTTCATCTTTCAGCTCAAAAGGTAGGGGAGTGGCCATTCTTATCCAGAAGAATCTTCCCTTCCAAATGCTCAGCCAGATAAAAGATGAGTCTGGATGGTATATATTACTTAAAGTCCTAATATATGGAGAGGAATACGGGATTTTGAATGTTTATTGCCTCCCGGCACACTCTTTTAAATTTGTAACAGATGCATTCTCCAAGATGATGGCTCTCAGGGTGCGTCACACAATTATAGCAGGAGATTTTAATTGTATTATCGACCCCAAGGTTGTCAGGATACCTAGGAGCTCCACGGGTATATCTTTGAGATCCAGGCAGTTGGCTGATCTGAATAGGGAGTTGGGGCTGATAGATGTGTGGAGGGTAGAGATTTTACTTTTTATTCTAATCCACACAAATGCCATTCCAGAATTGATATGTTTTTAGTCCCTTCGGCCTTTCTGAATTTGATATTGTTTTGTAAAATAGGTAATATAACTATTTCTGACCACGCAGCAGTATATCTGGAGGTTAAGACTAGTGATGACAAGATGGGTTCCCAACAGTAGCGTATGGACCCTTTCCTATTGAAGGATAGTAAGTTCATAGAATATTTCTCGCAGGAATTCAAAGCTTTCTGAGATATCAATTCAGGCATGGCCAGTAACCTATCAGTGATGTGGGAGACTGCTAAGGCAGATGCACGTGGCTTGGTTATCTCATATTCTGCGACCCAGAAAAGACAAAAGGGAGAACAACAGCATCTGCTTGAGACACGTCTGAAGGCAGCTTTGGTATGCTGATAGGCCATCCATTACTAAACTACAGCGGAAGCCCTCAGGGCAACTTTGAATACCGCACTTGCTCAAACAGCAAAGAGGGAGATACTGTTTGCGAAGCAGAGATTAGCCAGGCAGGTATCTAGTATATTAGATTAGATTAGATTACTTACAGTGTGGAAACAGGCCCTTCGGCCCAACAAGTCCACACCGACCCGCCGAAGCGCACCCACCCACACCCATTCCCCTACATCTAGCACTATGGGCGATTTAGCATAGCCAATTCACCTAACCTGCACATTTTTGGACTGTGGGAGGAAACCGGAGCACCCGGAGGAAACCCACGCTGACACGGGGAGAATGTGCAAACTCCACACAGTCAGTCACCTGAGGCAGGAATTGAACCCGGGTCTCTGGCGCTGTGAGGCACTCTTGCCAGAAAGAAAAAGGCTCCCCAATCCATTACATTTATTAAAGAGGGTGCTGGTACCCTGACTTCTTTTCTTAAATGACCCATTGACATCTGTACCCCGCTTAATATTTGGTATGTTCTCAGGTTATGAAAGTAATTTTAAGAAATCAGAGGCGATGTCGCTAGGAGGTCTTATCAGCATATCCAATTTTCCGGATGGATCCCATTTCCCTTTTTGGTGGTCACTGGCAGGCTTTCTTTATTTAGGTATTTTTATTACCCTAACTTGTGATCCGAAAAAGATTATTGCAGCCTTTAGAAAATTCTATTTCAAATTGTACAAGTCAGAGGGCTGTGAGGATAGAACGAGGAAGATGGAGTCTTTTTTTAAAAAATCTGGCGTTCTCGGGCCTAACCTCAGAGCAGGTCACTTTTGAATGCCCCCACCCCCGACAACTCAGGAAGTCCAGGAGGTGGTGAGGCAGCTCCAGAGCGGTAAAACGCCTGGACCAGACGGATTCTAGGCTGAGTTCTATAAATAATTTATAGACGAATTGGCCGGACCACTTATAGCCATGTATAATTATTCACACAGTCAGGGTAGCCACCTGTATTCTCTGAGAGAAGCAAATATCTCTCTCATTCTTAGGAAAGGAAAAGCCCCAGATGACTGTACTTCATACAGACTTATATCCTTATCGAATGTGGATTTTAAAATTATCTCAAAAATGCTGGCATTAAGATTGGACAGTGTTTTACCATTCGTTATAAAAGAGGATCGGAGAGGATTTATTAAGGGTCGCAGATCAACTAATAACATTAGAAGAGTGTTAAACATGGTACAAGCCTGCCAGCAGGGAACGATACCAGGATCAGTCGTCTCCTTAGATGCAGAGAAGGCATTCGATCGGGTAGAAAGGCCATATCTCTTTTATACTTGGAACGGTTTGGTATTGGAGAGGTCTTTACCAAATGGGTTGCAGTATTATATAATGACCTTAAAGCAGCAGTGATTACCAACAGCGTAAAATCGGATAGCTTTAGTGTTGGCAGAGGTTGTCATCAAGGATGTCCTCTCTCACCACTACTATTTACACTAGTGATTGAGCCGATGGTGGAAGCTATCCGAACTGACCCTAATATAATGGCCCCGGAGGTAGGATCAGGTAAGCATAAAATCACGCTCTATGCGGACGACGTCCTTTTCTTAAATGACCCATTGACATCTGTACCCCGCTTAATTCAAACGGTTAACTTATTTGGTATGTTCTCAGGTTATGAAAGTAATTTTATGAAATCAGAGGCAATGTTGCTAGGAGGTCTTATCAGCCTATCCAATTTTCCGGATGGATCCCGTTTCCCCTTTTGGCGGCTGGCTTTCTTTATTTAGGTATTTTTATTACCCTGTATTTGGTCAGCTATATAAAGCTAATTATACATATTTATTAGAGAAAATAAGGCAGGATCTCCAGTGCTGGGAAGATCTCCCGATATCCTGGCTAGGAAGAATAGCTTTGGTCAAGATGAATATTCTCCCTCGTCTATTATACCCCATGAGAATGCTCCCCTTGATGTTGCCGAGACAGGCGCTGTGTGAGCTCTATGGTTGGCTCGGCTCTTTTATCTAGAGTCATAGACGGCCCCTTATTAAATTAGATAAGTTGCAGCTCCCACAAGTAAGTGGAGTTCAGGACTTTCTGAATTTCAGGAGGTATCAACTGAGTTCTCTGTTATCATATGTGGCTGATAGGTCTCCGGTGACCCACAGTCAATCTGGTTGGATATTGAGGCCTCCCAAGCAAAATGTCCTCTCATCAATCTACTATTTATGGATAAGATAAGAGTTATTATGGATCATTGTAAAAATTCAATTGTATTAAATACAATCAAAGCTTGGAGGATGATGTGACAGGATTAGGGTAATTTACAAAAAACCTCTCCTTTTACCCCTATAGTGGGAATGTTGGGATTTCAGCCAGGCCTGATTGATGCTAGATTTAAAATCTGGAAGTCTAGAAGTATCTCCTGTTTGGGAGATCTGTTTGATGGGGAGGCCATGATGTCCTTCGAACAGTTGCGTCAGAAGGTCCAGCAAGGACCTTTTTCAATATTTTCAAGCACGAGATTTCATACAAAAAAAACCACATTGATGACTAATCCATACAAATTATTATGGAAAAGAGAGTGTTTCGGCCTACGTTTGCGCCCTCGGTTCAGTACTCTCTTCCACTTGCTAGATAATAAGTTATCGAAGGACATGGAACGGTTATATGAAACCTGGATTCAAGAATTAGGGATGGAAATCTCCTTAGAGATGTGGGAGGGTATCTGGGAAAATGCCAGGAAGATCTCTATCTGTAATAGAACTCAGGCTATTCAATTGAAAATACTTCATAGGGCTCATACGGCACTAGAGCGACTTGCAAAATTCAAGGCAGGAGCATCCCCAATGTGCCCTAAATGTAAAATAGAAATTGGCACTCTCACTCATTGTTTGTGGACATGCCATAAGATTCGTAGATATTGGGACAGCATAGTGAATGCCTTGGCAAATATTTTGGGGACAGAGAACTCAGTGTCTCTTCTTTTGGGTTTTCCAAATTTCCCTTCTCGAAATGTATACGGGAAGAAACTATTCACTATCCTTTCCTTTTGTGCGAGGAAAACCATTTTAGTAAGTTGGGTAACCGAAGGTCCCCCAGGAGTTACGAACTGGCATAGGACAGTTATGGAATATATCCCCTGGACTTCCTTACGAATATGGTGCATCAAAAAACGGAATTATTTTACAGAATATGGCAGCCCTTTTTGAATCATACCAATGCAGTTGTATTGGCCATACTGTTTAGGGTCTTTGCTTAGCCATGAGGACAGTGTTGGTTGGTTCGGGGGGGCCCCCTGGAAGAAGAATCTCATATAAATACGGGTTTTGTTATGACTTAATATAACTTTATTTTGAATGTGTATTTTTTTTTCTTTTCTCTGTTTTTTTGGTTATTGTTAGTAATGTTGGGCAGCACAGTGGTTAGCACTGCTGCCTCACAGCGCCAGAGACCTGGGTTCAATTCCCGCCTCAGGCAACTGTCTGTGTGGAGTTAGCACATTCTCCCTGTGGTCTGTGTGGGTTTTCTCCAGGTGCTCTGGTTTCCTACCACAGTCCAAAAATGTGCAGGTTAGGTGAATTGGCCATGCTAAATTGCCCGTAGTGTTAGGTGCAGGGGTAAATGTAGGGGAATGGGTCTGGGTGGGTTGCTCTTCAGAGGGTCGGTGTGGACTTGTTGGGCCGAAGGGCCTGTTTCCACACTGTAAATAATCTAATGTACAATACTGTGGGGTTTTTAAAATATAGAGAATCTTCTTTCCTATATTTTGTTTTGTGTTTTGGTAGTTTGTAGAGTAGATTAATAGGAGAAAGTGAGGACTGCAGATGCTGGAGTACCAGAGTTGAAAAATGTGGTGCTGGAAAAACACAGCAGGTCAGGCAGCATCCGAGGAGCAGGAGAATCGATGTTTCGGGCATAAACCCTTCTTCAGGAATCAGAGTAGATTATTAATAGTTAGTTTTCTTAATTTTATATTGTTGCTGTTATTATATTGTAAAATGGACACATTATTTTGTATTGATTTTGTGTAAAAAAAACTCATAAATTTTTTTCCAATAAAAATATTTACAAAAATTAAGTGCAGCCCTTACCATCCTCATTAAAACAGACAGGTGAAGTATTTTTAGGAACTTATGGAACAACCACGGCGAGAGGAGGTGAATGGTATTCTCAAACTGTAATTTGAAGTGACAGAGAGTATAACAAACAGTAATGAAATGAGTAAACATCTGGAAAGTTCATAAGCGGTCAGGTCTAATATAGTGCATCTGATGTCACTGGGAACATGCTCAGGCTCCTAATACTGTGGAATCTGTCACATTGATTGTAAAGTAGAAAGCTGAAATGATATAAATGTACAGCATTTCCACTCTTACCTGATAATGGCAGAGTATGAAATTCCTTTGAGAATTCATTGTTGTCAATAGGCTTCCCAACACAACTATGACAAAGAACTGCATTGACTTCATCCTTGGCTACAGTCTTAGCTATGGTCCCCAAGTTTAGACCCAGAGATGGGTTTCTGACTCAGTATCCACCCCATCGGCATGGCTGGTTATTTCTATTCCCTGCCGTTTCCCATTTTCTGCTGAAAATAACCCCAGCCTAAAAGGTTGATTCTTCCGCTCCTCAGATGCTGCCTGACCTACAGTGCTTTTCCAGCACCACACTTTTTGACTGAAAATAACCTCAGCCTATCTAGTCTCTGTTCGTAGCTGAATCACTCCAGGCCAAGCAATATATTGGTGATTCAATGATGCACCCTCTCTCATGCAATCACACCCTAACTAACTTCTCTACAGCTGCATTGTAACATTCCTATTCAATGCCTTGATTAATAAAGGCAAGTATCCCATATGCCTTCTTAACCATTTTATCCACCTGTCCTGTTTCCAGGATCCTTCAATGACTTGCACACCAAGCTCCCTGATTCTCTGTACTTTCTCCCTTGCTCTGTCGTACTCCCTTGCTCTGTTGGTCCTTCCAAAATTCATCACCTTACACCTTTCAGGATTACATACCATTGACATTGATCTGCCCATCTGACCAGCCTGAATATATCAGCCTTTCCTCCTATTTACCACACCACCATTTTTTGTGTCATAAGACCATAAGACAAAGGAGCAGAAACAGGCCATTTAGCCTACTGACCCTGCTCCACCATTCAGTGGCTGGTCTGATAATCCTCATGTCCCTTAATTCCCTGGCTGATTAAAAATCTATCTCAGCCCTGAGTGTATTTAATGACCCAGACTCAACAACCTCCTGTGGTAAAGAATTCCACAGTTTCAACATTTTGAAATTAGTGATCACACATTCATGCCTAGTTCATTACTGGACAGTACAAACACCAAGGGACTAGCATCAAACCCTGTGGTATTCCACTGGATACAGGTTTGTAATCACAAAAACAACCTTTGACCAGTGCTCCCTGCCTTCTGTCAATAAGCCAACTATGGATCCAATGTGTCAAATTGCCCTGGTCTCTTGGCTTTTAGTTCTATGAAGTTTTTCTTTATAAAAGTGAGAACATCATTTTCAACAATGGGCTAAAATCAGCATTTCCAAGAATTTGTATGATTTTAGCTAAAGGACCAGCAAGCCACCTTGGAGTGGGGGGGGGGAGCTGGCGGGGAAAGGAGAGATGATTGCCAAGGTATTTGATGAATTGAGTTTTATAACCCAGTTAGAAAGAGAGCGAGAGAGAAAAATAAATAGGTCCATTCAGAGGGTTCTATCATAACAAACGATATAAGTAGCGGTCTCCGAGGCAATCAGGGCAGGAGTGGGAGAAGTCCTGAGTTGTTTTGAAGAAACCTTCAGAAGCAGAATGATATTGAGATGTTAGAGAAGAAGCCATTCTCCAAGGTTGTTGAAAGCATGAGGTTAAAACATCCATGGTTGGTTATAATAGTGAGCTGAGTTAGAAGGTTGTTTAGAAGTCTAGGGGAGACATACTAATTGCAAAAAATTGCATGGAGTAAATTCACAGATATTTGTCAAAAGGGAACTAATTACAGCCTTGTCAGCTGAACAAGAGCTTTATCTTAGAGATAGGGGTGACCTTTCACTGTGATTTGGATATCTGTAAGACTGTCATTGGTGATAAAAGATTGATTCTTCCTAACATTTATAATGAGTTTGTTTCAAATCATTCTTGCACAGTGTAATCAAGTTTGTTCTTTTTTGTGTAGTAAAGGTGTGGGTGTGGGAAATCATGTCTCACAAACTTGAATGAGTTATTTGAA
This sequence comes from Chiloscyllium punctatum, assembly GCF_047496795.1. Classification (NCBI taxonomy): domain Eukaryota; kingdom Metazoa; phylum Chordata; class Chondrichthyes; order Orectolobiformes; family Hemiscylliidae; genus Chiloscyllium; species Chiloscyllium punctatum. The sequence goes on from NC_092743.1 coordinate 15,407,477, forward strand.
GAAGATGAGGGCAGAGCAGTAGATATGACCTATATGGACTTTAGTAAGGCGTTCGACAAGGTTCCCCATGGGAGACTGATTAGCAAGGTTAGATCTCATGGAATACAGGGAGAACTAGCCATTTGGATACAGAACTGGTGCAAAGGTAGAAGGCAGAAGGTGATGGTGGAGGGTTGTTTTTCAGACTGGAGGCCTGTGACCAGTGGAGTGCCACAAGGATCGGTGCTGAGCCCTCTACTTTTTGTCATTTACATAAATGATTTGGATGCAAGCATAAGAGGTACAGTTAGTAAGTTTGCAGATGACACCAAATTGGAGGTGTAGTGGACAGTAAAGAGGGTTACCTCAGATTACAACTGGATCTGGACTAGATGGGCCAATGGGCTGAGAAGTGACAGATGGAGTTTAATTCAGATAAATGCGAGGTGCTGCATTTTGGGAAAGCAAATCTTAGCAGGACTATTACACTTCATGGTAAGGTCCTAGGGAGTGTTGCTGAACAAAGAGACTTTGGAGTGCAGGTTCATAGCTCCTTGAAAGTGGAGTCGCAGGTAGATAGGATAGTGAAGAAGGCGTTTGGTATCCTTTCCTTTATTGGTCAGAGTATTGAGTACAGGAGTTGGGAGGTCATGTTGCAGCTGTACATGACATTGGTTAGGCCATTGTTGGAATATTGCGTGCAATTCTGGTCTCCTTCCTATCGGAAAGATGTTGTGAAACTTGAAAGGGTTCAGAAAAGATTTACAAGGATGTTGCCAGGGTTGGAGGATCTGAGCTACAGGAAGAGGCTGAACAGGCTGGGGCTGTTTTCCCTGGAGCATCGGAGGCTGAGGGGTGACCTTATAGAGGTTTACAAAATTATGAGGGGCATGGATAGGATAAATAGTCAAAGTCTTTTCCCTGGGGTGGGGGAGTCCAGAACTAGAGGGCATGGGTTTAGGGTGAGAGGGGAAAGATATAAGAGAGACCTAAGGGGCAACTTTTTCACACAGAGGATGGTACGTTTATGGAATGAGCTACCAGAGAATGTGGTGGAGGCTGGTACAATTGCGATATTTAAGAGGCATTTGGATGGGTATATGAATAGGAAGGGTTTGGAGGGATATGGCCGGGTGCTGGCAGGTGGGACTAGATTGGGTTGGGATATCTGGTCGGCATGGACGGGTTGGACCGAAGGGTCTGTTTCCATTCTGTACATCTCTATGACTCTAAGGTATTTTCTGTTGTTAAAAGTACACTGCCAGCCTCCTCTGGTGACTGATCTCCAAAGTAAACAAAAAGAAAAAAAAATTTATGATCTATCAAGTCGGGTCTCACCCTAGGATCTGATTCATCCAATGAATCATAATACCTCAGCCACACCATTAGTAGATGTCTAAGATCAAGTCTGGAATCCCCTCCCTAAATCTCCTGTGTACAATTAAGAGATTAATTAAGTTGATCTCTTTGGCCAAACTTTTAATTACCTATCTTCTCTCTCCTAATATAACTCTGTTAATTTGTTTGTTTGGTCACTCACTTGATATTTTCTTTGTGGGGAATGTTTTCTTTGTGGTAAAAGTGTGGTGTAAAAGCAAGCTGTTGTTGCTCATTTATTATTCATTAAATTCATCCATCTGAGTTTCCCTTTCCAATAAAATGGGAAAGGCCATTTGTACAATATCAGACATTAAGGAACCTCAACACTTTCTTTGAAGTAAAAGACTCTCTGACCAGCATCTTGAAAGCTGTGTCTCACACATTCACTTAGCAGAACATTGTCACTCAAAACAATACACATCCTTTCACTTCCTGATGGTCGTGCCAACTATTTTGAGCATTTGTGGTTGTTATTTGAATTTCAAACAACAACTTGAGTCACAGCTGGCAGGAGGGGTGAACAGTTTGTTTTACTTCATCCTATCTCCCATTTCTCCTTCTGTTTTATATTGACTCCCCGACTTGCTGTTACAATGTAATAAATGATGCAGTGTATCAAAGTTACCAGGAATGTAGTTCTCTAATAATAGAGTTTAATCACCTCCCTTTGACATTCCACACTATTATCATACTGGGGGTTTACCACCGACTAGAAACTGGAATTAAACCAGCTACAAGTGTAGCTCAGAAACTACCAGTTCTGCAGTAAGTAATTCACCTCCTGACTCCCCAAAACCTGTCCACCATCTACGAGGCCCAAGTCAGGAGTGTGATGGAAAACTCCCCACTTGTCTGGACAAGTGCAGCTCCAAAATCACCCAAGAAACTTGACACCATTCAGGACAAAGCAGCCGGGTTAATAGGCACCACTTCCATTCCATTCCCTTCCCCCACTCAGTAGCATCGGATGTACCATTTGCAAGGCGTACTGCAATGATTCACAAAGCTTTTGATGGCACTTTGAAAAGCCGCCAACTCTACCTCTTTGAAGGACAAGGGACACAGATACGTGGGGTACACCAACACCTCCAAACCATTCACCATCATCAGTTTTGGTATAGCCGGGCGAAAATCCTAGAACTGCCTGACAGCATTACGTCAAAACAAAATAAAAAGGACTGCAGTGACTTAAGGAGGAAACTCAGCACCACTTTTCTAATGGGAGCTAGCGATGGGCGATAAAGGCTGACCCAGCCAGAGACGCCCACATCCCTGTGAATTAATAAACTGAAGCAAACATGAACACGGAAAATGCAAGCAAGCAAAGGAGGCGGGCTTTTGGACCACACAGCAGGAGTTCACTCTGGCTCCCAGGCAGAGATAGAGTCATATGATTGGATTTAATCAGAAGCCGCTAGAAGAGGCCGGTTTATGTACGAGGAGCTGGCACTGTGAGCGCACTACTGTTGATAATACTGTCACGATGATGATGATGATGCAGAGGCCGGAGAAGACGGTACTGGTTTTATTCCCGTTGCCGATGGTGTAGTGGGGGGTAGCTGTGTTGTGTTCGGATCCAGAGAGAGAGAGAGACAGAGACAGAGACACACACACAGACAGACAGAACCTGCGGATCATGGCAGAGCGATGCTCCGGGAGCCCGGCCCCGGAACGCGGTGCCCAGACGGACTCCCACGACCCGGAATCCCAGGAGCTGTCCCTGGAACATATCCTGAAGCTTTACAACCAGCCCCTGAACGAGGAGCAGGCTTGGGCGGTGTGTTACCAATGCTGCAGCAGCCTCCAGCGACGGCCCGAGGACCCGCAGCCTTTCCCGGGCAGGCTGAGCGGGACCAGGGCTGTCATTCTGCAGCGAGACGGCAACATCAGCATCCGGAGCGAAGCAGGTAACGAGACGCCCCAGAGAGGACAACAAAAACCATGGAAATGTGAAATATCTGACGGGAGGGAGCAGGTTAAAAGCTTGGGGGGTGGGGGGAGAGATGCTAGTCCCCTGATTCGTCTCAGAACTCCAGCAAATAATTAGATAGAAAAGGATAAGGGGGAGGGGGGGGATCAACATCTGGCGGAGGAGGAAGCCAGAAATAAAGACGATTTAGCGAGTAAACCCCAAGTGAGTGGAGAAGGGTCTGCTCTTTTTAACAAAGGTGACAGGTTGGGGGGGGGGGGGAGGAATCACTGAAGGACCCATTGATTAGGACACAGTTCCTTAGGCGGGTGGGCAAAAGGTGATATTAAAGCCAACAGATTTTTTTTCTTCCTTAAATAAAAAATAGCCTCCCGGAGAGGGACAAGAGAGAAAGAGCCATGAGAGTCTGATTAAACAGGCACAGCGTCAGTGGGCACCAATAGGGGCTTGCTTCATTGTTGACAGTGAGAGTCTCTGACTGACTGAGGCAACAAGGTCAGTGCAGCCTCGGGTAAACAAGCTTCAAGCAAGGAGCTCCAATCAAAATTCACAGCCAGAGACCTCTGAATGGCCCAGTAAGAGGCAGGGCGATGCCTGGGTAAAATACAGGAAAACAGCAATTATTAAGAATAAATGTTGCTGACAAATTATTCATTCATGGGATGTGCTGGCATTTATTACCCCCCATTCCCTATTCGCCCAATGGGCAGTCAACCACATTGCTGTGGGTCTGGATTGATATGTAAACCAGACCGGGTAAGGATGGATCATTTCATTTCTTAAACAGCATTAGTGAACCAGATGGATTTTTCATGACAATTGACAGTAGTCATCATTAGGCAAGCTTTTTCTTCCTGATTTTTATTGAATTCTGAGTTCTCCTTCTGCTATGGTAGTTTTTATTTAAGATTAGATTCCCTACAGTGTGGAACAGACCCTTCGGTCCAACCAGTCCACACCAACCCTTTGAAAAGTAACTTACCCAGACCATTTCCCCTCTGACTAATGCACCTAACAGTATGGGTAATTTGGCATAGCCAATTCACCTGGCCTGCACATTTTTGGACTGTGGGAGGAAACCCATACAGACAGTTGCCTGAGGCTGAAATTGAACCTGGGACTCTGGTGCTGTGAGGCAGCAGTGCTAACCACTGAGCCACTGTGCCGCCCCAATAATTTGAACCCATGTTGATAGAAACTCTATCCAGCAACATTATCAATATGCCACTGCCTCCCCAAATCAATAACAAACAAATATAAGCACTGATATGTCAAAAATTGCTGTGAATCAAAAATGCACAGAAATATCATGAGGAAAATAGATTATTCAGTCACCTGAATTGAAAATAAGAACAGGCCTAGGCACAGCCATTCTTTTGCATAGCATGAGCACACAGGATAAACACATGAATTCCCTGGAATAGAATCTGGATTTGACTCACCCAGTTAATGACTTGTTCTGATTGTTATGATTAGCTACACTCCACAAGGCAGCCAGGAGTAAGAACTCATTTGGCTGTGACCTGCACTTTTTATGGCACATTTAACACAATTCAGTATTGCAAAATGAGAAGTAACTGGACAGGGAGCAGACCAAAGATGATTTAGGTGAGCACAACCAAAATCAGATAGGTTTTCAGAGAGTTAGGAAGTAAGGACGAGAACATGCTAGGCCCAACACTGTGCTGTGGAAACTGGGATGGAGGGTGAAAGATGATAAAGAGGAATTGAATATAAGCACAACCCCTTGAGCCTTATGTACCTGGTCTTTGTAATTGACCTCCAGTCATAATCCCTTGATACTTCCAGTCCTGATCAATTCAACTGACCCAGCATCCACAGTCTCCTGGGGGAGTGGATTGCTGATGCTCAGTACCTTTTGTGGAGAAAGTGTTTGCTTGTTTCAGTCCTGCATGATCTAGCTCTAATTTTAAGAACATGCCCCTTGTTCTGGATTTTTGTTTATTGATGTGAGCATAGTTTGAGAGCTCATTGGAGAATATTTATTGTTCCTAATCCCAGAGACAATGATTGTGAACCACCTATGTGCTTTCATAGGCCATTTCAGAGGAAAGTTATGAGTCAACCACATTGCTGTGAGTAGGGAGTTACACGTAGGCCAGACCAGGTAAGGATTAGAGACAAAAACTACCCCACCAGTCTCCGTATCCAATGCATCATCTTCAAACACTTCCCCCAAATCCAAATAGACCCCACCACCAAGAACATCTTCTGCTCCCCATCCCTTTTTGCCTTCCACAGGGACTGTTCCCTCCAACAGTCCTTGTTTCATGCCACCCCGCCCCCCCCCCCCCCCCCTCACCTCCATCCAGGGCCACAAAAGGTCCTTCCAGGTGAGGTAGAGGTTCACCTGCCTCTCTTCCAACCTAGTTTACTGCATCAGGTGCTCCCAATGTGGTCTTCTCTACATCAGGGAGACTGAACATAAACTCAGGGAATGGCTTACCAAGCATCGCAGCCGGGTCCACTGGGGCTGACTGGACCTCCCTGTCACCGCCCATTTCACTACCCTACCCCCACCTCCCCTTTATCTGCAGCTCCCCCCACACCCACCCACTGACCTGAAGTAGGGTTACACCTGAAACATTGACTTTGCACCTCCTGATGCTGCCTCGCTTGCTGTGTTCTTCCAGCATCCTGCCTGTAGACCAGGTAAGGATGGCAGATTTCCCTCTCAAGAAGTACATAAATAAACTAGATGGATTTTATGATGATCTGGTTGTTTCATGCTCACTGTTACTGATAATAGCTTCCTTTTAAAAGATCCTATTTTATTTAACAAACCAAATTCATTTCAGTAACTGTAATAGTGGGATTTGAACTCGTGTATCTCTGACTTTGTGCTCAGGCCTCTGGGTTGCTAGACCAGGAGCATTATGACTATACTACCAAACCTGTACACATTCCCTCACTCTGTGAAAGAGATTCTCTGTGTATCGACCCTACCAAACTCCTTCACCAATCACCCTCAATCTTTCAAACACAAGGAAACAAAATCCAGGTTTATTTGATCTTTCAGTGTAAATTATTGTTTTAAACACTAGTCAATTCTGAAAAATCTGTGCCGTATTATTTTGGTGTGACAACCATTCAGTCCTAGAGCTTAACTTTTCAAGAATCCAGCTTGTTTTCCCCTTACCATTTGCTTTTAAATTAAATCCATTAAGTTCCTCTCCTTAAACATTTCTTTTGATCTTAGCTAGAACTCAGTGAGTAATACTTCACCCACTGCATCAGCAAGTTTCAAGTTGAAGGTCTATTCCAGAGACAAGAGCATACCATTTGGACTGTGACTGAAATGCAATATTAAGGGAGTGCTGCATTGGCAGGAGCATTGGATTTTGACCTTAATCAATTTGCATTTAAATTCCTTGAATAATTTCAGAATAATGTTTCGAAACAATGCTTTATAATCAGTAAAGTATCTGGCTGTATTGGTTTTAGTGGTGTGTAACCACATAAAAATATTTAATAATCTGACAGTAATGGAGATATTACAAAAAGTTACCAGAAAACAATTGAATTTGATATTAAAGACCAGATTTCTGCTTTGAAGTGGGAAGGTCCAGTTAAGAAATTTCCTGACTTGGCACACATGATTACTTTAAAAGGGTATTACTTTGAAAACAAGATAAGGATACAAGAGGAGCACAAAAGCTGGCTACTCAGCACATTTTCAGCAGGTTTGAGGTCGAGTTGGGCTCACCATCTTCAATGGAGACCCCACAGGTGGATGAACACTGAGGCAGGCTGGTTGGAAGGTCTGTCCTTGTCTCTTGAGACTTTAACCCAGTTTCTTCAAACGCTAAGTAAAAACTGTAAGAACTAAGAATCAAAACCAGAAATTGCTGGAAAAGCTCAGCAGGCCTGGAAGCATCTGTGGAGAGAAATCAGAACTGGGGCAGAGAAATTGGGGCAAAGGCGACGGAAGAAGAGCTCAACATCATGTTGTGCCCACAATTCATTTGTGTGGGGTCACAGTGGGATAAAACTGAGACTTTTGCTGAGTACAGAACATTCGGCCTCAGAGGGAGAGTTCTGAGGAATGATCACCAGGCCCGAAACATTAACTCTGATTTCACTCCACAGATGTTGCCAGACCTGCTAAGCTTTTCCAGCAATTTCTGTTTTGTTTCATCAAACATTGTTAGGCCATCAGCCCTCACTGTCCTGACCCTCCCCACATCTCCTCAAACCCCAAATTACTTGTACTTGCTTTCAAACCCTTCCATGCTGTCACCATAGGCACTTCCCTACTTTCCAATATGGGTAGACCTCAAGAACCATGTGGAGATGAGTAAAATTAAACTTTTAGCAATCCAAAAGAACGTGATGCATTGTTGACACTGAGAAAAACTCATTCATGAAACCCATTCAAATGAGCGAACAATAATTTAGTCTAATCAACTCAAATATAGCCACTCCTTTTATAATCCTTAACATTATTAGTCAAACTGATTAACTCAGCCACCCCCCCTGAGAAAAGTGTTTTTCAAACTTTTCAAAATTAGTCAAGAATTTGAGATGGATTAACTGTGTCAACAACCATCAGGGAATGGATGCCTGATCTATTTTTTACACCAAACTAGAAATGGCTGTCAATCATTGCCCTCACTGAAAGTTGTAGCCTTTTTAGTCTTTTTTAAAGGGCTGGGGATTTAAATAGCTTCATATCATCGCACTTAAATAGACGTTATCTCACCTTCACACGGGATCAATAGATATGTAGGGTTGGTGACGATTCGCCACGGCACATTCGCCGCCGCCGATTAGCCACTGCTGGTTCACCACCAGCATTTCTCCACTGGGGTTGTTTGACCTCTGGAGACTATTCGCCACTGGAAATATATATATGTAGTGATTGTTTTCCCTCTCGCCAGTGCCCTTTATTTATACAACAACATAGTACGTATTGATAAAAAAAAGAGGTGAAATAAATATGATTTTATTGGTTTATACATAAAAATGAGTTACAAACACTTGCGGTGGCGAATCCTCCTCAGCGGCCAGTGGGTGGTGGCGAACCATCCTTGGCGGTGAAAGGGCAGTGGTTAATCGGCGGCGGCAAATGGTCCCATCCCGAGATATGTAGAATCCCTACAGTGTGGAAGCAGGCGCTTTGGCCCAACAAGTCTCTCCGAAGAGTAACCCACCCAGATCCATTCCCCTATATTTACCCCTGAATGATGCACCTAACCTACACATCCCTGAACATTATGGGCAATTTAGCATGGCCAATTCACCTAACCTGCACATCTTTGGATTGTGGGAGGAAACCGACGCAGACACAGGAAGAATGCGCAAACTCCACACAGGCAGTTGCCCAAGGCTGTGATCGAACTGGGTCCCTGGCACTGTGAGGCACCAGTGAAAACCACTGAGCCAACATGACATTCCCCTTGCTTGTAACTTCTCCATAAATTCTTGTTGCCTGTACCATGTGTAAGGTTCTAGGAACAATGGAAGTGGGGTGAATTTCAACTCTATTTCAGATGGTTTTGTCAGTTTCTGGTTTCCTGCTAGTCTCTCAAGCCACAACCCTTTCCCCTGCCAGCAAAAAAAAGGGATTTGCCAGAAATGGACATTCACGTCAGTAACCATGGCACTATTTGAAATACCATTTTCTTTCAGTGCTCCTTTTCCACTGTTTACTGTTTTGTACTCCTTTGGTTTTCCTACCTCTCCCAGTACACTGGATTGGCACTCCTTTTTTATTGTGTGTCTTTATGTTTTCCTTGCATAACTTTTTCTTCTGTTGTGATACTGCCTCTTAGCTTGTTTGTTGACAATGATTGCCTAACAAACGGAGTCTTTGCCATTTAGGGTTGCGGATCTATTTTGTATCTCAGACCAATTATTTCCTTGAATATTTTATATTCCCATCATTTGTGAGTTTACTCATTACCAGTTTAGACAGTTTATTTCGATTTAGTTCACTTGCTTAAATTTAACACCTTGGTTGATGGCTCAATCTTTGCACTTTCAAACTTAATATCAAAGTCTATGATTTTACAGTAATTAATTACGAACTGCTCTGTTAGTGTGAAATGGTTAAATAATTTCATGTGGTTTCTGAGCATTAAGTTCAATATGTCCAATTCCATTTTTGGTTCTAAAACATATTGTTCTAGAAGTCTCTGCTGAGTATATTCAAAGAATTCTTACGAAATGACTGTGTCTCAGTGTTTAACATTGTTGTCTCTGAGTCAGAAGTTTGTGGGCTAAGCTCTGCCCCAGAGACATGAACATACCATCCAGACTCCAGTAAAGCAGTGAGAAGGTGTGGCATTGTTGGAGATGCCACCGTTCCAGTGACATTCCTGAGCAAGCTCCTATATACCATCTAATTTGACAATAAAAGATCCCAGGCAATCTTTTAAAGAAATGCAGGGCATTTATCCCTGTCCAATATTTCACCTCAAACAACTGTACAAGACATTGGTTAGGCCACTTTTGGAGTATTGCATACAATTGTGATCTCCTTCCTATTGGAAGGATGTTGTGAAACTTGAAAGGGTTCAGAAAAGATTTACAAGGATGTTGCCAGGGTTGGAGGATTTGAGCTATAGGGAGAGGCTGAACAGGCTGGGGCTGTTTTCCCTAGAGGTCGGAGGCTGAGGGGTGACCTTATGGAGGTTTATAAAATCAAGAGGGGCATGGATACGGTAAATATACAAAGTCTCTTCGTTGGGGTGGGGGTCTCCAGTACTAGAGGGCATAGGTTTAGGGTGAAAGGGGAAAGATAAAAGGAACCTAAGGGGCACCTTTTTTACGCAGAGGATGGTGTATGGAATAAGCTGCCAGAAGAAGTGATGGAGGCTGGTACAATTGCAATATTTAAAAGACATGTGGATGGGTATATGAATAGCAAGGGTTTGGAGGGATATGGGTTGGGTGCTGGCAGGTGGGACTAGATTGGGTTGGGATATCAGGTCAGCATGGACGGGTTGGACAAAAGGGTCTGTTTCCATGCTGTACATCTCTATGACTCTATGATTCTATAACAAGGCAAAAATTGTTTATCTGCATATTTTATATTGCTATTTCTGGGATCTTTCTTTGTACAAATTTGGCTACTATCTGTTCTGGGCAGTATCGCTGCCCTTCCTATCCCAATTTAGTTGCCATTCCTAAACAGCTGGCAGTCTGAAATGTCTAGCTCCTGATCATAACCTGTAGCCTTACCTCCAAAATAACTGAAATATTGTGATCTCTGAGATAAATGTGTGCTTCTAATTTGCTATTTATATCTCTTATGCTGTGTTCATTTGTACACAGAACTCTATCTGTGTAACTGTCTTCATCCAGCCCACTTGTGTGTGGGTGGTCATTTGTCACACTTTCTGACTTAAAATGTACATTTTCCTTTTGCATCTCCAATCCAGTTTAATTATTTTGCCACTTCGCCTTTGAAAGAGAGAGATGAGGTTGCAGAGGTAAGGAAGAGCAAGACCAAGGAGAGACTTGTAGTTGAGGACAAGGTGTTTGAAATTAGTACAGAATGAATGAAGGTTGGTAAGAACAAGTTGATCAGGTAATGGGACTAAGTACTTTAGAATGCTGAATAAGTTCTTGAATGATAAGGTGTGTGGAAGCTGGTCAGGAGAACGTTGATGTAAATAGGTCTTGTAAAATATGGGACAGAGGCCTTGGTACTTGGTCCCAACATTCCTCCATTTGAAGATTCTCATAATTTTCCATGGCTTTGCACCCTTCCTAACTTGGTATCCTTCTCCAACGTGACAGGCCTATGAAATCTCAGTGTTTCTTCAAAAAGGGCCAATTTCCTTCACCCCAACATTGACAGCCATGCTTTCATTTAACTACAACTTGAGGTCTGCAAATCCCCCCCACAAACCTCTCACAGATTCACTTAAGACATTCCTAAAACCAACATTTTTTGTTAAGGTTTTGGTCAGATGTCCTGATGTCTCCTTCTTTGGCTCAGTGTTACCTTTTTCTGAAGTACTTTGGGACATTTTTCCTAATTCATGATATTATATAAATACACACTTTTTTGTAGACATGCTGTCACCATGAGCTATGAAAAGATTTAAATCCAATCTTTTGGGAGAAACTGTGATTAAAAACTGAAGTGAAGTCATGCAGGACAAGAAATGATAAAGACCATGCTCACAACTCATGGAGGATGTTGTTTGTGACTTTGCTTTGACTATTTTAGTAAGGGGAAGGGTTGTAGAGATGGTTGGGAGATTTACACAGGGAGTTAAGTGTGTGGACCTGGCAGGTGACAGCACGTTCAGGCAGAAAAGGCTGCTGGAAATGAACAGCAAGGGTGAAGGTGTTGGAGATGGTTTGAGGAAAGAGGTAATGATAGTTGAATACTTGAAGAAAGGGAATAAATTTGAGATGAGATTACGAAGGGAAGATCAATGGTCAGGGTTAATGAGAAAGGCATTAAAGGGAATCCGAACAAACCCAGGGTCAACATGATTTTGGATGTCTTTTAAGACTCGGCTGGTCACTTCTGCCTGAGTTATGTGCACAGATTCCATGTTTTTAAGCAAGTCTGCCAAGTAACAGTTTGTTTTATACAAAGACGTTTAACAAAGTGACCATTAGTTAACCACTATCAATTGGAAAAAGAACTGAAGGGGAACTGAGGGGACTCTTACACAGTGAATTATAATGCTCTGGACTGCGCTACCTAAAGGTTGCTAGAAGCAGAGTCAATAGAAATAGTAACATTTGGAAGGGAATAGATGAAGCATAATATGGTAAAATGTGAACTTGCCCACTTTAGCAACAAGGAGAGATAAGCAGCATGTTATTTGAATGGTGAGAGGTTACAGAACTCTGAGGGATCAGAATGTCCAGGTGCATGAATCTCAAAAAGCTAGCATATATGTACAGCAAATGATTAGGATGGCAAATGGAATGTTGTTGTTTATTGCAGGGGGAATGGAATACAAAAGTAGCAATGTTTTGCGACAGTTTTACAGAGCATGGATGATGCCACAGTTACAATCCTGTGTGCACTTGGTCTTTTGATTTAAGAAATGATGTAAATGCATTAGAAGCGGTTCAGAGCAGGTTCACTTAATTGATACCTAGGATGCAAGTTTGGGGGGAGGGTGCTGTTTATCCTATGAAGAAAGGTTGCACAGATTGAGCATTTATCTGTTGGAGACAGAGTGAGGTAAATATTTTTCTCTAAGGGTGCTGAGTATTCGGAACTCTGTTTCTGAGAGAAGGGTGAGGTTGGGTCATTGGATATTTTTAAGGCACAATTAGATAAATTTCCCACTATAGTCATAGTGAGTCATTGGTTGTTGGGGGGTAGGCAGGAAGGTGGAGTTGAGGCCCTTGTCAGTTCAGACATGATCTTATTGAGTGATGGAGCACCCTTAAGGAGCTCATATTAAATTGCATTGGGCTTCTGCTGACTATTTCAAAGAAGAGTTCTCCTTATTCTCTTGGCTATGCCTTTTAATCCATGACCGTATAAGTTATTCAACTTCAAATACCTGTACAGCTCCCTTTTAATTTATTGTTTAGTGGATCAGCTCCCATTATCTTTTTCAGGTAGGAAGTTCTTAATCCTAATTAGTCTCCATCAAAAAACGTTGCCAATTATTTCAAATCTATCAATCCACTTGCCAGAAAATGCAGTCATAATCTATCAAAATCTTTCATCACCTTATATCTCACACTCCTCATTTTATTAAGTTTTCTTTCTTGTTGGAGAACCTCCAAGTTTACTCGTGACAAATAACAGAGAGAATGGAATGTTTTGGTGGGGACTGTTTATTGCTTGCCATAGAGCTTACACCTCTGCTGTAAATAATCCCCGCTTGCGCTGGTTGAGTTGCCTTTGTAATAATAATTTTTAATCACTGTGTAGGGACACATTACGACACACTTCCAGGGCAGGTGGGACTTGAACCTGAACCCTTTGCAGAGAGGTAGGGGCAACTCCACTGTACCACATAACCAGTGGGCAATTTGGTTGATGATTTCCAAGTTAACATTGGCAATATGGTTGAGGAGTTCTTGGAAATGCTGTATCCAGCAACTGTTTATAACCTTGCCGTTCTTTAGCACTTTTTGTCTGTCTTTAGAGTGCAAAAGGTTTAGACCACGGTAGTGTGGACCATTTACTGTCTTAATGACACTGAAGAGACCTCTGTGTCATCATCATTTGCCAGCTCTTGGATTCCCCAGGCCTTATCAGTGCACCATTTGTTTTTGAGCTCCTTTACCCTCTTCTGGACATCCACTTTCGCATTTGGCATCGGCCTTTCTGTGGATCTTGCAGCCGTTGTCATTCTGCCAGTCACAGAAAGCTGTCCTGTTCTTGGAAATGAGTTGTCCAATTTCTATGTCATTCTCATCGAATCAGTCCTGATGGTTTATGGACCTGTTATCTGGGGGGTGTTATTGCAGATACTGAGAATGGTAGGTTTAAGCACACTCCAATGTTCTCCTGTGTCCTCTGCGTATTCTTGAGGCAGGTTGTTAGCAAGTGAGGCCCGTAGATATTATGTAGTGACTGTGTCATCCAGGCTTTCCATGTTGAATCCATAATACAAATGAATTAATTTGCCAGGGCTTAGAATATAGAAGCAAGGAAGCATTGTTTCAACTTTTATAAAACATTGATTAGGCCACACATGAAATATTGTGTACAGTTCTAGCTGCCATACTATCGGAAAGATGTGATTGCAATGGAGAGGGTGCAAAGGAGATTCACTAGGATGTTGCCTGGGATGAAGAGTCTCAGATATAAGGAGAAACTGGATCGGCTGTGTTTGTTTTCCTTGGAGCAGAAGAGGCTGAGGAGGAATCTGTTTGAGATTGAAATTATGAGAAATATAGACAGAGTAAATAATGAGAATCTCTTCCCCATGTTTATTTGTGTATAAGACCAGAGAGAATAAGTTTTTAAGGTGAGGTGCAAGAGGAGATCTGAGAAAAAAATCTTTTTCACCCAGAAGGTGGTAGAAATATGGATTGTGCTGCTTCAGAGGGTGGTGGTGGAGGCAGGTACTTTCGCCATGCTTAAGAAGCATCTGGACGAGTATTTAAAATGCCAGAACACAGTAGACCAAATAGTCATAGAGTCATAGAGATGTACAGCATGGAAACAGACCCTTCAGTCCAACCCATCCATGCCGTCCAGATTCCTAACCCAATCTAGACCCACCTGCCAGCACCCAGCCCATATCCCTCCAAACCCTTTCTATTCATATACCCATCCAAATGCCTCTTAAATATTGCAATTGTACCAGCCTCCACCACTTCCTCTGGCAGCTCATTCCATACACGTACCCCTCTCTGTGTGAAAAAGTTACTCCTTAGGTCTCTTTTATATTTTTCCCCTCTCACCCTAAACCTATGCCCTCTAGTTCTGGACTCCCCCACCCCAGGGAAAAGACTTTGTCTCTTTATCCTATCCATGCACCTCACAATTTTGTAAACCTCTATAAGGTCACCCCTCAGCCTCCAACACTCCAGGGAAAAGAACCCTAGCCTGTTCAGCCTCTCCCTATAACTCAAATCTTCCAACCCTGGCAACATCCTTGTAAATCTTTTCTGAACCCTTTCAAGTTTCACAACATCTTTCTGATAGGAAGGAGACCAGAATTGCACTCAATATTCCAACAGTGGCCTAACCAATGTCCTGTACAGCCACAACATGACTCCCAACTTCTGTACTCAATACTCTGACCAATAAAGGAAAGCATACCAAATGCCTTCTTCACTATCCTATCTACCTGCAACTCCACTTTCAAGGAGCTATGAACCTGCACTCCAAGGTCTCTTTGTTCAGCAACACTCCCTAGAAACTTACAATTAAGTGTATAAATCCTGCTAAGATTTGCTCTCCCAAAATGCAGCACCTCACATTTATCTGAGTTAACCTCCATCTGCCACTTCTCAGCCCATTGGCCCATCTGATCAAGATCCTGTTGTAATTTTGTGTCATCTGCAACCTTACTAACTGTACCTCTTACGCTCACATCCAAATCATTTATATAAATGACGAAAATCTAGCACTTCTTCCTCTATAATATGGACATTTTTCAAGCTGTCACCATATATTTCCCTATATTCTATATCTTCCATGTCCTTTTCCACAGTAAATACTGATGCAAAATACTCGTTTAGAATCACCCCCATTTTCTGCAGCTCCACACAAAGGCTGCCTTGCTTATCTTTGAGGGGCCCTATTCCCTCCTAGTTACCCTTTTGTCTTTAATGTATTTGTAAAGACCCTTTGGATTCTCCTTAATTCTATTTGCCAAAGCAGGTAAATGAGATTATTACAGTTTAGTGTATGTTGGTTGGTGTTGGTTCTATGGGCCTGTATGTCATGACTCTGAGATGTAGGTAGAGTTTTGTTGGACAGTAGACTTAAAGGTTATCAGGGGTAGATGGAAATGTGGAATTTCAAGCAAGCAGATCATCTTTGATCTTACTGAATGGCACAGCAGGCTTAAGGGAGTCAAATGGTCTATTTTTGCTCCTATTTCACGTATTTATAGTAGGAAAGTAGGAAAAGATGGAGTGGTAGAACTGCGAGTCAAGAATGGCAATAGTTTGAGATGACTAAAAGAATCATGGACCAGGGAGAGATAGCAGGAACAAAGGCATTGATTAGGGGAGCAGCCATGATCATATTAAATGGTGGAGCAGGCTCGAAGGGCTGAATGGCCTACTTCTCATTGCTGCTCCTAGTTCAGATGTTTGTATATTTCAATGAGGGCATCAGTATATAGAATCGGTTTAGTAGGTGGTGGGAGGGGAATAATCACTAGTCACTGAGGAATATAGGGAAATGAGTCACCAGTAGTAATGGTCTAAGGGCCCCTTGCAGACAGCACAATGTAGGATGAAATATACAGGAAGAAATATTGGATGCTAGTGATGAAGAAACAGTGATAATGATGGGTGATCTTAATCTACAGATTAACTGGAAAATAAGACTGCAATAGTAGTCTGGATGAGGAATTGCATTTGCATTTGAGATAGAGCAGCAAGTTCTGTGACCAACCAGAGAACAGGTTGTAGTAGACTTGGTATTGTGTAATGTGATAGGATTAATTAATGGCTTCAGAAAAGCACCTCGAGGCAGCAGTGGCAAAAATAAGATTGAATTTTATATCTAATGTAAAAGAGAGAAGATTGGGTCTAAGACTAGTATTTTAAACTTAAATAAGGACCACTATGTGCGCAGGAAAGCTGAGCTAGTTGAAAAGAACAGACCTACTGGGCTTTGGGATAGATCAATAGAGACAGTGTTAGACATTTAAGAGTATATTTCAGAATCCTTACAGTAAGTATACTCCTATTATAAATAAATCTTCTAAAGAAAGAACCCACAATCTGTGATTAACTAAAGAAGTTGCGAAAATCAGCAAACTTAAGGTCAAAATGTTTAACTGCACAAAGATGGGTGGCAGGTCAGATGATTGGCCAGATTATAAATAATGGCAGAGAAGGATGCCAGGCTTGGTAAGAAATTAATATGAGAGAAGCTAGCTCAAAGTGCTAAAAAATGGATAGCAAGACTTTCTATGGATATCTAAAAGGGAAAAGAGTAAGTAAAGTGAATGTTGATACTCTTAGGGAGTGTGAATAGGAGGTAACTGGTAGATTATGAGGAAGAGGAAATCGTAGGTGAAATAAACAAATATTGTACTTCTGTTCATTGTAGAGGACACATGAAAACACTTCAGTTATAGCTGCAAATCAGAAGGTGGGGGTAAAGAAGAACTTGGTAAAATTATAATCACTGAGACGTAATGGAGCTACAAGCTAACAACTCTCTGAGCCCAGATGGACCTCATCCTGGGATCTTAAATGAGGAGACTAATGACGTTCTGAATGCTTTGGTGTTACTTTTCCAAAATTCCCTGGATTCAGGAAAGGTTGTGTCAGGGTGAAAAGTAGTAAATATAAACTATCTATTCAAGAGGAAGGGGCAGAAAAAAGGAAACTATTGTCCCATTAACTTGACAATGACCTATCAAACCATATCCAGACTGGAATCAATCAAACTGCACTGTTGTAGTTGTGGGTATGTTCGCCAAGCTGGGAGGTTGATTTGCAGACATTTCGTCTCCAGTCTAGGTGACATCTTCAGTGCTTTGGAGCCTCCTGTGAAGGCGCTGCAGTACTGTCTCTTCTGACATGTATTTAGTTCCTTTCCTGCTGCTTCTTGTTGCCAGTTCCAGTTGCTCGTTGTAGAGGCCGGTGTATTGGGTCTAGGTCTATATGCTTGTTGATGGAGTACGTAAATGAGCTCCATGCTTCTAACAATTCTCTGGCTGTCCTCTGTTTAGCTTGCCCTATGATCGTTGTGTTGTCCCAGTCAAATTTGTGGTCCTTATCATCTGTGTGTGTGGCTACTAGGGACAGCTGGTTGTGGTGTTTGGTGGCTAGCTGGTGTTTGTGGATGCAGATTGCTAGTTGTCTGCCTGTTTGTCCTATATAGTGCTTCATGCAGTCTTTGCACTGTACATTATTCTCAGTCGACAATAGGAATTGCTGATACTTTGTTTAATTATCAAACATATAAAGTCACAATAGTCACAGATGACTCATTAGAAACAGATCACTGGCGGTGACTTAACTTGAGGGTTACCATGCCTCAGGCAAGGGGAGAGGTTGAAAAGGAGAGTCTTTCATGTTAACCTCAGCCAGTGTGGGATAAATGATCAAATACAATGCTACAAGATGTGAATCCAGTTCCATACTATGCAGTCAGGTACTTTGCATGTTGATTGATTTGCTTAAAACATAAAACAGGGATTTAGACTGAGACAGTCAAGTTAAAGCAAAAGATTACCGATGCTAGAAATCTGAAATCAAAACAGAAACTGCTGGAAAACTCAGCAGGTCTGGAAGCATCAGTGGATCGAGAAAAAAAAGAGTTAATGTCTTAAGTCCAAACACTCTTCTTCAGAACCAGTCTGAGACAGTTAACTGTTGCAGAGGCAAAGCAACCTATATTTTATGTAATTGTATTTATGCAATAACAGAAACAGGAGACTAATAACACATTGAATGTACTGATGTATCATGGGAGGTGCTGTAAATCAGAACTGACAATTGATTAGACAGTTATCATTACCAAAATACTGAAATGAAAAATGCACTGAATCATCAGTGATTTTTAATAGAATATCTCAATTTTGCAACTTTAAAACTTTTTATAACATTGCTATGGGCTTGAAATATAATCTAGAAAACCGCTTGGATGATCAAAATCTATAAAGGGAAAAACCATTGCATTAGGTTCTGAAAATGAGATCAGATGGGCGAAGGGTCTTCTTTCTTCATTATTGCAGTGGATCTAACGATACTTTCTAACAAATGAGCCCAGCACATAACAAAACAAACATGGTGATATACAGTCGAATGTGATTGGTTTTGACAGTGGCAGCAGAGAATATGGTGCACACACATGCAGAAACATACAAGCAGAACTAGAAACACACACACACTAACGCACAAATTCTCAGACACTGAAACCACACCCCCTATATAAACACATAGGTATTTCTATAAGTCCACCCAACTGTTGCACTAAATGGCAGAAGGTGCTGTGTGCATCATGGGTTCCTCCTTGATTCAGGCTGCTATCTAGGATATCTTTTGGAAAGCCACATTAATTATAGGCAGAGGCTGAATAGGCTGGAGTTCTTTTCCATGGAGCATTAGAGGATGAGGGGTGACCTTATTGAGGTTTATAAGATCACAATGGCCATGAATAAGCAAGTTCTTTTCCTTGGGGTGGGGAGTCTAGAACTAAAGGGCATAGGTTTAAGGTGAGAGGGGAAAGATATAAAGGAACCCAAGGGGTAACTTTTTCACGTAGAGGGTAGTCTGTGTATGGAATGAGCTGCCAGAGAAAGTGGTGGAGGCTGGTGCAATTACAACATTTAAAAGGCATCTGGATGGCTATATGAATAGGAAGGGTTGAGAGGGATATGGGTCAAATGCTGGTAAATGGGACTATATTTACATAGGATATCTGATCAGCATGGATGAGTTGGATGAAAGGGTCTGTTTCTGTGCTGTACCTCTCTATAACTCTTTGACTAAAGCTATGGTGATGGAGCAGGAATATGCAGTGGACAATGATTTTATTTCTGTCACTCTCACCTTTTCAGCCCGCCAACCTAACATAACATCATTCCACTGCGCTCAATCCATTTCCTTCCTAACGGATCTATTTGGATTCACCTCCCTCTTTGCATCCTACATTCATTCTGCAATATCTCTTGACTCTGGATTTTCCAGTAGGGAACTCTTCAGGGTTAAGTTATAAAAGATAATTTGTACTCTCACTGTCAAATCCCATGACTACTGCAGTCCTACACTGAACTGTTCAACCTCTGCTCACTTTGTTGTTTTTTTTCTCCATGACTCTCCTCCTTAAATTGCTATCCTTTGCTCCAGTGCACCATTGGGTTATAGCTCAAGATATAGGCACAGAAACTGGAAGCCATTCAGTCCCTCTAGCCAGTCAAAGCACTCCTCGCTGTTCTAAACTCTAAAGAAACAAGTCCAGGTTGTCCAATCTGACCTCATGAGATAATGTGATAATTCCAAGCATTAATTCAATAAACGATCATCTTCAATACATTTACATTTTTCCTTAAATAAGAAGACCAAAACAATATGTATTATTTGAGATGTGGTCTCACCAAAGCCTTTCATAAATTATGCATGATTTCCTTACTTTATGTTGAATTTTCATGTAATCAAGGCCAGCATTCCATTAGCTTTCCTGATTATGTACTGTACCTGAAAACTAACCTTGTGTGATTTATGCACTAGAATGCCTAGATTCTTTTGCATCTCAGAATTCTGCAGTCATTCTCCATTTAAGTAATGTTCCGATTTTTAAAACGTCTTCCTGCCAATTTCACATTTTCCCACATTATGCTCCATCCAATGGTACATTTAAGCGACTCTTGGATAGGCACATGGAAGTTAGTACAATGAAGGGTATGTAGGTTAGTCTGATCTTAGAGTAGGATAAAAGGCTAGCACAACATTGACGGCCAAAGGGCCTGTACTGTGCTGTACAGTATGTTCTATCTGTCGGTTTTGTTTTGCCCAGTCACTTTACCAGTCCATATTAGTCTGCATCCTCGCTATGTCCTCTACACAACATTTTGTTTTACCCAACTTTGTGGCATCTGCAAATTTAGCCACATGCTTTCAATTCCCTCATCTAAGTCATTGGTATAAATTGTGAAACACTGAGGGCCCAGCACAGACCCCTGTGGGACCCCACTTGTAACATCCTACCAGTCTGAAAAAGACTCACTTATATTATCCTCCTTATTTTGCACAATAATCTTTTATGTGAAACTTTATCAAATGTATTCTGAAAATTAAAGTACAAGATATCAATGAACTCCCCACTATCGACAGCACAGGGACAATATGCACACTGCATGTAGATTGAGTAACTGAATTGTTACTCCACAATTGCAACGTTTATAATGTACGTATCGGTTTTAGCATAGAGACAGCTATCCCAACGAACTTGAAAGAACAGGCACTATTAACATCTAGCTAGAGAATGAACTATAGAGGGGTGAAGAGAAGGTTAGTCAGAGGTTGGTTTTGAGAAGATTCTTAACAAAAGAAAGAGAGAAGGAGACTGGAAAGGTGTAAATAAGGAATAACACACCTTAAAGCCTAGACGGCTGAAGGTATTAGTGGAGTGAATGGAGTAGGATAAGTACAACATATTAGTTGCATAAATGAAGTGTTCCTCAAAGGTTGTAAATTCTGGAGTTCATCAGAGACGTAGGGAGAGGTGAAGTTAAAGAAGGATTCAAATGTGCAAAGAGGTAAAGATCTTAAAATGGAACTATCCATGGAACAGAACCTCTACCTAAAGTGTTTGTTTTACTGTGTCCTGCCTTTGTCATTTCTAGTCTTGTTAACTTCAAACCCAGCTTGCCAACATTCACATTCTGCAACTTTTATGGTTATAATACAAGAGGAGGTTACAGAGTTAGTAATGAGATAGAGAGATTTAAACAGGACTGTAAGAATTTCAGCGAGCAGCTGGACTTAAAGGCAGGTTGAAGAACACATGAACAATGAGTAAATAAGACTTAACTGTTGATACTGTTGGTATCATGCTTCATCACAAACCAGCCGCCCAGCCAACTGAGCTAACTGGCTGAAGTGCATGAACCAATGTGTAAAGACAAATTTTGTATAAAGACAAATTTTGTATAAGGTACTTAAAGTAAATTACTGTTGTTAGTTTTGGGCACCACAGTGTAGAAAGAACATTTAAATCAATAGATTATCGAGGAAGGTGTGTGGTATGAGGGACTGTAGTTATGAAGAAAGACTGGAGAAATTGTGATTATTTCTACATTTGCATAGAGGCTCCCATTTTTAAAGTCATTAAAGGGATTTGACAGAATGACTAAGAAAAGACTGTCTCCTCTCGTCGGGAGTCAATGATGAAGATCATTAGCTTAATGTTGTCATGAAATAAGTGAATAGAGAGGTTAAGAGAAACTGCTTTACACAGAGCCTTGTGGAATGTGTTTCATAGGGATTAGGTGGGGCAGAGGCTATTGGACTGGAGACCATTGCTTCTTTTATGAGAATATTGCAAAACATTGGTTAGTTGTGTAACCTATTATAGGTTATGTGGCAGCATTACGTTGTAAATATATTGAACATTGCTAAGGAAACTAATTATTTAAAAAGAATAATTGCGTCTGAGATGCATTGCAGACTAAAGATATTTGGGTTTAAACAAACCTTTAAACTGCCAATTTTGACATTCACTGTGTTCACATGAAACCTCTCAACTGCATTGTTTCTTTCAACACATATTGAGACTTCACTTGCTCAGAATAAGAAAGTTTGAAAGTCTTTGCTAATGGTACTCGGGCATTCAAACCTGGAAGAATCCACAGTTACTTCCTGTACATATTCAGACTGCCGAAATATTTAATCTGGCTAAGTTGCATTTTTAATTGCCTTTTGAATGTTTGACTGTGGGAAGAATTCCAGCTCTGAATCTGTCTTTGTTTAATGTCTGCACACTTGTGCAGCCTTCAGCAGGAGTCAATGCATAGTATCAAGGGTTGGCATTAAAGTCTCAAAGTGAAACGCATTGATGAAAATTGTATGCTATTTGCAGAAAATGTTGGAGAAACTCAGCAAGTCTAGCAGTATCTGTGAAGAGTCAGAGCTAACATTTTGAGTTCAATATGATGCTTCTTCAGAATAGAACAGGATATTTGCAGCTGTCCTGGCTGAGATAAGCAAAATCAAGACCGGGGATTGTACCTGGAGCATCATAGTTTCTACATTTCAGTTTTCTACTTTGCTCATTGAGTTAATTTGCATAATAGTTGCACGATATTTGCACCAAAGAGAAAAGTTTAATAGTAGGATAATAATTTGGTCTCTCTTCTGAGACCTCCACTTGAGCAAATTGACATTTGGTGACAGCCCAGTGATGGTCCAATCTTCATGTGGCCCACTGCCATCACCCACTAAGAACAGTGTTGGTCATTGAAACACACTTTTTGGTCCAACCCATCCATGTTGATCAGATATCCTAACCCTAATCTAGTCCCATTTACCAGCTCCTGGCCCATGTCCCTCAAAACCCTTCCTGTTCATATACTCATCCAGATGCCTTTTAAATGTTGTAAATGTACCAGCCTCCACCACTTCCTCTGGCAGCTCATTCTGTACACACATCACCCTCTGTGTGAAAAAGTTACCCCTTCGGTCCCTTTTAAATTTTTCCCCTCTCACCCTAACCCCTTTAGTTCTGGAGTCCCCCATCCCAGGGAAAAGACTTTGTCTATTTATCCTATCCATGCCCCTTATGATTTTATAAACCTCCCTCAGCCTCCGACGCTCCAGGGAAAACAGCCCCAGTCTATTCAGCCTCTCCCGGCAACTCAAATCCTCCAACCCTGGCAACATCTTTGTAAATCTGTTCTGAACCCTTTCAAGTCTCACAACATCATTCCAATAGGAAGGAGACCAGAATTGCACGCAATATTTCAAACATGGCCTAACCAATGTCCTGTACAGCCGCAACATGGCCTCCGATACTCAATGCTCTGACCAATAAAGGAAAGCATACCAAATACCTTCTTCACTATTCTATCTATCTGCAACTCCACTTTCAAGGAACTATGAACCTGCACTCCAAAGTCTCTTTGTTCAGCAACACTCCCTAGGACTTTTCTATTAAGTGTATTAGTCCTGCCCTGATTTGTCTTTTCAAAATGCAGCACCTCACATTTATCTAAATTCAGCTCCATCTGCCTCTCCTCAGCCCATTGGCCCTTCTGATTAAAATCCCATTGTAGTCTGAGGTAACCTTCTTTGCTGTCCACTACACCTCCAATTTTGTGTCATCTGCAGACTTACTAACTGTACTTCTTATGTTCACATCCAAATCATTTATATAAATGATGAAAAGCAGTGGACCCAGCACCGATCCTTATGGCACTCCACTGGTCACAGGCCACAACTTTGAAAAGCAACTCTCCGCCACCACTCTCTGTATCCAAATGGCTAGTTCTCTGTGTATTCCCTGACATCTAACCTTGCTATACAGTCTATCATGATGAACTTTGTCGAACACCTTACTGAAGCCCATATAGATCATGTCTACCGTTTCGCCCTCATCAATCCTCTTCGTTACTTCTTCAAAAAACTTCCCACCCACATTAAGCCATTAATCATTGAAGAATTTACCTTTCCTTTAGTTTATAGCACAGTAATAGGTCATTTGATCCCACAAATCTAGTTCTGTTTTTGTGATCTGCACAAGACTTCTCCCGCTGTTGTAAAATATCCTTCTCCCTTATGTGTTTATCTAATTTCCCCTTAATCGCATCATGCTATTTGCCACAACTTGTGATAGGGTGTCCTAACCACTTTCTGGGTGAAAGGTTCTTTCTGAATTCACTTACTTTACTATTGTTATGATAGTCGATTTCTGTTGAGGCCCTTAGTTATGTCTCCACTTCAATTAAAACTATTTTCTTGATGTGAAAACCCTTTCAGAATCTTAAAAACGTGACTAAGTCACCCCCAACCCATGCCTCTATATCCTTTTATGTAACCTTATTATAATTAAGTGATAATTTTTCACAATTCTTCATGTATAGTCTAAGCAAGTCTCTATGCAAGTTTAACATAATTTCTGTACTTTTTCAGTTCTATTTTTCTAGAAACGAGTCCAGTGCATGGCTTGCCTTTCTATGGACTTATGAGTTTGTGTCAAAGCTTTTAGTGATTTACCACGTAACTGTAGCTGCAGGTTCCTGTGTTCCTCTCTTATTTTTAGACAATTGTTTTCCAACACCACCGTACACTTTTAAAGAACACTTTTTTCTATTGCCGTTACACCTCCTTGGTTGAGAATCATTGTCATTTGTAATTAATACTTTACTGATGTGAAAACAAAATACTTGGCATTTATTTCTTATTTGTGCCACTTTAACAAATATCACATATCAATTTCTGTCTCAAATTTCATAGAGTTTAAAGAAACAGAAAAACTCTTGGGTGCCAGAATATTTGCAGCTTCTATGTTAATTTTATTTAAATAACCTGCTAACACATGTTGCAATTTAAACAAGCACAAACTTATTCTTTTCCTAGAAATATGATACATTGTGTTTTGTGTCATATTATATTCCTGTCCTAATGATATTGCAAAATAAAAATAGAAGGTACTGGATACATTCCAGCCTACTCCCAATGATTTTGATTCTGTTATTATTCAAGAATCTGTCTATCTCTATTTTAAAACCATCCAATGACCTGCCTTCACTTTACCTTTGAGTCATGATGCAGCAAGTTTATGTCTTTTGTTTGAGAAGATTGATGTGTCATCTCTACAGAAATCAGACCATCTGAGACATTAGAAATCCAGTGAGGCCACATAATTTGTGCTGTTTTCCGAGTTACAATTCCAAAAATCACATTTTCATCCTGTCTAAACCAAACTGTCATTGTCATATTCTTGAACATGGATGAGACCATATCAGTCAGATCTAAAGTGAATACACATTGTTTTATATTAAACCTATACTTAACTTCCCTTTGAAATGGCCGAGCAAAAGCCACTCAATTCAGTAAGGGATGGGTAGTAAATGCTTGACCAGCCAGCGATGCTCACATCCTACGAACTGGGAGGGTGATGATATGAGTTAGTATTTGTGAACATGAGCCGTGAGTGGGAAGGTGGACAGGTGGAAGGTCTGCCCTTAAGAAAGCAACTGGGGTGAATTGCAGAGAACTTCAGCCCACCTCGAGAGCAAAACTCTGGCTTGTAGAGTCAGCATGAGTGACCAATGTGAAGTGACCAATTGCTGTAAAAATCATGAGAAATCTGAGTAAAGCATGTAGGAGAACATGGTGTGCTATGTGTCCATTTTAGCAGGGTAGATGTTTTGAGGTAACTTCTGTTAGCTGCTATGTCTCGAACCAGGATTATAGTCTCAGGATAAGGGATTGGCCATTAGAACTGAGGCAAGCAGGGTTTTCTTCAATTAGAGAGTTGAGACTCTGTGGAATTTTTTTCCCCAGTGAGCTGTGGATTTTCTGTCATTGAATATATTGAAGGCTGAGATCGATAGACGTTTGTTAATTATCCCATTTAAGAATAAAGCAGAGAAAGGTGAGTTGAAAGTGAAGGTTAGCCATAGTTTTAATCAGCATAGACTCAAGGGACCATAAGACCTGCTTGTATTTTTTATATTTTTATGAGAATTGCTCTGATATTTTAATTACTCCTTTAATACTGTCTGTTTTATTATATTTCAATATCTGAATTGGACCTCTTTATTTTTTGTTTTTCAGTGTTCTGTTTGTGCATTGTCTCCTAGTCTTGCAACGCTGCTCATGAAACACGTGTGTAAAGAAAGCTTGGTTGACTGACTTTTAATTGTGGTTTTTGTTGCGTGCTGAATATTCACAGCCTGGTTTTGAAGGAAGTTTCCTTCCTGCCTGCCACATGATAGCACAGGCAAAATCAGGAATCCAGGGTGTGGCTAACTGCTAGACAGTTCCAACATAATGTAAACTGATGCAGTTGTGATTCAGTGTACTGTATTGCTGATGGGTGAATAAATACTTCTCCACAGCCTTAAGAACTAAGATTTGAGGAAATTGGGTAATATACTAGGGGGAATGCTGCAGTTAATTGGCCTGTTCTAGAATGTGTGTGATTAATAAAAGCACTCCATTTAGGAGCTTAATTTATTTGATTAAATATAATTTCCCCTCTAATTGTGCTATTCTGCAGATAAAACTCCAGGTGTGGCTGGAAATTTAATGTACCGCAGAAGGATCCTTCATGATGTAGAAAACTCAAAGCTTATTATTGTGTGTGTGTGTGTGTCAACCATATAAGCATCATTGCTTGGTGTAGCCTTTTAATGACACCCTTTAAGTTTGTGGGGACCACGTGCTTACCAGCGGAGATAGGATGTCCTCCCAATGATTAGAAATAAGACATCA
This sequence comes from Chiloscyllium punctatum, assembly GCF_047496795.1. Classification (NCBI taxonomy): domain Eukaryota; kingdom Metazoa; phylum Chordata; class Chondrichthyes; order Orectolobiformes; family Hemiscylliidae; genus Chiloscyllium; species Chiloscyllium punctatum. Next base: position 15,434,307 of record NC_092743.1, read on the forward strand.
TTTGGCTTCTGTAAAAGACAGCTCATGAGTTCTGCATAATTCACTCTTGTGAAAGAGCTCCTTTAATTCTTCATGTGGTTTCTTAAGGATCAGAAAAGCTATTTGACTGAGTCATATCACTCAGCTATTAAATCACCGCATCATTCCCGAAGAGCAGCCCCTGAATAGATATAAACTCCTAAATGAGCAGCTCCAAGGACTAAATATTTTTTTCTCCTTCCAGAGTTCCTTCTATATACTTTGCAACTTCAAGAATATTAAAAGGAAGGAATAGGCAACCTGACCCTTCAGGTCTGGAAGGCCATTGGGAAAGATCATGGCTAATCGCCTACACGTTTCCACATATGCCTTGATTTCTTTAATATATCATCAATCAACCTTATCTCAAACATACTCAAAGATTGAGCAACTATAAATGAGATGGATCTACAAGTTGCAGAGATCTCCAACTATTCGGGGAAATGTTTTGGAGAGAGTGCAGACGAGGTTTATGACAATGGTTCCAGGGATTAGACTTCAGGTCCGAAGATGAATTGGAGAGGTTGGGGCTGTTTGATTTGGAGAGGAGAAGACAAAGAGGAGAATTGATAGAAGTTTCCAAAACTGTGAGGTGGCTGGACAGAGTAGATACAAAGAACCTGCTCCTATTCATGAGAGGATTGAGAACAATATGGCAGAAATTTTAAGTAATTTCTTTTAAAAAAAGCAAATGGAATAGGAGATAAAATATGTTCATACATTGAGTGGTTTAACTCTGGAATACTCTGTCTGGAAATGTAACTTTGAGGCATTCTAGAGGGTGTTAGACAATCATTTGAGTCAAAACAATGCGCAGAGTTATAGGAAAATGGTACAAATTCATAATGCTCATAGAGAGAGCCAGTGCTTACACAGTGGGGTGAATGGCCTCCGTCTGCAATGTAACAATTCTGTGATTTGAACCGAGAAATTTCTCCTTGTCTCAGTCTCTCATAGCCAACCCTTATTCTGAAACTGTGGTGGTGGACAGTTAAACAACTAATCAGAGGGGGAGGTTCCCCATACTCGATGAATGGACAGAACATCAGTGCAAAACAAAGGGTTGAAATAACCATCTTTAGCCCAGAAATACTGAGTCGATGATTTATCTCAATTCCTTCTCAGGATTCCAGCACTACAGATTCCAGTCTTAGTGAAGTGGATTCACTGCACAAGATATGAAGAGATGGCTAAAGACATTGTATGAACATAGAACAGAACAGCATAGGAACAGGCCAACCAATGTATGCTGACCACAATGTCATTCTAAACTAATCTCCGCTGTCTATACATGGTCCATATCCCTCCATCTCCTTCCTGTTCATGTGTCTGTCTATAAATACCTCTTAAATGTTGCTATCCTATCTGCTTCTACCACTTCCCTGGGTAGTGCACTCCAGGCACCTTCTACCCTCTGTGCAAAAAAAAACTTACCTCCTTTAAACTTACTCGCTGTTAGCATAAACCGAGAACCCCTAGTATTTGACGTGTCCACCCTATCCATGCCTCTCCTAATTTTATGTACTTCTATCAGGTCGCCTTTGTCTTCTAATGCTCTAGCTGCAAAGGATACTGACTCTGACAATATCCCAGCAGTAAAACTGAAGCCTTCTGTTCCCGATCTAGCTGCATAATGAGCTGACCTGTTTCAGTACAACCTGACAATGTAGAAAATTGTCGTAAGTACGATCCGCGCAGAAAAAGCATGACACATCCACCCAGCCACTCAGGCAACTTCCCCCACTAACTGCACTCCCCCTCCCAACCAATTGCTCTAACATCAGTAACGTGATGGAAGATGTCTTTAACAGTATTGTTAAGCAGTACCTGCTCAGCAATAACCAGCTTACAGTCGCTCAGTATGGGTCCCACCAAGGACACTCGGCTCCTGACCTCATTACTTTGATCAAACGTGGATAAAAGAGCTGCATCCCTGAGGTGGGGTGAGAGTGACAGCCCTTAACATTGACGCCACATTTGACTGAAAGTGTCATCAAAGAGCCCTCGCAAAACTGGAGTCAATGGAAATCAGCAGAAAACTCTCCGTTGGTTGGAGTCATACCTGGCACAAAGGAAGATGGCTGTGGTTATTGGAGGTTAGTCGTCTCAGCTCCAGGGCATCTCTGCAGGTGTTCCTCAGCATAGTTTTCTAGGCCCAACCATTTTCAGCTGCTTCATCAATGACCTTCCCTCCATCATAAGATTGGAAGTGAACTGGTGATGTTTTGCTGATGATTGCACGATGTTTCATACTATGTAAGCTACAGAAACAGTCCATGCATATGCAGCAGACTTAAACAGCATTCAAGCTTGCGTTGACAAGCGGTGAGTAAGATTCATGCCAAACAAGTGCCAGAAAATAATCATCTCCAGCAAGAGAGCATCTAATCATCACCCTGTACCATTCATTGATATTGCCATTGCTGAATCTCCAACTATCAACAACTGAACTGGATTTGCCACATAAATATGTGACTACAACAGCAGGTCAGAGACTAGGGACCCTGCAGTGAGTAACTCACCCCTTGACTCTTCAAACCTGCCCATCATCTACTAGACTCAAGTAAGGAGTGGAATGGAATTCTTTCCTCGAGCCTCAATGTCCGTACTTCAATGTTTACTCATTACTCTTAATTCCTCTGAGTGTGTCCATCCCTTATGCGGCCTGAGCTTCCAGTCTGAAATTCCTTCTGTGAATACAGAATTTATGGAATTCTGCCTCTCAATATCCATTCATGACTCTCAATTAAAATTTGGCCAAGCCTTTTGTCTCCCTGTATTCCTGTCTTGGCATACATTGAATGTTTTTTGATGAAGAACCTGGATTCTCTGATGAAGAGTCATCAGAATCGAAATATTAACTCAACTTTCTTCCCCATGTGCATCCAGACCTAATGAGTTTTTCCAGTACCTTCTGTTTTTGTTTCATCTCTAGCATCTGCAGTTCTTTGTTTTTCCTTATGGCTTTGTAAAGCACTTTCAAGCTGTCTCTTTTTGATAAAGCTGCTATGTTAATGCAGGACATTGTTATCATGTTGTCTTAAATGAAGAAGTTGATATGATGGGTTAACTGTTGTAAGCAATGATATCTGCAAGGATTGTAAAATAGATGTCTATTGTTGTAACATTGAAATCTGTTTTGTGATTGGTTACAATGAAAACTGTATTGCTGCATGGTGTTTGACTTTTATAAAATTTTTTTTTGTTTTACAGGTAAAGACAAAGTAACCCGATGTACAGAACCAGAGGTAAGCTGTGTCTAAATAGCTCAAACTATTATTGATCATTCTGTGACGAAGGGTCTGCCTAAAATTGTTTATTTCTTTTTCCCTTGATTAAATTGAAATACTGATCCATGCTCTATAGCAGAGTTGTTGCAAATTTTCAAAACCATTACAAAGGGGAGAGATTTTTTTCACCGTGTCAGACCAGTTGGTTTAACTTAAGTGGTGAAGGAACTTCTCAAAACTTTTTAATGTCAAAATTAGTAGAAAGGTGGGTAGTTTAGGATGAGTCAGGATGAATTCCTGAACTGTTTGACTAACTTGCTGAAGGTAACAGAAAGGATTGAGGGTAATCCTGTTAATGACATGTACACAGACTTCAAGAATGCATTTGATACAGGGCCACACAACAAACTTGAGATGAGTTATTGCTCATGGAATAAAAGGGATTGCAACGATATGATACAGAAAGTATTAAGGGGAAGACAATGGCATTGTCATGCAGTAGATAAACCAATAATCTAAAGACCCAGGTAATGTTCCATGGTCTTTGGTTTGAATCCCACAGCAGAATTTGAATTCAATAAAATGTAGTATTAAAAGTCCAGTGATGACTGTGAAACCATCATTGTAAAATCCATCTGTTCATTAAGTCCTTGGGGAAGGAAAATTGTCCACCTGGCCTGGGCCAGACTACATCTGAGTCGACACACACCACATTGTGGTTATCTTTTAACTGCCATCTGAAATGGCTCAGCAAGCCATTCTGCTGTATCACCTGCTAAGAAGTCTCAAAGAAATGAAACTGTATAGGCCACCTGGCACTGTCCTAACCACTAGAAATGGCAGACTAGCCCCGTCATCCTTGGGAACTCCAAGGGCCAGTGCCAAAAATGGGAGAGCTGTTTCGTAACAGCTTGTCATAATCAAGATGTGGAGATGCCAGTGTTGAACTGGGATGGACAAAGTCAGAAGTCACATGACAAAGTCATCACTTCACCTAACAAAGGAGCAGTGCTCCAAAAGCTTGTGATTTGAAATAAACCTGTTGGATTATAACCTGGTGTCATGTGACTTCTGACTTTGACCTGGTCAAGGTCATGGAATATACCTTGCAGACAATGTCTCAGACACCACCAACGCAGTCTCTGGATTGATCCCATCCCATCAGCAGGACAGACCCTCTGCTCTGAAGTTGCCCTGGGAGTCCTCAACATTGAGTCCGGACACCAAGAAGTGTCATGGCATCAGATCTTACACGGGCAAGGAAGCAACTTGCTAATTACCATGTCCTTCCACCTCCATTTGGAGGTAGTGGTGAGGGTGACAAGGGTGCAAAGTACTATCATTGGGGGACTTTAATGTTGCGCGTGTGTGTGTGTGTGTGTGTGTGTGTGTGTGTGTGTGCGCACGCGCATCCTTCTTGATGAGAGCATAAATGATCTGGATTTAGTCACTAAGCAAACAAAATGAGAATTGAGTCACAACATGCAAATTACAAAGTACATGTGTAATAAATTCTACTGAAGACCTGACAGATGGTTGTGCAGCAAGATATATGGAGGCAAACAGGAAACAGGTGACAGGTGCAGAAGAATATGAAATAATCCATTTGGAATTAAGATTAAGAAATGGGAATATATCTGTATAACACTGAGTCTTGGTATTAATCCAGGGATGTAGGGTGTGATAGCAAGTGGCTAACAGACCTCACATAGTTGTGGGTTACCGCATTGTGGAGGTACTGAAGAGGATTCAGGCCAGACCAGGTAAACCTGTCCGCTTCCCTTCCTTAATGGACTATAATAAACCAGATAGTTCTTTGCAACTAAGAATAATAATTGTATGGTCGCCAAAACTGAGACTAAGTTTCAATTCCAGAATTACTCATTGAATTTTAATTCCACCCTCTGCCATTTTGGGATTTGAACCCACACTCCCAGCCTGGCCTTTGCATTACTGCTCAAAGGATATGATCACTATCCTACCATCATCCCCAATGCCGAATATGTAGATGAAGAAAGGAGGGACTGGATCTCCGCTTTTGTAAATAGAAGACTAATGGGGTGAGCTAATGTAGGGTTTTAAATTATGGAAGCAGTTGCTAGCTTGCACGTAGAAGAAATATTTCCTTCTGTGGGGAAAAACAAAACTAAATGCAATCAATATGAGAGACAAGAAAAAAAAACTGCAGATGCTGAATTCCAAGGTAGACAAGCAGGAGGCTGGAAGATCACATCAAGTCAGGCAGTGGAGAAGTCAACATTTCAGGTGTAACCCTTCAATATGAGAGAGCCACCAAGAAATCCAACAGAGAATTCAGAACAATCTTATCCCCAAAGACTGGGAATTTGTTACTGCACTAAATTGTCATAGTGAACAGCGTAGATGTAACAAGGGGAAGCTAGACAAGCGTTTGAAGGAAACAGATTAGAGGTTTATGATGATCTGTTTTGTTGGGGGAAGATGGGAGAAGGTTCAATTGCAGCATTAACACTAGTTGGCCTGATTAACCATTTCTGTGTCACATAACCTCTGAATTACAGTCCTATTTAACAGCGAACTTGTACAATGTCTTAGGTTACAGTTGGAGTAATGTGTGAAGCTTTGGGCATTCCATTATAAACAGGATATGAAAGCAATTGGAAAGATGCAGCTTTAATCTAGGGGAAGGTGGGCCTCCCTCATTTCTGCACGCAGGTGGAAGTCGAATGACCCCAGTCATTTCTGTGGTGCCACTTTATTGCTTGTATCATGGCAACAATAAATCACCAGCCAACTAGGGCTACACCATGCAAAGTCTTTCTGTGCCAGTTTAAATATTGTCCAAGTGGCACGAGTGAGATTCAGTGGAGCGTGTCAGCAGAGTAAGAATTAACACATTCTTTTGTCTCCCATTCCCTTTTATGAGCAAAGTCAATACTGCTGCCAGAAAGTGTGTATTTTCCCATGCCCGCCTTTGGCTTCCATCTCAGTGTGTGATACTTTTTATTTTTGTTACTTTGTTATTCATTTATTTAATTACTCAAGTCATTGCATAGAGGACAATGTGTGGAGGCAGATTTTTTGCAATGGCTCACTCAAACAGGGGTAAAATATTTTATCCCATTTTTTTAAAGTGGTGTAATTAAGACAGTTATCCTATCATAAAGTGCTTACTCATATGACTGTGTTCTTCAAATTGAAGTTTAAACTTTTCTTTTGCAAAAAAACTGCCTTTGGTTTTGAAAAATATTCATATTCAGAATCTGAAATGTTATCAAGCATTATGGGAAATACAGGCATGGAATAGCTGATACTGGCAGAACAGTTTATGATCTTTGAGACACTCAGAACCAGTATGGTCTTTTAAAAAATTCTCCGCAGAGAAGAGAATTCTGTCTGTCGTGTGGGTCCTCTATTTCCATATGTGGGCAAGTCCAAAACCAGGGTCATCAAAATGGGACGGTAACTCACAAGTCCGATTGAGATTTCTGGAGCAGCCTCTTTATCCAGAACAAGTTTAGAATATGATACTCTCCATCACATCGGAAAGTTGAGACTGATAACACAGTCTGGAGAAACTCAGTAGTCTGGCAGAATCTGTGGTGAGAGAGACAGAGTTAACACTTTGATGTTAATATAATTCGAACATCTTGCTTTTCTTTCAGATTCCTAGCATCTGCTGCATTTTACTAGTGTTTTTGTGCAGATTTTAATGTTGTTCCTTATAACTCTGAAAGGGAAGCCCTCTTGAAAGTGAGCCTTTATGTAAAAGCTCTCATAGCGTTTAAGAAGAAGCAAAGTGATGGGGGGAGCATTGAGAAAGGATTAGAAAGATATGTTTTTATGGCTAGCTGGGAAGCTCTTCCTCATGGGGGAGGTAATGGCCAGTTGGTATTATCACTGGGCTATTAATCTGGAGATCCCACTTAGTGCTATGAGGACCTGGGTTTGAATCCTGACAAGGTAAATGGTGGAATTTGAATTTAGTTTTAAAAAAAGGTCTGGAAGCCTACTGATGATCATGAAACCATTGTTGATTGTCAGGAAAATCCCATCTGGCTCACTAGTGTTCTTTAGGGAAGGAAATCTGCCATCCTTACCTGTTCTGCCTACATGTGACTCCAGACCATTAGCAAAGTGGTTGACTCTCAACTGCTCTCTGGGCAGTTGGGGAACAGCAATGATTGGCCTGCCAACAGTGCCCACATCCTGTGAATGAATAAGAAATTTCTGTGGAATTTTTTTTCGTTGGAACATAAACTCTGGCCTAGACCAGTTGGGCTGAATGGCCAGCTTCTATGATATAGATCCAATTTCTTTAATTGAATCTAACCTCCACCTTTACCCTGTGTTAGGATTTCTTTGTTTCCTGCTATTTTATTAATGTAGTTCTCTAGAGAGTGATATAAAGATCAGGATTCCCCTGGCTGCTGTTCTCAGAGGCTGCCTTGCGGATGTAATTTAGTAGGTAATTTATTCTGCAATATTAATGATCGATCTGTTTGAAACTAATAGGGTGAAAGTAATGTTTCAAAGCAGGCTTGCTGGTTCTGATGCTAAAAGTTCAACCTCAAAGAATGAATGAGTTACTTTGGTTACCAGCAATGTATAAATATCTGAACTCTGGATAGAAGTGACGAGACTGGTATATTGAGACTGAGCAGCTGATCGCTCAGGACATAATGTTCTTGTGCTCTGCTTCTACAATAAGCCTGTGCCAATATTTGAGTAAATGATTAATCTAAGCAGTAATTAATGCTACATGTATTCAGTAAGAATTTACTCAATATGGAAAAGTCATACATTTGTATTGTAATGATTTGCATTTTACAAAGAATGTTTAATATTGTAAAGCATATCAAGCAACTTCACAGTGGTGTGAGGGGAAGATATAAACATCGAGCCTGTTTCATATGCGTATGCTCCATGTTCACCTTCTAAAGGTATTTTGCTATAAAAATAATTAGGATGCACATTATCTATTCCATTCTTATTAATTTGGGAAATGTGGAATTTAATTTCTTGGATAACACAACTTGGGTCAGTGTTTGCTGATGTGCACCTCTCTTTATCTGAATCCTTTGTCTGCCATTCCCTTGAATATTAAATTGTATGTTCACTTTATTTGAAATGACCTTTAAGCAGGAGGAAAGCAGGAGATCAGGAGTACAATTGAGGTTGATCAGAAGTCTGTATCCTCAGAACTAATTTTCCCTGCAACCACCTTCCATTTCAAATTTTAAAAATTATTAAATAAAGAGGTCACCCATTTTAAGACAGAGTTGAGGTGAATTTCTTTAGTTCTGAAGATCGTAAGCCTTTGGAATTCTCTTCCTTTAAAGGCGGTGGAAGCAATGTCTTTGATTATTTTTAAGGCACTGGTAGTTAGATTCATAATAAGCAATGTTATCAGGGATACACAGGAATATGAAGTAATCAGATCAGCCATGATTGCATGGTGTAGCTACCTTGAGGGATTGAATGGCCTACACCTGGTCCAAACTCATATGTTTATATAACTTGATTCAGCTTTAGACCATAAAACATGGGAGCAAAATTAGGCCATTCAGCCCATCAGGTCTGTACCATCATTTAGTCATGGCTGATATGTTTCTCAACCTCATTCTCCTGCCTTCTCCCCATAACCTTGGATCCACTAACCAATCAAGAACCTACCTGTCTCTGTCTTAAATGCTCTCAATTTCTTGGACTCCAAGCCTTCTGCAGCAATGAGTTCCACAGATTAACCACTCTCTGGCTGAAGAAAGTCCTCCTCATCTCAACTCTAGAGGGTTGTCCTTTCACACTGAGGCTGTACCCTTGGAACCTCGTCTCCCCAACTCTTCTCCATGTCCCCTGTATCCAGGCTTCTCAGTATTCTATAAGTTTCAATCAGATCCCACCACTCATCCTTCAGAACTGCATTGAGTGCAGTCTTCAACTATTCTTCATTTGGCACCCCCGGGATCATTATTGTAAATCTCTTCTGGATCCCCTCCAAGGCCAGCACATCCATCCTGAGATATGTGGCCCAAAATGTCTCACAATATTTGTAATTATTCTCACCACAAGTTCTGGGTAGTGAAACTGGAGAAACATTGAAAAATAATAATTGACCTAACTTTTCTGTGCATTACTCCCAAAGAATACTTATAGACTCATAGAAATGTATAGAATGGAAATAGACCCTTTGGTCCAACTTGTCAATGCTGACCAGATATCCTAAAGCAATCTCGTCCCGTTTTCCAGCACTTGGCCCATATCCCTTCCTATTCATATACCCATCCAGATGCCTTTTAAATGTTGTAATTGTACCAGCCTCCATCACGTCCTGTGGCAGCCCATTCCATACATGCACCACCCTCTGCATGAAAATGTTTCCCCTTGGATCCCTCACACCCAAAACCTATGCCGCCAATACCTGGACTCTCCCACCCCAGGTACTTAATGGCATAATAGCATAGAAGCAGACCATTCAGTCCATCAAGTCCATTCTCTGCAGTAGAAGACATGGGGGAAATGGATAGAGGTGTATGACTCTTTACCTTGCCCCTGGATTTCAGGGGCTTTGCCCTCAGGAGAACAGAGTGATACCAGGTAAAAGATGCTCTGGTAAGGTTGGACATATTTCAGGCACTGTAAATTTGTTTTGCTTCTTTCAACATTAGAAGGACATTTCATATGGATGAGTGCCCCAAAAACAGGCCTCCAATCTCAGATTATCCAAGTTCAGGGTTGGCCTGTTGCCTCCAACTGTGAGGCTTAAATCTTCCAGGTCATTGCTTTGAGCTACGTGCATGGAAAGTTGGGTTTAAAAGGATTTCTTTTAACGGTATTTTCTTGGAACACTTTCATTTATTATTGAGAAAGATCTTAGTGATGGAGTTAAAAGCTCCAGAAAAATTTCTAATCAAGGTGAGCAATGTGAAGGGTGCTTTCAAAAGAGGTTTTGAGATATCCAACTGCATTACATCAAGCTGTTATGCAGAAGGAGAACTGGTTTGGAAACATCCCTGACACAGTGAGACAAACCTGGTGGGAGGGGAGGGGAGTTGCTCTTGAGAGGAATTTCCGTATATTAATTGTCTATTGAAATTGAGATAGCTATTATTTCTATTGCAATCACTGTATTTCCAAATCAGTGGAAGAAATATTTGTCTTACTCAATTGAGGTAGTTTTGCAGGAAATGCGATCTGCTGACCAGCCAATTGTCCCTTTAGTGGGTTGAAAAGCTTCCTCAGGAGTTTATAGCCACTGGCTACATCAATGTTGTTACTTTTGTTCTTTGTTTCATACTTTGTTTTGTACAATGGGTGACAATTAATCCCAGGTTGTACTTCATTCACTAGTGCACAAGCCTTTTCCTGTTGTTTGCAAGGGAGTGAATAATGCAACAAATAAAGGCAAGTTTAATGTGAATGAGTGGATTCCAGTCCCAAATACAAATTCCAATCCTTTTTACTCTTCCTCCTTAGTAGTCAGGTTTATGTGAATATACCCTGTTCTGTTTTTGAGATTTTAGTGACAGTTTGGTTGGGAGCACTCCTACCTCTCAAACAGGAAGCTGACTGTTCAATTTTCCTTCTGGAGACTTGTGACAATAAACCAGGCAGATATAGGAGTGCAGAACAGTGGGAGGGCTATACTGTCAAGGGTGCTGGCTTTCAGAGAACATACTAAATTGAGGCTACATTCAACCGGGTGTAAAAGATCCCCTGTCACTAAACCAAAATAAAAAGCTTTTTATGTGTGAAAGTTTACTCTTATATTTCCTACATTGCTATAATGAATACACTTCCAAAATATTTAATTGGCTAGAAAGCTATTTGGAACATCCAGCAGAGTGCTTTATAAATAGAATTTATTCCTTATGTAACAGAAACTGAGTAAGATAGGTGGGAATGCTTAGAAACAAGAGGACCCTGAATTAAACAATGCAATTTGTTACCTCATTCGTTAACAATGTAAAGTATTTGTTAGAATGGGGTTAATGTGCAGAAAAGCAAATTATTAATGACCCTGAATGGCAGAGTGAATTAGGCAATGAAGGGGGAAGAGATCAGTGGTCCTCTTGCCTGAGCCTTTGGTCTTTTCTTCACATTTCAACATCTGTGATTTCCTTCTATTCCATTTTGTTATTCATTCGTTCATGGGATCTGAATGTCAATGGCTAGGCCAGTTTATGCCCATCCCTAATTGCCCAGAGGCCAGTTAAGAGTCAACAACATCATTGGAGTCTGGAATCACATGGATTGTGAGGATAGCAGATTTCCTTGTGGTTTGACCACATTCTAACATATTTTGTATTGTTAATAAATCCTGTTGCTATTGTGTATTGTTAGATTGCAAAACGTTTGTTTCACTGATGGCAGCTGCCTCTGTCATTCATTATACTATTAATTTTATAATTAACCTTCTGCCACTCCCTGGCTAAGTCCACTTAATTCAAAGGGATGGCTTTGGACTTGAATTCGCTTGGCTAATTGGTGGTATTTTCTCCTCTCTTTGAAATTGAACAGAAGAATAATTGAGCTGCATTTCTGTTTGTGATATTTTTTGTTGTCAGATATTTTTATGATCTGCCATGGATTAGGGTGAGCAGTAAAATGGTATCTCACAGCATAGACATACATACATATGCACAAACACACACACATGCACACAGACACATGCACACATTACCAACTCATACAAACACACAAACTCTGTCCAGTTATATAGTAATGAAGTACTTGCTGACTTTAAAGAAATTCTCTGCACTGTTAGTAAAAACTGAAAAAAACTATGGATGCTCAAATCAGAAACAAAATGGATATTTCTGGAAAAGCTCAGCAGGCTGGCAGCATATGTGGAGAGAAATCAGAGTTAACATTTTGGATCGAATGACCCTTCCTTAGATCAGGAGGACGAACTCTTCATTCCTGGTTTGCCAAAACTTTGATTCCACCTCTGAACATTGCAGACACTTAATGGACACATTGTGATATGAAACCATTGCCAATTGTTGTAAAAGCCCACTAATGTCCAATCCTCACCTGGTCTGGTCTACACCTTACTCCAGGCCCACAGCAGTCTGGTTGACCCCTAACGGTTCTCTGAAGTGGCCCAGCACGCCACTCAGACTAAGAGCAGTTAGGGATGGGCAACAAATGTTAGTTTTGTCAGTGATACTAACGTTCCCCATAAAAAAAAACAATGATGTTAAGAACATAAGGAATGGGAGAAGTGGTGAGCTATTTAGCCTCTTTTACCTGCTTCATCCTTTCATAAGATCTTGGCTGATCTGATTATGCTCTTAATTCCACAACCCTGACTGCCTCCACATTGCTTGGCTCCCCTAAAGCAGCCTTGACTGTATTCAATGATCCAAACTTCCCTTGCTGTCTGGCCCCCTGGAATCTCACCTCGGAATAGGATGCCTACGTGACTTCTATCCAAGAGCCTCCTGCCCTCCAAAAAGCTCACCTGAAAATGGGGTTTGGAAGTCTGAACAAATTTGGTTTTGTAACAAGGGAAAAAGTCGATTAAATTCAGCATTTCACGACCTAATTTGCACTTCTTTTGGGAGACTAAACTCAGGATTCATGGCTGCCACAGCAAACGTGCATCTCCCCTTATCCCTCCCTGGTTTCTGCTGCAGCTCACCTGCCCAAATTTCCTTCATCCTGACGTCCCACCATTTAATTCCGCTTCAGTAGTATAGCAACAGCACTTTTAATACCAGTTGCGCTTGCCACTTCTGGAGACCTGGCCCTGTTTTTTTGAGATGACTTTCAACTCCCTATTAAATAGAAAGCTGCTCATAAGAGGCCAATGTACACAGTGAGGCTGTGCAGATAAAAGATGCAGATTTAATGGTAAATTTCAAAAAGGAATGATAAACCTTTGAATGAAGAAAGAACTGAGGAAAGAGTGGGGCTCTGAGACGGAATGGAGAACCTTACAAAGAGCCAACACTGGCACAATGGGCTCTTCCTACAAACTCATTGCAATCCTGTAAAGAGGGGTTATGTGGAAGTCAGACTGTGTCCTCGGATGCTGCCTGACCTGCTGTGCTTTTCCAGCACCACTCTAATCTAGACTCTGGTTTCCAGCATCTGCAGTCCTTGTTTTTACCCTGTGTCTTCTTTGCTTGAGTGTGCATATTTTATTTAGCCCAATCTTAGAACATCAGCCTCAATAGAAGATTAATAGAATTAGAATTAGGTTTATTGTCATAGAGTCATACTGCATGGAAACAAACCATTCAGTCTAACTAGTCAATGCCAAACATAAACCCAAACTAACCTATCATGCTCCTGACCCATATCCCTCCAAACCCTTTCCTATTTATGTAAAATTTATCCAAAAGGATTTTAAGTGTTGTAATTGTACCCACATTCACCACTCCCTCAGGAAGTTCAGAAGTTTGTTGCAAATGTGGACCACCCTCTGTGTAAAATATTTGCTCTTCATGACTTTTTCAAATCTCTTTCCTCTTAACTTAAAAAAACCCTTTAGTCTTGAAATCCCCCATCCTGGGGAAAAGACAACTACCATTAACTATATCTATACCCCTCATTATCTTATAAACTTCTATAAGGTCACCTCTCAATCACCTACGCTCATGTATACCCAGCTATATGAGTACAGTGAAAAGTTTACAATGTCGTCCCTCACAGTGTCATCTTAGGTACAAAATCTTACATACAAAATAGAGAAATAAGACAAAAATGTTACATACCTCACAGTGATCCATAGTATAAGTTAGGAAATGAGAAATAAAGTTAGAATTTAAACATTACATTCAGATAAACAGATAGGTATATGGATAGATTTGAATCTGTTGATCCTGGAAATATGGTGAAGGCAGGTTCAAGTGAGGCATTCAAGAAGGCATTGGATGTGTCCTTGGATCAAAATGGTGTGTGAGAGTGTGGGGAGAATAAAGGGGAAGATTGGTATCATGTAATGGTGATTGTTTGAAGAGCTAGTGCAGGCACAATGGGCTGAATGATCTCCTTCTACTCTGTAATGGTCTGTGACCCAGCCATATCCTAGGGCTGGACCAGAGTTAACATTTTGCTATGACTGAAGAAGAATCATGTTGGACTTAAAATATTCACTCTGTTTCTATCACCACGGACACTACCAGAACTGCTGAGTTTCTCCAGCATCTTCTGTCTTTCTGATATATTGCCTCATTTAGCATAATTTTAGTTTTGCATCATTCCATCACTAAGTCGACTGTCTCTTTCTTCCCACCCTCCTTTCAAGCTGTGTTCCAATGAGGGTGAGCAATGACTTTCAGGCAGATATGAGTTCTGCAGCCCAAACATCGTTGACTGCAGCATCATTGAAATCTCCATGAAATTGGATGTTTCTTTACTGCAGAGTTTTCCTGTTTTGGACGAGGAGGCTTTATCCATATGTTTATGTTTGTAGTTCAGCATTGCTACCCAGTGTCTGAAACAATCTGAAGGTGAATGACGGGTTAATCAGGAGAAGCGATGTGTACCATTTTCACAATGCTTCACAATGTCAAGCTTCTTGAGTATTGTTGGAGCTGCACTCATCCAGACGAGCTAAAAACTACATAATTCCTCCATGCCTTCTGGCAGGGCTGCTTGTTATGAGGCCTCAGCTGCTTGGTTGTAGTGATTTGAATGCTTGTCGGGTACAGCACTGTCTTGCCTCATGCTCATTTGCATCTATTAGCATTGATTTGAAGATTTCTCAATTTCTTTCTACTCGAATTATTTTGGAATATCTTTTATTTTAAAAACAATCTTTCTTGGAAAAGGAGTATCATTGACAAGATGACCATTCCTAATTGCTCCAGAGGAGGTGGGAGTGAGGTGCCTTTTTGAACCGTTGCGGTCCTTAAGGTGTAGGGTCACCCACATTTGCTGTTAGTTCCAGGATTTTGACCCAGTGACGGTGAAGGAACGGTGATATTTATCCAAGTCAGGATGGCTTGGAGAGGAATTTAGAGCTGGTTGTGTTCCCATTAATCTACTGCCCTTGTCTTTTGTGATGATAGAGGTCACGGAAAGCGCTGTTGGAGGAGGTTTGGTGAATTTCTGTAATGCATTGTGAAAATGGTACACATCGCTTCTCCTGAGCAACAATGATGGAGGAACTGAAGGTTCAAGAAGTTGGATGGTGGGCTGCTTTGGCCTGGATGATGTCAAGCTTCTTGAGTATTGTTGGAGCTGCACTCATCCAGATAAGTGGAGAGTATTTTATCTCATCCTCCTGACGTGTACCTGGTTGGTTGTGGACAGGCTTTGGGGAGTCAGGAGATGAGTTACTCGCTGCAGAACTCACAGCCTTTTGAGATCATCATATGTTCTTGGGATCTCAGGTGAGTCTCTTATAGTAACTGTAACTGTTCATCCTTATATAGCTGGCCCAGTTAATTTTCTGGGATTCAGCGATTGAACATTTTGGGGAAATAGTTAGACTATGCTCTGGTTGGAGATAATCATTGCTCATGTGTGTCATGTGAATGTTATTTGCCACTTAGAGTTATACAGAAGTACAGCATGGAAACAGACATGTCCATGTGTCCAACCCGTCCATGCCGACCAGATATCCCAACCCAATCTAGTCCCACCTGCCAGCAGCTGGTGCAGGTCTTGCTGCATATAGTTAGGGACCACCTCAGTAAATGAGTTATGAATGATGATGAGAGCTGCATAGTCTTCAGTAAACATCCTCACTCCTACGTAAAAACAAAGACTGCAGATGCTGGAAACCAGATTCTGGATTAGTGGTGCTGGAAGAGCACAGCACTTCAGGCAGCATCCAAGTAGCTTCGAAATCAATGTTTCGGGCAAAAGCCCTTCATCAGGAATAAAGGCAGTGAGCCTGAAGCATGGAGAGATAAGCTAGAGGAGGGTGGGGGTGGGGAGAAAGTAGCATAGAGTACAATGGGTGAGTGGGGGAGGGGATGAAGGTGATAGGTCAGGGAGGAGAGGGTAGAGTGGATAGATGGAAAAGGAGATAGGCAGGTAGGACAAGTCCGGACAAGTCACGGGGACAGTTACTGAGCTGGAAGTTTAGAACTAGGGTGAGGTGGACGAAGGGGAAATGAGGAAACTGTTGAAGTCCACATTGATGCCCTGGGGTTGAAGTGTTCCAAGGCGGAAGATGAGGCGTTCTTCCTCCAGGCGTCTGGTGGTGAGGGAGCGGTGGTGAAGGAGGCCCAGGACCTCCATGTTCTCGGCAAAGTGGGAGGGGGAGTTGAAATGTTGGGCCACGGGGCAGTGTGGTTGATTGGTGTGGGTGTCCCGGAGATGTTCCCTAAAGCGCTCTGCTAGGAGGTGCGCAGTCTCCCCAATGTAGAGGAGACCGCATCGGGAGCAACAGATACAATAAATGATATTAGTGGATTTGCAAGTAAAACTTTGATGGATGTGGAAGGCTCCTGCTGTGCTTTTCCAGCACCACTAATCCAGAATCTGGTTTCCAGCATCTGCTGTTATTGTTTTTACCTTGTTGATTTTAACCCTACTGCGAATCCTCTTGCAAGGATGCCTGCCTTGAAGAAGTTTTCCTCCTCTCTCTACAAGAATCTCAGGGAGTCCCTCTCCCACTGCAACTGAAATTTCACTCTGCCCTGAAACTCGTCAACCATGTCGTGAAACAAACTCACTACCACAGCCACATTTGCTTCCTCAGTGCCTGCCTCTGTAACCAACTCAGCCCACACGGACCCCGGACCACCTTTAAACCAGCAGAGTTCGGACCCGAACAGGACAAACAGTACAGACTACAGATTCAAAAACACCAGCAACAGTTCTCCTTCAAGATCCTCCGCTCCACGCTTGCAGCAATGCGCCGGCACCTAACCTCTCTACAGTCAGCCCTGCCTCAGCTGAGGGCCACACTCTCTCAGAATTGCAAAGGACCCACTCTGTACTACATCCTCAGGAGAATTCATACTCTCAACAAACCGTATTTCAATTCCATCTCAAACATCAAAAACTGGAAGTACAACAAACTTTTATCCACCCACCTCCATAACCAGCGCTCCTCAAACATTCCAGAAGATTCCCCTGGCCTCGGAACCTATTCCACCATTAGCCATGCAGCTACCACCCCCACGCTGATTGATGATGTCACTTCCGCCCCCATCATGGCCACTCCCACAACCACTTCCACCCCTCGCAATTCCTCATGCATCACACCTGACATCACTTCTGCCCTTCACATCATCGCTAATGCCACATGCTCAGTGACTTCCACCACCCCTACTGCCGTGGTCACCACCACTTCCACCCCCACCAGCGCCACTCACCTGTGTTCTGCTGACATGCCCCACACAGACCCCACTGTCACTATCCCCACCACTCAGAACCCTGAGGGGAACACTACCTCTGCTCATGACTCCACCCCCATTCCCCCCACCATCACATCCACTCCAGTTACATGTTCCCCCCCCAATCCCAGCTCTACACCCACACCAGATCCCAGCTCCCAGCCCTGCTGAGTTTTCACCATCCCCCCAAACCTCCCCCTCACTGAGGACGAACGATCAGTCCTCAGCAAAGGACTCCCCTTCATCCCCCTCCGTCCATGCATCAATGAATTTAATACACGCCGTGACGTTGAACAATTCTTCCGTTGCCTCCGCCTCCGAGCTTACTTTCACAATCAGGACTCCCGCCCACTTTCCGAGGACCCCTTCGCCCACCTCCAACACACTGCATCCACCTAGACACCCCTCGCTGGCCTATTACATGCCCTCGACCTCTTCGTTTCCAACTGCTGCCGGGACATTAACCGCCTCAACCTGTCTACCCCCCTCCCCCACTCCAACCTCTCACCCTCACAACGCGCAGCCCTCCAATCCCTCTGCTCCAATCCCAACCTCACCATCAAGCCAGCGGATAAAGGGGGCGCAGTGGTAGTCTGGCGCACTGACCTCTACACCACTGAAGCCAAACGTCAACTCGAGGACACCTCTTCCTACTGCCCCCTCGACCATGACCCCACCCCCCATCACAAAACCATCATTGCCCAGACCATACAGAATCTCATCACCTCAGGAGATCTCCCACCCACAGCTTCCAACCTCATAGTCCGGGAACCCCACACTGCCCGGTTCTACCTCCTTCCTAAGATCCACAAGCCTGACCACCCTGGCCGACCCATTGTCTCAGCATGCTCCTGCCCCACTGAACTCATCTCTACCTACCTCGACACTGTCCTATCCCCCCCGAGTCCAGGAACTCCCCACATACGTTCGAGACACCACCCACGCTCTCCACCTCCTCCAAGACTTCAGTTTCCCTGGCCCCCAACTCCTCATCTTCACCACGGATAACCAATCCCTCTACACCTCCATCCGCCATGACCAGGGCCTCCAAGACCTCCGTTTTTTCCTCTCCAGACGTCCCCAACAGTACCCTTCCACCGACACTCTCATTCGTTTGGCCGAACTGGTCCTCACCCTTAACAATTTCTCCTTTGAACCCTCCCACTTCCTCCAGATCAAAGGGGTAGCCATGGGCACATGTATGGGCCCCAGCTATGCCTGTCTCTTTGTTGGCTACGTAGAGCAGTTGATCTTCCGTAATTACACCGGAACCACTCCCCACCTCTTCCTCCGCTACATTGATGACTGCATTGGCACCACCTCGTGCTCCCGCGAGGAGGTTGAGCAATTCATCAATTTCACCAACACATTCCACCCTGACCTTAAATTTACCTGGACCATTTCTGACACCTCCCTCCCCTTCCTGGACCTCTCCATCTCCATTAATGACGACCGACTTGACACTGACATTTTTTACAAACCCACCGACTCCCACAGCTACCTGGATTACACCTCTTCCCACCCTACCTCTTGCAAAAATGCCATCCCGTATTCCCAATTCCTCCGCCTCCGTCAGATCTGCTCCCAGGAGGACCAGTTCCACCACAGAACACACCAGATGGCCTCCTTCTTTAGAGACCGTAATTTCCCTTCCCACGTGGTTAAAGATGCCCTCCAACACATCTCGTCCACATCCCGCACCTCCGCCCTCAGACACCACCCCTCCAACGTAACAAGGACAGAATGCCCCTGGTGCTCACCTTTCACCCTACCAACCTTCGCATAAACCAAATCATACGCCGACATTTCCGCCACCTCCAAACAGACCCCACCACCAGGGATATATTTCCCTCCCCACCCCTTTCCGCCTTCCGCAAAGACCGTTCCCTCCGTCCACGCCCCCCTACAACCCACCCTCCAATCCTGGCACTTTCCCCTGCCACTGCAGGAACTGTAAAACCTGTGCCCACACCTCCCTCCTCACCTCTATCCAAGGCCCTAAAGGAGCCTTCCACATCCATCAAAGTTTTACTTGCACATCCACTAATATCATTTATTGTATCCGTTGCTCCCGATGCTGTCTCCTCTACATTGGGGAGACTGGGCACCTCCTAGCAGAGCGCTTTAGGGAACATCTCCGGGACACCCGCACCAATCAACCACACCGCCCCGTAGCCAAACATTTCAACTCCCCCTCCCACTCTGCCGAGGACTTGGAGGTCCTGGGCCTCCTTCACCGCCGCTCCCTCACCACCAGACGCCTGGAGGAAGAACGCCTCATCTTCAGCTTCGGAACACTTCAACCCCAGGGCATCAATGTGGACTTCAACCGTTTCCTCATTTCCCCTTCCTCCACCTCACCCTAGTTCCAAACTTCCAGCTCAGCACTGTCCCCATGACTTGTCCGGACTTGTCCTACCTGCCTATCTCCTTTTCCACCTATCCACTCCACCCTCTCCTCCCTGACCTATCACCTTCATCCCCTCCCCCACTCACCCATTGTACTCTATGCTATTTTCTCCCCACCCCCACCCTCCTCTAGCTTATCTCTCGATGCTTCAGGCTCACTGCCTTTATTCCTGATGAAGTGCTTTTGCCCGAAACGTCAATTTCGAAGCTACTTGGATGCTACCTGAACTGCTGTGCTCTTCCAGTACCACTAATCCAGAATCCTCATTCCTAACCTGATGATGAAGAGAAGATCAGAAAAGTGTGAAAAGAAATACAAGCACATAGTGTCTGGCACAGAAACGCTAACCAGCCAATAGGGAACACTACCTCAGAACGTGCCCTGATCAGCCTGTCGCAATGTTAACCTCTTCTGGAGAGTGAACTATCCTTTATCACTCTCTGTATATTTGTGCTCAAAGACATGATTGGGACATCAAAGATTGAGGAAGTCAGGCGCAAATGTATTAACTATTTGGTGATAATTTTTTATAATACTTTTACACCTGTCATTTTGATCCATGTGTTTGAATGTACATTGGCTTCACCCATAGGCTGTTCCCATGAAGGTCCTGAGCTTCCAGATGGGAATAGAATTTAAAACTAATTTGAGAGCTCAGTGGGAATAAAGTCATTTCTCTGGTCTTTAACTGAAATTCTTTAGCAATGAAATAAAACGGAACCTCATTGTGACATGTACTGTATTTTCTGCTTCTTTCAGTTTTTTTTTACATCTATATAGGTTCCATTGAAAACCTCACCTATTGCATATTCTTAAAAATGCCCTGCCAATGTGGCTGACTTTATTTATCAACTTGCAGCAGGAACATACAGCATGTTTGTTTACTTTTATTCATTCCATGGATGTGGGCGTTGCTGGGTGGCCACCATTTATTGCCCATCCCTAGTTGCCTTTGAGAAGGTGGTGATGAGCTGTCTTCTTGAACCACTGTATGAACCACTGTACTGTAGGTAGGGAGGGAGTTCCAGGATTTTGACCCAGTGACAATAAAGGAATGATGATATATTTCCAAGTCAGGATGGTCAGTGGCTTGGAGGGGAACTTGCATGGGGTTGTGTTACCATGTATCTGCTGCCTTTTTCCTTCTAGTGGGTAGTTGTGAGGTTTGGAATGTGCTGTTGAAGAATTCTTGGTGAGTTACTACATTTCAGTTATAGAGTTGTAGAGATGTACAGCATGGAAACACACCCTTCAGTCCAACTTGTCCATGCTGACCAGATATCCCAAACCAATCTAGTCCCACCTGCCAGCACCCGGCCCATATTCCTCCAAACTCTTCCTATTCATATACCCATCCAAATGGTTTTTAAATGTTGCAATTGTACCAGCCTCCACCACATCCTCTGGCAGCTCATTCCATACACGTACCACCCGCAGCGTGAAAAGGTTGCCCCATAGGTCTCTTTTATATCTTTCTCCTCTCACCCTAAACCTATGCCCTCTAATTTGGACTCCCCACCCCAGGGAAATGACTTTGTCTATCTATCCTTCTGAACCCTCTCAAGTTTCACAACATCTTTCCGATAGGAAGGAGACCAGAATTGCACGCAATATTCCAGCAGTGACCTAACCAATGTCCTGTACAGCCGCAACATGACCTCCCAACTCCTGTACTCAATACTCTGACCAATAAAGGAAAGCATACCAAACACCTCCTTCACTATCCTATCTACCTGTGACTCCACTTTCAAGGAGGTATGAACCTGCACTCCAAGGTCTCTTTGTTCAGCAACACTCCCTAGGACCTTACCATTAAGTGTATAAGTCCTGCTAAGATTTGCTTTTCCAAAATGCAGTACCTCACATTTATCTGAGTTAACCTCCATCTGCCACTTCTCAGCCCATTGGCCCATCTGATCAAGATCCTGTTGTAATCTGTGGTAGCCTTCTTAGCTGACCACTACACCTCCAATTTTGGTGTCATCTGCAAACTTACTAACTATCCCTCTTATGCTTGCATCCAAATCATTTATATAAATGATGAAAAGTAGTGGACCCGATCCTTGTGCCACTCCATTGGTCACAGTTTGAAAAACAACCCTCCACCACCACCCTCTGTCTTCTACCTTTGAGCCAGTTCTGTATCCAAATGGCTAGTTCTTCTTGTATTCCATGAGATCTAATCTTGCTCACCAGTCTCCAATGGGGAACCTTGTCAAATTCTGTACTGAAGTCCATGTAGATCACATCTATCGCTCTCCCCTCATCAATTGTCTTTGTAACTTCTTCAAAAAAACTCATTCAAGTTTGTGAGACATGATTTCCCACGCACAAAGCAATGTTGACTATCCCTAATCAGTTCTTGCTTTTCCAAATACATGTACATCCTGTCCCTCAGGATTCACTCCAACAACTTGCCCACCACCAACGTCAGACTCACAGTTCTTGGATCCTAATTGTTTACCATGATTTATGCCACTTTTTAAAAAAAAAATCTGGCAAATGTTAATCAGATTGGCAGGAATCTTGGTGTTTACAGGTATTGGTCTATATATATATATATGCTTAATTTTTAACTTCTTTCTTCAAGCATAACATTTTTAATAATCTTTTATTTGACGTGGGAGGGTCACTGACAAAGGTCAGTATTTGTACTACTTGAGAAGGTATCCGGTGATCGTCATGAACCCCTTCATTCGGGTGTGTCTTCCTAATTACATCCCTGTGTAGGAAACCCACTCCCTTGTGCCTACATTCTGGAGAAACTTGGGAAATCTCTTTCCAACTCACAATGGGGACTAATTCTTTTGGTGTGTCTCACAGGATCACGTTGACACAGTGAATTGGGTTTTCAGAGTGAACCCTTCTGAAAGCAAAACCACTCGATTTCTTTTCCTGCCCATCGATTTAAGTAGAGGCTAATTTGAATCTCCCTCTAAGCTGCATAGGAACACTGCCATGCGAGAGCTAGGAACGTTGGCAGCTGCACAGAGCAGCTTCTTCCTTAAGATGCAGGCATTTGCATCAATCTTAAAGACTAGATAGTGAGCCAGCTGTGTAATGCAGAGACATGATAGAGGCAACATTCGTTACTGTTACCCGTGTGCCCATCATGGCTCAATTGGTTGTACACTTGTCTCTTGGTCACAATCAGTGTATTCACATTCCACTGTCTAGAATGGAACAGAGAAATGTAACCTTGCCCCGTGTAGGTCCGAGGGAGTGCTGCACTGTTGCTGTCTTTCAGATGAGACATTAAACTGAGGCTGAGTCTTCTCTATTAGGGGGATGTGAAAGACTCTATGGCACTGTTTTTGAGAAGAGCAGAGGAGTTATCATAGCCTTCTGGCCAATATTAGTCTCGAGGAGAAAGTGAGGACTGCAGATGCTGGAGATCAGAGCTGAAAAATGTGTTGCTGGAAAAGCGCAGCAGGTCAGGCAGCATCAAAGGAGCAGGAGAATCGATGTTTCGGGCATAAGCTCTTCTTCAGGAATGAGGAGGGTGTGCCAGGCAGGCTAAGGTAAAAGGTAGGGAGGAGGGACTTGGGGGAGGGGGGCATTGGGAATGTGATAGGTGGAAGGAGGTTAAGGTGAGGGTGATAGGCCAGACAGGGGTTGGGGGCGGAGAGGTCGGGAAGAAGATTGCAGGTCAGGAAGGCGGTGCTGAGTCCGAGGGTTGGGACTGAGATAAGGTGGGGGGAGGGGAAATGAGGAAAGTGGAGAAATCTGAATTCATCCCTTGTGGTTGGAGGGTTCCTAGGCGGAAGATGAGGTGTTCTTCCTCCAGGCGTCGTGTTGCCATGGTCTGGCGATGGAGGAGGCCAAGGACCTGCATGTCCTTGGCAGAGTGGGAGGGGGAGTTAAAGTGTTCAGCCACAGGGCGGTTGGGTTGGTTGGTGCGGGTGTCCCAGAGGTGTCCTCTGAAACGTTCCGGAAGTAGGCGGCCTGTCTCCCCAATGTAGAGGAGGCCACATCGGGTGCAGTGGATGCAGTAAATGATGTGTGTGGAGGTGCAGGTGAATTTGTGATGGATATGGAAGGATCCCTTGGGGCCTTGGAGGGAAGTGAGGGGGGAGGTGTGGACGCAAGTTTTGCATTTCTTGTGGTTGCAGGGGAAGGTGCCGGGAGTGGAGGTTTGGTTGGTGGGGGGTGTGGACCTGACAAGGGAGTCACGGACGGAGTGGTCTTTCTGGAACGCTGATAGGGGAGGGGAGGGAAATATATCCCTGGTGGTGCGGTCCGTTTGGAGGTGGCGGAAATGACGACAGATGATACGATGTATCTGGAGGTTGGTGGGGTAGTAGGTGAGGACCAGTGGGGTTCTGTCGTGGTGGCGATTGGAGGGGTGGGGTTCAAGGGCGGAGGAGCGGGAAGTGGAGGAGATGCGGTGGAGAGCATCGTTAACTACGTCTGAGGGGAAATTGCTGTCTTTGAAGAAGGAGGCCATCTGGGCTGTTCGGTATTGGAATTGGTCCTCCTGGGAGCAGATGCGGCAGAGGCGAAGGAATTTGGGAATATGGGTTGGCGTTTTATAGGGAACAGGGTGGGAGGAGGTGTAATCTAGGTAGCTGTGAGAGTCAGTCGGTTTATAATAAATGTCCATGTTGAGCCGGTTGCCTGAGATAGAAATGGAGAGGTCTAGGAAGGGGAGGGACGAGTCTGAGACAGTCCAGGTAAATTTGAGGTTGGGGTGGAAGGTGTTAGTAAAGTGCATGAACTGTTCAACCTCCTTAAGGTTGCGCCAATACAGTCATCAATGTAGCGGAGGAAAAGGGGCGGGGGGTGGTGCCAGTGTAGCTGCGGAAGATGGACTGTTCCACATATCCGATGAAATTAGTCTCGAATCAATATTTCATGCCAGAGGTTATCAGATTATTGTTGTATTGCTGCCTGAGAGATCATGATATGTGCAAATTGGTTGTCTCTGTTCTGCCATTCCAAAAATGATTACACTTTGTAAAGTGTGTTTTGCTGGATGTAAAGCACTGTGGGACATTCTAAGGATGTGAAGAGAACTATTTAAATGCAAGACTTTCCTTCCTCCTTCCTTATGTTTAAGGAGGAGTTAGACATTTGTAATTAGTAATAGGTTAAAGGGCTATGGAGAGTGAATTGAGGCCAAGGTGAGATCAGCCATGATCGTATCAAATAGCAGATCAGGCTCGAGGGGCTGAATGGCCTGCTTCTAGTTCTTATGTTCTTCCTCTCCACATGCATGAATTTTCAATCTTCACTGTACTAATTCATTATGATATAAGGCCAGAAAAGTCTGTCCTTGTAAGTGAACTCAGCAAATATCAGTTTCGCTTGATAACTTGGTGAACAGAAATTACTTACACATCTCCTCTGTCTCTTTCCTAGAATCCCTACAGTGTGGAAACAAGCCCTTTGGCCCAACAAGTCCACACCAACCCTCTGAAGAGTCACCCACCCAGAGCCATTCCCCTACTTACTACTCTACATTTACCCCTGACTAGTGCACTTAACATACACATCCCTGAACACTTTGGCAATTTAGCATCGCCAATTCACCTAACCTGTTCATCATTTGGACAGTGGGGGGAAACCCTGCAGACATGGGGAGAATGTGCAAACTCCACAAGACAGTCATTTGAGGCTGAAATCAAACCCAGATCCCTGGTGCTGTGAGGCAGCAGTGCTAACCACTGAGCTATCCTGCCGTGCAACCCAGAGACATGACCGATCTCCTCTAACGATTATACAAGGTATAGCAGTGTAGATTTGTCAGATTCATTTGTAGAAAGTGCTCTTTGTCAACATATCTGATTGTTCTCATATTGCACTGTCCCTGATACTACTCAAATATTTATGCATATCTTAACACCCCAATGTTTTCGTAACTTTCAACTCCTCACCAACCTATCCTGTTCCAGTCGCTCAAGTCTGTGTCTGAGGGACTGCCCATTCGATGTTTCACTGGAGGCGAATATGAGGTCATCTGCTTTGGAACAAGAAAGGACAGAACATTCTAAATAATTGAAAGCTAGAAACTGTGGGGGTCCAAAGTGATGCTGAGGTTCCTGGCACAGAAAATCATCAAAGAGCATTGTGAAATGCTGCCCTCGATCAAGGAATTCTAGTCCGCTTCAGCTAGTTGAGTTACACCTGGATACTGTATACTGTTCTGGGCTGTCTATCTTAGGATACCTAGATATATTGTCCGAGATGGGAATGCTGCGCAGATTTGCTAAAATAGTAATGCACACTCTCCTCTCAATTGGATGATGCAACAGGGGTACACTATGAAAAAGTTTACCCTTTCTGTACTGGGTCACTCCAGAGTCAGCCTCAACAGGTGAACTTTAGGACCCAGAAGCTGCCATTCACTGATTGGCTGGTAGCTCCTAGTGACCCAAGTCTGTTGGATGAGATATTCCACCTTTTCTTACCTCTCAGCTCTCAATTAGCTTATTGGTGGAGAATCCAGTGACTTTTTGTACTGGTTGGGGGATGATGCAGCACATTAGTTACCACCCAACATTCTCACCCCACATTTAGGTAGAATTTTCTTTGTTAATGTTTCTTAAAAGTGAACAACAGGATTCCATACCTTAAATTGTGATCAAATTCTTTGCATTCTTGAGGGTTGATGCATGTTTGAAAATTAGGGTCCAGCATAGGTCTGTGGCATTTCTGCTCTTTGTATGTCGTACTCCAGTAGGTAATTTTTCTTTGGTACAGAGTATAGAAAGCTCAGCTATAGTAATGAAAGGTACTTTTTGGAAGTGTGAGGTTCTGTGGGAGTAGAAAGGAGAAACTAGTTCCACTACTCAGGTGAATTGAGGTTGGGAGAAGGTTTTGTGAAGCTGTCACTAATCAGCCGTCACCAGTTAAAGATAACTGGCATTGAGAAAAAAAACAAGGGGAGAGAAGGAGAGCTTTTTTTTGAGTTAATCGGGTTGTTACAATCTTTCACCTTTCCAAAATGAATTAGATAAATACTTGGTGAGAAACTTAGATTAATTGGATGACTCTTTCAAAGGGCCAGGATAGACATAATGGGCTAAATGGCTTCCTCCTGCTCTGTCCTATTCTGGTTATCATTGAATGGCTACAGCACAAGGGAACACCCACCCAATCCCACTCTCTTGATCATTCTCTCTGGCCTGACAGGTCTTTACCTTCAAATAGTTACGCAGTTGTGTATCATTCTATGATTTGAATATGAGAATTTTCCCTATTATTAGGCATTTGAAGTTTCATGCTGACAAGAATGGTTGGATGGTTGGCTACAGCTTCCCAATTATTGTCATGACTGCGTCAATTTTACGTGAGTGAAATCTCGTTCGGGCAAAATGCTTTGAAATGAAATTCCCAATTAATCAAATGACTGGAATGTACCACACCCTTTAAATGAAGTACTGAAGTCAGCTACTTCAGTTTGCTTCAGGCTTGATTTGACTGCAGAAGGCAGGATTTGTTTCCCTTAAGATCTGATGACAAATTCCAATGTACTGTTCAGATATATTTCTGATCTGGTAACAAAGCTTTCATTGAAATTGAGCTCCTATGAACACGTAGCAGGGGATACATGTAGGACATTGAAAACATTAATTACCTATGGATGGGCATCTACTGATGGCTTATATTTTGGCTCCCCTGTTAGATTCTGTAGGCTTTTACTCAGACTGAAATATAAAATCAGGCTCAAGAAATGTTTAATGTAAATATGCTTATGCTAGATTCGCAATTTGCAGCAATAACATTAAAACACGAAATTTCCGTGACACCAACTGTACTGGACCAGAGGACCGCGCTCTCAGTAGAGAGAGAGATGACTGGTGGAGGGTTAACCTGAGGGGAGATATGAGTCCTTCAAGACTGGTGTGGGGATTGAACATACCCCGTATCCAGCTAACCCCCATCCTAAGCATCACTGTAACGGTGAGAATATGAAATTTGCACCAGAGTGGTGAGCATCTCAACTTGGTTGAGGAGAATAGTATATAGACATTACAGGGCATTACTAATATTATTTTCTGGATTAGAGTGGTGCTGGAAAAGCACAGCAGTTCAGACAGCATCTGAGGAGCAGGAAAATCGACGTTTTGGGCAAAAGTCCTTCATCAGGAATAGAGGCAGGAAGCCTCCAGGGTAGAGAGATAAATGGGGGGGATGGGGTGGGGCTGGGGCTGGGGCTGGGGAGAAGGTGAATGGGGGTGATAGGTCAGAGAGAAGGGTGGGGGAAGGAAGCAAAGAGTACAATAGGTGAATGGGGGTGGGGATGGAGGTGATAGGTCAGAGGGGAGGGTGGAGTGGATAGGTGGAAAAGAAGATAGGCAGGTAGGACAGGTCATGAGGACGGTGCTGAGCTGATAGGTTGGAGCTGGGGTGAGGTGGGGGATAGGGAAATGAGGAAACTGGTGAAATCCACATTGATGCCATGGGGTTGAAGTGTTCTGAGGCGGAAGATGAGGCGTTCTTCCTCCAGACGTCGGGTGGTGAGGAAGTGATGGTGGAGGAGGCCCAGGACCTGCATGTCCTCGGCAGAGTGGGAAGGGGAGTTGAAATGTTGGGCCATGGGGCGGTGGGGTTGATTGGTGCAGGTGTCCCGGAGATGTTCCCTAAAGCGCTCTGCAAGAAGGCATCCAATCTCCCTCATGTAAAGGAGACCACATCGGGAGCAACGGATACAATAAATGATATTAGTGGATGTGCAGGTAAAACTTTGATGGATGTGAAATGCTCCTTTGAGGCCTTGGTTGGTGGTGAGGGAGGAGGTGTGGGCACAGATTTTGCAATTCCTGCGTTGGCAAGGGAGGGTGCCAGGATGTGGTTTGTTGGGGGACATGGACCTGACCAGGTAGTCACGGAGGGAACGGTCTTTGCGGAAGGTGGAAAGGGTTCAGGAGAGAAATATATCCCTGGTGGTGGGGTCCATTTGGAGGTGGCGGAAATGTCAGCAGATGAAGGTGGGATCTCCAGACCAAAGGGGTAGCCATGGGCACCCGTATGGGCCCCAGCTATGCCTGTCTCTTTGTCAGCTACATAGAACAGTCCATCTTCCATAGTTACACCGACATCACTCCCCACCTCTTCCTCCGCTACATTGATGACTGCATTGGTGCTACCTTGTGCTCCCGTAAGGAGGTTGAGCAGTTCATCAACTTCACCAACACAGTCCACCCCGACCTTAAATTCACCTGGACCATCTCTGACACCTCCCTCCCCTTCCTGGACCTCTCCATCTCCATTAATGACGACCGACTTGACACTGACATTTTTTACAAACCCACTGACTCCCACAGCTACCTGGACTACACCTCTCGCCACCCTGCCTCCTGCAAACATGCCATCCCGTATTTCCAGTTCTCTGTCTCCGCCGTATCTGCTTCCAGGAGGACCAGTTCCACCACAGAACACACCAGATAACCTCCTTCTTTAGAGATTTCACGTGGTTGAAGATGCCCTCTAATGCATCTCATCCACATCCCACACCTCTGCCCTCAAACCCACTCCTCCAACCATAATAAGGACAGAACCCCCCCCTAGTCCTCACTTTCCACCCCACCAACCTTCGCATAAACCACATCATCCGACGACATTTCCACCACCTAAAAACAGACCCCACCACCAGGGATATATTTCCCTCCCCACCCCTTTCCACTTTATGCAAAGACAATTTCCTCTGTGACTACCTGGTCAGGTCCATGCCCCCTGATAAACCACACTCCCATCCTGGCACCCTCCCCTGTTACCACAGGAATTGCAAAGCCTACGTCCACACCTCCTCCCTCACCTCTATTCAAGGCCCCAAAGGAGCATTCCACATCCATCAAAGTTTCACCTGCACATCCACCAATATTATTTATTGTATTCATTGCTCCCGATGCGGTCTCCTCTACATTGGGGAGACTGGATGCCTCCTAGCAGAACGTTTTAGGGAACATCTCTGGGACACCAGCACTAATCAACCCCACTGCCCCGTGGCCCAACATTTCAACTACCCCTCCCACTCTGCCGAGGACATGCAGGTCCTGGGCCTCCTCCACTGCCGCTCCCTCACTACCCGACGCCTGGAGGGAGAACATCTCATCTTCCACCTCGGAACACTTCAACCCCATGGCATCAATGTGGATTTCACCAGTTTTCTCATTTCCCCTCCCCCCACCTCACCCCAGCTCCAACCTTCCAGCTCAGCACCGTCCTCATGACCTGTCCTACCTGCCTATCTCTCTTCCCACTTATCTGCTCCACCCTCCTCTCTGACCTATCACCTCCATCCCCACCCCCATTCACCCCTTGTACTCTTTGCTACCTTCCCCCACTCTCTGTTTCTGTTTTTGTGACTTGGTGAACTTTACTTGATTATCATTGAATAATGACAATGGGACAATGTTATATTTAGGTAAAAAACAATGACTGCAGATGCTGGAAACCAGATTCTGGATTAGTGGTGCTGGAAAAACACAGCAGTGTTATATTTACTTGAGCAGCGTGGATTTGTTAAAAACTAACACCTTGATCCAGTAATGTAGAAGGTTATGTAGGGTGATTTTGATGATGTGTATATGAACTTCAAAAGATAATTGACAAGTCCCACAAAATAGACTTGTTAACAAAATTGACACCTGTGGGATTATAGGAGAAATAGCAGTGTGAATACATAGTTGTCGAAGGGGCAGAAGGTGGGGATTAATGGTGAATGTGTATTTTTCAGTCTGGCAAGAGGTATACAGTAGTTTTTTCCCTAGGGGTCAGTATTGGGGTGACTGCTTAATATTGATACACAGCAATATTCTGGACTTTGTTGACAGAGCACAACTCTAAAATCTATGAAGTTTGTAAAATTTAAACTTTAAAGTTTACTACTTGGAAGGAGTAAATGATGAAGACGTTAATGGAAAGCTCGGGGTGGACCTAAACTGATGGATGTAAAATGCGGCAGATAAAGTGTGAGGAATAGCAACATGAACCGTAGGATATAATTATAAAGAAGCTGTAGGATCAGAGAGCTGGTGCTTGCATGTATACAAATTTTTAAGGTGGAAGGACAGGCTGTGAAGGCTGTTAAATAGGCAAATAGATGCAACAATGTACAAAACACGGAAGTTATATACTTTTATAAAAGAATGGTTGGACTATTGTGTTCAATTCTGAGACACACATTTTAAGGAATGTTAAGAGATTTACTTTGGTACACAGGATAAGGAACTTGAATATCTGAAGAGGTGAGAGAAAATTTCAGTTGTTCTCCTTGAATCAGAGAAAGTTAAGAGGATACAAAAACTATAAATAGGAAATTCTTGGTCATGTTCTTTCTCCAGAGATGCTGCCTTACCACCTGTGTATTTCCTTGTATTTCCTGATTTTATTTGAGATTTCCACTGTCCATAACTTTTTGCTTTGAATTAACACTAAGAGATAATTTGATGGAGGTGTTCAAAATCAAAGAACAGTTAAAATAAAGTGAACGAAAATAAGCGGTGATGGGAAGCTGCATAGCCACATTTAAGATGAATCAGAGACAACATGGTATGTTGTTCTGATGGAAACACACTGATTAAAGGGTGGAGGAAGCAGATTTATTGATAGCTGTCATAAGTGAAATGTACAAATACTAGCAGGAAAGCAATTATATGATGCTGGAGAAAGGTCAAGTGGCTAGGTCAGGTTGGATTGCTCTACCACAGTACTAGCACATTAATGGGACTAAGTAATTCTATCATGTAACCTTGGTCCAAAGTGTGGCACTTGGACCATCACAGATCGCTTGGGATCATTTTAAGCAGGATATGGAGATCTCTTCAACCCTTGACTGAATATTTCTCTTTAATACAATATAAAACTTAATTGCTATGGAATCTTGTACTGTGCAAAAATAGTTGCCAGGTTGCAAAGTACATTAAAAGTGCCTTGAGGTATGTACAAAGTGGCTGCATACAGGCACATTCTTAACTTTTCATCCCTGCCTCATTGAGTTCTGAGTTAGGAGATGTAGGTGGCCAAATTTCATCAACTCCATCTGCAAGTTCGTTGACAACACCACCATTTTAGGCCATAAATCAAACAGTGACAAGAGAGAATACAGGAAAAAGACAGAGTGCTTGGTGATGTGCTGCAAAGACCACAATTTCCCCCTCAATGTCAGCAGAACTAAAGAGCTGATTATTAACTTCAGGAAGTAAGGAGGCTGGCATGCCCTTATCTACATCAATGGAACTGTGGTGGAGAGGGTCGAAGATATCAAGTTCCGAGGAGTGACAATCATTAGTAATCTGTCCTGGACCACCCATGTTATTGTAATGGTCAAGAAGCCACAACAGCATCTCTTCTTCCTCAGGAGGCTAAGGAAATTGGGTATATCAATAAGGACTCTCACCACCTTTTACAGATTCACCATAGAAGGCATTCTTTCTGGATGCATCATGGCTTGGTACGGCAATTGCTCTGCCCAGGTCTGTAAGAAACTAAAGAAAGTTGTGAACACAGCCCAGACCATCACACAAGCCAACCTTCCATCCTCAGAAAGGCAGCCAACATCATCGAAGACCTTTCCCACCCCAGTTGTAATCTCTGCCAACCTCTTCCATTGGGCAGAATATATAAATGTTTAAAAACACCAATAGGTTCAAGAACAGCTTCTTCCCCATTGTTGTTAGACTGCTGAATGGACCTCTCAAATTTCAAATCTAATGTTAATCTTGCTTTTTGTCCATATTCTTTGTAGCTGTAACTTTGTATTCCTTGCTCTGTTTAATCACTCTGCGATCTTTGTATGTTATGATTTCCCTGTACTGCAGGTAAAACAAAACTTTTCACTGTACTTAGGCACATGAGACAATAATAAATCAAATCAAATCAAATCAAAATCAGTCTTGTCAGGGCCTTGGGCACAAGACTTAAGCTGACAATTCAGACCACTTGAGGAGTTGCATGTTGGTGTATGAGACACCTCCATAAATCTGCTTTGCTAAAGAGCAGCGAGTGTTTCCTTGTGTGCTGACTAGTATCTAACCATCAGATTGGGACGATTTTCACTCCAGTTGTGAGAAAGAGTGGCTGAGTGTTGATTGTTTGCAGAGATGCCCAATTAATGACCATAACTAATTAGTGGAAATGGCATCCAGTTGAGAGGTAACAGTTGAGACGTGATACAGGATAAGTGAAGGAGAGAGTGGTTCAAAATGTAGCACCCTCTCTCCAACCTTTTAGAAACTGTAATTGGAAGATGGGTCGTGCTGTCAGGCTGTGAGGGTTGGGGGGGAGGGGGGTTGGGTGGTTTTCCCTTTGCAGGGCATGACTCGGCTTGTTCTGCCCTCAAGTAGGATCAATGGGTCTCTGGGCTTTCCTCAAGCACTGGATCCTCAAGCAACCCCCTGGCATCAAACTGGCTCCCACTGCCTGATCAGAAAATCCTATCTGGCTCCTTTTTAATTGCCCTCAAATCATCCGATGGATCAGCTCCAGCACATGGACAGATTGTTGTCCTATCCAGCCAATCTCCCTGTAACCTACCTCTGTAAAAAAAAAAGCTTTGGAAACAGAATGGAGGCAGAGAACAAGCACTGAGATCTAACAAACTATTTTCCGAGCTTCAGGAAATGGTTTCCACAGATTAAATGATAATAAGCAATAGCCATAATAGAGAGCTCATGACTACCAGCCAGTACAACACACTTCTCCAAATGTCCTGCCTTTCATAAACAAAAATTTCAATGCACTCCCTTTTGGAGCTCAGCGTAGGGAAACAGTCCTTCTCCAACTGCATCCGAACCTGGACAGTGTCCCAGCTTAGCCTGAAACCACCTGCAAGTTCCCCTCCAAGCCACTCACCTTCCTGATTTGTAAACATATCACCATTACCTACACTGTCGCCGGGTCAAAATCCTGGAACACCCTCCCCAGTAGTATTATACATTTACCTACAGCACATGGAGTGCAGCAGTTCAAGAAGACAGCTGAAGACAGCTCACCACAGCTTTCTCAAACGCAGCTGGGGATGGGCCACCAGCGATGTCCACATCCCATGAATGAAGAAAACAATATTACAAGTTACTGAATATTTATGATCAACAAAGACACTTCTCATCCATTTTCAAACCTGTTAATTTTAGTCAGTCCCACTTTAATCAGTCTATGCAAGCGCATCGCATACATAATCTTTAAATTTTGCAAATTTTCTATTGGTACACGTATGTGTTGTCATCATCTGTTCATCTGGTCATTCTTTGAATGACATTGCTTTTCTAGAGAGTGCTATTTCTGTGACAGCTGATAATTCATAACCTTTTCTGTCACAGTTCAACTCCCCTCATGCATTTACTACATTCATTAATTTTACTTGCTGCTGATTCCATTGCTATTACTCCACATTGCTTACATGGAAAAAGGCTTCTTCAGTGGTTGATGTTGTGTATATGAACTTCAGTGAAGCATTCAGCAAGATTCCACATGGTAGTCTGGTTAGTGAGGTTAGATCACATGGGATCCTGGGGGAGCTAGCCAATTGGATACAAAATTGGCTTGAAGGTGGGAGACAGAGTAGTGGTGGAACGATGTTTTTCAGACTGGAGGCCTCTGACAAGTGGTGTGCCATGAGGATCGGTGCTGGATCCATTGTATTTTGTCATTTATATAAATGATTTGGAGGTGAAGATAGGAGATTTGGTCAGTCAGTTTGCAGATGACATCAAAATTGGTGGCATAGTGGACAGTGAAGAAGATTATCTCAGAGTATAATAAGACTTTGATCAGATGGGCCAATGGGCTGAGGAGTGGAAGATTGATTTTAATCTAGATAAATGTGAGGTGCTGCATTTTGGTCAGGGCAGGACCT
The DNA here is from genome assembly GCF_047496795.1 of Chiloscyllium punctatum. NCBI lineage: Eukaryota > Metazoa > Chordata > Chondrichthyes > Orectolobiformes > Hemiscylliidae > Chiloscyllium > Chiloscyllium punctatum. Next base: position 15,469,050 of record NC_092743.1, read on the forward strand.
GTACACTTGATGGTAAGGCCCTGGGGTGTTGCCGAACAAAGAGACCTAGGGGTGCAGGTGCATTGCTCGTTGAAAGTGAATAGTCAGTTAAGACAGGCTGGTGAAGAAAGCGTACTTGTCTTCATTGGTCATAACATTGAGTATAGGAGTTGGGATGGCATATTGTGGCTGTGCAGGACATTGGCTAGGCCACTTTTAGAATATTGCCCTTCTATAGGAAGGATGTTGTTAAATGTGAGAGGGTGCAGTAAAGATTTACAAGGATGTTGCCAGGATTGGAGGGTTTGAGCTATAGGGAGAGGCTGAATAGGCTGGAGCGTTTTTCCTTGGAGTGTTGAAGACTGATGGGTAACCTTACAGAGGTTGATAGAATCATGAGGGGTACAGAGAAGGGGCATAGCAAAGATCTTTCCCCACGGGTTTGAGCTATAGGGAGAGGCTGAATAGGCTGAAGTGTTGGAGACTGAGGGGTGACCTAATGAAAAGGTGCGTGAGGGGCATGGATAGGGTCAATAGCCAAGATCTTTTACCCAGAGTGGTGAAGTCCAAAAGTAGAGGGCATACGTTTAACATGAGAGGAGAAAGATTTAAAAGGTTGGTGTGTCTATGGAATGAGCTACCAGAGGAAATGGTGGAGGCTGTTACATTTAAACGGCATCTGGACGAGTACATAAATAGGAAGGTTTTGGAGGGATACAGGCAAAATGGTGGCAAATAGGACTAGATCAGATTGAATGACTGGTTGGCAAGGATGAGTAGGACTGAGTAGTCTGTTTCCTTGATGTATAATTCTATGACTCTATGATCTCTGGTTCAACCACTCTGTTTTGAAAACCCCCAGAATATTTTGGTGGAATGAGATTTTCCTGTGTTTTAAAGTCAGAGAGATGTTCACATGACTTTGCAATACAGAGCACCCTCTGTCCCATTTGTGTCAGCAGTCATTCATCAGACCAGTGAGCAAATGGGCCCTAAAACGGAAGAAAATGGGCCAAGGAATGGATTAGGAAACCCAGACTGAATAAGTATTTGTGTATTTCCTGGAACGAAGCACATCCTGGATTAATGCACTGAGCTGTTTGACTCTATATGTTAAGAAAACACTTGTTTCTCTTTTTTTTGCCATTCCTCATATGAAATGGAGAGAGGCGTCAGAGACAGAGCAGCTTTGGAAGCTTGGAATGGTAAAACATTGGCATGTGTTCCTTTCCCACATGTTTCTATTGTTATGTTGCAGTCTTAAGACTCAAGCAATTGTGGCATAACTGTGTTGCTGTTGTTTCCAGAAAGCACTCAGATGCTGTAGACAGGCTGATGATCCCATGGGGAAGAGACTGCAGTGAGTCTCAGGCAGCACATCAGCTTCAAATATTCTGAGCTTGATGGCATTTGTACTGATGCATGCATCAAATATGTATGTATACATGTATACAAGTATGTATAAAATACATATGTATCTTACACATACACGCATGTATATGTGAAATACATATTTACATAATATTACAAATATGTTTAGAATATGTATTTATACACTTGTACGTGTGCGTGTACAAGATATGTACATGTGCAAACATATATAAAAGATTTTCTGTAACATTTCAGGCAAAGCTTCCCAGGGTCACAATGGAGTGTGCTTTTTAAATAAAAAATATTGGCATACAGGCTCCAGGTTTTGTTAAATGACACAATTCTTTACATATTCTTCTGGAGTGAATATAATATTATTGAACAATAGTCTTTAAGTCGATAGACTGAATTTCTATGTGCTTCAGTAACCCCCGGTTGGCTTAATCTCCTGAAGCATGTTTCCTGAATTTGAGTGACATTAGTCAGAAAATTGCTTACAGTGCGCGTGCATGGACTTTCAAATCACACAGAACGTGGTTGTGCACACAGTGCATAAATTTCCTCTTTATAGCAACAAGGTCATCTTGCACCTTTTAGTACCTTTTAATATCTATCCTCTAAGACAACTATAGTTTATGGCATGAGGTGAATTAAGTACAATGTAAGTTTGAAGTAGTATGTTGGTGAATTTAAAAACTGAAGAATGTAAATATATCCTAACTGTGAAACACTCATTGTTTGGAGCAGTAGCAAAACATAAATATGCAGGTAAACATGTCTTCTTAGCATGACATCTCTTTTAAAGCTGTTTTGCTTGCAACATCAAGATAGAACAATGCTGAGATTTATGGAATATTGAATTTTGTACTTTGAAGGCTGTACTAAGTCCACACAATGCATTAATTCAGTCACAGTCGAATTGCTACGTGCAGTTTCAGAGACTTTACTGTACTAAGCATTTGGGAGCCCAGAAAAATATGCAATATTATCAGACTTGGAAATAACAGGAAATGGGTCACTTGACAAATTAGGACTGTGCTCATTGGAGCTGAGATGTTATGGGAGATTCAACAAGAACGTTCAAAGGATTTGCAAGATTAAAAAATGGTCAGTTAATCTGTAATGTGAACCAGAGGCAGGATGAGGAGTTTTTATTTTAATTTAGCAAGTTGTTGTGAACTGGAATGCAGAACCGAAAAGGCTGCTGGAAGCAGATTCAATCATAATTTTCAATTACAAATGAATTGATTCTTGAAGGGGGAAATTCTCATAAAGGCACTGCCTTGGACTAAATAGATAATCCCGACAAAGAACCAGCACAGGTAGAATTGGCTGGTCTTCTGTGCTGTATGATTCCATAATTCTTTGCAGTTGGTTGTAATGCAAGTAAACTCCCTGGCATAGTTATGATCTGTTCCACGGTCAGACTTTTCTCATTTGTTTGATCACAGGTTATGGAAGTCACTTTCATTTAGCAATTATTCCTGGTCCTTAGTTTGCCCAGAGGGCAGTTAAGACTCAACCACATTGCTGTGGGTCTGGATTCATGTCACCACACTGGATGAGGATGACAGATTTCCTTCCCCAAAGGGCATCAGATAGGTTTTTAATAATCGGCAGTGGTTACATGGTTACTATTATCTGCATTTAGTACATCTTCCAATTGCCAATCTTAGTGAATCTAGTCATCACTAGTGTACACTAATTAAACTTGAGTTTAGTAACTGAGAGTCCTTTGCTCAGAACTAGCATCTTTTACAATTGGTATGGTTGACTTCATAAGGACCATACTTCATCGTGATAGCCTAGGCAAGAATTCTAAAACACTTAAAGAGGCGTAATGACTGCTACAAAGCATTAAATGGAATATGGAGTATTCCAAGTGGCTGTTAAAGCTGAAATGGAAATAATGTGAAAGAGATGGAGGAAATGGCAGGAAGTCTCAAAGTTCATTTGGAGAAGAAGTGCAGTGACTCTGGGCCAAGTGTCGTAACAATTCTGAGACAGTCTGCTCATATGCCACGAGTGGAATTAAGTCCTCTCCCCTTTGATGGGTTTGGTCGTGGGGCAGAGGGAGATTTAGTTCGGTGAATAGGGAACTGACCTCCTGTCTCCACCCCAATTAAGTCTATGATGAGAGGGCTCATGAATGGCCTTTCTATCCCATACCAATGGACACCTTTCTGTCGTCAATTAACATCATCGTCTCACTGCCACTAGTAATCTCCATGTGTGGATAATAAAAAATAAACAGACATGGATGTTTACAAGATTGAGATGGCAGAAAATAATGCTGTTACTATTTTCCACAATACTATAAATGGTAGATCTGATATGTGTTCACTTTGAACCCTTATTGATTCTCAAATACCACAAGGACTGGAGAGCCTTTTTCTGTGCTATAGGCCAGATATATAGATTTATTTAAAATTTTACAGAAATAAAAAACACATGGATAATGGTCAACAGCATGCTTCTCTTAAACAAAATAATTTTTTAAAAATTTATATTTTAACATGTTTTTTAAAAATTTAAAAATCCAAAACATTAGTGTGGTGTTCACAATATTTAAATTTGATATTGAAACATGGACATGAGAGTTATGCTGAGCTTTCCTGAATATGATCTAGAAATTATTAGGGAACTGACTAAACAAGAAAAACTTGCATGTTTAACAACACTTGTCTGGGTCTTGAGGTAGAACACAACACATGAATCAAATTCTTTCACACTAGGTATGCTATTACATTACTATGTTTCACTCTTCACCTTAAAGATTGTGAACATCAGGCATCTGACCATTCTGACGAGGTTTTGATTGCTTTTGACTTACTTGTTAGTTGTAGTTCTAATCATGATCACTGACGGTCTGTAATTTTGCATGCACTTAACATTTCAAAGACTTATCTTCTCAATCCAGATTGATGTGTTGATGATTTTGATCAGATAGTTTCACTAACAAAGCTAGGTCTGCCAACACTGATGAAAAGAAGTTATTTTTAGAAGATATTTGTTTGGCGGGATGGAGAGGGGTGGGGTGAGAATGGGTGTTGAGGGGTGGAGAAAGGCAACACAAAAATGTGACAAGACCATTTTGAGAATATAAATAACATTTTCTTTTAAAAAGTCTTGAACTCAAAAACAAGATTGCAGTGTAATCTTACAATTTGTGGAGGTGAGAAATGGTTATACCATATTTTTGGGTCCATCGCTTGACAGGTCACAGCTGCCTTGACGTTAGTGCTCATGTCATTGGCTGTCACACATCCACAGGCTTATCCCCTGGTCAAGATTTTGGTCGATGCCATCCAGGTGACAGGGTAGGGGCAGGTTAGAGAGGTAAGAAAGGTTGGTAGGAAACGAGGGAGTGCTGTAGGTTGTGGGATTCAGCAATGCCCGAGCAGTCACTGTTAAATAGTCAGTTTGCTTAGTTTGTTTTTAATAGTAATAGCCTCTTAATGTGGCATTGTGAAAAAAGGAAAAAAAAAACTTTAAAGAGACTTATGAATTTAAATTAAAACAACATTTTATGGGCGAGATGATGCACTCCAACCTCTGTGCTAACTACTGGTCACCCTCAAGGATGCTAGTGAACACAATGTGCTCCCTTTCCAAGGACACCCAAGCACATATATGACCACAGAAGAGAGGCAGGCAGTGGGTTTGATTAACTTCTTCCAGGGTACATGATCTGGACCTGGGCTTGGTCACTGTAGCTAGGTCTGGCAGCAGATGTACAAAGATCTGCCCAAACCTCATTCACATTTTGTAGCTCAAGATCAGGATTAAATAACAGGCCCTTACAGATATCAGAATCGGGGCTGGAATCTAGTGGATCCCGTGGGCTCCTCAAGTCCTCAGAATATGCAGGTGGTCTGGGAGTCCATGAGCCATCATAACATCCTACTGTCCTACTAAGTGTAACAATCTCAGGCGCCAAATTCCTGATAGTAAAGAAGACGACCCCTGCGTAGAAAGACTTTAGTCCCTTTTTAATGCTATTTTGAAAACTGCTATTTTGAAAAATTAGTCAGATAACAGTCCCTTAAAGATGTGCTACAACGAAAATTAAAGATGTCAAAGGAAACTTGATAAGCAGGTTAATCTGTGTCAGTTTTTGCCCTTCATAATTTCTGAATGTTGGGCCATGGACTTCCATTGGATTGGCCCATGCTTATGGGCAGTACTGCAGTGGTTTGCCATTGCCTCTTGTAGGATGGTCGACCAGGAGACTCTCCAACTGTTCCTGCCTAACTGCAAGAGGACTTAAAGACTGATAATCAATTTGTTGGCTATTTTACAAATGCACCTTCCATGGCTAACAATTCCCAGGGTGAAACTCAAATATGGAATTTCTGGTCCAGAGATGATAACTGGACAGTACCTCCCTCAGTCCCTCTTCATACTCTTTTGAGGGAAAAGTTCAAAATTAAACAATTTAAAGCAATTTTTACAAGTGTTGTGAGTCATTTCCTTTGAAGAGTGCTATTTAATGAGGGGAAAAAATAATCAAAATGAAAAACATGCCAGATATGGTGACCTCTGATAGTACAAATCTATTCCACAATGGAGGCCAAACAATGTACCATTGCATTGATGTGCGCTATATCTTCTGACTTGTGAAGGTTAATTATGTTTCCATTTTGTTCTACTGATATGACTGTAATAATTTCTGGCCTGGTACTGTCTGTGTGTATCAATCAGCCAATGCGAATACACATTCAAACTTGTACCAGGACAAATAATCATTTAACAAGCTATTTAATGCTGTATGCCATGCCTACAGCAGCAGTGGTCAGTAACCTCAGGCTTCCTGCAGCCCATGGTATTTTTTTCTTATAAAGCCATTAAAATAAAAGCAATAGCTGTCATTGTTGGAAGTTTGTTCTTAGAATGCATGAAAGTGAAAATCTGTCTTTGTATCTCTTTAATTTTCATGATTGGAAATATGCAGTTTGCAGGATAATGTGGATAACTTTGCAAGCTACAATACCTAAGTATTCATTTCCTAGAATCAAACCGCAAAAGACCTTTCAGCCTTCCATTCCTGTGCTAACTCTTTTCACATGGCCATTTAATTCACCCCACACCCTTGCTCAGTCCCCATGGATCTGAGAATATTTCCTTTCAATATTCATGCAAGTACCTTTCTGAAACTTACCTTTAGTCAGTTTTCACAGCTCTTTCAGGAAGCTTATTAAAGTTTTTAATCACTTGCTGCACTAGAACAAAATTCCTCAGATCCTTTTGACATGGTCGGCATGGATGAGTTGGACCAAAGGGTCTGTTCCAATGCTGTATGACTCTATGACAGTTATTCTAAATGTGTCTCATGGTTAACAGCCACAAGACGGATTTCTCCCTGTTTACCTTGTCAAACTGCATGTCATTTTGAGCATCTCTTATATTAAATTTCCACTCAGCTTTCTCTTCTCCAAGGAGTCAATCCCAGTGTTTCTAATTTGTCCACATAATTTAATCCTTCATCCACAGTGCCATTCTGGGAAATCTCCTCTATATTCTTTTTGTGGGCCTTGACATTGCTCATACTGAAGCTGAGACAATGGTTTGTTTAGTTTAGATTAGATTCCCTACAGTGTGGAAATAGGCCCTTTGGCCCAACAAGTCCACACCAACCCTCCGTTCCCTCCCCTATACTTACCCTTGACTAATGCACCTAACACTATGGGAGATTCAGCATGGCCAATTCACCTGACCTGCACATCTTTGGATTGTGGGAGGAAACCAGAGCACCTGGACGGAACCCAATCAGACACGGGGAGAATGTGCAAACTCCACAACAATCACCCGAGGAGGGACTCAAACCTAGGCCCCTGGCACTGTGTGGCAGCAGTGCTAACCACTGAGCCACCGTGCTGCCCGATTTATCTCATCTGTTTTCCCCCATTTTGTGGATTTGGTTGAAGTGATCAACAAATCATTTACTTTCTTGCTTTCGTGCTTTCTGCCTCTATTGATGATGTCCAAAAATTCCACATTTTTTGTTACAAACAACTGTGTCAACTGGTCCTGCTATTTTTGGTGTGTTGACCTCCATGTCCCTCTGCTTCAGCATCCCATTTAAGATTATTTATATTGATCTTCTTCTTCCACCCAAACATGCATCATTTTTCAATATAGGCAACTTTGCTATGTACCTGCACCTTTCACCAGTCTGTATGTAGCCCCCTGAATCCCATTATTATCCTCGTTGTTGCCTCATGTGTTTGCTTTCGTAAGCCTGGCTTCCAGTTGCTTCATGTCAGTTGGGGCAATGTGCAACGATGTTCTTCATTGGCCTTAAATCTTTGGTCTGAGCTGTAAATGCCTATGGCAGATAAAATGAGATTGAACTTTTTAAGCACAGAGCTATTACCCAAGATATGAAACTGATGGCTACTTTGTGATGCTCATTGAGAATATAAACAAGACCTGGGGCTGAGATTTTATTGATTTCACTCCACAGGAGACTGAATATTGATAAATAGAGTTCTTGATTATTGTCCTCATAATCTGTAAGGCATATATCCATATTTTAGTGCCTGCACAATTGATGAATTTAGCCTTTTAAATGCAGCCTAATGTTATGTGGAGGAAGAAGAGATTCCAAGAAAATAATGTAGCAAGAGATTGGTCATTGTAAATCACTGTTTGCTTATTATCATTTTAATTCCCAAATGAGACTCTCTTTCACTTTCAGGCTGTCGTTTCCATTCAGTTGGTATTTGTGTGCTGTGTGATTTGTGACTGTTCTAAGACAGCAAAAGCCATTGGTACTACTAGAATATTATTACGATCTCCATAAGGAGCAGCATTCCCTGCTCAATGAAGAAATTTAAAGTGCAATCACTGGATTGAAACCTTCTTCCATCTGGTGTTAAGGATAAAGCAGCTATATCATTAATGTGTTTATGGACTCTATAAGGAAAACAGCTATGCATCAGTCAATGAATAATGTAAAATCCGCTCACCTTATTAAATCTGCCTCACCCTGTGCATATTTGCTTTATTCCATTACGTGATCTAGGAATCACTGAGTGGGTCAGCATTTATTGCTAATCCCTATTAAGGGGCCCATGGAGTTGTTAGCAGCTTGGAAAAAGGCCCTTTGGCTCATCGTATTTGTGTCAGACATCAACATTCATCTACTCTGATCCCATTTTTCAGTGCTTTGACCATTGCCTTCTGTACTATGGCATTTCAAATGCTCATCTAGTTATTTCTTCAATGTCTTGAAGGTTCCTGCCTCCACCACCCTTTTAGGCAGAGTTCCTGATACCACTGGGGTTATTGAACCCTCTACGAAGGAGAGATACTTTTTCCTATTTTCCCTATGACTGTTGTAACTTTGTACACCCTCAGCCTCCTCTGTTCAACAGAAAACAACCCAGTCTATCCATTCTCTCTTCATACCTGAATCATCCCACCCCAGACAACAATTCTGGTGAATATCTTCTGTACCCTGTCGAGTGCAGTCACATCCTCCCAAGGTCTGTCGACCAGAACTGCAGACAGCTTTCCAGCTGTGGCTGAAGTAATGATCATTGTCCAGGAGAGTAGTACCTTCTTGAACTCCAGGAGACCATGGAGTGTAGTGCCATATATAGTCCCAGGATCTTGACCCAGCGACAGTGAAGGAGAGGCAATAGTGTGTCACTGAGAGGGAAACATTCAGGAGGTTAGAGTTACCATTAAATGCTATCCTTTATCCTTCTAAGTAAAATAGGGTACAGGCTTAGAATGCTGTGTCAAAAGTGCCTTTGTGAGTTACTATATCCATGCTTTCAGTCTGTATTAGTGGTTGAGGGAGTGAATGTTGAATGTAGTGGCTGGAGTGCAGTCAAACGAGCTGATTTGTCTTGAATGGTGGTGTTGTTGGAACTACACCCTTCTAGGCAAGTGGGCAGTATTCCATCATGTGCCTTGTAGGTGGTGGACAAACTTTGGAGAGTCAAGGGATGAGTTATTTGCTGCAAAGTTCCCAACTTCTGATCTAACCTTTTGGCCACAGTTTTTATGTGGCTAGTCTAGTTAATTTTCTGGTCAATGGTGACCCCAGGGTGTTTATAGTGAATGATTCAGTGATGGTAATGCCATAGAATGTCAGTGAGGTATGGTTAGTTTCTCTTGTTGGTGATAGTCATTGTTTAGCTCCTGTGTAGCATGAATGTTACTTATCAGCATAAGCTTGAATATTATTATAATATTGGCCTCACAGCGCCAGGGACCTGGGTTCAATTCCTGCCTCGGGTAACTGTCTGTGTGGAGTTTGCACATTCTCCCTGTGTCTGTGTGAGTTTCCTCCGGGTGCTCCAGTTCTCTCCCACAGTCCAAAGATGTGCAGGTTAGGTGAATTGGCCATGCTAAATTGCCCATAGTGTTAGGTGCATTAGTTAGGGGCAAATACAGGGTAGGGGAATGGGTGTGGGTGGGTTACTCTTCGGAGGGTCGGGTGTGGACTTGTTGGGCCGAAGGTCTGTTTCCATACTGTGGGGAATCTAATCTAATTATCCAGGTCTCACTGCATATGGACTGCTTCAGTATCTGAGGAGTTGCGAATAATGTTGCATGTTGCGCAGTTATAAGCGAACATCCCCACTTTTGATCTTATGATGGAGAGAAGGTTATTGATGAAGCAGCTGAAGGTGGTTGGGCCTAGGACACGATCCTGAGGAACTCCTGTAGAGATGCCCTGGAACTGAGATGACTGACCTCCAACAAGAACAACTAGCTTCCTTTGTGCCAGGTATGTCTCCAGCCATCCCCCCAGATTCCCATTGATTCCAGTTATGCTGGGACTCCTGATGCCACACGCAGTCAAAAGCAGTGTTGCTGTCAAGGGCAGTCGCTCTCATCTCCCCTCTGGATTTCAGCTCTTTTGTCCATGTTTGAACCAAGGCTATAATGAGGTCAGGAGCTGAGTGGCCCTGGCAGATCCCAAACTGGGCATCAGTGAGCAGGTTCTTGCTGAGCAGGTGTGGCTTGATAGCACTGTTGATGACACCTCCCATCATTTACTGATGATTGTAAGCTGGTATGTGTAAATAGATCTGTGCGTATAGGTGACAATATGTGCACTGGAAAGTTTATCATGGCAAAACCTGTGGAGGATTTGCTGCTTTAAAATATAGCCCAGTCAATATTTGTTCCTCAACCTGCATCATTTTAGCGAAGAAATGTCAACCTTGGTTAGTTATCTTTTTTTTTTCTGTGTGAGTTTTATGTGCACAAATTGGCTGCTATCTTTCCTATAATATATCAGCAGCTATACTTCAACAGTACCTTATATTTGCTTTTGAGCATCCTGAAGTTATGAAAGGTGTTATGCAAACACAAGTCCTTGCTTTCTTGCACTAAAATTTGAACTCCAGTGAGAATTCAGTGATGGAATGATGGGGAAAAAATAACACTTAGCTATTGCCCTTCAGATGCCAGTGTCTACCTGCCCTGATTAAGCTGCGTAGGCACAATCAGTCTTCACTGAAGCTAAAATGAAAATTTAATGGTACTTAAATTTAGGTTTGTGAGTGAAGAGGTCAAACAGCCGAGCCTCGTACACAACAACAAAAAGCAGCCTTGTCATTGCAATTAGGAATATTCAGAAGCTTAGAAATGAGATTGTGTGATGTTTTGAGTTCTCAGTAACTGAACAAAATATAGAAGCATATTGAAAAGCAAATACAGCGTGACTCATCACTGGAATAATTAATTTAATGCCAGAGGAAGCATTACTTCAAAACCCCAATCAGTCACATTGCTTGTGTTTGAAAAGATGTATTGATCCATTCAAAAGAAAGTGTTGTTGTCAGCGGCACATAATAGGAGCCAAGTTGCAATGAGTAAACCATCTCTATTCCATTATTGCACCATTGAATTCTGTGTTCAATCTATGTTCCAAGGAAATACAACTTCAAATCAAGAGGAAGTATGTTCCATATTACATTAACAAGACTTACATTTATATAGCATTTCCTCCAGATATTTCAAAGTGCTTTGCAACCAATGAGGTACTTTCTTAAGTCACTGGAGACACAGCAGCTAGTTTGCATACTGGAAGATCCCATAAACAGAAATATGATAATCACCAGGTAATTTGTTTTTTGTGTTTTTGATTGATCAGACAAGACACCAGGGTTCTTGCAGGCTTCCCCACTCTTTTTCAAAATAACTTTTACATCCACCTGAGAAGGCAGATGGGGCCATAATTTATTGTCTCACCCCAAAGACAGCACCTCCTACAGTTTTGGGGACCTTCTACAGAGCTCAGGAGTGTGTCATAATATTAAACAGGTTATGTCACGTTCAAAGTAAGACTGTCATTTTGAAGAGTATAATATGAACACTTCTCTGGTATTTATGTGGGTGTGTGTGTCTGCTGTAATTATGTTATTTGTGTCAAACTGAATTACAGTTTCATTCTGAGTGACAGTGTTGCTTAAATGTTACATTTGATTATTGTACATACAATTATGACAACATGCAACTGCAAGAGAATTGATTTTGGAACCTACTTGTGAGCTTTTCTGCTCTTGCAATGTTTCTTTTACAAAGTGATGTTAACTTTGTTAATCCTTTCAATTCTAGCCTTTGTATTAATACTATCCTGCATTTGTATTGGTAAAATTCTGACAAACAGGCAACACTGAACAGCTTGGGCTTCTTCCTTTACTAACGTTTGCACGGTGGCACAGTGGTTAGCACTGCTGCCTCACAGCGCCTGAGACCCGGGTTCAATTCCCGCCTCAGGCGACTGACTGTGTGGAGTTTGCACGTTCTCCCCGTGTCTGCGTGGGTTTCCTCCGGGTGCTCCGGTTTCCTCCCACAGTCCAAAGATGTGCAGGCCAGGTGAATTGGCCATGCTAAATTGCCCATAGTGTTAGGTAAGGGGTAAATGTAGGGGTATGGGTGGGTTACGCTTCGGCGGGGCGGTGTGGACTTGTTGGGCCGAAGGGCCTGTTTCCACACTGTAAGTAATCTAATCTAAAGAAAAGTTTGCAAAGATTAGGAGTGACCTAATAAAGGTTTTTGAACTTACAGCCCTCCTGATGAAGGTCACTTCTCCTGCTCCTCAGATGCTGCTTGACCTGCTGTGCTTTTCCACACAACATTCTTAACTCTGATCTCCAGCATCTGTAGTCCTCACTTTCTCCTAGCTGATTTCAACCTAACTGCAAACCCTCTTCCAAGGATGCCTACCTCGTAGAAGTTCTCCTCTCTTCACAAAGATCTCAGTGAGTGCCTCTCTTACTGTACCCCTCCAAGTCCTCTTCTCTGCCCTGAAGCTCTTCAGCCACGTCCTCAAGCAGACTCACTACCACAGCCACATCTCCTTCCTCAGTGCCTGCCTACGGAACCGACTGATCCTGCACGGACTCTGGACCATATTCAGACCAACCCATTTTGGATCTGAACAGGATACCCAGTACACACTACAAATCAGACACCTTCACAATGATTCTCTTTCCGGATCCTCCACTCCATGCTATCAGCCATGCGCCGCCATCCTACCTGCAGTCAGTCCTGCCCTAGCTCAGAGCCACACCTGCAGCGAACCTCTATATTTCTACATCCTCAGAAGGACACACGTGCTCAACAAACGTTATTTATCTACTACATTGGACATAAAAGAACGTAAGTTAGGCAAACTTTCATGCACTTCCCTCAATACACAGCTTTCCTCGCACCTTCTAGAACCTTCTGGCCTCTGGAACCGCCCAGATGCCATTAGCCATGTGGCCGTTCCTTCCACGCCTGCCGGGGCAATCGATGACATCACTCCCGCCCCTGCTGCAGCCGCACGACCCGCAGCCACTGCCGATCACACCACCTCGAGATCGCCATCCACTCAACCACCTCCATGACTGCAGAGAAGACTACCACTGCAGGATCCACCAGCGCCGCTAGATTCCCAGCACAGATATGATACCTACCTCCACGTCACTTCCACTCCTACAGTTGCCGCTGTGGCAGCCACTTCCTCCCCGCTGAAGGCTCTATCTTCGATGTCACTTCTACTGCGAGTGACATCACCAGCTGAGTACCTAACAGAAGCATTGCCCTTGCCGCAAATGACGCCACTTCCTCCTCCGTTAGCACAGCCATAAGCACCACTTCTGCCCCCTTTTGTGAACTTCACTTCTGTTGGTGACATCACTACTGGCCCTGTAACCATGCCCACAGGCAACTGTTTCCGCCACTCCCCCCACCTCGCACTCCAGCCCTGCTCCAGGTCCTAGCTCCCATCCCTGACGTGCCTTCACCATTTCCCCAGACCTCTCCCTCACTGAGGACAAACATTTAGTCCTCAGTAAAGGCCTCACCTTTCTCCCTCTACGGTCCCAGATTAATGAGTTTGACACAAGCTGCGGCCTTGAACGTTTCTTCTGCCACAGTGCCCACTTTTTCAACCAAGACACCCGACCACCAACAGAGTACCCCTTCTCCCACCTCCAACACACCCCATCCACCTGGACACCCCGTCCTGGCCTGTTACCTGCCCTTGACCTCTTCATTTCAAACTGCCACCATGAAATTGACTGCCTTAACCTGTCCACCCCCTCACCCACTCCAACCTCCCACCCTCACAGCTGGCAGCCCTCCACTCCCTCAACTCCAAACCCAACCTCACCATCAAACCTGCAGACAAGGAGGGCGCAGTAGTAGTGCGGCACACCAACCTCTACACTGCTGAAGCCAAACGCCAACTCGCAGACACCTCCTCCTACTGCCCCCTTGATCACGACCTCACCTCCCATCACCAAACCCATCATCATTCCTGACGAAGGGCTCGATTCTCCTGCTCCTCGGATGCTGTCTGACCTGCTGTGCTTTTCCAGCACTACACACTCGACTTTGATCTCCAGCATCTGCAGTCCTCACTTTCTCTCAGGGTTTTTCGATAGAACAGACATAGAGAAAATCCTTCCACTTGTGGGGAAGACTATAAATTTAGGATAACCAGTAATAAATTGTATAGGAATTCAAGTGAAGCTTCTTAATCCCAGTGGTTAGAATGTAGAACCCATTGCCATGTAGAATAATTGAAGGGTAATTCGAAAGGTTGATGGGAGAGACATGCTTGGGAGGTGATGTCCTAGTGGTATTATCAGTAGGCTGTTAAATCTTGGGGTGGCATGGTGGCTCAATGGTTAGCACTGCTGCCTCACAGCATCAGGGACCCGGGTTCGATTCCATCCTCGGACAACTGTCTGTGTGGAGTTTGCATATTCTCCTTGTGTCTGCGTGGGTTTCCTCCAGTTGCTCCGGTTTCATCCCACAGTCCAAAAATGTGTAGGTTAGGTGGATTGGCGGTGCTAAATTGCCCATGTGATCAGAGATGTGTATGTTAGGTGCATTAGTCAGGTTGATCGGAAGGTTGGTGTCAACTTGTTGGGCCAAATGGCCTCTTTCCACACTGTTGGGATTCAATGATTTTAGGGATGTTCTGGTGGACCTGGGTTCACAACCTGCCGTGGCAGATGGTGGAATTTCAATTCAATAAAAGTCCAGAATTTAGACTCCAAGATGACCACTAAACAGTTGTCAATTGTTGGAAGAACCTACCTAGTTCACACATTCCTTTAGGGAAGGAAGATGCCATTTTTACCTGGTCTGGCCTACACGTGACTCCAGACCCAGTGCAATATGGTTTGCTCTTAGCTGCCATCTGGGCAATTAGGGATGAGTAATAAATGCTGACTCTAGCCGGTGACACCCAAATCCTGTGATTGAATGAAATAAAGAGAGTAAGAGATTATGCTGATAGTGCTTAACGAAGGAGGATGGCAAGAAGCTGATCTGAAACATAAATAATGACTTGTTGGGCTGCATGGTCTGTCCATGGATTGTAAAGTATGTGTCAAATTACAGGTAATATCATGTACAGTTTCGCATGTCGAAACCCACGTTTTATATGTATTTACAGTTAAAATGTACACTGCCAACTTGGGCATTCATGTATTTAGCATTTCTGATATAAAAAGGCAGCTGTTGCTGTTAGCTTCCAAGCTTGTGACCAAAGTCTGTGCCCGAGTATGAAGTCCTTTATGGAGGATAGGAAGGAAAATGGTATTGAACCCTTTTACAAAACTGAAAAGAAGCCTTGAATTCTTCAGACTGTCATGCTAAGAACAAAGTCGACCAAGTCCTGAATGATGACTTAACACTCCCGTTCTGACGAGTTGGAATCTCACACCAAATATTGTGGCAAAATAATCCATTTATTGTGCTTGACCAAGTCTTTGAAATGCATGATTTTTTGAGGCCATCGATGCATTGGGAAATAAACACAATTACTCAATGTTTCCTTTGATAAAGGTTACATCCCTTTACAATCATTTCTATTCTGACTCAATGTCAAGAAGATCTCAAGGTCTTTGCAGTCATGCGTGGTGCCCTGATGATTCTTTGTATCTTGATCAGTTGTTGTTAAAAAAAAGCAAACACCCCCCCACCCCATCCCCCCCCACCCCCCAAAAAATGCAAGGTTTTCTTCAAAACACCAGGTGGATAATCTGTTCACCATTAAGTGAGTAATCAATCATCTTATGCTTATTGTGTGACAGCTCAATGGTAGCACATTTGCTCTAAGTTAAAAGGTTCTGGGTTGAAGTTCCACTCCGGGGAATATGTTTAGGCTGATACACCAGTGCAGTGTTGAGGGTCTGCTGCTCTGTCAGAGGGGTCTGTCTTTTAAGTGATATATATTTAAAAAGCTTCTTGGCTGCATGTGAACCTTTTATCACATCATCAATTGGAGTACTTTGAATGTGGTCACCAAGAAACACAGTCATAAAATGACATCTGTTTGTTATGCTGTAGCGCACAGTTCAGAAATACCGGCTTGAGACTGGAGAAGGACATGGGCAATGTGCTTGCAGACAGTTGAGCTGGTCATTATATTATATAGAATTATTGAAGAAGGTACAACAAGGTTTGCAGGGTTGATATAATGTTAAACTATGACATTATGTTAGAATCATAATGTGTACAATGAAGCACAGAGGACAATATCTGGTTGATTGTGTCTGTGCTACCTCTTTGAAGGATCTATCCTTTCAGGAATGATTGAAAGGGCTGAAGATATTTTCTCTAGAAAAACAAAAAGCTGAGAGAGATCTGTGGGATTATGAAGGATTTGATAGGATACATACAGAGAAGACGATATTCCACATGAAATCCAATAGGGAATTCAGAAGCAACTACTTCACCCAGGTGTTGTCCCATTTCCTGCCCCACATCAGTCAAAGCAAAATGCTCAGAGACACAGCGTAGTTGTACCTCCTTCATCTTTATTCCGGGCCCTGGAGAGGAGAGAACGATCACCCATGTGCACAGAGACATGAGTTCACAGTCTTCTCTGGAAGAGTAGTTTCTTAATGAATTATATGATCATTTTACAGGGAGGAGCATCTAGATAAGGCAACATACATGTTGCTTGGGTAACTGTTACAATCAGCGAGTGTCAATAGTAAAGATTAAACCATCTGCTGTTACACAATGAATGTTCTTCACATTAACTAACTTCACAAAATGAATACTTTTCACCTTGTTAAACTGACCTTACATACTGAATGCTTCCAATATTGTTTAATGGCTCTACATAATGAATGATTTTCCACCTTGTTAATCCATTACCTTTGCCTCCAGCACCCTATTGTTAACTGCAAGTTCTTATCTGATCTGAGTCTTGCTCAGCTGAACCTCTTGTTTCACAAAAACTCAAAGCTTAACCCTTTCCCTACCTGTTCATACCTGATACACTTTCTCACAGGGAGGGGTTAGAATGTGGAACTTGCTGCCCGAGGATTAGTTCAAATAAATAAAATTGATGTATTTAAGGTGAGGCTGGTAAGCACATGAGAAATAAAGGTCTAGTAAGTTATGCTGATTAGGTTAGATGAAATAGAATAGGAGGTGGCTCACGTGGGGCCATAAAAACTTGGATAGCCCAGTTGGACTGAATGGCCTCTTGCTGTGCTGTATTTTCTATCTAGGTCAGTAGCAGGTGAGTTATGTATGAGGCAGGGTGAGGCTATTGTGAAATGGGGAAATCCAGGGGAAGGGCTAACCTGAATGTTTTATACCATTTAACTGTGAGACTTTAATCAGTTTTCCCAGCCACAGGCAACTGGGTTGACGTTTTGGAGGCCTTTTGAGTAAGAAGCTTGTTGATTGTTAGAGTTAGAGAGGGATCGTTGCCAGCAGAGTAGGGTGGAGCCACATTGCAGAGGTTAGATGGTTCTGAATGTTGTGGGGATGTGGCTCAGGGAGGGGCAGGGACAATGATGGTTCATGGGTTTGAGTTGTAACGAGAGGATTTAATCGTGTTCTGGGGTAGATTCAGAGTGATGTTCAATGGTGGTCAGCTAAGGAGGGAGCCAAGTAGTGGTCTAGGTGGTCAGGCAGGGGTTCAGACAAATCAAGGGGATCAGAGATTATTACAGTAGCTTGTTGAACCTGGAGAAAACATTCCTGCTTATGCATTGCTGAAAAAAGTACATATTTTATTGAAGCTTTTGTCCTGCACTTGTCAAGACAATTTGCAAGATTACCAGAGTGAAATTGTTTATGCCTGTCTTTATCAAGAGGACACTCCCAGATATGGAAAATGGTGCAGGTTTTCCAGTATCTCGCCCTCGATATTGATTGATAGGGAAGGTGTTATGGTTTGGAGGCTGACTGAAAGAGGACCCTAGTGTTCTGGGGGTTTAGTGAAAGGTCCATTTTTCCCTATTATTTGGAGCAGGACAATGACCTGGAGCTCGATTTCAGAGTGAGCATCATTGACATACTGGAGCTCAGTGACGGAGGTTGTGTAGTTTTGGTTTTGGATTGAAATGACGTAGCCGGAATTGTTTCTTGTCTGTCCTGTAAATTATCCATTAGTCTGTGGGTAATATGCTGGAGGGGAAGTGCAATATTACATTGGGGAAAATAGGAAAGAGGATTGGTATGATTACGCAACCTTGTTTGGCTCAAATCCTCACAGAGAGGGTCTGTGGTGGTTCCAATGGTGCCAATCTCTGTTTGCCTGTCACAGTGGAATAAATGCACGAGATTTCCTTGGCTGCGGCCTGCAATTGACACCTGTTAATTTTGCCACTTATGGTAGGGAAACGGAAAGGACAAAATTACAACGGTTACATCTGGCAGGCCTTTTGCTTTCCCTGTGCACTTTCCCAGTCCTCCCAGCATCTTCCCAGCTCCCTGTAAATTATAAGGGCCTGTGAGTCTGCCAAATGCTACACTCTCTTTGGAGATTACTCCATTAATCCTGGGTCCCCACTGTTAACAGTTCCATTTGTTCTGAACTCTGACCAGGATTGCTACACTCTGCTCTCTGTTTGGAAGGGTGTGAGGAAATCTTTTAAACAGCAGCACTAGCATTCTCCACTCTTAAACAACCTTGAGTGAATAGTAGCGCAGTAATGAGAGGGGAAGAACTGTGAGCCACTTTGGGATTAAAGCAGTGGAGATATTTGTCGGTAATCCCAACTGATAACTGATTTTATTCCACGTGTTTCACCCTTTTAGCCATTTTGTTTAGATTAGATTCCCTGCAGTGCGGAAACATGCCCTTTGGCCCAACAAGTCCACACCGACCCGCTGAAGAGCAACCCACCCAGACCCATTCTCCTACATTTACTAATGCACCTAGCACTATAGACAATTTAGCACGGCCAATTCACCTGACCTGCACATCTTTGGACTGTGGGAGGAAACCGGAGCACCCGGAGGAAACCCACGCAGACACGGGGAGAATGTGCAAACTCCACACAGACAGTTGCCTGAGGTGGAAGTTGAACCTGGGTCCCTGATGCTGTGGGGCAGCAATGCTAGCCACTGAGCCACCGTGCTGCCATGTTCTTTTAATAATGTCTACCTACGAGCTGACATCTGCATTGAATTCATGTCTTTCTAAGGGTTTGTTGTATTGAATATCTCTGTCCATCAATAAATACAGTAGACACTGGAGGTCTGTTCCTATTAATAGAAGGCTCAGTCTGTGAGCAGTTGAGTTGATGTCATGAGGAATGATTTCTTTTTCACTCCTACATCAGTAAATCCAGTAATTAGTTCTCAACTCAAATATACAATCACCTTAAGCTTAATTTTGATGTGTATTCTAAGGGTGTTGGCTTTTCTGGAGAAGATGGCATATGGTTTCCAAGTTTCCCATTTGGTAGAAGCGAGTGGCTAACTAGCCACTTGAGACACTTAACTGTTCTCTGCTGATATTCACCTAGAATCAGATAAGGCCAGACTGAATACTGACCTAGACCTGAAGATACATAAAGGGGGTGCTTCCTCTCAGGTGTGATTTGGCGGTTTGTCTTTAAAGAGAGCCTCCCCACCCTGAAATAAAAGCTGAAACACTCGGGCAACATCTGTGATGAACCCAATTAATGTTTCAGGATGATGACTTTTCATCAAAGTCGGAAGATATCGGTGGGCCTGATAGAGGCCTATAAGATAATGAGGGGCATTGGCAGGTGAATGGAAAGCAGCTATTCCCTTTAGTTGAAGGGTCAGCAACGAGGCGGCATACTTTAAACGTGAACAGCAGAAAGTTTAGAGGGGACTTAAGAAAAAACCTTTTCACCAGGGGGTGGTAGAGATCTGGAATGTACTGCCTGAGATGATATTTGAGAAGGGGAACCTCTGATTTTAAAAACTACTTGGATGAGCACTTGAAATGTCATAACATTTAAGGCTATGGGCTTAGTGTGGGAAGTGGGACTAGTTTATATGAATGTAGTGTATAATATGCTAGTTGTATATTTTTAATAGGATGACTTAATGGATGGAAGGGACTCTTCTGTACTGCATGATTCTATTATTCTTTTAGAGGTAGCCAGTCTTAAAACATTTTTTTCCATCATATGACTTCAATAATTTTCAGTTATATGTCCCACAAACTCTTGTGTTTTATCTCACATATTCCCCCTCTCTTCAAACATCAGCACCAAAATCTTCAGTAACTTTTCTTGACCTTTCTGAAAACATCGCCTAAGGGTGTGATTTTATATGTGCTGTTTGTTGTTGGTGTTGGGGAGGTGAAGGTTAGGCAATTGTTTGGCAGGATTTGACTGGTTGCATTTTGAGTAGAATTCCAAGCATTGGGATAGACTGTGTCTCAGTGCTTCGAGCTGTGGTTGCTGAACACAAGCTGGCATTGTTACCACTGGGAAATGCTGGAGACTCATGCTGTTATTTTGGTTTAAAACCCACATGATTTGCCTTCGAGAGAAGAAACAACTTGTTCTGTTGCCCAGGCCTGACTGAGGCAATGGGAGAACAACCTCATGTTTGAGTGGGCTTGCATTCAAGTTGTCAGATGACTGAGTTCAATAACTGGTTTCGGGTTTTGAGTTCGATAAATTGGAAAAAGTGAACACAGAACACATCAAGATCTAGACTGTGTGCACTCGTGTATGATAGGTGATAGCAGCATAACTTTTAAAATTCCTTTTGACTATAAATGGAAAGAGCTATAAAGCAGACTGCCAACTCACTACCACCCAGTGTTCAATACTGAACACAGTGCAGATCAGTCTGTAATCTGTGTGTGGTTATTTCCGACAAGGATGGGGAAATGGTATTGACTTTATTTATTGCTGAAATATTCTACTTAACACATTATGCAGTACATAGATTGATAATGTAGTCTGAGGGAGGTGCAAGTAACCATTGAGGGAGTTAATTCTACTCTGTTTTGGCGACTTATCTGATGCCAGTGACCTATATTTCCCTCGTGTCAGTAATGAGACATTGGGTGGAATCTTGTATGAGTCTGAGTGACCCAGGCTTCTGGTGAAGTGTGTGGCAGAGTCGGGCGACAAAACAGCAAGGTCTATCTCACCAATGAGATCTCCTCACTCCAACTTATATGCTTTTCATAAGTAGCGTGGCACAATTTTTACTAGGCAGCAGCAAGATGCTTATTGACAGACATTATTGATTGTCAAATACCTTGCTAATGCCACAACCCTGTCCCTATCATAACTTGCCTTATTAATGTTCAGACTCCCATTTTACCAAACTCACCAAACAAGCTTGGGAAAATTCAACAACGAACCCAGAGTGGGTACATGGCAAATTCAGCTCACCATTTACTCCAAATGACCTCTATGTTGGGTAACAATATCTCGGGGTTGGAGCCTTAGACACTGGCCACGCGTACCCATCATGCTATATTAGTAGCTATCATCTGCCAACTCCTTATGGCCGTCTTGGCGCTTCTACAATGCACTGCCATTGTTCACAGGAAGCACAGATTTGCATTGCAGGGCACACAAGCAACTTGAGTTGGAAGGCAGCGGTAGAGACACTTTGTGCACAGGTTTCACCTAGACTGGACTAGGCCCCATCTCAGGGCTGGTTGTTTGCTCCCATAGTTTCTGCTAATTTAATGCTTACTTGCCATTTTTCTGCACTGCCAGTTTGCACTTTAGCACTTCAGCTAAATCTACAGTTAACTCTGTTCTCTGCTACAGTTTTAAGGGGCTATTTAGCATGCAGACAGGCCACTGTATTGATCTGTCTTGGGGGTTGGTGGACATTCTGGTAAATGATACACTGAGAGGACAATCTAACCTGCAGCATATGCAGTATAAACACTGCAAAATTCCTTCAACTAAATGATCATATTAGACAGTGGTGAAAGATACTCCTCAGTTGAGTCAGTGTGAGGTGTCATCTTGTCTGCCAGGGTGTCCTGGTAGAATCAGTCAGGGGCATAGTCCAGGTTCAACATCAAGGTCATTCTTCCAGTTGTGTGACTTATGGTCGGGGGATCTGTCCTGGTGCAGTCTGGGAAGGGTTCAGCATTTGGTGCTGCAGGGAGAGAGAGGTTGAGACAATCAGCCACCATCAGTCAGGGAGCTCCAAGCACAGCTTTTAGGGGCTGGTCACTCATCCCAACAAGCTGTTGGTCAAAATCAATCAGAGGTCTGGGCCACATCCAGTCCAGGAAACGATCCATTGTTCTTTCACAGTATTGATGGTGACCAACACCATGACCTCCACAGGGGAAGTGTAAAGGATTAGTGTAAAGTGTAAATGTGGACAGCAGCAAAGTATAATGCCTGGGTTCAGGAGGTAGTGAGAACTGTTGTGGTTGAGGTTCATTGTAGTGGGTCTTCACGTCAAGGGCATAGGTCAAATTGGCTTGTCAGGATAATGCAAAGTGGTGTCAGGGGACATGGAGGCTCTGGGAAGATACTTAGCAGGTGAATAAAAAACAGTTGTTCCCCTTAACTGAAGGATCAAAAGCAAGGGAGCATAAAGTGAAATGCAGGAGGTTTGGAGGGAATTTGAGGAAAACTTATTTTTCAGTCAGAGGGTGGTGGGAATCTGCAATACACTGCTTGAGACGGTGTTAAGGTGGGAAACCTCACTACCTTGTAAAAGTACTTGGATCAGCAGTTGCCTTGTTCCTTCTTCCAAAGTGCATCACCTCACTCTTACCAGGATTACATTCCATCTGCCACAGATCTGGCCATCTGACCAATCTTTTTATATCCACTTGTAACTTAACACCTTCCTCCTCACTGCCAATCACTCGGCAGATCTTTGTTCCAGATACAAACTTCCATCTCTTCCCTCCCAAATTCTCATCTTCATCATTTATGAATGTCACAAACAATAAAGGACCAAATACTAATCACTGACCACTGACCTCCAGACACACAAACAGCTTTCCAGCGCCACCCTCTGTCCCTTATCAATAAGCCAATTTTAGGTTCAATTTGCCAAGTTACCCTGGATCCTCTTGACTTTGCTGTCTTTATCAGTTTCCCATATGGGATCTTGTCACAGGTCTTGCTGAAATCCACATAAACTACATCAACTGCCCTACCCTAATTCAAACACTTGGTCACTTGCTCAAAAATTCCACAAGTTGAAGTGACATTGTAGTCACCAAAGCTGCAATGTGCAGCTACATTGGATTAACAATTATTGCATCACACATGTCACATGCATTTACACTGAGGAAGAGTAAGTTTGGTCACAAGTGATTTGCTGCACTCCAAGTTCAAGTTCTCATCTATCACATAACTGTGTATTGTGTGGAATGCAGTGTCAGGTTCAGAGCTTGATGTGGGTTCGGAGTTGTGTGGGTGTCGGAGCACGTTCTTCACTCATGTGGATATAGGGACCTCACTCAACCAGGCTACAGCACATGCTGAGATACAATGTGAATGTCCTCTGCAAGCCATCTTTACCATGCGTCATTGTTTGGGTGAAGAGTGTACAGCCCTCACCTGCTGATGGTTGCACCAGAGATGAGTGTTCTGAGATATACAAACCTATTTTGCACATTGTCTGCCCGATTTAGGATCTATCCAAGGAGACGGATAGGCTCTCTTGCTGGTGACTTGTTGGTCACTGTGGGAGTCTACCTAGGAAGGTGAGGACAGACACAGAAGGACCAGAACCTCCGACAAACCCAGGAGCAGCCACAGACCCCCATGATGGATAAGGGCCTAGTGAGAGTCTAGTGAGAGGTTGCAGCCACTGAACTTCTCGGTGTGGGGATCCACAGGAGGAGGACCAGAGTATTTCATCCTGACTCCATTTCCTGTGGATGGGTGAGGTGCAGTCCTGAGACAGGCTCCCTCTGTCCTGGGACACTGTGAGGGAACTGTATTGGATGTTAGATTGGGACCTGAGGGCTGCAGGAGTGGGAGAGCATCTTCCCGAGACAACTGTGGAGTTTGCATGTTCTCCCCTGTCCGTGTACATTTCCTCCCACAGTCAAAGATGTGCAGGTTAGGTGGATAGGCCATGCTATATTGTCCCATAGTGTCCTGGGATTTGCATGCTAGGTAGGTTAGCTATGGGAAATGTGGGGCTATGGGGATGGGGTGGGAGTTAGGGTTGGATGGGATATCCATCGGAGGGTCAGTGCAGACTCAATGGGCCCAACTGACCTCATATTGCAGAGATTCTATGATTCTATGAACAGTGGCCAGAGTGGGAGAGTGTGTGAGGGAGTGTGAGCCAGGCCAGCTATGTTCCATAGCCAGTATGGCTGCTGTGCCATGCTGTTGCCAGAGAGGGGCAATGGCAACACTTTTCCAGCTTCACAGCCACCTTTCCAAGAGGGTACGGCACAGGGGAAGCTGGTGTTTTGGCAGAAATTTGCTGAGTGGTGAGTTGTTTCAGGAAGATGGAGTAGACATCAGACATAAGAGACACCGTGGGGGTGGGTAGGTGATTAATGAAGCAAGATATGGCAAGACAAGTCACTAGATTTCATCCACCCCCCCCCCCCTCTCCACCCCCCCACACAAAAACATCCAGCACAATTCAGAGTGAACGAAGAAAAATTATTTGTAATCCTGAGCATGTTGTTCTTATCTGGGAAAATATCCAATTTGCAAGTGCAAACTGACATTTCCCGATTCACTGACTCTCAATAGCCACTCCCCCCTCGAGGCTGGGCAGTGTTCAGTTCTGCCCACAGATTAAAATGACTTCCACCACACATGCATTAGTTAAAAGATTGTCCTCCCCATCCCCCAGCCCCCTCCCCCATACCGCCACCACTAACTAATCCTGTCACGGTTACTATTACTAGCTGCTGCTGGAGCTAACTCAGTCACAGTCATTGCTGCATAAACCAGCCTCTGATCAGAACCATTTTCCTGAATTCCTGGCTTTCTAAAAGCAGGAACAAGGTGGGCATGGGGTGAATGTCTCGGAGTGTTGTGTGGAGAAAAAAATAGAACTGAAACAATTTACATTTTGTAAACTATTTTGAAGGACTACTAGAAAAAGCAAAGGACTGCAAGAAATCACTTATCGGCACATGTTGAGGTCTTAGTTTACTGTAAAGAAATGCCTTAAAATGTATTTCTTGCTGCTCATTCACCAAGCCTCCTTAGACAGCACCTGCCAAACCTGTGATGTCTACAATCCAGAAGGACAAGAGCAGCAGATACAAGAGAACACCATTACTTTCAAATTCCCCTCCAAGCTGCTTGCCATTCTGACTTGTGACCGTGTCATTGGGTCAAAATTCTGGACCTCACTTGCTCCCTCCCTAACAGTGGGTGGATCTACGCCACATCGCTACAGAGATTTGGGAAGGCAGTTCACCATTACCTTCCCCTAGGCATGGACAAAAAAACACTGACCCAACCAGTGATGTCTGCATTGCGTGTAAAAGCGTAGAAGACATGTTCACACCTAGTAGTCAGTTTTTTCATTGAAACCAGGTTGAGGGAAATTTACTGATATGTAATTATGATGATTCATTGGCATGGCACCATGCAGAGGTAAAGAATGTTGCTTGTTTGAAGAGAACAGCTGGAATTTCAAGTCCAACAACCTAAAAAGACTCCTCTTCAGAAAATGACAAGGCCAATATCTTTTAGGTATTTTCCGCTCCCTTTACAGCATGGCTGTCATTCCAATGCGGTGATTATATCAACTTGTACATCAAGATTTCTTTCATTAAGAAGCTAGTTATGAGAACGTCAATGAGGTTCCAACCTGCAGAAAGAAAGTTCTGGCAAATTGAAGATGTTTTGAGATAGTAGTAAGCAATGCTTGTAACAACTCAGGAGCAAGAAGAGAAAGGAGGGAGTCACTTAGATTTGTCAGACTCCTGGGGCTCTTAAAAATTATTTCGTGTGGGGGTGAAATATTTGTTGCTCATTCCTAATTTCCTTTGAACTCAGTGGCATAACCAGTTCATTTCAGAGGGTAGCTAAGAGTCAACCGCTTGATAATCTGAAATCACATGTAGAGCAGATGAGCTAAGGACAACCAATTGCCTTTAGAAATAAGATGAGTTTTTATGGCAGTCATTTAGAGTCCTCACCATTGCTGAGACTGACTTTATAAGAGCATCGGAAATAGGAACTGGAGTAGGCCATTCAGCCCCTTGAACCTGCTCTGCCATTCTAAAGGATTATGGCTGAACCAATACTTCTCATGTCCACTCTCCTGCCCTTTCCTTATAACCCTTGATTTCTCCTACTGATCAAAACTCTGTCTATCTGCTTGTCTATCTCAACCTTAAATATACACAAGAATTTTGCTCCCACAGATCTCTGTGGCAAGGATATCCAAAGAACTCAATCCTCTGGGAGGAGAAAGTCCTCCTCAATCTCAATCTTAAATTTAAACCCCTTTATTCTGAGACTATGCCCTGCGGTCCCTTGAGGGGGAAACATCCTCTCAGCATTTACCCCATCAAGTTCCTTAAGAATCCTATATGTTTGAATATTATCACCTCTCATTCTTTAAATTCTAATGAGTAGAGTCCCAACCTGATTAAACTTTGCTCATAAGACAATCCTTCCATACTGGGAATCATCCTAGTGAACCTTCTTATAAATTACTTACAGTGTGGAAACAGGCCCTTCAGCCCAACAAGTCCACACCGACCCTCTGAAGAGAAACCCACCCAGACCCATTCCCCTACACCTAACACTATCAGCAATTTAGCATGGCCAAATCACCTAACCTGCACATCTTTAGACTGTGGGAGGAAACCAGAGCACCTGGAGGAAACCCACGCAGACAATGTGCAAACTCCATACAGACAGTTGCCCGAGGCGGGATTTGAACCCGGGTCTCTAGCGCTGTGAGGCAGCAGTGCTAACCACTGTGCCACCATGCCACCCGGTGAACTACCTCCAATGAAATAATATATTTCCTTAAATAAAGGGACTAAAATTGTACTCAGTACTTCAGATGTGCTCTCCTCAGCACAGTTGTACAGTTGCAGTAAGACGTCCCTCCTCTTACACTCCAACCCCTTTGAAATAAGAGGTAACATTCTGTTCACCTTCCTGATTACCTGCCACACCTCTGTGCAACCTTTCTGTATTTCTTGCACAAGTCTCCACAAGTCCCTTTCTGCAGCTTGCTGCAAATATATTTCAGATTTGTTTTTGTAATGTAATTGAATTTAAATTATACCTGTCAACTGTGGTGAGATTTGGACCTGTGTCCTCAGAGCATTTACAAAAACAGAAATTGTTGGAGAAACTCAACTGGTCTGGCAGCATGTATGGAGAGAAAGCAGAGTTAGTGTTTTGAAGCTAATGACCCTTCTTCAGTTTATTTCAGACTTCTAGCTTTCGCAGTTCTTTGTTTCACCCCCAGAGGATTAGCTTTGGTGCCCTCCCAGGGTGAGCCCGTGGTTTTAAGGCAAGGTACTGGCATGGATACAGGATTCGGTGACTGGCAGAAGGCAGAGAATGAAGATAAAGGGAACATTTCAGGATGGAAGCTGGTGACTAGTGGAGTTCCACAGGGGTCAATATTGGGACCACAGTTATTCATATACATCAGTGATCTGGATGTAGGAACTGAAGGCTTATTGCTAAATTTGCAGATGACGTAAAGATAGGTAGAGGGGCAGGTACTGTTGAGGAAGCAGGGCAGTTGCAGAAGGACTTGGACAGACTAGGAGAATGGGCAAAGAAGTGGCAGACGGAATGCAACATGGGAAACTGTGAGGTCATCCATTTTGATAGGAAGAATAGAGGCATAGATTATTTTCTAGATAGGGAAAGGCTTCAGAAATCTGAAGCACAAAGGGGCTTAGGAGTTCTAGTTTAGGATTCTCTTCAGGCAACGTGCAGGTCAGCTGGCAGTCAGGAAGGCAAATGCAATGTTAGTATTCATTTCAAGAGGGCTGGGAAACAAAATCAGAGATATACAGCTGAGGCTATACAAGGCTCTGGTCAGATCACATTTGGTATATCGTGAGCAGCTTTGTACCCATCTCTAAGCAAAGGCATGATGGTATTGGAGGGTGTTTAGAGGAGGCTTACAAGAATGTTTCTGGGGATGAAGGGCTTATTATATGAGGAATGGTTGAGGACTTTGGATCTGTTCTTGATGGAATTTAGAAGGATGAGCAGTGATCTAATTGAAACTTACAGAATACTGAGTGTCCTGGACTTGGAGAAGGTGTTTTAACTAGTAGGAGAGACTGGCTTCCGAGGGTACAGCCTCAGAGTGAAGGGACAACCCTTTAGAACTGAGGCTGAGAAGGAAGTTCTTCAGCAAGAAGATGATGAAACTATGGAACTCGTTGCCACAGAAGGCTGTGAAGGCCAAGTCATTGAGTGTATTTAAGACAGAGAGAGACAGGTTCCTGATTAGTAAGGAGGTCAAAGGTTACAGGAGAAGGCAGGAATTTGGGATTGAGAAGCATATTACCCATGGTTGAATGGCAGAGCAGGTTTAATGGGCCAAATGGCCTAATTCTGCTCCTATATCTTATAGTCTTCCCTAATTACCCTGTAATCATCTCTAGGATTTAATCACTGCTGTGGGAATCATTGGGTTGTTAGACAAGATAGATATTCTTAACACATTTATTAGCTTTAAAAGGAGAATATATAAAAAAGTAATCAAGCATTATCCATTCTCCCTGCCAGATGTGGATCAGTAGTAGCACACTCCAATCCAAGCAGTGTTGGGGCAATGCTGCACTGTTGGAGGTGCAATCATTCAGATTTGATTTTAAACTAAGGTTGTATCTGCCAGTCAGTGTAAAAGAACTGTGGTAACTATGATGAGAAAGAGCAGTGCAGTTATTGTCAATGTTAAAAACAGATTATCTGGTCATTATAACTTTATGGTCAGTAGAAGTTTGTAATGTTGATATTAGCTAATGCTTCTCAGTACTCACTCAGCTTACAAAGCAATCAATCTGAGATGTCCATTGGATGTGAAAAGCACTTTATATTTACAAGTCTTTGATTGGGGCAATTTAGCACCTGTTTGGTCTGGTTGGGCAAGTTGGGTAACCAATGGCAGGAGCATGTGTGTGGGATATTAAGAGATGGGAGATTGTATAACGGCTAGTTGCCCAAGATCCTGTAGTTTCATATTCTTAAGTAAAAGTTAACATGGGAGGCCAAGGGAAGGTATGCTATGACCTTTGTAAGGAAGGAGGTGAATGGGTTCTTGTTATTATTGAGTTTTCTTATCCAAAATAAACACAAAAGAGCCATTAAACTAATCACTGCAGAGTGGAGACACATTGATCCAGTTCTGACTGATTACCTTACTGGAATCTGAATCGACATGTACTTTCATGAGTGAAAAATGATGTAAAGATCTGAACACACTGTGATTTGGTACAGAGAATGTTCTCCTTAATGACTTGATCTAAAAGGTCTGTTTATAGAATGAACAGCATATTGCATCACTGTGGTTAACTAAGGTATCTTTCATTTTGGTCAATAAAATGTGGAGCTGGGAAAAGCATAGCAGGTCAAGCAGCATCAGAAGAGTAGGAGAGTCGACGTTTCGGACAGGGCCCTTTGTCAGAATGGTCAACTCTCCTATTCTTCTGATGCTGCTTGACCTGCTATGCTTTCTCCAGCTCCACATTTTATCAACTCTGACTTTCCAGCATCTTCAGTCCTCACTATCGTGTTCGAAAGAACAATTGTGTCACAGTACATCACCAGTGGGCAGTAGTATAAGCCAATTATATTTCATTGGTGAGGATGGCCCAAGACTAAATAAGACAAAGCTATGTTGGTGAATGAGTGTTCTTCAAGATTAGCTGCCACCTTCCTATTTTTAATGCCCACTTCTTGAGTCTTGGCCAGCTTTACCCTCACCTAAAATTAGAGGGTAATCTTTTGATCTTTGTTCTCAGTTTGGTTCCTCTGTGTAAGCTTACAGGAAAGGAGAGCTGACAAGAAAATCCTGTCTTCTAGTCAATGTAAAAACTTAATTTCAATGGGATCTGGGCTCAGATAGCATAAATCAGAGATTCAAACCTCTGCCCTAAATGCAGACTCATCCAATATGTGGCTCACTGCCACAAAGTAGCTGTATTTACCTTCACGCTGCCATTGTTAAGTGTCTTATATAAAGGAGCTTGTGTAATCTTGAGTCATAGTAGACTCAAAGGTCGTTTTGGGCTTTAAATGAAAAGAGACAGAGGGATTTAGAGATGGAATTCTAGAGCTTGCAGC
The DNA here is from genome assembly GCF_047496795.1 of Chiloscyllium punctatum. Lineage (NCBI taxonomy): Eukaryota > Metazoa > Chordata > Chondrichthyes > Orectolobiformes > Hemiscylliidae > Chiloscyllium > Chiloscyllium punctatum. Next base: position 15,499,370 of record NC_092743.1, read on the forward strand.
CTAGAAGACTATGATAACTAAGGACCATGTGGAAAAATTTGAAAGATGTGAAATGCTTTGGATATTTTCTGAGACCCTCTGAAGGGACTCTGAAACTGAAAGGTTAACTCCATTTCTCTCTTCACAGATGATGCTAGACCTGTTGAGTTTCTCCAGCAATTTCCTCCTCTTAGTATTATAGTTATAGAGGCTAACATTGCACCTGACCAGCAGATTTAGGTGATTTAGGTACCTGGACCCATAACTGTCTTCAAAGCTCCACTGCTCCTAGCTTTTCAGCTCTTAGCAGATACATGGATGTGTCCTTTCTTGGTCCAAAATGGTTGATCTTGCACTTTCCTGCATTGAAATCCATCTACCACACTTTTGCTCACTTGTTTAATCTATTAATGTCTGTTTGTAATTTTATGCCCCCGTCTATACTATCTGCTAATTAATTAATCTATGCAATTGGTAAACTTGAATGATGACTTTCTGTTGAGCTATCTAAATGATTAATAAATGTATTTAGCACTTCAGACTCTGAAAGATATTTAGATCCTGTTTAAATTACTAAATTACTTTGAACATCTGCCACTGTTCGACTTTCATGTCTGGTTTTGGCCTGTTTGTTGCTGTCAGTCTGACTCCAACCATTACATTTGGCAGAAAGGTTGGTCTTACCAAAATAAAGAATCATAGTAATGATGTGATGTTGCTTCTTTTCAAACCTTTGATTGTAATATGGTTACTGTTAGATAAGTGCTGCCTTGGTGTGAAATTATTATTTAAATGTTACTTATTACAGCTTTACAAATTTTACTACAAAAATCTCCCACTGCTAGAAAAATATGTTATAACATGCAATATTTCACCAAGGCCAGCTTGCAGCTGTTGCTCAGTAAAGACCACCACACAAAAAGACTTAAATTCATATAGCACCGGGCGTAACCACAAACATTGAAAAAAACACTTTATGGCTAATTAAGTACTTCTGAAATGTAGTTTCTGTTGTAATTTGGCAAATGCAGTAGCCATTTTGCACACTATAATCTTCCACAAATAGCAATGGAATAATAACCAAATAATCCATTTTGGGTTGGGAGATAAGTATTGTCCAGGACATCTTCTTTGAAATGGTGCCATGGCCAGGAAATGTGGGACCTTGATCTAATGTCTGTGTGAAAGATGGGAACTTTAACTGTACCGCACTCCCTTATTATTGCACAGGAGTATCAATGTTGAGGTATTTGGACCAGGACTTGAATCTACAATGTTCTGACTCAGAGACAAAGGTGCTATCAACTGAGTCATGGCCAAGATATACTACCAGGTGTCGTACTCTCTAAGTTATGTTTGAGCCTTGAATTCACTTATTTCTTTAACTTGATTCATGAATATTATTCAGGCAGGAGACCTGAGTTAGCCTGACGTTGCCCTATTCACATTTACTATTGAACTTAACACATTTATTGCTTGTCACTCCTGATCTAGCTGCTGTAGTAATTTCAGGAATTCCTTCACTTGAAATATCTATCTCAATGATTGTGACCTGAGCTGCTTTTCTCTTATTGCATTTTATATAAATATTCCCCCCCACACATACACACACACACATACACACACACACTGTCATATGCACTAAAAGCCTTTCTACACCCTATAGTTTACACTAGGACCTTGACCCCAGCCTGGGCAGCTTGTCCCTTCCTGTCCCAGTATTGGTGGCCATGCCCTGTTAAATGGAGTCCCATTTTTCTACACCAATGCCTTATCCTGATCTGATTGGTGCTATACCAGTTGGCATGCTTCTCAGAAGTTAACCTGAGAGTGCCATCTTGATTCCTTACTTTTTAATTTAGTTCCTGGAGGTTTCTCAATAAAATGTAACCATTCTCCCCACTCCTGTCACTTGTCCTGGCCATAAATCCCTGTCCCTTTCTTGAATATTTTTTACCCAGCTGGGACTTTTAGTCCTGACTGCAAAGGGTGTTATGTCTGTTGTTATTGATTCCCTGCAACGTTCCTGTTACATTTACATTTTGAACCTCCGCCACTTTGGAGATATCTCCTCCCTTTGTAGCTGATCTTCCATATTCTTTCACCTTATTTTCATGGGTATTAAGTGCATTATTTATTGAATAGGACCTACGTTTACAGGATGTCTTCTGTCTATCTCCCCTCTGTTCTTATCCTGTTGACTGCCAGCTGCACTCTCCCCATCATTCATCTCTGATTTCCTCTGAATCCTGGAGAAAGCGATCCATAAATGCCCTGTTTCCTGATGGCTCAAACTCACAATCCAACTCAGGCACTCTGCGTGAATACACAGTTCAGAGAGAGTCTCACTGTCCAGGAGCTCCCACAAATTACAGTCCTGACACTGATCTTGTCCTGAAGAAGAGCTCATGCCCGAAACGTCGATTCTCCTGCCCCTTGGATGCTGCCTGACCTGCTGCGCTTTTCCAGCAACACATTTTCAGCTCTGATCTTGTACTGCCATGTCTACCTGCACTTTATTCTTTTTTAATGGAAGGTGGGCAATGCTGTTGCCTATTGCTAATTGCTCTTGAATAAACACACTAGACTATTTCAGAGATCAGTTAAGAAACAATTGCATTTCTCTGGTTTTGGGAACACATATAGACCGGATCAGGTAAAAGGACATTAATAAACCAGATAGATTTTTAATGACAATCGGTGACAGTGTCATGGTCGCTGCTATAATTCCAGGTGATGATTATTGAATTTACGTTCCACCAACTGCCGTGGTGATGTTTGAACCCACATCCCCAGAACAATGAGCCTATGGATGACTCGTTCAGTGACTGTGACACAATGCCAACATCTCCCATTTGTTACTGGCAATTTAATTCTAACTATTTTACAGAATTATTTTCTTTATTTATACATGGAGAGTTCTTGACACTGATCCAGCTCCCTCAGAGCCAGCTCTCAGAGTGAACAGGATGTCTGACACTGCAATTCTTTTTTTCTTTTTTTTTAAATTTCTTTTTCTCTCTTCACCCCCACCCCCCACCTCACACTACTGCCTAACTGCGGTAGTGCTTATTTTTTCCCCAGCACCTATGGTGTGTGTGTGCAGGTGTGAGACACAGTGAGAGACACAAGGTGCACGAATCTTTATTCAATTTCCACCACCAGGAAGGTAGGAAAACACCCGAATGGCCAGTGACAAGCACTGCCCTTCACAAAAGAACAATGCTGTGTGATCAAACAGTGAAGGGGAGGGCAGGGATTAAATCAAAATAGAATTGGAGGGGGAAATAATGCACTCCACTCCCTGTGGTGCCCACCTCTCCCTGAACAACTCCAGGGTGTTGGTGGACACTGCGTGCTCCTTCTCCAAGGACACCCGGGCTCTAACGTAACCGTGGAAGAGGGGCAGGCAGTCGGCTCTAACGACCCCCTCCATGGCCCGCTGCCTGGACCTGTTTATGGCCAATTTGGCCAGGCCCAGGAGCAGACCCACGAGGAGGTCTTCAGACCTGCCCTCCCCCCTCCATACCGGGTGCCCAAAGATCAGGAGCGTGGGACTGAAGTGCAACCAAAAGCAGAGGAGGAGGTTTTTAAGAAAATCAAAAAGGGAGTGCAAATGCCCACACCCAATATACATGTGGTCCACAAACTCCACAGCACCACAGATCAAGCAGTTGGGCTGGGAGTCCGTGAAAGTGAGGAGCACATCGTTGGCGTAGGCCAAGAGGACCACCCCCGTGCCCACACCATGCAGAACCAACCCCGACAACCTCCTTCACAAGAGGCGCAGGAAAGGCTCCACGCACAGGGAATACAGCTGGCCGGACAGGGGGCAGCCTGGACGCACTCCTCTCCAGAAGTGAAGGGGTGCCGTCAGTGACCCGTTAACTTTAACCATACACTTTGTGGTGGCGTACAAAAGTCGGATCCGGGCGGTGAACTGCGTCCCGAACCCGAATGCCCGCAGAGTCCCGAGCTGGTACTCGTGATCGACCCTGTCAAACGCCTTCTCCTGGTCGAGAGACAGGAAGGCGCTCGGCAGACCAGCCCATCGACAGAAATGAATCAGGTCCCGGACCAGGTGGACGTTATCGTGTATTCCTCCGGCCCGGGACCGTGTAGGACTGGTCCGGGTGAATCATGTGGGCCAGCATGGAGGCCAGGCAAGAAGACAACACCCTGGCGAAGGTTTTGTAGTCTGTGCTGAGGAGGGAGACTGGACGCCAGTTCTTCAAAGAACAAAGGTCCCCCTTCTTTGGCAGCAGGACTATGACCGCCCTGCGCCAAGAAAGGGGCAGCTGTCCGGCATTTAGACACTCCCCCAGGACTTGTGCGTAGTCGGTCCCCAGAACGTCCCAGAACGCCCTGAAGAACTTCACAGTCAGCCCGTCCAGCCCCAGGGATTTGCCCCGCGAGAGCCGGTCGAGGGCGCCAGTCGGCTCCTCTAAGGTGACGGGAGCGTCGAGCCTTCCGGCGTCCTCCGGGCCGAGCTGCGGCAGGTCCTCCCACAGATCTCTGTCAGCATCCTCGCTGGACGGATCTGGAGAGAATAGAGCCGTGTAATAGCTCCGATACAGAATTATTAAAGACCTTGATTTGATGCAGTGGATGAATTTAGCTTAATTCTCAGCTTTTTGGAATTAATTTATCCCATTTTTAATTTACTTGCTGAAGTGGAATTTTACTAATTTTCTTGTTATTTTATCCTCTTAAATCAAATTATTTGCTTTGATTTTACATTCATATGTTATTTATCCATGGCTGCCCCAGGTTCAAATTGCCTCATCCTCCATCTGTTCCTAATTTTTAAATTCATTCATCAGATGTTAATGTCATTGGCAGCATTTATTGTCTGTTCCTAGTTGTCCTGGAGAAAGTGGTGGTCAGCTGCTTTATTATAGGGTCATAGAGATGTACAGCAAGGAAACAGATCCTTCAGCCCATGCCGACCAGATAGCCTAAATAAATCTAGTCCCATTTGCTGGCAGCTGGCCCGTATCTGTCTATACCCTTTTAAATGCTGTAATTGTACCAGCTTCCACCATTTCCTCTGGCAGCTCATTCCACACATGCACCATCCTCTGCATGAAAAAGTTGCTCCTTAGGTTCCTTTCAAATCTTCCTCCTCTCACCTTAAACCTATGCCCTCTAGTTTTGGACTCCCCCACCCTGGGGAAAATATCTTGGCTATTCACCCTATCAATGCCCTTCATGATTTTATAAACCTCTATAAGATCACCCCTCAGTTTCCAACATTCCAAGGAAAATAGCCCCAATCTATTCAGCTTCTCCCTGTAGCTCAAACCCTCCAAGCCTGGCTGAACCCCTAACAAATACTACTCCCATTTGCTGTAGTAGACCTGCAGTGCTGTTAGCCATATAAACACAGTGGCTACAAGAGCAGGTTGGAATCCTGTAGTGAGCAAATCATCTCCTGACTCCCCAAAACCTGTCCACCATCTACAAGGCAGAAGTCAGGAGTGTGATGGAATATTCCCCACTTGCCTGGATGAGTGCAGTTCTAACAACACTCAAGAAACTTCACACCATTCAGGACAAAGCAACCTGCTTTGTTTGGCACCAAATCAACAAATATTCACTCCCTCCACCATTGATTCTCAGGACCAACAGTGTATACCATCTATAGATGCAGAAAGGCTCCTTTGACAGTATCTTCCAAACTCAGAGCACTTCCATCTTGGATGAGCACTTGAAATATCATAACATTCAAGGCTATGGGCCAAATGCTAAAAGTGAGACTAGTGTAGATTTACAGTAGATTTTGGTCAGTGCAGACTCGATTGGCTGAAGGGCCTCTTACATACAATTTGATTCTATGATCTAGAAGGACAAGGGAAGCAGATTCATGGGAAGACCACCACCTGCATGTTCCTCTCCAAGCCACTCACTATTCTGACTTGGAAATACATTGTTGCTCCTTCAATGTCACTGGGTCAAAATCTTAAAACTCCCTCTCTCACGGCATACCGACAGCACATGGACTGCAGTGGTTCAAGAAGGCAGCTCACCACCAACTTCTCGAGCAATTAGGGATGAGCAACCAACAATGCCCACTTCCAAGGAGAGAATAAAATAGGTTTCTTTTCTGATCAGTGGTAACCCGAGGAGTAGATAGTGGAAGATTCAGTGATGATAACGTCATTAAGTTCCAAGGGGCACGGGTGAGACTGTCTCTTATTGGAGATGGATGTTGTCCGGCAATCGTGTGGCACCAATGTTACTTGCCACTTGGCAGTTCAAACCCGGATGTTGTCAGGTCTTGCTGGATTTGAACATGGATTGCTTCAGTATCTGAGGAGACGTGACTGATGCTGAGTCTTGTCCAAACATGCCCACTTCTTACCTTATGATGGAGGAAAGGTCATTGAAGAAGCAGCTCTCACTCTCTCTGAATTATCCCTCTCTGTGGTTAGTAAGTCACTTTGAGCTTGATTTGTCAATTCTCCTCATGTACAAGACTACTTGCTGAGGCTCCTCTTTGTACGTAATGCCAGAAGGACACAGCAGTGTAACCTGCTAGTGTGGAACCTCTCCATTTCGTGTGAACCTTGCTTGAAATATGTGACACCTTTCATTGTGTAATTGGTTAAAAAACAGCAAATTAGTGACATTAGTGATATTATTGGCAAAGCTACTTATGAATTTGAAACTTGTTGATTATAGTATCCAAGCACATTCAAATCAACCCGAATAATCCAAAATACACAATCACCCTAGCTTCATCACAAAGGCAATGGAACTGCTGAAGGTTTAATGCATCATTTAATGGTCTTCAAATGCCTTTCTGCTTCTTGTGTTTTCTATAAAATAGAATTGAGGAGAGGGCTTGTCTTACAACAGACAGTAAATTCATGATCACAGGGTACTGATTAAAATTGCATTTTGCTGTTCAAAATGCCAATAAAATGCTGCAAACGTTTTTATAACTCAATAAAATAATGTCTGACGTCACAATTTTAACAGCCTTTTGAGTCGAGTACAATTAAACCAAGTTGGATAAATTTAGTTAAAAAGCATTCCAACAATAGCAGCAGCACCACCCCCTGCAAGCTTCCCTCCAAGCCATACATCATCCTGAGTTGGATCTATATTGCCGTTCTTTCACTGCCACTGGGTCAAAGTCCTGTTTAACCTTAACAACTCTGGCAGTTCAAGAAAACAGCTCGCCACTACCTTCTCCAGGTCAATTAGAGATGGGCATTAAATGTCAGCAATGATCACTTCCAGATAATAATTAAATTGGTCACTGGGCCATATATATATACATGAAAATATTCTGCATTTGTCTACCCAGTTTATATTCCACTGGTGTGAGTTTTCTTGAACTGCCAGAATTGTTAAGGTTAAACAGGCTGTCTGACTGTAGGCTCTTCACCTCCACTAATCTTTGTTCTCACGAATCTTCACTCTGAGTGTAAGGTGGATGTTGTATGATGAATCATCATCACATTGTGTAAACTCTCTAGACTATTGGTCACCATGAGGTAAGTTTGTTGTCACCATCCCCCTCTTGTGTAATTTTGAATCAATCTGTTTGGACATGTCATACATATCTGTGGGGCAGGTGAGACCTGAACCTTTACCTTCATCGCCTTGAAACAGGGACACTTTCATAACACCATGACAGTCCTCTAAGTTCCTCCTTTTAGTTTAGGATCTTCGGGGCCTTCTTGTGTGGTAGATTTGGCAGTCTAAAAGGAAGAAGCTTTTTTCTAAAACAACATATAATTTATTTCTAGATAGCTGACAGGTACAAGATACATTGGTATGATAGACATAGTTTACAAAGACTGTGAGGACTTTGCGTCAAGGTTCTGCCTAGGTCCATATGACATTATCATATTATGCAGTGATTAATACTCTCCTTAGCGTTAACTCTTTCAGAGTTTAACATCTTTCTCTCCAGTCTCGAAGCTATATTGCAGCTAATTTTGAGTTTCTACCAAACCTATAAGATGCAAGAACACACTCCTCGTTGTTTGGAGACCAGGCTGTTTAGCACCTTTAACATAACTGCACTCTCCAGTCGATTGTTGATAACACTCGACATGGCAAAAGTGAGGACTGCAGATGCTAGAAATCAGAGTCTAGATTAGAGTAGTGCTGGAAAAGCACAGCAGATCAGGCAGCATCTGAGGAGCAGGAAAATCGACGTTTTAGGGAAAAGCTCTTCACTCAACATGCCCCCGTACATAATGTTGAAATTCAGAGGCAGATGTCCAGTACCTCCAAAGTGTGCTTATCTGAGGGCAGCCATCCAAGTAATATCTATTCACCCCGTTAGGATAAGCAGCTTGAATGACCTTCCCCAATGCTACCAGCACTGCCTGGATCATTGATCTCCTGTTTTTGCTTCTGGTCACATGTTAAACCGGGCTCCGCCTGCTCGCTCTCTCATGGACAAACATTATTTTGAAGAAATGTCAGAGAGTTATCACCAATATCCTGGCAAAAATGTATCTCTCAACAGCACCACTTGAAATCCAAATATCTGGTCATTGTTTTGTTGCTGTTTCTGGAATCATGCTGTGCATAAATTGCTTAATTACATCAATGACTACATGTTAAAAAGTGCTTCGTTGGTTGCCAATCACTCTTGGAGATGTCCATAAGTCCTTTATAAATGCCAGTCTTTTCATACTAGAAAGCACTTGTAATTTATACAGGAATAAATATTCACCACTCCCACTGCAATTCTTCTACACAACCTATTCAGCACAAACCATTCTCTGTGTAAAAAAGAAAAATGCCCCTCATTTTTAAAAAATCTCTGTTGTCTCAACTTAAAAATGTATCCCGTAGTCTTGAAATCCCCCACCCTAGGGAAAAGACAACTATCATTAACTGTATCTGTCAGAAGAGATCCCATCATCTGCTGAAGTGGAGCAGCACTGGAGTTCCATGTCAAAGGTGCTTAGGAGTAGATGTAGGCAGCTAGTGACTGGAGACCACAGACATAAACCTGTGCAAACAGTCTCTGGTGTCAGTGGAAATAGGGTGTAAAGGGAAGAATCTGGGCATGATCGGAGGTGGAGGGGACGGCGATCATTCTGTTTTCAGCTTGCGATTGTGAACAGTCAATAGAATTTGAACATAACTGCAGATGTTTGAGGGCTATCCAGCAAGAAGTTTGTAGTTGTCACCTTGAACCATTGTAGCCTGTCTGGTGTAGGTATACACACAGCTTTGTTTGGGAGAAAATGCCAGCATTTTGACTCAGTGCTATATTTCCAAGTCAGGAGGGTCTGTGGCTTGGAGGCGAGCTTGCATATGGTGGTGTTCCCATATATCTGCTGTCCTTCTCAATGGTAATCACCTTGGGTTTGGAGGGCATCATCAAGAGAGTGAATTGGTGCAGTGACTCTTGTAGGTAGTGCACACTACTGCATTAATGGTAGGGAGAGTGAACTAACATAAGGCTGGAAGACAGAAGTGATTAAATACTAGGCAGACAATATGACTTGCTTGTTTCATAAAGACTCCTCCAACCACTTTTTGAGACAGAGTCTGTGGCCAGAAAGTCTAAATTGGTCAAACTATGAAGTCATCTTTCAAAGACCAGATATGTATTCCCTTGAGTATAGAAGATAAAGGAGTGAGTTAATTCAGGTGTTTGAAATAATTGAATGAGTTGATAAGTTAGATGAAGGGAAAGCATTTCCTCTGATGGGGCTAGGAGGTGTGACGTACAAGTTAGAGCAATACCCAAAAGTACCACACACAGAATAGTGGAAATGTGGAACTGTCTGCTCATAAAGCAGGAGGCTGAGGGTCAGTTGAAAATATCAGAATTCGGTTGATAGATCTTTATTGCGCATGCACATTAAGGAACACAGAACCAAAGCAGGTAGATGAAGTTTATGTATGGTTCAGCCAACTGATTTGAATTTTGGAACAGTCTCGAAGGCATGAATGGCCTAACATTTGTTCTAGAGTTTTCAAACGTTTGCTTGTCATCTTAATAAAATTACTGTTTGGTGTCATCCATACAGGTGATTGAATCCGTGGGAATTCTTGTTTACAAAGCCCTGGACTGGGGCCTGAAGGACAATGAAGAACGGGAGCTCAGCCCTCCATTAGAACAGTTGATTGGTCAAATGACGAATATTCTGGATGAGGCACTGAAGACTGAAGGAAACTTGGATGAAGGATATGATGCTCAGGATGAAGAGGAAGAGCAAAAAGAGATTACCATCATAAGAAATTTTAAACATGTAATGATGGTGAGTCCTCGTTTTATTTTAAGTAATCATAGCCTGTATGATGTGGATCATTTTCTTGAATAACAACTCTCATTTATGGGATATTCAAATTTTTAAAACTCTAATCCTGTTTGCAATCTGGAAAAATCTATTGCTCACTATTTAAATAATTAAGATTCATGTTGACCCCATGACTGGTTAGAGTAAAAGAAACAAGTGAAATTTGTTCCAAAAATACTCTGAGAGAACGACATAGAATTTAGAATACAGAAACATCTGGCTCAGCTGATTGACACAACTGTTCATGTTCTGTATGAACTTCCTCCTACCATAGGTCAGCAAACTCTATCAATGTAACCCTCTCTTCATTTCACCGTCATGTTTTCCTGATTCCCACTGAATGCATCTGTGCTAGTTGTTCTTGGTGATAGCAAGTTCCACACTCTTACTGCACTCTGGGTAAAAGAGTTTATCATACATTCCTGCTTTTTGTTTCCGTCATTAGTTTGTATTTATAGCGTTTAGTTTTGGTACTTCCCCCAAGTTTCCAAGATTAAGAGAAAAGACATCTGGAAGAAAGATTATTAGCAAACTCAGCAAACATTGTTACTCCCTGGCATTAAAGAATAAAGTAATTTTGGTTTAGCTTGTATGGTCATTGGCAAATATACTTCTCAAAGGATTGGGAAATGGACAAGACAAAGGTTTTGCTGAGGGTCAGGTAGCCAATACAATTAAAGACCCTTCCTATCCCAGTTGTACCCGAAAAGAGTACAAACCTCTTCCGTTGGGCAGAAGATACAGAGGCTTGAACACACGCGCCAACAGATTCAAGAACAGCTTCTTCCCCGCTGGTATCAGACTGCTGAATGGACCTCTCCAATTTTAAATGTAAAGTTGATCTCACTTATTATGTACTTTCTCTACAGCCATAACATTATATTCTTCACTCTGTTCTATTGCCCTAATGCACTTTATACGGTATTATCATCCTGTGATGTATGTGAAATAAAATATTTCACTGTACCTAGGTACCTGTGACAATGGTAAACCAAATCAAATAAAAAAGCGTGGTCGGGGGAGAGAAGTATTTGAGCAGGTCGCTGTTGAAAATTAAACCTAATCCTCAATGAAACACTAAGGTATTCTGCCAATTAAAGTGCAAATACACGCTAGATCATCCTGATATGTTTCCCAGACTTCATCCTTTTTCTGTTCAATATATTTGATATTAGCAAGTAGGACTAGTGTAGTTTAGGAACATGGTCGGTGTAGACTAGTTGGAGGGAAGGGCCTGTTTCCACGCTGTATGACTCTATGACTCTATGACTCTAGCTACATCTCTAAATGGTGCAGTGTGTAGTATCCCAGCCTCTGAGTAATCAACGCTGACTTTGAATCCCACTCTAGGATGGTTAAGGAAGATGTGTTTATAACTTAGCTATTAACCTGCAAATCCTACCAGCACACACCAACAGGAGGCAGTAAGAATGGGGAAGGTTCCATATCAGTCTTGTGATGGAAATTATGCTAGTGTCTAATGTCACAATCCGTACTTCTAATATATATATATATATATATAAAAGCGAATGTTGCTACAGTAACTGGGGACCCCCTGAAAGAATTGTAATACACCAGCACCGCATCTGCACATTGTAACACAGTTGATTCTGATAAGCTAACTCCCAATAAACTAATAAAAACAAAATTCTGAAGAAGAGTCATATTGGACTTGAACATTGACTCTGTTTCTCTGTTCATAGGTGCTGCCAGATCTGCTGAGTTTTCTCCTGCATTCACTATGTCTGTTCCCAATGAACTAATACTTCACAGATTTCCTGATTGTTCAAAGTGTCATTCTGATCTGTGTGTATCAAACCATCTGTCTGTGTTTTAGTTTCTCAGCACACTGAATGCCGTCAATGGGTAGTGTTATATAAATGATAGCCTAGTGTATCGATGAGTTTTTATACTGATTCATATGCAGCATGGCTGATTTGATGAAGTGGGGATTGGTTCCAGCTGCAGCACAAGCAGACTGCATAAACTGCTGTTATTTCATTGACAGGTTAATTGCAAGAATCGTACAGCTGCAATTTTCAGAAGCTATTTTTGTCACACCCTTAGAGTTAAATTAGACGGTATTCTTTTCAAATGTATAGCAAAGCACGTTAATTAATAAACAGTGTGCAATAATTTTATTCAATCTCATGCATATTCGTGTAAGAGAAAGTGTTCTCCTTTTGTCCATCTGACGTCAGGAAGGTTTGGGGTGGTGAAGGTTGGGCAATTTGGGTGGAAAGACGAAATTAGCGAGAATCCAGTTCATGGGTTGATTGGGAAGAAAGAGAAGAAACACCTTATATTTATATAGCACCCTTCACAACCTCAGCGACCACCCCAGCTCACTTTATTGCGAGCGGAGTTGAAGTGGAATCATTGCCAAAGTGTAGGAACCAGGTGAATTAATATGGAAGCATCATGGTCCCACAAATGGTGATGGGATAATTAACCAAATAATCGGATTTATTTTGATGGCGTTATTTGTGGAATAAATACGTGACAGGCAAAATCAATTGCTTTTCTTCAAAATAGTGCAATGTGATCTTTCTGTCCATCTGAGAGAGGGCCTCAGTTTAATATCTCCTCTGAAAGGTGGTGCTTTTAACAGTAATCCCTCCTTACTGCCCTAAAGGGTGTGCCTGGGATAAATGCAGGAGGGTCTGAAGTGGAATAGTCAGGATGAAATTCCTGAAGGTGTTTGAAAATGTGACCGATCAGTTGGACAAAGGGATTGCAGTTGTCCTAGATGTTGACGTTAAGGATGGAAATGAAATAACAGGAATGGGTTGGCTGATGAAACGGAAACAAAGGGATTAAATGGATACTGACAGCTTCGTCCACCCCATCCTGAGCTATCACAAGATTCCCAACTCCATTTTACGCCCCTCACTGTCTGTAGTAAGGCTTCCATCCCTGTAAAGAAAGAGACTGTTCATCCCCACCCAAGAACTGATGCCCAATGACTAAAAGCTGCTCAGTCCCAGCAGTACTACCAAGGGGACTGGCTATTTCTGGAACTGTAGCTCTCCTTGACCATCTACTGTGGAGGAGATACTGGTGTGAAGACAATTCAACTTGGTCTTGCTGGGACCAATCGGGCAGGTCTTGGCAAGATGTCAGGGAAACACAGTGATGTCAGGGCAGGGAGATTCTTTACCTGGGGATGGCTCTTTCAGCTTGTGGGGTGGGGGAGGGGGGTGAGTAATCAGTCCTCCATGTGTCCTAGAATGCCCAATCAGGATGGCCTCCCTGAGCCTGGGGGCAGGGGGTACACCGAGTGACCTTCCACTTGACAAAGTGCCCACTCACTTAATTGCCTGAATTGGTAAGAGATGGCAGGATCTGAGGGAGGGAGAAGAGGCTGACACCTGTATTTATTGGGGTGACTGAATAAAGGAGGGTTTTTGATGTTAATTATTCAGAGGATGTGGTCAGCACTTGGAAGCCCTAGTTGAGAAGATTTTGATAAGCTGCCTTCTTGACCCTCCACCCCCAGGGAGAGTTGATGAACTGAGTTTTTTGTTGGACCATTTTAGCCTTCCCTAAAACGCATTACTGACTCAGATGGGTTTTTTACGACAAGTGTAGTTACATGGCCACCACTGCTGATGCTACCTTTTTAACTCCAGGTTTATGTAATTAACTGAATTCAGTCTTCTGTTTTCCAGTTATAATTCAGAGACATATCCACCATGGTGTTAGGGATAAGACCCAGTAATAGATACTCCTTCTATCCCTTCCATCTTTATTTATTAGATTCCAGAAATATAATCCAGATCAAAGAATTGCTGAAAAATACCACTTCTGACTTCTACAGTCTTATAGCAGCTCATTTTTGAGGGAATACTTTCTCGGAGATTAGAAGCCGATACATGACTAGCCTTTAATGCTCAACGTTTGTTGTTTTTTTTAACCATTTTATTTTCTAATCAGCCTGTTCAGGGTTGTTATGATGGGACTTCAACCCAGGCCTCCTGGCTCAGATGTAGAGACACTACCACTACATCACTAGAGCCTCCGTGGTCAATGGTTGTAGCTGGACTATGCTGATCATAGAAATTATTTTTTAAGATCTTCAGAATGAGGAGTGAGGGTAGCCATATGACCCCCTGAGCCTTCTCTGTTAATCATGGCTTGATCTGGTCAGTTAATCTTATGACTGATCTGATCTCGGATTCAACTCCACTTTCCAATTTGCTCCCCTTCAACCCTCAGGTAGCCTGTGATTGAAGAATTTCTCTCTCTCAGCATCAATAAAACTCCACAGCTATGTGGAAGAGAACCTCTGGTGGAAGCAAATCCTGATTTCCATCCTAGATGGGAGCCTCCTTATTCTGAAATTATACTTCCTCATTCTAGACCCCTCCCACTGTATACAGGGGAAACAGTTTCTCAACATCTACCCTCAGAATTTTGTTTCTTTCAAAACAAAATCACTTCTCATTTTTTTCTAAACTCCAGCGAATGTAGACCCAATCTGCTCAGTTTTTCCTCATGAGATATTAAGGGATTACGGGAGATCTAATTAGCATAAATTAACAAAGCTGTGCAAGAAATGGAGTGCAGATTTTAAAAACCTTGGGAATTGCTGTGGTGTACAGCTGCAGCTGGTGAAATGCCTTTTTCTCATTCCAGAAGATTACATTTGTCTGAATCCTTCCAGGCAGTAACCATTCTATGCAGCTCAAAAAATCTCTCCCACTGTTCCCCAACTATGAATGAGATCAAATAAACAATATCCGCACACATAGAGCAAATCAGATGATCTAGCTTGTTCTTGCTGCAGTCTCCTTGTTACTGTCGTTATTGAACTGTGAAGAGCAATCCCAGTATTCTTGGCACCTTCATGTTTACATCACTCTTCCTGACATGTGACTGACGGTTGAATTTTACTGATAAAATGCAAACTGCTGGAAGTGCACAGCAGGCCAAAGCAGCTTTTGTGGACAGAAACCGAGTGAACGGCTGAAATCTAACACCCACCATGTGGTAGGTTTGGATGCAATTGAGGGGGAAACAATAAAATGGACTGGAGTATGAGATGTGGGGACCTCATCACTTTACTGTCCCAGGATGTACTTTATTCCACATTGCCACGGACAGCCCTCCCACTTGCTACCAGTTGAGGCTTTTAGAGAACTAAGGGCCACTTAAAGACCTGATGGTACTAATGCAGTGCAGGTGGATTGTGTTAAGTGGGAAGCACCAAACTGTGTGAGCCTCTGCGATATCGCCCATTGTTAAGTTCTCAGTACCTGGACAAGGGTTGCCCCATTCCGAAACTGGGAAGGCTGATTGAGACCTGACCACTGTCCTTGCTGCCAGCCCTCATCTTCTGTCAACCTCAATCCTCAGCCACTACCTGTTTTCCCTCTCCCCCGCTGTTACTGACTGTGGCCTGCCTCCCTCAGTGACTCTGGGCCCTCTGGTTGGTATGTTACAGTAAACAGCCACCACTTCCCCAGTGGCACAGCAGAGAAAACACAGTCAGTAGGTGGGATTTCTGTCTCCATGGGCTCCTTGATTCTGGGGAAACACCCATTACTGAGCAGTTAATCCCCTGCTTGGCACTGACTGTAGTGAGCCTTCTTCAAATTAGGCATTGTAGGATTCTCATTAGTGCTATCAGCCACATTAAATATTCAGCATTTCAGCTTGATGGTCACTCAGCCTTCAGCCTTTGGTGTGATTCCAGATGGTCACTGCAGGCATCTTGTGCTATTTACCCCTGCCAGTGTGTGGGTATGGTAATAGATAAAGGTTTTGCACTGCCAGCAGCCCTCCTTTACATTATCTTTGTCCTGGGGCTAGCTAGTGATTAATTGTAGAGTATACCCAACCTTGAGAACCTACAGAAGAAGCCCTGTTCTTAGATAATAAGAGTATTCGTTGCATGTTTCCACTAAGAACAACTACGTTTGGTCTGGTATAATTGCTTGGATGTTCAGGAGCTTGTATCAATACATCTATTCCCTCCAAAAGGTGGAATGAAACTCATCTCCACCTATAGATTTTGTGAGAGAGCAATAGAATGGGTAGAGCCAATGTAACATGAGCATTAACCCCTTCAGAACCACTACCTTTTACCAAATCCCCAATATGCAAGTTCACATTTGCTAATTCATGAAAGAGTTAAAAAGATAATGAAAATATTCCGGTGTGATTTTTACTGTCCCTATTGTTCTCCCCTTGCTAGCAGCTGTGACTTGGAGATTAATTTTTAATTCCTAGATATCCCTGTTTGCCAGGTTGTTACAGTGTGAAATTTGGAAGGCCAATGTCTGATTTATTAGTTAACGACCTGTGTGGCTGACACATTTCCTTTTCAACTATTGGAGTCCATTTTGAAACTTCAGTATATAATGTTTAATTTACTGTTAGCCTGATAAAGCCAACTGTCCGCACAGTATTTGAGATAGAGAAATTTAAAATGCATTTGTATACCTTACCAGGTTTTTCACGTGAGCGCAGTTGAAGTCTTTCTTGAGAGGCCTCAAAAGAAACACCTACTCCCATCAATCTCTGCATGTTGTCTATGGTTTTCTACCGGTGGGAACAAATGACCGAGAAAACTAAAGGTCACAATCACAGTTGGGGGAAGGGAGTGTGGCAGTCTGGTTACTACAGCAACTCTGCAGTTTTCGTGTAATGAGGAAAGACGCTAAAATCCCTTTATTAAATTCATTTACATAGAAAACATGCAGGAGTCATTACATGTTTTTAATCAAACCCTGCATTGTTTTGTTTGTTACTGGAGATTTTCGAGCATTAGATTGAGAACTGGATTTGCGTAGATTTTGCAGTTGGTGAATACTTGATTATATTGAGAATTAAACAACCATTTCATATTTCATGTTGAGAACAGTACAGCTGTGATTTACTGTTTGTGTAGTGCAAATCTCAAAGTGTGAGAAGCAAGAGTATTTTGGAGCAAAGGGTCCTCTCACCTCCGAGGTAAACAAAATTATGTATACGCTGTTAATCTAGACTGTGATGTGTAACATATCAGTCTGTGAGAAGATTTGCAGCTCGGGTGCTCATTGTTGTGGTCCTGTTCGCCGAGCTGGGAATTTGTGTTGCAGACGTTTCGTCCCCTGTCTAGGTGACATCCTCAGTGCTTGGGAGCCTCCTGTGAAGCGCTTCTGTGATCTTTCCTCCAGCATTTATAGTGGTTTGTCTCTGCCGCTTCCAGTTGTCAGTTCCAGCTGTCCGCTGCAGTGGCCAGTATATTGGGTCCAGGTCGATGTGCTTATTGATTGAATCTGTGGATGAGTGCCAAACCTCTAGGAATTCCCTGGCTGTTCTCTGTTTGACTTGTCCTGTAACAGTAGTGTTGTCCCAGTCGAATTCATGTTGCTTGTCATCTGCATGTGTGGCTACTAAGGATAGCTGGTCATGTCGTTTCGTGGCT
This sequence comes from Chiloscyllium punctatum, assembly GCF_047496795.1. Taxonomy (NCBI): domain Eukaryota; kingdom Metazoa; phylum Chordata; class Chondrichthyes; order Orectolobiformes; family Hemiscylliidae; genus Chiloscyllium; species Chiloscyllium punctatum. The sequence continues at coordinate 15,517,046 of NC_092743.1, forward strand.
AGTTGGTGTTCATGGATGCGGATCGTTAGCTGTCTTCCTGTTTGTCCTATGTAGTGTTTTGTGCAGTCCTTGCATGGGATTTTGTACACTACATTGGTTTTGCTCATGCTGGGTATTGGGTCCTTCGTTCTGGTGAGTTGTTGTCTGAGAGTGGCTGTTGGTTTGTGTGCTGTTATGAGTCCTAGTGGTCGCAATAGTCTGGCTGTCAGTTCGGAAATGCTCTTGATGTATGGTAGTGTGGCTAGTCCTTTGGGTTGTGGCATGTCCTCGTTCCGTTGTCTTTCCCTTAGGCATCTGTTGATGAAATTGCGCGGGTATCCGTTTTTGGCGCATACATTGTATAGGTGTTCTTCTTCCTCTTTTTGCAGTTCTGGTGTATGCAGTGTGTTGTGGAAGTTGGTTGTCCTTTTCTTCCTCTCTAGTGAATCGGATTCCTGTTGATAATCTGGTGTGTGTTCTCTATTTCTGTGTTTTTAATGATTACAAAGGTGTCATCTATATATCTGACCCAGAGTTTGGGTTGAATTTGGGTTGAAATTCAACAGAATTCAACTGTTTGTTCTAATCTTTGCATTACCGCTTCTGCTATGAGTCCAGAGATGCACATTGACCTGGACCCAATATACCGACCACTGCAGCGGACAGCTGGAACTGACAACCAGAAGCGGCAGATTCAAACCACTACAAATGGCGGAGAAAAGATCACAGAAGCACTTCACAGGAGGCTCCCAAGCACTGAGGATGTCACCTAGACAGGGGACGAAACGTCTGCAACACAAATTCCCAGCTCGGCGAACAGAACCGTAAAATGTCAGTTTTAATCTGATTTGAGACTGTGTTGCTGGAAAAGCACAGCAGGTCAGGCATTCCTGATGAAGGGCTCTGGCCCAAAACGTCGATTTTCCTGCTCCTGAAATGCTGCCTGACCTGCTGTGCTTTTCCAGCAACAGACTCTCAACTCTGATATCCAGCATCTGCAGACCTTAATGTCTCCTAGTTTTAATCTGATATCATGTAGGTGCCAGAATACTCATATTTGATATTTACCAGTTGTATGTTTGGCTTATATACAGGAGAAAGTGAGGACTGCAGATGCTGGAGATCAGAGCTGAAAATGTGTTGCTGGAAAAGCGCAGCAGGTCAGGCAGCATCCAAGGAACAGGGGAATCGACGTTTCGGGCTTATATGCAGTTTGGCTTGGCATTGGGGATTTCAAAAGGTCATTGGGTGGTATGATCGTGGGAGATCATCAGGTCATGGGAAGTTAAAAGGATTGGTTTGGGAAAGATAGGCTAAGGTGGGCCAGATGGCCTGTCACATCTAACGGTACGAAATAATTTGACATCCCAGCAACTGTTCTCAATCATTGCTGCTGTGACAATCCTATTTGTTGGACTGTTGCCAAGTTCGGCTGAAGATCTTCACTCTTGGTAAGGCTGAAAGGAACACAGAAGCTATAACCACATGGAGTGAGTGAGGCAAATAGCAGAGGAACCATTAATGGGGTTTGAGGTGGGAGGTGGGGGATTCGGGGAGCCCACATCAGGAGTGCAGCAGAATACTTGCCACTTCTCTGAATATTTGCAGCTCCTAACACACTCAGGAAACCTGACAGCTTCCAGGACAAAATAAGCCTTTTGAATTATTCCCTATCCACTATCTCAAATATTCACCACTGGCATGTACCATTTACAAGATGCAGCGATTTGCCAAGATTCCTTCGACAGCACCATCCAAACCTATGGACTGTACCACTAAAAAGAACAAGGGCAGCAGATACATGGGAATAAGAGTTGCACGTTGCCTCCAAATCGCACTTGTCCCAACTTAATCTGTTTCTGTTCCTTTGCTGTTGCTAAATCGAAGCCCTTCTGCACAGCATTGTGGGTGTCGCCACACCTCAAGGACAGTAGTGTTTCAACACCACCTTCTCAAGGGCATAAAAATGAGTAATAAAAAAGTTAAGAGGATGGAGAAATAAATAGACTGAAGTGTTGCGAGGATTTGATGAAGTAAGGATTGGAATTGGCTCATGCAGAGCAATTAAAATCAGGAATGCTGAAGAGACCAGGATTAAAGGAATACTGAGATCTCTGAAGGCTATGGGCTGGAGAAGATTGCAGAAATTGGGAGGGACCAGGATGTGAAGGGATTTGAAAACAAAGATTAAAATGTTAACGTCTTTGTGACTGACACAATGTTGTGATTGAAGTAAAGAGAATGATCTGCCTATCACACAAATGAATAATGTGGTTTATCAATTTCATTGTCAGTGTGGATGCCATGTAAAAAGGCAATGCATCTCCAAGGCTGGTGGACCATATCGAGCAGCACAATTGTTTAGCTGTTTGCAAGAAACAAGTTACTGACCAGAACAAACCAGCCCACACAAGCAAAACATGTAACACAGTGTCAATACTTGATGTGATTACATAATTGGCCAGTATTTGCTGGATGATCCTGAGTATGAATTACGTTGACAACCAATTTAGAATTGACAGTTGGTTTGCAGAGTGGTCTACCTACAGGTACTGGAATCCACTTGTTCTGATGCACAGATTGGTGCTCTTTGCAGACAGAAACTCAACAGAAAAACTCACAGCCATTTGCTGTTCATTTCTCAGGGCAATACCTTGACCAATCAGTATCGACCTGTCTGCTTTAAAATCTAAACAAAGCCTGTTGATGATCAACAGTTGGTGCATTGTCCATGCCAACAATGCTATCAATCAGAGCTCACTTGCCAACCAATCAGTTCTCTCCTCTTGTACTGTGTAGTTCTTGATTTCCCTCTTAAACTAATTAAACTACCTTGCAAGAATGAGAAATTTTACTTCTGAGGATAAATTAAAGAAGTTGGGATTGTTCACCTTGGAGAGAAGAAGGCTGAGATGGGATTTGATAGAGGTTTTCAAAACCATGAGCGGGATTGGAAGCGTGGATGGGGAGAAGCTGTTCCTGCACATAAAAGAGAAAAGAACGAGAGGGCATAGATCTAAAATGATGTGCAAGTAAAGCAAAGGTGATATGAGAGCATCTTTATCTCATGGTCAGTAGTTGAGATATGAATGCACTGCCAGGAAATGTGGTGGATGTAGGTTCAATTGAAGCACCACAGAGGACATTGATGGTTACCACCTGCCAAGTACAAGATGAGGTAGAACAGAACCAGTCCTGTCTACCTGGGTATGTAAGAGCAATGATGGGTACTTTCGGAGCACTTCATTAAGCTTGTCTGGGAATTTGGAGTGGTATCTTATTGTGCCCAGATTGGCACGAGATAGTAGAACCTGTGCAGGCACAATCAGTTGAATGGCCTGATTGTACATTGTAAGGGACTGTGTACCCCATCTGTAAGGGTGCCTTGGTCACAGCTAATTTGGCTGGAGGCTGATGAAGGGAGGACAGACCTGAGTGGTGTGTTTGAGGGAGATTGAGTGTTGAAGAGGTGTCTCTCTCTCTGCCATGCTTGTATGAGGTCATTGAACCATTCAGATTCCGAGTTTAAGGAACTGCCTTTTAAGGTCTCGGTGATCACTCTCTCCCTGCCCTGCTGTTCATAGGAGAATGGTCTATGCTGTGTTCAGGTGGATCATGACAATGACTCAGACAAGTTATGGTTTAACCAGGTGTCATTGATTAATGTGTCAGTATTGACACAGTCAGTAGCTTTTTTGCCTGAGTCAGAAGGTTGTATTTTCACTTTCTACTCTTGGACAAATCCAGACCTAAGCTCTAGTGCAGTGCTAAGGAAATACTTGCATTGTGAGGGTGTTGAGTTACAGATGAGACCTTAACAAATGTTAGCTGTGACATGAAAACATTTTGAAAGAGGGTGCAGCAGTTCTCCCTGGTGTTGGAGTTAATGTCCATCCTTCAACCTGCATCAGTGAAACAGGTTGCCTGACAGTGCAGTCTGTGGGAGCTTGCAATGCACATTTGGCTGCTGTGTCTCCTATATGGAAACAATGATTTGTACTTTTGTACTTTTTGAAAGTACGCCAACGGCTATGAAGCATTTTGTAACTTCTGAGGTTGTCAAAGAAAGGTGCTAGTTAAATGCAAGACTTACTTTACCAACTGCTTAGTTTTGTATCTGCTTTTGGAGGAAGGTTAATTCTCGGGTTTGTTAGTTTTGAGGTGACACACCTCATCCCGAAAGTTTGGAATCAAGCTGTGTCAGACTATCACTGATCTGGTACTGGAAATATAGCACGGGAGTACAGGGCATTTTTAAACATTGGCAGCTAGACCGCAGTGGTAAAGCCAGCTCTATGAACTCTGATCTTTCCTCCCGGTTTCTGCTCCAAATACCCCTGAAAGCCAATACTGTTCCTGGCTGACAAAACACATAAAATATTCAATAGATCTGTTTCAACGGGGAGAGTGTATTCCACATTCCACTGGGGAAATGCTGTGATGTTATGGTAATGTTACTGAGTTTACATATTCTGATGACATGGGTTTGAGTCACACCACAGTGTGGTGAGATTCTGAGTCCAAATTTTTTTTAAAAATCTGAACTGAACAAAAAAGCTTGTATAATGTTGTTTTGTAACCAGTGTAAATGCTTTTTTTTAAAAAAAAATCTAGTTGAGTAATGTCTTGCAGGAAAGGAAATCTACCATCCTTACCATCCTTTCCTGGTATGGCCTACATGTGACTCCAGACCCACAGTCATGTGGTTGGCTCTTAACTACCCTGTGTGTAATTAGGGATGGGGAATAAATGCTGGCCTTGCCGACATTGTCCATATCTCATCAACGATTAAAAACAACTTAAGGCAAGAAGAAAGCTCACTGACTTACTTTGAAGTATTCATTGGGGTTTTCCCACATGTCAGTCACCAGGAGGAACTCCAAATACTGTTTAAAAAAAAACTCTTTGGCAGTTTCTTTAGAAGTAAAAGTTTCCGAAATGGGGAAACTCCAGTGAACTGGAAGGCCAAGACACGTATTCTCCACGTGGCATGGCTGTTCTTTAAAACAAATAGTTTTTCTAATTATGTGACAAGAGATGTAGCCATTTAACAGAATAGTGGGGGGAAAAGAATGTCCTGACCTCAACAGTCTCTCCCCACACTGCACAAAGGCTGATTGTTCAGACTGGCTGGGAAATGCAGAGTGTTCCTGGAAGCTCAGTGGTTGTTTATTTATTATGCTACTGCACTGGCAGCTCTCGAACAGAATCGCTCTGGCTACATTTCCACTTTGTACATTAATGAGGTGCTGACCCAAGACCGCCTTAAGGGCTTGAAATGGTGCTTTGTGTATATGTTGTACCCCTCCCCGTGCCGTTTTAATTTATACATTGCTGCCTCATTGCTGCACCAGAGCTAGAGCATGCGGCAATTTGTCTGCATGAGAAGCAAAACAACTCAATCATACATTTTGACAAGGCAGAAATGAACGAAATTCCGCCTCTGGCTTTGCCATCAATCCTCCAGGTCTGAAGCGGTGATTTTACAATGATTTTATTAGTTTTACAACATCAGTTAGAGCTACAAAAATGAATTGCCAAACAATTGCTGCAATTTACCTACCATTTAAACGCCTCCTACCTTATAGGACAGTCACATCAAATTCAGACAGCGCAGAGAAATTAGTAAGGAGTACATAAAATGCAATGTTGACTCTTGAATATTCCATTCATAGTGACAGAGAGGAGAGCTGGGCTGTGAGATCTGTCTGTCTTGTTTGATTCTCTTGGTGAAATTAGCTTTTGCAGTTGTGTCAATGGAAAGACATCTGGATGGGTACATGAATAGGAGGAGTTTAGAGGGATATGGACCAAATGCTGGCAAGTGGAACTAGATTAATTCAGGATATCTGGACAAGTTGGACTGAAGGGTCTGTTTCTGCGCTGTACAACTCTATAACTCTATGCTGATTAATATTTTTATTTCTGACAAAAGAATGCATTTAAAAAGTGTTAAAGTCGCAGTCAGATCAGCCGTGCTCTTAATGAATGGGGAAGCGGGCATGATGGAGCCAAGTGGTCTGTTCCTACTCCTAATTCATATGATTGTATCTGATATTTTCCAACCTGCCCTTGGCTCTGCAATCTTCTGTCTGAGAGGCCTGAATGGATGTCGTGTTCCCAAGCCTCCTACCAATAGCCCTAGCCCAGTTAGTGTCACTCCTGCCTCTGAGTCAGGCTACTGTGACTTGAAGGCCCACATTGGGCTGTCTCTATGGGTTAGCTTTCTTAGAGATACTGTCCTTCAGATGAAATGTTAAACTGAAGCCCATCTTCTCTTTCAGTTTGAGGTAAATGCAATGTCACATTGATTTGAAGTTGAGCCGGGGAGTTCTCCAATAATTAACCCTTCACTAACAACTGAGCACAGACAACCTAGCTCATTCACACACAGCTGCGTGTGTGAGCCTGCTCAGTGCAACTTAGCTGCTGTGTTCTCTCTCCTACTATATTTCAAAAGTACTTCATTGACTGCAAAGCTAATTAGGCTATGTTGAGGATGTGGAAAGCATGATATAAATACATCTTCTTTTTTGTGTGAGGTTTTCCACTTGGAGACACTCATGATCAGACTGAGATTAAGTGAGAGATCAAGCTGGTGTTGTACCACACTGAGTTACTGTGATAGATATAGTTAGATAGATAGATAGATAGATAGTGAACGCTTAGATAGAGTTATTGGGACTGATAGGTTTACTCCTCAGAGAACCAGCATGATCTTGAAGAGACAAGTGTGCCGTAATTACTCCCGTTTTGATGCTCCAATGCTGTGGCTTGTATTTCACAAACAAGAATGATTGTGTCTGACCTGACAATATCTGAGTGTAACTATGCTGGCAGTTATACAGAATGATTTGCTATACAGTCGGTTGCTGCAGGGAGAATTCCCTGTTGAAGAACTATTCTGAATCTAAATCTTGTCCAACTTGAATGACAACAGGGTCGGCCTTTATTGTCACTGCCTATGTGGTAATCTGGCAGAGTGTTTGCAGCTAGGACAATGATGAAAATCTACCCTGGCAACCCCATTCAATCGTAAGCTGGCTAAGTAAGACAGCACTAAACCAGGCTACCGAAACGCAAAAGGCACGGACTTATTCATGATTGATTCAGTGCTCGCATGTTCTTCATGGTCCAACAAAAGGCTGTAAGGGAGGAAAGCTTTAAATGAAATAATTAAGTTTAAAAGAATGGAATCTAAAATAAAAGCAGAAACATACACATGTGGGTCACTTGTTGACTGAAGTGGGATATTGAGGCTGACAGCTTAGGTTTTCTGTCAGGTTGAGTGGAAAGTAAGCAACTCACCATTTCTTCCTTTTTTCTGTTGGTCAGCTCTGCGCTGCTCACTTGACGACACCGTCGGAAGCTCCAAACCATTACCAGGCCGTGTGCCGGGCCCTGTTTGCCGAATCCATGGAGTTACGCACCTTCTTGGCCAAAATTAAAAGTGCTAAAGAGGTAAGAGGTTACCTAAAGTTAGCCAACGTGAGTCAGGATCAGAGAGCTCTGGAAACTCCACTTGTGCATTTCGGGTACTGCTACTTTTTTTTAATAAAATCCCAAGGAGATAGGCTGTGTCACCCTTGCACAGGGTCCAGGATGTTTGACAAGGAGTGGCTTAAGGACAGGCAGAGATCACACGTTGGAGACTTAGAGAGTGGGAGTGACTATTTCAAAATTATGCCAAACAGTTATGATCATAAAACATCAGAACAGAGGTCGGCCATTTGGCCTGTCAAGTCTACTCTGTAATTCAACAAGATCATAGCTGTTCTGATTATACTCAACTCCACTTTTCTGCCATATCCCCATATAGCTCCCCCCAGCTTCACTGTTCTCCATGAATCCATTGCAAGATTTGGCCACCAGCCAACGCAAATTGAAGAGAGTGTGTGACCTCTGCCCTCAGTGGAAGAATGTCCAGCCTTTGAGAGTCCCAGTGGTGCCAGAACTCCATAGTGGGCACTTATGGAACTGTAGGCCACCCACATCCAACTTCAATGGGTCCCAGAGAGAGACAAGTGGGAGGCCTTGGTGGGTAAGTGAGCAGAGGAGGGTTGGATTTGGAGGTCAGCTGACAAGGAACAAAGGAAGCTTAATGGGTTAGGACAGTCTTTTCTTTCTATCTTTACAAAGAAAATTCAATTGGCCATTAATTTTTTTTATAAGAAGAGTTCTGATCTCTGCATTATGTATCATAGGGAATGGAACAGATTGTCTGACCAGGTATGGATTGCTGTGAGTTTTGTTTTGGAAATCTTTAAACATAGGTCAAGTTTCTTCTATGCAGAATTCAAGAGATTAATAATGGCTTGCAAATCTGTTGTAGAGTGGTCAATGGCACTACAGTCATCCATAAACTGTAGATGTTTTTGGTGGTCACTTTAGTTTTGGCATGAAGGTGACCGAAGTTAACATTTTTCTACCTAGAAGGTATTTAATACTGACACCAGAGGAATTTGTGTCTGTGATGTTTGTTTTTGTTTCTGCTTTAGTTATGTCAGCATCACAGATTGATAGTTAGGTTCAGTCAACAATCATTTGGGTAACACTAGCCAATGGCCTGCTTAGATGGTAATCCTGAAAATAAATAAAAATAGAAGTAATTGGAAGATTTGTCTTTCAAGGGATGAATCTGTGACTATTTTCCTTTTGCAGCTTGTTACTTTGTGGGATTGTCCTTGCGAAGAAAGGTTATTGAAAGTCTGCCTTTGACACAAATGGACTCTCTAGTTTGTTCACTTCATCCTTTATTATTGCTGGAGGAAACCAGGTTCTTGTTTCTTTCAATTCCCACAAGTCCATTCCATATTTTGTCGAACATGGTCTTTTTGCCTGACAAGATTACTCTACCATTCATAGCTGACAGCACAGTTCAATGCCTTTTTCCCCACACAATCCTCAAATTCCTTTATGTTGTTGAGGGTATTTAGAAATTGTCAATTTCTACATCAATCATACACGATAACTGAGCTTCTACAGTTTCTGGGGTAGAAAATTCCAAAGATTTACAATTTGCTGAGTTGAACAATTTCTCATCTTGGTCCCGAATGGCTTTACACATAACTTTGAAATTACAGAATCACAGAATTGTTACAGTGTAGAAGGAGGCCATCATTTTACCCATTATGCCTGCATGGGTTTGTTACCCCATGCCAATCTTACCTTTTCCCTATATCCCTATGCATAATTTCTAACCAAGTAGTCATGCAATGCTCTCTTGAATGCCTCAATTGAATATGCCTCCACTACATTTGCAGGCAGTGAATTCCACACCCCAACTACTCAATACCCTCTGCTTAATTTGTGCATCACTTTAATTCTTCACCCTCTTGCTGTTTTTTTCCCCTCCCTATCTATTCTGTCCAGTCTGCTCATGATTTTGAAATTACCCCACCCTCCAGCATGATTCTAGACTCTACAATCAGAGGGGATACACTCTTTCCTCTACAGTCAGAGGGGAAATGCAACATGGTCTATTCAACTGCAAAGTTCTGGCAGTGTATGCAAAATCCAGATGACAAAATCAATTCCATCGACATGAGATTCACTGTCAACCTTTCAATCCCATTAGATATGTAGAGTGTGAAGAATAGCATAAATTATGGACCGAATAGCCTGTTTCCATGCTGTAAATAGTACACTTCACTACTTATCATTTTACTTGATTGACTCCCTGAGGCAGCATTTTTAAAACAGAGTGAACATCATTTCAAATGTTTGTGCCCGTTCAAGCCATGCATTGGCTTGCAGCCAGTGACTGACTGGGCAAATAGCAAGATCCAACTCTCATTCTGTTTGATGGTGTTTCTGTCGTAATCTTATCTAGTGCCATTTCTCAATGCTGTCCAGTCTTACTCAGGTCACACGGGAAGGCAGTCCACAGGCTCAGTTCTTCGTTCAAATCAGCGATTGTGCATGGCGGGCAGAACAAAAGTAATAGCATCCTTCATCTGGAACAGCCAGCAGTTCACAGACAGTACTGAGTCACTTAGTCTCAGACAGAGCAACAAGCATCGATTTACATTTGATCACCTGTGGGAAAAGTGGGAAATCAGTCAGTGTCCAATTGTTAGACAGCATTACTGCTGAAAGTATGTGTCTCTGCCCCAGAGGGCTTAGTCTTTGTGTATGTTTCAAGTGGAAATTGGTAAATCTCTGATTACCATGGTGTACAGGGCTGTGGGATGAGCTGAGTGCAGGTCATTCTGCTATAATGTGCGTTTCATTAGCATGAATTAGTTATAATACGATTGACAAATTGTGGGCATTGTTTGACTAACACAAACTTTCTACTAGACGGGTATAGCGATTTTCTATTAACAATCTTCTACAGTACAATTTTCTATAACGGTTTTCCATAGTATAATTTTTTACTGCGTGAGGTTGCAGAGGAACACAACTGTCATATTATAGCAGAACAACCTATAAAAGGCATTGTCATGTTCGGTCAGCCATGGTCATACTGAATGGTAGAACGGGCTCAATGGGCTGAATGGTCTACTCCTGCTCCTCTGTGGATACGGTTATGACTTTATCTACATCCTCACTGTTAATGTTAACGCACATTGAATGCCGTTTTGGGTGATATACCTCCGTAAAAGTTGAGCATTTTAGAGAAGTTGGAAAGAAAATGGGCAAACGAATTGAACTGTCTCCATTTCTTGGCACAATGCAGTTGGTATGTTGGGTTTCACTGCCAGAGGATTTGTATTCTGGAATAGGATGACCTACTGTAGTTATACAGACCCTTGGAGAAACCATACATAGAACATAGAACAGTACAGCACAGGACAGGCCCTTCAGCCCACGATGTTGTGCCAACCACTGATCCTCATGTATGCACCCTTAAATTTCTGTGACCATATGCATGTCCAGGAGTCTCTTAAATGTCCCCAATGACCCTGCCTCCACAACTGCTGCTGGCAACGCATTCCATGCTCTCACAACTCTCTGTGTAAAGAACCCACCTCTGACATCCCCTCTATACTTTCCTCCAACCAGCTTAAAACTATGACCCCTCATGTTAGTCATTTCTGCCCTAGGAAATAGTCTCTGGCTATCGACTCTATCTATGCCTCTCATTATCTTATATACCTCAGTTAGGTCCCCTCTTCTCCTCCTTTTCTCCAATGAAAAAAGTCCGAGCTCAGTCAACCTCTCCTCATAAGATAAGCCCTCCAGTCCAGGCAGCATCCTGGTAAACCTCCTCTGAACCCTCTCCAAAGCATCCACATCTTTCCTATAATAGGGCGACCAGAACTGGTATTCCAAGTGCGGTCTAACCAAAGTTTTATAGAGCTGCAACAAGATTTCACGACTCTTAAACTCAATATCCCTGTTAATGAAAGCCAAAACACCATATGCTTTCTTAACAACCCTGTCCACTTGGGTGGCCATTTTAAGGGATCTATGTACCTGTACCCCAAGATCCCTCTGTTCCTCCACACTGCCAAGGATCCTATCCTTAATCCTGTACTCAGCTTTCAAATTCGACCTTCCAAAATGCATCACCTCACATTTATCCAGGTTGAACTCCATTTGCCACCTCTCAGCCCATCTCTGCATCCTGTCAATGTCCCGCTGCAGCCTACAACAGTCCTCCAAACTGTCAAAGACACCTCCAACCTTTGTGTCATCTGCAAACTTGCTGACCCATCCTTCAATCCCCTCATCCAAGTCATTTATAAAAATTACAAACAATAGAGGCCCAAGGACAGAGCCCTGTTGGACACCACTCACCACAGACTTCCAGGCAGAATATTTTCCTTCTACTACCACTCGCTGTCTTCTGTTGGCCAGCCAATTCTGTATCCAGACAGCTATGTTCCCCTAAATCCCATTCCTCCTGACCTACTGAATGAGCCTACCATGGGGAACCTTATCAAATGCCTTGCTGAAGTCCATATACACCACATCCACAGCTCGACCCTCATCAACTTTTCTAGTCACATCCTCAAAGAACTCGATAAAGTTTGTGAGGCATGACCTGCCCCTCACAAAGCCGTGTTGACTGCATTTAATCAAGATGGTCATAAATCCTATCCCTCAGAATCCTTTCTAACACCTTGCAGACGACAGACGTGAGACTGACTGGTCTGTAATTGCCGGGGATTTCCCTATTTCCTTTCTTGAAGAGAGGAATTACATTTGCCTCTCTCCAGTCCTCAGGTACGACTCCAGTGGAGAGTGAGGATGAAAAGATCTTCGCAAGTGACGAAGCAATTGCATTTCTCATTTCCCAAAGCAGCCGAGGACAAATCTGGTCCAGGCCTGGCGACTTGTCAATCTTAATGTTTGACAAAATTTTCAGCACATCAGCTTCCTCTATCTCTATCCATTTCAGCATGCTTACCTGCTCTTCAAAGGTTTCATTCACTACATAGTTCGTTTCTTTCATAAAGACAGAAGCAAAAAACTCATTTAGGGCTTCTCCTACCTCCTCAGACTCCACACACAAATTCCCTATGCTATCCCTGATCGGCCCTACTCTTTCTTTGACCATTCTCTTATTCCTCACATAACTGTAAAATGCCTTTGTATTCTCCCTAATCCGTTCTGCCAAGCCTTTCTCGTGCCCCCTCCTGGCTCTCCTCAGACCATTTTTAAGCTCCTTCCTCGCCTGCCTGTAATCCTCTAGAGCTGAACGTGACCCTAGCTTCCTCCACCTTATGTAAGCTACCTTTTTCCTTTTGACAAGAAGCTCCACCGCTCTCGTCATCCAAGGTTCCTTTATCTTACCACTTCTTGCCTGTCTCGGGGGACATATTTATTCATCACTTGCAACAACTGTTCCTTAAAAACAGTCTCCACATGTCTATAGTGCCTTTACCATGGAACAATTGCTCCCAATCCATGCTTCCTAACTCATATCTAATCGCATCATAGTTTCCTCTTCCCCAATTAAGTATCCTCCCATTTTGCCTAACCCTCTCCTCTCCATAGCTATGTAGAATGTGAGGCAGTTGTGGTCACTATCACCAAAATGCTGTCCCACCACAAGATCTGATACCTACCCCGGCTCGTTTCCGAGCACTAAGTCTAGAATGGCCTCTCCCCTCGTCGGCCTGTCAACGTACTGAGTTAGGAAACCCTCCTGAACACACCTTACAAAAACAGCTCCGTTCAAATCTTCTGCTCGAAGGAGGTTCCAATCAATATTGGGAAAGTTAAAGTCACCCATTACAACAACCCTACTACGTCCACACTTTTCCAAAATCTGCCTACCTATGCTTTCTTCCATCTCCCTGCTGCCATTGGGGGCCCTATAGTAAACCCCTAAAGAGGTGACTGCTCCCTTGCTGTTCCTAATTTCCACCCATACTGACTCAGTAGGCAGATCTTCCTCGACAATGGAAGCTCCTGTAGCTGTGATACCCTCTCTGATTAGTAGTGCTACACCCCCTCCTCTTTTTCCACCCCCCTCCCTATTCTTTTTAAATTCTCTAAACCCTGGAACATCCAGCAACCATTCCTGCCCCTGAGAAACCCATGTCTCTGTTATGGCCACAACATCATAGCACCAGGTACTGATCCATGCTCTAAGTTCATCACTTTTGTTCCTGATACTCCTTGCGTTAAAGTAAACACACTTTAACTGATCCCTTGGTTCCTTCCCAGTAAAATCCATCTCACTAGCTGGTCTACCTCTTGCTATTGCCTCATCTGCATCAACTCTCACCTCCGATATACAGCTCAGGTTCCCACCCCCCCTGCCATACTAGTTTAAACCCTCTTGAACTACTTGAGCAAACCTTCCACCCAGGACATTGGTCCCCTCCCAGTTCAGATGCAACCCGTCCTTCTTGTACAGTTCCCACCTTCCCCAGAAGGCATCCCAATTATCTACATATCTGAATCCCTCCCTCCTACACCAGCTGCGCAGCCATGTATTAAGCTGCGCCCGCTCCCTGTCCCTCACCTCGCTATCTCGTGGCACCGGTAGTAAACTAGAGAACACTACTCTGTTCATCCTGCTTTGCAGCTTCCATCCTAACTCCCTGAAATTACTTTTTATATCTTCAATCCTTTTCCTGGCTATATCATTAGTGCCAATATGTAACACGATTTCTGGCTGTTCGCCCTCCCCTTTTAGAACCTTATCCACCTGATCGGAGACGTCCCAGACTCTGGCACCAGGGAGGCAACATACCTTCCGGGAATCTCGATCCTGACCACAAAATCTCCTGTCGATTCCCCTAACTATCGAGTCCCCTACCACGAGTACTTTTCTATTCTGCCCCCTTCCCTTCTTTGCCACAGTGTCAGGCTCAGTGCCAGAGAACTGACTGCTATGGCTTTCCTCTGGTAGGTCATCCCCCCCCAGCAGTATCCAAAACGGTATACTTTTGCTGAGGGGAATGTCCACAGAGGATCTCTGCACTGTCTGTCTGTCCCCTTTCCTCCCCCTAACTGTAACCCATTTATCCTTGTCCTGACCCTTAGGAGTGACCAACTCCCAGTAACTCCTCTCAATTACCCCCTCAGCCTCCCGAATGATCTTTAGTTCATCCAGCTCCAGCTCCAATTCCCTAACACGGTTTTCAAGGAGCTGGAGTTGGGTGCACTTCCCACAGATGTAGCCAGCGGAGATGTGTGCCATGTCTCCCACCTGCCACATTCTGCAGGAGGAGCAAGCAAGTGCCCTAGCATCCATACCCCACTTCTCTGAACACCCACTCAGTACTAAAGTAGAAAGTTTAGTTTAAGTTGTTATAAAATTAATAACAAACTTATATTCAATAGAGGAAGTTTAGAATGAATGTTACCTTATTAACTAGTTAGAGGAGGAGGGTGGGTGGGAGACACTACAGTCGTAGAGTCTCGGGTTTAGCCGCCTTGCTGATATATATGGTCACTGCTTTCCTTCCCGGCTGCCCCTCCGGTCCTCGTCACTTCCCCCGCTGCTCCCGCTCCTTCTGTGAAAGGGAAAACACCGCTGTCCGCTACCGGTAAGTAATTTTTAAAAAAACTGCCTTACCTTAGCTGCAGTCTTCCGGGTTCGTCTTACCTCCGCTGCTGCTCGCACTCAAAAAAAAATACCTGGAGCATTCTGTGCAGACCTTTTCTCCCGACCTAAGAATAGATATCCTTGTTATGGAGAGGGTGCAGCAGAGGTTCACTTGGCTGATACCACAAAATGGTAATGAGAAGAGATTGGCTTGACTGGGCCTACATTCACGAGAGTTTATATGAATGAGAGGGGATCTGATTGAAATGTATACAGTTCTAAGAGGGCTGGATTAACTCAGAGCAGGGAGGATGCATACCCTGATTAGGGACTCTTGAACCAAGATTCACAGTCTCAGGATATAGGGTAGATCTTTTAGAAATATTTCTTCATTCTAGTGGAATTCTCTACCCTAGAAGGCCGAGGAGGTCATGCCACTGAATATCTTCAAGAAAGATTCTTTTTTAGATTTTAAGGCATCATGGGTATAGGGAGGAAGTGGGAATATGGCATTGAGATAGGGGATTGGGTTGAATTGTGAAGCAGGCACAAAGGATTGAAGTGCCTATTCCTGCTTCCATTTTCTACGTTTTTATGAAGTGAGTTATGATTGACTAATTGGGTAGCTGTCTTATAAAGGCATAATGGACTATGCCCAACTCCTGTGTTCTACATTATATGGTACACTATCTTAATATGTTGTATTGATTGACAGAATCTGAAGAAACTGCTGGATGAGAAGGGTGAAAGCAGTCACCCCAACATGGAACTTAATGAGCTCAATAACTTTGACTGGGTAAGATGCTGCTTGTTTGACTGATTAATGCTCCTGTTTGCTTTCATTATTTTAATTTAACAAATTTTGTATTGTAAAATTATTTGTAAAGTTCTTATATCAATGGTACTTGACAGTACTGAAGCATTTCACATGTACCTGGTCGAATTATGGTAGCCATGTTTGACAGGGCGGCACGATGGCTCAGTGGTTAGCACTGCTGCCTCACAGCACTGGGGACCCAGGTTTGATTCCAGCCTTGGGCGACTGTCTGTGTGGAGTTTGCACATTCTCCCCATGTCTGCATGGGTTTTCTCTCACAGTCCAAAGATGTGCGGGTCAGGTGAGTTAGCCATACTAAATTGCCCATAGTGTAAGCTGCATTAGTCAGAGGGAAATGGATCTGGGTGAGTTACTCTTCGGAGGGTTGGTGTGGACTTGCTGGGCTGAAAGATCTGTTTCCACACTGTAGGGAACCTAATCTAATCATTAGGACCCTTTCCCCTCAACACACCCAGGCAGGCAGGAAGCATGTGTTACTTAACATGGAAGTGGCATATGGGCTAGGGAGAGGCTTGGAACTATATTGCCATTTCTTTACTGTTGCTGGTTTAAGATCCTGAAATTCTCTCAACATTCCTGCACTAGATGTAATTTTATGGTTCAACTTGCCACCACCTTCTCAAAAGTGATTAGGGGTGGGCAATAAATGCTGGCCTTGCCCTGTACCTCAATTAAAAAAAAGATTTTTAAAGAAGATACTGTAGACTCTAGGTACGCTGGCACAATCTAAAGTGTGTGTGTGGAGACAGATGGACTTGAGGTGCATGCACATAGATCTCTGAAGTGGCAGGATATATATATAATGTTGAGTACAAAATCAGGAAAGTTAAGCTGAACTTGTCTAAACTCTGTTTAGGTGACAACTAGAGAACTGCATCCAATTCAGGTTGCACACCTTAGGAAGGAAGTGAGAGTCCTTGAGAGGCACAGAGGAGATTCACTAGAATAGTTCCAGGGATAAGGATCTTTAATTGCAACATTTGGTTGGAGAATCATATAATCCCTAAAGTGTGGAAGCAGGCCATTTGGCCCATCAAGTCCACACCGATCCTCTAAAGAGCATCCCACCCAAATCCAACCCTATCCCTGAATTTACCATGGCTACCCCACCTACCCTGCACATCCCTGAACATTATGGACAATTTAGCATGGCCAATCCACCTATCCCACGCATCTTTGGACTGAAGGAAGCCCACACAGACACAGGGAGAATGTGTACACTCCACACAGACCATCGCCAAAGGGTGTAATTGAACCCAGGTTGCTAGCGCTGTGAGGCAGCAGTGCTAACCACTGAGCCACCATGCCGCTTGGTTTAGCCTTGTGGAGGGGCGGGGAGAGAAACAAGGTTAATGAGGGCTTTATTGGAGATGTATAAGATTATGGAAGATTTTCAAAACAAAAACTATGCACCCTAGCTGATGGTTTAAAGGTTGGGGGTTGATGGCTCTGACTTAAAATGTCATACAGGTGTGTCATTTGAGATTTCCGTCAATTCTGAGGAATGTGAGGATGATCCATTTTACACAGTGAGTATCCACTGTCAACGAGGGAAGCTGCAAAAATAGTTTCGTAAGGAAATTGGTTGGGCACTTGAGGGATTTGAACTTGCAAGGCTACATGGGCACTGTGACTAACTAGATTCCTCTACAGTGAGCCAGCTTGGATTTGTTGGACTGAATGACCCCTGCTGAATTGTTTTGACCATGTGGATGGTATTTACTCCATGTGAACAGACTTACCTGACAAATGGAGAATGTATGAAAGCCCCATGATGCTTTTGCTGGGGAAGGCTGCCTGGATGAGTTGCCAATCAAGCTTGTAAGTGGTCAGTGCTGAGGTTTTCCCAGGATTTGGCGGGGGAGAGGTACAGAGCTGACAGAGGACGCCAGTTTGCAGGCAGTGCAGAAAGGGGAAGCTTAGGATCGCAGAAGAGGGGAGACTCAGATACATCTTTTCCTGATGTTTGACAATGAGGGAATCCCCTGGAAGCTTCCCACCCTGGACATAAAGGGGACAGAAGCAAAAAAAAACAGTGGGGCACTTGATGAAAAGGCCCCTGTCTCCTGACACACCTCAGCAGAGACTGCTATATTCCATCCAATGACTCCATGACTAGGTCAGAAGTCACACAACATCAGGTTACAGTTCAACAGGTTTATTTGAAATCACAAGCTTTTAGAGTGCTACCCTTTTGTCAGGTGAAGACTGGTCAAATAAACCAGTTCTTGGAAAGGTCACTGGACCTGAAACATTAACTCCAGTTTCCCTTCACAACTACTTCTTTTCCAGCAATTTCTGTTTTTGTTTCTGATTAACAGCATTCCCAGTTCTTTTGATTTTTTTTTAACCAGCACCTCCACATCAAGACTCCATGGCTACTCAGCGAAACACCACACACACCAACTACAGACTCCTCCTGCAAAATACTGACATTTCTTAACCCTCTCACCCTTCTCTGATTCAGTCTTTATTCACCTTCTGAGAGGCACCCTGAATCTTGCTAAACTCAACAGAGATTCATTTTAAAGGTATTTTTAAAAATTGGTATCGCATGGCAAGCTCTCAATTGAAGAAAAACAGAGAGAGAGGAAATCCTCAGCATCCACCATTGCTTTATTTTTAATTCATTCATGGAATGTAGCTGTGACTGGAAAGGCCAACATTTATTGCCCTTAACTGAGTGATTTCCTCAGATACTTCAGAGTATCAATGCCAACCACATTGCTGTAGCCCAGACTATGGGAGCACAGCAGATTTCCTTCCTTAAAGTGAATCAGATAGCTCTTTACAATTCTGGATTGGTGGTGCTGGAAGAGCACAACAGTTCAGGCAGCATCCAAGGAGCTTCGAAATCGACATTTCGGGCAAAAGCCCTTCATCAGGAATAAAGGCAGTGAGCCTGAAGCATGGAGAGATAGGCTAGAGGAGGGTGGGGGTGGGGAGAAAGTAGCATAGAGTACAATGGGTGAGTGGGGGAGGGGATGAAGGTGATAGGTCAGGGAGGAGAGGGTGGAGTGGATAGGTGGAAAAGAAGATAGGCAGGTAGGACAAGTCCGGACAAGTCATGGGGACAGTGCTGAGCTGGAAGTTTAGAACTAGGGTGAGGTGGGGGAAGGGGAAATGAGGAAACTGTTGAAGTCCACATTGATGCCCTGGGGTTGAAGTGTTCCGAGGCGGAAGATGAGGTGTTCTTCCTCCAGGCGTCTGGTGGTGAAGGAGCGGCAGTGAAGGAGGCCCAGGGCCTCTATGACCTCGGCAGAGTGGGAGGGGGAGTTGAAATGTTGGGCCATGGGGCGGTGTGGTTGATTGGTGCAGGTGTCCTGGAGATGTTCCCTAAAGCGACTATGCTAGGAGGTTCCCAGTCTCCCCAATGTAGAGGAGACCGCATCGGGAGCAACGGATACAATAAATGATATTAGTGGATGTGCAAGTAAAACACCCCCTGATGTATGTGGAAGGCTCCTTTAGGGCCTTAGATAGAGGTGAGGGAGGAGGTGTGGGCACAGGTTTTACAGTTCCTGCGGTGGCCGGGGAAAGTGCCAGGATGGGAGGGTGGGTTGTATGGGGGCATGGACCTGACCAGGTAGTCACAGAGGGAACGGTCTTTGCCGAAGGCAGAAAGGGGTGGGGAGGGATTTTTAACTCTTTACAATTATCCAGCAGTTATATGGTCATCAATACTGATTCCAGGCTTTTACTCCAGAATTATATATTGTCTGAATTTAAATTCTCTAGCCACTGGGCTGGGATTTGAACTTCTGTCACTGATCACCCACTTGGGTTATTTGTCCTGGTGAACTGGGTTGATCATGTTCAATTCTTTCTTGCAGCTTGTATATTTGCCATCATTCAGCTAAAAGTGATCAAGTGAAACCAAGAGCACAGTGCAAACTGCTTGCAACTAGTCCAGCGTATAACATAACTGAGGATTAAGTATATTTTTGTGTGTCAATGTTTGAAATCTGAGCATCATCGTTCACAAAGGATCAGCAGCTTGATGCCTGCTATCGGAGAAAGTGGGGTGTAGGCAAAGGAGTGACAATGCTAGTTACTAATTCCTATGTGTTGTTGGGGAGGAGAGTTTACCACAGTCAAAATCACAGGAGTGTCTTTTGAGATTTCCATCAGTTCTGTGTCAGTGGTGGAAAATTTATTGGATGCAGATTCAGACATGGAGTTGTGGGAAACAACAGACAAGTTTGCAGTGCAATAATAACCGGAGTTTGGAGGTGGCAAGAAAGAGAGGTCATGGTCAAATTGGTAAAGAGGGAAGTGATGACAACAGTTTAGAAAGAGAGGGGCAAATATCTGAAGTAAGACCATAAGGTGTAGGAGCAGAGTTAGGCTATTGGGGCTATCAGGTCTGCTTTGCCATTCAGTGAGATCGCAGCTCTTTTGATCATTCCTAACTCCACTTTCCTGCCTTTTTCTAAAAACCCTTGATTTTCTTACTGATTAAGAATTTGTCTTTCTCAGTCTTGAATATTCTTAACAACCCAGCTTCAACTGTTCTCTGTGGTAAGGAATTCCACAGATTTGCTACCCTCTGAAAGAAGAAATTTCTCCTCATCTCTTTCTTAAACTTCAAGGGGAGGTGATGGCCTAGTGGTATTATCACTGGATTATTAAACCAGTGACCCAGATAACATCCTGGGAACCCAGGTTCAAATCCTACCATGGCAGATGGTGGGATTTGAATTCAATCAAAAAGAAATCTGAGATTAAGAGTCAAATGGTAACCATGAATCCATTATCGATTGTCACTAAGCCCCTTTTGGGAAGCAACCTTCCCTCCTTTCCTTGTCTGGCCTACATGTGACTCCAGACCCACATCAATGTTGTTGACTTATAACTGCCCTCTGAGTAATTAGGGGGTGGCAATAGATGCTGGCCTAGCCAGTGATGCCCGCATCCCATGAATCAATTAAAAAAAAGTGATGCTTTATTCTGAGATTATGGCCTCTGGTCCTAGACTGTCCCGTAAGGGGTGGTAACCTTTCTGCATCCAGCATGAATCTTTTAATGGTTCAGGTTAACATTCCCTCTCCCTGATGTGCCTCAGTGTTAGCAGCTCTGACACTGCAGGTAAGGGAATGTTTTACCAAATCGGCTTGTATGGGGCCGCAAATGAAATCATGTGGTCAGCAGGTTAGTGGGAATAGCATCAAGAGAGTGGGAGGTGAGTCATCTGTAACTCTGAACAAGCCATAGGAAAGAGGGAGGCAACAGGCATTTCATAGGAATAGGAGAAGGGCATTTATTCCTGCTGCAATATTCAACTAGATCCCAGTCGAACTGCATATTAATTGCATCCAATTGTCTTCGTTCCATGTACCTTAATACTCTAATCTAGCAGAAATCTATCAATCTCAGTTTTGAGGTTTTTAGTATACTCTATACCCTACCTGTTTGAAGGCAGGTATGGGAAAGAATTCTAGAGTTCTGTTGCCTTTGGTGTGAAGAATTGTTTCCTGAAAGTTCTTCTAATTATAGCTCTATGTCAGGACTCTCCCTGCAAAGACAAATCTTTATCTACCTGAACAACAACTTTCATCATCCTAAGCACCTCAATGAGATCATTCCTTAATCATCTGTATTCATGAGAAACATGCAATTGTCGCTTTGAACTGTAAATTTATTTGACTTTTTCTCTGGAAGCCGAGCCATTTTAAGCAGGTAGTATTCACTCTGTTAACATTTTAAATCTGTAAATATCATTTAAGAACAATGTCTGTTCTTATAATGTGAATGAAATATTTACACCTGTTGTCAACATTATGTCTCTTTCAATATTTGCTTTATAATGTATCTGGAGACAAGAGGTGAAGAAAAAAATTGTTTGTTGACCATCTATGTTCAATGGCTAATTCTGTATTCCTCAATAAAAGACTAGACCTAGACATTCTGCCCAATATGTGTTCCTGTCCCACCATCTCATATGATCAAATGCCTATTACTCTGTCCTGCTTCCAGAGAAACCTTTTTATTATTGGTTTTTAGGATTGCGGTCAAAGCCTTTATTGTACATCCCAATCTGTTTTGGGCATTAAAAGACAATCATATCATGAGGGACAGGAATGAAACATAGGTCAAATCAGGCAGGTTTACTTCTTCAAAGGACATTAATTGGATTTTTGTCACAATCTATTGTCTTCTATGGTGGGCTTTCTGGTGAGAGCGTGCAGATCATCAGATTTAATTAGAATTTAATCAGAATGTAATTTTACAATTTGCCACTATAAAATTTGAGGATTTAAACCCTCTTGACTTGAAAATTCTAATGCCCTAGAATGTCACAGTGCAGAAGGAGGCCATTTGGACAACATGCCTGTACTAGCTCTTTAAAAACACTATTAAATTAACCCCGTTCTCCTGATATGTCCTCATGGCCCCGCTATGTTTTTGTGCTTTTCAAGTTTACTTTCAATTCTCTTTTAAAGATGATAATTGAATCTTTCAGGCATTACATCCAGTTTGCAGCAGCTTGCTGGGTAGAAAATAATTCACCGCATCATTTTTTAAAATTCTTTTGCTACTTATCTTAAAGCTTTATCAACTAGTTCCAGCCAAACTCACAATCTAAACCCACTATGATTTCAAATAGCTCTGTGAAATTGTCCCTTAACCTTCTCTGCTCTGAGGAGAACACTCTCAGCCATTCCACAAAACTGAACATTGATGTCCCCTGTTCAACAAGTGTAGTGATTCACCTACATTGAACCTTTTAACAAATTCTGTTTTGTGTCACTTATTGCTGTTTTGCACATTTTGCTCCTCTGCTCTTTTGATAATCTTTCCTTTCTTCCAACGTCCTCCTATAATCAGTCTCTAGCCCATGTCAAGACTGAGTAACCATCTTGGCTCATCCTAATGGTTACTGTGTCATCAAAAGATAGCGCTTTTGTTTCTCCCTAATAGAGGCACATGGGAACGGTGCATTGCAACAGCACCCAAAACATCAGGAAAATTCCTTTTCCTTTCATTCTGAAGGGGCCTCAGTGAATATGGGCGATTTCCAACACTAAGAGCAATTGGCTTTTATTTTCAGGCCTGCTTTTGGGTTCAAGTGATGCGGGATTTGCGGAATGGTGTGAAGCTGAAGAAGGTGCAGGAGAGACAATATAACCCCCTGCCTATTGAGTACCAGCTCACACCGTACGAAATGCTCATGGATGACATCCGATCCAGAAGGTACACGCTGCGAAAAGTTATGGTGAGTCATTGGTACCAACTCAGACTGGTGTGTGTGTGTGTGTGTGTGTGTGTGTGTGTGTGTGTGTGTGTGTGTGTGTGTGTGTGTGTGTGTGTGTCATTAAATGCTGACTAAGCAGTGTCGCCCCTATCCTATGAGTGGAAGCCAAGTGGAAACACAGGATTAAAAACTTGCGTTTCCGACATATAGCAACTGTGAACCAACCACTGTGTGTTGAATTTTTTGTGAGGTAGGGAACAGTGAAAGGACATGGGATTTTTATTTCCTTGTCTAAGTATATAATATGTACTGAGTAAGCTTGTTTTAGTTGTGGTGGTTTGTTTTTCAGTTTCCTGCATGTTCCGACAGCAGAGGTGATGTAATTCTTTACATGTTGTCAACATTAAAATACTCCATCACAGAAACCTCTGGAACTGTCCTCTCTGTGTTTTCTACCACCAGTCAGTGTTTAATTTGTCTGATAGTTGTGAGAGTCATGGTTATTGTTGTCATGATGTAAATAAAAATGGAAGGTTGATTTGGTTTTCTTAGCAAGAACCAGGTAGTTCTGTCTCATCACAGGTTAGCTCCATTTCTGTAACATTGTTTTCTGTTGTGAAGCAGTCAGCAGAGCTGTTTTGAGTTAAGTGGTTAAGGCCATCTTGTTGTCTCAAGCCAAGCAATGAAATAAGCGAGTAAAAAGAATGTACAGAAAGTCAGAGCAATGAAAAGATTATTTGACACACAAAAATAATTCCTCAGTTAAAACAGCAGCTTTTTCAAAGCCTTGATTCCTTTTTGTCTCCACAATCTCAATTTACAGATTGTTCCAAATATTTGTCACTGTTTCAGTGAAAGAGGTTGTTTTGGGTGTGAGTCAATTTGCAGTAGTTGTGGAGCGGTGTAAGTGCTACAATGGTAACATGTTAATATCGTCAATCATTTGCAGAATTATTCACAGCTCCTGGTACAGATTTGGACTGATATTAATAATGGGAGTTGATTGCATGTAGGTAGAATTTAATTGAAGAATCTTAATAGAAAAGAATGAAAACTAAATCTTGTGGCCTTTGGAAGTGCTCTAAAGCAATTTAAGTTTATTAATTATTGTTGTTGAGGTTGAAATGAGAATCAGTCCAGTCCCCAGCAGAACCATGACTAAAATAGAAAGGTGATGAGCCTTATCTTCAGAAGGGTGGCCCTCTTTTCAGCTTCACAACACCATTTCCATATGTTTACATGGTTACAATGAACCAGAGACATGTTTGAGGATACAGCTGGTCAGGTTCAACGCTGTACCAGATTTGAATGTACCTTTGCTCAGCCAGAACAGAATTTACAGTTTTATAAAATCAAACAAAAACAAAACATAAGGAGATCATTAACTTTATTATGATTGTACCACCTCTGTGGTGGGACTATCCAATTATCCTGCACAAAACCAGGCAAATCCAATCTGGCTAATCTGTATCTATCATCACAAAGTGATGGAGAATGTTATCGTTGAGCTGTGAAGCAGCATTGACTCCCCAGTAACCAACACACTTTTGCTCAGTTTAGGTTCTGCAAGATCATTCAGCTCCAGACTTCATTATAACCTGTATGGACCAAATAGATTTTAAAAGAGCTTGTCATGTGTTGAAAATGCCGCTGTGTGTTTTGTCCCCTTAGAGCTACCAATAGCATGTATGGTAGAGAATTAAAGGAATCCATGCTGTAAATGAATATGTAGCAGTCTGCTTCTTATATGTGTACATGCAAAATAAAAGTTGGCTATTCAGCCTCTCAAGCCTACTCCCCCATTCTATAGGATCATGAATGATCTCTATTTCTGTTTCGAATTCCACATTCCATCCAACTCCATTTGATTCCCTATCTTTCAAATCTTTCATATTTTTCTCAAAACCTTCACAGAGTTGAACTTCAGAGAAGTGTGATTGATGGATTGTGGTATCATGTAGGCCTCGCAATTTGAAGGTAAAAACAATGACTGCAGATGCTGAAAATCAAATACTGGATTAGTGGTGCTGGAAGAGCACAGCAGTTCAGGCAGCATCCAACGAGCAGCGAAATCAACGTTTCAGGCAAAAGCCCTTCATCAGGAATAAAGGCAGTGAGCCTGAAGCATGGAGAGATAAACTAGAGGAGGGTGGGGGTGGGGAGAGAGTAGCATAGAGTACAATGGGTGAGTGGGGGAGGAGATGAAGATGATAGGTCAAGGAGGAGAGGGTGGAGTGGATAGGTGGAAAAGAAGATAGGCAGGTAGGACAAGTCAAGGAGACAGTAACTGAATTTGAAGTCATGAGGGAATTAGGATGAAACTGTCCTTTGATCTTACAAAGGAAGGTGGTTAAGGTGGTTAAGGCCAATCACGGTCCATTGTGCAGGGGTTTCTCAAGATAGTGTTTGGGTCCAGCTGCCTTCAACTGCTTCATTAATGGCCTTCCCTCTGACATAAGGTCAGAAGTTGGAATGATTTCTTTTGATTGCACAATGTTCAGTGCCATTTGCAACTCCTCAGATACTGAAGTATTCTTTACCTTTATGCAGAAAGACAGGAAATTTTGGACTGGTAAGAGCTAAATGAGAAATACTATCTGTATCGCACAAGAATTAGGCAATGGCCCATCTCTCCTTGGTATCCAACAGCATTACCATCAATGAATTTCCACTATTAAACCCATTCTCAACCATTGAGAAACTGAACTGGACTAGTCATATAAAAATACTGTGGATTTTCGCTTGAAAGAGGGGGAAAGGCAGCAGTGAAACAAAAAAGCAAGGCAGCGTAGAAAATTTAGCAAACCAGAAAGGAATTAAATAGAATCATAGAGCTATACAACATGGAAACAGACCCTTTGGTCCAACTTATCCATGCTGACCAGATATTCTAAGTTAATCTATTTGGCCCATATCCCTCTTCAACCCTTCCTATTCATACACTCATCCACATGCCTCTAAAGTGCTGTAATTGTACCAGCTTTCACCACCTCCTCTGGCAGCTCATTCCATACATGCACGACCCTCTGCATGAAAAAGTCAGCCCTTAGGTCCTTTTTAAATCTTTCCCTTCTCGCCTTAACCCTATGCCCCCTAGTTTTGGACTCCCCTATTCTGGGAAAAGACCTTCACTATTCACACTATCTATGCTCCTCATGAATTTAAATACTTCTATAAGTATGCTCCAGTATTTCCGATGCTCCAGGGAAAACAGCCCTGCCTACTCAGCCTCTCCCTATAGCTCACAACCTCCAACCTTGACAACATCCTTATAAATCTTTTCTGAACCCTTTCAAGTTTCACAACATTTTTCCTACAGCAGGGAGGCTAAATTTAAACACAGTATTCCAAAATCTTGATAACTCTCCTGTTTTTAGTTTATGGTTTATCCTTTATCTACATTTTAAACCCCTTTCTATTACCCTGTGTCCAAAGTATGGTTAATACCTATTGATCTGTTTTGAATCTGGACCAGTGTAGCATAAATGAAATTAGTTGGAATTGTTTGTCTTGATTCTGATGGGCTACATGTCTCCAATTAGATTGGAACACATCTTTCAGTCAACTTGACTTCTCTTAAGGGAAATAACTCAATTGTGGAGAATGATAATTGTTCTCTTTTTGAAACGCTGGCTACATTAAGAGCTGCTATTCATGTGAAGTAGTTTTTCAGACATGTTTACAGTTTCTTTTGTTAGTCCAAGTTGGTGATGGGAAATAATGAGAAGACAGAGTCAGTGATTCCACAATTAAGCTGGGATTATGCTTGCTGGTGGTTTCTGCTGATGTTCCTGAACACTTGCTGAAGATTCTCAGACACAAGATCCATATGCATTTAGAAGCAAAGGGACTTATTAGTGATAGACAGTATGGGAGGTCATACCTCACAAACTTGATCAAGTTTTTTGAGGAGGTGATGAAGATGATTGATGAGGGAAAAGTGGTTGATGTTGTCTACATGGACTTCAGTAAAGGCTTTGACAAGATCCCTCATGGCAGACTGGTGCACAAGGTTAAGTTGCATGGTATCAGGGTAAGCTGGCAAGATGGACATAGAACTGGCTGAGTCATAGGAGGCAGAGGGTAGTGGTGGAAAGATGGAGGGTTGTGACTAGTGGTTTTTCCCCAGAGATCATTGCTGGGACCTCTGCTGTTCATATCTACATTAATGATATGGAGGAAAACATAGCTGGTCTAATTAGTAGGTTTGCAGATGATACAAAGATTGGTGCTTTTAGTGAGGAGGATTGTCAGAGGATATTGATCAGTTGGGAGGCATGGACAGAAAAATGGCAGATGGAGTTTAATCTGGACAAATGTGAGGTGATGCACTTTGGAAGGACAAGTACAGTTGAAAATTATACAGTAAATGGCAGAACCCTTAGGAATATTGATATGCAAAGAGATCTGGGTGTGCAAGTCCACAGATCACTGAAGGTGGCAGCGCAGGTAGATAATGTAGTAAAAGAAAGGCTTATAGTATGTTTAACTTCATTGAAAAGGGCATTGAGTATAAGGATAGACAAGTTAAGCTGCATCTCTATAGAACTTTAGTTAGGCCAAACTTGGAACATTACGTATAGTTCTGATCACCACACTGCCAGAAGGATGTTGATACTTTGGAGAGGGTACAGAAGAGGTTTACCAGGATATTACCTGGTATGAGGATTTTAGCTGTGAAGAAGGGTTGGATAGACTGGGTTTGTTTTCACTGGAACGCAGGAGGTTGAGGGGTGACCTGATAGAAGTTAATAAGCTTGTGAATGGCATGGATAGAGTGGAAAGTATAAGGCTTTTCCCCAGGGTGGAGGGGTCAATTACTAGGAGACACAGGTTCAAGGTGCGAGGGGGAAAGTTTGAAAGAGATGTGTGAGGCAAGTTTTTCACACAAAGGATGCTGAGTGCCTAGAATAAGCTGCTAGAGAAGATGGTGGAAGTAGACTCCATAGCAGCATTCAAGAAGCACCTGGACAAATCCATGAATAGGACGGGAATAGAGGGATATGGATCCTTTAAGTGAAGACAGTTTTAATATGAAAGGGCAAAATGTGTCAGCGCAGATTCGGAGGGCCGAAGGGCCTGTTCCTGTGCTGCATTGCTCTTTGTGCTTAGTATGCAGCATGAGGGGAGGTTCTCTGTTCTATAGGTCTGTTTGACTATAATTGAATGTCAGGCTAGAAAATTGTTTCACTGGTGCCATCTTATGGGAGTACTGGATTCACATGGTAAAGTCAGTCATCATTATAAGGAAGCCAGGAGAAAAATGGCCTCTCTCTATTTTCCAAGGCAGCACTTGGTATGCCTTTTTTTTTGGACCTGCTACATTCCCTCTAACACAAATAAGCTTGTAAAAGATTCAACCCTTGACAAATCCCCACAGATACAGACAGCACGGTTTATGCATCTGTCTCCTGGTATATATTCATGTCTCGCGCTTTCCTGATAACATTAATAAAGGAATGTGCCAGATTAGTGGTCTGAGACATCAAGTTGTGGTCTAAATGAATCAATGTTAAAGGTAATGAGTTTAAATTATTCATATTATTGAAAAATTATTCTTAAATTCAGGATACAGAAATTAAACAGGAGTCCAAAAAAATCTAACAGTATTAGAAGATATTCAGCTTTTTAGAAGAAAATGTTCCATATACTTCAGCAATGACGTGTCCAATTTTCAAACTTGACAGATATTTGAACAGTTTGTCTCAAATGACAATTCATCTAGTTAGAAATATAAGGCAGGAGAATATCCAAAATAAAGATCAACCATGAGCATTCTTAGACTCTGCTGAATCCTTGCTCCTTGGCTAATTTTTGAACTTAGCTACTCCAGAGCAACAGAGTTTCATTCACTGCTTCACTGATGTTTCCATACAGACTCTAGGCTAACCGCAATGGGTTCACCTTTCTGCTTCTTGTTCAAGTGATTAGTTAACATTGTATCTTCAATGGAAGGAAATCCAGTGTATGGTGTTCCTCTTGCTGTCTGATAATAGGACAACAATAACCATGAAAGCACCCTCCATAGAGTGCCTTCTGTAAATCAGAGGGTTGTCAGCTGATGAGTACATCCAAGACTAAGATTTGTTATATTTTGGGCACTTTGAGAAACAAGAGATCTAGGGATCTTGGAAGAAAGTGAATTTGATTCACAAGTTCAACCATGATCTTGTTGAGTTGGTATGAGGGCTCACACAGCTGGTTTCTCTGCCTCTTTTTCTTGTATCATATTTGTCTTCTCTATAGGGCCAGTTCACCTCCACCTTAAGGCAATTAAAGATGGCCTATAAAGCTGCCTCATGGAGCAATGCCTCCATACTGTGAAATAATTAATCATTAAATGTAATAAAGATGGTTGTTCACCTTCTTGCCAGTGGAAATGCATTCTCCTTAATTACTCAGTCAAAGCCTTTTTTTTTAGAAAAGCTCTGCTTAACCTTCTCTGCTGAAGGTAAATTATCCCAGATGACTGAAGGGCCATCACCTATTGATAGCTGTAAAATCCTATCAACAGGCATCTGAGTTTCCAACATGCACTAACATCAGGCAAGACCCACCGCCAATAAAGTGAAGTTGAAAATGACCCTTCTTTTGTGAACATTCTTCAGTTCTGAAAGGAAATCACATTGAACTCATAATATGAACTCTGTTTCTTTCTTCGTAGATAGTGCCAGACATGTTAGTCTCTCCAGAAGTTTCTTCTTGATTATGACATTTTTTAGATCATGCTGTCTGAAAATCTAATGTTGCAAGGTTTATTTTTCCAAATGTTTGACTGACTCCTGGTTCTGTGATCTCTCCCACCTGTCTGCTCTATATCTCAGAATCTCTGCTAGCCATCAATTTGTATCATTGATACAATGATATAGAAGTCTGCATTAGAGAGGAAGACCAATTAGTTCACTTCTATCATGTTTGTGCTGGATAAACTATCACCCTTCTTCATCTTATCTGTTAGCTTCCCAATGGACCTTTAGATTTCTCACTCCTTTCCATTCATTTTCCCAAGATTTGCCCTTGGGCTAATTTTCGTCTTTCAAGATCAAGGCATCTAAATGGTTAAGAAATTTTACACAGATTTGCTCAATTAAAAGGTGAGATGGTAACAGTGAACAACCCCCTAGTCTCAGTGGTGCTGGAAGAGGAGACTGGGCGCCTCCTAGCAGAGCACTTTAGGGAACATCTCCGGGACACCCGCACCAATCAACCACACCGCCCCATGGCCCAATATTTCAACTCCCCCTCCCACTCTGCAGAGGACATGGAGGTCCTGGGCCTCCTTCACCGCCGCTCCCTCACCACCAGACGCCTGGAAGAAGAATGCCTCATCTTCCGCCTCGGAACACTTCAACCCCAGGGCATCAATGTGGACTTCAACAGTCTCCTCATTTCCCCTTCCCCCACCTCACCCTAGTTCTAAACTTCCAGCTCAGTAACTGTCCCCATGACTTGTCCGGACTTGTCCTACCTGCCTATCTCCTTTTCCACCTATCCACTCCACCCTCTCCTCCTTGACCTATCACCTTCATCCCCTCCCCCACTCACCCATTGTACTCTATACTACTTTCTCCCCACCCCCACCCTCCTCTAGCTTATCTCTCCATGCTTCAGGCTCACTGCCTTTATTCCTGATGAAGGGCTTTTGCCTGAAACGTCGATTTCGAAGCTACTTGGATGCTGCCTGAACTGCTGTGCTCTTCCAGCACCACTAATCCAGAATCTGGTTTCCAGCATCTGCAGTCATTGTTTTTACCGAGTTGACTTTAACCCCCTAGTGTTAGTCAATTTGTATAGTTATTGATCAACAGCCAATGTGGAATTAGCTGAGTTTAATAAGTACAATAGCAGTGACAGAAGAATGTAAGGGCAATGAAATATTTTATATTAATTAAAGTAAGGTTATGCTGTATTGGACAATATTCTCCAAAAACTGTGGAAACAAAGCATT
The DNA here is from genome assembly GCF_047496795.1 of Chiloscyllium punctatum. Classification (NCBI taxonomy): domain Eukaryota; kingdom Metazoa; phylum Chordata; class Chondrichthyes; order Orectolobiformes; family Hemiscylliidae; genus Chiloscyllium; species Chiloscyllium punctatum. Next base: position 15,547,959 of record NC_092743.1, read on the forward strand.
GGGAGCCCTCTGCAAACACTCAAATACCTCAACTACTTAATTTGATGCTGTGTATGTTAAGTCGGTATAGCACCAATAAGAGTACAGTTTCTGTGTTCCAAATTACTTTGCTTAGCATCGTAATAAGGGTTCAAATCAAGTTCTGAACTAATTGCTTATCGTCTTATCATATTCCAACGTCATGTTTGATAGGAACCATTGATGTTCTTAAAGTTGGTGGCAAAATTTTGAGTTTGCCCTAAGGCTGATGAGAAGACTAACCCCATTGTTAAAAATATCAAGGTCTACAAAAATGATGGATGGCAGCTTGGTGGTTACAACTAGTCAGCTAAAGCTTGGGAGTTTACTTGCATACCTTGTACTGAGGTGTTCGTAGTTTTAACCAAACCGTCTGACATGAGATCTGCTGATGCTCCTTTATGGATTGACTCTCAGTTGCTCTCTCAGGTCCACTCAGAATGGTCACCACCTACTCATAGACAGTTAGGAATGGGCACCAAATGCTGACCTTGACAACAATATCCTTGTCCCATGGATGAGAAAAGAAATCACTCTAAAACGGACCTGAAAATACTCAGCTACACTTTTCTGTAGGAAAATGTTTATCATAGTCTGCTTCAGAATGAACATAATTTGCAAAACTAAGAAAAATACGTATACAAATTTAAAGAAAGCCATGCCGGAGAAACCCAGCACTCTGTGGAGAGTGAAACTCAGAATCTATGTTTCAAGTCATATTGGATTCGAAATGTTAACCCTTTTTCTCTCTTCACAGATGCTGCCAGACCCACTGAGTTTTTCCAGCATGACTTGTTCTTATTTCAGATTTCCAACATCTGCAATATTTTTCTTTTATTAGTAGTATGAATAAGACCTCTGTCTTTGCAGTTCAAGATTTGAAGACATTAAGTACAGCAGGACATAACTACATGTACATCATGCATTATATGCCCAGTTGCATTGATTCTGACATGGTTAAAAAGAAAATGCCTTCTTGTATTTAAGCTACAGACTGTGTGGAGTGTGATTTTTCTTATGATTTTAAAAACTTGAAGGGTAATGAAGAAATTCATTCATAATACATCCTACCCAAGTGTTGTTAATGTTTGATATGTTTCCATACTGGAAGCTAAGTTGATTATTGTTTTAAATAAAATATAGAGTCATCATAGAACAGAATCATAGAGTTATACAGCACACAAACAGATCCTTTGGTTCACTCTTCCATGCTGACCAGGTTTCCCAAACTAAACAAGTGCCATTTGCCTGCGCTTGGCCCATATACCTCTAAACCTTTCCCATTCATGTACCTATCCAATAGGCTTTTAAATGTTGTAACTGTGCCTGCATCTGCCACTTTCTCTGGTAGTTCATTCCATACACGTACCAGCCTCTCAGTGAAAAGGTTGCCCCTCCGGTCCCTTTTAAATCTTTCCCTGCTCACCTTAAAATTATGCCCTTTAGTTTTGAATTCCCCTACCCTAGAGAAACGACCTATGCAGTTCACCTTATCTGTGCCCCTCATGATAATGCTCATGTACAACCTGCCTCTCCAACCAAGCTTTTAGTCACCTCTCCAAATATCAGCATTTCTAGTTTAATGTGAAATTTTATAATACTCTTATGAGATGTATCGAGACTTGCATTAAATGTGCCGTACAAGCCATTATTATCTGATAGACGTTTAAACTTTAGGGACAATGATAATTGGGGAATTTGTTATTCAGCTACAAAAGAATGGCCCTTTTGCACATTTTCACGCATAGTGCCATGCCCTGATCTGAAAGTCAGTTGGCACCACACCAACCAAACATTGTCTGCCGTGCAATGAAAATATGCTGGGAGAACATTCATTGGATTAGAGTGGAACTTCTGCTCCCTCAGTGACAGCAAGCCCCTTCCTAAAGGTATTTGCACATGGCTCTTCCTAATCTCAGTACCAGCTCATGCCCTTCACTCAACCCTAAGTTCCTTCATAACTGCAAAGCCAACTTAGTGCCAACCCATGCTCCCATGCACCAGCCCTTTCCCTTGCAACGCCCTCCCCCCCCACCCCAACTCATCTAACATCCAAATCTCAGGAGCCTTGCTGACTTACAATGAAGTTATGAGTCTCACTTGGAGATGTCAATCAACCTGTTCCCTTAAGAGGCACCACACTGAGCTAATTTTAGGTTCTAAAATCAGTCATATAGTACAGTTCCTACAATGATAGCCCATAGACTTATTTCAACAGTGTGAAATAGAAAGCACTGAATTTGCTTTTAAACTCCACAGATTTGTAAACATTCAAAGCCTGAACAACTTTGACAGTTCCAGAGGGTATTGAAATTCCAATAATCTTTTACAGTCCAACAAACTTTGGCAGTTCTTTAACATCATGACAGTTCTTTGACAGATTGGGAATATTTTGACACAGCTGTGCAAAAATTCAGGCTGAAGTGAAGGGATTTGTTTCTTGTAATAATGCCTGTCAGACACATCCTGTGGGATTCTGTTATATATTCTCCACATATCTTAGGAGATATCCTTTGCTAATGTTCATTAGTTATGATCCGTTTAAAAGGTGGTATGATTTCTGTGACTAATTTTTATTTCCCTGCTACAGGTTAATGGTAACCTCCCTCCCAAATTGAAGAAAAGTGCCCATGAAATGATCCTGGATTTTATTCGCTCAAGGCCTCCATTAAACCCTGTGAGTACAGCTGATATGTTTAGAATATAGAACAGTCACAACTGACCTGCTGGGCTGTGTGATATGTTTGAGTGACACCATGACCATGAGTATGAATGTCATATGGTTAGAAACTTACTTCGAGCTCTTTGTGGAGGTCTGCATTACTGAGGCAGGTAGAAGAGTGTGAGAGCAATTCAAAATGGAGCTGCCCTTGAAAACCTGATTAATATTTTTAGATTAGATTAGATTACTTACAGTGTGGAAACAGGCCCTTCGGCCCAACAAGTCCACACCGCCCCGCCGAAGTGCAACCCACCCATACCCCTACATCTACCCCTTACCTAACACTACAGGCAATTTAACATGGCCAATTCACCTGACCTGCACATCTTTGGACTGTGGGAGGAAACCGGAGCACCCGGAGGAAACCCACGCAGACACGAGGAGAACGTGCAAACTCCACACAGTCAGTTGCCTGAGGCGGGAATTGAACCCGGGTCTCTGGCGCTGTGAGGCAACACTGTGCCACCGTGCCGCCCATAGAAAGTCATAGATGACCACAGTCATCAGTGTTCAGGAGAATCCCTTACTTAGAAAGGGTATGGTCAAGGCTGATGCCTTAGCATTATTGCAGTATATACATATGTATACAAGAATTTTTTAAAATTTTCTTCATTGAAGAATATTAGAAGAATTTAAACATTGACAGGAGATGGTAGTATCATGGACTAGACCTGACGATGTGGTTTTGAATCCCACCATGACAGCTGGTGGAATTCGGAACATAAAGCTAATCTCAGCAAATTGTAACCATGACAACTACCATCGATAGCCATGAAACATCATCCAGTTCTTCAGGGAAGGAAATCTGCCATCCATACATGGTCTGGCCTTCATGTGACTCCAGACCCACAGCAATGTGCTGACTCTCAAATGTGCTGTGATATTGCTACTTGATCATGGGAGATTAGGAATGAACAACAAATGCTGGCCTTGCTAACCTATATCCTGTGACCCTTATATCTCCTGACTCAGTATGTGGGGAGGAGGTGATCCAGCATGGGAAGTCATTTACCTTAAATGGCCCTCAACCATTACATTGAGCCCAGCCCTGGAAAATTGTTGGAAAACAGGCACACAGTGGGGAGCCAAATTGAGGAACCAGTTTCAAGTTTTCCACCTGTTCTAGCCTCTAATCCCTCCTCCTTAGGTGTGGGTAAATACCACCAGTCTCTTCACATCCTCCCTATGCAACTCATTCATAATTCTAAACCAGGTCAAACCTTAAATTTAATCCTTTATAAAGAAAGAAGACCCACCCTGATCCCACATTCCCGATAGCTGTTACCTCTCAATTTTGTTACCAGCCTCGTATTTGCAATTTTGCCAGCCAGATCTGTGACAGTTGTTAATTTCTCTGGGTCACAGGCATCTGCACGGAAACTCAAGCCACATCCACCACGTCCTCGGAGTCTCCATGAAAGAATATTAGAAGAAATCAAATCTGAGCGAAAACTGCGGCCAGTATCACCCGATATGATCAGACGTAGCAAACATGGTGAGTCCATGACAATAAAACTGCAATCTACAAAAGCTGTGGTTTATGGATAATGTTTCCTTTATTTATTTGTGAAGAAGTGACAAAAATACACAATGCACCAAGTTCCATTTCAAAGTCAGTACAGGAAGACCACAATTCCTTTTATCATTATTCATTAATTTTAATGAAAGATCAACTTAAAGAGAAACTCATGCATTAGGCTAAGAGTGGTTGTGGATAATGGGTACAATTTGAAAGGTGCCAATTGGCTGATTATATTAAGGATGTGAATACATTGGAGAGAGCTCAGAAGCAGTTTGCAGAAATAGTTCCACGAATGAGGAATTTCAATTATAGGGATAGATTGAAGAAATTGGGACTTGTATCCTTGGAGACAAAGCCAAGAAGAGATTTTATACAGGTTTTCAAAATCATGAGTAGACTGGATTGAGCAGATGTGGAGAAACCCATTCCTAAAAGGAGCAAGAGGTTTAAAGTGATCTGTAAAAGCAGCAAGGGTGAGCTGAGGAAAGATGCTTTAACTCAGTGGATAGTTCAGACCTGAAATGCACTGCATGGAAGTAGAGGCAGGATCAGTTGAGGAGTTTATTTGAATAAAAAGATAACATGCAAAGGTGTGGGGGAAGAGAGCAGGAGATTGGTACAAGGTAACAATACTCCATTTATAGAGCCAGTACAGGCATGATGGTCTGATTAATCTCCATCAGCACCATAAATTTCTGTTTTTAAAAATAAGTCTATGTAGTGTTTTAAAATATGATTTTTAAAACAAAATTGTAAATGCAGTTTGCAGTGAAGCTAGATCTCTTCCTAGTGTCTAATCTCAGATCAGCATTGTTAAAGGTGGCTGGAACCTCTGCATAGCTCTTGGACCCAGGTCACCATAGGAACTTGGTGGGATCAATGGAGTTGAAGTGGATTGCATTTCAATAGCACCTTACTGCACGCACAGAACGACTCACATATTGGCACCGGTGAATTAGTTTTGTCTTGCATCCACTGTTGTAATGTAGGCAACAGCAATGGGCAAATTGCTCACGAGCAGGCAAAAAGAAATGAGGTTAAAAACAATGACTGCAGATGCTGGAAACCAAATACTGGATTAGTGGTGCTGGAAGAGCACAGCAGTTCAGGCAGCATCCAACGAGCAGCAAAATCGACGTTTTGGGCAAAAGCCCTTCAGTCCAGCTGTTTCTAATGGAGTTTTATGAAAGAATTTTTGTTCACTCTTGGGATGTGAGCATTGTTGGCTGGGACAGGCATTTATTGCCCATCCCTATTTGCCCAGGTGGGTGGTGATGTGGTCAAGGTACACCCAAGGTGTAGTAGGACTATATGTGTTAGTGCTTTGAGCCAGTGACAGTGAAGGAGTAGGAATATGAGCACAAAACAGGATGGTTGGCAACTTTGAGGGTGATGTGGAGGTGGTCCCATGGTTCTGCTGTCCCTTCGCTTCTATGATAAAGAAAGGAGGAAGGCTAGACTCAGAAGCAAGAAAACCCATTGTTCTCTTTGAATTGGATTGTTAGTATTCATCTAACTCAGCAGACAGAATTTCACTTTAATGACTCATTCAACAAATGATGCCTTCAGACATATGTGCCTCCCATTAGGCCGGCAGTGACATATGAGCTTCAGTTACAGCAACTCTCTGACTCAAAATTGAGAATACCACCAACTGAGCAAAGCCACCATGAGTAATTCTGTGTGTGTGTGTGTGTGTGTGTGTGTTTTCAAATGAGAAAACAAATATTAAGGCACTAAAGAAATTCAAAAATGTTTTTGATTTAAGGTATTGAATTTGTTTTGCTGGCACTTTTATGGATTACACTATAAATAAGGTATCTGTTTATCCAGGAGATGGTATGCATTGTCAGTGAAATGTCTACAGGATCCATAGAGCAGATGTCATTCAAGCACATTGTCATACAGTCCTACAGCACAGAGACAGGCCTTTCAGCCCAAACTTTGGCCCACATTAAGATCACTATCAGACTCATGTAGTGTTGCCTTCCATTGTGCAGTTTGTGTTGCATGGTGCTGAGAGTAGTGTCATGCTCTTAGCTGGCTAATTAATACTCAATTAGAGCTAAATCCTCTATGCATACATATATATAATATTGTTTCTCTGGTTATTGAGAGTTCCTCACATAAATACCTATGGAAAGGTTTGTAATAAATGTGTTGAAATATTACACCAATGTCACGGCATGAAGTGCAGGGATGAAAGTTTCAGGGTTTTCTTTCAGCCCTTTGCTGTTCATGATGCAGCGACTGCAGGCTGGGAGTGCCCTTCACGTGGTACTTTGTGGGTGATCTGTTGGTTCCAGCAGCTGAGCTGAGGATGGCACGTTTCTCTCTTCACAAAATCAAAGAAGTATCACAGTGCAGAATATGCTTTTGGCTCATTGTGTCTGCACAGGCTCTTCAATCAGCAACGTGTCTTAGGGTCTTTTTCCTGCCTTTTCCTCATTCCCTTGCACATTTCTTCCTGTTTAAAGAAATCATCCAATGTCTCAGTTGAACCTGCCTCCACCACATTCCCAGGCAGTACATTCCATACCCTCGCTACTAATTTCGTAATAACATTTTTTTTCTCACATCACATCAGCTTCTTTTGAAATTACTTTAAACCTGCACCCTCTGGTTATTGATCCTTTTATGGACCAGACTGTTTCCCCCATATACTCTATCCAACACATGCAACATTTTGAAAACTTCTATCAGATCGCCACTTGGTCTTCTTCTGTTGAAGGTGAACATCCCAACCTCTCCAATCTATTCCTCGTAACTAAAGTTCTTCTGGAACCATTTTTGTAAATATCTTCTGCACTATCTTCAATGCATTCCCATCCCTCTTATACTGTGGCACCCAGAACTGTACACAATCCTCCAAACTGAGTTCTAACCAGTGTCTTATGCAAGTACGATATCTTGCTCTTGTACTCTATGCCTCTATTAATAAAGTGATTGGTAACTAATGAACCTTTTTTTTAATCGTCTTGAGAAACATACAGTCAAATGCAGTCAAACATGCCACTCGAACCCACTGCCAGTCATTGCCAAAGCAAACTTGATGAACATAAGAGCAAGAGACTGAGTAGCAATCAATAGCAGGAAATTTTCAGCAGAAATGTAGAATAGGAGGAAAGACTATGTTGTGCTTTGCTGGACGGTTACAAATCTTCAGTACAAGTTTGAAATACCAGCTTATTTTATTTAGTTGTGGGATGTGGGTGTCACTGACTTGGGCAACATCTATTGCCTCATTGCCCAGAAGATAGTTAAGAGTAAACTGCAATGCTGTTGGTCTGGAGACATGTCTAGACCAGGTAAGAACATTAATACAGCAATTGGGTCTTTCGCAACAGACAACAGTGGTTACATCAGACTAGTATTTAATTCCAGATTTTATTGAATTCAAATTCCACCATTTGACAGGATGGGATTTTAACCTAAGTCCCAGGATATTAGAACTGAAAATGTGTTGCTGGAAAAGCACAGCAGGTCAGGCAGCATCCAAGGAAAATCGACGTTTCGGGCATAAGCCCTTCTTCTTCAGGATATTAGTGTAAAGTTCTGAATTGCTAGCTGAGTGACACTATTGCTATGCCACCATCTCCTTGTGTGCTTTTATAAAGTTAATAAAATATAGTCTGTTTGTTAACCTCTGGCTAATTTCTTGTGGATAACCAGGATCTTGCCAAGCAAGTAGCTGAGGAGTGTGGTGGTGAAGTTGTGCCATGGTGGCTCAGTGGTTAGCACTGTTGCCCCACAGTGCCAGGGACCTGGGTTCAATTTCCACCTTGGGTGATTGTTTGTGTGGAGTTTGTACATTCTCCCCACGTCTGCATGGGTTTCCTCTGGGTTCTCTGATTTCCTCCCACAATCCAAGGATGTGCAAGTCAGGTGAATTGGCTATGCTAAATTGCCCATAGTGTTAGGTGCGTTAGCCAGGGGTAAATATAGGGTAGGGGAATGGGTCTGGGTGGGTTACTCTTCGGATGGTCGGTGTGGACTTGTTGGGCCAATGGGCTTGTTTCCATACTGTAGGGAATCTACTCTAACTTAAACTTTAAATAGAGTTCAGTTGCTTAGGGACATAAACACATTGATGTGAAAGTACAATGGCTTCTGCAATTAATTGTTATCTCTCTGAAGTGTATTGGATGTCTAAAGATTTAATAGAAGCTGGCTTAGCAGTGGAATCTGGGGTCTTATTGATTTGATTCCCATCCCACTGACAATGCCAGCTACCTTTGTCTAATATCTTAATATTTAACAAGATTTAAATATTTAATTACATAGATAAAGGAGTCACTTTGAACACAAATGTCAAGGCGTTTTATACGAACGCTGTCAAACTTCAGAAAATATAAGCAGCAGTAAAATTAGAAATTTCTCAACAGTTTCAGGAGCCAGATTGAGAAATACTGCTGAAGTGGTGAAGGAGGTATTAAGCAGTTTGCATGACAATGTTCATGGTAGAACCAATAAGGTTGATGAGCTGCAGACACAAATTGCAATGTGATTTTATGATGTGGTTGCAGTAACAGATATACAGCTTAAACAAGATCATGAATGAGTTCTTAGTATCCCTGGTTATGATGAGGAAAAAGAGGAAGCAGTATTGATTGATGAACGCTTGCTTATGTTACAGTTCCAAGTAGAAAAGCTAGGTTAGATGATTCCATATCTGAATCTATTTGAATGAAGAAACAAAGGAAGGGCTGTTTCATTCATTGATGGAAACCTTTTTAAGGATTTTCAAACAATGAAAAGTATATAGGTGAATAAATTTGGAGGTAAATTTTTAAAGTGTGTAACAAAATTGAGGCAGTAATATTAAGAGATTTTAAATTTGCTTGTATCGACTGAGAAAAACACGGTGCCAAGAATTAGAAAAGAGAATTTTTTTCTCTGTGGGTACAGAAGAACTTTCTGAGTCAGTATGTCTTTTGTATAACATGGAAGGAAAATAGTGTTGGATCTAGTTCTGTGACATGAAGTAAGGCAAGTAGAATGTGTTACAGCAGGAAATCATCTTCCTACCAGTGTCTGGAATATAATTCTGTTTAAAAACATCAAAGATTATGAGGCTCAATGATGGAAGTGCCAATGTCACTGTTTTAAGAAAGAAGATAAACACACATAAATTGGGAAGGACAATTGCTGGATTAGACGGTTATGAAAGGACGGAGGGAATTGAGGAAAAGGATAGTTCAAATAGTTCAGCACTTGTCCTTCAGTGGGAAAGTGTAAAGTACAAGATGCCAAAAGAAGTGAAACTGAAAATAAAATGTTAAAAAGGAGGCTTATGACAACAAAGCAGGGCAGGTGACTGAGGTGTCAGTGGGTGAGCACTTTGGGGCCAGCGACCATAATTCTATTCATTTTAAAATCATGATGGAAAAGGATAGACCAGACCTAAAAGGTGAAGTTCTAACTTGGAAAAAGGACAATTTTGACGGTATTAGGCAAGTGCTTTCAAAAGCTGATTGAAGGCAGACAAGGTAAAGGGAAGCCTTCAGAAATGAGATAACGAGAAACCAGAGAAAGTACATTCCTGTCAGGGTGAAAGGGAAAAACAATGACTGCAGATGCTGGAAACCAGATTCTGGATTAGTGGTGCTGGAAGAGCACAGCAGTTCAGGCAGCATCCAAGTAGCTTCGAAATTGACATTTCGGGCAAAAGCCCTTCATCAGGAATAAAGGCAGTGAGCCTGAAGCATGGAGAGATAAGCTAGAGGAGGGTGTGTGTGGGGAGAAAGTAGCATAGAGTACAGTGGATGAGTGGGGGAGGGGATGAAGGTGATAGGTCAGGGAGGAGAGGGTGAAGTGGATAGGTGGAAAAGGAGATAGGCAGGTAGGACAAATCCGGACAAGTCATGGGGACAGTGCTGAGCTGGAAGTTTGGAACTAGGGTGAGATGGGGGAAGGGGAAATGAGGAGACTGTTGAAGTCCACATTGATGCCCTGGGGTTGAAGTGTTCCGAGGCGGAAGATGAGGCGTTCTTCCTCCAGGTGTCTGGTGGTGAGGGAGCGGCGGTGAAGGAGGCCCAGGACCTCCATGTCTTCGGCAGAGTGGGAGGGGGAGTTGAAATGTTGGGCCACGGGGCGGGGTGAAAGGGAAGGCTGGTAGGTATAGGGAATGCTGGATGACTAAAGAAATTGAGGGTTTGGTTAAGAAAAGAAGGAAGCATATGTCAGGTATGGACAGGATAGATCAAGTGAATCCTTAGAAGAGTATAAGGGAAGTAGGAGTATACTTAAGAGGGAAATCAGGAGGGCAAAACGGGGACATGAGATAGCTTTGGCAAATAGAATCAAGGAGAATCCAAAGGGTTTTTACAAATATATTAAGGACAAAAGGGTAACTAGGGAGAGAATAGGGCCCCTCAAAGATCAGCAAGGCGGCCTTTGTGTGGAGCCACAGAAAATGGGGGGAGGTACTAAATGAATATTTTGCATCAGTATTTACTATGGAAAAGAATATGGAAGATATAGACTGTAGGGAAATAGATGGTGACATCTTGCAAAATGTCCAGATTACAGAGGAGGAAGTGCTGGATGTCTTGAAGCAGTTAAAGGTGGATTAATCCCCAGGACCTAATCAGGTGTACCCGAGAACTCTGTGGGAAGGTAGAGAATTGATTGCTGGGCCGCTTGCTGAGATATTTGTATCAACGATAGTCACAGGTGAGGTGCTGGAAGACTGGAGGTTGGCAAATGTGGTGCCGCTGTTTAAGAAGGGTGGAAAGGACAAGCCAGGGAACTATAGACCAGTGAGCTTGATCTCGGTGGTGGGCAAGTTGTTGGAGGGAATCCTGAGGGACAGGATGTATATGTATTTGGAAAGGCAAGGACTGATTAGGGATAGTCAACATGGCTTTGTGTGTGGGAAATCATGTCTCACAAACTTGATTGAGTTTTTTGAAGAAGTAATAAAGAAGATTGATGAGGGCAGAGCAGTAGATGTGATCTACATGGACTTTAGTAAGACGTTCGACAAGGTTCCCCATGGGAGACTGATTAGCAAGGTTAGATCTCACGGAATACAGTGAGAACTAGCCATTTGGATACAGAACTGGCTCAAAGGTAGAGGACAGAGGGTGGTGGTGGAGGGTGGTTTTTCAGACTGGAGGCCTGTGACCAGTGGAGTGCCACAAGGATCGGTGCTGGGTCCTCTACATTTTCTCATTTACGTAAATGATTTGAATGCAAGCATAAGAGGTACAGTTAGTAAGTTTTCAGATGACACCAAAATTGGAGGTGTAGTGGACAGCGAAGAGGGTTACCTCAGATTACAACAGGATCTGGACCAGATGGGCCAATGGGCTGAGAAGCGGCAGATGGAGTTTAACTCAGATAAATGCGAGGTGCTGCATTTTGGGAAAGCAAATCTTAGCAGGACTTATACACTTAATGGTAAGGTCCGAGGGAGTGTTGCTGAACAAAGAGACCCTTGGAGTGCAGGTTCATAGCTCCTTGAAAGTAGAGTCACAGGTAGATAGGATAGTTTGGTATGCTTTCCTTTATTGGTCAGAGTATTGAGTACAGGAGTTGGGAGGTCATGTTGCGGCTGTACAAGACATTGGTTAGGCCACTGTTGGAATATTGTGTGCAATTCCAGTCTCCTTCCTATCGGAAAGATGTTGTGAAACTTGAAAGGGTTCAGAAAAGATTTACAAGGATGTTGCCAGGGTTGGAGGATTTGAGGTATAGGGAGAGGCTGAACAGGCTGGGGCTGTTTTCCCTGGTGTATCGGAGGCTGAGGGGTGACATTTTTGAGGTTTACAACATTATGAGGGGCATGGATAGGATAAAGAGACAAAGTCTTTTCCCTAGGGTCGGGGAGTCCAGAACTAGAGAGCATAGGTTAAGGTTGAGAGGGGTAAGTTATAAAAGAGACTTGAGGGGCAACTTTTTCACGCAGATGGTGGTACGTGTATGGAATGAGCTGCCGGGGATATGGTGGAGGCTGATACAATTGCAACATTTAAGAGGCATTTGGATGGTTATATGAGTAGGAAGGGTTTGGAGGGATATGGGCCGGGTGCTGGCAGGTGGGACTAGATTGGGTTGGGATATCTGGTCGGTGTGGACAGGTTGGACTGAAGGGTCTGTTTCCATGCTGTACATCTCTATGACTCTATGACTCTATTAGGAGTGAGATGCGTTGAACCACCAGGCAGATCATGGTCAGTACAGTAAAGAATTGAAAAAGCAAAAATGATAATGCAATGTGAGGCTTTTGAGAAAAGATTAACATTATTAACATTAGGTAACATTAAATTAAACATTTAAACATTTTCTAAATTTATGAGGTATTAGACGTAGCTAGGGTAAAAGTTAGGCTTGTTAGGCACTGAAAGGGAAGTCTTCATGTCGAGGTAGAGAGCAAGGCATAATGTACTTGTATCTATCTCCACAATGGTTAACAATAAAAGCTAGCGAAGGTGAGTCAGAAAATATGATCTTTACTTGATGCCTCACCTGGCCCAGATGGATTGCAACTAGATTCAAACTTAGAAACAGCAAAGATACAGGCATTGTGTCAGACTATTGAAAGATTGCTAATGTGATACCCCTACTTAAAAAAGGGGGAACTGGTGGCATAGTGGTGATGTAACTGTACTAGCAATCCAGGCCAATGTTCCAATTTCAAATCGTACCATGGTGGATAATAAAATTAGAATTCAATAAAATCTGGAATAAAGAGCTAATCAATGGCAGCCACATATCCAGTGTTAATTGTTGATAGTGATAAGCAAAGTTCCAGATATCGAGAAATCTAGACAGGATGGTGACGTGGGCAGAAACAAAGCAAACACAGTTTAGTGCAGAAATTGTGGAATATTGTTGGAAGTATTGTCAAAAGCTTCTCGTCTTGCATTCTTCAGCACATTTGCAAGACTACTGAAGTAAGGAGGAATAATATTCTAAACAGTATGAGAAGAGAGTGCTGGTTGGTTAGTTAGTGAACTCTGATAGAAGTTTGCTATGGAGAGTGCACCAGTTATGTGATGGCTGACAGCTAACAGCCAGGATTTCATTGACCTGGTCAAGGAATGAACTAAAGGATTACTGTCACCTAGTTTGTCAAGTTGACACAGGCACAACGTATGCACATAATACTTCTCTTTGTAAAGAAGCTTTGTAAAAAGCCCTGTGTATTGATATAGCCACCAGTACCCACACGTACACAAAACTGGGAGCCCAGCCTGACTCAGGTTCAGCAATGGGGTACAATCAGACATGTTACTAAAACAGTGTATTCTCGAAAGTCTCAGAATTTCTCATTAGTGTGTACAAAAGTAAACTGATCCTACCCCTGCCATACTAGGAGATACAATTTGGAATTGGCTCACTAGCTGTTCTTTGTAAAGTTATGGCCCGAATTTGACCATTGAAGCTAGAGTCCTGTTGGCAGGAATTAGAGAAACAGTTTGCCGGTAGCAGCTAATTAAATAGCTGCTGCCAGGGGACTGCTGTCCAATCACCAGAAGAGGTGGGAGTTGCTGTCCAATCACTAAGACCTGTTGGGAGCTGCTGTCCAATCACTAAAACCTGTTTGGAGCTGCTGTCCAGTCAGTAAGAGGTGCTAGGGGCTGTGGTTCAGTCACTAAGAGCTGCTGGGGGCTAATGTCCAGTCCTGAAGAGGTACCAGCCCAACCATCAGCCCCACCTGTTGAGGTGGCCATTGCTGTGGCACAGTTACAAGGAGCCGGCACCTTAATATCTGGGGATCCTCAAAGGGAGGGAATGAGACCTGGGAAGTGCCAGTGCTCTGGTAATTGTGGGGATTTGTCATGCATTGAAGGAGCTTAATTGTGTTCCAAATAGGCAGCTGCTCTTCCGACTTTCCTATCGCTGACCTGGCAGTAGGAAGACATCGGACAGACTTGTCTCTGAGCCTTTCCACTGCCATTCTGTCTGCCTGCCCATCTCTTAGCCATCAGCCCAGGGCATGGCAAATTCCAGGCCTGTGTATTGCTTATTGAGAAATCAAGTTTGGTCTCAATTCTCAGGCTATTGGCTATTAGAATACCTGCCAAAGTTGTTTACAGCATTGTTTACAGTGCTCACATGAAGAGCAGCTATTCTGAAACAGGTAGTGTCTTGTTTCCTCTGCCTGTGAAATCATATTCCAGTAAGAAAAAAACAATGTCTTACAGATGAAGTAGAAATAATAGAGAAAAGCATTAGTGTGATTCAAAACAAGGGTTTGCTGTAGCATCCTCATGGATCTAGTCGTCTCACGAACCAACTCATATCATATTTGAGCATCAATCTCAATTCTCCTCCATTAATTGTTTTCTTTCATTGAGAGCTAACCATGTGAATAATTGGAGTAATGTATCCCTTACTGCCCTGTCTTTATTAGTTCTCTGCGTAAAGTTGAAAGATTTCAATGTTGAGATGAAATTCTAACTGTATTATTTTCTCCAGTTTTTTTCCTAACCATCCAATTGTTTTTCTTACAGTAATGAGGCCACTTAGCATGTCTTGCAGTTTTGACTTGTCAGGTAAAGGCAGCTCCGTACCTGACGTGGTGGTTTTTGTCATGTCTCGCTTTTGCTTTTGCATCTTTCACTTCATCCACCTTTGTTTTAACCATTCTTGGCTCCTTTGATTATTTTAACGTTGCTGTTGGTTTTATGGTTTGTGCTTGATGCAGCAGCTTTGGTGGTTGTGGTTTCAATGTCTACGGTAATGGGGTGCTTTCAGCATTTTGCAAATTGAGCTTATGTCAACAAAGAGTAAGTTCGGTTCGATGTGGAAGTGCTTTTGTATTTACTTGTTCATGAGCAGCACAGGCAATGACATCATTGATGCCCACTCCTAATTGCCCTTGTGAAGTAGGCAGTGAGCTGCCTTCCTGAACCACTGCAGTCCATGTGGGTGAAGTTATAGCCACAGTGCTATCAGGCAGAGTTCAAGATTTTGACTCAACGTTGATGAAGGAGTGCAATACCTCAATATAATCATGTATCACTTTTTGGTGATGGGGTGTTTGTGTATCTGCTCCTGCCATTACCCTACAAGGTGGGAGGTGTCAAAGCAGCCTACTGGAGCTGAACGCCTGTATATATGTGGGACCTGCTGTTATCCAGATACAGCATATAGATGAGGTCTAGGAAGGGGCCAAGATCTCTGGGGACTCCAGAGATATCAGGGCAAGAAGGAAGAGTGATTAGATTGAAATTCTCTGGATTCAATTGGAAAGCAAAATGAGAAATCGGGAATAGGCCTTCCCTTTGTTTTTTTTTGTTCAGCTTTTCTTTTCTCCCTCATGAGGTGATTAAAGAACCTTTCTGCGTGGATGGGCAAAGACAGGTTTCTAGATCTTTCTTAGCTCCATACGTAATGTAACCACATGAATGATTTTAAACGGCTACATCCATTACATGATGTGAGTGATTGAATTTCATTTGCTGAGAGCATATTTTTCCTGCTTTACAGCAGAAGACAATCTGCGAAAATGCAGAATGGGAAATGCTGGACTTGTGGCTTGAAAGTTTGTTACTGTGTCGGGTGGAGTATATGGCATTGCATGATAGTGAAAATCAAATCAGCAACTGTTTCAAATCTCTCCTAATTTTAATTTTCAGAGGCGTTATGCAAGTCCGACTAAACTCTCACAATTTATGCACCATGCAGTGTCTGGATCTAATCTATAAAATTTTTCCAAGCAGAGAGCATTGATTAGAGGTGAAGAGTTAACCCTGCACCCACCCACCGAAACCCCCTCCAAATAAAAGCTCCAAAATTGGAAGTGCTGAAGTTATTGGTGATATCTCTACACAAACCGAGGATGTAATCTGGGCACTCACTTCTCTGTGTGCCTCAGTACTTTGTTGAGCAATGCATTTACTCATTAAACCAGTGGGGATGTTAGACGGTTCTGAAGGGAGACTACTCAGTTGAGATTCTATATTTTGGATTCTTACTGTTGAAGTAACCAAGTGCTTTGTTTTTTTTTATTCTGCACGTGGCATTGCAAACAATGGCTTTCACAAGTACTCTTGCAATTACTTTAATTATTTAAATAGTTATTCTTTCCTCCCTACCTTATTAAAAGAGCAGACAATGATGTTCTCTGCTACCTCTGTTAGGTTTGGCCTGTAGTAATGTATTGAGATGGACTCACCTCTGACCCTTGCTCCCACCTGAAAGTTGAGCAGCTCACCATTCTTGCTGATCATTCAATCAAACTGAAAACCTGGCCTGGATGGAGGATCTTTTCTGTTTAAAATAAAGTGCAGTCAGAAATTCCTGGTACATAGGCTGGAGCATCGATATCCAATTGGATGGCATGGTGGCTCAGTGGTTAGCACTGCTGCCTCAACGCGGTAGGCACCCAGATTCGATTACAGCCTCAGGTGACTGTGTGGAGTTTGCACATTCTCCCCATGTCAGCGTGGGTTTCCCCCCACAATACAAAGATGTGTAGGTTAAGTGAATTGGCCATGCTAAATTGCCCATAGTGTTCAAGGATGTGTAAGCTAGATACATTAGTTAGGGGTAAATATAGGGTAGGGGAATGGGTCTAGGTAGGTTACTCTTCGGAGGGTCGGTGTGGACTTTTTAGACCGAAGAGCCTGTTACCACACTGTAGGGATTCTAATTCCATTATTTTATGAGGCAGCTTTTCAATTTTATGTCAAATGAACTGAATGTTTAAATCCAGAGAAGAGCTTTGCCATTTGAATTTGAGCAGGCTGTTCACCCTCCCGAATCTGTGCCATCATTCAGTTAAATCATGGCATACCTGAGGGGGATGCTGGGAAAGTGATGGTGGGTGCCTGAGCTGTGGCTGTAGCAATATCGTAGTGAGCAGGCATGCCATTTGTGGTCGGTGTCTTTTTGAAAATTTTGTACAACGGAGAAGATTTAACAACAGACTTCAAGCAACAAAGTTCACCTGGTGAGAAGGGTTTTACCCTCTTTCATGATTAGAGTTGCCACGTTTGCCTGGTTTGCCAAGAAGCAAAAAAGAGTTTGAGTCTGCAATTTGCTTGTGCAGAAAACGTGTTGAACACTGTGATAACTTGAATATATCACCAGAATAGGAACAATGCGCTTTCACTGTTAGGCTTGTACATTTTAGCTGTTTTACAGAAACTGACTCAATAAAAACACACTGCCAGGAGCAATACCAGGCAGGTGGCAACTTTAACTTTGACATGCAAGCAGCAGAAGTATAGTGTAGGAGTAGCCTTCTGAAAGATCCAGTCGTAGGGTAGACTTTTTGACTCCCTTCTTCCGTGTTTACAGATGTGACAACCCAAGAGAGGAGAAGGAAGACCTCACCCCCTCCTATGGCCAATGGTGCAGTTATGTCCCAAATTACAGAGACTGATGCCCACACGTCACAAGTCCAAAGAAGAAGACTCCTGAAGGCACCTACGCTGGCAGAGATAGACAGCTCCGACTCTGAGGTAAACAGAAATGTGCTCGTGAACCTAGTCTCTGTTGTTCATTTATTCATGTGTGTGTCCACATGTATGTGCATGTGTGAACATAAAAGTATTTGTTCCTGCAGTATGTATGCGTGTGGATGTACGTGTGAGCATGTATGAGTGAGTAGTTTTTGAATTGAATTGAATTTATTGTCACGTGTACTGAGGCATGCTGTCTTGTGAGCAATACAGGCAGATGATAGAGTTGAGTAGCATTGATAAGTATATAATAGGTAAACAGCGACAAATACAAAAACACAGGTACAGGCAAATGTTAAGAGTTTGTGAGTCCATTCAGTGTCCTAACGACAGTAGGGTTGAAACTGTTTCAAAACCAGCTGGTGCGTGTGTTCAGGCTTCTGTACCTTCTCCCTGATGGTAGAGTCTGTCGAAAAACATAGTTTTTCGCCTGTAGTTAAACATCGGAGAAAGAATTTTGGACTTTTTCTCTTGCACTCAAATCAGGACTGTAGTGCAAGACACCAAATTTAGAAAATTGATGTGTCTAACTTGCTCATCAATCTTGATGAAAGATGAAAAGTGTTGACATCATATCTCTTTCTCTGAAGGGTTTTAAGTTCAGTATTACCAAACACTTTATATAGAGATATCTGCAGAGTGAAACTACCCGTCATGTGTTTAAGTAAGTACACAGGTGGTCTCATTGAAACACGTAAGATTCTTAAGAGGTTTGACAGGTTAAAATCTGAGGGTATCATCCCCTTCATGGGAGAACCTAGGACTTGAGGGCATAGTCTCAGAATAAAAGATGCCAATTTAAGACTGAGATGATGAGGATTCTCTTCTGTCAAAGGGTTCAAAGTCTTTGGGACTTCTTGCTGTGGGGGGTAAACTCCTTTTGTATATTTATGACCGAGATAGATCTTGACCACTTGGGAAATGAAAGGTTATGGGGAAAGGGTAAGAAAGTGGAATGTCAGATCACCCACGGATCAGAAAGAATGGTGGATCAGGTTTGAGAGGCCAAATGGTCTATTTCTTATGGTGAAAGAGAAAGAAAGGAATGGATAAATGCGATTTGGAGATGGTTCATAGAGTTATATAGCACAAAAACAGACCCTTTGGTCCAACCAGTCCATGCCGACCATATTCCCAAACCAAACTAGTCCCACTTATCTGCATGTGGGACTCTGCATCCCTCCAAACCTTCTTTATTCATGTACTTATCCAAAAGTCTTGTAAATGTTGTAACTGTACCTACATCCACCACTTCCTCAGGCAGTTCATCACACACATGAACCATTCTCTGTGTAAAAAGGTTTCTCCTCATGTCCTTTTTAAATCTTTCTCCTTTCATCATAAAAATATGCCCACCAGTTTTGAACTCCCTTACTCAAGGGAAAAGACCCATGCTATTTTGTGGAGTATAAAAGCCCAGCACAGATTATTTGGGTCAAATACCTGCTTCTATGCTGATAATTTATGTAATTCTTTAAATACATCAATGTCATTACAGTATTCCTTTTTCCAGTTGATGGAGAAACTGCAGCAACTTAATATGCAAATTCTGTGGCAACTGTTACCATTATTGGGAAATTAAATTCAGTGTCACATCTGCTTGGGGTTGGAGTCATCTCAATCTCATATCTTTGTACTGTATTAAAAGCTGGAATACTGGTCTTGATTCAGAGTGATTGTATTTATTTCCTTTTGTTCATGGGATGTGGGCATCACTGGCCAGACAGTGTTTATTGCCCATCCCTAATTACCCAGAGGGTAGATAGGAGTCAGCCACATTGCTGTGGGTCTGGAGTCACGTATAGGCCAGAGCAGATAAGATTGTCAGATTTCCTCCCCTAAAAGACATTAATGAACCAGCTTGGCTTTTATGAAAACGAACAGCATCTGGCTCTGTTTTGTCCAAATTTTTATCAAGTTTGGAATTGAAGCCCACACGTGTTTTTTAGGTCTTTGTCATATTGATTAACGTTCTTACTTATTTCCGATTTTGGTGCTTTCTTATGCACTGATGGGATGTGGGTGTTGCTAGCTGGTCAGCATTTATTACCCATCCCTAGTTGCCCTTGAGAAGGTGGTGGTGAACTGCATTCTTGAACCGCCGCAGTCCATATGCTGTTGGTTGACCCATAATACCCTGAGGAAGGAAATTCCAGGATTTTGACTCAGTGACAGTGAAGAAATGGTGATATATTCCCAAGTCAGGATGGTGAGTGGCTTGGAGGGGTACTTGCAGGGTGGTGTTCCCATGTACCTGCTGCCCTTGTCTCTCTAGATGGCAATGGTCATCAGTTTGGAAGGTGCTGTCTAATTTCTGTAGATTGTACAGAACTGCTGCTGTCGAGAGAATGGATGTTTGTGAATATGGTGTCTATCCATCGGGCTAGATGATGTCAAACAAGGAGAGTGCAGTTGGAACTGCACTCATCCCAGCAAGTGGGCAGTAAATTGCAGCCTAGCTAGCATTGGCTACATCCCTTGAATAATTAAAAGAAACGGTAAAGGACCATATGATTCAGAGCAGGAGTAGGGCCAATGGACCTTTGGGTCTGCTGCACCTTTCAGAAAATCAATGTTGACCTTCTAGCAGTCTTCATTTTCCCATCCTGTGCTTTTATACATTACCCCTTCCCTAGTGGAATATTACTAGAAGAAACTATTACTTAGATTAGATTACTTACCGTGTGGAAACAGGCCCTTCGGCCCAACAAGTCCACATCGACCCTCCGAAGAGCAACCCACCCAAACCCATTCCCCTACATTTACCCCTTCACCTAACACTTAGGGCAATTTAACATAGCCAATTCAGTGGACAGCTTGAACTGACAACCGGAAGCGGCAGAGACAGGCCACTATAAATGCCGGAGGAAACAGCACAGAAGCGCTTCACAGGAGGCTCCCAAGCACTGAGGATGTCACCTAGACAGGGGACGAAACGTTTGCAAGACAAATTCCCAGCTCGGCGAACAGAACCACAATAACGAGCACCTGAGCTACAAATCTTCTCCCAAACTTTGAACACCTACGGGCGAGAGACGCTAAGACAAGCTAGGAAATGGGAATCCTATGCCAACCGCCTAAGCGCCACATACGAACAACTCCAGTTCCTGCATGAATGCTGAAAGAATCGAATCCTTCCACCATGTGTCAGATACAGACCACCAGTCAACAATCCACAAGCCAGGGACACAGCCAGACAGAACGGATTCAGGATGATCCAGGTAATGATTACAGACGCTCACAACAGACTACACAAATACAGACAAGAAATTGCGTGCCAAAAATCGTTAATTTCAAAAACCACCAATCAGGAATGGATCCGGACCATAGAACAGGCTGTCACTATAGGACAGAAAAGGACTACACACCGCAAAAAAACGGCACTAAAAGAAAAAATGGCCAAACTAACACACAAAGAAGAGGACACCACAACACACACCTGGGTTAGAAACCTCTCCCACAGACAGCTCACAGACATGGAAGGAACAATACTGGCCAAGGGACTCAACTACAACCACAGGGACGCCAAGACAGCAGACTTCCTAGCAGCACTAGAATGCACACTCAGGAACAATGGACTGACAGAAGAGACACAACAAACTGTGAGACAAAGTATCGTATCCCTGATAACGAGGAAAAGACAAACACATAACCTCAACACCAAGGAGAGGGAAGCACTAAAATCACTAAGAAACGATAAGAACATAATCATACTACCAGCAGACAAAGGCAGAATAACGGTCATCCTGGACAAAGCAGAGTACATCCAAAAAGCACAACAACTACTTGCAGATACCAACACCTACCAAAAGAGGGAGTTTGACCCCACCCCACAGCTCACCAATAGGATAAACAACACACTGAGGAATCTACAAAAAAACGGACAGATAACCAGGTCTGACCTACAAAGAATGAAACCTGAAAGCAACAACACCCCCAGATTCTATGGACTACCCAAAGTGCACAAACCAGACATCCCACTCAGACCTATAGTATCACGACCAGGGACACCATCACACAAACTGGCCAAAGAACTACAGCAGAAACTGAAACACCTGATCAGCGGATCCAGACACTCTATACAATCGACACAGGAATTCTTGGACATCATCAGAAATATACACATAGACAAGGAAGAAACTATGGTCTCATTCGATGTAACGGCACTGTTCACCTCCATCGACAAAACACTAGCCAAAGAAACAATAGCCAACTTGCTAGACAGACATAACAGACAACAGGACGTTGAACCTATCAACAAAGACGGCATACTTAAACTACTGGACTTGTGCCTCACAACACACTTCACATTCAATAACCAAATATACGAACAAATCAACGGAACACCCATGGGCTCACTGATCTCTGGACTCATAGCAGAAGCAGTAATGCAAAGGTTAGAACAAACAGTCTTACCACAACTTCAACCCAAACTCTGGGTCAGATACGTGGATGACACCTTTGTAATAATTAAAAACACAGAAAACACACACCAGATCATCAACGCCACACTCACAGGAATCCGATTCACTAGAGAGGAAGAAAAGGACAACCAACTCCCATTCCTAGACGTGATGGTACAGAGAACACCGAACGGAGAATTCACCACAAAGGTCTACAGGAAAGCCACACACACAGACCAAGTCCTAAACTAGGAAAGCAACCACCCCAACACACACAAACGAAGTTGCATCAGGACACTATTCAAAAGGGCCACAACACACTGCAGCACACCAGAACTACAAAAAGAGGAAGAGGAACAGCTATACAAAGTATTCGCCAAAAACGGATACCCTCGCAATTTCATCAACAGATGCCTAAGGGAAAGACAACGGAATGAGGACATGCCGCAACCCAAAGGACTAGCCACACTACCATACATCAGGAGCATTTCTGAACTGACAGCCAGACTACTGCGACCACTAGGACTCATAACAGCACACAAACCAACAGCCACGCTCAGACAACAACTCACCAGAACGAAGGACCCGATACCCAACATGAGCGAAACCAATGTAGTGTACAAAATCCCATGCAAGGACTGCACAAAACACTACATAGGACAAACAGGAAGACAGTTAACGATCCGTATACACGAACACCAACTAGCCACGAAACGACACGACCAGTTATCCTTAGTAGCCACACACACAGTCGACAAGCAACATGAATTCGACTGGGACAACACTACCATTATAGGGCAAGCCAAACAGAACAGCCAGGGAATTCCTAGAGGCATGGCACTCATCCACAGACTCTATCAACAAACACATCGACCTTGACCCAATATACCAGCCACTACAGTGGACAGCTCGAACTGACAACCGGAAGCGGCAGAGACAGGCCACTATAAATGCCGGAGGAAACATCATAGAAGCGCTTCACAGGAGGCACCCAAGCACTGAGGATGTCACCTAGACAGGGGACGAAATGTTTGCAAGACAAATTCCCAGCTCGGTGAACAGAACCACAACAACGAGCACCCGAGCTACAAATCTTCTCCCAAACTTTGAATAGCCAATTCACCTAACCTGCACATTTTTGGACTGTGGGAGAAAACCCACTCAGACACAGGGAGAATGTGCAAACTCCACACAGACAGTTGCCTGAGATTAGATTAGATTACTTACAGTGTGGAAACAGGCCCTTCAGCCCAACAAGTCCACACCGACCCGCAACCCACCCATTCCCCAACATTGACCCCTTTACCTAACACTATGGGCAATTTAGCATGACCAATTCACCTAACCTGCACATCTTTGGACTGTGGGAGGAAACCGGAGCACCCGGAGGAAACCCACGCAGACACAGGGAGAATGTGCAAACTCCACACAGTCAGTCGCCTGAGTCAGGAATTGAACCCGGGTCTCTGGCGCTGTGAGGCAGCAGTGCTAACCACTGTGCCACCGTGCCACCCATAAAAGTCAGTTCAGAAACTACAACACTACAATGGCTGGGAATTGAACCCGGGTCAACTGCTTGGAAGGCAGCTATGCTCACCACTATACCACCATCACCCTGCCAGCTATAATTAAATGCACCTGTTCCCTGACCGGGAATCGAACCTGGGCCACAGGGGCGAACGCGCTGTTTAAGCATTGTGTGAATTTTAATTAGACATCACCCAATTTAAGTCAAGGTGATGAGTAATGGTACGTAACCTTCAATGTGTTGTGATTATGAAAACCTACTTGTTTATCATTGGCCTGAAGTTCACATTCTCAGATAGACCAGTCATACAGACTATACAATGGAACCGTTCAAATTTGTTGGGTAGACATAATAACATGAACAGTGCTGCTCTGGGAGAGTTTTCAAGGCATTCTGATGTGTTTGTTTTTCTAAAATGCCTTCTTCGTGTCTTATGCTCAGATCATCTGATGTATGCAGTGTATCTGTGTCACCAATTCTGAATGTCAGTGCAGTTTTCAATTGTTCAATTGTTTGTCGTTTGACTAGTGTGTGTGCCTGTTTGTGGTCTGCTGTTAGTTAAATCTGTGTGTTCAACTGGAGAAACATTAACTAAACTGAAAGCCAGAAGCAGTCAGTTGCAAATATGAGAGAGTTTTAAAGTTCCCGTTTGGACTTGGAAGCATATAGAGATGGCATTGTAGTTTCTGAAGTATAAAACATAAATGTCAAGGTCCATGCTTTGTGACTAAAATGTTGACGCAGTGTGCCTTTATTTATTTTTCATCTGGGTTAAGTGAAGATGGTGTGTTTATGTGTGGTCAACAGATGCTGGCCATCTTGGTCTTGGGTGACCAGCTCCACTTGTGTGGGAGCTGCTGACTTTGTTAGATCTCACTCTCCCATAGGCCAGCTGTCTCCAGCCTCGGGCTATGAAGTGGGTTCTTTGACTGTAGCGTAATGAAAATAGAGACAATAGAATAGAATAGAAATTTATTGTGACGTGTACTCTTATTTGAAAAGTTTTATAAGTCACCCCGCCACAGCACCTACACTAATGGCAGAATTCAGAGATAATAATTTTAAGAAAGTAAAATGAAGGCAAAGTTCATCACAGTTCAGTTAACGGCTCCCGGGCTCAGGAAAAGCCATAAGGAACAATGGAATATCTTGAAGATGCAGCCTGGATGATATCGCCTTTCTGGAATAAAACCGCCATTCCGGGATAATGCCACCACTCCAGGATCATAGCACCATTCCAGAATGATGCCACCATTCCAGAATGAAACCACCACACCAGGATGACGCCACCATTCTGGGATAATGCCGCCATTCCAGGATGATACCAACTCTCCAGGATGATGCCACCATTCTGGGATAGTGCTGCCATTCCAGGATGATGCTGTCGTTCCGGGATGACATCGCCACTCCGGGATGATGCTGTCACTCAGGGGTGATGCAGCCATTCCAGGATAATACCACTATGCTGGGCCGCTGGAATACCTTGAAGCTGAAGATGAAGAAGACCTTCACATGGGGAAGGGACCTGCACTCCGGGTCAAGACCACCATGCCGTGCTGAGACCACCACACCACTTCTCCTCCTGGGGCCTGGTTGCAGACCTGGAGCTTTGGCCCAGACTGCAAGTCCAGGGGGAATCAGCCTTGGGCCCATTCCTCACTCACCGAGAGACCCCGGCTGGGGTGAAGCCGCATCCAGCGTGTTGCTGCCATTGGAGGCCTCCTCCTTCACACGGTCACCCTCCAGACTTAAATGAAAAGGAAAAGAAAAGAGAAAAATGAAAAGAAAAGAAAAGAAAAAGAACTCAGTAAAAAAAAGGAAAGAAGAGAAGGAAAGCTGACAGGAGCAGGCGATCCCCAGGCTCAGCTCAGCTACTCTGCCACCATCTTGATGTAATGGATAGAGAGAGAGAGAGAATCCCATCATGGAATTGTTCCTGACTCTATACTGGGTCAGCTGAACCTGGTTTTTCAAAATTAGAGCTGAACTGGTGAACAACAATCTTGGACAATGCTGTCAGTTGTGCTGTGCTGGTTATTCACACTCCACTCCACGCACACTGTAATGCAGAATCTATGATGAGACTCAAGTAAGGGGCTGAAGGAGTGTGATACTGTCAGAGGTGCTGCCTTTCGGATGTTCTGAATCCCTCAGGCCTCATTTCTGATCATCTTCTCTGCAGCCCTTTGTTGCCCATTTTAACCCTATAATTGTGGCATAAAATAACACTCTCTCACTTCAGATCTGTGTTCACTGGGAAAGACACAAGCAATCTCCCAGAGGTAACAGTGGCTGAAGGACCCGAACTGAAGGGAATTTATATTTGCCGGGAATTGGTGTTGGAGAGACTGTTAGGTCTGAAGGTTGATAAGTCCCCGGGGCCTGATGGTCTACATTCCAGGGTACTGAAGGAGGTGGCTCGAGAAATCGTGGATGCGTTGGTGATTATTTTCCAGAGTTCGATAGATTCAGGATCAGTTCTTGCGGATTGGAGGGTGGCTAATGTTGTACCACTTTTTAAGAAAGGAGCGAGAGACAAAGCAGGAAATTATAGACCAGTTACTCTGACCTCAGTGGTGGGAAAGATGCTGGAGTCTATTATAAAGGATGAAATTATGACACATCAGGATAGCAGTAACAGGATAGGTCAGAGTCAGCATGGATTTATAAAGGGGAAATCATGCTTGACTAATCTTCTGGAATTTTTTGAGAATGTAACTCTGAAGATGGACAAGGGAGATCCAGTGGATGTAGTGTACCTGGACTTTCAGAAAGCCTTTGACAAATCGGAGGTTAGTGAGCAAAATTAGGGCGCATGGTATTGGGGGCAAAGTACTGACTTGGATTGAAAATTGGTTGGCTGACAGGAAACAAAGAGTAGTGATAAACAGCTCCCTTTCGAATGGCAGACGGTGACCAGTGGGGTACCGCAGGGATCAGTGCTGGGACCGCAGCTTTTTACAATGTATATTAATGATATAGAAGATGGTATTAATAATAACATTAGCAAATTTGCTGATGATACAAAGCTGGGTGGCAGGGTGAAATGTGAGGAGGATGTTAGGAGATTACAGGGTGACCGGGATAGGTTAGGTTGTGGACAGATGCATGGCAGATGCAGTTTAATGTGGATAAATGTACGGTTATCCACTTTGGTGGCAAGAACAGGAAGGCAGATTACTACCTAAATAGAGTCAAGTTTGGTAAAGGGGCAGTACAAAGAGATCTGGGTGTTCTTGTACACCAGTCAATGAAGATAAGCATGCAGGTACAGCAGGTAGTGAAGAAAGCTAATAGCATGCTGGCCTTCAAGAGGGATTGGGTATAGAAGCAAAGAGGTTCTTCTGCAGCTGTACAGGGCCCTGGTGAGACCGCACCTGGAGTACTGTGTGCAGTTCTGGTTTCCAAATTTGAGGAAAGACATTCTGGCTATTGAGGGAGTGCAGCGTAGGTTCACAAGGTCAATTCCTGGAATGGTGGGACTATCTTATGTTGAAAGATTGGAGCGACTGGGCTTGTATACCCTTGAGTTTAGAAGACTGAGAGGGGATCTGATTGAGACATATAAGATTATTAAAGGATTGGACACTCTGGAGGCAGGAAACATGTTTCCGCTGATGGGTGAGTCCCGAACCAGAGGACACAGCTTAAAAATAAGGGGTGGGCCATTTAGGACAGAGATGAGGAGAAACTTCTTCACCCAGAGAGTGGTGGGTATATGGAATGCTCTGCCCCAGAAGGCAGTGAAGGCCCAGTCTCTGGATTTGTTTAAGAAACAGTTGGATAGAGCTCTCAAGGATAGTGGAATCAAGGGTTATGGAGATAAGGCAGGAACAGGATACTGATTGAGGATTATCAGCCATGACCATAATGAATGGTAGTGCAGGTTTGAATGGCAGAATGGCTTACTCCTGCACTTATTGTCTATTGTCTATTATTTATGACTAGCCAGCAGAACACTGAAATACCACAATAAAAAATAGTTTACAAACATAACTGACATTTGAATCAAATTTTATTTAATTTGTTCAGGGGATGTGGGCATTGCTGCCTGGGCCAGTATTTATTACCCATCCCTAATTGCCCTGAGCTGCCTTC
This sequence comes from Chiloscyllium punctatum, assembly GCF_047496795.1. Taxonomy (NCBI): domain Eukaryota; kingdom Metazoa; phylum Chordata; class Chondrichthyes; order Orectolobiformes; family Hemiscylliidae; genus Chiloscyllium; species Chiloscyllium punctatum. Next base: position 15,575,671 of record NC_092743.1, read on the forward strand.
TTGAACTGCTGCAGTCCTTGAGGTGTACGGCATCCACAGCACTGTTAAAGGGGACCTTGACCCAGCAACAGCAATATAGTTCCAAGCCGGAAATAAAAACAGAGTGCTGGAGAATCTCAGAAAATCTGTCAGCGAGAGAAAAACAGAGTTAATGTCTTGAATTTGATATGATTTTTTTTCAGAATGGTCAACACTAATCCTAGAATCCCTACAGTGCAGCAAGAGACCATTCAGCTGATTGAGTCCACACTGACCCTCTGAAGAGCATTCCAACCAGACCCAACCCCCTGCCCTGTCCCTGTAATCCTGCATTTCCCATGGCCAATCTACCTAACCTGCACATCTTTAGACTGTGGGAGGAAACTGGAGCATCCAGATGAAACCCACGCAAACATCATGTAAACTCCACAGACAGTCACCTGAGGCTGGAATCAAACCCAAGTCCCTGACACTGTGAGGTAGCAGTGCTAACCATTAAACCACCGTACCACATATTAATCCTTTCTTTTAGTGCTTTTACCATTGAAGAGACTATATCTATATCCAAAATGCTAAGCATCTTTTGTCTTGATAAATGATACTTAGGTGTGTATTTCCAGTATTTTTCATTTGCTTTCTGTAATTGATATAATTTTAGCAATTAAGAAAATAACATCCTTTCCTCTATACAGATTGCCACCTAGTGGCCAATGTATGAATGAATAAACCTTATCATCTTCAGCTCCAAAAGCAGGTTAACCCACAGCAACACTATCTCCATGGAGGGTCGGGGTCAAGGAGACAGGTCCAAATCCATCCCAATCCGAAACCCGGCTGCCCAACCAACTGAGTCCCCAAGGAATCAGAGTTGCTTTGGCTTGTGTAGTCTGTAATAATAGAGACTGCACTTTCCATCAGAACTGATCAGGAGCCACTCCCACCAGCCTGGGATTTGGAAGGATTTAAATAGAACATAGAACATTACAGCGCAGTACAGGTCCTTCGGCCCTCAATGTTGCGCCAACCCGTGAAACCAATCTGAAGCCCATCTAACTTACACTATTCCACTCTTGTCCATATGCCTATCCAATGACCATTGAAATGCTCTTTAAGTTGGCGAATCTACTACCGTTGCAGGCAGTACATTCCACGCCCCTACTACTCTTGGAGTAAAGAAACTACCTCTGACATCTGTCCTACATCTATCACTCCTCAATTTAAAGCGATATCTCCTCTTGCTAACCATTGCCATCGAGGAAAAAGGTTCTCCCTGTCCACCCTATCTAACCCGCTGATTATCTTATATGTCTCAATTAAGTCACCTCCAAACCTTCTTCTCCTTTATGAAAACAGCCTCAGATTCTTCAGCCTTTCCTCATAAGACCTTCCTTCCATACCAGGCAACATCCTAGTGAATCTCCTCTGAACCTTTTCCAAAGTTTCCACATCCTTCCTATAATGTGGTGACCAGAACTGTTCACAATACTTCAAATGTGGCCGCACCAGAGTTTTGCATAGCTGCAGTATAATTTCATAGTTCCGAAACTCTATCCCTCTACCAATCAAAGCTAACACACCATATGCCTTGTTAACAATCCTATCTACCTGGGTGGCAACTTTCAAGGATCTATGTACCTGGACACCATGATCTCTCTGCTCATCTACACTACCAAGAATCTTACCATTAGCCCAGTACTCTGCATTCCTGTTACTCCTTCCAAAATGAATCGCCTCACATGTTTCCACATTAAACTCCATTTGCTACCTCTCAGCCCAGCTCTGCAGCTTATCTATGTCTCTCTGTAACCTACAACATCCTTCGTCATTATTTACAACGCCACCGACTTTAGTGTCATCTGTAAATTTACTAACCCATTCTTCCATGCCCTCATCCAGGTCATTTATAAAAATGACAAACAATAGAGCCAAAACAGATCCTTGCGGTACCCCACGAGTAACTGAACTGCAGGATTATTATTTCCCATCAACCACCACTTCTTTCAGTTAGCCAATTTCTGATCTAAATCACCCTCAATCCTGTGCCTCTGTATTTTGTGCAATAGCCGACCTTATCAAACGCCTTACTGAAATAACTATTGATATTCAACCAGTTGATCATGCTCTGAATGCACCAAGTCCCAGACTGACACTTGTAACTGGCTCAGAGGCTGGGACACTGCCCAATGTGTCATAAGACCCCACAATAAACTTTCTGCTGGCTTTCATTCCTGAGGAAGCACAGCTGCAACTGAATGGAACGCAACAGAGACAAACTTGTATTTGTATAGCACCTTTAACACAGTAAGGTGGCCCAAAGCGCTCTATGGGAGCGTTATCGAGAACAAAATATGATACTAGGCCACACAAGGAGATGCTAGAGCAAATGATCAGCGATGACTGAGAGTGAGGTTTAAGGAAAGAAGGAATTCCAGAGAATTGACTCTTGGGAACTGAACTATCATCATTACAGTCACAGAAATTACTGGAGAAACTCAACAGGTCTGGCAGCATTTGTGGCTTATTGGACTTGAACCATAACTCTGCTTCACTCTCCACAGGTGCTGCCAGACCTGCTGAGATTCTCCACTTTCTGTTTGTGTTTCAGATCGTCAGTGTCTGCAGTTATTTTTTGATTTATCAGCTTTACTGATTGTTTTATATTCCAAATGTTCTTATTTGAAATTAAAATATGATAGAATTTAAACTGCTTGATAATTGAGTTATCCACAAATTGTTGTTTCCCAGGCACTGAAGGTTAGATTGGAAGGCTGGTATTTCCTGAAACATGGAAGGTTAAGGAGTGAATCAATAAATCTTAAATTTTGAAAATGTTAAGTTTAAAGCAACTTTAAATTTGGAGAAAAGCTTTTCAGGAACTCTCTCCCTAAAAAAGTTGCAATTGCTTGCTGAATTAAGAATTTCTAATATGAGATCGACAGATTGATGTTAGTCAAGGAATATGAAGCAATGGTAGTAGGTGATTGGAGTTGGGATACAGACTTGCCATGACTTCATTGAATGCAGGAGCAGTGTAGAGGGGCTGAATGGCCTGTTCCTAATCCTGTGTTTCCTTTCCAAATTTTCATTGCTGAGTGTAGGTGTACCTCGAGTCTGAAGAGGGTGGCTCCCTTTGCCAAGGATGATCATGAAGACTTTTGTTGTTAGATTGACATTTTTGCGAAGAAGACATTAGCCACCAGGGGTTTGTAAAGTAGTTCAACTCAAAATAAAGTCTGAATTAATTGTTGTTACTGTATTCACATTCATCTGCCACCCTTAGGCTCATCAAAGACAATCATCCTCGCCTGCAAAGGATTAGTCTGTATACACACAAAAGCAAAACTTGTTATAAAAACTCAACGGGTCAGGCAGCATCTGTGGAGAGAAAGTAGAGTTAATGTTTCAAGTCCAACGACCCTTCTTCAGAAATGTTCATCCTGCTTTCTCTCCACAGATGCTATCAGACTTACTGAGTTTTTCCAGCAATTTCTGCTTTTGTTTCTGATTTTTAGCAACCATGGTTCTTTGGGATTTTTTGAATTGTCTGTATACACACATTTGATTGACAATAACAGTGCTGTGCAGTTCAGATACCAACCAGCATGTAGCTTCCACTTGCATTTCAACATTTGGCCGTTTTTTTTTTCTTCAAAAGGAGGAGAGGATTAAGATGTTGAGGAGCAGTTCCAGTGGATCAACATTTAAAGTGGAAGACAGCTCCCCGGACACTCCAAATGGCAAAAAGAGTAAGTAAGATGGAATCTGTCCACACGCACTGAGTCACAGCAGAAAACTCCATGGAAGCAAGGTCACATGGTTTAATGAGCTGAACCTTCATTAATTAATCAACACAGAGCAGGGAGCTGGTGGGTAAAGAGTCACAGTCATAGAGTCATAGAGATGTACAGCATGGAAACAGACCCTTTGGTCCAACCCATCCATGCTGACCAGATATCCCAACCCAATCTAGTCCCACCTGCCAACGCCCGGCCCATATCCCTCCAAACCCTTCCTATTCATATACCCATCCAAATGCCTCTTAAATGTCGCAATTGTACCAGCCTCCACCACTTCCTCTGGCAGCTCATTCCATACACGTACCACCCTCTGCGTGAAATAGTTGCCCCTTAGGTCTCTTTTATATCTTTCCCCTCTCACCCTAAACCTATGCCCTCTAGTTCTGGACTCCCCGACCCCAGGGAAAAGACTTTGCCTATTTACCCTATCCATGCCCCTCATGGATAGGGTAAATCTCTGTAAAGTCACCCCTCAGCCTCTGAAGCTCCAGGGAAAACAGCCCCAGCCTGTTCAGCCTCTCCCTGCAGCTCAAATCCTCCAACCCTGGCAACATCCTTGTAAATCTTTTCTGAACCCTTTCAAGTTTAACAACATCTTTCCAATTGGAAGGAGACCAGAATTGCACGCAATATTCCAACAGTGGCCTAACCATTGTCCCGTTCAACCGCAACATGACCTCCCAACTCCAGTACTCAATACTCTGACCAATAAAGGAAAGCATACCAAACGCCTTCTTCACTATCCTATCTACCTGCAACTCCACTTTCAAGGAGGTATGAACCTGCACTCCAAGGTCTCTTTGTTCAGCAACACTTCCTAGGACCTTACCATTAAATGTATAAGTCCTGCTAAGATTTGCTTTCCCAAAATGCAGCACCTCATATTTATCTGAATTAAGCTCCATCTGCTACTTCTCAGCCTAGAGACCCATCTGATCAAGATCCTGTTGTAATCTGAGGGAACTCTCTTCACTGTCCACTACACCTCCAATTTTGGTGTCATCTGCAAACTTACTAACTGTACCTCTTATGCTCGCATCCAAATCATTTATGTAAATGACAAAAAGTAGAGGACCCAGCACCGATCCTTGTGGCACTTCACTGGTCACAGACCTCCAGTCTGAAAAACAACCCTCCACCACCATCCTCTGTCTTCTAGTTCTGTATCCAAATGGCTAGTTCTCCCTGTATTCCATGAGATCTAACCTTGCTAATCAGTCTCCCATGGGGAACCTTGTCGAACGCCTTACTAAAGTCCATATAGATCACATCTACCTCTCTGCCCGGATCAATCCTCTTTGTTAATTCTTCAAAAAACTCAATCAAGTTTGTGAGACATGATTTCCCATGCACCAAGACATGTTGACGATCCCTAATCAGTCTTTGCCTTTCCAAATACATGTACATCCTGTCCCTCAGGATTCCCTCCAACAACTTGCCCACCACCGAGGTCAGGCTCACTGGTCTATAGTTCCCTGGCTTGTCCTTACCACATTTCTTAAACAGTGGTTGCACCAGCAGGCAGTGAGTTTCCACTTGGGGGTAGAGGATTTGTGGATAGGACACAGAGGGAAGAGCAGGAAGGGAAGAGGCAACTGGGTGGCCTGCTAGCCCCAAAAGCTGGAGTTTCTGAGGCCTGGGAGTGAAATTTGAGGGTCTTGATGGTGAGGAACGTCAAGGTCTGAATCAGGGAATTGGAGGCCAGAGGATGAAGCTGGAGGCCTACTAACTCTAGTTTGATGGCTTCCTGAAGGTTCAATGACGTAGTTTACTTCCTCCAACCACCCAATGAGATCAACCAGCTTTTCCCTTTATCTGCAATATTTTTATATCCTGCCATGGCAGTTGCTCTCTGCCAGGTCCTGGAGATTAAGCTCGGTGGCTCAGTGGTTAGCACTGATGCCTCACAATGCCAGGGACCCGGGTTCAATTCTCGCCTCGGGCAACCGTCTGTGCGGAGTTTGCACATTCTCCCCGTGTCTGCGTGGGTTTCCTCCGGGTGCTCCAGTTTCCTCTCACAGTCCAAAAGATGTGCCCGTTAGGTAAATTGGCCATGCTAAATTGCCCCTAGTGTTAGGTGCCGGGGAATGGGTCTGGGTGGGTTGTTCTTCGGAGGGTCGGTGTGGACTTGTTGGGCCGAAGGGCCTGTTTCCACACTGTAGGGAATCTAATCTAATCTAATCTAATCTTCCAGATTCCAGGGCAATCCTGAAGGATTGGAAATTCTACCAGGAAAAAGAGGAAGGAGGTGGATTGGAGTAGATTGGAAGGGGAGGTTGCGGGGGCTTTGTGGCATCAGTGGTTTGGGGATGTTGTGGGAAGTGGGGGGGGAGGTGAAGGCCAATGGTGAGGAATGGGGATCCTGGGGGTGCTGTATCCAATAGGAAGACCTAAAAGTGCTCACCTCCTGTATCCAACAAATCCTGACTTCGATGAAGCAGTTAGCAAACCCAAATTGAAGCCAGAAACTAGATGACATTGGGGGTTTGACCTTATTTAGCTGCTTTCTGAGTGGTGCCTTTAAAACTGAGAATAATTATGGTGAGGTGTGTTTGAATCAGGAGATTGATTCCCCCCACACCCCAAACCCCACCAGGTTTAGGTTAAAATACCTCCCAGTATTTTCACAAATTTAAGGACAAATAAATGGAACTCAGAGACAAGTGATACTCAGAGACACTATGTATGCAGAGGAACTGCAAGGATTTGCTTCTGAATAGCTGCAGTGGATTTCAAAACTGAAGTTTCTTCCTCTGAAAAATCAACATTATATCAGAACATAGAAACAAGTTAGTTTACCCACTCCAGCATGTTAATAAAAAAGCTTGCATTTACATAGCACCTTTCACATGCAAGATGTTACAGAGTACACCCCAGCTCATTAAGCATTTTTAAAAGCAGAGGAAGGAACACAGATGCCAAGTTGTGCACAGCAAGCTCCCACAAAGAGCCTGGGGGTAAATGACCAGATGATCTGTTTGAGTGATTAGTTGAGGGACAGATGAGGAAGTCTTGGTTTCCGATATTTTTATTGCTCCTTAATTGTGGAAACTGTATCTAAGGAGCAGCAGCTGCATCTGATGATCAAATTGAGAGATTGGGGCACCCCAGGATTTGTGGATTTTTGGGTTTAAAGGAAATCAAACTCTTAGGTAAGATAGGGTAAGAAAGAAAAGTTGAAGTCAAAGATCAGCCATGATATTGAAAGGTGGCCAATCCTGTTCCTGATTCATGGAATCTCTTATTGAGTTCTCGATGCTCCTGGTTCCTTCAGCCTTATTGTAAGGGTTGATAAATAATGTGCTCGATTAAATATGGCATCTCCATTTTTTTGCACTTGTTTTTGAATCCATAGCTCCTCCAATGTTCCTGCCCATCTCCTCAACTCCACAACCTGAGCGAAGGAAGCAACCTCAGAGGCGACACTCCATTGAGAAGGAAACGCCAACCAATGTGCGTCAGTTTCTTCCTCCATCTCGGCAGAGTTCCAAGTCTCTGGTAAGTATAACGTGATGGAAAATTGTGCTCAGATTCCAGTGGCATTTCCCCTACTTGAGATGATTACATAGATCCCTGCAGGGCCAAAACACTTAAAAAAAGATATTTGAATTTCTAGTATGTTCACACATCAAGATGACATGTTTTTAGACATTTACTGTAACTATCAAACTAAAAGCATCATTGAATAGCCACTAATTAGGAGCCATTTTATACTTCAAATTATTGAAACGATCCTGCTGTTGATTTTTAGAATGACTGACAATCTGATATATGGTTAAACTTTACTCTAGCCTTTAAATGGAATCAATCAAAAGCCATTCTCTGCTCCACTGGTCTCTTCCTTTTTCCTTTTCCAATTGGGTGTCTTCCTATTTCAGGACTGAAGTTGATGATAAAGATTATCCTGCAGATTCTTTCCTCTAGTCAAAGCTGGTGAATCTTGCAACCTTCTATAAATTCATTCTAACTTTGTTTCTTCAATCTGAGCATGGACTTTTGCATGGTGAATGATAAAGCCCATCTTTTTTTGCTTCAGATGCAGGACTTACCACCTCTTTGTCTTCTCTCTCTGTCACACACAGTCTGCAGACTATTTCTGTCAGACACAGTGCTATCTTAGAAAATTCCATGAATTGGTATTGCAAGAGGTTGCTTTGGACTAAGGCAATGTGAATCATCTAAGCCTTGTATCCAGGCAGAAATGCTGAATAGCTAGTTCTCAATGTTATTCTATCTTAGCATTAAATGGGCAGCTCAAAGTGTAAAATTTAAAAAGTGAAAATTGTGGAGAAACTCAGCAGGTATGGCAGTGTCTGTGGAGAGAGAAACAACATTAATGCTTCAAGTACAATGCGACTGTTCTTCAGAAGACATACTGCCAGACCTGCTGAGTTTCTCCAGTATTTTTCTCTCTTTCTATTTCAGATTTCCAGTATCTGCTGTATTATATGTTTATTACCTTCGCTTAAAGAATAACCTGTCAATTACACCTGATATTCCTAATACTTGCTTGTAAAATCTAGAGACTTAACAACTGGATTTTCACAAACTTTTGAAAATGGTGGTGGGACCCAGAGGCGGGAGTTGTCCATCACATTTTTAGCAGCAGACTAGGGAACAGGATGTGATTCACACAACCAGGAAACCGAAACTAAACAGGGTTATTTGAACTTAGTGATGAGTTTGTTGGTTTGTGAGCTCTAGCTCAGAGGGGTGTGTTGAATTGTTGAAATAAATGTCAATCTTCTTAAAACGTCTGTTTAAGGGTCATATTCTGAAATTTTTAAAATTGAAATCCTTGTGGTTTAAAGTTACTGTGAGTTTAAAAAAAAAGTATAATGTACCTTTTGAAAGGTTATTTGGCATAGATTAGAAAAAATATCATCTGTTTGTGCAATTTAAGAGTTCATTGTTGATATTTCCTAAGGACTGTCATTATGTTCTAATGAATGCTTAGCTGAATTTTAAAAAAACACTATTATCTCAGGAGATTTCTAACTCATTCCTGGGAACAGGCATTACTGGCTCGGTCAGCATTTATTGCCCATCCCTAATTGCCCAGAAGGCAGTTAAGAGTCACTGTGGGTCTGGAGTCACATGTAGGCCAGATGAGCTAATGACGGCTGTTTCGTTCCCTAAAGACCATTAGTGAACCAGATGGGTTTTTCCTGACAATCAATAATGGTTTCACAGTCATTTTTAGACTCTTAATTGCAGACTTTTAATTGAATTTGAATTCCATCACCTGCCATAGTGAGATTTTAAAATCAGATCCAATAGTTTAATTGATCGTTAAGGAGACCATGAAAGGATTAGTAGTCTTTAATGCAGGGCCTGAATAGAAATTTGTGTTTAACATTTGAGATTTAAAAACTTTGAAATAGTTTCATGTAAGGGATTCTTTTTAATATCAAGTGCATATCAGGGAGAGCCATATGAGGTTATTGGGAGTTTTCAGACATGGTGGGCTGAAGGGCCTTTTTCCATGCTGTACTGTTCTATGTCTTATGTCCACATGGCTCCTGATGCTGGATACTGCGTGAGTGGCTTCAGGATCTAAGGGATGAATAAGAATATCAGCTGGCCTGGAGTGATAGGTTGGAAAATCCATGTATCAGGATTCCTGAGGCTAAGAGTCCTGTTTAGATTAGATTCCCTACAGTGTGGAAACAGGCCCTTCAGCCCAACAAGTCCACACCAACTCTCTGAAGAGTAACCCGCCCAGACCCATTTCCCTCTGACTAATGCACCTAACATTATGGGCAAATTAGTATGGCCAATTCATCAGACCTGCACATTTTTGGATTTTGGAAGGAAACCCACGCAGACACAGGGAGAATGTGCAAACTCCACAAAGACAGTCGCCCGAGGCTAGAATCGAACCTGGGTCCCTGGTGCTGTGAGGCAACAGTACTAACCACTGAGCCACCGTGCCGCCAACTGTTCTCGCATTTAAAATTGCAGCAGCCCCTTGCTGACTCTACTAAGCAGTTTCCCACTCAATACATGCTCTTCATTAAATTCTGTTGCAAATCTGGAGCAGATGGAAGGGAGAAAGCTGGAATGTAGATACAACTGGTAATAAGAAAGACACATGGAATTTTGGCATTTATTGCTAAAGGAATAGTGTACAAAAGTAGGGAAGAGTTGCTGTAACTATATAATGCATCAGTGAGACTATACCTGGAAGATTGCTTACAGTTTTGGCCTCATTACTTGAGGAGGGATGTAGTTGTATTGGAAGAAGTTCAGAGGAGGGTCACCAGATTGATTCCAGAGGTGAGAGGTTTGTCTTTTGAGGAGAGGTTAAGCATTTGTCTTGACTTTAGTAGAATAAAGGAGATCAATTGAGGTAAATAAGATGCCAAAGGAGTTTGGCAAAGTAGATGAAGGGAGGAGGTTTCCTCACACACACAAATCTAGGATGAGAGGTCATGTTTTCGGATAAGGAGTAGAAGCTTTCAAACAGAAAAAAGAAGAAATTACTGCTCTCAAAGAGTTGTGAATCTATGGAATTCACTATCCCAGACCATGGTGCATGCTGGAACACTAAGTAAATTTAAAGAAGAGATAGACAGATTTTTAATTAGGAACAGATTAAAGGGTTATGGGAAGTGGAGTTGAGGCCTAGAGGTGAACAGCCATGATTTTATTAAATGGTGGAGCAGGCTTGAGGGGCTGAATTGCCTGCTCCTACTCCTAGTTCTTATGTTCTTTATTGGAATATATGGAGTGGATATAAAAAGGAGGGTGGTGAAATGGGCACAAATTTGGCAGTTGGAGCCCATTTTGTGAAGGAAATCAAGGATTGAGAGCAAGTGCTGAAAGAAGTGGATAGTTGTGAATGAGGGCTTTAGTTAGACTGGGAAGTGAAGATTATTCCTTGTGAGTAGTCAATGTTTAAGACAAGATTCAATAAATAGAGCTGCTTCCATTCACTTGGTCATTTCCAGACTCACCTTACAGCACTTGCTTCAACTTTGCCTATAGTGCTGCTAGATCATTTTCTAATTCAAGTTCAGATATCCAGCAACCACAGTAATTTGGTTTAGTTTTACCAGTTGGGTTATGCTGGGAGTTGCTGCCTCTTACTGTCACACCCACTGGTCACACCTAGTGTAGGTTATCAGCCTCATGGTTGGGTGGGAATGGGCTGGAGGGAGTGAGATCTCTGGAGTCCCTCTGTCTACCAGTGACAGAATCATGGGGGATTTTCCAGTCTCTCCAGGTCCCAATTAGCAATGCTGCCACCCTAGTTTGACACCTAAAGTTTGGGTTGAGCTCCTCAGAACAGCATAGGAGACCCAACATGGAGTGTGAGTGGAATGCAGAGTTTAATCACCCTTGCACACAAATCTAAGAGCAGTCAGCTACTTTTCATTCGATCTACTCACTGAGAGGGAGCCTACCACAAGCAGCAGGCATCATTTATTTCCATTGACTTCAAAGACAAAATCACCACAATATGTTCATCTGTTGGTGGTGTACTTTAAAGGAATCTTTGGTCAGCACTAAGAGTCAGATAGTGCTGTGGGACCTCCTAGATTCACTTAAACTGACAGAGCATGTGTCACCTTAAATTCACCTGAGGTGGGTCTTGGGCCTACAGCACTGGGGCCTAGAGGCATGATTGCTGATAACTGAACCAGGCCAACAGTGCAAGTAACTGGGGACAATCAGACACATAGCCAGTGCAAACCTTGTGCAAGTTTCTGCTAATTTCAGAGATGTTCTTAAAGTCTCTGTCAAAGTTTCAATCCCTCCGTGCTTTCTTAAATTCATTAGAAATGGTCAAGACCAATCCAGGTTGACTTCATTATTCCTGATGCTGAAATGTACGGCTTTGGTTGGCAATAGAATTGCAGTTTGTTTGTTTGTGGTTCCGACGGAGATTCCCCATGCAAGTTTCCATTGTAACCATCTATGTGTTGTCCAGGTGTCCAGGCTAAGCAGTTTATTACCTCGGATGAGCCACCGACTGTTTATCCCAAGCATGCAAACAGTCTCCATGCTCAATTCTTGCCCGCTGGAAGCCGCCATGTTTGGTTTGGTGGGGGCTGTGTATTTTCTGTGTGAGGGAGTCTTTACCAGCAGGTGGAAAACACCAAAGGTTTGCTGTTTCATCGTTTCTGAAATATTCCTCTTCAATAACCAAACTGGATCACTGTCGCTTTCCTACCAACAGCAATGCCAGATTGCATTACTAAGATTGCTACTATCTGCTTTGATGGTTCCATTTCTGATTGACACTGATTTAATTTTTTCTTTGCTTTTTTAACTTTTTGGAGGGCGAGATGATGGTATCTAACATTAGCCATTTCTCAAATGTATTTGCTTGAAGTGCCAGTGTGTCAAGAAACATGAAGCAATTATTGAATTCGCTACCTCCACCTTATTGCCGCTATCTCTGTTTGGGTTTCTCATGTAAATTGGAATAAGGTGATGAACCCCTAATGACTAGGTTTTGTTAATCTCAAAGACAGTGATGTTCTTCTCGTTGAAAGGATAAATTGGAAATGTTTGGGTTAAATCTCCCTTTTTTTGCATTGAAATTAGTTGAGTGGAAGAAATCTCAGTTCTTTAATGCTTTAATGTTAAAGTGTTGAAGTGCTGAAGTGCAAATATTTTGAGGCCTACAGCCACATTCACAATTTGAAACTTGATTTCTCGCCCTCCTGTTAATGGGCAAAGAAATTAAACACTAATCAACATGGGGAAATGATGTGTGAGCACATTGTATGATATCTTTATGGCAATGTTTTCTTTGTGTGATTTGTCAATCTGTAATGTTTCTTTTCAATCCTCTGCCTTTCTACATGTGGACTATTCACATTTTCAACATAATATTTATCAAATGGAGTTTGTTGCACTGGCTTTATTTAATGGCAGGTTGGAGGATCTTGTGTGGGTTATCAAAACTATGTGTTAATTCTCTTTGCAGCACTTCTTGTGGGTTTAAAGGAGCATAAATGCTTCCTGTAAGCCCAATAAGCTAACAGTGAGCAACCACATACTCACATTCACTCACATTTACTCTCACTCTCACTCATGCAAACACACATTCACTCACGCCCACTCTCACACTCAGACACACTCTAATTATCTCTCACACACACACATGCTTTCACAGTCACACTCACACAAACACACACTCTCACTCTCGCACTCCTCACACAGAAATACATACATAAAAATGGCCTCACTCACAAGAGCAGTGACCTTGTGAAATAGTTTGTGTTCAAGTCTGACTCTCGGCAATTGGTGCTAAACCGAAGCTGTACTCTCGGACATGCCATCTTTCATTGTTAAACAAAGACTCAGTCTGCCGTCTCAGGTGAACATCAAAGATTCCCAGGCACTGTTTCAAAAAAGAGCAGGGAAGTTATTCCCCATGCCCTGATCAATATGTATCCCTCAGGTGACACCACTTCCTGTGTACCATGTTCCTACATTACAACAATAACTACACCTCAAACAACAAAGACGAGCAAGACAAGCTGGCGTATCCAGCCATGTCCACATTTCCTTGGACAAATACAAAAATAAACACTTCATTGACTGTAAACTATTTTGAGACATGTAATGGTCATGCAAAGTGCCATATTAACGCAAGTCTTTCAGACTTCCTACCTGAAAGGCAATCAGCCTGCCTTGGGTGTATAAAAACAAAATTAATAGTTAAAAAGTACCCAAGTCTAAGTTTCTCAATCTCACAACAGCGTCTCCAGATCCTTCTCCACTTCAGGTTTCACATCTGAGCTAAAGTCCAGGGAAAAGTTTCTGATAGAAATGCATGGGACCCATTTTCTTTTCCCTTTTTGGTAAACTTACCAATCATCTTGAAGAGTAGGTACTAAGGAGCTGTGTTATCTACACTGGCAGCACACAGTACAAGGTAAAATCTGTCCAGCCCCTTCAGTTTCTAAAAAAAAAAGACCAGGTAAATGTATCTGCTGGAGAATGGTGATGAATCAGGTTTGTCAAAGTTCCAGGATTGTTCTGCGGTTTCCACTAGTTAAAGATGGATCTCGTAGACAATGCAAGAGCAAATCAGCAGCAAAATCATTCCATTGTTTAAAAAAAGGTTCTGTTTTCATCTCACACTTAGGGCTGACTGCACATTCGGGAACCAGTCAATCAGGTAATAAGGAGCCTATTCTCTTCCATATTGGTACAGGAAGACCACCAATAGGAATATCAGGGTGGGGCACTTGACAGTAGGAGACCAAGTGGTGAATTGTCCTTCCAGAGTTGATGGAGAGGAGGGAAGGTGCTGCTCCACAGAGAGGATCATTCTGAGGCCACTTCTGCATCTGACTGACGCAAAGCAGCTTTGGGCTTTGGTTTTGTTGACTAGAGGATATGTAGAAAAGGGCAGGAGATTGGCAATAGGGTGTAGAAATGATGCAAGCATGGTGGGGTATCTAGCCTTCATCTACACTGTAACGATTCAGTGATACCCCAGACCTGTTCACAGAGAAAATGTGAGGACTTTTTATTTACAGATCATCAGGCAAGATATCATGGTAAATATTGTAAGCAGAGTTAGCAGCAGTACTTTCCAGGGTGGACAGAGTTTTCCACTTGTTACATCTTCATTCTTGTCTCTTACCTTTGTCATCCCTACCTGCCCCGTCCTCTTCCATTTGCTATATCCAAGCTCAGCAGTTATCCCCCCTCCAGCAGTGCTGGGCAGTTTCATGATACATTTGTTATTATGTGAAAAAATACATTTTATTTAAGAATCAAAGTTCTCAGAAAAATGTAAAATGCAATTCGAATATTTATAAGAAGAGTGTTGTCAAAACTTGCCTTCTTATACACATCAGGTCAGATACAGGAATGCCAAATTTCAAATGACTGTAATAAGTTGTACTAAAGGAATTTTTTAAAAAGTGCTGATTTGCTGGCAAATCAACTCTTATCAAAGATAATCAATCAAGCTCCGAGCATGACTTAGTATGCTTGCTGGAAGTGATAAACCTTCATACACAGAGACCATCCTCTGCAAACAGAAGGAATGTGTTCAAGCTTTTGTTACACCTCACTTTGGGAAGACACTGGAAATCAAGCCCTACTATTTCCAGATTTGTCAAAAAAGTTTTACTTGTCTTTTAGACCCAAGCTGACAGGAAGCTGGGAGCGGGTTTCTGTACTTAAATTACAGAACCTATGGCTCCTTGAGCTTCCTTCTTCTTGGTACTTGGATTTGCTTGTAGGAGGCACAAGGCAACTTGTTCACAACTTATAAAGTCTCTAATTGGTTAAGAGCCACAGCTTATAGCAACTGATGAGGGAAAATAAATTGACTTTCTTTAGGTTTGAATTTTTTTTAAACTACAGAGAGGACAGCTCCTTCCTTTCTGGAGGTTTGATGGCTTATGACCCAAATAGTCGCATCCATAAGTTGTGCAGCTACCAGGGAACCAATCACATTGTTGTTGGCAGGCATATGTTGCCCAACGAAGCTCCCTCCTTGCAATCTCCTCCCCACTCCACCTTGTCTGTAGTAACTTCCTGCACTGCTTGAACAAACAGCAGTGTAAAGATGAGTGTCCGGTAACTTGCACTAATCCTTTCCACACTCCTTATTTTTAAAACATTCCTTTTCCCATTTCAGGCCACAATCCAAAGCACAAATAGATATGTTCTTTGTCCCTTGACCCTGTTTTATATTGCCTCAGTAATTGGAAAGCCTATAGTTCCCCATTGGCTTTCACGTAGCAATGCCTCAAGCTCTGAATATCCTCCCTAAACCTCTCTACCACCATCTCACTTTTTTCATCTAAGAAACTGATTTAAAATCTAACTCTTATCCAAGCTTTTGGTCATCTGACCTAATACCTTCTTAAATGGCTTAATATTAAACCTGGTTAAAATCTTTGGGTGAAGTTCCCTGAAACAACTTAGTACGTTACAGGTGCCATATAAATATTAGTTATTGTGATGTATTATTAGCTGCAGAAGACTGTGGTAGGAATCAAGGAAAGTTATAAACAATTCCAATTAGAATTGTGAAATATTACTTAATTCTCACCTGCATTCTAGAATTTATATAGTAGGTTGATGCTGATGTAGTGATAATGTGGCTAGACCAGCAATCCGGAACTCCAGGCTAATGTTCTAGGGCAGTGGGTTTGAATCCCATTGCGGTATACGGTCAGATTTGAATTAGATAAAGGACTGTTATGATGTAGTGTTTGTGTCCCTACCTCCAAGTTCGGGGGCCCCTGCACAGGTCCCAGCCTTTCAAAGACACATCTCTGAACAGGTTGAATATGAAAATATCCATAATTGGTAGCTGGGCCAAGGGAGCCAATCCATGCAAAAGCTTATTTTACCCTGACCCATTGTAAATGTAGGTGCTCAAATGAAAACTGCTCCCACTATATTTTTTAAAAAGCCCAGTATGTTCAGGTGGTTAGAATAATGAAGAATAGAGCTAAAAGTTTCAGCGTCTTCTGAAATGCCAGCTCTGCAGTGAAGTAAAACTTGATTTAAAAGAACAAGGCTGATCTTATGTTTACATCATATAAAGACCACTCTTACTGTGTTTGGTCCCTATTACATATAAATAGATTCAAGTCTGACTCTCGGCAGCTTTTTTCCTGTTGTTATTGGACTTTTGAAAAGACCTCTCAAATGTTACTTCAGATCTGTCTCTCTGCACCTTTTCTGTGGCTGTAACACTATTCTACACTCTGTTCTGCTACTCTGATGCACTTTGTAATATATGATTCACCTCTGTAGCATGCAAAACAATACTTTTTACTATCTCTCAGTACATGTGACAATCAATCTTCAATCTATTATTAAGGCACAGAAATTTGGGAAGGTAGCTGACGCTGTGCGTAAACTCCATATTGAACATTAGAAAAACTTTTAATGTATTCAAATGTGTTCTTCAAATCTTTTAAAAATCTGCTAAAGTTTCCAAACTGTTTTGCTTGTGGTTGTGTTTGTGTACATGTATGTGTTCTCCTTTGAGATAACGAGTGGTGCCCACGTACCTGTTATCCACCTGTCCTGATCTTATTCTTGAATGACTTATGTTTCTGAAAAATGAATTACAAGCCAATGAAACTAACTGAAATACTGGAATGTTAATGGGAACCTGAATGGTTGGCAACTCATTTGGACATTTGTGTTGTTGCAGGAGGAGTTCTGTTACCCTGTGGAGTGTCTGGCACTGACTGTGGAGGAAGTGATGCACATCCGACAGGTCTTGGTGAAAGCAGAACTAGAAAAGTACCAGCAGTACAAGGATGTCTACACTGCTCTGAAGAAAGGAAAGGTTTGTTTTGAACAAATTGGTTTCCACCAGGTTGGTAATTAGAATCGTAGAGATGTGCAGTGTAGAAACAGACCCTTCTGTCCAACTTGTCTTTGCCTAGATATCCTAGATTAATTTAGTTCTATTTGCCACCATACCCTCTAAATCCTTCCTATTCATATACATATCAAGATGCTTTTTGAATCTTGTACTTATACCAGCCTCCACCACTTTCTCATGCTCTGTGTGAAAACATTGCCACTTAAGTCCCTTTTATATCTTTCCCCCTCACCTTAAACTAGGCCCTCTACTTTTGGACTCCCCCAACTCAGGGAAAATAACCTAGCACATTTACCCTATCCACGCCCCTCACGATTTTATTAACATCTATAAGGTCACCCCTCAGCCTCTGAAGCTCCAGAGAAAACAGCCCCAAACTATTTAGCTTCTCTCTATAGCTCAAACCATCCAATCCTGGCAACATCCTTGTAAATCTTTTCTGAAACCTTTCAAGTTTTATTCTTCATGATGACTTCATGAGCATATATTTCACAGTAGTGTTTTTTTTTAAAACATGCTGCTTATTATTTTTTATCCTGCTGTCAAGCCTTTATTTTCACTGTAGGAAGGTGAGGTTAACTAGCCCATCAGTTAGACATCATGGTCTAGATATTGGATTAATACAGGGGGCTGGGAGGCTGTCAGACTTGGTGGCTCACCCACCATGTTTAAATAAATACTTAAGGGCATTGGAGCATGTTAGAAGTTCAATTGTCTTCAAAGTTACTGTCGGGCCTTTGTTGCCCAGTGGTAGTGTCCTGACCACTGGTTCAAGTCCCACCTGCTCCAGCGGCATGGCTCAGACCTAAGATCAGCCGGCCCTTTGATTGGCGGTGGGATGTCGTCCTTCCCAGGGAGCTCTCTCAGCAGCTAACAAATCACAAGATGGTCGCGAAATGCATCCAGGCCTCTTGCAAACAGCCAAGATGTGATTATCCCAGATTTTGGGTCCCACCATTTGACCAATATGAAGGGATGCAATTCTTTAAGAAGACCGGTAGCAGGAGAAAGTACAGCAGATCAATTGGAGAAAGGAATGTCAATGATCTCAAGGTCAAGAACCAATTCCACTTCCTGGAAATACGTGCGAAATTTGGGGTGGGAAATGTGGCTCTAGATTTGGTCAAGGACCCACAGATCCCACATCCAGTGACACAGAATTTCCTAGGTGAACAGACATATTCGTTAGCCAGTGACTTCCAATGATGATTGCCTGGGTCCACTTTATATTCTAAAATTGGAGAGAAAAGAGATTCAGTATTCTGTCATCTTCTGAGCGCCCTTGGGAGGGAAAGTGAGATAATGTTTCCCAATGCTTTCAGATGTGGACATTCAGTCACTTCCTCATGGATACCTAAAAATCAGATCAAAAATCAAGTGATTACAACTTCAGTAGAGGAAGTACTCATCACCAGAATTCAGCATCACTATCATATGTTCATCATTTCAAAAAATAAATGTGAAATACTTTAGTTCCCTAAAAGTTACATGCAATTAACTAGAGTGTTTAAGTATTCCATGCAATATTTGAGCACCTGCAGATATTTCCTCCCTTTTTCATGCGTCACAATACAGTAACTCAGAAACTTTTCATGCTGCAAAAAAACATTCTATTAATAAATATTATGTGGCAGAAGTTACTGAAGAAGTGACTGGTTTCATTGCTGAAGCTATTATTTTGGCTGTCTGTGTCTAGTCATAAGGAGGCTGTTAAATCAGCCTCAAACAGAGTAGTTTTACTGAAATCTAACCAGAAAGTGAGAGTGATGATTGAGCTGAAACAATTAACTTGTGACATTGACTCGTGGGTAAAGCAGGGACCAGTAAATCTTGAGTAAAGCTTAGTGTACACTTCATATAGCAGAGAGATCTAATGGGAAGGTACTGAACTAATAACCCAGGGCCCCAGGCTAATATGGGTTCAAACCCCTCCATAGTAGATGGTATTCATGATTTGGAGATGCCGGTGTTGTACTGAGGTGTACAAAGTTAAGAATCGCACAACATCAACTACCTTATGTAGGAGCAGTGCCCCGAAAGCTAGTGCTTCCAAATAAACTTGTTGGACTATAACCTGGGTGTTGTGTGATTTTTAACATAGCAGATGGTAGCATTCACATCCATAAAAAGTTTGTCTAATGGTGAACATGTAACAATTGTTATTAAAAACTCATCTGGCTCACTAATGTCCCTTTAGGAAAGAAAATCTGCTGTCCATGTCCTGGAGTCCATGCATGTGACTTCAGAAGCACAACACTCTTAGCTGCTTTTTATGGTAATTAAGGATGGACAATCAATGTTGATCCAGCCAGTAATGCTCACATCCCAATTAAAAAATAAACAGCAAAGTAAATTGAATATTGTTACATTACAAGCCTGGCATTTCATTCACTTTGTTCAAGTCACATGATTCTGTACTTGTAACCTCACGAGTATTGGCATAGATCATACTTTTTTGGGTGTTTGTTGTTGCTGAAATAAGCCTTTTCCATGCAGCACAGAATTGTTTTATTAATACAGAAAAAGGTTTGGTGTCTGTATAAACAAACACTTGTATGTTGAGTTTCTTAAAACACTTTAAATATGGAAAGGCCATAAGAAAGAGAAAGCAGCAGTAAAAGTCTGATCCCCATGTTCTCATCTGCAAATTTTGTCATTGTAGTGCACCCTGTGTCATATAGCTTTGCACTCACTCTCTTTCTACTGACCCAGTGTTGTTTTCCTCAACTAGCATTTGGCTTATGTGGCTCTGAAACCTCTTCGTTCCCCACCTAATGTGTCACCACCTCAGACTTCTGAAAATCCCTCCCCCTGTTGGAGGGTTTCTGTTCACTCAATTGTAACACACCTCATGTAACTGCCATTGGTGTTTGTTGCATTTCTCTAACTGCTCTTGAGAACGTGGCAAAACTTCCATCTTCTTGGCGACTGTATGGCTTCCTGGGCCATTTGGGGTCAGCCATGTTGGATAGTCTGGCAGGGTAGGTTAAATAAGGCAGAAGGATGTTGGGCTTTATTAACAGGCACATTTAATACAAATGCAAGGAGGTTATGGTGAACTGATATGAATGCTATTTAGAATTCTGAGCCAGACTGGGTAAAGATGACAGCTTTCCTTTCCGAATGGCCACAAGTTGGCTTTTTGTAACAATCCTTGTCACCATTACAGATTCTAGCTTTGTTCTCTATACCATCACTCAATTAACTGAACTAGCATTCCCCATTTGCAGTGGTGGATTTAACCTGTTGCCTCTGGATGATTAGAGCTGAGCTCTGGATTATTGGTCCATTTCTGTGCTGCTCCACCCATACGTGGCAGACATGCACCTATTGGGAGACTGACCTTGGAGAAGACATTCTTAGGTCCAGGGTCCTCCAACATGAAACAGGCCATTTGATCTCTTGCCTCTCTGCAAAAGTAACTTGGTTAGTCCCACACTCCTGCCCTTTGCTTGTAGCCCTGATTTTTTTTTCAAATAATAATCAAATCCGCTTTTGAAAGCCATAATTAGCCTGACCTGCTGTTTCCCACATACCAACCAGTCACTGCCTAAAAATGTTTTCTCTTGTGCCATCTTTAATCTTTTGCCATTTAACTTAAATCAGTGGATTCTCAATCCTGTCACCAATGGGAGTTGATTCTCTAATCTGTTCAGACCCTTCATGATTTTGATTACCTTTTTTCATTCATTCAAAGGAAGTTGGCATCACTAGCTAGGCCAGCATTTATTGCCCATTCCCTAGTTGCTCTTGAGAAGATGGGAGTCAGCCAAGATCAAATCTTTAAATCAAATCTTCCCTCCGTATTCTGCAAGGAGAACAGCCACAGCTTTATACAATCCATCTATGTAACTGATGACCCTGATCCTGAAGCATTGTCATAAATGTGGACCTGTCTAATCTTTTCACATTCTTCCTGAGGTGTGGTAAGCAAATGGGACACAGCGCTCCTGCTGAGGTCTAAATAGCATTCATATCAGTGCACCATAACCTCCTTGCGTTTGTACTATATGTGCCTGTTAATAAAGCCCAACATCCTTCTGGCTTATTAACCACCACCTTGATGTACCCTGCCACCTTCAATACATATACTCAGATCCCTGAGCTCCTGTACCTGCCTTAGAATTGCATTCTTTGTTTCATGTTGTTTCTTTTCCCAAACTTTTTAGCACTAAATTTCATCTGTCACTTTTCTGTCCATTCCACCTGCCAGTGGAATCTAACACTATCCTTCTCACACTTTGCAACACTTCCAGGTTTTGAGTCATCTTTGCCAATTTGGAAAGTTGTGCCTGTGCACTCAAATCTAGATCATGAACAGGATTGAGAAAGTTAAAATCATCAACACCAGGTTATAGTCCAGCAGGTTTATTTAGAAGTACAAGCTTTCGGAGCACTACTCCTTCGTCAGGTAGCTAGTGGGGCAGGATCATAGGCCACAGAATGTACAGTAAAAAATCAAAGTGTCATATAACCGATGCAATGAATTGAACAAACCTGGATTGCTGTTAAGTCTTAATCACTTAGAATGGGGATGCAGGTTTTGATTTATTTATACATAAATCCCAATACTTCTTTCAAATTTACACTCCAATATGCCAATATTTTCATGCATAAGTTCGAACAAGGCTTCATTTCTGCACAGGACCTCCGACCAACACTATATACCAGATATATTGACGACATTTTCTTCCTCTGGACTCATAGCGAGGAGTCACTGAAACAGCTACTCAGTGATATCAACAAGTTTCATCTTCAGACTTAGCATGGGAAACTCTTTAGAATCAGTCTCCTTCTTGGACACAGGCAACTTCATCAAGGATGGGCACCTCAGTACCTCACTCCACCGCAAGCCCGCGGATTACTTCATGATGCTGGCTACAAGTTGCCACCCTAAACATATTTGAACAGTCATCCCCTATGGACAAGCCCTTCATGTACACAGGATCTATTCAGATGAGGAGGAACGTGATGGACACCTGAAGGTGCTGAAGGACACCTTCATAAGAACAGGATACGATGCTCAACTCATCGATTGCCAGTTCCAACATTTCACAGTGAGAAACTGTAATCTCCTCCTCAGGAGACATCCATAGCGTACGACCGATAGAGTACCCTTCATTATCTTGTACTTGTCGGGAGTGGAGAAACTGCGCCATGTTCTTCGCAGCCTGCAACACATTATCAATGAGGATTAGCACCTCACCAAGATCTTCCACTTTTCACCTTAAAACAACTGCCAAACCTTAAATAGACCATTTTTCACAGCAAATTGCCCAGCCTTCAGGACAACATCGAGCACAACACCATACAACCCTGTCACGGCAAGCACTGCAAGGTGTGTCAGAGTGTCAATATGGATACCACCATTAAACATGGGGACACTCTGACACATGTACATGGCAGGTACTCATGTGACTCGGCCAATGTTGTCTATCTCATAAGTTGCAGGCAAGGATGCTCCGAGACATGGTACATTGTGGAAACCGAGCAGATGCGATGACAATGGACGAATGGACATTGCGCAACAATTGCCAGACACGAATGTTACCTCCCAGTTGGGGAACACTTCAGCAGTCAGGGACATACAGCCTCTGATCTTTGAGTAAGCGTCCTCCAAGGCAGACTTCGGGATACGCACCAATGCAGAGTTGCCGAGCTGAGGCTTATAGCCAAGTTCGGTACCCATGAGGTTGGCCTCTACCAGGACCTTGGGTTCATGTCACACTACAGGTGACCCCACTACAATACACATTCTCACAAACACACACAAGCACACATACATACATATATACACACACTTACACAGGATCACACTTGCACTCACACAGAACCTGTCTCATACACACCCTCTCTCTCAGTCACACTCACAGCACACACACACACCCTCTCATCAGCATATACTCCAT
The DNA here is from genome assembly GCF_047496795.1 of Chiloscyllium punctatum. NCBI lineage: Eukaryota > Metazoa > Chordata > Chondrichthyes > Orectolobiformes > Hemiscylliidae > Chiloscyllium > Chiloscyllium punctatum. Next base: position 15,598,689 of record NC_092743.1, read on the forward strand.
CACTCTCATGCTCACACTCTATCAAGCATGTACACACACACACACACATATATATAAATCTATGGGGTGAATTTGCATTTGCAGAATTGTATTTGCAGATACATTCTATTTTGTTTAAAAAGCACACAATCTGTTGGCAGTCAGTCAATGTGGCATTTTCTAAATTCCTACTTTGGAAATGGAACCAGTCCGACTCAAGGTTGAGATGCAGACAGACTCTAACCCCACACCTTTAATGCATTGTCTGAGCTGAGATGTCATGTTTTTATACTGATAAAATTTTAAGTTATCTCAGGACTGTGACTTGAAAGAAGCTCTGGGGTTTACACATTTGTCAATTGAAACCTGCAATCCATTATAAGTGATGAAAGACTTAACAGCAATCTAGATTTGTTCAATACATCGCGTCAGTTGTATGGCACTTTGATCTTTTACTATAAATGCTATGATCTTGCCTCACTAGCTACCTGACAAAAGAGCAGCACTCCAAATGCTTGTACTTCCTAATAAACCTGATGTTGTGTGATTTTTAACTTTGCCCACCTCAGTCAAACACCAGCAGCTCCACATCAGGATCAGTGATTGCAGCACCAATGCCTGGGAAGCCCCACGATATGCATTCCTCCAGATCAAAAGACGAAGCCAATCTCTTATCCATGCTGCACCTTTCTTTATTATTCCCTGGGCTTTAACATTGCCTGTTATCTGGGCATCTGATCAGAAGTTCATGTGTACTAAACCAAATTTGTCAGCCCTCTCTGCTAACTCATCAAAAAACTCAACCATATTTGATAAACATGATTTACTTATAAGAAATCCATGCTGGGTTTCCTACTTGTCGAAGTGACTGATACTTTTGTCCCAGAGTGTCCTTTTTAAAAGCTTCCCCATCACCAGGATGAAGCTGACCTTGCCTCTAATCATTATATTTATCCTTATTGAGCAAAGCTGCTACATTGGCAATTCACTGGTCCTCAGCACCATCCCTGTATCTTATAATTCGGAAGCAAGAGTAATTTTTTTTAACTCCAGGGCTGTTGAGATTTTTTTTCTTGGCTTTTTTTGAATTTCAGAGGCTTCATTTCTCATTCTCATTCACATCTTTATCAGATGTGTTAACATATGAAGTGTTGGGACTTGCTAGATGCAGAGTCCCAGGAATCTGAAGTCTTCTTACCTCCATCATTCCTACAGCCAAACTATTACGTGCTCAGTCCTACTATTCCTGTATTTCCACCTAACATGTGATATTGGAAGGATTCTGGGGGTTACCGCCTTGCAGGTTCCAGTTTTGTTGAGAAGCCCTTTAGATGTTGAAAAGTTGAATAATCGAAGTTCCAGGCCAGTGTTTACTCAACGGGTGAATAAATATCTCGATGACAATTATATTTTTACAAAACCTATAAATGTACCTAGTAGAGGTTCCAGCGGTTTCGGCTATGATTATTTGAATTACCTGTTGTCGTATTAATCCTTATTGCTGTCTCTCTGTAGTTGTGTTTCTGCTGCCGAACGAAGAGATTCTCGATCTTCACCTGGTCATACACTTGCCAATTTTGTAAAAGGTTTGTCACCATGCTCCTCTTTGATGTTCATTTGTCTAGCTTTCTTGTTTTCCTTATCATTCAGTTACTGCCCCCTCCCCCCATTCTTCAGTGGGATTGGGAAAGAATGTGTGAAATGTTTACTCGAGACAGGAACCAACTTGTAACAGGTTAAGGAAAAGCAGCATAGTATTAGTGGGAGTTCTTCAGAAATAATAAAGTATGATACTAAACCAGTTTATACTCCTCAGGGTCCAGAACTCTCTCTGCTAGAGAACTGGTTGGCAGGCAGGAAACAACGAGTAGGTAAAAACGGATAATTATCTAAGTAGCAGCCTAGTGGGGTACCGCAGGGAGCAGTGCTTGGACCCAAGTATTCATCATATTAATGACTTAGATGAGGGAACTAAGTGTAATATGTCCAAGTTTGCAGATGACCCAAAGCTGGGTGGGAGGGTAAACTTTGAATGGATGCAAAGATGCCTCAGGATGATTTGGACAAACTGAGTAAGATGGTAAATGTGTGGCAGATGAAGTATAATGTGGATAAATGTGAAGTTATCCACTTTAATAGCAAAACCAGGAAGGCAGATTATTATCTAAATGGCAATAGATTAAGAAAGGGGAGGTCCAACAAAATCTGGGTGTCCTTCTCCACCAGTCACTGAAAGTAAAAATGCAGGTGTAGCAGGGGGTAAAGAAGGCAAATGGCCTTCATAGCGAGAGGATTTGAGTACAGGATACTTTGCTGCAATTATACAGGGCCTTGGTGAGACCACACCTGGAGAATTGTGTGCAGTTTTGATCTCCCTATCTGAGGAACAATGTTCAGGCTACAGAGGGAGTGTGGTGAAGGTTTACCAGACTGAATCCTGGGTTGGTGTGACTCATATATGAAGAGGAATTGGATCGTTTAGGACTATATTCACTGTAATTTGGAAGAATGAGCAGGAAATCTCATAGAAACCTATACATTCTAACTCAATTAGACAGAGTAAACATAAGAAGAATGCTCCCAGTTACTCAGGAGTCCAGGACAGAATCACAGTCAAAGGATATGGCGTATATCATCTAGGATTAAGATGAGGAGAAATTTCTTCACCCAGAGGATAGTGAGCTTCTGAATTCTCTGCTACAGAAAGCAATTGAGGCAAAGGTTTTCAAGAAGGAGTTAGATGTAGTTTTTAGGGATCAAAGGATTTGGGAAAAAGCAGGATCAAGGGATTGAGTTAGGTGATCAAGTATGATCATGTGAACGGCAGAGCAGGCTCGAATGGCCAAATGGCCTACTTTTGCTTCTATTTTCTATGTTTGCTACAAAAAAAGAGCTGATAAAGTAAGGCACCACTTAAATTTGGAAGTGGCAATACACAAGAATGCAAGAAATAGCACAAAGCCTGGTAATTGGCAGACAGCAGTTAGCCTAATATCTGTTGTCGGGAAATCACAAGGGGCATTAATTAAGGATAGAGTGAATGAACATCTTTAAAATTTTTAGCTGGTTAGACAGAGAAAGAATGGATTGAGAGAAGGGGAGTGATGCTTGTTGAATCTGTTTGATTTTTTTTTTGCAGACATGACTAAAGCAGTTGATGTGGGAATTTCTTTTGTTGTGACCCATAAAAACATTCCAGAAGGCAATTGATAGTGTCCCTCAGAAGAGACTGCGAGTTTACTGAAGTTGATCATCACCAAATGGAAGGCAAATAATTCTGCCAGTTAGGGACTTAACTAAACAGCAGAAAGCAGAGTAGGGTTAGTGGCGTGCAGGATGTAACTAATTAGGAGCACGCCTTGAAGATCGGGGCCTCAGAATTCACTCTATTAACAACATAACAAAGAGCCCCAGCAAAACAGAAAACAGTTGGAATTGGGAGATATCTCTAAACTGCTTGGTATCATATCTGGGAAAAAAACAAAATTGCTGTGGTCACCAGAGGTCATTCATCCTAGCCCAACAACATCACTACTATGATTGCACAACGTTTGTTTGTGACTCCTCAGATACTGAAGTAGTTCATGTCCAAGATGCAGTGAAACCTGACAAGTGGATATAACACTTGTGTCATGCAAGGACTATCTCTAACAAGAGAGAATCTAACCATTGCCCCTTAATATTCAATGGCATTACCACCACTGAGGGGGGTTACTGTTAGCTAGAAACTGAACTAGACTTGCCATGTAAACACTGTGGCTGCAAGAGCAGGTCAGAGGCTAGGAATCCTGCAGTGGATAATTAACCTTCTGACTCCCAAAAGCCTGTCCACCATCAACAAAACACAGATCAGGAGAGTTATACAATACTCTCCATTTGACTGGATGAGTGCAACTCCAACAACATCAAAAAATTTGATGCCATCCAGGACAATAATTTTCCTTATCTTTGCCTTTTTTATTCTTAAACATTTTCCCTTCGTTTTACTCACCTCCCCCCCTGCCCATAGGAAAAATACTTCTGGTATTTAAAGTTTGTGAGAAGGTTTGTAGCTCGGGTGCTCGTTGTTGTGGTTCCCTTCTCCGAGCTGGGAATTTGTGTTACAGACGTTTCGTCCCCTGTCTAGGTGACATCCTCAGTGCTTGGGAGCATCCTGTGAAGCGCTTCTGTGATGTTTCCTCCGGCATTTATAGTGGTTTGTCTCTGCCGCTTCCAGTTGTCAGTTCCAGCTGTCCGCTGCAGTGGCCAGTATATTGGGTCCAGGTCAATGTGTTTGTTGATAGAATCTGTGGATGAGTGCCATACCTCTCAGAATTCCCTGGCTGTTCTCTGTTTGGCTTGTCCTGTAACAGTAGTGTTGTCCCAGTCGAACTCCTGTTGCTTGTCATCTGCGTGTGTGGCTACTAAGGATAGCTGGTCGTGTCGTTTTGTGGCTAGTTGGTGTTCATGGATGCGGACCGTTAGCTGTCTTCCTGTTTGTCCTATGTAGTGTTCTGTGCAGCCCTTGCATGGGATTTTGTACACTACATTGGTTTTGCTCATGCTGGGTATCGGGTCCTTCATCCTGGTGAGTTGTTGTCGGAGAGTGGCTGTTGGTTTGTGTGCTGTTTTGAGTCCTAGTGGTTGCAGTAGTCTGACTGTCAGTTCAGAAATGTTCTTGATGTATGGTAGTGTGGCTAGTCCTTTGGGTTGTGGCATGTCCTCGTTCCGTTGTCTTTCCCTTAGGTATCTGTTGATGAAATTGCGGGGGTATCCGTTTTTGGCGAATACATTGTAGAGGTGTAGAGGAAAAAGAACACCTATACAATGTATTCGCCAAAAACGGATACCCCCACAATTTCATCAACAGAAGCCTAAGGGAAAGACAATGGAATGAGGACATGCCGCAACCCAAAGGACTAGCCACACTACCATACATCAAGAGCATTTCCGAACTGACAGCCAGACTACTGCAACCACTACGACTCATAACAGCACACAAACCAACAGCCACTCTCCGACAACAACTCACCAGGATGAAGGACCCGATACCCAGCATGAGCAAATCCAATGTAGTGTACAAAATCCCATGCAAGGACTGCACTAAACACTACATAGGATAAAAAAGGAAGACAGCTAACAATCCGTATCCATGAACACTAACTAGCCACGAAACGACACGACCAGCTATCCTAAGTAGCCACACACACAGCTGATGACAAGCAACGTGAGTTTGAATGGGACAACACTACTATTATAGGACAAGCCAAATAGAGAACAGCCAGGGAATTCCTAGAGGCATGGCACTCATCCACAGATTCAATCAATAAGCACATCGACCTAGACCCAATATACCGGCCACTGCAACGGACAGCTGGAACTGACAACTGGAAGCGGCAGAGACAAATCACTATAAATGCCGGAGGAAACAGCACAGAAGCGCTTCACAGGAGGCTCCCGAGCACTGAGGATGTCACCTAGACAGGGGACGAAACGTTTGCAACACAAATTCCCAGCTCGGATAAGAGAACTACAACAACTTCTGGTATTTACACTATCCAGTTCCCTCAACACTTTAAATGTTTCAATAAACTGGTCTCTCATTTTTCTAAACCCCCATGCGTGTAGGCCTTTGTTCAGCCTTTCTTTGTAAGAGAAGTCTTTCTTTCCAAAACTAATTGCTTCTAATGCAATTATATCATTTTTCAAATATGAAGTCCAAAATTGTACTGGAGCAGTGTGGTCTCACCAGTCTTTAACAGCTGCAGTACAACTCCCTATTTCAATATTCTGTTCCCCTCGAAATAAACAACCACATTCTAGTTGTCTTCCTAATCACTTGCTTTACTTGCACATTAACATGATGTATTAATGTACCTGAACCCCTGAGTTCCTCTGTACCACCTGCAATTTCTCCCTATTTAAATCGTAAACTGTTTTTCTGTTCTTTCTGCTAAAATGGACAAATTCACATTTACCCATATTCCATCTGCCACATTTTTTGCCCACTCACTTAAATTCTCAGAGCCACAGAATTGTTACATTGTGTATATATCCCTTCACAAACTTCCTACATCCTCTACTTTCCTACCTACCTACTGACTAAACCTTTGGTTTCATCATTCAAATCAATTATATAGTTTGTAAATACTTGAGAACTACTGGCACTGCACTAGTTACAGCTTGACCACCTGAAAATGGTGTGTTTATCCCCACTGTATCTTCCTGTTAGCTAACTAATCTTTCATCTATGCTAATATGTTACCCCCTACAGCATGCACTCTTATCCTTGACTGCAATCTTTGATGAGGTACTTATCAAATGCCTTTGGAAACCCCAAGTGCATCAAATCCACCAGTTTCTCTCTATCCACTGTGAATATTACTTTGTCAAAAAGCTCTATTAGATGAAGTACGATTTCATTTTCAAAAGACTCTGATCACTTTGAGATTTTTCTGAGTATTTCTAAGTATAGTCTTTTTAATAACGGGTTTCAGCACCTTCTCTATGAAGGTTAATTGGACTAAAGTTTCCTGTTTTCTCCTTTTCTTGAATAAAGGTGACACATTTGCTTTTTTCAAATTCTCTGGGGCCTTCCAGAATCTAAGGAATTTTGGAAAGTTATATCTAATGCAACCACTGTCTATGCTGCCATTATGTTTATGACCTAGGTCATTCAGTCCTGGGGACATGTCAAGCAATTAAAGAGGGCAGCTGACCACTGCTCCCTCAAGGACAGTCAGGGGAGGGCAATAAATGATGTCCACATCCTGGGATGAATAAAATTAATGGCAGAATAGAAAGCTACATATCCCTAAATTTTCCAATGAAACAAACAAAAGTAGCATCTTATTTTATCTGCTCTTGGGATGTACTCACCATAATGGCGGCAGTTCCCCAGTGGGGCTTGAGAATTTGGAGAAGAACCACTGCAATCTCTGCAGTGTCCATACATCCAAGGTGTGGAATTTCAGGATTTTTGCAGTAAAGGAATGATACTCAGCTTCTGTTTCAGTTACAAAGAGCTGTTAGGAAACAAATTAAAAAGATCAGCAAAACAGTAGCAAATGGATTTTGACATGGCCTCTTGAGACCATCAATCCGGGACCAAATAAGGTGGAGTACTTTTTAAATGGTGAAAAACTAAAATCATCATAAAATTCCTACCGTGTGGAAGCATGCCATTCAGCCCATCAAATCCAACCAACCCTCTGAAGAGTATCACACCCCCTATCCCTGTTAACCCTGCATTTCCCCTTGATAATCCACTTAGCCTGCATGCTATGGGCAATTTAGCATGGTCAATCCACCTAAGCTGCACGTTTTGGACTGTGGGAGGAAACCGGAGCCCCCAGAGGAAACCCACACAGACACAGGGAGAATGTGCAAACTTCACACAGACAGTCGCCCGAGGCTGGAATCGAACCCGAGTCCCTGGCGCTGTGAGGTAGCAGTCTAACCACTGAGGCATCATGTCAACCCTCTGAGTGAATGTTCAAAAAGGCTATTCTTTAAATCTTTATTGACTATTTGGACCCTTTTGTAATCTTGACTTCCAGAGAGTCTTCTCTTTCCTAGAGAGAAATAAACATTTTTCAAAGAGTTAAATTCGCTCTATTCTTGATCAGTCGTCCCATTGTATTCCTCGTTCAATCAAAGCAAACATCATGGGCAGGTATAGAAAAGAGTGGAAACGGTTAGTAAGATGCTGGCCTTTCTGTCTAGTAGAGTAGAACCTAAAGTGGTGGAAGTGGTATTTCAGTGAAACAAGACCCTGGTTTGATCACACCTAGAGTCGCTTTGCCTCTCCCTAGGGAAGGATATGTTGGTCCTGGAGGAGTGCAGTGTAGATTTACCAGAATGTTACCTAGACTCCAAGGGATAAATTATGGGAGAGGTATTACACAAACTAGGATAAAAGCAAAATACTACAAATGCGGGAAATCAGAAATAAAACAAAGTGCTGGAGAAACTCGGCAAGTCTGGGAGGATCTGTGGAGAGAGGAAGAATTAATATTTTTGCATCCTGTATGGCACTTCTTTAAACAAATTAGGATTGTATTCCCTGAGATTAGAAGATTTAGATGAGGTACAATGTTTCTTGCTTAATAAACCTCTTAAAGAAGACAAGAAGTATGTCTCAGTAAGTTCCATTATAAGATCTCATGCAGATAACTTCGAAATTGGGTTAAATTCAAATTGATGTTTTTCTTTAATTGCCATAAGAGACTGCCCTTTCTAAGCATGGTTGTTTTAATTTGTGGAGACTGTATGTACATCACTGCAATAACAGACCTCATAAATTAGACAACTTAATCATTATACAAAGTACCAAATGCAACAGGAGAAAGTGAGGACTGCAGATGCTGCAGACCAGAGTCAAAAAGTGTGGGGTTGGAAAAGCACAGACAGTTAGGTAGCATCTGAGGAGCAGGAGAGTCGATGTTTTGAGCATAAGCTCTCTATGCTTGAAACGTCGACTCTCCTGCTCCTCGGATGCTTGCCTGACCGACCAAATCCAACAACAGATTAAATAGTGCATTAACAAGCTCTTTGATGATTTAACCAATTTTAATTCTCGATTATCTTTCCACAGACCAGTGTGTTCACAGTGTTGTAAAAAGGTGCGTTCAAGATATTTTTTATTGGAAAGTATACATCTTTATCTATCAAAATATCTCTTTTATTGAAATTAATTTTTTGTTTGTGTTTTAGATGCGACTACCCTCCAAACCATACAGCAATCTTCCAATTTTTTCCTTGGGACCTTCAGCATTGCCAAAAGAGGGGAAGCTGTCAAAATCTGAGAGGCCATCAGGCAGTCGCCGTCGTCATGATGGTCAACACAAGAGTCTAGTCAGGTACGAAGGTCCACAGCAGTTCCTAGATACAAAAGGAAAGCATTACAGCTCCGACTCAGTTTTTAATCAGAATTTGTGGCTATTGGACCATAAGACTATAAGATATAGGAGCAAAATTAGGTCATTCAGTCCATTGAGTCTGTTCTGTCATTCAATCATGTCTGATATGCTTCTCAACCCCATTCTCCTGCCTTCTCCTCATAACCCTTAATCCCCTTAATCATCTAGAGCCTAGTTATCTCTGTCTTAAAGACACTCAATGACTTGGCCTCCACAGCGTTCTGCAGCAATGAGTTCCATATGTTCGCCACCCTCTGGCTGAAGAAATCCTCCTTGTCTCCATTCTAATGTGTCATGCCTTCACTTTGAGCCCTCAGGTCCTAATCTCTCTTACAAGTGGGATATCTTCCCCACATCCACTCTATCCGACCCTGTTTGCAGATTCCGGAAGTCTGAGATATGATGGGACTGCACCAGCGCATAACCAGGGTTTTCTCAGTAAACCAAAAATTGCAATCAAAAGCTTTTTACATGTTCTGATAGTTTAAGTGTTCCTATTGCACTCAAAGATTGCAGTTTAACCTTTAGAACCTCCTTGAAGACTGGCAAAAAAAAACAATTAGATGATGGGGTGGTGGTGATCAGTTCAATCTGGCGACCTGGCAATTAATTAAGTTTGGGGATGGGGGAGGCTCCTAGCATGATTTTTGTTCAAGGCTGTTGGGATAGTGAAAGGGATTGTTTATGCACTGGAAGTAACTTGTGCTAATTCTGCAGCTTTTCTGATGAATTTACCCCAAATTTACCCCAAACTGGACAGTGTTAGCGGTAATTGTACCTCACCACAAATAATTCTAATCACCAAAGGATCCTGCTTTTGCTTTCTTGCCTGCTATAAGTAAAACTGAACCCAAGAATCCAATGGAGGTCAAGTGAGAAATTTCGCTGAGCTGAGGAATCACCATTTACACATGATAGAAGTAGAATCTCAATCTCAAGAAGTAGAGTTCCTCACTTCACCAGTTGTCTTAAAATCAAGTCAACATTTTATTGGTCTTTTTGGTTTTATTGCACCTATATACCAGCTTTGTGGATTTGTCCCGGCTGTCGCATCGTTAAGAAAATTTGTCTTTCTCAGATGCAAAATGTAACACCTTGCACAACCCCCCCCCCCCATTCACCTTCATGGTTTTTCTCGTTGAATAGTTCCCTTTATAATTTCCTTCTTCCATCCACATAACTCCCCTTGTCCCTATGTAAAAACAGGGACCAAATGTTCGATCTGCTAGTCCCTTATTGCAGTCTCACCTGCATCTGTCACTCCACTGTCTCCTTTACTGCTCCTTCAAATATGTTACTAAAGCTGTTTGATGTTTGTTTGAATAGCCCTCTTTTTCATGGTTTTTCATTTGTAACTTTTTATAGCTCTTTTTCAGTCTACAGAATTTCTTTGTGCTTTGCTCATAATTCCCCTTGATAGAATCTCCTTTTCATCTACACAACTCCCCAAACCCCCACTCCCTGTTAAAACAGGTACCAAATGTTCATTTATTAATCAGCTAGTTCCTTACTTTGGCCTCATCTGTGTAATATACATTTAGCTGCATTTAGGGTGTAGGTTTACTCGCTGAGCTGTAGGTTTGATATCCAGATGTTTCATTACCTGGCTAGGTAACATCATCAGTGGCGACCTCCAAGTGAAGCGAAGCTGTTGTCTCCTGCTTTCTATTTATATCTTTCTCCTGGATGGGGTTCCTGGGGTTTGTGGTGATGTCATTTCCTGTTCGTTGATAGATGGCATCTCGATCAATGTGTTTGTTTATGGCGTTGTGGTTGGAGTGCCAGGCCTCTAGGAATTCTTTGGCATATCTCTGCTTAGCCTGTCCCAGGATAGATGTGTTGTCCCAGTCGAAATGGTGGTTTTTTTCATCTGCGTGTAGGGCTACGAGGGAGAGAGGGTCATGTCTTTTTGTGGCTAGCTGGTGTTCGTGTATCCTGGTGGCTAACTTTCTTCCTATTTGTCCTACGTTGGTTCTGCTTGTCACGGACCAAACACAGCCAGAAACCCTAACCACCTTACCATGCATCCGTGAAGTTTCAGAAATGACAGCCAGACAACTAAGACCCCTCAGAATCCTAGTAGCACACAAACCCACCAACACTCTCAAACAAAAACTAACAAACTTAAAAGACCCAGTACAACCCATGGACAAACCAACGTCATCTACAAAATTCCATGCAAGGACTGCCACAAACACTACATAGGACAAACAGGAAGAAAGTTAGCCACCAGGATACACGAACACCAGCTAGCCACAAAAAGACACGACCCTCTCTCCCTCGTAGCCCTACACACGGATGAAAAAAAAACACCATTTCAACTGGGACAACACATCTATCCTGGGACAGGCTGAGCAAAGACATGCCAGAGAATTCCTAGAGGTCTGGCACTCCAACCACAACGCCATAAACAAACACATTGATCTAGATGCCATCTATCAACCCCTCAGAAAATGAACAGGAAATGACATCACCACAAACCCCAGGAACCCCATCCAGGGGAAAGATATAAATAGAAAGCAGGAGACAACAGCTTCACTTCACTTGGAGGTCGCCACTGATGATGTTACCAAGCCAGATAATGAAACGTCTGGATATCAAATCTACAGCTCAGCGAGCAAACCTACACCCTAAACCTCAACCTGAGCTACAAACCTTCACAAACCTTGCAATTTAGCTGCATCTGTTGGAGCCTCCTCTGGACTGGCCTTGAAGCATCAGTGGGGAAAGGTTAGATTTTTTTCTGCAATTCATCAAGAAGTTTGCAGTTTCCTGACACCAAGACCAAATGTGGCTTACCTCAACTTTTGAAGAGTCACAGCCAGTGCTTCTACCATATCTTTTAAATTAACTGAGTGCCTCATGGTAGTTCTCAGGCACAATCATTCATACAGTAGGAGGAATGGAGCAGATATAAATCTTGCTATGGCATTGATTGTTTGCATTAGTGGTCGATTGAATGGAAATACCTTTGTTCTGAAGTTTACTGTTTACCAGGCATACGTCAAGTTAGTGAAAACAAGGACTGCAGATGCTGGAAACCAGAGTCTAGATTAGAGTGGTGCTGGAAAGGCACAGCAGGTCAGGCAGCATCTGAGGAGCAGGAAAATCGATGTTTCGGGCAAAAGCCCTTCATCAGGAATAGAGGCAGGGTGCCTGCAGAGTGGAGAGATAAATGATAGGGGGGTGGGGATGAGGAGAAAGTAGCATAGAGTACAATAGTTGTACAGGGCTGTTCATTTTCCTTCAGAAGAATGAGGAGAATAATGAGGTTTTTATCATCCGCAAGTATCAAAAATAAGAAGTGAGATTTAAGGGTAAATGTTCCTACCAATAAAACCGACTTTGAGCTTATCTTCAGAGCCACCAACAGGTCTCAGCTCTGAACAACCCCCGTCACATAAACACAATGCAGCTGCCAACATCCTTCTCTGACACAAGGCTTTTGATCTTTCACAGATTTCCATCAGTATCCAAACCTTCAGAGAAATCGACAGATAGTCTAGAGTTTCCCAAAGAGCTGATGGAGGACTGGAGCACGATGGAAGTTTGTGTTGACTGTAAGAAATTCATTTCCGAAATCATAAGTTCCAGTCGGCGGAGTCTGGTGCTGGCGAACAAGCGGGCCAGGTTAAAACGGAAAACTCAGTCCTTTTATATGTCCTCGGAGAGTGCGTCAGAATTTCGACTGGCAGCACCCAAGGAACGAACTATCAAAGAGGTTTAGACCTGTGCCTTTTTATTTTCTTCCTGAAGCTGTTTCTTTCTTTGAAGAGGGATCTCCAAACAAAACAACTAGAAATGGATCCACAAACACACCAGAACATGGACTGACTATGCTAAAATTCACAAATATCTAGCTTTCATGTATTAATAAAAGTCAGGGTTCATTTGTATAGTCTTATCTTTGTCAATGGGTCTTATCCAACATGAAATAATGTAAGTTACTTGTATATAATTGTAATATATTTTATTAACAGGAGGGTTTGGACCCCATTGACTTTGGGAGTGGATGTTTAAAACCACTTGCAGCAGGTGAAGAATTGATAACTTGTATAATATTTAACCTGTGCAGTATATGTACATTGAATATATACGACAGAAGATCTTCATTTAATCTTGAACGTCTGCTAAGGTAATGATCTTATTTGATGGAGTCATTTTTTAAACTTACACTTTGTGTCAACGGGTTTACAGGTGAGCAAGAAAGATCATTTCAATTGTTAAGGGCAATGTGAGCTCACTTTTTTATCATTTAAAAGCAAAGGCACATTTATTTTTAAACTGGACGATGGATATATGACACAGACTCCTCTGTTTTCATGAAAGCGACAGTATTTGTCAAAACTGATGTCAGACCTGTATTGAACACTTCATTGCCAGCTTACATAGGACAGTTTTTGCACTTATGTGAAGTACTTGATTCATGCTCTCTTCTGAAACTTCTTTTAACTAATGGCTTGCTCCATGGCAGTAGATCTTAAGATCATAAGAAACAGGGATAGGAGTAGGCCATTCAGTCCGTCAAGCCTGCTTTGCCGTTTAATAAGATCATGTGATCTGATTGTGGTCTTAATTTTTCCTGAAGCAGCTTTGTGACCAGTCACCCACGGAGCTGATCAATCCAGCTTACTGCAATAAATTCATTGCTAATCCGTGTTGCCTTTCAGTCTTGGCTTACTGGTAATTAGCCTGAACACTTAAGGAATGGATTGCCATAACTTCCCATTCTTTTACTCCATTCCCCCATTGTGCTGCAATATATAGTTTCAAAGATATTACTGTAGAGCTGATGTGTACATGTCATTCAGTTCACGTACTGAGTTTCCTATATGTTCAATGTAAATGCAATGACTGTTCATGCATCAATTAAAAACAAACTTTAATCTTTATAATGAATATTGTCTTTCATCATCAATGGGATACTGCACAGGTATGTGTTAGAAGAGAGTCAGGATTTTGACCCTGGAACGACGATATGTTTCCAAGTGAGTGGGGAAACTTGCAGGAAATGGTGTTCCCATTTGTCTGCTACCCTTGTCCTTCTAGATGGTAAAGGTTACAGATTTGAAAGGTGCTGTCAGAGGATACTTGGTGAGTTACTGTAGTGCATCTTGTTGGTGCTACAAAGCTACTGCAATTAGTGGTGGAGAGAGTGACCAGTTTACACTTTCACCTACAAATAATACGTGAAAATAATGAGCTTTTAAGGAGCTTAATATACGTGATGTTAGAAGTCAGCAGAAATAAAATGACAGCTTTAGTGAAATCATGTGCCAGTGGGATGCCCATAACTTTTGAGATAATGTATCACATGATTCATATCAGGATTCATATTTTATTCACATAAAACACATTTATTTTCCATGTTGACAGTTTTGTTCATACTTAAATTTATACATGAAAATAAATTTATTGTTACTATTCACAGGTAAGATAATGTATAAACTCCACCCATTTATAGAGAAGAATGATTGATACACATGTATATTTATATACATTAATGTGGAGCTGAGTTCTAGTGAATGACTAACCACTGGTCTAGTGCAGAGCCAGATACTGGTTTGGATTAGGCCATTTGGCTCTTTGGGTTTGTGCCAAAGGTTCAAAGGGCAATTCAGATAGTCCCACTTGTCCATTTCATCCTCATATCTCTACAACTTTTCTCCTTTGAGTACTTATCAAACTTATCTTTGAGTACTTATCTTAAGGTTGCTTTTTGATCTGTTTCCACCACCCTTTCAGGTAGCGCAAGCCAAATTCGAATCACTTGCTGTGCAAAACAAAAAGCCTTTCTTTCGTATAGCTTCTGATTCTTTTGTCAAATACCTTCAATCTCTATGTTCTGGTTAATGAATCTTCAGCATTGAAAATATTTTTTCCCTCCTTAAATTTTCCCTCCAACATGATCCTAAAGCCCTGTTAGCTTTATCTGTTTGAAGAGAGCAATCTAACCTCTCCAGCCGATCCACGGATCTAAAATTCTTCATTCTAGTAAATCTTTTCAAAGTCTCCTGTCCTTCGAAAAGCGTGGTCCTACGTAAGATGTTAAAATATGTGCTTGATCAAAAATAGTGGTATAGCCGGATTCCAACAAAATGGAAGATTATTGTTAGGTAACTTATTTTAAAAAACATTTGAAATTTCATATGTGAGGAGTTGTTGATTTCACGTCCTACTTTTTTACCATTTAATTTCTAGGTACAGGGAATGCAGGGAAGCTTATACAGGGAACCTTAAGACACCCATGCATAATGAAATGGAAACACAATGGTTAACATTCCTGACGTATGCAGTTTTGTTCAGACCCTTGTCACTGTTGTTACTTCCAATAATAAATCTTGCTAATGGGAGAAGGCAGTAGTCATTGTCTGGATTGGGGAAATTGGGAGTCCTTGTTCCCAAACATTCCTCACCCTCCCTATCTCTGTAACATGTCACCCATATGAGAACTCCCTCACTCTCTGGCCTCTTGGTCATCGCTGACTCCCTTCACTCAGAGGATTGTGAATCTTTGCTCAGCCTTTGAGTACATTCAAGACTGAATTCATTCCAAATACAAAAATGGTGTAACAATAAATCTAGAAATTCAGGACAGCTCATCCCCTCAACACACCTCACTGCTCTGAGTGCAGCAGTGACAATGACCATCACTGATGGTGGCACCATTAGTACTGGGAAGTTGTCAGTCTCTGATTGGCCAGCAGTTCCTGAGGTGTGCTTCCTGTCCTGGCAGCTAGAAGTCCCCCATGAAATGGCTAACGGCCAGCCATCCTTAGGTAAGGGAGGGGGAGCCACAAAACCCAGCCGATAAATCCATTTTTATTAACCAGCCATTAACCTGCAGCATTCAAATTGCTGCACTGCTTCTGGCTGCCTGGATTCATTTGTTAACTGTTCTGAATCTTCTTTCTCCTCACATTCATTTTCCTCATACTCTTCGTCCAGGTCCTTGTCCTCATTCTCTTCGTCACTGATTTGTTGCACCAAAGTGAATGTATTTTGGTTTCCAATAATCACGTTTTGCAATTTGGACCTAATTATTTCAATGTCAGACTCCACTTGGATGGCCTCTCTGTTACTTGTGCTCATTTCATTAGAACTGCCACCCGTATGGGACTTGGACATCATTTCCAGGGCCCTTCCTGTTCAGAGAATAGATCAAGTTCAGTGATTAGAAGATAGCTTTCTGCAGTATTTAATAATTATTATCCTGATTATTTACATTACAATGTATTGAAACACAATAATCTCACCTGAATGTATTTCAGCAGTGCATCACCAGGAAAATAAGTACTCTCTTAATTTACCCAATTAGGCCAAATTTCTGCAAAACTTGGGGGAAAACTCACCAGATCTGGCAGCATCTGTGGAAAGAAATCAGAGTTAACACTTCAGCTCCAGTGACTCTTCTCCAGAACATGAACTTCAGGTCACTGGTCCTGAAAAGTTAACTCTGCTTTCTCTCTGCAGACCTGCTGAGTTCTTCCAGCAACTTCTGTTTTCACTTTTGTTTCTGATTTCCAGCATCTGGGGTTCTTATGGTTTTTACTCAGCCAAGTTTCTGAGTAGAGCATTTGCCAAGTGACTTATGCTCATTCAATAACGTTCATCTAATTCTAGCCTCTTTGGACATTGTTGCCTTTGGAAAACTAATAAGAAAAGATGTCAGGCCAGTTCAGTTCTTATTAATTCATTTTATATCATTCTCATTTGATTATAAATGGACTGTTGACTTAAATGAAATGGTGCTGACAGTATAGAGCTCCCGAATTCAGATTTGAGACAAATTTTTGGACCAGTGATAGAAGGTCTTTGTTCTAATCTCTGATGAACAGAACTAAGAAAGCAACATTCAGGCAAGGAATGCACGTACCACATTCTGCATTCACACTGGATGCTGGATCTGCAAAGTTCTCCAAGGCAGATAATGACGTTGACCTCCTAATGGATATGTTGTTGTTTGAGCCAAAGGTACAATTGTTGAGACTCGAGTTGCAGATACAAATCTTGCAGATCACTGGCAGCGACTTGCATTGTCCTTCTAGGGGCAAAAGGAAAAAAACTCAGATTCCAGCCCATTTTAAAAGTTTATCTAAACTAATTTTGAGCAAAATATGAATTAAGGTGAGGTACTGGGATGAGTGAAGTAACTTTACGTGATATACCTGCACTGGGTTTTGGATGTTTCTCTGTCAAAATGTTACAAGCTGAACAGGACCTTCTGTTATAGAACACAAACAGAAATTGCTGGAGAAACTCAACAGGTTTGGAGTATTTGTGGAAAGAAAGGAGAGTTAATGTTTCGAGTACAGTGACTCTTTATGAGAATTCCTCTTGATATTCCTGAATGGTAAACCTTTTTAAGCAGTATTAGGAAAATGTTTTACTTTTTATGGCAAAATCTAACATCACCCGCTCCAAAGTCAGCTATGGAGAGGGTCCAGACCGTGGTATTTAACCAGAGGCCTTCTGTTTAGATTCACCAGGAGACCCCTGGCCCTCAGATTTAAAGTTGACTCTTTAAAAGTGCTGCGATTTTAAACTAAATTCCATCTCATTTCCAGTTCAACTTCCATATTTGTCAGTTTCTGTCTGCAAGTGCCACACTCCAAGTAGCTGGCCTAGTGCTTGATTATACCATCAATCACCATTCACTTTAGATTTCTGACACCCCCTTCTTTATTCTTCCTTCCATATGGGCTGTAATTGCTGCAAATCTACCGTACAGTAGGCAAGCACGTCCCTCCCATGTCTTGCCACAAATAACTATTTTGGCAAGTTAAAGTCCACTTGCCCCACCACCCCTGCCCCCACCCCCACACCCGACTGGGGACTGTTTTTAGCAATGCAATTTTTTCCAAAGCTGTGGAGATATTTGCTCCACTGGACCCAGCACCTGTGCTTCCCCATCCAGTCCCCCAACTCTTCATCATAATTTGGCCTTTTGGAACTCTTCCCTCTCCGTTTCTTCCTCCTTGTTCCTTCCCTCCACATCCCCACTCGCAAACATTTGGTCATCTAAAGCCCCTCATACTAACCAGGAGACAGATGCATTGTGGTAATGTTACTGGACCATTCATCCGGGTGTCCAGCCTAATGGTCTGGGGAAATGGGTTAAAATCTCACCAAGGCAGGTTGTGAAGTTTGAACTCATACAGTCATAGATGTACAGCATGGAAACAGACCCTTTGGTCCAACCCGTCCATGCCGACCAGATATCCCAACCCAATCTAGTCCCACCTTCCAGCACCCGGCCCATATCCCTCCAGACCCTTCCTATTCATATACCCATCCAAATGCCTCTTAAATGTTGCAATTGTACCAGCCTTCACCACATCCTCTGGCAGCTCACTCCATACATGTACCACCCTCGGCGTGAAAACGTTGCCCCTTAGGTCTCTTTTATAACTCAATAAATTAAATGATGTAATACATTCAATAATTGTGAAATTAAAGAAATAGACTAAAGGTATCCAAAGCCAGTTGTTTCAAAAACACATCTGGTTCGCTAACGTCTTTAAGGAAGGAAATCTGCCATCCTTACCTGGTCTCGCCTACATGTGACTCCAGACCCACAGTCATGTGATTGTCCTACTGAAGTGGGCTAGCATCCCATTCAGTTCAAGGACAATTTGGGGCGGATAAAAAACACTGTCCTTGCCAGTGATACCTATGTCCCACAAAATACTTTTCAAAAATGGAGTTGCTTTCGATTCACCAGCAATGAAAAAAAACCAACACAATTAGGTGATGTTTTTCAGCCTCTACCTTCTTCTCTCTCTCTCTCTCTCTCTCTCTCTCTCTCTCTCTCTCTCTCTCTCTCCACCTTCCACACCAGAAAACTGGGTGGGCAGTTGAAATCGCAGTTTAAATTCCTGTTACCTACTCACAGGTCCCGATGTTAACACTCTGTTCTGAGAAAGCAGGAAGGGTAATCATCTGGAAAAAGCTGACCATATAGGCGCCCCTGGTCCCCGAGGGCATTCAATAAGCTCATACACTCTCAACCCTCTGTTCTATCCCCAGAACGAAGCCTGGAACACTGACGCAAGACACTCCTGGTTAGGCCTCCCTCAGTGCTGCACAATGCTGCACAAGGTAACTAGATTCCAGCCCACCTTCATGCAACTGGAAAAGCCTGTCTGTGGATTGCAATTTACTTTTTTTTTCTATTTTAATTTATTTTTTTTAAGTGCCGCGCTGAAGTATGGTGCCTGAAGGCAACTGGATTTAAATAAGATTTTTCGTGTCTGGAACCCTGATGTCCAGTGATAACATGGTGACTGACATGTGTTTCTCTGCTCATCTGAATTACACTTTTCCTACTTTAACACACCCCTCTGATGAAATTATCTCAATAGATTCTGAGACTTAAATTGCTCAGCTTTAATTTATTTACACTAGTGTGGCATCTGGAGCCTGATGTCTGCAGCACAATGAATATGTTTACAATGTTTGACTAAGTAAAGAACTCACTTTGAGAGGACAGCGCTTCTCCAGGTCTTGTTGGCTCTAAAGTATGAGGCCTTGCTGCAGAGAATAAAAGTGACAAATTAAAACCTGGGCATTCACTGTTCCTTCAATCAGCACTTGTAAAATTCCTGTGTTCATTTTAATCATTTTATCTGAGGTGCCATCCCTAAACTCTTTTAAATGTGTTTTTCCTTTCTACTTTCAAAGCCTTCTCATAATCTATTCTTAGAAATCCTGGCTCACTCATGCTCCCCCTCATTTTCAGACCAAGGCTCAATGTCATTTTCTCGATATAATTCCCAGAGACACTTCTACATTAAATTCACCCTTTAACTGGAAGTCACTATCGGTGGCAAAACATGTGCCAATCTATTTGTTCATTAATATATGCTGGTGAAAATTTTCTGCAAATGGATGTATGTCACTCCTAGGGGGTGTGACGAGACCAGGTTACAAGCTCATACATAAATAAAATGTGGATGCTGAAAATCTAAAATCAAAACAGAAATTGCTTGAGAAACTCAGCAGGTCTGGCAGCACCTGTGGACAGAAAGCAGAGTAAACATTTCGAGTTCAGTCATGCTTCTTCAGAGACTCGACTCACTATCTTCAATTAGTTGTTAGTGTAGTGGTTAGTGCACTACATAATGCAATATATAAAGCAGAAACTCTCAGCTTTTTGTCATGGGATTTCTAAATTGGGACGTTAAAGAAGAAGGGGACTTTGCTTTCAGCTCTCGCTTATAGTTTGCAGTATTCTGAGTCAGAAGATTATGGGTATATGAGTCACTCTCGAGATGTGAGCACACAATGTAGGGCGAAAGTAAAAACAGAATAATTCAAGAACATACACTGACAGAGGCTCTGTGCTTCAGGTGAGGTATTAAGCAGAGGCCTGAGTGGATAGATGTAAAACACTGGCACTTATTTTTTGAAGAGCAACTGAGGTCTCTGAGCGATATTTACCCCTCTAATAAAAATCTGAAAAAACAAATGAACTGTTCATTAGCAAATTGCTGTTTGCAGGACCTAGCTATATGCCACTTTTTCTAAGTTATTGCAGTCATTACTAAAGCAATGCATCAGCTATAAGTCACTTTAAGATGCTTGGTGGACATGGAAACTAAAGATAAATCATTTCCACTCGTTAAACATTCTAGAACTGAGGGGCAGAGTCTAGAAGTTAGTACCACACCATTCAGGAGAGATGTTAGGAAGCACTTCTACACACAAAGGGTGGGAGATGTTTGGAACTCTCTTCCACAAACGGCAGTGGATGCAGGCAGCAGAACCGACCTCAAGGATTTGATCCCAGTAATGCAATTCTTGTTCCCAATGAGGAGGACAGGGCTCTGATAGAGAAACAATGGGAGGCTGAACAAGCACTCCCACTCCTCCAGGCAGTTTTTCCTGAAGCTGTCCCCAATGGATTCTCCAAGTGACTTCTATAATATCTCTTGGGAGAAGGGCTGGTATCTGTCCTCTGTGCTATCTTCAGAAAACTCTGGACTGAGTGTTGGAGTGGATTTGAGTCTGGTCTCAGATATTTAAATCTTACCATTTCTCCCCAACCTAAGCCATTTGTTTTTGGGGTTCATCACACAGCTCTTCGTCTTCTGTTTTTTAAAATTACTTCATTGAACCAATGTTCCAATGACAATCCCTACTTGAAGCATCTAACTGTCTTTCTCTTTTTACCAGGGAAGAACTTTATTCTAATACTTTATCTATCATTGAGCCTGACAGTTAGTGGATATATTAGATTTCTCATTGGCCTTTTCAGCAACTTATTCAAGCTCATTAAGGACAATGAAATGCCAATTCTGTTATTACCTTGAGACCTCAGTAGATATTCGTTTGAAGGAGAGATCCTCTGAAATGAAGGAGCTGGTAAACTGTGACCTGTAAAATTAACTGCACAAAACCCAGAAGAGAAAGCTCAGACAAACTCAGAACTAATATTTCACTGTAATCAAAGCAAGTACATTTCCTCCAATTTAAAATAATTGAAAGCAATATCAGAATTGTGAAATTGGATTATACTTTTTCATCATTGAAATCTCGTAGCAATAACAATTTGATTCAGAAAGGCCTTTAAAGGTAATAAAAATGTTTGAAGTGCACATTTGGAACATTTTCAAATAAAATTTGGGTCTCAGCTATGTGCTGTTCATGCCCACTGGAACAAGGCATGTGACATCAGTACTTGGTTCAATCGCATGCAAGTTATTAATGTAGTACTAGCAGAGGGAAGAAATTATCTGATTGGGTGAGTTGCCACTTTGAATTATATCATTTGCATCTGATGTTAGTTACATTTGCCATTTAATGTTTAAGATTTTAAATTATTTTGCATGATGGATTACTGAAAATGTGAGTGAGAGAAACCAAAGTTAAAAATCACACAACACCAGGTTGTAGTCCAACAGGTTTAATGGGAAACACTAGCTTTCGGAGTGCTGCTCTTTCATCAGGTAGTTGTGGAGTATAAGATTGTAGGACACAGAATTTATAGTAAAAGTTTACAGTGAGATGTAACTGAAATGATATATTGAAAAATACTTCGATTGTTTGTTAAGTCTCTCATCTGTTAGAATGGCCATGTTACTTCTTTCATATTTCGTATTGGGTATTAGCACCCAATACATTATCTGGGCTGACACCAATTATTAAAGTTCACTTGAGAATGTAACTTTTAAAAAATGTTTTGCAATTGACATATGAAAGAAGTGAAACTATCATGGTCATTCTAACAGATGAGAGACTTAACAAGCAATCAAGGTATTTTTCAATATATCATTTCAGTTACATCTCACTGTAAACTTTTGCTATAAATTCTGTGTCCTCCAATCTTATACTCCACAACCACCTGATGAAGGAGCAGTGCTCTGAAAGCTAGTGCTTCCAATTAAACCTGTTGGGCTATAACCTGGTGTGGGTGATTTTTAACTTTGTACACCTCAGTCCAACACCGGCATCTCCAGATTGAGAGAAACCAAGTACCTGTGACCTGCTTGAAGAGAAGTTTCTCCTAGTTACATTGACAGCACAGACATCACAGAGAATGGGGGTATTTCAAGCCAAGTCAAATGCAGCATAAGAAATAAAAAGGTGGAAAGAAAGACTGAGATAAGAGAGAGAAAGAGACAGAAAGACGACAATGGTATTTAAAAATTTTACATTTTAAAATCTTCTACGATTAAAACCTGAAGGATTCAGCTTTAGGATAGCAATTCCACTCCCGCAGAGTTCAGCCAGTTGTGATTGAAATTAACATGTCAATAAAAATATACTTAGACTGAAAAGAACAAGACTTAACTTGATGTGGAAAGTTTAGTCTGCATTTGAATCCAAAATACAGCACCTATACTCTGCTCATCTGTTTCAATGTTGTGCTAGGTGCTGAGATGTAGGTGTTATATAATTCAAACTGTTCAGCAGCTTTTCAATATCTGAGCGTCATCTGCCCCATGCTCAAGGTGTACAATTTGTACATAAATAAGTGTCATTAGCCTTTCCTTTGCCTTGTCAACAAATTATATGCATTATATTATACACAGCTCTATAATCAAATCACTGCCGCTCATCATATAACACTAAGCACACTGCTGTTAAAAGCTACACTGTTAAAAACCGTGATGCCGAGTTAGCAAAAGATCTTGCAGCAATGTTAACCTATCATTAATTCCACAGGACAGTCCTCCGGCATGCCTGAGGCATACTCCACAACAAATAGTTGCTAAATGGGGAACTGCAATTTCTCCATCTATCGAGTCTGAAATATATTATCTGAGAGCATGCTGGAGGCAGATTCAATCGAGGCACCCAAAAGGGAATTGGGTGATTACCTGAAAATGTAAAGGTACATTAACTGTTTTTGCAGAGGGTCAACACAGGCATGTTGGTTCAAATGGCACCATTCTGTGCTGCAATTATCTTATGACTTTATTCCATTTACATTCAGAATTTTCCACTTCTCATTTCAGCAAGGGGACTTAAGTAATCTTGAAAGGTTATGAAATAAAGGAACAAAACCTAATTGCTGAATAAAGCACATCACAGTAAACACAGTCAAACTGCATTAAGTAATCTGAAACCAGTGACTACAATCACCATATGATACAGAATACTTCAAATCTCATTAAGGGGTTTCCAACATTTCCTGTGGTTATATAAAACATCATAGCTCACTCCAAACATATTCTACAATTGAGAGGAAGTTGATCATTTGGACTGGAATTATCTTTCAATTCACACCACCATTACTACATTTATTAACATTTGTCAGTAAATAACCAAAAGGATTTAAGAATCAGAGAAGTCACGAGAAATAAATAAGATCACAGATGATTTCTCAACTTTTATATCAAGTTAAATATATGTCCAACATTGGTGTTTGTTAGATGGCCAAATCTACGTCACTACCACAAACAAAACATTATAATCAATTCCAAAGAGAATGTCATAATACCTTGCCTTCCATCTTGTTGTCAAGATGGTGGTGGAGTAGCAACGCAGTATGTGGGCTCCTGCCTAGAGCTCATCTGCTCCAAACACTTTTACTTTCTTCCTTTTCTTTCACAACTTGTTTTTCTTACTTCGATGTAGCGGAGCCGGTCTATGACTGGGGTGGACAACATTAAAAATCACACAACATCAAGTTATCGTCCAACAGGTTTATTTGGAAGTACTAGCTTTTGGAGCACTGCTCCATCATTAGCAACCTGATGAAGAAGCAGCACTCCAAAATCTCATGCTTCCAAATAAACCTGATGGATTCTAACCTGGTGTGGTGTGATTTTTTAAACTTTTTCTCACTTTTATCTACTTACCTCCTGTGGAGAGATTGGCAGCTCTATTGTGTCCAGCGCGCCTGAGGCAAGGTTTCTTCACAGAGAAGAGGGACAGCTTTGGGACAGTGCAGAGGAGATCGAGCCCATAGCGGGGAGGGGGTACAGTGAGAGATCATGGGAGAGGGCTAGAGAGCGAGCCCAATGTGGAGGAGATCAAGCCCAGAGCGGGGGACAGTGAGAGACCCTGGGGAAGGGCTAGAGAGTGAACCCAATGCGGAGGAGAATGAGCCTGAGGTCTCCCTGCATCTGCAGCAGTGTCAAGTGGGGAGGACATTGTACCCTTGTGGGGAGTGTGAGCCCAGCATGGGTAAGCACTTAAGAAGGGACTGTCATGTTGAACATTTAACTTTATATCTTTATTTTTGTACATTATACTGAAAATGACATTAATGTTGAATTATTGTCTTTATTTCCTTATCTTCCTACTTTGTACCTCAGATTTTGTACCTAGGTACCTTTGTACCTAAGGCTCTGGGAGTGGCGAAATTTTACACTTCTCACTGTATTCCTGTATCCCTGTGCAATTAAACCTAATTCTGATTCTAATTTTAATTCTAAACAGTATTAGATGTACCAGTCACAGGTAGATAGGATAGTGAAGGATGTGTTAGATAAGCTTGCCTTTACTAGTCAATGCTTTGAGTACAGGAATTGGGAGGTCATGTTGCGGCTGTACAGGACATTGGTGGTGCCACTTTTGGAATACTGTTCAATCCTGGTCTTCCTGCTATAGGAAGGATGTTGTGAAACTTGAAAGGGTTCAGAAAAGATGTTGCCAGTTTTGGAGGTTTTCATCTGTAGGGAGAGGCTGAATAGGCTGGGGCATTTTCCCTAAAGCGTTGGAGGCTAAGGCTTATAGAGGTTAATAAAATTGTGAGGGGCATGGTTAGGATGAATAGCCAAGGTCTTTACCCTGGGGTAAGGCAGTCCAGAATTAGAGGGCATAGGGCTAAAGTGAGAGGGAAAAAATCTAAAAGGGGCACCTTTTCAATGCAGACAGTGGTGCATGTCTGGAACAAGCTGCCAGAGGAAGTGATGGAGGTTGGTACAGTTACAACATTTAAAAGGCTTCTGGATGGGTATATGAATAGGAGGGATTTGGAAGGGTATGAGCCAAATGCTAGCAAATGGGACTAGACTAATTTAGGATATCTGGTCAGCATGGATGAGTTGGACTGAAATGTCTGTTTACATGAGCCAGTTCTGTATCCAAATGGATAGTTCTCCATGTATTCCATGAGATCTAATTTTGCTAACCAGTCTACTATGAGGAGCCTTGTCGAACATCTGACTGAAGTCCATATAGATCACATCCACCACACTGCCCTCATCAATTTTCTTTGTTATTTCTACAAAAAAACTCAATCATGTTCATGAGACATAATTTCCCATGCACAAAGCCATACTGACTATCCCTAATCAGCCCTTGCCTTTCCAAATACATGGAAATCCTCTCTCTCAGGATTCCCTCCAATAACTTGCCCACCACCAATGGCAGGCTCTTGTTTTGCAATAACTTGCTCACTGATTCCCAGGTTGGGTTCTGCCACGGTCACTCAACTCCTGCCCTCATTACAGCCTTGGATCAATAAACAAAGCCTGTTCTAAAGGACTGGTGTCAGCAAAGACTGTGCCTGAAAGGTAGCAAAATGTAATAAAAACAGAAAATGCTGGAAGCACTGAGCAGGTCTGGAAACATCAGTGGAGGGAGAAACAAAATGATTATTGGTTCAACAAAATGATTCACTGGTTGATGGCTTTTAATGAGAACAACATTTACCTCGTGTTCCAAATATCTGATTGCTCAGATGTGGATCACACATTGCAAGCGCTTGAAAGAAGATACCACAGGCTTTCTTCCCCTTTCGGATGACTGCAGAAAGTAGTTCACATGCCTTTGTAAGGATATCAGACTTGGAGGTGATGACATTAAGCTCATATTGACTGAGAACCTGGCTGCTGTACAGGAAACATGTCACCTGCTCAACTAAAGCTGGGCCCATTGATGTACTGAGTGTGTAATAATGTCTCCGCAAGTCTATTGATCACAAACAGAAAGTACAGTCATTAGCTTCATTATAAACAAAAACTAAATGCTATCATTTAGAACAACAACTTGCATCAATATAAGTACACTTAGTCTATTAAATCACTTCACAAGAAATAACTATTGGATCCCAAGGGACATTAGGACTGATTATGAAAATCTTGTCAGAGATGGAGGGCTTAATGAACCTCTTCAAAAGAGGAAAGGGAGCAAGGCAGAGATGTCCGAGATGGGGACTGACCCCAAGTGGAGTCTTGTGCTGAGATTTAGCTGCCACAGACTACCAACCCTCCCTCACCCCTCCATTGCTGGCCCCACCCCTACATCCCTGCCTCCCCACTCCCCTTCAGCCCTGTTCTACCAATCAGCTCTCCATTCCTGCCTTCCCCTTCATCCCTATCCTCCCCCCTCCATCACTATCTTGACCCTCCACTCCAACCCTGCGACCCCCACCTCTCCATCTCTGTCCTACCCCTCCCCAACCCCACAGTGGGAATATGTTGGGGAGAGGGACTGGCGTCAGGCCCCAACGGCCCAAGCTCCAGCTATGATAAGGTCAGAAGACATTGGTGCAGGAGTAGGCCATTTGGCCCATCGAGCCTGTCAGTGTCATTATGGATGCCCTTGAGGCAACCACTTCACTTCCCCTGTATCCTTTGGAGACTCCCTGCGAGACTAGGCATCTATCTGTCTCCACCTTCAATAAATTCAGCGATGGAGCATCCAAAGCTCTCTGATGAAGAGATGAAGGAATTTTAAAAAAAACAAAGTCCAGTATTTCACTTTGTAACTTATTCTCGAAAGGAGCAGAGTGCATTTGAATCGGTACCAGCAGCAATGTGATTTTTCAACCCACTGCTACTCCTATGGTCTGCAATGACAGGAAACATTTTACTGCAGAGATTCATAAGGGTAGAACTCTCCAGCTATGACCGCCACATGCCTCGATAGAAAACCCGGAGGTAATTTAGTCCCACCTTGTAAAACAAACTCCAGAAAGGTGCCTCAGACTATCACCGTCTGACCACTGTTTCCCCTCCCTCTGGGAAATAGATACCTCACTGATTCTGTTGACAAAACAAAATTACTGAATTCATGACATGGGATTGTCAACACTCCCCCCTTCACTCAGATTTCCTGCCAGAGGCTGCTTTCCCCATTAGCCATTGCCAATGGAATGAGCTCTCTTACCCTGTGATGCCATCGTAGCCGACAAGCCGTCGCTGCCAGCTGTCGGGGCGGTATGTGTGCGTCCTCCCCAGCCGCTGCTGAAGCAGTTTTAACTGCAGCCCTCACGCCCAGGAGTTCCCCTGCCTCTTCCACCCCACGCCGTGCCGCAGCGGCGCTGGGAATCCCCGGTCATATTCCAGCCTTTCCCACCCAGAGCGAAAAGCCAAAGGCTGCTCCCCTCCTCAGGGCTCCCTCTGCTTCCATTTTTGCAACAGGTTGTTACAAAAAGAAACATTGTTTTTTTTCCCCCCCAAAAAACGCAGCTGTCAATCACATCCTGTTCCCACTCCGTGTCATGAGCCAGTTCCAGCCCCTCTCATCTCTGCTGCTCAAACTCAGCCCCTTCAATTTGACCATTCTAGCTCAATCCCAGCTGCCTGCTGCATTCTGCCCTCTATAAACCAGAGTTGAACTGTCAGATTGTGAACCTTTGCATGCCTCCCCCACTCACCCATTGTACTTCATCCCCTCCCCCCACTCGCCCATTGTCCTACCTGCCTATCTCCTTTTCCACCTATCCACTCCGCGCTCTCCTCCCTGACCTACCACCTTCATCCCCTCCCCCACTCACCCATTGTACTCTATGCTACTTTCTCCCCACCCCCACCCTCCTCTAGCTTATCTCTCCATGCTTCAGGCTCTCTGCCTTTATTCCTGATGAAGGGCTTTTGCCCGAAACGTCGATTTCGAAGCTCCTTGGATGCTGCCTGAACTGCTGTGCTCTTCCAGCACCACTAATCCAGAATCTGGTGTACTGTACAGCCAGGCCTGGAAGAATGTACCACAAGTCAATGGAATGCAACATAAAAGAAAAATACTTCTTCCATTTCCAACATTACCAATTAACAACCTTATTTATGTCAGAGCTATAGAGAGGGTTTCTTAAAAAAAAGCATAATTGGTTTATTATCAGAACAAAACTTAATCAATGAAGACGCAATAATTACTGAGTCAAGCATGTAGAAGCATAAATGTTTATGCCTCTATTTTTTTTTGCTATTCATTCAAGCCATGTGGGTGTTGTTGGCTGGGTCAGCATTTATGGCCCACCTCTAGATGCCCTGGAGAAGGTGGTGGTGAGCAGCGTTCTTGAACTGCTGCTGTGCTGTAGGTAGACCCACAATGCCACTAAAAGATGGACCTTCAGGATTTCGACCCAATGACACTGAAAG
Organism: Chiloscyllium punctatum; assembly: GCF_047496795.1. Classification (NCBI taxonomy): domain Eukaryota; kingdom Metazoa; phylum Chordata; class Chondrichthyes; order Orectolobiformes; family Hemiscylliidae; genus Chiloscyllium; species Chiloscyllium punctatum. Next base: position 15,627,346 of record NC_092743.1, read on the forward strand.
AACAGTGATGGATTTCCAAGTCTGGAAGGAAAGTTGCTTGCAGATGATGTTCCCAGATATCTGCTGCCCTTGTTTTTCTAGATGGTAGTGGTCATCATCCTATATTGGATAGTTACTAGGCTCCAGTCAGAATTTAAGAACATACAAATTCATTGTTGGTTTTAACCAAACAGGAAGGCTTTATTCTCTGTAAGAAACTAAAACAAGACAACGAACCTGGCTATTGACTCAGAAGTGCTCATATGACTCACCTCTTAAAGGGACAATGCCTTAACATATCATACCCCAACTATAATACATAACAGTCCTGAAGGTACTGAATTTATACAATACATCTTGTCGATACTGTTGCTACTGAGCATCAGTGGTGGATGGAGTGGACGTTGTGGATGTGATGCCAATCAAGTGAGTTGCTTTCTCCTGGATGGTGCCAAGTTTCTTGAGGTGTTGTTGGAATTGCACTCATCCAGACAACTGGAAAGTATTCATACTCCTAACCTGTGCCTTGTTGACGTGGCATTGGGAGTCCGGAAGTGAGTTAATCACTGAAGTATTCCTAGCTTCTGCCCTGTTATCCACTGTATTAATATGGTAAATCCAGTTCAAGTTCTAGTTAAGGGTAACCCCTCAGGATTTTGATAGTGTGGGATTTAGTGATGGGAGTACCATTAAATGTCAAGGGTTAGATTCTCTTTTGTTGGAAATGATCATTAGCTGGCATTTGTGTGATGCAAATGTCACATAGACTGCTTCAATACCAGTATCACATGTATCATATGAATGCTGCTGAACATCGTGCAATCATTGGCAACTATCCCCAGTTCTGACCTTACATTGGAGGGAAAGTCTTAGATGAAGCAGCTAAAGATGGTTGGGTCCAGAAAACCACTCTGAGGAACTTAAGGACTCTTGGTGCTGCACTTGTAATGTTCCTACTTCTTAGCCAGGGTTAAGTCCCACCTGCCACTGACGTGTGTAATAACATCACCAAACAGGTTCATTAGAAAAGATCCTGGATGAAAAGCTGACCCCCAACATAAACAACTATGCGCCAGATATGGCTGTAAGCAGCAGAGAATTCTCCCGATTCCCTTTGACAGTATAGTACTTGTGCTCGGGCTCCTTGATATGTCATTCAGTCAAATGTGTCCTTGATGTCAAGGTCAGTCACTGTCACTCTCGCCTCAACCCTCTTGTCCATGTTTAAACCAAGGCTGTGATGAGCTGAATGGCTCTGGCAGAACCCAAACTGGACATCATTGAGCAGGTTATTGCTGAGTAGGTGTGGCTTGATTGCACTGCTGATGACACCTTCATCACTTTACTGCAATCAAAAGTAGAGTGATGGGAGCAGTAATTGGGTTGAATTTATCCTGCTTTCTGTGTACAGGATTTACCTGGACTATTTTCTACATTGTCGGTTAAATACCAGTGTTGTAGCTGTACTAGATCAGCTTGGTTAAGGGTGCTGTGAATTCTGGAGCACATGGCTTTAGTAGTACTGTCAGAATGTTGTCAAGGCCCATACCCTTTGCAGTATCTGGTGCCTTCAGCCATTTCTTGATATCATGAGATTGAATCAAAGCGATTGAGGTTTAGCACCATGGTGGCAGGATTTCCAGAGAAGGTTGGAATCAATCATTGAACCCAACAGTTCTGGCTGAAGATTGTTGCAAGTGCTTCAACAGTTCTCAGGAAAAGAGAAAATCTGCAGAGATTAGCTTTCCAATAAAAAAGTAACACTTTGGCCAATAGGTTATTCTTGACACAATTCTGATCCACTTAACAATTCCGTATTTCAGCACGTCAATGCTGTGTTTTGGAGCACAATAGCATTTTTCAATGCAATGCTGCTGTTCGCGCTTAATTGCTTTGTGTCATCTTGGAATGCTTGCAGCATCTCTGCTCAATAGGGAGGCTAAGAAGAAAGGAATATGCATGTTATGCCGAGAGGTACCTTGCTTACCAGACTGAGTCTGTGACTCAGAGTTGAGGGCAACCTATGTGTCCCTCCATACGCCTGTAACTTGTAAATGTGAAAATCATTGTGACTGTGGAGTGGATTAAGTAAATGTTTCTTTTTTTCATCTGAGCACACAAGTTCTACTTGTGAGCAATGTGAGGCCCCTTGAGTGGCAATTGGAATAATCAGAAGCTTTTACTGGACAGGTTGAAGTCATCTTTAATCACAATAATCATATCTCACTAATGCATTGTACAGTTGCAGGAACACACCCCAACGTTTTCACTCTATTCCTTGAGCAACAAATGCCAAAATTCCAGTTGCCTTCCTTGAAATGGGAATGAATTGCTGAGTTGCAGATGGAAACATATTCCTTACTGTCCATTATTACAAAAAACTTCAAGAGATTGTCATCATGTAGGATGATCATCAAGCCCACCTTTGTATCATCTGTTACTATTGTCAGTTTCTCAATTTCCAGAGCATGTTGAAACTTAATTTAACTCCTTTACTTTCCTACTATTAGGTCAAAAACTCAGAGGGTCCTTAGTTAGATATCTACTAATTAATAAAGGGAGAAAACTTAACTTACCAAAATATCTAGGTGTAATTTTGCGAAAGTTTGAGACTTTATATCCACATTTTATTCAGTACTTGCAAAAACAAGTGGCAGAAATTTATTTGTTCATTTTCTTCAGCAAATAAGTTAAATATTTGCTCTACATTCATTGCTCAGAAAGATCTTAGGAGTAAAAGTGGAGACGATCTTTGTTCCAAAACTTCTCTAGTTATTGTTCAATGCTTTTTCAAGTCAACAATAACAATTTACCTCAATAAATTCAATATGGAAAAAAAAATTGAGATTAATTTTCCACAGCTGTGAATGTATTGGGTAAGAAACTCTCTGAAACTTGTTTTCTCTGTGTAAGTTATTCAGTGATTCACAGTGAGAGTGAAGCAATGCTGTTGTATGTATTTCAGAATAATTGGATTACCATATGGTAAGAGTGAGTGAAATTTAGGGTGAATTAGGTAACATGCTACACAATGAAACACAGCATCGACCTATGATACCTATGAGTCATTCCTGTTTCAATGTGTGATTTTTTTTCATGTTGGAAGTATTTTGGGGAAATTCTTGCAGAGTTCTGGAAAGACAGCGACAGTTTCACTTCTTAATAGGTTTTTTAGTTTCTATCCTTATATTATTTCAGCTTACTCTGAAACACTCTGTTGAATGTAATGCAGCCAGTCATGGTAGTCGTACTTAATGTCAGCCCTTCAGAGCAGTTGCAAAACTTCAAGTAAAAGCAAAATACTGGGAACTCCAAAGATCTGAAACACAAATACAAAGTGCTGGAGAAACTCAGCAGGTCTGGCAGAATCTGTGGAGAGAAAAACAGAGTTAAATGGAGTGGTTCTGAAGAAATTCTGACATGCATCAGAGGTTGATTAGCTCAGTTAGCCAATTGATGGCTGGTTTGCAATCCAGTGAGATGCCAACAGCATGGATTCAGTTCCTGTACCAGCTGAAGTTACCGTGACACCTTCTGAACCTCTCCCCTCCCCTGAGGTGTGGTGAGCTCACATTAAATCACCACCAGTGAGAGAACACATCAGTAGGACTATAGTGACATCACCTTGAACCAAGTATCCCCTGGCCTTGTTTGTCCTGTCCAAGTGCATCACCTCACAGTCATTGGATTGAACTCTATTTGCCCCTGAACAGTACATCTGACCAGCCCATCTATATCCTCCAGTTATCAAATGTCATTCACCCCACCAATGTTCATATCATCCATGAACTTATTGATCAACCCTCTTGTATTGATGTCTTAATTGGTCATATATACTACAACCAGCAAGTGCCCTCAACACTGATCCTTGTGAAACCCCACCAGAAACAGGTTCCCTGTTATAAAAACACCCTTCAACCATCACTCTCTGGTCCCTGCCACTCAGCCGGTTCTGGATCCAATGACCTAAACTTCCTTGGCTCCAACCCCTTCAAGTGGTCTTGGGCCAGGGTCTCTTACCCTTTCTTTGACGGTATCCTTGAAGTGTTTCCTTTGTCCTCCTGAGGGTGCCTTGCTGTGCCAAAGCTCCAAGTAGAGCACTTGTTTCTGGATTATAATGTCAGACTTGTGGATGATTTGGTCTGCCCAAAGGGACTGTTTTAGTGAGTCAGTAATTCAATGCTGAGGATGTGGCCTGAGAGAGAGCATTAACATTGGAATGCCTGTCCTGCCAATGGACTTCAGGATCTTGCAGAGGCAGCAGTGGTCCTCCTTCTTCAGGTATCTACTGTATATGGTCCACATATCAGGTGTGCAAGAGGATGAATATCACTGCTGCTCTCTCAACCATAAGTTTAGTGCCTGGTTTGAACTCCGAGTCTTCAAGCATTCACTTTCTCAGGCAATCAAACACTTCCCTGGGTCAATGAGGGTAGTGTTGAATCTCATTGATGCTTGCCCTTAACAGCAGAATCCCAAGGTACAGAAAGTGGTAATGTTGTCAAAGGGCTTGATTTGGGGTTTGAAAGTGGGGATGGGGCTGGGTTGGGAAGTGGCAGAGACAGACTGGAAGTTGCATTTTTCTGACAAATGTTTAGTGTAAGGCCAATATTCTCTCGTGATGTGATAGTTTTTTTTAGATTACTTACAGTGTGGAAACAGGCCCTTCGGCTCAACAAGTCCACACCGACCCGCTGAAGCGCAACCTACCCAGACCCATTCCCCCACATTTACCCCTGCTCCTAACACTACGGCCAATTTAGCATGGCCAATTCACCTAACCTGCACATTTTTGGACTGTGGGAGGAAACCGGAGCACCTGGAGGAAAACCACACAGACACGGGGAAAATGTGCAAACTCCACACAGTCAGTCACCTGAGGCGGGAATTGAACCCAGGTCTGAAGGTGTTTAATCAGTTTCAGTCAGATTGTAAAAGTCAGTGGTGACCAAGCATAGGAGCTGCTCTATTAGCAAAATAGAATTGGCTCTGTGTTAAATACAGGCAATGTCTATGTAAAAACTGTGGGAAAACACCAGACAATGTTAGACACCTGGACAGAGAACTGTGGAAATTGTAATATGTATGTTGTAATGTTTTACTTAAAAATCGAAAGTTTCTGTAATCTACCTGAGTTTATAATAATGATGATTTGGAGGTGGCAGAGTTGGACTGAGGTGTACAAAGTTAAAAATCACACCACACTAAACTATAGTCCAACAGGTTTATTTGGAAGCACTAGCTTTTGGAGCACTGTTCCTTCATCAGGTGGTTGTGGAGTATAAGATCATAGGACACAGAATTTATAGCAAACATTTACAGTGTGATGTAACTGAAATTATATATTGAAAAATACTGGGATTGTTTGTTAAGGCTCTCATCTTTTAGAATGGGCCTGTTGGTTTCAGTTCTTTCATATGCAATCCCAGAAATTTCTGAAGTGATATTCTCAAGAGAACTTTAAGAATTGGTGCCATGTTGGCCCATTCAAGGTGTGAGGTGCCCTGTGTGAGGCTGTCTGTGGCCCAGTGTTCAGACTGATTCTAAACTAAAAAAGGGATTTACAGAATCTTACATGGACTCATGCAGATTTTGAGCAAAATAAAATGAAATTGTCTAATTATAAATTCACCCCATAAACTTATATCTGATTGTGTACATGTGGGTGTGTGTGCGGAGGAGGGAGGGGGGTTATGAGTGTCTGTGAGAGAGTATGTGTATATGTGTGAGCGTGAGTGTAAAGGGGTGTAAGTCTGCGAGAGGGTGGGGGTGGGGGTGGGTGTGGGTGTGGTTGTGGGTGTGGGTGTGTGGGAGTGTATGAGTGTATGAGTTTTGTGTTACACATTGTGGGCAGCATGGTGGCTCAGTGGTTAGCACTGCTGCTTACAGCACCAGAGATTCAGGTTCGATTCCAGCCTCAGGTAACTGTGTGTGGATTTTGCACATTCTCCACATGTCTACATGGGTTTCCTCTGTGTGTTCCAGTTTCCTCTCATAGTCCAAGATGTGCAAGTTAGGTGAATTGGCCATGCTAAGTTGCCCATAGTGTTCAGGGATGTGTAGGTTAGATGCATAAGTCAAGGGAAATGTAAACTAATAGAGTAGGGGAATGGGTCTGGGTGGGATATTGTTTGGAGAGTCGGTGTGGACTTGTTGGGCCTAATGGCCTGTTTCCACACTGTAGGGATTCTATGAAGACTGGCTCTCTCTGCATATGCATGAAATAAAGGGGGCATTGACCTGATTTTTTCAATTCTTGTTAATTTATTGAGTTGTGGACGAATCCAAGTTCCAAGCCATCAGAGTATGCGTAGACATAAGCAGCATCTACACACCATAATTCAATAACAGAGATTAGACAATCTTGGATTTGTTCTGCCAGCAGCATTGGTTGAGCAGGTTCCATTTTATTCTGGAGATTAGCTTCACTCCCAAGGGCAGCTTGCTGAGTGCGAGGCGGAATGTTGCAGCAAGGAAGATCAGGAAAAGCATTGGTGTGATAACATAGCCTTGCTTGACTCTCGTCTGAAAAAGAATTTGGTCTCAGACCATAAGATATAGGAGCAGAATTAGGTTATTCAGCTCATGGAGTCTTCTCCCCTATTCAATCATATCTGTTATGTTTCTCAATCCTATTCTCCTGCTTTCACCCCCCTAACTCTTGATCCCCTTACTAATCAAGAATATATCTATCTGTCTTAAATAAACTCAATGACTTGGCCTCCTCAGCCTTCTGCAGCAACGAGTTCCACAGATTCATCACTCTTTGGCTAAAAACATTTCTCATCTCAATTCTAAAGGATCGCTGTGAGGCTGTGCTCTCCTACTACTGGAAACATCTTCTCTATGCCCACTGTATCCAGACCTCTAGTATTCTATAAGTTTTAATGAAATCCCCCTCATCCTTCTAAACTTCTTCAAGTACAGAACAAGTCCTCAACTGTTTTTCATATGATAAAGATCTTCATTCCTGGGATCATTTTTGTGAATCTCCTCTGGACTCCCTCCAAGGCCAGAACATCCTTCATTAGGTTGAGGTCACAAAATTGCTCACAATATTCCAAATACAGTCTGGCCAGAACTGTAGACAACCTCAGCAGTGCATCCTGCTCTTCAGCCCTCTTGAAATGAATGCAAACATTGTGTTTACTTTCCTAACTGCCAACTGAACCTCCATGTTAATCTTGGGAGTCCTAGCTCAGGATTCTGTTAAGTCCCTTTGTGGTATTTTCTCCATTTAGAAAATAGTGTACACCTTTATTCTTCCTATAAAGTTTCGCACATTGTATTCCAGCTGCCACTTCTCTGCCTGTTCTCCTAGCGTGTTAAAGTCCTTTTGCAGCTTTCCCACTGCCTCAAAATCACCTGTCCCTCCACCTGTGTCATCTGCAAACAATGCCGTCAATTCCACATTTATTGTACAATGTGAATAATTGTGGTCCCAACACTGAACCTTGTGGAACTCCACTAGGCACTGGCTGCTATTCAGAAAATGTACCTTCATCCTCACTCTCTGCCCTCTGTAAGTCAGCCAATCCTCTATCCATGCTAGTACATTGCCCTGAACACTATGAGCTCTTATCTTATTTAGTAACTTCTGTGCGACATCTTGTCAAAGATCTTTTGGAAATCCAAATAGATTACATCTACTGGTTGTCCTCTATCTAACTTGCTCATTACATTGCTAAAAATAATTCTATCAGATTTGTCTCCTACAGATGAGACAACAGACTTCCATCAACCATCTTTCTTTACGCCAGGTACGCTCCAACCAGCAAAGATTTCCACAATTTGTTTCATCCCCAGTTTTACTAGGACTCCTTGATGTCACACTCTGTTAATTGTGATCTTGACATTAAAAGCAGTCAATATCATCTCACTTCAAGAAATTGAACCATTTTATCCATGTTTGAACCAAAGCTATACAGTGGTCAGGACCCTGCAGCACTCAAACTGGGCATCAGTGAGGAGATTATTGCAAAACTAGTGCATCTTTCATCACTTTATTGAGAGTAGACTGATGGAATGGTCATTGATCTGGATAGATTTGTCCAGTTTTTTTTGCGTAAAGGACATACCTAGACAATTTTCTACATTGCTAGGTAGATGCTAGTTGTGTAACAATAATCCTGAAATCTTGTGTTCTATCCTAGTGAGATAGTGGTATTGTCATGAATTATATTACGTATTCATCCAGAGGCCTAGGCCTAGGCCATGTCAGGAAGTGCAACCCAAGACTAAGGAAATGTTTTACTGAGAAGCAGTGAGCCCCATGCTCCAACATGTCTTGGATACTTGGACAACCTATAGTAGATACCTGAAAACACTGGCGAATTACCACAGCAGCACCCTCATGAAAAATCCTCCGAATCTGGTGGCAAGAAAGGTAGTCTAACAGCAGTGTTTTCTCTGTCTCTCTTTCAGACTATCAATAGTCACTCAAAACGAGCACCAATGGACAGGAAACGCTGCTCATATGCCAGACACCAGACTCCTGAAACAGTTTCTTTACCCAGAACTCAGCCATGGCAGGAAACTTCCAGATAGTCAGCAGTAACACAGGGAATTCCTAAAAAAGATAAATCTCCCCAGTGATTTATGAATGTCCCCAGCTTGTTACCAAACCTAAATAAAGAAGCATCTTACATCAAATGTGCCAACACCAAGATTTCATTGTGTACATATAGAGGCAAAGGAGGGAGTCACAAACTTTGCAATAACTTACTTAAGTTGAGTCTTCAACCACCAACAGCCCTGCATGTGGTCAATTCTACAGATCATACACTGGACTGAGTAAAACCTTCCTACTTTTATATTCTATTCCCTTTGAAATTAAAAGGTCAATATTCTTTTTGCCTTCCCTATAAGACCATAAGACACAGGAGCAGAAATTAGGCCAATCAGCCCATCAAATCTGCTTCACTGTTCAATCATGGCTGATAAGTTTCTCATCCCCATTCTCCACTTTCTCCCTGTAACCCTCGATCCTCTTGACAGTCAAGAACCTATCTATCTCAGTCTTAAATATACTCAATGACCTGGCCTCCAAAGTCTTCTGTGGCAATGAATTCCATAGATTCGCCACTTTCTGGCTGAAGAAGTTTCTCCTTATCGCTGTTCTAAAAGGTCTTCCCTTTAGTCTAAGGCCATGTCTTTGAGTCCTCATCTCTCACACCAATGGAAACATCTTCCCAACATCCACTCTGTCCAGGCCATTCAATATTCTGTATGTTTCAATTAGAACCCCCCTCATCCTTCTAAACTCCATTGAATAAAAAACCCAAAGTCCTTAAATGTTTTTCATATGTTAAACTTTTCATTCCTGGGACTATTTTCATGAGCCTCCTCTGAACATGGTCCAGGTCCAGTACATCCTTCCTGAGATATAGGGCCTAAAACTGCACACAATATTCCAATGTGGTCTGACCCTCTGAACTTGGATGCTAGCTTTCTGAGTCATAGGCGAGAACTCTCAAATTCGTCTGTTCTGAGCTTTCTGCAGTCTTTTTTCCATTTAAATGACATTCACGTCTCTCATTCTTCTTGCCAGAATGCATAACCCCCCATTATATCCCATCTGCCATGTCTTTTTTCCTGCTCATGTAACATGTGCATTTCTGCTGCAAAATTTGCACATCACCCTAACCACTTGCTCTCCTGCCTTTATTTTTAATCATTTTTATGCAAAGAATTGGCAAGAATGCTATTTGACTCAATGCAGTTATCAACATTAGCTGACAGCAATAACAGGACTATTTCAGAGAAAATATTCTTTATTTTTCAGCACATTTCAGTTAGTACTAAAATGCAGCAATATCAACAGACTATCTAAATTCTACTAAATATTTTAAACATTTAAATTAGAATTAAAATAAATTACGAGAAAATTTGTCGCTTGGGACTGAATTGGAATAACGCTGAAAAAAAAACAGGTTACCGAAGCCTTTTATTTTGCATCATCAGGCCAAATATAAGAATGGCAAATTTAAAACGATCACAATTGATACTGGAGAAGAGAGCATCGATTAAGTTGGAAAGTTAATTCTGATTGATGGAAGTGTTGCCACAAAAAACTTCCCAAGCTTCCAGACATTTAAAAAAAGCACAAGTATTTGACATATTCCTTTTGACTGCAGAAGAAAAGCCCCAGTGCATGCATGGTGGCTCAGTGGTTAGCACTGCTGCCTCACAGTACCAGGGACCTGGGTTTGATTCCCACCTGCCTCTGTGGAGTTTGCGCATTCTCCCAGTGTCTACGTGGGTTTCCTCCCACAATCCAAAGATGTGCAGGTCAGGTGAATTGGCCATGCTAAATTGCCCACAGTGTTAGGTGCGTTAGTCAGGGGTAAATATAGGGTAGGGGAATGGGTTTGATTGGGTTTCTCTTCGGAGGGGCAGTGTGGACTTGTTGGGCCGAAGGGCCTGTTTCCACATTGTAGAGAATCTAATCTAATCTAATCATGAATGTACATCACTTCTATTATATTACAAGTTCAATGGATTACTTTAATTGCTACATAAACAACCAGTTTATCACACGCACAATTGCTTGGCAACTGGTTCACATCCAATAGTAGAAAATTTGTTCACAGCTTTCTGTTGAGCTAGTATCATGATCAAGATTGGAATGTGCTGATTAATTTCATCAACTAATTTTTGGGATGCACAACCTACGTATTTGGCAATGCATTGGAAACGAAATTCATACAATGTTTCTCAATTGAATGGTACGCTGAATGGCTTTTTGAACTGGCAGCAGGGGGAAATACTACTTGCATAGCCAGTGAATTGCAGCAGTGTGAAATGATTTGAGTAACCTATTCATATTTTTGAGATCCTTTGGCTTTCCAGGGTAATTTGAAATAAAAGGGCACACTTTTCCGCTCCAAAAGTGGACTTGTTGCATGGTATAGTGAACAAGATAAATGAATTGTGCTTGCAATCATTTGAATTCTGCAAACAAAAGGTCATGGCCAGGCTGCGTGCCATTTTGCCCACAAAAAAAATCTAACATGGCAAGTTACTGCCCCATCAGTCTGCACAGTATATCATCAGTAAAATGACAGCATCATCGATAGTACTATCCAGTTGCAGTAACTCAGTAATAATGTGTTTACACTCATTTTTGGTTGCACCAAGGTACTTTGCTCCTGACCTCATTACAGCCTTAGTCCAATTATGGATAAATATATTGAATTCTCCATTGGCCACAATCACATTAGCACAAAGGATAAGGGTTTTGGCTGTTGGAGGTCAATCATTTGAGTTTCAGGACACTGCTGCTGGGGTTCTTTCAGGTGATACCTCAAGTCCAACCACCTTCAGCTGCTTTATCAATGACCTTTCTTCCACCAACAGGTCCGAAATGGGCATGTTCACAGATGATTGCACAGCATTCAGCACCATTCACGACTCCTCAAACACCAAAACTGTCCGTGCCCATATGCAAGAAGAATGGGACAACATTGGGGCTTCAGTTCATAAGTAACAGGTAACAAGTAACATTTACGCCACAGAAATGCCAGGCAATCACCATCTCACCTTGACATTCAATAGCATGACTACCATGAAATCCCCTACTTTCAACATCCTGAGTTTACCAATGACCCAAACTAAACGAGGCTCGTGTATAAATGCCCGCTTCAAGAAGAAGGTCAGAGGATGGGAATCTTGCTCTAAGTAACTCACCTCCTGACTCACCAAACTTTGCTCAACATCTACAAAGGTATGTCTGAAATGTGATGGAATATGTTCCACTTACTTGGATGAGTGCAATTCCAGCTACCCTGAAGAAACTTGACATAAGCCAAGTAAAAGCAGCCTGCTTGATTGATACCCTTGATAACATCTTCAACATTCACGCTCTCCATCACTGACAAAATGGCAGCAGTGCCCACAATCAACAGGATGTACTGTACAGCTCATCAAGCTTTAACAGCACACTTTAAACCTGCAATCTCTACTACCTAGGAGGACTAAGGCAGGAGGTACATAAGAACACTACCACTTGAGTTCCCTTTCAAGTTACGTATCATCTGACTTGGAACCATGTAGCTGTTCCTTCACTGTCACTGAATCAAAATCCTGGAACATCCTAACAGCATTGTGGGTATATCTACACCACATGGACTGCAGTGGTTCAAGATGATTGTTTGAAATGCGACACTCCTGTGTTTGTCTCGATTATAGATTCACAGACATGTACAACACCGAAACAGACCCTTTGGTCCAATTCATCCAGGCCAATCAGATATTTTAATTTAGTCTAGTCCCATTTGCCAGCATTTGGCCCATATTCCTTTAAACTCTTGCTATTCATGTACCCATCCAGATACCTTTTAGCTGCTGTAATTGTACCAGCTTCCAGCACATCCTCTGGTAACACATTCCATACACACATGACTGTTTGCGTGAAAAGGTTGCCGTTTAAGCCCCATTATTGCAAGACAAAAAGCTTTGGAAACATATCAGCCTTTTTGGAAATATGTAAAAGTTGTTCAAACACCAAGCACTGAGTGGTAGAGAAGTTTACAAAAGCAGATTTGCACAATAATCCTTTCACCCCACTAAGTGGGACCATTGCAAGAGACCTGTCCTGACAGAAGGAAATGATCCAGATATGACTGAGGTGGAACTGCTACAAAGTAGCTTTATATTTCATAATCACTTGACACTGGCCATTTGCGAATTATTGATCACAGTGACAATGATTAAAGTTCACATTTATAACTACGAAAATTAATTTGAAAGCATGTTCAGGATTGAGGTATTAATAGCATGTTTCAGGATCTCAGGTCAAAGCCCACACCACCTAGATCCCATCTGGATGGGATTTATACAAAAAAATACAGACCCAAATTCCAACTTAATCACACTGATTTAAAAACTTACTTCATAAAACTCACTGATCTACAGTTGCAAGACAATGTAAACATAATCCTGAAATACATACACTTCATTTTATTCATAGCCTAAGCCAAAAGGCAAACTCTAATAACTCCACACTCAAGTATTAGTTCAATGTATTGTACCAAGTGCAAGACAGTGTGCAAAATTCAAGGGTATACTTTTGTCCATTGCCTCCATCTCCACTTTGATAATAATGTTTTAAAATAAATATCAAAGTGATATACCTATATCGATCTGGAGGCTTCATAAGTGAAAAACGTCACAAAATGCAACTTTTCATAAAAACCACAAATGTGACATCCCACATTTGCAGGCTTGTCTGCTGGTTTTTTTTAATTTAGAAACTGAAATGATTTCAATGCTGTTTGATATATTCAATATCAACTTCGTTGTATATAATCTTCTCTCTGAAAAAAGACATGAGTTGCACCTTAAAAAAGACAGGATGCCAGTGACTAAGTGAATCTCCCAAACAGAAGTCCAAGGATGACACAGCAATACGCTACCCATAAATCCTTGGCAGCTGCCGTGGTCATTGGCGACTTAATGTTTCTTTGGACAGACACAATATTCTCCACATTTACCTTGCCTAGAACGCACTCCACTGCTTTGCAGCCCTGAAAGCAAACATAAATAAGGCATTATGCAGAAAACAAAACACCAAATACAATTCCTGAGTAAAAGTTTATCAATTTTTGTTAAAATGGTGTTATGTCTAAATACTGAGCACCAGCCCTGTTTTTGGAAAGATGTCATTAAACTGGAGAGGACTCAGAAAAGATTGACCAGAATGTTGCCAGGAATGGAGGGTTGGATTATAAAAAATAGGCTGGGACATTTTTCAGAGTCGAGAGTGTGTTGCTGGAAAAGCACAGCAGGTCAGGCAGCATCTGAGGAGCAAGAAACATTCCTGATGAAGGGCTCCGGCCCGAAACGTCGATCTCCTGCTCCTTGGATGCTGCCTGACCTGCTGTGCTTTTCCAGCACCACACTCTCGACTCTGATCTCCAGTATCTGCAGACCTCACCTTTTCCTGGGACATTTTTCACTCGAGTCATTGAAATGTACAGCATGGAAACAGAATCTTCGGAACAACTCGTCCTTTAATCTAATCCCATTTGCCAGCATTTGGCCCATATCCCTCTAAATCCTTCCTATTCGTATAAACATCCAGATGTCTTTTAAAGTTGTAATTGTACCAGCCTCCATCAGTTCCTTTGGCAGTTCATTCAATACATGCACCACCCTCTATGTGAAAATGTTGCCCTTTAGATCATTTCAAATCTTTCCCTTCTCACCTTAAACCTATGCCATCTACTTTTGGACTCCCCTACCCTGGGGAAAAGACCTTGACTATTCACCCTATCCATGCCCCTTATTTCTAAACTCCAGAAGCTCCAGGGTCCAGCCTTTCCTCATAAGGCAAGCTGCTCAATCCAAGTATTAGTCTAATAGACTTTCTCTAAATTGCTTCCAATGTATTAATATATTTCCGTAAGTACAGTGACCAGAACTGTACACAGTACCCCAGATACTGTCTAATAAAGGCCCTGTATAACATAAGTATAACCTTCCTACTCTTGCATTCAATTCAGCCCCTAGAGGATAGGAGTTGAGGGGTGACCTTATAGAGATTGATAAAATAATGGGGGACTTGGATAAGATGAATAGCCAAGGTCTTTTCCCAAAGAGAGTGGTTGATGTGGAATGAAGTGCCAGAAGAGGTGGTTGATGCAGGTACAGTTACAACCTTTAAAAGACATTTGAATACATGCATGAATAGGAAATGTTTGGAGAGATAACACAGGTAGGTGGGACTAGTTTAGTTTGGGGAAACTTGGCCGGCATGGACTAGTTGGACTGAAGGATCTGTTTCTGTGCTGTATGACTTGAAGACAAGATATTTTGCATTCCTACATTTTGCAGAAACATAATGCATTTCCTGGCCACCCACTAGAGGGCACTTGATTTGCTCCAAGGACACAATTTCAGGTATATAATAGTTGGGTCAAAATTGCTATTATTATCTATTTCAAGAAAGAGTCATTTTAAAAGATACAAAAGAAAGTCGCGATTGTGATCAAATTTAACTTTTGAGGATGGTCCTGTCAAGGGATTACTCAGAACATAGAAAACACAGTTTGTTTGATATAATTCACTGATTTATGGTGGAAAGGCCCAGGGATCAGCTTTATGGTACAATACCCAAGATTGAGGAAGTAGAAGGAAGCTGCAACGGAAATCCAATACACAAATATTTAAACAAATTGCAGCTAATGTGAGTTAAAGCTGAAATCCAGGAGAGAAGCAGGTGTATTCAAACTATCCTTTAGAACACTAGTGCCTGATTTAATTGACAAAATAAACTTTGATTCAAAAAATGTTAAAATGTGAAGACACCATTCTTTTGTGCAGCACAGACTTTGAATATGCCTAGTAATTCAAAACTAGGAAGCCATAAGCAGAATTGCAAACCAACTGCAACCCGGCCCCATCTGTCCATCTACCATTAAC
The DNA here is from genome assembly GCF_047496795.1 of Chiloscyllium punctatum. Taxonomy (NCBI): domain Eukaryota; kingdom Metazoa; phylum Chordata; class Chondrichthyes; order Orectolobiformes; family Hemiscylliidae; genus Chiloscyllium; species Chiloscyllium punctatum. The sequence goes on from NC_092743.1 coordinate 15,642,748, forward strand.
ACCAAACTGGGAGATCAACTCTGATTCAGTGAAGAGTGCAGAGGACATGCCAACAGGAGCATCAGTAATACCTAAATAATGATGTACCAACCTGGTGAAACTATGACACAGCAAATGTGCATGCCAAACATCAGAACCAGTGTATAACAGACGAGCTTAATTGATTTTGTGACCAACAGAGCAAATCAACAGTTCAAAGGAGGTTTACAAAAATGAAATCCAGAATGAGTGGATTGTGCTGAGGATAGGTTGAACAGATTAGGTTCATTTCCATTGGAGTTTAGAAGTCTGAGGGGTGACTGATTGTGGTGAATAAGATCCTGAATAGCCTTAACATGGAAAGGATGAATTATCTTGTGAGTGACTCCAGAACTAGTAGGCACCATTTCAAAATTAGGGGCTGCATGTTTAGGAAAGAAAGTAGGGGAAACACTTTTTTTTTTCTTTCAGAGGGTTGTGTGACTTTGTGGCTCTCTGCCCCAGGAGGTAGTAGAAACACTGAGTTTGAAAAAGAAGACGTTAGATTGCATTAATCAAGGAGTCAGTTATTTCTAGGGGCCTAGGTTCAATTCTAGCCTTAGGCAACTGTCTGTGTGAAGGCTGAAAATTCTCTGTGTCTGTGTGGATTTCTTCCGGGTGCACCAGCTTCCTCTTTCAGTCCAAAGATGTGCAGGTTAGTTGGACTGGCTATGCTAATTTGCCCCAAGTGTCCACACTAGGTGGGTTAACCATAGTAAAACCCCATTTGGGGTTACAGGAATGGGTTTAGGAGAGAAGCTCTTCAGAAGGTGAGTGCAGACTTAAGGAGCTGAATCACCTCTTCCTGCCCTGTAGGGATTCTATGATATTTAATGTATTTAATTCCTCACACAACATTCCTTTCATCCCTTGATTATTTAGTACTTTCAGATTATTATTAGTGTTCTCTACCATGAAGACTAATGCAAAGTATTTAGTCAATTCCTCTGTCATAGACTTGTTCCCTATTATTTGTCCAGCCTCGCTCTTCTAGGGGCCGATATTCACTTTGGCTTCTGTTCATTTTTGTATATTTAAAGAAGCTCTTACTGTCCTCTTCTATGTTACTTGCTATTATTCTTTGGTCATCTTTCATTGGCTTTTAAAATTTTCCCAATCCTCCCATTACCACCAATCTTTGCATTAATGTACGCTTTTTTTTTCTTTCAATTTGATTCCATTATTAACTTCTTCAGTTAACCATGGTTAGCTTATTCCCTTCTTAGAATCTTTCCTCCTTACTGGGAAATATGTTTGCTGCAATTAATAAACTATTTTCTTAAAGGAGTGCCATAGTTCCTCAAAAATCTCTTCCACTAAATTCCTTTCCTACTCCACTCTAGCCAACTGTGCCCTTGTCCCTATGTTATTACCTTATGCAAGTTTAGCACTGTTGCTTCTGACCAATATTTCTCTCACTCACACTGAATTCTAAAATTCTACCAGGTTACAGTCACTGTTCCATATGAACACTTGGCCTACAATACCATTTTTGTTTTGTTTTGTAAGTCTACGCGCCCCTTTCCAGAACCTTTCTCCCCTTTAATTAGTTCCCAACATCACTGATGCTGGTCTTGAGGCAATCTGACTCACTCCCTGACACCATCCAAGATAAAGCAGCCCACTTGATTGGCACTCCATCCAGTAACTCCAACATTTAGTTGTCCTCTCCAGGACGGAACAATATCGACTTTCCTTCGTTGCTGCTGGGTCAAAATCCTGGAGCTCCTTTCCTAACAGCACAGTAGGATATCCACACTACTTGGACTTTGGTGGTTTGTGAAAGCAGATCATACAACGTTCATGAGAGAAATTAGAAATGAGCTAAAACTGCTAGTGTCACCCACATCCTGTGAATGAGGGAAAAAAAAATCACTAGTGAAACCAAAATTGCAATTATGAAATGGCCAGTTGACAGAAAGACAGCAAGTAGGCTTCTAATATTCTTACAGAATCATACAAGATCAAATCACAAGCTGCTAAAAGGATTTGGGAATGAAATGCATATTCTTTACTATTTAGTGCTTGAACTAAAACCTGGTTCAACCGTCAACCAAAGGTGGATATTTCCTGCAGGTATTGCAATAATTTTAAGAGAGCCAGATCTTTACAGTGTCACACTGAGCAGAACAGACTAAGCACTTCTTCTCTTCCTAAAACACAGAGTACTTTCAGATTATTATTAGTGTCCTCTACCATTGAAGAACTCATTGTAACCTCTTCAGGTGACAAATTGTTAATTTGCCAGGGTTCTTGCTGAGATGAAAGCTGTTACTATTTGAATTTTATGTATGCATCACTGTTGCATATAGTTAATTGCGACGTGCTTTATTCATGGCTACTGAATTATCAAGAAATTGATACATGTGGATGTGACCTTGCTAATGAGGCTTATAAACTGCAATGCAGAACAGCTCAGGACTCTGACTTGCAGCCTTGTTGCTACGAATGTTGCCCCAAGATGCCCTGCCCCGGGCCTTTTAATAAAGGAGAAATAAGTTATATTATAATCAAATAGAGTCTCATCAAACATGCAACAATTAGGGGAAAAAAAGCTGAAAAAAAATCAAAGCGATCAGTATATCAACACAAAAAAACACAGCAAGTTGAAAAACGTAAAAAACTAAGCAAGTCAAGCTATACAAACATTCCACATAACACAATACCATTGGATTGTTAGGCTTCTTAATAAATAAATATAGTTACCACTGAGAGAAGTGTAATATGCAGAAGTGAGAGCTGTTAGCTAACAGCAGAGTTTTGAATTATCCATTCAATAGCATCCCACCCCTAGAGCAACACAGAAGAGTCATATCACACACAGAAGAACAGATGGTTTATAATATTTTCACTATATGATAAAATCAGTTTCTTTAGGATTACTCAGAAAAATAATTAAAAGATAAAAAGAACCTAAATAAATTCTCTGCTAGCCCTTTAAATGTTGTATCTTGGTATTTTTGCGTGCATTTAACATTCATGTTAAATCATAACAATGTTAATTAAATCTGTCACAAAATATTACCAAGTAACTTCCTGCAAAAAAAAAGGGTCTTTGTGTCTCAGTGGTACTGTCTCCACCTATACACCAGAAACTCCATACTAAAGTCCCACCTTTACTATCGGTCTAACACACTTAACCAAGTTGATTAACAAAAGAATAACTCCATCTGTTTCATACATGGATTCTATAGAAAAGAATATCATAACCCAAATAACCAATCCATTTGTAATTAATTAAATTTGCATACAGAGAGACAATGTTATCTATTATACCGTGAAGTATTAAACACAAATAGAAAGTGTTGGAGGAACTCAGCAGATCTGGCAGTTTCTACAGAAAGAGAAATAGAGTTAATGTTTCAAAACAAAATCAGAAATCGCTGGAAAACCTCAGCAGGTCAGTCAGGATCTGTGGAGAGAAAACAAAGTTTATGTTCTAAGTCCAGTGACCTTTCTTCAGAATTGTTAATTTCATCAACCTGTTTGAACATGTCACACCTTCAGGACAAGTAAGTCTTTTACCTGGACCTTCTGGCCCAGAGGGAGGGATTATACCACTGCATCCAAGACGTTTTTTTAAAAAAACAGTCTGAGTTATTTGATACATTCTTGACAGACCTCATTAACTTTTCCGACAAAAGTTCATTGGACTTGAAACATTAACTCTGTTTCTCTCCTTACAGATGCTAGCAGACTTGCTACGTTTCTCCAGCACTCTGTTTTCATTTCAAATTTTCAGCATCCACAGTTCATTGTTTTATTTCATTGCAAAGTACATTTCATCAGCTAAGCGAGTTTTGAGAAGATTTGTGGCTCAGGTAATTCTAAAAGCTTGAAGCTTTGAATTGTTTTTCTCCTTTTTTTAAAAATGGGAGACAATGTACTTTATCTGAAAAAGCAAGTTGGTTTTAGTAGTTTTGAGAAGATTTGTAGCTCAGGTTGAGGTTCTGGATGTAGGTTTGATCACAGAGCTGGAAGGTTCATTTTCAGACATTAAATCACCATACTAGACAACATCATCAGTGAGCTTCCAGATGAAGCACTGGGGGCATGGCCTGCTTTCTATTTACATGTTTAGGTTTCCTTGGGTCAGTGACGTAATTTCATGTGGTGAAGGCATTTCCTGTTCTTTTTCTCATGTCTCTGTTTGCCTTGTCCTGGGATGAATGTGTTGTCCCAGTCAAAGTGGTGTCCTTCCTCATCTGTATGTGAGGATACTAGTGAGAGTAGGTCATGTCTTTTTGTGGCTAGATGACATTCACGTATCCTGGTGGCGAGTTTTCTGCCTGTTTGTCCAATGTAGTGTTTGTTCCAGTTCTTGCAAGGTATTTTGTAAATGACAATAGTTTTGCTTGTTGTTTGTATAGGGTCTTTCAAGTTCATTAGCTGCTGTTTTAGTGTGTTGGTGGGTTTGTGGGCTACCATGATGCCAAGAGGCCTGAGTAGTCTGGCAGTCATTTCCAAGATGTCTTTGTTGTAGGGGAGAATGGCTAGGGTGGACATGTTTTGTCTGCTTGTTAGGGTTTGTTGCTCAGAAATCGGCGGACTGTGTTCATTGGGTACCCGTTCTTCTTTAAATACACTGTATAGGTGATTTTCCTCTGCTCTGCATTATTCCTCTGTGCTGCGGTGTGTGATAGCTCGTTGAAATAATGTTCTAATGAAGCTTCAGGCCTCTTGCTGTCATGGTAGCCCACCAACACAAACAGCAGCCAAAGAACTTGAAAGACCCTATACAGACAACAAGCAAAACTAATGTCATTTACAAAATACCTTACAAGAACTGGAACAAACACTATATTTGTACAAACAGGCAGAAAACTAGCTACCAGGATACGTGAATGTCATCTAGCCACAAAAAGACATGACCTACTCTCACTCGTATCCTCACATACAGATGAGGAAGGACACCACTTCGACTGGGACAACACATTCATCCCAGGACAAGGCAAACAGAGACATGCACGAGAATTCCTTGAAACATGGCATTCCAACTGGAACTCTATCAACAAACACATTGACTTGGATCCCATTTACCACCCCCTGAGAAAAAGAACAGGAAATGCTGTCACCACAGGAAATGATGTCACCAACCAAAAGAAACATAAACACATAAATAGAAAATGGGCCATGCCACAAGTGCTTCATCCGGAGGCTCACTGATGATGTTACCTAGTATGGTGATGAAACATCTGAAAACGAACCTTCCAGCTCTGTGATCAAACCTACATCAAGCAAGTTGGTTTATTTCCATTCTTTACCAAATTCTGACAATGGTTCTGAAATAGCATTAGATCTACATGCAAGTAATCTTTATAATTATATTTATTAGGCAGTTTAATATAGAGATCAGATTTTAGGAAAGGCAAATATTTTAAAAGACAGGGAGGTTTTTGGGTAATATTGATTATATGATGCTAATAGGTGGGGAAAGCTGCAGGGTTGATGGCAAATGGGAGTCACACAAATGGACGAGAAATTAATACAAGCCGTCAGATAAAAAAAATTGCCATTGAAATGAAAACAAAACAGCTTTATAATATCCAAAAATTCTTAAATGACCTGCATTTGCAGAGCACCTCACTCAGTACATTCCAAAGCAAAGGGTCAGGTCTAGTGGGTACAAGAACAAAAATTGCTGGAAAAGCTGAGGGTATTCTGAGGAAGATTCACCTGACCCAAAATATGAACTCTGATTTCTCTCCACAGATGCTGCCAAAGTTGCTGAGCTTTTCCAGCAATTTCTATTTTTGTTTCTGATTTACAGCATCTGCAGTTCTTCTGGTTTCTATTAGGGTACAGTTTCAAGAAATAGTGGATATGCTGAATGGTTACAAGATTTAGGTGAACACTCTGGTGCAGCACTAATGGACAGCCACATTGCTGAAGGTGCTGAGACATTCAATCAAATCTCGCTTCAAGGTGGATGCAAATAATTCCATGACATTATGAAGAGATTGGGAATTCTTCCAATGTCCTGGCTAATAAGAGATAGACACAGAAGTGATCCATTCAGCCCATTGAGTCTGCTTCACCTTTCAATGGGATCATGACTGATCTGATCATTTTCAACTGTCTTTCCCCATAAACCTGGATTGCCTTACTGATTAAAATTCCTTTTCATACTTGAATATACTTAAGGACACAATGTTGACAGTAAAGAATTCCACAGATTCACTATCCACTGAGAAACAAAGTTCATTCTCATCTTCAAATGAAACGGATTCTCTGAGATTACGTCCTCTGACCCAAGATTCTTCCACAATGGGAAACAGCTCCTACACACTTACCCCTCAACTTTATACAGTCATCTCTTATTTTTGTTATTTTAAATTCCCAAGTACAAGCCTAACCTATTCAACATCTCTTCATAAGAAAATCATTCCCTTACCCAGAATCAACTTACTGGACCTTCTCTGGATTGCCTCCAATGCCAATACAAAACTGTTCATAGAATTGTAGATGCGGTTTAACTTGAGCCTTATATAATTTTAGCAAAACAACCATACCTGTCCTCACATCTAAAATCAGTATCCTACTGATGTATATGGGGGCCCTGCTTTGCATACATTGGTTGCCATGTTTCTTACATTACAGCATGCCTCCATTTCAAAACTATTTCACTGACTGGAAATAAAGCAAGTAAGAAAAACAGACATTTTTATATAATACATTTTCAACACCACTCGACACCTCAAGATACCTTTCAGCACTGAAGTACTTTTGAAATGTAGTCATTATTTAAAACATAGGAAACAACAGATAATTTGTGCTCAGTGAGAGAGTTATAAAGTTATACAACACAGAAAAAGTTTCTCTTTGGTCCAACTCATCCACGCAGACCAGATATTCTACACTAACCTATTCCTATTTGTCAGCATTTGGGCCATATCCTTCTAAACCCTTAATATTCATGTAGATGCCTTTTAAATAATGTAATTGTACCTGCCTCCACCACTTCCGCTGGCACTCATTCCACACATTCACCACCCTCTGTGAAAAAGTTACCCTTCAATTTCCTTTTAAATCTTACTCCTCTCACATTAAACCTATGCCCCCTCGATTTGGGTTCTCCTACGCTGAGAAAAAAAGACTTTGGCTATTCACACTATCCATGTCTCTCATGATTTTATAAATCTCTATAAGGTCAGACCTCAGCCTCCTATGCTCCAGGGCAAATAGTCCTTAAATTTAACTTATTATATTCATGTGTACTTAAGTACAGTGAAAAGTTTTGTTTTGCGTGCAGTACAGGCAGATCATACCATTCAAACTGATTAGAGTATAGAACAGAGTGAGGAATGTAATGTTATGGCATAAAGAGCAGGTCTAACATTTAAATTAAATGTATGAGAGATTATGTTCTGGAATCTGTTGGCTAATGAGTTTAAGCCTTTGTATCTTCTGCCCAACAGAAGATGTTGGAAGAAATTATAACCGAGATGGGAGCAGTCTTTAATTATGTTGGCTGCCTTCCCAAGGCAGCCAGAAGTATAGATGCAGTCATTGGATGGAAGGTTGGATTGCATGCTGGACTGGGCTGTGTTCTCAACTCTCATGAGTTTCTTACGGTCTTGGGCAGAGTAATTGCCGTACCAAGCCATGATGCATCTGAATGGAATGCTTTCTATGGTGCATCGATAAAAATTGATAAGAATCTTTACGGACATGCTGAATTTCCTTAACCTCCTGAGGAACTAGAAGGGTTGTTGTGCTTTCTTTACTGTAGCATCAACATGTGCGGACCATATTATCTATTGCCCACACTATCCTTCAAACTAGTGCCATGAGATCCATTACAGCTACTTGAGTAGGCAGGTATGGCCTTGGCTTAACATCTCATACAAAGAACTGCATGTCCAACCGCACACCATCCTCGAGAACTGCAACAGAGGGTCAAGCCTTGTGTTTATTTTCTCTTAAGCTCTTGTGATGTCCTAAAATTGTGAGAAACATTCTCAAACAGATCCTTTTTTAATCGGCCTCACAATTGTTTTTACCTGCTTCGGCTGATCCAGCTGATTTGCAGATGCAATGCTAAAAGAAGCACGATGTTGGTATAAAGTTGTCATGACTTGATTTGGCAGACTGTAATCTCTTCAGAATAGGAAAATAACCACTGCATTGAAGCAGCTGTTTTGAACTACTTGTCGAGTCCTGGGATTGCTCCCACAGACGAGAGGGAGTTCACATGGTTCCAACAATTTTTTTTAAAAGAGAGCGCATTGGAAAGTGGAAATCACAGTCCAGTAATTTTTACATCAGAAGGTTCCACTAGATATTTGTAGTTTGGTCATTCGGAAAAGGCAGCAATTATTAGAGAATTCCAACAGAGTTTGTGGAACTCGGCATCCACACTCACCAATGTAGTTCTTTTTTTAAAAAGTGGTTGAAAGTGATAGAAGGTGGTAGCCCTGTTAATAAGGCCATAAACTATATGACATAATTAGGCCACTCAATCCTTTAGTCTGCTCCATCATTTGGTCACGGTTAATATGTTTTTCAACTCCATACTCCTGCCTTCTCTCAGTAATCCTTGATCCTCTTACAATCAATGACTTGGTCTCTCAGCATTTTCTATGTTTCAATGAGATCCCCCCATATCCTTCAGACTCCATTGAGGTCAGACCCAGAGTTCTCAAGCACTCCTCACATGACAAGCCCTTCATCCGCGGGATCATTCTTGTAAACTTCCAACTAGCTAAGCTCTTCCAGTACAGCACTGGGATCTACCCGACAAAGTGGAAAATTGCCTAGATACGTCCCGTAGACAAAAAGCAGGACAAATTCAACCTAGTCAATTACTGCCCCAGTCTACTGTCAATCATCAGTAAAGGGATGGAAGATGTCATCAACAGTGCTGTCACACAGCAACTGCTTAACAATAACTTGCTCACTGGATACCCAGTTTGGGTTTCATCAGGACTACTCAAATTCTAACCTCATTACAGAATTGGTTCAAACAAAGGTCAAACAGCTCAACTCGCGAGGTGAGGTGAGACTGACTGCCTTTGACATTTAGGCTGCACTCAACCTAGTGTGGCATCAAGGAACACTTGCAAAACTGGAATCAATGGAAATTAGGAGGCGCTGGTTATTATCAGAGTTGGCACATAGGAAGATAGCCGTTTTCATAGAGATGTACAGCATGGAAACAGACCCTTCGGTCCAACTTGTCCATGCTGACCAGATATCCCAACCCAATCTAGTCCCACCTGCCAGCACATGTCCCATATCCCTCCAAACCCTTCTTATTCATATACCCATCGAACTGCCTCTTAAATGTTGCAATTGTACCAGCCTCCACCATTTCCTCTGGCAGCTAATTCCATATACGTCCCACCCTCTGCGTGAAAAGGTTGCTCAGTAGGTCTCTTTTATATCTTTCCCCTCTCACCCAAAACCTATGCCCTCTAATTCTGGACTCCCTGTCCCCAGAGAGAAGACTTTGCCTATTTACCCGATCCATGCCCCTCAATTTTGTAAACCTCTATAAAGGTCACCCCTCAGCTTCCAAAGCTCCAGGGAAAACAACCCCAGCCTGTTCAGCCTCTCCTTATAGCTCAAATCCTCCAACCCTGGCAACATCCTTGTAAATCTTTTCGGAACCCTTTCGTGAGAAATCAGTCATCTCAGCTTCAGGATATCTCTGCAGAGTTCCTTAGGGTAGTGTTCTAGGCCCAACTATCTCCAGCCGCTTCATCAATGACTTCCCCTTCATCGTAAGGTCAGAGGTGAGGATGTTCGCTAAGGCAGTACAATGTTCCTAATTCGCAATTCCTCAGTTACTGAAACAGTCAATGTTCAAATGCAACAAGACTTGGTTAATATCCAGGCTTGGGCTGGCAAGCACCAAATAACATTCATGCCACACAAATGCCAGGTAATGACCAGCTCCAACAAAAGACAATTTAACCATCACCTCTTTGATGTTTAATGGCATTACCATCACTGAATCCCCCCATTATTAACACCCGGAGGGTCACCATTGACCAGAAAGTCAACTGGACTCACCATACACAGTGGCAACAAGGGCAGGTCACTGTGAGAAATACTACAGCAAGAATCTCACCTCTGGACTCCCCAAAGCCTGTGAGGTAAAAACAAAGACTGCAGATGCTGGAAAGCAAATACTGGATTAGTGGTGCTGGAAGAGCACAGCAGTTCAGGCAGCATCCAACGAGCAGCGAAATCGACGTTCTTTTGCCCCAAACGTCGATTTCGAAGCTACTTGGATACTGCCTGAACTGCTGTGCTCTTCCAGCACCACTAATCCAGTATCCCCAAAGCCTGTCCATTATCTACCAGTTACAAGTCAGGAATGTGACGGGATATGTCCCACTTCTCTGGATGGGAGCAGCTCCAACAACACTCGAAGTTGGACACTATCCAAAACAAAGCAGACTACTTGATTGGCACTACATCCACAAGCTTCTGGATTAGTGGTGCTGGAAGAGCACAGCAGTTCAGGCAGAATCCAAGTAGCTTCGAAATCGACGTTTGGGGCAAAAAAGCCCTTCATCAGGAATAAAGCTTTATTCCTGATGAAAGGCTTTTGCCCGAAACGTCGATTTCGAAGCTACTTGGATGCTGCCTGAACTGCTGTGCTCTTCCAGCATCTGCAATCATTGTTTTTACCGACTACATCCACAAGCATCCACTCACTCCAGCACCAACACTCAGTAGCATCCAGAAGATTCACTGCAGAAATTCTCCAACATCGTTAGACAGCACCTTCCAAACCCACAACCACTTCCATGCAGAAGGATAAGGATAGCAGATCCATGGGAACACCAGCACATGCAAGTTCCCCGCGAAGCCACTCACCATCCTTACCTAGGAATGGTGATGTGTTTATTGCAGTGTCACTGGGTCAAAATCCTGCAATTACCTCCCTAACAGTAATGTGGAACCGCACATGGAATGCAACAATTCAAGAAGGCAGCTCACTACCACCTTCCAGAGGGCAACTGGGGATGGGCAATAAATAACAGACAGCGATGCCCACGTCATATAAGAGAATTAAAAAAACATGTTGATCATTTATTTGAGCGCGAGCTCGATGTTGCAAGTGTTTTCAGTAGGATAAATCTATGCATATGCATAAAGTGCCATGGTACTGGCTTAAAGCTGTGGAACAGATTAGAGACCATAGCAAATGCAAATTAAGAGTTTGACGAATAGTTAGGACGGTTGAACACAAAACAAAAAATGCTATAGGAAATTGTGACAAACAGCACCTTGTGTACAGCAACATCAAGAATTGTGCTTATAGCAAGGTGGAGAATACCCCAAGGACCATCAAAAGAATGACACCCAATCTTAGATGTGGAAGAGCTCGTGTTGGACTGGGGTGGACAAAGTTAAAAATCACAGCACCAGGTTATAGTCTGACAGTTTTACTTGGAAGTTTTCAGAGCGCTGATCCATCATCAGCACTCCAAAAGCTAGTGTTTCCAAATAAACCTGTTGGACCATAACCTGGTGTTGTGTAATTTTTAACTTTGTCCACCCAATCGTAGAACATTTGTGGATAGGCAAAAAAAACTTCCTCTTTTACATTTTTTAAGCTGCAAAAAGGATATATGATTGAGATCCTAGAAATGGTAAAGAAATAGCCTCCATTTTTGATGGACAAGTTATTCATACTAAATAGGCAGATGAGAACCAAAGTTACCAGCAAAACGAAGGAACAGAGTGAGTAACTGATTAGATTGCCAGTATGTGTAATGATCGTGGATTCACTGCAGAGTTGCAAATCAGAGCTGAAAACTTTGAGGGAATAGAAGGTATGCTATTACAGTAGATAGATGTGGCTACTTGTGATTAGTACCATCTGTTGCAGTGATCTTCTGAAGTTTTCTAGAAGGTTCAAGGTGGAATTCCCAGGATATTTTTCCTCTTCTTTGCCTATCTTAAGGAGAGCGTATAACTGTGGATTGGTGATGGTCAATAGAAATTGAATCATATTTGGTTTGATTTAAATGGTCTTCCATTATCAATGTCATCACTAACGTTATTCCATAACTATTCAAACGTTACAAGCAGGGAATATCACCCGAAAACAGTATTTCCTCCAAAGCCTGAATGAAAAGTCTCAAGTATTAAATGCTAAATGGACTCAAATCCCCAGCTATTACCTCAGTCCAGTGCTAGTTAGTTGGTTGATGGTAAGTGAAAGTTAGTTTACCAACATTTTCAGGTGTTATAAAGTAACTTTTGAGGTCCTCACCTGTTCCTGTGGTAAACAACATGATAGATCAGGGATTAACTTTTGTCTGTATGCGTGAATACATGTCACATTTAACAATATGCAAGGACATCACAATGATGTAAAAATGTGACATAGTATCTAACATCTACATCACAAACCAGCAAATATGTTTTAAGACTTACTTGCCACTCATTTCACAATTACTCACTGATTCCACTGCAGCTAAGAGGTCATGCTAATCAGGGCCTAGCAGCAATTGTTACAAATTGTCCAAATACAACTGTATTTCACAGATCTCTCATTTCCAATTTGGAGGAGGTCAGGAACTCAACTGACGAAGATTAAATAATCAGCGTCCCACTATCAAACAAAGAACTAGGAAGTGTCCAACAACATCTTCAGACAGGAGAAGGAAGCCAGGGGATGAGAGTAGGAATTAATGAACATAGCGTGTTCATCTAATTTTCCTTGTAAGTAGGTGAAAACTGCCACATTGAGACTATGAAAGCCTCACCCAAGACAGGCGTTTTGATTATTGACAGCGGCTATTTGTCATTTATTCTGGAACCAAAGATTAGAAGCGCTTGGACGGCAAAAGATTCAATTCCCAGTTGAAATGGCTGCAGCATTACGTACACTCAAAAGACACGTTGACGTAAATAAAATTGTGCACATACCTTTCCTGCATTGGCAGAAATTGTGTTGGCCATTAACCCTTCCAAATAGCTACTTAAGATAACTCCTTTCACTGTGATTATTGCCTCCTGGGTCAAAATGGTCCTAAAAGTCAATGTTAAGATTATGCAAAAATGTTATATAAAATCATTTACATTTTAAAATATCTTGACATTATATCCAAAATGATTTTGCATTTAGTAAAAGTATATCCTAATAATCCAAAATATTGGTTTATGACACATAATATTAATTCATTTTAGTCTTAATCTCTCTCTCTCAGTTCCTATTTGCAAATTTAGAATCATTTCCAATTTGAATCATCTAAAACTAGACTGTTTTAAATTTTTTCATGGGATGTGGGCATCACTGGCAGGGCATTTTGGGGATGTGATAGTGTAGTGGTATTATCATTAGACGATTAATCCAGAAAACCAGGTAATGTTCTCGAGACACGGGTTCAAATCCCATTATGGCAGATGGTGGAATTTGAATTCAACGATAAACAAGTTCGGGAATTAGAAGTCTGGAATGATGACGATACCCTTGACCATTGTCGATTGTCAGAAGGCCCATCGGATTCACTGATGTCCTTTCAGGAAGGAAATCAGCTATTCTTACCTGGCCCAGCCTTCATGTGATTCCAGACCCAGTGCGGCTGACTCTAAACTGCCCTCTGAAATGGCCTAGCAAGATGTAACAATCATTGCAAAACCTCAAAAAAGAAATGAAACCAGATGGACCACCTGACATCAATCTAGGCACCAAAGCAACAGGGCAAAAAAATAGCCCTGAAGGCACTGCTTTGAGGGCTAGAGCCAAAATCGGAAAAGCTATCTGACAGACTTGTCAAGAAACAACTTGACATGTGTATACTTACTGAATCACACCTTACAGAGTCATACTCAGATACCACTATCACTGTACAATGGATAGTTGAAGTAATTTGGACACATCCCATCCCACCAGCTGGATAGGCTGAGTAAAGGTGGCATACAGTCATTAAGGAGTTGTCTGGAGAGTCCTCAACATTAACCCCAGACACTGCGATGCTTCCTGGCGTCAGGTCAAACATGGTTTTGCTGATTACCATGTCTCATCCTTGCTTGACTGATGAATCAGTACTCGGCCATTTTGAACAACACTTGAAGGAAGCACTGAGAGTGAGCGAGAGATTTCAATATCCATTACCCAGAGTGCTTAGCAGCAACACTACTGATCAAACTGGCCAATCTTAAAGGACACTACTGCCAGACTGGGTATGCAGCAGGTAATGAGGGAATCAACACAGGGATAAATAAATTGCCCTCATCCTCAGATGCATCAGTAGATGACAGTTATTAATAAAAGTGACAACTGCACAGTCCTTGTGGAGACATACTGATATTACTTCACATTGTGGAATTATCACCATGCTAAGTGGGACAGACTTCAGATCAATTAAATCAAGACTGAGATGCTGTGGGCCATCTGCAGCAACAGAATCATACTCCAACACAATTTCATTTGCCTGGCAAATCCCCCACACTACCATTACCAAGCTGGGAATCGACCCTTGGTTCAATGAAGAGTGCAAGAGGGCACGCAGTGGGTGGCACAGTGGTTAGCACTGCTGCCTCACAGTGCCAGAGACCCTGGTTCAATTCCCGCCTCAGGTGACTCTGTGTGGAGTTTGCACATTCTCTCCATGTCTGTGTGGGTTTCCACTGGATGCTCCGGTTTCCTCCCACAATCCAAAAAAGTGCAGGTTAGGTGAATTGGCTATGCTAAATTGCCTGTAGTGTTAAGTGAAGGGGTAAATGTAGGGGAATGGGTCTGGGTGGGTTGCGCTTCGGCAGGTCAGTGTGGACATTGTTGGGCCGAAGGGCTTGTTTCCACACTGTAATTAATCTAATCTAAGTAAGTGCAGAGCCAAGTGTACCTAAAACTGGGAAGTCAACCTGGTGAAGCCAGAAAACAGGATTACTTACATGCCAAACAGCACAGACAAGAAGTGATAAACAAAGTAAATAATCCCACAACCAATGGATCAGATTTAAGACCTGCAGTCCTGTGTATCTAGCCATATATGGTGGTGGACAATTAAACAATTCATGGAAGGAGATGGATCTACAGATATCTACAATGACGGGGGAGCCCAGCACATCACTGCATAGACAAAGCTGAAATATTTGCAACAACATTTAGCCGGAAGTGCCAAGTGGTTGATCTATCTCGGTCTCCTCCAGTGGTTTCCAGCATTACAGTTACCAGACTTCAGCCAACTAAATTCACTCCACAAGATATCAAGAAATGGTTGGAAGCACTGGATAGTGCGAACACTACAGGCAACAGTACTGGAGACTTGTGCTCCAGAACATGCTGCATTCTGGCCATGCTGTTTCAATATAGCTACAACCTAACAATGTGGAAAATAGTCCATGCACACTAAAAAGCAGAACAAATCCAATCCAGCCAATTACAGATGCATCGGTCTACTCTCGATCATCACTAACAGGATGGAAAGTGTCATCAATAGTGCTATCAGAAATAACCTTCTCAGTGACAACAAATTTCATTTCTGCTAGGGCCTCCAGATCCTGACTGCATTACAACCTTAACAATTCTCCACTGGTTGGTGTCATATCTGGAACACAGAGGATGGTTGTGGTTGCTGTTGATCAGTCATCTCGGCAGTCATCCCATTTCTACAGAAGTCCATCAGTGCAACTATCTCCAGCTGCTTCATCAATCACCTCCCTTCCATCGTAAGGCCAGAAGTGAGGAAATTTACCAATGGTTGCACAATGTTCAAAAACAATTGCAACTCCTCAGAAAATAAAGCAGGTCATGTCCAAAAGCAGCAAGACCTGAGCAATTTTCAGGCATGAGTTGTAAATTGACTAGCAACATTCATGACACACAAGACATCCAGACAATGACCACCTCCAATATGAGACACTCTAACCATCACCCCTTGATATTCAAAGACATTACCATTATTGAATACCCCATTATCACCATACAGATGGGATTATCATTGACCAGAAACTCAGCTGGACTAGTTATATAAATACAGTCCTACAACAGTATGTCAAACTTAAGGTCACTGCTGTGAGTAACTCACCTTCCGCCTTTGCAAAGCTAATCCACTATCTACAATGCACAAATTCGGAGTGTGACAGAATTTCCCCACTTGCCTGGATGAATACAACTCCAACAACACTCAAGAAGCTTGGCACCATCTAGAACAAAGCTGTCAGTTTGATTGGCACCATATTCACAAACCACCACTCCTTCCACATCTGACGCTCAGTAGTGGCAGTGTGTACCATCTACAAGAAGCATTGCATAATTTCACTAAAGCACCTTTCAAACCAATGACTACTTCCACCTAGAAGGACAAGGGCAGCAGATACAAGTTCCACCAAATGCAAGTCCTTCTCCAAACCATTCAACATCCTGACATCAGTTAAAATTATGAAATTCCCTCTCTAATGCTATTTCAGGTCCATCTACAAAATATGGACTGCAGTTGCTCAAGAGACAGCTCACTATCACCTTCCCAAGGGCAAATGGTGATGTGCAATAAATACTGGCTGAGCCAGCAGCATCCATGTCTCAAGTAAACATTTATTAAAAAATCCTCATAGATGCCTCCAAAGTGCCATTCGCTCATCACTGACTTGGCCTTTGCTCACTCTGAGATCTCATGGGTTCAAATCCTAGTGGATTTTTAAAAAAAAATTAGTCTGGAATTGAAAAACTCAGTAATTATGCCATGAAACTAGCAACTGTAATTTTCATTTTAAAAAACTCTAATTTACCAAAATAATGCTGTCAAAGAAATCTGCCCTTCTTATCTGGTCTGGACTACAAGTGAATCCAGACCCACAACAATGTGTTGATCCTTAACTGTCCTCTGAAATGTCTTAGCAAGCCACTCAGTTCAAAAAAGTGATTCAGGATCAATAACAAGTGCTGTCCATAATCCATAAAGAAAAAGCTATTTAAACTTGTTTCATTACACAGATAAAAATATCCAAAAAACAAAATATAATCAATTAAATGTTAAGAAACAATATTGAACTTACTTTTCTGGATTCTCTGGATGAGGTCGATATATCAGTCTTTCATCTACTGATACAAGGTTACTGAGAGTAATCTGTAACAAAAGTAGTGAATAGAATTGAATCTCACCTGAAATGATATCTTCCTATTCAGGTAACTGCTCTTCTAAGAATAAATGCTTAGAACCTGACACATGTGTACCAACAAAAAAACGTTAAAGACCAAGACATTGAGTTATCTGTCTTGTTTTGAAGAGTTTTGTTCTTAACATGTACATTAATGCAGAATGACTCAATATGGTCAGGTGTTAAAAGTTACACTTTCTCCTTCTAGCCTTGCACATTCTTCCTTTTCAGATAATAACACAGCTCCCTTGAATGCCTCAATTGAAACTGCCTCCACAACAGCCTCAGGCAGTATATTCCAGATCCTAACCATTTGCTGCATGAAAGTTTCTTATGTCAGCATTGCCTCTTTTGTCAATCTGAATGGAGGAAAAAAAATCCAATCTACTCAGTCCAGATTGCTAATGGTCCTGAATACTTCAACCAAATCTCCTCTTAGCTATATCTTCTCTAATGAAAACCAGCCCAAATTATCTAGTCTATCTAAGAAACTGAAGATCTTCATGCTATAAATGTTTGTGTGCATATGTTCTCCTTATTGTATGGTGCCCAGAAACGTATGCAACACTGCGTTTGAGGGCAAATCAATTGCTACCCCTGGATAAGGATTCAAAACAGCAACGTCTTTTCAAGCTCCTTACGTCTTTTTTTCTTTAAAGAAGGTTATGCCTGCCAATTCAGTAAATGTGGTTCAGAATATAAATGGCACACACAGATAAATTAAACCAAACCTCTTTGACGATTGCATTCACACCCAAACACAAATAGATTACAGAATGAGAGGACAGATTAATCAATTTACTCTGAGTAAAATTAAAGGGATACCAGCTCTTGATGATTCATGACCTGTGATGAATTGAACTCTGTGGGTTCTGATTGAACTCTGTGGCCCACCTGGGTTGGCATGAAGAGTTTAAAGATGGAGGATTCTGGATAATCCAAGATGGAAGACAGGAAAAAAGTTATGCTGTAAGAGCTGCCCCTTTTTTGAGATATTTTCAGTGTTGGAGCTGATTTCTAGGAACACCTATTTCTATTTTATAAGCTCTTGCATTGTTTGGAACTTTGGGAAATAAAGATCAAAAAAACAGCACTTTTAAAAAGGAGGAAGGGAGACAAAGGTAGCGACCATGTGGGTGGGAAGTGAATCAACAGAGAAAGAAGCTTATACTACTGTCTCATCCAGCAATTAACCTTCTCAGCTACTGCCTCTACTTTTTGATTTCAAGTACCTGTGGACATCAGAGTTCCTCTAAGTAAACAAACAACAAAATTCACAGCTGATCTTCGAGAAACATGCGTGGGCCATTCACAGCAGGGGTGCAGCTAAGTGACTAGTTCTTTTTTGTAAATCTACAATAGTGAGCAGTGTAGTTCTTTTTCATTATATGTTTTTATTGATTAAACTTTGAAAATATAAACATAGGCACTAAGTTAACCTGGAGCAGTGTTTTCAGAGTAATAAGACTGCTATTTTCTGGGTTTGTAGATTGTTAAGTGCAAAGATGGTGTTTAGTAGAGTGGTGTGCTCTTTCTGTCAGATGCAGGAGATTAGGGAGAGTTTCCATCTTACTGATGAAATCGCATTGATCGGTTGGAGCGGCAGTTAGAGGCAACAAGGAATTTACAGAAGCTAGGTGGTGGTGTGATGGATGGCAGTTGCAATAAGGGAAATAAACTAACTATACAGTCAGGAAGATGGTTGACCTCCAGAAAAGAGTTTTGGGGGGAGGGGGGCAGGTAGTGCAAGAGTGTCCTGTGGCTGTCCCCATCTCTAACAAATGTAGGGAAATGTAGGGGGTGATGGACTCAGAGGGGAATGTAGCATTGACAGCCAAGTCTCTGGTACTAAGACTGGCTTTAATGTAATGAGCCAGGTTTCAAGCATCGATTGTGATAGGGGACTCTCTCGTCAGAGGCACAGAGAGATGTTTCTGCAGCCAATATTGAGACATCAGAATGGTGTGCTGCCTCCCTGGTGCCAGGATCAAGGATATCTCGTAGAGGGTGCAGAATATTCTCAAAGGTGAGAGGGACCAGCAGGAGATTGTTGTACACATTGGAATTAAAGTCACAGGAACAGGTAAGGGAGAGAGGCTGAGGAGTGAATATAGGAAGTTAGGCAGGAATTTAAAAAAGGTCCTTGAGGGTAGTAATATCCGGATCACTCAAGCTGCCACGTACTAGTGAGGGTAGAGATAGAAGGATGGAGCAGATAAAAGCGAGGAAGAGCAGCTGGTGCAGGAGAGAAGGATTGATGTTTTTAGATGATTGGAATCTCTTTCTGGGGGTAGAAGTGACCTGGACAAGAAGGACAGATTGCACCTGAATTGGAAGGGGACTACTATACTGGCAGAGAGATTTATTAGAACTGCTCAGGAAGATTTAAACCAGTAAAGGAATTTGGGGGTTGGGCGACACCCAGAGAGATAGTGAGAAAGACAGCAATCTGAGACTGATACAGTTGGCAAAAGGAATAAGTCAAACTGTTAGGGCAGGCAGGAACAAAGCAGAGAACAAGATAGGACTGATAAATGAAACTGCATTTATTTCAATGCAAGAGGCTTAACAGGTAAGGGAGATAAATTCAGGGCATGGTTGGGAACATGGGACTGGGATATCACAGGAATTACAGAAATGTGGCTCAGGGATGGACAGGACTGGCAGCTTAATATTCCAGGTTATATATGCTATAGGAAGGAGAGCAACTGAGGAGGGGAGTGGCATTTCTGATTACTGCTGGATTTAGGGAATATATTCCCGGGAATACGTCTAGGGAAGTTATTTGGGTGTAACTGAGAAATAAGGACGGGATGATCATCTTATTGGGCTTATACTATAGACCCTCAGTAGTCAGCGGGAAATTGAGAAACACATTTGTAAGGAGGTTTCAGTTATCTGTCAGAATGGTTAGCACTAATGCCTCATAGCGGGGTAAAAACAATGACTGCAGATGCTGGAAACCAGATTCTGGATTAGTGGTGCTGGAAGAGCACAGCAGTTCAGGCAGCATCCAAGGAGTAGCGAAATCGACATTTCGGGCTAAAGCCCTTCATCAGGAATCCTGATGAAGGGCTTTTGCCCGAAACGTCAATTTCGCTGCTCCTTGGATGCTGCCTGAACTGCTGTGCTCTTCCAGCACCACTAATCCAGAATAGTGCCTCACAGCGCCAGGTACCTGGGTTCAATTCCCACCTCGGGCGACTGTCTGTGTGGAGTTTTCACATTCGCCCCATGTCTGCGTGGTTTTCCTTCAGGTGCTCCAGTTTCCTCCCACAACCTAAAAATGTGCATGTCAGGTGAATTGGTCATGCTAAATTGCCCATAGTGTTAGGTGCATTAGTCAGAGGGAAAGATAGGGTAGGAGAATGGGTCTGGGTGGGTTACTCTTCAGAGTGTTGGTGTGGACTTGTTAGGCCAAATGGCCTGTTTCCATACTGTAGGGAATCTAATCTAATAATAGGGTGGTTATGGTCGGGGATTTCAATTTTCCAAACATGGACTGGGACTGCCATAGCGTTAGGGGCTTGGATGGAGAGGCATTTGTTAAGTGTGCACAAGAAAATTTTCTGATTTAGTATGTGGCTGTACCTACTAGAAAACCTGACATACTCTTGGGAAAGAAGGCAGGGTGGGTGCCAGTGGGGAAGTGCTTTACGGCCAGTGACCATAATCCTATTAGTTAGGCAAGAACTTTCAAACATTTTGGGGGGTGGATGCTTGCAGGTAAAGGGATCACTTGAAAATGGGGAACATTCAAAAATGAGATAATGAGAGTTCAGAGACAGTATGTTCCTGTTAGGGTGAAGGGCAAGGCTGGTATGTATATGGAAGGCTGGATGACTACAGAAATTAAGGTTTTGGTCAAGAAAAAGGAAGCATATATCAGGTGTAGACAGCAGAGATGGAGTGAGTCCCTAAAAGAATGTAAAGGCAGTAGGAGTATATTTAAATCAGGAGGGCAAAAAACAGGATATGAAATGGCTTTTGCAAACAGGATTACGGAGAATTCAAAGGTATCCTACAAATACATTAAGGACAAAAGGATAACTAGTGGTACGAAGTTGAAAGCATGTATGTTCACTTTAAAATAGGCAGTGTTTTCTGAATAATTAAGTAAACTGAAATGCATGCTCAGATGCCCGAGTGGGAGATGGGCTGTTCCAAAATAGATACATCTAACAATTCATGTTAAATGGGTATGAGTTTTGGTTGCTGTTTTGACAACAATTTGAATTTAATCAATTAGTTTAAATTATGTCCAGGATACTAAACCCCAATCGAGTTTGAATCTATTGTTTTGACAACATTGGACCAATGACAGAGAACAATATTGAGGGGTATAAAAAAAACACAGGCATTTTAAGAATTGGTCAGAGAGCAATTACCACAGATCAACCAAGCAGAGCCAGAGAGCTAATTGCCCATCTAAAATCCTGCTCTCAAAGAAATCAGAAGACACTCTCTATCCAAGGTACCTTTTCCTGTAAAACTTGCTCACAGTAAAAAGAAATTGACCTAGGAAGATCAGCAGATGAAAGACTGAAAACAGCGGAGAAGACAGAGACTGTGCGGACTTGAGATGAAGTTAATGTAATGCTTAATAAGTGTGTTTTTGGAACAACACGTTAATAGGATTGTATTCAGTTAGGGGAAAGTGTGTTCAGTTTGCTAATAGTTTTGTTTAGTGTTCTGTTCGGAAAATAAATTGTTATTTTTCTTTAAATAGTGGAAATTAGGAGTTCTCTTTCACTCCCTCACATTTTTAACAGATTAAGAGGTGAGGTGAGCTTTTCTGGGTGTTTGGCTTTAACTAACCGAGAGGCTTGACCTCCACATCAGGAGATCCAGTGCCTCAGGCAGCGTGTGGGGAAGGTGGAGCAACGGGCCACGGCTTCTAAGACCGCGACGGAATTCTTGGCGGGTTGGGCTCAGGCCCTGGAATGGTGAGTGTGGGCCTCAAATAATCAAGGTCGTCAGAAGAACATTGGGTTGCTAGGGCACCCCGAACGGGAAGAAGGCAGCCAGCTCATCAGTTTCTTGGAGCAATGGCTCCCACAGTGTCTGAGGCTGTAAGTTGAGGTAGGCTGGGTGCTGGTCGAACGGGCCCACCAGATCGCAGTGCGCAGGTCCAGATAAGGCCAGCTCCCCTGCCTGGTCCTAGTGCAACTCCAGCCCTACAGAGACAAACAAATGATGCTGAAGCCTCTAGAGGACTGAGAAAGGATCCTCAGGCTCTGATATATAAAAGGATCACAAATTATGCTTTTCCAGGACTTCTCTCCCATCGTGATTCGTAACAGGAAGGCCTTTGAGGAGGTAAAAAGGCAGTTGAGGGACTTGAATTACCAGTATTCCATCAGAAATCCAGCGACACTGCGTTTCAGTCACGGAGGGTCAGTGTTCAATTTTGATTCACCGGAAAAGGCAAAGGACTTCTTGGATGCTTTAAAATAGACTAACTGGCTTGAATTATATGGACAATTATTTTATTTTGTTTTTTCTCTGTAATTTGCCAAGTTTTCATCATTGTTGTGGGGTGGTCTTGGCTTCTGTTAATATATGTCGGGGTCATAATTATTTTCCTTTTTGTGTCTCCTTTCTCTTCCTATCATCCTTTGTTTTCCTGGGTTTTCTTTTCTTCCTATTTCCTTTTGTCCTTCTTTACTGGTTTGGGGTTGGGGGAGGCGGTGGGAGGAAGTGGGGAAGAAGTCTTTTTTTTGTTCTACCAGGAGTGCTTAGGATTACAGTATGGAGGGAACAGGTTGAGTGCCCACTTTTAACTTTCTTGTTCTAAGATGTTGGTATTTGTTTCTTACTTTGTGTTATCTGGGGCAGGGGCATGGCTTCAGCTAGGAGGAGTCATGGTGGAGCTAATGGGTGGTATGAGCGTCCCCTGTGGACAAGTGGGAAAGTCTCCTTTCATTTATATGTTGGTATGTTGTAGACGTAGGTGTTAGAAGTTTTAATTTAATAGTTTTGGAAGTGAACTTATATGAACTGTTTTTGTTTTTCACTCGGCGCGCTATGGGTGGGGTTCCTCCTCTTGTGGGGGGGGGGGGGGGGCGGGGGGAGGTCACGGACTGTTTTGGACGATCATGGCTAGCCATTCGTTTAAATGATGCACCTGGAATGTTAAGGGGAGTCATTCACCAATTAAGAAAAAAAAATACTGTCAAGCCTTAGAAAGGAGAGGGTCGACGTAACCTTGTTACAAGAAACACACTTAACTGATAAAGAGCATTTGAAGTTATAACAGGGAGGATTCGGCCAAGTGTTTTTCTCATCCTTTAATCTGAAAAGTAGAGGAGTTGCTATTCTCATCGGAAGAACCTCCCATTTCAAATACTAGGCCAAAATACGGATGAGTCAAGATTAGAGTGGTGCTGAAAAAGCACAGCAGGTCAGGTAGCATCCGAGGAGCAGGAAAATCAACGTTTCAGGCAAAAGCCCTTCATCAGGACTTTCCAGACTTTAAGAAATACCAATTGAGTTCTTTACTATCCTATATGGCTGAATGGGCCTGTCAGGATCTGCAATCAATCTGGTTGGATATTGAAGCTACCCGGACAAAAATGCCCCCTCATTAATTTATTGTTCATGGACAAGGTGAGAATTGTTATGGACCACTGCAAAAACCCAATTGTCCTAAACACAGTTAAAGCATGGAGGATGATGTGGCAAGGCAAGGACAATTTACAAAAAAAACTTCCCCTTTCAGTCCCATAGTGGGAATGTTGGGATTCCAGCTGGGGTTGATGGACTCTGGCTTTAAGGTCTGAGAGTCCAGAGGAATCTCCTGTTTCGGAGATCATGATGTCATGACGTCCTTCAACCAACTTAGTCAGAAGTTTGAGCTACCTAGGAGAGACCTCTTTTGTTACTTCCAGGTTAGAGACTTCACACAAAAAAAGACTACATTGATGGTTAGTCCCTACAAGTCAGACATGAAGAGGAGAGAGCTCCGGTCCATGGGCGCCCTCTTGGTTAGCACTATCTATCACTTGTTAGGAAGTAATGTTTCAAAGGACATTGAATGGCTTAGCAGAACCTGGACTCAAGAACTGGGGGTGGAAATCCCAGAGATGTGGGAGGATATCTGGGAAAATGTTAGGAAGATCTCAATTTATAATAGGACCCAGGCTATTCAATTGAAGGTACTCCTTAGGGTTCACTTGACATCGGAACAGCTTGCGAAATTTATGGCAAGAGAGTCCCCAATGTGCCCCAAGTGTAAAATGGAGGTTGGCACTCTTACTCATTGCTTGCGGTCATGCCACAAGCTCCGCAGGTATTGGGATGCCATAGCGAGGGTTTTGGAAGAGGTTTTGGGAACTGAGGTTAAGTTGGATCGGGTGTCCCTCCTTTTGGGTCTTCCAAATCTTCTGTCTTTGGATATGCATGGGAAGAAATTGTTTAATATTCTTTCATTCTGTTCAAGGAAGAACACTCTAATGAGCTGGAGAATCCTCCGGGACTCTCGAGTTGGCATAGGTTAGTTATGGAACATCCCCCTGGACTTCCTTATGAGTGTGGTGCACCAGAAAACAGAACTGTTTTACAGAACATGGCTGCCTTTTTTTGAATTATACTGATGTAGACTAATCCACTATACTGTTTGGGCCTTTGTGTAGCCATGAGGGTTGTGTCTGGTAGTCCAGGGGCCCGTGGGGGGTAAAATCCTGAACAAATACAGGTTCACTTACTATTGCTCCCAGTGGTGGGGAACCTCAGTGAGATTGCGCCGAATGTAGTAATGTAATTGAATATAATTTAAGTTACCTTGTTATAACTTGGTTTAATTTCATTTTGTTTATTTATTTTTCTTCTTTCTCCTTGGTTATTTATTGATTTGTAGTTTTTGTAGAGTTTTTTTGCTTTTTCGTGTTTTGATAGTTTGTGGAGTAGAGTAGTAGTTTGGTTTCTATTATTGTTATTATATTATAAAGTTGTCACATTACTTCATACTGATTTTGTAATTTTTCAATAAAAATGTTTATTAAAAAATTTGAAGATGCTTGTTTGTGAATGCAGTGTATCATTTTCAATCTTAATGTGGAATTTAAACTGTTTTTCATTGGATCTTTTACAATGACATTACCAAGTAACTCCATGCCATTGTATAATACTGGATTTAAAGCAGCCATCCTTGGCTGGTCCCACAATGTGTTGATTCAGGAAACTACTGAGGAAACACTCTTCAAACGTAACTTCAGAGCATCCTTGCCAACTTTATTCGTCCACTCTATATGAAGATTAATTCCTCCATAACTTTTCCATTGCATTTTCTTATAAACTCCAATAACGAATGCCTTGTCCAATATTATGATTAATATTCAGTGGTCTATAAACTGCTGTCACCAGCAGTTCCTCTCTTTTGCAATTCCAACTTTCACTTATGTTTCTCGATTTTCTGAAGCAAGATCCTTTATCTCTAATGTCCTTACGTCAATCTATATTATCAAGGCTACCACTCCTGCTTCTACCTACCTTTTGTAAATGTGTGCATCCTGGATTATTTATTTTCCACCTTCTGTAACCATAGCTCTTGTACTGGCTATTAGATAAGCCATTTATCGCTATTCGTGGCACTAGTTTTAATTATCAACTAGGGATGCTCAATGCTTTCCAATAGTTGGTTCATTTTTTTCACTGCAATACACTGCAGAGACCTTGCTCTCTGATGCATTATTAATGTTAATCTGCAAGCTACTTCCTGTTCCACACATCTTGGTTTACTCACACCAATTTGCTTTTTAATGCCTCAACTTTTATCTTTGGATTTCTAAACCTTTCTCCAGCCAAACTCTCCTTCCCTTCTAATAGTAAAGATGTTTTCTATTTGGACTATATTTGCTTGTGCACTCTTATTTTTGCTTACTCTGTCCTTTCCTGTCAGACTGCCACTATCCTACACTACTGCCTCATCATTTTAACTTTCTAAGTCTCATCAACATTGGCAAGCACTATCATATTTCAGGAGGAGCTGAAAAATGTGTTGCTGGAAAAGCGCGGCAGGTCAGGCAGCATCCAAGGAGCAGGAGAATCGACGTTTTGGGCATAAGCCCTTCTTCAGGAATGAGGAGGGTGTGCCAAGCAGGCTAAGATAAAAGGTAGGGAGGAGGTACTTGGGGGAGGGGTGTTGGGAATGCGATAGGTGGAAGGAGGTTAAGGTGAGGGTGATAGGCCAGAGAGGGGGTGGGGGCGGAGAGGTCGGGAAGATGATTGCAGGTCAAGAAGACAGTGCTAAGTCCGAGGATTGGGACTGAGATAAGGTGGGGAGAGGGGAAATGAGGAAGCTGGAGAAATCTGCATTCATCCCTTGTGGTTGGAGGGTTCCTAGGCGGAAGATGAGGCGCTCTTCCTCCAGGCGTCGTGTTGCCATGGTCTGGCAATGGAGGAGGCCAAGGACCTGCATGTCCTTGGCGGAGTGGGAGGAGGAGTTAAAGTGTTCAACCACAGGGCGGTTGGGTTGGTTGGTGCGGGTATCCCAGAGGTGTTCTCTGAAACGTTCCGCAAGCAGGCGGCCTGTCTCCCCAATGTAGAGGAGGCCACATCGAGTGCAGCGGATGCAGTAAATGTGTGTGGAGGTGCAGGTGAATTTGTGACTGATATGGAAGGATCCCTTGGGGCCTTGGAGGGAAGTGGGGGTGGGAGAGGAAAGAGAGGTGTGGGCGCAAGTTTTGCATTTCTTGCAGTTGCAGGGGAAGGTGCTGGGAGTGGAGGTTGGGTTGGTGGTGGGTGTGGACCTAACGAGGGAGTCGCAGAGGGAGTGGTCTTTCCGGAACACCGATAGGGGAGGGGAGAGAAATATATCCTTGGTGGTGGGGTCTGTTTGGAGCTGGCGGAAATGACGAAGGATAATACGATGTATCTGGAGGTTGGTGGGGTGGTAGGTGAGGACCAGTGGGGTTCTATCATATTTCATCCCTGATACAGTGATGGATGAAGTCAATAGTAAAAGGACAACACATCCACTCACTGATCTGCAAATGTTCAAACTGAAGCTTTCAATTCCAGACTTTCTTATAAGCAAAGATACAAATGGTAGATGAAATGAGTTACTGAAAGGTAGTTTACGTGAAGTTAATGGACATGGCCTACGCGAATGAAATGTTAATCAGGAGCAAAAGTCCCTGGCTGCGAATTCACTTGCTAGTGTGTTTCGTAAAGAATTAACTTATCTTGACATAAAGATTATCAAGACATCACGATATGAAAAGAGCTTTGCAGCTAATAAATCATTTCTGAACATAATCACTATTGTACTCTGGGGAAAATACAGGAACCAATTTGTATATAGCATAATCCCACAAAAACATTTACATGACCACAACCTCACCTGCTCCCGGCCTCTGAAGCACGATTGGTGGTTGGCGGCCAGTGACCAGCTGCTCAGTGCCCAGCGTGGCCCCAGGGGCCCAGTGCACCGTGGCAGCAGCCAGCAGTCAAACTACGTGGACGCCCCTGAGCAAAGAACCCTTGGGAAAAGACTGTGATGTTTCTCTTTTTTTGCTTAGCTTTTGATGTATTGATGTAATGCAACTTTTTCTTCTTCATTTCTCTACTCTCTAACCAAGATTGTACCTAGGTACTCTGCAGCTAAGATGGCACCAGGTGTTGGTGGCATGGTTGCACTGTAACTAATCTTTAACTGAAGAAGCTGTTTCTTGGCACCTTTGGATCTGAGATAGCACTGCAAGTGGCGACATATCACTGTACTCATTTGGCAATAAAGTTAACTCATTCATTCAACCTTTTGATGTATTGGCTGAAGAAAATAAGAACATGGGAGTTGTACTAAAAGTAAAATGGGATCTTGCATGTCCATGAGAAGACTTAAAGTATTATCTAATTGATAGCATCAACGAAAGATCAGCATTCCTACTGTTCTGGAATGATAGTTTACTTTCCAAGTCTCCAAACTTTTAATTAAATCTTTGACCATCTGATTCAGGCAGCAGTAGTACCAAGTTCAATTCTTACTTCACAAATATAAGATCCTGACTAACAACAGGATAATTTTGAAGTTGACTTCAATGTCAAAAATTGTCTTATAACACTCCTGTGAAGCATTTTGGGACATTTATTACTTTTAGGGTGTTATATAAATGCAGGTTGCCATTATACATTGTTGTCCTTGTTGCATTGATTCAGTACATTCAACTAACAGCTCTTCATCATTGTAAACAAGAATGCAAACATTAGCTTATTCTGCCAAAGCCAATGTAAATCTCTGACCAATAGTGCAAAGAGCTTGAAATGTATCTCAAATACACTCATTTCTGAGCAGCGAGGACAGAAAAACAAACAGACTTACACTTACTCAGCATTTTGCATGCCCCTGAATGTTTCAATACACTTTACAGCAAATGAAATAGAAGCGTAAACACTATTGTGATCTAGGAAACAGAGCAGCTTCCACAAACAATAAGGTAATAATGACCCGATTATTCTTTTCTTTTTTCAATGAATATTAAACAAAAACAGAAATTCTTTTTGGAAAAACACAGCAGGTCTGACAACATCTGTGAAGAGAAGTCAGAGTTGTTCTTTTCCAGCAACTTCTATTTTTGTTTCTGATTTAAGCATCCGGGGTTTTTAAAAGAACAAGTATTGGTCAGAATACTGGATATAATTTTCTTGCTCTTCCTTAGATCCATGCCATGATTTCTTTCACAATTGCTTGAATAGACGGTAACACTTTGGTTTAATGTATAACTTGAAAGCTAACTCCTCCATCAATGCAATTCTGCATTGCTCCAGGATGTTAGTCTTGATTATTGTACTCAGGCCATAGAGTGGAGCCTAAACCCAGAATAATATGACTCAGATGTGAGATATGAGTGCTACCAATTGAGCCACAGTGGACACATACAATTCAAAATGCAAAGCTTTTTGAAAAGGACAGTGTCACTGATGCTACTAGGATGTAAAACATCAGTTCCTGTTTTATTTAAGTTGTATGGTGGAACAAGAAAATTTATTTGGTATGATACATTAGTAGATTATATAGATGTGCATGTTGTTAAGAATTTCAAACTTAATTACTTACATTAGAAGAACTCAGTTCCATTGTCCGTTCAACTGGATCTACAACAGAATGTTCTTTAATGTATGTTGTGGTCCTGCTTGTACCTAGTATCTAGCAAAAACACATTACATAGGTTATAATATGAAACTACCCCATTGTCTTAATACCCCCAATTTCTGAATAATACTTACTGAATGGAGAACCAGAATATTTTTCAAGTTTCAATGACTCAAGTGAATTTACATATGAATTAGGTGTAGGCCATTTGGTTTTTCTAGACTGCTCCATCGGTTAATAAGATCATGGCTGATCAGATTGTGACCTAAACTTTACCTGCTCTGGCCTCTCTGTAGTGAAGAATCTACCTAAAGAGTATTCAATGATGCTGCTTCCACCACTGAGGAGGAGAGTTCCAAAGACTCGATGTCTTCTGACAGAAAAATATTCTCTTCACGGTGGCTCAGTGGTTAGCACTGCTGCCTCATAGCACCAGGGACCCAGGTTCGATTCCAGCAACTATCTGTATGGATTTGCACATTCTCCCCATGTCTGCGTGTGTTTCTTCCGGGTGCTCCGGTTTCCTCCCACAATCCAAAGATGTGCAGGTCAACTGAATTGGCCATGTTAAATGCCCATAGTGTTAGGTGCATTAGTTGGGGGGGGGGGGGGTTTAATGTTGCTTTTCAAAGGGTCGGTGTGGACTTATTGGGCCGAAGAGCCTGTTTCCACACTGTAGGGAATCTAAAATCCCTTAATGGAAGCCACCTAATTTTAAACTCTGGTCTCAAGTTCTAGTATCAGACACAAAAAAATCTTTGTTTGGGAAAAATCTTTTCAGCATTCACTCTCTAGGGATATTACAAAGTCTTTTGGAGATTATAAACACTGTAAATTGAACATAATTAGTGGGGAAATATACTCATACCTATTTTAGCTATTGAACATTTACAGAACCTGGAAACTTCCTAAAATTATTTGTGTTGACACTATGCAGAAATGCCACATTCAATACAACAGCTTGTAAGAAACATGAGCAGGCCAAGTTACTTGTAGCTTTACATTGTAAATTACATATGCATTTTCAAACAGATTACCTAACGTTCTCATCATTAACCTGGGATCTTAGATCATTATTGTGACTTAGACACAGGTGGTTTATTAAAGGCAACTAAGTTGACAAGTCATGATCTTATTGAACAATGGAGCAGGCTTGAAGGGCAGAGTGGTCCATTCTAGTTACTTCTGGATTAGTGATGCTGGAAGAGCACAGCAGTTCAGGCAACATCCAATGAGCAGCGAATTTGACGTTTCGGGCAAAAGCCCTTCCCCGAAACGTCGATTTCGCTGCTCGTTGGATGCTGCCTGAACTGCTGTGCTCTTCCAGCATTACTAATCCAGAATTTGGTTTCCAGCATTGCAGTTATTGTTTTTCCCTCATTCTAGTTACTTGTTCATACATATGTCAAAAAACCTTAAGCTCTATGTACAATTCTTTTTCAGTTTATTATTATCTGGATTCAACTCAGAAATCAGATTATTCTGCACCAACTTTTATAAATGTCAATTGTACAAACTGTTCTATGGATCTGGACAGTAACAAGCCATGTCAATTAAAATTATTGGACCATAAAAAGCTCTTGTCGATTCTGGCTATTTTGGTTCAGTAATATGAACCAATGGGTATCCAAATAAACCAAAAATATTGCACAAAATGCTGCTTATGGACTTACAGCTATAACAATGCTGGGGAGGCCCCACTCCGTACTAAGCAGACGATGGCTATGCAGTCTTCCTCGAGTATCAAGATTTCTCTCCAACACATCCACGCCTATCACATTAGGATTCATGGGATTGGGGTATTTACGCATTGCAGCTTTGATAACTGTCTCCCATGGATGGCTAAAGGACACAAGCAAATATGACTACATGGCATATCAACCAACACCACTATACAGAAATGGAAGGGAAGAAGTGGGTGCAAAAGGCAGTTACAAAACTGTCACCTTAAGCAGACTCACAATCACATGTATGTATACAATAGATATTTTAAATGTACACATACACTGAAATATAACAATGCATAAATACATCACAGCATAGAACGTATTGTAAAAGTACAAGATCATTTAAGCCAGTAAAGAAAATAAGAATCTCCTTTTTCTATTCTGCAGTCTATTCCTCAACTTCTTCAATCAGAACTCAGAACAATAACAGTACAGCAAAGGAACAGGCCCTTTGGCCCACCAAGACTGCACCAACACATTCTAAACTAAAAATCTTTTGCCTCTACATGATCCATATCCTTCTATTCCCTGCCTATTCACTTATCTGTCAAGATATCTCTTACAAGTTGCTATTGTATCCACTTTCACTACCTCCACTGGGAGCACATTCCAGGCACTTATTACCCTCTGTGTAAAAAAACAGGTCTCTCACATCTCTATAGGTTTCTCCCTTTTACCTTAAACCTGTCCCCTAGTAAAGACACTTTTACTCTGGGAAAAAGACTCCAACTATCCATTCTATCCATCCTCCCATAATGTTGTAAACTTCTGTGAGCTTGCCCTTCATCCTTCGATGTTCAAGTGAAAACAAACAAAGTTTGTCCAATCTCTCCTCATAGGTAATACTCTCCGAGCCAGGCAACATCCTGGAAAAGCTTTTCTGTACCCTATCTAAATCCTCCATATCTTCTTGTAGTGTGGCAACCAGAACTATTTGCAATATTCCAAATATAGCTGAACTAAAGTTCTATACAGTTGCAGCATGACTTGCCAATTTTCATACTCTTTGCCCTGAGCAATGACAGCAGGCATGCTGGATGCCTTCTTGACCATTTTATCCACTCATGTTGCCACTTTCAGGACCTAGGCAAAAGTGAGGACTGCAGATGCTGGAAAGCAGAGTTTAGATCAGAGTGGTGCTGGAAAAGCTCAGCAGGTCAGGCAGCATCCGAGGAAATCGACGTTTTGGGCAAAAGCCCTTCATCAGGAATAGAGGCAGGGTGGAGAGATAAATTGGGGGGGGGGGGGGTGCTGGGGAGAAGGTAGCAAAGAGTACAATAGGTGAATGGGGTGGGGATGGTGGCAATAGGTCAGAGAGGAGGGTGAAGCAGATAGGAAGGAAGGGAGATTGGCAGGTAGGACAGGTCATGAGGATGGTGCTGAGCTGGAAGGTTGGAACTAGGGTGAGGTGGTGGTGGTGGTGGTGGTGGGGTGGGGGGAGGAGGAATGAAGAAACTGGTGAAATCCACATTGATGCCCTGGGGTTGAAGTGTTCCGAGGCGGAAGCTGAGACGTTCTTCCTCCAGGCATCAGGTCGTGAGGGAGCGGTGGTGGAGGAGACTGTTGGGGACGTCGGGAGAGGAAGAAATGGAGGGCTTGGTGGCCCTGGTCATGGCGGATGGAGGTGGAGAGGGACGTCCCCAAAACTACCCTTCCACTGACACACTCGTTCATTTGGCTGAACTGGTCCTCACCCTTAACAATTTCTCCTTCGAATCCTCCCACTTCCTCCAGACCAGAGGGGTAGCAATGGGCACCCCCATCAAACTATTGTACTCTTTGCTACCTTCCCCCACCCTCCTCTCCGACCTATCACCTCCATCCCCACCCAGTCACCTATTGTACTCTTTGCTACTTTCTCCCAGCCCCACACCACCCCGTATGCCTAGATCCCTGTCTATACTGATGCTAAGAGTTCTGCCATTTACTGTATACTTTCTCTCCCCCTCTCCCCCCCGTATAAGATCTTCCAAAGGGTATCACCTTGCATTTGTGCGGATTAAACTCTATCTGCCATTTTGCTGCCCAAATCTTCAACATATCTATATCATCTGGCAACCTTCCTTACTATCTGCAGCTCCCCCAATCTTTGTATCGTTCACAAACTTACTAATCAGGCCACCTAAATTCTCTGCCAAATCATATATATGTTACAATCAACAGATATCCCAGCACTGATCCCTGTGGAACACCACCGGTCACAGAATTAGCAATTTGAGTAATGGGCAGTTGGGAAGTTCATCTTGGGATCAAATACAACATCAAGCTTGAGAAGGATTGGAATCAGTACCAAGACAGCAAATTTTGTTATGCAGACCAGAGGCAATTACTTCTGTCGTCCCAATGTTTAATTGCAGGAAAGTTTGCTCATGCCGTATTGCATGCTGAATAAGCAATCTGATAACTTAAGGGGCTGTGAAGGAATTTAGAGCTAAGTGCCAAGTTAGAGATCAGTGTCACAACTAAAATGTGACTCCAATGTTTTTGGCTAAAGTTGCTAAGGAGATGCATGCAAATGGGAAATGGGAGGGGGAGAATAGAAGTGTTGGATCTAAATTAATCTCTGAATGAGTCTGTAGACACTGTTTAAGGTGTGCACCTCAAAAAATGCAACTAGATATACCAACAGTCTGAATGCGCTGGCAGTATAACTAGGATCATCACCACATCTGTTCCCAAATAAACAAGGAACTGGCTGGAAAAAACTGGCGAAGCGTGCAATAAACAATTAAATATCTTCCAGTGGGAGTTGTTACTTGTTTTCCACAAAGAGACCCACACAACCCTTTACAAAAAAAGCAGCCCTCCAGTTCTTTCAGCAATGCAGAGTCCCGGGAGCTTATGAGTCTGTAAGGCATATCTCTGCACAAAATTCATCGATTTCTGGAAAATCACAAACTAAACTGCTCAAGCAGATTTAAAGATCGAGTCAGAAACTGCTTCATGTCAACTTCCAGCAGCATCAGGCTGATCCAGTCACAGCAAGTATGGGGCAGGTAGGAATGTCGAACACAGCAGCGTTCCCCCCCCCCAACCAACCCCAAATTATTCCTTCATTCCTGTGACAGGCCAGACTCCCAACTTCCATCTTCCCTTCAGATCAGGCCCCAATCCCCTTCCCTCTCAGGCTCTACCCCAATCCCCTTCCCCCTCAGGCTCTACCCCAATCCCCTTCCCTCTCAGGCTCTACCCCAATCCCCTTCCCTCTCAGGCTCTACCCCAATCCCCTTCCCCCTCAGGCCAGAACGCCCAAGGCCCCCCTCCTCTCCTCGGGCCGGTTCCATTACCCTCCGCCTGAGGCTATACCCCTAACCCACTCACCCTCAGGCCGGAGCATCCCAATCCCCCTTTCCGCCCACGCCACATCTTCCCTCCCCCCAATCATGCTGGAACCACTCTCCCTCTCTTACCAGACCTCCCCACTGGGCATTCCTCAGGCCAGGCCGCCCACTCACCCTCAGGCCTGATTACTATACCCCAGTCCCAGCCCTAGGTGAATTACCTGAAGAGGTGCTCCGAGCTCCAGATCTTCATGGCACCGGAGGCCAGGCCGCACAGTGCCTGGTCCCCGCAGCTTCGCCGTTAGATCTCCACCTGGACCAGGAGCCGAGCGCCTGTCTCCGGGAGACTGTGCCAACACCGCCCCGCCCACTGAGGCGTTCGCGTCATCCCCCTGACAGCTGACGGATGCCCCGCCCATTAACAACGGGCCCCTTGCCCCCAGATTACGTCACCTCCCTGCCTCCTCGCGGCTTCCCCGCCCAGGGACGGCGGTCCCGCCCCAAACTGAGCAATTGTCCCGCCCACCAGTAGCACCCTGTCCCATGGATAGTCCGCCCCCCCCCTTACCCTGAACCCTGTACCCTGTACCCTGTACAGACATTTAACACAGTCATAACGTTCAAAATGACATTCCTCAGAAGTGTCTTGGAGGAGCATGCTTTCAGTGGGTGTCATGCTCGAAGTTATCCAAGATCAGAAGGAAGAGGAGATGTTTAAACCCTAGGAAACATATAATAAGCACGCCTCTTGCCGATGTACTGAGTAAGACATATCGCAACAGGAAAATTAGACGACTGCTTACAGTCCATTAGTGGTTTGCCTGTCTGATTAAATGTCTTGCATTGTGCGTTACAGTTATAAAACGTCTATGTAACATTGACATAACAATATTCCGAAGGAGTACACCCGAAACGTCGACTTCTCCACCTCCTGATGCCGCCTGTGTTCTTCCAGCCTCTTGCCTGTGTACATATCTTAGCAAGTCAAAACGCTCTCATATGCTGACAGTGTTTACTATGTTGTTTACTATGTAACTTGTTGTATTGGGATTTATCTAAGTTTGTACCTTTTTTAAAAAAAATTGCTTAATTTCAGATGCAACTGCCTCACCTTGTATTTCATCCCTTAACGTTTCGGTGTGATATATGTTCGTTGGTCGATCTTCTGACGTGGAATTGTTGGCAATCATTGGACTTCAAAATGTTTCTAGCCAATGAAGTAGGATTCCCGATCAAAAAAGAGAAACAATAGCGAGAAAAAGTATGAGAAACAGCACGAGAAAACAGAAAGACCAATAATGGCAAATACGGTATAGCAAGCTAATGAGAAAGTCCATAGCAGGAGTTTGACTCAATTTAACATTGTTGAGTTTCTGATGACGTAACCGGGCCAAGGGTGAAATGACTGCTATGCGTCATGACGTAAAACGCTACACCTCCATCCAGCATGTATCCAGTTAGCCGCTAGATACTTTGTTGCAGCGTCAGGGAGCGCGGGAGAAATGACAACGACTGGGGGTTGTGCATTTTAAATGTTATGAAATTTATTGTTTTTTAAAATAAAAACGAAGGAAGAAAAAGGGGGGTCCAGACGAAAAGCTTTGCCCCCAAGCGCGCAGCGAGGAGCAGAGACTGGCAATGGTGATCTTGAGGTTCCTGCAAATGCAAGAATGATACGTTACGTTGGATTGTGATACAGGTTATCATGGTCGTGAAGAGATTATTCGTTTGTCTATGAGAGTCAGAGGGGAGTTTTCTGCTGTTCATTCCCTGTATTGATACCATAATATTTGCCTCTCACAGGAGATTGCAGTCGAAGAGGAGAGGGAGTGAGTTAGTCGTTTGAGTTCGTTGCATCGCGTCAAAGCAGCAGTCTTGGTGGACTATGTGATCTTTGCTTTTTATTAAACTAATGATTTTGTACTAGTCGATTAAAAATATTAACCTCGGTAGAAACATGTTAAAAATGTTTCTTACCATGAATTTGCATTCACATTATTACAGGTAAAAACAATGACTGCAGATGCTGGAAACCAGAGTCTAGATTAGAGTGGTGCTGGAAAAGCACAGCCGTTCAGGCAGCATCCGAGGAGCAGTAAAATCGACATTCCTGATGAAGGTACTGGATTAGTGGTGCTGGAAGAGCACAGCAGTTCAGGCAGCATCCAACGAACAGCGAAATCGACGTTTCGGGCAAAAGCCCTTCACCCGAAACGTCGATTTCGCTGCTCGTTGGATGCTGCCTGAACTGCTGTGCTCTTCCAGCACCATTAATCCAGTATTTGGTTTCCAGCATCTGCAGTCATTGCTTTTACCCCATTCCTGATGAAGGGCTTTTGCCCGAAACGTCGATTTTACTGCTCCTCGGATGCTGCCTGAACGGCTGAGCTTTTCCAGCACCACTCTAATCTAGATTCACATTATTTCAGTCTATCTTGGGATAGTGTACACCGTATCTGCTCGAGTAATAGACTAGTTTTTAAGGTTAACGTTTTGCGGTCGATTATTACATGGATACTGGTTCAAAGTTTGGGAGAAGATTTGTAGCTCGGGTGCTCGTTGTTGTGGTTCTGTTCGCCGAGCTGGGAATTTGTGTTGCAAACGTTTCGTCCCCTGTCTAGGTGACATCCTCTTCACTGGAGGCTCCCAAGCACTGAGGATGTCACCTAGTCAGGGGACGAAACGTTTGCAACACAAATTCCCAGCTCGGCGAACAGAACCACAACAATGGATACTGGTTTTGAGGGGTTGGAATTCATACGTATCATTCGCAGAAGCCCAATTGATGTCGAAACAAATGAAGAAAAAAAAAGCGATTATGGTAATTCTGAAAACCCGGAGCAGAGAACAACTGCCAGCGTGCTGGAATATGGGGAGTGGAGCGGAACAACCGGCAGACTGGAACGCTGGAGCGGGATGTGACGGCCGGCACACTGACTCATATCTGTGAAGAACTAGGGGCGACCTTTACACAAGATATATGGAAAATTCCAGATTATGTGACCAAAAATTGGGGTCGACCTTTTACATGAGATCGATTATTACCCGAGTACACACGGTATGCCTGCAGAACTATGTCACAACCTCATCTCCAAAGTGTGGTTACAAACAATTCATCCAGAATTCTACTACTCCAT
This sequence comes from Chiloscyllium punctatum, assembly GCF_047496795.1. Lineage (NCBI taxonomy): Eukaryota > Metazoa > Chordata > Chondrichthyes > Orectolobiformes > Hemiscylliidae > Chiloscyllium > Chiloscyllium punctatum. Next base: position 15,680,069 of record NC_092743.1, read on the forward strand.
TCTCTTTTACTTAACTTTATCAATATGGGTTGCATGTTCCTGCAATCTCTTAAATCATGTTTACATTTTAACTCCATTAGAATGTGTTAAAAGTGATGCTCATTTAGGGGGCTGGTGTGGGTACGATGGACTAAACAGTCTCCTGTGCCATTGTACTTCTGTGATTCTGAAATTACTTTCTAAACACTGCCATTCCACCTTTGCCCTCCGTGCATTGGGAAGTCGTGTCGCGCTGTTCAGGACATTGGTTCCACAACTGTTGGAATATTGTGTGCAATTCTGCTCTCCCTGCTACAGGAAGGATGTTGTGAAACTTGAAAGGGTTCAGAAAATATTTACAAGGATGTTGCTAAGGTTTGAGGGTTGAGCTATAGGAAGCGGTTGAATAGGCTGGGGCTATTTCTCTAGAGTATCGGAGGCTGGGGGGGGGGGGGGGGGAGCTGACCTTATAAAATCATGACAAGCGTGGAACGGGGAAGTGGGCAAGGTCTTTTTCCTGGGGTGGGGAAGACTAAAACCAGAGGGCATAGGTTTAGGGTGAGAGGGGAAAGATTTAAAAGGGACTAAAGGGGCAACTATTCCACGCAGAGAGTGGTGCGTGTACAGAATGAGGTGCTAGAGGAGGTAGTGGGGGCTGGTACGGATGTAACATTTAAAAGGCATTTGGAGGGGTATGTGAATAGGAAGGGTTCAGAGGGATATGGGTTAAATGCTGGTAAATGGGACTAAATTTATATAGAATATTTGGTCAAAATGGACAAGTTGGACCGAAGGGTCTGTTTCCACGCTGTGACTTCTACCTCTGCCCACTCCACCGTATCTGTTCTGAAAAGTGTGGAATGTTACGTTTTTTCTAGCTTTCTTATTTATGTTTGATATTCTTTGCCTTTTATCTAACAGTATTTTTGTTTCTTATTAGATAAATGCCTTTCCTCCCCTTTAATCCTGAACAATATTTAAGTTAGTCATCAGACACAAAGATATACGCTGTTTAATGATGTCAAGAATTAGTAATTTTAAGGTGTCGGTTTCGAGGTCGAATGATAAAACCAAAACCTCTGGAAATATCAGGGTTAGGTACTGTGAGATTTCTAAGGAAGATTGTGCCAAATTGTCTACGTATTCTTTGGAACGGGACCAATCAGACTTAAACACACACAATAGAAACACGAGGAAAAATGTTTTACCCAAGTGTTTACGATCTGGAATGAACTATTTGGGAACCTGGTGGCAAGTTCAATCATGGCGATCAAGAGGGAATCGAAATCCTAGCTGAAAAGGGAGTACAAAGTTAAAGAGAAAGAAGTACTGGGTGAACGGCTGAGATAGACGGGATAAGAGAGTTTTGAGAAGGTAGGCGGGATTGAATGCCTTCATTCTGGATTAGTGGTGCTGGAAGAGCACAGCAGTTCAGGCAGCATCCAAGGAGCAGCTGAACTGCTGTGCTCTTCCAGCACCACTAATCCAGAATCTGGTTTCCATCATCTGCAGTAATTGTTTTTACCTTGAATGCCTTCATCCCATGCCGTAACAATTCTGTAAAATCCCTTGCATCCGCTGTCTAATACAACTATGATGTTATAAATTCTCTACTGACTGAAAATATTTTTCCTGCAGTTTGCAGTGACGTTGTAGTTGGACTATTTTAGGACATTTTATTTGATAAGTGCAAAACCGACCTACATGAGCGTGTTGGTAAAACAGTCGTGTGAGAACACCTTGCCCCACTTACACTAGCATACCAGCTCTATTTACGGACCTGTGAAAATCGAAAAACTTGAAGTGGGCAATTTGAAAATCCAAGCATACTTGTATTTAAATCCAGGTCAAAGAACAACAAAAGAAAATCAATTGAATTCCAGATTGTTAGATGAGGTTGTTGTCTCACCTTTTCTGGCGATGATAATTCTTATTGCCAACATACCATCACGATGTGGCTGAGCACAAGGGGAGAGCAGGGATCACTGAGCAACTTCGTCATCGGGTGACAAGAGTATGAAATCGTAGGAATCGAGCAAATAAATAACGAAGAAAAGACAAGTAAAGAAGATACAGAGACACACGGACGGGCACAAACAGCAGCACTGGCACAAACAGTATAAGAGAAAGGACATAGCAAACTGGCGCTGCAGTTGGGGAAGAAAGTTCCCCCTGACGTTGTTGCAAACAGTGACGTAACTGTGCGGAGAACACGTGACGAAGAGGGTTGAGGCGACGCCATGACGCAATCGCGCTTGATCACGCCCACAATGACGCTGGGCGACAGCCCTGTAGGGGGAGGGGTCGCGGTGGCGGCTGCAGCCTCAGCCTCGGGATTTCTGCTCGTTGCTTAAAACATCGCCGACGCGGACCCTGAGCTGGACAGGTGACAGGAGACAGGAGAGAGGAGGAAAAGAGAGGGGCAATCAGCAGGCGGATGGCGCACCGCTATACCGTGCTGGCCCGCTGCTGCCGAGGCTTGTATAAAAGTTTGGGCCCTCAGCGCAGCAGCCGAGCCTGGAGGCCGGTGAGTGAGTGAGTGAGTGAGTGAGCGGGCCGGGCTTTAACCAGGGTCGGGCGGCGTGTTTACACAGGCAACAACAACAACCACCAGCCCGCCCTTCGCTCAGCGCAATACCACCGGGCTGTTACTGTTTAAAACGCGTGCCTGCCTGATACCGACAGGCTTTAACGTCATGGACACGTGTGACGTGAATCTGTTTAGTCATAGAGATGGACAGCATGGGAACAGACCCTTGGGTCCATGCCGACCAGATATCCCAACCTAATCTAGTCCCAACCTAATCTAGTCCCAACCTAATCTAGTCCCAACCTAATCTAGACCCACCTGCCAGCACTGGGCCCATATCCCTCCAAACCCTCCCTGTCCATATACCCATCCAAATGCCTCTTAAATGTTGCAATTGTATCAGCCTCCACCACTTCCTCTGGCAGCTCATTCCATACACGTACCACCCTCTGCGTGAAAAAGTTGCCCCTTAGGTCTCTCTTATACCTTCCCCCTCTCACCCTAAACCTATGCCCTCTAGTTCTGGACTCCCCGACCCCAGGGAAAAGACTTTGTCTATTTACCCAATCCATGCCCCTCATAATTTTCCAACGTCTATGAGGTCACCCCTCAGCCTCCAACACTCCAGGGAAAACAGCCCCAGCCTGTTCAGCCTCTCCCTCTATAGCTCAAACCCTCCAACCCTGGCAACATCCTTGTAAATCTCTTCTGAACCCTTTCAAGTTTCACAACATCTTTCCTATAGGAAGGAGACCAGAATTGCACACAATATTCCAACAGTGGCCTAACCAATGTCCTGTACAGCTGCAACATGACCTCCCAAGTCTGACCAATAAAGGAAAGCATACCAAACGCCGCCTTCACTATCCTATCTACCTGCGACTCCACTTTCAAGGAGCTATGAACCTGCACTCCCTAGGACCTTACCATTAAGTGTATAAATCCTGCTAAGATTTGCTTCCCCAAAATGCAGCACCTTGCATTTATCTGAATTAAACTCGATCTGCCACTTCTCAGCCCATTGGCCCATCTGGTCAAGATCCTCTGGTAATCTGAGGTAACCCTCTTCACTGTCCGCTACACCTCCAATTTTGGTGTCATCTGCAAACTTCCTAACTGTACCTCTTTTGCTTGCATCCAAATCATTTATGTAAATGACAAAATTGTAGTGTTAGATCATAATACACTCCCCCACCTTATCGTAGAACCCCTACAGCTTAGAAGCAGGCTTTTCAGCCCATCAAGTCCACACTGAGCCTCCGAAGAGCATCCCACCCAGACCCACTCTCACCTACTGTACGCCCTGTAACCCTGTGTTGCCCATGGCTAATTCACCTAACCTGCACATCCTTTAACACCAAGCGCAATTTAGTTTGGCCAATGTGCACAACCTTTGGACTGTGGAGGAAACCCACACCGAAACAGGTTGGGGAGAATCTGCGAACTCTACACTGGCAGTCGCCCAAGGGTAGAACCGAGCCCAGGTCCCTGGAGGTGAGGCAGCACCAATTCTAACAAACATCAGATAATGCCTTACCAAGACTATGCCAAACAATGTAATTTCGTTTGTAGTTGTGACAGGATGATTTCTACCAACCCTGATATGAATGCCACCTTGCTGAAGTTTGCAAGACATTTTGATCAAGCCATTTGAATATACTGCAATTTTGTAACATAGATTTCTAGATTATACATGCAAAGTAGTGTACAGATATCTTATAAGTCACCTGCTAGGTCTTAACTGGAGTGTAGGTCTTAACTGGAGTGTTCAGTTATTCTGGGCTCCACACTTCAGAAAGCAAATTGGATAAGATGTCGTTAGAGAGCATTTTGGTGACATGGAGAGAGGAGAGCCTGGCATTAGTTGGAAACATAGCAGCTCTTGTCCCTGTGACTGAGGTTCAGGTATAATGTCCACTCCAGGGCTTGAAGACAAAACTAATGCTGACACTTCAATGCAGTACTGTTAGGAAATTAACTATTGGCAGGCACCATCTGTTAGATGAAGAATTCAACCAAGGCCCTCACTATAGGCTGTTGGATGTGAAACGTCCATGATTATTATTTGCAAGTAGAAAATGGCAGTTATCTCTGGTGCCCTGGTCAATATTTATCTCTCGATCAATATTACAGATTGTGTGCTGTCATCACATTGCTTTATATGAGAGCTAGCTGAGTGCACTTTAGCTGCCATGTTTTCTGCATTCCCAAAGTGACCATGCTTTACACAGGAACTAGGTGCAGGAATAGGCAATCTGGCCCTTCGAGCCCGTTCTGCGATTTAATAAGATCATGGCTAATCTTTTCGTGGCCTCAGCTCCACTTACCCAACCTCTCACCATAATCCTTAATTCCTTTACTATTCAAAAATTGTCTATCTTAGCTTTAAAAACATGTACTGAGAAAGCCTCAACCACTTCACTGGGCAGAGAATTCCATGGATTCACAACTCTGTGAGTGAAGAGGTTCCATCTCAATTTGGTCCTAAATCTGCTGCCCTGAATCTGCCCCCTTGACCTAGTTTCTCCTGCCAATGGAAACATCCTCTCTACTTTTATCTTTTCTATTCCCTTCATAATTTTCTATGTTTCCATAAGATGCCCCCACCCCCCATTCTTCTAGATTCCAATGAATATAATCCCAGCCTACTCAGTCTCTCTCCATGAGCCAAGCCCCTCAATTCTGGAGTCAACCCAGTGAACTTTCTCTGCACCCCTTTCTAATGCCAGCACATTCTTTCTCAAGTACTAGGCCACTTTTGGAATATTGTGTGCAATTCTGGTCTCCCTCCTATAGGCAGAATGTTGTGAAACTTGAAAAGATTCAGAAAAGATTTACAAAGATGTTGCCAGAGTCGGAGGGTCTGAGCTAGAGGGAGAGGCTGAATAGGCAGTGGCCGTTTTCTCTGGAGCACTGGAGGCTGAGGGGTGACCTTATAAAGGTTTATAAAATTGTGAGGGGCATGGATTGCGTAAATAGGTAAGGTCTTTTCCCTGTGGTGGGGAATCCAGAACTAGAGGGCATAGGTTTAGGGTTAGAGGGGAAAGATATAAAAGGGGTGTAAGGGGCAACCTTTTCATGCAAAGGGTGGTGTGTGTATGGAATGAGCTGCCAGGGGAAGTGGTGAAGGCTGGTATAGTTAGAACATTCAAAAGGCATGTGGATGGGTATATGAATAGGAAGGGTTTGGAGGGATATGGGCCAAATGTTGGCAAGTGGGAGTAGATTAATTTAGGTATCTGGTCGGCATGGGCGAGTTGGACCAAAGGATCTCAAGTCTTTTGAATGTTATAATTGTACCAACCTCCTCTAGTTTCTCTGGCAGCTCATTTCGGACATGCACCACCCTCTGCATGAAAATGTTTCCACTTAGGTCCCTTTTAAGTCTTTCTCCTCTCATCCTAAATCTATGCCCTGTCATTTTGGACTCCCCTACCTTGGGAACAAGACCTTGACTATTCATTCTATACACGTCCTTCACAATTTAATAAACCTCTGCAAAGGTCACCCCTCAGCCTTTGATGCTTCAGGGAAAACAGCCCCAGCCTATTCAGCATCTCCCTATAGCTCAAACTCTCCAACCTGGCAACATCCTTGTAAATCTTTTCTGCACCCTTTCAAGTTTCACAATATCTTTCCTATAGCAGGGAGACCAGATGCTAGCGTGGAAAGCAAATAGCTTACATTTCTCTATTTGGCTTAAGTTCTTCATTACTGTGTTACTTGGTATTGCTAAAAAATAACTACTGTTGGCTTGTACAGCTTGCCTTGCACTATCTCCATTTAATGCAAAACATTTGTGAGGAGTTCAAGACTTTCAAGTTGCAACTTCCTCTATGCTAATAACTGTGTGTACGATTAATGCACTGGATCCCATGTTAAAGTGTTACCCTTGAAGGTGTGAGTAAGATGATATGATGACATATAGTATGTTCTCAACATTCTCTGTTGCATTGTATGGTTTCTTGCAGTTTTCGTGTTGCACAAACTATTGTGTGGGCTCCGGTAAAAGCAGCCTACTATCAAATGTTCTAGGAATCTATGGACGACTCTGCTCACGACCACCAAAAGGTGAGTTATTTTGAAATTCTAACTACATTTGTAATTGCTGTAGTCGTATTTAGTCCGTTTCCCCTCACACCTCCATTTAATTCTGAATTTTTTTTCTATTTCTCAAATTATTTATAAACTGATATTGGAGTTAAATCACAGGTTTGGATCTGCATTTTTTAAATTGAGTTAATGGAAGTTGTGGACTGTCAGGCATTTTTCTACATGGTGGGACAAGTTACCCCGTAGACTCCTGAGATGCAGTTTTCAATAATTAATTTCAGAACTTATGGCCAGGATCAGGATGCTTCCTGATCCACCATCTGAGGATATTGTAAAGATGTCCAAGAAAAGAGCAAAAAAAATTAAATCTGCATATGTGTACTGAATATCAAGATGTAAAGATGTGCAGTTGCTTGTTTGCTGATTACCCAAGTCTGGAAGGAGCAGTTCCTGAGGTATACTGTGTAGACTTCAGATCTTGGAAATTTGTATAACAGTCTTCCATTTGCATATAGCCTGATGTGAGTCTCTTTGTAAAGCAGACAGACTGCACTGAATGGTAAAGTGGAAATAAAACACGTGTAGATTTCTGTTTCTGCCATGCCATCCTGTCACCAGATGTTTAGAGGTGCTACTGAAACTGGCAAAAGGTGGCAAGTAGTGTTCTACAGGCAGGACTACTGGAACTGTTGCTATTAACCATTTAGAACAAGATCCGTTGTTGGCAGTTGCCATTTTATCACTTTGCAGTAACATGATGTTAACCTGTGTCTATGCATGTGCAGTCATTGCACCACCTTGCAGTGATATTAAAAATAAAAATAAAAAAATTAAAAATAAAAATAGCCTTTAAAATACAACAACTTGTTTTTAATATTTTCTTTGTTATGCCTTGTCTTTTTTTCAGATTGCTAAGCAAGTATGAGTTGGTAATAGCTAAATTGGAAAATTAAATTAATTTTACAAGCAGAAATCAAAATTGTGCTCCCTGGATAGTAAGGGCATCAGGAGCGTTGGTACATTACCATTTAGATCACACACTAACCTGGTAAATGCATATGTGATTTTTCCTAGAATTCTGCACTAGCAGCACTATGGTTATACCTTTACCACATGGGCTTCAGCAGATCACAAAGGATGGGTGGTTAATCCTCACACCCTTGAATGAATAAAAAGAATCCTGCTGAATTGTTGCTGAAATCTAAAATGGTCCACTGTAAAACTTAAAACTTTTGCTGAAAACTTATTAAGTTGACAGTGGATTACAATTTTTTTCACTTCTTGTATTTGAGTAAAACACTTTACATTGGCTAATATGTTTCTCAGTATATTTACTCTGGATTTATCAATCCTGATTTTTAAAATGGTAAAAAAAATTTCAAAGTGTAGGGACTAAGTTGTCATGGCTAGCATAATTCTACACTTTTTAATAACTCAAAATCACCTTTTTTTCACTTAAAGATTTGCTAATGATTCCAAGAGTGTTTAAAATATGTAGGTAAATCACCTAGTTTTGAGATGAGTGGAGTTTGGGTTGCGTTGATAAGTAAACGAGAACAAGATTAAGAGCTAATCCACCTTGGGCAATCTACAGGTTCTCCACCACAGCACCAGTATTTAAGCATAAGTACTGTATGCATTCCCATAGGAGTCCCACTAAGATTGCTCTAAATTAAACTGCATCCCAACACAAGGCTGAGTCGAATGTAGAAAATGCTGGAGAAATTCAGGTCTCCAGCATTTGTGGGGAGAGAAATGGTGTTAAAAGTTTTGAGTTGAACGTAACTTTTTCAGTACTGAATCATGTATTTTCCTGTGTCGACCCTTCTAGATAACTAGAAAAGCTTAACTTTGCTCATTCTGTAAGTAGTTCTTAAGCTGACTTTTATATTAACATTTTCAAACATATAGAGTTTTGTTTTAGGTTTTGAAAAATATTTTCCAAACAAAAAGTCCAGAAGCACAAGTGAATCATCTAATGGATCATCCAGTGAGGCGAAAGGTAGTTTATTAAGATCATATCATAATTTCTAAATGATTTGCACAAATTTATAATTTTTATTTATGTTAAAATGGTGACATAGAAAGACTGGTTTCCTACAGTATATTACACTTGTAAGCAACTATTCCCATTACATAATTTGCACTGTAGTTGCATTCATTAATTCTGTACATGCCATTCTGCTATAATGTGACAGTTGTGTTCCTCAGCAACCTTGTGCTATAGGAAATTATGCTGTAGAAGATCACTAATAGAAAATCGCTGTAAAATTTGTGTTATCCAAAGAACATCCATAATTTGTCAGTCGTTATAGCCAGGTTGCACTGTTGAATAGCGTGTTATCGCAAAACAACCTGTAAGTCTTTCTGACTAGCTAAAAGCAGTCAGTTTTTTTCACCATTCTCATTGCATGTTCACAAGGTATGCAAACCTAAATACTTAAAAATGGAATCTGGACAGTTTCTCATTGACAGCAACTTATTGCATATTCCACAGAAGCAAAATCCACAAATTCTCAACGTTCAGGGAGCAATGGTGCTGGTGGAGGAAGTGGAGGAAAAAAAGGAGGCAGAAAAGATGAATCTACCTGGTGGACCAGATTACAGAAGGTAATTTTAAGAGTATTAATTCAAGGATGTTGTTGCACTGAATGGGCTGTTGTTTTACTGCCCATCCCTAATTCCTTTTGAGAAGGTGGTGAACTATCACCTTGAATCATTCTAGTCCATTTGAGGTAGCTACATCCACAATACTTTTAGTGAGGGAGTTCTAGGATTTTCACCAAGCCATCTTGGTTGTTTTAGACCATAGTGATCGTGAGTTTTAAAGAGCACTTCTGTAGTACAGCTTGAAGATGAAGATGATACACACTGCTGTCTTGGATGGTGTCATGCTTTTTGAATGTTGGAATGACTATTATATAATAAAGCACAAGAATAGTACAGTAGTGAAAAACTATCTTCATTTGGTGAGTTCAGATTTACAATCTGTTTTGGTGGTGATAAGAAACAGCAAAGGAAAGAAGTCTCTGGTGGGAGTAATTTATAAGTCCACCAACAGTAACTACTTGGTAAGACTGAATATAAATTAGTAAATAGTGGGGGCTTTAAGAAAGGTGCAGCAGTAATGATGGGAAATTTTAATGTTCATGTAGATTGGATGTATCAATTTGACAAAGATTGTTGGAGTGTCTCAGAACCTTTTCTAAGAGCAATGTATTGTCGAAACAATCAGGGTTCACACTATTTTAAAGCAACCAATGTATAATAAAATGGGGTTAATTAATAACCTCACAGTAAAGGGTCATCTAGGTAAGTGAGATTGTGATATGATAGTATATTTGCATTCAGATTGAAGGTGAAGAATGTGGGTCCGAAGCTAAATTATTAAACTTAAAAAAAAAGACAGTTGCAAGGGTAAAGGATAAGTAGGCTAAACTCAAAAGGGCAAATAGATTAACAGGTAGTGAAGGAGCTATTTCACAGCTCATAACAAAAGTTTATTCCCTTCAGAAAGAGAAAGTCTGCGAACAATGCACCATCTCCGGATAACTGAGCAGATTAAGGAAGGCAACAAATTGAAAGAAAAGATGTACAATACTACGGAAATAAGTGGTAGATCGCAAGATTGCTTTTAAAATAGAAACCAGCAAAAATATGTTTTAAAATGTTGAGGACAAAATTGAAGCAAATCATAAACATAAAAAGACAGTAAAAATGTCTACAAATATATAAAAAGTAAAAAATTATCTGAAGTCAGCTTTAGTCCCTTGGAGGGTGAGACTGGGGAATTAATACTGTGAATCATGGAAATGGTTGAGACTTTGATCTCACTGCATTTATTCTAAGTGGTCTACTCTTCCTGTCCCACTCTAGGCACCTTAGAAAGGATAAATTGGTGTGGGAAGGAATACAATGTAGGTTTACAAGAATGATACCTGGACTTCAGGGTTAAGTTATGAGGAGATTATACAAGTTGGATTTAATTTCTCTAGAAGATTAAGGGGTGTTGCTAGCTGGGCCAGCATTTATTGCTGATCCGTAATTGCCCAGAGGGCGGTTTAGAGACAACCCTATTTTCACTGGTTGGACACTTTAGAACCAAGAGACATAGTCTCAAAGGTAGGGCAAGACCATTCAGGAGGTACGTTAGGAAGCACTTCTACATACAGAGTGATAAAAAGTTGGAATTCTCTTCCACAAATGGCAGTACAGCAAAATTTGACTTAAACACAACCTTATGAACTGGCCTCTTGATAAACTGGCAAATATTATATACCACAAATGTTGTGAACTTTACTACATTATTCTGTCTAATTAATACAGTTTTAAACTTTACTTACCTCCGTGTAAGTATACTTGTTCAATCGAATGACCACACAAAATAGCAACAGTTGATTCAATTTTGAGTCAATTTCTTTTCAAATACCACAATCTACTGCGATGTCTGAGTAGTTAGTTGAGCATGCAAGCGAGAAGGCTGACTGCCAGCAGGTTTTAATTTAAGTCCAAGTTGCATTATTATTTGTGATTTATGCTGTAAATAAAGTATATCAGTGATGTGTATAACCCGGTGTTATGTTTGTATTACTTAGTGTGTGTTTCTACATTGTTTATGTGCACTTCTTAATATTATCCAGAATATTTGATTAATTGGCATACACCTGGTCCCATAGGTGACAATAAAGGGTTTACTATATATGGAATTAGGTCAATTATGGTCTCATTAAATGGGATATTCCTTTTTACTGTGTATTATCAATTGATTTAAATCAGTATTTTAGTGCAACACATTTGCTGCACATAATCAATACAGATCAAGTGAATACTTTAATATTGTACTTCACTTATATCATACTGTATTTAAGATTTCTTGTTTTTACTTTCCAGGGTGATATTCCATGGGATGATAAAGAATTTCGATTTTACTTTCTAGGAGGTGCAGCATTTTGGGCAACTGTTGCATATTACATTTTCTTCAGGAATGTTGGCAGAGAAATTACTTGGAAGGACTTTGTTAACAATTATCTTTCTAAAGGAATTGTAAGTGATAAAAATATTGGGTATATCTTATTATTGTTAAATGTACTGTTGTTCAATATAGAGAAGGACCCTTGATGTGTAAAATGCATACATGAATCGACTATTTTCAACAAGTATACAATCAGGAATTCTTTTTAACCTGTAGCTATAGTTTCTAATATTCTGATCAACGTGGTTAGGGGCACTGCTTCATAGGCTTAAGCTTTGACTTTGAGAGGCCATCTTTAATACATTGATTTCCAGGAAGTTTTTGTAATTTTAGGAATAATCTTCAAGGTTCTTTCAATATCTAGAAGTGTGTTGACATTGTCATTTTGTCATTGTGACAAGTTTAAACATTGAAAAATACTTCAAAGTCACTAGAAAACGTAGTTTTGATTTCTGGCACCAACTGTTTTAAAAAAAAAAGAATCTATGCCACCCTTCTAAACCTTAAAAATCAAACAATTTTCACCAGTTTTGCTAGATTTATCTTATTCTGAAGATTCTTACTTCCTCAGCTCATTCCTGTAAAATAACTACTATTTCATTTATCTCTCTAGCATCTGATCCTCTTTATCATTTTTTTTTTCTTCAGGTTTTGTTTAAGTAGAATTCTGCTTTTTAGGTGATTTGTTGTTTGTAAAGTGTTCCTATTGGGTTGGAACAATTTTGATGGCCTTCAGTCAAGTTCCATTAATTGGGTTAGTTGCAATAGTTGATTGCCCTGCTCTTAAATTAATCTGACTTGGTCTCCTTGGCTTACTGTATCACTTTTTAACCAACCTGATAGATTGATGCCTGAAAGCATCCATTCACAGTAGCAAAAAGCAAATTTGCCTTGTTCACTGCTTGATTATGTATATAAAATCTGTCTGACTGCTTAATTCATGAGCTAAATAAATTTGAGGCATATCTTATGCATTCTCTCTTCTAAATTGAAATTGTGCATTTTAAGCATGCAAAAAAAATTCATAAGAACTAGGAGCAGGAGTAGACCGTCTGGTCCTTTTGAGCCTGCTCTGCCACTCGATAAGATCATGGTCTTTTCATGGACTCAGATCTGCTTACCTGGGCTCTCTCAGTATCCCTTAATTCAATTTTTGTTCAAAAAAAAATCTACCTTAGTTTTGAAAACATTTACTGAAGTAGTGTCAACTATTTCACTGGGCAAGGAATTCCATAGACTAACAACCCTCTGGGTAAAGAACTTCCTTCTCCATTCAGTCCTAAACCTGCTCCCTCTAACCTTGAGGCTGTGTCCTCTTGTCCGAGTTTCACCTACCAGTGGAAACATCCTCTCTACTTCTAACTTATCTATTCCATTCACAATTTTATATGTTTCTTTAAGATCCCCCTCAATTTTCTGAATTCCAATGAATATAATCCCAATCTACTCAGTCTCTCTTGATATGCCAACTCCCTCAACTCTGAAATAAACCTAGCGAACCTCCTCTGCACCCACTCCAATGCCAGTACATCCTTTCTCAAATAAGGAAACCAAAACTGCCACAGTCCCCCAGCTGTGACCTCGCCAGCACCTTGTACAGCTGCAACATAATCTCTTTGCTTTTAAATCAATCCTTTTAGCAATAAAGGACAAAATTCCATTTGCCTTCCCAATTACTTGTTGTACCTGCAGACCAACCTTCTGTGTTTCATGCACAAGGGCACCCAGGTGCTGTAACTTTTCACCATTCAAGTAATATTCCTTTTTACTATTACTCCCAACAAAATGTATGATTTCACATTTATTTACATTGTATTCTATCTGCCAGATCTTGGTCCATTCACTCAATGTATCTATGTTCCTCTGCAAAGTTTTACAGTCCTCTGCGCACTTTGCTCTGCCACTCATTTTAGTGTCATCTGCAAACTTTGACACCCTACACGTGGTCCCCAATTCCAAAACATCTATTTAAATTGTAAATAATTGCAGTCCCAACACCGATCCCTGAAGCATACCACTCATCACTGATCGCCAACCAGAATAGCGCTCATTTATCCCCACTGTTTGCTTCCTGTTAGTCAACCAATCCTCTATCCATGCTAATTCTTTACCCCAACGCCATGCATCCTTATCCTATGCAGCAGCTTCTTGTGTGGCACCGTGTCAAAGGCCTTTTAGAAATCTAGGTACACCACATCCACTGGGTCCCAATTGTCCACCTTGCTTGTAATTCTTAGAGTTCCAAATGATTTGTTAAACATGACCTGCCCTTCATGAACCCATGCTGCATCTGCTCAATGGGACAATTTCTATTGAGATGCCTTGCTATTTCTTCCTTGATAATAGACTCCAACATTTTCCCCACTACAGTGGTTAAGCTAACTGGTCTATAATTCCCCATCTTTTGTCTACCTCCCTTTTTAACAGTGGCATCGCATTTGCTGTTTTTCAATCTGCTGGGACTGTTCCAGAGTCCAGCAAATTTTAGAAAATTTGTCAGTGCACTGCTATTTCTGCCACCATCTCTTTTAGTATCTTGGGATGCATTCCATTAGGGCCAGGAGACCTATCAATCCTTAGCTTGCCCAACACTACCTCTTCTGTAATAATGATTGTTTCCAGGTCCTCACCTACCTTCATCTCTGGCATGTTTTAGTATCCTCCACTGTGAAAACTGATACAAAATACCCTTTCAGTGCCTCAACCATTTCATCATATCCTGTAACTAAATTCCCCTTCTCATTCTCTAAAGGGCCAACGTTTACTTTAGCAACTCATTTTATATATTTATAGAAACTTTTGCTTATCTGTCTTTATAATCTGCTAGTTTTTTCTCGCTGTCGATCTTTTCTTTTTAGCTCTTTTTGTGGCTTTCTGTTGACCCTTAAAGTTTTCCCAATCTTGTAGTTTCATGCAGTTTTTGGCCGCTTTTTAAGCCTTCTGTTTCAATTTGATAGCCTTCCTTATTTCCTTTGATACCCATGGCAGATTACCTCTTTACTTACAATCCTTCCTCTTGACTGGAATATGCTTTTACTGAGCATTTTGAAAAATTGCTTTGAAGGTCCTCCACTGCTCGTCAACTGTCCCACCATCAAATCTTTATTTCCAGTCTACTTTAGCCAAGTCCTCGCTCATTCTATTTTGGTCCCCCTTCTTCATGCTCAAGACCCTGGTTCTGTATTTTATCTTTGCACTCTCCATCTGTATTCTAAATTTAACCATACTGTGCTCACTCTCTCCAAGATGATTCCTAACGATGAGGTCGTTAATTATTACTGTCTCATTACACAGGACCAGATCTAGGATAAAAGGGAGGACTGCAGATGGTGGAAATCAGAGTCTAGATTAGAGTGGTGCTGGAAAAGCACAGCAGGTCAGGCAACATCCAAGGAACAGGAAAATCAACATCTCGGGCAATAACCCTTCATCAGGAATGAAGGCAGGGAGCCTCCATGGTGGAGAGATAAATGGGAGGGGGCTAGGGCTGGGGAGAAGGTTCTCTTTGCTACCTTTTCCCCGGCCCTACCCCTCTCCAATTTGTCTCTCCGCCATGGAGGGTCCCTGCCTTCATTCCTGATAAAGGGCTATTGCCCGAAATGTCAATTTTCCTGCTCCTCTGATGATACCTGGCCTGCTGTGCTTTTTCAGCACCCCTCTAATCTAGACCCAGATCTAGGATAGCTTGCTCCCTTACCAGTTCCATTACATACTGCTCAAGAAAACTATCATGGCTACACTCAACAAACTCCTCCTCAAGGCTGTCCTGACCGAGCTGGTTCAACCAATCATGTAGATTAAAATCCCCCATGATAATTGCTATAGCATTTTTTACAGGCATTAATTATTTCTTTGTTTATTGCCCGCCTCAATGTGATGTTATTATTTGGTGGCCTATAGACTACGCCTATCAGTGACTTTCCTCTTAGAATTTCTAATTTCTACGCAAATGGATTCAACCTTCTTCTCCATAGAACCTATGTCATCTCTCAGCATTGCCCTGATGTCGTCCTTGAATATCAGAGCTATACCACCCCTCCCTTACCTTCCTGAATGTCCTTCTGAATAGTCTGGTTCCCCTGGATATTTAACTCCCAGTCATGACCATCCTGTAACCATGTCTCTGTAATGACTACCAAATCATATTCATTTGCAATGATTTGTGCCATTAACTCATCAACTTTGTTATGAATGCTACGAGCATTCAGGTAATGTGCGTTTATGCTAGCTTTCTTATCCTCAGAATTTCAACTACCCTGTCTCCACAGCGCTCTCAGCAAACCACATTTTCTTTTTTGTCCGGAAATGATAACCATTAATTTTAAAACAGTGCCTTCTTCTGGATTAACACACAAAAGGAAGCATTCTCTCCGCATCCACGTTGTCAAAATCATTCAGCCTCCTATAAATTGCGATGAAGTAACCCACCCCTCTTAGTGGAATTTGTCCTTTAACAAAATGTGGGTAGCTGAACTAGAGGGGATTGCTTCTTTTACTGTCATTGTAAACCTCACCACTTTTATCTGAAATTCTAATGAATTAGGATTATGGAATACATTCCTTGGGTTTTTTTTTGGGATAACGATGAAGGTCATTTGGTGCGTTGATGTTTTATAATCAACTAAATAAATTATCCTTTTTGTTGCTAGGTGGACAGATTGGAAGTGGTAAATAAACGCTTTGTTAGAGTGGTTTTTGCACCAGAAAAGTTAGCTGTGGATGGGGTAAGTTGACCATGTACAAATCCAGATTTTCTCCTGGAGGATTGTTATGACTTGCTAGGTGCACTATTCTGAAGGCTGTACTGTTGCTTCTTACATAATAAAATTTTTCCAAGCCACTTTCCAGGAGTAGTTCCAAATTCTAAATGATTAGCAGCAGATGGGTGCAGCACGAATCCTTGTGAGATTCCACTTCCTAGCCCCCGCCATTCAGAATGGCTATTCGTTGTCAGTAATCTACTTTCTGTCTTGCAGACAGTTGGCTATTCATTCTGATCTTGATTCCATGAATTGACCTTTTATATTATATGGTACTTTGTTGAAAGCATGCGGGAATTCTGTGTATATTATGTTAACTTCATTAATCTTGTCGTCTTTTTATTTAATCATGTGATGTCAGTGTCACTGACTGGGCCAGTATTTATTGTCTACCTCAATCCCATGAGTATATGGTGGCAAGCTATCTTCTTGAACTGTTGCACTCTATTTGCAATATTTTGCTTTTGTGCCAATGTAATTATTAATGCCTTAATATCTATAGTAAAATGTAAATATAATGAACATAGTTTCAATGTATTTTAGTGGTGATTACAGTCTTATTCCACTTCTTGATGACTATCTATTTTGTTGGTTACCTTTGAATCCTCTGATAAATGTTTAAACTAGACATTTTAGACATAGAACTTTGTCTTGGGACATATCACTCAAGCTGGTCATTACTTATTTCAATACTTTTTTAAAGCAAATAATGATTTTGATTGTATTCAAATATAGTTTGAGCTTTTACCAGTCATTTCTCTTTTGCTCTGCGATCAGGTATACTCGGGAGAGCTCTACTCTGAGAAGCAAATTATAATTCGGGTACAACATCTTTTTAAAAAAAAACACAGAAAATTGCAGATGCCCAAAAACAGAAATTGCTGGAAAACCTGAGCAGGGTCTAGCACCATCTGTGGAGAGAAAGCAGAGTTAACATTTTGAGTCCAATGACCTTGCTTAAGAATGGATTGTAGCTTGGCAAATGTTAGTCTGTGTGCTGAAGATGGGATAGCGGTGGGTGGGGGAACCAGTATATAGTAGGTGGAGATGGAGCCCAGAGAGAAAGAAGACAGTTGGGTAGACAAAGAAGTGGATAAAGATCAGCCTGGATAGCTGCTAATGAGGCCTGTTACAGGCTGACAATGGGTTGTTGTGGCAGCAGCTGAGGAATTTTAGGGCCTGAGCCCTATGTCCTTACCCCAGCCCACAAGGTCTGGTGTCTGGGGGCTGGGATAAGGACATGGGAGAAGGTGGTCCAGCCTTAAACTGATCAAACTTAATATTGATTCCGGGCGGCTGTAGGGACCCCAGTGGAAAATGAGATGCTGCTCCTTCACTTAGGGCTGAACTTCGCTGGAGCACTGCAGCAAGCCTAAGATAGAGGTATTAGCTTGTGCTAGAGATGTGTTGAAGTGGCAGGCAACAGGAAGTTCAGAGTCATTTTTAGAACAGAATGTAGGTTTTCTGTTGAACAGTCACCCAATCTGCGATTTGTCCCTCGTGTAAAGCACATACATTGTGAGCAATGAATATAATAGTCTAGATTCAGAGAAGTGCAGGTAAATTACTGCTTCACCTGGAAAGTGTGTCTGGGGCCTTGGATAGCAAGGAGCAAGGATGTAAATGGACAGACATTGCAGCTTCTGCACTTGTATGGGATGGTGCCATGGGGAATTAGGGAGGTGTTGGGAGTAGACCAGGGTGTCCTAGAAGAAATAATCCCTGCAGAAGACTAACAAGAGAGGGGAGGGGAATGTGTGTTTGGTAGCATCTCGCTGGATGTGGTAGAAGTGATGGCTTCTTTGGATGTAGTTGCTGGTGGAGTGGTAAACGAGGGCCAGCAGGACCACGTCACTGTTTTGGGAGAGAAGAGGAGTGAGGGCAGAAGTGCGGGAGATGGGTTGGACATTGCTGTAGCTCTGCGCAAGCTGGAAGAACCACATCTCATTTTCTGCTAGGGGACCTGACAGCCTTCAGGGCTAGATATCTAACTCCATAATTTTAGGGCCTGAGCCCTATGTCCTTACCCCAACACCTACACCCCAGACCTTGTCATGTGGGCTGCTACCTCAAACAACCCGTTGTCAGTCACTAATGGTCCCAATTAGCTGCTGTTGATTCACCTTTACCCAGCACTTTCTGACCAACTTTCTCTCTCTCCCTCTCCCTCTCCCTCTCCCTCTCTCTCTCTCTCTCTCTCTCTCTCTCTCTCTCTCTCTCTCTCTCTCATTTAGACCCCCTGCCCCCATCCAGCTTCAGCATCTATACCAACTTATTTCTAGCTACCGTCAGTTCTGAAGAAGTGTCACTGGAACCAAAATGTTAATGTAAACTCTGTGTTCTCTCCACAATTGCTGCCAGACCTGCTGAGGTTTTTTGACAATTTATATTTTTACAGTATTTCTAAGATGGTCTTACCTAGTTTTGGAGCAAACAGCTTCATTAGAAATTGGTTACATGCTGAGACAAGCAATTCAGATTCCATTAATATTCAGAAGTGTTATTACTTTAGATATTGAGCTTTCAACTTAGAATCCCAATAGTGTGGAAGGAGGCCATTCAGCTCATCGAGTCCACTGACTTTCTGAAGCACGTTCCACCTAGACTCACTACTCTACCCCTATTCCGTGGTGCTTCATTTCCCATGGCTAATCCATCTAACCTACTCATCCCTGGACACTTTGGGCAATTTAGCATGGCCAATGTGCCTAATCTGCACAGCTTCGGACTATGGGAGGAAACACAGAGCACCTGGCAGAAACTCTCACAGACATGGGGAGAATATGCAAACTTCACACACAGTTGCCCAAGGCTAGAATCAAACCTGGGTCCCTGGCGCTGTGAGGTAGCAGTGCTAACCACTGAGCCACCATGCTGCTCATTTGTCTTATTGCCTTAGGAATTGGGAATCAGATGCTTGTCATAGTGATGGCTCTTACTTCCGCATCAGAGATTGTGAATTCAAGGGGTCTAGTATAGATTATCCAGGCCTATGTCTATCATTGCAATGTTGAAGGCATGACTTTTGGGTGAGATGTAAACTGATGAACAAGATCCAACAGCAGTATTCAAAGAAGGGCAGTGGTATTTGCTGGTGGCTTTGCCCATCATTATTTTCAAATCAACACACCAAAATCGACTAATAGATCTCTTTGGTGTGTGCTGTGAACAAATTAGCAATTGTTTGTCTGCATAACAACAGTGGCTACACTTCAAAAGTGATTCCTTTGGGATGAACTGAATTCATAAATATGCTATTGATGTGCAAATGTTTGATCCCAGTTATTTAAAGTAAAGGCTGTGCAGTTATGATCCACACTGATGTTGTTACTGGACAAATCGGATCCCAAACTGGCTTGATAGTTTTTTTTTCTCTTAGCAAAGTGATTTTTCACTGAAGCACAAATACGTAATGTTATAGAGTTGGTTTTAACAAAACAACAGAAGTTTATTTTATGAAAGAAATGAAGAATAAAATTGAATAAACCAAACTATTTACATATAAGACAAGTTTACAACATACAAGGTAAACTACAATCGCAACAATTCTCCATTAAGAGCTGCCACCAGTCAGAGAATTCCTTTTTCTATCACACAAAGTTTGACTTAGCCATAGCTTCAATTCCCTGGTCGAGAGCTTGCACTGCCTCAGCTTAAAATAACCTTTTAACGTTCTAACCAAACATTTCTGGTCTGAAACTTTAAATACTTTGGACTGAAGTAAACTATTAACTGCTTAAATTGTCTGTTTTCTTTCACAGCAATTATTATGTACCTCCAACTCCAGTCAACACTTCTGTAAAATTGCCCAAATGAATTAAAAAAGCTTTTCCAAGCTCTGGGTATTTCCCATTAGTCAAAAGAAAATCACAGAACCTTATACCTGAAACCTAATTCACAATTATTTACTGTGTTTGTTCATAAAACGCCTCCAATGAAAACAGATCCCCATTTGCTTCCAAGAGCTATCTCCCTAATATTGTTTTAAACAGACCCAAATATCCCACTAGTTCACGATTCAAGCTCTAAATTAAATGATTTTAAAATATATTTTCAATCATGTACATTGCATTGTGATGTTGCCTCATGCTTCCAAGCTTCTCTGGAAACAATAAAAGTAATTAGGAACATCTTCAATTTTTCAGCAACTCAGACTTAAGAGGGAGGGACCATACGGTCCTGGTATTGGGAATAAGCACCGGCAGGAGATCAAGTTTCAGTAGGGGTGCATTTTGGGATGGTTTTGGATATTTATGGATAAGGACAAGAGTGGACCTTGGATGAAGGTGTTAAATTAGGGCAAGACCAGCTATAACCAAATTAGGCAAGAATTGGAGAATGTGGATTGGGAGCAGCTGTTTGAGTGCAAATCTACAATTAATATTTGGGAGTATTTTAAAGACCAGTTGATTAGAATGCAGGACAGCCATGCTCCTGTGAAAATGAAGGACAGAATGGCAGGATTCTGGAATCTTGAAAGACGGGATAGTATCAGCTTAATCAAAATTAAGGAAGTATACCTAAGATTTAGGCAAGTAAAAACAAAGTACTTGGAGAATATAGAGAGAATAGGAAGGAGCCCAAACAAGGAGTGAGGAGGGCTAAAAGGGGCCATGAAATGTCTTTGGCCGGCAGGGTTAAGGAGAATCTCAAAGCATTTTATACATGCATTAGGAACAAGAAGATAGGGAGGGAGCTGACCTGCCCCAGGATAAAAGATGGAGGTTCTGTGAGAAGCCAGAGGAAATAGGTGAGATCCTTAATGAGTACTTTACATAGATATTCACCAACATGAGGGATGTTGATTTTAGAGAAAGATGTGTGAATACTCTTGGGTAGGTCAATATAATGAAGGAGGAAGTGTTGAGTGTTTTGAAATATATTAAGGTAGACAAAGTCCCAGGGCCAGACAGGATCTATCCTAGGATACCATGGGAGGCAAAGGAGGAAATAGCTGGGGCCTTAACAGATACCTTTTGCATTCTCCTGGCCTCAGGCGAGGTTCCAGAGAATGGGAGAATGGCCAGTGTTGTTCCTTTTTGTTTAAGAATGGAAACAGCGGTGATAATATGCCGGTGAATCTGATGTCAGTTGTTGGGAAACTGTTGGAGAGGGTATTGAGGCACAGGATTTATTCACATTTGGAAGCGAATGGACTTGTTAGTGATAGGCAACGTGGATTTGTCCGGGCAAGGTCTCACTAACTTGATTGAGTTTTTTGAGGAATGACCAGAATGACTGATAAGGGAAGGGCAGTGCTGTTGTCTATGTGGACTTTAGTAAGGCATTTGATAAGGTACCTCATAGCAAGCTGATACAAAAGAGTCTTATGGGATCCGGGGATGTACTGGCAAGATGTATACAGAACTGGCTTGGTCATAAAAGACAGAGGTGGAAGGGTGCTTTTTGAATAGAGATCAGTCACTCGTGGTGTTCTGCAGGAACCAGTGCTGGGACCTTTGTTGTTTGTAATATATATAAATGGTCTGGGGGAAAAGATAGGTTGTCTGATTAGTAAGTTTGTGGATGATGCCAAAATTAGCGGAGTGGTCAATAGTGAGGAGGATTGTCAAAGGATACAGCGGGATGTAAATAAATTGCAGATTTGGGCAAAGAAAAGGCAGGTGAACTTGAATCTGAACACATTGCAAGGTGATGCATTATGGAAGTACAAATTATACAATAAGTGACAGAACTCTTAGGAGCATTGACATACTGAGGGATTTGGGTGTACATATCCCTGAGTGGCAACACAGGTGAATTAGGTGGTGGTCTCAAAGGCATTATGGCACACTAGCCTTCATTGGCCAGGGCACCAAATATAAAAATTAATAAATTATGTTACCGCTGTATAAAACTTTAGTTAGACCACATTTGGTATGTTGTGTGCAGTTCTGGTCACCATCCTACCAGACAGATGTGGATACATTGGAAAGGGTGCTGAGAAGGTTTACCAGGATGTGCCCTGGTCTGGAGAGTTTTAATTATGAGAAGAGGTTGGATAAATTCATATTTTTCACTGGAAAGACAGACTGAGAGATGACCTGATAGAGGTCTACAAAATTGAGAGGCATAGGTAGGATGGATAGTAAGAGGCGTTTTCCCAAGGTGGAAAGGTCAACTACAAGAGGGCAAGGTGAGAAGGAAAAAGTTTGGGGGAGAAGTGCAGGGATGTTTTTTTTTCACACGAAACTTGGAACTCGCTGTCAGTGGAGGTGGTGCAAGCAGGCATGTTAACAACATTTAAGGTGTATCTTGATAGAAATGTAAATGGGAGACAAATGAATAGAAACCATGTATGGGCAATAAGTAGTGGATCTAAATAAGGATTAGCAATTGGTGCAGGCTTCATGGGATGAAGGGCCTGTTCCTGTGCTGTGTTGTATTAGTAAGCCAATTGAAGGTGGAACATAGAGATCATATTCTACTAAACATCTATCCAGTTTTTAATCACTCATTTAATTTATTTCCTCTATATTTGCTGCAGTATGTGTGGTTTAACATTGGTAGTGTGGATACCTTTGAACGGAATCTGGAGACAGCGCAGCAGGAGCAGGGCATAGAAGCTGAAAATAGGATACCTGTAGTATATTCAACAGAGAGTGATGGGTAAGAAATTAGTTTGTTCATACTTAATTGCTTTATTTTAAAGAGATGTTATTTTCACTTATCTTTTCCTTAGCTTGATTCAATTTCTTTACTATTCACAATTTATGAATCATAGAATCCCTATATTCCAATTATAGCCGTTTGGCCTATCGAGTCTGCACCAACCCTCTATGGGGCATATCATCCAGACCCTGTAACTTCTTCCTATAAATATCCATATGCATCACCAATAAAAATTTCATACATATTCATTGTGGAAATTTTTATTGTACAGTAGAAAGAAATGGGTACCGCAGTAAACTACATGTGAGTGGGTAGGTGGAACACTTTTTTTGTTCCTATTTCCTGGCTTATGAGACCATAGTATTGCACAAGCTGGAACATTTTTACAAACTTGTAGCAAAGTGTCTTGATGGCTGCATGAAATGCAATGAATTCAATATTTGGTTTTAGTTATGAATGACCTAATTAGTCTGCTGCATCTTTGACTAAGAAATGAGATTCCAACTCCAACTTATGCCGTTTTTGGATTGAACCAATAAAGTGAATTCTGTGAGTCAGAGTTTTCTGACAAAAGGAAAATCGCTCAATGTCCATGCATTACACTTCCTGTGCAGTATTGCAGCTGTAAAGTTGTTTGCCCAAGGGATTAAAAAAGTAAATAATTATTCCCTTTCTCAGCCTTAATTGATTTTGCAACTTCTAATAGAATAGAATGGTTTGACACCATCGGCTGTTGTTGATATTTCCCCTCGTTCATAAATAATTACACTGCTTGTGGTACATTCGATTACACAGCAATGATACTCGCCCTTGGCTGATCTTGTCCTGATTTGTTGCATCTTGTTCTTTTTGGCTGTTCCCGCCCATTTCGGCCATCCTCTGCTGGTTCCTTTTGTTCCAGAGCCTCCAAGTGACTAGGTGAATGAGACCTATCTTGTCTAAATAGAATGAAATGTCAACATAAGGCAGGTGAAGAACTGTTCAGCACTGTCCACATGGCTCTCTTTCCTGACTTCGCACTTCACTTTGCATTGGCCACAGATAACCTATCTACCCTGTTGTGGATAACTATCTCCGCTTGAGCTCTGACCACCTCTTTTTGTCGTAGCTGTGACCTTGGACACTTGTTCATTGACCCTGGAGCTGCAAGCCTCGTAGCTTCAGTCACCCAGTCCTCCCTTTGCCTCCCATCCCATTTGCCCTGTAACATTTCAACCTCTCTTCTATCATGTTTGCGATCACAAAATTAAAGACCCACTTTCCTCTTCATCCGGCGGCCTCACTCTATCCCATGCAATCCTTCAAGGCCTGGCACAGCCTGCCTTCTTGCACTCTTGCAGCCGTGACCCAATGTTCTGAGACAGCAGCCACCTTCATTCCACAGACAAGTATCCTGACCTCCCTAAACAGTCAACACTGTCCCTCCCATTGATAGCTATACACTGTGACCTCCCTGGACAATTGTCACCCAAGTTCAATGCAACAGTTTGGTCTCCTTTCCCCTGGCTGAGAAACATTCCCAATATAAAACCAGCTGATCCTGTTCATTCCGAATCCTCAAGGAAGGCTACTTCACCTGCACACTATCTTTAACCAGTCAGAACTCTGAAGGCACATGTTTCTCATTTGCTGATGACTTAATCACAAAGGCACATTTTAATATGGCAACCATATGTTACAACGATGAGTATTCTTGACTTGTTAATTCTTGACTTTAAAAAGGTTCCTGCAGCTTCCCATTGGGAATCTGTCTTTCATCTACTTTCAACTTAATTACCAGCTCTTAGCTGGTCTTGAAAAGCTGTCATTTCACCCTTTGCACAATTCAATGCCCCTTTCCTACTCACAGTAGCAACATTACCACCCAGGGTGATATTTGTTATAAAAAATCAATCTCAAGTCTGTATATTTTCCCTTTTAATTTTCCTGGTCCTCATCACAAGTCTAGAATAAATCTGGACTTGTTTATTTATTGTTTGGTATGTGGATGATGACGTTTACTGCTGTCTCAAGTTGACATATGGCCATGGTCGAGTTTCTTGAAGCTGTTTGATACAATTTTATGACTTGCTAGGCTACTTTAGATGACAGTATAGAGTCAATTGTTAGTGTAATCTAGGAGTTACAGATGGGCTGTAATGTTTACGACCAGCATATTTGCTTGCTTAAAGGTTGTTGGTAAGACGGATTTTTTCCAACAATCCAAAGCCACTTTCAGTGATGCCAGCATTTTATTTTCAATTATTTCTAACTGAATTCAAGTTCTCAAACTCTATTTGGTGTCATTTGGCTTAACTTTGTCTGGGTTGTCTAGAAAGCCATTTACGTTATTTTAATCCCTCTGTAAGGCAAACAGTTGGGTTTGTATTACAAGCCTTGCATACTCTCAAATTGATTGCTACAATCATTCTCTGAAAAAGTTTCTGTTATATAATATAATATTATATTCTCCTGTCTGAACATCCATTTTGTTTCTGGTATGGATATCTTGTGTACATGAGAAGCTGAGTATTACAAAAAAGCTCAGTTGAGGGCTTGTTGCCTAGTTTTTAGCAACAGTGCTCCATAACAAGTATCGCCCATTCTCAGGGAAAGGTGCCTTGATTTGAGTGGGAAATCATTGGTGTGAATCTGTGTTTAGTACAATGTCTCAAGCATTGATACTCGAACATTAACTAGACTGAAGGCTGAAAGTCACAACTTTATTAAACTGGCAGGTATATTTCATTTTCAGAAGTGTTAAATTGTTCATTGTTTTGGATATTACATCGACTTAAAAGTTGAATTTTTGGAATCAAATTTTTTCGACTAAATGTAGGGAGACAGCTTTTACGTGCGTTATACCTAACAAGGGATTGAAATCCATGACAAACTTTTTTAATGGTTTTGGCAGTTTGTGTTTGCTGGCCATGTTCTGGATTCAGCAGGAACTGTATCCTAGTCTATATACTAGAAGTTTTTATGTTTAAAAAGGGGAAAAAAGCATTGTGGAAAAGACTTTTCATGCCAAACATGTTCCCAAAACTAATGCAAAGTGTAGGTAAAATGAAATTTTTTGAGGTCAAATGTCAACAATACAAGGCATTGAGTCCTACCTTGTCTCATGATTTTGCCATTTCCAAAAGAAAATACAGTTAAAGTCATATCTGCACTTTAAAAGAAATCACTTGATTTATGACATTTTTTAAATTCATTATTGGGATGTGGGTACTGCTGGTTGGGCCAGCATATATTCCCCATCTCTTAGATGCTTTTGTGAAGGTGGTGGTGAGTTGTTTTCTTGAACCGTTGCAATCATTTGCTTCAGGTAGACCCACAATGTTGTTAGGAAGGGAGCTTCACAATTTTGTAGATATCGTAGACTATTTAGCATTTATTTATCATTTTATGCAAATAAGCATAACATTTTTGTTCTAATTTTAAACCGAAATAGATGTAAGACTATGCATCTTAAAATTGTGTACTACTGTCCATTATGACTACAGCTTGAATGTTTGGATTCTGAATTTCATGCCACTGAGCATATGCCAACAATTTAAAACCAGGACCATTTTATTTATAAACATTGAATCAACCTTTTTATTGTAGAAGTGTATAACATTTTCTGTTGTTGATGCCCAAAATATCGCAAAATTCTGAAAGGCTCATTTGTTTTTATGACAACCAATTTCTTGCATAACTTCATTTTTTTAAAAAGTGAAATGTTAATGTTTTCTCATTTGAATTAATCCTTTTTATTCTCTTAGCTCATTTCTACTGAGTATGCTTCCTACTATACTGATCATCGGATTTCTGCTGTTTACCCTGAGAAGAGGGTCAGCAGGAGTTGGCCGATCTGGCCGTGGCATGGGTGGATTATTTAGCGTTGGTGAAACAACAGCCAAGATGCTCAAGGATGAAATTGATGTAAAATTCAAGGATGTTGCAGGATGTGAGGAAGCAAAGTTGGAAATAATGGAATTTGTTAATTTTCTGAAGAACCCAAATCAGTATCAAGAACTTGGAGCCAAAATTCCAAAGGTAAGTTGCCTTTTGAGACAAATCCAACTTCAAGAAGTGAAACTGCAGTGAGCAACATCTGAATGTAGTCAAGTGTCATTAACCTACTGCTATAGGTTTACTGTTGAATTAGGATCTCTGTTAATACAGAGTTTTGAGGATAATTTGGAGGGCCAAAGGGCCTGTTCTGGGCTGTAAATTTTCTTTGTTCTTAATATGCTAATATCCCAATCTTCCAAATGTGGTCGTCAGATTCAGTCCACATTGCTATGGGTCTGGAATCACATGTAGGCCAGACCAAGTAAGGATGGAAATTTCCTTCCCTCAAGGGCATTTTCCGACAATCAACAATGGATTCATCATAACTCTCCTAACTTCAGATTTTTATTGGATTAAAATTCCACCTTCTGCCATGGCAGGATTTGAAACTCGAGTCCCCAGCGCATCATTTGGGTCTCTGAATTGACAACCCAGTGATAGTACCATTAGGTCATGTCCACCTTGAATGCAGTAATCCAGATGAGACTGAGCCAAAGTCCTGTGTAGGTTCAGTTCCCCATCCTAACTTCAAAAAATAAATTCTGGCTATTGATTGAAAAGATTAAGCAATTCACTGAGTATAAAGTGTTGGATCAATTTACATCATACTTGAAGGAGCATTTTTTTTTGTTGTATTCAGCCCACGGCCCGCGAACAAATTTTAAAATTGGATAATTTATAGCAAAATTAAACTAGCATTGCATTAGGTACTAAGTTGCATGTTGATGTAAAGTAATGATCTGCATAAACCAAGTCCTTCGTTTTTTTTTGGATCAGAAAGTAATACATTATAATTGTACCTGTGAACAGATTACTGAGTTTCTCTAAACCCCATCCAAAGTGAATTAAGTATTCTTTTCGCAGGGAGCTATCCTTACGGGTCCTCCAGGCACTGGGAAAACTTTGTTAGCAAAGGCTACTGCAGGAGAGGCCAATGTTCCATTCATCACAGTTAATGGTTCTGAGTTCTTGGAAATGTTTGTTGGTGTGGGCCCTGCAAGGGTAAGTCTTACAGTATCTAATTTGAAGTTCTAAATGTTGAAAATGATCTGATGGTCTCTTATAGGTGACCTTTTTCCTAGAAAGGAACTGAAGAGATCTTTGGAAGCAAGTCATGCCCATTCCTGAAAGGATGACTTTAAACGTTCACACTAACTAACTCCACCTTGACTAGTTATTACAAATGCATGTACACATTAAGATAACTGTAGGTGAGAAGATACTCAATCCACGAAGGTCAACAGGATAGTAGATTTGTTCCCTTATACAGTACTAATTGATTTGATCACAGCTTGATCAATGTTGTTTGATGAGCATAAAACCAACCATTCAATCCTTCACATCTGTTTGGTATTCAGTCTGCTTAAAGTTAGTGTGTATATACAACCTATTTACTGAGCCTTTAATACCCTTTTCCAACTAACATCCATCATTTCCAGTATGAAAATATCAATTTATCTACAATCTTACAAGCCTTTAGGAAAGGAAGTTACAAATCGCTACACCCTCTGTAGGAAAAGTAATTCTTGATTTCATTCCAAAGTAGTCTAGTTCAGGTTTAATGATTGTAGCTCCTTGTTCTGGTTCCCCCAAAATAGAGATTTCTCTGAAGACCTTTGGAATTTTAAGCATCCTGATTATATCCCCATTATCTTCTAAACTGAAGATATTTCAAACCAAATTTATGCCATGTGTCCTCATAATTTAGCCCTGTCAGTGCCTCTATCAATCTGGTGAGTTTGTGCCTTACTCTCTCAAAAAGTCAATATGTCCTTCCTGAGTAAGAGAGCCAAATGTGTCATGCACCTGCCTGGTGTGTTTTCAGCAGTGGGGAGACATGTGAAGTAATGTGGGGATCCAGTCCACCACCTTGCCTCTTAGCAAACAATGCCCACCCTATGGCAAATAGTGGTCTGCTTATTGTATGCAAATAAATAATTCAAGGTCAGTTCAGCTTGTTTCCTCACCTTGAACACTATGCCACAGCTTTGCTCACTTATTTACTCTGTCCCTTAACTTAGCTACTTATTGTGCTTCCCATCTTAAAGTCATCTGCAAATTTTGCTGTAGCGTTCTCTCTTCTTCCAAGTCCTTGATATATATGATGTAAAGATGTAGCCCTGGTGAAGATCCTTGGGAATTTCCACTTGTCACATCAAATCCTCGTATACCTTGTTCCTGCTCTCTACCTTCTACCTCCCAATCAAATATTTGCCAGGTAATTGCCATTCTCTATTTGCATTTACTCAGTGATAAGACATGTTGGCCACATGTTAGATTCTGGAGCATACTGTTCCTTTAAAGTCAGCCGTCAGGAATTTGGGATACGAGACTTTATTTGTAGTACATTTTGATTTACTGTAATTAATGGGTGGCGCTAATAGTGGATTTTTTCACTCCATATTTGAATAAATCAATATCTGATCAGGTGTAGAGTGAATCATAAATTGAGTAAAGATTCCTGTGCTGTGCTGCAGTTCCGGTTTAAACTAGTAACAACCTATCACTTTCTACTGTTTACTGTAGCCAGCCAGTATTAAAGGCTGATTGACAGAAGTCATTTTGTGGATTGGTGGTGCTGGAAGAGCACAGCAGTTCAGGCAGCATCCAGGTAGCTTCGAAATCGACATTTCGGGCCAAAGCCCTTCATCAGGAATAAAGGCAGTGAGCCTGAAGCATGGAGAGATAAGCTAGAGGAGGGTGGGGGTGGGGAGAAAGTAGCATAGAGTACAATGGGTGAGTGGGGGAGGGGATGAAGGTGATAGGTCAAGGAGGAGAGGGTGGAGTGGATAGGTGGAAAAGAAGATAGGCAGGTAGGACAAGTCCGGACAAGTTATGGAGACAGTTACTGAGATAGAAGTTTAGAACTAGGGTGAGGTGGGGGAAGGGGAAATGAGGAAACTGTTGAAGTCCACATTGATGCCCTGGGGTTGAAGTGTTCCGAGGCGGAAGATGAGGCGTTCTTCCTCCAGGTGTCTGGTGGTGAGGGAGCGGCGGTGAAGGAGGCCCAGGACCTCCATGTCCTCGGTAGAGTGGGAGGGGGAGTTGAAATGTTGGGACATGGGGCGGTGTGGTTGATTGGTGCGGGTGTCCCGGAGATGTTCCCTAAAGCGCTCTGCTAGGAGGTGCCCAGTCTCCCCAATGTAGAGGCGACCGCATCGGGAGCAACGGATACAGTAAATGATATTAGTGGATGTGCAAGTAAAACTTTGACGGATGTGGAAGGCTCCTTTAGGGCCTTGGATAGAGGTGAGGGAGGAGGTGTGGGCGCAGGCTTTACAGTTCCTGTGGTGGCAGGGGAAAGTGCCAGGATTGGAGGGTGGGTTGTTTGGGGGCGTGGACCTGACCAGGTAGTCGCGGAGGGAACGGTCTTTGTGGAAGGCGGAAAGGGGTGGGGAGGGAAATATATCCCTGGTAGTGGGGTCTGTTTGGAGGTGGCAGAAATGTTGGCGGATGATTTGGTTTGAAGTCATTTTGTGAAGAGTTATGTTCTGAAATTGCTCTATCAAGGGCTATAAATGAGCAATTAACACTTGTAGTGTTTAATCTACAATTGTCAGTTTGTCCCTATGTATTTTATCTATCCTTAGCAGAAAATCAGTTGTCAACACTTTACATAAAAGAAATTCTGATCAAGCATTAGTTGTCATACTTCTAACCTACTTTTCCAAATTCAGGTTAGGTCATTGTCAGATGGCCTGTAAGATCTTTTTGTTGACTTTAATCTGATTTAAAAAAAGAATGTTGTCAATGTATACTGAAGTAATCGATTCTATACTTACTCCATTTTCTGTCTGTCCTTCTGATTTTGCTATGTATTTGAGGTTTAAAAAAAAATTGATTAGGTTCCATTGTCACTCAATAGATTGACAACTTTCTAGTCAGTTAGACCTTATCTGAACATTAAATGTTTGGTTTTGATATTAATGTTGTTATACTCTATTGTTTACATTCTGAATTTGCATCATAATATGTATCAAATGATCTGTTGAACATTTTTCAGACTGAATGCTTCTGTGCATCATATCTTGGTATAAGCAATACAAGTTCCATTGAAAATTGCTGTTTAATTAGTTTTTGCAGGAAATTCCATTATAAAAGTAATGCATGCCCAACTGCACTCATCTCATAATGCAAAATGCTTTCTTAAAGAGAGTCAGAATTTACAGTTTAAAAAAAAATCTGACCATTACTTACTTAAAGATCAGCCTGTATCTACAATAGATCATAAGTACACAGTTGTATACAGTTAAACACACAAACTCATAAATTGTTTTCCAAAATATGAGAGCGCTCAATAAACTGATCAAATAGAATGTCGCATCGTCTGGCTGCTCTTTCGAATGTATCAGAATGGTGTACCTGCAAGATAGGTGCAGATTAAATCTACGCAAGAATATAATTTGTCCATTTCTGTCTTAAGTTTCTTTTTAATGATGGGCTGCAAAGTCTTGATTACTGCCAAACAACTTCTCTGGCACTCAATTAACCAAGTGCAAAGTCTCATCCTAGAGATTTTATAGAACCTTTGTTTTTAAAAAGCAATTCATTTTTTCCTTTGTTTCTTTTTCATTCTTTAAAAAATACAAAATATACAAGAGTATCAATTCTTCAAATGAGTAATTGTGTCTCCAGACTCCTTCAGAGGTTCTTGTCCAGAGATTTGAGCATAAGCGTTTCGTGAGAACTCCTGTACTCTGGTAGTGTTGAGCTGTTACAGATGCCAATTTATACCATCTAGAAAGACAAGTCTGCAAATACATAAGAACGCCACCACCACAAGTTCCCCTCCAAGCCATAAACCATCCTGACTTGGACTTGTTTCTCAAGTGGACAACATGTCCATTGCTGTCTACATATCCTTGTAATAATTTGCTGCAAAGTCTTGATTATTGCCAAACAACTTCTCTGGCACTCGGAATTAACCAAGTATGAAAGAGAGAAGGCCACAGCAAAATTTGGGAAGCACAATAGGTAGATGAGAACATGGAAATTATTAAGGGACAGAGTAATTAAATGAGCAAACCTGTGGCACAGCGTTCAATATAAGGAAACAAGCTCAACTGACCTTGAATTATTTATTCGCATACAGTGAGTGGACCACCTATTTGCCATAGTGTGAGCATGGGGCTAAGGGAGAAGATGGTGGACTGGATCCCCACATTACTTCACATGTCTCCCCACTGCTGAAAACACACCAGGCAGGTGCATGACATATTTGGCTCTCCTACTCAGGAAGGACATATTGACGTTTTAGAGACTAAGGCTCAAACTCACCAGATTGATTATAGGCACTGACAGGGCTAAATTATGAGGACACATGGCATAAACTTGGTTCGAATTATCTTCAGTTTGCAGTGTTGCTGGATCACATTTTGGCACTTTCTCCAAATAGAATTGTGTCCCTACATCCCAAAGATGGCAAAGCAGTTCACCACCACTTTCTCAAGGGCTGTTAAGTTGTGCTAACCAACCAGTGATGCCCATATCTGCTGAATGAACTTTTTAAAAAAACTACAAGGACCATCCTTCCACATGTACTTGATTGGTTGTAAAGCGCTTTAAGATGACCGAAAGTCATGAAAAATACTATAGAAATACAAGTCTTTCTTCCTCCTTACCTTTTCCTTACTTTTTACTTTAGACTGACTTGTAAAGAATAAAAGTAGTTTCAGTAAATTTATACCATGTACATAAACATCCTGAGTAAGGTGTCACACTTCTAGGTGCGAGACCTGTTTGTAATGGCTCGAAAAAATGCTCCATGTATCCTCTTCATCGATGAGATTGATGCAGTTGGAAGGAAAAGAGGTCGAGGTAATTTTGGAGGGCAGAGCGAGCAGGAGAACACACTAAATCAGTTATTGGTAGAAATGGATGGTGAGTACAATTTACTGGTATAACTAGATCCGTCTTTGGAATATGATGCTCTGTGTACGCTTTTTAATACATATATGTAGTGCATCAATTGTAAAATTTAACACCTATTAAATGCCATTTTAATGCAAAAACATGTACTCTTGGTTGCTTATCTGAGCTGACATTTGTGCATTTTGGACTAATAATTTCCCTTCTCACAAAGCTGAACTGACTTGACCCTAACCACATTTCCCCCTGCTCCATACTCCTCCTCATGTTTAAGTCCTTCAAAGATTCTTTTATTCTTTGCTGAGATGTGAGTTTCACTAATAAGACCAGAAGTTGATGGCCATTCTCATTGATCTGAAATTAAGGACATTTTGGAGGCAGTTAGGAGTCAGCCACATTGCTGTGAGTCAGCAGCCACATGGGGACCAGACCAGCTAAGAATGGCAGAACG
Organism: Chiloscyllium punctatum; assembly: GCF_047496795.1. NCBI lineage: Eukaryota > Metazoa > Chordata > Chondrichthyes > Orectolobiformes > Hemiscylliidae > Chiloscyllium > Chiloscyllium punctatum. The sequence continues at coordinate 15,713,332 of NC_092743.1, forward strand.
TTTTTATGAAGATTGATAGTTTCATGGTCACTATTTCTCAGGCTGACTTTCAATTTCAGGTTTTATTAAATTGAATTCAAATGTCATAAACATGGATCTTTATGTTACTATTCCAGTGGCATTACCACTATACCACCATCTAGGAGGACTTAGTGCAGGGCTTATGTTGAGGCCTGTGTTGAGGATGAGATTTGTGTTGGCTCAGATATTGTGATCACCATCTGAATAGATTCGACCAACAGTAACCCTTTTAAAATTACCCATTACTTCAGCTGTGATTTTTTTTTTTCTGGCCAAGCAGTAGAGTCAGTTTTGAATGAGTGATGCAAGAGAAAAAGCCGTTTAGTGCAAGAATAGAGTTACAGGCCAAGACGCTGTCATTTTTACAACCAAAGCGGCACAGTTCAGCAGTTGAAAGGTCCCAGAAGCATGCTGGCAGTGACTGTGGAAAAGCAAGTGTGAGTTACATGAGGGCATAGGGTGTCAAGTGGGTAAGGCAGGGGAGGGTTAGGGTGGCAGGTGGAAAATGGGGTGGTTAGGGTCCCAGATAAGATTAGAGTGGTGCTGGAAAAGCACAGCAGGTCAGGCAGCATCCGAGGAGCAGGAAAATTGCTGTTTCGGCAAAAACCCCAAATCAGGAATGTTGCCTCAGAAGCTGTTTGATCCTGTGCTTTTCCAGCATCACTCTAATCTTGACTCTAATCTCCAGCATTGCAGTACCCACTTCTGCCGAGGGTGCCAGATAAGTTGAGTGCATGTGGTGTGGCAGAATGTTTTGTTTGGCAGGATCGGTGGTGTCAGGCTTGGGGTAGGGGGAGGTTGGTGGGGGCGGGGTGGGAGTGCCCTGGCTGCTTTTATATCTGGGAGCATGAGTTAGGAGTCGAAAGAGATGTACAAGGGTTTTTTTGTGCATTGGGTTGGCATTGTCAATGGTGAGTTGGGGGTCAATTCATAGTTACCCAGGAGTTAGTCAGTTTTTAATCCTGTAACTTTATCTATGTAACTATTAATCTTAAGAGTTGGAATGCCCCACATTTTAAGGTACTTTTTCAGTTAATTCCAGATGCATTGAAGTTTTTCAACAGATTTCAATTTCCTGGTCAGTTCCCATAGAGTCAGCTGTGCTGGGATCCTGCACGGTACTGGTGCACAACTCCAGTCTATGCTGTTCTAATAACTAAGCAGGTTAGCTGCAGTCACTATCTGTATTACAAATAATTATCTTATATTTGTATTGGCCACTTTACATGAATCATTATGGAAGGAAACACGACGTCATCACTTAGACATTTATGCATTTTAAAACTGCAGTACAAACTGTTGGCTGCGAAGGCCATGTTAGTACAGATGGTTCGTGTAACAATATTATAAATATTTCAATTTCAGCATCATGCATGGTACATATAGGAACATTTTAAAACTGTACCTAAGTATTTTCTCTCAGATTTTCAAAGTGCTGTTCATATCTACATCAACTTGATGGTGCATAGCCAAACTGGGGAATGATGGGTATTTTTCTCTACTGCATTAATTTGAATAAATGATTCTTGCTCAGGATAGGGTATTTCTCCAGTGGAGTATTTATTCTTGTGACATTTGGTTTTCACCTTGCTATCTCCCTTCCATTAGACTCCACCTCCTGATGCTGCCTGGCTTGCTGTGTTCTTCCAGCCTCCTTACATTTCAGATGTTTCTGTGCAGCAGTACCTCCCCCGCTGAACCTCTGACTGCACTTCTTTGTTTAGCCACGAGATGATGCACAAGAATGATCAGCACTGATTTCCTGCCTACTGTGGCTGCAGATGCAAAATAAAATTCTTGTGAATTTATGAACACCTCCATGAGAAGTTTTGATTCTCTCTCCCTTCCAGTCAAAGCTGCTGTGCCTCTGCAAGGTTTCTGCTTCATGCTATGCTAAAAATTGGGAACTGCAAAAGCAATTGTCATATTACTTCCTGCTGGGGCAATGGGCCTGCATTGTTTTGCAACTACAGCCTCAGCTGACTTCCCTGTTTTAGCATTCTCAATGGCTTTCTCATTTTGGAGCTACTTCCAAATTGAATGCGAAAAATTGCAGTTATGCTTACAAAAAATGTAATTGTACTTTGACAAGATTCCTCCAAATAGGAAATCTGCAACTGTTAAGTTCCCATGTGGGGAGGAATGAACTGGCTGGACTATTTTATTCATCAATTCCTTTGGTTCATTGCAACATGGTTAAGCTATAATTGGTTTCGCTTCCTAAGAAAGGGTGCTCTTGCCATAGAGGAAGTGCAGTGAAGGATTGCTAAGCTGATATCAAGGCTTGCAATTGCTGTTGTGTGAGGAGATGGGTTTGAGTGAACCTGTATTTCCTTGAATTTAGAGGGATGAGAAAGAATGAAATTTTAGCAGGGATAGGCAAAGCAGATCCAAGGAGGATGTTCCCCACAGTAGGTGAATCTAGAACCAGGGATCACAGTCTCAGAATACAGGTAAAGCATTTAAGACTGAGATTTATTCACATTTACATGGTGTTGAGATAGACAATTAGCCATGATCCTGTTGAATGGTGGAACAGGCTTGAAGGGCTGAATGGCCTACTTCTATTCCTAGTATCTGTTTCTATAAATGATATCTTACTTTGTGAGTACTTTTCTCTCAGACCCAATTGAACTTTTATGTTAAAGAAACTAATTAGGTCAGGCTTTCTTGAATTATGAAAAAGTATGAATTAATTAATTACTAAATATGAGAAGAAGAACTAGAGCAGCATACATGCTCACACATTAGAAATAAGAGGCAAGTCCGAAAAGGTAAAAGTTTTTCGCACCCACCTATATGTGGGTCATATTTTTAGATTAGATTCCCTACAATATGGAAACAAGCCCTTCAGACCAACAAGTCCACACTGACCCTCCAAAGAGTAACCCACCCAGACCCATTCATCTACATTTACCCTTGACTAATGCACCTAATACTTTGGGCAGTTTAGCATGGCCAATTCACCTGACCTGCACATCTTTGTGATTGTGGGAGGAAACCAGAGTAGACATGGGGAGAATGTGCAAACTCCACACCAGGAGGTGGGAATTGACCCCGGGTCCCTGGCACTGTGAGGCAGCAGTGCTAACCACTGAGCCACCATGCCACCGCATTTTGGATAGGCTGAATAGTCAAGGCCTTTTCCCCAGGTTGGGGGAGTCAAAAAATAGATGACATAGCTTTAAAGTGAGAGCAGAAAGATTTAAAAGGGACTTCAGACATCTTTTTCATGCAGAGGGTGATGAGTATATGGAATGAGCTACCAGAGCCTGTGGTGGAGGCTGGTACAATTACAACATTTAAAAGGCGTCTGAATGGGTATATGATAGGAAGGATTTAGAGGGATGTGGACCAAATGCAGGCAAATGAGACTAGATTTATCTAGGATATCTGGTCAGCATGGATGAGTTGGACCAAAGGATCTGTGCTATATATCTATATGATTCTATATACGAATTGTTAGAGAAGAGCTGATGGTTGAACGTTGTGGCCATTGCAGGGGAGGATACCAGTATCTTTGATGTTGAGATTCTTGGTTGTGTAGGCTGATTGAAGTTTCATTGTCCTAATTCCTGCAACATTGAGTGTCTGAGGGTGCTCCTTTAGTTAACCCTGCATAGCAGAGTAGCGCAGTGTGTCAACTATGACTTTTGGAGCATGCTAATGCAAAATGCAATCTCGTACACATGAAAGCGGCACGTGGGCGGCACGGTGACACAGTGGTTAGCACTGCTGCCTCACAGCGCCGGAGACCCGGGTTCAATTCCCGCCTCAGGCGACTGACTGTGTGGAGTTTGCACGTTCTCCCCGTGTCTGCGTGGGTTTCCTCCGGGTGCTCCGGTTTCCTCCCACACTCCAAAGATGTGCAGGTCAGGTGAATTGGCCATGCTAAATTGCCCGTAGTGTTAGGTAAGGGGTAGATGTAGGGGTATGGGTGGGTACGCTTCGGCGGGGCGGTGTGGACTTGTTGGGTCGAAGGGCCTGTTTCCACACTGTAAGTAATCTAATCTAATCTAATCTAATCTAATCTAAAGCATTCAGTCCCACTGACCACTCCAGTCTGAAATTTTGTGAAGTGTAAGTGAGAAAAGGCAGCTGCAGCAAGATTTAGGTAAACATTTTATTATTACACTTTTTTTTTGAAAGAGCTGTAAATTTTGAAGAAAAAACTAACTTGATATTCAAGAATCAAAGGAAGTTGCTCAGCTTGTGTTAGTTATGATAATCATATCAACCCTCCGCTTACTCATCAAGAGGTATGTAATAAATATGGAAATGAAACTCAAAACAGGCAGAGTAACAGAAATTAGTTCAAGTGTTTTCCTGCTTTCCTGTTGTGTTCAGCTGTATGTTCCTGTTAGAGCACAGGAAAAGAAACACTGCTGACCTTGACGCACACAGATGTCATTGTTCTGCAAGGTTTTGAAAAGAAAAACTCATGATATGTGAGTAACACATTTGTGTGCATATTTATATGGCTAGCTAACAGGAAGCAGACAGCAGACATAAATGGTCATGTTCATTTTATTTAATGTACTCATGGGATGTGGGCAAAATGACTGGACCAGTGTTTTTTAACTCATCCCTACTTGCCATTGAAAAAGTGGAGGTGAGCTGCCTTCTTGAATCAGTGCAGTTCATGAGCCTCACAGCACCAGAGACCCGGGTTCGATTCCAGCCTCGGGCAATTGTCTGTGTGGAGTTTGCACATTCTCCCTGTGTCTGTGTGGGTTTCCTCTGGGTGCTCCGGTTTCCTCCCACAGTCCAAAAATATGCAGGTCAGGTGAATGGGCTTTGCTAAATTGCCCACAGTGTTAGGTGCATTAGTCAGAGGGAAATGGGTCTGGGTGGGTTACTCTTCGGAGGGTCGGTGTGGATTGGTTGGGCCGAACGGCCTGTTTCCACACAGTAGGGAATCTAATCTAATCTAAACTAAACTGTGTTGTACTTCGACCCACAATGCTGTTAGGAAGGGAATTCCAGGATTTTAACACAACAGCACAATGTATTTCCAAGTCAGGATGGTGATGTAGGGGAACTTGCAGGTGATGGTGTTCCCAAGCATTTGTTACCCTTGTCTTTGTAGATGGTAGTGGTTGTGGGTTTACAGAGTGCTGTCTGAGGATCCTTGGGTGAAATTCTGTAGTGCATCTTGTAGATGGCACATGCTGCTGCCATTGAGTTGTGGTGGTGGGGGAGTGGATGTAGTGCTGATCAAGCAGCCTGCTTAAATGCTGGATGGTGTCAAGTTTCTTCGGTACCCTTGAAGCTGAATCCATCTATCACACTCCTGATTTGTAGATGGTGGAAATGCTTTGGGATGTCAGGAAGGGAATTACTCGCTGTAGGAATCCCACATCTTGTAGCTACGTATTTCTATGGCTAGTCCAATTTCATTTCTGATAAATGATAACTCCCAAGATGTTGATGGAGATTTGACTGTAGGTAAAACCACTGAATGCAATTGATAGATCGAGTCTTATTGGAGTTGATCATTACCTGGCATTTGTGTTGCCATTTTTCAGTCCAAGCCTGGGTCTTGTCCAAGTCAAGCTACATTTGTACATGGACTGCAGCAGTCTTGAATACTGTGCAGTCATCAGTGAACATCCCCATTTCTGACCTTGTAATGGCGTAGAGTGCATTGTCTAAGCAGATGAAGATGGTTGGGCAAAGCAAAATACCCTGAGAAACTCCTGCAGAGATGTCCTGGAACTGAGATGACTGATCTCCACAGCCATCATCAACTTCCTTTGTACCAGCTATGAATCCAAACAGCAGAAAGTTTTCCCTCAATCCTCATTGATTCCAGTTTTGCTCGAGCTTCATGATGCCACACTTGGTCAAATGCAGCCTCTATATCAAGAGCAGTCACTGCCTTCTCACTGCTGGAATTCAGCTTCTTTGTCCATGTTTGAAACAAGGCTGTAATGAGGTCAGAAGTTGACAAAACCCAAACTGAGCGCCAGTGAGTAAATTATTATTGAGTGGGTACAGCTTACCAATTTGGGAAGGGGCCATACTGGACCTGGTGTTGGGGAGTGAGCCCAGCCAGTTGCTTGAAGTTTCAGGCGGGGATTACTTTGGGCATAGTGATCATAATTCCATAAATTTTAGAATACTTATGGACAAAGATGAGAGTGGTTCTAAAGGAAGTGGTGCTAAATTGAGGAAGCGAGAGAGGAAATAGTTAGGGCTGTAAAAGATATCTTTGCAGCATCCCTGAACATGGGTGAGGTCTGAGTACTGGAGAATTGCTAGAGTTTTTCCCCTTGTTTAAGAAGGCTAGCAGGGATAATCCAGGTAATTATAGACCAGTGAATCTGATGTCAGTGGTAGGGAAGCTGCTGGAGAAGATACCGAGGGATAGGATCTATTTACATTTGGAAGAAAATGAGTGTACTAGTGATAGGCAGCAGGTTTTGTGCAGGGATGGTTATGTCTTACCAACTTAATAGAATTCTTTGAGGAAGTGACAAAGTTGACTGAGGGAAGGGCCATAAATGTCATATACATGGACTCCAGTAGAGCATTTGATAAGGTTCATCCTTGGGATGTTGATGAAGAAAGTGAAGTTGCTTGGGGTTTAGGGTGTACTAGCTAGATGGATAGAGAAATGACTGGGCGAGTAGGAGTAGGAGTCTCAAAATAGAGAACTGTGACCAGTAGTGTTCCACAGGGATCCATGCTACGGCAACTGTTGTTTGTAATGTACATAAATGATCTGGAGGAGAGTATAAGTAATCTGATTAGCAAGTTAGCAGATGTCACTAAGATTGGTGGAGGAGCAGATAGTGAAGAGCACTGTCAGAGAATGCAGCAGAATATACATAGATTGGAGAGTGGGGTGGAGAAATGGCACATGGAGTTCAATCCAGGCAAATGGAAGGTGATGCATTTCGGAAGATCCAATTCTAGAGCAAAGTATACAGTAAATGGAAAAGCCCTGGGGAAAATTGATGTACAGAGAGATCTAGGTGTTCAAGTCCATTGTTCCCTGAAGGTGGCAACACAGGTCAGTAAAGTGGTCAAGAAGGTATACGGCATGCTTCCCTTCATCGGATAGGGTATTGAGCACAAGAGTTGGCAGGTCATGTCACAGTTGTATAGGACTTTGGTTTAGCCACGTTTGGATTACTGAGTACAGTTGTCACCACATTTACCAGAAGGATGTGGATGCTTTGGAGAGTGCAGAGGACGTTAACCAGGATGTTGTTTTTTTATGAAGGGTGCTAGCTGTGATGAGAGGTTGAGTAGATTAGGATTATTCTCATTAGAAAGGCGGAGGCTGAGAGGGATCTAGTTGAAGTCTACAAAATCATGAGGTATAGACAGGGTGGATGGCAAGAAGTTTTTATTCCAGAGTGGGGGACTCAATTACTAGTGGTCAGGAGTTCAAGGTGAGAAGGGAAAGGTTTAAGGGAAATATGCATGGGAAGTTCTTTGCGCAGAGGGTGATGGGTGCCTGGAATGTGAAGAGTTGGTGGAGGCGGGCACAATAGTGTCATTTAAGATGTATCTTGATAGATTAATAAGTGGGCAGGGAGCAGAGGGATACAGATCCTTAGAAAATAGGTGACAGGTTTAGATAGAGGGTCTAGATTGGCACAGGCTTGCTGTGCCAAAGGGCCTGTTCCTGAGCTGTTATTTTCTTTGTTCTTTGATAACATGGTTGATGACAAGTTTCCATTTCGGCACCATGACTCAGTAGTTAATGCTTCACAGCGTCAGGGATCTGGGTTCACTTCCACCTTTTGGGTAACTGTACAGTGTTTGCACATTCTCTGCAGGTTTGCATGGGTTTCCTCCCACATTCCCAAGGTTCAGGTTAGGTGAATTGGTCGTGCTAAATTGCCCACAGTGCCCAGGGATGTGCGGACTAGCCATGGGAAATGCTGGGGTATGGGGGGGTCGTTGTGGCTCTGGGTGGAATGCTCTACGGTGAGGACTCGATAGCGTAAGTGGCCTGCTTTCACACTGTAGGAATGCTTCTATGATTCTTTACCATTGATCGCAAAAAGACTGATTTTCCTATATCACACCATATTGGATCTGTTCTGCTTTTTGTGTACAGAATATACTTGGGCAATTTTCCACATTGTTACTTAAATCCTAGTGTTATATCTGTACTGGAACAGCTAAGCTAGGGGTATGGCAAGTTCTGAAGCACAAGTTCTCTGTACTGTTGCTGAAATATTGTCAGGGCCCAATATCTTTGTTATCCAGTGCATACAATCCTATCTGGTATCAGATGGAGTAAGTTGAATCAAAAGAATATGAGGTGACGATTAAAACATATAGAGTTGAAATGATGATACTTCTCAGGAGAATCTAAAGCTAGAGTTTGTTGTTGTATTAACAAGACCTTTATTGAGAGTGTTACTGTTTTTGTTTTGTTTGGCAGGATTCAACACCGCAACCAATGTGGTGGTTTTGGCCGGCACGAACCGCCCAGATATCCTGGACCCTGCACTGATGAGGCCCGGTCGATTTGACAGACAAATTTTCATTGGTAGGTCTGACCCATGCTATTTGTTTTATTTATTCTGAGGTAAGCTGACACCAGTAGAATGTATCTTGTGCAAAAGCACGTTGTGAGAGTGTAAAGCACAAGGGCACGAGATAGGAGCAGACCATGTGCCTTGTCAAGCCTACTCAGTCATTCCACACAATCATGTCTGATCTTGAACTTCCATTTTATTTTCCTGCCCACTCCCCATATCCCATGATCCCTGAGAAATCAAAAATCTACCAATCCCAGCCTTGAAACAATTCAACGAAGAAGCATCTACACCTCTCTGGATAAAAAAAATTGCAAAGATTTGCAATCTTTTATATGAAGAAATTTCTTCTTATCGCAGACATAATGATCATCTCCTTATTCTGATACTGTGTGCCCACATTTTAGATTCCCTAGCCAGCAGAACAGAATATTACACAAAATGCTGGAGAAACTCAAGGTTTGGCAGCATCTATGGAGAGAGAAACTGTTCTGAAGAAGAGTCATTTTAGACTTGAATTATTAATGGTTTCTGTTTTCACAGATGCTCCCAGACCTGCTGAATTTTGCCAGCATTCTTTGTGTTTACTTCAGGTTTCCGGCATCCACAGTTTTTGCCTTTGTCTTTCAGAATTTTGCAAGTTTCAGTTAACCTCTGGTTAAAAGAAAATCTTCTCATCCCAGGAACCAATCTAGTGAATCTTTTCCATAACCATTCCAAAACTTGTATAGCCCATCATTAAATATTGAGACCAAAATTTCACAAAGCCCAGTGGAATTGTAGCGAGGCATCTTTATTCTCTAATGTTCAATGAAGGCCAACAGGCCATTTGTTTTTCCAAATGTTTCCTGTACCTACATGTTTCATTTCTGTGCTCCTAGCATGAGTGCACTCCTGTTTCTCTGAACACCAACATTTAGAAGTTTCATACTTAAGAAATGCTCTGTTTTTCTATTATGTTGAAAGTTACTAACCCCTAACTTCTCACATTATACTCCATTTACTATCACATTGCCCACTTGATTAATTTGTCAGAATTTCTTTACAGCCTTTCTGTGCCCTCACAGCTTAGCTTTCTACCTAACTTTATGGCACAAACAAAACAAATATTGAAATTTGAAATGTGCACATTTGGTTTAATGTTTACAAAATAATTCATGGAAAGCTATGTGCTGGGTTCGAGATGCTATTCTCTTTGTCCAGTCCAAGGGACAGGTTGCCTTGCAGCTAGACCTTAGGTTACAGTAAGAGATGGAAGGAGTAGCCACTGGGATATTATCTCCATTCCCATCAGTGCTGTAGCCTAAACAAAAATCTATCAACTTGTGAACTTCTGTGCAACATGCCATTTTTAGAGTAGAAATCATTCCTCTGACAAAACAGTTTTGTTGTCCCGACCACCCTCCATGCTGTCAGGCAGTATGGAGGCAAACTTTTAAATCATTACCTTATGGAAAGAACAACTGGAAGACCCACTATTCTTGCATTCAGACTCCCAACCCAAAATTCATCTTGATGCTTTTTGTCCAGTATTTCAGATTAGCTTGGTTTTCTGATCCAGCTCAGCAACTAATGATCAGCAACTAGACACTCACATGGGAGTTGCATTTTTTAAAATTCACTCATGGGTGCCAGTATTTTATTACCTGTTCCTAGTTGCCTTTAAGAAGGTGGTGGTGTGCTGCCTCCATGAACCGCTGCAGCCCATATGCTGTAGGTAGACCCATGCAGACTCCAGTCGGGTGAGGCTAAGATCACAGTTGGTGAATGACACTGAGTGGCTCACCTTTCCACACTCTATTGGAAAATGCAATCATCTGGGCAGCACGGTGGCACAGTGGTTAGCACTGCTGCCTCACAGTGCCAGAGACCCGGATTCAATTGCCACCTCACGCAGCTGTCTGTGGAGTTTGCACATTCTCCCCATGTCTGCGTGGGTTTCCTCCGGGTGCTCCGGTTTCCTCCCACAGTCCAAAAGTGTACAGGTTAGGTGAATTGACCATGCTAAATTGCCCGTAGTGTTAGGTGAAGGGGTAAATGTAGGGGAATGGGTCTGGGTGGATTGCTTTTCGGAGGGTCGGTGTGGACTTGTTGGGCTGAAGGGCCTGTTTCTGCACTCTACCTTAAGATTAGATTAGATTAATTAGAGTGCTTGCAAATTTGTCCTGCTTACAAAACTGGACTCGGGAAAGAATTGGGAGGCTCTAAATGAGTGAGAAAATTGGATATTTTTTTGTTTACGAATCCATACAGTTTGGAAACAGGCCCTTCGGCCCAACAAGTCCACACCAACCCTCTGAAAAGTAACTCACCCAGACCCATCCCCTTTACATTTACCCCTAACTAACCTACATATCCCTAAACACTATGGGCAATTTAGCATGGCCAGTGCACCCTCATCTGCACATCTTTGGACTGTGGGAGGAAACCCACGCAGCCATGGGGAGAATGTGCAAACTCCACACAGATAGTGCCTGAGACTAGAATTGAACCCAGGTCCCTGGCACTGTGAGGCAGCAGTGCAGCCCCAAAATTTTAAAAATGAATTAAATATAGATTGGTCCCAGGTAGTTGTTATAAACTATGTGAAACCTGCATTTTCAGAGAAATCCAAAGAGAAACTGTTCAATATTGTGGTCATGGTTTGGCTTAAGCTGAGCAAACTGACACAGTTTGTATTAATTCCAATCTGGAGGCTAAGTCTGTGCCCTTGCATATTTTATATTCTGTCTACTTTTTTTAATCAAGCATTTTAGTGGATAGAATAGAATGAAATGTACCTTGCATATGCTGCTTTTTCATTCTCACCTGGAAAAGGATGTGTGTTAAATTGAGTTTTTCAGCCTGGGCAGAGAGAAAAGTGGGAGACCTGTTAATCAGACCTGCTCTTGTGAATTTCCAAATGACATCATACTTCTAGAAAATTATTGAAGCAGACAATGAGTAGATTGTGTTGATACATCCTTTTAGTTAAAGCCCTCCGTACTAATTTTTCACTCTTTCTTCTGTCTTAATAAAGGACCACCTGATATTAAAGGAAGGGCTTCGATTTTTAAAGTTCACCTCAAACCTTTAAAATTAGCAACTTCTATCAAAGGGGAGAATTTGGCAAGAAAATTAGCAGCGTTGACTCCTGGATTTACAGGTAAGTGTTACTCTTTGTCAATAGGTAATACAGAAACAATTCCCTCCTATCAAAATTACAGCAATTATAGTTGCACCCATTAATTTTCTGAAGCTCATCTATCAATCTTACAATTAAATTTATATATCTTCTCCAAAAAATTATAAGACTACTTTTTTCTACTTGGTCTTCCTCACTGCCAACTCAACCTTAAGAGAATCGTGAACTAGCATTCCCAAGTCCCTTTGTGTTTCAGATTTCTAAAGCCTTTCCCTGTTTAGAAAATAGTCTGCTCTCTATTCTTCTTGTCAAAGTGCATCGTCTTTCCCACATTGTGCACAAAAATGGCAAATGGAATACAATCTCCTAGCCTGTTCAAGTCCTTCTAGAAAATCCTTGTATCCTCAACACCACATGTATTGCCAACTATCTTTGTGCCATCTGCAAAGGAAGTTCCATGATTTTGACCCAGAAGCAAAGGAATATTTCCAAGTCAGGATGCTGATTTGTTTGGAGAGCAACTTGCAGGTGGTGATGTTCCCATGTATATGCTGCCCTTGTTCTTCTAGATGCATGAGGTCATGGTGGAGGGAGTGATTATATGTGGATATGGTGTTAATCAAGTGGTTTGCTTTTTCTGAATGATGTCAAGCTTCTTGAATGTGGTTGGAGCTACATTCATCCAGGCAAATGGGAGGTATTCCATCGCACTCCTGACTTGGGACTTGTAGATGATGGACAGGAGTGAGTTACTCACTGCAGGATTTCCTAGCCTATAGCCTGGTCTTGTAACCACTGTACTTGTATGTCTCGTCCTTTCAGTTTCTGTTTCACTATTTTCACCATTCATATACAATGGCATGAACCAAGCACCAAAAGACGAGTTACATACTTAGAGCTGAAGAGCCAAATTTCAATGTGTTTTATCAGACCAATTGCCATGGATCTGCTTGAAAATGACAGTAGATGGGAAAATTTACAGCCCATAGTCACTGGTTAAACTGAAGTTTGTGGGCATCTAAGGAACAATGTCCCCCAAATAACTGGAATCATACCTGTCATAAAGGAGATATTAGCAATTGTTGGAAATCAATCATCTTAGCTGCAGGACATCATACAGTAGTTCCTCATGGTACTATTCTAACCCCTTCTACCCTCAGTTACTTCATTGCAATTTCTCAGATAATGAGCCAACTCTTGGTTGCCTGTTACAAGACCTGGACAGCATTCATGTGTGGGAAGATAAGTGACACGTGCTCAGCAATGATCATCTCCAACAATGGAGAATCTAACCCCTTGACAGTGAATGGCGTTACCATTGTTAAACCCCAAAACATCATCATCTTAGGAATTAAGCAAAAACTAACTGGACTAGCTATATAAATGCTGTGGCAATTGGGGCAGTAATGAGGCAGGTTATTACTCCTGGGGCTGTGTCTCCATCTTGGATGTTTCAATTGAGCCAGCTTCTTAGGGTAGAGAAGTTCAGACTTCCATTATTCCGTTATCTGCAAAGGTGATTCCTGATTTCACTTCTGAATAATCCAGTTTTAATTTTAGGATTGTACCCCCTTGTAGATTCCACATCAGAGGCAGTACATCAAATCTTCGTTGTCCATGGGGGATAGGAGCACAAATGTTCTGCAGAAAACAAAAAACGTGGATACCACTCTTGTTACAACACGGAATAAACTCTCCTGCTTTATTTAAACCAGTCTCACAGAAAAGATTTATCCCGTTTAGTAACCTGTCAAGATTTGAGTGGCCAAGAACTATGTAAAGTAAAAATTAACAACTTTATTTCTTGAAGTATAACAGAGTAAAATTAACTAACAACTATTTACCATTCCTCATTCTAACCTATCTGTTACTTCCCTTCTATAATACTAGTCCAACAAAACTCCCAATTAAGATTTACAAAGCAACACTTCTTATCTCAAAACCAGGCAGCTGTAGGCTCTTGTCTTTGGATCTTCCTGTGTCATCTTTCCTCCTTGTTAGGAATTTCTGTGTCACAGGTTCCTGATTGAGAAAGTACTTTTCAGACCGATATTGTTTTCAAGCAGTCTGTTACATGCTACGACCTGGCAGTTCTCCTCTCAACTGTTCAATTTTCACCTGGTTTTGTATCCCAGGGCATTGGATTGTGTCATTGGCTTTTAAGATTGTCAGTATACTCGATCCAAACTGGATTGGAGTTTGATATTTTTCGGGGTATAATTTAAACTGATCGGCCAAATTCAAGTTTGTTTTTGTCTCCAGGCAATAAGCTAATCGAGTTTTGTGACCAAGTGTTACATTGTTACTTTATTGAGAATACATGGTGCTGTGTCTGGTACTTCTGCTGCTTTAACTCTCTTAAGAGGTACACCGCATCTTCATAACACATGTGCCCTTCAGAAAAAAAATGAACCATCATAATGAAAAGATGGCATCTTTTTTTTCTACCTTTTTAAACACCTGACCCTAACATGACAATAACTTTCATATAAGTTCACTTTAACTTTTCCCTATGTACCTATGTATACAAAAAAAATTGAATAAAGATAAATCTAATGCAAACTCTATCAGTTAAATCCATAATAAAGTGTCTGCGATTACATTCTTCCAACCCACAACATGTATGATTTTTAAATTAGAAGTCTGTAATGTCAAGACTCCAACGAAATAGTCTCATATTCTTATCTTTGAAACGTTCTAAGAATGTAAGCGGATTGTGGTCTGTGTACACAACCGCCTCTGACACTTTGTTCATGTCATACACATTAAAATGTTATAAGGCCAGTACCAAACTCAAAAGTTCCTTTTTGATTCTGGAGTATTTCCTCTGGTGGATGTTGATCATCTTAGAAATGTAACCAACTGGCAATTCAGTCCCATCTTCATTCTCCTCTAGGAGTATAGCTCCAACTCCAATGTCACTAGCATTGATGGCAACTTTAAAAGGTTTTGAAACATTTGGTGTGGCTAAAACTAACTTGGTGGTTAATATTGATTTCAAATGGTCGAATGCGTCCTGGCATAGTTTCTGTGGACAGAACATTGTGGTGTTCTTCAGCAAATCAGTTAACAGTGCCACTAAATTGCTGAAGTTTAGAACAAACTTTCGATAGAGTTCGTTGAGTCCTAAGAATCAAAGCACCTCTTTCTTTGAGGTTGGTCATGGAAATTCCTCGATAGCCTTAGTCTTTGCGTTCCATGGGGTCAACCTTCCATGACCGATTTTATGTCCCAAGAATGACACCTCTGCTTTCGTGAATTCAGTTTTATTTAAGTTTATCACTGGTATAGCTTCTCGTAGTCATTCAAAGAGCTCTGCCAACTGTACCATGTGATCTTTTCAGGACTTACTAAAGATTACTACATCGTCCAAATAGACTGCACAGCCTGTTAACCTAGCCACATCTCTGTTCACGAGTCTTTGGAATTTGGCGGGCAAGTTCTCCATTCCAAAGGGCATCACTTTAAATAGATATAGCCCATCTAGAGGTTACAAACACAGAAATTTATTTTGCTGTCTCTGATAAAGGTACCTGCCAGTACCCATGCATTTAAGCCCAACTTGATGATGTAACTGGCTTGTCCGATTTTCTCGATACAATCCTCCAATCTAGGAATTGGATATGAGTCTGATTTTGTAACAGTGTTGACCTTGGGATAATCCACGCAGAATCATTGAGTCCTGTCCGGTTTGGAAACTAAGACGATCGGCGAACTTCACTTGCTCTGGCTTGGTTCAATGATGTCTTCCTCGAGCATGGCCTCCACCTCCATCTGGACCTGTCTGGCTTTGAAAGAATTAAGCCGATAGGGGTTATTTTATTGGAGCAGTATTCCCTACATCTACTTCATGTACAACAGCTTAGTCCTCCCCAACTGATTCTTACACGTCCTTATACTGTAGTAACAAATCTTGCAAATCCATTCTATGCTGCTGAGGCAGATAGCTTACTAATCTTTCCCACTCCTCAAGGACTTTTTTTTTTAATCTATTTTTAGGCACCTCAAAATCTATATCATCTGAATTTAATTTCTCACTCTGCGGGACAGTAACTAACACCTGTTTCTCCAATTCTTTCTCTCTAGTGTAGTATGGTTTCAACATGTTCACGTGACATACTCTATACCTTTTTCCTATCTGGCATCTTTACTAGATAGTTCACCTGACTCAACTTTCTCTCAATTTGATAGGGACCACTAAACCTAGTTTTGAAGGGATTTCCTATCATTGGTAACAGTATTAACACATTATCCCCTTGGGAAAACATCTGAGTCTCAGAGCTTTTATCTGCCACCTGCTTCATTCTACTCTGCGCCTTCTTTAGGTGCTGTTTAGGTAACTCACCTACTTGATTTAATCTCTTCCTCATCTCCGATATATAATCTAATTGTGAGATCTCCGACTTTGGTCCTGTCAGTTTTCTGCATCGGATTGTATCATTGGCTTTTAAGATTGTCAGTATACTCAATTCAAACTGGATTAAAGTTTGATATTTTTCGGGGTATAATTTAAATTGATTGGCCAAATTTGAATTTGTTTTTGACTCCAGGCAACGAGCTAATTGAGTTTTTCGATCGAGTGTTACATTGTTACCTTATTGAGAACATACCTGCTGTATCTGGTAGTTCTGTTGGTTTTAACTCTCTTAAAGGTACACCCGCATCTTCATAACACTCTTAATAACCCTCATCTGAACAACTCAATCAGGCCAGATGCCTTAATGAGGGAAAAAAATGGGTTCTCAAGAACGTATGGATCTGCAGGTTATGAATCAGCAGATAACAAGGACTGAGTGTAGTTTCACTGGATCTGTCAATGATGGAACTTGTTATGACTGAAAATGTAGGTTTACTTCCCAATGAATGTTGTTTTCTGCCAGTGAAGACTTTTACTTTTTGAATGTCTTACTAGAAGTGAGTTATGATTCTGTGCTTTCAAATTTGACTTCCTTCAGGAGCTGACATTGCGAATGTATGTAATGAAGCTGCTTTAATAGCTGCCAGGCATCTATCTGAAGCCATTGTACAGAATCACTTTGAACAGGCCATCGAGCGTGTAATTGGAGGTAAGGTTATCCATGATCTAAATATTGATACATTATCGGCAACATTTAAAGCATCAGTGCTGAAACAATGAATTCACGCGCAAATAACATCTGCACCCGCACTTATGATATTTCAATAAATTATGCAAAGAACTGGTCACGTTCATTGAAACATAGGCCAAATTCTCATTCTAATAACACAAATTACCTATCTGAACTGTGTAAGGAAAATAATCCAAAGAAATGATCACCCAGTGTGTTCCCGCATATCTTGTCAAAAATAAGTTGTGTTCCCAGTTGATGGTAGACAAAGACCCCAAAGTGAAAGTTAGCTTGATATAGACCATAAGTTTTATTTTTCTTTTTTGTTTACCATGGCGATCAGGCACTGAACATTTTCATAAAGGCTGCCAATGTACTTTTAACAAAACAACATCAGAAGAATTACACACAAAAAATAAACTATATTATACTATATAAGAACTATTGGAACAATATCATCTCAGCAATTTTTTTGATCCCAGCAATAACCTTTCTAACATTCTACCTCACTGAAGAGTCACACCTTTCTCCACACTAACACACTTGCACAGTTGGCATGACCGTCCTCGATTTCCTTTTGGTAAATTGCTGTCAGTTCACTTGATTCTTTTTTTTAATGAACGTCTCTCCTCAAGACCCTCACAACAAACTACTAACTCCGTTCACTTATGGCTTTACATGGGTTCCATAAACACTTATCTTCCCCTGTAGCACAGGCTTCCTGTGTGACACCCCTACAGCCTTCTACTTCAGGAGTTTTCTTCTCACTCAACTCTGGCATTCTCCCACACCCTAACTGCTTGGAGACCACTGAAAACCGCAGGCTGATACCACGTGATTTCTCCCTGCATGAACTTGTTTTTGTTACACCCCTCCACTCTCTTTGGAGATTGTAAAACTGAACAGATTTAAGCAGAGGCAATGTCCTAATGGTGCTGTCACTACCCTTCTAATCCAGAGAACACGTAATGTTCTGGGGATCCTGGTTTAAATCCTGCTACTGTCAATTGTGAAAAATCCATCCAGTACACCCTGTGGTAGGTAAGGAAACCACCACCCTTACCTGGTCTGGCCTACATGAGTCCAGATCTATAGCAATATCACTAACTCTTAAATGCCCTCTGGGCAGTTAGGGATCGACAATAAATACTGGCTTTGCCCGTGATGCCTGACAGAGAAAAGAAAACTCCAGACTGTGAAAACTTAGCAATTATATCCCCAACGGTTAGTTGTCCGTTTGCATAAAATTACATGACTTCTGGTCAATCCTGCTTTGAACTTGGTGTTCAAGATGTCATTCTGACCATTTGTGGTATGATCGCATAATTTGAAGTACGCTTCTTATATTGTTGCAGCAAAAATAAAAGCTGCTTGAAATCAAATAAACATTGAAAATGTCATAACCATTTAAGTTAGTCAGCATTTTTGAGTGAGAAAGTTAGTTAATTTTCAGGTGTATTCCCTCTGCTGGAAGACAATACATAATGGGATTGTAAAAGAAACAGAATAAAAGGGAGAGAATGTAATCACTTACAAGAGAAAACTGGGAACAAATAGGAAGGTGGCAGGCATAATATGAGGCTGCAAAATGAAAGACATTTATGAAATATGATGAATTTTATGGACAAAACTGGAAATGCAAACTGAGTTCCAGTAGCATGAGTGAAGGAAAGAGGAGCTTGATGCCAAAGCTGCAGACCGTCTGCCAGAACGGCATTGTGACCGCGGGTCTTCAGCCCAATATCCCAACCACTCTTCCAAAGCACTCAAACATCCCAGGGGCCCAATACCAGAAACAGGAAGGACTAGTTAGTTTATTAAAGACGTTATTAAAACGATGACAGCATGCCTAGTAAAAGATGAAGTACTTCAAGTTTTCATTGAGCTTCATTGGAACTTTCAAACAAGCAACAATCAAGAGGTCATTGGAATTGATAATTGAAATGGTGATAGAATGCATCTCCGAGAAGTTCTGAAAAACAGTCATCCAATAATCAACCAGTCTAAAGATGTGCAGGTTAGGTGGATTGGCCTTTCTTGAATTGTCCATAGTATTGAGGGTAAGGCGAGGTGGTAAATGTGGGGTTATGAATATGGTAAAGGATTTGGTCTGGATGGGATGCTCTTCAGAGGGCTGGTGCAAACTCAATGGGCTGAATGGCCTCCTTCCACACTGTAGGGATTCTGTGAATCTATATTGTCTCCCTAACCTGAGATTTGGATCCCAGGAAGCGAATGGGTTCTGAACCGTCTCGTTCTGAGATTCCACATGGAGTCTGTCTCAAAGTTTACTTTTTCTTATTTCAGAGCAATCTTCTGCACTCTTCCACCAAAGCTCTATGGCTCAGTTGAGAGTGTGCTTGCCTCTGAATTACAAGGTTCTGGGTTCAAATCCCACCCCAGGATTTGAGCTCAGAATCAAAGCTGACACACTAATGCAGTATTTCTGTAATGTGGGAACTTTGTTGAAAGTGCCATCTTTTAGATTTTCCAATAAGCTGAGGTCCCCTCTTGGGGAATAGATATAAAACATCCCATGTTAATATTTCAAAGGAGAGCAGGGTACTCTGGCCAATATATATTGTCCTGGCTAATATTTATCCCTAAATTAGTATTTCAAAAATATTATCTGGTTATTGCAAGGTTCCCCATGGGAGACTGGTTAGCATGGTTAGATCTCACTGAATACAGGGAGGACTAGCCATTTGGATACAGAACTGGATCAAAGGTAGAAGACACAGGGTGGTGATGGAGGGTTGTTTTTCAGACTGGAGGCCTGTGACCAGTGGAGTGCCACAAGGATCGGTGCTGGGTCCCCTACTTTTTGTCATTTATATAAATGATTTGGATGTGAGCATAACAGGTATTTAGTAAGTTTGCAGGTGACACCAAAATTGGAGGTGTAGTGGACAGCAAAGAAGGTTACCTCAGATTACAACAGGATCTTGATCAGATGGGCCAATGGGCTGAGAAGTGGCAGATGGAGTTTAATTCAAATAAATATGAGGTGCTGCATTTTGGGAAAGTAAATCTTAGCAGGACTTATACAATTAATGGTCAGTTCCTAGGGAGTGTTGCTGAACAAAGAGACCTTGGAGTTCAGGTTCATAGTCCTTGAAAGTGGAGTCGCAGGTAGATAGGTTAGTGAAGAAGGCGTTTGGTATGCTTTCTTTTATTGGTCAGAATATTGAGTAATGTTGCAACTGTACAGGACATTGGTTAGGCCACTGTTGGAATATTGTGTGCAATTCCAGTCTCCTATTTATTGGAAAGATGTTGTGAAACCTGAAAGGGTTCAGAAAAGGTTTACAAGGATGTTGCCAGGGTTGGAGGATTGGAGCTATAGGGAGAGGTTGAACAGGCTGGGGCTGTTTTCCCTGGAGCTTTGGAGGCTGAGGAGTGGCCTTAGGGGTTTACAAAATTGAGGAGCATGGATTGGGTAAATAGGCAAAGTCTTTTCCCTGAGATCGGAACTAGAAGGCATAGGTTTAGGGTGAGGGGGAAAGATATAAAAGAGATCGAAGGGGCAACTTTTTCACACAGAGGGTGGTACGTGTATGGAATGAGTTGCCAGAGGAAGTGGTGGAGGCTGGTACAATTGCAATATTTAAGAGGCATTTGGATGGGTATATGGATAGGAAGGGTTTGGAGGGATATGGACCGGGTGCTGGCAGGTGGGACTAGATTGGTTTGGGATATCTGGTCGGCATGGATGGGTTGGACCAAAGGGTCTGTTTCCATGCTGTACATCTCTATGACTCTATTGCCACATCTCCACATCCTTTTAAGATGATTCCAAGTACAGATTGATTACCATGTTTCCTAACTTATTAAAGTTCAAAAGGCTACACTTAAGCATTACATAATTGATTGTAAACTACTTTGCAGTGTTCAGTAGTCATGGATTTATAAATGTGAGTCTTTATTTTCAGCTCAGATGAACAGCAAATTTAATTTTTTATAAATTGAGAATGTGCAGACTTCTGTCCATAATATTGGCAAATAACTTGGACCTTCACTGGAACTCTCACTTGGCAACAGCTAAAATAATGAAAAGGGCTGAGATTATAGTGCAGAGCCACCACATCAGGAAGGGTTCAAGTAGAAGCAGGGGAGAGTGAGGTGTATGATAACAACTCTTCTTGCTGAGCCTCCCAGTGGTAATGCAGGAACCCAAAAGAATGCTATTATTTACTTTGTGTTGCATGCAGACGGGAATGGCAATCTCGCTTAATCCCGATTTGAAGTCACTTTGTGTAAATTGTAAGTCATTAAATATTTCATTGATTTGGTTGTGTCATCAGCATTCTGTTGCAAAAGAAGCAGTTCTGCAGAAGTGATGAATTCTTATTCAGGAATGAATGTTTCCTCCACTTAAAATGTTCACTGAAGGAATATTTTGTGTTTGTGAATGTTTGTACTTTGTAACATTTTCTCCTCAACCGGTAATTTAGGGCTGGAAAAGAAAACTCAGATTCTACAGCCTGATGAGAAAAAAACGGTAGCATATCATGAGGCAGGCCATGCTGTTGCTGGATGGTTCCTGGAACATGCTGACCCTTTGCTGAAGGTGAGATAAGTTAAAGCAAATATTATAGTGCTAAATCATTTCTTTAAATGCACCTTGAGAGACTTGTTCCAGAATATCCTTAAAAATATTCAGTGCTCAGTTGAGTGAATATTCCTATTCGAGCAATAAATTGTGTAATAATATATTGAGAACTTTTCCAAATGATCACCAAGAGACAGATAAAATTTCTTGAGCACACATTTCGGAGAGAAAAAAAAACATTTGGTAGTGACAGGCAAAACTGAGGCTAGCAGAGCAAGAGGGAGACAAAGAAAAAAAATACATTGCTAGTTTAAGAAACAGAGCAAGTGAGAGATTTGCTAACATGATGCCTGGATAAACAGAATATTTTGCAATGTATTTCTTAGTTTACGATACCTATCTATTTAAATTTACAATTGCAGAATATTCTGTAGTACAGGGCTTGCATGTTGATGACAATCACAAAATGTTGCTGAAGAGTTTTGTTTTGAGGCCTCATTAGGACAAATGCAGGGTTACCAGGTTTCAAGCAATCACAACACTTTACAGGAAGAAAGGGTGCTGATTAGTTGGTAGGCCAATTCTGGCTGATGCGTTGTCATATTGAAAACAAAGGGCAACTTTATACTCTGCAAGCACTGCTGCTGCTGTTACCTTGTAGTGCCTCATGAATGCCACAAGCAGTTATTTATTGTACACAAAAATGCAAGACAAATCCAACAAGGCTACTTACCATCCCAGCATTCTACTTTCCATCACTGGTGCTTGGTTAGCAATAAACTGTTCACTGATGTCAGTTTGGGTTCCTCTCTATCTAATCTTCTGCTGCTCTCATTACAGCCTTCGTTCAGCATGGATAAAAGAGCAACATTAAAAGTTTTCATTAAAACTTTCACATCGTAAGGGCATCATAAGAGGCAATGGAAGAGATTTACAGGGAATGGAGCAACAAACATACACTAAGAAATTTTTACTGTGTTTATTTTTAGGTATCCATCATACCTCGTGGGAAAGGACTTGGTTATGC
Organism: Chiloscyllium punctatum; assembly: GCF_047496795.1. Lineage (NCBI taxonomy): Eukaryota > Metazoa > Chordata > Chondrichthyes > Orectolobiformes > Hemiscylliidae > Chiloscyllium > Chiloscyllium punctatum. The sequence goes on from NC_092743.1 coordinate 15,735,647, forward strand.
TCAGTATTTACCCAAAGAGCAATATCTGTATAGTAAAGAACAACTTCATGACCGAATGTGTATGACACTAGGCGGACGAGTTGCTGAACAAATCTTTTTTGGTCGAATAACTACGGGGGCACAAGATGACTTAAGGAAGGTTACCCAGAGTGCCTATGCTCAGGTATGTTGTTAGTCTAACAACTTTGATAAAATATAGTGTGTTTCAGTTTTTCTATTTCAGTTTACTCCACAACAGTGTTTCTGCACATTGTTAATTCCTAATAAACTGCAAACCCCATTTATGCATAACATTTATATATAGAGTATCTTGAGACTTTTCTTGTTTCAGTTTGACTGTCTTCTGTAAATTTTCAACCGAGTGTTTGGTTAAACAATATGCTCATCGTTAAAATCTATATCAGTACATCTCAGATTGGGAGGATGGACAAACTGCAATATAATTTAGATTCCAAATTTGACAGCGTGTACAAAGGAACTAAGGAGGAATGATACCTTAAATTCCTGATGTTAACTGCTTTGAATGACAGGAAATGAATCAGTTTGACTTCAGATGTCAGCCTTTAACTCCTGAATGGTGACCCCCCCCCCCCCCCCCCATCCCTCTCACTTCCCTGCATATAATGTACATCATCTAGCATAGTCCTATTCTGTTGCTTACATGAATTTCATCCCTTTTCATATATTAACTGAATGAAAAGCTGAAATGCTGAGGTAACTGGTTATTTTATACAAATACATCAGTCCAGTCTTGATCGTGTAGTGTCATAGCACAGAAACCTTAGTCTAACCTGTCCATGCTGACCAAGTATCATATCTTGGCAACGTTCTCATAAATCATTTTTTGTACCCTTTGTTTTAACAACATCCTAAAGTGGGGAGACCAGAATTGTACGCAGTCTTGTCCAGCCACAATGTCCCAACTCCTATACCCAGTGCACTGACAAATAAAGGCAAGGATACCAAATGCCTTCACCACCCTATTGACCCACGCTGCCACTTTCAAGGAACAATGAAACTCTGTTACCAACACTCCCCAGGGCTTGACCATTAACAATGTAAGTCCTACTTGGTTTCCTGTTCTAAAATGCAACACCTCCCATTTATCAAAATTAACCTCCAATCTGTCACTCCTTGACCCATTGGCCCATCTGATCAAGGTGTCGTATTCTTAGATAATGTTCTTCACTGTTCACTATACCACCAACTTTGGTGTCATCTGCAAACTTACTAATCATACCTCCTATGTTCACATCCAAGTGATAGATATAAATGACGAACAGCAATGGACCCAGAACCAATTCTTGTGGTACACCATTGGTCATAGGCCCCCAGTCTGAATAGCAATCATCTACAATTACCCTCTGTCTTCTATCATGAATCCAATTGGCTATCTCTTGCTGGATCCCATGAGATCTAACCTTACTAGCCAGTACACCTTGTCAAAGGCCTTGCTAAAGTAATCAAACAGCAAACTAATGTTTCTTCACATTATCATTTCACCCATTTGAAATGACCTAGAAGCATTTGTACTTTATTACAGCTCATCATTTTCCAGTCCCTCATACAGCTGTGACTTTGCTGCTTTTCACTATCAAGTGCGCAATGATCCTTGTTACATGAAAAAAGGTTCTTTTGTCTTAGGTCACTGATCCTGAGATCTGCAATTTAATTTCCTGTGCGGTTAGCTTCAGTTAGTAATATAACAAATAGTGAAAGATGGATTCGTTTCTCTGAATTCCCTGCAATTCTTAGTGAGGTGGCCTACCAGTAGTTTGGATCACCTGACCCCCAATATTCTCTCTAACCCCACTTGTACACCACTTTTGATTTTAAGTAACTTTGTTAGATCTCCATAGTTTCAATTTCCTTCATCCCCACTACTGCGCAAAGATCTGTTTCATGCAACAGTACCTCAGTGACTTTCCATTTCTTTGCATGTGTTAAAATCCTAAAAGGCTTTTCACCTTTTAAACACCTTTAAAGTCTGTTTATGAAAAGTTTGAATTTTGTAGTGCAAGGGGAGTGTTGATTCTTCCTTTTTTTAATTTGTGGAACATCCAAGTCAAAGTTATCCTTGGTTAGCACATAATGCTGAATAACGTCTAGGTGCAGGGTGGAGGGAGGATGCTGGAGAAAAAGGATTTTTGTTTACTTGGTTTACCAATGAAATTGGTCTTTGTTGGGGTTGGGAGTGTGTATTATATTCTTGGGCTTTGTAGCTTCATGAGCAATGTTACTATGTGGTAAACTCATGTTTAATTTTCATGATGTTTTCTTAGATTGTCCAGTTTGGTATGAATGAAAAAGTAGGCCAGGTTTCTTTTGATTTTCCACGACAAGGCGAGATGACTTTAGAAAAGCCATATAGTGAAGCCACTGCCCGACTGATAGATGAAGAAGTGCGATTGGTCATCAATTCTGCATATGAGAGGACTCTGTCGCTTCTAACAGAGAAAAGAGCGGAAGTTGAAAAGGTTGGAAAATTTGATATAAAACTTTAAAACTACCTTTTATTTGACAATTGCAAGAATTCTTTTGCTACAGTGGGAGCTGGCTGGGTTGTTTCGCCTGCTATCTTAATCCACAAATTCATTTCTCTAAAATGGAAGGAAAATTGGCTTGGTGCCAGTACATGGACCTGCAGAGATCTCTTCAGATTTCTGTCAGATTTGTCTGGGCAGCCACCCAGGAAAGCACAACTTGTGTTTTCTTCATGGGTCTTCACACACAGCTGTTAAAACTGAATGTGCTCTTACACACATAACAGAGAACACTCCTCACAGGCAACTGACTATTCTGAAGTTTTGAAAGTATAACAAAGCTGTCACAAGGCCAAATTGATAACTTAAGTTTAGAGGTCACCTAGTCTTTAAAATGTCCACTTTGCAATTTAGATCATGCAAAAAGGGGAGACTGTTAGACATAATTTTTACCCACATTAGATTATCATGTGAACATCTATAAATAAGGCTACAGCCCATACCATTTGGTGTCTTCATACGAATATATAAGTATATATATTTATATCTGGAAGTTTTCATTTAGAGATGTTGGGGCTCGCTACACTGTATAATGCTGAGCACAGGAAAGTCAAAGTTACAATCTCTGGTTGTGCTAAGCTAACTATCTGGTGATGTAATGACAGTTGTAAACTTAGTCCATATTGAAATATCTGGATAATCTATTTACATCTGTTTTTAAAAGAAAGTCCCTGCAGTGAAGCTAACATACAAAGATTGCTCTCTTGGAAGACCTAACGTAGGCTGCTGGCACCTGTGGACCTGAACTGTATCATGAAACATTCCTTTAATCGAGCAGGAGAGAAAGAGAAACTTGTTTGTACTTGTACAGGTTCTTCACAGCTTATTATTTCAGAAATAAGTAGATTTCCTGCTCTTAAGACTTTATGTAATCATGAAAATTAAATAACACGGACAGTCTCAAATGGTTTAGATTGTGGCATCTTGACCTTTTATTTATTGTTTTAACTTTCTTTGATCCTGATTTATTTTGTAGCTATTTACAGTTTGCTTTGAAATTCTGGAGCTAGAACATATTGTTTGTCTAGTCTATGACATTATTCAGCTGTAATTGTAAAATGATTTGATGTCCAACTGCAGTCCATTTATTTTGTTTAAAAAGTCCCATCCTGATCGCATCAGCTGGAGCTCAATAGATGAATTATTTCTACAATATTTAATGATGATGTAATGTTTAGAGGTATGGAACGTTGCTTAAGGCACTGGCATTCTTTTGGATCTCTTCTGTCACCCCCCTCCTCCTCACAGGAAGTTCCTAACCTCCACCCAGTAATTTGGTTGAGATTGCAAACTAACTGCGGTGAGGTTTTGAGTGTGTCCTTCACCATACTATTATTCCATAGGATTGCATGGAATTTACAGACAGAAACAGATCATTGGTTATGCTTCACATTAACTTCCTCTGACTCTCCTTCATCCAACCCTAGCAGAATTTAACTTCCTATTAAATGCTTTAATGGTATTCACCTCAGTTATTCCTAGTGCTAGTTCCACATTTTTGGATCAACCAGTCTCTCCTGGATTCTACATTAGATTTATTTTCTATTCATAGTCCCTCGTTTTACTTTTCCTCATAAATAAAGCAATTTCTTTATCAAGTCCTTTCAATAACTGTAGAACATTACAGTGCAGTACAGGCCCTTCCAATCTAAATGTTGCGCTGACCTGTGGAACCAATCTGAAGCCTATCTATCCTACACCATTCCATTTTCATCCATATGTTTATATAATGACCATTTAAATGCCCTTTAAGTAGGCGAGTCTACTATTGTAGGCAGGGCGTTCCATGCCTCTACTACTCTGAGCAAAGAAACTACCTCTGACATCTGTCCTATATCTATCACCCCTCAGTTTAAAGCTATGTCCCCTCGTGCTAGCCATCACCATCCGTGGAGAAAGCCTCTCACTGTCTACCCTATCTAACCCTCTGATTATCTTATACGTCTCTATTAAGTCACCTCTCAACCACCTTCTCTCTAATGAAAACAGCCTCAATTCCCTCCGCCTTTTCTCATTAGACCTTCCCTGCATACCAGGCAACAGCCTAGTAAGTCACATTTGAACCCTTTCCAAAGCTTCCACATCCTTCCTATAATGCAGTGACCAGAACTGTACGCAATACTCCAAATGCAGCTGCACCAGAGATTTGTACAGCTGCAACATGACCTCATGGCTCTGAAATTCAATCCCTCTACCAATAAAAGCTAACACACCGTATGCCTTAACAACCCTATCAAACTGGATAGCAACTTTTCAGGACCTATGTACGTTGACACAGAGATCTCTTTGCTCATCTACACTGCCAAGAATCTTGCCATTCGCCAAGTACTCTTGGTTCCTGTTGCTCCTTCCAAAGTGAATCACCTCACACCTTTTCACATTAAACTCCATTTGCCACCCCTCAGCCCAGCTCTGCAGCTTATCCATGTCCCTCTATAGCCTGCAACATCCTTTGGCACTGACCATAATTCTACCAATGTTAGTGTCATCCACAAACTTACTAACCCATCCTTCTATGCCCTCATCCAAGTCATTTATGAAAGTGACAAACAGCAGTGGCCCTAAAATAGGTCCTTGTGGTACACCACTAGGAACTGAACTCCAGGATGAACATTTCCCATCAACTACCATCCGCTGTCATCTTTCAGCTAGTCAATTTCTGATCCAAACCGCTAAATCACCCTCAATCCCATGCCTTCATATTTTGTGCATAACCTACCGTGGGGAACCTTATCAATGGCCTTACTGAAATCCAAATACACCACATCAACAGCTTTACCTTCATCCACCTGTTTCGTCTCCTCCTTAAAGAACTCAATAAGGTTTGAGAGATACGACCTATCTTTCACAAAACCATGTTGACTATCCCTAATCAACTTATTTCTTTCTAGATGATTATGAATCCTATCTCTTACAACCTTTTCCAATTCTTTACCCACAACCAAAGTAAGGCTCACTGGTATGTAATTACCAGAACTGTCTCTACTCCCCTTTTTGAACAAGGGAACAACATTTGCTATCCCCCAGTCATCTGGCACTATTCCTGTAGATAGTGACGACATAAAGATCAAAGCCAAAGGCTCTGCAATCTCCTCCCTGCCTTCCCAGCGAATCCTAGGATAAAACCTATCCAGCCCAAGGGACTTACCTATTTTTACACTTTTTAGAATTGGTAAAACCATGTAGACTGGTTAGATTAGATTACTTAGTGTGGAAACAGGCCCTTCGGCCCAACAAGTCCACACCACCCCGCCGAAGCGCAACCCACCCATACCCCTACATTTACCCCTTACCTAACGCTACGGGCAATTTAGCATGGCCAATTCACTTGACCTGCACATCTTTGGACTGTGGGAGGAAACCGGAGCACCCGGAGGAAACCCACGCAGACACTGGGAGAACATGCAAACTCCACACAGTCAGTCGCCTGAGGTGGGAATTGAACCCGGGTCTCTGGCGCTGTGAGGCAGCAGTGCTAACCACTGTGCCACCGTGCCGCCCTCCACTGTGCCACCGTGCCGTTAGTAAAGTGAGATCACATGGGATTCATGGAGAGCTTGCCAGTTAGAAACAAAATTGGCTCGACAATAGGAGACGCAGGGTTATGGTAGAGGTTTGTTTTTCGGACTGGAGGGCTGTAACCATTGGTGTTCTGCATGAACTATCACTGGGTCCACTGTTGTTTGTCATTTTTATAAACCATTTGGAAGAGAATTTGGGAGACATGGTTATGAAGTTTGCAGATGACATCAGAATTGGTGGTATAGTCGACAGTGGAGAAGATTATCTAAGAGTACAACAGGACTTTGATTAGCTGGGCCAAAGGACCAAGGAGTGGCAGATGGAGCTTAATTTAGATAAATGAGAGGTGTTGCATTTTGGTAAGACAAACCAGGGTAGGACCATAGCTAATGAAAGGCCCCTGGGGAGTGTTGTTCAACAGAGAAACCTAGGGGTTCAGGTACATAGTTCCTTGAAAGTGCCATCATAGGTAGACAGGTTGGTGACTTTGGCACACTTTCATTGGTCAGACTATTAAGTATAGGAGTTGGGAAGTAATGTTGCGGCTATACATTGGTGAGGCCACTTTTGGAGCACTGTGTACAGTTCTAGGAACAGGAAAATCAAGATTTTGGGCATAAGCCCTTCATCAAGAATTCCTGATGAAGGGCTTATGCCCAGAAAATCAATTCTTCAGCTCCTCGGATGCTGCCTGACTTGCTATGTTTTTCCAGCACCACACTTTTCCACTCTGATCTCCAGCATCTGCAGTCCTCACTTTTTCCTGTGTACAGTTTTAGTTGCCCTGCTATAGGAAGGATATTATTAAATTGGAAAGGGTGCAGGAAAGATTGACAAGGATGTTACTGAGACTGGAGGATTTGATTATAAGGAGAGGCTGGATAGGCTGGGACTTTGTTCCATGGAGTGTAGGAGGTTGAAGGGTGACATTATAGGGGTTTATAAAATTGAGGTTCATAGATAAGGTGAATAGTAATGGCAAATTTTTCACACAGGGTGGTGCCTATAAGGAATGAACTGCCAGAGGATGTGGTAGATGCAGGTACATTACAGCAATTAAAAGACATTTGGATAGGTACATAATAGGTGAGATTTTGAGGGAAAAAGGGCCAAGCGCAGGTAAGTGGGACTAACTGAGTTTGGGAACATGGTTGGCATGGACAGGTTAGACCGAAGGGTCTGTTTCTGTGTTGTATGACTATGATTACATAATAACCATAAAATTGTTTTTGTTTTCTTCCAACTTTCAGATTGCTCAGCGATTGTTGGAAAAAGAGGTATTAGACAAGACAGATATGATTGAACTGTTGGGACCTCGACCCTTTGCAGAGAAGTCAACGTATGAGGAGTTTGTGGAAGGAACAGGAAGCCTTGAAGAAGACACATCCCTCCCGGAGGGCCTCAAAGACTGGAATAAAGATCGTGAAAATGAGAGAAATTATGAGAAGAGGAGTAAATTACAAGAGGGATCGTTCGACAGCTGGCATACCAAATGAGACAAAATAATTATTTTGCTTTTGTAAGTTTAAGAAATTGTGATCCTACAACAGAAACATTGTGCCTCCTTGATTGTGTTCAGACTTGTTGGTTAAAGAATTTTAAACTCATATGGTTCACCAGCTCAAGCTCTCTGCATTCAGTGTGGCTTTAACAGTAATTAATTTCCTTTGGGCCAACTTGTTCTGTGGAAATGAACATGAAACAAAAATACCACTTTGTTTTAAGGTTTGTATCTTAACAAAATTTGCTGCTTCATTTTAGCCACTGAAGTCTCTGACTATGCACACAGCATCTGGTTTCATTTGAATGGAACTTCTATTTATTAACCAATTGTTCTGCACATTTGAAGATGCAAGGGATTGTCTGCTGAGTTAGCAGGAGCTCATGGCTGAGACTTTTCGTACATAATTTTCCATACACTGTGGCTTCTTTATTTGGGGCTGTAAGCAATTGAAGACTTGAATGTAATTAGTTGTGTAAATATTGTTTATTTTGAAATGTCAAATGGGATACCTAAATAAAAGGTAAAATATTGCATTTTGCTATTGATCCTGGGCTGGGATGTGATCTTAATTTTGTAGATAGACTGTGATTTCTGCTATTAATATGCTCATTAATCAAATACATAGTATACCCAGTCATTAAATAATTTTGAAATGAAACTCTAAAGGGAAGCATGACAATGAATAAAGTTTTCAAAGAGCTCTGACTATCTTGAAGTTAATATCAATAACTATTTGCTGATGACAGATATACGTTACAGGGGTGTGCTACATTCTGTTCTGAAGAGGAAGTTTTAGTCTCAGCATGAGCTCTTGTTTTTCTCTCTCCTTAAATGTTGCCAGACCTGCTGATTTTCTCCAGAATTTTACATTTTTAATTCAGATTTCCTGAATCTGCAATATTTTGCCTTGCATGTTGTACGGTAGTTAGTTTCAGCTTTTGATTTATCAGCGTTTTGCACATAATTGTTCCAAATTTTCTTAGTACTTTCAGAAGCTTTCTAGTCTTGGTGCAGTGTTGACATGAAGTCGTCTTGTTTTTCCTTCAGTGAATGTATTGTATTCAATCTCACTCCCTTTGCTAAACTTTATTAGCCCTTACTAAAGAAAGGGATAATTAATCAGTTATTAGGATGCTGCCCTCAAATTTGCCTGCACTCAGTGTTTATAAATTAATGTGTAACCAATCTGCAGCCTTTTAGGAAATGGACAGATGTGTGTGCAGAGCTTTGAAATCAGACTCCATTATAGGAGAAGACAGTGCATACCCTTGTGCATGTTGCATGAGGCATGACTGCTGAAGAATTCTTTGGCTTTTGCATTATTTTACCATGATCGCAAACTTTAAATAATGCAAGGCATTTGTTAATATTGCAAAATGTGACATCATGGTTCCAAAGATGAGGGTTCATGAGTTATGCAAAGAAGGTGTATCTCATGTTATGGATCATGCCAGACCCCTTGACATTTCAAGAAGGTAGCCCAGACCCTAATTTTGCTGGCTGTTTTAAGCAGGTGTAAAGTGGATATTCCAGGATAGAATCAGCTGGTCAAACCACTTAGTTTTAAACAAAACTGAATTGATTTCTAAGATTATTGAATGAAAAACAAACAACAGAAAACAGAATACTGAATAATCTAAACCTCTCCAAAAACCAACAGCTCATCCCAACTTAATGATGCTATTCCAAATTCTTACAACAATCCCCAGAAACACCCCTTGGCACAAAAGGTAAAATCAAACATAGGGTATTACAGGAGAGACATCAGAGAAAGAGTACCAGCCTGGACCTGCTTCTTTGGGTCCAGCTGCTTTTTCTACACTACTCTTAAAAACCAAACCAAACCAGAGTAATGCTGAGCTGGGAGAACTGGCCACTCACCTTTCATTGCACAAGTGCTTTTTTTTCAAACTTGAAAGCTTCTACCTGAGGCAGTATCTGTTAGCTATTATCAAATTGGCCCTAAAACCCTTTAAACCTAGACTTTTCGGAGTCTGTCATTTACAACCTGTCTTGGGGGGAGAAAAAAGCCAAGGACAGCATAACCTTGTTAAAGAAGCGGCTTTGTCACAAAAGCATTAGGTTGTTAGCAAGTGTGTGAAGTGCAATTGTTCATGTAACTAGATCTCAGTGATTACTTTATTATGGGAAAGATGCAGTATAAGACATGCCATACCAATTAGGATCTAGAAGTAATTGAGATAAGGTGAAAGTGAGGACCACAGATGCTGGAGATTAAAGTCGAGAGTGTGGTGCTGGAAAAGCCCAGCAGGTCAGGCTCACATCCGAGATTGAGTAATTCAGATAATTTGACTGAAACATACAATCTTGACATGACTTGAAAGGATGAATGCTGAGAGAATGGTTCCTCTTGTGATGTCTAAAACTGTGAGATGCCGTTTAAAAGTTAAAGAATGAAATGAGAATTTATTTGCTGTCAGGATCTTTCCTCTGAAGTTCTCTTCATTGGGGGGCAGGGTCGTTGAATATATTCATGGCTGTTAGAAGGTATCTTCGTAAAACTATTTACTTCCTAGTTTTGAAGGATTGGGGAAAATTGAATTCTAGTTGTATGGGCATACCTGGAGTTGTTTTTAAAAGCAGCCATTGAACGTTCCCAATGGGCATTGGAGTTTTTTTTAAAATCAAGGCCTCCTGTGGATCACCTTGATTCGAACAAGGAGGAAAAAAAGCTGTGTTACAGTGGTGAGGTGAGTGTGACTGATCTTGGCATCAAGCCCATGTTTGACTGAGGCATTTGAGGAACCCGAGCAAAGCTGAACTCAGCTGCTACAGTAATGACCTTCCCTTCATCGTAAGTGCAGATGTTTACTGACTGCACAATTTACATCTCTACAGATAACTGAAGAGTTCCATGTTTAAATGCAGCAAGGCCTAGCTAATATCCAGACTCAGGCTGCAAGTAGCATTTGAGACACCCAAGTATCAGGCATGCTGGGGATTACCATTGACCAGGAACAGAACTGGACTTGCCATTGTTAATGAACTGGGTACAAGAGCAGGCTAGAGGCCTGGAATCCTGCAGCAAGTAACTCATGACCTCACTCCCCAAAGCCTGTCCACATCTATCAAGACACAAGTCGGGAGTGTGATGGAATGCTTCCCACTGCCTGGATGGGTGCAGTTCCATCAACACAAGCTTGATACCATCCAGGACGAAGCAGCCTGCTTGATCAGCGCCCTATCCACAAAAATTCAGTCCCCCCACCACCAATGCACAGTGGCAATAGTGTGTACCATCTATAAGATGTACCCCAGAAATTCAACAAGATCATTTCAACAGTTTCTTCCAGTATCATGACCACTGCCATCTAGAAGGACCAGGACAGCAGATACATGGGTACCCCACATGCAAGTTCCTCATCAAGCCAATCACCATCCTGACTTGGAAATATATCACCACTTTTTCAATGTTGTTGACTCAAAATGTTGGCGTTTCCTCCCTAATGTCATTGCAGGGATACCTAATCCAAATGGACCAAATCAGTACAAAAAGGCAGCTCATCACCATCTCCTTGAGTGCAACTGGAAATGGCTAATAAATACTGGCCCAGCCAGCAATGCCACATCTTGTGATTGAGAAAAAGGTGACTATGTGTAGGTTGATTAGCTCAGATGGTTAGTGTGGTGCTAATAATGCCAAGGTCATGGGTTCAATCCCCACACTGACCAAGTGTTTTGCTGAAGTTTGCAAGTGGTCCATGCTCGCAGTGTCAAAGTTGGTCCTTGTTTAGGGCAACATGGTGGCTCCGTGATTAGCACTGCTGCCTCACAACACCTGGGTCCCAGGTTTGATTCCAGCCCTGGGTGACTCTGTGGAGTTTGCACATTCTCCCTGTATTTGTGTGGGTTTTCTCCCACAGTCCAAAGATGTGCAGGTTAGGTGAATTGGCCATGCTAAATTGCCCATTGTGTTAGGTGCATTAGTCAGAGGGAAATGGGTCTGGGTGGGTTACTCTTCAGAGGGTCAGTGTAGACTGGTTGGGCTGAAGAGCCTGTTTCCACACTGCATGGAATCTAATCTAATCTAATCTATTAAAAGAAATCTGAATAGAATGATATGGGTCAAATGCTGGTAAATGGGACTAGATCAGTTTAGAATATCTGGTTGGCATGGAGTTGGACTGAAGGGTCTGTTTCTATGCTGTGTAACTTCACAACTCTATGGTGACAATTGCTTGCTTTGCTGAGACTAGTTTTGAATAATGACTGGCTTGTAGATCTTTTCCTTTATCAACCTGTGCAGAGATGTTATTGCAGACCTCTGGCTCAGAGGTAGTGACATTGCCACGGCACCTGGTGACCAGCTTGAAGAGGTATTTGTATTATCTGGTTAAGCTGCAGGAAATCATGCTTCAAGCAAGCAGAGCCCAACAGGTGTGTCTCATTTCTGGAAAGGAAAACTATTCAGGATGGAAGTTATTTGTGTTTTTTTTAAAACGTGACTGAAGAAACATCTTATGATTGTATATCCTGATGAAGGCTTTGTCTGTAAAACTTACAGGCAACAGTTTATGATTACTGACTTAACCATACATGCCAGGGCACCACAGTGACAGGCTCTGAAACATTCTGCACTTTAACCTTTTGTCTTTTGCAATATCCCCTTGGGCAAAGGTACTTCTTAAAATCCAATCTCTGGAGCAAAAGCTTTTTATTCTCTTTTCCTGAAGTGTGTGTGTGTGTGTGAGGGATATTTTTCTATATTACTGACAGCTAACCAATTATTGTATTTTTCTTAAATACATTTTGCTTTGATAATAACCTGGTTGATGGATCATCTTGTTTAAACCCTGAAATTAACGGGTATTGGCCGCCTTGATAACTGGAGAAAGTTTTTTTTTGTGATGTAGTTGGCCTAGAAGAACACTACATTCTTCTAGCCCCCATCGCAACAGAAGTGAAGGGATGCATCAAGATAATTAAACTGAAACCAAAACCAGATCAACCATGATGCTACTGAATGGCAAATGCCCTACTGCTCTGAATTTCAAGGCTGAAGAATCTCCTCCAGCATCCCCTCGCTCAGTGGGGATGGCTGATGTTGACTGCCCCATGGCTCCAATCTGAATCACCTTTTACAGCCTCAATATCTTCTCCTGTAAAATCAAGGCCGAAACCTGAATAGAGCACTGAGTAACCAAAGCATAACTTGTTCTGACTTCAATGTGAGCTCAAATGTTGGAAATTACCTAAAATGACAAAGGCAGTAGATGCATAGGATCACCACCAGCTCCAGGTTCCCCTCCAAGTCACACACGATCCTGATTGTGAAGCACATTGCCATTCATTCATTGATTATCACTGAGGTCAATATCCTGAAACTCCCCACCTGACAGCAAGTAGGAATAGCTTTCCCCCACAGTTTGCCATTGCTCAAGAAGGGTATTTGTGGATATACAATAACTTCTGATCTTACCAGTGGAATCCCCCTCCGAAGAAGATTAATATTAGAATTAATGATGCATTTAAGGATCCTGAGCACATCAGTGCTTCCTGGGATGTTCTTACGAATCTTGAAGAAACTCAGTACTAAAGTTTATCTGCCATGCGTCTGACTGAATATAACAAATATCCAGCACTGGTGAAACACAAGTTGATTTTTCCAAACATTTTGACAAGCCAATGTTGTGTTTCATACTAAAAACTGGAAGGAATTGAGCTGTAATTTGATCAGTGTTGCCATCATTAAACAGATGAACAGGTGCTGTGTCATCTCCCACACTTACTGTTCCACAAAAGCTGTTGGTTTATTTCCTTCCTCTTGTTTCTTCCTTCTCTCTTATGCTGATGACCCTGTTTTTACTATCACTTTCCTCTCTCAAGTTCATTCTCAAACACCTGTAGAAAATATTTTCTTTTATGCATTCAGTTTTTTTTTGAGAGCCATTCCAAGTTGGATGGATCATTGCCATTTAGTATCAATGAGGGAAGATGTTTTAATGGAATAACCTTTAAACCTCAAATCTGTTAAATGACTTAAAGAACTTTCTGATTGTTTGCACAGAACTTGAAGTTTTGCTGAAAAAGGCATTTTGTCAAACCATCTCATGTTGCAACTCAGGGCATTTGTAAAGAATACTACTGTTGAGGAAACAACATTGAGAAGGGAGTACTGATTGGTTGGCAAGTGTACTTTGATTGGGAGAGTTGGTGGCATGGGGAATATGCTAGAAAGTTGATGACTGACAGTTAACTGCTAAGTTTTGTTTAAATTTAAAACCAGGCAAGTTGACTTTGGTTGATCAAAGCACTGACCTGAGGAATGAACAAGAGAATAGCATTGCCAACTTTATCAAATTGAAACAAATGCTATGTGAGTATGAACTTTCTAATTGCAAAGAATAGGGCCCTGTGCATTGATATGTGCAACTTCCAGAGTACTGCAAGCCTATCTGAAATTGGCTGTCACTGCAATTCTTTATTCAATCAGGATTATTTAGCAAATGTCAAATTGCAGAATCACATCAAATTTTGGACATATTTTAGAGTTGCTGTGGTCAGTACTTTGCCTAGTGTGTATAGCTGAAGGAACATGCTGAGGCTGTTTCCATTTGTAAAAGACACTAGATTGAGAGGGAATTGATTTTAAGTGATGAGCCAGGTGCTGTGAAAATTCTTTTTCACACAGCGACTAGTTAGGATATGGAATGCACTACCTTGAAATGTGATTAGATTAGATGCCCTACACTGTGGAAACAGGCCAGTTGGCCCAACAAGTCCACACCGACCCTCTGAAGAGTAACCCACCCAGACCCACTTCCCTCTGACTAATGCACCTAACACTATGGGCAATTTAGCATAACCAATTCACCTGCCCTGCACATCTTTGGACTGTTGAAAGAAACCGGAGCACTGGAGGAAATCCACACAGACACAGGGAGAATGTGCAAACTCCACACAGTCACCTGAGATGGGAATAGAACCCAGCTCCCTGGTGCTGTGAGGTAACGGTGCTGACCACTGAGCCACCTGGATATGGAGAGAGGCAAGCAATTGACACTAGGTAATTTAGCTGGAACAGGCACAATGGGTCAAAGGGCATGTTCTGCACCAGAATGATTTTGTGAAAACACTCCACTGGTTGAAATTGTAACTACAAAAATGATTGTTGGAGGTTAGTCATCTCAGCTCCAGGATATCTCTGCAGGATTCCTCAGAGTAATGTTCTTGGCTAATAATCTTCAACTGCTTCATCAATGGGAGTGCCCCCCCCACCACCACCTTCAATTACAGTAAGGTCAGAAGTGGGGGTATTTACCCATGATTATACAAGGTTCAGCATCATTCATGCCATAAGTGCTGATGCCAATCTGCAGTGAGCGAATCTAACCATCATCTCTTCATTGCCAACACTAAAACTCTCACTGTCAATATCCTGGGGGCTACCATTGACCAGAAACTAAACTGGGCTCTCCATATAAACACTATGACTACAAGAACCGGTCAGAGGCTAGGAATTCTCTGGTGAGCAACACACCTTTTGTCTCCAAATTCTTCCCAATATCCACAAGGTACAAGTCAGGAGTTTGATTCCTGAACAATGCAGCCCATTTGACTGGCAACCCATCCACCATCTCCAGCATTCACTCCATCACCACTAACACATCATGACAGCAGCCTGTGTCATCTATACAATGCATAGCAATAGCTTACCAAATCTCCGCTGGAAGCACTTTTCAAAAGCTATGACCTTTACCACCATGAAGGACAAGGCAAGCAGATGCATAGGAACACCACCACCTGTAATTCTCCTCCACACACTGATGTTACTTTATACTGCCATTCCTTCACTATACCTAGGTCAAAGTCTTGAAATTCTGACCCTAACCGAGCTGTGGGAATACCTAAACCAAATGGACTACAGCAATTCACGAGGACAGTTCATCACCTCTGGGGCAATTAAGGATAGGCAACAAATGCTAACTTAGCCAGCGATGCCTATAGCCATGAATGAATGAAAAAACAGGGCATTGCACAACAAAGTCTGGTAATTTGCAATGATATAAAAGTACTGTTAATGAAGGATAGTCCTGCTCAATGAGGAAAGTAAGAATCTCACTGTAAAAGATCACGTTTAATTTCTTCAGGCAGAGGGTGGTGCCTCTGTGATGACACTGCAAAGGCCAGATCTTTGAGTGTATTTAAGACAGAGATAGTAGGTCCTGCATTAGTAAGGAGACCCAAGAGTTACAAGAAGAAGGTAGGAGAACGAGGTTGAGAAATATATTTCTCAACCATGATTGAATGGCAGAGCAGAGTCAGTGGCCAAATTCTGTTCTTATATCTTATTTAATGTCTTATGGTCTAAGGTTATGTCAATGATATTAAATAAATAGTTTGAGCTGATCTTCATAAATGATAGTGGAAGTGAGAATGTAGACATTCTAAAGCCAGTCTGGAACCAATAGAACTAATAGTAGGAAAGAAATTGGAATTGAAAAATGTGTAAGTACTCAAGGTGGATATGGCACAAAGCACTGGTATTATAAATCCTTGATCTTTCAACAGAATCAGAGAGGAAATAGCGACGGTTCTGAGCATAACTTTTCAATTATCGTAGACAGTTATTTGAAAGTGGAGAGAAGCCAACATAACATCCAAATGACTGTATATTGGTTGCTCTAACATTATTAGTGGGAAATTCCTAAAATGCACAATTTGTAATAAAACCAGTTTTGCTAGTTAATCAAGAACAGTGTGCATGGATTTGTTAATTCACATTGGACTAATATAGAATTTTTTTGAAACACTTATCACTACGTAAATAATGAGAAAGAAATTGATCAATTACACTGGTGTACTGGATGTTCGCAAGGCATGCAGAGAGGTTCACAGGCTCACCATCAAACATGTTGAATAAGAACATAGCAGCCAATCACAGGGCTGATTATTAAACAAAACTGCAAGTACACAAGATGAAAAAGGCTAATAATCTTTTGAATTTTACAAATGAATGGAATAGAATTAGCTTTATTATCACGTGTGCTCGAATGAGTGCAGTTAAAAGTTTGTAATGTCGCCACTTTGGCACCATCTTAGGTACCGGGTACCTAGATCCAGATACTTAAGTGTTTGTCACAGACTTGAAACGGTAAAAAAGTTCAGCATAGGAATACAAAGTTTTAAAAAGTACTCGAATTACTCAAAGTCCAGAATAAGAAGAAAAAGTATCTTTAGGAGTACTCAAATTCTAGTCCCTGTCCCGCCCAGCTTCAGAACTCAAGGCCTTGCTGCCTCCTCACGCTGGGCTCCAACCTGTGACTCATCTCCAGGAGGCCATTTTCTCTGCCAAGAGGGCCTAAACATCGGGGTCAGATTTTCAGTATTTGAGATTGAGGTGAATAGAAAAATATCTTCACTGAAAAAGTTGCAGATTTTTGGAATTCTTTACTCCACACAGCTAGAGGGTATTTGAGTATATTCAAGACTGAAATTGATACTCTTTGTGCTCAAAAATATATTAAGAAATTTGCAAATATTACAGGGAAATGGAATTGAAGCACAGTGACATCTCTATTTACATTGACTGGTGGAGCAGGCATGAGGGATCGTTTCTGTTAGTTATTCAAGCAGGTTGGCTGGATCCAGGAGCTTGTATGATTTAATCTGTGATTAGAGACAGGCAAAGTTTTGAGAGAGCAGTCATTTCCTTCTGGTTTAAGTCTTCCTACAGTCAGGCCCTTTTAAATACTGAGTTCTAGTAATCTATTGGTCTGCATTGGATGGAGAGGGTTTTCAGATCTCCCCATATCTACCTTGAGCTCAACATCTCAGAAATACGACGGGAAGGACAGAAAGGGAGGCAAGAAAGGAGGGGAAGTGGCGTTTTTGATAAGGGATGGCATTACAGCTGTACTGAGGGAGGATATTCCCAGAAATGCATCCAGGGAAGTTATCTAGGTGGAACTGAGAAATAAGAAAGGGATGATCACCTTATTGGGACCTCCTAACAGTCAGAAGGAAATTGAGAAACAAATTTGTAAGGAGATCTCAGCTATCTGTAAGAATAATAAGATGGTTATGGTAGGGGATTTTAACTTTCCAAATATAGACTGGGTCTGCCATAGTGTTAAGGGTTTAGATGGAGAGCAATTTAAGTGGGTACAAGAAAATTTTCTGATTCAGTGTGTGGATGTACCTACTGGAGAAGATGCAAAACTTGACCTACTCTTGGGAAATAAGGCAGGGAAGGTGACTGAGGTGGCAGTGGGGCAGCACTTTCAGGCCAGCGACCATAATTCTATTAGTTTTAAAATAGTGACAGAAAAGGATAGATCAGGATCAAAAAGTTAAAGTTCTAAATTGGAGAAAGGCCAATTTTGACAGTATGAGGCAAGAACGTTGATTGGGGGCAGATGTATGCAGGTAACAGGATAGCTGGAAAATGGAAAGCCTTCAGAAATGAGATAACAAGAGTCCAGAGACAGTATTATCCTGTTGTGATGAAAGGTATCGAGAATGCTGGATGACCAAAGAAATTGAGGGTTTGGTTAAGAAAAAGGAGGAAACATATGTCAGGTATAGACAGGATAGATTGAGTGAATCCTTAGAAGACTATAAAGGCAGTAGGAGTATACTTAAGTGAGAAACCAGGAGGGCAAAAAGGGGACATGAGATAGCTTTGGCAAATAAAGTAAAGGAGAATCCAAAGGGTTTTCACAAATAATTAAGGACAAAAGGGTAACTAGGGAGAGAATAGGGCTTCTCAAAGATCAGCAAAGTGGCCTTTGTTGGAGCCACAGGAGATGCGGGAGATACTAAACAAGTATTTTACATCAGTGTTTACTGTAGAGAAGGACATTGAAGATATAGAATGTATGGAAATAGATGGTGACATCTTGGAAAATGTTCATATTACAGAAGAGGAAGGGCTGGATGTCTTGAAATGCATAAAAGTGGATAAATCCCCAGGCCTTGATCAGGTGTACCCTAGAAGTCTGTGGAAAGCTAAGGGAGTGATAAGGACAAGCCAGGGCTCAATAGACTGGCGAGCCTGATGTTGGTGGCAAGTTGTTTGAGGGAATCCTGGGGGACAGGATGTGCATGTATTTGGAAAGGCAAGGACAGATATGGGGTAGTCAGCATGGCTTTGTGTGGGAAATCATGTCTCACAAACTTGATTTGAGTTTTTTGAAGAAGTAATGAAGAGAATTGATGAGGGCAGAGCGGTAGACGTGATCTATATGGACTTCAATAAGGCATTCGACAAGGTTAGCAAGGTTAGATCTCATGGAATACAGGGAGAACTAGCCATTTAGGATACCCTCCTGCATCAGACTCCAGCCCACGACTTGACCACCCTCTGTGGCCCCATGATCTTCCATTCTCCACTCCCACTAGATAAGTTTAAGAAGCTAAAGGTTGGTGGGTGGCGGGGGGGGGAAAGGAGTAGTTGTGGGGAAGAAAACTGCAGAAAGGAGAAGAAAAAATGAAAAAGGTAAAATAAAAACTGGCGAAACAGAGGAAATCTGGCTGGAGTGTCGTACTCTGCTGCCCTCTTGCCAGAAAGGAATGTAAATGGGACATCAAGTATATAATTATAAATATAAGATCTAATTATTTTCTATCAACCATTAAGCCACAGCTCTTCATGGAGAATTCAGTGCAACCATACCAAATGCTCATTATAGATTTAGGATGATTCAGCTGGATTCAGAGTGAAATGAAGACTATAAAACTCTGAGTGCATAGGAAAGACTTTCCACTTGCTTCAGGGTTCAGTGATGTGTTAGTTAGTTATCTTTAACACTGGGAGGCAAGAAAGAGACCAGTGCACTAGTTTGGAGATAAAGGTTCATAATATATTATGTAGTTTAGTTCCAAAATAGAGGGAACATGGGTTTTAATTTTCCATTCTGTAAAATATCTGACTTTCTTTTAGAAAACGTCAGAAAGTCCTTTAAAATAAAGCTGAAGACAGCATTTCCAGCAATGGTGATTTTAACTACAGGCATATTGCAAGTGGGTTCTGTCAGGAATCTGTTCACAGCTTGATCTGTACACAAGGCAGAACAATGTAAAGCAGCTGTTTGTAAATACAGAAAATGTTTGTACATTGGTCTTTAAAATTACACCCCTGTATTGCATCACTGGATATTTGCAAATCACCTGGAAATGACTAGCAAACCCCCTTAGGGAGATATTTGCTAAGCTATCTGCTGACTTGAGTTTTCTCACTCTGAGAGAGAGTGGTCCAGACACAGGTTCATTCAGATAGACAAGATCTATAAATGACAAAATGTGTTGTCAGTTGAGCAGTCTCAAAACTAGTTGGAGCACAAATCCTGACTTGCTTAGAAGTAAACTTCATTGGCAAAAGGCCATGGAGATGTCAGCGATGAAGGCATCATTAAATTCATGTCTTTAGCAGTGTTTAAGAAACCCATCTGAACTGAAATTACCTTGAGATATTAGTTGAGTAACATCAAGTGAATGCACAGAACTTGCTGAAAAGAAGGGTGCTTACAGATGTTCAGAAGATTGATCATTGGATCTGAAACATTAACTCTCCTTTCTCTTCACAGATACTGCCAGACCTGCTAAGTTTTTACAGCAATTTCTGTTTTTGTTTCCGATTACAGACATGTCAGCTGAGAAAAGGGATTTAGTCTGGAGACTTTTCACTAAGTCTTGAATGTTGGTAAGGTTATTGTTGGGGTTAGAGTTGAATTGTCCTTCAGATATTTGTAATTAGTTTGTTCTTGTACAGTATAACGGTTCATGTTTTTCCTTGTGTGATAAACTTTGTTTTCTTTTGTGACAAACACATGGAAATCAAATTCAAATAAGTTGCCCATCATAACACTATGCCAGGTCTCATTCTGGGATCTGAGCTGTCCAGGATGACTATCAGCCAGTTTCTCCTTTACTAAAGATCCAGCACAGGTCATGGGACACACTGCAAGTTTCTACAGTTCAAAAAAGAGTAGGAAAAAATTAAAGTGGAAACGCATGATTTTGATCTTGCATGTTGTGGACCATACTTAACCTGTCTTATAATGTTTCAGATTTCTACACAAGATTCCCTTAAATTCTTAAGTTTTATACCTTAAAAAAAAAGGGAGTGCCAAAGAAGTTGCTATCTTTTGAATTAACAATGCCAAGCGCTTCACCTGTACCTGTAGAGAAAATAAAACAGTGTTTTTCCAAACTCATGTCTGCTGCTACAGTGAAGGTCAGGGGGTAAATGAACAGTGCCTGAAAAATCATTAGCTACAGGTTTCCCCCAAAAGTTGCACATCCTCCAGACTTTGAAGTATAATCATTGATGAGGAGACAATGCTTGGTCAAAACCCTGGCACTCCTTCCCGAACAGCACTGTGGCTACAACAGAGAACGAAACTGAGCCTGTGAACAATTGACAACTTCTGATGTTTTTGGATTACCAATAGCTGCAGTGAGCTGCCCTGAACTAACTGATGCCATGTGGAATTTAATTTCGGGGGTGGGGAGGGGAAAAAAAGAGAGAAAGAAAGAAGAAAAGAAAAGAGAGAGAGCGCGTGTGCGAGCACAGAGTTAGATTTAAACAATTTTTTAAAAAATCAGATACAAAAATCAGCCCACTCTTACCCTGAAGTGCTCCAGCTTTATGAAAATTGCAATGGAAGTAGAAGGGATGGGACAATAAAATCAATTCAGATGTTTGCTCATGTGATTTCCCCACTCCCAACCATTTCAGAAATCAGTGTGTGTGAGTTATTTTAAGAAATCCTTGCTAAGAATTTATGAATTGGCACAACAGCTGGAGCAAAAGCCTGGAGTTTTGAAAGTAGATTTTTTTTCCCCTTGGAGTTCGGTGACTTTAGAACTCTGAATATCTTCTACTTCGGAGTCAAATGGCTGCCTATGTCAAAATTAATGTTCTATATTTATGGGCCAAACCAGGAGGAGTGAGAATAAAAAAAGTGCCACTGAAATAGTAAAAGCCTTTGATATAATTAAGAATATAGGTCACTCTAGGTTCAAAACAAAAAAAGGCACCAACATTCTGAAGATAACAGAACAATTAAGCACAAACATTGTAGCTTTTTAATTGAATCTAATACAAAACAATTGCCATCTTGTTCATTGGAAGTAACTCGTGGATCAATATTCATTGAAGTTCAGTTTCTTACAGTTGTTAAATCACATTGGCAAAGGCACTTTGGTTATAGACAAAAGTAACTTTAGAGAGAGTATTATCTTAACCCAGAGGAAAAAAAACCACTTATCAAAAATGTTGAAAAATGCAAAACATTGAAGAGTATCAATTGTTTCACTGAGCCTCATCCAGTTCTTCCTCATCCACGTCAAAATCCTCACCTTCATCAGCTGTTGCATCTTGATATTGCTGGTACTCTGACACCAGGTCATTCATATTGCTTTCAGCTTCACAGAACTCCATCTCGTCCATTCCTTCACCAGTGAACCAGTGCAGGAAAGCCTTTCTACGGAACATGGCTGAAAACTGTTCAGAGATTCGTTTGAAGAGCTCTTGAATGGCTGTACTGTTCCCGATGAACGTGGAGGCCATTTTGAGTCCCCGGGGTGGAATGTCACAAACAGCCACTTTGACATTGTTGGGAATCCATTCCACAAAGTAGCTACTGTTCTTGTTCTGAACTGCAAGCATCTGCTCATCTATTTCCTTCATCGACATGGCACCTCGGAACACAGTGGCGACAGTCAGATAACGTCCATGACGTGGGTCACAGGCTGCCATCATGTTTTTGGCATCAAACATCTGTTGGGTGAGCTCAGCGACTGAAAGAGTGCGGTACTGTTGACTGCCCCGGGCAGTCAGAGGGGCAAAGCCAGGCATAAAGAAGTGCAACCGAGGGAAGGGCACCATGTTCACAGCCAGTTTCCTCAGATCTGCATTCAGCTGGCCAGGGAAACGCAGAGATGTGGTCACTCCGCTCATTGTTGCGGACACCAGATGGTTCAGATCTCCATACGTTGGAGTGGTGAGTTTGAGTGTACGGAAACAGATATCATACAGGGCCTCGTTGTCAATGCAGTAAGTTTCATCTGTGTTCTCAACTAACTGGTGAACTGACAACGTGGCATTGTAAGGCTCAACAACAGTGTCTGATACTTTTGGAGATGGCATGACACTGAAGGTGTTCATAATTCGATCAGGATATTCTTCACGGATCTTGCTGATGAGGAGAGTACCCATGCCAGAGCCTGTGCCACCTCCCAGTGAGTGGGTGAGTTGAAACCCTTGCAGGCAGTCACAATTCTCACATTCCTTTCTCAGCACATCCATCACAGAGTCAACCAGTTCAGCACCTTCAGTGTAGTGTCCTTTGGCCCAGTTATTTCCTGCACCAGTTTGTCCTATTAGACAGATAGGAACAAAAAAAAAGCAAAAAAGTTGTACAGGTTGAGTCGAGCCATTACTAGAGTTGCACTTCTATTCAGAACAAAATAGAAAAACCTCAAATTACATTTTCACGACCACAAGTGGTTGTTCTGTAAAACTTTGTTCCAAATGTCAACACAAAGCAATTTCATGCATCAATTTCTGCCATCACTTCACATCACAGCAGTTTCACGGCCAACCTGGACTCACTGGCTCAGCTGGTTAAAAAGTCCAGTTTAGTAATTTCCTGTGTGGGTTTTAAGAAAACAGGATGGAAGTGAAATGTGACAACAAAACCCCCAAGTCTATTCCACTCACACTGATGGAACCAAAAATTGTACTTGTGGGATAAAATAGGTTACCTACCTTCAGTAGAGTTCTTCACTATTTGAAAATTTATCTTTTCCCAAATAGATAGTGCTTTTTGAAATGCATTTCTGGGTGTTCAAGTTATTAAGTAGTGAAAATGCTCAGAACAGTAACAGTGTGTGTGCACAGCCTGGTCTCTAAGGAAAAGCAGATCAGTGGCACCACACTGGCACTGTTGGACAGCAGGGAGAGTGGAGTGGGGGTGAGCTCTAGTGCTAGGGGATTCTTACTGTCAGGGCACAGATAGATAGGTGTTTATGACCACAAGTCTATCACCCTGGTGAGACTGAGAAGGAAGTTTGTGTTGGCACAGGATATTCTAAAGTGTAGGGGGAGCAGCCAGAGGTAGTAGTCTGTATTGGTACTAAACATTGGCAGAAAGAAGAGGCCTGGCAATGGGAGTTCTGTAGGAAGTTGAAAATCAGGACTTACATGGACAGAGTTCAGGAATATGAAGGGTGCAATTGTACTACAGGCCTCCCAACAGCCAGCAGGTAATAGGAGGAAGAAGTGACCAGATTATGGAAACAGTGGTTTTTAAACTCTATTTGACTTGGATTCTTAATGCCACATGCTTAGATAGCAGAGTTTGTTGTGTTTCCAGGACAGGTTTTTGAAACAGTATGTAAACAGTCCAACTTGGGAAGGGGCCACATTCAACTTTGATTTGGGCAAATGAGCCTGGCCAGGCGATCAGTTTCAATGGCGGAATCATTTCAAGAACAAGATGACAATTCTGTGAGTTTAAGTTACTTATGGAAAAGGATAGAGTAATCCTCAGGTGCTAGCTACAATAGTAGGCAGGAACTGGAGAATGGGAGGAAAAAAAAAGTGAGGATTGCAGATGCTAGACATCAGTCAAAAAAGGTGTGGTGCTGGAAAAGCACAGCAGGTCAGGCAGCATGTGAGGAGCAGGAGAGTCAATGTTTCAGGCATAAGCCCTTCATTAGGAAGGTGGGGCCCCACATTCCTGATGAAGGGCTGATGCCCAAAAATATCAACTCTCCTGCTCCAGGAACTGGAGCATGTAGATTCAAAGCAGTGGTTTGAAGGTAAATTTCACATCTGACAGGTGGAAATCTTTTAAAGTCCAGTTTATCAGGACAAGTATGTTCCTGTGGAAGAGGATAAAGGATAGCAAGATTCAAGAGAAATTGAGAACTTAGTGGAAAAAAGGGACATGCATAACATGTAAGGAACTGAAGACAGGTAGTGCTTTTGAATACACAAAGATAGCAGGAAAGAATTTGAACAAGGAATTGGGAGGGCAAAGAGGGGCTATGACGTTAGGGAACAGAATTAAGGGAAAGGGTAGGTCCACTCAAGAACAAAGGAGGAAATTTGTGGTGCCAGGAGATAGTGGGTGAGATCTTTAATGAAGATTTGCATTGGTATTAAAAAGGAAGACATGGAAGAGTCTCAGGACGAGTACAGTGATTTTCTATGGTATGTCAATACAAAAAGTCAGTGTTGGGTGTTTTGAAAAGCATTAGGGTGGACCAGTCCCCAGGGCTGGAAGGGATCTATCCCAGAATGTTGAGAGGGGCAGGCAAGGAAGTTACAAGGGTTTCGTTCAAAAATCTTTGAATCTTTAGTGACAGGAGAGATCCCGGAGGGCTACAGAATAGCTTATTGTTGCTTTCTAAAGAAGTACAGACTGGTGAGTATTACATCAGTGATAGAGAAATTATTGGAGCAGATTCTTAAAGACAGGATTTACTCACATTTGGAAGATTATTGATTTGGTTGCAATAGACAGCATGGCATTGAGCAGAGGTGTTAGTGTCTCAAACTTGATTATCTTTGTCACTTCCTCAAACACAATGGATGAGGGCAGAGCATTGTCTAAAGTCCATAGCCAGTCTCGAATGGCAGGTTGATACACATGGGACACAGCTGGCAAGATGGATACAGGACGGTGGGAGATTTGTTACAACCAAAGCAGCCATCTTGGTCACATTAAAAGCCTGGAAACCATTGTAAATCTCATTAGTGTCTGCTTGTTAAGCTTATATATTCCCAGGCTCAGTGAGATGGTGACCTTGCAGCTGTGAAACTCTTTCCCAGCATGGGAGTGTTCTTTTACAAGAAAAAAAACTATTGTAATAGTAACACTTGCTTAACAGCTACTAACTTGCACTGTCCAGACACTACATGATTGGGGTTAGGGTTGAGCAAAGTGCCTACTTGCTCGTTATAGTGCAATTAAGAGTTTGCTGATTAAGTGATTGTAACCTATATAAATCACAACTGTATCACAGAGTGACTGTGACCATCAGGTCAACTTGTCTCTCACGAGTTCACAAATAATCAGTCAATAAGACTTGCGTGGCATGATTCATTGTTCGTCTAAACTGGACCACTACGAGTGAGTCACCCATTGCATAATTCATTTCATCCCCAATAGTTGGCGTAGTCAGCAGGATCTCTATTTCGGAAATTTCCTGACATTCCCTCCCTCTCTTCTCTTTCTCTCCCCTCCCTCCCCGGGCTTTGAATATCTCCCTATTTTGTGCAAACTCCTGAAGCTGGTGGGTTTAGTTTGTGAAGTGATAGCAGACGATCATTCCTCAGTCAGCAGGTTTGTATTTTTTGCAACAAAGCCGGAGGAGTTGTCTTCACCGTTGGTAGTGTTTCCCTCAGCCACAAGCTGGAGTGGGTAGGATTGGGCTGTGGCGATGGAGGCTAGTAGTTTTAGTTTTGCTTTAAGAATCAGGTAACTACACCTTGAGCCACTAGCAAAGTGTGGCAGCAATAAAGGGTGTGTTCGGAGACTCTGCCAAAGCCACCCTGGCAGTTCCTCCTGAGCCAACAAGTGTGCACAGGGAGCTGGGTTCCCTGTTAAGCTATGGGCTGTTGTGATGCACTGAGGCAATATTGGGTTGAAGGAGACTCGCCTGACTTTGATTAATTTGGCAGCAGTTGCCTTGAGTTGTTGGCCAGGATCCCACCTTCTGGTGTCTGTCTCTGCTTCTGTGTGTCCTTGTTCTTGTGTTTTTATTTTGCTGTCTGCTCTGTTTAAGGGACACTTATGATAGACAGCCCCCAGGGATGAGGTTACCTTGTCCTACTGTGAAGGGTGGCCTGCAACATCTGGGATGTTTGATAAGGACTCTGCAGTGCCACGGTAAATACATGAAGTGCAAGAAAGAGTTAGGAAACTGCTGATACTTCTGGGTTCACCAGCTGACATTTGGAGAGAAGTGGGCAATAGCTGTTAATGTTATTCCTTTGATCTACATGGGTGGTCCCATGGCAATTAGCCTTGTGGATTTGTTTAAAATTAGACAAGATTA
Source organism: Chiloscyllium punctatum (assembly GCF_047496795.1). Classification (NCBI taxonomy): domain Eukaryota; kingdom Metazoa; phylum Chordata; class Chondrichthyes; order Orectolobiformes; family Hemiscylliidae; genus Chiloscyllium; species Chiloscyllium punctatum. Next base: position 15,762,251 of record NC_092743.1, read on the forward strand.
TTGGTCGGTTAACATTCAGGGCAGGTATGGCAATTCCACCTGGGATCATAACTAAGTGCTCACGTCTTGAAAAGAAATGTAAGAGGTTGCTAAAGGACCCCACTGATCCTCCAAACACCCTCCTCCTCCTCCTGTTCCCTTTGCACCCCCTGCCTTACTGCCCTCAGTACCCCAAAAAGCCCTGTTTCACTTTCTGACCAAGCCCCTTATGGCGGAGATTGGTGCCTTCCTTACTACTGGAGACAGTGAGCAGGTAGGTGCTGAGCCCAGTGCTGCTTTGGTACCACCTGAGTCTCACCACCCCCAAGGGGGTGGTCTTATAACATCCCAGCTGGCACCTCATGTTTCACTGCAACAGCCACCTTATTCTACACTCCCTGGCCATTGCTATGGTAACCACTTAAATCAGCAGTTGGGCCTTGACCATATCAACCTCCGAGGGGGTGCCTCCCTCAGTCCTCTCATGGCACAATTGTCTAGAATAATGATAGGACACACAACTTGGCAAGCCAAGTCTTGGACCCACGTGGAGGTCCGTGGGATGCTCCAGATCCAACATAGAAATACCTTCAAATTTGTAAAAGCTAATTCTAACTGCCACCTGCAGGAGGTGCAGCCTTTACTCCAACTGGCTTCCAGTTCGCTTCTGGAACAGGGCATCCTGGTTCCTACACAGAGCCCCTGCAATATCCCAAATTTTGCCTGTGCTAAAACCTGACATCTTGCATTAATCGATGGGCTGTCAACACGGTTGTTCCTTGCTCCCCTGTAGTCCCTGACACTAATACTATTCTCATTATCCTCCCTGTCTCAGCCACTTGTTTTTCTGTGGTTGACCTCTGCTCTGCCCTTTCCTCTATTAAGTTGTCCTCTGATAGTCACCAAAAGTGAAGGCAAAACAAAAAAAAAAGTGCTGACTGTCAGTACACATGGACTCTGCTTCCAAGAGTATATAGAGGTAAAAACAATGACTGCAGATGCTGGAAACCAGATTCTGGATTAGTGGTGCTGGAAGAGCACAGCAGTTCAGGCAGCATCCAAGGAGCTTCAAAATCAAGAGTATATGGAAAGCCCCACTGTTCAGTGTGCTCGAGACCCTCCACATGCCTTGCAACAGCATCCTTGTTCAATGTGCTGATTATTTTCTCATTGTCTCCACTTCATCTGATGCCTGCATGCAAGATACTGTTTCCCTGCTTCAGTGCTTGGTACAGGATGGCCACAAGGTTTCTGTGGATGAGATGCAGCTCTGCCAACCCACTGCTCATTACTTGGGTTTCACAAATTGCTGGGTACTAAGACACTTGCTGTTGATCACTCAAAAGGCCATCACAAATCTCCCTCCCTCCCAAACATGTACTGAACTTGTCATTTCTGGGGATAGTGAATTACTGGAGGCACTGGATTCTTGATCTTTGAGAGATTACCTTTGAGAGAAGTGTCTTCACCTTAGAACCCACTGAGGCTGCAGTGGACCCTGAAATGACAGGCTTTTGAACAATTGAAGTCCATATTGAGCTCTGCACTTGCTTTGGGTCTTCTGGATTATTCACAGCTGTTTCAACTTAATGTTGCTGAGGGGGGGGGGGGGGGGGGGAAAGAAGGGTTATGCCTCGAGAATTCTGACAAATGCATGGAGATCTCTAGCACAGTGTCATCTTTTACTCTGTCCAGTTGCTTCCTGGCACAAGGGGAATGCTGGAGGGTTTGTGAGCTGCAGCAACTGCCTTGGTAATGGTTGAAAAGTCTACCTTCCTTGTGCTGGATCATCCATTGCACTGTTTTTGTTCCATGTTTGGTTTCCCTGCTACTGAACTCTGCAGCTACCCAACATTTTACTGCTTCCAGACACGGGCTAGGTCATTCTACTCTCCCACTATAATCTTATTCTGCACTGTGCCCCACCTTTGAATCCCACTACCCTCCTTCCTATCACCAACTCCTTAGGGTAACCAGACTGATTGTTTATACATCGTCCATGTTGTTACCTTTCGCTCAGACCTTTCAGAAACCCTTCTGGGAAATCTTATATGGTCCTTTTCACAGATTGCTCCTCCTAGAGGCAGATCACGTGACCCTGGCAGGCTGTGCTGTCTAAACATCATCTGAAGTCCTTGAATCTGCAGCACTCCCCAACAGTACTTCTACACTGGCAGCGGGGAGTTTTGCTCTTACATGGGCACACATCTTAACTACTGGAAAGTCTGTTAACATTTATACTGATTCCCACTATGCTTTTGGAATGGTGAAAGATTTAGGGGCTCTCTTTAAGCTTGGGGGGTTTCATCACTTCAGGTAAACCCTTACAACATGAGCAGCTTTAATAATCTTAAGGCCATTCCCCCTCCCTTTGGCTGTAGCTGTCATCAAATGCACTGCACACAGCTGCTGGAGATAATGGCACCTGTAGCAATGCTTTTGCTGATAGGGCCACTCAGGTGGCTGCTACTAATCCAAATATGCAAGTTTTACAGACCCCTAAAATTACACAAGCTTCCCATTGTTCCTGATCTTTTAGAGGACATCGGTAATGCTCAGCAGGCAGCCCCTCAATTTGAGCACATTCATTGGGCTAGTTTAGTTACCCCTGAATCCTTTTGTCTTATGGTTCCTAAAGGCTGCACCATCTGCTGCAAGTCCTACATTGCCTAGCCCTGGCCACGTTGGTTAGTGGGGCATGTGCCATACAGTCACATGTTTTTGTTATGCCCCTGGCTTCACTCCTGCTTGTGCTTTGTTGCCACACTTTTATTTGCCTACGAAACATTCACTCAAAGCCACCGGCCAAGTTGGACCATCTTCCTGTCCCCTTTGTGAAACTGCAGATAGATCTTTACACATATGCCAACAAGGCTGGGTTTCCATTACTTACTGGTGATTGTAGAGATGTTCTCCAAATGGGTTGAGGCTTTTACCACCAAGGATGATGCTATGGCAGTTGTTAAACATTTACTGAGGGATAAGATTCCTAGATGTAGCATCCCTGGGTCTACTGACAGTGATTTAAAAAGGTACTAATTTCACTTTGTGGTCATTAAAGCTATTAGTAAGGCTCTGGGAATTTCCTGGCAACATATTCCTTTATCGGGCACAGTCCTGTGTTATGGTGGAAAGGAGCAACTGCGCCCTTAAAACAGCCAGTATTAAGCTATCTCAGGATATGGGCTTACCCAGGCCTGAAGCTCTGGGTAACTCTCAGGTCTCACTCCTTAGTCTTTGATTATACTAAGGCCCTGTGTCAAGAGCAGAGTCACATCAGCAGAGAGCACAGGAGGCCTAGTTGCAGGAGACATGGGTCTGCCCATTTAAAAATCTCAAAAGGAGTGAGACCTGTTATAGTCTGTCATAGTGATGTACAGCATGGAAACAGACCCTTCAGTCCAACCCATCCATGCTGACCAGATATCCCAACCCAATCTAGTCCCACCTGCCAGCACCCAGCCCATATCCTTCCAAACTCTTCCTATTCATATACCCATCTTCAAATGTTGCAATTGTACCAGCCTCCACCACATCCTCCGACAGCTCATTCCATACACGTACCACTGAAAAGGTTACACCTTAGGTCTCATATTTTTCCCCTCACCCTAAACCCATGCCCTCTAGTTCTGGACTCCCCGACCACAGGGAAAAGGCTGTCTATTTATCTTATCCATGCCCCTCAAATTTTGTAAACCTCTATAAGGTCACCCCTCAGCCTCTGACACTTCAGGGAAAACAGCCCCAGCCTGTTCAGCCTCTCCCTCTAGCTCAAATCCTCCAACCCTGGCAACATCCTTGTAAATCTTTTCTGAACCCTTTCAAGTTTCACAACATCTTTCCGATAGGAAGGAGACCAGAATTGCATGCAATATTCCAACAGTGGCCTAACCAATGTCCTGTATAGCCGCAACATGACCTCCCAACTCCTGTACTCAATACTCTGACCAATAAAGGAAAGCATACCAAACACCACCTTCATTATCCTATCTACCTGCGAGTCCACTTTCAAGGAGGTCATAGTTTGGTTAACCCGATTCGAAATGGAATATAGAGCAAGGGGCAGAGCTTCAGGCCTGGGTAAGCCCATACCCTGAGATAGCTTAATACTGGCTGTTTTAAGGGTGCCGTTGCTCCTTTCCACCATAACACAGGACTGTGCCCGATAAGGAATATGTTGCCAGGAAATTCCCAGAGCCTTACTAATAGCTTTAATGACCACAAAGTGAAATTAGTACCTTTTTAAATCACTGTCAGTAGACCCAGGGATGCTACATCTAGGAATCTTATCCCTCAGTAAATGTTTAACAACTGCCCTAGCATCATCCTTGATGGTAAAAGCCTCAACCCATTTGGAGAACATCTCTACAATCGCCAGTAAGTAATGGAAACCCAGCCTTGTTGGCATATGTGTAAAGATCTATCCGCAGTTTCACAAAGGGGACAGGAAGATGGTCCAACTTGGCCAGTGGTTGAGTGAATGTTTCATAGGCAAAATAAAAAAAAGTGTGACAACAAAGCACAAGCAGGAGTGAAGTCAGGGGCATAACAAAAACATGTGACTGTATGGCACATGCCCCACTAACTAACGTGGCCAGGGCTAGGCAATGTAGGACTTGCAGCAGATGGTGCAGCCTTTAGGAACCATAAGACAAAAGGATTCGGAGGCAACTAAACTAGCCCAATGAATGTGCTCCAATTGAGGGGCTGCCTGCTGAGCATTACAGATGCCCTAGGGGTCAGTGCTGGGACCAGATTATATTTTTAGTAAATGATTGGAGGAGAATGCAGGTAGCCTGATTGGCAAGTTTGAGGAGGATACGAAGATTGGGGGAGCTGTGGATAGTGAGGAGGATTGCCAGATGATAGAGAGGTTGGAGGCTTAGCCACAAAAAAAAGGCACATGGGGTTTAATGTCAACAACTTAGAGGATGCTTTTTGCAAGATCAGAGGGAAATGGCAGGACCTTTAGCAACATCAAAGGGAATCTCAACATACAGATGCAGAGTTCCCTGAACGTGGCAACATGGCACGATGCCTACATTGGTTGGGGTACAGTATGAAAATTTGCAAGTCATGTTGCAGCTGTATGACTAGTTCCAGCCACGTTTGAAACAGTGTACAATTCTAGTCACCACACTACCAGAAGGATGGTGAGGAAACAAACCATTTACCAGGATATCGCTGGTTTGGGGGATATTCAAGAACTGGACAAACTTTAATTGCTTTCATTTGAAAGTCAAAAGAAAGAATGAGGGGTGACCCATTAGAATTTTAATATTAAAAGAGGCATGGACAATGTAGAGGCATGGACACAATGTATAGTCAAGAGTCTCTTATTCCAGGGTAGAGGTGAAATTACTAGGGGACATAGTTCAATGTAAAACAGGTGCAAGTTTAAGAAAATGAGGAAATTGTTTTATAAAAATAAAAAGGGGAAACGTGCCTGAATGCATTGACAGAGGAAGTGGTGGAGGCAGATACAATAGCAACATTTAAGAGTATCTTGATAGATATAGAAATAGACAGGGAATACTGTGGAGGGATACAAACTGCAGAAGCAAAAAAAGGTTAAATTTAGAAAAGCATCATGTGTCAGAGCAGTCTTGATGTGCTAAAAGATCTGTTCCTGCATGGTTTTCTGATCTTAACATTTTAAACACCAAGTCTAAGCAATAGAAATACTAGAGGAGGTTGGGCCCTTTGAGCTGAATATCCTTCCACAAGGCAGAATGAGATCAGGTCCTCACGTGAGGGAGACAAATGGGACTTTAGACATTTTTAGATAGAATTCCACTCTACAACATTGCTATTCCACGATATCAGACCAAAAACAATACTAAGAGGCTAATCTTTGTTTTCCTGTTATTTGCCTTTTCAGCTCTTAAATGATCTGAACTCCAGACAATAAATTGCAGAGTCTGCTGACTGAGGTCACAGCCACTCTGCTGAACAAGCTGAACACTACTGCTGGGATCAGCCACACTGGAGCTCAGACAGACTTTTCAAAAGAGAGGTCTATGGCTATAAAAAAAGTATGTGGTCATTACAGCTGAATCATCTCATTGTACTGGCCAACTGACTTTCATTGCATGTCTGTTCAGAGATGGTGTTTACTTAAATCCTCTGGCAGTTATGAACTTAGTAACACCCAAAAAAATCCTCCTACCATTAACATTTTAGTTACCATCTGGCTTCTACAGCCGAAGAATGATTGATTACACTTAATGTAAATCCTATAAACCATCCCCACCAATTCTACAAAGAAGGCAGGTCAAGCTACAACAGCTGCCATACAGCAATCTGACAGATTTAAAAATTATCTTAAAACACAAGCTTCAGAACACTGTAGGGTCAAAGGCATGAAAAGACTGCCTCAATCCTTTGCAATGATGTCATTTGTCCTCTCCACTTATGCCTATATTTGTAGAGAACAGAAAGTAAGACGCCACTTCTGGAACACTGAGCAGTTAACGGACTTGAAGTTTCTCACTGTGCCATGAGCTACAGACACTGCAATTTCAACACAAGGTAGCCATAACGTCAGCGATGACAGCTTTTTTCAAACTATTAGAACAGCCTGTAGGACACCATCCTGTCTAAACAAATTGAGTCTCCATTATTCAGTACAGAAAGCTCAGACTCATTACAGAAAGATGAAAAACTTGAGTTTTGAGATTGTGGGCTGCATGGTGGCACAGTGGTTAGCACTGCTGCCTCAGCACCAGAGACCCGGGTTCAATTCCCACCTCAGGCGACTGACTGTGTGGAGTTTGCACATTCTCCCAGTCTCTGCGTGGGTTTCCTCCGGGTGCTCCGGTTTCCTCCCACAGTCCAAAGATGTGCAGGCCAGGTGAATTGGCCATGTTAAATTGCCTGTAGTGTTAGGTAAGGGGTAAATGTAGGGGTATGGGTGGGTTGCGCTTTGGCGGGGCAGTGTGGACTTGTTGGGCTGAAGGGCCTGTTTCCACACTAAGTTATCTAATCTGAAAGTTTCCATTTGGTATTAGACTCCTTTCTATATTTTGCAGCCAGTAAGCTGTAGATTACACTTAATGAAGTTAAAATCACTGCAATTGGATGCTATAATTAGAGACTTGACATGAAAATAATTCACCTTCATTCCAAATTTACAACATATTTCAAGCTTATTTGTACTTTAACGTTCCCAGACAGTGATGTGGTGTAATCAGATATCAACTTCATCCCAACGAAGATTAATTTCTTTTTCCAAGATAAAATTCAGAGGGAAGTCTTGTTTCCCAATATAGAATCCCTACAGTGGTGAAAACAGGCCCTTCGGCCCAACAAGTCCACACCAAGGCTCTGAAGAGTAACCCACCCAGACACATTCCCCAACTATTATCCGATATTTACCTCCAACTAATGCATCTAACTCATATCCCTAAACACTATGGGCAATTTAGCATAGCCAAGTCACTTAACCTGCACATCTTTGTATTGTGGGATGAAACCCACACAGACACAGGGAGAATGTGCAAACTCCACACAGACAGGTGCCTGAGGTTGGAGTTGAACTGGGGTCACTGGCGCTTGAGCCAGTAGTGCCAACCATTGTGCCACTGAGTCAGCTAAATTGGAACATTATGAAAACAAAACTATGGACAGCAAATACTGGAGTTTTTCCAGTAACTTCTAACTTCAACAGCTCTGTCAGAACCCGAGAGAGAAAGCAGAGTTGAAGTTTCAGGTCCAGTGGAACTTTCTCATCATTATTCAAGTTGGTTTCTATTTTAGATTGGTTGGAAAAGGAAAACCTGACAGGTGAAAAATAACTTGGACCTTTGGTAACTGGAACTAGAGCTATTTTAGGTCATTCTACAGATCAGCTATAACAAGCCAGTTTTGCAATTCAGTGACGAGAATGGTCATTGGCACAGCTAACATTCATCACCACTCCTAGTGAGCCACCTTGAACTGCTGCTGTCCTTTTCCAGGATTTTGACCCAGTGACAAGAAGAAAAAAAAAGACATATTACCAAGATGAGATGCGTGACTTGAAGAGTGGGACTGCATGGTCAGAAGGTCGAGAGCCAACCTCAATCCAATTCGTATCACCCTCCAGCAATTGCTCATTAAATGATATGAGATTGACAGTTATTTAAGTGTCTTGTTTTGGAATGTGGAAGACACATTGAGGGGTTGCAGATGTGTTTATTTCAGAAAAAAACAAAAACAGATTGCTGCTCTCTATGGTCAAATCCAGTTAAAGAGGGACTCCATCAAATTGTGGTAAAGCAGATCAACACTTAAAGCAAGGAGTTTCTGACAAGCATTGAACACTGCTCCAAAATGGAAGGTTTATCTCACAGATAGAGAACAGTACTGTCCTAGAACTTGAGGGCATAGGGTGAGGGGGCAAGATATAAAAAAGGGACCCAAGAGGCAACTTTTTCAGGCCTAGGTTGGGTGTATAGAATGAGCTGCTAGAGGAAGTGGAGGCTAGTACAACTGCAGCATTTAAAAAGGCATCTGGATAGGTATATGAAAATAGGAAGGGTTTAGTGGGATATTGGCTAAATGCTGGCAAATAAGACTAGAGTAGGTTAGGATATCTGGTTGGCATGGACAAGTTGGATTGCAGGATCAGTTTCCATGCTGTACATCCTTATGACTACTATCAATACTCCAATAAGAAATTCAGAAGATCTTTATCCAGCAAAGTTAGAATGTAGCATTCACTGACCAAGGTGAATAACTAGATGCAGTTAAAGGGAAGCTGAATGAACAAGGACAAAGCAATGGAAAGATACTGATACACAGAAGAAACTCATGTGGATTCTAAAGACCAGCATGGACTACTTCGGCTGAATGGCCCACTTGTCTGTTGTAAACAGGTCACTCCAACAACACCCTCTACACCCTTTGCAAGCTAAAAATAATCTAATTCTGGTGGTTAGGCAGTCTAAGGCAATGAACTGTACACAAATGGAATCTGATCTTTCAAGAGTAAAGATATGAACACAAAGGGTATAAAAATTTGGAACTTCTCCCCAAACAACAAGTATACATTTTCCATCTGCAAGGTATCAATTTCAATATCCAATATTATGAAGCAGATTATGCAGTTCAGTTACAGCTCAGCCACGATCTCATGAATGAGAGAACTGGTTTGAAAGGCTGAATGGCCTCCTCCTATTCCTACAAGGATCTGTTGGGTGGTTTAGAACAAAGGAGGGGAATTAACACCAGCACAACATATGGGTTGACTGGCCTTTTTCTGCACTGATATGGTATCTAAAATGGTGCAGTGAATTCTCTGCGTCATAGACCCTTGCATAAAAGCAAATCAGTCCATTGCTTCAATGCTAACCCTTCTGATCTCAATATCATCTTTTTGTGCCTTAGGGAGTTATTGAAGTCAGTCAATGAAAGCAATTCACCAACTTGCCTTGGAGAAACACAGCAGGCATTGCAGCATCAGTGGTGGGAGTAACAGAATGTTTCAAATCTAAAATAAACTTACCTAAACATTAACAGAGTCTCTCCACAGATGCTTCTAGAGCCTGAGAAGTTTTAGCATTTGTTGCTTTCATTTCAGACTGAAAAGTAAAATACTATAAATGTTTCATTGAAATGAAGTCAATATCTTGATGTAGATTATGATCACCATTTCTTCACTGTCACTGGGCCAAAATTCTAGAACAGCACAGCAGGTATTTCTAAACCCCAAGTGCTGCAGTGATTCAAGAATGTACCCTTGAACACGGTAGGGTTGGCCATAAACTTGGCTGAGATAGGAATACCCACATCCCATGAACAAACAAAGGACTGATTTGCAATAAAAGTCTACTGGGAATTAATGTAGGAGCAAATTACTGCAGATGATGGAATCTGTACTGAAAACAAAGTCTGAAATCAGAGCTATGAAGTGCCATCTAGATTCAAAACATTAGCTTGCTCTCTCTCGCCATGGATTCTCTGATCCTTATGATCTCCAACACGTCAAATGAAGTTCTATGTTAACTTTCCACCCATCCCCAGACGGCATTGGGGTCTACCTATTCCCTGCCTTGTGATCTTTCTAACTCTTAGCAGCAATATTTTGGGAAGTGTGATCGTTTCCGGTGGACGAGGGCCGTGAGCCAGGGGGACTGCAGCAAATCGCCTCGCAGTGTGTCATTTGTACAGCAGCATTGCAAAGACCTGTGACACACACAGATTACTCACTGAAGAGTCAGTTTTGTGGCGCAGTGTTGGTGTTCATACTTCCGAGGTAGTAGACCCGGGATTAAATCCCCACCTGCTCCAGAGCTGCGTAATATCAGGGAAGTATTACTCACCGAAGATGAAGTTATCAGGTCTGAAAAGATGTCCCAAATTACCCGATCGGACACTGTCCATTGTCCCCGGCTCCAAATCCAGTAAGATGGCCCTCGGGACATATTTCTGCGCTGAAAAAAAAAGTATTGTTAAAAAGTTAGCATTTGAACAGAGTAGAACATGAAAGCGTCTCTCCCCACACACACAGGCCGTAGTTTATCTCTCCCCCCCGAGAGAGCTGGTGTCTCAGGAATGAAACCAGCTCCAGTTAAGATTTGGAGGCCCGGACTGATCGAGTAGAAACTCACAGGAAGCTTCGTTATAATAGACATTAATCCTCTCCAGCTGCAAGTCAGAATCTCCGAAATAACTGCCCTCCGGGTCGATACCATGTTCATCGCTTATCACTTCCCAAAACTGAAAAAAAAACACAGGCAAAAATTAATGTTAAGTGAGGAAGCTTTTAAAAATATTGGATGGGGGTGGGGGAAAAGAAAGAAAACAGTTTGTATTTCTTTCATGAAGCCGGTCTGGTTTTAACGACTGCGTTTTTGTTTTGATTTCCCCTCTTTTTAAAAAAAGGGACCTTATTAAGTTACTGACTGAGTACAGTTTCTCTGTGGCGAATGTAGAGGTTAGAGACAGCTGGAAATCCAGTCCATGCCACTCCCTGCGCTCTAGGACTCAGAGGGGAGAGAGCAAGAGAGACACAGACACACACACACACACACACTAATCCGGATAACTTTTTAAAAAATAAATCGCACAACAGCAGGTTATAGTCCAACAGGTTTACTTGGAACTGCTTCAATCTCCCCCAATCCCGCCAAAAACAAAACAAAAGTCAGAGCCTCGAAACACAGCATCCTACATTTTTTTAAAGTTACACCGTCCCCTTCAAATCTACCACCAAGAACTAACTGAATCTCTAAAGTCGCACAGGAACCTAAATAATTAGAGGGGTGAGGAAACACGCACAGCCGTCAATCACCTTCCTACATTAAAAGAGGGAAATATTCATTCAGCTAACCAGCCCCCTGCCCCTCAATGAATCCAGATCAGGGGGATTCTGTTCCACACTGAGAATGCAAGAAGATTCACCTCACCTTGCTTCCAATCTGGTTACCACATTGTCCGGCCTGTATATGGACTATTTCACGCATTATGTTGCTGGGAAATGTCTTTTTTATTTTAAAACTCTTTTGGGCTTCTCCGCCAGCCTCTCAGCTGTTTTCTTCGCCCCTAACCCCCAGGCTCCGATCCCTCCCGCCGCCTCGCTCCCTCCTTTATATCCGGACAGCTCTTCCCTCCCCCTAACCCCTCACTGAGGGCGGGGCATGTCCGAATATCTCCCTCTCTGCCTGGCAGCGTTAACTTTTATTCCACGAAAGAAACATCTTCAGTCTGGAGATATGATTCTCTGTCTTTTGTTTTCGAAACGAAAGACAGCTTTCATTTGAATCAACGCCGGAATTAATTCCCCATTGGGTACCGTACTCAGCCATTAACATTTGCCCCTGATTCCCCAATTGCGCACGTGATGAATTAACTTGAAAACAGTGCAGAATTAGGTCGTTCGGCCCATCGTGTGTGTCCCTGTTAGCTGATCCCATGCACATCAGCGCCCTCGTTCCATGGTCTTGAAAACTTCTCTTATCCAAGTACTTTACTGTTTTGAAACTTGTTATGGAATCTTCTTCCATCAATTTTTCAGGGAGTCTCCTCCAAATAGCTGAGTAGAAGAAGTTTCTGCTAATCTCCCCTCATCACACCTGCCAGTAACCCTCAATCTGCATCTTTTCTGATTTGGACTCTGTGCCAGCACAGCAATACCTTCCAGTTGTAGTCAGAAAATTATTGAAGGATCACTCTACCAAAAAGCATCATGTTCATTTATTAAGAGTTCATCAGTTAGTCCCGCTTTCCCTTCCCCCATCTGACAGCATGTTTTTCTCTTCAGGTACTGATCCAGTTCCCTTTTGAAAACCTCCACTGAATCCGCCTCCATCACAGTCTCAGACATTGTATTCCAAATTCTAAACACTCCATTGCAAAACAAAATTCTTTCTTATATAAAACAAAACCATTGCAGATGCTGGAAATCAGAAACAAGCACAGAGAATGCTGAAGAAGCTCAGCAGGTCTGACAACACCTGTGGAGAGAAAAAACAGAGTTAACAGTTCAAGTCCAGTGTGACTTCTTCAGTTGTTTCTTGTGTTGCCACTGCTTCTTTGATCAATCATCTTAAATCAGTATCCTCCAGTTTTAAACCCTTCTGCCAACTTTGTGTAAATAAGATGACAAGAAACAGGAACAAGAATAGTACATTTGGCCACCTGAGCCACTCTGCCATTCATTGGATTATTGTTTACCTGGCATTTCTTACATCCACGTTCCTGAGCTTTCCCCATAACCCATGATTCCCCAACTGATCAAGAATCTATCTCAGCCTTAAATGCACTCCCACAATTTCTGTGGCAAGGAGTTCCAAAGACTCTCAATCTTCTGAGAGAAGAAATGTCTCCTTATCTCAGTCTTAACTTGACATCCTTTTGTTCTGAGACTATACCCTCTGGGTGTAAAATCTTCCGTGAAACATCCTCTCAGCATTTACCCTATAAATCCCCTTGAGAATCCTGTTTGTTTCAATTAGATCATCTCTCATTTTTCTAAATTCCAGTGAGTAGAGCCCCAATCTGTTTTGCCTTTGCTGATAAGACAACCCCTCTATCCCGGAGATCATTCTAAAGAACCTAAATGAACTGCCTCCAATGAAACAATATCTTTCCTTCTATAAGGTGACTAAACTTGCTGACAGTGGTCCAGATGTGGTTTCACCAACAACTTGTATACTTGCAGTAAGACTTTCCTCCTCTTATATTTCATCCCCCTAGAAATAAGGGTCAACATTCCATTAGCCTTCCAGATTACCTGCTGCACCCATGTGCTAGCTTTCTGTGATTTGTGCAAAAATACTTCCAAGTTCACTAAGTATTTTCTACCACTTTTCTTCATTTAAAGGTTACAATTATTTTATTCTCTGAAATGAATAATCTTGCATTTTCACACTTTGTAATTCATTTGCTAACTTTTTGCCAACTTGCTAAACCTATCAATATGTTTGTATGAACGGTATCCCTCTCACAACCTGCCTTTCCACCTATTTTGCATTATATGAAAATTTGGCTACAGTATATTTGTTTCCTTTTGTCCAAGTCATTAATAGATATTGTGAACAGTTGCAGTCCCAGCAATAATTCCTGTGGAAATCTGCTGGTTATAGGTTGCCAATCTGAAAAGGAACCCTTATCCCCACTCACTCTTTCCTGCCCATGTGCCAATTCTCTATTCCCACCAATGTACTACCTTCAACGCCATGGGCCCTTATAACAACATTTTGTGAGGTACCTTGTTGAATGCCTTCTGCAAGTTACAGGGCCCTTAATTTGAACCTCATCTATGAATTCTCTTCTTGACCTTCTCTTGTGCTACGAGATATAGTGAGGGCAGCAATAGGAGGATAGAGCAGCTGAATGCATGGCTGAGGAGCTGGTGTATGGGAGAAGGATTCACATTTTTGGATCATTGGAATATCTTTTGGGATAGAAGTGACCTGTACAAGGAGGATTGGTTTGCACCTAAATTGGAAGGGGACTAATATACTGGCAGGGAAATTTGCTAGAAATGCTTGGGATGATTTAAACTAGTAAGGTGGGGGGTGGGACCCAGGGAGATAGTGAGGAAAGAGATCGATCTGAGACTGGTACAGCTGAGAACAGAAGTGAGTCAAACAGTCAGGGCAGGCAGGGACAAGGTAGGACTAATAAATTAAACTGCATTTATTTCAATGCAAGGGGCCTAACAGGGAAGGCAGATGAACTCAGGGCATGGTTAGGAACATGGGAACATGGGATATCATAGCAATTACAGAAACATGGCTCAGGGATGGGCAGGACTGGCAGCTTAATGTTCCAGGATACAAATGCTACAGGAAGGATTGAAACGGAGGCAAGAAAGGAGGGGGAGTGGCATTTTTGGTAAGGGATAGCATTACAGCTGTGCTGAGGGAGGATATTCCCGGAAATACATTCAGGGAAGTTATTTGGGTGGAACTGAGAAATAAGAAAGGGATGATCACCTTATTGGGATTGTATTATAGACCCCCCATTAGTCAGAGGGAGATTGAGAAACAAACTTGTAAGGAGACCTCAGCTATCTGTAAGAATAGTAGGGAAGTTAAGGTAGGGGATTTTAACTTTCCAAACATCGACTGGGACTGCCATAGTGTTAAAGGTTTAGATGGAGAGGAATTTCTTAAGTGTGTACAAGACAATTTTCTGATTCAGTATGTGGATGTACCTACCAGAGAAGGTGCAAAACTTGATTCTGGATTAGTGGTGATGGAAGAACACAGCAGCTCAGGCAGCATCCGAGGAGCAGTAAAAGCCCTTCATCAGGAATAGAGGCAGAGAGCCTGAAGGGTGGAGAGATAAGTGAGAGGAGGGTAGGGATGGGGAGAAAGTAGCATAGAGTACAATGGGTGAGTGGGGGAGGAGATGAAGGTGATAGGTCAAGGGGGGAGTGGGTGGAGTGGATCGGTGGAAAAGAAGATAGGCAGGTAGGACAAGTCAAGGAGACAGTGCTGAGCAGGAAGTTTGGAACTTGGGTGAGGTGGGGGAAGGGGAAATGAGGAGACTGTTGAAGTCCACATTGATGCCCTGGGGTTGAAGTGTTCCGAGGCGGAAGATGAGGCGTTCTTCCTCCAGGCGTCTGGTGGTGAGGGAGCGGCGGTGAAGGAGGCCCAGGACCTCCATGTCCTCGGCAGAGTGGGAGGGGGAGTTGAAATGTTGACCCACAGGGCGGTGTGGTTGATTGGTGCAGATGTCCCAGAGATGTTCCCTAAAGCGCTCTGCTAGGAGGCGTCCAGTCTCCCCAATGTAGAGGAGACCGCACCGGGAGCAATGGATACAATAAATGATATTGGTGGACGTGCAGGTAAAACTTTGATGGATGTGAAAGGCTCCTTTAGGGCCTTGGATGGAGGTGAGGGAGGAGGTATGTGCGCAGGTTTTGCAATTCTTGTGGTGGCAGGGGAAGGTGCCAGGATGGGAGGGTGGATTGTAGGGGGCGTGGACCTGACCAGGAAGTCACGGAGGGAACGGTCTTTGTGGAAGGCGGAAAGGGGTGGGGAGGGAAATATATCCCTGGTGGTGGGGTCCGTTTGGAGATGGTGGAAATGTCGGCGGGATGATTTGGTTTATGCGAAGGTTGGTAGGGTGGAAGATGAGCACCAGGGGCGTTCTGTCCTTGTTACGGTTGGAGGGGTGGGGTCTGAGATCAGAGGTGCGGGATGTGGACGAGATGCGTTGGAGGGCATCTTTAACCACATGGGAAGGGAAATTGTGGTCTCGAAAGAAGGAGGCCATCTGGTGTGTTTTGTGGTGGAACTGATCCTCCTGGGAGCAGATACGGCGGAGGCGGAGAAATTGGGAATACGGGATGGCATTTTTGCAAGAGGTAGGGTGGGAAGAGGTGTAATCCAGGTAGCTGTGGGAGTCGGTGGGTTTGGAAAAAATGTCAGTGTCAAGTCAGTCATCATTAATGGAGATGGAGAGGTCCAGGAAGGGGAGGGAAGTGTCAGAGATGGTCCAGGTAAATTTAAGGTCAGGGTGGAATGTGTTGGTGAAGGTGATGAATTGTTCAACCTCCTTGCGGGAGCACGAGGTGGTGCCAATGCAGTCATCAATGTAGCGGAGGAAGAGGTGGGGAGTGGTGCCAGTGTAATTGAGGAAGATTAACTGTTCTATGTAGCCAACAAAGAGACAGGCATAGCTGGGGCCCATACGGGTGCCCATGGCTACCCCTTTGGTCTGGAGGAAGTGGGAGAATTCGAAGGAGAAATTGTTAAGGGTGAGGACCAGTTCGGCCA
Organism: Chiloscyllium punctatum; assembly: GCF_047496795.1. Lineage (NCBI taxonomy): Eukaryota > Metazoa > Chordata > Chondrichthyes > Orectolobiformes > Hemiscylliidae > Chiloscyllium > Chiloscyllium punctatum. The sequence continues at coordinate 15,778,444 of NC_092743.1, forward strand.
AACGAATGAGAGTGTCGGTGGAAGGGTACTGTTGGGGACGTTGGGAGTTGAAGAAATGGAGGGCTTGGAGGCCCTGGTCATGGCGGATGGAGGTGTAGAGGGATTGGATATCCATGGTGAAGATGAGGCATTGGGGGCCGGGGAAACTGAAGTCTTGGAGGAGGTGGAGGGTGTGGGTGGTGTCTCGAACGTATGTGGGGAGTTCCTGGACTAGGGGGGATAGGACAGTGTCGAGGTAGGTAGAGATGAGTTCAGTGGAGCCGGAGCATGCTGAGACAATGGGTCGGCCAGGGTGGTCAGGCTTGTGGATCTTGGGAAGGAGGTAGAACCGGGCAGTACGGGGTTCCCGGACTATGAGGTTGGAAGCTGTGGGTGAGAGATCTCCTGAGGTGATGAGGTTCTGTATAGTCTGGGAGATGATGGTTTGGTGATGGGGGATGGGGTTTACCAAGGTGCAAAACTTGATATACTCTTGGGAAATAAGACAGGGCAGGTGACTGAGATGTCAGTGGTGGAGCACTTTGGGGCCAGTGACCATAATTCTATTTGTTTTAAAATAGTGATGGAAAAGGATAGACCAGATCTAAAAGTTGAAGTTCTAAATTGGAGAAAGGCCAATTTTGATGGTATTAGGCAAGAACTTTCGAAAGCTGATTGGAGGCAGATGTTCGCAGGTAAAGGGATGGCTGGAAAATGGGAAGCCTTCAGAAATGAGATAACAAGAATCCAGACAAAGTATATTCCTGTCAGTGTGAAAGGGAAGGCTGGTAGGTATAGGGAATGCTGGATGACTAACGAAATTGAGGGTTTGGTTAAGAAAAAGAAGAAAGCATATGTAAGGTACAGACAGGATAGATCAAGTGAATCCTTAGAAGAGTATAAAGGAAGTAGGAGTATACTTAAGAGGGAAATCAGGAGGGCAAAACGGGGACATGAGATAGCTTTGGCAAATAGAATTAAGGAGAATCCAAAGGGTTTTTAGAAATATATTAAGGACAAAAGGGTAACAAGGGAGAGAATAGGGCCCCTCAAAGATCAGCAAGGCGGCCTTTGTGTGGAGCCACAGAAAATGGGGGAGTTACTAAATGAATATTTTGCATCAGTATTTACTGTGGAAAAGGATATGGAAGATATAGACTGTAGGGAAATAGATGATGACATCTTGCAAAATGTCCAAGTTACAGAGGAGGAAGTGCTGGATGTCTTGAAACGGTTAAAGGTGGATAAATCCCCAGGACCTGATCAGGTGTACCCGAGAACTCTGTGGGAAGCTAGAGAAGTGATTGCTGGGCCTCTTGCTGAGATATTTGTATCATCGTTAGTCACAGGTGAGGTGCTGGAAGATTGGAGGTTGGCTAACGTGGTGCCACTGTTTAAGAAGGGTGGTAAGGACAGCCAGGGAACTATAGACCGGTGAGCCTGACCTCAATGGTGGGCAAGTTGTTGGAGGGAATCCTGAGGGACAGGATTTACATGTATTTGGAAAGGCAAGGGCTGATTCGGGATAGTCAACATGGCTTTGTGCATGGGAAATCATGTCTCACAAACTTAATTGAGTTTTGTGAAGAAGTAACAAATAAGATTGATGAGAGCAGAGCAGAAGATGTGATCTATATGGACTTCAGTAACGCGTTTGACAAGGTTCCCCATGGGAGACTGATTAGCAAGGTTAGATCTCATGGAATACAGGGAGAACTAGCCATTTGGATACAGAACTGGTGCAAAGGTAGAAGACAGAGAGTGGTGGTGGAGGGTGGTTTTTCAGACTGGAGGCCTGTGACCAGTGGAGTGCTACAAGGATCGGTGCTGGGTCCTCTACTTTTTGTCATTTACATAAATGATTTGGATGCGAGCACAAGAGGTAGAGTTAGTAAGTTTGCAGATGACACCAAAATTGGAGGTGTAATGGACAGCGAAGAGGGTTACCTCAGATTACAACAGGATCTGGACCAGATGGGCCAATGGGCTGAGAAGTGGCAGATGGAGTTTAATTCAGATAAATGCAAGTTGCTGCATTTTGGGAAAGCAAATCTTAGCAGGACTTATATACTTAATGGTAAGGTCCTAGGGAGTGTTGCTGAGCAAAGAGACCTTGGAGTGCAGGTTCATAGCTCCTTGAAAGTGGAGTCGCAGGTAGATAAGAGAGTGAAGAAGGCGTTTGGTATGCTTTCCTTTATTGGTCAGAGTATTGAGTACAGGAGTTGGGAGGTCATGCTGCGGCTGTACAGGACACTGGTTAGGCCACTGTTGGAATATTGCGTGCAATTCTGGTCTCCTTCCTATCAGAAATATGTTGTGAAACTTGAAAGGGTTCAGAAAAGATTTACAAGGATGTTGCCAGGGTTGGAGGATTTGAGCTATAGGAAGATGCTGAACATGCTGGGGCTGTTTTCCCTGGAGCATCGGGGGCTGAGGGGTAACCTTATAGAGGTTTTCAAAATTATGAGGGGCATGGATAGGGTAAATAGACAAAGTCTTTTCCCTGGGGCTGGGGAGTCCAGAACTAGAGGGCATAGGTTTAGGGTGAGAGGGGAAAGATATAAAAGAGACGTAGGGGGCAACTATTTCACACAGAGGGTGATACATGTATGGAATGAGCTGCCAGAGGATGTGGTGGAGGCTGGTACAATTGCAACATTTAAGAGGCATTTGGATGGGTATATGAATAGGAAGGGTTTGGAGGATTATGGGCCGGGTGCTGGCATGTGGGACTAGATTGGGTTGGGATATCTAGTCGGCATGGACAGGTTGGACTGAAGGGTCTGTTTCCGTGCTGTCCATCTCTATGACTCGATGACTCTTCTCCAAGGAGAACAGCCCTAGTTTCTCCAGTTTAACAACTTAACTGATGTACCTCATTCCTGGCACTATTCTTTTCTACTCCTTCTCTATCTCTAAACCTTCTTATCCTTGCTAAAGAATTATAGTCCAGTTGAGGCCAAACGCATGCTGTACAGTGTTCACCACAACCTCCTTGTTTTGTATTCTATACTTTTATTTCGGAAGCTCAGGATCCAGTTTCTTACCAACTCTGAATCTGTCCTCCCATTCTCAACACTTTGTGCACATCTTTGAGATTGCTATTAGAATAGTACCTTTCATGTTACGTTGCTTCTTCAATTTGGTCAAGTCCAAAGAGAAGGCTTAGCATGCACAGGAATTTGGTCAAGGATTTTTTGTATTTTTCTTTCCTTAAATTATTCTATACACAAAGCCCTCTAGTTTTTAAGGCATAACTTGACTCATATTTTCATTCTTATACATGCTGAACCTTCTCTTCTGGACTTGGAAGCTTTTGTTACTGATAAAGTTAGTTGCAGGGGATGGGGGGAGTGGAGGAATCTGTCTTGACAGATTTAGAGTGTTCTTCTTGTTTGAAGTAATGTATCTTTGACCATAATCTGTGTCATGTAAAATAGAGCATCCATTTAAAATAACAGGAAGATTTGTGTTTACATTGAGCCTTGGTTTAACATTTCATTTGAGTGACATCACCTCCGACAGTGCAGTACTTCCTCAGCACTGTGATGTGCGGTTTGGATTCCTTCAAGCCCCAAATGGTCTTGTGTGGATGAGAATATCCCCTTTCAGGTCGAAGTGGGAGGGTCTTGTTGAATATGAATATTGCATTACTGCAACGACTTACAGATCACCCAAATATGACCAGCATTACTACAGAGAACATTAAGAGTACCATAGCCTCAGATCTCTCTCCTGCCATCTCGCTCTGGCCAAATCCTGGTCAAATAATCACAAGTTGATGCTTATTACTCTTGATCAACTACTAGCACTCTCAGATCCATATATGAGACACTGAAGAGGAGTGTTAACTTTGATTTTTGTGCTTAGATCCAGGAATGGAACATAAACTCAGAGCCAGAGTGCTAGGTATTGAATCATAGGCTGTGCTAACTGGCTTTTCTTTCATAGAGTCATAAAGTCAGATTACATGGAAACACACCCTTTGGTCCAATTCATCCATGCTGACCAAGTTTCCCAAAACTAAACTAGTTCCACTTGCCTGCATTTGGTTCATATTCCTCCAAATCTTTTTTATTTAGGTACCTGTACAGGTAGAACATAGAACATAGAACAGTACAGCACAGAACAGGCCCTTCAGCCCACAATGTTGTGCCGAACATTGATCCTCATTTGAGGTAAACCTAATGTACAAACTCTCAAATTTCTGTGACCATATGCATGTCCAGCAGTCTCTTAAATGTCCCTAATGACCTTGCTTCCATAACTGCTGCTGGCAACGCATTCCATGCTCTCACAACTCTCTGTGTAAAGAACCCGCCTCTGACATCCCCTCTATACTTTCTGCCAAACAGCTTAAAACTATGACCCCTCGTGTTAACAATTTCTGCCCTGGGAAAAAGTTTCTGGCTATCAACTCTATCTATGCCTCTCATTATCTTGTACACCTCAATTCGGTCCCCTCTCTTCCTTCTTTTCTCCAATGAAAAAGTCCAAGCTCAGTCAACCTCTCTTCATAAGATAAGCCCTCCATTCCAGGCAGCATCCTGATAAACCTCCTCTGAACCCTCTCCAAAGCATCCACATCTTTCCTATAATAGGGCGACCAGAACTGGACACAGTATTCCAAGTGCGGTCTAACCAAAGTTTTATAGAGCTGCAACAAGATCTCACGGCTCTTAAACTCAATCCCCCTGTTAATGAAAGCCGAAACACCATATGCTTTCTTAACAACCCTGTCCACTTGGGTGGCCATTTTAAGGGATCTATGTACCTGCACACCAAGATCCCTCTGTTCCTCTACACTGCCAAGAATCCTGTCTTTAATCCTGCACTCAACTTTCAAGTTAGACCTTCCAAAATGCATCACCTCACCTTTATCCAGGTTGAACTCCATCTGCCACCTCTCAGCCCATCTCTGCATCCTGTCAATGTCCCACTGCAGCCTACAACAGCCCTCTATACTGTCAACGACACCTCCAACCTCTGTGTCATCTGCAAACTTGCTAACCCATCCTTCAATCTCCTCATCCAAGTTATTAATAAATATTACACAGAGTAGAGGCCCAAGAACAGAGCCCTGTGGAGCACCACTCACCGCTGACTTCCAGGCAGAATACTTTCCTTCCACTACCACTTGCTGTCTTCTGTCGACCAGCCAATTCTGTATCCAGACAGCTAAATTTCCCTGTATCCCATTCCTCCTGACCTTCTGAATGAGCCTACCATGGGGAACCTTATCAAATGCCTTACTGAAGTCCAAATACACAACATCCACCACTTGGCCCTCATCAATTTGTCTAGTAACATCCTCAAAGAACACAATAACATTTGTGAGGCATGACCTGCCCCTCACAAAGCCATGCTGACCACCTTTAATCAAGCCATGCTCTTCCAGATGGTCATAAATCCTATCCCTCAGAATCCTTTCTAACACCTGGCAGATGACAGACATGAGACTGACTGGTCTGTAATTGCCGGGGATTTCCCTCCTTCCTTTCTTGAAAAGAGGAATTACATTTGCCTCCCTCCATTCCTCTGGTACGACTCCGGTGGAGAGTGAGGATGCAAAGATCTTCGCAAGCGGTGAAGTAATTACATTTCTCGCTTCCCAAAGCAGCCGAGGACAAATCTGGTCTGGCCCTGGTGACTTGTCAATCTTAATGTTTGTCAAAATTTTCAACACATCAGCTTCCTCAATCTCTATCTGTGCCAGCATGCTTACCTGCTCCTCAATGGTTTAATTCACTACAAGGTCCTTTTCTTTAGTAAAGACAGAAGCAAAAAACTCATTTAGGGCTTCCCCTACCTCCTCAGATTCCACACACAAATTCCCTATGCTATCCCTGATCAGCCCTACTCTTTCTTTGACCATTCTCTTATTCCTCACATAAGTGTAAAATGCCTTTGTGTTCTCCCTAATCCTTCCTGCCAAGCCTTTCTCGTGCCCCCTTCTGGCTGTCCTCAGACTATTTTTGAGCTCCTTCCTCACCTGCCTGTAATCCTCTAGAGCTGACCAAGACCCTTGCTTTCTCTACCTTACGTAAGCTGCCTTCTTTCTTTTGACGAGAAGCTCCTCCGCTCTCGTCCTCCAAGGTTCCTTTATCTTACCCCTTCTTGCCTGTCTCAGAGGAACACATTTGTGCATCACTCACAACAACTGTTCCTTAAACAGTCTCCACATGACTATAGTGCCCTTTCCATGGAACAATTGCTCCCAGCCCATGCTTCCCAACGCACTTCTGATAGTATCATAGTTTCCTTTTTCCCAATTAAATATCTTCCTATTGTGCCTGCTTCTCTCCTTCTCCATAGCTATGTAGAATGTGAGGCAGTTGTGGTCATTATCCCCAAAATGCTCTCCCACCACAAGATCTGACACCTGCCCCAGCTCATTGCTGAGGACAAAATCCAAAATGGCCTCTCCCCTCATCAGCCTGTCAACGTAATGAGTTAGGAAACCCTCCTTAACACACCTTACTTACTTACTTACTGCTCCCTTACTGTTCCTAATTTCCACCCATACTGACTCAGTAGGCAGACCCTCCTCGACAATGGTAACTTCTGTAGCTGTGATGCCCTCTCTGATTAGTAGAGCTACACCCCCTCCTTTTTTCCCCCTCCCTATTCTTTTTAAATGTTCTAAACCTGGAACATCCAGCAACCATTCCTGCCCCTGCAAAATCCACGTCTCTGTAATAGCCACAACATCATAGCACCAGGCACTGATCCATGCACTAAGTTCGTCACTTTTATTCCTGATACTCCTTGCGTTAAAGCAAACACACTTTAACCGATCCCCTGGTTCTTTCCCAGGAAATTCCTTCCCACTGGCTGCGCTACCCTCTTGCTATTGCCTCATCTCCATCAACTCTCACCTCCGATATACAGCTCAGGTTCCCACCCCCCTGCCATACCAGTTTAAACCCTCCTGAACAACTCGAGCAATACTTCCACCCAGGACATTGGTCCCTTTCCAGTTCAGATGCAACCCATCCTTCTTGTAAAGGTCCCACCTTCCCCAGAAGGCATACCAATTATCTACATATCTGAAGCCCTCCCTCCTACACCAGCTGCGCAGCCATGTGTTAAGCTGCACTTGCCCCCTGTTCCTCGCCTTACTATCTCGTGGCACCGGTAGTAAACCCGAGAACACTACCCTGTTCGTCCTGCTCTGCAGCTTCCACCCTAACTTCCTGAAATCACTTTTTATATCCTCGATCCTTTTCCTGGCTATATCATTGGTGCCAATATGTAACATGATTTCTGGCTGTTCGCCCTCCCCTTTCAGAATCTTATACACCCAAACAGAGACATCCCGGACCCTGGCTCCAAGGAGGCAACAAACTTTCCAGGAATCCCAGAGACATCCCGGACCCTGGAGGCAACAAACTTTCTGGGAATCCTGATCCTGACCATAAAATCTCCTGTCAATTTTCCTAACAATCGAATCTCCTACCACTAGCGCTTTTCTGTTCTGCCCCCTTCCCTTCTGGGCAACAGTATCAGGCTCAGTGCCAGAGAACTGACCACTATGGCCTCCCTCTGGTAGGTCATACCCCCAGCAGTATCCAAAACGATATACTTATTGCTGAGGGGAATGTCCACAGGGGATCCCTGCACTGTCTATCTGTCCCCTTTACACCTCCTGACTGTAACCCACTCAAAAAAATTTTACATGTTGTAACTGTGCCTGCATCTTCCACTGGCAGTTCATTCTACATAAGAACCACGCTCTGTGTGAGAAAGTTGACCCTCAGGTCCATCTTGAATCCTTCTCCTCTCATCTTAAAAATATGCACCCTAGTTTTGAACTCCCCCACCATAGGGTAAAGAAGGTCACTATTCACCTTATCTATGTCTATGATCTTTGTCTATGATCAAGAATAGGAGATGGGATACGGAGCTGAAACTGAACCCAGAATGAAACATGCAGGAAGATCTCAGATACAATGAGACAAATAAAACTCATTCAAATAGAGTGGAAGAGTGTTTCAGATGTTGCAAGAATCATAGTGACAGAGAATGGTGTGTGGGAGGAATCAGGAATGTATAGCAGGACAGACTTTGACTCTACAGTATTTTCTTAATGTCACGCATAAACTGATTAGTTAAACTTGTTCTTCCGTCTCAGGATTACACCTGAATTGTGGAATGTTGATCCATTGATTATCCTTTCCAAAACTGTGATCACTAGTGTTTACATTCACCACTGCAATGTTACTTGTCTCTGTCTCACTGGTCTCCCACTACTGGCACAGGCCCAAATTCATGATCCATTAGCATCATCATTCTCTCCTTACATTTGCCTCCTTGTTTCTACAATGCGTCCAGTACAAATCATCCAGGAGACATCTGTTTTTAGTCATGCTAAGGCCACATTCCCCTTATCTCCATATTTCTCAAACTTTACATACTTCCAAAGCCCAGAAAACTGAAGGTCATGCTAATTTCCAAATCTTTCTCAAGTTTCATTCCTCCTTACTTTGTGATCTCCCCCAGTGTTATATGCCTCCCACATAAAGCTCTCTGACATTAACCCTCTTCATATTGTTCACATCCAATGCTCCATCATCAGCTGGCACTGAACCATTCACTCTGTGACTGGAATTGCTCTAGAAAGAGTAGAGAGGAGATTTACAAGAACATTGCCAGGGTTCGAAAATTGCAGCTATGAGGTAAGATTGGAGAGGCTGGAAATACAGGAGGCTGAGCGTGGCTTAATCAAAGTGTGCAAAATAATGAGGAGCTTGGACATAGTGAACAGGGAAGACCTGTTGCCCCTAGTGGTGAAGTCAGTTACCAGCTGATTGATAGAAGGATTAGAGGGAACAAGGGAAATGGTGTGTGTCTGGAATTCACTGTCAAGTTTGCTGGTGCAGGCAGAAACCCTGAATTTGTACAAAAGACACCTGGATCTGCATCTGTAATGCCGCAACTTGCAAGGCTATGGACTAAGTGCTGATGATTGGAATCAGAATTGATTAGATTAGATTAGATTAGATTACTTACAGTGTGGAAACAGGCCCTTCGGCCCAACAAGTCCACACCGCCCCGCCGAAGCGTGACCCACCCATACCCCGACATCTACATTTACATTGGGGATGAATTTATTCAGCCAGTATACACACAATAGACAGAATGACCTCTTTCCATACTATTCCTTTTGTTTTACAGTTCTACCTAGTAACCCACTCTCCCTCAGCATCTCTATCTTGTCAACTCCATAAGAATGCTCTCATTCACTATTCTTTTACTTTCGTTTGACTTACACCTGTGAGATATTATGTTTTCGGTTACCCTTATTAACTCACTCACCAGCTCACTATATTCATTAGGACTGGGTTCCTGTTCATTCATTCATAACCCTTTACTAACGCATTATTTACTGTAACATGACTTCATTCGTTCGTTCATAAAACTGTGGTTCTGTAGTATGTTTTACTATCCAAATTTAAAACAACCCTTTCTAATCAAAACAACCCTTTAAAAGCCATTACTGCATTTTCACCTTATCAGACTTTGCTGCTAGCAGTGTTTACCTCTGAATAAGTGTAGTGTTCAGAACAATACCATCCCATCGAGTCTCCACGGAACGTTATAATATTAACCAGCCCTTACCAACCATTTCTTGGACCTGAATAGATTCCCCAATTAGTAAGTACCTGTTAAATACCTTTTAACTGTAGTCATGATTTGGAGATGCCGGTGTTGGACAAAGTTACAAAGTTAAAAATCACCCCATACCAGGTTATAGTCCAACAGGTTTATTTGGAAGCACTAGCTTTCGGAGCACTGCTCCTTACCACCTGATGAAGGAGCAGTGCTCCAAAAGCTAGTGCTTCCAAATAAATCTGTTGGACTATAACCTGGTGTGTGTGATTTTTAACTTTGTAACTTTTAACCGGGCCATTATCCCTTTAAGAAACCAACTGTCAAAACAGCACTTCCACAAAATTGCATAAATGAATGAAAGTCATTCCACTCCCAAGCATTCCAGATGTCCACCTATTTTGAACAATGTACTTTTTCCTCCCTCTGCCATCCAGACAGCCCTTCATTGCACCACCTCCATTCCCTGTTCCACTGCTTTTTTTAGATTACTTTACAGTGTGGAAACAGGCCCTTCGGCCCAACAAGTCCACACCAACCTGCCGGAGCGCAACCCACCCATACCCCTACACGTACCCCTTTTTACCTAACACTACGGGCAATTTAGCATGGCCAATTCACCTAACCTGCACATCTTTGGACAGTGGGAGGAAACCGGAGCACCCGAAGGAAACCCACGCAGACACGGGGCGAATGTGCAAACTCCACACAGTCAGTCGCCTGAGTCGGGAATTGAACCCAGGTCTCTGGCGCTGTGAGGCAGCAGTGCTAACCATTACTCTTCACCCACTCCAAATGTAATAAAGACAGAGACCCCTTGTCCTCACTTACCACCCCACCAGTCTCCACATTCAATGCATCATACTTAAACACTTCCGCCAGCTCCAACTAGACCCCACCACCAAGAACATCTTCCCCTCCCCACCCATCTCTGCCTTTCACAAGGACCATTCCCTTTGACAGTACTTGGTTTGCACCACTCTCCTCACCAACCACCCCCCCCCCCCCTCCATCCCCCCCACCAGGTACCTTCCCCTGCAACCAGAAAATATGGAAAACTTGTCTGTACATCACCTCTCTCACCTCCATCCAGCACCCCAAACAGTCCTTCCAGATGATACAGAGGTTCACCTGTGACTCTTCCAAACTAATTTATTGCATTTGGAGCTCCCAATGAGGTCTTCTCTACATCATGGAAACCAAAGGTAATCTTAGGGAACAGTTCACCGAGCATCACAGCTGGGTCTGCAGGGGCTGACCACACCTCTTAGTCACCGCCCATTTTAATTCCCCTTCCCATTCCCTTTCTGACATGACCATCCTTGGCCTTCTCCATTGCCACAATGAATCAAACCGCAACTTGGAAGAACAACACATTATCTTCTGCCTGACAGCCTACAGCCTGGAGGACTCAACATTGAGTACTCCAAGTTCAAATACCCTCCCTTCCCATCCCCTGACTCCCTTCCCAGCCCGATTCCCTTCCCTCCACTGCTCCCTGCTACCTACCGGATTCATTCCTCCCATTGACCAACCAGGTCATACCCTCTACCTGTCTTCATCTATCCCCACTTCACCACCCTGCCCCCTGCCTCCCCCTTTATCTGCAGCTCCCCTTACACCCACCCCCAGTCCTAAAGAAGGGTTACACCTGAAATGTCGACTTCTCTACCTCCTGATGCTGCCAGGCCTGCTGTCTTCTTCCAGCCTCCTGCCTGTCTACCGTGAAACTCTTATTGGCATATAGTAAACAAATCTCACAACCCAGCTGTGGGTAATCAGTCTAATATCCTTTATTCTTTTATTAAGTACAGGTACAATTTCTAACTTATTTAGAGCTTACAGGCCCAGCGTATTTACTGATATTTACTAACTTAAAAGACAAAAGGACTAACACCTCCTAATTATGCAGCCAGTCTGGACAAACACTCTTATTCCCATTAGAAGTAGCAGCCCGCATTTAGCTCAATTTGACCCATCTCCTGTCTCCTAGGACAGAAGCCCTTCAAATCTTTGTGTACTATAGGTGAAACAATGTAACACCATAGTAATGGCATTTTAATATATGTAAGAGCTGTGTATAGAAGGGTTCTTGTAAGAACTGTATTTCAGGATTCTATTGCTGCCTCAAACTTGTGCTGTGCTACTGAATACAAGAGTTTATTTTTTCCACTCACTGATTCCAGTTGTTATTCGAACATGATCCCACAGACCCCTTCCTCTGTCCATCTCTTAGTGTCTATGTACTATCGAGCAATATGTGAAATGCTGTATGGTGTAGCTTTGCATTTCATGGGGTATATAGAAATGTACGAGGTAAAAACAATGACTGCAGATGCTGGAAACCAGATTCTGGATTAGTGGTGTTGGAAGAGCACAGCAGTTCAGGCAGCATCCAAGGAGCTTCGAAATCGACGTTTCGGGCAAAAGCCCTTCATCAGGAATAAAGCCCTTATTCCCGATGAAGGGCTTTTGCCCGAAACGTCGATTTCGAAGCTCCTCGGATACTGCCTGAACTGCTGTGCTCTTCCACCACCACTAATCCAGTATATAGAAATGTAGGCTGGTATTTGGCATTATCCCTGGAAACAGAACTTGAGATCCTTAAGAATGAGAATTGGCTATTAGACCCTTTGAATAGATTTCTAACAGACTATTTCAAGTTGGTACCATCAGAATGGGCAGGGTGGGGCAACCTTGGATTTTAGAAAGAGCTCCTCAACTCTTTCCATGATTCCAGATAACATCACCATGTTCACCACTGATGATGTTACCTAGCCAGGTAATGAAACGTCTGGATATCAAACCTACAGCTCAGTGAGCAAACCTACACCCTAAACCTCAACGTGTGCTACAAATCTTTCCATGATTTCCTACCCATAATAGCTTTTCGTCCACTTTAATACAGGCAGTCTTTGGATTGCAAAAGAATTGTTGGAGTTGGTTTGAAAGTTGATTTGTTCACAACTCAGAACGCAATGCAGGATAATATACAGTGGCTGTTTGCAAGTGCAGGAAATGTTCATGTGTTGGAGCTTTAAAATTACACATCTGGCAGGGAATACATTTGTAAGTACAAATGTTCATAAATCGGACATTCATAAATCACGGACTCCATGTGCTTTACTTGCGTTGAGTTCATCTCTATTCACTCACTCATGGAGTCATAGACAATTACAGCACGGAAACAGACCCTTCAGTCCAACTCTTCCCTGCCGATCAGATATCCCAACCTAATCTAGTCCCACTTGCCAGCACCCAGCCCATATCCCTCTAAACCCTTCCTATTCATCTATCCATCTAGATGCCTTTTAAATGTTGCAATTGTACCAGCCTCCATCACTTCTTCTAGCAGCTTATTCCATACACGTACCACCCTCTGCATGAAAAAGTTGCTCCTTAGGTCTCTTATATCTTTCCCCTCTCACCCTAAACCTATGCCCTTTAGTTCTGGACTCCCCCACCCCAGGGAAAAAACATTGTCTATTTATCCTATCCATGTCCCTCATGATTTTATAAACCTCGATAAGGGCACCCCTCAGCCTCTGATGCTCCAGGGAAAACAGCCCTAGCCTGTTCAGCCTCTCCCTATAGCTAAAATCCTCCGACCCTGGCAAGACCCTTGTAAATCTTTTCTGAACTTTTCAAGTTTCACAACATCCTTCCAATAGGAAGGAGACTCCTTTCAGACAAAGTTCTAGTTGGATTTCAGTGCACTCCAAGACTGGGGTTAGTGTGCTGGAACTCAGGATATAAGGAAGGCAATGAACCCTTTACGCCACTTTTGCCTAATTCTGAAATGAATCAAAATGATCACCTTATTGGTAACAGACATCATATTTTATTTAGAATGAATAAGATACAAGCTAAAGTCAACCTGGGCCTTAATTTTAGAGTCTGGGTAGAAGCTACAGTTTACCTTCACAGATAGACGTTTGGAAACTCCCCTGTTTCATGATTCACGTGTAATGTACTTCATTTCCTGATCGAAATAAACAGCTCCAGTAACATATTGCAAGTGAAGAGCATTCTGTGGAATTTCTTCCTGATACCATGATCAAGGTTGGAAGAGCGCAGTCATTCTCAGCTCTCATTATTTCACTGGTCAGGCAAATATCTAAATACTAACAAAGCTACTAATATGAATCATTTATTTATATCAGTTCAGCAATGCAAAACAAAAATCCATCAACCAGATATCTTTAACAAACAGCAAAACTATTGAAGCGGCCTGACGAGCCACCCAGTTATACCAATCGTTACAAAGTCTCAGCAAATAAACGAAGCTGCATGGATCATCTGGCATCAACTGAGGCACTGGAAAAGACAATGGCCCAGCAAAGTCCTCCTTACCAACATCTGCAGTGGATGATCCATCTTGGTGTCCACCAGTAGTTCTCAGCATCAGAGATGTCAGTCTTCAGCCAGTTTGATTCACTCCATTTGATATAAAGAAACAATTGGAGGTACTGGATACTTGGCCAATAGTACTGAAGGTATGTGCTCCAGAAAGTGCCACAGCCTAGCCAAACTCTTCAAGTGCAGCTACAACACTGGCATCTACCTGACAATGTGGAAAATTGCCCAGGTATGTCCTGTATACAAAATGCAGGACAAATCCGACCTGACAAATTATGACCCCATCAATCTATGCTCAGTCATCAGTAAAATGATGAAAAATTTCATTAACAGTGCAATGAAACAGCGCGTGCTCAGCATTAACCTGCTCAGTGATGCCCAGTTTGTGTTCCGCCAGGGTCACTCAGCTCCTAACCTCATTAAAGCCTTGGTTCAAACAAAAGAGCAGAATTCCAGAGGTGAGGTGAGAGTGACAGCCCTTGACATCAAGGCTACTTTCAACCAAGTGTGGCATCAAGAAGCCCTAGCAATGAGAATTGGCAGCAAACTCTCTACTAATTGGCGGCACGGTGGCACAGTGGTTAGCACTGCTGCCTCACAGTGCCAGAGACCCGGGTTCAATTCCTGCCTCAGGCGACTCTCTGTGTGGAGTTTGCACATTCTCCCCGTGTCTGCGTGGGTTTCCTCCGGGTGCTCCAGTTTCCTCCCACAGTCCAAAGATGTGCAGGTCAGGTGAATTGGCCATGCTAAATTGCCCGTAGTGTTAGGTAAGGGGTAGATGTAGATGTAGGGGTATGGGTGGGTTGTGCTTCGGCGGGGCGGTGTGGACTTGTTGGGCCGAAGGACCTGTTTCCACACTGTAAGTAATCTAATCTAATCTAATCTAATTGGAGACATACCTGGCACTTAGGAAGATGGTTGTGGTTGTTGAAGGTCTATCATCTCAACTCCAGGACATATCTGCAGGGGTTCCTCAGGGTAGTGTCCTAGGCCCAACCATCATCAGCTGCTCACCAATGACCTTCCCTCCATCATAAGATCAAAAGTGGGAATGTTTGCGAATGATTGTTTAATGTTGAGCACCTTTCACGACTCCTCAGATACTGAAACAGTCCACATTCAAATGCAATGAGATCTGGATAATATCCAGGCTTGGGCTGACAAGTGGCAAGTAACATTTGTGCCACACAAATGCCAAGCAATGACTGTTTCCAGTAACCAATTATCCAGTCTCCGCCCTTTGCAATTCAGTGGTGTTACCATCATTGGATACCCCCACTATCAACATTCTGGGGATTATTATTGATCAGAAACTCAACTGGACTCATTATATAAATACAATTGCTGCAAGAGCAGGCTAGGAATACTGTGACAAGTACCTCACCTCCTGACTCCCCAAAGCCGGCCCACCCCACCAGCAAGACTCAAGTTAGGAGTACGATGAAATATTCCTGTCTTGCCTGGATGGGTGAAGCCCCAACAACGCAAGAAACTCTCCACCATCCAGGACAAAGCAACCCACTTGACAGCTATCACATTAACAATCATCTGCTCCCTCCACTACCGAGGCTCAATAGCAGCAGGGTGTACTATCTACGAGATACACTACAGAAATGCACCAAAGCTCCTTAGACAGCATCTTCCAAACCCATTATCATTTCCAGTTAGAACAAAGAAAATTTACAGCCCAGGAACAGGCCCTCTGGCCCTCCAAGCCTGAGCCGATCCAAATGTACTGTCTAAACCTGTCAGTCAATTCCTAAGCATCTGTATCCCTCTGCTCCCCACCTACTCATGCATCTGTCCAGATGCATCTTAGAAGGATAAGGGCTGCAGATGCATATGGCAGTGGAGGGGGAACCAGAGCAGCAGATCTGCATGTGAAGTGATTGAGGAGAAGGTAGAGGTAAAGTCAAGTAAATTTAATAGATGCAACAGGCAGGGCCAGCTTAATGAACATGGGACTGATGGTCTGAAGTGTACCTATTTTAATGCACAGACTATGACAGGGAGGCAGATGAGCTTAGGGCATGGAACTACAATGTTAGAGCCATTGCAGAAGCTTTTGTTGATAGGAAGGCAGGATGGGCAGGTCATTGTTGCAGAATTTTATTTCAGGTAAGATAGATAGGTATGTAAAAATAATAGGGGAGTTGCATCTCTGATTAAGGAGAATGTTATAGCTGTGACAAAGAGAGGACATCTTAGATAGCTCATCAAGGGAGGCCATATGAGTAGAAGCCAGGAATAAGAAAGGTGCAATCACTATGATGGGGTTATACTATAGGCCTCCCAATAGCCAGTGGGAGATAGAGGAGCAGATCTGTAAGCAGATCATGGAACGTGGGGTTTGTGATACCAGGATGAGGCTTTGGGTGGTATTCTAGTGAGCTGTGAAACTTTCAACTAAGTCGTGTTGGAAAGAAATCAAATGTGGGAAAAAGTAATAAATTAGTGTAGAGACAAGGCAAGACTAGTAATATAGGAAATGATAAGCAGAACGTGACAGCAATAGAGAGTGTATTTGTAAGAAGAAATCAACAGATAAGGCCAGAGGTTGCAAACATAATAAAAGAATGAAACTACAGGTTCTGTATTTGAACCCTTCTGAAGCTTTCAGAATGAAACAGAGGAACTGACAGTGCAAATAAAAATACTTAAGCAATATCTCATAGTCATTATTGAAGCATAGGTGCAGATGATGTAGATTAGAATCTGAATATTGTAGGATGGAGGACATTTAGGAAGGACAGATAGCAAGGAAAAGGTGGCTGGATGGCTCTGTTAAGTAATGATAATATTCACACAATAGAGACGGGTGAGCTAAGTTCAGGAAGCCAGCATACAGAGGAAGCTTGGGTGGAGATGAGAAAAGATAAAGGCAGGTCACTTGTGGGAGTAGTGTACAGATCTATAAACAGTAACCACATGGTAAAGTCGTATATACAGGCAGAAATAATTGGATCTTGTCAGAAATGGCATCCTGGGGGATTTTAATCTATGTATAGACTATAAAAATCAGATGGCAATGACAGCCTTGATAAGAAGCTCATAGGACAATCTGTTCTGGAGCCAACCAGACAGAAGGCTGATCTAGACCTGGTACATTGAGATAGGATTAATCAGTGACATCAGTAAAGGTACGCCTAGGTAGCAGTAAGCATAATATCATTGAATCTTGCATTTGGTTTAAAGGAGAGAGGAAAAGTTGTTATTTAGAGCTTAAATATGGGAATTATGAGGGTATGAAAACTGACCACACTGAGGTGAATTGGCAAATTAACTAAATGGGAAGAGCTACTATTTTGCAAGTTTTTGCTCAGTCTCTCTTATCTTCTTTACTTCCCTTTCTGACTGATCAGGTTTTGAATGCAAAAGCATTCCAAATTCACAAATCATTACAGTGGCTACAAAAGCAGGTCAGAGAATGTGTCCCAAGTATGTCCTGTACATAAAACGCAGGACAAATCCAACCCAGCCAATTACTGGTAGAACGTGAGGACTGCAGATGCTGGAGATCAGAGTCGAGAGTGTGATGCTAGAAAAACACAGCAGGTCAGGCAGCATCTTAGGAGCAGGAGAATTGACGCTTCAGACAGAAGCCCTTCCTGATGCCAAACTGCCCAAGTGAGTGGTGCCAGAGATTTAATTGTACTTGCAAAGGGAATTGAGTCAATACTTGAAGAGAAACACAAAAAGATAAAAATACAAGGAAGGGGCAGAGTAATGCAGTTTGCTCCACTAAAGAGCAAGCAGGGAATAAGTGTTTCCTTCACTGTGTAGGATTCCATGATTTTAAGAATTAATTTAGAACTTTTACAAAGATAAGGAGCCTGGATCAAAGCTATTTTTAGACCCATTTTCAACAGTTGCCAAATTTAATTTTATGGGGCCGCATTTCTGTAAGTGTTTCCGACTCAAACGTGTTAATTGTTAACATTTGAGATGAGTGTTCCAAGACTATAAAGATTTTGTACTGTTACTTCCTTTCTCTTTGTATTTCCTTTGCCCATGCCTGGCCAAAGCAAACAATAAAACAGTGGCAGTTAGACAACAATCGATTTCAATATAGTTGGCCACTGAAAGACAGGAAAGGATGGACACTGCACAAAATAATGACATCAATTTTGCTTCCAACTGCACAACAAAAAATTGAGAGGATGGAAAGTGAAGATTGATGGGGTGACTTACGGTCAATAACAGCCCTGGATCTCGCCAACGTTAATTTTAACCTGACCTGACAGATTCCTTGTTTTACGACACAGTTTGGGATCTGACTATGTCACCTGACCCTGATAGTGGCTTGAGTCAGGAACCCACTACGACATATCCACCAGACACCTTTAACAGAGAAAGTGATCTGATGTGGAACAGTACATTCAAGATTAGTTTCCTCTGTGCATCATTGCTGGAGAAATTAAAATAGAAATCAATCTCCACATGAGATATCAAACATTTAGGTACAAGATGAGGGAAAATATCTTCATTTACCAGGGTGTGAACCTTTGAAGTGTTCTACTCCTGAGGCTCGTTGATGTTTAGTAATCAACTGTATCCGGGATTAAGATTAAAACAGCACCGGAACAGTTTTGTTTAATATGGTACGTTTTGGTAGCCATATATCTTGTGATAATTGCTTATTTCTTGCAGTTAGCATCATAGTGAAGCAGTCTGGGAAGAATGTCCTGTAGTCAGTAACATGGTAAAACAGTCCAGGGAGAGTGTCCTTTAGCAAGTTTTTTTTGTTGAAATGAGTGACATTTCAAAAAAATCTATGTTTTTTGGACTTTTCAAGTAAGTAAGTTACTGGAGGAGTCGCAGGGACCACTTATGTGAAGTTCTGAAAAAGGGTTATCTGACATTAACTCTGCTTTCTCTCCGCAGATTTTGTCAGACCTGCTGAGTTTCTCCAGCAATTTCTGTTTTAGTTTCAGATTGCTGAAGTCTATTGTAAAACATGTGATAACAGAATATTTAGAAAGCATTCATGGTATTGGACAAAGCTGCATGGGTTTGTAAAAGGTAAACCATGCTTAGCAAATCTACTGGAGTTTTTTGAGGATATAACCAGTAGAATAGATAAAAGCAAAGATGTGGTGTATTTGGATTTTCTAAATGCTTTTGACAAAGTTCTACCTAAGAGGTTAGTGGGTAAAATTAAAGCACATGAGATCGAGGCTAATATATTGGCATGGATTGAGAATTGGTTGACAGACAGAAAACTGGAATACATTTTTCTTTTCCTACGTGGCACGCAGGTGACCAGTGGGTCAGTGCTTGGGCCCCAACTACTCAGAATCTATATAAGTGAGGAAACCAAATGCAAAATTTGTTGATGCAAGTTTGTTGATGACACCAAACTGCGCAGGATTGTGAGTTGTGAGGAGGAAGCAAGGAAGTTCAAGGTGATTTAGAGAAGTCGACATGGCAAATGCAGAAAAATGTGGCGAAATGCAAAGTTATACATTTCAGTCTGAAAAACAGAAACGAAGAGTATTATTTGGGAAATGTGGACATCCAAAGGGATCTGAGTGTTTCGGTACACCTGTCAATGAAAGGAGACCGGTACATGCAGCAAACAACTAAGAAGGCACATGGTATGTTTCCCTTCATTGTAAGAGGATTTGGTCATATTTCTTCACTTGTGAACTTGTGGAATTCTCTACCACAGAAAGACAGAGGAGGCTGAATCACTGAATATATTTTAAAAATTGACAAATAATTTTTTTTTTGCTTTTAACAGTGTCATGTGGTACGGGGAGAA
Organism: Chiloscyllium punctatum; assembly: GCF_047496795.1. NCBI lineage: Eukaryota > Metazoa > Chordata > Chondrichthyes > Orectolobiformes > Hemiscylliidae > Chiloscyllium > Chiloscyllium punctatum. Next base: position 15,798,158 of record NC_092743.1, read on the forward strand.
ACAGTAACATGACATTAGAATAGAAGATCAGCCATCATCAGATTAAATGGTAGAAGATATTTGAGCTTCCCAGCCCAAATAAAAGTAAAATATTGCTGATGCTGGAAATCAGACATAAAAACAGAAAATGCTGAAGAAACACAGCAGGTCTGGCAGCATCTGTAGAGGGAGAAACAGTGTTAACTTTTCGAGTCTAATGATTTCTTTTGAGTTCTCCTGATCCAGGACCAGAACCCTGGTTGTGGGTTCTGAGTGCTAGCTGTAGTTTGGTCTTGCTGCAGCTGTCACTTGAGAAGTCTCTGAAAGGGTTTGTTGATATTTGCTGAATGATTGTGGTCTATAAAGGCTGACAGTGACGACTGCATGAGTTCAGGTAACGTTCATCTCTGCACTAACAATTCAGACACACATCCACCTGAACATCTTAAACCTTCTCATTGTTACCATCAAGAACTAAGACTCACTGGACAAAAAGTGATTTTTGTAAATGAATCCCATATATAGAAATATGTTTTTGTTCCTTTTACTTTGTGTGTGTGTTTGTGTGAGCGAGAGAAAATGTGTGAGTGTGCGTGATAGAGAGAGAAAGATAGTGTGTGAAGTGTGTGTCTGTTTTGGGTTCTTTATATTTCCATATTATAAGTTGAGTGTGTTAACCAATTTTGCGTCTTCATGGAATAAATTTTGTTTTACGATAAAGGAATAGTTCTATGTTTATTACACAAAACATACTGTACAAAAAGCAGCCAACATTTTGTGTACAGCAGGTTCCCACAACTGAGATGTGATAATGATCAAATATATTTGTAACGTTGTTAGGGACAAACATTGACCAGGACAGACTCTCCTGCAAAGTAGTGCCACATGGGATATTTTACGTGCACATTTAAGGGCGGGCAAGTTCTCAGTTCAACATCTCCGATAGTTCCGCTCACCCACAGTAGTGCACTGGAATGTCGGCCTAGATTTGTGCACTCAGACAGGACTTAACTCACAAATCTCTGACACAGAGTACTATCAACACAGTATGGTGAGCTTTGATTGTGATGCTTTCGACATTTTTTTGAGTGTTTCTGGCTGGACCAGCATTTATTGCTCATTCATAGTTGCCCTTGAGAAGGTGGTGGTGAGCTACATTCTTGAACCACTACAGTACATTTGACATAAGTAAATTCACAATGCCATGAGGCAGGGAGTTCCCAGATTTTGAACCAGCAACATTGAAGGAACAATGATAAATTCCCAAGTCTGTTGGTGCATGGCTTAGAGGAGAACTTTCAGGTGATGGTAATCCCATCTATTTGTTGTCCTTATCCTTCTAGGTAGCAGGGCTCATGGGTTTGGAAGGTGCTGTCAAATGATACAATGATACCGGGCTCCTAAATTTAGGAGATAAAGTGTTTTCAGGCACAGAGATTGATGCTTGGGTGAGTTACTATAGGCTGCTGCTGCCTGCACTTTTACACCCTTGTGTGAGTCAATGCCTGCGAAAGGAGAAAGATTTGTCATATTTTAGTGGCCACAAGGTTCTGTGTTTCATTTAACCTCAGATGTTCACCAGCTGATTGCTTAGATTTGTGGGCTACTATTAATGCAGTGTCAACTGCACAAAAGATTAATGTTTGCTTGCTGACCAATGGCATTTCTGGAATGACAATAGTTACTGACTGGCAAAGTCACATTCCATCAGCTAATGCAGGCATTAAAGGGTTCAGTGAATGTGCTGAGACTCTCCAGGTTGTAACATCGATACGTGAAGGAACTGTCAGAAGTCTTTCTGTTTGGTGCCTCCCAGCTTCATGCTAGTTAATTATAAAAGTCTGTTCCAATTGCAGACGAGATGAGACATGTAGACAGCAGCATTATTTCTTATGTAACATCTCAGTGATGTGTGGAATGCAGAAGGTCAGTGAGACACACAGCTCTTTCATCCTGCTGTCCGCCTACATTGAGCACTGTGCTTTCTGTGGTCCATTTGTTGTGCCCTATAATTGGAGCCGGAGGCCAACTGAATACAATACACATTTTGGGCATAGTACAACTATTTGCATGATGGAAATCTTTTGTGTTATTGTTTGGAATGACAGATGCCAAAAGCTAAGAATGTATTGGTGTCATAATTACAGATTTCAGATAACTGGTAAAAGACTTAGAGTTGAGACGAATGAATGTTTTTGTGCAACACAGTGAATTGCTATGATCTGGAATGCACTTCCTAAAAGGGTAGTGGAAGATTCAATGCTAACAATCAGGAAACAAATGAATAAATATTTATTGGGGTAAATTTATAGGCTATGGAACAAATTAAATTAGTTGGGAAGGAGGTAGTGGAGTGATAATATCATAGGAATAGAGGAGATGGCTTGACCTCAGTCAAGGTATATTACCTGAAAAGTGAATTGGAGGATAAACAAATCCAGAGTATGGTGGATGACAAGGGAGATAGAAATTAAGAAAACGTACGCAAGTATTAGGTGACAGGTAGTAAATATACTTGAGAAACAAGTTGAAGACAGAAGGTTCAGAAGACAGGTGAAAAAAACAAACACGAGAAGCAAAGAGGAATAACAAAACAAGACTGACACATACCATAAAGGGAATCTCAAAGTCATCTCAATAGTATAAGGATTGTAAAACCAGGAGTAGGGCTGTTTGGGGTCAAAAAAGGGGATTTACTCATAGAGTCAGAGAGTCATACAGCACAGAAACAGACCATTCAGTCCAACACGTTCGTGCCGATCAAGTTTCCCAAACTAAACTAGTCCCACTTGCCTGCGTTTGGCCCATATCCCTCGAAAATTTTCCTATTAATTTACCTCTCCAAATGTCATAGAGTCATCGAGTCATAGAGATCTACAGCACAGAAACAGACCCTTCAGTCCAACTCGTCCACAATGACCAGATATCCCAACCCAATCTAGTCCCACCTGCCAGCACCCACCCTATATCACTCCAAACCCTTCCTATTCATATACCCATCCAAATGCCTTTTAAATGTCGCAATTGTAATAGCCTTCACCACATCCTCTGGCAGCTCATTCCATACACCCTCTGCGTGGAAAAAGTTTCCCCTTAGGTCCCTTTTATATCTTTCCCCTCTCACACTAAACCTATTCTCTCTAGTTCTGGACTCCCCCATCCCCAGGGAAGAGACTTTGTCTATTTATCCTATCCATGCCCCTCATGATTTTATAAACCTCTATAAGGTCACCCCTCAGCCTCCGACATTCCATGGAAAACAGCCAGTCTATTCATATAGCTCAAATCCTCCAACCCTGGCAACATCCTTGTAAATCTGAACCCTTTCAAGTTTCACAATATCCTTCCGATAGGAAGGAGACCAGAATTGCGTGCAATATTCCAAAAGTGGCCTAACCAATGTTCTGTACAGCCACAACATGACCTCCCAACTCCTGTACTCAATGCTCTGACCAATAAAGAAAAGCATACCAAACACCTCACATTTACCTAAATTACATTCCATCTGCCACTTCTCAGCCCATTGGCCCACCTGATCAAGATCCTGTTGTAGTCTGAGGTAACCTTCTTTGCTGTCCGCTACACCTCCAATTTTGGTGTCATCTGCAAACTTACTAACTATATCTCTTATGCTCACATCCAAGTCATTTATATAAATGACGAAAAGTAGTGGACCCAGCACCGATCCTTGTGGCACTCCACTGGTCACAGGCCTCCAGTCTGAAAAACAACCCTCCACCACCACCTTCTGTCTTCTACCTTTGAGCCAGTTCTGTATCCGAATGGCTAGCTCTTCCTGTTTTCCACAAGATCTAACCTTGCTAATCAGTCTCCCATGGGGAACCTTATCGAACGCCTTACTGAAGACCATATAGATCACGTCCGCTGCTCTGCCCTCATCAATCCTCTTTGTTACTTCTTTAAGAAACTCAATCAAGTTTATGAGACATCATTTTCCACAAACAAAGCCATGTTGACTATCCTGAATCAATCCTTGCCTTTCCAAATACATATAAGTCCTGTCCCTCAGGATTCCCTCCAACAACTTGCCCACCGCCGAGGTCAGGTTCACTGGTCTATAGTTCCCTGGCTTGTCCTTACCACCCTTCTTAAACAGTGGCACCACGTTTGCCAACCTCCAGTCTTCCAGCACCTCACCTGTGACTATCGATGATACAAATATCTCAGCAAGGAGCCCAGCAATCTCTTCCCTAACTTCCCACAGAGTTCTAGGGTACACCTGATCAGGTCCTGGAGATTTTATGTGTTTCAAGACATCCAGCACTTCCTCCTCTAAAATATGCACATTTTTCAAGATGTCACCATCTATTTCCCTACATTCTACATCTTCTAAGACCTTTTCCACAGTAAATACTGATGCAAAATACTCATTTAGTATCTCCCCCAACTCCTGTGGCTCCACACAAAGGTCATCTTGCTGGTCTTTGTGGGGCCCTATTCTCTGCCTAGTTACCCTCTTGTCCTTAATGTATTTGTAAACACCCTTTGGATTCTCTTTTACTCTATTTGCCAAAGCTATCTCATGTCCCCTTTTTGCCCTCCTGATTTAATCCTTTAAATGTTGTAACTGTACCTGCATCTACCACTTCCTCTGGCCATTCATTCCATACACACGCCACCCTCTGCATGAAAAAGTTGCCCCTTAGGTCCCTTTTATGTGTTTCCCCATTCACCTTAAACCTATGCTCCCTAGGTTTGAAGCCCCCGATCCTAAGGAAAAGACCTTTGCTGTTTACCTTGTCTGTGCCCCTCTTGATTTTATAAACCTCTATAAAGTTACCTCTCAGCCTCCTATGCTCCAATGAAATAAGCCCCAGCCATTTCAGCCTCTCGTTATAACTCAAATTCGCCAGTCCCAACAACCTCCTTGTAAATCTTTTCTGAACCCTCATCAATTTAATAATATTCTTCCTATAGCAGGGTGACCAGAACTGTACACAGTACTCCAAAGTGGCCTCACCATGTCCTATACAACTTCAATATGATGTACCAACTCCTATACTCAATGCTCTGAACAACAAAACAAGTACGCTAAATTCCTTCTTAACCACTCTGTCTACTTATGACGCAACTTTCAAAGAACTATGAACTTGAACCTCTAGGTCATTCTGTACAACAACACTCCCTTGAGCCCTATCATTAACTAGGCGGAAGTGGGTACTGTAGATGCTGGAGATTAGAGCAGTGCTGGAAAAGCACAGCAGGTCAGGCAGCATCCGAGGAGTAGGAAAATGTCTGGGCAAAAGCCCTTCATTATGAAAGCCCTTTACTGATGGAGGGCTTTTTCCAGAAACCTCAGTTTTCCTGCTCCTTGGATGCTGCCTGCCCTGCTGTGCTTTTCCAGCGCCACTCTAATCTTGCTCCTATCATTAACAATGTAAGTCCTGTCCTGGTTTGTCCAAATTAAACTCCATCTGCCACTCCCCAGCCCATTGGCCCAGTTGATCGTGATCCCACTGAAATCTTAGATAACCTTCCTTCCTGTCGACTATACCACCAATTTTGGTGTCATCTGCAAACTTACTAACCATGCCTCCTAAATTCTCGTCCAAATCGTTTATATAAATGACAAATAACAGGGGACCTAGCACAGATCCCTGTAGAACACCACTGATCATAGGCCTCCAGCCCAAAAAAAACCATCCTCTGTCTCCTACCAGCAGACAAGTCTTATATTCAATTGGCAAGCTGTCCCAGAATGCCAAGGGGAAAAGAGGCAGGGCTGAGGTGTTAAATGAACACTTTCTATCTGTAGAACATGCCAAAATTTTTATGCACAGGTTCGAAGAAGACTTCTTCTCTATGCAGGATCTCCAACCAACATTATACACCACGTACATTGACAACATTTTCTTCCTCTGGACCCATGGCGAGGAGTCACTGATAAAACTACACAGTGACATCAACAAGTTTCATCCCACCATCAAACTCACCATGGACTACTCTCGACTGTCTGTCTCATTCTTGGACACATGCATCTCCATCAAGGATGGACACCTCAGCACCACACTCTCCCGCAAACCCACAGACAACCTCACAATGCTACACTTCTCCAGCTTCCACCCAAAACATATTAAAACAGCCATCCCCTATGGACAAGCCCTACACGTACACGGGATCTGCTCAGATGAGGTGGAATGTGACGGACACCTGGAAGTACTCAGGGATACCCTCACAAGAACGGGGTACGATGCCCAACTCATCGACCGCCAGTTCCGACGTGCCACAGCAAGGAACCGTAATGACCTCCTTAGGAGACAGACATGTGCTGTAACCGACAGGGTACCCTTCGTTGTTCAGTATTTCCCAAGAGCTGAAAAACTACGCCATGTTCTTCGTGACCTACAGCTCATTATCAATGAGGATAAGCACCTCGCCAAGATCTTCCCCACACCTCCACTGCTTGCCTTTAAACAACCACCAAACCTCAAACAGATCATTGTTCATAGCAAGCTGCCCGGCTTGCAGGACAACTCCATACAACCCTGTCATGGTAGGCGCTGCAAGACGTGTCAGAGTGTGGACATAGATACCACCATTACACGTGGTGTCACCTCCCACCTTGTACATGGCAGGTACTCATGTGACACAGCCAACGTTGTCTATCTTATACATTGCAGACGAGGATGCCCTGGGCATGGTACATTGGAGAAACCGAGCAAAGGTTACGACAACGGATGAATGGGCATCGCACAACAATCCACAGACAGGAGTGTTCCCTCCCAGTTGGGAAACACTTCAGTGGTCCAGGACATTCAACCTTGGACCTTCGGGTGACCATTCTCCAAGGCGGACTTCAGGACAGGCAGCAGGGAAAAGTGGCCGAGCAGAGGCTGATAGCTAAGTTCGGTACACATAGGGAGGGCCTCAACCGGGACCTTGGGTTCATGTCACATTACAGGTGACCACCATTGCACTGAACACACATGCACACAGATACTCTTACACACACACACAGATACACACACACACACACACACACACACATACACACACACACACACACACACACAGGCACTCCTATACACACATACACACAGCTATACATATATACAGAGGCGCACACAGACACCCACACACACCCTTACAGACACACATACTCCCACACTCACACATGCACCCCCTCACAGACTTAAGACACTCTGCACTCACTATACACACACATACACTTTCTCACACTCACAACCCCCAACCCAGACAGACACACACACACACAGACAGACAAAGACCCATATACACACATATATTTTGTGGGGTGAATTTGTACTTGCAGGATTACATGGTACTTTGCTATAAAACTGCATGCATTCATGTAGAACTCTTTTTAGATCACTTATATCACTTATCTCAGTTTTTAGATTAGAATCAATCTAAACATCATGGCATAGACAGAGAACACAGGGGGCTAACACCTTCAACATATTGTCTAGCTAACACCATTGTTAAGAGCTAACCTGAGAATGCAACTTTTTAAAAAAAGGTTTTGTGATTTACACATGAAAGAAGTGAAATTATCACAGTATTCTAACAGATGAAAGGCTTAACAGACAACCAATTTTTCAATGGATAATTTCAGTTACATCACACTGTAAATTTTTGCTATAAATTCTGTGTGTTAGGATTGAGCCCTCCACTACCACCTGATGGAGGAGCGACGCTCCGAAAGCTAGTGCTTCCAATTAAACCTGTTGGACTATAACCTGGTGTTGTGATTTTTAACTTTGTATACCCCAGTCCAACACCAGTATCTCCAAATCATGACTTTCTATCTGTCTTTACCTACAAGGCAGATGTTTCCCTTACAGAGGAGAAACCCCAGTCCTTAGAAGAGCTTAAAACTGATGTAGTACTGACTAAGCTGTCAGTATTTAAAGTTGATAAAGCCCTGCGACTAGATGCAAGGAGTCTGAGGATATTGAAGGATGTGAGGGTGGAAACTGTAGAGGCAATAGCAAGAATCTTTCAATCTTCCCTGGATTTGAGGTGGTGCTGGAGGATTAGAGAATTTCAACATTACGTACTTGTTCGAAAAGGATGTAAAGGTAAGCCCTGCAATTGCAAACCAGTCTGTTTAACTTTGTCGGTGGGGAAACTTCTAGAAACAATTATTCAGGATGGAGTTAGTAATCACATGGAAAACATTGCAAATGGTTTGAAGAGTCAGTAAGAGGAAAATTGCATCTCACCAACTTGCTCAAATGTTTTGAAAAAAAATTGATGATTTTCTAATGGCATTTGAAATGGTGCCACACTTCAGATTTTGAAGGGAACTTAAGTGTCATGGAAGGACAGTAGCTATGTAGACATAAGATTGGGTGAGAGATAGGAAGTAGAGAGTTTTGATCAACGGATATTTTTTGGACTGGAAGAGGTCTGTAGTGGAGATCCCTAGGGAGTCAGCATTATGATCTTTGTGTTTTACTGTTTCTAAATACAGATCTTCATGTGATAAATGATTCAGATCTTGGTGTGCATGGGACAATTTCAAAGTGTGCAGATGACACAAAATCTGGGAGAACTATGCGAATAGGACAGTATAGAACTTGAGAATGGGACTTGGGAGAATTGGATGGTATAGAACCTCGAAAGGACATTGACATGTTGGTGGTGTGAATGGATAGGTACAGAGGAAGTTCATTATGGAGATGTGATCTATATGAACTTCAGTAAGGCAATCGACAAGGTTCCCCATGGGAGACTGATTAGCAAGGTTAGATCTCGTGGAATATAGGGAGAACTAGCCATTTGGATACAGAACTGGCTCAAAGGTAGAAGACAGAGGGTGGTGGTGGAGGGTGGTTTTTCAGACTGGAGGCCTGTGACCAGTGGAGTGCCACAAGGATCGGTGCTGGGCTCTCTACTTTTTGTGATTTACATAAATGATTTGGATACGAGCACAAGAGGTACAGTTAGTAAGTTTGCAGATAACACCAAAATTGGAGGTGTAGTGGACAGCGAAGAGGGTTACCTCAGACTACAACAGGATCTGGACCAGATGGGCCAATGGGCTGAGAAGTGGCAGATGGAGTTTAATTCAGATAAATGCGAGGTGCTGCATTTTGGGAAAGCAAATCTTAGCAGGACTTATACACTTAATGGTAAGGTCCTAGGGAGTGTTGCTGAACAAAGAGACCTTGGAGTGCAGGTTCATAGCTCCTTGAAAGTGGAGTCGCATATAGATAGGATAGTGAAGAAGGCATTTGGTATGCGTTCCTTTATTGGTCAGAGTATTGAGTACAGGAGTTGGGAGGTCATGTTGCGGCTGTACATGACATTGGTTAGGCCACTGTTGGAATATTGTGTGCAATTCTGATGTCCTTCCTATCGGAAAGATGTGAAACTTGAAAGGGTTCAGAAAAGATTTACAAGGATGTTGCCAGGGTTGGAGGATTTGAGCTATAGGAAGAGGCTGAACAGGCTGGGGCTGTTTTCACTGGAGCATCAGAGACTGAGGGGTGACCTTATGGAGGTTTACAAAATTATGAGGGGCATGGATAGGATAAATAGACAAAGTCTTTTCCCTGGGGTTGGGGAGCCCAGAACTAGAGGGCATAGGTTTAGGGTGAGAGGAGAAAGATATAAAAGAGACCTAAGGGGCAACTATTTCACGCAGAGGGTGGTACGTGTATGGAATGAGCTGCCAGAGGAAGTGGTGGAGGCTGGTGCAATTGCAACACTTAAGATGGGTATATGAATAGGAAGGGTTTGGAGGGATATGGGCCGGGTGCTGGCAGGTGGGACTAGACTGGGTTGGGATATCTGGTCGGCATGGACAGATTGGGTCGAAGGGTCTGTTTCCATGCTGTACATCTCTATGACTCTATGACTATGTATGAGTAGATACTTTGATACAAAGAATATGGACAGAGAGTATTGAACAAAGGGTACAATTCTAAAGGGTTTTCAGGGTTTAGAACAACCTGGGGTCATGTATGTGCCTGTCAGTAACTGTGGCAGAATAGGTAGGAAGCACTATATATAAAGCTAATATTGTGCCAGATTTCATTCATAGCAATATAGAATACAAGAGCAAGGTATTCTGCTGAACTTATATAGGGCACTACTTAGACATCAACTGGAGTATTACTACAGTCTGGTGCTGCACTTTAGGAAGGATGTGAACGCATTGGAGACAGTGTAGAAGAGTTTTATGAGAATAGTTTCAGGGGTGAGAAACTTGATGATAAATTGGAGAAGTTGAGACTGTTTTGTTTGGAGAGAATAAAGTTGAGAGGAGATTTGATAGAAGTTTTCAAAATGATGAGAACCTTGGATCGAGGAGATAGAGAGAAAAAGTTCTTGCTCATAAAAGGATTGAGCACCTAAAGACACAGTTTTAAAATGGTTTCTAAGAGAAGCAAATTCAAGTTGAGAAAATCATTTCCATACAATGAATAGTTAGGTTTTGCAGTGTGCGTTAGAGGCAAGGTCAATTGAAGCAGTAACATATGTTTTAGATGATTATTTAAATGGAACCAATGGACAAGATTATGGGGAAAAGCAGGAGATTGGCACAAAATCAAAAATTCAGAGAGCCAGCGTAAACATGATGGGCCAACTGGCCTTCCCCTGCTCATAACAGTCCTGCAAAGATTTTGTGGTTGCCTTTCAAAATACCAGTTGTCACTTCGTGTGTTCATGAGCATGACATTTATAACCTTGTATTGTGATGTAGAAACAGCATGTCTCAATGTATAATAGATTACAGTCACTAAACAGAACACCACCATTGAGTCCTGCACTTCAATGCTACACTTTGGAGATCACCAGCATCGCTCTGTACAGAGGGACAGGCACCCAACTCAGGACTGGACCAGGACTCCTCGCTCACTGTCTCAGCACTCGCTCACTTTGTGCCTACTTGGTTGCCCACAGCATTTCTGCCATGTTTTGCCTTTCCTATCTGCACATAGCCCCCTCAGCCAGAGCTTGAGGTGCTCAGCCCTTCTGAGTTACCTTGCCTTTGAGAGCAGGCACAAAGCCGGGCAGCGTGTGCTAGCTGTCAGGGATGATCAATCAAGGGGTGGAATCATACGATGTCAGTGCCACAACTGCCAGCCATGTGCCAACAGTTTGTGACAAATACATTGCTTACACTTCACTCAAGTCAAAAGGAATGATTTTGGTTAAGTCAAGGAAGACTGTCCTCAGTTAGACGTTACTGCTGCAGTAAGTCAAAGCCATTGCCCAAAATCAGTCCAGGGGCTTGCACACAGTTCAACTGCCTGGGATTGGGGGCCTGTCCTTCTACAGTTCAGGGAGTGGGCCATGGTCAGTCCTGCAGGTCCAGTGTAACTAGTTCAGAATGAGCAGTAAATCAGTCAGGGAGCTATATAGGATTCTGTTCACTCATCATTCAGGATTGTCTTTCCAAGTTGATCGGGGTGGAAGATGCTAACTCCAGGGGGTCGTTCATTGAACGTCTTGGAGGTGGGTGGGGTGTGTGGGGTGGGGAAGTTATCAGGAGCATGTCCTGTGTTCTGTGTTGTTCTGCCTCCAAAGCAACCAGGACCAGTTTCTCAGCAGCGTCCCCATTGCAGATCTGTCTCTATCTATGGTCAACCTGCGCATGGCACAGCAAGCTAACAGTCCAGGTAATTAAAACATGACACCAGGATTTCAATTGTCTCTCTTGTTGAGTGTTGCCATTCCAACCCTTTAACGTTCCTCGTTCCAGTTCTAGCCAAGTCCTTATCCGTGTGAGTTACACCCTCACAGGCCAACATTTGATATGATTTTCTTCCCGAGATTCATCAATCAGGGTGATGTTCCATAGAATGAATGGAAAATGACAGTTTCCTAGCAGTGTTTGAGTATTAGACTATGGGATAGAAGCACAACTGGACGTTGAGGGAGCTACTGACCCGACTGGTATTTTTTGAAATGGCTTTTCCATAACAGTTCACAAGGAAATAAATGTGGTTGCAGGTCCTCATGCAGATCTGTCACATTGCTCACAAAAGTGGCCTCTTCTAATGCCCAGACATCAGCACCTGAGGTCACAGGCTCAAATCCCACTTCATAGATTTGTACACCAAATCTTGGTCAAGTATTTAGTGCTGTCCTGAGGGAGTCAGATATGTCATCTTTTGGATAAGACATTAAACTGTGGCCCTTTCCATTTCTCTCAGACAACAAAAGAAGATTCCAATGGCACTCTCTGGAAAAGAACATGAGAGTTGTGCTCAATATCTTGGCCAATATTTATCCTTTATTACTATTGTGTTAATATGGGAGTTTACTATGCATGAATTTACTACATTACAATAGGGGCTACACTTCAAAAGAACTCAGTTGACTGTAAAGTGCTTTGTACTGGATTAATGGTGCTGGAAGAGCACAGCAGTTCAGGCAGCATCCAACGAGCCGCAAAATCGACGTTTCGGGCAAAAGCCCTAAGCTTTTGCCCAAAACGTCGATTCCGCTGCTCGTTGGATGCTGCCTGAACTGCTGTGCTCTTCCAGCACCATTAATCCAGTATTTGCTTTCCAGCATCTGCAGTCATTGTTTTGACCTTGTAAAGTGCTTTGGGCTGTCCTGAAATCAAGAAAGTGGTGACTGGATTGGAAGTTCTTTAGTCTTTTCTGAAGATGAATCATATTGGACTCAAAACATGAACTCTGTTTCTTTCTCCACCTACCTGCTGAGATTTTCCAGTGTTTTCTGTTGCTATTTCTCACATGTTGTATTCCCTGTGATCCTCATCAGTGAGAATGTGTTGATTTCTGGTGGGGTGCATCTTCCTTTAAGGCTGTCACACATATACTTGCTTCCTCCAATTCCCCTCCACCATTTCCTTCACAATAATAACTTACAGGGATATAACCATCAGCAAGGAGATTGTGTTGTTTGATGTGGGTTGTGGGGAGTGGGACTTGGGAAGGGAGTTGGTAAGGGAATATTTCCTAGTGGTCTCTTACTGACAGAAGCATCAGAGACAAGCTCCCACCCCTGTGGAAGCAGAATCACTGCAGGACATAATTCTCAGCTCCAGAAATTGCTAATGAAACTTTCCACTCTCTTCAAGCTCACAAAACATCTCAGCTGCTCCTGCTAACAGCTGTGCTGCATGATCCTCAGCCTTAGGTATGCCACAGTATGTGTGAATGAGGGATACTTGGGGCTGCAGTGCGTATTGGTCAGTATTATTATAGCTCACTCGAACATTGGTGTGAGGCAGAATATTACAGTCACATCTTGCTGAAATGATCGGGAATAGGCATGATGGGTTGAATGGCCTCTTGCTGCACTGTGTGCATTATGGCATCGAAAACATCATGGAAGTACCAAACCTTACCATTCTCTTTACAAGTTAGTATTTGAATAGAGGAGCCTTTTGGTGCAGTAGGTAGTGTCCCTGTCTCTGAGTTGTTAAGCTCTGGGTTCAAGTCCCACCCCACTGGGATGGTCAATGACAGTGCATTCATGATGCCAATCCCTCCCCAATACACCATTGGTAGACAGTGGAAATGTGAGAGGTTCCTGGTCACCATATGATGAAAACATGCTAAGAGCTCCTCATTACCATCCAGAGCTAATCCACACACAGAGCGTAATGGGCAGAGTCTCTCTCCTGAGAGCTGGCAGCAAGGCAGGGACTTAGTTTGGCCAAAACCCAGGTTTCCAATGGCAGGATGGAAGTTTACAATCAGGTTTTAAACCTGTGAAGGCAGGTTGAGCTCCCGGATACAATTGTAAAAAAGTCAATTGCTCATTAAATGCCATCAAACCAGAATTAAGTTACCCTTCCCAATTAAATTATGTGCAAGTGAGTACATGTAATCTGATTGGGTGATCAGTGGAGTGGGTGGGGGGTGGTGGTGACTGGGGAACGGAGGGTTTAGTGACTGGGTGAGGGGGTGGGTGTTGGTAATAGCGGCAGTTTGGTGTCTGGGTGAGGGGCAATTTAGTGACTGGTGAAGGGGGAGTTCAGTTACTGGGGAGAGGGAGCTTGGTGACTGGGTGAGGGGGTTTGGCAACTGGGGGAACGGGAAGCTTGGTGGCTGGGGAGGGGAGCTGAGTAACTGGGGGAGGGGGAGCTTGGTGGCTGGGGAGGGGGAGCTGAGTAACTGGGGGAGGGGGAGCTTGGTGGCTGGGAAGGGGGAGCTGAGTAACTGGGGGAGGGGGAGCTTGGTGGCTGGGAAGGGGGAGCTGAGTAACTGGGGGAGCTTGGTGGCTGAAGGGGTGTTGGTATGGCGGGGTGGGAGAGTTTGGTGACTGAGAGAAGGATGGTTTTAGTGATGGTAACAGGGATTGGTGACTGGTGAAGGGGTGGCTCAGTGATGGGAAGAGGGTTTGACAATGGGGGAAGGGGGTTGGGTGACTGAGGGGAGGGTGCGTTTGCTAACCAGGGGAGGGGCGGTTTGCTGACTGAGGAAGGTTGAAGGACCAGAACATTTTCCTGTAGTCATCCAGTGCAAAAGCCCAAAGTGGAATTCTTTGTAAAGAATTCATGTCTGTCCAGGCATCCTTTCATTTCTTTTCATTTACTCATGGGACTCTGGTATCGCTGGCTGGGCCAGCATTTACTGCCCGTCCTTTGTTGCTCTTGAGAAGAAGGTGAGAGGTCTTCTTGAGTCACTGCAGTTCATGTGCTGTAGGTAGACCCACGATGCCAGTAGGGAGGGAATTCTAGGATTTTGCCCCAGCAATACTGAAGGAACGGTGGGTTGTAGCTGTCCTGGAAGAGCTTGACTAGGGGAGTGGCAAGTTCTGGAGCACAAGTCTTCAGTACTGTTACCAGAATGTTGTCAGGGCTCATAGCCTTGACAGTATTCAAATGTTTCTTGATAACAATTTGGCTGGAGACCAGTATCTGTGATGCTGGGGATTACTGGAGGAGACCAAAATGGTCATCCACTTGGTACTTCTGGCTGAAGATGCTGCAAGCACTAACATACTGGGCCCTTCCATTGTTGAGGATGGGGATATTTGTGGAGCTTCCTCCTCTAGTGAGTTGTTTATTGTCCACCACTCTTCAGACTGGATGTGGCAGGACTTCAGAGATTAGATTGCTTACAGTGTGGAAACAGGCTCTTCGGCCCAACAAGTCCACACCGCCCCGCCGAAGCACAACCCACCCATACCCCTACATTTACCCCTTACCTAACACTGCGGGCAATTTAGCATGGCCAATTCACCTGACCTGCACATCTTTGGAGTGTGGGAGGAAACCGGAGCACCACGCAGACACCGGGAGAATGTGCAAACTCCACACAGAGAGTCGCCTGAGGCGGGAATTGAACCCGGGTCTCTGGCACTGTGAGGCAGCAGTGCTAACCACTGTGCCACCGAGCTTACATATGATCTGTTGGTAGTGGGTTTGTTTAGCTCTGTCTATCACTTGCTGCTTATGCTGTTTGACATGGAAGTAGTCTTGTTGGTAGCTTCACCAGGTTGGCACCTCATTTTTAGGTATGGCTGGTGCTGCTCCTGGCATGCCCTCCATTGAACCAGGGCTAATGGATGAGTGGAGGATATTCCAGACCATGAGGTTGCAGATGGTGCTGGAATACAATTCTGCTGCTGATGCCCTACAGCTCCTCATGAATCTAATCTTGAGTTGTTAGATCTGTTCAAAGTCCACCCCATTTAGTACGGTGATAGTGCCACATATGGTGCAAGGACTTTTGATTGCGTACAGTAAGAAATCCCTTTAAGTGGGGAGCTGACATCCTGCCTGTTCCCACCACAGGGCTCACTGTGTCCCTTGTGTATGGATTTGTAACGAGCTGAGAGCTGTGTAATTATTTAAGGAATGTTTATCCAGCCTCAAGAAGTGACTGTAGTCATTATAAAGAGGTCAGCCAGGTGGACCTCATAGAGTATGAGTTCCCTTACTGGTGCTGTTAATCTGTTCCAATCAGGGAGTCCTGGCTAACAGTAAGTACAGAAGTAACAGACATTCTGTTCGTTCTGAGGGCAGGCTCTGAGGAAGCTGGATCAGTGTCAAGGACTCTCCAACTTGAAATAAAGGGAGACTTGGTGATGGGATACTGGTCTCGATGGAGATATTTCAGTGGCAACGAGAGCAAAGCATGCTCCTGAAGAAATTCACATGCAACTTTGAGTTGGGATAAGCTTTTCTGGCATCATGCTGTTATTTGGGAAACTTGACTCATTCGATCCTGCCATCGAAGACTGGGCCAGTATGTAAAAAGAAGGGGTTCTTTTTCTTGGGCAAATGTTTGGGGCAGATGAAAAGCAATGGGTAATTCTCTGGACAGCTTATGGACCAGCAGTTTTCTCAGTTATTCGGAGCCTAACTTTCTCTGAGGCACCAGATACTAAAACTTTCCAAGATTGACAGATTTAGTTAAGGAATATTATGACCCAAAACCTCCTCTAATTCTGAGATGCTATCAGTTTTACACAGCAATTCATAGACGATGAGAATCCATATCAGGATTTTTTACTAGGTTAAGATGACTGACAGAAGCATGTGACTTTGGTTTAATCCTTAATGAGATGCTGAGAGACTATTTGGTATGTGGGATTAATGATGTAACCATACAAAAGTGCCTACTAGCTGAAGCCCAGCTGAACTTCAAACAGGCACCACATCATTGGAAAATGTGGCAATGTAACATGTGAGTTACAGGGTATGCTGATGGAAATGGACACCCTTGCCAGGCCAACTGAGCTTGAGTTACTGGAGTAAAGGCAATTGTACAGCCTCACTCAGGACATATCCTGAACAGAGGGACCCAAGGTCAGCCCACAGCAAAACCCCAAACCAAAGCCAAGCCTCAGTCAAAAGTTCAAAATTTTTCTTCAGGATCCGTGTCAGCAAGCCTTTGTAGTTGCGGCCAGTATGCAGACTTGAGATGGCAAAAGCAACCATATGAAAGCTGCAAACTTGCAACAGTGCAGGAGCAAAACATGCCCAGCTCCTGGGCAGCCTTCCCGAATGTTCTGGAAGCCATGAGTTCTCCATCTCCATCAAGGGTTGAAAATACCTCGGAGTCTGAGATGGACACAGCAGATGTTGTCACCTCAGGGCCTTTGTTGCTTGAAAAGGCGAATGAATTTCTTCCGAGACACTCCAGGCGCAAGAGGCGAGCTACTGTGCGTTACACATCACCCGTACCTGAGGAACCTGACCCTGAGCTAAAATGCCCCAGGAGGAGCTTCAAAAAATAAGAACCAGCCAATGTCCTCAGAGTCAGAGGGAGAGGGATATGGTGATTGTAATGAGGCCAGCCAGGTGGACCTCATAGAATATGAGTTCCCTGGTTGGGGCTGTTAACCCAGTCCAATCAGGGAGCCTTGATTGACAGTTAAGAACAGGAGTGTCAGGGATTCTGTTCACTCTGTGAGTTGACTCTGAGGAAGCTGGATCAGTGTCAAGGACTCTTCACATGGAAATAAAGGGGGACTTGGTGACAGGAAACTGGCCTCTGTGGAATTATTTCAGTGGCATTTACCTCCACATCTGGTCCTGAATGTAGACTGCTTAATGGAAGATTCCACTCTATGTGGCCATGGTAACATTGCAATCGCCAATTCATTAATAGCCATGATATTGATTGAGGGATAAATATCAACCAGGACATTGAAGAAGGTGCCACTGGCTTTCTTGAAACATGCCACATAGAAATCTCCAACAGTAATGTCATATTGACCAGTTCACCTGAGATTTGTGATTCCCTATGGCGATGCCTTGACCAATCAGAGTCCACCTGCCAACCAGTTAGCACCCTTTTTGCTTGCCGTGTAAATTGTGGTTCCCTTTGAGATTTGGTATTCTTGTGATTCTGTCCTGATGAGGGCAGTACAAAGAGTTTCGACAGGATGTCTATTTTCTCAGCAAAGCAGCAAACATTGAAACGATTACTCTGCCATAACAAATTAAGCCAAAAGAAATCACTACAAAGTTATAAGTGCATGAAAACATTGAGCATGGCTAATAGCAGAACAAAAAGGCTCTATCTAAATGAGACCTCTCAGATGCGATTTCTGATAAGGAGCCTGTGAGGTCAAGAGAGCTGAGTGAAGGGACGGTGCAGGCCCTAGTGTAAAAGTTGAGCAGTGTCTGCAGATGGTTTTCCTGACAGGAAGCATCAGGCAAAGAAAATGTGGGGCTAAAAATAGGTGACCATACAGGCATTGCCCACCTCGAAGTGGGTGAAATGGAACCCACTCCTGGAGGGATTGGTCTGAATGTTGCCTGGTGGAGGAGTGAGATGGACCTGAACAAGGCAAGAAAAGGTATGCATTCAATTCTATGAGGAGGTGCAAGGGAAAGAACAGGGTTTGGCTAATGTAGTCACAGACATTGTACCATTCCTCAGTGTCAGACTTTAAATAGAACCACACCCTCCTGCTAAATTGAAAGCTTCCCCCCCCACCCCCCAAACCCCCCGCAGCATTTCAGAAAATGCCTACATTCAGCTATCGAGCTTTCCCAAACAGGGAAGAACCAAAGCAGTTCTTTTTTTTTACATCTGTGACTACAACTAAAGTGATTCTATAATTGTAGACAATCTTCCTGTCACTGGGTGTGTGTAGCAGGGCAGGTGTCAGTGTATGCTCACTGCAGCACAGTGACAGCTGTCCAACTGTCTGAGGATGTGTTCACACTCCAGTCGACGAGAAAGACTGAAACTAGTTATTTGATTCTGTACTTGACTGACTCGCTGGCCTTTCGGGTTTTGAGCTGAGCCACAAGTTTGAGAACTCAGCTAACCTACTGTGAATTATTACAAACAGCAGAACTTCAGTGTTTATAAAAGGATTGTTTTCAAATGCAGTCGTACAAAATAATTGCCACTTGGTGTTGAGACGTGTAATTTATTCTCCAAATTTTATAGAAGGATTACATGGAAATTACAGCAAGGAAGCTGTGCCAATGTTTGTCTTCCACGTGAGCCATTGTTCAAATTTCTTCTGTCAGACTTGCTCATTTCCTATGACACCCACCCTCCAACACCACCACTACGTTGTTTACTAAACAAGTGACCTTCCCACTGGCCAGGCAGAATATTAAAAACAGAGCAGAGAACTGTAAATAGTGGAGCTTCGTTTCATTAGACTGTCTGGTAAATATCCCTCCTTTTTCAATTGACATCACTAACTAGTAAAAACAATGACTGCAGATGCTGGAAACCAGATTCTGGATTAGTGGTGCTGGAAGAGCACAGCAGTTCAGGTGAGAACTGGAGGAAGGGTAAAGACTTAGGATTGAGGAGCTTTTTAACCTAAACAGTGATAATCAAAGTTTATTTTCAAATAAATTGTATTGTACAGAGTCAATGTTCCAGTATATTTGAAACAAAGGATTATTTGATAAAAGTAATCTTATGATTGATATCCACCCCTTCACTTCTCAAAATGAAAACACAGTGACACATTCAGTGAAAATCATTGTTTATTTGCTCATTTAATTAAATAAGTTTGTGGGATTTGTTATCTTAATGTATCAGACCTTTAGCAATAAGTAGTTTGCTGCTTCAGATGCAATTTGAATGGAGATATAATTCTAATTTAGACTCCAAACAAATGTTAGCCGGCTCCAAAATCCCTGAGGGATGTTTCTTGATTTAGTTCACGTCTGTAATACACAGTGAGTCAATCTCATCCTGATTGTGGTGTTCGCACACTCCCTGCCAGCTGTTCTATTCCTTAGAAATCAAACTGAGAAAAGCCACAGCACTACTCAGGATACTGGTGAAAATAGCTGGTAACGTCAGCATTGAGGCCATCGAATGTTTCATTTCAAATCACTGCTCTGAGCTGGGAACTATCCATTGGGAAGACACTGAGGTATGAAATTAACCTTGATTCTCCTTTATTATCAACTTAAATGGGTGTACAGAAAACGAGGTTGAGAGGCCCATGCCCACAATGTTTGGTCTCCTGAATGGCCATTGTTGAATTAGTGCCAACTTTATTTTGATCTAATTGAACATAAACCTAATACTCCACTGAAGGAAAAGCAGTAAAAGTTGAAATAACAGGTCTGATTAATCTGTATACCTGAAAATGGGACTTCAGTCTGCCCAGTATGTTAATTTCCCAGTTTTACTGGTTTTGTACTGGAATCCAGTCAGGATTCACTCCTTTAGCTTTTTACTAAAAGCTGGGTGTTTCCTTAGCCGGCTTCAGGGCAATAGTGGGTCTGTATTCCATAAGTATTGGCAGCAGGACTCTTCCATTATCCTCTATAGTTCACCCTGGAACAGTGAGGTACCCAGTTTACATTTGTCATCGTTGGGTTTGTTGATGTATGGGCAGGGACAGGCATACACTCTCGGTTCTCTTTGGTGTAATGCCGTACTGCTAGCAAACGGCGAGCGCTAAAGAGAGTGACAAACAGCTTGACCATTTATCACCATCCAATACACAAACTCACTCATCCCATCAACCAGAAGCACAATGTTTGTAAAAACTGTTTCTCACACTGTTGGTGAATTTTGTTTTGGTAATAGGAGGCTGACTGTGGCAGCTGGTGTCGAATGATCAACACGTCTGACACAATCTGGAATGGCTTTATTGCCAGCACTGAGCTCAGCTCAAAGGAATGTATGATTCATTCATGGAGGAGAGGGCTCTTGTAGCACAGTAGCAATGTCCCTACCTCAGAACTAGGAGATCTGGGGTCAAATTTGCCTGCTCCAGAGCATCTCAGAACAGGTCATTTAGGAAATTTAGGAAAGATGTGGAGTCAGCATTACAATATGTCTGTCCTCTACTTGGTCTATATCTTATAAATTGCCTTAGTCAAGTCTCACATGTGAGATTCTCAAATCAATTTCCAGCTAAGAATAACTGGGGTGCTTTTATTACTTTCAGAGCACTTTTGATTGGGCTCTACCCAGAACCAAAAAGGGCCACACCTTGGCTCGTTGGGGAAGGATTAGGTTCACTCATACTTACTAGACATAAGTGACCCATGAAATGCTGGGAGGGCAAACAGCCAGAAATCGTGTTACATATTGGCACTAATGATATAGCCAGGAAAAGGATTGAGGATATAAAAAGTGATTTCAGGGAATTAGGATGGAAGCTGCAAAACAGGACGAACAGAGTAGTGTCCTCTAGTTTACTACCGGTGCCACGAGATAGCGAGGCGAGGTACAGGGAGCGGGTGCAGCTTAACACGTGGCTGCGCAGCTGGTGTAGGAGGGAGGGCTTCAGATATGTAGATAATTGGGATGCCTTCTGGGGAAGGTGGGACCTGTACAAGAAGGATGGGTTGCATCTGAACTGGAAAGGGACCAATGTCCTGGGTGGAAGGTTTGCTCGAGTAGTTCGAGAGGGTTTAAACTAGTATGGCAGGGGGTTGGGAACCTGAGCTGTATATCGGAGGTGAGAGTTGATGCAGATGAGGCAATAGCAAGAGGTAGACCAGCTAGTGAGAAGGATTTTCCTGGCAAGGAATCAAGGGATCAGTTAAAGTGTGTTTACTTTAACGCAAGGAGTATCAGGAACAAAAGTGATAAACTTAGAGCATGGATCAGTACCTGGTGCTATGATGTTGTGGCCATAACAGAGGGTTTCTCAGGGGCAGGAATGGTTGCTGGATGTTCCAGGGTTTGGAGCATTTAAAAAGAATAGGGAGGGGGGAAAAGAGGAGGGGGTATAGCACTACTAATCAGAGAGGGTATCACAGCTACAGGAGCTTCCATTGTCGAGGAAGATCTGCCTACCGAGTCAGTATGGGTGGGAATTAGGAACAGCAAGGGAGCAGTTACCTCTTTAGGGGTTTACTACAGGCCCCCCAATGGCAGCAGGGAGATGGAAGAAAGCATAGGTCGGCAGATTTTTGAAAAGTGTGGACTTGGTAGGGTTGTTCTAATGGGTGACTTTAACTTTCCCAATATTGATTGGAACCTCCTTCGAGCAGAAGATTTGAATGGAGCTGTTTTTGTAAGGTGTGTTCAGGTGGGTTTCCTAACTCAGTACGTTGATAGGCCGACGAGGGGAGACACCATTCTAGACTTGGCGCTCGGAAACGAGCCGGGGCAGGTATCAGATCTTGTGGTGGGAGAGCATCTTGGTGATAGTGACCACAACTGCCTCACATTCTACATAGCGATGGAGAAGGAGAGGATTAGACAAAATGGGAGGATATTTAATTGGGGAAGAGGAAACTATAATGCGATTAGACATGAGTTAGGAAGCATGGATTGGGAGCAATTGTTCCATGGTAAAGGCACTATAGACATGTGGAGACTGCTTAAGGAACAGTTGTTGCGAGTGATGAATAAATATGTCCCTCTGAGACAGACAAGAAGGGGTAAGATAAAGGAGCCTTGGATGACGAGAGTGGTGGAGCTTCTCGTTAAAAGGAAGAAGATAGCTTACATAAGGTGGAGGCTAGGGTCAAGCTCAGCTCTAGAGGATTACAGGCAGGCGAGGAAGGAGCTTAAAAATGGTCTGAGGAGAGCCAGGAAGGGGCACGAGAAAGGCTTGGCAGAACGGATTAGGGAGAACACAAAGGCATTTTACACTTATGTGAGGAATAAGAGAATGGTCAAAGAAAGAGTAGGGCCGATCAGGGATAGCATAGGGAATTTGTGTGTGGAGTCAGAGGAGGTAGGGGAAGCCCTAAATGAGTTTTTTGCTTCTGTCTTTATGAAAGAAACAAACTTTGTAGTGAATGAAACCTTTGAAGAGCAGGTTTGCATGCTGAAATGGATAGAGATAGAGGAAGCTGATGTGCTGAAAATTTTGTCAAACATTAAGATTGACAAGTCGCCAGGCCCGGACCAGATTTGTCCTTGGCTGCTTTGGAAAACGAGAAATGCAATTGCTTCGCCACTTGCGAAGATCTTTTCATCCTCACTCTCCACTGGAGTCGTACCTGAGGACTGGAGAGAGGCAAATGTAATTCCTCTCTTCAAGAAAGGAAATAGGGAAATCCCCGGCAATTACAGACCAGTAAGCCTCACGTCTGTCGTCTGCAAGGTGTTAGAAAGGATTCTGAGGGATAGAATTTATGACCATCTGGAAGAGCATGACTTGATTAAATGCAGTCAACACGGCTTTGTGAGGGGCAGGTCATGCCTCACAAACCTTATCCAGTTCTTTGAGGATGTGACTAGAAAAGTTGATGAGGATCAAGCTGTGGATGTGGTGTACATGGACTTCAGCAAGGCATTTGATAAAGTTCCCCAGGGTAGGCTCATTCAGAAGATCAGGAGGAATGAGATACAGGCGATCTTAGCTGTCTGGATCCAGAATTGGCTGGCCAAAAGAAGACCGTGAGTGGTAGTAGAAGGAAAACATCCTGCCCGGAAGTCAATAGTGAGTGGTGTTCCACAGGGCTCTGTCCTTGAACCTCTACTGTTTGTAATTTTTATTCATGACTTGGATGAGGGGATTCAAGGATGGGTTAACAAGTTTGCAAACAACACAAAGGTTGGAGGTGTCTTTGACAGTATAGAGGGCTGTTGTAGGCTGCAGCGGGACATTGACAGGATGCAGAGATGGGCTGAGAGGTGGCAGATGGAGTTCAACCTGGATAAATGTGAGGTGATGCATTTTGGAAGGTTGAATTTGAAAGCTGAGTACAGGATTAAGGATAGGATCCTTGGCAGTGTGGAGGAACAGAGGGATCTTGGTGTGCAGGTACATAGATCCCTTAAAATGGCCACCCAAGTGGACAGGGCTGTTAACAAAGCATATGGTGTTTTGGCTTTAATTAACAGGGGGATTGAGTTTAAGAGTCACAAGATCTTGTTGCAGCTCTATAAAACTTTGGTTAGAACACACTTGGAATACTGCATCCAGTTCTGGTCGCCCTATTATAGGAAAGATGTGGATCCTTTGGAGAGGGTTCAGAGGAGGTTTACCAGGATGCTGCCCGGACTGGAGGGCTTATCGTTTGAAGAGAGGTTGACTGAGCTCGGACTTTTTTCATTGGAGAAAAGGAGGAGGAGAGGGGACCTAGTTGAGGTACACAAGATAGTGAGGGGCATAGGTGGAGTCGATAGCCAGAGACTATTTCCCAGGGCAGAAATTGCTAACACTAGGGGCCATAGTTTTAAGCTGGTTGGAGGAAAGTATCGAGGGGATATCAGAGGCGGATTCTTTACACAGAGAGTTGTGAGAGCATGGAATGTGTTGCCAGCAGCAGTTGTGGAAGCAAGGTCACTGGGGACATTTAAGAGACTGCTGGATATGCATATGGTCACAGAAATTTGAGGGTGCATACATGAGGATCAATGGTCTGCACAACATCGTGGGCTGAAGGGCCTGTTCTGTGCTGTACTGTTCTATGTTCTATGTTAAATAAACTAAAAGCTCATTTTGCACTAAACTGTTGTATGAGATTTAATAGATAACACTTCAGCTAATTAATTTAAAACATCACAAAAGAGGAAATGTTCCAGAAAAATAAAAATATGCCAAAGTGATTGGGAACTGAGTGGCCTTGTCAAAAAACTGAAGCCCAACATTAAATTCAGCAAGTTATTTGGAGGGTTGGGGGGTGGGGGGTTGCTAATCAAATGTGACCCTTTATTGCAAGAGGATTCAAGTACAAAAGTAGTGAAGCTTTGCTTCCATTGTCTGAGAGCTTGGTTAGACTGCACTGAGAATGCTGTGTGCACTTTTGGTCTCCTAATTGCAGGAAAAACAATATTACCATCGAGGGAGTTCAATGAAAGTTCACCAGACCTGTTACTGGGATGGCAGGACTGTGCTGTGAAGAGAGATTGGGCAAATTGGTCCTGTATTCTCCAAAGTTGCAAAGAATGAGAGGTGATCTCATTGAAACCTGCAGATTACCTAAAGGTATGGACAGGATAGATAGGTGGAGGTAAGATGCTTCCCCTTCCCCAGTTTGGAAATCAAGAACCAGAGGACACAATTTAAAAGGTAAGGGGGGTGCCCCTTAGGTTCAAAATGAGGAGAAATTATTTTACTAAGAGGATTTTGAACTTTTAGAATTCTTTACCACAGAGTGCTGTAGAAGCTTAAGACACAGATAAGTGGATTTATGATTACCAGTGGTGCACAAGGTTAAAGGGATGAGGCAGGTAAAAGGCATTGAAGTGTTTGATCAGCCATGATCGTGTTGAATTGCAGGGCAGGTTCAAGGGGCTGAATGGCCTACTCCTGTCCCTATGTTCCTAAAAGTTGGGCAATGTTATTAAAAGAAAAACAAAAACAAAAATCCATCAAAATAGTAACCCTGATGTCATTGTTATCTTTAGGACTATTTTTTGAACAACAACAAGTTTTCATTTGCAAATCATCTTTAACTTTGTGAAATAGCCCACAGCACATCATAGGAGTATTGGTAAACAAACTTCAGCATCTTGCCACAAAACAAAAATAGTGCCATTGATTATCTGACATTTTAAAGAAGAGAGAGGTGTTGAGGTTTAGAGATGGAATTCCTGAGTGTGGGATCTGGTCAAATGATAGAGGAATTAAAATTCAGATATATTCAACAGTCTAAAATTACCTTGGAGGATTGTGAACCTGGAAAACATTACGGAGTTCGGAATGAACAAGGCCAAGATGTAGGATTGAGCAAAACTCCCCAATATATTTAAAGCACTAGATAAAACCCTTGACTCTTCCAAACTTTAAAAATGGCAAGAAAACAGCTGGACTGAGCTCTGTGGGAAAACACAACATGATCAGCAAGTCTGAGAATGGAGATTGCTGTCTGGGACTAACTGCTTAAAGATCAGAAAATAATTGATTGCAAACTAGAACCCAACAAAGGAGAGATTTGAAAAGAACCCAGCATAGAGACGAGGCTGGAGAGACAAATATGAAACAGTTGTGTCTTGTTTTGGTCTGAAAGCTATATCTTTAAATCAGGCCCAGAACATGAGATCCTTAAAAAAAACGACATATGGCCTCAAACTATTTTGTTGCATTTTTTTTCCCCCAGGGATTGGTTGTTATCATCACCCTGGCAACAAGGTTGAAAGGAGATTCAATCCCAATTTTTAAATAGATACAAATTCAGTGTTTGGTTCAGTTATGAATTTGGCAGCCAGTTATTTCATGGCAGTAAAGCATCCAGACTAATACTCAGCGGCAAGCCAAGAGCTATAAAAAAGACAATCCTTGTGAGCATCATTAAATTGAGAAAGCTGGGCTCTTTACTGGAAACCAGGTTCTAACTAGGGTCCAATAGATTGTAAGGAGATCATTAAACTTGCACATATAATAGCTCCATATGGAAGTACAGGTTACCATTTAATTTTATAGGTCTGGACTTTTTTTTGCCTAATTGTACACCATTTCTGGACAGTCTGGATAGAATCAACTGAAGTAGTGCAAATATTTGTGTGTAATTTAACAAACTTTAGGAGACTGTATAGCATGGATGCCTGGAATATGTGAGGGACCTTTAAAATAGGGGACTTATAGCGTATTCCAGGTACATTTTCCTAACTGTACCTTTCATGTGAGGGGGCATTACCCATCGGATCCTTTATGCATGCCCAGTTTCTGTGTGCCAGCACACTCTGCCCTTGAAGGCTTCTGAAATGTGTCTCTGCAGAGAAGATCTGGAGAGAGATGCAGTGGTTTTTTTGTCGAGGTTCATCCCAAGCAGCTCCACGATGCAGGACTTTGTGCTTTACAGGCTGTTCCCCGGGACGCACACCCAGATAAAAATCAACTGGAAGACGATCAACTTAATGAAAGATGCTCTTTGGACTGCCCAAAACCTGTTGCGCTTCCAGTGCAAAGCGTTGACCTCAACCGAGTGTTGCAGGCTGGCACACTCCAGGACCACACGATGAGGGACGCAGTAAAGCTTGGGGCAGCTGTTGCCAAGGCACCACGGGGAGACACCACCATCTAAGGTCTTTCTGCCAAAGTATAACGAGGGTCCTTTCAGTTATCAGACCCTCTTGGTGCCTCAGAATGAACACAAACAGGTTCCTGTGTAAGTAGAAATTGCTTATTTCCCCCCAACTGCAGAGAAGTTCTGAGAAATGTCAGAATTCCAATATTTTGTGTGTTTTTATTCCCTGCAAAGACTATACAGAACTGATTTAGAACATTTGCAGATACACACAGGTGATTCTTATAACATAATGTTTGAAATAAAAAGGATTGTACCTCTCACGGAAACGCCCAGAGCATTAACATTTGGTACTGTTCCCCCTGTTGATGACTGAGGGCATCTCATGGTTTGTAATGGGAGACTCATAATGGGCGGCACGGTGGCACAGTGGTTAGCACTGCTGCCTCACAGCGCCAGAGACCCGGGTTCAATTCCCGCCTCAGGCGACTGACTGTGTGGAGTTTGCACGTTCTCCCCGTGTCTGCGTGGGTTTCCTCTGGGTGCTCCGGTTTCCTCCCACAGTCCAAAGATGTGCAGGTCAGGTGAATTGGCCATGCTAAATTGCCCATAGTGTTAGGTAAGGGGTAGATGTAGGGAGTATGGGTGGGTTACGCTTCGGCGGGGCGGTGTGGACTTGTTGGGCCGAAGGGCCTGTTTCCACACTGTAAGTAATCTAATCTAATCTCTGAGATGAAAGCTTTCAGTTCAAGTCTAGCCCCAGGATTTAATTGCCTTGGGAAAATACATTCATCATGTTGATAAAGCAATTGATTATTAGTCTACAAATCCTTTCAATACACCATTGGTGGGTGGTAAGAATGGGAAAGATTACTGAGCAGCCCTGCTTGAGTGGTGCTCCCTCAGCTATAAATACAGCTATAACCTCAAGCTTCAGGATAGTGGAGTGGTCTGTTTAAGTAAATGTGTGCTCCAGAAAACAAAGGTAAACACATGCTTTATCAGCCTAATGCAAGAAGCTGTCTAAATACACATATTGTATGGTTTAAGCTCTGTGAATATTCATTTGTTAATAAATGTTTTATGTTTGAAAATTAGTATGAAAGGGTAATGAGATGTTCTCTCACTGACAAATAGCCAGAGAAATAGCCATAGGGAAGCGGAATAATCATCATTCCAACAATGTTAAATTGAGTTGGCAAACTGGCTTTTTTTTGTTCATCTCCTGAGTACACTGATGCAAGTTTCACTAAACAAAACCACTGAGACACCCTGTAAGAGATCTAGAGGTGGGGATTAGGTACTGAAAGTACTTAAAAGTACAAGATCCAGAAAAGACTTTTGAAAAGCACAGAACCAGAAAGTTTCCTTTAAGGAAGGAATTCTGCTGTCCTTACCCAGTCAGTTCCATAGGTGACTCCAAACCCACACCAATGTGATTGAACTGCCCTTTGAAATACTGGATTAGTGGTGCTGGAAGAGCACAGCAGTTCAGGCAGCATCCAACGAGCAGCGAAATCGACGTTTCGGGCAAAAGCCCTTCATCAGGAATAAAGGCAGTGAGCCTGAAGCATGGAGAGATAAGCTAGAGGAGGGTGGGGGTGGGGAGAGAGTAGCATAGAGTACAATGGGTTAGTGGGGGAGGAGATGAAGGTGATAGGTCAAGGAGGAGAGGGTGGAGTGGATAGGTGGAAAAGAAGATAGGCAGGTCGGACAGGTCAAGGAGACAGTAACTGAGCTGGAAGTTTGAAACTAGGATGAGGTGGGGGAAGGGGAAATGAGGAAACTGTTGAAGTCCACATTGATGCCCTGGGGTTGAAATGTTCCGGGCGGAAGATGAGGCGTTCTTCCTCCAGGCATCTGATGGTGAGGGAGCGGCGGTGAAGGAGGCCCAGGACCTCCATGTCCTCGGCAGAGTGGGAGGGGGAGTTGAAATGTTGGGCCACGGGGCGGTTTGGTTGATTGGTGCGGGTGTCTCGGAGATGCCTTGCCCTTTGAAATAGTCTAACAAACTGGTTAACTGTATAGAGGTGGATAGCGAACAACCAAACATGTAGCAGTTTATTTTTACGAAGGCTTTTTAGAATAAAGAATGCAATATTGTAAATTAATCTTAGCATTACAAATACATTAGACATAATTGAAGAGGAAGATATTGAAGGGAAAAATCAGAAATTTGTGTTTAAGGGAGAGTCATGCTATTGTTCGTCTGGGAGCAGTACAGGCACTCTGAGCCAAATCACCTTTTCTTGAACTCAAATGTCTATAATTCGACAATAAGAGTGTACAAGGCTTTCTGCAATGTGCTCTGGGACCTCCAGACTTTACAGTTTCACACAACATTGATTTTCAATGTTTATAATCACAGCTTTTCCAAAATTGGCTTAAGCTTTCCTTCAGTACATCGTACATCATGTTTGTGCTTAATCTCTAAATCACGTTTTACTACGAAGATATTTTTCAGTCTACCCCTTGACAGTCTCGACAATATTTGGCTCTCTGATACCAGTATTAACTTGTAAAATTTACTTCAGCTTGTTTTCAAATGTGCACGTTTCCAATGCCTTCTCTTGCCCATATACATAATTTACATGTTAACTCAAACCTTAATGTATATACCAATAAATACCAATATGTTAATGTTTTGCTTCATGGCGTGGCATTTATCTGCAGACTATTCTTCTTGCTCCAAATAAAGAATTGAAATCTAGAGGCACTCTAATTATTTGACTGGATTATCTTGCAGCAATGCTCAATCTTCAATCCCTATGGCACCTGCTGTGCAGTTGCAGAACATGTAACACTAGCCCATTCACTTCCTCCCTCTCCACTGTCCAAGGTCCCAAACACACCTTCCAGGTGAAGCAGTAATTTACCTGCACTTCATTCAATCTAGTCTACTGTATTCACTGCTCACAAGGTGCTCTCCTCTACACTGGTGAGACTAAACATAGACAGGCTGACACCTTTCAGCACACCTCCACGCTGTTCATATAAATGACCCTAACCTTGCAGTTGATTCCCATCTTGCTCTCGTGTTAAAATTTCTGTCCTGTTTCTCTCTCCACGGACTTGCTGACTCTCTTTAACATTTTCTGTTTTTATTTCAGAATTCCAGCAAACACAGTATTTTGCTCTTATTTGACCCTCAACCTGATTGTCTGTATTATGAAAGCACCCTCGTTGGTCATAAAGTTCTGAAATGGAACTTGAACCCAGAGCCTCTGGCTTTGAAGTAGGGTCACTATCACTACACTATAAGATCTCTAAAGTCTCATTATAAACACTTGATATTGAAAAGAAATCATGAAAATATCAAAGGTTTTTGCTTCATTTTTGCATGGGATATGGATGTATCTGGTGAGGCAGAATTTATTGCCCATCCCTCAATGCCCAGAAGGCAATGAAGAGTCATCCACATGGGTGTGGATCTGGAATCATATGTAGGCCAGTCTAGGTAGCAATGGCAGATTTCCTTCCTTTAAGGACATTAATGAATCAGATGGGTTTTTAAATGACAATCAACTTATTACATGGTTACCACGAGTCTAAAGTTTAAGTATATTTACATTTTATTTTTATTTTTATTACATTAAAATTTTTATTGAACTCAAATTTCACCATATGCCTCATCCTCTTTAAAGAGTTAATCGCTTATAAAAATAAACTTCTGATCATACTTCTTTGTAAAGGCTCTTTAAACTGTATATCAAACAGTTAGTGCAGAAAGTTCTGTTAAGATAAACATAATTGCAACACTTGGGCAAATATGAACAACGATCTTTGTTGAAACAGTTGAAGCAGATGTTACACCAACTGGCCTGTCACTCAAAAAAGTACAGCAGTGATTCTGTCAACAATCACTGAAAACTGCAGCCAGATTTTCATTTTTTTAAGTCATTTGTGGGATGTGGGTGTCATTGGCTGGACCAGAATTTATTGCCCATCCCTAGTTGCCCTTGAGAAGGTGGTGATGAGCTCCCTTCTTGAACTGCTGCAGTCCACTTGCTGTGGGTTGACATTAGGGAGGGAATTCCAGGGTTTAGGCCCAGGAACAGTGAAGGAACAATGATTTATTTCCAAGTCTGGGTGGTGAATGACTTGGAATGGAACTTGAAAATGGTAGTGTTCCTATGTATCTGCCGCCTTTTTTCTTCTAGATGGAAATGGTTGTGGGTTTGGAAGGTGCTGTCTGAAGATCTTTGTGGTGAATTTCTGCAGTGCATCTTGTAGACAATGCTGCTATAGAGCATCAGTGGTGGAGGGAGTAGATGATTGTGGTTATGGTGCCAGTTATATGAGCTGCTTTGTCCTGGATAGTGTCGAGCTTCTTGAGTGTTAGTTTAAAGAGTAGAGGATTATAAAAGAACATTCAGATCAGTTAATCAGATCATATTTGCCCTTCAAAAGAGATTGTGAGAGTGACTACATCTTATCTTTGTGGTTTCCCCATTGTGAGTTAAAACCCTTACAACTGCTTAAGTGGGGTTTGAAAAGAGCAATATGTTCCTGTTTAGCACTCACCAGGAAAATGGAATCGGTTGGAAAAGAGGTGGTGCCTTCAAGATCTGAGCCTGACCTGTCATTTTTAAAGGTCTGCAGAGTCAGTGGTATATTTCAGAGGCCATAGAGTCAGGGAAGTCCATAGCATAAAAAAAGGTCCTTCAGCCATTGAGTCGACACTGGTTCTAATTCCACTTTCAAGCAGACTTTGGAAGATCCCATGTCATTATTTCAAAGAAGAATGGGGTTGGGGGAGGGAGGGTTCCTTGGCCTATTTCATTCAAGCAACTTCACTAAGAAACATATATCTTATTCTTGAGTGTGGGAGCTAATTAAGTGCAATTTGGCTGTTACATTAAAGGCATTTCAAAATGGATTAATGTTGTTAATGTTGTGAAGTATTCTGGGTGTGGTACAGCATAAATGATGAAGTGTAAATGTAATTTATTTCTTCATTGTTTAAAAAAGGATGGGTTTATGATTATTTATGAATATATTCAGAAACAGACCAAATACACATTTTACAGCTCCTCCTGATGTCCCTGATGTGATAAGACACATATACCAAAATACAGGAAAAGCAGAGGGTTGGAAAACTACAATTCTCTGCTGCCAATAGTGGAACCCATAGACATAACTTTATATAGCTAGTGAACTTGAAATGAACTCTTAACAGCAGAGTACAGGTCTCTGTATATTGTTATAGCCATGTGTTTGAAAGAAGTGAATTACATAAAGTGCAGTTTGACTGCTCCAAACTCTTACTGTGTGCCTAGATTGATTAGCGTTCTATTTATATATAAAAATACATTATACATGTCTGCAAAACTCATCAGATACTCTGCAAAGTTCATTAATAGTTCTGTCATTATGTTTACAATGCATAAATAACTTCTCAGTTTTGAAAGATGAATCTATAGATACCAATGGTGAATACTTCCTATTGTTAGACTGTGCTCACGGTCATAGACAGATCACTGAAGTAAAAAAAAATTTAGTGAAGTTCACACCTTAACTGTTCAAATATATTTCTACCAGGGATGAATGAACATAAGAAATCAGAGCTGGAGTCGACTCTGGTGTACAATACTCAGACACTCCCAAACTAACCAAGAGCTTTTTTTTCATTCAGCCTGAACAAGTTCAATACACGACAATGAAGCATCACTTGTGTTAGAGTGCCACCTACTGAATCTCCTCTATCCTTTGAGTTACTGTTATAATTAAATGATGCAGTGGATAGATACAACTGTCCTGAATGTTCATGTGCTGCAATCCCAGTGATTATGGCTAGAGGTTTCAGTCAGCTAGTGAGTGAGTCATTTACATGCACTACTTACCACACAATAGTTAAAAATCACACAACATCAGGTTATAGTCCATCAGGTTTAATTGGAACTATTGTCGTACTGTTGATGAAGGAGCAATGCTCCGAAAACTAGTGCTTCCAAATAAACCTGTTGGACTATGATCTGGTGTTGTGTGATTTGTACACCCCAGTCCAACACTAGTGTCTCCATATCATGGCTACTACATAATAGGCACTTCTCTGCCAATACTAACTGTACTCTGGGTGGAGCCCTTCACTGTCCATAAAGGATGGCTCAGTCATTACTTGCCAACTTTCCAGGCATTTAAATGGTCATTGGATAGGCATATGGACAGGAATGGAACAGTGTAAGTTAGATGGGTTTCAAATTGGTTTTGCAGGGTGGCACAACATTGAGGGCTCAGACTTGAAGAACATGGCTGTCAGACTGGTTGTGTGAGGGACGTGACCTATTAGATCTTGCTGTTATCAATCTACCATTGCAACATATCTGTTGAAGGTAAGTGTAATGTATTGCTCTATGATTCTCATGAAGCCAAAAGTGTAAATACTGTTTGCTGCTATGCTGTGCTTCAGGCATACTGTCTGTCAAATCTCCAGTACAGCAGGAAGCTCACACTCACAGTGAGATCCACATTCATTCTCTCCACCTTAATGATATCGGCAAAAAGATATCTAATGCTCAGGCTGCAAACTGGGCTAGATTAGGACCAAGATAACATCCAATTTTGAGGCTGGCAATCAGCAAATGAACTTTGTGTAATTCAAATGGTGACCATTGGCCATTTCAAACAAGAAAAGGTCGAACTATCTTTTCCTGAATTTCAAAGTGCCATTGCCATCAAGTCCCACTCTGTTATCACATTGTGGAATCTCATTGACTGACACAGCCATCACAAAAATATGGCTACAACTGCAGGGCAGAGAATTAGGTACTTGAGTTACAACACCCTCCAAAGTTCATCCCCCTTCCACATAGAACATAGAACATTACAGTACTGTACAGGTCCTTCGGCCCTCAATGTTGTGCCACCCTGCAAAACCAATTTGAAACCCATCTAACTTACACTGTTCCATTCCTGTCCATATGCCTATCCAATGACCATTTAAATGCCTGTAAAGTTGGCGAGCCTATAACTGTTGCAGGCAGTGTGTTCCAGCCCCTACTACTCTCTGAATAAAGAAACTACCTCTGACATCTGTCCTAGATTGATTACCCCTCAACTTGAAGCTATGTCCTCTCATGTTAGCCATCATCATCTAAGGAAAAAGGCTCTCACTGTCCACCCGATCAAGCCCTCTGAGTATCTTATATGTCTCAATTAAGTCACCTCTCAAACTCCTTCTTTCTAATAAAAACAGTCTCAAGTCCCTCAACCTTTCCTCGTAAGACCTTCCCTCCATAGTACATCCTAACAAATCTCCTCTGAACCCTTTGCAAAGCTTCCGCATCCTTTCTATAATGCGATGACCAAACCTGCATGCAATACCCAAATGCAGCCCACCAGAGTGTTGTACAACTGCAGCATGACTTCATGGTTCTGAAACGCAATCCCTCTACTAATAAAGGCTAACACACCATATGCCTTCTTAACAACCCTATTGATCTGGTTGGCAACTTTGAGGGATCCATGTACATGGACACCGAGATCTCTTTACTCATCTACATTACCAAGAATTTTCCATTCGCCCAGTACTCTGCATTCCTGTTCCTCCTTCCAAAGTGAATCACCTCACACTTTTCTGCATTAAACTCCATTTGCCACCTCTTAACTTATCTATGTCCCTCTGTAACCTACAACATCCTTTGGCACTATCCATAACTGTACCAACCTTAGTGTCATCCATAAATTTACTAACCCATCCTTCTATTTCTTCATCCAGGTCGTTTATAAAAATGACAAACAGCACTTTACCCAAAATAGATCCTTGTCGTACACCACTAGTAACTGAACTCCAGGATGAACATTTCCCATCAACCACCATCTTCTGTCTTCTTTCAGCTAGCTAATGTCTGATCCAAACCACTAAATTGCTCTCAATCCCATGCCTCCATATTTTGTGCAGTAGCCTACCATGGAGAAATTTATCAAATGCCTTACTGAAATCCATATAGACCATATCAACCGCTTTACCCTCATCCTCCTATCCGGTCACCTTCTCAAAGAACTCAATAAAGTTTGTGAGGCATGACCTACCCTTCACAAAACTGTGTTGACTATCCCTAATCAACTTATTCCTATTGAGATGATTATAAATCCTATCTCTTATAATCCTTTCCAACACTTTACTCACAACCGAAGTAAGGTTCACTGGTCTATAATTACCAGGGTTGTCTCTACTCCTCATCTTGAACAAGAGAGCAACATTTGCCATCCTCCAGTCTTTTGGTACTATTCCTGTAGACAATGACAACATAAAGAGCAAAGCCAAAGGCTAGCCAATCTTCTCCCTGGCTTCCCAGAGAATCCTAGGATAAATCCCATCTGGCCCGGGGGATTTATCTATTTTCACACTTCCCAAAATTTCTCACACCTCCTCCATGTGAAATTCAACCCCAGCTAGTCTACTAACCTGTTTCTCAGTATTCTCCTTGACAACATGGTCTTTTTCCAGTGTAAATACTGACAAAAAATATTCATTTCACATTTCCTCTATCTCCTTTGACTCCACGCACAACTTCCCACACTGTCCTTGATTGGCTCTAGTCTTACTCTGGTCATTATTTTATTCCTTATAAACCTATAGAAAGCTTTAGGTTTTTCCCTGAACCTATCCGCCAACAACTTCTCATGTCCCTTCCTCATTTGTCTTAGCTCTCTCTCTAGGTCTTTCCATGTTCTGAATCTGATCTTGTAGAAAACTCCATCTTTTTTCCAAGTATTGATGGTGGAACTTGCAAATATCTACATGCAATACTTCAGAGCACCCTCTCTAAATACCTCCACCCTCATTTTCACTCTTCATTAAAAACTTCTCCAACCTTATTTTCTCAATCTACTGTAGATGTTCTCTGTTACCACAATGTTCATAAATGTGACTTCGAATATTTTGTATGTTGTAGTTATGACTTAAATGTATATGATAGATAAATGAGAAAAATGCATTTTATTCCAGTTGTTTCGTATTAAATTGAACTCACCCTGAGTTCATTTTGCACAGAGACTTTGAAAGGTATTCAGACAATAGCAAAACCATTGGAATCTGGGAAATATTTTATAAGTAACTGCTCACGTTGCAAAACCTGATAAAAGAGAAGAAATAAATTTCTTAATACCTGACCAGTCAAAACCCAGGTTGTAAATGGACATGTCGGGAAAATCTCAGATATTAAAAGTACACTCCCATGTTGAAGTCAGTCTCCCCTTTCATGTGATGTTCTTGCGATAATTGACCTGGGAAGCTTATAGAAAACAGCAAGGCTTTCAGTAACGATTGGAAAAACAGAGTGGGAAAGAATGGAGAAGGAGGTGTGGAGATTAAGAGGATACTCTTGTTATGCCATTGCACAAAGTTACAGAAAAGTGTTTTGAAATCTAGATTCACGATTCCAAATACATTTTTGGTTGTAGGATCTCCTTTCAAATGTATTAGTAATCAAAGACTTTCTACCTAAATTCTAAACTATGCCATACTGACCATGCATGTGAAGAGTAATTATTTAATAAAACTCATTTTTTCTTTCAATATCAGTGGGATGTATCGTCCTGCTCCTTACAACACGGAGTGTTTATTCTTGTTGTGGATTTAGTATTGTGCATCAAGCAGACTTGATAAGGGAACTTAAGGTGAAGGAACCCTTGGGAGGCAGTGATCATAATATGATTGCATTTTCTCTGCCATTTCAGAGGGAGAAGATAGAAGCAGAGGTAATGGTATTACAGTTGAATAAAAGCAACTACACAAGCACAAATTCACTGTGTTAGGATTGAGCCCTCCACTACCACCTGATGAAGGAGCATCACTCCAAAAGCTAGTGTGCTTCCAATTAAACCTGTCGGACTATAACCTGATGTGATTTTTAACTTTGTACACCCCAGTCCAACACCTACATCTCCACATCATGACACAAGCATGAGGGACGAGCTGGGTAGAATTGACTGGGAAAGGAGCCGAGCAGGAAAGACAGTGGAACAGCAATGGCAGATGTTTCTAGGAGTAATTCAAGAGATACAGCAGAGATTCATCCCGAGGAAAAAGAAGCAATGTACAGGGAAGATAAGGCATCCATGTCTGATGAGGGGAGTCATGGATATCATAAAAGCAGAAGAGAAAACATATAATGTGGTGAAGGGCAGTGGGAATCCAGAAGATTGGGAAGCTTACAATGACCAACAAAGGGCAACAAAAAAAAAGGAGGGTGGTTAAATTTGAGGGTACGCTAGCCAGTGATATAAAGGAAGACTGTAAGAGTTTCTTTAGATATGTAAAGGGCAAAAAGAGAAGCAAAAGTGGACATTAGGCTGCTGGAAAATAATGCTGGAGATATAGTAGTGGGGAGGAAGAAAATGGCTGAGGAACTGAATAATTACTTCATGTAGATCTTCATGGTGGAAGACATGAGTTATATCCCAAAAGCTCAAGAGAGTGAGGGGACAGAGCTGAGTATGGTGGCCATCACCAAGGAGAAGGTGCTAGAAAGACTGAATGGTCTGAAGGTGGGTAAACCACCTGGATCAGATGGACTATACATCAGATTTCTAAGGGAGACAGCTGAAGAGATAACAGAGGCCTTAGTAGTGATCTTTCAGGAATCCCTACA
The DNA here is from genome assembly GCF_047496795.1 of Chiloscyllium punctatum. Classification (NCBI taxonomy): domain Eukaryota; kingdom Metazoa; phylum Chordata; class Chondrichthyes; order Orectolobiformes; family Hemiscylliidae; genus Chiloscyllium; species Chiloscyllium punctatum. The sequence goes on from NC_092743.1 coordinate 15,835,475, forward strand.
GTCAGGGAGGGTCCCAGAAGACTGGAAAATTGCTAACGTGACACCCCTATTTAAAATGTGTGTAAGGCCAAGACAGAAAACTACAGGCCAATTAGCCTAACCTAAGTCATGAGTAAGGGGAGAGAGGGAGGGAATTATGGGGACTGAGAGGAAGGGAAAGAGAGCAAGAGAGAGAGGGGGGAGAAAGGGAGACAAACAGGGAGGGAGAGAGGGGAAGGAGAGAGGCAAAGTGCTGAGAGAGATAGAGAAAGGGCTGAATCTAGAGAGAGGGAGAGACAGAGAGTGGTTGAGACCCTGGAATCTATCATGAAGGATAAGATTTCTGAATACTTGTAAGTGTATGGTAAAATCAGGCAAAGTCAACATGGTTTTATCAAGGAGAGTTCATGTCTGACAAATCTACTAGAGTTCTTTGAGCAAGTAATGAGCACGTTAGGTTGAGGAGATCCATTGGATGTTATCTACCTGAACTTCAAGAAGGGCTTTGACAAGGTGCTGCATAAGATGCTATTGAGCAAGGGCCCATGGTGTCAGAGGCAAGGTGCTAGCATGGATAGAAGCTAGGCTGTCTGGCAGAAAGCAGACTGTGGGGATGGCAGCCATTAACAAGTCATGTTCTGCAAGGTTCAGTGTTAGGACCACAATGTTTCCCTTTAAACATTAACATCCTAGATGAAGGTACTGAGGGCACTCTGGCTATGTTTGCAGATGAATACAAGGATAGGTAGAGGGACAGGTAGCATTGAGGAGGCAGGGATGGTGCAGAAGGATTTGGACAAGTTAGCAGAATGGGCACAGCAGTGGCAGATGTAATATAACATGGGAAAGTGAGGTAGGAAGAATAGAGGCATGGACTATTTTGTAAATGGGGAGAAATTTCAGAAGTCTGAAGTGCAAAGAGACTTGGGAGTTCCAGTCCAGGATTCTCTCAAGGTAAACTTGTAGGTTGAGTCAGTAGCTAGGAAGGCAAATACAATGAGAGCATTTATTTTGAGAGGACTTGAATATAAAAGTAGGGATGTACTTCTGAGGCTCTGTAAGGCCCTGGTCAGACTACAGTTGGAATATTATACACAGTTTTGTGGCCCATATCTCAGGAAAAATGTACTGGCTTTTTAACAGGTTCACAAGAATGATCCCAGGAAAAGCTTAACATATAAGGGACATTTGAGGACTCTGGGTCTATACTCAACAGAGTTTAGAAGGATGAGGGGGGATCTAAATGAAACATAGAGAATACTGAATGGCCTGGACAGAGTGGATGTTGGGAAGATGTTTGCATTGGTAGGAGAGATTAAGACCCAAGAGCACAACCTCAGAGGAAAGGGAAGACCTTTTATAGAATTACAATTTAGAACTTAGAATCCCTACAGTATGGAAACAGGCCCTTCAGCCCAACAAGGCCACACCACCCTCCGAAAAGTAACCCACCCAGATGCATTCTCCTACCCTTTTATTCTTAATTTACCTCTGACTAATGCAGCTGACCTACACATCCCTGAACACTATGAGCAATTTAGCTTGGCCAATTTACCTGACTTGCCCATTTTTGGGATTGTGGGAGGAAACTGGAGCAAACCCACGGGGAGAAGGTGCAAACTCCACACAGACGGTCGCCGAGGTTGGAATCGAACCCAGGTCCCTCTCAGCCAGAGAGTGATGAATGTTTGGAATTCATTGCCAGAGAAGGCAGTGGGCCAGGCCATTGATATATTTAAGACAGAGGTAGATAGGTTCTTGATTGTCAAGGGGAATCAAGGGTTACAGTGGGAGAATGGGGTTAAGAAACCTATCAGCCATGATTGAATGGTGGAGCAGACTTGATGGGCTGAATGGCCTAATTTCTGCTCCTATGTCTTATGGCTTTATGGTACGGGTAATGAGTTTGGTAATGACACTCGTAAGGCTTTCTCTACTTTCAGATGGTACCTGTGATTGCCTTCAATATTTCCACAGCAGAAAACAATACTTTAATAATGTATTCTGCAAGGGAAAAAACAGCAACATTGCCATTACCAGATGGTCACAACTAGGAAGGTGAGAGTGTGTGCTGGAAAAGTACAGCTAGTCAGGCAGCATCCGAGGACCAGGAAAATCAACATTTTGGGAAAAAGCCCTTCATCATCACAGCTAATGCAAATAACTTCTTGGCACTATCACTTGTTCTTGAGATATCTATTAATCTTAAGAATTCACTCTCAATGTCAAAATGTCACAATACCCTCCCCTAGGCTGCAGAAGCTCCGAACCCTCACTTCAGTTCCATAGATGCCCTGTTGACAGCCCCCTCTTCCCAACGGTCAGGATTACTGAACTGTGTAACGTACCAAGTGTTTCTATATTCAAGGTATTCACCTCAGAAAAACTACATTTTTCAAGTACTTAGCACAAGGTTAAAAAGTAAAAATCAGTTGCAGCAATAAAGGGTCACAAATTAATAAACAAGGCCACTGGTTTATACTTTTCCTGAAAATCTGAAAGAAGGTGTGGTATTTGAGCTTCAAATATACCAGAAAGCCTTGTAGTCAGAATATAATTTGGCATATTCAATTATCGTAGATGAATGACCCTGATTTTACATTTAACATTGGATAACATCACTGTTATTATAAAATAGTATATCCTTAAACTCACTGCAACGTTTACAGTTTGGAAAGTAGGTTCTTTTGTGAGTTTTGGTTTTTAGTAACACTTACATATGCTTAACTTACCTTGGTTCGTTCTTGTTTGTTGCATTCGTTTAGCTAAACAAGTACAATTAAGCCTAAAAATTGAAAGCACTGAGTGAATGTGGTGAAACATGTTGGTTGGGATATCTGTTCGGCATGGGCAAGTTGGACTGAAGGTTTCCGTGCTGTACATCTCTATGACTCTATCAGGAAACTTTGGGCTTTTGCCTGAAACGTCGGTTCTCCCACTCCTCAGATGCTGCCTGACCTGCTGTGCTTTTCCAGCACCACACACGTGACTCTAACCTCCAGCAGCTGCATTCTTGACTTTCACCTACAACTCAGAGGGTGGTGATTTCACTGATTTATTTCTCAGCAAGCAGTGCAGACCAGTGCAACCAGCTCCTCTGTAATCTTCTTGATTGTTTTTCATGGGATGTGGGCATCACTGTTTCTGCCCATTGGTTGCTCTTGAGCTGAATGTCTTGCTAGGCCATTTCAAAGGGATGTTAAGAGTCAAACTCATTGTTGTGGGTCTGGAGTCAGATGTTGACCAGTTTAAGTGTGGACAGTGGATTTCCCTGCTGAAAGGACATGAGTGAAGTAGATGGGTTTTTACAACAATCCATAATCATTTCAGCATTCCCAAGACTAACATTACGTTCCAGGTCAAAAATTGTACTTAGATTTTTCCAGTTGATGGGCTGAATGGCTTAATTTCTGCCGTGGTGGGATTTGAACCCATGTTCCCAGAATTTTAACCTGGGGCCTCTGGATTACTAGTTTTAGTGATATTACCACCATACCAACATCCCCTGAAATGATGACAAATGGATGTTGTAAATGTTTTAAATGGAACTAAATAGTATTTATCTACATCTACAGTGTAAATGTTGAAGTCTTCATCCAAGGTTGAAAATGAGGAATGATCCTTTCTTCCACATATTCAACAGTCATTATGTTTGCATCCACAAATGCATTCAGTGGAGGGAATTTGTCTGAAACTCCATTGTTTGTCCTGGCCTTCCCAACCTCCATTTCTTCTGAAATACTGCAGTCCTGTCACTCATTTCAAAAGTGTTTGTATCGTTTTCATAGATTTAGGTTCAAGCATAATTTAAGTTTCATCAAGTGGACAGTGAGGTTTTCAGTGAATGTGGGATTGCATACTGAAAAAAGCATTTTATGAAGTTCAAACACTCTTCTTCTGCCTCTGCATTGGGATGGTCAATGAGATACAATGTGAAGCCATGACTGAATGGCAGAGTGGACTCGATGGGCCGAATGGCCTTACTTCCACTCCTATGTCTTATGGTCTTATGGAAACAATCATTTTCAAGTCCAGCACCACTATTTCTGAATACATCTAAGCAAATAAATATGAATTTGCAAATCTGGAGTTCAAAAAGTTTATAGTTGCCCCAGTTATAAGACACCAGGCTTCCTGTTTTATGAAGTAACAGTTCAGGGATATTATGTTTTCCTGTAACACCATACCTATTGCTTGCCAGGATCGCAGCACAGCCTCACCTAACAGAAATGCTGCTGCTGCCCCATTTAAACAATACTGATTCCATGAAATTATTCAGTAAGTTGATTGGTTTTTTCACACACTGTTTGGTCTAACAACAAAACAAAATTGTTTAATCTTTCAACCAGTCAGCTCAATGACTTTAAGGAAGGGCCACTTGGCCCATTGTTTCTGTTTGACTGTAAATGAGCCAAGTAGCCCCATCCCAGCTTAGAACAGAAATTCATCAAATTGTAATTTATTGTCACATGTACTTTTACATGGAAAATGCAGTAAAATGTTTTATAAGTTGCCACACTAAGGTGCCTACATTAATGATAAAAGTCATACATAATAATAAAATGAAGTAAAATTAGGAAAATTCTCATCACAGTTTAGTTAATGGCTCCTGGGCTCAGGGAAAGCCAATTAAGGAATGATGGAATACAGTCAGGAGGAGATCAGCATTCAGGGATGAGAACATCGTTCCAAAACGAGATCACCATTCCAGGCAAGATCGCCGTTCTGGGATAAGATCACCATTCAGGAATGAGACCATCATTCCAGGATGGGTACACCGTTCCAGACAAGATCACCATTCCAGCTCGAGACCATCATTCCAGGACAAGAATGCTATTCTGAGACGACATCACCATTCCAGATAAAATCATCATTCTGGGACAAGACCACCATTCTGGATGAGACCACCATTCCGGGACGAAATCACCATTCCGGGATGTGAATGCCATTCTGGGATGAGATCATCATTCTAGGACGATACCGCCATTCTGGGACGAGAACACCATTCTGGGAGGAGACCACCATTCTGGGACAAGACTGCCATTCTGGGACGAGACCACCATTCTGGGACGAGACCACCATTCTGGGACGAGATCACCATTCTGGGACGAGATCACCATTCCGGACGAGACCGCCATTCTGGGACGAGACCACCATTCTGGGACGAGATCACCATTCTGGGACGAGACCACCATTCTGGGACGAGACCACCATTCTGGGACGAGATCACCATTCCGGACGAGACCACCATTCTGGGACGAGACCACCATTCTGGGACGAGATCACCATTCTGGGACGAGACCACCATTCTGGGACGAGATCACCATTCTGGGACGAGACCACCATTCTGGGACGAGACCACCATTCTGGGACGAGATCACCATTCTGGGACGAGACCACCATTCTGGGACGAGACCACCATTCTGGGACGAGATCACCATTCCGGACGAGACCACCATTCTGGGACGAGATCACCATTCCGGACGAGACCACCATTCTGGGACGAGATCACCATTCTGGACGAGACCGCCATTCTGGGACGAGATCACCATTCCGGGATGTGAATGCCATTCTGGGACGAGATCATCATTCTGGGACGAGACCACGATTCTGGGATGAGACCACCATTCTGGGATGAGAACACCTTTCCTGGAGGAGACCACCACTACAGGATGAGATCGCCATTCTGGGACAAGACTGCCAATCCGGATGAGACCACCATTCTGGGATGAGACCACCATTCTGGGACGAGAACACCATTCCGGGAGGAGACCGCCACTACAGGATGAGACCGCCATTCTGGGATGAGACCACCATTCTGGGACGAGAACACCATTCCGGGAGGAGACCGCCACTACAGGATGAGACCGCCATTCTGGGATGAGACCACCATTCTGAGATGAGACCACCATTCTGGGACGAGAACACCATTCCGGGAGGAGACCGCCACTACAGGATGAGACCGCCATTCTGGACGAGACCGCCATTCTGGGATGAGAACACCATTCCGGGAGGAGACCGCCACTACAGGATGAGACTGCCATTCTGGGATGAGAACACCATTCTGAGATGAGACCACCTTTCCGGACGAGACCATCATTCCGGGAGCAGACCACCATTCTGGGACGAGACTGCCATTCTGGGACGAGAACACCATTCCGGGAGGAGACCACCATTCTGGGATGAGACCACCATTCTGGGATGAGACCGCCATTCCGGACGAGACCACCTTTCTGGGACGAGAGCACCATTCTGGGATGAGAACACCATTCCGGACGAGATCATCATTCCGGGAGGAGACCACCATTCTGGGACGAGACCACCATTCTGGGAGGAGACCGCCACTACAGGATGAGACCGCCATTCTGGGACGAGACTACCATTCCGTACGAGACCACCATTCCGGGAGGAGACTACCATTTTGGGACGAGAACATCTTTCCGGGAGGAGACCACCACTACAGGATGAGACCGCCATTTTGGAACGAGACTGCCATTCTGGGATGAGAACACCATTCCGGGAGGAGACCGCCATTCTGAGATGAGATCGCCATTCTGGGATGAGAACACCATTCCGGGAGGAGACCTCCATTCTGGGATGAGAACACCATTCCGGGAGGAGACCACCATTCTGGGACGAGACCACCATTTTGGGACGAGACCACCATTCTGGACGAGACCACCATTCTGGGACGCGACCATCATTCTGGGACGAGACCACCATTCCGGGATGAGACCATCATTCTGGGACGAGACCACCATTCTGGGACAAGAACACCTTTCCGGGAGGAGACCACCACATAGGATGACATCGCCATTCTGGGATGAGACTGCCATTCTGGGATGAGACTGCCAATCCAGATGAGACCACCATTCTGGATGAGACCATCATTCTGGGATGAGACCATCATTCTGGGACGAGACTGCCATTCTGGGACGAGAACACCATTCTGGGGGAAGAGACCACCATTCTGGGACGAGACCACCATTCCGGGATGAGACCATCATTCTGGGACGAGACTGCCATTCTGGGACGAGAACACCATTCTGGGACGAGACCATCATTCTGGGACGAGACCATCATTCTGGGATGAGTCCATCATTCTGGGACGAGACTGCCATTCTGGGACGAGACTGCCATTCTAGGACGAGAACACCATTCTGGGATGAGAACACCATTCTGGGATGAGAACACCATTCTGGGATGAGAGCACCATTCTGGGAGGAGACCGCGACTACAGGATGAGACCGCCATTCTGGGACGAGACCGCCATTCTGGGACGAGAACACCATTCTGGGATGAGAACACCATTCTGGGATGAGAGCACCATTCAGGGAGGAGACCGCGACTACAGGATGAGACCGTCATTCTGGGACGAGACCGCCATTCCGAGACGAGACCATCATTCCGGGAGGAGACCACTATTCTGGGACAAGACCACCATTCTGGGACGAGACTGCCATTCTGGGACGAGAACACCATTGCGGGAGGAGACCGCCACTACAGGACGAGACCACCATTCTCAGACGAGACCGGCATTCTGAGACGAGACCGCCATTCCGGACGAGACAGCCATTCGGGGACGAGACCACCATTCTGGGATGAGACCGCCATTCCGGGTGAAACCACCATTCTGGGACGAGACCACCATTCTGGGATGAGAACGCCATTCCGGGTGAAACCACCATTCTGGGATGAGACCACCATTCTGGGACGAGAACACCATTCTGGGAGGAGACCACAATTCTGGGACAAGACCGCCATTCTGGGATGAGACCACCATTCCGGGAGGAGACCGCAAGTACAGGATGAGACTGCCATTCTGGGATGAGACCACCATTCTGGGACGAGACCGCCATTCCGGATGAGACCACCATTCTGGGACAAGAACACCATTCCGGGAGGAGACCGCCACTACAGGATGAGACTGCCATTCTGGGACGAGAACACCATTCTGGGATGAGACCACCATTCCGGACGAGACCATCATTCCGGGAGGAGACCACCATTCTGGGACGAGATCACTATTCTGGGACGAGACCACCATTCCGGACGAGACCATCATTCCGGGAGGAGACCACCATTCTGGGACGAGATCACTATTCTGGGACGAGACCACCATTCTGGGACGAGACCACTATTCTGGGACAAGACCACCATTCTGGGACGAGACCACCATTCTGGGATGAGACCATCATTCTGGGACGAGACCGTCATTCTGGGACGAGACTACCATTCCGGACGAGACCGCCATTCCAGATGGGACCACCATTCTGGGACGAGACGGCCATTCTGGGATGAGAACACCATTCCAGGAGGAGACCGCCACTACAGGATGAGACCGCCATTCTGGGACGAGACCGCCATTCTGGGATGAGACCACTATTCTGGGACGATACCACCATTCTGAGAGGAGACCATCATTTCGGGAGGAGACCACCATTCTGGGACGAGCCTACTATTCTGGGACAAGACCGCCATTCTGGGACGAGAACACCATTCCGGGAGGAGACCGCCACTACAGGATGAGACCGTCATTCTGGGAGAAGACCGCCATTCTGGGATGAGAACACCATTCTGGGAGAACACCGCCATTCTGGGATGAGAACACCATTCCGGGAGGAGACCGCCACTACAGGATGAGACCGTCATTCTAGGAGGAGACCGCCATTCCGAGACAAGACCACCATTCTGGACGAGACCGCCATTTTGGGACGAGACCGCCATTTTGGGACGAGACCGCCATTCTGGGACGAGATCACCATTCCGGCATGTGAATGCCATTCTGGGACGAGATCATCATTCTAGGACGATACCGCCATTCTGGGACGAGACCACGATTCTGGGACGAGACTGCCACTACAGGATGAGACCGCCATTCTGGGACGAGACCACCATTCCGGGAGGAGACCACCATTCCGGGAGGAGACCACCATTCTGGGAGGAGACTGTCATTCTGGGACTAGACCACCATTCCGGGAGGAGACCGCCACTACAGGATGAGACCGCCATTCTGGGACGAGACTACCATTCTGGACAAGACCACTATTCCGGGAGGAGACCACCATTCTGGGATGAGAACATTTTTCTGGGAGGAGACCACCACTACAGGATGAGACTGCCATTCTGGGACGAGACCGCCATTCTGGGATGAGACCATCATTCTGGGACGAGACCGCCATTCTGGGACGAGACCGCCATTCTGGGATGAGACCATCATTCTGGGACGAGACCGCCATTCTGGGATGAGACCGCCATTCTGAGATGAGACCACCATTCTGGGACGAGACCACCGTTCTGGGACGAGACCACCATTCTGGGACGAGACCACCATTCCGGACGAGACCATCATTTCGGGAGGAGACCGCCATTCTGGGACGAGACCACTATTCTGGGACAAGAACACCATTCCGGGAGGAGACCGCCACTACAGGATGAGACCGTCATTCTCAGACAAGACCGTCGTTCTCAGATGAGACCGCCATTCTGGGAGGAGACCACCATTCTGGGATGAGAACACCATTCTGGGATGGGAACACCATTCCGGGAGGAGACCACCATTCTGGGATGAGAACACCATTCCGGGAGGAGACCACCATTCTGGGATGAGAACACAATTCTGGGAGGAGACCGCCACTACAGGATGAGACTGCCATTCTGGGACGAGACCACCATTCCAGGAGGAGACCGTCATTCTGGGATGAGAACAGCATTCCGGGAGGAGACCGCCACTACAGGATGAGACCGCCATTCTGGGACAAGACCACCATTCCGAACGAGACCACCATTCTGGGACGAGACCACCATTCTGGGACGAGACCGCCATTCTGGGATGAGACCGCCATTCTGAGACGAGACCACCATTCTGGGACGAGACCGCCATTCTGAGACGAGAACACCATTCTGGGACGAGACCGCCATTCTGGGACAAGAACACCATTCCGGGAGGAGACCGCCACTACAGGATGAGACTGCCATTCTGGGACGAGATCACCATTCCAAGAATGTAGGGAGTCTGTGGAGAAAGTAGCACTGACAGGGAATACTTGCGGGACACAGAGATGGGTTCAAGTGTGTATACTTCAACGCAAGGAGTATCAGAAATAAGGTGGGTGAACTTATGGCGTGGATTTGTACTTGGGACTACGATGTTGTGGCCATCACGGAAACGTGGATAGAAGAGGGACAGAAATGGTTGTTGGAGGTTCCTAGTTACAGATGTTTCAGTAAGATTAGGGAGGGTGGTAAAAAATGAGGAGGGGTGGCGTTGCTAATTAGAAATGGTATAACGGCTACAGAAAGGCAGTTCGAGGGGGATCTCCCTTTGGAGGTAGTATGGGCTGAAGTCAGAAATAGGAAAGGAGCAGTCACCTTGTTGGGTGTTTACTATAGGCCCCCCAATAGCAGCAGAGATGTGGAGAAACAGATTTTGGAAAGGTGCAGAAGCCACAGGGTAGTAGTCATGGGCGATTTCAACTTCCCAAATATTGATTGGAAGGGAACCTTGGTTGACGAGGGAGGTTGAATGTCTACGAAGGAAGAAGAAGGCTTACATAAGGTTGAGGAAACAAGGTTCAGACAGGGCGTTGGAGGGATACAGGATAGCTAGGAGGGAGCTGAAGAAAGGGATTAGGAGAGCTAAAAGAGGGCATGAAAAATCTTTGGCAGGTAGGATCAAGGATAACCCCAAGGCCTTTTATGCGTATGTGAGAAACATGAGAATGACGAGAACGAGGGTAGGTCCGATCAAGGACAGTAGTGGGAGACTGTGTATTGAGTCGGAAGAGATAGGAGAGGTCTTGAATGAGTACTTTTCTTCAGTATTTACAAATGAGAGGGACCGTATTGTTGAAGAGGAGAGTATGAATCGGATTAGTAAGCTAGAGGAGATACTTGTTAGGAAGGAAGATGTGTTGGGCACTTTGAAAAACTTGAGGATAGCCAAGTCCCCCGGGCCTGACGGGATATATCCTAGGATTTTATGTGGGAAGCAAGAGACGAAATTGCAGAGCTGTTGGCAATGATCTTTTTGTCTTCACTGTCAACGAGGGTGGTACCAGGGGACTGGAGAGTGGTGAATGTTGTGCCCCTGTTCAAAAAAGGGAATAGGGATAACCCCGGGAATTACGGGCCAGTTAGTCTTATTTCTGTGGTAGGCAAAGTAATGGAAAGGGTACTGAGGGATAGGATTTATGAGTATCTGGAAAGACACTGCTTGATTAGGGACAGCCAGCACGGATTTGTGAGGGGTAGGTCTTGCCTTACAAGTCTTATTGAATTCTTTGAGGGGGTGACCAAGCATGTGGATGAGGGTAGAGCAGTGGATGTAGTGTACATGGATTTTAGTAAGGCATTTGATAAGGTTCCCCATGGTAGGCTTATGCGGAAAGTCAGGAGGCATGGGATAGAGGGAAATTTGGCCAGTTGGATAGAGAACTGGCGAACTGGTCGAAGTCAGAGAGTGGTGGTAGTTGGTAAATATTTAGCCTGGAACCAAGCAGCCCGGTGGCACAGTGGTTAGCACTGCTGCCTCACAGCACCAGAGACCCAGGTTCAATTCCTGTCTCAGGCGACTGACTGTGTGGAGTTTGCACATTTTCCCTGTGTCTGCGTGGGTTTCCTCCGGGTGCTCCGGTTTCCTCCCACAGTCCAAAGATGTGCAGGTCAGGTGAATTGGCTATGCTAAATTGCCCATAGTGTAGGTAAGGGGTAGATGTAGGAGTATGGGTGGGTTGCGCTTCGGCGGGGCGGTGTGGACTTGTTAGGCCGAAGGGCCTGTTTCCACACTGTAAGTAATCTAATCTAATCTAAAAAAAAGTGGAGTTCCGCAGGGATCAGTTCCAGATCCTCTGCTGTTTGTAATTTTTATTAATGACTTGGAAGAGGGAGTCGAAGGGTGGGTCAGTAAATTTGCAGACGATATGAAGATTGGTGGAGTTGTGAATAGTGAGGAGGGCTGTGGTCGGCTGCAAAGGGACTTGGATATGATGCAGAGCTGGGCTGAGGAGTGGCAGATGGAGTTCAACCCTATCAAGTGTGAGGTTGTCCATTTTGGAAGGACAAATAAGAATACGGAATACAGGGTTAATGGTAGGGTTCTTAGTAAGGTGGAGGAGCAGAGGGATCTTGGGGTCTATATTCATAGATCTTTGAAAGTTTCCACTCAGGTGGATAGAGCTTGTAAGAAGGCCTATGGTGTATTAGTATTCATTAGCAGAGGGATTGAATTCAAGAGTCGTGAGGTAATGTTGCAGCTGTACAGGACCTTGGTAAGGCCACGTTTGGAGTACTGTGTGCAGTTCTGGTCGCCTCACTTTAGGAAAGATGTGGAAGCTTTGGAGTGGGTGCAGAGGAGATTTACCAAGAAGTTGCCTGGAATGGAGAATAGGTCGTACGAGGATAGGTTGAGAGTGCTAGACCTTTTCTTGTTGGAACGGCGAAGGATGAGGGGTGACTTGATAGAGGTTTATTAGATGATCAGGGGAATAGATAGAGTAGACAGTCAGAGACTTTTTCCCCGGGTACAACAGAGTATTACAAGGGGACATAAATTTAAGGTGAATGGTGGAAGGTATAGGGGGGATGTCAGGGGTAGGTTCGTTACCCAGAGAGTGCTGGGGGCATGGAATGCGCTGCCTGTGGGAGTGGCAGAGTCAGAATCATTGGTGACCTTTAATTGGCAATTGGATAGGTACATGGATAGGTGCTTAAGCTAGGACAAATGTTCGGCACAACATCGTGGGCCGAAGGGCCTGTTCTGTGCTGTATTGTTCTATGTTCTATGTTCTATTCCGGGAGGAGACCGCCATTCTGGGACGTGACCACCATTCTGGTATGAGACCGCCATTCTGGGACGAGACCATAATTCTGGGAGGAGACCACCATTCTGGGAGGAGACCACCTTTCTAAAGTCTTTTATACACAAAGTAATCTTTTTGAACTTATAATCGTATTGAAATGTAGCAGCCAAACCCCTTCCACAAAAATAGCTGTGTGATGAAGAACAGATAGTATGATTTAACAACACTGACAGAGGAATATGTATTGTGAAATAACTCCATAAATGCTGGTAGCCCATCACCAGGTCACCCTTTATTCACATATGCATAGTATATGACACTGACCCAGCTAGCTCAGAGCCCGCTCCTACATGGAGCAGAACCCCTGGGATGCCTGTTTATATGTCTCAGCCAGGGCTCCCAGATTGGGGCTGTTGACCTGGTCCAATCTGGGAACCCTTGTTCTATGAGGTCCACCTGGCTGACCTCATTCCAATCCCTGCATATTGGCCAGAACACAATTTGTCCTGTACTGTAGGTGTTCTGGGTCAGTGTATGTCATGGTTATAAAGAAATGCTTTTCTGGATTCAAATTCAGTTTGTTCTAATTTCAAGCTTAATGAATTGTCTACTGTGCAAACTTGATTCTAGATCTACACAAGAACAGGCCATCTGTTGTATTCTAGTTTTGGTGGGACAAAATGATGACAAATTTAACATTAGATTATTTTTATTGGTGAATCTAATCCTTTTGAGATGGATATCTGGCACCTGCAGAAATGGTTCATTCAGCCTCTCCAGTTCGTTCTGCTGGTGAGATCACTGCTGCTCTCTACCCTAACTGCGTCATCTTACCTTGGCTCCATAACTCCTATTACCCTCCTATTGCACTCCAAATTAAAATGATTAAAGAGGCTCACAGTAGTAACTGACTTTTTCAACCAGGGAGCACATACATTGTGCAACTCTATTTTCGGGCCAGCCTGGAAAACTCTAAATTTATTGGTGGATGGTCCCATAAAGGAGATACATTGCATAATTCATTTTTAGCTTCAATAATTAGTAACAGAAAACATTGGAATCTCTCTGTAATCTCCATAGGGAGAGTCTGGGTGACTGCGGATTGTCACTCGTCTCTACGAAGGTGGGAAGGGCAATCATTACAACCTCGCCATTGAACAGCTGTGTGGCTATGGAGATCTTCTAGGAGAAAGTGAGGACTGCAGATGCTGGAGATCAGAGCTGAAAATGTGTTGCTGGAAAAGCGCAGCAGGTCAGGCAGCATCCAAGGAGCAGGAGAATCGACGTTTCTGGCATGAGCCCTTCTTTCCTCATTCCTGAAGAAGGGCTCATGCCCGAAACGTCGATTCTCCTGCACCTTGGATGCTGCCTGACCTGCTGTGCTTTTCCAGCAACACATTTTCTGGCTATGGAGATCCTCTACCACAATGAAGAGCTGCTTTTTGCAATGACAAAGGAACACAATTGTAAGGCACAGAATTTATGGCAAAAGTTTACAGTGCCTTACAATTGTGACCTCCACAATCGCCTGATGAAGGAGCGTCGCTCCGAAAGCTAGTGTGCTTCCAATTAAACCTGTTGGACTATAACCTGGTGTTGTGTGATTTTTAACTTTGTACACCCCAGTCCAACACCGGCATCTCCAAATCATGATTTTCAACACCTCTATTAAAATCACCTTGAACCACCTCTTCAATAGGAAGACTAATATGTAACCAAGGCGCACGCGCGCGCACACACACAGTAACAGGACCACCAGGCCACACGAGTAGTACTCTGAGACAGAGGTAACTATTTTACAAGTCAATTGATTCCAATGATGTGAAATTTAGCCCAAGTATTAGAGGCTTTAATCTTTTTAAGTTTTAAAGCCTTTCACAGAATGGTTACAGCACTGGCTCTCTGAATAAGCAATGCGTCCGGTGCCACGTTCCAGATTTTTCCCTGGAGCACTGCACATTCTCCCTGCCTTCCCTCTTGAATGTTTCGATTGATTTCATTTTAATTATGTTTCTCAATTCGCTTTCACTCTAGAATCTGTACATATCAAAAAGAGTAAAACAAGTTTGACATATGAAATAAAACAAGAATGTAAGACTATTTATTAATGAACAATTATATTTTATTTCTATGCCAACATTCCACTCAGTAAAATGAATAAAACCCTGAAATAAAAGATTTAAAAATAGGACTTCTTTTTAAAAAATAGTCATCTCATGTGTCTATGTTTACAGACTGTTACACTTTGCAATGAAAACTGTACTTGATGATAATTACAATGAAAACCAGTTGCAGACACATCAACATTTGGATTCAGTTATTCTAGAGTGACATTGATGTTTGATGGTATAAATTATTGGCACCGACCACTGTTTTAGACCATGTCCAATGTTGCAAGGGAGGTGGTGGTAATGCCACTGGAACAGGCTAATGTTTTGGGGGATATGGTTTTAATAGTAAAATCAGAAATACAAAGCTAGCCTCAGCAATAGTGACCATGCCAATTATCATTAATTTTTGTAAAAATCCAATCTAGTTCAGGAAATCTTCCATCCTCACCTGATCTGGCCTATACTAAGTTTGTTTAATTACCCTCGGAAATTGTCAAATAAACTACTCTGTTCAAGAACAGTTAGGATTGGACAACAATTGCTGCGTTGCCAGCAACACCCACATCTCATGAAAGAATTAACTGATAATGGGTTGTGGTATTCATCATCATCCACTCTGCTCTCTGACTGACCCATTTAAATCTGATTCAAATGGTTTTCAGGTAGTATAAAACATAGATGGGATTGCATCTAAACAAAGAACCATTTAAGTGAGGAAGCATAGATGTAATCCATGACTTTTATTTTCTTCACGAGTAGGTGAATACTTCATGAATTTGTTGAAAGGTTAGATAACAGACAGGAGATTAACCTGGACATCAGTCAGAATCGTGACCATAAATTAGATTTTGGAAATTGCTGATATTTTATACAATCACAGTTATTGTTCCAGATTGTTGCACAATCCCATCATGCATCACTATGTCTCTGTCAGAAACAGAGTACCGAATTTTAAATAAATTATACTGAAGGTTGGGAGAGGTTCGAACCTAGTCTGTGCATTAAGGAGCTGACGGGACCAGATGCGATTCTGGCTTTACACCTCATCGAGCACATCACTCCATCAAAATCAATATAAAACCATAAGTCAACCCGTTAGATTTATCCCACCATCAGACTCTCCAAAACATTCAACAGCAACAGTAGAAAGTTCAACCAACGTAGTTCATAGAAGATACATATTGTTGATGGTCGAGGAAAAGCAGGACCAGTTTACTATTATGATTTTTGTTATAAATACCAGTGCAGTGTGGACATCAGAGCTGCTTGTCTCTGTTAAGTTATTTGTAAGGTTTCAGCGTTGTGATTTTGCTACAGTTCCACCAGTGCATGTTCTGAAATGGTCACTATTTGCACAGTGAGTGACTTGTGTCTTCAGTGCTATCGTCCCGTTCATAGGCCACAGGCTGCAGTTCCTTAACAATCTGATACGCCATCTCCAAAGTGCCAGCTGCCACCACTCTCCGAGACATTAGGTCCAGTGGTCCTCCTAGAAAGCAGATAATCAGAACTGAAGGCTGCTCTGTAAAAGCAGGTTGAACTTTTCACAAACCCTAGATAAAATTTGGATGCTGTAAACTTGGACAACGCTGGTAAGAAATATCAACGTGTGTGGTATCAACACTCAACTTATCTTAATGACGTCCACAAAGCAATGATATCAATAACAGAAAACCTGGGAGCAAGTGAGGGAGAAACAGATGAAATTGATACGATTGACAACAGACTGTTGTAAAATGATCTGAGTCAATAAGTTCACTCCGTATTAATGATGGTGCTCAGCTCTCCCCTAACAACACTATGGCTGTACCTACACCACATAGACTGCAGTGGTTCAAGAAGGAAGCTCACCACCGCCTTCTCAAGGGCAATTAGTGATGGGCAGAAAATGCCATGTCCACACCTAATGCTGCTGACAAAGGGGAGTAGGTGCTGTGGAACAGATGATGTCCAGACAAAAAAAAAAGTCAAAATAAGTGATAGTGGTGATGGGCATAAAGGAGGGATTGAGGTGCAAAATTGGCGTTTTTGATAGAGGTGGTTACTTGAAAATAGGTTGGCTTTGCACACAACAAACAAGAGATGGGGACTTGGAGGAGAAATGTAATCAAAACAGAAAATAGAGGTCCTGCTATGAATTTGTTGAACTCAATGTTGAGTCTTGGAGCCCATAAAATGCCTAGGCAGAAGAGGAGGTGCAGTTTCTCCAGCTTACATTAGGCACCACAGCAGACTTTAGATGGAAAAGTAAGCACAAGAGCAGGACGGTATACTGAAAGTGCAAGCAACTGGAAGGTCAGGGTGATTCTTCTGCAAAGGCGTCACCCTGTCGGAGTTTAGTCTTGTCAATGTAAGGGAGACCATATTGTGAGCAGTGAGTACGCTAGATTAGATTGAGAAAAAACATAAATGAAATACTGCTTCATCTGGAATGTTTGGCACCTTGGGCAGTGAGGAAAGAAGCCATGCGGGGAATGAGGAAGTGTTAGGAATAATGAATGAGTAGACCAGTGTGTCACAAATGGAATGGTCCCTGGGGAATGCTGACAATGGAGGGGAGGGAGATGATATGTTAGGTGCTGGCACTTCTCTGGAGGTGAAAGTGAGGACTGCTGATGCTGGAGATTAGAGTCGAGTGTATGCTGCTGGAAAAGCACAGCAGGTCAGGCAGCATCCGAGGAGCAGGAGAATCGCAGGTAAAACTCTGATGGATGTGGAAGGCTATTTTGGGGCTTGGATGGAGGTGAGGGGGGAGGTGTGGGCGCAGGTTTTGCAATTCTTGCAGTGGCAGGGGAAGGTGCCGGGAGGGGAGGGTGGGTTGGTGAGGGGCGTGGACCTGATAAGGAGTCGCGAAGGGAATGTTCTTTATGGAAAGCAGGTAGGGATGATATATCCCTGATGGTGGGGTCCGTTTTGTAGGTGGCGGAAATGGAGGAGGATGATGCATTGTATATGGAGGTTGGTGAGATGGAAGGTGAGGACCGGCGGGGGGGGGGTGTTCTGGCCTTGGTGCGGTTGGAGGGGTGGGGGTTCAAGGGCAGAGGTGCATGAAATGGATTTTCCTGCTCCTCGGATGCAACCTGACCTGCTGTGCTTTTCCAATACCACACTCTTGACTTCTCTGGAGCTGCTGGAATGGTTTAGAATGATCCCTTGAATGCAAAGGCTGGTGGAAAGTGAGGGCGAGGCAAAACATTGTTGTTCTGGGAGGAAAGGAAAGGGGTTATGGTCGAAATGTGGGAAATAGGGATGGATGGGCACTGGCTTTGGTTGAAGAATAAGGAGGAAATATCAGAAACATCTCTGCGAAGGTGGCATCATCAGAAAAGATACAAAAGAGATAGAGAAACAGGGAGAATGGAATGGAATTCTTCCAGGCCGTAGGGTGACAGGAGGTGTGAGAAAGACATCAAGGACATTGGTTGGCTGGTTGACCAGGTTTGTTGAAGCCAGGATGAAAGAGTCCTAGCCTGCATATTAACAAACTGTCTCCTGCATATTTCATCAGCGACACTGCTCTCAGGTTATAATTGGTGGACTCAAGCTAATCAACTAACTGTTAGATATCAGAGGGAGGCACCCCCAGTCCACATAAACAGAAGGAAACAAGGTGGGCGTGGTACTCACTGGATACTAACTCAGAATG
This sequence comes from Chiloscyllium punctatum, assembly GCF_047496795.1. Lineage (NCBI taxonomy): Eukaryota > Metazoa > Chordata > Chondrichthyes > Orectolobiformes > Hemiscylliidae > Chiloscyllium > Chiloscyllium punctatum. Next base: position 15,854,011 of record NC_092743.1, read on the forward strand.
TTACCAGGGTTGGAGGGTTTGAGCTATAGGGGGAGGTTGAATAGGCTGGGGCTGGTTTCCCTGGAGCATCAGAGGCCGAGGGGTGATCTTTTAAGGTTTATAAAGTCATGAGAGGCCTGGATAAGGGTGGATAGACAAGGTCTTTTCCCTGGGATGGGGAATTCCAGAACTAGAGGACATAGGTTTGGGGTGAGAGGGGAAACATATAAAAGAGACCTAAGGAAGATATTTTTCATGCAGAGGGTGGTGCGTGTATGGAATGAGCTGCCAGAGGAAATGGTGGAGGCTGGTACAATTGCAGCATTTAAAAGGCATTTGTAAGGGTACATGAATAGAAAGGGTTTAGAGAAATATAGGCAAATGGGGACTAGATTAATTTAGGATATCTGTACGGCAAAGACGAGCTGCACTGCAGGGTCTATGATCTCGATGACTTTAAATAGAGAAGGAATGTGAGACTAGAAGTTTTGAGGCTGCGATTCCTGGCTGGATCTGATCCCAAAAAAACTGAAGTACCAATACTGGACCAAATTCATTGGCCGGTGCCCCCTACCTGCTGTATCTATCATGATTCCTCCAGCCTCCCCCACAATGACGGCAGCAGCTGCCATGTCCCAACAATGGAGGCCAAACTGGTAAAAGGCATCAACATCACCCGCTGCAACGTGGCAAAGATCCAGAGCGGCACTTCCCACAATCCTGATCCTAGGAACCGATAGAAAACAACAAACAAAATAAGACCAGTGTGATTCATAGAATCCCAACAGTGTGGAAACAGGCCCTTTGGCCAACAAGCTCACAATGATACTCTGAACAGTATCCCAGCCAAACCCATTCCCTCTACCCTATTACTCTACATTTACCCGTGACTAATGCACCTAACCTACACATCCCTGAACTCTATGGGAAATTTAGCATAGCCAAATCACCTAAACTGTACATCTTTGGACTGTGGGAAGGAACCCATGCAGACACAGGGAGAATATACTCGACGCTGGAATTGAACCCGGGTCCCTGGCACTGTGAGACAGCAGTACTAACCACTGAGCCACCGTACCACCCCAATTGTAGTCCAAAATCTGCACAGAGAAGATTGTATTCGCTGTTAGGGACTAAGCCAGGCCACTCAAAACATTCTTAAGCAGGTAGCCCAGACCATAACTTTGCCATTTGTTTCAGTAAGTGTACAGTGAAAATTACCCAGAATTAGTTAGCTAGATTGACTACTAGATTTTAAAACAGACAAAACTTTATTCACAAAATTACACAGTGAAACACAAAGAACAGAATAAAGAGCCCTTACAGAACTCAGTTTATCAAACTAGAGGTAATTATGCCATTCTGAATCCACACAATGGTCCCAATAAGCAAACCCCCTTAAAAATCAGGATAAATTAATGGAACAGATGTTTACAGGTTGAAGTTAGAAGGGCAGACAGAGAGAGTTTGGTTCCACACAGCTCAATGTTGAACTCCCAACCAGTTCTGGACTGAACTAAACTGCTCAGCTAGCGAGCTGACCACTCCCCTTTCATTATACAGGTCACTTCTAAAACATGACCACTTTGGCCTGAAGTCTCACTTGTTTACATATAAACAAGAGGCCTCTGAAAATCCTTTTCATCCCTTTACCAAACCAGACTGACTGGAGCCCAGGCTAATTTATTACCTCACTGAAAAAATCAAGGACGGAGTATCATTGAGGCAAGGAACAGCTTATAGAGAAAAAAGGGACTAGCTTTGTGACATCACTGCCCACCATTTGAAGGCTCCTTCCTTTTAGAAAAGAAAGGGTTTGAGGTGCTCTCCTCATTTGCAGATTTGTCTAGCTGACTAGCCCCAGTTTCTAACCATGGCCATTAAAGTGATGATTTTTAGATCTACAGGTTATCTTGTTCTAGTGATCAGGCAAAGGCATGGAGCATGGAGCTTAAACAGGAGGGCCAGAATTGGAACATGCAGAGTTCTCCTGAGTGTTATCCAGCTGGAGAAGGCTATAGCGATAAAGGGATCAGGGCACAAGGATGAGTATTTAATATCAGAGCCTGTGAAACACTAGGATGTAGGTCAGTGAATAATTGAGAGCTGAGAAGAATGAGAAGTGATCTCACTGAAAGATGTCGCATTCTTTAAGGAGTTTTCAGGGCAAATGCTGAGAGGATGTTTCCTCTCTTGGGAGACTGACATACTCTCAGAATGAAAGGGTGCTAATTTAAGAAGGAGGTGAGGAGGGATTTCTTCAGAGGATTGAAAATCCCTAGGCCTCCACACCACAGAGAGCTGTAAGGACAGAGTCCCAGTGTATGATTAAATAGATATAGATAAGATAGATGGTGTAGCCAAAATTCTTGATAACAACATGTGGGTTTGGGAGGTGAATTCAAGGATTTTTGGAGAGGAAAGGGAGTTTAGACATAACATGGCAGTTTGCAAGGGTTAGAGAAGAAGACCATAAGATATACATAGGAGCAAAAGCAGACCGTTCAGCCCATCAAATCTGCTCTGCCATTCATTAACTCCACTTCCTTGCTTTGTCCCTATATCCCTCAATCGCCTTACTGATTAAAACCGGTATCTCAGCCTTGAAAATACTTAAAGGACCCCGCCTCAGTATCCCTCTGCAGTAAAGAATTTCACAGATTCACTATTCTCAGAGACGAAATTCCTTCTATTCTGTCTTAAAATGAGCAACTCCTTATTGTGCCCTCTGGAACCAGACTTTCCCACAAGGGAGAAACAACCTTTCTGTATCTACTCTGTCAAGGACGCTGGCGATGATTTTGTAGAGGTTTAGAAAATCATGAGGGGCATGGATAGGGTGAATAGCCAAGGTTTTTTTCCTGGGGTGGCAGAGTCCAGAACTAGAGGGCACAGGTTTAAGGTGAGAGGGGAAAGATTTAAAAGGAACCTAAGGGACAACGTTTGCACGCAGAGGCTGGGTGGGCGTATGGAATGAGCTGCCAGAGGTAGTGGAGGAGGCTGGTACAATTGCAACATTTAAAAGGTATCTGGATGGGTATACAAATAGGAAGGGTTGAAGAGGGATATGGGCCAAATGCTGGCCAATGGGACTAAATTAGTTTAGGGTATCTGGTCAACATCGACATGTTGGACTGAAGGATCTGTTTCCGTGTTGTACATTTCTATGACTCTAAGTCTTCGAAGAGTCTTGTTTCAATAAGGTCACTTCTCATTCCAATTCCTAGGAGAAAGTGAGGATTACAGATGCTGGAGATCAGAGTCAAAAAGTGTGTCATTCCTGATGAAAGGTTTATGCTCAAACCGTCGACTCTCTTGCTCCTCAGATGCTGCCTGACCTGCTGTGCTTTTCCAGCACTACACTTTCTGACTCTCATTCCAATGAGAGTCCCAAACTCTCCTCATAAGAAAATCCCTTCACACCAGGATCAATCTATGAACCTTGTGCTATCTGAATATCCAGGACTACTTTTAGGAGAGATGGTGGCAATCGATTACAGAGTTTGAAAGGGACAGGGACAGTGCCAGATGAGAGTCATTTAAATTGTCAGTTCCCATGGGAATCAGGTGGGACAGTCGAGTGGACAACAGTCAAAAGACCAAATGGTGACATGCAAGGGAAGATATTGAGAAGATGATGGGAAATAGTAGAGGAACTAGAAAGTCTGCATTGTAAACAGTTTAACATGAATAAATGAAGGGAAATGCCAGAAAATAATGGAAATACAGAGCAGTCAACATCCTAAAGAGAAAGACATTTGCTGCTTTTGAGAATAATCTCAAATATCTTCAATCTTTGATATGGAGGTGCTGGTGTTGGACTGAGGTGGACAAAGTCAGAAGTCACATAGCACCAAGTTATAGTCCAACAGGTTTATTTGAAATCACAGACTCTCAGTGCACTGGTCCTTCATCAGGTGAAGTGGAAGGAAGTGCACAGGCACAGAATATATCAGCCAAGAGATAATGGCAAGAATAATTCCAGGTAATTAAAAGTGTCAAGATCTAAGTCCAAATCTGTCAAGAAAATATTGAAATTCAGGGGTGTTTTAAGTTTTTAATGTCTCCTTTCATGGGATGTGGGCCTCAGTGGCAAAGTCAGCATTTGTGGCCCATCCCCAATTGCCCTAAAATTGAGAGTTTTGCTAGGCCAGAGAGTATTTAGGAGTCACGTTCCTGTGGGTCTGGAGCCACAGGTAGGCCACTCTAGGTCAGGACAGCAGGTGGACATGAAGCAGATAGGCCTTCACGGGAATTGAGAGTGGTTCATGGATACCATTATTGAGCCTAGCTTTATTTATATGAATTGAACTCAAATTTCACCAGTTGCCGTGGTAGGGTTCAAAGTGGCCTGTGGATTACTCACGTAGTAGCATTAAAACTTTACATCGTTCTCTCAATTAATGACAGTCAGACTTAAAGAATTTAATCCTTGTTAACACTTTCTAAACCTCTTAAATAAATGATACTTTTATTATTCATGCTTAAACCCCTCAGATTTTACTCTGCATTTGGAAAAGGTTTTGTCATAATTTTATGATAATGGGTCAGGAGTAAGTAGCCTTCCTTTATTGCAAAAGAACATTTCAAAGCTCTTTTGAACACTGGTTAATAGCTGCATTGTTTAGACCATCTTACCCATGTGCTGGCACTTTTAGTAACCTCTCCATATTATTAAACAGCATCTTTACTGCCACTGGATCACGAATCGAACCAAGTTCTGTTAATATCAGAGCCTTTGACAAGTCTGGAAGAGAATACAGAAAAGTGTTCAGTGAACTTACAGTAAACCTCGTCAGATCAGCACTGCTCAAAATAAAAAAGGTGTGTGTTGTCGGAAATTAGCTCCAAAGTCCTTTGAATTGCTGTTTCCTCTCTAAATGATTGGCTTGCTCAGGACAAGGGAGCTGGTTCAGTCTAAAAATCAGCATTGAATAAGTGGGGGCCTGGGGAGCACATTGTTTAATTCAATGACTTTTTCACTTCTGCAGCTTGAGTTCAAACACACCATGGTTTGAAAATCTCCCTCGCGGATTATATTTCACCCAGAAATTATCATGGTTTATGTCAGAATGGAGGGGACAAAATATGAGAAAACTCTTTCTGATTGGCTCACACATCCATAAAAGTTTTCAAAATAAGACATTACACACGCTGTATAGCACAGAAACAGGCCAAAATGGCCCCTGCTCCAGCTGGGCCACCTCCCATCCTCCCTCAGCTACATGTCTCTCTACTCCTGAAGAGAAGCCTCAACATTGGTTATTTATCAGAGGTATTTCTACCACCACATTCATTTTTATGTTTATATGCATTATTGATTCTAGAGCACCAAAGGTTTCCTGAATACTAAGCTTTGGTACATACAAAAAGAGGAAACAGGATTTACAAGGAGGAGGAAGCTCAGATATGTAGATATTTTGGAGAAGTTGGGATAGTCTTCCTCAGAAAAGAGAGATTTGATAGAGGTGTTCAAAATCACAAAGGCTCTGGTCAGATTAGACAGGGAGAACCAGCAAGAACGAGAGGTTTAAAAGCAGCATGGAGATCTGAGGAGAAATTTCATGTGGGCTATTGGCTATGATCTGTGAGGGAGGGGGGGGTGGTATTGGGAGACAGATACAGTCATATTGTTCAAGAGGGAACTGGATTATGAGCAAGAATGAGCAGGGTTGTGGTGCGAAGGTAAGGAACTATCACTAGGTGTATTACCCTGGTGAAAAGCCTGCAGAGTCAGATGCAATCCATCCTGAGCAGGCAATGTATCCCCTCTGAAATACAGCCAGGCTTTGCTGTACCTCCTGCTTCCCAATTTTCACCTTTTCATTATCTCCACTATCACCTGATATTTTGTCTTCCTCAGTAAACATTGATACAGAGTACTCAAGTATTCTCGCCTTGCCTGGAGTCTCTAAATGCACTCTATCACCTCATACTCGACCCCCTTACTGTTTACATCTGATAGAGATCTGATTGGCATCTGGAGTATTGTGTGCAGTTTTGGTTGCCATACTATAGGAAGGATGTGGAGGCACTGGAACGGGTGCAGAGGAGGTTTACCAGGATGTTGCCTGGTATGGTAGGAAGATCGTATGAGGAAAGGCTGAGGCACTTGAGGTTGTTTTCATTGGAGAAAAGAAGGTTTAGGGGTGACTTGATAGAGGTGTACAAGATGATTAGGGGTTTAGATAGGGTTGACCGTGAGAACCTTTTTCCATGTATGGAGTCAGCTATTACGAGGGGGCATAGCTTTAAATTAAGGGGTGGTAGGTATAGGACAGATGTTAGGGGTAGATTCTTTACTCAGTGAGTCATGAGTTCATGGAATGCCCTGCCAGTAGCAGTGGTGGATTCTCCCTCTTTATGGGCATTTAAGCAGGCATTGGATAGGTATATGGAGGATAGTGGGCTAGTGTAGGTTAGGTGGGCTTGGATCGGCACAACATCGAGGGCCAAAGGGCCTGTACTGCACTGTATTCTTCTATGTTCTATGTTCTATGATGTTTGGGCCCCATTTTCTATTAATTGCCAATCTATTCTCAGCCTTTTTTGGTCAATTTTACTTTCCTCTTCACTTCCCAACCTATTCCATTTGGTCTGGCTCTCAATCTAAACAAAAATTTAAAACAGTGTTTATGATATACATTAGAGGAAATTCCTTTTGTTTCATCATGTTCTCCATCTTCCTCACCATCTTAAGGAAAACTTGCATTGCTTCCTGTACCCAACAGGAATGCACCCAACATGTTTTCCCTCCAAGTTCACCCACTACTCCATGACAGCTTGTCTTGCCGGTCTTGACTAGCGAGAACTGCTCTTTTCCATTGAGGTCAGCTCTTTTCCACTTCGTATGTTCCAGGTTAGATACTTCTTTCCATTGCTCTTTTCCATTTCTAATGTACATCTTATGATACAATGATCATTTGACCCAAGTGCTCTTCCACAGCCAGTTGGCTATCTCATTCCCTAGCACCAGATCCAGTAATACCACAGGTCAAGGAAGTTCTCCTGAGAACAGTTCACAAATTTCTCCTCACCCTTATCCTGCATATGAATATTATCCCAATTGGCATTTCATAGAATTCCTAGTGTGGAAATAGGCCATTTAGCCCATCAGGTCCACACCAACCCTCCTAAGAGCATCTCATCCAGACCCACCCCTTACCATATACATTAAACCCTGCATTTCCCATGGCCAACCCACCTTAGCCTGCACATCCCTGGACAATATGGGCAATTTAATGTGACCAAACCACCTAAACTGCGCATCTTTGTACTGTGGGAGAAACCCATTCAGACACAGGGAGAATGTGCAAACTCCACACAGATAATCACCTGAAGCTGGAAACGAACTTGGTTCTCTGGCACTGTGAGGCAGCGGTGCTAACCACTGAGCCACTATGCTGCCCCCTTGGGAAAATAATCACCTCTCTAATTCTTACACATCTGATTTCCTTGCAGATTTGCTCCTCTAGCTCTTTCTCCAATTAAAGACCTACACAGAGTAGCACAGACATTATCATATCCTTTTGTTGAACTCTACGAAATGTCTTTACCCCTTGAAGAACATCTTCCTTTCCAACACCTTCCCTGATCAATACTGTCACCTCTTGTCCCAATTTTTCTTCCCTGTACTTTTCGATCACTTTGAAGCTCACCATTTCTAAAGCCAGGATTCTGTTATTTTCACAACATTATAGTCCCATATAAAAATAGGTGTGTGTATGCTTGGAACTCACCAACCTCATTCACCACTGAGAGAGTTTATACATGTCCACTTGACACTTAGTATTTCCCATAGTTCTATTTAGACTCTTTCCTGATATGGTCGCATTTAGACTCATAGAACCCCTACAAGGCAGAAAGAGGCCATTCGACGCATCAAGTCAGTACTGACCCTCCACAGAGTATTCCACTTTGACCCAGCCCTCCACCCTAACCCCGCATTTACCATGGATAATTCACCTAGCTGCACATCCCTGGACACTACTGACAACATTACTGAAGGCTCATCACCCACAACTTGCTGCTCCCTTAGATTAGCTGTACCAGTACAGTTACAACACTGGCAAGTACCCGACAATGTGAACAATTTCCGAGGTGTATCTTGTCCGCAAACAGCGGGACAAATCTGACCCAGCCAATAACTGCCTCATCAGTCTACTCTTGATCATCAGTAAAGTGATAGAAGGAATTGTTGACAGCGCTGGGAAACAGCACAGAGTCATAGAGGTGTACAGCACAGAAACAGACCCTTAGGTCCAACTCACCCATGCCCACCACCCTAAATTAATCTCGTCCCATTTTGTCAGCATTCGGCCCATATCCATCTAAATCTTTCCTATTCATATACCCATCCAGATGTCTTTTAAATGTTGTAATTCTACCAGCCTCCACCACTTCCTCTGGCAACGTGTTCCATACACGAACCACCTTCAGTGTGAAAAGGTTGATTTTAGGGTTCCTCTTATATCGTTCCTGTCTCAGCTTAAACCTATGCCCTCTAGTTTTGGACACCCCTACCCTGTGAAAAAGACATTGGTTATTCACACTATCCACGCCCCTCATGATTTTACAAACCTCTGCAAGGTCACCCCTAACCCTCCGACACTCAAGGAAAAATAGCCCCAGCCTTTTTCAGCCTTTCCCTATCGTTCATTACAGCTTTGTTTCAAACATGGACAAAAGAACTGTACCCTAGAGGGGAGGCAAGTGTGACAGCCCTTGGCTTCAAGGCTGTATTTGACCAAGTATGGAATCAAGGAACCCGAGCAAACCTGGATTCAATGGGAGTCAGGGGGAAAAGCCCCATGAAGTGCTCAGAGACGTTTGCCTGTATGGGGTGCACTAAGGTGCCATTTCTATTCTCTACAACTAGAGAGTGGGGCATGTGAATGGGCTGGTGAAAGGAATAGTGAACAAGGAAATGACCAACAACCCCACATTGCCAGAGGCAATTCCATTACTTTCTTTACTCTTGTTCCCTGAGTTCAAAGTTTATTCAAATAGCCATTTCACCCAAACACCCAAAAGCATTAAACAGAGAAAGTTAACAAACCTGTCTGAGTAGATGCCTGAAGTTTCTGCCCATTACAAAATGCTCCATGGCCTTTTCTGCCAGTATATAACTTCTCTTCAACACAGCTATAAATTACGCCAAGTTCAAGCTATTGGGGGGAGAAAAAAAACAAATTGGGGGAAAACAGTGTCATCAGCAACCTGGCATTCTACAACAATATATTTATATAACAACTTTCACATTAAAAAGCTGCTGTACAGAGGCCTTATGACACTCTAATGACACTGAGCCACACAGGGAGGTGTAAAGTAGATGGCTAATACTGGAGTCAAAGTAGTAGCTATTAAGGAGTATATTAAAGGGTAAAATGGGATAAAGAGAGGCATCTGAAGTCACAGCCACCAATACGGGAGGAATTAAAACTGGGCACGTACAGGTGGCCAGGTATAGATGGGTGTAGATATCTCAGAGGGTTGTGAGATTGGAAGAGAGGTTGGAAGAGGTGAGAGACATAGGCAAGGGCAAGATTGTGGAGAGGGATTTGAAAACAAGGAAGAGAATTTGAAAAACCAAGATGTTACTTGACCAGGGGTTAGTGTAAGTAACGAGCATAAGGATGATAGGTCAACGTGGGAAGGCCGTGGCCTTGTGGTATTATTGCTGGACTGTTAATCCAGAGACACAGGTAATGTTCTGGGGACCTGGGTTCAAACCCTGTTACTGCAGATGGTGAAATTTGAATTCAATTGAGAGTCTAATGATGACCATGAAACCATTGTCAAGTTTTGGAAAAGCCCATCTGGTTCATTAATATTCTTTAGGGAAGGAAACTGCCATTCTGACCTGGGCAGGCCTACAAGTTACTCCAGACTCTCAACAATGGAGTTGCTCTTAACTGCCTTCTGAGCGATTAGGGATGGACATTAAATGCTGGGCTAGACAGCAACACCCTCATCTTATGAATGAATACAAAATGTTAGGTCCAGATTAGGACACAGGCAGAGTTTTGGATGGCCTCAAGTTCACAAGAGGTTAGAATGTGGGTGACCAGCAAGGAAGGCATTAGAATAGTCACACCTCAAGTGTTACAAAGACCCAGAGGTAGGTTTCAGTAGCAGGCAAGTTGACACAGGAGCAAATGCTGAGCAGAATTACAGAGGTGGACAAAGGCATTCCTAATAGTGGTGTGAATGTGGACTCAGAAGATCAGATTGGAATGAATAATCACACACCAAAGTTGCAAACCATCTGGTTACACTTCAGTCAGTGCCACAAAGAGGAATAGTGTCAGTGGCCAGGGAGAAGAGTTTGTGCTGGGGACTATGACAATGGTTTTAATCTTCCCAATAACTAAGTGAAGAGAAAGTCCTGCCCATCCATTACTAACTGTGGGACAAGCCAAACTGGAGATGTTGACAGAGAGGGCAAGACTAAAGCTGAACATCAACAGTGCACGTGAAACTGGTCGTTGGGAAGCGAAAGGAGGGAGGAAAGGGATGCAAGAAGGAGAGGAAGAGAAGCAGGAAATGGATGGAAGACAAACTTGCATTTATATAGTGCCTCACATGACCAGGCGTCTCAAAGCATTTAACAGCCAATGAACGTTTCCTTAATCAAAAGCATGGGAATTGCAGCAGCTGGTAGATGCATAGTAAGATCCCATAAACAACAATGTGATCTTGACCAAATAAATTGTTCTTTTGTAGTGTTATTTGAGAATATATATTGGTCATGTGTCCAGGATAACTCCTTAAGGTCTTTTTTAAAAAAGGTTTTGGGGGGGTCTTTTACAATCTCTGGAGCAGCTAGATAGAGTCCACCTCCATCTCCAACAGTCAGTGCAGTATTAAAGGGAACACAGAGTGTCGATCTTGATTAAGACCAGAGGGAGGACTTAAATTTTGTGGTTCAGAGGTCAATGTTAGATAATGGAGGAGACGGCAGAGAGAGGTTTCAGAAAGCAATGACAGGGCAGTAAAGCAGCTGGAGTTAATGCTGTATTACAAGATGATCTGGACTATTGAGCAGCTCTTAGTCATCTGCAGGTGAGTGTTTTAGCATTGTGTAAAACCACAAGCTATCATATTTAGGACAAAAAATATTTTCTGAAGTCAATGAAAACAAAGAAATAGTTGCTAACACCAAATAACCTAAAATTTTAGAAATGAATGATTTGGGCAGAGAAACAAAGTGCAACAACAAAAACAGAAATTGCTGGGAAAACTCTGCAGGTCTGGCAGCATCTGTGCAGAGAAAGCAGAGTTCAGAGCTCATTGGAGTTGAGAAAAGATTGGTTTACAGTATACGCTGAAGATGGGTAGTAGGAGTGGAAATTGGGGGGAGGAGTGAACGGTAGATGGAGATAGAGCTCAGAGAGAAAGAGAACAACAGTTGGACAGACAAAGGAGTGGGTAAGAGTCAGCCTGGGAGAATGAATAGTTGCTAATGGGGATCATTACTGGCTGACAATGGGTTGGCTGTGGTGACAGCCCATCTGATGACAAGTCTAGTGTGTGGGGGTTGGGGTAAGGACATGGGAGACGTTGCTTAGCCCTAAAATGATCAAACTTGACATTGGGTTGAGAAGGTTGTAGGTTTCCCAAGCAGAAAATGAAGTGCTGTTCTTCCAATTTGTGCTGAGCTTTGCAGCAAGCCTGAGACAGAGGTGTTGGCAAAGGAACATGCTGGTGTGTTAAAATGGCAGGTAATTGGAAGCACTCGATTATTTTTGCTGACAGAACAGAGGTGTTCAGCAAAGCAGTTGCCCAGTCTGTGCTTCATTTCCCAAAACTGACTATATTTTGAGCAGCGAATACAGGAGACTAGATTGAATGAAATTCAGGTAAATCACTGCTTCACCTGGAAGGTGTCTAGTGCCTTGCATAGTGATAAGGGAGGAGGTAAATAGCCAGGCATTGTACCTTCTGTGATTACAAAGGAATGTGGGACATGTTGGGCTTGTGAGATGGAGGGGACCTCAGTGTCCTGGAGGGGATGGTCCCTGCAGGAGGCTGACAAGGGAGGGGAGGGGTTTAATGTATCTGACGGAGGTATCCTGCAGGAAGTGGTGGTTAATGATCCTCTGGATGTGGGGACTGGTGGGAATGGCAGGTGAGGATGAGATGAACCCTATCGCTGTTGTGGGAGGTAAGAGAGGGAGTGAGGGCCAAAATGTAGGATACCTAGCTGAGTGTTTGTCAACCACAGAGCTGGGAAATCTTCGATGAGGAAGAAGGTGACATTTTGGAGGCTCCCTTGTCGAAGTTGATATGATGGGAACGAATATGATGGAAATGGAGGGACTGTGAGAATGGAATGGGGTTACAGGAAGCCCAGTGCGAGGATAGATAGTCAAGGTAACTGTGGGAGTCAGTGGATTTATGGTGGAAATTGGTGTCCAGCCTATCCCCTGAAATGGAAACAGATGTTGAGGGAGGGAAGGGAGGAGTCAGAGATGGACCAGGTGAAGGTGACAGAGGGATGGAAATTGGAACTGAAATGGATCAACTTTTCCAATTCCGGATGAGAGAGTGAAGCAGCATCAATGGTATGATTGATATAACGGAGAAAGAATTATGGGTGGGGGCCGGAATAGGACCTGAACAAGAAATGTTCCATGTACCCCACAAAGAGACAGACATAACTGGGGCACAAGTGGGTATCCATAGCCACCTGTTTGACCTGAAGAAAATGAGAGGAGTTAAAAGAGAAGTTATTCAGAGTGAGGATGAGCTCAGCCAGGCAGAGGAGGATGGTGATGGATGGGAACGGTTCAGGCCTTTCTTTCCCCAGGAAGAAATGGACAACTCCGAGTCCATCCTGATTGGGGACAGACGTGGGAGTGCATATCCATGGTAAAGAGGAACTGGCTGGAGCCTGCAAACTGGAAATTCTGAAGTGTAAAGCAGAAGAGGAATTGTGGATGTACGTGGGCAGGGACTGGGCAAGGGGAGAAATGAAAAAGAGTTGAGGTAGCTACTATCCTAGCTACAATCAGCTGTGACAGAGGTGACTGGACCTCAATGTTAATTTTGCTTTCTCTCCATAGAGAGACCTGCAGAGTTTTACCATGATTTTTGTTTTTGTTTCTGACTTCCAGAATCTGCTCTTTGCTTTTTTTGTTTGGAAATAAAATGCAGATGTTTTATCTCAAATGTCACTCTTGAACTCCGAAGATCACTAATACATTATGGACACTTATATACTACTGCGTATTCCTAATTCCACCCTTAAAAACAGAGTCTTGACAAATGGAATAAAAAGGACTTGCATTCATATAGTGCCTTTCACATCCTCAGGACATCCCAAAGCTGTTTATAGTCAGTCAGTCTTTAAAGGACTCATTGGGACAAATAATCTCCTGTGCCACAATTACATTGTATGGTGTAGTCACATGACAATATGTAAAAGGAGGAAACATGGCAAACCAATTTACAGTTAAGATTCCACAAACAGCAATGTGACATTGACCAGACAAATTGTTTTTAGGTGCTGTTTGAGAGATAAAGAGAGAACCTCAGATTAACATCTCATTGAAAAACAGCCAAACTCTCCAAAAGGTGCTCCAGTACTAAACAGTCAACCTGAACTTGATGCCCAAATCCTTGCAGTACCACCTGAACCCACACCTTCCAATTCCAAGGGGAAAGTACTACCCACTCAGCCTTGGCAGGTATTAGAGCTGCCAGGCATCACATTCCCTTTCCCGTTATATCAAAACATGCTGCTTGACTTTCTGAGAATGTCTAGTCCTCTGACCCAACACACATAACTTTGCAGTTCTAATACAGAACAATGATGGCCAAGTGGCCTCTTTATGTGCAGTAAATTTTTGTTTCTGTGTTGCCCCTTGAGATGGGTTATGCACCGTTTTTCTTTAGAGTTTTACTTCCTTGTCCCATTTTTAAAATCCTCTGAAAGATAATTCCACAATTCTGTGCTTCCAGACAGTAAACTACACTTGTAGGGAGAGGGGCAGAGAAAGACAAAATGTGAAAGCTTTAGCTTTGACTTGTCAATCCTGTCACCATGAATGTGATACTCCACTTGGATCAATCTATAATTTATTCTTAAAATACATCACCCAATCCTCCTCATACAGCCATGACTGGCTCTGCTACATTATTCGACTTTTATGTTGTGCCGTCTTCCACCAAGGCTTGAAAATGTATTTCAGTCTGATCTATGAACCTCTTCCATTCACATTTAATATGTCAGATCAACACACAACCTTATTTCCCTCAGAATACTAGTGTCAAAAACAACCATCTCAATGCAGATCTATGATGAAGAATGTTGATCTTTACATTTGATGTACTGAGGTGATGATGTCGTGGTAAACCACTGGGCAAGTAATCCAGGTAAAGGTTGGGTTACGTGGGGTTAAATCCCACCATGGCAAGTGTTACGATTTGAATTCAAAAATTAAAAACAAACTCTGGACTGAAAAGCTAGTTTAATAGCTATCATGTAACCACAATCAATTGTCATAAAAATCCCATCTGGTTCATTAATGTACTTGAGGGAAGGAAATCTGTCATCCTTCCCTATATGTGACTCCAGGCCTACAGCAACGTGGGTAGCTCTGAGCTTGAGGATAGGCAATAAGTCCTGGCCCTAGCCAGCAACATCCCTAACCCATGGATGAATAAATGTAACCAGAGTCTAATTCTTCAGGGTCTAATAGATACAGCTCCAACTCTCTTCAGACTTAGCCAAAATCACAGTCCAATTTCCTGAATATTTCACATTCCATAATCTGTATCTGCTTTATTATCAAGTTACAAGCCTCAGTGGGTTGTCCTCTGAGGAGGAAACTACCTGCTCCACATTGTCATCCAATCAAGCCACAAAATGATTGGCTGGAAAATGCCCAATCAGATTTATCTATGATGGCCCGACTAGTCAAATAACCCTGTTCTCACCAATGGGGATTGGTTATCTGGAACAAACTAGCACAGAGTTAATTTCTTAAGGAAGTGCAGGAAATTGGGGAGGGGAAGGCAACAGATGAAATTGTGATGCAATTCGATGCAAAATACAGGGTCGAAAGATAAGGCCAGTTTAATCATACATTTCTTTTTTTACCTCTTTTTTGACAGAAAGTCCAATAGAAACTGCCACCACCGGTGTTCTAAAAAAGAGAAGTCAGCGTCACAATTCTGTTTGATTTAATAATGTCACTTTACAAAGTAAGAGAGAGATACACAATTGCTGGCCTAATGGGGAAACCTAACTGATATTCAGGTGGGAAAGTGACTGTTTCCTTGCTTTGCAGATAAACGGCCATTAACACTGTTAGTTCACAAAAACATGCAGCTTTCCAATACCCAAACTTATTTCATAAGATGTTACCCTCATTAGAATTTAACCCCCCCACCCCCCTTTCATACTATATCAGCTGTGGCTCAGTTGATTAGAGACAAAAAAAACTGCAGATGCTGGATTCTGAGGTAGACAGGCAGGAGGCTGGAAGAACACAACAAGCCTGGCAACATCAGGAGGTGAAGAAGTCAACGTTTCAGATTTAAAAATCACACAACACCAAGTTATAATCCAACAGGTTTATTTGTTTATAGTCCAACACCAGGTTGGATAATAACCTGGTGTTGTGTGATTTTTAACTTTGTACACCCCAGTCCAACACCGGCATCTCCAAATCATAACATTTCAGATGTAACCCTTGGAAGGATTACGCCCGAAACATTGACATCTTCACCTCCTGATGCTGCCTGGCTTGCTGCGTTCTTCCAGCCTCCTGCTTGTCTACCATGGCTCAGTTGATAGCACTCTCACTAGTAAGTTGTAGGTTCAAGTCCCACTCGAGTACAGATTCTATTCTAGTATTCCAGCATAATATTCTAGCCACACTGTCTGAGACTCCATCTCTGGTGTGGCATTAAGTGAAAACTAACTGCCCCTCTCATTCTGAAGATTCAGTGGCACTTCTTCAAGGAACAGTTCTTTCTGGTATCCTGGATAATATTTACCCTTTAACTAGCACCACTATCTACTTTACTATTCATGGGACTTCACTAATTACAAACTTGCTGACACATTTCGTACATTACTATGGTGACTACAAAGTTCCAAAGTACTATGTTGGCTATAAGTGTGCGTTGGAATGTCCGGAGGTAATGAAAATGTGCGATATGATTGCAAGCACTTTTTCTTTGCCAACTCAGTGTTACAATTACATCTTCATAGCTTCTGTGGAATCAGCTTCTTATATTTGACATTTGCATTCTTCCTGGTTATGTATAGAATTCCACAAATAGTAAAGTGGTAATAATAATTCATCAATCTCCATAACAGACTAGGAATTAATTTAATGGTGAAGACAGCACCAATACGTCTACACATCATTAACAACACAGGACAGATACTTCCTTCTTTAGGAGTCCTCACATTCAACACAGAATCAGAAGAGCCTTCCTTAGAACTGTCCACACTGCCTCTCCCAATCTGAGATAGTATTGCCACAGGGAAACTGGTATGGATGTTGCCCTATTCACGAAGGGCTGCTTCCAAGTTTAGCAGTGGATTTAGTTTGTGGGTGCTCATTGTAAAAATACAAACCACCTGTCTAAATTGTTGCCAACATTTGTTGTTTAACACATTCAAAAGCAAACATTTCCTTCAGTTAATGAACATTAATTTTTCACGCAGAGGGTGCTACGTGTCTGGAATGAGCTGCCAGAGGATGTGGTGGAGGCTGGGACAATTGCAATACTTAAGAGGCATTTGGATGGGTATATAAATAGGAAGGGTTTGGAGGGATATGGGCCGGGTGCTGGCAGGTGGGACTAGATTGGGTTGGGATATCTGGTCGGCATGGACAGGTTGGGCCGAAGGGTCTGTTTCCATGCTGTACATCTCTGTGACTCTATGACTTTAAGATGACAGAGTGGAATTATGGTCATTATGCAATGACATAATATTCCTGTACAATATTTAAACATGGACATATAACACAGTTTGGTGTGTAAGACAACCTTTTTTTTAAAGAAACACTGGAAATAATCTTTTGAAGCTCAGATTATACCCATGTACAAAGTTACATGTTCCATCGATGGGGTCTATAATCCAAGTGGGGTCATCAGTCAGAATGCACTTTTCACCAGCTGCAACAGATTCTTCGCCAATAAATCTGCAACAAGAAGCTGGATTCAATTAAAAATGGCAACAATGCATTGGGTTTGTCCATCCAACTGTATCTTACATAATGACCAACTGTTTGTTCTGGAGGTTTCTCAGTCAAATGGCTCAAAACAAAGCAGTGCTTTGATCAGAAGGGATCTTTCATTCGATTTTCCTGCACCTTTCAAAAGAGCCACCAAAATTGAGAATTCAAGTTGTAACAAGTTTGTTTTGTCACGTTATTACTTTCATTTAATGTTATAAATGTTTATCCAGCTAACCGTAACTTTACTGTTAAACATTATGACTCTTCAATATTGAAGTTGAGAGTGTGGTGCTAGAAAAGCACAGCAGGTCAGGCAGCATCGAAGGAGCAGGAGAATCAACGTTTCAGGTATAAGCTCTTCATCAGCCCAAAACATCGATTCTCCTGCTCCTCGGATGCTGCCCTGCTGTGCCTTTCCAGCACCACATTCTCAACTCTGATCTCCAGCATCTGCAGTCCTCACCTTCTCTTATTCAATACTGAAGTCAGTTATAATCATTCTTTAAGAACAGAACAGAACACAAAAAATCTGCATAAAAGCAGTCAGAGCTGTCAGTCAGACTTGGTGAATAGAGGATATTATTACTTAGCTCAAAAGAAGAGCCACATTGACTCAAAACATTAACATGGCTTCACTCTCTACAGGTACTGTCAAAATTGTAGCGTTTCTTCAGGCTATGCTTGTTTATGAATAACCCAGTTTCTCTGGTGTTTTTAAACAAGAATTAGCACAACAGTAATAAATTGAGAAAAGCAAAATACTGTAGATGCTGGAAATCAGAAACAAACACAAATACAAAGAATGCTTTAGAAAATCACGTCAGGAAGCACCTGTGAAGAGAGAAACTGAATTAACAGTTCAAGTCCCATATGACTCTTCTACATTTCAAAATTAAACTGAAAGCCTGTAGTAGGTAGAAGTGGGTACTGCAGATGCTGGAGATCAGAGTCAAGATTAGAGAGGTGCTGGAAAAGCACAGCAGGTCAGGCAGCATCCGAGGAGCAGGAAAATCAATGATTTGGGCAAAAGCCCTTCATCAGGAATGAGGCAGGGAACCTTGGGGTGGAGAGATAAATGGAAGGTGGGGGGTGGGGTTGGGGAGAAGGTAGCTGACAATGCAATATGTGGATGGAGGTGGGGTGAAGGTGATAAGTTTGAGAGGAGGGTGGAGTGGATAGGTGGGAAGGAAGATTGACAGGTGGGACAGGTCAGGAGGACAGTGCTGAGCTGGAAGGTTGGAACTGAGGTAAGGTAGGGGGAGGGGAAATAAGGAAACTGGTGAAGTCCACATTAATGCCACGAGGTTGGAGCATCCTGAGGCGGAAGATGAGGCGTTCTTCCTCCAGCCGTCGGGTGGTGAGGGAGTGGCAGTGGAGGAGGCCCAGGTCCTGCATGTCCTTGGCAGAGTTGCAGGGGGAGTTGAAATGTTCGGTCACGGGGCAGGAGGGTTGATTGGGTTGAGTGTCCCGGAAATGTTCTCTGAAAGCCTGTAGTGTCTAGCTACCATCTAAGGCTAATGTGATCCAGTTATACTGAAGATAAAATAAATAATGAATTGCAAGGAAAGTAACCACATTGGGGTTGTGGTGATATGGTCAGTGTAACTTCAATACAAACAGCACAGGATTGATGAGTGACAAATTGCTCCCACTCTCTATGCTGAATCTTCCCTTGCCAAAACTCCCCAATGCCATGAAGTTGAGTTTTAAATATTTTCAAATCCAGCAGTCTCACTTTCCAAATATAATGAGGCTGTCTGGTGCAAAATATTTTGGCATTTTTAAAGCAAGTGAATTACACCCATATCTGCTTAAGTTTGTATCTTCCCACTTCCCCCTCGGTGATTAGTGACTTAATTTGCCACATCAGGCCCTGCCTACAAAATTGGTGCCTCCCCCCTTTCACTCCTAGACCCTCCCACGTAGCCAAGAGTGTAGAATCACACATAGGTCAGTATGGCCAAAGCAATAACTACCCTAAAGGTCATTAGTGATCCATATGATCTTGTATGACAATAGTAATAGACAAAATAAGAGCAGAAGTAGACCATTCAGCCCCTTGAGCCTGCTGTTTCATTCAATAAGATCAGGCTGTGCTGTTTGTGTTTCAAATTCCATATTTCTATCTACCCCAATACCCTTAGATTTTTGTTAGACTCGGGAATCAATCTACTTCTGCTTTACAAATATTTAATGACCCCACCTCCAGTAACCTTCTGTGGTAAAAGTCACACAACACTAAGAGAAAAAGAAACACGAAACTCTGCCCTGAAAGGGTGACTCCTAATATAAAACAGTGGCCTCCAGTTCTGGACTCCCTCACAAGAGGAAACTTCCTTTCCATGTCCACATTAAGACCATTGAGGGTCTTAAGCTTCAATCAAGTCACACCTCTCTCTTCCAAACTCCAATGCAAATATGTCCAGCCTCCCTACCTATCATCAGAAAAAAACCCATTCATTCTTGATATTAATCTTGCAAATCTCCTCTGAACTTCCTCCAATGCATTTTCATTCTTCAGTATTCAAGATGTGAACTCACTAATCCCCTGTATAACTGAAGAATAACATCCTCAGACTCGTTATGATCATGGCTCATCTGATATTCCTCAACTCTACTTCTTGCCCTTTCCTCATAACCCTTAATTCCATTACTGTTTAAAAATCTATCTTTTTCAGCCTTGAGTATACTAAATAACACAGCCTCGACAGCCCTTAGTGGTAACTTGTTGGCCTTCTTGATTTTGTGCTGTATCGGTGTACTAACTTTCTGATTATGCAGCTAGTATTCCTCATGTACCTCAAAATTCCAGAGTTGTTCTTCATTTAAGTAATACTCTGGCAGTCTTCCTGCCAAAGTGAATAATTTTATATTTACCCTCAGTATAGTTCATCTGCCAGATTCAACCCAGCCTTTAGCAACTTCCTCATGTCTTTTACACAACATACTTTTCCACCTATATCTGTTGTCTGTTAGCTACCATACCTTCACTTCCCTTATCTAAGTCACTGATGCAAACTGTCAACAGTTGAGGTACCAGCAAAAACACCTTTTCTTTTAATTAGTTCACAGGATGTGGGCAGGATGCTGGCTGGGCTAACATTTATTACCCATGGCTAATTGTCCAGAAGATAGTTAAGAATCAATCACATTGCTGAGAGTCTGGAGGCCCACGTAGGCCAAACCAGGAAAGGATGGCAGATTTCCTTCCTTAAAAGACATTAGTGAACCTCAGGGAACTCTCCCTCATCATATCCTATCAATGAGACAGAGAGACCTGGTTCTACCCACTCTGTTTGCTGCCAGCCATCCAAACTTCTATGTAAATATGTTACCTTCTGTATCATGAGCTTCTATTTTCCCCAATAACTTTGATGGGCATTTGAATCAAATGCTTCCAGAAATCCAACCACACCATGTCTCTCTTTATCCAAAATAGTGATTCTCCCACACCATATACTCTCCAGTTTATGAAGCATTCAGTCTCTTCCTTAGGCTTGTTCAATTTGATAGCACAATCCCTACATCTCTTGGGGCATAAATCTGCGAAGTATTGCAACAATGCCTCTGCCAAGGAATCTTCTGAAGCTCCCTTTTGACATAAGGTCAGGACATGTCTCTGAATTACACTGAAGCAACACACTTTTCAAGGTCCAACCTACCTATGGAAATACATTATGTAAATAATAAATATATGAGGGATGTTAGACTGTTTGATTAATGCATACCTAACTCCACCACTTTACAATCTTCTCAAATATCTTTTATGGCTGCAAATATATCAGTTTGATTGTGATGTGCAAGGATACTGCTTCACCACACAGGTCATGGATGTAGCTGTGCAGCTGTAAGCTGGTTTGCGGAGGGTGGAGAAGAAGTTTTTCTCCCTAATTATGATCATAAGACCACTGCAATATTCAGCTGCAGAGTCGCAGCATCACAGCCGTACATGTCTGTGCATGGAAAGGAAGTGGGCAGAAAAAAATGGTTCCATGTCAGACAAAAGGAGCAAAAATCTCTCTCTTTTTTCAAACTAAGGCTCAGAAATGCTACCAAGGCTGCAGGGAGTTTCATAATAAATAAAACTTCCTCATATTGCAAAACATTTACCAGTATGAAGGCAGCAATGTAAAATGGCATTAACAAAAGCAAATACTTAATGTAACATTTTCACATTAAAGATACCGGGGCAGAAAGGAAACTGGTTATTCAATGCAACTGCTTTGTCAAGAGTTGTAAATTGTTAAGTTACTGTAGCATATGTGCAACATCAAACTGAAAGCTCATTTCCTCCCAAAAATGAAATAAACTTCATTTTTTCAGAATTTACAGAAACATGGTAATCCATTAATTATACTTTTTTTGTCAGAATGCTCATTTATCCTCAGAAATCATGTCAGCTCTGGTCAACCATTAACCAAACTGCACAACTTCCAACAAATATAGTCCATACAGTATTAAAATTTCTTCATTTTTACTGCGAACAAATTCAAACATTTTCACATACTGGTATGAGAGCAGGGACTTGAAACCATCAGCTATAGGCACAGGAATGGACTATCCAGCTTTCCCTGCCATTCATGTTGGTCATTGCTCATCTGTACCTCAATATCATTTACCTGCTGTTGTTCCATAAAGCATTAAACAAGTAATCCAGAGTACAAGAGGTCAAATCCCATCAACGTTAGCACATGAAAATTAACTCAATCTATCTGGTAGCTGTAAGCCAGAAATAGAATAGTTGACATAGTCTCTAACAAGCTTTTTGATAAGGATCCACGTGGTACACTGGTCAGGAACTTAATTGTCCATGGGGATTCAAAGAAAAGTTAGGTTCAAAATATCTCACAGCCAGGAACTAAATGGTTATGAACAATGAGTCATTTTGCAACTGAGAAAGATGGTTTCCAGTGAGGTTACATGAGGCTCAATTCTAAGTCTTTTAGTTATATATATGGAACAATTTAGAATTAAATGTAGGAGACATGATCAAGAAGTTCACAGATGAAACAAAAGGCATGTGATTAATAGTGAAGAAGGAAATTATAGGCTGCAGAAATAGACTGGTCAGATAAATAGAAAAATAGCAAATGGAATTCAATCCAGAGAAGAGAGAGATTGGATATTTGGGAACAGAAAACAAGGCAAAGAAATACTCAATGAATATTAGAGTACAGAAAAGGTTGGGGTAGCAGAGAAACTCGATAGATTCTTTGATAGGAGGTAACAGACCAAGTAAATAAAGTGAGCTTAAAATCATGCAAGATACTTTCCTTTATTAAAACAGGAATAGAATATTGTATAATATTACATTTCCGAAAGGTTGATGTTGAAATTGATGATGTAATAGCCTTTTACTGGAGAATTGGGAAATTTTGCATTTAGATACCGGCACATATTTGAGCTATAGGGAGAGGCTGAACAGGCTGGGGCTGTTTTCCCTGGAGCTTTGGAGGCTGAGGGGTGACCTTAAAGAGGTTTATAAAATCATGAAGGGCATGGATAGGGTAAATAGACAAAGTCCTTCCCTTGGGATGGGGGATTCCAGAACCACAAGGCATACGATTAGGGTGAGAGGGGAAAGATATAAAAGAGACCTAAGGGGCAACCTTTTCACGTAGAGGGCGGTATGTGTATGGAATGAGCTGCCAGAGAAAGGGGTGAAGGCTGATACAATTGCAACATTTAAAAGGATCTGGATGGGTAAATTAATAGAAAGGGTTTGCAGGGATATGGGCCCAGTGCTGGCAAGTGGGACTAGATTAGGCTGGGATATCTGTTCAGCATAGACAAGTTGGACTGAAGGGTCTGTTTCTGCTCTGTACTTCTCTATGACTCTATGTGATTTTTGACTCTAGATAGGTGTAGTTATGCCTAATGGGTTAATGTTAATCGTAACTACTGCAATTGTAAAAGACAACATTGTTTTCACTTATGAGACTATATTGCAAATTGAAGTGGAATGTGGAGTTCTATAAACTAGAATACAAGAAAGTTTTGCAAGTTAAAGGTGTTACATATTGTTGAGCTGTGGAATAAAATGTTACTTTTTTTGAAGCGGTAAGGGAGAATGAGATGGAAAGGCACTAAGCACTGATTGGTTGAATTGCAAAGAGTTAAAAAGCTGCAAATGTCAAGAGCAGCATGGCGGGGGATTGGGGAATATCAGAGGACACAAACTGAAATGGTCTATCTCTTCCTCTCTCTATGCGGGAAAAGACAGCAAATCCAAGAAAGCTCATTAGGAAGAATTCATACAAGACCCAAGTTCACTTGCTCAACCATCATTGTTGCAAAAATGAAAAGTACCATGAAAAAAGGAATTTTCCACTTTGTTGATCTTTGGTTTACCATAAGTACATTCTTTTGCACCCATGGCATATGGTTAAAACATTTATCTTTCTCCTGTCTTAATCATGATTAAGTGTAGTTGCAGTTTTGAAGGGGTAAAGTTTAAGTTGCATAAATTAGAAAAATGTTTGTGTTACTGTTCCAGTTAAAGTTAAGAATATTACATTAAAGAAAGTTCTTTCCGTTACCAAAAATACCTGATGTGAATTACTTTTGTCCTAAGGTAAATTATTCCTTTTGGTTATTGTACTTTTATTTGGGGTGACAGCTTGTGGAACAGT
This sequence comes from Chiloscyllium punctatum, assembly GCF_047496795.1. Lineage (NCBI taxonomy): Eukaryota > Metazoa > Chordata > Chondrichthyes > Orectolobiformes > Hemiscylliidae > Chiloscyllium > Chiloscyllium punctatum. The sequence goes on from NC_092743.1 coordinate 15,877,826, forward strand.
GCGGCATTCTTGTGCACTCTTTCCAGTAAAATTGTGACACTATCATGCAATAAATGATTTGGAGATGCCAGTGTTTGACTGGGGTGTACAAAGTTAAAAATCACACAACACCAGGTTATAGTCCATCAGGTTTAATTGGAAGCACTAGCTTTCGGAGTGCTACTCCTTCATCAGGTGGTTGTGGAGTATAAGATTTATTTTGCTATAAATTTTGTGTCTTACAATCTTACAACAACCACCTGATGAAGGAGCAGTGCTCCGAAATCTAGTGCTTCCAAGTGAACCTGTTGGACTTTAACCTGGTGTTGTGTGACTTTTAATCATGCAAAAAACTACACCTTATTATGCAAGACAAATGCCTCTTCTTGTTAAGACTCTCTCAGTGACAATGAGAAAGGAGGATGGGTGGCAGCAAAATATGCTTATCACAAGCCACCAGTGGTTGTTACCCAGAACCCAATATGATATGGTGATCATCGGTGGCCAACGTTGCTGAAGTACCTCATGATACAATAGTGGAGTGATTCCATCCTACTGGGGAAAATAAAATTCTGAAGGCAAATTAATTTATAGTTAAACAGGACACAGATGATTAGTAGCTGAAGCCTGTAAACCAACAGGCAGTCAGCAGCACTCCAGAAGAAACCTTTACCTTGTAAGGGACAGAAGGAAAACAATGCGAGCAAGGAAGAAAGTAAATGCTAGCCACACTGGGAAGAGGCAGACTTCTTAAATAAAAAGGATCTGAGAGAGTTAGAGATCCACAAGGGCAAGGGAAAACTTCACAGTAAAGGAACAAAAAACAGAGTTGGGAAGGAGCATTCACCCTTCAAAACCAAGTACCACTGACATTTAAGCTGCAGGCTCAAAGCATATCAACAATGTGCAGAGAAAGGGACAGAAAATTACTTTATACCAACAGCATAGTGTCAGGAAAGTAGCATGTTTTCAAGTGACAACTTAAAAGGACTGGGAAAAAAAAGAGTTTAACAGAAGAAGGTAGTAAGAATTGCAAGGCTTTTAGAAGACTGGGACACACAATCTAAACTAGGATTTCAGTAGGAAAATCTATTAAGGCTCAGCCACGGAAATGTATTAAAAGAAAATGTGCAAGGAGAAGTGCTTTGGGCATGAAAATTGAGAAAACATCAATTTTGCCCATGACGAAGGTGCTGAATCACCATTTTAATTGTTAAAGCAGGAAACAAAGACACAGCCTGGTCATTTAACACAGGCTAAACCTAGAATGAAGTAACAACAGTTTTTCTCATTAACTTATTTAAGCTTAATGCTTTATTGGAAGAATTTCATATCGTGTTATCAAAATACTAATTTTGAAAGTTTATAGGCAAAGAAAAGACATTATAAGAAAGTTTAAAAGCCTGAAGAAGCTTCAAGGCAACAGAATTTTGCCAGCATTGATTTAACATAGGGGTTCAAGATTTAAACCAATAGGTTAAAATAGCATTAGAATCCTGTACATTTAAAACAACTTTCAAAGGAATAGGAATAAACAAACATATTAACAATCAATGAATGGATAAATAATACTTCTAAACCAAGCAACGAATAAAGGTTGCTCAAATAAATTAGAATAATTAGATTAGATTCCCTACAGTGTGGAAACAGGCCCTTCAGCCCAACAAGTCCACACTGACCCTCCGAAGAGTAACCCACCTAGACCTACTTCCCTCTGACTAATGCACATAACACTATGAGCAATTTAGAATGGTCAGTTCACCTAACTTGCACACCTTTGGACTGTGGGAGGAAACCGGAGCATCCGGAGGAAATGTACGCAGACACAGGGAGAATGTGCAAACTCCACACAGACAGTCGCCCGAGGCTGGAATCGAACCCGGGTCCCTGGTGCTATGAGGCAGCAGTGCTAACCACTGAGCCACCATGCCGCTCCTGACTGACTCCTTGGAACCCAGACCAATGTCCACAATTTCGCGACTCAATCAAAAGAAAACAAATGCCGAGTTTTAAAACCAGAACATTAAAAAAAACAAATAAAAAAAAGGTCAAGAGGACTAGAATACTACAAGGAAGAAAACATTTGTTTCAACTGTGCTATTGTCCTCAACGTTGGATAGTGAGATTAAAGCATCCCAAATCAATATTATGGACAACTATCTAAATTAGCCAGGAAGAGTTCACCTGTGAAGGAAATTAGGAGATTAAGGGATCTCCACATAAAAGATAATACACCAAATACTGGGTTCAGCAGGAATGATATCCTCTACAAAAGGACATCTGAGAGATAAAGCACTTCACTAGTGCAGAAACGATTTACAGAAGAATGGTCCATGGTCCTTAAGTCAAAGACCTCCCAATCCTTCAATTCAGAAGGGAATGTACTTTGGAAGAACTGAGCAACATCCGGATATCCTGCGATTATGTAGCGGACACTTGTGGGCAGTTGGTTGTTGGGGGGGGGGGGGGGGGGGGGGGGAGGGGGATGGGGAGTGTAACAGTAAATGGAAACTGTATAAATGTTGATAGCAAACAGCTTGGGGAGGGATGTTATATAAGATTATAGTTCTGAAAGTGTTATTGTTGAAGTTTCATTAGCTTCTCCCAGTCTGATGATATAACAGTCTTCTAGTGGAGCAATTTTGGTCCAGCTTCTAATGGAGACTGACATGCCATTTATTGATGTAAGTTTGCTCACTGAGCTTGAAGGTTTGTTTTCAGACGTTTTGCTACCATACTAGGTAACATCATCAGTGAGCCTCCAGTGAAGCGCTGGTGTTATGTTCCACTTTCTATTTCTGTGTTTAGGTTTACTTGGGTTGACGTCATCATTTCCTGTGTTGGTGATGTCATTTCCTATTCTTCTTCTCAGAGGGTGGTAGATTGGGTCCAAATTGAGGAGTTTGTTGATTGATGGTATTCCAAACGGAACTCTATCAACAAACACATCGATTTGGACCCAATCTACCACCTTCTGAGAAAAAGAACATGAAACAACATCATCAACCAAAGGAAACCTAAACACATAAACAGAAAGAGGCACATAACACCAGTGTTTCACCAGATGCTCACTGATGATGTTCCCTAGTATGGTGATGAAATATCTAAAAATGAACCTTCCAGCTCAGCGAGCAAACCTACATCCAGAACCTCAACCTGAGCTATGAGTCTTCTCAAAACTCGCTAATGCCATTTATAGTTCCTAATTGTTGTAATAATGCTGAAACATTCATGCCAATTGCACCTACTCCTATCATGCTTTCCTACATCTAGCTGTGGAAGATGGTATCTCTTCTCATTAGTGTTTGATTATTTGCCACTGATAATTAGACAGGACTTAGACTCAGCAGATTAACAGGTCCAGGCAGCAAGCTGTGGTGTGGGCCTCTGTGCCCAACTGCCTACCCTTCTTTGTGGTTACATCCACACTTGAGTGTCTTATGTGAGGGAGCATGCCCACAGACACAATAGTGGCTTTTAAAGAACAATGGGCACTGCAGAGCCTGGCCATCATCACCCAGGCAACCATATTCTGATTTAGTAAGTTTCCATTCATCAAAAGGAGTATGTTGCACTGAATGACCCCAAGTATAAGCCACTCTTACAGGAGCCCAATAGGATATAGCATATTAAAACAGCGAGGTTATGAAGAACTATACAATAAACCAGTTAGCCACACCTGGAATATTGCACACAGCTCCAGTCACCACATTGCAGGAAGTGTGTAGGTTTAGGCTGGCTCTTTTAGCAAACACATTCTAGGATTTCCATGTAACTAATCAGCATGAAAGCCGCCAGACTGCTGGAAAGAAAAATTGACTAGTTTACTAATGAATTGATTCACCAATCATTGAATTTGATAATTCTATCAAGGTCTTAATCGGACAATCAGACTTTACTCAGTGGTGCTCAGTGCAAAGTTTTATATATTTGCTGTTGGTATGTTGTTGGAACCTGTACAGTTAAAAGAATTTTACAAATGATTGGCTTTCAGCAAGATAACCAAGATGCTGAGATTCAATTCCTGGTCTCAATTAGTGAGAGATGGGCACCATAGGGCGGTGGAGTGGTTTAACCCCAACCTCACTTTGATTTTGTTCCCTCCCTCACTTTGTCTGATGTCAGCATTGCCCTTAGGCTTTGCTTGTCAATGCACATTTAGCCACGTGGGTGTTTGCCTGGTGGTGGAAAATAATAAAATCTATTCACAAAGGTATCTTTTCTTTATCTCACAATACATAAAAAATACACACACATATATAAAAAACCCATGGGTGATCTGACGAAAAAGGAAACTAAAGGGCACTATTTGGCACTATTAAAAAAAAAGAAAGAATAAAATAAAGCTCAAATATAAAAAGGAGTCTACAAATGGATATAAATTGAGTGAGAAGCAGTTCACCGAAGGCTCATCTGAATGATCCCTGGGATGAATTGATTATCGTATGAAGGAAGGTTGGGCAGGTTGTGCCTGTACTCATTGGAGTATAGGAAGCTGAGAGATATTAGAAGTCCATAAGACATAGGAGCAGAAATTAAGTCTGCTCCACTATTCAATTATGGCTGATAAGTTTCTCAACCCCATCCTCCCGCTTTCTCCCTGTAACCCTTGATCCCCTTTGACAAACAAGAACCTGTCAATCTCCATCTTAAATGTACGCAATGATCTGGCCTCCACAGCCTTCAGTGGCAGTGAATTCCATTGTTGTTTGTGAAAGAGTATTTCAAAGCTGTACCACCCTCTGTGTGTAGAAGTGTTTCCTAACATGGGACTAGATTAATTTAGGATATCTGGGCGGCATGGATGAGTTGGATCGAAGGCACCGTTTCCATGCTGCACATCTCTATGACTCTATCTTCTGAATGGTCTGGCCATAATTCTCAGGCTCCACCCCCAAGTTGTAGAATCTCCAACCAGCGGAAGTAATTTATCTTTATCTACCCTGTCTTTTCCTGTTAGTATTTTGAAGACTGCAATCAATTGATTCCTTAACCTTCTAAGTACTAGAGAAAACAGATTTAGTCATAGAGATGTACAGCTCGGAAACAGACCCTTCAGTCCAACTTGTCCGTGCCAACCAGATATCCCAACCCAATCTAGTCCCACCTGCCAGCACCTGGCCCATATTCCTCCAAACCCTTCCTATTCATATACCCATCCAGATGCCCTTTAAATGTTGCAATTGTACCAGCCTCCACCACTTCCTCTGGCAGCTCATTCCATACACGTACCACTCTCTGCGTGAAAAAATTGCTCCTTAGGGCTCTTTAAATCTTTCCCCTCACACCCTAAACCTATGCCCTTTAGTTCTGGACTCCCCCACCCCAGGAAAAGACTTTATCTATTTATGCTATCCACGCCCCTCATAATTTTGTAAATTCTATAAGGTTGCCACTCAGCCTCCGATGCTCCAGGGAAAACAGCCCCAGCCTATTCAACCTCTCCCTATAGCTCAAATCTTCCAACCCTGGCAACATCCTTGTAAATTGCTTCTGAACCCTTTCAAGTTTCACAACATCTTTCCGATAGGAAGGAGACCAGAACTGCACGCAATATTCCAACAGTGGCCTAACCAATGTCCTGTACAGCCGCAACATGATCTCCCAACTCCTGTACTCAATACTCTGACCAATAAAGAAAAGCATACCAAACGCCTTCTTCACTATCCTACCTACATGCAACTCCACTTTTATGAACCTGCATTCCAAGGTTTCTTTTTTCATCAACACTCCCTAGGACCTTACCATTAAGTGTATAAGTACAGCTAAGATTTGCTTTCCCAAAATGCAGCACCTCACATTTATCTAAATTAAACTCCATCTGCTACTTCTCAGCCCATGGGCCCATCTGATCAAGATTCTGTTGTAATCTGAGGTAACCTTATTTGCTGTCATCTGCAAACTTACTAACTATACCTCTTATGCTCGCATCCATTGTTTCCTAATTTGTATAATCTCTCCCCGTAGTCCAGGTATCCTTTTGGTTATAGTGGGTTATGGATTTTTGGAATTCCCTGCCCCAAACTCAAACAATGAGTATCCTTAAATTTCTGATCAATAGCTTTGTAAATTATATGGAATCAAAGGAATGGGATGGACAAGTGTACTTGAGGTGGAATGACAGTCATGACCTTATTGAATGGTACAGCAGGTAGGAAGAACTTTAGGAACATCGCTAATTTCATTTTGCAGCTTCCATTGGTTTGAAGAGGTAAAGCTATCGAACCGGAGAATAGTCTCTTTTTATAAAAAAAACATAGTTCTCCCTGTTATCTGAATTAAGTGAGTTAAGCAATTGAACAATTCTGGTCAGTGAATATTGCATTTGCCAATTGCTTGCAAACATACAATGCAAAAAAGACTTAAACTGCAATTCCTTCCAATAACTTGTTTCCACCAATGCTGTCATTGGAATGATAACCATTGAAAGGAGGCTGAAAATTTAGACATTAGTACATATTACAACGACTTTGAAATTCACCAAGCACTTGTTTCAATGAGTCTGTTGGTCAGCCCAAGCTTCATTTCCTTTGGCGAGAGTGTGATGCTGGAAAGACACACCTGGTCAGGCAGCATCTGAGGAGCAGGAGAATCGGCGTTTCGGGCACTAGCCCTTCATCAGGAAGGGCTTATGCCCAAAACGTCGACTCTCCTGCTCCTCGGATGCTGCCTGACAGCCTGTGCCTTTCCAGCACCACACTCTCGACTCTCTTCTCCAGCATCTGCAGTCCTCACTTTCTCCAGCTTCTTTGGTAATACTATTGAATCTGCATCGAATTTGGGGAAAGTTCAAAAACACCAAGTTATTCCATTTTTGGGACCTAAACCTGTCAGTGAAAACCACTTACCTGTGTGAAGGAAACTTGTTGCTTAGCGTCGAGATGATTAGATTTTCAACAAGCTGGTCTGTTTCAGTTACGAGGTCTGCTGCTGAGGACTTAGTCTGCACTCGCTTTTCACTTGTTAATGCTTCCCTAATTATCTTTGAACAAAGATACAGTATTTAAGAACATTATAACAGTAACTTGCTTTTACTGTAAGATTAAATTACATTTAGTACTCTCCTCCTACACTGCACCACCCACACCTCAGGAAATTCTTATTTTGAATATGTATACATATTTTTAAAAACAGGCAGACACTCAACATTCGGCTACCAGCCAAGACAAGTCTTTTCCTTGAGCAAGTTTGTTCCAAACCCAAGCTTGACTGAATTACTCAATCTGTTCAAATAACTCTGTTCACTCTGGAACATGGCATTTTCTCCATCTGAAAAAAAAATCCATTGCAGAAAGAGGGAAAGAGCTATGAAGTGGCAGATCTGCATGAAGATGCCACATAAAACCATGGGTCACATTTTGTTGGCGAAATAAGGCTAATGGCATTTGACCACAAGAAGAAGGAAGAGGCATAGGCCATTTGGCCCCTCAAACCTACTCCACTATTCATGGCTGATCTGACATTTCTCACGGCCAGTTTCCCGCCCATTCCCCATATGCTTGATTCTCCTACTGATTAAGAATTGATGTATCTTTCTATCTCAGCTTTTGACACAGACTCTGCCCCCACAGCTCTCTGTGGCAAACAGTTCCAAAGATTCTCTCTCATCATCTCAATCTTAAATTCGCACCCACTAATTTTGAGACAATGCCCTCTGGTCCTAGATTCCCCTACGAGGGGAAACATCCTCTCAGCAGCTACTCTGTCAATCCCTCAAGAATCCTATATATCTCAATCAGATCACACCTCATTCTTCTAAGTTCCAATGAGGAGAATCCCAACCTGTTTAACCTTTGGTCATAAGACAATCCTTCCATATCTGAATGAACGTTCTCCGAACTGTTGCCAGTGAAACAATTTCTTTCCTTAAGTAAGGGGACCAAAACTGCTTACAGCGTTCCAGCAGTGGTCTCACTGGGACCTTGTACAGTTAAAGTGAGATTTCCCTACTCTTATACTCCAATCCCCTCGAATTAAGGGCCAGCATTCCACGAACCTTCATGATTACCTGTTGTCTGTGTGCTAGCATTCTGTGTTTTGTGCACAAGTGACCCTAAGCCCATGATGCAATTTTTCTCCATTTAAAGTAATACTGTTCTTCCTTACAAAATTAACAGCTTTGCATCCCCCCCCCCCCCCTCCATTATACTCCATTTGCTAACTTTATTTGTATCCCTCTCTGAACTTATTTCTGCAACATCTGCACATTTGGCTACAATACGTTTTACTTCCTTCCCCCAAGTCATTAATATATATTGTAAACAGTTGTTTGCTGTTACTCATGGCGAAAATTATAGTGGCATGGATAAAGACAGATTCAGTTCACCAAAAACATTGTCTGAAATACACCCGTCAGCTATTCGTGTCGCGAAAAAAATCTCACTCTCTGAAGAAGTGATACTGGGCTCAAAATACTAACTCACTGCACAGACGTTGTAAGACTTGTCAAGTTTCTCTAACTCTTTCTGTTTTCAACTCACTATCTGGCTTCAACTTGAGAGGCAATGAACAGGATAATATTGCTGTATGCGTAGGTAGATGAACAACTCGCTTCCCAATGTTGAAGCCTTAGGCTAAAATGAACAACTACAATTTTAATGGTATGACAACTTAATTATTACCAGTCAACCCCCGTGAATTTAAAGAGCTATTATAAGTGTGGAATATCAGTCACTTATGTTTTCATTGTTATTGGGTTTCTTTAAATGCAACCCTAAACATTAATTAAGAATGACCTTTTCTTTCTATCTATTACTTGCCTCCTGCATTAATAGAATCGTTATTTGTCTCTGGCTCATCCTGATTTGATACTGAATACAACAACTTTAGTTTTCCGAGGAAGGGTCACTGAAGCCGAAACATTAACTCTGATTCCCCTCCGCAGATGCTGCCAGACCTGCTGAGTTTTTCCAGCAATTTCTGTTTTTGATTTCCAGATTCCGCAGTCCTTTCCTTTTTTGATACACATTAATGGGATGTGGGCTATGCTGGTCTTTACTGTCCATCCCTAATTGCCCAGAGGACAGTTGAAAGTCAATCACATTGCTGTGGGTCAGGAGTCACGTGTAGGCCAGACCAAGGACAGTGGTTTCCTAAAGGACATTAGTGTACCAGATGGGTTTTCCAACAATCTGGCAATGGATTCATGGTCATCATTAGATTCTTAATTCCAGATTTTTTATTGAATTCAAATTCCACCCTCTACCATACAGGGATTCGAATCTAGATATCCAGAACATTAGCAGAGTTTCTGGATTAACAATCCAGCGATAATACCACTAGACTGTCGCTTCCCCACTTCTATTTGCTGAAAAGATCAGGCTGATGAGATGGCCATAAAACACACTGGGAATCTGGGGCCTGAGAGTACAGGTTGGAGCAATGGTACCCCTCCCTAACCAAGTAGATGAAGAGATTGCTAAATAAACCGCACAAGAATACAGCAGGAAGTGGAAATGAGAAGGGGCAAATTCAGTGTTAAATCAAGTCCAGAAATCCTGTTTCAAACTGTCAGCTGCACCCTCTCTGGATCATATACCTAGCCCCTGGATGTTTACATAGGCCACTCCTTGTGTTAGATTGTAGCCGCTCCCATTAATTCCCAGAGAACTGAAAGGTTACCACCTTTTATCTCTAACAGCATTTCCACATGAGGAAGCACTGGCCTGCTAAGCGAACCCCAAACATGAAAAAGGGACGCCCCTTAACCTTATGGGAAAAGGCGAGGCTGACCTTTCTAGCCTCAGTTATCCTCGTCATTTCTCCTCCTCCACACTCTTCATGGGGACGGAGAATCCCACCGGGTGGTCCACCCCCCAACACCCCCTACACCCCCTTCTCTCCTTCATGCTGGTGTGAAGAGGTTGAAATGTGGAACATGAACTATAGGGGACTGCAGTTTAATCTCAAGGTCTCTCTGACATTCAGTCGGACTCTGGGGATTTCTCAGGACTGACCGGTGGCGGAAGCAGTCCGCTCTTGTGTTTTGTTTCTGGATTTAAACCAAAGAGGTTGTACCTCCTTAACGTTTTAAAAACATTTGAAACGTGTTCCCACCACATTCCCACACTGGGTGACAATCCGCTCAGGCACGACTTAGAGAAGAAACGTTAATCCTGCTCTCCCACCTGAATTGGAAATGTCACTGTTATAACAATTCCATTTTCTTTCTTTAATCAACTCCCTCCCCCATTTCCTTGGCCTATCAGTTGGTTACACAACACCAGACCTTGTTTCACGGGGTTAAAAAAAAAATCAATTTCCTACTTCAAATTAAACTATCAGACCCACTTTTGTTTTAAAAACAGCAGCGGCCTCTCAGGACAGAAAGTGTCATTATAAAGAGATCTCCTGCCTGGATCCGCTCCGGTTACTTCCCCCCACCCCCAGCCTCTGTTATTCACCTGGCCGGCTTCCAGAGTCACCTGGACCGCTGCCTTCAGATACTCTTCCAGCAGCTCGTCTCTGCTTCTCTCCCCCGAGCCGGCCATTGCCTTCCCCCTTTCGCTCGGGCAGCTTGCAGAACAGCGAACCCCCCCTCCTCTCTCTCTCTCTCTCTCCACACAGATATATCATACACACCAATCCTTCTCTGCTGCTCTCTAGTGTGAATCACTGCAAAGAACAATTCTCTCCGTATATCTCACACCAATTTCTCTGTCACTCTCCAGTGAATATTCCAACTGTAAACCTGCTCACTCAGAGATATCGACAGCCCATCGAATCTGCATAGCTCCTGTTTAAAACCCTTTTCCCAGCACTTGTTCCATAGTCTTACATGCCAAGCATATGAGATTAGATGCCCTATAGTATGGAAACAGGCCCTTCGGCCCAACAAGTCCACACCAACCCTCTAAAGAGTAACTCACTCAGACCCATTTCCCCTACATTTAACCCTGACTAACGTATTAACACTATGGGCAGTTTATCACAGTCAATTGACCTGACCTGCACATCTTTGGATTGTGGGAGGAAACCGGAGCAAACACACACAGACATGGGGAGAATGTGCAAACTCCGCACACACAGTCACCCGAGGCAGGAATCGAACCCCAGTCCCTTCTGAAGGTGGGGAGTTCCAGATTCCAACCACCCTTTGGTTGAAAAAAATCCTTTTATCCCCTTTAAACTGCCTACCCCTTACTCTCAGTCACAACTAACAATTATCTGCCAATGCAGTCTCACTCTCTCTCTGCTGCTTTCTAGGTGTATTCCATAACAATCTGCTCAGTCACTATTGACAATTGTGACTCTCCCAATATTTCTCACATCCATCTGTTTGGTTGTCTCTCTCTGCTGCTCTCTAGCACGTATCCCAGATAGCTGCGTGATCACCCACTGAGTCAGAAATAGCAATCGATCCCTTCTCTGTCTCACACACACTGGTTGGTCTACCTCTCTCTCTCTGTTGCTGTCTAGTGTGTCTCCCAGATGGCAGTCTGCCTACTCACTCAGGATTTGGAGATGGCGGTGTTGGACTAGGGTGTACAAAATTAAAAACCACACAACACCAGGTTATAGTCCAACAGGTTTAATCAGAAGCACTAGGAGTAGCGCTGTTGGACTATAACCTGGTGTTGTGTGATTTTTAATTTGTACTCACTCAGTGACAACTAGCAGTCCCCTCCCTATATCTCACACACCACTCTCTCTCTCTCTCTCTAGTCTCTATCCCAGCTGGCAGCCAGCATACTTGACTGTCCTGTTTGCTGTCCTTTTAAATATTTCCAAACCCCACTCTTTGTATTTTGCCTGCACATTCTAATTAAATTCAATTCTGAGAGATCAAAGTAGACTAAGATCTTCAATTTTACTGCCTTCTGCGTTCCAAAACTGAGCTGGTATGTTTGTAAATAGCCACCAGTTACTAACATTCTGTTCCTAATTAATCTCTGTAAATAAACTGTCACTTAAAACAGAAAGATGAAGGGTCGCACTGTATTCCTGCAATTGCTGAGGGTTAAATTCTGGTAACTGCTTCGTTGTTTGATCACAGCGATCATCTTCAGTGATGATCCACATGGGTAACCAGCCCAATCACTTGTTAAAGTTTTAAGCAAATCCCACAATTCCTGACTAAAGACAGCAAAAAATGCATAAAAATACAGTGACTGTGCTGATATTTTGCTTCTATCTAGATACATAAGGGACATAATCTATTAATTAATTGGCCCAGAGATCATAGCCACAAGGGAGGTGGTGACACAGCAGTTAATGTCACTGGACAAGTAGTCCACAACAAACAGCAGATTAATGTTTTGGGGACACAGCTCAGATACCACGGTGGCACATGGTGAAATCAGAATTCAATTAAAAAATAATTTGGAATAAAAACCTAGCCTAATGGTGACCACGTAACCACCATCAATTATTATTAACGATCCATTTTGTTCACTCATGCCCCTTTAGGGAAGGAAATCTACAATCCTTAACTGGCTTGGCCTATATGTGAAACCAGATCCACAATAATGTGGTTGACTCTTAATTAGGGATGGACAATACATTCTGGCCCAGCATCTGATGCTCACATCATATGAATGAAAAAGACAAATGCCAATTATGTGTTCAAGAAAAGACAGACAATGACTTTAAGGAGAGCATTTAGCACAATGTGTCTCTGTTGACCCTTTAAAATAATTATCCAATTAGTCCTAACACCCTCCTCCTTCCCTAGAGTCCTGCAATAGTTTCCCCTTCAAGTATTTATCCAATTAGAATTAGAATCCCTACAGTGTGGAAACAGGCCCTTTGGCCCAACAAGTCCATACCAACCCTCTGAAGAGTAACCCACCCAGGCTCATTCCCTTATACTTAACCCCTGACTAATGCACCCAACCTACACATCCCTGAAAACTATGGGCAATTTAGCATGGCCAATCCACCTAACTTGCACATATCTGGATTGTGGGAGGAAACCAGACCACCCAGACGAAACCCTCACAGACACAGGGAGAATGTACAAATTCCACACAGACAGCCGCCCAAGGGTAGAATTGAACCACAGATCCCTGGCAGCAGTGCTAACCACTGGGCCACCATGCCACTCTAAATTCCTTCTGAATGTTGCTTTTCAATCTAGCTCCACCACCTATTTAGGCAGCACATCGTGAATCTCAATGACTTACTGCATAAATAAAAAATGCTCCATTATAAAGTTGAAAATGGGAATGTTCACGGATAGTTGCACAACGTTCAGCACAATTCATGACTCCTTAGTAAATGAAGAAGTCCGAGTTGAAATACGGCAATAACTGGACACAATCTAGGCGTGGGCTAGGAAATACCAAGTAAAACTTGGGCTACAAAATACCAGACAATAACAACTTTTGACTCTTGCACCTCCCTGATTTTAATTATCCATCCCTGGGAGCCAAAATGTCAGCTGCCTAGGTCATAACACCAGCCTGAAATCTTTCTATCTCTCTACTTCTGTCTCGTCCTTTAAAATACTCCTTAAAATGTTTTTTATATACAGTTCTGATCATTTCTGCAGTATCTCCTTGGACAGCTCATTGACAAACTCAGTCTGATTACTCCCCTTTGAAGGATTTTGGGATAATTTATAATGTTCGTAAAATTTAACACCGTGATGTATAATGAGAATAAAATACCAGACCATAAACATGATTTTATGATCATGTGTATTTTACAGTGAAAAGCTTCCACTGTTGCCATGATCCAGTGTCATTTTGAACAGTTTAAGAATATTAAAAACATAAAAAAAGGCTTATACAGGTAGAGAGTCCGTAACCCTTCCATAACTGCTTCTCTGCTGCCAGCACCAGACCCAACCAATGCCAAAGTCACCGCTACTCAAGCTCCATCTTTGACTGTCACCTCTGCCAATGTAGCAGCTGATGTTGGGTCCCATGCTTACCCCTCTGCCAGCTGTCCCCTCACCATCATTCGCTAGGGTTCAACTCTGGACTCACCTGCTGCCTCCACATCCAAGGCCCCAAGGCCTTCCTACTGCCTTCATTGTCGATACTGTCGCCACGGATACCGCCATGACCGAGCTCTCCCCAGGAGGTAAGTAGAAGCAAAAACTAAAAGGAAAAAAAAGACAAGAAGGGAAAAAACAGGTAAGTGAGCTGAGTGGGTGAGCCCGGGGCTCAGGAGCCTGGTCACTGCCTTCGCAGCCACCATCTTGAATATGGAGCAGCAGAAGTAGGCCATTCAGCCTATCAAGGAGGAGAAAGTGAGGACTACAGATGCTGGAGATCAGAGTCGAGCGTGCGCCTAGGGCTTATGCCCTAAACATCGATCCTCCCACTTCTTGGATGCTGCCTGATCTGTTGTGCTTTTCTAGCACCACACTCACATTCAGCCCATCAAGTCTGTTTCATTATTCAGTTATAACAGAGTTATGTTCATTTAGTTGATTTGATTTGATTTATTATTGTCACATGTACCGAGATACTGTGAAAAGTATTGTTCTGCATGCTAACCAGACAAATGGTATCTTAAATAAGTACGTCATGGTAATAGAACAGAATGTAGACACTGTTGCAGCCACAGAGAAAGATCAACTCTAATTATGAGAGGTCCTTTCATAAGTCTGATAACAGCGGGGAAGAAGCTGCTCTTAAATCTGTTAGCATGTGTTTTCAATCTTTTGATTCTTCTGCCCAATGCAAGAGAGTATAACTAGAGTGGGGAAGGGTTTATTATGTTGGTTGCTATCCAAGACAGTGAGACGTAAAGACAGAGTAAATGAATAGGAGGTTAGTTTGCGTGATGGACTGGCTGCGTTCACAACTCTTGTAATTTCTTGCACTCTTGGGCAGAGCATTCCAAGTTATGAAGAGAGACTGGAATAGATGGTGTTGTTTTCCTTGGAGCATGGGGGACTGAATGAGGGACATGATTGTGATGTATAAAAGTATGATAGGGTAGGCAGGGAGGAAGTGTTTCCTTCGGTAGAACCATCAATGACTGGTGGCATAAATTTAAGGTAAGTGGCAGGAAATTTAGAGAGGATGTGAGGTTGTATTCCTCACCCAGGGGGTGATGGGAATCTGGAATTCATAGCCTGGGAGGCTGGTAGATGCACTTTGTCACCAGCTTCTTCAGGGTGATTAGGGATGGGCAATAAATGCTGCTCCAGCTAGCAACATCGACATCCCAGCAGTGAATTGTCAAAGACACATTGAGGGAATGGAGGAAGTGCTATTATGAGAATTAATAACAGAGTTTGACCAGTAGTTACGGCATACGGCAGAACCTTGACAAGCCAGCGTGCCTCCTTTTCTGATATAATGGTGGTGGGAGAACCTGTTGATAAAGGAGGTTGTCAGTAACAAATGTTGTTTGACTGTAAGTCCTCCACAATCCTCACTAGAACCCCCGTGATGCTGCAACCTAACCCAGCCGAGAATCTGTCAAAAATTCAAAACACCATCAAGTCTTGCCTAAAGACTTCAGACATTCAAATTAAATAGGATTGAGAAAGGAACTAATAAGTTTGGATGCTCAAACACTAAAGTTACCAATCTTTAAGCATGCATTATAATCTAGACTGGATTATCCCATTGCAGAGTGATCACACCCAAAGGCCGATTGGCCATTGGTGACCCAATGGAGCAGCTCTATAACAAAACCAAAATAATGCAGGCGTTGGAAACCTGAGAGAAAAAAAACAGTAAATGATAGCAAAGAGTGGGCCTGATTAGACATTAAAAAGGAAATTTACACATGGAGGTAGAGGTGTTAAATTAATACTTACAAAACAGGAGGACGCTGCCCAGACCATAGTGTTAAAGAAGAAAACTCTGTCATTAAAAGAGTACAAAATTAAGAAGGATAAATTCTTGGATAAGTTATTAGCATTTCCAGTTGACAAAGCGCTGAGGCCAGATGAGATGCATCCAAGGACTTTGAAGGGAGTGAGGATGGAAATTACTCTGGCCATAATCTTTCAGTTTTCCCTGCAATAGGGGGAGGTGCCAGAAGATTAGAGAATTGTAAACATCACAGCTTTGTTCAGGAAAGGTTAGAAGGATTAACCCAGCGTTTCCAGAGGGTTAGCTTAACCTCAATAGTGGAGAAAGTTTTGGGAACATTTATTCGAGATAGAATTATTTACCACATGAGAAAGATGGGATGCTTAATAAAAGTCAGTACAGGAGAAAACATGTTTAACAAACTTGCTGAATTTTTTGAGAGGTAACATTAACGTTAATCATCAACTCTACCTGGAAGACCATCAGCTTGGTGAAAGACGCTTTTTGGTCTGCCTGAAACTTGTTGGGTGTTTCAGTGCAAAGAGGTGACCTTGGCCTAGTGTTGCAGACTGGCACATACCAAGCTCCAGGACTAAGTGTGAAGGATGCACTAAAGCTTGGGATGGCTGGCACCAAGGTGCAGTGGGGAAAGACCACCATCGGAGGTTTTTCTGCTGAAGCACAATGGGAATCTGTTCAGTTATCACACCCTCTTGGAGCCTCAAATATATGTAAATATTGTTCTGCTTAAGTAAGAAATAACTTGGTGTTTTATTTTTGAAACTGCAGCCAAATTCCAACGCTTGTTTGTTCTTCATGTGAAAAGACTGTACAGAACTGCTTCTGTAACTGTGTACATAATTTTTTTTATGAATGAAGTATATTTTTGTAATACAAAAAAGGAAGCAACAATGCCAGTAACGTTGATGTTTGGTGTACATGGATTGATACAATGCCACACAGCAGACTTCAGAAAAAGTATAAAATGCATAGTAGCAATGTGGATACAAAATTGGCTGAGTGATAAATAACAGAGAGCAATGGTCAATGGATATTTTTCATGCTGGAGAAGGTTTGTAGTGGAGTTCTTCAAAGATTGGTATTGGGACGCTTGCTTTCCCTGATATATATATTAATGATCTGGATCTTGGTGTGCAGGGGATAACTTCAAAGTATGCAGATGACACTAAACTTGGAAAAATAGCAAACTGTGAGGATTATGGAATTCTGAAAGGACATTGACAAGTTAGTGAAATTGACAAATAGGTGGCAGATGAGGTTAATTCAAAAAAGTGTTCGGTGATGCTGTTTGGTTGAAAGAACTTTGAAAGATAACAGAAAATAGGAGGTACAATTCTAAGGGTTTGCAGGAGTGGAGGGTTCTGGGTATAAATAGAACATAGAACGTAGAACATAGAACATTACAGCACAGTACAGGCCCTTCGGCCCTCGACGTTGCACTGAACTGTGAAACCAATCTGAAGCCCATCTAACCTACACTATTCCATTTTTGTCCATATGTTTATCCAATGACCATTTTAATGCCCTTAAAGTTGGTGAGTCTACTAATGTTGCAGGCAGTGCATGCTCCTACTAATCTTTGAGTAAAGGACCTATCTCTGACATCTGTCCTCTCTCTATCACCCCTCAATTTAAAGCTATGTCCCCTCGTGCTAGCCAGCACCATCCAACGAAAAAGGCTCTCACTGTCCACCCTATCTAACCCTCTGATTATCTTACACGTCTCGATTAAGTCACCTCTCAACCTTCTTCTCTCCAATACAAACAGCCTCAAGTCCCTCAGCGTTTCCTCATAAGACATCCCTCCATACCAGGTTACATCCTAGTAAACCTCCTCTGAACCCTTTCCAAAGCTTCCACATCCTTCCTACAATGTAGTGACCAGAACTGTACGCAATACTCCAGGTGCGGCTGCACCTGAGTCTTGTGCAGTTGCAGCATGACTCATGGTTCCGAAATATTAATCCGTCTAATAAAAACCTATCAGCACAACTTATCCTTCGCAAAACTGTATTGACTATCCCTAACCAACTTGTTCCTTTCTAGATGATTATAAATCATACCTCTTATAACCTTATCCTCAACCAAAGTAAGGCTCACAGGTCTTGATCAAGGGGACAACATTTGCTATCCTTCAGTCTTCTGGCACTATTCCTGTAGACAATGATGACATAAAGATCAAAACCAAAGGCTCTGCAATCTCCTCCCTGGCTTCCCAGAGATTCCTAGGATAAATACCATCTGGCCCGGGGGGAAATAACTATTTTTACACTTTCCAGAATTGTTAACACCTCCTCCTTGTGAACCTCAATCCCATCTCGTCTAGTAGCCTCTATCTCAGTTTTCTCCTCAACAATATTGTCTTTTTCTAGTGTGAATACTGACAAAAATTTCATTTAGCACTTCCCCTATCTCCTCTGACTCCACGCACAACTTCCCGCTACTATCCTTTATTGACCCTAAAATTACTTTAATCATTCTTTTATTCCTGATATACTTATAGGAAGCCTTAGAGTTTCCTTGATCCTATCCACCAGCAACTTCTCATGTCCCCTCCTGGCTCTTCTTAACTCTTTCTTTAGGTCTTTCTTGGCTAACCTGTAACTCTCAAGCATCCTAACTGAGCCTTCATGTCTCTTTCTAACATAAACCTTCTTCTTCCTCTTGACAAGAGATTCAACTTCCTTAGTAAACCATGACTCCCACACCCGACAACTTCCCCCCTGCCTGACAGGTACATACTTATCAAGGACACCCAGTAGGGGCGGCACGGTGGCACAGTGGTTAGCACTGCTGCCTCACAGCGCCAGAGACCCGGGTTCAATTCCCACCTCAGGCTGTGGTGGAGTTTGCACATTCTCCCTGTGTCTGCGTGGGTTTCCTCCGGGTGCTCCGGTTTCCTCCCACAGTCCAAAGATGTGCAGGCCAGGTGAAATGGCCATGCTAAATTGCCCGTAGTGTTAGGTAAGGGGTAAATGTAGGGGTATGGGTGGGTTGCGCTTCGGCGGGTCGGTGTGGACTTGTTGGGCCGAACGGCCTGTTTCCATACTGTAAGTAATCTAATCTAATCTAGCTGTTCCTTGCATAAGCTCTACATTTCAATTCTGCCCATCCCCTGCAGTTTCCTTCCCCATCTTATGCATCCTAAATCTTGCTTAATCGCATAGTTCACATATTATTGCAGATGGCTGGTCAAGTCAAGAGAGCAGTTACAAAACCATAGAGCCTTTGGCTTTAGTAACAGGGGCATAGAGTACAAAAGCAAGAAGGTTATGTTAAACTTGCACAGATCACTTAGATGGCGCATTATGTACAGTTGTGGATGCCATATTTTAGGAAAGATGTGAAAGCATTGGCGACAGTACAGAAGCAGTTGACAAGAATGGTTTCAGAAATTAGAAACTTCAGTTACAAGGATAGATTAGAATGAGAATCCCTATAGTATGGAACAGAGGCTTCGGTCCAACAAGTCCACACCAATCCTCCAAAGAGGGTTCTCTGCAGTAATAATTCTTTGCTTCTATGATTCCTAATAAACTCTACTCAGTCCTCCTGGTGACAGAATCATTCCCACACCCTATATTTAGCCCTGACTGATGCACCTAACACTATGGGTGACTTAGCATTGCCAATTCACCTGACCAGCACAGGATTGTAGGAGGAAACTGGAGCACCTGGAGGAAACCCATGCAGACATGGGGAAAATGTGCAAACTCCATACAGATAGTCGTCCAAGGTGGGAATCAAACCTGGGTCCCTGGCGCTGTGTGGCAGCAGTGCTTATCACTGAGCCACCTTGTTCTCCTTGGAAAGAAGGCTAAACGGAGATTTGATTGGCGTTTTCAAAATCTCTAGCAAGAGGGGCACAGATAGTTAGAAGCTGTGCCCAATTGTAAAAGATAAAAGAACAAGAGGCAACATATTTAAAAGGATGTACAGAAGTAGCAAAGGTGATGCCAGGAAAAAAAGAACTTCTTTCAAATAATAAGTTAGGGTCTTGAACACTCTGTCTGGAAATGTGGTGGAGGCAGGTTCAATGGGGCATTGGATGATGAACTGGACAGAAATGGTGTGAAGGAAAATGGGGAAAAGGCACTAGATAATAGAACCTAGGCAGACACAATGTGCTTAAAAATGTGTTGCTGGAAAAGCGCAGCAGGTCAGGCAGCATCAAAGGAACAGGAGAATCGACGTTTCGGGCATAAGCCCTTCTTCAGGAATTCTCCTGCTCCTTGGATGCTGCCTGACCTGCTGCGCTTTTCCAGCAACACATTTTTAAGCTCTGATCTCCAGCATCTGCAGTCCTCACTTTCTCCTAGACTCAATGGGCGGAAAGGCCTCCTTCTCTGCAGTTACAATTCTTTGCTTCTATGATTCCTAACAAACTCTACTCAGTCCTCCTGGTGACAGGGGGCTCTGCTCAGTCCTCCCACTGACAAGGGGGCGCTGTTTGGTCCTCCCTTTTGGGGGAATGGAGGGAATGGAATGTTTGGTCCTCCCGCGGAGAGAGGGCGCTGTTTAATCTTCCCAGTGACAAGGGGCTCTGTGCGTCCTCCCGCTGACAGGGGGCGCTGCTCAGACCTCCCGGTAACAGGGGGCGCTGCTCGGTCCTCCCGCTGATAGAGGGCACTGCTCGGACCTCCCGGAGACAGAGTGTGCTGCCCGGACCTCCCGCTGACAGGGGGAGCTGCCCGGACCTCCCGCTGACAAGGGGCGCTGCTCGGATCACCCGGTGACGTGGGAGCTGATCGGACCTGAGTTGTTCGGACCTCCCACTGACAGGGAGAGCTGCTCGGTCCTCCCGTTGACAGGGGGCGCTGCTCGGTCCTCCCGTTGACAGGGGGAGCTGCTCGGTCCTGAATTGCTCGGTCCTCCCGCTGACAGGGGGAGCTGCTCGGTCCTCCCGTTGACAGGGGGGAGCTGCTCGGTCCTCCCGCTGACAGGGGGCGCTCGATGTCTGCTAACGGCGGGTTTCATCTTTGAGCTTGATTGAGTAAACTCCGTATCTCATTGAGAGTAACGGCCGGCCGTTATGGACATGCCGCCTGTACACAGGTGCATGCAAGTGAGTGAAGTCCGGGGAGTTTCCTAAACGGACAGCCGGGTCTCCGTGCCTCCACCCCCGGCGGTATGACTCTGTATTGGCCGAGGCCTGAGATCCTCTGGGTGGCCCAGGGCTATACTCCCGAAAAGGGGCCACTTGGCCTACACCTGATGGCAACTACTGTGGAATTTTATTTTTAAAATAACGTCTTTATAAAAGTCACAGTAAGGATGTCCTCACAATATTATCGTTTAATTATTAGTCTAGAGCCCTGTTAATATTCTGGGGGACTGTGGTTCATATCCCTCAATCTCAAATAGTGGAATTTCATTCAATAAATATCAGCAATTCCCATGAAACCAATGTTGGAAACTCCAACTACTTTGTTAATGTCCTTCAGGGAGGGCTTCGGACCCCTAGTAATGTGATTGACAGTTAACTGCCGGCTGGGTAGTTAGGGATGGCCAATAAGTACTGGCTTGGCCAGTGATCTTGACATCCTGTGAACGGATTTTACAAAAGTCAGTGTGTTTTAAAAGAACTGCGGATGCTGCAAGTTAGAAACAAACACAGAAACTGCTGGAAAATTCTCAGCAGGTCTGGCAGCGTCTGTGGAGAGAAATCAGAGTTAATGTTTGGGTCCAGTTCTGAAGAAGGGTTGCTGGACCGAAAATGCTAACTTATGCTTATCAGTATATTCTTGGATTCAAAGTGGTGGACAGTACCTCAATAATTACTGCAGTTTGTTTTCTCCAGCTCCTTCTACTGTTTGTACTTGGTGTCCACCTGCCGGAGGTGCTCAGAATAGTTGCAGATCCTTCTGTGGTTTATGTGTTCTTAGGTAGGACAGTGCCGCCTGTCTGTGGGATTATTACATTTTCTTCCCAGCGTTTTCATTTGTAAATTTTAAAACTGAACATTTTTATCTTTAGGCTTGATTAAGTGGCAGAATGTTAAAACATTATTGTTGAGAAATGGTGGTGGAGAAAGACAAAATATAGATCTTGTTGATCATTGCTGAATTGTCAACTGTAGAAGGCTCGGAAAAGTTGAGGTGTCACAGGAGCACTGCAGCACATTTCCAATGTGTTGGCTCCAGGTCTCAATGATGGAGGGAGACTAAAGATTAGACACGTCTGTGATCTCAGAGTCAGGATGTAGCTTGGAACAAATGTAGGTTAAGAAATAAAATAGGGTTTCATATCACCAAACAAGAAATTTGTAAGCATATTGTTAGAAAACACAGATTCCTTTCCCAAGTAATAGACGGGATGTTACAAAGGCATCATTCAAAGGAGGTTTTAGCTGTGCTGTATGTGATTTGTACTAACCCCATTTCTATGTTTTCCTGTAGCTTTTTGCTGAAAACGAGCATATACAAAGAAAGTTGAAGAAACTTCGGCTGAAAAATGAACAATTGGAACGCGAGCTTTCAGAAGTCCAGGGAAAGCTGCAAATGCAACAGCTGATGAGGGACTTTGTAACTACCAGAGAGTAATTAGCTTTTCTTGCATGCTGTAGGAGTCCTTAAGCACTGCTACATTACTATATCTATCTGTGTATAAAACAACTCACAAATATTACAACAGCAAAATTCCATTCGGAGAAAGAAAGAAAATTGAAGCCTGCTGGACAAGATGCTGGCCATATTCTAAAACTGACAATTATCAAACTTGGGTGTGTGGTAGCATGATGATTATGTTACTGGACTAGTGATTCAGAGACTGGCTAATGAGCTGGGAACTTAACTTCAAATCCAACCACTGTAGCTTAGGAATTTAAATTCAATTAATTAAATATATTTAGGAATAAAATGCGCTACCAGTAATGGTGACCAATGAAAGTTCATCTGACTCACTTATGTCTTTTAAGAAAGGAAATCTGTCATCCTGTCTGGCCTGTCCATGTGAGACTTTAGGACCATAGTACTGTGAATAGCTTTGTGAAATTGTCAATCAGATCATTCGGTTATATTCAGCAAGGTGGCCTCTCTCCACCATGCTTTCAAGAGTAGTTTGTTGTACATGTTGGCTTTGCCAGTGTGTCCATAGCCACTGAATAATTTTTTACAACCTCTTGAGTTGTTTGTTGGCTGGATTAAGCAGCTTTTTTAATTGTATCCCATGCTTTCAAAATCTTGGTTTGTTTAAATGACATTTTGTTGACATCTATAATCTAAAAGTTAAAATAATTCTGTTGTTTGCAATTAATGTTGTGCAGCAACTGCCTTTTAAAATGGTTTCAACCATTTTGTGAAATTGACAAGTTGTGAAATAAAGAGTCTCCTCTCAGCATTTTATTTGCCCGATATAATAGGAATAGACTAGGAATTAATATATGTGTAGGAATTGGAGGATATACCACTGTAGGCTGCATCTGTGCATGAGCTGTTATTTATTTACAAAGTGTTAATGCAAAAAATCTGCGAGCATATTAGTTCTAACCCTTGTTGGATTTAATTGGAATGATGTAGAAGATACTACAAAACAAATACTAACCATCACCATTCTGTTTTCCAAGTGCTCAAATACAAACAGAACCACAACCATGGCACAAAGGAGGTGTTAAAGAAGGCACTGTTTCAAAGGCAGATGAAAGGAGCAAGTAAGTATCTTCATTGCCATTTTCAAAACTATTTGTGTATTGAGCAGAATGAGGCAACCAAACCTTGCCTTAATTTAGAGTGAATGAAGGATAAGTGATCTAAGAGGCCAGAATAGTTTTTGCTTTAAAGAAGATAGATTCATACAGGGTTATAATAATTATTCAGGTCAGCATTTCTTTTACTTGCCCCCACCAGAACAGTTACTTTGTCCCCAGCAACCTTGGAAGAAATAGTATAAGTTAAATATTTGTGTAAAATACAGTGATAATTTGTTCTGCACTGGTCTGCAAGAGACTTTTGAGGCAGACGCCAAACCTTGGAGGGATTAAAGTTGATTGTCACAAAATGATCTCGATCCATATGAAGTCCACAGTGAGTAGGTACTTGTTTCATACAAATAGTAATTGAGAAAGGCGATGGTTACATTTAATATCTGCATAAATGTAAAGCAGGCAACATATTGGTTGGGTACTGAAAGTGAGTTGCATTTATCAAGGCTGTTTGTGGATTTGGATGTCTGAAGTCAACATTTTATACAAATTGAAAAGTCATCTTTAGAAATGTTTCGACAATGATGTGCAATATAATTTATGTTATAGCTTGCTAATGCAGTTTCTATGCCTTTTCAAAAATTGTCAAATAAATATGCAATCATAATCAGAGAAATTGTTGGTTAGATCTCGGAGTTATGCCTTTGAACTCAGTACAAATATTTTTCCACCAACAAAGTTACATATAGAATTCTATATGTAACCTGGCTTTTAATCTCATTTTTAAATCCAACAAGGTCACATCGGAATGGAACCTGGAAGCTCCTAGTTTCCTGTCTGTAATTCCCACCCCCCCCCCAGCCAAGTGTCCGCCCTGTCATCCTCCCAGTGTCCACCTTCTCATTCCACTCCACCCCCCCCAAACCAGTGTCTGCCCTGCCATCGTCCTGGTATTGCCCTGTCATCCCCCCAATATCCGCCATCCCCTTGATATCTGCCATCCCCTCAGAGTCCACCCTGTCATTCCCCCCCCCCCCCTCCATGTCTGTCCATCATTCTCCTAGTATCTGTTCCATGATCTGCCTGGTACCCGCCCTATGCTGCAATCACCCAGGTATCAACCCTTTCCTTCCCCCCAGTGTCTGCTCCATCATCCTCCTGGTATCCACCTTGTTATCCCCCTGCACTGCCCTGTCATTCGCTCGGCATCTGCCCTGTCAACCACCCCCCCCCCCCCAACCACCGGTATCCACACTGTCACCTCCCCGGTTATCCGCCCCGTCATCTTCTAAGTGTCCTTCCTGCCAGACTCCCCGATATCCGCCCTGTCAGCCACCTCCAGAATCTGCCCTGTCGTTCCCCCTCTGTCGTCATCTGCCCCCCACCCCCCAGTATCCACCCTGTCATCCCAATGGTCATTCACCCTGTCATCCACCCGGTTTCTGCCCTATCGTCTCCCAGAATGAAGGGTTACTCCAGTAACCTTTGCATGAAATACCAATCAACCTTTTGCTTTCCTAATTCCTTGCTATACCTACATATAACTTTGTGATTCATGTACCAAGATCCCCAGATGTCCCTGACCCACAAGGTTTGCAAAATCTCTTTTGATTTCAGTAGTATTTTGCTTTTGTATGCTTTGCGCAAAATGGAGCAGCTCATATGTTCCCATATGATACACCATCTGTATTTTCTCCCCCACTGACTTAATCTGTCTATATCTGTTTGCAGACTCTCTACCTCCTCTGGGCTACCTATCTTGGTATTGTTGTCAAAGATACACCTTTTGGTCTGTTTTTTTTATTCATTCACGTGATGATGGTGTTGTTGGCTAGGCCAACATTTAGTGCCCCATTCCTAACTGGCCCACATGTAGGCCAGACCAGATAAGGACAGCAGATTTCCTTCCTTAAAGGACATTAATGATTCAGATGGGTTTTTCCAGCAATCAACAATGGATTCATGGTCATAGAGATGTACAGCATGCAATCAAACCTGTTGGTCCAACTTGTCCATGCTGATCAGATATCCTAAACTAATCTAGTCCCATTTACAAGCATTTAGCCCATATCCCTCTAACCTTTCCGATTCATATACCAATCCAGATTTCTTTCACACGTTGTAATTGTCAAAAGGTGTGGTGCTGGAAAAGCACAGCCGGTCAGGCAGCATCCAAGGAGCAGGAGATGTTTCGAGCACAGCTTATGCTCAAAACATCAACTCTCCTGCTGCTTGGATGCTGCCTGACTGGCTGTGCTTTTCCAGCACCACACGTTTCGACTCTGATCTCCAGCATCTGCATTCCTCACTTTCTCCCACAAGTTATAATTGTACCAACCTGCACCACTTCCTCCACGTGAAAGAGTTGTTCTCATCATTTGACTCTTAATTCCAGATTTTAAAAAAATTGAATTCAAGTTTCACCATCTCCTGTGGCAGGATTTGAACCCAGGTCCCTAGACATGACCTAGCTCTGTGGATTAACAGTCAGGGATAATACCACTAGGCCATTGCCACTCCTAATCCAAGACATTGATATTAGTTGAAAGTTATTGATACTCCAGTGATCTTTATGGTATTCCATTAGTTACAGCTTGCAAAGTGAAAAAGGAAATTTCCCTCTACCGTCTGCTTCCTTTTAGCTAACCAGTCTTTGATCCATGGTGATGTCTTAGCCATTACACCATGTGATGTTGCACCTTAGCAAATACCATTTTAACATCCAAATGCACCACCTTCTCTGGTTATGTGCCTTGCTGGCTACTTTCTTAACCACGTTTATGTTATGCCCCAATGTTTTTTCAAGTTGACTTTTTATTTTAAGCATTTTAGTATGCAGAAGTAAATGGTACTGTGTAGTCTCTAATTATTGTCCTATATATAACTGCCTTGAAGAGCACTGCCTTGAAGAGCACTGACTTCTTTAGGGAACTACAGCAGCAACCGTTCTATGCCATGGGCATTTCAAAAGCAGCAGCAAGGTGACGGGTGAATGATTTGCTTTTTCTCCTGATGGTTGAGCACAGTAGGTCAGGGTGGCCAGTAAGTTACTAACTGTATCAATGTGTCACAGCACCTTTAGGATGTCCCAAACTACGGGAGCACTCATGGTCGATTTAAATTTGTGAAATCTTTCAGTTTGTTGGGTATTCACTTCTCTCCTGTTACTCCAATCCTGTGTAACCTGTATGTGACATCTGTTTCATTTTACATGGTTCAATCTTAATGCCTCGAGGAATGTGTTATTTCAGAAATAATGATACTGGACTAAATATCATGTCTTTCTTTAAACAGTCGACTGCTCCAGATGTATAACGCTGTACAGAAACGCTATGAAAAAGAAATTAAAACCAACAAGGAGCAGAGTGAAATCATCTCTAATCTCACTGTGAGTTCTGCATTTTTGTATCACAACTGCATCATGTTTTATTCATTACCAAGTGGCTATCTGTACCTGAAATATTGACAGCTTGGGATGATATGGAATTGACAAGCCTTTACCTGTGAGAAGGTTGAAGACATGCTGAATTTCACAGAATCTTAGAAGTATTATGGCATAGAATGAGACCATTTAGCCCATTGTGTCTGCACCAGCTCTTCAAATGAGCATAATTTCCTATTGCCAATCTCCTGCTTTTCCCTGCATGTTCTTGCATGTTATTTCTCTCCAAGTAATCATCCTGAATCCTCTTGAATATCTCAGCTGACCTAATTTGATGTAAAATGAAACTGGAAGCTTATTTCTGTCAGCCATGTTTTATTTTGACCGTACATAAAATAGTAGTTCTGTTCAAGGAAATGTTTGACCATTAGCCTGAATTTGGAGATATTTATTTTTCTTTATACGGTTAATGGGAGTCACATGGAAGAAGAATGGGTGGAAATCATAACTACCAAACATTTATTTGTTTACTTTGTGAGAGAACATGATGGTTTATATCCATGATATATGTAAACAACAATAACAACAGCTTTCATTTCTATGCCACCTTTAACACAGTAAGATGTCCCAATTTTCTTTACACAGGTATTATTGAACAAAGTTTGACACTGAACCACATATGGATGGATTAGGATAATCAAAGATGTCATTTTAAGGAGTGAGTTAAACACTCGCTGTCACAACTGCTTGTTTAACTCACTCTCAGTATGATTCCTTGAATAAATCCTGCTCCTCTCTGCGACAGGATTTCCATTCTGACCTTTCTTCTTGTTCTCTATTGTTACGTTGGTTTTCTCTCCTGGCACTTGACATAGTTTTAAAGAATGTCTTACTGGAAGAAAGTGAGCAGCAGAGGGTTAGGGCAGGAATGTGTGAACTGAGTATCTGTTAAAGTAAATTATAAAGGATATAATAGCAGTGCATTTAAAAATACAGAATATGATCAAGCAGAGTCAGCGTGGCCTTTTGAAAGGAAATTCATGCCTGACATTTACTAGAGTTCTTTGAGGGGATAATGGTATAGATAACAGGAAAGGAATAGAAGTACTACATTAGGAATTTGATAAGGTGACACACTAGCCTACTTAATAACAGGAGCCCATGGTGTTGGACAAAATATAGTAACATAGAGGACTGGTTAACTACAGAAGACAGAGAGTTGAGTTAAGGGGAACATTTTCAGGATGGCAACATGTAACTGATGGTGAGCCACAGATATCAGTGCTGCAGCCACAATTATTTACAGGATATATTAATGACTTGGATGAGAAATGAGAATGTACTATAGCCAGATTTGCAAATGACAGAAAAATAGGTGGGATGACAGTTGGTGAGGATGCCATAAAGGGTAAGGCAGACAGATTAAGTGAGTGGGCAAAATCTTCGCAGATGGAATATAATATGGGGAAAAGTGAAGTTATGTACTTTAACAGGAGGATTAGAGGAACTGAATATTAGTTAAATAGAGAAAGACTCGAGAAAACTACAGAAAGGGATTTGGGAGTTCTCATCCATGAAACACAAAAAGCTGTCATTCAAGTTCAATGGGTAATAGGGAAGGCAAATGGAAAGTTTGAGTCTTAGAAATGTACAGCACGGAAACAGACTTTTCGGTCCAACTCGTCCATGCCAACAAGATACCCTACATTAATCTAGTCCCATTTGCCAGCATTTGGTCCATATCCCTCTTAAACCCTTCCTATTCATATACCCATCCAGATGCCTTTTAAATGCTGTAATTGAACCAGTCTCCATGACTTTTTCTGGCAGCTCATTCCATACACACATGACACTCTGCGTGAAAAAGTTGCCCCTTAGGTCCCTTTCAAATCTTTCCCCTCTCACCTCAAATCTATGCCCTCTAGTTCTGGACTCCCCCATCCCAAAGAAAAGATTTTGTCTATTTACTCTATCCATGCCCCTCATGATGTTATAAACCTGCGTAAGGTCACCCTTCAGTCTGCGACGTTCCAGGGAAAACAGCCCCAGCCTATTCAGGCTCTCCTCATGGTCTCTCCTTCAGGGAATAACTGTGGTTGGGGTATTGTCTTCCCATATATTCTCCTTGTTGCACTCCCTAACTATATATCCTTCCTCAAACAGTGAATCACCGATGCGATGGAAGAGGAGTGAGATTGACTATCTCATTGCTCCTGCTGCTCTTCCATGTATTCCGACAGGGCATTCACTTTGCAGCGCAGTTGGTCTTAACTGTTCAAATTTAGATGGAATGAAAGCATTAATTACCTGGACTGTGGCCAAGATCGAAGTCTAAGGCGAGCACAAATCAGCAGCCGGTTGACACAGGGATCTGGGCGTTGACCTTTATTTCAAAGAGAATGGAGTATAGAAGTTGGGAGGTTTTGCTAAAACTATTCAAGGCACTGGTCCGATCCCAGTTGGAATACTGCGAACAACTTTAGAACCCTTATCTGTGGAAACATTTACCGGCATTGGGGCAGTCCAGAGTAGGTTCACTTGGCTAGTACGGAAGGAATGTCTGATGAGGAGAGTTTGAATAGATTGGACCTGTACTCGATGGAATGTAGAAGACTGTGAGGCGATCTTATAGAACCGTACGTTTCTTGGGAGACTTCACAGACTAGGTGCGGAAAGGTTATCTCCCCTTCTGGTAGAGTCTAGGATCAGAGGGCAACAGCCCAGAATAAGGGGCTGCACATTTAAGACAGAAATGAGGAATTTCTTTTCTCAGAAGATCGTAAACTTGCAGAATTCTTTACTACAGAGGAGTGTTGAAGCTGGGGCATTAATTATTTTCAAGGTTGAGAGAGATAGATAGTTAATCAGTAAGGGAATAAAGGGTTAAAGATATGAAAGTGGCATTGAGAATTGTTAGATCAGCCATGAACCTGCTTGGCTGAATAGCGTACATCTGGTCCTACATTTTGTGGCCTTTTAATGGTCTAATAATTAAGCATCTCAGCAGGTGAGGGTACGGTCACCTATATTGCTGCAATGAGAAAGAGGCCGGAGTTGGAAGGCCGCTGACAGCCCGAGAGGCCTGGAGCAGTACATTAAAAAGTGATAATGGAGTTTAAGGGCAATGAGAATTTTAAAATGGAGACATTGGCAGGCTGGGAGCCAGTATTGATCAGGGAGCTCAGAAGTGATGGGCAGTGTTCCCTGTAAGCTGTGTGTGTGGCTGCACATCATTTGAAATCCTCGTGCACGCTCCTGTCATCCTCCACTGTGTGACTTCCACTCTCTTTTAACTATATTGCGCACACTGTAAGGACGTCTGTGCAGAAACAACAAAAATTAGAGAAAACCTTAGTGCTGGGACTTATTGCAATCTAGAATATTGGCAGCAAAGTTTAGGATAACTTGGCTGGAAGAAGAGAGGTGAGTCAGGATTGCAACAGAGTCAAATCTAGACTGAACAAAAATGTGAGTGAAAATTTCAGTAGCATATAAACTAAGGCAGAGGTGAAGCTGAGAATATTATGGAATTGGAAGAGAGTGGTCTTACTCATGGTAAAAATAGTCAAGGGCATGACACCAAGCTGTGCACGATCTAGTTCAGCCTCGGGCAGTTGCCAAAGGTGGCTTTGCTGGCAAGATAAGAGTTTGTAGTGGACACTGAAGGCAATATTTCCTTTGCTATAATCTTTCTTGTCCAAACATACAGCATGAGCAGAGATTTTCTTTAATAGATATTAGGAAGACTGATTTTGATATTTGCTGCGCATGTTCCTGATGGTTAGTGAGTTTTTACATTTGTTTCTTTTGCTGCCAACTCAGCTGATTGTTCATTTTAAGTTTTTCCAAACCTTTAGGCATCTTTGAACAGTGTTGTTTACTACCTTCCTTTACAACCTGTGACTTCTAGAATAACGTTTGGATTGTAAGTGATATTCTATCCTGACCTTTGCTTATACCATGGTTAGTTATTCGTGTTGAAATACTATATTTAGATTCAGCAACAGATCATTTCAGTCAACTCTCAATTAATAACAACTTCAGAAAGTTTACACTGTGATACTTGGTAGGAAAGGTCACCAAAAGCTTTATCTAAAGAGATAAGTTTTAAGGAGTATCACTAAATAAGAGAGAGAGAAGTCGGAGAAGCAAAAAGGTTTAGGAAGGGAATTCCACAGTTTATGGCCAATAAATTGAATCCAAGCTAAATTAACATTGTTATCAATAAAGGCCAAGAAGATAAATCTCTGGACAGTTGAACATTAACTAGATAAGTTAACTGTCAATGATAAATAATGGCACATATTTTCAATCTTCCATGCAGAGATATGAAAAACCATTCTCTAGCTCTCGGTCTAAACTGTAACAAAATCTCAGTCTCTGACTAAACCTGTGTTTTTATTGTAGACTGCACCACTGTGTCCTTGGTGAACTCTCAGTAATTTCAGAATGACTGTGATCACCTCAGACTATTGAAGTCCTTTTAAGATACAAAGGATTTTTTTATTTAAAGGGATCTGTGATTTCAAACATGGTTGCTAACCAGGCATATATTGGAAAATGCACAAAAGATGTTTATACATAAATTTAATGTGAATGTTTATGTAAAAACTTATGAAAGCAATAGGCCAGGTAAACGTATACTGTGTTACGATTTGTGTATGGACGTGACATTATCTGAACCTGGAAATAGTTTCCATTTATTAACCTGCATGATTTTGTTTTCTTGTGATTTTGATTCAGAGTGCTGCAACCCCAGAAAGATAGTATGATACACAATAGACAAACACTTCTCTTTCATTGTTATTATTGTTTCACTTATTCTTGCAGTTTGCACAGTGTAAAATGTTTGGTTCCTCACTCTTTCATCTTCTAGATGAACATTCATGAGTTGGAATTGCAGCTTGTGACATCAAAACAAAGAATTCAGCAGCTGGAACACTCTCCCACAGTGAGGAGACGAAGGACACCAACACCAGAGCACGGCACTACATCTCTCAAACACCAGTCTGATGGCAAGAGATGCTGCTCACCTGACTGTATCCACACTGGTGAGGTTTTAACTGATATTTCTTTCTTCTTGTGGATGTTAACTTATATAGACATCTAGTTTCTCATACACTGGCTCAAGTGGCCTTTCATCATCTATGAGTGAACTACTGGAGAATGTTTTAACTGTGAGGGGCAGGAAGTATCATTGACAGGACTGTCTTGCTAACTTTGTCCTAATGACATCCCTACTTTCTAGCAGACCTCATTTGATAGGTAATAGGGAATGGGAATAATATCTGGGAATTGCACCTCTCCTACCCGCCCATCCACAGTCTTTTGTGGCAGTGAGGTCATTTATGACAACCCAATATCTCTCAGCTTGAGATCTGCAATCTCAGTACAGAGCACAGATTGAGCCCTTAACCACTTTGAGTTATACAGTTTGGAAACAGACCAGTCAGTCCAACCCGTCCGTGCCGATTAGACATTCCAATCTGGCCTCGTCCCATTTGCCAGCACTTAGCCCAAATCCTTCTGAACCCTTCCTATTCATATACCCATCCAGATGCCTTTTAAATGTTGTAACTATACCCGCCTTCACCACTTGCACTGGCAGCTCATTCCGTATGTGCACCATACTCTGTGCAGGAAAGGTTACCCTCTGGAGCACATTACTTTCCTGAACTAGCTGAATTGAACCTTATAAAGGCACACTGCAATTTGTGCAGCCTTGCAGTTTAATTTACATTCAGTAATTGTAATTGTTTAGCCCATCTAGCCCAATCCTCAGAACATAGTCATTGAGATCTGCTGCACAGAATAAAGCTCTTTTGATTCATTGAGTCTGGACCAGCCAGAGACAATAACCTTACTATTCTAATCCCTTTTTCCAGCACTTGGCCCATAGCTTTGTAAGCCTTAACACTGTAAGTGTGTAGCTAAGTACTACTAAAACATGATGAGCGTTTCTGCCTCGATCACTCTTACAGGCAGTGAGTTCCAAACTCCTAGCACCTTCTGGGTGAAAGAAAATCTTCCCTCGCATCCCTCTAATCCTCCTGCCCCATACCTTAAACCTATGGCCTCTTGTCATTATTCCCTCCTGTCTACTGTATCTATGCACCTCATAATTTTATACATCTTAATCAAATCTCACCTCAGTCTCCTCTGCTCCAAGGAAAACAACCTCAGTCTATCTAATCTCGCCTTTATAAATAAAACTGTCCAGCCAAACAGCATCCTGAGAAATCTTTGCACCCTCTGCAATGCTGTCACATCCATGCTGTAACGTGTATTATAATACAGCTCACATTAATCTAGCTGTAGCCCAACCAACATTTTATATGGTTTCTGCATAACCTTCCTGCTCTTAAACTCTAAACTTCAGTGAGTAAAAGGCAACTATTCCATATGCTTTTTTAGCCACTTTATCTCCCTGTCCAACCACATTGAAGATGAAGGGACCAACGCACATGCACACCAAGGTCCCTCTGATCCCTGGTGCTCTCAAGGTACTACTGTTCTTCATGCATTCCCATGCCTTGTTTGTCCTGTCCAAGTGTACCAGAGAGGAAAGTGAAAACTATTGCCATCTCCCCTGCCATTGCCTCCCTTGCCCCATTCAACAGCCTCAGACACATTTAATCGGGCCCTGGATATCTGTCTATTTTATGCCTGCCAGACCACTGAGCATAGAATAAGGTGAGGGGATTTGACGGGGGAGTTTAATGAGGGAAGTTCAGTTCATTCTGTCTTTACCGGCTCTCCGAATGATTGTTTAGATTTAAGTAATTATCTACCACTGTAGGAGCAGCAGTAGGCCATTCAGTCCATCAAGTCTGTTCCACCATTCAGTGAGATCAATACTGACCTGGTAATCCTCAACCTTTCAACCTTTTCGCATAACCCTTGATTTATTTGATGATTAAAAATCTGTCTCTCCCAGCTTTGCATATGAACCAGCCTCTAAATCCCTCTGTGTGAAAAAATTCCATATATTTATTACTCTCAGAGAAGGAATTATTCCTTGAATGCCTTGATTAGGCCTGTCTCCACTATACTTCCTGGCTGTGTGTTGCAGACTCTATTTACTGCACAAAACAATGTTTTCTCAAGTCATGTTTGCTTCTTTTGCAAATGTCCTTATATCTGTGTCCACTCATCTTCAGTCTGTTCACGAACAGGAATAATCTTTGCTTATGTACTCTATCTAGCCCCTAACTTCTTCAATCTTCGTAACTGAAGTGTATCATCCCTGGAACCACTGTAGGAAACCTCTTCTCCACACTCTGCAACACGCTCACATCTTCCTTAAGGTGAGGCACCCAGAATGTTTTTTTTAATGTGTTCATGGGATGTGTCCGTCTCTGGCTAGGCCAGCATTTATTGCCCATCCCTAATTGCCCAGAGGTCAGTTCAGGGCCATTGTCTATGCCAGATCCACAGCAGTGCTTCAGTTGTGATCTAAATGGTTTCTTATACAGGTTCAGCATAAAGAGTACTCTATCATTTCTCACTTACCAAGCAGCTTACAAAATTCCAGAATACATACCCATTAGTATGTGTTCTTGTTTTACTTTTGAGTGGGGCATTCTATTAAAATAATGTCCACATCTCTCTGATATTAAAATTGCATTCTATCTTACAGCTCTGATAATCTTTACCTTTCATAAAAACAGTTTAAAAATTAATATGGAATACAAATGTACATTTAATTTCTGATCTGAACTAAATTTGTCCAAGCAGAGGGTCAAGGTGGTCAGATTCTGATATTCAGACAAATTACCTGAGGGAGACTTGCTTGGGGTGACACTCTTGTATTTCATAACATCAGTTCAAAGGAAATCCTGTGAAACCAATGAAATTTGAGCAAAACTATTAAAAGAGGGATGATAAAAACAGACTAATTTAACAAGTTTTACTCCCCATGTTTGCAATCCTGTCATTTCCTTTTAATATTTGTGGTTTTCTGTAGAGTTGTTGCTGGAGATAGAAAGACTGCAAAAGGATAAGAACAAACTGATAAAAGAGAGACGAAATCTGAAAAATGAGCTAGCTGGACTAGACAAGGTATTGTTTTGCTCATGATTTGTTGTAAGCTTTATTTAGTTGAGCAGTCCTCTTCAACTGGTTAAGTTATTTCATTGACATCTTGTCTGATGTGGCCATCACCACATTACTTCATGGGTATAGGCTATGAGGGGTTCTTGTGGTGCAGTGGTAGGGACACTACTGAGCCAGGAGCCCTGCATTCAAATCCTTCCTGCTCCGAAGAATTGTCATGATATGTCAGAGCAATCTGATTGGAAAATATCTCGATATGTTATAAGGTTCTCTTGTGGTATAGTGCTAGTGTCCCTCCCTGCTCCAGAGATGACATCTCTGAACAGGTTAATGAAGAAAATGCCTGAGGAGCTCCTGCAGTGAGACCGTTGGCTTTGAACAACCATAACCATCTTCTGGAGTAAATCAGAAATTGTTGAGCTGATGATGATTTCACCCCAACACTCTTAACTTAAAACAAAAGATTGTCAAGAGGTATCCCTACCCCTGAGCCAAAGGCTGGTTACAAGTGCCACCTGCTCCAGGGTATGTAATACTAGCACTGGTTAAATGTCAGAATGTCATTGCATTCAGTGGATGATATTTCGTATGGCATAAGAATATGTGCCCTAACCATTTACTGTGTAATTTATGATCAAATTCCAATGCACAGTGATCCCAATGCTTTTTAACTTGTTTTAGAATGAAGGTTGTATGGCTTCAACATACAGTTCAATCGAATGTTCAAAACTGAATTAGCTAGTATCAGAGGGGCTTTACTGTCACTTCAAGTTCATGTTAAGAATATATTTTAAATGTGACTTCTGAATTTTTACATTGCTTAGACTAATTTGATTATTCTTTGTGTAATGCAGGGTTTCTTTGAGGAAATTGAAGATTTAAAATATGCTTTGCAAGAATCTGCTAAACTGAATAAAGAGTATGAAAAATGTCTACGGACCATGTGTGAAAAATGTGGCCTTCCATTTCCAGAAACATTATGTCCAGTTACCACAAAATGAAAAAAAGTAATGAATGAGACCAGTCCTTTTTCCTTATGTACAAAAATTGTCATACTTTTAGAATGTGTCATTTTTTTTTAAAAACAAGGACCTAGAGTTGCTGTTCCCTTGCACTGTTTCCTTTTCACTCAACAGCTGCAACAGCTGCACAACCCAGTGCAAAAGGTCATGAGATGCTAAGCATGAGCTGAGAACAGAAGCCAGTCCTGTTCAGAAATCTAACAGTGCTCTTGATGAGTAAATTATCAGTGGGACCTTCCACAACTTGCACTTGTTTGTAGACATTTGGGGAGACTCCAGAATTTAAGATGGCTCTTTTAGGCACAGTCATTATAAATAAGCGCATTTTAAAAATTTTAGGTTTTTAAAAACCAAATTGCTAATGAACTCATTGCCCCAATCTAACAAGGTTATTTTTTTAAAATGCGTTCATTATTTTAAGATTGAGCTATTCATGATGGTGAGCAATTTAAGAATGGTAATTAATCCATGCAACTTAATCAATTCTACCTTAAGATTCTTTTTTGTGATAAGCCAATATCTCAGCTGAACTAATCAAACCATACCTACTTACCATTCTTAAAATCAGCAAGGGATATATAATAATTTAAAACTCTGCCCAAATACACTGATTGGTTCATGGTGAGTTTTGCATTCAGCAATACTCAATTTGAGAAGGAACTGGGCACTATTTACCCTAGAATAAGTATTTGTGTCTAAAATGGAGACCATTCCATAGTATTTAAGCAGCACACCATATTATTATTTTGGGTATGTTACTTAGTATAGTGACAGTAAAACGATTTCTACCAATGGAAGTCTATTTCTTTAATCTGGGCTGCAAATGAGCATCAAAAAGAAACAAAATCTCTTTTCCACACTGCAGGGAGGAAATATTACTTGGACTATTCACCATGTTGTGACTGGGTTCCTCTTGGAAACGTTTTCAAAAGCCCCATGACCTTTCCACCCTCTTGCCAGGAAATATGTGCAGGATCCATCCAGTGTCTATTTTATAGAAAACTACTTATTTACTTAGCAACAAAAAGTCAGTACAATCCACAGTAAAATGATGACCAAAACTGCAGCAGACTCTTGATAAATGGATTATTCCAACAACAAAATGCAGAGAGTGGAGAATAGTGACTGATGGTTTGTGGTCCCAGACATTTGTGCAGGGCAGGCTCCGAGAGTGATTGACTGGTAAACTACCCAATCATCCTCATTCTGAGCAGCTACTTGTCCTTATATTCAGTCCAAAGGAAATGTTTGAAAAAGTTACATTTTTAAATAAAATGGTTAAGTAATTATTTGTTAAGCAATTTTAAGTTTTGTTAGAAACACATTATTTCATCTGTTTCATACTGCAGTGTTCTCACCTTCTAAGCCCAGTTTAAAAATTTTTTAAAATGGCAAACACGTCAGAATGGCCAGGGCTGTCACCTGTTAACAGGCCTTTCCTCCTTTCTGTGAACGGGACAATGTTTGAATTTTTATAGCACCTTCACAACCTCAGGATGTCTATTTTGAAGCATGGTCATTGTTGTAAAATGGAGAAAGCTGCAACCAATCTGTGCATAGCAAGGTCCCGAGAAACGGCAACAGGATGACTGGCGTTATATAACCTAAGTAAGACCTCAGTAAGAAAACTTAACAGTTCTGAAGATTTTGAAACATTAATTCTCTTTCTGTCTCCACAGATGCTACCAGATCCTGCCGAATTTCTCCGGCATTGTCTATATAACTGACCTAA
Organism: Chiloscyllium punctatum; assembly: GCF_047496795.1. Taxonomy (NCBI): domain Eukaryota; kingdom Metazoa; phylum Chordata; class Chondrichthyes; order Orectolobiformes; family Hemiscylliidae; genus Chiloscyllium; species Chiloscyllium punctatum. Next base: position 15,915,378 of record NC_092743.1, read on the forward strand.
TGATCTGTTTTAATATTGTGAACCTAAGAGAAGAATGTGAGTTGGAAAAGCTCCGCTCTACTTTGAATTGTGCTACAGGAGCATTTATGTTCACGGGAGAGGAGAGAATGGACAATAACTCAGTTTAATGCCTTAAAACAATGCACCTGTAACAGTGCAGTACTTACTCCAATCTGCACTGGTATAGCATGCTAGATTATATACAAATTTATCTAGTATGGGATTGAACCCACAGTCTTCTGATTCAAAGTTAACAGTGCTCCAACAATATCTTAGTGCAATATTATCTCCCGCACTTGGCTCTCATTTCCCTTTGAAACAATCTTGTGGTTGAGATTGACATTTTTAACCAACCTGTTTGAGGGTGTGATGACTCTTGTCTAGACCAGGTGGGACTTCAACCTGCGCCTCCTGGCTCAGAGGGAGGGGCACAGCCACTGCATCTCAAGAGCCTCTGGCTAAGATTGATAGATATTCTCTAAACAACCTGTTAGTGATGTTATTATGCATCTCTGGAGCAGGTGGGACTTTAACCCAGGCCTCCTGGCCCAGAGACAGGGACTTTGTCAGTGTGCCACAAGAACTTGTGGCTAAGATTGATGACTCAAAAGAATAGAAAGTCAAACGTGCTGGCTGTCAGCCTTTGTGGTTAAATTTAGGTGTTCCAACACGTCAGGTGATTTAAATGAGATTAATGAGAATTGTGGGTTTTTCCCGAATAAATCATGGTATGGACTGGGAAGTTGTTTCACTGTGTAAATAGAAAATGGTTCTTAGCAGTGAGGGTTCAAAGTAAGTTCTTGTAAAAGAAAACATTCTTTAGCTGTGAGTTTGTGGCTTTGTTTATTCATTTGATTCCATAACCGGTAGATATAGTGCGTTTGGATGTTCAGAAGGCACCCGATAAGATGCCACATCAAAGATTACGAGATGAAAGTTCATGGTATTGGGGTTAATGTTTGGTGAGATGTTAAACCAAGAACGTGTCTACTATCTCGGGTGGAAGTAAGAAATTCCATTACTCTATTGAAGAATAGCTGCAGATTTCTCTGTGTACCATGGCCAGGATTTATCCTTCAACTAATACCTGTTTTTTTCATTGTAATCTGGCTGCTATTTTTACACTTTGTTAAGCACTTAATGAGGTGCAAAGTGTATGTTGTGACATTGTAAATTAATGCAAGTTTAGCAAAAGGAATTCTAGAATGGTGTTTTCATAGTTGCCCATGAAAGGGAAATCATGTTTAACCAATTTATTAGTGCTTTCTATAGATTAAGAAGCAAGGTGCATTAGTAGATGCTGGTATCTGTAATGTATTTGAACTTCCAAAGGGCATTTGAGAGGTGCCATACATACAAAAGGTTACTGCACAAGATTTGAGCTCAGGGTTTTGGAGTAATACAGAGGAACCTCGATTGTCGGAATGAGATGGATGGACTTTGCTTTGTTCTGATAATTGATTATTCGGTTAATTGATACAATTCCTCTCCTCCGGGGCTCAGTTTTCTGAAGTTTCCTTTTTCCTCGCTGTGCCTGTCTTGCTTCCCCTCTCTGTCTCAGGGTTTGTTTCTGAGCAGACACACATTTGTGTGTAAGAGACCTGCAGCATTGCTGTACAATCCCCCTTCCCCCCTCCCCCTCCCCCGAAAAAAAATCAGTTCAATAGGATTGACACAGCGAGCACTTGCTAAGACCACTTCCCATTCAGGAGACTAGGCAGCAGCACACTGCGCGCGATACCCTGCCCATTCAACCCTCTGCCCTCCTGTCTACCCAACCAACCCTGACAAACCCACCCCACCCCGTCCAACACTGCCTCCTGTCCGCGCCCCCATCCCTGTCTGACCCGGCTGCCAGGCCCCACTTCGTAACCCCCCCCCCCCCCCCCCACAGACACCAACACCAACACAGGACAATGTTGGAGTGATTATTTGGGGAAGGGGGGGTTTAGGGTACATCCCTGGGTAGAACTACAGGGAAAGTATGGGAGAGAGAGAGAGACAGGGCAGGTGGTCAGTCATTTTGGAGACAGTGCCCGGGCTCCAATCAATGTCCAGGACTGTTCTCGGCAGCATTTCAGGAAGCTGGGTTCATTTTTAATCATTGTAGACAAAAGGCACGATCAGTTTTGGCAATGCCTCTTTGATGTAATGTTTCTATTGGGACCTGGAGATTTTCGGATAATCCAAAATTCGGATAATCGATGTTCGGATAATCGAGGTTCCTCTGTATATTAACATGGTGAGAGAATTGATCAACTAACAGGAAGTAAATATTACAGATAATTGGATCATGTTAGGTCAGCAAGCTGTTAACTATAGCAGAGGCTTCAAATATTTTCTATCTATATTAATGGCCAACTGCATTGTTAAATATGCTAAGAATACAAGTTTTAAGTCATTACAAAGAGACTACAAAGGGATATAAATAAGTTTAAGTGAGTGGGCAAAATTTTGGCAGATAGTATGTGATGTGAGAAAAGTGAGATTGCCCACTTTGGCAGCAAGAATAGAAAAGCAGTATATTATTTAAATGGCAAGAAATCTAGGTATCCTTTACATGATTCACAAGACATTAGCATGCAGGAACTGCAAATATTTTGGAAGCTAAAATGGAATGGTAGCCTTTATTGCAAGCAGGAATGGAGCATAAAAGTAGGGAGTATTGTTATAACAGTTTAGGAAATTAGTGAGACTGCACTGAGAGTATGCTATACAGGTTTGGTCTGCTGAAGGGACATACTTGCATTATAGACAGTTCTCAGAAGGTTTGGTAGGTATGTCCTGGGACAGCGATGGGGATGCCTTAGAGAAGATTATAAAGAGAGTGAGCCTGTACTCATGGGTGTATTTCCTAATGAAGGGCTCTTGACTGAAATGTTGATTCTCCTGCTCCTCGGATGCTGCCTGACCTGCTGTGCTTTTCCAGCACCACACTGTCGATTCATGGGTGTATTGTAGAGTGAAAGTGATCTCATTAAAACAGAAAAACATTCTGACAGGTCTCCACCAGAGAGTCGCTGAGAGAATGATTCCTTTTACATGTGAGTCCAGAACCAGGCAGCACTATTTCAGAACAGGGATCTCCCTTTTAATATGGAGATGAAGTGGAATATCTTCTGAGGGCTGTTAAACTTTGTAATTCTCTACTCCAAAGAACAGTGGTGGCTGGTCATGTTTAAGACTCAGTTAGACAGAATTTTAGTCTACAAAGGAGTCAGGGGTCTGGGGCAGGCAGGAAGTGCTGTTGAGGCTACAATCAGATCAGCCATGAACTTGGGTGAAGCAGACTTGAAAGACCAAATAGTTTACATCTTCCATTTATTATGTTCTTCGTTTTGATATAATTTTTGAAAACAAGACACGCACTTTTATAGAATGTTTCATGCCCACATCTCAAAATGCTTTACAGCCAGTAAATTCCTTGTGAAGTGTAATCACTTCTAATTTAGATAATGTGTCCAAATTGTGCACAGCAAGATACCTCAAACAAGCAATGTTATAATCAAAAACAATAATCTGTTTTTGTGATGTTGATTGAGGAATGAACGAGCCAAGATACTGAGGATAACCCCCTTGCTCTTCAGAATAGTGCTGCAGGATAAGATCATAACAAGTAGGAACAGGAGGAGGCTGTTGGGCCATTCAATAGGATCATGGCTGATCCGACACTGATTCCCCAGAATCCTTGATTCCACAACTGAGCAAGAATCTATTTATCCTGACCTTAAAGAGACACAAGGATGCCTCCCACCCAAGCTCTCTGGCAAGAATAAATTCCTCCTTATCTCATTTTTAAATTGGCATTACTATTCTGAGGCTATACCCTCTGGTCTTCTCACCCAGGAGGGGAAACATCGTCTCAGCATTCATCCTGTCAAGCCCCTTAACGATCCTACATATCTCAGTGAGATCACCTCTCATTCTTCTAAACTCCAATAAGTAGAGTCCAACCTGATTTAGCTTTGCTCATAAGACAGTCCATCCATACCAGGGATCATCTATTATCTTTCAGATAGATCTAACAAAGCTTTTCACTGTGTCCCAGTACACGTGACAATAAATTCAACTCAATTCATAGAGTCCTAGAACTGTACAGCATTGATGAAATGTCACCATGTAGAGCCTCTTCAGTACTGCATTGGAGCATCAGATTTGATATTTTCATTCCAGAGTTGGACCACAACGTAAATCCAGAATCTCGTGATATAGGGCAGGAGTGCTACTAACGGAGCCACAGCTGACAATCACTACCTTCACGATTCTTAATTTTGTACATCTTTGATCTAGTGAGCAAAATGTGAAACTCATACAACAGGGACTGCTTGCCAATGTGCCATTTTTATAATATTGCTGACTGGAAGTCATGCAATATAGAGCTTTATTGTTAAATTACATACCCTGGTGTAATCCGATAAAGTAGAGGTGTGAGTGCTTAATACAGAAACTGATGCAGGGTGCTGGCATGTGTAGAACCAGTGTAACATTCTAGCAAATTATTCAGACTACCTGTGTGCTTCCACCCAAAATAAAATTAGCTACCCATTTTAATCCAATTTTCTAGCACCTGGTCCATAGCCTTGCAGGTTACAGCACTTCAGATTCAGGTGCCTTTTCCGAGTGAGGGGCTTCTGACCCGGCCACCAAACAGTGCAGTGATTCTCTTGTGTTTTGAAAGTGACAGGAAATACAGGCTGTGGCAGCAATGGGGTGCAAGGCATGGAGTATCAAGAGGAAAATCCAAAGGGTGTTTACAAATATATTAAGGACAAAAGGGTTACTAGGGAGAGAATAGGGCCCCTCAAAGATCAGCAAGGCGGCCTTTGTGTGGAGCCACAGAAAATGGGGGAGATAATAAATGAATATTTTGCATCAGTATTTACTATGGAAAAGGATATGGAAGATAGAGACTGTAGGGAAATAGATGGTGACATCTTGCAAAATGTCCAGATTACAGAGGAGGAAGTGCTGGATGTATTGAAACGGTTAAAAGTGGATAAATCCCCAGGACCCAATCAGGTGTACTCGAGAACTTTGTGGGAAGGTAGAGCAGGGATTGCTGGGCCTCTTGCTGAGATATTTGTATCATCGATAGTCACAAGTGAAGTGTCGGAAGACTGGAGGTTGGCAAACGTGGTGCCAATGTTTAAGAAGGGCGGTGAAGGCAAGCCAGGGAACTATAGACCGGTCAGCCTGACCTTAGTGGTGGGCAAGTTGTTGGAGGGACAGGAGTTACGTGTATTTGAAAGGCAAGGACTGATTAGGGATAGTCCACATGGCTTTGTGCGTGGGAAATCATGTCTCACAAACTTGATTGAGTTTTTTGAAGAAGTAACAAAGAAGATTGATGAGGGCAGAGCAGTAGAAGTGATCTATATGGACTTCAGCAAGGCATTCGACAAGGTTCCCCATGGAAGGCTGATTAGCAAGGTTAGATCTCATGGAATACAAGGGGAACTAGCCATTTGGATGCAGAACTGGCTCAAAGGTAGAAGACAGGGTGGTGGTGAGGGTGGTTTTTCAGACTGGAGGCCTGTGACCACATGAGTGCCACAAGGATCGGTGCTGGGCTCTCTACTTTTTGTCATTTGCATAAATGATTTGGATGCGAGCATAAGAGGTACAGTTAGTAAGTTTGCAGATGACACCAAAATTGGATGTGTACTGGACAGCGAAGAGGGTTACCTCAGATTACAGCAAGTACTGGACCAGATGGGCCAATGGGCTGAGAAGTGGCAAATGGAGTTTAATTCATATAAATGTGAGGTGCTGCATTTTGGGAAAGCAAATCTTAGCAGAATTTATACACTTAATGGTAAGGTCCTAGGGAGTGTTCTGAACAAAGAGACCTTGGAGTGCAGGTTCATAGCTCCTTGAAAGTGGAGTCGCAGGTAGATAGGAGAGTGAAGAAGGCGTTTGGTATGCTTTCCTTTATTGGTCAGAGTATTGAATACAAAGTTGGGAAGTCATGTTGCGGCTGTACATGACATTGGTTAGGCCACTGTTGGAACATTGCATGCAATTCTGGTATCCTTCCTATCGGAAAGATGTTGTGAAACTCGAAAGGGTTCAGAAAAGATTTACAAGGATGTTGCCAGGGTTGGAGGATCTGAGCTACAGGGAGAGGCTGAACAGGCTGGGGCTGTTTTCCCTGGAGTGTTGGACGCTGAGGGGTGACCTTATAGAGGTTTACAAAATTATGAGGGGCATGGATAAGATAAATAGACGAAGTCTTTTCCTGGGGTTGGGGGGTCCAGAACTAGAGGGCATAGGTTTAGGGTGAGAGGGGAAAGATATAAAAGAGATCTAAGGGGCAACTTTTTCACGCAGAGGGTGGTACGTGTATGGAATGAGCTGCCAGAGGATATGGTGGAGGCTGGTACAATTGCAACATTTAAGAAGCATTTGGATGGATATATGAATAGGAAAGGTTTGGAGGGGTATGGGTCGGGTGCTGGCAGGTGGGTCGAGATTGGGTTGGGATATCTGGTTGGCATGGATGGGTTGGACCAAAGGGTCTGTTTCCATGCTGTACATCTCTATGACTCTACATGGAGGGAGGTGGTTGGAGCACAGGGAGTTGGTGAAGGGTTGGATTCTGGTAGCAGGGGTTTGGCGGGAGATGATGAGTCGTGGGGACAGAGGGTTTATTGAGTCCCAGTGGCAAGTGAATGGGGTGATGTGGGAATGGGGCAGCTTGGGTGGGTGTGTCTTCAGGGCTGGGGAATGGGGGTGTGACAAGTGGAGAGAGGAGGGATATTGGATCTCAGGGGAGGTGAAGGTATCTAGGCTTGGGTCAAAGGGGAGATGATTGTCCCTTTCCAGGGGAAGAAGGGTTTGAGCAGCTGGTGTGGTTTAGTTGGTTGGTTGTGGGGTAGGTTGGAGGCTCTTTTCTCGGCAATTCCCTCAATGTTTGCTATGACTAGGAGTCCTGCAGTGTCCCACAGCACAAATCCGATCTGTGTTACAGAAATGATGATATAGCCATTTCAAGGCTTGTGCTCATGTATCTCCCAACTCCTGCCAATTGGTGTCCACTTTTTCCACTGGGACCATAGATTCCTTTCTGATAAAGAGTTCTTCATTGATTGGTACAGATAATACATGCACGAATGAGGTGCCAGTGGGCTACACGGACCAGCAATTAGGCATTCCTTCTCAAAAATGTGATCATGACTGAATAGTGATAGACAATCTGCACTGATTGTACCACATCTTTTGTACATTGATGTTTCCATAGAACAGCTCATCTTGAGTCAGAGCTTGTGCTACTGTAATAGTGTGGGAGTTACTGGGAGATCATGGTTCTACCCAAGTACAGTGAGTATTTGATTGCTTTCTGTAAAATAAATGGGCAGTTTGCAAATAAGCAGTTCATAGGGGACAAATAAGTCTGTTTTATAAACAGTAAGTGTAGAAATCACTTACCAGGCGTAATTGTTACCTCCTTCAGCTAAGTTAAAAATCGCACAGGTTATAGTCCAGTAGGTTTATTTGGAAGTACAGGCTTTCAAAGTACAGCTCCTTAGTCAGGTAGCTACACTCCAAAAGCCTGTACTTCCAAATAAACCTGTTGGACTATAACCTGGTGTTGTGTGATTTTTAACTTTGTCCATCCCATTCCAACACCAGCACCTCAACATCATGGCTTCTTCAGCTAGCACAGTGATAGCTCTGCAAATAATATTAACTCAAATCCCAGATATTGCAGAGAGCTAAAGTCCTCAAGTTACTGAAAGTACAGAAATGTAACCCTATTTCTGAACAATTTTCATCTTTTTTTTGGTAAAATATATCAAGTTGGATTGTCTTACAGACTGTAAAGAGATGTTTCGTACAGCAGCTGCCAAAGCTGTATTTGGTCTCTGTCATGTCAAGGAGACTGCAATGCTAAATATTGTGACTGAAAGAAGTACAAATGGTTTGCTGTTTCATCTAAATGGAATATTTTGGGCCACGGAGGGTGAAGGTAAAAGAGCAGATGTTTAACCTGCACTTGCCTGTTGGGGTGATTGAGAAATGGACCAGGGAATTCAGAGGGAACAGTCCTTTCAGAATACTTAAAGAGCAAGAAATGTGAAGGTGTGTTCGCAAGAAAATGATCCACCGAACAGGAGGCTGGTGGACTAGAAGATGAAAACAAAGGGAGCCCTGTTATAGATCTGAATGGGGAGAGGGGGCCGTGTTGAGAGTGGAAGTGCAGGAAATGGAACAGTCATGACACTGTAAGTCTCAGTGGAAGAGATACTGGTTGAAGAAAAAAGAATGAATATCAAAAGCAATTGTAATGGAAGCAAGTGAAGCTCCCCAAATCCTGAAAGACTTGAACCCGGAGATTGTGATGCAGAGGTACAGATGTTCCATTGTGCCGTGATGTTCGGGCAGTGATAGCACTGTCTGGCACCAATGCCAATGCTCTCGCATCTCAGTATTGATGCTTATCACCCTTTTCTATTAAAGTATGAGCATAATCAGCAAAGCTGGTTTCTGACCTTACCCTCTGGAGAATTGGCACATAAATCCTGCTTTCTTCTTGGCTTGTCTGCTGCCCAGTAATGCCCAATGACAGACCATGTTAATGGGTACCCTATGCAACTCGTTAAAGTTTATGTGGCACAGTATCTGAGCTAGTGACTGAGTTTGCCAGGTAAAGTGATAGTGTGTGTTTATTCATGCATTCTCCATGGCTGAGCAGGCCCTGTACTTGGCTATCTGAGAGTAGAAAATGCGAAGGGAAAGGCTCATTTGAAGGAAATGGACGAGTTGGAAAACAAGGGGTCATACCACTTGCAGGTTTCCAGAAAGCTGGATGAAATGGGAATTGAGATGGTGTACACTGTCATCCAAAATGTTCCTGCTGATGCTGGAAACAATTGATTCTGTTACTGCTGAAGACATAAAATGGAGTGCCAGCTCTTTGACAGGGCTCAGCGATTGTAGGTTCGCCTGTTCCCTAGTGTTTCTGTTTAAAGATACTCTCCCTGATCTTGACCACCTGCATAAGCTTATTGAAACTGTTGTGGTGCTGTTGGCATGTCCTTGGTACCAGCTCCTTGAAATGACCTGCTCCTGCAATTTGCTCGCATTCCCTTTGGAGGTCCTGAGGGCTTCCTGACACCCCTTCCTCCTGCATCTTTTTCTCCCAGTGCCGTGCACTTCTAAAAGAAACCCTGGTGTTTCCTCTGCACTGGGCGCCCTCATGTCTGCCCTACAGCTCAATCTCCTTTATTTGCAATTTGCTTTCTCTCATTCCATTCGGCAGCAACTTGCTCTGCGTCAGTGTAGCTCCCCTTTAAGAGAGGTAGGACATATCCTCGAGAAGTGGACCCCTGTATTCCCCTCGCTTTCTGTGAGCGTCTCTGTTGATTCTCACTGAAGGCTACAATCAAGGGGGAGGTGGGTGTGAAGTTTGTCAACAGTCTGCCCGGATTGGAGCACACATTAGGGGAGGGGGTGGGGGCGAGATTGTGGGAAAACGTGTGCAGATCAATGTTCAGACCAGAGTCCGTGAGTTCGGAGAAATAAACCAGGCGTAAAAGAAATGCAGCTTCATTCTTACACCAGCCAAAATCCCTAAACGCCCAAATGAACGAAAGGAGGTGACAAAATAAATCGACTGTGACTGCGAGTCTTTTGTAATATGTTGGGGTTTTCTTTGCACACCGAATCTGGACGGATCACCCCAAATCTCTTCAAGTTCATCGCGTCTTTGCTTTGCTTTGCATTTTAGCAAACTTGATTCTTATCCCGTTGCAAGGGATTTGCTTTAATCCGTGTGATTTAATTTGAATTGAATGGTGCGTGGGAGAGAGAGAGAGAAGGGGGGCAAAAGGAAGGCAGCCAGAGAGCGGAGCCAGCGCCGGCCTTGCTGGGTGCTCTGTCCCAGTGGAGTTGGTGACCGAGTGATGTTCGGGCTGTCCATCCATCCCGTATGGACTCGGACATTGGTGAGGAGGTGGCTGCACCAGGAGGTGCTGCTGTGGCCCTTCCTCAAGCTGCTGGCCCTGGGGAGCGTGGTGGCCTTGTTCTGTGAGCTGGGCATTTACTATGCAGTGATCCTGAGATGTGACTGGCCTCCGCTTCAAGAACCGCAAGGATCAGCCGCACCAGTGCTGAAGGCTTTGTTTCTGGCTGACACGCATCTCCTGGGAGCTCTGAGAGGACACTGGTTCGACAAACTGAGAAGGTGAGACACACACACACACACACACACAGCGCAATGAAATCAAACGTGACAAATTTCAATTTTATATCAAAGGCTGGCCAGAGAGGATCAAAAAGTTCAGACCGTGAGTTTGAACCCCCTTTGCTGAAGTTGAGCGTTCCAATGGTCAGAAATGTGCGTGGCTTCAATCTTGATTAACAAGCTTTGTTGACAGGGTTGGGGGATTTGAGCTGTAGGGAGAGGCTGAACAGGCTGGGGCTGTTTTCCCTGGAGGGTCGGGGGCTGAGGGGTGACCTTATAAAGGTTTACAAAACTATGAGGGGCATGGATAGGGTAAATAGACAAAGTCTTTTCCCTGGGGTCAGGGAGTCCAGAACTAAAGGGCATAGGTTTAGGGTGAGAGGGGAAAGATATAAAAGGGACCTAAGGGGCAACTTTTTCATGCAGAGGGTGGTACGTGTATGGAATGAGCTGCCAGAGGAAGTGGTGGAGGCTGGGACAATTACAACATTTAAAAGGCATCTGGATGGGTATACGAATAGGAAGGGTTTGGAGGGATATGGGCCGGGTGCTAGCAGGTGGGACTAGATTACGTTAGGATATCTGGCTAGCATGGATAAATTGGATCGAAGGGTCTGCTTTTGTTCTGTACATCTCTATGATCCAAAAACAGAAATTGCTGAAAACACTCAGCAGATCTGGCAGGATCTGTGAAGAGAAATCAAGGGTTCAGAGTTTCTGCTTTTGTTTCTGTTTTTCACCTTCTGCAGTTCTTTCTAAGCTATAGAATCAAACTAGGTAGCATTTCAGATACATCCTATTTGAGATGGTAGTGTGAGCAGTAATGCCACTAATAATCCAGGACCCCAGGTTTATGTTCTGGGGACAAGGGTTCCAATCCTCACCCCCCACCACCACAAATGGTGAAATTTGAATTAAATTTAAAATGGAATAAGTAGCTCACCTAATTGCCATGTTCATTGGAGTAAAGAAAAAGACATTAGTCCACTAATAGAGAAGGAAATCTGCCATCCTTACCTGGTCCGGTCAGGTCTGCATGTGACTCAAGACCCACAGCAACGTCTCTTAGTTGCCCTGAAGAGAGGCAATAAATACTGGCCTAGTTAGTGACATCCACATCGCATACACAAATCAAAAAGGTCAGAAGTCACACAACACCAGGTTATAGCCCAACAGTTTCGTTTGAAATCACAAAGGTTTTGGAGCGCTGTTCCTTCATCAAGTGACTTTGTCCACCCCAGTCAACACCAGCACCTCCAACATCATGAACGAAAAAAAAACATTGTTAAGAAGCAACAGCAAGGGTCAGATGCTGCACAGAAAAGGTATGGAAATGAGAAGCAGATTGCTGTTCCTGCATTAAATACAGATGGAGATGTCTTAATTTATGTAGACTGTTGGAGCTAAGGAATGTCATGTCAGCCATAGGAAAGAGCCAATGAGTGGTGAACTCAGAAGATATTATTAAACTGGAGTTTACTGGTGGAAATGAACCTGCAAACTGACATGAACATATTGATTGTTGATCGCAGTGTATTCCCTCACAGCAGGTGGTGGGGGGGGGGGGGGGGGGAGGTGGGGTTTAGGTTTCCATTAGTAACATAAATGCATTCTGGTCAGAGTCGGGAAACTTTTAATGGAAGTTTACACCCAAAACTATTTGCTGCCTGGTTTCTACCATCTGACAGAACTGGTCATATTCTCAGGCTCAATTTGTGGATTTACCCTGGTTCAAATTGTGATCATTTCCTGAGACACACAGGAAGTAGTCAGCACATTTTGGAATTCATTTCATTCCCCCAGAAAAGAAACTGACTCTAAAGGAGCACTGTTTTCTCCCTCTATAACAGTGCTCAACTTTGCCTCCGTCTTAGCTCATCTGCTTCAGAAACCCTCATTGATGCCTTCAGACTTAACCGCTGGCTGGTTCACTCCATACTTTCATTCCATAATGTATGCTGCATAACCTTGAGGTCATCCAAAACTCTGCCAATGTCCAAACTCCCAGCAAGCTCCATTTCCCTGCCATTCATGCTAATTAAGTGCTGACCTACACTGGCTCCTGATCAGCAAGTCCTTTGATTTTGAAAATGTCATTTTGTTTTTGAAAAGATTTGTAATCATGTAACCATTCTAGTACAGCTAAACAGAGACACGCGTGAGAATTCCTTGAAGCCTGGCACTCTGCACATTGAACTGGACCCCATATGCAAACCACTCAGATACAGAACAGGAAGTACCAAAAAAACAGAGGTGCATAAATAGCAGGCGGGGGCAGACCACCAACACCGTATCGAAGACGCACTGATGATGCCACCTAGCGAGGCGATGAAATGTCTGCAGAAAACCACACCACTCTACAACCTAATCTCATCTTGTTTGAACGATCTATGTTAACAATGCCAGCAACCACCCCCACCCTCAACCCAGGTTAATGGGGAAATAATCATACCTTGCTTCGCTAACGTGGTCGTTGTTGGGCATGGTCAAGGCATCTCATATCACATTCATTGATTCAGGGTTTAGCAGGTTTGATGTCTGCACCCAGAGGACATTGCTGACAGAGATCACTGTTTGCCAGCCCATTATAGAAACAGAGTGCTATAGGCAGCTGGTGCTTCTCCACAGTGATGCTTTCATAGCTCATACAGTGTGGATCTCGACACAAATCAGTCATTTAAATGCATTACTGATATTTCTTGACTATCCTATCGCTATAAATAGTTGCACGGGGTAACTTATTTAGGAAGATCCTTCTGTTTTAGAGAAAAGCTAATGTACTTTGACCAGGTACTGGACAAGATTTGAAACCCCGTTAATAGCACTCGCAGGCAAAGACCTTCTTCCAGTGTCACTGGTATCATGCTTTGAAAAGCAGCTTACATAATAAGAAATGGCTGCATTTTGCCAGTTAGCTCAGAGAGAAAGCCTTGCATTTGTAAAGTGCCTTTCACAGCCTCAGCGCGCAAGCACAATATCGCTGATTAATTACTTCTGAAGTGCAGTAGCTATTGTAACGTAGGAAGCGTGGTAACCAATTTGCACATAGCAAATGGCCACCAACAGTAATCTGATAATGGCTGGATAATCTGTTTTTTATAATGACATTGACTTAAGGATAAATATTGGCTGGAATACTTCTGCTGTTGTGCAAATACCCCACCATGGGACTTCTTTTACATACAACTGAGAGAGCAGAAGGGATTTGTGATGCATTCCCTCGCTACTCCACAGGAGAGTGTTATGCTGAGGGGAGTGAATGTTTAAACCTTTTAATTTAATACAGTCCTGCAGACAGAATCTATCAGCCCACTTCATGTTTCCCACTGTTCTCCAGGCACGCCAGTGTGCGACACTGTTGGAGCTGCTGCTAGGGTTACTAACACAATCGTGTTTAAATGTAGCAAACTACAGGGTCCAGTGTGCTGCGGAAGACCACTTCTAAAGAAGGGAAGAATCTCCCAAATCTCCTGTATTTAACAAAACCTATTGCATTCTTAACAGTTAATTACAGCCTACATTGGATATTGTACCAGAGACCTCCGGCGGGCTTTGTGATCCTGAAATATTCTGCCCACACGTCCATACAACATCACCATCGTGGGTGGAACTTAAGGCAGTCCTCAGTATTAGACCCTTTCAGACACATACAACATCAGACCCTTAGTCTCAGCTGTTTGGAAGCTGCTAACTCTCCATTTTATTGCTGGTTTGCAGAATAATGTTTACCTTTTTAATTATTGGCCTATTTTTCTAATGAACCTGTTCAAACATGTTATTATACACCTCTGGAGCCAGTGGGACTTGAACCCAGACTTCTAGGTGCAGGGGTAGGGACACTTCCACTGTGCCACAAGAGGTCCCCTCATATTTACTTCGAGTCACAAAGCTGTACAGCACGGAAACAGACTCTTCGGTCCAACTCATCCATGCTGACCAGATACCCTAATCTAATCTAGTCCAATTTGCCAGTGGTTGGCCCATATCCATCTAACCCCTTCCTATTCATAAACCCATCCAGATGTGTGCAATTCTGGTTTCCCTCCTCTCGGAAAGATGTTGTAAAACTTGAAAGAGTTCAGAAAAGATTTACAAGGATGTTGCCAGGGTTGGAGGAGTTGAGCTATAAGAGAGACTGAATAGGCTGGGGATGTTTTCCCTGGAGCATCAGAGGCTGAAGGGTGACCTTATAGAAGTTTATAAAATAATGAAGGGCATGGAATAGGGTAAATAGACAAAGTCTTTTCCCAAGGTGGGGGAGTCCAGAACTAGAGGGCACAGGTTCAGGGTGAGAGGGGAAAGATATCAAAGGGACTTAAGGGACAACGTTTTCACACAGAGGTTGGTATGTGTATGGAATGAGCTGCCAGAGGAAGTGGTGGAGGCTGGTATAATTGCAGCATTTAAAAAGCTTCTGGATGGGTATATGAATAGGAAGCATTTGGAGGGATATGCGCCGGGTGCAGGCAAGTGGGACTAGATTGGGTTGGGATATCTGGTTGGCATGGACGAGTTGGACCGAAGGGTCTGTTTCCGTGCTGTACATCTCTATGACTCTAAATTTTGTAATTCTACCAGCCTCCACTGCTTTCTCTGGTAGTTCATTCCATACACGTACCATCCTCTGCGAGAAAACATTGCCCCTTCGGTCTCTTCCAACTCTTTTCCCTCTCACCTTAAACCAATACCCTCTAGTTTTGGACTCCCCTACTCTGGGGAAAAAGGACCTTAGCTATTCACTCTATCCATGCTCCTCATGATTCTATAAACCTCTATAGGTCACCCCTCAGCATCTGACATTCCAGGCTAAATAGCACCAGCCTATTCAGCCACTCCCTGCACCTTTAGGAAATAAATGATCAGCATTTAAAGAAAATAAATCCTGCATGGTGGCAGATCCCGATTTCAAAATTGTAATAGTCACCTCATGAACAAAATTTATTTGTGTTCTTAGCATTGGAGCAAATTGTCATGATGAGTTCTGATCAGAATGCAAACATGCAGTGGTGCAAAATTAAATAAATGTTACCCAATGCAGCAATGCAGGAGGTGATGAAATGCAAACAGCAAGTTCAACAGCATTTGGAAAATCAAACGTCAGGCTTATGTTTTGGTGCAGATTGCTTCCTCAGAATTTCCTGTAAACTCAAAGCTAGTTTTTCTCTTCACATCTAGTCATGCAAGTTAAGCAATTTTCACTCAGCACTAAATCTGCCACAATGCATCAAAGCAGAAATCATATAGTCAAAACTCTAGCCTTAAGTAAATCTGCAGTCTACAGATCAGTCATTTGTAAAATATGGAAAAAGACTAAATAAAATTGACATCCTGTAAAAAGGAATTTGACTAATTCCCCTCCCTTTTAATAGCAATGGTAAATGCAAGGTTAATCTGACATCAGCGTTGTACTCAGGAGAGGATTAAATTGAATTCCTTCCTGGTGGAGTTGAACTTTTGAGAGGTTCTGGAGCAGGAATAACCTCTGTTAGTTTTCTTCAATCCTGCAGATCCAATTAACATCCCCTTATTTTGCACGTCACCAAGCATTTAAGCTTTTGACCTACTCTGAGGTTCAAGTGGCTGCAGTTATGTAAGACTGGGAGGACAAGTTACAAATTTGTAACATTTCTTGCACAATGCTGCAAACAGTAATGCTAGAAATTTGTGCTTTTCTGTTCACCTCCAGGGAATGGCAAATGGAGCGGGCTTTTCAGACTGCTTCATGGTTATTTCAACCGGATGTGGTATTCGTTCTTGGTGACCTGTTTGACGAGGGGAAGTGGAGCTCACCAGAGGTACTGTGTTCTGATTTGTATGTCCCTCCACTTTTGATAAAATGCCTGAGATATGCACAAGAAAAAAGTCTTTCTCAAACCGTGGTGCTCTGAAAGCAGTACAGGTCGGTATATGTTTCTGCAGAAATTTATGCTGAGAACAACAACCTATTTACAATGTGGAGGAGCCAGTGTTGGACTGGGGTGGACAAAGTTAAAAATCACACAACGCCAAGTTATAGTCCATCAGGTTCCAAAAAATCTATTGGACTATAAACTGGTGTAGTGTGATTTTTAATCTATTGACAGTATGTTCACCCACTTCACTCACACACTGTTAGCAGAATATGTGGCTTTGGGAGAATCTTGCACACTATGCTTTGCTGATACGCAGTTTATTAAAACAGTATGAACATCCTGTTAACAAATCATTAAATAAAAACTGAAAGAACTGTTGGATGCTGCAAATCAGACCCAAAACAAGACAGAGATTGCTGAAAAGCTCAGCAGAGCTGAAAAACGTGGCGCTGGATAAAGCACAGTAGGTCAGGCAGCATCCGAGGAGCAGGAGAATCAATGTTTTCGGACATAAGCCCTTCATCAGGAATGGCATCAGGAAAGGAATCAAAGTTAACGATTCCGGTCAAGTGACCCTTCATCAGAACTGAGTTTGGGTTCCGAGGAAGGGTCACTAGACTCGAAATGTTAACTCTGATTTCTCTCCACATGTGCTACCAGACTGGCTGAGCTTTTCCAGCAAGCTCTATTTTTGTAATAAATCATTATGTGGTCTCTTTTAGAGTCATACAGCACAGAAACAGACCTGTCAGTCCAACTCGTCAGTGCCGACCAGATATCCTAAATTAATCCAGTCCCATTTGCCAGCATTTAGCCCATATTCTTCTAAACCCTTCCTATTCATCTACCCGTTCAGATGCCTTTTACATGTTGTAATTGTACTAGCCTCCATCACTTCCTCTGGTGGAACACAGCAGGTCAGGCAGCATCCAAGGAGCAGGAGAATCGATGTTTTGGACAAAAGCCCTATCCTTGTACCAGTCTAAACATAGAGAATGACATAAACAGAAACCAAAATTGCTGCAAAGATTCAGCAGGTATGGCAACATCTGTGGAGAGAAAGCAGAGTTAACATTTCAGATCCAGTGACCTTCTTCAGAACTAATTGTAGCTAGGAAATGGTTGGGCTATATGCTGAATATGGGGTGGGAGAAGGAAGTGACAGGTGGAGTTAAAGCCCAAAGAGAGAGAACAGCACTGGGCAGATTGGGGTGGAAAAGTGTGGGGCTGGAAAATCACATCCAGTCAGGCAGCATCTGAGGAGCAGGAGAATCGACATTTCGGGCAAAAGCTCTTCATCGGGCATCCTTTA
This sequence comes from Chiloscyllium punctatum, assembly GCF_047496795.1. NCBI lineage: Eukaryota > Metazoa > Chordata > Chondrichthyes > Orectolobiformes > Hemiscylliidae > Chiloscyllium > Chiloscyllium punctatum. The sequence continues at coordinate 15,932,728 of NC_092743.1, forward strand.
ATCCTAGTTGATTAAAACCTTATTGCGAAGCCTCTTCCAAGGATACCTCAACTCTAATCTCCAGCATCTGCAGTCCTCACGTTCTCTTAGACAGAGGAATAGGTAAAGGTCAGTCTGGGAGAATCAATAGCGGCTAATGGGGACAATTAGTGACTGACAATGGGCTGTTTGTAGTAGCAGCCCATATGATGACAAGGCCTGGTGCATGGACATTGGGGTAAGGACACGCGAGATGCTGCTCAGGCCCTAAAATTATTGACAAAAACAGAAATTGTTGAAAAAGCTCAGGAGTTCTGGCAGTATCTGCTGAGATTTTCCAGTAATTTCTGTTTTTGTTTCTGATTTACACCACCTGCAGGTCTTTTGGTTTTTACCTAAAACTATTGAACTCTGTATTGAGTCCCGGAGGCTGCAGGCTCCCAAACGGAGTACTTTCTCCCATGATTTGTACCTCTACATCCTTTCCACTAGTTGATGATCAATAGGCTACACTTAACATCTAATTGCACCTTCCTTTGCTCCTTAGCTCTGTCCTCGTTAATTCTGTCTTTGAACTATCTGAGACATATTCTTTCCCCAGAACTGCAATGCTCTCCTTAACCAATATAAACACCCCTCCTCCTTCCCTTCCTTTTCTAAGTCCCCAGAAATATGTAATACCAAGTCTAGCCCTTCATTGAGTGAGGTCTCTATCACTACCACATTATAATTCCACATGACAGTCCGTGTCTGTTACACCCCAACCTTGCAAGAACTTTAACAAACACTGCATTGAACAAACAGGCAGAAAACTAGCCACCAGGATATATGAATATCAACTAGACACAAAAAGACATGACCCTCTCTCACTAGTATCCAGATGAGGAAGGACACTACTTTGACTGGGACAACACATCCATCCTAGGACAAGCCAAACAGAGACATGCACGAGAATTCCTAGAAGTATAGCATTCCAACTGAACTCTATCAACAAACACATCGACTTGGATGCCATTCACCACCTCTTGAGAAAAAGAACAGGAAATGACATCACCATTGGTAATCATGTCACCACAGGAAATGATATCACCAAACCAAGGAAACCTAAATACATAAATAGAAAGTGGGCTACACTACCAATGCTTCATCTGAAGGCTCACTGAAGGTATTACCTAGTATGGTGACGCAACATCTGAAAACAAATCTTCCAGCTCAGTGAACAAACCTACATCCAGAACCCCAACCTTATTTACTGTGTGCATTCAACAGGCTGCACTGTAGTAACCCTGATTTAGAATTCACTACTTTCTCCCATACTCTGACTATTCTCTCTGCTAGTGCTACCTATCTTTTCAAGTATTTTTTGAACCTCTTGTCTAATATTTTCTCTTGGTTCCTACATCCCTGTCAAATTAGTTTATAATCTATCCAATGGCAGTAGCTTTCAGCAAGCCCCACAAGAAACTCAGTCCCAGGCCTGTTCAGATATGACTGGTCCCCCAGCTTCTCCAGATGCTATAAGTTAGTCCCAGGAATCTAAAACCCTCCCTTCTACTGTATCTTTTGAGCTACGCATTCGTTTGCCTTACGTTTGTATAGTTACTTGCACGTGATTGGGAGTAATCCAGAGATTATTGCATTTGAGGTACCTGCTTGCCAAGTTTCTACCTAACTCCCTAAATTCGGATTGCAGCGCCAACTTCCTAACTAAGCTATTGGTAGCGAGATGGACCATGACCACTGGCTGTATACCCCTGCTATCTCCTGCCAGTGTCTTGCAGCAACTTTGTCACATCCTTAATCTTGACATCAGAAATAAAACATGCCAATGTGGAGCTGTGGCTGTGGTTACAGAAATGCCTATCTTTTCGCCTCACTAATGAATTCCCGATCAGTATCGCTCTTCCTCCTCTCCTGGTCGGCTGAATTACTCAAAATGCCTTAAAGATGGCTCTGAATGCATTCCCTTGAGGAATCAGCACCTCCTCAGCTTTTAAAAATGAAAGTCGATTTGTGAGTGGAATCCCCGGGGATTCCAGCACAACCCGACTGTTTCTTGCAGCCTGCCCTTCAGTTGCAAAGTGACTACCTCTCCGAAAATGTAACCCACATAGCTCTTGGCCTTGTGGACATGCTACAGTGTGCCCTGCCACCATTTGAGCTCCAAAAACTCAGAGCTCGGGTTTCTGCACATGTGATCACCTAGAGGATCCTGGTCGGGTCCATGACTTGCCACATATCAGAGGCACATCCTTCAAGCTAGATATTCCACTTGACCAAGCTGTGCTGCCATGTCTTAACTTTACTTGCCGTACCTTATTCTGCTTTAGATTGCTTATGTTGGGATACAGCAGCAGAGACTTGTGTGAGACCAAATTTGTGGAGAAGGTAATGACGGAGACCGGTCAGTGGAGCACTGGGCCACTGGCTTAATGTCACTGCAGCATAGGGCCGTTGATTTGACAGGCAGTGCGTTCATATGAAACAAGGCTCCAAGTCTTAACTTGCTGATGTTCGCATCTCAGTTACATTTCCATGAGGGCGAGCTCTGCAGAGACTGGGTAGTTCGCAGTGGGAGTCCTGCCACAGTGTTCGGAAGCATCAGGAGCCACATTCCATGTCAATGAAGCAAAAGAGTTTGAGATGATTTCGGCTTCAGCACTGTCTCAGTATCCTGCTTTGCTTCGCTCTCCCGATGCTTCACTGGATGGCTTAGGTAACCAGTTGCTGAATAGATTGACATAAAAGAAGAAGATGCAGGAAGTTACTGAACAGATCAGACATCATCCTCGGAATGAGAACCAGAGTTCACTTTCAGAATGACTGTGCCCAGTTGCTGCCTGCCCTCCTGTGTATTTTCAGCACCTTCCAGCATTCATAATTCTTTACCTCTTAAGTAAGAATGCTATGGATAAATCTTTGAAATAATACAGTACCATTATGCCTTGTAGTTTTGAAATAAATATATTCTTTCAGAAATATTCAGCTGTTTAAATCCTTGTTGCTGGAATTTGTAGTAAGCATATGTTTGGCAAGTCTAAACTCAATTACATGAAATTGTTTGGAAATAGTTTTCACTTTGTCTTGTAATTCACTGCAAAGAAATCTCTGAAATTGTCCAAGGTCAGTATTCTTCACCACCTCCCCCCTACCTCCCACCATCCCGGAAAATTACTGGCAAATGCAAGAGTGCAGATGTCCTGAGGAATGGTTCAACTACTTTGAGGACATTTTGGTCGTCCTGATGGGAATTAAGGCCAAAAATGTTTCTGCAATTAGGCAAGGCTGCAGGAAAAAGAAAACGGATTTAATTTGGCAGTGTTCTTAGGGTTGTGGGTTCAAGTCCTAATTCAGGAATTTGAGTGCAAAGATCAAGACTGATTTTCTGGTGCGGTGTTGCGAAATGCTGCACTTTGGATGTGGTTGGGCTAATCAGAGAAGGTATTAAATTGAGGCCTCTCTTGTTCTCTCAAGTGGGTGATAAAAGATCCCATGACACTGTTTTGAAAAAGAATGGGGAAATTATAACTGGTGTTCTGGCCAATATTGGTTCCTCAATTGACATCATCAAAACAGACTTTATGGCCTTTTGTGACATGGGAGCTTGCTTACCTACCACATTTCCAACATTAAATGCTGTCAATGCTTTGTTGTTTGTAAGGTATTTTGAGATATCCTGATTTATGAAAGGCGCTATATAAAGGCCAGTCCTCCTTTCTTTTCGGGCAATGATTGTCTTGTGAGTTATAGAAATTGTCAGGGCTATTTTTGTTGTTTAGGGGTAGGATTGTGTAGTCTGTTTCCTTTGAATAGATGGATATTCAAAGACTTAATGAGAACCAGCTAAACTATAATTCACTAATGCTGTGAATCTTTAATAGGACTTCAGAGATGATGTGAAGCGTTTTCAGATGATGTTCAGGCACTCGTCCAGCACAGAGTTGTTTGTGGTAGTTGGGAATCATGATATTGGCTTCCATCATGAGTAAGTACCCCTTCATATGATGATTCCAGCATTGCCTGATTAAGATGGGGCCGTCGCAATCAATCATTCTGCCTGTTGATCGACTGTGTAGCAATTTGGAAATACTTCATCCAGTTATGCTAAATTTCTTAAGTTAGGTCCAAGTGGTAAACGCCTCAAACCAATCTCAAATATTGTTGATCTGAATCTAACCCCATCAGAAGATTCTGTCTTCTCATGTCTTTCAGAAATAACTCACCCTCTGACGATGGCTATCTCTTTAAGGAGAAACTTTCTTACCTTTAAATTTCTTTAAAAGCTCTATTTTGAGAGGTTTTTAAAAGTTATTTAAGAAAAATACAGTGGAATTCCTGGAGGGAATCATCCAGGGGACGGTTGCAAGAGTGTGAGGAAGTAGAGCAGTGTATTATCTCGTGAATTCCCAAACTTTTAAACTCGTCAAATAAAACTCCAGCCTCAGGGGGTGAGGGAGCACTGTGACAATTGGAGGTAATTTGCTGTATGTCTTGCAAATAATACACAGACTCTCAGCTTTAGGGTGATCCAATGTGAATGACATTAATTGAGATTAAACCTTAAAAGTAACTTTATTCAGAAAGTAAAGATTTGTTTGTGATAGACATGATTGTGTCATTTAGTAATGAGAGAACAGGAAGAGGTCATTGAGCTCCTTGAGCCTGTTTTGGTTTTAACATTTACAGGTGACCCTCATTCTCAATAGCATTTTGAGTGAGAGAGTTCACTCAAAAACTCCATTCTTTGTATTGAAAGTTTCACTTTCTTGTTCTGGAATTGTCTCTAGAATCGGGTTATCTTTCAATAATTTGGATCTGATCCAGCAGATGAGGGATGAAATTATAATTTATTTAATTGTAGTCAGTGGAAGGTGCTGTTGTTAGGAATCAGAGTAGATAGATATAAACTATCGTATTCTTTAATCATTTTAAGACACCTCAATGTGAACGTCCTTGGTCCTCCAGCGACAGAAATGTTTGTGCAACCTGTCCTCACAATTTAACCCTTTAGACCCGGGTGTTACTTTGATGAATCTGAACTGCACACCTTCCGTGCCTGTACGTCCTCCCTGAGAGTTGGTGCCCGGGACTGAATGCAGTTCTCAGTCAGGCTAACATTTGAATGTTAAAACTGCAGTGTTCCTTTTTATTCACGTGTGGGACTTGGGTGTCGCTGGCTGGGCCAGCATTTACTGCCTTTCCCAATTTGATCTTAAGAAAATGGTGGCGAGCTGCCTCTTGAACCGCTGCAGTCCATATGCTGTAGCTAGACCCATAATGCTGATCACGATCTTGATTTGGAGATGCTGGTGTTGGACTGGGGTATACAAAGTTAAAAATCACACAACACCAGGTTATAGTCCAATAGGTTTAATTGGAAGCACTAGCTTTCGGAGCAACGCTCCTCCATCAGGTGGTAGTGGAGGGCTCAATCCTAACACACAGAATTTATAGCAAAAATTTACGGTGTGATTGTCTGTTAAGCCTTTGATCTGTTTGAATACCATGATAGTTTCACTTCTTTCACGTGTAAATCACAAAACCTTTTTATAAAAAAGTTGCATTCTCGGGTTAGCTGTTAACAATGGGTGTTAGCTAGACAATATGGTGAAGGTGTTAGCCCCCTGTGTTCTCTGTCTATGCCATGATGTTTAGATCGATTCTAATCTAAAAAGTGAGATAACAGAGTTTTACATAAATTCATGCAGTTTTTGAGCAAAGTACAAGCACAGACAGAGAACACAGGGGGCTAACACCTTCAACATATTGTCTAGCTATCACCATTGTTAACAGCTGACCCGAGAATGCAACTTTTTAAAAAAAAGGTTTTGTGATTTACACATAAAAGAAGTGAAACTATCATGGTATTCAAACAGATCAAAGGCTTAACAGACAATCAATTTTTCAATGTATAATTTCAGTTACATCACACTGCAAATTTTTGCTATAAATTCTGTGTGTTAGGATTGAGCCCTCCACTACCACCTGATGAATGAGCGTCGCTCTATAACCTGGTGTTGTGTGATTTTTAACTTTGATCATGATCTTGACCCAGTGATAGCGAAAGAACAGCAACATATTTCCGAGTCAGGATGGTGAGTGGCTTGGATGGGAATAGCATATATCTATTGTCCTTCTGGATGGAAGCCGTGAGTTTGGAAAGTGCTGTCTAAGGATCTTTGGTGAATTTCTGCAGTTCATCTTGCAGCTAGTACACATTGCTGCATCTGAGTGTTGGTAGTGGCAAGAGCAGATATGGGCTGCTTTATCCTGGATGATGTCACGCTACTGAGTGTTGTTGGAGCTCCACCCATCCAGGCAAGTGGAGGGTATTCCATCACACCCCTGACTTGTGCCTTGTAAATGGTGGAATTCTATGGGAATTCAAGATGTGGGTTATTCATTGCAGTATTCCTGGCCTCTGACCTGCTCTTGGAATAACTATTCATGTAGCTGGTCCAGTTCATTTTCTGGCCAGTGGTAACCCCTGGATGTTAATAGTGGGGATTCATTAATGGCAACTCCATTGAATTTTTTTTAGACTAGATTAGATTCCCTACCAGTGTGGAAACAGGCCCTTCAGCCCAACAAGTCCACACTGACCCTCTGAAGAGCAACCCACCCAGAACCATTCCCCTATATCCACCTCTGCACCTAACACTATGGGCAATTTAGAATGGCCAACTCACCTAACCTGCACATCTTTGTGACTGTGGGAGGAAACCGGAGCACCCGGAAGAAACTCACACAGACACGGGGAGAATGTGCAAACTCCACACAGACAGTTGCCCGAGGTGAGAATTGAACCCGGGTCCCTGGCGCTGTGAGGCAGCAGTGCTAACCACTGAGCCACCGAGCCGCCCGAATGTCAAGTGACGATGGTTAGATCGTCTCCAATAAGAGATGATCATTGCCTAGCATTTCTGTGGCCAGAATATAATTTGCCACTTTTGCCACAAGTCTGGATATTGTCCGGATCTTGCTGTGTTTGGATCTGGACTGCTTCAGTATCTGAAGAATCACAAATGGTGGTGAACAATGAATGACAAAGCCAGGAATTGCAGTTTTTGCGAACAATCTCCTGACAGAATCCACCTTCGTTATGATCGAGATGCAGACTCTAAACAGGAAGTGTAATTTACGATACTCAACTGAAACCTGAAGAGGAAGAATGTAATATGAGAAAGAGATTAAAAGTAACAAAGACAAAGTTTAGTACAGGATTTAAATAAGTATTTTAAGATCATTTTAAAAAGTTAAAAGTGAGAGTTTTATAATGCCAGAGACGTTGTTTGGAATAGTTAACACTTATCGTGCCAGTGAAAGGTCAATGGCAGGTGAAGAGCCAAAGAGTACCTTTCTCTTGAGTGTTTGATAGCTAAGTATATGTGAGGTACCAGTGTTAAGAAGCTTGGAGAGGCCAACTTATAGCAGCAGTGCCCTGATTTCCTCATCTGATTATGTATTGGTGATGGGATGTTGCTGTCTCTAAGAATGGTCGGTATTGGTAAGCTCAGCATTTATTTTCCCTACTGAAAAATCTGGGCCTTTGTTCCAAAAGATACACACAAAACATTCACTCTGTTTGGAACTTGGGCCATTCTCATTCTCTGAATTCATGCAAGAACTAAAGCTTCCCGCCATTGTAACTAAACCTAAATCGTGGCACCAAATTATAGCGGGCTGTTGAGATGGACAACCCATCCGAAGGTGAGGACTGGCACTGAAATATAAACTCAGGTACTGCAGAAAATTTAAAATCCTGTGGTATCTGTACATTGAGATATTTGAAAATTTCAACTGGATTTAAAAAAAACCTTCATGGGATGAGGGCTTTGTTGGCTAGGCTGTTTATTGCCCACTCCTAATAGCCCAGAGGGCAGTTAAGAGCCGACCACATTGCTCTGGGTCTGGGACAAAAATAGATGTGGCTGGAAAAACTCAGCAGGTCTGACAGCATCTGTGGAGAGAAATCAGAGTTAGTGTTTCAGGTCTCGTGAGCTGTCGTCAGAATGCAGGGTTCTGAGGAAGGGTCACTCGACCCGAAACGTTAGCTCTGATTTCTCTCCACAGATGCTGCCAGACCCACTGAGTTTTTCCAGCCACTTCTATTTTTGTCTCTAATTTACAGCATCCACATCTTTTGGTTTTTTACTGTAGATCTGGAGTCACATGTCAGCCAGAACAAAATGAATTCAAATTTCACTACCTGCTGTGGTGAAATTCAGACCAAGATCATTAGCACATTATCCTGGTTCTCTGGAGTGTTACGAAACAAATTATTGGACATGATCAGGCAGTGGAGAAGGTTAAGACGGGCAATTCCAAAATGATTCAATGGAGTTATTTGTTTGTTTGTACTGTTTGAAGTCTTGGTATTTTTATTTGTAAATCTCACCAGTGCATTAACCTGAATCCAATCTGTTAGTATTGATAACACAGTTTAATGGAGGGGTGGAATTCCACTCTCTGCAGAGCACAAATAAACACAATTTGATCCCCTGGCTCCCCACCCATCCCCAACAAACCAGGTGGGATGTGTAGAGAAAAATACCTGTGCAATCTTGGCCAGATCAAATAGTTTCTTATACATATTTCACCATAATAACCATGTTCTCAGGTTGTATTCATTGATCTGTGAAATGGTATTATGTTGTGGAATGACATAATTAAATTGAAGCCAAGCTGTAAGAATGTGCCTCAACCTGTCAGGGTCGATAATATAAAAGCAGCCTATCTCTAACCCCATCTTGGACTGAGGGAGGTGTGGTGTAAATGTGAGTGGACCAATTTGACTAAACTATCAAGTTTCTGACTGAGAATTGCATTTTAACCACTCCTGAGTTGTTTTTGTAGTTTTTATCTTAAGGTTTTCTCTGCTGGTTGGTGAGGAGACACAATCTATCAGTGTCATAATAATTCCTCTTTTAGGTTACCTGTAACTCTTTGCAGCTTTAATGGATAAATTCGTAACTAATAATCTCTTCCTCCATCTCTGGTGCCACCTGCAATGTACCTTTCCTTTGGCTTTCTATAATATGGCCCCCAGAACTAAATAAAATACACCATTTCAAGCCAATGTGTAAATTCTTTACAAGTTCAACTCTCCACCTGTTTTAAGCCAATTCCGTTTACCTCTCACATGGCTTCATCCATTGGTCATAAGGAGGCCGTTGGACTCACTGAGTACATGCTGGAATTGGCAGACCAGCCGGAGCTGGGATTACCTGGGTCTGTGAGGAAAGGGGAGGCAACTGCATTTAAAATTGCCGGAAATTCCTTTGGAATCTTTGGAAGCCGCTAAAATGAAGCAGCTTGAATTAGAGGCAAAAGGAAAGGAAAGAATAGCCCTGGCAGAACAAAAAGAAAGAGAAAAGGAAATGTAACCCTTTCAATTATAATTAAAAGCAGAAGAAAACGAGAAGGAGGGGGATGCCCTTAGCAGGAGAAAGAGGGAGAAGAAAAACAGAAAGAGAGAGAGAGTTTGAACTTCAGAAGTAGGGTGAAGGTAGGCTTAGTGAGGAGGATAGTGACGATGAGCAAACCCGTCATAGTGAAAGACCTGGTGGGGATCTATCTAAATCTGTCCAACATTGCCTAACTTCGACGAGAGAGATGTAGAAGCTTTTTTAAAATTTCATTTGAGAAAGTGGCTAAACAAATGAAGTGGCCAGTGACCATGTGGGTTTTATTGATCCATACAAAGTTGGTAGACAGAGCTAGTTACTATCAGAGGAGGAATCTGGGGTGTATGAGGAGGTGAAGAAAGCCAACTTAAGTGCAAATAAGTTAGTACCAGAAGCTGACAGACAAAGTTTCAGGAATCTAAGGAGGGACCCTGGTCAAAACTACATTGAGCTTGAAATGATCCGGTAAAGTAATTTTGGAGGTGGATAACGGACATTGAAAATAGATCAAACATACGCTGTTCTTAAAGAGATGATTATTTTGAGGGGGTTCAAAAATTCACTTCGTAAGGTAGTGAGAACGCATGTGGAAGAGCAGAGAGTTAAAACGGCAAGCTTAGCACCTGAAATGGCCAATCATTATGAGTTGGTCCATAAATTAAAGTTTGACTTCCAGCAACAATTTCAATCCATGAGGGATAGAAATTGGAGAAAAGAAAACTCAGGTGGTGAGGGAAAAGTCAATCTCCTTGAAGATAGGAAAGAAGCTTTCCCCAGGGTAAAAAGGAAACCCATGACGGGGAAGAAGTAAAAAAGCTCTGTTTATTTTCACTGCAATAAAGTAGGCCACATGAAGTCAACACTGTTGGTGGTTTAGAAAAAGATGGCTGCAGGAAAACAGACTAAGCCAGTGAATTTTGTTGAAGTGGTAAAGGAAAGTGCAGTAGAAACTAAAAAGGTGCATCAGAATGTACAGTCTGCTCAGGTGTTGGTTGAGAACAAAGTACCAGACCCTCTTAAACCCTTTATTTGCGTGGTAAGGTTTGCTCAGCAGGAGGAGTAGGTAAAGAAATTATAATTTTAAGGGATGCGGAAGCATGTCAGTCTTTAATGTTGAGAATTGGGCCAGCTTCTTAACACATTGAGGGAGTCTGGTCTGCTCCATAACAGCTTTTGCAATATTAACCATGTTCTCAGATTGTATTCATTGATCTGTGAAATGGTATTATGTTGTGGAATGACATAATTAAATTGAAGCCAAGCTGTAAGAATGTGCCTTAACCTGTCAGGGTCGATAATATAAAAGCAGCCTATCTCTAACCCCATCTTGGACTGAGGGAGGTGTAGTGTAAATGTCAGTGGACCAGTTTGACTGAATATCAAGTTTCTGACTGGGAATTGCATTTTAACCACTCTATATCAAGATTATTTTCTAAACCTTTCCTGAGTTGTTTTTATCTTAAGCTTTTCTCTGCTGGTTGGTGAGGAGACACAATCTATCAGTGTCATAATAATTCCTCTTTTAGGTTACCTGTAACTCTTTGCAGCTTTAATGGATAAATTCGAAACTAATAATCTCTTCCTCCATCTCTGGTGCCACCTGCAATGTACCTTTCCTTTGGCTTTCTATAATATGACCCCCAGAACTAAATAAAATACACCATTTCAAGCCAATGTGTAAGTTCTTTACAAGTTCAACTCTCCACCTGTTTTTAAGCCAATTCAGTTTACCTCTCACATGGCTTCTTCTATTAGTCATAAGGAGGCCATTGGGCTCACTGAGTCCACCTTGGCGCCCAGTAGGGCAGTGTGGTCAATCTTAACCTTGTGGCCCCTTGGTTCTGTTTCTGTCAAATGTACATCATTTCCTTTCTAAATTATTCCGGCAACAGTCACTTTCAAATGACATTTAACTGCATCAGCATCTGTTTGCTCTTCCGCAGTTAACACCGCGATGCAGATTCAGTTATTCCATTTTAATATAGCAGCCAGGTCAGCCTTGACACTGCTGCCAGCTGAATTATCTAACACACATACAGGCACCTCCTGCCCTCCTTTCAACCCTGAGCACTGACAGCCTTCAGTGTGAAATCCTAAAAAATGGTACAAAGCCCTTTGATTTGTCTCTAATAAATTGAAACTGTGTTGGAATTGGAAAGTCTTACGAAGAACTTGGAATTTTGTATTATGTGTGGTCTTCGACACAATCGAAGTCTCCTGAAATGTTGCTCCCCCGCCCATTGTAATGTACTGCAGCCTGAGTTTGGCTGCTTTCCATCAAGTCCTCTAGCAACCATTCGATCCAAGGTTTGTTCCCCCTACTGAGTGTTCTGGAGCAGGGTGGAACTTTACATTCTCCAAAAAATATTATTCATTTTGAGTTTTTGAATTGTCTTCTCCTTCTTTGAAATGGTGTTTCTTATTTATTTCTGGGGGTCACATTATAGCCCCAGGTTATGCACGGAGAATAAGTGCAGTGTTCTGAACTTGGAGAGGTGTATTAGCTCTACGACCAAACCGTCACTTTAAAAGGTTATTTTGCCCTGGGTTTTGTTTTGAAGGAAGGTTATAAAGACAGAGGAGCTGAACTGGCTACTGAAGATGGTGTAAGTAAACAATATTTGAGGCCTTTCTGTGTTTTTAAAACAGTTGCTTTCTATAGGAGGGGAATGGCCAGCCCTTATAGACCAGGCTTTCTAGTTTATTAAGCTGTAGCAGTCTGAAACTGTTTGGGGTCTCAGAAGAGCTGGAAGCTTCAGTCAATGATTCCTAACATCTACTCCCTCTGAAATCTTTCCTGATATTGTTTCCTCCTGGATGCTAGAATCTGTATCTGAATATGCCTTTTTGCCAAGGGCTATGTTTAAGTGATGTTACTGCATTGGAACAGTTAATTAGTAGTAGGTATAGTATCTTGTTTTTAGATTCCCTACAGTGTGGAAACAGGCCCTTTGGCCCAATAAGTCACACCGACCCACCAAAGATCAACCCAGACCCATTCCCCTAACTAATGCACCTAACACTATGGGCAATTTAGCATGGTTAATTCATCTACCTGCACATAATTGGACTGTGGGAGGAAACCGGAGCACCCGGAGAAGACCCACGCAGACACGGGGAGAATGTGCAAACTCCACACAGGCGGTTGCCCAAGGCAGGAATTGAACCTGTGAGGCAGCAGTGCTAACCACTGAGCCACCATGCCGCCCACATTATTTGATTAAGTTTTCCAATAGTTCAGTTATTCTAAATTCCTCTTTCTTTTGTTTATATTTTAACTGTAGTGTTTAAATAAATTGTGTTTTGCTTACCATCGAGTAGTTTGACCAGTCGCATCTGGAATATACATTTGACATCCCCCTTTAAAATTAGAAAATGTAGAGTCTGAGATACCCTGTTAACATATTTTGAGGGGGTCTGGTCTGGTCCATAACAAACTGGGGGCTCTTCTTGGATTGGAATCTATAATTCAAGTTGGGCTTAGGATTGTGGGCCTCAAAGGCAGCAAGTGGTAGGAGTTAGTGCCTTTAGTTTTGGATGTTGGGATTCGGTTGATTTAAACAGGGTGTGACTTGAGTAGTAAGGACTCTTTTGGACACTAGGTGTTTCCGGGGGGTGGAAGATGTAACTTCGGGGTTTTTACAAAATGTGAGCAAGGTGAAGCTGTTGGAATGAGCAGACCAGCTGGAGTTGGGATTACCTGGGTCTGTGAGGAAAGGGGAGGCAACTGCATTTAAAATTGCTGGAAATTCCTTTGGAATCTTTGGAAGCCGCTAAAATGTAATTGTAACTGAAGCAGCTTGAATTAGAGGCAAAAGGAAAGGAAAGAATAGCCCTGGCAGAACAAAAAGAAAGAGAAAAGGAAATGTAACCCTTTCAATTATAATTAAAAGCAGAAGAAAACGAGAAGGAGGGGGATGCCCTTAGCAGGAGAAAGAGGGAGAAGAAAAACAGAAAGAGAGAGAGAGTTTGAACTTCAGAAGTAGGGTGAAGGTAGGCTTAGTGAGGAGGATAGTGATGATGAGCAAATCCGTCATAGTGAAAGACCTGGTGGGGATCTATCTAAATCTGTCCAACATTGCCTAACTTTGACAAGAGAGATGTAGAAGCTTTTTTAAAATTTCATTTGAGAAAGTGGCTAAACAAATGAAGTGGCCAGTGACCATGTGGGTTTTATTGATCCATACAAAGTTGGTAGATAGGGTGTATTTTTGCATCACTATCAGAGGAGGAATCTGGGGTGTATGAGGAGGTGAAGAAAGCCAACTTAAGTGCAAATAAGTTAGTACCAGAAGCCGACAGACAAAGTTTCAGGAATCTAAGGAGGGACCCTGGTCAAAACTACATTGAGCTTGAAATGATCCGGTAAAGTAATTTTGGAGGTGGATAATGGACATTAAAAATAGATCAAACATTCGCTGTTCTTAAAGAGATGATTATTTTGAGGGGGTTCAAAAATTCACTTCCTAAGGTAGTGAGAACGCATGTGGAAGAGCAGAGAGTTAAAACGGCAAGATTAGCACCTGAAATGGCCAATCATTATGAGTTGGTCCATAAATTAAAGTTTGACTTCCAGCAACAATTTCAATCCATGAGGGATAGAAATTGGAGAAAAGAAAACTCAGGTGGTGAGGGAAAAGTCAATCTCCTTGAAGGTAGTAAAGAAACTTTCCCCAGGGTAAAAAGGAAACCCATGACGGGGAAGTAAAAAAAGTTTATTTTCACTGCAATAAAGTAGGCCACATGAAGTCGACACTGTTGGTGGTTTAGAAGAAGCACAGGGAAGGCAGATGCAGGAAAACAGACTAAGCCAGTGAATTTTGTTGAAGTGGTAAAGGAAAGTGCAGTAGAAACTAAAAAATCGCATCAGAATGTACAGTCTGCTCAGGTGTTGGTTGAGAACAAAGTACCAGACCCTCTTAAACCCTTTATTGGCATGGAAAGGTTTGCTCAGCAGGAGGAGTAGGTAAAGAAATTATAATTTTAAGGGATGCGGGAGCATGTCAGTCTTTAATGTTGAGAATTGGGCCAGCTTCTTAACACATTGAGGGAGTCTGGTCTGCTCCATAACAGCTATTGCAATGTTTTTGCTTTACGGTTTTGCAAACATCTGCTCAAATGTATAGGTGTGTTGTTCTCTTTGTAAAAAAGTGAATGAGCCAAGTCCTTTGAAACGTTTGTGCTTGTCAGTTATAACTCTGCACTCCCATTGGAGATGTGCTTCTGAATTCTTTGTGCTTTTTATTCAGAAGGGACAAAACAAATTTCATATTTATACTGAATAATCATGACTGGTTGCTAGCACAAATTTAAACCCATGGTCTTTGGGTTTTTACTAATTCAGGAATGACTTAGGATGAGAGGCACATTTATCCCTTTCTCCTGGAGTGTCAGAGACTGTGGACTGACCTTCTGGAGGTTTATAAAATCATGAGGGGCATGGATAGAGGAAACAGACAAGGTCTTTTATCTAGAGTGGGGGAGTCCAAAATGAGAGGGCACAAGTTTAAGGTGAGAGGAGACAGATTTTAAAAGTGACTTGAGGGGTAACATTTTCATGCAGAAGGTGGTACATGTATGGAATGAGCTGCCAGAAGACATGCTGGAGGCTGGTACAATTACAACATTTAAAAGGCATCTGGATGGGTATATGAATAGGGAAGGTTTAGAGGGCTGTGGGCCAAATGCTGGCAAATGGAACGAGATAAAAATTGAGATGTTTAGTCGGCGCGGATGTTGGACTGAAGAATCTTTTTTCTGTGCTGTTTGACTCTATACTATTAGCTGATTAGAGGTTTGATTTTGTTTCTTAGCTGCTGATGGCTATTTTCCTCAGCTGGACAGCCCAACAGCTATCGAGGGGTCACAGAATTGGGAGATGGGTCATTTAGGTCTAAGATGAGGATATATTTCTTCATTGAGAGGGTGCTGAATCTTTGGAATTCTACACCCAGAGGGCTGGTTATTCAGTCATTGAGAACCTTTAACACTGAGGTTGCTGGATTTTTGCACAGAAAGGGAATCTGGGAATATGAGGACAGGGTGGTAATAGGGAGCTGAGGTAAAAGATTAGCCATGTCCATATTGAACATTACCGCAGGCTAAAGACCTGTATGGTCTATTCCTGCTTCTGTTTTTTATGCCATAGAGTCTCAGTCATAGAGATGTACAGCACAGAAAAAGACCCTTTGGTCTAACTTGTCCATGCCGACCAGATATCCCAACCCAATCTAGTCCCACCTGCCAGCACCCGGCCCATATCCCTCCAAACCCTTCTTATTCATATACCCATCCAGATGCCTTTTAAATGTTGTAATTGTACCAGCCTCCAGCACTTCCTCTGGCAGCTCATTCCATACACGTACCACCCTCTGCATGAAAACGTCACTTTTATATCTTTTCTATATCTTCTCCCCCAACCCCAGGGAAAAGACTTTGTCTGTTTATCCTATCCATGCCCCTCATGATTTTATAAACTTCTGTAAGGTCACCCCTCAACCTCCGATGCTCCAGGGAAAACAGCCCCAGCCTATTCAATCTTTCCCTATAGCTCAAATCCTCCAACCCTGGAAACATCCTTGTAAGTCTTTTCTGAACCCTTTCAAGATTCACAATATCTTTCCAATAGGAAGGAGACCAGAATTGCATGCAATATTCCAACAGTGGCCTAACCAATGTCCTGTACAGCCACAACATGACCTCCCAACTCCTGTACTCAATATTCTGACCAATAAAAGAAAGCATACCAAATGTCTTCTTCACTATCCTATCTACCTGCAACTCCACTTTAAAGCAGCTATGAATCTACACTCCAAGGTCTCTTTGTTCAGCAACACTCCCTAGGACCTTACCATTAAGTGTAAAAGTTCTGCCAAGATTTGCTTTCCCAAAATGCAGCACCTCACATTTATCTAGATTAAACTCCATCTATCACTTCTCAGCCCATTGGCCATCTTATCAAGATCCTGTTGTAATCTAAGGTGACCTTCTCCGTTGTTCACTATACCTCCAATTTTTGTGTCATCTGCAAACTTACTAACTGTACCTCTTATGCTCACGTCCAAATCATTTATATAAATGATGAAAAGTAGAGGACCCAGCACCGATCCTTGTGGCACTCCACTGGTCACAGGCCTCCAGTCTGAAAAACAACCCTCCACCACCACCCTCTGTCTTCTATCTTTGAGCCAGTTCTGTATCCAAATGGCGAGTTCTCCCTGTATTCCATAAGATCTAACCTTGCTAACCATGGGGAACCTTGTTGAACGCCTTACTGAAGTCCATATAGATCACATCCAAGTGGTTAGGTTCCTGCTTTTTTTTGACCTCCGGAAGTCATTGACTCACGCACACATGTGCATGTACACAAACACACGTGCACACAAATACACGCACACTAATGTGTTCACATGCATACATGTGCATGCACCCACACCCTCACGCAGACAACCACGTGTGCAATCTCATATGCACAGAGTCAGACACCATTACTTAATGTGGGAGTGCTGGATGAATTGTTTTCATTCTCAGTGATTGAACCTTGAATCATAACACGGTGCATTAGAGCTGCCATTTGGCTCATTAGAACTGAGGCCCTTCTTTGAACAAGCTATCCAGTTAGTCTGAATCCTTCGCTTGTCCACCATCGTGCAGCAACAATTCAGATCGTCATGATTGGCTAAGGACAACAGCTAAAATTTAAAGGCTTCTGGAAATCAAAAGTAAACTTCAAACCTTTAATCAGTGAGAAACAAAATAAATTGATATAAGGAATTTCGACATTTGTGGAAAGGGTTTATTCTTTTCCTGATATTAGGCCTAAAACAAGTTGGATGACAGCCTGGTGGGTGATGGGCTGTCTGGTGGCCTGGTATTTAAGAAGCTGGCTTGAAGGTAGATGACAGAGGGTGTTGGTGAAGGGTTGGTTTTCAGACTGGAGGCCTGTGACCAGTGGTTTGCCACAAGGATCGGTGCTGAGTCCACTGCTTTTCATCATTTATCTATATGAGTTGTATCAGACCTGGGCATTTTACGGCCCGCGGGCCATATCCAGCCCTTTGGTCGTTCCTGTCCGACCTGCATGAGGTCAATCTTAAATTAGAACATAAATGAAAAAGTATTTACACCATGCACGCAATACAACTGTGTTGCTTTTGTTTTGGAAAGGGTGCTTTTTTTATTTACGTATGGACGCACATGCGCGGCGTGTGTGAACAGCTAAAAGTGATGCTTGGTGGCTAGCCCTCAAAATGTCAGCTCACGCCAAGACAAGTTATGTCATCTCCCACAAAAGTGCCAGAAACAGTAAACCGTTTTCTGATAGAGAGTTTATTAAGGAGTGCTTGTTGGACTCTGCAGAACTAATATGCCCGGAGAAAAAGGAGGCATTTGAGAATGTGCCCCTCTCCTGACGCACTGTAACGAGAAGGATTGGGGACATCGTGAGAAATCTGGAGCTTCAGCTGCAGCACAGAGCGGTCAACGTTTGGCTTTTTTTCCTTGGCTTTGGATGAGAGCTGTGACAAACGTGACACAGCCCAGCTACTTATCTTCGTACGTGGGATAACCATGGACTTTAAAATCACGGAGGAGCGGGCAGCCATGCAGTCAATGAAAGTAACAACTGGGAATGATTTGTTCACCGAGCTAAATGCGTGTTTGGACATGTTGGGCCAAAATGGGACAAGCTGGCGGGTGTGACAACGGATGGTTGTCCAAATCTAACGGGAAAAAATGTTGGACTCTTAAAGGGAATGCAGGATAAAGTGACAGAAATTGAACCTGAACAGAAATTGGTAATTTTGCATTGCATCAGGAAATGTTGTGTAAGTCAGTGTTAAAAATTAACCATGTGGTTGATGTTGTAACTAAAATAGTTAACTTCATCAGCTTTGAATCACAGGCAGTTTGTTGCACTTTTGGAGGAAAATGAGACTGAACATCGTGACATAGGCTACCACACAGCTGTCAGGTAGCTCAGCCTGGGCTAAATGCTGAAAAGTGTGTGGGACCTGAGAGAAGAGATTCAAGATTTCTGTGTGAAGAAAAGGGAATGGCATTCCACAGCTTTCAGATGCAGACTGGATTGCAGACCTTGGTTTTGCTGTTGAGGTGACTGCACTTATGAATGAACTAAATGTGAAACTGCAGTGTAAGGGCCCTTTTGTGCATGAAATGTACAACTTGGTGAAGGCTTTTATGAGAAAGTTGCAGCTTCTCTCCAGCCAAATGGAGGACAACATTCTCACCCACTTGCCACACTGAAGGAAGCCGCACCTTCAGCTGATCACCCCCACAGGTACTCATCTATGTTAGAAGCACTGCTTGGTGAATCTTCAAGGCGATTTCAAGACTTCAAGGTGGTTGAGAATGAAATGCACATGATTTTTTCCCCATTTACATGCAATGTGGAGAATGCACCTAGTGATGTTCAGCTTGAACTCATTGACCTGCAGTCTGACACACTTCTGGCAGAGTACTTTAGGTCAGTCTCACTGCTTGATTTTTACTCTTCCCTCAAAGAGGAGAACTTTCCACACACGAGGAGGCGTGCTCAGAAGATTCTAGTCCTCTTTGGATCTACCTATATATGCGAACAGACATTCTCAGTGATGAAGTTGAACAAATCCAAATCCCGATCCTCTGTCACTGATGATCACCTCTCAGCTGTCCTTCACATATCCACCTCAGACATTCACCCAGATTTCAGTCACTTGTTCAAGCCCAAAACAGACTGGAGTTTTCTCACTAAACAAGTAAAGTGATCTGAAAAACATCAAAAGCACTTATTGCTTTTTGTATCGAGTTGTTTGTTGTTTGTAATACTGAACAATAATGAAACAACTTTTCATTATTGGTTTGTGAGATTAACATGTTAAAAATAAAATGAAATACTGAAATTATTGTTTTTACTGTTTATTTCTTCTATATTTGACCTACTCTACAATTTCATATCCTTATTATAACAGAATATCCTTATTCTTTTGATTATAAGTTTGAGTGCAAAACTATATAATTTAGTACTTTTTACAATGGGAGAAAATTAATTCTGAACAGAATTATGTTCAACTTATTGTTGGTTCAGCCCTCCAACACAACTCAGGTTTCTCATGTGGCCCCTTGGAAGAGTTAATTGCCCACCCCTGAGTTGGATGTTAATGTAGGAGGTATGGTTAGTATGCTTTCAGATGACACCAAAATTGGAGGTGTAGTGGACAGCAAAGAAGGTTACTTCAGAATCCAACGGGGCCTTGATCAGATGATCCAATGGGCTGAGGAGCGGCAGATAGAGTTTAACTTAGATAAATGTGAGGAGCTGCATTTTTGAAAGGCAAATCGTGGCAGGACTTATACACTTAATGGTAAGGTCTTGGGGAGTGTTGCTGAACAAAGAGACCTTGGAGTGCAGGTTCATAGCTCCTTGAAAGTCAAGTCTCAGGTAGATAGGATAGTGAAGAAGGCATTTGATATGCTTGCCTTTATTAGTCAGTGCAATGAGTATAAGAGTTGGGAACTCATTTTGTGGCTGTACAGGATGTTGGTTAGACCACCTTTTAAATACTGTGTGCAGTTCTAGTCTCCTTCCTATCAGAAGGAGGTTTTGGGAACTTGAAAGGGTTCAGAAAAGATTTACAAGGATATTGCCAGGGTTGAAGGATTTGAGCTATAGGGCAAGGCTGAACAGGCTGGGACTGTTTTCCCTGGAGCATCGGAGGCTGAGGGGTGACCTTATAGAGGTTTATAAAATCATGCGGTGCATGGATAGGATAAATAGACAAAGTCTTTTCCTGGAGTGGGGAGGGGGGTTCCAAAACTATAAGTTTAAGGCGAGAGAGGAATGATTTAAAAGTGACCTAAGGAGCAATGTTTTCACACAGATGTTGGTGTGTAAATGGAATGAGCTGGCAGAGGAAGTGGTGGAGGCTGGTACAATTACAACATCTGGATGGGTATATGAATAAGAAGCGTTTAGAGGGATATGGGCCAAATGCTGGCAATTGGGAATAGATTAGGTTAGGATATCTGGTCGGCATGGACGAGTTGGACTGAATAGTCTGTTTCCCTGCTGTACGTTGCTGTGACGTACGCTTGGACAATTAATACTGGTTATGAGATGGTCAAGGCATCAGTCTGAAGGATTTCTTTCTTGACTGATGTCCTTGTGACAGTAAGGGCCTATCTGTATTAGTTTTGTACTGAGCTGAAGTGATAAATATTCTCTTTTCACACTGTTTTGTTAATTTTTATTTTAGCTTGCAAAACAGTTGTTGAGCTTTTTCTAAGTAAAACTGAGTCATTTAATTTTTTTTAACTTGCTTTTTATAGAATGGACTGGTATAAACTGCAGAGATTTGAGGGGGTGTTTAACTTCACTTCTGCAAAAGTGGTGACGAGGAAAGGAATAAAGTAAGTGAATGCTGTTTTTACTCACTCAAAGGGGAACCTCACACACACGTTTCCTGTCTCTTGTTGTAAATTAGATTCCTTACAGTGTGGAAACAGGCCATTCGGCCCAACAAGTCCACACCGACCCGCCAAAGTGCAACCCACCCAGACGCATTCCCCTACATTTACCCCTTCATCTAACGAATGATTTAAACAGAAGTCGATACTCCATTAGGATACTGGGGAGTGAGGTGAGGGGAGATGTTCCCAATTTGACTTGCTATGATTTGGAACATGGTTGCTTGGAAGCATTAACACTGGTGTGAGCCTGTGGCTGATAGGTAATTTTCCCACTCTAAATAGTCTTCATCAGTGGAATGGGAAGTCCCACTCACTGATTGAGGTCTGACAAAATACTTGCACCAAGTGGGTTTGGATTTCCCACACACATTGACCCCATCCCTGGGTTCTGAGGAGACTGCTACTTAATACTATGAACGTCATGATCCTGTGAATGTGTGGGAGAGTAAATAGGTTCCTACCTTGAGACCATAGAATGGAGGTGGACTTTGTTTAATTCAGGAACGATGCAAGACCTGGACATGTGTAGCTTCCACCAGCTACAAGAGAGCCACATTGTTTAATTCGAAAGTGTCAGCTCACAAAAGCACAGTGTTCCCTGGTGTATTCCCCATGACAATAAGGTGACCCATTAGTGTTGCCAATGAGCAGAGGCATTTGGTCAGTCCTGTTGGTTAGAAGTTACGACAGAGTGAATATGAAAACTGACAACCCTGTAGCAGAAAGATGAGGAGCAGGCAACACAACCCCTTCACCCATAAGATCATGACTGACCTGTTTACTCCACATTCTTGCTTATCTCCGATGGTTAGCACTGCTGCCTCACAGCGCCAGAGATCCGGGTTCAGTTCCCGCCTCAGGCGACTCTCTGTGTGGAGTTTGCACGTTCTCCCCGTGTCTGCGTGGGTTTCCTCCGGGTGCTCCGGTTTCCTCCCACACTCCAAAGATGTGCAGGTCAGGTGAATTGGCCATGCTAAATTGCCCGTAGTGTTAGGTAAGGTATAGATGTAGGGGTATGGGTGGGTTGCGCTTCGGCGGGTGCGGTGTGGACTTGTTGGGCCGAAGGGCCTGTTTCCACACTGTAAGTAATCTAATCTAATCTAATCTAATCTATAAGCCCCTTATTTATCAAGGATTTATTGTTCTCTGCCTTAAAAATATTTAAAAGCTTTGCTTCTACCATCTTTTTGAGCTAAGGAGTTCCAAAGAGACTCTAAAAGAAAAGCTCTCCTTACCTCTGCCTTCACTGGGTGAGTGCTGATTTTTCAACAATATCTCCTCAATCTGGATCCACCCACAAGGGTAAATGTGCTCCCTGTCAGAACTGCACAGGAGTTTATATGTTTCGATCAAAACACCTATTGGTGTTGTAAACTTTAGTGGATATCAGCCTAGCCTGTGTAACCTTTCCTCATGGGGCAACCTGCCCATTCCACGTATTAGTCTGGTAAAATTCAGAACTGCTTGCAACAAATTGACAACCTTCCTTAAATAAGGAGACCAGTGTTGTACACAGCACTCTAGATTTGGTCTCACTAATGCTTTGTGGAATGGAAGCATATTGTCCCTAGTTTGGTGCTCCATTCCACCTACAGTAAATGATAACATTGTATTAGCGTTGCTGATTACTGCTGTCCTTCCATACACTAGAACACTCAGCTCCCTCTGTGGCTTAGAGCTCTGCAATCTCTCACCATTTAGATATTGAGCTACTGTTTTATGCTTCTTGCCAAAGTGAACAATTTCACAAATTGTCACATTATATTTCATTTCGTTATGACCTCATCGCAACTTGACTTCCCACCTATCTTTAAATCATCAGCTGCTTTAGCCACCATGCAGGTAAATAGACTGTAAAAAATTGAGGCCTAGGCATTGGTCCCTGTGGCCCACCGCTCGTTACCAGCCATTGCCTCATAGTTTCGCAGATGGATTTCCTTTCAGGGCTGGTTGTAGTCAAACACTGCACCCAGTCAGGGAAATATTCCAAACGATGGCTTACTCTTGCAATTTGCAAATGATTGGATTCTGAACTTTGAGCTGTGCTGGAAAGTAACACTGTGTTCACTGTCAATGGGGGTGGTACCAGGGGACTGGAGAGTGGTGAATGTTGTGCCCCTGTTCAAAAAAGGGAATAGGGATAACCACGGGAATTACGGGCCAGTTAGTCTTACTTCGGTGGTAGGCAAAGTAATGGAAAGGGTACTGAGGGATAGGATTTATGAGTATCTGGAAAGACACTGCTTGATTAGGGACAGCCAGCACGGATTTGTGAGGGGTAGGTCTCGCCTTACAAGTCTTACTGAATTCTTTGAGGAGGTGACCAAGCATGTGGATGAGGGTAGAGCAGTGGATATAGTGTACATGGATTTTAGTAAGGTATTTGATAAGGTTTCCCATGGTAGGCTTATGCGGAAAGTCAGGAGGCATGGGATAGTGGGAAATTTGGCCAGTTGGATAGAAAACTGGCTAACCAGTCGAAGTCAGAGAGTGGTGGTAGTTGGTAAATATTCAGCCTGGAGCCCAGTTACAAGTGGAGTTCCGCAGGGATCAGTTCTGGGTCCTCTGCTGTTTGTAATTTTTATTAATGACTTGGAAGAGGGAGTCGAAGGGTGGGTCAGTAAATTTGCAGATGATACAAAGTTAGGTGGAGTTGTGGATAGTGAGGAGGGCTGTTGTCAGCTGCAAAGGGACTTAGATATGATGCAGAGCTGGGCTGAGGAGTGGCAGATGGAGTTCAACCCTGTCAAGTGTGAGGTTGTCCATTTTGGAAGGACAAATGAGAATGCGGAATACAGGGTCAACGGTAGGGTTCTTAGTAAGGCGGAGGAGCAGAGGGATCTTGGGGTCTGTGTTCATAGCTCTTTGAAAGTTGCCACTCAGGTGGATAGAGCTTGTAAGAAGGCCTATGGTGTATTAGTATTCATTAGCAGAGGGATTGAATTCAAGAGTCGTGAGGTGATGTTGCAGCTGTACAGGACCTTGGTAAGGCCACATTTGGAGTACTGTGTGCAGTTCTGGTCGCCTCACTTTAGGAAAGACGTGGAAGCGTCGGAGAGAGTGCAGAGGAGATTTACCAGGATGTTGCCTGGAATGGAGAATAGGTCGTACGAGGATAGGTTGAGAGTGCTAGGCCTTTTCTCATTGGAACGGCGAAGGATGAGGGGTGACTTGATAGAGGTTTATAAGATGATCAGAGGAATAGATAGAGTAGACAGTCAGAAACTTTTTCCCGGGTACAACAGAGTGTTACAAGGGGACATAAATTTAAGGTGAAGGGTGGAAGGTATAGGGGGTAGGTTCTTTACCCAGAGAGTGGTGGGGGCATGGAATGCGCTGCCTTGGGAGTGGCAGAGTCAGAATCATTGGCGACCTTTAAGCGGCAATTGGATAGATACATGGATGGGTGCTTAAGCTAGGACAAATGTTCGGCACAACATCGTGGGCCGAACGGCCTGTTCTGTGCTGTATTGTTCTATGTTCTATGTTCTATTTCTAATAGTTCATTCAGAGATCTGCTGATGGAGCTTACAATACAGTCTAGGAGCAGGTTGCATTATGGTGCCACTGTTCCCACTTCTCTCTCTTATGCTTTATATATTCCAAATGAGCTCACAGATCTCATTTACTTCCAGGTCCATCGGGATTCCTTAACATTTTATAACTATGGTGCATTCTGACTAATCCCCACAACCTTATTGTCAGGATTGACTTTGTATGGGCAGACTTGAAAATGGCTTTTGCAGCACCCTTGCAGACATCTTTTAATGAAAATAAACCCTAGCCACCTGACAGTGACAGTTCTCGGGATAGATTAAGATGTTGGGGGATGAGAGACCATCAGGAATGCAGCACAATCTTCCTTCACCTTGTAGCCCCCTGTACCATCCCCATCTGATGGGTAGCATTATCATCCACTCTTGGGTAAAGGAATCATAACAAAAATACCTTCACTTCTTTATGCTGGTTCCTCGAAATAGTATCACTTTCCATTGCCATTCCCCTCTCCTTAAAGAACAGAAACTACCAATCTCAGTCTTCATCAGTTAACAGCTTCAGTAGCCATAGAGGGAGTTGTAAATTTCCATTGCTTTTTTGAGTGAACTAATTGTTGTCTTGAGTGGGATACCATTGACCAGAAACTGAACTGGACTAGCCATAGTGAGTACATGAGCAGGTCAGATACTGGGAATTCTATAGCAAGTAGCTCACTTCCTGAATCCCCAAAGCCTGACCACCATCTATAGATACAATTCAAGAGTGTGATGGGAAACTCCCACCTGCCTGGATGGATACAGGTCTAACAACACACGAGAACTTTGACACAGTCCAGGACAAACAGCACCTTTGACTGGCACTTACAACATCCACTCCTTCCACCACTGATGCTCCATAACAGTCATGTGTACCATTTACAAGATGCCCTAAAAAAAGGTCACCTTTGACGGCACCTTCTAAATCCATGACCTTTACCACTAAAAGGACAAGGGCAACAGATCCATGGACACAGTGCCACCTGCAAGTTCCCCTCCGAGCTGAACACTGTCCTGATTTGGAAATGTGGAGAATGTTTTTGTGAAAAATGTAAGTGTTGCTTCTACAAGAAGCTTATGATAAAAGATTTGTAAAAAAATATAAGGCTAGCTTATGGTAAAGGATTTGTGAAAAACATAAAGCTCAGTATGGGTGGAGAAGTATTGCTTTCGCAAGCACGCACAGAAACCACAATCAACGGCCATAAGATTCAGGGTGGGCTATCAGGAGGAAAAATCTGCATTAGCAGAAGCCATAATGCAGAAGTCCCAGAGAGATGTGGTAAAACGGTCAAGCTATGTGGTAATACGGTCAAGCTAACACCAGGAATTCGTCACAAACAGAGAACTGGATAAGCCAAATGAGTCAAGAGACAAACAAGAGTAAGGGGCGACAAGCTTAGAGTAGTGGGAGAAGTAAACAAAGGCAGAGAATTAATAATAGACAATAGACAATAGATGCAGGAGTAGGCCATTCTGCCCTTCGAGCCTGCACCGCCATTCAATATGATCATGGCTGATCATTCCTAATTAGTATCCTGTTCCAGCCTTATCTCCATACCCCTTGACTCCACTATCTTTAAGAGCTCTATCCAATTCTTTCTTAAAAGAATCCAGAGACTGGGCCTCCACTGCCCTCTGGGGCAGAGCATTCCACACAGCCACCACTCTCTGGGTGAAGTAGTTTCTCCTCATCTCTGTCCTAAATGGTCTACCCCGTATTTTTAAGTTGTGTCCTCTGGTTCGGCACTCCCCCATCAACGGAAATATGTTCCCTCCTGCCAGAGTGTCCAGTCCTTTCATAAGCCTATACGTTTCAATCAGATCCCCTCTCAGTCTTCTAAACTCAAGGGTATACAAGCCCAGTCGCTTCAGTCTTTCCGTGTAAGGCAATCCTGCCATTCCAGGAATTGACCTCGTGAACCTACGCTGCACTCCCTCAATAGCCAGAATGTCTTTCCTCAAATTTGGAGACCAGAACTGCACACAGTACTCCAGGTGTGGTCTCACCAGGGCCCTGTACAGCTGCAGAAGCACCTCTTTGCTTCTATACTCAATTCCTCTTGTTATGAAGGCCAGCATGCTATTAGCCTTCTTCACGACCTGCTGTACCTGCATGCTTGCCTTCATTGACTGGTGGACAAGAACACCCAGATCTCTCTGAACAGCCCCTTTACCTAATTTGATACCATTGAGGTAGTAATCTGCCTTCCTGTTCTTGCCACCAAAGTGGATAACCAGACATTTATCCACATTAAACTGCATCTGCCATGCATCTGCCCACTCACCTAACTTGTCCAGGTCACCCTGTAATCCCCTAACATCCTCATCACATTTCACCCTACCACCTAGCTTTGTGTCATCAGCAAATTTGCTAATGTTATTGCTGATACCATCTTCTATATCATTTACATATATTGTAAAAAGCTGCGGTCCCAGCACGGATCCCTGCGGTACCCCACTGGTCACTGCCTGCCATTTCGAAATGGAGCCGTTAATCACTACCCTTTGTTTCCTATTAGCCAACCAATTCTCTATCCAATCTAGTACTTTGCCCCCAATCCCGTGCGCCCTAATTTTACTCACTAACCTCTTGTGTGGGACTTTATCAAAAGCTTTCTGAAAGTCCAGGTACAGTACATCCACTGGATCTCCCTCGTCCATCTTCCGAGTTACATCCTCAAAAAATTCAAGAAGATTAGTCAAGCATGATTTCCCCTTCATAAATCCATGCTGACTCTGTCCTATCCTGTTACTATTATCCAGATGTGCCGTAATTTCATCCTTTATAATAGACTCCAGCATCTTTCCCACCACTGAGGTCAGACTAACTGGTCTATAATTTCCTGCTTTCTCCCGCCCACCCTTCTTAAAAAGTGGCACAACATTAGCCGCCCTCCAATCCTCAGGAACCAACCCCGATTCTATTGAACTCTGGAAAATAATCACCAGCGCATCCACGATTTCCCGAGCCACCTCCTTCAGTACCCTGGGATGCAGGCCATCAGGTCCCGGAGACTTATCAACCTTCAGACCGAACAGTCTCTCCAACACCAAATCCTGGCAAATAGAAATTCCCTTAAGTTCAGGTCCTTCAGCCACTGTTACCTCAGGGAGATTGCTTGTGTCTTCCCCAGTGAACACAGATCTGAAGTACCCATTTAATTCCTCTGCCATTTCTTCGTTCCCAGTAATATATTCCCCTGCTTCTGTCTTCAAGGGCCCAATTTTTGTCCTAACCATTTTTTTGCCTTGGACATACCTAAAAAAGCTTTTACTATCCTCCTTTATATTCTTGGCCAGTTTACCTTCGTACCTCATTTTTTCTCTGCGTATTTCCTTCTTACTCATCCTCTGTTGTTCTTTAAAAGCTTCCCAGTCCTCCGTTTTCCCGCTTATCTTCGCTAAGTTATACTTTTTCTCTTTTAACCTTATATGTTTCTTTACTTCCCTTGTCAGCCACGGCCGCCCATGTCTCCTCCTGGGATCTTTCTTCCTTTTAGGAATGAACTGATCCTGCATCTTCTGCATACTTGTGATAATACTTGTGATAGGTTTTACGCTTTGCATGCTAAGCCAATAAAGTAAAAGGGGAAGAACCGAGAGACTCAATGCAATTGTATAAAAATGTGCTACTTTAATTCTGGGGTGTGTCTACTTGTCTGACACCCATTCTTATAAGAATGCTTCAATAAATACCTGCTTCGGAATTTAACTCAGACTGAAATTATTGAAGAGTGAGTATATTTCTAACAGAAATATATCGCGGTTCCTTCAGTGCGGCTGGGAAATCCTGTAACTTTGTCCCTCGTGCCGTAGTGGGTGAACCTTGCTCAATAGAGATTGCAGTGATTCTAAAAGAGGATTCAACCTTTCCTGGGCAATTCCTTTTGTCATCTCCTTACAATCTTTTCACAATTTGACGTCCTGCCTATCTTTAAGTCATCAACAAGTTTAGCTACCGTATAAATACTGGTGTAGCATCCCTCACATCCTGTGACCAAATACATCTTAAAACATTATTTAAGAACAAACTGATCTTGCAGAATGAGAAATGAAGAAATGAACTATCTGCTCGGTAAAATATCTGTTTTATTAATTTCAGAAATATAGTTTAATGAAGATATTTTGCAAGGAAACCATACCAGCAATGTCCAGCAAATGAAAACAGTTTTTACTGTACTAACATCTTCCAAATGAAACCATGTCGATGTCTGAATCCTTTCATTGACAGAAAGAGCCCGTCTTTTGCCTAAATGGGCCATTACTGGGATTCTTTCACTAAGGATTATGATGGAGCCCTGTCTCCATACTGTAAATAAAGGCAGGACACCATAAAAGAGGACCTCTTCTGAAATAACCCCTGTCACCAAGTCATCCTTTATTTACACTGATCCAGCTCCCTCAGAGCCAGCTCTCAGAGTGAACAGAACCTCTGATGCTCCTGTTTATATCTGTCAGCCAGGTCTCCCCGATTCGACCAGATTCCCAATCAAGGAGCTTATATTCTATGAGATCGACCTGGTTGACCTTGTTATAGTTCTTACAACATAAAGTAAACCCCTCTCCTAATTTAAACTAGCCACATCGAAAATGTTCACCTCGTGTTGTAATCGGTTAAAATTTAAGATGCAAAGAACTACCACTATTTAAAGCAAAAATTAACAATTTTGTTCTTTAAGTCCAACAGTGAATATTCAAGCCAACAACTATTTACACTTCTTTTCTTTTAAATCTATCTTTTAACTCTCACTCTACAATACTGGTCCAAAAAAAATCCCAATTAAGATTTACAAAAAAAATCACGTTTCAAAAACCAGTCAGCTTTGTCGATTGACCGTTGTCGATTTTCCTCTGTCGACTTTCTCTTGGTCAGTTTTGATGTTCTGCTGCACAAACTTCTTATAGACAGGTCCCTTTCAGAGAACTCTTCAATTAGCAGTCTATTTGTTGGTGTCTTTGGCAGTTCTTTCTTCTAACTGTTCAAAATGTCTGATAATTATACCCCAAAACATTAGATTGTTTCATTGGTTTTTAATATTCTCAAAATACTAAATTCAAACTTGATTGGATTTTGGTATCTTGTGGCATAATTTAAAGTGATTGGTCAGATTTGAATTTGTGTTTGTTCCATGGCAACTCAGCTGCGGCTATTTGTTTCGACCAAGTGTTACATCATTACTTTGTTCAGGACTCTCCATGCTTTGTCAGTTCTTGCTTGCTTTTCAACTCTCTTAAAGGTACAGTACATCTCTGCACCTTCATAACACAGTCACAATACCTTTCAAACCCTGTGTGATAATCCTTACGCCCCAATGCTTCCTGCGCTCAAAGCAGAATAAATGCAGGGGAAGGGGAAAAGAGGTGGGTTATGGACAAATGAATGGACCGAATGGCTTTCTGTGCTCGGATGATATTCCAAATGGATGCACAGAGATAAACTGTTGAATAAGAATATTCAAAATTTGAATTTTATGAAATGCTAGGGTAACGTTTTAGTCAGTTTCAGTGGGCCTGAACTGGTAAGAGGATGCACAGTCGTTTCTGCTATAATGCAGTAGATCTGTTCTCGTGCAATCTTGTGTTAAAGGAAAACCGCGTAATAGCATCACCATTTAAATTAATGGGGCTGGAATCACATTATAACCAAGACATGCTTTGAAAGTTCCTGTTTTAGAAACAGTGTCCCCAATTCGTTAATTATGTTATACGAAATTCACATGAACGAAATGCGCGTAATAGCAGACTGACCTGTGTTATAGAGACAGCTGATGGAGCAATGGCAGCATCAGTAGAGGTGAAATGCAAAATGCAGTGAGACTGCTGTGATTGAGGTGGGTTTGTTTTGGGATAGAATCGAGCTGGGCTCAGAGTGAACAGTGTTCTGATAGACTTCTGAATGTCTGAGGAAAACTGTCCATTAAAACAGAGTACTGACGAGTTATTCTGCTGTTTGTGTATTTGCAGCTTTGTTCTCGTGAATAGCATTGCTTTGCAAGGAGACGGGTGTTCCATCTGCTCGAAAGTAGAGAATGATCTTCAACAACTCTCCGTGGCGTTAAACTGCTCCCGACAGGCAAGTTCAACACCTTTAGCAAAATAACCAGGATGTTGGGTAATGCTAATTGCAACGACTCTTCAAGTTTCCCCAAACCTACTGCGCTGTGAGTTGTTTCAATCTGAAAAAACACTGCCTGAGAAAACAGATTGATCAGTAACTTCCAGGAAAGAACTGGCAGGCGGGGGTGTTAATTGGAGGGGATGTAATTAATTTCATAAATCTGGAGGGGAGGGTGGGAACCTGAGGAAGGAGAAGCACCGATACAAATGAAAGACAAGAAAGTAAGAAACAAAAATGGAAGGCAGAAAAAAATGTGGGAGTAAAACAAGTTAAATCCAAAGGCTTTGTGTCATAATGCGGATATCACAATAAGATCAATGAATTAGCAGCACAAGTAGATATACACAGTTCCAATATAGTTACGATAATGGAGATCTGGCTGCAAGGTGATCAAGACTGGGAACTGAACGTCCAGACGTATTCATTATTTAGGAAGGACAGACAAAAGGGAAAGAAGGCGACATGGCACTGTTTGTAGAGGAGAATTCGTTGCAGGACTGAAGAAGGATATTGGCTCAGAAAATAGTGATGTATGAATCTGTATGGATAAGAAACACCAAAGGGCAGTAAATATTGTTTGGGTGTTGTCTACATGCCCCCAAACAGTAGTGGAGATGTAAGAGAAGGCAATAAACAAGAAATCAGAGATGCATGCATCAAGAGAACAACTGTAATCATGGGTGACTTTAATTTACACATAGATTGGATAAGCAATGATATGTGCTGTGTGTATGCGCTGTTTTTTGTTTCAAACAATACATTGAGGAACCAATCAGAGAATAGGCTATTTTAGATTGTCCTGTTGTCTGTATAGTGACCTGTAGGCCTACAGTGCAATGAGAACGCATTAATGAATAATCTTGTGTAGAGTCTCTTGGGGAAGAGCGACTATGATAGAAATGTCTTGAATGAGGGAACATTTCTAAGCTTGCAGCTGGCACAAAACTAGGTAGAGTTGTGAGGAGGATGCAGGAGGCTCCAAAGCAATTTAGACATGTTGACTGTGTGTGGGTGCACATATGGTAAATTCAGTGTCACATGGCGAAATGTCAAATTATACTCTTCAGTATGCAAAATAAAAAGGAAGGGTATTATTTCAGTGGTGATAAATTGGGAAGTGTGGATGTACAGAGGGGTCTGAATGTCCTTGTAAACCAGTCAATTAAAGTAAACAGGCAGGTACAGCAAGCAATTTGGAAGGTAAATGGTATACTGGCCATCATTGTAAAAGGATTTGAGTTCAGAAGTGGGGATGCCTAACTGCATATCTACACGACTAGTCAGAAGTACTGAGTACAGTTTTGGTCTTCCACCTCAAGAGAAGATGTACTTGCCATTGACGGAATTCAGCGGAGGTTCACTCGGCTGAGATCAGAGATGGCAGGACTGTCCTATGGGGAGAGAATGTGTCTATATTCACTTGAGTTTAGAAGGACAAAAGGGGATGTGATTGAAACGTATTAAATTCTAACAGGACTGGACAGATTAGATCTGGGAGGGATGTCTTCCCTGGTTGGGGAGTCTACGCCAGGGCAGTGGAGGCTGAGGCTCTGAATATATTTGAGAAATTTTTGTTTTGTTGAACTTGGATGTTATGAGTAATCCCGAGGCCTTCTCCTTCGTAGCCTGTTTTTTATTGTTTAAAAGTTTCAAAGAATTAGGGAAGAAAGTGGGAATATGACATTGAGGTAGAGGCTCAGCCACAATCAGATTGAATGGCAGAGCAAGCTCAAAGGGCCGAATGGCCTCTGCCCACTCCAAGGAGTCAATGAGGTCTGCAGATGCTGGAGATCAGAGTTGAGAGTGTGTTGCTGGAAAAGCACAGCAGGTCAGGTAGCATCCGAGGAGCAGGAAAATCGGCTTTTCTGGCTGGTTCATTCAGGCCATTGATTCCCGATGAAGGGCTCCGGCCCGAATTGTTGATTCTCCTGCTCCTCGGATGCTGCCTGACCTGCTGCGCTTTTCCAGCAACACACTCCCAACTATGCCCACTCCTAGTTTGGAAGAAAGGCTGAATGGCCTCTTGTGCTGTATAATCCTACCATTGTCACAAACTGTAATTCCTGATCAATTCTAGCCTGATAAGCATTAAATGTTTAATCTCAGCGTTGTTGGTGGTGATGTAATTGATTTATTCATTGATTTTTGCAATGTTTAAAAGTGGATATTTAGTTTAAGTAAAACCTCCGATTACTTCCTGTCCGGTGTAAGTGGTTTTGTGGTGTTTTATCTTCTCTGAAACTCTCGATCACTTCTAATACATTACACCTTCTCACCTTTTCCTTTGTGGCCTGATGTCACTACCTTCGAGTGTTGCTGACACGACTTCCATTGGTCCCATCTTCCCCATATTCACCCCTAGCATGTTTGACTATCCATTCCCTGGTTCTCTGCATTTCTCAAACCTTTTAGGACTGAGATGAGGAGAAGTGCCTTCGCCCAGAGATGGTGAGTCTGTGGAATTCATTACCACAGAAAGTGGTTGAGGCCAAAACATTGTTAATTCAAGAAGGAGAATAGCCCTGGTGACTAAAGGGATTAGGTTATTGAGCTCAATCATCAGCACTGATCATCTTGAATGGCAGAACAGGGTCAAGGGGTCGAATGGCCTACCCCTGTTCCTCTCTTCTGTTTCCATATTATAAGTAAAATATGGTGAGATTTAGAAGAAAATACAATGCTGAGCAACGTCATGATCATTAAGAGATGAACGAGGTGTGGTTGCCAGAGGGATTGATGGAATGGTGTAAAGACAAAATGAATGCTTTGCGTGTTTTGCATGTCATCCTCTTGGTGATATTGTGTTTGAGCATGGGGTCAAAGAGCAAATGCTGTTCAGTGACACCCCGCTTGACAGTGTTCCTTGACTTGGATTGGCTGTGTATCACGCTAATAGCACAGAGAAACAAACTCACTGTAAATGAGCATCTGCTTCCGGCTGGCTGGATGTTTGTCAGGAACTCTATATATTTTCTCCAGTGTTGACCTGTAGGGCTCCTGAATTAGACTGAATCCACGAGTTGAGAGTGTGATGCTGGAAAAGCACAGCAGATCAGGCAGCATCCGAACAGCAGGAGCATCAACGCTTCAGGCATAAGCCCTTCATCAGGAATAGGCTCTCCTGATGAAGGGCTTATGCCCGAAACGTCAATTCTCCTGCTCCTCGGATGCTGCCTGACCTGCTGTGCTTTTCCAGCATCACACTCTTGACTCTGATCTCCAGCATCTGCAGTCCTCATTCTCTCCTCGTTTATTTGAACCCACAAGTTCGTAATGTGTGTCTTGTTTACACTGAGTTGATCATTAGTTTGTGGAACCACCTGGACTCAGTGTATTAACTGCAAAATTCCAACTCCCCTCTGTCATAGAACTGCCACGTCCTTTCTGTTAATAATCCCCTATAATACCCCTAGCCCTAAATTTCATTTGGCTGTATTTTGCAAATATCTGTTCAGTGTTTTGTAGCTTGCCTCCTGCTAATGTATTACCTTCTCCTCTTTGGAACACTACTCTTTATTTATGTTCTCATTTATTGTTGAAAATCTTTTCTGTCTGCTGCCCTGTCCAAACTCTCCTGAGTGTTTCTCAGTGAGATTGTTGAGGTCATATATCTCAGTTCTAGAACATCACTTCCAGAGCTCCTCAGTGTAATGCCCTCACCCCAACCATCTTAGGCTGCTTTGTGACCATCCTGCCATTATAAGGTTGGGAGGGGGCAGGATCACCAATGATTGCTTAGTGTTGAATACAGTTTACTGCTCCTCAGATACTGAAGCAGTTCATGTCCAAGTGCAGCAAGATCTAGGCAATATTCTGTACAGGGCTGACAACTGATAAGCAACATTCAAGATACAAAAGTGCCAGGCACTGAGACAATCTATCTCCGCATGACCCTGACTGGGAATGCCATAGCTGACTGCCCCTATTATCAGCAAACCAAGGGGCTTGGCCAGCTGTATGAATATTGTGACTGTATACAGGAGCAGGTCAGAGGCTAGGAATACTGCAGCAAGTAACTCCCCAAAGCCTGCCCACTATCTACAAGGCACAAGTCAGGAGTGTGATGGAATACTCCCCACCTGCCTGGAGGGATGCAACTCTCACAACATTCAAGAAGCTTGACACCATCCAGGACAAGGCACCTCACATGGTGACACCAAATCCAGCGCTTTAATTTTCACTCCCTTCACCAATAAGTCTCTCTGTACTATCTGCAAGATGTCTTGCAGAAATTTACCAAGGCTCGTCGGACGGCCCCTTCCAAACCCACAGCCACCTCCCTCCAGAAGGTTAAGGGCCACCTGTCCATTCCCCTCCAAACCACTCACCATTCCTTCACTGTCACTGGGTCAAAACCCTGGAATTGTCTCCTGAAAGCTGATGTGGGGTGTAACCCACACCAAATGGTTTGAAGTGGTTGCAGCATGCAACTCAGCCCCATCACCTCGAGGGGAATTAGGGACGTAGAGTAAATGCCTAGCCAGCCACACCCACAGCCTGGACATTTGTCCCATTAATTAATTCTGGAAATCTATCCTTTTGTTCTCTCAGTCTTTACTCAGAGAGCTTCCTTGCTCTCAGTGATTTCAGTTTCAATCTCTCACTTACTGTCTGTGCTGTGAGTTATTGGTCCTCTTGCCTCTTCCTCCAGGTCAGTTCTCCTGTTTTGACCTTCCTACATCCCCTGTCCTCCGTATTCCTGTGGACCCCGTTATCACTGCTCAACACCGATCACATTTCTCAGTGCTTCCCCTCTCTGCCCTACCCATTCCGCATTGTCAGAGTTGGCAGGGTGTTTTTGTTAGATTGTGCTGGGCTCCTCCCCCAGTTCGAGATCAGTTGTAAGTCCACCCACACACTGACATAACGCTCAGTGGGGCATTATTTGGTTCAGGGTGAGACACTGGCATTTGGGTGGAGGGTGGAGGCAAGGGCATTGGGTGCAAATGGCATGGGAAGACCCTAGTGTGTATGACCTTGTGGGCACAGACAGAGTGGCAGTAAAATAGGCTGCCCTGCCCTCCCTGCTCTTCCAACCAAGTGGTTAGGGAGTGAGCTGGTGAACTTCCAACCTGGTTCTGCCCCCCACCCACTAGGATATAAATATCCTGGGTCTAGAGAGGCCCTCATAATACTGATTTCAAACAGGAATAGGGGATGCCACCTGTGCCACATTTAAACTGGCAGTGAGGTCAGGTGAAGGAGATTGGCACTGGGTCCATAGCATTATTCCCACTTTTCTGTCCCTTGTCCATCTGCTAACCTCTTCCCAGACCTGGGAATGGGGTTGGTGAGGTGATTGGGAGAGAGTTTCAGCTCTCACTATGTGAGCATCGACCTTGTCCAATATCACTGTTGCCGATGAGTTACGAATCACCTTTCCCCATTCACACTGATCTTTGCAGTTTATCACCTCGAGAGAGCAGACAGCAGTGTATCTGACAAACAGCTGGGTCCGCTATCTGTCTTCAGCTTCCGATGGATCAGATAAAACTGTATCCAGTGTCACTCTTCTCTGTAAGAAATATCACCCACTCCAACAGCTATCCTGGTCTGCCTACTGTGGGAAAGACATTGTTAATCTTAAAAGGGTGCAGAAAAGATTTACAAGGGTGTTGTTGGTGTAGGAGCTTTTGTATGGAGGGGCTGAACAGGCTGGGGCTATTTTCCCTGGAGCGTCAGGAGGCTGAGGGGTGACCACATAGAGGTTTATAAAATCATGAGGGGCAAGGATAGGGTAAATAGCCAAAATCTTTTCCCTGGGTTAGGGGAATCCTGAACTAGAGGGCATAGGTTTAAAGTGAGAGGGGAGAGGTATAAAAGGAATCTAAGGGGCAACTTTTTCACACAGAGGGTGGTATGTGTATGGAATGAGCTGCCAAAGGAAGTGGTGGAGGCTGGTATAATTATAGCATTTAAAAGTCATCTGGATGGGTATATGAATAGGAAGGGTTTACAGGGATATGGGCCAAATGCTGGCAAATGGAACTAGATTAATTTATCTGGTCGGCGTGGATGAGTTGGACCAAAGAGTCTGTTTCTGTGCTGTATAGCTCTATAACTCTGAGGGTTAACCCCCACCTCCCTCTGACTTCCCTCCTCCTCCTTAAACCTATTAACCCTGTCGACTGTATTATCATCTCTTTATAAAGGGCTCGTTGTCAGGTGTCAAAGGGATTTCTTTGTTCAGCTGCCTGTGCTGCTACCTCACAAATTGCTTGCTCCTTCTACCCATCTCAATCACTTTCTGGGCAATCAGGTTCCCTTCCTTGCACCCCCACATCTGACCACCCTCAGGCGAGTTGCCATTGGAAACCGTTGCATCGCTATCACCGTTCCTGCCTCCTTCAAGAAAAGCCCATTGATGGGGCCTCTGTCCTTGCACATGGCTTCCCCTCTGCCCCCATGTCCAAGTTCTGTGTTCCTGTCTGTGCTCCTTCCACTGCACAGATCCGTGACCATTCCTTTTCCAAATTCCCTGCTCCAAATGTGAGAAAATGTTTGGCAGGTGGTTGGAGATTTTGATCCTCGTTGGGATGGGCCCTATAAGAAATGCGAGTTTGATGTCTATCTGATGGGGCAGAGGATACTCTGCAGCTAATCATTTTCCCATGACTATTGTATTCTTTAATTCTGAAGGTATAAAATTACCTTGAAAAGGTGATGGACAAGATTGACATAACAATCTATTTGTCAACAGCTGGATCCAAGCCATTCTAGTGAGAACTGTAAAGGAAAGGAGATATTCCCACCATCTGCTCCCATCTTACTCCAGGTAGGAATCTGAGTTCATTCATAGTTTTGACTTATTTTTGTTAAAGTGGAGGGTACCAATTAGTATTTGACCTCCTCTCGAATGAGTAGATATACTTGGGCAGTGGATAACCCAAGTTAGATGAGAAGTTGGCTGAAAAATGAAGCCTTGTATCGAAACATGGAGAACAGGAGTAGGAGTATGCCATTCTGCTCTTCAAATCTACCATGTTGTTTAGTATGACTGTGGTTGATCATCCAACTCAGCCCCCTCTTCCTGCTTTCTCCCAATATCCTTTGATCTCTTTAGCCTTAAGAATTATATCTAAACTCCTTGAAAAGATTCAACATTTAGCCTCGGCAGTTTTCTGTGGTAGAGAATTCCTCAGACTCGCCACTTTGTGGATGAAGAAATTTCTCCTCATCTCAGTCGGAAATAGCCCACCCCATATCTTTACACAGTGACTCGTGGTTCTGGACACTGGTCATCACGAATATCCTTCCTGTGTTTACCCTGTCTAGTCCTGCTAGAATTGTATAGGTTTCTATAAGATCCTCCTCATTCTTGTCAGTTCCAGTGAATATAATCCTAATAGATCCAGCCTCCCTTCATACGGCAGCCCTACCACCTCAGGAATCAGTCTGGTAAAGCTAGGGTGGGTTAGGGAGTGAGGTGAACAGAGTTGGATGGCTCTGTTCTGAGGAAGGGTCACCAGACCTGAAAGGTTAACTCTGATTCTCTCCACAGATGCTGCCAGACCTGCTGAGATTTTCCAGCAACTTCTGTTTTCGTTAGGGGCTACCAATGTTAGCAAACTTTGCAAGTGATATAGCCATTTGGATACAGAACTGGCTCAAAGGTAGAAGACAGAGGGTGGTGAGGAAGGTTGTTTTTCAGACTGGAGGCCTGTGACCAGTGGAGTGCCACAAGGATTGGTGCTGGGTCCTCTACTTTTTGTCATTTACATAAATGATTTGGATGCGAGCATAAGAGGAACAGTTAGTAAGTTTGCAGATGACACCAAAATTGGAGGTGTCGTGGACAATGAAAAGGGTTACCTCAGATTACAACAGGATCTTGACCAGATGGGCCTATGGGCTGAGAAGTGGCAGATGGAGTTTAACTCAGATAAATGCGAGGTGCTGCATTTTGGGAAAGCAAATCTTAGCAGGACTTATACACTTAATGGTAAGGTCCTAGGGAGTGTTGCTGAACAAAGAGACCTTGGAGTGCAGGTTCATAGCTCCTTGAAAGTGGAGTTGCAGGTAGATAGGATAGTGAAGAAGGCATTTGGTATGCTTTCCTTTATTGGTCAGAGTATTGAGTACAGGAGTTGGGAGGTCATGTTTCGGCTATACATGACATTGGTTAGGCCACTGTTGGAATATTGCGTGCAATTCTGGTCTCCTTCCTATCGGAAAGATGTTGTGAAACTTGAAAGGGTTCTGAAAAGATTTACAAGGATGTTGCCAGGGTTGGAGGATCTGAGCTATAGGGAGAGGCTGAACAGGCTGGTGCTGTTTTCCCTGGAGTGTCGGAGGCTATGGGGTGACCTTATAGAGGTTTACAAAATTATGAGGGGCATGGATAAGATAAGTAGAAAAAAGTCTTTTCCCAGGGGTTGGGGAGTCCAGAACTAGAGGGCATAGGTTTAGGGTGAGAGGGGAAAGATATAAAAGAGACCTAAGGGGCAACTTTTTCACGCAGAGGGTGGTTTGTGTATGGAATGAGCTGCCAGAGGATGTGGTGGAGGCTGGTACAATTGCAACATTTAAAAGGCATTTGGATGGGTACATGAATAGGAAGGGTTTGGAGGGATATGGGCCAGGTGCTGGCAGGTAGGACTAGATTGGGTTGGGATATCTGGTCGGTGTGGACGGGTTGGACCGAAAGGTCTGTTTCCATGCTGTACATCTCTATGACTCTATGACTCTATATGATTACAATGTGAATGGGTCAGTTTACTAACACTACGCTGAAGGAGCTGGAGAATACGATAAAGCTGCTAAGGAATTCAAAACAGATCCAGGCAGTTTGTGCCAATGGACCTGAGCTATGGAACGTGAAATCACAGTAGCTAAGTTGTATGGTCTTGTATTTTGGAAACACAGGCTCTAGTTTCTGAATAGTGCTGAGCCAGGGGACATTTTAAATGAGAAGGCAAATACTGCAGATGCTGGAGATCTGAAATACAAATAAATAAAGTGCTAGAGTGGTTCAGTGGTTAGCACAGCTGCCTCACAGCACCAGGGTCCCAGGTTCGATTCCAGCCTTGGGCGACTGTCTGTGTGGAGTTTGCACGTTCTCCCCTTCTCTGTGTGGGTTTCCTCCAGGTGCTTTGGTTTCCTCCCACAGTCCAAAGATGTGCAGGTTAGGTGAATTGGCCATGTTAAATTGCCCATAGTGATAGGTGCATTAGTCAGAGTGAAATTGGTCTGGATGGGTTACTCTTCGGGGGGTCGGTATGGACTTGTTGGGCTGAAGGGCCTGTTTCCTCACTGTAGGGAATCTAATCTAGAGAAGCTCAGCAGGTCTAGCAGCATCTGTGGAAAGAGAAACAGTGCTAATAGTTCCAGTCTAGAATGACTAGGAAGTGTGCAGGTAGATAGGAGAGTGAAGAAGGTGTTTGGTATGCTTTCCTTTATTGGTCAGAGTATTGAGTACAGAAGTTGAGAGTCATGTTTCGGCTGTACAGGACATTGGTTAGGCCACTGTTGGAATATTGCGTGCAATTCTGGTCTCCTTCCTATTGGAAAGATGTTGTGAAAATTGAAAGGGTTCAGAAAAGATTTACAAGGATGTTGTCAGGGTTGGAGGATTTGAGCGATAGGGAGAGGCTGAACAGGCTGGGGCTGTTTTCCCTGGAGCATCGGAGACTGAGGGGTGACCTTATAGAGGTTTACAAAATTATGAGGGGCATGGATAGGATAAATAGACAAAGTCTTTTCCCTGGGGTGGGGGAGTCCAGAACTAGAGGACATAGGTTAAGGGTGAGAGGGGAAAGATGTAAAAGAGACCTAAGGGGCAACTTTTTCACACAGAGGGTGGTATGTGTACGGAATGAGCTGCTAGAGGAAGTGGTGGAGGTTGCAACATTTAAGAGGCATTTGGATGGGTATATGAATAGGAAGGGTTTGGAGGGATATGGGCTGGGTGCTGGCAGGTAGGATTAGATTGGGTTGGGATATCTGGTCAGCATGGACAGGTTGGACCGAAGGGTCTGTTTCCGTGCTGTACATCTCTATGACTCTATGATTGGAGTTGAAACATTAACTACAGTCCACACAGATGCTGCCAGAGCTGCTGACAATGTATGTGTGTTCTGGGGTGGATGATGCATTTGTAGAATTAATGGAATATTCCAACACAGGAACAGGCCATCGGCTCATCACATCTTTGTTGGCATTTTTTATCCAGACACCATCTATAATAACCCAAATCCTGCCCCTGTTCCCTTTTATTATTGCATTTTCTGTCCTATCCTCTAGAACTGAACTTGAGCAGTTCCACTCTGTAGAAATTAATAAAACAATTCTGTTGACGATAAATTAACAGATAATCCATCAATCTGAGGCTGAGGCACTGATTAATTTACACCCTCAATACTGCATTCCCTATCGTCACCAAGGCGTAAGAAACACATCCAACACGTTTACAGTGTAGAGCAGAGCCACAGGATAGAATTATAAATAAAGTACAGGAAAACCTGCCACTTTAGCCTAAAGAGAAGGTAAATGGGAGGGGAGCTCTGTGGATATACCAAGTAGAATAGAGAAGGTTGTTCCAGTGTTCTCTCTCAAATTGAAAGGATTTGTATATGAATAGGTCAAAGGAAAGTTAAGGAGAGATAAAGAAAATAAATAATGATGTGTGATTGACAATGAGAGAGCACAGACTTAAAATCAGTAACAAAAGACATAAGAGTGGTATGTGCAACAACCCAGCAGGTAGTTAAATATGCGGGCAGAGGCAGTGTGTTGGAGGCAGGTTTGTTCAAGGCATTCACAATAGAACTAGCCTGTTCGCTGCAAAGGAAGAATGTGTAGGGTTGTGGAAAGAGCAAGTAGCTCATTTGAAAAGCCGGTGTGGACGTGATGAGTGGGCTGAATGGTGTCCTGTGCTGGAATAATTCTGTAAAGTTCAGAGGAGAGAGTTTCTCTTTGCTGATGATACCACACTCGTGTTTCATATCAAGGACACCATCAGTGGCAGGTGGGCAGACTCTCTCACACCTTTAACCATCAGCCTCAGGGC
This sequence comes from Chiloscyllium punctatum, assembly GCF_047496795.1. Taxonomy (NCBI): domain Eukaryota; kingdom Metazoa; phylum Chordata; class Chondrichthyes; order Orectolobiformes; family Hemiscylliidae; genus Chiloscyllium; species Chiloscyllium punctatum. Next base: position 15,974,242 of record NC_092743.1, read on the forward strand.
ACCGTGGCACAGTGCAGGGCACTGTCAATGCTGACAGATGGGTTTTGTGGCAATGTGCCTTCCGAGGTTGTTGATCGCTGCTGACTGTGGAGCCGAGATAATACAAAGCTATCTGTCACTCGATGCTGAATCCAATCCGTACATCACAAGAACTGCAGCCATTAGGTCCAAACAGAACAGGAGAGTGAGAAGCAACAATCAGCGAACTGTGAGGGTACCAACCCTGTGGACTCACCACTCTCCTGTGCAGCTGGGAGAGGGTAGGGGCTAGGCCAGAGACAGACTTTCCATGTGGAAAATGTATCCTGGTCACCTCTTGGAAGGACAAGGTCACTACTGGGTCTTGGATTGTGCTGATTCCACTGGCTGTCCCTCCTTGCTGAGCCCAGTGTGTTTACATTGGCTCACTCACCTTGTGGCCAGTGAGCTGGCCACTGGTGGATGGCCCCCTGGGTGTCAGTGCCTCCTGTACAAGCGAGATGTCAAGGTGGCAGGCGTTGACTCTGACCTCTGGGAGAGAGTTGCCAATGGTTGCATCTGGGGGCAGGGGAAGCTCTTTGGAGATGAAGCAGAAACGCAGGGTCCAGAGGACACAGAGGTCAATGAATTATACACCTTCTCAGCCGCTGTCCATCCTCCGTGGGGAACACGCTGTGTCAGGCAGTGGTTCACCTCACAGAATGACAGGCTGCCCCCCACCACAGTATTGAAGCAGACCACTCAGCCCACTGAATATACGATAGTGCTCATGCTCCATACTAGTCTTCTCCCATGTCATCTCAACCCTTCCACACCTTCATCCCTGGAATTTGTCGAAGTTCCTTTGGAAGCTGCTAAGGTACTTTAACCAGCAGTTCCTATTCTAACCACTCTTTTAAGTCTGCAGCGTCTCTTATCTTTACCAATTTGTTCAATAACTCTGGAAGATACATGGAAGTGGTTGTATTAACAGTTTGTATTGCACTCTGCCAGCATTATCCTCTCTATCGTGTCAGCGATGAGGAGTGTACAGGTGAAGACTCTGCATCTCCTGAGGAGAAACAGCTGCTGTTCCGGGAGAAGTATGACACACTGTCTCTTGAAGCTTCCAAAAAGGTACAGAAAGCATCACCTGTCTGTTTGGTAAATGTCACTGTTAAACCAGGGCATCTGGTGTGGCTCACTCCCCTATATATGGCTCAGTGGGTAGCTCTCTGCCCTCTGAGGTGAAGGTTGTGGGTACACGAGAGACATGAGAAGCTGATGGCCCCGGTGTGGCACTGAGGGAGTGCTCACTGCCAGATTCAGCCTCTTTCGGATGTGACGTTAATCTGTCCTCTTGGGTGGATTTAAAAGATTGCAGGGTGTTATCACAAAGAACAGTGGCAAAGATCTGTGATCATCATTTTTCTCTCACCAGAAACAGACTGAGGGTCATTATGGAATTGATATCTCTGGGATCTTGCTATGTAAATTAGCTGCCTTGCATCCTACATTTCAGAAGTAGCTGGACTTTATTGGCTGATAGATGGCCTGAACTTATAGCATTACTTTCTCATTGCCTTTTGTGTGATAATTCAATAAAATCCTGTATCTTCACAACTAACCAACAGAAATGTGTAAGAAAGCCGAACAGAAATACATGATTAGGAACCAACCAAAGACTTAATTCTATCCTTTAACTCCTGACTGTGGAACTACCTGGAATTCTGTTTCCCAATATCTCTACGTGATTCAGAAATACAAACTGGTTTACATTTAACTCTGTTCCAATCTGTTAGGCTCCCCTATACCTGGAGAATAGAGAAACTAATTCTTTCTTGCCAGATAATCGAGTCAGAACCCACATTACTAGTCATACACTGCACATACTTTACCTCATGGGGAACCTGTTCTCAAACATGCCTAGTAGATTTATTTCATGATAGGCACAAAGTTTGATACTTAACAACTTAATTGGATGGGGGCAGCTCCAGCAACACTCAAGAAAACTTGACATCTTCCAGGATAAAGCTACCCACTTGATTGGCACCACATCCACAAGCATCCACTCCCTCTGCCACTGATGCTCAGTAGCAGCAGTACCATCAACAAGGTATACTTGCTGAAATTCACCAAAGCTCCTTAGATAGCACCTTCCAAATGCATAAGCATCATCACTTAGAAGGGCCAGGGCATCAGATACATGGGAAGACCAAGACCTTGCAAAGTGCCCAGTCTACTTCAGATAAGTCATCGCACTTATCATTCTGACTTGGAAATATATTGTTGTTTCTTCAGTGTTGCGTCAAATTCCTGGAATTAACTGCAGCAGAATCTCTTGTTGTGTCCAGTTGCCCTTGGTCATCCTGCTGTCTCTGAGATTCCATCAGGTTTAATTGTCACATATACCCAAGTACAGGAGTATAGTGAAAGGTGTTTAGAGTCGCCACTGTCTGGTGCCATATTACAATGCAATAGTTAGAATTAAAACCAAGAGCTGAAATTAAAGAAGGAGGCACAAAATAAGGTCCAACAAGCTCTTTATACAATTTTTGGCTCGGGCCTTGTGCCATATCATATGAAAGTTTTAAGTCACTGGATTGGCCTTTGTCTCTCCATGGAAGATTGATATGGTCCACACTATTGCCACTGTGCATCACCAGTAGAGAGAGTGGGTGGGAGCCAGTCAAGTGGGTCAGCTTTTTTTGGCATCATATAGAACTTGAGTGTTGTTAGAAAGAGACACATTTTGTTTTTGTTTGTTTTTAAATTTATCTTATACCATGATTTTATGGCTGGTGGCCTCAGATTGAGGCGTTGCCATGGAGAGTTTATCAGTTAATGATGATAGACAGTTAACTGCCCAGCTCTGTTTAGATTTTAAACAAGACAATTGCCTGTGATTGGTGAAAGCATTGCCCTGAAAAATAAGCCAGCGAATGGCTGTTTCTGATTGTATTGGGTTGAAATGGGCACAGAGTGTGTACGTGTTCTTTGTGTCTGCGGAGCTCTTTAATAAATTAGCTTCTGGTACCCCCAAGTGGACCAGACCGCAAACCTAACTGACAATCCTGAATTGGTCATTTTTCATGCACACAATTAACCAGCAAGTATTGTCTAATTGCAGATTCCCATCCAATATTGAGACTGCATCATGGGTTTTGCAGGGGGGGGATGGTTGAGGACAGTCAGTATAACGCTTGTGATAAACAGCTGAAGGGATATGATGTTCGATACAACCCACCAGTCTTTGGCACATATAGCCTACACAGCTGGCATCGCACTGGCACTGAAATCCTGTTTGCGGTGAACACCACTCATGTTGTTACTGCAGCTTCAGCCATTGCTCAAACGTTTCCGATGACTTATCTGAAGTAGACTGGGCACTTTGCAAGACCTGGAGTTTTAGTTTAAGAGCCATTCATGATTTTCTGTGATATAGCGTGGTGCCTCCCACATGTTGAGGTGCTAGTGGTGAGTAACCTCCACCTGTTTACTTCCAGCTGCTTTGGTGGTTCTGTCCTCGGCTGATCCTCAGTGGCCACACCCACAGCAGCTGTACGGTGCTACATAATGGACAGCTTCCAGAGATCAGTGTCCCATCCTTTAACTGGAGGAACCGAAACAACCCCAGCTTCCTTCTGGTAACCTGCAAGTTCAGTGTGTTTTATTTTGGTTTCGACAGCTGGTGAATCACTCAGCAACCCTGGGACAGCATCTGTGGAGAGAGAAGCTGAATTAATGTTTCTGCTCAGTGACTTCCATCAGAGTCATTAGAAATTAGAGATTGAACAGGGTTTAAGCAAGTGCAGGGAGCTGGAGTGCAGGATGTACTCGGGATGGGGGCATCTGAAATTAGAGGGTATAGGTTTAAGATGAAGGGACAAGATTTAAAAGGGACCTAAAGGGCAACTTTTTCACACAGAGGATGGTGTGTGTATGGAAAGAGCTGCCAGAGGAAGTGGTGGAGGCTGGTACAATTGCAACATTTAAAAGGTGTCTGGATGGGTATATGAATAGGAAGGGTTTGGAGGGATATGGGCCAAATGATGGCAAGTGGGATTAATTTTGGATATCTGGTTGGCATGGATGAGTTGGACCGAAGGGCCTGTTTCTGTGCTGTACATCTCTGTGACTCTGTGTGATTCAGTGACAAGGTATGATTGTCTGGTTCTGAGGAAGGGTCACTGGACCCGAAATGCTAATTCTGATTGCTCTTCACAGATGCTACCAGACCTGCTGAGCTTTTCCAGCAAATTCTGTTTTTGTTTCTGGTTGTATGGTAATGGACTAAGCAAAGAAACAAGAGTCAGATCTAGAGGGGGTGGAAATTTTGATAGCACTTGCTGTGCAAGAACGTAGTTTTTGTGATGTTAGTGTTAAAGCCAGAAAGACTCTAAAGTACTTAATGGAAAGATGAGATGCTGTTATTCTGTTTGGAGCAGTGTAAGAAGTTGAGGTTAATATCTCTATTGTTTACACCTAGAGCAGACACTTCCCACACACATGTCATCAATAACATGGAGATACATGTCACACACACACACACACACACACACACACACACACACACACACACACACACACACACACACACACAGCCATGTGGTGTGTTGGATCTCCATTATAAGTTATTTGTGGCACAAAAGCAGGCTATCCATCCCATCATGTCTGTGCTGATTGAGCAGGAGCTGTCCAGCCTGATCCAAGTTTCCAGCTCTTGGTCTTTAGCCTGATAGGTGACAGCTCATCCTGTGCATATCCAAGTGCTTTTTTTTTCAGTCCAGTGAGGGTATTCCTTTGTCTCTACAAGCCTTTTGGCAAGTTCCTTCACTCTGGCTGTTGATAATACTGTGCGCTGTCTGGGTAATGCTGCTGGTTAATTGTCAATGGATTGATTTTAATTCGACTTAGCAACCGGGAGCTTACCCATCAGTCTCCTCCCTGGTAAGATTTAGACTTTAAAGTGTTGGGGTCTGACGACATCCTGTACAATCACTCCTTTTAATTTTGATTGTGTGGGGAAGGTGCTGTAGCTGTCCTGTTAAAATGGAGGTCCAGAGCACAACAGAAAAGTCAGATCTTAAAAGTTTCCGGGCCCCACACAAAGAGAGAGAGAGAGTTTTGAATCCATTTCTTCAGTCTCCATTCACTTTTGCCATTCTGTAAGATCATGGCTGATTTCTCACTTAATCCAATATATCTCAATTTCCTCCATATCCCACATTCCCTCTGGGTAAATGCAAATCTACCAACTCGGCTTTAAAGTGAGTAATTGATCCAGAACAAATTGCCATTTGCAGAATCCCAGTGAAGAAAATCAAAATCCGCTAACCAGTTCTTATTGCAGCATTCCAGCCGGGAGTTGTGTGTGCAGACCCTGTGGAAATCCTGACAGAGCAGCTTCTAAGACTCCAGTAAGCAATTTCCCCAGCCTGGAATCCTTTGAAAGTCCTGTTAAATTGGAGAATTCAAAAGATGCTTATGAAACTATTAAACAGATACTTTAACTGTAATGTAACATAGTATTCAACAGATTCCTGAACGACATCTTTACCAGACCATTTACAATTATCCAGACACTGAACTGAAACCCCAGCCTGAACACTCTGCCCCCAGGGATCTGAGTGCCTTTTTCCTGACCATTCCCAACCTGATACCCCTCCCCACAGGCTTGCCATCCACCACGATCCACTATCGATGCTGCATCACCTTCCTGCCCCTCTGCCATCTTGCACCCATAGCACTCTACCCACTTGGCACCGTACTCCTTTCCCACCTGTCCCCCTTTCCTCAACCCACCTGGCAGCCCATATAGCTATCATTCACCCCCCACAAAACTGGCATCCCATTCAGCGGAGACGGGAATCCCCTCTTGAAAGTGCAGAGCTACCTTCTTTCGCTTATAAAAATGTAGGGCTGGAGAGATGGCCACCCTGGAAAAGTTGGCCCAATATTTCTACAGTTTTAAGATATACAGGTCCGAAATCCTTTATCTGAAAACTGAAAAGACCTAAAAGCTCAAGGTCTTCTTGAAAGTGCACCCGAGCTGACCTGAAGATGCACTTGGTTTGTGTCCTTTGGTAAAAGGCTTAGCTTCATCTGAATGCACCTTAAAGCAAAGATTTTTCCACTCAATGTGTGTACAGGCCTGTTCAGGTTCAGTGAAGTCATTTTGTTCTGAAGGAGCCAAAGAGCCCAGTAGTGATCCTGATGTATCCTGGTAAGTCGAAGTCTTTTGGTGATTGTTTAATGCCTGACAAGTTTCCTCAGTAAATAGTTGTTTATACCTTATACAAACCGATGCACCCCATGTGATCTCGAGCTGGGTGCAGCCATTAACAGGAGGTTGCAGCCATTCTGAATTATTTAACTGATTTATGAGACAAGGTGACAAAGATTTCCCCACACAGCCGACAGGTTCTGGAATTCCAGCAGATACTGAGGCCTTGATTTTAACCTTATTTGGAGCAAGTGATTAAAAGTGTGCAAATCCCTGCCTTGTTTCCAAAAACCAGAACAGCCGTAGGTGCCGAAGTTTTCGGATGAAGGATTTCTGACCTGTACTTGAACTGTCACGTGAGCCATCTTTGCTAACTGACCTATTGTGATAAATGTTTTTGAGCTCAGTTAACACTAACTTGGAATCTGTCTCTTTCTTTTTCCCCTCCAGGCTAGGATAACTGCGACAGACTTTACACTTGCTAAGTGTTTTATGCCACGTGAAAGCACTGTAATTACCATTTATCTCGCTGCAGGTGTTCTGGCCATCAATCTCCTGTTGTTTCACTTCCATTTCTGGCAGTGGCTGATGCACTATTTAATTGACAAGCACAAATCTACTTGATATAAGAGAACTGGCCTGAATACCAGCTATTTTTGGTTGTGGAGCTTTACAGATCTCCAGAGTTCATGGGAGATGATATATGGATATTCTTAGCATTTTGAGAAAAACAACTATTTTTGAACATTTTTGGATATAATATAAATTTCTTTGAAGGTAACATGTTAGAATCTACACCTTAACGATGAGAAACTGTTCCCGGTTAAGTAAATTGCATTAAAAGTGCCCAGGAGCAAGTTAATGCGAACACCGAGATGGCAGATTTATCTCGGAGTAGCAGCACACTTTGTGGAGTAAGTGGCTTTCCCATTGAACTGACTCCGTGATCCAATGTAAGGGAGAGCAGGAGCCTGCAATATCTTCATACTATCACACCAGCTTCGCTTGAAGTGTTTACAAAGATAAATTATTTAATTTATTAGAATCTCAGCATAAGAATTCATGTGAAGCCAATTTCTGACGTTTTTATTTATACTTGAAGGAGTTAGATCTCACTTTGAACTGTAGCCATAACACAGCAGATTGTACTTAAAGTGTAGCAGTGAACTAATGGTACATTTATTAGACTGTGGGAGAGTGAAGGAATGTTTCCAATATATAGAATAACTGAGTGCTTACTATTACATTTTTGCCAAAGTGTAAATTGATGTATAAAATCACGGTTAGAATCCTCAGAGTTGACATTCGATGTGGTTAAATGAGCTGTCCTGCTCAGATATTGTTGTTGATCAGAAGTTACAAAAGTCAAAAAGTGTGGTGCTGGAAAAGCACAGCTGGTCAGGCAGCATCTGAAGAGCAGGAGAATCGCCATTTCGAGCATCAGCTCTTCATTCCCGACTCTCCTGCTCCTCGGATGCTGCCTGACCTGCTGTGCTTTTCCAGCACCACACTCTCAACTCTGATCACTAGCATCTGCAGTCCTCGCTTTCTCTCCGAAGTTACAAATAAACAGTTTGCAGATAAAAGTTCACATATTACAGGCGGCACGGTGGCTCAGTGGTTAGCACTGCTGCCTCACAGCACTAGGGACCCAGGTTCAATACCTGCCTCAGGCAACTGTCTGTGTGGAGTTTGCACATTCTCCCCGTGTCTGTGTGGGTTTCCTCCGGTTGATCCGGTTTCCTCCCACAGTCCAAACCTGTGCAGGTCAGGTGAATTGGCCGTGCTAAATTGACTGTAGTCTTGGATGTAGGGGAGTTGGGTCTGGGTGGGTTGCTCTTTGGAAGGTTAGTGTGGACTTGTTGGGCTGAAGGGCCTGTTTCCACACTGTAGGTAATCTAATCTCTATTCAAAGTTCTATGATAGCAGACCCAGTAATGGGACATTCAGTGATCACTGCAGCTGCTACCTTTTACACACAATCCCTCACCCAGCCAAATATAGTATCGAGAGCACAGAAACATGTACTAGGCCTCACTAGTCTATGCCATAACTCCATCATCATAGAATGCCCACATTTGGCCAATTTAGTCCACACTGACCTGCCTCCCAACTTCCTACCCTATCCCTGTAACCCTGCATTTATACTTCACCCAAGTTGTGTACTCCTAAACTTCATCTAAGGCTATCGTTCTGTTCCATTCTCACTCACTTATATGTCCGCTTCCCCTTAAATATGTCTGGTAACGAGTTCCACATGCTAACCCCTCTTTTAAATAGAGAAAGTTTTCCCAAGTTCCCTGTTAGGTCCATTAGTGATAGTCTTCTATTTATGGCCTCGCGATCAGGTCTTCTGCTGAATCAGAGGCACTCTGTCTTCCCTGTGAAACCTTTTAATTATTCCCGGCAGTATGGAATGTGGAATGGACGTTGGTGTCTCTGGCTCACACAGACCTCGATAGCACACAGTGATAGGAATCAAGGTGAGATCATTCATTCTTCACTGTCCCATGGTTTTCAGTTTATTATTTGGGTTAACTGCAGCAATCCTGAGGGCAAAGATTTAAAGAGAGACGATATGTTTTTATCATCGTTGTTCTTGTATAGGGCAAACCCAGCAGCATGGAGTGGTGCTGGACAGGAGCTTGCTTGCTGTTCCCCACCTCAGTAAACTCTGGCTTAGCGAATGTCGAAAGAAATCTCAAAGCACAATTCCAATCTCTTTACAGGCCAAGGGAGGAAACTCTGCATTTTACTTTGCCCCTGACACCTGTATTCCTTTTAACTGGTTTGCAGTGAATTAATAAGTGACTTGTAGCCCTTTGACTTTGTAAGGATTGTTTTAACCTGACTTGTCTAGTCCTATTTAGACCTTATATAAGCAGGACAGCTTCTTTAATGTAGAATGGTTCTAATCTTCCATTGAACAACTGTGTCCGATTAGAGTATATTGCTGACTCTTTTATGTTTTGAGTTTGGCTTTTATGAAAAGCACACTTTTTAAAGTCATGGTGTAATATTTGAGCAGCTGTATTATTGGATCCAAATCGGTGGCCTTTGGGTAAATCGCTCTGTTCACAATATCTGAGCTGCACAGTGGACGTTAAAGACTAACAGCTTTGAGCCAAGATGCTACACCCTTCGTAAAAATGATTTGCCAAATCAAATTCCATTCCAAATGTCGTTTCCTTTAAAACTGTGTGCCAATGTCTGCGGTGTATAGGAGCTGGTTTGTGGGATGAGAATGTTTAGGTATCCAGGCCGTGTACCATGATTTTCTGGTCAACGATGGCTCAATTCCAGGCCCCTCTGATGTCATTTCCTGATGCTGGGTAACAGTTCCATTGTGATGGCATCCTCTTGTTTTCGCAAGTGGCCACTCTGCTAGTTTGTAGAGTGCTGCACAGGTCGGCCAGCCCTTAACTGTATTCTTTTAAAGATTGGGAGACTCACAGCAGCAGGAAGTTAGCAAATCCACCCCTGTCCCTCAACAATTGCTACAGAGCACGGAGCTGATTGTCATCATCCAGGTCCAACTGAGTATCAGTTGAGATCTGAAGCCCATGGCTCACAGCACTGACCTATGCACGACATTTGTTAACTAAACCCATTATGGACATTCCAGTTTATTTGGAATCGACTATTGTGACACTTTGAGAAGCACAATGCACCAATGTTTTTATTCAGTAGGAATTCACCAGCATCAGCTCCATCTGTTGAAGCGTACAATAAAATATGTGCTCAGCTAGTTAACAGGAAAGAGAGTTTCCAACATCCTAGTGAGTGCTGTATTGATGTGCAATTCCAATGTAATGAAGTACCAAAGTCTGCATTGATATTTGGTGAAATAAATAATTATCTGGAAACAAAATAGTCTTTTTTGAACACGAGGTATGTGACAAACGTCAGAGGAACAGTGTAGATGTACCTATTGCACTGATTCATCCTCTTACCCCTTTGCGTTTTCTGTGGAGTGATAGAGATATCTGAAGATTACTAATTTTTACATCCTACTAACTAACTTTCAACTTTGCTACCAAAATTCTGACTGCTAGCCCACATCCTTCCTACCCAATGTCACTGGTACCAAGTGGACCATAATCTCTGGGGCTGTTCAGCCTCTCTCAGAACAACAATGTTCTGTAGATGCTCAGTGACAGAAGGAGCTCTCATGGTACAGTGGGTGATGTCTCTGGTTCGGAACCACAAGCTCTGCATCCTGGTCTGACTGCTGGACTTCAATGACCAAACGGTTTCTCCAGCAGAGTACAGAAAAACTGGGCGGCCCAGTTGGACGGGAGGGAAAGATGAAGAGTGAAAATGCAGTACTGTCAAGGGGCTCATTAAGGGGAACAGACAGACATTTCCGCAGCCAGAGATGTGACTGCAGGATGGTATGTCGCTTCTCTGTTGCCAGGGTCAAGGATGTCTCAAGTACAAGAGGTCACAGATTGAAAGTGATTAGCCTGGGATGTGTGGTGGAGGTAGGTTCATATGCGGCATTCAAAAGGGGGTTAGATATTTATTTAAATGGGAACAGTGTGTGGTGGAAGGGTGGGAGATTGGCACTTTCCTGCTGCGACAATTCTGGGGGTAGGGATCAGGTGAGGAATTGTCAAACTGTCCCAGGTAATAGATCCCAGGCTCAAAACAAGCTGTTTTGTTTGTATTTATCATTATTCACTTTTGAACTGATATGAAAATTTTTCTCTGATAACGAAAATTTTTTAGTGACTCCAATCACTTAAGAACCAACCGGGAGATCTACTGTTCAATGCAATGACAATTTGGGGCTTTGCTTGCAACTTTTGGAATGAGATTACTCTTGTCTAGTCTTAACCGACTTGTGGCATTTTATAGCATGTTATGTTAGAAATGTATATTTGCAGTAGGTATAATAAAGTCAAGGTCATCATAGTAATAATGGAATGTAAGGCTGCTCTCTCATTCGAGACGACTGGTGGTGGTTTAATCTGAGAGTCCCACACCTCCGTAGAGGGGAGAATTTGAGAAGGAGAGTCCTTATTGGTAACTTCAGCTAGTACGGGAAGTGAACTCACATTATCCATGATTTGGAAATGCCAGTGTTAGACTGGGGTGTACAAAGTTAAAAATCACACAACACCAGGTTATAGTCCAACAGGTTTAATTGCAAGCACTAGCTTTCGGAGCGCTGCTGTGGTGCTCAGGTACAGGCTGCAGAAGCAGCGCACCAAAAGCTAATGCTTCCAATTAAACCTGTTTACTATAACCTGGTTTGTGATTTTTAACTTCAAATTATCCAATTAATGTCAGAGGGCTTAATTCTACTATCTGCATTCTCTTCAATTTGTAGGCTGCATACTTTTAATTATGGAAGAAAGAGCCTGTATATAGTCAAAAGCAACAAATACACAGAACTGATACTTAAAAACTTTCCACCTGCACAAACATTTCATTGATGTCCACAGTGGATTTCATACATTCGCCAAATGCTCCTTTCTGACTGTGCTGTCTTTCTGCCAGCTCTCCCCAGTCCCTTCAAATTAACTATTCATCTGCATCATCTTTTTCAGACACCAATTCCCTTGTTAAAAGCTCAACTGAAGTCCTTTGTGTGTGTGTATGTCTGTCTGGAGATGGGGATTACCACTTTTCACATCCTACTCGTTCACTTTCAGCTTTGCTCTCTAAAGTCTGATTGCCGGAGCACACCCCTCATTCCTACCCAATGTCACTGGTACCAAGTGGATCACAACCTCTGGGGCTGTTCAGCCTCTCTCAGAACAAGAATGTTCTGTAGCTGCTCAGTGATAGAAGGAGCTCTCGTGGTACAGTGGCTGATGTCTCTGGCTCAGCTTGACAGGTACAGGTTGATAATCAGAATGCTCCAATCTGAGCACTTGGTAGCTTCCCAAACCCAGGTCAGTTAAAGAGTCCAAGTGATATGCAGATTTTTAAAAAAATACTTTCTTGGGATGTGGGCTTTGTCAGTAAGGCCATCCTTACAGAATTATCCTGGGAACTGCATCATTATCAGGAGGCTATTTCCAGGCAACGCCAATACTGTGGGGCTAGAGACACCTATAGGCCAGATCAGGTAAGGACAGACAATTCCATTCTTCAAAGGAATTAGTAATACTAAATATTAATTTTTCTACTAAATTGACAAAATAGGCTATCGTTGCTGAGAACAGCTTTATGTTCCAGATTTTTGTGAATCAAATTCATATCTCACCAGTTGTTTTGTCTAGGCTCTAGGCTTTTGGGTCATAGTGACCTTATGGTAATACCACCATCCTGCCCTCAATCGTAGGATTTATCATGACACCCTGTTTCTTTCAATTTAATGATAAGCCTTTTGCTGGCAACTTATAACCAATTGTGCTCCATTGATTGTGAGACAGGATGGTGTTTTTCCCATATCCTACTGTCCCCAGTTCATTTTTTGAGATCAAAATCTCTAACTGCTACCAACAGTAGTTGACCAATACTTAACATGTACATATGACCAACCTTGCTGCAATAATCTTTAAATAGGTTTGTACTAACCTATTTAAAGATCTTACTTTTACTTGTTCTCAGGATGTAGATAACTCTGGTATGATGGTATTTCATGCCAATTGCAGCTGTCCTGAGAAGATATTGGGGCATTTCGCTGTCAAATACAATATGGGACTGAAATGAAATAAAATTGCAGAATAGTACTAGCATAGATAAGGCCATTTCACTCATTCTATCCAGGTTAGCGCTTCAAGAGCAATTCACCTCATCCCACTATTCCCTCACAACCTTGTAATTATTTCTCTTCTTTTGATTAAGACCTACTTCTCTTTTCTGTCCTTCAAAGTTTGAACATCTCTAATGTGTTGTATTTCTTTTTTCCAAAGGCAGCAGCCTCAGCTTCCCCAATCTATCCACATCAGTCCCACTTCCTTCAATCAGTTTCATTTTTACAGTGACCCAGCACTGGTTCATGGTCATTTCCAATGTTCACCAATGATCAACAAGATTCTTTTCGGAATATTGCACAATTTACTCACCAGCAGATGTGGACCTATAATTTGGGATTAGAACAGCAGGAAATATCATACTGATAGGGGTATCCGGGACTACAGAGTCAAGTACGATCCATTAAACATTACTGAATAGTCTCCCAAAATAGACAATTCACTTCATATAATTGTCAGTCCATTTGATTTAATATTTGATCTAAGGGCTACATCAAAATGCTCAGAAATACACTAAATAAGAAGCCCACATCTGTCAATATGCATCAAGATCCCTATTTATGACTCAGATTGGGTGAACTCAGTCCCACTTTGCTTTCCAGGGGTTTCTGGCTGAATTTGCAGAGCAGCTGCCACAATGCAGTCCAGTGCAGGAAGCCAGGAAGGGCAGCAGTGGATTGGTGCTGAATCTATACCCGCAGTTTGTTTTCAGCAGTTGCTGCTGTATTCTGTGGTTTGTTGATCCATGAGCTACTGAGAGAAGCCACGTGGGTAAGTTACTTAAGGAGGTAGTGTGCAAGTGTTAGGGTGGCAGTAGTAAGGTGGCAGGTGTTATGGACCAGACCAAACCCCCTCAAAATATATTAAGAAGAGAACCTAAACCCATCTCTTTCTTATTTTAAAGGCAAGCGCCAGGCATCGTGTCGATTGGTCAAACTACCAGGCCTGAAGCAAAACACACTTTAATCATACACTATGATTAAAATACAACAAAAGAAAAAACCTGGAATAACAACTCTATTGGAAAACTTGACACAGTAGTAGATTATTTAACTACTAAACAGTAACTGTCCAAATATCGGAACATCCCATAAACACACCCATGGCATTAGCAGCTTCAGTAAAATAGATCATCTCATATGCAATTCTCCAGTCTAGGAAGAAAACACAGAAAAGAGAAAACAGAGAGAGAGAGAGAGAGAGAGAGAGAGAGTAGCAGGGAGAGATGGACTGCAGCTTCAAGACCCCAGCAACAACTGATACTGAAAGCTGAAACTAAAACTCCTGGTTCTGTGGGAGTTTGACCCCGCCCATTCAGGCTGCTTCTGTTGTTCAAACTTTAAACAAAAGCCCCCCAAGCCTAACAAGCTGTTTACTTTATTGGCTGTGGCCAGTCTGCCCGATGCCTCTGTCACAGTGTGCCTTCGTTAAAAAAAAGGTCAAAACACACATCTTAAAGCCATAGAATAGTCACACAGGTGAACGGGGGACGTTGGTAAGTGAGTGAGGCCTGAGGATACGGTGGGCTAGAAAAGGAGGTTAGTTTGTTAGAACAACAAGAATTGGGTCAATTGAGGGGATGTCATGGGGACACAGAGATTCAGATCAATGCAAGGTTGGGTTGTAAGGTAAGGTTGGGGTGAGGGAAGGAAGGGTCACTAGAAGCGAGTTTTATGGTTAGCCAGGATTTATAGCAGAGATTAACTGCTTGGAAGTGTCCCAACTGGTCAGGTAAATCAATGGGAGCTCTCTCAAGTCTCTGATTCTAATTCAGAGTTGGGGACTTTTCTGCAAGGTTCCAGGTGTTAAATGATTGGCCTTTGGGAAGTTTAAAGTTTCTAGGCCATTCCTGTGTAGTCATCGGCAGATCTATAATAAACGTATTTTTTTGCCTAAAGCATACTGGCACGCCTACAAAATAAAAGACTCAACTTCTAAGATACCTACCAGCTGAGTAATTCTCAAACTTTTAGGCAAAAGTGAGGACTGTAGATGCTGGAGATCTTAGTCTAGTTCAGAGTGGTGCTGGAAAAGCACAGCAGGTCAGGCAGCATCCAAGGAACAGGAAAATCGACGTTTCAGGCAGAAGCTCTTCACCAGAAATGAAGGCCTCATTCCTGATGAAGAGCTTTTGCCTGAAATGTCGATTTTCCTGCTCCATTCTCAAACTTGTGTTTGGTGAAGGCTCCCATTTCAAATGGGTTGTAAAGTTTAAAGAAAAAATGTCAATATCTTGTTATCTGAACATTTATAAACCTGTGAATTCCTCACCTCAGGACACCCCTTGTTCTTCCTGGAGTGAGTTTAGGCTCAGGATGTTCTGATGGGGGTCTCAGTTTTTATTGAGAGTCTCAATGCCCAGTTACTGAGTATTTTAGTTTTTTCCCTCTCCCTAGATCCCATTGATTTTTTTTAAAACTAGCCTATACGACAATTTTTGTTGCCATGGCTACAGGTGCTTTAACTCACTGATCTGGCATCTGACTCCTCACTCTTCCAGGTGACTAGATCTGGGTAGTGTGGTGGATGTGGTCTACATAGATTTTGGTAAGGTTTTTAACACGATCACATATGGGAGACTGCTCAGGAAGGTAAGCGCCCTTAGGATTCAGGGCTATTTGACAAATTGGATCCAAAATTAGCTCAGTGGCAGGAGCAGAGGGTGATGGTCAAATGAAACCAAAATTTGCTGCAGAGATGGTTCGTAAGTTTGCAGGTGACACCAACATTGGTGGTACGGTGGACTGTGAAGAGCGTTATCCAAGAATACAAAGGAATCTTGATAAATTGGGCTAATGGGCTGAGAAGTGGCAGATGGAGTTCAATTTAGATATTGCATTTTGGTAAAACTAACAAGGGCACGACTTACACGTTTCATGGTAGGGCGTTGGGAGTGTTAGTGTCGATGAAGTGTGGAGCTGGATAAAAGCATAGCAGGTCAAGCAGCATCAGAGGAGCAGGGAGTTGGTGTTTCAGATCAGAACCTTTCAGTAGGACTGGGGAGTGTTGTCGAACAGAGAGACCTAGGGGTTCAGGTACATAGTTCCTTAAAAGTTGCATCATAGGTAGGCAGGGTAGGAAAGAAAGCATTTGGCATGCTTGCCTTCATTGCTCAGACCATTGAGTATGGGGATTGGGACATCACGTTGAGATTTTATAGGATACTGGTGAGGCCACTTTTGGATTACTGTGTACAGTTCTGGTTGCCCTGCTACAGGAAGGATATTATTAAAGTGGACAAGGTTCAGAAAAGATTTACCAGGCAGTTACTGGGAGCGGAAGGTTTGAGTTATAAGGAGAATCTTGGAACTTTTTCACTGGAGCATAGGAGGATGAGGTGTGAGCTTATAAAGGTTTATAAAACACGAGAGGCGTATATAAGGTGAATTGCAAAGGTTTTTTCCCTTGGGAAGGGGAGTTCAAAACTAGAGGGTATATTTTTTAAGGTGAGAGGAGAAAGATTTAAAAGGGACCTGAGGGGCAACCTTTTCACACAGAGGGTGGTGTGTGTGTGGAATAAACTATCAGGGGAAGTGCAGATGCTGATACAGTTACAACATTTCAAAGATATTTGGACAGGTACGTGAATAGGAAAGATTTAGAGGGATATGGTACAAATGCAGGCAAATGGGATTAGTTTAGTTTGGGAAATTTGACATAGATGAGTTGGACCAAAGGGCCTGTTTCTGTGCTGTATGGCAGATAGCTGGCAGTATCTGTGATGATAGAACAGAGTTAACATTTTGGGTCTGGTGACTCCTTACCAGAACCCACATGGTTGAAAGCTGTTTTTGTGACTGGAAGCCTGTGTTCAGCGATGTACCTCAGGGTTCAGTACTGGGTCCCTGGCTGTTTGTATGTTCACTAATGATCTAGACGTGAATGTGAGAGACTTCATTAGTAAGTTTGCAGAGATGAACATTGGTGATGTGTATAGTGAGAAGATCTTAGACTGCAGAATGATATAGGAGAAAGTGAGCACTTCAGATTCTGGAGATCAGAGTCAAGAGTGTGTTACTAGGAAAGCACAGCAGGTCAGGCAGGATCTGAGGAGCAGGAGAATTGACATTTCAGGCATAAGCCCTTCGTCAGGAATGAGGCTTGTGGGTCAGGGCTGAGAGATAAATGGGAGGGGGGTAGGGTTTGGGGGAAGGTAGCTGGGAAAGTGATAGGTGGATGAAGGTGAGGGAGAAGGTGATAGGTCGGGGGGGGAGTGATGGACAGGTCAGGAGGGCAGTGCTGAGTTGGAGGCTTGGGACTGGGATAATGCGGGAGGAAGGGAAATGAGAAAGCTGGTGAAATCCACATTGATCCTGTGTGGTTGCAGGGTCCTAAGGTGGAATATGAGGCGTTCCTCCTCCAGGTGTCAGGTGGTAACGGTTTGGTGGTGGAGGAGGCCCAGGACCTGCATGTCCTTGACGGAGTGGGAGGGAGAGTTGAAGTGTTCAGCCATGGGGCAGTGGGGTTGATAGGCGCGGGTGTCCCAGAGATGGTCTCTGAAATGATCCGCAAGAAGGCGTCCTGTCTCCCCGATATAGAGGAGACCATACCGGGTGTAATGGATGCAGTAGATGACATTGGTAGAGATATAGGTAAATTTCTGATGGAAGTCCCAAGCCTCCAACTCGGCACCACCCTCTTGACCTGTCCATCATTCCTCCCCACCCCCCGACCTATCACCTTCTCACCTTCATCCACCTATTGCTTTCCTTGCTACCCTTCCCCCCCCCTCCCCACCCCCCACCCTTTTATCTCTCAGTGCCCACCCACAAGTCTCATTCCTGATGAAGGGCTTATGCCTAAAAACGTTGATTTTCCTGCTCCTCAGATGCTGCCTGACTGCTGTGCTTTCCCAGCACCACACTCTCGATGCTGCAGAATGATATAGATGGGTTGGTTAGATGGGCAGAACAATGGCAAGTGGAATTTCATTCTCAAAGCATACGGTGATGTATTTTCGGGTGGGGGAAGGGGTCTAACAGAGCAAGGGAGAACATGATGAATGGTTCAGATGATGGAAGTACGGAGGATAAGAGGGACCTTGGTGAACATGTCCATAGATCCAGAACAGGTGGATCAGGTGATTAAGGAGGCAGATGGGAAACTTACCTTCATGAGGCAAGGCATTGAACACAAGGAGCTGGGAGCTTCTGAAGCTGTGGAAGATGGGAGTTTGGGGGGGGAAATAGACTCAATGGGCTGAATGGCCTACCTCTGCCCCTATGTTCTGATGCCACGGTGAATTTCTTGACCATACCCTCTATATTTAAATCCAAATCATTAATGGACACCACCAAGGGCCCAGCACTAAACCCTGTGGAACCCCAGTGGGAAAAGATTTCCCTTTACCACTTCCCTCTGCTTCCTGCCTCTCAGCCAGTTTTGGATCCATTGTACAACTTTTCCTTCCATCTGACGGGCTCGTACTTTCTTGATCAGGCTGTCAGGTTTTTCTGCCACCTGACCACATAGAACATAGAACAATACAGCACAGAACAGGCCCTTCGGCCCACGATGTTGTGCCGAACATTTGTCCTAGCTTAAGCACCTATCCATGTACCTATCCAATTGCCGCTTAAAGGTCACCAATGATTCTGACTCTACCCAGAGAGTGATGGAGGCATGGAATGCGCTGCCTCTAGGAGTGACATCCCCCCTCTACCTTCCACCCTTCACCTTAAATTTATGTCCCCTTGTAACACTCTGTTGTACCCAGGGAAAAAGTCTCTGACTGTCTATCTATTCCCCTGATCATGTGTAGTGTCTCCCACCCTCCCTCCTCCTCTAACCTAAAAAAAAGGTAAGCTACTTGGTGTTCTTGTTTTGGAGACTAAGTGTAGAGTAATGGCAGCGCAGGCAGTGGAACGTTCCTCCTGCAGGATGTTTGAGGTAGGGGTGACCACCGATGCTCCTGCTGACTTCACCTGCAGGAAGTGCAGCCAGCTCCAGCTCCTCACAGACCGCGTTAGGGAACTGGAGCTGGAGTTGGATGAACTGAGAATTATTCGAGAGGCTGAGAGGGTGATAGGTGGAAGCTACAGGGACATAGTTACGCCGGAGAACAGAGGTAGCTGGGTAACAGTTAGAGGTGGGAAGGGGAGGAAGCAGGTGGTGCAGGGATCCCCTGCGGTCGTTCCCCTCAACAATAAGTATACCGCTTTGGATACTGTTGGGGGGGGGATGGCCTAGCAGGGGTAAGCTGCAGTGACTGGGTCTCTGGCACGAGGTCTGGCTCTGAGGCTCAGAAGGGAAAGGGGGAGAGGAGGAGAGCACTAGTTATAGGAGACTCTATAGTGAGAGGGACAGATAGGTGGTTCTGTGGATATGGGCGAGACTCTCGGAATGGTTTGTTGCCTCCCGGGTGCTAGGGTCCGAGACGTCTCGGACTGTGTCTTCAGAATCCTTAAGGGGGAGGGTGTGCAGCCAGAAGTCGTGGTGCACATTGGCACCAACGACGTAGGTAGGAAGAGGGGTGGGGAGGTCATTCAGGAGCTCAGGGAGTTAGGCTGGAAGCTAAAAGCTAGGACGGACAGAGTCGTCATCTCTGGGTTGTTGCCGGTTCCACGTGACAGTGAGGCAAGGAATAGGGAGAGAGTGCAGTTGAACACGTGGCTGCAAGGATGGTGTAAGAGGGAGGGCTTCAGGTATTTGGACAATTGGACTGCATTCTGGGGAAGGTGGGACCTGTACAAGCAGGATGGGTTGCACCTGAACCAGAAGGGCACCAATATCCTGGGGGGTAGGTTTGCTAGCACTCTTCGGGGGGGGTTTAAACTAATTTGGCAGGGGGATGGGATCTGGACTTGTAGTCCAGCAAGTAGGTTAGCTGTTTTTCAGGATGTCCAAGAATGTAGGGAGTCTGTGGAGAAGGTAGCACTGACAGGGAATACTTGCGGACACAGAGATGGGCTCAAGTGTGTATACTTCAACGCAAGGAGTATCAGAAATAAGGTGGGTGAACTTAAGGCGTGGATCGGTACTTGGGACTACGATGTTGTGGCCATCACGGAAACGTGGATAGAAGAGGGACAGGAATGGTTGTTGGAGGTTCCTGGTTACAGATGTTTCAGTAAGATTAGGGAGGGTGGTAAAAAAGGAGGGGGGGGGGTGGCGTTGCTAATTAGAAATGGTATAACGGCTGCAGAAAGGCAGGTCGGGGGGATCTGCCTTTGGAGGTAGTATGGGCTGAAGTCAGAAATAGGAAAGGTGCAGTCACCTTGTTGGGTGTTTACTATAGGCCCCCCAATAGCAGCAGAGATGTGGAGAAACAGATTGGGAAACAGATTTTGGAAAGGTGCAAAAGCCACAGGGTAGTAGTCATGGGCAATTTCAACTTCCCAAATATTGATTGGAAGCTCTTTAGATCAAGTAGAGTGGATGGGACGGTGTTTGTGCAGTGTGTCCAGGAAGCTTTTCTAACTCAGTATGTAGATTGTCCGACCAGAGGGGAGGCCATATTGGATTTGGTACTCGGTAACGAACCGGGACAAGTGATGGGCTTGTTAGTGGGTGAGCATTTTGCTGATGGTGACCACAATTCTGTGACTTTCACCTTGGTTATGGAGAGAGATAGGTGTGTGCAACAGGGTAGGTTTTACAATCGGGGGAAGGGTAAATACGATGCTGTAAGACAGGATCTGAGGAGCATAAATTGGGAGCATAGGCTGTCAGGGAAGGATGTGGTGGAAATGTGGAACTTTTTCAAGGAACAGATATGACATGTCCTTGATATGTATGTACCTGTCAGGCAGGAAAGAGATGGTCGTGTGAGGGAACCTTGGTTGACGAGGGAGGTTGAATATCTAGTAAAGAGGAAGGAGGAGGCTTACATAAGGCTGAGGAAACAAGGTTCAGACAGAGCGTTGGAGGGATACAGGATAGCCAGGAGGGAGCTGAAGAAAGGGATTAGGAGAGCTAAGAGACGGCATGAAAAATCTTTGGCGGGTGGGATCAAGGATAACCCCAAGGCCTTTTATGCGTATGTGAGAAACATGAGAATGACGAGAACAAGGGTAGGTCCAAGCAAGGACAGTAGTGGGAGACTGTGTATTGAGTCGGAAGAGATAGGAGAGGTCTTGAATGAGTACTTTTCTTCAGTATTTACAAATGAGAGGGACCGTATTGTTGAAGAGGAGAGTATGAAACGGATTAGTAAGCTAGAGGAGATACTTGTTAGGAAGGAAGATGTGTTGGGAATTTTGAAAAACTTGAGGATAGACAAGTCCCCCAGGCCTGACGGGATATATCCTGGGATTATGTGGGAAGCAAGAGAGGAAATTGCAGAGCCGTTGGCAATGATCTTTTCGTCTTCACTGTCAACGGGGGTGGTACCAGGGACTGGAGAGTGGCGAATGTTGTGCCCTGTTCAAAAAAGGGAATAGGGATAACCCCGGGAATTACCGGCCAGTTAGTCTTACTTCAGTGGTAGACAAAGTAATGGAAAGGGTACTGAGGGATAGGATTTATGAGTATCTAGAAAGACACTGCTTGATTAGGGACAGCCAGCATGGATTTGTGAGGGGTACGTCTTGCCTTACAAGTCTTATTGAATTCTTTGAGGAGGCGACCAAGCATGTGGATGAGGGTAGAGCAGTGGATGTAGTGTACATGGATTTTAGTAAGGCATTTGATAAGGTTCCCCATGGTAGGCTTATGCGGAAAGTCAGGAGGCATGGGATAGTGGGAAGTTTGGCCAGAGAACTGGCTAACTGGTTGAAGTCAGAGAGTGGTGGTAGTTGGTAAATATTCAGCCTGGAACCAAGTTACAAGTGGAGTTCCACAGGGATCAGTTCTAGATCCTCTGCTGTTTGTAATTTTTATTAATGACTTGGAAGAGGGAGTCAAAGGGTGGGTCAGTAAATTTGCAGATGATACGAAGATTGGTGGAGTTGTGGATAGTGAGGAGGGCTGTTGTCGGCTGCAAAGGGACTTAGATATGATGCAGAGCTGGGCTGAGGAGTGGCAGATGGAGTTGAACCCTGCCAAGTGTGAGGTTGTCCATTTTGGAAGGACAAATAAGAATGCGGAATACAGGGTTAACTGTAGGGTTCTTAGTAAGGTGGAGGAGCAGAGGGATCTTGGGGTCTATATTCATAGATCTTTGAAAGTTGCCACTCAGGTGGATAGAGCTTGTAAGAAGGCCTATGGTGTATTAGTATTCATTAGCAGAGGGATTGAATTCAAGAGTCATGAGGTAATGTTGCAGCTGTACAGGACCTTGGTAAGGCCATATTTGGAGTACTGTGTGCAGTTCTGGTCGCCTCACTTTAGGAAAGATGTGGAAGCTTTGGAGAGAGTGCAGAGGAGATTTACCAGGATGTTGCCTGGAATGGAGAATAGGTCGTATGAGGATAGGTGAGAGTGCTAGGCCTTTGTTCAAAGCAGAATTTGATTACACTTCCTGGAACTTTCAAATTGATACAACTTGCCCTGGGACTATACATTTGACATGGAACAAATATTAAGAAAATTTGAATCAGAAGCAGGCAACAAAGAATGGATCTTATGTAGACCAATAGAATTTCTTGCAATTTCTGTAATGAGAGTCCAAACATATTGTAATGCACTTTTCCAAATCTTATGAATAAAGTATATTTTTGGGAAAAAAAGGCTGTTTCAATGTCCTTGTATCAGAAAACATTACAATTATTAACCTTAATTAATTCTGAATGCAGGGGTGCATGGATTTAATGGCTAGTACACTGAGCAGCTGTGGCCACCACATCATAGGAAGGAGATGTTAGTCTTGGAGTATTGTAGATTTACAAGACTGATACCTCGACCGAGATTATGTTGAGGACAGATTATGCAAACTAGGCCTGTTTTCTCTGGAATTTAGTAGGTTAAAGATAATCTGATTGAAATCTTCAAGATATTAACAGGAAAAGACAGAGCAGATGAACTATTCCCACTGGTTGGAGATTCTAGAGCCTAGTCTGAGAAGTAGAACCAGATCATTCAGGACAGACAGATATTAGGAAGCACATCTGCACACAAAGGGTGGGAGATGTTTGAAACTCTTGCACACATGGCAGTAGATGCTGGGTCAGCTGTTAATCTAAATCTGAGATGATACATATTTGTTGAGTAAAGGTATTACGGGATTATGGAGTTATGCTGTACATCGGCCACGATCTCGTTAAATGGTGAAATAGGATTGAGGGGCTTTAATTAAAATTACTGCTGGCTCGCGGGCACCACTGGCTGAGCCAGCATTTACTTCCTATCCCGAGCTGCCCTGCCTTCTTGAACTGCTACAGTCCACATGCTGCAGTAGTTAACCCACAACTCCACTAGGAACAGAATTCCAGGATTTTGATCCGATGACAGTGAAGGGATGTCAATATATTTCCAAGTCAGGGCGATAAATGGCTTGGAAGGTAACTTGCAGGTGCTGGTTTATCTGGTGGTGTGTTCTTTCTAGATGACAGAGATTGGGGATTGGAAGGTGCTGGCTAGGGATCTTTGGCAAATTTCCACAGTTGTGACTGAGCTTCGGTAATGGCAGATATTGGTTTGTGGCTGTGGTGCCAATCAAGTGGGCTACTTTGCCCAGGCAAGTGGCAGTATTCCATCAATTCCTGACAGGTTTTGAGGAGTCAGGTGGTGAGATACTTGCCACAGTATTCCTAATTTCTGACCTGCTCTTGTAGTCACTGTATTTATATAGTGAGCCCATTTGAGTTTCTGGTTAATGGTAACTTCCAGGATGTTGATAGTGGAGGGCTTAGTGCTAGTAACACCATTGAATGTCAAGGGGAGGTGATTCAATTGTCTCGTGAGGAGAAGACCATTACCTGGTATTTATGTGGCACAAGTGTTACTCCTGTGCCCATCATCTAGGTGAGGGTCGATCTTCTGCTGCTGAAAAACCAAAACAGTCATCTTTGTGTTGGTGAGGGACGACGTTGGTGTCCTCTCCAAGTACATCTGCAGGAAGTGCACCCAACTCTCACTTCTCCAAGACTGTGTTCGGGAACTGGAGCAGGAGCTGGATGAACTTCGGATCATTCGGGAGACAGAGGCTGTGATAGATAAGAGTTACAGGGAAGTAGTTACTCCTAGGCAGGAAGAAAGCTGGGTGACTGTTCAAAGGGGGATAAAAACAGTCAGTGGAGGGATCCCCTGTAGTCGTTCCCCTGAAAAACATGTTTACAGTTTTAGATACTGTTGAGGGGGGACGACTTACCAAGGGTATGCAGTGGGGCCTAGGTCTCTGGCACAGAGCCTGTCCCTGTTGCACAGAAGGGAAACGAGGAGAGTGTTAGTCATTGGGGACTTAATAGTTAGAGGCTCAGATAGGTTTGTAGGGAATGGATGAGACTCATGGTTAGTGTGTTGCCTCCCAGGTGCCAGGGTCCGTGATGCCTCAGATGATATCTTTGGGGTCCTGAAGGGAGAGGGTGACCAGCCTCAATTCATGGTCCACATAGGTATCAGTGACATAGGTAGAAAGAGGGATAGGGATGTAAGGCAGGATTTCAGGGAGCTAGGGTGGAAGCTGAGAGCTAGAACAAACAGAGTTGTTATCTCTGGTTTGTTATCCGTGCCACGTGATAGCGAGGCAAGGAATAGGGAGAGATGTCAACTGAACACGTGACTGCAGGGATGGTGCAGGAGGGAGGGTTTCAGGTACTTGGATAATCAGGGCTCATTCTGGGGAAGGTGGGACCTCTACAAACAGGACGGTCTTCACTTGAACCACAGGGGTACTAATATCCTGGGTGGGAAATTTGCTGGTGCTATTCGGGTGGGTTTAAACTAGCTCAGCACAGGGATGGGAACCTGAGGAGTAATTGCAGTGGTCCTCAGGAGGATGAGAGTAGGGAGGGCATGGACAGGATTTCACAGTCACAAGAAAATGCTGGCAGACAGCAAGCTGGTTTGAAGTGTGTCTGTTTGAAGTATCCGAAATAAGGTAGGTGAGCTTGCAGCATGGATAGGTCCCTGGGACTTCGATGTTGTGGCCATTTTGGAGACATGGCTAGAGCAGGGTGAGGAATGGATGTTGCAGGTTCCAGGGTTTGGATCTTTCATTGAGAACAGGCAAGGCGGTAAAAGAGGAGGAGGTGTGGCCTTGTTAGTCAAGGACAGTATAATGGTGGCTGAGAGAACTTTTGACAATGACTCGCCAACTGAGGTAGTATGGGCTGATGTTAGAAACAGGAGGAGAGGTCACACTGCTGGGAGTTTTTTAAAAAATAGGCCTCCGCAGAGTTCCAGGGAGGTGGAGAGGATTGGCAAAATGGTCCTACATAGGAGTGAAAGGAACAGGGTGGTCATAAGGGGGACTTTTAACTTCCCCAACATTGACTGGAAATGTTATAGCTCCAGTATGAGGGATGGATCAGTTTTTGTCCAATGTGTACAGGAGGGTTTCCTGACACAGTATGTCGAAGGGCAGACAAGAGGGGAGGCCACACTGGATCTGGTGCTTGGTAATGAACCAGGCCAGGGGTTTGATTTAGTTGTAGGTGAGCACTTTAGAGAGAGTGACCATAATTCAGTTACATTTAGTTCAGCGCTGGAAAGGGATAAGTACATGCCACAGGGCAAGAGTTATCGATGGGGTAAGGGCAATTATAATGTGATTAGGCAAGACTTAGGATGCATAGAATGGGGTAGCAAAATGCAGGGGATGGGAACAATCGAAACGTGGGACTTGTTTAAGGAACAGATATTGCGTGTCCTTGATAGGTATGTCCCTGTCAGGCAGAGAGGAAGTGATAAGGTAGGGGAACCGTGGTTTATTACAGAAATTGCATCTCTTGTTAAGTGGAGGAAGGAGGCTGATGTGACGATGAGACAAGATGGTTCAGATGAGGCGATGGAGGGTTACAGATCAGCGAGGAAGGATTTAAAGGGAGACTGTCAAGCTACAATTTGATTTCAGATAGTCAACATGGTTTCGTCAAGGGCAGGTCGTGATCCACAAACCTCAGTGAATTTTTTGAGAAGGTGACTAAGCATGTAGATGAGGGTAGGGCAGTTGACGTGACATACATGGACTTCAGTAAAGCCTTTGGGTTGGAGAAATTGCAGAGGCATGGGATTTGAGGGTGATTTAGTAGTTTGGATTAGAAACTGGCTTTCTGAAAGAAGGCAGCGAGTGGTGGTTGATGGCAAATATTCAGCTTGGAGTCCGGTTACGAGTGGTGTGCCACAAGGATCTGTTTTGGGACCACTGCCGTTTGTCATTTTTATAAATGACTTAGACACAGGCATAGGTGGATGGGTTGGTAAATTTGCAGACGATACTAAAGTCAGTGGAGTAGTGGTCAGTGTGGAAGAATGTTACAGGTTGCAGGGGGACTTGGATAAACTGCAGAATTGGGCTGAGAGATGGCAAATGGAGTTCAATGCAGCTAAATGTGAGGTGATTCACTTTGGGAAGAATAACAGGATGGCAGAGTACTTGGTCAATGGAAAGATTCTTGGTAGTGTGGATGTGCAGAAGGATCTTGGAGTCCATGTACATAGATTCCTGAAAGTTGCCACCCAGGTGGATAGTGCTGTTAAGAAAGCATATGGTGTGTTAGGCTTCATTGGTAGAGGGATCGAGTTCCCGAACTGCAATATCATGCTGCAACTATATAAAACGCTGGTGCAGCCACACTTAGAAAATTGTGTACAGTTCTGGTCCCCATATTTCGGGAAGGATATGGAATCATTGGAAAAGGTGCATAGGAGATTTACCAGGATGTTGCCTGGTCTTATGAAGAAAGGCTTAGAGACTTGGGTCTGTTCTCATTGGAAAGAAGGCGGCTAAGAGGGGATTTGATAGAGACATACAAGATGATCAGAGGATTAGATAGGAAAAAGTCTTTCTCTGTCTACCCTAAGATGATGACGTCAGCTTGTACAAGTGGGCATAACTCCAAATTGAGGGGTGATAGATTTAAGACAGACATCAGAGGCAGGTTCTTTACGCAGAGAGTGGTAAGGGCATGGAATGCCCTCCCTGCTAATGTAGCCAACTCAGCCACATTAGGGAGATTTAAACAATCCTTAGATAAGCACATGGATGATTTTGGGATAGTGTAGGGGGACGAGCTGAGAATAGTTCACAGGTTAGCACATCGAGGGCCGAAGGGCCTGTTCTGAGCTTTATTGTTCTAAGAGCAAAGAGAGGACATGAGCAGTCTTTAACAGATAGAATAAAAGGAGAACCCTAAAGCCTTCCATAAGTATGTGAGGAATAAAAGGATGACTAGTGTCGGAATAGGGCCAGTCAAAGACAGAAGTGAGAAGTTGCATGTGGACCCTTTGGAGATCGGAGAGGTGCTAAACGAATATTTCTCATCGGTTTTCACTCAGGAAAAGGAGAATTTTGTAGAGGAGAAGAATGAGATATGAGATATTAGACCATAAAGGATCGAGGTTAGTTGGGAAGAGGTGTTATCAATTCTAGAAGGAGTGAAAGTAGACAAGTTCCCTGGGCCAGATAGGATTTATTCTCGCGGAAGCAAGGGAGGAGATGGCGGAACTTTTGGCTCTGATCTTTGAGTCATCATTGTCTACAGGTTTAGTACCAGAGGACTGGAGGATTACAAATGTTGTGCCCTTGTTCAAGAGATGACCCAGGTAATTATAGACCAGTGAGCCTTACTTCTGTTGTAGGAAAAGTTTTGGAAAGGATTATAAGAGATAGGATTTATAATCATCTAGCAAGCAACAATTTGATTTCAGATAGTCAACATGGTTTCGTCAAGAGCAGGTCGTGTCTCACAAACCGCTGAGCTTTTTTGAGGTGACTAGGCATGTAGATGAGGGTAGGGCAGCTGACGTGGTGTACATGGACTTCAGTAAGGCCTTTGGTAAGGTTCCACATGGGAGGCTGTTGGAGAAAATGCAGAGGCATGGGATTGAGGGTAATTTAGCAGTGAGGATTAGAAACTGGCTTTCTGAAAGAAGGCAGCGAGTGGTGGTCGATGGCAAATATTCAGCCTGGAGTCCGGTTACGAGTGGTGTGCCACAAGGATCGGTTTTGGGATCACTGCTGTTTGTCATTTTTATAAATGACTTAGATGCAGGCATAGGTGGATGGGTTAGTAAGTTTTCAGATGACACTAAAGTTGGTGGAGTAGTGGACAGTGTGGAAGAATGTTACAGGTTGCAGGGGGACTTGGATAAACTGCAGTATTGGGCTAAGGGATGGCAAATGGAGTGCAATGCAGATAAATGTGAGGTGATTCACTTTGGGTAGAAATACAGGAATGCAGAATACTGGGTCAATGGAAAGATTCTTGGTAGTGTGGATGTGCAGAGCGATCATGGAGTCCATGTACATAGATTCCCAAACGTTGGCACCCAGGTTGAGTGTGCTGTTAAGAAGCCATATGGTGTGTTAGGTTTTATTGGGAGAGGGATTGAGTTCCAGAGCCGTAATGTCATGCTGTAACTGTACAAAACACTAGTGTGGCTGCACTTGGAATATTGTGTACAGTTCTGGTCACCCCATTACAGAAAGGATGTGGAAACATTGGAAAAGGTGCAGAGGAGATTTACCAGGATGTTGCCTGGTCTGGAGGGAAACTCTTATGAGGAAAGGCTGAGAAACTTGGATCTGTTCTCATTGGAAAGAAGGCGGCTAAGGGGGATTTGACAAGATACGTACAAGATGATTAGAGGATTAGATAGGGTAGACAGTGGAAGTCTTTTTCCTAGGATGATGATGTCAGCTTGTACGAGGGGCATAACTACAAATTGAGGGGTGATAGATTTAGGACAGATGTCAGAGGCAGGTTCTTTACTCCGAGAGTGATAAGGGCATGGAATACCCTCCTTGCCAATGTAGTTAACTCATTCACATTAGGGAGATTTAAACAATCCTTGGATAAGCACATGGAGGATGATGGGATAGTGTAGGGTGAGCTTAGATTAGTTCACAGGTCGGTGCAACATCAAGGGCCGAAGGGCCTGTTCTGCACTATATTGTTTTATGTTCTATGACCTTGTTGATTTGGAAGGAGCCTGACTTGCGCTCTCTCTCTCTCTCTCTCTAGTTGCTCTTTTTCCCTTAATGTACTTGTAGCATCTCTTTGGATTATTCTTATCTGCCAAGGCTATCTCATATCCTGTTTGTTTTCCTGATTTCCCTCTTAAGAATGCCCCTACACTATTTATAGTCTTCAAGAGGTTCATTTGATCCCAGTTGTCAATAATATGATGCTTTTTTATTCTTGACTTGAACCTCGATATTGACATGCATCCATTGTTCCTAATCTTACCAGCCTTACCTTTCATGCTAAGAGGAACACAATGCCTCTAAACTCTCGTTCTCCCACTTTGGAAAGCCTCCCGCTAGTCAGTCATCCCATCACATCTGAGGTCTACTCCAACCAACTCCTGAAAGTTCCAGTCTTATACCATTAAAACTTTACTTTAATTGGCTTCAATTTTCTGGAAGGCCTATCCTTTTCCATAACTATTTTAAAAGAAATAAAATTATAACCACTACTTCCAAACTGATCCCCCGCTAACATTTCATTCACTTGCCCTGCCTTATCCCCCAACAGAAGGTCAGGTTTAACAATGTTTCAGCAAATTTCAAGCACACTTTGGGTTCTATTTCCAAGATGGCATTCTAACAGCCAGCATATACAATGCATGGTCAAATGCTATTATGGAACTATATCTTGCTGCAAATTTAACAGCCCCCTTGTTCATTTTGCACTTTCCAGTGTTTAAGCAGTTACTGCACATTAACACGTCTACTGGTAAAATGCAGTTGTGTAAAGCATTTACTGTTTTTTTTAAAAACAAAATCTTGGAAAGTGGTTGACACTGGCAAGTCAAAGCAACATTGAGTTTCTAGAAAGTATACATGGGTGTTAATCACAGAACGCAGTCAGGCAAACATTGAGACAGTGCCAAAGCAAGAGGTTAGATAACTAACAGTTGTGGTTTTGAATTGCATCTTAAAGTGCCATGAGGTGGCGTGGTAGAGGTTTATGGAAGCAATTCCAGAATGTAGTGTGGAGATGGCTCAAAGCATTGCTGCCTGTGGGGAAACAACTCAAGGGGGGAAGGCACGCCATGCCATCCATGATTCATCTTGCAGTTGCAGAGTGTGTGGGACTACAGCCCTCTGTAGGCCAGACCAGGGCAGAGTTGCTCTTTGTAACAGGCAAAAGGGAGGACTGCAGATGCTCTTTGTAATGACAGTAGTAAACGAGTTTGCATTTTTATAGCCATCCAACAGTGCTCGCTTTTTTTTTGTTGGATGTCAGTTCACAATACACCAGATCTACTGCATGTTTTCTCACACATCTGACATGGTTGGAATTTGATGTGATAAGTTCAATGCTTCTAATCTTGTTTTAGAAACTGAACCAGGCAGCTGAGTCAATGGAAGGGCAACAGGCATTCACTTTAACTGGCTCCACACTTTAGGTGCAGAGATTAAAAGGGTTACATGACCAGTCCAGTCCACACAAGGCACAATGCTCACCCAAAACTGATTGGAATCTCTGACTGACAATAATCCAGCCAGTGAAACCCACATCCCATTTTTCTAACCAAGGTAAACTGCAATTCAGGTGGAATCTAGCAACATGTGGACTCACCTTGGGATGTTCTTAATGTCTGCGAATGATTGGTATCATCCCAAGTCTCAAAGAATTATCTCGGACATATTCCACATAACTCAAACTTGTGTATTTCCCATATATTCACCGTTAATGTGAACATGCAGTTTCAGTACTCTCTTAACAAAAATGCTCATTCATTCATTTCATGAAAGAGAAGTGAAATAACTTACATCACTGGATATTAATGCCAACTTTTGTACCTTAAAAAGTTTGAATGTTTCCCCACATTTAGGTCCTTCTATAGATATGTTCTAATAAACCTGTTCAGAGACATTATGACACACTTCTGGAAGAAACTGGACTTGGGCCCAGGCTACCTGGTTCAGAGATAGGGACACTTATCATTGCACCACAAGAGCCCTAGAACCTTCTATAAGCTGAAGAGCAAGGAGCCACCATGGCAGAGTAGCACAAAATAGACAAAGGGAGCAAGAGGTGACCAATGGGGGGAATTCCTCATGGGGGTGGCTCCTGCCATGGGCGACTTCAAATAACCTCTGAAAAAAACTATTAATTCACATAATTGACCAATAAATTTAATGATCATTTGGAAAGTTCCTTACAACAAAACTTTATGAACTTTTTTTTGGAAAAGATCAACATCCTCTTAGAAAAATGACTGCTGAAACTATGAGATGAATATTATCTAATTTCATCAGAATTTGTGAAGTATTGCCAAGAGGACTTGGTCTCCAATTGTGAGGGAGGGAGGGAGGGAAGGAATGAGGGAGGATCATTCCAAACAACGATAGTTTTCCAGAAAGACAAATGGTTCCTTTGTTGCTGACACAGAGGAACAAAGAGCAATTGATTATTCCAAAAATATCAGAATCCCATAGCATAGGGATTCACTCATTCAACTCATTGAGAACATGTTGAAAGAATATAGTCTATCTAATTATTGACACTTACTTTCTTTTCCGTCTACGTGAGCTCAGATCACCTGATCCAAAGCACCTTTCTTAATGTATTGTCCACCAGAAGATGTCCTGTATTGAAATCAGAATTCTTTCTGCATCCCTCAATGTCTGGAGGCACAGATCCCATTCTGCTCCCATAGTCACGGAGAGACAGTGTTGAACACTCTCTGATCAGGTGTAGCATAATCACTGTACTAGGCCTCAGCCATTACATCCCTGCAAGTAACTTAAAAACCAAATGTAAAACAGCACCATTAACATAACAGGTGCATCTGAACTGTAAGCCTTTAATCATTGTACACAGAGTTTTTATCCCTGGAAGACCGCTGAACTCCCAAGTCTCGACCAGGGAACTGAAACACTACCTCTGCATCCAGCTATCCAAAACTGCTTTAGCTCATTCGCCCCCTGCAGCAGGGAAGAGTTTATACACCAAGATTAAATTATAAAGCCATTTATAAATCTTCTGCTTCTGAATTTCTTGCACAGGGATTAAACATTCGCTCATAGTATTGAACTGAAATAGTATATTTCATATAATTATAGTCACACATGATTTGGGGAACATGATTGTCATGCACTCTTAGAAGAGGAGCAGTGTGGATTTCAAAAATACAAATCAAAATTTCTGGACTTGTTAAAATGCTTGCAAAGTAAAGAGGGTGGCTCAGTGGTTAGCACTGCTACCTCACAGCACCAGCTACCCCGGTTCGATTCCAGCCTTGGGTGAGTCTGTGTGGAGTTTGCACATTCTCCCCATGTCTGCCTGGGTTTCCTCCCACAGTCTAAAGGTGTTCAGGTTAGGTGAATTGGCCATACTAAATTGCCCATAGTGTTCAGGGATGTATTGTTTAGGTGCATTAGTCAGGGGTAGAGTAATAAGGTAGGGAAATGGGTCTGGGTGGGTTACTCTTCGGAGGGTCGGTATGGACTTGTTGGGCTGAAAGGCCTGTTTTCACACTGTAGGGAATCTATGATTACAAAAGTTACGCTACGATTTTTCATCTCATCTGCCTTAATCAATAAGCCCTCAGTTTGAGAAATTAATTTTCCAACATCGGCGATGGGAGGATTGGATCTCTCATCACTTCGATCCCATTAAATACCATTCCAAGCTGGCTTATTTGACATGAGGCTTGGGGCTTGCCTCCATATTTCAAAGATAGACTGTGTTTCTTTGCTATGGTTGTCTCATCTTTCCTTCTCAAAGGTAGCTTGGTTTTGGAAAGTAGATGTTAATTAAGCACAGAGAATACAAAACCCTTTTGTGGGGAGGGTTGGGGGGGGGGGGTGGGGGAGAGAAGGTAGCTCACATCAGGTCTCCATTTTAAAGTAATATAGAACTAACACTTAACTATGTTTCCGTTATTGCAACTGTAATTTTTTTTAAACATTGTACAAATTGTACAAGTTTTCTCAGACACACGAGAAGTATATACTCACAGAGACATAAAACACCTAGGTATAAAATATAAAGCAGTGTAATAGTTACTAAAAAGGACATGCCTTATTGCTACAGCGATTTTTGCTTCTTTTTTCCATACTGTACCACAACTTGTTCGGAGAATGTGATTTGCATAAATTATTCAAGTCTGAGAAATATTCACACATCTCAAATTCTACAATATTTAAAATAAACTTTTCTAACATATCTCTTTATTAAAAGAGAAATAAAAATGTCATTATGTAATTCTTTTAGGCCAGACACAAAGGTTTACACCTTAGTTGTTTTTTTTTTCCCGTTTTTGTACTATTTACTTGCACAATAAAAGCTGCTGTTGGTACAAGGATTTAAGACCCTATCTAATGGTGCTCACACGTTCACAATGCTTATGCATTTGTGAAGGTCTATGAATGACCGAAGAATTACCAAACATGTATATTTCTAGCAAAAAAACCTTGGTTCCCATAGAAATAATTCCATGTTGCATTTTGGACACTTGAATGGATTCCGATGTGTTAAAGCTGAGAATCCAAAGCAAGGCCTGATGTTGCAACATCTCGTCACCTCTGACCTCTTCTTGTAAAGGTAAGTGGTTAATTTGCATAATTTATACAGTTTTTTTTACTAAAGAGCATTTTCCTTCTTTATAAACCAGAAAAAAAAACTAATCTCTACAGATAAACTCCCCATCTCCAGCCAATGCTGTCGATAGGTTTTGGACATGAAGCTGTACAGCGCAATCAAACATACTTACATCTTAGCTCATTTCACAGGTACCGCCATAATCAAGGCACAAAGATCGTCTACAAGTATTTTTCTTCAATAAAGTTGTACAAAATAATACATTTTACAGTCTGTACAAGATAATCAGCAGTAAAACAAACAGAAAAAAAAACAAATGTTGGACTATTTGTCCGTTCATGATCTAAGCTAAGGGATTGTAATTGACAGTTTGAACAAACATGAATGTGTGTCTGTGTGCGCACGCGTGTGTGTGTGTGTGTGTGTGTGTGTGTGTGTGGCTGTTTCCAGCCTTCTTGTAGAAATTGAAGCAGTTTCTAAGATGTGATGAGACTCGATAGCCCCAAGACCTCAAAACACAGCTCCTACTTGTAGGACATGGGCATCCTGCCTCTTGGTTTTTTGTTTTAGACAAAATCTTTGCCATCACTGGCGTAAGACGAGGTGCTTTCCTTTCAGCCGCCCTGCGTTCCTTAATGCTGGAAACAGTGAAACTATTCAATGTTGTGGTGCTGCTACATTGCATGAACTTCCTCGACAGTATTGTTTCAAAATGACCTGATGCAAAAAGTGCATTTTCATCCTAATATATTTTACCCCATCAAATACTCCCAAGTGTTGTATTGAAAAGGAACTCAGAGGTCTGAGGGTAGTGCCATCTTGTGCTGCCTCAGGGCAGAGACGACTAGACTATAGAGCTACAAAGCCTGGAGGGAGACAGGCTGAGGTATACTCAGGCATCTGTCAGACACAGAGGTAGCCAGAGGGCTCAGTGGAACCACAGAGAAGGAGCAGGAGCAGAGTTTTTTTTTGTAAAAACAAATACAATGGGATGCATGAAGAAAGGAGAAGAGAATACAAGAAAGGAGAAGTGAAGAAAGAGAGAATTCCGAGAGCAAAGTTGATCCACTTCACTCATATCTCTCCCGCCCTGTGTGGGCACATTAAGAAAAAGGAATCAGGGAGTCCAAAAATCAAGAACTCGGGTTGTTTCTCCATCACAATAGTTCATACTGGCGAAGATGCATTCTCTGAATAATGTCTCGACAGTCATTGAATACTCTGCGGATGTTTTCTGTATCGACGGCACAGGTGAAGTGAGGGTAACAGTAGTGTCGTCCATCTCCACTCGCTGTGCTGATCCTCTGCAGAAAGAAGCAACAAACACTTATCAATACTTGCCTTTGCCTACGCTCACAA
This sequence comes from Chiloscyllium punctatum, assembly GCF_047496795.1. Lineage (NCBI taxonomy): Eukaryota > Metazoa > Chordata > Chondrichthyes > Orectolobiformes > Hemiscylliidae > Chiloscyllium > Chiloscyllium punctatum. Next base: position 16,009,032 of record NC_092743.1, read on the forward strand.
CTTAGTCAGATACTGATTCTTGGACAAAAGTGACATGCATGGAATGTTTCAAATATGACATGTTTCCCTTCTTATCTGTTAGCCACAAAGCAAAAGCAAACAGGTTTTCCCTCACTATAACAAACGATCAACATTGTTAAACAATCCAAGGCTCCTCCAAGGGTATTATGGGATGAAGTCATATTTGACACCAAATTACAAAGAGAGACTGCAATGGATGGTTCTTAAAGAACAGATTAAAGCAGCAGGGAGAGGCAGGGACGTTTAGTGTGGGTATTCCAGATTTAGGAACAAGACCATTGAAGTTATGGAATCATTGAATACCGCTAGTGTGGAAGCAGGCCATTCAGCCCATCGAGTCCACACTGACCCTCATAAGAGCATCCCACCCAGACCCAAACCCCGACCCTAGCCCTGTAACCCCGCGTTTCCCATGGCTGCTAATGATGGAGGGGAGAAAATTGGGAATGTGCAGGAGATTAAAATCAGAACAGCACAGGGATCTTAGTGTTTAGGTCTAGTCAGGTAGTAGTGCAGACTTCAAGATCTTTATTACCGACAGTCGCTATTAAAATATAAAAACATACTATGTGTAAGTTACCAAATTACACTGCATCTCATAAAAACTATTTTGAGGATTAAACTGTGGGGAAGGGTGGGACAATGACAAATACCACTTTCAACTGGAGGAGGGGAAAATCATGCTCAAGTGTTAGAAAGATGTCCAAGCACTGATAACGTTGTCTTCTGTTCAAACTCAGACAATGTGCTACAGGCTTTGCAAACTGCTCTTCAATTTCTGTTACGTTACTAAATAAAATGTGAAACGCTCCAATACAAAAAGAAAAAGAATAGGAATAATTCAGCTGGTCTAGGAGCAGCTGTGGAGAGAGAACAAATGTTTTTGGGTCTGCTGGGAGGTTGTTGGCTGGAAATGTTAACTCTGCTTCCCTCTCCAAAAAGGCAATTAAATAGCGTCCATCATTCTCTGTTTTTATTTTTGATTTCCAGCATTCACAGTTTTGCCCCACTTGGTTCCATTAAACAGGAGATCTGTTGCCCATGTTCCCTCTGACTCTGCATCAGTAAGTACTCACAAGAAATTCATCCCGTACAAAGTATTTTGCTCTTGTAACTCTTGCATCTTCTCCAGGTTCTGGTGTTGCTGTTTCCGAAACAAAGAAACAACGAATTTATAAAAAACAGTTCAAGAAACAGCTTATTAGTTATTGCTGGCTTGTTATGAATCACATCAAGACCCACTGGAAGGGAATGAATTGAAGGCTGCAAGGCAAACTTGCCTCTGATAGACATTTGAATAGTTCCAGAGAGGAAATGAATGCAGGCATTAATAGACAAAAATCATTAATAAAATAATTCAACTGCACAGTTTCTTTACAGCAGCTTGGGGGAGGATGGCGGAGATGTGGGTTCTAAGATAATACTATGATATAAATACAGGCTATTAAACTGTTTTTACTGGCGTTCTATCAGTGCAAGTGTCAAAGTGGCAATTAGCTCAAAGGGATTAGAAACACGTCAGGGGCTGGAGTCAAACACAAGCAAATTGGGTTCAGAGGTGCATGTCAGAGCTATGGACAGAAGATGGCCTGAACAATGAGAAATGCATCAAAAAGTTCACTCAAACACTTCTTATCTTTCCAAATGCAATAAATCAAAGATGTGAACAATTAGTCTATAGAGGGGAGATAACTCCACAGAGGCCAGTATCCCATCACCAAGTCACTCTGTATTTCCATATGCAAAGTACATGATTCTGATCCAGCTCCCTCAGAGTCAGCTTCGAAAGTGAGCAGAACCCCTGACCCTCCTGATTATGTTTTTTCTTTCCTACCCCCACACTACCGCCTAACTGCGGTAGTGCTTATTTTTTCCCCAGCACCCATGTTGTGTACCTTCCTGATTATATCTGTCAGTCAGGGCTCCCTGATTGGACAAGATTAACAGACCCAGTCAGGGAACTGATATTCTATAAGGTCCACCTGGCAGACCTCATTATAGTCACTACTCGAGGTAGAAACAGGAAATGCTGCAAATACCCAAGTCTGATGATATCTATGGTGAGAAACAGAGTAAGGTTTCAGGTTAACACCCTTTTGTTAGAACTTGGACAAATCAGGAATATAGCAGATTTCGGGCCAGTGACAAGGGGAACAGAGAACAAAAAGGAAGATCAGTAGTGGGGTGGAAGATCAGGAGAAATTAAATCTCAAAAGAGTTGATGGTGTGAGGCAAAAGGAAGTGGTTCAGGGACCAGAAAAATAACAAAAGATGTGTCCAGAGATTCTGATGAAAGGTCATTGATCTAAGCTGCAAACTCTTCTCATTTCTCCAGATGATACCAGACCTGAACATTTCCTGCATTTTGTTTCAGATTGCCAGCATCTGCACTATTGTGCTTTTGTATGTGGTTTGTTGAGGTACGAATAGCAGAGTGTTGAATGGCTGTAGTGTGATAAATGCTGGTCTTGTCAGACATCCTGTGAATTTTTAAAAATAAAATACCCATGGGGGCAAGCCTTTTTTGAGGTGGAAGTGAAATGAGAGTCACTAATACACGTATTGTGTGGTAGAGGTTTGAAACACTTCTGCAAACAGCAATTAATGCTTGATCACGTTCATTTGAAATCGGAGATCAATAGTTTTTTTTGTCAGTCCTAGGGGCTGAGAGGTATGCAGACATGATAGATGGATGGACACTGTTAAGCCAATGTCTCAAGGCTCAAAGGGTTAAATAGGCATTTCCTGCTTTCGAAAAATGAGGTGGGGGGGGGGGCGGATCTTATCAAAACATATACAATTATAAAGAGAATGGATAAGATAGAAGCCGGGAGGTTGTTTCCACTATTGGGTGAAACGAGAACTAGGGGGCGTAGCCTCAAAATAACGGGCAGTAGATTTTGGGCAAAGTTGAGGAGGAATCTTTTCCGCCAAAGGATTGTGAATCTGTAGAATTCCTGCCCAGTGAGGCAGCTGAGGCCACCTCACTGAATGTGTTTAAGGTAAAGATAGATAGATTTTTGAACAGTAAAGGAATTAAGGGTTACAGTCAGCAGGTGGGTAAGTGGAGCTGAGTCCATGAGAAACTCAGCCCATGATCTTATTGAATGGCACAGCAGGCTCAACGGGCCAGACGGCCTACTCCTGCTCCTCATTCTTATGTGCCCTTGCTCCTAAAGAGTCTCTCCACAATTAGTACAAAATTGAAAAAGCATTACCGTCATCTGGTGTCGTGTAGCGTGTATATTCTGGAAAATAGTCTTCAATTTTGGATTTTCCCGCCAACACTTTCTCAGCCAGAAGGTCTTGCTTGTTCAAGAAGAGGATGACAGAAATGGTTCGCAGCCACCTAGCACAAAGGGACACCAGTCAGCACGTGGGAAACCAGCAACTCCTAGCCATACAGTGGGTTCGCTGGGATTGGAGGAACAGTTACAGTTTGCAGTCTGTCAGTGCACATCTACTGAGGCCCAATGCTTACTGAAGCACTATGACTAGATTAGATTAGATTACCTACAGTGTAGAAACAGGCCCTTCAGCCCAACAGGTCCACAACAACCCTCCGAAGAGCAACCCACCCAGACCCATTCCCCTACATTTACCCCTGACTAATGCACCTAACACTACGGACAATTTAGCATGGGCAATTCACCTAACCTGCACATCTTTGAATTGTGGTAGGAAACTGGAACACCTGGAGGAAACCCACGCAGACACAGGGAGAATGTGCAAACTCCACACAGACAGTCACCAGAGTGTGGAATCAAACCCAGGTCCCTGGCGTTGTGAGGCAGCAGTGCTAACCACTGAGCCACCATGTTGCCCCATTATTTGTGTGTGTTGAAAGTAATTTGCCAATTATGTACTTATCCTGCAAGGTTATTATGGCCTCCTTTTAGTTTGTTGCAATTTCTCCCACTATTGACCTCCAATTGTCCCTAATTTGGTATTAAATTTTTTAGATTAGATTACTTACAGTGTGGAAACAGGCCCTTCAGCCCAACAAGTCCACACCGACCCGCCGAAGCGCAACCCACCCGTCCCCCTACATTTACCCCTTACCTAACACTATGGCCAATTCACCTGACCTGCACATCTTTGGACTGTGGGAGGAAACCGGAGCACCCGGAGGAAACCCACGCAGACACGGGGAGAACGTGCAAACTCCACACAGTCAGTTGCCTGAGGCGGGAGTTGAACCTGGGTCTCTGGTGCTGAGAGGCAGCAGGGCTAACCACTGTGCCACCGTGCCGCCCACACGTCTTACGTCTTTAACTGCAATATCTAAGTAATTAACGTACCGCAACATGCAAATAACAGGAGGACCAGCAATTTAAAAATAGTTCTTTCAAACAGGAAAGTATTGATGATAATGAATGGTGACCCAACTCGCTCCTCAGGAATAACCATCACTAGAATTCCCAGTGGAATTACAAGAGAATGAACTGGAAGGTTCTCAGTCAACACAAGCAGTCAATTCCACATAAAGGCAGATGGTAAAATTGTGTATTAAAAATTTTATGTATTAAGATTAATTCACCCAGCAGAATGAGAAATGTCGGGATCGATTGTCCGAAGATGAGAGCAGTAAATACCAACTCCTTATTTTCTCTACTATCCAGGCATATGCAGATGACACTGTTTCTCAATAATGGTTACCAAAAGGCCAAACTGAAACTAAGTTTGTGATTTCTTGGCCAAGTTCTGCATAACTTTAAATCAGAAGAGACGGAGGGAATGAAAATCACAGGAAGTGCAGCCTTAAACAGCCAATAAAACATCACCCTCTCAAAATAAAACTTGACAGCCAAACATACGTCTGTATTAGAAAAAAAAGGCAGGTTTTCTTTTACCTGTTATTCCAAATGCTTTTGAAGAGATCAAGAGCTTCTCGGAGTCGATTGGTGTTGTTGTCTTCTCGTATCACCATGTTGTAGCTACTACTGGCCACCACAAAAATAATGGCCGTGACATCTACATGTAGTCGGCGGCAGATTGACAATTCCATTCAGTCCAGGGAGACAGAAGGGAAAGGAAATGGAAACAGAAGAAAATAACATGGTTACTGGATTCAAATGTAATGTCCTGATTTTGGTAACAGACAACAATCAACAGACAGGAGGGTTCCCTCCCAGTTGGGGAACACTTCAGTGGTCTGGGACATTCGACCTCGGACCTTCGGGTGACCATCCTCCAAGGCGGACTTCGGGACAAGCAGCAGTGTAAAGTGTCACATTACAGGTGACCTCATTGCATTATATATACACACAGATAGATGCACACACACACACACACACACTCACTCCTACACACACGTTTGTGGGATGAATTTGTACTTGCAGGGTTACATTGTACTCTGCTCAAAAACTGCATCAATCCACATAAGACTTTGTTAATTCATTTTTTAGATTAGAATCAGTCTAAACATTATGGTACAGACAACAGCACAGAGGGGTGCTAAAACCCATACATTGTCTGGGCTGACACCAATTGTTAAAGTTCACTTGAGAACGTAACTTTTAAAAAAAAGTTTTGCGATTTACATATGAAAGAAGTGGAACTAACATGGTCATTCTAACAGATGAGAGACTTAACAAACAGTGAAGGCATTTTTCATTGTATGATTTCAGTTACATCACACTGTAAACTTTTGCTATAAATTGTGTCTCTTACAATTATGTACTCCACAACCACCTGATGATGAAGGAGCAGCGCTCCGAACGCTAGTGCTTCCAATTAAACCTGTTGGACTATAACCTGGTGTTGTGTGATTTTTAACTTTGTACACCCGAGTCCAACACCAGCATCTCCAAATCAGAACCACCAATCGGTCTTTAACAGAACCTAGTGATGCTAAAGTTGGATGAGGTACTGGCCTGACCAGTAGAGGGAACATGGTGAACATGAGAAAATGAGGACCGCAGATTCTGGAGATCAAAAGGTGTGACATTGGAAAAGCACAGCAGGTCAGTGCCTCTGGGTGCTCCGGTTTCCTCCCACAATCCAAAGATGTGCAGGTGAGATGGATTGGCCATGCTAAATTATCCAGGGATATGCAGGCTAGCTGGCTTAGCCCTTCCTGATGAAGGGCTTATTCCCGAAACATCGACTCTCCTGCTCCTCGGATGCTGCCTGACCTGCTGTGCTTTTCCAGTGCCACACTTTTTGGGAGCATGGTGAACAGCACGGTGATATCCACCATGACCATTCCGAGCTGAAACCTTCCATAATGGAGCACTGACTGACCAATGACCTGCTCCGAATGTCACTGTGTGCTGCCAAAGTGAAGGCCAATCTTCAGATCTGAAATGCACTTCACACTCTGGTCACCTCACTGCAGAAAGAGTATTATTAAACCAGAAAGAGTGCAGAAAAGATTTTTTAGGAAATTACTTGGACTGGAAGGTTTGAGTTATAAGGAGAGGCTGGATAGGCTGGGACTTCTTTCCTTGGAGACTGAGAGGTGACCTTATAGAGGTCTACAAAATGGTAAAAGGCACAGATAAAGGTAGATAGGCTATTGCTTTTCCCCATGGTATGGGAGTCTTAAACTAGAGGGCATAGGTTTAAGATGAGAGATACGAGGGGTCCAGAGGGACATTGTTTTCACACAGAGGGTGGTGATTGTCTCGAATGGAGGTAGTAGTGGAAGGGAGTACAATTTCATTATTTAAGAAGGTTAAAAATCACACATTGTCAACCACCTGTTGAAGGAGCAGTGCTCTGAAAACTAGTGCTTCCAAATAAACCTGTTGGACTATAGCCTGGTATTGTGTGGTTTTTAACTTTGTCTACCCCAGTCCAACACTGCCATCTCCAAATCATTATTTAAAAAACGTTTGGACAGGTACATGGATGGGAAAGGTTTGGAGGGAAAAGGACCAAACACAGGCAAATGGGCCTACATTAGTTGTGAAAACTGGGTGGTATAGATGAGTTGGGCTGAAGGGCCTGTTTTCATGCTGTAACCCTCGATGATTCTAACACCAGTCCAGGAAAGCAATTTAATTCCTGATTGAAGAGACAAGTAACAATTACAGCAGGCTACTGAAAAGGAGCTCATTGTGCTTTGGAGGGAATTAATGGCTGTATTAAGATGGATACAGTAAGATGGCAGGTAGGCTGTTTTATGATGTAGCAAAAAGGGACAATTGCACTGGGCTGACTGTTGCTCTTGAAACATCAATCGACCACACCCCACCGAAAGCAACCAATCCATATACCCATTTTCCCTCCAAGAATATGGTCACCCAGTAAAGAGTATAACTCCCCGAGATTGGGAGTTAGCAGCACTGTAACAGCTCAACAAAGGGACCAGGGGACTTACAGACACCATTCAGGGGTCTGGACAAGGGCTTACCATGGACTGGCTGAAGAGTCTATATACTTCAGCTGTTTGGCACTTTTGAGGATCTTATTTATAAATCAAATTCATTTTCCACCATCTGCAAATCTGGGTGCCCAGAACATTATTTGGGATTCTATATTAAAAGTGTCCAATAATGTCACTAGGCCATCACCTCCAGGTATCTTTTAGGAAGCAAACTAGGCTCCAGGATACCCCATTTGCAAGCGTACACCATCACTTCTTTTGTGGAGTCAGGAAGGTTGATTTTTCAAGAATCATTCTTGCCATTACTGCCCTGGATTATCATTTCAGGACCACCACCAGATATTATCTGGTATCACAGCATTGCTTTGGTCTGGATCAGCCTGTTCAATTGAACCTTTGAAGCATCAGGAATCATATTGCTCCATCAGAGACCTACCCTTAGGTGGCAGCACTGGGTTAAGTAGAATCTGACCAATGCTTCAATCCATTAAATCAGAACGGTGTCAGTGAGAATTGGTTAATTTACAATCCTGAAATCCACATGTGGATTTCCTACACGTTTTGATTAAGGAACAAAATCAACATTTTAACCGTAAACCTGATTTTCAGCTGGTAGTTGTGCACTGTGTACGTGATTAATAAATTAATTAACAAATAGGAAATGGACAATGGCCATCACTTAACGCCTTTTGGAATCTGAACAGGTCTCTGTAAACTAATAAAGTGACAATGGGGTAAACTAGTAGGAGTAAGTGGCAGAAGCAATCCAATGGTAAGTTCTATATTCAGTGGCCGTGTTCTTGTAGAATTTTAACAACAATGTGACACCCAGGAGAACAACTGATAGCCTTTTAAAAAAAATATTAAATGCTCCCCCTCAATTACTGACCATTGAAGCACTGGATCCATTTTCTACGTTCATCTCTCTGTCCGCCCACATCAAACATACTGGAAAAGAAAGGCAACAGAATCAGGAATCTCATTTACTGAATCGATAGTGAAATACACGTTTATTGACCGGGGAAGTGGGAGGTTTGCTAAATACTGAAGAATTTTATATTGTCTATAATATTACACAATGACATTCTGTCAGTGTTGGTAGAACACTTTATTGACATGAGTTAATAATGTAATGATATTGTCCTTGATGTGACTTAGAAGCTGTTAATTGAGATGTATCACACTGCCTTTCACTGGTCAATACTATCCATAACTAAGACACAGAACAGTTTAAGCAGCTTCCTCTCTGATTGAGGAAACTAATTTTAAAACTCTTTAGCCCTTTCCACTATCCAAGAAAGCCCCCTGAGATCAATGCTTTTGTACTGATCCTGCTCAGCAGCAGAAGCCTCCAGCATTGCTTGCTATATCTTGGAAGGTCCTTACACCTTATCAGGAAATGTTGTTGCATAAATCTCTCAAATTAGCTGCTTCTATGTCCTTACAAAGACCAGCAAGTTGTTTAATTAATACAATCTTTTAGCCATGATTCAGCAAACCATCTGGGAAACAGAGGCAGGAAAGAGTTTCATAAGAATGCAAATAACGTGAAAAAAGTAGAAAAATGGCTTCACTTAACACGGTCAAAACACAAAAGTAAAAAGGGTGGAATTTTAGCATTTCCCCAATAGGAATTATTAAAATTATTTGCACTTTTTTTTAAGTCTGTCTTCACGTCCTCAGGTATCTGAATATTTTCAAGTGCTCATTTGAAAGACAGTCAGTGCATTGCAGACAAAGGGTCAGCCAAGTTACACACACAGCAATCAAACAGAGAACTTGATAATGTATGCTTTCTGGTGATAATAGGATGAAAGAAGTTTGCTGGTCAGGATGCTGGAGAACTCCTTGTTCACTTGGGGACAGCATGGGATCCATGGTTACCTTTGACTGTAATGGAGCGAGTTTAGCATCTCGTCAGAAAGGCAGCACCACCCACCACAGAGCAGCATACTGGCACTGCTTCAGTCTAAAACATCTTCCTGCGATCATTCTGTGGGATGAGAGTGGCACAGGCCAGACCAGCACCTATTGGTCATCCTGGATGAGAACTTAAAATCTTCAGTAAAAGAATTCCAATTCAACAACAGAGAAACCCTTCAAAAGTCAGTTACCCAGAGGTTGGATCTTCCCTCCCTCGATAATTCCCTTGGACTTTGGCTGATAAATAGTCACTTGAGAAGCTGTGATAACCTTGCGACAGTTAGGAGTGTTCAAATTATAGGACTGATTTAGAGGCATACTCACTGAAAATTTACTTTGTCAACTTGAAATCTCGTTTCAAAAATCCCTGATGTCAAAACTCTGCAACGGAGCAAATCCTGGTGGAAAAGACAAGAAGGATATTCATAAACATATCTGACTGAGAAAAACACTTCCACAGTGTGCGTGCAATTGGCTGGGTAAAGCTATTGTGATGGACCTCCTGTGAAACTTTACCTGAGCAGCATTGCTGATAGCACTTTGATTGCTACTGAAAGAAAAGCAGAACTGCAAGGCTAGAATTCACTATCACTAAACTCACTTGAATAGGTGGTGGTGAGCTACCTCAAATTCATAGGCTATAAGATGTGAGAGCAGAGGTACCATTCGGCCCATCAAGTGCACTCTGCAATTCAACGAGATCATGACTGATCAAGACCTTACTGAGGGTGCCATCCCATCCTCCTGAATCTAACTGGTACAGAAGTAAGCTTACATTAAAATGGGGACGTCACCGACTTAGAAAGCTAATCTACATCAACTCCAATGATGATCAACTCCTTTGATCTCCACAGCATCAATGTATATATTATATATATATATCTCCATCTTGAATAAACGCAATGACTAAACATCCACAGCATCCAAACATCCATTGCCTGAGTGCGGAGACCCTTTTGCTTCTCTCTTCTAACTGGCCGAGCCTTAGTCCCAGCTGCCCCAGCCAACACAACAATCTCCCAGCATTGACCTGACTGACCACCTGAATAATAATCTGCTTCAATATGATCTTCTTTCATTCTTCTATACTCTAAGGAATACAGGTCCACTCAATCGCTCTTCACTGGGTACTCACCTCTTCCCAGGAATCAGTCGCGTGAATCTTCATAAGTTGGGCCAGCCTTCTCAGGGAAAGATCCCAAACTGTACAGTCCTTCAGCTGCCGTCTTACCAAGGCAATTAGACTTTATTGTTATGCTCCTCTTCCTTTGTGACAAAAACCTACCATACTAATTTGCATACCTAATTGCTTGTGTCCTGCATGCTAACCTCCAGTGATTCAGGCGCAAAGTAACCCAAGTCCATCACTTACATCTTATTCCTGACGACTATCTGCTTCCCATTAGCTAACCGATCCACTAAGTGTGCTCATGAACTAACCCCTACACTATGAGCACATATTGTGTGCAGCAACCTTTAATGTGAGACTTTAATCCAAGTTCACCACATCTACAGGTTCCCCATTATCCACATCGCTCATTACTGCTTCAAAGAACAAATTACTCAGCACTATCTCCCTTCCGCAAAACCAGGCTGACTCTGCTCAACTGCACTGCGATTTTCAAAATCTCCTGCTCAAACCTTTCTAATAATAGATTCCAGCATCTTGCCCATGGTAACTGTTTTTTTGGTCTCCTCCCTCTCTGAAGTAGAGGAGTTGCATTTGCTATTTTCTGAGCTTTCTTGAACTGCTGCAGTTCACCTTGTGTATGTGCACCTCCAATGCTGTTAGAAGAGGAGGTGTAGAGTTCTGACCCGGCACCGATACGTTGGTAACACTCTGATACATTACATGGCGTGCTCACCATTTCAGGTGGCATTGAAGAGTCAATCACATGGACTATGGGAATGGAGTCACATAGAGGCCAGACCAGGTCAGCACAGCAGATCTCCTTCCTTAAAAGAACAGCTGTGTCTTCATGACAATTGTTGATTGTTCATGGCACCACGACTGACACTACCACAGAACCAGACAATTGTTACACTAAACACCTCCTCTCACACTGTATCAAGTCTGCAATGACCGAGCAGCTCAAATTAACATCAATCTCCTGCCTTTCCCCCGTGATCTTGCACATCATTTCTATTTACATAATCATCTCCTTTTGAATATCTCAATTGATCTGCCTGCTCCAGGCAGTACATTCCAAACCCAGACCACTCATGGTGTGAAGTGCTTTCTTCTCACCTCACATCTGCTTATTTTGTAAAACACTAAAGCGGTGTCCTCAACTCACATGAATTGGAAGCATTTGTCCCTCTGTCCAGACCCTCATGATTTTGAAAACTTCTTTCAGATATCCTCATCGATTTCTTCTCTCTAAGGAAAACAATTGTAAGTCCTCCACTCTATTCTAATCACTGAAGGTTCTCATCTCTGGAACCATTCTCATAAATCCCCTTTGCAGTCTCTCTCTAACATGTTCACATCCTTCCAAAACAGCAAAATCTGAAATTCCATTCTCTACCTTGGTCTAACTACCATCTTATACAAATTCACCAAATCCTCTCTCTTTGCTCCCCTATAGCAATCTGAATATTAGAAATAATAACAATAGAACATTATTGGAATATTGTTGGTTTATTAACAGTTCTATTTTACATGCACATATACTCCTTATCCTTTCTGCTCCTGCTGACCCTTTAGAATTCTATTCTTTAGTTTATATTGTCTGTCTATGGTCTTTGTATCACAGCAACTTTCAATTTCAGCTTTTTCTAATTAATGAAATTTAATTAATCAATTCAATTAAATCCCACCAGCTGCCATGTCTCCAGGGCAATAAATTGGTAATACACCAAAACAAAATGCTGAAAACTCGATACATAGATGGAAAGTGCTGGAAAGACTTTCGAAATTGGAGGAAGGAAGAGAATCAGACTCTTGTGGGATTTGTCTTGTTAATAGAAATGATATTGGAATAGAGACACCAGGCTATTAAGATTGACTACAAGTTGGTCTCACAACACAAGTAGCAGCAGACCATGGTTTGGAACCTGACGTAGAAACTGGTGATGGAAGAGATCTGATAAATGGCCAGAATACTGGTTACATTGAGGAAGATAGTCAAAATTAAAAGACAAATATTCTTCGGGGTAGTGAAGGCAAACAGTGTTAAAGAGAAACTTGATTCAAGGGACCCAACGTGTTATTCCATTATGGACAGGAGCAATTTACCTCCAGCCACTTACACACCTTCTTCCCAAACCACAACAGTTCAGGTAATAATCCAATTTCCTCTTGAATACCTAAAGGGAACCTGCCTTCACCACACTCTCCAATCTTAACCACTTGCACTGTAAAAAAAATTCTTGAGTCATCATTACTTCTTTTACCCATTACTTTGAATCACTGCCCTCTGGGACAGGTTAGGGGGGGATGGTTGGGTCGGGTCTGGGTGGGATGTTTTTCAGAGGGTTGGTGCAGACCCGATGGGCAGAGTAGCCTCTCTCTGCACTCTACAGACTCGATGGATTTTGAAAGAACAATTTATTTCCAATTCTGTTGTTCCTGTGGTAATGTGATGGCTCAGCCTTCGTGTTTGTTATGACCAGGTAAGGAGCAGGAATCAACTCCCTCTTATTAAACCCCATCTCAGCCAGTGGGAAAAGATGTCTTCCCTCCTTTCGCTCCCTCAGGAAAACCTTGATAACATGCTCCTTCTTTTTCTCTTGAATTCAAGCCAATTGCCAATCCCGTGCAGGGATAATAGAAACGGACAGTGAAGGGTGAACGTTGGAAACAACGCACAGATGAGGGGACAAGTTCAGCCGCAAGTCCCAAGGCAGGTTAGGACAAAGACAGTGAATGTGGAATGTCTGCTATTGTTAGACTTTTTTGCTTTTATTCTTTACTGACATTGTAATGGCACCAGAAACAAAAGGGAATAGATTTTGCTTCCTTTGTTCTTTGTGATATTTAGGTGTTAAAATCGCAGTAAATATCGACGTATCAGATTCAAAACTTTTCGTGGACTAAAATGACTTTTATAAAGGAATAGACATGGACTTAAAGTGAGGGAAGCTCCCTGAGAAGTGTGGAAGAAAGGAAACTGACTGAACTGAAATCACTGTTTTGATTAGAGTAGATTCCCTACAGTATGGAAACAGGCCCTTCGGCCCAACAAGTCCACACCGATCCTCCAAAGAGTAACCCACCCAGACCCATTCCCCTACATTTACCCCGACCTAATGCACCTAACACTATGGGCAATTTAGCGTGGCCAATTCACCTGACCTGCACATCTTTTGGATTGTGGAAGGAAACTGGAGCACCCGGAAAAAAAAAACACGCAGACGCGGGGAGAACGTGCAAACTCCACCCAGACAGTCGCCTGAGGTGGGAATCGAACCCAGGTCCCTGGTGCTGTAAGGAAGCAGTGCTAACCACTGGGTCACCGTGCTGCCCCAAACCTAAACACACTGAACTGCAGTAACTGATCCATCATCAAGAGATTCATATCTTCGGCTTTGATTCAGACTTGTACAATCGTTTCACATATTGGGAGATGGAAGACTCGATCCATCAATTTGCCAGCATAAAGACAACAGAGCCAGATTCAGAAATGTACACGGAACTATATTTCAGCAGCGGCATTCGAACAGCAGAACTGAGAAGGGAAAATGGACTTGGAATCAAGAATTGGACGACTTTCTCTTTCTAACTCTCTCTCTCCCCTCCCCGCCCCCCCCCACTTCCTGCTTTTCTCATCATCTTGGTAGTCATAGCAACAACGCTGAATGCACAAATACTTAAAATCCAGTGAAATTTAAAGATTTAGAAAGTAAAGCGTTACTTTTAATCTCATTGTCCCAGCATGTGATAGAAGACAACAGGGTTTATTTCTGGGCTTTAATCAGTTCTATTCATTTTGACTGAACAGATGTTCCACGAATGAATATCTTCAGCATATTCAGTCATTGTGTTTATGAGGTTGACAGATCTTTGGCCACTAAAGGAAACCAAGGGATCTGGCAAGAAAGTGGAAGTGAAGTGAATGATGATTTTACCATGATTTCACTTAATGGCAGTACAGCTGTGCCTGCTGTTTCTGTTTTTTTAATAATCTTCGTCCTGCACACGTACACAAACTGACCTTCAGACTGTATGTGGTATTCAGTCCAACAGGGAACTACGAGATATTCACTCTCCAGCATCTGTAGTACTCACTTTCATCTAACTACAAGATACTGGTGATTTCAATTCATGTTTGTGTTCAGAATTGAAACATCAAGGCAGAATCATACCAAGAACATCTTATTGGCATCTATCCATATACAAGTCACTGTGAGCAGGGGATCACTCTTTGAAATGTAGAAATTTATATTTTTGGCTTGGTTGTGGTATTGAAAAGACAAGTCTTTACTGGATGAATGACTAATGATGTGCTGTTAGATGTGGAAAATTCAAAGTCCGGAATGAAGTAAATGTGAGTGTATATTTTATGGTGCTTCACATTTTATGCATATACTGCATTAATGTACAAGTCGATCTCAGATACACGTTAACCTCTCGAGTTTTGGCCTTTAAGGCCCATCGTTTCTCAAGCCCCTTGCATAGAAATCAAATTTAGTTTTTCGAAGCTCAAACAGTTCAGAACCAAGGTATGATCCCAGAGATGGCAAAGATTTGATTCCAACTTTACAAAATGATGAAAATGAATACTGTTAAATAGATGTTTAAAACACGTCAGGCGTCTGGATGGGTATATGACTGGGAATGGTTTGGAGGGATATGGACCGGGTGCTGGCAGGTGGGACTAGATTGGGTTGGGATATCTGGTCGGCACGGACAGGTTGGAGACCGAAGGGTCTGTTTCCATGCTGTACATCTCTATGACTCAATGTCAAATAATTAGTAAAAGTGAAATGTCTATAGCTTGAAGTGCTATAAAAAAACATAAGTAGTAATTAATGTAAATTATTTCATGTTCTGTTTCTAATTTACACCATTGGATTTCACTTAAGAGCAAATCAAACATAGTCCAACCACGTAAAACACTTATGGTGTAAAAGATAACTTTTGTCTAAAAAAAATCCATCTCAATAGCTTGACCGTCAATGAATATATACATTATTATACATATGATGATGGAATGAGAGAATAGAAACAGATTCGGATCCGTTATACTCCGCTGGTTAACTCACTTACCTGATCTGATGGGGAGTAATCATTCTGTCGAACTTGGTCAATTCTGTCTAAAAAGCTAAAAGAAGAAACAAAATGCCAAGGTTATTCTTTGCTCCACATTTGAAACTAGAAAGCAGATTATTTTCTGAAACAATGTTTTTTCAGTGCTCACAAATCGTTCATGCAAAACTCTTTGACCAATGCATTCTCGCTTTTTGCGATTTAACTGGAAAAAGGGCTCCGATAATGATTGGGGAAAAATACAAAAAAGGAAAATGCTGAGGAAACTTAACAAGTCTGGTGGCATTTGCAGAGAGAGAAAGAGTGTGAACGTTTCATGTCCAGTTCAGAATTGCTGCCAGACCTGCTAAGATTTTCCAGGAATTTATTTTTGTTTCAGACTTCCAGCATCTACAGTTCTTTGTTTCATTTTGTTACATGTTCGGTGCAATGATATCTGCTGTAGCTGATGGCCACAGGGATACTCAGATCAGAGTCATTATATCACTGCCAGGTCTCTCCCATTTGGCACAGTAACAGAGCCACATAGCCCGATGGAGGGTATCGTCAATGTGAAGGTGGGACCGTACTTGATTCGGTAATGGCCAGATGCGTCTGTGAAAGCTAGAGCAGTCAGCTTGGGGTCAAATTCACCCACTGTGCCAGCCTGGTCAGTAACAGGGTGAGACCCTCACCCACTGCTGTACCAGCCTGGTCAGTAACAGAGTGAGACCCTCACCCACTGCCGTACCAGCCTGGTCAGTTACAGAGTGAGACCCTCACCCACTCCTGTACCAGCCTGGTCAGTAACAGGGTGAGACCCTCACCCACTGCTGTACCAGCCTGGTCAGTAACAGGGTGAGACCCTCACCCACTGCTGTACCAGCCTGGTCAGTTACAGAGTGAGACCCTCACCCACTGCTGTACCAGCCTGGTCAGTAACAGGGTGAGACCCTCACCCACTGCTGTACCCGTCTGGTCAGTAACAGGGTTGAGACCCTCACCCACTGCTGTACCAGCCTGGTCAGTTACAGAGTGAGACCCTCACCCACTGCTGTACCAGCCTGGTCAGTTACAGAGTGAGACCCTCACCCACTGCTGTACCAGCCTGGTCAGTAACAGGGTGAGACCCTCACCCACTGCTGTACCCATCTGGTCAGTAACAGGGTGAGACCCTCACCCACTGCTGTACCAGCCTGGTCAGTTACAGAGTGAGACCCTCACCCACTGCTGTACCAGCCTGGTGAGTTACAGGGTGAGACCCTCACCCACTGCTGTACCCGTCTGGTCTGTAACAGAGTGAGACCCTCACCCACTGCTGTACCCATCTGGTCAGTTACAGAGTGAGACCCTCACCCACTGCTGTACCCATCTGGTCAGTTACAGAGTGAGACCCTCACCCACTGCTGTACCCGTCTGGTCTGTAACAGAGTGAGACCCTCACCCACTGCTCCCCATTCTTTGTAACAAACCCCACCATATTAATTTGCATACCTAATTGCTTGTTTCCTACATGCTAACCTCCAGTGATTCAGGTGCAAAGTAACCCAAGTCCGTCACCTCCATCTTATTCCTGACGACTATCTGTTTCCCTTGAGCTAACCGATCCATTGACCAGCCTCACGAATTTCACTGAGAACATCTTGTGCAGGAACCTTTGATGGGAGACTTTAAACAAGTAGAAAGCCACATCTGCAAGTTCCCCATTATCCACATCGCTCATTACAGCCTCAAAGAACTCGAACAAACTCGTCAAATATAACCTCCCGTCGACCAAACCAAACCAGGACGTTTCGTGCAAAAGCCCTTCACCAGAAATGGGACGATTGCACGGTCAGCTACCTTCTCCCCAGCTCCACCCCCCTCCCATTTATCTCTCCACCCCCGATGCTCCCAGCCTCATTCCTGATGAAGGGCTCCTGCCTGAAACATCGATTTTCCTGCTCCTCGGATGCTGCCTGACCTGCTGTGCTTTTCCAGTCCCACTCTAATCTGATCCTGCCTAGGTGCACAGCGATTTTCAAAATGCCCTGCCAAGAACTTCTCTATTGATAGATTCCAGCATCTTCCCCACGGTCGGCGTTACGGTAACCACAGTTTCCAGTTTTATTTTCTCTCCTTCCTGTCTGACACACGGAATCATATTGACGGAATTCAAATGGAAGCTTCCAGAATGTAGGGAATTGTCGGAAAATTAAAACCATCTACCATTTCAGCAGCAAGTTCTTTGAAGACCCACAGATGACATCCAAGCAGGACCTACCCTTTCCCTCGTAATTATAACGGTTTTAAGTTTCTCCCTCTCTTTCACATGGTGATTCAACAAAGTGCTGGACAGTGAGAGATGTTAAGGTCACGCCAGGTTTCCCAAAAATAGTATTGAGCACTATTTTATATTCGACCAGCAGAGAGCAACAGAGCACCTTTTATCTGGACAGTGCTCACTGTAAATCTGCTACATGCCTCTGTCAGCTACAACACTGAGTGGAATTCTAAACTTCAACTGCTTTAATCGTGTAGTATTTTCAGAATCAGGAACTGGACAAGACAAAAGGGGAAAAAAAACTGCCTTTCACGAAATGCAGGAGACAGAATCTCGTATTTCTAGCAATTTCTGGAACACATCAACCAAGACAGAGGTTACATCAGAACAGAGACAATGAGAGTTTTTTTTTGAGTCACCACCGATAGCGGTGTCACTGGCTGGCCCACCCCTAATTGCCCAGCTAAGAGTCAATGATAGAGAGAGTTTTGAGAAGATTTGTAGCCCAGGTTGAGGTTCTGGATGTAGGTTTACTCGCTGAGTTGGAAGGTTCATTTCCAGACGTTTCGTCACCTTATTAGGTAACATCTTCAGTGAGCCTCTGGACAAAGCACTGCAGATGATTCCTGCTTTCTATTTACATGTTTGGGTTTCTTTGGGTTGGTGATGTCATTTCTTGTGGTGTGGGTGGTAGATGGGGTCTAACTCAATGTGTTTGTTGAAAGAGTTCCAGCTGGAATGCTATGTTTCTAGGAATTCTTGTTCATGTCACCGTTTGAGCCTGTCCTAGGATGGATGTGTTGTCCCAGTCAAAGTGGTGCTCTTCCTTTTCTGTATGTGAGGATACTAGTGAGAGAGGGTCATGTCATTTTGTGGCCAGTTGGTGTTAGTGTATCGAGCTGGCTAGTTTTCTGCCTGTTTGTCCAAAGTAGTGGTTGTTACAGTCCTTGCATGGTATTTTGTAACTGAGATTAGTTTTGCTCATTGTCTGTATAGGGTCTTTCAATCTCATTAGCTGCTGTGTTAGCTAATGAACTAAGACACCATGCACACAGACGCGCTCTCAACACAGGCACGTGGACACTCTCTCTCACTCTCGCACGCACGCAGACACTCTCTCCCTCTCGCACGCAGACACACACTCACACATTCTCTCTCTCTCTCGCACACATGAAGACACTCTCTCTCTCGCACGCAGACACACACTCTCTCTCTCTCGCACGCAGACACACACTCTCTCTCGCACGCAGGAAGACACTCTCTCTCGCACGCAGACTCACTCTCTCTCTCGTACGCACACAGACTCTCTCTATCTCGCACGCAGACACACTCTCCCTCTTGCACGCATTCTCTCGCACGCACGAAGACTCTCTCTCTCTCTCGCACGCAGACACACTCTCTCTCGTACGCACGAAGACTCTCTCTCTCTCGCACGCAGACACACTCTCTCTCTCTCTCGTGCACGCAGACACACTCTCTCGCGCACGCAGACACACACACTCTCTTTCGCACGCAGACACACACTCTCTCTCTCGCACTCGCACGCAGACGCTCTCTCTCGCACGCGCGCAGACACTCTCTCACGCACGCAGACACTCTCTCTTGCGCGCCCGCAGACACTCTCTCTTACTCTCTCTCTCTCGCGCGCGCAGACACACTCTCTCTCTCTCGCGCGCGCATGCAGACACACACTCTCTCTCCCGCGCGCGCAGACACACTAACTCTCTCTCGCGCGTGCGCAGACACGCACTCTCTCTCTCCCGCGCGCGCAGACACGCACTCTCTCTCTCCCGCGCGCGCAGACACGCACTCTCTCTCTCCCGCGCGCGCAGACACGCACTCTCTCTCTCTCTCGCGCGCCCGCAGACACGCACTCTCTCTCTCTCGCGCGCCCGCAGACACGCACTCTCTCTCTCTCGCGCGCCCGCAGACACGCACTCTCTCTCTCGCACGCCCGCAGACACGCACTCTCTCTCTCTCTCTCTCTCTCTCTCGCGCGCGCGCCCGCAGACACGCACTCTCTCTCTCTCTCGCGCGCGCGCGCGCCCGCAGACACGCACTCTCTCTCTCGCCCGCAGACACGCACTCTCTCTCTCGCCCGCAGACACACGCTCTCTCTCTCTCTCGCGCGCGCGCCCGCAGACACACGCTCTCTCTCTCTCTCTCTCTCTCGCGCGCCCGCAGACACGCACTCTCTCTCTCGCGCGCCCGCAGACACGCACTCTCTCTCTCTCGCGCGCCCGCAGACACGCACTCTCTCTCTCTCGCGCGCGCCCGCAGACACGCACTCTCTCTCTCTCGCGCGCGCCCGCAGACACGCACTCTCTCTCTCGCGCGCGCGCCCGCAGACACACTCTCTCTCTCTCGCGCGCGCCCGCAGACACGCACTCTCTCTCTCTCTCACGCGCGCGCAGACACGCAGACACTCTCTCTCTCACGCGCGCGCAGACACTCTCACTCTCTCTCGCGTGCGCAGACACACTATCTCTCTCGCATGCGCGCGCAGACACGCACTCTCTCTCTCTCTCTCTCGCGCGCGCGCGCCCGCAGACACACGCGCTCTCTCTCTCACGCGCACCCGCAGACACGCGCGCGCTCTCTCTCTCTCTCTCTCGCGCGCGCGCCCGCAGACACGCGCGCTCTCTCTCTCTCTCTCTCGCGCGCGCCCGCAGACACGCGCTCTCTCTCTCGCGCGCGCCCGCAGACACGCACTCTCTCTCGCTCTCTCTCGCGCGCGCGCCCGCAGACACACGCGCTCTCTCTCTCACGCGCACCCGCAGACACGCGCGCGCGCTCTCTCTCTCTCTCTCTCTCGCGCGCGCGCCCGCAGACACGCGCGCTCTCTCTCTCTCTCTCTCTCGCGCGCGCCCGCAGACACGCGCTCTCTCTCTCGCGCGCGCCCGCAGACACGCGCTCTCTCTCTCTCGCGCGCGCGCGCCCGCAGACACACGCGCTCTCTCTCTCACGCGCACCCGCAGACACGCGCGCGCTCTCTCTCTCTCTCTCTCGCGCGCGCGCCCGCAGACACGCGCGCTCTCTCTCTCTCTCTCTCGCGCGCGCCCGCAGACACGCGCTCTCTCTCGCGCGCGCGCCCGCAGACACGCACTCTCTCTCGCGCGCGCGCCCCCGCAGACACGCACTCTCTCTCTCTCGCGCGCGCGCCCGCAGACACTCTCTCTCGCGCACGCGCCCGCAGACACGCAGACGCTCTCTCTCTCTCGCGCCCGCAGACGCTCTCTCTCTCGCGCGCGCACGTGCAGACACTCTCTCGCGCGCGCGCACGTGCAGACACTCTCGCGCGCGCGCACGTGCAGACTCTCTCTCTCTCGCGCGCGCACGTGCAGACTCTCTCTCTCTCGCGCGCGCACGTGCAGACACTCTCTCTCGCGCGGTTTTCAAGGGACACAGATCTGGGAAGGTTTCAAGGCGAGGAGAGAGATTGTAGAGACTGGGATGGAGGATGAGATTTTCAAATCAAGATATTTGGAAACTTGGAGCCAATACAGACTGGCAAACACAGGGGCGATTTGGGGGGGGGGGGGGGGGGGGGGTGAAAAAGGGACTCAGTGTGTGATTGAACACAGTGTTGGTATGAAAGCTAAGAGGAGGGATGTCGAGCTCCTTCCCCGATGCTAATCTGGTCTATGATTAGAGAGCCAGAACTGCCTGCTATGGACTTTTCCTGATCGATAGCTTAGGCTCCCATCATCCTGGTTCAAACAGGCACTCCATCTTTTTTGTTCAAAGCAATGCGGTCTCACATTGGTCGAGCCCAGTTCAATTGTTGGCCAACTTCTAACAGTCCATTTATGAACCTGAGACTGGTGACCAAAGTTCCTAATTGGTTCTGCCACCAAGCAGAATTAAGGTTCCACAGGGAGTGGCTAAGCTGGAGAGACTTTGCACCGAAAGGGAGAGCTTTGCAGTGTAGCCACAGCTGGAGCTGGGAATATATTACAAGAAAGAGTCCTCACGGGAACTAACTGCAGGCAGCAGCGCCCAGTGGATATGGCAAGAAGCCAATATTACTAATCAATTCTGGCATGCCATCGTTTCAACAGAATTCAGACACGTGAATGTGCTTAAAAAAATAAAAGCCAGCTGTTGGACGTAAATAGCCCAGTTATTGTGAGCTCAGAACCCCAGTGAGGGAATAATTATGGGATACTATATTGTGGCTAGCAACATCACCTTAAACCATTGGTGATTTTGGTAAAAGTAAACTTCTAGCAATCATCCAACTCAAGCTGCAATTTCCCCAAGTTCCACCTGCCAGGATTATCAAACTAGGTTTGGAACAACTTCCACAAATATTTCCAGCCACATGTGTTTTTAATCACCTTCCAATACCACGGGGCTAGGTTTCATTGCAGTGAAGTGCTGTATGCTCTGAAAAGGCTCTGGCACCACATTCCCTCATCACTGAGGAAGTCACAATCACACCCACTGGATTTCTAACAAAAACAAATCAAAGCCTCAAGCGGCATTGTAGGCCCCTCTTCAAACCAAGCTGCCCAGCTGACAAGAGTTATTACACTTGCATCTATATAGCACCTTTGACCCTCCCCAAAGTACTTCATGGGAACGGTATCAAACAAAATCTGTCACCAAGTGACACAAGGAGACCGCAAGACAGACTTTCAACTTGGAGGGCTGTAGGAGGTGATGACAACCAACAAAGTCTTGGAAGGATTTGAAAATAGGGATGAGCTTTTTCTGTCAGACAGGGAACTAAAATCGAGTCGAAGTGTGAATGAATATCATTTAACTTAAAAAATACTGTTCTCCAAGACGCAAAGTTAAGGTCAGATTTGGAAAATAAAAGGATTAAAAAGCTCTCCCCACACACGTTAGAAAAAGCAGTCTACCATTGGAGCACGAGGTGTTTTCCCAGAGTGCGAGCAGGAAGAGTGTGAAAGTTGAATACATTGGACTTAAATCTTAATAAGACCACAATATAGAAAACGAAAATACACGTAACTCGCAGTTGTTAAAATCAGCAAGATTCGGTGAACTTTTTCTGTTGTTCCTTTATGTGGGCATCACTGGAAAGGCCTACACAGTTTATTGTCTCTGTCTAATGACTCCTGAACATCGTGAGGCCATATTCCAAAGTTCAGAGCCAACCACAGGAGTTGCATTTAGACTAGATCAGGAAAGGACAGCAGATTTCCTTCCCTAAAAGCCATTTATGTACCAGATGGGTTTTTACAGCAATTAATATTATTTTCAGGTCTCTATTACTGAGCAATGCTCTGTCTGAGCTGCACAGCCGCTGAGAGACGGTGCGTGGACCTTGGATGTCTGCACAGAGGCAGGAAATATTTGAGTTGTTCCTGAGTCTAGTTGTCAATTCAAGAATTATTAATGGAATTTAAATCCCACCAGCTGTTGTAACTGTGTTTGAACCCGTATCCCCAGTACTTTAGCTTGGATCTCTGCGTTATAACCAAAGTGGCATTATTGATAAGCCACCATCTCCCAGGTTACGTGCGTTAAGCAGCCAGTGCTAACCGGCTGAGGACTATATGCCACTGACTGAAAAAAAAATCGCAGCTCAGGTCATTGGATTTCCATAACACAGACAAACTTCCTGAGGAAAACTAATGGCAGCTAGAAGGATAAAACAGTGACAGATTTTCCTCCCCCTACCCCACAGCAGTGACCCTGGACGTTTCATCCAAACTTATACACAGATCAAAGGACCGTTACACCAGGTAAAAGTGGCAAGGATAAAAAATCCAACACTACTATTCCCTGCCAACTTTACGAGCATAAATGTTGGTCACCACAAACAGCAGCTCCCTTTAAGTAAGCTCCCCTCCTCGCCCCACTCCCAGGCCATTTATTTCGGTGAAGATTCAGCTGCCTATCAGAGTCAGGGCAGCTCCTGGCATGTTGAGCATTCCCTTGTCAGACACAACTTAAAACGCAGAGTTAACGTTCACCTGCTCTGCTCTGAACAATGCATCTCTATAAAATCATCAGGGGCATGGATAGGGTAAATGGACACAGCGTTTCCCCCGGGATGTGGGAGATCTAAACTAGAGGGCATAGGTTTAAGGGGGAGGATTTAAAAGAGACCATGTTTTCATGCAGAGGGTGGTATGTGTATGGAATGAGCTGCCAGAGGAAGTGGAGGAGGCTGGTACAATTACAACAGTTAAAAAGCATCTGGATGGGTATATGAATAGGAAGGGTTTGGAGGGATATGGGCCGGGTGCTGACAAATGGCACTAGATGAAGTTGGAATGTCTGGCCAGTATGGATGAGATGGACTGAAAGGTCTGTTTCCTTATGAATCCATCTCAGAAGCACATCTGCTGTAACAACATGAGATGGTATTTCTTTCCATTTCCCACAATAGTCAATCAGAGTGTGGTTTATTGCCAATTTAATGAGTATCAAATGAAGAGAGCTGCTTTTCTTTTACTGTTGCGGGTCTGTACCCAGAAAAGACCTGAATTGTGGCCACCCCAAACAGGCTCCCTACACATAATAATCACAGGAGGCTCTTAATCACCTCGAGTAGGGGTGGGTTTTGACCCCAGGGGTGTGTCCGATTCCTGGGACAGAGATTGAGCAAACATTCTAGCTGCTCCTGATCGGAGTTGGTCAATTGACTCAATGGAACAAAACCAAATCCTTCTTAAAACAATGCATCTTAGGCAAGTCAGTCTATCTGGTTAACATGCTGATGGAACATAGAAAAGTACAGCACAGAACAGGCCCTTCGGCCCACGATGTTGTGCCGAGGATTATTCCTAACGTAAAATAAAATAACCTAACCTACACACCCCTCAATTCACTGCTGTCCATGTGTATGTCCAACAGTCACTTAAATGTCCCTAATGACTCTGCTTCCACCACCACCGCTGCTGACAACGCATTCCACACATTCACAACTCTCTGCGTAAAGAACCTACCTCTGACATCTCCTCTATACCTTCCTCCTAATATCTTAAAACGATGACCCCCTTTGTGCCACTGATATTACCTTGTAGTATGTAGGCTGAAACAAAATAAAAACTATACAGTGTGGTTCAATAAGGAATGATCAGGGTTAAATAAAAAGCATAAAACATCTAAAAAGTATGGATACACAACAGATGCTAAACTCCTATTCCTGTACGGTCCTCAGCAAGTTAAGATTACCGGTGTGGACATTAATCCAGCAGCCAGCTCTAAAACACTATTCCTGCCAGGAATGGTCATTTCAGGAGTGTGAGTGTTCCAGCTCATGGATATGCTCTGGAACACATGGCTACTCAGGTCATTCAAGCCAACAACTCCATATACAAAATTTCCTCAATGATTTACGGTGCCCCAGATCGGTGCCTGGCTATTTTGCTCCGATTTACTTAGAGCAAGGCTATAAAATTACAGGGCTCAGTGTTATTTATGATGCATAACTCGGTCACTGTGGTGCAGAGTCTGGAACATTCTTATAACAACTCTGAAAGGGAGAGAATCTCCACAACTCCATCCAATACAATCGCATCAGGGAGGCAGAAGGAGCAGGAGAAGCCTGTTCTCACAACTAACAAGAAATTAGATTAGATTAGATTCCCTACACAGTGTGGAAACAGGCCCTTTGTCCCAACCAGGGAAAACAACCCCAGCCTGTTCAGTCTTTCCTTATAACTCAAACCCTCCAACCCTGGCAACATCCTTGTAAATCTTTTCTGAACCCTTTCAAGTTTCACAACATCTTTCCAATAGGAAGGGGAACAGAATTGCACGCAATATTCCAACAGTGGCCGAACCAATGTCCTATACAGCCGCAACATGACCTCCCAACTCCTGTACTCAATACTCTCACCAATAGAAGAAAGCATACCAAACATCTTTTTCGCTACCCTATCTATGAGCCTGCACTTCAAGGTCTCTTTGTTCAGCAACACTCCCTAGGAACTTACCATTAAGTGTATACATCTTGCTAAGATTTGCTTTTCCAAAATGCAGCACCTCACATTTCTCTGAATTGAACTCCATCTATCACTTCTTAGCCCATTGGCCCATCTGATCAAGATCCTGTTGTAATCTTCGCTGTCCACTACACCTCCAATTTTGGTGTCATCTGCAAACTTGCCAACTGTACCTCCTATGCTCGCATCCAAATCATTTATGTAAATGACAAAAAGTAGAGGGCCCAGCACCAATCCTTGTGGCGCTTCACTGGTTACAGGCCTCCAGTCTGAAAAACAGCCCTCCACCACCACCCTCTGTCTTCTACCTTTGAGCTGGTTCTGTATCCAAATGGCTAGTTCTCCCTGTATTCCATGAGATCTAACCTTGCTAGTCAGTTTCCCATGGGGAACCTTGTCAAACGCCTTACTGACGTACATATAGATCATGTCCACTGCTCTGCCCTCATCAATCCTCTTTGTTACTTCTTCAAAAAACGCAATCAAGTTTGTGGGACATGACTTCCCATGCACAAAGCCATGTTGACTATACCGAATCAGTCCTTGCCTTTCCAAATACATGTACATCCTGTCCCTCAGGATTCCCTCCAACAACTTGCCCACCACCGAGGTCAGGCTCACCGGTCTATAGTTTCCTGGCTTGTCTTTACCGCCCTTCTTAAACAGTGTCACCATGTTAGCCAACCTCCAGTCTTCTGGCACCTCACCTGTGACTATCGATGATACAAATATCTCAGCAAGAGGCCCAGCAATCACTTCTCTAGCTTCCCACGGAGTTCTCGGGTACACCTGATCAGGTCCTGGGGATTTATCCACCTTTATACGTTTCAAGACATCCAGCACTTCCTCCTCTGTTAATCTGGACATTTTGCAAGGTGTCACCATCTATTTCCCTACAGTCTATATCTTCCATATCCTTTTCCATAGTAAATACTGATTCAAAATATTCATTTAGTATCTCCCCCATTTTCTGTGGCTCCACACAAAGGCCGCCTTGCTGATCTTTGAGGGGCCCTATTCTGTTCTGGCCCTATACCCTTTTGTCCGTAATATATTTGTAAAACCCCTTTGGATTATCCTTAATTTTATTTGCCAAAGCTATCTCATGTCCCTGTTTTGCCCTCCTGATTTCCCTCTTAAGTATACTCCTACTTCCTTTATACTCTTCTAAGGATTCACTCGATCTATCCTGTCTGTACCTCACATATGCTTCCGTCTTTTTCTTAACCAAACCCTCAATTTCTTTAGTCATCCAGCATTCCCTATACCTATCAGCCTTCCCTTTCATCCTGACAGGAATATACTTTCTCTGGATTCTTGTTAGCTCATTTCTGAAGGTGTCCCACTTTCCAGCCGTCCCTTTACCTGCGAACATCTGCCTTCAATCAGCTTTTGAAAGTTCTTGCCTAATACCATCAAAATTGGCCTTTCTCCAATTTTGAACTTCAACTTTTAGATCTGGTCTATCCTCTTCCATCACTATTTTAAAACTAATAGAATTATGGTCGCAGGCCCCAAAGTGCTCCCCCACTGACACCTGCCCTGCCTTATTTCCCAAGAGTAGGTCAAGTTTTGCACCTTCTCTAGTAGGTACATCCACACACTGAATCAGAAAATTTTCTGGTTCCATTTTTGCTGCTGGCCACAAATGTCTGTCTATACCTCAGACTAGAGAATCCCCTAACACAATTGATCTCTTGAAACCCGGCGTACCCCTTGTTGCATTAGAGCCAGTCTCAATGCCAGAAACTTGGTGTTCGTGCTACGTTCCCCTGAGAATCCATCCGCCCCCCTAACATTTTCCAAAACAGCATACTTGTTTGAAATGGAAGTAGCCACAAAAGACTATTAACCAATCTATGTGACTGTATCTGAGACTCTCTTTCCCTCCCCTTCCTATAACTGCCATTCATCACATACTGTTGCAAATTCATTATTGCTTCTAACTGTCTCTCCTACGGATCCATTCGATCTGATAAGATTCACAACCACCAGCATTTATTTCAGATATAATCCGCAGTAACCCTTAAACTCTTGAAACTCCCACATCTGACAAGACGTGCATATCACTCTAAAGGACATTTTTGCTCCTTCACAATCTACAGACCCAGAAAATAACACCATATAATTCCTCGACAAAACACTGATCCAGGTTAAATTAATACTTACGGCTCATATTTTAAGTTAAATCAAGAGACATAACTCAAAAACTTACAATCAAGAACGAACCCACTCTACTCACTACTGCAGACTTTCTGTAGGTCACACTTAAAAATACACTTATCTGCTTCTGTGCTGTGAATATTGCCCAAACAGTTCCTCCAAGATTAGTTGTGAATTTCATTGTTTGTTAAATTTTCCCAGACACACTCCGATGTCCAGCGATACATGAATTCAAACAGCAAAGGCAGTAACTGTGCAGGTACACTGTGGTTTCAGTTTCTTTCTCTCTCTCTCCCTCCTGCACTGACCACACCATCTGCTTTCTCGGTCTGTTCTTGCCCCTTTTAAAACTGTTGTTTTGAGTTTTTTTTCCCAAAGCTCCAAAACAATGCAACAGCATATAAAACAGTAATTGCTGCTCCTGGAATTTGAGGAAATCACCTCCAGCACCTAAAATATCTCAAAAAAAGGTGTTGTTACAACCAGAAATTTTTCCCGCCCTCCATCTTGGATTACCCAGAATCCTGTTGCAAGGAGAAAGTAACCCATCCTGGAATCGCCTTGAAACTTTCAACAATTAAATTCAACATTTGTTCAACACTAACAGGCAGAAAGCAGTGAATAGTTTGCTCAGTGTGAACCATAAACTGATGACTGGACCCAAGAGGGAGTGGGTATTTATACTTTACATATAACTTTATGCTAAAGAATATTTTTACATTGGCAGAGAGTAACTTGGGTCTGCTGAACATGTTTATGCTCAAGTTGCAGGAGGCTGGGCAGATTGAGAAAGTGGCCAAAAGGACTGATGGGATTCTGGGCTTTCGCGACACAGCATACACAAAAGAAAGATTGAAAACACTGGTTCAGTCTCAACTGTAGGATTGTGTCTAATCCTGCGCATCGCAATCTGGGAAAGGGACATTGCTTTACAGCAGATGTGGAATCGATTCAAGTGAAAAGTTCTGACAACAGGAGAGAGAGAGAGAGAGAGAGAGAGAGAGAGAGAGAGAGAGAGAGAGAATCTGGACTTGGGTCTTATAGAGGACTGAGAGGAAATTTGAGAGATGTTCAAAATCATCGGGATGTACTGACAGAGCAGACAGGGAGAAATTATTTCCACCCAACAATGGGTGATTGAAAAAAATCAAAAGCCGACAGCGATAGGTGGAACTTTTTTTTTAACATAACAAGTAGCTAGGATCTGAAATAAACTGGGAGTGTAATGGGAGTAGATTCAGTTGTGTCTTTCACTACTGCAGACTTTCTGTAGGTCACACTTAAAAACACACTTTCAAGAGAAACTGGTTAAGTGCCTTAAGAGAAAACAAATCTCCAGGGCTGCTGGAAGGACACAAGTTAAGGTACTCTTGTACAGGGAGCTAGGAGGGACATGATGGGATGAATGGCTTCCTTCTGTGCTGTAAACATCCTACAATCCTAGCAGGTTTCAGTACTTACACTGCAACATCGACAACAGGTTAAAAGTATCCGATTGGCTGTAAAATATTTTGGGCAGTCCTGAGTTTGTGAAAGGTGTTATACAAATGCAATTCTCTCTTTTATGATGTAAGCTGGGAGACTGAAAGGTTTGGAGTTTGAATTGATGGGTTTAGGTCTATATACACAAGGGAGTTTAATGATTAATGTGTCAGTATTTCTAGAGCTTGAGTTTTTTTTTCCCTTCAGAAAGACCAGGAATTAATTTTCTTTAGGAGAAAAACCCACAACTTGGAAAGCTTTCAGTCTTAGTCCGTAGAAGTCGCTGTTGAAATTGCATGCCTGGAATAGTTTCTCCAGAGAAAGGAGTTAATTCAGCAAAGTTAGGGAATAGGTTCCCTCAGTGCAAGTTCCTTCACTGGAAAGTTCCAGATCAGAAGTGTTTGGTTAGAACCCTGAAAGCTGATTGGAGACCGCAAAAGCTCAGTTGTGACTAATCAAGAAAAAAGACTATGAACCTCTTAAGACATAGAATTTAATCAACAAGTCAAGTCAAATTTACAGCTGGTAATGGAGTATTATAATGTGATGGTGTTGGGATTATAAATTCTACTATGTGTTTTGAAATCTTGCAAATTATGGGACATGCAAATAGCTTGGTTTATTCTATTTTCTTTTCTTTGCATAATAACCTACCATTTTGTTAAAATCAGACCTGTGGCACTGCATGTCTATTTAATGAATAAAATATTAAATTAAAAAAATATGACCTGTCAAGCCAGATTTCAGTCTAGGATAAGGGTTGTCCAGTTGTGACATCAGCTGTAATCATAACCTTCTCTGCTTTACAAAAACGTTAACGGATCTTCCCTGTTTGAAAAAATAGTATATCCAACTTTTCTGTCAATGACAAAGATTACGATTTTCCAACTGAGTACTGAAGACAAATGAATCATCACAGGACACAATAATTGGTAATTGTAACAGAATGCCATTTATGGGAAAGCATTTCATATTCTGGGAAATCTTTCTAGAGTTGCTGAATTTTGTTTTGCCAGTGATAATTGAAACACAGGGCAGATGAAGCCACTGATAGAACAAAATACAAACGCAGGATGAGTGAAACGATTGGAAATTTCAGCATTTTCTCAAGGTCGCAACTCTAAGCTGCTTTCTTTAGTTTTGTTCGTAAATAGACAAGGGCAGGGTGGAACACAGAAGCTAAAGGTGGTCTAATTCCCAGGACAGTTCTTATACTTCAGTCCCTGAGATGATGCTATGCCTGTAAAAGGGTAAGCAATTCTGTGAAAGAAATTTTAGCAGATGATCAAGTGGAAAAAGGAGGTTGTTAAAGGGATGGGACTGAAGGGTGTGGTTTGCTATTTTTCCTTTTCTGTCAAGTGCTGAATAAGATGGTCGTTGACAAGAACAGCTCATACAGTTAGAGCAGAGTCTCAGGCTGACGGGAAAAGGAAATGCGATTTGCTTAATGCTTTACAGAAGAATCAAGAACAAGAAAGCTTTTAACTGGTGCTTTTTTTTAAGAAAGGAGAAATTTGACCATCTTAAAGATCTTGCACTTCTGAGAGCCAAGTCTTCTTTAGGTATGGATCTTCCTCCATTGTCATGGCTAGCTGACAGCAGAGTTCTGAAAATACGATTCTTAAAAAAAAAGATGTATTTCTAAAGTTCAGAAAAGTGACTAATCATTCTGTGTGCGCTCTTGGGCATCCCAACTCCTGACATGAGGAATGAATCATTACGTTACACTTTACAGCCATTCAGATCTTACAGATTGCCACGTACTAAAGAGCTGGCTGAAAAATACACCACAAACATGGCAGCTAAGAAAAAAACAGTTCACGCTTCCCAAATAAAAGCACTGAGTAACACTAGGAAGCTGCGAGAGGACTGTTGGTGGGAAGTGGTCTCTGCTACAATCAGGCAGCAGGTATCTGCTGGGTCAGAACTTTGAAACAGGAATGAGTAGGGGGTAAGAAGACTTTGATGACATAAGAATTTAAACAATGAAGGACATAGAAACGGAGAATGGGAGTGATGAGCTAGTGGCATTATCGCATTAATCCAGAGGCCCAGGTAATGTTCTGGGATCCAGATTAGAATCCTGCCGTGGCAGATAGCGGGATTTGAATTCAACGAATATCTGAAACTAACAGTCTAATGATGACCACGAATCCATTGTTGATTGTAAGGAAAACCTAATTGGTTCACTAATGGCCCTCAGGGAAGGAAACGGCCACTCTTAGCTGGTGTGGCCTACATGTGACTCCAGACCCACAGCGATATGGTTGACTCTTAAGTGCCCTCTGGGTAATTAGGGATGGGCAATAAACGCTGGCCCAGCCAGTGATGCTCTCATTGTGTGAAGGAAATAAAAGAAATTAGACAAATCCACATATATCAATGATTGCAAACACAATCTCAGCACAATTTATACCTGAAATAAAACACAACAACTTCTTCACAGCATGCTTACCCCCTGCACTGGAGCTTGTAGTTTGGAATGACCCCCCCAACCCAAAGCTAAGATTTGGGAGCCCTGCACTTTATCATCCTCAGCTGCTAGTCATCAAGTCATAGCGCTGTATAGCATGGAAACAGACCCTCCTGTCCAACTTGCCCATGCCAACCAGATATCCTAGGGAGACCAGAATTCCACACCATGTTCCAAAAGTGGTCTCACCAATGTCCTGTACAGACGCAACATGCCTTCAATCTCCTCTACTCAATGCATTAGTGTTCGGATGCAAATTTAAATAAATGAGACTCAGAATGAGAAATTTCAGCAACACAGACAGACAGGTGCAACTGAGGCAGCTCTCCTGACAGGGGAGGCGGCCAGGATTTATGGATAGAGTAGACAGGGAGAAACTATTCCCACTTGTAAAAGGATTGGGAACAAGGGAGCACAGGTTTTGAAGTGATTTGTACAAGTGGTAACTGCATTGGCAGAAGAAACTTCTTGACATAATAAGTGCCTTTGGTCTGGAACACAGAGCCTGTAAGACTGGTTGTGGCAGGGTCAATCAAGGTATTCAAATAGAAACAATGTGCAGAGATATGACCATAAGACACAGAAGTGGAAGGAAGGCCATTCAGCCCATCGAGTCCACTCCGCCATTCAATCATGGCTGATGGGCATGACCTCCCCCCTCCCCCCAACCTAGAGCTCAGGGTTCAATGCCACTTACCCACACTCTCTGCGTACCCTTAATTCCTTGAGAGATCAAAAATTGATCAATCTCTGCCTTGAAGACATTTAATGTCCCATCCTCCATTGTGCTCCATGGCAATAAATTCCACAGGCCCAACACTCTCTGGCTGAAGAAATGTCTCCTCATTTCCATTCTAAATTGACCTCCTCTAATTCTAAGGCTACGCCCCAGGCTCCTAGTCTCCCCGCCTAATGGAAACAACTTCCCAGCATACACCCTTTTTAAGCCATGCATGATCTGCTAAGTTTCTATTAGATCACCTTCATCCTTATAAACTCGAATGAATACAATCCCAGGATCCTCAGCAGTTCATCGTATGTTAGGCCTACCATTCCAGGGATCACCCGTGTGAATCTCCGCTGGACAGTATGGGAGAAGGTGAGAATTATGATGCTCATTCAGAACCTTGGTGCAGATGTAATTGGCCAAATGGCCTTCAGCCGCACCTGAACACTGGGTTTTCAGAAGTTTTCATGCTGTGGTAGATTCACCTGCGTTCCCAGCATTCCTCAGGTGATTAATGAGGCAGGAGTGGGTACGGCAGATGCTGGAGATTAGAGTCAGAATTAGAGTGGTGCTGGAAAAGCGCAGGTCAGGCAGCATCCGAGAAGCAGGAAAATTGACGTTTCGGGCAAAAGCTCATCATCAGGATTGAGCATGAGTGATTAGTGAGCCAGTTAAAATTATACTGTATAGAACGGCAACAGATAACTGTGCTCTTCAAACTCTCCTTACATATACTGAAGACGTGGGTCTCTGATATGGAGAAACCTTTTCCTCTTACAGGAGTGTTAGTGACCACAGGACGCAGAGTTAAGATCACTGACAAAAGAACCGGAGGGGAAGATGGAAAGGTTTTAGTTTACAAAGTGGGTACAAATGTGGAATGTGTTCCATCTGCGAGTGACGGAAGTAGATTCAATTGTCATTTTTGAAACAGGGCTGGTTAAATTCTGAAAAAGCAAAGTGTAGCATTACAGTGCAAGAATAGAAGGTGGCAGATTGATTGTAAGAGCGAGATGGACAGACTAACTGCATTGAACACGAAATGCTCCCCTTGTGCTTTTACTCATTAATCGGCAATATGTAATAACAATGACTAATTTAATAAAGTTGAATAATGTATTAACAAGACAACACAAGGTGGTTTGCTCTTCTACATGCTTTATTATCAATATTTGACCATATGCTACCACAGACTGATCCTACCACAGTCCTTTACTGCTCCCCAAGGAGCATGTAACTAAACTCCACTAGATGGCAACTACAATCTTTGTTTCCAGAAAACATTAGGCTGTGAACAACTCCTCTCAAGTCGCAATCACGGTGACTATTTTGCTGACAGTTGGCATAAATTAAAAAGTTAATAACTTTATAAAATCAGGTTTTTAATCTAACATAGATATTGTTCAATAACTTAGAAAGGCAAAAAGCAGTCAGTTTAAACGAATTCGCAAAGCATGACAACAGACCATCTGACCAGCAAACCAAAACGGAATTAAATTACAACCACGGCTTAAATCTTACCACTAAACTCTCAATCTTTACTGCAGACGCAGAAAATGGTTATGTTTTAGTACAGTAGATATCCCAGTAGTGACAACTAAAGTAATTGTTTATTTATTCATGAACTGTGGGTGTGGCGGGCTGGCTGGCCAGCATTTATTGCCTGTCCCTAGTTGCCCTCGAGGAGGTTGTGGTGAGCTCCTTTCATGAACTGCTGCAGTCCACATTCACAGATCCATAATGCACTTAGGGAGGGATTTCCAGGATTTAGACCCAGCAACAATGAAGGAAGGGTGATGTATTTCCAAGCCAGGATGGTGAGTGGCTTGGAGAGGAACTTGCAGGTAGTGGTCTTCCCAGGTAAATGTGGCCCTTGCCCTTCTGGATGGAAGTGGGCATGGGTTTGGAAGCAGCAGTGTAAGGATTGCTGGTGAATTTCTGCAGTGCATCTTGTAGACAGTACACACTGCTGTTACTGAGTGTCAGTGGTGGAGGGAGTGGTTGGGGTGCCAATGAAGTGGGTTGCTGTGTCCTGGATGGTGTCAAGCTTCTTAAGTGTTGGAGCTGCACTCATCCAGGGTAGTGGGGAGTACTCTTATCACACTCCTGACTCAAACCAAGTCGATGGTGGGCAGGCTCTGGGGAGTCAGGAGATGAGTTATTTGCTGCAGTATTCCTAGCCTCTGATAACTCAATCGATAAAATCTGTGTTAGAAGTCACTGTTGCTGACTGTAAAACCAACTGCAAAGTGAAACCTTTACAAACTACAGATTCCATTATTGCATGTGAAGTATCACTATATTGGTCTTCAAAAGAAAAGCTGCTGTATAAAAGAGTCACCATGCACAAAATCGGACTGCAGAAATCCTAGAATCTGTACAGACACTAGAATTAATGTCCTCCAACTGTCTCTTACGAGGACATTGAAGGTGAGACAGACATTCACGCAAGGCGGCTGGTGGTTCATCAGTGAATATTGTGCTCATATGTTCCATTCCAGTTTGCCTCGAGTGTTAATTATTAATTGAAACTCACTGATTAGTGGGTACAACCATTACATTTTTATTCCAAAATGTCTAAAACCAGAAATGTTCAGCACATTTCGTCAGAAATCATAGAATTCCTAAGGTACAGAAGGTGGCCATTCAGCCCATCGAGTCTACACCAACTCTCCGTAGAGCATCCTACCCAGATGTAGCTCCTCTGCCCTATCCCCACATTCCCTATGGATCACCCCCTAACCTGCTCATCCCTGGATGCTATGGGGCAATTTAGCATGGCCAATCCATCTAACCTGCATATCTTTGGACTGTGGGTAGAAACCAGAGTATCTGAAGGAAACCCACACAAACACAGGGAGAACGTGTAAACTCCACAGAGGCAGTCACCCAAGAAATGCATAGTGCGCACAATTATTTATTATTGATTATTTGATAAAATAGAATTACATAAAATACACAGAACAGAAGACAGGCTACACTACTCAACTGGTTATACTTTTAGACTTCACACAGGCCTCTCTCCCACCCTCCCTCATCTCACCACCTCATTCTTGTCCTTTCTCCCTTAGCCAGCACAGGACGAGCGTTCACACGACAGCCCTGTCATTTTGCAGGTAACCTGTGAATCCTTCGAAAACTTTATTTCAACAGTCCATGTGCAACAGTGCCAAGGGAAGGTGTAGTGACTTGACAGGAAGTTGTTCCCCTTCAATGTCTTAACTATCTCCTATTAAAACAGGTTTCACATACAAACCACTCTCTGGCTCAGGAGGCTGCTCCCAAATTCCACCTCGGAATTGAAGGACATGACCAATTTAAGGCACTGGAGGGAATTGTAAACTTTGAACAAGAGCATACGCCAGTCCTTTGTAACAAACAGTGAGCAGTTTTGATGGGGGAAACTAGCAGTGAGAATGTGCTGCACACACCAATGCTGCTTTAACCTGGAACTGCTACCACCTGATCACAGACCTGTAGCTGCTGGCCTTGGCACTGAGAAAACAGAAAACAATGAGAAATAAAAAACAGAATTTCTTCAGCATTGCAATAGGCCTCAGTTATACTTATTAGAATTAGAATCCCTACAGTGTGGAAACAGGCCATTCGGCCCAACAAGTCCATACCCACCCTCCAAAGAGTAACCCACCCAGACCCATCCCCCTATCCTGTATTTACCCACGACTAATGCACCTAACCTACACATCCCTGAACACTAGTGGCAATTTTAGCATGGCCAATCCACCCTAACCAGCATAACTTTGTGATCGTGGGAGGAAACCAGAGCACCTGGAGGAAACCCACACCGACATGGGGAGAATGTGCAGAGATTGCGTTAAGCTCCACCCTGGACTGGAAAGGGAATTGAAGAGTTCACTTTTAGATCCCAATGTGCAAACTCCAGACAGTCACCCGAGGCTGGAATCGAACCCGGGTCCCTGGCGCTGTGAGGCAGCAGTACTAACCACTGAGCTACCATGCCACCCTATATCAGCTTATGACAGAGAAGCTTCTTACTGGCTGAAGCTCTAGTTTTGTGAAAGCAAAATGCTAAGTCCTGACTGGTTTCCAAAATTAATGAGTTTTGAGAAGATTTGTAGCTCAGATTGAGGGTTTGGATGTAGGTTTGCTCGCTGAGTTTAGAGGTTAATTTCCAGACATTTTGTTACCTTACTAGGTAACATCTTCAGTGGGCTTCAGGCGAAGCAATGCTGAAAACGCCTGCTTTCTATCTATATGTTTGGGTTTCTTTGGGTTGGCGATGTCATTTCCGGTAGTGAAGTCACTTCCGGTTTCTTTTCTCAGGTGGTGGTAGATGGGGTCTAACTCGATGTGCTTGCTGATAGAGTTTCAGTTGGAATTCTCGTGCATGTCTTTGTTTGGCTTGTCCTAGGATGGATGTGTTGTCCCTGTTGAAGTGGTGTCCTTCCTCATTCGTATGTGAGGATACTAGTGAGAGAGGGTCTTTTTTTTGTGGCTAGTTGATGTTCATGTATCCTGGTGGCTAGTTTTCTGCCTGTTTGTCCAATGTAGTGTTTGTTACACAGTCCTTTCATGGTATTTTGTAAATGTCATTAGTTTTGCTCATTGTCTGTATAGGGTCTTTCAAGTTCACGAGCATCTGTTTTCGTGTGTTGGTGGGTTTGTGGGCTACCATGATGCCAAGGGGCCTGAGTAGTCTGGCACTCATTTCCGAGATGTCTTTGATGTAGGAGAGAGTGGTAGGGTTTCTGGATGTGTTTGTCTGCTTGTTTGGGTTTGTTGCTAAGAAATCGGCGGACTGTGTTCATTGGGTACCCATTCTTTTTGAATACACTGTATAGGTGATTTTCCTCTGTTCTGTAGTTCCTCTGTGCTGCGGTGTGTGTTGGCTCATTGAAATAATATTCTGATGCAGCTTCGTTTGTGGGTGTTGGGATGATTGCTTCTGTAGTTTAACATTTGGTCTGTATGTGTTATTTTTCTGTAGATGCTGGTTTGAAGTTCCCCATTGGCTGCTCGCTCTACTGTGACATCCAGGAATGGCAGTTTGTTGTTGATTTCCTCCTCTTTAGTGGATTTTATGCCTGTAAGGGTATTATTGATGGTCTTGAAGGTTTCCTCTAACTTGTTTCGTTTAGTGATGACAAAGGTGTCATCCACATAGCAGACCCAGAATTTGGATTGGATGGTTGGCAGAGCTGTTTGCTCAAGTCTCTGCATTATTGCCTCTGCTAAGAACTCTGTTATCGGAGATCCCATGGGTGTTCTGTTGGTTTGTCTGTAGGTTTTGTTGTTGAAGGTGAAGTGGGTGGTAAGGCATAGATCCACTAGCTTGGTGATATTCTCCTTGTTGATGAAGTTAGTGGCGTTTGGTGCATGTGTCTTTGGATCTTTTAATAGTGTAGTCAGCATTTCCTTGGCCAGGTTAAT
Organism: Chiloscyllium punctatum; assembly: GCF_047496795.1. Lineage (NCBI taxonomy): Eukaryota > Metazoa > Chordata > Chondrichthyes > Orectolobiformes > Hemiscylliidae > Chiloscyllium > Chiloscyllium punctatum. The sequence continues at coordinate 16,046,947 of NC_092743.1, forward strand.
GTCGATTGAAGTAAACAGGGCTGTAACATCAAAGGAAACCATTATTTCATCCTCTTCTTTCTTGGTGTCTTTGATGGTCTTCAGGAATTCTTGGGTGGAGTGGGTGGATTGGATGGAGTGGCATGCATCTTCTACTAAGTGTTTTAGTCTTTGGTGTAGCTCCTTGGCCAATCTGTAAGTTGATGTTCCAGGTTGCGAGACTATGGGTCTGAGGGGAGCTCCTGGTTTGTGAATTTTGAGTAATTCGTAGAAGCATGGTATGATGGATCAGTCTGGTTTTTTTTTGGAAGTCAGTCTTGTTTATTTGTCTAGATTTCTGAAGTTTTTTTGAGTAGGGCTGTGATTCGGTTCTCTAGTTGTGGGGTCGGGTCTATCGCCACCCGTTGGTAAGTGTTGGTATCTGTAAATAGTGCATTTGCTTTTTCAATGTAGTCTCTTCGATTTAGAATGACTGTCAAGCATCCTTTGTCCACAAGTAAGATAACAATGTTTTTATCGTTTTTTTTCGTCTTTCTAGTGCTTTCCTTTCTTGTGCGTTGAGTGTGTTTCCTTCCTTTTTTTCTGCTTAATGTTGGCGTGACTACCTGTCTGATGGTTTGTTGGGTTTCTTCTGAGAGTTGGTTGTCTTTTAGTGGTTTCCAAAATGTGTACATCAGAAGTTTTCATTCAAGTATTAACACAATCAACTCTAATTGCCTCATGATGCCACCATGTGTGGACCTGTCTCCAGCAGGGCACTTATACCTGATGGAGCAATACTTAGCTCCTGTAACATAAGGACTAGGCTTAGGATACACAGAACTTTAAGATTCAATGGAAGTTTATTACAGCTCCTGATTTCTACGTGCATTAAAGTCATCGGTCTTCCAGTGTCTGGACTAATATTAAGCTATTTACTTGACACAGTGTCTTGCTTCATGTAGCCCAGCTAAGATGGAGTTAGAGATTTTTAGACCCACTGGGTGCGACACTGATGTGATACTGATTTCATAAGCACTTCTCTGATGCACAGACTGCATACTAACTGTGACATGCAAGACAACATCTAACACATACTAAAATAGTTGCAGCTTCACTGATTAATTCATTATTTGAAAATACTTGCATTTCAGCTTTATGTACTACCTTTAAATATAGGGAGTGCATGCTCACATGCATCAAGTGTTGATTTCTGTCACGCCTGAGATCCCAAAAATGAAAACAATGAACATGATGGTCAATTCACAACCACCTATTCGGATTAATACTCACACTAAAAGAAGGAAAACACGCAGACGCTTGTAGGTTGCTGGGTGGTTTGTGGGCATTGAGAAGGAGCTTATCTTGAGATCAGTTCTTGTTAAAGATAAAAACATCAACGCTGAGTGAGGGACACGTCATTGCTCAAATAAGCTGCAGTCTGGGTCCTGCAACTCAATATCAGCGTGACCATCAAGAGGAAATGCCAAGCAAGGTGACACACAGCTCAGTCTCCCAGCCTGGGAGGAAACATTCACCTGAAATACACAATTGACTTTGCACTTGCCTTTGGATTTGTATATTGAAGAATGTGTCTGCTGACACCATAATTTACTGACAATTTTCAACTGCACATGCTCACCTATTAAAACAAACATTCTGCTTTCATCAAACTGGTGTTGGGAATGCTGCTATGTGGAATTTATAAAATATATCTTCACATTCACATTTTCAAGGCCTCTAGTTTCTTCCACAGATCTTTGATTATTGTCCATGTTTTTGACACACACTTAGCAAGTGGACAGAATGTAACCAAATACAGCTTTACAGTCTTTTATCTGAAATTCCACAATCCCAAAAGCTCAGAAATATTTTTTCACGGAGGGTGGAGCGTCATTTTGGCCTGCGAACAGGTGACCCAACTCCATACTCACTCGAACGAGGTCACTCAGATGTGACATGGTGGCGTGGCCCAGCATTGGCAGTTGTCAATTGTGTCTCACTATTCACACGTGCGTCTGCTAAGCAACTTTTTTTTTTAAAAAACTTCACTGTTAAAATGTCATTTATTCTGACATCTGAAAAATTCTGAATTCCGAAAAACAACCGGGCCCAAGGATTTCGGATAAAGGATTGTGTACCTGTACTGCAACATCTGTGTAGCCATTGTGCAATGGTATTTGAATCTCAGAAACACGGCCACTCAGTCCAACAGGATCCACGTCAGCATTTATCTTTCACAAGATCACCCAACTCCACCAACATATCCTTTTGTGCATGACCCTACACCCTCAAAACACTTACTAGCATTCCCTTAATCTTCTGTGGTTGCAATTATATATTCTAAATACTCTTTGGCTCCATAGGTTTGTCCAAAATTTGTCAGTTCTGGATTTCTTGGTGATGGTTTGATGGTTCCCCATGGGAAGACATATTTTCAAAACCTACCTGATTAGGACCTCACATCATCTTCAAAGTCTCTAACAGTCCACTCTTATGTAGTGCTCCTGACCTTTTCCACCCATTTTAAGTCTTTAAAGCAACAACCAGCTATTCATCAAGAAACATTATCCAAAATATTTCACAAATTGCACGGGCTGAACAATCAATGATCAGTGTACCAATACTAGGAATGATGTTATATCCATAATAGGTCAGAACATGGCAGGTTTTAAACTGAACAATTCTTCTCAGTTTATTTGAGAACTATGTAAATTCCTCCTGCTGTACTTGGATTACTTGGTGCGGACATAGCTAAAGCCATTCCCAGGCATCCAAACAAGTAGCTTAGGTGAATTGGCCAGGCTAAATTGCCCATAGTGTTAGGTGAAGGGGTAAATGTAGGGGAATGGGTCTGGGTGAGTTGTGCTTCGGCGGGTCGGTGTGGACTTGTAGGGCCGAAGGGTCTGTTTCCACACTGTAAGTAATCTAATCTAATCTTACATACACACCTCTTGAAAACATAACCTCTTGACTTCTGGTTAACATCGTGGGTGGCACAGTGGTTAGCACTGCTGCCTCACAGCGCCAGAGACCCAGATTCAGTTCCCACCTCAGGCGACTGTCTGTGTGGAGTTTGCACATTCTCCCCGTGTCTGCGTGGGTTTTCCTCCCACAGTCCAAAAATGTGCAGGTTAGGTGAACTGGTCACGCTAAATTGCCCATAGTGTTAGATGCAGGGGTAAATGTAGGGGAATGGGTATGGGTGGGTGCACTTCGGTGGGTCAGTGTGGACTTGTTGGTCCCGAAGGGCCTGTTTCCTAATCTAATCTAATCTGCCCAAAACCAAAGACAACGTTGAAAAAGACAGTTATTAAATATGTATTGTTATTAATAACTTGACCCATTGCTGCTTCCATCAAAAATATGGTGCACACCGATGGAATTGATTGTTTTCTGCCGGGATTTCCAATCCCCGCCGAACAGAAATGGACTGGTGCAGTCTGACCAAGTAAATTCAATGAGCGCAGGAGAATCAAAGGACAGAGAAGGTATACTCCATCTTTAAAGCATAGCTGCTATACTTAGGCAGGTGATGAAAGGTGTCAGGACACTCAGGAGTGAGAGGAGGGAGGGACGAGTGAGTGAGTACTAAGGGAGAGAGAGGAGTGAGGGAGGGAGGGATGAGGGAGTGAGAAGTCACTGAATGCATGAGGGAGGAGCGAGGGAAGGAGAAAGGGAGGGAGGTAAAAAGGGGAGGGAGGGAGGAAAGAAAGAATGAAGTGCGTGAGTGGGAGATCTGGTCGCTTGCATGTTGGGAATGGGGAAGGCTGGTAGGGCAGGTGGGTGACCTAATTGGAAGGAGGCAGTGAGAGAGAGACAGACAGACAGACAGAGAGATGGTGACACAGGGACAGAGTTGGATTGGATTTGGGGGCAGTCAGATCAGAGAACGAGGCTAATCAGGTAGGGTAATGTGGTCAGGTTGGACTGAGGGCTGGTGTAACTGGTTGGGGAAGGGGTGTTTTTGACAGAGTTGGGTTGGAGTGGAGGGTGGGGTGATCAGTAATATCGGATTAGTGGTGCTGGAAGAGCACAGCAGTTCAGGCAGCATCCAACGAGCAGCGAAATCAACGTTTCGGGCAAAAGCCCTTCATCAGGAATAAAGGCAGTGAGCCTGAAGCATGGAGAGATGCTGCCTTTATTCCTGATGAAGGGCTTTTGCCCGAAACGTTGATTTCGCTGCTCGTTGGATGCTGCCTGAACTGCTGTGCTCTTCCAGCACCACTAATCCAGTATTTGATTTTCAGCATCTGCAGTCATTGTTTTTACCTTGATCAGTAATATCCTCCGGTCTCAGAAGGAGACCTCATGTGAAGCAGTGAAACATCGCCTGGGTGAGTATGCAGCAAAGTCCCATCCATCTGGTAAAAGGTTCAGACACTGGTGTCAGCATTGCAGAGGGGTCTCAGAAGCTGTACTCTGTCCATTGTAAGTTTAAACCTTTGGAGCAATGCACCAGGACCTCTTAGGGTCCCGACATGAACTACAGACTTAGCTCTTGATTTCACATCAAAGATTTGGGCAATTTGGGATAAATATATAGTCATTATTAATTCAATTGTTCCAACATAACTGTTTTCACTATTCTTTATTATTTGTGAACTGTTAAATTTCACATTTCTACAAATTCTGGGAAAATCATAAAATTCCTACCTCTGGAAGCATGACATTAGGCCCATTGAGTCCACACTGACCCTCCAAACAGGATCCCACCCAGACCCACCCTAACCCCATAACCCTACATTTCCCATAGCTAATCCAACTAGCCTGCACATTCCCGGACACCATGACACCATGGCTATTCCACCGAAACTGCACATCTTTGGGACTGTGGGAGGAATATGGGGCACCTGGAGGAAACCCACACAGAACGTGCAAATGCCACACAGTCGCCCAAGGGGGCTGTGAGGCAGCAGCACTAACCACTGAGCCATTGTGCCACCCTGAGATTCAGAAACTAGTGAAAAACTTTCAGCGTTTGTTCTGTTTACGCCTTCACAGTAATACATTTATAAATATCTGTTTTCTGTTTAACAGCAACTCTTTTGCACTTCTCACTGTGACTTCATCTCTGGTTCACCAAATGCCATAAGGGCACAATGAGGTTTAATAACCCATGGGAATATACAAGGTCATACAAATACATGTTATGTGGCAATTATCAACAAGGGATATAAACTGTGCCAAAGTGACCTAACATTGCTCAGAAATCTTCAGGTTCCTGATTACTTCTGAATGGCTTCCAGTCGGTAAGGTGGTGACTTACATGGAGTTACGACAGAATCCCGGTTCATATAGCCTTCCAGATGGTACATTGCCAGGTAATACAACAATGCCATGCTGTGGCCAGGATGCTGGCACTTCGATCAGGAATAATGGGCCTGGTTCAACTGGGATCACAGCTCCTCACTCTCTGTGTGTGCGCGTGTGTGCGTGTGCGTGTGCGTGTTATTATTAGGAGGGATGGTGTCACCCAGCAGTGATGTTTCCCCAACTGGATAACCAATGGCCTCTTGCCGGCTGTTAAAATGCTGGGCAGGTTCTGGAAAGTAGAGGACCAATAGCATGCCAACATGGAAGAAACAGCAAGCTTCAAATAAGTTTGTGTGCGAGAGAGAGAGGATGCCCTCTCTTGAGCTTTTATTTATTGTTGCCCTTAACATTCCCGTAAGGTCACCGTGTGGAATGAAATCCCACCCACCACAGGATGGTCTTTACCTGCAGTGGTACCCAAGTAGGGAGGCTCTCAGTGCGATGAGCCTCCGGTCTGCCCTGGAAAAAGTCCAGTCACCCTCAAGTGGCCATTTCACTAGGTTAATTGGGAAATTAATTTGTGGCTGGTTAGTCCTGCCTCACAAAACATACAAGGACACGATTAATACACTGATACAGCATAAAGGGGGCCGCTCAGCTCATTTTGCCTGGGCCTGCTTTGTAAAGGAAATATCCAATTAATTTCACTTTCGTAGACTTTCTTCAAAAGGTTGCAAATGTTCGCCCTTTCAAGTATTCATCCAGTTCCCATTTGATAACTCTGTTCCCACACCGCCCCCCCCCCCCCATCAGATGGTGCATTCCAGATCATAAATGACTGCATTCGAATGTTTCCTCATTTCAGCCCTGATTGCTAATTAGTTTAAGTCTGTGTGCTCTGCCTACTGACCCTTCAGCCACTGACTGTTTCTCTTCATTAACTTTACCGTCCTGAATTTGAACACCTTTATTAAACTCCATTTTAAGACACATTAAAATAGCCCAATATCATGCTGCAGCCAAGATAAGGGAAAACAAGGAACATTATTTTTAAAAAAATTCAGCTTTCTTTATGGTTACAACAAAAAGGGGCACTTTCCACCTATGAATTAGCCTATAATTTTGATAGTTAGGAACTTGCTGAACAAAACAAAATTTGTGTGAACCACACATATAAATCTAGTCTTGCTGATGAAATCTTCACTTTCCTTGTTAAAATTAGATTATTTTTAAACTGAACAATTCAAAACTCTCTCTGCTTTTCTGACCAGACCTGCGAAGGTGAATTGTGAATTCTCCCTTCTATCTGGGGGCCACCTCACACTAACCTTCCTTTGTTTACTGCACATTGCTGGGATACTCCCTTTGATTCAGTCAAGCACACGTGACCCTGAACCAGTTCCGGCTCTGCAGTGGTGCTGCTAAAATTAGCTCAAAACTCGGCTTGGCACTGCTGCTGGTTTACATAAGCACTAAGTGGGGGGGGGGGGAAAACGCTGGCTCTTGGGTGCACGACGTACGACAGATAATGCAGCAAAAAAATTTCAAAGAGGCTGCATCCCATTTTGTCAACAGTCGCCGTCACTGAAGGGTTGAGATGTTCTACTCCAAATATGCAATTTAGTCAAAACCCCAACCTTTCTCAGAAAATAAAACAAGAGGAGCACTCCATCAAGAGGAATTTTATTTGTTTGCTGTTAATAATTCAGACACTTGTAATCATTTGATCATCACAGGCAACATCTTGGTTTCAATTCTTTCCATCTTACCAGACACACTGAGGCACAGTTTCCTGTTGGTTAATAGTAATCAGTACAACATTGTACAGCAGGCTGTCACAAGAAATAGTCACAGCCCCAGGTCTCAAAAGCTTCAAGACCCATCTTCAGATTATTTCCATTTAGAAGTGCTCATTATCAGGACTACTATCTCAGCAGGTCTTGTCTGCACTGTCTAGTGCTACCCACCGAAATGTTGGAGGAGCACAGATCTTACGACTGCGATGCTGATATTACTTAAAAGCAGAAGTGTACAATTCAGTGGTTAACATCAGTGGGTCACCATGTGGGTCTGAGAGACCAAAAACGGTTATAATTATGAATGCAGTAGTGCATTCAGTAGTTCCCCGTTCAGTACTGACATCCCCACCGCTGTATGTGGATGGGAAAACTGTTCAGATCGGAGGATATTTTAAACACAGCCACATTATGAAACATGAGGTTGTGCTGTCAGTTAGTGTAGGTGGAACTAAAGCACAGCATGGAATGCAGCCAAAACCAGCAAAAGCTATTGTTGTATTCGAAGATCAGTCTTAGAAAAAGCTGGGAAAAAAAACCTTCATCTTTGTTGACTTGTTGCCAGCATGTTTCTCACTAAGCAAGAAAAGTGCCATTTTAGGTCGACCCTGAACTTTAATTAATCCGCATGCTAATAAATAGAACACTGCATTTTACATCCTTACAGGAAGTGTTGGCAATTGAAAGAAAGTAAGTTTGCGGAGTTGCAACAAACTGAGACTCTTCAAGAAGAGGTGGAGATAAGACAGGAAATTATACTTCAGTTGTTAGTAAATGATTAAGAATCTATAAGAAGTTAAATTGGCGAGAAGGCACATGAGACGAAAGTCTGGTTGGTATGGATTTTTAAAAGGCATTTAAAAATGCTTTTAATAATAGCACTTGGGCATTGCTGGTAATGTCAGCATTTGTCGCTCATTCTTAATTATTCTTGAGAAGGTATTGGTGGTGGGCAGTCACCTTTATGTATCTATCTACGTGCCGCAGATACACCCACAGCGCTCTTAGATAAGCTTGACAGATCTCACAATCCTTTAACCAAAGAACAAACCATAAAGGAACTTCAGTGGATGTAGATTTTCAAAATGCATTTTACAACATTTTATAAAGGAAACCAGAAGGTTATGACATTGCAGCTCCTTGTGGGTTGTAGCAGTTCAAGAAAGAAGTTCACCACCACATTCTCAAGTTGAACTAGGGATGGGCAATATAAATACTAGGTCACCCTGCAAGTCCCAGGTCCCCTGAGTGAATAAAAAAACCATGAGAATGTGGTTACATGGATACAGAAGGAAAACAAATCAGCTGCGTCAAATGTGAACGACTTTATCAAACTAATGAAATGCAGCGAAATGGTTTTAGAACTTGAGGCAACAAGACCAAAATTCGATAACACCAAACAGGGACTAGGTTAAATTGTGAAATGAGAAGTTTCTAGAAAGACCACAGTTATGTGAGCAGTGCTTGCAGGCAGGTGAATGACAAATGCAGTCCGATTCATTAAAATGCAAGGTAGTACTTTTTTTTAAAAACAAAAACCAGGAAAAGAATGGTACCTCAAATACTGAAGTTAAAAATCACAACACCAGGTTATAGTCCAACAGGTTTAATTGGAAGCACACGAGCTTTCAGAGCGACGCTCCTTCATCAGGTGATTGTGGAGGGCTCAATCGTAACAGAATTTATAGCAAAAATTTACAGTGTGATGTAACTGAAATTATACATTGAAGAATTGATTGTCTGTTAAGCCTTTCATCTGTTAGAATACAAATACTGAATGTCAATATGGAGTTCAGGGATCTTGATGTGTGAAGATCAAAGGCAGAGTAGCTTTTAAAAAAACTTTGAAGGCAGCAAATTGAGTCCCCCATTTTATTGAACTTGTATAGGACTTCAAACAGGCCACAGAGTGAGCAATAACATGAGTAATACTAGAATGGTGTGAGGCATCTTAATATCACAAGGATTTAAAGGTATGGAAAAAGCACAGAGCAGATTCACTGCAATGTTATTTGTAACTTAGAACAGTCTTGAAAATTACAAAGAGTTAAGATAGACAAAATGATAAAATGTGTTTCCACCAGCCATCTCTAGGTTCTTGCAACAGTTAGTGGTCCTTCTGCTACAGTGAAGGGGCTTCCCAGCCTCATGTGAAGGGGCCCCGTGTTCCAGACAGACTGAGACGTACAGGGCTTTCTGATTGCCCTTCAAGAGTGTTGAACAGCCCTGCCCTGCCTCTTCCACATGTCACCTGGTGGAAAGGGGAGTTCTCTCTCCTACCCAATCCCCCACCTGCAGTGGTCTGGTTACAAAAACTCATGCTTAGATAAAGTTTAAATATGTTGGGAAGCAAGCTCTCTTTCAGTTACCTTCCAGCGTGCACAGACAGTGCTAGTGAAGCTGGAAGGCCTCTTCATTGTTTGAAAGCCCAGTTGATGTCCCTGATGGACAGTGGTGTTGCTCTCTGGCCATTAATTATAATGAATTCCATGAAACAGGCACTGAGCTTAACTCCACCTGTTGTGGAAAATAAGAAATTTTCCACACAGAAAAATGTAGCCCAAAAGGTTGAAGCAGAGTTTTTTAAAACATTAGAATAACGGGACAATATAAAGTCTGGCCGCTTCGCAATACTATTTATGGTTTATCTGAAGTCTTGAACAAAGTTGGAAAAAATAAGATTCAGCTTGTTCATTTAAAAAAAATCCTGTCAACTCTTGCTACTACTTATGAAGTTAAAAATCACAACACCAGGTTATTGTCCAACAGATTTATCTGGAAGCACTAGCTTTTGGAATGATGCGCCTTCACCTGATGAAGGAGCCACGCTCCGAAAGCTTGTGCTTCCAAATAAACCTGTTTGTCTATAACCTGGTGTTGTGTGATTTTTAACTTTGTCCACCTCAGTCCAACACCAGCCCCTCTAAATCACCAATACTACTTATAAGAATTGGTTGCTCATGTGGAGAAAAATCACGTGCAAAGTTTTGTCTGGACAAATGACCTGTTTCCCTCTGCAATATTTCATGGTTTTTGGTGGCTTATTGCAATTTGAGAGGGTGAAGCAGAAATTATAGTGAAAGCTATCTTTTCACATATGTACACCAGACAAAAGACTAGCAATTAGGTAACACCTTTAACACAGTAAAGCATTCTAAAGTCACAAACAAAAACAGAAATGGGTGGAAAAGCTCAGCAGATCTGGCAGCATTTGTGGGGAGAAATCAGAGTTAATGTTTTGGGGAAGGTGGGACCTCTATAGACAGGATGGTCTGCACCTGAACCTGAGGGGCACCAGTATCCTTGGGGGGAGGTTTGCTAGTGCTCTTGGGGGGGGTTTAAACTAACTCTGCAGGGGCATGGGAACCCAGACTGTAGCTTTAGGGTGCAGGACCTGGAGTGTAGGGAGGGTAGGAATATGGCATCAATCTTAAAGGATGGTGCCTGTAAACAGAAGAGTGGCTTGAAGTGTGTATACTTTAATGCCAGAAGTATACGAAATAAGGTAGGTGAACTTGCAGCGTGGGTTGGTACCTGGGACTTCGATGTTGTGGCTATTACGGAGACATGGCTAGATCAGGGACAGGATTGGTTGTTGCAGGTTCCAGGGTTTAAATGTTTTAGTAGGGTCAGAGGTGGGGGTAAAAGAGGGGGGGGTGTGGCTTTGCTTGTCAAAGATAGTATTACAGCGGTGGAAAGGAAGATGGATGAAGATTTGCCATCTGAGGTAGTTTGGGTTGAGGTTAGGAATAGGAGAGGTGAGGTCACCCTGTTAGGAGTCTTTTACAGGCCTCCTAATAGTCCTAGAATCATTGAAGAAAGGATTGCGAAGATGATTCAGGAGAAGAGTGACAGTAATAGGGTGATTGTTATGGGAGACTTTAACTTTCCTGATATTGATTGGGAAAGCTATAGCTCAAGTTCGTTAGATGGGTCAGTGTTTGTGCAATGTGTGCAGGAGAGTTTCCTGACACAATATGTAGATAAGCCAACAAGAGGTGAGGCCATACTGGATTTGGTTCTGGGTAACGAACCAGGCCAGGTATTAGAACTAGAGGTAGGTGAGCACTTTGGGGACAGTGACCACAATTCGGTGATTTTTAGTCTAGTGATGGAGAGGGATAAGTGTGTACTACAGGGCAAGAGTTATAGCTGGGGGCAGGGAAATTATGATGCGTTGAGGCATGACTTAGGATGTGTGGATTGGAAAAGTAGATTCCAAGGCAAGAGCGTAATTGATATGTGGAACTTGTTCAAGGAGCAACTATTGAGTGTCCTTGATAAGTACGTACCTATCAGGCAGGGAGGAAAGGGTCGTGTGAGGGAGCCGTGGTTTAATAAGGAGTTGGAATCCCTTGTTAAATGGAAGAGGGCGGCCTTTGTAAAGATGAGGCGTGAAGGTTCAATAGGGGCGATTGAGAGTTATAAGGTAGCCCGGAAGGACCTGAAGAGAGAGCTAAGAGCAGCAAGGAGGGGACATGAAAGGTCCTTAGTTGGTAGGATTAGGGAAAACCCTAAGGCTTTCTATAGGTATGTTAGGAATAAAAGAATGACTAGGGAAGGAATAGGTCCAATCAAGGATAGTAATGGGAAGTTGCGTGTGGAGGCTGAAGAGATTGGGGAGGCGCTGAATGAATACTTTTCGTCAGTATTCACTCAGGAACAGGACATTGTTGTCGATATGAATACTGAGGCACGAATAAGTAGAATGGATGGCTTTGAGATATGTAGAGATGAGGTGTTGGAAATTCTGGCAAGGGTGAAAATAGATAAGTCCCCTGGGCCTGATTGCATTTATCCTAGGATTCTCTGGGAAGCAAGGGAGGAGATTGCAGAGCCATTGGCCTTGATTTTTGTGTCCTCTTTGTCTACAGGAGTAGTGCCAGAGGACTGGAGGCTAGCAAACGTGGTTCCCTTGTTCAAGAAGGGGAGTAGGGATAATCCTAGTAACTATAGGCCAGTGAGTCTCACTTCTGTTGTGGGCAAGGTCTTAGAGAGAATTGTAAGGGATAGGATTTATGCACATCTGGATAAGAATGATGTGATCAAGGATAGTCAGCATGGTTTTGTGAAGGGCAGGTCGTGCCTCACAAACCTTATTGAATTCTTTGAGAAGGTGACGAAGGAGGTAGATGAGGGGAAAGCGGTAGATGTGGTATATATGGATTTTAGTAAGGCGTTTGATAAGGTCCCCCATGGTTGGCTACTGCAGAAAATACAGCGATATGGCATTGAGGGTGAGTTGGAGGTTTGGATTAGGAATTGGCTCTCTGGAAGAAGACAGAGGGTAGTAGTTGATGGCAAAGGTTCATCTTGGAGTGCCGTCACTAGCGGTGTTCCGCAAGGATCTGTTTTGGGACCATTGCTGTTTGTCATTTTTATAAATGACCTGGAGGAAGGGTTAGAAGGTTGGGTGAGCAAGTTTGCGGATGATACGAAAGTCGGAGGAGTTGTAGACAGTGAGGAAGGATATGGCAGGTTACAGCAGGATATAGAGAAGCTGCAGAGCTGGGCAGAAAGGTGGCAAATGGAGTTCAATGTAGCTAAGTGTGAAGTGATTCACTTTGGTAAGAGTAATAAAAAGATGGATTACTGGGCTAATGGTAGACTGCTTGGTAGTGTGGAAGAGCAGAGGGATCTTGGTGTCCATGTACACAGATCTCTGAAAGTTGCCACCCAGGTAAATAGTGCAGTGAAGAAGGCATATGGCGTACTGGCTTTTATTGGTAGAGGAATTGAGTTCCGGAGTCCTGAGGTCATGCTGCAGTTGTATAAGACTCTGGTGCGGCCGCATCTGGAATATTGTGTGCAGTTTTGGTCGCCATACTATAGGAAGGATGTGGAGGCACTGGAACGGGTGCAGAGGAAGTTTACCAGGATGTTGCCTGGTATGGTAGGAAGATCCTATGAGGAAAGGCTGAGGCACTTGGGGTTGTTTTCTTTGGAGAAAAGAAGGTTTAGGGGTGATTTGATAGAGGTGTACAAGATGATTAGGGGGTTAGATAGGGTTGACAGTGAGAATCTTTTTCCACGTATGGAGTCAGCTATTACAAGGGGGCATAGCTTTAAATTAAGGGGGGGTAGATATAGGACTGATGTTAGGGGTAGGTTCTTCACTCAGCGAGTCGTAAGTTCATGGAATGCCCTGCCAGTAGCAGTAGTGGACTCTCCCTCTTTATGGGTATTTAAGCGGGCATTGGATAGGTATATGGAGGATAGTGGGTTAGTGTAGATTAGGTGGGCTTTGATCGGCGCAACATAGAGGGCCGAAGGGCCTGTACTGCGCTGTATTCTTCTATGTTCTATGTTCCAGTGACCCTTCTTCAAAAATGCTTTCAGAACTCAGAACCTCCAGTAATTTCTAACAATTTCTGTTTGTGCTTCTAATTCCCAGCATCCGCTGTTCTTTCGGTTTTTATTAAGCGTTCCTAGCTGTTTGATTACAGCAGTAATCACACAAACTACCACATTAACCAAACAAGGATACTACGAGGACAAGTGACTGAAAGCTTTTTTGAAAAGATGTATTTGAAGGAACACCTTACATGAGGAGAGTGATAGTGAACCAAGATTTACAAGGAGGAATTTACACTATGTGATGCAAATCACTTGCTTACAATTTCGGCATGATTCAGAGGTGCTGGTGTTGGACTGGGGTGTACCAAGTTAAAAATCACACAACACCAGGTTATAGACCAAACGGATGAATTGGAAGCACTAGCTTTTGGAGCGCTGCTCCTTCATCAGGTGGTTGTGATCCTTCATCAGGCACTACCACCTGACGAAGGAGCAGCACTCTTAAAGCTAGTGCTTCCAATTAAACCTGTTGGACTATAATCTGGTGTTGTGTGATTTTTAACTTTACAATTTAGGGTTTAACTGTCAACTGTGGTTATATACAAACAAACACATGTAAATGAGTATAAGTAAGGTGCTATTCATCAACACAATAACAATGGTTTAAAATTTTAATTTGATCAATGGCTACTGGAAATGGGGGAATTATACTTCTATCTGCTATTGTTTAGTAAACTATGTTGCAGAATGTGGGCATTCCTGGCTGGGCCAACATTTACTGCCCATCCCTAAGTGCCCTCGAGAAAGGGGTCGTTGACGTGATCAATTGCTGCAGTCTTTGGGATATGGTTGCATCCACAATGGCAGTGTTAGGATGGAGGTCTAAGGAGTTTGACCCAGCAACAGTGAAGAAACAGCAATAAGTTTCCAGTAGGATTGAGAGGAGCTTGGAGGTGGTGGAGATCCAATATATCTGATCCCCTTGTCCTTCTAGATGGTAGGGGTCATAGTTTGGAAGATGCTGTCAAAGGAGATTTGGTGAGTAGGAGCAGTGCATCTTGTAGATGAAATCATTGACACTGTGCATTGATAATGGAGAGGTGGAATATTTAAGACCATTTGATGGGTCTGGTGGGGGTGTGGTTCAATTGAACAAGCTGTATTGTGCTGGACGGTATCAAGCTTTTGGAGCTGACTCATCGAAGGAAGTTGGAAAATTTTCCAACACATTTCTGACTGGCGTCTTACAGATGGTGAGCAGGCTTTGGGGAGACAGGAGACGAGCTACATGCTACAGCATTTCCAATAGGGGATTCAGTGACAGTTATGCCACTGAACATCAAAGAGTAACAGTTGGATTCTCTCTTGTTGGAGAAGGTCATTGCCTGGCACATGTGGCATAAATGTTCAATGCCACAACTCAAATCCGAGGAGCCAAGATTGGAATTGACCAGTGTTAACTTACTGACAGAGTACACAACCTGATAATAGTCCATTCTGGCATGGGAACTGTGCCCAATGACTACACATAACCATTAGATGCCAGGATTACAGCAACAAAATGGCATAGCGCTCCAGATACATTCAGAAAAAATAATGTTGCTTGAATACCAACGTGCATTTCGACATAGATGACTGATGATTTCTATACTAATTCACCTTCACTCTAATTAATGATCAAAAGGGCAAGTCATTTGGCATGTCATGTCATTAACAAAGAGACCTTGGAGTGCAGGTTCATAGCTCCTTGAAAGTGGAGTCTCAGGTAAATAGGATAGTGAAGGCGGCGTTTGGTATGCTTTCCTTTCTTGGTCAGAGTATTGAGTACAGGAGTTGGAACGTCATGTTTCGGCTGTACAGGACATTGGTTAGACCACTGTTGGAATATTACGTGCAATTCTGGTCTCCTTCCTATCGGAAAGATGTTGTGAAACTTGAAAGGGTTCAGAAAAGATTTACAAGAATGTTGCCAGGGTTGGAGGACTTGAGCTACAGGGAGAGGCTGAACAGGCTGGGGCTGTTTTCCCTGGAGTGTTGGAGGCTGAGGGGCGACCTTATAGAGGATTACAAAATCATGAGGGGCATGGATAGGGTAAATAGACAAACTCTTTTCCCTGGGGTCAGGGAGTCCAGAACTAGAGGACATATGTTTAGGGTGAGAGGGGAAAGATATAAAAGGGACCTAAGGGGCAACTTTTTCACGCAGAGGGTGGTACGTGTATGGAATGAGCTGCCAGAGGATGTGGTGGAGGCTGGTACAATTGCAACATTTAAGAGGCATTTGGATGGGTATATGAATAGGAAGGGTTTGGAGGGATATGGGCCAGGTGCTGGCAGGTGGGACTAGATTGGGTTGGGATATCTGGTTTGCATGGACAGGTTGGACCGAAAGGTCTGTTTCCGAGCTGTACATCTCTATGACTCTATGACATCTGGCAACAACCTTTGCAAAGTTCTCGACTCCACAGAGCTAGATTTGACACATTCAAGTTCAGCAGTTTTACAAAAGATGTTAAAAAGATTCATAAAAATGATGAGCAGAACAGAATGGAAACAAATATCATACCAACAGAAGTCGCACGAAAACTTGGACTGGAATTATACTATACCATCCTTCCTTTTCTCGGTCATTGTCGAAGAGTGTGGAGCTGGAAAAGCACAGCCAGTCTGGACTACTCCACATACTTGACCCCTCACCTTCATCTACCTTCCCCCTCTGCCCCACCCCCTCCCATTTATCTCTCAGCCTGCTTGGGCCACTAGCCTCACTCCTGATCAAGAGATTATATTGGAAACGTTGATTCTCCTGCACCTTGGTTGCTGTTCTTTTCCAGCACCACACCCTTGACTCTGATCTCCAGTCTCAATCCTCACTCCCCCCTTTTCTTGTTCATTCACGTGACGTGAAACCAGTATTTCATTTCCTACCCCTAAAATGCCATTTAGTTGGTACAACTGGGTAAATGAGGTGGTGATTTCAGGGTTCTGAAATGTCAGAGGGCAGATAAAGGAAAAGCAAAAGACATTTGTAACGTGCTTGACCATCATTGGCTTGACATGACATTTCAGACCATGAAGTACTTTCATGTGTAGTCACTGTTACTCATACAGGAAACAGACAGCACAGCAAGTTCCCACACAAAAAGCAATGTCATAACAACCACACGATTTATTTTTCTTGTTGTCATGGCCAGGACACTGTAGTGAACTGAACTGCTCTGCTCTTCTCTGAAGCCACACAATTGGATCTTGCACATCTGACTCCGAGGGGAGACTGCACCCGGTTTAATGTTTCATCTGGAAGACAACGTCCAGCCAGGAACGGATGAAAACGACAGATTTCCTTTCCTCAAGGAGTTTAGGAATGAGAGGAGCTTTCACAACAATCCAGTGGTTGTCATCATTACAAACAGCTTTTAATGGCAGATTTATTTAATTAATTCAATTTAAATTCCCCAGCTGAAGTATAATCTAAACATCTTACCAGAAAAATGGCTGTGGCCCATAATGGCTACTCTATTCTGTTTCCAACTCTTGTGACCATAAAAGGTAATCTCAAAATAAAAGTAAGCTTCAATAAAGTGAGAGAGTGAGGACTGCAGATGCTGGAGATCAGAGTGGTGCTGGAAAAGCACAGCAGGTCAGGCAGCATCTGAGGAGCTGCCTGACCTGCTATACTTTTCCAGCAGCACTCTAATCTTGACTTCAATAAAGTGAGAATGTACTTTAAGGAAGTGTTCCCCTCCACCTCCCCCCTCCCTCCCCGGGGTGATTTGGTGAAGTGGTGAAGCAACCGGGGAGACCTGCTCATTCTGGATGGGCTAATCTCTCTGGTGAGCCAAGACTAACTAAGGTCAACACAAACTGTCACCATTTGTGACAAGGTGCAGATTCCTCCCTGACCTTCGAGCAAATTCTAGCCAAAGAGAACATGGGTGAAACATGTGCCAGATATTGGGACACACAAAATTCTTTGCTCCAGTAAGTTGACAGAAAACTGGTCAACTGCTAATGAGTCAGAAATGGCCTCATCCTTCCACACAAACTTCACAATCTTGGCTGGGCATCCGTTTCTGATTTATATTTTCCTTTATAATGCAGTGTCTGTGCTAAATTAAAAAGAAGTAGAGATCTTTATATGTATAGAGTCACAGAATCATACAGCACAGAAATAGACCCTTCAGTCTGACTCGTCCATGCCAACCAGATATCCTAAATAAATCTGTCCCATTTGCCAGCATTGGGCCCATATCCTTCTAAACTCTTCCTAGTCATGCACCCATCCAGATGCCTTTTAAATCTTGAAATTGTACCAACCTTCACTACATCCCCTGGCAGCTCATTGCATATACACACCACCCTGTGTGTGAAAAAATTGCCCATCAGGTCCTTAAATCATTCCCCTCTCACCCTAAACCTTTGCTCCCTAGGTTTGGACTTCCCTGTCCTGTTCACCCAATCCATGTCGACAGTTAATTTGCTGGTTTAAGGCGAAAACCCACACAGAACATACAAGCATTGTTTACTACTGAGCAAACAACCATGGGCCAACTTACCAGCAGTCCCCTTGGAAAACGTCACAACCAGACAACAATTAACTTTGTAAGTAGGCAGAGCGCTGAAGATTCCCCTGATACCAGATATGTCAGTGGAATTTCCAAACAGCATGGCGTCTGAATGACAGGGGCACCACAGAGTCCTAGAGATGTACAGCATGGAAACAGACCCTTCGGTCCACTCATCCACCCCGACCAGATATCCTAACCTCATCTAGTCCCATTTTCCAGCACTCGGCCCATATCCCTCCAAACCCTTCCTGTTCATATACCCATCCAGGTACCTTTTAAAATGTTGCAAGTGTACCAGCCTCACCACTTCCTCTGGCAGCTCATTCCATACACATACCACCCTCTGCATGAGCAAGCTGCCCCTTAGGTCCCTTTTAAATCTTTCCCCTCTCACTCAAACTATGTCCTCTAGGTTTGGAATCCCCTACTCTAGGAAAATACCTTGTCTATTTATCCTATCCATGACCCTCATGATTTTATAAACCTCTATAAGGTCACACCTCAGCCTCTGACACCCCAGGGAAAACAGCACCAGTCTATTCAGCCTCTCCCTATAGCTCAAATCTACCAACCCTGGCAACCTTCTTGTAAATTTTTTCGGAACCTTTTGAAGTTTCACAACATCCTTCCAATAGGAGGAAGAACAGAATTGCACACAATATTCCAAAAGTAACCTCACCAATAGGCACCAAGAGACCTAGGAGCAGGAAGAGGCCATTTGGCCCTATTTAATACTGCCATGGCTGATGTGATTGTGACCTCAGCTCCATTTCCTGTCTGATTTCCATTTCCTGTCTGATCTCCATAAGTGTTGATTTTCTTGCCTATCAAAAATCAAATTCAGCCTTGAGTACATTAAAGAATCAGCCTCAACTGTCATCTGGGACAGGGAATGGCCCTTTCGAGAGAAAATAATCTTCCTCATTTCTGTAAGAAAGTAAGGCTTCCTTTCTTAATCTAGTTCCCTCGTTTTAATTTCCCCACAAGAGGAAATATCCTCCTAGCAACTACAGTCTGCCTCAAGACCTTTGGTGTCTCAACAATGTTCTGAAAACTTATATTTTTATTCACTTGTAGGATGGTATCGCTGGCCTTTATTGTTTGTTCCTGGCTGCCCTTGAAGAGGTGGCGGTGGGAGTGAGCTGCCTTCTTGCACCATTGCAACCCATGTGCTGGAGGTAGACCGATAACATCCTGAGGGAGGAACTTCAAGGATTTTGACCCAGGAATTGTGAAGGAGCACGACTGAGAAGAAATTTGCCTTGACAAGAATCACTTGACAAACTTGGATCTCATCAGGTACTGAAGTAGTGTTGTCTGTAATTCACCAGCAGTTTTCAACGATAGGAATCATTCTTCCTCCAAGGGGTTCTGGGACTCAAATTGTGCCAAAATGCAAGTCACGAGCCTGCACTTAGTGACAGCAGATCCTTCACTGATCGCAGGCTGCTTCCTAATCGACCGGCTCTGCATTCAAAGCAAGATGGTGACTGAGCTCCCAATGCTGCCAAAACAATCAGTGGGTCAGTACCTCAGAAGGCCTCACTCGGAAAAGGGGGCACCACTGAGCATGCGTCAAATATGCTTCAAATTACAGGAGCCCTATTGGGGGTGAATAGCACATACAAATTTGGATGGTAATGGGAAGATGCCCCCAACAATCACAGGACAAACCCCTTGTTAGAGGCCTACAGTGCAGAAAAAAGGTCCTTCAGCCCATTGTTGTTGGGTTTGAGGGGACTGCTGTCCACATGCATGGCAAAAGGGCCTGTTTCCACACTGTGAGGAAACTAAATTAATCTACTCTAATCTAAAAGTGAGGACTGCAGATGCTGGAAAACAGAGTTTAGATCAGAGTGTTGCTGGAAAAGCACAGCAGGTCAGGCAGCATCCGAGGAGCAGGAAAATCTTCATCCCTGATGAAGGGCTTTTGCCAGTAACATTGATATGCCTGCTCCTCGGATGCTGCCTGGCCTGCTGT
This sequence comes from Chiloscyllium punctatum, assembly GCF_047496795.1. Taxonomy (NCBI): domain Eukaryota; kingdom Metazoa; phylum Chordata; class Chondrichthyes; order Orectolobiformes; family Hemiscylliidae; genus Chiloscyllium; species Chiloscyllium punctatum. Next base: position 16,066,803 of record NC_092743.1, read on the forward strand.
GCTTTTCCAGCACCACTCTGATCTAAACCCTGTCCACATGCATGGCCCTTTGAGAGATGTAAAATCTCCAGCGCAGACAGAAACTCCCTCCCCCACCTCAGCAGTGAGCTCACCCTAGGAAATTGGCTCCCCCCAACATGGTGTTGGCACTTAACAATACAAACCGACTGCCCGCTTCCATAGAGTGACCTAAACATTCTGCTCCATCCAGTATATGATTGTCCAGAATCGGTCAATAATCATTTCTTGGAAGCTTGCCAAATGCAAAAAGCCAATAAATTTTAGTCGCTTTGTAAAGTTAACATTGTTATAGGTACACATTTGCGACACATTCATGTAACCAGACAAAACCATTTGTTGAAGTTGTGTAACAAGATACAGCATCACCATGAGGTGATTTCCTGTTGGTGACAGCAGTGTCTCTGCAGCACACACACACACACACGCACACACACACGCACACGCACACGCACACGCACACACAAGCCCCCTCTGCAGGGCCCTTTCCCTTTCTCATTGTAGAAGACAAAACCACGATAACAGCACTTTGTCCAATCGTGTTGTGCCTAAAGCCTTCTGCTGGCTATCACTGTTACCACACATGCACACAGCAACAGATGTAATTAAACCAATCTCAAAAACTTCCTATCTCAACTCTTGGATCAACACAAATAATGATAAAAGCCTTTAGCCCAGCATTTCCTTTCTGTTGTGTTATATTTTCAGCAGTTTGTAGATTTAAGATCGCATGATGGAGATATCCCTGGAACCTTGATTCTAGATATTTGAACAATTCCCCATGCTACACCTGATTGATAAGTGGCAAACAGATATCTATCCTTTAATTCATACACATACTAATATAATAAATCATAAAGAAACAGACTCATATACATCTCAGCAATACAAGAGCAGGAACAGGCCCTTTTGACTGAGATCACGTGTCCATACATATAAGCATGCAAATATACCTCTTCCTAACTCTCTTGTGGGATCTGGGCATTGTTGGCTGAGCCAGCGTTTGTTACTTGTCCCCTCCCTTGCCCTTGAGATGGTGATCTGGAGGAGGGGATTTGCAAATTGAACTGCAGAGCCCAGTCACATTATCAGAGGAGTCCAGGATAATGCAACATGTTGACTCTGTCCCATCAGCAGAAAAGGGCAGAGGAACAAACAAGACGACAGGAACAGGACAGACACAGTTGCGGTGAGGCACAAATTAGCAGGTTAAGGGATATGCCATGAAGGAGCATCTCAAATTGGTAGATGAATGATTATAATACAGGGGTTACAAACAGGAGGTGGAGTGGAGTGGCGGGGAGGTGGGGAGTGTATCAGTGGGTATGTAAAAGGTTGCAGAGAAGCTCTAGATGGAGGGTATCCATAAACTGTGGAAGAATAACTGAGTGGAGTCTGGCACCTGACACCTATGGCTCACGTCTGCACCAAGAGGACCATTTATTATTGTAAGTCATGTGGTATGGTGCCGCTGTGGTCCAGAGGACGGTGCTACAGTGCAGCTCCTGTACTGGGATTGCAATTTTAAAATCATCGTTCACTTAACAGCCCTGTGGAAGGTCGGATCACTCGACATTCATGAAGTAAATTCTCACATCAGTAAACTGCAGATTTCAGGCCAGATGAACCAAGAATGAAAATCTCAACTTTCTCCCTTTTGAAGATTGTGTTTCCAACTAACTTGTGGAGAGAGAGAGAGAGAGAGAGAGAGAGAGAGAGAGAGAGAGAGAGAGAGAGAGAGAGAGAGAGAGGGAGAGAGGGAGAGAGGGAGAGAGGGAGAGACAGAACTTTAATACAAAAAAGACGGATTCAGAAAGTTACAAAATATAGTTAAAGCAATAGGGGAAGCAGCCTTATGCAATAACTATAATTTCCGCTTACTATAGTAATCTAAACTGTTCAATCAAAACTCATTTACAGATTGAATTGTTTCTGGTACCAATGCCCCAGAAATGGCTAATACATCCCATCCCATTGGAGTCAAAACAACACTTGAGATTCAAGGATCCATGGAAAGATGAGCTCTAAATATTTTTAAGACGAGAAAAAGCATTTAGACAATTGCAACATAAATTTGTTCAATAACCCCTCTATAACTGTCATACACAAAGTTCTCATCTCTGGACAGAAACAAAATAAATCACTCTTCACTTATGGAGAGAAACAATTAACATTTCATTTTCTTTTAATTTTGCGTCTTTTGAGGTAGAGTTTGGAAAAATACTAAAGTAATATTCTCCTTCTCCAAAATAAAGCAAAAAACTGTCGAGGTTGAAAGTCTAAAACAAAAACAGGAAGTGCTGGAGAAACACTGATGCAGCCTTACCTGCTGAGTTTCTCTAGAACTTTCTGTTTTTGTTTCTCCCTCACTGGTCTGTTTATCTGTACAGACCAGAAAGTTGCAAAACACCTTTGTCTCAACAGAAGATCATCACACTTGTCAGTAGTGGTTAAAAATCAAGAGCAAAATGCAGCAAAATTAACATTAACTGCACTGGAACTTTTGTGCAATGAATAAAAATCAAATAAAAAGACAATCAAATACTCAAAGGAGATTTTCATTAACCAATGCATGTAGCAATAAACCAGTTTGTTCAATATGTACTTTTAAATTATCCACATATCATACAGAACCTGCAAAAGGAATAGACTTCATGGCTTCAACAACCTTCTCCATCTACACTGTTACGATGGGTAATTGTCACTGGATGAGTAATGCAGACAAAAGGTGAGGTGACAGTGACTGCCCCTGACATCTAGTCTGAATTTGTTTCACTGTGGCATCAAGAAACCCTGGTGGAACTGCAGTCAACAGGTATTGGTAGGGAACTCTCTGTGAGAATAGCCTATTCCTCCTCATTTTCTAGGTTTCTATGTTTCAGCTCCAGGAGATCTCTGCAGGAGTCGTTCAGAGTACAGTCTTGGCCAAACCATCTTCGGCTGCTTCATCAATGATCTTCCCTCCATTATAAGGTCGGAATTGGTGATGTTCACTTATATTGCACAATGTTCAGCCCGACTTGTGACCACTCAGATACTGGAGCAGTCCATGTTCAAATGTAGCAAGACCTGGACAATGCTTAGGCTTAGTTGGATAAGTGGACGAGTAACATGTGCATCACTCAAGTGTCAGATAACGACTATGTTCATCAAGAAAGCACCAATCATCCCTTGACATTCAATGTCATCAGCCTTGCTAACTTCTTCATTCTCAATGCCCTGGGTTATCAGAAACATAACCGGAACAGGCACATAAATACTGGGACCACAAGATCAGATCAGAAGCTGGGAAGTCGGAGGAGAATACATCATCTCCTGACTCCCCAGAGTCTATCCACCATCTAGAAAACACCAGTTACAATGTGCTGAAATACTCTCCACTTGTCTGGATGGGTGGAGCTCCAGTAACACTCGAGAAGCTTGATACCACCCAGGACAAAGGCGTCAGTTAGATTGGCAGACAATCCAGCATCTTCACTCCCATCACCACAAAATCACTGGCAACAATGTGTACCATTTACAACGTGCACAACAGTCAACGTATAAACTGGGAATAGGACTTTCGGCCACTCGAGCCAATCCTACCATGGTCATGGCTGATTCTCTTTCTCAATTCTACATTACCACTTTGTCGCTACCTGCCTCGATGCCTCCCATATTAAAAAAAAATCAATCTCTTTCTTGAATATACGCAGTGACCCAGCCTCTACCTGTGGTAGAGAATTCCACAGGTTGACCACTCTCTCAGTGGAGAAATGTTTCCCCTTCTCAGCCCCACAAATACCAGCAAATGGCTATTTCCACCAAAAGATAAATACAATCAAACCAGAAACTGAACTGATTCGCCAGAAATATACAGTTGCAACAAGAGCAGGTCAGAGGTTAGCAATACCACAACGAGTAACTCACCTGCTGAATCTCCAAAGCCTGTCCACTATCTACAAGACACACGTCAGGAGTCAGGATGGAACTTGGCCCACTTGCCTGGATGGGTGCAGCTCTAAAACACTCAAACAGGACACTATCCAGGATAAAGCAGCCCACCTGATTGGCACCACCTCCACCGCCAATGCTCAGTAGAAGCAGCAGGTTCTACAACGTAGAAATTCATCAAAGATCCTTAGATAACAACTTTCAAACACACATCCATTACCATCCAGAAGAGTAAGACCAGCAGATACATGGGAACACCATCATTTGTAAGTTCCCCTCCAAGCCACCCACCATCCTGACTTGGAAATATTTTGCCGTCACAGTTCTTTCACTGTTGCTGGGTCAAATGCCTGGAACTCCCTCCTTAATCGCATTGTGGGTCTACCTACAGCACACGGACTGCGATGGTTTCAGAAGACAGCTCACCATCACCTTCTCAAGGGCAACAAGGGATGAGCAATAAATGCTGACTCAGCTAGTAACGCCCATGTCCCACGAGTGAATTAAAAAAGGGCCTGAGTTTGTGTTCCGCAGTCTGGACAACCCAAACCAGGGAGACATCCTCCCTGTATTTAGTTTGTCTAACCCTCCTGGAATATTGTGTGTTTCAATCACAACCCCTCTCATTCCCTAAACCCTAGTGGATACAGGCCCAGTCAAACACACTCCTCCTCAGATGACTTGACTGCCATCTCCAGTATCACTCTGCCAAGAACGATATATATAGTTTTTAGGATTAAATGGATCAAAGGACATGGAGGGAAAGAAGCAAAGTAGTATTGAGTTTATGATCATATTGGAGATGGAACAGGCTCAAAAGGCTGAATGGCCCACTCCTGTTGCTATATTCTATGTTTCTAGTGAAGCTCTGCTGCACTCCCTCAATGGCAAATATATCCTCCCTTAAGAAGGGAGAGCATAACTACACTCAATACCCCATGGTTGGTGTTACCAAGACCTTGTGTAACTGCAGAAAGGCAGGCCTACTTCAGAACTTATTTCTTTGGCAATAAAGGCAAACATAGCTTTTGCCTTCATAACGGCTTGCTATCCTGGCTGGCTAGTTTCAGTGACTGATATGGAAAGACACCCCGATCCCTTCGCACATTCACAGTTCTCAATACATCACCATATAAATAATACTCTGCCTTACTGGTTTTCCACATCAATGTAGATGCCTTCGCATTTATCCCTGTTATACAGTGCATCTGGCTTACATTTGCTCACTCTCTTTAGTCACACTCAAGTCTCCTTGCATTCTCCTCACAACTCTCAATCCCAATTTGGTGTTGCCAGCAAACTCGGATATATTGGGTTTGGTTTTCCACCCAGTTAATTTATACACAGGTTGTGAATAGCTGGGGCACCAGCACTGACCCTACACTGGATCAGTGGTATTGCATCATTATCCACTTGTCACCACTTGCTACTTCAGGATAAAACCCATTTACTCCCACTCTGTTTTCAGTCTGATGACCCATTACCCTTTATCTCCTGTGCTCTAATTTTACTGACTAGCCTTTTACTAGGGACATTATCAAGAGCCTTCTGAAAATCACAATACACAGCCCCCCTGATTCTCCCCTTTCCGTTTGATTAAATACATCCTCAAAAAAACTCCAGTAGATCAGTGATTTTCCATTCAAGACCATATGCTGACTTTGTATAATCCCATTATTGCTTTGCAAGTGTTCTGTTATTATGTCTTTTAGAATAAACTCTAGCATTTTCCCTACTACTGATATTAGATTAACTGCTCTGTCAGTCTCTATTTTTTTCTCTCTGCCCTTTGTTTAAAATAGTGAGCTTCCATTTGCTATCCTCCAATCCTTAGGAATTGCTCCAGAGTCTTCAGAAGTCTTTGGAAGAAATTTCACCATGGCTCCTCCAACAGCATCTTCCAAACCTATGACCTCTACCAACTTGAGGGACAAAGGGACAGCAGATGCATGGGGTGAAAAACGGATGCAAATACTTCTCCAGATTACACTCTGTCCTGACTTGGAACTGGATCACAAATCCAAACATCCTGGTGCATCTCCTGCAAAACGCCAGATAGGTTCACCAGCGATTCAGTAATTAGTGATGTACAATCAAGCCTGGCCTTGCTGCTGATGCTCATATCTCAAGAATGAACAATGATTATTTAAGTTACATTGGTCAGGACACAGTGGATACCTCCCCTGTTTTTCTCTTAAATAGTGCTATAGGATGTGTACCTCCGCACAAGATAGTACATGGGGCTTCCGTAGTTATACTTCATACTAAAGGCAGCACCTTTAATTCTGTAACATCCCTCAGCACTGCACTGGACAATGAGCCTTTATGCACAAACTCTGGGGTTGGACTCGATCCTAGAATCTTGTTAACATTACCAGAAGCATTAGATTGGCTGCAAAGTACAAGGTGCAACTTAAGAGTAAAAGTGCTTGACTGGAGGAGAGCCAATTTAATTGGGGTGTGAAAAGATTTGTCCCAGGTAAATCGGAATAAAAAAAAATTGGCAAGGAAATCTGTAAAGGAACAATGATCTGTCTTTAAAGCGAATATGCTATGGGTACAGTTGAGGTCCACTTCCATAAATGGGAAAGACAGAGCAAGCAAAGTCAGTGGTCGTTGGATAATGAACATGATAGAGACTAAGATGAAGCTGGTAAAAAACGTATGTCAGAGAAATGTCAGCTTGATAACCCAAGGGATATTAAAGCTCAACATAGAAAGTACAGAGAAAAGTGAGTAAGGAACTGCAAAAAGGTGAAGTGAGAGCATGAGAAGAGGCTGACAACTAAAAAAGGGAATCTTAAAGTCTTTCCTCAATATATAAATAGTACAACAGTAAGAAAAGCAGAGGTCCAAAAACAGGATCTGGATATGGAGACAGAGGTCATAGCAGAGATATTAAAAAGATATTTATTGGTCTTTGCCAATGAGGATGGTGACTGAGTCACAGTGAAAATAGAAGGTAGCTGAGTTTCAAGATGGTTTAAAATCAATACGTGAGGTACACTGTATTTAAAGTCAATCAATCACCATGAGTGGATGGGATGAATGTGGAGGGAAGCAAGGCTGAAACGTGTGGAGGTACTGGGTGTAATCTTTCAAACCTTCTTAGATATGGGGGTGGTACCAGAGGACAGAGGGTTGCAGATGTTTCACTCTCATTCAATGAAGAGTTCAACCTTAAACTGAGGCTGGTCAGGCTAAGGTTAACAATGGTAAAGTTTTTGGAAACACTAAATCAAGATCAAATTAACAGTGACATAAACAAATGCAGATACATTCAGGAAACCCAGCAGAGATTTGTTGAAGACAAACTGTGTTTAATGAAGAGTGAATTGATGAGGTGAAAGAAAACGTTGATGAGGATAATAGGGTTGAGATAGTACATTCAGACTTTCAAAAAGTTAAAGGATAAAGCAAGTGACATAATAGACTTAACGAGAATAAAAAGGACAAGTAAAAAATGGATACAAAGTTGCTTGAGAAACAGGAGACCTTGGGTAGTGGCAAATACTTGTTTCTCTATCCTGGAAGATGGTCAAAGAGGGCATAAGCTCGAGTGGTTCAAAGATTTGTAGCTCGGGTGCTCATTGTTGTGGTTCTGTTCGCCGAGCTGGGAATTTGTGTTGCAGCAGTTTTGTCCCCTGTCTAGGTGACATCCTCAGTGCTTGGGAGCCTCCTGTGAAGCGCTTCTGTGATCTTTCCTCCGGCATTTGTAGTGATTTGTCTCTGCCGCTTCCGGTTGTCAGTTCCAGCTGTCCGCTGCAGTGGTCGGCATATTGGGTCCAGGTCGACGTGCTTATTGATTGAATCAGTGGATGAGTGCCATGCCTCTAGGAATTCCTAGAAACTGACAACCGGAAGCGGCAGAGACAAACCACTAGAAATGCCGGAGGAAACATCACAGAAGTGCTTCACAGGAGGCTCCCAAGAACTTAGGATGTCACCTAGACAGGGGAAGAAACATCTGCAACACAAATTCCCAGCTCGGCGAACAGAACCACAACAAACTTGAGTGGTATTAGGACCAAAGCTTTCCTTGATGTATTTTAACAACTTACACTTGAGAGTAGAGGGTGTAATCTCAAAATTGAAGGTGACTCAAAATCGATTCACAGTATTCCATTTATACGGAGCAATTGTACAAAGTTGCCGTTAGAATATTATTTCGTGAACTGCTCAGAGAACTCTTCAAATGAACTCCCTTGAAGAGGCAAATAAAATAATTACCAGGCACTTGTTCCAATTCGAGACGTTTCACAGCAGATGCTGTACAGTGGTGGGCCCCTGGGCTTTCGTGCCTGTTGCAATTTCTGGTTATTTGTGGTATATCCAGATGGCTCAGTGATTGGGAAATGGCACCAGAAAGCTTGCATATCCATTAAAACTTAACCACGCAATTCATATGCCATCTGTTCACTTGGGCAACTTAAACATTTTTTCAAAGAATCTGGTTTTTACCGTTTTGCTGCAGTACTGGATCTGAATTACCAGTGAATCGTATGCACAGAAGCTAGTGTGACAACAAAGCAACATACTGATTCATTTACAGTTTGTTAAATGGGCAGTAGAGTCCTGAACATTACTCACTGTGGAACAAGAACAGAATCCAAAAAGCATTCTAAAGCCTTTTTGCAAGCCACTGTTGGTTGCCCTATATTAATAGTCTAAGCAACTTATCTGCAAATATTCAGCAAAGGCATAACAGTGCCAACACTAGACTTCTGAAATGAAAAACAGTAAATGCTGGAAATGATCACATCTGGCAGCATCAGTCAGAGGTGAAACAGAGCTAATATTTCAGGTTGATAATCTCGACATCACAATTTGAGGAAAACATTATTTGTGACCCTAGCTATAAATATTAATCTTATAAAGAACAGTGTTGTAGATTTTCTCCAGAATATGCCTCAGGAAGCATCTGGTATGTTCAACCCCCTCGGAACCAACTGGGCCAAACACTTAATGACAACTTGTTGGCAATGTAATTTTTGAAGTCTTTGCTGCTGAAAGAAAGAGCAAAATTTAAAAATATATATATTATGTTAATGTTCTTCAACTACTTAGAAACAAAATAAACAAGGGGATGGGGAGGACGGGAAAGGAAGTAGCCTAGGATAAAGATTCCATAAATGGTTAAACACATCCATGGCACAAATATTCCATTCATGTGTAAAATCCATTTAAATCAGAGCTAAAGGCAAGTGATTGAATCACACCGGATATCAGGCAGTTCTAATGCAACTCTTTGATGAGTCAGCAAACGCTACTGCTCCTTTGGTCTTATATTTATCAAACAACTTTTATATATTGCATTGCATAGATCCCAAGTGTCTTCACCATCCCCTTTTAAAAGCCAATGGATGTGTCGGCCATGACTCTGTTGGTTAGCACTCTAGCCTGTTGATGAAAAGGTTATAGATCAAGCCCCACTTCAAAAACCTGAGCGCAACACCACAATGCAGTATCAAAGGAGTGCTGCACTTGTCTTTCAGATAAGTGTTTGACCATGTTAATTCTGTGCTCTAACAGCAATGGAAAAGATTCTATTATTCAAAACAGGAGGATGGACAATCTCACAAGTATTTTGGCTAGTGAACTGTTTTGTGCAAATTGGCTAACGCTGCTCCAAAATTACCACCACCATCACATTTCAAACTTTTCTGGCTCTTAGTACTTCAGAACTGAAGTTGTGAAAGATGTTGGAGTCCCTAATGTTAACATGTGATGTAGCAACATCCTGGTGTACAACGTCAGACCGTCTGAGCCAGTAATGTCAAGAAAAATGGACAGGTCACTGAAAAGATTGGTATGAACAGGTTCAGGACAGAAATGAAAAGTATCTTTTAAAATAGAATAATTTGTCTCAACCCCCACATACCAGACCTTGCCATCATATGAGCCGCTACCTCATCCATCCTATTGTCAGCTACTAATTGTCCCCATGAGCAGCTATTGATTCTCCCAGACTGATCTTCACCCATTCCTTTGCCTGCCCAACTATTTTACCCCCTCTCTGGGCTCCATCCCCATCTATCCTTTCCTTTTCCCTCCCTCCATCCCAGTCCATCTTCAGAATGTGGACCCAACATTTCCTAGCTACATCACTTCTGAGGAAGGGTCATTGGATCCAAAACGTTAACTCTGATGTTGAGCTTTTCCAGCATTTTCTATTTTTGTTTCTGGCTTCCAGCATCCGCAGTGCTTTGTTTTATTTGTAAGTTTAGGTAGGGAGGAAGGTATGTTGAAAACCTAAAGCAAAAAGAACCGCCATAAACCCAGCTGCTTCTTTTTCTGACCAAAGTTACATCAATTATATTTGCACAGCCCATTGGTAATTCATCGACTGCACTGAAAGATCAGATTATCCGACAATGTGAATTCAACAAAGTAAGTCACATAGCAATTAGGAATTTAATTTAAAAAACACATCCTTTAAAATTAGATTTTTTGCAGTAGGAATAGGCTGCATTGCATTGTCCTCAACTGACCTCACACCAAAAGAATGACGAACATTGGAAAAAGTCCAAATGGACAGTGAATGGTATTACATTAGAGAAAACTAGAACTGCCAAAAAAATGCCTACTTGATAACTGTACAATTACCTGAGCAACAGAAGGAGAAAGGTTTCCTAACTCGAGGTGAACTCCATGGGAATTTAGAAAGTTGAGAGCAATTTGATTGAAATTTTGAACTATTAGGAGAGTGAACAGGAGGTATAGAAGTTAATTTCATGGATTCAAGAGTCTATGATTAGAAAATATCATTGAAGAATTAAAGTCTTTGTGGATTGAAATCAGGAAACTTTTACAAGCAAATAGTAGTAAAAGTTTATTTTCACCAACTAACAATTTTGAATTCAGGTAGATAGGAAGGTCAATTGAAAACTTAAATCAATGAACCTAAATGTGTCTTTATATAACCAAAAAGTTATGAAGTGATTGATGCTAGAATTTTAAGTTTGAAATTAACAGAATTTTGTTAGCCCAGGATTTGGGCAAAGGTTTACATTCATTAGAAACGCTTCTCAGGGTTAAATGTGAATATCTAATTCACGGGTTCATGTATCTCAGAAAATACCTTTTAAGTTTAAAATGTAACATGTGTTTTTTAAGAATTAATATTTACCTGCATTAAAAAATGACAGATGAAATTAAAGCAAATTTGGAGTCTAATACAACTGAAAAGACTGGTGTCAAATTACCTAAAGAGTTAATAGATAGGAGGAGAAAGTAATTATACTGCTGGGCCCTACAGATCACAAAAACCCAAAGAAATGATTGTTTGAACGCTAGCGACGTTCGTTTAATCGAGTCAGCACAGACAAATAAATAAAAGCAATAAAACAACAGGTTAGGTAACTTGATTGGAGAAACTGAAAATGAGGGATAATTAGTTTAAAGGCTGGTTTGAGGACAGACCCTAGCAGAATATATCGCCATGGACACTGGCAGAGGTTAGGAGGTCTCTTAGTTATCTGCGTTTTTTCCAGAAGAGTTGCAGCTCATGGAGATAAGTTGCTAAAATAAATGACAAGGAGACATACCTGCGCAAACAAACACCAACTTCATCACTGCCTATGTGGAATACTGCCAAGACTTGGTCTCAGTTTGAATCTTTAGAGTTGAGAGACTGGAAGATTCAAGATTATTAGTGGTGCTGGAAAAGCACAGCAGGTCAGGCAGCATTCAAGGAGCAGGAAAATCGATGTTTCAAGCAGGAGCACTTCATCAGGAATGAGGCGACTGCACTCTCAACTACCTTCTCCTCAGCCCCACCCCTTCCCATTTATTTCTCCACCACCAAGGCTTCCAGCCTCATTCCTGATGAAGGGCTCCTGCCTGAAACGTCGATTTTCCTGATCCTCGGATGCTGCCTGACCTGCTGTGCTTTTCCAGCACCACTCAAATATTGACTAGATTCTCCAACATCTGCAGTCCTCCCTTTCACCTAGAGACTGGAAGATTGCCTGGTTTGAAATTTCTGGGCTGAATCTACAAAAGGTCTCATGATCTTTCACTGCAAAAGCAAGTCACCTACAGAGCAACTGGGAATTATTGAAGCAGCAAAACAGCAGGGCCTGAGGCCTCTACAGCCAAGAGCTGGTAAATAAGAGTTTTACCTCTGAGAAACCTTGGAGAATAGCTGGAACAAAGGTGAATTCTCCACATGACTTATGGGTAGTCCCTAAAGGAGTAAATAGTTAAGATTGATGTATCATATAAGATCATTTTTATGGATGTAAGAATGCATGACATACATTGGTTTAAATCAACGAGGTAAAACCAATGACTGCAGATGCTGGAAACCAGATTCTGGATTAGTGGTGCTGGAAGAGCACAGCACCTTTGAAATTGATGTTTTGGGCAAAAGCCCTTCATCAGGAAGGGCTTTTGCCCGAAACATACATCGGTTTAGACCATACTGTTGATTGTTGGTCGTAACAGATGTATGTTGCTCAGTGTAGTCACATTCCACGGTCTGCTCTTTAGACAGACATACTGACATCTTTTATTGGGAAAAAAAATGAGCTAATGTACATTGTTCTAAAACAATGCAAAGGAACATGACAAATATTTCACAGTTTCAAGCATTTGGTAAATTAACAGCCAAACTAAAGCAATTAAAACAGTGCTTCAATAGTAATTTTTATGAAGCAAATTCTGAAAGAAGAATGTTTTCTTAATATCAAAACACAAAAAAAAATAAAAGCAATAGCAGCCTCCATCTTTTCGACATGAACATCACAATCCATCTTGTGTCTTAACTCCGTCCCTGACTTGCCCCCGGTTGTAAGAGATCAAAAATGTGTTTATTTTGGCCTCCGATATATTGAAATTCTCTGCCACCCATTGTTTAAAGATTCACAAACCTCCCAACGAAGAAATCTGTCCGTACTTTAGCCCTAAATGACCAGCCACCCCTCCTCATTCTGAGACAGTGCCTCTGTGCTTTAGGCTCCCTGAAGCTGGGAAATCACCTCTCGATGCTTTCCCTGTCAAGCTCCCTCAGAAGTTAAAAACATTCTCTGACAAAGGCATTGCTTTTTTAACCTCCCCGTGTCCTCCTTTACCAGGTCTGAGATACAGTCCAAGGGTTCAGTTCAGTTTTATAGGTGCCAGGTCCCCTTTTCTATGGATGCACTCAGTGAGGTGCTAACTGAATACTCAACAGTGGGAGCATCACGGCTGAGCTGAGACTGACTTCAGCTGACCTGCACTTTCTCAATCACATTGGAAGATTTATTTTCTTCCTCTCCATGACAGATGAGGCCAATTGTAATACCTTTACAAACAAAGTAAGGTCATTTGACTACAACACTGAACGTCCAGAGCAATGAGTTCAAGCTGCACATGAGCAGGCTTGCAACTGAACTATGGAGGAGATAGCTTTCTTTAAAAGTAAAACAACTTGAAATGCACTCCATTGCTCACCCTTGGACAACAGAATTATTAATGACAAGCATGGTCGCAGTGTGTATTCACATGATGTGTTTAATTGTCTGATCTCAGCTGGCTGGAAATAAATATTCCTAACCACCGAGAGATGGTGAGTGTTGCTTCTGTTGTGGCCCAGTATCATGACAGTGGGTCTGGTTTGGGTGAGAAGGTGCAAGTGATTAGACAGCCATCTAAAAATCAAAGATACCCGACACACAATAGTCACGGCAGCAAGTAACTATAATCTGATCAGGACATACCAAAATGGTGCCAGGGATGAGAGAATTCACTGATAGATAGGAGAAGATGGGCTTGTTCTCCTTGGAACAGAGCAAGTTGAGGGATAATTTAATGGAGATGATCAACGTCATGTAGGAATGTGAAAGGAGTAAACAAGGAGGTGCTGAAGGCTGGACAACTCAGAGATCACCAATTTAAGGGGAATTAGCACAAGACCCAGAGGAGCAATTAGAAACTGGAATGTCCTGCCTGAGGGGGTGGTGGAAGCAGGTTCAGTTATAAATTCCAAAAGAGATCTTCAGGATAATAAATACCTGAAGAGAAGACATTGCAGGACTGTGGAACAAATTGGATAGTTCCTTCAAAGAGCTAGCAGAGCACAGTGGGCTAAATGGCTTTCTTGTGTGCTGTCAGATTGAAAGATTTCAAGTCGCTCCACATTAATAAGGCAGTTCATTGAAGAGACGGGATTTCAAATCAATAAAGAAAATAAACAAAAGCAAATGAGGCTGTTACACACCAGCTGATAGCTTGAAGTGCTGAAGTAAACACACACTCCCAGCATGCTGTGCCAGTGAGCCTGTGACCCACCTCCTTCCTCCTGATTCAAGTGTCCTTGGCCAAGGAAAGGGGCTGAACTAGTGACACCTTAGCAGCTAGTTCTCATATGACCAGACCTCTGTATCTGCAAGCACTCAGTGTAATCATAGAATTTCTCATTTACTGAATTATTATCGGGTAGTGACAGCAAAGATTTGTTGAGTCAGCAATTTTCCATCAGAAGACAGTTTGAATGATACTGCAACAAAACTTTGGATAAACTAAAGATAGTTGTAAGCACAAAAGGACCTTCATGTTAACTACAAGTAACACCACCTTCTCCACACACACACACACACACCTTTCACCATCATTACCAACATCTGAGACTAAGGGTCTAATGATGACGGAGTCCATTGTCGATTGTTGGAAAAACCCTTTAGGGACAGGAACTGCCATCTTTACCTGGTCTGGCCTACATGTGACTCCAGACCAGGTGACTCACAACAATGTGGTGGACTCTTGACTGTCCTCTGGACAACTAGGGATGGGCAATAAATGCTGGCCTAGCCAGTGATGCTCCCATCCAGTGAGCAAATAATTTAAAAAAAAACACCTTTTCCAATTTCAACTGAATCTATATAGCGCATTATAAAGCAAGTGCAGCAGAAGGGGCTAAGGTAAGATCACAACCCACGACAGCTCGCCTGAATTGCAGGGATATCACACTTATCAGTTAACCAGAATTAGGTTAACCTGAATTGAAGAGTGTGGTGCTGGAAAAGCACAGCAGGTCAGGCAGCATCTGAGGAGCAGGAGGATCGACGTTTCGAGCATAAGCCCTTCATCAGGAATGCCTGAAACGTTGATTCTCTTGCTCTTCGGATGCTGCCTGACCTGCTGTGCTTTTCCAGCAGCACACTCTTTGAATCTGATCTCTCGCATCTGCAGTCTTCACTTTCTCCTTGGGTTAACATGACCAAAGCAGTGATCCTTTTCCTGTCTGCCCTACCCAAAACTCAAAATAAAAATAGAACATGCCATTTACTATATTGCCAGTACAATTCTTCCTCATAGATACAGGAGAATGAAGTGACTCTGAAAAAGGTCACACCACGTTTCAGATTCAGCTCAAAATGACAGGTCTGCAAAGCAGCAGGTAACATCAGCTGCAAGCTGTCAGCTCTTAGCACGAGCTTTCAATTAGTAAGCCAGATTACCAACTCCCAGCTATCTAACTGATGCACTGTTTTCCATCTGTCAGTTTAACGAAACAGTAACAGTACCTAGTTACGTTATTATTAAAACAGGCTATCAAATTATTTCTTTTTTTTTTACTCCTGTAATAGGAAGCAGAATTTAGAAAAAAAACACAAGCAGACTGGGGGGGTTTGGAATCCAAAATCTGGAAAAATTTGACAGCCATTTCAACATTTCTCTTAGGCATTCTAAACAAACCTATGTGGAACTGTTGAATTTTTGCATATTGCATTTTTGCATTATTAAATGTTTGCATTATTGAATTTTTGCATCTGTTGCGTTGTTATCCACAGTCCTTATTTTTTGGCTAATTATTGTTGGATATTGTTCCATGGGCACCCTCTTGCACCTCATCCAAGGTTGGCACCTGTCAGGCTGAGCTAAAGTACATTCTCATGACAGTTGAACAATGGCAGGTTTTCCTTCATCAACTTTACTCCCAAAGTGAAGGAGTTGGAAAGGGAATGATTGCTGGACCATGTAGGTTGTTACAGCTCCTGAGATCAGCTGTTGGAATAAGTGCCTTCAGTTCAGGAATGCTATATGCATTGATCCATGCATCATTTTGGAATTGGCTTCGTGTATCAATTTTGTTGGCTTTAAAAATAAAATTACAGCTTTCCAAGGTACATTTGTGCTCATATTTCCAAGTCATTGCCAGCTTCCAATTACTTAAGCTACATTCAAGCCTTCTCTGGAATAAGTTTTACTCCATTTTCTCGAGGTCTCCCTGCTTTCTTGACACTCCATGGCTGTTAATATTCAATTGAATATTATGATTCAGCGTGGAGCTGAGCACCAGTTGTAAGATGATTTGGGCAGTGGTTCTATTGGAAGCATTTTCATCTTGGAGGTCCTGGGTTCAAGTCCCACTCCTGGGCTTAGGGTGACATTTCAGTGCAGTCCTGAGGACGTGCAATCCTGAGGGAGCAGAGTGCTGTTGGAGGTGCCATCCTTCAGATGAGACGTTAAATCAAGACCACAAACGCCTTCCTGGGTGATGTAAAAATCCTATGGAACTGGGGAATTATCCTTACATTTCACAAGTAACAAGTTGGCTGGAAAGCCCATAGTGCTCGGGAAAAACATTATATTTTGTTTTTCTTTCATTCATAGAATATGGGCTTCAATGACAGAACCAACACTTGTTGCTTATCCCTAGCTGCCCTAGAGGTGATGGTATGGAGGTGCCTTCCTGAACCACTGCAGTCCATGTGACATATGGGACACCCACAATGGTATTAGGGAGGGAGTTACAGGATTTTAGTCCAGTGACAATGAAGGAACAGTGATACCTTTCCAAGTCAGGATGGTAAGTGGCTTGGAGAGAAATTTGAAGCTGGTGGAGTTCCCAAGTATCTATTGCTCTTGTCTTTCCATGTAGTAGAGGTCATTGGTTTTGAGGGAACTGTCGAAGGGAGCTTTGGTGAATTCCTGTATAAATACAAGTCATTCTTTCTTTGCAGGCTGTCAGAAAGTTTTCCAAACGTTGAAGTACTGAAACAACTAATTCAATCTAGAAAAGAATTGAAAACTCCATCTAATGCAGTATATACAGATTTACTTGGTTCAGGAAACACTATTAAATAGAATACAGGATGCACACAAGACAACGAAGCTGATATTTCAAAGGCTCGGCAAACGAGTTCAGTAGTACACTTCATCAATGTATTAAAAGGATGCAAATTGAAAAACCGAGTTGGATGCAAGTCTGTGGAATGATCTTGAGGGAGAACCAATGCCCGATCAAGGTAGAACTGTCCGGATCTGGACAGACAGCCACCTAAGTAATTTTGGCAGCAAGTGTCAGCAAGACTTGACTGGAGAACAAAATAATCTCTGTCAAATACAATCCTCTGCGACATGCATTTTCAATTTTCAACATAATCTACCAGAAAAGGAGAAGCTAACTTCATAGAGAATTTCAGAAGTGAGTTGGATGGAAATGTGGGAATCAGGAACTGGCTTGGTTAGCAACAAATATCTGCATGGGCCCAAGTATGGCATTCCTTTGAAAGAGACAGCAGAGGGATGATGGGTTAAATATTTTGCCTCTTTGTTTTTGGAAGTTTTGTAGCATTCTAAGAAAAGATGAGGAGAATGGCTTCCTGGCAGTTAATGTACAAAACACCCCTGAATGGAGTTGTAGTAAACACATAAGATTATAAATGTAAATTTGCATTTCTGCTATAGTTTCTTACAGTAATGTTGAAAATGTTTGCAACACATAGCTTTAACATTACAAAGTAACCCACACACATCACCGAAACAACTAAAATGATTTTTTAAAAAAAAACTAATCTGTTTAAGGACAGATCTGGATAGGAGTCAGGCTTAAAGGGCATCTCAAAAGGAGCAGGGACAGGTTGTCTGGTCTGGAATTGGAAAGTCTAAGCTGAGGGAGCTGAAAGCATGGCTGCCACTAGTGCAGGAATCAAATTAAACCTTTCAGAGCAAGTTTTGTTTTCTTCGTTCTATGAAGATGCCATACACTTCAGCAAGAAAAAAGGAAATGCTCACTTCAATATTGCCACACAGTGTGTGTTATTTCAGTTTGTCTGCTTCAGCAAAGTAGTGAATCACAGGCTGCAAGGGAACAGCCCTCAAGTGCATTTATGTTAATAAAAATAAAAATAGTCTCGCACCGCAGCAATATTCTGATATACAAAACTGATCTACAAACATCCTTCATGATTTAGTGCCACACAGTCCTCCACTTAAACATGTCAATGCCAAGTTGAAAAACAATGGAAGGCACAAGTATCTTGTGCACAGTGGCCCATACAACTTCTGCATTTGCAGGGGAAAGTGCTGTGGGGCTGGAGGGAGGGTTGGGGGTGGGGTGGGAAATGTTGGTTGTGAAGGAGGAGTGTTCCAGATTGCAGGCTGGAATTGAACCCAGGTCCCTGGCGCTTTGAGGCAGCAGTGCTAACCACTGAGCCACTGTACCAGCCCCTGCATTTGTGGAGAGAAAGCAGAGTTAACATTTTGGGTCAGTGACCCTTCTTCAAAATCTGTAGTGAAGGACCTGTTGAGTTTTCCCAGAGATTTTTCTTTCTGATTTCCAGTTCAGTGGGTTTTTGTTTCAGGTTGAGGGTGGGGCGGGAGGAGCGGACAGAAGTGCATAAGATGAGGAGGTAGTGGCAGGGTGATTAGAAAGCAGCGTTCTTGTAGTTGAAGGGTCAATAACAAGGAGGCACAATTTTAAGGTGAAAGCCAGGAGGTTTAATGGGGATTTGAAGAAACGGTTTACCACCCAGAGGGTAGTGAGAGGGGACTCTGGAAAGCACTATCTGGGAGAGTATATGAGATGGGTAACTTCACAATCTTTAAAAAGCATGTGGATGAGCACTTGAAATGTCAGGACATTGAAGGTTGTGGGCTAAGTACTGGAAAGAAGGACTAAGAAATTACACCCTCCCTGAAGAAAGGGGAGTAAAACTGGATGTAACTTTCATGCCACAAAAGTGCCAGGCAATGATCACCAACAAGAGAGAACCACTGCCTTTACATAGTCAAGGCACTAGTTTCACTTGAGATCTCCTCTAATATCACCTTGGGGCTCACCATTGGCCATAAACTCAAGAGGGCTTGAAATACTTTGGCTAGAAGAGCAGAGGTCCTGCATCCTCAAAACCTATCTACCAGTTACAAGGCCTAAGCAAGTAGTGCATGGGGAATAGTCCCCATTTGCTTGGATGGCTGCAGCTCCAACAA
Organism: Chiloscyllium punctatum; assembly: GCF_047496795.1. NCBI lineage: Eukaryota > Metazoa > Chordata > Chondrichthyes > Orectolobiformes > Hemiscylliidae > Chiloscyllium > Chiloscyllium punctatum. Next base: position 16,085,952 of record NC_092743.1, read on the forward strand.
CACTCAAGGAGCTTCACACCATCCAGGACAAAGTAGCTCATTTGATGGGCATCCCATCCATTGTATTCACGCTCTCCACTGCTGATGCACAGTAGCGTTAACAACCTGCAAGATGCACTGCAGAAACTCACCGAAGCTCCTTCCACAGCACCTTCCAAACTGGAGACCTCGAACTTCTGCAAGGACAAGGGCAAGGGCAGCAGATGCATCGGAACGTCTCCACTTGCAAGAGATGCTGGTCATACCACCCCACAAAGAACGAGCAGGAAATCGAATCTAATGCCAACATCAGCTGCATCGAGTGCAATTAAAGCTTGTTATTTGTATTTTGTGCTGTGGTTCCCGCTGCTTCTCAGCTCTGAGAGCTCAGGGAGCTAGAATCCAAACTACTGGTGATGCCAATCGAGAAGAAATGTTCAGCCAAAATCTATTGCATCATCTTGAGGAGGTTCCCTTACAATGATTCAGCTGCTTTAAAAGGTGAGAGACTAAGCCATACAGCATCATTTCCAGTTTTTAAAAACACAAATACAGAAATTGCTAGGGAAACTATGGAGACAGAAAGTGAGTTAACATTTTGAATCCAGTGATCCTTCTTCAGTACGCTTATTTTATTCCAGTTTTTAAACCTTGCCATGGCAAAGGGTGCTGCTGGTGTGAGATGATGTGGCCGTTAAACATTATGCTATTGACTTCGCCATGACAGGGTTGGAGTAAGGATGAAAAATAGCATCCCCCTCCTGAATGCTTTTCACGAAGTGCTGCTGGAAGTGCAAGTGTGCGAACATCAGGGAAGGATAAGATTCGGCATCGTTTGGAGTCACACCTAGGTTAGATCAGCAAGGACAGCAGATTTCCTTCTCAAAGAGCATTAAAGAACCAGTTGGTTTCCCTCAGACAGTAATTTTTAATGTGTGCAATTTTTCATCACAGAGCTGTTCAGGCTGTCATTACTATATTCAAAGCTGAGACCGATGGATTTTTAAACAGTAAGGGAAGCAAGGGTTATAGGGAAAAGGCAGGAAACTGGAGTTGAGAATTATCAGACCAGCCAGAATCGCACTTAAGAGAACAGACTCAATGGACCTGTTCCTATGGTTTATGGGTTATTAGTCCAATTGACAACTGTCACCATTAAACAAGCTTTTAATCCTAGGTTTGTACTAATTTCAAATTTTCCCATGTCCCCAGAAGATCAGCCTCAGGATCTGGTTTACTCGCCCAGAGATATTACTCTAACAGCACCATCTGCGCTCAAATAAATCTTGTTGAATCTCAAACGATTAATCCCATCATTACCTCAATCAAACATAACTCCACCTCTCAAGAGGAACAGTCCATTGGTCAATCAAGTGCATCTCCACAAAGTTAGATCTGTGGAGATGAAAAAAAGAAACAAGGAAGTAGAACACAAACTCACTACCACAGGCTTGAACCAGAGACACTCTGTTTGGTCTCCAGATGGACACGACGACCCTGCCCTAAGAGGATCAAAGTTTATGGGGAAAAAGGCGGGAGAACAGGGTTGAGAGACTGATCAGCCATGATTAAATGGCGGACCAGACTCGATGAGCTGAATGGCCTAATTTCCGCCCATGTGTGCTGTGGACTCTTCAAGAAAAATATCATAGATCGACAATTTCAAGAGTAATTTATGTAAACTTTAATTTTTTTCCATGATCAGAAATTTTTATTTCCAAGTCTAATTTGGATCCCTCTGGTGCAAATAACTCCTGGCTTATAGAAGCCTAAATGGGATGCATTCATCACAGTACAGGTATCTGAATCAGTTCCCACTAACACGATGGAGCTGGTCTGGAATATATACAGTGCTTCTTATCACTACAGTAATCTTAAAGACCCAAAAATGACAGGTTTCTGTTGGTAAGAGGAATTATAATGTAAAAGTTCACGCAAATTATCTGTACAATTACTGAATGGATTCCTTCTTCAGGCACATTATGGGACGTCATCTATAATTATAATTCTCCAACTTTTACACTCTGTCATAACCAATCTCAGTTGCTCCCAGATCGACCTGTGCTGCTCCTCAAACAGCCATATTTCCTTTTGTCTCACTTTTGCTTTGCTGCCCTCAATTCTATCAGTCCTGGCCAGATATTCTCATTGCTCTCTCCCCAATTAAGTTCCCATGAAATTGGGATTGTCACTTACTGAATTTGCATAGTCATTTTCTTTGGTGCCCACTTTCCTCAAAGCTTCCTCGTATTTGTGCATTGTTCAACAAGTCCAGAGACCACAATGCTGTTGCCTTTATTGTCCATTGTCTTACTTCTTTTCCAACTTTTGCAACTATTAAGTTCCGTGTGCAAACTGTACTTTCCCTCAAGTACCTTTTCCATTTGAATCTGTCACCCAGCCTCAGACAAATTTAATACAGACATTGCTTTAACAAGCATTAATTCTGTAGCTGCATGGCAGCCAGTGAAACACAGTGGCCATCAGTTAACAGATTCAACATTTGCTAGTCAAAAATGATTTTGAAAGAATAATTACCAACAAATTGCATGTATATAACAGATACAGCATGGTGAAATATTGCAGATCAATTCACCAGAGCATTATCTAATAAAATGTGACACCAAGCCTAAAAATATTCCTTTCTAAACATTTCTGTAGTGAAGAATGGGGGTTCTTTATGAAATAAAACAAACTCTATGCAAAATTGCGCAGTTTTAGCACTCCCTTTAGCACTCTCCAGTGCTGTAGTTGCTGCACATTGTTGAAGTCTCCAGACATTAATCCAACCATCTGCTTCAACTCCCATTTCAGAAGAGGCTTCCAACTGAGCAATTTAATGCTAGGTTATACATGTTGCTGTAGATTCCCATTCACTGGGAGCTGAAATAAAATTGCAAGCATACTTCACAAACAGCCTTGAGACAGTTGGCATTTCTTCCAGTGCAGGCTGGCTAAATTCAAGCTCAGGTCCTCAAGGCCCCCCAGAGAAAGACTGCTTTACAGAGACTGGGAACAGACAGAGCAGCTGATTCTAACAGGAAAGTGAGAACCAATGTCATGCAATCTTTGGCACAACGTGTTACTCTTAACTCAATGATAAACAAGAATATTGTACATTGAATGTCAAACAAAAACCTGGGCAGCTGGTGCTGGGAATACTAGTGTTTTACGATCTCTGTAAGTAGCGATAAGTATAGATGACTGTTTTCACCATGAATTAATGCGATGTTAAATGATTTGTGGATTAGCATTCACTCCAAAGGAAGAGCTAAACAGCAAATTCAAATTCCCACAAAGATTACCAGAAATCTTTTTCTGGATGCCATCTCAAAATCTAGCTTCCAAATGAAAAATATCCAGTTGTCTAACAGCAAATTTACTTTTTGAAAATACACTAAACTCTGTCCATAATTACTGACAGCTTGGATTAGAAAGGTTTTCAATTAACTTTCATCGACAGGAGCAAAGACATGAATCCCAAACTGATAAATGCCTCAACCCACCTAAAGCTGTATTTGATAAAATTCAGCAATTTTCAGCGTGCCTTTTCACTAAAATCTTTATCAGCTTTAGTTTTCATTATCTGCATGAAGCTTCAGTGAATACATAAGTTAAACATAACCTGGACTTTTGAACACAAAAGTTATCATTCAGGTTGCAAAGGTTACACTATGATTGTATCTATCTCAATAATTCTGTGGAGATTACAATTTGCAATTGTATGAGTGCAGCTCTGACCAAACTGATATTATAAATGCAAAATTTTTCCTGACAGAAAATATATTGTACAGTGATTTCATATTGACTGCCACTGAGATATAAAAGCAGAATTTCCACTAAATGGGATTCAGAAAATGAGATCATAAAATTCTTCGACAATTCCTTACAGCAGTATGTTGTACAGCCAACTATAAAGGAGGCTATCATGGACCAGGCAATGTATTCCTGTAAGGTAGCAGGATAGGCAAGATGAAGTGGTTAAAGGTGGTACATGGGATACTTGCCTTTATTAGTCAGGACATAATGTTTAAGAGCCAGGAGGTGATGCTGGAACTATGCAAAACGTTGGTCAGGTCACAACAAGAGTACAGTGTGCAGTTCTGGAGTCCACCTTATAGACGGTTGCACTGGAAAGGGTGCAAGGGAGATTTACCAGGATGTTGCCTTGGCTGGAGAGTTTCAGTTATAAAGAAAGATTGCACAGACTTTACTTGAACCAACTGGGAATGATGGTGGAGGGGGAATGACATATGATTGAGATGTATAAAATTATGACAGGTATGGACAGGAATAAACTTTTCCCCTTGGCAGAGGCATCAATGAACAGCAGTACAAAGCAGGCAATAAGATATAAACACAGCATGTAAGAAATAATCATGTTTGACTTTAATCTACATCCAAGATTAGAACAATCAGACTGGCAAATGGGATTTAGAAAATGAGATCATAAAGAGCCTCTTAGACAACTCCTTACAGCAGTATGTCTTACAGTCAACTATAAAGGAAGCTATTGTAGACCTGGTAATGTATTATGAGATAGGTCTAATTGATAACCTCATGGCGAAGCAGCCTCTATAAATGATGGTGTACATAACACAGAATTTCAGAGTCTGTTTGGAAGGAGCCAGTCATGTTTTGTATAAAGGTAACCACAAGGGTATGACGACAGACGGCTGAAGTGAATTGGGAAACATGGTGAAAAGCTTATTCCGAAAAAGTGCAGTGGCAGATGTTCAATGAGATATTTGTTGAGCTTAGAAAGTATCTATTCCAGTAAGAGAGAAAGGAATTTTTTTTTTGAGAAGGACATATCATCTACTGCTGAAAAGAAGTGCAAAGCTAGTTTAAAAAAATTGATACAGCCACCCTACAAATATGGAAAGATTTTGGACAGGCTTTTAAAACCAGCAAACAAGCTTGATGGGCTGAAGGGGCCTCTTCTGAATTATGGATTCGATGAATTCTGCTGCTAGGAACTAGCCTCCTGTCTTCCTGCCATCTGTCCACCATCTACAAGGCTCTGCTCTTACCTCAAGAGGACGAGAGCAGCAGAACTATCGGAACACCATCCCCTATAATTTCCCCTCCCTTCCACACACCATCCTGATTTCAAACTCGATCACCATCCCTGCACTGCAGCAGATTCACGAGGTCCCACTCCAGCAGCACTGTCCCTATAAAAGCAGAATTTCCACTAAATGGGATTCAGAAAATGAGATCATAAAATTCTTCGACAATTCCTTACAGCAGTATGTTGTACAGCCAACTATAAAGGAGGCTATCATGGACCAGGCAATGTATTCCTGTAAGGTAGCAGGATAGGCAAGATGAAGTGGTTAAAGGTGGTACATGGGATACTTGCCTTTATTAGTCAGGACATAATGTTTAAGAGCCAGCACTTCAGGAATCAAGCTCCCCATTACCTTCACAAAAATAATAAATGCTGGCCCTGGTAACTGCTTCATTAACAAACAGAACTGGTTTTCTCTGCTGCCAGGTGAGTTGTCAGCAGTGCATTCCAAAAAGTATGTGGAGAAAACAAAAAATTGATATTTGTGTCCCGTAGTTATTTTCCCCTGAATTTTCGGGGCAACCCCTCATTGGGCCCAGTAAAATTGACTCGATGGGAGGAGTAAGTGGCTGTTAATTCATAGACCCCAGAAAATTCACGTCAAAAATCCAACCCTATCAAACCAAAAGATGCTTGGTCAGAGTTTGCTCCACCAGTTAATAATTGAGGGTTTTCTTACAATACTTGCTAAAACTTTAACCCGCTGTCATTAACGGTCAGTTCTGACCCAGTTCTTTGTTAATTCGATTGCAGAATTATTAGATGAAGTAGAGTGTCTATTGACATCACCCGGGACACAGCACCCCTTACTCAGCACCGAGATTCGACAACGTTTCAGAATTGTGGATGGGGAAACTTTGAGATTTGCTAACACTAAAATGGCGAAGGCCAAAAAGAAAGACTCTTATTTGCACTGTGCAGTAAAGTTACATCAAATATGCAAAACAAAACAAGGCCATTCAGCCCAATAGGTCTATACTGGTGTTTGTATCCCATTCAAGGTTCCTCCCGCTATTCTTGAGCTAATATACCAGCAAAACCTGCTCAACCAGTTGCCCCTTTAGGTGAATCCATATCAATGCTCTCGACCGGTGCCTGTGATCATGTGCTCCATATTCCAACCACTCTCCAGATAAAGAGCTTGCTCCAGCATTCCTAATTTGTATTTGAAGGATGTTAACATTTGAAGACAAAAGAGGGAAAAGATTCTGGGCCACAGGTGCTCACCTTGGTCTAATCGACAAGGGTCAGATAGAATGCATTTGAACAACCTTCTCTGAGAATCATCGAGCGCTGCAGGACTGGAATAGAGATAGGCTTCATCTCGAACATGGGAAGGCCACATATAATAATCCAGTGGCCATCTTATTCAATCTGCAGTCAACTGTGCAGCTCACATGAGCAGAAAGTCACTGACTCCGCTGTTATCTCATGGCGTTCAAAGGTCTGGCTGCCATATTTAAATAGCACCTGGATGGGCATTCACTCCCTGCAAGCCAACAGCATCATGCTGTCTGTCTGAGAGGAGGATCTTCAACTGAGAGTCCCTCCCAACCTGCCTTGGATCCTGGAACTGAAAGTCATGACCTTGCATCCTCCCTTCAGTCACCTCTGCTCTTCCCTCCATCATGCTCAACTCTCCCTCTATCACCATTGCCCTGCTTTGTGTGACCTTTCAGCCATCCATCTTCACCCTTTCACAAGTGTCAATAAATCGAGAACTTCATCATTCACATCAAGCTGCTCCAACATCACCTTCAACTCTCTCCCGAGAAGTCTTTGTCTGCTCTTGTCTACCCTTGACTTTCCCAGCTTCAATCTGTGCTGACTTCTCTACTGACATGTTTGAGCTGCCTCTGGCAGAGACTAACCTTCCCTCTGCTGTTCAGCTCCCTCCTTCAGTCACTAACAATCTTTCTCAGAATTGTCATAACCTTCCCTGACAGTCACTCCGCAATCCCCCTGAACAATCACCAGCCTTCACAAGGCCATAAAGGTGGCCATTTGCCCAACTGAGATTGCTCCACTATTTAATGAGGTAATGGCTGATTTCATCTTTTTAAATGCATTCAAAGTATGAAGGTGTCGCTGGCTGGACCAACATTTATTGCCCATCCCTAATTACTCAGAGGGCAGTTAAGAGTCAACCATATGGCTGTGGGGCTGGAAACACATGTAGGCCAGACCAGGGAAAGATGGCACTTTCCTTCCCTAAAAGGACATTAATGAGCCAGATGGGTTTTTCTGACAATCAGCAATGGATTCATGGTCAGGATTAGGCTCTTCATTCCAGATTTTCTTTTCCAACCGAAGGCAAATTCCACCATGTGTGTGGCAAGATTTGAACCCAGGATTCGAACATTACTTGGGTTTCTGGATTAACAGTTCAGTGAAACATCATCATGAGACCCCCCCCCCCGATAATTCACAGCTCCATTTCCTGCCTTCCCCTATAACCCTCAATTTCCGTACTGATTTAAACTCAATCTCAGCCGTGAATACACTTAATGCCCCAGCCTTGACAGCCCTCGGTGGTATCACAGTCTACAGTTTCACTGTCCTCTGAGGGACAAAATACTTCCTCATCTCGGTTTTAAATGGGAGATCCCTCACTCGGAGACAATACCCTCTGGTCCTTGGCCCTCCCACAAAGGGTAAAAATAATGACTGCAGATGCTGAAAACCAAATACTGGATTAGTGGTGCTGGAAGAGCACAGCAGTTCAGGTAACATCCAACGAGCAGCGAAATCGACGTTTCGGGCAAAAGCCCTTCATCAGGAATAAAGGCAGTGAGCCTGAAGCTTGGAGAGACAAGCTAGAGGAGGGTGGGGGTGGGGAGAGAGTAGCACAGAGTACAATGGGTGAGTGGGGGAGGGGATGAAGGTGATAGGTCAAGGAGGAGAGGGTGGAGTGGATAGGTGGAAAAGAAGATAGGCAGGTCGGACAAGTCCGGACAAGTCATGGGGACAGTTACTGAGCTGGAAGTTTGAAACTAGGATGAGGTGGGGGAAGGGGAAATGAGAACAATCTCTCCACACATATCCTGTCAGGTCCCTCAAGAGTCTCATACATTTTAAATAGGTTATTCTTCTAGCCTCCATGAGTTTACTTTTAACCTCTCTTTATAAGAGGATTCCTGCATACCCAGTGAACCTTCACTGAAGTGCCTCCAATGTCAGTATACCTTTCCTTAGGGAAGAGGTACAAAGCTATTCACCATATTCCAGCTGTGGTCTGAGTCGTCCCTTGTATAGACTTCTCTATTTCTACATTCCATCCCCTTTGGAGAGATAAAGGCCAACATTCAATTTGCCTTCCCTATTATCTATTGAATTTGGATGCGAGCTTTCTTCTTCACAAGGACTCCAATAAGGAGGTCGAAGGGTGAACTTACAGAGGTTTATAATATAATGAGGGGCATAGATAAGGTGTATAACAAGAATCTTTTCCCTAGTGTGGGTGGATGAGTTCAAAACAAGGGGGCATATTTTTAAGCAGAGGAGAAATATTAAAAAGGGACCTCTTTTTCACACAGAGGGCAGTTTGTGTGTAGAATAAATTGCTAGAGGAAGTTACAACATTTAAAAGACATTTGGACAGGTACATGATAGGCAAGGTTTGGAGAGATATGGGCCAAATGCAGGCAAGAGAGACTAGTTTAATGTGGGAAACTTGGTTGGCGTTGACAAGTTGGACCAAAGGGTCTGTGTGCATGCTATATGACTCTATGATTCCCAAATCCCTTTATACTGCAGATTTGTACATTCCTCCTCCATTTAAATAACATTCAGCTCCTTTAGACTTCCTGTCAAAGTTCTTAACCTCACATTTTCCCTCGTCATCCTCACGACTTGACTTGCAAACTATTTTTGAGACAACCAAAAATCGGCTTTAGTATATTCACTTACCTCAAAATCATTCACATAAATTGTAAATAATTGTTGGTCCAGTATTGATCTCAGCTACTGGTTCCCCTTCATCTATCCTGCCTGTTACCTCCTCAATGAACTACAATACACCTGGCAGGTATGATTTCCCCTTTATGAAGCCAAGCAGACTGCTTAAGGTTAGACATTTCTAAATGTGCTACTATGACATCCTTTCTAATTAAGCCTAACACTTTCCTAATGATTTATATCAAGCAAACCACCCAACAGTTGTCTGTTTTTTTTTGTTTCCCTTTTTTTGGATAAAATGTGTTACAATAGTAATTTTTCTATCCTCCGAGACTTTTCCAGAGTGTGGGCATTTCTAGAAGATTACTATCAGTGCATCCACAATCTCTGGAGCTACTTCCTCTATAATCCTATTATCCAGCCCACCAACTTCAGGAACCTATCGGCCTTTAGCCCCTTTAACTTCCAACAGAGTAGTCGTACTGGGGAAAATTATTGTATTTATTTCTTCCCCGACCTTTGCCCCTTGATTTAATATTTTTGGAGTGTTATTAACATCCTCTACTGTGGAGACCGATGTAAAGTATTTACTTAAGCCCACTGTCATTTTCTGGTTCTCCACTATTATTCCTCTGACTCATTCCCATGAGGCCTTTGTTCACTTTTTCATGCTCACTAATTTTCTTCCTTCCATCCATGCACCAATTTCCTCGGAGAACTGTGACTGAAACTTAATGTCTTCTGCCCCCTCCGGTTCAAAGCAGCCTTTCCTCACACCAAGATCCCTGGGAAGGTTACCACACCTGCTACTGCACATTACCCTCGACCAGTTATTAATCTGAAGAGATGGGTTTCTCACTTGGTATTCTGTCGTCACAAAAGTACAATTTAATCTTGCGATTAAATTGTTGTCAATGTTGTTATGACCAGACCCTGGACTAGGTTCCCCAAATGATGTTGGTTCCAGATGATATTGTAAATTGTTCAACTTCTTGGTGAGGGAGTACTGCTCCTTTATTTATTGGCTCCTTCAGTTTGTCCAGACAATGGTCAGTTAGAAAGAATCTCTGCCCTGCAGATACCCTTCTCTCAGACACAATGAGTTTGTGTTTTAGGAGGAGGCAATTTAACCAGGCTTTCTCCAGGTAACAAAGACGACAGTGTTTTTAACTTGCTGAATGCAAAAGGAGCTGGCAATGCTGGAATGAACAAAGTCCAAAGAAAGATAAAAAGTTAAAAGATACATGGATCAGGCTCTGAATCATTGGTGAAATATTGATAATGGAACAGTTGATTTCAGGAGTCTTAACCCTGTAGCTTGATGAGATAGTTTTGTTTTTTGGAGGAGGAGGACTGGGTAACGAGGGAAGGAGGGAAAGTGAGTGAGTTAGCGAGAGTGAGCCTGTTATCACTTCCTGCTTGAAGTCTGTCTGACCTTCCATGGCTTTAGAGTCAGTCATTGTTACTGGCTGAAGCAGTCCTCTTTTATAAACCACAATCTGGAATTAAAAGTTAAAATGTCCATAGCACCTCAGGATTCTGATTCGTCACAATGGCAACATGCCAACGTGTTAACTATACATTGTGTTGCCACTTGGTACTGGGAAACATGATCCCAGTATAATCTGCCACACGCTTACTGCCCAACTTTCATCCTGCTGTCAGGAAGCTGCCATTTCACCTCTCACACCACAACATATTGATGCCCATAATATTTTCTCCTCCTCAGATCTTCCCCAAAGTACTTTTTTTGGGTTGTGGGGGGGGGGGGGGGGGGGGGGAATGGAATCATTTACACTTGGGAGAAACTTGATGAGCATTAGGCGAGGAGAAAGTGAGGACTGCAGATGCTGGAGAGCAGAGCTGAAAAATGTGTTGCTGGAAAAGCGCAGCAGGTCAGGCAGCATCAAAGGAACAGGAGAATTCCTGAAGAAGGGCTTATGCCCAAAACGTCGATTCTCCTGCTCCTTGGATGCTGCCCGACCTGCTGAGCATTAGGTGAGACCATGACCAGTTATGCCATCACGAATGTCACATTGAAACAGCATGCTGGCCTCCTGACCTCCGTGTGAACAATAGCTGGTGCGTGTATGAGACAAAAACGTTGTGGATGGCAATGGTGCCGCATTCCAGCAAAAGTCTATGGCTGTACCAGATAGGACAGAAAGGAGACCGGAACTTTGCTCAATGAAATTCCCTCAAACCTTACAAGTGGTTTGTGTTCCTGACATTTACAACTTGGAAAGACATTTCTAGCCTTAAACTGTCTAGAAAGATTGTTTTTAGATCCTCAAAAAATTCTTAAAGTAATTTAACTGGGAAATAAAAAATCTCCCAGGCAAAAATAAATCTTCCTTACTGTCTGTGTGGCCCAATTCCCAATGGATTCTGCTGCCAATTTGATCCAATGGTAAAATGTGGGTTGTTGATGGAATTCTCTCACACTCTTCCCAAACTGCTCTGCTTCAATACATGAGTTTGTACAAGGCTTTAACTACTAATTGCATTGGTCATGGCTGTGTCTGATGTTACTTAATGAAAATTAAACCCTCCATTAACAATATAGCAGAAGCCTTCTAAAAGTAGTTTGAAAGCAAGTAAAAATATAATTCTGAAAGTGCAATTAGCCCTCAAACAAAAACATGAACATAATCGTATATAAAAGATGCACTGTCTTTCATGCTAACTTTACTTAATCAACAAAAATTTCCCAAACAGCACCCTTCAAACTCACAACCATTAACATCTGGAATGATAAGCCACTCACCATCCTAACTTGAAAATATATTGCTGTTCTTTCAGTGTCACTTGGTCAAATAAACCTGAAACTCCCTGCCTAACAGCTATATGAATGTCCCTACAGCACACGAACTGCAGCGCCTGGAGGAGACAATGTCCCAACACATTCTCAAAGGCAATGAGGCAATGTGAATCTATCTTTAAATCCTGGAGCAGCCTGTGATACCCACATTCCATTCAAAAGAAAGTAACAATTCAGTATCTCAACTGGTTGGCCACAGTATTAATTTACAATTACAGTTTTACAAGTTGCAATGTCTCTGGATATCAGAGTGAGTGATTGAGTCAATAGTTTTTCACTAAAGCTGCTCGATATAATATAATCGATACAGCCATATATCAATCAGACAGTTAGCTAGAGTTGCCAGCCCCCTTGATGAAAATGTTTCACATCCATTAACCCTGGCCGGTTCAACTGGCAAGTTTCTGCCTGAGCCAAATGTTGACCCAATTGACTTTACTTCTTATTCACTGGAGGGAACTTCAATTAAAGGAGCAGGTTCCCAAAGTGCAGGTTGATTATACTAAACAACAACAGACACTGCTTTCAGATTCCAGCTCATGCCCAATCCATTGACAGTTTCAGAATGACAGCAAGTTATCTTTCTCACAATTCTTCTGTATCGCACAACTACATCCAAAATTCAAATATGTCATTGATTACAAATGCCTTACAGTTTTAAAAATATCAGTGTCGTTTCACTAAGTTTCACAAAGTACATTACAAATCCCTTACAAAATTCATGTTTAATGCACACTCCATTCTAATTACTAACTTTAATGCAATTTGAAGCACATTAAAAAAAGCATAATGGCTTAGAAAGATTGGGATTCATTTTTAGGTGAATGATACTTACTACTGTGCGCAGTCAATGAGCTGGTACTCATTTGACCTTTCAAAACAAGCCTTTATACCTTCATCATCCCACAGTGCTTTCGCATGATCGAAGAACTCCTACAAAACAGAAAGAAATCTTCAGTTAATAAACCGATTTCAAGACCAGACCTCGTGGCATTAGAGATGATAAATTAGTTTAGATTGGGCTCTTGTGGCACAGTGTCCCTACCTCTGGACTAGAAAGTTTGCGTTCAATGTCATGTGCCATAACATCTCTGAACAGGTGAATGAAAAACATAGGGACTCTTGTGGTGCACTGGTGGTGATCTTGACTCTGAGCCAAGAGGAGAAAGTGAGGACTGCAGATGCTGGAGATCAGAGCTGAAAAATGTGTTGCTGGAAAAGCGCAGCAGGTCAGGCAGCATCAAAGAAGCGGGAGGAGAAGAAGGGCTTATGCCCGAAACGTCGATTCTCCTGCTCCTTTGATGCTGCCTGATCTGCTGCGCTTTTCCAGCAACACATTTTTCAGCTCTGAGCCAAGAGGCCTGGGTTCAAGTCCCACCTGTCTCAGAGAGATGTGCTGTATCACATCTGAACAAGATGACTAAAGTGGTGTTTTAGCAAAGGTAGGTGGGCTCTAATGGCACACAGAGTCATCTGAATCCAAGCCCCATCTTTCCCAGAAATGTGAAATAGCACATTTGAACCGACTGACTAAAAGCCAGGTAGAAAAGGTGGAAATGTAAGCTGTGAAGAAGCAGCAAAGAAGCTGTAAAGAGATATTGATAGATTGGGTCAGTAGACAAAAAGATGGCAGATGCAGTATAATGCGAGGAAATGTAAAATCATCTATTTTGGTAACTGGAAAGTAGATTTTTAAATAAAGTAATAGTTTATACTCAGAGAGGACTGGCTGTGAATCACGGCAAGTTAACCATTCAGGCCCTTGTCAATTATCAAAGCAAACGATATACAGGGATTAGAGCACAAGTGTAAAGAAGCAATTGCTTCAATGATGTAAGGCTTTGAATAGACCAAACCTGAAGTACTGTGTGCACTTTTGGTGTTCTCTGAACAGGATGCATTGCCTTAGGAGTGGTGTAATGAAGGTTGGTTTGACTTCTGGGATAAGAAGTATCCCCTCTGTGCAATGGGAAGTTGAGTGAACCTACATTCTCTTACGCTTAGAAGGATAGCAGGTGAGCACATGTAAATTGTTAACGGGCTTGAGAGAGGTATTAGGCGAAAGTGAGGACTGCAGATGCTGGAGATCAGAGTCCAGATTAGAGTGGTGCTGGAAAAGCACAGCGGGTCAGGCAGTATAAAAGGGGCAGGAAAATCAATATTTCGGGCAAAGGCCCTTCATCAATTCCTGCTCCTCGGATGCTGCCTGACCTTCTGTGCTTTTCCAGCACCACACTAATCTGGACTCCTTGAGAGAAATATTGACAAGCTTTTTCACCTGACTGGGAAACCTACAAGTAGGGGGTCAAAGCTCAGGGATAAAGAGTCAGCCATCATGCCGGAGTGGAGGAGAATTCCTTCACTCAGAGGGTGGTAGGGCATTGGTATTCTCACCAGGGAATCAAGGGATAAGAGGCTAAGATGGAGAGTTGTACTGTCGACAAGTTTCGGTCATGACCTTGTGATGGAACCTAATCCAGGAACCACATGGCTAACTCTTGCTCCAATTTCACATAGTTTTTTAAAAAAAAGTCAAAGCAAGCTGTTACAATTTGTGCACTGGTGAAGTTTATATTTCTATTCCCTCTGCAGACACACACATCTACGCTTAGCAGCTTCATGTGACCTTACGCAGACTGATCAGAATTTATTTTCATATAGATAAATCATTTACATTAAAAGGAATGAAAGCAATCTGTACAGTAAAACTATGGATCCACGAAACAAAGGATAAGTAGTTAAAGGCTGACCACATCAAAAAAAAATTACCAATGCTCTCACTCCTGTAATATTTAGAAAATTCAGAAGGCAGACTTTCTAGGTTCAAATAGACATCTATTGTTTAACAGAACAGTATAGTCCTTTCATATCCTGGAATTGCTGTTGAAAGAACAGCCCTTTTAACAAAAGGAAGGCAAAAGAAATGATCAGAAATATCAACATGAATGGCTCAAGTTCTTTTGCTCTCCCATTTCTTCACTAATTATGTGCAAAGCACTTTGTTGAGAAGTTAGGGACAAGTTACTGTGGTTAAAAGGTTGTGACATTTCAGTTTGAAGTTCCTGCCAAAGTTAACACCCAGCAGATGGGTAAGGCTCTTTCTCAAATCAGGAACAGTGCTAGCATTGACACACATAAAGGAATGAGTTTTATTGTTGCTGAGTCACTCCTCGTTCTTCCTGAAGATGGTGAAGGGTCCTCTGTTGACCCCTCTCCCACTGGCCATTTACACACAAATCCAACGAGGCCTAACAATTCGCACATGGGCCAGGAACACAAAGCAGGATAATTCCCAGCTCCACAAAGCTGATCTGCGGAGAAGTGCCACAGACATTCAGATTGTTAGCTCAGCGTGGTTTAATGTCAGCCGAGTGAAATAGCAATTGCGTGAGTGCTTTTTAAACACTGCAGATCTGGATAACATCCAAGCTTGGACTGACAAGTGGCAAGTAACATTCACGTCACACAAATGCCAGACAATGACCATCACCAACAACAGACACTCTAACCACTGCCCCTTAACAATCAATGGTATTACCATCACTGAATTGCTCACTGTCAATATCCGTGGGGTTACCATTAACCAGAAACTCGACAGGACTCGCCACATAAATACAGTGGCTATAACAGCAGGTCAGAGACTAGGGATACTGCGGCGAAAAATTCACCTTCTGACACCCCAAAGTCTATCCACCATCCACAAGGCACAAGTCAGGATTGTGAGGGAATACTCTCCACTTGCTTGGAAGGGTGCAGCTCCAATAACACTCAAGAAGCTTGACACCATCCAGAACAAAGCAACCCGCTTGATTTGCACCTCATCTACAAACATTCAATCCCTCCACCACCGGCGCTCAGTAGCAGCAGTGTGTACTATCAACAAGATACACTGCGGAAATTCACCAAAGGTCCTCAGACAGCACCTTCCAAACCCACGACCACTTTCATCATGAAGAACAAGGGCAGCAGGTACTTGGGAACACCACCATCCTGCAAGTTCCCCTCCAAGCCATTCACTGTCCTGACTTGGAAATATACCACCGTTCCTTCTTAGTTGTTGGGTCAAAATCCTGGAATTCCTTCCCTGCCACTATTGTGGGCCAACCCACTGCAAATGGACTGTAGCAATTCAAGAAGGCAGCTCACCACCACCTTCTCAAGGGCAAATAGAGATGGGCTATCAATGTTGGCCAGCCAGCCACACCCAAGTCCCACAAATGAATTAAAAAATAAGTAGGCTTCCTTCCCCAAGTATTTAAAGGGGAGAATATTTCAATGCCTCAACAGTTCAAATGAGTCTATTCAGTTTTCATGCACGTTTATGTTAACTTTTAACAACCCGAAAGGGCCCTTGACCTCTCCCAGAGATGTTCCAGGATCACAATAGAATGGAAGCTGTCCTAAAGGGTGCTTGACCTTACCACAGAGCCAGGAGCTCCTGGCTTCCTGCTGCTGGGTTTAAGGTATACAGTGTGTTTTGGCACACTGAAAATAAACCTTGGATTAGCTGGAGTCTGCTGCATTTCTGCACATCCCTCACTGAATGAGAGATTTGCAAATTAAACCCCCCCCCCACCCCACACATACTCAGAAACAGCAAGGGGATAGAGCCAGATTTGTCTCCCCATCACTGTTTTCACCAACACGTTGGTGCTCTCTATATTGTGAAAATTCAAGGCCGTGTGGACAGGTTCACAGTGCTCAGAGGCATCACTACTAAATCCAATCCACTGCACACTTGCAGGGCCCACATTCCATACAGGGCCCACCATGAACACTAGGAATGAAATCTTTGGCCACCTTTCCCCCGACTCTCTAACCTACGGATGCTCAAGTTGCTTGTGAAAGTTGCTTCACCTGAACTGTACCAACTGCAGTTTTTCTTGTAAGCTGGGGTGCAATTTTAGCAAATCAGGGTCCCATCTCTGCAACGAGATCATGAGAGGTCCTCACTCTGCCGCAGCACACAGACCAATCAGCAAGCATAGCAAGATCCAGTCACACACTGACCTACTGTGGCAGTGAGTGTGTCAAAATGGAATTAACAGGTATCACCCTTAGGTTCCAAATTTAGTAAAAAAAGCTAAATATAATTCAAAGTGAATGCACTGAATATTAACAATCTTAAATAAAGAAGGTGGAGGACAGAGGAGGGTGGAACAGGAGAGAAACCAGCACAAAAAAAAGGGAAAAGGGAAGTAGTTAGGGAACAAACAGGAAGGATTCTGATGAAGAAATACAGAGATAAAAGGAAACAGAGATTATAAAGAACACGTTTCAATTTAGACCACCCTAACAAGGGCGTGGTAAAGACTTCACCCCAGCTCCTCTATTACGACAGCAACTACATTTCAAAAATAATCAATTGATGGGAAAGCCTTTTGAAAGATGCCATGGTTATGGAAGATGCTACATAAATGCGAGTGAGTTTTATTTTCCTTTCATAAGTTTGATAGGGCAGTAATCAGGCATTGAGTAGGGGAAGGAAGAAAGCACAAAAGAAATGTGTTTTAAATCCCTAAGTTCAGAGAATTTTGTTTGTTAAGGTACCTAACTCTTGGGCTCAACATTCAAGTCACTAATATTGCTTCGTGCAAAGCTGCTGTAAGTTTCAATGATTTCTCATGGCCAGAGACTAATTTTACCCAGAGATTCACCATTGGCAGTGAGTGCAATCTAGGAGTGTTATGCTATTACTACTGTAACCAGATCAACAGTTTATTTTAATGAACATATTTTCAATCAAATTGCTGATCAATGCCAGTTAAATGTCAGTTGAGTGATTAAAATCCTTGGAGATCTGTCCTCTTGGTACCTTAAGGCTAGATTAATGATGGCACTCTGCAGTTTTCCCATTGTGGTGCTTGTTTGCAATGGTTAATATCTTTACTGCATGACAAGCCCCGGGGAGCAAGTGACCCAAACTGGTCACAGTTTTATTCTAAGTTCTGGGGCTGTGCCAATCACTGAACCTAATAACTAGTAACCCAGTAATGAGGCAGAATGTGTGTCACGGTGAGTCAACATACAAACTACAAACAAAACAACCATAGTCAGCAGCAGAATTTACACATGGCCCTAAAAATATATTTTCCTACAATTCATTGCTTCATCAGCCCGTCATTTACTACACTCTGGGGGACTACTCATATCATTATTGTGGCCCTCGAGATGCAGAAGGTTTGTAATCAGGTACACACTGGACGTAAGACACATCATGTTATGGCCCAGTTGACTCCCAGAAGACGTGTGAACTGAAAAGTATTAATCACCCCCTTGTGGGCTCCTGCTCTAACTATATCATTCCCAGTTCACAAAGGTCATGTAATCACAAAGTGTGTTGTCCCACATCCCCGATACAGCTGAGTGCCTTTTCCAAAACTATCTATGCTGGTGACACAGCCTTCTCCTCACCAACACGCTCAATATCCTGGACAATGGAGGAATCCCAACATATCAGTGCAAAGGACAAGGATGAAGTTTCTGGAACCATCTTCGGCCAGAAGTGCTGAGTGCATGATGTATCTCATCATCTTTCAGAAGCCACAGATGTCAGTCTTCAACCAACTCAATTCACTTTAATGATATCATGAAACAGCTGAGGACACAGGATACTACAAAGGCTGTGGGCCCAGACAACCTTCTGGTAATTCTACTGAAGACTGGTGCTCTAGAACTAGCTATGACTAAAGCCAAGCTATTCAAATGCAGCTACAACACTGGCATTTACCTGGCAATGTGGAAAACTAGCCAGGTATGTGCAAGGCAGGACAAATCCAACTCAATTACTGTAATCACAGTCCACTCTTGATCATCAGCAAAAAGTGTCAACCGTGCTATCAAGCAGCATGAGCTCAATAGTAATCTGCTCACTGATACCCCGTTCAGCCAGGGCTACTCAGCTTCTGCCTTGATCCAAACATGCACAAAAAGAACTGAACTCAAAGATCACCTTTGACATCAAGGAACCCAAGCAAAATTGGAGTCGATGGGAATCAAATGATAAGCTGTCCACTGGTCTGTTATATGGTCAGAGATGGGGATGTTCACTAACAACTACACAATATTTAGTACCATTCACAACTCCTACATGTAGCAAGACCTGGACACTTTTCAGCCATGGGTCGACAAGTGGCAGACAACATTCACAGTATCACAGCACAGTTACAGTGCTGGGGAAAGTTGTTCAGCGCCAAATATCTGCAGCAGCTCAACGAATGAGCCATTCACCTAGTGCAATTACCCAGCTCTTTCTCTGTAACCCAATACATTCTTCCTTTTCAGATAACAATCTAGCAGTCTTTTAAATGCACATATGCACCGTCACAAATGATCAAGCAATGACAATCTTCAACAGGAGAGAATCTAATCATTTCTTCTTGACGTGCAATGGTATTACCACCACTGAATCCCTCACTAACAGTGCACATAAATACTGTGGCACAACAGCAGGTCAAGAGGCTGAGAATTCAGCTTAAATAACTCCCCTCTTTTCTCCCCAATGCCTCTCCATCTACAAAGCCTAAATCTTGACTCAACTAAAAACTAATCTCTAGTTACTAAGAAACTTGATCTTGTGAAGATGATCACTAATGGCACTTGGCTAATGAACATTATGGATAGCACAGTGGTTAGCACTGCTGCCTCACAGCACCAGGGGCCCAGGTTCAATTCCCACCTCGGGCAACCGACTGTTTGCATATTCTCCCCGCGTCTGCATGGGTTTCCGCCAAGTGCTCCAGTTTCCTCCCACAATCCAAAGATGTACAGGTCAGGTGAATTGGCCATGCTAAATTGTCCCATAGAGCACCTAAGCTAAGGGAATGGGTCTGGTTGGGTTACTCTTTGGAGGGTTGGTGTGGACTTGTTGGGCCGAAGGGCCTGTTTCCATACTGTAAGGAATCTAATATTAAAAAAATTCAGAACTGTATGTATACTGGCTATAACACTTGAACAATTTTACAATTTTAATTTTACAATTAAAAATACCAAACCCAGACTGAAAGAACTGCAGATACTGTAAATCTGTAGTTTTACTAAAAACAGAAATTGCTGGAACAGCTCAACTGGCCTGGCAACACCTGTGGTGAGAGATCAGAGCTTTGGGTTGAGTGACCCTTTCTCAGCACTGAGAACGTTGCTAAGTCTATTACACCAACCAGAAGCAAATCACCCTCAATCTGAATGGACTGTCTAAGAGAAGAATAATATGCACATATTACACTGAAATCTTTTTTAAAAAGTCAGTTTAGGAATATATGCTGCATATTAAAGCTATGACAGGTCATGAAATACACCTCTTCTTTATAAAGTAAAAAAAGCTCATGGAATTAGTAAAAAAGAAATGGAGCTATTGTTGGGTCCTTATTAACCAAAAAAAGGATCATGTTCAAGGATGACATTCTCAAACACTTTGAAGGCACCAATGGATTATTTTCTCTACACATCAAGCATAATATTATAAACCTATTCTTTATTCAGATTTATTACATACAGTGCACATTGGCTTGGTTTGTCTTGTACCTTACCTTTCTCTCATCCACATCAGTATCTCAGGATAAAGAAACCACAGTCATGTAATCAGGAGTTGAGTGACTGTTGAAAGGCAGGTCAGGAGAAAGTATAATCAAAGATCTGAGAACAGTGTTAGGAAAGGCACTGGGTTATTGCATACTGTCTTCGAGTTCGTTGACTACCATTTGCCAATATAACCTTGAAACCTCAGTTTTTCTCAGAAAACAAATACATTAGGAATTGTGACAGGAACAGGCCATTGGCTCCAACCAAATTGTGTTGGTAGTCCCCTTCCCATTTCCCTTCTCCCTTTGATCCTTTTCCTTCACCATCTTAAACTTAAGTGATAGTGAGCAAATTTGAGGAGGGGTCAGATTTTTAGTTGGTAATGGGTTGAAGAGTTATGGGGAGAAGGCAGGAAAATGGGGAAGAGCAACATATCAGCCATGATTGATTGGAAGAGCAGACTCAATGGCCTAATTCTGCACTTGTATCTTATCAACTTAAAGATGATGAAATTTCTGCATCAACAGCTAATTTCTGAACAGAACTATATTGTGAAGAGGTTTGCCTTACAGAATCTCAAATTCTATTTGATGTTACCTCTTTATTCTGTAAATATGCAAATTTGGTAACAATCCCGTGAGGTGGCTTAAAATGGATTTAAATTTTCTTCCATTTAAAACCCTTGCTATATTAGTTTAGTTTACATGAGATGTTTTCAAAAATCCTCAGGCAATCAGACTGTCTGGAGGTACAAGAAATGAACACTGTGTTATCTTGTTGATGTATCAGTCATGCCTTCTTGATTATTCGATCTACTCTTAGGGCAATGTCATTTATGAATGGTCACTCAGTGCGCCTTTCTGATTTTTCTCAGATACAAGAAGAGTTGATGTTTAATTGAGGTTGGGATAAGCACTGAAGGGGAGAGACTCGATTTTACAAACACATGTGGGAATAAACCAACCAGCCTGCAGGTTTGCTAACAATGACTTTTTGTTTTCCTCAGCTCCAGCTGCATACGTTCACCTCAAACAAACAAACACTGCAGAAAGACACACCAAGAAATACCCACGGTGCTAAGCACCCGAGGGGCCTCCTTTACCATGGTACACTACCACCTGAATGTTTTTGCAGCCAACAATATCCGAAGAAACTGATCAAAAACGTGGTTTACGGGGACATGTCCCTGCCGAATACCACTCTCAGTGTTTCTTAGCCGGCTGCTTTCTGTGGTTAACGTGCCTCGAGAGAGTTCACCCCTTCAAAACATGCAACTTAATTGCAGAGGTTTAGAATTACAATTAAAATTAGAATCCCTATAGTATGGAAACAGGCTCTTCGGCCTAACAAGTCCAAACCAACCCTCCAAACAGTAACCCACCCAGACCATTTCCCCACCCTATATTTACCCCTGACTAATAACCTATATTATGGGCAATTTAGCATGGCCAATTCACCTCTTTTGGGTCAAGGGAGGAAACCGGAGCACCCGGAGGACACCCACGGAGATAATGGGAGAAAGTACAAACTCCACACAGAGTGTTGCCCGAGGCTGGAATCAAACCCGGGTCCCTGTTGCTGTGAGGCAGCAGTGCTAACCACTGAGCTGCCCCGTGTTGTTGGACAACTAGTTAAGAACCAGGGAACACCATTAGCTTTGACATTAACTCTTCCAATTTCACTAATCCTACACCACAACATGAAAAATAACTAGCATATTATACTGCGGTCCATCAATTTCTCAATAATTTTGCATAAATACAGGTAACACAAGTTTTCATCCTTTTAAACAATTCACCTATCAATTTTCTTTATTTTTGTAAGACAGTGTCTTTATCACCCTTTAGCCGCTGGTGTAGACATTAGAAACTTAGAGAAAGCTTTCAAGTAGTCTGAAATATTTTCAAACACAGGACAAGCACAGGCAGTATTTATGGAGTCGAGAACAGCCCCTTAACATGGTAAAAGGCCCAGGGTGCTTTTCAGGTGTGCAATCAAAAAAAAATGTGGCACCAACCCATATCAGGGGATACTAATACAGAAGCTGGGTCAATGAGACCCGTCTATGGTGGGGGGGGTCTGTGTGGGGAAAATAGAGAGTGTGTTTTGGGGGAGGGGGTTGCTTAATACTTAGACAAATGAAGGCACACTATCATTGTTGAAGAAACTTAAATCAGGGATGTGCAAGACGCCAGAACTGAAGTGGTACAGTGACAGGGAAGGTGGGGTCATGGAGAGATTTGCATACAATGATGAAAATTGTAAAAAAGTGAGGTGCCGTTCAATTAGAAATCAGCAATGACAGAGGCGAACAGGACTCAATGAGAGTTACAAACCAGACAAGCAGTACCTTTTAAGAGCTCAAGTCAGAAGACTATCCCATTAAACCAAAGCAAAACTCGGAGTGTGCTGGAAATCTGAAATAAGGACAAGAAAACACTGGAGCAACTCAGCAGGTCTGATGGCAACTTTGGAGAGAAAGCAGAGCTAATGTTTCAAGTTCAATACGACTCTCCTTCAGAAATCAACAATGTCCCATTACTACAAATATTAAGCTTGGAAATATTTCTGTTATGGCGAGGAAGAACAGAAGTTGGAACTTTGTACCTTTTTCTCTGTCTAGTTTGTATCAGTTGAATCCATCGTGGGATATATAAATGGACAGTATGTTTCCTCAGTGTCTAACTTTCCTCAATATTTAGCTACACCATGTTTGAAAACACCACCTTTTCAAGGGCACCTACGGATGGAAAATAAATGCTGGGCCAGCCATGAACATCCACTTCCCACGATTGAACAAAGTGGTTGAGTGAGCTTCTGTGTTTCCATGGAGTTATAGAGCCATAAAGCACAGAAACAGACCATTCAGTCCAACCTTTCCATGCCGAGCACAATCCCAACATCTGCCTGCTCCGAGCCCATCTCCCTCCAGACCTTTCCTATTCATGTTCTTATCCAAATGTCTTTTAAACGTTGTAACTGTGCCTATATCCACAACTTTCTCAGGAGTCTCATTCCACGCACAAACTACTCTCTGTGTAAACAATTTGCTTTTCATTTCTATCTTTTTAAAAAAAATCTCTCTCCTCTCACCTTAAAAATATGCCCTCTAGCCTTGACGTCCTCCCATTCTAGGGAAAGGACAACTACCATTTACTTTAACTGTAACTCTCTTTATTTTATAAACTTCCATCAGGTCACTTCTCAATCTCCTGATGCTGCAGTGAAAGACATTCTAGCTGATCCATACTTTCTTTATAACTCAAACCTTCCATTTACGGCAACATCCTGGTAAATCTCTTCAACCCTCTCCAGCTTAATAATATCCTTCCTATGACTGGGCGGCCAGAAACACCTTGCAGAAATATACATATCATCTATCAAGATGGGTGAGGTGCCCGAGGACTGGGGGGCTGGCTAATACTGTACCTTTGTTTAAGAAAGGTTGTAAGGACTGACTTCTATTGTTGGTAAATTGTTGTATGTGATTATAAAAGGTAGGATTTATGGACATTTAGAGAGGCAAGAATTGATTAGGGCGAGTCAGCAATGCTTTTTGCACACAAAACAGTCTCTCACAAACAACCAATTGGAGTTTTTTGAGGAAGTTACGAAGATGATTGATGATGCAGAGCAGCAGACATTTTTATTTGCATTTTAATAAAGCCTTCGACGGGGTTCCACATGGTAGACTAATTAGTAAAGTTAGGTCACATGGAACTCAGGTTGAGCTTGCCAGTTGGAATCTTAGTTGGTTTAACGGCAGAGACAGAGAGTAATGGTGGAGGGCTGCACAGGACTGGGAGGCCTGGGACCAGCAGCGTTCCACAGGGATTGGTTCTAGGTCCTCTTCTGTTTGTCATTTATATATAAACAGTTTGGTTGAAAATATAGAAGACACTGTCAGTAAGTTTGCAACGACACCAAAATTGGCATATAGATAGTGAAGAAGGTTTTCGAAGATTACTAAGTGATCTTGGTCAAATGGGTCAATGGCCTGAAAAATGGCAGATGGAATTCAAATCTGGATAAATGCGAAGCATTGCATTTTGATACAACAAACAGAGTAGGACTTACACAATTAATAGTTGGGCCTTGGGTAGTATTGTAGAACAGAGGGACCTAGGAATGTAGATACATAATTCTTTGCTTGCATCACACATTGCCAGGGTGGTTAAAAAAGGTGCTTCGAACACTTGCCTTCATTGATGAGTCTTTTGAGTACAGGAGTTGGGACGTTTTTTGGAAGGTTGGGCAGGACATCGGTGAGGCCTCTCCCGGAATACAGTGTTCAGTTCTAAAACACAGCACATTGATATGGTAATTGATTTGATCGAATCTGAAGATTTTCATTCTAACTGCCCCCCAGGGTCTGTGCAATCTGTGATGTATCACAAAATGAGGGAGAAGGCTATTGTGATACAGGAATAAGGTGTTATGGAGCTATTAGAAAACTTGCACATCAACCAGGCCATTTGATATCTTATAGCAACCAGAACCAAAGCAGGCACATAACAATTCAAAAATTCTGTGATGTGATCCATTACTGCATCACTGAGCAGTTTATCCAATACAGCACTGCCATGATGCTTTTTGTTTTAAATCTGAAGCTTGCACCAAGAGGATCACTTAACTGAACTCTAGCCTCAGAGCTCACAACCAGCTACCTATTAAATATGTTTGTCCATTGTGCAGCATGTTAATGATCACACTTTCCTCAGAAAAGCATTCTGGTCAAAAATAGAAACAACATTACAAAACAAATCTGAAGCATAAACTATAAAAGTAATGATTCAAGCGAATAAGACAGACAGCACTGGATACCACAGTTAATGACAACAGGCACTTACAATAAAATTCAAACCCAATCCAAACCTTGCGTTTATTTCTGAAGCTCTCTTGCTGACTAAATTAACATTTGATACAGAGAATAAACTTACTAGGGCCCAATCCCATGTTTCTTTGCTTCCTTCACCACAGAAAATGTGTTTTTCTCACAAGGGAGCAATGTCAGGAAGGAGTGTGGTGTTACCATTAGATACAACTTCATCCAAGGGAGGGGAGAGTGAAGAGGAATCTGGAGGTGGTGGTGGTAGTAGTAAACACTCATTCCCTATTCATTTCCACATTTTTACCAAAACACACACATTCCCTCAACAACCAATTAGCATTTGCTTCATTAGTGCAGACTCATTCCTCTGGGGCAAGATAATACAGGCAGTATGCATTCAAAGAGAAAATTTAAAAGACATTCTGTTGAACACTTGGTTAAATATGCCAATCAGTAAACTGGCCAACATTGAAAGACATTATAGACAAAATTATAGGGTGGGCATGGTGGTTCAATGGTTAGCACTGCTGCCTCAG
The DNA here is from genome assembly GCF_047496795.1 of Chiloscyllium punctatum. Classification (NCBI taxonomy): domain Eukaryota; kingdom Metazoa; phylum Chordata; class Chondrichthyes; order Orectolobiformes; family Hemiscylliidae; genus Chiloscyllium; species Chiloscyllium punctatum. The sequence goes on from NC_092743.1 coordinate 16,111,610, forward strand.
AACACTGGGGACCCTGGTTCAATTCCAGCCTTGGGTGACCATTTCCGTGCTGTACACCTTTATGACTCTACGTTAACCCCTTCCTTACAAGTTGATACAATACTCTTGCTTGGAACACCCTTGGTTGAGATCAACCGATTCAGTAGAGAGCCGGATTAATTCTGATATATTCTGAAAATATATTTAGGAATGTACAACTAAGGCTGGTCCCCATTGTATGAATATTTTTTCAAAGCAAGTTCTGGTCAGCAAGGTTCAGTTACTTATTGCTTTATTCAGCTGTGACTTTGCGTGGGTGGTTGGAGGTGGGGGTGCAAAAGTGGCTATGAAGATGTCTAATCTTTACAAAGCCAATGTAGTACTTCATGTTGCCTATGTTGAGAAAAACAAGCTCAGCAAAGACTAGCAATGGATCTTTGTTCTTATCTGCTCTGTACGACAGTGCACAGTATATTAATCACCACAACAATGTGGGAACTTAAAACACTTCACAAAAGTGATTAAAAATACTTTTTTGCAGAATACTCCAGTATTTGGGACTCCAAGTTGAAATAACCATATACTGTGCCTCCAGTTAGCAATACACCTGAAGAATTAGCAAGATACAGGGACAAAGCATTGCAACCCATCCTTCAATTGTATCAATGTCTAGTTTACTGGTCAGTATGCACTCTTACAATAGATTTTAACTCATCGTTGACATCTCTTTACCAGTTTGGGTTTGGGGAAACGTGTAGATATCAGGAGATACGAGAGCCTCCAAATTTGGGAAGGGTCAGGCGTCCCACTGGTCAGGCCCTATCCAATTCTAGTTAGGCAGCCTCTGCCTAGTCAGGAGATGGCTGCTGATCCATTTCAATGGAGTCTCTGGTTAACAAATAACCCACTGCACCAGGTAAACAAATAAACCAATAAGAATGAAGGAAGATGCGAGCTCTGTGATTGGAACATTAGGACCATGGGAATGGGAAGGCAATTAGCTTCCTACTGTCTGGTAATTTACGCAAGACTGCATTGATCAACATGGAACCCGACAGGCTGAACACCCACAGCTTCCTAACAAGAGACCTTCAAGGGCCTTAAGTGACAGACTCACTGTCTCTGAGACAGGAGGCCTGGGTTCAAGTTCCAGTTGCACTGGAGGTGTGTGCTTATAAATCTCTGAACAGGTGGGTTCAGGTTACTCGACCCGAAACGTTAACTCTGATTTCTCTCCACAGACGCTGCCAGACCCGCTGAGCTTTTCCAGTAATTTCTATTTTTGTCTCAGATTTACAGCATCTGCAATTCTTTTGGATTTTTAAAATTTACAGAGGAGATGATTGCTGGTTACAATAATTCGTTGGAGAGATGGGTGGAACATAACCTCAAATTATTCTCGGAGCAGAATAAAGTCAACTCCAAATCTCTGAGCACCTTGGAAAATCTGCTCGTCGTGGGAGAGCTGGATATCAAAGCCATAGCGCAGGCAATAAACAAAGTAATGGATTCACATGCCATGGGCAAAACTGCTGGTGCTGATGGGAAACCACTCAGAGACCAAGCTCAGGAAAGCCAGCTCTCCTGCAGCATTTGCACCAATTTCTTTACCTCTCTTGGCAAGACTGAGTAATTCCCCAGGATGTGTAATGGGAAGCTTGCTGCACTGTACAGGAACAAGGCGAATCACAGCCAAATTCCAGTGTGGCTTCAGAACTGGAAGATTGTCTCAGTCCAGTAGCTGCAATGGGAATACCATGAACAAAGAAGACCATTAGTAATTGTCTCCATCAATCTTACCAAGACTCCAAGCAGGTCAGGTGAATTGGCCATGCTAAATTGCCCGTAGTGTTAGGTAAGGGGTAAATGTAGGGGTATGGGTGGGTTGTGCTTCGGTGGGGCGGTGTGGACTTGTTGGGCCGAAGGGCCTGTTTCCACACTGTAAGTAATCTAATCGAATCTAATCACTGTCACTTTGGTAGTGATGCCTGCAGTACATCATCATGCCCATTTTGTATTGAACGTCCCACAAGTGCAATAATAAATGATTGGAACCATTCTGATCTGGGAAACTGTAGGTACATACACAGACACAGACTATAGTTTGACTTGGTTTTAAACAGCTGAGATACGAACAACAGTGACCAAAGGAAACTTCCTTTTAAGATCTTCCTCTTTTCAGTCTGCAAGTCCTTCATCTTGGTTAAGCACCTATTCCTTGGCAATCTGGCTAAGATCGGAAATTCAAAGGGATGGAGAGCCATAAACACAAGCACAGGCCCGATTATACTCCATATCACAAGGCAACATCACTGAACTATAAGGTATTTGAAGGCAAGATCTGGGTAAAGTCTAAAGCTAATTTCTAACTCAACTTTCTCATGGCTTCAATGGCCTTAGCAAGCTATTTTTGCATTTAGTCATCACATCTGTACAAGGGACTATTTGTAACTATTAAAGTGAGCCCTGAAGGTAGTATACAAGTTTAAACTGTTGTTTTGGCTACTTGATTAATGTATTTAACGTTTTAGACTTGACTGACTGACTGTCTGCTTAAGTGATCACACGAAGCCATAAAGCAGGATTGCATTACACAAAATAATAAATTCTTTGTGTAGCTTCTCTTTAATTGTTTGAACAGCATATCCATATAAACTGGGGCTGGAGTTCAGGCTGGAAGGTTGACAGAAAGGCCCAAGGTCAATATGTTTTTGTTATAAGGGAAGGCAGACTCCATTACCGTTATTTAGTCACAGTTTAAGATTGTCACATCATTTTATAAATGTTGAAATCATGCAACAGCCACTGTCTGGTTTTGAACACTCTCCTCTCACTGTGATCATCATTCCCCTCTGTTCCCAAGGTTTTAATGACAATGTAAATGAATTTGCAATTTCTCTGGAAAGAGCTGAGTCAACCTATGACTGTTCCCCTTGGACAGAAAGATCTGATAGAGGTTTACAAAATCATCAGCAGGATGGACAGTGTAAATGGGGCTTGTTGTTCTCACTCAGAGAAGAAACAAGAGGGCATACATTGAAGGTGATCTGTAAAAGAAGACAGGGCGAACGAAGGCAAATCTTTTTCACTTGGTGTGCAGGTAAGTGTAAAATGAGCTGCATGGAAGGGTGGTGGAGGCAGGTACAACTGAGGCATGCAAAGGGGGCACTTGATAATTATTTTTATCAAAATAATTATCATATGCAAGTATATGGAGAAAAAGCTGGAGTTTGGCACTAGGTAATGCATGTATGTGTGCATTTTCATATTGTGTGATAATCAATTATACATCGTCATTCAAGGGGTTTTGTTACGTACTAAGTCAGTAATTTTATGTTTATTAAGATAAACCTGTTTGATGGATCTTTTCATTTCTGGCCCAATAAAAAGACAGGATAAAATTGGCTATGAAACCTTGGGTATTACGTGGTTATGTTGTCAGCTGTGTAGTTATGGGCCCACAGTGACAGCGTACTCCTCTTATCTCAGTCATAACCATGCACCTGAGAAAATAATTAACTGGCCAGAAAGCTGTTTGGGATTGTGAAAGGCACTATATAAATGCAAATCCTCATTTTCTTTTCTGCATTTCAGAACATTACAAATCCTTTATGTGGATGAGGGTAGGGCAGTTGACGTGGTATATATGGACTTCAGTAAAGCCTTTGATAAGGCTCCACATGGTAGGCTGTTGGAGAAAATGCAGAGGCATGGGATTGAGGGAGATTTAGTAGTTTGGATTAGAAACTGGCTTTCTGAAAGAAGGCAGCAAGGAGTGGTTGAATGAAAATATTTAGCCTGGAGTCCAGTTACAAGTGGTGTGCCACAAGGATCTGTTTTTGGACCACTGCTTTTTGTCATTTTTATAAATGGTCTTAGACACAGGCATAGGTGGATGGGTTAGTAAATTTGCAGACGACACTAAAGCCGGTGGAGTAGTGGACAGTGTGGAAGAATGTTACAGGTTGCAGGGGGACTTGGATAAACTGCAGAATAGGTCTGAGGGGTGGCAAATGGAGTTCAATGCAGCTAAATGTCATGTGATATTTTGGAAAGAATAACAGGAAGGCAGAGTACTGGGTCAATGGAAAGATTCTTGGTAGGGTGGATGTGCAGAGGGATCTTGGAGCCCATGTGCATAGATCCCTGAAAGTTGCCACCCAGGTGGATAGTGCTGTTAAGAAGCCATACGGTGTGTTAGGCTTCATTGGTAGAGGGATTGAGTTCCTGAACTGCAGTATCATGCTGCAACTATACAAAACGCTGGTGCTGCCACACTTGGATATGGTGTACAGTTCTGGTCCCCATATTTCTGGAAGGATGTGGAAGCATTGGAAAAGGTGCAGAGGAGATTTACCAGGTTGTTGCCTGGTCTGGAGGGAAGGCCTTATGAGGAAAGGCTGAGAGACTTGGGTCTGTTCTCATTGGAAAAATGAAGGCTAAGAGGGGATTTGATAGAGACATACAAGATGATCAGAGGATTATATAGGGTAGACAGTGGAAGTCTTTTTCCTAGGATGATGATGTCAGCTTGTACAAGGGGGCATAACTCCAAATTGAGGGGTGATAGATTTAAGACAGATGTCAGAGGCAGGTTCTTTACGCAGAGAGTGGCAAGGATGTGGAATGCCCTACCTGCTAATGAAGTCAACCTTGCCACATTAGGGAGATTTAAACAATCCTTAGATAAGCACATGGATGACGGTGGGATAGTGTAGGGGGACGAGCTGAGAATAGTTCACAGGTCGGCAGAACATCAAGGGTCGAAGGGCCTGTTCTGCGCTGTATTGTTTTATGTTCTATGTAAGCATCTGTTGCTGAGGACCATCTACAGGTAAATTCTGGACAGCGTTAGATTTTGAACAGCTGTGTGTGTAAAATACACAGGTGTGTATGCAATGCAAGATTATTTGGTTTGGTGCTTAACGAATTATTAATTCAATGTTAACACACAAGGAAATTCATCACTTTCATATATCCAGAATTGTTTCCAGCCCATAGTCTTGGAGCCCATAGTAATACGCAAGCAGTTTGGGAAGTGGTGCTTCAGAGATAACTTTGATTTCACAAGAACACAGTGCATCAGTGCTGAGAAATTTGAAATAACTATGAATTGAGAAGAATGAACCAGATGGATTTTTACGATAATTGCCGAGACTAACTTACAACTTGATTAAACCCTGGAATTCAATTAACTCCAGCAACTGTCAAATTCTGGGAGTACAGGCCTGGATTACCAGCCACAGCATACCACCATTCCACCCCTGTCATCTCCTGTTTCAAAAGGTGGCTCACTTCAGATGATGTTCCAAGGTAATAGCTCATATTTGTTGCTGGTGTTGTTTTTCACCAATTTAAGAAAACTTAATTAGTCAATGGTAGAAAAGTTGCTATAGATTTTTGAGTTATCAATCAATACTCTAAGACATCATATGCTGCGTGTTGCGAACCATTTGGTTGAAACAAAATCTACAACAAAAGTAGCAAGAATAAAACCATGCAGATCAGGAGTAGTGCTCGCATTATAGAAATAAAGAGTACAAAGCAGACTGACAAAGATGGAGAGATAGGAGAACAAAGAAAATTTACAGCCCAAGAACAGGCCCTTCAGCCCTCCGAGCCTGAGCCGATCCAAATGTACTGTCCAAACCTGTCGGTCGATTTACTGTCAATGGGAAACCTCACTTAGAATGGAGGGCACAAAATGCAATGGCAATTTCCATGAGTGCAGATGAGATCAGAAGAAGTTTTTGAAACAGTGGAGAGTTTAGTTAGAGCAAGAAAAACTGCTAATGGAGTAGTCAGTGACATGGGGCCATCATTTGAAAGCACAACAATGATGGAGATTCAGAGAGAAATGTAATTGCGTAAAGTTGTTACAGCAGGGCTGTTTTGCTGCAGGGATCAGCAGGGCAGTGATAATTGGATCAGATAAATGACCGAAACAGAGGAAAATACAAGGCGATATATTTCCAAGTCACAAGCATTTGTTGTCGTTGTGATTTCAGATGGAGGCAGTTGTGGTTTTGGAAGCTGCCGACCAAGACATCTTGGTGAATTTCTGTCGTTCATCTTGTGTTACTGTGCGCTGGTGGTGGAGAGAACGAATGTTGTGGATGAGGTAATGATCTAGCAGGCTGCTTTCTCCTGGATGGTGTCAAGCTAGAACTGCATCCGTCCAGGCAAATGGAGGATATTCCAGCACACTCCTGACTTGTGCCTTGATAACTTGGGGACTCAGCAGGTGGGTTAGTTCCTGCAGGATCCCCAGCCTCTGACTTGCCACAGTAACTACACGGCTAATTTACTTCAGTTTCTGATCAGAGAGAGCTCTCTGAATGTCAATAGTGGGGATTTAGCGATGGTCATGTGATTGACTATCAAGGGACAATGCTTTGATTTTCTATTGTTGCAGATGGTCATTGCCTGGCACTTGTGTGGAGTGACTGTTACTTGCCGATTGTTAGCCCAGACCTGCATATTGTCCAATCTGGCTGCAATTATAACAGCACAGAGGTGGAATGAGCGGAGAGTGTCAAGCTCCTGAGAGTGGTCACCACAAGCAACTTTTTTGGACTCTTCATGTGGACACACTGGTTACAAAGACCCAACAATGTCTCCTCTTCCTCAGGCAGCTGAGGAAATTTGGCACGACAGTGAATACCCTTGCCAACTTTTAAAAGGTACGCCATCAAGAAGCATTCTGACTGGATGCGTCACTACCTGGTATGGCAACTGCCCCATTCAAGATCAGAGATGGTTACAGAGAGTGGCGAACTTGGCCCAGACAATCACAAAGGCCAACCTCCCATCTATAGTATCCATCTACCAGGCCCGCTGTCAAGGAAAGGTCACCAGCATTCTTAAAGATCCATCCCACCCTGGTAATGTTTCTTTACAACCTCTACCAGTGAGGAGAAGATACAGAAGCCTGGACACACGCACTAGCTGGTTTCAAAACAGTTTCTACCCTGCTGATATTAGAATACTGAATGGACTCGCAAACTTTAAACATTTGCCTGTACCAGTGTTTTTGTTTTTGCCGCTGTTTCCCTATTATTTAGTTATTTATGCTACTTAACTCTGTGATCTGTCTGTATTGCTCACAAGACAAATCTTTTCACTGCGCCTCTGTACACGTGCCAATTAATTCAATTCAATTCAATTAGACATTGATTGGTTCAGTATCTGAGGAGACATGAATTGGTGATTTGCACAACAAATATTAATCTCGAGATTGCAGGTATGAGATCGGTTTTTTAAACGATAAGGGTGCGATAAGGGTGTTGCTGGAGAGACCATCATTTGTTGCCCATCCCTCATTGCCTAGAGGCTAGTTAACAGTTGACCACTTTGCTTTGGGTCTGGAGTCACATGCAGACCAGGGGAGGACAGCAGAGTTCCTTCCCTAATGGGTGTCAGTGAACCAGATGGATCTTTACAACAACACAGGGAACTTTTAGATTAGATTAGATTCCCTATGGTGTGGAAACAGGCCCTTCGGCCCAACCAGTCCACACTGACCCTCTGAAGAGTAACCCACCCAGCCCCATTTCCCTCTGACTAATGCACCTAACACTATGGGCAATTTAGAATGGCCAATTCACCGGACCTGCATATTTTTGGACTGTGGGAGGAAACCCACGCAGACACAGGGAGAATGTGCAAACTCCACACAGACAGTCACCTGAGGCTGGAATCGAACCTGGGACCCTGGTGCTGTGAGGCAGTAGTGCTAACCACTGAGCCACCGTGTTGCCCTATATTACAGGTTTTATTGAATTCAAATTGCATCATCTATCTTGATAGGATTCAAACTTGTGTCTATGCTTACGTATCCACTGACATTATAATGACAACACTCTAAACCTTTTTATATAAAAATCAACTCCGCCAAATATATGAGGACAGACCTTTGAAGTAAGAGGGACTGGAACCCAGGCCTTCCAAACCAGAAGCAGAGACACTACTGCTTCACTACAGGAGTCCTCAAAATCTTTATTTTTCTCTCACGAGTCCTGCTGCATCTGGCCAACTAGTGTTGTTAATGCTACAATGAAGCAGCACGCATCCAAGTTAAAATGAAAATGGTTGCTTCAAAACTATTGCAAATCCAGGAGGATTTTCTATTGAACTTTTGGGCTTGTTGTAGAAGCCACCGGAGATACTGGGTTGACACATACCAATACATAGCTCACAACACGAATAAACCAAAATCACTCATGACAAACGTATATAGAATTCGCCACCCAAAACACAGCACATGTTTTATTAGAATTAGACTACAAATCAAACCAATCTAACCACAGCTTTAAGCCAATCTGCAAAATCCCATTGGAGAGAATAAAAATTCCTCGCTCTGTTGTCATGGTAAGAAAAAAAATACAAAAAGCAAAACTCTTTTAAAGCAATAGTGCAGTAATTAAACAGCTCCATGTGTACTGAGAAAAAATGAAGTAACTTTTGTTTTAAAATCAAAACTGCCCTCAGAAATGACAGAGGATTACTATCTGAAGTAATAAACGGTCGCATTTCACTTTGGAAAACTGGTGTTCGGTGTTCTTAGAGTATTTTCTCTATTTAACATCGTCTTGTGTTTTTAAATCCGGAATTAGTGGTGGCTCATAGATTCATAGAGAGTCATAGACCAATACAGCATAGGAACAGGTCCTTCGGCCCATCATGTCTATGTCGATCAACCGACACATTAATCCCATTTTACTGCACTTGGGCCTAAGCCTATTATGCTCTGGCATTTTAAGTACTCATCCAAATGCTTCTTAAATATTGCGAGAGCATCTGCCTCCTGATTCCCTAGCTACAATTGAATAGATAAGAATGGACCCCAAAGAGAGGTCCCACCAGATAAGCAACACACGAGGTGATGGAGGAGGTCAATGTGGTCTAAAGCTGCAGCACTGTTGAGTAGAATAGGAAGGGACAGTGCGTTAGAGCCACAGCTAGTGGTTTTGATTAGGGCCGTTCCAATGTGGGGCTGGAGCGAAAGCCTCATTGGGCAGTCTCCAGTCGGAAGTTCCAGAAAAGATGAATTGGAGAGGAAATGAAAGTTGGAGGTGAGGTGATAACTTGTAAGAACAGATAAATGATTGTGTGGATGAGCCAGCATTTGAAGAGTATTTTCTCCAAATTTTCTTTTAAAAACTAATGGGTGAAAGAAATTCAGGATTGCCGATGGTGGTGCAGCCAATTTACTTCCTTATTTCTTGTTCTGCTTTCTCCAGCTCCCCTACCTCCTTTCTAAGGGGCATATGTTTCAGCCAAGATGGCCAAGCAGGTGTTGCGCCCAATTTGCACCCAAAGGTGTTATCCAGCTGGCCACTTATAAGGTGTTCAACACATCTTGGCTATTTTCTGTGAAAACCACATAGAGTCATAGATATGTACAGCATGGAAACAGACCCTTCGGCCCAACCCGTCCATGCCGACCAGATATCCCAACTCAATCTAGTCTGTATAATTATAAACAGTTCAGATATATAATACCTTTTGAATGAAATAGGCATATGGACACATGTATTAATTTGGTCACTGCTCGATTAACAGTATCATTTGTCACTGAGCGAACATGGAAAACTAACATGGTCTCTCTGCAGCAGACTGTATGCGTCTGGTGATATTCACTTTGTAAAGTACAGCAGCATCGTGGTGGGTGTGCAAATTTTACACTCCAGAATCACAGAGATTCACAGCAAGAGGCCACCTGGCACAGGCCATCACAAATCCATCCAAACTTATTCCACTGTCCAACTCTTGGTCCATCATCTTGTAGGTTACAGTGTTAGTCAAATACTTTTCAAAGTTATGATAGTTCCTGACTCCACCAGGAGAAGCAGTGAGAGGATTTCACACTGAACCCCACAACATCTGGTCAGGGACCCTTAACTGTGAGGAGCGGGGTTTCCAGATTAACTTAGTTTAATCAAGTATTCCCCCTGCCTCTTCTGTTCCAAAGGAAACAACTTTAATCTATCCAATCTTCAGAAATATAATTCTCCAGTCCAGGTAACATGCAACTCTTTCATGTAATCATATCCTTCCGAAGGGACAGTATCCAGAACTTCACTCCGTCTTCTGGCTGGGAATGTGCTTCATACAGTTGCAACACAACCTCACAGCTGTAACATTCTATGCTACATAAAGGCAAGTATCCTGTATGGTTTCTGGCCCACATGATCTAATGGTCCAGCCACCTTCATAGAGATGTATAGCACGGAAACAGACCCTTCGGTCCAACTAGTCCATGCCAACCAGATATCCCAACTTAATTTAGTCCCATTCGCCAGCACTTGGTCCATACCCTTCCAAACCCTTCCTATTCATATACCCATCCAGATGCCTCTTAAATGTTGCAATCGTACTAGCCTCCACCACTTCCATTGGCAGCTCATTCCATACACGCACCACCCTCTGAAAGTTTTTCCCCTCTCACCCTAAACCTATGCCCTCTAGTTCTGGACTCACCAGGGAAAAGACTTTGTCTATTTATCCTAACCATGCCCCTCATGATTTTATAAACCTCTATGTGGTCACCCCTCAGCCTCCAACACTCCAGGGAAAACAGCACCAGCCTATTCAACGTCTCCCTATAGCTCAAACCCTCCAACCCTGTTAACATCCTTGTAAATCTTTTCTGAACCCTTTCAAGTTTCACAACATCTTTCCGATAGGAAGGAGACCAGAAGTGCACATAATATTCCAACAGTGGCCTAACCAATGTCCTGTACAGCCACAACAAGACTTCCCAACTCCTATACTCAACAGTCTGACCAATAAAGAAAAGCATACCAAACAACTTCTTCACTATCTTACCTACCTGCGATGCTACTTTCAAGGAGCTATGAACCTGCACTCCAAGGTCCCTTTGTTCAGCAACACTCCCTAGCACCTTACCATTAAGTATATAAGTCCTGCTAAGATTTGCTTTCCCAAAATGCAGCACCTTGCATTTATCTGAATTAAACTCCATCTGCCACTCCTCTGCCCTTCAGAGATCTATTCTTCTCAGTATCCTGCCAGGTATTGTACATTTTCCATGAATACATTGCCTCACACTTTTTCTGGGTTGAACTCCATTTGATATTACTCTGTCCACGTGACTAATTCACTGATACCTTCACGCAAACCAGATCTATCTTCATTATTATTAACAAGGCCAATTCTTGTATTGTCTGCAACTTTTTAATCATACCTTCCACATTCAAATCTAAATCTCACCATATACAAAAACACCAACTCTGCACTAACAACTTCTAATTTTGGATCTAAACAGTGTCCAAATAAACTGTGAAAAATAAAAACACCTAGTAGTTCAGTAAAATTACAGATTCAGTAATTTCAAACATGAATAATGTCACTGCTGGAGTTTGAGCTGTATAACATTGAGGTGAACAGGTGAACATTACCATTCAGCAAAACCCTGCTCTCAGCACAGCCAATAGCTACAACATCATTAGCTTCACGGAGTTTATTTGCTTCACTACGGTTATTATGATTGAGGTTAAAGGAGAAAACTGATTCCTTTCCTAGTCCCACTTTTCCACGGCTCCTAACAGAATTTGAATTTTTTTTAAAAAAAGCAGTGATATTGGTAATGATATGTAGCCAGGTATTTAATGCAGTTTCACCCACACACGTTGAGTTACGGTGAAACTGTTGCCAGATCACCCCAAATGTTGATCTGTGCCTCCCTAGATTAGTTGGGACTGACAGATTTCTCTTTTTAGATTAGATTAGATTCCCTACAGGCCCTTCGGCCCAACCAGTCCACACTGACCCTCCGAAGAGTAACCCACCCAGACCCATTTCCCTCTGACTAACGCACCTAACACTAGGAGCAATTTAGCATGGCCAATTCACCTAACCCGCACATCTTTGGACTGTGGGAGGAAACCAGAGCACCCAGAGGAATCCCACACAGACACTGGGAGAATATGCAAACTCCACACAGACACCCATGGTTGGAATCAAACCTGGGACCCTGGTGCTGCGAGGCAGCAATGCTAACCACTGAGCCACCGTGCTGCTTTTCTGGATTCGGAAAGGTAGGTTCTGAAATCTGCCTTAGGAATCCTTCTAATGCTTTTCAGCCCTCACACTTTAATCAGAGCAGCTTCAGAAGTGGAAGAGAAAGGCTCCTCAGGCAAGTTATCACAGAATCCAGCTGTGCTCAGAACTCTGTAGCTTTTACACCCACAGACTGCATCATGCAGCCTCTCTGAAAGACTGGCAGACTGACTGTCTCCATTCAAATACACAGTTCCTTGCAAGTGCAAAACATCACTGATTTTTAAGTCAGTGCCTTTTGCTTTGCAAAGAGTCTGCTCCAAAAAGTACCAGTCAGCAATTTTATGAATTTATATTTGGATCACACATTGCCATAAAACACGACATAAAGACAAATCACACTGTTAAGAATCTTTCCAAGTAAGTCAAATTAAGCCATGTATCTCTGTATTCAGAGATAGTCAATACAAAGCAAAACAAATGATTTTCCAGTGTATTGCTAAACTTTTAATTGGAATAAAAAGGTGCAGAAATCTACTTTACACAGAGCTTAAGGCTCTTTTCAGTGTTTTCAGGAAATGTGACTAAAGCTGGGAGTGGTAATTTTACTAATCAACCTCAATCATACCAGTTTTGATGTAGCTGCTACCACTGATGGCTCAAGATAGATTAATCTATCAACACAATAGCTGACACTGCATTCACTAAGCCATGCCCCATTATTACAAAGCAAGCAAAAAATAAAGTTGATAATCCTGGCACACTTAAAATGACATGTACACAACTCGGTGTACTGATGAGTAATTCAGGGTGTTCAGGCTCATGTGAAGGTAACAGCGCTTAGTCTGCATCTTTTGGACAAGATGCAGAGTCCAACATAACTTTTCACCCACATCCTCAATCTTGACAGCTACCTATTGGTTTTCAGGGGTTCCTCTTTTAGTCTCACTAACTCCTTCATTAGGTGATGTTGTCACTTAGTAACAATACCTTCTGTATCAGGGTTAATGTGGGGGATTTGGGTGGCAGTAAAACTGAACTCTCAGAAACAGATTGAGAATAATTCGTCAATAATCATCACCGCTGCTTTCAACTTAACAGGCACAGTGTGCGAGGAAAGCATTAACGTCTGAGACACGATATTCAAATCAGCAGGAGACAACAGGGATAAATTAGCAGCAAATGCTTTTTAAAAAACAAATGACCCACTTGCCTAGAGGAACCTATCACCCTGAACCGGATTGGTCACAACTAAACGTTTGCATCTTTGTCACTAACACAGCCTCAAGTAATTCATGGCAAGAAAGATACACAGAGATGTGTTAATGTGTAAATGTGAATCTTTGTGAAATAAAACTTCTACAAGTGGCGGTGTAGTCACTGCAATCACATCCACGACATTTTCCTTCAAACAGCATCTCCTGAAGCTTTAATCTAAAGATTCCATATTAATTTACACTGAATTAATTCCCTCAATGTCCTGCTCCATGTTTGCTGAGTAGACCAGTATTGACAAGTGTAAAACTCTCCTTCCCTTCATTGTACCGGTCTCCCCTTTCAGACCTTTGCCAGTGCTGTTGTCCTGTTCCCAGCCCCTCCTTTCTCATCAAGGCGCGTGCAGTTGGGAACAGAAGATTCAAGATTTGGTATGGAGCCAAGAATTGGGGACAGGGCTATGGAATAGTTCTGGAATCTGTGGGGACTCAGTGGAGCGACGTCGTTCCATCTTTCAGTACAGTAGAAAGTAGGGGGTCAGTTAGCGATGGCAGAGAGTCGAGAGTGGAGTTGGTGCATGCACACCATACGCAATAGTCACTTTTTGCAAATGAGTAAGATAACAGCTCAGGAGAAATCCAGGGACAAGACCAGTTTGGAGTTGTATTTATGATTAAATGTTGGAATATAGTTTCCAAGAATCCAGGGGAATGTAGATTCAGGAAAGGAGGATATAGTCACAAGAACATGAGCAGTCATACAGATGTACAGCATGGAAACAGACCCTTCGGTCCAACCCGTCCATGCTAACCAGATATCCCAACCCAATCTAGTCCCATCTGCCAGCACCCGGCCCATATCCCTCCAAACCCTTCCTATTCATATACCCATACAAATGCCTCTTAAATGTTGCAATTGTACCAGCCTCCACCACATCCTCTGGTAGCTCATTCCATACATGAACCACCCTCTGCGTGAAAAAGTTGCCCCTTTGGTCTCTTTTATATCTTTCCCCTCTCACCCTAAACCTATGCCCTCCAGTTCTGGACTCCCCAACCCCAGGGAAAAGACTTTGTCTATTTATCCTATCCATGCCCCTCAATTTTGTAAACCTCCATAAGGTCACCTCTCAGCCTCTGATGCTCCAGGGAAAACAGCCCCAGCCTGTTCAGCCTCTCCCTGTAGCTCAGATCCTCCAACCCTGGCAATATGCTTGTAAATCTTTTCTGAACCCTTTCAAGTTTCACAACATCTTTCCGATAGGAAGGAGACCAGAATTGCACGCAATATTCCAACAGTGGCCTAATCAAAGTCCTGTACAGCTGCAACATAGAACATAGAACATAGAACATAGAACAATACAGCACAGAACAGGCCCTTCGGCCCACGATGTTGTGCCGAACTTCTATCCTAGATTAAGCACCCATCCATGTACCTATCCAAATGCCGCTTAAAGGTCGCCAATGAATCTGACTCTACCACTCCCACGGGCAGCGCATTCCATGCCCCCACCACTCTCTGGGTGAAGAACCCACCCCTGACATCTCCCCTATACCTTCCACCCTTCACCTTAAATTTATGTCCCCTTGTAACACTCTGTTGTACCCGGGGAAAAAGTTTCTGACTGTCTACTCTATCTATTCCTCTGATCATCTTATAAACCTCTATCAAGTCACCCCTCATCCTTCGCCGTTCCAACGAGAAAAGGCCGAGAACTCTCAACCTATCCTCGTACGACCTACTCTCCATTCCAGGCAACATCCTGGTAAATCTTCTCTGCACCCTCTCCAAAGCTTCCACATCTTTCCTAAAGTGAGGCGACCAGAACTGCACACAGTACTCCAAATGTGGCCTAACCAAAGTCCTGTACAGCTGCAACATCACCTCACGACTCTTGAATTCAATCCCTCTGCTAATGAACGATAATACTCCATAGGCCTTCTTACAAACTCTATCTACCTGAGTGGCAACCTTCAAAGATCTATGTACATAGACCCCAAGATCCCTCTGTTCCTCCACCTGACCAAGAACCCTACCATTAACCCTGTATTCCGCATTCTTATTTGTTCTTCCAAAATGGACAACTTCACACTTGGCAGGGTTGAACTCCATCTGCCACTCCTCAGCCCAGCTCTGCATCATATCTAAGTCCCTCTGCAGCCGACAACAGCCCTCCTCACTGTCCACAACTCCACCTATCTTTGTATCATCTGCAAATTTACTGACCCACCCTTCGACTCCCTCATCTAAGTCATTAATAAAAATTACAAACAGCAGAGGACCCAGAACTGATCCCTGCGGAACTCCACTTGTAACTGGACTCCATGCTGAATATTTACCATCTACTACCACTCTCTGACTTCGACCGGTTAGCCAGTTTTCTGTCCAATTGGCCAAATTTCCCTCTATCCCATGCCTCCTGACTTTCCGCATAAGCCTACCATGGGGAACCTTATCAAATGCCTTACTAAAATCCATGTACACTACATCCACTGCTCTACCCTCATCCACATGCTTGGTCACCTCCTCGAAGAATTCAATAAGACTTGTAAGGCAAGACCTACCCTTCACAAATCCGTGCTGGCTGTCCCTAATCAAGCAGTGCCGTTCCAGATACTCGTAAATCCTATCCCTCAGTACCCTTTCCATTACTTTGCCTACCACAGAAGTAAGACTAACTGGCCTGTAATTCCCGGGGTTATCCCTATTCCCTTTTTTGAACAGGGGCACAACATTCGCTACTCTCCAGTCCCCTGGTACCACCCCCGTTGCCAGTGAAGACGAGAAGATCATTGCCAACGGTACTGCAATTTCCTCTCTTGCTTCCCACATAATCCTAGGATATATCCCGTCAGGCCCGGGGGACTTGTCTATCCTCAAGTTGTTCAAAATGTCCAACACATCTTTCTTCCTTCCTAACAGATATCTCTTCTAGCTTATCAGTCCGTTTCACACTCTCCTCTTCAACAATACAGTCCCTCTCGTTCGTAAATACTGAAGAGAAGTACTTGTTCAAGACCTCTCCTATCTCTTCCGACTCAATACACAGTCTCCCACCACTGTCCTTGATCGGACCTACCCTCGTTCTCGTCATTCTCAGGTTTCTCACATACGCATAGAATGCCTTGGGGTTATCCTTGATCCTATCCGCCAGGGATTTTTCATGCCCTCTCTTAGCTCTCCTAATCCCTTTCTTCAGGTCCCTTCTGGCTATCCTGTATCCCTCCACTGCTCTGTCTGAACCTTGTTTCCTCAACCTTATGTAAGCCTCCTTCTTCCTCTTTACTAGACATTCAACCTCCCTCGTCAACCAAGGCTCCCTCACACGACCATTTCTTTCCTGCCTGATCGGTACATACATATCAAGGACACGTCGTATCTGCTCCTTGAAAAAGTCCCACATTTCCACCACATCCTTCCCTGACAGCCTATGCTCCCAACGTATGCTCCTCAAATCCTGTCTTACAGCATCGTAATTTCCCTTCCCCCAATTGTAGAAACTTCCTTGTTGTGCGCACCTATCTCTCTCCATAACCAAGGTGAAAGTCACAGAATTGTGGTCGCCATCACCAAAATGTTCACCCACTAACAAGCCCACCACTTGTCCCGGTTCGTTACCGAGTACCAAATCCAATATGGCCTCCCCTCTGGTTGGACAATCTACATACTGCGTTAGAAAAGCTTCCTGGACACACTGCACAAACACCGCCCCATCCAATCTACTTGATCTAAAGAGCTTCCAATCAATATTTGGGAAGTTGAAGTCGCCCATGACTACGACCCTGTGGCTTCTGCACCTTTCCAAAATCTGTTTCCCAATCTGTTTCTCCACATCTCTGCTGCTATTGGGGGGCCTATAATAAACACCCAACAAGGTGACTGCACCTTTCCTATTTCTGACTTCAGCCCATACTACCTCCAGAGGCAGATCCCCCTCAAACTTCCTTTCTGCAGCCGTTATACCATTTCTAATTAGCAATGCCACCCCCCCTCCTTTTTTACCACCCTCCCTAATCTTACTGAAACATCTGTACCCAGGAACCTCCAACAGCCATTCCTGTCCCTCATCTATCCATGTTTCCGTGATGGCTACAACATCGTAGTCCCAGGTACCGATCCATGCCTTAAGTTCACCCACCTTATTTCTGATACTCCTTGCATTGAAGTATATGCACTTGAGCCCATCTCTGTGTCCGCAAGTAGTCCCTGTCAGTGCTACCTTCTCCACAGCCTCCCTACAGTCTTGGACATCCTGACACACAGCTAGCTTACTTGCTGGACTACAAGTCCGGATCCCATCCCCCTGCCAAATTAGTTTAAACCCCCCCGAAGAGTGCTAGCAAACCTACCCCCCAGGATATTGGTGCCCTTCTGGTTCAGGTGCAACCCGTCCTGTTTATACAGGTCCCACCTTCCCCAGAATGCAGTCCAATTGTCCAAATATCTGAAGCCCTCCCTCCTACACCATCCTTGCAGCCACGTGTTCAACTGCACTCTCTCCCTATTCTTTGCCTCTCTGTCACGTGGCACCGGCAACAACCCAGAGATGACGACTCTGTCTGTCCTAGCTTTTAGCTTCCAGCCTAACTCCTTGAGCTCTTGAATGACCTCCCCGCCCCTCTTCCTACCTATGTCGTTGGTGCCAATGTGTACCACGACTTCTGGCTGCACACCCTCCCCCTTAAGGATTCTGAAGACACGGTCCGAGACGTCTCGGACCCTAGCACCCGGGAGGCAACAAACCATCCGAGAGTCTCGCCCATGTCCACAGAACCGCCTGTCCGTCCCTCTAACTAGAGAGTCCCCTATAACTAGCGCTCTCTTCTTCTCCCCCTTTCCCTTCTGAATCTCAGAGCCACAGACCCCTTCACTGCAGCTTACACCTGCAAGGCTGTCCCCCCCAACAGTTTCCAAAGCTGCATACTTATTTTTTAGGGGAACGACCACAGGGGATCCCTGCACTGCCTGCTTCTTCCCCTTCCCACCTCTAACTGTTACCCAGCTACCTCTGTTCTCTGGCGTAACTATGTCCCTGTAGCTTCTATCGATCACCCTCTCAGCCTCTCGAATAATCCTCAGCTCATCCAGTTCCAGTTCCAGTTCCCTAACTCGTTCGGTGAGGATCAGGATCTGACTGCATTTCCTGCGCACGAAGTCGGCAGGAGTATCGGTGGTCACCCCTACCTCAAACATCCTGCAGGAGGAACATTCCACCGCCTGTGCTGCCATGACTGTACACTGTCTCCAAAAACAAGAACACTGAGTCAATAACCTGTGGACTTTAAAGTTAGGTTAGAGGAGGAGGGTGGGAGGGAGGCCCTACGGAAGTAGGACCTGGGGTCTAGAACACACCCACTCAAATACTAATCACTTGCCTTCCCGCCCAGCTATGCGCTCCAACCTCACTTCCGCTGCCCGGAAGTGACATGACCTCCCAACTCCTGTACTCAATACTCTGACCAATAAAGGAAAGCAGACCAAACGCCTTCTTCACTATCCTATCTACCTGCAACTCCACTTTCAAGGAGCTATGAACCTGCACTCCAAGGTCTCTTTGTTCAGCAACACTCCCTAGGACCTTACCATTAAGTGTATAAGTCCTGCTAAGATTTCCTTTCCCGAAATACAGCACCTCGCATTTATCTGAATTAAACTCCATCTGCCACTTCTCAGCCCATTGGCTCATCTGGTCCAGATCCTGTTGTAATCTGAGGTAACCCTCTTCGCTGTCCACTACACCTCCAATTTTGGTGCAAATTGCTGAGAAATCCATGGGGTTTGCTGAATTACATTTGTATCTGATGTGTTCGGAAGGGTGCTGTCTGTAACCTATTAACCTCATGTTAAGTTTGGGATGTTTGGTGTTATAACTACTTTAATCATGTGAGTCACATCTGTCATTGCACAATCCATACCTTATTTTAAGAATTTTTTGCATGATTGTTTGAATACATTGCTTCAGTAAATCACTTGTTATTTGTGGTTGACTGAAAAATCCTGGCTGACTTACCGTTAATTCTGAGCCAGACACAGTCAGAGACTGATGTAACTGATCACATCACCACCCTGGCTACAATTAAAAGCTGTTATGACCAGGGGAGGAGTGGGGACCGGAAATGAAATGGTGTACCCTTCCAACCTCGTTCGGAACAACAGAAGAAGTGTCAAATTTTTTAAAAAGGAGGAGTGAGACTTGTAAATATTCACGCTGACAGATTTAGGCATGGTAGTACAAGGAACTGAGAAAATCAGGTACAGTAAGCAATTAGGAAGACAAATGAGCTGCCTTTCATCAGAAAAGAGGCGAGGTACAAAAGCTAGGAAATTATGATTAAAAAACGTGTGTTCTACTCTTTTTTATATACAAAGGTTTGTCATAAATTCTTAGTTTTTGAGCTGTCTTTACTGCTAGAGGATGACAGTCCAGGGTTTTGGTGATTTGGAAGAGCCGGTGTTGGACTGGGGTGGACAAAGTTAAAAACCTACTTCAGCCTCAACTGAGTTACTTTGGCAAATTCTGTAACCACAGTTCATGAAGGATGAGAAGGCATTGGAGAGAGCACAGAGGTTCAAGAGAATGGTTCCAATGATAAGAAACTTCAGTGAGTAGACTAGATTGGCAAGCTTGGATTCCTGTTAGAAAAAGGAATGCTGAAAGAAGGTTTGACAGAAGTGTTCAAAATCATAAGGAAATATGACAGAACAAATAGAGTGTAACTATTCTCCTTGGTGGAAGAGTTGAGACCAGATGACAATGTAAACTAAATGAGATAAAGAATGAATGACAACATGAGGAAAAAGCCTTTGATGCATTTTGCCTGCAGTGTCTGCAAGTGTAGTGGAGACAGATTCAAGCTGGATAATTATTTGAAGAGAATAACATGGGACTGGGGCTAGGAGATGAGAATAACTGAACTGATTTTCTTGGCATGGCCATAACAGGCTAATGGCCCTCTGGTGTTATAACTTCTTTAATGATTTATTCCCCTCTCTCTGTAACCTGAAGGCATCATCGTTAAACCTGTATTTACAATCAGACTGTTTTCTGAACATCACAAAAGTTCTGCAGTGCCATATGACTCAGTTGGTAGCAGCCTTTCATCTGAGTCGGACATTTTTGGGGTTAAGTCCTTCTCCAGTACCTGAGCAGAACACTCAAGAGTCGACACTTCAGACCTGTACCTGGGGGGTTACGCAGCGTCAGATGTGCATTCTTTCAAGTGAGTCATTAGAGACCACCTTGTCTGCTCTCTCTCAGGTAGATAGAAAAGGCCCCGTGGCATTATTTCAAAGTAGTGCAGAGCAGTTACCCTCAACGTCTTAGCAACGTTATTCCTCAAATCAACAACATTGAAACAGATTAGCTGGTTATTAATTTATATATATTTATATAACAACAGTGAGTACACTTCAGAAGAAATGCACTGACTGTAAAGACTTTGGATGTCTGATTGTCCGGAAGGATTCTACATAAATGCAAGTCTTTCTTTCAGAGGTGGTTAGATTTTTCTCCTTCCAAGCAAAGCTGGACTCGTGTACACTGCAGTAAATGCACACTTAATGGTACATGTACACCCACAGATTTCCTTAATTCAGAATCAGAACAAAGCCAGGAATCTTTTACATTGATGTCCACAGAGGAGGTCTTGATTTAAGATCCCTCGAAACAATTGCACTTCAGGGCAACACAACACTCCTTCTCTACGAGGATATGCTTGTAAAGCTCTGAAGTGGAGCCTCCGAGTCAATGAGGCAAGAACATAAACACTGAGACAAAGGATTCACTGCATCACATCAATACCACCTGAAGGAAGCGACTTAACTGAAGTCAGATTGTGAACAGTGATTTATACCAGCCACGGCTTTCACCCACTCTCAGCGACAAAGGTTCAAGTCTCAGAAAAGGGCCACTTCATGACCAGGGTCAGTGAACAAGGAGTCATTGTAGAAAGTGGAGATTGTATAAATCAGGCCTAGGCAATAATTGTAGGATGCATAATGTGGTTTCCAATTGTCACTTAAGGGGTCTGGTCAAACTGGCAATAGGCATCCTATATTTGAGTACAGTTAGGGAAACTATGAATAAAAACCATGACATTCACGCTACTCAAACTTACTACTGATCACTTTCCAAAACATGAATAGATAAATCATTCATTTTCAGGCCTGGTTGGAATGCAACTTATTTGTTCTAGCACATCCTTCTGTGTTGCGCTGCTGATTATAGGCATTTGTCCCATTCAGCAGCTCAGGATAAATACATTATCCTGACTGCTCCTTGGTGCAACTTCGAGTGGCCAGCTGGACGGCAGTGTTGGCAGAGAGCAGGGAGCCACACCTGCCCAGGTGCCTTGGCGAGAGAAGGTTACGTGTGGTACAGGGAAACCTGGGAGGAGAAACCTGAAGTTAAACAGAGAGGTGCAGGTGCACTAATAGGATTGTACACAGTTACAGTCGCTGCACACAAGAATACCTTTTACCCAATTACACACACAATTGGCAGTGATTGCTTGACAGAAGTGGATGCCCTTCCTTGTTGATTCTGAGCCAGTTCGTGTGTGAATGCTGGTTTGTGGCCTTTGTCAGAACAAAAGTAAATACAACTGCCTCTGCTCATCAAGGTGAGGGATATTGGTGCTGGGGAAAGGAATATGTGCTATTTTGGATATGCAAACTTGAGTTTATAACTCATTTTATCGGAAATCCTTTATTAGCAACTTTTTAAGTTTAATTCATTCACTTCAATGGAATCCAGCCAGCACCATTTCAAATGACCCCCATATGAAGTGCTCATTTGCTAGCAATCCACAATACAATTTCAGGGTTCCAATGCCAATATCAACTGACCCAAGATCAGATGAAAAGAAGAATAAAATACACTTGCAGTTCTTTAATGGCTGCAGAACTCCTGGAGGTGTTTTAAAGGATAGCTGCTGAATCTGTGCAGAGCAAGAGCTCACAAGCAGTGATGCAGTAACGATCAGACAACTCGTTGAATGGTGTTGGTTGAGGGATGAATGTTGAGCAGGACACAGAACCACCGGGCTGACAGGTGATGTGAAAGCCAGCTCTTCTGATGGTGTAACCTTGGAATATCAGCCCAGATCTTATGCTCTAATCTCTGGTGTGGACCTTGAGCCCATAAGCCTGCTGATTCAAGAGCATTCCGCCCTGAGCCAAAACTGCTACCTTCTCTGACAGGGGAGATTGCCTGAGAGTATGCTGATTGCACCACTGATGAACGGAGAGTAAAGGGAGGAAAGGTGTAGTCAATCCCTCTTCTGAATTATTTCAATTCTTGCACTTCTAAGCATTGAGATTCTACCAACTCTAACTCCCAGCCATACTACAGTCCAACCTGAAAATGCCTGGGTGGCATACAGATGCAGCAGTGGCAGAGAGAACAGGGCTATCACCAGAATTCTACACCATTGCATTGGAGAACTGAGGAAGTACATCTGTGCATCATGGCAGTGGTGATTTTAAGACAGATAATCAAGTGAAAAGGCTTTCCCTCCAAAGTACAAGGAATAATTTAGAAAGCGTGGCTGATATCACCATGCACATATATTTTGTACTGCAACTGAAGTCTACAATAGCTCATGATTATCATGTAAAAAAATTGCCAGAAGCAAAAACAATGGATCAAACCAGAAACATGCCCCAAGAACCTGAAGCAAACAGAAAATAATTTTGACACAACATTTATACACATGGTTGTGTATTTCAAACTGATTTTACAAATCAGGTTGACATACCCAATTGTTTATATTTGATTGAATATTGCCAGGTACAATGTTACAGAGCTGGGAGGAGTGCACTGCCTCTTCTCAGCCTCACCACTCCACAGGTTACTCATTTAATCACTTTAACTGGTTCCAGATATTGCCAATTATATACTCTCTCTACATCAGACTTGGAATGAAACGATTCATCAACAAGGTTTCTTTAATAAACATAAAATTAGTGATTTGTTAGGAAACAAAACCCATCTTCAATGACGATGCAGAATTGGTTTACACTCTCAACTTGTAATACGCAAATACAAACATTTATCACTCTAAACAATCTGAAACACAAAGACACACTTCAGTTAAAAAAAAGAACTGAAAAGTGAATTGCTCCAGCGAGAAGTCTGTTAGGGAAACTCACTTTCTGGTTATTCAGATTATTCTTGAAGGCACAAAGGATAAATGTGGAAGATATCAAAGTCTGCTGACCTGATGTCCTTGCACTTGCGGTCAACTCACTAACCAAGCATGGTTGTCTCTGCGATGTCAGCAGATACAACTTGCACAGAAACTAGGAGGGCAAGAAGTCCTTTTCTTCACAATTTGAGAAGAACAATCAGGTTTCGCTCTGATTTCATAGCAAATGCTTTTTCAGAAACAGGAATGACCAGCTGGGTAGTCTTCCTCAAAGGCTTCTTGTCTCTAACTTAATTCCAGATGAACAAGAACTGCTCTTAGCCAGCCACTGTTCAGACAACCTTAACAGAAGTCATCAGCAAAAATAAGCAGTCATCAGAAGTCATGCAATGTTCAAGGCTCCCAACCCTACAACTACAAATGTATCCAGGTATCTACAGAACCTGAAACAAATCCACTGTTTTCCGACAATCCAAGTCCTCAAAAGAAATATTAAAAAAGGAAACATCTTCAAGGAGCAAGTACAATTCAGTTCAGTCGTGTCTACATTTTGTCTAATCTAGAGACTCTGAGGGTGACATCTCAAAGAGAGTGACATCTCTTTGAGGGGTTGTTAACAAAAGGAAACCCATACTGATAACTGTAAGGATGTGTTAATGAAAGATGGGGGAGGTGGGCAAATATAAAGTTCATAAGCATGGGACAGTCACTAACTGGCTGGGCTGTTTCTGTACTGTTCATTCATTCGTCGATGCTGTCTTCCTCTTTACCTCAGAATCCTCTGCTTGTGCATTCCACACAGGCCAAGTGCATCATGAATCTGCTTCCTTCTGCTAGCATGTTTTCCTTCCAATAATTGTTTTTGTCTGCTGTAATAATGTGACCAAATTATCGAATCTTGCTCTCTTTGGTTTACTAACTCCTCCATTCTCTTGCTATTTATAGCACATCCTCATTAATTGGTCAGCAAAGGATATGAGGAACATCATCCTGAATGCTGCATCTCAAATGCATTAAACTCACCAACACTCGCTGTTTGTTGTCCATATCTTGGAGGCTGGTAACAAAGATGACAAAATATTGCACCACTGCATTCTCTTCCTATGACTCAGGGTCAGTTTCTGTGATTTTAACAGCCTTCATTCTGACAAAGTTAGTCTTGGCTATTGCAATTCTCTTTCAGATCTGATAATCACATCTCCCCTCTGTGCTGTAACTACAATGAATTCAATATATTTTCAATATATTCAACTTTGTCTTGTAACATAAAAAGACTGTAAAGACCTTAATCTCTGTTTGCAAAATGTGCTGTACTAGACTATTTTGAATGATGTTTAAACCACCAGAATTATAGACATTTTGGAATGCAGTTACAAATCACACAGCACCAGGTTATAGTCCAACAGGTTTATTTGGAGGCACTAGCTTCCGAAGCACTGCTCCTTCATCAGGGGGTTGTGAAACAGGATCATAAGACACAGACTTTATGGCCAAAGATTATAGTGTCATGCAGCTGAAATGATATATATCTAGGTTTGTTCAACATATAATTTCAGCTGCATGACACTATAATCTGATTAGATTACTTAAAGTGTGGAAACAGGCCCTTCGGCCCAACAAGTCCACACCGCCCCGCCGAAGCGTAACCCACCCATATGTGGATGTAGCTACTAGAGCAGGTGCAAAACTTGACCTACTCTTGGAAAATAAGGCAGGGCAAGTGACTGTGGTGTCAGTGGGGGAGCACTTTGGGGTCAGCTACCATCCTACATCTACATCTACCCCTTACCTAACACTACGGGCAATTTAGCATGGCCAATTCACCTGACCTGCACATCTTTGGACTGTGGGAGGAAACCGGAGCACCCGGAGGAAACCCACGCAGACACGGGGAGAACGTGCAAACTCCACACAGTCAGTCGCCTGAGGCGGGATTTGAACCCGGGTCTCTGGCGCTGTGAGGCAGCAGTGCTAACCACTGTGCCACCGTGCCGCCCACATCTTTTGCTATAAAAAAAAAGCTAGTGCTTTCAGATAAACCTGTTGGACTATAACCTGGTGTTGTGAGATTTTTAACTTTGTCCACCCCAGTCCAACACCTGCTCCTCCGAATAATTTCTGAATGCATATAGCATTGATGCTTTGAATGTATAAATTGAAATATGATTATGATTTAAGTGCATTATGCAGACATGGTTACAGCGTGACCAAGACTGGAAACTGAATCTCCACAATTTCCTTCATTGAGGATGGAGAGGCAGAAAGGAAAAAGGACTCTTGATATTCTTAATAAGGGATGATACCAGAACGTTAGTAAGAGAGGATCTCAGATAGAAGGGTCAGATGTGGGAGTTTAAAGAGAGTTTAAGGGTTACTGTGGATTATATCTGCCATAAATGCTGTTGGTTGCAAATCTTATCAGATGGAATAGATCGGTTGGAGAGACAGTTAGAAGCAATGAGGAATTTGCAACAGTATGTGATGGATGGCAGCTACAGGAAGGGGGGAAAGTCTAAGATGCAGTCACATAGATGGGTTAACTCCAGGAAAGGTAAGAGAGGTAGGCAGCTAGTGCAGGAGTCTTTTGTGGCTATTTCCATTTCAAACAAGTATGCGGTTTTGGAAAATGTAGGGGCGGGGGGGGGGTGGTGGGATGGATTCTCAGGGGAACGTAGCACGAACAGCCAATTTTCTGGTATTGAGACTGGCTCTAATGCAACAAGGGGTACGCCGGTTTTCAAGAGATCAATTGTGTTAGGGGATTCTCTAGTCTGAGGTATAGACAGGCGTTTCTGTGGCCAGCAGCAAAAAATCATAATGGAACCAGAAAATTTTCTGATTCAGTATGTGGATGTACCTACTAGAGAAGGTGCAAAACTTGATCTACTCTTGGGAAATAAGGTAGGGCAGGTGACCGAGGTGTCAGTGGGAGAGCACAATGGGGCCTGCGGCCATAATTTTATTAGATTTAAAATAGTGATGGAAAAGAATAGACCAGATCTAAAAGTTGAAGTTCTAATTTGGAGAAAGGCCAATTTTGACAGTATTGGGCAAGAACTTTCGAAAGCTGATTGGGGACAGATGTTCGCAGGTAAAGGGACGGCTGGAAAATGGGAAGCCTTCAGAAATGAGATAACGAGAATCCAGAGAAAGTATATTCCTGTTAGGGTGAAAGGGAAGGCTGGTCGGTATAGGGAATGCTGGATGACTAAAGAAATTGAGGGTTTGGTTAAGAAAAAGGAAGCATATGTAAGGTACAGACAGGAGAGATCGAGTGAATACTTAGAAGAGTATGAAGGCAGTAGGAGTATACCCAAGAAGGAAATCAGGAGGGCAAAAAGGGGACATGAGATAGCTTTTGGATATGGAAGATATAGACTGTAGGGAAATAGATGGTGTCACCTTGCAAAATGTCCACATTACAGAGGAGTAAGCGCTGGTTGTCTTGAAATGCATAAAGATGGATAAATCCCCAGGATCTGATCAGGTGTACCCTAGAATTCTGTGGGAAGCTAGAGAAGTGATTGCTGGGCCTCTTGCTGAGATAGTTGTATCATCGATAGTCACAGGTGAGTGAATTCTTGCAGTGTGTAAAAGATAGGCTTCTAGAGGAGTAGGCAGAGGTGGGATTAGGCTCTTTTGGATTTAGTGTTGCAGAATAAGAAAAGATTTATTAATAACCTCATTGTAAAGGAACCTTAGGAAACAGTGATCTGAATGAGATAGAATTTCACTTCTCGTTCAGACGTGATACCAGTTCACTGTGAAACTACAGTCTTAAAATGAAGAAAAGAAACTATGAAGGAATGAGGGGGCAAATTGGTAACATGGTTTTGAGAAAATAAATAAAGGTTTGATGGTAGATATGCAATGGCAGACTGCACTGTCTACATAGACATGTATTCTCCTATGGCACAAACAGCTAATGGATAAGTAAACCAACTCGTTAATAAAACAATGGAATAAATTAAAGGTTGCATTAGATCGCAAGAAATGGGTTGTAATGAATGCCAGATAAAGCAGTAAGCCAAGGATTCATTTAAAACACAGCAAATGGACAGCAAACTGATGAGTAAAATGAAGAGACAATACAAATGTAAACTAATGAGAAACAATGGTGGACTGTAACAGCTTATAAAGGTGCCTGAACAGAAAAGATTAGTGAAGCCAAATATAGGCCCACAACTAGTGGGATGGAGAAATTATAGTGAACAATAGGGAAATGGGAGGGAGAAACTCGTTTTCAGAGAAGACAATACAGAAAGTCTCCAAGGAACACTCGGCAACCAAGGGCCTAGTGAAACTGATGAGCTAAAAGAAATACGAGTTATTAGGATGAAGGTAGTACTTGAAGTGCTTAAAGCAATGAAAGCTGATAAATCTCAAGTCAATAAACACCATGCTAGAGTGTTAAATGGGGTGTGTAGGCTCACAACTGCTCACAACTTGAATGTGAAGACCAAAAATGTCATCTGCAAGTTATTCACTTTGGTAGAGTAAAAAAGAAGGCATTTCTTAAATGGTGAAGTGTAATCCAGAAGGAACCTGGTGCCCTTGCCCACAAGTCAGTAAGAATTAGCATGCCAGTTCAGTTAGCAATTAGAAAGGCAAATAGGATGCTGGCCTTCATCATAAGGGGATCTGAATACAGCAGTAAGGTGTCTTGGTGCAGCGGTGTAGATCCTGTACGAGGCCTCACCTGGAGTATTATATTCAATTCTTGCTTCCTTACCTAAAGGGGAATACAAGTGCTATTGAGGAAGTGCAACAGCGGTTGACTAGATTAATACCTGCAATGGCAGCATTGCCTTATGAAGGTGAGAGTAAGGAGGTTGAGATTCTGCCTCGGCACCACCACAGCTCCTACCACGGCAGTATGTCATGTTGGAGAGGAAATATCTGAACCCATCAGCAAAATTAGCCTTTAGAGAAGTCAGATGACGAGGAATGAAGTTTTTAAAAAAAAAACTTTCCTTTTTTCCCCCAGACATCACATGATGAATAATCGGACTCTCAAATGTAAAGCCACTCCTCGAAACACCATGTTTTGTTTGGAATTTCAATAATTTTCTTTAAATAAAGTGAGTATCAATGGTTGCCTTACCACATTTGATCAATCACAACAGCCATGTTTATAGCTGTAGTTGAGGTTTCATTTTCGATTAATAGATAAGGCATTTAGCTTTTATTCTGCACTGTAAGTGTAGGAATTCACCCAATGCTTTCAATTCGCAATACAAGCCCATAAAACATATTCTAATCAGTACTATTACCGCCCAGGTCAGGTCCTCCTCTAAGTTTTGTTGTAATTTCAAGTACAAGCGCAAATAAAAATTCTCACAAAATGCCAACTACTGGTCTTGCTGTTTACACTGCAATGGTAATCTGGTTGAAATATTGGTCTTTGTGCAGACAAAGAAGTTGCTTCACTACTTATAGTCAGTACAGCAGCACATGTTCAAAAGTAATTGAATACAGTATGCTACCTTTGTTGTTGAGCACTTTGGGTTTTGCTTCAAGTAAGTTTAATTTAAAGAAAGAAAAACGACTGAACAATTTCGAAGTACTTTAAAGTAGGAGATAAATTAAGAAATTACAGGGATTTTTTTCAAACATTACTGTGGTGAAGCCATGAGAATTGGTTATGAGGGACTTGAGTTGATCAGAGATAGCCAACATTGTAAGGGTATGTTGTCTCAGAGACACCCAGTTTGGGTTCTGCCAGGGCCACTCAGCTCCTGACCTCATTACAGCCTCGGTTCAGACATGGATCAAAAACTGAATTCTACAGGGGAGGCAAGAGTAACCGCGACTGACATTAAGGTCACATTTGACAAGAGTTTGGCATCAGGAAGTCGGAGCAAAACTGGAAGCAATGGGTATCAGAGGCAAACTCTCCTCTGGTTGGAGTGATACCTGACACAAAGGAAAATAGTTGCAGCTGCTGCAGGTCAGTCATCTCAGCTCCAGGACATCTCTGCAGGAGTTCCTCAGGGTAGTGTCCTCGGCCCAACCACCTTCACCTGCTTCATCAATGGCTTTCCCTTCATGATAAGGTCAGAATTGGGGAACATTTGCTGATAATTGCACAATGATCAGCACCATTCGGGACACCTCAGATGCTGAAGCAATCCACGTTCAGAGGCTTGGACCGACAAAAGGCAAGCAATATTTGTGCCAGAAAAATGCCAGGCAATGACCATCTCTGATAAGAAATAATCTAACCACCACCCCTTGACATTCAATGGCGTTACCATCTCATCTGGATTTGTCATATACAGTGGCTACAACAGCAGGTCAAAGGCTAGGAATACTGCAGCAAGTAACCCACCTTCTGATTCCTCAAAGGAACAAGGCACAAGTCAGGAGTGTGATGGAGTACTCTCCAATACACAGAAGGAGTACAGCTCCAACAACACAGACACTTAACGCCATCGAGGACACCACACCCACAAGCATCAACTCCCTCCACCACCATCACTTAGTAGCGGCATTGTGTACTAACTACAAGATGCCTTCCAGAAATTCACCAAAAATCTTCAGACAGCACCTTCTGAACCCACCACCATTTCCTTGTAGAAGGAATAGATCAGCAAATATCTAGGAACACTTCAAAAGAGTGAGTTTTTCTCCATTTCCCGACAAATATTTATCCCTCAGTTCCCATCAACAAAAAAGTAAAATGAGGGAGTTTGATGTATGCAAATTAATTGCGCCATTTCTTCTGTTTCCAACTGCAACATGCTTAGGATGTCCTGAGGTCACAAAACAGGTTACAAAAATGCTCGGCTGTCTGCAGATATTTACTTTTGACTCTTTCTGAGTGAAAAGAGGATGGATGGGTGGGTTGGGTAGTGGGGAAAGGCAAACAAAGAGCAAATGCGCAACTTCAGCTTACCATCATCTAGAGGTTAACAACTTGGAGCAAGGGAAATGGTGTGAATTGGAGTGGGACCACTGGATGCTGTACATGGGATGGGAAACGGTAGTGAGATAGGAACTCAACTTGTTATAGTCATTAACTACTTAATAACTTTGGGTGGTGACACAAACTGAATGCTGCGTTACCAGCAGTAGTGCATTGGGGAGGTAAACTCCAAAGGTTATACCGTTGCAGAAGGTGTGTCAAAAACAATGTTGGCACACTCCATAATACTTGGAGCAACTGCAATAAAAATGTAGGCAAGTCTGAAATAGTACCTGCCTTCTTAAATACCCTAATGTGTACAATGCATTTCATTCTTTAGGGATGTGACTAATTACATACAAAAGGGATGCAATTTTAACTTTACGTTAAATTTATTCAAAATCTGTTCACTTACAAGTATGAACCTGACTTTAGGTTGCGTTGAAAGAATGCTTTTGAAATTTACAGGAAAGACTGGGAACTGGTGGGAGCTTTGTGGAAAACAAAATGCAGGGAGAATTGCAATCCAGCATTTTCAAGACTCATCACTAGTGAAGTTAAATTTGGCTCCAAAAGAGAAGTTATAGGATTGCTGCTTTCAAACAGAGAGTCATTAGCTCCCAGGCTCCCCTCAGTTTTGAGCCCAGTGAGAAAAAAAAATTGCATTTTGCCAACAACAACACATTCCAGTCCAGGAAGTTCTGAGTCACTGGA
Organism: Chiloscyllium punctatum; assembly: GCF_047496795.1. NCBI lineage: Eukaryota > Metazoa > Chordata > Chondrichthyes > Orectolobiformes > Hemiscylliidae > Chiloscyllium > Chiloscyllium punctatum. Next base: position 16,142,597 of record NC_092743.1, read on the forward strand.
AGGTCAACATGTCCACACTGGATATTCCATTTTCATCCCACAGTGCTCCTGAAGGAAGTTTCCTCAGCTGCAGCAATTCTCAAAACCAAAATAATTCCTCACAATTTCAATCCTGTTCAAATGGGGAGGGCCGATAATAACACCATTCCTCGTTCATCCCAAGCTCAACAGCAGAGTGGAGCAGAATGCAAACTAAAGAACGGTAAACCGAACCACAAACACAAAACATCTTTAGGAGCAGCAAACTCGCCCACTCTCATTTTCAAATTGGTGCTTCTTTGGAAAGAGAAATTTCTGCAGCAATTTTTTAAGCAAATAATCCAGAAATATAAGTAAAGAGTACGGCCATTGCTTCAGCTTTTAAAAAAAACGTACTTTATTGAACACTGAAACTGGACTAATCCCTCATCTCCACCAGCAAGACTGTGCATCAAGGAGTTCAACCCAGCCTGAGCAGGGTGATACAGTCAATGTACAGGTAATGTGGTTTTGTCAGAAGGGATCCTTCCTTGGCACAATTTGGTAGGTTCAAAGTCCCCTCCCAAAGGAAGACAGTCCTGCAACGAAAACGGGGTGGTGATGGTCTAGTGATATTACAGCCAGGCTATTTATCCAGAGACCCTGGTAATGTCCTGAGGACCCGGCTTCAAAACTGATCATGGCAGATGATGGAATGTGAAGTCTATAAATATCTCGGAATTAAGAATCTAATGATCATTGCTGATTGTCAGGAAAGACCCATCTGGTTCACTCATGTCATTTAGGGAAGGAAACTGCCAACCTTATCTGGTTTGGTCTCCACCTGACTCCAGACCCACAGCAATAACCCCTAACCACCTGCTGGGCCAATAGGGATGAGCAATAAACGCTGGCCTGGCCAGTGATGCCCACATCCCCATGAACATTTAACAACCTCCTGTAAACAAACAGTCAGAATTGCCATCCTTTAGGGAATATTAAATTGTGAAATAACACAGAATCCTCTCAAAGCACGAACAAGCACTGATTCCTTAATTAACCGTTGTTCACTTCATTGCTGCTTTACTTCACTCCTCTATCAGGGACAAGTCACTATTTACTGTCCATCTCTTGACATCCTGAAGACGTTAAGAGTCAACTACACAATGTGGCACAGGAGGAGTCACAAGCCAGTCAGAGTAATGGGGGTTGTAGGGTCTCCCTCCTGAAGGAACCTGCTAGGATTTCCAAACAAACAAACAAACAAACAAAACAAAACAAAACAAAAAACAAAACAATCTGGCAGTTTCCATAGTCAGTATCTGGAACTAACCTAGAAGCTGAGATTTATATAGAGTTCAGCTCCACAATTTCCCATGCTAGATTGAAACTTAACTGCCTCAACTTTTAGCACCAATATCAGAAATACTAATATAGCGTGCCCATACTGTGATAAAACAGATACTACTGTGCAAAAGTGAGGGACTGTAGATGCTGGCGATCAGAGTCAAGATTAGAGCAGTGCTGGAAAAGCACAGCAGGTCAGGCAGCATCCGAGGAGCAAGGACTCCCCTTCCCACTCTGCCGAGGACATGCAGGTCATGGGCCTCCTCCACCGCCAATCCCTCACTGGCCAACACCTAGAGGAAGAACGCCTCATCGTCCGCCTCGGGACCCTCCAACCCCATGGCATCAATATGGATTTCACCAGTTTCCTCATTCACCACCACCAACCTTACCCTAGTTCCAACCTGTCAGCTCAGCACCATCCTCATGACCTGTCCTACCCACTTATCCGCTCCATCCTGCTCTTGACCTATCATCTTTATCCTCAACTCCATCCACCTTACCCCCAAGCCTCAACCCCCTCCCATTTATCTCTCCATCCCGGAGGCTGCCAGCCTCATTCCTGATGAAAGGCTCCTGCCTGAAACACCGACTTTCCTGCTCCTCGGATGTGGAGGCGGCCCAGGACTTGTGTGTCCTTGGTGAAGTGGGAGCAGGGGGTTGGAGTGTTCAGCCACAGGGCAATGGGGTTGTTGGTGCGTGTGTCCCAGAGATGTTCCCTGGAACATTCTGCAAGTTGCTGTCCTGTTTCCCTGATGTAGAGGAAACCACATCGATAGCAATGGACACAGTAGATGAAGTGTTTGGATGTGCAAGAAAATCTCTGCCAGATGTGGCAGGATCCTTTGGGGTCTTGGATGTAAGTGAGGGTGCAGGTTTCACACCCCTTGCAGTGGGAGGGGCAAGTGCCAGGAGTGGAGGGTGGGTTGGTGGGGGGCATGGATCTAAATGAGGGAGCACGGAGAGAATGGTCTGCCAAACGCAGATTGGGTAGGGAGGGAAATATATCTCTGGTGGTAGGGTCTGGTTATAGGTGTTGGAAGTGGCGGAGGATAATGCACTGAATCTGAAAATTAGTGGGGTGAAAGGTAAGGTCTGGGGAGTTCTATTATTGTTGTGGTTGGAGGGGTGGGGTTCAAGTGCAGAGGTGCAGGAAGTGGAGGACATGCACTGGAGGGCATTGTTGACCATGTGGGAGGGGAAATTGTGGTCCTTGAAGTAGGAGACCATCTGGGATGCCCTGGAGCAGAGTAGCTCCTCCTGGGAGTAGATATGGCAGAGGCAGAGGAATTGGGAGTCAGTGATAGCATTTTTACAGGAGGTTGGGTGGGAGGAGGTGTAGTCCAGGTAGCTGTGGGAGTCAGTGGGTTTGAAGTACATGTCTGTGTTGAGTCAGTCACTGCAAATGGAGACAGAGGGGTCCAGGAAGGGGAGGCAGGTGTTGGAGATGGTCCAGGTGAACCTGAGGTGAGGGTGGAGGGTGTTTGTGAAGTTGATGTACTGTTCAACCTCATGACATCACACATGGCAACCAGACAACTTCAACATCGATTTCACCAGTTTCCATATCTCCCCCTCCATCTTTCTTATCCTAGATCCAACCCTTCAACTCGTCACCGCCATCTTACACTCCGACATGTGCAGCTTCCTTCCCACTTATCTGCTCGACCATCCCCTCTGACCTATCACCCCCAGCTGCATCTACCTACTGCTTTCCCAGCTACCTTTCCTCCAGCCCCACACCTCCTCCTATTTATCTCTTAGCCCCCTTTCTCTGCACCAACCCCTCCTCCCTCCCCCCCCCCCCCCCCCCAATTCCATTCCTAATGGAGGAATGCTCGGAACGTCGACTCCCCTGCTCCTCGGATGCCACCACACTTTTCGACACTAAGAGCTTGCTTACTGAAGAGTACTTGGTGGGTGGATAACTGGTCACTTCCCAGTTTCTGCTTTGAATCTTGGTTGCAGTAGTTGATAAGGAGTCTGCTAAAAGAAAGAATAGAAACTAGGAGGAATTGTCCATTCAGCCTTTGGAGCCTGCTGTGCCATTCACCATGATCATGGCTGATCCTCAAATTCAATGGCACATCCCTGATTTCCCTCCTTAGCCAAGAAAACATTCCCAGCTCAGCTCTCCTGTTTCCTTTATCAAATCTCAGCAGGGAGAAGTCAGTCTCCTCCCCTCCTTTACTTGGGGAAGGGGTGTATGCGTGTAAGAGAGAGTGAGTGAGAGTGAGAAATACATGCATGTGTGCGCATGTTTGAGAGAGAGCATGTGAGTGTGTGCGTGTGAGAGCGTGAGAGATTGCGTGACAGTGAGACAGAAAGAGGGGGTTGAAGGGGAGGAGAGAGCGAGAGAGACAGCGCGAGCGAGAGAGAGCGCGAGAGAGAGAGGTGTGCATGTGTGTGCGTGTATATTTAGCAGTAAACATTTACGTTTTTCAGTTATAAATTGAGTGTTGCAGTCAGTTTTGCATCTTTGCAGAATCAGCATTGATTTGTGAAAGAATTTCACTCACTGAGGAAAGCTGGTTGATGGATCTTTTTATTTTAAATCTAACACAGAGAAAGTATATACGACTGGCCAGATTGAGAACCAGGTAGAAGAGTTTATGCCTTGTGGAATAGTGGGACTCCCAACTGGTGCACTCCTCCCACATCAATCTTGGCAATTTGAAAATCACTAACATATACGGTTCAAAATCAATATCATTGAGCATTTCAAAGAACAGAATTTCTTCCAGTTGGGCACCATGCCCAAGCGGCTGATTTCTTTGATTTTCTTGTGGCTTGGAAAAGTCCACATTTAGATAGAGATTTCTGAACAGAGCAAACTAGAAACTGTTGAGGTTTAAGGAGCAACTCAAAGTCTCACACACAGACAGAAGCCAATTCCTGGTGAAGTCTTAACAGATGGAAAGAGTCAAGAAGTCCCAATTTCCCATAGCTAGCAAAAGAAGTGATAATAAATTTAAAAAAAAACAAATAAACACTGGAAATTCTCAGCATCTATGAATAGAGAAACTCAGTTAATATTTCAGGTCGCTGGCTCTCTATCAAAACCAGAAGTTTGTATTTTAACAGGTTTCAGCAAGTATCAAGACAGAGAGAGTTGTGAACACAGCCCAGTTCATCACACAAGCCAGCTGCCCTTCCAATGACTCCATCTATTCTTCTCATTGCCTTGGGAAAGCAACCATCATAATCGAGGATTGCTTTCCCACCCCGGCTAAACTCTCATCTACCTTCTTCCATTGGGCCGAAGATATAAAAGCTTGAGTACACTTCTTCCCCGCTGTTCAGACTTTTGAATGGACCTCTCATATGTTAATTCTGATACCTCTCTCACTCTCTCTCTCTCTCTCTCTCTCTGCACCTTGTGTGTGGCTGGAAGACTGTATTCTGCACTCTGTTCTGCTACTGATGCACTTTCTACTGTGCGATCTATCTGTATAGTTCACAAAACACCACTTTTCACTGTGACACAACAATAAAATCAAGAAGGTGGAAGGCTGGAGAAACTAACTGATAAGAGGGATGACAAAGCACGATGAAAGATGGTTCCGTTCAGTCTGCAGCTATCCCCTGACATTGGAATCTTCTGGGTTCCCGAGCCCCACTCCAGTTTCAGATCGACTACACCATTCCAGCGAAAGTAAACAGAGTCACAAGGCACAGCACCTCATCTTTCAATGAGGCACTATACAGCCTACAGGATTCAACATTCAAATCACAATCTCAGTCACCTTTCTGCTACTTGGACAGCAGCTGTTGCTGAGTTTACACTTTCTCTGGATCTGCCTTGTTGTTCCTTTACTCATGCTGTTAATGGGCGCTTTGGCCTTACACCATCACCTCTTCTACCAGGTTCTCCCTCTTGCTTTCTATCCCTTAGTTCTTTGCCATCAGCCTCACAGACCTTGCTGCCCATTCTTTCTCTGCCTTTATGCTTTGTTAAAACCTCTCATTTCCAACTTCAGCCAATTCTGATGACAGGCGATTAATTGGCAACAATGGGCTTTTCTTTCATTCATTCGAGGGAGTGTTTGGGGGGGGGGGGGGGGGGGGGCGGAAATCAGAGGAAGTGGATGTAGGGATCAGTTCCATTTCCTGACTCTGCAATGCTCTCACCACCCATGACCACTGCTATTTTAAAAGGAAAGGCCTGGTAATAGGCAGCAGAGACGGGAGAGTCAATGGGGAAGGCTCTGGCACTCTCAGATCAGCACTGCCAAAGGCTGGGGGCGCAGTTACTAATCGGATGCTGGAAAGAGTGGGCAAGAATCGGGTATCTCGAGTTTTTGGAATTGCCTGGACAGGACCACACAGAGAGCACATTCTCCTACTCACTACATTCACACCAACAGGCCTCGCTTGAGTAAAAACCAACTCACTTTCTCTCCAGCAATCAGTAACAAGGACAAGGTGGGACTAGGATGGACTCTTTCATAAAGAGCAACAATGAGCCTGTCCGATTGAACGTTCTTCATAGCCACAATTACCACCATCTCCAGCTGGATGCAAACACCAGACACCGATTAACCTCCCCTCCCTCATCAGCCTTCCAGAAGGACTGTTCTCTCCATGACAGCCTGGTCAAATCCTCCTCCACACCAAACATGCCCCACATTCCCACAGCACCTTCCCCTGCAATCTCAGAAGGCGTTTCCCCATTTACTTTCTCCCTCCTCAGTATCCAAAGCCCCGTTCACACATTCCAGGTGAAGCAGCGATTTGCCTGTACTTCACTCAATGTTGTCTGTTATATTCACTGCTCAGAATATGGTCTCCTCTACACTGGGGAGATGAAACACTGACTGGGTAACTGTTCTGCAGAACACCTACATTCTGTCTGCAAAAATGACCCTGAACTTGCAAATGCCTGCTGTTCCAACACACCACACTGTTCCCTGGCCAACATTACCGTCTCAGCACATGCTGGAAGAACAGACCTCAACTTCCACTTGGGAAATGTGAAACCTTTCTGAACTCAATAATATGTTCAATAATTTTAAGGCCTGAACACCTTTATCCCAACTCCCTACATACCAGGCCTTGTTATCACATGCCAAGAGTGTGGTGCTGGAAAAGCACAGCCAGTCAGGCAGCATCCGAAGAGGAGGAAAATCAACGTTTGGGCAAAAGCCCTTCATCATTGTTATCACATGGGCTGCTACCATAATAACCATAATAACCCATCATCAGTGACTAATGGACCCCTTTAGCAGCTAATAATCTCCCAGACTGACCTTTACCCACTCCGTTATTGACCCAACTGCTGTTTTCTCTCTGAATCCTATCCCCATGTATCATTTATGCCTGCAGCCCGCCTCCACACAACCTTCAGCATCTATCCCAACTTTTTCCTGGTTACAATCAGTTTGGAAGAAGTGTCACTGGACCCAAAATGTTAACGCTGCTTTTTCTCCACAGATGCTGCCAAACCTGCTGAGCATCTCCACCGATTTGATTTTCCATGTTGTACCACATTTCAATGTTAAGTGCTCAATTGCAACAATTTATTCCACATTGTTTCTTAAAATTATTTTAATTGTAACACAATTTTGGAAAATGTAGAACTACTATACCTTCTCTGCTGGACCTCAGAGGGGCTGACACTGACATCAGGAAAGAAACACGGTCAGTTAACTGAGTTTATTTGCAGAGCACTTAGACACAAAATCCCTAACTTTTAAATCGGCCAATCAACAGTGGCCGATCCACATCAAATTAACAGAACCACCAGAGAGTTCATTGGTCAGAATTTTGTGGCCACTATCATGGGTGAAAGCTTGACACAATCGGATGAGACTTTGCTGTTTGTCAGATCTAATCATCCATCCAAAGAAAGTTAAAACCTCCATGAACATAGCCCTCTGCCTGTCATTTTGTACAAACTCCTAAATTGCCCATATGTTGCTGGTACCAAACACAATTTCCAGACATACATCCTCCTTAAGGCTCTGCAACCCTGACCAGCTGCAAACTTTGGTCCTCCTGGTACATTATCCATTTATGCCAACCCAGACTGTGGCAGAAACGTACCCAGTGACCAGCCAGTATGCTGGAATCCCAGCCTCTTGTGATTTGCCCGGCAAGCTGTGCTCTGTTATCAAGCTTAAGTCCCACACGGCAGAAAGGTCACAGTCAGGAGAAGGGGCTCGCAACTTCAAGGTTGCCGCTGCATTTTTTTTTAAGAATGCTGGGTAAAGCAGGAACCACAGCCTCACATCTCAAAAGGTGCAGTACCCATCCACGTGTTCAACTATGAACCCTCAGAGGCTTTTTGCCAACTGCTAATGGTTCATGATTGTGGAGAGGCCAGTGATTCCACAAGTCTCTGACCATTGCCATTGCTCCTGCCCCTGCTCAGCCCTATCCAAACCATCCTGTGTCCGTATGTCTCTGGTACAGTCAGGGGCAGAGCTTCCAAATCAGTCAGACTCTTGAACAGTGACTGCCACTTTGAGAAATTTCATAACACCAGTAGGTCAATCAGCCCCTCAATTTGTTTTTAAGCCATTCAAATAAGACCATGGCTAATATGTGACCAACTCCATATTCTTCTCTGGGGACTATAAGGAGTTCAGCCAGGTGGAACAGAACCCATAGAACTGATTGGGGCTGTTAACCGGGGCCAGAGAGCCCTGGCTGACATATAAACAGGAATGCCAGTAGATCTGCTCACTCTCGAAGACTCTCTTGGTGGAAATAAAGGGGGATTGGTGACGGGATACCGGCCTCTGTAGAGATATTTTACCTTCAGTACCTGTGAGAGCATAACAAAACAGCTATCGATCTCGATTTTAAAATGAGCATTTCAACATATGTCTGGTGCAAATTCCAACCTTCGATCCTGTCTGTCAAAATATTTTCTAGTTTCACACCTGAAAGGTCTGGCTCTGGGCGGCACGATGGCACAGTGGTTAGTACTGCTGCCTCACAGCGCCTGAGACCCGGGTTCAATTCCCGCCTCAGGCGACTGACTGTGTGGAGTTTGCACGTTCTCCCAGTGTCTGCATGGGTTTCCTCCGGGTGCTCCGGTTTCCTCCCACAGTCCAAAGATGTGCAGGTCAGGTGAATTGCCCGTAGTGTTAGGTAAGGGGTAAATGTAGGGGTATGGGTGGGTTGCGCTTCGGCGGGGCGGTGTGGACTTGTTGGGCCGAAGGGCCTGTTTCCACACTAATATACCCTAATCTGATTTTTTAAGTTGTGCCCCCTTGGTCCCAGATTTCTCAACCGATGGAATGAAGGTGGATTGTGTAAATTACTTTAATATCTTGAAAACCACAAATCAGTTCATTCCATAATCTTCTGGATTCTGGGAATTACAACTGTGGTTTGTGTAATCTTGCCTCTCAATTAATACGTGGAGTCCAGCATCATTGTCGTAAATATATAATGCACTCCCTCGATGCAAATCCTTCCATAACGTATGAAGTTCAGAACTACTCTTGCTTCTCCAGATGTGGATTCTCGAGGGTTTTGTATAGCTGAAACATGACTTCTAACCCTTCTAAAATAAATCTTGGAAGCATTACAAGAGAAACAATTGCGCACAATTAACAAAATGTTATCCTGTTACCCTCCTATTGAAGATACATGGGCAGAAGAAGCTACTGTTAAACTCCAACTGCTTTCAAGCAAAACAACACAGCAAACCAAGGGATGGGCCTATAACTAAAAATAATACACTGCATAATCCATTACTGTAGAGACAACTGTCAAAAGATCACACTTATTTGGATAGGTCGCTCACTGAGTCTACTTTGGTATTTAACAAGATGGCAGCTGATTGGTTGTGACCTCAACAGCACTTTCTCCTCTGTTCCAGTAAGCTTGGACTCTCTTGCCAATCAAAACTCTAAACTCAGCCTTGAGTCTTTTCAATGGCCTGAACTCTCCTCCTGGACCTCCTCCACCGGCAAATCGGAGCCGCCTGACACTAGAAGAACACCTCAATTTCCATCTCGGGATCCTTCAACCACATGGCATCAACGTCGACCTCACTAGTTTCTAAATCCCCCTCCCCCCACCTCACAGATCCAAACCTCCAACTTGGTACCGCCTTCTTGAATTGCCCTACCTGTCTGTTTTCCTTTCCACCTACCAACTCCACCCTCCCCTCTGAGCTATCACCATCACCCCACTCCTGCGCCTTCCTAGCCACCTCCCCCCAGCCTCCTATTTATCTCCCATCCCCGCAACATTCCTTTATGCCCAAAATGCCCATCTGCTGTGTACTTCCAGTGCCACAATTTTCAACTCACCTTTTCAGAAGCAAATTCCAAAAAAGCTAAGAGCACTTCAAGAAAACAAATTATTCCTCGCATCCATCTTAAATTGGAGATCCCTTATTTTTAAACTGGAGCCCCTAATTCCATATTCCCCTTCTCCCTGGATTTTCCAATCAAGCCCCCTTAGACTATGTTTCAGCTGCCTTGACCCACAGCTCTAGACCTCTATCTGGTTCTCTTCCTATTCTTCCTCTGTTAAGACAAACCCTAAACCAATCTCTGCAGCCATTTGATATCACTTTATGGTGGCCCAGTCTCAATTTTTTTCTCTCAAAAATGCTCCTGTGAAGTGATTAAAGGTGTTAAGGTGCTACACAAATGCAGGTTTCTGTCTCTTAGCTGAGTCGATTATTAATCTACTCGCGTGCAAAGACATACAGGGGAAAAAAAAGATCTTAGCCATTTATGACGCTGAGAAGTCAGATTTTACAAACTCAATCACATCATTTTCCAAAATGGTTTCCAGAAGCAGGGAAACAGCAGTCAGGAAATAAAACAATTAAAAACATAAACAGGCACAATGTTTGAACAATAACAATAAAATTCTGAATGAGCACAGCACAGTGGGAGACCAATCAGCCTACTCTGCCACTACAGAACAAGTCAATTAGTACCACTCCATGGTCTTTAACCATGACCTTGCTGTCACTTTCTTTTACATGTTTATCCAATTCCCTTCTGAAAGTTATTATTAAATTGGTTTCCACACTGTTTCAGATCATGACTATGGAAAAACAGAATCATGTGGCTTCTGTTTCTTTGTCAATTAACATAAATCCATGTTACCTGATGTTTAAATCTATTCTCCCTAATTACAGCCCTGGCATCGATAAGAGAAGGTGGAAACTTCCTTGGGTATGACCCATGGACATTGTTGGCTAGACCTAGCATTTGCTGCCCCTTTCTAACCACCGAGCGGGTAGCTAAGAGTTAATCAATTGTTGTGGAGTCACATGCAAACTCAACCAGCAATTGACATTGGCTTTCCTTCCCTGAGGATTTTTACAACAAGTGACAATGGGTTATACGTTTGCCATTAGGTGTCCAACTGCAGGTCATTCACCATAGCTCCAGGAGCTCTCTGCAGGTTTACCAGGGTGTTGCCTGGTCTGAAGGCTTTTAGTTGAATAAATTCTGTTTTCACTTGGAAGACTGAGGCTGAGGGGCGACCTGATCGAAGTCTACAAAACTATGAGAGGCGTAGATAGAGTGGATAGTCACTTATGTTTTCCCAGGATGGAAAGGTCAACTACAAGATGGCACAGGCTCAAGGTGAGAGGGGGAAATGTGCAGGGAAAACCTTCCCACACAGAGGATGGAAGGTGCCTGGAATATACTGCTGGTGGAAGTGGTGGAAGCAGGCACATTAGCAATGTTTAAGGCATATCTTAACGGGAGGCAATCAGAGGGATTGATACATCAAACTGGCAATAAATGAGCAAATCTAAATAAGGAGTAGGAATTGGCAAGCCTGTTGCATTGCATTATATTGAGTTTCTTAAGGCTGAGTTCTGAACCAAACCATCTTCAGCTGCATCATCTTTTTTTCTGCATCATAAGGTCAGAACTGGGGATGGCTGTGGTGATTATACTCAGCAGTATTCTCAACTCCGCAGAGACTGAAACAGTCTGAGTCCAAATGCAGCAAGATCTGGACATTATCCAACATCCTGGGTTCTCTTCACATTCTTTGATGTCTTTCATTATTCTCCAGTAATCCATCAATTTCTGTCTTGAAGAGAGGGACTGAGCTTCTACAGCTCTCTGGGAAGAGAATTCCACAGATTACCCACCCTCTGAGTATGAAGTGGCTAACCCTTTACTGAGATTACATTTCCCAGTTCAAAGGGGGAAACATCCTCCATATATCCAACCTGCCACAGCCTTTAAAGATTTTGTAAGTTTCAACAAGAACACCTCTTTCCAACTCGAAAAGAATACAGGCCCAGTATCCTCATAAAACCACCTCATCCTTCCCCAGGATTAATCTGGTGAATCTCCATTGTGCTCCCTCTATGGTCAATTTATTCTTTCTTAGATAAGGGGACCAAAATTGTACACAGTATCACAGATGAGATCTCACCAAGGTGCTATTCAAATGTAGCAAGGCATCTTTATTTTTCTGATAAAATGTCCAGGTGTTGAAGGCCAACATATCACTTAGACTTTGTATTTGCTTGCTGACATGTAATGGCTCACACTCAGATCTCAGGTCCCCTTGGACACCAGCACTTCCCAACCCCTCATCACATTAAAGATATATCCCATCTCTCTTTCTGTTTTATCCCCTCTATCAAAGTGAATAACTTCACACTCATTCACATGATATTCAGTTATGTTCTAGTCCATTCATTCACTGTCCCTGTGAAACTCCCTTGTACCTCCTTTAACCTTAACACTACCACCTACTTTTATATTCCCCGTTATAACCCAACAGTTTTATTTGAAATCAAAAGCTTTTGGAACACTGCTCCATCATTAGGTGAAGTCAAACGAAGCAGCGCTCCAAAAGCTTGTGATTTCAAATAAATCTGTTGGAGTATAATCTCGTGTCGTGTGTCTACGGACTTTGTCCACCCCAGTCCAACACTGGCACCTCCACACCATACATTTATGTTATCTGCAAGTTTATAAGTATTACAACTGGTCCTCACTACATTCATTTCGATTGTGATCAGTTTTGGGCCTAGCACTGATTCTTGTAGCATTCCTCTACTGCTGCCTGCCATCCCGAGAACCATCTGTTTATTCCTATTTTCTGCCTGTTAACCAATACACAATCAATCCTAGTAAAATCTCCCAAATTGTGCTTTAATTTTATTTACTACGTTCCTGTGTAGGGGCTTTGGAAACCCAAACATACCAGCTCGCTTCCTTATTAGAAGTTCTCCTCAATATTACGAGCAACATCTTCAAAAGAATCAAACAATTTGTCACACTTTATTTTCCTTTCATAAATCCACATCTATATGCTCAGTTTTACCATAATTTCCAGTTGTAACATGCTTATAATAGACCCTACCACACGAACTGTAGTACTCCACTCTATTCCTTCATTTAATATTTGTTATCTTCCAGTTGTGATGGTACTATTCCTTTAAGAGGTACATTATGTCCTTTTCTTCAAAGAGAGGTTTTCACCCAGAGGTGATGAGCTGTCTTTTTTAAGCCAATAAACTAAACAGCTGGTCAGGCTTGGGTTTTTATTTTAAAAGTTAGAACAATAGAAGCAGCATGAAAGGGAGGATTCAGGCTCCCCCTGAACCAGGCTTTTAGCTTAGCCTTCAGTAGCTGTTGGGATTTTGAAGTTGGTTGTGGAAGCTGTTACATCTCGTTCTCTGTTACAGCTAAAAGCCAGAGTTCTCTTCCTTCTACCAGAATTGCATGTGAGACAATCAATTTTACCAAATTCATCTTTGCCAAGGGTGTCTCTACAGGGATAGTACTATATTGGAACAGTTGTTGTCTAGTAATTAAATAATCTATTATGCTGTTAATTTTTCCAACTGAGTTAAAGTTATACTAATTCTTCTTTGTTTTGTTTGCGTTTTAACTGGGGGTAAGAATAAAGTGGGTTTTGCTTAAAGCTGAGCAGCATAATCAATCAAATTATATATCAAAAATATATGCACCTTACACTTGCCTTTAAATAAGATAAATCTGGGTCTGGGCGATCTCCTAGATGTGCAAAGGGTCTGGTCTGCAGGTAACTTTCCATAACCTACAGAATTTCTAAATATTACCACCAATGCATTACCCATCTCTATAAATTACCTCCTTCAACATTCCAGGATATAACCCATTTAGTCCAAGAAATTTATCAATTTATCCAGTTAATTTTCCAAGTGCTACCTCTTTACTAATGCTAGGTTTTCGGTTCTATAAGTCCCTAGGTTGTCCAGCATTTCTAGGAATATTTCTACATCTTCCTCAGTGAAGACAGCCAGAGATTAATTGTTTAGCTTCTGAAAAAAGGTATATTTTTCAATGCCTTTTTCTTGCATTCATCAGGAGAATCCACACGAATACCAACGTAAGAAGGAAATGTTTACATCATATAAGAGGAGAGTGCTGATTGGTTAAGGTTTGCAAGTGGACTCTGATTGGTGAAGGCATGATCAGGGATCTTCTACTAGTTCAAACTGATTGACAGTTAACACCAAACTTTCATAATTTTTTAAACCAGGCAGGTTGATTCTGATTCATTAAGGTACTGCCCTGAGAAATGAATCAGCAAATGACTCTCACTTATTTTGCTGAGTTGAAACAGTCTGTGTATGCGTGTGCACACACGCGTATCCATCCATTCTGTCCATAAACAATCAAGACGTAGGTTCCAGTAAATGCAAGTGTACCACACTTTGAAGCTGACTGTCAATCCAAAATTGGTTGTCAGTGTAATTCTTTGTATGCTCAGGATTGTACAACAAATGCTGTCCAAGTGTGGAAGCACTCCTAGTTTTGGACACTGATACAAGATCTGTAAGCGTGAGCTGGTTGGGAATAGCAAGTACCTTAATTGTGAACAGAGATATGATCTGCCAGTTGTTGGATTGTATGGCATTACACCGCCATTGAAATTCATATACCATTCATTTGTGTAAGAGGCAGAACATCTTTTTGACTCATCATCCTCCTTCCGTTGTAACCCATACTACGTTTTTATTTTTCTCTCCCCCTCATGTTTACCTAGCTTTGCCATCCATGCTAATCACTTTAAATACTCCCCATGGTAGGAGTATTTTAAAATTATTGGTTCATTGCTTTAATGTCACCTCAAGGCCAGCAGTGATTACTCATCTGAAAGGTAAGTAAAGTGGGTTGTGTCATAATCTGCACTGCAACATTCTTCAAACCACTGCATTTGGCCTGAATCCTTATTCAATCACTTTTCAGCCCTTTGGCCAGGGGCTCATAAATAGAAACATCTTCTCCATATATCGTCTGCCAAACCTTTTTATAATCTTCAGACCCATATCAGGTCACTTGTCAGTTTTCAGTTTTTGTTTTAAGGGACAGAGCCCCAGCCTGTTCACTCTTTCCGAATAGGAAAATCCAATGTGTTCTGGTATCATTTTAGTAAATGTCATTTAATTAAAAACTCTGCGCTTACATTCCAGAATTACTCTGTCATTAGGATCCCTTTGAATCTGTCAATATAAATCCGTGCCGATCCTAGGTATTTCTGGGCAGTCACCCAACAGTAAGTTGTAACTCTCATGAAATTATTTTCATTTCGGTTAGGGGCCTGTGAGGTGATGGTGGCACCTATTTCTGGATAAAAGAATGCTACAGTTAAGCCCTTTCCTAGTAATCAGATGTAGGTCAAAATCCGACATCCCCAGGGCAGCGTTAACCTAAACTAATGCTTGCTGAATTGTCATAGACACCAACATGAAAAAAAGTCTGTTTTGAAAGCGTTAAGTTTTACAGCACAGCCTTCCATCAGGATGCGAGACACAGACACGGGATGGGTTGCAAAAAAATTAAACCTTTTTCTCATAAATGCTACAATTGCTTAAAGTGTGGTGAATGACCTAATGAAAACATCATTTTGAAAAATAATTTTGAGATGCGCTCTTTAAAAGTGACTAGATAGCACGGACAGGAATGCAGCAAGGTGCTGGTTAGTGTGTAACAGCTGCAAAGTGGGGCTGTCGCACAGAAATGATGCCTGGCGGATTTTAAAATGCCCTCTGACTCCAGCTTAAAACTGGTCAGATCTGATCTCATCAGGGTCAGGACTTAGCTGCAGTCAGGTATGTGGAGATGGCAGTGACACTGAAAGATTTGCTTGAGAGGTGAGATCTCTGTTTGAATTTCCAACTTGACCAGAATTCCTTTGATCCACATCCACTTCCCGCCACCTGACAGAGAAGTGTTCATCACTCCTGGTTTTCCTCACTTTTCCCACAGAATTTCAGCATTACTGCAAAAATCAGAATTTGTCACTCCAATCTAACTGGTGGTGAGTCAACCTCTTGAGAAGCATTATTGTCTGCGTGTTTTCAGAAATCCCCACTGTGCTGGTGGGGAGTGTGCTCCAGGATTCTGACCCAGCGACAGTGAAGGAATAGTGGTACTGTCCCAATTCAAAATAGTCTGTGCTTGGAGAGAAGCTTACAGGCGGTGGTGTTCCTGTGCATTTGCTGCCCTTTCCCTTCTGGGTAGTAGAGTTTGTGGGTACTCTTGAAAGGAACCTGGCAAGTTATATCATCAGGACTCTTTTAGAACAAGACGTTAATACATTCATTCTGCACGACTCCACAAACAGCAATGTGGCAGTGACCAGTGGTCTTTATTTTAATAAAGATAATGTTGTTCATGACACTGGGAAAAAAAATCTTGACGAAGGAGCAGTGCTCTGAAAGCTTGCGATTTTAAATTATCCTGTTGGACTATAATCTGGTGTCTGATTATACCTAGAGGGGTCCATTTCTAAGCATTCTGAATGTCACCATGGAACATCTGAATTGTGACTAATTTAACTTTTCAACACTCAGTCTGCTCAGGAGTGACCTGGAGTCAGAGGAGGTTAGAAAGAAGAGTTGCAGGTCCACAGAGGGAACAGACAGGTCCTACCCACACGGGCAAATGGTGGGCTCTTCTATTTTGTCATCTCAGGTCTCCAAGGAGCTGTGTTGATGGTGGCCAGAAAATATTTTCATTTATTCATTTCAGTTGAGCACAAGAGCCAGCACACTGGAAGACCAGGAGCAGATCAGAACGACCGGCAGACTAGAAAGCTGGCACACTGACTCATAACATTGATCTTTTATCTGTGAGGAAATAGGGTCGACTTTTATCAGAGATATGTGGAAAACTCCAGATTATTTGGCCAAAAATAGGGGCTTGACCTTTACAGGAGGTGGACGATTACTCAAGTATATACAGTCGGTGTGGAATCCTTAATGTATTTTGTGGTGATGACTTTATTGGGGTATATGTTTGGGGCATATTCCTTTATCCTTGGTAAATTATAATGACAGTGCTTGAAAGCAGTTTGTGTGAGAAGCTCCGGTCTGCTGGCTTTGGCCCATCAGTTTGAGACTATGCTTTGGACCTAGTTGCTGGGACTACAAGGGCTCCAAACTGGTGTCACCTCCTCTTGCTGGATTCTGTAATGGTTCACTTATTCAGACCATTTATCTCTCAGCAGTAACTACAGCCTTGGATCCAGCCAATACCACCTGGCTCTAGCTACTATGTGCTGGTTTCGAAGAAAGCTAAGCATACATGCACAGTGGTCCTCTCTCAACAGTTTATCTTTTAAATATTTAGAGTGTGCACAGGCAGCAGAATCCCACTTCTCTAAACATTTAATTCTGGGTAGGCTTATAAAGTGGTCAGATGGCCTTTGAAGTGCTAGTTTTACACTGCACTGGAGTTATGTCTGCACTTTAAAATAAAAAGTGGATTAATTTAAAAAAGTCTTCACACTCCTGCATTCCAACAAATGCCGTGGTATGAATAAACGAACAGAACAATATTGTGTTTCACCCCACAACTCTCTCCCTCTGCTTTTTGATTAATTTGAATCTTTTTCTTCAAAGAGAGCATAATGAGGATGCTTTGGTCAATTTGCGTCAGAGAAGTTACTAAGCATTACTCAAGTCAGTTACTAAACCTTGAACAATGGCTTTCAAAGCTGGCACGAGGAGCAGACTGAGGGAAAACCCTGTTTCAGCCAGCACACCGGAGCTTCTCATGTAAACTGTTTTCAAGCATTGTCACTACAATTTACCAACTATAAAGGAATATACCCCAATCAGGCCATCACAAGTAAACCCAGTAAGGATTTCACACTTACTGTATATACTCAAGTAATAGTCGATCTCATGTAAAGGTCAAGCCCCTATTTTTCGTCAAATAATCTGGAGTTTTCCACATGTCTTGTGTAAAAGTTGACCCTAGTTCTTCACAGATAACAGATCAACGTTTGAGTCAGTGTGCTGGTCATCAGTTCCGGCTCCAGTTTTCCAGTTCTGCCAGCTATTCTGCACCGCTCTCAGTCTTCCAGTCTGCTGGCTGTTATATTGCCCTCCGGGTTTTCAGAATTACCATAATTCATTGTTCATTATTCTCTATTCGTTTAGAGATCAATTGGGCTTCTGCTAATGATATGGTATGAATTTTAACGAGCATGAATTTCAGCCCCTCAAAAATAGTATCCACGTAATTTAGTCTTACAAGGTAGTAAAAAAAAATGTCAACTATTACTTGAGTATAAATGGTATAGTCAGAGAGTGGCTAGAATGTGAAGCCCTGAGGAGAGAAAGTAAGTTGTAAAAGAGACAGCAAAAGGATATAAACCCATTAAGTGAATGGGAAAGATGTAACAATATAAATAGAGTATAAAATGGGAAAATGGGAAACTGTTCACTTTGGTAGGGAAATTGAAAAAGCAGACTGGTGTTAAAAGTCAAGACTGGTCAATAGCGGTGTGCAGTGGACCACAAGAACTATAGAAAGTTACAGGTATAGCAAGCAATTAGGAAAGTAAATGATAAAGTTAGCTTTATCGCAAGGGGATTGAAGTTTAAGAGTAAGGAAGTCTTGCTACCATTATAAGTGCTTTGTGATTTTGGTGTAATTGGACAAAGGACATTGTGGGTGAGTGAAGATTCACAAGATTTATTTCTGGGTTGAGCATGCGTACATGGAGTAGAATGCACTGATATTGTCTGGAGTTGAGACCAATGTGAGGTCAGATCGATGTTTTGCAGATTGGCAAGCTGAAACTAATAATACAAAACAGCTTACAATTCCAATGGTACATTGCTGTACTTCGAGGTGTGGTGCTGGAAAAGCACAGCAGGTCAGACAGCATCTGAGGCGCAGGAGAAATGACATTTCAGGCATAAGCCTTCATCCTGATGCCCAAAACATCGATTCTCCTCCTCTTTGGACGCTGCCTGGCCTGCTGTGCTTTTTCAGCACCACACTTGTGACTCTGATCTCCAGCATCTGCAGTCCTCCCTTTCTCCACCTGCACTTTGAGGGACTCAAGATCTGGGTGTCCTGGTACACAAATCATAGAAGGTTAGCACGCAGGTACAGCAAAGGATCAGCGATACAAGTGGAATGTTATTGATTACTTCAAGGAGAATGGAATAGGAAGGCAGAGAAATTGTGTTCCAGCTATGGAGATGTATTTCAGAAAGGACAGAATTACATGAGAAGCAATGCAGAGAAGGTTCACTTGACGGATAACTTTGAATGCATGGGTTTCCTTTATTTAAAAGGTAATTTTGGGAAGTGGGCATTGCCGGCTGGGTCAGCATATATTGGCCATCCCTAGCTGCCCTTGAGAAGGTAAAGGCATGCTGACGTTTTGAACCCCTGAAGCTGGTTTGGTGCAGGGAACGCCATAATGCTGCTGGGATGGAACTCCAGTTTTCCAGCAGTGTATTCCCAATTCAGGAAGGTCAGTTCCTATGTTGTTGGATAGATGCCAGTGTTGTAGCTCTACTGTTATAGTTTGACTTAGGGTGCAGCAAGTTATTAAGCTCAAGTCTTCAACTCTATTGCCAGAATGGTGTAAGATCTCATTATCCACCACCTTCAGTCATTTCATGGAGTGATTCAAACTAGCTGAACAATAGCATCTGTGATACTGGGGACCTCTATAAGAAACTGGATATGGATCATCTATGGACACTCCTGGCTGAATATTGATGCAAATGCTTCAGTGTTATTCTGTGTACCAACGGGTTGGGCTCCTTCACTAACGCCTGTCCTGAACTGCCTACAGGGCAGTTAAGAATCAACCACATTGTTGTAGGTCTGGAGATACATGTAGACCAGACCAGTTAAGGATGGCAGATTTTCTTCACTAAAGGACATTGATGAACCAGATTTTTTTTTAAACCTCTGGGCAGTTGAAAACAGTTTCACCATTAGACTCTTAATTCCAGATTTCGATTGAATTCAAATTTCATGACGTGACTTAGAATTTGAGTCCCCAGAACATAACCTGAGTTTCTCGACTAATAATATAGTGAAAGAACCATCAGGCCACCACCTCTCCTCAGTGTTACACATGGAGACAATTAATGCTCAATATTACTACTCAGAGTATGAAATATTTCCAGTGAACTGGTTTGGAAACTGCCTAACCCTTGCCTGCGGTTAAAGAATCAAGTTCAAAAGAAATATTGTTTGTTTTAAGAAGTTAAAAAGTCGCTCCAAAATGCTGACTAACCCCCAAGCAATGTATAGGAGTAAAGATAGTTGAGTCACATTGCTTATGTCACTGTCGGGGAAACTCAAGCAGCAAGAACTACTTTATCATTTAATTTAGCTCAGGAAGGAAAACATCAGTACGCTATAAAACCATTACTAACATGAAAGTTAAGCTTTTACTTATCAAGTAACAGAAGGGTGAATGACCTTAATACTATGCACAGGACTGAATAGCTCAGCTTGTGCTGAGATTCTGCCTACACTGGGCGATGTGAGGAGAGGGGTTTGATATTCTGTCTTTTGAATTATGACTGCCTCCTACTACCTTTGCCCTCGCAACAGTTGAGAATCTGTGCGCTCCTCCAACTCTGGTCCTAGAATTTCCCTGCTCCATCGCTGACAAGTCGTCTCAGTTTTTGTTTTCAAATCACTCATGAGATCTGGGCATCACTGGCTAGGCCTGCGTTTGTTACCCATTGCACCATACCCTAGAGAAGCTGGTGCTGAGCTGCCTTCTTGAACTGCTGCAGTGACCCACAATGTGTTAGTGAAGGACTTTGACCCAGCGACACAGAAGAAATGGCGATATATTTCCAAGTTGGGAGGGGTGAGTGGTTTGGATTGGAACTTGCAGATAGTGGTGTTCTCATGTATCTGGTATTCTTGTCCTTCTGGATGATAGTAACTGTGTATTGGAAGGTGTTGGGTAAGGAGCCTCAGAGGGGGGTAATCTTGCAGTGCACCTTGTAGATAAGTCAGTGGTAGCAGATCGTACTGTCAGTGATGAAGGCAGTGGATGTGGTATCAATCAAGTGGGCTGCTTTGTAATGGAGAGAGTCAAAAACCCTCAGTGTTGTTATCTCTATCCCAAACTCTGGGATTATGATACAAAGCTGTTCCATCTTACTTTCTGCTCTTTTAAGTCACTCCCCAAAACCTATCCCAACAGCTTCTTTAGATTGCACTAGCAATCTAGAGACCCAGACGTATGAGGACTCTATTCAAACCTCACCACTGCAGCTGGTGTAATTTATATTGATTAATAATTTTAAATAATTGCTAAAAACAAAATCTGGAACTGAAAGCTAGCTTCATGATCAGAGACTAACAAAATGATCATCGATTTATCAAAAAAAAATCCCATCTGGCTCACTAGTTCTGAGAGGAAATTTATCGTCCTTTTGTGGTTTGGTACACATATGACTCCAGACCTGGAATAATGTGGGTAATTCTCAACTACCCTTCAAACTAGCTGAGCAGGCCATTCAACAGAAAGGCAATGACGGGTAGCAAATGTTGGCATTGCTCACATCCCATGAATGATTGACTCTAAGCCACTTTTTTAAAAACAAAGTTTTACCCACGAACATACAAAACAGGAAGAGGACTAGGCCATCAAGTTTGCATTCTTGACACTACCTTCCCAATAAATCCCTGACTAACGTGGGAGCCAGGAAGCTAGCTACCTTTTGTCTTAAAAGTATTCAATGACCCGAGACTCCACAGTTCCCAGGGAAGAGAATTCCAAACACTCATGATGCTCAGAAGTTTAAAAAAGCTTTAAATTGGAGAATATGAAGTTTGGAACAGTGCTAGCAGCACCTCTGAAAAGTACCCTAGACCATTTTACTATGTACTATAAAAATGCAAACTGTTGTCAGGTGGCAAGGCAGATTTCTTTCGTTGGGAGTAATAACATCTGTATGGGCAGCTAGCTCACAGGTGGCTTGCCAATGCGGTGTTGAAACCTGTCACTTGTATGAGTCTGCAACAGTGATCAGAGTGTTGCAGTACCGATGTAACACAGGAGCAACTTGTTCGTTCCATTGTATGTGCTGGTTTCAATTCTCAAAACACTTTCATTAATATCCTCTAAAGTGCTTTGGAATAATATCCTGCTTTTTAATATCCCTCTCTTCAAACACCTTCTAGCTTTATCCAATTTGCAGCTTTCCTGTTGGACACAGGAAGTGCAACTGAAGGGTTCTCTACAGTTCCAAAATAATTGTCCATTTAAAGTAGTGCATGCAGGACTAAACCCATTTAAAAAACTGATTCTCAGCAAGCATAGTTTAAAAATATACTTGGCAGGAACACAAACTTCCTGGTTCATTAAATTCCTGTGAAAAGGCAAAAGGCTAATTTTCACTTGCACTGAGGCTTTTAAAATCTTATTTACGTTATTTGGCAATATAAATTTTCCTGCCTCACTCCCTTTTCCTGAATATACCGAATTGTATACAATCAATTGTAAGTTTTAAAAAAGATATAACTGAGTGTTTGTCTAATAAAGGTGACAGAAGCTGTTACAAAGGCGTCGAGCACTTTACACACAGTCAGCTTCAACAACAAAATTCTGAGAACATGTTTTTTTGCATGGTATCCATCGCCAGCTCATCCAGAAAAATTGGCAGGAACGTATCCTGCCCAGGTAAGGATGTCCTGTGGCCATTTAACAGACAGCATTAAGTGGCTGCAGGCAAGAGAGAGGCTCCTTGCCTCCAAGAGCTGTCAGCCAATCTGCATTGGTCAGCAGTTCTGTCGTTCCATCAAGAGCATTGGAATGGTGTCACTGCTGGGAGATAGAGTCATTAGACTCAGATTGCTGGAACTCCAGAGCACAGGGAAATCCAGGACCTGGCAGCCAGGAGAGAAGGAGGGGCTCTGGGCGATTAGAATTGGAAGGACTGACCGAGAGGGCACACCCAGACTATATCATGAGGCTGTAATGGAGGAACCCCTTCCCCACTCTTTCCCCACACAAAGACAATCAGCATAAGCAACCGAGCTTCCTCCCTGTCCTTAAATCCTTCCGATCAGCCTCAAAAGATTAGACACGCCTTTCAGGGAATTTTTGATTCATGAAAGCCACAGTTTCAATCTTCATAATGTTTGCCTGGAGGAAGGATTTCTGCTCACTCAGTATTGGAGGTGGGATAAGCAGCCCGGTAACTTAGCAACTGGGGAAGAGGTGACGGTGCAGCTGAGCAGGACATCATGTAAAAAAGAACATTGGCCTTTTGGACAAAGTTACTGAAGGTAGCACCAAGAAAGAAATGAAAAGGGGTGAAAGATGGATCCTAATCGACCCCAGAGGTTACTTACATAACCAGTTTCTTAGAAATGGATTTGATCAAGTCTACATGGAAGTTCATACAAATAACACCCAGGGACAAACCCCTGGCCATTACTTCAGTTATCCTTCCAGAAAACACTATCAGGCCTGAACCATCTTTATAAATCCACGCTGGCTCTTTGATCAGCAGGAACCTTCCTGTGTTCTGTCTCTTTCCTTTAATTATAAACTCAAGCTAATTCCTAACGGGTACTTGGCTTGCTAGACTATAATCTTTTGCTTTTCTTTTTTCACCTTTCTTAAATAGCAGATCAACATGTTCAATCCCCAATCTGAACGGAAGAGCTCAGGCATCAACAGGACTTTGGAATATTGCAATTAGAGTATCAGCAACATTGTTAACGGTACCTTTTAAATCTGGTGATGGCCATGAGATGTGAAGATATTCCCTATTCCCATATTTGCCCAATTCCTAGCTCCTGCTTCTTCACTACTGTCTTATGTTAACATTGCTAAGATGTTATCCTGGACTTGAGTTTCCTTGGAAAAATATTGGAATGCTAATTCCTTCGGCTAGTCCAGGAATTCTGAGTGAAAAATCAAATTAATACCAGATTACCAGCAAATATGTAACTGTGGATTTTCATTTGGCTCCGTACTGGCTCTCAACGGGCTGAACTCACTCTGCTGAGTACTCGATTAACTGGTGGAGAAAGGTGACCATTCTGTTAATTTGAATATAGAGCAGAAATTAAATCATCCATTGTGTCACTCAATGAAGTTGCAAGTGGCAATAATTAAAGATTGCCCTCTCTTTGTTTACCCAAGTTATAAACACCATCACTCCAATTGATTTGGGATCCTATTATGTACTATGGTAACAGCTTTCGAAGGACAAAGCTCTGCACACCTTCTGCCTCGATTAGCAAGGGGGCAAATACCAACATTTATTGCCAATGTTGTCTGAGGAGGGCAGACCACTGGCGACGTAAGGGTCACTTCCCAGTCCAGAAGGAGCTCAGCAGATCACATGCCAGGCAGGAGGGGGGGTTCTGTACCTGAACCAGTCTCCCCTTCTACATCACAGCACCTCCCCCTCCTACCCACTCACCCCCACCCCGGCTCCTCGCCATGACACTTCCACTTAGCGACTTGGTCCTGCACTCAATCTGTGGACTGTTTATCGTCGTGGTAAACCCTGCCATTTGCAGAATCCTACCCTAGATTTGAGCCACTGCCTATCCTTACGACAGAACTTTCTGCCACGTTAAAGTGCTTCAGAAAATGAGGGACCTTGTTTTTATAGAATGAGGCAGGGTGTTTGTGATAACGATCAGGGGATGAGAGGCTGATAAAAGTCTTTTTTGGTGGCGTTATTAGCTGTGGAAGAAATGTTTGCTCAAGATGTTGGGAAAACTCTATGAAAACACTGATACACATCTCAAACTCATAACATCCCAGCCTAGAGGAGAGACTGGTAGCAACTGACTGCAAAAGCTGTTCTGCAATCCTAACTAGTGAATCATAAGTATTACTGAACAAACACAACCATGTTTTGAAATGCCCATGTTCCAAATCCTCTGTGATTTTTATCTTTATAGGGAAAACCTGTAGAGATAAAAATAGTCTTAAGGAAACAATGTGAATGTCAGATATAGCAGTTAATTACAACATCTGAAGCACTACAGAGAATTCAGTGCGGGCAATGGCCAGTCTCTGGGAACTAAGAAAACTAGACTTTCACTGAAAAAGAAATTTAAAGAGAAAATGAAAAAAAACAAAACAAGTACTAACTTTTGTCATTGCTTTTCTGCCAGTTTTCCCAGGTTGCCTTAGCCACACCTTCTTGTTGCTTGATTAATGTGCTTTATGGTGCCATGTTCAAACTCCTAAACAATCATTCTAATTTTCAACTTTGCCTTTGGTGCTAAAAAACAGTGCAAATGTGATAAATCTGAATTGCTTAATTATCTACAGTCATGTACAAATGTAAAGGTTACTGAATGACAACAGCCTTCATTGGGAAACTACAGTGAGATTGCCTTCAAGGAGTTCTGGATGTCAGAAGCAAAAAGTTCCTTTTTCCAAACTAATGTTGAATTGTGACTGGAGTTTCTTGCGTTGAATGGTAAAGGTCCTATTTATATGCACTGGCAACTCTAATACTTAATCGTGTCCCATTTATACGCAGTTCCCATTCTCCCAACTGTTGGATACAAACTCTAGTCGGTCACATAATAGTCGGCGTGGTTAGTTAGTGATTCCAGCATACTGCTTGCTCCTCTAACTCACCAGCCAGGCCACCAGGCAGTAACATCTCATGGCGCTGTCCATGGGTCAGGACTCGAGGTACCTGCCATCCACAGGCAAGCGCCATCAAACAAGGACCACCCCCACTGCACACTCATGGCACATCACTGACTCACTTACAACTGAACAGCAGTTTGGAGTTCACTGGCTCCTTTCACTGGAATGTTGCTGCCAGGACCATTTGCAGACAGTGACAGGCAGCCAACACACGGACTGGACCCAGCATCACAAGGCTCCTCGCTCACGCTCTCAGCACGCACTCACTCACCTCTTGGCTATCTATGTTCACAGCATCGCTGCCCTCCTTTGGTTTTTGTGATTTATGCCTTCAGCCAAAGCACAGAGGCTCACAGTAGTTATGTGTACAGAGCCAGCCAGCTTGGCTTGGTCATCAACAATCATCAGTCAAAGGGGCGGGTGCTATATCACCATCACACCGGCACCATCTGCAGCAAACACATCACAAGGTGGTATCTCAGAGCTTCAGCGAGTAGCGCTCTCTATGGTGAGTCAGGTTAAAGGGAGACAAGCTTCAGTCAAGGCTGGGTCAATGACAGCAGCCTCTATTAGTCCAGGGGCTTGCACTCTGTCAATCAGCTGCTTGGAGTGGTCAGCAACAGGGTCTACGATACTCCAGCCTGAAGAGTAGGCCACAATCAGGCCTACAGATCAGATCCATGCTGCCGAGGGAAACTGGAAACAGATTCCCTTTCCTTCAGAGCAACTACCTTCTCCCACATCCTGGCATGAGGAGCTGAGGCTGCACGGAGGATTGGTTGCAGCTTTTAAAAGCTAATGACCCAATGGCATGGTGCAATCACCACATGCACTGGTGCTGACACTGCTGAACAAGGTGGTGATGATGTCAGCAGCACATGGACAGACCAATCCCATCGCAGTTACGGGACAGCTTCACTATGCATGATTCAGTGATTGCCAGAGCCCAAAGTTAAATGGCTTGGAGACATTACATTTTGAGAATGTTACAATCGCCCTCTCTACTCAGAGACTGAACATTCCCCTGCACAAATCCCAAACCATTCCTTCGCGATCTCACATTTGATTTTCCGTGCTCTATACTTGCTTCCCCAAGTGTACTCAATAACTCTTCTTTCATGACTTCCTGCTGCCGACCTCAGAACATCAAAGGTGTTTCTGCAGCTGCTGTTTGGACATCCCACTTTCAAAACACGTTGTAAAACTAATGCATTCATCTGAGCACACTGGGGCTAGTGATCGAAGAGAGGACGGAGAATATTGGCAGAGTATCTGGGAGTTTTGTTACAAGGGGCTCAATACTGCAGTAATGAGCACCATACAAAGTTGAGTGAACAGTGGCTGGTCAGGCAATGAGTTGATGTTGGGGCCCCTGAGAGTTTCCTCGCTCATCAGTGAGATCCCAGAGATTAGTAAGCAAAGCTAGATGGGGGTAAGTGGAAGATCATTTCATAATACAAACAATGTGCACAAAATTAATATCAGCCATCTAGAACAGTACAGTCTCCAGTCTACTATTTTAAGCAGAGAATCTTCATTTTAACTGTATTGTGTTATCTTGTACTCACCTTTGGAAAATCCCATTAGAAACACCCCAGCGACAGTAAGCAGATCCTGAGCTGGGTTTGGACATGAGCATGGGGTTGGCGGGATGGTGGAAGACACAAGAACAGGAAGCAGGCATTTGTAAGTACTTCCCCACATAATGGAGTCAACTCTATTGATATATTTCCCTATCGCAAGTCAGGAATCTTGAGCACTGACACTCAACATTGAGAATGCCTAGGGTTCAATCCAAAGGAAAAGTTGAGTCACAGTAAATTACACACAAAGAGACTACTTCAGGGGAAAGATGCATTATCTTAAATACCAATTTTCATTCTCTAACGTCACCTCTGCCATTCAGCTTCTGGACCCAAATTATTCTCATAACATCTTCCATAACTACAGGGTATCCCTCAGGGATTTACAGTTAATTAAGCACTTTTGAAGTTCAGGACCTGTCATAGTGTAGAAAATGCAATAGCTAAAAGTGCAGACAGCAAGGGCACACAAACATGACATGAGATAATGACCAGCTCATCTGTTTATAAATATTAGTTTAGGTTGAAATG
This sequence comes from Chiloscyllium punctatum, assembly GCF_047496795.1. Classification (NCBI taxonomy): domain Eukaryota; kingdom Metazoa; phylum Chordata; class Chondrichthyes; order Orectolobiformes; family Hemiscylliidae; genus Chiloscyllium; species Chiloscyllium punctatum. The sequence goes on from NC_092743.1 coordinate 16,169,881, forward strand.
TTGGCCTGGACACCAGGACAACTCCCTTCTCTCCTAAACAGTGAGTTTTCTGAATCAAGAGTAAGAGTGCTAGCCTCTGGGCAACTATTCGAGATCAAAACGACCAACGGCTGTGTCAGTAATTGCAGTTTGTACTGAGCAGGGAAAACAAGAGTCTTAACCAAAGGACAGGAGGATGAGAAAGATTCCTGGCAACTTGAGTGAGCTGGAGCTCAATTATTTTGTTTTGATGCACCACAACCGTAGTAGTATATGTAGGAAAATGGTGAAAATCAAGATTGTTTGTTGCTGAAAAGGTTCAGCAGAAAAGGCTGCAATGATACCAATCGAGTGGCATTGGGGAAATTCCACAAGGTGGAGGGGTAGGTTCTCCCAATCAGGCAATAATGGATGGCTTGATGAATTTTTACACACATGAAGAGAAAGTGTAGATAACTTCTGAACCCACCCAAAAAAAAATCACAGCATTTAAAAAATATCAAGACTTGAGCATGTTTCTTGAAACAGTGAGTGTTTTTTTTCCCTGAAAGAAGTGGGAGGGAACTGGAAAATACACAAAAGTCGTTATGTAAACTTTTATCCACGAACAATTCCAATGTTTAATCATTTTTCCCTGTCAGTTAATTTATCAAGAACAACATGTTACTAAATTTACTTATGTAGTGAGGAAGGAGGTGCAAATCAAATTATTAACCAGATGTGCTGTGTATTATTTCCAAACACAGAAAACTCTTGCTAAGGTTCTGGCCATTCTCAGCATGTTGTTTTTTTAAATTGTATGACAAACACCACAAATTAAAGGCTTTCCTTAATTAGAGTCATGTGGTCTGTCAATGTGGTTTCTTCAATTTGTAAGGTTAGGACTGTACAAAAATCATGCACAAAAATGTTTTGATGTATCTACATCTTGCCAAGTAATCATTTTGCAAGATTGGGTCAGGATTGTGGACCTCCAAATGTGCCAAAAACTGGCAATATAGTGTTTTGAGTAGATTTAAAAAAAAACAATGCTTTATCCATTGGCTACACAGTGGAGGGAGGGGAAGTTAGTTTATGAGCAAAGGTTAGATAAGCTGAGCTGTATCCATTGGAGAATGAGACACAACTTATAAGACACTGAGTGTACACTGAAGGGTTGTCTTCCCCTGTGGGAGGGGCTAGAACTTGGGGACACAGTTTAAAACTAATGGGTTTTCTGGTGAAGATAAAGATAAGGAGGATTTTTTTTCTCTTGAGATTCAGGAGTTTTTGGAACGCTCTCCTCCAGGAGGTTTGGAGACGTTTTAAGACAGAGGTAGCTAGACTCTTGACTAATAAGGGAATCAATAATTATCAGGATTAGGTAGGAATGTGCACTGAGATCAAAATCAGATCAGCTATGAATGGTGGCCTAGGCTGGAGGGGCCAAATGGCCTACAGCTGGTCCTACTTCAATTGATTGTTTATTAAGATGCTGTGGTTTACTTGTTACTAATTTTCCTAATGGCAGCTTCTTATTTGCATATGAATCCTAAAGTCAGTTCTGCAACGGTTCACCATGTCACTATTAATTATAAGTTTAAATCATGATCATCAGATCATTCAAGACAGATGGCCATCACATTCTGTCCTCCCCACATGCACAGTGTTTGAACGTTCAGACACGAGTTGGTAACAATGACATAAGAGGGACACTGTCTGTTCTCCAGCTCAGACCAATCATGACCAGTTATATCCAATTGCACAACCCCTCTGGATCTTACCCAATATAATGCGCATCATCAACACGAATAAACAATTATTTACACCGATATACAGGCTCTAATGTAGAAACTTGTGCCTAATAGTTTTAAAGCTTTTACTTGGAGAAAACTCTTGTACGAAGGGTTACAATTCTTCAAGAACACCTGCTGGCAAGAGGAAGTACAGAAAAGGAAAAGGAGAAAGGGGTGCCCATGATCTCCAGGTCGAGAGCTAATTCCTGCTCCTGGAAACATCTGCCAAAAGGTGTGGTCAGAGATGTGGCTCAAGGATCAAGCTCAGGAGCCAGATGAGCTGTGGTTCAGTGGGTAAATATAGAACACATGACCAGTGACACTGAATTTCCTGGGTGGACAATCATACTCATTAGCGGAGTGACCGCCAATGATGAACGTAGAAAACATCTTGCAAGACACTTCACACACAAAAAAAAGAACGCTTCCTAAGCCTTTGCTGGGGATGTAACAAAGGTTGGTTGAGAATATGCTGCAAAAAAGGTGAGCACAGAGGAAGGGTGTTTCACAAGAATTCAGTCAAGAATGGCAAGTCCCTGAACAGCAAAGATAGGGGAGAGGGGAGCTGCAGAGTTAACTAGAATCACAGTACCAGAAGATGCAGAGGCAGGTGCAATGCTAGAGTGGAAGAGTGCAGAAGGAAGGAAGATGGAAAGGGGAGGGATTTCTGAATGAGACCAAAAATTTCAAATTCAAACCACTGGAGAATTAAAATCAGCAACAGAAAAAAAAAACTATTAAATAGGCCCTATTGCAAGGAGCTGTGTTTCACACAATTACAGAAGGCCAATAGTCAACAAGGAGGCCACAGTAAACACAGTGAATGTTGAGCGCTCTCTTTGCCAGTGAAACAAAGTCCACAGAAGGAACCGGAGGGATTAGAGGAGGTTGAGACACAGTAGGAAGATGTCCAGTTTTGGGATATGGGGCTGGGGGTGTGTGGCTGTAATCATCACAGAGTGTGTGACTTGTGTCAGTTGTTTCGGTGTGGATGAAGGGGTGAGCTCCAGGTTTGATCAACAGGGTGGCTTACATGGGAACTGGTTGGGCAGGTAAAGGAAGATCATCTTGTAGCCCACAAACATAGAACATAGAACAATACAGTGCAGAACAAGCCCTTCAGCCCTCAACATTGCACCGACCTGTGAACTATTCTCAGCTCATCCCCCTACACTATCCCAAAATCACCCATGTGCTTATCTAAGGATTGTTTAACTCTCCCTAATGTGGCCGAGTTGACTACATTAGTAGGTAGGGCATTCCACGCCCTTACCACTCTCTGCATAAAGAACCTGCCTCTGACATCGGTCTTAAATCTATCATCCCTCAATTTGTAGCTATGCCCCCTCGTACACATTGACGTCATCATCCTAGGAAAAAAACCTTCCACTGTCTACCCGATCTAATCCTCTGATCATCTTGTATGTCTCAATCAAAACCCCTCTTAGCCTCCTTCTTGCCAATGAGAACAGGTTCAAGTCTCTCAGCCTTTCCTCATAAGACCTTCTGTTCTATCTTTTCAATGTAGAACTTCAACACCAATATGGAGTATCTAATTTCCAAAAATTATACGCACAAACTTCAAAAAAGACATGCTTCCACTCTTATAGTTGATGTATGCTGCACCTATATGTTTGTAAACTCTGACACATTGCAAGGGTCATATTATAACAGATAAACATCGATACATTAAGAATGAGATTTTACATATTCCATATAGACTGCTGATTCTTAAAACAGGTGGAAAGCTCAGAGGTACTCAGCAAGAGTTTGTGCATTAATGACTATGTAACTTTTCTTCACAGTGATGAATGCTTAACCACATTTAAAAGATATATCTTTCAAAAATATTCTTGCCCACAGAATCTCTGGAGGCACTAGCTTTCGGAGCGCTGCTCCTTCATCAGGTGGTTGTGGAGTATAAGATCGTAAGACACAGAATTTATGCTAAAGTTTACATCAAAAGTGTGATGTAACTGAAATTATGTTTTGAAAAAGTCCTGAAAAAGACCTCCAAACCATTTTAAAGTGGAAGGCAGAAGGTTGAGAGGGGATTGGAATGGAATTAGCTTCATTCTCACATACACTGATCTGGCAGGTGGGACTAGATTGGTTTGGGATATCTGATCGGCACGGATGAGTTGGACTGAAGGGTCTGTTTCCATGCTGTACATCTCTAGGACTCTATATACTGCTCTGACTGTAACTGACTAACTCCTTAAACAAAAAAAAAGAATAATACTGAAGAATGCCAATTCAGGCAGGCATAAAACAAGCAGTTTTGGATTGGCCAACCGTTATACAGAGAGTCCAGTATTCAGTTCCATTATAGTCAATCAGACTCTGCCTGTTTTGAACAATCGCCCGAAACAAGCTCATTTCCCAGTATGTTTCATTCCAAAACTATATCTTTTTATGCAAGTCTGCAGTGACTGATATAACATTCCACGGATGCATAAACAACTGCATAGCTATGATCTAACAATGTAATGGCTGACTGTTGAAATGGTGCGCAGCAAGCAGGTTGGTCAACAAAGTACATGCAATCTGGGGTTCACATTTTAAACTGTTTTCAGCAAGGTCTCTGCTGCACTCCACCTGTAAACAACTACGAGGGAAATCACACAAAGGCCACAGACACTTTCAATTCCTTCTCTAAATCAATAAACCATTTATAGACAGGTAAATACATGATATGCTTGTTGTTTCCAGCTTATTCACAAAATAATCTTGGATCCTAAAACTTTGGAATAAATAAAGTGCAATCTAATAAATATTTAGGTTTAATTATACTGAGTATAATATCAAATTCCTCCTACCATTTAAGTTTGCAAAACGGGTGATCACTATTCTTTGCACTACAGTGCTATGGACATAAAATCTTGAGCTCTTTACCTTCTTCATGTTCCTCATAACAAGTCCAGACTGAAAAACCAAGCTAATCCCACTTTATAACTTTCAGCTGAGACAATAAATCAAAATTTCATCTGTTCTCTTGCAGCGAATCTCTTTCATGATCCAAAAACTTTAATTTTGAAGAGAAGGAATGTTTACTCTGGTGTCCTAATCAATAATTTAGTGCTCTACCAACATCGCTTATTTGGTCAATGAGGAGAGAATGATGGGTAATGTCACTGGACTATAATCTGGAGGCCCAGGCTGATCCTCTGGATACATGGGTCAGATCCCATCACAGCAGCTGGTGGAATTTAAACTTTGTTCATTAAATATTGAATTGAGAACTAGTCTCATAATTGTAACCACACAATCATTGAATCATAAAAACCCATGTGGTTGAGGGAAGGCGACTTGTTTTCCTTATTTAGCCTACTCTCCATGACAATTCAGACCCACATCAACGTGGCTGACTCTTATCCACTGTGAAATAGTTGAGTAAGCCACTCAGATCAGAAACAGTTAGGGTTGGGCAATAAATGGTTGCTTTGTCAGTAGTGACTGCATCCCATAAAAAAAAAGTAAGAGAAACTGGAGGATTTTTGTGGAACTTGCTGTGTGCAAATTAACTGCAGTATCTCCAACAATGCAGTAGTGAGGTAGCTTCAAACATATGTCGTGGACTGCAAAGAATTTTGGGGTAATGTTGCTAGATAAAAGCAGGTCTTTCTCTTCCGTCCACATAACCTGATATGCTTGGTCCTGTAACTTACTGTTGTTGCTGTTCTGCAGTGTTAAAGTTTCAACTCGGCTCACTGACAAAACTGTCCAGTTGGCAAAAACCTAATAAAGCAACCCACTTGCATTTAAAGTGTCCTCATCTGGAAAGAGAAGGTGCTACAGAACTTATGGCAAGAGTGGACTTCTGGAGTACCAGGAGTTTGGCATTCACAAAGCAAAGCTACTCTATAGTAACAAGTTCAGTCTGTTTGGACTTTGAATGTGCAGTATTCAGAGTTATGAAATGTTTTGTAAATACTTGTGAAAATGTTACCACAAGTTATCCTACATTAACAACAACAATTTCCCCTTCAGGGACTTTGTCCGATATTCATACTAAACTCGTTAATAAGCTTGTTGTCTATTGTGTGAAAGCAGAGGTTGCATAGTCTTTTGTATCCATTGAGCTTTGAGGTAGCAGTTCCAATGTTAAATCCAGATCTCAGATCTGCTGGGACTTGGGAAAAAAAAACCGAAATATTGAAGATGCTGGAAACCTGAAGTAAAATCAGAAAGTGCTGAATGCTCTCAGCAGGTAAGTAGCAACTGTGGAAGTAAAAGACAAGCTAACACTTCAGCTGTGCACCAGAAGACCAATGCTGCGAAACGAAAAAATAATTGAGAGAGACTCCTTACCCTTTTCAGAAATTGGGGCTTACAGTTGTTTGCATATGGGCAAGTTCTATTCCATCTGATTTTGCAAACACATTGGCATTGAAGCCAGCTAGGTGCAGTTGCACTGGACTCGCATTCTGAAACCTACTTTCTAAAACCCTTCACTCATTTCAAACATGTGACATGCAGTATATGTCGCAGACACTTACATGTTGCTAGTTTGATTGGAGATGAACTGGAGAGAGTGAAGATGGTGATGATGAATGATTACTATTAACCATAGGAACAGCAGTAGGCTTTTCAGTCTGCTCCACTCAATGGGACATGGCTAATCTGAGAATCCTCAACTCCAATTCCTGCCTTAATGCCCTAGCCTTGATGGGAAGGAAACTTCACTGACTGATGTACAAGGACACCCAGAACCCTTTTGTACATCCACATCGCCCAGTATATCACCACTTAAATAATACTCCACTTTTTGATTTTCACACTGAGGTATAGAATTTCACCATGTGTTTGCCCACTCAATCAATTCAAATAAAGCCTCACGCATTCTTCTCACAAACCCACCTAAGTCTTGTGTCATCAGTAACTTCAGTCATCAAAGTCATTAATACATTGTAAATAATTGTGGCCCCAACACTGATCCCTGTGGCACCCCAACAGCCCCATGTTAGTCTCATGAAAATGCCCATTTTATCTCAACTCTGACTTCTATTAGTCAATCTTCTATCCATGCTAATGTACTATCCTCAACAGCATGGGCTCTTCATAAGTAGCCTTGTGTTTAGTACCTGATTGAATACCTTTTGGAAATCAAAATACATTACATCGACTGTTTTTCCTTTATCTATCCTGTTACCACCTTCTCAAAAAGGACTGTAACAAATTTGTCAAGACAGGAATCCCCCTCCATGAAGTCATGTTAATTCTGCTTGCTTACAAAATGTTAATACTTTATTACATCCTTTAAAATAGACTCAAACATTTTCCCAAGAACAGATGTTAAGCTAGTTTGCTGATTGTAACTATTTTTTGTCTCCTTCCCTTTTTAAATACAGTTGTGATACTGGCAGCTTTCCAATCTTCTGGAACTTTTCCGGAATCTCCGATTCCTGGAAGATTCCCACCGGTGCAACCACTCTCGCTGCTCTGACTTCCTTTCAAATCCTCAGATGCATTCCGTCAGGATGAAAGACATCTTCAGACATTGAGTTGAATGCTAGCCTCTAGGTCAGAAATGATATGGCAAAAGCTGACAGCACAAAAAGATGCATTTCAACTGAAATATTAGGAATTGTTCTTTGCTGTTAGCGGTCAGGAGGACTAAACATGGGGAAGACTGAAGCAATTCTATTCAGTCCCTGAAGACTTTGCTTGCAAACCATTGACCCCCATCCCTCCCCCAGCCACTGTCTGATGCTGAACCAAACATTTTAAAACTGGTGTTATACCTTTAATGAGATTCTAATCACATGTCCCCACTAACATTCATATTAAGTGGCACATCAGGCTCGGGAGGCTGGATTCTGTATTCCTGCTCTTCATTCTTATATTTTAACACAAAGACGACATTCATCTACCACCCCAAAGCAATACCCTACTCTGCTCCTCCCTCACTCACCAGCTACTGAAACCCTCATTTGTGCTTTGTGAACCTGGTAGCCAGGACAGTCCTTTGGCCAGCTTTCCCCTGTAAATGTGAACTCCTGCAAATTGCTGCTGGTTTTAAAATGCTCATCCTGGTTTTCCAAACTCGCCATGACCTCTCCTCTCCCGACCTCTAATCACTTCCAGGAAAGCAATATAAACCCTCTGGAAATATCTTCTCTACACTAATTGTGGATCTGAGTCGCCTCACCCCCAAAAGTATAACCGCTTCATCATTCCTGGTTGTTCCTTCAAACCGCCTGCATGACCTCAGTCCACGGTGGCACAGTGGTTAGCACTGCTGCCTCACAGCACCAGGGTCCCAGGTTCAATTCCAGCCTCAGGCAACTGTGTGTGGAGTTTGCACATTTGTCCAGTGTCTGTGTGGGTTTCCTCCCACAGTCCAAAGATATGCAGGTCAGGTGAAGTGAATTGGCCATGCTAAATTGCCCATAGTGTTAGGTGCATTAGTCAGAGGGCAAATGGGTCTGGGCAGGTTACTCTTCGGAGAGTCCGTGTGGACTTGTTGGGCCGAAGGGCCTGTTTCCACATTGTAGGGAATCTAATCCATTATTCTGCCTTTTTACTGCAGGAACGTTCATATTTATCACAACATCTATAATAACTAAAGCAGAATACGTTCAACATTAATTTTTGAACAAGTGAATTATCATTGCAAATTGATAGTTTTCAAAGTATCAATGATGATCTGTAAATTGCAAAGCAGCTCTTTTCTCCATCAGTTTTTGTCTTTCTTTTATGTGCACAATAATGACTCTACTTGACCCAGAAACTTAAAATTTACATGACAGCCTAAAATGAAAACATCCTCCAATTTTACCATCAGGCAAAGAGCACAGCTACCTTCCGGTCCCAGAAACAGGAACGTATCCCAGATAGGTGGCATCCCAAACCCTACCACCCACCCCTGTGCTCACGCTCCCTGGGAATGAGGCCCAAGTTCAAACTTCGAACCACACTGTCAATTGATGGCCTTACAAGAACAATTAATGGCAACTCATTCTCTCATCATCCCAAGCCTGGCAAAGGAGCTCTTGTAGTGCAGTGGCAGCGTCCCCACTTTGAGTCAGGAGGCCCAGGATCAAGTCCTACCTGAATCCTGCGGTGGGCAGCAGCAGTGATTACCAATTTGTGCAAGTGCAAGATTAAGGGAGTGGATCAAGGGCAATCAGGGCCTATTGACAGGAAGCCACCTTTATTGTCCTGGACCCTGTCTTCAACCACTCAACTACCCCACCCACTAACCCCTTCCAAAAATAAAACAAAACAAACTTGCCTGACACCTTGGTTTCCAAGTATCTGGCTGAAAGAATTTCTGTTTTCAGGCACCAGGTTCAGAGCAAAAAAAAGAGGCAGACAGTTACTTTGAAACTTTCCCTTCTCTACCCCAAAATAAGTTGGTCACAGGAAGGCCCACAGACAGCCTTTATGGTCTGCTGCCAATTGAATCTCTTAAGGAGCCCAATTAAGTACCTGATCCCACCTACACTGATATTCACTTCGGGATGGAATCTTCGTGCTGGAAGCACAAAACATAAAGCCTGCCATGGCTGCTGTGGTTATCCAGCCGAGGTGTCTCATTGCCAGGAATCCTAAGCAAACTTCTACCCATTTCCACCTGAGTTTCTGCGATTCCCATTCCTGCCTTCCCTCACCTGTGCCATGGCCCATGTAAATCGAAAACCCTGGGTGGATGTAGTGGCAGGAACATGCACCATCTTCCTAGTGGTACTGCCAAGCTATGAGGAGCTGCCAACCAACCTTCCGACCCTTCAAGAGGTCCCTTGCTAGCCTCTGTCAGGAGGACTAAACATGGGGAAGACTGAAGCAATTCTATTCAATCACTGAAGGAAGTGGGAAAGCCCACTGCTGACCAATTGGCACAATGCAGGAGGCCTTCTCAAAAAGGATTATAGCAGGGCTCTTCAGCCTTTCGATCAAAACCTCCATTGCTTCCTTTAAAAATTGCCAACCATCTACTGACAAGTGGATTTAGGAATCACTAATTTTGAAACAAATTCTTGTTAACCATTGAAAAACAAATGTTATCAAAAATCTACTACTTAATTTTGAAATGTTAAACAAGGACTAAAATAAAGCCTTCGTTTCTAATCCGACACACTGTAAAAAAAAACAGCAAATAGATTATGAACAATAAGTTCTTTCCTAAAAAGACATAAAAACCAATCAGCAGTTCATTTAGACATGCCCTTTGTATCATTCGGACCCAGCCAAACTCTAGGGACCACTGCCAATTCTGCTGAGCCCAATGGCAGCACTCCAAGAGTATCCACAATCATTATAAAAACCACACAGTGTAATAATGTCTTTCTTCCAAGTACAATGACTTCATAAGCTATATGTATTTATTTTCTTGGAAAGAAACATTTAGGTTTCAAGACATGGCTTAAAGTGTCCCCAATTCAAACAGTCTGCCAACATCCAATCATTTAAGAGCTTTGTTGTGACAAGTAACCTGTATGTTACAATGTAACAAATATAACAAGATTCCTTACAACAACGTGCAGAAATTAAGTAAAATTAATGATCCATATAATCTGTATGTACATCTTACAGTGAGAACACACAAGATAAAAATCAATGTTACTGTAGAATCTCTCATAAAAGTAAGAGGGGATTGATGAAGACAATTGCTGATGTTGACGACTGGGATCATTGCATTTCACGATGTATATAAATTGCCTGGCTACATGGTATGCAATCGCAGAGTGTTTGTGGAAGATCCCATTTACCGCACTGCCAAGCTTTCTAAGCATGGCAGCAACAGACACCAACAGAACGAGAGATGACTGGTGAAATGGGCAGATAGACAATAGATGCAATTTAATACCGATAAGTTTGAAGTGATGCACTTTCAGAGAAACAAAATGGAAACCCAGTATAATCTAAGGTATATTATTCTTGGGAGTGTATAAGTAAAACCCTGAGGATGCATATACAGATTACTGGACGTAAATCAGTTAAGAAAGAATATGTTTTAAGAAATCGTTTCATAAACTATAGCATTGAATGGCACAGTCAGGTAATGACCATCTCCAATAAGAGACAAATCTAACCTTGACATTCAGCGGTGTTACCATCATTGATTCCCCCACTATCAACATCCTTGGGGTTACCATTGACTAGAACCTCCAATTGACTTGTCACATAAATATGGTGTCTCCCAGAGCAGGCCAGAGACAAGGAATACTGCAGCAAGTTACTCACCTCCCCTGACTCCCCAAAGCCTGTCCATCACCTATAAGGCGCAAGTCAGGATTGTGATGGAATACTCCCCATTGGCCTGAATGGGTGTAACTCCAACAACACTCTAGCAGCTTGACACTATCATCCACCTTATTTACGGTGTCTGTTGCTCTCGATATGGTCTCCTCTACATCAGGAGACAGTCCAAGAAATGCGCTGCGATTTAACGTTCTATCTCTGGGACACACGTACCAAACAACCCCACCACCCTGTGGCAGACCACTTCAACTCCCCCTCCCACTCCGCCAAGGACATGCAAGTCCTGTGTTTAGATCAGAGTGGAGCTGCAAAAGCACAGCAGGACAGGCACGATCCAAGGAGCAGAGAGAAAAAAAAATCAATGTTTCGGGCAAAAGCCCTTCATCATTCCTGATGAAGGACTTTTGCCTGAAACGTCGATTTTCCTGCTCCTCAGATGCTGCCTGACCTGCTGCACTTTTCCAGCAACACTCTGATCTAAACTCTGGTTTCCAGCATCTGCAGTCCTCACTTGTCATGCAAAAGTTGGGCCTTCTTTACCGCCAAAACCAAGCCACCCAACAATTGGAGGAAGAATGCCTCATCTGCTGCCTGGGGACACTCCAACCACATGGTATAAACGTCAGCTTCACCAGTTTCCAAACCTCCCCTCCCCCCACCTCATCCCAGATCCAACCCTCTAATTCGGTACTGCCCTTTTGACCTGTCCCACCTGTCCATTTTCCTTCCCACCTATCCACTCCACCCTCCCCACCTGCATCCACCTATTGCCTTCCCAGCTATCTCATCCCTAGCCCTAACCCCACCTTATATATCTCTCAGCTCCCTTACCCCCTCCCACTCCTGAAGAAGGGTTTATGCCCGAAATGTCAGCTTTCCTGCTCCTCGGATGCTGCCTGATGTGCTGTGCTTTTCTAGCGCCACATTTTTAGACTCGGACTCTCCAGTATCTGCAGTCCTCACTTTCTCTCACCATTCAGAGCAAAGTAGCCCACTCGACTGGCTTGCACTCACAAGCACACACTCCCTCCACCACCAATGCTCAGTAGCAGCGGTGTGTACTGTTTACAAGATGCACTGAAGAAGTTCACCAAAGATCCGTAGACAATATCTTCCAATCCTATGAACACCTACACATTCAAGTTCCCCTCCAAGCCACTCACCATCCTAACTTAGAAATATATCACCATTCCTTCACTGCCGTTGGGTCAAAATCCTGGAATTCTCTCCCGAAGGGCATGGTCAGTCAACCTACAGCATGTGAAACTGTTCAAGAAAGCAGCTCACCGTCACCTTCTCAAGGGCAACTTGGGATGGGTAATACAAACATGTGAAAATGACACCCATCTCCCATGAGTGAATAAAAGAAGTGTGAAAACAGGAAACTCATGATAAGCTTCACAAATATCTGATGAGCCCTTAGCTGAGGTATTGTTTACAATTTTTGTATCGCACTTCAGGAAGGATATCAAGGCCCTGGAGAGGGCACAGAGAGGAATTTTGCCAGCAAATAAGGTTGTTCAATCTTTGGGAAAGATTAGAGAAGCTGGGATTTGTCCTTAGAGCAGGAAAGGTTAATGAGAGACCTAAAAGATGCATTCAAATCTTTGCCAACTTTCAATGGAGAAAATAGAACATAAGTTTTTTTTTTGGGATGCATTCAAATCTATGCCATTGGCAAAAGAAAGACAGAAGAAATTAGGAGACTTCACACAAAAGGTTGTCAGTAGTTGAAAGGGATCAGACTCCACAGAAAAGTTTAAATATCAACTCGACTTAATTTGAAGAGGACTAACTTGGAAGATAATTGGGAGGGGAAAATATCTATGACGTAGGACAAAATTAGACATCACTTCCAAAGAACCAGCACAAGTAAAATGGGATCAACAAACTCCTTTTATACTGTAAGATTACATGATTTAACTATTCTGCACAGAAAGAGGCCATTCAGCCCCTGTACCTGTACTAGTTCTCTGAAAGAGGCGAAAGTGGTTGCTGGAGATTAGAGACATGATTAGAGTAGTACTGGAAAAGCACAGCAGGTCAGGCAGCATCCGAGGAGCAGGAAAAATCGACGTTTTAGGGAAATTCCTGATGAAGGGCTTTTGTACAAAACGTCGATTTTCCTCAGTTCTCTGAAAGAGTTAACCAATTATTCCCCACCTGTACTCCTTCCCCATTGCTTTGTAAGACTGTGTATTTTAAGTAGTTATCCAATTCCTTTTTGAAAGCTACTATAAATATGCTGCACATCAAACGGAGATTGAGGTACTGAACTGGAGTTCTATTTATTTTAATTCAAGAGGGACTGTGCCAGTTATCCATTATTTGTCTTCAAATTACAATACATTTCCTCTAGAATAAAGTTTCAGAATTGATCCATTTGATCATGGATTCAGATCCAGATGCAGTGTCCTGTGGATCTATTCCATTCATTTCAAGTTTCAATACAGTGTGTCAGTAAGTACCATGAGAATTTGAAACAAGCTGGTCTTGGCTTCAACTTTAGCACAAGTTTACTTCATGATGTTAAACAATGATTTTCTGGGCCACAACTGCTAGGAATTATCTTCTTCTTTAATAATGTACAATTAATCTTAACCACAGAGTGAGATCACTTTCCTACAATGTAATGATCATCGCATTGATATATGCGAGCATATTTTCCAAGCAATCAAGTTCCATACGTTAAAAGATAATGACAATACTGTTCTAATTCATCATCAGGAATAAACACCTTAGAGTCATACAGCACAGAAACAGACTCTTCAGTCCAATTAGTCCATGCTGAACATAATCCCAAAACTAAACTAGCCCCACCTACCTGCTCTTGGCCCACATTCCTCCAAACCTTTTCTTATCCAACTGTCTTTCAAATGTTGCAATTGTACCCACATCCACCATTTTCTCAGGAAATTCATTCCACCACAAACCACCCTGTGTAAAAGATTTGCCTCTCATATGTCTTTTTTAAATGTCTCTCCTCTCACCTTAAAGATTTGCCCTCTGGTCTGAAATCCCCTACCCTAGGGAAAAGACATGTGCCATTTACCCTATCGAGAGCCCTTCAACCTCTTACACTCCATTGAAAGAGGTCCCGGCCTATCCACCTTTCTTAACAACTCTAATCTTCCATAACTGGCAACATCCTGGTAAACATCTCTTCTGAATCCTCTCCAGTTTAATAATATCCTTCCAATAAATGGGTGCGCCAGAACCGGACACTGTACTCCAGAAGAGGCCTCACCAACGTCCTGCACAGCCTTAACATGACTCCCCAACTCCTATACTTAAAAAGGAATGAGCAATGAAAGCATGCATGCTAAATGCCTTTTTAACCACCCTGTCTATATGCGATGCAAAATTCAAAGAATTACGTACTTACACCCATAGGTCCCTCTGCTATTCATTACTACTCATGCCCAAACCATAAAATGTATAAGTCAGCCACACAAATTCTGCACAAGTAAGTGAACCAGAAAGGAGTTTTCTATTGGTCTAAGACAGGTAAATCTAAAACTAAATTTCAAGAAAGCTGGCTGAACGAATGAAGAAACACAAAAAACTAGGGGAGGGCTAAAAATGTACAAATTGCCATATGACAACATAACAGCTCCATTATATTTAACATCCTCCAAGAATGGGTTTCAAATTTGAAACTCTTGGATCTTAACTCTACAACATACCAAAAACATAAGTGAACCTATGATATAAAGTCACTAGATACGGCCAACCATAGTGACTAAAGACCAAGGTAAAATATAATTGATATAATTCCTATCTTGAATTTGGTAGATATTCCAACAGTATTTTTACCAGTTTATTTCATATATGGTATACAGGGAGAGTCTACAAACAACCATAAGCATCTCTTTCCATTGGACACAGGAGATAGATAGACAATTAGTTACATATAGCTTCACATGGATGAAAGTAAGGAATGTGTAATGTTAAAAGATTAAATTGAAATATGTCTGTGGACATTAATGTAATATTAAAGAGTTAAACTGCATTGAGTGAACATTCTGGAAGTGGATGGGGCCGACAATCATGAAAGAACGTGGATGACCATCCACGGTAATTTACATTTCATCCAGACAGTCATTTGGTATTATTCAATCTCTTCCATCCAGAAATGCATTCTGACCAGAGGTATGTCACACCTGCAATGTCTTGGGGAATAACTGAGTCAGGAAATCATCTACATAACAATTTCCCAGGATTAGGCATTAGTATTATCTCAGAGGATGATCTCATCCTGCCATTGTACCTGGGGTAACTGGTGACTGAATAAGTGGGGGTTGTCTTGAGTGGCATGTGACTGTGAGGAGTGGCCAGAGTATCTGTCAGCATGGCCAAATGACCTGTATAAAAGGAGATGCGTTTTCTTTGTTCAGCGCCTCACTTTGACTCACCCTTGTGCACCTGCGAGGGGGGAGTCAAAGGGGGTCACCTAGCTTGTACAAGCTTGAATAAACTTTAACTGCTTACAGAAGTTAGTGTGCGAATTGCATCTTGTGGGCGAAACCTCAGGAAAAGAACCTAACAAAAGGACCATGAACCACCACAGCTTTTAGAGTTTGAACACACACTGTTGGCTTTATACTAAACCACACTCTAATTATCCAGCAAACTGATATTTCACATGTACTGAACATCTTAACAAAACCATGCTGTGTGTTGAAGCACCTACATTTAAATGTCTAAAACTGAAGGTATAGTAGCTTTACAATCTCTTCAATTCACCCAAGGCACAGGAGTCCATAACATTAGCCATGTACTGGCTTTCACTTGCTGACTTGACAAGGGATATACCCACTTCCCAACAGAAATCATCATTAAGTTTTTATCACAAGACACAGGGTTTTGCAGGCACGCTTGACTTTTGAGCTGCACCAGGAAGAAAGGTGCACAAGTTATCTTTAGCTCAGAAACTGCCAATTTAGTCTAGTTGATATTATCAGGTTTTGACCTGTGAACACACTGGATTTATTGCTAGTTTTGCTTCTCATTCTACAATTAGAACCAAACCTCTTAAAATTAAACAGTTAAAAATTATTTGAAGTTACTTATTGACCACAAAGCAAGTCAAGAGTTTACAAAATATTTAGACTTTAAGTTACACAATGGCTCAAGCCAATAAATATGATAATCAAATAAAATCTTTAACCACTGGCCAAATTTCTGTATTCATAGTTCCTTTCACAGTTTCAACAATAATATGCAAATCAACAATTTACTGAGAGCATAAAATGCAATGAAGCAGTTTTCACATTTTGCAAATCAAAATGATTTTGTTTTACATTGGCTACACCACACAAGATTCATACACAGGTAAATGGAAATTAGAATGCTACTTAAATCACACTGCATGATGGCTTTAAATTTTCTTAATAAAACAACTTTAGTATACATAGTATAACTATATTTGTATGTGTACATACGAACGGGAAAGCCTATGGGAAACAGTAACTAAAAGTGATAGAGTACACAGTATGCGATACAAAAGGAACATTATAACTGGAATGAGGACTTTTTGATCATCACGACACTCTCATAATACCTGCTTCAGAAGTACAACTTGCACATATGCAGAACCTTAAACAGCGTAAAATATCCAAAAGATATCCTACCTGTCCCTCTTCCTTCCCATCTATCACCATCACCACCCCCCACCTTTATCTACTTATCACATTCCCAACTACTTTTCCACCCAGCCCCAACCCCCCTCCCTTTTATCTCTCAGCCCTGTTGGGCCCCCTCCACATTTCTGACAAAGAGCTTGTGCTCGAAACATCAACGCTCCTGCTCCTCGGATGCTGCCCGACCACCTGTGCTTTTCCAGCACCACACTTTTTAATTGTTCACAGCAGCACAGTCAAACAAAAATCTGATACTTAGTCACATAAGGGGACATATGAAAAGCTAGATCAGTGGGGTAGATTTTAAGGATTGTCATAAAAGAAAAGGAGCAATGAAAACATTTAGGGAGTCTAATTAATACCTGATTAAAACAAATCCATAAATCCTGATTTAGAGATATGCCAGCTCATCAATAGGATGAAGTAGTCTTCAAATGATTCCACATTAAAAAAAAGTTTGCTTCAATAAATATTGGATGTACTCTTCCACAAAGCATATCCAATGGAAGTCAGGCTGCCATTTTGTGTTCAGGCAAATTACATTTCCCTTTATGAACAAAATCAGTCAAAGAAGGACCATGCAAACTCAATTAATTGAAGTTTTAAAAACTTTTTTTTTCCCCTCTCCACCCCTCCCTTTGAAATGAATTATTGCAATTGTGTTTGCCCAAAATGCATAAGTTCTTTGTCACCTATGGCATAGTGATATAAAACAGAGAAAATCACTCAATACGTCTGAGTATTTTTACTAGAGAGACACAACACAGCACACTTGGGCACACTTATCAAAAACATGTTGATAAACTCAACTCATATAAGCTATTCCAAGAGAGTGGTAGAAAAAGGGACTTCAACAAAACACAGTTTCTTACATCAACATTTTCAACAATAAACCCTACTAGATCTCCTACATCTTCCGGCAAATCAACTCTACAGAATGATAAAAGTAACTTCACTTATAATATAAAATTCAATAGACTCTCAAATTATTACAGAGCAGCAGTATAATTTTACATGATGGCACAAAATGAGCTAATTGATTCTGAACCCCAACACAAGGTAATTCACATGGATTTTGGAATATTTGTTTAATTTTGCAACTATATTCAGAGACTGACTGGTTGCCATTGACAGGTAACCGATCTCAATGTTACAGGCAATCTAGCTGATGTGACAGGGGTTCTTACTATGGTATTAACAATTGGATTGTTAACAGTATGGATGCATGATTAATTACTGTAGTTGAATAAATAGTAAGAAATACAATCGCAATCATGTTCTTAGTAGGCCAATGGTATGTGATACAAAAATACATAACACAGGGTCTGCAATTGACTTGTTTACAAAAAACCTTTTTTGTTATTGATCAGAAGGATCTGCTTTGTGTATACACACACACACACACAGTATCTTCTTATGCAACAGAACGAAGCATGCATTCAACTGTATATATCTGGGTGCTTTCCTGGGGCTTTACAACTTCATGTAAACTTTTGAATTGCACAGCAGCTGTTACTGATCAAAGACAAAACATTGGATCCACTTTTAACCAAGTTTATTTGCTTCAGCATCTGCCACTTACATGTCTTAGATCTCTATCAGGTGATTGAGAACTGTACTGCTAAAGGGGGATATATTGGGTCAAGGAAGAGAAATAAAATTATACAAGGAAGCTAATCAAATATGCAAAAGTCAGGACCAAAGAAATTTTGAAAAAGCATTTTTGACAATTATTTCTTAAAACTGTTTCTTACCTGCGTGTACTCGAAGTCTGAAAGATGAACTATACTTTTGATGTAATCCAACCGAAACTGATGTTCTGGGTTGGCTAATTGGACTGGAGGTATTAAAGTGCTCATTGCCGAAACTATTGTCTAAAAAAACGGATAGAAAATGGTAACAGACATTAATCTGAATAAATATGAGATAATCCATTTGACTGAAAATTGGATTTGTGTTCACATGCCAAAAATCAAAGGCCTTCCCAGCAATATCAGTGCAGCTATTAACACTTACCACTATAGCATCTTTAATATTTTTCCTAATATCTTGTACTTTCAGTTTCTTCTCTCTGTATGGGAAACAGGAACAATTTGATGGTAATAATCCTTTCAATTTGGCTCATGATCAAAATATATGCATTATCAAAGGATTGAAACAAATGTAGAAAATGCTGGAGAAAAGCAGCAGGTTTGGCAGTCAGTGTGGTGAGACAGCTAACACTTCAAGTCTGTTTTGACTCTTCTTCAGTCCTGTTGTGTTCCCCCAGCATTTGTTGCATTTTGTTTGAGATTTCTAGCATCTGCAGTGTGTTGCTTTTATTTTCCAAGGCATTGATTGAGGTTAAGATCACAAAAATGGAGAATGTTATGATTTAGTGAGATATGAATTTGGTGGGATAGGGGTGATGCTGCTGGTGAGAACTGTCGCCATGTTGTTGCTATTTCAGGACTGTGCAAATACTGCTGTTCAAATGTCAATACTGGAGAGAGAGAGAGAAAAAGAAATATTTGTGAGCCTAATGCTGTCGGGGAACACAGTCCTACATTTCGGGGAGTGCCCACCTAACACCTCCACCTTCTCACCCTCACATCCTCCTACCTACCTCCCCTCATCTCCCACCCCCCTACTTCCCCTCAAAACCTCCTCCACTCTCCCAACCAACCACAAGCTGGGACTTACTCGGCATTGAATCCATTGACATGCAAGATCCGCATCTGTTTGACAATTGTACTTTTCCCAGATTCTCCAGCGCCTGGAAGAAAACAAAAACACGCGATGTGTGTGAGAGAGAGAGAACAAAATCAGCTTCTCAGATTTAAAAATAAAACAGCAATAACTAGGGAGCACCAATATCAATACAGCCAGCCCCTTAAGAACATGCACAAACACTGAGACACCCCCACCCCACGCACAAACCTATGAAGGCAGGGACATATAGAATCCATAGGGATACGCACAGGGCTGGGGAGTGGTCTGCTGGCCTTTTGGAAGCTGCTCCAGCCTCTCCCCCTGATGTTACCCCGAAGGGGGGGGTGACACTGGATCGCGGCTCTTACCCAGCAGCAGCAGCCGGTGCGTTGCTTTGTACGCCTGCCTGTCCTTCTGCAACTGCTTGTCGATTTTCTTGTTGGCTTCGCGCTGGGCTTTCTCGTCGTGCCGCTGGTCTTCCGTCTTGCTGTTCCCTAAACAACCCATCGCTGGCTCTCTCCCTCTCTCTTCCCTCCCCCCCACCCTCCTCGCTTTCCAATCCCACCCCCCAGTCTCTCTCCCTCCCTGCACTTTTTCAACAATAACAATGATACCGATTTATATAAAGGTACACACAACCCCTTTCCACCCCCCCCCCTCCCTCCCTCCCCAAGGCACAGAGATGCACAATGAGAGAGATGGCCCTCTCTCCGCGTTGGGGGGGGGGGAACGCCGTCGCTAGCTAACGCTCCTCCTAAATCTTTTTCGTAAAGGAGAAACAGATACGTTAAAAATGCCTCAATCATCTAAACATTTTTAAACAAATCTACAAATAAATTAAAGCAGCGGACGCTGGAGGTGAGTATATATATAAAGCTATAAATAACCAGGCGTCCACAAACAGAGACACAGAACAGGAGAATGGAGCAGGGGGCGAGGATACTGCAGCTCCGCCCGTTCAGGCGCGGTCCCGCGCTCGCTCTCTCTCTCTCTCACACACACACACCCACGGGACAATCTCACGTTCCTACCCCCAAATCCCCCACACAGCAACCAAAACCCAAAACAAAACTACATCAACCCCGCAGGGCAGCAACCAGAACCGCGAACGCAGCAAAGACGCTGAGAGAAAATAAAGCCATTTCCAATGCACCGCCCTCCCATCACTTCTCCCACTGAAAGTGGTCTATGGTGGGGGTGGGAAACCCTGAGAAAGGTCTTGACCCCCCCTTTTGCTGGGACAGGGTGTGTCCGCTCAGCAGCTGAGCTGGGAAGGAAGTGGGCAGCGTGTCAGTTGTGTTTTTGGAGCCGCTCCCTCAACCCGAGCCCAGCTCCTTTGCCGGATCGGCTGGAAAACTTCCATCTCAGTCCCGCCGGTTCACTCAGCCTCCTGGTACCCGAGGGAGCTCCCATTCCTCAACACACCCTCACACAAGGCCAGGCTGTTCTCACTCAGGTGACTAACCATCACCCCCCAGAGGAATAAATAATCCGCCTGGCGACATCCTTCCTTCTAATAAATGTCTTTCTCTCCCCACCCCATAACAATCTCCCATAAATGCAAGTCGCCCCGGTAAATGTATTTACCTGTAATAAACACACACTCCCCAAGTAATTGTCTCTACCTGTAATAAATACCTGCCCAGGTAATGTCTATCCTTGTAATACTCTCCCTAGTAAGTTTCTTTCCCTATAAGAAACACTCTACTGCAAGATTCTACCCCTTTAAGTAATACACTTGTTTCATTGGTTGTTTCTCCCCTAATACTCTCCCAGTTATGGTTTCCCTTTGTAAATATACTTTCTCCAATAATAGTATCCCCCTGTAATAATTACATTTTCCCTAGTAACATGTCTTTCCTGCATAAATGCTCCCCTCTCTACTAACCATCTCTCCCAGTAATTAGATTAGATTCCCTGCAGTCTGGAAACAGACCCTTCGGCCCAACAAGTCCACACCAACCCTCCGAAGAGTAACCCATGCCCCTCTGACTAATGCAAATAACACTAAGGACAATTTAGCAGGGCCAATTCACCTGACCTGCACATCTTTGGAATGTGGGAGGAAACCCACGCAGACACGGAGAGAATGTGCAAACTGCACACAGACAGTCGCCCGAGGCTAGAATCAAACCTGGGACCCTGGCGCTGTGAGGCAGCAGTGCTAACCACTGAGCCACCATGCCACCCTATAAATGCATAAATCCTATAGAGAGCACGGAAAGACGTGGAGGTGAATGTTTGAAAAGGGTTAGCTATGGATATGAGGTCCTGTGGATTAGTGGGGAGCAACTGTGTGAAGGAGAATCTTGTCTCTGGATTGAGGACATGGGGGGGGGGGGGGATTAATTGGGCAAACAGGAGTGCAGAGATATTGCTGTTTGTGGAACCTCAGTGAAATTGAGAAAGTGGGAAGCATGGAATATCTGGATGGTAAATAGGGGAACGGGGTAAGGAAGGTTGACAGATAGTTACATTTCTGCTTACATATGGAATTGGAAGAGAGCTAGAGAAATCAGCCCAATGTGAATTTAGACTTGGCCAGCTTTCCATTTCTCCTACAGTCTTCAGGAATTTGCAAAACAATTTCCAGGACATTGTTGCAACAGCCCAGGTGAGAAAAATCATAGGGAGGAGCATGAGAAAAAAATTGCTGTTTATCTTTCCATTAAGACTATTTTGCTTTCAGAAGGGGTTTTGCTGCAGGTGCTGTTGTTCTTGTTGCAAACCTTCCTCATGATTGTGACAAGGACATCATTGATTCAGTTTTGAGATTGTGAAAATAAAGTTTATTTAAGCATTCCCATTTCTGCACATACAGAACATTCAGGACTTGGAGTAGAAATTGGAAAAGGGCTTGCAGAGACTATTAAAAGAAAGCATTCTGGAATTCTCATACTGTGGTTCTTAATGTGGTGTATCGAGGTAATAGATCATTGGATGATCTGTGAGTCTATGTGCCTAAATTACTTTAAAAGACTAGATAGATAGATAGATAGATAGAGAGGACAACATCTAGATTAGATGAGTCAACATACATGATAAAATGTGAGGAATGATATTAATAACAGATTGCAGATTCTCTGCATGGAAATCAGGTCCAATAAACAAAACAACATCAGTGTCCTGCTTGTTTGATTTTTTACAATGTCTTTTTGTTAAATTTTAGTTTCTTTCATGATTGCATTATGTAACTGTCTTTACATTTGGTGGATTATCTCAACCTTGTTGAGAGTTAGAAATTAAGGTTGGCTGCAACAAAGTAGCTGAATACTTTCATGCAACACCTCCACTGCGTATAAGGAGGCATTAACTCTGTGTTTTCAGTGAACTGTCATATACCCTCAATTTATCTAATCTCCCCTCAGTGGTTTCGGGATTTCTATGAGATGCATGACTATTCTTTTTCATCCCTCAAACATTTGTAACAGTTCCAGGATAATTACAGTAAAGTCTAAGGTTAAAAAATAATTTACCAAGTAAAAAGTCAAAAATCAAAACGTGTTGTGGCTTTTACAACCAAATCTGACAGTTTCAGCATTAAAACTGCAGTAATTTTCAGAATTTCTGCTGTAAATGCTTTTCTTTGGAATGAACAAGTGTTGAAATGTTAGGGACTGCTGCAACTTAAGCAGTAACAAGACAACTCACAACATTTTCTGTTTTAATTTTTTGTTTCAATGTGTAATGGGATCTATAACATGGGCTGTTTTGGAGCAGTCAGCTTTTTAAGTCTTATCTCAATATTTCCAAATAAAGCAGCTTTTGCTAATTTTACAATTACTGTACACAGACTGACAGGTTTAACACTGAGGATACAGCTAGGATTAGATGTCTTGTCAAAAAAAAGTAAACCAAATAAAACAGAGCCAGTTGCATAGATAATAATTTATTAAGATGAGTTTTGCTGGTGCTCAAGTTCTTTTTTCTCCTGAACGTACAATTTATTCATACCCCTGAATAACAATGATTCCTTTTTGATTCTTTGAGAAAAATAAAAAAAAGGAGTAGGACATGTGTTTCCTGATCTGCTTCACATTAAAATTAACCAGTTGTGGGGAAATGGTGTAATCCTAACGTGACTGGACTAGCAATCCAGAAAAAGACTAATGTTCTAGAGACACCTGGTTTGAAATCTCACCTTGATGAACAGTGAAATTTGAATTTAATAAAAGGTTGGTTCAATGAACACATAGTCACTGTCGATTGTTAATAAAAAACCCTCTGGTTTATGAATGCTCTTTAGAGAAGGAATTCCGTTGTCCTTGTCTGGTCTGGCCTCTCTGTGATCCAAGACTTACAGCATTAAATCTTACTCTTGACTGCCTTCCAGGCAATTAGATGGGGATGGTAACTGGATGGTAGTAAATGGCTGAGCCAGCAACAACCAAACATCATGACCAACTTTTTTGAAAAGTCCACTTAAGGGTGTTAACTGAAGACAGCATGGACAGACTTTGCTGCTATAGTTCTTGTGGTTGGGGGAAGGCAGCAGGGACTCCCTTAGCCTAACCCTGCAAATATCTTCCCCGCCACTTCTTGGGATGGGGCAATTTCACCCTTTATTCTTGTAAGCTCAGTCTCCCTATTTGAGGGAAGGATGTTGCTGCTGGAGTTAGGGTGTAGGACAGGACAGAGTGGTGGTTGGTACTTTTCTACCCATGGGCCTCCAAGGGGAATACGTGTAAACATTTACAGTTGGGTTCGATGGGAATCTGTCAGTGTTTACCGGGGGCCCCCGTGGGAATGTCAGTTTCCACAGCAGGCTCCAATGGGAATGTTACAGTACTTCCAGGCCCCCTACTGCACCCCCCCGCCCCCCATGCCCCCCAACCCCCCCACCACTGGGGAATGTCAGTATTTACAGGGACCCCTGGGAGAATATGTCAGGATTTACAGGGGCCCCCGGGAGAAGGTATCAGGATTTACAGGGGGCCCTGGGGGAAGGTGTCAGAATTTACAGGGGGCCTTCTGGGGCAGGGGGTCAGTATTTACAGGGGCCCCCGGGAGAAGGGGTCAGTATTTACAGTGGTCCCCCTGGGGAAGGGGTCAGTATTTACAGTGGACCCCCAGGGGAATATGTCAGTATTTACAGAAACGGCTGGGAGAATATGTCAGTATTTAAGGGCCTCCCAGGGGAAAATGACAGTATTTCCGGAGGCAGAGGCTGTGATAGGTAAGAGTTACGGGGGGGGAAAAAATGTCAGCGGAGGGATCCCCTATAGTCGTTCCCCTGAAAAGCAAGTATGCTGTTTTGGATATTGCTGGGGAGGGACGACTTACCAGGAGTATGCAGTGGGGCCTAGGTCTCTGGCACAGAGCCTGGCCCTGTCACACAAAAGGGATGGAGGGAAAGGAAGAGTGTGTTAGGCAATGGGGACTCAATAGAGGGACAGATAGAAGGTTTGTAGGGAATGAACGAGACTCACGGTTGGTGTGTTGCCTCCCAGGTGCCAGGGTCCGTGATGTCTCAGATCGTATCTTTGGGGCTCTGAAGGGAGAGGGTGACCAGCCCCAAGTCATGATCCACGTAGGTATCAATGACATAGGTAGAGAGAGGGATAGGGATGTAAGGCAGGATTTCAGGGAGCTGGGGTGGAAGCTGAGAGCTAAAACAGAGTTGTTATCTCTGGTTTGTTACCCGTGCTACGTGATAGCGAGGTAAGGAATAGGGAGAGATATCAGCTGAACACGTGACTGCAGGGATGGTGCAGGAGGGAGGGTTTCAGGTTTTTGGATAATTGGGGCTCATTCTGGGTAAGGTGGGACCTCTACAAACAGGACGGTCTTCACTTGAACCACAGGGGTACTAATATCCTGGGTGGGAAATTTGCTGGTGCTATTCGGGTGGGTTTAAACTAGCTCAGCACAGGGATGGGAACCGGAGGTGTAGCTGCAGTGCACAGGAGGATGAGAGCAGGAAGGACAGGGACAGGATTTCAGGGTCACAATAAAGTGTTGGCAGACAGCAAGCTGGTTTGAAGTGTGTCTACTTCAACGCCTGAAGTATCCGAAATAAGGTAGGTGAGCTTTGCAGCATGGATAGATACCTGGGACTTCGATGTTGTGGCCATTTCGGAGACATGGATAGAGTAGGGTGAGGAATGGATGTTGCAAGTTCCAGGGTTTAGATCTTTCATTAAGAACAGGCAAGGCAGTAAAAGATTGTTAGTCAAGGATAGTATAATGGTGGCTAAAAGAACTTTTGACGAGGACATTGCATGGGCTGAGGTTAGAAACAGGGACCCCTGGGGGAATGTGTCAGTATTTACAGGAGCCCCCAGAGATTTATGTCAGTATGTAGAGAGGCCCCCAGGGGAATAGGTCACTATTTACAGGGGGCCCCGGGGGAATGTGTCAGTATTTACAGGGGCCCCCAGGGGGAATATGTCACTATTTACAGGGGCCCCCAGAGAATTATGTCAGTGTGTACAGAGGCCCCCAGGGGGAATATGTCAGTATTTACAGGGGTGCCCCAGGGGACAGGGTCAGTATTTACTGGGGTGGCTTCTGGGGGAAGGAATCACTATTCACAGGTGGGGTTTCCTGCAGGTAACTCAGTATTTACAGGAGGGGGCAACTCCTGGGGAAGGGGTCAGTGGTTGGTACGTCAGGATTTAAAAAGAAAGGCCTGGGATCAAGGACTCAGGGATTCCTGGGCCTAGACCTTGGCCTGGGCCAGGTGAAGCACCAGGGCATGTGATTTCTGCCTCTGAGATACCTTTAAAAATATTTGGAAATGCTTCTTTTTCAGCAGTGGAAACTTGGCAGGGCTACAGAGCAAAGACAGGACTGTGGCACTCATTTAATTGCTCCTGCAGAGTTCCAGTTTGGACAGAATGGGCTGAATGGCCTCTTTCTGAGCAAAGATTTGGTATTGTGCATGGGAAATCATGTCTCACAAACTTGATTGAGTTTTTTGAAGAAGTAACAAAGAGGATTGATGAGTGCAGAGCAGTAGATGTGATCTATATGGACTTCAGTAAGGCGTTCGACAAGGTTCCCTATGGGAGACTGATTAGCAAGGTTAGATCTCACGGAATACAGGGAGAACTAGCCATTTGAATACAGAACTGGCTCAAAGGTAGAAGACAGAGGGTGGTGGTAGAGGTTTATTTTTCAAACTGGAGGCCTGTGACCAGTGGAGTGCCACAAGGATCGGTGCTGGGTCCTTTACTTTTTGTCATTTACATAAATGGTTTGGATGCGAGCATGAGGTACAGTTAGTAAATTTGCAGATGACACCAAAATTGGAAGTGTAGTGGACAGCGAAGAGGGTTACCTCAGATTACAACAGGATCTGGACCAAATAGGCCAATGGGCGAAGAGGTGGCAGATGGAGTTGAATTCTGATAAATGCGAGGTGCTGCATTTTGGGAAAGCAAATCTTAGCAGGACTTATACACTTAATGGTAAGGTCCTGGAGAGTGTTGCTGAACAAAGAGACCTTGGAGTGCAGGTTCATAGCTCCTTGAAATTGGAGTTGCAGGTAGATAGGATAGTGAAGAAGGCGTTTGGTACGTTTTCCTTTATTGGTCAGAGTATTGAGTACAGGAGTCAGGAGGTCATGTTGCGGCTGTATTGGATATTGGTTAGGCCACTGTTAGAATATTGCGTGCAATTCTGGTCTCCTTCCTATCGGAAAGATGTTGTAAAACTTGAAAGGGTTCTGAAAAGATTTACAAGGATGTTGCCAGGGTTGGAGGATCTGAACTATAGGGAGATGCTGAATAGGCTGGGACTGTTTTCCCTGGAGCGTCGGAGGCTGAGGGGTGACCTTATAGAGATTTACAAAATTATGAGGGGCATGGATAGGGTAAATAGGCAAAGTCTTTTCACTGGAATCAGTGAGTCCAGAACTAGAGGGCATAGGTTTAGGGTGAGAGGGGAAAGATATAAAAGAGACCTAAGTGGCAACGTTTTCACGCAGAGGGTGGTAAGTGTATGGAATGAGTTGCCAGAGGAAGTGGTGGAGATTGATACAATTGCAACATTTAAGAGGCATTTGGATGGGTATATGAACAGGAAGGGTTTGGAGGGATATGGGACGGGTGCTGGCAGATGGGACTGGATTGGGTTAGGATATCTGGTCGGCGTGGACGGGTTGGACCAAAGGGTCTGTGTCCATGCTGTACATCTCTATGACTTGCCAAATTATTATATTTCTCACACAGCTGAAGATATTCAACAGTTTTGTGATTAGCCAGAGAGTATTATTTTAATTAAACTGTGAGAACAAAAATAGTTTTTAAAGTTTGAAAATTCAATGGTAGCTATTTAGTCCACAAGCATTCTAAATTGTTTCACAACATCTCCCAATTTTACTTGCCTGAGGTGAATGGGATTAAAGTTTCATTAGACATTCCACAATTGCTTCCACAAACAATACTGCAACACTGTTCTATAAACAATGTGGATTTTGTCATGTAGCTGTCTTATATTTCCAACGACATAACTGGCTGGGACTGTAACTATTACAAAAATATACGTTCAAACATCATGGCCTTGTTCATCCCCCATTATAGTCCTCCACCCAGCTGAATATAGATACAACAGGTTTACATTCTCTCCAGCTGAGATTCAGCAACAACTGTACATTTTTCCTTAAAATGAACACATTTGTGAGTTAATTTTTTTGTAATATTTATGTTGTCACTGAGTGATGGTTAAACTGACAATAGTAACTGGTATTAGTAACATTTGATACTGTTGGTCTTTCATCATAGCTTCTCACAGCACTGTGTGGTATATTCCCATTTACCAGTTTTCACTTGGATTAACTTACAATAAGTCAGCCATATTTCAACAACACGAAGGGATTGTGAACAAGAATGAATGGGAGAATGGGAGCAGAAACTCAAAGCAGAATATATGTGTCGAAATATTGACTATAGAAGTAAAAGTTCAGGAACTCAGTCTTTGCGATTCTTAATTCTGGATCATAGAATCCCCAGTGTGGAAACAGGCCATTTGGCCCATCAACTCCACACCAACCTTCCAAAGAGTATCCCATTCAGATCCAACCTACTAACCTATCCCTGTAACCCTGCATTTCCCATGGCCAATCAACCTCATCTGTCCATCTATGGACAGTGGGAAGAAACTGAAGCATCTGAAGCAAACTGACACGGACACGGGGAGAATACGCAAACTCCACACAAACAGTTGCCTGAGGTGGCATCAAGTTCTGGTCACCACACTACCAGAAGGGTAACAGGATGTTGCCTAATATGGGGACGTTAGCTCTGAAGCAAGGTTAGATAGACTGGGTTTATTTTCACTGGAATGCAGGAGGCTGAGCGGTGACCTGATCGAAGTTTATAAGATTGTGAATGGCATGGTTGGATTGGAATGGAAATTAAGAGGCTTCTTCCCAGGGTGGAGGGGTCAGTTACATATTTGGGATGATGTATCAACAGGTTTGGTCTGTGATCATTCCAGGACTGCACTGGGTTGAAAGTCTTCTAGAAATTGTGGGAAAGATATTTGGAGCACCCAGCTATAAATGCTGGGCCACTTCCTACTGTGATGAAAAGTGTAAAATATTATTTATATATTATCATGTTTTCAGAGGTTGAATCTAAAAATAGTGGTATATGGTTATTGGTTACCAAACTGAATGATTACTTAACCAAAAAGGTCGAATTGTCCCAGCAGAACAATAACCTAATCCGGCCTAGTCAGGCAGCAGGGCAACTGCAAGCCTTAATGAAGTGACAGGCTTATTTATACTTTGGTATCACTCTGCAAAACAAACTAACCGCAATGTCGGCTGAATTCCTGCACAGCTCCTTCTCAACCTCTCCACTCACCTGAGGCATGGTGACCCTCCGGTCAAACCACCAACAGTCTCTTTCTCTGATGAGAGAGCAGTTTGAAGGTCCTCTGGGACCGTGGAGATTTTACGCTCATTGTGGGCTTTACAAAAGATAGGAAAGCAGTCTGTTTAGATAGGCTCACACACTTTGGGTGTGGCTGTAGCCATCTCCATTGTGCATTTACAACGTGTGCGAGTATGGAAGGCACCACAAGCTGCACATTGCACAGTGAGTCAGCATTGACAGAACAGGCAGAATGGTCCATGTTTGAATGAGTGAGTTACAGGTGATTAATGAGCAGCACCCCCACCCCCAATTCTGAGCCTGCACCTTCCTTGCCTCATTGCATTCCTCATTGAGCCCATCAGTACTGATGTTCTGACACATCTCTTTGAATTACAACTTCATCCCTCAACATTACCCCCAATTACAGCTTAGTAACATCTATCATTGATTTCACTGTCCCCTTATTGAAGCCAGGATGGTTGTAACTATAATGACCCCTCCCCAACCCAAAGTTACTCATGTCCTCTAATAGATTATAGTACTTTGAGATGCTTCTCTTCACAATTATTATCTTCTCTAAATCCTAGTACCCAATACTCAGGTTTGACTTTCCAAACTTCCCTACCTTTACTGTGGCTCCCGAGAAATCCCTGTCTTTCATTGAACGGGCTCCCAAGACTGACCCTTATCGAGCCCATGGGTGATCAGACCAGAAAGATCTCTATGCACACCCATGACCGATAAACTGCAAATCCCTGGATTGGCTGCAGTGGTCCTGCAGGACTAGCCATGGTGCACTCCCCAGCCTAGTGACGCAGACGCCCCAAGCTCCCCAATCCGCTGACTGACCCAATCCAAGTCACTGCGCTATTACTGGACATTACTTTTGAGCTACCATGCCCTCTGACTGAAGGAAGTCACTCGATGTGGCTACTCCACTTCCACTTTGAGATCTGGCCAATCAGTTGGTGCATGGTCAGTACATCAGCTGCTGACACATTGATGTCAAGCAGCATGCCCAGCCCCTTGACTGATGGCAGCTGGCCTGATGCCATGCTGTCCAACTTTGTGTCTGCACTGTAAGACAAAGGTACTGTGAGCCTTTTAGCTCTCAGTGATGGGGCAAAGTGCAATGAAGTAAAGCAGAGATGCAGGAGAAAGTGAGGACTGCAGATGCTGGAGATCAGAGTCAAAAGGTGTGGTGCTGGAAAAGCACAGCAGGTCAGGCAGTATCTGAGGAGGTGAGTCGAAGTTTCGGGCAAAAGGCTTTTGCCCGAATCATCAATTGTCCTGTTCCTCGGGTGCTGCCTGACCTGCTGTGCTTTTCCAGCACCACACCTTTTTGACTTTAAAGAATAGATGCAACAAAATTCAAACTCGTACAAAGTGTGTGAGAGAACAAACAAGGAGGCCCAAGGCGCACCATGGCCGAATCCATGAGATGGGTGCATGTCTCTCCGTGGAAGGTATCCTGGGAGTAGCATTATCCTGGTAGGTGCCAGTGCACTCCAAAACGTACCACTGCAGTGGAGAACTGCATATTGTACATGGATCAGAGAGCAGAGAGGCTGTATGTATGATGGCAATCTCTTTGGATGGCAGTGATGTGTGCACAGTTGCTACCCATACAGGGTGCCCTGAGATGCTGGTGACTGGTGTCCAAGAGCGGCACCTGGAGAAATAAGTGGTGAGCTGGTGTCACCAAGTCCCCATTCTGATTCTCATGCCCATCTGTGATGTGCAGGTGCTGGTGTTGGACTGGGGTGGGCAAAGTTAAAAAAAAATCACTCAACGCCAGGTTCTCATCCATCAGGTTTATTTGGAAATACAAGCTTTCGGAGTACTGCTCCTTTGTCAGGTAGCTTGTGGGGCTGGTTCAGAGGACACATAATTTATAGTAAAAAAATCAAAGTGTCATACAACAGATGTGATGTATTGAACAAACCTAGATTGTTGTTTATTCTTTAAATCACTTACGTGAGAAAGCTGCTCCTTTAACAAGGTTATGCTGTGCTTGGCTTGTTTTCCCCCACAGAGGTCATAAATAACACAGACATCGAAAACTCTGGGGGGGTTAAAGGGTTTTAGGGCCAATTTGATAATAACTAACAGATACTGCCTCAGGCACAGGGCTTTCAAGTTTAAAAAAGAGCACTTGTACAGTGATAGGGGAGTTCAGGCAGCATCCAACGAGCAGCGAAATCAACGTTTCGGGCAAAAGCCCTTCATCAGGAATAAAGGCAGTGAGCCTGAAGCATGGAGAGATAAGCTAGAGGAGCCTGCTTCAGGCTCACTGCCTTTATTCCTGATGAAGGGCTTTTGCCCGAAACGTTGATTTCGCTGCTCGTTGGATGCTGCCTGAACTGCTGTGCTCTTCCAGCACCACTAATCCAGTGTTTGATTTTCAGCATCTGCAGTCATTGTTTTTGCCTCAGTGATAGGGGAGTGGCCAGTTCTCCCAGCTCAGCTTTACTCTGGTTTGGTTTGGTTTTTAGCAGTAGTGTGGAAAAAAGCTGCTGGACCCTGAAGTAGGTCTAGGCTGGTACTCTCTGACTTCTATCTTGTAGGAACCAGTGTTTGATTTTACCTTTTGTGCCAAGAGGTGTTTATGGGGATTGTTGCAAGTACTTGGAACAGCATCATTCAACTGGGATGAGCTGTTGAGTTTTCGGAGAGGACAAGCTATTCGGTTTTCCTTTTTCTGTTGTTTATGTTTCATTCGGTAATCTTGTAAATAAACTCTGTTTTGTTTAGAACTAAGTGGTTTGACTAGCTGATTCTCTCCTGAAATATTCGCGTTACATCTGCTTAAAACAACCGGCAAAGTTAGGGTCGGGGCTACCTTCTTGAAATGTCTGGCCTGGTCCATAACAGATTGGGTGCTCTTTGTGGGATTTGTTCAGTCGTTCCAATTTGGGATTACAGTTGTTGGACTCAAAGGCAGTGAGAGGGGCAAGTGTTTTTGTTCTTTTGTTCTGGGTGTTGATTTTGGTTGGTTTGAACAGTGCTTGGGATAACAATGGCTCTTTCAGTCACCAAGAGTTTTCTGAGGTTGGAAGGAGTGACCTTGGGGATTTTACAAAAGGTGATTAAGGCAAAGCTGCTGGAATTAGCAGACGAGCTGGGGTTGGAGCTGCCTCCTTCCATGAGGAAAGGAGAGATAATTACAGCAGTAGCTCAGCATTTACATTTTCTAGAAACAGCATCAGAATCTTTACAGATGGTTAAAATTCAATTGAAAATGAAGCAACTTGAATTAGAGGCAAAAGACAAGGAATTATGATTAAAACAGAGGAGAGAGAGGAGAGAAAGAAAAGGAGAGAGAGAGAGAGAGAGAGAGAGAGAGAGAGAGAGAGAGAGAGAGAGAAAGAGAAAGAGTGAGAGTGAGAGTGAGAGTGTGTTTGAACTTCAGAAGTTGGCACTTAGGCAAGTCAGATTAAAAAGATGGAGATGAAGGCTGAAGCTAAGTGAGGAAGAGAGTGAGGATGAACAAACCCATGGTACCTAAAGGCCTGGTGAGAAACTGTTTAAATATATTCAAGCATTGCCTAAATTTGATGAGAAGGATGTGGAAGCCTTTTTCATCTCATTTGAAAAAGTGGCTAAACAAATGCGGTGGCCAGTGACCATGTGGGTTTTGTTGATCCAATCAAAACTTGTAGGTAGAGCGACTGAGGTATTCACACCACCATCAGAGGTGGTATCTGGGGTGTATGAGGTGAAGAAAGCCAGCTTAAGTGCATATGAGCTTGTACCCAAAGGTTACAGACAGGAATCTATGGAGGGAGTCTGGTCAAACCTACATTGAGTTTGAAAGGATCCAACAAAGTAATTTTGAATGGTGGATAACAGCATTAAAAATAGAACAAATCTATGACGCTCTTAGAGAGACAATCATTTAGGAGAAGTTCAAAAATTCACTTCCTGAAGTAGTGTGAACTCATGTGGAAGAGCAGAGAGTTAAAACAACAAGATTAGCAGCTAAAGTGGCTGATGATTATGAGTTGGTCCATAAAGCAAAGTTTGGCTTCCAGAATCAATTTCAATCCGTGAATGATAGAAGTTGGGGGAGAGAAGATCATAAGGATGAATGACCACAAGGTAAAAAGGAAATTCCTGAAGGGGAAAGAGAAGTTACAAAGCTCTGGTGTTTTCACTGCAGTAATGTAGGCCGTATGAAATCACGGTGTTGGTGAATTAAGAAAAACACCGGGAAGCCAGATGTAGGAAAACAGGATAAACCAGTGATTTTTTTTGGAGTGGTAACAGAAAGCACAGTGGAAGCTAGAAAACTGCACCAGAATGTCCAACCTGGTCAGAGTTTGGTTCAGGAGGAAGTGCCAGATATTCTTAAACCATACACCTACGAAGGTAAAGTTTACTCCCACAGGCAAAAAGGTTACAATATTAAGAGACACAGGATCCTCTCAATCTGTGATGCTGAAAGAGAGGAGATATGCACTTCTAAAGGACTATTGCCAGAAAAAAATACTAGTAATGGGAATTCATGGTGAGAAAAGAAGGGTGTCCAGAGAAAAGTGGGGAATTCTTGGTAGGTGTACTGGACAAACTCTTCACTCCAGGAACACAATTTGTCCCTATTAATGATATAGCTGATTCACTGCTAGGAGTGCTACCTACTGTGGTTGAAAAGCCAGTGGAAACTCAGGCAACTGAACTATTCCAGGACACTTATCCTGGGATTTTTCCTGATTGTATGGTGATAAGGTCACAAAGTCACCAGTTAAAACAAGAGAGATCAAAGAGCACAGATAAGAAAGTTAGAGTGGAATGAGCATGGAATGAGCAGAGACCCTGTTTGATCAGATGATTGATACAAACCAAGAGCAGATAGATAGCAATGCAGATATCTTTAACTCAATTACAGCAGCAAGGTGAAAACTTAAAGCAATTGTATCAAAAGACATACACAGAAAAGGAATCCGAATGCATTTCTGAAAGTTATCTTAAAACCGATGTCTTAATGAGGAAATGGTGACCATCACATATTCAGGCAGATGAGAAATGGGTAGAAGTTCATCAAATCGTTATGCCAGTGGGGTACAGAAAGGAGTGATGCATTAGTTACCACTTGGTGGTCATTTAGGAGTGAGGTAAACTCAAGATAAAATACAAAAACACTTACTGGCTTGGACTGCACAAGGATGTAGTTGAATTTTGCTAGATGCGTCAAACATTTCGTGCAATTGGAAAACCACAGGCACCTTTAATACCTATTCCTGCTAGTGATCTTTGGGAAGATGTGTAACTCAGGTTGACAATATGGATGTAAGTTAGCTCACAGAGCTGGAAGGTTTGTTTTCAGACGTTTCATCACTGTACTAGGTAACATCATCTGGTGAAGCGCTGGTGGTATGTCCCACCTCTCTATTTATAGGTCTTGGTTTCTTAAGGTGGGTGATGTCATTTCTGGTTTTTTTCCCCCAAGGGAAGGTAGATGGAGTCTAAATCAATGTATTTATTGATGGAGTTCTGGTTAGAATGCCAGGCCTCTAGAAATTCTCCTGAGTGTCTTTGTTTCCCCTGTCCTAGGATGGGTGTGTTGTCCCAGTCAAAGTGGTGTCCTTCTTTGTCGGTATGTATAGAAACTAATGATAGTGGGTCGTGTCTTTTGGTTGCCAGTTGGTGTTAGTGTATCCTTGTGGCAAGTTTCCTGCTTGTTTGTCCAAAGTAGTGTGAGGGGTCTGGCCTGGTCCATAACACTTTGAATGGGGTTGCAGGTTTCAATTTATTAATATTCATAAATCCCAGAATTACTTTCAAGTCACATTCCTGAGATAACTTAAGGTTTCATAAAAACGTAACATCTCAGCTCAGACAATGCATTAAAAGTGAGAGGTTAGAGTCTGTCTGTATTCCAACCTTGAGTCTGACTGGTTCTATTTCCAAAGTAGGAAATTATAAAATGTCACGTTGACTGACTGCTTACAGATTGTGTGTTTTTAACAGAAC
The DNA here is from genome assembly GCF_047496795.1 of Chiloscyllium punctatum. Classification (NCBI taxonomy): domain Eukaryota; kingdom Metazoa; phylum Chordata; class Chondrichthyes; order Orectolobiformes; family Hemiscylliidae; genus Chiloscyllium; species Chiloscyllium punctatum. The sequence goes on from NC_092743.1 coordinate 16,204,972, forward strand.
CTGCAAATACAAATCTGCAAATGCACATTCACCCCATAGACTTGTGTATGCGTGCACACTAAGGAGAGAAAGAGCATGTGAGAGAGTGTGACGGAGTATATGCATGCCAGAGGGTGTGCATGTAAGTGAGAGTGTGTAGGAGTGTCTGAGAGAGGGTCTGCGTGAGTGTGATTGTGAGTGAGTGAGTGAGTGAGTGAGTGAGTGAGTGAGTGAGTGAGAGAGATTGAGAGAGAGTGAGTGTGTGTAGTGTAGTGTAAGGGGGTCAGCTGTAGTGTGACATGAACCCAAGGTCCCAAATAAGGCCATTTCCATGGGTACCAAACTTGGCTATCAGTCTCTGCTCGGCCACTCTGCACTGTTGCATATCCCGAAGTCCAACTTAGAGGGCAGTCACCCAACGATCTAAGGTCAAATGTCCTTAACCGCTCAAATGTTCCCCAACTGAGGGGGAATACCCCTGTCTGGCGATTGTTGCATGGTGTCCATTCATCCGTTGCCTCTGCTTGGTCTCACCAATGTATCATGCATCGGGGCATCCTTGCCTGCAGCGTATGAGATAGACAATGTTGGCTGAGTCACACGAGTACCTGCCACGCACGTGGTGGATGGTGTCCCCATATGTAATGGTGGTATCCATGTCGACACTCTGACACATCTTGCAGGGGTTGCCATGACAGGGTTGTATGGTGCTGTGGTTGATGTTGTCTTGAAGGCTGGGCAGTTTGCTGCGAGCAATGATCTGTTTAAGGTTTGGTGGTTGTTCAAAGATGAGAAGCGGAGGCATAGAAGCATCTTTGTGAGATGCTTATCCTCGTCAATAATGTGTTGCAGGCTGTGAAGAACATGGCGGAGTTTCTCTGCTCCTGGCAAGTACTGAGCTACAAAGGATACCCTGCTGGTCGTATGCCATGGCTGTCTGCTGAGGAGGTCATTACAGTTTCTTGCTGTGGCATATAGGAACTGGCAATCAATGAGTTGGGCATTGTATCCTGTTCTTATGAGGGCTTCCTTCAGCACTTTCAGTTGTCCGTCATGTGCCTCCTCATCTGAACAGATCCTGTGTATGCGTAGGGCTTGTCCATAGGGGATGGCTGTTTTAATATGGTTAGGGTGGAAGCTGGAGAAGTGCAGCTTCGTGAAGTAACCCGCACGCCTAGGAGCAGACCCACGAGGAGGTCCTCAGACCTGCCCGCTCCCCTTCACACTGGCTGTCCAAAGATCAGGAGCGTGGGGCTGAAGTCCAACCAAAAGCAGAGCAAAATGTTTCTTTAGTTAACTAGAGAGAGAGACACCCACAATCAATGCACACATGGTTCACAGACTCCACAGCTTGGCAAAACAGCCAGCTTGGTTGGGAGTCCATGAACCAACACAATCTGCAGGTATAGGGGTCTGCAGTGTGCAACACCCTCCACCCTGACAATCCTCCTCTTATCTGTCAGCCAGGGCTCCCTGATTGAGGCTGTTAACCTGGTCTAATCAGGGAACTCATATTCTATGAGATCCACCTGACTGACCTCATTACAATCACCACAGTCCTCCTGAAGTCCAGGGTTGTGGGCATGTTCTTTCTCTTGTCGTCTCTCCTGGGGTGTTTTCACACTGGGTATTGGTTCCTCAGATGCGGGTGATGTGTACTGGACAACAACCTGCCTCTTGCACCTGGACAGTCTCGGGAAAACATTCATCCTCTTCTTCAGGTGGGCAAGGCACTGAGGCTGTGACAGCCACCCATGTCCATCTCAGACCTTGGGGTTTTCTCGATTCTTGTCAGAGGGGAAGGACCCACAGGTTCCGATCGCCTTTCTGGCTGCTCCGAGGGACCGGGGATATTTTGCTCCTGCCACGTTTGTGAGTTTGCAGCTTTCACATGGTCTGTGTGCTTGTTCAGGACCACCTCACCTACACGGACTTTGTATATTACGGGACCTGATCTCGTGTTGACGTTACCTCTTAGCCATATAGGGTCATTTCCATGGTGCCAGCACGAAACTTGGTCCCTGAACTGAAGTGTCTCTCTTACTTAGAGAAGTCATGTGTTCAGTACTGGCATTCCGGATGCCATTTACCTTTCCCCCCCCCCCACCGACAAAGATCCAGGAAGATCAGATTTAACCTGGTATGGATTCTTCCTCTCCATTAGCAACTCTGCTGGAGCTATCCCTGGAGTCGTGAGAGGGGTGGTCCAATAATCAAACAAGAACTGGTACTTTTTTTTATCAGAGCACTGGACAATGGATGGTGTGGAGCTGTCCTTACATGCGGAATGCCATTTGACTTTAAGAAATACTTTAATTCTCTGCTGGTAAATGACGGCCCTTTACCTGTGACCAAGGCCTCCGGCAAAAGATGCTCACAGCTTTTCGCTTATTGTCCCCGTGTTTGATGAATGAACTCTATGTATGTCCAACCACTTGAGCAAGCATCCACAATGACTAAGAAGATGGAGCCCACAAAACCAAATGCAGGGTTTACCTGGCCATTCCCATGAATGTGGGGGAGCTGCTCACGTACGCTATTGAACTTTCCTCTCCACTGGGCCATCTGAGATCCAACTCTACCCTGATACTATAATGGAGAAGCATTGCATTTCAGTGCCAGATCTCTCTTGGGATTATGGCTGAAAATGTGTTGCTGAAAAAGCGCAGCAGGTCAGGCAGCATCCAAGGAGCAGGAGAATCGACGTTTTGGGCATGAGCCCTTCTTCACTATAATCCTCTCTTGGGATTATAGTGTGCAAACCCCTTAGTCAATGATAGCTGCTTTTTCACCTCCCTAAAGGCTACATCTTGACTATGAAAAAGGGTCAGCCTTGGAAATAATCTCAAATGTAGGCAAGCAGGACACTGGACAAACACAGCAAGCCAAGCATCACCAGAAGGTGAAGAAGTCGAAATTTCGGATAGAATCTGAATGTTTTGGGTATAACCTTTCTTGACTTCTCCACCTCCTGAAGCTGCCTGGCTTGCTGTGTTCTTCCAGCCTCCTGCTGTCTATCTTGGATTCCAGCATCGACAGTTTTTTTTTCTCTCTCAGCCTTTGTCATAGCAGATGTAAGGGTGCCAGGATGGAATCCAGGTTACCCATGAACTTTCCTTAATAATTCACCTCAGGTGAGAGGAGAGGTTGAGAGAAGAATCCTTCGTGCAATCTCAAATAGTGCGGGACCTGAACTGTTGGCATCACTCTGTATCTCAAATAGGCCATCCAACCCCTGTTCTGGACTGGCCAGATAAATACAGAGGCTACAAGAGCAGGTCAGAGGCTACGGGTGCTACAGTGGGTAGCTCTCCTCCTGACTCCCAAAGTCCATCATCTCCAAGGTACAAGTCAGGAGTGTGATGGAATACCACTGCCCTCCACCCTACCAAAGGAAAGAGCCGTGCAGACAAGCAAGCTGCCTGTATGACTGTGTAAAACAGCATGTTAATACGGCAGGAATGAGCGCCTTTGGCTGGAGTGCCAACGTGCTTGCAGGCATAGCATAGCAATGGCAAGGATGCTGCAAGCATGGAGTATGTAGTCAAGTCTTAAATGAACAAGCACTAAGAGAACAAGTGAACAGCGGAGATGTAGCTTGGTTCAATCTGTCAGCTGGGACTCAATCCCTGAGACAGAGAATCTTCATAGCAGCCTTTCAATGCTAGTTGCTAGTGTGCCTGCAATTCGGATCGATGTTGACAAAAGTTTCCAAAGGCCTGGTTCCATGCCCATAGAACAGACCCTAAACTGCGGTTGGTGCTGAGCAACACCGAGGATCTCTGCAGCCCTCAGTGAGCTGTAGCCAGGTTCCCAATTTGATTTCCACATCAGGAATTCTCACATCTAGTTTGTTTGACGTGTTGGAGTAGTGGCATATGGGTGCTGCTTACGAGGTTTCTTTAAAATAAAAGATCAGAGGAGATGTAACTGGGGTCAGATGGCAGTTTAGTTTTTCCTCCTTAAAGGACAGTCAAAGGAATACAGTCACCTCAGTAGAAAAATCGTATTTGTGAAACTTCCAAACCAGGAGTGTCTCGTTAGAAAATTGCATATTGTTAAAAGCTGGGAAAGTTTACCCTTCTAGCTTTGAGATTACTTGTGGAATAAGACAAGTGCAATCACCATCACCCATTCCGTAATATAACATCTTCAGTCAATTGTACTCAATGTTTTGAATGGAGTAAACAGCATTTCTAGTTCAGTTTGTTGTTGTTTTGGGTACTATTCACTATTTGCTTTTGGCTTATTTACAGACACACTATCTTCGGAGGTTCACTGCACACTTTCCTCCATTATATCTTTAAAGCAGAATCTCTAAGATTGTAATCTCTGGATGACTCCCAAGGCCACGAGCTAGCGAGAACAGAAATAGGAGAAGCCGCAGATGATGCAGGGGACAGGGCGGGGGGGGTTAGGGTTTTAGACTCCTGGCTCACTTGGACCATTTTTGAAGAAGGTAGAACCCCTACAAGTGGGGCAGTCTGCACCTGAACCAGAATGGCATCAACATCTTTTCAGGTGGATTTGCTTATGCTGTTGGGAGGGATTCAAGCTAGTTTTCAGAAGCAGGAGGCACAGAGTGTCTGTACAAGAGTGACATGGCCTAGTTTAGTAAGGGAACCAAGGCAGAGGGAGGTCAACCATGTTGAGTTTCAAGAGAGTAAGGCAAGGCTGAATGGCCTCTAATACTAGGTGTACTGTAGGGAAGAGTTAAAAATCACACAACACCAGGTAATAGTCCAACAGGTTTAATTGGAAGCACACTAGCTTTCGGAGCGACGCTCCTTCATCAGGTGTAGGGAAGAGAGATGAGTTAAGAGCATGGATTAACATGTGGATTTGGGATGCTGCTGCCGTCACAGGGATGTGGTTGAGGGAGGGTCAGGACTGACAGCTCATCATTCCGGGGTACAGAATCTCCAGGCAGGGCAGGGGACAGTGTAAGAAAGGAGGCATCTCATCATTAGGGAGTCAATTATGCATTAAGGAGCATTGATATCTTTGAAGGGTTTTCATGTATGTTTTTGTGGGTAGAACTTATGAATACGTAGGGGCAGTCACACTGCTGGCCGTGTATAATCGGCCCCCAGTCAGCAGGTAAGACAGGAACAGATAATGGAGACAATTCACTGAAGTGTGTAAAAATAATAGGGTAATTATATTCAACTACCCCGACATTAATTGGGATAGTCAAAGTATAAAGGGTTTAAAGGGGGAAGATTTCTTGAAATCTACATTGGAGAACTTCCTTTGTCAATATGTCGATGGTGCTACAAGGGATGATGCAATGCTGGACCTAACTCTAGGGAATGAAGCCAGACAGATGTTCGAGGTGACAGTGGGGAGCATTTTAGTGGTAGCATCCACAACACTGTATATTTTAAGTTTGTTACAGAAAAGGAGAAAAATAGTCTGCAAAGAAATTATCTTGAATTTGGAGAAGACAGATTTTTTTTAAAAAAGTAAAGCAGGATCTGACCAATGTAGAATTGGAACAGCTACTTGGGGATAAACAGCTACTGGGGATAAGTAGAACAGTGGGGCATTCGAAAAAGAATTAGGGATAGTACAGACCCAAAACGTTTGCAGCAACAAGCAAGGAGGACATTTTAAAAAGGCCATAAAGGGCAATGTTTTTACAGAGAATGGTTCATGTGCAGAATGAATTGCCAGAGGAAATGGTGGATGCAGGGACAGTTACAACATTCAAGTGTCATTTGGCTAAGTCCATGAATAGGAAAGTTTTGGAGAGATATGGGCCAAACGCAGAAAAGTTGAATTAGTTTAGTTTGGAAACATGGTCGGTGTGGACTAGTTGATCCGAAGGGTGTGTTTCCACGCTGTATGACTCTGATTTGTGGCATTAACAAAACAATTATTATAGATGTTGAGCAAAATACTTCTTCCATTCTGATTGCAGATCTGTACAATCCTGTGGCATTCATGTTAGTCAAGAAGCATCGAGTTCAGCAATTTAAGGAATAGGAGCAGGGGTAGACCAGAGAGAGCCTTAGGCCTGCTGCACAATTCAGTTCAATTTTGGCTGATTTCCATTTTCACAAACTATTCTCAAATTCCTAGATTCCCTTCAAAAGGACAAGCAACCTTAGTTTTGAAAAAGCTCTAACTCTAGACATTCACAGACCTCGGTTTCAGAACCACACAGATTCATGATATTCTGGCTAGAGCTTTCTCCTTGTTTTAAACAGCTGATCTCTCACACAGGGTCTCTTTCCCCTAGACTTAAGAGTCTTCAGTCCTGGGACAAGGACTAAAGGGGATTGACAAACTAGATGCAGTGCAGGTGTTGCCTCTTGTGGAAAATCCAAAGGAAAGGTCATAGATTTAAAACACAGATGAAGAGAAATTATTTCTCTCAAAGGATCGTGAATATGTATAATTCACTACCTTAGGGTATTGTGGGTGCCAGATATTGAATAAATTGAAGTAGGAAGAAATTTTCAATTAGTTATGTACTAAAGGGTTGGAGAGTGCGGTAGGAAAGTAGAGTTGAGGCTGAGATGAGATCAGCCATTACCGTATTAAATGGCAGAGCATGCTCAAGGGGCTGAATTGCCTACTCCAGCTCCTAGTTGTTATGCCTCCACCATGTCAAGTCCTCTCAGTAGTTTATGGATCGTGCTCATTTGAGGATGGCACAGGAGACTGACGGGCAAGTGGTAAAATATGAAATTATGCACTAGTTGAAAGAATAGAGGAGTAGACTATTTTCTAAACACTTCAGAAATCTAAAGAACAAAGACTTGGGTGTAGTAATTTAGGATTCTCTTAAATGTTCACATAAAGGTTCAGTTGACAGTCAGGAAGGCAAATTTAATGTGAGCATTCATTTCAAGAGGGCTAGAAAACAAGAGTAGGGATATATTGCCAAGGCTGTGTAAGGCTATGGTCACTCTGCATTTGGAATATTGTGAACATTGCGAGGAGTTTTGGGGCCCGTACCTTAGGAATGATGAGCTGGTATTGGAGGGGGTCCATGTTTATAATAATGATCTGAGGGTGAAAGTCTTGTTAGATTAGGTGCAGTTGAGGACTCTGGGTCTGAAGTCAATGGAGTTTAAAAGGATGAGGGTGGGATCTGATTGAAATTTACAGAATACTGAGATGCTTGGATAGAATTACCATGGAGATGATGTTTCCACAAAGAGGAGAGAATAGGAGATGAAGGCAGAATCTCAGAATGAAGGGACAAAGCTTAGAACTAAGATGTGGAGTAATGTCTTCATTCAGAGGGTGGTGACTCTGTGGAACTCTGCTGTGGAAGGCTTTGGAGGCTAAGTGACTGATTAAGATAGATATAGATAGATTTTTACTTCTCAACAGGTCAAGGGTTATGGGGGAAGGCAAGAGAATGGATTTCAGAAACATATCAGCCATGATCGAATGGTGAAGGAAACTCGATGAGTCAAATGGCTGCCTATGTCTTATGGCAGCAGAATGGAACTAAATGCCCAATGTTACAAAAAAAAGCTACAAATTAAGGCTGCTGAGCCCCTAAACAAAATTAAAACAGGGCACACTCAAGGCAGTGTACTCATCTGTTTTTCAATTCAATCAACGAAATGCAACATTGGTTACCATCCACAATGCTTTTCTTTAGATGATAGAAAATGCTGAGCTTTTTACAGTTTGATACAACCAAGCCACTTGTTTGACAAATTCATAGGTCAACCACATATAGCTTTGGGCCTGGAGTTACATGGAGGTCTGTTGGGAGAGAAAGTGCAGGAAAATTGGATGCACTTGGCACTTGGAAACTTGTGAATTTATGCGAACAGCATTCAATGAGACTTAATCCACACTTGTTTTGGGTGTGTCAATTTAAATGAAGTAAAATGAACATAATAATTTCATAACAGTAAATCAATAATCTCCCATTTAGAATGTCCAGGGCTACAGCTAACACTAAACCTCAACTGCTTTTTGCCAATGTGTTTTTGATACTGAGAACACATCAGGAAATTTACTTCTCCCACCCACCAGACTGAATGAAAAAAAAGCTTACAACCAGCAATCCTCATTTTCTTGACAGGAATTAATAAGAAACTCAGCAGGGCCCCATGAACTGTTAACATGACACTCGAGCTAGTTCATTATTTATTGTGTGAGAAATCATTTTCAATGGAAGAAAGTGCTATATGAATGCCTGTTGGGGACAGTAGGGGCATGGTGTAATGTATGAATGTTCTGAATTCTTGAAAGGTGAATAAAGGAGTTGACCGGATCGATATGAAAGCACACCATTCTCACCTGTGGAGGAGTCCAGGCAAAGAAAGATTACCCTTCACATTTTAGCTGGGATAAGCACAATGATGTCAGGGAGCACTTTCTCAGTTTGGAAATCTCACCCCCAGAAATAATTGTGGACAGTAGGGGGGCAGTTTAAAAAAATTAATCATGAATAGAGGCTTTTGTTAGGCATAGGCACTAGAGAATGTGGAATAAAGGTGGGGCAGTGGATTTGAAATTCGGATCAGCCAAATCAAATTGAATGGTGGTACAGATATAGGGGGGAGTTAAAAGGCAAACTCCTGTTCCTGTATTCCAGGATGTATATGTCATTTAAATAAATAACTGCTTTCTACTTGAAAGATCTTCAGGGATGCTGAGCACCATCTTCCACGCTTTTCCTGATTAATTTTACTCATGTTAGTTACACACATTGTTCAACATTAAATTGGTCAATTTCATATTTACTAGAAATTTGTCCCGAGTTACTTATGTTTGGATAGAACATGATCAATGAATCTGTCGTGTACTGCAGCAGAATATTCTGATTACCGTGCAAATGCCAGTGAAGTAAAGCATGAACAGTTTGTAAGACCATAGGACTTAAGAACAGAAGTAAGCAATTCGGTCCCTCGAGTCTGCTTCGCCATTCAATAAGATCCTTGCTGAACTGAAATTCCTCAGCAGCATTTTCCTGTCTTTTCCCCATAACCCTTGATTGTGTTACTGATAAAGAATTTGTCTCTCTCAGCCTTGCAAGTAGTCAATGACCCAGCCCTCTGCAGTAGAGAACGCCACAGATTTCTGGGAAATAAAATGCTGATTTTAGACTAATTTCTTTGTACAACTATTACGCCAACAGTAGAATTAGATGTTGCCAACTGCTATTTCATATAATTTTTAAGACCAGATAAGTTCATGAATCTTTCTTTGTACTATAGCAGATTCTGTACTGGATTTCTATTCTGCTGGAGACTTGTAAGGTTTCTAATAGTGTAAATTGCCTGTTTTGAAATTTCTTTTAACCGATTACCATCCTTCTTTCATTATTGTTGGTAAGTGTCAAAAGTTTTAGTCTATGTTCTCATTGATGGGGACACCCAGTGCAGTGACATTAAGCTAATGTACCAGGATGGCTTTGACTAGATATGGAGATCCTATAAAAGCAAAATACTGCAGATGCTGGAAATCTGAAACTCAGCAGATCTGACAGCATCTGTGGAATGTTACAACACGAAGCCAGACAACCAAACCAAATCAGCCTCTCTTTCCCTGTATTTGTAACATAGGAAAGTTAAAACACTTAAATGACCCACAAAAGTGACTCCAATGGCTTCTAACCAGACATTTCAAATAACCAGTAGTAGACTTTGTGAACAACCAATATCAGAAACCAAGTTTATAGCTTAAACAAATTATTAATAATACAGTAGCTTTGGCAGAGCAAAGTTAAACAACAAGGTAATCTAATTAATGTCAATCATTTAAACCCTTCTTTGAATATAGCACACACAAGACAGACAGAAGGGAGAACTGAAAGAAAACAAATGAGATGTAACTAGCCAGTTTACTTGAACAATTAACTAACAGTTAACATGTCACTAGTAGGCTTTGAGGAATATTCATTTAATACTTATAACTGAGATTGTATTCTCTGAATGTTTTGGAAGTTGATAATGAGAAGATAACCAGGGAGTAATCACCTCTGACCTGTAGCTTTAGCAGTCGCAATCCCTGTGACATAAAAACATTTCAAAAGAAGTTCTAACTTTGGTATTTCTTTGTTAGACTGGTGGTCTCCCTACAAGGTCCCCAGTTAACATTCAACATCTGCCATCTGTTTAAACATAACATATCTCCAGAACCGAAATATCTAGTGCGTTTTTTGAACAAGAATGAATGAATGAATCAATCAATCTGCCATTAACTTCCTGTTTGTTTGAGTTTTTTTAAAAAAGAAGCAGCTGCTCACAGTCAAAAAGTCACCTTCAGCTCTTAGCTCACAGCTCCAAACCCAAAATGATAAAAATAAAATAATGCAAGTTCCAAGAGGAGAGAGGAAACAGAGTTAACATTATGAGCCCATTATGACTTTTCAGAACAATTCTGAGACTTTTGCTGTAATCCATGACACTCAGCAGATATAGTTTGCAGATTCCCAAAACATAAGATTATATTTCAATTATTTTTACCTGGGGCTAAAATGGCACATGAACCATTTATCGCCAAGTAAAATACAGAATTGAATATAATATCTAGGTATCTGCTGTCTTGCTATAGTGATGAGGGTCAAAGCCACCCTCTTAGAAGCAATTAGTTTAAGATCAACATGGATGAAAGAGGATTCTTACAATGATCACCAAGTATTTGTTGTAGAAAAATTGTTTTTAAATTATAAACTGAAGGGTATTTATTTAGTTGAGGGTTGAATGCAATAGTTTATTTCCTTCCTTTCACTCAGCAGGGGTTCCCCAATTCCCCCCTAATTACATTGATTAGCACATGCTATCCCTCTCTGCATTGCCTCATTCCACACAGAACTGACAATCCCAGTTGGAAATATTCCGCATGGTTACATAATGTGAACTTACCACCTCCCTACTGCTTACCCAGCCAAACAACACTTTTTATCATCTTCAACATTTTTAAAAGAGAAAGCAATCAATGAAAACATATTGTTTTCCCACAGCCTCTAGGGTTTTGCTGTCATCTTTCTCACAGCAGAGTTTGATTTTTAGATTCCTGGAGGCTTCAGTGCAATCCTGGAAGGTTGGCAGTTCTGCAAACATAGGAAGGAGGCCATTCAGCCTGTCAAGACTGCTCTACCATTTAATACAGTCACAGTTGATTTTACATTTCAATGCCCTTTATTCACACTGTCCTCTTATGCCACTGATAATCAAAAAAAATTATAGATTCAAAGACTCAGCTTCCTCAGCCTTCTCAGAGAGAACATTCCAAAGATTCATCACTTTATAATAAAAGAAAATTATCCTCATTTCGGCCTTAAATGGTATCCCTCATTTTTAAATTGTGACCTCAGTTCTCAACTCCTCAACTAGGGGAAACATTTAGCCTGCGTCTATCCTATCTACTTCTTTAAGAAGTTTGTAGGTTCTGTAAGGTCACCTCTGATTGTTCCAGGCCCTGGAGAATACAGGCTCTGTTTACCCAGGACAGTCCCACTATCCAGGGAAGAAGTCTGGTGAATCTTTGTTACACTCCCTCCACGTCAACAATGTCTTCCTGAGATAAGAACACAGAACATTACAGCACAGTACAGGCCCTTCGGTCCTCGATGCTATGCCCGACGTGTGAAACCAATCTGAGGCCCATCCAACCTACACTATTCCATTCTCCTCCAAATGCCAATCCAATGACCATTTAAATGCCCTTAAAGTTGGCAAGTCTACTACTGTTGCAGGCAGTGCGTTCCAAACCCCTACTACTCTGAGTAAAGAAACTACCTCAGACACCTATCCTACATCTATCAGCCCTCAATTTAAAGCTATGTCCCCTCGTGTTAGCCATCGCCATCTAAGGAAAATGGTTCTGACTGTCCACCCTATCTAACCTTCTGATTATCTTATATGTCTCAATTAAGTCACCTCTAAACCTTCTTCTCTCTCAAGAAAACAGCATCAGGTCCCTCAGCCTTTCCTCATAAGATCTTCCCTCCATACCAGGCAACATCCTAGGAAACCTCCTCTGAATCCTTTCCAAAGCTTCTACATCCTTCCGATAATGCAGTGACCAGAATCGTGCGCAACACTCGAAGTGCGGCCACACCAGAGTTTTGTACAGCTGCAGCATGACCTTATGGTTCCGAAACTCAATCCCCCTACCAATAAAAGCTAACATACCATATGCCTTCTTAACAACTCTACCAACCTGGGTGGCAACTTTCAAGGATCTATGCAGCTGGACACAGATCTCTCTGCTCATCTACACTACCAAGAATCTTACCATTAGCCCAGTACTCTGCATTCCTGTTACTCCTTCCAAAGTGAATCATCTCACACTTGTCCACATTAAACTCCATTTGTCACCTCCAGCCCAGTTCTACAGCTTATCCATGTCCCTCTTTAACACACTTTATACGTTATGAACCAGTCTCTCTGTGCTTCCTCCGAGCAAGTCAAAATATCTGGAGAAGGAAGATCAAGCAGAAGCTGGTCTTGACAAGACAAAAATATCATGTGATCAAGCCCCGTGGACATGTACCATTGAACTGCTTTCCCAGTCTTTCTCTCTGCCATGACCCCTTTTTTGTTCCTGTGTGTGTACAGGAGTTTTATAAGGGAGTTAACTAGCTGAGTTATATTTCAACAGTTCATAATGGTTTACCTGTAGATAAAACCTATCTGTGTGTAATGAATAATAATTCATGTTAAGTACAGAAATCTGGTCTGTTTTTTGGTCAATCTGTATCAAAAAGACATGTAAATGGGGGAATTTTGTGTACTTTTATAAAGTTCTTTATTTTTTAATGACTTTGAGAATAGTGAGGTTTAATTTCCAGTGTATTACCCTAGTAAGGCATAACAACACATTTCTGTTTTGCTTTGTATCATCTGTAAATATATAATTTGGTCCCCATGTGCAAATCATTGATAGAAATTGTGAACAGCTGGGGTCCAAGCATGGAACCTTGTGGTATGATACTGGTCACAGTCTGCCAACAGGAGAATGACCCATTTATTCCTCCTCTGTCTGCCAATCATTAATCCATGCCAGCATATTACCTCCAATACCATCTGCTTGAATTTTGCTAACCAACCCAATGTCAGGAATGATATGGAAAGCCTTCTGAAAATCCAAGAATGGACTTCCCTATACCATTTTGTTAGTAGCATCCTCAAAAAAACTTCAGGTTTGTCAAACAACATTTTCCATTTGTAAATCCATGCTGACTAGGTCCAATCAGATTATTTGTATCTGAGTGTCTATTTATCTTGTCCTTTATGATCGATTCCAGCATTTTCCTCACTTTTGATGCAAGACTAACATATCTGAAACTCCCTATTTATTTTCTTTCACCTCTCTTAAATAGTGGGGTGATATTTGCAAACATTAAATCTGCAGGGTTCATTGCAGAATGCACAGAAGTTTGGAAGTTGATCACCAATATATCAATTATCTCAATAGCCACCTCCTTCAACGCTCTGGGATGTAGATCAAGTCCCATTAATTTCTCCAATACTAACTCTCCAACCTTCTAATACTAACTTCCTTCAAATCCTCATTTTTTCTAATCACTTGGATCTCTAACTTTGGAAGATTTCTTCTATTAAAAGCAGCCAAAAAGTATTCATTTAGTTCCTTGCCATTTCTCTATGCTCCATTAAAATTCTCCTGACTACGGTTTTAACAGTCCACAAACATCCGAGCTAAACATCTCCTTTAAATGTACCTGTAGGGGTTTTTACAGTCCATTTTTATATTTTTTATTAGATTGTATTCATAGTCAGTTCTTCCATTCTTTGGTCTTCTTTTGCTTTATTTTTAACACGAGCAAATCCTCAGATTTTATTACTATTTGTAGCCCTGTTAGAAAGCCTTTTCAATCTTACACAACCTGTAACTTCTTTTGGCAGCCATAGTTGACTGACCTTTTGTACTTTGGAGGGATGGTACAGTTGTTGGAACCCATTTAATAGTTCTTTATGACTATCCACTGCTAATCTAGAGTCAGGTCGTTTACTGCATTTTATCCAGTCCACCTCTGCCAACTCATGTCTCATGCTTTCATCATTTTCCTCATTCAAATTTAACACCCTTGCTTCATAGAATCCCTACAGTGTGGAGACGGGCCCTTCAGCCCAACAAGTCCACACCGATCCTCTGAACAGTAACCCACACAGAGCCATTTCCCTATCCTATTACTCTACATTCACTCCTGACTATGCACCTACCCTACACATCCCTGAACACTACGGGCAATTTAGCATGGCCAATTCACCTAGCCTGCACATCTTTGGATTATGGGAGGAAACCGGAGCACCCGGAGGAAACCCTCGCAGACACGGGGAGAATGTGCAAACTCCTCACAGACACTCATGCAAGGCTAGAATCGAACCCAGATCCCTGGTGCTGTGAGAGAGATAGCAGTGCAAACCACTGAGCAGATTGAACAGTGTTACTTTCAAGCAAAATATTAATATCTATCATATTTGAGTCCCTCAAAATGTTCTGTTATAGAAAGATTATTAATTATCTCTTTCACATAACACCAGAATCAAAATAGCTCTTCAACAGGCAGCTGTGGAAAACTGTCCCAAAGATACTCTGGAAATGTTCCCCCAAGGCTTTCTTGCTCAATTGGTTTACCCAGTCGAGGTGTAGACTGAAGTCTGCATGATTATCCTGTTGCACATGCTACAAGCTTCTCTCATTTCCTGATTTATACCAAATCCCACACTGCCACTACAATTCAAATTAGGTTTGTTGTCACACATACTCAAGTACAGGGATAGAAGAGTACAGTGAAAAGTGTACAAACGTGCCATTTCTGGCACCATCTTCGGTACAAAGGTGCTCTAGGCACAAACCTTAGGTGTAAATCAGGAAAAACACCCATAAGAAATCCCATGCATTGTTCTTCACTTACTAATGATCTGATCCCATCTTGTTTTGTCAGCCTAACTCCAAAGTCTTTTTTTCTTCCAGTCTGTCCTTCCTGAATATTAAGTATCATTGAATATTCAGTTCCCAGTCCTGGTCACCATGCTGCCATGTTTCTGTAAAGGCAATTCGATCATAACCATGCAAGTCCTCCATTTGCACCTTCAGGTCATTTGCCTTGTTGGAAACATAGCTGCACTCTGCTGGAATGCAGACAAACTTTGGTCTTTTTGACATCATTCTCCTTCTAAAGCATACTCGATAACTGGCTTTGTTTCCCCGATCTTCTAGTCACACTAGCAGTTTTTGACTTCGTTAACAATTCTGCTTCCTTCAAATTTGGACTACCCCATAGCTTCTTATCCCCATCCCAACAGCGTGAGTTACCTTCACAGAGAAATTATCTGTCCCAGCCCCGTTAAGGTGCAAATCAAATCAGAACCAATCCCAATTCCTCAGAAATCTGTTGACCTCCCTCCTACACCAGCTCTTGAACCACATATTCAATGGACCGGTCCCCACTGTCCTTATGCTTACAAGCATGTGGCTCTAAGAGGAATCCTGAGATGCCTGTTCTCAAGGTCCTGCTTTTTCAATTAACACCCTGAGGTCTGCCTTACGACCTCATCCCTCTTCTTACCTAGGTCACTGGTAGCAATGTGGACAAACTCCGGCTGATCCCAGTCTCCCAGAAGGATGTATTCAGTGAAGCCTTGACATCAGGGAGTAACACACTATCCTGGATTCACGTTTACTGTCACAGAAATGACTGTCTGATCCCCTGAATATTGAACCCCTGTAATGATTGCTGTTTCATTCGTGCTGCTGCTCCCCTGTCCAACTGAGTCACTCATGATGCCATGGGCTTGGCTCTGGCTGCATTTCCCTGAGGAACCATCATCCTCAGCATTTTCCCAAACGGAATACTGATTAGCAAGCAGGATAGACTCCCATAGCTTCTTAGAGTACTCCTGCATGGTTTACATGCTTTTCTTAGGCTGCCTGTTAATCACCCATTCCCTTCCTGTTCTGAAAAAAAGTCATGCTGGACTCAAAATGTGAACTTCATTTCTCTCTCCACAGATACTGTCAGGAATGCTGAATAAGGCAGTATTTCCAGTGTCTGTTACCCACTCTCTTGCTGCTGAACACTTCTAATGCTTTTTTTAAAAAAAAATCTGATGTGTGGGATATAGGCATTGATGGCTGGGCCAGTATTTATCCCATCATTAATATAAAGCAATTATAAAGCTGTCTCATGTAGGCCAGACCAGGTAAGGAATACCCAAAAAGACATCAACTAGATGGGTTTTTACAATAATTGACATTGGTTACGTGGGTTGCTCATGGTCTAAACTTCCTGCAAAATTCCAGATGATTGTTTGATTGTGACATTTGAATTCAATCCACCATGACGAGATTCATGTCCTCAAGAATTTCTGGATTGCTAGTCCAGTGACATGACCACACCACAAATCACCTCTGTCTGTATAGGAGCACAACAGGGACTCCAGCCTGTGCAGCTGCTGACACTTGCTGCACATGTATTTGTCCAGGGCATAGGCTATGTCCATACCTCAGCACATACTGCAGAATGTACACTCCGCTTAGCAATGCTCACCTGCCATTCCACAACCCCAAAAGTAAATATTACCAAAAAAAAAATGTAACTTTACTTCACTTACATTAATTTTAACGAGGTAAAAACAATGACTGCAGATGCTGGAAACCAGATTCTGGATTAGTGGTGCTGGAAAAGCACAGCAGTTCAGGCAGCATCCAAGTAGCTTCGAAATGAAGGGCTTTTGCCTGAAACGTCGATTTCGAAGCTACTTGGATGCTGCCTGAACTGCTGTGCTCTTCCAGCACCACTAATCCAGAATTACATTAATTTTAGTTTCCTTCAGTTTTATTAGCTTAATTTGACAAACTATTCCAACCCTTAGAGCCCACTCACAGCTGTTGTGGTGGTTCCTCGTGGTAGGTAATGAATGGTAAGATTCTCAATATCAGACAGATACCATCCCACTCCACTCCATGTCCATCAATAACTGCTTTAATAAAGTTACAATCAGTACAGTTATGGTCAATGGTGAAATGCCAGAGTAGCTCAGTAGTAGCACACTCACTTTTGAGTCAAAAATATAATGTTGGTTCAAATCTCATCGCAGAGGCTTGAGCAGGAACTGCAGGCTCTGAAAGGAAGGATCTGAGAGAGAGTCTACTACCCCACCTTTCAACAGAATGTGAAACATATGCCAGGACTGCAGGCTCAGATGGATGTGATGGGATTTTGAAGGACAGCAGGGACGCCTTACACAATATTCAACCAACACCACAAATAGTCATCATCAGAGTACCATTTACTGCATGGTTCCCTACATCCCCATAATGGCGTAAAGAGATAGATGCTGAGAGAGAGGAGAGGGGGAACGAGAGGAGAGAGCGGGAGGAAGAGAGAGAGAGCGAGAGGAAGAGCGAGTTCGGGGGGGGCGGAAAAGAGGGGAGACATGAGAAAAGACGAGAGAGAGAGAGAGAGAGAGAGAGAGAGAGAGAGAGAGAGAGAGAGAGAGAGAGAGAGAGAGAGAGAGAGAGAGAAAGAAAGAAAGAAATCAAACAAGTCTGATATAACGAAACAATCCATTTAGCCACCTCTCTGCGTATGTAGTACACCGTATGTCACAGTCCCTGTAGAGACCATTAACACTTGAAAGGAAATTCAGACTTCCAGTTTGGAAAAGAATGAATAGTATTTGAAGGTTTTAGTAAACAGCTAAATACAAACATTATTGTTGTCGACTGTTTATGTTTTCAAGTACAAAAAGAAATGTGCATTTAAGACCATAGAACATAGGAGCAGAAATTAGGCCATTCAGCCCATCAGGTCAGCTCTGCCACTCAGTCACAACTGATAAGTTTCTCAACCCCATCCTCCCACTTTTTCCCTTTAACCTTTGATATTCAAGAACCTATCTGTCTCTGTCTTAAACGTTCTCAATGACTTGGCCTCCACAGCCTTCTGTGGCAATGAATTCCATAGATTCACCACTCTCTGGCTGAAGAACTTTCTCCTTATCACTGTTCTAAAGGTCTTGGGTCCTTGTCTCTCCCATCAATAGTAACATCTTCCCAACATCCATCCTGTCCAAGCCATTTAGTACTCTGTACTAAGTTCATCCTTCTAAACTCGATCGAGGAAAGACCCAGAATTCTTAAACTTACGTTAAGCTTTTCATTTCTGGAATAATTCTTGGGAACCTCCTCTGAACACTCTCTATGGTCAGTACATCCTTTCTGAGATATGGGGCCCAAAACTGTGTATAATATTCCAACTGTAGTCTGACCAGAGTCTTATAGAGCCTCAGAAGTACATTCCTGCTTTTATATTCAAATCCTCTCAAAATAAATGCCATCATTGCATTTGCCTTCCTCAAAACAAAGAAAATTTACAGCCCAGCAACAGGCCCTTTGGCCCTCCAAGCTTGAGCCGGTCCAAATCCACTGTCTAAACCTGTCACCCATTCCTAAGCATCTGTATCACTCTGCTCCCCACTTACTCATGCATCTGTCCAGACGCATATTAAATGAATCTACCATGCCTGTCTCTACCACCTCTGCTAGTAATGCGTTTCAGACACCCACCACCCTCTGTGTGAAGTACTTTGCCGCGTGTATCCCCCTTAAACTTTCCACCTCTCACCTTGAAAGGGTGAATTGAATCCTTCACTCTGAAAAAAAACGTATCTCTATCTATCCTATCTATGATTTTATAAACCTCAATCAGGTCCCCCCTGAATCTCCTTTTTTCTAATGAAAACAAACTTAACCTACTCATCCTCTCTTCATAGCTAGCACCTTCCCTACCAGGCAACACCCTCCTAAACCTTCTCTGCACCCTCTCCAAAGTATCCACATCCTTTTGCTAATGTGGCGACCAGAACTGTACACAGTATTCTAAATGTGGCCGAACCAATGTTGTGTACAATTTTAATATGACCTGCCAACTCTTGCTACCCCGTCCAATGAAGGCAAGCATACCATATGCCTTCTTGATCACTATCCACCTGTGCAGCAAACTTCAGGGTACAATGGACCTGAACTGCCAGATCTCTCTGCTCATCAACTTTTCCCAAGGCTCTTCCGTCTACTGTATAATTCGTTCTAGAATTAGACTTCCCAAAGTGCATCACCTCACATTTGCCTGGATTGAACGCCATCTGCCACTTCTCCGCTCAACTCTCCAGTCTATCTATATCCTCCTGTATTCTTTGATAGTCCCCTTTGCTTTCTGCTACTCCACCAATCTTCGTGTCATCTACAAACTTGCTGATCATACCAACAGTGCCCTCTTCCAGATCATTTATGTATATCACAAACAACAGTGGCCCCAACACTGACTCCTGTGGAACACCAGTGGTCATCTTTCTCTATTTTGAGAAACTCCCTTCAACTACTACTCTCTGTCTCCTGTCGCTCAACCAGTTCTTTATCCACCTAGATAGAACACCCTGCTCACCATGTGACTTCACTTTCTCCATTAGTCTACCATGGGGAACCTTATCAAACCTAACTACTCACTCCTGATTTCCTGAAGAAGGGCTCATGCCCGAAACGTCGATTCTCCTGTTCCTTGGATGCTACCTGACCTGCTGCACTTTTCCAGCAACACATTTTCAGCTCTGATCTCCAGCATCTGCAGTCCTCACTTTCTCCTCTAACTACTCACTCAACCTGCAAGTTTACCTTGAAAGAGTCCTGGACTAGAACTCCCAAGTCTCTTTGCACTTCAGTCTTCTGAATTTATCTCCTCATTTAGAAAATAGTCCTCTATGACCTCATACTTGCCCACGCTGTACTCCATCTGCCACTTCACTGCCCACTCTCCTAACCTGTCCAAGTTCTTCTACAGCCTCCCTGCCTCCTTAATGATACCTGTCCCTCTACTTATTGTCTGCAAACTTAGCCAGAATACCCTCATTCATCCAGATGGTTAATGTATAAAATAAAAAGTTGTGTTCTAACACTGAGCCTTGCAGAACCCCACTTATTAGAATTAGAATCCCTACAATGTGCAAACAGGCCCTTCGGCCCAACAAGTCCACATCGACCCTCCAAAGAGTAACCCACCCAGACCCATTCCCCTACCCTATATTTACCCATGACTAATGCACCTAATCTACATATCCCTGAAGACTAGCAGCAATTTTAGCATGGCCAATTCAGTTTAACCAGCACATCTTTGTGACTATGGGAGGAAACCAGAGCACCTGGAAGAAACCCACATGGACATGGGGAGAATGTGTGCAAACTCCAGACAGTCACCCGAGGCTGGAATCGAACCCAGGTCCCTGGTGCTGCGAGGCAGCAGTACTAACCACTGAGCTACCATGCCACCCTATATCAGCTTATGACAGAGAAGCCTTCTTACTGGCTGAAGCTCTGGTTTTGTGAAAGCAAAATGCTAAGTCCTGACTGGTTTCCCAAATGTGTACATCAGAAGGTTTTATTCAAGTTTTAACACAATCAACTTTGATTGCCTCATGATGCCACCATGTGTGGACCTGTCTCCAGCAGGGCACTTATACCTGATGGAGCAATACTTAGCTCCTGTAACGTAAGGACTAGGCATGGGATACACAGAACTTTAAGATTCAATGGAAGTTTATTACAGCTCCTGATTTCTACGTGCATTAAAGTCATCGGTCTTCCAGTGTCTGGACTAATATTAAGCTATTTACTTGACACAGTGTCTTGCTTCATGTAGCCCAGCTAAGATGGAGTTAGAGATTTTTAGACCCACTGGGTGCGACACTGATGTGATACTGATTTCATAAGCACTTCTCTGATGCACAGACTGCATACTAACTGTGACATGCAAGACAACATCTAACACATACTAAAATAGTTGCAGCTTCACTGATTAATTCATTATTTGAAAATACTTGCATTTCAGCTTTATGTACTACCTTTAAATATAGGGAGTGCATGCTCACATGCATCAAGTGTTGATTTCTGTCACGCCTGAGATCCCAAAAATGAAAACAATGAACATGATGGTCAATTCACAACCACCTATTCGGATTAATACTCACACTAAAAGAAGGAAAACACGCAGACGCTTGTAGGTTGCTGGGTGGTTTGTGGGCATTGAGAAGGAGCTTATCTTGAGATCAGTTCTTGTTAAAGATAAAAACATCAACGCTGAGTGAGGGACACGTCATTGCTCAAATAAGCTGCAGTCTGGGTCCTGCAACTCAATATCAGCGTGACCATCAAGAGGAAATGCCAAGCAAGGTGACACACAGCTCAGTCTCCCAGCCTGGGAGGAAACATTCACCTGAAATACACAATTGACTTTGCACTTGCCTTTGGATTTGTATATTGAAGAATGTGTCTGCTGACACCATAATTTACTGACAATTTTCAACCGCACATGCTCACCTATTAAAACAAACATTCTGCTTTAAACAGTTTTTTTTTTATTTTTAAGGGTTTGCTGTCATTCTTCAACTTATTTCAGAGATTTCGCTGCTACTACTCATCAAACTTGTCCTAGCAAATGCTATCTTGCATTTATAACATCCGTCTTCACGTTCACATTCTAAAGGCCTTTAGTTTCTGCCACAGATCTGTGATTATTGTCCATGTTTTTGAGGCACACTAGCAAGTGGACAGAACATAACTAAATCCAGATACACAGTCCTTTATCCAAAATTCTGAAATCCCAAAAGCTCCGAATTCCAAAATATTTTTCGTGGATTGTTTGTCACTGGCTGCCAACCAGAGAAGGACCCTTTTATCCCCACGGTTTGCTTTCTGCCATATAGTTAAGCTTCTATCCATGCTAGCACCTTGCCTCTAACACCATGGGCCCTTACCTTACTCAGCAGCCTCCTGTGCTGCACCTTGTCACAGGCCTTCTCAAAGTCCAGGTAAGTAACATCCATCGGCTCTTCTTGGTCTAACCTGCTCATTACTTCCTCAAAGAATTCTAGCAGATTTGTCAGGCATGACCTCCCCTTGATGAAACCATGTTGACTTTGCCCTATTTTACCATACACTTCCAAGTATTCAGAAAGCTCATCCTTCACAATGGAATCCAGGATTGTACCCACAACCGAGGTTAGGCTAATCGGTCTGTGATTTTCCATCTTTTGCCTTACTCCCATTTTATACAGGGTTGTCACATCAGTGATTTTCCAGTCCCCTGGAACCCTCCCTGATTCTAGGGATTCCTGAAAGCTCACCACTTAAGCCTTCACCATCTCCCTTAGAACTCTGGGGCACAGTCCATCTGGCCCAGGTGACTTATCCACTTTCAAGCCATTCAGTTTTTCTAGCACCTTCTCCTTAGTGATGGCCACCATACTCAGCTCGGCCCCCTCACTCTTTTGAATTTTTTGGGATATTACTCATGTTTTCCACTGTGAAGACTGACATGAAGTAATTATTCAGTTCTTCAGTCATTTCCTTGTTCCCCACTACTCTCTCTCTCCAGTGTCATTTTCGAGCAGCCCAATGTCCACGTTTGCCTCTCTTTTGCCCTTTAGGTGTCTAAAGAAACTCTTACAGTCTTTCTTTATATTATTGTAATGAGTTTTAAATTGCACTCTACACAGATTTACAATCCTTATAGGAAATGATTCACAGTCACTCCAACATTACAAAGGGTTCATGTTGTCCCCATTTCACTCATCAGTAACTTTGAATGATGCCTTTCCTTACTCTTCAGAGTGTTTCCTAAATTTCCAGCAATGGAACATCTCGTGATGATCACACACCTCTGGTCTCACCAGGTCATATTACTCAGAATGTTTTGATGGCTTGGAGATACACTGCTCTCATGAGATTATTTCCCTCCGACATCTGGTAGGAGGTATTTTGTGGTATTTTGCAAACCAAGACTTTCTCTGACCACATTAAACAGCTTTTGTTTTGTTTTCATAGCATCCTGGAGCGTGGAAACAGGCCATTTGGCCCAACAAGTCCACACTGACCATCTGAAGATCATCCCACCCAGACCCATCCCCCTACCCTTTCCTTGTAAGGCTGAATTTCCCATGGCTAAGCCACCTAACCTTTTTGTGCTTGTTCTTACTTTGTAAAGGAGTTTATAACCTGATCTCAGAAATGACTTCCTTTGCGCTCAGTTTAAAATGTGAAAGCCAATAGCTTTGTATCCAGGTACAAACACTATTATTTTAGATAGCAACACTCCGTTCAGATTTAACTGGACAGTTCACAGCACCATTATGTACAACTCAATATTTTCTCAATCCATTGCTGGGATTTGGAGAGTCTCATGGGAATTGTTTATTGATTCATGGGGTTTTTTTTGCGTGTGCTGCTCCTTAAGCCAGAGGTACCAAGTCTTATGTAACTACTTTAATAAATGCAAATTACCACAGAATGCTGGAAATCTGAACCAAAATCAGAATGCTGGAGAAATTAACTGTGTTTCTGTCTCCACAGATGCCGAATGTTGTGTCCAGTGTATCTCATCCTCAGAACTGAAAAGGACAATCAGATGTGTCTGTAGCAAAGGAACAACTAATGACAGACAGAAAGGTTCATTTATGCCAAGACCAATTGCAAACAACGTTTAAAATTAGCATCAATTACAACGTGCACTTGAGAACAATATTTTAGTCATGGACGTAATTTATTCCTGAAATTATTTGAAGGCTACATAAGAAGTTTGTAATTCACTTTAATCTATTTACTTTGTTATTTTGGGCTGATGCTTTTTTTTTAAAATTAAGCGTGAGTTAATTTTCTTGATGGATTATTTGCTGCTTTCTTTTTACCTCATTAACTACATATCCCACCCCAAAGAATCCCTCACATTCGATTCTATCCCCATCTTATCACACACCTGGAACAAGATACCACGACAAAGATATCCTGTAATTTAGCAGTATCCCTGGCACCAGCCATCTTTAAAATATTCAGTCAAACACTAGCACTGTGTTCTGAGGAAGGGTCACTGGACCCGAAACATTAACTCTGATTTCTCTCCACCGATACTGCCAGACCTGCTGAGCTTTTCCAGCAATTTCTGTTATGTTTCTGCAGTTCTTTTGGTTTCTATTTACAGTTTGGATGATCTCAGTTTTACAGAAATCAGAAGGTGTGATGCTAACCTACTGTGAGATGGTGTATCCTCCCCTTTGGATAGTCACATTTCCTCGACGTACACAATCAGAAATGGCTATGTGATTTTATCCCTTGTTCCACTCCTCCACTGGTTACAACCAAATTTCAATTTATAAAGGAATGTGGTATTTTAACCACATATAAAAAACAGATTGCATATGGCTCAGTATCGTAGTAAATTCAGTCACGCTCCTTAAACTGAGAACTGGTTTGCTGCAAAGTTATTCAAGCACAGATACAAAAAAATTAATAACATGTTTAAATCCAAATGTATGCCCAACTACACTTTTTGAAAAAAAGATACATGGACCAATGCAAAGCATAATAGCGAGCTAAGCAGATTACTATCTTAAATTGGCTGGGTAACAGTTAAAATGAAAATTAAAAAATTATTCAACAATGGACCCAAATGCTGACTTGCAGCTGAAGCCACTTTCTAGTCAAATTGTTGGCACTGGGGCTTCTTCTGGGACCAGCTGTGGCTGGTTGAAGTTTCTTCTTCTGGAAGTAGTGTTGTAGATTCAGTCTTTTCCTTTAAGAACCTTTCACTTGCAGTAATGATTTCCCAGTGAGTTCTTCATTCGTAAACTTTAACAAACAGGATTTCTTGGCGGGGTGGAGGGGGTGGGGGGGTGGGGGGAGGGTCGCGAGGGGGAAACAAAAGCCTCTTGAGGGTAGTATGCTTTTATTGACAAGGCTAGCATTTGCGGTCCAGCCTCAATTCCTTGAACTCAGTGGCTTGCCTGTCCAATCCAGATGGTCTACATTCAGGATGGAAGCCAGACCAGGTAAGGATGGCAGATTCACTTCCATAAGGCCGTTAACAAACTAGTCCATGTTTTATGATAATCAACAATAGTTTAATAGTCACATTACCAGGTCCAGTTTGCAGTTAGAAATTAATGGACCTGGTGTGATTTTGTTCCAAAAGCATCAACCCTGGACTACTCATCCAATGTACTCGTCCACCACTACACCACCATTTCTCCTTCAAGTTCTTTCTGACTCTCCAAATTGAAAACCAAAATATTTTATGCACACAAACTGGGCTTTGACCCCTCCCTGTTCCAGCATTGCAGGTTCACTGAATCGGGTCATGAGATTTTGTACTTAGCAAATGTTACATTCTTGATGCTGTAGTCAGTGTCCTTGGCTTTAAAAAGTGTTCACTTCTAAAGGCCACTCCAACCAATGATACTAAGCATTAATATCATTTTCATAACAGCATTAGGATCCTAGCAAGCTAAAAGAAATCAGCTTACATCATTTCCTATATTACAGCAGGGACTACAGTATAGTAAATGACACTTAAAGCACATCCTTAATAAATATGAAGGCAAATTATACACCTTTGGCTGAGAGAGAGGAATACCACAGTCAGAAAACATTAGCACAAAAATAACTAAAAATAAGTGTAGTGAGGGGATGACAATTATTTAAATTTGTAAATAAATGACCGAAGGTAACAATGGTGCAAGTTCAATGTTGAGTGTGTCTGACAGACGTTGGGCATGATACTGTAGCAAAAGGAAAAAAACTTTCTTCCTTTGTTCACAGAGGAAACCACTGCCTTACTGGTCACATACACACATCAGTCAAATTAGGGATGCTTCATGTTCCAATCTCAGAACTGAGTGTATAATCAGAATTAATACTTCACAGAGGTATACTGCATTACCAAAGGCACTGTTTCTGCTGAGTCTCTACACTGAGACCCCTGCCAATGTTCAATATTTCTACTCAAAGATGAGATAGCTCTCCCTGAAGAACAGTTGGGAGCCCTTCTTGTGCTGTGGCCAGCATCTTTCCCTCAGTTAATACAACCCAAACAAATACTGCCCACTCATCTGGCTTGCATTTTGTGGGAACTGGTGCACGAATTGGCCAGTGTCTTCATCTACATAGAGGCGCCGCAAATGCAAACAGAACCCACTGGAAGAGAAGGTTTGCAATGTCCCGAGGACATAATTGCCACGCAAATGTACTTTCCACAATTAACAATGATGATATGTGGAATTCTGCAAAGTCAGCAGAATTGATGGGCTGGACTTGGAAACAGAGGAACCCTGCTCTGATGAGTGGTGGGAGGTAGGGCTACATAACTGGCTGCCTATTAAGAATGGAAAACTACCCACAAGAGCTGCCAGCTCAGTCGAACAGCTACAAGCCCAGCAGTGCCACCACCTGCCAATGGCCATTGCTGGTACTGCACCTGGAGAATGGCTTGGCACTCTCAAAGACAGGTACGTTTGGTCTGGATCTGCAGGAGCTGAGAAGGCAACCACTTGTGAATCAACTGAGCTTCTGGTGCATGGCTCACTCCCATCAGTGATAACATGATAGAGTGGCAGGAAAATACCAGGCACTTCTCAATTTCTTCTGGTGCCAGCTTCCCAACCCAGAAAATTCTGGTCTATATTATGCTCATATTTTAATTGCTGACCTGTAAATTAGAGATATATATTAATGAACTTGAAATGAGTCAAATAAAGAATCACAATTCAGTAAATCTAAAAGTGAATTCAAGAGAATTGAAGAGAGAAAATCCTTTATTTCAGAATCTGAAACTACGACAACAAACTCAGCATTGAGGCAACTAATATAAGAGGTATTTAAAAAGAATCCATATAAAAGTACATGGGGAGAAAGGAATACAATGATACGTCAATAAGTTGAGATGCAGCAAGTAGAACGGGTGATGACACGTGTTGAGCATAGACATCAGTATTTGTTACGCCTGTTGTAAACTCAATGGAATTTTATTTATCAATTGGTGAAATAATTTGTCCACTCAGGAAAAACAAAACTTATCTTTTAAGCTACTGTACTTTTCTTTTCATTTGTTCATGAGATGTGGGCATTGCTGGCTATGCTTGCAGAAGGGGTAGTTCATATAATAGGTACACATGTTCCTATTAACATTCAACATGAGCTGCTTTGGTAGGATACTCTTTTGATCTCTGCGTATGCTGACACGTAACAAAATAAACAGCGCACCTATGTTGATGATGAAATGTATTATTTTCCAAGCATTATAAATGACAATTTTCTACAACCTCTATCATTGAGGAGAAGGTACAGAAGCCTGAACACACACACCAGCCGGTTTCACAACAGTTCCTACCCTACTGTTGTTAGAATACAGAATGGACACAAACTCTTAAAAGGGGTTACACAGTGGCTCAGAAGTTAGCACTGCTGCCTCACAGCACCAGGGTCCCAGGTTCGATTCCAGCCTCGGGCAACTGTCTGTGTGGAGTTTGCATATTCTCCGTGTCTGCATGTATTTCCTCCGGGTGCTCTGGTTTCATCCCACAGCACCAAAGATGTGCAGGTCAGATGATTTGGCCATAGTGTTAGGTGCATTAGTCAGAGGGGAATGGGTCTGGGTGGGTGGCTCTTCAGTGGGTGGACTTGTTGGGCCGAAGGGCCTGTTTCCACACTGTAGGAAATCTAATCTAATCTAATTAGCCTGTATCTATTATTTACTTATCTGTGCTACTTAACTCTGTTATCTACCTCTACTGCTCGCAAGACAAAGCTTTTCACTGTGCCTCAGTACACGTGACAATAAATTCAATAAGTTTAATGCATAGTTACCAGATAAAGGACAATGCCTTTTTTAAATTACGCGTGTCAATTTTAGTTGCACTTGCTTTGAAAAAGTGAATCAAGACATCTTCTGGAATCCATCTGGGAAACATTAAGCCTTCCCATTGTGAATTAATTATGAAGAGGGATTACATTTTTCTATTATAATATTTAAAAATATCCAGGCTGTCACAACACTGGCTATTTTAAGTTGGAGACAACCCAAACATGTGGCTTTAATCCAGACCTTAAATTCCAACATTTTTGGCATCAATCCACAGTGTTTATCATATCAATCAGGGTTCAGTTTATTTTGGAAGAACAAGTGTACATAAGATAAACTACAATTGTGCCTTTGGAGGCTATGTTCTGTTCGAGGAACATGGTAGCACAGTAAGCACACTGACTGCCCATTTCCACTCTGTGGGCAGAAATATCTAAAGGAAAAACCAGTTATCATTTTGAAGACAGCTGAGTATTATTGGTAGTGCTTCTACCTGACAAATGGAACGTTTTCCCTTTCTTCAACGCCACCTAAATAACATTTTACTAGTGTCCAGCTGGCTTGGGCCAGAAGCATCAAACTACCTGCAATTCAGGAAGCAAGTGGATGTTGCAGGGAGAACAATCTAAAAAACGCTGTCTGAGGTTAGAGTTGATGCACCGCCCAAGGATTCAGTGCGTTATCATGTTTCACTTGAAATAATAACAGAAAAGTGCTGGAGAAACTCAGCATCTGCAGACAGACATTAATGTTTCAAGGCCAATTACACTTCTTTCAGAAAACTCTGAAGAACAGTCATACAGGGACTCCAAATGTTTACTTTGTTTCTCTCTTGGCACTCAAGTCTTTTATTGCTTTAAAATGGCAGAAAACAAAAAATATTCTGACCAGAAGCAAAATGGCCAAAGAAATGTATTTATGCATCACAACTCATTTCCAATCGAACTAATCTAGGATGAAGAATGTTATACTGACACTGGCAATTGTACTTAATGTTGCGCTACACCCACAGTCAATTAGTAAGAAATAATATGGGACTTGAGGGGGTGGAATTACTATTAATACAACAGTACTCAACACTGGTTATGGGGTCTTATTACTATTAGCAATATACAGTCATAATATACAGTGTCTTACATTCTTAAAACTTAGGTTTTGGCATGTGTATGTGAGGGAGATGGATACTGTGTGTGTGTGTGTGTGTGTGTGTGTGTGTGTGTGTGTGTGTGTGTGTGTGTGTGTGTGTGTGTGTGTGTGTGTGTGTGTATCACATGATTTCTGGAGCTGAGGAACAGAGTATATGTTTCAAACTGAGCCATATAAGTTAGTCATATATCTATGTCATTTCTTTTGCATTCTTCTTCTCCTACAGACATTGATCCAGGATGATGACAATTTCACCTGTGACCTCTGACAGTGAATCAACGGTCACAAAATCACTTTCTCTTATCCATATTACCTTGCTGTTTATGCAAACTTCCTGTTTGCAAATGGTCAGCCTGCATTTCCTGCATTACTACAGTGACCAAACATCTGTACAGTTCTTTGGCTGTCAAGTGTTGTCAGATTTTCTAAAGTCATTAAAAGCTCTACATAAACGTTTTCAAAAACATTTTCTTTGAATCTCAAGCTATTCAAATCTGACCTGTAATCTCACAGATCTACTTTGGGTAATGCTGAGATGATTCCTGTGTAGATCAGAACACTGCAGCTCAATCTTTCTTCTCCAGATACCTTAATAAATTTGTCAAATATGATGATTTTTCCCTTCACAAAACCATTTTGACCCTGTCGATTTTGAAAATCGTGATACAACATCCTGCTCCTACTTGTTGATAACTCGTCCTACCATTTTCCCAATGACAGATGTCAGACTCTCTGGCCTGTAAGTTCCTTTTCACCCTTGGATTTGTCAACAGAATGATGCCAGATCAAGATATATCTTGATTTTAAAATCCTCCTCCTTGCTTCCAAATTACTCCATGGTCTTATCCACCTGTTTTGCTTATTGCAACCCCACAACTCTCCAAGATATCAGGGCATTTCAAATATTGGCCTTTTGTGTGTTCAGAATCAGGATTGCTTTACTGTTGAGGGCTATGTCTTCAGTTGCCTCGGTATCTGTGCTTTATCTCTGTCCTTAAGACAACTCTTCAAATTTACTTCTCTAACCAATCTTTTGGTCCAATGACCTAATATTTCATTCTGTGAATCTGTGCCAAAAGTTCTTTTACAATACTCCTTTGAAGCACCTCGGGATGTTTCAATATGTTTAAGGAACTGTATAAATTCATGACTAAATGGAGAAACATGTCGAAGTTTTATGTCTTGCACTGATCAGGACAAACACAAGAATGCCAAATTTCAAACAATCACACCCATTTACCCCACAGGAGAAACGGTGCTCTTTGGTTGGCAAGTCAACTGAATGACATTTCTCCGTGGTTATGGAGAAAGCCACAAGAAATTATGGGCTACCTAAGCTCTGGGAAATTCTAAAGATAAACCAAGGTTAAACATATTCCTTTTCTTTGTAGAGTACACATTTCTGTGTCTGAATGCATGTATGAACATACATAAGTTGTTGCTGTTGGATTTATTTTCAAGCCTTTCCATGGCTTTGCTCCTCCACCTTCTTGTAACCTCATTCCTCCAATACTAATACCTGATTTTAGGCCATCATTGGTGGCTGTCCCTTCAGCTGCCAGGGCCTTAAATTCTGAATTCTCTGCCAAAACCTACGCCATCATCTTTCTACACCTCTTTCTTCTTTTAGGCTGTTCAAATCCCACCTTTTTGATCAAGCTAATAGCCACCAGACCTCATTCTCCCTCACGTTAAATTTTATTTCATAATGCTCCCATGAAGTCTTAGCAGATACTTATTCTATTGAGAGTGCTATATAATTGATTGAGATTGTTCACCCAGATCCCAGATGCTTAGTCTCCTAAATTTGTTAGTAAAATGTGAGCACTGCAGATCAGAGTAGAGAATGTGGTGCTGGAAAAGCACAGTAGGGTCAGGCAGCATCCGAGGAGCAGGAGAATCGGCGTTTCGGGCAAAAGCCCTTCATCAGGAATGAGATGGATTTTCCTGCTCCTCGGATGCTGCCTGACCGGCTGTGCTTTTCCAGCACCACACTCTCATCTCCAGAATATGTGCCTTTATCACTCTCTGGCTTCAAAGTTACTGGAGGTGGAGTTCTTTTGTGCTGAAGGATGTAGGAAATGTCTAACCAACGGCTAACACTGGGAGATACTGGATACAGAAAAACCTGGTCCAACATCTTTCTAAAAGCCTGCTTGCTGTTTAAACAGTAAAGTTGAATCTTTCAGTCGTGGAAGAGATCTGTTGAGATATTTGGAGACTGACTGCTTTAGTGATGGATACAAAAAGTCTCACAAGCCTACTTTGGGAGATGGCAGTAGTAGAAGTTCTTTGACAGCTTCTTGGAAATGCTGCTAAATAAACTGTTGTCATCACAATGGATTGCACTATACAGTGGTATGTGAAGTGGAACAAAAAAGCCATCACAATCTGATTCCAAGACTGTCCAGAACACACTGCATGCAAACCCAGACACATACGTGTAAATTCCCCTAGAAATCACACACCTTCCTGATATGGAAAGTTACTGTCATTCCTTCACTGTTACTGGGTCCAATTCCTGGAGCTTTCTTTCTAACACCATTTGTAGGTATCCCTTCTGCACGAGGACTACAGTGCTTCAGGCAGCTCACTAGCAGCTTCTCAAGGTCAGTTTGGGGCTGGTGATAAATAATGACCTGTGATACCTACACCCAGATGTAGCTTAGGATGAGCTCCTCCACTGTAGGCAGAATATTGATCTAACATACCTAGTCTCTACACAAGTACAATCAGCTGCTCTATAGTTTAACTCCAACTACAAAAGGACAGGCATAATGATCCTTTATTTAAAAATACACTATTATAAGCCCACCTGATGTTACTACTAAATAAATCAAATCACTGACTTTTACATCATATCCCTTCAATTTAACAAGGCACACTTTCATTGAAACAAGGGCGAGATGCTGCAGTTTTGGTTTTAACAATAAAACAGAAGTCTCAACAATGAGAGAGCACGGAGTAAGCAGCTTCATAAAGTGAAGTCTGGACCTATTTGAAAATAGCAGTGATAAAAACCAACAGCACAGACGGTCTTCAATTTGCTTCTGTCAAGACTGAGGTACAACATTAAGAAAACAGGTAGGTGATTGGTGGGTACTTTTTTGCGACTCTTTTGATTGGTCAGGTGGTTTCACTCAGGAGGCTTTATTGCAGCTGAACAGTACAGTTAGGAAATTCATTTTTAAAATATAGAGGAGATTATTCTTACAGGACTTGACATCGTAGATGTGGAAAGATTATTTCTCCTTGTGAGAGATCCTAGGACCAGACTAAGAGGTTTCACATTGAAGACAGAGATGATGAGGAATTTCTTCTCTTAGGCAGTAGTAAATCTGTGAAATTCTTTATCTCAGAGGGCTGCTAAGTATACTCAATGCCAAGAGAAACAGATTTTTATTTAATCAATAAGGGAATCAAGGTTTAATGAGGTAAAGGCAGGAAAGTGGAATTGAGGATTATCAGATCAGTCACAATCTGAGTACTGGAGCACAGATATCTGTTCTCCAAGAGGTTTTTCCCATTTGATTTCTCTAAGTATATTATATTGATGGCCTCCAGTTCTGTTGTTGACCACATGCTGAAACCACTCCCTCTTTCTCCTGTATCAAGGTTGTCCATAATTTTAAACATCATTATTTGATCACCTCAGTCGCTTCTTTTCGCTGTTAGGTGGACAGGCAGGTAGTACTGAGGAAGTGGGGAGGCTGCAGAAGGATCTAGACAGTTTGGGAGAGTGGTCCAGGAAATGGCTGATGGAATTCAACGTGAACAAATGCGAGGTCTTGCACTTTGGAAAAAAGAATAAAAGCACAGACTACTTTCTAAACGGTGAGAAAATTCGTAAAGCCAGAGTACAAAGGGATCTGGAAGTGCTAGTCGAGGATTCTCTAAAGGTCAACATTCAGGTTGAGTCTGTGATTAAAAAAGCGAATGCAATGTTGTCACTTATCTCAAGAGGGTTGGAATATAAAAACATCATTGTGCTACTGAGACTTTATAAAGCTCTGGTTAGGCCCCATTTGGAGTACTGTGTCCAGTTTTGGTCCCCACACCTCAGGAAGGACATACTGGCACTGGAACGTGTCCAGCGGAGATTCACACAGATGATCCCTGGAATGGTAGGTCTAACATATGAGGAACGGCTGAGGATCCTGGGATTGTATTCATTGGAGTTTAGAAGATTAAGGGGAGACTTAATAGAGACGTACAAGATAATACATGGCTTGGAAAGGGTGGATGCTAGGAAATTGTTTCCGTTAGGTGAGGAGACTAGGACCCGTGGACACAGCCTTGGAATTAGAGGGGGTAAATTCAGAACAGAAATGCGGAGACATTTCTTCAGCCAGAGAGTGGTGGGCCTGTGGAATTCATTGCCGCAGAGTGCAGTGGAGGCCGGGACTCTAGATGTCTTCAAGACAGAGATTGATAGATTCTTGTTGTCTCGGGGAATTAAGGGCTACGGGGAGAATGCGGGTAAGTGGAGTTGAAGTGCCCATCAGCCATGGTTGAATGGCGGAGTGGACTCGATGGGCCGAATGGCCTTACTTCCGCTCCTATGTCTTATGGTCTTCTTTTCAAGAGGAATGAAGCCTGATCATTCTTTCCTGACAGGTATAAATGACAGCTGGTGGGTCAAAAAGCCATTTACACAACAGAGAGCCTCAGCCGGCCGCTCCCCTTCCCCAGTGACATACGTACCATTCACCAGCATTCCCACAAAATTGGCTCCAGCAAGTCGGGACATTTCCTGACTCAAGTTCAAATTGACCTTGGTAACAAAATTCCAGGTCAACTTCAGCTTGTTTTTGCGTTAACAAAACAGACAGTATAAACTCCATTTCTTTTTGCAGCCTCTCCTCTATATCCTTGCTTTTCAATTATCCTGTCTTTGAATGTGGAGATCATTGTCCATCCTTGAACTATGTGGCTTGCTGGAAAATATTTAGTCAACAACATTGCTGTAGGTCTGGAGTCACATTTCAGCCAGGTCAGGCAAGGATGGCAGATTTCTTTCCCCAAAATGACATTAGCAAACCAGATTTTTTGCTTTTTTTAATATTAAAAAAAGAGAACAAAGAATGACTGTCTCATGGTCATCCATATCTAAAACTAGCTTTCAATTCCAAATTGTAATAGTTGAATTTAAATTCCACTACCTAGAATGGAATTTGAATCCATGACTAATATAGAGGATGATGTTGTACAGAGTTGTTACAGATACAGCAATGTAACCCCTCAAAAATAGCGACCAGAACAATTGCTCCATACACAGTCTAACCAACATTCATTAACCTTACTAATGAAGAAATGAGAGCTGGCGTTTAGTTTACTTTTGTTACTCCCTCATTAATCCGTTCATAACTTTTCATGATTTATATTCCTTGCTCCTCTTATCCCCTTTAGGCTGTTATTTTCCAAAACGTGACCTTTATTTTTCTTACTAAAATGTAATATTTATCTGTATTTGATTGCAACTCAGGCAGATCGAGATTATAAAATTCAATATACCACAGCCAAAACAATTCAGCTGTTGGTCTCTCGCCAAACACACTGACACTACTCACAATGTTCCCATAGCAGGAAAACCAATTTTCAACACACAATTTAAAAAGAAACGCACTTTTCTATGTTGAAATTCATCTGCCAATTAGATGCCATTCTGCAAGTTGATTAACGTCATCTTATATTTAATTGAAGGCCTCCTGATTACTGACCATTCCTCCCAAGTTTCTTGATCCAAAAATTCAGAAATTACTCCACAGTCAAAACTGTTTTTTTTAATATAAACGCTGAGCAATTACAGAACATGTTGGACAAAAGTATGAGAGTGGGTAAAACCTAGGACGACTATAAGCTGAGGACAAATGCCTTTGTTGAGAGACTTGTTAACTTTCTGAAGGGTGGACCACCAAATCTGTTCAAGTCTGATTTAGGCTTTTGATTATTAAAAGGAATCAAAGAGCTGTAGGAAGCAGTTTGGAAAGTGAAGTTGAAGCCACCATGATCATGTTGACTAGTAGAACTGGGTTGGAAAAGCAAGTGACTGACACCTATACCTTTGTCTTACAATTGTCATTGAGAAAAGTGGCTGAAACACATGATCCCAACTCAAGATAAGGTGCAGACACCCAAGAGTCCTAGTGGATTTAATACTCAACACATTCAACTTAATGTCTAGTGATTAAATATTAAAATGGGCCAGATCCTGCATTCTCAAGCTGGTCTTACAATCAAATCTTGTGTTGCAGTTTTGGAAACACTGAGTATCTTTGAAAAGGGGCCACCGGTTGAATTGTTTTGGCTGCAGTATATCCAACATCGCAATCTCTATCTGGCTCAGTGCAATCTGATTTTTGACAATGAAAGATTTGGCACAAGCCATGGAAGCTGAGAGGAAACAGCAGTAACTATCTTTATAGTTTACTGGGAAAGGAGACTACAAGATATCATTCAACTACTGGATAAGAAGCAGAATAATAAATTCATGTGCGAGGAAGAAAGATAACTTAGCAATCAAAGTTCCACCTCCTGAACTATACGCGTGGCAGTTCACTGAACAACTGTGTCACATTTCTGATGGAGAGTAAAGCTGAGCAATATTACTCTGGGGTTGATCAGCTTTTGTGTAGATCTGGCTCTTGTAATAATGCAATAACCTCCCCAAGGCAGCGAAAACCAAATCCAAATGAAAACAGAAACAATTCACTCAGGATTGTGTGTGTGATCTAATTCACGCCCAACTGAATGACAGATGGGAGTATCCCACAGTGAAAAGGTAACTCCTAAGAAGCAGCTTTCAGGCAAACAGCATTGTAAATAGATGCAGCAAATAACATAGCAACACCACACCTTGGCTATGTTGCTTGGTAACAGATGAGAAACACAAAGTCAAATAGCCAGGAAACCAATAAGGAACATTACTTTCGCCAAAGAAGTTAACATGTCTGAATGAATTGTTAAGCCGGCCTTTGGCAATGCGTGAGGGAAAAGTGATGATGAAAACTCCTGTACAAACTCTTGGACTCAGTTGAGACAGACAGATACAATTACATTTCATATGGATACAGCAAAGATGGCCTTCTTGCCGTAATGTCCTGGTTAAAACAAACCTGGCGTGTGGTAGACACAAACGTTGAGAAGACGGTGGAAATCTTACTGCATCAACCTTGAACCAGCTTGTTTACTGTAATCACAGCTACATAACAATCTGCAATTCCACTCTAACTAATTCCAGAATATTCGGTGAATTAACTTCTGTTTGAAGGGAAACACACAAGGGCTTGCACTGACTGTCCTTTAGCGCTTTCTCTGACAGTGTGTTGCGATTGTCAAAAGGTGTGGAACTGGAAAAACATAATCGGTCAGGCAGTATCCGAGAGTTGATGTTTCGAGCATAAGCTCTTCATCAGGAATGTAGGGGGATCCAAAGGGGCTGGGAGAAAGGTAGCTAGGAATGTGATAAGTAGATGAAGGTTGGAGATCGATGGTGATAGGTCAGAGTGGAGGGTGGAGCGGATAGGTGGGAAGGATGATGGACAGGAAGGACAGTTCAAGAGGGCGGTGCTGAGTTGGAAGGTTGGATTTGGGATAAGGGGGAAGAGGGGAAATGAGGAAACTGGTGCAATCAACATCAATCCCATCTGATTGGAAGGTCTCAAGACGGAAGATGAGGCGTCCTTCCTCTAGGCGTCCGGTGGCTAGGATTTGGTAGTGGAGGAGGCCCAGAACTTGCACGTCCTTGGCAGAATGGGAGGGGGAGTTGAAGCGTTCAGCCACAGGGCAGTGGGGTTGATTGGTGCGTAACCCCTGGAGATGTTCCCTGAAACATTCCGCAAGTTGGTGTCCTGCCTCCCCGACGTAGAGGAGACTACATCAAGAACAAAGGACACAGCAGATGAGGTGATTAGAGGTGCAGGAAAATCTCTGTCAGATATGGAAAGATCCTTTCGGGCCTTGGATGGAGGTGAGGGGAGAGGTGTAGGCGCAGGTTTTACACCTCTTACAGTGGCAGGGGAAGGTGCCAGGAGTGGAGGGTGAGTTGGTGGCGGGGGGTGTGGACTTAATGAGGGAGTCACGGAGGGAATGGTCTCTGTGGAATGCTGATAGGGGTGTGGAGGGAAATATCTCTCTGGTGGTGGGGTCAGTTTGTAGGTGGTGGAAATGGCACATTTTGATATGATATGATACATCTAGAGGTTGGTGGGGTTGAAGGTGAAGGGGAGGGGGGGCTGTCCTTGTTGCAATTGGAGGGGTAGGCTTCAAGGGCGGAGGTGTGGGAAGTGGAGGTGATGTGCTGGAGGGCATCACTGACCATGTGGGAGGGGAAATTGTGGTACTTGAAGTTGGAGGCCATCTGGGATGTCCTGGAGGGAATTGGTCCTTCTGGGAGCAGATGTGGTGGTGGTGGTGGAGGAATTGGGAGTAAGGGAGCATTTGTACGGGGGTTGGTGGGTTTGAAGTAGATGCCTGTGTTGAGTCTGTTATCAGAACGGAGATGGAGAGGTCCAGGAAAATGGCGGGGGGAAGGGGGGTGCAAAATGGTCCAGGTGAACTGGAGGTCAGGGTGGAAGAGTGTTTGTGAAGTTGATGAACTGTTCAACCTCCTCATTGGAGCATGAGGTGGTGTCGATACAGTCAGTCGTTCATCGATGTAGCAGAGGAAATGATGTGGAATGGTGTCAGTGTAGGTGCAGAAGATGGACTGTTCCACGTACCTGATGAAGAGACAGACATAGCTGAGGCCCATGGCTATCCCTTTGGTCTGAAGGAAGTGGGAGGGTTCAAAGGAGAAATTGTTGATAGTGAGGACCAGTTCAGCCAATCAAACGAGTGTGTTGGTGAAAGGATACTGGTTGGGTCAGCGGGAGGGGAAGAAATGGTGGGCTTGGAGGCCTTCATCATGGCAGATGGATGTCCAGGGTGAAGCTGGGGACCAGGAAACTGAAAGTCATGGAAGAGGTGGAGGGTGTGGGTGGTGTCCTGAATGTATGTGAAGAGATCCTGGACCAAAGGGGACAGGACAGTCTCAAGGTATGCAGAGATAAATTCGGGCAGGAGCAGGCGGAGACAATGGGTCAACTGGGTCAGTCAGGTTTGTGAATTTTGGGTAAGAGGTAGAACCGGGCGGTGTGAGGTTCCTGGACTATAATGTTGGAGGCTGTGGATGGGAGATCCCCTGAGGTGATGAGGTTGTGGATGGTCTGGGAGATGAGAGTTTGGTGATGGGAGGGGTGGTCATGGTCGAGGGGGCAGTAGGAGCAAGTGTCTATAAGTTGGCACCTGGCTTCAACGGTGTTTCTATTGACAACTCGTGAACAACTTGAAACATCCCAACAAGTATTCCAAGTCACCAGGTCCACGTAACTAAGTCAAGAAGATCATCATTTTGGCAGTGCAATGTAAAGAGATGCTCTCTCTCTCTGCCGATGAGCATCCCGTAAATGGTGTGTTGGATGGTTTGATCTACAATGGACACTGACACAATATTGTACACATTAGCAGAGCTCCTGATGATTATGCAGGCAGTTGCATAATGTAGGGCTGACTGCAAAACTACAACACGCAATACTTGAAGAGACAATATTCGAATGTTTTATCTCAGAATTAAGCAGCAGCAGCATTCTCTCAGCATCCAGCCAGTCGAGGCCTGGCATAAACTTCAATAAGATCCCCTTGCATTCTTCTTAATTCTCACCAAGATAACCCTGACCTACTTAACCTTTGCAGGATTCAGCCAAGTGAAAAATCTCTGAACTGCCTCCAGTGCAAGCAGCAACACACAAACATTTGTGATTTACATATGTGGATCCCCTTGTATTGCAATATTCTGAGGCCGGTCTCTATCGGAATAATGTTCTGGATCATCACAAGTATCTCTCTCCCTAGCAAACTTTCCATGATACCACAATGGGGTATGCAGGTCACAAAAGCTCTCTCAGCAGGTCCAGGGATTGGACCATGCCATAGGTTTCATTAAGCACCAGCTCTTCAACATCTGAGCTAACCAGCCACCCCTCACTGTTGCTGGATCCACTGTCTAAAGCTCCCATCAGACCAGCAATTCAAGCTAACCATTGCCTTTTTAAAAGGCCACGAGTGATGATAAGAAAATGAGAGCCTTGTCAGAAACATCCACATCTTGTGAATGAATTTTTCAATTAAAAAAAGAGGGGAGTGACCACAAAGCATGATTATACACAAGGTACACTAGCTCTCTTCTAGGCCTGATTAAAAAACAATGGCATGTGTCCACTGACATATTACAAGCATCAGTATACTTTAACAGTATTACTGCTAAACATGCTTTTCCTCACCCAAAATAAATCCAGAGTCCACCACTGAGCAGGCAAATTGCAAAAATACCAACACAGCATGATAAATCAGCAGTGCCCTTTGTATTGTTCAAAGTTAGGAACAAGACCAGAAATGAAAATTCCACAGCTTCTCTGACATGAAAAATTTGTGAAAATATCCAAAAATAGTCCCTGGGGCGAAAAGTCCACACAGCCAGTGCCTATTTTTAATCTCTACTGAAGCAGAACATGTTATTCATTAAGTCAGGAGCAGATTAGTATCAACTTCTCTCTTGCACCACTATTCCCCACCACCACCTCTGAAAACCGTCCGCA
Source organism: Chiloscyllium punctatum (assembly GCF_047496795.1). NCBI lineage: Eukaryota > Metazoa > Chordata > Chondrichthyes > Orectolobiformes > Hemiscylliidae > Chiloscyllium > Chiloscyllium punctatum. Next base: position 16,244,359 of record NC_092743.1, read on the forward strand.
GTACCTGCAATAGCCTTTTCGATAGTCCCACATTCCACCAACACTAGAATGATGTGTACAAAGTTAAAAATCACACAACGCCACTCAACACACAGGTTTAATTGGAAGCACTAGCTTTCGGAGTGCTGCTCCTTCATCAGATGTAGGAGCAACGCTCCGAAGGCTAGTTCTTCCAATCAAACCTGTTGGACTATAACCTGGTGTGATTTTTAAACTTTGTACACCCCAGTCCAACACAGCATCTCCAAATCAGAATGATGTATGCCTACTTTGGAGAACTAGGCTTTTAAAACAAAATGGGTTGTATGGCCAATCCACTCTACTGTCAACTCTGATACTTATTTTTAGAAAGGTTTATGACTAGATGTTTTTATGCTTCTCTACAATGGCAGTTTACTCAAAGTACTTTTTCTTAAAAGCGTAAGCAAGGAGTAAACAAGGTCAGGATTGAGTTATTTAAAAAACAAATATTCTATTGTTTTATCTCAGAATTAAGCAGAAGCAACATTCGCTCAGCGTCCAGCCAGTTGAGCCCTAGGTTGATGATACAATGAACTGATGAACAAGGTCCTTAATAATCAAACAACTGAAAATACTTCAAATCTTTTTAAGGCTGTTTAGGATGGTCATCACCATCTAGCAAAACAACAACAAAACATCATTTCCAAAACCAATCCTTGCAAAAAGGAATCCAATCCACATTACTGACGGAGATGGTTCATTAACACAATCTGAGATAATAATGGGTATGCATGTATGGACTGTAGCTTCCAGTTAGCAGCAAACCACTGGCTAGAGCTCCAACAGTAACATCAGAAAAGGACTTTCCTCCAGAGGGGTCGACAATCAACCGAAAGCAGCTGGTTTTAAAAAATGCCTCCAGAGCGCCTAGTATCTAAACCACTGCAGGTGGAGATCACAGTTCATTCTCCTCTCCCATATCCCCCCGATGAGAATGAACTGATGCAAATATTAGCTGTGCATCTCATAGAAGCCCACTGGCCAGAAGCTGTGAATGGCAGCTTTCAAACAATCACTCGGAATTCTATTCCCCTAATTTTAAGCAAAGAACTTTTGATACATTTTCATGAGATGCTGGTCTTTTGCCCATCCCTAATAACCCTTGAACGGAATAGTTCGCTGGGCCATATCAGAGGGCAATTGGGAGCCAAGCTCATTGCTATGGGCCTGGTGTCACATGAAAGCCAGACCAGGTCAGGTCCACCCCTGAAGGACATGAATGAATCAGAGGGGCTTCTATGACAACTGATGATATAATCATGGGACACCAGTACAGAGGTCGGTTTTCAATTCCATATTTATGGATGGAATTTAAATCCCTCCAGCCGGTGTGGTGGGATATGAATCCACGTCTGGAACATTAATCTGGGTCTCTCGATTATTCACTCAGTGACATTTCCATGACTGTGCCACCATTTCTTCACATTCCATTGCAATGAAAATCTCTTGTGTAACGCGAAAAGGTGAAAGGTCATTTTCCGTAAGTACACAGTCAGCTTAGAGCAATTTGTTTTGGAGGGGGTGTTGGTATGCAGAGGAGAAAAGAAGCTGATACTAATCTGCTCCTGACTTAATGAATAACATGTTCTGCTTCAGTAAAAATCAAAAATAGGCACTGCTTTCATGGACCTTTCGCCCTCGGGCCTATTTTTGGATTTTACTAACTTGTGCTGTGTTTCAAAGATACAAACCAGACCCTACTCTTCAATGGTGGAACAGGAAAGGCAGGTCACACTTAAGGTTATTTCAGCTAATCAATGTAGATTAGTAAATATTTCTTGGGTTTTAATTATCAATTATTAAATACGGTTATGAGAATAACATTATAGCCTAAATAAGATTGACCAAATTTGTATGTAACTATTAAGGGACTGCACCCAACTGGTATGTGTTATTAATAAAATGAATTATAATGCAGCCCTAGGTAATGTGTGACGAGACAAATAGGATCATTCAAAGTGACATGCAGAGAATAGACTTTAGCTCGGTTCTGACTCCACAGGAATCAATAACTATTCTAGAAGCTGACATCTTAGCTTTTCACCTACTCAGAGAAGTGAAATGCCACCGTTAAATTATGTGCTACTGAAAGCAGGTAGAGCAGCTATTAAACTAGTATCCCTACCACTGAGCTAGGATGCCCAGGTTCAAGTGCCACATACTCCCAGAGGTGTGTAATAAACATCTCTGGATGGGTTGGGTAGAAAATAGTTTTCTTTTTAAAACCAGACATTAACTTGATCCTGGGTGACCTAACTTCAGAATAAGGAGATACGCTACTACATAAATATCATTTTTAAAGAAAAAGAGAACTTGGATTAATGTAGCATCCTGATGTTCCAAATTGGTTTATAGTCAATGGAGTGTCTCTGACAGTGTACTTTCTGTACATGGCCCTTGTGTTACTCAGAGTAACAGAATTTGCGCTTTTTGGTGCCTTCCTTGCTCCACATCCAAAGACTCAGACTGGGCTTCCCAAACTCTGAGTCATGTCCCAGGGACCAGGAGCTCCAATGGAGAACAGACAAATTCCTGACAGTGCCACACCCCTTTTAAAAAGTTTGCACTTTTTTTTCCACTTGAGGGCGCGTCAGCATTAAACGCTCACCGAGGCCTTATCCTGTCTGAAAAGCTGAGTATTCCTTCTACCTGCCTTTTCATCATGGAGGAGATTGGGGTGAAGGAAGGGAAGGTTGGGGGTGGAGGGGGGCAGCTGTTGCTGAAGGAGGGGTGAAATGGAGATTGCTAATGGGAGGGTGGTGAGGGGAGGGGGGAGATGGGGCAGTGATCGAATGGAGGGAGAAATACCAGTGTTGGTGAAGTGGAGGAGGAGACTGGGACGGTTGGTCGTATAGGCAGAGATGGGGGAATTCTTTAAAAAAAAGGGACAGGGAGATGGGGGTCTTGACGTTAGGAGAAATGGGGGCATGATCAACTCTTTTTGCTTCAATTTGTCCACACTCACCATGTTGCCAAACTGAACTAGTCCCACACTTTTCTGTGTCTGGCCCATACCCCTATAAACCTTTCTTATCCATGTACCTGTTCAAGCTACCACTTCTGCTGGCATTTAATTCCACATCCAAACCACCGTCTGTGTGAACAAGTTGCCATTCAGGTCCTTTTTAAATCTTTTTCCTCTCACTTTAAAAATAACACCCCTATTTCGAATTCTCCCACCTTCGAGAAAAGACCTTTGCTACTCAGCTTATCTATATACTTCTAGAAGGTCACCTCTCAACCCCCTTTCACCACTGGAAGATGTTTCAGCCTCTCCTTATAGCTCAAACCCTCCTTTCTTGGCAACATCCTGGTAAGTCTTTTCTGAACTCTCTCCAATTTAATAAAATCCTTCCGAAAGCAGGGTGACCGGAACTGTACGCACTGCTCTCAAAGTCCTGTAAAACTTCAGAGTCGAAAGTGTAATGCTGGAAAAGCACAGGTCAGGCAGCACCTGAGGAGCAGGAGAATCGACCATTCGGGCATAATACCTGATGAACGGCTTATGCCTGAAACATCGATTCTCCTGCTCCTCAGATGCTGCCTAAACTGCTGTGCTTTTCCAGCACGACATTCTCGACTGAGATCTCCAGCATCTGCAGTCCTCACTTTCTCCTGTACAACTTCAACATGACGTGCCAATTCCTATAGTCAATGGTGTATGAAATAAAGGCAGGTGACTGAGGTGTCAGTGGGGGAGCACTTTGGGGCCAGTGACCATAATTCTATCATTTGGAAAAGGATAGACCAGATCTAAAACTTGAAGTTCTAAATTGGAGAAAGGCCAATTTTGATAGTATTAGGCAAGAACTTTCAAAAGCTGATTGGAGGCAGATGTTCGCAGGTAAAGGGACGGCTGGGAAATGGGAAACCTTCAGAAATGAGATAACAAGAATCCAGAGAAAGTATATTCCTGTCAGGGTGAAAGAGAAGGCTGGTAGGTATAGGGAATGCTGGATGACTAAAGAAATTGAGGGTTTGGTTAAGGAAAAGAAGGAAGCATATGTCAGGGATAGACAGGATAGATCGAGCGAATCCTTAGAAGAGTATAAAGAAAGTAGGAGTATACTTAAGAGGGAAATCAGGAGGGCAAAACGGGGACATGAGATAGCTTTGGCAAATAGAATTAAGGAGAATCCAAAGGGTTTTACAAATTTATTAAGGACAAAAGGGTAAGTAGGGAGAGAATAGGGCCCCTCAAAGATCAGCAAGGCGGCCTTTGTGTGGAGCCACAGAAAATAGAGGAGATACTAAATGAATATTTTGCATCAGTATTTACTGTGGAAAAGGATATGGAAGATATAAACTGTAGGGAAATAGATGGTGACATCTTGCAAAATGTCCAGATTACAGAGGAGGAAGTGCTGGATGTCTTGAAATGGTTAAAAGTGGATAAATCCCCAGGACCTGATCAGGTGTACCCGAGAACTCTGTGGGAAGGTAGAGAAGTGATTGCTGGGCCTCTTCTGAGATATTTGTATCATCGATAGTCACAGGTGAGGTGCCGGAAGACTGGAGGTTGGCAAACATGGTGCCACTGTTTAAGAAGGGCGGTAAAGACAGGCCAGGGAACTATAGACTGGTGAGCCTGACCTCGGTGGTGGGCAAGTTGTTGGAGGGAATCTTGAGGAACAGGATGTACATGTATTTGGAAAGGCAAGGACTGATTCGGGATAGTCAACATGGCTTTGTGCATGGGAAATCATGTCTCACAAACTTGATTGAGTTTTTTGATGAAGTAACAAAAAAGATTGATGAGGGCAGAGCAGTAGATGTGATCTATATGGACTTCAGTAAGGCGTTCGACAAGGTTCCCCATGGGAGACTGATTAGCAAGGTTAGATCTCATGGAATACAAGGAGAACTAGCCATTTGGATACAGAACTGGCTCAAAGGTAGAAGACAGAGGGTGGTGGTGGAAGGTTGTTTTTCAGACTGGAGGCCTGTGACCAGTGGAGTGCCATAAGGATCGATGCTGGGTCCTCTACTTTTTGTCATTTACATAAATGATTTCGATGCGAGCATAAGAGGTACAGTTAGTAAGTTTGCAGATGAGACCAAACTTGGAGGTGTAGTGGACAGCGAAGAGGGTTTCCTCGGATTACAACAGGATCTGGACCAGATGGGCCAATGGGCTGAGAAGTGGCAGATGGAGTTTAATTCAGATAAATGCGAGGTGCTGTATTTTGGGGAAGCAAATCTTAGCAGGACTTATACACTTAATGGTAAGGTCCTAGGGAGTGTTGCTGAACAAAGAGACCTTGGAGTGCAGGTTCATAGCTCCTTGAAAGTGGAGTCATAGGTAGATAGGATTGTGAAGAAGGCATTTGGTATGCTTTTCTTTATTGGTCAGAGTATTGAGTACAGGAGTTGGGAGGTCATGTTGTGGTTGTACAGGACATTGGTTAGGCCACTGTTGGAATATTGCATTCAAATCTGGTCTCCTTCCTATCGGAAAGATGTTGTGAAACTTGAAAGGGTTCAGAAAAGATTTACAAGGATGTTGCCAGGGTTGGAGGATCTGAGCTACAGGGAGAGGCTGAACAGGCTAGGGCTGTTTTCTCTAGAGCAGAGGCTGAGGGGTGACCTTATAGAGGTTTACAAAATTATGAGGGGCATGGCTAGGATAAATAGGCAAAGTCTTTTCCCTGGGGTCAGGGAGTCCAGAACTAGGTTTAGGGTGAGAGGGGAAAGGTATAAAAGAGACCTAAGGGGCAACTTTTTCATGCAGAGGGTGGTACGTGTATGGAATGAGCTGCCAGAGGAAGTGGTGGAGGCTGGTACAATTGCAACATTTAAGAGGCACTTGAATGGGTGTATGAATAGGAAGGGTTTGGAGGGATATGGGCTGGGTGCTGACAGGTGGGACTAGATTGGGTTGGGATATCTGGTCGGCATGGACGGGTTGGACTGAAGGGTCTGTTTCCATGCTGTACATCTCTATGACTCTAAGTGTGCTAAATGCCTTCTTAACCATGCTGTCTACCTGTGACACAACTTCCAAAGAACTAAGAGACCGAGGGGTTCATGGAACTATTGCAATAAATACTCAGTACTCACAGCTGCTTTCAGATTATGAGTGAGAAAGGATTTATCTGTGATGCTTTGGCTGAGGGGTTTTCTGGATGACATCAGGGTGGGGTCCACTTTGGCCGATTTAGATTGGCTCTCAGATGTGGAACAGTGTGACCTTCACTGGCAACAGCTATGCTGGGGAGACACCAGCTGCTGGACAGTAGAGAGGTGAGTAGCAGAAGAGTTCATTTTGCTCGGAGCAGCACCTGCGTGATTGGATCAACAGGCAGGTGCTGACACCGACTTCCTCAGTAATGTCAGAGAGCAGTTCTGGTTTATGAACGAGACTGTGGCAGTTATCTGCAACCTGCTGGAAGACTGGCTACATGCTGAACATAGTGACCATATGTTCGACCAAGTCAAAGTTATCAACCCCCTCAACATTTTAGCATCTACGTTTTACAAACAGCACTACTATAAAATGCAGCAGGTTCAAGAATGACAACTTGCGACTGAGCAGCCACACCTTTCAGTATGTTTTATTACATGGAAGGGGTTTTGCAGCTAAGTACCAGCTGGCATTAAAAGAGAATGGACAATATTGTTCAAATATATTTAATAGATTTTATATGTGTTTCCCATTTTAGAGCAATAATAAATATAAAACAGAATGTAGTTTAAAATGAAAATTCACTCACTCCCCAACAAAAATACATGGAACAAAACTTAATGAATCAAACAATATCCTTTCATTTTCAAGTTCAGATTGTCCTCTGTTTCGTATATGGATTAGAAACATTTGTTTTATATTGTATTTTGGAAAGGCCAATTGTTTTGAGGACTTTAGACTGCACTGAATGGGGTACTCCAACTTTCAAACATGGAGGACATCCTATCAGATGTGCCCAGCTAATTTCTTTGGAACAAAGGAAGTAAATACGCGTCATACCAGAATTAATCAGAGGAAAGTGCAACTTAACTAAATTCATTTAGAAGCTTCCATTCCACCAGCATGAGCACATTTTTTCCATCACCTAATGTTTAAAGAATTATGAGAGAGTTTAAAATTGGTGTTAATCATAAATCCTGAAGCCTCCAGGTTGAAGTGGAAACAACATGATTTTTTACTTGAGGCTTTTCACATCATTACACGCCTCACAATTCAAATCGATCATTAATCCTCCTTTTTTTGTTAAGTTTTAAAGCTTTCCAGAGTGTGAACTTGCTTTACAACACAGTTACATTGGTATTATCATGCATTTATTTAACACCTTTCATATCCTCAGGGTTTCTTTATGATTTATGGCTTCCAATTTGTGCACCAAATTCATTGTAGAAATTCTGCACTCGACAATAGGACCTGACATATTCAGGGATTGTGACGGGGGATTCTGGGATCTTAACTGATAAACATAGCCCTCTCCCAATTTTGCCCAAGTTTCCAGTTGTTAGTGAGAATGACTTTACAGGATCAACTAGGCCTGATAAGCATTCAATTCAGTCACAACAAATGCATATGTTGATACCTTGTGGTCCATTGTCTTACCTATCCAATTTGTAGGAGTTGACCTGAAATCACATATAGGCCTGACCAGATAAGGCCAGATGATGTCTTTTCCAAAAGGCCAACAGTGAGCTAGGTGGAGTTTTAATGGGGGAAAAAAAAGGTAATCACCATTACCAATATGGTTTTCATTTTGCATATTTATTTTATTAACGAAATTCACAACCTGTTATGGTGGAATTCACCTGCATCTTCACATTTACAGACTAGGCCTCTGGTTTACTCGTCCAGTAACATGATTATTATGACATATATTTTTGGAGAAATCATATTAGTCTCCTCAATGGCTTTCCTTCCATCATGAATAGGATAAATAGACAAGGTCTTTTTCCTGGGGTGGGGGGAGTCCAGAACTAGAGGGTGAGAGGTTTAGGGTGAGAGTGGAAAAGATATAAAAGAGACCTAAGGGGCAACTTTTTCCACGCAGAGATTGGCACGTGTCTGAAATGCACTGCCAGAGGAAGTGGTGGAGCCTAATACAATTACAGCATTTTAAAGGCATCTGGATAGGTAAATGAATAGGAAGGGTTGTAGAGGGGTATGAGCTGGGTGCTGGCAGGTGGGGCTAGATTGGGTTGGAATATCTGGTCGGCATGGACGAGTTGGACCGAAGGGTCTGCTTCCATACTGTACATCTAAGACTCTAAACCAGAAATAATCCTTTACTTATATTGAAACAGTGCATGCCCACATATAGCATGATCTCAATCAATTTACAGGCTCGAGCTGATTCAAGCTGTGGCAAGCAACAATTGTGCCAAGCAGAAGACAATGAATATGTCAGAGTTATACTGTAGCCAATGATTGACCTCCTGTCCACCATCTGCAAGACAGAAGTCAGGAGTGTGATGGAATACACTCCACTTGCCAGATGTGTGGAACTCCAACAATACTCAAGATGATTGACACTGTCCAGGACCATGCAGAACATTTATTTGGACCACATCCAGAACATGCTCATCCTCCACCACCACTACTGCACAGTGAGTATAACTTTTAAAAAAAAAATCACAACACAGAATTTACAAAAAATTCACTACAGTATCTCGCCAACATGGCCTCGACAGTTCCTCCCAAACCTGCAATTTCTACCACCAAGAAGAACAAAGGAAACATACAAGATTCTTAAATGCTTGACAGTGTAGATGTGGAGAGTCTTTTTTCACTTTCTGGGAAAGTCCAAGACTAAAAGGCATAATTTGAGAGTAAGAGGTCACTCGGGTGGGACAGAGATTTCTTTTCTGAGGATAGTGAGTTTGAGAAACTCTTTTACGGCAGAGACTGTTAGTATATCAAGACTGAGATAGAGAGACATTTAATCTAAATTAGTCAGGGAATCAAGGGTAATGCAGAGGAGGCAGGAAAGGGCAGCTAGCACTATCAGATCAGCCATCATGCCACTGAAGGGTAGGGCAAACTTGATGGGCTGAATGGTCTATAAAGAGATAAGGCTGGAAGGTGCATAGCTGTTGACAGAAAGCAGTAATATTGGCACAGTTGAAGAGACAACATGGAGCACATAAGACCTCCTGTGACTCAACAACTATTTGATTCAAAATAATCTATGAAATGGTTTGTAGGTCACACAGAAGACAGATCAAAAATAATAATTTCACAATGGAATTTTGAAGTGAGGGTTATTAAAAAGTTAACAATTTTAAAAGTGTGGATTGAGAGCTGTGGTCAATTTGAGTTCCATTACCATTTTATTTCAAACAAGTCTTTTCTCCAGCATACTATGATAGCAACAACTATAGATGATGAGCCCTCAGTGTAAATCTAACAGCAGGAACTGAGATGTAAAGTGGGACTGGGTTTTACCAGCAGACAGGTTGAAGTCATGTTTCCAAGGCAGCATATATCATGTTTGATTTCTCACTGCTAATTCTTAAAAACAGCGATTTCAAACTATAAATTTCCATAACTCAAGGTAATTGTTCTTTTCCTTAAAAGGAAAATTGTGCTTTCTTCATTGCCCCTTCCGGTGTTTGATGCAAATCATCTCAAAGTGTGTTTATGGAATGGTGAACTTCGCTTTCAAAAAGTGCTTCGATTGAGCATCACGTACAAACCCTGACTGAGAAGCCAGTGATAAGCAAGAGATAGCCACTGGGGACAGATTACAGGGCACTGCCCTAAATGAGATCACAGCCTCTGAACAGCTGGGTTGGGGTGGCATTGCAAAGTGTGGGCAAACTCACCCTAGCCCCAGCATTTTAAGAACATATCAAAATGCTTCTTAAACGGACTCTTAGCTTTTGAACCAGCCTTCCATGTGGGACTTTGTCAAAGGATTTACTGACATCATGCAAACATCATTAACTAAATATATTAGAAGTAGTGTAGTTGGTTTTGCGAAGAAACTCAATTTAAATTAGTCTGACAGGATCACCCTTCATGTTTAAGAGCATTTTCCAGAAGATTAGATTACTTACAGTGTGGAAACAGGCCCTTTGGCCCAACAAGTCCACACCGCCCCGCCGAAGCGCAACCCACCCATACCCCTACATTTACCCCTTACCTAACACTACGGGCAATTTAGCATGGCCAATTCACCTGACCTGCACATCTTTGGACTGTGGGAGGAAACCAGAGCACCCGGAGGAAACCCACGCAGACACGGGGAAAATGTGCAAACTCCACACAGTCAGTCGCCTGAGGCGGGAATTGAACCCGGGTCTCTGGCGCTGTGAGGCAGCAGTGCTAACCACTATGCCACTGTGCCGCCCAAGCAACAACTTTGAAATGAAAAGTTATCATGATGAAACATGTACCTCATGCATTTGTACATATTGATGGAGATTTTGATACCTAAATGATAGCAAGACCAGTAGTGTTCACCATTAGTCAGATTAAATGACAAACCTACCTCAGGTGAGGGCCAAATTGAGATGCTCCCCCCCCCAAAGCCTTCGTAAAAACAGCATCTTCCTGTATACCTCTACACTGAAATGCATTAAGTGGCACCAAGTTGCTATATTTGCACAGTATATTTGGTAGAAAGTTAAGCCTCAGGAGGTTCTTATTACACATTTTTCATCATTGGCACTAAAAAAAATTAAACAATTATTTCACATTTATTTAGAAAAAAAAACTATTACAGGAGATTTTAGAAAAATATATTTTAAGATTTGTAAAACAAAATAAACTTTTTCTGGTGTCTTTTTTTTAAATCCCAGGTCAATACCTCTTTCTCTATGGGTACGGTTTACTGTATCTGACATCAAACTCATCCGATCTAATTTGTACTTTATGCATTTAATGCCACAATGCCTCAGTCTGATTAATCAGGGAGATAGTTGCTTGCTCTGTTCACTCAGATTTCAGATGTCTAGCTTCTCTCACCATGAGTCTATCATTTCTCCCTTTCAGCAACTCAACAGATAAGAATTACGAACCTACATTTGGCTTATGCCCGAAAAGTCGATTCTCCTGTTCCTTTGATGCTGCCTGACCTGCTGCGCTTTTCCAGCAACACATTTTTAAGCTACATTTGATAGGACAAGTGATGAATGGTTAAGTGTCCTACTACAGCAACATTTCGGCCAATAGGTTATATAAATTCTCAAAGGCTATCTGGGAAGTTGAACCAAAATTTAACTTGGAGGGGTAATGGTATAGTGGTCACGACAGGGCAAGTAATCCAAAGGCACAGGCTAATGTTCCGGGGAACGAGTGTTCACATTCCTCTATGCTGGTGGAATTTAGGATCAATTAATCTATCATGAATATCAAGCTAGCTTTGATAATGTGGACCATGCAATTACTATCAATTGATGTCAACCATCTGGTTCACAAATGTCCTTCAACGAAGGAAATCTGCCAGAGTTATCCGGTCTGGCCTCCAGACTCACAGCAATATTATTAGCTCTGGAATGCCCTCCAGAAAATTAAAAATAGTCAACAAAAGAATTAACAATGCTCAAATTAAATAAATGATTAAAAAATGCTGTTTTTGTAAGGCTGTTGATGGGGTGTCTAGAGGCTGACTCATGGGCCTTTTTAGTAAAGTTTTACAATACTTGCAGTGAAGAAATGGGGTTTAGCAGTTCAGAGTATTTAAAATTCTAAAAAAGGTCAAAAGGAAGGAAGCATTGTTGCTCAACTGCAGGGAGTCCGGAGACCACAGAGTGATAGAAAAATCTAGGTAGATAAGTGTGCACGGTATGTGGGTACGCCAGACAAAGATTCCTGGATCCTTCATTTCACAAACTCCTGACTAGTGGCTGTTGCCTATCCTTAGTTTACTTTGCATGGAGTCACTTAACTGGTATCTTTCAAGAGAACAATTTACAGTCATTCCTGTTACTGTGGGCCTGGAATGATATACATCAGACCAGGCAAGGATGGCAGATTTCCTTCCATTGGTATTAAGACAATAGGCAGGCAGTGCATTCATTGTTATCATTATGGTGATCACACCACATCAAGGCGGCTCAAACTTCATTTCTCCCCTCCTTGGAATTCAATGAACATTTCTTGAATTCCTTCACTTTGAGCTGCTCCCATAAAGAGCTAATAGACCAGGAATTCTGCAACTACGTAGAAGGATGTTAGTTAACTGAAAAAGTGTCCTCGAGCGTGGTTGAGGGGAACTCCCTTCATCAGAAATTTTCTTTCAATATCTATCTATGGGAGGTTTGATCACTTGATAAGCATCAAATTCATTTTTGATACTGGGCTGTGTTTGAAAACCAAACAAACAAACCTCCTACCAAGCTGCCTCGTGAATCTTCTGAAGGGCAGTGTAGAACAGCCAGAACTTGTGTTTGTATACTATTACGACACAGGGCTCCCCCCCATCTCCCCAATAATTTAAACCAGCAACACTCCTCTGGGAGTCCATGTATGCAAAAGATACGCTCAACTTTTCAATCAATCATTGTCCCTGTGTTTGCTTATAAATCCTTTATACAAAAGAATGGGGTATTTATCCAACTACAAAACATTGTTTACCATTTGTCTGAATCCTTACAAAAGGGGAATCAACGCATCAGGCTTCACAACTGGAACAACCAGCGCTGGCATTCCAAAAGCTGGACTGGTTTGATGATTCCTTCACTTTGCAGCCTCCTGATTTCCACCTCTACTTTTGCCTGTAAGACAAGTTACACTGGATGGACCGTCCAGAAACATGGAATTGCTTCCTGGCCAACGTGCAAAGTGGCCTTGGCTCCTCTGACTGTGCCTCGACCTTCCAAACTCACTTCCAGGTATTTAGTTAGGACTTCACTCAGGCAACCATTTTCTAATCGAAAAACGTTAAGCCAATCCAGGTGAATCTTTTACCTTGATCATCCAATTTTGCCCTATGGGAGGCACAGTGGCACAGTGATTAGCACGGTTGCCTCACAGCACCAGAGACCCTGGTTCAATTCCCGCCTCAGGCGGGAGTTTGCACATTCTCCCCGTTTCTGCGTGGGTTTCCTCCGGGTGCTTCGGTTTCTTCCCACAATCCAAAAATGTGCAGATTAGGTGAATTGGCCATGCTAAATTGCCTGCAGTGTTAGGTGAAGGGGTAAATGTAGGGGAATGGGTCTGGGTGGGTTGCGCTTCGGCGGGTTGGTGTGGAATTGTTGGGCCAATTCTAATTCTAATCTAGTTTGGGTCTGAGCCATTTACTACAATCAATGGTAACTGATCCAGCTGCTTCTCATTAGAGACCAGAACTGAAGTTGTATCCTTAATCTGTAAAAAGTTCCTGGTATAGGTTCTCAGTCTAACTTAAGGGTTGGAGACCCGAGTGAATTTTAGAACAGACTAGCTCTGCTATTACTGATACCGGCGCTGCTGTATCGATCTCCATTAGAACTAAGTGAATATTTAACCAGACATTTATTTTGACTGGCTCTGATTTGGATGTGCTAAGCAATTTAACTGTTCCAAACCAGCTGTAGATGGACTTTCGAGGGTGTGCACTCTACTGGACACCGGCCTGATTCTCTTCCTCAATTCAGGCCCAATCTCAAGAACACCTACTGGTAGCAACTATGGCTTGCCAGCCTGGATCTCGATAAAGTTTTAACTATTGGCTGAGGTTTGGCTTTGTTTTAGGGTTTTGCTGACCTAGAGTGCTTCAGTTCAAAATATGTCCTGAGTGAGGCTATGCAATTGCCTTCACTCAAGTGTTATAGAGCTGACCCAAATCCCATCAAAATATATTAAGATAAGGTCTAGATCCTAAACTTTTTTGATTTTAAAAAGGTAGGTGTAAGGTGTTGCATTTCACATGCAATTCAACTAGTCAAACGACTAGATATAAAGCAAAGACCCACACTGTAGTTAAAATACAAAAAAAGAAAAATAAAGAAAAGAATTGGCTTAGCTGTAACTCTTGGAAAACCTAATAGAATAATAGATAATTTAACTACTAAACAGTAACTGTTCCAATAAATTATCATCTCATAAAACACCCCCTTGACAAAGGCAAAGTCAATAAAACAGATTATCTCACACGCAATTCCAGCTGCAGGAAGACAAGCCCCAGCCTGTAGCTACAACGGAGAGAAAGGGAAACAGCTTCCACATCTTCATGACCTGATCAGCAACTGCTACGAAAACAAAAAATCCTGGTTCTATGGGAGCTTGACCCCACCCATTCAGGCTGCTTCTATTGTTCCAACTTTTAAAAAATCCAATGGCTCCATGAGCGGTTTACTTTATCAGGTCCAAATAGACTGCTAGTCTTATAACCTCTCTTCATAAAAAAAGGACAAAAATACATCTCTTAAAGCCACAGTATCATCACATAAGTGGTGTTCCCAAAGCTCAGTCGGCCTAGCAAGGGTGTCCATTTCCATCGGCATACCCCATAACTCATGCTCCACTTGTCGCATTTTCCAATGACAAAACCAGAGCCTGTTCGAAGTCCAGTTGGGCTTCAATTAGTAGACAATTTTGCATGGTTACATTATTAATCCCACATTCCAAATGGTCTCTTAATATCTTATTAAGGATAAAACAAAGTCACATGCCTTTGCCAGTCACCTTAACTGCATCAAAAATCCCCACATGGACTACCGTGGTTCTCAAATTGCTGAGTAAAACCAATAGTCTCAGATTTTGAGGTGGTTTGGGATTGTAATATTCCTTAACCAAATCCCTCAACTCCTGAAAGGTTTTCGTGTCCGGTACCTCAGGGAAACGGAGACTCCTAATAACCAAAAAGGCTGTGGGTTCACAAGCTGTCAGGAGAATTACTCATTGCTTTTGTCTGCCCAATGTCATTTGTCTGAAAAAAAATGCATTCTTTCAACATATCAGGCCCAGCCGTCAAATGCAAGATCAAATGAGTCAAGCTTCCCAAATAGCGGCCTATTGCCAGAAATGCTTAGCTCAATTCAAAGACAACTGTTGTGAGCAAATCTCTTCAGGGACAGGTTGCTCTTATCGCCACCAAAATAACTCCATGAAAGCTGGTATCCCGTCACCAAGTCACCCTTTATTTACACGTGCGTAGCACATGTCGAGGGCCCAACTAACTCAGAGCCGGCTCCGATAGTGAGCAGAACACGGACTCTTCTTTATATCTGTCAGCCAGGACTTCCTGATTGAGACTGTTAAAATAAGTTCCTGATTGGACCAAGTTATGAGGTGTAACCGGCGTGACCTCGTTCCAATTATTAAAGCTTCCAAATTCACAAGCTCAAAAAGGACAAGGTTATCAAATGCAGAGGAGCACTGCTAACACATACACCAGCCTAACATGGAAATATTAAATCACTGTTGCTGTGGTCACTGGGTCAAAATCTTGAAGCTCCCTTTCTAATAGCACTGTGGTGTTTCTACAGCTCGAACACCATAGTGGTTCAAGATGGCAGCTCACCACCACCACCACCACCACCACCACCACCACCACCACCCTGGGCCAGGGGGGTGGGGGGGGGGGAAGGATGGTTTGCCTGCAGCGGATGGGCAATAATCTACTGCCATGCTCACAACCCATGGACACGTTTTTAAAAAGCACATGATATTAAGACAGTTTCTCTGCATTAAGCAGAGCAAGGAGGCTGGTAAGAATAACTGCAGAAACTGAAAGAGGTACAGCAGCTCAGGAGCAAGGTGAGAATTCAAAACACTTTCTGCTCTGCACTAACAACAGCTCAGCATCTTAGTCAATCCTCATCACAGTACTACATCCAAAGGCCTTGAGAGGAAATCAAGGCAAAGTGTAAATTAGCTTCAGCCACGCTTATCCCTTAACAACCAGGTGATCCAACATTTCATTGAAGGGCAAAGACTCCAGAAGTTCTTCTTGTTTAAAGAAAGTTCCACGGTTAAGATTCTTTTTCATTCCTATGACCATTTTCCTCAAACTGTGTGCTTCTTTGGTGCTGGTGGGAGATAGGAGAAGGAGGAAGTGAAGTGGGGGAGGAGAAGGGAGAGAGAGGCACAGAGAGGGAATGGCAGAGAAGGAGAGGGAAGGAGATCTGCTGGTTAAGTATACCACAAGGCTTGGCTGAGGTGCTTTCAAAAAAATCCTTTCACTTGAAAAAGGCAACATGCGAGTAAAGTTGTCAACATTCAGAATTTGTGTCTGTGTCAGATCATCTATAAAAACTTACAGAATGACATGATTTCCAAATATGGTTGAATCTCAAGCCCAATGCATAGGCAGATACATCACCCCAACCTTCCCTTTTCTGTGACCACATTAAGTTCAGGCAGGCTTCAGATAAAATAGAACAGTGACAGAATCTACAACTTGAACATTCTCCAGGGCTTCCTTTCACTGTTAGGGTAATACAATGGGATAGTCAACCTTCCACTTGCTCTGTTGCCTGCTTTCAGTTACTAAGACTCGATGCTTTTAAGACACGGAAATTGCAATTCTGCTTCTGATGGCGATATAGGACAAATCAGATTCCAGGAGAACTCTAGCTTGGTAGACCATGGAATTAATGCTTGCTTTGAGTGGTCATGCTGATGAGTCACTGAAACTTATTCACAGGAAGCTGCAGATGTTCCTTCACAAGAGAACAAACGGGAAAACAAAACTATAACGATGAAGGGCTTTTGCCCAAAACATCGATTTCCTGCTCCTCAGATACTGCCTGACCTGCTGTGCTTTTCCAGCATCACTCTAATCTAGAATCTGGTTTCCAGCATCTGCAGTCCTTGTTTTTAACCTAAAACTATAACGATGTCAACACCAAAACAAACAGGGGTGGCACGGTGGCCTAGTGGCTAGCACTGCTGCCTCACAGCGCCAGGACCCGGGTTCGATTCCAGCCTCAGGCGACTATCTGCATGGAGTTTGCACATTCTCCCAGTGTCTGTGTGGGTGTGCTCTGGTCTCCTCCCACAATCCAAAGATGAATTGTCCACAGTGTTCAGGGATGTGTAGGTTGGGTGCATTAGTCAGGGGTTATGTGTAGGGGAATGGGTCTGGGTGGACTTGTTGGACCAAAAGGGCCCGTTTCCACATTATAGGGATTCTAATTCTAAAAGGAAACAAAGTTTCAACCTATTTCAAATACAATCCATTTAAATATCCAGAGAAGTTTTACCCCATCTCAACTCTTACGTTTTTAACTAATTGTCCTCTCAGTTTTTAGGGCTTGACTGCAAAGACAATTTTACGATTTCTTTGAGTGTGGTCTGGCTTGGACTTTTCACTGTTTTCTTTATTGTTCATTCAGAGAATGTGGGCCTTGCAGGCTTGCCTTAACATAAACCTTTTCAGCCCCACGTGAAAGTGAAAATCTCGATCAAACTCTCCCGGCTTGCAACTTTACAAATCAGCGAGGGGTGACTGGTGCCCCTGAACTTCAACCTGGTTCTCTTGCTCAGAGGAGCGTCTCCTTTCTGGACTGAAACCTTGAACCTTCTGCTCTGAAGGCAAACCCAAACTGATAGCCTTTTTCTCTGCTGTAATCTCAGCAGTGTAAACATTCCATCCATTAATAATACAGGACTTGACCACAGTCACATACTTGCTTGGAATTGATGCACTCAATTCAATGTTCCAAATTACTTTGACCAGCTTAAAAGTAAACCTTACAGAACAGACTCTCATCCATTTACCTCGATTTTGTTATCCAAAAACCAAAATAATACATTGTATGCACCTTCCATCACAATACGTTCACCTCCCACTACTGTATTCCACAGTCTTGCTGGGTTTCAGGTGAGCTCTGGACACAATGCAATTGAAACAAAAAAAAAGTGCTTTTCAATACAAAAATCAATTTTGAAAATTATTTAATTTGTTCATGTTTGAAAGTTCTTTTGATAAAAGGTTCAATTTGAAAAACAGACCGAGGGCAGAATTGTGCCTGCGAAGTGAGCGAGCTGTTGGATTGTGATCAGACACAATGTGAGTGCAGAGCTGATGCATCATAGGACAGTGATCATCTCATAGTTAATACAAAATATCTTCACAGCATACTGAGCTCCTCTCACCCCGGCAGGGGGTACGAGAAAACAAATAAACGTACTCATTTATTTCAAATTTCTCTGTGCAAAAGGTTTTCCGATCAGTCCAAGAAATATTTGCACATCCTTTACCTGGCTCAAGTATTTCCAACCAGTTAACCCTGGGTTAGGTCCCTTTCACTCCCAACATCAACTCCTTCGGACTCAGCACCTTGGTCTGAGAAAAGGAGTCAAAAACTCAATGAGAATTTTTAAGGCTTCATTCATTATTTTCCTGGAGTGTTCTCTTGCTTGTCATTTGCTTGATCGATTTTGCTACTCAAAATAAATCCAACACTGTATCCTCCCTTTGTTGGGTTAAAGCTACATTTCTGAAAATATTCCTTGAAGCATTCTACAACCCCATTCCTGTTGGTATCCTAATCTAAATCAGACTTAATGAGTCCAATAAAGTTCCTATCCCTGCAAATTTGCTTCAATAGCTATCAATTTTCACCTTTCTGTCCTGGTTTTTGGTGATCTATAGTGAGTGCCATGGTCACAGAACAGAGTGTATTTGGCTCATAACTGAGCATTAGTGCCTCTGAACACTATTAGGAGGGGGGTGGGGGTGGGGGGAATTAAATCAAGGTTCCCATATCGTATCCTATCCAAAAACCTTTTCCTGGAGATGTCTACATGTCAGGTGAGCAGGCCACAAGGCTTGGCCAAGGTGCCCTTTACTGATAAGTAGGCGCCTGATATTAACTGATTACAGGGAAAAACAGCCATATCCAACCAACCATTCAGGATTAGCTAGTATTCTGATATTAAACTAAAGGTAACTGAGCAAAATTCAATGGAAATTTGTATCGAAGACCATCCTTCTTCTTGTCCCCACAAATTTAAACATTACATAACTCGACATTCCTTGCTTACAGGCACCAGTAAATAGCGTATGATATGTATCACTACACCGCCAAGTGGATGCTAAAGTTAAGTGCACCTGACACAATAGAATAGCCAAAATGTTGATAGAGTTTCAGGAAGGTAATGATTAGAAAAATCAATATTTCAGCCTGTCAAAGTACAAAACCTGCAAGTTAAATTTTAAGGAGCATTACTTTGCAAATGGGAAGGAAAACATTATTTGGTCCCTGCCTTTTTTTCCTGTAAATTATGTTTTTAAACTGTGATTGTTTAGATAGAATGGAATTATAAATGTACTTAGTATCATTAAGCACCAGACCATTCTGTCTAACTGGTCAGTGGTAGCATCTATGCTCCACACTAACCTCCTTACAGTACTCTTTGTGTTAACAGCATAACACTGTTCTCTCTCTTTCTGTTGTCAAGCTTCCCCTAAATTATATCAAGGATACATAGGGAGCAACCAGTTCAGGGTAGGTTGTAGAGGTACCAGTAAGATCAAGGGCACTGATTTTAAGATAACCAGTGTCTGGTCTGGACATCTTACTACATGACATTTCACAAAAGCTGAGCATTCAGATACAGCAAATAATTCAGAAAACTACTAAAATGTTGTTATGATTTATTGTGAGGAGAGTGGGTGTTATCTTTCAGTCATACAGTATTACTATCCCTTTTGCAAAGGAAGGATAGAAGTGTGTTGGAAGCAGTTCAGAGAAGGTTGACTGGACTAATACCTGGAATGGGCTGCTTGTCATGGGAGGAAAGGTTGGACAGGGCTAGGCTTGTATCCAGTGGAAGAAGAGTTAGAAGCAACTTAATTGAAATGTGTAAGGTGCTGAGGCGTCCTGACAGGATGCCGGTGGAAACTATGTTTCCTCTTGTGAAAGAATGTGGAACTCGAGGTTGCTGTTTAAAACTAACCATTTAAGACACCAGCTGAGAAAAATCCTTGAATACTTTTAAGGCAGAGGTAGATAGATTCTTGACAAGCAAGAGGGCAAAAAAATCTGGGTGTTAGCAACGAATCAGGAGTCATGAGGTCAGCTTTAGTCTTATTAAAATGGCAGATCAGACTCAAGGGGCTGAGTGGCCTCATCTTACCGCTAATTCACATGTTGCAGTTTGAAATGAGCTGCTTGGAAAAGGTTGGTGGAAACGGACGTAATTGTAATTTTCAAAAAGCGAATTGGATGTTTGTTTGAAAAAGACAAAGATTTCTAAAGATGGAGAAAGTGGCACTAAATCAGATAGCTGTCTTAAGAGGAGCCGGGCTAGCTTCTGTTGTGTCTAATTCAATAGCACCAACCACCGCCATCTCGGGAGAACACTATGACGTGCTGTCATCAGCTTTCTTTTGCTTACTGAGTCAGGCTGCTTTTCCTCTCGGACATTAACAATGGCCTACTCTGCTCCAAATAGTACGTCCCAAATCCAAATCAGTTACACTGCAATCAAGTGAGTAACACAGACTTGACAAATGAGGAAGAAACTAAAGCAACAACAGGAAGAGAAACAAATGCTAATGCTGGAAGGCTTCCATAATTAGTTCTTCTCACTAACTTTGTTTGATAGTACAAGAGATCAACTAAGAATATGTTTTCAACAATGCTGCTACTCTACTTGTAAGAGATATTTGAATAGTCAAGCTTCATGTTACATAGGATTACATTAATTAAATAGTAGACTCAGCTCCTGACTTGCAGACTTGGTCCAAACATGGACAAAAGGAGCCGATTTCCAGGAATGAGGTGACAGTGACCTCCTTTGATGTCAAGGCCCCACTTGACCAAGTCTGACATCAAGCAGCCTCTCGTGAACTTACTGTCAATGGGAATCCATGTGAGAGGAGGGTGCTCTCTGCTGGCTGGAGTCATACCTGGCATGAAAGTTGGTCGTGGTTATTGGAGGTCAGTCATCGCAGCTCCAGGGCCATCTCCACTAGAGTTCCTCAGAGTAGTGTCCAAGGCACAACATCTTCAGCTATTTCATGAATGATCTTTCGTTCAAAATGATGTCAGAAATCGTTGATGATTGCACAATGTTCAGCAGCAGACGTGAATACTGAAGCAGTCAATGTCCAAATACAGCAAGATCTGGGCAACTGAACATGTGGCATTTGTGTCATTAACCATACAAACAAGAGAATATCTAACCATCACCACTTAACATTCAATGGCATTACTTTCGATGAAGCCTCATGATCAATATTCTCAAGTGTTACCATTCACCAGAAACTGAACTGGACCTGTCATATTCTTTGAGGTTTGTCACGTGTAGATAGAATGGTTAAGAAATCGCCATGCATAATTGTCCTTTGCAAAAAAAAATGTCCAATTCCCTTTTGAAATTACAATTAAAATCGATTTCCACCATCCTTTTCAAGCAGCTCAGGCCAAGGAGGCACTTAAGCACGCTTGCCTTCGTTGCTTGGACCATTAAGTATAGGAGTTGGGATGTTATTGAGTTTGGAGAAGAGTCGTAGCTCAGGTTGAGGTTCTGGGATATACGTTTGCTCTTTGAGCTGGAAGGTTTGTTTTATTGAGGTTGTACAGGATGTTGGTGAGGCCTCTTCTGGAGTAATGTGTGTAGTCCTGATCGCCCAGTTATAGGAAGGATATTATTAAGCTAGAGAGGGTTCAGAAAAGATTTACCGAGACTGTAGTGTTATAAAGGAGGGGCTGGGACATTTTTTTAAATGGAGCGTAGGAGGTGGAGGGATGACGTTATAGGGGTTTAGAAAATCATGAGGTACAGAGGTGAATTACAAGTGTCTGTTCCCTAGGGTGGGCAATTTCAAGACTAGAGGCATATTTTTAAGGAGAAAGGCTTAAAAAGAAAATAAAACAGGCAATTTTAAAAAAAATTTACAGTGTGGTGCACATGTGCAATGAACTTCCAAAAGAAGTCGTGAATGCGGGTACAGTTACAATGTTTAAAAGACATTTGGATAGGTTCATGAATAGCAAAGGTTCGGAGGGATATGGGCAAACCCAAATGAGTGGGACTAATTTAGTTTGGCATGGACAGCTTGGACTGAAGGATCTGTTACCATGCTGTATGATCCCATATACACTGGCTACAGCAACAGGGCACAGGCTAACGATCTTGCCATGAATAACTCACCTCTTGATTCCTGAAAATCCGTCCATCTACAAGGCACAAGTCAGGAGTGTGAAGGAAAACATCCCCACCGCAGCCCCCCCCATTCCCCATTCCCCATTCCCCTTGCCTGAATGAGCCTGGGGGTCAGTTGCCAACAGGGTAGGTTCAATTCCAACACTGACTGGGGTTAGCACAACAGGACCTTCCTTCTCATCTTCTCACCTCGTCTGAGGCAGGGTGACCATCAGGTTAAACCGCCACCAGTCATCTCTCTCGAATGAGAGCAAGCAGCCCAATGGTTCGGTCGGATTATGGCAAATTTACCTTCAATCCTCCACCCTACTTCAACCTGCACTATTCCTGGAAAACATGACTTTCCTGTTCTTTCCAAAATGTGTGATCTCATTTAAACAGTATTGAAATTAATTTGCTAATTATTTGCTTATTCTGCAAGATTATTCACATTCTCTTGTCATGAGTTGCAGTCCTCAATTTAGATAATCCTTCCAAGTTGCAACATGATATAAACGTATTTTTCCTTTTAAATGGGGATGGTTTAGAATGCAGAGTAATGGCAACAGCACGGGTTCAATTCCCACAATGGCTGAGGTTACAATGAAGGACTCTACTTAGTCTCTCTCCTCTTCAATGAGGAAGATTGATCCATGGGACTTTGGCAACTTAACCTTTATTAAATTGATGCACACTGGCCGAAACATTTCAGTTTTACACAGAATCTTTGATGATTCAAAACCTGTCATCACAATACCATTTAAAGATTTCTTTCTTGTATTGAAACAATTATTTTCCTGTGTTCCTGAAAATCAGTCAGGTATGATTTAAACTAAAACAGAAGTCATTGCTGGAAAAGCTCAGCAGGTGTGGCAGCATCTGTGAAGAAAAATCAGAGTTACCATTTCAGGTTAACGTTTTGGACCCGAAACGCCAACTTTGATTTCTCTTCAGAGAAATTTCTACATTTCTTTTCCAGCAACAGCGTCTGTTTCAGTTTCTGATTTACAGCATCTGCAGTACTTTTGGTTTTTAATGATTTAAGTCAGATTGGTACAGCTGAAGAATATAATATTTTCAAGAGACACAGTTCCTGAGGGGACTAATCAGCAGATAGAGGCTACTAATAAAACAAATAGTAAAACAGCCTCCAGTACACAAGTACAGCAACTATGCAAACTTTAAAATACCTCAATTACATTGCAAAGTGACAAACGTCACACTTTCTATTTCCAAGTGTAGCTGCATGCAATTGCATTAAGACATCAGGTTGAGATGGCTTAGCAACTTACAGCTAACAACAGATTCAGTTTAGAAGGGGATGCAAAACACAAACAGCAGAGCCCACAGGTTTAATGTCAAGTGGTTATTAGCAGTAAATATTAGAATGTAAACAAAATTGTGCTGTTCACACCTACAGAACAATCCAGACTACTATATGACCAAAGGATTATGTTTAAAGTGTAGGTACAATTCTTCCTTTGACAAACACACAGTACATATGAAAACAGCAATTAAATAAGTGACAGACTAATCAGTGCTTTGTTTTCTTGAGGATAAAGAAGTTGGTTGGGAAATCTGGATGGCCCTCCTGCTGTTCTTCAAATAGAGCCCTGGGTGTTCCTTTCTTCTCAACCTCTCCCCTCGCCTGAGGCAGAGGTGACCCTCAGGTTAAAGCACCACCAGTCATCTCTCTAGGGACAGCGAGCAGCCCAATGTTCCTGTTGGATTATGGCAAATTTACCCCAGCAGCAACTGCTTCATCTGAAAGAGGAGACCTCAAATCAGCACAAATCTCTTGGTTGTGAAGTCACCTGACTCCAGATTGTGGTTTCAGCACTGATATTATCCCAGTGATTAGTTGTTTTTGGGATATACTGTAATCAGCTCAAAAAAGTGCTCCAGTTCACCTGGTGATTGCAAAGGGCACTACATAAGTGCAAGCTTTTCTTCCTCTGACTTTGAGACAGAAATGCTATCACTGAGCCAAGGTGACATTGACTATGGGGCAAGAGTTAAAATCAATGATAAAGGGCAACTAGAAACAGCATTAACAAACATAATAGGATAAGAACATTTGTGGGATTTTGAGTTGAAGGTACAGGTTATATAGAATAGCTATGACTGGAAAGAGCTTGTGGTTGGAAAACATGCAAGATGATTAGATTAGATTAGATTCCCTACAGTGAGGAAACAGGCCCTTTGGCCCAACCAGTCCACACCGACCCTCCGAACAGTAACCCACCCAGACCCATTTCCCTCTGACTAATGCACCTAGCCCTATGAGCAATTTAGCATGGCCAATTCACCTAACCTGCACATCTTTGGACTGATAAGGGGGTAAAAACGTTCTTGGGTTATTGCATATCTCTTCCTTCCCTTAGAGGTGTGATCTATTGTGAACTATGTGTACTAGATATCTCCCCCGCATATAGGGTATAGCAGCTGGGATAGCACAAACCAGTTGTTTGTTAGACGGTACAAAACAGGAAGAAGAGTAGGCCTTTGAGCCTCTAGATTCACAATTCAATAGGATCATGGCTGATCTGACACTCATGTTCACTTTTCTACCCTTTCCCCACAGATTCTTGAGTTTCTGACTGATCAAGAATCTCTTCTTGGCAAGGATTTCCAAAGACAATTTGTACCAGGAAACCACAGCAGATCCACAGTTTCTGCTCATACCCTGTCAACGTGCACAGGCACTACAGCACGAACCGTTGAATGCAATTGAGAATGGGGAACCGAGCAGATTGCTTTATATTCTCTCCTTCTGAGGGCAGGAAACAAACTGTCTCTCTCAGATGGTAACTGTTGAAGGAAGACAGAAGAGCAGAGTGTAGTGACGGTAACAAGGTCAGCAAGGTGGACCTCAGAATAAGAGAGGTCCGTGACTGGGTCAGATTAACAACCCCAATCAGGGATCCTTGGCTGACAGATACAAACAGGAGTGTCAGAGGGTCTGTTCACTCAGAGCTGGTTCTGAGCAAGCTGGATCAGTGTCCATAAGACCATAAGACATAGGAGTGGAAGTAAGGCCATTCAGCCCATCGGGTCCACTCCACCATTCAACCATGGCTGATGGGCACTTCAACTCCACTTACCCGCATTCTCCCCGTAGCCCTTAATTCCCCGAGACAACAAGAATCTATCAATCTCTGCCTTGAAGACATTTAGCGTCCCGGCCTCCACTGCACTCTGCGGCAATGAATTCCACAGGCCCACCACTCTCTGGTTGAAGAAATGTCTCCGCATTTCTGTTCTGAATTTACCCCCTCTAATTCTAAGGCTGTGTCCACGGGTCCTAGTCTCCTCACCTAAAGGAAACAATTTCCTAGCATCCACCCTTTCCAAGCCATGTATTATCTTGTACGTCTCTATTAAGTTTCCCCTTAATCTTCTAAACTCCAATGAATACAATCCCAAGATCCTCATATGTTAGACCTACCATTCCAGGGATCATCCGTGTGAATCTCCGCTGGACACGTTCCAGTGTCAAGTAAATTCCACATGTAAATCAAGGGCGATTGGTGATGGGATACTACCCTCTGGGGAGTTAGTTCAGAGTATTATTTGCTTGGAGAAAAACTGCAGAAAAGAGCTGGGGCGCGAGACTTGTGCATGAAACACAAAGGTAGCACACAGGTACAGCAGGTAATCGGGAAGGCTAAAAGGAATGCTGGTTCTTATTTCAAGGTGGTAATGGGGGGTGGGGTGGGATCAGCTCACTGAATGTTTGGGGTGGATTATCAGAGATTAGTGCTGTGATTGGGGAAGTTGGGAGGTCACTACTGGAGACTGGAAGGAGCATGCTGAGGTACTTCAAATCAAAGCTGGGGGAGCCTTGCAGTACAGTTCAAAACAGAAGATGGTGTCGCGTTATCCTAGCGTGATGTGCACTGCACAACTGAAGCAGGCAAAGAGGGGAGGTGATAGACTTTGAGCTGGGGGAGTGGCAGCAGCCTTCCAAAAAGGAAGATGAGGACATTGAGCAGAAAGAGGATTACGTCAGAACTCTGCAGTGACAGTTGGAACAAGCCAGACAGGACTTTGCTGACAACCAGTTCCTATAGATGGAAGCTCAGGGCAGTAATCAGTCATTAACTGTACATTTTGCTTAACAGGGGGATCGGGTTTAAGAGCCGTGAGGTTTTGCTGCAGCTCTACAAGTCCCTGGTGAGACCACACTTGGAATATTGTGTCCAGTTCTGGTCACCCTACTATAGGAAAGATACAGCGACTTTGGAGAGGGTGTAAAGAAGGTTTACCAGGATGCTGCCTGGACTGGAGAGCTTGCCTTATGAAGAGCGGTTGAATAAGCTCAGACTTTTCCCCTCGGGAGAGAAGGAGGAAGAGAGGTGACCTTATCGAGGTATACAAGGTAATGAGAGGAATGGATAGAGTCAACAGCCAGAGACTTTTCCTCAGGGCAGAATTGACTGGTACCAGGGGTCATAGTTCTAAGACCTTAGGAGAAAGGTATAGAGGGGACGTAAGAGGAAGGTTCTTTACACAGAGGGTTGTGAATGCATGGAATGCATTACCAGTGGTGGTGGTGGAAGCAGAGTCATTAGGGACATCCACATGGATAGCAGTGAGTTGAGGGATGGAAAGGCAAACAGTCCCTACTTCCAAAGAAAAATGCAGCTTTTGGTTTGTTTATTGTTCGCTGTTGCTGAATAACAGTGAACATTTTCACCTGTTAAAAGGCTTTCCGGTTTGTGATGATCCCACATTGAACAATGGGAAGATGGTCTCCCACATTGGGCATTGGGGAAGAAATAGCTCACCCTTAGACATGGCTCTCCACTGGAATAAAGCTAACAATGGGTAACCTGTGGAGCTTGGTTCTTAAATAGCACGACATATACTTAGTGTCAGCTGTACCACTGCTGTGCCCTCAGAGGTTTCTTCTTGGTTCTCCTCCCACTATGGCACTATGAAGAGGAACCCTTGACTGGCAGCATTTGACCTGGTGGATGGCAGGGTTCAAAAGATGGCACGAGAAACTCCAGAGGGTTGGGGCACTCCAGAAGGTGGAGATTATCTCCACCACTCGCAAGAGGGAAAATAGGTCAAGCAGGGCACCAGAGAGATGTGGGGCATAGCTGATCAGGTGAGTTGCAGAGTATAGCATAAGAAAACTGGCTAGAGCTCACAAAGAAATACACGGGAAAACTCGCCACAAATCAAAACTTAGCCAACTTCTGGTAGAATTCAACCTTTCAACTTGCCAACATTGCATTTTGTAGAAACCTGGGGTGTGTAAACTGTGGAGGGCATGTTTCCTACATTATATTAATAACCACATTTCACAAGTATTTCATTGACATTTGAATGGTTGTGCAAAATGAGAAAAAAAATCTTTCTTCCATACCATCAAGGGGCAGAGAACAGCTGAACTTCATTTGAATAGTTTCTCATTTCCAGAACCTCTTCATTTCGCACATCCATGTTATTCTAAATTCTATTGTTTTTTCGCTCAGATGTGTCTGCTCTGTCAAGGTCAAGGTCAGATTCTCCAATAGCACTCCACTAGTCAATGGCATCTCCCACTCGTTCATACAAATCCATCTCAGAACTGCAATCCTCAACTGATAATTGCTACGCACATGAATCTCACCAATTCTATCGCTTCCTCCTTATTAAGGGGAATAATTCAGACCTTCAGAATAAAGATGAAGAGTACAACAACGCAGACTATGATACAGACAGCATCCACTGCCCCCTAATGTCAAACACTCAAAATCAGAAAGCGTTGTTCTGAACAAGTGTCACTACATTAACTGTTTCTCTCTCCACAGATGCTGCCAGACTTGCTGAGTTTCTCCAACAGTGCATTGATTTTTTTTAAAAACGTGTTTCAGATCTCCAGCATCCAGTTCCTTATTTTATTTTACCCTTGAAACTGATCCATTAAAGCCCTCAGTTAATGAGTGAGGAAAATTGACCAATAACATTATTAATAATACCTACTGGATAAATGAGAGATCAACTGATCTAGGAAATTAAAAATTATTAGATATTGGTCATATATTTGATGTGTTACAGAGTCCAATGGAATTGGAGCTGCTTGCATGAGGGGACGAGAGATGAGGCCGACTCATGTCTTACTGTCTTATAACAGTGACCATGTGGATTTCTGAAGAACATTACCACACTGTCTAGCAAGGTTTGTGGTAAAATGCTGCTGAGATTTCCCAAGTGCCTGCATCTTGAGTTGGTTGGGAAAAGCAATGGATAGAACATTAGATTCCATACAGTGTGAAAACAGGCCCTTCGGCCCAACACGTCTACACCGACCCTCCAAGGAGTAAACCACCCAGACCCATTTCCCTCTGACTAATGCACCTACCACTACAGGCAATTTAGCATGGCCAATTCACCTGACCTGCACATCTTTGGACTGAGAGAGGAAACTGGAGCACCCGGAGGAAACCACGCAGACATGGGGAGAATGTGCAAACGCCACATAGACGGTGGCCAGAGGCTGGAATCGAACCTGGGTCCCTGGTGCTGTGAGGCAGCACTGCTAACCACTGAACCACCCTGCTGCCTGCAAAACTATTGTGGAGAATGTGGGCATCAATCCCACTATCTCTCGCAGTTTTAAAAAAAAAAACAGGGATGATCTTTTACATGCTGGGGGTACAGAAATATAACAAAGTCAAACCCTCTGATGTACAGTTTGCCTTAAAAGGTCAGGGAATCCGTACTCTGGGATTTTATCTCAGCTTAATATTTTGCCATCCATCTTCCAGTCTTCCATATCCTTTTTTTTCATCTGTTACAGTTCTTTCCCATGCTCCTCAGCAACATAAAAAGGGCTGGATAGAGCAGCGGTACATGTTGGAGAATCATTTTAGACTTGCTTTCTGCTCTTGTTGCCAAGCAACATGATGGGATTTGGATATGCAAGTAAAGTCTTACCACCAGCACACTAGACAGTTAAGCTAAAGATATTTTTATAAAAGTCAATAATTGTCCACGAATCTATCACTGACACCTCAATACTATTTCTACTGAACTCTGGCATAACAATAGCAGTGCACATCAAAATTAGAAAGACACTGAATTGCGCTGATAAGACTGTAGGATCTCTCAGTCCTTCAAATGTGGAAATATATACCTTTGATATCTGAATGTTGATAACCAGATCAATGCTGAAAATGCCAAAAGACTGTTAAATATCTAATCATTTTAAGAATACTGTCAGCAGTAGCTACATTTCAAGAGGTAACTCGCTGTCTATAAACTGTTTCGCACATGAAAGATGCAGCATAAAAATGTCAATACTTTTGTTGTTGTGAATAGGTTAATACATTTATTTACATTGTGCCAATTAAGGTCAGTTGCCCACAAGTACCAGTGTTCTATTTCAGCCCAGGCTGTGGGGACAGAAGTTTCTCATTCTGCTGTTATAAATACATCAACAAAACTACTTTGGCGTGAATTTGTCAATTGGCTCATTAAATGTAGAAGCCAAGGCAGTCAGATCAAAACCTTCACAAAACTCACTGGTTAGGCCTCAGCTGGAGCACTGTGTTACAACTCAGGGCAGCAAAATGATGGGGAGGTTTCAGAGAATTGCCAGGAAGAAACCAGGGATGAGGCACTTCACTCCTGACTGGTCTCCCACATGGTACTCTCTCTAAACTGGAAGTCATCCAAAACTCTGCTGGCCATGCCTTAACTCACAGTAAGCCCTGTGCTTGCTAACCTACAATGACTCCTGGTTAAGCAACAATTGAATTTCACATTTCTCATCGTTGTTTCAAATACTTTGATGACATCACTCCTCCCTAACTCTGTAGCCCAATAGAAATCAGCACTCCTTTGACTCTAGCCTCTTATGTATGCCTAATATTAATCCCCATTCCTGAAGAAGAGCTCATGCCCGAAACGTCGATTCTCCTGCCCCTTGGATGCTGCCTGACCTGCTGCGCTTTTCCAGCAACACATTTTCAGCTCTAATATTAATCATTCCAACATTGGTGGCTGTGCTTAGGCAGCAAGATCTAAACTGTTTTCTTAAATCACTCATTTTCCTCTTTAAAAGAGGCTCCTTAAACCACCTATCTCTTTGACCAAGTGCTCTCGTAATCTGATCTCATCGTTTTATTTGGCGCAGTGTCATGAACTGTTTTACATTACTCCTATGAGGCACCTTGAGATGTCTTGTTACATTACAGGCGTGGTGTAAGTGTAATTTTATATGACTGCAATTATACAGACCTTGCTGGGACCACACTTGGAGTGCTGAATGCAGGTTTGGCCCTGCTTACCTGTGCCACGCAGCAAATGAATTGATGGCTCTCCAAACCATTCCTGGGTGGGATTGCCCCATGGGGAAAGATTAAATAGTCTGGGAGTCCCCTGCAAAATTCTTGCAAGGAGGACTTTCACTGGAGCAGGGGATAGAATCTCTGAATAATGTACAAGCCACTTAAGGACTGAGATCAGGAGGAACATCTTCACTCAAAATGGTGGGGGGTGGTGAATCTTTCAAATTCTCTATCCAAGGGGGCTGTGGAGGCTCAGTTGAGTATGTTCGATATTGACAGAAATGTCTACATCTCAAAAGCATCAAAAACTGAAACGGAACAAGAAAGCAGCTCACTAGCACCTTCTCAACAGCATCTATGGATGGGCAATAAATGCTGGCCTAGCGAGTAATGCCCACATTCCATAAAATGAATTTTTTTAAAAAAAAAGGAATTTGGGCACAGTGCTGGGAAGTATTGAAGCAAAACATCAGCCATGACCACACGGAATGGTGGTGTGTAAAATCGAGGCGCTGAATGGCCTGCTCCTATGTTCTTTTGTCGATGTTATTATATGGAGATTTAGGATTGATGATAAGAATACAATTGAACTGTTACTGATTACTACCTACCAGCACCCCCTCCTGCTCGGCTGACAGATCCCTACTCCTCCCGGTTGAACTGCTCTCGTAGGAAGCACAGACAGCAGTGAGGGTAGGGAGCTTCAATGTCCAGCAGCAGCAGCACCCCAACTGAGCGAGTCCTGAACAGTTTTGCTGCTAGGCCAGGTGCAGGGGAACGAGCAAGGAGGAAAAACATACTCAATCTCATCCTCACCGATCATTGGTTACAGATGATGACTTTCCTGTTATGAGTGACCATTGCGATCATGTGGAGACACAGTTTCCTAATGCTGTGTGTCAATTACATCATGATAATTACATCAGGACACACTTCGAATCGATCTAAAAATTAAAAAGCTGGGCAGCAATGAGGTGGTGCGGGTCATCAGCAACATTTAAACCACTATCCTGTCACTTGATGGTGACCCACCTGACCATTATCACAAAGCCAGGTTCAAAGGAGAGAGGGGGGAGCAGCACCAGGCATACCCAAAAGCCTAGCGAAGCCAGAACCCAGGAGTATTTGCATGTCAAACAACGGACAACGCCACAAACAACAGATCAGATCTAAGCTCTGCAGTCTTGCCACATCCAATCACTGGAGGAGGAGACTCCACAAATTCAACCATGTGGGAGCCCTGCACTGTTCCATTTACATCCATCCTCAGACAGAAGTTTGGTGTGGATGATCCAAGTTGGCTTACTCTTGTGGTCCCCAGCATTGCAGATGCCAGTCTTCAAACATTTAATTCACTATTAAAAAAAAATTGAAGGCACTGGATACTGAAGGTATCTTGGCACTTACATTCCAGTAAGCTTACAAAGGCCTTTTGCTCCAGAATTAGCTATACCTGCTAGCCAAAATGTTCTTGTATAGTTACACTGGCATCTACCCAATAATGGATAAATGCCTTGCAATGACCAGTCTACAAACACCAGGACAAACCCGACCTAGTCAATTAGTTACTGCCCCAGTCTATTCTCAAACATCAGTAAGGGATGGGTAATGTATTCAACAGTGCTATCAAGCAGCACCTGCTCAGCAATAACCTACTCGGTGATGTCCAGTTTGGCTTTTGCCAGGGCCATTCAGCTCCTGACTTCATTACAGTCTTGGTTCAAATATGGACAATAAAAAAGACTGGAATTCAAAACAGGAGATGATGACTGTCCTTGACATCAAGGCCATATCAGACCAAGTGTGGCATCAAGGAGTCTGAGCAAAACTGGAATCAACAGGAAACAGATTAGAGTGATATGTGACAAACAGGATGATTGAGATTGTTGGAGGTCAGTCATCTCAGCTCCAAGACATCTCAGCAGGAGTTCCTCAGGGTAGCATCCCATTTTCAGGTGCTTCAGTGACCTTCCCTCCACCATTGGGTCAAAAGCGGGGTATATGCCAATGATTGCACAATGCTCAGCACCATTCATGACTCCTCAGATACTGAAGCACTCTGTGTTCAAATGCAACAGGATTTGGACAATTTCAGGCTTGGGTTGAAAAGCAAAAAACAACAATATTCACACCACACAAATGTCATGCAATCACTATCTCTGAGAGAGAGAGAATCTACCCATCTCCTCTTGATATTCAATGGCATTACCATCACTGAATTTCCCACTATCAGTAACCTGGGGGTTACCATTGACCAGGACCTGAAATGGATTGTCTTACTGTGGCTACATGAATAAGTGAGAGGTTAGTGAGTAATTCACTTCCTGATCATCCAAACCCTGTGCACCAAACACAGACACAAGACAGGAGCCTGGTGGAATACTCTTCACTTGCGTGGATGAGTGAAGCTAAATGCCATCAAGAAAGAGTAGACTGCTTGATTACACTGTATTCAGCTCTTTTCACATTCATTCCCTTCACAACCATCGTTCAGTGGCAGTAATGTGCACCAACTATGGGATGCATTTCCGAAGCTCACTACAGGCTCTATTGACAGTATATTCTAAACCAACATCCTCTATCACTTAGAAAATAGGCAGCCAATACAGAGGAGCACCACTAGCTGCAAATTCTCCCATGAGAGACACACCATCCTGACTTGGAGCTATTTTGACTTTCCATTCACAGTCAGAGGATCGAAATCCCAGAGAGCCCTTCCTGACAGCATTGTGAGTGTTCTTACACAGGAAGAACTGCAGGGATTCAAGGAGGCAGCTCACTACCACATTTACCAGTGCAATTGCTGATGGATAAATGCTGGCCCAGCCAATGACACCCATGAATGAACTAAAAATGAAGACATTGGAGAAGATGGAATCATGGAGAAGACATGGGGGAAACCTTGAGGGTAGGTTTTGATAGAGCAAGTAGTATGAAAATTAATCTTCTGCCAAGTGGGTTAGTAACTGGGGGCCACAGATTGTCAATAGTTGACAAAAGAATCTGATGGAAAGGGAGGATCAGTTCACAAAAGAGAATAATAAAGAACTGGAAGACAATCAGAAGCCACAGAATCTTTCAAATACGGTAAGGGGACAGATATTTGAAGAATAATAGAAACAATTGTTCAATCAGTCTAGCAGAGAGCTCAAGCACAAAAGGTCAAATGGGCACCGTCTGTGCTGTAGGACCCTATCTGATAACAACTCAGTTCACCTGGGGGTGGGGTTTCAGAATTATGAACTAACAGCCTTATGAAAGCATGCAAGATTGACTGATGTATGTCAAAAGAAATCCCTTCCAATCATGATCCCCAACTAATTTGTACAGATACTTGCTGCCTTCGGATGGGTCATCAGTGGTTGTTCTCTGAACTATCTTTGCCTTCAATACAGCAGCACTATGCGGAAAGCAGCATCATTAGTAACTCTTACTCAAACATTCCCAGGATCTCCAATTGGACGCCTTCATTGTCCCCCCAGGCACCTTTACCCCTACAATTCTCAGATTTAAACCGTAACAAAAATAAACTTATTCTCAGTCACCTTTAAAACCAGGAAATCTTCATCTCAGAAACTTTTGTTGAATATGAAGTATTGATTGGATGTCATTTTACAAAGAAAATTTGGTTTACCCATCACTAATTATAGCTGTTTTCTAATCATCATGCTGAAATGTTATTACACACCTCTGAAGCAGGTGGGACTTGAATTCAGCCCTCCTAGCTCAGATGCAGTGACACTACCACTGCACCGCAAGAGCCTCCATCACCACAAATTATTAGATGGGCAAAACTAACAAATCAAAATTTTATGCACCATTCAGTATGTTCACTCAATAATTATTTGATCTTTTTCCATGAATTCTGCTCCAAGCAGCAGTTTACTTCATATTACAGCACAATGTTAAGTAGATATGATTACCCAATGTTTCAAAAAAAAAGTACGTAACAATAAAGGAGATTCGATATCTATTTTTGCTTGTTAAGGATTAAGGCATTCTGGAGATCATGAGAGTGGCTATTTGAATGCAACATTTTTTCACTTGTAATTTTGTACATTCAGCATTCATAGTTTGTTGGCTCTTATGTTCCTGATAAAATCTTGCTTCTTCAAACAGATTCGTAATAAACTGTCACGGTGGCGATAGACTACCTGAATATTAATTTTGCATATAATCTAACTTTAACTGGGATTTCCATAGGTAAAATTATTTTTCAACAAAAAAAAAGGACAAAAAATTGATGTAAAATGGCCACAGCAATCATTAAGGACAGAGGTTGTGAAATTAAGATGGACTAAATGACAACTGCCTGAACTGAAATTAATATTTTATGAAAAGACATGGAAGTTAGTCAACACAGGCAGGAGGGAGAGAGAGCGAGTCAGCACACACACGCACACCATCTCCCTTTTGAGTCTACTTGTGGAAGGTAGGAGTGCCTGAAGGCTGGGGTTTTCCCAGGGTGAACATGTCTGCAGTAAGATCTGTAGATCTGTCACTGGAGAAGCCTCAGCTCCAAGTTTCTGAGCCGGAGACTAAACTACAAATGCTATGGCAGATTGAGGAAGGATGAAAGTTACCTGGTACTTTCAGTGGTGGTCATAAATGTGTACAATAGGGTCTTCTGATTTGGTCACTGGCGGGTGAAGGAAGGTGTGATTGTAAGTGAGGCAGGGAAGGGGATGCAACAGACAACGATGCAGGAGCCTCAGCCTTAAGATTTCTAACAAGTTTGAAACAAAAGCAGAAGATTCTGGAGAAAGTCAGCAGACCTGAGCATCTGTGGAGGGAAACAGAGATAAATTTTCAGGTCTGGTGACTTAGAAGTTCTGATGAAGAATCACCTGATTTGAAAAGTTAACTCTTTTCTCTCCACAGATGCTGCCAAACCTGCTGAGTTTCTCCAGCAATGTTTCATATTTCCAGCTTCTACAGTTCTTTATTTGATTTTGACAAGTTTGAGCTATTTTGTTTCTTTGGAGAAGAGTGAGAGTGGATGTGCTAACTGACTCTAGCATGGTGATGCAGGAATCAACTTAAATAGGGAGGGGCAGGGAGAATGCCTAAAAGGAATTTATTGACATGATGCCACAGTGCAGTGAGGGGGATGAACAGTGTTGTTGCAGCTAAACGGCAAGAGTCCGGAGATTGGGTTGCCTTCCTAGTGACAAGGTGTGACACACATGCTTAGGGCTGGGAAGGATCTTAGTGGGAAATAAAGAATCAGCCATTATGGCTCATGTAGATAACTGCAACATGGACAAGATAAGGAAAGAGGCTTTGCAGAGTCAGTATGAGGAGCTCGGCACCAAATTCAGAAGCCGAACCTATTATCCACGCCACATACAAACTAACATAGTGCAAATAAGAGTTAAGAAATGAATATGTGGCTAATGATTAATTAAGGGGAAGGGGAGGTGGAGGAATATTGGACATGAAACCTTAAGCTTGTTCCTCTCTCCACAGATACTGTCAGACTTAAGTTTCTCCAGCTCTGTTTTTTTCCAATCCCAAAATACTTGTTATATTTTTCTTTAAGTAAAGGACAAAGGTTATTACATCACTGGAATAAGTATAGCATTCATTTTTTCTTCAAGTGAATGCTATACTTATTTCAGTGATGTAATAACCTTTGCAGAACTACAGGTTAAAAAACTGCAAATAATAATCCAATTATCTGTCATTATACTCAATTGAAAAGCTTACCATGTGAGGTCTATTCTATTTTCAGCTTCTAAAAAAGGTGTTCCATCTTCTCTTCATACATTGAACTACCTATTCTGCTAGTCAATATGCCACCTTACATTTTCTTTACCCATGCTCTCTATTTCTTCAAAACTATTACAATGGAATTGGTCAATTCCTGGCCCCTTCTTTCATCACCTTGTTCCTTGGCTTTTAATTCAGGGCTGCCAATATTCAATCCTGTTCCTAATAGTGGTCTCTGCCATTTGCACAGGAAACCACTTTAGAATCTGCCTTTTTGAACTCAAAGTGAATTATGTAACACTTCCTGAACTTCACCTCAATGCATTGCCTCAAGTTGAAAAGATTCAACAAAAAGCATATGCCTAAACATCCTCTTGTAACTTCTTACCTCTAACCAATGTCTATAGATTAACTTCTGTGGCATGTCATCTCAAGCCTGATGTCCATATAAACATCATCCCACATACTTTATTATCCATCATGTAGTCACCTGCTAAAAAAGGTCCCTGCTATTCTCCTCATCTGGCCGTTATATCTGACATCATTCTCTTCTCTAGCGTCAAATCCTCTTTGACCACTACACTCAACCTGTGTCATTTCTCAGTCTACATTCTCCTCTGTCCCTGATCCATGCTCCAATCTGTTATAGGAGAAAGTGAGGACTGCAGATGCTGGAGATCAGAGCTGAAAATGTGTTGCTGGAAAAGCGCAGCAGATCAGGCAGCATCCAAGGAGCAGAAGAAGGGCTTATGCCCGAAACGTCGATTCTCCTGCTCCTTGGATGCTGCCTGACCTGCAGTGCTTTTCCAGCAACATATTTTCAGCTCCAATCTGTTACAGCAAGTATATGGTTACCCTTTGGTGTTTTGCTCAATATTGTCCACTGAGCCCTCACGGCTCTGGTCACGACTTATCCTGGAGTAGCCATCCCAATGGCCTCATCCCCTTACTCTGACAGTCATATCCTATAGGTTAGCCTCTCCAACCGCTTCCCCATCTTGACCACGGGACAAAAACGGAATTTGAATTATTCAGTCTCTATCAGTCGGTTCTGGTAGCCAGTTCGGTATGACAAAACTGAAAT
Organism: Chiloscyllium punctatum; assembly: GCF_047496795.1. NCBI lineage: Eukaryota > Metazoa > Chordata > Chondrichthyes > Orectolobiformes > Hemiscylliidae > Chiloscyllium > Chiloscyllium punctatum. Next base: position 16,281,443 of record NC_092743.1, read on the forward strand.
ATGCTCTTATAAAACAGTGTGCCATAGTAAACCAAAATAAAGACATACGTTCACATAGATTCATACAAACATAGCATACAGTAGCTGTACAATTCTGTTAGCCAAAGTCAGATACTGCTGTCTGAGCATGTGCAGGGTCAATGTCTCAGATGTATCAATGGCACTTTGCCAGACCAAACACTCTAATGTTTCTCTTCTGCTTCCAGCAACCTTTGCTTGGTTGTTTTCATAAATCTTTCTTTACAAGTTCCTTATTGGCTTTGTTCGAGCTGGTTTTCTCATTTAAGTTTGTGCTACTCCACACTACTTCTGCTCTGAGGTAACTCAAAAATTATAGCGGCAAACAGCTGCAGATTTCTAACACGGAGAGTTTGCTTCTTTCAGAATTCTGAAAGAGCTTTTCTTCACAACACAGATTTGAGAATGGTTTCAACACGCATAATCTGGGCTCCCTGCTTTGGGGAAAAACATTGTGAAACTTGAAAGGACTCAAAAGATCTACAAGTATTTGACAAGAGTGGAGGGTTTGAACTATAGGTGGAGACTGAATAGGCTGGGGCTATTTTCACTGGAGCATCAGAGGCTGAGGGGTGACATTATAGAGGTTTACAAAAGCATGTGGGGAATGTTTAGGGTGAATAGCCAAGGTCTTTTCCCCAGAATAGGGTGTCCAAAACTAGAGGACATAGGTTTAAAGGAGAAAGGGGGAAAGATTTAAAACAGACATAAAGAGCAACTTTTTCCACACAGAGGGTGGTGCATGTACTGAATGAGTTTCCAGAGGAAGTGGAGGAGGCTGGTACAATTACAGCATTTAAAAGGCATCTAGATGGATATATGAATTGGAACTTTTGGAGGGATATGGGCCAAATGCTGGCAAATGGGACGAGGTTTTAGATTAGATTAGATTAGATTAGATTACTTACAGTGTGGAAACAGGCCCTTCGGCCCAACAAGTCCACACCGCCCCGCCGAAGCGCAACCCAGCCATACCCCTACATTTACCCCTTACCTAACACTACGGGCAAATTTAGCATGGCCAATTCACCTGTCCTGTACATCTTTGGACTGTGGGATGAAACCGGAGTACCCGGAGGAAACCCACGCAGACATGGGGAGGACGTGCAAACTCCACACAGATAGTCGCCTGAGGCGGGAATTGAACACGGGTCTCTGGCGCTGTGAGGCAGCAGTGCTGGCCAGGATATCTGGCCAGCATGGGTGAGTTGGACTGAAGGGTCTGTTTCCATGCTGTATAGCTCTATGCCTCTGTAACAGGTTGATCAAATGCATACAACCTTTTCAAAAGAAAAGCCTAAATGTTTATGCAATTGAGGGCACATGCTAATTCCAAATAAATCAGTGGTGAATGTTGCAGTGTGCATTCTGTTTCCAACTCATTCAACAAGGGACATTGCCTCATCATAGATCCATTAAGCTTGGATTGCCACTCTTTATTTATACATTAAAAAAAAGATGAGAATATTCCTTTGAGTCTAAATCCCAAAATTAGGGAGAATGCAGTCAGTTTCTCTTTCCACTGAAACTACCTGACACATTGAGCATTTAATGCTCTTACATATCGCAGATGCTGGAAATCTGATATTTTCTGCTGGTATTATTGACAGGCCTAATGATAATCATAGTAAAAAAAAATCAGAACTATAGTCTTTCCCACCAACTTCAAAAAGAGAAGCTAAAAAGAAAATACATGAGAAGTCAAAAAGCTAGTTCCATAAGAGGAGGTCTGGTCCAGTGAAGGAAGCTAATACAGTTAGTCAGAACAGTTAAGCAAGTCTATTAATTGGATTACTTTCTGTATCAGTTTCCTTATTCTATAGTCAATTGAACTTAAGATAATGTTTGATTCTAGTTAGTAACAAATAAGACACTGATTATTTTACACACAAAGCAGCTTAATGCTTCAAATCCAAACTGGTCTCATTAAAGGCACTTTAGCCTACCTTTAGAAGGGTTGCACTAAGGCATATGTGGGTATGTGTGGAAGACATGATAGTTTCAACCTCGATTTATGCCATTATATAATTAGAGATCGAGCTTAAAAGCTATTCTGAAACATTGCCAAATAGACATCCATAAGTGGGAACAAACTGTTCAAGATAAGAAAGTCTGGAGAGAAACCACACGTGGCCACCTTCTCCTGTAAGTCCTACCACATCGCTGAGGCTAAATGGAGAGAGTGTGCGCAAGAGCGTGTTAGAGAAGTCAAAAAATCCCGAGTCCGATGCATCCAGAAGTCACAATCCAATTTATGGATGTGTATTCAGAGCAGATTTGCTCTACGAATAGTCATTTGGTACGAAAGGGCTTAAATATTGCCACAAAAAGACATTTTGTTGAAGCTATTTGTCCTCCACGCATCAGGACATTTGTTGATAGTTGTGGGGAACAGACACCTTCATCCATTGTTCAAATGTTTTAATCTTTCAGATAGGACATTTCACAGGCCCAAAAGTTGTGGCCTTAGGCTTCTTCATCATTTGCATAACAAACATGAGGTGATCCACTTTGGCAGGAAGAATAAGGAACTGAATATTCTTTAAGTGGAAGACTGCAGAAAGTCACAAAACAGAGGGATTTGAAAGTCCTTCGACATGCAACACTCAAAACAAGCATCTAAGTTCAGATGAGAAGAAGGAATGCAAATGGAATGTTGACCTTTATTTCAAAGAGAATCAAGTACAAATGTAGAGAGATTTTGCTAAAACTACACAAGGCACTAATCAGACCACAGCTGGAATACTGTGAACAGTTTTGGAACTCTTACCTCTGGAAAGATATACAGGCATTTGGAGGCCATCCAGAGAAGGCTCACCAGGTTGGTGCCTGGTATTTTATACAGTGGGCTTGTACTCACTGGAATTTAGAATGGAGAAGTTCTAAAAGGTTTGTAGGAGACTTGACAGAGTGAATGTGGAAACATTGAAAAGAAACAAGTTCTTTACCCCTATGGGCTGTTGAGGCTGGGTCATGAAAGGCTGAGATAGACAGACTCTTAATCATCAAGAGTTATAGGAAAATAGCAGGAAACCGGAGTACAGGATGATCAGATGAGCCATGACCTCATTGAATGGTGGAGCAGACTTGCTGGGCCGAAATGGCTTCCTTCTGCTGCTCCATCTTATGATCTCCACCACACTCTCAGGCACTGAGTTCCAGGTCTTACATACTCAAGGTGTGAGAAAGATGGCAATTTCTCCATTACTTCTTTTGCAAGGCTGTCTGTGAATTCATCAATCGTTGAAAGTAACTGCGCAGGTCAGTAAGGCTCTTTAGAAAGCAAATAGGATCATGGGCAGTATATACAGCAACCGAGAATATAGGACAATGCAGTACAGTGCTGATTAGGCATCAATTTGGTTCAATTCTCCACATCACACAATTGGAAGGCTGTCATTGCCTTGGAAACAGTGTAAATGCGATTTATCAGAATGGCAACAGGAATGAGAGAAGGTTTCTATTATTTGAAGTTAAGATGGTCCTCCTCCGAGCAAAAGGAGGCTGAGGGGAGATTAAACAAGGGTAAGCCATTGCCCCTGGCAGAGGGATATGTAATCTGAAGGATACACATCAGGTCATTGGCAAAAGAACCTTGTAGGGGGTGAGAGTATCCTGCCAGCAGCAAGTTACAATGATTTGGAATGCATTGCCTGGAAGGCTGATGGAACCAGATTGAATAGTTACTTTTAAGAAGAGAATTGGATATGTACTAAAAAAATTCTAGGTTTCAGGAAAGAACAGGGGAGTGGGACAAATTGAATAGTTCTTCCAAAAGAAGTGTAAAAGAAAGAATTGCCTGAAAAACCTTTTTAATGCTATGTTCTATGATATCCAGTGTCTTTTCACCCTTACTATGGATATAGAATAAACCAGAAAATTAGCGACTTTACCAATGTTAATATTTTCAGTAAATCCCCTTCAGGGAACATTATTTCTTTGAAAACATTCTTGTTAGAGTAATATTTTTCTAACAAGATGCAAAAGTACTAACATAGTACTGCCCTCAGTTTTTAAAAAAACTATGTTCTGCACTCACATGCCAGAGAGGCAAATTAAAGGCAAAGTCTGAATGGGAATTAAAATACAATAGGGAAATGAAGGGGCAAGGTAGTATGATGGTTTCTGGCCTCTGAAGACATTTCCTTGATTGGTTGGCTGTAAAATGACAAATATAAATTGGATTTGGGCTGCTTTAATGCAATTTATAATAGGACTGCAGTGGCAGTACTAAACCATGCATGATACCTCAATCTATCAAACATCACAGAATAGCTGGGTGTCTGAAATGTCTCTCTGTTGCTTGGGGCTGCTCAGGAAGGGCAAAAGGGGACTTTACACTGATTCTCAACTGGGAATGGGATACTGGGACTAGGTTCTTTATTCGAGAAAATGTTACCATTTCCGAGCAGTGCACATCTTGTGTGTATAATGCAGGTTGCTTGATTATCTGGCTATTAAAACTGCAATGCCACAGAATTAGTCCATGTTAGTCTCCCACATGAGGAAAGCTACAGATAGCATAAAGAAACATTCTGGAATAATGCACTTTGCTTCATAGAACAAGAGAATGGCCAACAATCTACACTGTCAATTAGATCATAGAATCATAGAGATGTACAACATGGAAACAGACCCTTCGGTCCAACCCGTCCATGCCGACCAGATATCCCAACCCAATCTAGTCCCACCTGCTAGCACCCGGCCCATATCCCTCCAAACCCTTCCTATTCATATACCCATCCAAATGCCTCTTAAAATGTTGCAATTGTACCAGCCTCCACCACATCCTCTTGCAGCTTATTACATACCCGTACCACCTTCTGTGTGAAAAAGTTGCCCTTTAGGTCTCTTTTATAGCTTTCCCCGCTCACCCTAAACCTATGCTCTCTAGTTCTGGACTCCCTGACCCCAGGGAAAAGACTTTGTCTATTTACCCTATCCATGCCCCTCATGATTTTGTAAACCTCTATAAAGGACAACCCTCAGCCTCCGACGCTCCAGGGAAAACAGCTCCAGCCTGTTCAGCCTCTCCCTGTAGCTCAGATCCTCCAACCCTGGCAACATCATTGTAAATCTTTTCTGAACCCTTTCAAGTTTCACAACATCTTTCCGATAGGAAGGAGACCAGAATTGCACGCAATATTCCAACAGTGGCCTAACCAATGTCCTGTACAGCCGCAACATGACCTCCCGACTCTTGTATTCAATACTCTGACTAATAAAAGAAATACCAAATGCCTTCTTCACTATCCTATCTACCTGCAACTCCACTTTCAAGGAGCTACAAATCATTCTTCATCTCAATGAGATTCACTGAAACCACAGGAGTGTTCGGCCAGTTGGTTCACAGAAACCACAAGGAAACAGAGTGCGTGTTGGGCAAGTTTGTTCCTTGTACTCTCCATTTTGCCTTCAGTGATTTATATTCTTCTCTGATCTTTGGTAGCAGCCTATAGGCTCCTGCCAGTCACTGGTCTAGAAAAGAAACTACAAGAAAGAAGATTAACAGCATCAGTATCGGACTCACGTTCCCAAACATACCTCCCCTAGGACATCACATGGCACAAGAGCTAACAGATTTGGTTCACCTTTGCAGTTGAGTATGCTTGCTCATCTACATATAAACTACATCACCTCTATGAAAGAACAACAACAAGCCAGCTATGGGGCTGGAGGTATTGACAATACCGAATGACAGCAGTGATGTTGGCTAACATATGACCTTACCTGAGCATCTATGTTTGGATGTTGTGGCCATTCGAATCATTTTCTAATCTGGTCCTGCTTTATATTTCTTACCTTGAATATAACAGTGTTGGGGAAAATGCACTATTTTGAGCATACTAACCCTTACATATAACAGCACGTTTACAAGATTTTGCACAGACAACTGTTTTGATGTTTATGGGGTTTTTTTGGTCACCGAATTTTAATCAAATGGCTAAGGCAAATACAAATTGTCAAAAGTAAAAACACAACACCAATATGGTGTATAGGTTGAGAAAGCTGTTTAACAATAATATCAACCTTCTGTTAATCCAATGCAATCATTTGCATTGTTACTGTATCCAAAGACATCAATGCAACCATTCTGTATGGGAATGTCTTGGGATCTCCAGTAGCAGTAACATTCCTACCTCATTTATGTTACAGCTCTTCTATTAAAGTCAGCGTACCTATTCTCAAGCAATGGTGTAGAGTGAGAGAGGTATTGGGACAGCAGTTGGTTGGAAGACACAATAACAGCTGAGAGAAATTTGAAGGTCATTGTGTCAAACCATAGATCAGAGTTTTAAGGGTAGTTTGCCTTTCTCTATTCACCTCAATCAGGAAATGTGGATCATGGTTTCTCAAAGAAGAAAACAAGCTAGTAGTTAAATGTCTATAATCACAGCAAATATCAATACAGAAGGTGGTAATTAACTCATCATGTCATATTTGAAGAGGAGTTACTCAATTATTCCCACCTCATATCTCAATGTTTTTCTCCCCTGAGTATTTCCCAATTTCCTTTTCAACAAGTTACTATTCCTTCTCCTCAGGTGGCATAGCCGCCCAGATCATCGTATCACAGTGAGGAAAACAATTCCTCACATCTGACTAACTAGCCTGATCACTTTATTAGGGAACACTCTGTATGCAAAAGACATGTGATCTAACTTGTCCCAAACACTTCATGCGATAATCCACTATTGTGCATAGGATTAAAAACAAAAAGGAAAAAAAGGAAGGAGAAAATAAACACCCACATCAAAACAGAATTAGTCAATACAGAGCCAATTTGAGTCAACCTTCATGAGGTTTCTTTTATGTCACGCTTAAGGAGAGAGAATGTTATTTAGTCAGATAACAGTAATTGCTTCAGAATCCATCACACTCACTCACACAGAGGTGTACAAGAGGACAGTGAAATTTAGTACAGCACTTCCATTAAACACTTACAAATTTTCCAATCAGTCTGCAGACCTATTAGTTCTAAACTGAGGCAAATGTCCTTCGTAAGGACACTGGTGATCAAACAGCAGCATAGAAATAGAACATTAATATTGAAACAGTAATATTGATTAAGCAGATTCTTTCCATCTCCTTATATAAACTGCATAAATGGTTTTCTGTCACAGCTACTCAAAATGGTCAGTAATTGACTGCACATTAAAAGTGAAACACCTATGAACTCAATGTAAAGCTATGTTTATAGGTACACACGTATACACACTGCCATAACATTTTAGCTGGAATCAAATATCACAGGTGAGCTTTGTCAGCAAAACACAATTCAATATGGAAACAATTTCACTCCTCTTTTTTCCTTAATAATTTAAACTTTAAAATTAAGTTAAAGTCACTTGATATTTTTCATAAATTACTAGAAAATGTTGATACAGTGCAATTGTACTTTGTCGCTAGATTGGACCTGAAAATACTAAAAATATGGACGCAGAAATCTCAATCTCAGAAGATACTGTTCAAAATATCAAATGCCCTTCAGCCCATTCGATCTTATACAGCCATGAAAAACCTCTAAATACAACTGAAAAATTGAATGCGCTAGCCTCAATCACACCATGCATGGCAAACCACTGTAAATGATGACCATCTTCTGACACATGCCTTAAATTTGTTCTTCAAAACGCAATCTTAAATCTCTGAAATTGCTTTGTTGTGTTTGCTTGCTTGTTCCTCAAAAGTAACTTCAAAAAGACCCTTGAATGATTAGATCCTTTCCTCATATCTGACTGTTTGGTTATATTGATGGTACAGACAGACTAAAACAGTGGTAGAACTTGTGGTAGATGGGGTTTAATGTGGAAACATGTGAAGTCCCTCACTTTAGGTCTGAATAACAGAAGTAAGAACAAATGCTTAATATTAAGGTAAGTGCTGTGAGCAAGTATTTAAATATCTATGTACACAAGTCACTAAAAGCTACACTACTAGTTAATAAAAGGGGTAATAGATTGGCTTTTATCTTAATTCAAAAGCTGCATTTAAATGCAAAAAAAAAAGGATTCTGTTGAACAGAGCCTTGCACAGATCCTCTTTGGTTCAGTTTTAGCCATCGAACCTCCTCAGGAAATGCGTACTGGCCTCAAGAGGATGGAGTGCAGATTCAATAGAGTGATGATAAGGGCTTTAAGGATTAAATGATGAGGATAATTTCCATAAACTTCGTTCATTTTTCCCTGAATTCAGAAAGATTGCATAGTATTCTAATCAAGGTTGAGAAAATTTGAAGGTTTCAATGACGTAGATCTGTTTAAACTATTTCTTTTGGTGAGGGAATCCAGACAAGAGGACAAAATCTGCAACTTAGAGTCAGATCACCTGAGTGTATTCAGGAGCATTTATTTTATATAAAACACAACCTACAACTCCCTTCCCAAATAGCTTTAGCTTCTGGGATTATATTCAAGACTGAAATAGATATCTTGGGTAAAAATACCAAGATATATGAAACAAAAGTGATTAAATGGAGCAAACGACAGAAAATCCTGTAGCCTGAATGGCAAAAGAGGTACAAGGGCTTAACAGTCTATCCCTGTGATTTGCCATTGCACAGTTAACACTGAGGCTGGAGAACTCAATTCAATTTAATATCCCCCGCTATGACATTCACTACAACACCTTAAAACTTCCTCGTAACACATTATAATATTGCAACCATGAAATACAAACATTTTTCTACCAAATCTAACATATATGGTGCCTTGTATTTGTATTGAATTGTGTTTATATTGAATTGTAATGCTTCCTGCATTTCAACAGCTGACTACACTTCAAAAAAGGACTTCACTGGCTTGAGTGCACTTTGGGATATTCCCTGGTCATGGAAGATTATATAAATACAAATTTTTCCTTTTATTAATCCAAACTTAATGTAATTTGTCACGCATAACATAGAGCATGGCAAGGTTTTTTTTTCATCTGTCTCCAAGATCTTTTGTCATCTCCTCTTACTTGCCTGATGTCAACTCAATATTTAGCCTTCTTCCAGGGATACAAATTCAGATCAGATATGCATATTAAAACACTAAGTCACACAACATGCACTCAACAGCACTTTATTCACATCCCGTTCATTTGGACTCAACACTTCGCACAAACTGCTTCTGCACTTGTCACTAATTCACTCACACATTTCAACCTTATTACACAACGACATTAGACTGTAAAATATCTTGCATGATACAGTTAATAATATAAAAATCGGTAATCCCAATTTACATTGCTTATTTCCCGAAAAACGGCTCAGGAAGATCTGGCGAGATCTGTTTGGTAGCTGTCATTTATCTTCCTCAAAATGACCATGACTATTTTACAAATTCTCCTCCCCTAATTACCCTGTAATATAATTCATCTATCCCAAGAGAATGGCCTGTCTAGGGCTTACATCAGGAAGTATCAACTCACACAAAATCAACAAGTGGAATACATTGCTAAAAATAGTAAGTGATAAGACGACCCTGGAATTTCTTAAATGGTTAAATGCTGTAATAGGAAGATTGTAGAGAGTTGGCTTTCTGAAAAAGGAAAAAGCAGGGCCTCTTTAGATCTTGCCTTATGTTTTGAAGAATATGAACTCATTGTAAATGACAAGAAACTTAAATAGTTCAGAGGGATGTGGTGCCCTCTGAAGTTTCAAGTCTCGCAAGCCGGTTTTATTTGAAATCCCAAAACATACGTACAGATTTCATTTAAATATTTGATATTCTTAATCAAAACTTAAAATGGTTTACGTCCATTTAATGGTTCAGTGGAACATGGAGTAATTCTTTAGAAAAGCAAGTATGCTAGACAGAACACAATCATTTCAAATTTCCAAGAGAACAGCCTTGGTATTGGTATTTAATAATATTAGAAACACAACAGGTCTATCAGTAAAGACAAACTGACATTTGAACATTTGATTCTATAGTTAGGACAAGGAGCAACAAAAACCAAAACTGCTGGAGAAACTCAGCACTGTTGGCAGTATCTGTGGGGAGAAACTAATTCCACGTTTTGAGTCAAGCGACCCTTGTTCAGAATCCAAGAGCTCTAAAGACAGCTCACTAGACCCGAAATGTTAACTCTCCTTTCTCTTCACAATTGCCGAGTTTCTCCAGCAATTGCTGTTTTTGATTCAGATTTCTTTGTTTTAACTTAAGGGGAACAATTGGCTACATGGATCCTTGACCCTTCTTTGCTATCCAACACGGAGGAGGGAGGTTGAGCTTCAGCCTCAATTCAACTTTCACCGCTGATCCTCACATTTCCTTCAGATTCCAAAATCTAGCCAGCTCAGCCTTGAATATGCTCAACAACTGAATAGCCACAGCCCTGTGGGGTAACAAATTCCAAAGATTTACCAATTGAGTGTCAGACTTCCTCATCTTAATCTTAAAAGGCTTACACTGTACCCTCAAGTTCAAGGGTAACAGTTTCTCAGCATCCATCTGGCCAAAATTTCATAGAATCATACAAACCTCAAAAAGATTACTTCTCATTCTTGCAAACGCTAGCAAGTATAGGCAGGTTCGAATCAATCTTTCTGCATAGACTCAAAATCAAAGTCTATCTAACAGAGCTTCACTTCAATCACATCAGGCAGCATTCAAGAAGCTGGAGGATCAACATATCAGGCAAGTGCCCTTCATCAGGAAACTTACCCGGAATGTTGATTCTCCTGTTCCTCGGATGCTGCCTGACCTGCTGTGCTTTTCTAGCACCCTACTCTTGACTCTGACCTCCAGCATCTGCAGTCCTCACTTTCTCCTTCATTTCAATCACTCTAACACAAATGAACCCTTCCTTAGATACAGTAATCAAACTCCAAATTTCACATATGCTTTAACAAAGCCCTGTACAACTGCAGTGTAACTTCACCACTTTAACCTCCTTACAACACACCCTTTACCTTCACAACTGCTTGTTGCACATGAAACTGTGTGTTCTGCGCAAGGACACCACATTCCCCCCTAAACTATTTAATAGTTTCGCATTTTTTTAAACTAAGTTTTGTTTTTCCAACTAGAGTGAAAACCTCATTTTCTCACATTGTACTCCTTCCAACACCTCACTCCACTTTATTTATCTGCATTTTTTTGGTCACCTTGTTACAACGCATGTTACATTAATGGGTTGGACAATAATGACCCTTGCAAACATCCTGTAGGTAACAGGCTGCTAACATTAATAAAGGTGTGAAACAAATACCAAAGAAGAACCGTGAACAGAGCTAATGCTTCAAATCCAATATAGCTTTTCTTCAAAACCTTAACCCTAACCCCATTAAATCAATTGTCTGTCCACACTGATGCTGCACTCAACCTTGTCAGCTCTTGTGTGAAAAACCTTTCCTGGAGCACATTTTAAAACCCAAGTGGACTAAATCCATTGGCTGCCCTTCATTACTAAAAGGATGCTTACAAGGGTCACTACTTCCAACCAGGGCATTAATGTAACATGATTTGGAGATGCTGGTGTTGTACTGGGGTGTACAACGTTAAATATCACACCACACCAAGTTATAGTCCAACAGGTTTAATTGGAAGCACTAGCTTTCGGATCGCAGCTCCTTCATCAGACAAGCTATTTTTCAATGTATAATTTCAGTTACATCACACTGTAAACTTCTGCTATAAATTCTGCGTCTTACAATTGGGTCCTTCACAACTACCTGATGGAGGAGCGCCGCCCCGAAAGCTAGTGCTTCCAATTAAACCTGTTGGACCATAACCTGGTGTTGTGTGATTATTAATGTAACATGAATTGTGGTGACTGTGTAACGCGGCCAGGTCTGGTGATGATGCAAAGTTATGTGGAAAATACGCTGTCACAAGGAGACAAAAATCCTCATTAACCCTGCCGGTCACATCCTTAAGACAGCTCAGTGGGGGTATTTTTTTTTGCATTGACAGCACTCAAGTTGCTCAGTGCTAATTTGACATGGGTTTTGATACAAGATCGGAGGCGCAAGTTTAAACTTCAAGACAATGATGGATGAAGTGACGAAATTAAAAAGTGTGAACCATCAAAACCATAGCTGTCTGTCAGAGCAGAGGGAAAGGGAGCGTGCACACTGACCATGAAATGCCATCCCTCAGTGTCCCTTTAATAGGTCAGTCTACCCCCAAACAGAGAGAGAGAGAGAGAGAGAGAGAAGCGGGGCCCTTACATTGACATGACCTTACCCAGCAGGAGCAGCCGGTGAGTTTGCTTGTACTCGCGTTTCTGTTCCTTCAGGATTTTGTCGATGTACTTGCTGACTTTCTTCGCCTCCCTCTCCGCCTCCTTCTCCTCCGCCCGCAGCCTGTCCCAGTTTTTGTTGGGTTTCTCGGGGGCCGCTCTCTTGGCGCCGTGCTGCCGCTCTCCGCCGTTCTGCTGGGGCTGCCAGTCGCGGAGCCGGTCCGGCTCCCTGCGCTGGGCTGGGGGGCCATCGCGCAGCCAGTCGGAGCTCCGCAGCCGCTCCACCGTCTCCCCCCGCGGCTGCGGGGCTGCGGCTGGGGCCGGGGCTGAAGCCGCTGCCGAAGGCTCCGAGTCCGGGCTGCTGCTGCTGCTGATGGACACTGACGCGATGGGGTCGCTGAACAGCCGCGGGCGCAGGCTGTAGCACATCCCCATGTTTCCACAGACAGGGAGAGGCAAATACCTCCCCCCCCCCTCCCCAAACACACACACACAGGGCCTGGAACAAACCGCTTTGATCAGCGTTTCATCCTCACGCTTCCCCCAAACCCACCCACCAAAATGCAGCCGGTCGATTTACAGTCCCTTCTCTCCCGCTCCCCCAAATTTAAAAACAAAACACCCGAATTTTTTTTTTCCCTCTCAGAAAAGGCAAGAGACGGAATGGTTTAAAATCCCCAATGTTCCATTGTGCACAAGCAAGATACGGCGCTCATAAATCACCTGATCCCAGTGACCAGTGGTCCACCTTACCGTAAATCCTCCAAACTCACAGCCCAGCTCCTGGAACCAGAGCCAAACCAATCCGACCTCCTCCATCCCCACCCCCCCCTCTCCCAACAATTCATTGATCTGCCCTTCAATTCCCTCACCTCCTTGTGGACTTCACTTGTCCTCAAGAATCATTTCTTCTTTGGTAAAAACGCACAAGTCACAGCATTTCTTCGGATTTGTTTACAGCCTCATGATATCTATGGAGGAACAACAAAACGCTGTCCCAAAACACACCATGGAAGAATATCTTTGACAGCTCCCCTCTCCCTTCTTCAAATCGTTCCGAACTCCCTGATTTTTAAATCATAAGCAACACTAAAGAATTGGTGGCGGGAGGGAGGGTGAGTTCCTCTGAGAGAGTGATATTTTGGGTTTTAAAAAAACACTGCTTGACAGAGGAATTTCCTTCATTAATCATCCAGCTTTTTAAAAAAAAAATCAGATTTCAATGTCCCAAATATAAAGCCTAGAAGGCCTCAAACAACGAGGGGTTTCTTTATCCCCCCCCCCCCCCAGAGAGAGGGTAACTAGAAAAACATAAAAGGTCTTTAATGTTTCTTGTGAAAGGTATTTAAAATAAAAAAACCGGTTAGTAAATGGACTAAAGATTATAATATTAATTATAGATGGACAAGTACTCGACGGAAAGATCCTGAACTAGCGGAGCTATGTAGATGCAACACTATACAATACACAGCGAAATATATATGCTACATGTTAAAAAGTAGTGTTGGATAAACTCTGCAGCATCTGTGGAGAGGGGAACCGCTGACATTTTGTGTCCAGCGGGACTTTTCTTTGGAACCCGAAGTCGTTAGACATAACATGTTAATTCTGTTTCTCTCTCCGCAGATGCTGCCGGACCTGCTGAGATTCTCCAGCATTTTCTGTCTCTATTTCAGATTTGCAGCACCTGCGACATTTTGCTTTTATTAAAGGCAACCGATCGTGTTTTGATGAAATCTGGACCATTAAAACCTCTCAGATACCGTCTGACCTACTACCCGAGTATACCCAGCGTGTCATATCTGCATAAATTGGAGGAGTTTGGGGAGGGGGAAGAATATTTTGGAATTTCACCCTGTTGCCCTGGCGAGCAAGGAAACAATTTGTACAGCTTTCAAACTTATTTAAATCGGTGTAATGAATCTAGAAATCACATCAAGTGCGTGAGGCAGGAGCTATAATTATAATTTTGAAAACAAGATATTTCCGTCGTGAGTCAAACACAACACCTTCTAAAGCAGTTTTTTTTAAAGTACAAGACATTGTTTAATTGCTTGAGGTTATAGAAGTTTAAAAAGAGGTGTGGCATCTTTAGAAATATCATGTGACTTGTTTGCTATTTGCTATGGCACCATACTCTTGTTTGCTGTAAACAGTTAAGAATTGAGTCCGATTTTGCTGTCAACTTTTCTGTGAGGTTAACCGTGCTTGCAGTTATTCGTGAGCAAGTCATGCAACAAACTCAGAGAGGCAGGTGTATGGCTAAATATCCAAAAGTTATACCATTCCACTGTTAACACTGTTAACTTTGTCACAAAAGCAATTTGATGATTCCTCACTGTTGGCACATGATGTACGCCATAACACTGTTTAAAAATTAGGAGTGACGACAATTCCACCCCCCCCCCAACAGATATTTAGAACACAAAGATACAGCAAGAAATGAGGTGAAATATCCATCAAGAGGCACTGAAAACACTCTCCCATGATTACAAGATGGAAACACAGGAGACAATGTAAAGAAGTGTGAAGTGATACACTTTTGGGAAAGAATAGATTAGGCAATGAGATAAATGATACAATTTTAAAAGAGGGTGCAGGAACAGAAATACCCACCATGTGCACACAAATTGTTGAAGGGGGCAGAACAAGTGCAGTGAGCATTTTAAAGAAATTGATGGGATATTTTGGCTTTGTTCATTGAGGTGTTTTGTATAAAAACCTGAAAGTTGTGCCAATTGATATACAGCACAGATGTAAGTGAGAACATTGGAAGATCATAGCATCCACAAACTTCTTTCGAGCCAGGACTCGTCCTTTAGACTGCAATGGAACATGGTATTGTGCCATGGAGTCATTACAGTGCAGAAAGATTCCATTGATTCTATGTCAGCTCTCAGTAGGACAACCTAATCAGTGCCATTCCCCTGCTCTATTGCTTGAACCCTGCAAGTTTGCTTCCTTCAGACGCCCATCCCGTTACCAGTGACTGACCATACCTTTACACTTTAAATCTCATCTCTATGAAATCTTTGTACTCTCAATCCTCTTCTTCCAACACACAATGAACAGTAGAACACAAGAAATAGGATTGGACCACTGGACCAATTAACCCTGCTCCATCTATTCAACATGGCTGACATTGGACTTCACTCTCCAGCTTGCTTCTCTTCTCCCTTATTCCTGAGAGACAGAGCTTTTCTGTTCCCACATTAAACATTCAACAAAATGGACATCTCTGGGAAGACAATTCCAAAGGTTCACAACGCTTTGAGGAAGTAGTTTTTCCTCATCTCAGTCCTTAATGGATTGGCCTCTTATTCAGTAAGTGTTTTAAATTCATCAACCAATTTCTCAGCAGCCACCCTATCAAACCCCCTCAGAACCATCTGTTTCAAAGAGATCACATAGAAGCAGGTGAATGATGAGCAGAAATAGACCATTTGACTTCTTCAGCTGGTCCAACAGTCAATAAGGTCAAAGCTGATCTGCTGGCTTTTGAATTCTATATTCCCAGCTACCCTCAACAACATTTGATTCACTTGTCTAACATGAATCTATTTAGATCAGCCTAAAGCTATTCAATGAATCCCCATTCCACTAACTGCCTTCTGCAGCAGAATCCCAATGTCACAAAGTCACTCCCCCAAAGTGCAGTCGACTCTGGGACATTGAGTAAATTTAAGGAAGAACCAGACAGGTTTTATTAGTAACAGCTTGAAGAATTATGGCGAGGGCAGGAAAGAGGAGTTGAGACAGAGATGACCCCATGATCATATCAAATACCAGGGCAGGCTTGAGGGGCTGAATTGCCTACTGCTAATTCTTCTGTGCCAAAGCCATTTTTAAAAAAAAGTTTCTCCCACATTCTAATAGGGAGGTTTCCAAGCTTTTAGCAATGGGCTGCTAGTTCTGTACTCACTTGAGAGAATATAGACTATCTATGCTCACTTTGTCAACAGTTTTCAGGATCTTATACACTTCAATTAACTCTCACTCTAAACTCCAGTAAAACACTTCACTGTCTGTCCAAGATTTCCTCAAAACAACCTGCTCATTCCAGATGATCAACCTAGCAACCCCCTCTGAATGACCAATGTATTTGCATTTTTCCTTCAATAAGGAGACCAGCACTGTCCTGTATAACTGAAGCGTAACATTCTTACTTTTATGTATCACTCACAGTCTTCCATTAGCATTAATTACTTGTGGCACCTGCATTCTAACTTTGTGACAAGTGCACCAGATCATCCAAATTCTTCTGCACCTCCGAGGTCCAGAGTCAGTCTTCATTCAGGTCAGGCTCAGCACTTTTGTTCTTCATGTTAAGATGAAGTTTGCATTTTGCCAAACTATACTGCATTTGTCAGATTTTTGCTGACTCGGTTTATCTGCCCTCCTCTCGAGAACTGAGCAATTACTGGAAAATTAACGAACACATTACCTCATCACTAGCCACCTCTTGCAAGACTCTAGAAGAACCTGTCAGTCCACAACACTATCAGTTCGTTCAGTATCACTTCTCTAGAGAAGGGTTTTACCACGTTCCCCTCTCCCTCCTGATTGCCAGCTTTTAATGGAATGCTTTTTGCATCTCCACAGCAAAACCAGATGCAAAATATCTGAGTATTTTACCCACCACTTCCTTATTCTCTGCTGTTGAAGCACTTCCCCTTCTTTGAAAATCCAGAGATTTTAAAAACGTTCAAGGAATTGGGGGCATCTGATTACAGATACCAGTCTTCAGTCACTTTCATTCATAGGAACAGGAGTAGGCCATTCAGCCCCTCAAGCCTGCTCCACCACTCAATAACATGATGGCTGATCTGTGGCTTAATTCCATATGCCTTCCCTGTGGTTTTTTTCCCTTGATATCTTTGCTTATCAAGCATTTGTCCATCTCAGATTTAAGTTCAACAATTGAATTAGCATCAACCATAGTTTGAGCGTGGGTTTTCCAAACCTACTCTACTCTTTGTATGTAGAAGTGCTTTCTAACATCTCTCCTGATTGGCCTGGCTGTGATTCTTAGTCTACACCCCCATTCTAGGATCTTCAAGTGGAAATAGTCTTTTCCTGTAAGTATGCTGAAGACCTTGATTAGATCACCCCTTAACCTTCTAAATTCCAAAGAATGAAAGCTTAATCTGTTTAAACATAAACCCTGAAGTCTAGGTATCATCCTTGTAACCGTGCATTGAACTCCATCCAGGGCCAAAACATCCTTTTGAAGGTGTGGTGCCCAGATCTGCTCACAGTACTTTAAATGAGGTCTACCTAGGGTTTGTTTAACTGCAGCATAATGTCTACACCCTTATACTACAGGCCTTTAGGGATGAAGGCCAGCATTCCACTAGTCGCCTTGATTATTTTCTGTACATGTTCATAGTGTTTTAAAGAGCTATGCATCTGAACCCTCAAGTTTTGTTGGGCATTCTCTGTATTTAACAAAGTATCTTCGAAACAAAACCCTGTTCTATCATTTTTCAGTCTTAAATAGATAACCTCACAGTTGCCTATATTAAAATCCATTTGTCACAGCTTTGCTCATTCATTTTATCAATATCCGGTTGTCACTTTATCCTGTCATCAACACCAATTTTGGGTCATCAGTAAATTTGGATAATTGATTTTTTAATGCTGCTATTATCCAAGTTATTAATGAAGATTGTGAATATTTGTGTCCTCTGTAGGGGACTACTTGTCAATTCCTGCCAATCTGAGTACTTGCCCATTATTCAAGATCACTGTTTCCTGCCACTCAACCAATTTCCTATCCATATCATTAATTTGCCCCCAATTCCATGGGCTTCCACTGTAGCTAATGATCTCCTGTGTGGGACTTTATCAAAAACCTTCTGGAAGTCCACATAAACATCCATTGACTTACCTCTGTCCTTTTCCATTTACACTATGTGATATCAAGATACAGCTGAAGGCACAGGATACTACAAACACTATGGGACTTGACACCATTCAGGCAACTGTACTGAAGAAAAATGCTCCTGAACTAACTATTCACCTGGACAAAACCTTCACTGTTTGTTGAATTATTACTCATTCATTTATTAAAGCTGGAGTCAGGCTGCCTTCCACAACTGTTTATATTGTTGAATACAAACACAAATTTAATTTGTCCCCTTCCTAACCAAATCCCTTATTGTGGACAACCAGTGCTCAAATGTGTTTTTGAATGACTATCAGCTGCTTTTTAATTATCTCTTGAGCATTCTCTAAAGGGACCACCTTTTACAATGTTGTTACCACTGGCTGCATTGTACGTACCTGGCAAAATGGAAGCATTCTTCCAGGTATGACCAATGCAAAATATGCAGAACAAATCCAACTTGACTGACTACCAGCCTATCAGTCTGCTTTGATCATCATTAAAGTGATGGAAGGTGTCATCAACAGTGCCATAAAGCAGGACCTGTTCAGCAATACCCTGCTCAGTGATACCCAATTTCAGTTCTGGCAGATCCATACACCTCTTGAACTCATTACAGTCTAGGTTCAAACATAGACAAAAGAGCTGAATTCCAAAGGTGAGGAGAGAGTGACTGCCCTTGACATCACAGCGGCATTTGACCAATCATGCCATTGGGACTCCTAACAAAATTAGAAAAGTTGGGAGAAAATTTCACAGATTGGAATCATACACAAAATGAAGGAAAATGAATGTGCCTGGTTGGAGGTCAATTATCTCAGCCCCGGGACATCACTACAGTATGTTTAGGGTAGATATTTTTTAAACAACCTATCCAGCTATGTTATTCCATACCTCTGGACTCGAGTCAGAGTCAAACAGCACAGAAATAGAGCCATTAGCACAACTTGCCAACCAAGTTTCCTAAACTGAACTAGTCCCATTTGCCTGAATTTGTCCTATATCCCTCTCAACTTTTCCTATCGAAGCATCTGTCCAAATGTCTTTTAAATGTTGAAATTGTACTTGCCTCTACCACAACTTCCTCTGGCAGGTTGATCCACATATGCACTACGCTCTGTGTTAAAATGTTGCCCCTTAGGTCCCTTTTAAGTCTTTCTCTTCTTACATTAAACCTATGCCATCTAATTTGGACCCTCCTACCGTAGGGAAAATACCTTGGCTATCCACCTTATGTATGCCCCTCTTGATTTTATAAACCTCTATAAGGTCACCCCTCAGCTTCCAATGCTCCAGGGAAAACAATCCCAGCCTATCCAGCCTGTCCCTATAACTCAGACCCTCCAGTCTCAGTAACATCCTTGTTAGCCTGTTTTGCACCATTTCTATTTTAGTCACATCCTTCTTCTAAGAGGGTGACCAAAACTATATGCAGTACTCCAAATATGGCCTTACCGATATCTTGTACAGTCATAACATGATGTCCCAACTCCTGTACTCAGTGCTCTGACTGATGAAGGCAAGCATACCAAATGTCTCCTTCACTACCCTGTCTACTCATTACCTCATCTACTGCGTCCGTTGCTCTTGATGAGGTATCCTTTACATTGAGGAGACAGAACATTTCAGAGAACATCTCTAGGACATATGCACCAAACAACCCCACCGCCCTGTGACCGACCACTTCAACTCCCCCTCCCACACTGCCAAGAACATGCAAGTCCTGGACCTCCCCCACCGCCAAATCCAAGCCATCTTGATGTCTGGGGGAAGAGTGCCTCATCTTCCGCCTTGGGATCTTCCAACCACATGGCATCAATGTCTATTTTGCCAGTTTCCTCATCTCCCCTCCCCCCACCTTATCCCAGATCCAACCCTCCAACTCAGCACTGCCCTCTTGAACTATCCTACCTGTCCATCTTCCTTCCCACTCCACCCTCTCTGCCAACCCATTACCATCACCCCACAGCTGCAAATACCTATCGCTTTCCACGCTACCTTCCCCCCAGCCCCACGCCCCCCCCCCCCCACTCCTACTTATCTCTCTACCTCCACCCCCACACTCCTGATGAGGGGCTTATGCTCGAAATGTCGACTCTCCTGCTCCTCGGATGCTGCCTGACCTGTTGTGCTTTTCCAGTGCCACACTTTTCGACTCTGACTCTCCAGCATCTGCAGTCTTCACTTTCTCCAAACCACTTTCACGGAACTATGTACCTATGAACCCCTAAGTCTTTCTGTTTGACACCACCTCCCAGGGCCCTACAATTAACTGTGTACGTCCAGCTCTGGTTTGTCTTACCAAAATGCAACATCTTGCATTTATAGAATTAAACACCATCTGCCATTCCTCGGTTCTCTGGCCCAGAGAATCAATATCCCATTGCACTCTGAGATAACTTTCTTCACTGTTCAGTATGCCACCAATTTTGGTATCATCCTCAAACTTACTAACAATACCTCCTTTATTGATTGATTGATTGTTTTGATTTATTGTTACATGTACCTAAGTACAGTGAAAAGCTTTGTTTTTGAGCAGTACAGGCAGATCACAGTAAGCAAGGACATACAGAGCATAAGGTTAAGAAAACTTGGACAGAGGCATTCAGGTTACATCACACAAGGCATGCGTTAGGCAAGATCAACATTAACAAGATCAGCATTATTTAAAGTTAGAGAGTCCATTCATCAATATGACAACGGCAGGGAAGAAGTTGTTCTTGAACCTGTTGGTGCGTGCATTCAAACTCCTGTATCTTTTTGTTATGGACTAGGCCACACCACTCAAAACCATCTTGAGCAGGCAACCCAGACCATAACTTTGCAATTTGTTTTGGTAAGTGGTCTGTGAAAATTACTCGGAATAAGTTAGCTAGGTCAACTACTAGGTTTTAAAACAGACAGGAATTTATTTAGGAAACTATATAATGAAACACAAAGAACAGAATAAAGAACTCCTACAGAACTCAGTCTATCCAAAGTAGATTTAATTATGCTGTTCCAAAAATGTACAACCGTCCCAATAAGCAAACCCCTATTAAAAAAACATTAAAAATGGAACAGGTGCTTACAGGTTGAAGTTAGAAGGATAGAAAGAGAGAGGAAGAGAGAGCCTGTTTCCACAGCTGAACTCCTAACTAGTTCTGGACTGAATTGCTCAGCTAGCGAGCTGACCACTTCCCTTTCATTATACAGGTCACTTCTAAAACTTGACCACTTTGGCCTGAAGTCTCATCAGTTTACATATAAACAAAAAGGCCTCTCAATACCCTTTAATCTCTGTACCAAACCAGTCTAACTGGAACCGGGAGAGTTTTATGACCCCTCTGAAAAAAACCAAGGACACAGTATCGTTGAGAAAAGGAACAGCTTTTAGAAAAAAGGTACCATCAATACCAAAAGATGGATTCATTTTTAAAACTCTTTGAAAACAAACTGGTTAGTAGTCTAAAGCACACATATATACTATACTAACTATACACATGCAAACATGCTCAACCACATGCAAATTCTGGCCATGGCACTCCCACCACTAAACACCTCCTTATCTCATTCGAGTCTCAATAACGCATCGGCAGTCACGTTTTCTCGACCTGCCACATGCACAATTGCCAAATTAAATGGCTGCAACAATCAGCTCCATCGAAACAGTCTGGCATTTCTGTTATTACATTTTTCCACAAATGTCAATGGGTTATGATCAGTGTATACAATTGACTCAGATGCATTGCTGGTAATATAAACACTGAAATGTTGTAATGCCAAAACCAAGCTTAATGTCTCTTTCTCCACCGTTGAATATTTCTGTTGATGAGCGTTCAACTTCCTAGAAAAATACCCGCTGGGTCTTTGTATTCTCTCGTCATCCTCCTGCAGGAGCACCATACCGACACCCACATCACTGGCATTGATAGCCACTTTGAAAGGCTTCATGTAATCGGGTATGCCTAATACTGGGGTAGTGGTTAAGACAGTTTTTAGGCTGTCAAACGCCTGTTGACAGTCTCCTGTCCACTGAAACTTCTTGCCCTTCTTTAACAATTCAGTGAGTGGAGCAGCCACACTGCTAAAGCTCGGCACAAACGTTCAGTAAAATCAACTCAATCCCAGGAACGTCTTTCATCGTCGACGGTGTGGGAAATTCCTCAATTACTTTCATTTCGCATCCCATGGGGCCATTTGTCCATGTCTAAT
This sequence comes from Chiloscyllium punctatum, assembly GCF_047496795.1. Classification (NCBI taxonomy): domain Eukaryota; kingdom Metazoa; phylum Chordata; class Chondrichthyes; order Orectolobiformes; family Hemiscylliidae; genus Chiloscyllium; species Chiloscyllium punctatum. Next base: position 16,303,713 of record NC_092743.1, read on the forward strand.
AATATGGCCCAGGAAGGTGACTTGGGTTTTGGCAAATTCACTTTTAGCTATGTTTACCACCAAGCCTGCCTTCCGAAGTCAATCGAACAAATCCAATAAATGCTATAAATGTTTCTTCCATGAGTGACTAAAAATCACCAGGTCATCAACGTAACAACACAATTGAGTACCCTGGCAATGACCTTATTAGTCAGTCTCTGAAATGTGGCTGGAACGTTTTTCATATCAAATGGCATGACTTTGAATGGATATAGTCCATTTGGCATTATGAAAGCTGAAATTGCCTTTGTTCTCCCTGACAGAGGTACTTGACAGTAGTCTCTGAGCAAGTCCAACTGAGAAATGTAAATTGCTTGTCCCACATTTTCAGCATAGTCCTCCAACCATGGAATTGGATATGCATCAGCCTTTGTAATGGCATTGACTTTGCGATAGTCCACATGTAACTATTGGGTACTGTGCGGCTTTGGCACCATGACCATGGGTGAGCTCCAGTCACTGTAACTCACTTCGATTATGCCATCCTGCAGCATGCTCTCTATCTCCTTCTGAACCTGTGCCAACTTTAGAGGGTTATGCCTATAAGGATGTTGCTTAATCTCTTATATCTGCATCATGCACAGTTAGGTTAGTACTTCCCAGAGTGGGTCATGTGAATATGCTCACAAGGTATTTTGACCAGGGAAGAAAAGCAAGAGGAGAAGATTTATATTACTTACAGTGTGGAAACAGGCCCTTCGGCCCAACAAGTCCACACTGACCCGCCGAAGCGCAACCCACCCAGACCCATTCCCCAACATTCCACCCCTTCACCTAACACTACGGGCAATTTAGCATGGCCAATTCACCTAACCTGCACATTTTTGGACTGTGGGAGGAAACCGGAGCGCCCGGAGGAAACACACACAGACACGGGGAGAATGTGCAAGCTCCACACAGTCAGTCGCCTGAGGCGGGAATTGAATCCGGGTCTCTCGTGCTGTGAGGCAACAGTGCTAACCACTGTGCCACCGTGCCACCCATATTAATAATTACAGCACAGAAGGAAGAACAAGTTCAGAGGACTCTGAATTGGACATTCCTCAAATCAAATTGGACATTGAGGAACTTGTCAAAAATTGGGATAAATGATTGAGTTACCTTCCACAAGAAAATCGAAATGACCTGAAGCAGTTATTATCATGGCAACATGACGCCTGGAAGAAGAGCACCTCATCTTCTGCCTAGGAACCCTCTAACCATAAGGGATGAATGCAGATTTCTCCAGCTTCCTCATTTCCCCTCCCCCCACCTTATCTCAGTCCCAACCCTTGGACTCAGCACCGCCTTTTTGACCTGCAATCTTCTTCCCGACCTCTCCGCCCCCACCCCCTCTCCGGCCTATCACCCTCACCTTAACCTCCTTCCACCTATCGCATTCCCAACGCCCCTCCCCCAAGTCCATCCTCCCTACCTTTTATCTTAGCCTGCTTGGCACACCTTCCTCATTCCTGAAGAAGGGCTTATGCCCGAAACGTCAATTCTCCTGCTCCTTGGATGCTGCCTGACCTGCTGCGCTTTTCCAGCAACATATTTTTCAGCTCTGATCTCCAGCATCTGCAGTCCTCACTTTCTCCTTTGGGAGGAAACCGGGGCACTCTGAGGTCTTTCTGGACAAGACCTTCAGTGATGTTATTACACCAATCATGCCAGAAGAGAGCAGAAGAGTGCAGACGATGAGGAAGGCAGAGAGGAGACAGGTGCAAGAGACGCCGGGAGAAGTACCTGTCAGGAACAAGTTGAAGCTTTTGGAAACAGTAGAGTCTGATGACACTGCCAGTTCGCAAGGCGGCCATGTTTGTCAATCAAAAGTTGCCGCAGAAGCAGAGCGGAAGAGTCGGACATCGCACAGAGCCGTGGTAATAGGGGACTCCATCGTGAGAGGAACTGACCGGGGTTTTTGTGGCAGCAGACGGGATTTAAGGATGGTGTGTTGCCTTCCTGGTGCTAGAGTGAAAGACATCGCGGACAGAGTGCAGGACATCCTCAAGGACGAGGGTGAAGAGCCCGAGGTGGTGGTACACATCGGCACAAATGATGTCGGGAAGAAGAGGAGGAACATACTACAGCAAGACTTCGGAGAACTAGGAAGAAGGCTAAAAAGCAGGACGTCCAAGGTGGTTATCTCCAGTTTGCTTCCAGTTCCTCGGGCTAGTGTGGCCAGAAACCGGGAGATAATGGACTTGAACGTGTGGTTGGGGAACTGGTGCAGGAAGCAAGGTTTCAAGTTCTTGGATCACTGGGGTATATTTTATGGTAACCATAAATTCTACAAGAGAGACGGCTTGCACCTTAATAGATCAGGGATCAGCATTCTGGCAGGCAGGTTTTCTGCTGCAACACCGCTACATTTAAACTAAGTAGCGGGGGGGAGGGGACAAGCTGGATGTTTAAAAAGGAAATTGAAGGGGTAGTTAGAACAAGAGAAGTCAAGAAAGACAACTGTATCAAGGAGGCAGAAAACTGGAAAAGGCATCATGCTGTAAAGTTGAGTGAAATAAGGGTTGAGGGGAAGGGTGAGAGCAGTAACAAATTAAAAATTCTATATATGAATGCACGAGCATTAGACACAAGGTGGATGAGCTTGAGGCTCTTTTGGAAATTGGCAGATACGATATTGTGGGGATAACTGAGACGTGGCTTCATGGGGACAGGGCCTGGGAAATGAATATTCAAGGCTACACGTGCTATCGTAAGGACAGACTGACGGGCAGAGGGGGTGGGGTGGCCTTGTTGATAAGGGAGGATATTCAGTCCCTTGCGCGGGGGGACCTAGAGTCAGGGGATGTAGAGTCAGTGTGGATAGAGCTTCAAAACACTAAGGGTAAAAAGACCCTCATGGGAGTCATCTACAGGCCCCCAAACAGTAGTCTGGATGTCGGATGTAAGTTGAATCAGGAGCTGAAATTGGCTTGTCGCAAAGATGTTACTACAGTTGTTATGGGGGATTTTAACATGCAGGTAGACTGGGAGAATCAGGATGGTATCGGGCCTCAAGAAAGAGACTTTGTGGAGTGCCTCAGAGATGGATTTTTAGAGCAGCTGGTGCTGGAGCCAACCAGGGATAAGGCGATTCTGGATCTGGTATTGTGTAACGAACCAGAATTGGTCAGTGACCTCGAAGTGAAGAAGCCATTAGGAAGTAGTGACCATAATACAATAAGCTTCAATCTGCAATTTGAGAGGGAGTGGGTACAATCGGAAGTGACAATATTTCAGTTGAATAAAGGGAAATATGGAGCTATGAGGGAGCAACTGGCCAAAGTTCAATGGTGCAATACCTTAACAGGGAAGACCGTGGAGGAACAATGGCGGATATTTCTGTGTATAATGCAGAAGTTGCAGGATCAGTTCATTCCTAAAAGGAAGAAAGATCCCAGGAGGAGACATGGGCGGCCGTGGCTGACGAGGGAAGTAAAGAAACATATAAAGTTAAAAGAGAAAAAGTATAACTTAGCGAAGATAAGTGGGAAAACTGAGGACTGGGAAGCTTTTAAAGAACAACAGAGGATTAGTAAGAAGGAAATACGCAGAGAAAAAATGAGGTACGAAGGTAAACTGGCCAAGAATATAAAGGAGGATAGTAAAAGCTTTTTTAGGTATGTCCAAGGCAAAAAAATGGTTAGGACAAAAATTGGGCCCTTGAAGACAGAAACAGGGGAATATATTACTGGGAACAAAGAAATGGCAGAGGAATTAAATTGGTACTTCAGATCTGTGTTCACTGGTGAAGACACAAGCAATCTCCCTGAGGTAACAGTGGCTGAAGGTCTTGAACTTAAGGGAATTTATATTTGCCAGGATTTGGTGTTGGAGAGACTGTTAGGTCTGAAGGTTGATAAGTCTCCGGGACCTGATGGCCTGCATCCCAGGGTACTGAAGGAGGTGGCTCGGGAAATCGTGGATGCGCTGGTGATTATTTTCCAGAGTTCAATAGAATCGGGGTCGGTTCCTGAGGATTGGAGGGCGGCTAATGTTGTGCCACTTTTTAAGAAGGGTGGGCGGGAGAAAGCAGGAAATTATAGACCAGTTAGTCTGACCTCAGTGGTGGGAATGATGCTGGAGTCTATTATAAAGGATGAAATTATGGCACACCTGGATAATAGTAACAGGATAGGACAGAGTCAGCATGGATTTATGAAGGGGAAATCATGCTTGACTAATCTTCTTGAATTTTTTGAGGATGTAACTCGGAAGATGGACGAGGGAGATCCAGTGGATGTAGTGTACCTGGGCTTTCAGAAAGCTTTTGATAAAGTCCCACACAAGAGGTTAGTGAGTAAAATTAGGGCGCACGGTATTGGGGGCAAAGTACTAGATTGGATAGAGAATTGGTTGGCTAATAGGAAACAAAGGGTAGTGATTAACGGCTCCATTTCGGAATGGCAGGCAGTGACCAGTGGGGTACTGCAGGGATCCGTGCTGGGACCGCAGCTTTTTACAATATATGTAAATGATATAGAAGATGGTATCAGCAATAACATTAGCAAATTTGCTGATGATACAAAGCTGGGTGGTAGGGTGAAATGTGATGAGGATGTTAGGAGATTACAGGGTGACCTGGACAAGTTAGGTGAGTGGGCAGATGCATGGCAGATGCAGTTTAATGTGGATAAATGTCTGGTTATCCACTTTGGTGGCAAGAACAGGAAGGCAGATTACTACCTCAATGGTACCAAATTAGGTAAAGAGAGACCTGGGTGTTCTTGTCCACCAGTCAATGAAGGCAAGCATGCAGGTACAGCAGGTCGTGAAGAAGGCTAATAGCATGCTGGCCTTCATAACAAGAGGAATTGAGTATAGAAGCAAAGAGGAGCTTCTGCAGCTTTACAGGGCCCTGGTGAGACCACACCTGGAGTACTGTGTGCAGTTCTGGTCTCCAAATTTGAGGAAAGACATTCTGGCTATTGAGGGAGTGCAGCGTAGGTTCACGAGGTCAATTCCTGGAATGGCAGGATTGCCTTACACGGAAAGACTGAAGCGACTGGGCTTGTATACCCTTGAGTTTAGAAGACTGAGAGGGGATCTGATTGAAACGTATAGGATTATGAAAGGATTGGACACTCTGGCAGGAGGGAACATATTTCCGTTGATGGGGGAATGCCGAACCAGAGGACACAACTTAAAAATACGGGGTAGACCATTTAGGACAGAGATGAGGAGAAACTACTTCACCCAGAGAGTGGTGGCTGTGTGGAATGCTCTGCCCCAGAGAGCAGTGGAGGCCCAGTCTCTGGATTCATTTAAGAAAGAATTGGATAGAGCTCTTAAAGATAGTGGAGTCAAGGGTTATGGAGATAAGGCTGGAACAGGATACTGATTGGGAATGATCAGCCATGATCATATTGAATGGCGGTGCAGGCTCGAAGGGCTGAATGGCCTACTCCTGCATCTATTGTCTATTGTCTATTGTCTATTGTCTATTGAAACCCAGACAGACACGGGAGGAATGTGCAAACTCCACACAGACAGTTGCCCAAGGGGATTGCACCTGGGTCCCTCACAGTTTTAACCACTGAGCTACCATGCTGCCCCTATTTGCCCCTGCTCTGTGCCACTTACCTGATCAAACACAGTCTCAGATGAAGCTATGTCAGCTTCCTTATCTGTGCCTTTTGATCTCTCCTGCTTCGGCCTGTGCCTCTGTGATCTTTGGTCACATAATCAGGGAAAATACCTGAATAAAGATCCTTCATTTCTTCAGATGCCTGAATCTCCACTGGCTTTTCAACTAGACTAGTGACACTTCTACAGGTGAATCAGCTATATCATTTGCAAGGACAAATTGTATTCCTGGAGCTAAGAGTCTGTCCAGTATTCCTACCACAAATTCCCCACTCTTCTCTGGACTCTCTAACTCACTTTACATAATTGAGTACTTTTTGTCTCACCATGAACTCCTATTACCAGTACCTTTTCTGGCAATAGTCCCTCAGGAGTACATATCTCCTCATCCTTCAGCTTTACAGATTGAGAGTATCCAGTGTCCCTTAATATTGTAACTTCTTTACCTACTACTCCTGGCCTATGTAAATAAATTTTACCTATGCGTGTTTATTTTTTAAGCAGATCAGGCATTTTCTCCTTAATCAACCTCTGATCATCTTGTACACTTTGAGGCAGTTGTCTAACTTCCCTTATGCTTTTTGTTACTAGTCCAACAAAATTCCCAGACTTGTCCAGTTTTCCTACATCTGGCTTTCTCCTAACCCACCAACACTGTGATTTCATGTGGCTTACTTTATTACAATGAAAACATCAGAGCTTTTTAACTTCTTTGTCCCCCTCAAGGGTTTCTTTTTTAACGTGTGGTAAATTATCTTTATGATCTTCTCTGAGATCTACCTTTCCATTTCCACATGAGGATTTCTCTTTGCCCCAGTTTCTATCCCTCATGGATTGAAATTGATTCTGGGCGCCAAACCCTGTTTTATGGATCAGCCTCTTCAGCTGCTAACCTTGCTGTTTTAACTGTCTGCTCTTCCACATGAGTTTGCACCACTACAGGTAGTGAATTTTTGAATTCCTCTAAAATAATTACCTCTCTAAGGGCATCATAGGTTTGCTCAACTTTTAAAGCTCTAATGCATCTATCGAAGTTACTCTGTTGATCCTTTCAAACTCAACATAGGTTTGACCAGGGTCCCTCCTTAGATTCCTGAAACATTGTCTATAGGCTTCTGGTACAAGCTCAAATGCACTTAAAATGGCTTTTCTCACCTCCTCATACTCCCCAGATACCTCCTCTGATAGGGTTGCAAATACCTCACTAGTTCTACCTACAAGTTTGATTTGAACAAAACCCACATTGCCACTGGCAACTGCATTTGTTTAGCTACCTTTTTAAATGAGATCAAAAAGGCTTCCACATCCTTCTCATTAAATTTAGGCAATGCTTGAATACCAGGGACTTGCTCATCCTCACTCTCTTCCTCACTAAGCCTACCCTCAGCCTTTATCTCCAGCCTTTTAAGCTGACTTTCCTTTTTAAGTGTCAGTTTTGAAGTTCAAAAGGTCTCTCTTTCTCCCTCTCTTCTGCTGCTCTCTCTTTTTCCCTCTCTTCTGCTTTTAATTGTAACTCCAACTGTTTCATTTCTGCTGTCCTTTCCTTATCTCTCGCCTCTAACTCAAGCTGCTTCATTTGCAATCGAATTCTTGCCATCTCCATATATTCTGATGGTTTCTCCAGCAGGTTTAAATGCTGAGCCACTGCTGTAATTATCTCTCCTTTTCTCACAGAAGCAGGCTGTTCCAATTCCAGCTTGTCTGCTAATTCCTGCAGCTTCATGCTATTCACCTTTTGCAAAGCTTCCAAAGTCATGACTTCCACTTCCAGAAAACGTTTGGTGACTGAAACAGCCACTACTATCCCAAGCTTTGTACCCCCATTTAAACCAACACCTGAAATAAAGACACTAGCACCTACCATTCACTGTATTAAATCCCGCAAAGAGCCCTCAAGCTGTTATGGACTTGGCCAGACCACTCAAAACACTCTTGAACAGGCAATCCAGACCATAACATTGCAAGTTGTTTCAGTAAGTGTACAGTGAAAATTACCCGGAGTATGTTAGCTAGGTTGACTACTAGGTTTTAAAACAGACAGAAATTTATTCAAAAAATTACACAATGAACACAAGGAATTAGAATTAAGAACCCCAACAGAACACAGTGTATCCAAACTAGGCTTAATTACGCTGTTCCACATAAGCAAACCCCCTTAAAAAGCAGTTTAAAAATAGAACAGACGCTCACAGGTTGAAGTTAGAAGGGCAGAAAGAGAGAGAGAGAGAGAGCCTGTTTCCACACAGCTGAATTCCTAACTAGTTCTGGACTGAACTGCTCAGCTAGAGAGCTGACCACGCCCCTTTCATTATACAGATCACTTCTAAAACATGACCACTTTGGCCTGAAGTCTCATTTGTTTAATTATAAACAAAAAGCCTTGCAGTATACCCTTTAATCTCTGTACCAAACCAGTCTAATTGGAACTGGGAGAATTTTATGACCCCTCTGAAAAAAATCAAGGACACAGTATCATTGAGAAAAGGAACAGCTTTTGGAAAAAAGGCCCAGCTTTGTGACATTCTGTCCAATGGAAGAGGTTGTGAGAGATCATTACCAGGGTGCGATGGGTCTTTGATGATGTTGGCGGCCTTTCCACAAGGGGGCAGTGAGCTGTGTAAATGGAGTCCATGGATGGAAGGTTGGCTTCCATGATGGCCTGGACTGTGCATACAACCTTCTATCATTTCTTACGGTCCTGGGCAGAGCAGTTTCTGTACCAAGCAGTTCTGTATCCAGACAGTATGCTTTCTATGATGCATGTGTAAATGTTGGTGAGGGTCCTTATGGACATGCCAAATTTCCTGAGCTGTGGCATCTTTTGGGGAATCCAGGACAAGTTGTTGGTTATCGTCACTCCTAGGAGCCTGACACTCCCAACCCTCTCAACCTCTGCTCCATTAATGTAAATGCAGGTGTGTTCTCCTTCTTTCTGAAATTCAATGATCAGTTCTTTAGTTTTGCTGATGTCGAGAGAGAGGTTGTTCTCATCGCACCATATCACCTATCTATCTCTATCTCCTTGCTGCATTCTGACTCGGTGTTGTTTGATATCTGTCCTACCTTGGTGGTGTTGTCAGTAAACCTGTAGATGGCATTCATTTGGAATTTAGCAACACCGTTATGTGTGTACAGGGAGTATATTAGGGGGCTGAGAGTGGATCCTTTGGGGGCTCCAGTGTTGAGGGTTATTGTGGAGGAGGTGCAGTTTCCTATCCTTACGGGCTGCAGTCTGTTGGTAAGAAAACAGAGGATCCAGTTGCAGAGGGCAGAGCTGAGACCTCAGAGTTTTGACATCAGATTGGAGGGATAATGGTGTTCAAATGGAGCTGTAGTTAATGAGCAAGAGTTTGCCGTAGGTGTCCTAGTTGCCCAGGTATTCCTGGGATGAGTGGAGGGCTAGGTTAATGGTGTACGCTATGGACCTGTTATGTCAGGGGATTAGGGCAGGCTGTGGGACTACAGTTGATGTGGGCCATGACCAGCCTCTCGAAGCACTTCATGATTATGGAGGTCAGAGCCACCTGGCAGTAGTCACTAAGGCACATTTCACATATTTTCTTATATTCTGGGATGATGATGATATTCTTGAAGCAAATGGGGGTTTTGGCTTGTAGGAAGGAGAGGTTGAAGATGGGTGTGAATGCCTCTGCCAGCTGGTCCACAGAGGATCAAAATGCATGACCGGGACTCTGTCTGGACTTATTGTTTTCCTTGCATTGATTCCCAGGAAGACTGATCTGCCGTCTGCAGCCATGCCAGAGGGAACAGGTGCATCCGGGATTGTTGGGGCAGGTGACACCGCACCTTTGGCACTCTGCCTGAAGTGAACATCGAAAGCATTGAGCGTGTCAGAGAGGGATGTCTCTTTGCCTGTAATCTTGCTCTGCTTCATTTTGTATCCAATTATGTTGCTTAGGCTTTGCCACAGGCCGTGGGAGTGTGTATGGTTGGTTTGGGCCTCTAACTTGGTCCGGTACTGCCTCTTGGCACCTCCAATGACTTTGCGGAGGTTGTATCTGGATTTCCTGTATGGGTCTGGGTCATCCGACTTGAATGCTGCACGCCTGGTCTTCAGTAGGGAGTGGATTTCCTGGGTTATCCAAGGTTTATGGTTTGGAAACATCTGATCGACTTCTTTGGTACACATTAGCATTTGCTAATGAAGTCCATGATGGTGGTGGTGTACTTGTCCAGGTTTTCCGCTGAGTTCTTAAATATGGTCCGGTCCACCAATTCCAAGCAGCTCCAAGGAGACACTTTTCCACTGCCTTGACTAGCATTGTATTTCTTTCTGTGAAGGATTCTCCCGTTTCAGCTTCCGCTTGTAAGCTGGGAGGAGGAACACAGCGTTGTGATCTGATTGTCTGAAGTGTGGATAGGGGATGGAGCATCTTTGACGGTTGTGTAGCAGCAGTCCATAATATTCGGTCGTCTCGTGGGGCAGGAGATGTCTGGGTGGTACTTTAGCAGAACCCTCTTGAGGTTGAAGTCACCAGCCACATTGAATAAGGCTTCATCCAAATAGTTCTCATCCAAATAGTTTATACAAATACTGAATAAGAGTGGACCCAGCACCAGTGGTCTCAGTCTGACCAACATCTCTCTATCACTGCTCTCTGTTTCCTATCATCAAGCTAATTTTGTATCCAACTGTCTAGCTGTCCATGGATCCCATGTGACCTAACATCCCATGTTAACCATACCTGGTTAGTCTATGTAGGGACATTACTTACTGCTCTGCCTTCATCTATGTTCTTGGGTCACTTCTCCAAAAAACCTGAACAAGTTTTTGAGACATGATTTCCCTCATATAAAGCCATGCTGACTATCCCTAATCGGTCCTTGCCTTTCCAAATGCATGTAGATCCCGTCTCTCACAATCCCCTTTAACAATTTTCCACCACTGACGTCAGACCTACTGCTCTATAGTTCCCTGAATTTTCCTTGCAGCCTTTCTCAAATAATGACAAGACATTAGCCATCCTCCAGCCTTCCTGCACCTCACTTGTGGCTGTCGATTATACAATTCTCTCTGCTAGGGGCCCCGCAATTTCTTCTCTAGGTTCCCACAATGTCCTGGGATACACTTGATCAGGTTCAGGGAATTTGTCCACTTTGATGTGTTTTAAGACCTTCAGCACCTCCTCTTCTGTAGTGTGGACTCTGTTCAAGACTTCATTATTTATCTCCTTGAGTTCCATTGGTTCCATGTCTTTTTCCACCATAAATACTTTCGTGAATTATTTGTTGAGGATCTCACCCATCTCCTGTGCTTCTACATATAGATGTCCCTCTTGATTTTTAAGGGTCTCTATTCTCTCCCTAGTTACTCTATTGCACTTAATATACTTATAGAATCTCTTTGGATTCTTCTTAATCTTGTCTGCCAAAGCTATCTCATGTCCCCTTCTTTGCCCTCCCGATCTTGTCTTACATGTACTCCTACACCTCTTGTACTCCTCAAGAGATTCACTTGATCCCAGCTGTCTAACATATACCTCCTTTTTCCTGACCAGAGCCTCTGTATTTCTAGCCATTCAATGTTCCCTACGCCTGCCAGTCTTGCCCTTCACACTGACAGGCACATGCTTGTGGGACCAGAAACCAATACTCTGGTTCTGAGATAGGGAAATATCCATTGTACCCCAAGAACTCTAATTATTCAAAGTAACCCCCTAGGCTCAACCATTTTCAGCTGTTTTATAAATGACCTTTTTTCCACCATAAGGTCAGACAATGTAGTGGTAGTATCACTGAATTAGTAATTGAGAGCCCTATGCAACAAGAATAGATTTATAGATATCTCCAGCACAACAGGAGGCCATTTGGCACATCCTGCCTGTGTTAGTCAACACTAATCGCATTTTTCAGCTGTGTATCCAGATCCCTGAAGGTTATGTCAACACAAATACTGCTTCAATGTTAGGAGACCTTCTGACTCAACTATGCTTTCATGCAATGAGTTCCAGACTCCCAGCGTCGTCTGGCTGAAAACATTCTTTTCAATTCTCCTATGCCTTCTATCTCTTACCTTAAATCTATATCCCTGGTTATTGGTCCCTCTACTCATAGAAAACAATTGCATTCCTTTCCATCCTATCTATGATCCCCAAAACCTTATACATCACTATAAGGTCACCTTCACCTTCATTGCTTCAAGAAAGATAACTCCAGCCTATTCAATCTTTCCTCACATCTCAGACCCTCCATCCAGGCATCATCCTGGTAACTTGCAGAACCCTCTCTAATTCAATAAATTACATTCAATAATATGGTGACCAGAACAGCAGGCAGTAGTCCAGTTGTGATCTAACCAGTGTCTCAAACAATTCCCACATCACCTCTCTGCTCATATACTTTGGCTATCAGTTAACAAAGGCAAGTATTCCCATTGCCTTCTTAACCACCTTATCTACTAACCCTGCTATCTTCAGGGATATGTACACCAGAATCCATCTGATCTTCAGTATTTTCCAGGGTCTTTATCCATTGTGGATTCCCTTGCCTCATTAGCCTCTCTGAACTGCATTACCTCACACTTTTGATTTGATTTACTATTGTCACATGTACCTAGATACAGTGAGAAGTTTTGTTTTGTGTGCAGATCATACCATATAAAGTGTGTGAGGGTAATAGAATAGCGAGCAATGCAATGTTATGGCTGCAGAGCAAGTGCACAAAAAGCAAAGCCAACATTAAATTTGAAATCTAAAAGATCCATTCAGAAGTCTAAGAACAGCAGGTAAGAAGCTGTTGGTTCTTGTATTTAAATTTTTGTTTCTTCTGCCTGACAGAAGAGATTATAACTGGGGGTGGGAGGGGCCTTTGATTATGATTTTCTGGGTTGAATCCCATTTGCCAGTGGTCTGCCCTGCTGACCTGTCTCCTGCAGTTTACTGCTATCCTCTGCACTATTGACTACACTACCCAGTCTCATGTCAGCTGCAGACTTGATCAAACCCCAAACATTTAAGTCTGAATCACTAATGTGCACCATAAACAGTAAGGACTCCGCCACTAAGCAATGTGGAAGCTTGCTGGAAACAGACTTCCGATCGCAGGAATGTCTCTCTACCATCACCCTCTGCTCCTTGCCTCTCTGCCAATTTTTGGTCCAAAGTGCCACATTGGTTTGAATCCCATGGGCTTTTACTTTCTTGACCAGGCTGCCATGAGAAAATCTCACCAAAGTCCACATACCATCTCTAATCTAACCATCACCAATTCTCCTGGTTACCAAATCAAAAGATTTGATGAGATTTGTCAACACAATCTTCTATTAACAATCCACACTATTCCTGATTAATACATGTCCAAGAGAGATATTTCCTGTCCTTCAGTCTAATAATTTCCAACTACCGAGGTTAGACTGCCTAGCCTGTAATTTCCTGGTCTATCCCTTCCTCCTCTTTTTTTAAATAATGAGACAACTTTAGCCATCCTCCAGTTCTTTGGTGCTTCATCTGTGACCAGAGAGGATGTGAAAATAACCGCCAGGCCCCATGATATGTCCTAGGAGACAGTGAGGTCTGCAGATGCTGGAGATCAGAGTTGAGAGTGTGTTGCTGGAAAAGCACAGCAGGTCAGGCAGCATCCGAGGAGCAGGAGAATCAACATTTCAGGCCAGAGCCCTTCATCAGCCCTTTCCAGCAACACACTCTCAGCCCATGATATGTCCTCCCTTGCCTCCCTCAACAGATTGGGGTAAATCTCATCTATGCTATCACATTTATTTATTTTTAAGGCAAGTATTCAGTGAGTACTGTGCCCATGTCTTCCAAGCTCACACATAGTTGTCATGATTCAAAAATAGATGGAAGGACAGGTAGGAAGGAATCGGGGGGGGGGGGGGGGGGGGCTGCAGAAGGATTTGGACAGGCTAGGAGAGTGGGAAAAGAAGTGGCAGATGGACAACATGAGGTTATGCATTTTGATCAGAAGAATAGGAGTGTAGACTACTTTCAAAATGGGGAAAGGTTCAGAAATCTAAAGCACAGAGGAACTTAGGAGTCCGAGTTCAGGATTCTCTTAAGGTCAACATGCAGGTTCAGTTAGTATTTAGGAAGGTAAGTACAATGTTTGCATTTATTTCAAGAGGGCTAGGATACAAAGACAGGGATATTTTTTGGCTGGTTATTAATCTTTGCAGCCCTGTATGTGTTTATTTCAATTTGATAATATCCTTACTTGCCTAGATAGCCAGGATGATGGATCATTTTTATATTATTCTTCTTAATGAATACATCTTTGTTGAGAGTTATAGTTATGAAATATTTCATTGAATGTGTATTATGACAACTTTTCTGTACCAGTTTTACCAGTTTGTTTTAGCCAAATCTTTCATAGGTCCCTTGCAATCGTCATCAATTAAGTTCACATCACCGGGTTCAGGCTCAAAATTCTCTCCCTGAAAATGAATGTGAAATTCTATCATATTCTGATCAAAATTGCCTGGACACTCCTTTACAATGACATCACTGATTAATCCTTTTCATTGCATATTGCTTGATCAGCAGCAAGAGGTGCTGCTATATGAAATTGTCCTGAATACACTTAATTTGACGCTATAAAAAAGCATTATTGATTTTTTAAAAAGCCATTGGCCAATTTAACACTTGGGACTTTCATGGACAGATTGGCCAAGTTTTGGGAAAGTCACACGGAATGAGTTGAGGACAGGTTAAGCTGAAATTAAAATTTTTCCAAGGGCAAATAAACCAGTCAGCCAGGCATCACCTTCCCCATTCCCCACCCAATGATGGGATGTGTGAAAAGGTGGCTCATCTCATATCTGATCATATGACTATTTATCTGACTATTATGATAATATGACTATGGACCATAAGATGTAAGCTATTCAGCCCATCGAGTCTGCTACATCATTCAGTGAGATCATGGCTGATTCCCTGATAAGCTAGAGTGACACTTTTCTGCCTTTTACCTACAACCCTTTATTCTGTTCCTGATTAAAAGTCTGTTTAGTTCAGCCTTAAATATAATTAATAAACCAGCCTGAACCACCCTCTGCAGTAAAGTATTCCATAGATTCCCTACCCTCTAGGAGAAAAAATTCCTTTACATCTCTTTCATAAATGGGCGACTCCTTCTTCTAAAATTATGCCCTCTGGACTTAGACTGTCCCATAAGGGGAAACCTCTCTGCATTGACCTTGTCTAGTTTCCCTAAAGTTGCCTCTTATTCTTCTATAGTCCAACAAGTACAGGTCCAATCTACTCAACCTCTCCATGTAAGACAACCCCTCCACACATGGTAACACCCAACTGAACCTAGTCGGGACTGCACAGGATGCCATTACATCCTTCTTTAGATAAGGCTTCTGAAACTGTTCACACTATTCCAGTGGTGGTCTGACTAGTGCCTTGTATTATTTGAACGAAACCTCCCCATACTTTTGTTCCATTCCTATTGAAATGTAAGTCAGCATTCCATTTGCCGTTTCTATTACCCATTAGCTTTGTGTGATTCATAGAAACGTTGGAGATGAAACAACATTGAGTCATAAAGTCATATGACACAGAAACAGACCTTTCAGTCCAACCAGTCCGTGCTGAACATAATCCGAAACAAACTCATCCCACCTGCCAGCCCTTGGCCCATACTCCTTCGAATCTTTCCCAATCATGTACCTATCCAAATGTTTTCTAAACATTGTAACTGTACCTGCATCTCCCACTTCCTCTGGAAGTTCATTCCACATACAAACCACTCTCTGTGTAAAAAAAATTGCCCCTCATGTCTTTTTTAAAATCTCTCTCCTCTCATCTTAAAAATATGCCACCTTGCCTTGAAGTCTACCATCTTAGGAAAAAGACACCAATCATTAACCCTATCTATACCTCCTGATTTTATAAACCTCTGTAAAGTCACCTCTCAGCCTCCTATGCTTCAGTGAAAAAAGTGACAGCCTATCCAGCTTTTCTTTACGATTCAAGCCTAAGATTATCTTGGTGGACACAATGCATCAGGCAGACAGAATATGAAAACAAGCTGATAGTGAAATTAGTGTTATTACAAATATTCCATCGAAGTTGTGAGGGGGTGTGTGTGCACAGACTCTCCAATGCTTCAAATGTAGAGTCTGCAAGTTGCAGCATATTGCAGCATTGACCTCCAGTTTCAGAAGTCATTGCGACGCACAGACCTTGGAAGTTCACAGAGAAGAATTAAAAAATTGGAGTGAATGCTGATTATAGAGTGGAATAATGAAACCAGACTGGAAAATGCTTTCTCTCTCTCACTGTGGCTTGAGAAGCAAAACACTTTGTTACAAAACTGACTGCAAAAAAAATGTAGGAAATCAAGAACTTAAATGATAAACTGCAATGTTCGCTACCGCTAACAGTCCAAAACAATCAACCAGCCAATCATGGTCTCATGTTAATTACTTACACCTCAGTCACATCCAAAAGCTATCTCAACCTTAAGTTCATTTCTTTTTCCATTGTGTTGAACTGTATCTATCTAACTTTGTACATATGTTTCTGTGTCTGTGTGTATATGAGAGAGAGAGAGAGAGCCCAAGTGATTGCATGAAAGCCATATGCTGGATGTTGTGTTTTAATTATTGCTCAGGTGTAGCAGGTAATTCACTTTTTTTTAAACTCAAGAAAACTTGTGATTGGCTCCTTACTGCAACAGTAAAAACTTCACTACATTTTAATTGAGAAAGACACTGTGTTGTCCGGTTGGATACAGTTAGTAACAATACCAGAAATTACAGGAAAAGCTCGGTAGGTCTGGCAGCATCTGTAGAGAGAAATTAGAATTGACATTTCGGGTCCAGTGACCCTTCCTCAGAACACTGGGCACAGTTAGTGCTTTGGCTGTTGCACACAGCCAACAGGACTTGTTGTCTGATACAATCTATCAGTCTTAGGGATGAACGAATGAGAAACATGGTACTCCTCACTATCTGAGCTGATCTGTCTTTAGTTATTAGTGATATGGAAGTGACAGTTTTTGGACTACAGTGGACAACGTCAAAAAACACACAATACCAAGTTATAGACCAAGTACCTGACGAAGCAGCGGTGCTCCAAAAGCTTGTACTTTTAAATAAATCCGTTGGACTATAACCTGTGTGATTTTTAATTTTGGTATTAGGACTGCTTCCTATGCCATTCTTCTACTGTCTGAGATAGATTTCAATTTCTCCGTGGGTTTATCAGTGTATGTCACATGTGCAACACTATCTACCTTTCATGGTTATGTGCTCTGTTAGTGTTGCACCCTCTAATGTGAATATGCATCTTTCCATACCCTGGGTTACTGAGAAATACTGAGTGGAATTATAAGCTCCTGGCCTCATGCTACGCTCCTGTAACACAACGTTGTGGTAATTTCCATCCACCCTGTGGTGCACGTGGAATGGTCAGGATAGATGAGGTAATATAAAGGTGGGCATGCTAATGTCAGGGTAGCCTGTCTAGGCATTATCCTGTTCTTGGTTCTACTCAGCCTCCTCTGTTGCCAATACTCCTCCCTTTAGTAATCATTGAATACAACAAAGGTATTAATGCTTGGCAGACTCTCATTCAGAAGAAACTGTCTTGGTGGAGACTCCTGTATGAGGGGCACAATTCTTTCAGAACACCTGGCCGCAAGAGGAAAATGAACTGGAGAAAGGAATGTCAGTGATCTCAAAGCCAAGGACCACTTCCCTGTCCTGGAAACTCCAGCTAAGTGTGTGGTCAGAGATCAGGCTCATCAGCCACAAAATCCATGACCAGTGACACGGAATTTCCTGGGTGGACAATCATACGATTAATTCACTGTATAGGCTCCACAATTACTGTGATGTCTAGTGTAAAGTTTCTGCAGTAATGAAATGATTCTAACCTCACACCCTGATGGTTATTGGTCTTGAGTAATTTCTTGTCTCAGGTTCCTAGCACAGTGGAAGTCCCAGTTATTCCTTTTTCAGATTTACTTTAAATCTTGCCTCCTTTTGGGCCTGCAAAGTGCAAATAAAAGCAGCCTGTGATCCTTTCCATCCTCTGAGGCTGTCAGTTTATCATTGACTGGACAACACAGTGTCTTTCTCAGTTAAAATGTAGTGAACAGTTTTTACTGTCCTGCACTTTAGTATTTTTTCAAATCTCGTCCTTCCAGGACTTCACTGAATACTCAGTGGGATAACTAGGGCTGTGAAGGAATCCCTGTGGTTCAAGTGTATTGCTTCTTTTCCACCGTGAAGGTGAGTTTTTCTTGTTACTCGTCATCCAATGGTAAAGACCAGAACCTGTTAAAAATGTCCAAAACTGTAAACACTTTGGATTTGGGTTTAATCAGTTAAATATCTTGGAGGGACTTGCTACTATTGGGTACACACATGGGTTTCCTTGATTAAGGGCAGTATAATCGCCTGTCGGTTGATGTATGTCCACATTCTTTCTGAGCCATACACGGGGATGTCTGGGTGATATGGTTTCTCTTCACACCCCTAATTCTAGATTCTACTCAATCTGTCACTATATTCTGCACAGCTTCCCTTACCTTTGATTTTATTGGGTATTAGCTATAGGCTGAGTGTTCCAATCTGGTATCTTAATTAGTGCTAATCTTCCAGTCCACAGTGTTGTTTTGATTCTGTCTAGAGCCCTTCTATTATCTCACACAGTGATTCCCACTTGCCAACCTTGAGATATTCTGGTTTAGGGGCTTTGAGCCACATATTGGGTGACTGAACTTTGGACCTTTTCCTCTTGGTCCCTCTTGCTCCCTTTTATTTAACATCTATTAACAAGTTTAGTTCACTCAGTATATCTATTCCTGAGATTGTCCCTTCACACACCGACAATTGTATTAGGTGGATTATTCCCCCATCTCCAAAAATTGGTTCCCACTTTTATAAGCTGCAACCTGTATCGATCACCATCTCTCACACACAATTCTCCCTGGCCACCCTAGTCCCTGTATTAATATTGAATGTTTGGTGAGAGCAAATGTCACATTTATTACAGACACCGAGGCACCTGTATGTATGAGCACATTCCCTGCGGGTCCCCTAACGGTGCCAATAAATATACTTGGCAGTCTTGGGCGTCTCTGAGGGCTGCTGCTACCTATTGTTGCTGACTTAGGATTTTGATGAACTTGATTAGTTGTTTTTTTTCATATCCTCTGTACTGGATGTTTTGTCCAGTTGAGGGGAACTGATTGTTTTTGAGGCCCTATCCGGGTTTACCCTTGCCAGGTGACTAATAGTCCTTGGCCTCATGACTGGGCTTGTTACAATTCCTCCCATTTCTCCTATTGTCCTTTCTTGGTATATTGTGCACTTATTGTGCCTGGTCCTGAATGGTTGTAATCATATCACACCTCGTTTTCTCCTCCTGTTTTCACTATGGCTGTGGCTTGTTTAGCCTTCTGTTTATGTCTGTAGGCCATCTTTCAAAGGAGCTATAATCCTGTATCGGGACTAGTCTGTCCTCATTACATCCTGACATGCTGCGCTCAGTCTATCATAGAGTCACAGAATCATAGAGATGTACAGCATGGACACAGACCCTTTGGTCCAACCCTTTCATGCCGACCAGATATCCTAAATGAATCTAGTCCCATTTGCTTGGCCCATATCCCTCTTAAGCCTTCCTATTCATATACCCATCCAGATACCTTGTAATTGTACCAGCCTCCAACAATTCCTCTGGCAGCTCACTCCATACATGTACCACCCTCTGTGTGAAAAAGTTGCCCCTTAGGTCCCTTTTATATCTTTCCCCTCTCATCTTAAACTTATGCCTTCTTGTTCTGGACTCCCCCACCCCAGGGAAACACCTTGTCTATTTACTCAATCCATGCCCCTCATAATTTTATAAACTTTCCCTCAGCCTCTGATGCTCCAGGGAAAACAGCCCCTAGTTGACCTCTCCATGCAATCCTCCAACCCTGGCAACATCCTTGTAAATCTTTTCTGAATCCTTTCATGTTTCACAACATCTTTCTTATAGGAGGAAGACCAGAATTGCACGCAATATTCCAAAAGTGGCCTAACCAACGTCCTGTATAGCTGCAACATGATCTAAGAATACTGCATTGCTCCTTGTTAGGAAACATACACATGCATGTGTCTACTTTCCCCATCATCATCTGTTGATTTCTCCTTTATTCTGTAACACTCCAATTATCTTAGCCTAATTCACTAGCACCATTTCCAATGTGGTAGCCACTGTTGTTTTAAAATGATCAAATACAGTTTGAAACTCTTCAGTAGTCCTGGTGCTATCTCTAAAGTCACTGCCTGGTTCTGTGATTTGGTCTCAGGCATTTTATCTCATATAAGGCTGGCTTTGTCCCAATTGTGTAATTAATGGGTTATTCACATTTCACTCAATTCATCCTAGAAGAGTTCATTGCTCTGGTGGGGTTTAGTCTGGGCAACACTTGTCCAATAATTTTGTCGTCTGGGGAAAGTGGAACATATGAATTGAATTTACTGTCACATGTACCAAGGCACAGTGAAAAGCTTTGTCTTGTAAGCAATACAGGCAGATCAACGAGATCTGGGTGTTCTTGTACATCTGTCAATGAAAGCAAGCATGCAGGTACAACAGGCAGTGACGAAAGCTAATGGTATGCTGGCCTTCATAACAAGAGGAATTGAGTATAGAAGCAAAGAGGTCTTTCTGCAGCTGTACAGGGCCCTGGTGAGACTGCACCTGGAGTATTGTGTGCAGTTCTGGTGTCCAAATTTGAGGAAGGACATTCTGGCTATTGAGGGAGTGCAGCGTAGGTTCACGAGGTCAACTTCTGGAAAGGCGGGACTATCATATTTTGAAAGATTGGAGCGACTGGGCTTGTATACACTTGAGCTTAGAAGGATAAGAGGGGATCTGATTGAGACGTATAAGATTATTAAAGGATTGGACACTCTGGAGGCAGGAAGCATATTTCTGCTGATAGGTGGGTCCTGAACCAGAGGACACAGTTTAAAAATAAGGGGTAGGCCATTTGGAACAGAGTTGAGGAGAAATTTCTTCACCCAGAGAGTTTTGGATATGTGGAATGCTCTGTCCCAGAAGGCAGTGGAGGCCCAGTCTCTGGATACCTTCAAGAATGAGATGGATAGAGCTCTGAAAGATCAAGGGTTATGGGGATAAGGCAGGAACAAGATACTAATTGTGGATGATCAGCCATGATCATAATGAATGGTGGTGCTGGCTAGCAGGGCTGAATGGCCTACCCCTGCACCTATTGTCTATCACATAGTTAAGTAAATAATAGGTAAAAAGCGGCAAAAGCAAAAACACAGGACTGACTGGTCCCAGTTGGCTCTGAGTATCAGGTGTCCAGACCCAATGTCAACTTTAAGTGGTGCCACACCAATGCACCATCATAAAACAGAGGCAGATATTTCCATTCTTTGCATAATTACACACCTCACTGTTTTATCCCAATGATCTGCACTCTTGGTCCTGTATGGTGGAGCTGTTCGTTGTACTGTGTCACTGTTAGCTACAGCAGATGTTATTCTGCATGTTTTATTCAGATGGTAAGTGTTGACAAAATGGTCTTTTCTTCCGTTTGATTTTCTTTCCTTTTCTTTCCTCACCACGCCTATAGTTTCTCAATTGGACCATGAGGATGCCAGCCCATCGTTACTGCAATGAGTTTCTGATCCCTTTCTCGTTAACATTCCATCTGGACGACACTTAAGTTCTAACTTATTTTCTGTGACCATTATTAGTTTGGATTATTTGTTGTCAAAGTCTTGTTAACTTCTTTCTAGTGACTAATAACGAGTATCTTGCTGTACATGTTCCAGCCAAATCCTCACTGAACGATTGAGGTCTGATCGCCAAGCTGGCAAGTTATTTGCAGATGTTTTATCTCCTCCCTCGGTGACATCTTCAGTGCTCCACTGCTTCAATGCTCCAAAACGCTGAAGATGTCACCTGGACAGGGGTCGAAACACCTGCAAATCAACTTCCCAGCTCGGCGAACATTCCCACAACCATGACAACTGGCACCTGGGCTACAAATCTTGATGCAAAACTTGAGGGTTGACTCAGACCTGTAAATTCTTTTGGTCACAGAATGGCAGTTCTAGCTTTGCCTTCATGTGGTAATTTAAGTTATTGCCATTCCCATCTGAATGGGATTCCATCATCATTGCCAATTTGTTATGAAGTATTTTGGAAAAGGGTACTTCTTTTGAACTTCAAGCTGCCTTTATTTTTCACTGATGGGGAAACCATCTCTACTGCTAAAGCAAAGAGGCTTCAACAAGACAGAGTTCCAAGGTATTTGCATTTTATTCCAACTGTGTTACAATTACAGTGTCGCTTACAACAGGACTGATAATATTAAGGAGGACAGGAATTTAGGACATTATGATACTGATGCAGAATAACCACCATCATGTAATCTAATTAAGAAATGGAGGAGGCCATTGTCACGATCAAAAGGCTCCAGATGGTATCCATTTACCTCTGTCACAGAGGATGCAAAACCTTTCACCTTCTGAAGAACCAGGGATACATCACCTGGTTGATGGAATATATGTTCTCAACTGTAGAAGTAACATGGCTGAGTGTCAGTCCAGAACAGACTTGCAGCAACAAGGATGGGTGCTAAACATTAATCATCGAACACCTCAGGATGTGGGGTTGTGATATTGTTTGCTGGAACAAACCATGTGACTCATGTCTACAATAAGGTTGTTGTGCTGCTTTTGCGCTCTGTAAGCTTAGTATCTGGAGAATTCTTTTAACTTCATAATTCCTGTTTGGTTCAAAGGTCGTGAGAATGGTGCTGGAAAAGCACAGCAGGTCAGGCAGCATCCAAGGAGCAGGAGAGTTGACGTTTTGGGCATGAGCCCTTCATCAGGAATGAGGCTTGTCAGCCGGTTGGGGGAGGGTGGGGAGCTGAGAGATAAATGGGAGGGGGTGGGGTTGGGGACAAGTAGCTTCACTGCAATGAGGTTGGGACTGGTCCTCCTAATGATTGAGAGTAGACTGCTGGAGCGGTAATTGGCTGGCTCGAATCTCATAGAGTCAGAGTATGATAAAATACCCTACAGTCCAACTTGTCCATGACAACTAAGTTTCTCAAACTATACCATTCCCAGCTGCCTGTATTTGGCCCTTATATCTATAAAACCTTCCTATTCATGTACCTGACATAATGTTGTTACTGTACTTGCTTCCACCACTTCCTCTAGTAGTTTATCTGACATACAAACCACCCTCTGGTCCCTTTTAAATCTTTCTCTTCTCACCTTAATAATGCCCCTTCTTTTAAACTCCGTCATCTAGGGAAAAGACCTTTGCTATTCATCTTATCTATGTCCCTCATGACTTTATAAACCACTGTAAAGGTTACCCTTCAACCTTCTGTGCTCCAGTGATAGAAGTCCAAGCCTATCTAGCCTGTCCTTATAACTCTGTACTGCTCTTTTCCAGCCACACTAACATAACATTTTTCATACGTAATTGCTGAAAATGTAATTTGAAGAAATATGAATAGTTTTTGTTTTCTATCACTGTTCTCACAGGGTGTAACTGTCCACTGTCTGAGGAGACAACGATGATGAGCATGATGTGAGCATGAATTTAGGTGTGAGTTTAAAAATTAGATTCTCATGGTTGAGCTAAACTTTCACAATTAACTTTTGTCTCATTGGATGGGATGGTCACTGTTTTGCCACATAACTCCAGTGTGCAGTTAATTTGGGGTCTCCTGCCAATTCAGTCCATGCCACCTCTAAGATGTTCTCAGACTACGACACAGCAAAGGTACAATGTGTGATTCTCTGACCAGGGTCATTATGAAGCAGACCAAAGGCCAGTTGAGGATGAAGTTTCAGGGATCAGATAGATAGTGCTGCCTGGAAGAGGTGTCCCTCAGCACAGTGTGCGCTGTGCCCTCCACAATCTCAGTCAGAGACTCTCAGCAATCTTCGACAATCACAAAGGGAGATGTGTCGGTTCAGGAGGAGATGAAGAATGAGCGAAGTCCTCTGAAGGTGAAGGTGAAGATTCAGAGATGCACCTGGAACAGTGTCAGAGACAGGGAAGATTCTGGAGATCCCGAGAGGTCAGAGAGAACCTCTGGAAACTTACTTCCAGGATGATGGTTCTGGCTGGAGATTTTCAAATTGCTAGTTATATCTTCATTTCAGCAGCTTGCAGATGCCTGCTGTTTGCTGTGTTAATATTTCTAATAATTTGACTTGCTATTCTTGTTCATTTCTCTATTCAAAAACCTGTACGGTTCTTGTTTCAATGTGATTCCGATATCCCCAGCTTTGGCCGACATGTGTCCAAACCTTGCCTTGGACCAGCATTAATGAGAAAGCAGCCGCAATACAGTGAACGTGTGTACTGCTTCCTGCTCCTAGATGTTCGTGCTAAAATGATCCTTGTGCCAAAGATCTATGAGTCATATCAGAGAGCGCACTCCCTCACAAGGACTACAAAGTTGTCACTCATACAGTCATAGAGATGTACTGCACGGAAACAGACCCTTCGGTCCAACTCGTCCATGCCAACCAGATATCCCAACCCAATCTAGTCCCACCTGCCAGCACCCGGCCCATATCCCTTCAAACCCTTCCTATTCATATACCCATCCAGATGCCTTTTAAATGTTGTAATTGTACCAGCCTCTATCACTTCCTCTGGCAGCTCATTCCCTACACACACCACCATGAAACAGTTGCCCCTTAGGTCCCTTATATATCTTTCCTCTCTCACCCTAAACCTATGCCCTCTAGTTCTGGACTCCCCCATCCCAGGAAAAAGACATTTACTCTATATACCTGATCCATGCCCCTCATGATTTTATAAACCTCTATAAGGTCACTCCTTAGCCTCCAATGCTCCAGGGAAAACAGCCCCAGCCCATTCAACCTTCTCTGAAAGCTTAAATCTTCCAACCCCGGCAACATCCTTGTAAATCTTTTCTGAACCCTTTCAAGTTTCACAACATCCTTCCGATAGGAAGGAAACCAGAATTGCACGCAATATTCCAAAAGTCTAACCAACGTCCTGTACAACCACAACATGACCTCCCAACTCCTACACTCAATGCTCTGACCATCATCCTGAGAATGTTTCTCCTCAGTGTTCCTCCATCACTATAACTTCAAAGTTCCATGGTTCTGTGAGCCTTTATGGTATCCTTCCTTTGACTGTCTATCCCCTCTGACAGTGCGAAAATTACAAAGGTCTGCCATTTCTGCATTTGTTTTCTCCAAGGCACTGGGCAATGAGGGAAACTGAATACATGATTTACTCATTGACCACCTCACAATCTTACAGATTCCACAGTTAGTTTGAGAAGCTCAGACACAGTACAAACATTTCTCTCCTGAAATGTATAGAGGCATCACAGCCAGGTTCCACCATTAGAAGCTTGAGGGGCCAACTATTTGCCATCCCAGGTCCTGTCTCCTCCTCTACACCTCACCCCGAGTCTTAATTCCCCTAACATTCATCCGTAGCATCTTGGCTTCAATCCCATCTGTATTTATGCATGATCCCCTTATGCTCTCTGCAGTCAACCTCTTCGCTGCTTATGAGATAGTGATTGTAATGCAACACATCCTTGTGGCGGTTGAAGGTGCTTTCACACTGTTTCATTGAACTTGCTTATATTGCAGTAATAAGACTGCAGCATTCGAGCCGTGTGCATGAATACATATTGATAGAACAAAGAAAATTTACAGCCCAGGGACAGGCTCTTCGGCCCTCCAAACCTGAGCCGATCCAAACCTACTTTCTAAACCTGTCAGTCAGTTCTAAAGCATCTGTCTCCCTCTGCTCCCTAACTACTCATGCATTTATCCAGACGCATCTTAAATGAATCTACCGTGCCTGCCTCTACCACCTCTGCTGGCAACGCGTTCCAAACGCCCACTACCCTCTGTGTGAAGTACTTGCCGCGTGTATCCCCCTTAAACTTTCCACCTCTCACCTTGAAAGCGTGACCTCTCATTATTGAATCCCTCACCCTGGGAAAAAGCTTGTCTCTATCCACCCTGTCTGTGCCCATCATGATTTTGTAAACCTCAATCAGGTCCTTTTTTCTAATGAAAATAAACCTAACCTACTCAACCTCTCTTCATAGCTAGCACCTTCCATACCAGGCAACATCCTCATAAACCTTCTCTGCACCCTCTCCAAAGTGTCCACATCCTTTTGGTAATGTGGCGATCAGAACTGTACACAGTATTCTAAATGCAGCTGAACCAATATCTTGTACAATTTTAACATGACTTGCCAGCTCTTATTCTCAATACCCTGTCCAATGAAGGCAAGCATACTGTATGCCTTCTTGACCACTCTATCCACCTGTGCAGCAACCTTCAGGGTACAATTGACCTGCACTCCCAGATCTCTCTGCCCATCAATTTTTCCCAAGGCTCTTCTGTTCCTTGTATAATTCACTCTAGAATTAATCCTACCGAAATGCATCACCTCACATTTGTCTGGATTGTAAACCATCTGCCACTTTTCCGCCCAACTCTCCAATCTATATACTCCTGTATTCCCTGACAGTTCCTTATGCTTTCTGCTACTCCACCAATCTTCGTGTCATCTGCAAACTTGCTGATCATACCAACAGTGCCCTCTTCCAGATTATTTTATGTATGTTACAAACAACAGTGGCCCCAACACTGACCCCTGTTGAACACCACTAGTCACCTTTCTCCATTTCGAGAAACTCCCTTCAACTACTACTCTCTGTCTCATGTTGCTCAACCAGTTCTTTATCCACCTAGCTAGAACACCCTCCACACCATGTGACTTCACTTTCTCCACTAGTCTACCATGGGGAACCTTCTCAAACGCCTTACTAAAGTCCATGTATATGACATCAACGGCCCTTCCTTCATCTATCAACTTGGTCACTTCCTCAAAGAACTCTATTAAATTGGTATGGCATGATCTCCCCTGCACAAAACCATGTTGCCTATCACTGATAAGCCCATTCTTTTCTAAACATAAATAGATCCTATCCCTCAGTACCTTCTCCAGCAACTTTCCCACCACCGATGTCAGGCTCACTGGTCTGTAGTTACCCGGAATATCCCTACTACCCTTCTTGTACAGGGGGACAACATGAGCAACCCTCCAGTCTTCTGGCACTTCACCTGTAATTATGGATGCCACAAAGATATCCGTCAGGGCCCCAGCTATTTCCTCTCTCGCCTCCCTCAGCAACCTGGGATAGATCCCATCCAGTCCTGGGGATTTGTCCATCTTAATAATCTCTAGCCTACCCAACACATCTTCCCTACTTATGTCAACATGATCCAGACCAATCAAACTTCTATCTCTAATCTCAACATTCATCATGTTCCTCTCCTCAGTGAACACTGATGCAAAGTAATCATTCAGTATCTCACCCATTCACTCAGGTTCGGCACACAGCCTTCCTTCGTTAACCTTTAGTGGACCAATCCTTTCTCTAGTTACCCGCTTGCTTCTTAAATAAGAATAAAATGCTTTGGGATTCTCCTTAATTCTGCTCGCTAAAGCTATTTCATGACCCCATTTAGCCCGCTTGATTCCTCGTTTAAGACTTGTCCTACTCTTCCAGTATTCTTCCAGGGCCCGTACTGTTTTTAGCTGCCTAGACCTTATGTATGCTCCCCTTTTCCTCTTGACTAATTGCACAATTTCTCCTGTCATCCATGGTTCACGAACCTTGCCCTCCCTATCCTTTGCCTTCAACGGGACATGCCTATCCTGCACTATCTTTAACCTATCTTTGAAAGCCTCCCACATCTCAAATGTAAACTTCCCTTCAAATAGCTGTGTCCAATCCACATTTCCGAGCTCCTGCCTAATTTTGATATAATTGGCCTTGGTCCAGTTTAGTACTCTTCCCTTAGAACCACTCTCTTCTTTATCTACGAGTATTGTAAAACTTACAGAATTGTGGTCACTGTTCCCAAAGAAATCCTCCACCTCAACTTCTACCACCTGGCCTGGCTCGTTCCCCAGTACCAGGTTCAATATGGCCCCTTCCCTCGTCGGACTATTGGCATACTGCTCTAGAAAACTCTCCTGGACCTTCTTCCAAATTTTACCCCATCCAGACCTCTGATGTTAAGTGTATCCCAGTCAATGTTGGGAAAATTAAAATCTCCCATCACCACTATCCTATTGCCTTTACATCTTTCTATAATCTGTTTCCCTATTTGTTTTTCTACCTCACACTCACTGTTGGGAGGCCTGTAATACAGCCCCAATAGTGTAACTGCACCCTTCTTATTCCTCAGCTCCACCCATAATGCCTCACTACCCAAGACCTCCATAGTGTGCTCCTTTAGCATCAGCCGTGATATTGTCCTTGACCATCAATGCAACTCCACCCCCCCTTTTACTTCCCTCCCTGTCCTGTCTGAAGCGTCTATATCTGGAATACTTAATTGCCAATCATCTTGCCCTTCCTTCAACTAAGTCTCTGTGATTGCAGTAACATCATACTCCCAGGCACCAATCCAAGCCCTAAGTTAATCTGCCTTGCACACTATACTCCTTGCATTAAAGTAGATGCATTTCAGTCTACCAATTTTTTTGCACTCATCTGCTCTCTGCCTACTCTTCCCTTTATTAATGCTATCGTCATAATTCTTAGAGTCTCCAGTTTCTACCTCACTACCTTCTTGTTTTCTTTTCTGGTGCCCAGTCCCCTGCCACATTAGTTTAAAACCTCCCCAACAGCAGTAAGAAAAACTCTCCCAAGGACATTGGTTCTGGTCTGGTTCAGATGTAGACCGTCCATTTTGTAATTGTCTCACCTTCCCCAGAACCGGTCCCAATGTCCATCAAATCTGAACCCCTCCCTCCTATATCATCTCTCAAACCACGTGTTCATCCTGCCTATTTTTTCATTTCTACGCTGGCTAACACGTGGCACTGGTAGTAATCCCGAGATCACTATCTTTGAGGTCCTCCTCTTTAACTTCTCTCCTAGCTCCCTGAATTCTTCTTTCAGGACCTCATCTCGTTTTCTCCTTATATCGTTGGTGCCTCTATGCACCAAGACAACTGGCTGTTCACCCTCCCCTTGTAGAATGCTCTGCAGCCGATTGGTGACATCCCTGACCTGAGCACCTGGGAGGCAATATACCATCCAGGAGTCCTGTGTTCAGCCACAGAACTGCCTATCTACTTCCCTTACAATAGAATCCCCTATGACTATGGCCCTATGAGTCTTTTTCCCACCCTACTTTCCCAAAGTGCTGACTTTGCACAATACATGTACATCCATGTCACTGATGTGCCCTCAGAATGTTTTTCTCTTTCCATTTGCTCCCATGATGTCTCGGTATAGGCCTGAATTCTTAGCTGCAGCGGAAGAAGCTGGCTGTGTGCTCCACTCCAGTAACTCAATAGATTTGGGTGGTTGCCCCATGTTATCGAGGCCCCCAGCCAGCTGAGAGCCTCCTGCCCAGATGCAGAGTCAACCACCTCAACATTGTGGAGGGAAGGAGGAAGAGCAGAGCTCTGAGAAGAAGCTGCCGGCATTCCTGAGTGAGCCCCTCTGCCAGTACTGCCCTCGGCATCATCCTGTGTCCTTGACAGGAAGGGGCTCCTGGAGTAGGCTGTAATCTCCACCTTGCTGCTGATACTGAGTACCGGTGGATAGAGTCCTGGAATGCAGACCTGAGCACATAGCTGGCTGGATCTGTTGGGCTGGGTGTCTAATTCTTGGGGACAGCCAGGTATACACACGCTGGAGCCAGCACAGAATGATGGACTCCTCTATCTCTCTGTCCAGTCTACCAAGGGCCTCTGGAACACCCACATTATGTTACCAGATCTCTATCAGCAGGTTGACCATGTCATTTATGACCAAGAATAAGAGCACCTATTCCACAGAGGCCTGCAGAGCTGGGTCATTAGTTCCCCGACTCGCTGTGGAGATGTGTCAGTGGTATGTTCTCTACATTGTGCTTCTGAGATTAGATCAAGCACCCAGGAGATGATGGTCTCTGTGTGGTGGGGGGTGCAGGTGTTTCATAGTCTTTCCTGTCAGAGAAAGGTTTCTGGCTGTGGTCACTTCCTGGCTGATCGTCCCTGGGTCCTGCGAGTGTATGCAGAAGAGAAGGAATTAGTTTGTGAAAATGGAGAAATGTTTAGACCAAGTGCTATTTAGCGTTGGTACTCATCCAACAAGAACTAGTGTACAATGTTGTTCTGAAGAAGGGTCGCTGGACCCGAAATGTTACCTTTGCTTTCTCTCCATAAATGCTGCCAGACCTGCTGGGTTTCTCCAGCAATTTGTGCTTTTGTTTCTGATTTCCAACATCCGCAGTTCATTGTTTTATTCTGTTGCACAATGGTTGTTGACTGGGCTGGTGGTTCACTGGTGTCTCCCATTACCTCAGGAATGGTTCTAGTCTCTTCCAGCCAATTTTACAATCTTTTCCTCAAAGTGGGGGTGGGGGGGGGCACCTAATGTTGGCCTGTTGTGGGCCACATTATCCTGCAATGAGAAGGGGAGTGTTGACGCTGATGTAAATGAGTTTAGGAGCAGTTTGCAATCATGTGAGGTGGTGAGGCAGTGACTGAGTAAGAAGCATAGTGGGCAAGGAGGGTTTGTAGCTAGGGAGGATGTAGTGAGTGTGAGACTCAAGTGGACATAATGCTTGAGTTTGAGGCCTGCAGGCCACCATTCTCAGTGAGATATGTGTGCACTGGCAGAGTTAGAGTGTAAGATAGAGTGAAGACGGTACCACTTCATCTTGGCGAATGCCAAGTCAAGATCATTGACATTCTGACAATACTGTTAGCTGTCCCTCTTTAGGGAACACATAGCTCTGACCTGTGCAGCGACCTTTGCCCATGTTGAACAGGTTGGATGAGGTGACCTTCTTAACTGGCCAACTGGAGAAGGACTAATCAGTTCGTGTTGACTTGATCCAGCAAGGAGGGCACTCCTCCTAAACCTGGGAGGCAATCTGACCATCTTAGGAGCCATGTTGGGGTGACTACCACAGACTGAGAGGATGCTCCTGGTTTGCTGCATTGGAAATGTCCAGCTGGTCTTTAAACATGGTGCCAGGAGCTCAAAACCCGAAAGCCTTGGCGGTTGTGAAGACTTCTAGAAATTCACTTAATAAATTACACAAGATCACATTTGCAGAGGCATTAGGTTGAGAAGGAAGTAAACTAGCAACTTAACTCACCTTACTTTATCTTCAAATGGGAAAATTCCAGCCATAATCCATAGATTGTCAGGTTATTTGTAATAAAAGGATAAAAAGCTGGAAAATCTCAGGAGGACTGGAAGCATGCACAGTACTTTCCCTTCATTTGCTGGGTTATTGTAGTTAGATGAAGCATCTCTCTTCAGACACACAGAGTTTGTCAAAATAAGTTGGAAGCCCCCAGCACTGAAGTCTGTGTTGAAAACCAAAGTCAAATCTAAAACCAATAAGAAAGGCATGTCAACGCTGGGAAAACTTTGAACATGAGCACTAATTTTATGGGTCAGTGTAGCTTGTTTTTAGTGGTATCTTTTCACCAACTGTTAGATGGTTAAGACAGGACTACTTATAACCAACTCCAAAGACTGTCAATGACTATTTATGGAATAAACATTTTCAATTAATATATTTCAAAGGGATATAGGTGAAACATTACATGTATTAAAAGAAAAGTTTTAATTTTACCAGAAAATCTCCTATGTCATTTAACAGCCATAACTTAAGGAGGCAAATTGGAATTGGCATGTGCAGCAGCTTCTGGTTGCTATAAGTCTGCACACAAACACATAATTCATGGGGACCATTAGTCAGACCAAATCTTTATTAATCACTGATTAGGCCATAGTTGGATTATTGTGAATAATTCTGGACATCAAGGCTTTAGAGAGGGTACAATGGAGGTATACCAGCATTGTATTGGAGATGAGGAACTATGGTTATGTGAAGAGATTGAAGAAGTTGCCATTATTTTCCTCAGGGCAGAGAAGATTAAGCACAGCCCTGATAGAGGCATTCAAAACTGTTGAGCTTTGATCAGGTTAGTGAAGGGAACCTGTTTGTTCCGGGAATTGGGACAATAACTGGAGGTCAGGCATTTAAAATATTTAGTAGAGGAGCAAGAACAAAAATGACGAGAGATGCTTTTACGCAGGTATCAAGATTTAAATGCACTGCCTCAAAAACAGGTGGAAGCAGATTCCAAGAGCTTTCAAGAGGCAACTTGACATGTTCTTGAAGAGGAATAATTCATAGAGAAAAGCAGGTGTCTGGGACTCCACTGCACCACTCTTTCAAAGTAGCAACATTAGCATGATGAGCCAAGTGGCCTATTTATGTGCTGTTATCTGCCATGATTCTTTAATAGGATCCTCATTCTATATAATACACAAGGTATGATTCTGTTGCTAAGGTGAGGTCATCACTGATATAACCTATCTGAAAGTTTAATGGTTAAAAAGTGTACACTCTGACAAGATGCAAAGGATCACATTTTTCTAACAGGTTTGGCAACACCAATTGAGAGAAAAACAGAGTTAATGTTTCAAGTCCAATAACACTTGTCAGTTCTCCCAACACGCTTGGTTTTTGTTCCATGTTTGAGCGTTTGGAAGGTATAAGATGCCCTCTAATGGCTTCGACGTGCTATTGAATTTTACTGCTTGTAACATGATTGGAAAAATCATTGGCTAAATGCAGGGAACAACGGAAGGCAAATTGTTTGAATTATAATTATCTCAATTTTGCACGTTACCAGGATCCCAGCTGATATGACTACTGGACATGTCAGATCTCAGAACGAAATGTGACTTGATAGATCATATGTTGTTCTTTCTTAAATGGCAGCCTTCCACTGAAACATAACCACACAAGATTGCAGATTTTGTTTAGACAATAAAACAGAAGTACAATACACAAAATAAATAAAAGTAAGCTTTACAGACAAAAGATACCCACTTAAATAAAAGTTTTAAATGTTTCAAACACACAGCCAAAACAATCCTATCTACTTCCAAACAGCATCATTTTGGGTGGTTGGTGCCTGGAACGCGTTGCCAGCAGAGGTAGTAGAGGCAGCCAGGGTACATTCATTTAAGGTGTATCTGGACAGATGCATGAGTAGATGGGGAGCAGAGGGCTACAGATGCTTAGGAATTGGGTGATAGGTTTAGACAGTGGATTTGGATCGGCTCAGCTTGGAGGGCTGGAGGGCCTGTTCCTGGGCTGTAAATTTTCTTTTTTCCTTGTTCTAAAGTTGATCAAAAAATCCAGAGATATTTTCCCTCCTTATTAATTCTGTCTGATTGACTAAACTACTTCTCAAATCTGGTGTGAGCTGTGAGGCCAGATCCTTCGATCACTCACAAAACAGAGAACTCAGACTTGCTCCGACATTTAATAATCTGTACAGTTCCAACCAAATACTCCTGAGCTGGTTTTCACAAACCACAACATTTCACTGAGGTAACTTATCACCATAACTGCTCTGGATAATCTCCTTTACTAGGAGAAACTATTCTTGCATCTGACCATAGTCAGAATTTCTTCGAACTGAACAAAAGCTTTTCCAACTCTGGGCCTTTCCAAGCTAAAGTCAGTCCTTCATTATTCTAAACTGAAAAGCAAACTTCAAAATGCTTTCTCTCTGCTGGTATAAAACCCTACAATATAAACAAACTTTAATTAACACTCCAGAACATTTTCAAACATCGGCTCTCACCCACATGGTGGTTTCAAATTCGAAGCTTTAGAGAAAGGCTGATGTCACTAATTATGAAGGAGGTAGCTCACCCTTCCAGGGTAATCCGAGGTAGACGGGGCACTTTCCAGCACCAGACGTGATAGCCTTAGGGCTGCTTGTGTGATTTACTGTGAAATGATCTGAATGGGATAACTGCAGGTTACCTTCGATACACAATATTTCAGCATCAACTGCGCATGATGAACAAATAGCTCAGATGCTGTTTCTGAGGTTGCCTATAAAGCCAATGTTATAGCATATGGAACTGTAGGATTCCCAACATGTGCTCTGACCAGTGAAGGTAGGTTTGTGGGAGACAATAGTGGAAAACCCATCGGATGATTTCTCAATGAGGTCTTCAAGGAAAGGGAGCACATTTTAACAATGAATTTCAATGCAGGATGCAGCTCATTAAGACATGTGAGGAAATTCTTACATGTAGCTGAGGATGAAAATGCAGCCAATGAATCATCCATATATCAGAAATTGGCATGGGGAAAGAGGTCAGGTGTTAATCCAGTGATGACATATTTCTCATGGAATCCAAGAAAGATGTTTGCTCGAGTTGGGTTTAGTAAGGATCCTAAAGCAATACCATCTTCTTGGGCATACATTGTGTTGCTAAATTGGAACTCAACTCACTTGCTGAGTTCATAAATGCAATGAATATGAATCACACAATGGAAGTGGCTCTGGGCTGCCATGATCTAGTGCTGTTGTGCTGGTGCCTGTAGCATCTTTGAATGGTACTTTGGTGAATAAGCTAGCCATGTCAAATGAGCACACTGTCAATGCATTACTATTGATATGCAAGTCCTGTATGGTCTTTGCAAATGTGAAGGAAGTCTTCATGATGCAAGTTGAAATTTGCTCAAAACTGATTGCAGCAATTCACCCAAATAGTTGGCCAGCTCATGGTGTGCAAAATCTATCTTTGATCAAATTGGTACAAAAAGGCTGTACTTCTGTCCCAACAAAGGGGCTGGAATAGTTGTCCTTAACAAACATGACTATATCAACAAAATGTGTGCCATTCTTAATGGTGAGTCCAAATTTGAATCTATTGGACCTGCCCTTGAGCAGCTTCCCTCAAAAATAAGGTTTAAAAACAATGCTTGCTGGATTTGTCTGAGAGTAGTGAGCTGCTTCCTCACAGCTCACTGCACCCATGTATGTATGAGCTGCCCAAGACAATTAAATGCCTTCATGTTCTATCTTGGATGACCTATCTTATGTCCCATGCCTGGGTATTGTCCAGGTCTTGCTATATTTGGACTTGGATTACTTCAGTATCTGATGAGTCACAAATATTGTATAATCATGCCCACTTGCACCTCATGATGGAGGGATGGTCATTGATGATGCAGCTGAAGGTGGTTGCGATTAAGCATTACCCTAAGCAGCTCCTGCAGAGATGGAGCTGAAATGATTACCTTCCAACAACCACAACCACCTTTCTTTTTCCTCTGTATGACTTCAATCAGTGAAGAGTTGCCTGCGTGGGTCCCACTGACTGCAGCTTCACTAAGGATCCTCGATGCCACACTCTGTCAAAAGCCGTATTAGTATTAAGGGCAGTGTCGTACATTTCATGTTTCATAAGAGAGGAGCGAGAGACAGATATACAGAGGGGGTACACAGAAACAGAGAGAGACAGACTGTGGGGTTTATATAAACAGAGATATATAGTGGGGTTTATAGAGAGAGAGAGATAGTGGGGTTTATAGAAAGAGAGAGATAGATTAGATTAGATTCCCTACAGTGTGGAAACAGGCCCTTTGGCCCAACAAGTCTACACCGACCCTCCGAAGAGTAACCCACCCAGAACCATTTCCCTCTGAATGATGCATCTAACAGTATGTGCAATTTAGCATGGCCAATTCACCTGAGCTGCACATCTTTGGACTGTGGAAGGAAACCGGAGCACCCGGTGGAAACCCATGCAGACATGGGGAGAAAGTGCAAACTCCACACAGACAGTCACCCGAGTCTGGAACCTGTGAGGCAGCAGTGCTAACCACGGAGCCACCGTGTCACCCCTAAAAGTTAAGGTTACATTAGATTAGATTCCCTACAGTATGGAAACAGGCCCTTCGGCCCAACCAGTCTACACTGACCCTCTGAAGAGTACCCACCCAGATTAATGCACCTAGCACTATGGGCAATTTAGCATGACCAATTAACCTGACCCTCACAGCTTTGGACTGTGGGAGGGACAGTGGGGTTTATAGGAAGAGAGAGATAATGGGGTTTATAGAAAGAGAGAGAGAGAGAGAGAGGTAGCGGGGTTTATAGAAAGAGAGAGAAAGAGAGATAGTGGGGTTTATAGAAAGAGAGAGTGGGATTTGTAGAAAGAGAGAGAGAGTGGGGTTTATAGAAAGAGAGAGAGAGAGAGGTAGTGGGGTTTATAGAAAGAGAGAGATAGAGAGAGTGGAGTTTACAGAAGGAGAGAAAGAGAGAGTTAGTGGGTTTGTAGAAAGGGAGAGAGAGATGGTGCGATTTGTAGACACACAGAAAGGGTTATACCGAACATCAACAAATTGTCGAGTTTATTGGTATTGATTTGTGTAACGTTGAAGTGCTGTCGTTATTTTAAAAAGAGACCTTTTACCTACACATCAATAATGCTCGCGAGCAGAGGATTCAACTTGACTTGGGCGGCTCCGTCTTCAGCCGGAATGCAATA
Source organism: Chiloscyllium punctatum (assembly GCF_047496795.1). NCBI lineage: Eukaryota > Metazoa > Chordata > Chondrichthyes > Orectolobiformes > Hemiscylliidae > Chiloscyllium > Chiloscyllium punctatum. Next base: position 16,339,716 of record NC_092743.1, read on the forward strand.
TTTTTTTCTACAATTGATTCGTCATACTTGGGGAGTTCAAAGTCTGAACGCGTGTGGGCTTGGTGCCGGATTTGCAGCAACAGTTGACGTGTCGCAACGATCGGTCCCAGAACAGCATCGGATTTTAGACGCAGGGAACGGTAATAAAGGCTGCAGCCGCTGTGGGCGCCCCCAGGACTCTCCCTGAAAGCTAACCCAAGGCCGCCGGGGCTCAGTCTGGAACTTGCCCAGACGCCTTGTCCTTTTAGGCCCGAGTCAGTGAGCGCTGTACTGAGGCATGGCTCTGAAAAGGAAAGCAGAAACAGCTCTCAGTATTAACGTGTGTGCAGCCCGAGCGCTGCAGGAACTGCTCAGAAGCAACCTGGGACCCAAAGGCACCATGAAGATGTTAGTTTCTGGCGCTGGGGATATCAGGCTGACCAAAGATGGTGGCGTGCTACTGAGGGAGATGCAGCTCCAACATCCCACAGCCTCCTTCATTGCCAAGGCAGTGGCTGCTATGGACGAGACGGTGGGAGATGGGACCACCTCAGCTGTGCTCATCATTGGGGAGATTTTGAAACAGGCCCACCGCTACATTTCCGAGGGGGTCCATCCCCGGGTCATCGTCGAAGGACTGGAGTTGGCCAAAGAAGAAGCCATCTCCTGCCTGGAAGAACTCTGGGAAGACGACGATGGTTTCATCAGGCAGAAGGTTGCCCGGACCTCACTGGGGACCAAGGTTCACTCAGAGTTGGCAGATTTGCTGGCGGACCTGGTGGTGGAGGCAGTCCACTGTGTTTATCAGCACAGAAATCATCGAGATGCAACAGCAGACTGAGTGTGACACCGTCCTTATCAAAGGCTTGGTTCTAGACCATGGTGCTCGCCACCCGGATATGAAGAAGCGAGTGGAGGATGCTTACATCCTCACCCTGAACGTGTCTCTGGAATATGAGAAAACCGAGGTTAACTCCGGCTTCTTTTACAAGAGTGCCGAGGAAAGGGAAGGGTTGGTGAAGGCGGAGCGACAGCTCATCGAGGAGAGAGTCAGAGCGATCATCGCGCTGAAGAGGAAGGTGTGCGGCGACTCTGACAAAGGGTTTGTTGTGATCAACCAGAAGGGCATCGACCCCCTCTCCCTTGAGCTGTTTGTGAAGGAGGGGATTGTAGCGCTGAGAAGAGCCAAGAGGAGGAACTTGGAGAGGCTGCCCCTGGCATGTGGGGGCATGGCAGTGAACTCCGTGGAGGAGCTGACTGAGGAATATCTGGGCCATGCAGGGCTGGTCTATGAGCAGGCGCTGGGAGACCGCAAGTACACTTTCATTGAGAAATGTGATAATCCCCAGTCTGTCACCCTGCTCATTAAAGGACCCAACAAACACACCATGACCCTGATCAAAGATGCCATTCGGGATGGCATGCGAGCTGTGAAGTGTACCATTGAGGATAGTGCTGCCATGCCGGGGGGTGGGGCTGTTGAAATTCGCATCGGAAGCCAGTTACTAGACTACCGTAAAGATAAAGTCAAAGGTCATGCACGGTTTGGATTTCAGGCTTTTGCTGATGCTATTCTGATTATCCCAAAAACACTGGCCCAGAATGCCGGGTATGATCCTCAAGAGATTGTGTCGAATGCCCTGAGCAGAGAACGTGAGACTACCCTTCCTGTGCGCATTGATTTGTCCAGTGGTGAGCTAATTGATGACTGGGAGACTCCTGTATGGGACAGCGCTTGTGTCAAGCATCAGCTGATACATACTTGCACTGCAGTGGCAAGCAACCTCTTATTGGTGGATGAGATTGTCGGAACAGGAATGATTTCAGGCAAAAAGTGATTGCGTCTGACTGGATTATCAAACTCTCATCAATTTTGTGACTGAATTGATTGTTAATAAGAATGCAGATCAGAGATATTAGGAAACAAACCAAATAAGGTGATATAGGAAATAGAAATCAAATTTAAAATGTACAGAATGTGATGAACGGTAGATACATAACATACCATTATTTTGCAAAGAATAAGTGACTCTGTAAAACCAAAATACTATGATTGAATAAATATTGTCAATTTGCCACTGTTGTCCGAAAGCTTTATTCTTCTGTGTTATTTCGCCACAGTCTCAGGAAGGAATCATTCGGGTTGAGACAGAGATAGAGAGCAGTCTGCTCCAAGCCAAGAAAGTAAACAGCTTGTGAGGCCTTGGCTTATTTTCTAAAGTTGGAACAATAGAAGCAGTTTGAATGTGTGGGGTCAAGCTCCCAGTGAACCAGGATTTTTAATTTTAGCTTTTCTACAGTTTCTGCCATCTTGAATAAAAGCTTCCGCATCCAGCTTCCTCTCTCTGTTACAGCTAAAAGTTGAGGTTATATTCATGCTGCTGGAATTGCATGTGAGACAATCTATTTTATTGAATTTGACTTTGCCAAGGCTATGTTACTATATTAGAACAATTAACTATTAGTAATTAATATATATTATTTTGTTAAGCATTTTGATAGAGTTACAGTTAAGCCAATTCTTTTCCTTAATTTTGTCTGTATTTTACTGTGGTGTAACAATAGTGTGGTTTGCTTACCATTGACTAGTTAGACCAATCAAATGCATATGGAATGCACTGCCTTACATTTACCTTTAAAATAACAAAATGTTATGATCTAGGCAATCTTAGTATATTTTAAGGGTTTGGTCTGGTCCATAACAATTGGATTCAAGATGATACCTATTTTTTTTAGGAAGTGAAATAAAGCTAGCAAACCATTGATTTATTCAACTTGCGATGTAATTTGCATAATAGTGGAATCATTTGTTAGGGCAAAACTTCAAGAAAATAGTCCTACAAATAATGCCGTACTCCAGCAGCCAATGGCAGGTCTTGGTTCTCCGGCATTTAACGGTGCCACCTCCCAGAATGCACTTAATGGAACATCTTCTGCAGGAAGATAGATTGATGGTGCCTTCAGTTTAGAAACATTGATGAAGATTTGCAGGATACACATACTGTGTATAGTTCTGGGTATCCTGCAACAGAAAGGATTGGAGAGGGTTCAGAAAAGATTGACCAGAATATTGCTGAAATTGAGCAGTTTGAATTAGATTAGATTAGATTACATTACAGTGTGGAAACAGGCCCTTCGGCCCAACAAGTCCACACTGACCCGCCGAAGCACATCTCAGAATAGAGTAAGTGTGGGCTTGTGTAGGAGATCTGTTTTCTCATGTTAGGTTCCTGAAATAACATGATTGATGCCCAGTTGTAACACAAGTCAGCAAATATTTCACACAATTGCAGCATTTCCCAACACATGCCAGTTCTACAATTCACATGAACAGGAAGGATAGTTAATCATCTAAGTTGTGTAATACTATCTTGATGATATTTGTGCGTAGTTCATAGAGTCATAGAGAAGTACAGCATGGAAACAGACCCTTGGTCCAACCCGTCCATGCCAACCAGATATCCCAACCCAATCTAGTCCCACCTGCCAATACCCAGCCCATATCCCTCCAAACCCTTCCTATTCATATACCCATCCAATGCCTCTTAAATGTTGCAATTGTACCAGCCTCCACCACTTCCTCTGGCAGCTCATTCCATACATGTACCACCCTCTGCGTGAAAAAGTTGCCCTTTAGGTCTGTTTTATATCTTTCCACTCTCACCCTAAACCTATGCCCTCTAGTTCTGAACTCCCCCATCACAAGGCTCAGGTTGTATCTTTGGTCTGAGATGTTATTGCTCAGGGTGGCCCAATTATTGTCCCTGAATTTATTGGAATAATTTCTATTATCTTTACTTTGAGAACAAATTTGCAAACAAATTAAACCGTGACATAGATTTATTCACAGGATCATTTCCAAAAGATGAGCTCGAGTGAATTGATTAACTTTCTTTTATTTCGTCATCATGTGGGCGTCTTTGACTGCCCAGGATTTTTTGCCTGTCTCCAATTGCCTTTGAGAAGGTGCTGATGCGCTCTTGAGTCACTACCCTCTACACGCTGCAGGTTGAGCCACAATGCCCTCAGGGAGTAAGCTCCAGTGAATGAAAGTTGACAAAAAAAGTACTCTGTGAATATGACTCAGTTGGTAAGTGTGTGCATTGTTGGTAAGAGAGTCTAAACTTTTATTTTATCTTGTGCAAACCAAATTCAGTTTCTCTTTTGTAGTTGACATTAAAGTGAAAGTAATTTCTTTAGGTTTAGTTCACTAGTCTGTTTCATTCTCTTTCTTAAAGATAGCTTGTTAAGTATAAGATTGATAATGGTGTTAAAGAAAAGATGAATTACAATCTAGTGTAAAGAGTGTGAAGCACGATACCAGAGTAATTAGTACATTAAATAAACTATGATAGTGATGGCCAGATGGGTGGTGTGTTTCTACAGTAGCTGCTGGACACTGAGATGATCCAGAGTGTAGACATCTGCAGTAAGTGGATTGAAGAACTTTGGATTTGGACTCTGGAGTCTGAGCTGCAGATGTGAGGAGGGGGAAAGTGACCTAGGCACTTTGCTCCAGGAGACCTTCACATCCTTCAGGTTAGGTCATTAAAAACTGGCCAATGATCAGGGGCAGGAGGATCTGACTGCAGGGGAAACAGATACCTAGTCTGAAACATAGTCAGTCAGTCTGCAGGAGGTAACGTTCAAGGATCCTTGACCTCTGCAGTTGTTCAAAGAGGTTTTTGCAAGCTATTTGGATGAGGGTAGGCACTGTAGGAAGGATAAACAAATTGACCACAACATCTTGGTATAGGGAACCATTCAAGTGGAGGGAGGAGGAATGTAGTAAAGGTGAGGGTAGTATCATTAGGAAGGTAGATAGCTCTCTGCAGCCATAAGTGTAAATCAAGAAGTCTGTGTTGCATGCCCCGTTTGAGGGTTGAGCACATCTCCTTGGGGCTGGGGAGGAACTTTGTATTAGGGCTGTAGGGGTGGGGAGGAAGGTGTGTGTGTACGTGTAGGATAGGGGTGTGGGTGGTCGGGTGGTCAACATTGATAAGACTGGGTAGCAGGTTCTGATGAAAGAGTTCAAAAAATTAGGAGCTAAATTACCTCTCCAGTAACAATCTTGGAATTGCTACTTGATCTGTGGGAAAACTAGCAAGGGTAAATAAAGTCAAGGAATTAAGTCTGTGCCTCAAAGACTGCTGTACGACAAATGGGTTTCAGTTCATGGGACACTAACACCAGTACTGGGGTAGATGGGAGCTGTTTATTGGGCATGCTTCACTTGAACTGTGTAGGGACTAGGAACTTGGTAAATCCAATATAAAAGCCAGGAGACAGGGCTTTGAACTAAATAGGACAGGGGCATTCTAAAGAGGGAATTAAATAGGTTTACAAAGCAAAAGGATTTGGCAGCATTGCAGGGCAGCCAATTAGCTAATGATACCCAGGGATAGGAAGGAACAGAGTGTCCAACTGTAAGAAAGCAACAAATAGGATCAAAGTGAGGAAAAAAAGGTAAAAGGCAAAATTAATGGATTTTAACTTTAGTGCACAATCTTCAGAATAAAATAAACGAATTAATAGCATGAGTCGGGGTTAACTAGTATAATGTTATACTGGATTAGTGGTGCTGGAAGAGCACAGCAGTTCAGGCAGCATCCAACGAGCAGCGAAATCGACGTTTCGGGCAAAAGTCCTTCATCCTTTTATTCCTGATGAAGGGCTTTTGCCCGAAACGTCGATTTCGCTGCTCGTTGGATGCTGCCTGAACTGCGGTGCTCTTCCAGCACCACTAATCCAGTATTTGGTTTTCAGCATCTGCAGTCATTGTTTTTACCTGGTATAATGTTATAGCCATTTTGCAACCTTGGAGATCAAAGCTAAGCACTAAATATTCAGTTCATGGGACTAAATATTCAGGAGTATGAGACTTTTCAAAAAGGACAAGCAGGAAAGAAGGAATGGTGGAGTAGCTTTGTTGGTATGAGATGGAATCAGCGTGACAACAAGGAATAATCTTGAATCGGGCGATGTAGAATTTATATGGAGCAGAAGAATGAAATTACAAAGGGATGAAGATTCTGGTGGGAGCAATCTATAGATTTCTGAACAGTAGCCGTACTATAGGGTAGCAAATAAATCTGGATATAGTTAGGTCATGTTAGAAAAAGCAGTACATGGGGAACTTTAATCTTCATTTTGATTAGGAAATTGAAATTGCCAGGTAACCATGAGGAAGAATTCAAAGAGAGTATTTAGAATAGTTTCCTAGAACAATATATAATGGATCCAACCAGAAATCAAGTTATTTTGGATATGGTGTTACATAATGAGACAGGTTTAATAAATGATCTCCGTAAAAGATCCCCTATGAAATAGTGATCATAACATTGGTAGAATTCAGCATTCAGTTTGAGAATGAGAAATTTGGGTTGGAAACAGCTGTGCTGAACTTCAGTGAAAGTAATTATAAAGGAATGAGGGGAATGTTGCTGGAGTGGACTGGGAAAGGAGCTAACAAAAAAATGGTCGACGAACAATGGAAGATATTTAAGAAAATAGTTAATGACTCATAGCAAAGATATATCCCAATGAGAAAGCAGGGTTCTAGGAAAAGAATAAACCAATCATGGTTAATCAAGGAAGATAATGATAGCATACATACTGAAGGATGAAATATATAATGTGGTAAAATAGGGAATTGGAAGGTTTTGCAAACCAACAAAAATGACAAATAAAATAGGGCAAAAATAAATTTTGAGGGTAAACTAGCAAGTAATATTAAAAGTAGACAGTAAGAGCTTCTTCAAAAATATAAAAGGAAAGACAGAGACCAATGTGAACATAGGCCCTTAGTGATGAGGCTGGGGAAATAATAATGGGGAACCAGGAAATGACAGATTAGTTGAATAGATGCTTTGTATCAGTCTTCATATTACAGGACATTGATAGCCTTACGAAAAAAATGAAACAATACAAAGATAAATTTGAGACAGGAAAGAAAACAACAACTATCAGGAGAGAAAACGTAACTGGGGAAACTAATGAGGCTGAAAGCTGACAAGTTGCATCTGAGCTATTAAAGGAAGTAGCCCTAGAGACAATGGATTGACTGGTAATAATCTTATAAAAATCGTCAGATTCTGGAAAAATCTCCAAGGACTGGAAAGCTGCCACGGTAACACTCTTAATTAAAAACAGAAAAAGACAAAGAATGCATAACTATTGGCCAATTAGTTTAACATCTGTCTGTGACAATATTAGGGTCCATTATTCAGATAATTCCAAACACCAAGGCTTTTTTTTCATTCAGCAACTGTTTGACCAGGCCCAGCAGGAGTCGACTGCAAAACAAGTAGTTGTCATCAGGAAAGTGATTTCAGAAGCCTTGAATCTTCAATGCCCCCAATGACCTTTCAATGACCTGTTTTAAAGAATGGAGTAGTGTTCCATATACCAAAATGGCTGACAAAATGGCCAGCGGCCAAAGCACAGGCAGGGCTGACAAGGTCGCTGTGACACAGCCTTTTTTTGTCAGGATTCTCTTGTGTAGCTGCAGAAACTATCTCAAAAACAAAAGCAGAAACTCATGAGGCCTGGCAGCCTGGATGCTAGATTAGAGTGGTGCTGGAAAAGCACAGTAGTTCAGGCAGCATCCGAAGAGCAGTAAAATTGACGTTTCGGGCAAAAGCCCTTCATCAGGAATACAGGCAGAGAGCCTAAAGGGTGGAGAGATAAATGAGAGGAGGGTGGGGGTGGGGAGAAAGTAGCATAGAGTACAATGGGTGAGTGGGGGATGGGATGAAGGTGATAGGTCAGGGGGGAGGATGGAGTGGATAGGTGGAAAAGAAGATAGGCCGGTAGGGCAAGTCATGGGGACAGTGCTGAGCTGGAAGGTTGGAACTGGGGTGAGGTGGGGGAAGGGGAAATGAGGAAACTGTTGAAGTCCACATTGATGCCCTGGGGTTGAAGTGTTCCGAGGCAGAAGATGAAGTGTTCTTTCTTCAGGCGTCTGGTGGTGAGGGAGCGGTTGTGAAGGAGGCCCAGGACCTCCATGTCCTCAGCAGAGTGGGAGAGGGAGTTGAAATGTTGAGTCACAGGGCAGTGTGGTTGATTGGTGCGGGTGTCCCAGAGATGTTCCCTAAAGCGCTCTGCTAGGAGGCATCCAGTCTCCCCAATGTAGAGAAGACCGCATCGAGAGCAACGGATACAATAAATGATATTAGTGGATGTGCAGGTAAAACTTTGATGGATGTGGAAGGCTCCTTTAGGGCCTTAGATAGAGGTGAGGGAGGAGGTGTGGGCACAGGTTTTACAATTCCTGCGGTGGCAGGGGAAGGTGCCAGGTTGGGAGGGTGGGTTGTAGGGGGCGTGGACCTGACCAGGTAGTGGATACTGCCTGATCTGCTGTGCTTTTCCAGCACTACTCTAATCTAGACTCTGATTTCCAGCATCTGCAGTCCTCACTTTTGCCTAGCCTCTGTGGAGAACAAGCACAGTTAACATTTCGAATCCAGAGACTCTTCTTCAGAACTGATCCTTTGCCAGGACAGCAAAGTTTCTCTCGCACTCTGCTTTTGTTTCAGGTTTTCAGCATCTGCAATTCTTTGTTTATTTTACTGTTAAACTGTATGTTTGCTGTGACATGTTTCCTTCTGTTAAAAACACCCAGTGATACAGACAGCCCTTTACATTTCCAGAAGTGTTTTCAGAAAGTCTGTCAAGGTCGGTGATGATTTTGAGCTTTACGGAGATGTTTCCCTTTTGGAGAATAAGATTTCACATTGAGTTTCAGCAGAGACCTATTGGATGGCAAATACTTTATTAGACACACAGGCAGCAAAAACCCATTACTCTCACAAGAGACTGTTCCCGTGTGAGCAGCCCGTGGTGTGAGGCTGGCACTTTCTCTAGTCAGTTTTTACAGCAACTGGGACATGAGAAAGAGTCTCCATAAAACAAGCGAGATATATCAAGCTGCTCGAGTGTGGGAATGGTACCACGTATTTCATCACATCTCAAATTTGGACCTTGTATGAATTACTCACTGCAGAATATGTAACTTCTGACACAACAATACATAAGTGAAACACGGCAACTGTTTCTTTACACGGCGACTGTTCATCAAGAGACCAAGATAATATTATGGGGAGCTGAATTCGAATTCCACTACGACAGATGGTGCAATTTGAATTCAATAAAAAATCTGGAATTTAAAGTGTAATGGTGACCTTGAATCTATTGTTGGTGTTGGAAAAACTGACACAGTTCACTAGTGTCCTATATGAAGGAAACTGCCATTCTTACCTGGTCTGGCCTACATGTGACATCAGATCCACAGCAATGTGGTTGACTCTGAACTGCCTTCTGGCGGTGCAAGCAATGTGCAGCAACACCTTCATCCAGTGAATGGATGAAAAAGAGCTGAGAGATTTATGTTCACCATTTTAATGATATTGAATTCTATTTTAATTATAGAGTCACAGAGTCAATCCAGCATGGCAACGGACCAATCGGTCCAATTCATCCACACCGACCAAACACCCCAATCTGATCTTGTCCCATTTACCAGCATTTGACTTATATCTTTGTAAACCCTTTCTATGTCTTTTAAATGTTGTAATTATACCTGCCTCTACCACTTCCTCTGGCAGCTAGTTCCATACATGCACTACCCTCTGCGTGAAAAAGGTACCCCTTAGATTGTTTCTAAGAACTCTTTCGCCTTAGACCTATACCCTCTAGTTTTGGACTTCCCCACAGTAGGAAAAAATACCTTGTCCATTCACCCTATCCATGTCTCTCATGGTTTTATAAAACTCTGAAGGTCACCCCTCAGTCCCCACTCCAGGGGCGAAAGCCCCAGCCGACTCAACCTGTCCCTATATCTCAAACCCTCCAGTCTTGGCAACGTCCTCTTAAATCTTACGTGCACCGTCTCAAATTTAACAACATCCTTCCTGTAGAAGAGTGATCAGAACTGTATGCAGTATTCTAAAGGTGGCCTCTCCAATGCCCTGTACAACCACAACATGATGTAGAGGAGCTGGGGTTGGACTGGGGTGGACAAAGTTAAAAGTCCCACAACTCCAGCTTGTAGTCCAACAGGTTTATTTGGGAGTAGTAGCTTTCGGAGTGGTGCTCCTCCTTCAGGTAGCTCCCTGCTGAAGGAGCAGCGCTCTGAAAGCTAGCACTTCCAAACAAACCTGTTGGACGATAACCTGGTGTTGTGTGATTTTTAACTTCGACCACAACATGACAGTCCAACTCCTATACTCATTGCTCTGACCAATGAAGGCAAGTGTGCTAACTGCCTTCTTCACCAGCCTGTCTACCTGCAACTCCACCTTCAAGGATATATGCATCTTCACCCCTAGGTCTCTGTCCAGCAACAATCCTCAGGGCCCATTAAGTGTATAAATCCTACCCGAAATTGCCCTTCCAAAATGCAACATCTTACATTTATCTAAATTAAACTCCATCTGCAATGTCTCAGCCTATTGGCCCATCTGATTAAGACGGAGATAATCTTTTTCACTGTCCACTGCACCACTTATTTTGGTGTCATCTGCAAACATTCCTCCCACATTCACAACCAAATGGTTTATATAAATGACGAAAGCAGTGGACCCAGCAGATCCTTGTGGCACACCGCTGGTCTTTAGTTCATTAATTATCTAAATTACCAGCCCAGCATCATAACCTTATTATTCATACACTGCAACAGCTATTGGAAAGATTGATCTGTTTGTTCAGGGCCTTTTAATTTAGTAAAGAGGAGGTGACCCAACATAGAATTCAGTACATATTCGACATGTGAGATAAGGAGAGAACATTCTTACTTGTGGGCAAAGAAAATATAATTACTCATAAATCCAAAGGGGAAATAAGGAGCCATTTCTTTATTTGCAAAAATTAGAAGAATGTGAAATTCATTTCAACAGGAATTGATTTAGGCAAATAACTTACTTATAGCTTAGAAAGGTGAGACGGGATTGATGGAATGAGAGAAGATTTGTGTGGAGTATGCACACCAGCAGAGACTAGATTGGCTAAATGGCCTGATGCTATTTGTATATTCTATGTTACCATCTGCTATATTCAGTGTGATATTATAATTTGTATAGGGTTAATGCAATGTCTTCAAAATTCCTGGCATGGATCCTCTGAGCAGTGACAATGATGGTTAGTTGTGATAAATTGCTCCTAAGTGGTAGAGCTGCAAATTTCCACTGAGGTGGTTCAATCCTGGCTTTCACAGAAGCACACTGTGCTGTGTTCCTTGAGGAACATTGTCAGAATGATGTAGAATCAGGAGGAAGACTGAACACAGCACCTTTTTCCAGCATTTGCTGCCGTGGGGTCCATTGAAAGGTCTAGTTTGAATTTGCATGGCTGTGTGAGTAAACATGGGTAGGTGGGTTGGGGATAAAGTGGGTGAAGTGGGTAATGGGTAAATTGGTACGAGGGTGAGGTGAGTAGGAAAGTGGGTAATTGAATAAATGAATGTAGGGGAGCTAGGTAGGGCGTAAGGGGATATTTGGGTGAGGTTGGGTCGAGGTGTGTAGTGAATGATCGACAGGGTAGTTTGGGATCAGGAATAGTGGAGTTGGATTGGGTTGAGTAGTTGGGTGACCAGGGGAGCTGGCCAGGTCAGGTTGGGGTTTTGTTGCGAGTGTCTGTGTATATATCCAGATATGACACTGGGTTTCAATTTGTCTTAACGATTCCAGAGGGATGTAGCTGGGTCAGCAACAGAGACCTGCCCAAACTGATCTCAAACTCAGAGGCAGTGACAGAAGTGGAGAGTCCCAGGGAATGGTGGTGGGGGGGGAGGTAATGGATAAGGGAGTAACTGTGTGGATGGAAACTTGCCCATTGGGAGTTGAAGCCTCCCAGAGTATTGTTGTCATGGGAACATCACTGAACGAGTTATCCAGAACTCCAGGCTAGGTTTCTGGGTTTGAATCCCACCATGCCGATGGTGAACTTTTAATTCGATGAAACTCAGAAATTAGAAACAAAATGCTAGTGTAATGGTAACCATGCAACAACCATCCATTATTGTAAACAAACCATCTAGTTCACTGATGTCCTTTAGAAAGAAAGTCTGTCTTCCTTATTCAGTCTGGCCCATGTGTGACTCCAGATCCACAGCAATGTGGTTGACTCTTCCTTGTCCTCTGGGCATTTAGGGGATAGGCAAGACGTGGAGACGCAGCCAGTGATGCTTGCACCCCATTTATGAATTTCAAAAACAGATTAGGTCAGCAGGTCAGGAACACCACAGATCCCAGTGCCCACCTTTGTCTGGAGTCCAGTGATTCAGAGACCGGATGATTTAGTCGCTGATGTTGAAAAATCCAGAATAAGCAATGAGTTGTGACATCCTCATTGTCATTTGACTGATGCTGAGTGTATATTCTGAGTCATTTCTGGTGCTGGCCCCAGTACCTACTACTTAATCCAGCTGAATCATAAATTACTCTCCCAATTAGCAATTACTCAATTACCTGAATTTAATAGTTTAGACATTTCCCCAACACCTTTACTCATGTAAAGTTATGAGTTACTGATTTCTAAAACCAGAGCAAGGCTGCTAATGTATTGCAATTTGCACTTTATTCACATCTTGTTTGAGTGAATCCAGAAATCCACGACATTTTGATTTTGAGTTCAACTCAATAGTAACCAATAGATGGTGCTGTCTGTCAAGGAATGATTATAAACACTGCTGGAGTGTTGGGAGATGATAAAATTATTTGTTCTATTTAAAATGGCAAACTGACAGTAAGATGACCATATGTGACCTCATAGTCCGATTCCTGAGCAGAGCTCCTGTCCTCATCTTTATGGCAGAGTTCAGAGTGTAGTCTGATTGAAGAATAAGTGATTTTTCATGAGGAGTCAGAAATACAGGTTGGAGTGTTGCAATAATATGTCAGCTAGGCTAACTGGCAAATCCACTCTTCCACAGTAGAAGGTTGTGAGTTGAGGGCATTAAGAAGTGATGTGTTGTCTGTGGGGTTTCCTTTGACGTATGATGTTCATCGGAGGATCTGTTTGCCCATTCAGGTGGTCATAAAAAGTCTCGTGACACCATTAAAGGCAACACAGGGAGTTCTCTCAGTATCCTGTCCACCACTTTTTCCTCAAATAACACTGCCAAAGATTCAACCTGTTACTTAGTGTATTGCTGTACATGAGATCTTGCAGTGCATCAATTGGCTGTTGGTTTATACTACAGCAATTTGAAAGTAATTTGAAGCATTTTGAGATAATCTAAGGGCGCAAGGGGGAACTAGATTCATGCACATTTATTTTAAACTGATGATAATGTTCTGATCTGTTTGCTGGTTGCTAACCAGACTTTTATCTGAGAGAGGTAGGGATTCTCAGTTCTTAAATAAGTTTAGTGCTGAGCTGGTTAGATTTTTGAACCTGGAGACTGTTAGGGGCTATGAAGATCAGGTGGAAGAGGTGGTATTGAGGTTACGGTTTAGTCATGATCTTACTGAATGACAAAACAGTCTTGAGCAGCTGACAGCCTACTTCCACTCGTATTGTAGATGGCCTCATACTCTAATTACTGTAAGCCAGGTGATAGAAAATTTCAATACTTTCCAGCCTCACCATCATGTCCTCAACAAAATCAAACATTGTGCTTTAGTTTAAAGTTCCTCTGTCTTGAGAGTTAAGATTGTCACAGGGCATTTAACAATTGCAGATAAAATTTGGGGTGTGAGCATTGTAAGCAAGGCCAGAATTTATTACCCACCATCTTCCTGTATATAGTACACACTGCTGTGACTGAGCCTCAGTGAGTGTGGATATTTCTAAATGTTGTATTAATCATGTGGGCTCTTTGTCCCGGATGGTGTCACTTCTTGAGTATCATTGGGACCACAGTAATCCAAACAAGTGAGGTGTATTCCATCAGACTCCTGACTTGTGCCATTTAGTGAGGGAACAGACTTTGGCGAGTCAGGAGGTGGGTTACTTGTTGCTGGATTGCTAGCCTCTGAATGCTCTTGTAGCCCCTGTATTTATATGGCTTGTCCAGTTCAGTTACTGGTCAATGGTAAATCCCAGGATTGTGAAAATAGGGAATTTGGTGATGGTAAAACTGTTGAATATTAAGGGATGATATTTAAATATTGTCTTGTTGGAAATGGTCATTTCCTGACATTTGTGTGGAGACAGTGTTAGATGCCATTTTCAGCCTAAGTCTGGATATCTTTGGTACCTGATGAGTTGCAACCATCAGTGAATATCCCCACTTCAGACCCTGTGATTGTGGGAAGGGCATTTTATTGAAGCAACTGAAGATGGTTGGGCCTAGGAGACTAGCCTGAAGAACTCCTGCAGAGGTGTCCTGGAGTTGGGGTGACTGAGCCAACAACCACAATCATCTTCCTCTGTGCCAGGCATGACTCCAACCAATGGAGAACTTCCCTTCCTATTCCCATTATCTCTAGTTTTGTGAAGGGTCCTTGATGCAAGACTCGGTCACGTGTAGCATTGAGGTCAAGGGCTGTCACTCACCTCATCTCTGGAATTCATTCTTTTGTCCATGGTTGTACCAATGCTGTAATAAGGGTTGGAACTGAGTGATCCTGGCAGAATCCAAACTAGGTGTTAGTGAGGAGGTTATTGCTGAGCAAGTTCAGTGGGAGTTCCAAGAAGGAGTCTTTGATGGAGTCCCAGTGTGTAAAATGCTTCTTTACTTTGCACCAAATATCTGTTGGTGGTACTATTACTCAGACCAATATTTACCTGAGATGTCTTTCCTTCCTTTCCCAAGGAATGGATTGCTTCCGGCTTGACAGCCATGTGACCAACCACTGGCAGTGGTTTCTCCTGCATTGCAATCTCTTCACCTAATCCTCGATCTTCACTGAAGTTTGCTGCCAATGAAGGAGGATCCATCTCCATGTCCAAAGCTGGGCAAGGTGACTGTGGAAGCATTACAGGTGCTGGATACTCTTTATAGAACAATCCCTGAGGCAAGATTTTGAGTAAGTCTGGGATCTTCAGCTTCTGATACCCATTTTGGAAGAGAAAGAAGCCTATTCTATTTTCACCTCATTAATTTCCACAGGTCTCTAATTTTTCCTCATATTGCAGTCTGATCTTGCTTTGAATGAGCCTTATAGATTGAGATAGTTGACATGTAGTGTTATGGACCAGGCCAGAACCCCTCAAAACATTTCAAGAAGTTGTTCCAGACCCCATCTATTCTAGTTGTTTCAAGCAGGTGTAAAGTGAATATTCCAGGAGAAATGCATCTGATCAAACTGCTTTATTTTTAAACAAAACAGAATTTATTTACACATGGACAAAAGAAAACTGAATTTAGAATAACATAACAATTTGAAAACCCAACTAACACAAAAACACAATTTTACAAAGAGCTGATCCGATTTCCTGCAGCATCCCATAAACACACCTCTTGGCAAAAAAGTAAATTCAAACACAGGTTCTTATAGGAGAGATGGAAGAGAGAGAAAGGTTCAGCATGGAGCTGTTTCTTTGAGTCCCCAGCTAAAAAAGACCCAAACCTGGAAAAAAATTGCTTAACCCGGAGAACTGTCCACTCCCCTTTCGTTATACAAGTGCTTTAAAAAAAAACCTGAAAGTTTTCTCCTACTGATGACTTGGGCAGCATCTGTTAGCCATTATTGAAGTAGCCAGTTCATACACTTTGACACCTCTGCCTTTACGACCCCACTTGAAAAAAAAACAAGGATGGAATAACCTTGTGAAATGAGTAGCATCATCGCAGTGGTATTGTTTCCAATGAGTGGGAAGCCTAGCTCCAGAATGTCAAAGCATGGCAGCTGCTCTGTTTTATATTAGCACCAATAGGAACATACCTGGATTAATGGTATCCACACCGAAATATTTCCAGAAATGATAATCTGGGAGGTCTATCTGAATTCATACTGAAGCTCAAATGATATAAGTAGTATGAAAGTGCAAAAGACTTGTGTTGGCAGAGAGCTCTTACATGAGTGACAAATTACCATATGTTTTTAGGCAACTTGTGCTATTTCCCCAATCTGCTTGACAAAAACCTTGGGCTTATGTTGTATATTATGTTTATAATTTTACATTTATAATCTTATGTTTATATGCTGGATAAGTGTCAGTTGCATTGTGTTTCATGGTGAATTTCTTTCAGTGATATCCATTGGGTGTTTTCCTATATCTCATCAAACACACCTCATTAACTACCCACCCTGCCCCAGGGGCACCCTTTTGCCCATTTCCAGCCCCATCTGACAATATGCCATTTTCAGAGCAACTCACTACTGCTGCAATATTCCACGTTTGACAGGCATCCATGGCACTGACATCACTTTTCAAAGATCTGTCAATCTGGAGCTGCCCTGCACGGGATCCTATCATATGCCCTGGACATGGCAGAAATGGGCAAATACACACCCTGCTTTTCAGGCAGGAACCTTGAGATCTTGCTGGATAGGGTGGTGCAGAAGCAGGCTGTCCTCTTTCCAAGCATGGCAGAGGTGATCATGATGCCATAGCATGCCCACCTGGTCTGGCAGGAAGACAGCCAATAGCCTTCTTCACTTTGCCACCATCTTCATTCCAACATCTCATTCTCTTTCTATCCCTGCTTCTGCATTCACTTCCTACCAAGGCTCCACTCTACCAGTCTGACTATTGTTTGAAAATTCTTCCCTTTCTCACTGTCACCTGGCACCACTAAAACCTGCATGCCCTCTATATTGTCTCCAAGCTTGCTTGGGAAGCCTCTGTATCTACAGGGACAGTAATAGCTGTGTCCCCCACTTTCATCTCTTAAAAAACCTACTCTCTCTCAATACAGGAGGAAGACAGCCAACAAAAAGCAGAAAGAGTCAATAAAGGTAGTGGGCTGCCTGACATTTGTCTCCTGATCCTTATTTGGAGAGAGTCCTTTCTCTGACTTCCCTGAGAGGCTCCCTGATGGAGTCCCAATAGGTATCAGAGACCACGAGTAAGACAGCCAGGGCTGTCTGTTGAAAGGCTGTTTCCCTTCACCTGACTGAGGACTGCTTACAAAGTTTCCTGGCCTTCTGGCTGCACTGAATGGCAGGGCAGTACAGCACTATGTGTCATTCTGGTATGTCTGGCTGAGGGGGCAACACACAAAAGGCTAAAGCCATACAATATAAGGCAGGGATGCTGTGAACACTTAGCAGACTCTGAGTGAGTGATGATGCTGAGGAAAGAGCCCTGAGCTGGGGCCTAGTCCAGTCCATAGGCTGAGTTCCTGAGTGCACTGTGTCCTTGCTGCAGCATTACAATGAGAATTGTGGTTCAGCCCAAGGTGCAGCATTGAATTGGCAGAAGCAACCTGTAAGGGGATCAGAGGGGTTTTAGAGGCAAGTGTGTTGGTAAATGTGATTGAGAGTGCTATAGGATCAGGGCGGTGATTACTTGTCCAGACTCCCAAGCAGCAATTTGAGATGGTTATATTTAAGTAATTTACTGCCAGCTACAGCATTTCCATTGGAATGGATCCAACACGTCATGTCCTGCTTGCAACTATCTTGGCTTTGGGAATCTAAAATAAATATTATTCCAGAATCACAGAATTGTTACTGTGCAGAAGGGAGCCATTTGGCTCATGGTGCCTGCTTTAAGTGACATTACCTAATGCCAATCTCCTGCTTTCTCCCCATAGCCCTACACACTGCTTCCATCCTAATAACCATCCAATGCCCTCTCGGATGTCTCACTTGAACCTGCCTCCAACACATTTCCAGGCAGTGCATTCCATACCCTAACTACTCACTATATGAAAAAGTTTTTTTTCTATCACATCAACTTAGTTTGCACATTATTTAAATCAATACCCTTTGATTCTGTCCATTTCTGAGTGGGAAGTTTCTCCCAATCAACTCTATGCAGCCCATGCAAAATTTTGAAAATTTCTATTAAATTTCCTCTCAGCCTCCTTCATTCTGAAGAGAACAGTCCCAATCACTTCAACCTAATCTCGTTTCTGGAATTATTTTTGTAAATCCGTTTACACTCTCTTCAATGTGTTCACGTCTTACCTATGAAACTGAAAACAACTCTCCAGCTGAATTTAAGTGTCTAATAAACCTCTAAGATTTAGGTTTCCTGTTTATCTATAGAAGTGGTGGCCTAACATTGCTGAAAAAAATGGGCATGATAAATTGTGTGGTTGAACCACCTTTGCAGTTTGGACTTGGCTGTCCCATTGCTAAATTGGTCATTATCACACAGTATTTCACCTGAAAAATGGATGGAATGATTTAAGCCCCACGGTTTTTAAATGCTTCTTATGTCTTTCTACTTAATGGGTTGGTGATTCCAGCACCCACAAATTGTCTGTTGTGGGTGGGGACCATGTCTTTTCAGTAATTTCTGATTCAGTCCATAGCAATTTTGTGGTTCATAGCTTGGTGTTGAATTGCGCACATTCCCCTTTGGCCTCGGTGCACTGAGGGAAGCTTGTTATCTGCTTCTTGAGTGGAAAGCTCTCTTGTTACACTATTACAGTTCACACCAAATCAGAAATGGAAATAGACAAGGACTTCATGACAACATTAAAGTAGTTTTGGAGGTGGAACATTTGGGGCTGACTTCTGGCTTTTACCACACACCATTATGACTACCGATTACACTCATTTAAGGGGCAAAACAGAATTGAAAATCTATACCAAGACATCTTAATTGTACCTCTAGAGCCAACACGGCTATAACCTGACACATACATCTGATGTTAGTATGTCACTTCAGATTTGTCATCTGATTCAACCGTGGCGCGAAATTGCTGAGACCTTTACCTACCATTACTTAGAGTTGGACTGTTGGGTGTTGGACTGGGGTGTACAAAGTTAAAAATCACACAACACCAGGTTATAGTCCAACAGTCCACTAGCTCTGAAAGCTAGTGCTTCCAAATAAATCTGTTGGACTATAACCTGGTGTTGTTTATTTAAATACTTTAAATACTCATTATATGAAACTAAATAAAAGAGATATTAGCTCAACATTCTACATAAAATTATTTTTTGTGTGCACATTAAACCATCCCACAGTATTCTTTGCTTCTCTAAAAGATTTAAATCTGGGATTCCTACTTTAAATAATCTTACGAAAGATACATTAACCACATAATATTTTATAAACACTAGGCAGCCGCAATCGGAAGTTACACATTTTATATTTCCATTTTTCCTTCTTTAGCTGAGGGACAAAGATGGTCTCTAAGCATTATCCACACCCTGTGTGTATTTAAATGGCTCCTTTTTAAAATTTAGGCTTGATCATGTTTAATAACTGAGGATTCACAGATCCCTGGGTTAGAAAGTCCCAAAGACAAAAACATTTCCTCTGATTGAAAAAAAATCTTGCATCTCAATCTTAAATCCTGAAAGTACTTACCCTAGTTTCAGACTCTCCAGTCGGGGAAAACAACCTCTCAATCCCTCTCAGAACTCAAATGTTTCAATAAGATTACATTCCATTCTTGCAAACACTGGAGAACACAGCCCTATTTAATTCGATTTTGCCTCAATGGACAATCCTTCTTTCCCAAGAATCAGTCTTTTTGCACCCACTTATAGCATATATATTCTTCCTTTGGGAATGTGACCAAAACTATGAACAGTGTTCCATGTGTGGTCTGAGCCAAGCCCCTTTTTATTTGCAACAAGACTTCCTTATCCTTATCCCTTCCAAATAAAGATTATATTATTTGGTTTCATAATTGCTCACTGCACCTGCATGTTAATTTTCCATGATTTCCGAAACTTTCTCTGACTCATGCATCCGGGGGAATGGAAACTGGTTTGGAAGCAGAAATTGAGCTGCAGATCCCTGCTTTCCACTTTCCTTGCCCAAGGGCTACCTAGAAATATTTAGGGGGAAAGGCTTGAGCAAATGTTTCCTCATTTGCATACCTATTCACAAATCCAGCCTTAGCTAGTTGCAGGTAAAGAAAGCAGCAAAGGCTGCTTAACAGATAGGATGAAGAGATTTACTTTGCAGATGCAACAGAAGGAGATCTGGCCATTTTCTGCAAATATGGAGGCAAACATTCTTACCGTCTTTCTAAAGGTTTAAATGGCATTTTAAACTTGGCAAATCTTTCAGAAAGAGTTGTTTCTGTTCTAATATTGGAGACACAGAGACCAACACATACACAGCAAGCTCCCACAACTAGCCATGTAAAGATGTGAGATTCCGGTAAGGTTGATTGGGCAATAAGTAATGGCCAAGCCAATGGAGATAATGCCCCTATATCTCCAGAAGTAGTGTCATTGCTTATTCCACCCACATCTTAGAGAATAAGCAGCATATGAACCAAACATCTCATTTGAAAGATAACTCTTCTGACAGTGTAGCACTCCTGTTATACTACAATGAAATATTAGTGATGATTTTTATTCTCAATTCTCTGAACCCACCGTGACCAGGGCATTCCAACTTAAAAAAGGCATTCATAGGATGTGGGCATTGCTCGCTGATCCAGCACTTATTCCCATTCCTAAATGCCCTTGAGAAGGTGGTGGTGAACTGTCTTCTTGAACTGCTGCAGTCTGTGTGCTGTACATAGACCCGCAATGCCCTTAAGGAGGGAATTCCAGGATTTTGACCCAGCAACACTGAAGGAATGGCAATATACGTCCAATTCAGGATAATGAGTGACTTGGAAGGCTTCTTGAAGATGGTGGCGTTCCCATGTATCTGCTGTCGTTGTCCATTTGAATCCTGAAGTGGTCATGGGTTTGGAAAGTTTTGAGGATCTTTGGTGAACTTCTGCAGTGCTTCTTGTAGATAGTACACACCACTGCCTCAGAGTGTCGGTGGTGAAGGGAATGGATGCTTGTGGTTGTGATGCCAATCAAATTGACTGCTTTTCCCTGCTTTTTGAGTGTCGTTGGAGCCTCACGAATCACACTCTTCATCTGTACCTTGTTGATGGTGTGCAGACTTTGGGGAGCCAGAAGGTGAGTTACTTAGTGCAGTTTTCCTAGCCTCTAAGCCCCTCTTGTAGCCACTGAATTTATATGGCACGCTGCCTCCAATCCAAAAATTCACTTCCTAAACAATCCCAACATAGCAGTGGCCCTGATAAACCCCTTGACTTTCATTGAACTGACCCCCAGGATTGATTGTGGTCCACTACCCCTGACTGACTTGGACAGACGCTGGTGAGAGACCAGACCCCCAAATCGTCTCTGTGCATCCTGCCTGGTGACTAATTGTGAATCCCTAGACTGGTTGCACTGGGTTGTACATAGGGCTGACATTGTATATGGATTGGAATGTGCCATGATGGTGCAGTAAGGCAGGTACATATTCAATAGCAGTGCCCATGAATGGGTGCAGATGGTTATTACCAAGGGAGCATGCCCTGAGACTGATGTCAAAGGTGAAGGTCTGGAGAAGCAAGCAGTGAACTGGAATCACCAGGTATTTGCTTCAACCTTCATGCTGGTAATTGTTGCCGTTGTTTAGATGGGTGGAAGAGTCTGAAACTGCATATCATTGATGGAAGATTGGGAAATATTGGTACATTAAAACATGGAAATAGTTGCAAATAAGCCTCTTGCTGTTAACTAGGCAGATTCTCATCTTGTTTACACTTTATTGGAGAATTGAACATTTTTCTATTCATATAGAGAATCTGATTTTTGCCAATCATTCGAGAGAATAGGGCCCCTCAAAGATCAGCAAGGCGGCCTTTGAGTGGAGCCACAGAAAATGGGGGAGATACTAAATGAATATTTTGCATCAGTATTTACTGTGGAAAAGAATATGGAAGATATAGACTGTAGGGAAATAGATGGTGACATCTTGCAAAATGTCCAGATTACAGAGGAGGGAATGCTGGATGTCTTGAAATGGTTAAAGGTGGATAAATCCCCAAGACCTGATCAGGTGTACCCAAAAACTCTGTGGGAAGGTAGAGAAGTGATTGCTGGGCCTCTTGCTGAGATATTTGTATCATCGATAGTCACAGGTGAGGTGCCAGAAGACTGGAGGTTGGCAAACGTGGTGCCACTGTTTAAGAAGGGTGGTAAAGACAAGCCAGGAAACTATAGACCAGTGAGCCTGACCTCGGTGGTGGGCAAGCTGTTGGAGGGAATCCTGAGGGATAGGATGTACATGTATTTGGAAAGGCAAGGACTGATTCGGGATAGTCAACATGGCTTTGTGTGTGGGAAATCACGTCTCACAAACTTGATGGAGTTTTTTGAGAAAGTAACAAAGAGGATTGATGAGGGCAGAGCAGTAGATGTGATCTATATGGACATCAGGAAGGCATTTGACAAGATTCCATATGAGAGGCTGATTAGCAAGGTTAGATCTCTTAGAATACAGGGAGAACTAGCCATTTGGATACAGAATTGGTTCAAAGGTAGAAGGTGGTGGAGGGTTGTTTTTCAGATTGGAGGCCTGTGACCACATGAGTGCCACAAGGATCGGTGCTGGGTCTTCTACTTTTTGTCATTTACATAAATGATTTGTATGTGAGCATAAAAGGTACAGTTAGTAAGTTTGCAGATGACACCAAAATTGGAGGTGTAGTGGACAGCGAAGAGGGTTACCTCAGAATACAAAAGGATCTGGACCAGATGGGCCAGTGGGCAGAGAAGTGGCAGATAGAGTTTAATTCAGATAAATGCGAGGTGCTGCATTTTGGGAAAGGAAATCTTCGCAGGACTTATACACTTAATGGTAAGGTCCTAGGGAGTGTTGCTGAACAAAGAGACCTTGGAGTGCAGGTTCATAGCTCCTTGAAAGTGGAGTTGCAGGGAGATAGGACGGTGAAGAAGGCGTTTGGTATGCTTTCCTTTATTGTCAGAGTATTGAGTACAGGAGTTGGGAGGTCATGTACAGGACATTGGTTAGGCCACTGTTGGAATATTGCGTGCAATTCTGGTCTCCTTCCTATCGGAAAGATGTTGTGAAACTTGAAAGGGTTCAGAAAAGATTTACAAGGATGTTGCCAGGGTTGGAGGATCTGAGCTACAGGGAGAGGCTGAACAGGCTGGGGCTGTTTTCCCTGGAGTGTTGGAGGCTGAAGGATGACCTTATAGAGGTTTGCAAAATTATAAGGGGCATGGATAGATAACAGAGACAAAGTCTTTTCCCTGGTGTCGGGGAGTCCAGAACTAGAGAGCATAGGTTTAGGGTGAGAGGGGAAAGATATGGAAGAGACCTAAGGGGCAACGTTTTCACGCAGAGGGTGGTACGTGTATGGAATGAGCTGCCAGAGGATGTGGTGGATGCTGGTATAATTGCAACATTTAAGAGGCATTTGGATGGGCATATGAATAGGAAGGGTTTGAAGGGATATGGGCAGGGTGCTGGCAGGTGGGACTAGATTGGGTTGGGATATCTGGTCAGCATGGACGGGTTGGAGACCGAAGGGTCTGTTTCCATGCTGTACATCTCTATGACTCTATGACTCTATAACTGACTTGTTGATGCCCTCATTGTTCACTGCTGAAAAGATACCGCTCAATGCGTGAATAAGCGTGAATAAGTTTTTATTCTATAGGTGTTAGACTGTGGAAATACCTTGGAGTTTCTCAGTTTCTGTGTTGTTCGTTGCCATGAAGTGCAGTGGACACCTTCTTAACACAGTTACATGTAGTTTTTGCTGCATTTCTGGTGAAAGTGTGGAGAAAGAATTCTGAACAAAATCCAGGCCCACAGATTGAAACTTGTAATGATCGAGAGTTCAGGTTACACTAGTGGATCCACATTGCTCTTTGACCTATATAAATTCCAACTTTGTTCAAGTACCTCCAGCCAGAATTCGCTGGCAATCAAATTGCAGTTAAATTTTTATAGTAGCAGAGAGCTGGCAGCCTCATGGGCTTTCTGCTCACGTTAAAATGATTAAACATTCCGGTGCCTAAATGTGATTTGGATGACTTCATGCTTAAATTACACAATACAATTTGTGTCAGTGTGATGCCAGAACCACTGTGTGGCATAACTAGCTTGCTAATTGCACAGAGCCATGGTGCTTTAAGCCCAGTGAAGATACTTAGGAGTATCAGAGTTAGCGTGACATACAACATTACTTTGCGTTTCACTGATATTTTATTTTCTGTTTCATTATAGTGTGGGTGGTCCTTTCCAAAAGATTGCGGAACCCTCCGCCTCACAATATCATATGCTGCAGCTTCAAACTATCTCTATATTGCCAAGTGCAATCAGCCAGTCAATTTTTTGTCGTGGAGTTACAGGGAAACTAAAATAAAATTTGAAAACAATATCCTCCTTTGTTTGCAACCCCAAAGGGGCCTCCATGAAAAGAATTTCAACAATCTGAAATCAGTTCCTTGGGAAAAGATGCTGAAGTACGAAATTGCCCTTGATTTGAGAATAAATGCCAATTTCATTCAGAGTGCTGATGGAAAGATGGTGTGGAAAATGAGATAAGTGTTAGGAGGGGACAATATGCTTTAGGATAAGGCTTGGTGTTGGGGCAGATAATTTTCTGAACATTAATCGAATCAAGCAATATGATGTGGGAATGTGTCTGAAACTTTTAAGATGATCGTATTCAGTGGTGGAGTGGGCCCAGCTGACTCTACGGCCTACTCCTGGCTCTGTTTTGCATTCACTCTGTGTGTAAACGGACGTGGGAGCATTTTAATTCAAAAGGAAGGTGTTCTATTTCCTTGCACTGTTAAAGCTCATCCTAACCAAAACAAATGCTGCAGGCAATACAGGAAAACTAATTTTAAAATAAATATTATATTCCCTAACATCCATCTCAGCACAACAGACTTGTAAGATTAGTTTACAAAAATCACTGCAATGTTTTTCCAAGAATTAGAATTAGAATTAATTAACTTTTGAGAGGAAGGTCTTAATACCGTTGGTGCTGCAGTGATTTATCCAAAGTACCATTTTCCTCAGATAATACTTATTTATTCTTTTTGTTTTTTCCTGCTGGCCATTCTCATTCAACCAGGCCCCTCAATTATCACTAATTTGGAACAGTTCTTGAGTAACGTGATTGAATGGACCATTATTGTCTTACAGATCACAAGCTCTTTACCCTCTGAATGTATTCATGTTAACCAGACTTTTTTTTTGTAGTTATGATTTAAATGAGAAATTGAAAGTAGCAGTAAGCAGCTGCATTAGCTTGTAAGAAACCCTTGTCAGCAATCACAGATGTTCTCAGATTGTGAATGCAGTGTGTATTGGACTGGGTTTTCAGGATGTCACATTTCCAGCTCTCCTTCCAGCTGAAAAGTAATTTTATGCAGATATTGCACAGGGAACAGCCTTAATTGTTTCAGTGTGGGATTTTGCCCCAATCTGGCAAGAGTTCCCATCTTAAAGAGAGGCAGACCATCTAATCAAACAGGAGTGACTGCTGAGACTACAGGCAGTTTCTGAGGAAGAGGCGATGGAGCTCGGAATTATAGGTGAGTTGGGATTTTTAAACATGTCGTTTTTCCATTAGATACTAGCAAGGCAGTGTTGAGGTGTGGAACAGGTTTAAAAACCAAAGGGCAAAGGTTACAGAGAGCTTATGATCTAGGGGTGTGTGGTCTCTGCTAGTCACAGTGGACTCTCCAAGAGGTGGTACTCCAATGTTCCTTACCTCCCGCCTTGACATTAGGCAAGAGGTATTTGATTTTGATGTACCCCCTCAAATTGCAGTGGTGGTGGAATGAAGCCCTTAAGTTGCCATTTCTTGCCCACTTAACAGGCCTAAGAGTAGGCAGGGTCCTGATACCTTCCTCAGTCTGTGGGAAATGGAAGACAGGTTTGGAATAGGTTGAAAGGCCACCTGGTTTATTTTATGAATCCCACACCCGGTCTTTCAAATACACCAGCAGGGGTGGTGGGTATTTGTGTCAAAATCCAGCCATTAAGTCCAAGGTTGACAAGCAGGAGGCTGGAAGGACACAGCAAGCCAGGCAGCATCAGGAGGTGGTAAGGTCAACGTTTCGGGTATAACCCTTCTTCAGGAGGGTCCTGAAAAATGGTTATACCCGAAACACTGACTTCTCCACCTGCTGATGCTGCCTGGCTTACTGTGTTCTTCCAGCCTCCTGCCGGTCTACCTTGGATTCCAGCATCTGCTGTTCTTTTGTCTCTAGTTAAGTTCTAGTTAAGTTCTTTTGCTCTGTGAACCTTTGAAACACATAGCTGTAAATCCTCTGAATAACTAACCACATTGTCAGCTACCCCTGGTGACCTCCGACTCTCTTGTTGGTCAAGAATCAATCCAACCCTCTTTGGGAAAGAGAGATTCAAAGAGATGGTGAGCTATTTCCTCCAGGGTGATTAGGGACAGGCAACAAACCCTGTTCCAGCCAGCAACATCCACATCCCGTGAGTGAATTTGAAAAAAATGCTGAGGTGTGGAGGGTTGTAATCAAAATAGAGGACAGAGGTTGTGCTGTGCAGTTGTTAAACTCAATATTGACTCCTGAAGGGTGGAAAGTACCGAAGTGGAAATGAAGGTGTTGTTTCTCCAGCTTACATTGAGCTTCATTTGAACACTGTTGCAGGCCTAGGGAGAGAATGTTAGTATGGGAGCAAGATGGTTTATTAAAATGGCACACAACACCACTTTGCAGTTCCTTTCAGTTCTGAAGAAGAGTCATCCAAGACTTGAAAAATTAACTCTGTCAACAGATGCTGCCAGACCTGCGATGTTTCACCAATACTTTCTGTCTTTTTATTTCAGATTTCCAGCACCTGCAGTATTTTGTTTTCATTTGAGTGGTTTTCCTGCTAACTACTGGGTAAGACACTAAGTGGCCTATTAGCTCTCTGGCCTAATGAAGCCCCTAAGTGGTCAATCAGTAGCCATTGAAGGATCTCATCCTGTTCCCACTGGTATTTTACCCCTGGGGGTGCTTCACATCATAGAGAAAACTCAATCTCATTTAGCTGCATGGGAGGGTGTTGAGCAGGGGAGGATCCTCCAAGGTTGGACCTTTTGCATCCTTTTCCGAAACTCCTTTTCAGGACAACCACCCCCCCCATGCCCTTTTGAACACAGTCACTCCACAAGCCAAACCCCTTGCTCGGAGAAGTTGGCAGACTTCAGTCAGACTTCTGACCCTGGACTTAACTGGTTCCCTTGGAACGGTGGGACTGCCTGTAGTCCTAGCATTGGCCACTGCTTCTGGTGGCACTGATGAGCCTAATAACCTTGCAGCCAGTTGATTAGCTGGGATGTAGAATGAGATGGACCAATTAATGCTGTTCCCAGTCTAATAAATATCAGGTCATGCTGAAAGGTTCGATATAGTAGAATGGGAGAAGGTTTGGTGTTTATCATCAAACACTGACAGGTCGACAAAACTCCAGAATCTCAGTCAGTGTCACATGTTGTTGGTTGATCCAACAACTAACAGCACTGATTAGATTTACAGCACAGAAGCTAATTGGTCAGTGTCAATGTTTATGCTGCAAAATTAAATTTCTCTCAGCTGGCTTTAACTAATTCTATCAGCGGATCCTTTAATTTATTTTCTCCCTCATATGTTTATCTGTATTTTCTTCTGTAAATCCATGCTTGGCACCTCAACATCTCCTTCTGGACTGAGATACTTCCGTTCGTATTGATCCTTTGGAAAAGGTTGTTAGAAAATAAGGTACATTTATTTGCAGGATGATTTTGGGGGGGGGGGGGGGGGGGTGTAGGTGCAGGAAAATGAATTCTCAGTGCCTTGTGTTTTATTGCTGAAATGCTGCTGTAAATAATTATTTACTGCTCTTTGTAACATTTTAAAAACATGATCATAAAACAGCAGATTAAAAAAAATAGACTGGGAGTTTAATTGTGCAAACCCAAATTCATCATTTCTTGCTGCCTTGAATGGTACTTGATAACCTGTTAGCTGTTTATAACAACATGACATTTTTCCTACTTGCCTGATCCTGAGCCAATAATTCAGAAAGTTCACCATTTGCAGGATATTCTGGAGTCACCTGCAAGACATAAAAATGTAGTAAGTAGGAGCAGGAGTAACCTGGAGCTGCCGGTGTTGGACTGGGGTGTACCAAGTTAAAAATCACACAACACCAGGTTATAGTCCAACAGATTTATTTGGAAGCACTAACTTTCGGAGCGCTGCTCCTTCATCAGGTGGCTGTGGAGTATAATATCATAAGACACAGAATTTATACCAAACGTGTACAGTGTGATGTAACTGAAATGGTATATTGAAAGCGACCTGGATTGTTTTTTAAACAGGAATAGGCCTTTCAGCCCTTTGAGCCTGCTCTGCCAGTAAATATGATCATGGCTGAGCACCTAATTCAGTGCCTGATCCTGTTTTCTTCTCATACCCTTTGATCTCTTTAGCCCCAGAACTATATCTGCCCCTTTTTGAGAACATTTTGCGTTTAACCCCTTTCGATGACGGAGTCACCACGGTCTGGGTGGAAACTGAGCAGGCAACGCTGTCTCTGTTGGGGGGAGTGAGTGTCCGTGGTCACTGTGAAATGGTAACGTTTGATATGGATTGTGACTAGGTCACAAAATATCTGGCAATGCTGAGGAGGTCAGGCAGCATCTGTGGAGACTGAGACAGTTCATCTTTCATTTCATTAGGTTTTGTTATCTCATTACTGCACTGGCTAGGATCTGCCAGGCCAGAGATTAAACCCTGGACCCTACTGGTCAGGGTGGCTTGAAATCCAAGCAAGGAGCGTGTATAGCTGCTGCATTAAATTCTGCAAGAAGCATGTTAATTAGTAATCCCAGTAAACGACATTAGGTTAAGGCTTGTGACTCAATACGTCTGGTTCATTGCCTTATATTCTTCTTCTTCCTCTGGTAGGACTGAGGGGTACACTTACCACGGAGCACAGCCCATGGTATGACCCTGTGTGTGGAGTCTGTTCGAGTGAGATGGCTGCTGAGGTACAGTTACCACATGGTTCTGACTGACCAGAAAATCCTCTCACTCTCCAGCCCCGTTCACCGGGAGCCTGGCTGCAGCACCCGACATGGATGCCAGAAAGTCTGCTTCACAATGTTCCTGATTCTCTGTGGATCGGCTGTGGAACTCAGTTAGTCTATCACTGCACAGCTGCTTATATTCAAGAGATGTTCATGATCCGAAAGCTGAACTTGGTGTTTGTGTTTTGAATTTCACATTCTTATCTACTCTTTAATATTGTGGGTGGCACGGTGGCACAGTGGTTAGCACTGCTGCCTCACCGCGCCAGAGACCCAGGTTCAATTCCCACCTCAGGTGACTGACTGTGTGGAGTTTGCACGTTCTCCCCGTGTCTGCGTGGGTTTCCTCCGGGTGCTACGGTTTCCTCCCACAGTCCAAAGATGTGCAGGTCAGGTGAATTGGCCATGCTAAATTGCCCGTAGTGTTAGGTAAGGGGTAGACGTAGGGGTATGGGTGGGTTGCGCTTCGGCGGGGCGGTGTGGACTTGTTGGGCCGAAGGGCCTGTTTCCACACTGTAAAGTAATCTAATCTAATCCTTCAAATCTCTGGCCTAGCAGAAATCTATCCACCTCTGTCTTAAAGATACTCAATAATGACCTCCCCCACAGCCCCACCCCCCCACTTTCAACATCTGCTGAGGCAAAAGTTTCCAAAGCCACACAATCCTCTGAGAGCAAAGATTTTTCTTCACCTTTGTCCTAAAAACGGTAACTGTCATTTTAAATGTGACTCCTAGTTCTAGACTCATAAGAGGAAATGTCATTTCGACGTTCACCTTGACAAGACCCTTCTTTAGATAAGAGACAAAAAAAACTATACGTAATATTTGAGATGTGGTATTACCAATGAGATAGAACTGAAGCAGAAGAGCCTTTTATGGTAATTCTCCTCATGTTAAAAGATAGCATTCCATTAGCCTTCTTAATCAATTGCTTTACTTGCACTCACTCAATCTCTGCAACTGCACCCTCCCCTCACCAAGGCTCTGGCTCTACCATTCTCACAATAGCCTGTTATATCTTTTCACATACTAACCTTTTACGACTCATTCACTGGAGCAGTAAGATTTCTTTGCACTTTGGAACTCTGCAGTCATTCTCTATTTAGTTAATGCTCTGCTATTTTATTCTTCCTACTAAAATGAACATATAAGTATTTTCCAACCATTGCCCTATTTTTCTTCCTACTAATTCAACATTTCTACATCCATCTGTAACCTCAAAATGTCCTCTTCATAACATACTTTCCTACCTATCTTTGCGTCATCTGCAAACTTAGGCACCATGTCCTCACACCTCTTCAAAGTAATTAATATTGTAAAATGTTGATATGCCAGTACAGACACCTGAGGGACCCCAATGGTCACATCCTACCAATCTGAGAAAGACCCATTTCTATATACTGTGTATTTTCTATCAGACAGCTAATCTTCTGTCTATGCTAGCATATTCCCCTATGTATGTGCTCTTACCTTGCATTAACCTTCTATGTTGCACCATGTCAATGCCTTCTGACAATCCAAATCACCTTACACCCCATGATCCATGGTGCATGTTGTTATTTTAAAGATTGCCAAAAATTGGAGACATGTGATTTCCTTTCATAAAACCATGCTGATTCTTCCTGATGACCTTATGTTTGTCTAAGTTTCCAGTCATATCCGCCTTCATGATTGATTCAAACACCTTTCCCATGACAATCACTAAGATGACTGGCCTATAGTTTCCCGTTTTCTGCCACCCTATCTCTTGAATGGAAAGGGTTGTATTTGCTACCAGAATGTCAGGAGTATCAGAAATTGGGTTTGCTGATTTCTACACCTAATATATTAAACGGTGCTGTTGCTCCTGATGAGCTAAACTTAGATTTTGGAGCATCACTTCACAAAATTGGCCTTATTTAAAGCGGCCAGCTGGCAAAGAACCAGACGCAACATGAGGAAAACATTTTTATGTCGAAGTGGTTAGGATTTGGAGTGCTATACCAGATAGGATGGTGGAACCATATTCAATAGTAGCTTTCAGAAGGAAATTGGATAAATACTTGAAGGAGAAAAGAAAATATGGGGATAAGGTGAAAAATTCAAGGATTGCTCTTTTGAAAGAGATGATCTAGGATTGATGGGCTGAATCTTCCCATATTTTGGTGACATGTTGTTTTTGTTGAGTTTCATGGTGGGTTTCTCTCTTCGAGGCCTAACGAGCGTGATCATCCCAAACCCACTGCATTAACTGTGTCTCACTTATGGAACCCCACTTGTCGGATTCCTCCATGTGCTGTACATTGAAATGCTCACCACCATTGGGATACCCTGGGATATCTGGCACTGCTGCCATATTGAACAGACCATTATGCACCCGGTCATGTTCTTTCAGTCCACAGCTGTACAGTTGCAAACATGGCAGTGTCCAGCTGAGCTGGAGGTTCCTCTGGATGGAGTGGTACAGAGGATGGAAGCTCCTCTTCACTCAGATCCAGCAGAGGAAGCAACAACACAAAATCCTGCTCCATGGTCAGCCTCTGGGTCACTCTGGCGTCTGCAGCATGGCAAGTACCCAGCAAATGCAGGAAGAAGGTCATACCCTACCAAGGTAAGTGGCGCCATCTTCTCTCTGTTACCTCACACTCACTCTATCCATGCAGGTGCATCCATCCCTGACCTAAGCTCTTGCTCTCACTGTTGTCTGCAACATCTTCCTTCTCTTGTTCTCACCCACTCCCAAACCCTCCACTCCAATAATCCTCAATAGCATCTACATTGTTTACTCACTCACACCTCTCCCCCTGCTGGCACCATCATTAACAGCTGGGCCAGTCCAGTGCAGACACATCCAAGTGAGCAGCAATGTTTGTTGATCTGCTATTACCTCCAACTCTGTGATTTTTAAAAAGCTTGCCACAACCTCAACCACTGTGGACACAGTGCTTTCTCTCTTTAGACTCCTATAGGCACCAATGGGATATCCAACGTGGCTACTAGCATAACGTCCACGCTACAAGACATTCCCGCTCCCTAAGTCTGAGGAAGAGAACACAGATACAAACGAGGAAGCACTGGCAAGGCAGCCTCCTGCACTCCCACCAGCTCTGATCCCCACCCCTTGGTGGGTATTTTATCTTGATTAGCGCTGGCAGCAACTGATGGTGAGCACAGCGCTGCCACATCTCCGCAGCTGGTGAAGGGGAAATGCCTCAGGCTGCTGGCAATCGGTTGACTGCCAAATACCAGACCACTGCTCAACCCCAGGAAAAAACCATGTTACGGTGTTGGCACCTAGGGACTTACGCATATACACAAGCAGCAGGTAGGGATTGCCAGGGCCGCCTGACACGTGGCCTACAGGACTGCAGCAATGCAGTTGGCACCCTGCTGCCTTGATGGACAGGAGGGTGGCTGCCTTGGAGAGCCAGCTCCAGCATTCTCCATGTCTACACTGACCCTGTACTCTATTGCTGCAGCTGTTCAGCAAGGTGACAGAGGGGTGCCAAAGAACCCTGGCCTCACTCCAGGTGCCCCTTCCTCACAAGGAGGCAGGGTAGTTGCCAGGGGGCATCCAGTCAGATGAGGAAGCATATATTGGCACCCCCTCCCCCACTGAAGTCTCCTTTGAGGAAACTCCAGAAGTGACTGGGCCCTCCATCTCCAGCCTGCACCGCTCTCCCCTCCACCAGGCCGGTGGGAGGTTTAGCTGTGGAAAGGAGCACACACACTCAGCGGGAGGGAGGAGACAAACCTGAGCCTGAGTCTGACTGTTTGAGCAGTGACCAGGCAGCTTTTACACCCACATCTGAATGGGCAAGGTAGGTGCTTCCTTCTTCTGAAGGACGGGGTTCCACGTTTGTGTGATGTGAGGGTCTTCAGAGGACAGTGCCATTACCCAGACTGAAACACCCTGACGCATGCTTTGTGAACAAGAGACATTCCTGTATTCCTTGCCTCAGGTGCTCCTGACCATGAAGCGATAATGACTGGCGGAATAAACCTCACTAATGCCTGTGATGAAGTAGCTATGATTATTTACCTGGAAGGATGGAGCCTATTTGCCAAAGTAACAGTAACCTGCCCTTTACCCATTACCTACCCATGACGCAGGAGCTGCACATGTCACAGCTTGGGCCATTAGATTTGAGGTAGTACTAGAAGGAATGGTTTCTGTACCTTTAGTATTGTGGTTGTGAATGGACTGAGACTCAAAGAGACTGCTGATGAGGAAAAGTGAACAGAAAATGACAAATCTGTAAACTTATTGACATTGAAAACCAATGTGCCCCCAGAAGGTGTTCTTTCTTTCGGTGGTGGCGGTTGGGGGGTTGGGGGGGGGTGTGGGGGGGGGGAGGGTTGGTGGGGAGGGGGAGCGCACACTGCTGGGTGGAAGCAGCGAGCACACGCAGTGGAACAC
Source organism: Chiloscyllium punctatum (assembly GCF_047496795.1). Taxonomy (NCBI): domain Eukaryota; kingdom Metazoa; phylum Chordata; class Chondrichthyes; order Orectolobiformes; family Hemiscylliidae; genus Chiloscyllium; species Chiloscyllium punctatum. Next base: position 16,372,999 of record NC_092743.1, read on the forward strand.
ATTGGCCTTGGAGGTTTGGTCAGGCAATCCCAGAAGTGCTTATGTCTACAGGGCTGAGACATGCTGGGCTGAAGCTTACCAGAAATCACTGAGGCTGCAGGGTTCAAACAGGAATCAAACAGGAATAGCCACATAGTCCATATAGCCAACATTTCCTAATTGCCTGTCTGCTCTGTGCATACTTATAGGCTCCTGCCATTGCTGCCTTCATCCTAGTGACTTCTAGTTAATTATATTGTTCACTGATTCCTGGTTCCTCAAGACTGCAATAAAACCACTTCAGATCATTTAACATTGATTTTTTTTTTGAAGCACAACTCTGGTAACAGCAACTCGCACAATTAGCAGTAATAATGGAAGACTGAACTCTCAAAGGGTTGCTCACTCAAGGTTCCTTGTAGTTGTGCAAACATTTAGAGCTGCATTTTCACCACGGAAGTGGGAAACAGGAGCCAGGGTTTTTTTTTAAGGTTGTGAAATTGTTAGTGGAGGGAATATGATTAAATTTTATGGATTCACTGAACAATTAATGGGTAGGCTCCAGAAACAGCAGAGCTCAGCAGAGGTCATCCAGCTGGAGTAAGAAACTGACAGCACTTCGACAGCAAGAAGGAAACCCGCAGACGTTTACTCAAAACCTGAATTAACAAATAAACAAACCCAGCCATGGTGAGTGGGGGCAGGAGGTGAGTGGATGAATGGGGGAAGGAGTTGGGGTTGGGGATGGGATTGGGGTTGAGGATGGGATGTGGAATGGGATTCGGGATTGGGATGGGGTTTGGGATAGGGATTGTGGTTGTGGATGGGAATTGGAATAGGATTAGAAATGGGAATGGGATTGGGGATGAGAATGTGGAATGGGAATTGGAATAGCAATGGGAATGAGGTTGGGGATGGGGTTGGGGAAAGGATATAAATGGGAGTGGAGATAGGGATTAGGATTGAGATTGGGATGGGAATGAGGAGGGTGATCAAGGTAGTTTGAGGAGAGAGATGGGGGTGAGGATTAAGAATGGGAATGGGGATGAGGAATGAAATGGTGATAATGATGAGGAAGGAGAGGGAGATGGAGATGGAGATGAAGTTGTGATTGGATTGGGGATGGGGAATGGGAATGGGGTTAGGATGGGGATGTGGAAAGGGAATGGAGATTGGAAAAGGGATGGGAATGGGGTTGGCGTTGGGGACAAGGATGGGGTAGCGGATGGGGAAAGGGACTGGAGATTTGGATAGGGATGAGGGGGATTTGGGTGGGGATGGGGATGAGAAGGGAGGTGGGGATGGGGATGAGATATGAATGGAAATGGGATGAGGGTGGGGATGTGGATAGGGATGGAGATGAGGAAAGAGTTGGTGAGAGGGATGAGGAGGGTGATAAAGTCATACAGTCATAGAGACGTACAGCACGGAAACAGACCCTTTGGTCCAATTTGTCCATGCCAACCAGATATCCTAAATTAATCAAGTCCTATTTACTAACATTTGGCCCATATCCCTTTAAACTCTTCCTATTCATATACCCATCCAGAAAACTTTTAAATGTTGTAATTGTGCCAGCCTCCAACACTTCCTCTGGCAGCTCATTCCATAGACACATCACCCTATGTGTGAAAACGTTGCCTCTTAGGCCCCTTTTAAAATTTACCCCTCTCACTCTAAACCGGTGCCCTCTAATTCTGGACTCCCCCACCTCAGGGAAAATACCTTGTCTATTTACCCTCATGATATTATAAGCTTCTGTAAGGGTACCCATCAGCCTCTGATGCTTCAGGGAAAACAGCTCCAGCATTTTCAACTTCTTCCTGTAGTTCAAATCTTCCAACCCTGGCAACATCCTTGTAAATCTTTTCTGAACCCTTTCAAGTTTCACAACATCCTTCCTGTAGCAGGGAGACCAGAATTACACACATATTCCAAGGTGGCCTAACCAATGGCCTGTACAGCTGCAACATGTCCTCCCAACTTCTATACTCAATACTCTGTCCAATAAAGGAAATCAGACCAAATGCCTTCTTCACTATCCTATCTACCTGCAACTCCACTTACAAAGAACTATGAACCTGCACTCCAAGGTCTCTTTGTTCAGCAACACTCCCCAGGACCTTACTATTTAGCGTTTCAGTCCTGCTAAGATTTACCTTTCCAAAATGCAGCACCTTGTATTTATCTAAATTAAACTCCATCTGCCACTCCTCAGAACATTGGCCCATCTGATCAAGATCCTGTTGTGCTCTGAGGTAACCTTCTTCGCTGGCCACTACACCTCCAATTTTGGTGTCATCTACAAATTTATTAACTATACCTCCTATGTTCACATCCAAACCATTTATATAAAAGACGAAAAGCAGTGGACCCAGCACCGATCCTTGTGGCACTCCACTGGTCACAGGCCTCCAGTCTGAAAAGCAACCCTCCACCACCACCCTCTGCCTTCTACCTTCAAGCCAGTTCTGTATCCAAATGGCTAGTTCTCCCTGTATTCCATGAGATCTAAACTTGCTAACCAGTCTCCCATGGGGAACCTTGTCAAATGCATTATTGAAGTCCATATAAAGCATGTCCATCACTCTGCCCTCATCAATCCGCTTTGTTACTTGACACGACAGAATGAGTGGGGAAGGTGGGAGGGAGGGGTGTGAGGTGTGTGGGGGAGTGGAGGTGGGGTAGGGCGATGTGCTGGTGCGCTCAAAGATTCAATGTTACACTTTTTCCTGCTAGTTCAGGCCATTGAACTGCTTCCTGCACCAGGAGAAGGAAAGGGCCACAATGATGGAACTGCTGACTTCCTCAGCCACATCCAGTTATACCTTGGTGGCAATAGCAGGCTTCCTATTCCTGTTACTGGGGATAATCTCCCTCTGACTCCTCACTGAACCAGGGATGCTATCATTCCTGTCTAAACTTTGGTGTCACTGTACACATCCCCTCAATACTCTGGTGACCTTTCTAAATAGATCTTGCACATACGTGCCCTCCAAATCTCCAATGATTATAGAGGCCTAACTTTGCAAATGGAACCAACTGTTCACTTCAGTCTGGGTTGTATTTGAGGAACCGTGAAGGAAATAAAAAAAATCTTGAGAACTTACACAGCACCTCCTGAGGATGTCTAAAACTAACAGAGCATTTTAGAAGAGCAGTCATTGTTGTAATGTAAGGAACTTGGCAGCTAAATTGTGCATTGCAAGCTCCCACAGACAGGATTGGGATAATAGTCATGGTGTAGAAAACTCTACAACTTTATAAAAGGCTCTGTTCCCACGTTGTATTTCAGGACTCTCAATAATTGCATGTGTCTGGTCTATTTTTCTCTTGATTATAATATAAACACAACAGTGACTTGGAGCAGAATCTTCCCAGGCCTGAATGTGGGCATTGGGAAAACTGGGTGGGCGGAGTAACTTTATTTCCTGTTTGAGTATGCAGCCTCTAATTGTGAACAGCATGAGGCTCTTCACGGAGCAATTGTATTAATCAGGCACTTGCACAGTCCAACTGTGGACACCTCCAACCCTGCATGTGAAATGCGTACACTGCCTCACAATGTGGGATACAAATCCTGGTTACAAGCAACCTTGACCTTGTCACCAGTTATTGCAGATTGAAAATAGTCTTCTCTGTGAAGCAGACGTTACCAGAGGCAACCTTGAAAGAGGTGCCTGTGAGCAATCATTCACAAAGACCATCCACCATCTCATTGGCTGCACAAGGGAATGCAGCTGATTTCCTCTCACTTTGAACTGTAAATATTTGCCAACATGCCCTTCTATGGGTAATGTGAGGTGGGGAGGTGGACAGACAGGTATCAGTAATCATATCGCATTTACATTCTGGATTAGTGGTGCTGGAAGAGCACAGCAGTTCAAGCAGCATCTGAGGAGCAGTAAAATTGACGCCTCGGGCAAAAGCCCTTCATCAGGAATAGAGGCAGAGTGCATTTACAGTCTTTTACTTTTTTTTGTGTGACATGGCTTCTGCTGCATTCATCAAAATACCTTCCTGTGTCAAAGGTCCATGTAGAGACAATCTAGGTCTGACTTTGTTGGAGCCCCCAGTGTCTTACTGTATGGAGGAGGATGTCAAACTGCCGAAGGCCAGATACCTAGAGTATAGTTACTGGGGAACAAAGGCGAAACATCCCCACTGACCATGGCAGATGATTATCTTGTACAACTCCCTGAATTCTACTAAGCATAGATAAAACACGGCACATTCTTTGACACCAGGCCTCCTGAACAGGAGGTTCAATGCTTACATCAATCTACGAGTGGGCGGGGATAGGGCGCCTGTTGTAGATTTCAGATACAATTTGACACTCCGTCTTTACATGCTGCCATCTGCAGAATTGAAGCAGGAAACATGGGACATGGACTCTGAGAACTGGGAGAGTGGCAATAGTTTTCCAGAGAGGAAGATGAGGACGTTGAGCAAGAGGAACATCATCTTCAACAAGACAGCAATCTGCAGTGTCGGATGGATCAAGCCCGAGAGGACTTCATTGAAACCTGATTCTAACAGATGTCAGCTCAGTGCAGTAAGTTGACTGTAAGTTTATTGCTCCTCAAAAGTCATTTAGTCCCCGTCTGTTCCTAGAAGCAAACATGGCTTTTGCCAGTTTTTAATATGCTTTTGTTGTTGCTGAATAAAAGTAAACATTTTCACCCATTTGAAAGAATTCCAGGATGTGAGGCCCCACGCTGAACAATGAGAAGATGTTAGGTTGCGCTAGGCATTGGGGAACAGTCGCTCTCCCATAGACAGGGTTCTTGTGTGGGATAACACTAAAGACGTGTAATCCTGTGTAGTTTGGTTCTTACATTTGCGAACATGCTCTTGTATTTGCAATGAAGTGTCAGCCTCGCCACTTACACACCCTTGGAAGTGTTTCTTTTTGATTCCCTCCCACTCTGGATATAGTGAAGGGATGCCCCTGGTTGGCAGTGCTTGACTGGGGGCAATAGCAGGGCTTGAAAATGACACTGGCGTCAGGAGTCCCAGGAGGTCCTGACAGTGGCAAGTTGTTCGACTTCTGGCAAGAGGGAAGGTTGATTAGACAGGATACTATAGATGAATGGTTCATCAGTAATGAGGCCATGTTTGGAGGAATTTCACTGAGGCTCACACAAAGAAACCCTCAATGAAACTCACCAAAATTACCAGGTTCTGTAAACCTGAGCCCCAAGTTTCAAATATTCCTATTACCACTTTATGTGAGAAGGAAGCAGATTGTTATGAGCATGGTTTGTGATAGTTCTAACATACATAGAACTTGATTCCATAAGCACCCCTTCATTCCTTCCCTGTTGCTGGGTCAAACTCCTGGAAGTCCCTTCCTAACAATTCTGTGAGTCCCTTCACTCCAAAGACTGCAGCAGTTTTAGAAGGCAGCTCACCACCCATCGTCTCCTGGACAATTAGGGGACTCAGCAATGAACGCTGGCTAAGCCAGCAATATCCACATCCTATGAACAAGTTAAAAAAAAAACTACATTGAAACACAGCACAGGAACAAGCAATGAGCCCAAATGAATCATGCTCCCCACCAGTCTGCCATTGGAATGCGAAATTATCATTTGGACTCAGGATAGCCGCAAAGTTGATTAATTTAGATATTAGTAACCCTTCATTAATGCTATGTGAAATTGTTTATCTAGGCTGGGATAATAACAATACAACCAGCATTTAGATCCCAATCCATCACTGGATCAGAGAACAACACAAGGCGGCAACATAACTTAAATCCATTTGCTGTTTCCCTCAGCAAGGTCCATTCTTAAAGTCAGTTTGAAACCAGAATAGAATAACCTTGATGATTTGCTTATTGTACAGGGTAATAATAATTGGGCAGGCAGAAACAAAGATAATTAACTGTAAAGTGCATATAAAACTGGAAAGACAGCTAACTATGCAATTACAAAAAGGAGCAAAAGATCAATTTATGTGTTCAGTGTATTTTCCAGAGAAATCATAGAGCGATGCGTATACATAAATAATAAATAGCAATACCTTCAACTACCCAGTCTCTCTACTTGATCAATACTTTAAAGAACATTAGATAATCAAACAACTGTATTAAATTTAGTCTGCTCCAGAACAGCATTCCTTCTATTTTCCTTTACATTCCTACTGTTAAAATAAAACATGCACACGCAAGTTTTTAACTCTTTGAGTGCTGAATGACTTTTGCAGTTCTCAGAATATATTGGTTGTGTGGAGGATTCTGTTTTTGGTCACGTGGTCAGAGTGATGGTGGTGTATCTGTGGGAGCAGCAGGATTGAGAGAAACTCATGCAAATTCACATAATCATCAGCATCCAGATCTACAAAGGGTGTTGGGCACAAGGAGACAATCCATTCAAGTGTCTTCATGTGGCACACCTTTGCTGATAGCTGAAGAGACCAATCCTTGAGAAGCAGGATCTGCCACACAATGTCATTTATAAACCTTTCAAGTGTGATTGTGAGTTGTTGTTTCCAGGCTTGATGCTTGTAGCCAAATCACTGTAGCCATGGCTCATGGTGCTGACGCAAGTCAGTCCACAGCAGGTGCTGTTGGTCATGCTTGGAAGCTGTGTTGAAGCCAGGGAACTTTCAACCATAAAGGGCCACTTCTATCAATTGAGGATTCTCAAACATAGAAACACAGAAAATAGGAGCAGGAGTAGACCAGTCCATCTTCCAGCTTTGCTCCGCCATTCAATGTGATCATGGCTAAATATCTAACTCATTACCCTGTCCCTGCTTTCTCCTCATATCCTTTGATTCCCTTAGCCTTAAGAAATACATCTGGCTCCTTGAAAACATTCAACGTTTTGAACTCAACTGCTTTCTGTGATAGAGAATTGCATCATCGCTCTCTGGGTGAAGAAATTTCCCCCTATTTCAATACTAAATGGCCTACCCTGTTTCCTTAAAACATGGACTCCCAGTCATCGGGAACATCCTTCCTATATTTACACTATCTAGTCCTGTCAGAAATGTATTGGTTTCTATGAGAACCCCTCTCCCCCACCGAGTCTTCTAAAATTTATCCGCATTTAATCCCATCAATTTCCCCAACTCTATTTCTCTACTAATACTAATTTCCTCCAGTTTCTCTCTTTCACTAGGCCCTGTGTTCCCCAATATTTTTGGGGCATTATTTGAGTCCTCCTTTTGGAAGACAGAACCAAAGTTTGTATTCAATAAGTGTGCCATCTCTTTGGTCCCCATTATACTTCCCCTGATTCTGACTGTAACAGAACTATATTTGCTTTTATTAATCTTTTCTAACTTCACGTACCTGTAGCAGATATTACAATCAGTTTATATGTTGCCTGCAAGCTTACTTGTGTATTTTATTTTCAAATTCTTAATCAACCCCTTTGACCTCCTTTGACTGTAAACAATTCCCAATTCTCAGGTCTGTTACTTTTTTTGACCAATTTGTGTGGCCATTCCTTTGATACAATATTATCTCTAATTTGCCTTGTTAGCCATAGATCATAGAGTCATCCAGCATAGTAAGACTCTTCAGCCCATTAACTCTATACTGATTTATCTATATTAATCCCACTTTCCAGCACTTGGACTTTAGGCTTGAATGTTACGATATTTCAAGTGCTCATCCAAGTACTTTTTAAAGCTTGTCCCTCCTGCCTCAACTACCCTCCCAGGCAATGCATTCCAAATTTCCACCACCGTCTGGATGGAAAGATGTTTCCTCAACCCCCTCTGAACCTCCTGCCTTTCCCCTTAAAGTTATACCCCCTCATTATTGAACATTTAATGAATGGGAACAATGGCTTCCAATTCAACCTGTCCACGTACCTCATAATCTTATACACTTCCATCCTGCACCCCCCCCCCCCCCCCTCCCCAGACGTTTCTACTCAAAACAAAACAGGCCAAGCTTATCCAACCTCACTCCACAGGTAATTGCTCCATCCCAGGCAACGTCCTGGTGAATCCCCTCTGCACACATTCCAGTGCAATCACATCCTTCCTATAGTGAGGTGAACAGAGTGACACACAGTACTCAAGCTGAAAAGGTTTGGTGAAAAATAATATATTTTCTTTATTTGAAGATCAGGCTATATAATGGTGGAAGGCTCAGTCTCAAGTTTTGACTTTAACTCCTACTTCTAAACTGAGCACATTACGGGACTACGACACCACTTCCTGTAATTTTTAGTGACTAACAACAGATTAAAATACACCCTGTTAAAGCTGAAGAAATCATACCACAGCATACCCTTTTTTTCCTAAACTAAAGTTCACAGACCTTTTTTTTACATGGATCAAGGGAAAATAAAACTGTTATGAATAAATTTTATGAGCAATAAATTTATATGTCTCTGAAATGCCTCGACGATCCATTTAGATTCAGTTATAGTTTTTTTTTGCTGGAGACTGCTGTGTGTTTTCAGAATGCTGTTTAATGGTGCTTTGTTCCTGTCACTTTGATCAACAATATGATTACTTAGAATTTCTGATTGTGATTTTCTCCTGATTTGACATCTCTTTCATTGCACTGAACTGATATTTGGTGTTTGTGAATATAGTGTAGGTTTTGGGAATATGCTGAACATTTCTGTTGGATTAATGTGTCATTAGATGGGTGTTGTCTGTCCAGGTTGAGTAATTCCTTACCAGAATGCTGGTCACGGTTGTCTTTCATCTCCTCTTATTTTTTGAATAATACACTCTGTGTTGCTGGGAGGATCGATGAGTGATGATTGGGGGAATTTGTCAGTGCTTGTCTGCTGCATATTACTTCATGTATTAGTTCTACAATATGATGAAATATTCAAGTTCAGAATGGCTACGTTTATTCACTTCAAACTGCTGTTTAGCCAGTTGGTGGAACATCTGTATTGCAGAGTTATTTGCTCGTCTTTCAGGGTAAACAGTATATGCAGTCATTGTCGTCTGTATTCATGCTCATTGTCATTGACTTTTTGATGGCTCAGTGACTTTGCAAAGTGACTTTATGAGGACAGGACTTTGCAAAGTGGTTGGTCCATGATCACTAGAGGCATAGTGTCCACAAAATGGAATATCTCAGTGACCAAGGTGAGTTATTGCCTTGAAAGTTGTATGTAATAGATTCCAGGGATAGAATCTCTGAGTCATTTTAAATGGTTTGGCTGGTTGCTTGAATCATTACTTTCCACTTCTGTGAGTATGTACATTTCAGTGTGTGAAATACAAAGATGTTTGCACTCGCACTGGTAGCCAGTTTTGAATATAGGGTATGCTGAGTCTTCATCTGTGGGCATTTATTCTGGATAGGAGACAATACTTCTGCTACTTGCTGCAAGATGCATTGATGTCCCAGAATGAGGTATAGGATAACATTCTGACAGAGTTTCATTAAAACCTATGCACAGCTTTGTTTATTATTCCATTGCATGTCAGCTCACCATTTCTCCCATATATGAAAGTTTGAAGCTTGCAGACTTCTTGACAAATCTTCAATTTCTCATGGTGCCACTAACTTGTATTCTTCCCTTTCAAATTAACTAATTAATTGCAAGTCAAAGATTAAAGAGTTTTGAGAAGATTTGTAGCTCAGGTTGAGGTTCTGGATGTAGGTTTTCTTGCTGAGCTGGAAGGTTCATTATCAGACGTTTCGTCACCATACTAGGCAACATCTTCAGTGAGCCTCCGGACAAAGGACTGCAGATGATTCCTGCTTTCTATTTCTATGTTTGGGTTTCTTTGGGTTGGTGACATCATTTCCTGCTGTGACATCATTCCTTATGGTGTTGCCATTTCCTGTTCGTTTCCAGGCGATGGTAAATGGGGTCTAACTTGATGTGTTTGTTGATAGAGTTCCAGTTGGAATGCCATGTTTCTAGGAATTCTTGTGAGTGTCTCTGTTTGGCTTGTCCTGGGATGGATGTGTTGTCCCAGTCGAAGTAGTGTCCTTCCTCATCTGTAAGGATACTAGTGAGAGAGGGTCATGTCGTTTTGTGGCTAGTTGATGTTCATGTATCCTGGTGGCTAGTTTTATGCCTGTTTGTCCAATGTAGTGTTTGTTACAGTTACAGTTCTTGCATTGTATTTTGTAAATTACATCTGCTTTGCTTGTTGTCTGTATAGGATCTTTCAAGCTCATTAACTGCTGTTTTAGTGTGTTGGTGGATTTGTGGGCTACCATGATGCCAAGGGGTCTGAGTAGTTTGGCAGTCATTTCTGAAATGTCTTTGATATAGGGGAGAGTGGCTAGGGTTTCTGGACATGTTTTGTCTGCTTTATGGGTTTGTTGCTGAGCAGCTAATGAACCTGAAAGACCCTATACAGACAACAAGCAAAACAGATGTAATTTACAAAATACAATGCAAGAACTGTAACAAACACTACATCAGACAAATAGGTAAAAAACTAGCCACCAGGATATACAAACATCAACTAGCCACAAAATGACATGACCCTCTCTCACTAGTATCCTCACATACAGATGAGGAAGGACACCACTTCGACTGGGACAACACATCCATCCTAGGACAAACCAAAAAGAGACACGTATGAGAATTCCTAGAAACATGGCATTCCAACCAGAACTCTACCAAAAATCACATTTTGTTGGACCCTATTTACTACTCCCTGAGAAAAAGAACAGGAAATGACATCACCATAGGGAATGACATCCACCAACCCAAAGAAACCCAAAAATATAAATAGAAAGCAGGAATCATTAGCAGTGCTTCGTCCACAGGCTCAGTGAAGATGTTACCTAGTAGGGTGACAAAATGTCTGAAAATGAACCTTCTAGCTCAACGAGCAAATCTACATCCAGCACAAAGATTGGTATAGCAATAATGTGGTTTCTGAATTTGCTAAAATGAGTATTACTATATACAAGTAGTGTTAGTTGGGAAGCTAAATATCTCCAACTGACATCCACTTTTGCTGCTTATGGACAGAGTACACATTGGGTGTTTACAGCATCACATCCTGTTGAGGTGGTAAGTAATTGATAGTGGTTCAAAATATATCCTTGAAGCTGTATACACATCATATCGCAACAAATGGTGAAATAGTGTGAATTTTTTTAGTTTCTTATTCATTTATGGAATATGGGTGTAATTGATAGCATCGCATTTACACATCCCTTATTGCCCTGGAGAATGTGGTGATGAGCTGCCCCTCCTGAACATCTGTAGCCCTTCAGGTGTAGGTGGACCTATAGAAGAAGAACGTTTTAGAATCGAGGTAAACCTAGATGCCAGGGATAAACTTTAATGTGACATCGGTTGTGGTTTGGTCAATAGCCCTCTCACCTCCTGAAGGTTGTCAGTTCATATTGCACATTAGCGATTATGAAGGAACAGTGATATATTTCCAAGTCAATATGATGAGTGGTGTGGAGGTCAAATGACAGGTGGTTGTGTCCCACATGTCTGCTGCTCATGTCCTTTAGGATTGTTGTGGTCCTGGGTTTAAAAGGTATATTTTCTGAAGAGCTTTGGTGAGCTATTGCAATGCATCTTGTGGATGGATTCTTGAGTGCTGTTGGAGGCAAGCGGACAGAAATCTGAATCAGTGTGAGAAAATACATTTTAAAATTTCATAAAATAGGGCACATATTCATTCATAAAACAGGTGCATAGAAAATTTCTTTTATTAATTTCTAGCAATAAAAGGTTAAAAATTGAGTTTAGCAGATTACACTATGATTCATTATATTATTCTGGAAATAAAATCACCTCCTCAGTCAAGCAGATTTTAACTTTACTTGGATTATGCTTGGTCAATATTGAACTTTTCTGACATGGACTGAAATGGGTAGTTCCAGTTAAAGTTGTTTGGGTCAAATATCCTCCTGCCAAACTATAACTACAGTGGTTCCTAATGTTTTTAGACTTTCATCTAGGCCTAGCTGATTGGTGACATACAGGATTTGCAAAAAAGGTAATGATGTCGTGACTCTAATTGCTATGGAATGGCAAACCCAAAATAGTGTGGTACCTCCAAATAAGGGTAATATCCGGCAAAACAACAATGATGCTTCCTTGAAAACAGGAAATTGATATATTTTTCTCATGATCGTGAGCTGAATGGGGGAATAATGCAAAAGGGGGAGAAAAAGGCTTTGTATTTGTGTAACCAAGATTTTATTCTCAATCTCTAATGTGCAATATGAACTGACAACCTTCAGGAGGTGAGAGGGCTATTGACCAAACCACAACCGATGACACATTGAAGTTTATCCCTGGCATCTAGGTTTACCTCTGTTGAGAGAATTTGCAATCAGGATATTTTCTTGGAAAAGTCACGAGTGACTTTTGCAAAACTTCAGCATAACTCTTCAGTTCACAGGTTGACGCAACATCAAGGGCCAAAGGGCCTGTTCTGCGCTGTATTGTTCTATGTTCTATGTAACAAGGTCCAATGTCAAACTGCATTTTAATCCTAAAAATAAGGGGCAACTTCTTCAGGGTCAGAAATTTCATCATATGCAGGCAGATTCTGTCTTTTGCAGACTAATTTAGATTATCATTAAACTGTATCAGTTCAGTTGGGATATTATTCACAGCAAGGAATATACAACATTAATAGTTTTTTTTTGTACTAGCTGAAGTGATGGATCCCAGGAGACAATTTAAAATGTATGGCAGATGAAACAATATCTTTTGTATTGAGAGCAAAGCTTTATAACTTCAGTAGCTTTAGTGAATGTGGCCTTGAAACATCTTTACATTGAAACTTCCTCCCATTCTGTTAAGGCAATGTGATGTTTGGATAAAATCTTTGCAGCTGACATTTCTCGAAAAAAACACAACTGCTTCCTATCATCCTAGATTTATTTTCTACAGTAATTCTTTAAATGCTGAGCTGATTGTTCTCTACTGGTTTAAATCAGTTTTCAATGGTTAGGATTGCTGCTAAGTCTGTCATGTAATTGTGTTGGGCCTATTAGTATGCCCTCAAGTCACTGGACCCAAAACGTTAATTCTGATTTCTCCCAACAGATTCTGCCCTCAGTCTCATCCAGACAGGTTGAAAAATCTCAAATCTGTTGGACAGGACAGATGCTAAGAGATTGTTTCTTGTAGTCAGAGAATCTAGGTCAATCCATCAGGATGAACGGTTGGTCAATTAGCACTGAGATGAGAAGAAATTTCGTCACTCAAACTTTTCAAAATTCTCTATCCCTGGGGGGTTGGATACTCAGTCACCTGAATACATTCAAGACAGAGGTTAATACATTTTTGGAGACAAAAAACTGTAGGCAGTGTACAGGAAAGTGGAATTGATGTCAAAGATTAGCTGTGAACTAATTGAATGGTGGAGGAGATCCAAAGGCCGTATGAGAATGTAAAAAGAAAGATCATAAAGGGAAACCATGGTTGCCATTTATCTTGTGCAAAGCCCTGTTTGATTCATTGTTAAGATATCTGAATATTTAGAAAATATAAGTTTCTTATGAGGGGAGTTATAAATCTGTTGAAGTTTTGCAGCAAGTGTTTTTTTAAGGCCATATCCAATACATTAAATAATCCATTGAGAGCCCATTGAGCAATTACCATTTCTGTAAAACAGCAGCAACAGAACACCATGAAGAAACTGTTTTTGGAGGGATCTCGGTGGATGAAACCAATGGTTTATGACATTGTGACCAAGAATTGTACATGAATATTCAATGTAATTGACAGATGTAAAGTAAGCCTTTGAACCCTCTCCTTTGGGTACCATTGCTGCTAAAGGCTTTAGTAATGACTAACAACAGCTAATGCAATACATAATATCCATCCTGTAATACCAGTGGGAGGTTGGTAAGTACTGTACATTATATTTATCACCTGCCCTACTACCGGCAGAAGATTTTAAAAGGCCAGAACTATGTGACTGCTTGTGAATATGATGGATGAAGAGCTGCTTCTCCTCTGCCCTACCCCACAGTTTTAAAATGCTCCTGACCTGAAGATACTGATTAATTTAGAAGTTTATTCCACAGTTGCAGTGTCTCTTCCCCTTACTCCCAACTCCGATGCAAACAGCCATTCACTTGTGCTTCGATAGTGAAGCCACTTATTTGCAGAAGTTGAACTCAATGTTGTTCTGAAAATGTCTGCAAATAAACATTTCTCAAAGAGCTCAGTAACAGACAGTAACCAACAATAAGAACACTGACTCTTCAGTGAGTTTGTCAACTTTGCATCTGAACCACTGCTCCCATATTTTTCGATGCCAGGTGCTGGCAAAGGAGAATCTCAGAAGAAGCTGCAGCCCTCAGTCTCATCCAGACAGACTGAAACAACCTCAATCCTGTTGGACAACTGCAACAGCTGAGTGTCCTGTGCTCCTGTCCTCTGACTCTCCTTACCTGCCTCACTCCTGTCCATGATGATTGACCATATCAGAAACACCCTATTCAAAGGGATGTGAACACCTCATTGTAGAAAACATCCAGGTAATTTTCCTCATCCTATGTTATAATGCCTGCAGTGACTGCACCTACACTCTAAGCCAAAGCTCCTGAAGTCACAAACAGTTACCGCAGATATGTTTGCCTTGGACCACACTGGCATCGATGAGCTTGCACATATGATGTACACTGTTCTGAAGAGGGGTCACTGGACCCAAAACCTTAATTCTGCTTTCGCTCCACAGATGCTGCCAGACCTGCTGAGATTTTCCAGCAATTTCTGTTTTTAATAAATCAAAGGACTCGCCAGGTTTCAATACTTGGCAATAAAATAGCTGTTCATTATGAGCAAATTGTCTTTAGCCAATGGCAGTTAGTAAATATAAATTGTAAATTTATAATTCCACAACTGTATCCCTTCATAAATTTCCCCTTCACAACCGACACACAAAGACAGACAAGGCAAAGATATTAAGGGTGGAAAATAAAAGATTAAGAAACACAATTCAATAGCACCAGTCTGACCACAGAACTTAATAAGTTGCTTTTGAATTCCTTTATTGTTGTTTGCTGTTGACACAAGCTTATTTGCACACTGATGCTCTCTTTTCTTCAACAACATTGTTGTCAAACCATTTTCCTTTGGTGCAGAGCTCACAGATTTGGTGGTGTCTACTTCTGTTGTGACTGCTCCACAAAAATGCTACATCGTATACAACTCAGAATACATTCCAGCAAATACGTCTTTTTAAAACTGCAGCCGTTTCATTATACCATCTCCTTGAGTTTAAGGAATATCTTCCACAAATGTGGGAATCTTTTAAGTGATTTTAAGTTGATTAGAGAGCAGGCCAGGCATGCTCCTGTGAAAATGAAGAACTGGAATGGCAGAACTCGGGTGACAATAGAAATCATCAGTTGAGAATGTGCTGGATAGGCACAGCAGGCCAGGCAGCATCTGAGGAGCAGGAGAATAGACATTTCGGGCAAAAGCCTGATGAAGGTCGGTTATAAGACCATAAGACCATAAGACATAGGAGTGGAAGTAAGGCCATTTGGCCCATCGAGTCCACTCCGCCATTCAATCATGGCTGATGCGCATTTCAGCTCCACTTACCAGCGTACTCCCCGTAGCCCTTAATTCCTCTAGACAACAAGAACCTATCAATCTCGGCCTTGAAGACATTTAGCGTCCCGGCTTCCACTGCACTCCGTGGCAATGAATTCCACAGGCCCACCACTAATTGGCTGAAGAAATGTCTCCGCATTTCTGTTCTGAAATGACCCCCTCTAATTCTAAGGCTGTGTCCACGGGTCCTAGTCTCCTCGCCTAACAGAAACAATTTCCTAGCATCCACCTTTTCAAAGCCATGTATTATTTTGTACGTCTCTATTAGATCTCCCCTTAATCTTCTAAACTCCAACGAATACAATCCCAGTATCCTCAGCCGTTCCTCATATGCTAGACCTGTCATTCCAGGGATCATCCGTGTGAATCTCCGCTGGACACGTTCCAGTGCCAGTATGTCCTTCCTGAGGTGTGGGGACCAAAACTGGACACAGTACTCCAAATGGGGCCTAACCAGAGCTTTATAAAGTCTTAGTAATACATCTCTGCTTTTATATTCCAACCCTCTTGAGATAAGAGACAACATTGCATTCGCTTTCTTAATCACGGACTCAACCTGCATGTTTACCTTTAGAGAATCCTCGACTAGCACTCCCAGATCCCTTTCTGCTCCTTGGATGCTGCCTGACCTGCTGTGCCTTTCCAGCACCACACTCTCAACTCTAATCTCCAGCATCGGCAGTCCTCATTTTCGCCTAATAGAAATTATCAGCTGAGTTAAATAAAAAGGAAGCATACTTAAAGTCCAGGTGATTAAAAATAGACAGAATCTTTGAAGAATATAGCAAAAGTAGGAAGGTGCTGATATGGAAGTTTGAAGGGCTAAAAGGGGCTATGAAATGTCCTGGGCCAGCAGAGGTGAGGAGAATTCCAAGGCATTTTATATATATATTAGGACCAAGAGGGTAGCTAGAGAAAGAATAGGGCACTCAAGGGTGAAGGACAGAGGTTATGTGTGCAGCCAGAGGAAATGGGTGAGATCTTAATGGATACTTTACATCCATATTCACCAAAGAGAGGGCTGTGAGGAATGTTGAGGTTAGCGAAAAGTGTGTGAATACTCTCGGGCAGGTTAGCATAATGAAGGAGGAAGTGTTGAGTGTCTTGAAATAGATTAAGGTCGTCAAGTCCCCTGGGCCAGATGAGATCTACCCAGGATACTGTGGGAGGCAAGGGAGGAAATTACTGGGGCCTTAGCAGTTCTCTTTGCATCCTCTTTGACCTCAGGTGAGGCTCCGGAAGACTGAAAAAAGGCCAATGATTTTTCTTTGTTGAAGAAGGGAAACCGAGATAATCCAAGTAATTATAAGCCAAGTCAGCCTGATGACAGTGGTGGGGAAGCTATTGGAGAAGATACTGAGACACAAGAATTATTCATATTTGGAAGTGAATGGACTTTTTAGTGATGGGCAGCATTGATTTGTGGGGGCAAGGTCATGTTTCACCAACTTGATTGATTTATTTGAGGAGATTACAAGATTAATTGATAAGGGAAGGGCAGTGGGTGTTGTCTACATGGACTTTAGTAAGGCATTTGCGAAGATACTTCACGACAGGCTGTTACAGAGTCTCATGGGATCTGCACGAGTCAGCTAAATGGATACAGAACTGGCTTAGTCACCGAAGAGAACGTAATGGAGGAATGGAGATCACTAACTAGTGGTGTTCCATGGGGATCAGTGCTGGGACCTTTGTTGTTTGGAGGAAAATGTAGATGGCCTGATTAGAAAGTTTGCGGATGAGTCTAAAATTGGCTGACTTACCAATCGTGAGGAGGATTGTCAAAGGATACAGCAGGATATAAACAGATTGCTGATTTAGGCAGAGAAGAGGCAGATCTGGGGGGATGCACTTTGAAAGATCAAATTCAGGTGCGAATTATCCAAAAGTAGAGGAATATTTAGGAGCATTGACATACTGAGGGATCTGGGTGTACAGATCCCTGAAAGTGGCAACACAGGTGGATGAAGTGGTGGTCACAAAGGCATACCTTTTTTGGATTTACCTTCATTGGCCAGGGCACCAAATATAAAAATTGGCAAGTTACATTGCAGCTGTATAAAACTTTAGTTAGGCCACATTTGGTATATTGTGTGCAGTTCTGGTTATCACACTATCAGAAGGACATGGATGCTTTGGAAAGGGTGCAGAGAAGGTTTACCACGATGGTAACTAAAACCTTTAGTTATGAGAAGAGGTCAGATAAACTCGGATTGTTTTCACTGGAAAAACAAGGACTGAGGGCCAACCTAAGAGAAGCCTACAAAAGAGAGGCATAGATAGGATAGATAGTTAGAGGCTTTTTCCCAGGGTGGAAAGGTCAACTACAAGAGGGCATAGGTTCAAGGTGAGAAGGGGAAATGTTGAGGGGAGAAGTGCAGGGAAGATGTTTGACAGAAGGTGGTGGGTGCCTGGATCTCACTGCAGTGGAGGTGGTGGAAACAGGCACCATAGTAATGTTTGAGATCTTTACCTTGATATATACATGGACAGGAGGAGAATACAGAGATTGACCCCATGTGTGGGCAATAAGTAGTGGATCTAAGTAAGGAATAGGAATCACTGCAGGCTCAGAGAATTCAGAACCTGTGGAATTCTCTCCCACAGGAAGTTGGTGGCACCAGTTCATTAGATATATTCACAAGGGAGTTGGATGTAACCCTTGCAACTAAAGGGACCAAGGGGTTTGGAGAGAAAGCTGGAGCAGGATACTGAAAATGAAGTGGTGCAGACTCGAAGGGCCGAATGGCCTATTTCTGCACCTATTGTCTATGTATTCATGTGACATACCTTGTGATGAAATGCATTTTGGAATTGCATTTCCTTGCTCCTAAAGGGGGAGGCATATAAACATCATATCCTTTTATTTTATTTTTACAAAACAGCACAAGAACAGGCCTTGCAGCCCACCAAGCCTGCAGTGATTCCTATTCCTTACTTAGATCCACTACTTATTGCTAGGCTGACTATTCTCGATTAAACCTTGTTTCTCTAAGTGGAGATCAGTTTTGTCCCTCAGAATTTTCCAATTAGTTTCCCCTACCACTGATGTTGGACTGGCTCGTCTATATTTTCCTGGTTTGGTCCTCTGCCTTTCTTGAATAATGGTACTACATCAGCTATTTTCCAGACCTTTGGCCCTTCTCTTTTGTTTATTCAGGATTTGACAGGCCCACTGTCATTTCCTGTTCTGCCTTCCGTACAGCAGTTTGGGATATAACTTAGGGGAAGTTTCCAATTTTAAGCCCTTTAAAACTGATAATGCCTCTTCCTTTTTGTTGTAATTTGTTCAAGAGTATCACAGTCATCTTCCCTGATTTCTATAACTATATCATTCCTGTCTATCGTGAATACAGATATAAAGTACTCATTTTTTTGGATTTTCAAAAGGCTATTGATAATGTCTCAATAAAGAGATTAGCCTGAAAAATTAAATTTCATGGGATTGGAACTCGTACTGAAATGGATAGAGAACTGATTGGCTGACAGGAAACAAAGTAGCAATAAATGGATTTTTATCTGAGTGGCTGGCAATAGCAGGGATCTAGGGGTATAGCAGGGATCAGGGTTTGGCCCCTAGATATTCACAATGATTTAGATGAGCGAACTACACTTAATATCTCCAAGTTTGCAGATGACATAAAGTGGGGTGGGAGAGTATGCTGAGAGAAGAATGAACAGATGCTACAGTGTGGTTTGGACAAGTAAGTGAGTAAGTACATGACAAGTGGCAAATGGATACATGCAAGGTTATTCACTTTTGTATCAAAAACAGGATTCATTATTTGAATGGCAATAAAGTGAGAAGGGGTTGGTACAACGAGATGTGGGTGTCTTTGCACACCATGTAGCTGCAGGAGGCAGTGAAGATGCAAAGGAAATGTTAGGATTCGAGCACAGGAGCAGCAATGTCTTGCTACTGTTGTACAGGGCATTGATAACACCACACCTGATGTATTATGCGCAATTTGGACTCCTTACCTGATGTTCAGGCTATGAAAGAAATGCAAAAAAAGGATTACCAGGCTGATTCCTTGGATGCTGGGGCTGATCTACGACAGGGAAAGTGGTTTGGTGAGAACTATATTCATGTGAGTTTAGAAGAGTGAAGGGGGACTTGCTAGAAACCTATAAAATTCTGTCAGGATTCAATAGGGTAGAACTAAGGAGTCAAGAACCAAGGGTCACAGCCTAAGGATAAGGGGTAGGCATTTTAGGATAGACATGTCTCACCCTTCACCTAGACATGTGGTGAGCCTATGAAATTCTCTGCCATAGGAAACTGTTGAGGCCAAAAATAGTGAATACTTTCAAGAAATATGTAGATATATTTCTTCGGGCTAAAGAGATCAAAGAATACGGGGAAAAAGCAGGAACATCATGCTGTGTAGGATGATTAGCCATGATCATATAGAATGGTGGAGCAGGTTTGAAAGATTGAATGGCTTACTCCTGCTGCTACATTCTATGTTTCTATGTTCTGTGTTTCTATTTAAAGCCTCACAGTTTGCCACATAAGTTCCCAATGGGCCCACTCTTTTCCTGGAAATGCTGTTTCCTCTAATATACTTATTAAATATCTTTTGATTGTTTTCTTTATTTTATCTGCCAATGTTCTTTCATGACCCCTCTTTATTTTCCCAACCATTTTTTTCAGTAAACCCCTGCACTTTTTATATGCCTGTAGAGATTGTAGCCTTCTAAGTGTTTCAGCAGACCCTGTACTTTCGCTGTTCTTGGCTACACTTGCCCTTGTAGCCTAAGCAATTTACTATATTTTTGCAAATTCATTTTTGGTCAGATTTATCACTAAGTCAGCTGACTGCATTAAAAATCACACAACACCAGGTTATAGTCCAACTGGTTAAATTGGAAGCACTAGCTTTTGGAGCATCGCTCCTTCATCAGGTGGTTGTGGAGGACACAATTGTAAGACACAGAATTTAAGCACTTACTTAAACTGGTTCTCTAACTGGTTTATGTATTCTTCTCATGTGGTATATCACCTAAATAAACTTCACAGAAAGGTACTTCAACTACAACTTGATTCATAAGTCTTTGGAATGTCACTCAAGACTTTTAAAAAATAAATGCTGTGATTCTATATTGATATAATCCATTTGATGTGATAAAGGCACTCCTTCACTCTTGATGTTAATAGCACTTGACAATATCCCTCCAATAGATCAGTTTCAGAAAAATAAAGCCCTGTGAATCATGCCAATACAATCTTCTAAGTGAAGAATCTGCTTTCTTGACAGTGTTTACTTTGTTGTAGTCTACAAAATGTAGACAATCCATTGGCTTAGGAACGAACACCATCAGTGAACTTTAGCTGCTTTGGCTAGGTTCAATTAAGTGATTCTCCAGGATTAATTGAATTTCTGTTTCTATCTGAGCTTATTTTGATCAGATTAGATTCCCTACAGTGTGGAAACAGTTCCTTCGACCCAACCAGTTCACACCGACCCTCCGAAGAGTAACCCACCCAGACCCATTTCCCTCTGACTAATGCACCTAACACTATGGGCAATTTAGCATGGTCAGTTCACCTGACCCACACATCTTTGGACCGTGGGAGGAAACGGGAGCACCTGAAGGAAACCTACCAGACACATGGAGAATGTGCAAACTCCACACAGACAGTCGCCCGAAGCTGAAATCGAACCTGGGACCCTGGTGCTGCGAGGCAGCAGTGCTAACCACTGAGCCACACTTTCTCTGGACTTAACCAATAAGTGTGCTGTTTTATCGTCACTGCATCTCCTAAACATTATGTCTAGTTAACATCCTATGTCCAGGAATATCTTAATGATACACACACACTCTTACATACTCACACACTCACACAGACCCTCTCTCATACACATGCTCTCTCTCATGCTCACACATATACAGCCCCGCACACTCACACCCATGCACAACTTTCTCACAGGCTTATACTTCATCACACTCACACACTCATAATTTACCAAGCTTTCACACACGCAAACACACACTCTTTCACGTGCATTCACACCCACGCACACACTCACATGTACTCTCTCTCTTTCTCTCTCCCTCTCTCTGTGTCTCTCTCTAATGCACATGCACACACATATAAGTCTATGGGTAAATTTGTATTTGCAGATATATTCTATTTTGTTCAAAAAATGAACAATCTGCAGGCAGTCAATCCATGTAATATTTTGTAAATTCCACTTTGGAAATAGAACCAGTCTGACTCAAGATTGGGATACAGACAGACTAACCTCTCCCTTTTAATGCATTATCTGTGCTGAGATAGTACCTTTTGTTATAAAACGCTAAGTTATCTCGAGAAGGTGACTTAATAGGTGATTTCCATATTAATGAACTGAAATCTGCAACCGATTCTAAAAAATGAAAGACTTAATAACAATCTAGGTTTGTTCAATATATCATTTCAGTTGCATGACACTGTAATCTTTTTCTATAAATTCTGTGTCTTTTGATCTTATTCTACACAACCACCTGATGAAGGAGCGGCGCTCTGAAAGCCAGTGTTCCCAAATAAACCTATTGGACTATAACCTGGTGTTGTGTGATCTTTGTGGGTTTGTCCATCCCAATCCAACACTGGCTCCTACACACCATGTTTACGATTTTTGTTAGACTTCTTAGGAATCTTTATAGATCTTTCTTTTTTCTTTCCTTTAAATATAAAAGCACAATGTAACAGTATTTCCATATCGATGAATGACTCGCAAAAAGTTCACTCTATTGTTCCTTTTACCTCAATTTTACCGTCTCTGTCGTCCTCCACTACTCCTACCACCGGACACATTTGCTCCTTCCTACCCTTTTCCCTGAGATGGTATTGCTTTAATATGCTTGTTTGATATAACCAATTCTTTTTCCTGTGATCAGGAGCATCTATCAGATAAGTTACTTTACTAACCCTCCTAACTACAGTATGTTGTACAACTGAATTTCGCTTTCACAGGCTCACCATAAAAAGGCAATTGTACCAATACTTTGTCTCCATATGAAATGTTCTAGTCAAAGCATGTTTGGCAGCCATTCTTTCATTTTTGCTTGTGAAGTTTTTAAATCTGATGCAATTTTACACACTCTCTAAAAACTTGAACTTACAAAGTAATTTGGTGGCAATGGTGGTACAGCACCAGGGTCCCAGGTTCAATTCCAGCCTTGGGCGACTGTCTATGTGGAGTTTGCACATTCTCCCCATGTCTGTGTGGGTTTGCTCCGGCTTCCTCCCACAGTCCAAAGATGTGCAGGTCAGGTGAATTGGCCATGCCAAATTGCCCATAGTGTTAGGTGCATTAGTCAGAGGGAAATGGGTCTGGGTGGGTTACTCTTTGGAGGGTCAGTGTGAACTGGTTGGGCTGAAGGGATCCACACTATAGGGAATCTAATCTAAAACAAAACATTGAGGAGTCATCTTTCTGCTCTAAGAGTTTCTCCTTAATCAATTTTAAAGGACCTCATACTCCATGGACACAAATTAATTTGAAGGGATTAAATCCAATAGATTCATTTTAGGAATCTCTGGTAGCTAAAAGGAATAAATCTAACCCTTTGTCCTAGTCCTGGGGTTTTTTGTAACAATATGTGTTAAATGTTGTTTTGAAAGTTTGATAGTATCTCTCCAAACCTCCCTGTATTGATGAATCATATGTGGTTGACTAGTACATCCCGAAAAAATTTAGGCATAAAGTTATAACCTTGATCAGATTGTATCTCAATCAGTAGGCCATAGTGAATATTATTGAGTAAGTTTTTCTACTAATGTCTTAGTTGCAATTGTCCTTCAAAGAAAGCTTCTGGAAATTGGGTTTCCATATGCATAATTATAGGGATCTATTTCTATCCACCTTATATTTTGGTTAATAGCCCCACAGAATCTACTAAAACTTAACTGGATGGTCCTTCAAAATATGGTATAGGTATCAAAGATGCCATGTTTTAGTATTCCTGCCACAGGAAATGTTATGTGCTATTCACAATATTTCTTCCAAAAGCATGGCAATACCACCATCTGATAAACAGCCATCTGTTCTACAGGTCTGTGAGGGTGTCTCCTCATTAGAACACCATTCTTCTTTGGGACGGGCATGGTGGCTCAGTGGTTAACACTGCTGCCTCATAGTACCAAAGACCTGGGTTTGATTCCGCCTTGGGTGACTGCGTGGAGTTTGCACATTCTCCCCGTGCCTGTGTGGGTTTCCTCTGGGTGCTCCGGCTTCCTTCCACAGTCCAAAAATGTGCAGGTTAGGTGAATTGGCCATGCTAGATTACCCGTAGTGTTCAGGGATGTGTAGGCTAGGTGCATTAGTCAGGGGCAAATATAGGGTAGGGGAATTGGGTCTGGGTGGTTATTCTTTGGAGGGTTGGTGTGGACTTATTGGGCTGAAAGGCCTCTTTTCAATGTGTGTGGTTCCATCATTCTAAGTAATAGAGCTCTGCCACTTCTCCAACCTCCCCTTCAGTATGAGCCACCTGTGCATTCTTATTTATCCCTGAATTTGCTTTCTGAGCCTCAATTAATGTTGACATGCCAAATATTTCCTTTGAATTACCCTGACTGCTGAGGAAAGTTTCAGTTACTTGAACACCTGCCTGTGCTATTACTTTGACCTCTTGCAATGGATTTTGTTTGTTCATGGGCTGCTTGAGGCACCACACACAATGGAAAAATATCTGGAAGCTGTTCTTGTTACTGGTCTGTCTCTTTAACTTCCTCTGACTTTATGAAATAATGGGGAAAGCTGTGGTCTCTACTTTAGCCAAATCATTACATGGGCCATTTGTTTGCCGGTATTTTCTTATCTCCTTCTGCAATCAATAAGAAAAAAAGGCACACTCCAAATGCAGTTTGACAATGGAGCTGGGATATACTCTCCAATTATCCTGTTTGACAAACACTTTGGATTTCATTGAACTCTCTGGAAAGCAAACTGAATGCTCCTCCAGCAGAAGTGTTTGAGCAGCTGTTGTGTCCACTAATGGACTTAGCTGCATTTTTAGAACAAAAGTGAGTTGTCTTAACTTTTGTGGAAGAAAAATGCTTCCTATTTCACATTTACCCCAGTCAATTCACCTGCATTCATTGCAGCTTTAAACTTCAGTTTCTGTTTGTAGTTGAACCTTACAATTAATGTCTTAGGACCAAAAGTTCCCACTTTACTTATGAGGGGAAGTCCATTCAGTATAATCATGGAAAGAAGTGGATATTGAAAGGTAACAGTGTTGCTTGCATTCCCCCAGGAGAAATCTGGGTGCCTGCAGGTGTTCTGGAAGGAGATTGGGAGGAGAGGACCAAGACCTGGATTTCCAACCTGGAAAATGCACTCTTTGACCTGTTCGAAAGATTGAACTCTTAAGAATGCATACTGTCCCTAGGTTGTATTACAATGTGATCCTTATGGAAGCATCTCAAAATACACTCTGTAAACTCAATTTAATAATCTGTAACTGAAAATGTGTTGCTGGAAAAGCGCAGCAGGTCAGGCAGCATCCAAGGAACAGGAGAATCGACGTTTCGGGCATCAGCCCTTCTTCAGATTCCTGAAGAAGGGCTGATGCCTGAAACGTCGATTCTCCTGCTCCTTGGATGCTGCCTGACCTGCTGCGCTTTTCCAGCAACACATTTTCAGCTCTGATCTCCAGCATCTGTAGTCCTCACTTTCTCCTCCTTAATAATCTGTAATCCAACCAACACTTTGCACATCTTCCACCACATGCAACCAATAGCCTTCTATATGTCAGCAGCAGAGATGGGGACTAGCGATGCCAAAACTTGAAGTTCAAATCCCAGCTGCAATTATTTGAAAATGGAAGGCACTTGAGGCATCTGAAGACACAGTGATACAGGCTTCATTGAAGTTCTATGGGAATAATAACTTGGATAAAGTTAGTAAAGATCTGTGCAAGCTCAAGTTCCTAAAGGAGATTAAGACCTTCCTAAAGAAAGAAAGCGTGGATCCCACATCAGAAATGGATAAGTCCATGAATTAACCTGGTCCGGAAGGTCAGTGCCACCGACCAATCACAAGACAATGCAGAGAGTGGGAACGAGCTAAATCATTGAAGCTCAAAAGTCAAGAACCTGGGATCAAATATTATAAAAATGAAAATGTCTCAAATTCTTGGGTCTAAACATCATTTAATATGAATCCATTAAAACTAACTAATAGCTTGTTATCGCATTGTAATATCTCCACCCCTGTCAAATGTTAGACCATCCATGTATAAAGATTATCAAAGATAGGATGCTCCACTAGAAACACTAGCCCATTTTTCTGGAAACTGTCCATTCATTGAAAATGCAATGATTAAACAACACAATCCGATCATGTCAAAATTACAAATATTTGCAGCAAAACTTGGCTGGACGATGTTTGTTGAACCTTGGTTGAAAGACAAAGATGGGTCATTATGGAAACCTGATTTGATATTTAAGAAAGAACAAGTGACCCCGGTGATGAACTTTACAGTTTGGTATGGGGACAACAATGATGCTTTAGAAAAAACTTGGGTTGAGAAAGTAAGAAAGTATAAACATTTAGATCAGGAGATAAACAAACTGACAGGAGGCTCCGAGCCCAGACACTTTGGTTTTGCTATGGGTGCTCATGGCAAGTAGCTCAAGATGAATGACACACTCATGAGGCTCCTGGGAATCGAGACACAAATCCTTTACTCAGGCTGTATCATGACGAACCATTTTCCTGATGCATGAACTTTCGCAAACATTTAGTGACAAGTGAAAGAATGACACAACCCTTCTGGTATTATGCTGTGGATGTTGAACACTAACACTATGATGCCAGGGTTTTGTATTATATTTGTGGATATTTAGTGTTAGCACCAGCATGGCAGGTTATAACATTTGATAGTGGTAAGAAAATTAAATATTTTATGTTTGACAGTTTAATGCTTAATTTAATATTCAACATTACAATGTTTGCTGTTTACTCTTTTAGTGTTAATAAAACAGTAAGTAATTCTTCAGGGTACTTGCAACAAATGAGACATCAAATGATGTTAATATCCTCAGATACGGTGGCACGGTGGCTCAGTGGTTAGCACTGCTGCCTCACAGCACCAGGGACCTGGTTTCAATCCTACCCTCGGGCAACTGTGTGGAGTTTACACATTTTCCCTGTGTCTGTGTTTTATCTGGGTGCTCCAGATATCTGTTCAAAAATGTGCAGGTTAGTGGATTGGCCATGCTAAATTGCTGGTAATGCCGAGAGATGTATAGGCTGGGTGGATTAGCTATGGGAGGTATCAGGTTGCAGAGATAGGGTGGGATGCTCTTTGGAGGGTCTGTGTGGACTTGTTGAGCTGAATGGCCTGTTTCTACACTGTAGGGATTCTATGATAACTAACCAGAATGGCTCTCAGCTCCCAAACTGTGGTGAATATTCCTGCTTGGTAAATTGGTCCTTTTGGCTTTTCTCAGAGTGACACGTAGACCTGGTTCTCTGCATAACATCAGTGGCTCACAGCTTGAGGTCTTGCACGATGCCAATAAGTGACGTAAAGGCTCAAATGAGGCACTCCCATGAGTGTTCCAAAATAGCCAGAAGGTCAATGGCAATATATTGCTTACATTTCCCCAGGGGAAACGGTGAGGTACCTAGGTGCCTTAATTGACAGGTATTCTGGAAAGAGATTGGGAGAAGAGGACCAAGACCTCGGTTTCCAACCTGGAAAATGCCACTCTTCGACTAATTTGAAAGATTGAACTCTTAAGAATGTATACCATCCCTAGGTTGTATTGCAACATGATCCTCACGCAAGCGTATCAAAGTACACTTTGTAAAGTCAATTTAATAATCTGTAATGCAACCAAACACTTACTACGCCTCCCACCACATGAAACAAATGGCCTTCTATATGTTAGAAACATAACTTCTGACCGACCAAGTGACCAATTCCAAGTCCCTGGCAAGTTTCAGATTCAGCAGTTAGTACTTTGTAACCAGTACTCTGCAGAATGTGTAAAAAAAAAGGCAGGGAGAATGCCGATGAAAATTTAGCAAAGCTGATGCTGGAAAAATTGCTGGAGTTGGTCGTGATATGATTATGGAATATTGCAGCACAACTGGCCCTCAGACTTGTGTCAGTTCATTGTAAGCATTATCCAGTAGCTGTGTTCACATTCCCCTATCGCATTCCCTCGAGCCTACAGAATATTTCTCCTTACATGTAACTTGGAATGGATTCGGTTGGACCAGACAGATACTTTGCTTTAAGCAGTTAAATATCTCATGGGAACAGGCTAGTTCACCCAATGAACTATTTTATTATGGGAAAAGATTGGCGTGGAACATACTGTACAAAAATATTGGCATTTGATACTTAAACAGACGATGTGAAAGTCAGATCCATGGCTACGTATGGCTTCTTCTGATTTCATCATAATAGTCCTTCCCACTGACATTGAATCACATGTTAGAATCCCCATAGAGATAAGTAGCTTTTGTAGAGAAATGTCAACTTTCAGTAACACAACAAGGTTTCACATCTTAAAACTTTGACAGAATTTGTGATGCTCCTGGGAGCAGGAAGCAAGGTGCAAACTTTATTTTGTGAGAATTCCTGATCATGGAAGTTTATAACTAAGTTTTCAGAGATTTAAAGGCAGATTAAATTTACTGATAACAAGTATCAGGTTGTCCTTTTGCAAGTCATACTGGCCAGAAGTAAGTTCCTCTTCTCAATTAAGATTTTCTTGAATGTGTAATACATGCATCTTATTAGATTTTTTTTTAGATTACAGTGTGGAAACAGGCCCTTCAGCCCAACAAGTCCACACCGCCCTGCCGAAGCACAACCCACCCGTACCCCTACATTTACCCCTTACCTAACACTATGGGTAATTTAGCATGGCCAATTCACCTGACGTGCACATCTTTGGACTGTGGGAGGAAACCGGAGCACCCGGAGGAAACCCACGCAGACACGGGGAGAACGTGCAAACTCCACACAGTCAGTCGCCTGAGGTGGGAATTGAACCCAGGTCTCTGGTGCTGTGAGGCAGCAGTGCTAACCACTGTACCACCGTGCCACCCATCTTCTACATTTCCCATGCACGCTAGAGCTGTACAGCACATGAGATAATGTATATGCAGCATTTGGACAGCATATCAGCTGTTTGTGGAATTTTCATTTACTTTAGATCATGTAGTGGTAGTTTAAGTTGCACTGGGCATGGAGGATGGCTGGGAGAAGGAGGCCAGAATGTTGTAGATGGCTGGTTAGGGTTGAAACTCAGTTTGGCCAATTCACGGAGATATCATGAAGGGCTAGCAGCATTAGCTGCAGGTGTCGGAGAGCCTGATGGATGTTCCTGGCTTACAAGAAATGAATGCCTGTCTGGGAGGCCTTTAAATTTGGTGGCAGGACTTTCAAATGCATGAGGTAATGGCAGGGCATTGACTTTCTGTCCTTCCCATTACTAGAGTCACAGTGCTCCTGATATATGCAAACACAGTGTGCTAAGAGCTGTGTAATTGCAGAAGAAAAGTCAACCTGTCCCGAATGGAAGTGGAACTCACATCTGCACCCATCACTGAACATTGACTGCACAATGGACGATTCTACTCTTTCACTTTTAAGCAAACTAGGACTACCATTGATCAAACATTCATTCCAGGTCCCTGGATTGTGCATTGGTAAGTCAGCTGAAAAGATATTATGATATTGACAAAATGAAAATTTTGTCATCCAAAACAAAAGTCCAATTCTTCCACAAAGTTTTGAACAGTGAGATGAGGATTTTGGGAGAGAGCATCAAATAAAGATCTCATTTCACAATTATACATGACACCATCTCTTGGGTAGAAATTCAGTTCTTCTGTACTCAGTCCAATATGATTCCCATCTCCTCAGAGGTTTCATGCGTTCCATTCCTTTCCTTGCCTTGTATTAGTTAACCCCAGAACTCACTTTCACATCGAGAGCTGCTATCATTTCTAAATGTGAACACCTCACAATTTCTTTCCAGAAAAACAACCTGGGCCTCCCTTTAATGTTTGACAGGTACGTCAACTGTTCTATTTTTGGCACACTTCAGAAAAGACTCAACAAAGAAAAAAACTGAATGGACCATGTGGCATTGACTTAGGCACTGGAATGGCAATGGCATAAACAGCCCTATCGACACTGCAAAGTCCTCCTTACTAACTTCTGGGCCTAGTGCCAACATTGGAAGAGTTCTGTCTGACTAGTCAAGCATAAGTCTTGACATAGTCATATGCGTGGAATACCAGACATGCAATGTCCTAGAAAGTGCCATCACCATCCCTGAATATGTCCTGTCCCACCGGCAGGACAGACCCAGCAGAGGTGGAAGCTCAGTAGCATATATTCAAGAGGGAGTTGCCTGAGAATATTGAACATCTACTCCAGACCCCATGAAGACTCAAAGCACCAGGTCAAATGTGGGCAAGGAAACCTTCTGCTGATTATCATGCACTGACCTCCCTTGGCTGATGACTCTGTGCTCCTCTGTATCGAACAACACATTGAGGAAGTAACAGTGGCTTGGCAGCAGCATTACTGATTGAGATGGTCAAGTCTTGAAAAACATCGCTGCTAGACTGTGTCTGCAGCAGGTGGTGAGGCTAAAACATACTTGACCTCATCCTCATCTACCTCCCTGCCTTAGATCCCAAGATGGTGGCAGAGTGGGAGACTACAACCAGAGCTCCGCCTGTTCCTTTTTTCTCTCTGTTTGTTTTTTCACTCTCGTGTCTTTTTGAGTCTTCTGTCTATTTCCTCTTCGGCCAATGACCCAGAGCAGAGCAGAAATGGTGGTCAGCAGGTGGACAAGGGAGTGGTCAGCGGCCCAGAGTGGAGTGGGGACGGTGACTAGTGGGCCCGAGAGTGAAGTGGGGGATGGCCAACAGCTGGAGCGGGGGATGGTCAGTGACCCAGAGCAGGGGGGGTGGGAAGTGACCTGGAGCAGGGGATGGTCAGCAGCTGGAGCGGGGGATGGTCAGTGACCTAGAGCGGGGCGGTAGCCAGTGACCTGGAGCAGGGGACGGTCAGCAGCTGGAGCAGGGGATGGTCATTGACCCCGAACAGGGGATGGCCAGTAGCTGGAGCGGGGGATGGTCAGCAGCTGGAGTGGGGGATGGTCATTGACCCGGAGTGGGGGTTGGTCAGTGACCCGGAACAGGGGATGGCCAGTAGCTGGAGTGGGGGATGGTCAGCAGCTGGAGTGAGGGATGGTCAGTGACCCGGAGCGGGCGATGGTCAGTGACCTGGAGCAGGGGGTGATCAGTGACCTGGAGCAGGCGATGGTCAGTGACCTGGAGCAGGGGGTGGTCAGTGACCTGGAGTGAGGGGTGGTCAGTGACCTGGAGTGGGGGATAGTCAGTGACCTGGAGTGAGGGGTGGTCAGTGACCTGGAGTGGGGGATAGTCAGTGACCTGGAGTGAGGGGTGGTCAGTGACCTGGAGTGGGGGATAGTCAGTGACCTGGAGTGAGGGGTGGTCAGTGACCGGGAGCTGGGGGTGGTCAGTAACCGGGAGTGGGGGGTGGTCAGTGACCCGGAGTGAGGGGTGGTCAGTGACCCAGAGCGGGGGATGGTCAGCAGCTGGAGCGGGGGATGGTCAGTGACCTGGAGCATGGGCTGGTCAGTGACCGGGAGTGGGGGGTGGTCAGTGACCGGGAGCGGGGTGTGGTCAGTGACCTGGAGCGTGGGCTGGTCAGTGACCGGGAGTGGGGGGTGGTCAGTGACCGGGAGTGGGGGATGGTCAGTGACCTGGAGCGTGGGCTGGTCAGTGACCCGGAGTGAGGGGTGGTCAGTGACCGGGAGCGGGGTGTGGTCAGTGACCGGGAGTGGGGGATGGTCAGTGACCTGGAGCGGGGAATGGTCAGTGACCTGGAGAGGGGGATTGTCAGTGACCTGGAGAGGGGGATGGTCAGTGACCTGGAGAGGGGGATGGTCAGTGACCGGGAGCGTGGGATGGTCAGTTACCTGGAGCGGGGAATGGTCAGCAGCTGGAGCAGGGGATGGTCAGCAGCTGAAGCGGGGGATGGTCAGTGACCGGGAGCAGGGGGTGGTCAGCAGCTGGAGTTGGGGATGGTCAGCAGCTGAAGCGGGGGATGGTCAGTGACTGGGAGCGGGGGGTGGTCAGTGACTGGGAGTGGGGGATGGTCAGTGACCTGGAGGGTGGGCTGGTCAGTGACCGGGAGTGGGGGATGGTCAGTGACCTGGAGGGTGGGCTGGTCAGTGACCGGGAGTGGGGGGTGGTCAGTGACCGGGAGCGGGGTGTGGTCAGTGACCGGGTGTGGGGGATGGTCAGTGACCTGGAGCGGGGGATGGTCAGTGACCTGGAGCAGGGAATGGTCAGTGACCTGGAGAGGGGGATGGTCAGTGACCTGGAGCGGGGAATGGTCAGTGACCTGGAGCGGGGAATGGTCAGTGACCTGGAGCGGGGAATGGTCAGCAGCTGAATCGGGTGGATGGTCAGTGACCGGGAGCAGGGGATGGTCAGTGACCTGGAGCGGGGGATGGTCAGTGACCTGGAGCAGGGAATGGTCAGCAGCTGAAGCGGGTGGATGGTCAGTGACCTGGAGCGGGGGATGGTCAGTGACCTGGAGCGGGGGATGGTCAGTGACCTGGAGCGGGGGATGGTCAGTGACCTGGAGCAGGGAATGGTCAGTGACCTGGAGCGGGGGATGGTCAGTGACCTGGAGCAGGGAATGGTCAGTGACCTGGAGGGTGGGCTGGTCAGTGACCGGGAGTGGGGGGTGGTCAGTGACCGGGTGTGGGGGATGGTCAGTGACCTGGAGCGGGGGATGGTCAGTGACCGGGAGCGGGGAATGGTCAGCAGCTGAAGCGGGTGGATGGTCAGTGACCGGGAGCGGGTGGATGGTCAGTGACCTGAAGCGGGGGATGGTCAGTGACCTGGAGCAGGTGGATGGTCAGTGACCGGGAGCAGGGGATGGTCAGTGACCGGGAGCGGGGGATGGTCAGTGACCGGGAGCGGGGAATGGTCAGTGACCGGGAGCGGGGGGTGGTCAGTGACCGAGAGGGGGGGGTGGTCAGTGACCGGGAGCGGGGGGTGGTCAGTGACCGGGAGCGGGGGATGGTCAGTGACCTGGAGCGTGGGATGGTCAGTGACCGGGAGTGGGGGGTGGTCAGTGACCGGGAGCGGGGGGTGGTCAGTGACCGGGAGTGGGGGATGGTCAGTGACCGGGAGCAGGGAATGGTCAGTGACCTGGAGCGTGGGATGGTCAGTGACCTGGAGCGTGGGCTGGTCAGTGACCAGGAGCAGGGGATGGTCAGTGACCGGGAGTGGGGGGTGGTCAGTGACCGGGAGCGGGGGGTGATCAGTGACCGGGAGCGGGGGGTGGTCAGCATCTGGAGTTGGGGATGGTCAGCAACCGGAGAGTGGGGTGGTCAGTGACCTGGAGCAGAGCGGGGACGGCGGCTGGTGGGCCCAGGGTGAAGATGGCTACTGGTTGGGAACTGGTGGCACCTGGTCAGACCATGTGGAAACATTTCTAGAAACACTGTAATATCTATCTTTTTATTTCTTATTTTTCTAACTTACATTTATGCTATCTCTATCTGTGATGTAGTGTAACTGTTTTTCTTTATTTTCTCTATTTTTTGTCCCTAAGACTTGTACCTAAGATGGCACTGTGTGTTGTCAACATTGTACACTTTTCACTGTATGCCTGTTCTTTTGTAACTTGAGTACACATGACAATAAACTTAATTCCAATTCCACTTCTAGTTGCATCTGTCCATGACTGTATCAGTAAGAGTGACCACTGCACATAATTTGGGGAGACAAAGTCATACTTCACTTTCAGGGGACATAGAGGGGTGATAGCTATAAGACAGATGTCAGAGGTAGTTTCTTTACTCAGAGAGTAGTAGGGGCATGGAACACACTGCCTGCAACAGTAATAGACTCGCCAACTTTAAGGGCATTTAAATAGGTATTGGATAGGCATTTGAGCGAGAATGCAATAGTGTAGGTTAGATAGGTTTCAGGTTGGTTTTATAGATCGGCGCAACATCGAGGGCTGAAGGGCCTGTACTACGCTGTAATGTTCTATGTTCTGTAACACACCATGTTGTGTGTGTGGCAATATCACTGTGCTAAATGGGACAGACTTCGAACATACCTAGTAACTCAAGACTGGGCATTCTTGAGGTGCTGTGGGCGACCAGCAGCAGCAGCAGCAGAATTGTACTTCAGCATAATCTACAACCTTGTGGAATGAATTAGAGTGGTGCTGGAAAAGCACAACAGTTCAGGCAGCATCCGAGGAACAGGAAAATCGACGTTTCGGGCAAAAGCCGATTTTCCTGCTCCTCGGATGCTGCCTGAACTGCTGTGCTTTTCCAGCACCACTCTAATCCAGAATCTGGTTTCCAGCATCTGCAGTCATTGTTTTTAACCTTGTAGAATGGCCTAATTCCTGGTCTTTGTTCAGAACTTTGATTTTAATGGTATTTACTGTTATTTTTGTGCAAACTGGACAAAAACAAACAGTGACCAGACAGGTAAACACCCTGGCAGGGAAATGTCAATTACTGCAAATCAACTATTTGAGCACTGAAAAATCAACATAAAGAACTGTGAAGTTGCTTTCCCTCAGCTTTAAGTATTAAATAAATTAATTTTAAGTTAGTTCACATTTTAAAAAAATTACTTCTTCCCGTATTTTTTAACTTTCTCTCTCTGCCTTTCTAGCCCTTCATTTTGCTTTTGGTACCTGATTTGACTTTGCACTAATTATTCCAACTTGGGTCAGATACTGCACTACTTTATGAATGATCCTTCAATTTGATTGCTTACAGTAGCACACGATTTCTAGCCCTATTTGCTCTGATGAAGATACTGTGTAAAGATACTGTGCTTTTTGAATGTTGGCTGACAGGAAATTGCAGTGCAAAATTCTTCATTGAATGTTTCTAGGAAAATTCAAGTCTAACAAAACAGCAATCGTACTGCTGAGAGCTAAATACAGCTGTTAGTTCCTAGTAATGCTGTTGTGGATTATAATAATACAGTTAATTATTACAAAAACATTTCATGGAGGACAATGTATTTAAATGGGTGCTGGCATTATTAGCGGCAACTATAATGCAGCTCATCCCAGTGAGAGACTTGTAGGTTGACCTAGGCTTTAGGCTTCAGGACCTGACTAGGCCCAGGTGGCTGCATTGGTGGCTGAGCATTCCAAACACCTTTATGGAGGTTAGATTTTAGACTTTAAGACCTGAACATTTTCTTACCTTTTGGGCCTTTTTTAAAAAAAAAGTTTCTTTTTGTTTAGTTCTGGTTTTGTAATCCAAGATGGAGCTGGACAATGATGACTTTGTACACTTTTCACTGTACTCGTGTAATCCTACACTTGAGTACACATGGCAATAAAACCTAATTCTAATAAAATCTAATTCTAAATGGGTCAAAGCACAACTGAGGTTTTGTTTTGCTAGCTAGCACACTGAGTAGTTGGTGTAGCTCACTTAACCCTCCTTCAGGGACCATAAAGGTTGATCTTTATTGCTGAGATGAAGGTGAGTACAGTGGTCTGTGCTGAAATAATAAACCCTACCTTCATCCAGTTATTGTGGATAAAAGGCAATGTACCAGTGCAAAAACTCAATGTAGTTACAGCTGGAACAGATATTATTCATGACCATTGTACATCTCAAAGAGGTATTGCCTTTATAAAAATCCTTTTTGGAAACACTTTCTGTTGTGTGGGAAGACAAACTTGCCCGTAAAATTGCTCAATAAAATTTCAATATTTAAACTATTAAAACCAGGTTCACAGAGAAAATCATGTCTGGGAAACAGAACCAAGAATTTCACATCAACCCCAGGCTGATGGTAAGTCCAAGTGAAATTATTTTTCTTTCAGAGGGACAGTGTTTCCAGATAATTAAAGCAAACTTCAAAAATAAAAGAAAGCTCCATACAGCCTTATGATCTTTCAAGATAGATGTATTGCTCGTTCCATTCATATTATGGATTGAGTATTAACAGTAAAAAGATAAAACTAATGGTAGATAGAAGGAATACTTTAGTAGAATCATGGTGTCACATGAAACAAGTAGTTCTCATTTTGACAGATGCCACCAGACCTATTGAGTTTCTCCAGCACTTTCTTTTTTTCACATTTTGGTGTGGATATCTGGTCGGCATGGACGGGTTGGACCGAAGGGTCTGTTTCCACTATGACTCTATGACTCTAAGTCCAATACTTTGCTTTTATAAAAGTCTGTTATAAACATATGTCAGTTTAGGAGAAATGACAACAGAAGATAGTAGAAGTGATGCATATATTGGGGATGGCCAGAAGTAATTTTCTGAATGTGAAGGATGTGTAAACAACAACAGAAGTTCCATCTACTTTCCTGAGTGCTTCAGAAACCTAGATAATGTGTAATGATCTGTGAAGGAAAGTAGAGAGGGTGCTAAAATGTACGGTAAAAATTCTGTTTACATATCATAAGACAGATAAAGGAATACTTAAAATTGCAAGAACAATAAAGATCTCTGAAAAGCGACATCCTGAAAAGAAAACATCAGTATTTTGGCCATTTGATCAGACATGGAAAACGACAGAGATCTTTTCAAGAAGGTAAAGTGGAGGGCAACATGAAATGGTGGTCAACTTGGAAGAGTTGGCTGATAAACGGCTGCAGATCAGCTACAGTAAGTGCATTCGGATGGAGCAGGACAGCAGAGTATGGTATAGAATGAGCAAGATCACCCGGCAGGAGTGCCAAACAGCAGGAGCAGTATTGCTAGAAAATTTTAAAAAACATAATGAAGCATGGTACTCAATTAAAAAAATCAGTAAAATAATTGTAACCCAAGCAAACTGTAATGCTGCCCAGACTTTGTTGACAAGCTTTTTGAAAATGTGACATTGTCACTGACTCATACCATTTGGTTATGATCTCAGCTGATGATAATGTTAAAGAATTCAAGTTTCACACTTAAACCTTTGTCCGATAGACTGTATATTTCAGTTTTGCAGTTTGTTTGCTGTGGTAGTCAGTCACTGAACATATTCATAATGAGTTGCCAATATAATTTAAATAAAATAACATCAAAGTTTATTACACAGAAGAGAAGAAAATCAGGATATACTTTACACCAACTATCTGGAATAGTCATATTGGTTCTTCGGAGGAGTGTAGTCAGAGTTAATTCAGTGGCACCATATCTTGCTCTCTGTACAGGAGGCTGCAAGAATGTGGAAGAGCAGTACTTACAGGGAATCCTTTAGTTTGGTGAACATACACATTTCTGAGACCAGAAACATGATGCCAGGATGGCATGTTGCCCTCCTGGTGCCAGGGTCAACGATGTCACAAAGTGATTGCAGAGCAGACAGCCAGATGTCATGGCACCAATGACCATTAGGAAGGAGGAATGGAATCCTGAAAGTGATTTCACAGATATAAAAGGAGATTGAAAAGCAGGGTCTTCTAAATCTCTATCCCAGTCCCATATGTTAGACAGCATAGAAATAGAAAGTTCAAATGATTGAACATATGCCAAAAACAAAAAAAAACTAGTGTAGGAGGGAAGGTTTCTGAGGCATTGGGACGAGCTCTGAGCAGGTTGGACCTGCAGAAGATGGATGAGTTGCAGCTTGGCAGCACTGGGACCAACATCTCCACAGGCAGATTAGCTAGTGCTGTCGAGGAGGATTTATATGAGATTAACAGGCGACTGGAACCCAAGATGCAGCTCAGAACCAAAACTGGTAAGAGGAAGTAAAAGGGTAATAAGCAGAAATAGAAGACAAATGAAGCATAACATAAGATGAAAATGAAGAAAAATATGAAAAATACTGAATAAATGGCTCTCTATTTGATTATTTGAATGCACAAATTGAGGTAAACTGATATGGTTCAATTTGTGATAGGCTGACTAACATTGGCAATTGAAAATCTAAGGACATTCTATATATAGGAGGAATAGATTAAAAAAAGGAAAAGGAGGTGGTGCAGTCCTAATTAGCATTCCTAATCAGCAATGACATTGGTAAGAAAGCACCTTCAATGAAACAACAGAATCAGTCTGGGTGGAACTAAGAAACAGCAAGTTACAGATTGTATTGGATTAAAGGTGGTGGATTATAAGAATGCAAGAAACAACAGTACATCTAAAACCTAACAAAAATGACCAAAAAGTCAATGAAGGAAGTGAAAATGGAGTATAAATGCAAGCTATTGAGGAACAGAAAGGATACATCCAGGCCTATTGTAGTGAAGGAAGATGGGAGGTGGGATTGGAAGGTGCTGTCTAAGGAGCCCTTGGTGAGTGTCTACAGTGCATCTAGTAGACAGTACACATTGCTGCTGCTGAGCATTGATCATGGAGGCAATGAATGTTTGTGGATGTGGAGCCAAACAAAGCAGGCTGCTTTGTCTCGGATGTTGTCAAGCTTTCTGAGTGTTGTTGGAGTTGTACTCATCCAGTAAATGGTGGACAGCCTCCGAGGAGTCGAGGGAGAATTACTGACCTGATTTTGCAGCCACTATTTATATAGTTTGTCCAGCTTAGTTTTTGATCAATGGTAAACCCCAGGATGTTGATAGTGATAATTCAGTAATGGTAACATCATTGAGTGTCAAGTGGCAGTGTTTAGATTAGCCTCTTATTGGAAATAGTCATTTGTGTGGTATTTGTATAGTGTGAATGTTTCTTACCGCCTTTCAGCCCAAGCATGATATTGTCCAGGTCTTGCTAAATTTGAACATGGATGGCTTTAGTATTTGAGGAGTCACAAATGGTGCTGAAAATTGTGCATTCATCAGCAAACATGCCCACTTCTGACCTTATGATGGAGGGAGGTTCATTGATGATGTAGCTGAAGTAGGCTGACCCTGAGGAACTTCTGCAGAAATGTCCTGAAGCTGAGATGACTGACCTCCAACAACCACAACCACCTTCCTATTTGTCTGATATGACTGCAACCAGCTTGAGAGTTTTCCCTTGATTCCCATTGACTTGCTCGGGCTCCTTGATGGCACACTTGTTCAAATGTGGCCTTGATGTCAAGGGCAGTCACTCTCACCTCAGCTCGGAATTCATCTCTTTTGTTGATGCTTGAACCAAGGCTGTAATGAGGTCAGGAGCTGAGTGGCCCTGGCAGAACTTAAACTGGGCATCACTAAGCAGGTTGCTGCTGAGCAGGTGCTGCTTGATAGCACTGTTGATGACTCTATCCATCACTTTACTGATGATTGAGAGTAGACTGATGGAACGGTAATTGGCTGGGTTGGATTTGTCCTGCTTATTTATGTACAGGATTAATCCGGACGATTTTCCACATTGTCACATAGATGGCCGTGTTGTAACTGCATTGGAAGAGCTTGGCTAGGGGCACAAGTTCTGGAGCACAAGTCTTCAGTGCTATTGATGAAATATTGTTAGGGTCCATAGACTCTGCAGAATCTAGTACCTCCAACTATTTTTGAAAATCACGTGGAGTGAATCAAATTGGTTGAAAACTGGCAGCTGTGATGTGGGGGATCATTGGAGGAGGAGAAAATAAATTACCCACTTGACACTTCTGGCTGAATGTTGTTACAAATGCTTCAATCTTATTCCTTATCCTAATGTGTTCAGCTTGTGTGTCATTGGTAGAAACAATAT
Organism: Chiloscyllium punctatum; assembly: GCF_047496795.1. NCBI lineage: Eukaryota > Metazoa > Chordata > Chondrichthyes > Orectolobiformes > Hemiscylliidae > Chiloscyllium > Chiloscyllium punctatum. The sequence goes on from NC_092743.1 coordinate 16,412,135, forward strand.
ATATTGATGGATGTTTCCACAGGCTGGTAGCTGTAGAACCATTATAACTAACCTCAGTATAAGAGGCAAGCCATTTAAGACTGAGAAGAGGAGGAATTTCTTCACTCAGAGGCTGGTGAAGCTTGGGAATTCTCCACCCAAAGGCTGTGGAATCTCATTCATTGAGCAGGTTCAACTCAGAAATCAAATGATGGTAAACATTGTGTGATCATTGGCAAACACCTCCACTTGTGACTTTATAATGGAGGGAAAAACATTGATGAAACAGCTGGAGATAGTTGGGCCCAGGACACCACCATGAGGAACTCCTGCAGCAATGTCCTGGAGCTGAGAGGCTGACCTTCAACAACCACATCCATCTTCCTATGTGCCAGGTATGACTGCAACCAGCAGAGAGTTTCCACCTGATTCCCATTGTTTTCAGTTTTGTTAGGACTCCTTGTTGCCACACTTGGTCAAATGTTTAACTTAGAAAGCGACATTGATGAGATGGCTAGCTATGATCTATAGCTTGCCCCTGTTTCAATGTTCCAATTATCCCACCTCCCTACAGATCATCATTCTTCCTTGCTAGCCCATTTTCTGTAATTCCTTCTGTATCATCCCTTTGTATCTGTGGAGTCCACTTTCATTCCTGATCCAGGGAGTTCATCATTATCTGTACAAAGCCTGGTACACTTTAGCGAACTCAACATATCGGCCTTTAAAGTGTGTCAGATTATAATTACAGAAAATGGAGTCTCCGTTCCTCTGTAGCTGCAGCTCAATTCTTTAACATTGCTGGTCTGTTAAGGGGGTCCAGAGTCACAATGGTTGAATGGGACTTTTATGGTAAAACCAGCACTTAGCATTTCCTGACCTGACCTTTTAAATTGGTTCCATCAAACTCCTTCTGAAGTTACATTGTGAGTGAGTGTGCCAGAATTGTTGAAATTCTGTCTCTGCAGAAAGTTCAGTAGTTTGATTTAATTATTTGCATGTGTTGGTTCCACTTTACATAAGAGAAGACTCAAGCATTAATCTCCAAGACTTGACATCTCCTTTGGCTTGGCGTCAGTTTTCTCAAAGTATGCTCCTGTGAAATTGATTTATGCCTTCTGGGATCTGGGCCGCACTGGCTGAGCCAGCATTTATTGCCCACTTCCATTTAACTAGAACCATAGAGAATAGGAACAGGAGGAGGCCATTCGGCTATTCACTATGATCATGGCTAACCATCCAACTCAAAAGCCTGTTCCCACTTTTCATCCATACACTTGGGTCCATTTAACCCCGAGTGCTATATCCAACTCCTTCTCGAAATCAAACAATGTTTTGGTTTTGACTGTTTTTTGTGATTGTGAATTTCGCCCCCTCTCAATCCTAAGTGGTTTAGCCCCATATCCTTCGGCTGAGACACCTGGTTCTGGACACCCCATGTTCAACGGGAACATCCTTCCTTCCTGGTCTCATTGCTCATTCCCCTCTCTCAGTTTATAGCCATTCAGATAATAATCTGCATTCTTGAGTTTGCTCTCAAAGTGAATAAACAACCATTTATCCACATATTGCAGCATCTGCAATGTATTTGTCCACTCAGTCAATTTGTCTAAGTCACATTGAAGCATCTCTGCATCCTCCTCACAGCTTACCTTCCCTTTGAGTCATCTGCAAATTAGGACATATTACATTTAGTTCTCTCATCTAAGTCATTAATATATATTATGAATAGCTGGGGTCTTAGCACTAATCCCTGTGGTACACACAAGTCACTTCCTGTCATTCTAAAAAAAAATACTCATTTATACCTTCTCCTTGGTTTGAGTTTGCCAGCCAGTTTTCTATCCATCTACACATGATCCTCTGCTGTAATTTTACATGCTCATCACTTGTGGGGGACTTTGTTGAAAGACTTCTGAAAATCCAAATATACCACATTGTATGAGGTGATACTTATCAGCATATTGAAACCTGGCAAAGAATAAATTGCAATATGTCATTGTAGAAACTTGCACATCATTTGTAGATTGTTATTGACGTCAAAGTATAAACTGGTATAGCAAAAGTTGTTTTACTTGGCACCTTATGAAGAGGACACTTGATAAATCAGCAAAATACCACAATATTTGCTGTATTATTCAGTCCAACTGTTATAGCTTTTTAATTTATTTATCTCAGTGTAAATATACTGTTGTTAATTTATATGCCCACATGAAATATCAACAGTTGATTCAATTTCAAGTCAATTTCTCCTCAAATACTGTGATATAACGCAATGTTCGAGGGTACAAGTCAGAAGGCTCTCCACCAGTACATTTTATTTAAGGCAAAGTTGCATTATTATTTATGCTGTAAATAAAGTATAATAGAAATGTGCATACCTCCTGCAATACATTTCTATTACTTAGTGTGTGTTTTTACATTAATTAAGTGGACCTCTTGACTATTCGGAATATTTGATCAACTGGCAAACTCCTACCCATAGGTGCTGGGTAATAAAAACAATTGTAATTGTAGTTGTTCAGATAAGATATAATTGGCAACAGTTGCATCCTGGCAGTTTCTCAAATTCCTGATGAAGAATGAAAGATGGGCATTTTTACAGCCCCTTTCATGACCTCTGCATCTACCTCTTCATTACATAGCATCTAAGTAAGTAATTCTTTGAAATGTAATTACTGTTGTAACATTTGTAATGGAGACCAAAAGGTTGACAAAACCAGTGGTGATGAGAGCAAGGGAGACCATAGATGGGTCAAAATTACTTCATAAAAAGATTAGGAATGGAAGGATTGCTGGAAAAGGATAAAAATTGTATTAATGACACCTCTTTAGGATTCCCATGAATTTTCTGCTGAAAATGTAATGGATGATTAGAGGATGCTTTTGAGAATTGAACCTCAAACACCAAAGGTTCATCCGATAGGAAGAAAGTATGGACAGGCAGCAAAAGTGAAAGGATTACTGAATCTTTTTGAAGACCATAGGCCATAGAAGACTAGTTCAACATTTTCGGTCCCCTTCTCCAAGAAATACTTACTGGCATTGAAGGTAATCCAGAGAAGATTCACTAGGCTGATACTGGGTTTAGAGGGATTGTCTTATCTGGAGTGGCTGAGTCGATTGCTCCTGTCCTTATTGGAATTTAGAAGAATGAGAAGCATTTTTGAAACATACAAGATTCCTAGGGGACTTGACAGGATAGGTGTGAAGAGTTGTTTCACCTTGTGAAAAATTCTACGACAAGAGGGCATTACCTAAGAATAAGGAGTCCTATCTAAATACAAATGAGAAGGAATTTCTCTCTCAGTGGGTCGTAAATCTGTGAAGATCTTTACAGTCAAGGCTGGGTTGTTAAATACAGTATATTCAAGGGTGAGATAAACAGATTTTTAATCAGTAAGGGAATCAAGAGTTACAGGGAAAAGGGTGGAAAGTGGAGTTGTGAATGATCAGATCAGCCTGGATCTACTGGAAAGCATCAAAAAAACTACAGTGCTGGAATCCAAAGTAGACAGGCAGGAAGGAGGCTGGAAGAACACAGCAAGCCAGGCAGCATCAGGAGGTGGACAAGTCAACATTATGGCTGTAACCCTTCTTCAGGACTGGGGGTGGGTGTAGGAGGAACTGCAGATAAAGGGGGTGGCAGAGGCAGGATGGTGATGCGGGGATAGGTGAAGACAGGTAGTGGGTACAACCTGGTTGGTCACTTGGAGAAATGAAATTGGTTAGTGGCAGAGAGGAAGGAAAGGGAAGGGGAATTAAAATAGGCGGTGACTGGGAGGTCCAGTCGGCCCCTGCGGGCCTGGCTGAGATGCTCAGTGAACTGTTCCCTCAGTTTACATTTGGTCTGCCCAATTGGACCTCCTAGTCACTGCCCATTTTAATTCCCCTTCCCACTCCCTTTCCGACATGACCATCCTTGGCCTCCTCCATTGCCAAAACAAATCAAACCGCAAATTGGAGGAACAACACCTCATCTTCCGTCTGGGCACAGTACAGCCTGGAGGACTCAACACAGAGTTCTCCAAGTTCAAGTAACCTCCCTTCTCATCCCCCGACTCTCTTCCCAGCCCCTCTCCTTCTCTTCCACTCGTCCCTACCACCAACCAAATTCATTCCTCCCATCAACCAACCAGGTCGTACCCTCTGCCTGTCTTCACCTATCCCCACTTCTCCACCCTGTTCCACCCCCAGTCCTGAAGAAGGCTTACACCCGAAACATTGACTTCTCCACCTCCTGATGCTGCCTGGCTTGCCGAGGTTCTATTGGAAGAGCAGACTTGATGACCTGAATGGTCTACTTCTGTTCCTGTGTCTTCATGTCTTATGGCCTTAAGGACGTAAGAAGGAGAGGGTTAAAAGTTTGAATGACGGATTCTGGAAACTTTGACTCTGGAATATATTATAAATATACCATCCAAAATCAAGCAAATGCTTGAGACTTTGACATTTATAGAGCAGAGGGTTTCAATTTGCTGAAGGGGTTTCAAAAAGTAAATCTACTGGGACGTATGAATTGCATCCAGCATATTTATAGAAACAAGGGAGATAATTTGTCAAATATTTTAGAGGGAAAGAGAGAGTTTAATTGATTGAAAACAGGCAAATGCAGTTCTCTCAATCAAGAAGAACAACAAAGACACAGTGATTAACTCTGGATCCATTCAACTGAACTCCATGACTACAAACTGAAAGGAGTCAGAAACAAATAACAAAATAAATTATGGTTTTGAAAGGATAGATCTTGTCTGACAAAGCACAGATTTTTTTGTGGTGTTGATATCCTTGGTTGATGGGAACTCAGAATATAATGTAAATAACATCACAGAATCCTGACAGTGCAGATAGAGGCCATTTGGCCTATCGAGTCTGTACCAACCCTCCAAAAAGCAGTCTCCCCCCCAGAATCCACCCTATCCCTGATCTCTTTCACTTTCCATAGCTAATTGACCTAAATTGCACATCCTTGGACTGTGGGAGGAAACTGGATCACCCAGGGGAAACCCACACAGACAGGGGGAGAGCATGCAAACTCCACGCCAATAGCTGCTTGCGACTGGAATCACACCCATGTCTCTGGAGCTTTATCAATTACAGGGGATTGATAAAGTATTACATGATAACACCCTTTAGAAACAAAGTTCAGTAAGTTTTAATGTAGATGTAGATGAAAATAATTGGTTAATGCAAAAAAAAACAAAGAATACAGATTGTGTCTCTATCATCTAGCACCATTGGGACTTGGCCTTAGCTGCACTGTTGAATTTCGAGTCGAGAGTGCAGTGCTGGAAAAGCACAACACATCAGGCAGCATCCAAGGAGCAGGGAGAATCGACACTTCAGGCATAAGCCCTTCATCAGGATCTGCGCCATTAAATTTGCCAGACCACAGGAAGTAACCTGTTGAAGCCAACATGGGGTTTTCAAACACGTTTAGAAAGTGCTGTGCACCACTAAATGAGAAGAAAAGCAATTATTTTGTAGAGATCACCTTACCCATTGGTATAATTCCAAAAAGCTGGAAGCACTGTAAGTTCTTTGGAAATCGAGACACACCTCAGAGTTCATGTTGTCAGAGCATACCAGATCACAGAGCTTGCCCAACCAGCGAGTGGCTGATTAGAGATGTACAATCTGTAGCTCTAAGTGAATGGGTTATGATGAATGGCAAGTGTTAAATAAACTATCATAGAAGTTTTACTGGGACCTTTTCTATTTATGGTGTATATTAAAGACTTGGAATTTTAGTCTTAATGCATGTAACCTAAATTCATATAGACACATATAAAGTACTGTTTATCAGAAGGAGGTACAGAGGCTAGGAATTCTATGGTGAGTAACTTGTCTCCTGACTCCCCAAAGTCTGGTCACCATCTATATCAGATAAATCAGGAGTGTGATGGAATACTCCTCATCAGTAGCAGCAACGTTTGAAACTCATCAATGCCTTTTAGTAAGCACCTTCCAAATCCAAAACCACTATCATCTAGAAGGACAAGGACATCTGGTAGATGAGAACACCACCTGTAAGTTCCCCTCCAAGCTAATTCCCATCCTGACATGGAAATATGCTGCTGTTTCTTGAGCGTTGTTGGGTCAAATGTTGGAACATCCTTCCTAACAGAACTGTGGATGTACTTACACCAAATGGAACGCAGCTCACCACCACATTCTCAAGAGGAATTAGGAGTGATAATTAATGCGATGAGTCAGTAAAGCCAAAGCCCTTGAATGAATAAAATATATATATATACATTGCATGGGTAAAATAGAACGAACTCAGGGGAAACATTAAGGATTCCTGGGAATATTGGCTGACTCATTTCACTGATTGCCCAAACATTTCTGCTTTATTTCAAGATGTTAGTTGGAAAAGAAAAATATTGCAGCCAACCTTTATTCAGTCTGACACTTATTATATAGTAAAACAGGTTTTAAGTGTACATCTCCAAATTCAACAATGCTCCAGATTCCATGAGAACATCTTTATATTTTCTAAAGTAAAACCCACAATCATATTGTCTACTATTGACATTTAGTTAACAACTTAAGTTCAGATTTCCAGGAACTATGCTAAAGCTGTTCTATTCTGAAAATAAAATTTCCATCGTCTTACCAGATTATAGGGCTGGTCCCTCATTATAGAGAGACATGACCAGTGGTGGTTTAACCTGGGGGTCATCATGCCTCAAAATGTGGGGGGTGAGTGGGGGGGTGGGGGGGGGGAGCCAGGGTGAGAAGGACAGTCTTTCATGTGGGAATTGAGTCCATGATGTTAGCATCACTCTGCATCACAAACTAGGTATCCAGCCAATCGAGCAAACCAACCTCGTATCTTATACCCTAGCATGGCCAAGGCTGGAATTCCATGTACTGTGTGGCACAATGTTACAGAGGAGATTTGACAGCTATCAGAGGCAGTGATATTGAAAAGTAGGATTTGGGTGTGGTGTTGAAAGGAAGGGCTGTGAGAATGAACTGAAAAGCTTTAATGAAATGAGAAGTTCGATAGGAGTCATAAAACAAAAGGTGTATAAGACAATGAAAGAGATGGAGAAAGTAAAGTATGTTATGAAGGGTGGTTTTAGGATTGCCATCTGGAACCAGACCTGATAAAAGGTCATCAATCTGAAATATTAAATTTCTCTCTCTCTCTCTTCACAGAAGCCATCAAATTAATGAGTGCTTCTACCATTTTCTGTTGTTATTTCAGATTTTGTACCAACCACATTTCTTTGTTTATGTAATAATTATGTAGCAGTAGCTAAAATGAGCTACTAGGAAGTTTTGTTCATAAATTAAGAAAAAGCAAGATGTTTCAACATGAAGACACTGGATGTGGTTAGTGTGTTGGGTGAATAGGTCAATAGACTGAACAGTGCTTTTGTGTTTGAAATGAATAATGTAATAATCTTGTTCAGCTAATTGTTTCTATTTGGGTAAGGTATAGAGGTTGAGAGTAGTTTGTACAGCATTCTACATGAAAACGCAAGCTTGGCATATCTGCAATTCTGCTGTATAGAATCCACATTGTTTATATGTGTGCACTTCTTTGGATAAAAACTAAAGAACATTACTTTTACCATAGCAGTTGGCAATATATTTTGCGTATTTGTAGGCTTTTCGATATCATGTTACTATTGTTTATTACACAAATGTCTTCAAAGTAAAAATTACATATGGCAGTTTGTTATGGCCAAAAGATGCTTTTATTTTCACCTCTAATTGTTCCTTTCTCCTACAGGTCTGATGAGTCCTTACAGGAAATGATTTCATGGTTATATGATGCCTTAAAATACAACTGGCCAGCTTTCTAAATGTGAGTCTTGATCATGTATTTCACTGTTGTAGTGGGCATTGTAGGTGAGTCGAAACACAAACTTTACACAATTACAATTTTGTGGGACAAAGATCTGCTACCCACAGCATGACCACATAAAAAAAAACAGAAGCTGGCCTGCAAAACACAGAAATCAAGCATGTCAACACATACAGAAACTACCCAGAATGCCCCAGTCTTGGTCAAACAGGCTAATATAGAAACCAGACATGGTCAAGCTACTCCCAGACCAGAGAATATTCTCCCCAAACAACCTTCACAGTAAAGCTCCCAGCCCTGATTAGCACTGTGTGTCCCGATTCCCTAAGAGCAGGCTCATTTCCCATTGAAACCAATACTACATATACAAAGAGGCAGACTGACAGACCCTTGAAAACTTCACTCACGGGAGGAACACAATGGACACACCCGAATGTCGGGTGAAGGGACATTTACACATATTCACACGGACGGGAAATACAAGGAAGAATCCTCTAAAGACCTTCTCACCCACTCACATAGGTGGCTGGAATCTCCTGTGTCAATTACAAATGAATTGCTACTGATGGACGCTTGATTAACTTCCATTCAGTTTATTCTGGTTTTAATTGCTTTCCAATTTCCATCATTGTACTGTAACTGCTTTATAATTATCATCTCTGTGTTGTTCCCCTATAAAGCATGCCTGCATCTTCTCTTCTGGGAAGAGCATTCTGGCCACCTGTGCAGAGAATCAATGCTGTGTCAGCCTGGTCAATTTCTCTTTCACAATAGCGCTTTGTTTAATTAACCGCGTGTCAATTTCACTGCGATCCTCGTTTGTGGTTGTTGATCCATTGGGCTAAATTTCTCCAAAAAGTTTCCAGTAGGATCATTCGGTAACAAACTTGAATAGGACTCTGCCCAGTTTTTATTTCCCTAATCCGGGTTAACTGAAATGTCTTTACCATCACCAGGCTCAATATTAACCAATGCAATACAGAGCAGGGGCCTAAGCCAAGTCTGCCATGTTTCACAGCTATTTACTGAATTGACTTCTAAAATATTGGACAGCAAACAGTGTTTCTTTACTTTAATGAGTGATTGGTATGATTTTATCAGCAATAATTGTTTCAGTATGTTTGGTTGACCAATCAACACCAGTCAAGGGTCTTTAAATTGTTTCTTCTTTGTAGGATCTTACTTTGTGTTTGGGGGATTTCCAAAAGGCCAAAGTACCTACTGTTCAACATGGACTGACCATTTCCTGCAAAGTAAGTTCCATATAACTTGATATAATGAAGATTCACTGAGCTGCCTAGTGCAGTGCTACAGTAATGTGGCAGTGTCCCACATATCAGAGAGAATGCAATGACAAATACTGACCCACTGTGTTCGTTATGCTACCACCCTCTTTCTGCCTGCAAGAGGAAGCAAGAGAATTCAGCCTGAAGGTCAGATTTTATATAACCACGACATAAAACTTGCAGCAGTAAGAACTTGATCAGATTTATCACAGTAAGGTGTTTAGAGGGAATAATTTTAGACCACTATTGAACATTATTCACGTTACTAACCATATCAATACTTTGCTACTCTCTGTGGATGCTATCAAGGACTTTGGCAAAGTGAGCTTGGCTATTTTTTATTTGCTGTCCTTAATGGACTCAGCTTCCCGGAATCCTTCACATGTTTTATATGTATTCATTCCAACCAGAGAAGTGACTCAATGCATTAATGTTCCAGTTGTAAGGTAATGTGCTTTAAATTTTGGCAACACCCCCACAGGTAGTGATGATATTCAGAGACATCAGCTAACTTTCACTAGCTCAGCTGCTATGTGGCCCCATCAGGTTGTTGAGACCTTGAGAATGATAGCTGCTCAAATATTAATCAGAGCAGCACTCTGTGCATTAACACCACTCAACAGATGCTGACAATGGCAGCTTCACATTAATGAGTCACTTAATAACTTTTCCCAGGAAAACAAATGTTCAGGGAACAAACCCAATAAAATCTTATATCTTCTATGCGATGTGTTGCTTAAAGTTGCACTGCACACATTTATAAAATTGAAAGCACAAGATCAGTAGCAAAGTGGAAAACAGATTGTTTTACCCCAGACCAACATTAATTTTGGAATAATTGTTCTAACAAATAAAATATTAACATCATTTTTATTGACAAAATTTAAAAACACTTTTCTGTCCAACAAACTAATATAATGGCATTTGAATATATTATTCATTCATATGCATAGATATAATGAACTTGTATCTCTTCAATATAGCTCCCAAAAATGACTTATATGTCTATAGCACTTTCCTAATCTCAGTCTTTTACAGAACACCTCTTGTCCATGTGCAAGCATGACCCTGACCTTCCCCTAGTCGGTTATTTTAACAGTGTCTTGCTTGTATGCTCACTTGTTTGTCATTGTCATGCTGCAATACTCCAGCAACATCACAGTGAAAACTGAGGAGCAACATCACATCTTCAAACGAGGCAATTTACAACCTTCTGCACTCAGTATTCAGCTCAACACCTTCAAACTGTGAACCCATTCTTTCCCTTTCTTTTAGCTTTATTATATTCTCTTTCACCCTCTCTCCTGTACCCTAGTGGGACTGTCTGTTCTTTCCAATCTGGCGGGTAAACACACCATTGTTCTATGGGGAGAAAGTGAGGGCTGCAGATGCTGGAGGTCAGAGGCGAGAGTGTATTGCTGGAAAAGCACAGCAGGTCAGGCATTATCGAGGAGCAGAAGAATCGAGGTTTCGGGCATAAGTCCTTCATCAGGAACACCATTATTCTGCCTTTCTCACATTCCGATTATTTAACCTGAACTATGAACATTCGTTCTCTCCCAGCACTCCAACCCCAACTCTCATTGTAGCATAAAGAACCCCCTCCACATGATGAAGAGTCATCTAGACTCAATGTTAGTTTGCTTTCTCTCCATGGATGCTGCCTGACCTGCTGTGATCTCCAGCACTTTCTGTTCTCGGTTCAAATTCCAGCATTTGCAGTAATTTTCTCCTACTTTTACAGTCAATTAAGTTATTGGAATTGTAAACATTGAAATCCAGCTGCCAAACTCTACAGTGTAAGATTCAACAAACATCAGCGTTATAATGATTAGATAATTTATTTTTTGCGATATTATAGAGGGATAAATATCAGTCAGGACACATGCCCCTACATTTCTTTGGCATAATACCATAGAATCTTTTACATTCACTTATAAAAGTAGAAACAGACCTGATTTAACATATTATTCAATAGATACATACCAACAGAGCAGCCCTTCTTTAGTAATAGCCTCAAGTATCAGTCTGCATGATGATTATTTAACACATGGTATATGTTCTGTTATTTTCTATTTTATTTTGTGTGAAATTATTTATTTTTGGTGGGTTAACACGTCCACTAAAATAAGCAACAGCAATTTTATGAATCCATTGTTAATGCCATTAATTTCAGCAAAACTCATTGTTGCTGAGCATCACAGAACACACTAAGTCAGCCAGTCAACCAGTTCCCAAAATAAAAGCAAACTACTCCAGAAAAACAGAAAATCTAAAACAACATCAGTAAGTGCTGGAGAAATTTAACAGGTCTGGCAGCATCTGTGGAAAGACAAGCAAAGTTATCATTTCAAGTCCAATTTTCTTTGGTTCAGTAAGCTCTATTTTTCAGATGTTGTCAGATCTGCTAAGTATTTCCAGCCTTTATTTTCTGCTTTTACTTCATTTGATGACCAATGCTGGCTCAGGACTGTGGTTATGTAAAATGTGTGCTGTTGTCTTAAATGCATATCAGATATGCTTTAGTAAATCAGATGCATCAAGTAGAGAAAGTTACAGGAAAGTCAATCATTGACTTCTTGAATTGACCTAATGTCAGACCTTCCAATCTAAGGGATTCCCTAACTCAAGCTCACCACCAAACATCTTGTCAATGTGCAGCAACATTAAATGCCAGTTACTTGTGATTGGGAACAGTTTTGAGATGTTTAAATTATTATATATGTGGCTGAATAAAGAACTCAATAGAAAATTTCAACAGGATTTCAGGAAGGCAGATCATGCCAGAATACCTGGCTAGAGTTCTTTGAGGAAATGGCAGATGTAGGAATGACTGTTACCATTGCATCCTTCAAACTCCTGGGCTGTTTGTGGATTCCACACAGAACCCAGGTGTGGGGTTTTTCAGTGGAGTTGGTAAAAGTGGCAAACATTGTGCGTAGGATGACCGGTGCTTGGAGTGACTGAATTAGGTGAGATGTGAAATTTTGATTTCTGAGATTTAGTCAGCAGTTTATTGCAGTATGTCATGCCTCACACCAGCCTGTAGTAGTTTCATTCTCAATGTATTTGCATATCATGAATACTCACTAGTGTGCCTAATGCTTTTATTTTGTTTGTACCTATGTTGCACTGTGGGAATCATGGAGCACCTCGTTCACATTTATTTAAAGGTGAAAAACAGTGGTTGGCTTTGTGCAGTTATGCTTAAGATCAGATGTTTTCCTTGTTTAACTCAGTGACAGGAGAATGACAGGTTAGGATTGGCAACGTTGAGTTTGTGAAGAGGTGTGGTGTGGATTGAGACTGGGTACATTGAGGAGAGATGTGGAAAGGGGTTGGCATCCAGGGTGAGGTGGGGATGTGGTGAATTTCTGGGGACAATTAATGAATAGAAGAACATGGAGAGTCTAAAGAATAGTTTCAGTACTCTCAAAACAGGGGCTCATCTCAGAGTGTTGGCAAGGTCCTTAATTGTCATGCGTCATCTACAACATGAAGTAACCCCCATTGATAATGATCTTGTACACTATCCTCTACAATGCTTTAAAGGGAGGGCTGGTTGAGTCCAGAAAATCAGTCGACTCCAACAGAGAGATACGTACAATACTAAATGCGATCATGAATATTCAACAAAGAGCAAACAAAAAATAACATTGTTCATTTCACAATAAAATGTGATGATGTTTCATGATATATTATTATTGTTTGAGAATCTGGGTTTCAAAGTAGAAGGACAAAGTTTGGACGTAAATTGAAATTATATTTTTTATTGTAATTTGAGAGATAGAGAAGGGAATACATGTTTTTTTTAGCTTCGCTCGTTATTTATTCTGATTGATAACAGGATATCTGAAGATTAGTTTTGTTTACATGTATTTTAATGTGATCTTTATGTGCTTGAGGTGAATAGTTCAGTGTATAAGTAAAGAAGGATGGAAGAGGGGAAAAAAGTGCAGTTGCCTAGCAACTGGAGGCCAGCAACACAGGAAGTCAGAACTAACCATAAGAGATCAGACCGTGACCAGCTTCATTGACAGAGTAGAGTTCCTTGACAGGGGAGTTGCTGTAATGAACAGTCTCTAAGCAGTCTGGGCTAAAAAGAGTGGCGTGGAGTTCAGGAAGAGAAAAGTTCCAGAAGCTGTTGAGATGTCAGAAAGGAAGATATCCCTCAGAGCTATTGAAGATAAGAATTTCAGTAACACATGCTAAATGGCAAGTGAGCTAGTAATTGAACTCCTACTGTCCACACAATAAGATGGTGACTCATTGAACTGGTTCCTCTATCTCTCTCCCCACCTCCCTCTGTTGATAGACCTTATACTGGGGGATGGCAATTTCTGCCTAACCCCTCTTGGCTAATGACCATGGACAGCTAGTCATGATGCCAGGATGACTATTGTCCCCTTGCCAACCTTTATTTGAAAGTTAGTTTCCATTCTTTCTAAGAACAACATTCCTATTTTCCAAAACACTGCATTCATAATACTCTAGTGGGGTGCCCAACAAATCAGATTTTTTTGTTTGTAAAAGGGTAGTTATGACTGTAAACATTTAAATGAGATCTCATTTAAATACTAAATAATACTACTAGAGTCAGTTTTACAAAGGATCCTGATTTCCAATAGAATGGAACTTTCTTACACATGCTCACTGTAATGGTGCAGCAGCAATTGAACATATGTATATCATCACATCATGACAATAAACGTCATTAGTCTCTATCTTTATGTTGTTAGAGTGTACATACATTTTAAATTATCCCCATTGGCAGTCTTCTTGGACAAGCTCCTTTACAGTAAGTAGAAGGAAGGGTCAACTGAATCTGTATGTGAAGACATGTCCCAAAAGACTGGTGAGTAGAAACCTGGAAACCTGCCTGAATATTTAATAAAGCGTGTGCACTATTCAAAACATCTTCTCCAAAAATGAAGGCAATATCCCTTCAAGCCCTTTAACCATTAATAAGAACATAGAATTCAGATAGAGTCTATTCAGTCCTATGAGCCTGCTACACCACTCAATAGATTATGGCTGATCTTTTACACCAACATCAATTTCCTGCTCTACCTCTCTACCACCAGATGTTGCTACTATAAACAAATCTATCAAACTCAGCCTTCAATATACTCAATGACTGGACATCCATAGCCCTCCAATGCAGAGAATTCCAAAGATTTGTTGACCTCTGAGTTAAGAAATTTGTCTCAGCCCTAAATACTTTTATTCTGAGTGCAAACTATGAAGCATGTCATTATGTCCACCTCTTTGACAAGCTGGTCTTCAGAAGTATGTTTGTGTTTTAGACATATTTGTGTGTACAATGTATGGTGCACTATTTCTACTTGATATATATTTTTATGAAACACATGTGCCTGCTGTGTGTTCATTAATGTCCTAAGATTTCTATTCCTCTTGCTCAGTCTGAGTGCACCCTGGTGACTGCAGCTGATGTGGAGACAGTCTGCTCATTGTTATGCACTGTTGCTCTTGGCAGCTGTCTCATAGATGTTTACAGCACAGAAGAAGCCCATTTGGGCTATCGAACTGCTCTGTTATCTTCAAGGATCTGCGGATATGCACACCAATGTCCTTCTAATGTTCAGTCCTTGCTAGTGCAATCATTCATAGTGCAATCCCTTGCCCAAGTGTATTACCTCACCCTTTTCCAGTTTGAATTCCATTTGCCACGGCTCTTCCCAGATGACCAGCCGTTTGATATCGTCCTGTAGTTTACAACTTTTCTCCTCAATACTTACCACCTTACCAAATTTTGTTGCATCTGTGAACTTCTTGATCACACCCCCTTCATTTAAGACCATATCATTAATGCACATCATAAGCAGTATGGACCCTGAAGCACGCATTGTGGAACCCCATTGGAAGCAGACTTCTGGTCACAGAAACATCCCTCTGCCATTCTGCCTTTCTGACAATTTTGGATCCAATGTGCCACTTTGCCTTGGATCTCATGAGCTCTTACTTTCTTGAGCAATCTGCTATGTGAGATCTTATCAAATGCCTTGCTATGCCCATGTAGACCACACTATTTACACTCCTAGTCACATCCTTAATTAAGAAAGATAGCATCTGCATTTTTATAGCACGTTTTACCACCTCAAGATATTCTAAAGCATGCTACAGCAAAGTAAATATGTTTGAAGTATTAATGAGAAGACACCTTCTGGTTAAAGCTTCATACATTGCACTCATCAGTACGGAGCAAAGAAAAATCGTCCTTCTGAGCTGCGCAGCTGAGTGTGTAGCTATATGGAACTCCCACATATGCTGATCGATAATGCTAACGCATTGATATACACATGGACAGGGCACTGCCAAACATGGATCTCGGAGATCTGTGCAACATGAGAAACAAATTAGGGGGAAATGAGCCCAAGAATGCCAAATTTCAAAGAGGACAACAATTCATACTGTATGAGTAAAAGGTAAATTTGCCACACTCTTACCAGACCATAGTGCAACTCTCTCATTAGAGGCAAAGAGAGACAGGAAGCCTGGTGGTGCTTTAACCTGAGGGTCACCCCACACCTCAGGCGAGGGAAGAGGTTGAGAAGGAGAGTCCTTCATGGTAACCTCAGCTGGTGCTGGAACTGACCCATTCTGTTGTCATCACACTGCATCACAAACCAGCTGTCCAATCATATAATGAAAAATAGGGTGATGATTGGTTGGCAAGTTAATTCAGATTGGTTGAGGCATTGCCATGAAAAATGTATCAGTGCAATATTATATTCCTGGTCAAAAGCTGCATGTTCCTTTTTCCTGTAGAAAACAGATTCCTTTGTATGAATATATGTAACTTCTAGCAAGTGTAAATGAGTCATTGCTGATAATATCAAATCAGTAGTTAACATAATTCTTAGCACATGTGAAATTGTTTAGCCAGTGTTGTCCAGTTGTAGTATTGCAACTAATATTATGCATTATGTTCAAGTATGGACTGGTAGAGAATACTCAATACTGTTGATTATAAACATCCAAAGGCACATGCTGTTTAATATCATCCAAAATTGTTTAGAACAGATGTCCTTCACATCTAGCATCACATCATCACTGACACCCATATGCCACATTACTCATTTGTGTGGGAAGAAAGATGTATTTTTGGTTTGGCTCAATTGATCGGATCATTGGTTAGTGTGACGCTGACAGCTTGGATTCAATCCCCACACTGGATGCGATTACTCCTTCCCATTACCTGAGGTATGATGGCCCTCAGGGTAAGTGCCCATCAGTCATCTCTCTCTGATGAGATAACAGCCCTATGGTCTGGTAACTATGGTGACTTGATCTTTTTGGCTTGATGGCTGTACCCTGTTAATGAAAAATACTATTTATGTTGCTAATGCATAGTAGCAACATGAAAGGACTAACTTTATTTGTTGCTCACATTTTTTAGATATCTTAATCTTCCTGGTAATTTGAGGCCTGAAAGTGGCAGACTTAGATCTATTTGTGACCATGTGTGATGCACAATAAATATTGATCTGATTGGCATACCTTTGATGTGCCTTATTAAAGAGGAAATGGCTCAGGCAGTATTTACGAGATTGCTAATAGTGTATGTCACTTTTATTCAGCAATAGTCAAGTTCTGCACCATCAAGCAGCTATTTTTGAAGTGTGACAATTGTTAAAGGCCACTCAGCCCTCTGAGCCTGCTCCACCACTCAATATTCCTGAGAGAACTTTTTTCTTCTTAATCTGTTTTAAATGGATAACCCATTATTTTTCAACTAGAACCCTTAGTTCTAGATTCTCTCACAAGAGGAAACATCCTTTCCACATCCACCCAGTCAAATGGCCTGAGGGTCTTATATGCTTCAATTAAGTCACCTCTGAGTCTTCTCATATTCAGAGGAGTCCAAACTTGTGGCACTGGAAAAGCACAGCAGGAGACTTTGAGGAGCAGGAGAATCGATGTTTTGGGCACAAGCCCTTCATCAGGAATGCCTGAAATGTCGACTGTCCCATTCCTCAGATGCTGCCTGACCGGCTGTGCTTTTCCAGCGCCACACTTTTCGACTCTGATCTCCAGCATCTGCAGTCCTCACTTTTTCATATGCAGAGGATACAGGCCTAGCCTATCTATCCTTTCTTCATAAGACAATCTCTTTTCCCAGGCCACAGAGTGCAACGTGAACTTGCTGGCCCACCTTATAAATTCCTTTCAAAACTGTCTCGCAAGCCTTTTTAGATACTCTGAACAATATCTCTTGATTTAGGTTAACGTAAAATATCAGATAAAAGGTCAAATAGCCAATCAATATGAACTATTTAGCCAGGTGGATCACATTCATAGATAGCATTTTACTAGACTGACATATTTTAAAAACTGTAATTGATAGATCTTAATTAGTTTGTCAGATGCAACATATTCTCTCCCAGTGTTTCAGTTAGGAGAAGTCAATGTTCTGACAACAGCTTTTTGAAAATTTCTTTTAAGGGTTTATCTGCTAAAGGCTTACCACACTCTTAGATTTGTATAAATAAATGCGATAGAGCCATAAGAAGCACTATTATATACTTTCAAAAACACATACATATTTATATA
Organism: Chiloscyllium punctatum; assembly: GCF_047496795.1. NCBI lineage: Eukaryota > Metazoa > Chordata > Chondrichthyes > Orectolobiformes > Hemiscylliidae > Chiloscyllium > Chiloscyllium punctatum. The sequence goes on from NC_092743.1 coordinate 16,429,796, forward strand.
ATATGCACATACCATACATAAAACACTGTCCAACACTTCAAAATTAATTTGTGTCAAATAAGTTTCCATATTGTATTGATTACTCAGAACTAATTTAATGTTTAAAAGCTTCATGTATCAAGCGCACATGAATAGAGTATTTCCAGAGATAAATCAACAGGCATAAATTTTACATGCATTTATTTTGACCACGACCCATAGGAAGTAAAATATGGTGAGAAACATTCAGTTATCATTTAATGAAAATTTCTATTGTGACCACATTTTCCTCTTTGAACACACACAGCGACTAAAAGACATCATTAATTCAAATATGAGCACTTTTTGTTTTATGTAGTTGTGGGATGTGGGTGTCACTGACTGGGCCAGTATTTACTGCCAGTCCCCAGTTGCCCTGAGAAGGTGGTGGTGAGCTGCCTTCTTAAACAGTCCACATGGTGTAGGTAGAGACATAATGCCCCTAGGGAGGCAATTCCATGATGTTGACCCAGCGGCAATTGATCTCCAAGTCAAGATGATGAGTGACTTGGAGGAGAACTTGCAGGTGGTGGTATTCTCATGTAATCTGTTTATTGTAACTCCAGTAAAAGTTTTACTATTTAGAAACACTAATTACTGTTTCTTTTCTTTCTCTTAGTCTCAAAAACAAGAGAGTTTGTGAATAAAGGAGATGTATTCATGGATGGTAAACTGCCAGAGGATAGATGGTGGGAATCTGCAGTTCATTGCTGTATCTCAAATGAAATCCAAAGTCCAATTCTGTTCTGCCACAGGAGGCTGGTATTTCCCCATTATCTGTGGAGATGCAATCAATATGCCAATGTTTGTCAACATAACCAAGGCCTGTGAGCTTGATCTCATAATTCCTCACCATCTCAGTGTTCTTCAACGTTTGATCAAATCCTGGATGATCCAAGACTTCTTTTAGTTGAACACTGGGTAAGTCAAAGCTACTGAGTTACGTCTCACAGCTAGTATCTTGCAGGGACATGCTCAAATGTCATAAGCATATCATGGCATATGACCTGATGGTATAAAAGCCTCAGTCTCCATCTTATTGGACCACCTGCAGCATGAACTGTGGAGGGAAGCTTGTTTCCCCTTGTGAGGGTATCTAGGACCAAAGTAGGAATAGATGGGGAGGTACAGTAGCACAGTGGTTAGCACTGCTGCCTCACAGCACCAAGGACCTGGTTTCAATTCCACCCTCAGGTGACTGTGGAGTTTGTAATATTCTCCCTGTGTCTGCATGGGTTTCCTCCCACGGTTCAAAGATATGCAAGTTGGGTTGATTGGCCATGCTAAATTGCATATGGTGTGCATGCTAGATGGATTAATCATGGGAAATGCAGAGTTACAGGAATGGGTTCAGGGTGTGGGTTTGGATGGGATGCTCTTCTGAAGATTGGTATGGACTCAATGGGCCGAAATTTCTGCTTCCACACTGTAGGCATTCTATGATTCAAAGGACAAAGTCTCAGAATAAAGGGTTCCCATTTAAGACAGTGACGACAAGTAATTTGGGAGTAAATGTCTGGAATTCTCTAGCCCAGAGACTTACGGAAGTTAGATCACTGAAAACATATAAACAGGAGGTAGATAGATTTCTGAAATACCAGAGAGTCGATGGCTATGCTGAGCTGGCATTAAACAAGAGTTGAGGCTTGAGGCAGATTAACCATGATCATAGAAAATAGGGACACAGGCTTGAGGGGGTAAATGGCCAACTCTTGCTCCTTTTCCTTATGTTCTTATGTTGTTATTTATCCTGTGCTAATCTAAGCCTAATTCATCCTTTAACTCCGCCTTATAAATTACATTGATTTCTTTCCTTCTCCTTGTAGAGTCAGAGAAACATAGAGTCCTACAGCACAGAGACTTGCCTTTTTGTCAAAACTGGTCCATGCTGAACAAAAAATCCATCCATGCTAACCCCATTTCCCTGCACTTGGCCCATATCCTTCTAAACCTTTCCTATCCATGTATTTGTCCAAATGCCTTTTAAATGTTGTTAATGTACCTACCTCAACTACTTCTGCTGGCAGATCGTTCCATATGCTTACTACCCTCTGTGTAAAAACATTGCCCCTCACATTCCCTTTTATTCTTTCCCCTCTAACCTTAAACTGATGCTCTCTGGTGCTCCATTCCCCAACCCTGGGAAAAAGACTGAGTGCATTCAGCCTATCCATGTCTCTCATGATACTATACACTTCAATTAGATCGCCTGTCAGTCTCCTACACTCTAAAGAGAACAGTTCTAGCTTGTCCAACCTCTTCCTATAATTCAGACCATTGAGTTCTGGCAACATCCTTGTAAATTTCTTCTGCACTCTTTCAAGTTTAATAATATCCTTCCCATTGCAAGGTGACCAAAACTGAACACAATACTCCAAGTTTGACTTCACCAATATCCTGTGCAATTGCAGGATATACTCAATGCCCTGACTGAGGAAGGCCAGTGTGCCAAAAGTCTTCTTCACTGCCCTGTCTACCTGTGACTCCACCTTCAGAGAACAATGTGCCTGAACGCCAAAGACACTCTGTTCTCCTTAAGGCCCTAACATTAATCATGAAATCCTTGCCTTGATTTAATTTTCCAAAATGCAAGACCTCACAGTTATCTATATTAAGCTCCATTTTCCATTTCTTGGCCTACTTTCCCAGCTGATCAAGATCTTGCTGCAATTTTTGATAACCTTCCTCACTGTCCACGATACTACCTATTTTAGTGTCATCAGCAAACTTACTAATCATGACTTGTACATTCTCATCCAAATCATTGCTATAGATAACAAACAGTAATGGTCCAAGCACCAATCCCTGAGGCACTCCACTAATCACAGGCCTCCAGTCTAACAAGCATCCTTCCACTATTACCCTCTGTTACTTGCTATCATTTTGTATCCTATTTTCCAGCTCCCCCTGGATTCCATGTGATCTAGCCTACCAAAGCAGTCTACCATGTGGAACCATATCTACAGAAATCCATATCGACGATGTCTATCTCCCTGTCCTCGTCAATATTTCTGGTCACTTCATCAAAGAACTCTAACAAATTTATGAGGCATGGTCTCCCACGCACAAAGCCGTGCTGACTATTCATAATCAGATACTATCTTTCCTAATGCATATATATCTTATCTCTCAGAATCTTCTCAAGTAACTTATCCACCACAGATGTTTGACATACAGGTCTATAGGTCTCAGGTTTTTCTTCGTCATTTCCGCCACCTCCAAACAGACCCCACCACCAAGGATATATTTCCCTCCCCTCCCCTATCAGCATTCCGGAAAGACCACTCCCTCCGCGGCTCCCTCGTCAGGTCTACACCCCCCACCAACCCAACCTCCACTCCTGGCACCTTCCCCTGCAACTGCAAGAAATGCAAAACTTGTGCCCACACCTCCCCCCTCACTTCCCTCCAAGGCCCCAAGGGATCCTTCCATATCCATCACAAATTCACCTGCACCTCCACACACATCATTTACTGCATCCGCTGCACCCGACGTGGCCTCCTCTACATTGGGGAGACAGGCCGCCTACTCGCGGACTGTTTCAGAGAACACCTTTGGGACACCCGCGCCAACCAATCCAACCGCCCCGTGGCTGAACACTTTAACTCCACCTCCCACTCTGCCAAGGACATGCATGTCGTTGGCCTCCTCCATTGCCAGACCATGGCAACACGACGTCTGGAGGAAGAACGCCTCATCTTCCGCCGAGGAACCCTCCAACCACAAGGGATGAATGCACATTTCTCCAGCTGCCTCATTTCCCCTCCCCCCACCTTATCTCAGTCCCAACCCTCAGACTCAGCACCGCCTTCTTGACCTGCAATCTTCTTCCCGACCTCTCTGTCCCCACCCACTTTCCAGCCTATCACTCTCACCTTAACCTCCTTCCACCTATCGCATTCCCAACGCCCCTCCCCCAAGTCCCTCCTCCCTGCTTTTTATCTTAGCCTGCTTGGCATACCGTCCTCATTCCTGAAGAAGGGCTTCTGCCTGAAACGTCAATTCTCCTGCTCCTTGAATGCTGCCTGACCTGCTGCGCTTTTCCAGCAACACATTTTTCAGCTCTGATCTCCAGCATCTGCAGTCCTCACATTCTCCAGGTTTTTCTTTGCAGCCCTTCTTGAATAAGGGCACCACACTCACTACTCTCCAGTCTACAGGGACCTCACCCATGGCTAATGATGATGCAAAAATATCAGCCCAGGCCCCTGCAATTTCTTCTCTAGCCTCTTGCAGTGTTCTTGGATATATCTGGTCAGGAACAGGAGATTTATTCATCTTCATACATTCTAATACATCCAACACCATCTCTACTATGATATAGACTGTCCCCAAGATATGACCACTAACTTCCCCAAGTTCCCAGGTCTTCATGTCTTTCTCCACTGTAAACACAGAGGAGAAATATTCATTGAGGACTATCTCCTGCACACACGTGTCCACTTTGGTCTTTGAGGGGTCCCATCTCTCTCTGGTTATTTTTTTTTAATATACTTAAAGAACTTTTTTGGATTCACCCTAATCTTCTCAGCTAAGGCTATCTTCTGCCCCATTTTCACCCTCCTAATTTATTCTTCAGTAAACTCCTGTATCTCCTGTATACCCTCCGGGAATTCCCTTGATCCCAGTTGCCTGTACCTGGACCATACCTTCTTCTTTTTTCTGGTGAAAGCCTCAATATCTCTTGTCATCCAGGGTTCCCTATTCCTGCCAACCTTGCCCTTCACCCTCATAGGAACATGTAGACCTTGAATCCTAGCTATCTCATTAGTAAAGGCCTCCTACTTGCCAGAGGTCCCTTTGCTTGCAAACAAACTACAGGTATCCCCCACATTTTGAACGTTGGCTTTACGCCAATTCACTTTTAGAGAAGACCGACTTTAGTACCTGTTTTTGCTAACCGAAAGAGGACTTTTGCTTTAACGAAAAAAAAGTCCGCAGCAAGAACGGCCCGCCAAGTGCTTTCCCTGTAAAGTACACTCGGCATCTCAGCATCAAGCTGCCACAGCTTCGAACTGTGTCTGTGAGCATCTATAATAGATGACCCTCCTCCTCTCTCTCTTGTACCCATCTCCTGTACCTCCCACCACCCCAACCTCTGACAGCCTTTACTCTCTGTTGGTGTGCCTTTAGGTTTTATGTGTTATTTGGTATGAATTGGTAGGCTATTGTTTAGGGTCTGGGAATGCTCACAAATTTTTCCTGTGCAAACTAATCATAATTGCATCTTCCCTTTACACCATTTCAGATTACGAACCGTTTCATAGGAATGCTCGTATAGCAGGAGTTACCTGTCCTCCAATCAACCCCTGCAGCTCCTGTCTAATTCCATCAACATTTACCTTACCACTGTTTAGAACTTGAACCTGTGGGCCAGTTTTGTCCCTCTCCATAACTACAGGTGTTCCCTGCTATCTGAAAGTAGAACCTTCCTATGAAATTGTTCGTAAGCCGAAATGGTGTAAAGGGATTAAGCAATTACCATGAGCTTATAGGGGAAACATTTGTAAGCATTCCAAGACCCAAAAAAAACCCTGCAAAATCATACCAAACAACACATAAAACCTAAACTCAAACTAACATATACTAAAGATCATCAGAGGTTGGGGTCGTGGGAGGTGCAGGAGATTGGGGTGTAGGAGAGAAAGGGAGTTGTGCAAACGGTGTCCCAGGCTCAATCCGTGTGGGGAACATGTTCTGACCAATTTTCAGTGATTTCCCAACATGGGGAGTGCTGCATTTTCGCAAGGGAGCCAATCCGGGGCCTTACACTGCCTGGGTGAGTTCCAGGCTGGCTAGCAGCATTGGATTCGGTCCAGTTGATGTGAAAATGGTATCACCTGCTGGGGTCAGAGTTTGTCAGAAGTTGGGGTGATGGGAGGTATAGGAGTCTGGGGTGTAGAAGAGAGAGGAAGGGGGTCATGCAAACGGTGTTCCCAGTTTGACCCGATCGATTTCCACTGATTTCCCAATATGGGAAGTACTCCATTTGCACAAGGGTGCAAATCCATGGCTTCATACTGCCTGGGTGACTTCCAGACTGGATTCAGTCCGATTGGTGTGCAAGTAGTGTGCCCAGATAGGCTGGGGTGCGGGCTGTGTTCTGACTGAGTTTCACCGATTTCCTACAGTGGGAAGTGCTCCATTTGCACAAGGGAGCAAGGGTCTTAAGAGGTGAATTGAGTAACCAGCAAAGCCTAGGAAAAGTGCCTGTCTGTTTTCAAAACTGTCATGTCAGTAACCAGACAGACTTAGAAACGTGTCTTTACGCAAAGTGTAACAGCCTTACGCACTCTCTTAGGCTTTTTGGATACCTTAGGGCATGTCTTGCTAATGGATGCACAAAATAAATCGAGGTAAAGCACAGATGCTCAGAGACACAGTTCAAGGCCGTAGCGGCTTAATACTGAGTGTAGTTCTTGGGGAAGGTGTTTGGCTGCTCCACTCGCGGTGCACATGCATTTTTTGTAAAAGTAAAAATCCTCTTTCGGTTAACTTAAACAGGTAATAAAGCAGGTCTTTCTTGAAAGCAAATCGGCATAAAGTGGACGTTCAAAAAGCAGGGGATACTGGTATTCTAAAATTAATAGAACTACGGTCACTGGTCCCAAAGTGCTCGCCCATTGTTACCTCAGTCACCTGTCCTGCCCTATTTCCCAAGAGCAGGTCGAATTTTGTCACGTACCTCCAACGTTAGTGAGGAAGCTTTCAACCACATTTACAAGAGAAAATCTGTCGCTCTCCCCCCCCCCCCCCCCCCCCAATCCTTTCATTTCAGTCATTTTGTCTCTTCCTATAAACAATTTTGTAAAGAGATCATTCTTTTACTCAGGCCTTTGGCCCCTACTTTCAAACTCACACCCTTGGAGCTCATTTCTTCCAGCACAGGGGTGACACAGTAGCTCAGTGGTTAGCTCTACTGACTCACAGCACCAGGGTCCCAGCTTCAATTCCAGTCTTGGGTGGAGTTTGCACATTCTTCCTGTGTCTGCGTGGGTTTCCTCCAGGTGGTTCTGGTTTTCTCCCGTAGGTCAGGTGAATGGGCCATGCTAAATTGCCCATGGTGTCAGAGGGTCGGTGTGGACTGGTTGGGCCAAAGGGCCTGTTTCCACACTGTAGGGAATCTAATCATTCTGAAAGTTGCCTTGGGACTGCTTGTACAGTAAAAGAACCACATACACAATATATAATTACAAATTTTTATTGAGGAACAAAGGAATGCTATTCACTGAAATCTCTGGATCTCTACAATGTTTTTCCTGTTGAAACCTTTGCAGCCATCAATTTTGTACATTTACCACAAATAGTATAATTACTGAGAGCAGTGTCATTGTTATAAGTGCCATAATTATCATGTGACAGCTTGTTCAATTCTCAAATGAACACTCAATAGAGGCTATCTGTAACTCTTCACACCAGTGACAGAGGAACATATTCAATAACAGTGCACTGTTTAGGTGCATTCATAAACTGAGGCTTCACTTCCTAAATCAGGTTCATTAGATTGAGTATCCAATTTGCAAGTTATCAAATTGTTTAAAAAAAATGAATGTCCTTGTGGAACGTGTCCATGCTTATAATTACACTGATCATATGATTTGCTTGCCGCCAAAACCAGAGGTCATGCTCACCAGTTTACAAAACTGAGCTTTACATCTGTTTAAAACAGGCACTGCAGACATTTCTTGCTCTGATGTTAGAACACAGGATTTTTTTTCGAAGCAGTTATCAGTTTATTACAAAAAAAATTCATACATTCCATACATTTGCTTTGCAGTATTTGAATTATCTTTGGCACATAAGTTGTTGGAGGTGTTAACACCTGCATTTTTGCAGAGCAAGAGTCCATTGGCCGATCTCGTCTCACCCAGCTGTTTCCTGTGCAGCAACTGTGAATGGCCGGGGATAGGAGGGACAGCGATGGAAGATGAATAGAGCTCCTGAGGGAGGGAACAAAGGCGGATGTCATCACCTCAGGCTTCCGAATCTCACTTGGCTTCAATCCAGGAGCCTATTCAGCTGTGGAATCTTCACCATCTTGTGGTTTATGGGTGACACATTCACGAAGCAGCTCTGAATGTTGAATCCCTAAGAATGGCCTCCAGACAGAACATCCTCCGAGATTAGGCTAATGGTGATATTTATCAAAGCATGCATGTAGTCAAAAACTGCATTACCCTAAAGTACCTCTACAACATTTGCTGCATCAAGATGGTCTTTATTCTATTACTGCATAAACAAGTGATAAAAGCCATTCCTCATAAAAGGAGACAGTCATTCTCCTTTAGCAGCTGACAGATCTTCCAAAGTTGAGGGTTTCATTTGTGGCTAGAACATGTGTCTACTATGGAAATGTTTTTTCAGTTTAATGGCACCGATTTATATAATGATATGACCCTTTCGCAGAACTCCCAATGAGATGCACAGATTTTTAATCAGTAAGGGAATGATGGATTATGGGGAAAGGAGTTGAGAAGTGTCAGGTTAACCATAAACTCATTGAATGGAGTAGAGCAAACTCAATGGGCTGAATGGCCGACTTTTGCTCCTATGTCTTGTGGCCTTATGAACTCAAATAATTAACTTTGTTTCTGTCTCCAACGATGCTGCCAGACCTGCTAAGTTTATTCAGTATTTTCTGTTTTTATTTCAAATTTCCAGCATTCACAGTGTTTTGCTTTTATTTAAGGGCTCCTAACTCTGGTCCAGCATCTATAGCATATCTGTCTCAGCAAAGGCCTTGTGCGTCTAGTGCTACAGACTGCTCGTTGTTAGTGCTAATCTCATTTAAATACTTTCCTAGATAGGAAAAGGCTTTATATTCTTAGCTGATTTCTGGACTGAAGGCTGGTCAGTAGTGTTGCCAATTCAGCCAGTATGGACTAATCTTATAATCAAATCCATGCAAAACTTAAAAAAAGAGCATTTGAATCCCTGAAGAATGAGTGTTTGATGGAAGGATTTTAATGAGTGTCCATTGTCTAAAGTTAGCTGGTCAGCTATTTAATCTGGCTTCTGATTTGTATTACACCATGAGCTGCAGCTAGGGTGAGCACCAGGGAAAGTAAACAGCTAACCAAGAAAATGCAGATTAAAATGCAGTTGCTTGACAGTAGCATATGCCTTCATTTTACAGGGATTTACCTTCCCATTGCTGCACGATGAGGCAAGCAGAACGGATGGCTGGCTTGTTAGGGAGCAAGGATGTGCACAGCACAAATTAATTCCTCAAGTTAGCACGGAGGCAGCAGGAGACAGAGGAAAGCTTCTCCTTTCACCAAACCCCTCTTGGAACCTAACGTTCATGTACTCAGGCATTTAACTTCTTACTGAGCAAATCAATTACACATATTATTAGAAAGGATGCTTGCTGTGGCTTGCAGAATTATGTCTTGATGAGAGAATCTATTCAGAAGAGAACAAAAATATATTTCCAATAATCTTGATGGAAAAAGAAGGGAAGGAATAGTTGAGAGCAACATGCTGCAAGGAAGACTGTAATGTTTCGGACACTTCAGGGCATCAATGTAGACTTCAACAGTTTTCTCATTTCCCCTTCCCCCACCTCACCCTAGTTCTAAACTTCCAGCTCAGTAACTGTCCCCTTGACTTGCCTGGACTTGTCCTACCTGCCTATCTTCTTTTCCACCTATCCACTCCACCCTCTCCTCCTTGACCTATCACCTTCATCCCCTCCCCCACTCACCCATTGTACTCTATGCTACTTTCTCCCACCCCCACCCTCCTCTAACTTATTGCTCCACGCTTCAGGCTCACTGCCTTTATTCCTGATGAAGGGCTTTTGCCCGAAACGTCGATTTCGAAGCTACTTGGATGCTGCCTGAACTGCTGTGCTCTTCCAGCACCACTAATCCAGAGACTGTAATGTTTGCCGACAATGGAGATAACTTTTACTTAAGTCTTTGTCTGTGGTCCGACATGATCTGCCATGGGGTTAGCTTGACTCAGTCTGCACTCATTCCTGTGAACCAGAATTCTGAGTAATTCTAGGGAGCTCCGTCTTTTGCACTGTTCCTCCTTCTTTATCTGGTCTGACTTCAAATACATAGCGTCAAAAGTCACAAGACACCAGTTTATCGTCAAACAGATTTTTTAAAATCACAAGCTTTTGGAACGCTGCCCCTTCATTGGGTGAAGTCACCTGACGATGGGGCAGCACTCAGAAAGTTTGTGATTTCAGATAAACCTGTTGGATTGTAACCTGGTGTTGTGTGACCCTTGATCCCGTCCACTCCAGTTAACACCGGCACCATCACTTCAGATAGATAGAGTCACCACTGACCTGATCAACAGCCTCCTGCCATTTTGGTTGCCCTGTGCTGTTACCACATGAACAACAGCAGTTTAAGAAGGAAGCACAATGCTACCTTCTCTAGCCCAATTAGTGATGAGCAATAGAGGCTATTGCAAACAGCGATGTACACATTTTATGAACAAAACCCAAATGACATGTTGGTAGAGGAAGAGGTATGTGTGGAAGGGTGGAATATTAAGGGTGGGTGGGCGGAAGGGAAGGGAAGGATCCCAATATTCACTGCCAAAGGTTTTCCAGTGGAACATCTTTGAAAAGCAGAGCTACCAATGTATCTTTGGTAATCTTCTTTATGGTCTTTGATACAGGCAAAACAACTTGTAATGTTGCAATTGAGCAGCATCCTTGCTGCTGTGATGTTTTTCTGCCCCTGTCTATTCATTGTACTCTGATGCTTATGGAAAGTACACAGACTGGTCAAAAACTACAACAATGCCAATTAGTTCTTAAGAAGGGTCACTGGACTTGAAATATTAATTGCTGAGTTTCTCCAGCAAATTTTGTTTATGTTTTAGATTCCAGCATCTGCAGTTCTTTGTTTTATATTAAATGATGCTGCTGTTTGATGAGGTTAATTGCTTTAAAGGTCACGGATGTACAAGTGAGGCCTGATGGGTATACTGGATTGGATAGATGTGTAAATTAGCTCAAAGTATACACTGCTTTATAATGTACAGGATTCCCACTGCAGACAGAAATCTGACGCTGTCAGAATTGATACTGCATTCATTCTTTTTGTTACTCTTTTGTTTATTTTTAGTATTGTATGTGAGTCATGTCTGATTTCTGGTAGTATGGAAAATGCAGAGATTTGTGATGCTGGACTTGCATGAGCAGTTATTAGTCCTTAGCGTTGTGCACAGTGCTAGATACCACACTATTGGAAAGATGTGAACGCTTTGGACAAAATGCAGAAGAGATTTTCAAAAATGGATTCAGGGATGAGAAACTTCAGTGTTGAGGATAGATTGGAGAGGTTGTGACTCCTTAAAAAGAAGCACGCTCAGAAAAGGTCTGATAGAAGTATTCAAAAGCATGAGAGGCTTGGATACAGTAGATAGGGAGAAACTGATAAAAGAATAGTGCACGAGAGGGGAGTCTATTGGAGCGCTTAAAAGGGTATTTGATGATTGTTTCTATTCAACAAAGCATGCAAAGGGAAAGGACAGATGAGTGACACTAATTCATAATGCTCATTGGAGAGCCACAGCAGATAGGCCGAATGGCCTCCCTCTATGCAGTAACAATCATGTGATTCTGTCTTCTTGGTATTTCAAATTATTTGCCATCTAGCATGAAAAATGACTTCCTTTTATTGTCTTCCTACAGTGGTCACTAACCTTTCTTATTGTGTAATTTCCTTAATTGGTTAAATTATATGGATAGACATCAATAATGGATTTCACCCACTCCAGGTTGGCCATCTGAGGTCAGGGTGTTTGATGACAATGACTTCCAACCCAGCACTTAGGGCCAGTAATGTTACCTGATCCTCTGCGTGTATCACAGCCATGGACAATGTACAGAGCAGAGATCTCAAATCCCTGTGACTCCACAACACCTGATGAAGGAGCGTCGCTCAGAAAGCTAGTGCTTCCAATTAAACCTGTTGGACTATAACCTGGTGTTGTGTGATTTTTAACGTTTTACACTCCAGTCCAACACTGGCACCTCCAAATAATCAAATCCCAATGGAAATGTCTCTGCAATTTTTGTTTTGCTTTTATTCATTTGTAGGATGTGAGTCCTGCTGACAGGGCCACCATTTGTAGCCCACCCCTAAATGCCCTGAAGAAACTGGTGGTGAACTGCCTTCTTGAATGACTGTGGTCCATTTGCTGCAGCTACATTCTCAATTTCTGAGGGAGGGAATTCCAGGATTTGGACCCAGCCACACTGAATGGTGATTTGTTTCCAACTCAGGGTGGTGAGTGTCGAGGAGGGGAATTTGCAGGTGCTGGTGTTCCCATGTATCTGCAGTCTATATCCTTTTGGGTGGTAGTGGCTATGTCTTGGAAGGTGCTGTGTAAGGGGCCTTGGTGAATTCCTGCAATGCATCTGCATTATACATTGCCTCTACTGAGTGTCATTGGTGGAGGGAGTGGACTGCTTTGTCCTGGATGGTGTCAACTCTCTTCAATATTGTTGGAGCTGCAATCACTCTGGCAAGTGGGAAGTATTCCTGACTTGTGCCTTGTAGATGGTGGACAGGCTTTGGAGAGTCAGGAGGTGACTTATTCGCTGCAGTATTCCTGACCTCAGCCTAATCTTGCAGCCAATGTAGTTATGTGGTGAGTTCAGTTCAGTTTCTCATCAATGATAACTCTCAGGATGTTGATAATGGGGGAATTCAGTGCTAGTAATACCATTGAATGTCAAGGGGTGAGAGTTAGATTTTCTCTTATTGGAGAAGATGATTGGCTGGAACTTCTGTAATGTATTTCTGACCATTTGTCAGCTAATACCTGATTATTGTTCAGGACTTGCTTTGGACATGGACAGCTTCAGTACCTGAGGAGTCACAAATGTTGCTGAGAATTGTACAATTGCCAGTGTATGAAGAAAAGCATTGATGAAACAGCTGAAGATGATCAGACTGAAAATACTACCCTGAGGAGCTCTTGCAGAGATGGCCTGGAATTGAGATGACTGGCCTCCAAAAACTACAACCATCCTCCTTTGCCCGTGTTAGTTTTGACTAGCTGACAGTTTTCTTCTGATTCCTATTGACTACAGTTTTGCTAGGGCTCCTTGATGCCACACTCAGTCAAATGCATCCTTGATGTCAAGGGCAGTCACTCTCACCTCAGCTCTGGAATTCATCTCTTTTGTTCACACTGAATTGAGGTTCTAATGAGGTCAGGAGCTGAGTGGCCCTGGCAGAACCCAAACTGGGCATCACTGAACAGGCTATTGCTGTGTAGGTATTGCTTAATAGCATTGTTAATGACACCTTCCATCACTTTACTGATGATCGAGAGTAGACTGTTGGGGCGGTAATTGGGCGGGTTGGATTTGTCCTGTTATTTGGGAAAAGGAATATTCTTGAGTTTGCAGATGTTTGTGGAGTCTCCTCCTGAAACGTGGGAGGGCTGTGTGCAACCCTATTGCGAATCCTCTTGCAAGGATGCCTGCCTTGAAGAAGTTTTCCTCCTCTCTCTACAAGAATCTCAGGGAGTCCCTCTCCCACTACAACTCCCAGGTCATTTCCTCTGCCCTGAAGCTCTTCAACCATGTCGTGACTCTATGCTTCTTTTTCCCCACCCTCACCCTCCTCTAGCTTATCTCTCCATGCTTCAGGCTCACTGCCTTTATTCCTGATGAAGGGCTTTTGCCCGAAACGTCGATTTTGAAGCTCCTTGGATGCTGCCTGAACTGCTGTGCTCTTCCAGCGCCACTAATCCAGAATCTGATTTCCAGCATCTGCAGTCATTATTTTTACCTGTGTGCAGACTGTTGCCTGGGGTTCATCCGCTCGCATTTGCTTTTTTATCTTTATCTTTCTTTTACTTCTGCTTTTTTTCCTTTTTTTTTGTCTTTTGCTTTTCTTTTGGGAGGGAATATGGGGTTTAGTAGGCAGCATTCGCCTGTCAGCGAGAATGGGTCATGTCACAGCCTCCAGGCATTCAGGGCCAGCAGTGCAAAGTTCCTCCAGTGAAAGCGGGTGGCAGTAGCAACGGCCTCTTGGTTGTGCCAGCGAGATGACATCTTGGTGGAGAGCGGCTGAAGTGTGACTCTTGGTGCGGGTGGCGTGGGCTGGCAGCATAGCCAGGGACTCCTGGTTGCAATCGGCCTGCAGCAGGGACTCCTCGTTACTGACAAGGTGGTTATGGCAGCGGAGTTGGTGACTCCCATTTGTGAGTGAGCATGGGTTCAGCATGGGGCCTAGTGGCGTCGATGAAGTGGGCCCAGCGCCAAAGAGTGGTGGGTCTGGCGCAGGTAGAGGTGGAGGGTTAGCAGTGCAGATGTTGGTGCTGACCCAGCTCAGGACTCATGGTGAAGGCTGCAAAATGAAGATAGCCTCCATCTCAGTTATATCTTTGCACTGCTTTTATTCTTAAAATGTTCAAAATGGTGCCAGAGTTTGGCGACAATTGAAGCTTTTCACTGCATTTGACTACATTATTCACTGTAAAATGCAAGTGACAATAAACTATTCAATTCACTTCAAGTGAGTTGTTCACTGGCCAACCATCTGGATGTAGCAGGGCTTAGGACTGATCTTTGTTTGTAGAATCACTCAGATCTATCACTTGTTGCTTATGCTGTTTGGAATGCAAATGGTCTTGTTTTGTGCCTTCACCAGGTTGACACCTCCGTTTTAGGAACGTCTGGTGCTACTCTTGACACTCCTGGTACACGCTTCACTGAACCAGAGTTGATCCCCTGGGCTTGACTGTAATGGTTGAAGGGGGTATGTTGGGTCACAAGTTTGCAGATTATGCTGAAGTGTTGTTCCGCTGTTGATGACCCACAGCACCTCATGGATGTCCAGTATTGAATTGTTAGATCTGTTCGAGGTCTGTCCCATTTAGCACCGTGATTGTTCCAAACAACACAATGGAAGTTATTGTCAATATGAAGGACGGTCACTCTTACTGATACTGTCATGAACAGATGCATTTTGCAGCCGGCAAATTGGTAAAGATGAAGTCAAGTCAGTTTAACATCTCTTTTGAAAACAGCACCTCCAACAGTGCTGCACTTGCTCAGTACTGTGCAGAAGTGTCTGCCTAGTTTTCCATGTTCATATCCTGGAGGAGGGCTTGAACCCACAAATTTTAGACTCAGACATCCGAATGTTATGGCTCAGCAACAACTGACATTTGTACAGGATGTTGGTGAGGACACATTTGGAGTACTGTGTATAATTCTGGTATATAATACTGTGTATAATTCTAATTGGAGGAAGAACAGGAGAGAATTACAAGGACGTTACTAGGAATGGAGGGTTTGTGTTATAGGAGAGGCAGATTTTTTTCCCTGGAACATAGGAGTTTGAGGGGTGATCTTATGAAGGTTTATCAAATCATGAAGGGCATAAGGTGAATAGCAAAGGTGGAGAGTTCTAAACCAGGGACCATAATTTTAAGCTGTGAGGACAATGATTTAAAAGGGACCTGAGGGACAATTGTATCACACAGGCAGTGGTGTGTATGTGGATCAAACCACCATAGGTAGTATTAGATGCAGGTACAATTACAATATTTCAGAGACATTTGGCAGGTACATGGATAGGAAGGGTTTAAAGGAATATTGGCCAAATACCAGCAAGTGAGACATGTTGGATTGAAGGGTCTGTTTCTGTTCTATGTGACACTATGATCCTACAAGTATGTTTTACTCACTTGTTGGTTCATCACTTGTGTTGCAGACTCAGTTTAGAAGGTATTACCTTCAGAACTTAGCCAGCAGTGCTGCTACCAAGGACATTGTGCATCTTTGTCTCCCTCAGTATTTATTCCAAAATGAAGGAGTACTGAATCATCGGTTGAGAGTAGTGGTGTGTGGTAATCAGCCGGCAGGTTTTCTTGCCCACGGTTGACCTGATGCATAAGACTTCATGGGGTCTGGAGTCAATGTTGAGCACTCCCCAAACACCTCCCTCCCGATGGTATACCACTGTGTCATTACCTTTGCTGTCCTGTAGATGGGACAGGACATATTTATGGATGGTAATAGTGGTGTCTGGGATGTTGTCTGACAGATATGATTACTTGAGTATGATGATGTCAGGCTGTTGCTTAGCTAGTCTGTGAGACAGCCCTCCAGCTATTAGTAGGGAGGACTTTGTGCTGCTAGTAGGGCTGGATCATTTTCCTGTGTGTTATTCATCCTTTCTAGCAGTAAGTACAACTGAATGGCTGACAAGGCCATTCCAGAGGGTAGTTAGGAGTCACATGTAGGCTGGACTAAGCAAAGACGAAATAAATCTTAATAGGATTTAGTGAACCAGACAACAATCTAATTCCAGATTTTTATTGAATCTACCAACTTCTGCAATGACATTTAAATGCAGTTCCCTAGGCCATGACTCAAGTCTCTGGTTTACTAATCCAGTGACAATATCACTAGGCCATCACCTCTTTAATCTTGCAAATCTCCTGGCAGGAGTGCGTCCTCTGTGTTCTGTCTGGGTAAGTAATTACCAGGAGGGTAGAGAAAGTTCACCTTTTCAAACGTCACCCTTCCCCTGGGGCAGGGCTGCGTAGGTCCACCTCTGGATGGAAGAAAGTCATAACTGGTCCTGGGGGACTGCCTAAGAAGAAATTGCTTGCAGAAGTCAGTTGCAATATGATTGTTACCTGGTAAATCATCTCCTGCTGACATTAACTTTTCAGTCTCAGCATGATTACAACTGTAATAAAGCCAGATGGCTGCATCGATCAATTATTGGTTTGACTTCTGGTTGGCCTTTTTCAAAACTACAACTTTTCTGCAAGATGGTGAAAAAAACTTGTTAGGAAACCAAGGCTCACATTACTTCCTGCATTTTTATCGATATTAATATTTTGTTGTGTTTTCAAATATATTTATGATGGCCAACATTTTGTAGATAATTGTATTCCATAGATATAGATCGTTTTGATAGCCCATTACCCCATAAATGCATCAATAGTTGTAATTTCTGTTTTTCCTTTTTCTACTAATCAATGATATAACCTCTTTTTTATTGATGTTCTGGTCAATAAAGTTGCTGTAGAATGTTTTGTCATTCTTGCTCTTTTGCTGATTTGCAATAATAAAGGAAATGGACTGATTACTGTACATACACCAAAAGGAAACTGATGTTAGCAAAACAATTGCTTTAACTTCCATTACCCACTTATTTCCAAGTGCAAGTGACCCCTTATTGCACATTACAAAAACAAACATCAAAACACTTCACAGATTTTGAAGACAAGGATTGATGCAGGGTACATTGCTTTTGCTCATTTATATAAATAACTCGGATGTTAACAGAGGAGGCATGGTTAGTAAGTTTGCAGGTGACACCAAATTTGGAGGTATAGTGGACAGCGCAGAAGGTTACCTCAGAAGGGATCTTGATCAGATGAGCCAATGGGCCAAGGAGTGGCAGCTGGAGTTTAATTTAGACAAATGTGAGGTGCTGCATTTTGGAAAGGCAAAGATTTAAAAGGGACCTAAGAGTCAGCTTTTTCACGCAGAGGGTGGTACATGTATTGAGTGAGCTGCCAAAGTAAGTGATGGAGGCTGGTACGATTACAACATTCAAAAAGCTCTGGATGAGTATATGAATAGGAAGGGTTTGGAGGGATATGGGCCAAATGCTGGCAAATGGGACTGGATTAATATAGGATACCTGGTCGACATGGTCAAGTTGGACCAAAAGTCCATTTCTATTCTGTATATCTCTCTGACTCTATGACTATAAACTAGCATAGAATCAGCTGAGTGCATATCATGGGCAGTCATTTAGTGAGATGCAATGGTGAGATGGTTGAGAAGGTGATCTCCGTTTTCTTTCAACAGAGACATCAGTCTGGGCACTGGGCACTGGGTTTTTGGACAGAAGTGAAAGGTTTCCCAGCAGCCAACCAGACCACTACTGTAACTCAAATGCAGGCATCCATGAGGAGAGATTTGTGGTTGGGCATGATCTAAACATTCTATCAGGCTCTGTCTGTTTAGACACCACATACAGAGCTCATAATATTGCAAAAAGATTGTAGATTCACAAAGAGACTTGACTGCAAATATCTAAGCTGCCTCCACAATGCTGTACTGAGGGAAAGTTGCAGAATGAAAAGTGCCATATTGGCGAGTGACATTAAACAAAGGCCCACAGCAATGAGGTTGACTCTTAATTGCCTTCTGAAATTGCCTCGCAAACCACTCAGTTGGATTAAACCATTAAAAATGACTTGAGAAAGGAACAAAGCTCAGTTGGCTGGATGGCCAGTTTGCATTGCAAAGTGACACCAAAAGCATGGATTCAACTGCCACGCCAGCTGAGGTTAACATGAAGACTTCTCCTTTGTAACCTCTCCTCTTGCCTGAGACATGGTGACCCTCAGGTTGTCTCTCTGTAATGAGAGGGAAGCCCTATGATCTAGGAAGACGATGGTGACTTTTATTATCGACAAGTTAAAATGAAGAAACTCACGAAGCCTTCTTCAACAGCATCTTTCAAACCCAAAACCTCAAACACCTAAAATGACAAGAGAGGCGGATTTTTGGGAACACCACAACTTGCACATTCTTCTCCAATCCACACACCATTCTGACTTGAAAATACTTAATGCTGTTCCTTCACATTTGTACAATCTCACATTTTGCAATGAAATGGAAGAGAAACTAAATTTTAAAACTTTTTTTTCCCACATACATTAATCATGTTAGTTTTTATCCCAAATTTCACTTGAATAAACTCAGTTCTATGTAGCAGGATGAGAAAACAGGAAAACAATTATCTGATTATCTTCATGGAAAGTGCTATGATAATGAGGCCGCTTGCACATTTCCACGGGGTTAAGGCAACAATAGATTATGCAGAACGTGCAGGAAGCCAGATAGTTTTGGAATTCATGACTTTTTGGCACCTGTTCGCCTTGGTCCAGCCAGCAAAAGCAAAAGGAATTTCTAAAGCAGTTCAATAACAATAGACATAATGCTGTATTTACAACCAGGAGAATAATTATTTGAAAGTAATTTTGGATTATTCCGCATTGTTTCAGTAACTTGCATACTTGTACATTACTCATAATGTATCAAAATTAATTGCTTTTTCTTTCCCAAATTCACTACATTCACTTTGTTAAATGCTCAATTAGTTTCTCCTTTGTGGTATCCTGTTCCCTTTTGGAGGTTTAATTGACACTTATCCATATCTAGATTGCTTCATGATAAAATGCTTAAATCCATTGGTACAGCAATAATCAGTTCTTTTGCTCATTTATTTAATCTGAGCTTTGGCAGAAGTCATGGTCTACTTCTTTTCTGAAAGTTCTTTGGAGCTTGTAGCTATATCCTTATCAAACATTTTTTAATGTATAAGATGATGTCAAACTGATAACAACAGTATCAAGCTTGTGTGGTTACAATGGAGTAAAGATTCATCCAGCAGGACTATTGTAAACTATCAGCAATGAATCAGAAACCTTGATTTACATATTATTACCGATTTTCTGTGCCAATTTGAGTTTGCCTACCACACTGCTCATTCACTATTCTCCATGTAGAGCTATGGGCTAAATAAAATAGTTATTCCAAAGGCTATTTAAACTGAATCTGATAAAATGGAACATGCATTTTGAAGTGTTGAATTAAATAGACCATAATGGTTGAATTAAACTATACCATCACTAGTACTGTTGCATGTGCAGTTCAGTTCAGTTCCCAAAAATATCTTTACACCTTGTGTTTTGAAGACAAAAAAAATCATTATAAGCTTCTTCTGTTGGGTCAGGAGACATCTAAATCAGAAACAAAAACTGAAATTGCTGAAGAAAGGTAACTGGACGAAACTTTCACGACATTTTCTTTCCACAAGTGCTGCCAGACCTGCTGAGTTGTTCCAGCAATTGCTTTTTTGTTTCTGATTTCTAGCATTCACAGTTCTTTGGTTTTTAGCTCACAGTAATGTTCTCTTATCTCTAAGTTGAACCTGGTGTCTTACAAGAGGCCATCATGTATCACAGATGTAATGTAACTAGACAATAAGTAATATGTAACAAGTCTTTACTATTAATCAGGACTGAACAGATTTTCTACTGAGGATTTTGTACGTGCATCCTTCTTCACTAATAAACTAATACAAAGATGAGGGATAACCACCAGTGAATCTGGACAAGACATCCAGATGATTTGTGGATGACCAACCACAAAGATATGATTTTAAAAATTGACAAACTTTACATCTTTGAAGTGAAATATTGGCCTGATATTATGGTCAATGGTGAAGAAAAATGGTGATTTGTGAGGAAACTGCTCACAGAAAATGAGCAAACTCTGAGGTGTAATTTCTCCTATTAGGGCATCAATTTCATTCTGTCGTCATTGATTCTCTGTCTTTCGGAGATGGTCATATCATCAAACAGGCTAAACAGCAAGTCAAATTGAGCAATTCTTCCAGACACTGGATTAGTGGTGCTGGAAGAGCACAGCAGTTCAGGCAGCATCCAACGAGCAGACCAAGAAGTAAAAAGCACTGCTAATCACTTTTTAAAAGAGAGAGAGAGAGAATATAAAGATTGCCACATGCTCATGGGATTAAGATAGAAAGTGACACATCCCAAACAAACTTTAACAAACTCTTTAATATTTAAACAATCTACAAATTTCTATCATGGAATGAAGGGATGACATTTCAGATTTTTACAATCAGTTTTTCAGGGGCAGTTTTTGACAGTAAGTATGACTTAGAGTCTCGTTTTTATAACAAAATTAATAGGTATAAATTTGAAGTTCACACTAAGTCACTGGTTCTTGAATTTCCAAGGACTGCAACAGTGCAGCCTGTGGAGAAGCAGGTTATCAGGAGCAACTTTCACATTTAACTGAACATATGCAGATAACGGCACTTGCTGTCAGTCTTACTTACTATTCTGTGTCCTATGATCCTGCCCCACTAACTACCTGATGAAGGAGCAGCACTCTGGAAGCTTGTATTTCCAAATAAACCTGTTGGACTATAACCTGGTGTTGTGCGATTTTTAACTTCGTCCACCCCAGTCCAACAGCTGCACCTCCAAAATCATATTATTGTGCTGACAATTTTTGACCACCACTTTATCTGAATATTTTTGGACCAACATTGACTATACATTTCATAAAATATAAGTTTGTTAGCTATAATTTGTTTTAGTTCTGGGATGTTTTAACTCTGTACTGTGCTAATGTAATGGTGTGCTTTTTCTTCTCTCAAACATCTGTTCAAGATGGTCTGCCTGCTCAATGTTTATGACTAAAGAATCAAAAACATTGATGAGTACCTGCTCCAGTCTGCTTAAAAACATTTTAAAGATTACCATTAGGCAATGTTAAGAGACCATTCCCTGGTTGTAGCAGAGCTCAATTAAAACTAAACAAAAAATGGTCAGCATAAAGCTGTGCAGAAATGATGTACAGAATAACCTTGGTTATCTGAACATCAATTATCCGAATTTCGGATTATCGAACAAGATCTCAAGGTCCCATTAAAACGTTACCCATTATGCCTCACAACACCAGGGTCCAAGGTTCAATTCCAGCCTTGGGTGACTGTCTGTGTGGAGTTTGCACATTCCCCCCTGTCTATGTGGGTTTCATCTGGGTGCTCCGGTTTCCTTTCACAGTCCAAAGATATACAGGTCAGGTGAATTGGCCATCATAAATTGTCCATAGTGTTAGGTGCATCAGTCAGAGGGAAATGGGTCTAGGTGGGTAACTCCTCTTCAGAGGGTTGGTGTGGACTTGTTGGGCTGAAGGGCCTGTCCCAACACTGTAGGGAATCTAATCTAATCTGAAAAGGGAAATAATGCAGCATGTTGGCTCTGGTGAGATCCTTGACCTCTTTCGCCACCTCAGCAATTAAGTTCTGTGTGAGATGGTTCTTGGGCAACCTATGACATCCCTGCTACTTAAGGCCCTCATATCTCCACTTCCCCATTATCCTAACCACATCCCCTTCCAGCTGGCCAGAAAAAGTGACTAGGGTAATGCAAATGGGAAACCAGGACAACCTGCTTGCTTGGTTTGGGGGGAGGTATCCAGGGGGATAACCTTCAATTACCCCTACCTGGAGCATTCGGAGACACAGTGGGTAGCCTCTGAAGGTCACTCTCATGTCTTTGTGTCTGACTCTACCCTCCCTTTGACCCCCATGCTGCGACAAGATAAAAATTGTTCATGTTGTTATTGCTGGATCTCCAGGGAGTAGGCCTTGACAGGCTGACCTTTCGACCTGAAACTGTTGGTTTCTGATTGGTTTTCTGGGACACTGGTGTTGAGGACTGTGATGATCCAAGAAATTCACCCACACTCGCCTGTAAATATTTTACAAGCTGTTTGGCATGAAATCTGTCAGGTTATCTCAGCAATGGGGTGACGTGTTAGTCACTACCAACAAAACTCACTCTGTCCCCTACACTTTATCCCAAAGAAAGGGAAAATTTCTCTCATACAATCCTACAGCCAAGAAGCAGATCATGCAGCCATTTTTCTTAATACTGGCTTTGAAAGAAGTATATGATTAGTCTCACTCTCATATTTTTCTCCAAGTCCAATTGCTATTTGAAAATTACTATGGAATCTGACTCCACCAAATGTTCTTCACTAACAATCTCAGTGTGAAGAAGTTTCTGATTTTCCTTCTGTTTTCATTTTGCCAATTATTTAGGATTTATAACTTCTGAGTGCTCTGAAACTGACTGGCCAGAATAAATAGTTTCTCTTTATTTGCTCTAAAAAAGCCTTTATAATTCAGAATGCCTCTACTAGATCTCTCCTTGGTTTTCTCAGCTCAAGTGGTGATGGGGACAATTTCAATTTCTCTAATCTCTCTAAATGAAGGATATGTTTCTCAGCTCTACAATTATCCTGAAAACGTCTCCCTATCTTCTCCATTGCCTTTTTATTGTTCCCTAAGTGCGGAGTCCAACATTATACTGAGGCCTAATCAGGGAATTTTAAAGGTTTAGCATGGCTTTCTTGTTTTGTATTCAATATCCCTGTTTACAAAACTAAGTATCATTAACGCTTTCTTAACAGTTGTTTCAAGCTGTGTTTCAGCATCAGGCATTTGTGAATATACACACCCATGTCGCACTGCTCTTTCAGCCACCTCAAAACATCAACATTTGCACTATACTCTCTCTCCAAGCTGTTTTTCTGACAGTACTTCATTTTTACATTAAGTCCTGCCCCCCATTTTGACAAAACACTCAGTTAGATA
Source organism: Chiloscyllium punctatum (assembly GCF_047496795.1). NCBI lineage: Eukaryota > Metazoa > Chordata > Chondrichthyes > Orectolobiformes > Hemiscylliidae > Chiloscyllium > Chiloscyllium punctatum. The sequence continues at coordinate 16,453,042 of NC_092743.1, forward strand.
TACACCTTGTCATTCGGAAATGTGAAACAGTTGATGTCGAAATCTTAGGAAAATCACGAAACGGTACAAAGTCCCAATTATTATTGTCAAGCTCCTGTCCCATTTAAAGAAGCCATGAGCTAATTTTTGTAACTTCTGATGAAGTGGTCAGAGGCCATAAATTTTGATGTGGAATATTTTGTACGGAATTGGCAACACATCTCGAGTTATAAGACGAGATTTGTACGTGTAAAATGAGGACATGTTTTTTTTTTGCCATTGCTTCAACTTAAATGTCAAAATACTACATTGAACATTGCACTTCTACAAAGCCCGATACATGGGGCTCAGTTTGTGGCCTTTTTAAATGCCGCCCTCTCTGTAGTTCTTTTACCCTGCCAGGTTTGATTGGCATATTGATGATTTGGCATCCAACCCACCCATGTGGCCAAAAATAACAAGCTTTTGCATGCTCAGTTTTTCAATATGGAAATGAAATGTCTGCCCATTTCCTCTGAGGGGTCCATCACAGACCCAAGCTAAATATTCAGCAGCAATCTGGTGAAATTTAAGAATTTAGTTTCTCTGCAGTCACGCTGTCCCCAGCACCCTCCCTCTCCCCTGCCACTCCCTTCAGCCCCAATTTCGGGTGGAAACACTATAAAAATATCAATGTCTACCCAGCAGTAACAACACGTACTTTCAACATGTAGCACTGTTGATTGCAGTAAATCGACGTACAATGTTCACAGAAACATTATCATCTGAATTTTGACAGGGAGTCACATGACGAAGCAAGTAACCAAAGTGTTAGTCTGAAAGATAGGTCTTAAGGAATATCTTAAAGGAGAATAGATAGTTAGGGCAGCTCAAAGACAGAATTTCATAACTTAACCAATAGCTTCCAACAGTCTGCAAAGCTGCTTGATGTACTGTCCAAGTGAATTAGCTCCAAACGCAGATTCTCAGGCCAATTAGCAGCAAAACATCCTGACTTGGGAGAAGGAAACAATGAACATTTGTTTGAGACTGACTGAGATTTGAAGGAAACTGCAACACTAACAGATGTAATTTGTGAGGCCATAAAACAGCAATGCTGCTTTGATGGAGAACCAGCTTCATGAAAAAGTAGTTGGCAAGCTCTTTCGTTTATTCACAGATGCATGCCGCACTCTCATAAATAATGGTGAAATGTAATATCTTGCCACTTGTATATAACATCAACAGGTTGAAAAAGATTTAACTGGATTGTCTCCCTCTTCAAATTTATCAGAGTACATTTTTTTCAATCTGAATCTTTTCGACAGCTGGTTTGGATTAGTCAAAATAATTTGAGAGGCATTTACCACTCTTAGTTGAATTTGTATGCGCACTTTTTCTTGGGTAATCATACTTTTTGATTTTAGTGATGAAACAGTGACATTGACCTTGCTTTCTGTGGGTCAGGGGCCTAGGGGCCAGGAGGAATGGTTTAGGGTGATGGTGTTAAGTGTGAAAACTCAGTAGGATTAGAGATTCCCTTGTGATCAGAAGGCTGAGTCTGTGGCTTGGGTCCAAGGTGGTAGTCCCATGCTGCCCTAATTCCTAATCCTGATGCCCAAACAGTGATCCCTGCCTTTATTTTTGCTTGTCCTTAGATTCTCTTTGAGGAGGTAGTGCTGAGCTGTAGACTACAATGCTGTAAAGGAGGGAGTTGCAGGATTCTAGCCTAATAACACTGAATGAATGGCGATATATTTCCAAGTCAGGATGGTGAGTGGTTTGGGAAGGAAACTTGTAGGTTGTGGTATTCCAATGAATCTGCTGCCCTTGTCCTTCAATTTGGTAGTGGACATGTGTTTGGTAGCTGCTGTTTAAGGATCGTTGGTATATTTCTGCAGTATATTTGTAGATGGCACACATTCGTCACTGAGATAGATGGTCATTGCCTCACATTTCCTTTCCTAGATTGGGTTGGAGGGTGAGGCACAATATTTAAATGAAGTTTCACGGTAGCTATTCCTATGGGCCTGGACATGCGAGTTCATTGTCTGGCTTGACCTGACTTCAACCGTCCCATCCTGACTTGAAATCCAAGATTTCTTAAGTGAATATTCTGAGAGTTGTTACACTTATAGAAAAGCAGCTCCCTGTGAGTCACTGGCCGAGACCAGGAATAGAGAAAAGCCAGGCAGAGGGAGAAATTAAGTGGAAGGTAACAATGAAAATAATTACTTTGAGGGATGTCCTCTCCAAAATGGGCTTTGGGGAGGGAATCGGAAATTGGATCAGACTGCTCTACACCAACATTGTCAGTGCAGTCTCAATCAATGGGTGGGAATCAGATAGCTTCCCTGTAAGATCTGGAGTCAGGCAGGGATGCCCCCTCTCACCCGCCTTGTTTGTGTGTTGCATAGAGCCATTTGCCGAATCCATCAGGAAGGATGCGAGCCTGAGAGGGGTGACTATTCCTGGCAGCGGGGGCCTGCAGGTTAAGGCCTCCCTGTACATGGATGACGTCGCTGTTTTCTGCTCGGATCCGCTGTCCGTGCACAGACTCGTGTGCATCTGCGACCAGTTCGAACGGGCCTCGGGGGCCAAGGTAAACCGAGGCAAGAGCGAGGCCATGCTCTTCGGGAACTGGGCCGACCAATCCTCTATCCCCTTCACCGTCAGGACTGACCACCTGAAGGTGCTGGGTATTTGGTTCGGGGGGGCTGGGGCGTGCGCCAAGACCTGGGAGGAGCGGATCAGGAAGATGAGACAGAAACTAGGCAGATGGGGGCAACGGTCGCTCTCCATCGCGGGAAAAAACCTGGTCATCAGGTGTGAGGTCCTCTCAGTATTGCTATATGTGGCACAGGTCTGGCCTATCCCCAGGACCTGTGCCGCCGCAGTCACCCGGGCCATCTTCCAATTCATTTGGAGATCAAAGATGGACCGGGTCCGAAGAGACTCAATGTACAAAGACCGGTGCAATGGGGGAAAAAACACGCCCAATGCCACCCTCACCCTGATGGCCACCTTTGTGTGTGGCTGCATCAAGCTGTGCGTGGATCCCCGGTATGCAAACACCAAGTGTCACTACGTACTGAGGTTCTACCTGTCCCCGGTGTTGCGAAGGATGGGCCTGGCCTCGCTGCCGCGGAATGCTCCGAGTAGTTGGACCGTTCCGTATCACCTGTCCTTCGTGGAGAAATTTATGAGGAAAAACACCTTTGACCACAAGTCCATCAGGAAGTGGTCAGCACGTAGCGTCCTTGAGACCCTTCGGGAAAAGGAGAGGGCGGATCCTGTCGAGCGGTTCCCTGAGCAGACTGTCAAAGCCATTTGGCAGAATGCCTCATCGCCAGAACTTTCCAACAAGCACCAAGACGTGGCTTGGCTGGTGGTGAGAAGGGCTCTGCCTGTGAGATCCTTTATGCACGCCCGGACTCTCTGCCGCACCGCACGCTGCCCTCGAAGTGGCTGCGGGGGGGACGAGACTGTCACACACCTCCTTCTGGAATGTGCCTATGCAGAGGAAGTCTGGAGAGGAATGCAGTGGTGCTTGTCGAGGTTCGTCCCGAGCAGCGCCGTGACGCGGGACTCCGTGCTCTACGGCCTGTTCCCCGGGACTCACACCGAGACGAACATTAACTGCGCCTGGAGGATCATCAACTCGGTGAAGGACGCCCTCTGGGCGGTCCGAAACCTGTTGATCTTCCAGCTGAAGGAGTTGACCCCGACCGAGTGTTGCAGACTGGCACATTCCAAGGTCCAAGACTACGTGTTGAGGGACGCGCTGAAGCTTGGGGCAGCTGCCGCCAAGGCGCGGTGGGGAAAGACCACCGTGTAAGATCGGCCTGCCGAAAGAATAACAGGGGGCAAATACAGACGTTTTTTTGGGCTCTGCTGATGCCTCAGCCAAATATATGTATATATACAAGATTGAAAAAATGCACAGGATTGTAAAGGACAAGAATAAAGTCGAATCTGTGTTTGTAAATATGGACATATGTATGGCATGATCCAATGTACAGACCATCAAATCATTTATGAATAAAGTATATTTTTGAAATAAAAAAAAATGAAAATAATTACTTTAGGCCAAAGGCCTGTTGAGGTTTATACCATGATTAATATCATCAAAAGGTTTTCAGAGCAGCAAATGCTATTAATAAATTGGGGCAATATGTTTATTTGAATCTAACTGATGACCACAGGAAACTATTCAATGTAAATTGAGGGTTTACGCATATTTAATATGAAGACATGTGAATTTAACAATATTAGTATCATTTTTGGGGGAGCAATTGAGTGAGGGGAGGGGAGGATTAGTGATTGGAAGGTTTTTGAGACAGTGAACAGGATAGTTTGAGGGATCTGTAGTTGGGGAGGGAAGCAGTGATCACAGGAGCACTGAGCAGTGAAGGGGGGAGTCAGTGGGTACGAAAGGGAACATACATATTCATTTATATTTGTGCTGAGACTTTTCCTCTTATCTTAAGTTTAATAAAGGTTATGAAATCAGAGAAGAAAATGGAAACTGTGAGTGAGTGTTATTATTTATATTTTTCAGATGGTAAGTTAATCTAGAAATTTCAGATACCTAAGATTTCAAGTCAATCCAATTCTGTGACCCACTTGATTCAGAATGTGGTAGGAATTACAATCAAAGAAGTGTCAAAGTGCAAGTAGTTATGATGCATTATAAATGGAACTTGCATTTCATTTTTTCGTGGAAATGCTGGGAGCATGTTTATAATCAGGCAATATGCTCTTGCTTTGGAACTAATCTTGCTTATTGAATCATAAACCTTTTTTCTTTTGCTCAACATAGAAGTTGGTATATTTGATATTAACTTTCAATGCTGCAGGTTTATGAAAGGATTGTAGCCACAGCATACAAGCTGCAGCAGTGCACCTTTTGATAGTCAAAAGAATTCTGACAGATATTGTAATATACACAGGTATAACATACACTAACACAGGCCTAAGGGTGTCCCAGCAGTGTATGCAATCATGAAACTAACGCATAAAAAGCAGAGAAAACCAATGGTAGGTGACAGGATTGGGGTCTTTTTGAAACCAACAGCAGATAACTAACACATTAATAAAAAGGGAGATTAAAAAGATGCAAGTTGACATGAAATAAAAACAAACAGTCAGAGCTTCTGTGGGTATGTGAAGAGAAAGAGAGTAGTTCAAGAAAGTATGGGCAACTTGGAGGATGGAATAATGGGGAACTGGTAAATAATTTAAACGAACATTTTGCATTGTTCTTCATGGTGAACAGAATTATAAATATCCCAAAGATATCAGGGTAGATAGACCCCACTTGGAATACTGTGAGCAGAAATAGGTACCATTCCTTAAGAAGGATATGTTAGGGTTAAGTTATGGGTACACATACAAATTAGTCCTGTTTTCTCTAGAATTTAAAAGGATAAAGGATGATCCAATCAAAGTCTTCAAGACATTAACAGAAAAGAGAGATAAACTATTTCCACTGGTTGTGGATTCTAGAACTAAAGGGCATAGTCTGAGAATTAGGGCCACACCATTCAGTAGAGATGTTAGGAAGCACTTCTACAAACAAAAGGTGGTAGGCTTTTGGAATTCTCTTCCACAAATGGCAGGGGATGCTGGATTAATTGGTATTTATGTGAGATATTAAGGGATATGGGATATGGACTAGCGTTAGGTCACAGATCAGCCATGATCCCAATGAATGGCAAGCAGTCTCGAGGCACTGAATAGCCTACTTCTCTTCCTCTATTCCTTGGGTCTTAAGGGAATAAAGATCTTGGAACAGTCTCTAACATGAGGAACAAAGTATTTGACAAACCACTGGGACTAAAGGCAGACAGGTTGCTAGGACCCGATGACCTGCTTTCAGGAGTTTTAAAGTATATGGCTCCAGAGATATTGGAGGCATTGATCAAATTATTTCAGAACTCACTGGACTCCAGGAGGGTTCTAACAGATTGGAAAACTGTTAACGTGATGCTCCTATTCAAGAGGGGAAGGGCACACAAAGCAGGAAATTATAGGCCGGTTCATCTAAATTCTGTTGTTGGAAAAATTCTAGAGTCCATTATTTAAAAAAAAAGCTCAATACAATCAAATTGAGGAGCGATGCTGCCTGAACTGCTGTGCTCTTCCAGCACCACTAATCCAAAATCTGGTTTCCAGCATCTGCAGTCATTGTTTTTACCACAATCAAACTGAGCCAACAGAATTTTGAGAGAGGGAAATCATGTTTAACAAGTTACCTAGAATTCTTTGACAATATAACATACAGAGTTGATAAGGGGAAATGGTAGATGTAGTGTAATTTGATTTCCAGATGGCATTCGGTAAGGTGCCACATAAAAGGTTATTGCACAAGATAGAAGCTCATAGTATTAGTCGTTATGTATTAGCATAGATTGAGGCTAGTTAACACTGAAAGCAGAATGTTGTGATTTTTGGGTCTTTTTCAGGTTTAAAAGACAAAGCAAGTGGAACGCCATACGGATCAGTTGTTCTCAATTATTTACTGCATTAATGATTTGGAGGAGAGGGCAAGTTACATGTGTCCAAATTTGCTCATGGTACGAAATAGGCAAGACAGCAAGCTGTGATAGGGACATAAGGAATCTGCAAGGGGATGTATTGTTTGAGACGGCAAAACTTAGTAGATGGAGTTAACTGCAGAAAAGTGTGGGCTTGTGTATTTTGGTAGGAAGAATAAAAAGACTGACTATTATTTCAATGGAGAGAGAGATTCTGAGAAAGTGTATCAGAGAGAGACCTGGGTGCTCTTGAGCATGAAATACAAAAGGTTAGTATTTAGGTGCAACATGTAATTAAGAAGGTAAATGAAATGTTATCCTTCATTGCTAAGAGGCTGGAGTTTAAAAATAAGTGATTCTTTTTTACAATTGTACAGCTTGATGATAACTTTGCACCTGGAGTACTGTGTACAGTTTTGGTCCCTCTAATTAAGAAAGGACATTCTAGCAACAAGGGCAATTCAAAAAAGATTTGCTATGCTGATTCCTGGATGAAATAGTTGACAAATAAAGAATGGTTAAATAGTTTATGTCTTTATTTATTAGTGTTGAGAAGAATGAGTGATAATCTTTTGAAGCAAACAAGATTCTGAGATAGATTGACAGCTTGATAGATGCTGAGAAGTTTTTCCACAGTTGAGGGAATCTTGAAAGAGGGGACATAGTTACAGAATAAGGTACACTTACTGAAAACTGAGATGTGAAAGAATTTCTCATTCGACAGGGTAGCGAATGTCTGGAATTCTCTATCCTGGAGAGTTGTGGAGGCTAGATCAATGAAAGTGTTTAAAGAGGAGGTAGGTAGACTTTTTTAAATATTAGGGAATCAAAAATTATGAGGAACATTCATGAAAGAAGAGTTGAGGGACAGTTCAACCATGATTTAATGATTGATGGGGCAGGATTAATGGCTCAATGTCCTACTCCTGCTCCTAATGTTTTATGAGGGGTTGTTGACACACCCATGCTTCGAAAGACCTATATTACAACACAAGGATAACATGGTAAATCAAATCAGCCTCACTATCATTTGATTCACAACATAGTGAAATTAAGAAATCCAATGACCCTCCAAACCACCCAATCGTTCCTAACCAGACTTTATAAATAACAGATCTTGGACTCCAAGTCTATAACTTAAACAAAAATTAACAATTTTTATTAATAATGTAATTTTAGCAGAACGTAGATAAACAATGAGGTAATTTATTTAGTACCCAGGTTCTAGCTATTCCTCCACTTTTGAACCTACCTCCATTAGGATCTCCAGTGCCATATCTGAGAACTGGGCATGAATATTCCTTAATTTGTTTGTTCACTCTCTCTCTTGTGAATCTTTTACCAATGGGTAGCCTGCCATTGTGTGCTCCACATTCTCCATGAAATGAATGTGAGTGGTCCATATATAGTGGTGAAGTTCTATCCTTATAGGTAGTGGATTGTGAATATTCATATTGTCAATCTGATGGTTTGCAGGTCCCTGGACAGAGTGGGGATTAGAAGGACTGGGGACAGAATTGGTACTCACTCACAAATGGTAGTCACCAATTGAAGCAAAGTAATGGTCTATTGATGTAAATTAACAAAGAACAACCTGAATTTTCCACTCAGCTTGTGTGTGCTCCATCCACCACCGCAGAGTTTGAGGCTGTCTTCACCATCATGGGCCTATGATTACTCACTGCCCAATAAAGGGCTTTCCTTTCACAATACAGGTCCAACCAACTTACAACATAGTACAAGAAATACATGAGACTACATCTGTTTTGTGTAACTTGTTATTTTCTGGAACAGATCACTCACCTGGTTTGTGACACGTAACTCATCAGGAATCCCTCTCACTCCTACTACCTGCTATTGGTTTGTTGGAAGGATTTGCAGGTTGACAGTTCTCTTGTTTGGCCTCATTATGAATGCTGAAAATCTGTTGCTGTAAAAGCGCAGCAGGTCAGGCAGCATCCAAGGAGCAGGAGAATCGATGTTTCGGGCATGAGCCTTGAAGAAGGGCTCATGCCCGAAACATCGATTCTCCTGCTCCTTGGATGCTGCCTGATCTGCTGCGCTTTTCCAGCAACACATTTTCAGCTCTGATCTCCAGCATCTGCAGTCCTCACTTCCACATTATGAATGCACCTTTCACAGCCATCAAATAGTTCTTGACATCTGAGTTTCTGGCTCAGAGATAGTGTCAAAACCCATTGCTCCACCAGATCTGCACTGGCTGCTGAGACCATGCTTTAATCTAAAACTTTTAAAAACTGCAGACTGTCTCACTCTTATGTGAACTTCAGGTGGCCGCTCTTACTGAGCTGTTCCTATTATTGGTTGTTAAGTGGAGGGGCAGCCTGTTGGATGTCTGCTAATTGGCCAATTTGGACAAAATCATTGCAGGATAACTGTTTTCCACATAGCATGCAGTTGCAGTACGTACCCTTCCCCCAAGTGACCCTGATGTCAGTGTTTGGAATCAAAACCCAAAACTGAAAAGTGTGTTGCTGGAAAAGCGCAGCAGGGCAGGCAGCATCAAAGGAGCAGGAGAATCGACGTTTCGGGCTTAAGCTCTTCTTCAGGAATCCAGAAGAAGGGCTTATGCCCGAAACGTCGATTCTCCTGCTCCTTTGATGCTGCCTGATCTGCTGAGCTTTTCCAGCAACACATTTTTCAGCTCTGATCTCCAGCATCTGCAGTCCTCACTTTCTCCTAATCAAAACCCAAAATCCAGCTTGTGCCACTCTGTGAAAATTGTTCAGTTAGTGCTTGAATGCAAAAGCTGCAGGTACCTCTGTTTGGCACCTCCTGGAAATTTCAAAACATGATAATCAGCAACTCTCACCAGAATTGCCAAAATAAAGCTTTCAAACAAGGTGTGCCTTCAGGCAGCACCCACTTTATTTTTATCTTGCTTCAATATAATTGCTTTGCATGTGTGTATATCTTCAAAATAAATTCCTTATCATAAGAAAATCTTCGCATTAATGGTGAACTGTTACACTAACTGAAACCCAATTTGGATGTCAGATTACTGGGAGCTGAAAACCTGAGTCCAAACTCAGTTGTTTGAGAAGTACTGGCTTTGAATTAATTGTAAGATGTAAGAAGACTTCCTGGGCATGAGCTATTAAAGGAAAGAGCAAAAGGATTTATGCAGAGCAATTGAGGCAGTACAAGTAAATATCTGAAGGAGCCACAGAGCTTGCAGAAATTCTGGTAATAAACTAAATAAGCTGACAAATGGATCAATTCACAGATAATGAAGAAGTTAAATTTCAAAACTAATTTGAATATCCATCATTCAATTCAGCTTGGTGTAGTTTAATTTTCTTATCTGTGGCCTTGCTGCACTGAACTGGCTCGCACTAACTTCTTTCAGCTTCTCAACCTTGGGCCTACATTTGCAAATGTAAATGGTGTTTTTGCTATATTTGAATCCTCAGCTGCATGTAAGATTTTTGTTATGTGTTTTAATGGGTCCCATCCTGCACTAAAACTCATGCTTGAAATGGAACAGTCAATTGAACTCCTTTCCTCGATGCCTTAAACAGTGGATTGTCAACTACTGCCTGGCAGAAATTTACCATCACTGGCCAGAATATACATTGGGATACTTATGATTCCACAAGCTATAGGATTATTGACAATCTCATGAATAGTGTCCAAGCTCTTTGTTCATCTTGATGACTTGATCTCGAAGTAGGGCACATCAAAGCAATCCTGTAGGATAATGACTATCCTGGTCAGATCATTTCTCATTATATATCAGACAAACTCATGGAAGGTGCTAACTTCTCTGATCCACCTCAGATCACTGTGGAAAGGGCCAGGCATCTCGAATGTTTGTGCAGCAGAAGAGGCTAGCTTGGCAGTAGCAACGTTAATGATATTCAATACTGATAGGATGCTGTTGTCAAGCCAAAAACACAATCTTCCTATCACACAATGGATGATGTGGTATCTACATTTTACTGCCAGTGTGATGCCAAGTATGCAGGCCATATGTCTCAAACTTTCTGGTGTACCATATGAAACTGCAAATCCTTTCGGTTCTTCTCAACAATTAAGATACCAACAATACCGAATGGGCCTTTATTTGTCGATCACATTATGCCGTGGTGTCCACCACTTGGTATTATTCTGCAATTGGATAGATATTTGATATCTATCCAGTTTGATAGATATTTCCAGAAAGAACTATACTGACAACCAAATTAGGAGTTTCAGTCAGGCTCATGGTTTGGCACATTTGTGTATAGATTTTCAGATAGAAAGATCACATATATTCACCACCCCTGTTGCAACTCAATAAAAAGGATGACAGCCATTTACTGGTTCATTTCTCAGGGCAACCCCTGTCCAATCAGAGTCAACCAGTCTGGTTTGAAATCTGAACCAAGCCTGGCAGTTAATTGTCAATCATTAATAGCTGTATTCTCCATGGCAATACCTCAACGACTTGCCAACCAATCCACATTCTCCACTCAAGCAGGATAATCTGAAAGTCACCATAGACCTAGAGGACTATAGGGCTACTCTAATTACACAGCAACAGCTAGTTGTGAGTTTAATGTGAGGATCACCTCACCTTTGGCGAAGGGTGAGGTCGAGAAGACAGGATCTTCAAGGTAACCTCAGCTGGTACAGGAATTGAACTCAAGCTGTTAGGGTAACTCTTTACAGAGCCACAGAGATAACGTACTCACAAGTATATCCCGAAAATGGTAAGGATGCATGCATGATGGAAAGCTTCTACAAATGAAATTTTTTTCAGCAATAATCCTTGATTTCTTTCATTTGACATAGTTGAAACAATTTCCTTGAACTTCTGTATAATAGAGGATTTTTTAAATGAACTATATTTAAGTTCTTTAAATGTTAACCATTGCCCCAATACTATTATAGCTTCCTAACATTTCCCATTGTCAAATTTTCTCTTTATACCTTCATAGTTTAATTTTGTTGAGGTTTAAGACTCTGTTTTTGATTGAAATACCTTGCTTTCAAATTTATAGCAAAATTTTATCATTTTATGGTTACTCTTTTCTAAATATTCCTTTAGAACTGGATTATTAATTAGATCACTTAGCATTGGACAACACTAGATTTGAATTAATCCATTCCCTCACTGGTTCATCACTGCCCTGCTCGCGAAAACTATCTTACATAAATCCTCAGAATATGTCCTCCACAGATTTAACCTTGCTCAGATTTGCCCAGACTCGGTGTAAGTTGAAATACCCAATGATTACTATTTTACCCCTGTTAAACACATATCTAATCTTCTGATATATATTGTGATTTCTGTTACTACTACTGTTTGGTGACCTGTAAATAGCTCCCACTGATATTTATTTGGCACTTGCTGTTTCTTACCTCCACACACCCTTTAAGAACTGAATTAATTTCTCACTAAAGTACCAATGCCTTTTTGTAAATTAATAGAGCTATACCACAAAATTTTTCCAGCCTCCTGTCCACCCCGAATGGGGTGTATCCTTGGATATTCAAGTCCTGGCTTGAGTTTTCAGGTAGCCATGAGCCTGTAATGGCTATCAGCTACTATTATAGTTAGATCCTTAGGATCTCTGGCGATATTTAAATATTCCAAGTGAAGCTGTTGGCTTCTTTATCCTCAGGGCTCAGTCTCATCCACTCCTGATGTACTCTTACACTGTTTATTTACATTTATATTTTAGAGAAGAATAAATACTGCTCTCCAGTGTAGTGTCTAAAACCTCTCTCTTCACATATTTCTCTAGTCTGATGTCTTTTCTCAATTCCTCTTAATAATGTCAGAGTCACATCGTCTGTTACATTCCTATTTACATATTCCATCACACCATATTCGAGGCTGGAAGGCATGGTCACCAGAACTGGAGTCACTCAAGGTACATTGTGGAAAATACTGTCTGATTCTTGTGTTCCGGGTTGTTATGAGTGGTTGGGCGAATTTACGTTCAAAGGTATTACAGCAAACTGCATTGGTTAAGGTGGTACTATTAAAGTTTGGACCAGACCTTGCAGGCAGAAGCTGTGAGAGCTTTGAAGCAATATTTGGCACATCCTCCCTTGCCGAAGGGTTTGCTGACAAAGGTGGTTACGCAGTCGGGAAATTGCAACAAGATGCTCATTAGCTCGACTAATGCTGCCAGAAGCCAGTTTAGTAGTGGTTGGTGACACTCTGATCCCTGAGCTAGATTTAACAGTGTTATTCTCTATGGCTTTCACACATGCAATCTGAGCTGACCTTCAGTGCATTGTTAGCATTACCATATTTTAGGTAAACTCTGAAGTCGCGTCAGTCCGTTCCTGTGGGTCAACTGCGTGCTAAAGATCCCAAGACGCTATTTAAAGAACAGAGCGTTCTTCTGGTGTTCTGGCTAGCATTTCTCCCATTACCACTCACCAAATACAAAGGAACAGTTTATTCATCCAGTTGCTCTTTGTGTGAACTTGATGTACAGACTTGACTGCTGTGCTTACACCTACACAAGAGCAGCAGCTTAATTGAAAGCAATTCCTTATAAGTGAAACACTTTGGAACACTTTTGAATGATGTCATAAGCCACTTTCCAAATACAATTACATTTTTCTCTCTCTTATTTCTGTCTCTCAACACCAGACTTGGGATACACAACTCAAATTCTTGGCCAAAGAAACCTCAAAGACCATATTGTTTGCCTGATACTGTGAAACTGCTTGTTCTCTACTAGGTCCCATTGGTGTACTTCACTCACCTAAACACGTCTAGCATACTAATATCCAATTACATTGGGTTCCTTTTATTGACCGTTTATAACTTCCTGAATACCACAAAATCTGCTCTTAATGACAAACTGCATGATACTAATGACTGACACATTCAGTACAATATTTTCTGTTTCAATTGATACTTCATTGAAATGTGTGATTAAATCCTGTATTTATATACTTTTCTTCCTGCACTGAGCAACCCAGCAATCCAATCCGGTAACATTCATGGAGGAACTGTTAGTTTCAAGAGTGGCATTCAATTCTGCTCAGCAGTACGTTTGGGGGGGGGGGGGGGGGAGTAAGGGGGAGATCTATTGCAAGGTTTCCAATAGGTCATGAAGGGTACTTTGGGGTCACTGAAGAGGAGTCAAAGGTTAATGCAAGGAGTGAGGATGTGAGGCAGAGACAGAGTTAATATTGTGTCAGGAGTGCTGTTATTAACTGTACACCTGAGATGCAACTGAACTACAAGGGATTTATGTAGGAGACTCAGTAAAAAGTCAAGAGTAGTTGGATGGCTCTGTGCTGTCAGAACTTGGGAGAAAATTGTAGGAATTAATAGACAGTTAAGTGTTGAAAGCAAGACTCAGAAGATATTACCAAGGAATGGAGATTGTAGGAAGATCAGCCCTTCTTTAGGGAAGACACAAAGAGTTTGGAAGAAATCTACAAATATTAATACCTCAGTGCAGCTAGGAATAGGGGTTGGAAAAACTCACAAGCAGTGTTTGTTGGATGTTACAGAGTAAGATTAGAGTTCAGAAAAAAAACTAGGAGTGATATTATATCCCGGACAGGAGGGTGATCATCCAGGGCAGGTGGGTGATCATCCAGGGCAAGAGTGTGATCATCCAGGTCAGGAGGGTGTAAATCTAGGACAGGAGGATGTAAATCTAGGACAGGAGGGTGATCATCCAGGGCAGGAGTGTGATTATCCAGGGCAGGAGTGTGATTATCCAGGACAGGGGGGTGATTATCCAGAACAGGAGGGTGATTTTCCAGGACAGGGGGGTGATTTTCCAGGACAGGGGGGTGATTATCCAGGACAGGGGGGTGATTATCCAGAACAGGGGGGTGATTTTCCAGGACAGGGGGGTGATTATCCAGAACAGGGGGGTGATTTTCCAGGACGGGAGGGTGATTATCCAGAACAGGGGGGTGATTTTCCAGGACAGGAGGGTGATTATCCAGGACAGGGGGGTGATTATCCAGGACTGGAGGGTGATTATCCAGGACAGGGGGGTGATTATACAGGACAGGAGTGTGATTATCCAGGACTGGAGGGTGATTATCCAGGACAGGGGGGTGATTATCCAGGACAGGGGGGTGATTATCCAGGGCAGGAGGGTGATTATCCAGGACAGGGGGGTGATCATCCAGGACAGGAGGGTGATTATCCAGGACAGGGGGGTGATTATCCAGGACAGGGGGGTGATCATCCAGGACAGGAGGGTGATTATCCAGGACAGGGGGGTGATTATCCAGGACTAGAGGGTGATTATCCAGGACAGGAGGGTGATTATCCAGGACAGGGGGGTGATTATCCAGGACAGGGGGGTGATTATCCAGGACAGGGGGGTGATTATCCAGGACAGGGGGGTGATCATCCAGGACTGGAGGGTGATTATCCAGGACAGGGGGGTGATTATCCAGGACAGGGGGGTGATCATCCAGGACAGGAGGGTGATTATCCAGGACAGGGGGGTGATCATCCAGGACAGGAGGGTGATTATCCAGGACAGGGGGGTGATTATCCAGGACAGGGGGGTGATCATCCAGGACAGGAGGGTGATTATCCAGGACAGGGGGGTGATTATCCAGGACTAGAGGGTGATTATCCAGGACAGGAGGGTGATTATCCAGGACAGGGGGGTGATTATCCAGGACAGGGGGGTGATTATCCAGGACAGGGGGGTGATTATCCAGGGCAGGAGGGTGATTATCCAGGACAGGGGGGTGATCATCCAGGACTGGAGGGTGATTATCCAGGACAGGGGGGTGATTATCCAGGACAGGGGGGTGATCATCCAGGACAGGAGGGTGATTATCCAGGACAGGGGGGTGATCATCCAGGACAGGAGGGTGATTATCCAGGACAGGGGGTGATTATCCAGGACTGGAGGGTGATTATCCAGGACAGGAGGGTGATTATCCAGGACAGGGGGGTGATTATCCAGGGCAGGAGTGTGATTATCCAGGACAGGGGGGTGATCATCCAGGACAGGAGGGTGATTATCCAGGACAGGGGGGTGATTATCCAGGACAGGGGGGTGATCATCCAGGACAGGAGGGTGATTATCCAGGACAGGGGGGTGATTATCCAGGACAGGGGGGTGATTATTCAGGGCAGGGGGGTGATTATCCAGGGTAGGAGGGTGATTATCCAGGGTAGGAGGGTGATCATCCAGGACAGGTGGGAGATTATCCAGGACAGGGGGGTGATCATCCAGGACAGGAGGGTGATCATCCAGGACAGGGGGGTGATTATCCAGGACAGGGGGGTGATTATCCGGGACAGGAGGGTGATTATCCGGGACAGGAGGGTGATTATCCAGGACAGGGGGGTGATTATCCAGGACAGGAGGGTGATCATCCAGGACAGGAGGGTGATCATCCAGGACAGGGGGGTGATTATCCAGGGCAGAAGGGTGATTATCCAGGTCAGGGGGGTGATTATCCAGGACAGGGGGGTGATTATCCAGGACTGGAGGGTGATTATCCAGGGCAGGAGGGTGATTATCCAGGGCAGGAGGGTGATTATCCAGGTCAGGGGGGTGATTATCCAGGACAGGGGGGTGATTATCCAGGGCAGGAGGGTGATTATCCAGGACAGGGGGGTGATTATCCAGGACAGGGGGGTGATTATCCAGGACAGGGGGGTGATTATCCAGGACAGGAGGGTGATTATCCAGGACAGGGGGTGATTATCCAGGACAGGAGGGTGATTATCCAGGACAGGGGGGTGATTATCCAGGACAGGGGGGTGATTATCCAGGGCAGGAGTGTGATTATCCAGGGCAGGAGGGTGATTATCCAGGGCAGGAGGGTGATTATCCAGGACAGGGGGGTGATTATCCAGGACAGGAGGGTGATTATCCAGGGCAGGAGGGTGATTATCCAGGACAGGGGGGAGATTATCCAGGACAGGGGGGTGATTATCCAGGACTGGTGGGTGATTATCCAGGACAGCGGGGTGATTATCCAGGACAGGGGGGTGATTATCCAGGACAGGGAGGTGATTATCCAGGACTGGAGGGTGATTATCCAGGACAGGGGGGTGATTATCCAGGACAGGGGGGTGATTATCCAGGGCAGGAGGGCGATTATACAGGACAGGGGGGTGATTATCCAGGACAGGGGGGTGATTATCCAGGGCAGGGGGGTGATTATCCAGGACAGGGGGGTGATTATCCAGGACAGGGGGGTGATTATCCAGGACTGGAGGGTGATTATCCAGGACAGGGGGTGATTATCCAGGACAGGAGGGTGATTATCCAGGACAGGAGGGTGATTTTCCAGGACAGGGGGTGATTATCCAGGACAGGAGGGTGATTATCCAGGACAGGAGGGTGATTATCCAGGGCAGGAGGGTGATTATCCAGGACTGGAGGGTGATTATCCAGGACAGGGGGGTGATTATCCAGAACAGGGGGGTGATCATCCAGGACAGGGGGGTGATTATCCAGGGCAGGAGGGTGATTATCCAGGGCAGGGGTGTGATTATCCAGGGCAGGAGGGTGATTATCCAGGACAGGGACATGATCATTCAGGACAGCAGCAGTTGTTAAGGTATTCAATGTCAAAGCAGCTTTTCAGAAGGTGTTTCAGGCCAGTTCAGTAAAAGTGAAGAACTCCAGTCTCTTGTGCAGTTTAATGAGATTTAAAGACCTATTGTATCATTAATATCAAGGGAGGATCGCTATTTGATACATGCTGTTCAGTCATGGGCTATTAATTATATGGACAGCATGTTAATTTTGGGTGGTACAAATAAGTGGTAAGAACTAGGAGGAAGAATAGATTATTTTTCCCTGCTAGCGCATCTTGTCATTCTTCATTGATCTTCTCCAGGCCTCTACTCCTCTTTCATGCCGGCTCCAACAGCCCTCCACTCCTCAATAAGATACGCCTCCTCTTTGAATACTTTCAGTGATCTTGCCAGGGTAGAGGGTTTGAGAAATTTCCAAAACAGTGAGAGAAGTTCTTTTGCATCTCAGTTTTAAATGAATGTCCCTTTGTCGAGTAATTGCATCCCTTGAGAAAAATTTCCTCACTAGTGGAAACATCTTCTCAACATTTACCTATCAAGCCATCTCAAAACTGTATATTCTTCAATTTGATCACCTCTCATTTTTCTAAACTCTATAGTGAATAAAGGATAACTTGTTCCGTGGCGTTTGATAAGTGGTCTCCTTCTTACCAGGAATGGTTTAGCGAATCTCTTTTGAACTGCTGTTAATGGCAGTATATCCTTCTTTTTAAATAGGGGGACCACAACTGTACACAGTAATCCAGATGCAGCCTTAGCAACACCCTCTATATTCGTAACAATCCTTCCTTACTTTTAACCTCCAGAAAAGCAATAAAGGCCAAAATTCATTGGCCTTCTTTATTACATGCTGCGTGCCAGATATTTGTGCTTCATTTCGAAGAATACTTAAATCCTTTGTGCTGCACATTTTTGAGTCTATCTCCATTTAAATACTATCTGCCTTTTAATTCTTTTGACTAACACTTTTCCATATTTAACTTCGTCTGCTAAATGTTGTTCCCACTCACTGAACCTACCTAAATTTCCTTGCACATTTCTCCGGTCATCACAACAAGTCCTTCGTCTTATTTTATATTTTCAGCAAATTTGGATATAAAACCATCTCCCCCATCCTGAAAGTCTTTAATCAAGAGAAGAAACTAAAGAACTGTAGATGCTAAAAATCAGAAACAAAAACAGAAATTGTTGGAAAAACTCAGCAGGCCTGTTGAGAGAAAGCAGAGTTAAAGTTTCGGGACCCTTCTTCAGAAGTCATTGAGTTCTACATGTCGAAGGTTGTATTATGTTTCTAACATTGTAAAGTTTATTGCTGTTCATTCAAAACTGTGGAATCCTGCGGCTGTATTATCTTAGCAAGTCCTTGGGTTGAACACTATGTCAACCTTAAAGATAAAAGTTCCAGATTCCTAACCCAAAAATAAAATAAATTTTGTGGTTGGTCCCAGGTTTATAACAAGTTTGTGTGTGTGTGTGTATGAGTGATAAAGAGACTCACTGATTCATTCTTAGAAAGACAGTTAGCTATCCCAAGCCAATTCTGCTTGATAAGGCCCAGCTGAGAGGAGTTATGTGGCTTGACCAATCCTTGCTCTCCCCCCAACCCCCCAATGCCACATGTGGAAGCCACTAACTCAATGGAAGTGGCCTTGGAACTGCAGATGACCACCGGAGGTTGAAATAATTTCACAGAGGCTTGCATCATCACCAATTCATTCTTTATTTATATGTGAAAAGTCCTTGATTCCTCAGTACCAGCTTTTGGACTGTGAGGATGTCTGACACTTCTGTTTATATCTGTCAGCCAAAGCTCCGTGATTGGATCTGATTAACAGCCACAGTCAGGGAACTCATATTCTATGAGGTCCACCTGACTCACCTTATTACAATCACATCATTCCACCCCCCTGAGTCCAAGAACATAGACCACTTCTTTTGTCTGTTGCTCCTCCTGGGGTGTTTTAGCACTGGGTCAGGTTCCTCCAACAGGTCCCTCCTGCCTCAGATATGGGTTGTGTGTAAGGCACAGTAGTTCATCTCTTGCACCCGAAACATCTCAGAAGAAATTCATTCTCCTCTTCAAGCAGCAAAGGCGTTGAGGTGGCAGCATCTGCCATGTCTCTCTCAGATTCTAAGATCTCGTCAACACTTGACAGAGAGAGAGGTTACAGATTTCTGACTGTTAAAAGGAGCTGAGCACGTCCTTGCTTCTGCACTGTTTGTAAGTTTGCAGCTTTCAGATGGCCCACATGCCTCTTATTCCTGCAGAGCCATTCCTCTGGTTCTGAAACCAAATGTCGTCCCCTGAAGTAAACTATCTCTCTCGCACAGCAAAGTTTTGTGACTGGCATTTGCCTTCCTGATGCTGTTTCACCCTCTCCCCCCAGGTTTCGGATGATCAGATTTAATCTGAGGCGGAGCTTTCTCCCCATTAGCAACACTGCTGGGGTTATCCCTATGGTAGCATGAGAGGTGGTCTGATGATGAAATAGAAACTGGAACAGTTTGGTATCTAGTGAAGCTATAGGCTGTGTCTTTAAGCCTCCTCTCAAAGTTTGGCCAGATCTTTCTGCCAGACCATCGGATGATGGATAGTATGGAGTTGCCATTCTACGTTAGTAAACACTCAAATTCCCTGCTGGTGAGTGATAGCTACAATCTGTGAGTAACACTTTTGGGAGTCTATGTATTGCAAAAGATGCATGCAGCTTTTCTATCATGTTTGACAAATGAACTCTATGCATTTCCAACCACAGTGAGTGAATATCCACAATGATTAAGAACATTGAACCCATGAAGGGATCTGTACAGTCAAGATGTAACTGAGTTCAAGCCTTCCAAATATGGGGAAGTTGCCGGCGGTAATTTTTGTCCTTGTTGGCATTCTGGGCAGTGCTCCACCAAAACAACTATATCTGCATCCAATCCTAGCCACGAGACATAACCTCTTGCCAACCTCTTCATTTTGGAAACCCCTGGATGACCCTGGTGAAGTTCAGCCACTATCTGGCAATGACCTTTGCTGGGGGCCATCACCTCCTTCGACTGACTGAACTGGTCTGAACAACTTCTCTTTCCAATCCTCCCACTTCCTCCAAACCAAAGGAGTAGCCATGGGCACCCACATGGGCCCCAGCTATGCCTGCCTCTTCGTAGGATATGTGGAACAGTCCATCTTCCGCAGCTACACTGGCACCACCCCCCACCTTTTCCTCCGCTACATCGATGACTGTATCGGCGCTGCCTCGTGCTCCCACAAGGAGGTTGAACAGTTCATCCACTTTACCAACACCTTCCACCCCGACCTCAAATTCACCTGGACTGTCTCAGACTCCTCCCTCCCCTTCCTAGACCTCTCCATTTCTATCTCGGGCGACCAAATCAACACGGACATTTACTATAAACCGACTGACTCCCACAGCTACCTAGACAACACCTCCTTCCACCCTGCCCCCTGTAAAAACGCCATCCCATATTCCCAATTCCTTCGTCTCCGCCGCATCTGCTCCCAGGAGGACCAGTTCCAAAACCGTACAACACAGATGGCCTCCTTCTTCAAGGACTGCAATATCCCTCCAGACGTGGTCGACGATGCTCTCCACCACATCTCTTCTACTTCCTGCTCCTCCGCCCTTGACCCTGCCCCTCCAACCGCCACCAGGACAGAACCCAACTGGTCCTCGCCTACCACCCCACCAACCTCCATGTACAGCGTATCATCCGCCGTCATTTCCGCCACCTCCAAACGGACCCCACCACCAGGGATATATTTCCCTCCCTCCCCTATCAGCGTTCCGAAAAGACCACTCCCTCCGTGACTCCCTCGTCAGGTCCACACCCCCCACCAACCCAACCTCCACTCCCAGCACCTTCCCCTGCAACCGCAAGAAATGCAAAACTTGCGCCCATACCTCCCCCCTTACTTCCCTCCAAGGCCCCAAGGGATACTTCCATATCCGCCACAAATTCACCTGCACCTCCACACACATCATCTATTGCATCCGCTGCACCCGATGTGGCCTCCTCTATATTGGGGAGACAGGCCGCCTATTTGCGGAACGTTTCAAAGAACACCTCTGGGACACCCGGACCAACCAACCCAACTACCTTGTAGCTCAACACTTCAACTCCCCCTCCCACTCCACTAAGGGCATGCATGTCCTTGGACTCCTCCATCGCCAGACCATAGCAACACGATGGTTGGAGGAAGAGCGCCTCATCTTCCGCCTAGGAACCCTCCAACAACAAGGGATGAACTCAGATCTCTCCAGTTTCCTCATTTCCCCTCCCCCCACCTTGTCTCAAACAAATCCCTCGAACTCAGCACCGCTTCCTAACCTGCAATCTTCTTCCTGACCTCTCCGCCCCCACCCCACTCCGGCCTATCACCCTCACCTTGACCTCCTTCCACCTATCGCATTTCCAATGCCCCTCCCCCAAATCCCTCCTCCCTACCTTTTATCTTAGCCTGCTGGACACACTTTCTTCATTCCTGAAGAAGGGCGTATGCCCGAAACGTCGATTCTCCTGCTCCTTGGATGCTGCCTGACCTGCTGCCCTTTTCCAGGAACACAGTTTCAGCTCTGATCTCCAGCATCTGCAGTCCTCACTTTCTCCCCTCTACTGTGATCTAGTCTCTTTGGGTCCTAACAGCTTTCAATTCTGATTGTGATGGCTGTTTGGTTTCCCCCATCCTCACCAGCTGTTTCAGTTTTAGCAGGACTGGATTTTTCTGTGTCCAAAGTCTGATATTGTCAGCTGTGACTGGACGGGTGTCCAGAAAATTTAAACCGTTATGGACTCTTCCAGTGGTAGTACCACCGGTGGTGTATCTGCAAAATGGGAAGCAGCTGAATGCATCCACATTTGCAACTTAGCCTCCTGTATGGTGTTCCAACCTGTAATTGTATATACTTAGTAATAGAGCCCATCACTGAATTTGGCCTGAAGAAATGGGCAACACTGCCTTGTCCTCATTAAATAGAGTTAGCAGGTGTTTGTGGTCCATTATGATTACAAATTTGCATCCATTGGTGGAACTTCCTGACTCCAAATATGAGCGCCAAACCTTCCTACTCTATCTGGGCGTACTTACACTCTGCATTAGCCAAAGTCCTGAATGCATTGTGCCATTGGGCATTCCTCTGCATTGGGCTGTCTATAGGCTAATATTACCCTGATGCTGTACGGTGAGGCAGCGTATGTCAACACCAGATCTTGCTTAGGTTCATAATGTGCCAACACCTTAGAGGATGATAGCCGTTTATTCACTTCCCTTAGCTTAACGATGCAGCCATTTCCAAGGCTCACCTTTCATTTAAGAGTTGCTGCAAAGGTGCCGCGATGGAGGCCAGGTTATGTATGAACTTTCTGTAATAGTTCAGCAGCCCAAGGCCTAAGCTCCAACACAGACATGGGAGCCGGGGCACCTTTGATCACTCTCACTTTATCTTCCAATAGGTGTAACCTGGCCTTCTCAACTCTGTAACTCAAATAGGTCACTTGGGGTGCCTGGAGCACACATTTTTCCCTTCTAAGGTATGTACCTGCTGGGAGAAATGTCTAGGAACTATATCCAAGTTCTGTAAGTGTTCCTTATCAGTCTTCTCTGCTATTAGCACATCATCTAGATAAACGGCGACCTGGAATAGACCTTGTAAAATGTTCTCCATTGTCCACTAAAAAAATTATATGCGAGCTGATGATACGCCAGATGGCAGTCTTGTATATTGGTACAAGCGCCTATGGGTACTAATTGTAGCGTACATCTTGATAGTCCTCATCTAGTTGCATTGCAGGAACACATGGCTCATGTTCAGCTTTGTAAAGGACAGCCCTGCTGCCAGCTTTGTGTCTATGTCCCCAGTGTGAGGGATTGGGTATTTACCCAGCTAGGAAAAGCAGTTTACCATTCTTTAAATCCCCACAAAGGTGAACCAACCTGTCAGGCTTCCCAATCAGTAGTTCCGTACTAGTTTGATGTATCTTTGCTTTCAAATGTTCTGATTTCTGCCTCTACTTTTGCCCTTAAGGCAAATGGCACTGGGCAGGCCTTGCAGTATCAACATGCAAGGTGGCACTTGCTTCTTTTGTAGTCACTAGACTTTCCTGAAGAACCTCTGGATATTTAATTAGGACTTCACTCAGGTAGCCATTTTCTAATTGAAAAATGTTGAGCCAATCTGGATAAAACTTTCTCAACCAACTCCACCCCATCAAGCTTAGGCCCAGGCCTTTTAATACAATCAGTTGTAACTGAACCAGCTGCTTCTCATTTGAAGCTGGAACTGAAGTTGTATCTGTAAAGGTTCCCTGGTATAGGTTCTCAATCTAGCTGAGCTCTTGAGTAAACTTAAAGGTTTGAGACTCGAGCGAATTTCATTAAAGACTGGTTCTGCAACCACTGAAACAGCTGCACCAGTATCGGCTTCCATAAGAACTTGATGAGAATTTAAGCAGATGTTTATTTTGATGGGTTCTGATTTGGATGTTGCTAAGCAATGTAAGTTCCAAACAGTGGGGACTTTCTAGTATGTGCACACTGCTGGATACCGGCCAATGCGTTCTCTTAGTTTAGTTCAATAGGACTCTTTTGCTGCCTCAAGACAACACACTGGCAGCAACTACAATGGCTTCACAGCCTGGATCCTGAAGAAGATATTATCTGTTTGGCTGAGGCTTGGCTATGTTTTAGGCTTTGCTCTGGGCTGACTTCGAGTCCCTCTGTTCGGGATATGTCCTGAGTGAGGCTATGCAATTGCCTTCACACAATGTGTACACCAAGTTCAGTTGGCCTGGCGAGGGTGTCCACTTCCATCAACATACCCTGTAACTCACATGCTCCACTTCCTGCATTCTCCAATAATAAAGCTAATTGTCGTGCCTGTCTGATGTCCAGTTGGGCTTCAGCTAGTAAATGCTTTCCTGATGAAGGACTTATGCCTGAAACGGAATTTCTCCTGCTCCTCAGGTGCTGCCTGACCAGCTGTGCTTTTCCAGCACTACACTCTCGACTCTGATCTCCAGCATCTGCAGTCCTCACTTTCTCTTAGTAGATGCTTTTCCCTGGTTACATCATTAATCCCACATTTGTTGCCTCTGAAATGGCTTCACAGAGGCTGGTATCCTATCTCTGAATTGTCCTTTATTTACACATTGAAAGTCCTGGACACTGATCCAGCTCTCTAAAGCTCTCAGAATGAACAGAACCCCTGACACTCCTGTTTTTAACTGTCAGTCAGGGCTCCCTGATTAGACGAGGTTAACAGCCCCAATCAGGGAACTCACATTCTATGAGATCCACCTGGCTCACCTCATTACAATTACTACAGAGGTTGTGTTCATGAAAGGCTGCAGCCAAAATCAAACGAGTGGAGAGGTTTCCCTCGCACCCTGGTTAGCCTTCTAGCCTGAACATTCTGTTGTTCGTTCACTGATGCACATGCCAGCAAGAGCATCTCCAAGTGTCTCTCCTGAGAGTTGCTCTTGCAGGGTTCTCTGACCTCTCTCAGCGGTGCTCACCAATTCCAACAATATGCCAAGACTAATAGAGACACAGGAAATAGATGTAGGATTAGGTCATATGAGACAGATCTGCCATTCAACTAGACCATGACTGATCATTGGCTCAATGCTATTTTCCCACACCGTCCCCGTATTTCATTATATCTTTAATATCTAGCAATCTGTTGCTCTCTATCTTAAACAGACTCAATGTTTGAGCCTGCACAGCCCTCTGACGAATGCTAAGGATTTTCCACTCTTTATGAGAAGAAATCTCTCATTCTTTCAGCCTGTAATGGCCTACTTTTTATTCTGACATTGTGTCCCAGCCAATAGAGACATGCTTCCTGCATCTACTCTCTTAGAATTTTATATGCTTCAATTAAATCACTTCTCACAGACTTTTCTAACATCTAGACCACATAGGCCCAGTGCCCCAATCTCTCTTCATCAGACAATCTTACCTTTCAAGAGTTGTTGTCTCTCCAGGCCGACAATATTGGGACCTTTCCAAAAATCCTTAATTTAACTATAAACTCAGAGGTGGCCAATTATGAGAACACTTCCCACAAGATTCTGAGCTAGCTTTGATCCCAGTAGGTGTAGGCACAGGATCTCAATTTGTACCCAAAAGCCATGGATTAAATAAGCCAGAGAGTTCATATTTTAGTATGGCAGTCTTGAATTGTTACAGTTGAACCTGAGACTAGGGCTGTTTAGTTAATGTCTTGTAATCTCAGCAATAGTGAAATTTGTAGAAAACTTGAATTCTCAGTGAATGAATGATCCTCCAATTTGTTTTACTAGCTTACAAGGTGATGAGAAAGAAAAAAGGAGATAGTCTTCCAGTCCTTCCTTTTACAAATTTATTTTTCTCTCTCTTTGATGTCCTGGGTTCAACACTGATGACTGAAATATTGTTCATTTTCAATTCTGTCTCCATGGATTTTCAAAGATGGATAGTTTGAGGGAAGTCCTTTGTGTGCAACATATGTAATTTGAATTGAATTAACTTTATTGTCACATGTACTCACATGATTACAATGAAAAGTTTACAAGTTGCCACTTACACAGCCATCTTAGGTAAGAAGGTAAAAAAATCTTAGGATAAAAACTTAGAGGAATAAAGAAATAAGAAGTCTAGCATTATAGACCTCAAAAGGATCATAGTAATAAATGAGAAAAATAAAGAAATAAAGAGTTCAGAATAACAGTGATTCCATGAGAATAGAATAGAAGAAAATAAAGAAGAAATTTAAAACAAAGAGAATTTAAGACAAAATCCCTTTAGTCTATTTCATGGCTCTTGGCTCAAGGATCCAATTCCCAGTTGAAATCCCAGGCTAGACCCAGTTCGATGCCAAAGAAAATGTCAGATGGAGTCACAGACTGACTGAAGCCACCACAAGGAGACCCAGACTGACACTGACAAAAACAGCCAGTGAAAGGAGTCGCAGACCACCGCCAAAGCTGCTAAAAGAATCCCAGGCTGGGCCAGACCAACCATGCCACCGCGAAGATGCTGCAGAAGTCTCAAGGAAAATCCGGAACACTGGAATTCGAGGCCTGGACCAACCTCATCTTCAGTCGCTGCTGAAGGAGCCAAGTGGAACTGCTGGATCCCCGTCGCATTCTCCATTCCAGCAGCATCCCGTAACCGCCTCCTCACATGAAGCTGCCAAAAGAAGGTAAGATCAACTTGATGCTAGAAAATAAATATAAAAAGAAGAGAAATAAAACAAGGATGTGATAGGCGTGGTGATAAGAAGCACTCGGGTCAGGAGCCTGAATACTCCTATCCTGCCGCCTCCGTCTTTGATGTGCTTCTCATACTTCTATGAATTAAAGCAGGAAATTTCAGTTTCTTGAAGCTTTATCCAGCTGATTGTTTTTAATGTCTTTTGATAAAATAGTCATTTCTGTTCTTATGATTATGTTTGTTCCACATTGATTTTCTGAAGCTTACCTCAATCTATGGTCAGCTGATCATTGCAGAAATTTTAAATCCATATTTCTTCAAATTTTAAAATCTAATTTAGCACATGGGAGGCCTCAGGTATTATATTCACACGGTGGAAGTCAAAAATTGATTTATCTTCTACTACAATTGTGACCAATAATAAAATTGAAGAAAATAATTCTTCCTGGGACAGCCTCTCCTAATCCTTAAAGTGGATAATTTAAAATCCAGGATAGCAAATGAAATACTTTAAGATTTTGCTTTCCTTACAGAAATTTCCAGTAGGTATTATTAATCTTCCTGAATGGATATTGTGCAATGTTGTCTTTATGATTAACTAAGACTAATGCTTAAAACAATACAAAATTCAGGAAGGTCCAAGGATGTAGCTGTTAAATTGTGGTCTGGGTGGGCTTGTCCCTAAAGAAAATCAGGTGAGGAGGATCGACCTCTGCAGAGTCAGGTCTACACTCTGTGCGAGCACTTAGTTAAAACTGAAATGCAAAAGAAAATGAAATCCTGCTCCAAGTTCTTTCCTGATATTTCCCTCTGTGCATTAATTTACATGAATCTGCAAAAAATGTTTAACAACTAAAGAATCATTAAAGCTAACACATGAAGGAATAGTATTATGGTTAGTGATAATTATTTTTTCCATTGAATAAAGAAATAGAGATGACATTGTATGAAAAGTAACAGATGCTGAAGAGATGTATATTGAGATGCAGAAATATTCACTAAGAGAATGATTAGTTTCTGGAGCTGTCTGTCAGAAGACAGCCTGAACAATTACTCCTGACTAGGTGATTTACAAATTTGATAGATTTCTTTAAGAATTAGTATTTGGTAAACATTACTATATATTAATGATTGGAGATTTTTAAAATTCATACACAGGAAGTGGGCATTGCTGGCTAGGCCAGGAATTATATCCTATCCTCTAACTGCCCTGAAGAATGTGGTGATGATTTGACATCATATAAACTAGACCTAGAAGAAATAGTTGAATTTCCAACTATGGTTCCCAAAGCTTTTCATGACTGGAGATTTTTATCTGTGTCTGTTATAGGATATTTGATAGAAATTTATTGCCATGGTTATTCAGTGATTCCCTTATTGTTGTATCATACAATTTCTGGGATGGTAGTAAGCAAACTATTCTCAGCTGGTTTTTGTCTTCTTATGTTGTTGACCAAGTTTCTGTGAGAATAAGTCAGGCTATGAGAAGTCTGTTGGCATTGGTAACAGCATTGCTATGCTGCTGATTATTCCATCATGAGTAAACTCAGATATTGGGCTCAATTCTTCAATGGAGGATAAAATCCTCCTTACAGAAGTAGGAATGGACCAGGTGCTAACAAGCAAAATGGTCCAGTGGCTGGATTTTGTTAGTGGCACCTCATCAAAGAAAGTGGTAGCCCCCTTTCAGGAGCTGACAGCCCAATCAGTAGCTCGGGTGGTCACTGCTGAAGCTGTGGTATGATGGTAAAGCTGGCTCCACATTGAGGATTGGTGAATAGTTCTGGAGCAGCCATGGTGCACTGACAACCAAAAGATCAGTCAGGGTGGTGTGTGTATGTGTGTGTGTGTGTGTGTGTGTGTATGTGTGTGTGTGTGTGTGTGTGTGTGTATGTGTGTGTGTGTGTGTGTGTGTGTTTTTCCAGGGACTGCCTCATGGGTCATCTAGGAAGGAACTCTCTCGTGCAACCCACTAGGAGAGCGTGGGGGCTTACCAGAGCTCCTGCTAAATTGGCTGTCCAGTAGGCTGCTGTGACACGGAATTTCCGGCTGCTGGCAATCTGCCATGGTGAAGGTGAGACTTCAGGTTGCCCTCCCAATGACTTCCTCCACCATATGGCCAGCGGTCTCTCCTCTCTGCCTGTCTCCAATGGGCTGGAAACATTCATCCATTTTCCCAAAAGCAGCAGGGGTTTATTTTAGTAACCTTGCTTTATTAAATATACTGAGCACTATCAACTGAAGCCAGCTGTCTAACGTACTCTGAATGTAATCATCTATTGTCGAATGAAAGGCTTCCATTCAGTACAAGTATAAGTGGGATTTCATTCCAGCAACATTGGCAGGGTGATGTGTAGCAACTACTCTGGCTCCAACCCTCAGCATTTACCTTGTAAATTCTAGTTCAGACATCCGAAATGCCAGGTATGTCGTTAGCTTAGACATTTCTGTGTTCTTTGCCTGTGACTTGTTGACATTTTGCTTTTTGGTTTATCAGCTGAGAGTGGCAATGACCAGCACCCATCAGAAGGATGAAAATCTCACTGTTATATTGATAAAGGACTCATCTGATATCCCGAAAATTAGATTTGGTCCTTTAGATTTTTATATTAGATTATTTAAAACACAGTGTTAATGAAGTTTTAGAACTTTTTATTTCCTCTTTCAGTACATTGGCATTTTCATAACTATTATCCTGCTGAGAGAAGAGGTAAAGACTTACATTTATATTGTTCCCTTCATAAGTACATGGCATTCCAGTGTGTTTTACAACAATGAAGTAAGTGTAAAAAGTAAGTATCATGCCAATATATATAACCCTTCTCTAAAAATGTTATTGTACTAATAGAATGTTGCAACAGATGGTTGAACACAATGGTGTAGGTGCTCCATGTGACTAGAAGATGATACCCTTCAAAGATGAGGGAATGGTCTAAACTGGGAACAGATCCATCGAAATAAGCTTTGAAGAAATAGGAGCAGAAATAAACCATTTGCCTGTTTAACCATTCATCACAGTCAAAGCTGAGTTTAATTTAATTCCACCTTCCTGCACTATCCTCACATCTCTTCATTCCTCTAGCATGTGAGAATCAGTCAATCTCTGTCTTAAATATAGTAAATAAATGAGCATCTGCAGCTCTGTGAGGTAGACGATTCAAAAGATGCACAACTCCTTGGATTAAGACCTTTCTCCTTGTCTCAGTGCTAAAATTCTAACCCCTTGTTCTGAGATTTTACCCTTCGTTGAAGAGGACACGATTTAGTGTTAAAGATGCTGGGTCTGTAATCCAGATGTTGAAAAGTGTAGCAGGGAAAAGCACAGCAGGTCAGGCAGCATTCGAGGGGCGGGAGAGTTGACATTTCAGGCATAAGGCGGAAAGGCATATGCTCGAAACATTGATTCTCCTGCTCCTCGGATACTACCTGACCTAGTGCGCTTTTCCAGTACCACACATTTTGACTCTGATCTCCAGCATCTGCAGTCCTCACTTTCTTCTTGTAATCCAGATGTCCGGGCTATTGTTTTGGGAACGTGGGTTCAAATCCTACCATGACAGTTGTGGAATTTAAATTCAGCAAATAAATTGGAATATAAAGCTAGTTTGAATAATAGCAAATGTTGTTAAATATTGTAAAAACTTATCTGCTTTCCTTACCTGCTCTGGCTTATGTGTGCCTCTAGACACACAACAGAGTAGTTGATTTTTAACTGCTTTCTGATTTGGTCGAGTATGCTATTGAGTTCAAGAAGGTGCAATTAGGATAGGCAACAAATTCTTACCTTGCCAGCGACACCCACATAGCTGAGATCTGCCTCGTAAACCTTCACTGGACTGCTTCTAATGTCAGTGTATACTTTGCAAGATAAGGGGCCCAAAACTATTCATGACTAACTCCTTGCATAGTTCTAGTGAGACCTCCCAATACTTTTGTGTTCTATTCCCTTTGAAATAAAGACCAACAATCCTTCGCTATTACCTGCTGAACTTAGATGCTTGCTTTTTGACATTTATACATGAAGACGCTGTGCTGTAGCTTTCTGCAGTCTTTCTCCATTTAAATAAAGTTCAGCTCCTATAATTTTTCTACCAAAGTGCGCAACCTCAACTTTTCCAACATTATATCATCTGCGAAGTTTTTGGCCATACTGTTAAGCTCTTCAGGCTGTTTGGGTCATTCTGATCCTTTTGTGTGTCATCTGCAAACTTGGCTATAATACATTCAATTTCTTAATCCAATACATTAATGTATATTGAAATTTATTGAGGCCCCAGCACTAATCCTTCTGGCGACCATTACTTACAAGTTGCCATCCAGAAAATGCTGCCCTTATCCCAGCTTTCTGTCTTCTCTGCATTATCCAATCCTCGATGCATGCTAATATACTACCTCCAACACAATAGGTTCTTGTCTTATTCAGTAGCCTGACATATGGTAACTTATGAAACACCTTCTGAAAATTTAAATATACTGTATAACTGCTTCCCCTTTGTCTATCTTAATTGATAACTTCTAAAACAATTCTAATAAATTTATCAGGAACAAGTTTCCCTTCACAAAGCCATGTTCACTCTGTTTGATCATTTTTTTTTAAAAGTGTTAATTCATGGGATGTTGTACTTGATTCCCTTGAGCCTCCCCCAAGGTAGTGAAGGGGTTCCTCCCCAGTTCTCTGACTAGTGGGCAGAATGCCTTTTGAACTGACAGAATCATAGCCAAAGCATTTGTTTAATAGCTCTAACAGTTCCTTATTCCCTATTATAATTTCTCGTTTCTTCACTTGTTAGAGACCCACATTCACTTTCTCTAATACCTTGTTTTTCACATGTTTACAATCTGTTTTATGCCCTTTGCCAGTTTATTTGAATATTTCCCCATCTCTTTCTTTATCAATGTCTGGGTATGTTTTTGCTGAATCCCAAAATCCTTTCAAAACTTAGAATTGCCTCTTTTTGTCAAACCTTATCCTTTAATTTACTACTTTATTGACTTTAAAAAAGTTTAAATTTGATTTACCAGTAAACTTTTTTATTCTTTAACTGAATGTAGATTTGTTTCTAACTATGAATTAGTTCTTTAAATGCTTGCCACTGTCTGTAAAAATATCTTCTAACCTATGATCCCAATCTACCTTCGACAACTCAACTCTCAGAGCTGCATTGTTAACATTTTTTTTCAGATTTAAGACTATTGCTTTAGGCTCAGCTAAATCATTCTCAAACTCAAAAAAGATTTTATCATATTATGATCACTATTCACTACAGACTCACTTACTGTAACATTCTTAATCAACCCCTTGTCATTATAGAATATTGGGTCTAAGATAGCCTGTACTTTTGTTGACTTCTCAACACACTGATTCAGAATACAATTCTGTATACACTCCATGAACTGTTGTTGCAAAGTTGGTTTAGCTGGCCTAAATGAAAATTAAAGTTTGCTCTGATTATAAGCTAACTGAATTTATATGAACCTCTAATGCCCTGAATTATGCTTTGTCCAACTTTGGATCTTCCAATAATTACTGCCAGCAGTAATCTTTTTGCCTTGTCCCCTAGATTAAGTAGCTTGATGTACGTTTTGATTTTCCAAGCCAAAATCCTATCTCTCCTGTCTTTATTTCTTTTTTTGATCAAAGCTACATTTTTCTCCCATCTCCAGTTGCTTTTCATTTTGCATTTTCCTTCTAAAATTTTAGAATCACAGGCTATTTAACTTTCAACTCTTCAAACAGATTTATTCGAAAGCTATTGTAATCTTTAATTTATATCCGAGATACTATTACTCCTATTTAGTTGTGACTACTTCATGTATTTGGATATAATGCATTTAGCTTTAACATTTTTAAAATTTTCTCAGATGTCACTTTGAAGCCCTGTGAAGGCGAAGACAACATAATTGTGGAAAGAATGGATTTCAAAACATGTTTTGTGTATTTAGAATTATCTATTCTTACATTCTTCCCATTGGCATGAATTCTTGTAACTTGTGAATTTGATGCCAAAATGTTTCACTGAATCTTGCAAAAATCTGGTTTGCAGATGAGGATTTTCACACAGCTCTCGATCTGGACGTAAGACAACTCTTATAAATTCTTGACCTTGGTATTAAGACAATGACTGCAGCTGCAATTTGGATAAGGGAATGAATTGCTGCATCAGCCTAAAAAACAATCCATGTCTTCCATCAAGAACTGGTCCCACTAGTCTGCATTTTAAGCCTTAGTTATATTCTTCACTTTCAGCCGAATGAACTGGTATTTTAAATCTTTGGACAGATCTTTGACACACAAACAAAAACATGTAAAATGTTGACAGGTTAACCAGTAAGGTCAAATTGTTCACCTACCTCTTTGTCATGGCTCCTACATATTTCTTCATTTTTAACACATCCATAGAACCACCTCTACTGACTTTAAACAAAGGTTGATGCTGTGGGTTAGTTTTGGCAGAGTGCGATGGGCTCCAAGTCTTAACTTGCCCATTTTGCTCCCTATCAATGGCGCCCAAGCTGAAGCTAAGATCAACCCCGTACAGGAGCTAGCTGAGGAATCAATGGTAACTTGCTGTCCAGGGTGCTGTTGAGGCCACACCTGGAGTAGTGTGCGCAGTTTTGGTCGCCTTGTTTGAGAAAGGATGTACAGACTCCAGATGGGGTGCAGAGGAGGTTCACTAGGTTGATTCTGGTTGAGGGGTTGGATTATGAGGAGAGACTGAGGAGACTGGGATCATACTCATTGAAATTTAGAAGAATGGGGGGGATCTTATAGAAACGTATAAAATTATGAAAGGAATAGATAAGATAGAAATAGAGAGGGTGTTTCCACTGGTAGGTGAAACTAGACTAGAGGCTTTGGCTTCAAAATTAGGGGAAACAGATTTAGGACTGAATTGAGATAGAACTTCTTCACCCAGAGGGTTCTGAATTAGACTACTTACAGTGTGGAAACAGGCCCTTCGGCCCAACAAGTCCACACGCCAAAGCGCAACCCACCCATACCCCTACATCTACCCCTTACCTAACACTACGGGCAATTCAGCATGGCCAATTCACCTGACCTGCACATCTTTGGATTGTGGGAAGAAACCGGAGCACCCGGATGAAACCCACGCAGACACGGGGAGAATGTGCAAACTCCACACAGAGAGTCGCCTGAGGCAGGAATTGAACCCGGGTCTCTGGCGCTGTGAGGCAGAAGTGCTAACCACTGTGCCACCGTGCCGCCCACGAATCTGTGAAATTCCCTGCCCAGTGAAGTAGTTGAGGCTTCCTCATTGAATGTTTTTAAAACTAAGATAGAAAATGTTTTGAACAGTAAAGGAATTAAGGGTTATGGTGAGAGAGGGGGTAAGTAGACCTGAGGTCATGAAAAGATCAGCCATGATTTTATTGAATGGTGGAGCAGGCTCGAAGGGCCAGATGGCCTACTCCTGTTCCTAGTTCTTATGTTCTTATACTTCTGATGTGAAGTGTTCCAAAGCACTTTACCTGAGAGGAGTTAAAAAGAAAAATTAATAATTAGGAATTTTAAAGGAATGGATAAAGTCATTGGAGGCTAGGATAAAATGAAGATCAGTGAGTGTAAGAGTAAATGTCCGTACAGGGTAGGAAATGTGCAATTAAAATTTGAGTAAATTTGAGTTGGGAGCTTGCATGGAGAAATTTGGAATAAAGATATCTGGAGGGAGCAAGACAGATGTAAGGGTTTAATTGATTCAGTCACATAGGATAGAGGTGGATGATGTTCAAAATATGACAGTAAACAGTCAAGATTATTTTTTGAATTACTTATATATTAAGTGGCTGTTTAATTGTAATCAGGTAGTAAACATAAACTGGGGACTTGCCTGTACTCATAGGAGCTGGCAGAAACTTGTTGTTAGGCTGGAAGTGCATAACTGTTAATGTGTGCTTATGAGAAAAACAGGTTGTTAATTTGGTTCCAGTATTTTAGCTGCATCTCTGGATGTCTGATATGTGGAGTATCTAAATCAGGACCTTTCTTCTTATTTTGCCAACTTTTCATGTTTTGCACTGTTAATGACTTTCAACGTGTTTACCAGAAAATGAATAAATGCATATCAATTTTAAAAACTAAAATGTAAAGTATCATCACTGTATTAACAGCCATCCAAAAATCAATATTACAGAAAATGTACACTATTGATTTTACATTCTTTGTAGTATTAAGATAGAGACACTGAAATTACCAGCCCTTTGACGAACAGCTTAAACTACTATTTGTCTCATTAGTTATTAATCTACCAATGCTATCGCAATGAAAAAGTATCATGCACCACTTTAAGAACTTGTGTATTATTCTCCGATTAACTAATGCACAAAGGAGTAAGAATCATGGAAAGATGCATTAGGACACAATTCCTATTAAACTTGGAATGGGATTGGTGCACACCGTGTGGGTCAGTTTAGTCGAGAAAACAACAATCGAGCAATCTGAAGCTTGGAGAGGTTTCAGGTGAGAGTGAAAACCTGGGCGACGGGAATCTTCAGGTTATTTTGTATAGTCCAGAATGACCTACCTCAAGGCCTCACTACAAATTGAGGCATTCCCACAGACCCCTGGGAATCACTGGTCCAAGAACATCCAAACTAGAGGAGGACCATTCTGGGAAGGCGTCATGCATCTCGAGGCGTACCATCAGGAAAATGTGGAAGTCAGGCGGAAACAGCAAAAAGAGCTCCACCCACCTCTTTCCATGATCACCATCTGCCCCAAGTGTAATAGAGCCTGCAGTAGCTTCATCAGTTTGTACGATCACCTATGGACTTATCCTATGAGAGAAACAGTGTCATCCTTGTCTGTGAAGGACCATCAATGAATGAATGACCTGGTCCTGATTCTGGCTGCTGTTTTGAATTGTTGGCCTCAAGCCAAGACATTTCCCCCAACCCCATTGTTCATTGCCTGAGCTGTTAATGTTTGTACCTACCCAAAATCAGAATTAGAAGAATTCACCATTATCAATGATTATCAATCCTCCCTGAAACATAAAACCACAAAAGACACAAATAGACATTAGTTTTGTTGATACTACAGGGTGGGCAGCACGGTGGCACAATGGTTAGCACTGCTGCCTCACAGCGCCAGTGCCAGAGTTCAATTCCCACCTCAGGCGACTCTCTGTGTGGAGTTTGTACATTCTCCCCGTGTCTGTGTGGGTTTCCTCCGGGTGCTCCGGTTTCCTCCCACAATCCAAAAAAAATGTGTAGGTTAGGTGAATTGGCCAGGCTAAATTGCCTGGAGTGTTAGGTGAAGGGGTAAATGCAGGAGAATGGGTCTGGGTGGGTTACGCTTCGGTGTGGACTTGTTGGGCCGAAGGGCCTGTTTCCACACTGTAAGTAATTTAATAAAAACTGACACAGGTAAACAGGCACGGGGTGAGCAGAACGTTTTTTTTCAAAATGACGAACATGTGTACACTCAAAAACACATCACCTTAAACTCCTCCCTCCATAGACAGGTGAGATCACAGCTAATGTGTTTCCATTGTATGTACTCAAGGCTGCAGCATTTTAACCAGGCTGTTACTATCTTTTCTTTATTCTGCCTTAAATCTCAAGTTCAGATTTAAATTTAACAAATGACACACAGTATAGAGTGGAATTTTTATCTCTTGACACACTGTAGGAAAGGTGACAGGAAGGGCAGATTGCCATTGGGGTGATACTCGTTCCCTTTCCACCCCCTCAGAAATTAAATTCTGGGTGGGAAGGACAATGATCCATCCTCCTGCTCTGCGCCAATTGAAACCCATAAGTGATCAATTAATGACTACGTAATGGTCTCAGCCTACATGGATTACCATTTCTTCAATTCCAACTGGTAAACATGCTGGATCTGTGCTGTTTTGAGGGGGATTGGAACCATTGGTTTGCATTAAGACCTCGGCTGCCTCTGAGTGAATGCCAATCCCTGCTGTTGCGTCTGATCTCTGTACACCTCTCCCTGTGATCCCCAATCCCAGAACCCTCCTCCTTTGCCCCCCAGGAAAAAAAAATCTCAGTGCTGGTCTTCAATCTGTGGAGTGAGGGAAGATACTCTGACAGTAACCAGGATCTCCATGGTGATGCTGCCAAGTTTTGGATGTACCAGCCACTGACTGGCAGTTCTGGTGAGTGGGTGAAACTCCAGTAGAAAGCCTGTTACCTGCTGAAACACTGACATAAGAAGCAGTGGGTCTTCTGACCAAGACAGGCTCAAGATTCTGTCCTCAAAACTTTATTATTTCAGATTCAGTCCAAAAATGTGAATATGACCACTGTGTTCACTACAATACATCTGCTACAACTTTCCCCATGTAGTCGCTCATGACCTTACGCAGCCATGAACAGGAAATTCAATATTCTTTTGCTAGGGATCATCACCTTAGAGATTCGAAGATTGCCTGACTCTGACGGAGCTGAAACTATTCTTTTGTTGTAAGTTTTAAGACAGTCCCCCAGCAATTCCTTCACCGCTGCCATTGACATTCCCATCAGCTCACTGCTCCTTCAATAACAGGCTGCTTCTTGACCATGACTGACAATAATAGATTCAATAGTCACAGGAAGCAGGGGAGAGAGCCAACCTGAGATTGAAGGAGCAGTTCCTGC
This sequence comes from Chiloscyllium punctatum, assembly GCF_047496795.1. Classification (NCBI taxonomy): domain Eukaryota; kingdom Metazoa; phylum Chordata; class Chondrichthyes; order Orectolobiformes; family Hemiscylliidae; genus Chiloscyllium; species Chiloscyllium punctatum. The sequence goes on from NC_092743.1 coordinate 16,489,874, forward strand.
AAGGTCCTGTCCATTCAAATTAATTATGGCATCTTTTTCTGAAGGGTTACCCCTGTGATTACATTTTACTGGCGTTTTCGTAACTTTCAAAGACCTCTGTGCATTTTGAACCCTGGCACACAAGACCCCATGGGGTATAATGTGGGGAATTGCCAGAAGAAATTGACTGTGAAGTACAGCGGACTGTGCACTGCTAAATATGTGTTAGTGAGTCTGCCCTGGCTCTGTGCATAACAACCTCATCACTGAGCTAGAAGATTCTGTGCTCATGACTCACTCCAGCAACTTGACCACACAAATGGAGGCTGACCCAAGAATACCATACCAGGGGAGTACTGCACTGTTGGAGGGTCAGTACTGAGGGAGTGCTGCACTGTCGGCGGGTGACTACTGAGGGAGTGCTGCACTGTTGGAGGGTCACTACTGAGGGAGTGCTGCACTATCGGAGGAATAGTACTGAGGGAGTGCTGCACTATCGAAGGGTCAGTACTGAGGGAGTGCTGCACTATCGGAGGATCAGTACTGAGGGAGTGCTGCACTGTCGGCGGGTGACTACTGAGGGAGTGCTGCACTGTTGGAGGGTCACTACTGAGGGAGTGCTGCACTGTCGGAGGAATAGTACTGAGGGAGTGCTGCACTATCGAAGGGTCAGTACTGAGGGAGTGCTGCACTATCGGAGGATCAGTACTGAGGGAGTGCTGCACTGTCGGCGGGTGACTACTGAGGGTGTGCTGCACTGTTGGAGGGTCACTACTGAGGGAGTGCTGCACTGTCAGAGGAATAGTACTGAGGGAGTGCTGCACTATTGAAGGGTCAGTACTGAGGGAGTGCTGCACTATCAGAGGAATAGTACTGAGGGAGTGCTGCACTATCGAAGGGTCAGTACTGTGGGAGTGATGCACTATCGGAGGGTCACTACTGAGGGAGTGCTGCACTGTCGGAGGAATAGTACTGAGGGAGTGCTGCACTATCGAAGGGTCAGTACTGAGGGAGTGCTGCACTATCGGAGGATCAGTACTGAGGGAGTGCTGCACTGTCGGCGGGTGACTACTGAGGGTGTGCTGCACTGTTGGAGGGTCACTACTGAGGGAGTGCTGCACTATCGGAGGAATAGTACTGAGGGAGTGCTGCACTATCGAAGGGTCAGTACTGAGGGAGTGATGTACTATCGGAGGGTCACTACTGAGGGAGTGCTGCACTGTCGGAGGAATAGTACTGAGGGAGTGCTGCACTATCGAAGGGTCAGTACTGAGGGAGTGCTGCACTATCGGAGGAATAGTACTGAGGGAGTGCTGCACTATCGAAGGGTCAGTACTGAGGGAGTGATGCACTATCGGAGGATCAGTACTGAGGGAGTGCTGCACTGTTAGAGCGTCAATACTGAGGGAGTGCTGCACTGTTAGAGGGTCAGTACTGAGGGAGTGCTGCGCTGTTAGAGGGTCAGTACTGAGGGAGTGATGCACTGTTGGAGGGTCAGTACTGAGGGAGTGATGCACTATCGGAGGATCAGTACTGAGGGAGTGCTGCACTGTTGGAGGGTCAGTACTGAGGGAGTGATGCACTGTTGGAGGGTCAGTACTGAGGGAGTGATGCACTGTAAGAGGGTCAGTGCTGTGGGAGTGCTGCACTGGTGGAGGTTCAGTACTGAGGGAGTGATGCACTATCAGAGGATCAGTACTGAGGGAGTGATGCACTATCAGAGGATCAGTACTGAGGGAGTGATGCACTATCGGAGGATCAGTACTGAGGGAGTGCTGCACTGTTAGAGGGTCAGTACTGAGGGAGTGATGCACTGTTGGAGGGTCAGTACTGAGGGAGTGCTGCACTGTTAGAGGGTCAGTACTGAGAGAGTGATGCACTCCCAGAGGATCAGTACTGAGGGAGTGATGTGCACTGTTGGAGGGTCAGTACTGAGGAAGTGATGCACTATCGGAGGATCAGTACTGAGGGAACGATTCATTGTGAGAGGATCAGTACTGAGGGCGTGATGCACTGTTGGAGGGTCAGTACTGAGGGAGTGATGCACTGTAAGAGGGTCAGTACTGGGGGAGTGATGCACTGTTGGAGGGTCAGTACTGAGGGAGTGATGCACTGTTGGAGGGTCAGTACTGAGGGAGTGATGCACTGTTGGAGGGTCAGTACTGAGGGAGTGATGCACTGTAAGAGAGTCAGTACTGGGGGAGTGATGCACTGTTGGAGGGTCAGTACTGAGGGAGTGATGCACTGTAAGAGAGTCAGTACTGGGGGAGTGATGCACTGTTGGAGGGTCAGTACTGAGGGAGTGATGCACTATCAGAGGCTCAGTACTGAGGGAATGATGCACTATCAGGGGATCAGTTCTGAGGGAGTGATGCACTATCGGAGGCTCAGTACTGAGGGAGTTCTGCTCTGTTGGAGGGTCAGTACTGAGGGAGTGATGCACTATCGGAGGATCAGTACTGAGGAAATGATGCACTATAAGAGGGTCAGTACTGAGGGAATGATACACTATCGGAGGATCAGTACTGAGGGAGTGATGCACTGTTCGAGGATCAGTACTAAGGGAGTGCTGCAATGTTGGAGGGTCAGTACTGAGGGAGTGCTGCACTGTTGGAGGGTCAGTACTGAGGGAGTGATGCACTATTTAAAAGTCAGTTCTGAGGGAGACATACACTGTCAAAGACTGATGTCTTTTGGTTGTGATGGTAAGTTGAGGCTCTGTTTTTCCTCTCATTAGGCACAAAAGCCTCCCTGGCTCTATTTTGAAGAAGAGCAGGAAGTTACTCCAAACCTTAATGCTGCAGTCAAATTTTATTTCTCAATAAGCTTCACTTAAAACAAATTATCTCGTGATGAACATACTTTTCTTTATCAGAATTTGTTGTGCACAACATGATCATAATGTCTCCTCTATCACAACAGTGACTTCAAAAAGTACTTCAAAAAGTCCTTCCTTTGTCTAAATCATTTAAGGATGACCCAAGGTAATGAAAGGTGCTACATAAGTGAAAGATTTCCTTGTCCAAAAAATGTCCTAATTTTCAGACGACTTATTTGCTGCTTTGCAAAAAGTCATCGCACTAGAAATTTGTATTGAGCATTTGGGCAAAGAAAAATGAAGTGGAGTGCCAGTGGTTTATCCATTTACCAAATGGAAAAGAAAGATATGTAATCTCTGAGAAATCTCCTCCTTTGATAAATGATCAAATAAAGTTAAACCTTCTGAGGGGTGATTTAGACTAAGTTCAAAATGTTGACTGAGAGTAATACTACCCGGAAATGCAAAGGAAGAATCCACTTAAAGTTTTGGGTGGAAATAAGTTCTGACAAAAAGTTTCCATTTCAAATGCGAAATTGGTAACTTATTTGTCCAGAGGCTGGTCTTATGTAAATGGTTCTGGAAAAATAAGTACAGTTGTGAAAATGTTGATATGCGCAGAAAAAAATTCAATTGGTTATTTGCTACATTTTTAAAAAGCTTTATAAACACTTTCCATTCAGCTGCATCAATAGTAATGTAGTTACAAATCAAAATGATGTAACAATTACCATGCTCAGCTATTGTTGCAAATTTCTGTTGTGGTTCTGGAGCTAACAATGCAATGCAAATGAAAACCTCATTCACTAGCAGTGTAAGCAAAGATGTCTTTATGACACTTGTTTATTGACAGCAGTTTACCCACGATGTTTAAAAATGTGATCCAATGAAATAGAAACAAATTAATTTTGATTTGGGAAGTGGACCATGGACAGGGGACTGGATTAGTGAGACTGCAAGACTGCCGTTTCTCTGTTTTATGTCACACCTGTTTCAATCCCAAGTGGGGTTTGATGAGAAAAATAGGAGGCTGTAACTACCTGCTCTGTTTTGCATCTGATGGCCATGTTCTTGGCATCTCCAGGGTCAGCAGAAACTCTTCACCAGAAGTGCACATCTACTTTGTAGTGAGTTAGTGGTTAAATCATTGGACTATTAATCCAGTAAATCCAAGCTGATGCTCTGGAGATATAAGTTCAGTTCTCACAATAACAAATGGGGAAACTTGAATTCAAGAAGAATCTTAAATACAAAACTCATGTGGGCGACATGGTGGCACAGTGGTTAGCACCGCTGCTTCACAGCGCCAGAGACCTGGGTTCAATTCCCTGCCTCAGGCAGCTCTCTGTGTGAAGTTTGCACATTCTCCCCGTGTCTGCGTGGGTTTCCTCCGGGTGCTCCGGTTTCCTCCCGCAATCCAAAAATGTGCAGGTCAGGTGAATTGGCCATGCTAAAATTGCCCATAGTGTTAGGTGAAGCGGTAAATGTAGGGGAATGGGTCTGGGTGGGTTGTGCTTCGGCGGGTCGGTATGGACTTGTTGGGCCGAAGGGTCTGTTTCCACACTGTAAGTAATCTAAAAAAAACCCCGTGACTATATAACCGCTGGTAATTGTTAAAAACCCAGCTCCTTCTCTGATATCCTTACCTGGTTCGGCTTATATTTAACTCCAGATGTAATTACCTTTTAACTGCCCTCTGGGTAATAAAGATGGGTAATTAATGCTGGCTGAGCCAGAGACATCAACATCCCATAAACAGTTTAAAAGAAGTGTGGTCTGAAACTGTTGCACGGCCTCCCACAACGTTCTGTCCTCCCTCTACATTCCAGAATTTGATTTACTTTATTCAATCCCTGACTACATTCACTGTTCGTCAAAACTTTTAATCCCAGTTCCTTTTCATTTCTTCCTCTAATTCAGTTTCTATTCTTAAATGAAAGCAAAATATTGTGGATTCTGGAAATCTGAAATAATAACAAGAAGTGTTGGAGAAACTCAGCAGGTCTAGCAGCATCTGTGGAAAGAGACAGAGTCAACATTTTAGTCTGTTTTAACTATTCTTCAACATTACTTTTATACTTTCAAAACAATAATTTCAACGAATATGAAAATGTTATCCTCCATTTGCCATGTTTGAATACTTGTCAGAAAATTTGACAAGCTTACATCTGGTTCTGACAGTCAAATAGTAGGTGGTAATATCACTGGACTAGTGATCTAGAACACTTAGTGAACGTTCTGGGGAAATAGGTTCCAATCTCATGATGGCTAATGGTGAAATTTAAATTCTGGGCATCCAGAGCAAAAAGCTTCCTTAAGCGAAGCCATGTAAACACTCTTGATTGCTGTAAAACATCATCTGTTTCACTAATTTTCTCTTGGGAAGGAAATCTGTTATCCTTACCTAGTCTGGGTTACACCTGACTCCAGACAGCAATCTTAAGTTCCCTCTGGGCAATGCTGTGTATAAACCTCTGGGAAAAAAAAGAGTACAAAATGCAGATTCAAATGTAGGAACTGACACCAGTGAGTCTCCACCCAACATGAACTTAGTTACCACTGCATCTTTAATCAATCTACAATGAGCTGGGACTTTTTGAAGTTTCTTAAGAGTAGAAATTCAGTGGTGACTAGTGGATAGGTTTTTTTTGAATTCGTGTTTCATTTTGATCAAACTTTGATCAAACTGAAATTTGAACTCATAATAATTGCAAGGCAGTTGGCAGTTGGCTCACACACAACTTTAAATTGGTATCTGGCCAGTTGTTCAGAGACATTCTGTGGTGTGATCAGTTACAACTGGGTGATGTCTGAACTTTATGTGCAGCGTGAATTAATCAGTAACATAGCAGGGAGTACAGCAGACTGAAGACTTTTGTACAGAACTCTCGTGAGACTAAAAACATCCATGCAAAGGGCAAAGAAAGTGTTGATTAAATTGAGAATCTAAAGTTAAAACACTTAATTATTTACATTTCCTTGAAATTTAGCTATGAGCTAAATTAAAGGATTATTAAATTTAAAACACACGCCCACATCTCCTCATTACCCTTGGAATAGATTCAACCGATAGTAATCCCCACCTTAAAGTTATTCACTTATCTGTCGGTTAAGTCAGATTTTTCCAGCCAAGATTCCAAGTCTGGTCTGATCTAAAATGTGCCTGTCAGTGATAATCAGAGAGAAATCCTTTCAGCATTGCAGACCAAGATATGCCCCATTTTTTATGACACTTGTTGCAAGAGTTAAAAATCACAAAGACCCTTTGACAGTGGCTGATGAAAGGGAAGTAAGTAACATAAATATGAGGGGGTAGGTGGATGGGTTTGGGGGGGTATTCAGTGAAGTGGGTAGCATGCCATGTGGGAGAGGTGGGCAAGGTGCGGGGATGCGGATGATTTCTTAGGGTAGGTCAGGGACGTCAGGATAGTCTGGGAGTTGCTGGGTATCAGTCCAACAGAATTGGATAGGGCTGGGCTGGGTTGTTGGGGATGGTTGCCAATTCTAGAAATATTGCATCAGACTGAGAGATGGGATTTGTCAGCTCCAGCAAGGAGGTGAAACTCAGGTTGGGTTGGTATTGGTCAGGAGAGGTGTACTTGGACAGTTCAGTAGTTAGAGAGGGATTCAGTTACCCAGGAGCTAGAGTAGATTTTTAATCCTTTAACCTTTCTTGGGTAAAGCTTTAGTGAGTTGGAACTCGCCGAATTCTCTGATTTTAATAGACCCTATCAGAGGGTGCCAGATGCAGGGAAATTTTCTGTCAGAAGTTTCAGTATCCTGGGAAATCTTATGGCATCCGCTGTGTCACGAATTCCATCTGGTCCTGACATTCAATTCCAGTCTACACTGCTCCAATCACTCTCTGGTCATTATGATATCTGGGAGACAGAAAAGAACTAGTAAGGGGGAAGGGAAATTCTTAAGTAGATTAGATTCCCTGTAGTATGGGAGCAGGCCATTTAGCCCAACAAGTCCACACTGACCCTCTGAAGAGTAACCCACCCAGATCCATTTCCCTACCATATATTTATCCTTGATTAATGCACCTAACACTATGGGCAACTTGGCATAGCCAATTCCCCTGACCTTCACATCTTTGGATTGTGAGAGGAAACCACAACACCTGAAGGAAACCCACGCAGACACAGGGAGAATGTACAAACTCCACACAGACAGTCGCCCAAGGCAGGAATCAAACCCGGTTCCCTGCTGCTATGAGGCAACAGTGCTAACCACTGAGCCACCATGCCAGCCATAGAAATTTAAGATATCTTTTGCAAAAACTAATGTTAGGCATTGAAAGATACACAGAAAATGAAACATAATTTGGAGATATCAAATTAAATGCATCTGACAATCAGAAATTGTATGAATGGTTAACCAGTTAGCCCTGGATAGAGATATGTCAATAATAGTTGTGCAATTGATGAATGAAAGAATAAATAATTGCAGCATAGCCAATGTGTCCCACCTACTGAATGTAGTCTGAATTTTTGGACACTGAGTCTCATTTGGATGACAACTCCTTTGGTGAAAAGATTGTCTTTTGAGTTAATTGCTCTTATTCATTGTGGAGGAATGAATGCATATGGGAAATGTACGTTCAAGAACCAATGAAGGTGGCAGAACAGATTGTAAAAATGGCAAAAAGAACATATGGGATTCTGGGCTTTATTAATAGAGGCATTGGGTATAAAAATAAAGAGAGATTGTGACAAACCTTTGTAAAAGAATGGGTTGGGTCCAACTGGACATTGTATTTTCACACTTTGTGAAACATCAGGATGAGTTGTTGAAACGATTTGTGAGAATTGTTTCAGGGATGAGGGAGCTTAGTTACATGGATGGTTTGAAGAAGCTGAGCTGTTCTCTTTCAAGAGAAGTTTGAGATGAGATTTCATAGAATTATTCAAAATTACAAGAGGCCGAGAGAATCGGGAAAGAGACAAGTTATTCTCAGTGATAGAAGGGCTGCGGACCAAGGGAAAATAATTTAAGGCAAGGGACAAAATAAACAAAGTGACCTGCGAGAAAACTATTGGACACAGAAGGTGATTTGGATCTGGAAATGAGTATAGGGCTTTAGATAATCAGCTGAAGAGAAAGAAATTTACAGAGGTGCAGGAAAGGTTGGGAGATGTGGAATTAGCTGAGCTGTCATTAAGTTACAGGGAGCTGAGGATTACATGAAGGAGCAAATATCAATAGACAATAGACAATAGGTGCAGGAGTAGGCCATTCTGCCCTTCGAGCCAACACCACCATTCATTATGATCATGGTTGATCATCCTCAATCAGCATCCTGTTCCTGCCTTATCCCCATAACCCTTGATTCCACTATCCTTAAGAGCTCTATCCAACTCTTTCTTGAAAGTATCCAGAGACTTGGCCTCCACAGCCTTCTGGGGCAGAGCATTCCATACACCCACCACTCTCTGGGTGAAGAAGTTTCTCCTCAACACTGTTCTAAGTGGCCTACCCCTTATTTTTAAACCATGTCCTCTGGTTCGGGACTCACCCATCAGCGGAAACATGTTTCCTGCCTCCAGAGTGTCCAATCCTTTAATAATCTTATACGTCTCAATCAGATCCCCTCTCAGCCTTCTCAACTCAAGGGTATACAGGCCCAGTTGCTCCAATCTTTCAGCGTAAGATAGTCCCGCCATTCCGGGAATTGACCTCGTGAACCTACGCTGCACTCCCTCAATAGCCTCAAATTTAGAGACCAAAACTGCACACAATATTCCAGGTGCAGTCTCACCAGGGCCCTGTAGAGCTGCAGAAGAACCTTTTTGCTTCTATACTCAATCCCTCTTGTTATGAAGGCCAGCATACCATGAGCTTTCTTCACTGCCTGCTGTACCTGCATGTTTGCTTTCATTGACTGGTGTACAAGAATACCCAGATCTCGCTGTACTGCCCCTTTACCTAACTTGACTCCATTGAGGTAGTACTCTGCCTTCCTGTTCTTGCCACCAAAGTGGATAACCGTACATTTATCCACATTAAACTGCATCTGCCATGCATCTGTCCACTCACCTAACCTGTCCAGGTCACCCTGTAATCTCCTAACATCCTCCTCACATTTCACCCTGCCAACCAGCTTTGTGTCATCAGCAAATTTGCTAATATTACTTTTAATACCTTCATCTATATCATTAATGTACATTGTAAAAAGCTACGGTCCCACCACTGATCCCTGCAGCACACCACTGGTCACCGCCTGCCATTCCAAAAGGGAGCCGTTTATCACTACCCTTTGTTTCCTGTCAGCCAACCAATTTTCAATCCATGTCAGTATTTTGCCCCTAATACCATGTGCCCTAATTTTGCTCACTAACCTCCTATGTGGGACTTTATCAAAGGCTTTCTGAAAGTCCAGGCATACTACATCCATTGGATCTCCCTTGTCCATCTTCAGAGTTGCATCCTCAAAAAATTCCAGAAGATTAGTCAAGCGTGATTTCCCCTTCATACATCCATGCTGACTCTGACCTATCCTGTTACTGTTATCCAGATGCGTCGTAATTTCGTCCTTTATAATTGACTCCAGCATTTTTCCCACCACTGAGGTCAGACTAACTGGTCTATCATTCTCTGTTTTCTCTCTCACTCCTTTCTTAAAAAGTGGGACAACATTGGCCACCTTCCAATCTGCAGGAACTGATCCTTCTGAGCTGGAACCATTGACTCAAAGTCATTGAATTGGAACACTTGTTAGAGACACTGTGGCACAAAGGCAAGGCGCAGTAATACTTGGATAGTTTACCCCAGAATATAGTCACACAAGAAGATAAAGGAGCTGGAAGAGAAGTGTGTAGCTACAGTCAGTAGTGTAAGACATACCTAGTGGAGACTGGAATGGACACAGGTCAGAATCTGATCTGATCGAAGTTAAAAATCACACAACTCCAGGTTATAGTCTAACAGGTTTATTTAGAAGCACTAGCTTTCGGAGCACTGCTCCTTCACCAGGTGGTTGTGGAGTATAAGATGTTAAGACAGAATTTATAGCAAAAGTTGACAGTGTGATGTAACTGAAATTATATATTGAAAAAGACCTGGATTCTTTGTTAAGTCTCTCATCTTTTAGAATGACCACGTTGGTTTCAGTTCTTTCATATGTAAATCACGAAACCTTTTTTAAACATTACATTCTCAAGTGAACTTTAACAATTGGTGTCATGTTGGCCCAGATAATGCATTAAAGGTTTGAGGTGCCCTGTGTGAGACTGTCTGTGTCACAATGGTCAGACTGATTCTAATCTAAAAAACAGATTTACAGAATTTTACATGGATTCATGTAGTTTTTGCTCAAAGCGAAATGCAATTCCGTAAGTACAAATTCAGTTCCTGGGAAGTATTGGACAATGAAGGGTACCCCGTCAGTTGCAGCTCGTGTCTCTCTCCTGTGGAGGTCATTATGGTTTCTCACTGTGGCACGTGACACCAAAACAAACGCCAGGTACATTGATGACATTTTCTTCCTCTGGACCCATGGTGAGGAGTCACTGATAAATCTACAGTGATATCAACAAGTTTAATTCCATCATCAAACTCTCGACTATCTGTCTCATTCTTGGACACATGCATCTCCATCAAGGATGGACACCTCAGCACCACACTCTACTGCAAACCCACAGACAACCTCACAATGCTACACTTCTCCAGCTTCCACCCAAAACATATTAAAACAGCCATTCCCCCTTGGACAAGTCGTATGTGTACACAGGATCTGTTCAGATGAGGAGGAATGTGACGGACACCTGGAAGTACTCAAGGATGCCCTCATAAGAACGGGGTATGATGCTCAACTTGTCAACTGCCAGTTCCAATGTTACGCAACGAGAAACCATAATGACCTCCTCAGGAGACAGACACAAGCTGCAACCGATAGGGTACCCTTCGTTGTCCAGTACTTCCCAGAAGTCAAAAAACTGCGCCATGTTCTATGCAGCCTGCAACACATTATCAATGAGGATGAGCACCTCACCAAGACCTTCCCTTCATCTCCACTTCACGCCTTTAAATAACCACCAAACCTCAAACAGATCATTGTTCGTAACAAACTGGCCAGTTTTCAGGAGAACGCCACACAACCTTGTCACAGTAGATGCTGCAAGACGTGCCTGAATATTGACACAGATACCACCATTACGCGTGGGGATACCTCCTACCATGTACATGGCAGGACTCATGTGATTCAGCCAATGTTGTCTATCTCATATGCTGCAGGCAAGGATGTCCTGAGGCACGGTACATTGGCGAGACCAAACAGAGGTTACGGCAACGGATGAATGGACACTGCACAACAATCAACAGACAGGAGAGTTCCCTCCCAGTCGGAGAACACTTCAGCGGTCCAGGACATTTGACCTTGGAGCTTCAGGTGACCATCCTCCAAGGTGGACTTTGGGACAGGCAACAACGAAAAATGGCTGTGCAGAGGTTGATAGCCTAGTTTGGTACCCATAGGGAGGGCCTCAACTGGGACCTTGGGTTCATGTCACACTACAGGTGACCTCATTGCACTATATATATATATATACACACAAACACACAGACTTCCACCCCTTTACACTCACATTCATACACATACACTCTCTTATAGACACTCATAACACCCCCATTTCCCCCTTTCCCACCCACCCCCCCCCTCCACACACACACACACACACACACACACACATAAGTTTGTAGGGTGAATTTGTACTTGCAGAATTACATTTTACTTTGAGCAAAAACTGCATGAATCCACGTGAGATTATGTAAATCAGTTTTTTAGATTAGAATCAGACTGACCATTGTGACACAGACAGTCTCACACAGGGTACCTCACACCTTTAATGCATTATTTGGGCCAACATGACACCAATTGTTAAAGTTCACTTGAGAATGTAATGTTTAAAAAAGGTTTTGTGATTTACATATGAAAGAACTGAAACCAATGTGGTCATTCTAAAAGATGAGAGACTTAACAAAGAATCCAGGTCTTTTTCAATATATAATTTCAGTTACATCACACTGTAAACTTTTGCTATAAATTCTGCATCTTATTATACTACACAACCACCTGGTGAAGGAGCAGCACTCTGAAAGCTAGTGCGTCCAAATATACCTGTTGGACTATAACCTGGTGTTGTGTGATTATTAACTTTGTAAACCCCAGTCCAACACTAGCACCCCCACATCATGATCTGATCCAGAATTTCTATGTTCTTCCTACCTTTAGGGACCAAGAAAGTAGCCACAGGGAGAGTGTTCTGGAATGTTATCCAAGAAGTGACACACAAGGCAATTTAGACAGTGGCTTGATGGAAGCCAATGGGAAATGATAGCTCAGCAGAATTGAAAGGTTGTAATTAGACGGGGACTTCTGAGTTATGTGTTAGAGTCATAGAGATCTAATGCTATGCCTCTTTCCTGAAGAAGGGCTCATGCCCGAAACGTCGATTCTCCTGCTCCTTGGATGCTGCCTGACCTGCGGTGCTTTTCCAGCAACACATTTTCAGCTCTGATCTCCAGCATCTGCAGTCCTCACTCTCTCCTCATAGAGATCTACAGCACAGCAAAAAACCCCTCAACACATCAAGTCTGCATCAATCAAAATCAAACATCTACCTGTTCTAATCCCATTTTCCAGCACTTGCCCGATATCTTGCATGCCTCAGCATCTCAAGAGCATATCTAATTTCTTTTTAAATATTATGAGGGTTTCAGCCTCTACTACCCATACAGGCAGTGAATTCCAGATTCCTAACGCCCCCTGGGTGAAAACATTTTCCCTCAAAATCTCTCTAAACCTCTATCCTTACCTTAAATCTATTCACCTGGTCAGTGATCCCTCCACCAACAGAAAACATTTTTTCCTGTCTACCTTGTCTATGCTTCTCATTTTATACATCTCAGTTATGTCAACCCTCAATTTCCTGTGCTCCAAGAAAAGCAACTCCAGTATCCAATCTCTCTCCAGAACTAAAACTTTCTATTCCAGACAAAGTTCTGGTAAATTGTCTCTGTGCCCCCTCCAGTGCTGTCACCTCCCTCCTACAACATCGAGTTCAGAATTGCGTGCAATATTCTAGCTATGGCTTAACCAACATTTTATACAGTTCCAGAATCGCCTTCTAGCTCTTAAATGCTATGCCTTAACTAATAAAAGCAAGTATACTATATTCCTTATTAACCACTTTATCCACCTGTCCTAATACCATAAGGGACTGACGTATATGCACATCAAGGACCCTCTAATCTTGGTGCTTCCCAGGATTGTACAGTTCGTTATGTATTTCTTGCCTTTTTTGTCCTGCCCAAGTGCATCACCTTACATTTGTCCAGATTGATTTCCATTTGCTACTGACCAGCCCATCTATATCCTCCTATAATCTAAGGCTATCCTCCTCACTATATACCACCCAAAAATTTTGCATCATCTGCAAAGTTACTGATCAACCCCCTTAATATTCATATCTAAAGTTGTTTATATATACCACAAACAACAAAGGACCCAACACTGATCCCTGTGGAACCTAACTGGACACAGGCTTTTGGTTACAAAAAGCATCCCTCAACCAGCACTCTCTGCTTCCTGCCACTTAGCAAATTCTGGATTTAATTTACCAAACTTCCTTAAATCCAAGGGTTCTTACCTTCATTATCAGTCTTCCAAGTGCGATCTTGCTGAAGTCCAAGTAAACTACATCAAATTCATCACTCTCAATACACTCTTATTTCTTAGAAAAATTCAATTAAGTTGGTCAGGCATGACCTCCCCTTAATAAAAACCAGGCTAACTGTTCTTGATTAATCCCTGCCTCTCCAAGTGCAAATTATTTCTGTCTGTCAGACTTGCTTCCAATAGATTCCCCAACACTGAGGTTAGACTGACCGGCTGGTAGGTTCTTGTTTTATCTCTCGCTCCCTTTTTGATTAATGGGCGTTGGCTGAACTCTAGAACTCTAGAACTCTGGCATCTCTCCTATTGCCAGGAAGGAATTAAAAATTATTGCCAACACCTCTACTAACTCCTTCCTTGTCTCACAACTTGGGACACATGACATCCAGCTCTGGAGATTTTTTTAATTTTTATGCCTGCCAGACTATTCAGAACCTCCTCTCTGTCTATGCTAATTTCTTAAGTATATCACAGCCCTTCTCCCTGATCTCTATACCCCCATTTTACCTCTCACTAGTCAACACCAACAGGCTAAGCTTGTTTCCACTGAAGTTTAGAAATTTGAAAAGTTGTTTGAAGTATATGTGATTCTGAATGGTTTTGACAAGGTGGGTGTAAAAATGATGTTTTCTTTTCGTGGATATGTAACAGAAATAAGGGGCACTGATTTAACATTGGGGGTCACCATTTCAGGACAGACATGAGGAGAGTATTTTTTATCAGAAAGGATTCTGCGACTGTGGAACTCTTTGCCTCAGAAAACAGTGGAGGCAGCATCAGGAAATATTTTTAAAACTGAAGTGGATAGATTCTTGTTAATCAATAGAATCAGGGGTTAATGGGGGAAGATAGAAATGTGGAATTTGAAATACAAACAGATTTATTTAGAACACTCTTTATTCATGTCTTCTGGCTCCACACATAAACTGCCTTTGTGGTCCTTACTGGGCCCTACTCTTACTGTAGTTATCCCTTTATGCTAAATGCACTTATGAAATGATGCAGGATTTTCCTATATTTTACCAACTCTTAGTCTTTTATTGCCTCTTTTTAGCCATTGCAGTCACATTCAGGGATCCAAGCAATCCTACCCACTGCCAGGATAAATGAAATTTCAATGTGACTGTATAGGAACTTGGAAAGAGCGAGGGAAAGAGCAGTTGTTGTGATCCGTATCAAAACCAACAATATAGGAAAGAACAGGGAGGAGGTCTGCTGAGGATCAGAAGCTAGTAATCTCTGAATTACAACCCGAGCTACGTGCAAATTAGCTTAAGGATAAAAAGATCAGGATAGTGAATGCATGACTGAACAACTGCTGTGGAAAGAAGTCGTTCCATTTCATGGGAAACTGACTCAATTATTGGAACAGAAATAAGACTTACAACTCAAAAGAACTGAATCTGAGCTAAGTTGGAATTAAGGTCTCTCTGGAAGGGGTATAAAGGGCTGTAGAGAACTTTAACCAGTGAAGGAAGTGGCAACATATACATTGTAGTTTGGAGGTATGAACATATGGATGTATGAATTAGGAGCAGAAGTAAACCATTTCTCCATCATTCAATCTGTTTGTATTTCAAATTCCACATTTCTATCTTCCCCCATTAACCTCTGATTCTGTTGATTAACAAGAATCTATCCACTTCAGTTTTAAAAATATTTCCTGATGCTGCCTCCACTGTTTTCTGAGGCAAAGAGTTCCACAGTCGCAGAATCCTTTCTGATAAAAAATACTCTCCTCATGTCTGTCCTGAAATGGTGACCCCCAATGTTAAATCAGTGCCCCTTATTTCTGTTACATAACCACGAAAAGAAAACATCCTTTTTACACCCACCTTGTCAAAACCATTCAGAATCACATATACTTCAAACAACTTTTCAAATTTCTAAGCTTCAGTGGAAACAAGCTTAGCCTGTCTAACCTTGCCTCACAAATCTACTCACTCCTTCCAGTTATCAATCTAGCAATATGAAAATAAAATATTGTAGGTGTTGGAGATATGGAACTAAAGCAGAAAGTGCTAGAGAAATTCAGCTGGTCTGGCAGCAACTATGAATAGAAAAACAAAGATAATGTGACATTAATGTTGCATGATGAGAAATGCTGACAAAGCAGGGGAAGTGAAGATGTGTTTTGTGGCACCGTGAACACTTGTTTTGTCTTTTGCTCTGGGCAACCTCACTATCTGATCCTGCTACGACAGAAGATCAATGGCATAAAGAAAGTTAATTTCCTGCCTGCCTTCATTTTTGAGGAAGAATTATTTCATACTTGAAACATTACCTTTATGATGCTGCTCAGCCTGCTGTGTGTCTCCAGCCCTTTCTGTTTAATCACTCGAATAAACCATCTTTGAACTGCCTCTAATGCATTTACGTTTCTCCTTAAAAAGGGGATCAAAATTGTACACGATGTTTGAGATGTGGTTTCACCAATATCCTGTCATAGAGATCTTAAAGCACAGGAAAAAGGCCCTTCAGCCCATTATGTCTACACCAGTCAAAAACGACCAACTAACACCTAATCCTATTTTCCGCTACTTGGCCCATAACCTGGTATGCCTTGTCACACGTATACATCTAAACACTTCTTCCCCTTCTACCCTTACAGGTTGTAAAATCCAGATTTCCAGCAGAATTTCCTTAATTTTATGTTCACTTCTCTCGTAATAAAGAAAGCATCCCATTAGTCTTCTTGAACATTACTGTATCTGCCTACGGACTATCAGTGATTCATACACCAGAACACCTAAATTCCTCTGCATTTCTGAATTTTGCTGTTGTTTTCTATTTGAGTAATACTCTACTTTTTCATTCTTCTTGCCAAAATAAACAAGTTCAATTTTTCAACTTTAAACTCCTAATGTCAATTTTTTTTTTACTAACTCACTCAATCTACCTATACCTGTCTGCAACATTCTTATGTCTTCTTCACAACTTTCCTTGCTAAACTGGTGTCATCTGCAAGGATAGCTAACATGCTTTCACTCTCTTTAAGTCATTAATGTGAATTGTAAAAAGTTGAGAGCCCTGTATAGACCTCCACTCATCCTATTTTGCCAATCGAACAAAGACCCATTTATTCAAACTCTCTGTTTCCTGTTAGTGAGCCAATCCTCTGCCAATGCAAATTATGTTTTCCATTACACCATAAACTTTTATTTTCCATAATAACCTTTAACGTGGCAACTCACAAATGCCTTTTGGAAATCCAAGTACAGTACATCTGCAGGCTTCCCTTTAATCTGCAGCATATATTACTCTGGAATACACATAGAGGCTCAACCTGACTGCCCTCTGCAGTAAAGAATTCTACAGATTCCTCTGCGAGTAAAAATTCCTTCTTATTTCTGTTTTAAATGTGCAGCCTCTCATTCTGAGATCATGTCCTCTTGATGGTCTTTAAACTCAGAGCTGAATCTGCCTGAACTTCAAACACTTATTACAGACGTATTTCCTTTGGATCACAATGATATTCAAGAGTTCCCATATGATACAATGCACTATCTGAATAAATTCTAATTATCTAACTAAAATTGTTCACTTAATTATGTTGCATTTTATATATTATATTAAATTTACCATAAATGTAACTGTCATTTCAAAGCTCAAGACGAGAAAAGATCTTAACCATTCACTAGAGACTCACAAAACAGCTATTTCCTTTCTCTGTAGTAGAGTAAGAACCTATTCTAATCAGCACCAATAAGTCCAGCTCTGTCTTGGTATCCTCACTTCACTCACTCACTCACTCTCGGTGATGCTGACTGACTGTCTCAAGGGTCCTCACCTCACCTACTTCACTCTGATAATCGAGGCTTCAACTTGCTTTCTATCATGCAGCTGCCCAGAAATCTTTCCTACACATACTATCTGACATTGGTATGGTTTCGGAAGGCTTTTTAAATTGATACTTGACCTCTCACTTTCCACAACCATCTGTTTCTGAGGATGGGACATGAACTTGGATTTCTGACTTGGAGGTAGGGATGATCCCCACTGCACCACAAAAAGGTATAGGGAGAAAGTGGGAACAGGCTATTAAGTTGGATGACCAGTCATGATCATTTAAAATGGCAGAGCAGATTTGGAGGGATGAATTGCCTACCCCTGGTCATGTTTTCAGTGTTTTAAATACATAGTGAATTTTAAGAAATAATGAGGGTTTGTTAGAAAGATATCGATGGACAAATCAAGTTTGCAAATGTGGCCTTTATGGTGAGTTCATGTTTGAGAAAGTTTTTGGAGTAATGCATTCAGGAAATAGGCCATGTTATGCCTGATAATGTATAATGAGACAAGATTAATTAATTACCTCATATTAGAGTATACTCCAGATAACGGTGATCATAAATGATAGTGTTATGAAAATATCTCCTTAAGTTATTCATATCTTTTAAGGATGTAACGTTTAGATTGGGAACTAAAAGGAAGATGTTAAAATATCCATTTGTTTTTCCAATTGAAAAGATAGAAAATAATGTGGAAAAATCCAAGGTTGTCACCTCTGATCGGAAGAATAATAAAGCAGAATATTATTTAATTGGGGAGAGACTGCAAAATGCTGTGGTAGAGCATATTTTGGATGCCCTTATATAGAATCATATAACATCAGCACACAGCTATATCAAGTAATTAGGAAGATAAATGAAATGTCCTTTTTAGCAAAAGGAATGGAGTATAAAAATAAGGAAGTCTTGCTCCAACTGTATGGGATATTGGTAAAACCACATTATGTACAGGTCAGTCTACTTTCTTATTTGCATTGAGGGTGCCAGTTAACTAATATGTTTTAGAATGCCAACAGCATGTGTTTGATTGAAATTTGGTTGAGGTAGACTTAGGACCTGTTTCTTTGACTATTTCTGAGGGTGGAAGGCAATCACAAGTCATTACTGACAAAAAATGCAAGAAGCAGTTTGTGGTGAAGTATCATCAGACAATGAACCAAGCATCTGCACTGGTCAAAATACACATGGAATGAATAAACATTTTCATCAGAAAAATTGGTGACAAGTTGATTCCTGAGATAAACTGGTTGTCTTATGAGTAAGGCAATCGGTTTGGGTGGCACGGTGGCTCAGTGGTTAGCACTGCTGCCTCACAGCACCAGGTACCTAGGTTCGATTCTAGCCTTGAGCAACTGTCTGTGTGGAGTTTGCATGTTGTCTGCGTGGGTTTCCTCCCACAATCCAAAAAAAATCTGCAGGTCAGATGAATTGGACATACTAAATTGCCCATAATGTTAAGTGCATTAGTCAGGGGTAAATGTGGGGAATGGGTCTGGGTGGGTTACTCTTCGGAGGGTCGGTGTGGACTTGTTGGGCCGAAGGGCCTGTTTCTATGCTGTAGGTAATCTAATAATTGAGCAGGTTAACTAGATAGAACTATATTCATTTGAATTTGGAAGAATGAGCAATTATATTACTGAAACAGGTAGGATTCTGAGGGGACTTGACAAAGTGGATACTGAGAAAACTTCTCTGCTTCACAGGATCTAGTGAGATAAGATTCAAACTAAGTTATCTCCTAATTAAGATAGAGATAAGGTGAAACTGCTTCTTTCAGAGAATCATTAATCTTTGGTATTTTCTACCCCGCAGAACAACTGAGGCTCTGGCATTGAATATATTCAAGGTTAAATTAGATAAACTTTTGATCTACATCGGTGTCGATGGTTATGAGGCAGGCAAGATGGGGGAGTTAAGATTACAATCTGATTAGGCATAATCATACTGAAGAGTGGAACAGGGTCAAGGGAGCAAGTGGTGTAATCCTCATTCTATTTCTTGTGTTCTTATGTGAGTCAATAATGACATCCGGGCATCTCTTACCAAAATGACTCAATGCTGCTGACAGGATGTGCACTGTCTTGCTCCATTGCCAGCTAATGACCTTCTCTACCAGACGTGCTCTATCAGACAACCTCCAGTGAGAAAAGAGCTATGTAGTACTTCCCTCACTGGAGTACTCAGATTTTGTAATGCTGGATTCAGTTGCTCTGGGTGAGCTCATGGTTGCTGATTGTCTGTGCTGTCACTGTCCAGGTTTACTTGGCTAAGTGGGGACACGCTGCTCCCTAATGTCTTCCAGGCTTTTATTCAGTTCCTTCATTGTGGCAGGCAGGCAGAGGCCACTTGGCAGCAGCAGGTGGCACAGACAACTGGCATGAGGTTGGTGCCAAATTCACCATCTCACTCGCTACCTCTTCAGTTCAATTGGATAACCCATGTACCTTCACTGAGCTGATTGGTTGGCTACTGTGAGGGATAATTGCCAGCCATTGACTAACTGAACAGAAGCAATACCCAATTCTGATCCCACCACTAGGACCAGTGGTCTCGCAAAAACAGATGAAATGCTTGATATTTCCAGACAGTTTGGACATCATCAGAAAACATGAACAACTGGAAATAGTCACACACAACAGTGGAAAGTTTAGACCATGGTAAACTGTACTGTATCTAATCACTTAGTGATTGGTGAAATAAAGAGTAAAGCCGTTGGGGATGCATTAATTAAAAAAAACTACTATATCATCTATTCAATATCTAGACACTCACTTAAGAGAAAGTTTTCATAATAATGCCTTGTTAAAGTAAGATAATTAACAGTTTCATAACTAGCCTATAAGTACATTCTGAGGTTGTACTTTTGTTGCAATGGGTACTTGATGGTAAAGATGATGGAACCACAGAATAAAAGGTCACCTCATTAAAACTCAACTTTCATTAGTGAAGCAGTTGATCTTAATAGAAATATAACAGCAAAAATGCATTCTGGAGTCGATTGTGAATGCATTTATCTGGTGTTAACTGGGTGGTAATGATCTTCAAATGGGGTCAGTCACTTTAACATTCTGTTGATGCTGCTGAATCCATTATCAAAGGTACCTACTGTGGTGTGCCCAAAGTACCTACCTTTGAGACTTTGGTTTTCTCCTAATTCTATCCTCTTGGGCATCCCTGATCTTAATCACACCACCATTAGTGGCTGTACATTGAACTGCCCCAAACAGTCTTTCTGGAATTCCTTCCATAAATCCCTCTATCTCTCGTTGTCTCTTTTGTCCTTTAAGATATTTCTGTCCCGATGGTTAATGCTCCTATGAAACATGTTGTCGTATGTTACTATGCTAGTGGCCCTATCACTGTAAGTGTACGTTGCTATTATTGTTGATGCCACGTCCTGTTTAATATGAAAATATGACCCCTTTTGCCATTTTAGGTAGAGAATGATCTCACCCTCTGATGTAATGGAAGAGAAGATACTTTTGAAAGAAAGCCTTGAAATATTTCTTGAGACAACGAAATAATCGGTGCTGGTGGAATACCATACCTGTGACCCACACCACTAATGGATCCTTAACTTATGATAAGGAAGTCAAGCTTAGTTTTCATGCTTCAAGCTGGTGAGCTCCTTTAGGATACTTGTTTGCCACCTGAGCCTATCTCCCAGGTTTAAACGAGTCAAGAATCTCCAAGTCAACGAAGCTTGTCACGTACAAATATATGGCCAACCATGGACTCCATCTGTTACTCGGAAGGAAGAATTTAAAACGAATAATGTTTATATAGCACCTTTCATCACCCCAGCACATCCCAAAGTACTCTGAAACCAATGAAGTGGAGTTACTTTTGCAATGTAGAAAATTTGCCAAAATGTTTTTAGCTAGATGCCATGAGCAATATTGTAATGATACAATTTCAGCGAAGTTGATTGGAGAATAAATATTGGTCAAAACAATGGGGCTAATTCCCCTGCCAGAAATACAAGCCAATACAATTTGCAAATGACACATACTGGCCTGAGTTGTATATTTCAAAATGGAACTCCACTACATTCATTTCCAGGCCTTCTGGGTGCTGCTCTTTGAAATAATGGAATAGGTTCTTTAATTTGATATTTGGGTTAACCACATAGCTGTGGGCCAGGAGTCACATGTAGGCCGGACCAGGTATGAATGGCAGATTTCCTTTCATAAGAGACATTAGCAAACCAAATAGGTCTTTTTGACAATCAGTGATAATTGTCAAGATTGCCATTACTGAGGCTAGTCTTCAACTCCAGATTTATGAATTGAATCTACTTTTCACAAATGGGATTTACACACCTGACTCTAAAGCAAAGGTCTGAGTTTTTTGGTTATTAGTTCAGTGACATTTTGATCACACAACCATCTTCCACAAATTATCCCAGGAAGTTTACCAAATGTTTCCAGGGAGACCTGTGTTGACATTTTTGTGGAAAAGAATGTAACCTGAATTTGGTCCTTCTCATTAACAGGCCGGATACAATGGGAATTGCAAAACCTGTCTCCACAGAAAACCAGAAATGAACTTATTTCAAATGGGGTTTTTCAACATTTTAAACATTGCTAAATTTATGCATTTAAAGAGACATCTTCACTGCACAATTACTTATAAATTACCAACAAACAAAAGACGTACATGAGCAGTAAGTTTCAGTCATAGCTTCCCCCCGAACCAATATTGTGAGCTTTCTGAATGCTCTTTGGAAACTAGATAATCCCTGGAAATTAATGCTATTTGGAAATGTCTCAATATAGTTGGGCTTATTCCCAAAACCTTACTGTTCTCATTTTTCTGGTTTATCCAGGCTGTTTCCATAAAGAGATTACATCTCTTATAAATTGAAGTATACATTTTTATTTCCTATTTATATTGGTTACCATGTCTGCAACTGCTGCCTTTTCACTTACTTCTAGTTGAGGAGATGTGGAATGTTCTCTCCTGGTTTGGAAGAAGAAGACCTCCTTAAGAAAGTCCTGGAAAATATTAAGGTTTTCAATATCCATGCCCATCTTACAGTTTGGTTCATTTTGAACCTGTTCTACCAGGTTCCATCCTTGAAATCACATTAAGACAACCCTAGTAAAAATGTCACGATAATGGTGGTGCACTGAGCCATGCTTCTCAACCTTTCTGCAACTTTCGCTAGAGTTGACCATACTACTCTTTTCCATACCACTCTTTTCCAATGCGTGTCATAGCCATTCAACCTATAATGTTTCTGTCAGTCATCAAACATCCATCTATTCCAATCCCATTTTCCAGCTTTTGACCTATAGCCTGTTATGCTGTGGTGTTTCAAATGCTCATTGAAATACTTCTTAAGTGTTCAAGTGCTCCTGCCTCCATCACCCTTTCAGGCGGTGAGTTCCAGATACTTACAATCCCCTGGGTGAAACAAAGATCTTTCCTCAAATTCCTTCGAAATGTCTGGTTCCTTATCATAAAACTATGTCCCCTGGTTGGTGACTCTTCTACTAAAGGGAAAGATGCTCCCTACCTATGGCCCTCAGAAACTGTAATCTCTCTCTCAGCCTTCTTTGCTCTTGGCAGCTTGTCCTTTGTTGTCCAATTGGCTGGGACTGCCTAGGCTTGATTCATTCTTATCTATCCATTCATATGCATGTAAATGCTGCACTTTCCCCTCCTGTATGTTACATTTGGAGTTGCCCAAGGAAGCATCTTTGATCCAATCTCATCTCTTGTAGGCATAGTGCCCCATAGCAAAATTATTTCAGAACACATCAGTCTCTATTTCCTTAATAGAAAAGCAACAGACAGTGGAATGTTGAAATAAGAGTAAAAAAAAACTTGGAAAACAAGAGCAAGTGAGACAGCACTTGTGAAGAGAACCAGACTTAATGTTTCACTTTTATGACCTTTCATTAGAACTGAATAGAAATAAAACTGTAAGGGTTTTTAAATCAGTGGATGGAGTAACAGAGCAGGAGAAATAAAAGAGAGGTCTGTGATTGGAGGAAACCAAGAGAGATTAAATAACAAAAGATTTAATAATGCAACGGTCAAAGGAAGTTAGGAAACAAAAGTTGTTTCTAAATGAGGCTTGAATCATTATGTAAAAACCATTTGATTGTAGCATAGAAAGGATAAACAAAAAAATAAGTCAAAGCCCAACCAAACAAAGCAAAAAAAGAAGATAAGCAAATATAGAAGCTCTAAACAAGCTCAGAGAACAACACCTTACCCTTCAGCATGGCACAGCATGGCACACTGCAGTCTTCTGTACTCAATATTGATTTCAGCTAATTCAGATCACAATGTCTGCTTCCATCTTGTTATCGTTTCTTTACTGCTTCTTCTGTTTTGTTCTTTCTCCTTCCCTCCCATTCACTTATACGCTCTTACATTTTATTCTTTTGACACGGGGTCATTTGGTTATGAGAAGCTGAGAACTGCCATCTTGTCTTGTGGAATCAGATTCTCTCTGTAGCAAATAACTTCATTGTAAATAATTCAGAACAGCTAATGAGTCATTTTGATTCATCAAAATATCCTTGCATTATACTGACTAAGAAATGTTCTAAAATTCCATTACACAATATACCTAAACGGTTGTTCTGGGTGGAAGGTACTTCCACACAAGCTGTGTAGTTGTGTAATGCCTCAATTTAGTTTTTGCTGTAAATATATTGAAAGCTGAAAGCTGTTCAAATTATTCTAAAAGACCTCCTTCTATTTTCCCTTCTATTTCCCTTCCTTCTGTATCTCCCTTACTCCCTCCACTCCATTGTCCAATACCCTGCCACACCCAAATACTCCAAAGCCTAAAAAACTTTTTCAAAGATCTAATTGAAATTCTAAATCTGTGCCCCTCTGTCATAGTTTCACACTAAGCTATTACTTGGATAAAATAAAAAATGTGAAGCTTAAAATCTGCATTAAAATTGAAAATATAGTTAGGAATTCTGCTGTGTTGATACATGTCATTGACATAGTGACCTATAGTGATCATCATGACCTAAAACAATACTGTGAATAATGGTTGCCTTGCGAGTTATAGCTTTTGATCAGATGATGTGTTGATAACACATACACTTAATACAAGTCCTCAGGCTAACAACATAGCTCAGTAAATTAAGACAACTGGTAATGCTGGAATCCCGAATGTTCAAAGGTACAAACCTCAATTTTGTTTGTGGTCATATTCTTTTAAAAATTGCTGCAAGGAATGAAAAATGTCAATTAAACAAATCATCTGAGAAGCATGTACGCTGGGACTGATGTTATTATGTTGACAAGATCAAGACAAAAAGAATGCAATGAACTAGAAAGGGTGATTTCAGTGAAAAAAAGCCTCTAAGATTTTAATGCCATCCCTTATCTGAGGAATAATAAAATTAGAAACTGCTGGAAGAGATAAACAGAGAGAAAAAAAAACAGAGAATGTGAGTTCTGGAATTGCTGTACATGCATTCGTTGAGGGATAATGTCTGGCCTGAAGAGCCCAAAGAATTATATTAAAAACTGTTTTCCTGAAATTATGAATAATGTCATTTCTTGATCTCTCTTAATGAAGAATTACTTTTTTCTTGACCTGTCAGGAACACCATAGACCTTACAATGGCATTTTCGCTAGTATTACTACTGTAACAATGTGTCAGATTTGTCTGCTTCTGAAAAAAAACTTTTTTCTGTTTTTATTAAAACTTTGCAAAGGTGAGAGTACTTAATTGTATACCTTGTATCAGTATTGACCAAGTAAGTAGATACAGACAAAGCAGAGGTGGAGATAGCAGAAATAATGATTAATATGAAAATTAAGAAGGGTACTGAAAAATCTAGCCATGTTGAAAGGAGACAAATTGTCTGGTTCAAATCGCTTGTATCCCAGGTTGCTAAAAGAGATGGGTGAATATAGCTTTCGGGCTTATGAAAATCTTTCAATCTACTCTCAATATGGGGGAGAAGGAAGAAAATTGAACAGTGGCAATTTTGTTTTTGATTAGATTAGATTAGATTACTTACAGTGTGGAAACAGGCCCTTCGGCCCAACAAGTCCACACTGGCGCGAAACGCACCCAGACCCATTCCCCTACATTTACCCCTTCACCTAACACTACAGGCAATTTAGCCCGGCCAATTCACCTAACCTGCACATTTTTGGATTGTGGGAGGCACCCGGAGGAAATCCACGCAGACACGGGGAGAACATGCAAACTCCACACAGAGGAGGCGGGAATTGAGCCCAGGTCTCTGGCGCTGTGAGGCAGCAGTGCCTCCATATTGAGATATGGATGTCACTGGCTGGCTGGCATTCATTCCCAATCCAAATTACTCTGACAAAGATCACAGTGAGCTGCCTTCTTGAACTGCTGCAGTCCTTTGGGTATAGAGACACCCACAATTCTGTAGGAAACAACTTCCAGGAATTTACCCCAGTGACAATGGTGAAACAGCAATATAGTTGCAAGTCATGAGGTTGGATGACTTAAAGGGGAACAATTAATTGGTGGTGCTCCCATCTATCCGATGTCCTTGTCTTTTTAAGTAATAGAGGCTGCATGTTTGGAAGATACGAGAGAGGAATCTTGGTGACTTACTGCAGTGATTGTTACTTGCAGGTGAAACACACTGCTGTCACAGTGTATTAGGGTGAAGGAAGTGATTGCTGCAGGTGGTGGATGGAATGATGAAGATTGGGTATGGAGTATTCCTGTAGTAATGTCTTGGGACCGAGATAACTGTGCTATGTACTACCCTAGCCAGAGTATAGTTTCCTCCTGATTCACATTGACTTCAGTTTTACTAGGGTTCCTTAATGCCACACTTGGGCAACTGTTGCTTTGGTGTCAAGGACAGTCATTCTTACTTCATCATTGGAATTCAGCTTCTATGCCCATGTTTGGAAAAGACTGTAAGGATAGCAGGAGCTGAGATCCCTAGTGGAGCCAAAGCTAAAGTGGTTGAAGACTGACATCTATGATCACAGAATCACAGAGTCATTGTTGTACAGAAGGAGGCCATTCAGCCCATTCAGCCCCATCAGTACCCTTCCACTGACACTCCCATTTGTTTGGCTGAACTGGTCCTCACCCTTAACAATTTCTCCTTCGAATCCTCCCACTTCCTCCAGACCAAAGGGGTAGCCATGGGCACCCCTATGGGCCCCAGCTATGCCTGTCTCTTTGTCGGCTACATAGAACAGTCCATCTTCCATAGTTATACCGGCACAACACCCCATCTCTTCCTCTGCTACATTGATGACTGCATCTGCGCCACCTCGTGCTCCCGTGAGGAGGTTGAGCAGTTCATCAACTTCATCAACACATTCCACCCTGACCTTAAGTTCACCTGGACCATCTCTGACACCTCTCTCCCCTTCCTGGACCTCTCCATCTCCATTGATGACGACCAACTTGACACTGACATTTTTTACAAACCCACCGACTCCCACAGTTACCTGGATTACACCTCTTCCCATCCTACCTCCTGCAAAAATGCCTTCCCATATTCCCAATTCCTCCGCCTCCATCGTATCTGGTCCCAGGAGGACCAGTTCCACCACAGAACACACAAGATGGCCTCTTTCTTTAGAGATCGCAATTCCCCTTCCCACATGGTTGAAGATGCCCTCCAATGCACCTCATCCACATCCTGCACCTCTGCCCTCAAACTCCACCCCTCCAACCGTAACAAGAACAGAAATCCCTGGTCCTCACTTTCTACCTTCGCATTAACCACATCATCCGCTGACATTTTCACCACCTCCAAATGGACCCCACCACCAGAGATATATTTCCCTTGCCACCCCTTTCTGCCTTCCGCAAAGACCATTCCCTCCATGACTACCTGGTCAGGTCCACACCCCCCCAACAAGTGACCCTCCCATTCTGGCATCCTCCCCTGCCACCACAGGAATTGCAAAACCTGCGCCGACACCTCC
Organism: Chiloscyllium punctatum; assembly: GCF_047496795.1. Taxonomy (NCBI): domain Eukaryota; kingdom Metazoa; phylum Chordata; class Chondrichthyes; order Orectolobiformes; family Hemiscylliidae; genus Chiloscyllium; species Chiloscyllium punctatum. The sequence continues at coordinate 16,517,065 of NC_092743.1, forward strand.
TCCCTCACCTCCATTCAAGGCCCCAACGGAACTTTCCACATCCAACAAAATTTCACCTGCACATCCACTAATATCATTTATTGTATCTGTTGCTCCCGATGTGGTCTCCTTTACATTGGGGAGACTGGATGCCTCCTTGCAGAACGCTTCAGGAAACATCTCTGGGACACCCGCACCAATCAACCCCACTGCCTTGTGGCCCAACATTTCAACTCCCCCTCCCACTCTGCTGAGGACATGCAGGTCCTGGGCCTCCTCCACCATCGCTCCCTCACCACCCAACCCCTGGAGGAAGCACGCCTCATCTTCTCCTCAGAACACTCCAACCCCATGGCATTAATGTGGACTTCACCAATTTCCTCATTTCCCCTCCCCCCACCTTACCCCAGTTCCATCCTTCCAGCTCAGTACTGTCCTCATGACCAGTCCTACCTGCAATCTCCCTTCCCACCTATTCACTCCACCCTCCCCTCTGACCTATCACCTCTATCCCCACCCCATTCACCTATTGTGCTCTTTGCTACCTTCTCCCCAGCAACCCCTTCCCCCCCATTTATCTCTCCACCCTGGAGGCTCCCTGCCTCTATTCCTGATGAAGGGCTTTTGCCCGGAACGTCGATTTTCCCTGCTCCTCAGATGCTGCCTGACCTGCTGTGTGCTTTTCCAGCACCACTCTAATCTAAACATTCAGCCCATCATGTTTGTACAGGCTCTCTGAACATTTTAACTTGCTACCAATCTCTTGCCCTTTCCCTATAACCTTGCTCATTGTTAAGTAATCAGCCAGTGCTCTCTAGAATGCTTCAATTGAACCTCCTTCCATCAGATTTCCAGATGTAACTACTCACTTGGTCAAAGGTTTTTTCTTACCTTGCATTTGCTTCTTTCGCACAATGTTTTAAATTGTGACCCCCTTCTCTTGACCTAGGAACTATTTCCCCTGTCCATTTTTCGGGGTATTAACATTTTCTTTCACATCTTCTCTTAGCCTTCTCTCCTTAAAGGGAAACTGTCCCAACCTCTCCCATATCTGAAGTGTCTCATCCCTGGAACTATTCTTGTAAACCTGTTTTGAACTTTCTCTCATGCATTCACAACCTTCTTGTGTGGTACCCAGAACTATATTCCAGCTAAGGTTTAACCAGTGTCTTAAATAAGTTCATCATAGCCTCCCTTCTCTTGTACTCTCTGTCCCTAGTTATATAACCTGGAGTGCTATATGCTTTGTTAACAGTTTTCTCTCCCTGCCCTGAAACTTTTTTTCAACTTATGTACATACTCTTTCAGGTTTCTCTGCACCTGCACACCCTTTAAAATAGTATTTTTTAAAATTTATATTCTCATTCCATGTTCTTTGTATTTAAGTGCATCTTTTCTGTACCTTGAACTACATCTGCCCACTCCACAAACATGTCAATTTTTGTTTTGATATTCTACACTGTCCTGTTCACAGTGTACAATTCTACAAGTGCTTTGTCATTCTCAAACTTTGAAATCATCCCCAACACATCAACAGCTAGATCATTAATAGATATCAGAAAAAGCCAAAGCCCCAATATTAGTCCCTGGGAATCTCCACTACAAATTTTTCTCCAGCCCAAAAAGTACCCGTTAACTATTACTCACAGCCAATTTGTATGCATGTTGCTACTGCCTCCTTTATTCCAAAAACTTTAACTGTTGTTATAAGTCTGTTGTAATGTGCTGTTCTGAACATCTTTTGGAAGTCCACGTACACTACATGAACAGCTTTTCATTTATGCTGTCTGTTACCTCTTCAAAAAATTTCAGCAGTTTAGTTAGAGATGATGTTCTCTTCACACAACGGCTTTTATATCCATCCACAGCATTCCATGTGGCTATTAATTTTATCATAATTGGTTGTTACTAGAATTCTTCACACCACTAAATTTAAATAGACTGGACTGTCATTGCTCAGCTGACCTTCACAACATGTTTTGAATAAAAGCCGAATATTTTCAATTTTCTAATCCTCTGGCACTATGCTCAAATCCAGGGAAAATTGATACTTAAGAGTCTTTCCAATTTCTTCTCCCACTTCCTTAATTAACGTTGGATGCATTTCATCTGATTGTAGTGTTTTAACAAGCTTAAGTACCAATGGATTACCTAATACTTCCTCCTTATCAATTTGAAACCCTTCTAGTGACTGAATTTCCTCCTTTGTCACATGGCCTTGGCAGCTTCTGCCTCATAAGCAAAGAGAGATGCCAAATGTTCATTTAACAATTCAGCCGTGCCTCTTGCCTCTCAGTATAAACACCCTTTTAGTCAGTAATTGGCCCTACAGTTCCTTTTACCATCCTTTTATGATTGATGTGCTCATATAAGACTTTGGGTTTTCCCTTGATGTAATCTGCTAGTCTTTTTTCATAATCCCTCTTTTCCTCTCATGTCGTTTTCTTTAACTCTGTTATGAGCTTTATATTTTCAGCTTGATTGTCAGCTGTATTTACTATCTGATAACTGTCAGAGTACACTTTTTTCCCCTCTAACATAATTTCAATATCTTTGATGTCCTCTGAACTGTAGAGTATCCTTTTAAGAGACTATATGTTGACTTTACCTGAACCATCTCCTTTTTGAAGGTAGCCCATTGTTCAACTACTATTTTCCCCCATCAAACTTTGGTTCCAGTCTATCTGGGTCAGCTCTGTCCTTATCCACAGCATGATGGTACAGTGATTAGCACTGCTGCCTCACAGTGCTAGAGACCTGGGTTTAATTCCCACCTCAGGCAACTGTCTGCATGGAGTTTGCACATTCTCCTTGTGTCTACATGGGTGTGCTCTGGTTTCATCCTACAGTCCAAAGATGTGCAGGTTAGGTGAATTGGCCATGCTAAATTTCCTGTAGTGTTAGGTGTAGGAGAATGGGTCTGGGTGGGTTGGTCTTCAGAGGGTCGATGTGGACTTGTTGGGCCGAAGGGCCTGTTTCCATACTGTAAGTAATCTAATCTAATCTTATCCTAATAAATCAGCTCTCAGCCAGTTGAATGTTCTTACTATGGATTGACCGATGTAATTTTGTATCATTACCCTAAACCTTATAATACAATGATGATTGTTCCTAAATGATCCTCCATGATAACTTGAACTACTTGTCCCCCACCCCCATCATTCTCATGAACTAGGTCTAACAGTCTCCTTTCTTGCAGGACTGGGCACATCTCTGCTATAGGAAATCTTCCTCAGCACAATCAAAGAGTGCTTGCTCCTTGCTGTCTCTTATATTATCACAGCCCCTGTTGATATACAGATAATCAAAGTCCCTCACAATAGCTACTTTATGATGTTTACACCTCTGTATAATTTCCTTGCAGATTTGTTTCCCTATATCCTTGCCACTAGCTGGTGGTCATTAAATTTCACCAAACAATAGAATTGCACCTTTGTTTGCTGAAGACCTTACGAAAAGGCTGAGATGAATCATCCACTTGCCACTTCTGGCTGAAGATGAATGCAAATACATTAGCCTTGCTTTTTGCACTGACACTGAGAATGGACATATTTCTGGAGCCTCTATTTCCTGTTAGTTGTTTAATTGACAACTGGATGTGGCAGGACTGCAAAGCTTAAATCCATTGGTTGTGGGATTGTTTAGCCCTGTCTATTGCACATTACTTCCATTATTTGGTTTGCAAATAATCCTGTGTTTTAGCTTCACCTCATTTTTCGAAATGCCTGCTGCTACTCCTGGCATGCTTTTCTGCCCTCTACAATGAACCAGGATTGGTCCACTGGCTTGATGGCAATAATAGAGCAGGGGAAATGTCAGGCCATGAAGATACAGATTGTGTTAAAGTGCGATTTTGCTGCTGCTGATGGCTCACTGAGCCTCACAGGCACCCAGTCTTCAATTGCTAGATCTGCACGAAGTCTGTCCCATTTTGCGCAGTGATAGTGCCAAACACTATGATGTTAAAGTATTCTCAAGATGAAGATCAGACTTCATTTCCACAGGACCATGCAATGGCCATCGTACTGATATTATCATGGACTGATGCATCTGCGATTGGTAACTTTATGAGGGCAAGGTCAATTAGATTGTTCCCTTTATTGTTGGACTCATAACTTGCATTAGACTCAGTCAAGCAGTTATGTCCTTTAGACTTGGTCATCTCAGACATTCAAGTTGCTATTAAGCCACTTGTGCTGAAGGACACCATAGAATCAAAGTTGTACAGCACAGAAACAGACCCTTTGGTCCAGCCTATCCATTCCGACCAGATATCCCAACCCAATCTAGTCCCATCTGCCAGCACCCAGCCCATATCCCTCCAAACCCTTCCTATTCATATACCCATCCAAATGCCTTTTAAATGTTGCAATTGTACTAGCTTCCACCACTTCCTCTGACAGCTCATTCCATACACGTACCACCCTGTGTGTGAAAAAGTTCCCCCTTAGGTCTCTTTTATATCTTTCCCCTCTCACCCTAAACCCATACCCTCTAGTTCTAGACTCCCCTACCACAGGGAAAAGACTTTGTCTATTTATCTTATCCATGCCCCTCATGATTGTGTAAACCTCTACAAGGTCACCCCTCAGGCTCCAACACTCCAAGGAAAACAGCCCCAGCCTGTTCAGCCTCTTCTATAGTTCAAATCCTCCAACTCTGGCAACATCCTTGTAAATCTTTTCTGAACCCTTTCAAGTTTCGCAACATCTTTCCGATAGGAAGAAGACCAGAATTGCACACAATATTCCAGCAGTGGCCTAATCAATGTCCCGTACAGCCGCAACATGACCTCTCAACTCCTGTACTCAATACTCTGACCAATAAAAGAAAGCATACCAAACACCTTCTTCACTATCCTATCTACTTGAGACTCCACTTTCAAGGAATTATGAACTTGTGCTCCAAGATGTCTTGGAAGTACAAGAACCTTACCATTAAGTATATAAGTCCTGCTAAGATTTGCTTTCCCAAAATGCAGCACCATCTACCACTGGCTCATCTGATCAAGATCCTGTTGTAATCTGAGGTAACCCTCTTCGCTGTCCACAACACCTCCAATTTTGATGTCATCTGCAAACTTACTAATTGTACCTCTTATGCTCGCATCCAAATCATTTATATAAATGACAAAAAGAAGTGGACCCAGCACCGATCCTTGTGGCACTCCACTGGTCACAGGCCTCCAGTCTGAAAAACAACCCTCCACCACCACCCTCTGTCTTCTACCTTTGAGCCAGTTCTGTATCCAAATGGCTAGTTCTCCCTGTATTCCGTGAGATCTAACCTTGCTAAGCAGGCGCCAAAGTCACCCATGCAGAATACTTCCTGCGTCCTTCTCCTCAGTACTTCCTTCAAGTAATGTTCAACGTGGAGGAGCACTGATTCATCAGTTGAGGAGGGTTCAGTTGGTTGTCTTGCTGATGTTTGATTACCCATCGGGGTTTGACCAGTGATGACATAGCACATACTCCGGAATGGTGATGATGATATTGTCTGGTTCATTGTTTGTAAGGTACGATTCCATGAGAATAACGATGGCATGCTGTTGCTAGACTAGTCAGTAGGACAGCTATCTCTCAGTTTTGGCCCGGGTCTTGAGAAGTTGGCAAGGAGGATTTTGCAGGGTTGACAGGGCTGTGCTTCCCATAGCTTTTTCTGATGCCTGTATTGATGCAAGTGGTCTGGATGGTTTCAAACTTTGCTTCAGACTCCAAAAGTAAGTAAGGACAGTCTTAACAACAATAAGCCAATTAGCAAATGCACTCTGTATGGTTCTCAGGAACAATGTGCTTGTAATATGAATTAGTTTAAAATCAATAACAAGAACATGGCCTCTAACAATTGAGTCAAACCCTGAATTTAGACCACTAAAATTGATACTGGGAAGGAAAAAGACTACCCCATTGCATAGGAAAATTATATTCTTTCTAGTGCATCACATGTTTGTAAACAAACAAGAAAGTGCATCAATTGCATATTCCATTGTTATATCCCCTTTAATTTTTAATCCTTCTTTAATCAATAGCCATCTGCTGAGCCAAAAGCCAAACTATTTTTGGAGCCTAGCCAAGCATTCATATTGACTACAGCTGTCTAAAAATAAATTCCAGCTACGTTACCTGAAAATTTCCATTTCAGGCTAACCAGTGGAGTGAACAGGTATAGACATTGCTTTTCATTTACAAATGCAGGGATTTTTGTTTAACAGCCAGACTTATCAGACAATTCAAACAGCAAAATCTAACAGCAGAAACTGATGGGGCACTTTTAGTGAAAGCATTATCAACATTTAATTAATATAATGCGAGAATTAAACAAAAATATTCGCTTATAATTCCAATCATCTGGGAATTAATTAAGGCAACTAATGAATATTCATCATTATTATTTAAAAGAAATGAGTATGGTCACAACAAGTGACTGTGTGTAACTGTTTTAAATTAATTTGATGTTGATTTAGAAAATTGTCTCTTTTTGGTGCCAGATGTAGAACTGAGTGCACTGTGCAAAAATAAAAAAAATACTCAATAGCACAGCAATTAATACACAGCTGTAGTGAGAACGAATTGGGATGCTAATGATGCCATGGAGTCCCTTGAGAAGGTAGCACCTCTGTCTCCAGGACAGAAGGTCCAGGTCCATGTCCTAGTTGCCCCTGAGGTGTGTCATAACATATCTGAAGAGTTTGATTTAAATAATGAAGCAAAGGTGTATACGGACATTCAGTTGTTACCTAAAGTACACTAGCAGTGAAGAGAAGGTCAGCTACATCCTTCTGTGGTCATGAGATTTAAGATTCAATTCTTTTAACAGCTGAGCATTTGCTGAAGACAGCAACAAGATTCTTGAATGATTCAGCACCCTTTGTCAGCCAAGGTCTAGTCATCGGATCTACCAGTGTGAATTTAAATGCCTCAGACAGGAATTAAGAGAGCTTATTGACAACTTTGTAGCAAGACTAAAAACACACACACAAAATGTAAATTCAAAGACAGAGCTGAAAAGTTGATGGACCAATTAATTTGCGGTTCTACACACACCCTGAGGTACAAAAGGCCCTATCTGGAAAAGATAAACTTACAACATCACAGTTATATACACTGCCAGAGCACTCAGAGCAAAGAACAAACAGATAAAAGCATTGACAACTCAAATGAATATTGTTCGGAAAGGCAGCAATATTGAGCAGTAAAACAGAAATAAGGGAATGTACTCCAAATAGAGAGAAAGTTAATTAGGTGTATGGAGGACTACATGAATTCATATAGAGAAAGAAATGTGCTGTATGCATATGGATTGAACTTCAGAGCTTGTGGAAAGACCAATCATAGGGAAATGATGTGCAAAACAAAGCAAGAAGACAGTAGATGAATCACCAGAGTAAGCACAGAATGAAGTGCTGGAAAATAGTCTATTGTTGCTGATGATTTTGAGGGCACATAACAACTGGACAACTGCATGAAATGTCTGGGTATGACATTTCCTAGAGAACAGAAATTCTCACAACCATTCAGATCAGGAAGAGGTTGAGAAATAAGTCCACTTTCATAAGTCTAAATGTGAAGACTGATAACAGATCAATGACTAACTGTGTAGACCAGATCCAAAGATCTAGCCTGAAAATTTGGTCGAAAATAATTATGCAAGGAATCAAAAAAAGTCATGCCAATAGCATATTGGGGATCTTAGATACAACAGCTGGGAATAACCTAAATTAGAGAGATATCCTGCATTCTTGTATTATCTGTAAACAATGAGGAAATAATTTCATGCATGAATGTTCCAAGAGCCACATTCACAGATGCATCAGAGAGTCAAATGAAGCATAATGGGATCAGCCTAAACTATTTCCTTTGTCCAAGGCAACCTTGCTAGAATTAAACCAATAGAGTTCTCAACTTCCCAAATTTAAAATATAATTATTTCAAACATCTGGCAACCAAAAGACAACGAGAACACCTTTTTGTTATTCAATGATAAAGATTGTACAATGCATGATACACTCAGAAAATGTGCGTTAATGTTCATCTCAATTTACAGGACAGATTGTTTTGATGAACCACTGCATTAAGACATATCCACAACCACGTTACAGCACAGCATCTAATCGTGTCATTTGAAGATGTCTAAATATTTTATCTTTTTACTCTTTAGCAAGTTCCTGACTTTCCAAAAGGCTTTTCATAGAGGAGGTGAACTGTCTAAGAAAGTATTTCTTTTAGAGATTTCAAAGTCCACATTAGCACATAACAATAGTATGGAGGAAGAAATCCAATGATTCTATGCTCCTCACACCAGGAAACCTGACCTTCTCAAAGATACTTGTCCATTTTTACACATCTTCCCAACCTGCAAGAAGGTCAGATAAACATATTGTGGATCAGTAAGGCAGCAAAAATGAATTTGTCTTTCAGCACAAAACTGGGACCAAGTTGCTGATGAATGCAAGCCACAAGAATGGTGAATGTGAGAATTTAAATAATCACTGTGGATCGGAGATATATTAACCTTTTGGTCACAGCATTTTGATTTTTAAGCAAGTATGTTATATACATTCTTTACTCCAAAAGTGAGTGAGTTTCTGTACGGTGCTGAGGGGGAGCTACATTACTAGTCATGTTCTTATTTAACTTGGATCTTAAACTCTTATTTCTTTTCCTCTGTGTCTACTGCAGGGAGTGATGATCCCATGGCAACTGGCTGGAGAAAAGAAGAGTGGCTTGACATAACATCCCTCAAACATACAGTCAGAAATAAATTAACCAGTCAGTTGTCTCAATAATATTTGTAGGAGTTTGTTTTATTTGCGTGGCTCCTGTATCTATAGTTATAGACAATGAACAATTGTTATATCAAGTGCAAAAGGATGGTTCGGAGATATCCTCTCAGTTGCTTCACTTCCATTGTTTCTGGACTTACTTCAGGTGTCAGGTGATTTCTGAGTTAAATGATGATCGAACTGCACTGCCTTCTAAAATTCCAATTTAAAATAATTATCTTCACAAATTAGGCCTGAACTGACTGAAATGTATAATTTAATATATAATACTGTTGAATCGGCAGAGCAATGTAATTTAATCCTTGAAACACTTAAATAAAGTGATATGGATCCATAACACTGTTCTAATAACACCTATTATTGCAATGTTAAAACCATCACTTTACATTTTCCAATATATAAATAGGCTTAGATTTCTTGCTTGAAGCACGAGATTAGAAGAATTGTGTAACATAATTAACTGCACTTTTAAATCAATTAGGGAGTAAATTTAATCTTTGCAGTGTCATGGGAGATGGTTCCATGGAAGTTGATTCTGCTGTAGCGGGGGTGCACACTACACTGGCAGCTGCATCTGACTGTATCCATCTGGTGTGCCATCCCTTGTGTAAGGACCTCACATCTCAAAACCCGACTGGCTGAGGTGATGCCCACTGCCCAAGTTTGGAACAGGCAGGTCTATTGTACCAATTTGTACATCATTCAAGAACTTTACATACTTAGCTGCAAGAGGCGCCTGTAAGAGTCAAGCTTATAACTTGCAGATAACTTGCAGTACTTTCCAAGGACTTCAACTATTGCAACATGTCTGGAAGAAATGTGATGGTTTTGTGGTGACTATGGATAAGGAACACAGTGTTGCAAAATCTTCAAAGGGAGAGCAGGCGATTTGGCAACTCTTTCACACAAAGGGCAGAAAATACTCCCACCAGCACGAAATGAGGCCGATATGGAAATTTAATTGCGAGGGAGGTGAAAAGTCAGGATTAAAAGTGAGAACTTATCTTCTGCTTTATCTTCAAATCAAGAACATTTGCCTCAAATATACTGTGAATTGAAGTACAATTATCCATATTGGCAAAATGAATAAACAATAAGCATGTTATCTTGGTGGTGAGAGTTTGCAGAACTTTTAGATGCAGAGGGATCTGGGTGTTCTCATGAAGGTACAGCAAGTAACTTGGAAAATTAATAGAATGCCTTCATTTTGAAACATGGAAAATAAGACCAGGAATAGATTATTCAGCCCTTCGAGACTGCACTGTTATTTATTTAATCTGATTGTTGTTGATCATTCTGGTATTTTTATTTTGAGGAGAATTGAATACAAAAGTTGGGGGGGTTATCTTTCAGTTCTACAGGGCACTGATAAGACCACACCTGGAGTACAGAGCACAGTAGTGGTCACCTTATTTTAGGAAGTATGCAAATTCATTGGACGCAGTTCAGAGAAGGTTTACTAGATTAATATTGGAAATGGATAGATTGTCCTATGGGGAAAGATTGGACATGGTAGGCATGTATCTGCTGGAGTTTAGAATTAACTTGTTTGAGACATAATCTTGAATGATGTTGATGGGGTAAATGTGGGCAGGATGTTTCACTTCACTTTATGGGAGAATCTTGAACTAGGGGTAAGCATTTAACAGTCAGGGGTCACCACAGATGAAGCAAATACTTTTCTCTCAGTGTATTCTGAGTCTTTGAAACTTTCTCCCGAAAGATATGGAACGAGCTGCCAGATGAAGTGGTGGCGGCTAGTACAATTGCAACATTTAAAAGGCATCTGGGTGGGTATATGAATAGGAAGGGTTTGGAGGGATATGGGCTGGGTGCTGACAGGTGGGATTAGATTGGGTGGGATATCTGGTCGGCATGGACAAGTTGGACTGAAGAGTCTGTTTCCATGCTGTACAGCTCTGTGTAGTATACGCCTTTTGGCCCATTGATTTTGCACCATCAAAAACTACTCTAAATCTATGCCAGTCACACTTTTCACACTTGACTTTTTAAAAGTTGTGAGGTTTCTTGCTTCAACGACCCTTCCAGGCCGTGCATTCCAGACCCCTACCATCCTTTGGGTGAAAATCCTGATTTTTCAAATTCCCTCTAAACTTCCTGTCTTTCATCTTAAAATTATGCCTCTTGTTATTGAACCTTCATCCAAAGGGGACAGTGGCTTTCTATGCACCCTGTCTAGACCCCTCATAACCTTACATACGTCAATCAACCCCTCTCAACCTTCTCTCTTTTTATTCATTCACAGGAAGTGGGTGTCACTGACTGAGTCAGCATTTATTGACCATCCCTAATGGCCCAGAGGGCAGTTGAGTCGATCACATTGCTGTGGGTGTGGAGTCACATGTGAGCCAGACCTGTTTAGGATAGCAGTTTCCTTCCCCAAAGGACCAGATGGGTATTCCCAAGAATTGGCAATGGATTTGTGGTAAACTCTTAATTTTAGATTGTTAGATTAAATTCAAATTCCACCATATACCATGGCAGGATTTGAGCCCAGGTCCACAAAGCATTACTTGGGTCTCTGGATGAACAGACCAGTGGTGGTACCAATATCATGGAATTATATTCCCAACTGGTATCCCTATACACTATGATCTGCAGCACTTCAAGAAGGCACTTCATCGCCAGGTCGACCAGAGGTGAGTAATAAATGCTGACTGAGACAGAGAAACCCACATCCCATAAACAAAAAAGAAGTGGACTGTTCTTCAACTGACACAAATTTCTCAACATGAATTGCTTCCCACAAAACCAGTCCTCAAGTTCTATTTGGTGCTGAGGATGTAAACTCAATCCCCTGCCTGTGGAACTGTCACTCGCACATATACATTGCTTAGTTCCCTGTGAGAGTCACATTGCATGAATACACAGTGTCACTCTTTTGGGTTGCAGGAGGTCATCTATCCTTTCATAATATTGGACCTGGTTTTGTTTACGGACCACAAAGCTGCTAATCTCTGCCACAAACTATGTTCTTGGTGAAATGGGAGTATCTGCCATTGCCATCAATGGAAAACAGGACTTCTGTGCTGCTTCCAGGCAATGTAGAGGGGAACACACACAGAGGAAACCTGACACTCTGAATAGTTAAAGTGTTAAAATCATCCCCCTCTGTCCACGCATCAATGAATTTAATACACGCCATGACATCGAACAATTCTTCCGTCGCCTCCGACTCCGAGCTTACTTTCACAATCAGGACTCCCGCCCACCTTCCGAGGACCCCTTCACCCACCTCCAACACACTGCATCCACCTGGACACCCCGTGCTGGCCTATTACCTGCCCTCGACCTCTTCATTTCCAACTGCCGCCGGGACATTAACCGCCTCAACCTGTCGACCCCCGTCCCCCACTCCAACCTCTCACCCTCACAACGCGCAGCCCTCCAATCCCTCTGCTCTAATCCCAACCTCACCATTAAGCCAGCGGATAAAGGGGGCGCAGTGGTAGTCTGGCGCACTGACCTCTACACCGCTGAAGCCAAACGCCAACTCGAGGACACCTCTTCCTACTGCCCCCTCGACCATGACCCCACCCCCATCACCAAACCATCATCTCCCAGACCATACAGAACCTCATCACCTCAGGAGATCTCCCACCCACAGCTTCCAACCTCATAGTCCGGGAACCCCGCACTGCCCGGTTCTACCTCCTTCCCAAGATCCACAAGCCAGACCACCCTGGCCGACCCATTGTCTCAGCATGCTCCTGCCCCACTGAACTCATCTCTACCTACCTCGACACTGTCCTATCCCCCTAGTCCAGAAACTCCCCACATACGTTCGAGACACCACCCACGCCCTCCACCTCCTCCAAGACTTCCGTTTCCCCGGCCCCCAATGCCTCATCTTCACCATGGATATCCAATCCCTCTACACCTCCATCCGCCATGACCAGGGCCTCCAAGCCCTCCGTTTTTTTCCTCTCCAGACGTCCCAACAGTACCCTTCCACTGACACTCTCATTCGTTTGGCCGAACTGGTCCTCACCCTTAACAATTTCTCCTTTGAATCCTCCCACTTCCTCCAGACCAAAGGCATAGCCCTGGGCACACGTATGGGCCCCAGCTATGCCTGTCTCTTTGTTGGCTATGTAGAACAGTTGATCTTCCGTAATTACACCGGCACCACTCCCCACCTCTTCCTCCGTTACATTGATGACTGCATTGGCGTCACCTCGTGCTCCCGTGAGGAGGTTGAGCAATTCATCAACTTCACCAACACATTCCATCCTGACCTTAAATTTACCTGGACCATCTCTGACACCTCCCTCCCCTTCCTGGACCTCTCCATCTCCATTAGTGATGACCGACTTGATACTGACATTTTTTACAAACCCACCGACTCCCACAGCTACCTGGATTACATCTCTTCCCACCCTACCTCTTGCAAAAATGCCATCCCGTATTCCCAATTTCTCCGCCTCCGCCGTATCTGCTCCCAGGAGGACCAGTTCCACCATAGAACACACCAAATGGCCTCCTTCTTTAGAGACCACAATTTCCCTTCCCACGTGGTTAAAGATGCCCTTCAACGCATCTCGTCCACATCCCGCACCTCCACCCTCAGACTCCACCCCTCCAACCGTAACAAGGACAGAACGCCCCTGGTGCTCACCTTCCACCCTACAAACCTTGACATCAACCAAATCATCCACCGACATTTCCGCCACCTCCAAAAATACCCCACCACCAGGGATATATTTCCCTCCCCACCCCTTTTCGCCTTCCGCAAAGACCGTTCCCTCCGTGACTACCTGGTCAAGTCCACACCCCCCTACGAGCCACCCTCCCATCCTGGCACTTTCCCCTGCCACCGCAGGAACTGTAAAACCTGTGCCCACACCTCCTCCCTCACCTCTATCCAAGGCCCCAAAGGAGCCTTCCACATCCATCAAAGTTTTGCCTGCACATCCACTAGTATCATTTATTGTATCCGTTGCTCCCGATGTGGTCTCCTCTACACTGGGGAGACTGGGCACCTCCTAGCAGAGCGCTTTAGGGAACATCTCCGAGACACCCGCACCAATCAACCAAACTGCCCCGTGGCCCAACATTTCAACTCCCACTCCCACTCTGCTGAGGACATGGAGGTCCTGGGCCTCCTTCACCGCCAGTCCCTCGCCACCAGACGCCTGGTGGAAGAACGCCTCATCTTCCGCCTCGGAACACTTCAACCCCAGGACATCAAAGTGGACTTCAACAGCTTCCTCATTTCCCCTTCCCCCACCTCATCCTAGTTTCAAACTTCCAGCTCAGCACTGTCTTCTTGACTTGTCCGGACTTGTCCGACCTGCCTATCTCCTTTTCGACCTATCCACTCCACCCTCTCCTCCTTGACCTATCACCTTCATCTCCTCCCCCACTCACCCATTGTACTCTATGCTACTCTCTCCCCACCCCCACCCTCCTCTAGCTTATCTCTCCATGCTTCAGGCTCTCTGCCTTTATTCCTGATGAAGGGCTTTTGCCCGAAACGTCGATTTCGCTGCTCCTTGGATGCTGCCTGAACTGCTGTGCTCTTCCAGCACCACTAATCCAGTAGTTAAAGTGTTGGTCATTGTATGATTGCCTGTGGTTTGTGACCTAGCTCTAAGAGAAAGCCCAGGTCACTTCTGGACCCAGTGATTGGATACTCTGCAGAAATATATCCTCAGGCTGTGAAAGCATAGCTCATATTTCAGGTGTACATTGTAACAGAAATGGATGGTGTTCAGTGGATGATGACTCTCTGAAATAGAAGCCCAGCATCTTTTGGCAGCAATGTGGGCTGCCTGGAAATTCTGCTCGTGCTCCCAGCCTCTTGGTGTCCATGGTTATCAACATTCTCCTGTATGGCTTCCCTTGCTCCTTATCTGTAACAGTACTGCTCTCTGATCTCACCTCTTGGTAAACTGGTAAATAAACCATCCTCTGTCCTTAGTCTGACTGCAGTTCAGTCTTGCCTGCTGAGTAACCACATACAGATCCCAATGCTATACTGATTTTGACCACCAACCTGTTGGCCTCCTCCATCGCCAGACCATGGCAACACGACGCCTGGAGGAAGAGCGCCTCATCTTCCGCTTAGGAACCCTCCAACCACAAGGGATGAATGCAGATTTCTCCAGCTTCCTCATTTCCCCTCCACCCACCTTATCTCAGTCCCAACCCTCGGACTCAGCACCGCTTACATGGAAAACAAAGAATTAATGCATGATGGATAATTGGATAATACCTCAGTAACTTTTAAGTTTCAGCTAAATGATTGAGTCATCTTTTAAAGAAAACTATAGATACTGTCTTGGATATTTTAACCAGACAAGAGAATGGATCTCATTGCTGAGAAATATTAGAGGAGGTAAGTTTGCAGTGCCCAAGGAACACATTGCAGTGTGCAGTGAATAATTGTTGCACTGAAATGGCTACGTCCATGGTCTAATGGAAATTGAACTTCATAGTAAGGGGATGTTTAGTGGGAAATTCATTAAAACAATCAGTGCCATGATCCCAATAGACCAGAAGAGCAAACCAAGTGTTTGTGTTCTAATAAAGGGTAATTTACAACTTAAAACATTAATTATTTCTTTTTCCACATATGCTGCCTGACCTCAGAATTATCGAATTGTTAGAGTACAGAAGGAGGCCATTTGGCCCATTATCCTGAATATTTCCTGTCTTAAAACCAAAAGTTGGGGTACATATCAAGAAGCACAACATATAAACATAAAGAAGTGGTTATCCGATACTTTGCGGACTAGCCAGACTACATCAACAACAGTTTTGGTCTTACAGAACTAGGATAATGCTCTAAGAACAGACAGGTTGCAGAAGATTTCTTTTCTTGCACGTACCTGGACAAATGCACAAATGTCAAATGTCAAACATTCAGCACAATTTATTCCATCTAAGAAAAGGGTGATGATTGATTGGCAACTCATTTCTAAGTTACTGAGACGTTGCCATGAGAAAACCTGGGAAAAGGAATTCTGGTCGGAGAAACAATTTCCTGAGTACGCTCATTAAGAAACAATTTAAAATAATCAGTCAAGTATGTAACCTGGTTAGAAGTGACATACATTCATACACAGGGACCTCTGCAAACAAAGGGTATATGTTCAAGTCTTGCATGTTTTTCAAATTACTTAGGAGCTTGGGGAGCTCAAAGCCTCGTTCTTTTTTATAAGGAATTTTATCCAAAACAAACCACACATGATCCTCATAACAGGGGAGAAATTGATATAAACCAGTGAAACAAAAAGAATTCAAGGCAAATTGACAGGTCACTTCACAACTTGATGCAGGGTGTAAATTGGGCTGCTTGCTCACCATGGGGCCCATTCTTGCTACTGCTAAAGACCAGTTAAAGCATTCTCCTGTGTGTATGTAAAATTCAAATCCGTATACTTGATTTTTGGAATCAATGCCAGGAGGCTGTTACTCTGGCGAAAACTTAATAGATAAGTATTGCCATTTCTTTTACAACTCATTTTAAAAATAATAATAAGGTGAGTCACAACCTCATTTGCCGTTGGAGATAATCTGTTCCAGATAATGTTTTTATGACCTTGGTAATGCAATCAACGTCTTTGTACTTTAAATATTCATTAACAATTTAACATCCTCAGCTACAATGATTTCATAATAAACATTTTTCCACTGTATCTTGTAATAATGTACTAGTATAATATGCTATTAATTTTTTCATACAATTGCTGAAAGATACTTTAGAGCTTTAATTATAATATAATTTAAAAATAAGATTAATGCTTTAACAATATTATTTTTTTCACTGATGAATTGATAAGAGATTTGTAGCATTCCATCAATACACTTAGCTTTCTTTAAATTAAGGTCCTATAAATCTGCACAGGTAGAATCCTTGTTTCCCTCATATGCATTTCACATTATTTACTTAAAAGATTAATCCCTTCTCCTTACTCAAAATTCTGCATGTATCTTCTGAATCTTAGACACTTCTAGGTTGTCTAAGAGTTGTAAGAGTTAAATATCAGTGCAGAGTAATGATCAGAATCTCAACAATCGTTTAGTCACAGATATCCTGTGACCGGGAATATAATTTCTGTCCCTGTGTGACTTTACATTGACTTATTTTTTTCTGTCATGGTATATACTTTGTGATGATGCTGTAGCTTTAAGAGGTGCATTTTGTCCTGTTTTCTTTTGATGAATGGTTTTAAGGAATAGATATGGAGTTGGCTAGTGAAGGCCCATAAAGCAAACAGCTTGAGAAGCTTTGGTTTTTTTTAAATGTTGGAACAATAGAAGCAGCCTGAGTGGGTGTGGCCAGCTTGCACAGAGCAGGATTTCTAGTTTTTTAGCTTTTAGATTCAGCAGACACTTAGAGTTTTGAAGAAGTAGAACCCATTTTTTCCCCTCTTTTGGCTATAGCCAGAAGCTGGGTCTTTTTACCTACTGCAGGTGTTGCATGTGAGAAAAATCTGTTTTCTGAATTTGTCTTTTTGCCAAAAGATGTGTTTATGGGATGTTCCTATATTGGAACATTTAATTAGTAATAGTTACTGTATCTATTATTCTGTTAAATTTTCCAATAGAGTTAAAGCCTTCTAAGGTTTTCCTTCTTTTGTTGTATTTTAGCTCTAGTGTTTCAATAAATTCCACTTTGCATAATGTTGAGTAGTTTGACCAATCACATTGCATCTGGAACACAACACTGTCATTTGCCTTTAAAAGAAGAACAGTTAGTATCTTAAAATATTTTGAGGGGGTATGTTCTGGTCACTAACAAATTGATAAGGTGGATAGTTTAAATATGTTTCCTCTTGCCCTGGAGTCTAGAGCTACAGGACACTTTAAGAAAAAAGTCTCCCTTCTAATACAGGAATGAGGAGCTTTTATTTTCTCTCAGTCTATGAAATTCTCATCTCCAGAGAGCTGAAGAGTAGTGCCATTGAATTAATTCAATGCAGAGTTTGAATTTTGATGGGCAAAGGAGTCAAGGACTGTGAGGGAGCAGTCAAGCAGATGGGGTTCGGGCCATAACTGGATCAATCATGAACTTACCAATGGCAGACAATGCTTGTAGGACTATTAGGCTTCATCTTGTTCCTAAGTCCTATGCTCTATATGGGGTGAAAAATCATAAAATGGTCATGCGCCTTTATGTGGTCAGAGCAGGAGAACAATAATGCTCACTCTGAAAATCTAAAGATTATGACAGAAGTTTTGACCCTGATTAAGTTCATGGCAGTTTATTTTGGAGTTCTAAGGGCTAAACTTACTTGACCATTGAACTAGTCTCCTTTGCACAGCAGCAGCTCATTTGAATGATGGGGGAAACATCAGACTATCATTCTCGGTACCAGCTGACCATAGCAGTTTGCCTTGTCTGGCTTTAAAAAGTTGAAATCCAGCTACCTTAAACAATTACCTTAAATACTTACCTGTTGGGGCTTCCAGATAATATTAAGTCCTCCTACCGACACCCTATAATTAGCAATATGAACCAGTGATGTTTTTGCCACTTTTCGCACATTTATAAACTTATTTTATTCAAACTGAGATGTTTGTCTGAAGTCTTTAGAGATTGTGACAGGAACAGTAATGAGTACTGGTGGACACATAACAGAAAAAGGTCCTTCAGGATTAATTTTCAGGCATGGTGGCTCAGTGGTTAGACCTGCTACCTCACAGCACCAGTGTCCCAGGTTCAATTCCAGCCTCGGGTGACTGTTAGTGTGGAGTTTGCACATTATCCCTGTGTCTGCATGGGTTTCGTCCGGGTGCTCTGGTTTCCTCCCACAATCCAAAGATGTGCGGGTGAGGTGAATTGGCCATGCTAAATTGCCCATAGTGTTAGGTGCATTAGTTGGAGGAAGATGGGTCTGGGTGGGTTACTCTTTAGAGGGTCGGTGCAGACGTGTTGGGCCGAAGGGCCTGTTTCCACACTGTAGGGAATCTAATCTAATCTTGCATATAGTGCAGTTCATAATAAGATTTGGCATGGCTGATGCACTTTCCAAGGGAGAGTTATTCTGTAGATGAATGCAAATCTATAACATATTATTTTGGATCATTATTCTATTTCTTTATTCAATAAATGTATTTGGCAGTTTATAGCTTCAGCTACATTCCAGTGATGCACTTATTCTCAACAAAGAGATTGCATTAATTTTCTGTGCCATCCCTGGTCATGCCAAATTACTTAGATATTGGGATGGTAAAGCTTCTTCAGCAAATAGGGATTGAGAGCTTATGTTTGTTATCAACTCAAAAAAGAAGATCCTAGTATAAATATCTAAAAATGTAACACAGTTAACCACGTAAATATCATTCTCCCTGGGTTTAAATGGGTAGAACCCTGCCTTCCAGTGATAGATCACTTCATCCTGTTCCTGTTAATGAGTGAGATTTGGTGTCCACTGGTCAGTGTTATCCCGAGTACGATAGATATCCCAAGAAATGGATTAAGTTCTGCACTTTCATCACCATTGGAAACTAATCTAACTCCCAAAGAGATTCCAATTACCTCCACCCTGCCATGGATACTCAAAAAATGTTGATTTTATTAAATCCAAAATATTTTATTAAAAAAATGAAAGAAATCCAGTTTACATTCAGTGAAATCAATCCATTTTACTGATAATGTGTTACTACAGAAAATCAATATGTCAAATGCATTATGGATTTTCTATTATACTTATAATGTTTTGTGTTATAGTGGATTAGTATGCTTTGCCTCAGGGAACTGAGGTTGATTGCAGCCCAGGCAAATGGAATGTGTTACTTTCCCTGAGGCTACACAAAATGAATTTTATCAACTTAAATCCAATTCATTGTAGGTGTGAGTCCACAGTACAAAGTGGACTATCAATTAATTTTACATCTTAGGCCAGCTGTGCATCAGTTTTTAGGACATTTCCCTTGAAATTACAAGATTTGAGTTAAAAGGAACCTGGACTGAGCCAGAGGTGTGGTAACGTACAAAGCTACAAGCTAGGTGCTGGAACATGAGACTCGAATGAGCAGCAAGGATTTGTTTACTGATGTACACATAATGGGCTGAATATCCTCTTTCTGTGCTGTAACCTTCCCGAAATATGGCGACCAGAACTGTACACAATATTCCAAGGGCAGCATTTTGTATAGTTGCAGTATGACATTACGGCTCCGGAACTCAATCCCTCTACCAATAAAACCTAACCCAGCGTATGCCTTCTTAACAACACTATCAACCTGGGTGGCGACATTCAGGGATCTATGTACATGGACTCCAGGACTCCTGTGCACATCCACACTACCAAGAACCTTTCCATTGACCCAGTATTCTGCTTTCGTGTTATTCTTCCCAAAGTGAATCACCTCACATTTATCTGCTTTGAACTCCATTTGCCACCTCTCAGCCCAATACTGCAGTTTATCCAAGTCCTCCTGCAACCTGCAACATTCTTCCACACTGTCCACTACTCCACCAACTTTAGTGGCATATGCAAACTTACTAACCCATCCACCGATGCCTGCGTCTAAGACATTTATAAAAATGACAAACAGCAGTGGTCCCAATCGGATCCTTGTGGCACACCACTTGTAACTAGACGCTAGGCTGAATATTTTCCAATAACCAGCACTCGCTACCTACTTTCAGAAAGCCAGTTTTTCATCCAAACTGCTGAAACACCCTCAGTCCCATGCCTCTGCATTTTCTCCAACAGCCTATCATGTGAAACCTTATCAAAAGCTTTATTGAAGCCCATATACAATATGGCAACTGCCCTACCCTCGTCCACATGCTTGGTCATCTTCTCAAAAAACTCAATGAGGTTTGTGAGACATGACCTATCCTTGACAGAACCATGTTGACTATCTGTAATCAAATTGTTGTTTAGTAGATGATTATAAATCTATCTCTTATAAATTTTTCCAAAATTTCTTCCTACAACAGACGTAAGGCTCACTGGTCTTTAATTACCTGGGTCATCTCTACTGCCCTTCCTGAACAAGGGCACAACAGTTGCAATCCTCCAATCCTCTGGTACTAAACCTATAAACAATGATGACTAAAGATCAAAGTCAAAGCCTCTGCCATCACCTCCCGAGCTTCCCATAGAATCCTCAGTTAAATCCCGTCCGACCCTGGGGACTTGTCTGTTTTCACACCTTTTAGAATTGATAACACTTCCTCCTTACTAACTTCAATCATTTCTAGGATTATAAATTACAAAACGTTAGCATCCAAGTTCAACAAGTAATAGGGAAGGCAAATGGAACGTTGGTCTTGATTTCAAAGGAAATGGAATATAAAATATAAAAGTGGGGATATCTTGCTAGAACTAGTTAGATGGCAACAGATCTCACCTGGAATACAAATTTTGGATCCTTCATCCAAGGAAAGATATGCTGGCATTGGAGTCAGTCCAGGGAAGGTTCATTAAATTGATCCTGGACATAGTGGGGCTATCTTTTGAGGTGAGGTTGAGTAGATTGGGCCTGTACTTGCTGGACGTTCAGAATAAGAAACATAAAAGGTTCTTAGGGGACTTGATGGGTTAGATGCAGAAAAGTTGGTCTCCTTTTTGAGTGAGTCTAGAACCAGAGTAAGGTGTCACCCATTTAAAACAGAGATGAGGAGGAATTTCTTCTCTCAGAGGGTAGTGAATCTGTCGAAATCTTTACCACAGAGGGCTGTCAAGTCCGTGTCTATCAGTATTTTCAAGGCAGAGATAGACAGATTTCTAACCAGCAAGTGCATGAAGACTTATGGGGAAAAGGCAAGAAAGTGGAATTGAGGATAGTGGAGTAGACCTGAAGGGCTGATTGGCCTATGCCAGCTTCTATGTCTCATAGTTTTCTAAGATCTGGAGGTGGTATCCTATTGGCAAAAAGCTAGAAGATAGTTCAGTAATAAGACTGGTAGTTTTAGGGTGGGATCTAGGATTTTAAAAAGGAGGCTCTTTCAGAGTCCTTAATTTCTTTTGAAACATTAGTTGGACCATTTAAACCATCTAGGGTGCCCTGATAGAGCATGATGTGGACACTGATGTCTTACACTTCCACCACTCCATTTTGCATTGAATTAAAGAGGTGGGGAAGATCAATTTATAAGATCACAGATTAATAAAAGAAAGGGAAACAAAGGACTTGCATGTATAAAGCACTTTTCAGACTCATTGGATGCCGTACAGTGCTGTACAGCCAATGAAGTAATTTTTCAATCATACTCCGAGTTGTGATGTAGGAAACATGACAGCTAATTTATATGCAGCAAACTTCTACAAACAGCAAAATAATTAAGTGCAGAGAGAAGGCCAAGGAAAGGGAAATCAAAGGGATAGATGGGAATGTGGAAATTCAGAGCACAAACACATTAGTCCTGATTGAATTTATCGTGCAGATAGGCTTGATGGAACAAATGGGTTATTACTGTTCTTAATTCATGGTGGTATATTGGGTAATGTACATTGGACAGGACATTGGAAATGCCTCCAAAAGACCATAAAACACAGAAGTCATCCTTCAACCCATCAGGTCCACTCTACCATTCAAAGATATCATGCTGATTTAATAATCTTCCACTTTCAGGCTTATTCCCAAAGCAGAATCCCACTGAATGTCATTCCATTGACATAATTTTTTTACAAGAGACCCATATTGGAACTAAAGAAGCAGGTTACTAATCCTCTCTTGGCAACCTGTGAAATTTCAATCATTTTACATTTTATACAAGATTTGTTAAAATCTTGCACGGCATGAATCAACGGAGACTGATGAACTTTCTGGAATTGGTAATCAAAAGATAGTGTCACCAGACAACATTCAGAATCAGAACAGAATGTGCTTTATTGTTCAATTCAATTACAATGGAAAGAACTGGGAAAGAAAAACAAGGAAGAAGTAATCAAGAGAACACTTCATTATGGGTACAAAATTGTAAACAAATTCTCTGTGGTTATAGGTCATGTGATTCAATTACACATTAGTTTGGTTTGGGAACAAGATCAACGTGAACTAGTTGATCTGAAGGGTGTGTTTCCATGGTGTGTGACTCCATGACTCTCTGAAGCTATAGAACTTGGGGAAATAAACAATGACATCTTGAAAAATGCCCATATTACAGAGGAGGAGGTGCTGGACATGTTAAAATGCATAAAGGTGGAAAAACTCCAAGCCCTGATCAGTTGTGCACTAGAACTCTGTGGGAAGCTAGGGAAGTGATTGCTGGGCCCCTTGCTGAGATATTTGTATCATCGACAGTCACAGATGAGGTGTCAGAAGATTGGAGGTTGGCTAACATAGTGCCACTATTTAAGAAAGGTGGGGTGTAAAGAAAAGCCAGGGATCTATAGACCCGTGAGCCTGACATCAGTGGTGGGTTAAGCTGTTGGAAGTGATCCTGAGGGACAGGAATTACATGTATTTGGAAAGGCAAGGATTTATTAAGGATAGTCAATATGGCTTTGTGCGTGGGAAATCATGTCCTATTAACTTAATTGAGTTTTTTTGAAGAAGTAATGAAAAGGATTGATGAAGGCAGAGCAGTGCACATGATCTATATGGACTTCAATAAGGCATTTGAAAACGTTCCACATGTAGACTGGTTAGCAAGGTTAGATCACATGGGATACACGGAAAACTAGCCATTTGAATACAGAGCTGGCTCAACGATAGGGGACAGAGGGTAGTGGTGGACGGTTGCCTTTCAGACTAGAGGCCTGTAACCAGTGGAGTGCCACAAGAATCGGTGCTGGGTCCACTACTTTTTGTCATTTACATAAATGATTTGGATAGGACATATGGTTGGTAATTTGCAGATGACACCAAAGTTGGTGCTGTAGTGGGCAGCCAAGATGGTTACCTCACTGTACAACAAGTCCTTGAATCAGATGGGTTGATGGGCCGAGGAGTGATTTAATTGAGATAAATGTGAGGTAATGCATTTTGGAAAGGCAAATCAAGGCAGGACTTATACACTTAATGGCAAGGTGTTGTTGAACAAAGAGACCTTGGAGTGCAGGTTTATAGTTCCTTGAAAGTGGAGTAGCAGGTAGACAGGACAGTGAAGAGAACATTTAGTATGCTTTCCTTTATTGGTCCGAGCATTGAGTAAAGGAGTTGAGAGAATATGGTTGCCGTTGTACAGGACATTGGTTAGGCCACTTTTGCAATATTGCATTCAATTCTGATGTCCCTGCTATAGGAAGGATATAAAAGGTTTCAGAAAAGATTTACAAGGATGTTGCCAGGGTTGGAGGGTTTGAGCTACAGGGAGAGGCTGAATAAGCTGGGGCTGTTTTCCCTGGAGCATCAGAAACTGAGGAGTGACCTTATAGAGGTTTATAAAATCATGAGGGGCATAGATAAGGTGAATAACCAAGGTCTTTTCCCCAGGATAGTGGAGTCCAAAAACTGAGGGCATGGTTTCAAGGTGAGAGGGGAAAGATTTAAAAGGGAGCTAAGGTGCAACGTTTTCACGCAGAGAGTGGTATGTGTATGGAATGAGCTGTCAGAGGAGGTGGTGGAGGCTTGTGCAATTGCAACATTTAAAAGGCATCTGGATGGGTATATGAATAGGAAGGGTTTGGAGGGATATAGGCCAGGTGCTGGCAGGTGGGACTAGATTAATTGAGGATATCTGGTCGGTATGGACGTGTTTGACCAAAGAGTGTGTTTCTGTGCTGTACAGCTTGATGATTCTCTGACTCTTCACTGGCCTTGCAAGTGCTTTGGGACCAAAAAGCAAAATGCTCCATTCCTGAATTACACTCTGTGAAAAATCTCAAAGAAAGATACTTTGTAAACCAAAGAATTCCTACAGTGTGGAAACAGGCCATTTGGCCCATCAAGTCCACACATATCCTTTGAAGATCATCCCACCCAGAAGTACCACATCTCTGTATTTCCATAGTCTGCACATCCCTTGGACACTATGGGGCAATCTAATATGGCTGATCCGCCTAACCAGCACATCTTTGGATTGTCAGAAGAACTGGAGCACCTGGTCAAACCCACGCAGACACTGAGAGAAAGTGCAAACTCTGCACAGACAGTCACCAGAGGGTGGAATCAAACTCAGGTCCCTGGCAAACTCAGTGATAACCACTGAGCCACTGTGTCACCCAAATACCTTCACTCTGTGTACATTTTATGATGGGATTTTTATAATTGCAGCATTGCTGATTGTTGGAGTGAGTAATCAGCTTCTTATTCCTATCTTTGTACTATTGGATGCTACTGCATAGATTTGTAGTATTAAGGAGTTTAAAAACTTTAACAATACTCAGCTAAGTGATCTCTTCCATACAAGCTTAATGTTGTGTGACAGTATAGAGTTCCCAAGTAAAGTGTGGCTGGAACTTTGGCAGGTATACATGAGGAAAACGCAAGGTTTCAATGATGCAAACCTCATTCCAAGCAATGCTTGAAGGCTTATTTAAAATTTAATTGAAGATGTATGTTGCATAATTATATTCGATTCTCTACAGTGTGGAAACAGGCCCTTCAGCCCATGCCAAGCCTCCAAACAGTAACCCACCCCCAGACCCATTTCCCTCTGACTAATGCACCTAACACTATGGACAATGTGGCATGGCCAATTCACCTGACCCGCACATCTTTAGACTGTGGGAGGAAACTCGCACAGACACTGGGAGAATGTGCAAACGCCACACAGACAGTCACCCGAGGCTAGAATCAAAGCTGTGACCCTGGTTGTATGATGCAGCAGTGCTAACCAGTGAGCCACCACTGTATATCCCCTTGTGAAATGTGAATCATACTGGTACCTGTTGAGGATCCCTTTGAATGTTGTGGTCTGGCATGGTGTACCTTGATCATATATGAAAGTGAGATTGCTTGATTTATAAACCTATAGTAAACAGAGGGACATTTTTTGTGATTTTTCATGAGAGTTTGATGGAATACATGAGCTGAAGTACTTTACTGATTTTCAAAATGATTAATCATAGGAA
This sequence comes from Chiloscyllium punctatum, assembly GCF_047496795.1. Classification (NCBI taxonomy): domain Eukaryota; kingdom Metazoa; phylum Chordata; class Chondrichthyes; order Orectolobiformes; family Hemiscylliidae; genus Chiloscyllium; species Chiloscyllium punctatum. Next base: position 16,542,772 of record NC_092743.1, read on the forward strand.
CAAAATTTATGCCCTAGAAGACGTTTATGACTCTTTCTTTTGACTACTGTATTCTAATTTTGTATGCGATTGGTTATACATTGTGTTCATTTTCTAGAGAATACCGAGGCTCATTGTTTCCCTCTCAGTGCAGTTTTATTGTAGTACTGCTGGGTAGTTTCAATTCCCCTTACTGATTGGTGACTTTCAAGGACCGTTGCTAGCAATACCTTTGTTTTGTTTAATGTTCAGAAGCAATAACAGAAGGAGTAGAGAACAAATCCCTGGAAATTAGGACGGGTTGCACCTGAACCAGAAGGGCACCAATATCCTGGGGGGTAGGTTTGCTAGCACTCTTCGGGGGGGTTTAAACTAATTTGGCAGGGGGATGGGATCCGGACTTGTAGTCCAGCAAGTAAGCTAGCTGTGTGTCAGGATGTCCAAGACTGTAGGGAGGCTGTGGAGAAGGTAGCACTGACAGGGACTACTTGCGGACACAGAGATGGGCTCAAGTGCATATACTTCAATGCAAGGAGTATCAGAAATAAGGTGGGTGAACTTAAGGCGTGGATCGGTACCTGGGACTACGATGTTGTGGCCATCACGGAAACATGGATAGATGAGGGACAGGAATGGCTGTTGGAGGTTCCTGGTTACAGATGTTTCAGTAAGATTAGGGAGGGTGGTAAAAAAGGAGGGGGGGTGGCATTGCTAATTAGAAATGGTATAACGGCTGCAGAAAGGAAGTTTGAGGGGGATCTGCCTCTGGAGGTAGTATGGGCTGAAGTCAGAAATAGGAAAGGTGCAGTCACCTTGTTGGGTGTTTATTATAGGCCCCCCAATAGCAGCAGAGATGTGGAGAAACAGATTGGGAAACAGATTTTGGAAAGGTGCAGAAGCCACAGGGTCATAGTCATGGGCGACTTCAACTTCCCAAATATTGATTGGAAGCTCTTTAGATCAAGTAGATTGGATGGGGCGGTGTTTGTGCAGTGTGTCCAGGAAGCTTTTCTAACGCAGTATGTAGATTGTCCAACCAGAGGGGAGGCCATATTGGATTTGGTACTCGGTAATGAACTGGGACAAGTGGTGGGCTTGTTAGTGGGTGAACATTTTGGTGATGGCGACCACAATTCTGTGACTTTCACCTTGGTTATGGAGAGAGATAAGGAAGTTTTTACAATTGGGGGAAGGGAAATTACGATGCTGTAAGACAGGATTTGAGGAGCATACGTTGGGACCATAGGCTGTCAGGGAAGGATGTGGTGGAAATGTGGAACTTTTTCAAGGAGCAGATACGACGTGTCCTTGATATGTATGTACCGATCAGGCAGGAAAGAAATGGTCGTGTGAGGGAGCCTTGGTTGACGAGGGAGGTTGAATGTCTAGTAAAGAGGAAGAAGGAGGCTTACATAAGGTTGAGGAAACAGGGTTCAGACAGAGCAGTGGAGGGATACAGGATAGCCAGAAGGGACCTGAAGAAAGGGATTAGGAGAGCTAAGAGAGGGCATGAAAAATCCTTGGCGGATAGGATCAAGGATAACCCCAAGGCATTCTATGCGTATGTGAGAAACCTGAGAATGACGAGAACGAGGGTAGGTCCGATCAAGGACAGTGGTGGGAGACTGTGTATTGAGTCGGAAGAGATAGGAGAGGTCTTGAACAAGTACTTCTCTTCAGTATTTACGAACGAGAGGGACCGTATTGTTGAAGAGGAGAGTGTGAAACGGACTGATAAGCTAGAAGAGATACCTGTTAGGAAGGAAGATGTGTTGGACATTTTGAACAACTTGAGGATAGACAAGTCCCCCGGGCCTGACGGGATATATCCTAGGATTATGTGGGAAGCAAGAGAGGAAATTGCAGTACCGTTGGCAATGATCTTCTCGTCTTCACTGGCAACGGGGGTGGTACCAGGGGACTGGAGAGTAGCGAATGTTGTGCCCCTGTTCAAAAAAGGGAATAGGGATAACCCTGGGAATTACAGGCCAGTTAGTCTTACTTCTGTGGTAGGCAAAGTAATGGAAAGGGTACTGAGGGATAGGATTTATGAGTATCTGGAAAGACACTGCTTGATTAGGGACAGCCAGCTCGGATTTGTGAAGGGCAGGTCTTGCCTTACAAGTCTTATTGAATTCTTCGAGGAGGTGACCAAGCATGTGGATGAGGGTAGAGCAGTGGATGTAGTGTACATGGATTTTAGTAAGGCATTTGATAAGGTTCCCCATGGTAGGCTTATGCGGAAAGTCAGGAGGCATGGGATAGAGGGAAATTTGGCCAATTGGATAGAAAACTGGCTAACCGGTCGAAGTCAGAGAGTGGTGGTAGATGGTAAATATTCAGCAAGGAGCCCAGTTACAAGTGGAGTTCCGCAGGGATCAGTTCTGGGTCCTCTGCTGTTTGTAATTTTTATTAATGACTTAGATGAGGGAGTCGAAGGGTGGGTCAGTAAATTTGCAGATGATACAAAGATAGGTGGAGTTGTGGACAGTGAGGAGGGCTGTTGTCGGCTGCAGAGGGACTTAGATATGATGCAGAGCTGGGCTGAGGAGTGGCAGATGGAGTTCAACCCTGCCAAGTGTGAGGTTGTCCATTTTGGAAGAACAAATAAGAATGCGGAATACAGGGTTAATGGTAGGGTTCTTGGACAGGTGGAGGAACAGAGGGATCTTGGGGTCTATGTACATAGATCTTTGAAGGTTGCCACTCAGGTGGATAGAGTTTGTAAGAAGGCCTATGGAGTATTATCGTTCATTAGCAGAGGGATTGAATTCAAGAGTCGTGAAGTGATGTTGCAGCTGTACAGGACTTTGGTTAGGCCACAGTTGGAGTACTGTGTGCAGTTCTGGTCGCCTCACTTTAGGAAAGATGTGGAAGCTTTGGAGAGGGTGCAGAGAAGATTTACCAGGATGTTGCCTGGAATGGAGAGTAGGTCGTACGAGGATAGGTTGAGAGTTCTCGGCCTTTTCTCGTTGGAACGGCGAAGGATGAGGGGTGACTTGATAGAGGTTTATAAGATGATCAGAGGAATAGATAGAGTAGACAGTCAGAAAATTTCTCCCCGGGTACAACAGAGTGTTACAAGGGGACATAAATTTAAGGTGAAGGGTGGAAGGTATAGGAGAGATGTCAGGGGTGGGTTCTTTATCCAGAGAGTGGTGGGGGCATGGAATGCGCTGCCCGTGGGAGTGGTAGAGTCAGAATCATTGGCGACCTTTAAGCGGCATTTGGATAGGTACATGGATGGGTGCTTAATCTAGGATAGAAGTTCGGCACAACATCGTGGGCCGAAGGGCCTGTTCTGTGCTGTATTGTTCTATGTTCTATGTTCTATGTTCTAAATTAATCGATATATAATGTCTGACATTGCACAAAAACAATTTGAATGAAGCGATCAAGTGTTAGAAATTTGTTTATGAAATTATGTGATAGTTTTACTTTAAAGTTCAGAACAGGGAGAATATGACCCACAGCTTGTGTAAAAGATTAACTTTGCTTTTTATCAACTCTCCTTTTCAAACATCTTCAAGTGACAGGTGAGCTTAATGGAATATGATTTTTTTCATAGTATTTTTGTGTTATTATCTTACAAGTCTTTATGTTGTGTATTTACGTTTTGACTTCAGATCCAATGGTTTCCAATTGTTTTCAATGTAGCAACATAAAATGACAATGTTTATGGGTTTAAGCTCACAAAGTTGTGGTAAGATGGTTGATTAGATTAGATTTAAATGTATGATGATAAGGTGGCATTAAGAGGTGTATTTTTTCTTGTTTTTAATGAAGTAAGGTTGAGACAAAGTGACAAGCAGTCTGTTCTTGGCTTCTTTTTAAAAGTTGGAACAGTAGAAACAGCCCAAATGAGTGAGGTCAGGCTCCCCCAGAACCAGGATTTTTAGTTTTAACATTCTGCAGTTGCTGGGGTCTTGAAGCTGGATGTGGAAGCTCTTATTCCTTCTTTTAGCTCTTTGTTACAGCTAAAAGCTGGGGTTCCCTTCTGCTGCTAGAATTGCATGTGAGGCAATCTATTCTACAGAATTTGCCTTTCTCAAGGGAATTTTCTATGGGAGCTGAAAATGTGTTGCTGGAAAAGCGCAGCAGTTCAGGCAGCATCCAAGGAACAGGAGAATCGACGTTTTGGGCATAAGCCCCTTCCTCTTTTTATGGGATATTACAATATTGGAACAGGTAATTAGTAGCAGTTAATATATATTTTATTTTGATAAGCATTTCAATAGAGTTATAGTTAAGCCAATTCTTTTCTTTTCATTTTGTCTGTATTTTAACTGTCATGTGAAAATAAAGCATCTTTGGCATAAAGTCAAGAAGTTTGACCATTCAAATTGCATTTTAAATGCACCATCTTACACTTACCTTTAAAATAAGAAAGCTTTAGGGTCTAAGCTATCTTCTTAATATATTTTGAGGGTGTTCCTCCTGGTCCACAACAAGTAAGAGGCCAAAATCCTTGAAATTAAAGTGGAAAGGAGGGAGACCAAGGAAACTAAGCAGGCTGAGCAATTGCTTACTATCTACAGCAGACAATACGGAGAATGTACTAAAGGGAATGTAAATCAAAACCCCCTTGGCTTAATACCCTTGAGATCATCCCTGGAGATGATTCTAATTTGAAAACTTTTCACAGCACCAGGATAAACATTACACTTTTGTCACATTTTATTTTGTTTTCCCTCCTGAAATTTTGGATTTAGCTATGGTTTAAGCCATGAAAAGTTCACATCCTACTTCAATCTTAGTGCAACTATTTGTTCCTGAGTTTTAGATATTACGATGCTGGGTTTCCATTTTGGCAGGAAACATATTGAATTGTGGAACGTCAACCAAATTGATTAGGTTTTGGTGGTTCATGCTTCCCGTGTCTTTCTTGTTCACTGTCATGTAAAGTGTGGATGCTGTGATTGGAATACTTCTGAACAATCATTTAACATAATAGTTAGTTAAACCTCCACACATATAAACGTGCAACTGGATCTGCTGTCAGAGTATGTCCTGAGGGTGTAACCTTCTTCTCCTGTCCCTGTGTCGTTGTGTCCCATGTACTAGTGTGCACAGGATAGTGAAAACAGCATTTAGCTCTCCTGCTTACAGTTTTCAAGATGTGACAATTATAAGGTGACACTGAATTAATGGAAGCGCAACCACTTGGATACAATGATAGTTGGAAACAGAATGCAAAATGATAAGAGCAAAAAGCAAGTTTCTCAGGGTAAGCAGGTAATGTAGTAAACCGGCTCCCAGTTTATTATTATACAAAATTCCTTAGATTAACTAGCTTATACGAAGAAAAGCACCAGTGTTGATTAATTTGTTTGTGCTGTAACAGCTATAATTATGTTTAGAATAGAAGCATACAAGGTGAGATGTTGCAACAATATAAGTTGAATCTGTCTATTGAGTACTCCAGGCTGGAAATGTTCTATGGTTTCATACTGTAACTATGTCAAATACATTCTTACATTTATCCGCAAAATATTTTCCTTTATAAAATGATAAATATAAACTAGTATTCAAATAGAGTCATGGAGTCATAGAGATGTACAGCACAGAAACAGACCCTTCAGTCCAACTCATCCAAGCTGACCAGATATCCCAATCTAGTCCCACCTGCCAGCACCCGGCCCATATCCCTCCAAACCCTTCCTATTCATATACCCATCCAGTTGTTCTAATTATTAGTACCATTTATAAAACATTTAGATAATAATTCCTTTGAGTCATCAAGTCTTCTGTGACATGTATATATAGTTAGGTAGAATGGCCTCTAAACATATTAGTGCATTGCTATTGTGAAAAACAAGATTTTATTTAATGGCCAAGGAAGAAGTGAGACATTGGTTTTCCTGTCCTGGAAGGTAAAGGATGTAAATCCTGCTTCAGACCGTTGTAGCAAATTGAGACCAATTCTGAATTCTTTGTGTGGGAACAAATGGGATAAACATACCTGATCAGTGCAGCTGAAACTCCCAGTCTCTTTTTGCTCCAGTTTATGTGAGACCTTAAAATCCTCCATGAAGGACCAACTACCCTTTACCAGCTGGTATAAAATGGCCTTGGCTATGGAAGGTGTGTTTATGTAAATTTACCTGCAAAGTTCTCCCATTACTTTACACTATCCTCAACTGAAGAGTACAAAGCTATGGGAACAGAAACTGCCAAGGAACTTGATAATACATCTGAGTAATTTTTAGGTAGAGAAGCAGCAAACTTGGAATGCAAATTTAGAGGCCATTTAATGCCGTCACTGGGTCTCTGCTGTGAACAAGCATCAAAGTATGAACAGTATTATCCACTACTTTGTATTGATTAGTTGAAATGTTAGATTAAAAAAGCAGCTGATTATATTACATAAAACAATTTAATAGCGCTCTACTGCTGGTAATATCAGGAGTTGATTGAGAAAGAGACTCCATTTATTTCAGCAAAATACTAATGAACCTTGTTAAGGAACATTGGCAGACAAAAAAACTGCTGGCATGCACAGAATGGCTAAGATTGAGAATATTATTCTAAGGAGACATAGTTAGGCGCTGTTAATTAATAGGATTCCATTTGAAGCTATCTTACAGAATATCTCAAAACAGGAAAAGCTAAGGGCAACTTATTCATCGAATTTCCAGCCTGAAGCTCAATGACAATGGGGGTTTCCATAAGCTTCCATTTTTACTGGGACCAAGATGTAGGTGGTTAACAATCCTGCCTGAAGCAATACCAAGTCTTATTCAAAGTTTTCAAATCAGGAATCTATACCATCAATGGGACTCGAGAGCATTTCCTTGCTGATTTTACAGGAAGCATGAGGTGCATGCTCAATAACTACTTGATTTTCAATTGTTCCGTCTATGTGAGTGTGAGCCTGATTTCCAGTGGTAGTTTGTACAGGTAGGTGTGGCCACATTCCAGTGGTACAGTAGTTATAGTGTCTGTCCATAGTGTTTGTTGGCGGCACGGTGGCACAGTGGTTAGCACTGCTGCCTCACAGCGCCAGAGACCCTGGTTCAATTCCCGCCTCAGGCGATTCTCTGTGTGGAGTTTGCACATTCTCCCCGTGTCTGCGTGGATTTCATCCGGGTGCTCCGGTTTCCTTCCACAATCCAAAAAATGTGCAGGTCAGGTGAATTGGCCACGCTAAATTGCCCGTAGTGTTAGGAGAATGGGTCTGGGTGGGTTACGCTTCGGCGGGTCGGTGTGGACTTGTTGGGCTGAAGATCCTGTTTCCACACTATAAGTTATCTAATCTAATCCATTTTCCAGAAGAGCAGTCATTGCAGGTGTCTATCTGCTTTCTAGTAGCACATTCATTGCAAGTGCATGATCGCATTAATGTACACAGTCATTGTAGGAGTGTGGTCAGATTCAAGAAGTGCAGTCATTCCAACAGTGTGGCCACTTTCGAGTAGTACAGTCATTGTAGGTGTATGGCTACAGTAGTATAGCCATTGCCCTGCTCACTCAGTTGGATGCCCCAGACTCTTACTCTGGGGGTCATTTGTTCGAGCCCCACACTGTGTGTTTAAAAGCTGCTTCAATGTTTGTTGGGGTCTGGTGTCAACAGCAAGGAGGGATGGTGGCAGAGGCTTTGTTGATGAGGAGCTGCCTCAGGGCCGATAGATTCTCTTTAAGCTATGCCTTTCTTTTTTTCTTGTTTTTAAACTAGTCAAAATGGCGCACGATCTTGGAAACAGTGGAAAAGGTTTTCTCACTGTAAAATACATGTGACAATAAAAATCATACATTCATTCATTTGTTGCAGTTGGGTAGCCACTTTACTGTCATTCAGTAATTGCAGGTGTGAGGCCACTTTACAGGAGTCCATTCATTGCAGGGTTTTGGCCACATTTGAGTAGTGCAATCATTTTAGGTGTGTGGCCATGTTCCAGTAGGATCGTCATTGCTGGTGTGTGGCCACATGATAGTAGTATGGTTATTGAGGGTGTGTGACCACATGATAGTAGTATGGTTATTGAGGGTGTGTGACCACATGATAGTAGTATGGTTATTGAGGGTGTGTGGCCACATGATAGTAGTATGGTTATTGAGGGTGTGTGACCACATGATAGTAGTATGGTTATTGAGGGTGTGTGGCCACATGATAGTAGTATGGTTATTGAGGGTGTGTGGCCACATGATAGTAGTATGGTTATTGAGGGTGTGTGGCCACATGATAGTAGTATGGTTATTGAGGGTGTGTGGCCACATGATAGTAGTATGGTTATTGAGGGTGTGTGACCACATGATAGTAGTATGGTTATTGAGGGTGTGTGACCACATGATAGTAGTATGGTTATTGAGGGTGTGTGGCCACATGATAGTAGTATGGTTATTGAGGGTGTGTGGCCACATGATAGTAGTATGGTTATTGAGGGTGTGTGGCCACATGATAGTAGTATGGTTATTGAGGGTGTGTGACCACATGATAGTAGTATGGTTATTGAGGGTGTGTGGCCACATGATAGTAGTATGGTTATTGAGGGTGTGTGACCACATGATAGTAGTATGGTTATTGAGGGTGTGTGACCACATGATAGTAGTATGGTTATTGAGGGTGTGTGGCCACATGATAGTAGTATGGTTATTGAGGGTGTGTGGCCACATGATAGTAGTATGGTTATTGAGGGTGTGTGGCCACATGATAGTAGTATGGTTATTGAGGGTGTGTGGCCACATGATAGTAGTATGGTTATTGAGGGTGTGTGGCCACATGATAGTAGTATGGTTATTGAGGGTGTGTGGCCACATGATAGTAGTATGGTTATTGAGGGTGTGTGGCCACATGATAGTAGTATGGTTATTGAGGGTGTGTGGCCACATGATAGTAGTATGGTTATTGAGGGTGTGTGACCACATGATAGTAGTATGGTTATTGAGGGTGTGTGACCACATGATAGTAGTATGGTTATTGAGGGTGTGTGACCACATGATAGTAGTATGGTTATTGAGGGTGTGTGACCACATGATAGTAGTATGGTTATTGAGGGTGTGTGACCACATGATAGTAGTATGGTTATTGAGGGTGTGTGGCCACATGATAGTAGTATGGTTATTGAGGGTGTGTGGCCACATGATAGTAGTATGGTTATTGAGGGTGTGTGGCCACATTCCAGTGATGCAGTAATTGCAGATGAGTGGCCACTTTACGGAAGTGCTGTCTGTAAAGTTCTCTTTAATGTGAAATGCTTACAGATGGATAGCCACTTCCTAATAATGCAGCCCAGACAGGTAAATGCCTAGATTTCTGTAGAACAGGCCTGCTTTCCAGTAGTACAGTCAATACTGATATCTGTCTAATTGCCAGTAGTAAATCCATGCAGGTGTGTGCCTTGTATTCAAGAGTGCAGTCAATGCAGATGTGTGTCTAGTTTCCAGAAGCACACTGTGTACATGCGCGTGTCTAATTTCCAGAAGCATACTGTGTAAATGTGTGTGTCTAATATCCGGAAGCACACTGTGTACAGGTGTGTGTCGAATGTCCAGAAGCACACTGTGTACAGGTTTGTGTCTAATATCCGGAAGCACACTGTGTACAGGTGTGTGTCTAGATCCCAGAAGCACACAGTGTACAGGTGTGTGTCTAATTTCCAAAAGCATGCTGTGTACAGGTGTGTGCCTAGTTTCCAGAAGCACACTGTGTACAAGTGTGTGCCTAATGTCCAGTAGCACACGGCGTACATGATTGTGTCCATTTTCCAGAAGCACACTGTGTCCAAGTGTGTGTCCAGCTTGCATAAGCACACTGTGTACAGCTGTGTGTCGAATATCCAGAAACACACTGTGTACAGGTGTGTGTCTTGTTTCCAGGAGCACACTGTGTACAGGTGTGTGTCTAGCTTGCAGAAGCACACTGTGTACAGGAGTGTGCCTAATTTCCAGAAGCACACTGTGTACAGATGTGTGCATTGTTTCCAGAACCTATGTTGTACATGTGTGTTTCTAGTTTCCAGACACACAGTGTACACATGCATGTCTAATTTCCAGAAGCACAATGTGTACAGGTGTGTCTAAATTCCAGAAGCACACTGTGTACAGGTGTGTGACAAGTCTCCAGAAGCACACTGTGTACAGGAGTGTCTAATTTCCAGAAGCACACTGGATACTGGTGTGTGTTTAGTTTCCAGAAGCACACAGTGTACACGTGCGTGTCTAATTTCCAGAAGCACATTGTGTACAATTGGGCGTCTATTTTCCAGAAGCACCCTGTGTACGGGTGTGTGTCTAATTTCCAGAAGCACACTGTGTACAGGAGTGTGTCTAATTTCCAGAAGCACACTGGATACTGGTGTGCGTTTAGTTTCCAGAAGCACACAGTGTACACGTGCGTGTCTAATTTCCAGAAGCACATTGTGTACAATTGGGCGTCTATTTTCCAGAAGCACCCTGTGTACGGGTGTGTGTCTAATTTCCAGAAGCACACTGTGTACAGGTGTGTCTCTAATTTCCAGAAGCACACTGGATACTGGTGTGCGTTTAGTTTCCAGAAGCACACAGTGTACACGTGCGTGTCTAATTTCCAGAAGCACATTGTGTACAATTGGGCGTCTATTTTCCAGAAGCACCCTGTGTACGGGTGTGTGTCTAATTTCCAGAAGCACACTGTGTACAGGTGTGTCTCTAATTTCCAAAAGCACACTGGATACTGGTGTGCGTTTAGTTTCCAGAAGCACACAGTGTACACGTGCGTGTTTAATTTCCAGAAGCGATATGTGTATGTGGGTTCTGGATTAGTGGTGCTGGAAGAGCACAGCAGTTCAGGCAGCATCCAAGGAGCTTCAAAATCGACGTTTCGGGCAAAAGCCCTTCATCAGGAATAAAGGCAGTGAGCCTGAAGCGCGGAGAGATAAGCTAGAGGAGCATGGTGGGGGTGGGGAGAATGTGGGTGTCCAGTTTCCAGAAGCACACAGTGTACAGGTGTGTGCCTAATTTCCAATCGTACACTGTGTACACTTGTGTGTCTAGCTTGCAGAAGCACACTGTGTATAGGTGTGTGTCTAATATCCGAAAGCAAACTGTGTACAGATGTGTGTCTAATTTTCAGAAGCACAATGTGTACAGGTGTGTCTAAGTTCCAGAAGCACAATGTGTACAGTTGTGTGCCTAGTTCTCAGAACACACAGTGTGCATTTGTGTGTCTAGTTTCCAGAAGGACACTGTGTACAGATGTGTGTCTAATTTCCTGAAGCGCACTGTGTATAGGTGTGTCCATTGTTTCCAGAACCACGCGTTGTACATGTGTGTATCTAGTTTCCAGAAGCACACAGTGTACACGTGCGTGTCTAATTTCCAGATGCACAATGTGTACAGGTGTGTCTAAGTTCCAGAAGCACACTGTGTACAGTTGTGTGTCTAGTTCCCAGAACACACAGTGTGCATTTGTGTGTCTAGTTTCCAGAAGCACACTGTGTACAGATGTGTGTCTAATTTCCCGAAGCAGACTGTGTACAGCTGTGTGTCTAATAACAGGAAGCACACTGTGTACAGGTGTGTGTCTAGTTTCCAGAAGCACACTGTGTACAGGTGTGTATCTAATATCCAGAAGCAGACTGTGTACAGGTGTGTGTCTAATATCCGGAAGCACACTGGATACTGGTGTTTACATAGAACATAGAACATAGAACATAGAAAAATACAACGCAGTACAGGCCCTTCGGCCCTCAATGTTGCGCCGACCGAAGCCTACCTAACCTACACTAGCCCAATAACCTCCATATGCTTGTCCAATGCCCGCTTAAATGACCATAAAGAGGGAAAGTCCACCACTGCTACTGGCAGGGCATTCCATGAACTCACAACCCGCTGAGTAAAAAATCTACCCCTAACATCTGTCCTATACCTACCACCCTTTAATTTAAAGCTGTGTCCCCTAGTAACAGCTGACTTCATTAGCGGAAAAAGGTTCTCACTGTCAACCCTATCTAAACCCCTAATCATCTTGTACACCTCTATCAAATCTCCCCTAAACCTTCTTTTCTCCAATGAGAAAAGCCCCAAGTGCCTCAGCCTTTCCTCATACGATCTTCCTACCATGCCAGGCAACACCCTGGTAAACCTCCTCTGCACCCGTTCCAGTGCCTCCACATCCTTCCTATAGTATGGCGACCAAAACTGCACACAATACTCCAGATGAGGCCGCACCAGAGTCTTATACAACTGCAACATGACCTCAGGACTCCGGAACTCAATTCCTCTACCAATAAAGCCCAGTACACCATATGCCTTCTTCACAGCACTATTTAGTTTCCAGAAGCACACAGTGTACACTTGTGTGTCTAATTTCCAGAAGCAATATGTGTATGTGGGTTCTGGATTAGTGGTGCTGGAAGAGCACAGCAGTTCAGGCAGCATCCAACGAGCTTCAAAATCAACGATTCGGGCAAAAGCCCTTCATCAGGAATAAAGGCAGTGAGCCTGAAGCACGGAGAGATAAGCTAGAGGAGGGTGGTGGGGGTGGGGAGAATGTGGGTGTCTAGTTTCCAGCAGCACACAGTGTACACGTGTGTGTCTAATTTCCAGAAGCACAATATGTACATGTGGGTGTCCAGTTTCCAGAAGCACACTGTGTACAGGTGTGTGTCTAGTTTCCAGAAGCACACTGTGTACAGGTGTGTGTCTAATTTCCAGAAGCACACTGGATACTGGTGTGCGTTTAGTTTCCAGAAGCACACAGTATACACGTGCGTGTCTAATTTCCAGAAGCAATATGTGTATGTGGGTTCTGGATTAGTGGTGCTGGAAGAGCACAGCAGTTCAGGCAGCATCCAAGGAGCTTCGAAATCGACGTTTCGGGCAAAAGCCCTTCGTCAGGAATAAAGGCAGTGAGCCTGAAGCACGGAGAGATAAGCTAGAGGAGCATGGTGGGGGTGGGGAGAATGTGGGTGTCCAGGTTCCAGAAGCACACTGTGTACATGTGTGTCTAACTTGCAGAAGCACACTGGGTACAGGTGTGTATCTTGTTCCCAGAAGTTCTGTTTGCCTGTGGACAATTCACAAAGGTTTGTATACACCTTCCAGCATGTGATGATGTTATGCTACTTTACATTAGATGAAATGATTCTGGTAGTTTGGCCCACACAGGTGTGTGTCCATTTTCCAGTACAGGTCTTGCAGATATGTGCCAGATTTCCAGCAGGCAGTTCTTATAGGTCTCTGCACACTCTCAATTCCAGCACATGCGTGTTTGCTTACTAATAGTTCAGATTTTGCAGGTGTGTTCCCACTTTCCAGTGAACAGTTTATGTAGATGCGTGTCTGCTTTCCTGTAGCACAGTCCTGCCAACATGTATCCCTTTCCAGCAGTCAATTTCTAACTGGTGAGTTTGCCCTCTTCCAGTAATACAGTCCAAATAAGTGTGTACGAGATAAAAGTCAAGGTTTCCTGCTGTCAGTAGATTACAGTACCTCATGCCCAGGATCTCTTGAAACTGTTCGGTACAGAAATGCAGACAAGGTAGGCTTTACGTTGGAAAGGAGTCTATGCTTAATTAAAGTGTAGACCAACTCTATGCACTATCGTGGAGAGAGTTTGGAGGTGGAGGGGGATGGGAAGGTGAGGGGGAGGAGTACCTTGAGAGTAGCTCAGAACCCACACTTCTGCCTAATTGCCTGGCCCAGACTGACATGACAGGCATTATTCCTCTTTAAAACAATCCCTTCTTCGTGGCAATCCTATGATGAGATAATGCCCTGCAGCAGGGGAAACGCCAATGCTGGTACCAATGATGTTGTTTTGCCTCAGGATAAAGGCACATTCACTTCACTGAGTGCAAGTATCTACAATGGAGTTACCCAGTGCCCGGATCCAGGCATCCAGTGCATCTATAATCATGGCACTTCTCTTTCCCATGAGATGTAACAAGGATTTTGAGCACATTGTATTATATGCCTGATCTGACTCTGATTTAAAATCAACAGACACACTGGGATGGACAACATTCCTCCTCAGGCAAAGCTCATACAGTTCTCAGTAATGGTACACACAGGACAAGAGATTGATTGTAGTGTTAAGAAGGTGTAAATAGCTCTCGGGCGTGCAAATGCCATGACAACCAAGACATGAAAAATGATATCACTAGGTAAATAGGCAGATGTGTTACAACTGGATTGTCAAACAGACTGTTCTTCAAAGGACAGCAATCTACATAGCTAAACAGGCCAGCCATGCTGATCTGTTTTACATGGGCATGTAGTTTGACCGAAGGGTCTGTTTCCATGCTGTACATCTCTATGACTCTAATATTGAAATGCTGAGATTCAAATATCTTGTGTGTACCTGGGTTTACATGACAAAAATTTTACTAACATTCCTGTGACGTCTAAATCAATCTAGAATATGTCTGTGCACAAGTGTTCTGTATGACATGTGTAACACACAATGGCATACAGCAGACCTTGATGACAGTTAACATGGCTGCTGCATCTGATGGAGAAAGTGAGGACTGCAGATGCTGGAGATCAGAGCTGAAAATGTGTTGCTGGAAAAGCGCAGCAGGTCAGGCAGCATCCAAGGAGCAGGAGAATGGGCTCATGCCCAAAACGTCGATTCCCCTGTTCCTTGGATGCTGCCTGACCTGCTGCGCTTTTCCAGCAGCACATTTTCAGCTGCTGCATCTGATGGTACATCGTCACATGAATGTGAAACATTGCATTCCAATCCCTTATGTGTCCAGAAATATAGAACACTTACAACACAGTAGTGAGCACTGTTGCCTCACAACACTAGGGGCCCAGGTTCAATTTCAGCTCTGAGCAACTGTTTGTTTGGAGTTTGAACATTTTCCCTGTTCCTGCAAGGTGCTCTAGTTTCCTCCCACACAGAATCCCTACTGTGTGGAAGCAGGCCATTCAGCCCACAATGACCATCCAAAAAGCATCCCACCTGGACCCACCCCATCCACATGACCCCACATTTCCCATAACTAATAAACCTAGTCTGCACATCCCTGGACACAACAGGCAATTTAGCATGGTCAATTCACTTAAAATGTACATCCCTGGACTGTGAGAGGGAGCATACACAGACACAGGGAGAATATGCAAACTCCACACAGGCAGTCGCCCAAGGGTGGAATTAAACCCAGGTTCTGGTGCTGTGAGGCAGCAGTGCTAACCACTGAGTACCATGATGCCTTAAAGATGTTTGAAGATATTCAGATTAGGGGGATTGGCTAAATTGCTCTGTAGTGTCCAGAGGTGCACAGGCTAAATGGGAAATCCAAGGATGCGGTGGATATAGGTGGGATGCTCTTCAGAGGGTCAGTGCTGACTCAAATGGCTTTTATCTGCACTCTAGGGACTCTATGACTCTGTTCCACCCTTCAGTGCAATCATGGCTGATCTGATTATGCTCAACTTCACTTTCCAGCATTTTCCCCATAATCCTTGATTTCTTTAATGATTAATTCTTTGTCTGTCACAACCTCTTTCAGCAACAGCTTTGAGCTATATGAATAGTAAGAATAGAACTGTATGAATATATTGACTGTAATATCCAATCTAGTTTATGAAGCAAGTTCTTTTCAGGGAATTAATATTTGGTCAGACATTTTTTTGTCTTGTAATTTTTACATGTAGTGCTCTCAATTTTATTATACTGAGCGCTGACAATGTTTCGTTCTGTGATTTTTTTGTGTTTAGATTTTATGCTGCTTGGTGGAATCTTTTTGCTTAATTGGAATTTTTCCTAAAAGGTTGAAGTTTTCTGGCTTCCTGTCTTTTTTTCTTTTTCCATTCTACCGTAACTGCGCACCATTCCCTAAATGACAACATCATTTTGTTTGCTCCACTGTCCATAAAGGAAAGCAATCCAATATCAGTAACTTCCAGAAAAACCCAAAGTGACTAAGAAGCTTACACAGAATCTACAGCTATGCAAGTGTCAAAATATGAAAACCTGCTTTCGGGAATTGTGCACTAAAAGCTCATTTGCCTTGATCTATGATTTTGCATCTTTATTTCCATTTAATACTAGAAGAATATCAGGAATGTACCCAAGAGAGCCATGAAGCTGGCAATACTGTAAATATTTCTAGCTTGCAACATAGTTTACGGAGTTGATCATTAGTGGAGCAGATTCAATCTGAGGATGACTGACGACCAGAAACACATGGGTTCATTTTAATCTTGATGAAGACCTTAGTAAATGCAGTTTCATGCATGAAGCAAGCGCCTAACAAGATATCAACAAGTAAAGCATAGGTGTAAACAGGGCAATAAGTTATTCAGTGTCTTATCAAAAATATAAGGCTATTACAAACAGGAGAAGGAATTGACTATTTAAGGCTCAGATAGGCACATTTTTAGCATCTCAGGCTATTGAGGGATATGGGGAATGGGCAGAAAGTGAAGCTGAAGTTCAGAATAGCATGGAGTCCATGCTATTTATCCATGGAGTCAGGCTTAACAACCATTTCATGTTGTCCTGCTCCTATTTCCTATGAAAGAGCAAAGCAGTGTGATTAATTGAATTATTGTTTCAAAAAGTTGGCTCAGGTATGAATGGTTGAATGCCCTTCTTCTGTGTTGTAAAATAGGCGAGGTTCCACACCAGTATTTCTGGCTGTTATATTTGACTATGATATGCGTGTGTGTGAGCTAATATGACTCAGGTTATCATTAATTAAAAGGTCTTAAGTCAGACTGTCATGATTCCTATGGATGGCAAACAAATTTTCTAAATATTCTATACATTTAAAGAAAGGTTCACTTGTTAACACTGCATTGTTCCTTCCTTTTGGCTGGTGACATATTTTTATATTGGTACATTTGTTACATTTGAGTTTGAGATATGCACAATAGACATGGAGGCTCCTGAATAATTCAGAAACCAAAAGGTAATTAAATGTAATTAATATTCTTAATTGCTGCTTTCTTCCTGAACTATAAACATATTGCTAATGCTTTAATCTTATGTATTAGAAAATGGGGACCTTCATCCACTAAAGCTGACGTTCACAATTTGTAGCATTATTTCTGGAACTGCTACTTAAACCATCAGGAAATATTGCCTAATGTCCAAACATTAATTTATAATTAAATAATTAAGGGTTGTCAAGATTAATATGCAAGTACTGACTGTCCTGGGCACTCCATGACCATTTGGTTAATCAGAATCTAATGTAAGTTACTCCTGGCACACCTCAAGAAAGTGCTCACTCATATCCTGAGAGTGGGCCATCTTGAGAACTGGCAAAGTGAAAGAAGTCTGGAGAATAAAGCTCTCCTTTGAAAACATCTTTCAGAGTTTAATATAGCTCACAAGAATTTGTGGGATCCTGACAACAGCTAGCATTCAGAAGGTTGCACCTCGGAGTGCAGTTGAGGAATAAACACAAACATCCCCCAACTGATTTGGTGTATTTATACAATGAGTCACTGAGCAAGCAAATCAGAAAGGATCCAAATTCTATCCTAATTCTGTATTAAATTATCTTAGCCGGGATAGGGCTACAGCAGTAGCTTTTAGCATGCTAGATTTAAAAGGAAAAGATTGAAGATTCCCACACCTGATTGCAGGAGGTTGAGACTTGCAAAGGTGCTCATTTATGGATAGGAGATGCAGATGGGATAAGGCCTGGTGCTATATGAATAGAATAGAATAGCAATTTATTGTCACTTGTATTTATGAAAATACAGTGTTTGGATATAAGTTGCTGCAATTCAGCACCATTTTAATTATGGAAATTCTAAAAAGAAATAATTAAGACAAAGTTAGGATAAAGTTCAACTTTTGTTCCATCCACAGCTCCTGGGTTTCTGGACTGGCAATAGGATGCTACCCCTGAAGCTGTCCCTTAGGCCGCCAAAGCAAAGATTTCCACACCAGATCCATTGTGCCGCCACCGCCAAACATCAACACTGAAGTCACTGCATTGCTGCCAGAGTAAGGAAGGACAGATCAGATTCACCATGCTGAAGCCATTGCCACTTCAGTTGCCGTTTGAAGCAGCCACATTGTCGCCATAGCAACAAGGAACGAATCCGAACCACCAAGTTGCCACCACCATAGCCGCTGCTGAAACCACTGCACTGCCGCCAGGAAGAACGGAACAGCTGCACTGATGATGAAATCTTTGATAAAGCTGCAGGTGCTATGACCGTGAGGAATGGACGTCCTGAGCCACCAGGCTGCCACTGCCGCAACAGGCCCTCACAGTCACCTTCCTCCACCACAGCTGCAGAAAAGAAGCAAAGGTGAGCTTTGCTGCAAAGGAGAAATGAAGAAACAAAACAAAAAAAAAACAAAGAATAACGTGGCTGCCTATGCAATCTGAAGCAGGAGCCCAAACATTTCCTACCCTCCCATCACCTCCATCTTGAAAAACAAAACCTGTTACTGTTCAAGCCATTGGCATCCTCATGTGAACAATGGCTGCTTAGGCAAGGTGCTGGAGCTCCAGCAGAGTGAATTTTAATGGGGTTTTATCAATCTCTTATGACAACTTAGAAAAATTAACAGAAAGCCTTAGAAATAAGAGTGGGGGAGAATTATGAAGAAATGGGAAGGTGATGATCTAGCGGTATTATTGCTAGGATATTAATCCAGAGACTCTGGCTAACTGGGTTCAAATCGCACAATGGCAGATGTTGGAGTTCGTGTTCAATAAAGGAAAAAATCTGACATTATGAGTCTAATAATGATCATGCAACCATTGTTGATTTGTGGGGTAGGTTCATCTGGTTCACTAATGGCATTTAGGGAAGGAAGTCTGCTGTCCTTTCGTAGTCTAACCTACATGTGACTCCAGACCCACATCAATGTGATTGGTTCTTAACTGCCCACTTGGCAATTAGGGATGAACAACAAATGCTGGTCCAGTCAGTGAATATTAAACATTACATTTTAAAAAACCAAATGACTCATGTACTCAAAGGATCGCAAATTCTTACCATTTTCTATGATTTATATTTGAGCATTATCTTTCTGTATTGCATCTAGTCTAATGTGTGGTTGGTGTGGGGGGTCATGAGGGGGCCAAAAATGTGAAAGAGAAGGTGAATTTGAGGAGAAATAAAATGAAACTGTTTAACTCCACAGGAATTTCTTTCTTCGTCCAAGAAAATGATGGGAAGAGGCAAAATAAATGCAAAAGAAAGCAATCATTTCAAGCAAGTCAGCTGCCAAAAAAACACAGCCCAGAAGCATTAAAGATGTGAATAAAAGTCAAAATTAAATCTTATGATAATCTGCAGATGAAAGTAAGTTGGATTTTTTTTGGAAAGAAAGCAGAGTCAATGTTTTGGGTCCATTGACCCTTCTACAGAACTGAAGAACTTCCATTCTGAAGGATTGTTGGACTCGGTACATTAACTTTGCTTTCTCTCCACAGATGATGCCAGACCTGAGTTATTTCAGCAATTTTTGATTTTGCTTCTGAATTTCAATATCGGCCGTTCTTTGGTATTCTGTTTAAATTGGATATGTTGCTTGTTGAACCTCAGTGATTTCTCTGATCAAGTCTGCTTCCCTTTCTGGTACAAGTCAGATTGCACACTTATGTAATGCCCATTCACACACACACACACACACATGCACACATGCGTACACACACACACACACACGTACACACAGACATACAAGGCATTTCACTTGGGCACCACTGACACACAGTGGGTGGAATATTCCCTCAGGTTTAAAAAACAATGACTCTGATTGTGAATTTTCAGTGTAATGCAAATCCTCCTGCAGTTTCCAATCTTTCTTCCAGTTGTAAACAATATTGAGACACATTGAAACATAAAGGAAGGTTACTGTGCTTCTGCCGTCTGGACAAGAGCCTTCAAATCCATGAATCCTAATTAATTCAAGGTGTTGGCATCAGAGTGATAGTTAATTGTATGTGTATAAGGAACAAATATCCATAAATGTCAGACTCTGGTGTACAGCTCTGGTGTCTTCTACATTGCAGCTCTGGGTTTGAAATTTTGATCTAAACCTAGTAAATTTCCCAAATACTATAAATGAAGGGTGAAAAATGAAGTTGTACACAGTTGTAACCAGATTCTACTCATCCACTGAAGCAAGAGAATTCCAATGAGAGGCCCCCTTAGGCAGATCTACCACTTGCTCCCTTTTGTAAATGCAGGGATACTCTGGCTTTCTTGATAAGTCCAATCAAACTGTGATACATCTACTAAAAGCTCCAAAATGCAGGACTGAAACTCTTAATGATATAGCCCAGGAACTCATTTTGAAAGATGGAGATTTTGTTGCTCTGGTCTTGTTTAAGATCTCCTGTATTGTATCTGAGTGGCATGGTATCACTACAACCTTCAGGGCTTCTGTCAAGGTGGCCACTGTTACAGGTGTCAGCAGTGTTAACCAAGTACACTAGTGTCTTTAGTCCCTGCTTTGGGTTGGAGTAGTGTATAGGCACTGTCATCATAGACTCTGTTTGATGTTCTGGGGTCATGGGTTTGAATCCCACCATAACAGAGGATGAAATTTGAATTTAATTGATTAAAAAAAAAGTATGAAATTAAAAACTGGTCAAATGGTGACATATGGCTGGTTAACTAAAGCCCTTTTTCTCTTTAGGGGAAGAAAGTCCTTACCCGTGTTGCCTGCATGTAACTCCATACTCACAGCAATGCAACTGACTGTTAACTGTCCTCTGAAATATCATGTCAAGCTACTCAGTTGTATCAAGGTGTGACAAATTCTGATAAAAGAAATGAAACTAGATGGACCAACTATCATCAATCAAGACACTGAACAGCATACACAGCCCTACTGACCCTGGAAACTCTTCACCATTAACATCTGAGGACTTGTAACAACATTAAAAGAACAGTGTCTCAGACTAGCAATCAAAAACTTACATTTTCTTACTGACAGAATCACACCTTGCATAAATTGTAAGGCAACACCATCACCAGCCCTTGCTATATCAGAACTCAAGAACTTAGAACTCACTGGATTTGAAATATTAATTCCGTTTCTTGATCCACAGATGATGCCAGACCTGCTGAGTTTCTCTAATAGGTTTGGTTTTTGTCTGAGTCCTCAACATTGACTCCAGACCCAATGAAGTATCATAGCAACTCAGTACTGACCACCCTTCAACTAATGAAGCAGTGTTCCTTCACGTTGAAAGCTATTTGGAGGACACACTGAAGGTGGCAGGGGCACAGGATAGAGTTTGCATATGGTATGACCATAAGATCATAAAATATCAGGACAGAATTAGGCCATTGAGCCCATTGAGTCTGCTCCACCACTTGATCATGGCAAATATTTTTCTCAACCCCATTCTCCTGCCTTTGCTCTGTAATTTTTGATTCCCTTACCAAACAAAGACCATCTCTATCTTAAAGACACACAATGACCTGGCTTCCACAGTCTTCTGTGGAAACAAGTTCCACAGATTCAACTTCTTGAAAAAGAAATTCTTCCATATCTCTGTTATAAACGGTCATCACCTTCTGTCCAAGGCTGTGCCCCCAGGTCCTAGTCTCTCCTACTATTGGAAACATCTTCTTCATTTACACTCTATTTACATTCAGCATTTTATAAGTTTGAATGAGATGCCCCTTCTTCCTCTAAACTCCATCAAATACACTCTCAGAGTCCATAAGACTATAAGAAATTAGGCCATTCAGCGCATTGAGTCTGCTCCACCATTCTATCATGGCTGGTAAGCTTCTCAACCCCATTCTTCTGCTTTCTCCCCAACACCCTTTATTCCCTGGATATTCAAGAACCTAACTATCGCAGTCTTAAATATACTCAATGACTTGGCCTCCACAGCCTTCTGTGTCAATGAATTCCATAGATTCACTACTCTCTGGCTGAAGAAGTTTCTCCTTATCTCCGTTCTGAAAGGTCTTCCCTTTTCGCTACGGCTGTGCCCTCAGGTCCTAGTCTGTCCTACCAATGGAAACATCTTCCCAACATCTACTGTGTCCAGGTTATTCAGTATTCTGTATGTTTCAATTAGATCGCCCATATCCTTCTAAACTCCATCGAGTATAAACCCAGAGTCCTCAAACGTTCCTCATGTGTTAAGTTCTTCATTTCTGGGATCATTCTCGTGAACCTCCTCTGAACACAATCCAGGGCCAGTACATCCTTCCTGTGCTATGGGGCCCAAAAATGCACACAATACTCTGACCAGACCCTGATAGAGCCTCAGGAGTACATCCCTGCTTTCATGTTCAAGTTCTGTCAAAATAAATGCCATCATTGCATTTGCATTCCTAACTACTCACTCACCCTGCAAGTTAACCTTGACAGAATCCTGGACTACAACTCCCAAGTCTCTTTGCACTTCAGAATTCTGAATTTTCTCCCCATTTAGGAAACAGTCCTTGCCTCTATTCTTCCTACCAAAGTGCTTGACCTCACACTTTCCCACATCGTACTTCATCTGCCATTTCTTTGCCCACTCTCCTAACCTGTCCAAATCTTTCTGCAGTCTCCCCACCTCCTCAATGTTACCTACCCCTCTACCTATCTCATGTGACAAGCCCTTCACTCCCCAGATCATTCTTGTGAATCTCAACAGGAACCTCTCTAAGGTGAGCACATCCTTCCTCAGATACAGGGCCCAAAACGGCTCACAATATTCCAAATACGGTCTAACCAGAGCCTTATACAGCCTCAGCAGTACGTCCCTGCTCTGTATTCTAGTCCTCTCAAAGTAAATACAAACATTGCTTTTGTCTTCCTAACTGAACCTATATTTTAACTCTAAGAGAATCCTGAATTAGGATTCCCTTGTGCTTCAGATTTCTGAAGTCTTTCCCCATTTAGAAAATAGTCTATGCCTTTATTCTTCCTACCAAAGTGCGTAACCTCAAACTTTCCCACGTTGTATTTTACCCGCTACGTCTTTGTACACTCTCCTAGCCTGTCCAGGTGATGGTGCTGTATGTATATCTTTACCTTCAGAAGTATCATAGAGCAGACCCTAGAGCATTGATTTCAAGAAGGCTTTCAAAACATCCATCAGTGATCACTCTGGTGCCACCAAAGATTTATTGTCTGAAGGTACATCTCCAGCTGCTGCAACAAGACCAGCACAGGCACACTTTCAACATTCTCTCCGCAATATGGGAAAACTTTATAATCTCCCATTCTATGTCCGCTCATTTTTTGAGCTCACTCTGAAGGAGGTGATGTTGAAGCTGACAGGGGCTCCGCTATTCAATAAGTTCTGGACTGATCTGTTCGTGTTGTGAACTCCAAACTCCCACTGATAGCTTTTGATTCCCCTGCTTAACTAGAATATATTTGCTTCTGCCTCCACCAGATCGGAGGAGAAGATGGGGTTGATCAAAGAAGACTTGGTGAAGTACTTCTAAGGAGGAACTTCAGGAACAAGATACCAAACATTGCAACAAAAGAGATTGTGATGGATTGAAGCTTGTGGCAGAGTCTATTGTCCTGCGTGGGACCACTGGAACTAAGTCTAAATCTCTTTCCACAGAAGCTGCATGACCTGTTGAGTGTTTTCAGTAGGGAATTCTATTTTTATTAGTTTTATTTAGTCATCTCACATTTCTATGTAGAATTCACACCAGTAGCCTTATTTTCATACATAGCAATCGGGTTATTTGGTTTAGAGATCAAACAACCGCAGAAAGAGAGGGTATAGAATTCTACTGAATGTTGCTCTATTATTTACATTGATGACTAAATTTTCAGCAGTGACTGGTTTTGCTTACATCTGTATTTTTGTTAGTTGGGAACAGGTGGGTACAGTTAGGTTTTAAATGCTTTCTGCCACTAGCAGAGTGACTGACTTGGTACAGCGAATAATAAGAACTTAGTGTTTGAAGAAAGCTTCAAGTGTAATGTGGACAGAGGAACTGTACGAACATTGTTCATATTATTTATTTGCTATTGCAGTTCTCTGAGATTCCAGCAGCTCTATGTCAATCAACAGTTGCCAGCAAATAGTTAGTCTGTTCCACAGCCAAAGGGTAGGATGTTCTAAATGCACATGAGTCAATAGGATGAAATGAGAAGTAATGGGTTGGAAGTCACCAACTATGTTGTACAAGTGTACAGAACAGAAAGAAGCTATTTAGCCCAATGAAATATTACTAAAATAAAGAGAGTCTTTGTCATCTACTGGTTGTCCCAAAGCACTTTAAGCAAATGAGTTATTTTTGAGGTAAGTAAATGAAGTTACCGTAGTGTTCTCTTCTTACAGGGAGACAACTGGTGGCGGTTTAACCTGAGGGGCATCAAGCCTCAGGCAAGGGCAAGTTTAAGAAGGTAGAGCATTCACAGTGACCTTAGACAGTGCAGGAATTGACCCCATGTTATTGACATCACTTTGCATTACAAACCACCCATTTAGCCAACTGAGCTAAAATCTATAGGCATAGACAAAAACCAATTTTCACACAAGATTCTAGAAACAATAGCTGTACTAAATATTAAGTTATATTTGCTTTGATGGTGTTGGTTAGTTATAATTCTAATTCTTCAGCATAATAGCCATGATATTAAAGTATTCCAGTAGCAATGAGAAAAGGGAATAATCAGGGAGCTTAGGCCTGAGAATTTAGAGGTAGCTTCTATTCCTGATTATATTGCAATGTCACAGAAGGAGAGGGTATATAGGATATTGATAAAAGCAAAATACGATGAATCCTAGAAATCTAAAATGAAAGCAGAGTGCTGTTTAAGGACTATGTACTTTTGATTTTGTGCTTTTTTAAAATTGTGAACTGAAATAAGAATGAGCCACATTAAACAAAGGTGTTTGACAGAGTGACTGCAGTTTTGGAAAGCATGCAACCTGACACCATGCCAAGCTTCTTATAAACAACTGTTTGAACAAGCAGTATCTGAAGAGTTGAGTTGCAGATGACTTGCAGCCGAGGGCCTGTGTACAGATACAGCTTTTGCTGGCAACAAGAAGTTGAGTTGTCTATGGACTAGTGACCAGTTATCAATGACACTTCTGTCTGTCAATAATTGTGTGATTGATTCTCAGGTAACTGAACAGCTTGGAGCTAGGAACGAGGGTATAAAGAGTGAGAAGACTACAGTTCTTCTCCAGCTCAGGAATGGTTTCCATGTTCCCTGTCATCAAAATTCACTATTAACCTGAATAAAACACATTTGTCTTTCCAGAAACAGTTGTTGTAAGTTTCACTGATAAATCAGAGACTTTTTATAGGTGTTTCATAAGAAGTGTTGCAGATTGAATGAAACATTAAAGATGAATTAATTTTTATGACTTGGAGATGTCGGTGTTTGACTGGGGTGGATAAAGTTAAAAATTACACAACACCAGATTATAGTCCAACAGATTTATTTGGAAGCACTAACTTTCGGAGCACTGCTCCTTTACCACCTGATGTAGGAGTGGTGTTCCGAAAGCTAATGCTTCCAAATAAACCTGTTGGACTATAACGTGGAATTGTGTGATTTTTAACTTAATTTTTATGAAGCTTCTCCTTATTCTTGCTGTATATATTTAATAAATTTTGCTGCTACATTTGATCCTTAGTCCCATGAGCAATAAACACTTTTCCATATTGTTTGTGGATTTGACCTATGAATAAATTCTCCTGTGCTTCAAATCAAGTACTAATAGGCGCAACTATGAAATGGAAAAGTTGTGGAAAGTTCTTTGCATACAATTATAACTAGGATGGACATGTATCAAATTTGGGAATCTCTCATTTCTATGCTAGCTGTGGGCTTAATATTTCAAAGACAGTGCCAGAGTTGAAGAAATGGCGATCAACCACTGTTGGTATGAGTGCCAGCCAATCATATAGCTGGTACTCATACTACTGATTGTTTCATGACAACATAGTTTGTATTTATAAATAACTATCTATAACCAATCCCACACAGATTGATTGCAGTTATGATTCCATTTTGGAGCTGTAGCAGTAACAGTAGAATGCTATAGTGAGATACATTTTCACTGTACTACAGTGTCTATAAGCTGTATATTATACTATTGTTACACACTGAGGACACTCACCATCCCTTTTTTTCATATATCTGCCTGTCCAGGCACTACCTCCCTTCCTGGCTTCTCAATTAAGAATCCAAACCCCTCACCTAAGCCCATTCAGGCTGACATCACCTTCCGTGACAATCCCAACTCCAGTCTTATCTGGCCCTAACTCCAGGATTTACAATCTTGGCACTGATTGTAGTCTTGGTCCTGGCCACCAATGCTGGTATTGCTGGGATGACAGAGCTGCTGGGACAGTCAGATTGTCTACAGTTCTCTGAGGTGGAACTTTGGGCTAAGCAAGGGGGTGGAAATCCCGCCTCCAGCCAATGGATATGTAACTACTATAATCAGTTGGGAAATGCACCATTCATCTTATTTTTATCAAACAATGGAAAGTCAGATCTGAAGTCTGCTGAGCTACATTGATTAAATAAAAGATATGTTTTAAAACATAAACTTTACACTTGTGCAACTGATAGTCACTTTTTCTGGGTCAATATTGCCAACTATTTTTCTTCAGACGTACTCAATCTATTTCTTTAACAATTCCTCTTTTGAGTTAATGCAAGGTTGAAAGTTTGCAAGAAAATGCAGTTGCCAAATGTTCTGTTTATTGCTATCCATCTAGTCTGTTGATGTAAATTAAGACCAGATCTGAGTGTTGCTTACAATGCCAGTTGAGTACACCACGTAACAATTTGGAATTTGTGGTCCATTTAAACCTAGTTGAATCTGCTCTGTATTATTTGGCCTGACTGAGGTTTTTGGCTCGCTGTCATAAAGCAGTTACCTTTCTTTTAAACCTTTGTTCGAATTTATCAGCTGCAATACATATTATCCAGAGCCTCATGAAATGAGTCAATGTAGAAGCTCCTATCACAATTCCACTCCCCTACATCCACACTTGAAAACTCATAAATATTATAAGTTGACTCTAATGGTGAAACAGTCCTGATATTAATCACTTGGCTAAAGACTTTTTGGGGTGGAGGAAATGTTTTTCATGTAAACATTTTCTTTATTAGCAGAACTTCAAATATCAAATTTCTGCAGAAATTGAAAATGCAGCTCAAATTTAAGTTATAAACTGAGCAGTGGTTTAAAGAAAATATAATTATTTTGTCATTTGCTACATTGATTTGTTGAAAAGTAGCTGGCTGCTAATGGCTGCTGTTTTACAGATAAGAAAATCACTAATATTAATCACTGAAATACAATTTATTTGACACAATATGATACAATAGATGCTGATAAAATTTTGGTTGAACTATGCTTAAGTGATTTTTGTGCTTACCATGGATAATGTCTCTTTCAGATTGCCCAAATGCACACTAACTTATTTTCTGCTCCATGCCATTGTGAAACCACTTAGAAGCTTATGTCCATTTTCCACTTGCTATGTATAAATATGCTATCTGCTACCATCCTGATGAGAAAGGTTTAGATGAAGGAAATTAGCTGGTATTTTGGATTAAACTATATCTTTACTGTGCAGAACTCATGATAGTACCAAATCTCAACTGCTTCTTTTGGAATAAATAAAATTTACTGCTTTAGGTTTTTTTTTCATATTGTCTTTAGTATCAGATGTTAATCAGTGTACTAACAGCAGTATGTCTCAATGATTCCTAATTCTCCAATTTTAAAATTTAAACTTCTATTAAATTTTAAATCAGTGATGATAGCAACGCAAATCCAACATAACCAGTGCTCCATTTAAAACATTATCCAATCAATCCCTATAATTTTGATAGTCGAGAGTGAGGTGCTGGAAAAGCACAGCAGGTCACGCAGATTCTGAGGAGCAGAAGAGTTGACATTTCGAGCATCAGCCCTTCATCTCCTGCTCATCAGATCTCAGATCTCTGATCTCCAGCATCTGTAGTCCTCAAATTCTCCTATAATTTTGATGGGACAGGACCTCAGTTATTTTAAGTTACAGGAAGGGGTAGAAGGGAAGGTTGTGGGCAAAGTGATGGAGGGAATTTTGAAAAAGAAAACAAATGTGTTTGAGCCCTGGAAGTTTGAATATCAGAATTATATAAAATAACAGAAATTTAGCTGCCCTGTTGGGCTTGTGTTGACTCCAAAAGAGCTATAATCTTATTCCAGTATATCTCATGACCCTCAGTTTTCTTTTTCTCATATATGCCCAATTGATATTCAATGGCCTTGCTACAACCTAGGGGTTACCTTTGTTCAAAAATAGACCTGGACTACACATAAATATTGTGGGTGTAAGAGCCAGTCAGAAGCAGCATATCCTGCAATGACTAACTCATCTACAAGGCACAAGCAGAAGTGTTGTGGAATACTCTCCACTTTCCTGGATGATGGCAGTTCCAACAATATTTATGTAGCTTGACACCATCCAGGGTTGAAATGTGTGGTGCTGGAAAAGCACAGCAGGTCAGGTAGCATTCGGGGAACAGGAGAATTGACGTTTCAGGCATAGGTCCTTCATCAGGAATTGGGGCGAAGGGGACTGGGAGGAAAATAGGAGGGTGGGGGTGGGGATGAGGCAAGATAGCTGGGAAAGCGATTGGTCAATGCAGGTGAGGGGTGATAGTAATAGGTCAGAGGGGAAGGTGGAGTGGATAGGTGGGAAGGAAGATGGACAGGTACGAAGCTTAAGAGGGTGGTACCAAGTTGGTAGGTTGGAGCTGGGATGAGGTTGGGGGAGGGGAGATGTGGAAAGTAGTGAAGTCAACGTTGATGCCATGTGATTGGAGGGTCCCAAGCTGGAAGGTGAGACGTTCTTCCTCCAGATGTTGGGTGGCTTGGATTTGGCAGTGGAGGAAGCCCAGGACTTGCATGTCCTTGACAGAGTGGGAGGGGGAATTGAAGTGGTTGGCCACAGGGCAGTGGGTTTGTTTGGTGTGTGTGTCCCAGAAATGGTCTCTAAAATGTTCTGTGAATTGATGTCCTGTCTCCAATGTAGAGGAGACCACGTTGAGAGCAACGGACACAATAGATGAGATATTTGGATGGGCAGGAAAATCTCTGCTGGATGTGGAAGGATCCTTGACACCATCCAGGATGAAGCAACCACTTGATTGGCTGATTGGCTTGATGAGGAGAAATTGAGGACTGCAGATGCTGGAGATCAGAGTCAGAAAGTGTGATGCTAGAAAAGCACAGCCAGTCAGGCAACATCTGAGGACCAGTAGAGTCGACGTCTTGAGCGTAAACCTTCAAGCATTCCTGATGAAAATGCTGCCTGACCGGCTGTGCTTTTCCAGCGGCACCTTTTTGATTGGCTTGATTGATCCACAAATATTCCCTCCTTTCACCATCAACACTCAGTGACAGCTGTGTGTTTCATTTACAAAATATATTGTAGAAATTCACCAAGGATCTTTAGTCAGCACCTTCCAAACCCATGACTGCCAGCATCTTGAAACTTTATTTTTTTGGTCATATGAGTAGGTGGCAGGCGAGTTTTGAAGAATGGTTTTCCCTGCCCACCATAGAAGTGCTTGTGATAGCTGACAATGTAGGCAGTCTGGGTTGGTAACCCTACTGGCATGTTATGGTCTCTCTTGTTGCTACAGTATGCACTCAGCAGATTGAGCCCCTTCATCCACATCATGTGCCTCCTTCCCACTTTGCCTCCTCCCTTGCCTTCACATTCTTGTCTTCTTATCTATTTACCATGGCTAATCCACCATATCCTTGGCACATCCCTGGAGATTACGGGGCAATTTAGCATGGCCAAAACTAACCTACACACCTTTGGACTGTGGGAGAAAACCAGAGCACCCAGCAGAAAACCCAAAGACACAGGTGAACGGGCAAACTTCACACAGACAGTCACCCAAGGGCAGAATCAAATTCAGGACCATAATGCTATGATGTAACAGTGCTAACCACTGGGCCAACATGCCACCCATACTTTCAGCTGAATAAATAATGCCCATATTGGACACGAGTAATAATGTAGTGATGATCTATTGCGGTGTCTACCAGTTTGAGCTGCATTATTATTGCTTGCCAAAAAGCATTTTCAAGTTGAGTAAAATTTTATGAAAAGAAATCACAATTCTTAGGGCATTATTAGCCCCAGCAGAATAATGTATTACTTTCAGCTGAGATAATTCTTTGCGTATCTATATTTATTCCTCCTGCATCATAACTCTATTATTGTTCTAAAAAATTAGGGAGCATGATTGCATCTAAAACTCATAAAAGAAAAACTAATATTGCACACAGACATTTTTGCAGTCATCCAAAGTCTACATAATTTTATCCTAAGTATGTTAGATAGAATCTCTGAAAACTATTGATATACTGATATAATAAAGTTAAATCACATCCTGTCAAAGTGGGATGTAGCTTGTTAAACGATTCTGTCAGAAACTTTATGTTAAAGAGGTATCATCTCTTCTTCCCATATTCTCCTTCATTCGCAACAGTGCCCCAACCTCAACTCAATTCTCAATCTTCATGTTGGAGTTGAGGTGGGGAACACTTTCAATATAAACCAAGTGCCTGACAGAATTAGGCAGAAGTCTTGTTTTATGGCCGTCCTGATTTCATTCCCATTGAAGTCAGTACAGAGCAATTTAGTCTGGATTTAAAATTAGCTCACCAATCCTGTGGGTTTCCTATCCAGTTAGGTTAAACATAGTCCTGTTTATACCTTTAGCAAATAGTCATTTGCATGCACTTCCAGTATGAAGCTATCGGAAGTAGGAGCACTAGAATAGTTCTTCTTCTTGATATATGTGTGTTCAGGCCAATTGCAACATTTTGCTACAAATTTGGCTGAAATCAGAAAATTCAGTGAAGAACTAAAAGCAAACTGTCCAGCAGTTGGCCTTTTTTTTCTTGACTGATCACTGCTTTAACCAGAAACCCATCAGCAATCTTCTTTAGATACTATCTTTACTCAGACATCTCTGTAATATATAACTCATGTCAAGACTTGTTCCTGAGGTATATGAGAAAAACAAGTCTCTCTTTAAATTTACAAATGGAATCAAGTAATCTTAAATATAAGTGTACATGAAGGTTTAAATCACTTCTTTGTGTTGTTACAAATATTGATATGTTTTGTGTCTATTGCTGCAGTACTACCATTTTCAGATTGCGTCCAGAAATCTTAGCCACTGCCTATGAAGATGGGAAAGCCTGCTGGATTTTCAAACAATCGGTCAGCTAAATTCAATGCTGGTGGGTTGTCTAACAGAATTAATATCCAAAATGAGGGAGTTATGGCCACCAATTGCTGGCTAGTGAGAAGTTCCACCTAACCAGCAATGTGTAAAATTGTTCAGGTATGACTGTTGTTGTGGAGGTTGGAGGAATGGGGAGGGGGGAGGTGGACAGATAGATATTGGGGATAGGGTATCACCTTTTGCATGAGACTTAAAAGTGAGGCACAGTGTGCACTCTCAGATGGAATTTGAAGATCTACGTCAACAAATTGAGGACAACATTTTCTGCAGTTTCCCCAACCAATGTTTATCCCACAGTCAACATCAGTTAAACAAAACACAGCTTATCTAGCCATTTAACTCATGAGTATGAGAGTCAGTTATGACTAAATTGGCTGCTATATTTCCAGACACCAGCATGGCGATTACACTTGCAAACATACTTAATTGGCTGTAGCATGCTTTGGAACATCTTGAGAGTGCGAAAGGCACTCTCAATTTAGATTCAAGCTAATTTTTATTAGGAATCATGTATGCAGACTAAACCCTGTTGTGTTATCTGTTGTTTGTGCTTGGCAATTGTTGTGGTGATTTTTTTTATTCACCCATTTGATGTGGTTGATGCTGACTAGGCAAAATTAGTTGCCCATCCTAAGTTCCCCTTCAGAAGGTTGCGGTGAGCTGCCTTCTTGAACTGCTGCTGTCTATGTGCTATGGATACACCCAGAATGCCATTAGTGGTAGAGTAGGGGATATGCTGGGTCATAAGATTGCCAATTGTGTTGCAGTATGATTCTTCTGCTGTTGATGACCCACAGTGCCTATGGGTATCCAACTCTGTCTGACATCTATCCCAGTCAGCATGGTAATAATGCCACAAAAGATGATAGAGAATATTTTCAATATAAAGGCAGGACTTTGTCTCCACAAGGACTGCGCGGTGGGTCACTCTTACTACAACTGTAATGGACAGATGCATCTGCAGCAAGATGGGGGTCAAGCATATTTTTTCCCAGCAGATACAAAGTAGCAGCTATTCCCTTTTGGACTTGACCAGCTCTGCTGCAGCAAGCCATTCTTGATGGTGGACATTGAAATCCCAACCCAGAGTACATTCTTTACCATTGTCGACATCAGTGTTTCCTCCTAGTGTTCAACATGGAGGGGATGGTACGTGGTAATCAGCAGGAAGTTTCTTTGCCCATGTTTGACCTGATGCCATGAGATTTCATGAGGTCCAGAATCAATGTTGAAGACTCCTAGGGCAACTCCCTGTCAACTGTATACCATTGAACAACCATATCAGCTGGGCATATTCTGCCAGTGGGAAAGGATATACCAAGGAATTGTGATAGTGCTGCCTGTAAAGTGTAATTCCATGAGTATAGCTATGTCAGGCTGTTGTTTGAGTAATCTGTAAGAGAGTTCTCTCAATTTTGTCACTGGTCCCCAATAGTTACTCAGGAAGACTTTGCAGGATTGACAGGGTTGTATTTGCTGTCATGATTTCCAGTGCCTTAGTCGATGCCAGGTGATGTGTTCAGTTTTGTTCCTCTTTACCTTTCCAAAGTTGATATAACTGAATGGCTTGATGGGCCATTTCAGAGCACAGTTAAAAGTGAACCACATTGCTATCAATCTAATGGAGACGAGACAGGGTAAGGACAGCTGTTTCCTTCCCTAAGGACATTAGTGAACCAGATGTTATGAAAATCAATAGTATCATGGTCATTAGATTGTTGTGATGTGTCAGTGATTAAGCAGTGTTTCACTCATCCCAGTCTTCACATTAGTTTCCTCCATCATCTTCCTGTGAGCCTACATCACATTAATATTCTTGGATTGACCAAATTATGTCGGGTATATTTTTATGATGCCTGTTGAGATTGATAATTTTAAAAATAAATTTCTAGATTCAGGTTTTGTAACATTTACTGTAACAAACAATGAAGTTACATTTTGAAGGCAAATTGTACTTTGAATAATGAAAGCAACATTCCTGTTCCTATGTCACACTCTACACAGAATCACAGTTCTTACAGCAAACAGAACAGACACTTGCAGCTTCAATGAATTCACATTTTCCCCAATTCACTAAAGAGGAACCTTGAGTGCCCATTTATCTGTGCTTTCCTTGGTTTTTGTAAACTTTTCTAAACTTACAACCAAGAGTACAGACTATCCAATGATTCTCCCTCCCTGGTTATACCAGGACAAATCTGTGGGGATTCTCAGAAGGCTGGAGAATGTATCTATTTGACTAAACATCATCTCCTTCTTGCATCTGTATCTGGTCATTTGTAAAGCCAGGCAGCTTCTTCTCTGGGCTGTCCATTCAAAAACTACTGTTTCAATGTGACCTTCATTAATTTGTATAGAAGCATAGAACCTGATAGAATGCATCCACACAGTTATGCTAATTCCTTATTCCTGCCCTTAATGTGTTTTCATTTTAGAAGTAAGTGGACAGAAAACAGATGTACAACCAGGATGTTGAGGACTCACAGTCTTGACTGCAAACTCGCAGACTGCTGATACTTTAAAAAAAATTAAATCAACCTGCTCAGACTTGTTATGACACACCGCTGGAGCCGATAGGATGTGTATCTGGGTCTCTGGCTCAGAAGTAAGGATACGCCCACTGAACCAAAGATCCCTCTCTGGTCCCGTGGGCGAAAAGCAAACCGCTTTACCTACCCACCACTTGCTTACAGAAACCATGTCTGTTTTTAGCCAAAGAAAACCTACCCATAATGCCACTGGCACCTCAACTTGACCACACTCATATCAGCAACTAACAGT
Organism: Chiloscyllium punctatum; assembly: GCF_047496795.1. NCBI lineage: Eukaryota > Metazoa > Chordata > Chondrichthyes > Orectolobiformes > Hemiscylliidae > Chiloscyllium > Chiloscyllium punctatum. The sequence continues at coordinate 16,576,655 of NC_092743.1, forward strand.
GAAATGAAACATTACCTAAACTGTTTCCCGACTGAAGAAGTACACAACTTAGGTGATCTGCTAACTGGTTTTCCTATCTCACAATGGTATCACCGCTCCTGAAGCCCGGAGGGCATTCCTTGTTTCCCCAGATACTCAATCCCCACAAAGCCCACGCAGACTAGGTGGTACCAAGATACCTGACAAAAATGAACACTAGGTGAAAGTGAGGACTTCTGATGCTGGAGATTAGAGTTGAGAGTGTGGTGCTGGATAAGCACAGCAGGTCAGGCAGCATCCGAGGAGCAGGAGAATCAACGTTTCGGGCAACAGCCCTTCATCAGGAATGAGGCTGGGAGTCTTGGGTGGGGGTAGAGAGATAAATGGGAGGAGGTTGGGGTGAGGAGACGGTGGCTGAGAGTGCAATAGGTGGATGGAGGTGGGGGTAAAGGTGATAGGTTGGTGGGGAGGGTGGAGTGGATAGGTGGGAAGGAAGATGGACAAATGGGACAGGCCATGAGGATGGTGCTGAGCTGGAAGGTTGGAAGTGGGGTAAGGTTGGTGGTGGGGAAATGAGGAACTGGTGAAATCCACATTGATGCCATGGGGTTAGAGGGTCCCAAAGCGGAAGATGAGGCGTTCTTCCTCCAAGTAGGTGGTAAAGGAGTGGCAACTGAGGAGGCCCAGGACCTACATGTCCAGGGCAGAGTGGGAGGGGGAGTTAAAGTGGACACAGGGCAGTGAGGTTGATTGTTGCGGGTGTCCCAGAGATGTTCTCTGAAATGCTCTGCAAGTAGGTGTCCCGTTTCCCCAGTGTAGAGGAGACCGCATCAGGAGCAACGGATACAGTAAATGACATATGTGGATGTGCAGGTGAAACTTTGATGGATGTGGAAGGCTCCTTTGGGGCCTGGGATGGAGGTGAGGGGGAAGGTTTGAGCAGAGGCTTTGCAATTCCTTTGGCGTCAGGGGTAGGCGCTGGGAGGGACAGGTGGGTTGTTAGGAGGTGTGGACCTTACAAGGTAGTTGCAGAGGGAACGGTCTTTTCAGAAAGCAGATGGGGTGGGGAGGGAAATATATCTATGGTAGTGTGGTCTATTTGTAGGTGGCAGACATGGCAGAGGATGATGTGATGTATATGGAGGTAGGTAGGGTGGAAGGTGAGGACGGCGGGGTTCTGTCTTTGTTGCAGTTGGAGGAGTGGGGTTGGCGGGCGGAGGTGCGGGATGTGGATGAGATGTGTTGGAGGGCATCATCAACCACATGGGAGGGAAAAGTGCGGTCTTTAAAGAAGGAGTCAAATGGTGTGTTCTGTGGTGGAACTGGTCCTTCTGGCGGAGGCAGAGGAATTGGGAATACAGGATACAATTTTTACAGAAGGCAGGGTGGGAGGAGGTGTAATCCAGGTAGCTGTGGAACAATAAACACTACCCTAGGACATATTGATGACAGGATGCTAGCCATTAGCACCCGCTTCTGCAGATGAATTAAACCTCCTGTTACATTTGTTAACTGATGAATATTGCCGGAGACAAGCAATTGCTTTCTATTAACTGTAATCGAAACTGCATTGTCTTGTAATTAACGTTACACTGCTGTACCCTATAAACCTGATTGTACCTACTACTTAAGGAGGAAAATCCTTGACTTAACAGTGCAAAATGTCCATTTTGTATCAGTCCAGTCAATTTCTCTTCCCAGGATGATGAAAAATAAATCAGTGCTCATCAATTTCACAAGATGTGTGTGTGGCCTTTATTTGTAATTGGACAATTTTCCAAAAGGTCCTATTACCTCTAAATGTTGCATCTTCTTCCCAATAAATTCAATCGAGTAACCAAACTATCTCGCTTTACTGTCAGGCAAACTTCAGATCAGATCACATGAATTCCTTCATTTCACTTAAATTTAAAGACATAGTCCCAAACTATAACAATCTTGTAATCTCACTTTTGTAAAATAGGTCTTAGTTAGAATGTACAGCAATAACCCATATTAATAGTCCATAAAACAGACATATTCTTCATGATATGCTGCATAGCAATTTGATTATTAAATGAGATTCATTTGTACCCTACTGCCAGATGGGTGATCTCAAGTGTGTTTTATGACAAAGATCCTTCCAAACTGCATTGATATATGATCATGCAGCAATCAAAATGTGCTGCACACAAAGGGCATGTCCACACATCTATTTTAAAAGATAGTGTGGTGCAATAAGACAGTGGCACATTGCAAATAAAAGTTCCAGAGATAATTGGTTAACAGTATACATGAAAAAGCTAATTCTAATATCCCAACACCTATCTGTTCATTTTCTTCAAATCATTGAGCAATGTCTTAAAAGAAAAGTATGAGAATCTTGGGAATAAAGGGACATTAATGCACTGTTTTGTGTTTTTCTGCTTAGATGTCATTAATGGAGTGAATTTCCCTCCTGTTCACATATTGCATTAGGGTTTATATGCCCGTGCCCTATCCTGTTAGTCTCTCCTTTCCACTAAAATCGTGGAGTCTATGTTTCCGCTGGCAAGCATGGCAACACCAATTTTTTAATGTATGGTGTGCATTGCAGCTGCTATTACCATCAAAGACCAACAAGTTTCCAAAAACATAAGAGTTGCCTGTGGCCTTAGTTCTAAATGTTCTCTGTCATTCAACACTCTGCAATGAGGATTGAGCATGGGATTGACACAAGATTTCGAAGCTACTTGGATGCTGCCTGAATTGCTGTGCTCTTCCAGCACAACTAATCCACAAATGTGATACTCCTAACAAAGGTTAAGCAAAAACATGATAGGACAAATAGACTCCTTCAAGGCTCTATGCTTCTATGATCTTGGAGCAGGTAGAATAATTGAGCTGATCTCCTCAAAGGATAGAATAGCCATGGTCTCTAATTATGGTCTCTTGTGTACTGATTGTTGTTTGTATACTACTATTAAACCTGAAAACATTTGCTTTGTGAAATTGTTGATGCATTGAATGTTAAATAGTATTTCAAAAATAATATGCTTTCCTTTATATTTGACAGCATCTTGATGTTAATTCTGCATCATGTACAACTTAATATTATTGACAAGTAAAGCAATTTATGTACATGCATTTAATTTAAAATACAAATTCAGGGAGATGCTCACTACCAAAATGACACCAATTTCACCACCAGCTGAAATTCAGGTCTGAAGTATACAATCACATTGAGTAGAAATTTAATAATCTTGGTCACAGGAAGAATCCAGTGAGCTCACAAGGTAGACTTCACATTTTAGGCCTACCTACACCATTACAGAACCTCATCAAACTGGTCTCATATTGATATTTCTGCCCTCAGTGAATCACAATGCTCTTGTGAAGCCCAGCTTAAACTGGTGCAACAATAATTCATTTTCCAATTAACAGCCTCCTGGACTCAACATTGAGTTCAACAATATCAAAGTCCACTGTGTTTTTTCATGTTTTGCTTTCAGACACAGCTGTTCTTCATTCTGCTATTAACTCTTAGATGAGGAACAATGCTTTGTTTCTTGACCTTTTTTATCCACTCATAGGATGTGAGTGTTGCTGGCTGGGCTAGCATTTATTGCTCAGCCCTAGCTGCACTTGAGAAGGTGGTGAGCTGTCTTCTACAATCATTATCACTCCTTTTACCTTTTAAAACAAAGAACAATACGGCACAGCAACAGGCCCTTCAGCTCTCCAAGCCTGTGCCAACACATTTTGCTCTTATATATTAAAACTGTCTTCACTTACAGGACACATATCCCTCTGTTCCCTTCCTATTCATATATTTATCCAGGCGCTTCTTGAATGCAGTTACTGTATCTGCTTCCACTACCTCCTCTGGCAGCACGTTCCAGACACTCACCAGCCTTTGTGTGAAAAATGTTTATTCCAGGTCATCTTTGGCATTTAATCTCTCCCACCATTAAACATATCCCTGATCTTCCCTTTTGGTTTTTCTGTCCCTCCCTTCCTTTCTCAAAAGCATAAAACTCATCACATTTCTACATCTCCAACTCTGAAGTGTAATATTTCAGCTAAAAATGTTGACTCTTACTTTCTCCACAGATGCAGTGAGGCCTGTTCAGTGTTTTCAATACCCCTTCCTGCTTTTACCTCATAAAATTGGTAGTTTTTTTATGGAGTAAGTTACACTGAAAGGTTTTGGTCATTGTAACTGTATAATTGATATGTCTGGGTGCCTGTTGTCATTTGAAGTTAATTGTCTGTGTAATTTAGGGATTTTAGCTGTCAAATTCTGCTCCTCGTTCTGAAATCTTCTCATCTGAGTAGATCTTTGAAACTGAATAACAGTCTTGAACAATGTGGGGGAGAAAATACTATCATAAAGAAAATATTCTAAACTAATTGACAATTTAATCTCGCTATGCCTAAATTCATAACTTTACGTAATTTGTATTTGAACTTCAGCTGTTAAAATGCAACTAGTTGCTTATTGTTGAATGAACTCGCAATTAGTTTCCATTCCTACATATATTGTAATGTACGGTCTAGAGGCTGAACGCATGATGGCAAATATATCACTTTAAAAAAATTATCTCAGTCAATTTTCTGGGGTGATATTTATGAAGAATTCATAGTGAGGATGATGTCCTAGATGGGGCCTGATTGAAGGAGCATTCATTGACATGGTGGTAGATAATTGTATCCAGCAACTTGCAGCTCTTAAAAACAGCAGCTGCTGTTTAACAGTTCTGACTAATATTTTTTGGCAACTAGTGAGAAATACGATTGATGCAAGTCTGGATGCTCTTGTGAATCAAGTCCAGCCTGTCAGGGCACCCTCCTCCAAAAAGAAATGTGTGTGAGGCTTGGCAGAAGGCGATAACAGAATGAGTGATATTTTCAACATATAGAAAAGCTGAAGGCAGATGAGGATAACATTAATGAATAGCCTGAGGAAATCAGCCAAGGAAAAGCTGGCCAGTATTTCACCTTATCAAGTAGATGAGCAAAGTATACAGGACACTAATAGTTTCCTTTCTCCCAGTTGAACCTTACTGAGACTGTAGATGAAGACCTCAAAAGCCAGTATTTCCCAAATTTAGTATCAACTCCAATACCACAGCAGGATAAATGTTATTGTGGTTATAGCTGCAACTGTTGTTTGACCATTTGGAAATGTTTTCCTGGCCATTTGGAAAGGTTGCCTACAAAGCAAATTCAACCTGAAGCTGAAACATACACTGGATGACTATTTGGCTGGCTTTTATCCACATCCTTTCAGACTTCCGACACCTCAACACTATTTTGTCAATACTATTCAGTCAAAACTGCAGATTACAGAGGAGGATTTTGTAATTTTAAGGCTGTCATCCTGCATAAGTAGAACCCACTTTTGGTTTGTTCACACAGAGGGAAGTCAGGAGTGGTGAAACTGAATGGCTTAAAGACAGGTCAAAAACAATCCTTTTCACGTAATTCATTTTCCACTCTCTCTCACTCACTCACATTGCAGCAGTTCATCATAACATATGTAATTAAATTTATAAGTTCTGTTTTCAGGTGTAGGGCAATTGGCTGGGAGAGCAGCTGATAGAGGTGGACATGTGAAAGATACACAGAGGGTATGAGGATCACAGTGCCAGGTTTGAAAAACATCAACATTACAGGAGAGTCATGAGTTGATTGGTTGATGAGGAAATGCAGTTAAGGACTGTGCATAAATTGTTGGAATGAAGAAAAATGTAACTTTTTTTTAACCAAGCTGTAATTGCCAACTTATAATTATTTAATAGACTTGAACAAAAAGGAATTAAGAAACTAATGATTTCATTATTTATCTCATTCTTAAGTGGTAAAGTTTATTGAATTCTAGTACAGTAAGTGATAGTGCCAAAAGATATTGCTTTATTTAATAACGAATTCATTACATTATGAAGTACATAATTAAGAAAGAATAAGGATGGCAGGGCAGGTGAAGTGTTGTTATTGAAGAATATAGAAGCTCTAGGATACTGGTTGATCTATAAGAAGCACATCTGTATTCAGCGTTTGCAGTTTAAACAGCTTTCATTCAGAGTTAGTGAGTTGGAAGCCAAAATACCAATGCTGAGACAGATGAGAGAGGGCTAAAGTTACCTAAACAGTTTATTCCAGTATTCAGTCACATCTAATTAGATTAGTATCTTCTGATTTGATCACCGGTGAGGGCAAGGAATGGGTGACTATGAGTGAGATAGGTCGGGGGACCCAGAGGACAGGAGTGTAGAAATCTTAGCTTTACAATTGTCCAACAGTTTTAAGGTTCTTTCAGCTTGCTTTGCATGTGAGTGAGATCTAAAGGGCGGATGAGCTAATTAAACATGGCACTGTTGCACAGGCAGCCATTCAAGTGGGAAGAATTAAAAATGAAGTAATGTATGTATGGGGCAGTATATTATAGGCGATTAACATGGTCATGTGCAGCAAAAAGCAAAAGTCCATAAGATTGTCCATTGCCAGGGCTCAGGACATCTGGACAGGGATGTAAAGTTTGAGAGGGAGGATTCAGTCATCATGGTGCACATAAGCACTAAAGACACAGATCAGACAAGAAAAGAAGGTTTGCATAGTCAGCATGGGGATATAGACATCAAATTAAGAAGTGGAATCATGAAAGTAAAAATCTTTGGATTATTACAGAACAAAGAATTGCAGATGCTGGAGATCCAAAACAAAAGCAGAAAACCCAACATCTGTGGAAAAAAAAGCAGAGTTAATGTTTTGCGTCTAGTGACTCTTCATCAGAACTGGTATCTGTTTTAATCTCTGGATTATTACCTGAGCTACATGCAAGTTGACAGCCAGGTTTGCAAATGACACAAAAGTAGTTAGGAAGGCAATTGGTGAGGGTGAAACTAAATGTCTGCATGGGAAAAGATCTGTTTAACAAGTGGAAAAAGCTTGGCAAATGGAATGTGAAATGGGGAAATGTGAGGTTATGCACTGTAGCAGAAAGAATAGAGGAGCTATATATTATTAAAATGGAGAAAGATTGCAAAAAGCCACAAAAGAGGAATTTAAGAGTCACGACTCACAAAGCACGGGCATCAATGGTAAATGGTAAAAGAGAAAGCAAATGGAATATTAGAATTTATTTCAAAGGGACTGGAGGATAAAAATAGAGTGATATTGCTAAAACAGCATTAGGCACTAGTCAGACCATAGCTGAAATATTATGAATTGCTTTGGGACCCTTATCTAAGAAAAATTCTATTGGCATAGGAAACGATCCAGAGAAGGTTCATGAGGCTGCTACCAGCTATGGACAAACTGCTTTGTGTAGAATGGTTGAGTAGGCTGGTCCTGCACCCATTGGAAAATAGAAGAATGAGATGTGACTTTGTTGAAACATACAATATTCTCAGGGGTCTTGACAAAGTAGATGAGGAAAGGTTACTTCCACTTGTGGGAGAGTTGAGGACCAGAGGGCATCATCTCAGAATAAGGGATTTATATTCAAGACAGAGATGAGGAGGAGGTTCTTCTCACAGAAGGTGGTGATTCTGTGAGATTCTTTACCGCAGAAAGCTGTCAATATTGGGGCATTAAGTATATTCAAGGTTGAGATACTCAAGGTGGTGACAGCTTAGTCTCTAACGTTACACTTCTGACTGAGAGGTGAGTAGCTGAGCAACAGAGCCATGAGTGTCACCTAAGGCAGTTAACATATATTCAAAGACATTATTCCAGTCCATTTCCAATTGGCTGGTCAATTGTGCATTCTATATAACACATCTTAACTTCAACAATAAGCTAAATCAGGAAGGGAAATACCAAGATTTATTTAGCGTGCAGTCAATGGAGTAAGTAAATAAGGAACATACATATGGTTCATATTATACTGGTGATATCAACTTGCCTAAGTACAGATTTCACGTAGCTGCAAATCAAATGTCAAACTGTCAAGACTTACTAATACACAGTTAAGAAAGAAGCTTTAGGATTTTTATGTACTAATGATCATAGAGCAGTGATCTATTTCCAAGTCTGGATGATGTACAAATTACTGGAGATCAGAGAAGCGATAGTATTACTATTGTCTATTTCTATCATTCCCTAGTTAATATAAATTATGGGTTTAAGTGGTACTGTTGAACATAGTTTGGCTCAACTTACATTTTACATTATTCATCCATGTTAACATTTAGCCAGTTTTCAGTCCAATTGGATAATTAGCCATTAATTTCACATGGTTTATTTTTCTTTGTAATGCTTAATATGTAAAGCTTTATCAAATGTCGCCTCTGTTGCCAAATATAAAAACAAGCTATCCATAACAAGGTTAAAATTTTTTCCCAAGTAAAAGTTACCTGAATAATTTCAAACAAAGTTAATACTATTTAATTCATTCTTGGTTTCAATTAAAGACAGGTAAATGAAGTTGGAATACAGGTCATCCATGATCTATTAGAATAATGAACAGATTAAAGGGGTTCTACAACTATCAGCACACCAAACTAAGCTGTTCCAGTCCAGCAGGGCAAAAGTGAGAACTGCAGTTGCTGGAGATTAAAGTCGAGAGTGTGGTGCTGGAAAAGTACAGTCCAGCTACAACATAGGCATCCCTTTCGAGTGTGTGGCCCTGGAAAAGTACAGCCAGTCAGGCAGCATCCGAGGAGCAGGAGAATCGACGATTCAAGCCTAGGCCCTTCATCAGGAATAAGGCATCCAATTGCCCAACAATGTGGAAAATTGCTCACATATGTCTTAGCCAAAAAAATCAGGGAAAATTCAATCCAACTACTTACCATGTCATTGGCCTTCACTCAATAGTCAGCAAGTGACTGAAGGAGTCATTGACAAAGTTTTAAGCAGTACGGTCACAGCAATAACTTTCTCATTAATGCTTAGTTTGTGGGCTGCCTGTGTCATTTGGCTACTGATCTCATTATAGCCTTGGCCTGAATATGGGCAAAAGATCTGATCTGACGTATGGGACGTGGGAGTAATTGCCTTTGAACATAGTATTTGACTAAGTGACAGGAAGGAATTCTAGCAAAATTGGAGTTATTGGAAATCGGGAAGAATATCTCTACTCCTTGGATTTCCAGCTAGAACAAAAGAAGATGATTGTGGTAATTGGAGGTCAATCATCTTAGTCCCAGACCATCAGTGCAGGGGTTCTTGTGTGCAGTGGTCTTCAGATGATTCATCAATGACCTCTCTTCCATCATAGGGTTAAAAAGTTTGAATGCTGAGTGATGAATATACAATGTTGACCAGCATTCACAAATCCTCAGATATAGAAGTCCATGCCATATGCAGCAAGATGTTGATTTCTGTGTTACATTTCATGATCAGTCTATCAGCATGCCATTAAAAGACTATCATACTAAATGAGCTGAAAAATGTGTTGCTGGAAAAGCGCAGCAGGTCAGGCAGCATCCAAGGAGCAGGAGAATCGACGTTTCAGGAATAAGCCCTTCTTCAGGAACCCGAAACGTCGATTCTCCTGCTCCTTGGATGCTGCCTGACCTGCTGCGTTTTTCCAGCAACACATTTTTCAGCTCTGATCTCCAGCATCTGCAGTCCTCACTTTCTCCTATCATACTAAATGACCTGTGAGTACAAAGGTCTCAAGTTCCAATTTACCTTTAAGCACTTGAAACATGACAACTTACTTGAAGCTGTTTAGTTGTAAATTAACCGTTTAACATTAGTCCAAATACTAATGTGCCTGATGAATGTAATGTTTGTATATGGCAGTTCATTGCAGTAAATGGCTGTTGGATTCTTCAATACCATAATCTTCATATTTAACTTCTTACATTATGGGATAACAAATATTGCTGCATCAGGTACAATTCTCTGTCCAAAGGATGCTCTCACCATTGTAGCAGCAGTGGCCATCAATGACCAGCAAGACAGGAGTTTTGGACAATAGATAATTTGGACAAAGGGAATGTCTCTCAATCTGAAGCCGCACCATCTTCTATATGTATAAACACTTATTCATATCTGTAGATTTGGCATTAATCACTAAGAAAACAGAATTTTTAAATTCACTTCTGGGATGTAGGCATTGCTGGCTTAGCCAACATTTATTGCCCATCTTAAGTTTCTCTTGAGGTCATTGTGAGCAGTCTTTTTGAACCACTGCAATCCATATGCTGTAGGTAGACCCATGATGCTGTTTAGAGTGAATTCTAGGATTTTGACCCAGCAACAGTGATGGAACAGTGATATATTTCCAAGTTAGGATGGTGAGTGGCTTGGAGGGGCACTTATAGTTGGTGATGTTCCTATGTATCTTCTGCCCTGCCCTTCCAGAATGGTATGGTCATGGTTTTGGAAGATGCTTTTGAAGAAGACTTGGCGGATTTCGGCTGTGCATGTTGTAGATAGTACCCACTGACGCTACTGAACATTGGTGGTGGAGGGAGTGGATGCTTGTAAATGTAATGCCAATCAACCTGGCTCCTTTGTCCTAGATGATGCCAAGCTTAATTTACTTTTAATCAGAACACAACAGGTAATTTTAAGCCATATAAAATTTCCAAGATTGTCTTAATTAAAAAATACAATAAATATGCTGAAGTGCAATCTTGACTAGAACACCATGCCAGTGCTATGAAGTATAGAAAGTAGAAGGGCTAAAATGCTCTGCTCGTGATAGTTGATATTGAGTGCTCTGCTTCTGATAGTCTGAAAACAATTGCAATGTCTTTCTATTAATGGAGCAGCAATATTAAAATTACATTTGGAAAACATTAAGATAGAATCATGGGATTGCAAAAATCTCATTCTAGACTGGGCACTCGATGTCACCCTTACTGAATTACAACTATTTAAACAACTCTTGCAGTTTGATTGATCAAACTAAAGTATAAAAGATCCCAAAAAAGAGATGCAAATATTTTGCCTTCCATTCACAAGGAAGGGATTGGCAGAATCAATGCAATCCATTTTTCCATGGATGATCAGAAAGATCCAGAAAAGCTTTGGAAGGTTCAAAGATAAGAATTAATTTTAGGATTAACAGATTCCAACTCATTTTATACAAACTGCAATTCCAAGTGTTTATTGAGTATTTTGTAAGAAGATGCCATACCAAAGGGCATGTGTATGACTTTTTCGAAGAGGAATGCTCAGAGAGGCTCATTTTTAAAATTATAATTTCTTAACTAATTAAAGGCTTTAGGAAAGATCTTTGGCAAGACAAGGTGCTATCCCATCGATAGATTACTTTAGTTTGAACACAAGTATGAAGCCATGATGACAAGACAGCTACAATTATATGCTTTAGGTGCAACTAACAATATTGCTATGATCAACAAAATGCACCAAACCAGCAAGCTCTGTAAGTGTTTTGGTTTGTCACATCTATCAAAAACTGTACAAGTTTTCTTGATATCTATAATGGATATGGTGTTCTTGGGTGTGCATGTGCAGGAAATCTGGTTTCAAAGTTCAAGTGAGACACCAGAACAGCACACAGCTAACCAACAGGTTGGTACACACCACAGTACAAGCAGGAAAGAAAGTATTAAGAATGTATACAAATATAAGTGCTTCCATGTGGTTCATAATCGACTAAATGAAAGGCAAATTTCAGAATATGATCAAGTTTTCCATCCTATTTACCTCAAACACCCTGTGGAAGGTATAAGGTGATCAGATGCTTTTACAATAGTTCATATCATATATTGTAAAAAAAAGGTCAAAGTATGTTAAAAGCTAAAATCAACATGGAAGACAGTACCGACTTATCAGAAATGCGCATCCCGAAAGACATGAATCTGAGCAGGTGACACTCTATGGTTCAACCTATGAAAATCCATCTGACAGCAAGCAACAGATCACCAAATTATGCTTTAACATCATCACATCGCAATGCCAATATGCAAGGTCTTCAACCATACTGTTTTGCATAGTTCCATTCAATTTAAAGGAAGATGACACCGTAAGTGTATGATTAAATATAAGGCACTTCAACCTTTCATTTAAAATGTGTGTACACAAAATATCAGTACTAGAAGAACTAAAACCTAAATTTTCTGGGAGAAAGATTCTTTTTCAAGCTAGATGCAAAGTATGAATACTGGTCTGTCCTCTTTGCAGACCTCAGAACATTTAGGATGCTATTGGATGGTAGTGTTTCTGACACTATTTGGGCTATTATATGGTTTGCCAAGATGTGTTACAGAAGTACATGGATAGAACTATTCGGAATGTACCTCACTGTAATTTTATATTGGATGATATTGCCTTTGTGGCTAAGATAAAGATGTTTTGTCTTCTCCACCCATGAAGTCTGATCTGATTCAGGTAAGAGTAAGAATCTTAAACAAATTCTGACCCTTCAGGGTAAACAGATTCAGGATACAAAATGTCCATGACATTGTTTCAGATGCTTTAATTTCCTCCTTGACATATATTCGTGGTTTGGGGACAAGGTATCTCCACTGACACAAAGGGTTTAGACCAAAAGACCATAAGGCATAAGAGTAGAAGTAGGCCATTCGACCCATTGAGAGCTCTTTGCCTTTCAATGGGATCATTGCTGATCTGAGAATCCTCAACACAGTTTTCCTGATTTATTTCCATAACCCTTGATTCCCTTAATGGTTAGAGATCCGCCTATCACAGACTTGAATATACTTAATGACCGAGCCTTGACAGTCTTGGAGATTAAGTAATTCAATAGGGATAAAAAGTGTAGTGAAATTTAAAAATAGTTAAAATCTTATTGGCTGATGCTATATATTTGAGGGTTCATATGGCCTATTACTGAAGATGTTTCACATGTCCCTAAAGGGCACCAGATTTTTGAAAGATGTTTTCAGTCCTTTCAAAGGTTGTATGAGTTCAACAGTTGATGGTAAAACATTCTGCCTTATTTGCTTTCAGGATGTGGGTGGCACTGGCAAGGCAGGCTTTACTTCCTTTTGCATTTACGAGATAGTATTGGGCCTTCATCACTGTAGTGATTGTTTTTATAATTGAGTCACTAGCCAAGCTACTTCAGAGGGTATTAAAGGTCAACCACTTAGCATAGAAGTGAAGTTATGTTTAAGTCAGACTAGGTAGATGTTGGATGAAAACCTTCATTGAAAAATATTAGAGGATTATTTGTTTTTCACAGCAAACTTTCAGCATATTTATAGACTTCAACTGAGAAAGTTGAGATTTGATTTTCGTGAATGTTTGGTTCAGATGCTTTACTTAAGATGTGATTAGGTCCATCTTAATTCTTCATCCATATAAATCTCTGACTCTGGTCAGATTATATTTAGAATATTGTGATCAGGTTGGGCCCCCAAAACTAAAGAAAAATGTGCTGGCCTTGGAGGAGGTCCAGGTGAGAGTCACAAGAATGATCTCAGGGATGAAGGGCTTGTTGTATGACGAGCGGTTGAGAACTGTACTCATAGTGTTAGAGTTATACAACACTGGAACAGACTCTTTTGTTCAATGTATCTGCGCTGACCAGATAGTCCAAACTGATCTAGTCCCAATTGCCAGTATTTGGCCCATATGCATCTAAACCTTTCTTATTCATATATCAATCCAGATGCTGTTTAAATGTTGTAATTGTTCCAGCCTCCACCAATTCACTGGCAGCTCATTCATTACACATACCATCCCCTGTGTAAGAATGTTTCCCCTCAGTTCCCTTTGAAATCTTTCTCCTCACACCTTAAACTTTACTTTTGGTTCTTGCCTACCCTAGCAAAAAGACCTTGGCTATTCACCCTATCCATTGCCCCTCATGATTTTATAAAACTCTATAAGGCCACCCTTTAACATCTGACGTTCCAGGGAAAATACCCCCGGCCTATTTAGCCTTTCCCTATAGCTCAAACCCTCCAATCCCAGCAACATTCTTGTAAATCTTTTCTGCACCCTCTCAAGCTTTTCCATTGCAGGGAGATCAGAATTGAATGCAGTCTTCGAAAAGTAGCCTCACCAATGTCCTGTACTGCCAGAACATGATGTCTTAATTCCTATACTCAATACACTAACCAATGAAGGCAAATGAGTCAAACTTCATCTTCACCACCTTGTCTACTTGCACTTCCACTTCCAAGGAACTATGTACCTGCTCCCCTGAGTCTCTTTGTTCGGCAACAGTCTCCAGGGTTTAATCATTAACTGAATAAGACCTACTCTGGTTTGCCTTACCAAAATGCAACATCACATTTATCTAAATTATCTAATTTATCCATCTGCTACTCCCTGGTTCATTGGCCCATTTGATCAAGGTCCCGCTGTACTCTGAAGTAACCTTCTTTACTTGATGGAGTTTAAAGGATGAGGGGGGATCTCAATGAAACTTACAGAATACTGGAGAGCATGTATGTTAAGAAGGTAGTAAGAGAGACTACAATCCAAGGGTATAGCCTCAGAGTAAAGGGACGATCTTTTAGAATTAAAGTGAAGAGGAATTTCTTCAGCTGAAGAGTAGATTACTTACAGTGTGGAAACAGGCCCTTCGGCCCAACAAGTCCACACTGCCCCGCCGAAGCGTAACCCACCCATACCCCTACATCTACATCTACCCCTTACCTAACACTATGGGCAATTTAGCATGGCCAATTCACCTGACCTGCACATTTTTGGACCGTGGGAGGAAACCGGAGCACCCGGAGGAAACCCACGCAAACACGGGGAGAACGTGCAAACTCCACACAGTCAGTCGCCTGAGGCAGGAATTGAACCCGGGTCTCCGGCGCTGTGAGGCAGCAGTGCTAACCACTGTGCCACCGTAGTAAATCTGAAGAAACCATTTCCACAGAAGGCTGTGGAAGCCAAGTCACTGAATAAATATATTTAAGACAGAGATAGGTAAGTTCTTTTTTTACTAAGGGGCTCTAAGATTACGGGGACATGGCAGGAGAATGTGGCTGTAAATATTTCAACCATGATCGAATGCCAGAGCAGGCTTGATGGGCCAAACTGCCTAATTCTGTTGCTATATCTTGTGGAAATATTTCTAACATCATTCAATTGCAACTGTAATACACTTGAATGTCATTTATTTGTGAGTTTGAAATTTTGCATTTTGGACTAATGAGATATGAGATTTTAAGCTTGATAGAGCTGAATGATTAATTTGTAAGGATTTCTGTAGACATGGTGATTTATTTTCAAACATTGTGACAAAGATAGCCTCCAAGAACTAATGACATTGGGAGTGTTTGTGAATGAGGAAAGTACAAAATGTAGTATGATAGCTTTTCTGATGGAATATTCTGGACTTCTATTAAGCTTAAAGGGAAACACCGACAGATTGGAGAGACATCTCTTAGGTTGAGTTGGAATGAGAAATTCTGCAGGAGACTTGGATGAAGATGAATGTGTGAAACAGTTGCTGAAAAAAGGTAGCTTATATTTTTAAAAAAGCAGATTAACACAGTTTAAGGAGTTTAGTAATACTTCTAAACCAGAAGTGTTTGGATTAAAATCTTGAAGAAGTAAACTGAGAAGATTCCGGTGTAATAAGGCATCAGAATGAAGCTATCAGATTATCCAGACTGGGAGTTGAAATTATGCTAAATTAAGCTGACAGAGTCGATAGAAAAGTGATTCACCACAGCGTACTGTAGAACACTGTAAGAGACATTTTTGGGGGATGTGCGATGGTGATAATTTCTTGGGAATCAAGGTGATTATATCTCACCTAAGCCTTTAGTTTTGTGTGCTTGTAAATTGCTTCATTTATTCTATTTTGTCTTCATTTCTTTTGCCAAATAAACTTTTTTTTATTCTTAAAACCAATCTACAATATTGCATGCTTAAAGCAAAAAAATTGAATGATCTATTAAAGTAGATTTTAATCTGGGATCTGACTTCTCCAGTAATAACATTAGCTGGGATCACTGTCCTACAGTGTACCTTGTATTGCATTTTTCTGCAAATAATTCTAGAGGTTTTGCATTCACTGTTTAATCTAATAGTTTGTTGTGTTTATTTGATATTCTTTGAATGAAGAAAAATTTAGTAATAGTCATTTGGTAGTACAGAACTTACAGCTGTGAGGTCCACCAGCTACAGATTGGGAGAAGTGATAATAATGATGAATAATCATTAAGGAGTTGTTATACATTCATGTGTTGGGAGATCAATTAAGGTTTGGAGAATAGAAGCAGTAGTCCAAGAGAAGCTAGACAAGATGAGTTGGACAGCTTGATCAGAAAGAAGAACATGTGACTCTATTGGACATGAGTACAATTAATGTACTCATGTGTATGCTGACTTTTGTTTGTAATATTTTTTGATGTTCATGTTTTATAGTAAGCATTAACAATTTTAAGTATAGAAATATTTTCTGTGAAATATTTGTTATACCTTTTTTTGTTATACCGTGTGCCCAACCTGTAGGCTTTTTACATTGAGGTAAAAGTATTTACAAGCCTTAGTCGAAGGCTGTAAATTGCCTGTTTCACAAGGATAAGCAAATAATGCACTGTAAGGGAATTGGGAAATCATATTTGCATCAATTAAGGCGCCATTTGGCACAGAAGGAAGCCAATGAAGCCATTGTGCCTAAATCCATTGATTTGAGTATTTGAAGGGAATCATATCACAATTTGCCCAAAAACACTTCATACTGACTAGAAGATAATAATCTGTATGATTTGGGCATAGATCCTGCAAGAAAAGAATTCCCTGCCTGCTTTCCAGGTCTCAACAAGTTAACCTGCAGATCTGTTTTCTGAAACATGTCTCATGGTACCATAAGTAAATGTATCTGAACAAAAACTGAATATGACTTTTTTTCTGCACCTCCTAGAGAGTTAGATTTCTGAGTGCCATAAAGTGGAGTGGTGCCTATGTCTGGAATGTCTGGTCTGTTTACTTAATTTGGGGAAGCAAATGCACTGTGGTACTAAAAGTGAAATTCAACAGCAAAAGCAGCTGACTTAGTCATCTGTTTAACTTCATAGTTTGTACATAATAGAGTAATTTCCAGGTTTTTAACAAATTTTCAGTTTTTAATTTATTTTCCAGCCTCTAGATTTTAGAAGTATCTGGAGAACAATTATCGTGGTAGGAAATGGAGTTATTTCAAATACTCTGTGAGTAACCTGCAGCTGTGCTATTTTGAAGAACTCTCAAACCTGGCTTACAAATTGGTAAGAATGAATTCCATCAACAATTTCCCACAGGATATTGGAAAAGCTGTTAAGGAAGGCAGACAGCAGAGGCCTGACAATTCCCCTCAGGAAGCGAGGGGCAAGTAGCATGCAAACTATCCATGTCTTTGTTACCTCTAGACTTAGCCCATAAACACATTGCTCTCCTAGCCCATAAAGCACCCGCCATAAGTGTTGAGCTCTGTCAAATTACTGGCACACATACCCACCAGATATTCCCCAATGCTTGTTGACCTACAGTGACTCCTGTTCTGAAAACACCTGGATTTAAAAATTCGTAATCCTGTTTTCAATTTCCTGCATGATTTTTCACTATTCTGTAATCTATGACCCTCTGGGATCCCTGAACTTTTTTTTTGTCTCTTGTGCTTACTGAGTTCCTTCATTTCATCATTGATGACTATGTCTTCTGCTGCTTAAACTCTGGAATTTCCTTCATAAATCCTTCCATATCCTGCCCCTCTTTCCCCTCTAAGATTTGCCTTGAAATCTTCAAAAAAGTGTTAATTTTCTCTAACTTGTATATAGGCCCAATTTAATGGGTGGTAGACACATGCTTATTCTGCACTGGGAGTGCACCATGCTATAAGCCTCCAAGGAACATTTGTTATTTGCGGAAGAACAAGCTCTAGTTTGTGGTTGGATGAGATGAGATTACCTGCTTCATTGCAAGCTTCCCTAGAATGCAAGGTGGCATAAGTCAGCACTCGTCTTACCTTGATTTCTCACCTCTTGGATTTGTTTCTGAATAGAGTGGTATGTCAATCATATCAAACTGGTTTTTGACCAAAGGCAATTTCTTTATGTAGGTCTGGGTCCTATTTCTTAAAGCAGCCATGAAGCATTCATCCTGTGCCAGCCCTCTGTGCTGCTTTTGCTTCAGATAGTTGATTGGATTACAGGCTGGCTTTCCCATTGAACTTGATTTGTGATATCTGTAGGAACCTGGGTAGTGCTACAGAGGTAGCTTACAACAAGCGCCATATACCGATGAAAAACAGCACTCAAAATTTCTGTTCTTGACACCGAGGGAAGAGATTTGCAGTATAGAAATGCTTGGGAGGATTTAAACTAGTAAGGTGGGGGTGGGGGGTGGGACCCAGGGAGATAGTGAGGAAAGAGGTCGATCTGAGACGGGTACAGCTGAGAACAGAAGAGAGTCAAACAGTCAGGGCAGGCAGGGACAAGGTAGGACTAATAAATTAAACTGCATTTATTTCAATGCAAGGGGCCTAACAGGGAAGGCAGATGAACTCAGGGCATGGTTAGGAACATGGGACTGGGATATCATAGCAATTACAGAAACATGGCTCAGGGATGGGCAGGACTGGCAGCTTAATGTACCAGGATACAAATGCTACAGGAAGGATAGAAAGGGGGGCAAGAAAGGAGGGGGAGTGACATTTTTGGTAAGGGATAGCATTACAGCTGTGCTGAGGGAGGATATTCCTGGAAATACATCCAGGGAAGTTATTTGGGTGGAACTTAGAAATAAGAAAGGGATGATCACTTTATTGGGATTGTATTATAGACCCCCCAATAGTCAGAGGGAAATTGAGAAACAAACTTGTAAGGAGACCTCAGCTATCTGTAAGAATATTAGGGTAGTTATGGTATTGGATTTTAACTTTCCAAACATTGACTGGGACTGCCATAATGTTAAAGGTTTAGATGGAGAGGAATTTCTTAAGTGTGTACAAGACAATTTTCTGATTCAGTATGTGGACGTACCTACTAGAGAAGGTGCAAAACTTGACCTACACTTGGGAAATAAGGCAGGGCAAGTGACTGGGGTGTCAGTAGGGGAGCACTTTGGGGCCAGTGACCATAATTCTATTTGTTTTAAAATAGTGATGGAAAAGGATAGACTAGATCTAAAACTTGAAGTTCTAAATTGGAGAAAGGCTCATCTTGACGGTAATAAGCAAGAACTTTCGAAAGCTGATTGGAGGCAGATGTTCGCAGGTAAAAGTATGGCTGGAAAATGGGAAGTCTTCAGAAATGAGATAACAAAAATCCAGAGAAAGCATATTCCTGTCAGGGTGAAAGGGAAGGCTGGTAGGTGTAGGGAATGCTGGATGACTAAAGATATTGAGGGTTTGGTTAAGAAAAAGAAGGAAGCATATGTCAGGTATAGACAGGATAGATCGAGTGAATCCTTAGAAGAGTATAAACGAAGTAGGAGAATACTTAAGAGGGAAATCAGGAGGGCAAAACGGGGACATGAGATAGCTTTGGCAAATAGAATTAAGGAGAATCCAAAGGGTTTTTACAAATATATTAAGGACAAAAGGGTAACCAGGGAGAGAATAGGGCCCCTCAAAGATCAGCAAGGCGGCCTTTATGTGGAGCCTCAGAAAATGTGGGAGATACTAAATGAATATTTTGCATCAGTATTTACTGTGGAAAAGGATATGGAAGATATAGACTGTAAGGAAATAGATGGTGACATCTTGCAAAATGTCCGTATTACAGAGGAGAAAGTGCTGAATGTTTTGAAACAGTTAAAGGTGGATAAATCCCAGGACCTGATTAGGTGCACCCGAGAACTCTGTGGGAAGCTAGAGAAGTGATTGCTGGGCTTCTTGCAGAGATATCTGTATCATTGATAGTCACAGGTGAGGTGCCGGAAGACTGGAGGTTGGCAAATGTGGTGCCACTGTTTGAGAAGGGCGGTAAAGACAAGCCAGGAACCTATAGACCAGTGAGCCTGACCTCGGTGGTGGGCAATTTGTTGGACGGAATCCTGAGGGACAGGATGTACATGTATTTGGAAAGGCAAGGACTGATTCGGGATAGTCAACATGGCTTTGTGCATGGGAAATCATGTCTCCCAAACTTGATTGAGTTTTTTGAAGAAGTAACAAAGAAGATTGATGAGAGCGGAGCAGTAGATGTGATCTATATGGACTTCAGTAAGGCATTTGACAAGGTTCCCCATGGGAGACTGATTAGCAAGGTTAGATCTCATGGAATACAGGGAGAACTAGCCATTTGGATACAGAACTGGCTCAAAGGTAGAAGACAGAGGGTGATAGTGGAGGGTTGTTTTTCAGACTGGAGTTCTGTGACCAGTGGAGTGCCACAAGGATTGGTGCTGGGCCCTCTACTTTTTGTCATTTACATAAATGATTTGGATGCGAGCATAAGAGGTACAGTTAGTAAGTTTGCAGATGACACCAAAATTGGAGGTGTAGTGGACAACGAAGAGGGTTACCTCAGATTACAACAGGATCTGGACCAGATGGGCCAATGGGCTGAGAAGTGGCAGATGGAGTTTAATTCAGATAAATGTGAGGTGCTGCATTTTGGGAAAGCAAATCTTAGCAGGACTTATACACTTAATGGTATGGTCCTAGGGAGTGTTGCTGAACAAAGAGACCTTGGAGTACAGGTTCATAGCTCCTTGAAAGTGGAATTGCAGGTAGATAAGATAGTGAAGAAGGCGTTTGGTATGCTTTCGTTTATTGGTCAGCGTGTGGAATACAGGAGTTGGGAGGTCATGTTGCGGCTGTACAGGACATTGGTTAGGCCACTGTTGAAATATTGCATACAATTCTGGTCCCCTTCCTATTGGAAGGATGTTTTGAAACTTGAAAGGGTTCAGAAAAGATTTACAAGGATGTTGCCAGGGTTGGAGGATTTGAGCTATAGGGAGAGGCTGTACAGGCTGGGGCTGTTTTCCCTGGAGTGTTGGAGGCTGAGGGGTGACCTTATAGAGGATTACAAAATTATGAGGGGCATGGATAGGATAAATAGACAAAGTCTTTTCCCTGGTGTGGGGGAGTCCAGAACTTTGTGGGAGACACGGTGGCACAGTGGTTAGCACTGCTGCCTCACAGTGCCAGAGACCCGGGTTCAATTCCCACCTCATTTTGGATTAGTGGTGCTGGAAGAGCACAGCAGTTCAGGCAGCATCCAAGTAGCTTCGAAATCGATGTTTCGGGCAAAAGCCCTTCATCAGGATGATTTCGAAGCTACTTGGATGCTGCCTGAACTGCTGTGCTCTTCCAGCACCATTAATCCAGAATCTGGTTTCCAGCATCTGCAGTCAGCGTTTTTACCTCAATTCCTGCCTCAGGCGACTGACTCTGTGGAGTTTGCACATTCTCCCCGTGCCTGCATGGGTTTCCTCCGGGTCCTCCGTTTTCCTCCCACAGTCCAAAGATGTGCAGGTCAGGTGAATTGGCCATGCTAAATTGCCTGTAGTGTTAGGTAAGGGGTAAATGTAGGGGTATGGGTGGGTTGTGCTTCCGCCGGTCGGTGTGGACTTGTTGGGCCGAAGGGCCTGTTTCCAAACTGTAATCTAATCTAATCTAGAGGGCATAGGTTTAGGGTGAGAGGGGAAAGATATAAAAGAGACCTAAGGGGCAACTTTTTCATGCAGAGAGTGGTACGTGTATGGAATGAGCTGCCAGAGGATGTGGTGGAGGCTGGTACAATTGCAACATTTAAGAGGCATTTGGATGGGTATATGAATAGGAAGGGTTTGGAGGGATATGGGCCGGGCACTTGCAGGTGGGTATAGATTGGGTTGGGATGTCTGGTTGGTATGGACAGGTTGGACCAAAGGGTCTGTTTCCATGCTGTACATCTCTATGACTCTATCTTCAGTTTTGTGCAAGATGATTTTTGTCATCATGAGTAGTCAGCCCTTACCAGCATCAATTGAACTAGAAGTGTAGAAGGAATATAGAAAAAGAAAGATGGCAAGCACAAGGAGAATGAGATGGGATTGCAGGTGGGAAAACAGGAATAGGAAGAACAGGAAGAAGATGAGAAAAAATAGGAAGAAATCAGCAGTAAGACAAGGTGTAGTGTCAGGAAGCAGAGGACCAGAAGCAACAAAGGAAGAGGCAGAGGATGAGGAAAGAGAAGAACAAAAGGGGGAAGAAATGGAGGAGCAGAGGCAGAAGAGGAGAAAAAGCAAGAGAATCAGTAATTGGAAGATTAACAGAAGGAGGAGCAAGAGGCAGAGGAGGAAGAGTGGAAAGAATACTGGGAAGGCCAAGAATGTTTCCTCATTTGCAACAGCCTGGGACACAGATTATTGTTGAGTTTTAACTGACTGTTCTTCGGATGGCTATGGTGGTCAATTTTGATAAGTTTTGGGTTTTGAGGGAGTGGGTATGGACTGGAATATCTTGATGTTGGCCACGGCAGTCTTGCCCAATTAATTTTATAACATTAACAAGAGCAATGTGGCGTGGTTGGTGATGGAAACATGCAAGTTCAATGGATCCAAAGTCAATCTTCTGCTTCGTACTTCAGTACTCCGTCACCTTGTGTACTTTTTTGAAAAGTTGGTCCCACCCACAGAACAATTACCTCAACCACGGATAGGGAAAGGAGGCACATCCAGAATCCACCCAAGCCAGAAAAGGGATCAAACCCCATTCTATTTGCTCCAATCTGACACCAGCAAACTGAGCTAATGGGGTATCTCAGGAAACCACGGTGCTATAGTAACAAACACATCTACATGCTTGCTTTAACTGGATCATGAGATAGTGATGCTAGAGGCTCTGATGTTGTTTTCATCACATTGCTGACTAGGAATATTTTCCACTGACTACAGTATTGAAAGCCAACCTGTTCAGCCAAGTTATGGATACACCTCCTGTGCCATCTGGCCCTGGACTTGAACCCAGAACCTCTGGCTTAGAGGTGGGCTCATTAACTGTGCACCACATTTCCTGTCATTATTCCTATGCACTGTACAAGAGACAGGAGTAATGTTACAATTATTATGACTCTAATGGGAAGAGTCACTGGTAATTAAGTCGCACTCCTTAAAGAGCTGCAACAAAAATGTAAATGTTTTAAGTAATCACCGGAATGGTCAATCTTTCTTTATTAGTTATACAGAACAAGAGTTTTGAGGAAGAGTCAATCAACCCGAAACGTTGACTCTGATATCTCTCCACAGATGCTGCCAAACATTCTGAGCTTTTCCAGCAATTTCTATTTTGATTAGATTCCCTACAGCGTGGAAACAGACCCTTCGGCCCAACAAGTCCACACCAACCTCTCCAAAGAGTAACCCACCCAGACCCATCTCTCCACATTTATCCCTGACTAATGCACCTAACACTATGGGCAATTTATCACAGCCAATTCATTTGGCATGCACATCTTTTGGACTGTGGGAGGAAACTGGAGCACACCCACGCAGACACGGGGAGAATGCAAAGACTCCACACAGACAATTGCCTGAGGTGGGAATCAAACCCAGATCCCTGGGGCTTTGAGGCAGCAATGCTAACCACTGAGCCACCATGCCAACCAGCATTTCTGATTTACAACATCTGAAGTTCTTTTGGTTTTTAGAATAAATTTTTAATAGGTTTCTTTGGGTTGGGATATCTGGTTGGCATGGACAGGTTGGACTGAAGGGTCTGTTTCCATGTTGTACATCTCTATGACTCTATGACTCTATAACCCATTTCTAAAAACAAAATTATTGTCAACATAATTGGGAAAACTGATTATCAACTAAGGTATTATTCAGAATAAAACTACACTCTCTTAATTCCAAACATACAATCATATGATAGCCTAGACATTCCAATTCTACAGAGAGTATATGGGTTTTAAATAAAAAGTAAATGTGAAAAATATCCCAATTGGCCAAGGGAGGCTTCTCAGTTCAGTTAATTTTCTGTTATTGATATCACAATGCTGGCAGAATTAATGAGATCTTTAGATCAGATATCAGTTTAGATGATTTAGCAATCATGTGATCCTTCAACACCCTTACAATCCAAAGTGTTCAAACAATTTTATATGTCAGTTCCTTATATTACCTAAACACAAATATGTATTCCCAACATACTCTAGAAAATACGCTCTTAATACTGAACCCCAAAGCTCAAATGACAAGTGTTTGATCATCCACAGCAGTAGAATGTAGTCCTGTCAGAGTTGTCAGCAGAGATTCTATGATATTGAGTGTTACTGTTCTATTCATGACCGTGACCACAAGCACCATGCTGTTTGGAATTTGCTAACATGATTTGGAGCAGGATTGTCTTATTAGCAATGCCTTCAAAAGCTATAGACCATGTTGACTCTGTCCAATTAATTATTTTTAAAATATCCAAAAATTACATACTTTATAATAGATTATATTAAATTCTAGCATTCTAATATTTTCCCTGCAATAGACATCAGGCGAATAGGTTTCTGCATTCTCACTCCCTCCTTTCTTAATTAGTAGGGTGACATTTGCAACCTCCAGTCTCAGGCACTTTGGCAGAATTAATAGTATTTTGAAAGATGATCATAAATTCATTCATCATCTTCGTAGCCAGCTCTGATACCACTCTACAGTGAAAGCAATAAGGTCCTGGGGATTTGTCAACTTTCAGTTCCATAAATTTCTCCAATACTCCAATAACTCATACTAATTTGTTTCAGTTTCACATTCTCACTAGATCCTTGGATCTTAATTATTAACAGAAACTCTATAAAGACAATTACATATTTAACTTTTCGTTCATTTGACTATTTCCTTTTATAAATTCTTCCGTCTCTGCCTGTAATGGATCTACTTTTGTCTTTGCTAATCTTTTCCTTTTTACATGCCTATGGAAACATTCACAATTCATTTTTATCTCAAATTCATTTTCTATTCACAATATCATGGTCCTTATTTGCTGAACTCTAAACTCTCCCAATCTTCAGGCTTGCAACTTCTTTGGCAACTTTAAAATGTTCTTCCTTTGATATGATTCCTCCTAATACTGTTTTTTATAACGGTTGTCGGTCATGACTCTCACTTTTTGTTGGGGATTTTTGCTTTAAAGGAAGGTATGATTTATTAAAAACCAAGCATTCATTCTTAAAATACCAGCTATCGCCTATCCACATCAAACCTGTTAATCTATTTTTCCAAGCTATCACACCAGACTTCCTCTTTATACCTTCACAGTTATCGACATTTAAGACTCAAGTTTCTGAGTGAACTACACATTTCTCAACCATAATGCAAACTTTTATCACATTATGCTCTTATGCCTTCAAGGTAATTTTACAACAAGGTTACCTTTCACATAATACTACTTCTAAAATAGCCTACGCTCTAGTTGGTTCCTCAATTTATTGCTCCAGAAAACAATCTTGAACATATTACATTAGTTCTTCCTCCACACACTGGTACTCATTAGCCATACAATTTGTACATAAATTAAAGTCATCATGATTAATGTAATCTCCTTGTATTATTGTTATGACACATGGGAAACCCTCCTGCTTAATTTAAAACCAGCAACACAGAAAAGATTTATCCCGTGCAGTAATCTGTAAAACTCCAAATGGCCAAGAATTATTTTTTTAAAAAATTAACAACTTTATTTCTTAAAGTATAACAGAGAATAATTAACTAACCACTATTTATGATTTCTTCCTCTAACCTGTCTTTTACCATTCCTTCTATAATACTTGTCCAATAAAACTCCCAATTAAGATTGACAAAGCCACACTCCTTATCTCAATACCAGGCATATTTTGTGCTTCTATTCAGATCATCCTGTGTCTTCTTTTCTTCTTCTTAGGAATTTATGCATCACAGGTTACTGATCAAAAAGGTACCTTTTTAAGAGAGCTATTTTTCAGGCAGTCTGTTTACATGTTGGGCTTGGCAGTTCTCCTCTTAACTGTTCAATTTTCCCTGGTCTTATACCCCCCCCAAAGCATGGAGTTGTGTCATTGGCTTTTAAGATTGTCAATATACTCAAATCAAACTAGATTGGAGTTTGATATTTTTCGGGGTATAAGTTAAACTGATTGGCTGAATTCAAGTTTGTATTTTTTTTGTCCCATAGCAACTCAGCCAATGCTGTTTGTTCTTAATCAAATGTTACTTTGTAAATTTTCCAGCACTTGGTGCACTTACCAAGTCCTTCATTGTCTTAAAGGTACACTCACCTCTTCAAAATGTCTCCCCCCTTAAGAAAAAATGAACCATCATAATGAAAAAATGGCTTCATTTTTTCTCTACTTTTAATACACATTACCCTAACATACAGATAACTTTAAATAAGTTCACCTTAACTTTTTCCCATATACGTGTATATGCATAACATTAACTAAAGACAAATCTCATCTAAATGCTATCAGTTAAATCTGCGATAACGCACCTGCAATTACCTTCTTCCAACCTGCAACATGTATGATTTTTAAGGTAAAAGTCTGTAACATAAGACTCCATCAAAATAGTCTCATATTCTGACATTTAAAATGTTCTAAGAATGTAAGTACACAATTGTCTCCGATACATTGTTCATGACATACACATTAATATGCTGTAAGGCCACTACCAAACACGATAGCTTCTTTTCAAATGTGGAGTATTTCCTCTGGTGGATGTTGATCTTCTTCAAAAAGTAACCAACTGGCAGTTCAATCCCACCCTCATCTTCCTGTAGAGGTGCAGCTCCAACCCCAATGTCACTAGCATTCATGGCGACTTTAAAAGGTTTTGAAAAGTTTCATGTAGCTAAAACTGGTTTGGTGGTTAATATCGATTTCAAATGGTCAAATATCTCCTGGCATGATTCTGTCCATAGAAACTTTGTGTTCTTCTTCCACAAATCGGTTAACTGTGTTACTACTCTGCTGAAGTTTGGAACAAATGTCCGATAGAATCCGTGGAATCGAAGCACCTCCTTCTTCGAGGTTGGTTGTGGAAATTCTTTGATGGCTATCTTTGTGTTTGATGGGGTCAACCTTCCATTATTGATGTTACATCCCAAGAACATCACCTCTGCTTTTGCAAATTCCATTTTATTTAAGTTTATCACCAGTTTTGCTTCTCGTAGTCATTCAAAGAGCTCTGCCAACTGTACCATGTGATCTTTACAGTACTCACTACATTGCCCAACTAGACTTCTCAGTTTGTTAACTCAGCCACAACTCTGTTCATGAGTTTTTGAAATGTGGCGGGCACGTTCTTCATTCCAAAGGGCATAACTTTAAACTGATATAGCCCACTTAGGGTAACAAACACAGAAATTTCTTTCGCCGATTCTGATAAAGGTACCTGCCAGTAACCATGCATTAAGTCCAACTTGGTGATGTAACTGGCTTGTCTGACTTTCTCGATGCAGTCCTCCAATCTAGGAATTGGGTATGAGTCTGATTTTGTGACGGTGTTGACCTTCTGATAATCCACGCAGAATCATTGAGACCCGCCTGGTTTGGGAACTAAGACGATTGGCCAACTCCACTAGCTCTGGCTTGGTTGATGATGATCTCATCGAGCATGGCCCCCACCTCCATCTGGACCTGTCTAGCTTTGAAAGGATTAAACTGATAGGGGTGTTGTTTTATTGAAGCAGTATTTCCTAAATCTATTTCATGCACAATGGGCAGCCCGGTGGCTCAGTGGGTGGCACAGTGGCTAGCACTGCTGCCTCACAGCGCCAGGGACCCGGGTTCAACTCTGGCCTCGGGCGACTGTGTGAAGTTTGCACATTCTCCCCGTGTCTGCATAGGTTTCCTCTGGGTGCTCTGGTTTCCTCACACAATTTAAAGATGTGCAGGTCAAGTGAATTGACCTGCTAAATTGCCCATAGAATTAGGTGCATTAGTCAGGGATAAATGTAGGGTTGGGGAACGGGTCTGTTGGGCTACTCTTCGGAGGGTTGGTGTGGACTTGTTGTGCTGATGGGCCTGTTTCAATGGTGTAGGGAATCTAATCTAATAGCATTATACCTAGCCATCTGATTCTTACATATGTCCTTGTACTGTAGTAACAAATCTTTCAACTCTGTTCTATGCCCCTGAGACAGATAGCTTATTAATCTATTCCATTCCTCAAGGACTTCTTCGCTTTTTAATCTATTTTGTGGAAACTCAAAATCCATATCATCTGGATTTGGTTCCTCACTCTGCAGGGCAGTAACTAACACCTGTTCCTCCAGTTCTTTCTCTCTCATGTGATATGGTTTCAACATGATCACATGACATATCCAATACCTTTTTTCTATCTGGTATCTTTATTAGAAGGTTCACCTGACTCAACTTTTTCTCAA
Source organism: Chiloscyllium punctatum (assembly GCF_047496795.1). Classification (NCBI taxonomy): domain Eukaryota; kingdom Metazoa; phylum Chordata; class Chondrichthyes; order Orectolobiformes; family Hemiscylliidae; genus Chiloscyllium; species Chiloscyllium punctatum. The sequence goes on from NC_092743.1 coordinate 16,604,778, forward strand.
TTTGATCAGGACCACTAAACCTAGCTTTGAAGGGATCTCCTATCATTGGCAACAGTATTAACATGTTATCCCCTTGGGAAAACATCTGAGTCACAGAGCTTTAATCTGCCACCTGCTTCATTCTATATTGTGCCCTCTTTAGGTGCAGTTTAGCTAACTCAGCTACTCAATTTAATCTCTCCCTCACCTCTGATACATAATGTAATTGCGAGATCTCCGACTTAGGTGGTGTCAATTTTTCTTCGATTAATTTCAAAGGGTCTCTCACCTCATGACCAAATATTAACTCAAAGGGGGTAAACTGAGTAGATTTATTTGGGGCATCTCTAATGGCAAACAATACGAATGGGATACCTTTATCCCAATTATTCGGATAATCCTGACAGCATGCTCTCAACATGGTCTTCAAGGTCTGATGCCACCTTTCTAAGGCTCCCCGGGATTCAGGATAATATGCATTGGATTTAAAGTGCTGTATACCTAAGCTCCTTAAACAACCTAGCAGTGACATTTGACGCTTGGTCTGACTGAATCTCTCTGGGTGGCCCATTCTGTATGAAGAGAGCTACTAACTCTACTATTACCCGTTTTGCCTTGATACTCCGTAATGGAATTGCTTCCGGAAATCTGGTAGACACATCCACTATGGTTAACAAGTACTGGTTCCCACTTTTAGTTCTTGAGAGGGGACCTACACAGTCAATTCTAACCCATGTGAAAGGTTCTTCAAATGCGGGAATTGGCAACAAAGGCGCTGGTTTATTACTGCCTGTGGCTTACTTATCATTTGGCATGTACGGCACATATGGCAAAAGTTTTGTGCATCCTTGTGCATTCCAGGCCAATAAAAATGTTTTTGTACCTTAGCCTCAGTCTTTTGTACCCCTCGGTGACCTCCTATAGGTAGTTCATGTGCTATCCGTAACACCTCCTGTCTGTATGTTACCGGCAATACAATCTGCGGCACTTTGGCCCATTTCTCCTCTGCACTAACCTGCCGCTGTCTCCATTTCCATCTGAGGATTCCATCTTTCAGATAATAACCTTCTGAAATATTCTCTGCCCTCTTTTCAGAGTACACATCCACATATATATCTTTTATCATCTTGTCTTGCTGTTGCAAGTCTCTTCAGCTTTCAGGACTAAACACTTCTATCTGACACACTTCTATCAGGTTTTTCCTGCACCATTTCGTCAAACAGAGTATCTGCTAACTGAACCTCAACTCCTTCATCTTTCTCTTTACGTTTCACATCATGCTGTGACTTATGATAGTGGGATCTGGTTACCACACAGTCTGGGAAAATACCAGGATATTTCTGTTTTGATTCTTCAGTTTCTTGGTTTTCCTTGCACTTCTCCACAACAAGGGGTGTCACTCCCACCTTGGATCCTGCCAAATCATTCCCAAGAACAAACTGAATTCCTGGAACAGACACTCTGTCAATCACTCCCACTGTAACTTCCCCAGTCTTGAGTTGGCACTCCAACCTCTGTCCATCTATCTCACAAATTACCACATTCTTGGGTAACAGATCAGAAAGAGTGCATATTCGCTCATCCCATACTATCAGCAACTGGTTAGATCCTGTCTCTCTCAAAGTTCTAACTTCTTCTTCTCCTTCTCCCCCTGTTCTTTCTGAGTAAATTTTGCCCACAGAGGCGAATTCTTTGTAGAGATCAGGTAATAACTCCTACCCATCCCCTGCCTAGGCTGTGCACTCTCCTGCAGCTCCTCGGCTCATCTTGGAGTCTCTTTTACTACCTTTACTAATGCTACTGGCTTAGCTTCTTTTACCACATCGTTTCCTAGAGTGCCTTTCTTTAATGACCAGCACTGTGACTTCACGTGTCCCACCTTCTGGCAGTGAAAACGCCTTTTCCCAGTGCCCTTCTGAAACCACTGGCACTGTAATTCTCTGTGTTCCACTCCATTACAGTGAAAACTCCTGAGGCCTTTCACCTCCTGTCCACCATCTTGGCCTCTTTAACCTGTGGTAAAATTTTACCAGTGCTCTCTACTCTGGGTTTCGTAGCAGAAGATCTCCCTGTCTCCCAACTTCTATCCCTCATAAGATGAAATTCTGGCTAGAAGCTTGTCTTATGTACCAGCATGTACTCATCTGCCAAACCTGCTGCCCTTCTCACATCCTGAACTTTCTGTTCCTCCCCATGAATTCTTACTATCTCTAGAAGTGAGTTTTTAAACTCCTCCAGCAAAATAATCTCTCTTAGAGCTTCAAATGTCCTATCTATTTTCAAAACACTCAGCCATCGACTAAAATGGTTATGTTTAATTCTTTCAAACTCAACAGAAGTCTGACCTGGTTCCTTCTTTGTTTCTGAATCATTGTCTATATGCTTCTGAGCCAATTCATAAGCTCTTAAAATAGCCTGTTTAATCTCTTCATAATGTCTTGACACCTCATCTGACAGAGCGGCAAATACCTCACGAGCCCTGCCTACCAGTTTATTCTGAGCTAACATTACCCATAAATCCTTGGATCATTCCATCTGCCTAGTCAATTTTTTGAATGAAATAAAGAAAGATTCAACATCTTTCTCATCAAAATGTGGCAGAGTTTTGACATATTTATATATATCATTACCTTCTCTTTTAGTCTGCATCCTGTTAACTTGACTTTGCTGACTAAGTCACCACTTTTCAAGTTCAAGTTCTCTCTCTCTTTCTCTCTCCCTTTCTTGTCTCTCTCTTAGCTCAGCCAAAAACCTTCTCTCGCTCTTTTTCCTCTCTCTCTTTGTTTATCCTCTAACTCCATTTTCCTCAATAGTAATTTAAGTTTTTCCAGCTGTACTGCACTTGTCTATTTTTCTGGCAAATCTGAGAATCATCTTCAAATCCCTGAGCCTCTTTAGCAACTTTAAGAGCCATTTCTCTCATTTTTAATTTAATCAACCACAAGTCACCAAAATTAAACAAATTGTCTCACCTACGTTTTATTTAAAGATCTAGGACACTAACCTCCAAGTGTTTTAATCTGCTGGGACTTTTCGTAACCACAAATCTATTCAGATCTGTCTAAACCAGTTCAAATCACAGACCCGAGCTCCCCAAAATGTTATGACATGGGGGAAACCATCCTACTTAATTTAAAACCAGCAACACAGCAAAGATTTATCCCATGCAGTAATCTGTAAAAATCTGAGTGGCCAGGAACTATTTACAGTAAAAATTAACAACTTTATTTCTTAAAGTATATCAGAGAATAATTAACTAACCACTATTTACAATTTTTTCCTCTAACCTATCTTTTACCTCCCCTTCTATAATACTGATCTGATAAAACTCCCAATTAAGATTTACAAAACCACACTTCTTATCTCAAAACCAGGCAGCTTATGTGCTTCTATTTGGATTCTCCTGTGTCTTGTTTTCTTCTTCTTAGGAATTTCTGTGTCACAGGTTACTGATAGAAAAGGTACTTTTAAGAGAGCTATTTTTTCAAACAGTCTGTTTACATGGTGGGCTTGGCAGTTCTCCTCACAACTGTTCAATTTTCCAAGGTCTTATAGCCCCATAGCATCAGATTGCGTCATTGGCTTTTAAGATTATCAATATACTCAAATCAAACTAGATTGGAGTTTGAGATTTTTTGGGGTATAATTTAAACTAATTGGCCAAATTCAAATTTATTGTTTTTTTTGTCTCATAGCAACTCAGCGAGTGCTATTTGTTCTTAATCAAATGTTACTTGTAAATTCTCCAGCACTTGGTGTACTTACCAAGTCCTTCACTCTCTTAAAAGTATACCCACATCTTCATAACATTATGCAATCCTAATTTTTTTTTAATGCCCTTTGTTATCATTACTATTTGGTGGCTTTTAAACCACTTCCACCAATATTAGTTGCTTTTTGCTGTTTCTTAGCTCCACCCAGATTTTATATTTTTAATTAGAGGTCATCTCTCACTAATGCATTTGTACTGTGCCTTATTGTGAGCTCTGAAGTCAAGAGTGTGGCACTGAAAAAGTACAGCTAGGCAGCATCCAAGGAGCAGGAATCCTTATGAAGGGCTTATGCCCAAAACGTCGATTCTCCTGCTCCTCGGATACTGCCTGACCTGCTGTGCTTTTCCAGCACCACACTCTCAACTCTGATCTCCAGCATTGCCATCCTCACTTTCTCCTTATTATGAGGTCTACCCCACCTTCTTTTACTTTTTGCCTTTCCCTCCTAAATTTCAACTACCCTTAAATGTTCAGTTCCCAGTTCCCAGTCTTGGTCACCCTGCAATCATGTCTCTGTAATGGCAATTAAATAATACCCTTTTATTATTATTTGCACCATCAATCCACCTATCATGTTATAAAAGCTGCGTGCATTCAGGTCCAGTCCTTTTAATTCTGCCGTTTTAACACTGTTGTGTAATTTAACCCTGGTTGATTCTACAATTTGTTTCTGCTGCTTTCCTTTTATTTACAGCTTTTCTACTTCACATAAACAGCATTGTTTCCCAACACCTGACAAGTCAGTTTGAACCCTCCCCAGCAATACAAACAAATCTCCATGTGAATATATTGTGCAACACATCATCTTTGTATAAGTCTTACTTGCCCTAGGACTGGTCCCACGATTGAAGAAATCCAAAACCCACTGTCCTCCTCCGTTTTCCAGTGATATGTTTAAGAACTCAATCTTCCTATTTTTACATTAACCAGAATGTGGTACTGGAAACAATCTTGTGATAAGTGCCGTAGAAATCCTACTTTTCAGTCCCTTGCCTAGCTCCCTAAATTCTACTTTCAGAACCTCATCCCTCTATACTGACCGCATTCACCAATCCTGTTTGTGCCATTGTGCCACAACTTCTGACTGTTTATTCACCTCCAAAGCTATGCTCTAATGAGTGTGCTTTCAATTTAAGGTGTGTGGCACCTTGCAATAACTTTGGTCAGAGGGATTTGACTCATTACTTGATTTTGCAGGTAGAGGTTATGCAACAAACCTGAAAAGAATCTGGTTGCTTTAAGTGACACCATTGTTTTGCCTATGGAGAAAGTGAAGACTGCAGATGCTGGAGAATCAGAGTCAAAAAGTGCCGGAAAGGCACAGCAGGTTAGGCAGCATCCGTGGAGCAGGAGAGTCGATGTTTCGGGCATAAGTTCTTCATCGGGGGAAGAGGGCTAAGAGATAAATAAGGGGGTGGGGAGGAGCGGGGAAAGGTAGCTGAGAAGGTGATAGATGGATGCAGGTGTGGGGGGGGTGATTGTGATAGTCAGTGGGGAGGATGGAGCGAATAGGTGGGAAGGAAGATAGACAGGTAGGACAGGTCAAAAGGACATTGCCGAGTTGGAGGTTTGGATCTGGTATGAGGTGGGGGGGAGGGGAGATTTGGAAACTGTTGAAGTTGATGCTGATGCCATGTGGTTGAAGGGTCCCAAGGCAGAAGATGAGGCGTTCTTCCTCCAATTATCAGGTGGCTTGAATTCGGCTGTGGAGGAGGCCCAGGATTGCATGTCTTTGGGGAAGTGGGAGGTCACACTTTTCAACAAATTTTTGCCTATGCCTTGCAGACAGAAGAAGTTATCTTAAATGAAACAAATGGCCTACTGGGGGGAGCCAAATCACAGATGGATGCCATTTGGCCTGATTCTCTGAAAGAGCTATTCAGTTAATTCCATTCATCTACTCATTCCCTAAAGTTCTGCAAATGTTTTCCTTTAGAAGTGAATTTCAATTTCCTTTTGAAAGATGTTGTTGAATCCATTTCCAACTCCTAATGAGAAAATGCATGCCATAACTCTGTATATAAAAACATTCTTCCCATCTCCTCTTGGCACTTTAGCCGATTGTCTTAAGTAAAGGGAAAAGGACGAGGAAGGGAAAACAATATTAGGGAGAACAGGACGTGTGTCCCATTTTCTTTATAATTTACAGAGTGATGATAATTACCCTGTATCTGTGAAGAGTCTAAGGATTTTTTTTCAAACACACCCATCAGGTGAGCTAGGCATGAGTTAGGCAAAATGATACACTGGAAAAATGACTAGTTTGTTCAGAAAGCATGTGAACAAAGTAGATTCATGTTTAAAGAACAGCTGACAATTATTTTTTAAATTTAAAAAAAATTTTAATGACAAGCTGGCTGAAGATTCCATTGATGGTTTTTCAATGCAGATGATCAAATACTCTATGGATAACTCAGATTTAGTCTTACTGGGAAATGCCATCTGCATAGTGAAACTAGTCAAGGTTGCGTAATATAGATTATAATGTCAGAATGATAGCTGAAGCTTTTGATTTATTGCTCAAACCACTGGGAATTGTGTGGGCTGGGCCACACACTCATCAGTTCTTCCTTCAGTGTGAGCCACTTGCTGAATATTGTGTTTCAAATAACTGCAGGGTCAACAAGCAAATGAAGCAATTTCTCACATTCTTGTTTGTGAGAATATGCTGTGCGCAAATTGACTGCCAGGTTTCCTGTATTACAACAGATAAATCACATGAGAAGTACTTCACTGTCTATGAAGTACTTGGCTTGAGGGCGTGAAAGCTGCTATATAAATGCAAGTGTTTATTTCTTTTACATAGAATGTGTATTGTTTACAGTATTTGGTCATTGGACTTTGAGAGTCTCAACAGTTTTACACAAGGCTTGCAATCAGTCATGTGGGGCCCACGGTTGGAAACCTAGTGATCCTGAAATATAAAAAACACTAAGAGAAAGCAGCTGATTTTGAAACCAAAACCTGGAGCTCATATGCTGTCTGCGTGTTTAGAACAGTCGGAGAGTGTTGTGTTGCATTGAAAGCTGTATTTTAAACCATCCCAGTCAAGGGAAATTACTGTTCTGGTAAAACTGATGATTATTTCCGCTAGATATGGAACATTTTAGTTAATGATAAACCAATCTTTATAATCTGGGTAATCAATGAAAGGCTTCTTAAGTGGCACAGTGTAAAACCCTAATTCAATAAGTGGCATAGTATAGAGCAATATACTGTGAGATTAATATTCAAATCATAACTTAGACATAAATCTGATTTACTTTCATATTACAAGAAACATTATTGTACAGAAGTTCCAGGAGGAATTGCTACTTATTGTCAAAATATCATGCTTTTAAAAAGCCTTTATCAGATTTGAATTGATTATAACTCTTTTTCAAATTACATTTTTGCTGATGTTTAGTTTTTGTGAACTTGCTTTCACAAATATTATACATATTCTCAAAATTATAGATGTGATTTAGCTGAGTAGTTTGACCTGCTGTAACAAAACACACGATTATCTGAAAATGAGCTTTGTATAACATGATCAGTTCCTTTCATACCCATATATTCATGTAGTTGATGAAATCACTGTAGAGTTTCAAAGCACAGATACATAATGGAGAATAAATGCATTAGGATTGCTGACACAGCTGCACTTACATTGGATGGAATTGACTTTTAAGAATTAAGAGTGTTTCTATATTGTTCAAACAGATTTTCAACCTGGTAAAGGAAATGCACACTGAGCATTGTGATTAATTTCTAGAGGGATAGAAATGTAAAGCAGGAAGTTATGTTAAACTTACATTGAACTTTTGTTGGACCACACTTGAAGTATATTCACAGTTCTGGCTTCCATATTATAAAAACAATATCGAGGCGCTGAAGAGAGTGAAAACGTGATTCACTAAAACTGAAGGGATATGAAACTCTCACTCATTTAGCACTTCTGTGGCATTCTTACAAAAACAGGACTCTGCAAAAATCACTTTCTCGTAGGAACATATGCATTAAGGTGTGCTACGTTCTAATCTGAAGTTTTTGTATTAAAAATCCATCGGTTACATAGAACATAACTGACCCAAGAATCCTCATGCTAGTTACTATTCTTATACTTATTCTTGGACTATTCTTGGACTTATTACTTAAACTTTAACATTTAGAAGTTAACATCAAACTTTGAAAACCCTGAAAAGGCAGTTTAACAGTTAACACTTTAATAGTTAAAGATAATTAGCTATAAGTGACACAAAAACAGATTATTGCAGTATTGGAAATTTGAAATAAACACAGAAAATGCTGGAAATTTTCAGCAGATATGTGGGGTCAGAAACAAAGTTAACATTTCAGATTCAAAAGCAAAAATTGCTGGAAAAGCTCAGCAGTTTGGCACGGTGGCACAGTGGTTAGCACTGCTGCCTCACAGCATCAGAGACCCGGGTTCAATTCCCGCCTCGGGCGACTGTCTGTGTGGAGTTTGCACGTTCTCCCCGTGTCTGCGTGGGTTTCCTCCCACAGTCCAAAGATGTGCAGGTCAGGTGAATTGGCCGTGCTAAATTGCCCGTAGTGTTAGGTAAGGGGTAAATGTAGGGGTATGGGTGGGTTGCGCTTCGGCGGGGCGGTGTGGACTTGTTGGGCCGAAGGGCCTGTTTCCATACTGTAAGTAATCTAATCTGTGAGAGAAATCAGAGTTAACGTTTTGGGTCGAGTGACCCTTCCTCAGGAGAGGAATGATCATTTGATCTAAAACATCAACACTGATTTCTCTCCATAGACGCTGCCAGACCTGCTGAGGTTTTCCAACAATTCTGTTTTTGTTTCTGATTTACAGCGTCCGGAGTTCTTTCGGTTTTCATTTAATATTCCAGGTTGATGACCTATCATCAGAACGGTGGCAACTGATGACCTGCACAATGATTAACTGCTGTAAGCTAGAAGTGGACTGAGTATGGAATGTTGCTCAGAAGATGCATAAAAATACAAGATTTCAGCGAAGGCACAGACTGTATCCATCATCACACATAGACTTAAATGCACCTCAAACAGAATGAGAATTTAAGAATCTGGAGAAAGTGAGAATTTGGTATAGAGAAAAAAAAAGTTTATTTTTGCTTTTAATATATTTGTGGTTTGTACACACTTAAGCCATTAAAGCACAGAACCTTTACCAAATATTTCTATGAATTAATGAGTTAACATAGGTAAATTAATTAGTGGTTTAAAAAATCAGAAAAATTAATGACCTAAAGCTTTGAATAAAGATATAAAATAAGGTTAACTAGAGATGGCAGTGTGAAAAATATGCAACATCTGCAGCACATGGGAATTTGCGGCGACTATTTATGACCCCAGAAACCAATGTCAGTGGTTAGTCTACAACTTGAGGACCTTTATTGGCTTAGAGCTGTTTAGCTGGAATCAAAAATATAGGTATTGTGATAGACCCGGGAGGATATTGTAACAAGAAGACTTTGACCAAGTGGTTAGGGAAATGGGCTAAACACAAGCAAGTGGAACTAGTTTAGTTTGGGAAACTTGGTTGTCATGGACTTGTTGGACCAAATGGTCTGTTTCCATGCTGCATGACTCTATGACTTTATGACGCAGGAGGTACTCAAACTCAAATCAAAGCAAAATACTGCAGATGCTGCAAATCTGAAGGAAAGACAGAAAATTCTGGAAGGACATACTGAACTTAAAGCATTCATTCTCTCCACAGATTTTGCCAGACCTTCTGAGTTCCTCCAGCATTTTCTGTATTGGTTCAGGCATTTGCACTTCTAGGATGGATAGTGGTTTAGATTGGGTTAAATCTAAAAGAGTTATAAAAAAAAGTAAGATCGACAATGAGAAAAAAACTAACACAGAATATAATGACAGATAGCAAAAGTTTCTATAAATATATAAAATAAAGAAACAGTTACTAAAGTAAACGTTAGCCCAATAGAGGATGAGAAGGGGAATTTAGTTATAGGATATGATGAAATGGCTGAGGCATTGAACAAGTATTTTGTATCTGTCTTTGTATCAGAGAACACTAAAAACATGCCAATAATTGACAGAGAGACGAAGGTAGGTGAGGACCTGGAAACGATCATTATTACGGAAGAGGTAATGTTGGGCCAGCTAATGGAGCTAAAGGTTGATATGTCTCCTGGCCCTGATGGTATGCATCCCAAGGTACTAAAAGAAGTGGCAGGAGAAATAGCAGGTGCATTGGCGGTTATTTTCCAAATTCCACTGGACTCAAGAAATCCCAGCAGATTGGAAAATAGCAAATGTGATGCTACTGTTTAAAAAGGAAGATAGACAAAAGATGGGGAATTATAGACTGGTTAGCTTAACCTCTGTAGTGGTGAAGATGCTTGAGTCTATTATCAAAGAAGAAATAGCAAGGCATCTTGATAGAAATTGTCCCATTGGGCAGATGCAGCATGGGTTCATGAAGGGCAGGTCATGCTTAACTAATCTTTTGGAGTTCTATGAAGATATTACGAGCATGGTGGACAATGGGCACCCAGCAGATGTGATGTATTTAAATTTCAAAAAGGCCTTAATAAGGTGCCACATGAGAGGTTGCTGCTAAAGACAGGATGCATGGTGTTAGGGGTAACATGTTAGCGTGGATAGAGGATTGGTTAATTAACAGGAAGCAAACATAGAACATAGAGCATAGAAAAATACAGTGCAGTACAGGCCCTTTGGCCCTCGATGTTGCGCCGATCCAAGCCCACCTAACCTACACTAGCCCACTATCCTCCATATGCCTATCCAATGCCCATTTAAATGCCCATAAAGAGGGAGAGTCCACCACTGCTACTGGCAGGGCATTCCATGAACTCATGCTACTGGCAGGGCATTCCATGAACTCACGAAAAGTGGGGATAACTTTGTGTTATTCTGGCTGGCAATCAATGACGGTTTGGATTTGGGGATCACATGTCATGTGTCAAAGTTTGCAGATGACTCTAAGATGAGTGGCAGAGCAAAGTGTGCAAAGGACTGTGAAACTTTGCAGAGGAACATAGATACATTGATTGAGTGGGCCAAGGTCTGTCAGATGGAATACAATGTTTATAAATGTGAAGTCATCCATTTTGGTAGGAGTAATAATAAAAAGGATTATTACATGAATGGTGAAAAGTTACAGCCATGCAAAGGGATCTGGGTGCCCATGTGCATGAATCACAGAAGGTTGGTCTGCAGGTACAAAAAGTAATTAGGAAGGCAAATGGAATTTTGTCCTTCATTGCTAAAGGATTGAGTTTAAAAGCAGAGAGGTTATGTTGCAGCTGTGGAGTGCTGGCGAGGCCACAGCTGGGGGAATTTGCGCAGGTTTGGTCTCCTTACTTGAGAGAGGATGAACTGGCACTGGAGGGGGTACAGAGAAGGTTCACTCGGTTGGTTCCAGAGTTGAGGAGATTGGTTTATGAGGAGAGACTGAGTAGACTGGGATTATATTCATTGGAATTCAGAAGATTGAGGGAGAGATCTTATAGAAACATATAGAATTATGAAAGGAATAAATAAGATAGAATATGAGAGAATGTTTCCAATGGCAGGTGAAGCTAGGACAAGCCTCAAGATTACAGGGAGCAGATTTAGGACTGAATTGAGAAGGCACTTCTTCACCCAGAGGGTTGTTAATCTGTGGAATTCCTTACCCAGCGAAGTAGTTGATGTTACTTCAGTCAACATTTTTAAAGCTCAGGTAGATTTCTTTTTGAACAACAAAAGGAATTAAGGGTAAGTGGATCTGAGTCCCTGAAAAGATGAACCATGATCTTATTGAATGTCAGAGCAGACTCAAAGGACCGGACAGTCCTGCTCCTAGTTCTTATAAATGTTAAAAACAGGAGAACACCACTCTTACTCAGGCAGATAAAATTGTTGTTCATCCAGTGATGAAGGAATCTCATCTCTTTTGATTGTCCAACAAATGTGAGGGACTAGGTAGTGCTGTAGACAAGAAGAGAGACAGCAGGGATCATGGGTGAATGAAGCACTGCTGTTGTATAGAAGAATATTCAAACAGGGAACAATAGAAATACCTTTATGTTGGAATAGAATAGTTGGAGGGGAGAGACACTGCAGATGCAACAAGATGTTCTTAAGGCAGTTCCTACGTTAAGGACAGCTCCCAGCAATTAAAGAAGGTGGGAGAAAATGCAAATGACACTGTCCATGTAAGAAACAACTACATCAGAACACTTTATGCAGCAGAATTTAAAAAGAGAACAGACTGCTTGGCTGACCAGAAGGATATTCAGCAGCTAGCCAACAGACTGACAAAAGCTCTGCCCCTCAGAAATCTCCATGGATGGGCTAGGTTGGAGCAGAGAAGTAGTTCTGCCACTCATGGGGTGGAAATTCCCACCTATCCAATAGATTGGCTGGCAGAACCAACAATTCTGGCAGTGCCAAGAGCTTGGCAGCAGTCACTGCCAAGGCTGCAACCAATCCCAAGGTATATTCCCCACTGGATCAAGGACTCAGGAAAGTTGGGGAATTGGACAGAAAGGATTCAAGCATCTTATAAAGTAAGTGAGTTAGATTAGTATGGGTGTGATGTTGGCGCTCTGAATCTCTGCTCTCTTTTGTATCCACCTGCTGAAAACATGCTAGAGAGAGGCAAGTAAAACCGAGCCATGGGATTTTGCTGGTAGACCAGCATTTATTGTTTATTCCGAATTGTTCTTGAGAAAGTGATGAGCCATTGTCTTGCGTGGTTGCAATCCATGCAGTGAAGGTACACTCACAGTGCAGTCCTGCTACATCCAACCAACAGAAAGAGCTCCAAAACATCCTGACTCTCAATGATAATTGAGTGTATCGCATCAGTGCAAAAGTTAATCCTGAATCAATTGCATTTACCCTTGTATTCACCTTGGCCTCTTCTTGAGGTTCCCTGTGTCACAGATGCTAGTCAACAGCCAATCAGCTACTGGACTTCTTACAACCAGGGTACAAACACCGAGATAACAACCTTCACTCTAGAGGTGAGGTTAAAGTGACTGTTCTTGATGTCAAGGCAGCATTTGAATGAGTACAGTATAATGAGGTCCTTGCAAAATCAAAGTCAGGGGTAAAACCCTCCACTGGTTTGAGTCATATAAGCCACAAGGAAGATGGTTATGGTTGCTGGAGGCAAAACATTTCAATCTCAGGATATCACTAAAGAAATTCCTCAGCGATTTTTAAAAAATATATTGTTAGGATGAGGACCAATGAGGCCAACGGTTGTCTGTATTTAATTGCTCTTGCAAAGTGATGTGTTGCTTACTTAAGCTGCTGCAGTCTCTGGGTTATGGGCTCCACAACTGTGCTATTGCTGAGGAAATTTCTGGATTGAGGGGGTGTGTTAAATGCAATAGGGAGAGTAATGGGGTGTGAACCTTGTTGTGAGATGAATGTAGTAGCAGAGGTAGAGTAAGTATGAGGTGAAAGGGAAAAAAATGGGCATTTACCTTGGTGGATTTTGACCTAGCCACAATGAAATCAGAGCAATATAATCAGAATGCTGTGTGGGCTGGAGAGGAATTTGCAGTTTGTTGAGTTCCAACACATCAATTGACTTTGTTCTTCTAAGTGGCAGAGGATTGGAAATTGCTCTCTAAGGAGCCTTGATAAGTTGTTGAAATACATTGTATAGACATTGCTGTTACTGTGCACCAGGTGTCGCGGGAGTGTAAGTTGATGGCTGCCAGTCAAGTGGCTACTTTGTTATGGATGGGGTCAAACTTTCTTGGTATTGTTGAAGATACATTCACTGAAACAAGTGGAGAGTATCCTATCACATTCCAGACTTGTGTTTTTAAATGTTGGACGGATCGAGGAGTCAGGATGTGAATTACTCATTGCAGAATTCCTAGTCTTTGTTCTGTTTCAGTTCCTTCCTGTACATTTGGATGAAGTCTGTCATAGCCAAAACAGCAAGGTCATTTCCTGCCTGTCTAATCTCTGATGGTCTCCGCCTACCAATGGCCTGGGCTATTTCTTCCTCAGTCAGCTGTACAGCTGTCAAGGTGAGGTATTCATCACATTGTATACCCCACTTTGCATGATGATGGGTCCCTCCCAGGTCTCAGTATCTGAGCTGGTGGGTGTACACACTGCAGCCTTGCCAGTGCTTCCTCTAATGATTCAAAGATCCAAGAAGGTAGTTCTTCTACAGCTGCCATTTCTCTGTAAATGTCATTGGAATGCTTGCAGATCTGTGAGGAAAATGAGAGAAAAACCACCATGCCCAGTGGTGTGCAATGCTTGAGGATGACAGTGGGATTAATGGGATCAATATGCAGAACGTTACTTACTTGTTTGATAACACATGGACGTCTTGGCATCAGGTCACGGCAAGGACCAGGATTGTCTCTTCATGGGTGTGAGGGGGAGGATTCGGGCTCCCTCTGCCCTTTTATGAGCTGTAATGAGAAAAAAAGAATGGAATGAATAAGGTGAGAATGTGTAGCATATCTGTTATTGCTGGTGCATGTGGAAAAATGTGATGAAGAACTCAGGTAGCAGTGCAGAAGGTGTTCTGGCTTAGTAGTGTCAGAGATAGGAGGGGAAGGTGTGGGGTTGAGGGGGTGTGTTATATGCAATAGTGAGAGTAATGGGGTGTGAACCTTGTTGTGAGATGAGTATAGTAGCAGAGGTAGAGTGAGTGTGAGGTGAAAGGGAAAAAAATGGGCATTTACTTTGGTGGAGTGGAGACCATCTTTCTATACTGTTGACAATTTCTCTGCATATTGGAAATGGCACTGACCCAGGCAGAGTTCTCAAAGTAGGCTGGCAAGGTCTGGAGGTCATCCAGGAAGAGGACACATCTCCTCTTGATGACCCCATCCACCATGACTTCCTGTTCCCTGTCGGTGAATTACACTTTCATCTTCTCTTTCTCTGACATGTTCAGATGTGTTCATCAACGTGGGGCACCTTCAAATTACCAGTATACATTCGGGTGCACTGTGGCATTTTAATGATGGTGCAAGCACAAGGGAGGCCAGAGTTTCGGTGGATATTTGCTGAGTGGCAAGTTGTTCCAGAAAGGGCATGTAGTAAGATTGGGTACAGAACAGATGTGAATAATGTGGTAACATTGAGTGAGAAAATTAACGAGGTTTCATGTTGACAACCTCTTCAAAAAGACTCTTCACAACTCAGAATTAGCCAAAACAAAATTCAGATTCAGTTCAATGTTACATTTAGATAGCTTAGTAATTTTTTAAAAAATTCTCTCTTGTGAAATAAACTTCTGTCTTATTGTTAAAACTCAATCCATAGCCTTGCATGTTTATCTTGAAGTGAAAGACTGCCACGTTAAATAACAAAAAAGAAATTATGACTTGTTCAGCGGTTACATCAGCTGGGTTCACAACAATGTACAGGAAGCACCTGGCAAGACACAGACAGAAGTTTTAATACAGTGGACACATGCAATTTACGAAAATGGCTCCTGTGTGAAAGCTGTAGAAAGTCTACTCACAGCCAGCAGAGAATTCTTTCCCCTGGTGGTCTCTAATGAAACCTTTTAAAGGTCATATTTGTTCAACATTCAGCAGACAGCAACAATTCCTAAGTCTCTCCTTAATGATGTATCACATATATGGAATTCTTGCTACAAATCACGTTGAAGCCACGTTTGTAAGCTCTTTTCATTGTAAACTAGTTGCTTCAGAAACAGAAGGGCATGTGATACAATGAGTACTTTCCTCATTTAAGGTATTTTAAAAAAAACTACCACTTTGGCCTCTGTTGGTCATCCACCCTATTATCTTACTAAGTGGCTTAATGTTTAATAGTCCTGAGTACTCCTCTGAAACACCTTGGGACATTTTACCAGACTAAAGACACTACATAAATGCTAATTGTTATTATACATGGCTCATAAAATTGCACAGATGCAGGCAATGTGTATCTTAAGTGATTCAGCAGAATGTGATTATATTGGTGAGGTGAGTGATATCTTCTTTTGGTACATGGAAAGTAAATATTCAGTAATAGATCACACTTTCGTTTCCACATACAGTGTTACAATAATATAAAAGAACACAAACTCAAAATGTCTGACGGTATCTTCCCAGTTCTTGAACAACATGTGTGTTGGTGAGAAAGTTAGGAAAATAGGTGAGATCGTTCGTGATAAGATTCTTAATGTTGAAGGTAAAAGGTCTGATTCTTCAACCAAATGTTAGATGGTGAGACGAGAGTCTATATACTGATCAGTGAAGGTCGTATTTGCATCAATTTGCATGTGTTAACATTATTTACATGAGGTTTCTCATTTTCCCACCTGTCAGATAGAAACTAGGTAGAGACAATTTCCAACATGGAACAACATAAAATACAAACAGCCAACTCACCTCCTGTCTCCCAAAGCCTCCCTCCATTTTACAAGCTAAAAGTCAGGACTGTGATGGAAAACTCACCACTTGCCTGGATGCACATAAGTCCAACTACACTCACAAAACTCAATATCATCCACAATAAAGCAGCCTGCTTGATTACTACTCTACACACTACCCTCAATATTCATGTGCTTTACCATTGAAACACGGTGGCAGCAGTTTATATAATCCACAAGATGTACTGCAGAAACTCACCAAGGCTCCTCCGTTAGTGCCTGAGAAACTCACAATGCCTAACTCTTAGAAGGACAAGGACAGCAGCTGATTGGGAGCATGACCACCTATACATTCCCCACCAAGCCATACAGCATTCTGACTTGGATCAATGGAGCCGTTCTTGGAACTCTCTTCTTACCAACATTATTCCTATAGTACATTATCTGCAGTAATCCAAGTAAGTGCTCCCCACCAGCACCTCAAGGTCAATTAAGAATGGACAATAAATGATGTCATATCATAGAATCACAAAACTGTTACGGTGCAGATGAAGGCCATTGGCCCACACTGTCGGCACTGGCTATCTTAGCATTTTGGCTTAGTGCTAATTTTTTGTCTTTTCCCTTTAACCATGTTTATTGTTTCTGTGCAAATAATTACCTAGTGCCCTCTTGTATACCTCAACTAAATCTGCCCTCTTCATGTCCATTGTATTCCAAACCCTAACTACTGGCTGTATGAAGAAGCTTTTCTATTTTTCACATTTACTTGTTTTGTAAAACATTTAACTCTGTTCTCTCGTTCCTGATACTCTCATGAGTGACAATATTTTTTTCAAAATCTGGACCAGGACAGTGCTCCTGAAATCTCCACCTATGAAACCTTTGGGAAACTCTCAAATGTCATTGTACAAACCATATGCCACATCACCAATTACTTCATGTTTAATTAGTTTTCCATATTAGATATAGAATCAGCCCAACAAGTCCACACTGACCCTCTGAAGAGTAACCCATTCCCCCCAGATTAATACGCCTAACCCACACATCCCCAACATTATGGGCGATTTAGCATGGCCAATTTACCTAATGTGCACATCTTTGGACTGTGGGAGGAAACCAGAGCACCCAGAAAAATATCCCATGCAGACACAGGGAAAATGTGCAAACTCCACACATACAGTCACCTAAGGCAGGAATCAAAGCCAGGTCCCTACCGCTGTGAGGCAACAGTGTTAACCACTGAGCCACCCCAGTCACACAGATATATTTTCTAAGCACACAGTCAGCTTTTACACTCACCGCACACACTAAATGAACAAGCCTCTTCTTCTATTGAAAGTTTAATTTTAAATCTGCTCTGTTTAATATTGTTTCAAAGCAATACTTCTGTCCCAGCTGTAATTAATAATATAACATATTTAATTGTGACATATCACTATAATCTGGTTACGACTTGAGGGTTCAATTGATCAATGACAAAGGTGCTGATGAATCTTTTTATTTGGTTTCTCTATGTCGGAAGCAAATTGCATGTCTAATTTTCTAGACTGAGTCTTATTGATTATGAGGATACCGAAACTTGAAGAAATTGTATGTTACAGTGTTATGGGCATGTGAAATAGACTCCCAGGTAAAGAAATCAATTCTGTGCTAACAAGTGCCTCCTGGAAGAACTGGAAGACAGTTTATAAGGTAAAATGCAGACAGGGATAATGAAATGCTAAATTGTTGGAAACAAACACTAATATCCAACAGAATCTGTAAAGATGAAGGCAATTAACAATTTGTGGGCTGGTCATTTGTCAGAATATAGTGAATTTGCAGCTTTGCAGAATGTGATGGCTTGTAAGCCATTACTGCAAAATGTCTCCTTGCTCCCAGTGGTAAATTGAGCCAATTTTCATAGTAATTATCTAAACTTATAGACTTCAAAGAAATTTTGTTAAGCTTTCTTCTAGATAGTAAATTGTTTTAGCTGAGTCCAATGAAATTTCATTATCCGTGATGAGTGAGAAGAATAGGATTCCTTAGCTACTTTTAAAAATATTTTAATCAGTCTGCTCAGGCATGTAGCAGGAGCAGGTGGAACTTGAAATCAGACATGTGTGCATGTGACATTACCACACTGTCCTCATAGCTTTTATTAAATATTGCAGAAATTTCCATTCTAATTTGTATAACCTGCATTTCTATCAATGCAATGGATTTTGTTGGTGGGAATTACTCATGCTGTTCTTAATTTACACATTTCCCATTCATTCAACCTAATGTTTAAATAGAGCTCATGCCATTATGACACAAAATGAGTTAAAAATTTTGATCAAGATTTTGTTCATCTAGCTACTATTTCATGAGAATGGATGTCAACATTGCTTTACAGTTTTCCTGTGAAGTAACTTAGCGCTGTTTTATTTCAATTACATACTTTCATTAGCAAGTTGTTATATTAAATTTACATCTTTCATGATGACCTGATATCATGTTTCACAAATTGCAATATTTTTGGCTGAATTTCATTTTGCAGCTAGTATAAAGTCAGTGCAGAAATTGCTAGGTGAAAGGAAATAAGTTAATATAAATAAAAGATTCCACAACAATAATACATCTAGAACCAACCTAATTAATATTATGGCAATAGCAAGCATCAAATTTAAAACAGGTAATTGCTAGCTTTGAAACTGATATAATAATATAAGGAAAGTTGTGATGAATAATGTTAAGAATTATATTAGTTAATATTTATATGAAATGATTTGAGTTTAGTCTACTTGTATGCCTTTTTGGATGCCAGATATAAAGCAGTCTTCCTTCAACAAAAGAGATATAAATAATCAAGGAAATACATCTTTGTTAATGATGTATTAGACACTTAAAGTTGTCATACTTGACACTGTTAGCAATTTGTGATTCAAAATGATCAGGAGTCTCAAAGAAGGTGACCATGTTTTTAGCCAGGTCTTGTACCTCAGTGATCCAGCTATCTCAAGAAGCAAGTTCTGTCTGCTGGTTTGATTATATGACCATTGTAATGCAAGCACTTACGTTGGTATTGTGTTTATGCCACTTCATCAGATATAATGGAACAGCTAGAAATGGTGACATCATAACTTTAAAATGATGTTAATGTGTTATTGAGGGGTGAATTAAGATTGTTTCACAGTTTTTAATACAGAATATTTTAATGTTCAAACAGAATCATCCAGTCAACAGATCAAGCAAAGATCCTGCAGAGATCTGCAATTGGAATCCATTTAAATGAATTTGAATTGTAATGAGAGAGACCAGGACACATATTCACTGAGCATTTCTTTTTGTGAAACAGAATGCACGACAGGCAGATATAGAAATAGGCACTAGGTGTCTTACTGGAAGCAACCAAAGAAGAGACACATTGTCTGTTCAACAGGGTTGGGGGAAAGAGTCAGTTCAGTATCCAGAACCAGCAAAAGCAGGAAATAGATGTCAGGTCTCAAGAAATCTGTTACGGTAAGTCAATAATAATGCTCTACATAGCTGTGGTCCCTAGCCAAGTACATAAGCAAGCAACACCTCTTGCTAACAATTTACTCTTTTATTTCTGCAAGATACTAAGTCTTGTCAGAGCTCGATGTAGGAATGGCATTTTAAAAATCAGGCTAAGAAACATTTTGTTTGAGTGGACATATGTGTGGAACTGTGTGTACCGGAGGGGAAAAAAATTAAAAAAACAGCAAAACTGGGAAATTAATGCACTGGTTGTATTGGAGGTCCATTTCCAGGCACAAAATGAGTCAGATCAATTTTGCATCATTCGTCAAATTTTATGAGTTTTTCATTCAAGGAGGTTTCATGCAATAAAATGGATGCTTAATTTATGGCATTGCACTAAAACTCCACAATACTGTCATTGCTTTCTGTATGAACACCAAATCTGTGCTATACTGCTTTGCCTGTAATGCGCATACATACAAACACTTTTCCAAAGCGGGTCAATATTCTTATAAAGGTGGCAACTTTACAATCACGGGACAGGATAACATCAAGCATCAAGTCACTGAGGGATAATGAAGCATGAAGTTTCCTCCGAATTTAATAATATTCATATCATGATCTATGGTTCTACTGAGCCATCACTATGCAGTACTCAACCCAAACTGAGTAGCACCATACCCAGTATGAACTGAATTCAGATAATGGAGGTTTCACCTGCTGGCAGAGCCTCATGTTGCTTCAGTTGGGTAAGTCCACCATATTAAGTGTATATCATAAGTGACTGTTGTTGAGCCTTCCACAGGATTAAGGATAGTTGGGGTGTAAGTCCTGACCCCCACCAATCCAACAGCGACCTTCCAATCAGAGGCCAAAAGTGCTCAATTGCGTGTCAACACCACCAGGAGCAGTGGGCACTGCTGAAAATTCACCCATCAATGGTCCAGGATCAATAAGACCAGCAGATCAAAGGTGAGTGCAAATGGGAGAGGGGTCATTGGTAGGGTCACAGGAGAGGTTTAGGGGCAAGGGCAGGAGGTGACTTACAGCAGGCATCTCGTCCTCTCTGATACACTGCCTTTGAACAAGGGATACCCCCACACCCCATCATGGGGAGCCTGCAGGGCTTCATTTTTGAGTAACCCTAAAGGCAGTTCCCCTAGCCACCCACCATTGGGTTGAATAGCAGCAGTAATGGGTGAAACCCTTAAGTGGACATTAATCAATTGAGCGTGCCACATATCATTGGCCCTATTAATTGCATTTGTCTGAATGAATTCCTTTTTCAATGTGTAGCCCACTCACATAGAAGATCCAAATCACAAAACGTTGAGTCATGCTGCACTAAAGAAGACTCGATTGTCTATTCATTTCATAGTACTGTCCATTTAGTTAACTCTTGCTCCTTAACTATAGCCTTGTAAATGTTTGACTTCTTTTTGAATCATATTTCACTTCTCTACAACTTAAACCCTTGTACAAAATTTGAAGTTGCCTGAAAATGAGAGTACAAATACTCCCACTGACCAGGATAGAATAAAGGCTGTGAAAACAAATGGATGCTGGACTAGTTCCTAGACTATATCATTAGTAACATGTCTGTGAGGTCACCTAAATTTGATTTGGTTTATTATTACGTGTACCTAAGAACAGCGAAAAGCTTTGTTTATGAGCAGTACAGGCAGATCATAGCAGGCAAGGACATACAGATCTGTTAACTGCGGCAATGAAAGTAAAGTTAAACGTATTTTGGACAACAGGCATGTGCAAAAAATCTATATAGGAGGAATTCAGAGGTATTGAATGTTTGTTTACTGAAAGATGTTACAGAGAAAGGAAGACATAATGTAATAGAGTGAGGAGAAAACAAAGATGAGAAATTTAACATCAAGGTGTTGCTGCATTGGAAGTCAGTGTATATCAGCAACCATGGAGCAATGGACCAGCAGAACTTTTGGACATATTTTCTCTACTGCTTTAATAGGATGACAGCAATACTGCATTACTATTATTGGTCCTGCCAAAGGTGGAGTGATGGTAATCTGGGATGTGCAAGATTCCAGAACTGGATGTGGCTCAATGTAGATTGGAACTTCAGATAAATTAGGATTGATGCATCAGAGATTTAGATAAATTCAAGGTCATAGAGGGTATAAGATCAGTGACCAACCTAAAAAGGACTAGAATAGATGAATGACGTTGCTGAGGTGAGAAGTTAGCTCCATTAAATTATCTCTCGTGCAATCATACAGAAAAAAATGAAGGTACGACACTTTAAACAAATCATCAGCAAAGCAAGCAGAAAGAAACCCTATATTGGTTACCAACTAACCAGGATTTTCCCAGGTTCGCTGGCAATTAAGTTTAATTTCATGGACAATATTGCAAGAAACCAAGTAACAAAATAATAGTAGGGTATTTAAAGAACTGGTATTTCTTCTGACCTTTCATTGTACACAACTGTCTGTTATGAAGATATTAGAGATGGGAAAATTTGACCAGAGAGGATGATTAGGGGTATTGTGATGAAGCCTCTGTGATTATGTCCAACCAGAGTTGGCAAACCGAAACATAAAACTTATTTACCAATGGAGATTGTTGCTTGAGTAGCATTTTTCAAATATGTCTTATTTTTGTGTAAAATATAATTTATCAAGGAATATGCAACAGGTCATTATGCCAATAAAAAATGCTTAATTTAGAATTTACCTCTACTTTTATGCAAGCGTAATATATAGAAAATGCTTGCTAAGGAAATTTTGACAGACAATCAATCATATGGTAATAGCTAAATTGCTCAGGTTAAAATAGAAAGCAAATGGAGGTATTAATTCAACTTATAGGGTGACAAAAACGAAAGATAATATTTCAAAGCATCAGGACCAACTATCAAAGTATGCCTGATAATTTGAAGTCTTATCTTTCTTTCTTATCACCCATTAATGCTTTGTAGAAGTGTTTGAGATAAGGATTGCATGAGTGAATCTTCAATGGATTTTATAACAGTAATTTAAAGCAAAAGTAGTTCTATGTTTTACAAAATTCTGTGCAAGATCTAATTATTTGCAATGAATGATTAAGTAAAGTCAGATTTTTACAAATTATGTTGTATCGTGGGTTTTAACTGATGTTTTACACTAATAGTATCCCGACCTCTTGGCTAGAAGTTCTAGGTTCAAATCTTCCATCTTTTCTATTTGAGGAATGTTTAGAATTAGAGACCCTACAGAGTGGAAACAGGCCCTTCGACCCAACAAGTCCACACTTGACCCTCCGAAGAGTATCCCACACAAATCCATTTCTCATTACTCTACATTTACCCCTGACTAATGCACCTAACCTACACATCCCTGAAGACTATCGGCAATTTAGCATGGCCAATTCACCTAACCTAACCAATTCACGTAACCTAAATGATCTGGATTTGAGCATAAGAGGTACAGTTAGTACGTTTGCAGGTGACAGCAAAATTGGAGGTGTAGTACTCAGTGAAGAAAGTTACCTCAGATTACAATAGGTTCTTGATCAGATGGGCCAATGGGCTGAGAAGTGGCAGATGGAGTTTAGTTTAGATATATGCGAGGTGCTGCATTTTGGAAAAGCAAATCTTAGCAGGACTTATACACTTAATGGTAAGTTCCTAGGGAGTGTTGCTGAACAAAGAGACCTTGGAGTGCAGGTTGATAGCTCTTTGAAAGTGGAGCCCAGGTAGATAGGATAGTGAAGAAGGCATTTGGTATGCTTCCCTTTATTGGTCAGAGTATTGAGTACAGGAGTTGGAGGTCATGTTGCGGCTGTACAGGACATTGGTTAGGCCACTTTTGGAATATTGTACGCAATTCTGGTCTCCTTCCTATCGAAAAGAGAAACTTGAAAGAATTGAAAAAAGATTTACAGAGATTTTACCAGGGTTGGAGGAGTTGAGCTATAGGGAGAGGTTGAATAGGCTGGAGCTTATTTCCCTGGAGCGTCGGAGGCTAAGGGTTGGCCTTCTAGAGGTTTATAAAATCATGAGGGGCATGGATAGGGTAAATAGACAAAGTCTCTTCCCTGGGGTGGGTGAGTCCAGAACTAGAGGGCATAGGTTTAGGGTGAGAGGGGAAAGATATGAGGCTAGCATGATTGCAACATTTGAGAGGCATCTAGATGGGTATATGAATAGGAAGGGTGTGGAGGGATATGGACCCGGTGCGACTACATTAGGTTGAGATATCGGGTTGGCATGTGTCGAAGGGTCTGTTTCCGTGCTGTATATCTCTATGACTCTATAACCTGCACAGCTTTGGACTGTGGGAGGAAACCCATACAGACACAGGGACAATGTGCAAACTCCACAGAGACAGTCGCCCAAGGGTGGAATCAGCCTGGGTTCCTGGTGCTGTATGGCAGCAGTGCTCACCACTGAGCCACCATGCAGCCCCATGGTTCATAGCATGATCCAATGGGCTGATATCCTTCTATCTTTCCTCACTATTACCAAAATGGACAAAAGTGTGCACAAAGATATGCTAAGAACAGCTGTTTCAACATTCAGATTTCCCAGTCTAAGCAATTGTATGCCCAATGGAAACTGTAATTTGGAATATTATGATTTTAGATTACTTTACATATCTCTTCAGTTAGCTTTCACCTTGTAGAAAACCAAAAATACCCAGAAGGAGGGTTGGAAGAAGTGCCAATGTGAAAATTGATATCGGTATTTAGACTTTAACCGCTCCTTTTTATGATCTGAAGTCCCCACCTGCTTCAAGAAGACCATCGTCATTCTGGTACCAAAGAAAAATCATGCAGCATGACTCAATTACTATCATCTAGTAGCTCTGACCTCCATAATTATGAAGGGTTTCAAGAGGTTAGTCATGGCTCACATTAATTTCAGCCTACCAAATTGCCATGACCCTTTGCATGGTAACTCAGTGGTTAGCACTGCTGCCTTACAGCACTAAGGAGCCAGGTTCGATTCCACCCTAAGGTGACTGTCTGTGTGCAGTTTGTACATTCTTCCCATGTCTGCGTGGATTTCCTCCATGTGCTCCAGTTTCCTCCCACAGTCCAAAGATATACAGGTTAGGTGGATTGGTCATACTAAATTGCGCATAATGTCTCAGAATATACAGTCTAGGTGAATTAGCCATGGGAAATACAGGGTTACAGACATAGGTAGGAGGGTGGGTCGGGGTGGGATGCTCTTCCGAGTATCAGTGTGAACTCAATTGGCCAAGTGGCCTGCTTCCACACTGTAGGGATTCTATGACTCTATGATTTCACCTACCAGTGCAACAGTTCCACAGCAAATGCCATCTCCCTGGCCTGACACTCATCCCTGGAACATCTGGATAACAAATATACTGATATCATGCTCCTCCTTGTTGACTAAAGTTCCGTCTTCGACACCATAGTTGTAAACAAACCCATCTCTAAAATCTAAGCCCTAGGTCTCGGCTCCGTCCTCTGTAACTGGATCCTCAATGTCCTGACCCATAGACTGCAATAATTAAGAATGGGTGCCAACACCACCTCCGCAGTAATCCTCAACACCAGGGCCCCGCAAGGCTGCATACTCAGACCCCTATTGTACTCCTTTTATACCCACAAATTTGTGGCCAAATTCCATCCCAACTCCATTTACAAGTTTCCTGATGACACCACCTTTGTAGGTCTGAAACAACAATGAAATAAAATACAGGAAAGAGATTGAGAATTTAGTGGCATGACGTTAAGACAATAATCTCTTCCATCAATGTCAGCAAAACGAAAGAGTTGGTCATTGACATCAAGAAATGGAGTGGATGGCATGCCCCTGTCTGCATCAATGGGGCTGAACTGGAGATGGTCAAAAGCATCAAATTCCCGTGAGTGATGATCACCAACAATCTTTCCTGGACCACACACATTGATGCAATGGTCAAGAAAGCACAACAGCAACTTTACTTCCGCAGAAGACTAAGGAAATTTAGCACGTCCATATGGATCCTTACCAATTTTTATAGATGTAGCATAGGTAACATCCTATCTGGATGCATCACACCATGGTATGACAACCACTCTGCTCAAGACTGCAAGAAACTACAGAGTCATAAACACAGCCATCCATCACGGAAACCAGCCTTCCATTCAATGACTTCACATGTACTTCTTGCTGCCTTGGGAAAGCAACAAACATAATCCCACCCCGGTTATACTCTCTTCCACCCTCTTCCACTGGGCAGAAGATATAAAAGTTTATATACGAACACTAATAGATTCCAGAACAGCTTCTTCTTTGCTGTTATCTGACTTTTGAATGGACTTCTCAAATGTTAGTTCTGATCTTTCTCTCTCTACATCTTCTCTATGGCTGTAACACTGTACTATACACTGTGTTCTGCTACCCTAATGCACTTTGTATGGTAGGATCTGCCTGTAAAACACGCAATACAACATTTTTCATTGTATCGCAGTACATGTGACAACAATAAATCAAACAATTAATTAATCATAGTTGCCCACCACATCAATACTTCTTTTTCACTCATTGTTTGTTCCTGTTCTTGTCATCACCCACAGTAGTTGGAGAAGCAGGAACTTGCTGTGGAAGGGTTTCACAGCATAAGTATGTTCCCTTTCTCAGAATCGAAAAGTGTAGCGCTGGAAAAGCACAGTAGGTCAGGCAGCATCCGAGGATCAGGAGAGTCCTTCATCAGGAATGTGGTGGGGAGGAAGGGGGCTATGAAATAAATAGAGGGTGGGTAGGAGGTAGCTGGGAACATAATAGGTAGATGCAGGTGGGGGGGGGGGGTGTTGATTGTGATCGATTGATGGGGAGAATGGAGTGGATGGAGTGGCAGTGCTCAGTTGGAGGGTTGGATCTGGGATGAGGTGGGGGAGGGAATATTTCAAAACTAGTGAAGTCGATGTTGTGCCGTGTGGTTGAAGGGTCCGAAGGCGGAAGATGAGGTGTTGTTCCTGCAGTTGCGTGGTTGCTTGGAGGCCCAGGACTTTCATGTCCTTGGTGGGGTGGAAGGGGGAGTGGAAGTGGTCAGTCACAGGCTGGTGGGGTTGATTGGTGCATGTGTCCCAGAGATGTTCCCTGAAACACTTTGCGAGTTGGTGTCCTGTCTTTCTGATTTGGAGTTGACCACACCGAGAGTAATGGACAACCACAGCCTTGAAACTCATAGTTCTGCAACCCCACACCACCTGGTTCTGTCTCTTTCCCGGACGGACTGACAAACCTGACTGTCCCGGTCAAACTTTTGTCTCTGCCTGCTCCTGCCCCACGCAACTTATCTCTTCATATGTTGATGATGTCCTATGCACATCCCTCCTCACATACATTTGGGACACCACCCACACCCTTCATGACTTTCATTTCCCCAGCCCCCAACACCTCATCTTCACTATGGACATCTGGTCCCTACATACATCCATCTGTAATGGCGAAGGCCTCCAAGCCCTCTATTTCTTCATGCCCCACTGACCCAACCAGTCTCCCTCCACCGACACACTCATTCAATTGGCGGAACTGGTACTCACCCTCAACAACTTCCCCTTTAAATCCTCCCACTTCTTCCAAACCAAAGGGGTAGCCATGGGCGCCTGTATGGGACCCAGCTATGGCTGCCTCTTCATTGGCTACGTGGAACAGACCATCTTCCACATTACACCAGCACTATCCCCCACCTTCTCCTCTGTTACATTGATGATTGTATCAGCACCCACAAGAAGGTTGAACAGTTCATCAACTTCACTAATGCCTTCCACCCTGACCTTAAGTTCAACTGGACTATCTCAGACACCTCCCTCCCCTCCTGGACGTCTCTGTCTCCATCTCCAATGAATAACTCAACCCGACATCCATTTCAAACCCACCGACTCCCAGAGCTATATGGACTACGCCTCTTCCCAACCCCCTCCTGTAAAAATGCAATCCCTTAATCTCATTTCTTCCACCTCAGATGTATCTCCTCTAGGAGAAGCAATTCTGCTCCAGTACATCCCAGATAGCCTCCTATTCCATAGACTCAATTTCCCTTCATCAATAATGCCCTCCAGAGCAAGTCCTCCACTCCCCACACCTATGCCAATTAAACTCACCAACTCCAATCACAACAAGGATAGAAACCTCCCTGGTCCTCACCTTCCAACCCACTGATCTCCAGGTACAGTGTATCCACCATTTCCACCACCTACAATCAGATGCCGCCTCCTTCTCACCTCTATCTGTGTTCCTGCAAGAGGTGTAAATCCTGCACCCACACCTCCCCCCTCACCTCTGTTCAAGACCCCAAAGAATCTTTTCACATCCAACATAGATTTTCCTGCACATCCACCCACCTTATCTACTGTGTCCGTTGCTCTCCTCTGCATCATGGTGACAGGATGCCAACTCACAGAGTGTTCCAGGGAACATCTCTGGGACATGCACACCAAACAACCACACCACTTTTTGGCTGATCACTTCAACTCCCCCTCCCCCTTGCAAGTCTTAGGCCTCCTCCACTGACAAATCCAAGCCATCTGACAACTAGAGGAAGAATGCTTCATCTTCCACCTTGGGAACCACACGTCATCAACATCGACTTCACTAGTTTCCAAATCTCCCCTCCACCCTACCTCATCCCAGATCCACCAAAGATGTTCCTCCTATCCAGGAGGTAAAAACAATGACTGCAGATGCTGGAAACCAGATTCTGGATTAGTGGTGCTGGAAGAGCACAGCAGTTCAGGCAGCATCCAAGTAGCTTGGATGCTGCCTGAACTGCTGTGCTCTTCCAGCACCACTAATCTAGCTCCTTCTATCCACTCCACCCTCCCTACCAACCTATCGCAATCATCCCACACCTGCATCTACCTATAACCTTCCCAGATACCTTCCTCCCAGCTATACCCCCATCCTCCTATTTATCTCTCAGCTTACCACCGCCCCCCCCACCCATATTTCTGATGAAGGGCTTATGCCCAAAATGTCGCTTCTCCTGCTCCTTGAATGCTACCTGACCTGCTGTGCTTTTTTAGCATCACACTTTTCGACTCTTACTCTCCAGCACCTGCAGTCCTCACTTACCCTCTTTCTCAGAAGAATTGCACATGTAAAAACTTGGCTTGCTTTTTAGATATAAATGACGAGTAATAATCTGACCTGACTGCCTCATTCTAATGCTAAGAGATGAAAATAGGGATATGCACTATTTGCTTGTTCGGTGGTTTGATTCCCTAACATGCTAACACATAATACTGTACAGCTTAATTTTGTGTGGTATCAGAGAAGAAGTTTAATACTAAATTTATTATCATATATGATTGCGAGCAGGTGAGAAGGGACGAATTGGCTCCCCACTTTGAAAAGAAAACCCTCAGTTGATCATAACAAAACGCTTTAATTCATTTTAGCACATATCTATATCACCCTTCAATTAAAATGCATATTTGTCAAAATTAAGGAGCCAGTTGCAAGATCTTTCTTAGCCTCTTGCAGAGATATTTGTAGCATCGATAGTCACAGGTGAGGTGCCGGAAGACTTGGAAGTTGGCAAACGTGGTGCCACTGTTTAAGAAGGGTGGTAAAGACAAGCCAGGGAACTATAGACCGGTGAGCCTGACCTTGGTGGTGGGCAAGTTGTTGAAGGGAATCCTGAGGGACAGGATGTACATGTATCTGGAAAGGCAAGGACTGATTAGGGGTAGTCAACATGGCTTTGTGCGTGGGAAATCATGTCTCACAAACTTAATTGAGTTTTTTGAGGAAGTAACAAAGAAGATTGATGAGGGCAGAGTGGTAGATGTGATCTATATGGATTCCAGTAAGGCGTTCGACAAGGTTCCCCATGGGAGATTGATTTGCAAGGTTAGATCTCATGGAATACAGGGAGAACTAACCATTTGGATACAGAATTGGCTCAAAGATAGAAGACAGAGGGTGGTGGTGGAGGATAGTTTTTCAGACTGGAGGCCTTTGACCGGTGGAGTGCCACAAGGATCGGTGCTGGGCCCTCTATTTTTTGCCATTTACATAAATGATTTGGATGCGAGCATAAGAGGTACAGTTAGTAAGGTTGCAGATTATACCAAAATTGGACGTGTAGTGGACAGCGAAGAGGGTTACCTTGGATTACAACAGGGTCTTGACCAGATGGGCCAACGGGCAGAGAAGTCGCAGATGGAGTTTAATTCAGATAAATGTGAGGTGCTGCATTTTGGGAAAGCAAATCTTAGCAGGACTTATACACTTAATGGTAAGGTCCTAGGGAGTGTTGCTGAACAAAGAGACCTTGGAGTACAGGTTCATAGCTCCTTGAAAGTGGAATTGCAGGTAGATAAGATAGTGAAGAAGGCGTTTGGTATGCTTTCATTTATTGGTCAGCGTGTGGAATACAGGAGTTGGGAGGTCATGTTGCGGCTGTACAGGACATTGGTTAGGCCACTGTTGAAATATTGCATACAATTCTGGTCCCCTTCCTATTGGAAGGATGTTTTGAAACTTGAAAGGGTTCAGAAAAGATTTACAAGGATGTTGCCAGGGTTGGAGGATTTGAGCTAAAAGAGGCTGAACAGGTTGGTGCTGTTTTCCCTGGAGCGTCGGAGGCTGAAGGGTAACCTTATAGAGGATTACAAAATTATGAGGGGCATGGATAGGATAAATGGACAAAGACTTTTCCCTGGGGTCGGGGAGTCCAGAACTAGAGGGCATAGGTTTAGGGTGAGAGGGGAAAGATATCAAAGAGACCTAAGGGGCAACTTTTTCACGCAGACGGTGGCATGTGTATGGAGCTGCCAAAGGAAGTGGTGGAGGCTGGTACAATTAAAACATTTAAGAGGCATTTGGTTGGGTATATGAATAGGAAGGGTTTGGAGGGATATGGGCCGGGTGCTGGCAGGTGGGATTAGATTGGGTTGGGATATCTGGTCAGCATGGACGGGTTGGACCGAAGTGTCTGTTTCCATCCTGTGCATCTCTATAAATCTATGACTCTAAATGAAAGATAAACTTCTTACTTACAAACACTAAGGATAATAATAAAACGTGATATCAAATGCATGCCCACATAAAGGTAAACATAATGGGGTGTTAAAGAACATGCTATTTAAAAAGCTCTTAGACTCTTAAGTTGTGGCACCTGATCTTCAGATCATGACTGTTTATTTGATACCTTGTATAATTAAAAGTAACAAGACTTGTATAATCCTGCATTCCTAGATTTGTTTCATTATTAGAGGCTTAGTTCCAATTTGGACAAAATAGCTGAACTCCAGACAGGAGGTGAGCATGAAAGCACTTCATGTCAGGATCATATTTGACTGTGTATGGGATCAAGAAGGCTGTGTAAAATTAAAGTCAATGGGAATCTGGTGAAAACTTGGTTGGAGTTGTATCTTGTACAAAAGATGGCAATGGCTAGTGGGGGTCAATCATCTGAGCTCCAAATCATCTCTATAGGAATTGCTCAGGGTCATTTTCAAGGCCTAACCATCTTCAGCTGCTTCATCAATGGCCTGCTCTCCAGCACAGGGCCAGAAATGGGAATATCCTTTGATGACTGCACAATGTTCAGCACAGCAAGACCTGGCTTATACACAAGCTTGGACTGACAAGTATGAAATAATATTTGCATTATACAGGTACCAGCAATGATCTTCTCCAAAAAGAGAGAATCAATCCATTATGCTTTTACATTTAATGGCATTACCACCACTGAATCCCCCACTATCAACATGCTAGGGGGCTACTATTGACCAGACACTGATCTGAATAAGCCATAAGCATGCTATGGTTACAAGAACAGACCAGAGGCTAGGAATCCTACAGCAAGTGACACACTTCCTGACTCTCCAAGGCCTGCCACATTTGACAAGGCACCCGTCAGGATTATGATGGAATATTCTCTGTTTGCCTGGATGAGTGCAGTTCCAACAACACTCAAGCAGCTTGACACAACTCTAGGCAAAACAGTCCACTTTATTGACACTGCATCTATAAACATATATTCCCACCAAGGCAGATGCACAGCAGCAGCAGTATGTACCATCTACAAGATGCACGGTATAAATACATCAAGGGTCCTTTGACAGCACCTTCAAAACAGGGGGCCACTACTATCCAGAAGGGAAAGGGCAGCAGTTAGAATGAAATGCCACCACCTCCTAAGTTCCCCTCCAAGCCATTCACCATCTAAATATGCGCACAAGCGATTGTTATTGTAACCAACAACAGAGGTTGGACTGGTCTTGGTTCTGGATTTGGAACTGTATCACCATTCTTTCAGTGTGGCTGAGTCAAAAGATGGAACTCCCTCCCTAAATGCCTGGTGTGGGTATATCTCTATTGTATGGATTGAAGTAGTTCAAGAAGGCAGCTCACTACCACCTGCTCAAGGGAAACTAGAGCTGGGAAATCAATCTTGGACCTGCCTGCAAAGCCCACATTCCATGAATGACTCAAAAAAAGGTTTCTTGCTGGACTCATCCAACAAGATACCTGCATACAGCAGTGACTATTACTTTTTCTCTGTAATGTGCTTTGGGATAGCTTGCGGTAATGAAAAGCAGTTCTTTCTTTACCTGACATTGCAGTAATAAAATAATCTAAGAAAACTGGATAGTGAAGAAGGCGTTTGGTATTCTTTCCTTTATTGGTCAGAATATTGAGTACAAGAGCTGGGAAGTCATGTTGCGGCTGTACTGGACATTGGTTAGGCCACTGTTGGAATATTGAGTGTAATTCTGGTCTCCTTCCTATAGAAAAGATGTTGTGAAACTTGAAAAGGTTCAGAAAAGATTTACAAGGATGTTGCCAGGGTTGGATGATTTGAGCTATAGGGAGAGGTTGAACAGGCTGGGGCTGTTTTCCCTGGAGTGTCAGAGGCTGACTGGTGACCATATAGAGGTTTACAAAATTATGAGGGGCATGGATAGGGTAAATAGGCAAAGTCTTTTCCCTGGGGTCAGGGAATCCAGAACTAGAGGGCATAGGTTTAGGGTGAGAGGGGAAAGATATAAAAGAGACCTACAGGGCAACATTTTCACACAGAGGGTGGTACGTGTATGGAATGAGCTGCCAGAGAATGTGGTGGAGGCTGGTACAATTGCAACATTTAAGAGGCATTTGGATGGGTGTATGAATAGGAAGGGTTTGGTGGGATATGGGCCGGTTGCTGGCAGGTGGGACTAGATTGGGTTGGGATACCTGGTCGGCATGGACGGGTTAGACTGAAAGGTCTGTTTCCATGCTGTACATCTCTATGACTCTATGACCCTATTACTGCATAATACTCCAAAATAATCATTCTGGCATAAATGATGTCAAACGGAGTTATCGCTGAAATAATCCCACACTATAGCAATAGAAGATAAAATGAGAATTTCGAATATTGAAAACTGAAATAAAAGATACCAGAATTTTTTCTTTAAAAAAAGCATGATTAAAATGTAATATAAGCTAGTCAGCATTTGATTGAATTCTCAAATTCTGGAGAAGCAGCTGAAATCATAATCTTCATTGAATCAGCAGGTAAGAATGCTATAACGAATAATCTGATATTCTTATATAACACTTCTAAAACATTGCAAATTGAAGACAAAATCAAAATAGGAGCTAATTCTTGCTGAGCAAATCTTTTAATATTTCATCATTGTCATGTATTTGAAAAAAAGGGAGCAATTGCAGAATTACAGGTTTCAAATATATTCAAGTATGGATTTGGGAATGGAACATGGTGTCTTGGTGGCAAGGTAGCACAGCCTACTGTTGTACCAATGCATTACACCATTGAGCACAAATGAATGGCGAGTTCCTTGTTTCAAATTGGTTGTAATAGGAAAAGATAAATGGTAAACGGACGCTCAGAAGGAAGTATTAAAAAAATTGAAGGCAATTCAACCTGAGTACTTGCCCTCTTGCACCTCCTAATGGCCCATTATACAGATGTATTGATAAAGTTCTGGCAGCAGATCGTCATATCTCTTATCCATAGCACAGTGTGCATTGTAGCAGGATGCTGAAAGGGAGAAGGACAACAAAAATGATAAAACATATGAGGTAACTAGCTGCAATTAGGTGTTAATCTCAACTGGGGCCAAACATCTGCCAGTCTAGTTGGAATTTTTAAAAGTATATTGTAAGCATTATTAAAGAGATATCAATGTTGTCTTATAATCAGTTGTTTGTTAAAAGTAGGAAAATATCATTGATTTAATGGAATAGGTAAGGGCTTCCCAAGTGTAAATGAATTAACATTTCAAGTCCAATAATGACTCTACTTTAGGATAGAAACTCAGTTTCTTGCTCTACAAATGCTGCCAGGCCTGCTGTGTTTCTTCAGCATATTCTATTTTATGAACTCAGTCCCTTGAGATTACTTTACCTTTCAATGTGTGTGCAGTAGTGCAGTTGTTGTGTTGTTGGACATAACAAAACACTCCAGGCTTGGCTAATATTCCAGGAAACAACAGTTCAAGGTCCAGTACAGCAGTTTGAGAATTTGATTTATGTCTTAAAAATTTGGAAATAACTTTGAATATTGCTGAAAAGAGAGACTTTTTGCTGAAGCTTCCTGTCTTGCACACAAAAAGGCAAATGCAAGAATGACAATTGTCACATCGTCTCACAATAATTGATATCAGAAGAGAGTAAGATGTTAATTAGATGTCAAGTTAACACTGTTTGGCTGAGGCATTGCAATTGGAAAATAATATGGAACCACAGCTTCCCTCCCTCCTTCCAATCACCCCCCCCCCCAAAAAAAAGCTGCCAGGTAATTCAAAAAGAGCTGAAAATGTGTTGCTGGAAAAGCGCAGCAGGTCAGGCAGCATCAAAGGAGCAGGAGAATCGACGTTTCAGGCATAAGCTCTTCTTCAGGAATCCTGAAGAAGGGCTCATGTCCGAAACATCGATTCTCCTGCTCCTTTGATGCTGCCTGACCTGCTGCGCTTTTCCAGCAACACATTTTCAGCTCTGATCTCCAGCATCTGCAGTCCTCACTTTCTTCTAATTCAAAAAAGAGTCTAGATTAGAAGATTAGAGTGGTGTTGGAAAAGCACAGCCGGTCAGGCAGCATCCAAAGAACAGGAAAATCGACGTTTCGGGCAAAAGCCCGACTGAAGACAAGGAGCCTCCAGGGTGGAGAGATAAATGGTGGGGGGGGGGGGGGGGGGGGGTGGTTGGGTGTAGGGAGAAGGTAGCAAAGAATACAATAGGTGAATGGAGGGTGGGGATGAGGTGATAGGTCAGAGAGGAGGTGGAGCAGATAGGTGGGAAGGAAGATTGGCAGGTAGGACCGGTCATGAGGATGGTGCTGAGCTGGAAGATTGGAACAAGTGAAGTATGAGTAAAAGTGGCAATAAGTGTGTCACATTGTTTTGATACCCTAGGGTGTTATCTCTTGCAGTCAGTGTGATGGGTTGAAGTGTGTCTATTTTAACACAAGAAGTATCAGGAATAAGGGTGATGTATCTAAAGCATGGAGTCAACAAACTTAGAGGAGATGTCAGAGGTATGTTCTTTACTGAGAGAGTGGTGGGTGTGTGGAACGTGCTGCCAGTTGTGGTAGTAGAGTCAAATACATTAGGAACATTTAAGCAACTCTTGGATAGGCACATGGAAGGTATTACAATGAAGGGCATGTAGTTTAGTCTGATTTTAGAATAGGATAAAAGGCCGGCACAACATCGAGGGCTGGAGGGTCTATACTGTGCTGTACTGTTCTATGTTCTATGTTTAAACCTGACCTCTGAAATCCAGGTATCATTCTTTAAAGCCTATATTGTACTCTTTTCAAGATAATATAACTTTCCTAAGTTGTGGTGCAGATCTTCCCTCAGTACTGCAAGAGAGTTCAAACAGGGTTTATTATAGCTACAGCAGAACTTCCTATCTCCTCATACTCCAATCCTTCAGATATAAAGACCAACATTCCTAGGATTTTTCACTACTTCTTGCATCCGTTCATAGTATTGCCAAGATCTATACACCTGAATCCCCAAGTCACTTTGGACATCCACTACATTTAATTTCATACCATTCAGATTTAAGTAATTTAAAAAATTACTTAATGGCAATCTATACTTCAACTCTGTTTGTAATTGCTCTGAATATCTAGATACTCCCACCAATCAAAATCTATCAATCTCAATTTTGTACATTTCAAATCATTCAGCATATGAATTAGCAAGAAGATTTCTTACCCAGTTTTGACTGAATGACCTTATGGAATGTGAGCGCATATTGAAAACTTCCAAGAACAATTCCATTGCCTGCATGATGTGTTTGTCCTGCTGATAGGACAAGATATATCCAAGGATGGTGATGAAAGAGCCTAATTCACAAAAAATACGACAGGAAAGGTGGCTCAACAATGACTAACTAGGGAAATTAGGGATAGTATTAAATCAAAGGATGGGACATACTAATTGGCCCAGAAAAACATCAGACCTGAGGATTGGGAGCAATTTAGATTTCAACAAAGGAAACAAAAGGATTTATTAATAGGAGAAAATACAGCACTTGAGTGAGCATGTGGGGCACATACTAATTAATTTTTTAAAATTTTATAGGTATGTAACAGAAAAAAAAGACAAATGTAGATTCCTCACTGTGAAAAATAGGGGAACAAAGAAGTGGCAAACCAATTAAATACATGTTTTGGTTTTGTGTTCACAAAGAAGAACACAAATAACTAAGAATGTAACAGGCAGTCTAGTGAGAGTGAGGAACTGAAGGAAATCAGTATTAGAAGTGGAAATGATGTTGGGGAAATTTATGGGATTAATGCCAATATATCCTTAGGATCCAATAATCTCCATCCCAGTGCAATTAAGGAAATGGCCCTAGAAATAATTGTTGCATTAGTGGCCATCTTTTAAAGCTCTGCAGACTTGATTAGCTAAGTTGACTAGACAGCTGGTTTGCACTACAGAGTTCAAACCAAAAACATAGGTTCAATTCCTGCACCTTCTGAAGTTATGTGGAAGGACTATCTTTCTCAATTGCTCCTATTGCTTTAAGGCATGGTGACCCTTTGGTTAAAACAGCCCAGTCATCTCTCATGACAGAGTAGGACTATGATGATCTTTCATAGACACTGCAATAGTTACTATGGATTGGAGGGGACCTTATGTAACCTGACTATTTTTTTAAAAAGGAGTTAGAGAGTAAACAAGCAATTATAGACCAGATAGCCTGACATAGAATCATAGAGTCATAGAGATGTACAGCATGGAGACAGGCCCTTCGGTCCAACCCATCTATGCTGACCAGACATCCCAACCCAATCTAGTCCCATCTGCCAGCATCCGGCCCATATTCCTCCAAACCCTTCCTATTCATATACCCATCCAAATGCCTCTTAAATGTTGCAATTGTACCAGCCTCCACCACATCCTCTGAGAGCTCATTCCATACACGTACCACCCTCTGTGTGAAAAAGTTGCCCCTTAGGTCTCTTTTATATCTTTCCCCTCTCACCCTAAACCTATGCCCTCTAGTTCTGGACTACCCAACCCCAGGGAAAAGACTTTGACTGTTTATCTTATTCATGCCCCTCATAATTTTGTAATCCTCTATAAAGTCACCCCTCAGCCTCCGAAGCTCCAGGGAAAACAGCCCCAGCCTGTTCAGCCTCTCCCTGTAGCTCAGATCCTCCAACCCTGGCAACATCCTTGGAAATATTTTCTGAACCCTTTCAAGTTTCACAACATCTTTCCGATAGGAAGGAGACCAGAATTGCATGTAATATTCCAACAGTGGCCTAATCAAAGTCCTGTACAGCCACAACATGACCTCCCAACTCCTGTACTCAATACTCTGACCAAACGCCTTCTTCACTATCCTATCTACCTGCAATTCCACTTTCAAGAAGCTATGAACCTGTACTCCAAGGTCTCTTTGTTCAGCAACACTCCCGAGGACCTTACCATTAAGTATATAAGTCCTGCTGAGATTTGCTTTCCCAAAATGCAGCACCTCGCATTTATCTGAATTAAACTCCATCTGCCACTTCTCAGCCCATTGGATCTGGTCCAGATCCTGTTGTAATCTGAGGTAACCTTCTTCGCTGTCCACTACACCTCCAATTTTGGTGTCATTTGCAAACTTACTAACTGTACCTCTTATGCTCGTATCCAAATCATTTATGTAAATGACAAAAAGTAGAGGGCCCAGCACCTATCCTTGTGGCACTCCACTGGTCACAGGCCTCCAGTATGAAAAACAACCCTCCGCCACCAGATCTTCTACCTTTGAGCCAGTTCTGTATCCAAATGGCTAGTTCTCCCTGTATTCCATGAGATCTAACCTTGCTAATCAGTCTCCCATGGGGAACCTTGTCGAACGCCTTACTGAAGTCCATATAGATCACATCTACTGCTGTGCCCTCATCAATCTTATTTGTTACTTCTTCAAAAAACTCAATCAAGTTTGTGAGGCATGATTTTCCACACACAAAGCCATGTTGACTATCCCAAATCATTCCTTGCCTTTCCAAATACATGTACATCCTGTCCCTCAGGATTCCCTCCAACAACTTGCCCACCACCGAGGTCAGGCTCACCAGTCTATAGTTCCCTGGCTTG
The DNA here is from genome assembly GCF_047496795.1 of Chiloscyllium punctatum. Lineage (NCBI taxonomy): Eukaryota > Metazoa > Chordata > Chondrichthyes > Orectolobiformes > Hemiscylliidae > Chiloscyllium > Chiloscyllium punctatum. Next base: position 16,642,875 of record NC_092743.1, read on the forward strand.
TCTTTACCGCCCTTCTTAAACAATGGTACCACGTTTGCCAACCTCTAGTCTTCTGGCACCTCACCTGTGACTATCGATGATACAAATATCTCAGCAAGAGCCCAGCAATCACTTCTCTAGCTTCCCACAGAGTTCTTCAATAGGAGAGAAATACTAAACATCCATTATAAAATATTTAATAGCAGAACACTTGGGAAATGCTGACAGGATTGGACAGAGTCAGAATGGATTTACAAAATGGAAATCATGCTTGAGAAATCTACTGGAATTCTTTGAGGATATGACGAGTATAGCTGATAAGTGACAGCCAGTGGGTGTGGTTTACTTAGACTTTTAGAAGGCTTTTGATGTGATCCATATCAGAGATTAATATGCAAAATTAAAGTGCATCGGTTTGGGGGTAGTGTACTGACATGGATAGCGAACAGATGGAAAACAAAGAGTAAGAATAAACTGGTCTTTTTCTAAGTCATGGCAGTATTCACAATATGTCTGCATGACTTATGTCTGCAGGAACTAAATATAATCTCTCCAAGTTTGCAAATGATGCAAAGCTGTTTAGGAGGGTGAACTGTAAAGATCATGCAGAGATGCTTCATTGTGAATTGGATAAGTTAAGTGAGTGGGCAAATTCATGGCATATGAAATGTAATGCAGATGATGTGATGTTATCCACTTTGGTTGCAAAAACAGGAAGGTAGATTATTACCTGAATGTTGATAGATTGAGAAAGGGGAAAGTACATTAAGGCTTGGGTATCCTTGTACACCAGTTGCTAAAAATAATCATATCAGTGGAACAGATGATGAAGAAGGAAAAACCTTCATGACAAGAGGATTTGAATACAGGAGCAGGGATGGCTTGCTGCAATTTTGCAGGGCCTAGCTGAGGCCACACAATGGAATATTATGTGGAACATAGATTCATAGAGATATACAGCAACCTTTGGTCCACTCGTCCATGCCAACCAGATATCCCAATCCAAACTAGTCCCATCTGCCAGCACCCAGCCCATATTCCACCAAACCCTTCCTATTCATATACCCATCCAGATGCCTTTTAAATGTAGCAATTGTACGAGCCTCCACCACTTCCTCTGGCAGCTCATTCCATACACATACCACCCTCAGCATAAAAAAGTTGCCCCTTAGGACCCTTTTATATCTTTCCCCTCTCACCCTAAACCTATGCTCTCTAGTTCTGGATTCCCCCACTCCAGGGAAAGCACTTTGTCTATTTATCCTATCCATGCCTCTCATGATTTTATAAACCTCTATATGGTCACCCCTCAGCCTCCGACACTGCAGGGAAAACAGCCCTAGCCTATTCAGCCTTTCCCTATAACTCAAATCCTCCAACCCTGGCAACATCCTTGTAAATCTTTTCTGAACCCTTTCAAGTTTCACAACATCCTTCCAATAGAATTGCATGCAATATTCCAAAAGTGGCCTAACCAATGTCCTGTACAGCTGCAACATAACTTCCAAACTCCTGTACTCAATGCTCTGACCAATACAGGAAAGCGTACCAAACGCCTTCTTTAATATCCTATCTACCTGTGATTCTACTTTCAAGGAGCTATGAACCCACACTCCAACATATATAATATAGAATAGTACAGCACAGTGCAGGCCCTTTAGTTCTTAATGTTTTGCTATCCTTTTATCCTAATCTAAAATCAAACTAACCTCCATACCCTACATTTTACTATGATCCATGTGCCTATCCAAGAATCACTTAGATGTCCCTAATATATCTGGCTCTACTAACATTGCTAACAGTGCATTCCACGCACCCACCATGCTCTGTGTAGATAACTACCTCTGTCATCTCCATAAAAACCTTGCACCAACCACCTTAAAATTATGCACCCTCATGATAGCCAGTTCCACCCTGGGAAAAAGTCTCTTGCTTTCCACTCTATGCCTCTCATCATCTTGTACACCTCTATCAAATTGCCTTTCATCCTTCTTCACTCCAGTGAGAAAAGCCTTAGCTCCCTCAACCTTTTTTCATAAGACATGCTCTTCAGTCCAGGAAACATCCTGGTAAATCTCCTCTGCACCTTCTCTAAATCTTCCACATCCTTCCTATAATGAGGCAACCAGAACTGAACACAATATTCCAAGTGCAGTCTAACCAGGGCTTTATAGAGCTGCAGCATAACCTCATGGCTCTTAAACTCAATCCCTCAGCTGATGAAAGCCAACACACTGTATGCCTTCTTAACAACCCTATCAACTTGTATGCCAAATTTGAGGGATCTATGGTCATGGACCTCAAGATCTCAAGATCCCATGTTCCTCCACACTGCCAAGAACCCCGCCTTGAACCCTGTATTCTGTATTCAAATTTGTCCTTCCAAAATGAATCATTTCACACTGTTCCAGGTTGAACTCCATCTGCCACTTCTCAGCCCAGCTCTGCATTCTGTCAATGCCCCATTGCAACCTACAATAGCACTCCACACTATCCACAACCTCATCAATCTTCACATCATCAACAAGCTTACTAACCCACCCTTCCACTTCCTCATCCAAGTCATTTACAAAGATCACAAAGAGCAGATATCCTAGACCAGATCCCTGCAGAACCCCACTGGTCACTGAGCCCCAGGCCAAATACTTTCCAACAGCTACCACCCTCTGTCTTCTATAGGCCAGCCAATTCTGTATGCAAACAACCAAATTTCCCTGTATTTCATGCCTCCTTACTTTCTGATTGAGCCTACTATGGGGAACCTTATCAAACACTTTGCTAAAGTCAATGTTCACCACATCCACTGCTCTACCTTCAGCAAGGTATTTTGTTACATCCTTAAAGAATTCAACAAGCCTTGTGAGGCATGACCCGCTGAGTATCTCTAATCAAGCTATACTTTTCCAAATAATCATAAATCCTGTCTCTCAGAATCCTCTCCAATAATTTGCCCACCACCGATGTAAGACCGACTGGTCTGTAATTCCCAAGATTGTCCCTATTCCCTTTCTTGAACAAGGGAATAACATTTGCCACCCTCCAATAATCTGGTGTTTCTCCAGTGGACAGTGAGGATGCAAAGATCATCGCCAAATGTGCAGCAATCTCTTCCCTCACTTCCCATGACAACCTTGGGTATATACCATCTGGCCAGGGGACTTATCTCTCCTCATGTATTTCAAAATTTCCAGCTCATCCTCCTTCTTAACATCAATCTGTTTGAGCGTATCAGCCTGTTTCATGCTGTTCTCACAAATGACAAGGTCTAGTGAATACTGAAGCAAAATATTCATTAAGGATCTCCCCAACATTCTCCGACTCCAGACACAAGTTCCCTTCACTACCCCTGATCGTTTTTATTCTCAGTCTGGCTATTCTCTTGTTCCTCACATAAGTGCAGAATACCTTAGGGTTTCCTTAATCCTACCTGCCAAGACTTTTCCAAATCTCCTTCTAGCTCTTTTAAGTCCATTCTTCAGTTCCTTCCTGGCTACCTCATAATCATCTAGAGCCTTGTCTGATTCTTGCTTCCTTAACCTTAAGTAAGCTTCCTTCTTCCGCTTGACTAGATGTTCCACATCTCTTGTCATCCAAGGTTCCTTCACTCTACCATCCCTTCGTTGCCTCAGTGGGACTAACCTATCCAGTACTTGCAGTAAGTGCTCCCTAAATAACCTCCATATCTCTGTCATGCATTTCCCTAAGAATATCTGTTCCCAATTTATGCTCCACAGTTGCTGCCTGATAGTATTGTAATTCCTCCTCCCCCAATTAAACATGTTCCCATAAGGTCTGTTCCTATCTCCTCTCATTTATCTTGCCACCCTTCAGGCACTCTGCCTGTATTCCTGATGAAGGGCTTTTGCCAAAAACACCGATTTTCCTGCTGCTCGGATGCTGCCTGAACTGCTGAGCTTTTCCAGTGCCACTTTAATCCAGAATCTGGTTTCCAGCATCTGCAGTCATTGTTTTTACCTAAATTCTGCACCATCCAAACTATTTGCACTAAGGAGGTTTCAATCAATATGAGGGAAGTTAAAGTCACCCATGACAACAACCCTGTTATTTCTGCACCTTTCCAAAATCTACCTCCCAATCTGCTCCTCCTGTCGCCGTTGTGACTGGGTGGGTCTATAAAAAACACCCAATAAAGTGACTGTTCCATTCATGTTTGTGACTTCCACCTATAATGACTCAATATACAAACCCTCCTTGATGACCTCCCTTTCTGCAGCCGCTATACTATCTCAAATTGACAGTGCCATTCTTTCACTTCTTTTACCTCCCTCCCTATTACTTTTGAAACATCCAAATGCCAGAACATCCAACAACCATTCCTGCCCCTGTGAGATCCAAGTGTTCGTAATGGCCACAACATCATAGCTCCAAGTATTGATCCATGCTCTAGGTACATCACCCTTATTCCTGATACTTCTTGCGTTAAAATAGATACACTTCGACCCACCACACTGACTGCAACTTTGCCCTTTCAACTGTCTATGCTTCCTCACAGACTCTCTGCATACTGTATTTGCCTGTTCACCAGCGACCTCATCCTCTAATCCATAGCTCTGGTTCCCATCCCTCAGCCAAACTAGTTTAAACCCTCCCAAAGAACTCTAGCAAACCTAACACCCTGCCCCCCCCCCCACCCCCTGCCCTAGGATATTGGTACCCCTCCAGCTCAGGTGTAACCCGTCCTCCTTGTACAGATCCGACCATCTCCCCAGAAGGTATCCCAATGATACACATATCTGAACCCTCGCTCCTACACCAGCTCTGCAGCCACGTGATTAGCTGCACTCGCTCTCTATTCCTAGCCCCTCTTGCATGTGGCACTGGTAGCAATCCTGAGATTACTACTCTGCTCATCCTGCCTTTTAGCTTCCAACCTAACTCCCTATATTCATTTTTCATGTCCTCATTCCATTTTCTCGCTATGTCATTGATACCAATGTATGCCATGATTTCTGGCTGCTCACCCTCTCCCTTAAGAATCCTGTAGACTTCACCTGAGACATCCCTGACCCTGGCACCTGGGACGCAACACACCAACCAGGAGTCTCATGGACTCACCTCATCCCCCTCCGTCCACGCATCAATGAATTCATACACCCTGTGACGTCAAACAGTTCTTCCGTCGCCTCTGCCTCTGAGCTTACTTTCACAATCAGGATTCCCGCCCACCTTCCGAGGACCCCTTCGCCCACCTCCAACACACTGCATCCACCTGGACACCCCGCGCTGGCCTATTAATTACCCTCGACCTCTTCATTTCCAACTGCCGCCGAGACATTAACCGCCTCAACCTGTCTACCCCCCCTCCCCCACTCCAACCTCTCACCCTCACAATGCACAGCCCTCCAATCCCTCTGCTCCAATCCCAACCTCACCATTCAGCCAGCAGATAAAGGGGGCGCAGTGGTAGTCTGGCGCACTGACCTCTACACTGCTGAAGCCAAACGCCAACTCGAGGACACCTCTTCCTACTGCCCCCTCGACCATGACCCCACCCCCCATCACCAAACCATCATCTCCCAGACCACACAGAACCTCATCACCTCAGGAGATCTCCCACCCACAGCTTCCAACCTCATAGTCCGGGAACCCCGCACTGCCCGGTTCTACCTCCTTCCCAAGATCCACCAGCCTGACCACCCTGGCCGACCCATTGTCTCAGCATGCTCCTGCCCCACTGAAATCATCTCTACGTACCTCAACACTGTCCTATACCCCCTAGTCCAGGAACTCCCCACATACATTCGAGACACCACCCATGCCCTCCACCTCCTCCAAGACTTCCGTTTCCCCGGCCCCCAACCCCTCATCTTCACCATGGATATCTAATCCCTCTACACCTCCATCCGCCATGACCAGGGCCTCCAAGCCCTCCGCTTTTTCCTCTCCAGACGTCCCCAACAGTACAATTCCACCGACACTCTCATTCGTTTGGCCTAACTGGTCCTCACCCTTAACAATTTCTCCTTTGAATCCTCCCACTTCCTCCAGACCAAAGGGGTAGCCATGGGCACACATATGGGCCCCAGCTATGCCTGTCTCTTTGTTGGCTACGTAGAACAGTTGATCTTCAGTAATTACACCGGCACCACTCCCCACTTCTTCCGCCGCTACATTGATGACTGCATTGGCGCCACCTCATGCTCCCGCGAGGAGGTTGAGCAATTCATCAACTTCCACCAACACATTCCACCCTGACCTTAAATTTACCTGGACCATCTCTGACACCTCCCTCCCCTTCCTGGACCTCTCCATCTCCATTAGTGATGACCGACTTAACACTGACATTTTTTACAAGCCCACCGACTCCTACAGCTACCTGGATTACACCTCTTCCCACCCTACCTCTTGCAAAATGCCATCCCGTATTCCCAATTCCGCCGCCTCCGCCGTATCTGCTCCCAGGAGGACCAGTTCCACCACAGAACACACCAGATGGCCTCCTTCTTTAGAGACCACAATTTCCCTTCCCACATGGGTTAAAGATGCTCTCCAATGCATCTCGTCCACATCCCGCACCTCCGCCCTCAGACCCCACCCCTCCAACCGTAACAAGGACAGAACGCCCTGGTGCTCACCTTCCACCTTACCAACCTTCGCATAAACCAAATCATCCGCCGACATTTCTGCCACCTCCAAAAAGACCCCACCTCCAGGGATATATTTCCCTCACCACCCCTTTCCGCCTTCCGCAAAGACTGTTCCCTCCATGACTACCTGGTCAGGTCCATGCCCCGCTACAACCCACCCTCCCATCCTGGCACCTTCCCCTGCCACCGCAGGAACTGTAAAACCTGCGCCCACACCTCCTCCCTCACCTCTATCCAAGACCCTAAAGGAGCCTTCCACATCCATCAAAGTTTTGCCTGCACAATCCACTAATATTATTTAATGTATCCGTTGCTCCCGATGCGGTCTCCTCTACATTGGGGAGACTGGGCCCTTCTCGCAGAGTGCTTTAGGGAACATCTCCGGAACACCCGCACCAATCAACCACACCACCCCGTGGCCCAAAATTTCAACTCCCCCTCCCACTCTGCCAAGGACATGAAGGTCCTGGGCCTCCTTCACCGCCGCTCCCTCACCACCAGACGCCTGGAGGAAGAACGCCTCATCTTCCGCCTCAGAACACTTCAACCCCGGGGCATCAATGTGGACTTCAACAATTTCCTCATTTCCCCTGCCCCCACCTTACCCTAGTTCCAAACTTCCAGCTCAGTAACTGTCCCCATGACTTGTCCGGACTTGTCCTACCTGCCTATCTTCTTTTCCACCTATCCACTCCACCCTCTCCTCCCTGACTTATCACCTTCATCCCTTCCCCCACTCACCTATTGTACTCTATGCTACTTTCTCCCCACCCCCACCCTCCTCTAGCTTATCTCTCCACGCTTCAGGCTCTCTGCCTTTATTCCTGATGAAGGGCTTTTGCTTGAAACGTCGATTTCGCTGCTCCTTGGATTCTGCCTGAACTGCTTTGCTCTTCCAGACCACTAATCCAGAACCACAGAACCTCCTGTCTGTTCCTCTAACAATTGAATCTCTATTGTGAATGTCCAACTGCACCTTTGTGTGCAGTTTTGGTCTCCTTACGTGAGGAAGGATGTTCCAGCTATGGAGAAAATGCAGCATTTCTCTATCCATGGCGGTACACTGATTCATGGAATGGCAGGACTGACTTGTGAAGACAGTCTAGATCAGTTAGGACTATATTCATTAGCGTTCCGAAGAAAGAGTGGAGGGGTGTGTGATCTCATTGAAATCTATAACATTTTAACAGGACTAGATAGGGTAGTTACAGGAAGAATGTTCCCAGTGACTAGAGAGTCCAGACCAGAGCTCACAGTCAAAGAATACAGGATAAACCATTTAGGACTGAAATGAGTAGAAACTTCTTCATTCAAAGAACAGTGAGGCTGTGAAATTCTTTGCCTGAGAAAGCCAAAACATTGAAGGTTTTCAAGAAGGAGTTAGATATACTTTGTAGGACTAAGTAGATCAAACAGTATGGGCAAAACTGGAAACAGGGTCCTGAGTTGGATGATTAGCTAATATTAAGTAGCCTATTCTTGTCATTATTTTCTATATTTCTAGGCACTAGCCATTAAGAAAGATTCTGTCAGTATAACTCTCAGCTGTCATCTGGCAAAAATTGGGCATCTTTCCAAAACTTGGCACAAATCCCAAATTAGCCTGTCTATATTATTTCATAATTTCTCTCTCCCATCTGTAGATCTTTGCACTGGCAGGTAGATTCTAACCAATGGCAGCATTATCATGGCAACACCATGACCAATTAAAATCTGCCTGTCTAGTCTGAGAACCAAGGTTGGCAGTTAACTTCTCCCGCTGCATCTCAATGTCAAAAATTACCCAACCAATAAGCACACTCTTCTCGTACTGATCTCTCTTTTTACAAGTCAGTTTCTTGTGTCTTATCTCTGATGAATGCAAGATGAAAACCTTTGACTTCTTATCTCTTTCTAGCAAAGTTTAAGTCATATTCTGTTGTGTAGACTTTATCAAGTGCCACCTAGGAGTCTATATAGACAACTACTGCAGATCGTATCAAGGACATCAGTGACTTCTATAGACTAGTCAGACATGAGCTATGCTTCACAAATCCTGGTGACTCCACTTGTGTAGCTGACAGTTGCTCAGGTCCTCAATGACTTTCTCAATCTAGTAAGCGTCATGCAACTTATTTTAATCTGATGCATCTGAATGTGTGGTTTGTGCTGTCCATGTAGCACCCTCAGTCCTGGAGGAATGCTGTCTCATTTTTATTCTATCAGTTGGTAGAAGTGACAAATAAAAAAAACTACTTTACTCTACTCAACTCTACCTAGTTTCTGCATCTCAACCTTGCTAAAAGATGTGTCTCACGGTATTTGTGTAATTATAGGGAACAAATTTACAATTTCCTCATTTGTTTCTTTAAATATCCTGGGATGCTCATCAGGATCTGGAGATTTATCTATCTGAAATCTAGTTACCTTCTCCATTCTCATTTATTAAACTTACATTGAGTATAATAAATTCCTTTCAATTACTTTAAGCTCCCCGCTAACAAAAGCATTTTGACCTGATTACCTACTATGAAAACAAATGCCAAATTTGTCACTTTTTTATTATCCATTCAGCCGTTTGGTATTTCGGAACTTCAAAATCCTTGAATTGAATTGCTCTAGTTATATTATACGGTGGCACAGTGGCTAGCACTGCTGCCTCACAGCACCAGGGACCCGGGTTCAATTCCCACCTCAGGTGACTGACTGTGTGGAGTTTGCATGTTCTCCCCGTGTCTGCGTGGGTTTCCTCCGGGTGCTCCAGTTTCCTCCCACAGTCCAAAGATGTGCAGGTTAGGTGAATTGGCCATGCTAAATTGCCCATAGTGCTAGGTAAAGGGGTAAATGTAGGGAATGGGTGGGTTGCGCTTCGGCGGGTTGGTGTGGACTTGTTGGGCTGAAGAGCCTGTTTCCACACTGTAAGTAATCTAATCTATAGAAAAAAGCTACATTACATTGCTTTCACTATGGCAATGTTTTGACCAATCAGATTCAGCTTATCAAACAGCAGCTTTATCTCCAATGGCATACATTTTTCTGATTGTTTGAAATTTGGCATTCTTATGTTTGCCCAGATGAGTGCAAGATAAAAAATATCTCCAGCAACAAGTTTCCCTTTCAGCATTATTGCCCATAATTACCTCACCTGCAAGTTACAAAAGGCCTGGATGCCGCTTTAACTCTCTCCAGTCTTAATGCATCGATTATACATTTCTGAGCCCAATTTTGATTTCCTTGAGAATGCATCCAATTGTACATTTTAAAATATAGAGTAAGGATTTCCTAAAGGCATAGAACATAGAACATAGAACATTACAGCGCAGTGCAGGCCCTTCAGCCCTTGATGTTGCGCCGACCTGTCATACCAATCTGAAGCCCATCTAACCTATACTATTCCATGTACGTCCATATGCTTGTCCAATGGCGACTTAAATGTACTTAAAGTTGCTGAATCTACTACCGTTGCAGGAAAAGCATTCCATACCCTTACTACTCTCTGAGTAAAGAAACTACCTCTGACATCTGTCTTATATCTATCACCCCTCAATTTAAAGCTATGCCCCCTCGTGCTCACCATCACCATACTTGGAAAAAGGCTCTCCCTGTCCACCCTATCTAACCCTCTGATTATCTTATATGTCTCTATTAAGTCACCTCTCAACCTTCTTCTCTCTAACGAAAACAGCCTCAAGTCCCTCAGCCTTTCCTCGTAAGACCTTCCCTCCATACCAGGCAACGTCCTAGTAAATCTCCTCTGCACCCTTTCCAAAGCTTTCACATCCTTCTTCTAATGCGATGACCAGAACTGTACATATTACTCCAAGTGCGGCTGCACCAGAGTTTTGTACAGCTGTAGCATGACTTCATCCCTCTGTTAATAAAAGCTAAAACCCTATAAGCCTTCTTAAAAACCCTGTCAACCCGGGTGGCAACTTTCAAGGATCTGTGTACATGGACACCGAGATCTCTATGCTCATCTACACTACCAAGAATCTTACCATTAGCCCAGTACTTTGCATTTCGGTTACTCCGACCAAAGTGAATCACCTCACACTTGTCCGCATTAACCTCCATTTGCCACCTCTCAGCCCAGCTCTGCAGCTTGTCTATGTCTCTCTGTAACCTACAACATCCTTCGTCACTTTCCACAACTCCACCGAACTTAGTGTCATCTGCAAATTTACTAGCCCACCCTTCCACTCCCTCATCCAGGTCGTTTATAAAAATGACAAACAGCAGTGGACCCAACACCGACCCTTGCGGTACACCACTGGTAACTGGACTCTAGGATGAACATTGCCCATCAACCACCACCCTCCGTCTTCTTTCAGCAAGCCAATTACTGATCCAAACTGCTACATCTCCCACAATCCCATTCTTCCTCATTTTGTACAATAGCCTACTGTGGGGAACCTTATCAAACGCCTTGCTGAAAACCATATACACCACATCAACCGGTTTGCTCCCAACTACCTATTATGGGGCAAGGACTTTATTTACATTTTGTGAGGCTTTAACAAATTTGGTGCCCAGACTCTTGGCACCACATATATCTCTACATTAAATTATGCTGCAATTTTTGTTATGAATACACAAAAAGCTGATCACCAAATACTATGGGTCACATGTGCTCAGTTCATATTGGTAGATGAGCAGAGAGATCGCGGTCTCCAGGTACTTGAAAGTTGCCACCCAGGTTGATAAGATTGTTAAGAAGGCATATGGTGATGTTAGCTTTTATTTGCAGAGGGATTGGGTTTCGGAACCATGAGATCATGCTGCAGCTGTACAAAACTCTGGTGCAGCCACATTATTTAGTACAGTTATGGTCACCACATTATAGGAAGGGTGTGGAAGCTTTGGAAAGGGTTCAGAGGAGATTTGCTAGGATGTTGCCTAGTATGGAGAGAAGATCTTACAAGGAAAGGCTGAAGGACTTGAGGCTGTTTTCGTTCAGAAGAAGGTTGAGACAGTTAAGATAATCAGAGGGTTAGATACGGTGGTCAGTGAGAGCCTTTTTCCTTGGATGGCGATGGCTACCATGAGGGCACATAGCTTTAAATTGAAGGGTGATAGATATAGGATAGATATCAGAAGAAGTTTCTTTACTCAAAGAGTAGTAGGGGTGTGGAATTCACTGCCTGCAGCAGTAGTACACTCACCAACTTTAAGGGCATTTAAATGATTCTTGGATAGGCATATGGACGAGAATGGAATAGTGTAGGTTGGATGGGCTTCAGATTGGTTCCACAGGTTGGTGCAACATCGAGGGCCGAAGGGCCTGAACTGCACTGTAACATTCTATTTTCTATGTTCTGTGGTGCTACTAGCATCAAGCTTCACATCATTGGTCCCATATTTTTCCAGTCAATGAAAAGTACATTATGGTGAAATGCTTCAGAGTTCAAGAATTTAATTACCTTTCTCATGTTAGCATCCCAAAACAGAAAAATGCCTGGTCAGTAAAGAGTTGTTGGGTATTATAATGGAGTTGAATTTATTAATAATGCAAATACAAAAAGTAATTTATATGTGATCTTATCCTTGTAACTTAATGGTTCATGCCATATTAGTCTGAACGAAGGTTAGCTATGGATCATTGAACACTGCACAACAAACAATCTGATACATTAGCATTCAGAATTTCCATTTCAACCAAATATCCCATTTATTTTTAATAGTAAGATGTGTAGCCATCTATGGGGAAATGTATTTATCTTAATTTAGTATCTTGCCATTGAAGGCTACTTCAGAAGCTGGCCTTCAAGAAGTTTTGGCATTGCAATAATTGTTTATCAGTTCTCTGCTTTGGTGAAGTGACTTACTCTGAATAAACCAGTTCCAGCAATAATTAAATTTATTTATATTTTCACTAAGGATGTTTTATTTACCTGACATATTTATGTATATGTGTTCTTTTTCAATTATAAAATTTACTCTGGAAATGCTAGTGAAAATTGTGTGCTCCACTCACAAGACTTCTTGTTTTTAATATTTAGGGATTACATATCTGTTTGCAACTTTCACATGTCCAGTGAATTTCCCATTGAAGGGCTTGCAGAGACTATTGAACAAGCTCCAGCAGAAATTTAAACAACTCCACTCTTGCCCAAATGTTGGACTAAAAAACACTTCTCAATTTATACTAATAGATTTACAATGCGCATCAGAGATGATGCTGCTGGAAGGAAGATGGTCCTCTTTAGCACTGAAGAGTGCCATCCACAGAAACACCAGGTCTGGCAGCAGATAACTGACACAATAAGCTTTCCCACAAGCATCCAGATGATCTGGATTGAAATGTACAAGGATGCTTTTAATTTAAAGGCTACTGAATGGCTTCCTTTGCCAAGTATACTGCCCTGAGAATAGTTGAAACAAAGAATTTCCCTCTATTCTATTTGCTCCATTCAAAACATTTATACAATCCTATAGTTCTTTGAATTTTACCAGGCATAGCCTCAACACAAACTGCAACTTATATCCATATTGTCACATCATAAGCTCCGCAAAGAGCAAACCATTCCAATGTAAAATATGTTCCTTCACTTGCATGCTGGATAATTCTAGCTTTTATGCAAATTTGTGTCTGTATGTGCTTTTTAAGCATTTCAAAGCTATGCTTACATCATTATTTAAAATCCTTCTCTTTGAGGAGATAATGCTACATATTATTGGATTTGGAAGCTTCCAGTGAGGAAGGAAGAAGGAATCTGGGAATCTCCTGAATGTTAGAGTTAATCATCCTGATTTGGTCATACAGTATTCTACAGTCAAGAAAAACAAGGACCAGTATCTCATAGTGTGGCAGCTGGATGGATTTCATAATTTCTGCTCTCCAATTTCAATGCGTGTCTTCTGCAAAGACACCCTTAAACATAGCTAATAATGATAACCATGACCTCAAAGGGACAATTCATGCAAACTTTCTTTGTTTCAAATAAACCTGGCTCAAATATTTGTCAGAAAATGAATTGCACAATGCCTTTTGTCTTAGAGCTGTGTTATACAGTGTTGACATTAGATAATAAAGAACACTTTTCTGCACCCATCATAACATTGTGCCACAGGAATGAGAGACTTGGTATATTTTGAAAAAGCCAAAAACATGGAGGATTAAAGCAAATGCTGAAGATCTGAAATTAAAAAAAAGAGAAAGCTAGTGAAACTCAACAGGTTTGGCAACATCTGTAGAGAAAAAAACAGAGGGCTGAATCTTGTCACAATTTGGCTAAGTGTTAATTTTGTCAAATGTAATGAAGTGTTTTTCTCAAGACCCAGAGCTCGGTGAGACACAGCAAGATTTCTCACTATATCATCATAAACTTATGACATTAGCTAACTACACCCTGCTAGAATGGCAGCACTCTCATATAATGCTGTCCAATTCTCTCACTCTCTGTACCCAGAAGAAATATCTATTGCAGGGATATCCTGAAATTGGCGGTGTTCCCTCATGCCAAAGGCATTTAAAAGGCAGGTGTGAACCCACACACACAGTTAGTCTAGAGCTTCTCTGCATGGTGATTGGCATTTGTCCTGGACATTTCAGAAAAAGAGAAATTGGTATTAGTTTTGCAGATAGGGAGCTGGAAGTTCTTGTGAACAAATTGGTACAAAAGGGAGCAGTTCTCTCCTCCTAGGCCACTAGACCATGCCAGCCTGTGCTGAGCTTGCCAATGTAGTTTCCTCCATCTGGGGTGGCACAGTGGCTCAGTGGTTTGCACTGCCGCCTCACAGTGCCAGGAACATGGGTTCAATTCCCATCTCGGGTGACTGTCTGTGTGGAGTTTGCACATTCTCTCCGTGTCTGTGTGGGTTTCCTCCCACAATCCAAAGATGTGCAGGTGAATTTGCCATGCTAAATTGCCCATTGTGTTCGGTGCATTAGTCAGGGGTAAATATAGAGTACGGGAATGGGTCTGGGTGAGGTATTCTTCACAGGGTCAGTGTGGACTTGTTGGGCTGAAGGGTCTGTTTCCATATTGTAGGGGATCTAATCTAACCTGGAGGAATGCCCACTAAAATAGGTAGAAAGTGAATGACCCTCTCCACCATGCTAGGATAACTGTCACAATCTTCGCTTTGCTAACTCTCATTCACTGTAACTCAGCTACTACATACACCTCCTACCAAACCTCATGCTCTTCCACTCTCACTAATACTTGGACAGACTTTGCTCACTTGCACTCCTCCACTTCAACACCTGACACCATAGCCCCACATCCTGGTTTTACGATACCTACTCACTCACATAAATAACTACTGTTCTCCAACCTGCACCAACGTTAACAACTATGCTACCTACTTTCATCTTACTTAACGCCTCCTTTTCTCTTATTCCTGGGGTAAACAGGCCACGATAGGGTAGAAAGATCGAAGATGAATGGATGTGTCTCCAACATTCCACTCATACCTCTTGTGAGGAAAGGATTCTGACCCTGACGACAAAAGTTGTTGTCTATTTCCAAGCCTTTTGTCAGATATCAGAGGCTGCCCTTGATATACTGTGCTTGGACTCAATGCCCCAAGGCTGTGTCCTTGATGTGACTGACAGACACTGACAACCATGTCAAACTTTCTGAGTTTGTGGAAAATGTCAAGGCAAGACATAAGTACCGTGAACCTCATATCTCTGGATGAGGGAGTAAAGTGCTAAATTGCAAAGAAAGGCACAAACCAACATCCAGGTAGGCTCACAGTGAATGGTGTCTAAGTGAGTAAGAGACTGGCCCTGAGATGCAACTTGGTCCAGCTACGTATGTAAGGTGTTGTAGCAATACTTCAATGCTCATCACCAGTGCACAAGGTGCAATGTTGAAGTACAGAAGCATTCTTCAAATGGATTGGAGAGGTGCTATGGTGGTTCTAAGAGGCTGTCAGCTGTCACATGCTAGCATCCATAGTTGAGAGTTACATGTGACTGATGCACTGAGACAATTATTGCTGAGTGTCCATGTTGGCAGCCTGAACGACCAAGTGGTGAGCTGGCACCACTAAGTACTTGCTCAGGCTTTCATGTTGGGAACTGTTGATATCTAGTTTCCTTGCAGTGGGTGGTAGGATAGGAAGCTGCAAAATAATGTGCTGAGATACAGTGCTAATGAGGTTGTTAACAAGCAATAACTCTTGCTGCTGCTTTGTGAGAAACTTGTCCCGATGCCCAGAACATATTTCGAAAATGTGGCGAGTTGCTCCTGACATTGAGAGAGGCTTTGCTGGATCTCCAAATTTCTTGCCATAGCATCAATAACATTCTGCAGAGATTTAATGTTTCAAGTTCAATATGACTCTTCTTCAGAATGTGGGGTATTTGGACAACTTCATCCTGTTTCTGTAAGGAGGGAGATGTAGATCTTAGGTAGACTGCTTTGTTAATAGCATATTTGGTATACTCATCAACAATTTGGCATACTCATCAATAGGGAATTGGATAATAAAACAGATGTCAAAAAGTATGGTGCTGGAAAAGCACAGCAGGTCAGGCAGCATCCAAGGAGCAGGAGAGTCAATGTTTCAGGCATAAGCCCTTCAATAGGAATGTGGAGGGGTGAAGAGGGCTGAGAGATAAATAGGAGAGGGGTAGGGCTGGGGGGTGAAGGTAGTTTGGATGCAGATAGATGCAAGTTGAGGGGTGATGGTGTTAGGATGGAGCAGAGAGTGGATAAGTGGGAAGAAAGATGTACAGGTGTGACAGTTCAAGAGGGCGGTGCTGAATTGGAGGGTTGGATCTGGGATGAGGTGGGGGGAGGGGAGATGAAGAAACTGGTGAAATTGACGTTGATGCCATGTGGTTGGGGGGGGTCCCAAGGCTGAAGATGTGTTCTTCCTCAAGGCATCAGGTGGCTAGGATTTGGCAGTGGAGGAGGCCCAGGACTTGCATGCCTTTGATGGAGTGGGAGGGAGAGTTGAAGTGGTCGGCCACAGGGCAGTAGCGTTGTTTGCTGTGTGTGTCCCAGAGATGTTTTCTGAAAAGTCCCGCAAGTTGGCGTCCTGTCTCCCCAATGTAGAGGAGACCGTATCGAGAGTAATGGACACAGTAGATGAGGTGTTTGGATGTGCAGGAGAATCTCTGGCAGATCTGGAAGGATCCTTTGGAGCCTTGGACGGAGGTGAGAGGGGTGGGGAGTGGTGTGGGCGCAAGTTTAACCTTCTCGCAAGGGAAGGTGCTGGAAGTGGAGGATGGGCTGGTGGGGGGCATGGACCTAACGAGGAAGTCACGGAGGGAACTGCCTGACCTGCTGTGCTTTACCAGCGCCACAGGTTTTGACTCTGATCTCCAGCATCTGTAGTCCTCACTTTCTTCTAACAAAACAGATGTGTCTTCCTGTAATCCAGAAACAATTGGAGACATAAATGTTGAAAGCATAGTCACCCTGGCTGTCACTCACAGTGCTGCACTGATGGTGGAGGTTGACCATATGTTACACATAGCTCTGTCCTTGCTGAACACGCAGCAGCAGTATTTCTATCATTGTCAGTAGCTCTGGGTGGCTCACTGAGGGATATGGGTAAATTTGTCTTTGATACGGCATGACATCTTTGCTATTAATTCTTTATTCTCTATCATTAAAGCAAGAGAGGAATGCAATGAATACAATCTCTTTATCTCACAGATGTTGTTCAGTTAAAAGAAACAGAAAGTTCTGCATTAAATATCCTTCCCAACATGTGAACCTTGATAACATTCAATGACCATTTAAAATTGGGCAAGATTAGTACATTACATATGTGCAACATAGAAATTGAAAAGCTCATGTTTGCTCTTCAATACTATTCAGTAGACGATTTGCATTATTAATAAACATATAGTTTGTAGTGCTATAGTACTGTCATTTTAAAGACAATATTAAGCAAAGGAAGTGAGTGTGTTCAATCACTTCTAATATTTCTACCACTGCAATCATGCATTCTATGTAAATATTTAGTCATGAGTATCTTTATACAGATGGATTTTAAATATGAGGTAAGTACACTCAGCTGATTTAAATTATATTCTGGATTAGTGATGCTGGAAGAGCACAGCAGTTCAGGCAGCATCCAAGGAGCTTCGAAATCGATGTTTCGGGCAAAAGCCCTTCATCAGGAAACTGCCTGAACTGCTGTGCTCTTCCAGCACCACTAATCCAGAATCTGGTTTCCAGCATCTGCAGTCATTGTTTTTACCTAACTTAAATTATAGTCAGTCTATTTTCCACCTGTTGTCACTTTGCTCCTACAGTCTATTTTCTTCCCCATTGTCAATTCCTTAGTCATACTTCAGCAAAATTATAGCCCTTAGCTTCAATCTTATATTATCTGTAATTTGTTTTGGTGGCCAGAGTTGGATCACTTTTCCCATTAAGATTAACTTTTTTAGGGGAATGTTGATTTAGTCCAAATTATGAATGAATTGTTTAAGTGCTTGTCTTTGTTTATCTTCCACCATGTATGTTTAATGTAATATTCTCATTAATCTTAGATGACTTGTCCCCATACCCTCCATAGTTTGCTACATTCCAATTTTGTATGCTATTTTTTATGCACAGTAATTAGCACTGCCTGTCTCACAGCACAAGGGACCAGAGTTTGATTCCAGCCTTGGGTGGCTATCTGTGTGGAGTTTGCACATTCCCCCTGCATCTGCTCTAGCTTCATCGCACAGTCCAAAAGTGCACTGGTTAGGTGGATTGGTTATGCTAAATTGCTCTGTAGTGTGCAAACTATGTGGAAGGTAAATGCAGGGTTACAGGGATAGAGGTGGGGGGAGGGGGGGGACCGGATAGGATGGTCTTCAGAAGGTTGGTGCAGACTCACTGGGTTGAATAGCCTCTTTCAGCACTATAGGAAATCCATGATTTTATAATATTCTATCATATTATGATCAATGTTCAATAACAACTCTTCTATTACGCGCTTCTGAATTAATTTTCAATTATTTGCATCATACTAAATGTAAACTAGACTGTTCTTTAGTTGATTTCTGAACATGCTGATCAAGAAAGCCTTCCTATATGCTTTCCTCAAAATTGTCCGCAAGACAAGTTTGGTTTGCCGAGTCTAAATGAAAATTAATGATAGCCAACACAGATGAAGGAGCAGTTGACCGCGAGGAATGAAAGCCAAATATTCAATTATTAATGTACACATTAATATTTAATTATATAATAGATTAAGGGGTTACTAAACTTAAACAAAAATACTTAAGAGGTAAGGACAAAAACCAAACTATCAGCTTTAAGTAAATAGATGGATTACGCTAAATATACTCAACCGAGAAACAGAAATACCTCATAGGAATCAAATTAAATCCATCAGATCAAAGGCAAATCAAGAAGGAAAGAGAAATGCTGTAAAATGGATTAATAAATAGAATAGATAATGACAGCACAGGCAATATATCATAGCTAAAGAATATGGGAAGTTGTGGCCAGTCCCAAGTGATCAGCTGAACTAGAGACACAACAATGTTTATGAAAGGAAGAGATTATTTGGATAGTATGCTCTAGAACTCTGTCGCACCAAAGGCAAAGTCATATTTATTTGGCTAAGTGTGAGTTGCATCACATTTGGTGGAGTGATACTTGTCACAAGGCAGGATATGTTTTCTCAAAGTTGCTGCTTTAATTGTCAGAGATTTGACTATGAAATAAAAACAGAAATAGCTGGAGAAACTCAGCCAGTCTGTCAGCATTTATGGCACAAACTATATCTGTTTATGTTTCACACTTCCAGCATCCACAGTTTGTTGTTTCAATTTCGGGCTTGACAATGGAGTAGATTCCTCTCCCACCATCTGCACAAATTGTGCAAAGTGGGGAGCTTGCAGCAAAATAATCTCAACATTGAGAAGATCAGCACACCCTTCAGATGCTCATACAATTCTGGCTTAAGTAGACAGATGCAAGGACAGAAGGAGGAATGTCTGATTAACAGCCAACATGTTATGCAAAACTAATGTGCAGGGGAGAAGGAGCCACAGTGGAATCAAAATGATTCAGTTAAAAGGAAATCATTTTGAACTAATTTATTGAAATTCTCTGAAGGAGTAACATGCGCACGGATAACTCAGAGCACGTGGACACATTGCACTTAAATTTCTGATAATCTGATAAGGTGTTACATTAAAGGTTACTGTGGAAAATTAAAGCTTATGATATAAGAGGTAACATATTGGCAAAGATAAGATATTGACCATCTGGCAGAAAACAGACAGCATGCATAAATGGGTCTTTGCCTGATTAGCAGGTTATGGTGAGTAAACTCCTGGAGGGTCCTGAGCTAGGGCCTCAACTTTTTAAAATTTACATCCATTACTCAGATGAGGGGGGAGAAAATATGACAGCTAAATTTTTGGATGACACAAAGAGAGGTAGGAAGTATGTTGTGAATAAGACATAAGAGGTTGAAGCTGCATATGAAGATGTTGAGTCAGTGGGCAAAAATCTGGGGGAATGGAGATATGAAGAATGAATAAAAGCAGAGTATTACTTACATTCATAATGACTGTGGAATTCCAAGGTGCAACGGGATTTAAATTTTGCAGTGCATGAGTCACAAAACATTACTGTGCAGTTACAGCACATAATCAAGTGTGCGACTAGAATGCAGTCCTTTATTACATGAGGAATTAAATATAAATTAAGCAAGCTATGTTTCATTTATATGGGGAATTTATGAAACAGTATCTAAAACTGTGCATATAGTTTCGGAAAGATATAAATGTGTTGGAGGCAATTCAGATGAGGTTTACTGGAATGAGCAGGCTGGCTAATGATGAAAAGGAGAACATGTTAGGCATATTTCCACTGGAATTTAGAAGACTGAGGAGTGAATGATTGAAGTGTATAAGTTCCTGAATGACAAACTGAATGTGAAAAGGATGTTTTCTCTTCTGAGTCCAAACTCAGGAGCACAGTTTTAAAGTTAGAGATCACCCTTTAGGACAGAGATTGTGATATAAGTTGTGTGAGATTCATATATTATTATTATTTATTTTAGAAATTGAATTTAAGCTGGTGGTATGTGAGTTTTTATCTATATGTATAAGGAGTTTGACTTGTCAGCTTTTCTGGAGTCAAGATTTTTAAATCATATATAAGACATGCCAGCTCTTATAGTGTTAAAGGAAACTGGGTTGTATTGTGAGAATTTTAAGATTAAAAAGAAGTAAGCAGTGAAAAGCATCGGTTTGCATTTGGTTCAAAAGAATCAGGGCTATATATGAAAGCTTTTCATTTCAGTTTGCAGAGAATTGACTGAGGTTAGAAGTAAGAACAGTTTCTCCTGGAGAAAGGAATTAGTTCAGAACAGTTTGTAAATTGATTACCCAGGGTTTTAGTGAAAACAATTTCACACCAGAAGTGTTTGGTTAGGAAGCTGAATGGATTAATTGAAGCTAAGAATGTTTAAGTTCAGTTGTGTATATAAACATAAAAAAGGCTATCAAACTGTCAAAATCAGGACCTGAAACAGTTATGGCAAACATGTGAACATGTTTACTATAGGAAAGATACAGACACTGTGAGAGGGTATAAAAGAAGGTTTATCAAGTTGCTGCCTGGACTGGAGGGCTTGCCTTATGAAGAAAGATTGAATAAGCTCAGACTTTTCTCTCTAGAGAGAAGGAGGAAGAGAGGAGACCTGATCGAGGTGTGCAAAATAATGAGAGGAATAGATAGAGTCAATACCAAGAGACTTTTCCCCAGGGCAGGATTGACTGGTACGAGGAGTCATAGTTTGAAGATATTAGGAGGAAGATATAAAGGAGATGTCAGAGGTAAGTTCTTTATGCAGAGAGTTGTAATTGCATGGAATGCATTGCCAGGTGTGGTGGTGAAAGCAGAGTCACTGGGGACATTTAAGCGACTGCTGGATATGCACATGGATAGCTTGAGTTGAGGGGTGTGTAGGTTAAGTTACTGTATTTTACATTAGGATTAAATCTCGGCACAACATCGTGGGCCAAAGGGTCTGTTCTGTGCTGTACTTTTCTATGTTCTATATTCTATGTTCTATAATACAAAGGAAACTCTCTCTGTGTTTTTAGTACTTTGAGGAGATACCATACCATGCAATCACAACTCTCTGCATAAAGAACTTACCTCTGACATCTCCTTTACATCTTCCTCATAATACCTTCAAACTATGACTTCTCGTACCAGTCAATCCTGCCCTGGGGAAAAGTCTCTTGGTATTGACTCTATCTATTCCTCTCCTTATTTTGCAGGATGTATATTCATTGACTTTATGAGAGAAATGTGCCTTTCTTTTCAGAACAACAGGTATGTGGTGAACATAAAACAGCAGTGGTATAGTAACATTTATTGCACGGATTTGGTAAATAGATTTACATGCTGTAAGAGTTTTCTGGAAGTGGAAGATATAAGAGCAAGTCATTTAAATATATGATTGAATCTAAACTGAGAGTTTTAGCAGATAAATTGAAGGTGAAAGTAAAAGTAGGATCTCATAAGGATATGATGCTTCATGTGATTATCCAACATTTAGAATTTCAGGAAGGAAAACCTGAAATCAAGGTGACACTGTTGGAATTAACTAAGATGCAGTTAGAAATGAAAAAAAAACAGAATACTATGAACAGATTTGGGCCCCTTATCTTAAGAAAGATATACTGGCATTGAAGAAAACCCAGAGAAGGTTCACTATGTTGATCCTGAGTATGGACGGTTTATTTTATGAGGACAGGTTGAATAATTTGGGACTATATTCATTGGAGTTTAGAAGAATGAGCGACGATCTTATTGAAACATGCAAGATTCTTAGGGGAATTGACAGAAGAGATGTAAAAACATTGCTTCCCTGGATGGGAGAGTCTTGGATCAGAGTTCATAATCTCAGAACAAGGGGTCACACTTTTAAGACAAAGATGAGGAAGAATTTATTCCTCTTAGTGTGTAGTGAATATGAATAACTCTTTATTGCATAGGGCTATAGAGGTTGGGTTATTGAGTACAGCCAAGGCTGAGATAGACAGATTTTTAATCAGTAAGGGAATCAGCAAGAGGAAAAGACAGGAAAGTGGAGTTGACGATTATCAGATTAGCCATGATTGAATTGAATGTCAGGATTAATGGTCTGAATGGCCTACTACTACCTTTTATCTGGCATTCTTCTTCCTTGCCCATCTGGCACCCAATCTTCCTAAGCACCCTAACATCACACATAACTTATGTACTTAACTTTGACAGCAGCTGTCAAAGTAACTGTCAAGAGCTTTAATTTCAGAATATGACAGCTGACTGCTATGGTAAGGGGGCATAATTTACTAAAGTTCTGCAGTACAAATGGTACAAAAGATGTAAAGTTCAAAATCTCTGCATAATTACCTAAAGCATATACAAATTGGCAGTGGGAAAATCAGATTACAGAGATGAACTCATTGCTCCAAAATTGCTGCAATGGGTTCCAATTTGTGGGCCACCAGCACCAGTATTCAGCAAAGCAGGACCTGTAGCAATAGAACAGTTTCCCTCTGATACATATTGGGGCTAGTACTCTTAGTAACTGCATAATTAGAAAAGTTAAGAAGATTTAAACTGAGTTGTGGGGTAAAGTATCAAATGAATCAAATTTGGAAAGAAAAAGTAAGAGCTTTACTATGTGGCAAAAACAATGTAGCATTGCAGAAAATGATCAACAAACAAACAAACACCCAGGAAGGGTTAGAGAGTATGAATTAAATAATCAATCAATGGATAAGATTAAAATTTACAAAAAAAAGGTAGGCTAAAGGCTCTGTAGATGAATGTATGTAGCATTGAAAATAAAATGGATGAACTGAGAGTGCAAGTAGAAATGAAAAAGTGCAAACAGGTAGTCATTACACAGACATAGCTACAGGATGACATGGACCAAACCTCAAAGGATATAAGACATTTAGAATGACAGGAAAATAGGAAATGGTGAAGGGTGTCTCTGTAAGTTCATGAAGATGTTATCACAATAGAGAAGACCCAGGTTCAAGGAACCAAGATATGGCAATAGATTGGGTAGAAATGAGAAATGATAAAGATAAGAAATCACTTGCAGGAGTGGTGTACCAGCACACTAGCAATAACCACACGTCAGGGTGGGGCATAAAGGATGTTATAATAAGACTTTTCTGAAAGGCATGGCCATAATCGTGGGAGATTGTAATCTATATATCAGTTGGAAATAGGCAGAGATAGCCTAGATGAAATGTACATGGAATGTTTTTGGAATAGCTTTTTAAAACAGCGTGTTATTGTGCTAACCAGAGAGCAGACTATACTATACAAATACTAGAACAATGCAATGAGAAAGAATTAATTAATGACATAGCATGTCCTAGGTAGTAGCAAGAATAATATGATTAAACTTTACACATTCCATTTGAGGGAGAGTGAAATGTGTCAAGACTATTTTAAAAATTTTCATAAGGAAAATTGTGAGGGCATGAAAGCAGAACTGACTAAAATGAATTGATAAATTATGTTAAAGGATAGGTCAATAGAAATGCATTGGCAGACATTTAAGGTGATTAAAATAAAAGCACGTTGTTGTCCAGACATAGGTGATAGGTCAGAGATTGGACAGAACATTAAAAAAATACAAAGAATGACTGGAAACTGACGAATGAGTCAAAAATTAGAGCATGAAAGAAGGATGACCAGAAATATACAAACAGGTCATGTCTTTCTTTATGTATTTAAGCAAGTAAAGAATTAACAATATCAATATTGGTCTTCAAAGTTTGTGAGAATGTTGGTCTTATAGAAAGTTAATGTAAAGTGCCTATAATGGATAATAAGGGAATGGCAAATGAATTGAACAGGCATTGTGGAACAGTCTTTATTATGGAGGATACAAGTAACATTCCAGAGCAGCAATAAATCAGGAAATTGAAATGTGGGAGAAACTCAGGAAAATCACAATCATCAGAGCAACGATATTGAGTAAATGGTTGGAGTTGTGTGCTGACACATAATCGGATCCTGAGGTCTTAGAAGTGACTAGTGAGATAGTTGATGCATTCATTTTAATTTTCCAAATCTCCCTTAATTTGGCGATGGTCCCTTTAGATAATGAATGCTAAAAAAGGGTGGGAGACATAAAATATTAAACTGTAGGACAGTCGGTTTAGCATCTGTCACATGTAAAATGTTAGAAGCTATAATTAAAGAGGTTATTGCAAGGCACATGCTTATGTTCAAGGTAATGAGACAGAATCGACATGGTTTTGTGAAAGGGAAATCATCATTTGCCCAATCTAATGGAGTTCTTTGAGGAGATAACGTGCTATAGAAGAATGGAAACTGGTAGTTATATTATACTTATATATCAAGGCATTGGTGATGTACCACATCAAACATTATTGCATATATAAAAGCTCACAGTTCAGGGGTAGCATGTGGCACGCATAGAAGATTAGCTAGGTTAGAGTAATTGTAAATTGCATCAGCAAGTGGCATTGAAAGGCTGCTCAAAGAAGTCTTCGCATGCCTGGACAGGCACCCAGCTCACAGATTGGACTAGGCTGTGCACTCGGCAAGATGGCGGCGATTCTGTAAGACTGCTGTGGACAGTTCTGCCTAACAGCCAAGGCATACCGGTGTTTTTTGTCATCCCTGGCCAACTTATGTATTGGAAATATTAGTTTAAAACCTTACAGGACACGCATTTGTTAATATTTGGGAGAGGGAAGGATGCCAAAGGGAAAAGGAGCAAGCAAACAGCAGCAGGGAGGACACTCCCCTGCAGCACCTACAACACCAGAGACTGCAGCAGCAGCAGCCTCTCCTGAACCCCCTGGGGACCTGACAGACTCACAGGAATTGGCTGCAGCGATGGAGAGACTTACCTTGAAAGTTGCAGCTGCGATTGAGGAAATCCGTGGGGTAATTTGTGCCCAAGTGCAACCTATTGCATCCTTGCTGCAGAAGCACGAGCAGGAGATCCAGGGCCTTGGGGAGAGGCTGCAGGAGGTGGAAGTTCGAACTAAGGCTTCGAAAGCTGCAATGGAGTCCTCATCCAGTCGGATCCAGGCGCTGGAGTGAGAGGTGTGGTCCTTGCGAAACCATATTGACAACCTCGAAAATCGAGGTCGGAGGATAAATCTCCGAATTGTCAGGCTTCCTGAAGGTGAGCAGCCAGTCAGTTTCTTTGAAAACTGGCTGCCGAAGGTTTTGGGCTTTCACATCGAGTCCAGCAGGCTGCAGATTGAAAAGGTGTATCGGGTTACAGTGCACAGGTCAGGGCCGGTGCAGCATCCCCACCCAGTCCTAGTGCACTTCCACTCATATAAGGACAAGCAAAAAGTCATAGAAGCTTCCAGATCCCTGGGAAAAGATCCGCAGGCGCTGCTGTACAAGGGATCAAAAATCATGTTTTTCCAGGATTCTTCAGCCGCTGTAATCCGAAAAAGGAAGTCCTTCGATGAAGTTAAAAAGAGGTTGAGGAACCTGGGCATCCAGTACTCCATGAGATACCCCACAGTACTTCGTTTCAGCCATGAGGACTCAGTTTATACATTTGACTTGGCAGATAAGGCTAAAATCTTTGTGGACACTTTGAAAAAGGTGGATTGGCCTGAAGAATATGGTTAATGTTTGTTCTCTTTTCTATTTTTCCCCATGTTTTCCCTTCCTTTTTAAAAATTCCTTTCTTTCTCCCTAATAATTTCCTTTTTGGAAAGGGGGGAAAGTCTTTGGAATAAGTTGTTCCTTTTTTTAATAACTGTATTTTCTGATGGGAAATTTTGTGGATGTTCTTTGTTGTCTCTCTCCCTTTTTTTGTTTGTTCTGCTTCTCTTTTAGTCGCAAGTAGGGGTGTCATGAAGCCAGGGATGGGTGAAGTGCTCATCCTGACTTTGTCTTTTGATTTAGGGATCATCTCTTTATTTTTTTTTCTGGCCTAAGGCTGGTGCACAGTCCAGGTTTGAAGGAGCTGTGAAGGAGGGGATGGGCAGGGTGAGTGCTCCCTATGGGCAGGGGGAAGAGTCTTCCATTCAAGGACTTGGCTGTATTTTAGGGTTGCTGGCTTTCACTCACTTATCCCTTGCCTGTCACTCATAGCATCCCTCCATTGTTTTGACATGTCATAACCAGCGCCCAGCTCTGATTAGACTGGTTTGGTGCAGAGATTAAAGGGTGTTGAGAGATCTTTTTGCTTATATGTAAACAGATGAGACTTCAGGCCAAAGTGATCATGTTTTAGAAGTGACCTGTTTAATGAAAGGGGAATGGTCAGCTCTCTAGCTGAGAAGTTCAGTCCACAACTAGTGTGGAGTTCAGCTGTGTGGAAACAGGCTCTCTCTCTCTCTCTCTTTCTACCCTTTAACTTCAACCTGTAAGCATCTGTCCCATGTTTAACTTTTTTTAAGGGGGTTTGCTTATTGGGACTGGTGTTTATACTCAAAACAGAATAATTAAGTCTAGTTTGGATAGACTGAGTTCTGTACGGGTTCTTTATCCTCTTTTTTTGTGTTTCATTATGTAATTTTGTGAATAAATTTCTGTCTGGATTAAAACCTAGTAGTCAACCTAGCTAACTTACTCCAGGTAATTTTCACTGTACACTTACTGAAACAAATTGCAAATTTATGCTCTGGGGGTTGCGTGCTCAAGAATATTTTGAGTAGTCTGGCCTAGTCCATAACAGATTTGGGGCTTGTCCAGGATTTTATACAGTGAGTGGTAGTGTCTTTATTTTGGGTGTTGGTTTGATTGGGTAGACAAAGCTTGGGATAATAATGGCTCTTTCGGTCGCCAAACATTTTCTGGATGTGGATGCGGTAACTTTGGAGGTTTTGATAAAAGGTGAATAAAACCAAGCTGCAGGAATTAGCAGACAAGCTGGAATTGGAGCTGCCTACATCTGTGAGAAAAGGAGAGACAAGTACAGCATTAGCACAGTGTTTAAACTTGCTGGAGAAACCATCAGAATCTATAGAGATGGCAAGAATTCAATTGCAAATGAAGCAGCTTGATTTAGAGGCAAGAGATAAAGAAAGGGTAGCAGAAATGAAACAGTTGGAGTTACAATTAAAAGCAGAAGAGAGGGAACAAGAGAGAGCAGCAGAAGAAAAATAAAAAGAGAGAGCTTTTGAACTTCAAAAACTGACACTTAAAAAAGAAAGTCAGCTTAAAAGGCTGGAGATAAAGGCTGAAGGTAACCTTAGTGAGGAAGTAGTGCGAACTCATGTGGAAGATCAGAGAGTTAAAATGGCAAGGTTAGCAGCTGAAGTGAATGATGATTATGAGCTGGTCCATGAAACACGGTTTGGCTTCCAGAATCAATGTCAGTCCATGAGGGATAGCAACAGGGGCAAAGAGAAATCCTCACCTGGAAAGGGAAAGGTAGATTTCAGTGAAGATCATTCAGAGTACTTACTACAGGGTAAAAAAGAAACCCTTGAGGGGGACAAAGAAATTAAAAGGCTCCGGTGTTCTCATTGCAATAAAGTGGGCCACATGAAATCATAGAGTCGGTGGGCTAGGAGAAAGCCAGATGTAGGAAAACCGGATTGCCTCAGAGTGTACAATCAGAGGTTGATTCAGGAGGAAGTGCCAGATATGCTTAAAAATATACATGCAAAGGTATAGTTTATTCACATAGGCCAAGAGTAGTAGATAAAGAGGTTACAATATTAAGGGACACAGATCCTGTGTCTGTAATACTGAAGGATGAGGAGATATGTGCTCCTGAAGGACTATTACCAGAAAAGGTACTGGTAACAGGAATTCATGGTGAGACAAAAAGTACTCAATTATGTAAGGTGAGGTTAGAGAGTCCAGAGAAGAGTGGAGAATTTGTGATAGGAATACTGGACAGACTCTCAGCTCCATGAATACAATTTGTCCTTGCAAATGTTATGACTGATTCACCAGTAGCAGTGCTGCCTACTCTAGTTGAAAAGCCAGTGAAGACACAGGCAACTGAAGACATGAAGGATCTTTATTCAGGAATTTTCCCTGATTGTGTGGTTGCAAGATCACAGAGGTACTGGCTGAAGCAGGAGAGATCAAAAGGCACAGATAAGGAAGCTGACATAGTTTTATCCAAGACATTCCTTGATCAGATAAGACAGAGCAGGAGCAAATAGGTAAACATGCAAGTTTCTTTCGCTCTGCTAAGCTTATCGAATTACAGCAGAAAGATGAGAACTTAAAACAATTGTATCAAAAGGCATTTACAGAGAAGGAGAATGAATGCATCCCCATGTGTTAGTACTTAACAAATTATGTCTTAATGAGGAAATGGAGACCATCACACACACAGATGAGAAATGGGCAGAGATTCATGAAATTGATTTGCAAGTAGGGTATAGAAAGGAGGTGCAGTGAGTGGAACATGATCTACCACTTGGAGGTCATTTAAGGGTGAGGAAAACACAGGCTAAAACACAAAGACATTTTTAATGGCCTGGACTATACAAAGATGTTGTTGAATTTTGCCAGACATGTCACATGTCAGCTAATCGGAAAACCACAAGCAGTAATAAAACCTGCACCTTTAATACCTATTCCAGCATTTGAGGAACATTTCACAAGAGTCTTGATTGATTGTGTAGGTCCCTACCTCAAACAAAAAGTGGTAATAGGTATTTATTAACAATAATGGATGTATTGACTAGATTTCCAGAGGCAATCCCATTGTGCAACATCACAGCTAAAAGGATTGTAGAAGAATTATTTAATTTTTTTAATGAGATGCAGACTACCAATAGAGATCCAGTCAGACCCAAAATCCAATTTCACATACAAACTATTCAAGGAGATTATGGATAACTTGGGAATAAAGAAATTCAAATCTACTGCGCATCATTCTGAATTGCAGGGAGCGCTAAAGAGATGTCATCAAACATTAAAGACCATGCTGAGGGAATGTGGTCAGGATTATCCAGATGATTGGGATAAGGGAGTTCTGTTTGTACTTCTTGCGATCAGAGATGCACCGAAGGAATTGACCAAATTCAGTCCATTTCAATTAATTTTTGGGCATGAAGTAAGAGGACTGTTAAAATTGATTAAGGAGAAATTAGTAAGTCAGAATTCAGAAACCACCCATTTGGAATATGTGTCAAATTTTACAGGATGATTAACTAGAACTGGAGAGTTGGCTAGACAGCATTTAAAAGTATCACAGTATACAATGAAACAGGAAACGGATAAGAAATCACAAATTCACAATTCTGCAATTGGGGATAAGGTATTGGTGAGCCTTTAATAACAAGTGAGCCTTTAAAAGCAAGGTTTAGTGGACCTTATCAAATCAAGAGCAAATTGAGTGAGGTGAACTACTTGATAAGGACTCCAGACAGGAAGAAATCTCACAAAGTGGGTCATGTGAATATGCTCAAAAGATATTTCGATCGGGAAGGAAAGCAAGAGGAGGAGGTGTTAATGATTACAGCACAGAAGGAAGAACCAAATTCAGAGGATTCTGAATTGAACATTCCTCAAATCAAATTGGACAATGAGGAAGTTGTCAAAAATTAGGATAAATTATTGAGTTACCTTCCACAAGGAAGTCAAAATGACCTAAAATACTTATAATACAAAATGACCTAAAATACATGAGGAGATATGCAGAAATAAACTGGGAAGTACTAACCTAATTGTGCATGATGTAGAGATAAAAGATGCTGTGCCAATTAAGCAACATCCTTATAGGCCTAACTCTCTAAAGTTGGTACAGGTTCAGAAGGCAATCGAGTGAATGGTCCAAGTTGGCATAATCGAAGTGAGTTACAGTGACTGCAGCTCACCCATGGTCGTGATGCCAAAGACAGATGCTACCCATAGGTTATGTGTAGACTACTGCAAAATCAGTGCCTTTACAAACACTGGTGCATGTCCAATTCCATGGTTGAAGGACTGTGTCAAAAACGTTGGACAAGCAATTTTCATCTATAAGTCAGACTTGCTCAGAGGCTACTGTCAAGTACCTCTGTCAGAGAGAGCAAAGGCAATTTCAGCTTTCATAATGCCAAATGGACTATATCCATTCAAAGTCATGCCATTTGATATGAAAAACGTTCCAGCCACACTTCAGAGACTGACTAATAAGGTCATTGCCAGGTTACTCAATTGTGTTGTTATATTGATGACCTGGTGATTTTTAGTCACTCATGGAAGGAACATTTACAGCGTTTATTGGACTTGTTCGATTAACTTCGGAAGGCAGGCTTGGTGGTAAACATAGCTAAAAGTGAATTTGCCAAAGCCCAAGTCACCTTCCTGGACCATATTATTAGACATGGACAAATGGCCCCATGGGATGCGAAAAAGAAAGTAATTTGGGAATTGCCCACATCGTCGACGAAAAAAGCCATACTACGGTTCCTGGGATTGAGTCGATTTTACTGAACGTTTGTGCCGAGCTTTAGCAGTGTGGCTGCTCCACTCACTGAATTGTTAAAGAAGGGCAAGAAGTTTCAGTGGACAGGAGACTGTCAACAGGCGTTTGACAGCCTAAAAACTGTCTTAACCACTACCCCAGTATTAGGCATTCCTGATTACATGAAGCCTTTCAAAGTGGCTATCAATGCCAGTGATGTGGGTGTCGGTATGGTGCTCCTGCAGGAGGATGACGAGAGAATACAAAGACCCAGCGGGTATTTTTCTAGGAAGTTGAACATTCATCAACAGGAATATTCAATGGTGGAGAAAGAGACTTTGTTGGCATTACAACATTTCAGTGATTATATTATCAGCAATGCATCTGAGACAATTGTGTACACTGCTCATAGCCCATTAGCATTTGTGGAAGAATTTAAGAACAAAAAAGGCCTTCTTTTTTAGAAGGAGCTTTTTGTTGCAGCCATTTAATTTGGCAATTCTGCAGGTGGCAGGTCGCGAAAACGTGATTGCCGATGCATTATTGAGACTCAAATGAGATACGGAGGCATTTGTTAGCACGTGTGTCACGGCCAGAATTCACATGTGTTTGTGCATGTTTGCTTGCTAATAGCTAATATAGTGTTTATGTGTGTTTTAGACTGTATTGATGGCTCATTTTTTAAAGTAGGGGGAGGTGTCACAAAGCTGGTCCCATTTTCCTAAAGGCTGTTCCTTTTCTCAAGGATACTGTGTCCTTGGATTTTATCAGAGGGGCCATAACCAAGCTCCTGGTTCCAATTAGAGTGGTTTGGTACAGAGATTATTTGGTATTGAGAGGCCTTTTTGTTTATATGTAAATTGATGAGACTTCAGGCCAAAGTAGACATGTTTTAGAAGTGACCTGCATAATGAAAGGGGAGTGGTCAGCTCGCTAGCTGAGCAGTTCAGTTCAGAATCAATTAGGAGTTCAGCTGTGTGGAAACAGGCTTTCTCTCTTTTTCTGCCCTTCTAACTTCAACCTGTGAGCATCTGTTCCACTTTTTAACTTTTTTAAGGGGGTTTGCTTATCGGGACTGTAGTGTATATTCAGAACAGAATAATTAAGATAGCTTGGATAGATTGAGTTCTTTAGGGGTTCTATTTTCTGTTCTTTGTGTTTCACTGTGTAATTTTGTGAATAAATTTCTATCTGTTTTAAAACCTAGTAGTCAACCTAGCTAACTTACTTCAGGTAATTTTCACTGTACACTTACTGAAACAAATTGCAAAGTTACGGTCTGGGTTGGCTGCTCAAGAATGTTCTGAGTGCTCTGGCCTAGTCCATAACAGTTGTAACCAAACTCCATGTTAGGCAACTATCAGTCAGGAGATCCTGATATAGTAGATCAAGGGCAGCCACCAAAACTCGACCAGATGATTGGCCACAGTCATGTGTCCGACCACCAAGCCAATTTTGTATCTAATTCTCCAGCTCACCTTGGATTCCATGCGATGTAACCTTCTGGTGCAGCCAACCATGTAGAACCTTTATGAAAGGCCTCACTGAAATCCATACAGACTACATCTACCGCCCAGCCCTTGTCAACCGTCTGATCAAAGAACTCCATTCAGGATCTCCCTGGTATATTGAGGAAGCATTTGCCAAAGAACACTCACTGTTGTCTTCCATTATCCTGGAATTCAAAAGCAAGACCTCGAGTGGGCAAAGTAATGTCTGGACCAGTGGCAAAAACTAAAATTATACTCCCTTGAATTTAGAAGACTTCAGCATAATATTCCCTCTAAGCTGCATGATTATACAGCCACTGAGAGGTTCTGCGCATGCCAATCAGTGTGCCAATGGATTGGTTTCCACTTTTGGAAGCTCCTGTTACACACAGATCTGGGGGTCCACAGAGCTGAAAAGACATCATTGGAAAAAACATTGCTCATTGTCCCTCATACACACTATTTGTCTTTTGTTCAGATGTGGCAGCAGGCTCTGAACACAAACATTGATCCATGGTATGTCCTGACAAGACATAGAGTTAGACATCATGCTGGCACCATTACATTTGTGTTTACAGAGAGAATCAAACAAAAAAAATATAGTGTAAAAAATATGATACCTAAAAGTATGACACTTCACATATAGTGCAATGTCATCTGTGCCACCAAAGTGCTTTCAATGGGTTTGTTTCCTTTCTCTCTACTCCTCTTCATCTTAGTGTTGTCTCAGGTTCCGCAGCTGGACTAAATGAGCCTCATTGGCAGTGGAGCCCATTGGTCTTGGAGGTTTGGTCAGGAGACCTTGGCGATGTTTATGTCCCAAGGGCCCTGGCATGCTGAGGGTCTTCTTGTCAGAGGTTAGTGGAACATCCTCGTGAAATTTCAAAAGCGAGAAGGAGGAAAGGTATGATGTAATGGGAAGGCTCAGCCATCTCTGGAACATTCTGAGAGGTTACTTCTGAGGGGCATCTGTGTGGTTTCTCCCCTGGGTGATCTCTACCTGGTCCTACTGTGTCTCCTTTTGAGGAAGGGGCATCAGTAGTGTGTAACATCTGCAGTCACTATCCATTCAGTCCTCAGACCAATGCCTGTGGTAGAGGGTACAGATGAGTGTGTCTCTCCAAAGACCTTGACTATGTTGACTGGCTGTCTATGTAAACCACCAACCTGTCAATAGAGGCAACCATGCATTGCACATTTTGGTCAGTTGGACTTCTGCAGGCTCTGGGCAATGAGGGTGATTACATTCCACACTCTTGTTTGAAACTTCTGTTCCTCCTTGTGCATATGGACAAAGTCCTTCATTGCCGACACCAAAGAATTCTCTCCTGCCTGGAGCTGAGTTGGGTGCCTTTGTAATCCTTTGATTACCATCAGCGGAGGGTGCTTCTTCGTTGGACCTGCAGACTTGATGCAGGGAGGGGCTAACTAGAATGTGCTTCCAAACCTTCTCATGCTAACGTTCCCACTGAGGTGTCAGTATCTGAGCTGATAGAGACACACGCGAAGGAGTCTTGTTGAACCTTCCTCTGACGCCTCAGTACACTCATCCTCAGAGGTTGAGGAGGAGGCTTCTGCAGTTCCTCCACAGAGGTAGTGAACATCCACTGATACCTTGAAGAGAAAATAGGGAGAAGGTGCCACAGCCAGTGGTTAGAAGTGGTGTCCAATTAATGACACTGACAACGAGGTTAGTGTGAGAGTTGTAGTGGAATGAAGAGTGATATTTATTTGGTTGGCATGGATGCTTTGGCAGGAGCAGTCCTGTTCTTGTCCTGCAAGTTGCCCTTGAGAAAGTGTTAATGAACTGTCTTCTTAAACTGCTGCAGTACACCTGCTGTCGGTTGATTCACAGTGCCCTTAGGAAGGGAATTCCAAGACAACAGTGAAGGAATAGCGACAAATTTCCAAGTCAGAATAATGAGTAGATTGGACGGGAACTTGAAGTTAGTGGTGCTACCATACATCTGCTGTCCTTGTCTTTCTAGATGGACGTGGTCATGGGTTTGGAAGGTGCTATCTAAAGATCTTTGGTGAATTTCAGCTTATAGATAGTATACTGAGCATCAATAGCGGAGAGAGTGGATGCTTGTGGATGTGGTGCCAATCAAACAAGTTGCTTTGTATTGGACAGTATCAAGCTTCTTGTTATAGGGTGTTGCTGGGGCTGCAATCATTTAGGCAAATTGGGGCATATTCCATCAAACTCCAGCTTTGTAGGTAGGTAGTGGACCGGAGCTTTGGGGAGTCAGAAGGAGAGTTACTCTCTGCAGTATTTCTAGCCTCTGACCTCCTCTTGCAGCCATTATATTTATGTGGCAAGTCCAGATGAGTTTCTGGTCAATGCAAACCCCAAGAATGTTGATAGCGGGGATTCAGTGATGGTAATACCATTGAATATCATTAGCCTGGGCTAATGGTAGTGACATTATCAACAAGCCATCATTTCCCCCGCATAACAGAGGTAGCTAAAGATTTTGAGAGAGGCAATGGAAGTGTGGAGTCCGATGTTATTCGCATACATATCAAAGCTGACCTTGTGTTTGGACTACAGCAGTATGTAAATAAGGAAGGACAAAAGTACCAAGGATAGATCCTTATAGAGTCGAGAGGAGCCTTTGCTAATAGATTGTTGGGCTGAGGTGGGATAGCAAGTGGGCAAAGAGAGGATGCATTATTTTTATTAGATATGTAAGAATCCAAGCAAATTAATGAATCTCATTGAGGCAGAGAATTTGTGAGAGACATTGGAGGGTCAATTATGGGCTTGCTGTGCTGGTACAGTCAAATAGGTTGAGGAACAAAATAATGATAGTTACAATCGCAGAGGATGTCATTGTTAACTTTGATTGATGCTGATCAATGCTACGCAATTGTGAAATCTTGAAATGAAGCATTGAAAGAGGCTTTATAGGCTGAGGCCAGAACAACATTCTCTCTAAGCTGCACAGCCACTCTGACAGTCTGCACACAGGGATCAGCGTGCCATTACAGATCACTGCATTGATTCTAGAAGTTGCTGCCACATACAGACCTTGAAGGTCAATGCAGAAGAAAAATAAATTAGAGTAATCGCTGGCCAGGAGGTCCTCCTGGCTTCATTCCATTCCTTATACTTTGCAGCATTTTGACACAACTGACTGGCTTTCCAGGCTTTTTCAGGCTCATTACTATGGACTTTGTGTCATGGAGAAGGCCAGACAAAGACTGCAGATATTTTTCCTTAAAAGAGGGGCATTGTAAATCAGAAGAGCTTTTGCAACAGGTTTTTAATTCCAGATTTAAATGATTGAATTAAAATTCCACAGTCCGCCATGGTGCAATTTGAATCCAGGCCTCCAGTGCATTAGCCTGTGTCTCTGGGTTATTAGTCTAGTGACATTATCACACTAGGCTACCACCTCTCAAGTTCTTGTCTTTTTATATTCTCAGGACTAAGTCAGGAGAGAACCTGAAGAAGAACTTTAGCTTGGTGGCGAGGAGAAATGGGAAGCAGCAGGCATAGTTGAACTGATGGGTTTCCAATGTAGTGACAAAGAAGCCAATAAATTCCTCACACATTTTGTTGAAGGTGAGAGTGAAGAAGACAAAAGAGACAATGGTCCTTGTAAACAGTAGTTTTTGTTGATATGGAAGTTTTTAAAATGGAATGGAAACTGAGGGGTTTTATTGCAGCAACATTTCAACACTCAAATGCCAGACAATAACCACCTTCAAAGCAAAAGAATCTAATCATCTTTCCTTGGCATTCAATCGGATTACTATTGCTGAGTGCCACAGTAACAACAACCTAAACCATTGACCAGAAACTGAACTGGATCAGTAATATAAACACAACTTCTTGGGAACAAGACAGGTCAGAAGCTTACAATTCTGAGACAAGTGATTCAACTCTGGATTCCCAAAACACTCTCACCACCTAAATGGTACAAGCGAGAAAGACAATTGTAGTTCCAAAAATATATTAGGATTGGAGTGGAAGACTATGCCATATTAGAAGAGAGACAGGAGGTGGTAACAGGTTAGCAGCCTTAAGAGTGGATAAATCTACAAGCCTGAATGAGATACAGGCAGTTGAGAGATACAAGAGAGGAGATATGAAGACTCCTGTCAGTCATTTTGAAATTCTGTCTGGCTGTAGGTGATGCACAAGAGGACTGGAGGATGACTAACATTGCTCCATTATTTAAAAAGGGAGGAGGGATAGACCAGAATGATACAGGCCATGTAGTACAATGTAGGAGGTGGAAAAGTTATTATAATAAACTCTGAGGGATCAATTATTTTAGCACTTGGAGAGATAAGGATTCATCAGGGCTAGTCAGCATGATTTGTTAAGGGAAGGTCATTGTTTGACAAAGTTATCAAATGTTTGAGGAGGTAACCAGGAGTGTTGATAAGGGTAATGAATTTGATGTGGTCTACAAAAAAACTTCAGCAAGGTATTTGAAAGGTACCTTATACTAAG
This sequence comes from Chiloscyllium punctatum, assembly GCF_047496795.1. Classification (NCBI taxonomy): domain Eukaryota; kingdom Metazoa; phylum Chordata; class Chondrichthyes; order Orectolobiformes; family Hemiscylliidae; genus Chiloscyllium; species Chiloscyllium punctatum. The sequence continues at coordinate 16,679,702 of NC_092743.1, forward strand.
CTGTTCAAGAAAGTTAAGAGCTCAAGGGATTCAATGCAAATTGGCAAATTATATCCAATATTGATATAGAGATAAGAAGTAGAGGGTGATGGTAGAGGGCTGTTTCTATGACCGGAAGTCTGCTTCCAGGGGGGTTCTGCAGGGCTTCATGCTGGGGCTGTTGCTGTTTGTACATCAATGATTTAGAATAAAATGTGGGGTGAATAATCAAGATGTTTGCAGATAACATAAAAATTCATAGGGTGAGGAGGATAGACAACAGGAAGATATCAATAGATTTATTCTGGTGGGCAGAGTAGTGACAAAATAAGTGCAACCCTGGAAAGTATGATTATTCTGGAACTGGATAAAGCACTGATTATGCCACATCTGGACTACTGTTTGCAGTTCTGGTCACCACACTATAGGAAAGATATGATTGCACGAGAGAGGGCACAAAGGAGACTTTCCAGGATGTTATCTGAACTGGAGGGACTGAGCTACAAGGAAAAATTGGATAGATCAGGGTTATTTTCCTTGGAGCAAAGAACATTGAGAGGGGACCTGGTCAAGGTGAATAACATTATGAAGGATTATAAGGTAGATAAGAAGGTACTTTTTTAATTAGTTGAAGGGGTCAATAACTGGGGGGTGTAGATTTAAGGCAAGTCATTGGCTAAGAGGAGACTGAAGGAGAATTGTTTTCATTCAGTCTGGAATTCACATCGTGAAAGCATTTGAGTCAGAAATTCTCATGAAATTTAAGCAGAATTTGGATATTCAGTTGTGTTGCCATAGCCTCCAGTGCTATTGACCAACAGAAGGAAAATAGAATTTGTGAATGATTTGGGTGGACAAAGTTAAAAATCACACAACATTAGGTTACAGTCCAACAGGTTTAATTGGAAGCACGAGCTTTCAGAGCACTGCTCCTTCACCAGGTGGTTGTCAGAATTAGTGTAGTAAGATTCTTATTGATCGATGTGGATATGATGGGCTGGATAGTCTCCTTCAACACTGTGAATGTCTTTGAATCTATAAACTCAGCATTGTCCAGAACAAAGCAGCCCACTTGGTTAGTAAACTGTTTACCAATTTTAAAGTTCAATCCAGCAAAAATAAATTGCATTTTATGCATTTTTATGCACTCAGTACATAATGAGTGAAGTATGTGCTATATACAAAATGCAATGCAGCAGCTTAGCAAGGTGCATTGTTAGACTGAAAGTACCTAACAGGTTATTTTAGGTCTGATCAAAATGATTACAAGAAGGCTAGTGTGTTTTGATATAAAGCAAATTTATTAGCTTAATATACTTAAAATATATACAAACTAATGAGTCAATATAGGCGCACATTACTGCAAATGCTGGAATCTGTACTGAAAACAAATGCTTAAGATCACAACAGGTTAGACAGCATCCACAGAGAGGGAGCCAAGTTTCGAGTCTCGATGACTGTTCATCAGAACTGAAGTGACTGTGGAAGGGGCAGCATTTATGCTATAGTTGGGGGAGGGGTATGTGTTGGAGTGTAATGTGCTGGGGGAGAAAGGATGATGATAATTCAGATTAAGTGATTGGAATGTGGGAATGGCAGAACAGGGAGTCCCACTGGGATGGGGAATAGGGTTAGAGAGGACATGGTGACAGAGAATGTCACAAGTAAAGTTAAAAGAAAGGGAAGGAATGTGGAGTTGGTTCGTAATTTGAAGGTATTGAACTCACTATTATGGACAGGTGTTGTTCCTTCACTGAGATTCACTGGAGTACTGCAGCATGCTGAAAACAGACAAGTGAGTATGTGAGCAGGGCGCTGTGTTAAAATGAATAGAAAGGTCAGGGTCATGCTTGTGCAAGACTGGAGATATTCTGCAAAGAGGCCTCCCAGTCTGCATTTGGTTTCTCTAATGTAGAGTAGGCTATAATGGGTGCAGTGAATACAATACACAAGATTGGAGGAGGTGCAGGTGAAATGCTGCTTCACCTGGAAAGACTGTGTAGGCCCTTGGATGGTGAGCAGGAAGGAGGTGAAGGGGCAGGTGTTGCGATTACGTGGGAGGTGCCATGGGAAGGGGGTCGGTATTAGTGATCGATGAATGGACGAGGGTGTCCCAGGAGGAAAGATCCCTGTGAAATACAGACAGGGTGAGTGAGGGGAAGTTGTGTTTGGTGGCAGTGTTCTGCTGGAGTTGTCTGAAATAGCGGAAAATGATCCTTTGAATGCGGAGGCTGGTGGGATAAAAATTGAGGACGGGGACCCGATCACCCTGTTGTGAGTGATGGGAAGGAGCAAGGGCAGAAAAACGGGTGGTAGATTGGATGCAGTAGAAGGCCCTGTCAACCACAGTGGGTGGGAAACCATATAATGGAAGAAGGAAACCATGTCAGCTGTGCTGTTTGGAAGGCGAATCTATTAGTTTAACCCACATAATATGTGAGAACTAATGAGTGAATCTATTAGTTTAAACTACTCTAGACATGCTTAACAATGTGTCTCACTGCCTTCTGCCTGTCAGGGACCCCATGCTGGTCTGGAGAACTTGGGGCTTCCTGGCACCGATCACAAATTCAGTCCGAGGTGAAGTCCAATGAGTGCTGAAGAGTCCCTGATATTAATTCTGGGTGCTTTCAGAATTTTCCCAGACATTCTATTGTGTCGAAAACCATGCTCCAGGTGGCCCTGTCACATGGCTCCCTGACACCCGAAACAACCGTCTTGCACTAAACCTGTAATTTTCTATTCTTATGCAATTGCTCATTGTCATGTCCAATTAATCCTTAATAATTCATCCTTAATGATCTGATTTGAAACTTGTGTTCAACTAATTTGCTGCAATTTATTTTGAAGAGGGGAAAGACTGGGGTGACAGGATAATACTGTTAAGATGGTAAACGTTGTTTTGAAGAAGGTGTTTGATAAAATGCCTTACAACAGATTTATATGTTAAATTGTAGCTCATGGTATAAAAGGGACAGTGGCAATGTGGATACAAATTTGCTGAGTGAAAAAATAATTCACAGTTAATGAACAAAAAACCAAATGAACTGCAGACGATGGGAATCTGAAACAAAAATAGAAATTGATGGAAAATCTCAGCAATATATGGAGAGATTGACAGCATCTGTGGAGAAAAATCAGAGTTAATGTTCTGGGTCCAGTGAATCCATTTCAGAACCTTCTTCGTGATTAGTGGAATTTTTTGGACAAGAGGAAGGCTTGTTGCAGAATTTGCTAGGGTCAGTATAGGCAGTCTTGTTTTTCCTAATATATATTAGTGATTTGGATATTGGTGTGCAGGCATCAACTTCCAGGTTTGAAGATGAGACTAAGCCGTGAAGAGGAAAATGTCAAACTCCAAAAGGACATTGATAAGTTGGTGTAGTGGGCAGATAGGTGGCAGATGAGCTTTAATCCAGAGAAGTGTGAAGTGATGATTTGTTTGGAAGAACAATGAAGACAATATAACATAGGGGGCACAATTCTAAAGGTGGTGCAGGAATCTGCACAGATCATAAAAGGTGGCAGCACAAGTAGAGAAAACATGCAGTGCTCTCAGCTTTACTAATACAGACACAGAGTACAAGAGTAAGAAGATGATATTGAACTTTTACAAGATACGTGTTCGACATTGTGTATTATGTATAGTTGTGGGCATCACATTATAGGAAAAATGTGAATATATTGAAGAGAGTGAAGATGTGATTTACTAATATTGTTCCAACTATGAGAAACTTCAGCTATGAGGATAGATTGAATAAGTTAGGCTTGTTTACCCCAGAGAGAAAGCTGAATGGAGATTCAAATTTTTAAAATTGTGAGCACTCTGGACAGAGCAGATAGGGTGAAGCTGTTGCTGCTTGTAAAAGAACCAAGAACCAAAGGGCATGGATTTAAAGTGATGTGCGAATAAAGCAAGAGTGAAATGCAAAAAATATTTTCACACAGCAGCACGGTGGCACAGTGGTTAGCACTGCTGCCTCACAGCGCCAGAGACCCGGGTTCATTTCCCTCCTCAGGTGACTGTGTGGAGTTTGCACATTCTCCCCATATCTGTGTGGGTTTCCTCCGGGTGCTCCGGTTTCCTCCCACAGTCCAAAAATATGCAGGTTAGGTGAATTGGCCTTTCTAATGTCCGTAGTGTTAGGGGCAGGGGCAAATGTAGGGGAATGGGTCTGGGTGGGTTGAGCTTCAGCCAGACCCATCATAAACTGTTGGGCTGCACTTGTTGGGCTGAAGGGCCTGTTTCCACACTGTAAGTAATCTAATCTAATCTAAAAGGTTGTTAGGGTATGGAATCCACTGCCTAGAAATGTGGGGCATGTTGACAGATCCAGTGTTGTGGTCCACGTTGGCAAGGCCAGGAAGGAGGACCTGTTTGGAGAGTATCAAGCAGTAGGAAGGAAATTGAAGAACAGGTCCTCGAGGGTCATAATCTCTGGATTTCTGCCCGAGCCACGTGCTAATTGGCATAGGGATAAAAGTAGGGAAATAAACATGGGGCTAAGAGATTGATGTGGGGAAAGAGGGATTCCATTTCATGGGACATTGGCATCAGTTTTGGAACCAGGGCGATCTGTACCAATGGGACGGTATCCACCTGAACCAATCTGGCGAAAAGGGTAAATAGGGTGGTCACTGGGACTTTAAGCTTGTGAGTCGGGGGGATGGGAAAGGGAAAACAACAGGGAGTATGGAGTCAAGTAGAAAGATAAGCAGCAAGTTAGCGTGTGTGCGGGATTTAAGTTTAAAGCAGACTAGGAATGAAGCAAAAAGGAAGGATAACTTTGAACATATTACTAGAGATGCCGGAAATCATGAGGATAAAAAAATTAGCATTAAGGTGCTTTACCTGAATGCTCGTAGTATTTGTAACAAAGTAGATGAATTAACAGCACAAATCATCGTGAATGATTATGATGTTGTAGGCATCACAAAAATGTGGTTGCAAGGGGTTCAGTACTGGCAGTTAAACATCCAAGGATTTACAACTTATCAAAAAGACAGGCAGGTGGGCAGAGAGGGCGGGGTTGCCTTGTTAGTTAAGAATGAAATTAAATCTATGGCACTGAAAGACATAGAATCAGATGATGTGGAGTTGAGAAACCACAAAGGCAAAAAAAAACCATAATGGGCATTATATATAGACCTCCTAGAAGTGGTCAGGACCAGGGGAGCAAGATGTACCAGGAAATAGATAGGGCAAGTTAGAAAGGCAAGGTCACGGCGATCATGTGGCACTTCAGTTTGCAAATGGACTGGGTGAATAATGTTACTGGTGGATGTAAAGAAAGGGAATTCATGGAATGCTTACAGGATGGCTTTTTGGAACAGTTTATGATGGAGCCCACAAGGGAACAGGCTTTTCTGGACTTAGTACTATGTAATGAGCCAGACTTTATAAAAGATCTTAAAGTAAGGGAACACTTAGGAGACAGGGATCATAATATGGTAGCATTCAGTCTGCAGTTTGAAAAGGAGAAGGCAAAATCAGACGTAATGGTGTTACAGTTAAATAAAAGTTATTACAGGAGCATGAGAGAGGAACTGATGAAAGCAGAGCCTAGTGGGGATTATAGTAGAGCAACAATGGCAGGAGTTTCTGGGTGTAACTGAGTACACAGTTCAGAGGTTCATCCCAAAGAAAAGAAAAATTATCTGCGGGAGGATTAGACAGCCATGGGTGACAAAGGAAGACAGGAAATGTATTAAAGAAAATGAGAGAGCCTATAAAGTGGCCAAGACCACTGGGAAATCAGAAAATTGGGAAGGTTACAAAAACAAACAGAGGATAACAAAGAGAGAAATAAGGAAGAAGAGGATCAAATATGAATGTTAGCTATCCAGTAATATTAGAAATGATAGTAAAAGTTTCTTTCAATACGTAAGAAACAAATGAGAAGCAAAAGTAGAAATTGGGCCGCTCCAAATTGATGCAGGAAGGCTAGTGATGGGAGATAAGGAAATAGCTGAAGAACTTAATAAGTATTTTTTGTCAGTTTTCACAGTGGAAGACATGAGTAACATCCCAACAATTAAGGACAGGCAGGGGGCGGAGTTGAGTATGGTAGCCATTACTAGAAAGTGCTCGAGAAACTAAAAGGTCTAAAAATCGATAAATCTCCTGGCCCCAATGGGCTACATCCTAGAGTTCTGAGGGAGGTGACTGAAGAAACAGTGGAGGCATTGGTTGTGATCTTTCAAAAATCACTGGAGTAAGGGAAAGTCAGAGATGATTGGAAAATTGCTGTTGTAACCCCCTTGTTCAAGAAAGGATCAAGACAAAAGGTGGAAAATTATAGGCCGATTAGTCTAACCTCAGTTGTAGGTAAAATTCCAAAATCCATCGCTCAGGACGAGATTTCTAAATTCTTGGAAGTCCAGTTCAGATTAGAACAAGTCAGCAAGGATTTAGTAAGGGGAGGTCATGCCTGACAAGCTTGTTAAAATTCTTTGAAGAGGTAACAAGTAGGTTAGACTAGGGAAACCCAGTGGATGTTATCTACCTAGACTTCCAAAAGGCCTTTCATAAGTTGCCTCACAGGAAGCTGCTGAGGAAGGTGAAGGCCTGTGGTGTTTGAGGTGAGCTACTGGCATGGATTGAGGATTGGCTGTCTGACAGAGGGCAGAGAGTTGGAATAAAAGTTTTTTTTTGGAATGGTAGCTAGTGACAAGTAACATCCCACAGGGTTCAGTGTTGGAGCCGCAGCTGTTCACTTTATATATTAATGATATGGATAAAAGGACTGGCGGCAATCTGGCAAAGTTCGCCGATGATACGAAGTTAGGCGGACAGGCAGGTAGTATTGAGGAGGTGGGGAGGCTGCAGAAAGATTTAGACAGTTTAGGAGAGTGGTCTAGGAAATGGCTGATGAAATTCAATGTGAGCAAATATGAGGTCTTGCACTTTGGAAAAAAGAATACAGGCATGGACTATTTTCTAAACGGTGAGAAAGTTCATAAAGCCCAAGTACAATGGGATCTGGGAGTGCAAGTCCAGGATTCTCTAAAGGTTGACTTGCAGTTGAGTTGGTGGTTAAGAAAACAAATGTAATGTTGTCATTTATCTCAAGAGGGTTGAAATATAAAAGCAGCGATGTGCTACTGAGACTTCATAAAGCTTCAGCTAGACTCCATTCAGAATACTGTGTCTAATTTTGGGCCCCACATCTCAGGAAGGACATACTGGCACAGGAGCATGTCCAAGAGAGATTCACACAGATGATCCCTGGAATGGTGGACCTAACATACGATGAATGGTTGAGAATCCTGAAATTGTATTCATCAGAGTTTAGAAGGTAAAGGGGAGATCTAATAGAAACTTACAAGATAATGCATGGCTTAGAAAGGGTGGAAGCTTGGAATTTGTTTCCATTAGGTGGGGAGACTAGGACCTGTGGGCACAGCCTTAGAACTAGAGGGGGTTAATTTAGAATGGAAATGAGGAGACATTTCTTCAGCCAGAGGATGGTGGGCCTGTGGAATTCATTGCCACGGAGCACAGTAGAGGCCGGGATGTTGAATGTCTTCAAGGCAGAGCTTGATAAATTCTTGATCTCGCAAGGAATTAAGGGCTACGGGGAGAGTGTGGGTAAGTAGAGTTGAAATGCCCATCAACCATGATTGAATGGTGGAGTGGACTTGATGGGCTGAATAGCCTTACTTCCACTCCTATATCTTATGGTCTTATGTATATTCAATTGAGATATTCAAGAGAGCATTGAGTGGTTATTTGGATCATAATGGGTGTGCAAGAATATGAGAATAGACCGGAGATTGGCACTAGATAATATAGCAGGTGTAGGCACAATGGGCTGAATGGCCTCCTTCAGCACTATAACAATTCAGTGATTCTCTCATGGAAGAATAAAACTAAATGTGTATTTATAATCTGTTCTCTCTTTGTTAGATGATGTGTGGTTTGGTGACTCACCATCATTTTCTCAAGGTCAACCAGGGAATTAGCAAAAAAATGCTGGCCTAGCCAGCATGTTTATGATGTGTGGAAGAATTTTAACAAAAATAGGCCATCTGCTGCATCAGACTGCTGCTCGTAGTGAAGATGGAACTTTCACACACTGTGCTTTATAGAGATAACTGGCAAATAAAAGCTTATGCAATGCATCAATTTGTTACACATCATTTTGGCATTTCCACTTTCAAATAGAGTAAACACAAGAGGTTTTGAGAAAATTGGTGACCTGGATTGAAAACCCTTTGATTTGGGATTTCATTTCACAGTGAGCGGAAAACAGTTCATTTGTTTTAATTAAGAGCTGAGACCTGTCATTTGAAATAAAAGAGATGCAATAGTGCAGCTGCTGTGTTTATTTATAAATTACGTCTAAATTTCACTGCTCAATTATACTTCCTCTGAGCAAACAATACAATTAAAAATAAATTCTATCCTGATGGACAATATGAAAGATTGAATATGACATAAATAAAGTTCAGGCTGTATTGGGAAGGCATTAAAATCTTGGTATGCTCCAATCCTGGACTCCATTAGGGAATTAATCATGTAATAGGGATTTAAAAGGTGCGTCAGAAACAATGAGACATTTATCTTTTTGGACAAAAAGCTTTTCATAAATGTTTAGGGTTTTCCTGGCAAGTTATTTTGGTCAAGCGAAATATGGTTAAAATAAAGCATAGTAAGGTTTTTTTCAGGGTCATATTACTTTGACTTTTCACTTTAAGTCTGAGCTGTGAAGTGAAATGAGCACTTCAACATTAAGATGGAAGATTACAATGAAAACCCAGAGCAAATCTATAGCAAGATGTTGGTTTACATGTCAAAGCCAAGGTCTGCAGGTATAAATTATTAAACTTTACATAAATGCATTATCATAAGCTTTATGGAAATCAGTTTGTATACTTTACAACCTTGACAAGAATACATTCAATTTATAATCAGGGCACTTAGAGTCATAGAGATGTACAGCATGGAAACAGACCCTTTGGTCCAACTCATCCATGCCAACCAGATATCCTAACCGAAGCTAGTCTTTCTTGCCAGTACTTGGCCCACATCCCTCTAAACCCTTCCTATTCATGCACCCATGCAGATGCCTGTTAAATGCTGTAATTGTACCAGCCTTCACAACTTCCTCTGGGAGCCTATTCCATACAAGCACCATCCTCTACGTGAAAAAATGCCCCTTAGATCCCTGTTAAATCTTTCCCCTCTCACCCTAAACCTTTGCCCTCTAGTTCTAGACACCCCCACTTCAGGGAAAAGACCTTTATCCTATCCATGCCCCTCATGATTTTATAAACCTCTATAAGGTCACCACTCAGCCTCTGATGCTCTAGGGAAAACAGCCTCAGCTTAGTCAGCCTCTCCATATAGCTGAAATCCTTGAACCCTGGCTACATCCTTGTAAGTCTTTTCTGAACATCCAGTCTGAAAAACTACCTTCCACCACCACCCTCTGTCTTCTACCCTCGAGCCAGTTCTGTATCCAAATGGCTCGTTCTCCCTGTCTTCCAAGAGATCTAACCTTGCTAACCATTCTTGCATGAAGAACCTTGTTGAATACCTTACTGATGTCCATATAGACCATGTCTATCACTCTGCCCTCATCAATCCTCTTAAATAATTAATTTTTGGATGAACAGTATTAAAGTGGATTATCTTATCTGAGAATGCGATACTTTAAACCTGACACTTAACAACAATATTAAAGCTAGAAATGTTGACAAGATTACAATTTGAAGAATGTTACAGATGCTTACTATGATCTACAAAAATTAACATTCAAGGTCAGGGGTAATAGGCAAATGACCTGTTGGCCTTTATTTAAAAAAATATAGAGTATACAAATAACAAATTCTTGCTGATACTGTACAATATGCGAATCAGACCACAGCTAGAATGCTGTGAGCACTATTGTTCCCTTATGAAGGAAGAAAATAATGGCATTGAAGGCTGTCCCTGATAAATTTCACTAGATTGATTCCAGGTGTAAAGGGATTTTCTTATGCGGAGAAGTTGAATAGGCTGGGCTTATATTGATTTGTGTTTAGAAGAATGAGAAGAGACTTGAAAAAAAACATTCTTCAGGGCTTGACAGGGTAAAGTTAGAGAAGTTTGTTTCCCCTTGTGGGAGAATCTAGGATGAGAGGGCATAACTTCAGAGTAGGGGGTTTCCTATTTAAAACAGTAATAGAGGACCAAATGCTGAGAAAAAGCCTTTTGGCGCATTGGGTCTCAATGGTCAAAATCACGCACCAAACAATTCTAATCTCATTTGCCATCGCTTTGCCAATAGCCTTGTATGCCTTGGATAAAGGAGGTGTTTCTTCATTCAGGTTGGTAGTGGATTCTGTGGAATTCTGTACTGCTGAGTGATGTCAATTCTAAGTCATTAAACACATTCAAGGCTGAAATGGATAGATTTTTAATCAGTATGACTATCAAGGGTAGTGATATGGCAGTATCAGACCAGCCACAATGTCCTTGAATGGCAATGTTGACTGGGTGGGCCAAATTGCCTCCTTCTGTTCCCAGAGTCTCGTGATGATGTGATTTTTAATATGAATAAATGCTCTGTTTAGACTCTGGCCCCAAAAGGGGAATGGCGGGGTTGGTTTAAAGCAGCCAACAAACGCCAAAAGCCCTAGCAACCATGACGTTCAGCCATCGTTTTCATAAAAGTAACCGGGCAATCCGCTCGGCGATCAGCCAATCCACTACTTAACACTAAAATAAAACAAAAGACTGCGAAACAGAAGCAGAAATTTCTGGTGAAACTCAGCAGTTCTGGAAGCACTCTGCTTTCTCTCCACGGATACCAGGTGGTTGATAAGTCGCCGGCGATAAATTTAGCGACAGGAAGTTAAAAGATCAGGAAGATCTGGAGATGGGACGTTTTCAGTGGGACCATTGAATAACTGAGACAAGAAAAGCGAAAGTGAGGATTGCAGATGCTGGAGATGAAGAGTCGAGAGTGTGGCGCTGGAAAAGCACAGCAGGTCAGGCAGCATCCGAGGAGCAGGAGAATGGAGGAAGGCCCAAGAACACATTGCACGACTTGGTGAGGAGCACTCCTGCCCCAGTGACCTGCAACAAAAAGTAAATTTCTCAAATATCTTCTCACTGGTACTCTGCACAGGACCAGACTTTTGATGTTAATTTACACTTGCGACGCAAGTAACGTCACTATGTCATGACCTTTGCATGTCAAATAAATTTACGCATACCTTAGCGTAAATGACCTGGTTTGCTGTGTTAAATATTACGATTATTGCGAACACAATGTGTTAGACAAAACAAAACTCCGAAAGAACTGTTGGAAATCTGCAATTTTTAAAAAATGAGTTGGTTTTGCGGTACAGAAAGTTCACATTTTTAACCCCTTCTACGCATGCCTCGACTCCGCTGGATGAAAGGGGTTAAAACGAATGTGTCAATTCCTAGTTAATTTCACATAATTTACATCCAATCCCTTGTTGACAGCCCCGTACATACTGGTTCACAGCCATATGGAATCAGACAGAAAGTACACAAGAAACCAGCCAGGAGGTGGAAAGGAAGAAAAAAGATACAGCATCTTTCTTAGAAGTCTCGGCTATTATCAGTCCTTTGCTCGTTGAACTGCATTGGATTTATGTTGACAGCGCCTCAATATTAGAATTTTCATTTTAATCCTTTCAAAATAAAAAATCTCAACGCATTGCCCTCCGTGTGTCCAGAATCTCTTCTGTCAATACGACTTGACAGGTTCTGTTTCTGTCATTTCTGATTTTAATTTTCCACTATTGGCAGGTCTGCCTTCAGCTGCTAATGCCCGTTGCAATTCTCTCCCTAAATCTGTCTGCCTCTCTTTCCTATTTATATTCCTTATTTTTAAAATAATCTTCTGGTCGCCTACCAGAATATTTGTGTCAAATTTTGTTAGAAAATTCCCTTGTTTTATCCTATTAAAACACTATATAAGTACTGAAAAAAGTGAACGTCCTGTGAAATAGTCACAACCTGTCATTCGAAATCTTTTTCAGATCATCTCCATACATAAATTTTCATTATCAGGATTACCACTTCAGCAGGTTATGCCTGTTTTCAGTCACACTGCTAATGTTTGCAGGACATGATTACTATCAGTGATGTCAGCGCAATTAAAGCAGAACGATAACCTTTTCATTTGCACTCCTAATTATACCTGATTTCAAAGAAAGCAACATTTTACATTGCTTAAGAAAAGTTTTCTGGTTGATTCTGTAGTATCTGGCCAATGTGTTGTCACGGAGATTGCACCAGGGAAAACTTGACACCACTTTTGTTTGATTCAAAAAAAGATAAAATGCCTGAACATGCCCCTTTTGTCTGCAGAGGGAAAATCCCTGTTTTTGAATATATGTAGATTCTATTAAGTGTAAATGAAGCACATTAATTCTAATTTATAATCTTCAATAAAAGATAAAAAGACATGACATGGAAATGTCATTGCACTGGTGTGTGATGGATAGTTATCTAAAATCAAATGCATAATTATCTAAAAAAGTTTTCTTTTAAATGTCAGAGTGAAATGCTAGGACTACAGGAAGAACTGATTTTGGTTGCCTGGGACACATTTTCTGCTACGTATCTTACTGTTTATTCAAGGTTTTCAGCAACCTCCTTGTTTATTAACTGATTATACTCCCATGTGTTGAGTTATTTATTTTCCTATGTTCTGACTAGTCTTGTCCTAATCTTGCCTAATTTTATACCAACTAAAGCATTAGTCATAGTATTTTACTGTTAAAAATCAAAATGAATATTTTACTGAGACCGTTTTGTAACGTAAAGTCAAATAAATAACTATCAATCACAATGTTTGTTTATATTTGTATATCTTTCATAGGTGATTCCTGTGTGCAGTGATGACTGTATTTTCACTGGCCAATTCTATCAGGTAATATCCAATCTAGAATTTTCAGTAAACCAGTATTGCCACCTAATCACTGGAGCTGATTGCCTGGTTACTTATTAATGCAGCCTTTTCCATCACAACACTCAATTACAATCGTTAGGTGGCAGCTGGAAGATTAGACGACTGGACAAGTTTTAGGAAATTAGGCATTGGCTTTTACCTTCATCTGAATTTGCTATTACATCTACATAATCTTAATATTTTAATAATTGTACACAGATGTAATAAATAATTTACTTTTTAGTGTGTAAAGGAAATGCGGAACCTTGTCTATTACTGTAACACTGACAGCTTATATCTGTTCTCTCTAACATTTATTATCTGTTAATGTAACTGAAATTCTTACTGCTCATAATTTTCAATAATTTGAAGACCTTAAAATCTGCCACTTTTGATAAATATAAAAAGAAAAAAACCAAAGCAGGTACATCGGTGGGTTTATTTGCAATCTGCAAAACTAATGCAAGAGTACTTTGGGCTTCAAACGTACGTTTTCAACAAAGTTGACATTTTAAAAAGAATGTCATTTTTTTACACCCAGCTTCTTTCCACCAAATACTTTTTTTTTCAAAAAATAGTTTTCATTGTTTTTAACGAAACACCGTCCAGGGTTCAGAATATTCCAGCTGGATCCCTTGCCTGTTACAGTACTAAAGAATTACTTTGAATTTCCAGGGCAATATTGCGAAGTCTTAAAATTTCTAGAGCATAAAAATTAAATGACGGGGCCCAATATTTTAAGTGGATCTTTCAGTATCTAAGCGCTGACATTTCACGAAATGTCCCAGAAATGAAGAAAACACTGTGTGGGTCCGAAAAATATAATTTAATGCTGGATGCCAAGTTTCTCTCTCGATTCTGTTTTTCTTTGGAAAAATCGCATGCATTCTTAAACCCTTTTAGCAAGTAACCACGGATTTTAATTAAAGTCAAAGTAGTGCAGATGCTAGAAATCTGAAATAAAGACGAACGCTCGTGGATTCAGCTGCTAGAACTGCCGAATTTCTTTAGCATTTTCTCCGTTTATTCGGAATACATTTTTAAAATCGGTGTTTAACTTTGTAGCCTCTTTTAAGTCGTTTTCCTATTTAAAACCTGGCATTTCAAATACTTTAAATCAACGTTAAACGTATTGCTATATTTATTTAGCGACTGCACTTTTAACTTACAAATTACATACCAAATTAATTTTTGACGTTGCGACCTGATCTTAAAAATCAACCCACTGAAGACGAAATAAATGTAGTTAGGATGAGTTTCTGCTTAAAGGCCATTGTTTATCTACGTAAGGAATTAAAGTCTTCATCTCGATTTGACACCGAATTTGCAAGTGTTTCGCGAATTAGTTTTTTTCTCTCTCTGCCAATGTTTTGAACTGTTTTAAAGATCATTATCGGGTTGTCTTTATGACCTCCATGTATTTCTAAGGCGGCTCGGAGCACAGAAAGAAAGAACTTCCACATTCTACTCCAAAGTATAAATCCCATGCCGTACGCCCGGTCTGGTTTTGTAAGATTGAATTTCATTCTAATATACGAGATAGTATTTCTTATCCACGCCTCGCCTCGTTTGTAAATGGTCGGATTTCAACGTCAATCACAAAGGAGGAGGTGGGATTTGGTTTGGACAAAGTTTCATTGAAGGTGGAGGGAAGTGGAGTCAGATGTTAGCAGAATAGCAGGAGCAGCTGGAAGCTAGAAACAGAGAAGGGCATTGCGGCGAAGCTGAAATTTCAAGCCTGTTCCAGCAGGATTTAAAAACCATACTGTCACAGAACGCACCCACTCGCATATGGTTTTCCAAAGCAAAACTGTGAGTGCTTTCCCCACTCCCCAAAAGAAAACTGGAATCGCAAGGTAACGAATAAATTGACCCTCGGCAATGGAATACCCTCATATTCACGTTGCAGATGTGAATCTTCTTGTGTAAAAAAAAACTGGATGAAAAAAAATGCTAGACCAGAAGCACCATCAGTGAAACGTCTTGGGCTCCGGTTCTGCTTCAGCGGTGAGTCGTAGGGGCCAAGGGATTTAACAGCAGAAGTTTTTGAAGTCTGCTGGCTAGAAAATAGGAAACAAATTGGCTGCTGGATCATTTCTTACACCCTTTCGTAGCATCGTCGCCTTCTTTTGTTGTTGCACAAAGCCGCGCTTAAAAAAAGGAAAGGACGACATCGAAGGTGGGGCGATATTTGCTTGCCGGACTCCCCGGGCGTTATGAAAATAATTTGACTCCATCGGACAAACCGGTGCTTGATGGGCTATTCCGGCGATGCTAACAATCAGTTGACACTTCCCGGTTCAGGAGGGTAAACTCAGGAGGCCACCATGACAAGATTACTTTAACTTTCGGCAAGGCCGGACCTGCAGTTGATTGGGATTTTTGCACATTTTAAATGATAATTGGTTCGCTGCGTTCAACAAGTATTTGAATACCCTTTGCAGTTTTGAGAAAAGAAACGTCTTCTTGCAATGGCATCGGAAGTGGTGTGTGGGCTGATCTTCAGATTGCTTCTTCCTATCTGTTTAGTTGCTGGTAAGAGTGCTTTCAGATAAGGAAAATAAACTCCATAACCCTTAGGTCGAAAGATTTTTTTTAATGCATGCGTCGTCTCTGTGAATGCAAAAGATGTCTGCTTTTAATCAATTATAGTATAGTTTTAAAATTATGTTTAAATTTCTGGGCGAAGTTCATTCATTTCATTGATATTGTGGCCATTGGCTGAAATATATACACTGCTGAAGTATTACGTTTTTGAAGGTATATTACTTAAAAGACTAAGTGAGTGCACGTCGGAATTTACAACATGAGGCGGCAAAATCTCACGTACAATTGATTTTTTTCTTTCATTTAAAAGGTACTTTTAGAATGCATTTTAGAAGTAATGGTCGCTAACAGGAAGCTGTTTTGCAATCGATCAGATTTATTTATCCATATCTATCACTCTTTCGTGAGGCGACAGCAAACGTCAATGTCGATTGAAATAAAGCCGGTGTCCCCCCCCCCCCAAAAAAATGTACCGAACAAAATATAAATTGGCATAATCACAATTGCGAAATACTTTCCACTGTGTACAATGTCGAGCAATGCCGCGGCAAGCAGCAGAATCGGTTTGAACAGCAGAGTGACTTTACGAGGTAGGAACTTGTAGGAAGAGAATAAAACCGATTAGTGGCAAAGCCAGGAGAGAAATAGCTCTGACCTTACGCCACGACTGTGGTTAAAGCTTAAATAGAAAACAGAATGCGCGGTTTGCTCCAGTCCAGTTTCTGGTATGTATTCAAAGCCTCATTGAAATTAGCGTGAAACAAAAAAAAGGCATCAGTTCAGGCCGGTTGGCGATGAAGTACATCCGTCTCCTGACCTTGTATCCCTTTCCCATTCGAAAATGCAGGCAAGGTTCCTGCAGCGGAGGAAGGGGCGGATCGCCAGCCCTCGGATTTATCCCAGTGGATTGGGGATAACATACATCCTCCCCACGAGCTGCATTTTGTTGCTTTAAAGCTTATTAGTGTACAAGATCTGTTGCGAAATATGTAGTCAAATCGGCTGTTCTGACAGTGCTCGTGGCAGCATTACCTGACGATGCCTTCAAATTCGCTTCAGCAAACTGTTACTTGCCGATTTCTAAATTGCGCTTTGAATTTATTTTGGTACCAGCTATTCACTGCTTAAGTAAGCGGGGGATTCTTTTGACAAATAGAATGCTTTGCTGTGTTACTGCTCGTTCAAGACGAAGAGTCCAACACCCAATCTCGCACACAAGTGTTAGCAAAGCGAGCCCTGGGGTTGGGGGAGGAGGGGTGAGTTAGAGTTCGGAAAAGGCTTCGCGATTAAAATGCTAATTAAATGCCTCTTAGCACAGTTAGTGTAAGGTTTCAACTTCCTTTTGCTACTCGTTGCCTACACGTGACACGAATGTATCAGGTAGAAATCCAGACGTCCAGTGAAGTAATTTAAATAAACATCCCCCTGCCGCTGTTCCCTTCATAGTCACGCACTCAGCATATTTCGAGGAGCCGTTATTTTTTACACTTAAGGACTTCCAGATGACACCGCATGCACCCACCCACAGTTGAAGAAATGTTTTCTGCTGTCTCACCGAGGCGTTACAGTGGTGGTGGTGGGGAGGGGGAACAGATCACTATTATTTTTGTATGCATGATAACTGGCGGTCTGTGTTTGAAAATATAAAACGTTCTGAGTTTTTGTTTAGGAGCAAGGAACAAAGGAGAGCTAGCAGTTATTCTTTGGTGCACAAAGTGGGGCTTTGCGAGCTCAGCATCCTCGCGTGCTGGGCAGCGATAATCCACGTGCTGCTTTCTCCCGCGCTTTCGCCTTGCTCCTTTAATGGCGAGCGGAGAAGATGACGCCTGGGCTCGCGGCGCGGTCGCTGTCGCGTGGTCTCGGGTCACCTGGGCTTGCGCTGAGCCAACTGTCAACTCCTCCATTTTATTCTGTTGGGGTCTGTGTCGGGGTTGTTTTTGGGGGTTGAAACGCGTGCGCCTCTGGAGGTTTTTTTTAAAGAAATTCCTTTAAAGTGTGCGTGAATGGGTGTGAGGGTTGAAATAAACCTGGGCACCGACTGAACCAGACTCCTGCGAAAACTGAAGGATGGTTTAAGCGGGAGCAATAAACAGATTCAGACACTTCGTTTTTGAAGAAACAGACGGTAGTGTTGCTTAAGCATTAATCTTCTTTAAGTTTTCTCATTTGATAAAGTGTGGAATTGTATTTCTTTCAGATCGAGGAGATCATATTTTGTAACACAAGTGTGATTTGGTAGTTAATTTTTGTAATGGAGTTCCTTACCGCAGAGCGAAACATGAAAATTATAATATTCTAATATTAAACTTGCGGCTGCAAAACTGAAGATGAACGTTGACAAATAGGGATTCCTGATGGAAATATCCCGGTTTTCAATATTACAGTTACTACATTAACACATTCCTCTTTTAATGCACTATACAGATGCAATATCAAAACTCAATGCCATATCCTGTAACTTTTATTTTTCAAACATGGTTTTCAGACATTGCTATTTGGGAAAACTCTTGCAAGCAGAAGGCCCTAGCTACACTGGTTGCTGTATTATTTGCAGCTCAAACTTAAAACAATTTTTGGTGCAAAATCAAAATGATCCGAAAGATAAAGTAAAACAAATCACAATGCTATGAAATGTAAAATTCAGTGATTTTTATGTCCAAGTAGTTTATTTAGAACATTTTTTCAGTTGTGTGAGATGATTTAATTAAGTATTTCTAGACCACAATTAGTAGGATAGCATGCAAAATGACTATACTTTACCTAATTCTAAAAATTGTACAAAAATGAGTGATGAATGAGCACATGTATGCATTGCAGGCATCGGAGAGACCGTTGTAGTGTGGTTTTATTCATTCATGGGATGAGGGTATCACTGGCTATGTAAGTATTTATTGCCCTTCTCTATTGCCCAGAGGGCAGTTTAAAGACAATCCCATTGTGGGTCTGGAATTACATGTAGGCTAGACCAGGTAAGTTTCCCTCCCTAAAGGATCTTAGTGAACCAGATGGGTTTTTCTGACAACCGGCAATGCATTCATGATCATTACTAGACAGTTCATTCCAGAGTTTTTATTAAATTCAAATCTCACCATCTGCTATGATGAGAATTGAACCTGAGTCCCAGGACAATACCTGGGTGGCTGGATTAACAGCCCGATGATAACACCACTGGACCATCATCTTCCCAGAGATGAAGCCCACTATAAACATAATACATGAACAAGTACAAACTTGGAGTTCTCTAATAAATTAAAATTTTATTTTTATTTTCCATTATCTCAGTGATTGTTGTGACGGAGCACCTTAAGGCAAGGGAATGCATAACCCAAACACTGGAGTAAGACTGAGTTAATTTACTTTTATGACTGAAGTTAGAATATTTCCGTTGCATTGAAAACTGGTGTTTCATTATATATTTTGAGAGATGAATGCAAACTTAGATGTAAAAGGAAAATGCTATTATAGTGATGTGGTAGTGCTAAGTAAGTGCTAAGACTTCCTGAGAAATACATATATGCACCCATATCAGTGATCTGGACTATGGTATGTGAGGGACAGTTTCAAAGTTTGCTAAATTTGGGACAATTGTAAACTGTGAGGCGAACAGTTTGGAACTTTGAAAATACATTGGCAAGTTGATGGAATTGATAGACAGGTGGCAAATGAGATTCAGTGCAGAGAAGACATAGAGTAATAGACATTTATAAAACCGAAACATACCCTTTGGTCCAACTTGTTCATGCTGACCAGATATTCTAAATTGATCCAGTTCCATTTGCCAGCACGTGGCCCAAATCCCTCTAAACTCTTCCTATTCATGTATCCATCCAGATGCCTTTTAAATGTTGTAATTGTACCAGCCTCCATCACTTCCTCTGGGAGTTCATTCCATACACACACCACCCTATGAGTGAAGAAGTTGCCCCTTAGATCCCTTTTGAATCTTTCCCCACTCACCCTAAACCTATGCCCTCTAGTTCTGGACTCCCCCAACCTAGGGAAAAGATGTGTATCATCGATAGTCACAGGTGAGATGTCAGAAGACTGGAGGTTGGCTAACATGGTGCCATTATTTAAGAAAGGTGGTAAGGACAAGCCAGAAAACTATAAACCAGTGAGCCTGACGTTGGTAATGGATAAGGTTTTGGAATCCTGAGGGACAGGATTTACATGTATTTTGAAAGGCATTATGATTATGGATAGTCAACATGGCTTTGTGCGTGGGAAATCATGTCTCACAAACTTGATTGAGTTTTTGAAGAAGTAACAAAGAGTATTATGAGGGCAGAGCGGTGGATGTGATCTATGTGGACTTTAGTAAGGCATTCAATAATGTTCCCCATGGGAGACTGGTGAGCAAGGTTAAATCTCATGGAATACAGGGAGAACTAGCCATTTGGATACAGAACTGGCTTGAAGGTAGAAGACAGAGAGTGGTGGAGGAGGAGGGTTGTTTTTCAGACTGGAGGCATGTTACCAGTGGAGTGCCACAAGTATCGGTGCTGGGTCCACTTCTTTTCATCATTTATATAAATGATTTGGATGTCAGCATAAGAGATATAGTTAGTAAGTTTGCAGATGACACTAAAATTGGAGGTGTAGTGGACAGCGAAGAGGGTTACCTCAGGTTACAACGGGATTTTGATCAGATGGGCCAGTGGGCTGAGAAGTGGCAGATGAAGTTTAATTTAGATAAATGCAAGGTGCTGCATTTTGGGAAAGCAAATCTTAGCAGGACTTATACACTTAATGGTAAGGTCCTAGGGAGTGTTGCTGAACAGAAACGCTTGGGAGTGCAGGTTCATAGCTCCTTGAAAGTGGAGTGAAGAAGGCGTTTGGTATGCTTTCCTTTATTGGTCAGGGTATTGAGTACAGGAGTTGGGAGGTCATGTTGTGGCTGTACAGGACGTTGGTTAGGCCACTTTTGGAATATTGCTTGTAATTCTGGTCTCTTTCCTATTAGAAGGGTGTTGTGAAACCTGAAAAGGTTCAGAAAAGGTTTACAAGGATGTTGCCAGGGTTGGAGGATTTGAGCTATAGGGAAAGGCTGAACAGGCTGGGACTGTTTTCCCTGGAGCATCGGAGGCTGAGGGGTGACCTTATAGAGGTCTATAAAATCATGAGGGGCATGGGTAGGATAAATAAAGTCTTTTTCCTGGGGTGCGGGTGGTACCAGAACTAGAAGGCAAAGGTTTAGGAAGAGAGGGGAAAGATATAAAAGAGACCTACAGGGCAATTTCTTTCACACACTGGTAGTATGTGTATGGAATGAGCTGCCAGAGGAAGTGGTGGAGGTTTGTACAATTGCAACATTTAAGAGGCATTTGGATGGGTATATGAATAGGAAGGGTTTGGAGGGATATGGGCCAGGTGCTGACAGGTGGGACTAGATTGGGTTGGGATATCTGGTCGGCATGGACGAGTTCGACCAAAAGGTCTGCTTACGTGTTGTCCATCTCTCTGACTCTATCCACCCTATCCATGTCTCTCATGATGTTATAAACCTCTATAAGGTCACCCCTCAGCCTCCGTTGCTGCAGGGAAAACAGCCCCAGCCTATTCAGAAGTAGTAGATGATTCACTTTGGTTGGAAAACATTGAAATACAATATAACATCAGGTGTACAATTCTAAAGGTGGCAGAAGAGCAGAGAGATCTTGATGTGTATATGTACAGATTGTTAAAGGTGGCAGGACAGTTGGGGCGAGCAGTTAATGAAGCCAACTGCTTGGCTAGTAATAGGGGCTTAGAATACAAGGTGGTTTACTTGTACAGATTGCATGTTAGAACTCAGTTGAGCATTATGTACAGTTGTGAATGCCACATTATAGGAAAGATGTGAATACACTGGAGAGATTGTAGAAACAATTTGTAAGAATGGTTCCAGGAATAATAAACTTCAGTTATGAGGATAGATTCAATAAGTTGGGACTGCTCTCCTTGGAGAGAAGAAGGCTGAGATGAGATTTAATTGATGTTTTCAAAATCATGTGCAAGTCGACAAATAGGTGAGGAAAAGCTGTTCCTGCTCACAACAGAAAGAAAAAATAATGAGATGCTCTAAATTTATATTGAGGTACAAATGAAGCAAACTTTTTCATAATGAGTAGTTTAGACTATGGTATGCACTGCCTGGAAGTGGGATGGAGACAGGTTCAATTGAGATAGTTGAGAAGGCGTTGAATGATTATTTGGATAGACATGGTGTGCAGGCATTGGGGAAAAGGCAGAAGATTGGCAGTAGGTGATAGAACCAATTCAGATACAATGGGCTAAATGGTCTCCTGTGTGATAACAATTCTGTGATTTGGCAATATGTAATTTACATTGAACGTATCTGAAAAAACATGTTTGAGTAAAGTTGTGAAAAACTTATGTTGAGTGATTTTTAAGTCGTCATGAGTTTATTTCATACAATACAAAACAGCACAAGAACAGGCCTATCAGCCGACCGAGCCTTGGCTGATTCCAATCCTTACTTAAATCCTTACTTATTGCCCAGGAGTGGTATCTATCCATCTACTTGCCTCATGTTCATGTGTCTATCAAGATATGCCTTAAACATTACTAAGGTGCCGGCTTCCGCCACCTCCACTGGCAGTGCATTCCAAGCACCCACCACCCTCTGAGGAAAACATTTCCCCACTCTTCTCCCTTAAACTTTTCTCCTGTCACCTTGAACCTGTGCCCTCTTGAGGTTGACTTTTCCACCCTGGCAAAAAGCCTCTGACTATCCACCCTTTCTATGCTTCTGCATAATTTTGTAGATCTCTATCAGGTCATCCCTCAGCCTCCATCTTTCCAGTGAAAACAATCCAAGTTCATAACCACAACCTTTCAGACCATGTGGTAAACCTTCTCTGCACGCTTTCCAAAGTATCCACATCCTTCTAGTAATGTGCTGACCAAAACTGCTCACAATATTCCAAATGTGGCTTAATTAAAGCTTTGGATTCCAGCATCTGCAGTTTTTGTCTGTAACATAACTTGCCAAAAAGTGTAGCGCTGGAAAAGCACAGCAGGTTAGGGAGCATCGGAGGAGCAGGAGAGTTGATGTTTTGTGCATAAGCCTGATGAAGGGCTTATGCCCGAAACATTGATTCTTCTGCTCCTTGGATGCTCCCTGACCTGCTGTGCTTTCCCAGGACCACATCTTTTGACTCTGATCTCCAGCATCTGCAGGCCTCACTTGCTCCTTTATATTCGATGCCCTATCCAGTGAAGGCAAGCATGCTGTCTACCTTCTTGACCACCTTATTAACCTGCCAGTTTCAGTGATTTGTGAACCTGTACACCCACATCCCTCTGTACGTCAAAGCTCCTAAGGGTTCTGCCATTTATTGTATAATTGGCACCTGAATTTGATCTTCCAAAATTGTTGTATTTGTCTGGATTATGTGCCATCTGCCATTACTTTGCCCAAATCTGCAATCTATCTGTACCCCACTGTATCCTTTGACAGTCCTCCTCACTATCTGCAACCCTGCCAATTTCCATGTCATCTGCAAACACACTAATCAGATAACCTATATTTTTCTCCAGATTATTTATAAATATTACAAACAACAAAGGTCCCAGCACTGTTCCCTGCAGAACGCCACTAGTTATTGGTCTCCATTTCGAAAAACACCCTTCCACTGCCTTCTATGATGAAGCCAATTTTGTATCCATCTAGCCAGCTCACCCTGGATCCAATCAGACTTTAGCTTCTGTACTAGCCTGTCATGAGGTACCTTATTAAATGTCTTATTAAAGTACATGTAGACAATATCCGCTGCCCTTCCCTCATCAAACATTCTTGTCACATCCTCAGAAAATTCAATCAATTTGATGAGAAATGACCTTCCCTGCACAAACGCATGCTGCCTATCACTAATAAGTCCGTTCACATTTTGGAAGAATGTGGATAAATCCTTCTCTCAGTATGTTTTCTGATGGCTTCTCCACCACTGTCTTGTCATTACCTAGATTATTTCTGTTTCACTTCTTAAAGAAAGGGACAAAGTCGACCATTCTTTAGTTCTCTGGAATCTATCTGAGGCCAAAGAGGATGTAAAGATATCTATTAAGGCAGCAGCTATTTCCTTCCCATGGGTTATTTGTCTACAAGTGCAACAGGTCCACAGCAGAAGTCATATCCTTAGCCCTACAGTGATCCCTGGAGCTTATGGATATAAGGACACCTATGTCAGGCTTCTACTCATTGATTACAACACTATAATCCCAATCAAACTAATCTCTAAACTTCAAGACTTTGGTCTGTGCAACTAGGTCTCCTCAACTTCCTGACTAACTGAATGCAATCAGTGAGGCTAAGCAATAGCATCTCCTCCATGACTATCCTCAACACTGGCACGCCACAAGGCTGCATACTCAGCCCTTTGCCATACTCCCTGTACACTCATGACTGTGTGACCAAAACTTGTCTGAACTCCAAACACAAAACAATCTCTCCCTCAATGTCAGCAATACTAAAGAGCTGATCATCAACTTCAGGAAGTAAGGAGGATGGCACATCCCTGTCTATATGAATGTAGTTGAAGTGGAGATAGTCAAGAGCGTCAAGTTCATAGGAGTGATGATCACCAACAATCTGTCCTGGACCAATCATGTTGATGTGATGGTCAAGAAGGCACAACAACACCTCTTCTTCCTCAGGGGGCAAAAGAAATTCAGCATGACTATCAAGCCTGTAATCTGATTTTTATAGATGCACCATAGAACGCATTCCATCTGGATGCATCATGGCTTGGTATGCAACTACTCTACTAGGACCATAAGAAATAAGAGTTGTGAACACAGCCCAGTCCACCACACAAGCCAACAGGCAGCCAACATCATCAAACACCCTTCCACCCTGGTTATAATCTCTTCCAACCTCTTCTGTCAGGAAGAAGATACAAAAGCTTAAACCCACGGACCAACAGGTTCAATAACAGCGTCTTTCTTCTGTTATTAGACTTCTGAATGGACCTCTCAAATTTCAGATCTAATGTTGACCTTGCTTTCCTTACAATTTCTTTACAGCCGTAACTTTATTTTCCTTGCTCTGTTCTATCACTCTATGATCTTTGTATATATGATCTGCCTGTACTGCATGCAAAACAAAACTTTTCACTGAGCTGAAAAATGTGTTGCTGGAAAAGCGCAGCAGGCCAGGCAGCATCCAAGGAGCAGGAGAATCGACATTTCGGGCATAAGCCCTTCTTCAGGATTCCTGAAGAAGGGCTTATGCCCGAAACGTCGATTCTCCTCCTTGGATGCTGCCTGACCTGCTGCGCTTTTCCAGCAACACATTTTTCAGCTCTGATCTCCAGCATCTGCAGTCCTCACTTTCTCCTAAACTTTTCACTGAACCTAGGTACATGTGACAATACTAAATCAAACCAAAAATCAAAATCCTCCCTCGTTTCCGACAGTACCCTGGCTTAGATTCCATCTGCCCCTAGGACTTGTCTATCTTCCTCTTCCATTATGTTGACTTTTCTTTAATCTCAACATTCTTCAGTGAATACTGATGTGAAGTGCTCATTAAGGATCTCACCCATTTCTTCTACCTCCATAATATGTCCCTCCTTTAATTTAGAGTGGGCCTACTTTTTCCCTAGCTACCCTCTTGCTCTTAATATATGTGAAAACTGTCTTAGGATTCTCCTTAACCCTGCCTGTCAAGGACATTTCTTATCTCCTTCTAGCCCTTCTAATTCTTCATTTAAGTTCTTTCCTAGTTTGTCTATATTCTTCAAGGATTTTAACTGTTTTTAGTTGACTAGACCTTAGGTATGCTGCTTTTTTTTTACTTAAGCTGATAATTTCTCTTGTCATCCAATGTTCTCAAATCGTGCCATTCCTCTCCTTCACTTACACAGGAACATGCCTATCCTACACTCTAATCAACTGGTTTTTAAAAGATCCCCACATATCAGATTGGATTTACCCTCAAACAGCCACTCTTAATCCACATTCTCCAATTCTTACCTACTTTGGATATAGTTGGCCTTCCTCAGTTTAACACCTTTGTCCGTGGTCCGATCTTGTCCTTATCACAAATATCCAAATAACTTAGAAATTATGGTCACTATTCCTAAAATGCTCTCCCTATTAAACCTTGATCACCTGTTCAGACTCATTTCTCAATTCCAGCTTCAGTGTGGTCCCCACTCCCATTGGGTTATCCAGTGTTTCAAAAAACCTTCTTGGACACACCTAACAAATTACTCCTCATCCAAGGGGCACTAGGGCACTAAGGGACTCCCAGTCAATATGTGGGAAGTTAAAATCACTCCCCGCAACAGCCCTGTTATTTTTACATTTTTCCAGAGTCTAACTATGTATCTCTTCCTCTATCTCCCACTGGCAGATGGGAGGTCTGTAGTACAATTCTAGCATTGTGATTGCACCTGTCCTATTCCTGAGCACTATCCATAATGCCTCACTGCAAGATCCATCCAAGGTGCCTCAGTACAATTGTGATATGCCCCTTATGAGTAATGCAACTCCCTCACCTCTTTTGCTTCCTCCTCTGTCTTATCTAAAACATAGATATCTTGGAATTTTAAGCTGCCAATCTTGTCCCTCTTTCAACCATGTTTTTGTGATAGCAAAAACATCATAATTTCCTGCATTAATTCAGGCTCTAAATTCATCAGTCTTCCCTGTTATTGTTCTTGCATTGAAAAAAATACAATCCAAGGTCTAGTTCCACTGAGCTCAGCAACCTCTGCCTGACTGATATTCCTCTTAGCTATATTTTCCTTAGACTCAAGCTCTTCCCCAGTCTCAACACTGACCTGTTGCTTTGGTCCCCACCCCCAACCATGCTCGTTTAAACCCTTCCAAGTGACACTATCAAACCTCCCTGCCAACTTAGGTGGAACCCGTCCTTTTTGTACAGGTCCCATCTTCCCTGGAAAACATCCCAATGATCCAACTATCTGAAGCCCTCCTCCCTACACCAACTCTTTTTAGCCATGCATTCAGTTGTATTCTGTCTCTGCTCATAGCCTCAGTGGCATGGGGAGTAATCCTGAGATTACTACCCGTGAGGTCCTGCGTTTTAGTTAACTATCTAACTTCCTGAATTGTCATTGCAGAACCTTGTCACTCTTCTTACCTATGTCGCTTGTGAAAATATGAACAATGAATTCTGTTTGCTAACCTTTCATTTCAGGATGCCATATACCTACTCAAAGACACTCATGACCCTGGCACTTGGGAGGCAACACTCTGCCCTAGAGTCTCTCTTGCAGCTGCAGAAGTGTCCATTTGTGCCCCTGAGTATTGAATCTCCAATTACTGTGCTTGTTCCTCCCCACTGTACAGCAGGGGCAGCTGTGGTGCCACTGCTCTGGCTGCTGCTGTTGTCACCTGATGGGCTGGCCCCCTTATCAATATCCAAACAGAATACTTGCTTGACAGGGGGACAGCTACAGTGTGGAAAAGGACTTGGAAGATACAGAATGTTGGGAAATAGATGGTGACATCTTGAAAAAGGTCTATATTAGAGAGGAGGAGGTCTTAAAATGTATAAAGGTGGATAAATCACCAGTGCCTGATCAGGTGTACACCAGAACTCGCTGGGAAGCTAGGGAGTGATTGCAGGGCCCCTTGCTAAGATACTTGAATCTTCGATAGTCACAGGTGAGGTGCCAGAAGGCTGGAGTTTGACTAACATGGTGTCACTATTTATGAAAGGTGGTAAGGAAAATCCAGGGAACTATGCACCAGTGAGCCTGATATTGGTGATTGTTGGGAACTATACACCAGTGAGCCTGAGATTGGTGATTGTTGGAGTGAATTCTGAGGGACAGGATTTACATATATTTGGAAAGGCAAAGACTGATTAGGAATTGTCAATATGGCTTTGTGGGTGGGAAATCATGTCTCACTAACTTGATTGCAGTTTTTGAATAAGTACCAAAGAGGATTGATGAGGGCAGAGTGGTGGATATGATCTATATGGACTTCACAAAAGTGTTTGACAAGGTTCCTCATGGTAGACTGGTTAGCAAGGTTAGATCACATGGAATACAGGGAGAACTAACTATTTCGATACAGAACTGGCTCAAAGGTAGAAGACAGAGGGTGGTGGTGGAGGGTTGTTTTTCAGACTGGAGGCCTGTGACCAGTGGAGTGCCACAAGGATCGGTGCTGGGTCCACTGTTTTTCATCATTTATATAAATGTTTTGGATGTGAGCATAGGAGATAGAGTTAGTAAGATTGCAGATGACACCATAATTGGAGGTATCGTGTACAACAGGATCTTGATCAGATCGGCTAATGGGCCGAGGAATGGCAAATGGAGTTTAATTTAGGTAAATGTGAGGTTCCACATTTTGGAAAGGCAAATCTTAGCAGGATTTATACACTTAGTGGTAAGGTCCTGGGAACGTTGCTAAACAAAGAGACCTTGGAGTGCAGGTACATAGTTCCTTGAAAGTGGAGTCTCAGGTCGATAGGATAGTAAAGAAGGCATTTAGTATTGTTACCTATATTGATCAGAGCATTGTGCATTGAGTATAGGAATTGGGAGATCATATTGTGGCTGTACAGGACATTGGTTAGGCCACTTTTGGAATGTTGTGTGTAATTCTTTCTCCCTCTTATATGAAGGATGTTGTGAAACTTGAAAGGGTTCAGAAAGGATTCACAAAGGATGTTGCCAGGTTGGAGGGTTTGAGCTATAGGGAGAGGCTGAATAGGCTGTGGCTGTTTTCCCTGAAGTGTCAGAGGCTGAGAGGTGACCTTACAGAGGCTTTTAAAATCATGAGGGGCATCGATAGGATAAATAGACAAGGTATTTTCCCTGGGGTGGGAGAGTCCAGAACTAGAGGACATAAGTTTAGGGTGAGGGGGAAAAATTTAAAAGGGATCTAAGGGGTCAATCTTTCATGCAAAGGGTGGTCGCTGTATGGAATGAGCTGCCAGAGGAAGTGTTGGAGGCTGATACAATTATAACATTTAAAAGACATTTGGATGGGTGCATGTATAAGAAAGGTTTAGAGGGATATGGGCCAAATGCTGGCAAATGGGACTAGATTAGGTTAGGATACCTGGTCGGCGTGGATGAGTTAGACCTAAGGGTCTGTTTCCACGTTGTATATCTCTATGACTCCTGCACTGACTTTGTGACCTGTTTAGCAGTCACCCATCTATCTTTTTGTACCTTGGGTGTGGCTACGTTTCTGTGATTTCTATCTGTGATGATATCTGCCATTTGTGTGCGCCTTAGTGTCTCCAACTTCCACTAAAGCCAATCCATTCATTAGGTGAGCAGCTGAAGCTGGGTTAATTTCCTGCAGATGTAATTATCATGGAGCTCTTAGCATCTCGCAGGCAGAACACAAAACCCCACCATTTAAATGACTAACCCTCTATTGTTTGTTAGTTTACAAGTTAAATGTTAATTAGCTACTGAAAATTACAGTTATTGCTTTCTAACAAATAGTATCCCCCCCAACTTACTATCTGAATTTCCTGTACGAACCAGAAGATGAACTAACTGTACTAACCCTTAAGAAAGACTGAGACACACTTACCCTTAAGCAGTGAGATTTCTTCACCTGTAGCACCAAGGGAATAAAGAAGTTAACACAAACTAGCACCTGACCAGCATTGACCAGTCAGAAACCATGCTCCCTTCCCTTGTGAGGTCATCAGGATGTTTTCTCAGAATAGGTAGCTGCTGGCTTCTCCTGAAGAAATGCGCCTGAAGCAAAACTGTCTTTTTTGAGGAACATCCAGTATGTAATGACTGAAACTCTTATCTTGTTACTTAACAGTCTTATAGGTAGTCAGAAGGTAATGCCAGATACTCAAACCAAACATTTTCTGAAGCATAAATAAAAACTGAAAGGACTGAAGATGCTGTAAATCATAAACAAAAACAGAAATTGTGGAAAAGCACAGTAGGCCTATCAGCATCTGTGGAGAGAAATCAGAGTTACTGTCTCAGGTTGATTGAAGATCACTTGACCTAAAACATTAACTCTGATTTCTCTCCACAGATGCTGCCAGACCAGCTGAGCTTTTCCAGCAATTTGTTTTTATTTTCTGAAGCATACTATATAAATATAATGCTGTATTTTAAGAATTTTTAAGAATGGTTTGCTGGTAGTAGAGTAAGAAGTAAGTCTCGAGAGGCTTTGGAGAGCAGTGGCTCTGCAAAAAGTACAGGTAAGCTCAGGTAAAGTCCTTTTAACTTTTCTTTTTAGTTTTACATTAGTTAAGATGGTAGTTAGGGCAATCAAATGTTCCTCCTGCAGGATGTGGAAGCTGAGGGAGACTTCCATAGTCCCTGATGACTGCACCCAGTTGCAGTTCCTGGGAGACCGTGTTAGGGAGCTGGAGCTGGAGCTGGAGCTAGATGCAGTCAGTATCATGCAAGATGCTGAGTGCTTCCTAGATAAGAGTTTTAGTGAAGTCACACCTAAGTTCCTGATGAAAACCTTATATCAATTCTCCTACTCTTCGGATGCTGCCTGACTGGCTGTGCTTTTCCAGCACCACACTTTTTGATTCTGATCTCCAGCATCCGCAGTCTGCAGAGATGAAATAACTGAAGGATCATCCAGTGAGGCTTTGTGGGTGGAGCTAAGAAATAAGAAGGGGACTGTGCCGTTATTGGGGTTGTACAATAGACCCCCAAAGAGTCAACGGGAATTGGATAAACAAATATGCAGCGAGACTGGGGAGACTTGCAGGAGCAATATGGTTGTAATAGTAAGGGATTATTTTTTTCCCAACAGGCTGGGATTGCCAGAGCGTTAAGGGGTTAGATGGGGTGGAATTTGTTAAGTGCATTCAGGAAGATTTCCTCAAGCAGTATATAAAGGGTCCTACTTGGGAAGGGGCAAAACCTGACCTACTTTTGGGAAATAGGACAGGACAGGTGACTGAGATGACAGTGGGGGAGTACTTTGGGACGAGTGACCACAGTTCTATTAATTTTCAAATACTTATGGAGAGGGACAAAACCGGTCCACAGGTTCAAGTTCTAAATTGGGGCAAGGTGAATCTTGATGGTATTAGTCAGGAGTTTGCAGGGGTTGATTGGTGTACTTTGGTTGCACTAAAAGAGACCTCTGGTAATTGGGAGCCCTTTAAAACTGAGAGAGCGAGAGCTCAAAGTCTATATGTTCCTGTGAGGGTGAAGGGCAAGGTTGGCAGGAATAGGGAACCCTGGATGACAAGAGATATTGAGGCTTTCACCAGAAAAAAGGAGGAAGCGTGGCTCGGGTTCAGGCATAGAGTCACAGAGTCATAGAGATATACAGCATGGAAACAGACCCTTTGGTCCAACCTGTCCATGCCGACCAGATATCCCAACCCAATCTAGTCCCACCTGCTAGCACCCGGCCCCTATATCTCCAAACCCTTCCTATTCATATAACCATCCAAATGCCTCTTAAATGTTGCAATTGTATCAGCCTCCACCGTATCCTCTGGCAGCTCATTCCATACACGTACCACCCTCTGTGTGAAAAAGTTGCCGCTGAGGTCTCTTTTATATCTTTCCCCTCTTACCTTAAACCTATGCCCTCTAGTTTTGGACTCCCCGACCCCAGGGAAAAGACTTTGTCTATTTATCCTATCCATGCCCCCCATAATTTTGTAAACCTCTATAAGGTCACCCCTCAGCCTCCAAAGCTCCGGGGAAAACAGCCCCAGCCTGTTCAGCTTCTCCCTGTAGCTCAGATCCTCCAACCCTGGCAACATCCTCGTAAATCTTTTCTGAACCCTTTCAAGTTTCACAACATCTTTCCGATAGGAAGGAGACCAGAATTGCATGCAATATTCCAACAGTGGCCTAACCAATATCCTGTACAGCCGCAACATGACCTCCCAATTCCTGTACTCAGTTCTCTGACCAATAAAGGAAAGCATACCAAATGGCTTCTTCACTATCTTATCTACCTGCGACTCCACTTTCAAGGAGCTATGAACCTGCACTCCAAGGTCTCTTTGTTCAGCAACACTCCCTAGGACCTTACCTTACCATTAAGTGTATAAGTCATGCTAAGATTTGCTTTCCCAAAATGCAGCACCTTGCATTTATCTGAATTAAACTCCATCTGCCACTTCTCAGCCCATTGGCCCATCTGGTCCAGATCCTGTTGTAATCTGAAGTAACCCTCTTCACTGTCCACCACATCTCCAATTTTGGTGTCATCTGCAAACTTACTAACTGTACCTCTTATGCTCGCATCCAAATCATTTATGTAAATGACAAAAAGGAGAGGACCCAGCATTGATCCTTGAGGCACTCCACTGGTCACAGGCCTCCAGTCTGAAAAACAACCCTCCACCAGCACCCTCTGTCTTCAACCTTTGAGCCAGTTCTGTATCCAAATGGCTAGTTCTCCCTGTATTCTATGAGATCTAACCTTGCTAATCAGTCTCCCATGGGGAACCTTGTCAAATGCCTTACTGAAGTCCATATAGATCACATCTACTGCTCTGCCCTCATCAATCTTCTTTGTTACTTCTTCAAAAAACTCAATCAAGTTTGTGAGACATGATTTCCCATGCACAAAGCCATGTTGACTATCCCGAATCAGTCCTTGCCTTTCCAAATACATGTACATCCTGTCCCTCACGGGTCCCTCCAACAACTTGCCCACCACCGAGGTCAGGCTCACCAGTCTATAGTTCCCTGGCTTGTCTTTACCGCCCTTCTTAAACAGTGGCACCACGTTTGCCAACCTCCAGTCTTCCGGCACCTCACCTGTGACTATCAATGATACAAATATCTCAGCAAGAGGCCCAGCAATCATTTCTCTAGCTTCCCACTGAGTTCTCGGGTACACCTGATCAGGTCCTGGGGATTTATCCACCTTTAACCGTTTCAAGACATCCAGCAGTTCCTCCTCCGTAATCTGGACATTTTGCAAGATGTCACCATCTATTTCCCTACAGTCTATATCTTACAAATCCTTCTCCACAGTAAATACTGATGCAAAATATTCATTTAGTATCTCCCTCATTTTCTGAGGCTCCACACAAAGGCCGCCTTGCTGATCTTTGAGGGGCCCTATTCTCTCCCTGGTTACCCTTTTGTCCTTAATATATTTGTAAAAACCCTTTGGATTCTCCTTAATTCTATTTTCCAAAGCTATCTCATGTCCCCGTTTTGCCCTCCTGATGTCCCTCTTAAGTATACTTCTACTTTCTTTATACTCTTCTAAGGATTCACTCGATCTATCCTGTCTATACCTGACATATGCTTCCTTCTTTTTCTTAATCAAACCCTCAATATCTTTAGTCATGCAGCATTCCCTATACCTACCAGCCTTCCCTTTCACCCTGCCAGGAATATACTTTCTCTGGATTCTTGTTATCTCATTTCTGAAGGCTTCCCATTTTCCAGCCATCCCTTTACCTGCAAACATCTGCCTCCAATCAGCTTTCGAAAGTTCTTGCCTAATACCGCCAAAATTGGCCTTTCTCCAATTTAGAACTTCAACTTTTAGATCTAGTCTATCCTTTTCCATCACTATTTTAAAATGAATATAATTACAGTCGCTGGCCCCAAAGTGCTCCACCACTGACACCTCAGTCACCTGCCCTGTCTTTCCCAAGAGTCGGTCAAGTTTTGCACCTTCTCTGGTAGGTACATCCACATACTGAATCAGAAAATTGTCTTGTGCACACTTAAGAAATTCCTCTCCATCTAAACCTTTAACACTATGGCAGTCCCAGTCTATGTTTGGAAATTTAAAATCCCCTACGATAACAACCCTATTATTCTTACAGATAGCTGAGATCTCCTTACAAGTTTGTTTCTCAATTTCTCTCTGACTATTGGGGGGTCTGTAATTCAATCCCAGTAAGGTGATCATCCCTTTCTTATTTCTCAGTTCCACCCAAATAACTTCCCTGGATGTATTTCCGGGAATATCCTCCCTCAGCACAGCTGTAATGCTATCCCTTTTCAAAAATGCCACTCGCCCTCCTCTCTTGCCTCCCTTTCTATCCTTCCTGTAGCATTTGTATCCTGGAACATTAAACTGCCAGTCCTGTCCATCCCTGAGCCACGTTTCCGTAATTGCTATGATATCCCAGTCCCATGTTCCTAACCATGCCCTGAGTTCATCTGCCTTCCCTGTTAGGCCCCTTGCATTGAAATAAATGCAGTTTAATTTATTAGTCCTACCTTGTCCCTGCCTGCCCTGACTGTTTGACTCACTTCTGTTCTCAGCTGTATCCTTCTCAGATCAATCTCTTTCCTCACTATCTCACTGAGTCCCACCCCCCCACCTTATTAGTTTAAATCCTCCCAAGCAGTTCTAGTAAATGTCCCTGCCAGTATATTAGTCCCCTTCCAATTTAGGTGCAATCCATCCTTCTTGTACACGTCACCTCTACCTTAAAAGCAGTTGGGATCAAGGGAATCCCTGGAGATATACAGGGGATATAGGAATTTATGAAGAAGGAAATCAGGAGGGCGAAAAGATGGCATGCGATAGCCTTAGCTGAGAATATTAGTGTGAATCCAAAGAGGTTTCTGAACTATATTAAAGGAAAAAGAATAACTGGAGAGATTTTAGGCCCCCTCAAGGACCAAAGTGGACACGTGTGTGTAGAACCACAGGAGATAGTTGAGGTTCTCAATGAATATTTCTCCTGTATGTTTACCATGAAGAAAGACATGAAGACTTGGGAACTTGAGGAAGTTAGTGCTGATATCTTGGGGACAGTCCATTTCGCAGTAGAGGCGATGTATTAGAATGTATGAAGGTGGATAAATCTCCTGGTTCTGACCAGATATATCCAAGGGCACTGCAAGAGTTTAGAGAAGAAATTGCAGGGACCCAGGCTGATAGTTTTGCATCATTGTTAATCAGGGGTGAGGTCATGGAAGATTGGATGGTAGCAAATGTTGTGCCATTATTCAAGAACGGCTGTAAAGAAAAGCCTGGTTGCTACAGACATGTAAGTTGAACATTTGTGATGGGTAAGTTACTTGAGAAGATTCTGAGGGACGCGATATACATGCCTTTGGAAAGACAGGGTTTCATTAGGAGTAGTTAGCATGGTTTTGTGAGTGGGAGATCATGCCTCATAAATTTGTATGGGTTCTTTCGTGAAGTGACCAGGAAGTTTGACATGAGCAGGGTGCTGTAGTCTATATGGATTTCAGTAAGGCCTTTGATAAATTTTCACATGGTGGTATGCATATGGAATGAGCTGCCAGACGAAGTGGTTGAAGTGGGTCCATTAACAAATAAATAGGAAAGGATTAGAAGGAAATGGACCAAGTGTGGGGATCAGGTTAGCGTGGATGGACATTTTGGTCAGCATGGACCAGTTTGGGCTGTAGCATTCTATGACTGTAGGAGTTGGGAGGTCATGTTAGGGCTGTACAGGACATTGGTTAGACCACATTTGGAATATTGCGTGCAGTTCTGGTCTCCTTCCTATCGGAAGGATGTTTTGAAACTTGAAAGGGTTCAGAAAAGATTTACAAGGAGTTTACTAGGGTTCAAGTATTTGAGCTATGGGGAGAGGCTGAATAGGCTGGGGCTGTTTTCCCTGGAGCTTCAGAGACTGAGGGGTGACCTTATA
The DNA here is from genome assembly GCF_047496795.1 of Chiloscyllium punctatum. NCBI lineage: Eukaryota > Metazoa > Chordata > Chondrichthyes > Orectolobiformes > Hemiscylliidae > Chiloscyllium > Chiloscyllium punctatum. Next base: position 16,714,712 of record NC_092743.1, read on the forward strand.
AAGGTTTATAAAATCATGAGGGGCATGGATAGGATAAGTAGGATAGGGGAGTCCAGAACTAAAGGGCATAGTTTTAGGTGAGAGGGGAAAGATATAAAAGAGACCTAAGGGGCAGTGTTTTCACGCATGTATGGAATGAGCTGCCAGAGGAAGTTGTGAAGGCTGGTACAATTACAACATTTAAAAGGCATCTGTATGGGTACATGAAGAGTTTAGAGGGATATGGGCCAAGTGCTGGCATGTGGGACTAGATTAGGTTAGGATATCTGGTTGACATTGGAGGATCTTAGCTACAGGGAGAGGCTGAACAAGTTGGGGCTGTTTTCCATGGAGCGTCGGAGGCTGAGGGGTGACCTTATAGAGGTTTACGAAATTATGAGGGGCATGGATAGGATAAATAGGCAAAGTGTTTTCCCTGGAGTCGGGGAGTCCAGAACTAGAGGGCATAGGTTTAGGGTGAGAGAGGAAAGATATAAAAGAGACCTCAGGGTACGTGTATGGAATGAGCTGCCAGAGGAAGTGGTGGAGGCTGGTACAATTGCAACATTTAAGAGGCGTTTGGATGGGTATATGAATAGGAAGGGTTTGGAGGGATATGGGCCGGGTGCTGGCAGATGGGATAGATTGGGTTGGGATATCTGGTTGGCATGGACGGGTTGGACCGAAGGGTCTGTTTCTATGCTGTACATCTCTATGACTCTATGCATGAACAAATTGGACTGAAGGGTCTGTTTCTATGCTGTACATCCCCATGACTCTTTGGCTCTAACTGCTGTGTAACCTGCTTATAACAATATGGATCTAGAGCAAGCCTTCTTTATAATGTATTCTGTAATATTATGTGCAGTATTACTAATTGAACAAATAATAGTCTGTTCAGATATTTGCCCACCAGGCACTATAAATAATCTTCAATTTTTATTTACTTCAGCAAAAGTTTAATAAGATTCACATCAAGTTGTGGTGATAATATCCAGAGAATAAGTTTATAGCTTATATGGCAACAAGATAAATCTCTTCCCTCAACCCTTGTTTCAGACACTTAAATATTTGCAGAGGTGCAAATCTTAGTGTGTATTTCTTATTTATTATTCTTCGTTGCATTTAAAATTGTGATAATATATTCTGAAGGTCTTCATAAACTTCTTTTAGGGAAAATTATGTGTTTACATGAACACTTTGTCTCATAATAAAACTAAACAGACATCAAAGTTCGTAGATAAAGCAAATATTTTTCTCAATTCATAATCTCTGTTATGCTTTAATATTCTTTGGTCATAAAAATAAATCAGAAGGAATAAAAATGGAAAATAAACATCAGTTAAAACATTCATTACAGATAGGCCATGCAATCCAGATTTTATCCATGAAATATGTTGCGGAAAGATTTTGTCTTAACGTATTATTCTTTGTGAGGCCCAGTGCTGTAATTTGAAAATCCATTTCTCATTCCTGCATGGTCAAGTTCAATATACAATCTCTCTATCGAGTGCATCAATGTTTTAGTGTGAATATTATTCTTGTTCCAGTTCTTCCAAACCCTCTTTGTGTGGCAATACCTGAGATATATTAAGTACACTATTTGTACCTAGGTGATTGAGATCTGGAACTTCAAGATTTGAAGAATTATAGACACGAGACAATTCAATATAAAAGAAAATGAGCTAATTTTATACAACATGAGTATGAAGTCTAATTATTCTTCTCTTTCGCTGTTGCTAAGTGGTTTCATTCAATCTCTAGTAGTTACTGAACATGTTTACATAGGGTGCCAAACTCTCTGTTTTATTGGTTTGAGAGTTTTACAAAGTAGTGAGACTTATTTCTTGTGATATGGTCTGTTGGGGGAATATATACCTATGTGTTTAGCATCTAGATTCTTAAACTGATCTATTAACACACATCACTGTTTTCATCTGTAATTTTGAAAAAGCAATACAGTTATTTTATCAGTATTTTAATAGTGAAAAGTCTTACAAGGCTGAAAAACAATGTGATATATTTAGCACCCTTATGAAAAATAAATCATTAAAATATTAGTAATGGAACAAATGAAAGTGATCAATAATTAAGTAGCATTTTTACCTGCCATTATCTGGGTATTTTTCAAGTAATTTTTCAGTAGACTTGAATATAAAAGGTTCAAAGATTTATATTGATTCTGTTCTAAAAAAATACATATGCATATTTCCATCAGTTTGTCCATACCTTTTGTTTTGGCTACCTCTCATTCTCTTCCTGCTCAGATTAAGGACATACTGTGCAAAAGTTCTTTAATTGTTTGTTATGTCAAAGTTGCTATAAATGTGCTGTTATTGTAAAATATTTAGTTAGAGACTTAATTAATAGAGACTGGTTGAAATTTTGATATTTCTGAGCTTTGGACTATATGTCTTGAAGTAGTGATTAGCAGTCGAATTGAAATTTTAAGATAATATAGGATTTCCCTTTTGAGTGGTCAATATTAAAATGAGAGTAAGATTAGAGACATTTTTCCTTTTGGTACAAAATGAGTTGGTTGCTTATTGGCTAAATCTGGGCAAGAAGAGAAGAATGGTAGCCAAAAACAGCATGGACAATCAGAAATATGCAAGTGCATTTTTACAAGCATTATCAATATAAATTGTTGAAACGTTTATATTATAATTATACTTTGAATATATATGAAGAATAGCTTATGTTAAGTGTTCTGATATTTTGTTGCATTTTAGATGTTTTATTTCAATAGATTTCTTAATTCAGGTTTTTTTCACAAGGATTTTGAACATCTTTTAACAAAACAGCTTTTGATTAGCAACCACAACTGAAGAAAATGAAGAATTGTTATCTGGCAAGTTATCAAAAGCTTTGTGGACAAAGAACATTAATCAAAGGGCAAAAATTGCATGGTTTGCGGAAAGGACAAGGGAGTGAGAATGGTTAGCTCGTTCTTTCAAAGAACCAACATAAGCATAAAGGCTAGTGTCAGATAGTTTTTGGGAAGTTTGATCTCATTATGCACATCTCATAATTGATTTTACCAAGCCTAGAGCTTAAGTTCTTGTTGATCAAATATCTGTTTTAGATGTTTTATTTATCGTAGTAGAGCTAATGCTACACTTACATAAAATCTTTTTCCTAATAGTGATGACCTTTGCCTTTACCTCTAGTTTCTGCTAATCACAGACTGCAGTAATGAATGGAAGAGAGGGTTTGGGGGCTGTGAGAGAATTGAGAGGAAGAAACAAAGTATATGTTCACTCAGATGCTAGTTTTAATACTTTAGAATTTTATAAACTTAAACAAACATGTAAATAACGTTTTACGAAGTTCAACTTCAGAAAGATAGTGCAGTCAAAAAATGTACAGCACAGCACAAGAATAAATTAATACACTTTCTAGTTAAATTTGTGTGATCCTAACTGTTCTTTTTCTCCAGATGGACATTGCCTCATAATGCTGTTTAATTATAAATTTTTTATGATGTCAGACAGTAAGGGATACTGTTACAATTGTAGTAAAAATGGGCTATCAATGTTCAACTTCCATTATCTGATATTAAGATCTGAGACCTTGATAGAGGAAAATAACTTTTGAAAAATATAAATATCTGTCCTGATCAAAAATGTCTGCTGTGATTACCTGACCAAAGATTAAGGTAAATTTTGTGAAACAGTAAGGGATAGTGATCATCTGCATTGAACTTACCATTTCATCCAAAAACAGTGAAAACAGACAACATTATTAAGAAATTTGCATCATATTTACATGTGTGGTAATTTCAGCTAGTGTGATGAAAGGCTCACTTGCTAGTTAGCTAGCTTCTTAAAACAATGAGAAGACTCAGGAGTACACAAATAAATTTACATCAACAAAGCTTGATCAACGAAGCAGGAACAATGATTTATAAGCTAGAAGACACTATCTGTTTATCTATATTTCTCTCTCTCTGCCCGCACTCTCTCGACCTCAGAAGTCAGTGTCCAGTGAACAAGCAACTTTGAACAATCACCATTCACAGAGAACTCAAAATCTGCAATCTTCATCACTGTTGAAGAATTAAGACAACAGCTAAACACTCAGGACTCAGGTCATTCCCATAACTCAAGGACTCTAGGAACTTTAAGCTGCAACTACCTTTACATTTCTATCTATATAGACAGTTCCCCACCTCCTGACAGTTTTTTTCACTTGATTGTCATTTGTTTTCACTTGTGGGATGTGGGCATTGCTTGTGAGGCCAGCATTCATTGCCCATCATGTTTCTTTCACTTGTGGGATGTGGGCATTGACTGTGAAGCCATCCATATTTGGCTTTGAGAAAGTCACGATGAACTCTCTTCTTGAACTGCTGCAGTCCATGTGTTGAAAGGAGATCCACAATACCATTACAGAGAGAATTTCAGGATTTTGACCCAAAGACACTGAAGAAGTAGCAATATTGTTCCAGGTTAGCATAGCAAGTCGCTTGGAGGCAAACCTGCAGGTGGTGGTGTTCCCATGTATCTGCTGTCTTGACCTTCTAGATGAAAATGCTTCCAGTTTTGGAAGGTGATGTCAGAGGTTTAGTGAATTTCTGCAGTGCTTCAAGTTCATAGCATATGCTGGTGCTACTGAGTGACAGTTGTAGAGTGAGTGGATGCTTGTAGATATGGTGCCAATCAAGTGTACTGCTTTGTACTGGATGATGTTACCATTTTGCCTGTTGTTGGTACTGCACCCATCCAGGTTAGTGGGTGGTGTTTCATCACACTCTTGAGTCATGTTTTAGAGATATATAGCACGAAAACAGATTACTCAGTCCAACTCGTCCATGCCGAATAAAATTAAATTTAATTAAAAATCTGTAACATAAAACTCCAACGAAATAGTCTCTCATTCTTATCCTTAAAATGTTCTAAGAATGTAAGTGGATTGTGATCCATGTACTGCTGTAAGGTCAGTACCAAATTCAATAGTTCCTTTTTGATTGTGGAGTATTTCCTCTGGTGGATGTTGATCTTCTTCAAAAAGTAACCAACTTGCAATTCAATTCCATCCTCATCTTCCTGTAGGAGTACAGCTCCGACTCCAATGTCATTAGCATTGATGGCGACTTTAAAAAGTTTTGAAAAGTTTTGTGTAGCTAAAACTGGTTTGGTGGTTAATATCTTAAATGGTCGAATGTCTCCTGGCCTGGTTCAGTCCACTGAAACGTTGTTATTCTTCAGCAAATTAGTTAACAGTGCCACAACATTGCTGAGGTTTGGAACAAACTTCCGATAGAATCCACTGACTCCTAAGAATCGAAGCACCTCTTTCTTAGAGGTTGATTGTGGAAATTCCTCGATGACCTTCGTCTTTGCGTTCCGTGGGGTTAACCTTCCATGCCTGATGTTATGTCCCAAGAATGTCACCTCTGCTTTCATGAATTCCATTTTATTTAAGTTTATCACCAGTTTTGCTTCTCGTAGTTGTTCAAAGAGCTCTGCTAACTGCACCATGTGATCATTCCAGGACTTATTAAATATCATGACATCATCCAAATAGACTGCAGTTTGTTAGCATAGCCACAACTCGTTCATGAGTTTTAGGAATGTGGTGGGTGCAATTTAAAATTGATATAGCCCATTTAGTGTTACAAATGCAAAAGTTCCTTTCGCCAACTCTGATAAAGGTAGCTGCCAGGAACTACACATTAAGTCCAAGTTGATGATGTAACTGGCTTGTCCCATTTTCTCGATACAGTCCTCCGATCTAAGAATTGGATGTGAGTCTGATTTTGTAACAGCATTGACCTTATGACAATCCATGTAGAATCTTTCATCTTGTCCGGTTTGGGAACTAAGGCGAACGGTGAACTCCACTCGCTCTGGCTTGGTTCAATTATGTCCTCATCAAATACGGCCTCCACCTCCATCTGGACCTGTCTGGCTTTGAAAGGATTAAGCCGATAGGGGTGTTGTTTTATCACAACAGTATTCCATACATGTACTTCCTGTAAAGTAGCATCAGTCCTCCCCATCTGATTCTTACATATGGCTTTGTACTTTTGACTCTGTTCTATGCTCCTGAGACAGATAGCTTACTAATCTATCCCACCCCTCAAGTACTTCTTCATTTTTAAATCTATTTTGGGGCGCCTCAAAATTCATATCGTCTGGATTTGATTCCTCATTCTGTGGGACAGTAACTAGCACCTGTTCCTCCAGTTTCTTCTCCCTGTTATAATAAGATTTCAACATGTTCACATGACATACCCAATGCCTTTTTTCTATCTGACATGTTTACTCGATAGTTCATCTGACGCAACTTTTTTCTCAATTTGATAGGGACCACTAAACCTGGCCCTGAAGGGATCTGGTACCATTGGTAACAGTACTAACACGTTATTCCTTTAGGAAAACGTCTGAATCTCAGAGGTTTTTATCTGCCACTTACTTCATTCTATACTGTGCCCTGTTTAGTTGCTGTTTAGCTAACTCACCTACTCGATTTAGTCTGTCCTTCACCTCCGATAGATAATCTAAGTGTGAGATCTCTGACTTTGGTCCTGTCAATTTTTCTTTAATTAATTTCAAAGGCCCTCTCACTTCATGACCGAATATTAACTCAAAGTGAGTAAACTGAGTAGATTCATTTGAGACATCTCTAATGGCAAGCAATATGAATGGGATACCTTTATCCCAATCATTCAGGTAATCCTGACAGTATGCTCTCAACATGGTCTTAAAGTTTGATGCTACATTTCTAAAGCTCCCTGGGATTCAGAATGATACACACTGGATTTAAAGTGTTGTATACCTAAGCTATCCATAGCCTCCTGAAACAGCCTAGCAGAAAACTTTGATTCTTAGTCCGACTGAATCTCTATGGGTAGCCTATAACCATATGAAGAAAGCTACTAACTCCTCTACCACCTTTTTTGCCTTGATACTCAGGAATGGAATTACTTCTGGAAATTTGGTAAACACATCCATTATGGTTAACAAATACTGGTTCCCACTTCTAGTTCTCGGGAGGGGACATACACAATCAATTCTAACCCATGTGAAAGGTTCTTCAAATGCGGGAATTGGCAACAAAGGTGCTGGTTTTATTATCGCCTGTGGCTTACCTACCATTTGGCACGTACACAATAAAAATTATTTTCTACCTTAGCCTCAGTCTTTTGTACCCCTCGGTCACCTACTACAGGTAGTCCATGTGCTACCCGTCACACTTCCTGTCTGTATGCTACCATCAATACAATCTGATGGCCCATTTCTCCTCTGCACTAACCTGCCGTGGTCTCCATTTCCATCTGAGGATTCTACCTTTCAGATAATAACCGTTCAGAATATTCTGTGCCCCATTTTCAGAGTATGCATCCACATATATATCTTTTATCGTTTTGTCTTGCTGTTGCAAGTTTCTTCACCTTTCAGGACTAAACATTTCTATCTGATCCTCTGCCTGTTCAGGTTTTTCTTGCACCATTATGCAAACAGGGTATCCATTAACTGAACTTCAACTCCTTCACCTTTCTCTATACTTCTCGCTTCATGCTGTGACTTATGATAGTGGGATCTGGTTACCACACAGTCTGGGAAAATACCAGGATATTTCTGTTTTAACTCCTCAGTTTCTTGGTATTCCTTGGGCTTCTCCACAACAAGGGGTATCACTCCCACCTTGGATCCTGCTAAATCATTCCCAAGAGCAAACTGAATTCCTGGAACTGGCATTCTGTCAATCATTGCCACTGTAACTTCCCCAGTCTTAAGTAGGCACTCTAACCTGATCTTACACAGAGGAACACTAAATTTCTGTCCATCTATCCCACAACTTTCCACACTCTTGGGTAACAGATCGGAAAGAGTGCATATTCGCTCATCCCTTACTATCAGTGACTGGTTAGACCTATCTCTCAAAGTACTAACTTGTTGTCCTTCTCGCCCTGTTCTTTGAGTAAACTTTACCCACAGAGGCAAATTCTTTGTAGAGATCATACTGTGTAACTCCATACACAGCCCCTGCCTAGGCTGTGCACTCTCCTGCAACTCCTCAGCTCTCCTTTTACGACCTTCACTAATGCCGCTAGATTAGCTTTTTTTAACCACATCTTTTCCCATAGCGCCTTTCTATAATGACCAGAACTGTGTCTTTACATATCCCACTTAACTACAGTGCAAACACCTCAGGCCGTTCACCTTTCCATCTCTTGGGCTTCTTTTTTACTCTGTGGTAAATTCTTACCAGTGCTCTCTACTCTTGGTTTAGTAGTGTAGGATCTCCCCTTCTCCCAAGTTCTTAGAGCCTCAAATGTCCTATCTATTTTCAAATCATGCACCCATTGATCAAAATGACTATGTTTAATTCTTTCAAACTCAACAAAAGTTTGACCTGGTTCCTTTTTTGTGTTTCTGAACCTCTGTCTATATGCTTCTGGTACCAATTCATAAGCACTTAAAATAACCTGTTTAACCTCTTCATAATCTCTTGACACCTCATTTGACAGTGCGGCAAATACCTCACTAGCTCTGCCTATTAGTTTAGTCTTAACTAGTATTAACATTAAATCCTCAGGCCATTCTATCTGCCTAGCCAGTTTTTCGAATGAAATAAAGAAGGCTTCAACATCTTTCTCATCAAAATGTTGCAGAGTTTCGACATATTTATATATATCAGTCCCGTATCTTTTAATCTCCATCCTGTTAACTTGACTTTACTGACTAAGTCGCATCTTCTCAAGTTCAAATTCTCTCTCTCTTTCTCTCTTTTCTCTTGCTCTGTCTCTCTCCCTTTATTCCCTCTCTCCTCTCTCCCCTTCTCTCTCTTTACTCAACCAAGAACATTTTCCCTCTCTTTCTCTTTCTTTCTGCTCTCTCTCTCTCCCCCCTCTTTTTCCTCTGTCTCTCTTTGTTTATCTTCTAACTCCATTTTTCTCAATAGTAATTTAACTTTTTCTATCTCTACTGCGCTTGTCTATTTCTCTGAGTAACTCCCTTACAATTTCAGCTTTAGTTTTGTCCTTGATTAAGAGAACTATCTTTCCGGGCCATGTGCAGATGTCGTTGGTGGGGCAGTTCTCCTCCCAACTGTTCAATTTTAAGATTGTCAGTATACTCAATTCAAACTGGATTGGAGTTTGATATTTTTCGGTGTATAATTTAAACTGATTGGGCGAATTCAAATTTGTTTTTTGTCTCCAGGCAATAAACTAATCGGGTTGTTCAACCAGTGTTACATTGTTGTCTTATTGAGAACACTTGGTGCTGTGTCCAGTAGTTCTGCTGCTTTTATCTCTCTTAAAGTACACCCACGCCTTCATAACAGCCTACGTAAGTGGCATCATATTGGCAATGACGTTCATATATCAATTTAATCACTTATGTGCCCGGCAAAATGTCTTTTTGCCTTGATAGCAGCATCCTGTTAGTGGAGAACATTACTTGTTGGTTTACTGAATGGTAAGTGTTACACATCTAACTTTATCTGTTGTTGAAATTTTTAGACTCCTTCTATTCCAGGATAAGCTCATGTAGGCTGGGCTTCTTTAGGGTCAAAATTGAGGACATATTTCCTTTCATCAGATTTTACAATATACAGTGACTTGATTAAGGTGTTCTGGTGCATGAGTTACACAAAGTTAGTATGCAGATAAAGCATAAAATAAATTAGTCTAATGGAGTGTAATCCTTTATTATGAGTGGAATTGAACATAAACGAGAGTATATTATGCTTCAGTTATAGAGGGCATTCTTGAGAGCATATCTTGACCACTGAGTTGAATTTTGGTCTCTTATTCAAGGAAGCATGAAAACACATTAGGTGCAGTTCAAAGGAGATTTACAAGACTGTTGTCTGGAATGGGTGTGCTTTCTTATGAGGATAATTTGGAAAGAGCTGCGTTACTTTCCACTGGACTTTAGAATAGTGTGGGTTGCTTGATTTAAGTGTGTAAATTCTGGAATGGTTTTGACAAGATGAATGTGGAAACATAAGAACATAAAAAGTTGGAGCAGAGGTAGGAAATTCAGCCCCTTGAGCTTGTTCTGACATTTGATTTGATTGTGGCTGCCTTGACTCAACTTTCCTGTTTGTTTTCCTTAAACCTTTAACTCATTATGAATTAAAAATCTGTCTATCTCCTTTTAAATTTATTCAGTGTCCTGGCATCCACTGCAGTCTCGGATAGTGAATTCCACAGATTAATGATTCTTTCAGAGGAGTAATTTCTCCTCATCACTGTTTGAAATCTGCTATCCCTTCTCCCAAAACTATGACCTCTCATTCTAGATTGTGCCACATGAGAAATACCCTTTCTGTACCTATTTTGTCAATCCCCTTTGTCAATCTGCCTAAGCTATCTATATCCATTTGTAAATTTCTTATTTCTTTACTACAGCTTACTTTCCCATCTATTTCATGTCATCCGCAAATTTAGCTAAAGTGCTTTCAATACCCTCATCTAAGATAATATATCTCTGAACACTGACATCCCATTAGTTACATCTTGACAACCAGAAAAATACTTGTTTATCCTAACTGTCTGTTTTCTCCTGGTTAGCCAATCCTATGTCCAAACTAATAAAATATCTCTGACATTGTATGATCTTAACTTACGTATTAACCTTTGTGCAGCATATTATCAAATGCTTTCTGGAAGTTCAGATGTGTGACGTCTACAGGATACGCGTTATCCTCGTTGCTTGTTTCCTCTTGTGGGTGAATCCAGAACACTGCTGTACTATTTCAAATTAGTAGTTGCCCTCTTAGAACAGAGACAAGAAACATTTTTTTTTCCTTTTGAATGTTGTGTAACTTTGGAACTCTCTCCCTCAGAAGGAATTGGGGTCATTAAATGTTTTTTTAAGGGAGAGTTAAGATAGTTTCTTGCTAGGCAAGTGAATCAAAGATTATTGGGGTAAATATGAATATGAAATTTAAAACATGCAAACAGATTTGCCATGATCTTATTGAATGGTGGACCAGGCTCATGGTGTCCATTTTTTTGAAACCCATTTCTAGTGCCCTAGTCCTGATGAGTGCAAGATAAAAAACTTCAACTTCTTCTTTTTAGCAATGTTAAAGTTCTGTACTACCAGACAACTATTTATATATATTTTTAGTGCATATCATTGATCAAAATTATGTTAAAATAATAATGATTATCACGTGAGTACTTCCTCAGTTTATTAAACTTCTAGAATTGTGGCTTAACAATGAGTACAAAACTCATGATTTGGAGATGCTGGTGTTGGACTGGGGTGTACAAAGTTAAAAATCACACAACACCAGGTTATAGTCCAACAGGTTTAATTGGAAGCGCTAGCTTTTGGAGCGCTGCTCCTGCAGAGAATTCTCCAGATGTGAAGATTTACAAATATTCTGTCTTTGTTCAGTATAGGTTATTAGGATAAGCCTACCAATCACAAACTAACTCTGGTGGTTAGGAAACTTCTGAAAATAATTATTCAGGACAGAATTAAAGATCACATAGAAAAATATAGGTTGATTAGGATTTTCTTAAGGGATAATCATGTTTACCTGTCTTTCTCGAACTGTTTGAAGAGGCTTGAATCCAGCCCAGACAAATAAATTTGAAATTGCAGTTTAAACAGATTTTCCTGTTGTATTGGTATTGTTGATAACATAACAGCAGACAAATCAAATTTGATAGAATTTTATAATTTAGCTTGTGTTTTAAATCAATCTGATTTAAATGTTGTTTTTGTCATATTAACTGTTTTTAATTCTAGAACATGAGTTTATGGGTCAACTCTTAATGGTCAGCCAGTGTGACTGCTTTCCTTCACTTTGTCACTCTCTGTTACTTGAGGTGTATTCTTGTAGCAAGAGGTTTGGAGTTATTAAGCTCCTCAAGGAGAATTATTTCAAAGCTTTTCATAAGTGATGTCTGTCTGAAGCGTCCATACCAACTGGATGAAAGCAAGTTGCTTAATGGTAAGCCTTTCTAACTGCCTTGTTATCAGTGGCACTTGCCTCAGGCAATAGAAGTAAATCTAGTGAGATTTCCTATCAGCTTACTCTGCAATAATAGGGTTCTATGCTGGACTGGCCACTTTAATTTCTGAACCAATCATTTGAAAGAGATTTGGAAAACATCTCCCTCTGTCTCCAGAAACTTGGGATTTACTGGTCAAATTATATTCCTCAGCCCTGAAGTCCAAGCTAGTCATGGCTTCATGGGACGCAGTGTGCTCCTGCTCTCAACTCAATCTCAAGTTTAATCTCTAATTGTGTTTTCCTAAAACTCTCTTCTCTCATTGCTCTTACTGTTTCTTGTTTTTTCCTTTCTCCCTCTCAATTTCTGACTTTTTTTCTTAAAATTTTAAAAATTTTAGAAGCTCTTTTGCTACAGTACATAGTGCCACTGTGAGTTCTTTAATGATTGAGGCAAAGCAGCACACTTCATTGGCAAGCACTCCTACATAGTGCCAAGTGTGCATTGCTGGAAAAACACAGCAGGTCAGGCAGCATCCGAGGATCAGAAGAATTGATGTTTTGGGTATAAGCCCTTCATCAGAAAGAACTTATGCCCGAAAAATCGATTCTTCTGCTCCTCAGATGCTGACTGACCTGCTGTGCTTTTCCAGCAACATATTCTCAACTCTGATCTCCAGCATCTGCAGTCCTTACTTACTCCTACATAGTGCTCCCTGCATTGTTTCGTGGGAAGTGGCGATAGGTTGCTTATCTCTCTGGTGCAAGGCATTGAGGATCATGGCAGCCAGCCTCATGATACAGACACACTGAAACTGCAGGCTGTGCATTTTGGCAGGAACAGCAGTTGTAGCTGTGATAAATACTACATACAGAGGACTCTGGCAGAGGAGCTGGATAATTAGTGGGAGATCAGCATGCCAAAATGTTAGGAGAACCCTCCTCCTCCTCAGCCACCTCCACAGCTTTCGGTTGTCATTCAGGTGAATAGGGAAATCAAGGGTTATGGGGAAAGGGCAAGAAAATTGGCATGAGTATCAGCCATGATCCTGTTGAATGGTAGAGCAGGCTTGAGGGGCTGAATGCCTTACTTCTGTTACTATTTCTTATGGGTTATGTGGGGCAGGCTTATGGGATACAGCACGAATCCCTTCCAACTACTTTTGTTGCAAGCATTACTCATTAGAGATGAACATTAATATTCTAAATGGACTGGTGTTGCCTGCTGAGTGAGCCTTGAACCCTTGCAAGATGATGCTGTTCTCTTGCTTGTCTGATGTTACATGTGTCTCACCAAAAGTTTGGCCATAGGTTAAATGTTTTTGACCTGAGCTCATCATCTCAGTAGTGAAAATCCAGCCCTGCGTTGTTGATGTGTACAAATCAGTCGTCTGAGTATTTGGTGCATGCACAGTGCATGCATATCCTTTTCTTCGTTATTGTAGAACCCTACGTAGGTGGTTTATTAATGTTCTATAGGGAAGGAAATCTGCCATCCTTATCTGTTCAGGCTTAATCTGATTCCAGATTCACAGCAATGACTTTTAAAGGCTCTGGGGGTAATTAGGGGCAGAAATTAAATGCTGGTCTTACCAGCGATTCTGGACTTCCTGAGAAACTTTTGTATATTCATGGGTCTCAAGAGATTGGATATAATCTGCTCACAATATTCCAAAATGGCAGCAACACAATAGCTCCTTTAGGAGATTTAATTAATTAATTAATAACCAACCACATTATTTACCCATTGGGCAATCTTCACTGATAACAATGCAATGCACCAATTGAATGCAGAATTTCATTAACTATGCAATGCACCAATTGTATGCAGAATTTCATTAAGACCTATGGTTATCGGAAATGAAAATTGGCTTATCAATATTAGCGACCCAAACTGTAACACTAGCTTTGTGCCCAAGTAGAATTGGAAAATTGAAAATTTAGCCCCAATGAAATACCTTTTTTATTTAAGCAAGTGAAAGCACTCTTAAGTATAGGAAATTAATGCTAACTTTTGACGAGAACATGGAAGCTATATATTTCTAAAAAACCTTTCAAAATGTAATAGTTTATAGTTGTTTGTAGACAGTGTTCTAGTAATGGTTTATTAAAAACAGATTGTAACTGTCAGAGCATATTACTTTAATTGGATAGTGTCATAATTACCTGTTATTTCTATGAGTAAAATAGGTTTTGAAGATGTGACAAAAATAAATTTGGTGATGAGCTTGAAAGGTTTATACAGATACTCATGTGAATTGTGTATCACATGGAGGTTAAAGTAAACCTTTCTTCAATTAATAATATACAATTCTTTTTGGTATGCATTACAATCATATACTGTAGATAATTAAAAGAAAGCAAATACATTTTGATGGCATACTCAAAAAATTCCCAGTTTGAAAGAGGATATTAAACTGAAATTTGAGACTGAATCGCTGGTAGTAGAAGACCTCAATACATTATTTTGAATGATCGCTTATTGTCGACCAAAAGAAAACTGTTTCCGTATCATTATTTCTTCAAATCAGCACATGGTACCAAACAAAGAAATAATTAGAGACATTTATGAAATTTGTTATTTTTTCTCTCAATTTTCTGCCTATCCTAAAGCTAAGGAACAAAACAAGTAAAATATTACCTATTATGATTTCTGAGTACATCGGATTTCTTTAAGGGTCTTGTTTTTGAGCAAGGGCATGAGATACCAATAAGATAGCTATGTGCATATCTACATAAATACTAACTGAAAGATGTTATAGAAATTACAAAAAAATTGCAAATTAAGTGGAAACCAAAACATTTTGGGTGGAGACTGAGTGTCAACTCCTGGAGAGTTTCTGCCACAGCTGGTTTTCTTGCTATTGATTAAGATGCTCGATGAGATGTGCAGGGACGCTTCAACCTACAGATGATGTGGAAAAAAAATCATCGTAAAAACAGACCGGTGACGAGTATTGAGGGGAAATTTCTTTTTAGATACTTTTGGAGCCTTTAGATCTACCTTTGCTGAATGAGGCTTTATTTTGCTTTAAAAAAGCTTCCACCTGAACTTCTGCTAGGAGGTCATGATTATTTAGCTGGCAATTTTCACCTCATTTGGGAGTCAATGTTAATAGCTTGGTAGAGTGCCCTTAATTGGGTCTTTGCATAATTAACTAAAGGCAATAAGTAGCCTGCCCATTTTCAGACGCCCAGTCAGGACATGGCTGAGAAGCTGACCCGATTCAGCTCCTCACAAATTTACTTAGATCCTTTCCCTCCTTGCCTTCCTCAGCAAGATTTTGTATGTTCTTATGTTTGTGTTTCTTGCCTTATCTTACCAAACTTGCCTCATTAGCTACCTAATTTGGTTCTATGAGCTCCATCTTGTCACATGCCATTCTTGGAAAAAAACTTGCCACTGAAAAAGTATCAGTTGAACAACCAGCATTCCTTGTGCCTGCATCATCTTCAAAAACCCATTGTGCATTCAGGCAAGCACTGTTTGTCCGAAGCTGCCCTGTAAGGTTCCTGATGTTTGTCCCAGATATGGCAGGCAAAGAGAAATTGATGCCTTAATTTGTGGACAAGCACCTTGAGGTTCTGGTGGATGGTATGGTACAAAGCAGGGCCATCCTGTACCCCTCAGATCAGCAGAGGACGCTATGCCATCTGTTCCTGCCAGCTGGTCCAAGATTGCTACCTGGGATATATGGTCTCTGGTGTCTGGAGGAAGACTCAGCAGCGAAAGCAGAGCTGTGACTTTCTCTGCTCGGCCAGGATAATCTTGTCTCTACTATCTCACACTCAGTGCACCCACCTCTCATCAAAAGTCATGCTGCAGCATTCTCCATATTGCCTGCCACATTCATTGTTATCTACCCAATCCCAACTAATCCGTATGCCTCTGCACTGCCTACTTACTCCCCTGGTTCACCTCCCCAGAGTACCAAAAGTAACAGCTGTACCACCCATTTTTGTTTCCCATTGTATCTGTCTGTCTGTCATTGCAAGAGGAACAATAGCACAGAAAGACTCAAGATGGGTGGTTGGCTACCTGACATTCGGCTTTTCACCCTTGTGTGGAGAGCATCTGGACTTTGACTGGCCCTCAGATCTGATACATCAGGTTAAGAGGGCTTATTGCCTTTAGTTTTTCTAGTACTTTTTCTCTCATGATAGTTCTTGTATTTATTTCTTCCTTTTTTGTCCTTTGATGTTTTAGTACTTTTGGAATGCTTTTCGTGTCGTCTGCTATGAAGACTGGTGCAAAATACTATTGAACTCCTCTGCTATTTCCTGATGCCCCATTATTATTTTCCCAGTTTTTTTTCTCTAAGGGACCTATGTTTACTTTGGCCTCTGTCTTCCTTTTTAAAGATATTGAAAGGTGCTCTGACCATCTAACCTTTACTTTATCCCCAATCTAGATTCCTTAGATAACATTCAGTAGACAAGATTGAACAAAGTGCAGGTAAATTGTTGCTTCACCTGCAAGGTGTGTCTGGTACCTTAGATGGTGAGAAAAGAGGAGATAAATGGACAAGTGTTGCACCTTCCATGAGTGTGTGGGAAGTTGCTTTGGAATGGATGAAGAATGGACCAGGGTGTACCAGAGGAAATGGACCCTTCAGAATGCTGAGGGAAGGGGCTTCTCTTTGGAAATGGCAGAAATGGTGATTTATAATCCTTTGGATGTAGAAGTTGGTGCAGTTTAATGTGAGGAAAAGTGGAACCCTGTCACTATTGAGAGACTGGAATGGGTGAGCACAGAAGTGAGGGAAAATGGCTGTCAACCAAGGTAGTGGAATCCTCAGTTGAGGAAAGAAGGTAGACATCTCTGAGGGCACTCTTGAAACTCTTCTGGAGCTTGAATTGAACCAAGACCGTTTTGAGGTCAGGAATTAAGAAGCCCTATGGAATTGAAACTGAACATCCAGATCATTGATGTAATTTGTAAATTGTTGAGTCCCCAGCACCTGAGTCATTTCACTGGTTATAGTTTGCCAAACTGAAAATTTACCAGTTGTTCCTTCTCTGTTACTTGTTCGCTCAACAATCCTCTATCAATGCTGGCATGTTATCCTTCTATACCACGAGCTCTTACTTTGTGTAGTAGCTTTCAAAGCTGCAGCTTACTAAATGGGGACTAGAAATCAATGTACACCACTTCTTCTTCCCCTTTATTTGCATTGCTTGTTACATAATCAAAGAATTACACTAAACTCATTAAACTCACTATGCCTTTCGCAAACTCAAGTTGGCTCAGCCTGATTTCCTTATGATTTTCTGAATATTTTCCTACAACTACCTTTAGGATATTTTGTTGCATTTTGCTATGGCACATATTATGCTCAGTAATCTGTAGTTTCCATCTTTCTGTTTCCCTCCTTTCTTGAATGAAGGGTTACAATTGATATTTTTTAATCAATGGGACTTTTCCAGAATCTAGAAAAATTTGGAAAATTATGACCACCATATCCATCACCTTAGCAGCTACTTCTTAACAAGAGCCTCAGGTCTTGGAGATGTGTCAGCCTTTAGAGAAATCCAGATTAGATTCTTGTGTCCTGTGTGGATGAGAGTGGCGACTATAGGAAGGGTGAGAAAACTGACCAAAGCACCATGGTACGGGGACCCATTCAAAGGGGGCAATATAGAGAAATATAGGAATTGGGGATAGTGGAGTCGAGGGAATAGACATTGTTCTCTGTGGCTAGAATCGAGCGTCTTGAAGCTTGTATTGCCAGCATATTATCTGGATACAGGGTATCTCATCTGAGCTACAAAGTAACTTGGAGTAGGAGGGGAAAGATACAATTGTTGTAGTCCACATAGGCATCAGCTGTATAGGTAGAATGAGAAAAGAGGGGATGTAAGCAGCTAGGAGTTAAATTAAAAAGCAGAACCAAAATGTTAATAATCTCCACAGGATCAACAAGATTAAAGTTGCAAACATATGGGTCAAAGATTGGTGTGGGAGAAACAGGTTTGAATTCATGGGATGTTGGCACCAGTACTGGGGTAAGGAGAGAGCTGTTCTGGTTGGATGGGCTTCATCTGAATTATGCTAGGACCAGAGTCCTGGCAAATCACATTGCAATGGCTGTAGATACAGCTATAAAATAAATATTGGGGAGAGGTGTGAGGGGGATGGTGTTCAGTTACATGGAAAATTACAAGATCAAACATAAAGGAGAAAGTACAATTGCAAGTTAATGATAGAGTTGATGGTTACCAGAAAATAAGTGTCAGATTACATGTCAAATCTTAAGAAGTGTAGGGAAATTTGATAAGAGAACAAACTTGAAGGCTTTGTATCTTAATGTATGAAGCATTCAGAATTAGGTAGATGAACTAATGGCATAAGTCAAGATAAGTGAATACGATCTCATCACCATTCCAGGTGTAAGGAGATCAAAACTGGGAAGTTAACATTCAGAAATATTTGACCTTTCGGAAAGACAGGTGGGTTAGGTAGAACTGTTAATAAAAATGAAATGAGGACAATTGTTAGAAAGGGTTCAAAAAAGATTTACAAGTATATTGCCAGGGTTGGACGGTTTGAGCTATAGGGAGAAGCTGAGTAGGTTAGAGCTATTTTTCCTGGAGGGTAAGAGATTGAGGGATGACCTCAGTCATGAAGGGCATGGATAAGGTGAATAGTCAAGGCCTTTTCCCCAAGGTAAGGGAGATCAAAACTAGAGGGCATAGATTTAAGGTGAGAGGGGCAAGTTTTAAAAAAGGACCTAACGGGCAATATTTTCATGCAGAGGATGGTGTGTGTATAGAATGAACTGCCAGAGGAAGTGGTGGTGGTGGCTGGTACAATTCAACATTTAAAAGGAATCTGAATGGGTATGTGAATAGGAAGGGTTTAGAGGGATATGGGCCAAATGCTGGCAAATAGGACCAGGTTAATTTAGGACATTTGTTCGGCAGATTTCTGTGCCATACATCTCTATCACTAATACAGGAGGAATCGATGCCTTCAACATCAATGGACAAGTAGTATTAGACAAACTAATTACAGTAAAGGCAGATGAATCCCTTACAATGATTGTTTGCATCCTAAGATCCTAAAAGAAGTAGCTATAAAGATAGTGGATGCATTAATTGTAATTTGCAAAACATCCTTGGCTTTTGAGAAGTACCAGATGATTGAAAAACCTTATCCTAAAAGGGAAGGAGGCAAAAAGCAGCTAATTATAAGCTGAGTGACCTAACATCTATTGATGGAAAAATATTGGAATCAATTATTAAGGAGTTCATTGCACAACATTTGGATCTAATCATGCAGAGTTACCATGTCATTGTGAAAGGGAAATTGTATCTGACTAATTATTAGAGCTTTTCAAGGAATTCTCATCTGGAGTGGATGGATGAAGCCAATATATGTGTTATATTTGGACTTCCAGAAGGCGTTTGACACATTATTTCACAAAAGGTCCTCATTGGATAAGAGGTCGTGGTGTTGGAGATAATATATTGACTAATGGGTAAGAGAAGAAGTGGGGATAAAGGAATCTTTTTCAGGTTGGCGACCTGTAACAGGTGGGGTTCCACAGGGATCAGTGTTGGGACCATAACTGTCGACAATATATCTTAATGACTTGGAGGAAAGGAAGTACATTTGCAGACAATATGTGGAAAGGCATATTGTGAGAGGGATATAAAGGACCTAACGGGCAATGTTTTTATGCAGAGGATGGTGTGTGTATAGAATGAACTGCCAGAGGAAGTGGTGGAGGCTGGTACAATTGCAACATTTAGGAGGCATTTGGATGGGTATATGAATAGGAAGGGTTTGGAGGGATATGGGCTGGGTGCTGGCAGGTGGGACTAGATTGGGTTGGGATATCTGGTCGGCATGCACGGGTTGGACTGAAGGATCTGTTTCCATGCTGTACATCTCTTTGACTCTATCTGAAGCAAGTGGGCAAAATGTTTGAAAAAAGTGAAGTTAATTTTAGAAGGGAGAATGAAAGAGCAATATTATTTAAATGGAGAAAACAAAAACTACAGAACACTACAACACAAATGGATGTATGGATACTTGTGCATGAAACACAGAAAGCTATCACACAGGTCCAACAAGTAATCAGGAAGGTTAATTGAATATAGGCCTGTATTTCAAGAGATTTGGATTATAAGAATAGGAAAACCTTTCTGAAACCATACAAGCTGCTAGTGTGACCACAGCTGGAGTACTGTTAGCAATTTTGGTTCCCTTATGTAAGGAAAAATGAAATAGAAATTAGAATAAAAATTTATTATCATGTGTACTTTTACATGAAAAATACATTCACTATAAATTTTATAAGTCATCCCACCATAATGGCTACATCAATAACAGTAGTCATACATAATAATAAATAAAAGTAAAATTAAAGCAAAGTTCATCACAGTTCAGTTAAAGGCTCTTGGAATGGGGGAAAATTGATTTAGGAATGATGGAACAGTCTGAAGACACAGCTGGGATGAGACCACCATGCTGGGCAGAGTCTGCGACTCGTGGATGAGACCGCCTTCTGAACTGTTGGAATACCTGGACATCGAAGATGAAGAAGACCTCCAAAAATGGGATGAGACCTCCACGCAGGGACAAGATTGCCACACTGGGATAACACTGTCACACCAAGAAACTGCCAAACCAGGAGTCTACGATGCCAGGGCGACACCGCCTTTCTCCTCCTTTTAAGCACCTGGGTCTACCTGCAGACCTGGAACCACAGCCTAGCCTGTGATCCAGACGAGGGGAGTCAGCCTGGAACATGTTCCTCGCTTGCTGGGATACAGTGGGCTAGGATCGAGCCTTGTCGGGCTCATCCTGGCATTGTTGCTGCTGCCACAAGCGGCTTAAAAGAAAACAATTAAAAAACACCAAAGGTAAAAAGAAGAAAAAGAAGAGAAAGGAAGTTGACAGCAGTGGATGAGCCCATGGCTCAGAGCCCCTGCTCTGTTGCTATCTTGTACAAAAATTTATTCCATTGGAGGCAGTTCAGAGAAATATGATCCAAGCATGATCCCCAATATGGAAGGATTGTCTTATGAGCAAAGGTTAAACAGGTTAGGACTTTACTTATTGCAATTTAGAAGAATGAAAGGTGATCTCTTTGAAACATATCGGATTCTTAAGAGGCTTGATAGGGTAATTACAGAGAGGATGCTTCCTCTCATGGGAAAGTTTAGGACCGGAAGACAGTGTCTCAGATTTAAGATGTACCAATTTGAGACTGAGATGAGGAGGAATTTCTTCTTTCAGAGGATTATGTGTCTTTGAAACTCCTTGGCACTGAAAGCTGTTGAGGCAGAGTCTTGTGTATATTTAAGGCTGAGATAGATTGATTCCTGGTCAGTTGGGGAGTCAAGGGTTATGGGGAGAAGATCATCAAACCTATTGATCCTCCAGTTGTATGTTTTATTCCCATTTTTAAATGTTTGAAAATTGGCCTACTTTGTATACAGGTGCGAAAAGGTAAACTAAACATGATAATTTTTTTTCTCCCTTTAGATCAACATCTTTGAACCTATTGGCCAGACAAAGTCTTTCTGCAAATAAAGAGGAAACATCATACATTGTGATACCTCTGATCTATTCAGTTTACACTAGCCCTATAATTAGTGCAGTGAAGAAGGCATATGGCGTACTGGCTTTTATTGGTAGAGGAATTGAGTTCCGGAGTCCTGAGGTCATGCTGCAGTTGTATAAGACTCTGGTGCGGCCGCATCTGGAATATTGTGTGCAGTTTTGGTCGCCATACTATAGGAAGGATGTGGAGGCACTGGAACGGGTGCAGAGGAAGTTTACCAGGATGTTGCCTGGTATGGTAGGAAGATCCTATGAGGAAAGGCTGAGGCACTTGGGGTTGTTTTCATTGGAGAAAAGAAGGTTTAGGGGTGACTTGATAGAGGTGTACGAGATGATTAGGGGGTTAGATAGGGTTGACAGTGAGAACCTTTTTCCACGTATGGAGTCAGCTATTACAAGGGGGCATAGCTTTAAATTAAGCGGGGGTAGATATAGGACTGATGTTAGGGGTAGGTTCTTCACTCAGCGAGTCGTAAGTTCATGGAATGCCCTGCCAGTAGCAGTGGTGGACTCTCCCTCTTTATGGGTATTTAAGCGGGCATTGGATAGGTATATGGAGGATAGTGGGTTAGTGTAGGTTAGGTGGGCTTTGATCGGCGCAACATCGAGGGCCGAAGGGCCTGTACTGCGCTGTATTCTTCTATGTTCTATGTTCTATCTCTTTTTCATTTATATATTTTCAACAAGGTGATAAGACAGAATCAAATCTGAGGGAACTTTGGAATTTTGCTTAAAGTCTGCCAGTTTGATGTGTGTTTCCTCTTGTGCTACGTCTACTTATTCCCACACTATTATGTTGTATTTGGTAAAACATGTTAAAAATAGAACTTCTTGGAGCTAATCTGGAATGACAAAGATATAATAATAGGCTATTTTTCTGAAATTTTACATAAAAATATGTTGAATGAAAACTGAGCTCCAAGGAATTACATATATAACTGTTGTTTGCTAGACTCCTCATGATCTGTTGTGTGCTAGACTGCTGAAATTATTGTTTGTTACTTGAAACTCATAACAGGCTAGAGGTAAAAATGGCTGCATTATTTATGTTTGTACTTGTATTATCCCTGTTGAACAGGAAGAACTAAATATAAGCAAATTGTTGCATTACTTTGAGGAAAGCTTACTTATGGAAATATGCATGCTTGTTTTAAAGAAATGGCTGATCCATTTTTAAAAATATCTATATGATTATTATAAAACAATTGACAAATGAAGGTTTGCTTTATTTTCTATATATTAAATCAAGACAGAGGAAAAAAGAAATAACATACATTGCTATAACACCTTCTGTATTCCAAAGTGTTTTTATTTTTGGAAGTGTAGATATAGCTGTAAATTAAGATGCTTCTTTCCAATAAAAATCTCCTAAAACTCTAAACTATATGAAAATTGATGAATAAATAATCTGTGCTTAAAGAACTAACATATAAGTCATTAACTCCATCAGTATACTTTAAATCACACCAGCTGAGTTATTGTTTTCTTTTTGTATAATTTGTATAATTTATAATTTAGAGTTTTTCTTTGTTCACTGCATGTTTCAAGCTTTTCATTTGTTCTTACAACAGGTGGCTAGACGTACAGATTTTATTTTCAATCAATAATAGTGGAGCCATTTTGCTTTCTTTGACAAATCAATTTAACTTGATTTTTACAGTGTATCCATTTACGTGAAAAAGCAATCAGCCTTCAGTGTGGATTTCCAGTTAGTATGAGATAAATAAATTGGTTTAAATTTGAATTATACAAATAATTCTGACAAGCTAAAGCTTAAACTAAACATTTTGTTACCACTGTTCCTTCCCCTTTTAGTGCTGTTGTCTCAAACATAATTCTTGATTGCATACCTACCCCAAATGAAACTCACCACTTTTTCATTTCTCTATTTTGTTTGGTGCAATCTTTTAAATGTGAAAAAAGGAACTAATTCAAACATTAATTGATTAAAATTTGTTGCTTGTCTAGGTGCAGTCAAATGTAACAAATTTTAAACTAATCACGAACAATGTTATGTTGTGATAACCCAATTTCACAATCTACTAACCTGTTCTTTTTGTACTTCACCTTGAAATGTAAAGGTTTCTCTATAAATTAAGCAGCTCTTCAAATTATCAAAATATGTAGTTTGTTGAATTCAATTAGCTCTTCAAATTTTGAAGAGCTAATTGAATTCAACAAACTACATATTTTGATAAAACAAAGGGAAATCTCTTCTGTTTATTATTTAATATAGTTCACACTGCTAATGCAACAGCTCATAGAAAAGCAGTTGGTAGTATAAACTCTATGACTCTATGATTTAAACAAAAAATAGATTGTTTTGTCAACAAGAATTATCTCCTGGATGGAAAATTTTCGTCATAGTGTTTACTTAACATATCAATTAGATTTTTGAGTTCGTGTACAGAATATTCTGTCAAAAAAGTATATAGAATGCACAAACAATTTTATGTTTTCACATCGTCACATATTTTGTTTGATAGATGTTAGCTATAATACAAGTGACAAAAGGTTTTTTTGGACAGCGTTTTCAAAACATGTTGGAACTGAGGTTGTGAGTCTGTGGGTTCTGAAAATCCTGGGAATAAAAATTAAAATAGGATGCCAGTGTGATCTTATCTTCTGACTTTCCCAAGAATAGGATTAAAGGAGAGTAGATAAATTTCTCAGATCTGTTGGGTAAATTACTAAGAAGTCATTTATTTTTTGGGAAATTTCTCAGATCTATTGGGGAAGAGTTATTTTATATTTTCTAATCAATATGTCCAGAGATGTTAGTACACATCTCGGAAGCAGATAGGACATGAACTCAGGGTTCCTGGCTCAGTGGGAAGAAGTAAGAATTGTCAAGTGGGTGAAGTTGTTAAGAAGCCAATTGTCAGCAGTTTTAACCTGAGTCCTGGATATTACAGCCAGAAAAGCTGTATCTTGATTTGTCAGCAGGGTCAATGAGGAGAATGCACAGCAGAAAGAGTTTCTTCAATAATCCAACAAGCTGTGAGTCTTTGATCAGTTACAGTGAAGAATTTTATTGAATTCAAGAATTGGTGATTGAGATACTGCTATTCAAAGCACTTTGTTTCAGAGTGTGAATTCATTGTTTAATAGGTAATTGGTAATTTGTTTAAAATCAGATTTTTTTTCTGCTGGCAAGATTGTATTGTTTTGAATGTCTAATTGCCCTTGAGGTCATAATGAGTTGCCTGCTTGAACCACTTAGACCAAGCAGCTTTTAGAAAGGGGGTCAAGTTTCTAATGCCACGATGTTCTCAGTCAAAATGAAGTGTATTTTGGGGGTATCATTGAGGTGGGGTGATTGAGGTCACAGGGTTAGAATTTACTATCAAATGATCCTTGACATACATAGATGGTGTATACAGCTGTTAGTATGTGGCTGGTGGAAGGAGTGACTATTTAAGGTGCTGGATAGGATGCCAATCAAATGGATTTCTTTTGGTTGAATCGTTGTGTGTTTTGGTTGTGTCAGACCCCAGGCGATATTCCCCAAGTTATTTTGATTCCAAATGGGATATCCTAAACTATCAATCTTCTGGGTAAGGAAGAATTAACTGATATCCTTTATTCAATGGGCCCTGTAGTTGGTTGCAGCAAAGTTAGTTTATGAAGGAACTCCTCCTCCCTTTTGGACAACCACCTGATGAAGGAGCAGCGGTCCAAAAGCTAGTGCTTCCAAATAAACCTGTTGGACTATAACCTGGTGTTGTGTGATTCTTAACTTTGTAAACCCTAGTTCAACACTGACACCTTCAAATCATCCCTTTTGGATAGTTTTCTTCCAGATCAGGTGAATTTATATTTTGAAAGGAGGCAACTTAACCAGACTTGTGTGGCTAACAAAAGAGTGGGTTTATTAGTTCTGATAATAATGCATCATCTATATATAGATTCGTATTAAAAGAGGAGTCCATAAAAAATAAAAGCTAAAAATAAAAATTATTCAGATCACTCTTTGAGTTATTAATAAAGAATGGATAGTCAATCTTTGTGGCCATCACAAAAGATCTTTGGATGCTTGTCCGCAGATCCCTAAAGCTGACAGGATAGGTTAATAAGGTAGTTAAGAAATTAGTTAAGCAGGACATTTGCCTTTATCAGCCATAGCATAGATCCTAAGAGCATGGAAGCTATATTAATCTGCATAGGCTTCTGGCTAGGCTGCAGCTGGAGTAATCTGTGGAGTTTTGGCTTCTTGTACAACAGGAAGTATGTGAGTGCACTGGAGGGTTTGCAGACAAAATTCACCAAAATGTTGCCTGGAATGGAGCAGGTTAGCTATTAAATTCAGGTTGTTCTCTTTAGAGCAGGGAAGGCTAAGAAATACATGTCAACCAGGGGTTCTAAGGTTATAGAAAGCACACATTCCCATTAGTTCAAGGATCGATTACAATGGTCTATAATTACAACAGTCCTGAAAGGCAGGAAGTTTAGAGTGGATTTGAAGAAGGGCTTTACTTTGTCCAGAGGGTGGTGGGAATCCAGAATGTTTTGCTGGAGGATAGTTGAGGCCAGAAATCTCATAACCTTTAAAAGCTAATTGAGGTTTTTGAGAAGATTTGTCGCTCAGGTTGTGGATGTGATTGTTGGTTTGCCTGCCGAGCTGGTAGGTTTGTATGCAGATGTTTTGAAAAGTACTTGGATTCATGCTTGAAATGTCATAACATTGAAGGCTATGGGCCAAGTACTGAAAAGTGGGACTAGTGCAAATTTAGAGTAGCTTTTTGTTGGTACAGACTTGATGGTACAAAAGGTCTCTTTTGTACTGTATGATCTATGATTCCATGGTAAATGTTGGAGTAGGCTCGAGGACCTGATTTGCCTACTTGTGCTTCGAGTATTTACATTCTTATTGTCACAACTACAGATGTCAAGAGCTTTAAAAGGGAGTATCAATGACCTCTGAGCTTCCTAGTATCCTTCCAAAAGATATGGTTCAATGATGACTGGAGATGAGCATGCCAGGAGCAGCACCAGACAAACCTAAAAATGAGGTGTTAATGCAGTGAAACTACAAAATTGGACTATTTACATGCCAAACAGCAAATGCGGTAAATCATAGACATAGATAAATGATGCCACAGCCAAAGATCAGATCTGAGTTCTTCTGTCCTGTAACATCCAGTAGTGAATGATGGTGGGCAATCAGACAACTCATTGGAGAAGGAGGTTTCACAAATATTCCCATCTCAAGAGAGAGCCCAACAAATCACTGAAAAGGAAAAAACTGAAGCATTCATAAGAATCTTCAGTTGGAAGTGCTGAATGGATCAGCACTTGGCTTTCTTCAAAGATTTATTCATCACAGGTGCTCGTCTTAAGGCAATTTGTTTAGCTCCACGTGATATCAAGAAACAATGGAGGTATTGGCTATTGCAAAGGCTGTGAGCTTTGACAACATTCTGACAATATTACTGAAGACTCAAGCTTCACGACCTGCTACAATTAAGCTGTTCCAGTACTGCTACAACACCAACATCCACCTGACATTGTGGAAAATTGCCCAATTATGTCTGTACTCAAACATCAGGGCAAATATGACATGGCTGGTTACTGCCCCATCAACAATGAAGTAATAGAAGGTGTCACCAACAATGCTAACAAGTAACACCTGCTCAGCAATAACCTACTCTTTAACACTCGGTTTGGGTTCTGCCAGGGCCACACAGCTGCTGACATCATTACACCCTTAGCTTAAACATGGACAAAAGAATTGAATTCCAGAGGTGAGGTGAGGTGAGGTGAGAGTACAGCCCTTGACACCAAGGTTGCATTTGAACAAGTGTGACCAATCAGTGGAAAAACTCTTATATCTGGCACATAGAAAAATCGCTGTGCTAACTGGTTGAACGGTAGGGTTTGGGGCCTAGCTTTGCTGCTCCTCTCCCTTGTAAAATTGCTGTTGTATACAGCTGTAAATGTTAACAGTTTTTTGTAAACTGTTTTGTAATTTGTTTAACAAAATAAAAAAAAATTTAAAAAGGGAAAAAAAAAATCGCTGTGCTTGTTGAAACTCAATCATCTCAGATCCAGGTCATCTTGCAAGAGTTCTTCAGGGTAGTTTCCTTGGCAGAACCAACTTCAGCTGCATCATTGGTGACCTTTCCTCCATCATAAGGTCAGAAATGGGATGTTTACTGATGACAACACAATGCTGGGTACCATTCGTGACTCCTCAGATACTAATTCAAATTAAATGAAATAGCAACAGCTTTACATACATTGGAAGTCATCAACACAGCAGAAACATTGGATCAGACACAAAACGTTGATTATAAATTGTGAGGAGGATAGTGTGGAACACCGATAGGATGTTGGCAAGTTGGTGGATAGATGGCAGGTGAAGTTCAACTCAAAGAAGTGTGAAGTGATGCACTTTAATCGCCGCAAGAGCTATGAAAAACAATATAAAATGGAGGTTACAATTCTAAAAGGGGTGCAGGATGGGAGGGACCATGGTGTTCTTGTGGACAGATCATTGAAGGTGGCAGACTGGTTGGGAGAGTTAGTTAATAAAGCATACAGTTTTGTTGGCTTTACTAATAGGAGCACAGAATACGACAACAAGGTGTGATGTTGAACTTGGGCAAGACATTTGTTAGACCTCAACTGCAGTATTGTATATAGTTATGAGCATCACATTATAGGAAAGATGTAAATGCATTAGAGAGAATACAGCAGTGATTTATAAGAATGGTTTCAAAAATGAGAAACTTAGTTATGAGAATAGATTGAAGAAATTGCGATGGTTCTCCTTGGAGAGAAGGAGGATGAGAGGAGATTTGATAGAGGTTTTCAAAATTGAATGGGCTGGACAGAGTAGATAGGGAGAAGCTATTTCTATGTGTAAAAATAAAAAAAAATGAAAGGGGCTATATTTAAATTGACATACCAATGAACAAAGGGTGAAGTGAGAAGACTCTTTGTCACACAGTGAGGAGTTAGGATATGGAGTGCAGATGATTATTTGGATAGAAATGGTGTGCAGTTATATGGAGAAAATGTAGGAGATTGGTGCTAGGCAATAGAACCCGTGCAGACACAATAGGCCAAATGGCCTTTTTTTTTGCACGATAACAATCTGTGATTCTGAATCTGAAATATGAACATTTGTTATGATCATGTACTTATGCAGGAATGACACTTTTCAGGGAATGAACATCATTCCAGGAATGAAAAGATACCAGACAAATTGGTAACAAAAATGCACATACATGTCATTAAAAGACCTGATTTGGAGATGCCGGTGTTGGACTGGGATGTACAAAGTTAAAAATCATACAACACCAGGTTATAGTCCAACAGGTTTAATTCGAAGCACACTAGCTTTGGGAGCGTCACTCCTTCATCAGGTGATAGTGGAGGACTCAATCCTAACACACAGAATTTATAGCAAAAATTTACAGTGTGATATAACTGAAATTATACATTGAAAAATTGATTGTCTGTTAAGTCTTCCATCTGTTTGAATACCATGATAGTTTCACTTCTTTCTTGTGTAAATCACAAAACCTTTTTTTAAAATGCTGCATTCTCAGGTTAGCTGTTAACAATAGTGATAGCTAGACAATGTGTTGAAGGTGTTAGCCCCCTGTATTCTCTGTCTATGCCATGATGTTTAGATTGATTCTAAGCTAAAAAGTGAGATAACGGAGTTTCACATGAATGCATGCAGTTTTTGATCAAAGTACAATGTAACCCTGCAAGTACAAATTCACTCCACAAAATATATGTGTGCATGTGGGACTTTGTCTGTGTGCGTGTGTCTGTCTGGGTTGGGGGTTGTGAGTGTGAGAAAGTGTATGTGTGTGTGTGTAGTGAGTGTAGAGTGTCTTAAGTCTGTGAGGGGGTGCATGTGTGTGTGTGTGTGTGTGTGTGTGTAGTGCAATGGTGGTCACCTGTAATGTGACATGAACCCAAGGTCCCGGTTGAGGCCCTCCCTATGTGTACCGAACTTAGCTATCAGCCTCTGCTCGGCCACTTTTCCCTGCTGCCTGTCCCGAAGTCCGCTTGAAGGATGGTCACCCAAAGGTCCAAGGTCGAATGTCCTGGACCACTGAAGTGTTCCCCAACTGGGAGGGAACACTCCTGTCTGTTGATTGTTGTGCGGTGCCCATTCATCCGTTGCCGTAGCCTTTGCTCGGTTTCCCCAATGTACCATGCCTCAGGGCATCCTAGCCTGCAACGTATAAGGTAGACAACGTTGGCTGTGTCACATGAGTACCTGCCATGTACAAAGTGGGAGATGTCATGGTAGGCGCTGCGAGGCGTGTCAGAGTTTGGACATAGATACCACCATTATGCGTGGGGACACCTCCCACTTTGTACATGGCAGGTACTCATATGACTCAGCCAATGTTGTCTATCTTATACATTGCAGGCTAGGATGCCCTGAGGCATGGTACATTGGAGAAACCGAGCAGTGGCTACGACAACGGATGAATGGGCACCGCACAACAATCAACAGACAGGATTGTTCCCTCCCAGTTGGGGAACACTTCAGTGGTTCAGGACATTCGACCATGAACCTCGGGTGACCATCCTCTAAGGTGGACTTCGGGACAGGCAGCAGGGAAATGTGGCCGAGCAGAGGCTGATGGCTAAGTTCGGTACACATAGGGAGGGCCTCAACTGGGACCTTGGGTTCATGTCACATTACAGGTGACCACCATTGCACTACACACACACATAGATACTCTGACACACACACACACACACTCCTATACACACATACACACGGACACATATATACACAGATGCGCACACAGACAACCACACATACCCTTACAGACACACACACTCCTACACTCACAAATGCATCCCCTCACAGACTTAAGACACTCTACACTCACTACACACACACACACACACATACACTTTCTCACACTCACAACCCCCAACCCAGACAGACACAAGCACACAGACAGACAAAGACCCACATGCACACATATATTTTGTGGGGTGAATTTGTACTTGCAGGGTTACATTGTACTTTGATCAAAAACTGCATGCACTCATGCAGTTATCTCACTTTTTAGCTTAGAATCAATCTAAACATCATGGCATAGACAGAGAACACAGGGGGCTAACACCTTCAACACCTTCAACATATTGTCTAGCTATCACCATTGAGAATGCAACTTTTTTAAAAAAGGTTTTGTGATTTACACATGAAAGAA
This sequence comes from Chiloscyllium punctatum, assembly GCF_047496795.1. Taxonomy (NCBI): domain Eukaryota; kingdom Metazoa; phylum Chordata; class Chondrichthyes; order Orectolobiformes; family Hemiscylliidae; genus Chiloscyllium; species Chiloscyllium punctatum. The sequence goes on from NC_092743.1 coordinate 16,745,390, forward strand.
GTGAAATTATCATGGTATTCAAACAGTTGAAAGACTTAACAGACAATCAATTTTTCAATGTATAATTTCAGTTATATCACACTGTAACTTTTTGCTATAAATTCTGTGTGTTAGGATTGAGCCCTCCACTATCATCTGATGAAGGAGCAATGCTCCCAAAGCTAGTGTGCTTCGAATTAAACCTGTTGGACTATAACCTGGTGTTGTGTGATTTTTAAATTAAAAGACCTGAAAGCTTTACAGATAATGGATGTAATGCATGTTCAAAAACTGATGAAAAAGGTTTATCACTCCTTATCTAAGAAAATATATATTTCCCATTGAGGGATTGCAGTGCACATTGAATCAAATGGGTCCAGTATTCACTTAAGTTTAGAACAATGCGAGGGCATCTGCTTGAAACATAAAATTATGATAGGGCTGGATTTGGGGTTGGTGATTCCCCTGACTTTGGAGAAACAAAGAATCACAGTCTTAGGGTTCATGATAGATTATTTCAGACTGAGATAAAGAGAAATCTCTTTGCTCTGAGAGTGATGAAGCAGTGAAATTCTCTTTCACAGAAGGTTTTGGAGGCCAAGTTATTGAATATACTTACGAAATAGGTTGTTGGATTTAGAAAGACTAAAGACTTAAGGGTATGTGGAGAGAGTAGGATTGTGCTGTTGAGAAAGAAGATCAGTCAAGATCATGTTGATTGGTTGAGTGGGCTTGACGGGCCAAAAGAGCCTGCTACCATTTTCTATGAAAGTGAGATACACTAAAGTTATCAGCTTGTTTGTTAATGAATGATAATTTTCTTTGACTAAATATGTTGGGTAACCATGTAACTTATAACAGCAATTGATAAAGCATGCAATTTATTTTATGCAAAGTGGAATTATTGGAACAATACATTTCTGCAGAGTGCACCGGCTTGCTTGCTGTCGTCACCTGGCCGCTACTTCCACTGGGACTTGCTTTTACTTTAGTTTATGGCAGTCATTAAATACATTACTTGAAAAGTTTCCTGCCACTTGAGGGGTAGAAGTCTCACTCTATACCAATTTATGATATGTCTGTTGAATAGCTTCTTCGTAGCTTGTTGGCTAAGTGCTGAAGTGCCTTCTGGAGAGGAGTTATATGTAAAACTTTGCTCAAAGATCTACAATTACTGATGAATATAAACTGTACAGATAGATTAAATACGCAGTTAAAATTTAGCAGATGGAGTATGTGAACTTGTCCACTTTGATTGGGAGAATAGATAAGTAAATAATGTAAATGGAGAGGGATTGCAGAACTCTGGTACAGAAGGAATCTGGATGTCCTTGTCCATGAATTACAAATAGGTAGGATGCAGGTACAAAAAGCAATTAGGAACTAAAGTAGAAAGTTGTTGTTTATTCCAAGGGCACAGAATATAAAAGTAGATAATTTTTGCTACAGATGTATGGATGACATCTGGAGTACAATGTATAGTTTTTGTCTCCTTATGTAGGATATAATTGTATTAGAACAGAGCTTCCCAACATTTTTCCAGATGTAAAACTACTTAATGCCACGAAGTGCAAATTTCTTGAATGGGTGAGCTGGGACATTTCAGCTATTGAGAGTGAGTCTTCACTTGTTAGGAAGGAAACTTCAGCTGTTAGGGAAGAGACTTCAGCTGTTTAGGGAAGCTTTAATGTTTAGGGGAAGGCCTCAGCTGTGGAAGAGAGGTTTTAGTGTTTTGAGGGGATGCCTCCGTTGTAGTGTGAGGAGCTTCAGTTGAAAGGGAGGGAAGCTTTAGCTGCTCAGGTGATGTTTCAGCTGTTATTGGGGGAAACTTTCAAACGTTGGTGTGTGGAGCTTGTAGTTTTTGACCAGATGGGTTAAGGGAACAGAAATTGAACATCCAGTAAGTTGATGAAAGCACTTTCTACAAAACAAATTATTTATTCACAGACTTTTTTACAACAATAAGTAACACACGTTTGAATTCAGTCCATTAGACCAAAGCTAGGAGCATTTAAAGAGATCTGGCAGTTGTCAGAAACCAGTCTGAGCTGTAGAACCACCTTTGCTGCCTTGGAGCTCACAATCCCAAAATCTTGGTTTGTGTCCCAGTTGTGATCAGAACCACAGGTTTGGCGTGCCCTACATTAGAAGCAATTCATAAAAGATTCACTTGGCTGAATCCTGAAATGGAAGCATCATCTTATGAGGAAAGGTTGGAGAGGTGGAGCTTGTGTCCATTAGAGTCTAGAAGAATGAGAGATGATCTAATAGAACATATCAGATCTTGAAGGGATTTGACAGGGTAAAGCTTAAGATAATGCTTTCTTTTATGAGAAAAAACTAGCATTGGGGGTCACGGTTTAAGAAGTCTTATCTTTTATGTCAATGATAGGGAGAGTCCTTTCCTCTTGGAGTCATCAGTCTTTGGAACTCTGTCTCCAAAGAGTAGCAGAGGTAGAAATTGCACTATTTTTTAAGGCTGAGTTATATTAATATGGTACTGGAGATTAACCCTTACATTGCCTTCCAGACATAAAAGTGGTCCCTACAAGGACTGAGTGAATTAATAGCAGCCTGCACATTTGTTATTTACATCAAAATTATTCTTCTACAAGAATGGCTTAGTTAAGAAACCAAATCCTTACTTACATCTACAATTATGGCAAGTTTCCTATTTCATGGTGAATTTAGAAGTGTTCTGTGGTTTTATACACTGACTTTCTTTTACTCAGTTCTTTTCACAAAGGCACTTCTGACCCTCAGCGCTACAACATTGAAGGTAAGGATGTATATCTTGAATCAACATTTGTCAAAATAGGAATTGAATCATGCTTTGTTGGCACCAATTTGATTCTTGATGGAGAGAAAATGGGCAGAGTAGACAGGACAGTGGAATTGAGGTTGTAATCAGCTGTGTCATGATCTTATCAAATGACAGAACAGGTTGGCAGGGCTGAATGGCCTATTCCTGCTCGTAAATTGTATTACTGTATATGTGTTTGTATGGTTCTGGGTCAAAGTTTATCACACTGGCATTTATGTGGTATGAATGTTATTTGCTGATTATCAGTTCAAGTTTAGATGCTCTTTGCATTTTACTGCATGTGGGCTTGAATTGTTTCAATATCTGAAGAGTTGCAATTACAGAATACTATAATCATCAGCAAACATCTTCAATTCTGACCTTAATATGAAGAAAAATTAATTGTTGAAGCCAGGAAGATGGCTGGGCATAGGGCACTTTCCTGAGGAACAACTAGAGCAATATCTTGTGGCTGAGTTTGTTGGCCTTCAACAAGCGCAAGAATCTTTCTCTGTGGTTGAATTTCCGCAGATTGCTATTGACTTAAATTTTACCAGGACACCTGGATGCTGCACATGATGCAATGCTGCCTTGTTGTCAGTCATTCTCTTTTCACCTTTTGAAACTTAGATTTCTTGTGTTCATGTTTAGAAATATTTCGCTGCTCACACATCTTCAGCCTTACTTCACTGCCAACTGCCTTCAACAGAGCATGCAATCACTTAAGCTTCTGCAAATTCTACCTATGCTGAGGGGCCAAACCCAATACTACACCTCTTCCCACCCTACCTCTTGCAAAAATGCCATCCCATATTCCCAATTCTTCCGCCTCCGCTGTATCTGCTCCCAGGAGAACCAGTTCCACCACAGAATACACCAGATGGCCTCCTTCTTTAGAGACCGCAATTTCCCTTCCCACATGGTTAAAGATGCCCTCCAACGCATCTTGTCCACATCCCGCACCTCCGCCCTCAGACCCCACCCCTCCAACTGTAACAAGGACAGAATGCCCCTGGTGCTCACCTTCCACCCTACCAACCTTCGCATAAACCAAACCACATTTCCGCCACCTCCAAAAAGACCCCACCACCAGGGATATATTTCCCTCCTCACCCCTTTCTGCCTTCCGCAAAGACCGTTCCCTCCGTGACTACCTGGTCAGGTCCACGCCCCCTACAACCCACCCTCCCATCCTGGCACCTTCCCCTGCCACCGCAGGAACTGTAAAACCTGCGCCCACACCTCCTCCCTCACCTCTATCCAGGGCCCTAAAGGAGCCTTTCACATCCATCAAAATTTTACCTGCACATCCACTAATATCATTTATTGTATCCGTTGCTCCCGATGCGGTTTCCTCTAAATTGGGGAGACTGGTCGCCTCCTAGCAGAGCGCTTTAGGGAACATCTCCGAGACACCCGCACCAATCAACCACACCGCCCCATGGCCCAACATTTCACCTCCCCCTCCCACTCTGCCGAGGACATGGAGGTCCTGAGCCTCCTTCACCGCCGCTCCCTCACCACCAGACGCCTGGAGGAAGAATGCCTATCTTTCGCCTCGGAACCCTTCAATCCCAGGACATCAATGTGGACTTCAACAGCTTCCTCATTTCCCTTTCCCCCACCTCACCCTAGTTTCAAACTTCCAGCTCAGCACTATCCCGGACTTGTCCTACCTGCGTATCTCCTTTTCCACCTATCCACCCTCTCCTCCCTGACCTATCACCTTCATCTCCTCCCCCACTCACCTATTGTACTCTATGCCACTTTCTCCCCACCCCCACCCTCCTCTAGCTTATCTCTCCACGCTTCAGGCTCTCTGCCTTTATTCCTGATGAAGGGCTTTTGCCCGAAACGTCGATTTCGCTGCTCCTTGGATGCTGCCTGAACTGCTGTGCTCTTCCAGCACCTCTAATCCAGAATGGAAAACATTGCCAATGTTCAAAGATTTGGCTGACAGTCAATGGCCAGTACATACCCCTCCTATCAGAAGTGTGTGCTGTCTTTGGCAAGGACAGAAAGCAGACTGATGTTATTGGCTCTAATGGTTTGTGTACAGAGGAGATAAGATAAATTCTTTTTTTGCATGACTATGAAGTTTAAGGATGAGAGGACAATAACTTGAAGCTGAGTGTTAATTGTTCAGATTGGATTGTGATCTGAATAGAGAGGGAGGATTGGAGTAGAGACAAAGGTGCATTGATCTGAAAAGAGAACATTGGGCAAGTTAGGATGTGAGATGTAGCACTTGAAAGTGTTATGCCAACTTTTCATGTCCTCCTGGGGCCCTGAGCCCTCTTAGATCATCCAGACAAATGAAGAGTATTTACTTGTACTTTACAGATGGTGAACAGATTTTGAGGAGTCAGGGAGTGAATTACTTGCTGCGAGATTCTTAGCCTCTGATCTGCTTTTGTAGCTACAGTATTTATATGGCCAGTCAAGTTCAGTTTTTGATCAGCGTTAAACGCCTAGAATGTTGATAATGGGGAATTCAGTGATGGTAATACCATTGAATGTCGAAGGGTTATTTGCCACTTTTCATTCCAAGCCTGGGTATTGTTCAGGTGTTGCCGCATTTGGGCATAGATTGCTTCATTAACTGAGGTCAAGAATGGTGCTGAACATTGTGCAATCATAAGTTATCATCCCCACTTCTGACGGCGGGAAGTTCATTACTGCAGCAGCTAAAGCTGGTCAGGCCTTGAACTCTGAACTGAAGATCTCACAATGGTTATATCTCTACCTCTGGATCTGGATTCAAGTTCCACCTGTTCCAGAGGAGTGTCACAACATTTCCAAACAGTTGAATAGAAAATATCTACACTGAGCATCTTGCAGTGGTAGTGTCACTACCTCTGAGCCTAGAGGCCTGGGTTCAAGTCCCAACTGCTCCACAGGTGTGTGAGAGCAACTCTCAGTGGGTTGACTAATAAAAAATACAGTGAGAATCTCCTGCAAAATGTCCTGGAGCTAAGCTATCTGACCATCAACGATTGCAATCATATTCCTTTATGCTAAGTATGATACCAACTAGATTAGACATTTTTCCCATGACTCCCATTGACTCCAATTTTGCTTTGGCTTCTTTATGCAACACTTTGTGAAATGTGCCTCGATATCAATGCTGGCATTTTGCTCATTTGTCCATGTTTGAACCAAGGCCGCGATAGGGTGACAGACTGATTGACCTTAGCAAAATTGAAACTGGTTGTCAGTGAGCAGGTTATTTCTATGCAAATGCTGCTGGATGGTACTGGAGATAAACCCTTACATTGCCTTCCAGACATAAAAATGGTCCCTGACAAGGACCGAGTGAATTAATAGCAGCCTTCATATTTGTTACTTATATCAAAATTATTCTTCTACAAGAATGGATTAGTTAAGAAAGCAAATCTTCACCTACCTCTACAATTATGGCAAGTTTTCGATTTCATGGTGAATTTAGAAGTGTTCTATGGTTTTATACATAGACTTTATTTTACTCAGTTCTCTGTGCAAAGGTAAGGAAGCATATCTTGAATCAACGTTAGTCAGAATGGGAATTGAACCGTGCTTTGTTGGCATCAATTTGATCCACACTGGTTGTCCAGTCAACTGAACCAACTGGCCCCTCTAATAGTCTGAGTTCCTATGAAAATTGCTAAATTTGGAATTGAAAGTGGATGTCAGTAAATTGATGACTGAGGTGTCTGATGTAACCCTCTAACTCACCAACAAAAGGTGAATCATCTTCATTCTTGTATAAGTTGATCTTTACAGCACGAGTCCTATTTAATAGCACTAAAAATCAACATTTGCATGCATAACTTTTGTTCCTTCATATTTTACTTATTCTCAGATTTAAAAAGGATAGAAAATTGTAATTTTTGCCATTTTTATCTCTTTCTGTCAATTCTATATATTCTGATCTTTTTTTCACTTACTATACAGGATCTGACAGTTAATTTATTTGCTTTGTATTCCCTAGTTCAAATGTTCTGAGTATCAGTAAAGTTATTTAGGCGAAAGTGGGTACTGCAGATGCTGGAGATTAGAATCAAGATTAGAGTAGTACTGGGAAAGCATAGCAGGTCAGGCAGCATCCAAGGAGGAAGAAAATAGATGTTTCGATACCAAAAGCCCTTCACCAGGAATTAAAGAGATACACAGCTACTTGTCCTATTCATACAGGCCAGAGCACTGAAATAGTTTTCTAATCATCCTGTTCAGGGCAAATACCCACAGGAAATGTTTTGTAAGTGTAAGTATAATGAAGGAAGAGTGTTGATTATTTGTAAAAGAAATATTTTATGAAGAAAGTGCGTTTCATTCATAAAAGCAAAATACTGTGGATGCTGGAAACCTGAAGCAAACACAGAGAACGCTGGAGAGTCACAGCAGGTCTGGCAGCACCTGTTAAAATAGATATCTGTACAAGTAGTTTAATATTTATGAAAGCCAGAAAAATCAGTTGAAGAGAAAATTGGATAAAGTGCGAAATAGGTCACTGATTCATTATTACTCATGATCAATATTACAATTATAATCCAGTTTCACCAGTGTTGTTGTACCACTGCATGATTAACATGTATGTACCTTCCTTCTTTTGGGAGAACAGAAAGGATGCTGTTTCTTCCTTTTATTGACCAACAAATATTTGGTTACTGCATGCCATTCCTATCAGCAATTTAGCTGAGTGCTGAAAATATTTATTCAACCAAATAAATTAGCTCAACTGACAGGGATTTATGGGATCAGGTGCGTATCTTTCACTCTGTTTGTTTTGGTGCTATGCTTGAGAATACTTGAGCTACAAAACTCATTCTTCACAGTACAGGTGAAATATGCCAGTAGACATGTTGAACCCTAACTTTTGGCTTCCTTGCAAGAATGGCTAAGTTTCAATAATGAACCTTAAAAAGAAAATTAAACCATTTCAAAATATTTTTAAAAAAAGGGTTATTCAATACATTCAGAAACCTATATGAATTATTTTGCATTAAAGGTCAATAACACAATTATTGCATTGTGAATTTTAAATATGGGGTGGGGTCGCAGTGTTATTTAAGGGCTTATTTATGAGTTTTGTCTATCACGGGTACAGGAAATGGGCATGGGGTGATGATACGGGACATTTAGGTATAGGTAGTGTATTAGGAGATTTGGAGATGTGTGGTCTATGAGGAGATTTGGGGGATATAAGTGAGGGGGCATGGTAGATATGGTTGTGTAGAGGTGAGAGTTAGACTGCCTATCAATATGTACAGAATTGGGCCAATAACTTATGGAACTTAAGCTGGCCTTCTAACCTGTGAGGCAGAGAACCTGACTCCAGCCTGTTCCACCCTCTGAAAAGCATAGGATGGCACAGCTGGGTAGGGGGCAGGAAGTGTTAGCAATTTTGGAAAATGGCCTGAACCTTGATTTCCATCTTGAGGATCCAGGCCGAAGTCTCCTATATGTGGTCAAATAATGGGTTTTGATTTGATAGATGAGAGAAACAATTTGATTGACAGTAAACTTGGTAACTAGATGGCATAGCTTTGAGGTAATTGTCACAAAAGTAATGGTGGCAAAAAAAGGAGAATTTATTTCATTCATTGAGTTTTAATGAACTGGTAAAAGCTTGGAAGCGGATTCATTAGGAACATTCAAAGTGGGATTAGATCTATTTAAAAAGGAATCATCTGTGCAATACAGAAAAGTTGGGCTGAAAGATGTTCTTCTTCTTTGTCTGATTTGACTCTCATGGGGAGAATACTTGGATTCTGACTTCCATGGTTTTGGACCTGCCAGCCTCTGCAGGTGGCACCTGTGAGACATGCTTTTTGAGAAAGGCTATTGTGTTGGTGATCCAATATGCTTCAAAAGTAAATAACTCAACTTTATCCTGTTACCATCAGTTACCACTCTATCTCATCAATTGGTCTACTCTCAATCATCAACAAGTGTGGAAGGAGTTGTCAACAGTGCATTTTATTGTAATTTAACTTATTTTTCTAATCAACCTTTTGATTAGATTCCCTACAGTGTGGAAACAGGTCCTTTGGCCCAACAAGTCCATACCACCCCTCTGAAGAGTAACCCACCCAAACCCATTTCTCTCTGACTAATGCACCTAACATTTTGGGCAATTTATCATGGCCAATTCACCTAACCTGCACATCTTTGGACTGTGGGAGGAAACCAGAATACCTGGAGGAAACCCACGCAGACACTGGGAGAATGTGCAAACCCCACACAGACAGTCGCCCGAGGCTGGAATCGAACCTAGGACCCTGGTGCTGTGAGACAGCAGTGCTAACCACTGAACTTGTTCAGAGATGTTATTACGTATCTCTGGAACAGGTGGGACTTGAACCTGGGCTTTCCAGTCCAAGGCTAGAGAAGCTACCACTGCCATTTCAAAGGAAAATGGTTGTGATTGTTGAAGGTCAATCATCTTAGCACTGCAGAAGTTCCTCAGATCTAACCATCTTTAGCTGCTTCAGTCTTAGGTCTGACCCTCGATCATCAGGTCAGAAGTGGAATGTTTGATGATGAGTGCTCATTGTTCAGCACTGTTTGCAACTCCTTGGATGCTGAAGTGGTTTATAGTCATATGCAGTATGACCTTGAAAACATCCATATGTGGGCAGATAAGGGCAAGTAATATTTGTGACATACAAGTGTAAGACAATGACCATCTCAACTAGAGAGAATGTAATCATCAAACCTTGACATTCAGTGGTATTATCATCTTTGAATCCTCAACTGTCAAGATCTTAGGGTTTTCCCTTGACCAGATGCACTGTGACTATAAGAGAATGTCAAAGGTTAGGAATACTGAAGCAATTTTCTCACCTCCTGTCTGTTATCTGCAAGTTACAAGTCAGAAATGTGAAGGACTGCTGACCACTTTCCTGGATAGATGCAGCTCCATTAGCACCCAGGAAGCTTGACACTATTCAGGACAAAGCAGCTCATCTGATTGGAGCACATTACCAATGTCAGCATTCATCACCTCCACCATAGGTGCATAGTAACAGCAATGGATATCATCTACAGATTGATTCCAGGTGAAGCAGCAATTTACACTTCACACCTACATTCTTTCAACAAATATGATCCCGATCTTCATGATGCCTATCACTTCAACACATTCCCATATTGGAACATAAGGACATAGGAACTAGGTATAGGCCCTTCGAGCCTGCTCTGCCATTCGGTAAGATCATGGCAGATCTTTTTGTGGCTTCAGCTCCATTTACTGACCCTCTCACTGTAACACTTAATTCCTTAATTGTTCAAAAAGAATCTATCTTAGCTTTAAAAACATTTACTGAAGTAGCATCACTGTTTCATGCAGGAAATTCCATAGATTCACAACCCTCTGAGTGAAATTCCTTCTCAATTCAGTCCTAAATCTGCTCCCACTAATTAAGAGGCTATGCCCTCTTGTCCTCATTTCATTTGCTAGTGGAAACATCCTCTCTACACCTATCTTATCTATTCCTTTCATAATTTTATACGTTTCAATAAGATCCCCCTTCATTCTTCAAATTTGCAATGAATATAATCTCAGTCTCTTCCCATAAGCCAATGCCTTCAACTCCAGAATCAACCGAGTGAATTTCCTCTGCACTCCCTCTTGCCAGTACATCCTTTTTCAAGTAAAGAGACTAAAAATGGATGAAGTTTTCTAGGTGTGGCCTCACTAGCACCCTATACAGCTGCAACATAACCTCCCTGCTTTTAAACTCAATCCCTTCAGCAATGAAGGACAAAATTCCATTTGCCTTCCAATTACCTGCTGTACCTGCATACAAACCTTCTGTGATTCATGTGCAAGGACACCCAGGTCCCTCTGCATAGCAGCAGGCTGCAACATTTTACCATTCAAGTAATTGTCCTTTTTACTGTTACTCCTACAAAAATGGATGACTTCGCAATTATTAACATTGTATTCCATCTACCAGACCTTTGCCCACTCACTTAAAGTATCTTTGTTCCTCTGTAAAGTTTTACAGTCCTCCGCACACTTTGCTGTGCCACTCATCTTAGTATTGTCTGCAAAATTTGACACACAACACATGGCTCCCAACTCCAAATCATCAACTGTGAATAATTGCAGTCCCAACACTGATCCCTGAGGCACACCATCAGTTACTGATTGCCAACTAGAATAGCACTCATTTATCCTCAATCTTTGCTTCCTGTTAGTCAACCAATCCTCTATCCATGCTAATACTCTACCTGTAACACCATGTATCTTTCTCTTATGCAGCAGACTCTTATGTGGCACCTTGTCAAACACCTTTTGGAAATCTAGGTACACCACATCTACTGGGTCCCCATTGTCCACCGTCTCATAATGCCTTCATAGAATTCCATAAGATTAGTTAAGCATGACCTGCCCTTCATGAACCCATACTACATCTGCCAAATGGGACAATTTCTATCTAAATGCCTTGCTATTTCTTCTTTGCTAAAAGACCCATGCATCTTCCCCACTACAGAAGTTAAGCTAGCTATTCTATAATTCACCATCTTTTGTCCACTGTCCTTTTTAAACAGTGGCTTCACATTTTCTGTTTTCCAATCGGCTGGAACTGCCCCAGAGTCCAGCGAGTTTTGGAAAATTACCACAAGTACTCTTTTAGTACCCTGGGATGCATTCCATCAAGGCCAGAATACCTGTCTATCCTTAGCCTCATTAGATCACCCAACACTATCTCTTCCGTGATAATGATTGATTCCAGGTCCTCACCTACCTCAATCTCTTTGTCAATTACTAGCATGTTATTCGTGTCCTCCATTGTGAAGACTGACACAAAATACGTATTCAATGCCTCAACCATATCATCCTATCACATGACTAAATGCCCCTTCTCATCTTCTAAAGGATCAACGTTAATTCAGCCACTCTTTTTCATTTTATATATTTAGAGAAACATTTGCCACCTGTCCTTATATTCTGCACTAGTTTTTTCTCATGTTGTATCTTATTTTTCTTTACAGCTCTTTTTGTGGCTTTCTCTTTCAACTTGATAGCCTCCCTTATTTCTTTAGACACCGATGGCAGATTACCCCTTTTCCTTCCAGTCCTTCCTTTTCATTGAAATATACTTTTGCTGAGCACTTGAAAAACTTGCTTTGAAAGTCCTCCACTGTTCGTCAACTGTCCTACCATAAAATCTTATTAGCCAACTCCTCCTTCATCCTATTGTAATCTTCCTTGTTTTAGCACAGGACCCTGGTATTGGATTTTATCTTCACACTCTCCATCTATTTTCTAAATTCAACTACACTGAGATTGCTCCTTCCAAGAGGATGCCTAATCATGAGGTCATTAATTATTCCTGTCTCATTACACAGGACCAGATCTAGGAAAACTTGCTCCCTTGTCGATTCCATTGCATACTGTTCAAGAAGACTATCGCAGATACACTCAACAAACTCCTCCTCAAAGTTACCCTGACTGAGCTGGTTTGACCACTCGACATGTAGATTCAAATCCCCCATAATAATTGCCATACCACTTTTACAGGCATTAGTTATTTCTTTGTTTATTGCCCATCCCAATGTGTTATTATATCATGGCCTATGGACAACACGTATCAGTGACTTTCTTCTTGCCAATATCTCTTTCTCTGACTTGCTACATTGCCTCAGTAAAGCTTAGTACAAGCTGGAAGAATAGCACCTTATTTTCCGCTTAGGATTTCAGGTTTCTATTGAGGTCAATCATTTTAATCCCTGAGCACTTTTTCCCATGTCTGTTCCCCAACTCTCATGCACCCAGCCCTGTCATCACATGGGCTGCTCCCACAACCAACCCATTGTCAGCTATTAATTGCCCCCATCAGCTAACTCTTTTATGCATCTCTTGGTCTATCTAACTGTTGTTCTCTCTCTCTGAGCTCCATCTCCATCCATCATTATTCTTCTCTCCTTCCCCATCCCATCTTCAGCATATATAGCAATCTTCTTCCAGCTACAATCCATTCTAAAGAAGGGTCACTGGATCTGAAATGTTAACTCTGTTTTCTCTGCATTGATGCTGCTAGACCTGCTGAGTTTTTCTAATAATTTGTTTTTGTTTCTGTTTTTGATTTCCAGCATCCACAATCTTTTTTTAATATCATTTACATGTTACACTGAAGTAATTTACCAAGCCTCCTTTGACAGCATCCTCCAAGTCTATGTTCTCAGCCACCTAAAAAAACAAGGACAACAGATGCATGCAAACACCACCAGCTGCTAGTTGTCTCCAAGCTACAAGTATGGATTGCAGCAGTTCAAGAGGACATTTTACCATCACCTTCTTCAGAACAGTTTTAGATGGGCAACAAATGCTGGCTTCACTAGCCATACTCACATTCCATGAACAAATAAACAATCTTAACCTATCACTTTATTCTTCTGTTCCTTTCTCCCACATATTCTAGCTGTCTCTTAAATGCATTCATGATTCACCTGAACTATTTGAAATACAGCATCCTAGCCATATTCTTTGGGCAAAGAACTTTTCCTGAATGTTTTCCTTGATTCCTGAATACAAATTACCTATTCACTTGTTTGGAATGAATGAGGGAAAGTAATATTTAAATTTTGTGTTGTGCTGCAGGCAGTTTCAGACACAGCACTTAAGCAATGTGTGATGATTTCCTGGAAGTGGTCTTACAAAACTGACTGTATTTTAATTTGTAGAACTTCAATTTGAACTACATTATTCAGTTCACAATGAATTGAATATGAACATCTTCTGATAACCATAAACTGTCCAACCTGTTAAGTGTATACAGGTGTGGGGTATGATGTTGCAATCAAAAATGTGTGATTCTATTGCTAAAGTTTTAAATTAGTTTGTATTCTGCTTCGATTGATAATCTTTGGCATTGTATTTATAAAACTGGTACATATGTTTCAATGAATAACATGAATTATTCTAATTACATTGATTTAACTGATCAAATACTCTTCAGTTAACTTTATCTTGAAACTTGAAGTGAAACCTAGCCTTAGACTTAACATTTAAATTGCAATCAAAATTATGTTTAGCAAGGTCAAATTACTCTTATCATTTAGCTATTGCACTACATTCAGCTTTTCCTGATGATTTGATACCTTACTAAAGACAAAGGTGAGACCAACAGCTGCGAATTTAGTCTATGGAAAATATATTTCAAAAAAGAATTTGTTGATTGATTGGGAAGACTGTAATAAGTCTTTTGTTGAAAAATGTCTGGAAATGATATGAGGCACTGTATTTCTAAAGAAAGATCTAGGAAAAGACATTTGTATGTTATAACTATGTGTTTTTACATGTCAGTGGTAAGTATTGTTGTACAATTTAACAGGAGTGCCAATTTGAGGTTTTGAATGCAGCTGTAGTAAACTGATACCATCTGTAAATGACTGACAAAGAACTACAATGAAAGATTCACAATGATTAGATTGTAACAATTTCCCACAGCTTTACAATAAAAGGATGAAACACCTTCTGCTTATAGGTTTTATTGATACTGTTAAAAATAAATTTTAAAAGGTTTCCATTATATTTCTTCTACCAGTCCTTTTCTCTAACGTTTTAATATTCACCTTCCAAACCCTTGACCACTACCATCTGAAGGATAAGGCAGATACATGAAACACAACCACCTTCAAGCTCCCTTCCAAGCCACTCTCAATCCTGACTTTGAAATAAATCACTATTTTATCAATTTAACACACCCATAATGCATTATGACATTGACAGGCAGGATTATTTTGTCTGGCTTGAGAGGGCTCTTGTGACACTCTGGTAGTCTCTCTAACTCTGTGCCAGAAAATCCTGGTTTAAGTTCCAGGAGGTGTATTGTAACATGTCTGAACAGATTGATTAAAATAACTGTATTGCTTGGCTTAAATCTATCAGCTGGTTATTGACTTTGCTTATTTCTTCTCCATAATTCTGAAACTTTGTAAACTTGCTGGGAGATTTGTCAACTTTAGATAATGGTTCTTCAATCTCAACAATTTCTAACCTTTATAACAAATAACAAGAACAGTGTACAGTGTAGAGATAGTCACAAATTTATGCATAAACAGTGGATCATTGGATACATTTTTTTGTTTGAACGGGTCTTTTGAAGTCTGAGTAGAGAAATGTGTTATTTTATAAAGGATTAAAAGTAGCTGATCCTCTTTTGCTGAAAAATAATGGACTGCATTATATCTGAAAGTCTATGGTTAAGGTATGATAATAGAAAAATGCAGTTTTTGAGATTATTTTTTGCATCTGTGAATAACTTTAAAGCTTAAGCATTGCCCATCATTAGAAATGTTTAAAGTAAGTACAGTAGTGTTTCATTGAGAACTTAATAGCAATGTGGTAAGGATAATTGCTTTTAATATGTAATCAAATGATGCAAATTTGACAAAAACCTTTTGTCTGATAAATATTGAATTATTAAGCATTAACATTAATTCAATTAGTATTCAAAGTGTTAGAATTAAAAGCAAGAGTATTTTGATAACCAATCAGGCAATAATGCTCAGGATGACTGTCTTGAACTATGATAAATTGGTGTAACTAAATTGCTGTACAAAGGTGATTTCTTTACACTGAATCACCATTTGCTGTTTTAGATGTAAACTGAAATGAAAAGCAACAGATTGCTTAACTTTTGTTTCTGCATTTGTTGATTTTTCTTTACCAAATTTTACATGCCAGAAATAGTGATTTACATTGTACAGTAAGTTCCTGCTTTATGTTGACCCATAACATTATCCTACATTAAGCTTGTTAACAAGGTCATGTCAGTAAACGGTTCAACGTCGGTTTCACTTTAGTACCATTTGCCAGACATCCAAATCTGAGGCTTGTTTGCTCAGATGACTTTCTCCTCAATAATTGGTTTCATATGCCTCCAAACATGTATCCCCTTAGGCTTCATGTTCACCTCCTATCCCAGTCTCATCTCCTTCCTGGTTTCTCTCTCTCTCAGTCTAGTCATCCTCCCATCCTGGTCTTCTGGCTTGCTTAACCCTGGCCAAGTCTCCCCAATCTTGATATCATCTCCTTGCTTCCTGCTTATTTTCAGCCTGGCCTTGGCTCCCCCTGCGGCCTACTTCCCATCTCTTTCCTTAGTTTAGCCTCCAGGTATGTTTTTTTTCCCCTACTGATTTTGCTCCTGAATTTGCACTGAGATCCTAGACTTCATTTATTAACATAATTTTGTCAGTGCATGTAGTTCTGCGGATCTGGCTGCGACTTTCAATGACCAACTTCTGCTATTAAATGGAATGTGGCCAATTGAACAATAAAAGTGAGTGTAGAATGTTGTTAAATTATTGTAATGTTTTCTTTTATATTCAATATTGCATATTATTTACAACTTATTTCAGTTATGAATGGAGTACAGTGCAGTATTTCAACTTTTATATTGATGTTTGTTGCCATGTGAGAAACATCTGAAGGAACCTAACTCTAGCATTAATACTGATCCTTAAAAAAAACATGATTTATTAAAGCCACTTTTCTTCAAATTTTATCTTTCAGGAATGTGAATACAATTTTAAAATGAGGACTTTAGTGTATTAATTTACACGAGTAATATTTCTTTTGGCCGTACACATTATTATACAAATGCACCAGTTACACAGTTGATTGTATTCTGCCCTCAAGGCCAAAGATTGTTGGTTCTATATTCATTTTAGAAACCTGAGCACAAAAATCTGTACTGATCCTGTATTGTAAGACTTAGTGCTGTAGTGTAACAACTGTTAGCTGTTGATCAAAGCAGTCAAGGCCCTGCCTATTCCTCAGGAGGTTGTAATAGATCCTTTTGCAAAAGTAACTTTTTTGAGGACGAGTAGGGATGCAATCCCTTGATGTCTTGGCCAATATTTAGTCCACAATTAGCATCACTAAAGCAGATACCTGGTCACATTCAAAAACATATTGCTGCAGAAACTCAGCACGTATGGAATCATCTGTGGGGAAAAAACAGAGTTACTGTTTCAAATCCAGTTACTCTTCTTCAGAACTGGTCACATTGTTAGAGTAATAGAGATGTACAGCACGGAAACAGACCCTCTTGGTCCAACTCGTCCATGCCAACCACTTATCCTAAATGTTTCAAATCCAGTTACCCTTCTTCAGAACTGGTCACATTGTTAGAGTAATAGAGATGTACAGCACGGAAACAGACCCTCTTGGTCCAACTCGTCCATGCCAACCACTGATCCTAAATTGGTCTTGTACTATTTTGTTTGTGGACACTGTCAGTGGACAATTTGGCTGCCACATTTTCTACATTACAACAGTGAGTACATTTTAACAACAAACCTGAAAAAAAGCAATGTCTTTGTGAAGCTGAAGCAAAATAGCATGATAGTATAATATTAGCACAAAAATATCAATGGCTGTACAATGTTCCCTGTTTTACTAGAACTTTTAAAAAATTTGCTAGGATCATAGAATACCATAGCAGAAAGTAGCTATTTAACCTGGATGAACCTGGATGCTTACAGCATCCTTGTTCTGCCTTGTCTTTTTGTGCTTTGGTCCTACAACCTGACCTTAAAGGCTCATAGGATTTGTGCCGTACCTTGCCTTTCAGACACAAAGGTGGACAGCTTATGCTTGCTAGGTAAAAACAATGACTGCAGATGCTGAAAACCAAATACTGGATTAGTGATGCTGGAAGAGCACAGCAGTTCAGGCAGCATCCAACGAGCAGCGAAATCGACGTTTCGGGCAAAAGCCCTTCATCAGGAATAAAGGCAGTGAGCCTGAAGCGTGGAGAGATAAGCTAGAGGATGGTGGGGGTGGGGAGAGAGTAGCATAGAGTACAATGGGTGAGTGGGGGAGGAGATGAAGGTGATAGGTCAAGGAGGAGAGGGTGGAGTGGATAGGTGGAAAAGAAGATAGGCAGGTCGGACAAGTCCGGACAAGTCAAGGAGACAGTAACTGAGCTGGAAGTTTGAAACTAGGATGAGGTGGGGGAAGGGGAAATGAGGAAGCTGTTGAAGTCCACATTGATGCCCTGGGGTTGAAGTGTTCCGGGGCGGAAGATGAGGTGTTCTTCCTCCAGGCGTCTGGTGGTGAGGGAGGGGCGGTGAAGGAGGCCCAGGACCTCCATGTCCTCGACAGAGTGGGAGGGGGAGTTGAAATGTTGGGCCACGGGGCGGTTTGGTTGAACGGTGCGGGTGTCTCGGAGATGTTTCCTAAAGCGCTCTACTAGGAGGCGCCCAGTCTCCCCAATGTAGAGGAGACCACATCGGGAGCAACGGATACAGTAAATGATATTGGTGGATGTGCAGGTGAAACTTTGATGGATGTGGAAGGCTCCTTTAGGGCCTTGGATAGAGGTGAGGGAGGAGGTGTGGGCACAGGTTTTACAGTTCCTGCGGTGGCAGGGGAAAGTGCCAGAATGGGAGGGTGGGTCGTAGGGGGCTGTGGACCTGACCAGGTAGTCACGGAGGGAACGGTCTTTGCGGAAGGCGGAAAGGGGTGGGGAGAGAAATATATCCCTGGTGGTGGGGTCTTTTTGGAGGTGGCGGAAATGTCGGTGGATGATTTGGTTGATGCGAAAGTTTGTAGGGTGGAAGGTGAGCACCAGGGGCATTCTGTCCTTGTTACGGTTGGAGGGGTGGGGTCTGAGGGTGGAGGTGCGGGATGTGGACGAGATGCATTGGAGGGCATCTTTAACCACGTGGGAAGGGAAATTGCGGTCTCTAAAGAAGGAGGCCATCTGGTGTGTCCTATGGTGGAACTGGTCCTCCTGGGAGCAGATACGGCGGAGGCGGAGAAATTGGGAATACGGGATGGCATTTTTGCAAGAGATAGGGTGGGAAGAGGTGTAATCCATCTTCCTCCACACCGGCACCACTCCCCACCTCTTCCTCCGCTACATTGATGACTGCATTGGCGCCACCTCGTGGGAAGAGGTGTTATCCAGGTAGCTATGGGAGTCAGTAGGTTTGTAAAAAATGTCGGTGTCAAGTCAGTTGTCATTAATGGAGATGGAGAGGTCCAGGAAGGGGAGCGAGGTGTCAGAGATAGTCCAGGTAAATTTAAGGTCAGGGTGGAATGTGTTGGTGAAGTTGATGAATTGCTCAACGTCCTCGTGGGAGCACGAGGTGGCGCCAATGCAGTCATCAATGTAGCGGAGGAAGAGGTGGGGAGTGGTGCCGGTGTAATGGCATGGATATCCATGGATATCCAATCCCTCTACACCTCCATTCGCCATGACCAGGGCCTCCAAGCCCTCCGCATTTTCCTCTCCAGACGTCCCCAACAGTACCCTTCCACTGACACTTTCATTCGTTTGGCCGAACTGGTCCTCACCCTTAACAATTTCTCCTTTGAATCCTCCCACTTCCTCCAGACCAAAGGCGTAGCCATGGGCACACATATGGGCCCCAGCTATGCATGTCTCTTTGTTGGCTATGTAGAACAGTTGATCTTCCGTAATTACACCGGCACCACTCCCCTACAAACCTTTGCATCAACCAAATCATCCACCGACATTTCCGCCACCTCCAAAAAGACCCCACCACCAGGGATATATTTCCCTCCCCACCCCTTTCCGCCTTCCGCAAAGACTGTTCCCTCCGTGACTACCTGGTCAGGTCCACAGCCCCCTACGACCCACCCTCCCATTCTGGCACTTTCCCCTGCCACCGCAGGAACTGTAAAACCTGTGCCCACACCTCCTCACTCACCTCTATCCAAGGCCCTAAAGGAGCCTTCCACATCCATCAAAGTTTCACCTGCACATCCACCAATATCATTTACTGTATCCGTTGCTCCCGATGTGGTCTCCTCTACATTGGGGAGACTGGGCGCCTCCTAGCAGAGCGCTTTAGGGAACATCTCCGAGACACCCGCACCGATCAACCAAACCGCCCCGTGGCCTAACATTTCAACTCCCCCTCCCACTCTGCCGAGGACATGGAGGTCCTGGGCCTCCTTCACCGTCCCTCCCTCACCACCAGACGCCTGGAGGAAGAATGCCTCATCTTCCGCCTCGGAACACTTCAACCCCAGGGCATCAATGTGGACTTCAACAGCTTCCTCATTTCCCCTTCCCCCACCTCATCCTAGTTTCAAACTTCCAGCTCAGTAACTGTCTCCTTGACTTGTCCGGACTTGTCCGACTTGCCTATCTTCTTTTCCACCTATCCACTCCACCCTCTCCTCCTTGACCTATCACCTTCATCTCCTCCCCCACTCACCCATTGTACTCTATGCTACTCTCTCCCCACCCCCACCCTCCTCTAGCTTATCTCTCCACGCTTCAGGCTCACTGCCTTTATTCCTGATGAAGGGCTTTTGCCCGAAACGTCGATTTCGCTGCTTGTTGGATGCTGCCTGAACTGCTGTGCTCTTCCAGCACCACTAATCCAGCTTATGCTTGCTGTCAACAGTCATCAGTCAAGGCAGTGGACATATTGGTATGTGGCACGCAGTGCTACATCAGTGTTACATTGTAACATGCTTCAAGCAAATGGCAATGTCTCAATCTATGGTCCCCCTTGACATCCATGGAGACACCCTTCAAGCAGGGAGTACTGCCACAGTCAATGAAGAGCAGCCTCTGATATTGATCTGGTCAGTCACCAATTAGGGGGTTCAGGGTCAGGAGATCCAAACCTCTATAACCTAAATAATGGGCTATGTCATTCTTTCAACAGTTGGGGACAAGTATAGATATCAGTCAAGGATATGGCCACTGAGGCTGAAACTTTAAGGTTAGGGTTAGAGTTGACTGGGATTCTTGGTAAAGTTCAAACCCTTGGGGTTGACAGGGAGGACTGCCAAGAAGGGAAGACTTATATTTGAGAATTCATTAATAATAAAAGGCTGAGCCCGAGATTTTCTGCTGAAGGAGTGACCTGTGCTTTTTTTCACCCTTCTGTAAATAATAAGTATGCGATGGAGTTAGATATGGCTGTGATCAAACATGGAATGGGTAGACTAAGTTTTTGTTTTGTGAGAAAGGGGACTTCAGTTGAATGAAGAGAGACCCTTCAAAGGGCAACAGCGTGACACAGACACCATACATTAGAATTGAAACACATCTGTTATGTGAAACCTAGTCATTACCCTCCTGTCTGAAGTCCACATCCTTGCTCCAACTACTCTTGACTACATTGTGCAAGATTATGAATCAATCCCACGAATGACTGATGCAGTTGTAATGTTTGGTTACATGGATAGATTGATTCTATTGCTAAAGTAGCAAGCAACTTTACATCACCAATGGCCTGCATATGGTGTAGTTCAAACCTTGGACTGTCCAACATTTTATAGTACTAAGGATAGCTGGGCTCTCTAACGTCAATGTTCAGTTGTGGTTGCATAGATATACAGACACACACATTTAAATGTGATAACTTCTTGTTTTGATTTACTTGGGAAACTGCACTGATACTTGAATTTCACTATTCTGGGGTCATCCCAAAGTTAGATATTTAATCAAAGTATTCAAAGTCCCCGATTTTTCTGTCTGATGAATCAATTTAGAGAACACACTGACCAGGTTTCTGTTTTTAAGAAGGACTACTTATTACAAATACATTGATTCGAACCACAAAGTTATAGATTATCAACATATAACTCAACTAGTTGAAACTCTAAGTCCTCTCTTAAACCCCTAAATACATATAAAGGCAGACCGAGACAAACAAAAAACAATTAAAACTCTGGGTGGAAGAGAAAATATCAGGGATAGCATCAGATGACAGGAATTGATAAGGTGTCCTTTTTGCTTCCTAAAACCTTCTGTTTTCTGAACTCTTTTTATTTCCAGAGTCTTTCAGTTCTTTGTGGGAGATATGAGGTAGTTAGCACACAGGTTGTAAGTTACTGGTTAAAGGCAACAGCTTACAGGAGCTTGTGAGAAAGAATATGGAGCTGTCATCTAGGCTTTGGTTACTTCACTGCAAAGGGAGAATGGGAGAGAGACCCTGAAGTGAATGTACATTTTTTTGGTTGTGAGAGTTGCATCAAGCTTTTTGGAAGGATTCTTGCTTTGGTACCAAGTGAGATTTCTCACTGTATCTTAACAATGCACTTTGTTAACTATTTAGTTCATCTCTATGGGATCTCTCACATCCGATTCTAAATCCATCTTACCATGTGCAGATCCAGGAATAGCTCGGCGCTCACTGCATATCAACCAAAAAAAACTGATATCTCTTCCACTTTTGAAAGGCTGGTGTATACCCATATAGCATTGTTTCCTTTCACCATAGCCACAAAGCCATGCTACTCAAGGCACATAGCATATGGTTGACATGCCTTGCACAAACAAATCCATGAAGCCACAAAGATTGCCTGTCATTAGCTACATCCCATCTAAGCACCTTTTCTAAGTTACCATCACGCTTTCCAAAACACTCATTGGACGTACACATCTTGTCATTGTCCTGTAAGGGAACATTACATACAGACAAGCAGTCAGAGAAATCTAAGCATGAACTTTGATTGATGGGCAACAAAAGGGACCACAGAGGAAACAAAGTGCAGGCTGCTGTTTGTTCCGACATTGTGAGTCCTTGACCTTGACAGTCCATGATGGTCTTTTGCACCCAGATAGTATCTGCCGGATAGAAGAAGAGTCCAAAGAAGAGTCTTACTGATTAAATCAAGTTAACTTTTTCTCTTCACAGATGCTGCCAAACCTGCTGAGTTCATCCAGCACTTTGTTTTTATTTCAGATATCTAGCATCTGCAGTATTTTGGTTTTAATTTAGTATCCACTGGAACTGTGTGTCAATCAAATCATGTCTGCCTTGTAGAAACTGCTGCCTCACAGCTGAACTCTGCCATGCACAAGGAGAACTTCCTCCAGCTCAAAGACCCCATTTCTTCTTGAACGATGTTCCCCTGGTTCGTCCATAACTACTACCTTGCCTCATTGCCTGCTCCAGTTGTGCAGAACACAGGACGCCATGATTGATTGAATTAAGTTGAATTAGCTTTATTTGTTACATGTACAGTACTCACGTGAGTACAGTGAGAAGTTTACAAATTGCCTCATATGGTACCATCTTAGGTACGAGATACCAAGGTACAGATTCTTGATTACACATTCTTAGGAAAAGAATATTAGAAAATAAGAAGTCCAAAAAGGACCTTCAAAAGTGCAAAATCATAGTAATGAATTAGAAAAATGAAGAGATTAAGAAGTTCAGATTAACAGTCCTTCCATGATAAGGTAATAAAAGAAAAAAAATTAAGACAAAGCCCACTTAGTCCATTTCATGATTCTGGTCTCAATGACCTGACCACCCTCCACACTTAGAATCTTGGACCTGATCCAGCACGATGCTGAAGAAAATGCCATATGAAGACTGACTGAAGCTGCTACAAGGAGACTCAGACCGATGCTAATGAAAACAGCAATTGAAGCCACCAAAAGAACTCGCAGGTCACTGCTAAGGCCACCTAAAGGAATCCCAGGCTGGACCAAACCAGCCACATTTTCGCAAAGACACTGCAGAGGCCTTAAGGAAAACCTGGACCATTGTAATCCCAGGCCCGGACCAATGTTGCCTTCAGTCACGAAGAACGGCTGGATCCCCACGGCATTCTCCACTGCAGCAATCTCATGGAACCACCTCCTTATCTGAACCTGCCAAAAGAAGGTAAGATGAACTTGACTTTGAGCAGGTGCTAGGACCACCTTGATAGTAGCTGCCGAGAACCCGAACATGCCTCCAACATCTCTGCCATATGTTTGCGCTGCTGTTCCCTAATGCCGCTGATGCCGTTGCCATGACCAAGCTATCGTACTCACTGTCCTGGTGATACTGGAGAGTCGGAGATGTCCAAGCTCTGAAGTTAATCTTCAAAATCTGTACCATCTGCTTCACCACAGCTCTGGTTACAACAGGTACACCAACTTGGTGAAGGTGTCATGCCAGCTGAGTAGTAAATTCATAACTTCCAAAGGGAGTCTGCTGTACTTTGACCCCTTCCCATCTTAGACCTACTTACACCATTCCATTTGTTGCACTCATTAGAATTCATCATATTTACATGACACATGCTGCAGCAATATTCTTGTGGCATTCTTGAAAATTCCACAAGTGAACAGGTGCTTTTGAAGAAGCCTTTATGTAGTTGAGAACAAAGATGGTGATGGGAGGGTGGAGAGCAGCAGAAACACAAGTCTCAATGAATTACAGTAATTTGTCTTGCTCAAAAGGAAGCGGCTCTTTCTTCTCTCTTTTGTTTAAGACAAGGATTCTGGATAATCCAAGATGGAGGATGGGAAAATTTTATGGCTGTAACAGCTGCTCCTTTTTTTTGAGGTATTTTAGGTGCTGGAGGCGATTTCCTCGAATTCCAGGAGCAGCAAATGCTGTTGCATTGTTTTGGAACTTTGGAAAAAAAAGTCAAAACAACAGCAATTTTAAAAGGGAGAAGAATAGTCAAAGGAAGCAAATGGTGAGGACAGTGCAGGAGAGAGGGAGAGAGAGAGAGAACTTGCACAGTTACTGCCTTTGCTCTTTTGAATTCATATATCACTGGACATCGGAGTGTGTCTGGGAAAATTAACAAACAGTGAAATTCACAACTAATCTTAGAGGAACCTGTTTGGGCGAAGTTCACAGCACAGAATCAGATAAGTTAATCATTGTTTTAAGTGTGTTCAAGAGAAAGGCTGCAGTAGTGAGTAGAGTGGGTTCTTTCTTGATTATATGTTTTTGGAGATTGTCTCTTGATTAAACTTAAAATATAAGTCATAACTATTAATTTAACCTGGGGCAGTGTTTTGTAGAGGAATAAGATGGTGTTTTTTTCTGGGTCTGTAGATTGTGAAGGAGCAAAAATGGCCTTTTGTACAGTGATATGCATTTCTTGTCAGATGTGGGAGTTTAGAGAGAGTTTAAGGGTTACTGCATATTGTATCTGTCATAAATGCTGGAGGCTGTGAATCTTATCAGATCGAATGGATCGGTTGGAGAGACAGTTAGAAGCAATGAGGAATTTGCAACAGCAACAGTAATTGATGGATGGCAGTTATAGGAAGAGGGGAAAGTCTTAGATACAGTCACATAGATGGGTTAACTCTAGGAAAGGTAAGAGAGATAGCATCTAGCGCAGGAGTCTTTTGTGGATATACCCATTTCAAACAGGTATGCTGTTTTGGAAAATGTAGGGGGTGATGGATTCTCAGGGGAACATGGCACGAAAAGTCAAGTTTCTGGTGTTGAGACTGGCTGCAATGCAACGAGGGGTACGTTGGCTTCCAAGAGATCAATTGTGTTAGGGGATTCTGTATTCCGAGGTATAGACAGATATTTCTGTGGCCAGTAACGAAAAATCAGAATGGTGTGTTGCTTCCCTGGTGTCAGGATCAAGGATGTCTCAGAGGGGGTGCAGAATATTCTCACGGCGGAGAGGGGCCAGCAAGAGATCATTGTCTACATCGGAAGCAACAACATAGGAAGGGAAAAGGTTGAGATTCTCAAGGGGAGATTACAGAGAGTTAGGCAGGAATTTAAAAAGGGTTACTCCCGGTGCTACGAGCTAGTGAGGGCAGGAATAGGAGGATAGAGCAGATTAATGCATGGCTGAGGAGCTGGTGTATGGGAGAAGGAGTCACATTTTTTTGGTCATTGGAATCTCTTTTGGGGTAGAAGTGATCTGTACCTAAATTGGAAGGGGAATAATATACTGGCAGGGAAATTTGGTAGAGCTGCTCGGGGGGATTTAAACTCGTAAGGTTGGGGGTGGTGGGGGTTGGAGGTGGGACCCAGGGAGATAGTGAGGAAAGAGATCAATCTGAGACTAGTACACTTGAGAACAGAAGCGAGTCAAACAGTCAGGGCAGGCAGGGACAAGGTAGGACTAATAAATTAAACTGCATTTATTTCAATGCAAAGGGGCCTAACAGGGAAGCAGATGGACTCAGGGCATGGTTAGGAACATGGGACTGGGATATCATAGCAATTTCAGAAACATGGCTCAGGGATGGGGAGGACTGACAGCTTAATGTTCCAGGATACAAATGCTACAGGAAGGATAGAAAGGGAGGCAAGTGAGGAAGGGGAGTGGCATTTTTGATAAGGGATAGCATTGCAGCTGTGCTGAGGGAGGATATTCGGGAACTATATCCAGGGAAGTTATTTGGGTGGAACTGAGAAATAAGAAAGGGATGATCACTTTATTGGGATTGAATTATAGACCCCCTAATAGCCAGAGGGAAATTGAGAAACAAACTTGTAAGGAGATCTCAGCTATCTGTAAGAATAATAGGGTGGTTATGGTAGGGGATTTTAACTTTCCAGACATAGACTGGGACTGCCATAGTGTTAATGGTTTAGATGGAGAGGAATTTGTTAAGTGCATACTAGACAATTTTCTGATTCAGTAAGTGGATGTACCTACTAGAAAAGGTGCAAAACCTGACCTATATAAGGCAGGGCAGTGACTGAGGTGTCAGTGGGGGAGCACATTGGGCTCAGTGACCATAATTCTATTCATTTTAAAATAGTGATGAAAAAGGGTAGACCAAATCTAAAAGTTGAAGTTCTAAATTGGAGAAAGGCCAATTTTGACGGTATTAGGCTAGAACTTTTGAAAGCTGTTTGGGGGCAGATGTTCGCAGGTAAAGGGATGGCTGGAAAATGGGAAAAAATAATGACTGCAGATGCTGGAAACCAGATTCTGGAAAATGGGAAGCCTTCAGAAATGAGATAACGATAAACCAGAAAAAGTATATTCCTGTCAGGGTGAAAGGAAAGACTGGTAGGTGTAGGGAACGCTGGATGACTAAAGAAATTGAGGGTTTGATTAAGAAAAAGAAGGAAGCATATGTCAGGTATAGACAGGATAGATCGAGTGAATCCTTAGAAGAGTATAAAGGAAGTAGGAGTATACTTGAAGGAAATCAGGAGGGCAAAAAGGGGACATGAGATAGCTTTGGCAAATAGAATTAAGGAGAATCCAAAGGGTTTTTACAAATACATTAAGGACAAAAGGGTAACCAGGGAGAAAATAGGGCCCCTCAAAAATCAGCAAGGTGGCCTTTATGTGGAGCCACAGAAAATGAGGGAGATACTAAATGAGTATTTTGCAGCAGTATTTGCTGTGGAAAAGGATATGGAAGATATAGACTATAGGGAAATAGATGGTGACATCGTGCAAAATGTCCAGATGACATAGGAGGAAGTGCTGGATGTCTTGACACGGGTAAAGGTGGATAAATCCCCAGGACCTGATCAGGTGTACCCGAGAACTCTATGGGAAGCTAGAGAAGTAATTGCTGGGTCACTTGCTGAGATATTTGTATCATCAATAGTCACAGGTGAGGTACCGGAAGACTGGAGGTTGGCAGACGTGGTGCCACTGTTTAAGAAGGGTGGTAAGGATAAGCCATGAAACTATAGACCAGTGAGCCTGATGTCGGTGGTGGGCAAGTTGTTGGAGGGAATCCTGAGGGACCGGATGTACATGTATTTGGAAAGGCAAGGACCGATTAGGGATTGTCAAACATGGCTTTGTGCATGGAAAATCATGTCTCTCAAATTTGCTTAAGTTTTTTGAGAAAGTAACAAAGAGGATTGATGAGGGCAGAGCAGTAGATGTGATCTATATGGACTTCAGTAAGGCGTTCGACAAGGTTCCCCATGGGAGACTGATTAGCAAGGTTAGATCTCATGGAATATAGGGAGAACTAGCCATTTGGATACAGAACTGGCTCAAAGGTAGAAGACAGAGGGTGGTAGTGGAGGGTTGTTTTTCAGACTGGAGGCCTGTGACCAGTGGAGTACCACAAGGATTGGTGCTAGGTCCTCTACTTTTTGTCATTTTACATAAATGATTTGGATGCGAGCATAAGAGGTACAGTTAGTAAGTTTGCAGATGACACCAAAATTGGAGGTATAGTGGACACCGAAGAAGGTTACCTCAAATTACAACAGATGGGCCAATGGGCTGAGAAGTGGCAGATGAAGTTTAATTCAGATAAATGTGAGGTGCAGTATTTTGGGAAAGCAAATCTTAGTAGGACTTATGCACTTAATGGTAAGGACCTGGGGAATGTTATTGAACAAAGAGACCTTGGAGTGCAGGTTCATAGCTCCTTAAAAGTGGAGTCACAGGTTGATAGGATAGCGAAGAAGGCATTTGGTATGCTTTCCTTTATTGGTCAGAGTATTGAGTACAGGAGTTGGGAGGTCATGTTGCAGCTGTACAGCACATTGGTTGGACCACCTTTGGAATATTGCGTACAATTCTGGTCTCCTTCCTATCGGAAGGATGTGAAACTTGAAATGGTTTTGAAAAGATTAACAAGGATGTTGTCAGGGTTGGAGTATTTGTGCTATACTGTGGTGTATATTACAGATGGGATGATACCCTATTCTCATCGTTAAATCCATTCCTAACTCGTTTACCTTCTATTGGCTCAAAGATAGAAGAGTAGAGCGTTGTTTTTCAATTGGAGGCCTGTGACCAGTGGTGTGCCACAAGGATCTGTGTTGGTTCCACTACTTTTCGCCATTTATATAAATGATTTGGATGTGAGGTATAGTTAGTAAGTTTGCAGATGACACCAAAATTGGAAGTGTAGTGGACAGCGAAGGAGGTTACCTCCAATTACAACGGATCTTGATCAGATGAGCCATTGGGCTGAGGAATGTCAGATGGAGTTTAATTTAGATAAATACGAGGTGCTGCGTTTTGGGAAAACAACACTTTGCAGAACTTATACACTTAATGGTAAGTTCCTAGGAAGTGTTGCTGAAAAAAGAGACCTTGGAGTGCAGGTACATAGCTCCTTGAAAGTAGAGTCACAGGTAGACAGGATAGTGAAGAAGGTGTTTGGTATGCTTTCCTTTATTGGTCAGAGTATTGAGTACAGAAGTTGGGAGGTCATGTTGCGGCTGTACAGGACATTGGTTGGACCACCTTTGGAATATTGCATGCAATTCTGGTCTCTTTCCTATTGGAAGGATGTGAAACTTGAAATGGTTTTGAAAAGATTAACAAGGATGTTGTCAGGGTTGGAGTATTTGTGCTATAGGGAGAGGTCGAATAGGCTGGGGCTGTTTTCCCTGGAGCATCGGAGGCTGAGTGGTGTCCTTTATAGAGGTTTATAAAATCATGAGGGGGATGGATATGATAAATAGACAAAGTCTTTTCCCTGGGGTGGGGGAATCCAAAACTAGAGGACATAGGCTTAGGGTGAGAGGGGAAAGATATAAAAAAATCTAAGGACAACTTTTTCACGCAGAGGGTGGTATGTGTATGGAATGAGCTGCCAGAGGGTGGAGGCTGGTACAATTGTAATATTTTAAAGGCATCTGGATGGTTATGCGAATAGGAAGAGTTTGGAGGGTTATGGGCTAGGTGCTGGCAGGTGGGACTAGATTTGGTTGGGATATTTGGTCGGCATGGACAAGTTGAATTGAAGGGTCTGTTTCTGTGCTGTATAACTCTGGCACTCCACTTAGAGACAGAGTCATAATGTGTCCATGAAGACAGTCAGACAATTATATGCCTGAGGCATCAGTGTCCCAACCATGCCTCTGTGGAAGATTGCCTAATGCCCCTGAAAAATCTGCCTGCTGCTCTTATAGCTTGTACACTTCAATGGAGTCCCTAATTGCTGGGGTCTTTGCCTACCTGGGAGCTGATCTCTGGCATTCCTTTCATGTCAGCAATCTTGGGTGTTTCTCCAATAGTAGCTGCAGAGATGTGGCAGTGAAGTGCTCACCATTATGTATTACCAACTCGAATCCTTCTAATGTACCCATCAAGTTGTCCGTATCTGTGCTTTTGGGTGGGGTTACAGGAGTCAATCTAGTTGGTGCTTCCTCTGAAGCATCCATATTTCCTTTCTCAGAGGTGGAAAGAAACTGATGAAGAAGCAGTGCTCCGAAAGCTAGTGCTTCCAAATAAACCTATTGGACTATAATCTGGTGTTGTGTGATTTTTAACTATGGCTGCTCCACTGATACTTCGAGAAAACAAAAGGTAGCCATTATGGCATGATAATCATACAATCATAGTGCAGGTATTGGGAAAATAGCATAACAATGACTAATTTTCTTACTGGGTTGCTTGCATGGAAATTTCAGCATCTCCACATGACTGGTCCTCGAGTTCAGTCATCAGGACTAGAATCCTCTCTTCATAGGAGACAAGGAGCTGAATGTTGGAACCCCTATACTTAGCAAGGTTCTTTCTGCCCTATTATGTGCTCTTTTCTTCTGGAAGGAGAGGGAGTGTTTGAGTGATATAAAAGGCACAGCTGTTAATAGTGTTATAAGTAGAGAAAAGGTGTTGAGGTATCGTAAGTGAGTGAGTGGACAGAACAGAAATCGTGAAGGGTTATTAGGGTTAGGGTGCTGGGATGGACAAGAGCAAATGAGGGTGGATGTTGCTTGCAACACTGAGAGTGGTAGAACATGAGCCTTAGAGGTAGGTACATGCAGTAGCAGTGACAGAGTGAGTGTGATACGAGAGAGAAGATAGTGGCACTTATCCTGGCAGACCATTTGTTGAATTGCTCCAAGTTCCTCCACAGTGTGGTGATCGTACAAGCCCAAGTGTAAATCTTGGCTCATGCTTTCAGGGTCTGGTATAGTGGTCTCCTCTATCAGTCCTGGGGGAAGAGAACGTCTCTCTATGCACCACCACACCTACAAGGACCTGCAGGTCCCTGTCACAAAGTGGGCACCAATTTACCCTTATTTCCTATGACTAAAGCAAATTCCTCTGACTATGTAGAATGGCAATGAACTACCAATACTTTACCAAGTGCTCAATGGTCTTTTTTTAAAGGTGCTGCAGCAGGGAGTCCAGCACACTCTGGCTGTGGCAAATACTTCTGCGTATGGTTTGTGGGAGATTTGGGCTAGCATCAATGAGAGGGGCCTCTTAGAGTACATAGTTAATCAGGTAAATTTGGGACGATCATGCAAGAATTTGCTAGGCCTTGCAGGGAGAAATCTTCCATGAAACTCAATGAAATTGCTCGGTCACTGAATATTTGTTTTCTTATCTCATGGAATGTGGATTTTGATGGCTGGGCTAGCATTCATTGCCTGGCACTAATTACCTTTGAAAAATGGTGGTGAGTTGCCTTCTTGAATTGCTATAAATTCATGTGCTGTAGCTAGACCCACAATGCTGTTAGGGAATTCCAGAATTTTGTCATTGTGACACTGAAGTAATGATAATATACTTACAAGTCAGAATGGTGAGTGGCCTGGAGGGGAACTTGCAGCTTGTGAAGTTCCCATGCATCTTCTGCCCTTGTCTTTTGAGATGGACATAGTTATGGGTTTGGAAACTGCTCTCTAAAGAATTTTGGTGAATTTCTACAGTGCATCTTGTACATGGTACACACTGCTGAAGTTGAGAATCAGTCGTGGACGTTTATGGATGTGGTGCCAATGAAATGGATTGCTTTGTCTTGGATGATGTCAAACTTCTTGAGTGGGCAGTATTCCACCACAATCCTGATTTGGGCCTTGTGGATAGTGCCAGGCTTTATAGAGTCAGGAGGTGAATTTAGATGCCTCTCTGACTTGCTGTTGTAGCCACAGTATCTCGATGGCTCTTCCAGTTCAGTTTCTGATCAATGGATACTCCTAGATGCTGATGATGGTGGATTCAATGACAGCAACTCCATTGAATGTCAAGGGATGGTGCTTCGATTGTCTCTTGTTGCAGATGGTCATTGTATGATATTTGCTTGGTACAAAATTTACTTCCCACATTTCATCCCAAGCTTGGATATTGTCCTGATCTTGCTGTATTTATACGAAAATTGCTTCAATATCTGACTTGTCATGAACATTGGTGAACATTTCCATTTCTGACTTTGTTATTGTTGATGATGCAGCTGAAGATGGTTAGACACTAACCTGTAGAACTCCTGCAGAGATGTCCAGAAGCTGACATGACTGACCAATAATTACAACCATCTTTTTTGCGTCAGGTGAGACTCCAATCAGTGGAGTGTTTTCTGCCTGATTTCCATTGACTCCAGTTTTGTTGGGTTCCTTGATGCCAAATTTGATCAAATACAGCTTTGATGTCAAGGGTGTCAATTTCACCTCATCTCTTGAATTCAGCTCTGATGTACATGTTTGAATCAAGGCTACAATGAGGCCAGCAGCTGAGTGGCCCTGACAGAATGCAAGCAGGGTGTCAGTGAGTAGTTTATTGCTGAGCAGGTGCTGCTTGATTGCACACTTAATGGCAACCTCCATCACTTTACTGGTGATCAAGAATAAAGTGTTTGGGTGTTAATTAAATATGTTGGATTTGACTTGCTTTTTGTGTACAGTACATACCTGGGCAGCTTTCCACATTGTCATCAGATATCACTGTTGTAGCTGATATGGAACAACTTTGCGAGAGATGCAGCAAGTTCTGGAGCACTGTTGCTGGAATATTTCAGAAATTATAGCTTTTGCAGCATCCAGTAGCTCCAACTGTTTCTTGATTTCACGCAGAGAGAATTGAAGTGGTGGATGATTGACGTAAATGATGCTGGGGACTTCTGAAGGAGGCTGAGATGTTGAAGGCCTCAACAATTTCTCCCCTCATCTCACTCAGTATTCTGGAATTGATCCCATCAGGTATTTGTCCAACTTATGTCACGATACTGTGGCTTTAAGACATGTATTTTGTTTCTTTTTGTTTGAAGATACGTTTTAAGACAGAGGTGAAAAGCATTCCACTAGAGTCACTGGAGTAATTGGTTTATGGGGCCTTGGGGTTTTAAGAAAACATTGGAACAAAGCAGGCTAAATAAGTGTGGCTAAGCTCCCAAAGAATCTGGATTTTTGGTTTTAGTTTTCAGTAGTTGCTGTTGGGATCTTGAAGTGGAAACTATTTTCCCCTCTCTCTGTTACACCCAAAAGCTGGGGTTCTCTACCTGCTACTGGATGTGATGTGAGACAATCTGTTTTCTGAATTTGCTTTTTGCCAAGGGTGTGTTGATGGGATGTTACCGTATGGAACAGTTAATTATAATAGTTACTGTATCTATTATTTTTATAAGTTTTCCAGTAGAGTTAAGTTATTCCAGTTATTTCTTTCTTTTGTTGTATTTTAACTATTGTTAACGAATAAAGTATGCTTCATTTTAAACACAGGGGTTTGAATAATCAACTTACATCTGGGGCACAACACCTTAACATTTTACCTTTAAAATAAGAATAGGTTGGGGTCCAGACTATCTTAGTATTTTGAAAGTATTTGGTCTAGTCCATAACACTTAATGTTTTTTAAAACACCCAACACTTTCTTTATATTGACATGCTCTACAATAACATCATAACCCCCTCTGCATTCTCCATCCATCATGTCATTTTCCTCTGCAAATACTGATGCAAAGTACTGTATTTGCTAAAGAACTCACCCACTTCCTCTGACCCCATATATGAATTTCCTCCTTTGTCCTTGAGTGGATCTACCCTTCCCCTTGCCACTGTCTTGCACCTTATATATATAAAATACCTTGTGCTTTCTTTATATTCTTTGAGGGCTCTGTATTCAGTTCTGACACTTTTATGGTATGCCTCCTTTTTTCTTTTTTGACTGAGCTCATAATTTCTCTTGTCATCCAAGGTCCAAGGTAAACTTACCTTTCATTTGCATTGGATGATGCTGGTCCTGAACTCTAATCAACTGACCTTTAAAAGCTTCCCACATAATAGATGTAGATTTATCCTCAAGCAGCTGCCCCATATCTACATTCCTTAGTCTTGCCTAATATTGTGGTAGTTAGCCTTCCCCCAGTTTATTACTTTCGTCCGAAGATTATTTTTATCTTTATTCATAAGTAACTTAAAACTTAATGTAATTATGGTCACTGTTTCTGAAGTGCTGGCCCGGTTAAACTCCGATCATCTGGCTGGACGCATTCCCCGAAATCAGATCTACTATGGCCCCTTCACGAGTTTGACAAGTTATATGTTGCTTGAAGAAACTTGCCTGGATGTACAAAACAAATTCTCCTCATCCAAGTAACAAAGAGGATTGATGAGGGCTGAGCGGTGGCCATGATCTATATGGACTTTAGTAAGGCGTTCGATAAGGTTCTCCGTGGAAGACTGGTTAGCAAGATTAGATCTCATTGAATACAGGGAGAACTAGTCATTTGGATACAGAACTGGCTCGAAGGTAGAAGACAGAGGTGTTGGTGGGTTGTTTTTCAGACTGGAGACTGTGACCAGTGGATTGCCACAAGGATCGGTGCTGGGTCCACTACTTTTCGTCATTTATGCAAATGATTTGGATATGAATATAGGAAGTACAGTTAGTAAGTTTGCAGATGAAAACAAAATTGGAGGTGTAGTGGATAGCAAAGAAGGTTACCTCAGGTTACAACAGGATCTTGATCAGACGGGCCAATGGGCTGTGGAGTGGCGGATGGAGTTTAATTTAGATAAATGCGAGGTGCTGCATTTTGGGAAAGCAAATCTTAGCAGGACTTATACACTTAATGGTAAGGTCCTTAGGAGTGTTGCTGAACAAAGAGACGGTTGGAGTGCAGGTTCATAGCTCCTTGAAAGTAGAGTTGGAAGTAGATAGGATAGTGAAAAATGCATTTAGTATGCTTTCCTTTATTGGTCAGAGCATCGAGTATAGGGGTTGGGAGGTCATGTTGCGGCTGTACATGACATTGGTTAGGCCACTGTTGGAATATTGCATGCAATTCTGGTCTCCTTCCTATCGGAAGGATGTTGTGAAACTTGAAAGGGTTCAGAAAAGATTGAAAAGGATGATGCCAGGGTTGGAGTATTTGAGCTATAGGAAGAAGCTGAATAGGCTGGGGCTGTTCTTTCCTGGAGCATTGGAGGCTGAGGGGCAACCTTATAGAGGTTTATAAATCATACGGGGGATGGATAGGATAAATAGACAAAGACTCTTCCCTGGGGTGAGGGAGTCCAGAATTACAGGGCATAGATTTAGGGTGAGAAGGGAAAGATATAAAAGGGACCTAAGGGACAACTTTTCACACAGAGGGTGGTGCGTGTATGGAATGAGCTGCAAGAGGAAGTGGTGGAGGCTGGTACAATTGCAACATTTAAAAGGCATTTGGATGGGTATGTGAATAGAAAAGGTTTAGAGAGTTATGGGCAAAGTGTTAGCAAAAGTGTTAGATCGGGTTGGGATGGATGAGTTGACCGAAGGCTCTATTTCTGTGCTGTACATCTCTATGACTCTGAACACCTGGCATGAAGGGAATCCCAGTCAACATAGAGAAAGTTGAAATCACCTACTAAACAACCCTGTTGATTCTACATCTTTCCATAATCTGTCCACATATTTATATCTGTAAGTTTCACTGGCATTCAGGAGATCTGTAGTACAACCCCATAAAGGTGATTTTACCCTTCCTATTCTTGAAGTCCGTCCATATGGCCTCACTGGATGAGCCCTCCAAAGTGTCCTCCCTCAGTACAGCTGTGATAATCTCTCTAATCATCAATGTAACTCCTGCACCTCTTGTACATCCCCCTCTATCTCATCTGAAACATCAAAATCATGATATGTTAAGATGCCAAACTTGTCCTCCTCTCAACCAAGTCTCTGTAATAGCTGCAACATAATAGATGTACTAATCCAAGTTCTCAGTTCATCTGCCTTACGTGTCATATTCATTGCATAAAACAAATATTCTTCAGACTGCCAGTCTTGCCAATTCTTTCTCTTAGCCTTATTGGTCTCAGTTTCCTCGGTCATTTTACTTGCTGACCTACTACTCAGGTTCTTACCTCCTGCCACCGTCTCAAGTGACACCAGCAAATTTCCCTGCCAAGACATTGGTGCCTCTCCAGTTTAATTGCAACTATCCTTCTTATTGGATCTGCCTGGAAGACATCCCAATGATGTACCAATGTGTACCATGACTTCTGGCTGCTTGTCCTCCCTTTTGAGAATGTCCTGTGCCCGCTCAGAGATATTTTTGACCCTGGCACCAGGGCGGCAGCAAATCATCTTGGATTCTCTTTGCAACCACAGAAATGCCAGTAGATGATAGAAACCCCTAGTACTACTGTTCTACTGCACTTTGACTGTCTCTACCGTGCATTAAAATCAGCTGTGGTACCACCATTGTGGTTGCTGCTGTCGCCACTTCCAGATGGGCAATCACCCCAAGCAACATTCTGAAATTTTTACTTGTTAGTCAGGGTGATGGCCACAGGAGACTCCTGCACTGTCTGCCTGCCCTTCTAGTAGTTGCCCATCTATCTGTCAAAAACTTTTGGTGTGCCTATATGTTTGAAATTCCTGTTTCTGACACTTTCCACCTCTTCCATGCTCCTGAATTTCTCCTACTGCTAGCTGATCAACGTGGTTTGACAGGAGCTGCAGTTATAGAGTCATAGAATCATACATCATGGAAACAGGCCCTTTAGCCCAACTCGTCCATGCTCAACAAGGTTTCCTAAACTGGACAAGTCCCATTTGCCTCCGCTTGGCCCATATCTCTCTAAATCTTTCCTATTCATGTGCTTGTCCAAATGTCTTTTAAAAATTGTAATTGTATCACCTCGAATATGTCTTCTAGCAGCTCATTCAATATTTGCACTATTCTCTGTGTAGAAAAATTTGCCACAGAGATCCCTTTTAAATCTTTCCCCTCTCACCTTATACCTATGCCCACTAGTTTTGAACTCAAAGCCTTTGGCTATTCACCTTATCTGTGCGCCTCATTATTTTATAAACCTTCATAAGGTCACCCCTCAGCCTCTTTCCTGCAGATGTAGTCAGGGACATTCAAAGTGAGTCTGATTTTCCACATTCCACAGGATAAGCATACTACTCCGCTGACTGCCATTTTTCCCCTCGAGCAACAATATAATGAAAAATAAATTGCTATTAAAATAATTTATATCTAGCCAGATGATCTTTACTGTTAGATTATCACTAAAACAAATACTAAATACTCTATTCTGTAAACAACAGTACTGTATCACTCTACCTCTAGCCTAAATTCCACTACTCCAAAACCTTATGGCTGTGAAAAGGTTAACAGAAATTGAAGGTAAGAATGAATCACCTGACCACTAAGTAACAACCAGGAACCCTTCGTCCATATGGTCACTTTTGAATTTGAGGTATCACGACATGCAGCTTCCACGAATTAACGATTCACATGCTTGAATTTTTAACTGCTCTGGTTGCTGTCTCCTCCCTCTGGCTTCTGTGATTCTGGTCTCTGCCTGCTGATCAAGGCAAAGCTGCTAGAAGCTAGCAATTGTGGTGACTGTGGGCTGCTCGAAAAGCACAGCACGTCAGGCAGCATCTGAGGAGCAGGAGAATCCATGTTTCATGCTAAAACCCTTCATCAGCGGCACGGTGGCACAGTGGTTAGCACTGCTGCCTCACAGCGCCAGAGACCCGGGTTCAATTCCCGCCTCAGGCGACTCTCTGTGTGGAGTTTGCACATTCTCCCCGTGTCTGCGTGGGTTTCCTTCGGGTGCTCCGGTTTCCTCCCACACTCCAAAGATGTGCAGGTCAGGTGAATTGGCCATGCTTAATTGCCTGTAGTGTTAGGTAAGGGGTAGATGTAGGGGTATGGGTGGGTTGCGCTTCGGCGGGGCGGTGTGGACTTGTTGGGCCGAAGGGCCTGTTTCCACACTGTAAGTAATCTAATCTAATCTAATCTTATTATGGGCGGCACGGTGGCACAGTGGTTAGCACTGTTGCCTCACAGCGCCAGAGATCCGGGTTCAATTCCCGCCTCAGGCGACTAACTGTGTGGAGTTTGCACGTTCTCCCCGTGTCTGCGTGGGTTTCCTCCGGGTGCTCCGGTTTCCTCCCACAGTCCAAAGATGTGCAGGTCAGGTGAATTGGCCATGCTAAATTGCCCGTAGTGTTAGGTAAGGGGTAAATGTAGGGGTATGGTGGGTTGCGCTTCGGCGGGGCGGTGTGGACTTGTTGGGCCGAAGGGCCTGTTTCC
Organism: Chiloscyllium punctatum; assembly: GCF_047496795.1. Taxonomy (NCBI): domain Eukaryota; kingdom Metazoa; phylum Chordata; class Chondrichthyes; order Orectolobiformes; family Hemiscylliidae; genus Chiloscyllium; species Chiloscyllium punctatum. The sequence goes on from NC_092743.1 coordinate 16,783,079, forward strand.
ACACTGTAAATAATCTAATCTAATCTAATCTAATCAGGAATGAGGCTTGTGAGCCAAAGGGGTGAAGAGAGAAATGGGAGGCGTATGGGGTTGGAGGGTACAGTTTCCTCATTTCTCCTCCCCCCACCTTACCTTATATCCAACCTTCCAGCTCGGCACCACCCTCATCAACCTGTCCATCATTCTTCCCACCTATCCACTCCACCCTCCTCTCTGACCTATCACCATTACCCCCACCTTCATCTACCTATCGCACTCTCAGCTACCTTCCCCCCCCCCAGCTCCACCCCTACCCTCTCCATTTATCTCTCCACTTCCGGCTTACAAGCCTCATTCCTGATGAAGGGCTTTTGGCCAAAACGTCAATTCTCCTGCTTCTCAGATGCTGCCTAACCTGCTGTGCTTTTCCATCAGCATATTCTCAACTCTGATCTCCAGCATCTACAGGCCTCACTTTCTCCATTGTGGTGACTGTGCCAACTTTTCCCCCTTCTTGGAATCCTCCTTAGTTGTTTCCCACTGGTGCCATCTGTTGGTTGCTATTCCTCTTATTGAGAACCAGATCCCTTGCTGTCCCCTTCTCAGTCGTGGCAACTAGGCCAACTGCTCCTTGAATCCTCCTTAGTCACTTTTCACCTTATTCACTAATTAGAAGCAGTAGCTTATTGCGACTATTGAGAGAGAGAAACTCATTGACTTCCAGGCTTTAATTACTTCTCTGAAGAGGGAGAGAGAGCATTTGTCTTTGCTGCAGTCTGGAAACCTGTTGCCTGTATTGTAAACACAAGGCTGTTGACCTACTCAGGAGCCAATCAGAGAGTTGTCATCACGCTGATGTCTTCTGGCAATCACATCTAATTCTGATTGCACAAACAAATTAGCAATGTGTCAGCACACAAAGCTCGCTCTGTCCCTCTCCTCTCCCCAAACTGTGGTGTTTTTGATCTCTTCCCTCATTGCTTGAACAAAGTAATACTTTAAATACAATGTCTGGTCAGCGTGGAGCAAAGGGCCTGTTTCTGTGCTATATCACTCTGTGACTCTGAGTCTATCATTCACAATGAGTTCTCGGAACTTGTTTTTACAAGTACAGCAACTCCTACAGTTCTTTGTTGTAAACAGTCATTTTTCCCATGTTTCCAATTCAAATAAAGAAAATTAAAAAGATGTTAGGCAAAATCTCATAGTGGTCTTTGTGATATAAGCGCATGTGATGAAATGTGCCTTTTAGAGGGATTTGTTTTCTCCTGGTCCTCCTTGAAGATGGTGTTGTCAATCGATGAGGTAAAAACAATGACTGCAGATGCTGGAAACCAGATTCTGGATTAGTGGTGCTGGAAGAGCACAGCAGTTCAGGTAGCATTCAAGTAGCTTCGAAATCGACGTTTCGGGCAAAAGCCCTTCTGCAAAGGTGTATTCTGCATGGTAAGCAGAGTAACTAACTTTTTTAAAAAATAAACGAAAGAAGTGTGAATGGATGGAGCCAGTCTTACACAGTCCCAAGGTTTTAGTTTTGCTTTCAGTTGTTAAATTTGTGGTTTTGGAGTTGAAGCTGCGAGATCCAGCTCTCTCTCTGCTGCTGCAAAAGCTTGAGTTCTCTTTCAGCTGCTAGATTCATTCTGTCTTCTCTTGGACTGGAGATAGCAAATGAGGAAAATCTGTTTTACTGAATCTGCCTTTGCCAACAGTGTATTTATGGGATGCTGCTGTATTGGAACAGTTGATGAGTGATAGTTAAAAATATACTATATTGTTAACTACTTTGTTGTTTGTATTTTAACTGTGGTGTAAGAATAAAGCGTGTTCTACTTAAAGCCCAGTAGTTTGATCAATCAAATCACACCTGGAACACAGTGTCTTACACAAGATAACAATTAGGGTCTATGCTGTCTCCTTGTAATGTTTTGAAGGGGTTTTGTCTAGTTCATAACACTATTGTAAAATGTATGGTAGAATCAGATGAGAGAGCTGGCAAGGCCCATCTCAATGTTTGAAGTATCTTGCTCTATCTTTACTGCTTTTCACAAGTTTCTCGTTTAGCAATGATGATATGCCAATCAATAGGAGTTATCACTTGTTAAGCACATTGCTGTTGACAGCACAACTGGCCTTGCTGACATCTTATTTTGTCCTATTCTATCTTACCAAACTCACCAGATAAGCTCCAGGTTATGAAAACTCAACATGAAACCAGAGTGGATACCTAAAGAATTCAGTTCACTGCTTGCTCTGAAGGATCTTCATGTTGGACACCGGGCACCAGCATCTCAGGGCACAATCCATGGGTACTGGCCGTATGCGCCTCATGTTCTTGGAAGTGATCCAACCTTTAAGAACCCTCATGATATACCTAAGATCCTGATATCCAAGGGCTTGAAAATCATCATTCAGCCACTCACAACAGTCAGAGTCAGATTACCCTGCCTTTAAGGGGGAGAAGCTGAATTTTATGCAGTCCACCATCCATTTGGGTTTTTCAGCTGTATTGGGGAATACTGTCATCCTTGAATGACAGAGATGCAGATATTAAGGTGGGTGACACAGCTATTAGGTTTGGTGCAGTGGGGAGGTGTCCCAAACAAGTGATTAAGCAGTGCTGAGGGCGTGCAGGGTTAGTATTCTTGGCAGTTGGTATTGTGAGAGCAAATGAAAGAAGATGTTGCAGATAATAGAGAATGGTAAAATGTGAGCATTGGTGGAATGTCAGTATAGGAGCAAAGACATAGCGAGTCTGAGATATTGGAGAGAAGAAGGTGGCACCGAAGTTGGCAGTGTGGAGAAAATTATTGACTTTCTCGTACATTCCTCCAGTTCCTGAAACTGCTTTATATGCAGTCCTGAGACAGGCTAGCATAGTTTAGTGTTGTGACCTCCACGACTGGCCCTGAAGGAAGGGGAACTCCCGTTTCTTCAACATCCTGTTGGCAGGACCTCTACGTTCCTGCTCTCACAGCAGGGCTCAGATTTCTCCATTTCTGCCATGTCCAAGACTAATTATACTGGGCAACTCTAAAATCACCGGATGCACAACATAATTCTAAAGGTGGCACAGGTGCAAAGGATACTGGTGAATTCCATGATATCCAACGAGTGATGACTTATTCTCGAAATATTGCATGTGAGATGGGGTCAGAAGTGGACAAGTGATGCCATAGGTAGGTGGTTAATGAGGCAAATTTGGTGAGATATGGTGGGTAAATTCACTGGGCTTTGCAGTGGAAATTCCTTCAAAAAAACTCAATGCAACTCAGATTTTAAAAATGTAGGGTTCAGCCTGTGGTCTTTACAGCAAGCAAATTATCTTCCATCAATGCCAAAAAGAAAATAAGAATTGCTATCTTTTAACTTTGTAATTCAATATCTACCCATTTTACATTCTTGCACCCACCCAGGAAGAAGGGCTCATGCCCGAAACGTCGATTCTCCTGCTCCTTGGATGCTGCGTGACCTGCTGTGCTTTTCCAGCAACACATTTTCAGTTTCCTATTCAACACCTAACATGAGAAAAGTAGACACTAGGAATTCCTAAAATGAAAGACAAAGTGGATGCCCGGCAGCTCCAGCTTTCCACTTGTTCTTCCAGACTACTATCTTGGACACCCAGCAAAACATTTAGGGCACGCTTCAAGGCACTGCCTGGACTCGCTCTCTTCCCTTGATACTAGCAACCAACACTTGGCAGTGTCTCAGGACCTTCATGGCACCTCTGATCCACCTCTGCACTTGATAGTTGCACACAAGGCATACTGAAGCGAATTATCACACCTGGCGTGGTCAGCTTATATGCAGAGTCTGGGTGGAAAAAGTAGGCAGTGTAGACACCTGTGGATGGCTTGAGTGAGGACTTGAGAAAGTGAAATCTGTGGGTTTAACAAGATGGACTACTAGAATAGGGATGTGGATGCTTGGGGGCTTATCAGCATGGTCAGGCTGAGGCTGCGCAAGCAGTTGAGTGTGCACTGTTACTTTCCATTGTGATGAAAATTGGAAGTGTACAATGGAGAATAAAATGGCTGTGAGCACACTTGAGAAGGCAGATGGAGGGGCTGCTCTAAATATTGGTAGTTTGGCTTTTAAAGAGAAGAACATAGGTCACAAGCCAATGCAATATATAACACACAGGCTTGCAGGCTGCCTGTCTTCTGGTAGTGTGAATGTTGTCTCTGTATGATCTTGTGCTATAAAGTCTGTGTCTTATAATCCTGTACCACTGGCTACCTGATGAAGGAGCAGCACTCTGAAAGCTAATACTTCCAAGTAAACCTGTTGGATAATAACCTGATGTGTGATTTTTAACTATGTATAGAATAGTACATCACTGGAACAAGACCTTAATCATACCATTATGTGCCGAACATAATGTCAAATTAAATTAATCCCTCCTCCCTGCCATTAGTCCATATCCCTCCATTTGTTGCATAGTCATGTACTTATCCATAAATCTCTTAAATGCTCCTATTGTATCTGCCTCCACCGCCATCCCTGGCAGCAGTTTCCAGACTCCTACCACCCTCTGAAGTACTTACCCTGCACATCTCCTCTGAATTTTCAACTCTCACCTTAAATGCTCCTTAGTATTAGACATTTCAACTCTGGGAAATAAGATTCTGACCATCAACACTATCTATGCATCTCATAATTTTATAGACTTCTATCAAATTTCCCCTCAGCCTCTCCCGTTCCAGATAAAACGACCTGAGCTTTTCTAGCCTCTCCTTATCCCCTATGCCTTCTAATCCATGCAGCATTCTGGTAAACCTCTTCTGCACCTTGTTCAAATCTTCCACATCCTTCCTGTCATGCGGCGTCCAGAATTGAACACAAAATCTTATAAAGCTGCGACATGACATCTTGACTCTTGTACTCAGTGTTGCATCTCTCTGGCACACCCACTGCTGGACAACTCTTTGGCAGCTACAGTTCTGCGAGTGAAGGGACCCAAATATTAGACACATTGAATGAGGAACAAAAGTATCATCATGATTAAATACCATATTTACACATTGTTCCCTGGATGGTGAAGTAGGCTTCTAACGCAACGATTCATGGAAGCTTGTGTCTGGCCATGAAGTGCTGCTGGGAGATGTCAATATGCATTTAGCATCTACACAGAGAGACAAAAATTTAAAAGTTAATATTAGGAACATTTATGAATAAACTCACAATGGCATACAAGCATTGTCACTAACTCCTGTCAATATGTTTTCTTTCTTGCACCCCTTCTATATCTCAATGTTGTATCTGGTCATACAGCTGGGATGGAAAAAGCATGGTTAGTAGTAAAACCTATTGATCCTACAGGTTGATGGGGTGAACCTGGGGATACGTGTGTTTAGATGGGCTCATCATAGCAGAGTTTTGACTGTCCTCAGCTTGATCTTCCAAGGTTTGGAGAAGTTCAGACAGTGTGCAGTTGTCCTGAGTGGACAGTGCAGATGGGCCTACATGTGGTTCCATGTGTGGCTGAGTGCCTTCTATATCCTTGTGAGGAGGTGGCACCGGGAATGGAATCCGGGCTCCTGCCCCATATCATCATGTCTTCGGTGCATAAGACCAATGGTGGGGCAATGGAGTACAGGAGTATATATGTCTCCAGCAGTCCTTAAGGGTGCCAAGTGCTGGCTCCACATGGCAGTCATTAGCTATTAGTGGAGGCAACTCGAGGTCACAGGATTTGCTCCATTGATGCAGCTTCTCGACAATGAAGACCAAATGATATATTTCCTTCCCAATGCTAGGGTTAGGTATGTCTGAGTGGCTGTAGGGCATTCAGGATGGGGAACAACCAGTAGTAATTGTCAATATTTTGGGCATAACACTTCTTCAGGACTCAAGTGTTGCGGGGGAGGGTGTATGAGGAGCTGCAAATAAAGAGCAAGGGGGTTTTGGTGGGGTGAGGAGCAGAATAGTGAGGTATAATAGATGAACACAGGTGGTGCATATGACTTGGTTGGTCCATGGGAGGAATGAATTCGGTTGGTAGCTGGAAGGGTGAGTCGTTAGGTGGAATGGAAGGGAGAAAGCGGGGCTGGAAAGGGAGTTGGTGGATAGGTGGGAAGGTTGTTTGAAATTGGAAAACTCAATATTGAGTCCTCTGAGTTGTTGGCTGCCCAGGTGGAAGATAAGGTGTTGTTCCTTTAATTTGCAATTGGATTCACTGTGGCAATGGAGGAGGCCGAAGATGGATGAGAGGGAGTGGGAAGAGGAATTGAATTGGGTGGCCATGCAGCCTACAGTCTGGAGGACTCAACATTGAGTTCTTCAATTTCATCTACCTTTCCTACCCATCCCCTAAATCCTTTTCCAGCCCTGCCTCCTCCTTTCCATTCTACCCATTGAATCTTCCTTCCAGCTACCAAACGGATTCATTCTTCCCATTGGCAAACTAGGTTGCACCCACCACCTGTGTTAACCTATCACTACCTCACCATTCCATCCCTCTCCCTACCCAAACCCCTTCACCTGTCTTTTTATCTGCAGGTCCCCCTTCCCCCAACTTCCTGAAGAAGGATTATACCTGAAGTGTTGACTTCTCCTCCTGCTGCAAGGGCCTGGTTTGCTGTGTTCTTCCAGCCTCCTGCTTGTCTACTTTGAATTCCAGTGTCTGCAGTTTTGTTTGGCTCATATCTGTTCATAGCAGCTGATGGAATTTAACTTCAGTTAATAAACTGAATTTGAAAGCCTGTTGCATTTGTAACCATGCAACAATCATTAATTTTGATAAAAACTATCTGTATTACTAATATTGTTTAGGAAGGGAACTCTCCTGGTCTAGCCCAGATATGACTCCAGATGATAATAATGTGGTTGGCTCTTTTTTAGCCGTTGCGAATTACTCTCTGTGATGACCACTGAGCTCAAGGGGCAGTAGAGGTGGGCAACATATGCTAGTTTTGTCAAGGAAGCTAGACCTGTATTGATTGCAGTTTAGAAAAATAAGTGGATCTTATTGAAGAATGTAAGATCCTGAGAGGACTTGACAATGTGGTTGCTGAAAGGAGGTTTCCCTTTATGGGAAAGACTAAAACAAGAAAAAACCTCTTCAAATAATGGGTCTTCTACTTAAGACAAAGATTAGGCAATTTTTTTTTGTTTTCAGAAGGCTTTCTTTTGCAGAAAGTATTTAGGCAAAGTCATTGAATATTTTTAAGGTAGAGGTAAACAGATTCTCAAGTTATGAGAGAATCAAAGCTTATTGGAGGTAGATGGAATGCAGAGGTCAGATTCAGGTCAGCCATGATCTTATAGAATGGTGGAGAATGGTTGAGGGGCCAATTGGCTAGTCTTGCACCTAATTCATATGTGCCTTTGTCTGTAAAGCTTGCCAATACATGCTGCTGTCTGACTAATTTCATTTCAGCAAAAAACAATTATGCACAAATGATTAAAATGAAAGCAGTGTGATATGGAATATTTGCAAGTTTTCACCAATTAAGAGCTTACTCTACTGCTAACTTCAATGTAGTTTGCATGCATGAGGGTAGAGTCATAGAGATGTACAGCATGGAAACAGACCTCGCTGCCCAACTCGTCCATGCAGACCAGATATCCCAACCCAATCTAGTCCCACCTGCCAGCACCCAGCCCAAAACTCTCCAAATCCTTCCTATTCATATACCCATCCAAATGTCTTTTAAATGTTGCAATTGTACCAGCCTCCACCACTTCCTCTGGCAGTCCATTCCACACTTGCACCATCCTCTGCGTAAAAAAGTTGCCCTTAGGTCTCTTTTATGTCTTTCCCCTCTCACCCTAAACCTATGCCCTGTAGTTCTGGACTCCCCTACCCCAGGGAAAAGACCTTGTCTATTGACCCTATTCATGCCCCTCATGATTGTATAAACCTCTATGAGGTCACCCCTCAACCTCTGACGCTCCAGGGAAAACAGCCCCAGTCTATTCAACCTCTCCCTCTAATCAAATCCTTCAACCTTGGCAACATCCTTGTGAATCTTTGCTGAACCATTTCAAGTTTCACAACACCTTTCCAATAGGAAGGAGACCAGAATTGCACGCAATATTCCAACAGTGGCCTAACCAATGTCCTGTACAGCCGCACATGACCTCCCAACTCCTGTACTCAATACTCTGACCAGTAAAGGAAAGCATACCAAACACCTTCTTCACTATCCTGTCTACCTGTGACTCTACTTTCAAGGAGCTATGTACCTGCACTCCAAGGTCTCTTTTTTCAGCAACACTTCCTAGGAACTTACCATTAAGTGTATAAGTACTGCTAAGTGTTGTTTTCCCAAAAAGCAGCACCTCGTATTTATCTAAATTAAACTCCATCTGTCACTCCTCAGCCCATTGGCTCATCTGATCAAGATCCCGTTGTAATCGGAGGTAACCTCCTTCGCTGTCCACTACACTTCCAATTTTGGTGTCATCTGCAAACTTACTAACTATACCTCACATCCAAATCATTTATATAAATGGCGAAAAGTAGTGGAACCAGCACAGATCCTTGTGGCACACCACTGGTCACAGGCGTCCAATTAGACAATAGACAATAGACAATAGGTGCAGGAGTAGGCCATTCAGCCCTTCTAGCCTGCACCGCCATTCAATATGATCATGGCTGATCATTCCTAATCAGTATCCTCTTCCTGCCTTATCTCCATAACCCTTGATTCCACTATCTTTGAGAGCTCTATCCAACTCTTTCTTAAATGAATCCAGAGACTGAGCCTCCACTGCCCTCTGGGGCAGAGCATTCCACACAGCCACCACTCTCTGGGTGAAGAAGTTTCTCCTCATCTCTGTCCTAAATGGTCTACCCCGTATTTTTAAGCTGTGTCCTCTGGTTTGGCACTCACCCATCAGCGGAAACATGTTTCCTGCTGCCAGAGTGTCCAATCCTTTCATAATCTTATATGTCTCAATCAGATCCCCTCTCAGTCTTCTAAACTCACGGGTATACAAGCCCAGTCGCTTCAGTCTTTCAGTGTAAGGTAATCCTGCCATTCCAGGAATTGATCTCGTGAACCTACGCTGCACTCCCTCAATAGCCAGAATGTCTTTCCTCAAATTTGGAGACCAGAACTGCACACAGTACTCCAGGTGTGGTCTCACCAGGGCCCTGTACAGCTGCAGAAGCACCTTTTTGCTTCTATACTCAATTCCTCTTGTTATGAAGGCCAGCATGCTATTAGCCTTCTTCACTACCTGCTGTACCTGCATGCTTACCTTCATTGACTGGTGTACAAGAACACCCAGATCCCTCTGTACTGCCCCTTTACCTAAATTGATTCCATTGAGGTAGTAATCTGCCTTCCTGTTCTTGCCACCAAAGTGGATAACCATACATTTATCCACATTAAACTGCATCTGCCATGCATCTGCCCACTCACCTAACTTGTCCAGGTCACCCTGTAATCTCCTAACATCCTCATCACATTTCACCCTGCCACCCAGCTTTGTATCATCAGCAAATTTGCTAATGTTATTGCTGATACCATCTTCCTATATCATTAATATATATTGTAAAAAGCTGCGATCCCAGCACGGATCCCTGCGGTACCCCACTGGTCACTGCCTGCTATTCCGAAATGGAGCTGTTTATCACTACCCTTTGTTTCCTATCAGCCAACCAATTTTCAATCCAAACTAGTACTTTGCCCCCCAATAACAGGCTCCCTAATTTTACTCACTAACCTCCTGTGTGCGACTTTATCAAAAGCTTTCTGAAAGTCCAGGTACACTACATCTGCTGGATCTCCCTCGTCCATCTTCAGAGTTACATCCTCAAAAAATTCAAGAAGATTAGTCAAGCATGATTTCCCCTTCATAAATCCATGCTGACTCTGTCCTATCCTGTTACTACTATCCAGATGTGCCTTAATTTTGCCCTTTATAATAGATTCCAGCATCTTTCCCACCACTGAGGTCAGACTAACTGGTCTATAATTTCCTGCTTTCTCTCTCTCCCACCTTTCTTGAAAAGTGGTATAATATTAGCCACCCTCCAATCCTCAGGTACCGACCCTTGAAAAACCGCTCTACCACCACCCTCTGTCTTCTATCTTTGAGCCAATAGAAGGTAAACGAGTTAGGAATGGATTTAACAATGAGAATACGATATCACCCCATCTGTAATATACGCCACAGTATCTGATTTTGTCTTGGATAGAATATTATACAAATAACTGCATGGTCTATCATGTTTGAAGTAAAGTATGAGACATAATTAACAATTAGTATTAAACTAACCAGGTAAATGCTGAAAGAAACCTGACACTGATAATCTAAAACTTTCAGGCAGAAATTATACAGTATGCAGGTCAAGCTGCATCTGTTCAATTCTAATATCACACAGCAGAGAAGACATTTAAACCTTTGATTGGTGCAGGACCAATCATGAAGCTGATCCTTAATTTCAGGGGGCTGAGTTATGAAGAGAAATATGGAATTGTGTAGCCTTGAAAACAGCTGAATGCGAATATATAAGTTATACAAGTTCATAGTGCAAGGAAATAGATTAACTAAGAGTACTGTTCATTAATTAACAATAATTGTAGAAAAAAGGCACAGTACACTTCTAAAAAAACTGATAAAAAAGGATATCAGTAAGACTTTCTTTACCCAGAGTGATGAATTTGGTCTGTCCAGTATAGTAAAATAGAATATTTGGAATTATTTGAGAACAGCTTGAAAGTGTGATGGAGATTTTTGGTTTTTTTGGAATAAGGAGCTGACTGAGCCAAATGATTTGAACCAGGATATTTCCTCTGGTGTAAAAATTTAAAACAAAATCTTAAAATTAGAACCAGACTGTTTTGGGTGATGTCAGGGAGCACTTCTTCACACAAAGCCTTATGGAGAACTAGAATTGACAAAAGATGTTGAAAATAGGTCAATGGACTATTTTAAAACTGAAAATTAGAGAGTTTTGTTAGGTAGAGTTTTAAGATGAATAAATGGAGTTGAAAGACATTTGAGTGGCAGAACAGGGTGCACATAAATAAAAATTCATTAGCAAAGGGATTAATGCCAGACGATTCACAGACAGCTAATACGATTCTTGCATTTATAAAGAGAGATAGAGCTATAACCAATTAAGTTAATATTAGAGGTAAGAAAAATAATGGAATCTTTGCTCAAAGATGTCATGGAAAAACATCTATAATCTGAAATTAAATTAAAGAGTGGTCAATATGTGTTGCAGAAGTAAATGTTAAAATTGACTAGCTATGTTGAATTAGAGTCATAGAGATGTCCAGCACAGAAACAGACCCTTCAGTCCAACTCGTCCATGCCGACCAGATATCCCAACCCAAGCTAGTCCCACCTGCCAGCACCCGGCCCATATCCCTCAAAACCCTTCCTGTTCATCTACCCAGATGCCTTTTAAATGTTGCAATTGTACGAGCCTCCACTACTTCCCCTGGCAGCCCATTCCACACACACTCCACCCTCTGCGTGAAAAAGTTGCCCCTTAGGTCTCTTTTATGTCTTTTCCCCTCTCTCCCTAAACCAAATCCCTCTAGTTCTGGACTCCCCCACCTCAGGGAAAAGACCTTGTCTATTTACCTTATCCATGCCCTTCATGATTTTATATCCCTCCATGAAGTCACTCCTCAGCCTCCAACGCTCCAGGGAAAATAGCCACAGCCTATTCAACCACTCCTTATAGCTCAAATCCTCCAACCCTAGCAATGTTAAAAATCACACAACACCAGGTTATAGTCCAACAGGTTTATTTGGAAGCACTGCTCCTTCATCACGTGGTTGTGGAGTATAAGATCATAAGACAGAATTTATAGCAAAGGTTTATAGTGTGATGTAACTGAAATTATATATTGAAAAAGACCTGGATTGTTTAAGTCTCTCATCCTTTAGAATGAACATGTTGGTGTCAGTTCTTTCACATGTAGATCACAGAACGTTTTTAAAAGTTGCATTCTCAAGTGAACTTTAACAATTGGTGTCATATTGGACCAGATAATGCATTTAAGGTGTGAGCTGCCCTGTGTGAGACTTTCTGTGCCACAATGGTTAGATTGATTCTAATCTAAAAAATGGATTTAGATGGATTCATGCAGTTTTTGAGCAAAATAAAATGTAATTCTGCAGTACAAATTCACCCCACAAACTTGCGTGTGCGTGTGTGTGTTTGTGTGTGTGTGTGTGTGTGTAGTGCAATGGGGTCACCTGTAGTGTGACATGAACCCAAGGACTGTAAACTTTTGCGATAAATTCCGTGCCTTACGATCTTATACTCCACAATCATCTAATGAAGGAGCAGCATTCTGAAAGCTAGTGCTTCCAAATAAGCCTGTTGGACTATAACCTGGTGTTGTGTGATTTTTAAGTTTGTACACCCCAGTCCAACACTGGCATCTCCAAATCATAACCCTGGCAACATCCTTGTAAATCTTTTCTGAACCCTTTCAAGTTTCACAAAATCCTTCCAATAGGAAGGAGACCAGAATTGCACGCAATATTCCAACAGTGGCCTAACCAATGTCCTGTACAACCGCAACATGACCTCCCAACTCCTGTACTCAACACTCTGACCAATAAAGGAAAGCATACCAAATGCCGCCTTCACTATCCTCTCTACCTGCGACTCTACTTTCATGAAGCTATGAACCTGCACTCCAAGGTATCTTTGTTCAGCAACACTCCCTAGGAACTTACCATTAAGTGTATAAGTCCTGCTAAGATTTGCTTTCCCAAAATGCAGCACCTTGTATTTATCTAAATTAAACTCCATCTGCCACTCCTCAGCCCATTGGCTCATCTGATCAAGATCCTATTGTAATCCAAGATAACCTTCTTCACTCTCCACTACACCTCCAATTTTGGTGACACTTGCAAACTTACAAACTACAGGGGAACCTCGATTATCCGAACAAGATGAATGGGCATTATTTCATTCGAATAATCAATTATTCGGTTAATCGATTAAATGCCTTTCCTCTAGGGCTTGAGTTTTTAAAGTATTCTCCCCATTCAGGAGACTAGCAGCACAGCACACGAGCCCCCACCCCAACACCGCCCCCGACCCCCACCCCCCGTCCCGTCCCCGTCCAACACCGTTCCCCCCCCCCCCCCCCCCAGCCCCTGTCTAACACCAACTCTGACCCGGCCAGCACCGCCCCGGACCCCGTCCAACACCGCCCCACCCCCCAACACCGCCCGCTCCCCTCCCCACCCAACACCGCCACCCACCCCGTCCAACACTGTCCCCTGCCCCCTGACCCCATCCAATACTTTCACCACCCCTGTCCAATACTGCCCCCCAACCCCATCCAACACTGTCCCCACCCCTATCCAACACAGCCCCCCGGCCCAGTCCTACTCTGCCCTCCCCAACCCCCAACACACACACACACACACACCCCGTGCGCCTCACTGTCCACCTCCCCGCCTCCTCTCTGGGGCAGCAGGACTGGACACCAACAACAAGACTGCTGCTGCAGCTGCCTTTGTTGGGTAAGTCTCCGAATAGCGCGTACACACACACACACACACAAAACAGTCGCACACACACATTTTTACTTTTTGACAGGTTCCACATTGCCCTGTACATGGCAAATGTTGGAGAGATTATCTGGGGGGGTTTAGGGTACGCCCCTCTGTAGAAGTCCAGCAAACGTGTGGGGAGAGAGTGAGAGGGCAGGCAGTCAGTCATTTGGAGACAGTGCCTGTTTAACCACTGTAAACAAAAGATGCGATGTTGGAAACACGTCTTTGATGTAATGTTTCTGTTGGGATCTCGAGATCTCCTTCAGATAATCCGATTTTTGGATAATTGGTACTCAGATAATCGAGGTTCCTCTGTATACCTCTTATGCTCACATCCAAATCATTTCTATAAATGACGAAATTTAGTGGACCTAGCACCGATCCTTGTGGCACTCCACCGCTCACAGGCCTCCAGTCTGAAAAACAACCCTCCACCACCACCCTCTGTCTTTTACTTTTGAGCCAGTTCTGTAATCAAATGGCTAGTTCTTTCTGCATTCCATGAGATGTAACCTTGCTAACCAAATTCTCCCATGGGGAACCTTGTTGAACGCCTTACTGAAGTCCATATCGATCATGTCTACTGCTCTGCCCTCATCAATCCCCTTTGTTACTTCCTCAAAAAATGCAATCAAGTTTGTAAGACATGATTTCCCACACACAAAACCATGCTGACTATCCCTAATCAGTCCTTGCCTTTTCATATACATGTACATCCTGTTCCTCATGATTCCCTCCAACAACTTGCCTACCACAGATGTCAGGCTCACTGGTCTATAGTTCCCTGGTTCGTCCTTACTACCTTTCTTAAACAGTGGCACCACATTAGCCAACCTCTTCCAGTCTTCTGGCACCTCACCTGTGACTATCGATGATACAAATATCTCAGCAAGAAGTCCAGCAATCACTTCCCTAGCTTCCTGTAGAGTTCTAGGGTACACCTGATCAGATCCTGGGGATTTATCCACTTTTATGCGTTTCAAGACATCTAGCACTTCCTCCTCTGTAATATGGACATTTTCCAAGATGTCACCATCTATTTCCCTACATTCTATATTTTCCACTGTAAACACTGCAAAATACTCATTTAGTATCTCCCTCATCTCCTGCGGCTCCACACAAGGGCTGCCTTGCTGATCTTTGAGGGGCCCTATTCTCTCCCTAGTTACCCTTTTGAGCTTAATGTATTTGTAAAAACCCTTTGGATTCTCTGTAACTCTATTTGCCAAAGCTATCTCGTCCCCTTTTTGCCCTGCTGATTTCCCTCTTAAGTATACTCCTCCTGCCTTTATACTTGTCTGAGGATTCACTTGATCTATCTTGTCTATACTTGACAAATGCTTCTTTCTTTTTCTGAACCAAATTCTCAATTTCTTTAGTCATCCAGCATTTTCTATGCCTACCAACCTTTCATTTCACCCTAACAGGAAAATACTGTCTTTGAACTCTGGTTAACTCATTTCTGAAGGCTTCCCATTTTCCAGCCGTCCCTTTAACTGCGAACATCTGCCCCCAATCAGCTTATGAAAGTTCTTGTCTAATACCATCAAAATTAGCCTTTCTCCAATTTCAAACTTCACTTTTAGATCTGCTCTATTCTTTTCCATCACTATTTTAAAACTAATAGAATTATGGTTGCTGGCCCCAAAATGCTCTCCCACTGACATCCTATGGAGATGAATTCTTTGAAGTAGCAGCAAAAAGGGTAGATAAGAATAATAAGATTAGAAATAATGAATCGAATTATATGTTTTTGTGTTGGGTCCATATGCAGGTTACAACTTTGGTGCCCAATTTCTTCCTGCCTTTGCAATATTCCCACGGGTGACCAGTAACAGACTGGATGGAGTTCCAAAGACAATTAGGGATGGCATGTTGGACATGTGGGAGGTTGAACTGGTGCACTAAAACTGTTAATTGCTTTTGGAGAGCGATCTCAAAGAGGAGCATTGAATCCTGTGTTTAATAGCACAAATTGATCTTTATTCTGAGCTCATTGCCACATTGTCTCTGGAGTCATTCTCCAAGATGCTGTTACAGTTCCAATCAAATACAGTATATTCATACATTCTTGCATTACAAAAGCTACATGCACATTGATCTCATCATAGTTTATTAGATTAAAGAAACTAACAATAACCATTTCCCTTCAACAAACAACATTGACCTATATCCTCACTGACACAAAAACAGACGTTGCTGGAAAAGCTCAGCAAGTCTAACAGCATCTGTGAAGGAAAATCGGGTCTGGTGACGCTTCTTTAGAACCCTCACTGTGATCTTGTCTGACTTTTAGAATTCTTGTTATCTCCTGATTGCTTGAAATAATTGTCTAACATAATCACATCACAATGGCCACGTAGATCTCATCATAACTGACTGTTGTTTGTTCTTTGGACTTTTCTGTTCTTTCTGCAGTGGGTGGGAGACTTAAAGGAGGCATTGATGGGCCCACAGTCTGCTGTTGAAATGTTCACCAAGGCATAGCTGAGTTTTGATTTCAAAATGTGTCTTACCCTCTGTCAGAAGGGATGTATTTGTCCAAAAGTTAGCACTTAATTGATATTAATTAGTTACTTGTTGTTGCTGGATGAATAGCTGGATGAATACTGGAAAGTTTTCCCAGAGCAGGACTGTATTAAAGCAATGACTCGAATTGAAATTTTCTAATTGTGATCCTGATCTCACCTCTAAATCAGTTTCTTTGGGGTTAGGGAAATTTAGTCAAATATATTGGATTTCCAAACGGTTGTGATAAGGTACTTTTATAAGGTACTTAGTTCATAACTGATGTCGGACATGAAGAGTTAGGATCAAGTAACAGAATGGGAGTACCAGTTAGAAGTATTGTTTTGGTGATCTTTACCTTCATCTTCACAGATTAGCTGACTATAAAACAAAAAAAAAGGAAGAATTAGAAATAGTTACTAATATCCCCAAAAGATGGGAGGTTGTGTTTCACAGGGATCAGTGATGGGAGCACCATTGTAGATCTGCTACTTTCTTGTCTCCAATATTTGTCTGTATTCATACAAACCTGAGGTAATAAATATTTCTGGTTTATTTTTTGTCCAGTATTTAGTTTAAGTTAGAGTGTAGAAAAAGAAGAGAAAAACTTAAAACTAATACTATTGATATAAACAAGTAATCTCAACTGAGATATTATCATTGAGCAAGTTGTGTGTTGGGCCTAGAGTGTGCAGGAGTTTGTGAACATAGAGAGTATCTGGGCTCAGCATATCTACAATTGATATCTATCTTGATTCACTTCCATTCATCTGCATTATCTGGAATTGAGATGGGATAGAGATCGAGAAACTGTAGAAATTAATCTAACAGGGGTGATATGCTTGCTATTGGTAAAGGTAAAGGTAAAGATTACCAAAACAATACTTCTAACTGTTACTCCCATTGTAATTTTAGATGGCCTTAAACTAGCCTGTTTGCATAGTAGCCTTCTTGTTGCCAAGGTGTTCATGGTTGTCATCCTCATTGAGGAGCTAACATTGGGGTTCCCTATAGAGCAAAGGCCAAAACATTTTTTGAGTGCCTTGCTTGAGATTTTGGAGACCACATTTTGCTTGTAGAAGCTACTTTTTCATTCTCACCATCTCACGTATTAGGAGATACTGTCATAAAGAAATAAGCCTGTGCACTTTTGTGTTGATATTTGGATTCCTGGAGAAGCATAATTAGAAGAATTCACCAATATCTACGTTCATTTACAATAATTTTATTATCTCAGTAGTTTCAGGGTTTTCCTAGCTACTGGTTAGTCACATTTTTATTTGTTGGTAGTTTTAACACTCCTCTCTCTCCTTTGCAGCCTCAATCTAGCCCACCATTTCTGCATTCTTCTCCCACAGCATGTTTCAAACCACCTTCTACACACCCATCCCTTTTGTAGTCCTCTTATTTTTCCTGCATCTCTTGGAAACTTTTCCTCTTGTTGTCACATCTTGCAAATCAAATGAAGAGCCATTTTACATATCCTTTGTTTACTGCCAGCTAGCCAAGTTTCTACCCTTATTAAAATATTTTTCCCGTACAGTCTGATTTTGTTATGTAATACACTTTGATGTAGCAGCTTATCAAATGGTTTCTGGAATGGTTTATTCACAATGCATGTTATTCCTTCAAAATTAAAAAAAATCATAGAAACTAGGCAACTTTGCTAAACCAGCATTCACTGGCCATCTCTACTTTCCCTTGAGAATTGGTTAAGCCGGACCTACCTTTGGCACATCCATGTTGACTCTTCACAATTACCTGAGCTTTTCTAAGTACACACTATTTTCTCAATGATTAATTCTATCACATGGCAAATGTCAGGCTGACTACAGTGTCCTTTTCCGGAACCAACCTTCTTAAATACAGGGGTTATGCGATAAGGAATATTTAACATCTAAAGAAGATTTGTACAGGCTTAATGAATGGGCAAGAACATGGCAGATGGAGTTGGAAAGTGTAAATGTACAAAGCCATCTTAGGTGTACTTGTTAATAAGCACTGAAAGCTAATATGCAGGCGCAGCAAGCTATGAAGAAGGCTAATGGAGTGTAATTCTGTATTGCAAGAGGATTTGAGTACAGGGGTAATGAAGACTTGCTTTTGTATCAGATGTTGGTTGGACTGTTTCTGGAATATTGTGCACAGTTTTATTCTCCTTACTTCGGGAAAGAAATGATCATCGTTAAGGAGTGTAGAAAAGGTTCACCAGACTTTTTCCCAGGATGGTAGACTGTATTATAAAGCAAGATTGTGCAAGCTAGTCTGTGATACCATAACCATAACAGCATTAGACATAGGAGCAGAATTAGGCCATTTGGCCCATTGAGTCTGCTCCACCGTTTGGCCATGACTAATGTGTTTCTAACCCCATTCCCTTCCCTTCTTCCTGTAACTCTTCATCCCCTTACCAATAAAGAAGCTATCTACCTCTATCTTAATACAATTAATGATTGCCATCCACAGCCCTCTGCAGCAATGAGTTCCACAGATAAACCACCCTGGTGAAGAGAGTCCTCCTCATCTGTGTTCTGAAGGACTGTCCCTTCGCTCTGAAGCTGTGTTCTCAGGACCAAGTCTCTCCTGTAGTGGAAGCTTCTTCATGTCCATTACATCCAGGCCACTCAGTATTCTATAAGTTTCAATGAGATACCCCTTATCCTTCTTCATCCTCAGGATCATTATATAAACCTCCTCTGGACCCCTCCAAGATACAGGGTCCAAAGTGTGCTCTGATTGGAGCCTTTTATAGCCTCAGCAGTATCTCACTGACCTTGTATTTTAGCCCACTTGAAATGAATGTTAAAGCTGCATTGCCTTCCTAACTGCCAACTGAACTTGCATGTTAATCTTAAGAGAATCCTGAACTAGGACTCCTAAGCCCCCTGTGCTTCAGATTTCTGAAGCCTGCTTCTGTTTAGAAAATAGTCACTCCATTGATGAAGGAGCAGCACTCCAAAAGTTTGTGATTTTAAATAAACCTGTTGGACTATAACATGGTGTCATGTGACCTCTATGTCTACCCTCAGTCCAACAGCAGCATCTCCACACCTTGGGGAAATGAAGATCAAACTGGGTGACTGCTTTGCAGAACATCTATCTGGTATCTACAAAAAAAAGCCCTGAGCTCTTAGTTGCCTGCCACTTCAACACACAACCATGTTGCCTGGCCAACATCTCTGTCTCAGGCTTGCTGCAGTGCTCCAGGGAAGCTCAGGGCAAGCTGGAAGAACAGCACCTTATTTTCCACTTGGGAACTCTGCAGCCTTCTGAACTTAATATTGAGTTCAACAATTTTAGGGCCAGAGGCCATATCCTCACCCTAACCCTCGTGCACTAGACCTTGTCATACATGGGCTGCTACCTCAACCATTCCTGAAGAAGGGCTTATGCCCGAAATGTCGATTCTCCTGCTCCTTGGATGCTGCCTGGCCTGCTGTGTTTTTCCAGCATCACATTTTTCAACTCTGGTTTCCAGCATCTGCAATCCTCACTTTCTCCTGCTACCTCAACCATTCCACTGTGACTTCTAATAGACCCAAAAAAAAGCTGTTGATTTCCTCAAGGCTGACCTTTACCCATTCCTTTGACCGTCCAACTGTTGTATTCTCTCTCTCTCTCTCTCTCTCACTCTCTCTGGGCTTGATCTCTGCCTATCGTTTAGTCTTATTTCTCTAAACAACCTGTTCAGAGATTACACACCTTTGCAGCAGATAGATCTTGAAGACAGACTTCTTGGCCTGGGGATAGGGACACTACTACTATGATTAGTGGTGCTGGAAGAGCACAGCAGTTCAGGTAGCATCCAACGAGCAGCGAAATCAATGTTTCGGGCAAAAGCCCTTCATCAGGAATAAAGGCAGTGAGCCTGAAGCATGGAAAGATAAGCTAGAGGAGGGTGGGGGTGGGGAGAGAGTAGCATAGAGTACAATGGGTGAGTGGGGGTGGAGATGAAGGTGATAGGTCAAGGAGGAGAGGGTGGAGTGGATAGGTGGAAAAGAAGATAGGCAGGTCGGACGAGTCAAGGAGACAGTAACTGAGCTGGAAGTTTGAAACTAGGATGAGGTGGGGGAAGGGGAAATGAGGAAGCTGTTGAAGTCCACATTGATGCCCTGGGGTTGAAGTGTTCCGAGGCGAAAGATGAGGCGTTCTTCCTCCAGGCGTCTGGTGGTGAGGGAGCGGCGGTGAAGGAGGCCCAGGACCTCCATGTCCTCGGCAGAGTGGGAGGGGGAGTTGAAATGTTGGGCCACGGGGCGGTTTGGTTGATTGGTGCGGGTGTCTCGGAGATGTTCCCTAAAGTCTCCCCAATGTAGAGGAGACCACATTGGGAGCAACGGATACAATAAATGATATTGGTGGATGTGCAGGTGAAATTTTGATGGATGTGGAAGGCTCCTTTAGGGCCTTGGATAGAGGTGAGGGAGGAGGTGTGGGCACAGGTTTTACAGTTCCTGCGGTGGCAGGGGAAAGTGCCAGAATGGGAGGGTGGGTCGTAGGGGGCTGTGGACCTGACCAGGTAGTCACGGAGGGAACGGTCTTTGCGGAAGGCAGAAAGGGGTGGGGAGGGAAATATATCCCTGGTGGTGGGGTCTTTTTGGAGGTGGCGGAAATGTCGGTGGATGATTTGGTTGATGCGAAGGTCTTTAGGGTGGAAGGTGAGCACCAGGGGCGTTCTGTCCTTGTTACGGTTGGAGGGGTGGGGTCTGAGGGCGGAGGTGCGGGATGTGGACGAGATGCGTTGGAGGGCATCTTTAACCACGTTTGAAGGGAAATTGCGGTCTCTAAAGAAGGTGGCCATCTGGTGTGAGCTATGGTGGAACTGGTCCTCCTGGGAGCAGATACGGCGGAGGCGGCGAAATTGGGAATACGGGATAGCATTTTTGCAAGAGATAGGGTGAGAAGAGGTGTAATCCAGGTAGCTATGGGAGTCAGTGGGTTTGTAAAAAATGTCAGTGTCAAGTCGGTCGTCACTAATGGAGATGGAGAGGTCCAGGAAGGGGAGCGAGGTGTCAGAGATAGTCTAGGTAAATTTAAGGTCAGGGTGGAATGTGTTGGTGAAGTTGATGAATTGCTCAACCTCCTCGCGGGAGCACGAGGTGGCGCCAATGCAGTCATTAATGTAGCGGAGGAAGAGGTGGGGAGTGGTGCCGGTGTGGAGGAAGATGGATTACACCTCTTCCCACCCTATCTCTTGCAAAAATGCCATCCCGTATTCCCAATTTCTCCGCCTCCGCCGTATCTGCTCCCAGGAGGACCAGTTCCACCATAGAACACACCAGATGGCCTCCTTCTTTAGAGACCACTATTTCCCTTCCCATGTGGTTAAAGATGCCCTCCAACGCATCTCATCCACATCCCGCACCTCCGCCCTCAGACCCCACCCCTCCAACCGTAACAAGGACAGAACGCCCCTGGTGCTCACCTTCCACCCTACAAACCTTCGCATCAACCAAATCATCCACCGACATTTCCGCCACGTCCAAAAAGACCCCACCACCAGGGATATATTTCCCTCCCCACCCCTTTCCGCCTTCCGCAAAGACCGTTCCTTCCGTGACTACCTGGTCAGGTCTACACCCCCCTACGACCCACCCTCCCAGTCTGGCACTTTCCCCTGCCACTGCAGGAACTGTAAAACCTATGCCCACACCTCCTCCCTCACCTCTATCCAAGGCCCTAAAGGAGCCTTCCACATCAATCAAAGTTTCACCTGCACATCCACCAATATCATTTACTGTATCCGTTGCTCCCGATGTGGTCTCCTCTACATTGGGGAGACTTTAGGGAACATCTCTGAGACACCCGCACCAATCAACCAAACCGCCCCGTGGCCCAACATTTCAACTCCCCCTCCCACTCTGCCGAGGACATGGAGGTCCTGGGCCTCCTTCACCGCCGCTCCCTCACCACCAGACGCCTGGAGGAAGAACGCCTCATCTTTCGCCTCGGAACACTTCAACCCCAGGGCATCTATGTGGACTTCAACAGCTTCCTCATTTCCCCTTCCCCCACCTCATCCTAGTTTCAAACTTCCAGCTCAGTTACTGTCTCCTTGACTCATCCGACCTGCCTATCTTCTTTTCCACCTATCCACTCCACCCTCTCCTCCTTGACCTATCACCTTCATCTCCACCCCCACTCACCCATTGTACTCTATGCTACTCTCTCTCCACCCCCACCCTCCTCTAGCTTATCTCTCCATGCTTCAGGCTCACTGCCTTTATTCCTGATGAAGGGCTTTTGCCCGAAACGTTGATTTCGCTGCTCGTTGGATGTTACCTGAACTGCTGTGCTCTTCCAGCACCACTAATCCAGTATTTGATTTTCAGCATCTGCAGTCATTGTTTTTACCACACTACTACTATGACACAAGTAGGCCCTCTCATTTACTCCTCCAAACTCCCCTCACCCCATGTTCAGCATATGTAACAATCTTACCCTAGCTACAATTAGTTCTGAAGAAGGGTCATTGGACCCCGAACGTTGAATATGCTTTTTCTCCACATATGTTATCAGACCTGCTGAGTTTTCCCAGCAATTTTTGTTTTTGTTTTTGATTTCCAGCATCTGCAGTTCTTTATTTTTAATTTATTGATTATTTTCTAATTATGAGTGATGGATTATGGGGATGAGGCAAGTGCATGGCACTGAAGTGTTCGATCAGCCACAATCAGATTGAAAGGTGGGGCAGGCTTGATGGGGTGAATGGCCTATTCCTGTTCATATGTTCTATACAACTTTCTAGTTGGATTGAACCTTTCCTGAATCTAGAAAATCCAGTAAAATTAAAACCAATATATCTGCAACTATTTCAAGATTCAAGGATGAAGTCTGTCTGGACCTGAAGACTTGTCAGTCTACATCTTATCAGTTTGCTTAGTACCACTTCCCTTATGATTGTAATATTATCTTTCCCTTCCATTTCCAGATGTATAGGTATTATTGGAATGCTTTTTAAATAGAGTCAGAGAGATGTACAGCATGGAAACAGACTCTTCAGTCCAACACTTCCATGCCGACCAGAAATCCCAAACCAATCTAGTCCCACCTGCCAGCACCCAGCCCATATCCCTCCAAACCCTTCCTATTCATATATACACCAGATGCCTTTTAAATGTTGCAATCGTACTAGCCTCCACCACTTCCTCTGGCAGCTTATTTCATATTCGTACCACTCTCTGCGTGAAAATATTGCCCCTCAGATCTCTTTAATATCTCTTCCCTCTCACCTTAAACATATGCTTTCTAGTTCTGCACTCCGCCACCCAGGGAAGTGACTTTGTCTATTTATCCTATCCAAGCCCCTCATGATTTTATAAAACTCTATAAGGTCACCCTTCTACCTCTGACAATCCTGGGAAAACAGCTCCAGCCTATTCAACCTCTCCCTATAGCTCAAATAATCCAACCCTGGAAACATCCTTGTAAATCTTTTCTGAACCATTTCAAATTTCACAATATTCTTCTGAAAGGAAGGAGACCAGATTTGCACCAATATTCCAGAAGTGGCCTAACCAATGTCTTGTACAGCCGCAACATGACCTCCAGACTCCTGTACTCAGTAGTCTGACCAATAAATATCTACTTGCGACTCCACTTTCAAGGAGCTATGAACCTGCACTCCAAGGTCTCTGTTCAGCAACTCTCCCCAGGTCCTTACCATTAAATGTATAAGTCCTGCTGAGATTTGCTTTCCCAAAATGCAGCACCTCGCATTTATCTAAATTAAACTCCAACTGCCACTTCTCAGCCCATTGGCTCATCTGATGAAGATCCCATTGTAATCTGAGGTAACCTTCTTCACTGTCCACTACACCTCCAATTTTGCAAAATACTTTATTATAATTACAGAATATAAAATATTCATTCATTTCTTCTGCCAATTCCATGTTATCTTCTGTCAACTGTGTGTTCTCACTTTCTCAAGGATCAGTCCTTGTTTTGATCCGATCTTTTTCATTTCAAATTGGATTTAAAATTCAATCATATTGTGGTAGCTGCTATCCAGGGATGTCATAACTCTGAGGACATTGATTCTGTCACATAACATAGTCATAAGTCGGATATAACCTGTTCTCTGCTCAATTTTAAAATGCACAGCTCTAAGAAACTTTCTTGAAAGCATTTTAATTTAGCACTTAGGTCCTCGTTCTGCAGAATCTCTTTCCTTGTTCTACCTATTTCATTGGAATCTAAATGCACTGCAACAACTGCATTCTTCCCTTTCTATTGCTAGTTCCTTTCTCGCCCTGAGCAAATATTCAGAATTCTGGCAGCAGGCAGGCAACACAACTATCTGAACTGTTGTTGTATACTGCAGAGAATGGTGTCAATCCCCCTCACTGTACTATAATCTCATACTGTTACATTCCTTGTTGTGTCTCTGCTTGAATGGCTTCCTGTAGCACAATGCCAAGGTCACTTTGCTCTTCCACTGGGCAATCCCCATTCTCATCCAAATAGACTCAGACCTATTGAACAACTGCACTCCTGCCGTTTGGGTCCTCTGGCGTGCCTCACTCACAATGACGCCCACCTGCGATGTCCCTGACCAACATTATCCTAAATGACATCATTGTCGCCTGAGGTGCAAAGAATCCAGGTAACTTATGCTGCATGGCTTTCAATCCTGCTTTTAATTCATAAACTCTCAGTTGGTGCAACTAAGACCTACATTGAATACCTTGTGTGACGAACAAAAACAAAATTGCCAATATTGGAGTATGTATCCCAGTGGTGACCATCCAGGGGTTTGAGTGGTCATTGAAATAGGTTGTAATTACTTTGATTAAATTCTCCAGAAAAATAACTTAACTAACCTATCCTTATTCAGCATAAATTCAATTTATGACCTCTGTTTATTTATGGCAGGACAATTGTCATTGTTGAAACAATAATCAAGTTGTTGGGATACCTCCTGTAAACAACATCAACTTGAACCAATAGTAATATGAAACAATTTGCAATTTCTGAGTAATTTGACTTCTCATCTCCAAAAAAAAGCCCAGTCTTTAAAAATTTTAAAACTTTATCCTGAAAAAGCAAAGGATATTGTGAACTATTCTAAATATAATTTTTAGCATTGTGAAAAGAAAGTTAGGCATACTTACATTTTCTTTAATACTTTTCCTACTTTCCAGGTTAACAACTTATTTCTTAACCCTGTGAAACTGATTCTTTGATACCTTATCGGACAAAGTGCTATCATTTGAGCTTCTATATTATATTAATTTGCTTATTATTTATTGTGGATGCATAGAGATAGTGTGAGAACAATACCAAGTATCATGACAGCAAGTTATTTGGTAAGAACAGCTACAAGCAGAGGCATAGAGAGAGGCTTATTACCTGTGGGAGATTTTGTTTTAAACCTCTGTAGCTAAGACAGGGAAGGCCCTTTGGGTTAGGTGGATAATCTTCCTGCCTCTGGGCCAAAAGCTGTAGTGTGGAATAATTTGCAGGATTTGATTAGATTATTTACAGTGTGGAAACAGGCCCTTCGGCCCAACAAGTCCACACCGATCTGCCGAAGCGCAACCTACCCAGACCTATTTCCCTACATTTACCCCTTCACCTAACACTACGGACAATTTAGCATGGCTAATTCACCTAACCTGCACATTTTTGGATTGTGGGAGGAAGCCGGAGCACCCGGAGGAAACTCATGCAGACACAGGGAGAATGTGCAAACTCCATGCAGAGAGTCACCTGAGGCGGGAATTGATTCCGGGTCTCTGGCGCTGTGAGGCAACAGTGCTAACCACCATGCCACTGTGCCGCCCTTGATCAATTAAGGTGTATTCCTAACTCAACCAAACAGATTGAGGATAATGCTGCATATCATTTCAACACATGCCAATGGCAGATGGAACAGTGGGAGAAATGCCTGGTCTGCTATCACTATCTAGACTACAACCTGCATATAAAAGTGCATGTTGCTGTAGAGACTAGGACACCATGAGTGAAACAATGAACAATACCAAGTATCTGCCGTGCATAAAGAAATACTGAATACATTTACATGAATTTTTTTTACATTCACACCTATCATGGGGAGATAGTAATGTAGTAGTAATGTCACTGAACTAGTAATCCAGAGACGTTGTGAAAGTGAGGACTGCGGATGCGCGAGGTCCAGAGACTATGCCTACCACACAGGTTCAAATTCCATTGAAATTAAAAGAAGATGACATCTGTTATGCACCAGGCCAGACCCTCTCAAACATTTCAAGAAAGTAGCCACAACCCTAATATTTCTAGTTGTTTTGAACAGGTGTGTACTGGATATTCTAGGAGTGATGCAGCTAGTCAAAACCCTCAGTTTTAATCAAAACAATTTATTTACAGAGTACCGAATGAAACATAAAAAAGAGAACAGAGTACCAAACAGCTTAGCCTATCTGAAAACCCAGTCGACTCTATTGCAACTTAATTATGCTATTCCAAATACTTGCAACATCCCCATAAACACTGCTTGGCAAAAAAGGTAAAATCAAACACAGGGTCTTACAGGAGAAAGAGATGTTAGAGAGATTCAGCATGGAGCACCTTCCATGCAGCTGTTTCTTTGACCAACAGCTTAAAAAAACTGACTGCTTGCTCTAAACAGACAGACAGACCAGACCAAACCAAACCAAAGGAAAGCTGAGCTGGGAGAATTGGACACTCCCCTTTCATTGTAGAAGTGTTTGTTTAAAAACTTAAGAGTTTCTTAAGTAGATAAACCCAGACATTTCAGAACCTATGTGATTACAAACCCTCTGACAAAAAAACCAAGGACAACCTAACTTTGTTAAAGGAGCAGCATCATCACCCATTTATGACCTTGAAGTTATAATTAATGGTTCACAAATGTCTTTATGGAAGAAATTCTGTTGCCTTTTAACAAAAAAAAAAGAACTGCAGATGCTGGAAATCAGAAAAGAATCAGAAATGTCTTGAAGGTCTCAGCTAGTCAGGTAGCATCTGTGGAGAGAAAGCAGAGTTAATGTTTTGAGTCCAGTGACCCTTCTCAGAATTTCTCAGCATGTGGGAGTTCTAAAGAAGGATCACTGGACAAAATATTTTAATTCTGCCTTCTCTTCGCTGATGCTGCCTAACTTGCTGAGATTTTCCAGCAATTTCTGATTTTGATTCTGCCATTGTTACCTGGTCTGACTTTTTCCCAGACTTCAGGTAACAGGAATGACAGTAACTCTTAACTGCCATGTGAAATATTGTATGCTAACTACTCAATCCAGGGGTGATTAGTGATGGGCATTAAAGACTGCTCTTGCCAGTGGCACAGTCATCTATGAAAGAATAAATAAATGAACTAACTTGTCGTTGTAATTAGAGTACTGAGAGCAGATCTGGGCATCACATCTGTGGAAGGATATATTGATCTTGAAGGGAGTATAACATAGATTTACGAGAATGATACCTGGACTTCAGAGGTTGTTATAAAAATTATACAAATTATTTTTCTAGAATTATTTTCCCTAGAATTTCGAGGAGTCAAAAGATTCTCAAATCAAAGATTTTAGGATTCTAAAGTTGAAAGATTTTAAGACAGGGATAAACCAACCATTGCTAACCAAGGCAGGTAAGAAGTGAATGAAATTGAAAAAAAAAGGTTATGAGAATGCTGAAGACCAGGATACATTCAGAACCCAATAAAGGAGGACTAAAATGATATGAAAAGAGAGAAAACAAAATTACAAGGAATATGAAATCTGACAATAAGAGCTTGTCCAAATAGAATAGACTATCCTTTATTATCATGTGTACTCAAATACAGAAGTACAGGAGTATAGTGAAAAACTTTACAATTTTTTCCCGTCTATGGTGCCATCTTAGGTAAAAGTACCAAGGTACAAATTTTAGATATAAAAGAGGTAAAAAAATGAAAAGTAGTTGCATTTCTTTAGTATTTAAACAATAAATTAAAAATAAGACATAGTTAGAAGATTGACATTACAGACAGAAAAAAAATTTCAAATAGTTATTGCATTGCTGAGCGCAGGGGTTTCCATGCATGGGCTGAGTGCAGAGTCTTTCGCTTGTGGTCTGACAGCCAGTGCCAGGCCCCAGTCCAACAACCTTTTTGCTCCATTCCAAGCCACCAGACCACTCTGCACCGGTTTCAGCTGCTGCAAGGGTAAGTTTCCTCATGGAAATGAATCTAGGAGACAGTTTTAGGGAATAAGAAAATGGAAGAGGAGTTAAGCATATATTTTGCAGCTGTCTTTATGGAGGAAGATAGTTTGAACAGTTCATTAATGCAAAAGAATGTGAGAGAGGAAATAATATCACCACTAAAGAAGCAATATTAGACAAGCTAATGATGCTAAAGGCAGATTCGTCCCCTGGCCCTGATGGCTTGCATTGTTATGGACTAGACCAAACCCTCTCAAAATATTCAGAAGACAGTCTAGACTCTACATTTTTCTTATTTTAAAGATAAATGTGAGGTATTGTGTTCCAGATGCAATTTGATTGGTCAAACTCCTGGATTTAAACCAAAACATGCCTTAATAATTTGCTATATTTAAAATACAACAAAGGAAAGAAGGAATTGGAATAACTTAACTGTATTGGAAAACCTAACAGAATAATGGATACAGTAACTATTATTAATTAACTGTTCCAATATAGTAATATCCCCGAACCACACCCTTGGCAAAAGACAAATTCAGAACATCGATTGTCTCACATGTCACTCCTGCAGCAGGCAGAGAACCCCCCCCCCCCAGTTTTTTTTGGGAAAAACGAAGTTTCCACTTCAGGACACGAGCAGCAGCTGCTGAAAGCTAAACCTAAAATCTCTGGTTCTGTGGTTAGGAGCTTGACTACACCCATTCAAGCTGCTTCTATTGTTGTAACTTTTTAAAAAATCCAAAACTTCACAAGTTCTTTATCCTCTCATGGACTGCTTGGCATCTGTCCCCCAATCTCTCTGTAAAAGAAACTAGGACAAACGCACCTTTTAAAGCAATAGCATCATCACAGTATTCTATGTTCCTAAAAACGGCAGCTGGAGCGATAATTGATCCATTGGTTGTAATTTTCCAAAAATCTTTAGATTCTAGGGAAGTACCAGAGGTATTGAAAAAGTGATAGTGTGACACCCCTGTTCAAAAATAGAGGGAGGCAAAAAGTGGGTAACTATAGACCAGTTAGCCTAATATCTGGTGTTAGAAAAATACTGGAATTAATTATTAAGGAAGTAATAGCAGAACACTTGGAAAACCATAATCAAGCAGGGTCAGCATGTCTCGATCAAAAGGAAATTGTATCTCACTAATTTATTTGAGTTTTTGAGGAATCTAAACCGGAGTGGAAAGAGAGGAGCCAGTAGATGTTTTATATTTTGATTTTAAAAAGATGCTTAACAATTACCCAACATAAGTTTAAGTCACAAGATAAGAATGCAATGTGTTAGACGTAGTATATTGGCAAGGATAGAGAATTGCCTCAACGTCAGGAAACAGTGAGCAGGGATAATGGGTTTCTTTTCAAGTTGGAAGCCGAGAACTTATGAGGTTCTATAGGAATGTGTTATGAGGTTGTGGATGTACTGTACCTTTAAGAGATTTAAACGCTAGCAAAAAACTACCTGACAGCATCAAGTATTCTGAGAAAAAAAGGTACAATGTAATATGTGCTCCAGCTACTGGGGTAACTAGGGTAGCTGGTTGCCTGGAAATAGATTTGAATTTGGCCAATCAGTTTTAACTATTTTCCAAAAAATACCAAACTCCAATCCAGTTTGAATTTAGTATATTGGCAATCTTAAAAGCCAATGACATAATCCCATGCTTTTGGGGGGGTGGGGGTGTGGTGGTATAAGACCAGGGAAGATTGAACAGTTGAGAGGAGAACTGCCAAGCAACCAGCATGTAAAGACTGTCTGAAAAATAGCTCTCTCAAAAGTACCTTTGCTGATCAGTAACCTGTGAAGCAGAACCCCCTAGAAGAAGAAATGAAGACAGGAATACAGAGAAAACTGAAAGCTGCCTGGTGTTGAGTTAAGATGTTTTGTGTTGTAAGTCCTAATTGGGAGTTTTATTGGACTAGTATTGTGGAAGGGGAAGGTAAAAGATAGATTAGAGGAAGGACTTGTTAAGAGTTGTTAGTTAATTATTCTCTGTTATACTTTCTGAAATGAAGTTGTTAATTTTTACTTTAAATAGTGCTTGGCCTCTAGAATTTGCACAATTTGCATGAGATAAATGTTTTCTATGTTGCGAGTTTTAAATTAGCAGAGGGTTTTACCTCGTGTCGCAACAATTTGGGGACTTGGGCCTGTGATTTGAATTGGTTTAGACGATTTGAATAGATTTGGGGGTATGAGAACTCCCAGTAGATTCAAACGTTTGCAGGTTAGTGTCCTAGATCTTTAAATAAAACGTAGATGAGACAATTTGTTTACTTTCGGTGACTTGTGGTTGAGTAAATTAAAAGTGAGAGAAATGGCTCTTAAAAATTCGAAAGAGGTTCAGGGATTTAAAGATGATTCTCAGGTTTGCCAAGAAGGTTTA
This sequence comes from Chiloscyllium punctatum, assembly GCF_047496795.1. Lineage (NCBI taxonomy): Eukaryota > Metazoa > Chordata > Chondrichthyes > Orectolobiformes > Hemiscylliidae > Chiloscyllium > Chiloscyllium punctatum. The sequence goes on from NC_092743.1 coordinate 16,813,582, forward strand.
GAAAGAAAGAAAAGGGCCATACTTTTAGAATTAGTAAATAAGATAGATTTGGGTTTAACCAAGGACAAAAGTAAATTGTAATGGAGTTACTCAAACACTTAGGTGTGTCAGAGAAACAGACAAGTGCAGTAGAGGTAGAAAAACTTAAATTACAATTGAGGAAAATGGAGTTAGAAGAGAGAGAGAGGAAAGAGAGAGAGAAGGTTTTTGGCTGAGCAAAAAGAGAAAGAAGAAAGGGAGAGAGAGAGTCATAGAGATATACAGCATGGAAACAGACCCTTCGGTCCAACCCGTCCGTGCTGACAAGATATCCCAACCCAATCTAGTCCCACCTGCCAGCATCTGGCCCATATCCCACCAAACCCTTCCTATTCATATACCCATTCAAATGCCTTTTAAATGTTGCAATTGAGAGAGAGAAAGTTCTTAGCTGAGCAAAAAGAGAGAGAACTTGAACTTGAGAAGTTGTGACTTAGTCAGCAAAGTCAAATTAACAGGCTGGAAATTAAAAGAGAAGGTAGTGATATATATATATATATAAATATGTCAAAATTTTGCCACATTTTGATGAGAAAGATGTTGAAGCCTTCTTTATTTCATTTTAAAAATGGGTTAAGCAGCTGGAGTGGTCAGAGGATTTACAGGTAATGCTCGTTCACACTAAACTGGTAGGCAGAGCTAATGAGGTATTTGTAAAGTCACAGCGCTGGCCAATAAATATAGACACTGTGGGAATGATGTGGTAAAAGAGCTAAGCCAGTAGCATTAATGAAGCAGTAAAGAAGACCCCAAGAAGAGCTGCAGGAGAGTGCACAGCCTAGGCAGGGGCTGGGGATGGAGTTAGTACCTTATCTCTACAAAGAATTTGTCACTGTGGGTAAGGTTTACTCAGAAAGAACGGGGAGAAGGACAAGAAGTTAGAATTCTGAGAGATATAGGATCTAACCAGTTGCTGGTAGTAAGGGATGAGCGAATATGCACTCTTTCTGATCTGATACCCAAGAGTGTGGTAATTTGTGGGGTAGATGGACAGAAATTTAGTTTTCCCCTGTGTAAGATCAGATTAGAGTGCCAACTCAAGACTGGGGAAGTTACAGTGGGAGTGATTGACATAGTGTCAGTTCCATGAATTCAGTTTGTTCTTGGAAATGATTTAGCAGGATCCAAGGTGGTAGTGACACCCCTTGTAGGAATACCAAGAAACTGAGAAGTTAAAACAGAAATATCCTGATATTTTCCCAGACTGTGTGGTAACCAAATCCCACTATCATAAATCACAGCACGAAGCAAAAAGTAAAGAGAAAGATGAAGGAGTTGAGGTTCAGTTAGTGGATACACTGTTTAACATAATGGTGCAGAAAAAACCTGAACAGGCAGAGGGTCAGTCGGAAGTGTTTAGCCCTGAAGGGTTAAGAGATTTGCAAAAGCAAGACAAGACAATAAAATATATGTATGTGGATGCGTACTCCGAAAGGGAGGTTGAGAATATTCCAAAGGGTTATTATCTGAAAGGTAAAATGTTAAGATGGAAATGCGCACCACGGCAGTTTAGTGCAGAGGAGAAATGAGCCGAAGTGTTTCAAGTAGCATACAGACAGGTATTATGGGTAGCACATGAAACTACCTGTGGGAGGTCCTGTAGGGATATGAAAGACTCAGGCTAAGGTAATAAAAACAGTTTTATTGGCCTGGAATGCACAAGGATGTGGTTAACTTTTGGTATTAGTGTCATACATGCCAAATGGTAGGTTAGCCTCATGTGGTAATAAAACCAGCACCTTTGTTGCCAATTCCCACATTTGGAGAATGTTTCACGTGGGTTATAATTGATTGTGCAGGTCCCCTCCTAAGATCTAAAATTGGGAACCAGTACTTGTTAACCATAATAGATGTGTCTACCACATTTCTGGAGGCAATTCCATTACAGAGTATTAAGGCACAAAATATGGTGGAGGAGTTAGGAGCTTTCTTCACATATATGGGCATCCCAGAGAGATTCCGTTGGACCAAGGGTCACATTTTGCTGTGAGGCTGTCTGAGGAGGTTATGGTTAACTCAGATACACAGCACTTTAAATCCAATGTGTATCATCCTAAATCCCAGGGAGCTGTAGAAAGGTGGCATCAGAGCTTGAAGACCATATTGTGAGCATACTGTCAGGATTATTCAAATGATTGGGATAAAGGTATCTCAATCATATTGTTTGCCATTATACATGCCCAAATGAATCTACTTAATTCACTTCCTTCAAGTTAATATTCAGTCATGAAGTGAGACACCCTTTGAAATTAATTAAAGAAAAATTGACAGGACCAAAGTCAGAGATCTCACACTTAGATTATGTATCAGAGGTGAGGGAGAGATCAAATAGAGTAGGTGAGTTAAATAAACAGCACCTAAAGAGGGCACAGTATAAAATGCAACAGGCGGCAGATAAAAGCTCTGAGACTTGGATGTTTTCCAAAGGGGATAACATGTCAGTACTGTTACCAGTAATAGGAGATACCTTCAAAGCCAGGTTTAGTGGTTCCTATCAAATTATTAAAAAGTTGAGTCAGATGAACTATCTAGTAAAGATGCCAGATAGAAAAAAAAGATATAGAGTATGTCATGTGAATGTGCTGAAACTATTATACTAGAGAGAAAGAACTGGAGAAACAGGTGTAAGTTGCTGCCCCGCAGAGTGAGGAATCAAATCCAGATGATGTGCATTTTGATGTGAAGGAGTGGAATAGGTTAGTAAACTATCTGTCTCAGGATCTTAGAATGCAGTTGAAAGATTTGTTACTGCAGTATAAGGACATATGTGAGAATCAGATGGGGGAGGACAAATGTTATTGTAAATGAAGTTGATGTAGGGAATACTGCTCCAATAAAACAATACCACTATTGGCTTCGTCCTTTCAAAGCCAGACAGGTCCAGATAGAGCTGGAGGCCATGTTCAACGAGAACATCATTGAACCAAGCCAGAGCGAGTGGAGTTCACCGATCGTCTTAATTCCCAAACCGACAGGACTCAATGATTCTGCATGGATTGTCGGAAGGTCAACACTGTTACAAAATCAGACTCATACCCAATTCCTAGATTGGAGGACTGTATTGAGAAAGTCAGACAAGCCAGTTACATCACCAAGTTGGACTTAATGCACAGTTACTGGCAGGTACCTTTATCAGAATCGGCGAAAGAAATTTCTGCGTTTGTTACCCCAAATGGGCTATATCAGTTTAAAGTAATTCCCTTTGGAATGAAGACCACGCCTGCCATATTACAAAGACTCATGACCAGAGTTGTGGTTGTGTTAACAAACTGTGCAGTCTATTTGGATGATGTAGTGATCCTTAGTAAGTCCTGGAAAGATGACATAGTACAGTTGCTCCAACTCTTTGAATGACTACGAGAAGCAAAACTGGGGATAAGCCTAAATAAAACTGAATTTGCGAAAGTAGAGGTGACGTTCTTGGGACATAGCATTGGTCATGGAAGGTTGCCATGGACCGCAAAGACAAAGGTCATCGAGGAATTTCCACGACAAACCTTAAAGAAAGAGGTGCTTCGATTCTTTGGACTCAGTGGATGTCTATCGGATGTTTGTTCCAAACTTCAGCTGTGTGGTGGCACCTTTAACTGATTTTCTGAAGAAGAACACAAAATTTTGGTGGATGGAACAATCCCAGGATGCATTCAACCATTTGAAAGCCATATTAACCACCAAACCAGTTTTAGTTACACCAAACTTTTCAAAACCGCCATCGATGTGAGTGACATAGGAGTTGGAGCTGTACTCCTACAGGAAGATGAGGATGGGATTGAACTGCCAGGTGGTTACTATTAAAAAAAAATCAACATCCACCAGAGAAAATACTCTGCAATCGAAAAGGAATTATTGAGCTTGGTACTGGTCTTACAATATTTTGATGTGTATATCATGAACAATGTGTTGGAGATAGTTGTGTATATGGATCACAATCTGCTTACATTCTTAGAGTGCTTCAAAGACAAGAATATGAGACTATTTTGTTGGAGTCTTATGTACAGACTTTTAATTTAAAAATCGTACAAGTTGTGGGTCGTAAGAATGTAATTGCAGATGCGTTATCACGGATTTATCTGATAGAGTTTAAATGAGATTTGTATTTATTTAATGTTATACATATATTGGTATATGGGAAGAAGTTAAGGTGGACTGATATTAAAGTTATTTGTATAGTAGGGTAATGTGTTAAAAAAAGACAAATAAATGAAGCCATCTTTTCATTCTGATGGTTCATTTTTTTCTTAAGGGGGGAGGTGTTATAAAGATGTGGGTTACTGTACCTTTAAGAGAGTTAAAAGTTAGCAAAAACTACCTAACAGCACCAAGTGTTCTGAAAAAAGATACAATGTAACATGTTCTTCAGCTACTAGGGTAGCTGGTTACTTGGAAATGACAAAACAGATTCGAATTTGGCCAATTAGTTTAAATTATACTCTGAAAAATACCAAACTCCAGTCCAGTTTGAATTTAGTATATTGACAATCTTAAAAGCCAGTGACATAATCTGATGCTTTTGGGGGGGGGGGGGGTATAAGACCAGGGAAAATTGAACAGTTGACAGGAGAACTGCCAAGCGACCAGCATGTAAAGACTGCCTGAAAAATAGCTCTCTCAAAGGTACCTTTATCGATCAGTAACCTGTGAAGCAGAACCCCAAAAAGAAGAAAAGAAGACAGGAATACAGAGAAAACTGAAAGCTGCCTGGTTTTGAGATAAGAAGTTTTATGTTGTAAATCTTAATTGGGAGTTTTATTGGACTAGTATTGTGGAAGGTAAAAGGTAGGTTAGAAGAGGATTTGTTATGAGTTGTTAATGAATTATTTTCTGTTATACTTTCTGAAATGAAGTTGTTAGTTTTTACTTTAAATAGTGCGTGGCCTCTTGAATTTTCACAGATTACTGCATGGGATAAATCTTTTCTGTGTTGCATGTTTTAAATTAGCAGTGGGGTTTACCCCGTGTCGTAACAAATCAGTGCTGGGATTGCTACTGTTTGCAATGTATGTTAATGACTTGAAGGAAGGAAGTGAGTATACTTTAGCCAAATTTGCAGACAATGTTAAAATAAGTGGAGAGGCAAGTTGTGAGAGGAATACAAATAGTTTTCAGAGATTATTGATAGGTTAGGTAAGTGCACATTGATAGCCTATTCCTATTTACCCTTGAGAAAGTGGCGGTGAGATGCCTTCTTGAATCGCTGCAGTCCACTTGCTGTAGGTTGACCCACAATGCCAGTATGGAGGGAATTCCAGGATTTTGACACAATGACTGTGAAGGAATGGTAGTATATTTCCAAGTCAGGGCGGTGAGTGGCTTGGAGGGGAACTTGCAGGTGCTGGTGTTCTCAAGTACCTGCTGTCCTTGTCCTTCTAGATGAAAGTGGTCAGGGGTTTGGAAGGTGCTTCCTAAGGATTTTTGATGAATTTCTGCAATACATCTTGAAGATAGTATACACTGCTGCTGTTGAGCACTGGTGGCGGAAGAATTGAATATTTGTAGATGTGGTGCCAATCAAGTGGGTTGCTTTGTCCTGGATGGTGTCAAGCTCCTTGAATGTTGTTGGAGCTGCACCCATCCTGGTAAGTGGGGAGTATTCCATCACACTCCTGACTTGTGCCTTGTAGATGGTGGATAGAATTTGAGGTGTCAGGAGGTGAGAAAATCACCGCAGTATCCCTAGTCTCTGACCTGCTCTTGTAGCCACTGTGTTTATGTGGTGAGCCCAATTGAGTTTCTGATCAATGGTAACCCCAAGGATGTTGACAGTGGAGGATTCCGTGATGGTAATACTGTTGAATGTCAAGAGGCGGTGGTGAGAGTATCTGTTATTGGTGATGGTCATTGTCTGGCATTTGTGTGGCGCGAATGTTACTTGCCACGTGTTGATTATATTGTCCAGATCTTATTGCATTTGAGCATGGATTCCTTTGGTATCTGAGGAGTCACGAATGGTGCTGATCACTGTGCAAACATCGGCAAACATCCCCACTTCTAACCTTATGACAGAGGGAAGGTTGTTGATGAAACAGCTAAAGATTGTTGGGCCTAGGACACTACCCTGAGGGAGTCCTGCAGAGATGTCCTGGAGCTAACATGACTGGTCCTCCACAACCACAACCATCTTCCTTTGTGCCAGGTATGACTCTAACCAGCGGAGTGTTTGCTCCCGGTACCCATTGATTCCAGTTTTGCCAGAGCTGCTTTATGCTACACTTGGTTAAATGCGGCCTTGATGTCAAAGGCTGTCACTATCACCCTGCCTCTAGAATTTAGCCCTTTTGTCCATATTTGAACCAAAGCTGTAATGAGATCAGGAGCTGAGTGACCCTGGTGAAACCCAAACTGGACATCACTGAGCGGGTTGTTGCAGAGCAGGGTTGAGAGTGTGATACTGGAGAGCAGGGGCTGCTTGATAGCACTGTTGATGACCCTTTCCATCACTTTACTGATGATGGAGAGTAGACTGATTGGGGGGTAATTGGCTGTATTGGATTTGTCTTGTATTTTATGTACAGGACATAGCTTGGCAATTTTCCACATTGTCAGGTAGATGCCAGTGTTGTAACTGTACTGGAAGAGCTTGGCTAGGGGAGCAGCAAGTTCTGGACCACACTTCAATACTATTACTGCAATGTTATCAGGGCCCATTGCCTTTGCAGTATCCAGTGCCTCCAGCCATTTCTTGATATCACGTGGAGTGAAATGAATTGGCGGGAGACTGGTATCTGTCATGCTGGGGCCCACTAGAGAAGCCCTAGATGGATCATCCAGTCGGCACTTCTCACTGAAGGTTGTTGCAAATGCACCAGTCTTGTTTTTTGCACCGATGTGCTGGGCTTCTCCATCATTGAGGATGGGGATATTCGTGGAGCTGCCTCCTCTAGTGAGTTGTTTAGTTGTCCACCACCATTCACGAGATGTGGAAGGACTGCAGAGCTTAATTCTGATCTGTAGGTTATGGGGTTGCTTAGTTGTATCTTGCTGTTTGGCACACAAGTAGTTCCTGTTTGGTAACTTCACTAGGTTGACACCTCATTTTTAGGTATGCCTGATGCTCCTGGCATGCTCTCCTCCACTCTCCATTGAACCATGGTTGATCCCCTGGCATGATGGTAATAGTTGAGTGGGGAATATGCCAGGCTATGAGATTGCAGATTGTGCTGGAGTACAGTTCTGCTGCTGTTGATGGCCCACAGTGCCTCATGGATGCCCAGTCTCGGGCTGCTAGATCAGTTCAAAGTCTGTCCCATTTAGCATGGTAATCGTGCCACACAACACAATGGGTGTTATTCTCAAAGTGAAGTTGGGACTTGGTCTCCACAAGGTCACTTTTACGTATAGTAACATGGACAGATGCTTCTGCAGCCGACAGATTAGTAAGGATGCAGATGAGTATGTTTTTTTCTCTTGTGGGTTTCTTCACCGCCTGCCGCAGTCCCAGTCTAGCAGTTATATCCTTTAGGACCTGACAGCTCGATCAATAATTCTGCTGCTGAGCCACTCTTGCTAATGGATATTGAAATCCCCCACACATTTTGTGCCCTTGCCACCCTCAGTGCTTCCTCCAACTGTTGTTTAACATGGGGGAGTACTGATTCATTAGCCAAAGGAGGATGGTGCGTGGTAACCAAAAAGAGGTTTTTTCACCCATGTTTAACCTGAAGCCATGAGACTTCATGGGGTCTGGAGTCGATGTTAAAGACTCCCAGGTCAACTCCCTCCTGACTGTATACCACTGTGCCACCACCTCTGTTGGTGGGACAGGACATATCCAGGGATGGTAATGGTGGTGTCTGGGGTGTTATCTACAAGGTATGATTCCGTAAGAATAATTATATTAGGCTGTTGCTTCAGTAGTCTGTGAGACAGCTCTCCTAATTTCAGCAGTAGCCCCCCCTAGATGTTGGTAAGGAGGACTTTGCATGGTCAACAGGGCTGTTTGTGTTTTTGCCGTTGTCTTTTCTGGTTGCAAGGTCGATGCCAGGTGGTCTGTCCAGTTTCATTTCTTTGTTGTGACTTTCTAGCGATTAATACAACTGAGTGGCTTGCTAGGCCATTTCAGAGGGCGGTTGAGAGTCAACCACATTGCTGTGGCTCTGGAGTCACTTGTAGGGCCAGACCAGGTAGAGATGGCAGATTTCCTTCCCTAATGGACATTACTGAACTGGATGGGCTTTTCCAACAATTGACAATCTTTTCATGGTCGTCAGTAGACTCTTAATTCCATTTTTTTTATTGAATTCAAATTCCACTATCTGCTGTAGTAAGATTCAAACCCAGGTCCCCAGAGCATTATTCTGGGTTTCTGGATTAATATTTGAGCAATAATACCACTAGGCCATCACCTCCTCCATTAACAGTAATAGACAGGTTAGATAAATATAAGCTATTTCCACTGGCTGGAGATTCTTGAATTAGGTGGCATGGTCTAAAAATTAGAGTCAGACCATTCAGAAAAGACAATCAGAAGCACTTTTATACTCAAAGGGCGGTAGAAGCTTGGAACACTCTTCCACAAATGACAAGTAATGTTAGATCAGTTATTAGGCTCGAAAGGCTGAATGGCCTGCTCCTGGTTTTATGTTTCTAAGTTGAGACTGCTAATGCTGATGTCATTTAAAATTGCTAAAACTATGGAAGAGAGAAGATATTTATATCGTCAGCTGGATTTAAACGCAAGTTTCAGTTGAATGCACCCTGTTTCAGCAATCCGTTCCAATTTGAATTCCCACCATTTAATTGTTAATTATTTGGTCATCAAAATTTAGAACAGTAACAACATTTCAGAACAAGTTCATTCATTATCTCTCAATCACTCTGTACCAGTGTGAGGTGAGTGAAAATGCTGTGCATTGATCCAATACTTTTGGTTTTGTTTCAAAGTATACTGCTGTCGATGTTCTTGGTGTAGAGCCATGTCTAAAGGAAATCTGCAACAAATCTTAAATTTGATCTCTGAGAAAATTGAAGTTCAAAGCAACTTTAGTAAACTTTTCTTATTTGCAGCAAAACAGCATTGTGAAAAAAGCATAATAATGAGATTATTGTAACAATATAAAATATTTCCTCTTTATAGTTCACTGCCAACTAACTGAAATCATTTTTGCAGTATGCAAAATAGTTATTACTTTCATAAAAATGTATAGTGCACATATGCACCATAAATATTTTGCAACAGTTTTTTTTTGGAAGATGATCTGCTAAAGACTTGATAAATAAGGCAAAGACTGGATTTTCAAAATGACTTTAAATATACAAACCAACTATCCTGTGAGTTTGGCCAGGAAGGCAATATACTTACCTAAAATATAGTCATTCTCATGGCAATACTTTATTGCTGATGTGATTGTTTAGATGAGCATGTGAAATTGTGCCAATAAGCAGAGAAATTACTTGAAAGAATTTTTAAATGCAACATTTTTTAATGCATTTCATAAGGCACAATAAAGAGAATATGCTTTAAAATTATAGGACAATGTGCCAACAGATATTTTTTCTATTATTAACAGAATTTGGATGAATGAGCCAGTACTGAGGGGTATTGGAGGTATTGAGGCAGCTTTCAAAGTTTACCTGCCCGTTTACCAATAAAATTGTGAATGTTAGTATCATGGCTTTACCAACCTGTTCTGTATCTGAAATATTCCCAACGCCAGCTGAATAAATTAAATTCTAGAACACAGTACTGAGTGGTGTTGGAGGTATTGCACAGATTTCAAAATTTACCTGTCTGTTTACCAACAAAGCTATAAACATTAATATTATGGCTTCATCAACCTATTCTGTTTCTGAAATATTCCCAGTGCTAACTAAGTAAGTTAAATGTTTATCCATCATATTCTAGAACACTGGGGGTATTGTGTGTTTATAAAATAGTAGTTCTGGCTGTTACGTCTCAATACTTTGAGATGCTGTCAGGGCATGAAAACTGCCACATAAACACACTTTATTTAATTTTTTCTTTCTAACACAGTTCTTGCTCATTCTTCACTCTGGACATATTTCTGTTGGACCTTCATGATATTCAGTTCATTCTATCCCTTTTAAAAGGGATTTATTATCATCAATTTGTCAAGACAGTTTCAGAAGGTGATAGGCAGGTTCTTAAAACTTTTGATGTTTTTAAAGAAATATTGCCCAGCAGGCATTCTTCTTGTTTGGATCGTAAGAACAGGAATTAAGTAAAGCATAATCCAGATTTTTGTTAAATTCAAATCCCACCATCTGCCCTGGTGGTATTGAATTCTGCTCCCCAGAACATTCCCTGAATCTTAGAATTAATAGTCTGGCATTAATGCTCTAGCAATGTCATCACTGTGCCAATGCCTCCCAAAGGGGTTGTTTTGTCTTATTGTGAATTGAAAGAAGTTTCAGGATTTTAACCCAGAAACATGAAGGAATAGCAATGTAATTCCAAGTTAGGATGGTGTTCGGCTTAGTTGGTGGGGACGGAGTATGAATGCTTTTAGGTACTCATGGTATTTCAGGTACTCTGGTCCAATGCAGTTACTTGGCCAGTCCTTTGTAGGTTCTAAATTGTGGCCAATACTCTCACCTCACATCTGGAGTTCAGCTCTTTATCCTTGTTTGGACTAAGGGTTTAATGAAGTCAAGTGCTGAGGGGCTCTAGTGCAATACAAACTAAGCTTTAGAGATCAGGTGCAGCAAGACTTTACATGTCCAACTTGATAGCATTGTTGATGACCCAACTTGATAGCACTGTTGATGACCCCTTTCATCACTTTACCTATGATTGAGAGTAGATTAATAAATTTGAATTGACAAGATTGTATTTATCCTGCTTTTTCTTCACAGAAGATATCTGTGTGATTTACCACATTGTTGGCTAGATGCCAGAGTTGCATTGCCTGCTATCTTTTCATAACCAATGAGCAAGGACACAAGGTCTTTTTGGGTGTTGCTTTCAAAACTTCCCAACTTCTCAGCATTTAAGAAATATATTGCCTTTCTGTTTCTTTCAAAGTGGATAACCTCATACTTATTCACATTTTGTTTTATCTGTCATGTTCTTGCTCATTCATATAGCCTTTTCGAGTCAACTCAGCAGCTCCTTACTTCAAATTATTCATTCCCATAGAATTCTATGCCACCAACTAACTTACCACATGGTGACAGGCCTGTTTGAAGGTCAGTTAATGCCACTGGCAGTAGGTTAAGACCCTTAAGTGTTCCTTAAGTGACCACTTAAGGGCCTCAAAGTTTGGCTGGGCAGCAAGGCTGACCATGGGCCATACAGCTGAGAGCATAATTCCAGTGGAGGCAGGAAGGCATTGGGGTTCTGATAGGCCTTCACCCAACTTAACCCTTTCATGGAGGAAAAATCTCTGCACTATTTCAAGGAAGAATTCTTCCTTGTCTTCTAGCAGATGTTTAACCCTCAAGCAACATTATTAAAACAAATGATTTCATACTTATCCCATTAAGTTTGTGGCCCCTTGCTATGTGCAATTTGGCTACTACACTCCATACATTACAACTACAATTACACTTCAAAACATATTTCATTGTCTGAAATGCTTTGAAATTTCTTGAGATCTTCAAAGACTCCAACTAAATGTAAGCTGTTTATTTCCTGCACTGTTGTTTTAACATTCAGGATACTTGCAAACATGGTGAAAGGAACACACTGTCCCGTCCTGACACACATTTTGATATGCATACGTATTTTGCCCATTTTGCAACTGCAAATTGATTATGGCCTAGCAGCATAATGGGATGTATCCTGACCTCCCTAATGTTGGTTGCATTTCTAAAATGAAATAAAATGTGGACCAATAGTTTTTGTTTTAACTATGATTAGTTTCATGGTGTTATTGTAGTTGAAATCTCTTAAAATCAACAATACATAAATACTACAAATATTTTTTGTCATTCTGTAGTTAACCAAAATCCTTGAATTGTTTTATTATGGTATTTTAATTCAACAATCTTAGTGGAAGCTGTTCAGATTTCTCTAAGTAGTTGGTGCTCAAAGAAAGTTATTGTCTGTACTGGGATTGCTGATCAAAGAAAGGATTTGGGGAGGCAAAGTTACACAGCAGAGTACAGACCAGGATGCTGGAATCCTGCCAAGGATTTTAACAAATTCCAGATGTTTCAGGGTTGAAATGGTAGTATTACATTTCAGCAAAAATTACTGAAACATATTAAACTACATATACAAAGGCATCACAGTTCCTACTACAACAGCCATCTGCAAATTGTGCAGCTATTCATGAGTCTTAAAGTCAGTCTTCAAGAGGATCATTGATCTGTTGACAAGAGTACATGTAAACACAGTACGAATTTTGGTCCATGACTCATGACTTCCCTTTCACCGAGTGTCTATAGCAGGCTCATCAGTAATAGGTCATTAACATAACACAATGTATATGTATTGCAATCCATTTTTGCTGGATTACATAAGAATAACTTGATTTTTGTTGTTAAAAATGTTCTATTTCATTGGATATCATTTTAAAACTACCATTTCAACAAAATAATTTTTAAAATGTTGCTTAGACACTAGTTGCAATTTTAGTGAAGTAGGTAAAATTCTTTGGAATGTCATAGCCAGAAGGCATATCTTTTATTTCGGTGAAATTTCCTATTGGTCTTTTAGTTTGCTTATCCCTCAGGTTCTAGTTTTCAAGTCTTGTATCATTTCTTGCTCTGGCTTTAATTTCATTTCCTACTAACAAGGCAATCCTGCCACCTTTGCTCATCCTTTTGACAGGACATATATCCTTTGATACTTCGTTCCCAGCCTTAATTCCCTTACAGCCATGTCTTTATGATACTCCATAGCATCATACCCAGCAGTTTCAATCTGAATTATAAGCTTATTTACCATGTTTTGTATACTGCATGTACTTCAGTCCAATGTTGACCACCTACCTTCTCACAGTTATCCCCTTATCTGCTATCCTGACCTTAGATTCCTGACCCTTTCCATTCTCAGTCCTATGATTTGTTCTGGAAATTTTAATAGCCTCTTCTGAGCCCTCCCCTCTGTTGATTAGTTTAAAGTCCTTGTGACCACTCTATTTAGCCTTTCCGCTAGAATACTGGTCCTAGATCAGTTCAAGTAGAGCCCATCCCAAAACTAAACTTCCCTCTTGTCCAAATACTGATGCCAGTGCCCCAAGACGTGAAACCTCTTTTTCCCATGTTACTCCTTTAGCCACATGTTAACTTGCCTCCGTGCCAATTTGCGCTTGGTTCCAGAGATTACAACTTTTGAGGTCCTGTTTTTCAAGTAAGACTTTGCAGGGTCCGTAGGACTATGTAATGGACAGGGTGAATAGAAAGCATCTGACCTCCGTAATTGAAAGGTCAATAACAAGGGGGCATAAGTTTTAGGTAAATAGCAGCAGGTTCAGAGGGGATTTGAGGAAAAATGTTTTCACCCAGAAGGTGGTGAAAATCAGAAATGCAATGCCAGGGAGAGTAGTTGATGTGAGAAACTTCAACTTTTAAAATGTACTTGGATGAGCATTTAAAATGTCATAATATTCAAGCCTTTTGGACCAAATGCTCAAAGGTGACCTTAGTGTAGATTTAGTGTAGTTTTGTTGATTCAGACTCAATGGGCTGAAAGGCCTCTGCTGTACTATATGGTTCTGTGGCTAGTTTGCTCATATCATTTCTTGTGCCTAGGTTTATTCTGAGTGGTCTGTCTGGTTTCATTCTATTATTTTAGGTTTTGTAGAAGTTTTGATAGGACTGAGTTACATGCTAGGCCCAGAGGGCAGGTGAGCACCAACCATTTTGTTCTGGGAAAAAAACCCAAAGAGCTGCGAATGTTGCAAATCAGACACAAAAACAGAAATTACTGGAAAAACACAGTAAGTTTGGCAGTATCTGTGGAGAGAAAGCAGAGTTAATGTTTTAGGTCCTGTGGCCCTTCTTCCAAACTTTGTTGATTACAGAGTAAATTGATTAGATTACTTAGAGTGCGGAAGCAGGCCCTTTGGCCCAACAAGTCCACACCGACCCTCCGAAGAGCAACCCACCCAGACCCATTCCCCTACATTTACCCCTTCACCTAACACTACGGGCAATTTAACATGGCTAATTCACCTAAACTGCACATTTTTGGACTGTGGGAGGAAACCGGAGCACCCGGAGGAAACCCACGCAGACACGGGGAGAAAGTGCAAACTCCACACAGACAGTTGCCTGAGGCGGAAATTGAAACCAGGTCTCTGGCGCTGTGAGGCAGCAGTGCTAACCACTGTATTGAATTGAATGACTTATTGTCACCTGTATCTAACGAATAAATGTACTGAAAAGTGCAATATGTTGCCACACCCTGGCGCCATTTTGAGTCACAAAGGACATTAAGATATAATTAAAATATCACTAAAAAGAGTTTTTCCTCTCTTCTTGTGCTCCACAATGGGCTCTGTGCCCACCAATGCCCATTCCAGTCCAGGAGTCCTACTCCGGGGCCACCACCGCCATCATTGCTCTATCTCCAGGAGCATCACAGTGGACCTAATACATCACCGCTGATACAACCACCACTCCCATCTATCAGCCAGGAGTATCAACTTGGGCCTACCGCATTGCTGCAGTTGACCAATGCCAACTGCAGATGTTGCCTTCTCATCCAACCGCAGAGGCTGTCTTGCATTGCTGCCACCTTGAAATCCTGAGCCACCACCACTGTCTGAAGTCCTCTGTTGGGTGTATAAACATCAAGGTCTCCATATTCTAGTGCCATCTCTCATCACTGAGTCCATACTCATGAGCCCTACAAGGGTTCACTCTCCTCCGCATTGGGCTCGCTGTCCCCGAGGAGTTGACTCCTGCCTCTGCTGCCGCACATGTTTCGGAGGCCAGGCCTGCTTTCACCCTAATGAAGATACCGAAAAGATCCCCAGAGTGGGGAAAAAGTAAAAAAGAGGAATAGCAAAAAGCAAAAGTTCAAAGAAAAAAAAGCCAAAGAAAGCAGATGGAAGCGGACGAACCCTGGGTTGGGAGCTCGGATGCAGTGCCACTACTCTGCTGCCATCTTGGACCAGTCAACCTTGTCAGGGTTGGATTTGAGAGCACAGAGTGCAACCTTCTCAGAGAAAGATAGGTTTGAATTGGTAAGAAGGCACAGAAATTAAGGTGACCATTCTCTTCATTGACGGTTATCGATGAGCAGGTCAAAAACATGTTTAAGGCCAGAGGGAGGGGTCCAGGTGGAGGAAGAATGTTGGAGGCAGATTAAGGCATCTGTGGAACAGGACGAAGTCTCTTGTGCAAAGAAATAGGCACAGACATGGATGGACAATGGAAAAAAGTTCAATGTCGTGCTATGCCTGAAATTCATTGAGGTGGGGGCACAAGGAGCTAAACTAAGGGGAACAAACTTTGAATAAAACTTTGCAGAGTACAGAATATTGGGCATCAGAGTATGGAAGGTCAGATGGTATAGTAAATACATGACAAAAGGTGGTGTTGGGACTGGGTATGGAGTCAGAGGAAAGAGGAGGGGGAAGGTTCCAGAGGGATGTGGGTGTCTCTGAATTTTTGTATCTTGCATTTTTTAATGCCCGAAAAGGAAATAAAGAGTTTCTTGTTTGAACATCGAATGAGCCAGAGAATGAAGTGGAACTGGAGGGGCAAGCAGTTCTGAGCTATCGTGAGGGAGTGCAGATGGAGAGAGAGGTCAAGAGTGTGCATTTGGTGATACATGGCACTGAGTGTGGATTGCAGAATGGGGCAAGAACAGCGGTCTGAGGATCATTACTTTTGGGCAATACCTATAATCCTGGGTGGATTTGAAGCATAAAGGATGAAACTGGATATGGAAACCGTGTGGTGTGGGTGTGAGTCTGACCCAGACGCAGTCACTGAGAACTGTGATGTGGCTGTGGAACTGAGTTTTGGCGAATACTTTGTTACATCAGAAGTGACAAAGTAATGGCATTGAAGAAGAAAAGAAGATTAGTACAGAAATTCTGTCAGAGAGAGGAGCAGAACTTATTCAAGCTGGATATACCTGGAAGAGATGTGGCAGTAAGTTAATCACTAAAACCAGAAACAAAAACAGAAATTTGCTGAAAAATCTCAACAGAGAAAGTAGGATTAAAGTTTTGGGTCCAGTGACCTTACTTCAGACCCATATTGCTGTGGGTTTACAGTCACAACGTTGCTTCTCTAAATTAAGGATAGAATTAATTCCTAATAAGGGTATTATTGATTCTGATTGGTTTGTATGATAGATAAATAGTCAGCATTCGGCTAGCTTTAAATCCAGGTTTTTATTTATTTCACATCTCAGCATCCACCATGATAGTGTTCGAACCTATGTTCCCAGAACATCAGGATTACTAGTTCAGTGATATTACCACTATGTCACTACCTATTTCTCCCAATGACAAGGCTCGTTATGTAGTAGAGCTATAAATATGTATTTATGTTGTAAATAAATTCAACGTGTCTGGTTTTCATTGTTTTGTGATGTGAAAAATCTTGGAGAATTGCAAGGTTATGAATTTCTTTTGCAGACATGCTAATTTGAGAGGAGTCAATAAAAAATAGTACATATCCTTTTGATATTTAGAAAACGCTAATCTAATCATAACATTATAAATCTTTAGGTTCTATGAGATATAGAAAAAAGTTTTTAGGCCTCATAAATTGTGTAAAACTCATACTTTTAGTTAATTACATCCAATTGGGTTTGGAAAGATTATTTGTCCAAAGTAATAATGCAAGCCACCACCAAATTCAAACATGTCAGAAAGAAGAAAATGCAAATCAATAAAGTGGACAGTGAAGGTTACTTCAGAGTACAATGGGACCTTGATCAGATGAGCTGATTGGATTAGCAGTAGCAAATGGAGTTTAACTTTGGTAAATGTGAGGTGCTGCTTTCTGGAAAGGTAAATGAGGGCAAGACTTGTATACTTAATGGTAAAGCCCTAGGAAGTGTGGCTGAGCACAGACCTTGGAGTGCAGGTAGTTCCTTGAAAGTGGAGTCACAGGTAGACAGAATTGTGAAGAAGACGTTTGCCTTTATTGGTCAGTGCATTGATAATGGGAGTTGATAGGTCATGTTGCGGCTTTACAGGAAATTGGTCAGGCCACTATTGGACTACTGCATTCAATTCTGCTACAGGAAGGATGTTGTAACTCGTGAAAGAACTTGCAAGGACGTTGCAAGGCTTGGAGGGTTTGAGCCAAAGGGAATGGCTGAATAGGCTGGGGCTATTTTCCTTAGATTGTCAGAGGCTGAGAGGTGATCTCATATAGGTTTATAAAATGATGAGGGGCATGGATAGTATGAATAATCAAGGTCTTGTTCCCAGGATAGGAGAGTCCTATAGGTTTAAGGTGAGAGGGGAAAATTTTAAAAGGGACCTAAGAGACAATGTTTTAATACAGAAGGTGATGTGTGTATGGAATGAGCTGCCAGAGGAAGTGGTGGACGCTGCTGCAATTACAACATTTAAAAGGCATATGGATGGGTACATGAATGGGAAGAGTTTAGAAGGATATGGGCCAAATGCTGGTAAATGGGACTAGATTAATTTAGGATATCTGGTTGGCATAGACAAGTTGAACTGAAGGGTCTGTTGCCGTACTGTACAGCTCCATAACTATGATTCTAAGTGGAAGGACAATTGAGTGGGTTTGATCTTTCCTAATCAACCTATTCAGAGATGGTTTTCACCCTTCTGGAGCAGGTGGACCTTGGGTCCAGGCCTCTTGGTTCAGAAGTCAGGACTAATGTATTACAAGAGTTCCAATTTGAGTGAACCTTTTTTGTTACAAGATCTGGATGTGTTATTGCACACAGCGAATGGCGTTGATGCCCACCACCACATCATCCATGATGAAATTCTAAGTTGAGTAGGCTTAGCTAAGGTGCATGATGTTCCTTGACTGATATTTTTCAATGAGGTGGTGCATTATTCCTGAGAGGTATAGAAGACAAACGACTTCATTAATTGGATGGAATCAAGCTTTGGTGTTAAATGGTGAAGAAAATCAGCTCAAACATTTTTATAAACATCATGTATCCTCTAAGATGCTTGTTAGATCCCTACTTGATATTATGTACTCTTGAGGTCAATGGAACTGAGCATCAGGCAGGAAGCATTATGGGCGGTCAATTCAAGATGCAGTTTGTACTACTGCTGAACACATGCTGCCATTATATGTTTTTGATTTTGTTGATTGTGAACCATAATCTCAATAGATATGTGCTTGAATCCAGCTCAGATTTGTTAAATAATAGCTTTCTTGCTCTGTTTGTTTATAACACATTAATGGAATGAGTTAGTACTACCTAATACTTAATAAAAGCAGGTCAACAACAGAAGACTTGCACATCCTCTCATTAGTGTTAAATTGGGATTCTAATTCAGAGCAGGTATGGAACAGCCAATGTGGGAAAATGAAATGTCAAAGTATATCATGAACTTTAAGGTTATGTTTAAGGTAGGCTTAATTTTGAAGTCATAAACCTGAAGGAATGGAGTTGATCTTGCATTCGGTTGTGCTGTAGTGACGTGAAAGTTCTTAGTTGAAAATGTATTACCCAAAAGGTTATTCAACTTTTTAAGAAGGGCAGACAAGAAATTAAAAAGAGGTACAGTTGTACTGACATTTAACCTTGGGATCAGTGCATCAGTAAGGGCTGATCTTAGATCTGAAGGATAGTGTGGAATCTATTTATATGCAGCTAAAAACCAGCAAAGGGCAGAAGAAATTGGAGTTGTTTACAGGCCACCAAATAGTAAGGCATTGTGAGGCATTGCATTAATCAGGAAATGAGAGAAGATTGTAGGTTGATTACCTGGCCTGGTAATCATGCGTGATTTCAATCTGCATGTAGACTGGGTAAACCAATTGAGTACCAAAACTGTGGAGATCAGGTTTTGTGTGTGTGATAAGAATTTTTTTTCAGAACATTATGTTGAGTTGACAAGAGGACAGGCTATTTTGGTTCTAGTATTATGTAATGCATAAGGGCTAGTTAATTTATTTGTAAAATAACCTTTGAGAATGAGTAATCAAATGTAATAGAATTGTCTCAGAAAAAAATTTAAGACTGATATGAGGAGGAATTTCTTTTCTCAGAGGGTTGAGAGACTTTGGAACTCATTGATACAGAGAGTCATGGGGGCAGAGTCCTTGTGCACATTTAAGGCTGAGATAGATTCTTGATCAGTAGAAGAATCAAGGGTTACAGTAAAAATACAGCAAAGTGGGCTGAGGAATGTTGAATCAGCCATGATCCTATTGAATAGTGGAGGTCTGGTCTGTGGTTATCGTTCAGGCCAAAGCAGTCTCAGCCAACTGGAGGAATGATCAACCATACATACAGAAGGTTACAATCCTTCCCCAGTCTACCACCTTCTCTCTGATTCCTCAAACTCAATCTATCTCTGTTACTGTACTCATCTCTGATCAAGGCTCATGCTGTACCAACCTCATAATTGCTCGTAACATCCTTTCCTTTCACTCTGTCCCACCCCAATCCACAACACCACTAAGCCTACCAGACAATAAAACATAAGAGCAGCAGTAGGGCATTCAGCCTTTCGAGTCTGCTCTGACATTCAGTATGATCATGGCTGATTCAAGTTTCCTCATGTCCATGTTTCTGCCCTTACTCCATAACCCTTGATTCCCCCACTGATGAAGAATCTATTTATCTCAGCCTTAGATATACACATGTACATGCTCTACAGCTCTCTGTGGCAAGGAGTTCCAAAGACACTCAAACCTCTGTGAGAAGAAGTTCCTCATCATCTCAGTCTTAAATTGGTGCTCCTTCATTCTGAGAATATGTCCTCTGGTCCTAAGCTCTCTCCCATGAGAGGAAACATTCTCTCAGAGTTTACCCTGTCAACCCTTAGCATAACAACTCCTCTTCTCCCTCAGGTGGTTCAGGAAATTTGGCATGTCCATAAGCACCCTCACCAACTTCTGTAGATGCACCATTGATAGCACACTGTCTGGGTACATAATAGTCTGGTATGGTAACTGCTTTGCCCAGGACCGTAAGAAACTACAGAAGCTGCTATGCACAGCTCAGACCATTACGAAAGCTAACATTCATGGACGCCATTTACACATCTCCATGGAAAGGCTGTTAACATCATCAAAGACCCATCGCTCTCTGGTAATGATCTACAACCTCTTCTTTCAGGCAGAAGATACAGAAACCTGGACACACACATCAGCAGGAACAGCTTCTTCCTGGCTGTTACTGGACTGATGAATGGACTCTCTAGACTCAAATAATGCTGATCTTGCTAATGTTGATCTTGCTTAGTGCACACCCTTTGCAATATAATCTGTATGTGTTATGGACCAGGCCAGACCCTCTCAAAACATTTCAAGAAAGTAGCCTAGGCCCTAACTTTGCTTGTTGTTTCAAGTAGGTGCGGAATCAATATTCCAGGAGTGATGCAGCCCGCCCAATCACTTTAAATAAAGCAGAATTTATTTGCAAGATTACCAAATGAAACACAAACAAAAGAGAATAGAATTTAGAATAACAACCTATTCGAAAACCCAACAGATTATTCCAATTTAATGATGCTGTTCCAACAATCCCCATTAACACCTGGGCAATTATTTGCAACAATCCCCATAAACACCCCTGGGCACAAAAGGTAAAACCAAACACAGGGTCCTTTAGGAGAGGTATCAGAGGAAGAGAGGATCAGCATGGACCTGCTACTTTGGGTCCAGCAGCTTCAAAACTCTGTTTACTGAAACCAACCTAACCAGAGAAAAGCTGAGCTCTGAGAACTGGCCACTCCCCTTTCATTGTACGGTGTTTGATTTTAAACTTGGAAGCCTTTTTCCTAAGGCAGTATCTGTTAGCTATAATCAAAGTGGCCTTAAAACCCATCTTTTGGAATCACTGCTTTTATGAACATTCTGAAAACAAAAAGCCAAGGACAGCATAACCTTCCAAAAGGAACAGCGTCATCATATATGTCTCTGTCTAAGTCTTCTTGCAAACTCTGATCTGTACATCTGTGCTTACTATGATCTGCCTGTACCACTTGTAAACTAAGCTTTTCACTGTACTTCAGTACAAGTGACAATAAATGAATAAATCAATCAATCTCCTTAAGAATTCTGATATGTTTCAATGACATCACTGCTCATCCTTCTGAACTCCAGGGAGTTAAGCCTTAACCTGTTCAGACCTTACTCATAAGACAATTCCTTCTTACCAGGCATCATCCTGGTGAACCTTCTTTGAACTATCTCCAATGAAATAATAGCTTTTCTTAGATTAGGGGACCAAAACAGCTCACAGTACTCCAGGTGTCGTCTCAACAGAACCCTGTACAATTGTAATAAGACTTTCATACTCTGGCACTGTAACCCCCTAGAAATAAAGGCCAACATTCCATTAATCCAGAGAAAGTATATTCCTGTCAAGGTGAAAGGGAAGACTGGTAGGTATAGGAAATGCTGGATGACTAAAGAAATTGAGGGTTTGGTTAAGAAAAAGAAGGAAGCATATGTGAGGTATAGACAGGATAGATCGAGTGAATCCTTAGAAGAGTATAAAGGAAGTAGGAGTATACTTAAGAGGGAAATCAGAAGGGCAAAAAGGGGACATGAGATAGCTTTGGAAAATAGAATTAAGGAGAATCCAAAGGGTTTTTACAAATATATTAAGGACAAAAGGGTAACCAGGGAGAGAATAGGGCCCCTCAAAGATCAGCAAGGCGGCCTTTGTGTGGAGCCTCAGAAAATGAGGGAGATACTAAATGAATATTTTGCATCAGTATTTACTGTGGAAAAGGATATGGAAGATATAGACTGTAGGGAAATAGATGATGACATCTTGCAAAATGTCCA
Source organism: Chiloscyllium punctatum (assembly GCF_047496795.1). Classification (NCBI taxonomy): domain Eukaryota; kingdom Metazoa; phylum Chordata; class Chondrichthyes; order Orectolobiformes; family Hemiscylliidae; genus Chiloscyllium; species Chiloscyllium punctatum. Next base: position 16,835,458 of record NC_092743.1, read on the forward strand.
GATTACAGAGGAGGAAGTGCTGGATGTCTTGAAACGGTTAAAAGTGGATAAATCCCCAGGACCTGATGAGGTGTACACGAGAACTAGAGAAGTGATTGCTGGGCCTCTTGCTGAGATATTTGTATCATCGATAGTCACAGGTAAGGTGCCGGAAGACTGGAGGTTGGCAAATTTAGTGCCACTGTTTAAGAAGGGCAGTAAGGACAAGCCAGGGAACTATAGACCGGTGAGCCTGACCTCAGTGGTGTGCAAGTTGTTGGAGGGAATCCTAAGGGACAGGATGTACATGTATTTGGAAAGGCAAGGACTGATTCGGGATAGTCAACTTGGCTTTGTGCGGGGGAAATCATGTCTCACAAACTTTATTGAGTTTTTTGAAGAAGTAACAAAGAAGATTGATGAGGGCAGAGCAGTAGATGTGATCTATATGGACTTCAGTAAGGCGTTCAACGAGGTTCTCTATGGGAGACTGATTAGCAAGGTTAGATCTCATAGAATACAGGGAGAACCAGCCATTTGGATACAGAACTGGCTTGAAGGTAGAAGATAGACAGTGGTGGAGGAGGAGGGGCGTTTTTCAGACTGGAGGCATGTTACCAGTGGAGTGCCACAAGGATTGGTGCTGGGTCCTCTACTTTTTGTCATTTACATAAATGATTTGGATGCGAGCATTATGAGGTGCAGATAGTAAGTTTGCAGATGACACCAAAATTGGAGGTGCGGTGGACAACGAAGAGGGTTACCTCAGATTACAACAGGATCTGGACCAGATGGGCCAATGGGCTAAGAAGTGGCAGATGGAGTTTAATTCAGATAAATGCAAGATGCTGCATTTTGGGAAAGCAAATCTTAGCAGGACTTATACACTTAATGGTAAGGTCCTTAGGAGTGTTGCTGAACAAAGAGACCTTGGAGTGCAGGTTCATAGCTCCTTGAAAGTGGAGTCGCAAGTAGATAGGATAGTGAAGAAGGCGTTTGGTATGCTTTCCTTTATTGGTCAGAGTATTGAGTACAGGAGATGGGAGGTCATGCTGCGACTGTACAGGACATTGGTTAGGCCACTGTTGGAATATTGCATGCATTTCTGGTCTCCTTCGTATCGGAAAGATGTTGTGAAACTTGAAAGGGTTCAGAAAAGATTTACAAGGATGTTGCCAGGGTTGGAGAATCTGAGCTACAGGGAGAGGCTGAACAGGCTGGGGCTGTTTTCCCTGGAGTGTTGGAGGCTGAGGGGTGACCTTATAGAGGTTTACAAAATTATGAGGGGCATGGATAGGATAAATGGACAAAGTCTTTTCCCTGGGGTCGGGGAGTCCAGAACTAGAGGGCATAGATTTAGGGTGAGAGGGGAAAGATGTAAAAGAGACCTAAGAGGCAACATTTTCACGCAGAGGGTGGTACGTGTATGGAATGAGCTGCCAGAGGATGTGGTAGAGGCTGGTACAATTGCAACATTTAAGAGGCATTTGGATGGGTATATGAATAGGAAGGGTTTGGAGGGATATGGGCCGGGTGCTGGCAGGAGGGATTAGATTGGGTTGGGATATCTGGTCAGCATGGACGGTTTGGACCGACCGGTCTGTTTCCATGCTGTACATCTCTATGACTCTATGTCTGTAATCTTCCTGATTACCTGCTGCACTTGTGTATTAGTTGTCTGTGTTTTGTGCACAAGTATCCCCAAGTCCCTTCGGGTTGCAGCTTTCTCTAGTTCTTCTCCATTTAAATAATACTCTCATTTTGTTGTCCCTTCCAAAATGAATTTCACATTTTCCAACATGTCACAGAACGCTTGCATCTTACCTCCAAGCTATTGCTATATATTATAAATAGTTGTGGTCCCAGCACTAATCCTGCAGAACCCCACTGGTTATAGGTTGCCATCTGAAAAAGAGCACTCGCTGTTTGCTAACCATTATCCAATTCTCTATTCCATGCCAACATACTATCTCCAATACCACGCATCCTTATGACTTAACCACATCTTCTGGTTTCCCTCTGTCCCCTCTGATTGAGACTTCCTCAAAATACTCTAATTAATTAGATACGATTTTCAAGACTCTGTTTGATTGGATAATGATTTTCCAAACGCGCTGCTATTACTTCCTTTAATAATTGATTCCACCAATAGATGTCAGGCAAATCAGTCTTTAGTTACACTTTTTGCCTCCTTTTTTGAATAGAGTGTCATAATTTCCAAACCTCTAGTACTTCTCCACAATCCATGGATGCCAATGCATCCAGTATCTCTGTAGCTATTTCTTTTAAAATCTTCAGATGCAATTTATCAGGATCAGGGGACATAGCTGCCTGTAGCCTTATTAGTTTGTCAAATACTGCTTCCCTAGTGATGGTAATGGTAATTTTTCCCCCATATTCTTCAATGTGAATGAGGTGTTCAGAGCAAAAAAACTTTTAACTCCTCTACCATTTCCTTGTTTCCCTATAGTTATCTTCCAAATTCATTTTCTAAGGGATATTTCTTCACTTTGACCTCTACTTCTTCCTAAATGTTTAAAGAAGCTCTTATTATCAGTTCTAATATTAATTGCTAGTTTGTCCTTGTAGTTTATTTTCTCTCTCTTTATTAACCTTTGGACCACTTTTTCTGAATTCTGAATTTATCCCAGTCTTCAGGGCTATACCAGACTTTTGCGTCCTTACTTTTTTCTTTCAACTTCATACTCACCTTTCTTGGTTAGCCGTGGTTAGTTCAGGATCTTAGGATCTTTCCTCCTAACTGGGATGTATTTTTACTGAAAATCATGCATTACCTTTTTACATATCTACCACTGCTTGCTTACTGACTTTCCTGCTAATATATCAACTTCAGTTAGAGACAAAAGAACTGCAGTTGCTGGAATCCAAAGTAGACGGGCAGGAGGCTGGAAGAACACAACAGGCAAGGCAGCATCAGGAGGTGGAGAAGTTGATGTTTTGGGTGTACCCTTCTTTGGGCCTGGGAGTGGGTGTAGGGGGAGCCACACATAAAGGGGGTGGCGAGGGCAGGGTGGTGAAGTGGGGATAGGTGAAGACAGAGCTGAAAAATGTGCAGCAGGTCAGGTAGCATCCAAGGAGCAGGAGAATCGACTTTTCGGGCACAAGCCCTTCTTCGGGAATGAGGAGGATGTGCCAAACAGGCTAAGATAAAAGGGAGGGAGGAGGGGCTTGGGGGAGGGGTGCTGGGAATGCGATAGGTGGAAGGAGGTTAAGGTGAGGGTGATAGGCCGGAGAGGGGGTGGGGGCGGAGACGTCGGGAAGAAGATTGGAGGTCAAGGAGGCAGTGCTGAGTCCGAGGGTTTGGACTGAGATAAGGTGGGGGGAGGGGTAATGAGAAAGCTGGAGAAATCTGCGTTCATCCCTTGTGGATGGAGGGTTCCTAGGCGGAAGATGAGGTGCTCTTCCTCCAGGCGTCGTGTTGCCATGGTTTGGCGATGGAGAAGGCCAACGACCACTCCATCCGCAACTCCTTCGTCAGGTCCACATCCCCCACCAACCCAACCTCCACTCCCAGCACCTTCCCCTGCAACCGCAAGAAATACAAAACCTGCGCCCACACCTCCCCCCTCACTTCCTTCCAAGGCCCCAAGGGATCCTTCCATATCCGTCACAAATTCACCTGCACCTCCACACACATCATTTACTGCATCCGCTGCACCTGATGTGGCCTCCTCTACATTAGAGAGACAGGTTGCCTACTTGCAGAACGTTTCAGAAAACACCTCTGGGACACCCACACCAACCAACCCAACTGCCCTGTGGCTGAACACTTTAACTCCCCCTCCCACTCCGCCAAGGACATGCAGGTCCTTACAAATGTAGAGTTTGACTACAACTTGCACACCACTGAGGTCAGGCTCACCGGTCTATAGTTCCCTGGCTTGTCCTTACTGCCCTTCTTAAACAGTGGCACCAAATTTGCCAACCTCCAGTCTTCAGTGGTGTTTTTCCAGCACCACTGTATTCATCCTCTACCCTGAAGGTCTTCAACCATGTCCTGAAGCAGACGGGCTACTGGAGCCATTCCTCCTTCCTCAGCACCTGCCCACGCAATTGACTCATGGACTCCAGACTACATTTGGACACATTCCTGATTGAAGGGCTTATGCCTGAAATGTCGAAAGTCTTGCCCTTTGGATGCTGCCTGACCTGCTATGCTTTTCCAGCACTACCCTTTTTGATTCTGATTCTCCAGCATCTGCAGTCCTTACTTTCTCATGGTTGCTGAAACCTTACTGTGAAGCCTTCTCCAAGGATGCCCAACTTGAAGAAGTTCTTCTCCTCCCTCCACAAGAACCTCAAAGAGTTTCTCTCCCACTGCACCCCCCAGGTCATCTCCTCTGCCCTGAAGCTCTAACCACATCCTGAAGCAGACTTGCTATTACAGCCAAATCCCCTTCCTCAGCACCTGCCTATGCAATTGACTCAACCCCCATGGACTCAAGACTACATTCAGACAACCTTCTGCATTAAGAATATAAGGAAGACAGATTTGCTTGATTCAAAACTAAGGTAATTTTGATAACCAAAATGTAAGCTATACCGTAAAGAGCTTATTGCATAAGTTAATCTAATTCCAAGAAATAAATAAATAGAAGTAAATTAAAATGGATTTACCAAGTTATACCATGGAAAATCGGTACTATGTAGTTGAATATTGTTCTGCTTTTAGAAACATAGGCCATTCAGTCCATCCAGCCTGCTTCACCATTTAGGTGATCGAACACCTCAATGTCTTTTACTCACACTGAAAATAGATATGGTTCAACTTACATAAAATTGCAATAATCAACGAACAATTGTGTATTTCATTATAGTTTAATGGATAACAAATAAATGAGTGTCACCTTCACTTAGCATCTCTCTAATTATAAAGTGTTTAACATTAGTTTTTGTCTGCGTGTTTTGATAGTAATGTTGGAGTGGTTAATATTTGAACAAGATAGCATGTATATGCCTACTTTTGTGACTCCATCAACCTTTCATGTTCATCAGGCTTACATAATTTATATCTGGTGAAAAGTAGCTAATGGAATATTCATTGCACAAATAGAAAAACAATTCAGTAAATTTATTGTATCAACAACAATATCTAGTCTTTGAAAGTTGAGTTCTTGATAATCCTGATCTGTGGGATCAAGGCTAACCACCTGCCTCAATGCCACTTTCCCAAGCTATCTCCAATGTGATGTCATTATTCTCCAGCAATTTAGTGATTTCGATCTTACAAATGATTGTTGGTTGCACACTACTTGAGCATTACTGAAAAAAGACACATTTTGGCAAAGCTTTTTGTCTTGGACAATTTATAAGAACTAGCAAGGTAAAGGGAAAACACCATTTATACTGTTTGAAAGGAGGATGGTGATTCTGGTAGAAGTATTGCTGGACAGTGTACCAGTTAAATGGTGACTGATCGTTAACTGCTAAGCTTTGTTTAAATTTTAAACTAGGCAGGTTAACTTTGGTCAAGACAGTGCCCTGAGAAATTAATCAAAGAATAGCTGCTGCCTATTTTGTTGAGTTGAAACAATTGCAGATTGTGTTTCTGTCTGCAAAGAATAGAGACTGCTAAAAAATGTGCCCATGGTGTTAGGGGCAAGGTACTGGCATGGAAAGAGTATTGGCTGACTTTTCCAGCAACACGTTTTCAGCTCTGATTCTCCAGCATCTGCAGTCCTCACTTTCATCTGACAGGCAGAAAACAAAGAATAGGAATAAATGGGTCTTTTTCACGATGGCAGCCAGTGACTAGTGGGGTTCCACAGGGGTCAGTGTTAGGACCTCAACTATAACGTTGTACATTAATGACCTGGATGAAGGAATGGAGGCATTGCTGCTAAGTTTGCAGATGACACAAAGGTAGGTGGAAAGATACATAATGTTGAGGACACTGGGAGGACGCAGGACTTCGATAAGCTAGGAAAATAGGCAAAGAAGTGGCAGTTGGAAAATACAAAGCCATAGACTTTGGTAGCAAGAATAGAGGTGTATACTACTTTCTAAATTGGGAAAGGCTGCAGAGATCTGAAACACAAAGGGACTTAGGAGTCCTAGTTCAGGAGTCTCTTAAGATTAATGTGTAGGTTCAGTTTGTAATTAGGAACAATGTTAGTAGTCATTTAATGACAGCTAGAATACAAGAGCAGGGATGTATTGCTGAGGCTTTATAAGGCTTTAATGAGACAGTAGTTAGAGTATTGTGAGCAGTTTTGGGCCCTGTATCTAAGGAAGGATGTGCTGGCTTTGGAGCTGTCCAGTGGAGGTTTTTAAGAATGATCCCACTGATGAAGGATTTGTCATATGAGGGATGGTTGAGGATTCTGGGTGTGTACTTAATAGAGTTTAGAAGGATGAGGGGGAATCTCATTGGAACTTAGACAATACTGAGAGGCCTGGATCAAGTGGACGTAGTGAAGATTTTTCTAAAATTAGCAGAGGCTAGGACCAGAAGGCACCGTCTCAGAGTGAAGGGAAAATGCTATAGAATTGAAACGAGAAGGAATTTCTTCAGTTAGAGGGTGGTGGTTCTATGGAACGCATTGCCATAAAAGGCTGTGGAGGCCAAGCTGTCGAGTGTATTTAAGACAGAACTGTTCTTGGTTCGTAAGTTGATCAAAAGTTACGGGGAAAAGACAGGTGAATGGGGTTGAGAAATTGATCAGCTAACAGGAAATTCAATGTAAATGCAGAAGTATTCGGTGATTTCAATTGCATTTAGATGAGTAAACCTAATCAGCACTAATTCTGTGGGGGATATATGTTGGTCTCTATATATCATTGGTCACTAGAGTAGTAAATTGGAAAATGACCTAGGGATTAGGCTGTTTTAATTTTAGTTGTTCAATGAAAGTCTCATTAATAACCATTCTGTAAATGAGCCTTTGGGAAGTTCTTGATATTAAGTTTAAATGTGACATGCTTCATTCTGAAATAATGGAATTAAATCTGGACAACTGAAGGTACAATGGACGAGTTGGTTACTGAATATTGGGAAAATATACTAAATGATTTTGTTGACTTGAAATGGATAGTATTTAAGGAAATTCTACACGGCTTCCAAAAGTTATGTTCTTCTAAGGCAAAAACACCCAATTGGAAAGGTAAATCAACTATACCTAACAAAAGAATTTAAAGATTGCATTAGATCAAAGAAAGGGCACCAGAAAATGTGATAAACCTGAGAATTAGGAGCACTTTAGAGCCCAGCAAAGCATATTCACTAAACAAATAAAAAATAAGTGAGAAGAGTCTCTGAATACAAGCTAATGGAAAACATACAGGCAGATTTGAGAAGATTAGAGTCATAGAGATGTACAGCATGGAAACAGACCCTTCGGTCCAACTCGTCCATGCCGACCAGATATCCCAACCCAATCTAGTCCCACCTGCTAGCATCCAGCCCATATCCCTCCAAACCCTTCCTATTCATATACCCATCCAAATGCCTCTTAAATGTTGCAATTGTACCAGCCTCCACCACATCCTCACGCAGCTCATTCCCATACACGTACCACCCTCTTGCGTAAAAAAGTTGCCCCTTAGGTCTCTTTTTTATCTTTCCCCTCTCACCCTAAACCTATGCCCTCTAGTTCTGGACTCCCCAACCCCAGGGAAAAGACTTTGTCTATTTATCCTATCCATGCCCCTCAGAAAGTAAATGATTAGCTAGGACACATGTGGGTTCATTATAAGTTGAGACAGGTGAATTTATAGTGCAGAACAGGGAAATGTGCATGGAAGAAGATACCAAATACCACATTTTAGGCAATGAGGGACTTAGAAAGACATGAACATTTGTCAAGGGAGAGGGGAGAAAAACACTGGGGAACAATTCAATAACACTGGTCTTCAGAATTTGATAGGATGTTTCTTTTGTTTTGCATGTGTTTCAGATCTCTGATCTTTTCTTTCAGGGTTCTTTTACTTTTTCAGAGGAGGCACAGTTCACAAGTTCTCAGTTGACATTACCATGAAAGGTTGTCCTTCTCAACTTGGAGAAAGTGAGGACTGCAGATGCTGGAGATCAAAGTCAAGAGTGTGTTGCTGGAAAAGCACAGCAAGACAGGCAGCATCCGAGGAGCAGAAGAATCGATGTTTCGGGCATAAGCCCTTCAAAAGGAATGCTGCCTGACCTGCCGTCATTTTCCAGCAACACACTCTCAACTCTGATTCCTGATGAAGGGCTTATGCCCGAAACATCGATTCTTCTGCTCCTCGAATGCTGCCTGACACGCTGTGCTTTTCCAGTAATACAATTTCGACTCTGTCCTTCTCAACTTCTCCATTTGCCTGAAACATGGTGACCCTCTGATTAAACTATCATTAGACATTTCTGTCTATTGAGAGAGCAGCCTATGAACTAGTAGGACAAAAGTGATTTTATCTTAATCTCTAATTTATTGGTTAAAGGCAATAATTTAGAGCAACAGGTGGGAGAAAAGAACTGACTTTCTTCAGGACACACACACACACACACACTCTCCAGGACTCCAAAGATACTCTGTATTGGTGACACCCACACACTGCTCAGCTACTCAGAAAGCCACTAGAGAGTTGCTACTGGTCACAATCTCACAAAAGAAACAGTAGCCTGTGGCTGGCTGAATCGCATTTTGTAAACAGACCTCAGTGTCTACAAACAGCTTCCCCAGTTCTGTGACTGTTTTTAAAGTGAAGTAATTATTTCCATAATCCCTGTTTTTTTACGTACCCCTTTTTTCCACTTTAGTCTACAATTAAGAAGAAAACCAAAAATTTACGATTTTATAACTCCTGCGCCCAATCTGCCTACCCCTGCTGTAATTGTTTATTGTTCATTGTGGTCCCATTTCATTCTTCTAAATTCCAGTGAATACAGGTCCAGTTCATCCAAACTCATTTGACAAACTTATCATCCCAGAAATCAGTCTGCTGAATATTTTCTGGACTCCCTGTTTGGCAGGTATATCTTAAGTAAGAATGCCAAAATTACACACAATATTCCAGGTGTGGGCTTTTCTGTATGGAATTCAAACTTCATGATCTGTTGTGGCGAGATTCAAACCTGGATGTCCAGAACATCATCGAGTCATAGAGTCATACAGCATGGAAACAGACCCTTCCGTCCAACCAGTCCATGTTGAACATAATCACAAACTAAACTTGTCCCACTTGTTCCTTGCCCTATCCCTCCAAACATTTACCTGGATTGGAAGAGTTAAGAACTAGAGTATGTAGGTTTACGGTGAGAGGGGAAAGATTTAAAAGGGACCTAAGAACATCTTTTTCATGCAAAGCGTGATGCTTGTATGGAATGAGCTGCCAGAGGAAGTTGTAGAAGCTGGTACAGTTACAACATTTAAAGGTTATCTTGATAGGTACGTGAATAGGAAGGGTTTAAAGGGATATGGGCCAAGTGCTGGCAAATTGAACTAGATTAACTTAGGATATTTGGTCATTATGGACGAGTTGGATCAAAGCGTCTGTTTCCGTGTTGTACATCTCCATGACTATCCATGTACCTATCCAAATATCATTTAATAGTACATACATCCACCTCTCCCTCACGGAGTTCATTCCACACATGAACCATCCTTGGTGTAAAGATTTTGCCCCTCATGTCTTTTTTAAATGTCTTCTCTTACTTTCAGCAGAGTTTCTTGTTTAATAGCCTAGCAATAATATCATTAGGTCGTGACCTCCCCATAATATGTCTTCCTGACTGTTTGTGTACCTGCAGGCCTGTTTTCAGTGACTGGTATATAAGGGCATCCGTGTTTCGTTGTGTATCAATGTCTCCTAATTTGTCAACACATAAATATTCGGGCTCCAAGAGTAGATGCCTGTGGTAGTTGACTGGTTACTACCTTCCACTCTAAAAAAGACACATTTGCTCCTACTTTTATTTCTGTGCTCTGTTTGCTGTCTGCTAACCATTTTTTAATCCATGCCAATATATCAATGACAATTGAACTTGCTTTGGTTTTTCACGCTTTTCTTCTGTGTGACCTTGTCAAAAGCTTTCTGAAAATCTAAAAACACCAAATCCACTGCCTCTCCCTTATATATATTGTATTCATTATGCCTTCAAAAAGCTCTACTTTATCAAGCATTATTCCCCATTCATCAAGCTGCGTTGACTTTGTGTAATCCCGCAGTATTTTCTAAGTGTCATGTAATCACATCCTTTATAATAAACTCCCTCCAGCATTTTCCCTCCCACTGATGTCAGAAGAATCAGTCTGTAATTCCCAGTTTAATTGCTGCCTCTTTTTTTTAAACAATATGTTTTATTTGCCACCTTCCAATCTGCCAAAATTGTTCCAGAATGTATAGACTTGGAAAATCACAACAATTATTAACACTTTCTTTGTTACTCTGGTGTGTAAAATTGATTTGTAGACTAATATAAAGACACTGCTTGAAAAGTTAATTGGATTCAGCCTGGACTAGATGAGTTACATAGAAGAGTTTTGAAAGTGGTAACTATGGAGATAGTGAGTGATGATCCTTCAAACTTCCGCAGGTTTTGAAAAGATTCCTTCAGATTGAAAGCCAAAAATGTAATCTCACTGCAGACTAGATAGCAGCAAATGTAATCTCATTCTATAAGGGTGGGAGAATGGCGAACAACAGACCTGTAGTTTGATGTCTGTACTAGGGAAAATGTTATAATGTTATTGCAACGTTTTTTTATTCTAAGGATTCACCACCTTTTGAATCCAGGCATTCCTCCTTCGCAGTCTTAAATGGCTTATCATCCTATGGCAAGATTATAAGTCCAAAATTGGACACAATGTTCCTCATCTGATATTACCTTGACTCTATAAAAATGCAGCAAGACATCTTCTACACTCAAATGTCTTCGTAATGATGGCCGAAATACTATTTGCCTCCCTTTATTATTACAACATCTGCATGTTTGTCACACATATTTCTGCTGGACAGTGTTTGTAAACACCAAATGTATCTAGGAGGAAGTGAGGACTGCAGATGCTGGAGATCAGATTCGAAGAGTGTGGTGCTGGAAAAGCACAGCCTATCAGGCAGCATCTGAGGAGCAGAAAATGCGACGTTGTGACTCCACAACCACTTGATGAAGGAGCAGCGCTCCAAACGCTAGTGCTTCCATATAAACCTATTGGACTATAACCTGGTATTGCATGATTTCTAACTTTGTCCATCCACTTCCACATCATAAAAAAAGTGACATCTCAGCTCAAATAATGCATTAAAGGTGTGAGGTTAGACTCTGTATGTATCCAATCTAGAGTCAGACTGGCTGTATTAACAAAGTAGGAATTTATAAAATGTCACATCGATTGACTGCCTACAGATAGTGTGTTTTCTGAATAAAATAGAAGTATCTGCAAATACAATTCTGCAAATGCAAATTCACCCCATAGATTTGTATGTGTGTGTGCGTGCATGTGAGGGGGAGAGAGAGAGTGTGTGTGTGAGAGTGTTTGTGTGCATGCTTGATGGACTGTGTGCATGAGTATGATGGAGTACATGCCTTAGAGAGGGTGTGCGCATGGGTGTGAATGTAGGGTGTGTGTATGAGTGTGTGTGTGTGTGAGAGTGTATAGTGTAGTGAGGTCACCTGCAGTGTGACATGAACCCAAGGTTCCTCCTGGGTACCGAACTTGACTATCAGCCTCTGCTTGGCCACTCCACATTGTTGCGTATCCCCAAGTCCACCTTCAAGGATGATCACCCAAAGATTTGAGGTCGGATGTCCCTGACCATTGAAGTGCCTGGTGATTGCTGCGCGGTGTCCATTTATCCGTTGTCATAGCGTCTGCTTTGTCTCATCAATGTACCATGCCTTGTGACATCCTTGCCTGCAGCCTATGAGGTAGACAACCTTGGCTGAGTCACATGAGTACCTGCTGTGTACATGGTGAGTAGTGTCCCCATGTGTAATGGTAGTATCATAGAACATAGAAAAGTACAGCACAGAACAGGCACTTTGGCCCACGATGTGCCGAGGTTCAATCCTAATGTAAAATATAATAACTTAACCTACGCACCCCTCAACTCACTGCTATCCATGAGCATGTCCAGCAGTTGCTTAACTGTCCCTAATGACTCTGCTTCCACCACCACAGCTGGCAACGCATTCCATATATTCACAGTTCTCTGCGTAAAGAACCTACCTCTGATGTCTCCTTTATACCTTCCTCCTAGTATCTTCAAACTATGACTCCTCGTACCAGTCAATCCTGCCCTGGGGAAAACTCTCTGGCAATTAGCTCTATCTATTCCACTCCATCTTGACACTCTGACATGTCTTGCAGTGGTTGCCATGACAAGGTTGTGCAGTGTTGAGATTGATGTTGGCCTGAAGACTGGGCAGTTAAATGATCTGTTTAAGATTTGGCGGTTGTTTAAAGATGAGAGGTGGAGGCATAGGAAGGTCTTAGTGAGATGCTCATCCTTATCGATAATGTGTTGCAGGCTGCGAAGAACATGGCGTAGCTTCTCCACTCCTGGGAAATACGAGATAATGAAGGGTATCCTATCAGTTGTTTCCCGTGTCTGCCTCCTAAAGAGGTCATTACGGTTTCTTGCTGTGGCACGGTGGAACTGGCAATTGATGAGTTGAGCATCATATCCTGTTCTTATGAGGGCGTCCTTCAGCACCTTTAGGTGTCCGTCGTGTTCCTCCTCATCTGAACAGATCCTGTGTATGTGTAGGGCTCATCTGTAGGGGATGGCTGTTTTAATATGTTTAGGGTGGAAGCTTGACAGGGCTGTAAACCTTTGCAATAGCCAGTGTCTTCAGCCATTATTTGATATTACATGGAGTGAATCAAATTGGCTGAAGTTTGGCACTTGTCATGTGGGGCAACCTCAGATGGACCATTCACTCCATACTTCTTGCTGAAGTTCAATGCAAATGCTGTAGCTTTTCACACTGATTTGTTGAGCTCCTCATCATTGAGGTTGGGGATTTTGTTTTATTAAGAGGGGATCTAGAAACCCTATATTGTGGAAGCAGGCCATTCAGCCCATCGAGTCCACACTGACTTTACGAACAACATCCCACCCAGATCCACTCCTCTCCCTGTAGCCCGACATTTCCCACAGCTAATCCACCTATTCTGCACATTCCTGGACGCCATTGAGCAATCCACCTAACCTGCACATCTGTGGGAGGAATCTGGAGCACATGGAGGAAACCCATGCAGACACAGGGAGAATGCGAAAAGTCCACACACACAGTCACCCATGGCTGGAATCCCTGACACTGTTAGGCAGTAGTGCTAATCACTGAGTCACCATGCTACCCCAAAATTTTGTAGATCCTTCTCTTCTCTAGGTTTGTTTAATTGTCCATCATCATTCATGATTAGGTGCGACAGGACTCTAGATTTTAGATCTGATCGAAGTTGTGGAATTACTTAGCTCTGTCTATCACTTACTATTCATGCTGTCTGGCATACAATTATGAGAGTTTGGATTTTCTTGGAATTAGGTTCTGCTACTGATGTCCCACAATGCATCTTGGATGTCCAGACTGATTTGCTAACTCTGTTGAAATCTATCCCATTTATCACAGTGGCTAAATCACACAATCGGATGGATGGTATCCTTAATGTGAATCCAGACTTTGTCCATGTGCCACACCTTCCTAACCTTGTTTGTTCCCTCATTTTCCCATCTAGCAATTACGTCCTTTTGCATTTAACCCGCCTGACCTCCAAGGACACTTGTTCCAATCCTGCTCCCTTTTGAAAGGGTGATTCTTGTATATAGGACTTTTATCCCCACTGTGATTTCCTCTGTCCTGAGTTTTTAAGTAATTCACTTGTGAGATGTATTTTTCTCGTTGGGCCAATATTTATTGCCTATCCCTATTTGGCCTTGAGAAGGTGGTGGTGAGCTACATTCTTGAACCATTGCAGTCCATGTGCTGTAGGTAGACCCTTAATGCTGTTAGGCAGAAAAGTTCCAAGATTTTTAACCAGTAATACTGAAGGAATGGCAATATATTTTCAAGTCAGGTTGGTGAGTGGCTTGGAGGGGAACTGCACATGGTGGTTGTAGTGATTGTAATAAAGTCAGCCAGCTGGACCTCATAGAATATGAGTTCCCTGATTGCAGTTGTTCATCTGGTCCAATCAGAGAGCCCTCCTGACACAAAAAGGTTGAGTGTCAGGGATATCAACACTCTTGTGCCTAACTCTGTATGAGGTAGTACTATAGTGTTATGACGGGATAGGCGTGTACTGTACCTTTAAGAGAGTGAAAACTAGCACTGACCTAGAAAGGCACAGAGTGTGCTGAAAAATTTTAAAATGTGACATTTGGTTGTGAAACAAATAGCTGAGCTGAGTTGTTATGCTACACAACAAATTTGAATTTGGCCAATCAGTTTAAATTATGCCCCATGATACCAAAATCCATTCGAATTAGAACTTTCCTGTTTTGATGACATAGCCAATGAGGTGGTCTGATGTTTTGGGGAATAAAAATCAAGCATTCTGAACAGTTAGCCAGAATGGTAAAGAGCACCATACGGCCTGTGGAGCCCCTCTCTGAAAGTTACCTTTTCATATGAAATCTGTAAAGCAGAAGACCGAAGAAAAGACCCAGGAAAATCTACAGAGGAAAATACAAAGGGAAGACCGAAAGCTGACTGGTTTTGAAACTTGAATTTTTTGTTAAGCTTAATTGAGGAGTTTTATCGGATCAGTATAGTGTTGTAGGGTGGAAGGTAGGTAAATTGATGAGACAAAGGAGGATACAGTATAATGTTGCTGAATGTTTTTTTTCTTGGAGTTAAAGAATACATTGTTAAATTTTTTCTTTAAATAGTAGGATTTGGTAAGTCTTTGTCACTCATGTTTTAACATATTATAAGGTGAGGTGAACATTTCTGTGTGTCTGATTTAAATTAGCAGAAGGATTTACCCCGTGTCAAGGACTGTTCATGTGCAGATAAAGGGAGACTTGGTCATAGGATACTAGCCTCTGGAGACAAGAGTAAAGCATAATCCTTAAAAAATGCACTCATAGCAGTTGTATTTGAGTTGGGGTTTCTTATATCATGCCTTGTTTGGGAAGCTTGACTTGTTTGATACTACTGTTGAGGACTGGGCCGAGTATGTGGCAAGAATGCATTCTGGGCAGACAAAAACAAGTAGTTCTCCTGGTTGTTGAAACCGGAACATTAATTCTGCTTTTTCTCCACAGATGTTGCCCGACCTGCTGAGCTTTTCAGCGATTTCTGATTTTGTAAGCAGTTCTCTTGAAGGCCTTTGGAGCTGTAGTCTTTTCTGTCATTAGGACCCTAACGTTCCCTGAGGCATCAGATACTAAAACCTTACAAGAATTACTGACATAATTAAGGAAAATTATGGCCATAGCCACCTCTAATTCTGAGCCACTATCTCTTTTAATTGGCAATTCAAAAACCAGGGGAATCCATATTAGGGTTTTTGACTAGGCTAAGAGGACTGGCAGAAGGCTGTGAATTTGATTGAACTCTTAATGAGAAGCTTAGAGATCATCTGGTATGCAGAATTAATAATGTAACTATGCAAAAATAACTGGTAGCTGAAGCTCAGCTGGACTTCAAACACATGCTATAATTGGAAATTGCAGCAATTCAAGCATGTGAGTTACAAGGTATTCCAATGGAAGTGGACACCATTACCTGTCCAACTGAGCTTGGACAGGTAATGGTGTCCACTTAAGTTGAGGCAATTGCATAGCCTCAGTCAAGATGTAATCTGATCAGAGGGACTCTAGGTCAGTCCAGAGCAAAACCCCAAAATAAAACCAAGCCTTGGCTAAATGGTTAAAATTTTCTTCAGGATCCTGGCCAGGAAACCGTTGTAGTTTGTTGCTGGTGTGATTTTAAACAAACAGTAAACTGTTTTTCGCAGCTGGCTAAATATCCAATCCCTCAGACAGAAGATTTATAAGCAAAGCTAGCAGGAGGTCCAGGCAGAAGTGGGTACTGCAGATGCTGGAGATTAGAGTCAAGATTAGAGTGATACTGGAAAAGCACAGCAGGTCAGGCAGCATCCGAGGAGCAGGAAAATTGACATTTCGGGCAAGAGCCCTTCATCAGGAAGGGCAGGAGGTCTGTCCTTCACAGGGATGGAACCCACAGAAGTAGTCACCTCAGTGCCTCTTCCACTGAAGGAAGAGAGTGGAAAGTCTACTGAGGCACGCCTGGTGCACAAGATGACATTCATGCATTACATACTGCCCGTGTCAGACGCTGAGTCAAAAGAATGTGAACAGGTGCAAAAACATCCCGGAGACTCTCAAAGAAACCAGAGTGGCCAATGTCTGCGGACTCAGAGAGGCATGTAGTGATTATAAAAAGGTCAGCCAGCTGAACCTTATAGAACATGAGTTCTCTGATTGGGATTGTTAATCCGGTCCAATCAGAGAGCCCTGGCTCACATAAAAAGGTTGAGTGCTGGGGACTCGGCAAGATGGCGGCAATTCGTGGAACTGCTGTGGACAGCTCTGCCTAACAGTCAAGGCTTACTGGTGTTTTTTTGCCATCCCTGGCCAACGTAAGTGGTGGAATTATTAGTTTAAAATCTTACAGAACACATATTTGTTAATATTTGGGAGTGGGAAGGATGCCAAAGGGAAAAGGAGCAAGCAAACAGCAACAGGGAGGACACTCCGTGGCAGCACCTACCACAGCAGAGACTGCAGCAGCAGCAGCCTCTCCTGAACCCTCCGGGGACCTGACAGACTCATAGGAATTGGCTGCGGTGATAGAGAGACTTATTGAAAGTTGGGGCTGCGATTGGGGAGATTCGTGTCCAGGTCCAACCTATCGCATCCATGCTGCAGAAGCATGAACAGGAGAGAGGCTGGAGGAGGTGGAGGGTCAAACGAAGGCCTCGGAAGCTGCGATGGAGTCCTCATCCAGTAGGATCCAGGTGCTGGAGTGAGAAGTGTGGGCCTTGCGAAACCATATCGAGGTCGGAGGATAAATCTCCGAATTGTGGAGCTCCCTGAAGGTGAGGAAGGTGAGCAGCCAGTCAGCTTTTTGAAAGCTGGCTGCTGAAGTTTTTGGGCCTTTACATTGAGTCCAGCAGGCTGCAGATTGAAAGGGCTTATCAGGTTACAGTGCACAGGTCAGTGCCCCTGCTCGGTCCTCGTGCACTTCCACTCATATAAGGACAAGCAAAAAGTCATAGAAGCTTCCAGATCCTTGGGAAAAGATCCGCAGATACCTCTGTGCAAGGGGTCAAAAATCATATTTTTCCAGGATTTCTCTGCAGCTGTAATTCAAAAGAGGAAGTCCTTTGATGAAGTTAAAAAGAGGCTGAGGAACCTGGGTATTCAGTACTACATGAGATACCCCGCAGTGCTCCATTTCAGCCATGAGGACTCATTTATACATTTGACTCAGCGGATAAAGCTAAAAACTTTGTGGACACTTTAAAATAGACAGATTGGCCTTAAGAATATGGTTAGTGTTTGTTCTCTTTTCTATCTTTCCCCATGTTTCCCTTTTTTTAAATTCCTTTCTTTCTCCCTAATAATTTCCTTTTTGGAAAGGAGGAAAAGACCTTTGAATAAGTTGTTCCTTTTTTTTAATAATTGTATTTTCTGATGGGAAATTTTGTGGATGTTCTTTGTTGTCTCTCTCCCTTTTTTTTGTTTGTTCTGCTTCTCTTTTAGTCACAAGTAGGGGTGACATGAAACCAGGGATGGGTGGAGTGCTCATCCTGACTTTGTCTTTTCTCTGTTGATTTAAGGATAATCTCCTTTGTTTTTTTTCTGGCCTAAGGCTGGGGCACAGTCTGGGTTTGAAGGAGCTGTGAAGGAGGGTGAGTGCCCCCTCTGGGCAGGGGGAAGAGTCTTCCATTCAAGGTTTTATAGTTGGTTTTCTTTGTAGTTTTTGGTAGTAATAGTTGTTTATAGTTATGATAGAGCAGTTTTTGTACCTATAGTTCTTCGACTCTGAGTCTTTATTAAATCTTGCTCAGTACTTTGTAAGCAGGGTTCTCCCTCTGAGGGATTCAAGGGTCTCTGAAAGGGGATATGGCTAAGTGGCTTATTAAATGGTGCACCTGGAACATTAAGGGAAGTCATTTGCCTGTTAAAAGGAAAAAAAGTGCTTTCTAGCCTTAAGAGGGAAAGGGTTGATACAGCTTTGTTGCAGGAAACCTATGTTGATGATGGGGAACACCTGAAATTACAACAGGGGGGTTAAGACTGGGTATTGTTTTCATCTTTTACTACTAAAAGTAGGGGAGTGGCGGTACTTATCCAGAAAAATCTTCCGTTCACATTATTAGAGCAGGTGAAAGATGAGCAGAGATGGTTTGTGATACTTAAAGCCCTGATACCTGGGGAGAAATAAGGCATTTTAAATGTCTACTGTCCTCCGGCGCATCCCCTCAAATTTTTGATTAGTGCTTTCTCTAAGTTGAATGCTTTTGGAACATGGCACATTATTATAGGGGAAGATTTTAATTGTCTTTTGTATCCGATAGTGGACAGGATGCCTTGTGGGTTCCCAACTATTTCTTCGCAGGCCAAGCAGGTCGTTGACTTATGCGAGGAGTTAGGGCAGGTGGATATTTGGAGATGCCTTCACCCTACCGGCAGGGACTTCACCTTTTTTTCAAACCCACATAAATGTCACAAGTGTTGACCTCTTTCTGGCTCCCTTGGCCCTTCTGGATTCACTTATGGGTTGTAAAATTGGGAATATACCAATCTCTGATCACGTGGCAGAATATTTGGAGGTTAGGGCCAAGAGTGAAGGGCTAGGTTTGTGGCACTGGCGTTTGGACCCTTTTCTCCTTAAGGATTCCAAATTTGTGGAATACTTTTTGAAGGAGTTTCAGGAATTCTTGACTATCAACTCAGGCACGGCCGGTAGTCCGTCCATGCTATGGGAGACTGCTAAGGCCTTTGCTAGGGGATTAGTTATTTCCTATTTGGCTAGTCGGAAACAACAGAAAAAGGAACAGCAGTATCTACTTGAGATGCAGTTGAAAGCCGCCGACCTGGCACATTTTGCGCGGCTTTTGGTGACTAAACTACAGTGGATCACAGCGCTCCGGGTTGCCTTGAATTCAATACTGACATAAGACGCAAAGAAAGAATATGGAGATAGGCCAGGGAAGTGTTTAGCGTACCTGACTAGGAAAAAGTATGCTCCCAATCCATTATTGCAATCAGAGACAGCACCGGGGTCTTTACGTATGATGCTAAAATGATTAATGAGGCTTTTCGGAGTTTTTACTCTGAATTGGATAGGTCTGAAGATTGCGAGGACAGGAGGGCCAAAATGGAGACCTTTTTAAGAACCTGGACCTCCCAGGGGTAACCTTAGAACAGGCCTATCTCCTTAATGCCCCTTTGACAGTTCAGGAAATACAGGAGGCAGCGAGGCAACTTCAGAGTGGGAGACATAAGGAGTTTACAGGGATTCTGTCAGGGCTGATGTTGGAGATGTGCAATCACTCCTATATGCATGGATGCCTACCACCATCTTTGAGAGAAGCTAATATTTCCTTAATTCTTAAAAAGGGGAAGGTTACTGAGGATTGTGCCTCATACAGGCCCATTTCTTGATTAAATTCAGATTTCAAGATTCTGGCGCTGAGATTGGAAAGGGTGTTGCCCCTTATTATTAAAGAGGACCAGACAGGCTTTATAAGGGGCCATAGGTTCTGTAATAATATTAGAAGGTTGCTGAATATGGTCCAAGCTTGTCAGCAACGATTGATTCAGGGGTTGGTGATTTCTTTAGATGCAGAGAAAGCATGTGACTGGGTGGAATGGCTGTATCTTTTTTATGTCTTAGAACAGTTTGGTTTGGATGGAGTCTTTGCTAGGTGGGTGGAGGTTTTAAATTGCCACCCTCTGGCCGCGGTCATCACAAATGGGGTAAAGTCTAGGAATTTTAGGATTGGCAGCGGTAGTCGGCAAGGCTGCCCCCTCTCACCGTTGTTGTTTACGTTGGTGATAGAACCACTGGCAGAGGCCATTTGTCAGAACATCCACATAACTGCTCTGGAAATGGGATCGAGGGCACACAAGATTACACTGTATGTGGATGACGTCCTTCTGTTTTTATTGAACCCAATGACCTCCGTACCCCATTTGATACAATGTATCAATTCATTTGGGGCTATTTTAGGATATAAGATTAACTTTGCAAAATCGGAGGCTATGCCTTTGGGGAACCTTAAGGATGTGCGAGAAGTTGAAGGTGGCCCTAAGTTCCCTTTTAAGTGGTCACGGGCGGGGTTCCGATACCTAGGCATTTTTATTACCCCCAAGTTTGATCTGTTATTTTGGACTAACTTTGCTCACTTGCTCGACAATATTAGGTGAGATCTCCAGAGATGGGAGGCTCTTCCAATTTCTTGGCTGGGCCAAATATCTCTCATTAAGATGAATCTTCTTCCTCATTTGCTTTATCCAATGCGTATGCTCCCTATAATGTTTCCCAGGCCAACACCGCAGAAGATTATGTGATGGTCTGGTTCCTTTGTCTGGCATCGGAGGCAGCCCTCATCAAATTTACTAAATTGCTGTTGCCTCAAGGAGGGGGAGGAGTTGATTTCCCAGACATCAGGAGATATCAATTGAATTCCCTGCTGTACTTTGTCTGTGATTGGGTAGGTAATGATCCAAACTCAATATGGTTGGATATTGAGGCCTTCCAGGCAAAGTGCCCTCTTATTAACCTGTTGTTCATGGATAAGATGAGGACAGTTATGGACCACTGCTGGGACCCCATTGTCATTAGTACAGTCAAGGCATGGAGGGCGATGCATCAGAGTGAGGGTTGTTTATCCAAGACTTCGCCACTTACACCTATAGCTGGCATGTCAGGGTTCAAACTATGGGCAGCAAGAGGAGTTTCTAGTTTGGGAGACTTGTTTGAGGGGGAGGTTATGATGTCTTTTGAGCAACTGAGCCACAAATATGGGTTGCCCAGCAGAGATCTTTTCTGTTTTTTTCAGGTTAGGGATTTCATCCAGAAGAAGACTACACTTCTCATTAAACCCTACAAGCCCGATACAGAGAGGTTGTTGCTACGTTCTACAAGCACCCTTTTGGTTAGTGCCCTCTATCACCTGCTGGGTGGCATTGCCTGGCAGGATTTTAACCAGTTATGTGAGGTCTGGGAGCAAGAGCTAGGAATGGAGATCTCTTCTGAAACATGGGAGAACATATAGGAGAATACTCAAAAGATCTCAATCTGTAATAGGACACGCCGTGTGCAGTTAAAAGTTCTGCACAGAGCTCATCTGGCAGCAGACTGTCTGGCAAAGTTTGAAAAAGAGGCATCTTCAGTGTGACCCAAATGTAAA
The DNA here is from genome assembly GCF_047496795.1 of Chiloscyllium punctatum. Taxonomy (NCBI): domain Eukaryota; kingdom Metazoa; phylum Chordata; class Chondrichthyes; order Orectolobiformes; family Hemiscylliidae; genus Chiloscyllium; species Chiloscyllium punctatum. Next base: position 16,856,766 of record NC_092743.1, read on the forward strand.
ATAAGTGTAGGTACTCTTACCCATTGCTTCTGGACATGCCACAGGCTCTGTGTTTATTGGAGCACTGTGGCGGGAGAGATAGGGAGGGTATCGAGGACTCAAGTCAAAGTAGACCCGATATCTCTCCTCTTAGGTCTACCAAATTTACCATCTTTAGACGGGCATGGGAAGAAACTATTTAATATTCTTGCACACTGTGCATGGAAGAATATTCTGATGAGTTGGGTGTCTGAAAACCCGCTGGGCTTGCTGGGATGGCAGAAGTTAATTATGGAGCACGTTCCCTTGGACTTTTTTACAAACATGGTGCACCACACAACATTTTTATAAGACATTGCAGCCCTACTTGAATTATTTGGATATAGATTTGTCAGTTATCTTAACTAGGGCATTTGTTTAACCAGGATGGTTAGATTTGTCAAGCCCTGGGCCCTGGAGGAGGGTCTCCTGAGTTAATATGGGTATATATACAATGCTCCTGTTCCTTTGTTTGGGAGCTTTGCGCCGAGCATAGCTATTCTGTATTTTGTGGTTTTTTTTGCTTTTTTTGGTGTTGCTTTGCACAGTAGTAGGGTTTGTTTTGTATTATAGGGTAGGTTAGTAGTTAGTAATCAGTAGTTGTATTGTAATTTGTGTTTTTCTTTCTTTTTATTATACTGATATTTGTTATTGATTGTATTTTTCAATAATTGTAAAGTTAAAAAAAATTGCTCATAAATATATTTACAAAAACAAGGTTGAGTGTCAGGGATATTGATACTCTGGTGCTTGACTCTTAATGATACTATAGTCAAGGAATGTTCATGTGTAAATAAAGAGTGACTTGGTGAGAGATAATGACCTCTTGTTATCTCAGTGGTGTTTTTATGTATCTGTTACCCTTGTTCTTCTAGATGGAAATGGTTGTGTATTTAGAAGGTGCTGTTGAAGGAACTTTGCAGGACGTTTTTCAGCGCATTTTGTAAATGGTTCACACAATGATCCTGCTTTTTCTTCTGCTTCTCTGTATTCCCCATGCTTTTGTCTCTCTGCAACTTGGTGATTGAAAATAGCTTTCTGACCTGAAATATATCACAATATTTTGAGGTAGAACAAACGCGTATAGGAGGAGTAACTGTTTTTAGAACTATAGTTCTTAAGTTTTCTGGAATTGGTGTTTTCCTTGTTTTTGGGTTCATTGAAAACTAATTGATAGAAGCTAATTACTATAATTGGACTCAAAATCTGTTGTAGCTGTATTTTGCCACTACAAGCTTAAAGAAACTCGACAAGGTGAACATTTGTCTTTATCCATCTAGCAATTCCTATTGTTCCTACTTGATGCAATCAAACCAGATTTGCAACTCTAGATCACATTCCATTATCCCTTTGACATGATTACGGACCTAAAGGATTGAGAAACAAGTGATGATCTTTGAGCAACTCATTGAATTACCCTTTACAGAAAGCAATTTGCGTGCATTAAAATATATTCAGTGTTAGTTTCCTGTAAAGGGTTTTGCCAAAAAACTTAAAATATTGAAACAATTCATGTGATTTATAGAAATTTTATGGATTTTGACTTTTTTTTCTAGAAAAGGGTCTAAATTATTTTTCTTAACTGCCTGGTATTCACATCATCCACAAAACAACACATACAGTTTATATTTCTATGGTAAAATATGACCTGTTTTTTTAGTGGGATCTCTGTAAAGTGTTAATGCTAATATTTACAAAAGCTTACCATGACCACTGGCATAGCTCAAATTCATGTCATGCTCGTGCTTGACTTTGCTTCTACAATCAGACAGGAAATGCATGTCATGGGTCAAATGTCTCTGAATAAGTCCATTGAAAGCAATTGGAAGATAAGCATCCTTTACCCACTATGTGGTATTTTCTTGAATTGATGATTACAGACAGCCTGAATTTTTATTAATGATTTTCCAAAAATACAAATAATTGTATCTTTTAGCAAGGTTTGGCTGTGTAAACTATGTGCAGCTGCCAGTTCCTTGACTTGAGCGTATTTTTCTGAGGTACAGTACTGCAACTTGAAAAGCAGAGAATAAGGTAAGTACACAAACCTAGTTGTAAAAGAATTCTGTTCCAGCCACACTTTTTATTAGTTAAATCATGCAATTTAGCTAGTTTTTAATCAGAACTTGGTTGGCTAAAACCGGATGCTAAAAATTAAACCTATTAGACTAGGTTTAAGGTCTGGACCTTCAGAAATTTCCCAATGGCTTAGTGTATGCTGTGAGATTGAACCAACAGATTAATAAGGTGTCAGGTTTAAACCTATATGTGAAAAGCATATGACCTCACCTAATCTGTAATGCTTGACATTTGTGTAATTTACTTAGAATGAAAATGTACCCAGTTGCCTCTCTTGATCGCTGCCCAGTAACTGTTTAAGTATGTACATTATCATTGAAATAAGGCAGATCTATAAGTTGCAAAATGACTGCCTGTTTTTGATGTTTTAGGTATTGGTTGGTGATGACTTGTCAAGCACTTATTATTTTAAACAGAATTTGTGTTGGTGCCCCCTTATCTTTCCTTTTATTTTGGTGACTTAATACTGACCATAAGTGGTTGGGCATTAAACCTCCATTTAAAAAAAACCTCAGAACTTTCATGAGTCTTTTGGACTAAATGTCCATGAGGCAATGACCAACATTATGGGCTGAATTTTGCAGGCTTTTGGCTAAATTCAAGTTGCATTGAGTTTTTGGAAGATTTACCACCACGAACCTAGCCTGATTTCTTGCTGCATCTTACTAAACTTATCGTGTTAATTATCTACCACAGCTCTATGATGCCTCTCACATGTGGTTTCTATCATTCCATATGTAATGCCCAGAACAATTCAAACCCAGAACAATCAGAACGACAGCAAATATCTGCCCGAAGACTGGAACTTAGTGAGCCCACACTGTCTTTGAAAATCTGATGTATAGTCAGACAAGCACCCTGAGTGGATCCTGAAGTTTGTGTTCTGTGTCCTAGAATTACTTCTGGATGGCTGGTACTGTGCAGGACACCTTGGATTTCCAGGACCAACAGCAGAGGCCACAACACCAGACACTGCCAATTTGGTCCAAGGTTGCAACTGGCTTAAAGCTATCTCATCCATTTGGCACTTGCACAGTCCAACTGTGGACACCTCCAACCCTGCATGTGAAATGCGTACACTGCCTCACAATGTGGGATACAAATCCTGGTTACAAGCAACCTTGACCTTGTCACCAGTTATTGCAGATTGAAAATAGTCTTCTCATCCATTTGAAGGAATGTACAACACTATAGGAGAAAGGTCAATACCTTTTTCCATTTCATCATTGTTAGACTGTCAAATACCCTACTCTCACTCAATCTCTTCTACTGTACCCACCTCCCAACAAGGCTCATGCTCTAGTACATTTACTGTTGTTTGTAACATCTTTCTCACTTGCAGTCATGCATCCCAGCTTCCAATACTACAAACACTGCACATCCTCTGTGCTGCCTTCTCGTTCACTTGGGCCACCTGCACAAAAAGTAGTATCTGTTGCCCACTTACAGGAGATGTATTATCTGCCTGCCTCTCATTTCGTGAGTAAAACCGCTCTCAATAGGGCAGAAAGAGTCAAGATGGATGTTGTACTGCTCTTCATTTCATTCCTCACCCTTTATGAGGAGATGTTCCTGACTCATGGCGGGACATGAACTGATATTGAAGAATGCTCCTAACTTGACATTCTTGTAATTTCTGAGCAAAGGCTATTCTTCCTTGACTTGACTGAAGAAATTTGACAACTATGACAAGTTTCCTGGCTTTGTTTCTGTCTACACCAAGGCAACAATAAGATGAGTCTGGCATCTTGGGCTAAGGAAGCAAAGCACATAAAAACAGGGCAAGGCAATGCAAGGCAGGGAGCTGTGATTCAGGTAGGCTAGAATAAGTGAATGTTGTGATAGCAACTGAAGAGCCCAGACATTCAACCGAGTTTAGCCCATGAGCTGGGTGCATCCTGAGTGCAAAGTGTCCTTGCTGCAGCATTGCTGTGTTCATTGCCAGTGCAGCATTGAAGTACAGAAGCATTCAGTTAGTGGATTGATCAGGAACTAAGTTAGGAGGAGAAATGATACAAATTAGGCCTGTTTTTTTTCTAGAATTTAGAACCTTAAGGTTTGACCTGATTGAAGTCTTTAAGATATTAACAGGAAAAGACCGGGTAGATAAAGGTAAACTATCTCCACTTAGGATTGTAAAATTAGGGGGCATAATTTTTTGTTAAGCAAATATATTATGGGATATGTGCCAAAGGCAGCTTCATGGAGTTAGGCTACATATCAGCCATGATCTCATTAAATATCAGAACAGCCTCGAGGGTCTGAATGGCTTACTCCTGTTCCTGTGTCAACTCTCCACTATTCTTGCTATGCAGTTTGTGAAAAGCATAAATGGTGGCACAGGTATCTTACAACATCGAGAAGGCTGTTGCTGCACTTTTTTTTTTATACATTCATGGGATGTGTGTGTCTGGCTAGACCAGCATTTATTGCCCATCCATATTTGTCCAGAGGGCAGTTAAGAGTCAACCACATTGCTGTGGGTCTGGAGTTACATATAGGCCAGCCCATATAAAGATGAAAGATTTCCTTCCCTAAGGACATTAGAGAACCAGGTGTTTTTATTTTTGACAATCGACAATAGTTTCATGGTCACCATTAGACCCTTCATTCCAGACTTCCTTGTTGAATTCAAATTCCACCACCTGCCATTGCAGCATTTGAACTCAGGTCCTCAGAACATTAGCTAAGTTTCTGGATTAATAGTCTAGCAATAATACCACTTGACCATCGCCTACCCTGCTCTTGGTTATAGTCTTACAGCATACAGTTCTGCCACATATCTCAAATTGCTTAGATTTCTGTAAGATTCCACCCCATGACTTTAAGTGGCTTTGGTCTGCAACATCTGTTTACAGAGAAAGAGTTAATATTTCGAGTTCAATATAACTTTGTCAACTCAGTTCTGAACAAGTAAATAAATTTGGAAGGTGGGTTGATTGAAATAACTTTAAATAGGATTCATGTGAGTTGAAGCTCACAGCAAACGATGTATGAATGATGACATCTACTTTGTGGGAAAGAAAAGATGTTGACATTTTTGGTGCTTTAGACAGAAACAGAAGTCATAGTACAATCTTCCATATGAGCTACTCCTTCTTAAAGTAGCTTTTCTGGCGAATACTTCCTTACCTTGCATGCCTTCTTCCAGGGCTTTCATAAGATTATTTCGTCATAAAGCAAGAATATGCTGTACCATCACCTCTTTGTGGAACTAAATAAATGTACAGTTGAAATACTTTTAAGGATTTTTAATTTTGGCACTGCTTTGTAGATTGCTTGTATTGGTATTCCTTATCTGAAACCTATTACTGATAATCAACGTTCTACTTTGTTCATATTTCAACTGAATACTGTACAACCTATAAGTAATAGCAGAAAAATGAAATACTTAAATATTGTAGTTACAAAACTTGGAAACAGCCATATGTGGAGGTAAAGTATGCAGACTGTACTAGAAGACTAAGATATGCAATCTCTGGAATTAGTCATGGAGTTATCAGAGTGGTTTTACTGATGTAATTTATTAACTATTTTCATTGTTTAATTTTATTGGAGTTCAGTTTAATATTTAATTTACTGTGGCCAAGAATGTCATAACTTAAGCGTTATTTAAAGGAGATGTGAAACAATGTTTAAGTTCAATATAACTAAGCAATTATTAATGTGGTAATATTGAGTAATTTCAGATCATTATTGTTTAAAACACAATGAATCCGTAATTGTTACAATAAATGAGCCTATTGCTAGCACGTTAGCAGGCTACATTACATCTGTCTGTTTCTATTGAGCATGATATCAGGTGAGTGTATATCAACTGTAGTGTTTTTATCCTACAACCTGAGCCACCATTCTAAAGTACATTTTGGTCATATAATTCTGTAGCTCAATGAAAATTTTCAATCATTTTCAATTCAACAACAACTGTTTCAAAATCAACTATTAGCCTATATTTTTGGCACTTCTCTTTAAACAGATGCTTCTTGCTAATGTTTTGTTAAAACAAGACACTTAACAGTTAGCTGCATTTATAGTTTTGGTTTTGGAACTATTCACTTTTTATTGGCACAGGTTTTTTTGACGACAAAAAAACTTTGCAACTGGATATGAAAAGTACAGTAGTCATGTCCTTTACCTGCATGTAAAACTAATTTAAGTACCTCTTGAATGTCCTGAAAGGAGACTTCCAAGGCCCTTCCTCTGCTAGGGTGCCTACTGACACTCCTCCTTTTGAGGTAGGTGCACCGTGTCTGAGTCAAGGTGATCTGACTTCCTATTGCCTTGCTGTTGATGCTGAGGACCAATGTGTAGGGCAATAGATTTCAGGACTCTGCACATTTCCAACAGACTTTGAGGTTGCTGGGCATCACTGACCATGTCTAGTGGCCAGTTGATTGCATACTTTATTTAGCTGGATATAGTGTAGCAGTAGTCCGGCAGTCTCTGGTATACAAGGTCCTGGTGCTTCTGTGCCTTGTGTGTGCAAGACAAATGATTTACCATGCTCAAAATCTAATTTCATTAATATCAGCGCTGTCAGATGAGGGGTCAAGAGATGAAGCAGATGTCAAAAAGGTTATTTTGAGTTCCTATGAATTGGCACCAGAAGCATACAGGCAGTGGTTCAGAAACATAAAGAAGGAGCCAGTCAGACTTATGTTGGGTTTGAAAGAATTAAACATAGCAATTTTCGTAGATGGGTGTGGGCCTTAAAAATAGACAAGATATGTAAGGTTCTAAGAGAGATTATTCTGCTGAAGGAGTTCAAAAGTTCACTTCCATAGATGATAAGAATTTATGTGGATGAACAGAAAGTTCAAGAAGTGAGAATAGTGGCAGAGTTGGCAGATGAATATGCATTGGTGCATTAAGTGAAGTTTAACTTCCGACAGGAATTTCATCCTGTGAGGGATAAAAATTGGGAAAAGGGGAGATCCTTCATTACAAAACAAAGAGTAGATCACACTCTGAATAGTTTACCTCAGGTGAAAAAAGAAGCCCAAGGCGGTGAAAAGGAGGTGGAAGGACTCAGGTGTTTCCACTGTGTAAAGTGGGATACACAAAGTCTCAGTGCTGGTTGTTGAAGAAAGTCACTGGGAGAAAAGATGTGGTAAAAGAGGCTAAGCCAGTGGTATTAGTGGAAGTAGTAAAGGAAAGTCCAGGAAAGGTCAAGGAGCTGCAGAAGAGTGCAAAGCCTAGGCAGGGCCTGGGTATTGAGTTAGTGCCCAATCTCTATAGAAACTTCACCTCTGTGAGTAAAGTTTACTCAGGAAGAACAGGGGGAAAGAGAAACAAGTTATAATTTTAAGAGATACAGGATCTGGTCAGTCTCTAATAGTAAGAGATGAAAGTATTTGCATCTTTCTGACCCAAGAGGGTGATCATTTGTGGAATGGATAGACATAAATTTAACGTTCCCCTGTGTAAGATCAGGTTGGAGAACCAAATCAACACTGGAGAAGTAACAGTGGGAGTGATTGACAAAGTTTCAGTTCCAGAAATACAGATTGTTCTTGAGAATGACCTAGTAGGATCTAAGATGGGAGTGAAGCCCATTGTGGTGGAGAAGCCAAAGGGAAACCAGGGAACTGAGGAGTTAAAAGAAAAATAACCTGAAACTTTTCCATACTGTGTAGTAACAAGATCCCAATTTCATAAGTTACAGCAAGAAGGAAGAACTGAAGAGAAAGACAAAGAAGTTGAGATTCAGTTAGCTGACACCCTGTTTGACGTAATGGTACAGGAAAAACCTGAACAGGTAGAGGGTCAGGCAGACGTGTTTAATTCTGAAAGGCTAATGGACTTACAATAGAAAAATGAGACAATGAAAGATATATATTGACGCATACTCATAGAAGGAATCAGAATGTATTCCTGAGGTTATTATCTTAAGAATAAAAACCTAAGACAAAAATGGAGACCACGGTGGGTTAGTGCACAGGGTGAATGGGAGATTGTGTTGCCGGTAGCATGCAGACAGGTAACACATGATTTACCAGTAGGAGATCGTCTAGATGTGAGGAAGACTTAGGCTAAGGTAGAAAAGCATTTCTATTGACCTAGACTGCATAAAGATGTGGTTTAAATTTGCTGTACATGTCATATGTGCCAAATGGTAGGTAAGTCACAGACAATAATAAATGTGGCCAGTTTCCACATTCAAAGAACCTTTCAGGTGGGTTATTGTGTAGGTGCCCTCCAGAGAACTAAAAGTGGGAACCAGTATTTGCTAACTATAATGGATGATTCTACCAGAGGCAGTTCCCCTATTATGGAGTGTTAAAGCAAAAATGATGGTGGAGTTGCTGGTAGCTTTCTTTACCCAATGAGTTGCCCAGGGAGATTCATTCAGACCAAGGGTCTAATTTTACTGCTGGACTATTTAAGGAAGTCCTGGATAGTTTAAGCATACAGCACTTTAAATCAAGTGCGTACATCCTGAATCCCAGGGAGCCTTGGAAAGGTGGCATGAGACCCTGAAGGCCAGTTAAGAGCGTACTGTCAGGATTACCTGAATGACTGAGACAAAGGTATCCCATTCATATTGTTTGTCATTAGAGATGCCCCAAATAAATCTACTGAGTTTACTCCCTTTGTGTTAATATTCAGACTTGAAATGTGAAGGTATTTGAAACTAACTAAAGAAAAATTGATAGGACTGTAGTAGGAAATCTCACACTTGGATTACGTATCTGAGGTGAGGGAGAGATTAAACCAAGTAGGTGAGTTAGCTAAACCATGCCTGAAGAGGGCACAGTATAGAATGAAGCAGGTGGCAGATAAAAAATCTAAAATTCAGATGTTTTCCAGTATTTGAGTATTGTTACCAGTGATAGGAGATCCCTTCAAAGCTAGGTTTAGTGGTACCTATCAAATTGAGAAAAAGTTGAAGCAGGTAAACTATCTGGTCAAGATGCTGGATGGAAAAAAGAACTGTACCGAATATGTCGTGAATATGTTGAAACCTGACTTTAATAGGTACAAGGAACTGGGGGAACAGGTGTTAGTTACTGCTTCACGGAGTGAGGAATCAAATCCAGATGGTGTGAATTTTGATGTGCCTCAAAATACGTTAAATAACAAGGAAGCCCTTGAAGAATGGGACACAATAGTGAGCTACCTATTTCAGGAGCAAAGAACCGGAGTTTTGTTGCAGTAATAGGAGGAATAGAATGGAGAGAACTAACACTATTGTGCATAGTGGGTGTAGTGGACAGTGAAGAAGGTTATCTCAGATTATAACTGGCTGAGGAGTGGCAGCTGGAGCTTAATTTAGGTAAATGCAAGGTGCTGCACTTTGGGAAAGCAAGTCTTAGCAGGACTTATACACTTAATGGTAAGGTCCTCGGGAGTGCTGCTGAACAAAGAGACCTTGGAGTGCAGGTTCATAGCTCCTTGAAAGTAGAGACGCAAGTAGGACAGTGAAGAAGGTTTTTGATATGCTTTCCTTTATTAGTCAGAACATTGAGTATAGGAGTTGGGAGGTCATGTTTGTGGCTGTACAGGACATTGGTTAGTCCACTTTTGGAATATTGCATGCAATTCAGGAAGCATGTTGTGAAACTTGAAAGGGTTCAGAAAAGATTTACAAGGATGTCGGCCAGGGTTGAATGATTTGAGCTATAGGGAGAGGCTGAATAGGCTGAGGCTGTTTTCCCTGGAGTGTCGAAGGCTGAGGGATAACCTCATAGAGGTTTATAAAATCATGAGGGACATGGATAGGACAAATAGGCAAAGTCTTTTCCCTGGGTGAGTCCAGAACTAGAGGGCGTAGGTTTAGGGTGAGAGGGGAAAGATATAAAAAGGACCTAAGGGGCAACTTTTTCATGCAGAGGGTGGTGCCTTTATGGAACGAGCTCCCAGAGGAAATGGTGGAAGCTATATGACACTATAACTAGCTCCATTACCAGTGATTGTTGTGAAAGCCTTGGGCCTAAATTTGATGGAATGAAATTGGTTGCAAAAGATTCAGCTAGATTGGCCCAACATTTTTCAATTAGAAATATGACTACCTGAGTGAAGTCCTAATTAAATTCCTGGAGGTTTTCTAGGAAGGTCGAGGGACTATCAGAGGAGTCAAAATAACTTGGTATGTTGACCAGGAAGCAAATTCCATGATTCTGCAAGGCCTGTTCATTGCTTTATGGGCATTTTCGAGACAGGAATTCAAGACTGTAAAGTGAGGAAATCTTCAAGCCAGTCCAAATCGTGAACTGGGCAGCATTGGTCATACTAATTTTGAAACCTGTTGGATCATTTCACCTTTGTGGGAGATTTTAAATAAATGTGAAATTGTTTTTCACAGTTGGTTAGAGGCCCAATCCCTCAATTAGAGGATTTGTATACAAAGCTATACAAAGGAGGTTTGATCTTTGTGAAATTTGACATGAGCTACACTTCCAATTGCTTTTAGACCTGGATTCTTAGAAGTATGCTGCAACTAATACTTTTAAAAGCTTGTGCCGATCTGCAGCCCTCAATACCAATATGCAATTCAGCATGTCATCAGCCTATTCAACTTTTCAGTGAATGATGGAGAACATTTAGCAAGGTGTACCTTAGGTCGCCATTACCTAGATGACATCCTGATAACAGGGAAAACTAATAAGAAACACTGAGAGAATTTGGATATAGTCTGAAGGCATGTTTCCAAGGCAAGCTATGTCGAAAAAGGGAAAAATGTGTGTTCCAGGCTCCCCAAGTGACCTACTTGGGCTACAGGGCTGACAACACTGAGTGACACCAGTTGGAAGATTAAATGAGGAGATCAAGGGTTACACGGAAAAGGCAGGGGAAGGAGATTGAGAAGTATATCATCCATAATCAAATGATGGAACAGACTTGATGGGGTTCAGAAGAGATTTACAAGTATGTTGCGAGGGTTGGAGGATTTGAGCTACAGGCAGAGGTTGAATAGGCTAGGACTGTTTTCCCTGGAATGTCAGAGGCTGAGGGGTGACCTCATAGTGGTTTGTAAAATCATGAGGAGCATGGATAGTATAAATAGACAAAGTCTTTTCCCTGGGGTGGGGGAGTCCAGAACAAGAGGGCATAGGTTTAGGGTGAGAGGGGAAAGATACAAAAGAGACCTAAGGGCCAACCTTTTCACACAGAGGGTGGTACGTGTATGGAATGAGCTGCCAAATGAAGTGGTGGAGGCTAGTACAATTGCAACACTTAAAAGGCATCTGGTTGGGTATATGAATAGGAAGGGTTTGGAGGGATATGGGCCAGGAGCTGGCAGGTGGGACTAGATTGGGATGGGGTATATGGTTGGCATGGACGAGTTGGACCGAAAGGCCTGTTTCCGTGCTGTGCATCTCTATGTCTCTATGATTCTATGGCTAAATGGCCTAATTCTGGCCCTATATATTATGGTATCTGGGCTTCCAGAGCATCTTGGAGAAAGTGAGGACTGCAGATGCTGGAGATCAGAGCTGAAAATGTGTTGCTGGAAAAGCGCAGCAGGTTAGGCAGCATCCAAGGAGCAGGAGAATCGACGTTTTGGACATAAGCCCTTCAGGAATGAGGAAGGTGTGTCAAGCAGGCTAAGATAAAAGGTATGGAGGAGGGAATTGGGGGAGGGGCGTTGGGAATGCGATAGGTGGAAGGTGGTTAAGGCGAGGGTGATAGGCCGGAGAGGGGGTGGGGGCAGAGAGGTCGGGAAGAAGATTGCAGGTCAAGAAGGCGGTGCTGAGTCTGAGGGTTGGGACTGAGATAAGGTGGGGGGAGGGGAAATGAGGAAACTGGAGAAATCTGCATTCATCCCTTGTGGTTGGAGGGTTCCAAGGTGGAAGATGAGGCGCTCTTCCTCCAGGCGTCATGTTGTCATGGTCTGGCGAGGGAGGGGGCCAAGGACCTGCATGTCCTTGGTGGAGTGGGAGGGGGAGTTGAAGTGTCCAGCCACGGGGCGGTTGGATTGGTTGGTGCGGGTGTCCCAGAGGTGTTCTCTGAAACGTTCTGCAAGTAGGCGGCCTGTCTCCCCAAAGTAGAGGAGGCCACGTCGGGTGCAGCGGATGCAGTAAATGATGTGTGTGGAGGTGCAGGTGAATTTGTGATGGATATGGAAGGATCCCTTGGTGCCTTGGAGGGAAGTGAGGGGGGAGGTATGGGCGCAAGTTTTGCATTTCTTGCGGTTGCAGGGGAAGGTGCTGGGAGAGGAGGTTGGGTTAGTGGGGGGTGTGGACCTGACGAGGGAGTCGCAGAGGGAGTGGTCTTTCCGGAACACTGATATCCCATCCTTGGTGGTGGGGTCTGTTTGGAGGTGGCGGAAATGACGAAGGATGGTACGATGTATCTGGAGGTTGGTGAGGGTGAGGACCAGTGGGGTTCTATCCTGGTGGCAATTGGAGGGGCGGGGTTCAAGAGCGGAGGAGCAGGAAGTGAAGGAGATGCGGTGGAGAGCATCGTCAACCACGTCTGAGGGGAAATTGCGGTCTTTGAAGAAGGAGGCCATCTGGGTTGTTCGGTATTGGAACTGGTCCTCCTGGGAGCAGATGCGGCAGAGGCGAAGGAATTGGGAATATGGGATGGCATTTTTACAGGGGGCAGGGTGGGAGGAGGTGTAATCTAGGTAGCTGTGGGAGTCGGTCGGTTTATAGTAAATGTCCGTGTTGAGTCGGTCGCCCGAGATAGAAGTGGAGAGGTCTAGGAAGGGGAGGGAGGAGTCTGAGACGGTCCAAGTAAATTTGAGGTTGGGGTGGAAGGTGTTAGTAAAGTGGATGAATTGTTGAACCTCCTCGTGGGAGCACGAGGTAGCACGATACAGTCATCGATGTAGCAGAGGAAAAGATGGGGGATGGTGCCAGTGTAGATGGACTGTTCCATATATCCGACGAAGAGGCAGGCATTGCTGGGGCCCATGCGGGTGCCCATGGCTACTCCTTTGGTTTGGAGGAAATGGGAGGATTGGGAAAGACCACTCTCTCCACGACTCCCTCGTCAGGTCCACACCCCCCACCAACCCAACCTCCACTCCCGTCACCTTCCCCTGCAACCACAAGAAATGCAAAACTTGTGCCTACACCTCCCCCCTAACTTCCCTCCAAGGCCCCAAGGGATCCTTCCGTATCCATTACAAATTCACCTGCACCTCCACACAAATCATTTGCTGCATCTGCTGCACCCGATGTGGCCTCCTCTTTGGGGAGACAGGCCGCCTACTTGCAGAACGTTTCAGAGAACACCTCTGGGACACCCGCACCAACCAATCCAACCGCTGAACACTTTAACTCCCCCTCCCACTCCGCCAAGGACATGCAGGTCCTTGGCCTCCTCCATCGCCAGACCATGGCAACACGATGCCTGGAGGAAGAGCGCCTCATCCTCCGCCTAGGAACCCTCCAACCACAAGGGATGAATGCAGATTTCTCCAGTTTCCTCATTTCCCCTCTCCCCTCCCCCCACCTTATCTCAGTCCCAACCCTCGGACTCAGCACCGCCTTCTTGACCTGCAATCTTCTTCCCGACCTCTCCGCCCCCACCCCCTCTCCGGCCTATCACCCTTACCTTAACCTCCTTCCACCTATCGCATTCCCAACGCCCCTCCCCCAAGTCCCTCCTCCCCATCTTCCAGGGCATCTTGACATACATCCTGTAACATATGTCTCATCTCAAACAGTCTGAACATCAGAATATTTAGGCCATTAAGGGGAGATGTGATGCCTTAGTAGTATTATCACTTGACTCATAATGCAGAGGCTCACATAATTTTCTGGTGACCTGGGTTCAAATCCCATTATGTCAGATGGTGGAAATTATAATTCAGTAAAATCTGCAATTAAATGTATCATGATGACCAGGAAACTGTTGTCAATATGTCAGACAAAATCTATCTGATTCACTAATGCTCTTTAGAAAAGGAAATCTGCCCTCCGAACCTGGCCTACATGTGACTCCAGACCCAAAGCAATGTGGTTGATTCTTAACTACCTCCCGTCAGCAATTAGAGTTGGGCAATAAATACTGGACTAGCCAACAATGCACACATCCTGTAAATGAAAAAAAAATTGGCAATTAATTAGAATGGTTATTACACATTAAAGCTTAAACACATTATTAATCACACAACACCAGGCTAACGTCCAACAGGTTTATTTGGAAGCACTAGCTTTCGGAGCGCTGCTCCTTCACGAGGTGGTTGTGGAGTATAAGATCGTAAGACACATAATTTATAGCAAAAGTTTACAGTGTGATGCATCACAGTGTAAACATTTGCTAAAAATTCTGTGTCTTACGATCTTATAGTCCACAACCACGTGATGAAGGAGCAGCACTCTGAAAGATAGTGCTTCCAAATAAACTTGTTGGACAACAACCTGCTGTTGTGTGATTTTTTAATGTTGCCAGGGTTGGAGGATTTGAGCTATTGGGAGTGGTTGAATACATAGGGAGTGGTTGAATGTGATTTACATATGAAAGAACTGAAACCAACATGTTCATTCTAAAAGATGAGACTTAACAAACAATCCAGGTCTTTTTCAATATATAATTTCAGTTACATCATACTGTAAACTTTTGCTCTAAATTCTTTGTCTTACGATCTTATACTCCACAAACACCTGATGAAGGATCAGTGCTCCGAAAGCTAGTGCTTCCAAATAAATCTGTTGAACTATAACCTGGTGTTATGTGATTTTTAACTTTGCACACTCCAGTCCAACACATGGCACCTCCAAATCATAAACACGTTATTACACACTACACTTAAACATTGAATAAATAAGTAATGCATAATATGTTTTTTGGAAATAAACAGTAATCCCAAGTTACTTCTCAGACCACAGAAATGATTATTATTCTTTTCACTTGTCTTTCAGCATGTTTGTTTCGATACAATGGGCTATCGTTTGTGTACCTCATTTTTCTCCTCCTTATTCCTCTTTTTTCTGAACCCACAAAAAAGACAATGCAAGGTAAGAAATCGTGAATTATTATTTTGTATGCAAGCTGTGTATGATTATATTTAATGTGTAATTGATAGCTCAGGAATTAATGATTCATTCTCATGAGTGTTGCTGAAAACACCAATATTTATTTCCCAAATCGAATTCCCTTAAGCTGATAGTGATGGTTTGCTGCCTTAAACTGCTGCAGTCTGTGATACATATATCACAATACTGTTAAGAATTTTTAGTTTTTATCCCAGCTGCAATGAAGAAATATACTTCCAATGCAGGATTAATTCCAACCTAGCTCAGTGATACCCCACGAAAGCTAAGGTACTGCTGAGGCTTCACAGCTGTCAGACCCATGCTGTACATCTCTAACTTAGCTAACAGCATCTTCATCTTGCCTGAGGTCTTTAGCTAAATGGTCAATATGAAGGCAGCTAATTAGATAGCAACTTCTGGAGCATTGCCAAATGCATCGCAGGGCTGTCTTCTATCGATAAGGAATCCCTTTATTTTGGTCCAGTATATGAGACTGAAACCAGACAATTTCCTCAATGATATTGCTCAGCTTTTGACAAAATCCAGGAAAAAAAATGGGTTAAACAGCATCCTTAACTCCTTTGACAGCCTTAAATTATTCTCAGTCAAATCCCTCAATAACCCACCAATAACATTCCCAAATCCACATAATTATTACACTAATTCACAAACTTCACACTGCTCACACTTAACAATATCCTAAGATCTCATTACATTAGCAGACCTTAAACCACACATCAGTTTAAATTTTGTAAAAGTGACATGTATGAAAACATGAATTCGGAGAAGGATTAGGCTTCTTGGCCATTTGAGTCTGCTTTTTCAATTAATAAGATCATGGCTGATTTGATTACAAGCCTACTGCATAGAAACTTTTACTATCTGTTTTTATATATTAAACTTCTTTTCACATTTTATTTTTCCTTCCTTTTTAATCTTTTATGTGGAGGTGCCGGTGTTGGACTAGGGTGGACAAAGTTGAATTGAAGTGAACTGAATTTATTGTCATGTAGGTAAAAACAATGACTGCAGATGCTGAAAACCAAATACTGGATTAGTGGTGCTGGAAGAGCACAGCAGTTCAGGCAGCATCCAACGAGCAGTGAAATCGACGTTTCGGGCAAAAGCCCTTCATCAGGAATATGAAGGGCTTTTGCCCGAAACGTCGATTTCGCTGCTCGTTGGATGCTGCCTGAACTGCTGTGCTCTTCCAGCACCACTAATCCAGTTATTGTCATGTATACCAAGGCACAATAAAAAGCTTTGTCTTGTGAGCAATACAGGCAAATCACATAGTTAAATACCTAGATAAGTAAATAATAGGTAAACAGCGGCAAAAACAAAAACAATCACATGACACCAAGTTATAGTCCAGCAGGTTTATTCGGAAGTACAAGCGCATCAGTGTATGACATTATGATCTTTTGCTGTAAGTTCTGCATCCTGTGATCCTACTCCACTAGCTACCTGATGAAGGAGCAACGCTCCAAAAGCTTGTACTTCCAAATAAACCTATTGGACTATAACCTGGCATCGTGTGATTTTTAACTTCAGTCTTTTAGTCGTTCTTTGCCTTTGTTTAGATTTTATTCAAACTTCTGACCACCCATCCTCGCACAGTTGCATGTGTTTCCTGTAATTTTGATAACATAGTTTACTCTTTTAACTTAATCTGTTTGAAATGTCCTTGGAATTTTAATTTCAAGTTAGAATGTCCCTTTCTGTGTATTCTGAAATATCCCTTAAAATATCTACCATTGCATCTCTGTTGATCTATCCATTTATCCAATTAACCAGATCATTTTAGCTAGGTATTCTTTTATGCCCTCATAATTTCCTTTATTTATATGTATAACATTAGTCTTGGACCCACTCCCTCAACCAAGTAAAATTCAATACTATTATGATTGCTACCACTTTGGGGCCACTTTCATTACAAAGCTATCAGTTAATCATACCTTGTAATACAATATCAGGCCTAGTATAGGGTCAGCTTTGCTCAGCTTCAGAATGTAGGAGCAAATTACTGCACATGTTGGAATATGTGCTGAAAGCAAAAAATGCTGGAGATCTCAATGGGTCGGGCAGCATCCATGGAGAGAGAGCAAGCTAACGGTTCAAGTCTAGGTGACCTTTTATCTAAACTTGAAATATTAGCTTGCTTTCTGTCCATGGATGCTGCCTGACCCACTGTGATCTCTAGCATTCTTTGTTTTCAGTACAGCTCTAGAATGTCCTGCTCTAAGGAACTGTCCCAAATACATTTTTGAAGTCCTCATCTAGGCTACCTTTTACTGATCTGATTTTTCTAGTCCATAAGTAAATTAAAGTTCTGCTTTCTGATAAGCACCTATTATTTGCTCCTCTGTACTCCATTCTACCATGTATTTAATAATATAGGGCCTGTGTGCACCATCCTCCCAAGTGACTTCTTGCAGAGAAAAATAGAAAATAAGTGCAGAAAGGGCATTCAGCCCTTCGAATCTGCTCTGCCATTCAGTATGAGCATAGCCAATCCTCCAACTCAGCACCTTGTTCCACTTTCTCTCCATACCCTTTGGTCCCCTTTAGCCCTGAGAAATGGATCTAATATAGATGCATAAAACATTCAAAGTTTTTGTCTCTGCCACATTGTGTGGCCGGGAATTCCACAGGCTCACCACTTTCTGGGGAAAAAAATTGTCCCTCATCTTCTTTTTAAATGGGCCATCCTGTGTCGTAAACTGTGGTTGTTGGATCCGGATTCCCCAGTTACTGGGAACATCATCTTGTGGCTACCCTATCTAGTCCTCTTAGGATTATATAAGTTTCTCCGAGAGAGTCTCCATCATCACCATTAACCAGTACATCATACATTAGTCTTAACTATTCCAGGAATCAGTCTGGTAAACTTTCATTTTATTCCTTCTGTAGCTAGAACATCTTTCCACTGATAAGGAGACACAATATTTCAGGTGTGGTTTCATCAAGGCCCTGTACAATTTTAGCAAGATATTCCCACTCCAGTACTCAAATCTTTGCTATGAAGACCAACGTACCATTTGTTGCCTTTACTACCTCCTGCATCTGCATGCTAACTTTCAATGACTGGTGTATGGGGATACCCAGGTCTCATTGCACATTCTCCTCTCTCAATTCATAGCCATTCAGATAAGAATCTGTCTTCCTATTTTTCAAACCAAAATGGATAACCTCACATTTATCCACATTACACTGCATCTGCTATGCGTTTGTCCACCCATTCAGCTTGTCCAAATCACCTGAAGCATCTCTGCATCCTCATCGCATCTCAGATCTTGATCAGATGGGCCAATGGGCTGAGAAGTGGCAGATGGAGTTTAATTTAGATAAATGTGAGGTGCTGCATTTTGGAAAAGCAAATCTTAGAGGACTTATACTCTTAATGGTAAGGTCCAAGAGAGTGTTACGGAACAAAGAGACCTTGGAGTGCAGATTCATAGCTCCCTTGAAGGCGGAGTCACAGGTAGATAGGATAATGAAGAAGGCATTTGGTATGCTTTACTTTATTAATCAGAGTATTGAGTACAGGAGTTGGGAGGTCATGTTGCTGTTGTACAGGACATTGGTTAGGCCACTGTTGGAATATTGTGTGCAGTTCTGATCTCCTTCCTATCGAAAAGATGTTGTGAAACTTGAAAGGGTTCATAAAAGATTTAAAAGAATGTTGCCAGTGTTGGAGGATTTGAGCTATAGAGAGAGGTTGAACAAGCTAGGGCTGTTTTACCTGGAGTGTCGGAGGCTGAGTGGTGACCTTATAGAGGTTTATAAAATCATGAGGGGCATAGATAAGATAACTAGACAAAGTCTTTTCCCTGGCATGGAGGAGTCCAGAACTAGACGGCATGGGTTTAGGGTGAGAGGAGAAAGATATAAAAGAGACCTAAAGAGCAACTCATTCATTCAGAGGGTGGTTCATATATGGAATGAGCTGCCAGAGGAAGTGGTGGAAGCTAGTACAATTGCAACATTTAAAAGGCATCTGGATGGATATATGAATAGGAAGGATTTGGAAGGATATGGGCCAGGTGGTGGCAGGTGAGACTAGATTGGGTTGGGATATCGGGTTGGCATGAACGAGTTGGACAGAAGGGTCTTTACTGTGTTGTACATCTCTATGACTCACCCTTCCAACTAGCTTTGTCATTTGCATATTTGAAGATTTCATTTAAAGATGTCACAGTTGGAGAAATCACATTGGTGTATAACAGAAAGCATTCTGAAAAGCCAAATAAACCATGTCCAATGGCTCACCCTCATCAACTCTACTAGTTGCATCCTTGAAGAATTCCAGTAGATTTGTCAAATAGGTTTTACCTTTTATTCATCTATTTTGGCTCCGTACAATCCTAGCACTGTTTTCCATGTGCTCAGCTATTATAAGTTTTATAATAAATTCTTGCATTTTCCCAACTACCAATGCCAGGCTGACTGGTCTATATTTACCAGTTTTGTCACTATCTCCCTTTTCAAGTAGGTAGGTTATATTAGCTACATTCCAGTATGAATTGTTAGAGTCTAAAGTCTTGGAAGCTGACCACCAATGCATCCACTGTTTCTAGGGCCACTTCTTTAAATATTCTGGGATGTAGGTTATCAGGACCTGGGACGTATTGTCCTTCAATTCCATCAATTTCAGAACACCATTTCCCTACTAATATTGATTTCCTTCAGTTCCTCCCTCTCACCAAACCCTAACATTTCTGAAGTATTATTTATATCCTCACTTTTTGCACAAAGAACCAAATTATGTATTTAGTTGGTCAGCCATTTCTTTGTTCCCCATTTTAAATTTCTGTTTCTGATTTTAAGGGACTTCTATTTGTCTTCACCAATCTTTCTCTTCACATATCTATAGAAATTTCTATAATCAGTTTTTATGTTCATTGCAAGTTTGCTCTCATACTCCTTTTTCCTTCCTTCCTTTTATCCTCCTTTGCTAAAACTTATCTGCTACAACTCCTCGGGTCTGGTATCTTTTGCTGGCCAATTGGTATACCTCTTCCTTGGACCTCACATTATCTTTAATTTATAAACCATGGTTTGGCTACTTTTTTTTGTTTTACTAAGTGCCAGATAGCAATGAACGATTGTTGCAGTTCCCTGTGCGCTGTTTAAGTGTTTGCCATTGTCTGTTGATCACCATTCCGAAAGGACTGTAAGACCACATGTAAAAGGAAAAGGAGAATGTTGTTTGGTCCCTTGAGCCTGTTCTGTCATTCACTAGGATCTTGGCTAATCTGACATTTCCCATGTCCATTTTGCTGTAGTTTCCCTGTAACTCTTGATTCCCCTTCTGATCAAGAGTATGTCTCTCTCAGGCTAAATATTCATCAAGGACTCTGCCCTCACAGCTCTCTGTGATAAAGAGCTCCAAAGACTTCCAACCCTCTGTAAGAAGAAATTCCTCCTCATCTCATTGGAATTCCTTTATTCTGAGACTATTCCATCTGGCCCTAGACTCTCCCATAAGGGAAAATATCCTCTTAGCATTTCCCCCCATCAAGCCCATTAAGAATGCTAGATGTTTCAATGAGATCACCTCTCATTCTTCTGAACTCCAGAGAGTAGATTCCCAACTTATTTAGCATTTGCTGACAAAGCAGTCCTTTCAAACTGGGAGTCATCCTAGTAAATCATCTATGAACTGCCTCCAATGAAATGTTATCTTTCTATTATGACACGGAAGGTCCGAACCCCTCTGTTTATTAAACCAAATACCCAGAAAAGCTCAACTCACCTTGTAATCCATTTAAAATGTGTGAGTGACAAGAGCTCCTAATTTCCACTATTTAAGTTTTAAAAATTCAATTTATTTTTCTAACTTCAATAGTGAACATTAACCAAAAAACTATTCACAAGTCCAAGCTCCCCTTTCTCTATTACTTACTATCTGACTCCAACTCTGCAAAAATATGATAGTCCAAAAAGACAATTATTAAAATTACATTAATTCAGTCTGAAAACCAGAGTCTCTGTCTTCTTCTGTGATCTCCCTGAGTCATCTTCTTTTCATTTTACTGTATGTTTCACATGAAAACTGCCTTTAATGTAGAGTGTTTTCTAATTTATTTGACAGCAAGATGTTAGATTGGCAGTTAGTTCTCTGGTTCTAAAGCTGTTGCTCTCTGACCAATTTTCAAAATGTCCGCGTTCTTATACCACCCAACATCAGATTGTCTCATTGGTTTGATGTTGGCAAAACAATAAATTTAAACTCGATTGGGTTTTAGTATCCTTGGGCATAAGTTAAACTGGTTAAATTCGAATTGTTGTGAAAACATCAACCAAAATGCAGGTATTCATTTCTCAGCCAAACATTACATACAGCAGTCCCCCTGTACCTGCAGGAGATACATTCCAAAACCTACTGTGAAAGCCTAAAACCGCAGATAGTGCAAACCCATTCATTTAAATGGAAAATGTACATTCCCAGCAGCCTTCTGGTCCCTGGTTCTGGAACATTCCCTTTTATATGTTTGGGCTATGGTAAACCGCAGGTAGCTGAAACCACTGTAACTGGACCCGTGGATACAGAGGTTGCCCTGTGTTTTCAATGTTCCAGTGCATACTGGGACTGCTATCCAGTCATATACACAGGTGCTTGAAATCTTTCAGTTCAAAAAGCATTCACCCTTTCTTAAAGGTACAGTACATGCCTTCAACTTCATAATATTACCTCAACGGGACAAAAACTGCTCTAGAAGTGGTCTAACCAGCACCTTGTATAGTTAGTGTGACTTCCCCTACTGTTATACTCCAACCCCTTGAAATAAGGTCCAACATTCTAATCGCCTTCCTGATTGCTTGCTTTAAGTAACATTCCCAAATCTAACATAGATAATTCACGCTTCATACCATCATAGTTTCCTCTATTTAGAATTAGGATCTAGTCTCAGAATCACTCTCCATCATGATGCAGAATTCTATCATGTTATGTTCACTCATCCCCAATGGATTTCACACAACTTGATTGCCAATTATCCCTTTCTCATTACAATACCAAGTCTAGGATGGTCTCTTCTCTCATTGGTTCCTCAACGTGTTAGTCCAAAGAATCATCCTGTATAGTTCATAAATTCCTCCTATACAGAATTGATGCTAATTTGATTTATCCAATCTATATGCAGATTTGTCAAAATTAAAGATTTTGTTTTATTTTATGAATCTCTAATTTCCTGTTTAGTGCTATTACTAACATCACCCTTATAGTTTGGGGTTTTTGTACAGTCCCCATTAATAATTTTTGCCCTTGTAGTTTCTCAGCTCTAACCCATAGAGCTTTTATGTAATTGGACCCAATATCCTCCCTCATTATTGCATTAATTTCTTCTTTAACCAGCAACTTCACTGCCCTGATCTTGTTGTCTGCTGTTCCTAAATATTGAATCCCCTGGATATTCAGTTCCTATCCCCAGTCACCCTGCAGCCATGTATCTGTAATCCTGACTATCCCATACCCGTTTTCTGCACAAAACCATAAGACTTGCCTTTTTTAACATTACTTACCCATTCCCATAATTTTCCATTGTGTCCCTTTGGTTTTAGCCCTTGATTTGTCTGCTTACCACTTTTCTTATTCCCCTTCTATTCTATCTACTTAAATTTCAAAATTTAAAGATTTTTAAACACACAGGTAAAAGTTAAATCCATTATTCTCAAAACTGCCCTTCATAAATTGAAAAGAAACAAAATAGCTTTTGTATAACACTCTAAACACATCTCAACCACAAATCCCAAAGTACTACTTGCACAATACTCATGGCAGAGTCCCTGTATCTAACACCTGGGTCAGTTTAAGTTATTTGTGACTTCAGTCTTTAGATGGGAACTGCAGATATCTTCTTCCTGAAGCTTTGACACACCTACTTAAATATATTCAGCTTAAATAATTTCTTTAGAGTTTTATCACCAAATCCTCACTCTAAGGTAACCTAGTTCGCAAACCCACTAGTTACTAACTTGAAAACCAGAACTCAAACTTCCAAACATTATCCATAATGATAGAGTAGTCCAGCACATCACAGCAAAATAGAAGGCTGAAGTATTTACAGTCCCTTTACCCAGATGTGGTATGTGGATGATCTATATTAGCCACTCCCCAATGAACTGAGCATCAGAGGGACCAATCTTCAGATTTATTTCACTCCCGTGATATCAAGAGACGGTGAAGGCATTAGATATTGCAAAGGCTGTTGAACTTGACAAAATTCTGATAATAGCACTGAAGGCTTTTGCCCCAGAGCTAGATGCTCACCTCTCAATTAGTTCTAGTATATTTGTTGTGGAATGAGACCTTCCATCACTTCAATGGCAATTGAGCATAGACTAACTGTTAGTAATGGTTTGCCATGGATTTGTCCTGTCTTTTGTGCATCCTAGTCTATGCTGAATACCATTAAAGTGATGGAAGGTCTCATCGACAGTGCTATTAAACAGCACTTTCTCAGCAATGATCTATTCACTGATGCCCAGTTTGGGTTCTGCCAGAGCCAATTTGCTCCTGACTCTATTGTAGCCTTGGTCCAAACAAAAGAGCTGAACCTCAGAGTTGAGGTAAGAATGACTGCAATTGACATAAAGCAGCTTTTGACCAATTGTGGAAGCAAGGACCCTTGACAAAATGTGAGTCTGTCAAAAATCAAATGGAAACTTTTTACTGATGGGGTCATACTTAGCGCAAAGGGAGATGATTGTGATTACTAGAGGCTAGTTCCAGTTTCTTAAGATAGTGCCCAGATGTGACAGTACTATGGCTTTAAGAAAATTTTGTCCATTTTCTTTTGAAGAAAGGTTTTAAGACAAAGGTGCTGAGCTTTCTACTTGAAATAATAAAAAAAAGATTGTGAGGTCTTGGGTTTGTTAAAACGTTTGAACAATAGAGGCAGCCTGAATTGGTGGGGTCAAGCTGCCCTCAGAGTCTGGAGCTTTAGATGTACTGGAGAATTTCCTGTGCAACAATCTATTTTACTGAATTTGCCTTTACCAACGATGTGTTTATGGGATTTTACTATATTGGAACGATTTCTGTTTCACAGTGTAATAATATTTGATTCTGTTAAATTTTTTAATAGAGTTAAGGTATTCAAATTTCTAACTTTTTATTATATTTTTAACTATAGTGTATGAATGAAGTGTGTTTTGCTTCAAGATGGGTCGTTTGATCAATGGGTTATTGCAGTCAGAATGCAACGACTGGCACTTGCCTTTAAAATTAAAAAAGGTTGGGGTCTCTGCTATCTCAACGTATTTTGAGGTGGTTTAGTCTGGCCCATACTTCTGGAGAACCATCTTTAACTGCTTATCAATTACATTCCTTTCATTATAAGGGCAGAACCAGTGATGTTTGCTGAGGATAGTACTATCTTCATTCAGTGATATTCATGAATCTACAAGTACTGAAGCAGCCTGTACTAATTTGTTGTAAAACTGAACAGTACTGAGGCTTGGGCTACAAAGTGGAAAGTATCTTTCATACCGCACAATTACCAGGAAATAAGACAGCATTAAAAAATCTTCCTTGATATTCATTAAAAGATCCTTCCTGATCATCAAGCTGGAGGTTACCATTGACTCAAACTGAATTGGACCAACTATACAAATAGTATTCTGGATTAGTGGTGCTGGAAGAGCACAGCAGTTCAGGCAGCATCCAAGTAGCTTCGAAATCGGATTTCGAAGCTACTTGGATGCTGCCTGAACTGCTGTGCTCTTCCAGCACCACTAATCCAGAATCTGGTTTCCAGCATCTGCAGTCATTGTTTTTACCTCCTGTACAAATAGTATGGCTAACAGCTTAACTCTGAGGGTAGAAATTCTGTTGTGAGTAGCCCATCTCATAACTCTCCAAAGTCTATCCACCATGTCTAAGGCATAGGTATAAGGGTGTAACTGGACAGGCCACCATTTATTTCCATTCCCTAATTTATCATAGGATTCATATGTAGGCCAGATCAAGTAAAGATGGCAGACTATAGTTTCATTGTGTTTTTCTTTTGTCTTCACCTCTCATTCCACATTTTAATTCAGATTTTGTCATCTGCCATGATGAGATTCAAACTCATAATTCTGGAATTCTAGACTGGGTTCTGAATTACTTATGACAGTATCACTGTGCCACTGTCTTCCCCCTATATCTGAGGTGTAATGCAATTCTGTTCATTTGTGTGGATGAGTGCAGTTTCAACAATACCTGAGAAACTTAATACAAAGCAACCTACTTGATTTACACCCCAGCTACCACTTTCAACATTCACACTATCTATCATCTAAGAATGGTGGCACCAAGATATGTTGCAGCAACTCATTACTTCTCTTTTACAAACATCATCCAAATCCACTACCTCTGCCATGTAGTAGGGCAAAGAGAATGGGAACACCATTCTGTCAAGTGTCCCTGCAAGCGAGGTGACATCTTGAAATGACATCTCTGTTCCTTCACAGTTGCTCGGCCAAAATCGTGGATCTCCCTTTTCAACTAGATGTACCTACACAAAGTAGAATGCAGTAGTTCAGGAAGCATGTCATTACCTTCCTGAGGGCTTTTAGGAATGTGCAACAATGCTGGCTTACTCAACAATACCCATATCCCATGGATGGCTGTTACAAAATGTGCCTACAGTCTGTGAATAAAGTCAGTGTAGATCTAATGCCTCCAGTGTTAAAACATTAAGGAGTGATGTGGTTTAAGAACTGGTGGGGGCACATTGGGGGGGCGGTGGGGAGTCACACTTGGACAGGAATGGGGGGGCAGACAGGGGTAGGGGTGGGGGCAGACTGTGGCGGGGTTGGATGGGGATGGGTGGGTTTGAATGGGGGGGACAGATGGGGGCGAGGATGGGGTGGGGGCAGATGGGGGAGCTGGGGCTCATGCACAGTGTGCATCTGCCTAATCCCCTGAATGGGAGAAGCAGACTTAGCAAGTTCTTGCTGTGCCAATCCCATTGAACTGATGGCGGGCAAGTGGGGGGGGGGGGGGGGGGGAGCAGGAGGCTTCAACAATGCTGCAGGTCCTAACACACAAGTGTGATTCTGCTCAGAAACAAACCCTGAGACAGAGAGAGGGAGCAAGGCAAGCAGAGCAAGGAGAAAGGAAACTTCAGAAAACTCTGAGCTCCAGAGGAGAGGCATTGAATCAATTAACAGAATAATCAATTATCTGAACAAAATAGTGCCCACCCATCTCTTTTGTATAATCGAGGTTCCTCTGTATTTTACTAGCAATGTTGTCAAATCTGTCAGTTATACAACTAATTTTAAAAAAATTTGGGGCTGGGCAGACCAATTGGCTGAGGCAGTAGTTTCAGTCATACACTTTTGCTTCTGTTCCAAATCGAGCATTGGGAAAGCAAGCAAATTTTATTTTTGATAACTGTTTAGGATCTGTGTAAGTTCAGTTTTGGCAGTTTGAATCCAGTTCTCACTTGACTGGTATCCACATTGGAACATTTCATTAATTCAGTGCAGCCAATTAACTAAGAAAAAAAAAATGAGAGTACATAAGAGAATATTTTGGTGATTGCTGATAAATGAATATTTAATGTTATGAAATATTTGCTAATCAAGGAACTCTGAATGAAAATGACCAAATGAGATATCACATTGAAATTCTGTATCTTAATTTAAAAATCTACGTTGATCAGTTATCCAGACTCAATCAGTGATTTAGCCAATGTTTTTCTGAGATTAATGTGGAAGCCATGCTATTGGGACTGTAGAAATAATAAGTGTCATTAGAAACTGATTTTTACTCTTTAATTCTGTCATGGATTTTCTAATGAGTAAATTCAGTGCACAGGAACAAGTCAGCATTTTGGAGATCAAGGCATCTGGTACAGGGTGATTTAGCCAGGCTAGTTCCTGATTGTCGGAAGTGAGGATTGCAGATGCTGGAGATCAGAGTCAAAACGTGTGGTCCTGGAAAAGCACAGCCGGTCAGGCAGTGTCTGATGAAAGGTTATGCCTGAAATGTTGATTCTCTTATTCCTTGGATGCTGCCTGACCTGCCATGCTTTTCCAGTGCCACATTTTTCAACTATTTCCTCTTTGTGCAAAATGTAACTATCTGGCATTGTTTCTTGATCAGCTTAAAGTGTTTTTAATAATAAAAGGAGGAATAGTTTCCATGTTAATATTATGATAATTTGAAGAAAATCTGAAGTGTTTTCTTATCTGTTTAGGGTGGGATTTGGTAATCTACACCAATTTGATGTGAATATTGGAGCTCTTAAAGGTTCAGAGATTTTTAGTTTTTATATTCAGTTTTAAAGTTCTTTATTAATACTGTGTTCTGTTATTTATTCTAGTCAGCTGTTAATTGAAAATATTTTTCATTACTTAGTAGATACTTTTTCTTCATAGAAGCATACAATGGCTAAACATTTTCTGTGCATTCACTAAGAGCCATCTGGAATTGGGAGCATTTATTTTCAGCACCATTACTGCAAACTCACTACAGCTGAGGTGGAATGATGTTTCATCCAAATTTTCTTGTCGGATGCCTTTTTGGTGCATTGTGCCCATGGGAATGTGTGGAGGCAATGGCCTTGTTGCTGTTATTGCAGGACTGTATTTTCAGAGACCGAGGTAATGTTCTGGGGACCTTGATTCAAATGTTGCCATGGCAGATGATGGAATTTGAATTTAATAAAAAGAATACCATCCGATTTCCACCCCATCTCACCACGCATCATTCCTGGAGCAACTCCTCTCTCATTGAATATTCCAGAGTTGATCAGCATCACTGGTACCAGCACCATATTTAAAAAAAAACTATTGTGAACCTGAATAAGCATTGTCAATCTAGAGCTGTCCTGCATGATAGATGTTAATTGTCCTGGATATGGCAGATATGGGAAATTAGCATTATGCTTTATGGGCATGTTTTGGAGCTCCTCCTGAATGTGGTACTGCACAGGTAGCACCTCCTCTACCCTCAGTTTCAGATTGAAGGCCATGACATCTATCATGCCAACCTGGTCAGAGGTTGCCACCCAGGTTAGAGCAGTCTCAGTCATCTGGAAGAATGTTGAGAATTGTCAGAAGAAGGTCAATGTCCTTATCCACTCTGCCAGTTTAAGTGCCACCATCTCCCTGATAACTCACGCTCACTATCCCTCTTAATGGGTCCAACTAACATCAAGGCTCATGCTCAAACACTTTTGCTGGAGCCCATTGAATCTGCAGTGGCCTATCTACACTAATATCACCTTCCAGTACTTGGCCCATAGTCTTAAATGCTCATCCACATACTTTTTAAATGTTGTGAAGTTTCTTATGTCTATTTCCCTCCCAGGTAGTGCATTCCAGATTCCTACCACCCTCCGATTAAAAAACAAATTTCCTCAAATCTTATTTAAACCTCCTGCCCTTCACCTTAAAATTATCCACCTTCATCACTGACCTTTCAACAAAGGGGACCAGCTGCATTCTCTCCACCCAGTCCATACATTCCTTATTGTATTGACTTCCATCAGATCCCCCTCACAGTCCTCTGCTCTAAATGAAATAACCAAGTTTTAGCAGCCTCTCTTCATACATGTCCAATTTTCCTTTGTCCAATTCATTTGTCCTGTTATTTTCTGAAATTACAACAAGATTGCTGCTGCATACATTTCCTCAAATGTTGGTAGGGCCTGTTCAAATTTAAACATTTCATTACAGGAGTTTAAATTATAATTCACATTTTCCCCATCAAAGTTTGCATTGGAACTTGCTGTCTCCTGTTTCAACAGCAGCATTTTTGACCTATATTCATGGTCCATCTCTTACTCATTTCTAATTTCTTCATTTTCTCCTCACGCTCAAGCTGCTTTAACTGTAATTCAATGTTACCTGATCCCAAATTGTCACTACCTGGAATATATTATCTCCTTTGAATTTCTACTAAACCAAGTGTTGTGCTGTTAGTTCAATTATGTCTCCTTCCTAGTTATGTCAGATTCCCTGCCAATTCAATCAACCTAAGTTTTGAAAATTAACTTAGATCTATCAGGGGCTGCAATGACAATTTCCAGTGCCATTGTTTTGTTTGCAGTACAGAACATAGCATTTTATGTAAGTTTACTTTTTTACTAATAGATCATTGACTCTGTTTCAAAGTAAATCCCAGATGAGTGTGACAATGCTGCTCCTTTAACAAGGTTTGCTGTCCTTGGCTTTCTTTTCCAGAGCGGTCGTAAAAGTAGCGATTCCAAAAGGTCTGGGTTTAACTACTTGAGAATACTTTCAAGTTTAAAAAAAAATTTTTACAGTGAAAGGAGAGTGGCCAGATCTCCCAGCTCACCTTTTCTCTGGTTGGGTTTGGCTTTGTTAGATTTTAACAAGCAGTCAGATTGAGGTTACTAGTCAAAGAAACAGTGACGTGGAAGAAGGAGTTCCATGCCGAATCTCTCTGTCATCTCTCTGACATCACTCCTGTAAGACCTGTGATTGATTTTACCTTTTGTGCTAAGGGGTGTTTCTGGGTATTGTTGCAGGAATTTGGAACAGTATCATTAAGTTGGAATAGTCTATTGAGTTTTTGGAGAAGTTAAGTTACTCCATGTTCTGTTCTCTTTTTCATTTGTATTTCATTTAGTAAACTTGCAAATAAATTCTGTTTTGTTTAAAACTAAGCTGCATCGTTCTTAGAATATCCACTTTGTACCTGCTTAAAAGAACAAGCAAAGTTAGGGTCCGAGCTGCTTTTGTGAAATGTTTTGAGGGGGTCTGGCTTTGTCTATAACAGACTGCGGGCTCTTTATGAGATTTGTTCTATAGTTCCAATTGGAATTAGGGGTCTCAAAGGCAGCAAGTGGCAGGTGTTAGTTTGATTTAATTAGATTCCTTACAGTTGGAAACAGGCGCTTCGGCCCAACAAATCCACACTGACCCTCCGAAGAGCAAATCACCCAGAACCATTCCCCCACATTTACCCCTGACTAATCCACCCAACACGATGGGCAATTTAGCATGGCCAATTCACCTAACCTGCACATCTTTGGACTGTGGGAGGAAACTGGAGCACCCGGAGGAAACCCACGCAGACACGGGGAAAATGTGCAAACTCCACACAGACAGTTGCCTGAGGCAGGAATTAAACCTGGGTCCCTGGTGCTGTGAGGCAGCAGTGCTAACCACTGAGCCACTGTGCCGCCCTGTGTCTTTTGTTCTGGGTGTTGATTTTGGTTGGTTGGGATGGCAATGGCTCCTTCAGTCATGAAGAGTTTTCTTGGGGTGGAAGGAGTGACTTTGGAGGTGTTGGAAGAGGTGAATAAAGCCAAGCTGCTGGAAATAGCAGACAATTTGGAGTTGGAGCTGCCTCCTTCTGTAAGGAAAGGGGAGATAATTATAGCAATAGCCCAGCATTTAAGTATGCTGGAAATGCCATCAGAATCTTTAGTGATGGCTAAAATTAAATTGAAAATGTAGCAGCTAGATTTAGAAGCAAAAGACAAGGAAAGGACAACAGAAATGAAATAGTTTGAATTGCAATTAAAAGCATAGAGAGGAGAGAGAGAAGAGGAGAGAGGGGAATGAAAGAAAGAGAGGGAGTTTGAACTTCAGAAATCGGCACTTAGACAGGAAAGTCAGCTTAAAACTATGGAGATGAAGACTGAAGGTAAGCTTAGTGAGGAAAAGTGTGAGAATGAGCAAACCGATGGTAGTCAAAGACCTGGTGAGTAACTGTTTAAATATATTCAAGCAATGCTTAAATTTGATGAGAAGGATGTGGAAGCCTTTTTCATCTCATTTGAAAAGATGGCTAAACAAATGCGGTGGCCAGTGACCATGTAGGTTTAGTTGATTCAAACAAAACTTGTAGTTAGAGCTACTGAGGTATTTGCATCACCATCAGAGGAGGTATCTGGGGTGTATGAGGAGGTGAAGAAAGTCAGCTTGTGCCAGAAGCTTACAGACAGTAATCTATGGAGGGAGTCTGGTCAAACCTACACTGAGTTTGAAAGGATCAAACAAAGTAATTTTGAATGGTGGATAAGGGCACTAAATATAGAGCAAACCAATAATGCTCTTAGAGAGATGGTTATTTTGGAGAAATTCAAAAATTCACTTCCTGAAATAGTGAGAACTCATGGAAGTGCAGAGAGTGAAAATGGCAAGTTTAACAGCTGAAATGACTTCCAAAATTAATTTTAATCCATGAGTGATAGAAATTAGGGGAAAAAATAAATCCTCATGTGGAAAGGGAAAGGTAGGTCTCAGTGAAGATCATAAGGATGAATTACCACAGGGAAACAAAAGGAAACTTTTGAAGGGGAAAGAGA
This sequence comes from Chiloscyllium punctatum, assembly GCF_047496795.1. Classification (NCBI taxonomy): domain Eukaryota; kingdom Metazoa; phylum Chordata; class Chondrichthyes; order Orectolobiformes; family Hemiscylliidae; genus Chiloscyllium; species Chiloscyllium punctatum. The sequence continues at coordinate 16,888,078 of NC_092743.1, forward strand.
AGTTAAAAAGCTCTGGTGTTTTCACTGCAGTAATGTAGGCCACATGAAATCGTATTGTCGGTGAGTTAAAAAAAGCACTGGGAAGCCAGATGTAGGAAAACAGGATAAACCAGTGATTTTTTTTGGAGTGGTAACAGAAAGCACAGTGGAGGTTAGACAACTGCACCAGAATGTACAACCTTGTCAGAGGTTGGTTAAGGAGGAAGTGCCAGATATTCTTAAACCATACACCTGTGAAGGTAAAGCTTACTCGCATAGGCCAGGAGCAGCAGGTAAAGAGGTTACAATATTAAGAGATACAAGAACCTCTCAAAATGTTGAAAAATGAGGAGATATGTACCTCTGAAGGACTATTGCCAGAAAAGGTGCTAGTAACAGGAACTTACGGTGAGACAAGAAGTGCTCAATTATGTAGAATGAGGTTAGAGTGTCCAGTGAAGAGTGGAGAAGTCGTGGTAGGAGTACTGGACAAATTCTTGGTTCCAAAAGTACAATTTGTCCTTGCTAACGATGTAGCTGGTTCACAGGTAGGTGTGCTGCCTACTGTGGTTGAAACGCCAGTGGAAACTCAGGCAACTGAACATATCCTGGGATCTTTCCTGACTGTGTGGTGACGATGTCACAAAATCACCAGATGAAGTAGAAGTGACCAAAGAGTATAGATAAGAAAGTTCAAGTGAAATTAGAAGTCACCCTGTTTGATCAGATGGTTGACACAAACCAGGAGCAGATAGATGACAAACATCTTCAGCTCAGACAAATTAACTGAGTTACAACAGAAAGATGAAAATTTAAAGAGAGTGTACCAAAAGGTATATACACAAAAAGAATCTGAATGTATCCCTGAATACTACTATCTGAAAAATGAGGAAATGGAGAACATCACATATTCAGGCAGACGAGAACTGCACAGAAGTTCATCAAGTCGTATTGCCAGTGGGTTATAGAAAGGAGAGGCATATGAGCTACAATTAGATTAGATTACTTACAGTGTGGAAACAGGCCCTTTGGCTCAACAAGTCCACACCGACCCGCCGAAGCACAACCCACCCAGATCCATTCCCCTACACCTAACATTACTGGCAATTTAGCATGGCCAATTCACCTGACCTGCATATTTTTGGACTGTGGGAGGAAACCAGAGCACCCGGAGGAAACCCACGCAGACACGGGGAGAACGTGCAAACTCTACACAGTCAGTCCCCTGAGGCGGGAATTGAACCGAGGTCTCTGGCGCGGTGAGGCAGCAGTGCTAACCACTGTGCCAGCGTGCCGCCCAAAATTAGGGAGTCATTTCAGAGTAAGAAAAACACAAGCTAAAATACAAAAACATTTTTCTGGCCTGGATTGCACAAGCTGTAATTGAATTTTGCCTGACAAGTCATAAATGCCAGGTAATTGGAAAACCACAGGCAGTAATAAAACCTGCATCTTTAATACCTATTCCTGCATTTGAGGGACCTTTTCTAAGAATCCCAATTGATTGTATAGGACCCCTACCTAAAACATCTATATTTGTTAACAGCAATGAATGTGTCCACTAGATTTCCAGTGGCCATTTCATTACATAATATCATAGCTAAAAGGATTGTAGATGAGTTACTCAATGTTTTCACTAGATACGGACTACCCACAGAGATACAATCAGATCAAGGGTCAAACTTCACATCAAAATTATTCAAGAAAGTTATGGACAGCTTAGGAATAAAACAATTCAAATCTACTTCATACCATACAGAGTCACATGGAATGCTAGAACGGTAGCATCAGACATTAAAAACCATATTCAGGTCTTATAGTCAAGACAATCCAGATGATTGGATTCTATTTGTACTTTTTGCGATCAAAGATGCGTTAAATGAACTGACCAAATTCAGTTATTTGAATTAGGTTTTGGACAGAAAGTGAAAGGACAACTGAAATTGATTAAGGAGAAATTAATAAGTCAGGATTCAGAAACCACATATTTGGACTATGTGTCAAATTTTAGGAAATGACTAAATAGAGTGGGGGAGTTCCTAGACAACATTTAAAAGTATCACAGCATATAATGAAACAGGAAGCAGATAAGAAATCAAAATGTGTAATTTTGCCATCGGTGATAAGATGTTAATGTTACTTCCAGTGATTGGTGAACCTTTAAAAACTAGGTTTAGTGGATCTTATCAAGTTGAATTGTGAGGTGAACTATTTAATGAGGATTCCAGACAGAAAGAACTCTGAGTGTGTCATATGAGTATGCTGAAAAGATATTTTGACGGGGAAGAAAGCCAAAGGAGACTGTGTTATTGGTTACACCACAGAATGGAAAACCAAGTTCAGAGGATTCTGAATTGGACATTCCTCAAATTAAATTGCACAATGAGGAAGTTGTCAAAAATTGCGATAAATTATAGAGTTACCTTCCAGAGGAAAATCAGAATGACCTGAAAGTGTTATTGCTATCACATGGGGCAATATGTGGAAATAAGCTGGGAAGTACTAACCTAACTAAGCATGACAAAGATATAGGAGATGCTGTTCCAATTAAGCAACATGCTTATAGACATATCCCTCTAAGGTTGGCACAGGTTCAAAAAGAGATTTAACACGTGCTCCAAGACGACATAGTCGAAGTGAGTTATAGTGACTGGAGATCACCCACAGTAATAGTGCCAAAACCAGATGGTACCCAGCGGTTATGTGTGGACTATTGAAAAGTCAATGCCATTACAAAGAATGATGCATATCAGATCCTATGTTTGGAAGACTGTGTTGAAAAGATGGGACAAGCAACTTGTATTTCTAAGCTGAACTTGCTCAGAGGAGACTGGCAGTTACCTTTGTCCAAAACAGCGAAGGCAATTTTGGCTTTCATAATGTTGAATGGACTGTATCAGTTTAAAAGGTAAAAACAATGACTGCAGATGCTGAAAACCAAATACTGGATTAGTGGTGCTGGAAGAGCACAGCAGTTCAGGCAGCATCCAACGAGCAGCGAAATCGACGTTTCGGGCAAAAGCCCTTCATCAGGAATAAAGATAAAGATATGCCGTTTGGTATGAAGAGATGTGCCAGCCATGTTTTAGCAAGTAACCAATGAGGCAATTTCTGGATTACCCAATTGTGTCGTACATATATATGACCTGATGATTTTTAGTCACATATGAAAGGAATATTTGCAACATTTATCGGAATTGTTAGATTGATTTCGGGAGGCAGGCTTAGTGATAAATTTGGTTAAAAGTGCATCTGCCAAAGCCCAAGTCATGATATAGGGAAGGCCATTGATGAAGAAGCTGAAAGTAGATGGGCATAAGACATTACTTTGAGAATCTCCTGCAGTGATGTCCTGGACAGTGACAGTACTCCAACAATCTCAATTGTCTTCCTTGTACCAGTTATGATTCCAAACTGCAGAGTTTTCCCCCTCATTCTCATTGATTCCACATTTGCTAAGGTTCCATGGTTCCAATTTGTCAAATGTTCCCTTGATGTCAAAGGCTGCCACTCTCACCTCACCTCTGGGCCATGTTATTGGACATGGACAAATGGCCTCATGGAATACAAAAACAAAGGTAATTGAGGAGTTTTCCATACCATCAACAAAATGAGCAGTTCTACAGTTTCTGGGATTGAGTGAATTTTATCGAAAATTTGTACCAAATTTTGGCAGTGTGGCTGCTGCACTCACTGAATTGCTGAAGAAAGGCAAGATGTTTCAGTGGACAGCGAACTGTCAGAGTACATTTAACAGCCTGAAAGCTGCAGTCCTCACTTTTGCCTAGTTGCTGCCTGACCTGTTGTGCTTTTCCAGCACCACTCTGATCTACACTCTGGTTTCCAGCATCTGCACTCCTCACTTTTGCCTAGTCTGAAAGCTATGTTAACCACGGCCCCAGTATTAGCCATGAGGTAAAAACAGAGGTAAAAACAATGACTGCAGATGCTGGAAACCAGATTCTGGATTAGTGGTGCTGGAAGAGCACAGCAGTTCAGGCAGCATCCAAGGAGCTTCGAAATCGACATTTCGGGCAAAAGCCCTTCATCAGGAAAGCCCTGATGAAGGGCTTTTGCCGAAACGTCGATTTTGAAGCTCCTTGGATGCTGCCTGAACTGCTGTGCTCTTCCAGCACCACTAATCCAGAACCAGAGCCATGCCTAATTACATAAAGCCATTCAAAGTGGCTATTGATGGAAGTGATGTGGGTGTTACTGCTGTGCTTTTACAAGACAATGATGGAAAATTTGGAAAGACCTATTGGGTATTTTTCCAGGAACCTGAACTTACATCAGCAGAAATATTCAACAGATGAGAAGGAGACTATGCACTTGATGTTGGCGTTACAACATTTCAACAATGAAGGAATGGTGAAATATTTCCAAATCAGGATATTGGGTGGCTTGGTGAGAAGCTTTCAGGTGCTGCTGTTTCCATGTATTGTTGTCTTTGTCCTGCCAGGTGGAAATTGTCTTAGTTTATGAAGATGTTGTTTCAGGAGGTTTGGTGAATTTCTGCAGTGCATTTTGTAGATAGTACACACTGCTGCTACTATGGAAGAAGTGAATATTTGTTGATATAATACCAGTTGAGGGGCTGCTTTGTCCTGGATGGTTTCAAAGTTCTTGAGTGTTGTTGCAGCTGCTCTCACCCAGACAAGTGGGGAGTATTCCATGATACTCCTGATTTGTGCATTGTAGATGGTGGGCAGGCTTTGGGAGTCAGGAAGTGAGTTGCTTGCTGTAGTATGCCTAGCCTCTGACCTGCTCCTGTACTCAATATTTATTTGATAACCACCAGGATGTTAATAATCAGGATTCAGTGATGGTAGCGCCATTGAATGTCAAGGGGTGTTGGTTAGATTGTCTCTTACTGGAGATCAGAGTCGAGAGTGCGGTGCTAGAAAAGTACAGCAGGTCATGCAGCATCTGAGGAGCAGGAAGACTGATGTTTTGGGCAAATGCCCTTCATCAGGAATGAGGCTGGGAGCTTTGGGGATGGAGAGATAAATGAGAGAGGGGTGGGGCTGGGGGAAGGTAGCTGAGGTGCAATAAGTGGATGGAAGTGGGGGTAAAGGTGATAGGTCAGAGGGGAGGGTGGAGCGGATAGGTGGGAAGGAAGATGGACAGGTAGGACAGGTCATGAGAGTGGTGCTGAGCTGGAAACTTGGAACTGGGATAAGGTGGGCCTCGTTACTGATGAAGGGCTTTTACTCGAAATGTCGATTTTCCTGCTCCTCGGATGCTGCCTGACCTGCTGCGCTTTTCCAGTACCACACTCTCAATTCTAATCTCTAGCATCTGCAATCCTCTCTTTCATCTTGCTGGAGATGGTCATTGTCTAGCATTTGTGTGGCTCAAATGTTACTTACTATGTTTCAGCCTAAGTTGAATATTCTCCAGGTCTTGTTGCATTTGGAACATGGACTGCTTCAGTATCTGAGCTGCTGCTTCCTGACTTCCGGACTTCTGACATTACAATGTAGGGAGTTTTCCCCCAATTCCCATTGATTCCACTTTTGCCGGGGTTCCATAGTGCCATACTTTGTCAAATATGCCCTTGATGTCAAAGGCTGTCAGTCTCACTGTACCTCACCTTTGGAATTCAGATCTTTTGACCACATTTGAACCAAGGCTGTCATGAGGTCAGAATCTAGGTGGGCTTGATGGAATCCAAATTGCATGTAGGTGATCAGGCTGTTACTAAGCAGGTGTTGCTTGATAGCAGTGTTGATGGCATCCTCTATCATGTTAATGATGATCAAGAGTAGACTAATGGGGTGATAATTGACCAGGTTGGCTTTGTCCTGCTTTTTGTTTAAAGGACATATCTGAGCAATTTTTTCACATTGTTTGGGTAGATGCCAGTGTTGCAGCTGTACTAGAACAACTTGGCTCGTCTTATGGCAAGTTCTGGAGCATAAGCCTTCAGTACTAAAGGCAAAATGTTGTCAGAGCCCTTAGCCGTTTTGGTATTCAATACCTTGAACTGTTTCTTGATATTAGATGGAATGAATCGAACGGGTGAAGACTGGCATCTGTGATATTGGGGACCAGTGGAACAAGCCAGATAGGATCATCCACTTGACATTTTAGTTGAAGATTGTTGCGAATACTTCAATTTTATCTTTTGCACTGATGTGCCTGAGTCTTCCATCTTTGACGATGGGGATGTTTGTGGAGTCTACTGTTGCATTAATTTGTTTAATTGTCCACTACCATTCACAATTGGATTTGAAGGACTCCAGACCTCAGATCTGATCTATTGGGTGTGAAATCACTCAGCTCTTTTTATCACCTGCTGCTTATGCTGTTTGGCATGGAAGTGAATCAGTTTGATATCTTCACCAGGTCATCACCTCATCTTAGTTTGTCTGGTGTTGATCCTAGCATGCTCGCCTGCACTCTCCATTGAGAGAGAGTTGATTCTCTGACTTAATGATAATTGTAATGGTTGCAGATTGTGTAAGAGTACAATTCTACTGCTGTTGATGGCCCACAGCACCTCGTCGATGCCCAGTCTTAGATCAATTTAAAACCTATCTCCTTGAGAGGGTGATAGTACCACACAACACAATAAAATGTATTCTCATTGTGAAAGTGGAACTTCGTCACCATGAGGACTGTGCGATCATCACTCTTTCAGATACTGTCATAAGATGCAGCTGCAGCGGGCAGATTGGTGATGATGAGGTTAAGAATGTTTTTCCCTTTTGTTGGCTCCCTCACCACCGACTGCTGACCCAGTCTAGCAGTGATGTCTTTTAGGACCTGATCAGCTCGAATAGTAGTGCAGCTGCTGTGCTATTCTTGCTTGTGGACTTGGTAGTCTGGTTCAGTTGAAGACTAGTTTGCAAGTTATAAAGTATCTAACTTATTGGTTAAAAGCAACTATTTTTAGCAACTGGTGGGGGAAAAAAACTGGTTTTTTTTTAGCTTCAGATATTTTACTAGACAGAGGGGGACACATTCCTTTTCAGATGTCTAGGGCATCGCAATGTGTTGTTCACAGCCACAAGCTATTCAGCTACCTAGGAACCAGTCAGAGAGTTATTGTCAGGCTGATGACCTTTGCATTCAAGAATGGTCAAAATCAGCTTTTTGGTGCTGGCCGAATCTCGTTTTGTTCATGTGCTTGCATGCCACTCTTGCTATCTATTTACATCTACACCCACTGCTTGAAAAGCAACAATAAGGATCCAATTTACAATGTTTCATTAACATGCTTTTTAAAAGAATAACAACTTCTTCCTTAGCAGTTTGTTGCAAGACAGTCCTTTTTCCAATTCAGTTCACAATCAATGTTAAAGTAAATTAAAGACTTGGTCTTTATAGCTTACACTAATTAATAAAGATCCTCCTACCACAGGCCAATTCTTGTCCTAATTGTCAGCTCTGAGCCATGCAAAAATTGTACTATTTCACTTGTTGTTATGCCTGTGCTTTAGCAATTGTTTCTGTTTCTTAACCATATGCCATCCATCAAATATTTAGACCATACTCATTTCAAAAGCCTTTTAAAACAAAGACAAACATGATGGTTGAAAAATAACTCTCTTGATGAGCTTGAAGCGCTCTTGTGATACAATATGGCCCCTGGCACTTACTAAATATTTCAGCCATCATCAAGCTGACAGAGGACTCAGTCAGTGTGCCGGAAGCAAAAATAAGTGTAGCAGTCAGAGTATATGAGGAACAAAATAATGCAACCCATGTGCTATTAAAGTCTTTGGAAAAACTGGGTGCAGTTTTTTCTCTAACAGAGGTATAAACAGTCTCGTATTGCTGTCATAATAATTTTCATACTTTAGATAATACATTGGAGACAAAAAAGGGTTCAAACTACAATGATGAATCAAAAATCATTCAATGTTCGAATAATAGTCAGAAAGATTTGAGACAATTTCTGACAAAACTAGATGTACATTTTTGGTCAGAAAAGTTATTGGTCAATATTTGCCAATACAGCATACGCTGAAATGGGTAAAAATTTCCCAAAGCTTTTTGTTACTCATCCCTGCTACTCTGATTAGCAAAGGTAGCAGTAAAAAAAGAAAGGGTTGGAAGATTTTAATTTGTTTTAAATGTTGTTTTAGAGTTTTAATTTGTGCACTCTTACTCACATTGTTCTTTTAAAATAAATTTATCCAATCAGCTTGAGCCATTTCCATGACATAAATACATTGCTGATAAAGTCCTTCTCGTAGGCATGTCCTGTTACAGAACAATGTAAAAATATGGGTAAAGAGAGACAAAGTGGGACAGACGTGGCGGAGAGTTTAACTGTAATTGTGCATCAGAGAGTAAAGTCTTTGGAAAGAATTGGATGAAAAAATAAAATTAAAGACTTTTTGGCTGAATGTATAAAGCATTTGCAATAACATTGGCATAAATAGAAACAAATGGTTTACATCGAATTGTCATTACAGAGCCATGGGTCAGGATCTAGCAGAGGCAATGGAGGTCTGAGCCATCAGCTGTCGAGTCAGCAAAAAGCACTGTGTCACCTCTTTTTGTGAAGATCTGCTGCACTGTGTTCCACTCAGGAACTTGATATTTTGGCCAGCAGCAGGCCTCCTCCTGGGATCAGCACCCCAAGGGATGGATGTCTGTTAGTGAAAAATTTTGTGCAAGTCAGAAGTTGGCAGCTATATTGGACACCAGTGCTGTTCGAGAGGCAGTGACTCCACCCAGTTGTACTACCCCACTTAGTCAAGCATCATTGCTGGATCATTAATTGCCCGCTTCAGGGCCTTAATTGACAGCAGGCATTCTAATCACAGTCATAATCAGAGTAGAGTCAAGAAGGCAGTGTGCTCCACACCTGTCACATTCTCATTTGATTAAATGCACATCTGCCTCAAGAATGGACTTGAGGCTCCATCCTTGCCAGAGTTGGGAAATAAAGATTCCAAAGTACACAACCTTTTGAAAAAAATCTAGAAAATAGAAGAGAAGGAGAAATAGCCCTGAAAATAAAAGGGTATCAGTGATTGGTAGAAAGAGCAAGTTTTTCACCTAGAATATTAAGAAGTAGAATTAGTATGCTTAGATATTTAAAAATAGGAAGGCTCAGAAAACACTGTTGGGAATAGTCTATAGACTCCTAATAGTAGTTATACCACTGGATGTGTGATTAAACAAAAATATTTGGTACATATGTCATAATTATGGGGTTCAATAACCTTCATAGAGACTGGACCACTCAAATTGGCAAGGTTAGACTAGACAATGAGTTTGTAGAATGCTTTTGAGACAGTTTCCTAGCAAAATAAATGCTAGGAGGGTTAATTAATATTTTATGTATCATAAAAGGTTTACAAGGATGTTGCTAGAACTGGTGGATTTGAGTTATAGGGAGAGGCTGAATAGTCTGGGTTTTTTTTCCCCTGGAATTTCGGAGGCTGAGGAGTGACCTCATAGAGGTTTATAAAAATCATGAGGAGCATGAATAAGGTTAATAGCCAATGTATTTTTTCTTGGATGGGGGAGTCCAAAACTAGAGGGCATAATTTTAAACTGAAAGGGGAAAAGTTTAATAAGCACCAAGGGGTAATTTGTTCACGCGGAGGATACTTAGTAGAAGCAGAATCTGAGTAGAATCACTACAGTGTAGAATCCCTAACAAGTCCACACCGCTCCTCCGAAGAGCAACCCACTCAGACACATTCCGCTACCTCATTATCCTCCTTTTATCCCTACTAATGCACCTAACCTACATATCCCTGAACACGATGGGTAATTTAGCATGGCCAATTCACCTAACCTGCACGTCTTTGGATTGTGGGAGGAAACCAGAACACCTTGAGGAAACCCACGCAGACACGGGGAAAATGTGCATACTCCACACAGACTGTCATCTCAGGCTGGAATCAAACTTGGATCCCTGGCACTGTGAGGCAGTAATGCTGACCACTGACCCACAATGCCACCCCTCAGATGGTGCATGTCTGGAATGAGCTGCCGGAGGAAGTGATAGAAGAGGGTACAATTACAACATTTGAAAGGTATCTGGATGGATATATGAATAGGAAGATTTTAGAGGGATATGGGCCAATTGCTGGCAAATGGGACTAGGTGAGATTGGGATGTCTGGTCAGCAAGGATGAGTTGGACTGAAGAGTCTATTTCCATGCTATATGAATATATGTATCTGTGACTCTCTACTGGAAAATAGTAGTCATAGTACACTTGAATTTCATATTAAGTTTGAAAGTGATATACTCCAAATGCAAACAGGAATGTTAAACACAGTCAATCACTTGGCAATGAGGGCAGAACTGGTTAAGTTTTGATTGGACAAACACAGGCAATAAACATGATAAATATTTTTTTTAAATTCATTAAGTTCAATGAAAATATATTTATTGAAAATGTTATTGTTCAGAGTGAATTGGATGTACTCAATAAGAATAAGAGTAAGCAAATATGCAGGTACGCCAAGCACCTGGAGCGTCGGAGGCTGAAGAGTGACCTTATAGAGGTTTACAAAATTATGAAAGGCATGGATAGGATAAATAGACAAAGTCTTTTCCCTGGGGTCAGGGAGTCCAGATCTAGAGAGCATAGGTTTAGGGTGAGAGGGGAAAGATATAAAAGAGACCTAAGGGGCAACTTTTTCACACAGAGGGTGGTACGTGTATGGAACGAGCTGCCAGAGGAAGTGGTGGAGGCTGGTACAATTGCAATTCCAAGAGGCATTTGGATGGGTATATGAATAGGAAGGGTTTGGAGGGATATGGGCCGGGTGCTGGCAGATGGGACTAGATTGGGTTGGGATATCTGGTCGGCATGGACGGGTTGGATGGAAGGGTCTGTTTCCATGCTGTACATCTCTATGAGAAATGGCATATTGGCCTCTATTGCAACAAGATGGGAGTACAAGAATAAGTAAATCTTGCTGCATCTGTATAGGGCTTTGGTGGATAAATAGGAACATGTATCAACCACTGCACTATGTTGCCATTAAATATGATCTGAATTTTGGCTCCATTTCCAAAAATCTGTCTAACTCCGCTTTAAACATATTAAACAATGAAACACTCACAGCATTCTGAACTAAAGAATTCCAAGATCTTTAAATTAAGAAAATCTTCTTTTGGAATGACTGCTTACCAACCCCTCCACCCAACCACCCTCCCGTTCCCCCCCCACCCCACCACCACCACCCATTCTGAGATTGTGCCTATCTTTCTAGATTCCCAAACCAAGGGAAACATCCTTTCAGTAGATGTCCTGTCATGCCCCTTCAGATCTTGTGTGTTTCAACAATATCATGTCTCATTTTTCGATAATCGACAGAGTATAGAACCAATTAATTCACTCTGTCATTAAAGGTCTGTCTGGAGCTCCCTGCACGCAACACCAGTCTGCCTTCTTAACCTCACTTTCATTCATTACCTGGGACGTAGCATTGTAAAAGGTATTGTCACTGGTTTAGTAAACCAAAGACCTAGCTAATGCTCCAGGGACATGAGTTTGAATTCCACTATTGCAGATGATGAAATTTGAATTCAATAAAAATTTGGGATGAAAATCTAACAATGCAAGTGTATAAATTAGTCCAGAAGGCATATGCCGGGTTTGCCTTCATCAGTCAGGGCATAGACTATAAAATTGGCAAGCTGTGTTGCAGCTATATAGAACATTCATTAAGCCACATTTGGAATATTATGCACAATTCTGGTCACCACACTGCCAGAAGGATTTGGACGCTTTGGAGAGGGTACAAGAAAGGTTTACCAGGATGTTGTTTGTTTTGGAAGATATTAGCTATAAGAGGAAATTGGACAAATGTCAGAGGATGAGGAGTGACCTGATAGAACTTTACAAAATTAAGTGAGGTATGGATACTCAGAGTCTCTTACCATGGTAGAAATTTTAATTACTAGAGGACATAGGTTTAAGGTTAATAAGAAGGGTAAGTTTAAAGGAGATGTGAGTGGCAAGTTTTATTTGACACAGAGGATGGTAAATGTGTTGCCAGAGGAGGTGATGAAGGTAGATGCAATAGCAATATTTAAGACAAATCTTGATAGATATATGAATAGGCAGGGAATAGTGGGATATGGACTCCATGGAGGCAAAAGGTTTTGCGTTTAAAAAGGCATCATGTGTCAGCGCAGTTTTGGTTGGTGAAGAGCCTGTTCCTGTGCTGTACTGTTCTTTATTCTTTGCTCTAATGACAACTATGAAACAGCGAATGATGGCAAATGATTTTTTTAACCGTTTTTTAGTCATCTGACCTGTCATCTCCTTATGTGGCTGTAATGTTTCTGTGAGGCATGTTTTATTGAGATGTTTCATTACATATCTTTAAGTATAAATCCTTTACCATAAATATCTTGGGGGTTGCCACTGCCTACCAGAAATTTAACTGATTTAGCTATAAAAATAAAGATAAAATACTGCAAATGCTGGAAATCTAAAGCAAACACAGAGAATGCTGAAGAAACTCAGCATCTGTGGAGAGAAATACAGAGTTTATGTTTTCACTCTGATATGATTCCTTCAGAAGAGTCTTCAGAAGAGTAATTTTCTGTATGTAATTCGAATATAAGAGCAAGTTGAGAATTCTGTGGCATGAGTCCCATATACTTATTCTGAAAACCTGTCCAACATCTAATGTCTGATAACTTCTCCACAGTTGCTAAATAAAGAAAAATGAGGATGATTTGGCACATGTCTGGACTTTACTTCCTAAATTGAATATGGGCATTGCTGGCTAGACAGCACTTATTACTTATTTCTAATTGCTCTCAGGTGGGTAGTAGTGAATTGCCTTCTTCAACCACTGCAGTTTATAGAGGGTAGTTATATCCTGTGAGGAATGGACTTCCATGATTTTGACGCAGTGGCAATGAAAGAATGGTGATATAGTAATCAGGATGGTGTGGCTTAGGAAGGAACTTGCGGGTGGTTATACAATGTGCATCTGCTTTCCCTGTCCTTATAGCTTCTTGATGCTGGAGGTTTAGAAACTCATTTAGAAGAGGGCATTTTGTAGTTGGTGCAAACCACTGCCACTGTGTATTGATGTCAAAGGGAATGATGTAAAAGATTGTAGAGTCAAACAGAATAGAAACAGACCCATCGGTCCACCATATCAATGTCAACAACAAATACCAAATTAATCTCATTTACCTGAACTTGGTCCATCGCCAACCGTGACGTCGCATTTTGTGTTCATCCAAATGCTTCTTAAATTTTATGAGTGTACCTGTCCCCACCAACCTCTCAGACAGAATATTCCATATTTCTAACATCCCCTGGATGAAAAAGCTTTCCTCAGATCTCCTCTAAATCACTTACTCCCCACCTTAAACTTGTGGCTTCTGCTCTTAGACATTTCTACCGTGGGGAAAAGATCTTGCCTCTCATCATTTTGCATACCTCAATCAGATTCCCCATTGCCTCCTCTGCTCCAAGGAGAACAAAGCCAGACTATCTAGATTCTCCTTGTAACTGAGACATTTCATCCTGGACATTTTTGTGGTGAATCCCTTCTTCACCCTTTCTAGTGTAATTAAGTCCTTCCGATCATGTGGCAATCAGAACTGCACACAGTATTCAATCTGTGGCCTAACCAATGCTTCATAAAGTTATATGAAGTCTTCCTTACTCCATATTCCAAGCCCCAGCTAATGAAGGCAAGCTTCCCATAGGACGCCTTCGGCACTCTGTGTTGACACCTTCAGGGATCTACGATTTATACACCAAGATCCCTTTGTTCCTCTGTACTTCTAGGGACCTACAATTTATTATGTATATCCTTCACTTAATAGACCTTCCAAAATGCAATACCTCACACTTATCAGAATTAAATCCTACCTGCTGAAGCTCTGCAAATAGAGTATCTGATCAATATCAAACTGAAGACTGAGCCCATTCTCCTCACTATCAATAACACCACCAATTTTTGTGTCACCTGCAAACTTACTAATTATACCTGTGAAATTTACACTCAAGTCGTTAACATAAATATCAGCAAGGGTCCCAGCACTCTGATAGACTGCTGGTCACTGCCTTCCAATCACAAAAACAATTCTCCACCATCACTCTTTGCTTCCTATTTGCAAGCCAATTTTGGATGTAGTTTACTAACTTGCTTTGATCCTACCGGTTCTTATCTTTTGGACCAGCCTTCCATGTAGGGCCTTGTCAAGGGAAGTCCATGTAAACTCTCATCAAAATATTTAGTCACCTTTTTAAAAGAATCAATTAAATTAGTCAGACAAGATCTCTCTCTAACAAATCCATACTGACTATCCCTAATCAATCCCTCCCTTTCCTAGATTAGATTCCCTACAGTGTGTAAACAGACCCTTCGGCTCAACAAGTCCACACCGACCCTCTGAAGAGTAACCCACCCAGAGCCATTTCCCTCTGACTAATGCACCTAACACTATGGGAAAGTTAGCATGACCAATTCACCTGACCTGCACATCTTTGGACTGTGGGAGGAAACCAGTGCACCCAGAGGAAACCCACACAGACACTGGGAGAGCGTGCAAACTCCACACAGACGGTTGCCCGAGGCAGGATTTGAACCCGGGTCCCTGGTGCTGTGAGGCAACCGTGCTAACCACAGAGCCACCCTGTTGGTTAATTCTGTTCCTCAGAATTGTTTCCAATAATTTCCCGACTACTGACTGAAGTTACTTCATAGAGGCTAGTGTCTCATCAGAAGTCACCCTTTATTTACATGTGGAAAGTCCTTGACTCTAGCACAGACACCACCCAACTACCAGAATCTCTGACACTCCTCTTTTTATATGTCAGTCATGGTTCCCTGATTGGACCAGATTAACAACCCCAATCAGGGAACTCATATTCTATGAGGTCCAGCTGGTTGATCTTGGTACAATCATTATGTTGACGTTAGACTAACTGGTCTGTAATTACCTTCCTGCTTGAACAAAGAACCACATTTGCTATCCTCCAGTAATCTGGCACTCCACCTGTGGCCAACGAAATACTAAATATCTCTGCCAGGGCCCCAGCAACCTACCTTTGCCTCTCTTAGCTGCCTGGGAATCATCACATCAACCCTGGGGATTTATGCACCTTTAAGCTGGCTAAAACATCTGATACTTATTATTAGTTTTAGCATGTTCTAGAACCTCGCCATCCTACTGAAATACACAGTTGTCTTTCCCTTTATAAATACAGGTAAGAAATATCAATTTAAGACTTCACCCTTATCCTCTGGCTCCACATGCAGATTGCTCCTTTGGTCTCTAATAGACCCCACTATTTCCCTGGTAATTCTACTCTTAGTATGCAGCAAACTTTGTTTTAACCTCTAACTTATGAACCTGAACTCTCAATAAACCAGCAAAAATATATACTACAAATACTGTGAAGTTTATTGTGTTACGACACGGGATAAGCCCTCCTGCTTAATTTAAAACCAGCAGCACAGAAAAGATTCATCCCGTGTAGTAATCTGTAAAATTTGAGTGGCCAAGAACTATTTAAAGTAAAATTTAACAACTTTATTTCTTCAAGTATAACAGGGAATAATTAACTAACTAACTAACTAACAAGACCTTACTCTAACCTATCTTTTACCTTCCCTTCTATAATACTAGTCTAATAAAACTCCCAATTAAGATTTACAAAACAAAACTTCTTATCTCAAAACCAGACAGTATTTGGTTCCTCTGTTTGCACCTTCCTATGTGTTATTTTCTTCTCAGGGATTTCTGCTTCAAAGATTACTGATTGAAAACCATATTTTTTAAGAGAGCTATTTTTCAGGCAGACTTTTAAGATTGTCAATATACTGAATTCATTCTTGATTGGAATTTGGTATTTTTCGGAGTGTAATATAAAGTGATTGGCCTAATTTGTTTTTTGTTATTTCCAGCACCAAGTGTTCTCAATAAGACACAATGTAACATATGCTCTAGCTACTCTTATTGAGAACCCTTGGTGCTGTCACTGCTAGCTTTTAACTCTATTAAAAGGTATAGTTCACCCACATCCTCATAACAATTGTATATATGCTAACCAATTATTATAATTTTAATTTGTTTATTTCAATGTAATATACTTGTTAAATCAAATGGCCACATAAAATATGATTCAAGTTCAAGTCAATTTCTTCTCAAGTACTGCGATCTACTGCAATGTGCAAAGTGAAGGTGCGAGTGAGAATGCTCTCTGCCGGTAAGTTGTATTTCAGGCAAAGTTGTATTATTATTTGATTGATTTATGCTGTAAATAAAGTTTAACAGTGATCTGCATACAACCTGCATTATATTTCTATTACTTAATGTGTGTTTTTACATTGATTATATTGATTATCCAGTATATGTGATCAATGGCACATTTATGATCAGATCGATGAGAGTTAATAAAATACATTGGGGTTTTCCTTAATCCTACCTGAAAAAGATATTTTGTGGCCCCTGTTTGTCCTTTTGATTTTTTTTTAAGCATCCCAACTCTCTATATTCCTGAAGGTGCTCCCCATTTTAAAATCTGCTATACCTAATAAATGTTTCCTTCTTTTTCTTTATGAAATTCTTGATATCCCTTGACATCCAGGAATCCCTGGACTTGCTGCCCTTGATCTTCACTCTGAGAGGAATATGCTGTCCCTCAATTCTCACTATACTACTTTTAAATGACTCCCACATTCCAAATGCAGACTTACCTGCAAGTAGCTGCTCCCAGATTATTTGCCAGATCCTGTTTAATTGTTGATTGATTAGATTAGATTACATTACAGTGTGGAAACAGGCCCTTCAGCCCAACAAATCCACACCGACCCACCGAAGTGATTGAAATTGGCCTTTCCCAATTTAAAACTTAACTTATAGAGTCGTAGAGGTGTACAGCATGGAAACAGACCCTTTGGTCCAACTCGTCCATGCCAACCAGATATCCCAACCCAACCTAATCCCACCTGCCAGCACCCGGCCCATATCCCTCCAAACCCTTCCTATTCATATACATATCCAAATGCCTTTTAAATGTTTCAATTGTATCAGCCTCCACCACTTCCTCTGGCAGCTCATTCCATACACGTACCATCCTCTGAGTGAAAAAGTTGCCCCTTAGGTCTCTTTTATATCTTTCCCCTCTCACCCTAAACCTATGCCCTCTAGTTTTGGACTCCCCCACCCCAGAGAAAATACATTGTTTATTTATCCTATTCATGATTTTATAAACCTCTATAAAGTTACCCCCTCAGCCTCCGACGCTCCAGGGAAAACAGCCCCAGCCAAATTGTCCAATCCTGGCAACATCCTTGTAAATCTTTTCTGAACCCTTTCAAGTTTCACAAAATCCTTCCAATAGGAAGGAGACCAGAATTGCAATATTCCAAAAGTGGCCTAACCAACATCTTGTAGAGCTGCAACATGACCTCCCAACCCCTATACTCAATGCTCTGACCAATAAAGGAAAGCATACCAAATGCCTTCACTATCCTATCTACCTGTGACTCCACTTTCAAGGAGCTGTGAACCTGCACTCCAAGGTCTCTTTGTTCAGCAACACTCCCTAGGACCTTACCATTAAGTGCATAAGTCCTGCTAAGATTTGCTTTCCCAAAATGCAGCACCTCACATTTATCTGAATTAAACTCCGTCTGCCACTTCTCAGCCCATTGGCCCATCTGGTCCAGATCCTGTTGTAATCTGAGGTAACCCTCTTCGCTGTCACTACACCTCCAATTTTGGTGTCACCTGCAAACTTGCTAACTGTACCTCTTATGCTCGCATCCAAATCATTTATGTAAATGACAAAAAGTAGAGGGCCCAGCACCGATCGTTGTGGCACTCCACTGGTCACAGGCCTCCACTCTGAAAACAACCCTCCACCACCACCATCTGTCTTTTATCTTTGAGTCAGTTCTATATCCAAATGGCTAGTTCTCCCTGTATTTCGTGAGATCTAACCTTGGTAATCAATCTCCCATGGGGAACCTTGTCGAACGCCTTACTGAAGTCCAAATAGATCACATCTACTGTTCTTTGTTACTTTTTCAAAAAACTCAGTCAAGTTTGTGAGACATGATTTCCCACACATAAAGCCATGTTGACTATCTCTAATCAGTCCTTGCCTTTCCAAATACATGTACATCCTGTACCTCAGGATTCCCTCCAACAACTTGCCCATCTCCGCCGTCAGGCTCACTGGTCTATAGTTCCCTGGCTTGTCCTTACCACCTTTCTTAAACAGTGGCACCGCGTTAGCCAACCTCCAGTCTTCCAGCACCTCACCTGTGATTATTGATGATACAAATAACTCAGTAAGAGGCTCAGCAATCACTTCTCTAGCTTCCCACAGAGTTCTAGGGTACACCTGATCAATTGCACTGTCCTTATCCCTTTCCATAATGGCTTTGAAATTTAGAGTTATGATCACTCTGCCCAAAATGCATGACCATTGAAACTTCAACAATTTGACTGGCTTCCTTTCCTTGAATTAGGTTTAGCACTGCCCTATCTCTAGTAGGACTATCTACATACTGGCACAAAATGTTCTCCAAGATGCACTTTAAAAATTATACCCAGTCTAATCCTTTCACACTAAGGCAATCCCAATTAAGTTAGCAAAGTTGAAATCTCTCACACCTTTGTGATCTGCCTACATATCTGCTCCTCTATCACCCTCTAAACTTTGGAAGCCTATAATATCCCTGCAAAGTAACCTTTTCTATTTCTAAGTTGTACTCAGATGGCCTCATTTGAGGAGCCAGCTAGAATATCCTTCCTCATTCCTGCAGTTATGATTTCCTTTATCATTAATGCAATGGCCCACCTTTCTTACGTTTCCTCCAGCTCCCATCCCACCTGAAACTTCTATACTTGGAATCTTGAGTTGCTCGTCCTGTCCTTCCTTCAACCATGTTTCAGTGATTGCAGCAAATACATATTTCTATGTGCTGATCAATGCTCTAAGTTCATCCGCTTTACCAGTGAACGTCCTTGCATTTAAATAGATACAATTTAGCTTTCCAGACCTTTCATGTGCCTTATAATGCCCAAGGCCTCGCCACCTGCTGGGCTGTCCCCACGTTCCTTTAATATCTCATTGGACTTGCTCCCTACTTTATCTCTACTCTGAGCCCAGTCTTCGGCCAAGTTAATTTAAAACCTCCCTAACAGCATGAGCAAATCTCCCAACAACGATATTGGTCTGATTCCAGTTTAGGTATATTTCTGCCCAGCTTTTACAAATTCTATCTGCTCCAGAAACTGTTCCAAAAATTTAAAACCCTCCCTCCTTCACCTAACACTAGGGGCAATTTAGCATGGCCAATTCACCTAACCTGCACATTTTTGGACTGTGGGAGAAACCGGAGCACCCGGAGGAAACTCCCTATGTCTGCGTGGGTTTCCTCCGGCTGCTCCGGTTTCCTCCCACAGTCCAAAAATGTGCAGGTTAGGTGAATTGGCTATGCTAAATTGCCCCTAGTGTTAGGTGAAGGGATAAATGTAGGGGAATGAGTCTGGATGAGTTGCTCTTTGTCGGGTCGGTGTAGACTTGTTGAGCCGAAGGGCCTGTTTCCACACTAAAAGTAATCTAATCTAATCTAACCATTTCTTTAGCATTCATCTGATTTATCTTCAAACTCCTATACTTAGTAACACATGGCACTGGAATGTATTCAGAAATTATAACTTTAGCAGTCTTTCTCATAAATCTACTATCTAACTCTCTGAATTCCTGATGAGGACCTCTTTTCTTTATTGCCAATGTCATTGGTACCAATGTGTAGCATTACTGCTGGCTGTTCACCCTCCCTCCTCAGAATGCCCGCAGCCTCTCTGAGACACCGCCTACCCTGGCACCAGAGAGGCAACATACCATTTAAGAGTCTTGTTTGCTGTCACAGAACCATCTGCCAGTTCCCATTATGATTGTGCCCCCTCTTCCTGAAGCTTCTTCCTCCGCTGCTGTGCAGCAGATCCAATCGTGGTGCCACAGACTTGCTGCTTTGCCTTGGGAGAACATTTCTCCCAACAGGATCCACCATGGTTTATTTGTATGAAAAAGGGATGGCCAAAGGGGAGTCCTACACTACCTGCCCATGTTTATTCCTAGTGGTCATGCAATGCTTTTCTCCCTGTGTAGCTCTTACTTTTGATGTAACCAGCTTGCTAAATGTGCTATCCACAATGTCCTCAGCATCAGGAATGCTCTGTAGTGAATTGATCCATAGCTCCAGCCAATCATGCAATCAATCAGGAGGAGCATTCCACAGGACTGAGTTATTTTGCCAATGTGAACTTAACTAACTACAAACAATAAAGGATAAATAAAGAACATATTACTCAACCTTACCACCACTCACCAGATCAGATTTCTCACTCTCTCTCTTTATTCCTAACAAACTACAAACCACAAAAATAAGGACATTACACTCTTTCTCCCTTCCTGTGCTACTCACTAAGTCCCTAAAGCTGATTCCAAAGCATCACTTACTGGACTGTTACTTCAGGAGTTCTAAAAATGTGGGCTGGAAAAGCACAGCTAATCAGCAGCATCTGAGTAGCAGGAGAGTCAACATTTCGAGCATAAGCTCTTCATTAGCAATAGCTTCGCCATTCCTGATGAAGAGCTTATGCTCGAAACATTGACTGTCTGCTCCTCAGATGCTGCCTGACGAGCTGTGCTCTTCCAATCAAAGCAGTACCAACCAGATGAGCTATGTTGTCTTGTGTGGTGTTAAGTATGTTGTTCAATTGCACACATCCAGGCAAGTGGAGAGTATCGAGTCACCCTCCTGTGGTTAAAGATGTCCTCCAATGCATCTCGTCTACATCCCGCACCTCCGCCCTCAGACCCCACCACTCCAACCGTAACAAGGACAGAATGCCCTGGTGCTCACCTTCAACCCACCAACCTTCGCATAAACCAAACCATCTGCCGACATTTCCGCCACCTCCAAACAGACCCCACCACCAGGGATATATTTCCCTCCTCACCCCTTTCCGCCTTCTGCAAAGACCGTTCCCTCCGCGACTACCTCGTCAGGTCCACGCCCCCCTACAACCCACCCTCCAATCCTGGCACTTTCCCCTGTCACCGCAGGAACTGTAAAACCTGCACCCACACCTCCTCCCTCACCTCTATCCAAGGCCCTAAAGGAGCCTTCCACATCCATCAAAGTTTTACTTGCACATCCACTAATACCATTTATTGTATCCGTTGCTCCCGATGCAGTCTCCTCTACATTGGGGAGACTGGGCGCCTCCTAGCAGAGCACTTTAGGGAACATCTCTGGGACACCCGCACCAATCAACCACACCGCCCCGTGGCTCAACATTTCAACTCCCCCTACCACTCTGCCGAGGACATGGAGGTCCTGGGCCTCCTTCACTGCCGCTCCCTCACCACCAGACGCCCGGAGGAAGAATGCCTCATCTTCCGCCTCGGAACACTTCAACCCCAGGGCATCAATGTGGACTTCAACAGTTTCCTCATTTCCCCTTCCCCAACCTCACCCTAGTTCTAAACTTCCAGCTCAGCACTGTTCCCACGACTTGTCCAGACTTGTCCTACCTGCCTATCTCCTTTTTCACCTATCCACTCCACCCTCTCCTCCCTGACCAATCACCTTCATCCCCTCCCCCACTCACCCATTGTACTCTATGCTTCTTTCTCCCCACCCCCACCCTCCTCTAGCTTATCTCTCCACGCTTCAGGCTCACTGCCTTTATTCCTGATGAAGGGCTTTTGCCCGAAACATCGATTTTGAAGCTACTTGGATGCTGCCTGAACTGCTGTGCTCTTCCAGCACCACTAATCCAGAATCTTCTCGCAATCTAGTATACTGCATTCGTTGCTCATAATGTAGTCTCCTCTACACTGGGGAAACAAAGCGTGGACTGGGTGACTGCTTTACAGAACACTTGCATTCAGTTTCCAAAAGAGAGCCTGAACTTCCAGTTGCCTGCCACTTCAACATACCACCCTGGCCAATATCTCTGTCTCAGGCTTGCTGAGGTGCTTCAGCACCAGCTGAACAGCACCTCATTTTCCACCTGGGGATCCTGCAGCCTTCCAGAGTCAATATCAAGTTCAGTAACTTTGGGGCTTGAGATCTCCCATGTCCTTGCTCTCCCATGACCTTACCTAACTCCCACAACCAGGCCTTGTTATCATTATAGTCTGCTATTACCCACCACTCCTTGTTGGCCACTACCAGCTATTTATCCTCCTAGCCAGAAAATTATACACTCCTTTGTCTGTTTAACTGCTGTTGTCTTTCGTTGGGCTGCATCCCCACCTATCATTTATTCCTTACGCCTTCTCCCCACCCTATCTTCTGCATATAAACTGACAGTTCTGAAAAAGAGTCACTCAACCTGAAACATTAACTCTAATTTCTCTCCAGACCTGCTGACCTTTTCCAACAATTTATATTTTTGTCTCTGATTTACAGCATTCACAATTCTTTTGGTTTATCTCACCATGATCTCAATTACTGTATCAGAGAATCATGGAACCTGCCTTCTGTCTTGTCCTATACTTATTCTTCCTACAGGTCAGACATACTTGCCCAGTCAGTTCTCCTGCTCTGCATCCAGCATATCCTAATATAGAAGATTGATGATATGTGGAATTCTTGACCAAACATTATTGATGAAAAAGAAACTTTTTTTTTGTAGAAATTTGGTAGAAAAAAAGAGAAATATTGAAGAATATCAGTGACAAGTAAGCTTAAAGTCAGCTTAGACTGGGTGGGTGGTTGGATCACCAGAAAAAGTTGTTGGCTCAGATTTGATAGCCCACCTTCTTATTTCTGTACTGTAATATTCTTCAATTGTATCTTGAATGCCTGATTAACCACACTACTGGAAAATTCTTTGGTTGCATCCAATTCACTGTATCTCATACTTTCAGTGCTGCTTTATGAATAAAGTCTATATTCAGCCAGATCAAAATTATTTCTAGCATGCTACCATGCAAACCTTTGACGATGATGCCTGGACATGAGAAATTGACTGCCTCTCTTCACAACCATCTCTTGCAGCACCATCTTCACTTCAAAAGCCATCAAACAAGGACTGAATTTTATCAAACTCAGGGTGAGATGATTGAATGTGGGAGGAGTTTGGTAAAATGCAGGTGCATCATGGGGGAGCAGAACCCCTCATCTTGCCTGCTACTGGCTTGTGTTTCAGATGATAGTAAAACAGTTGGTCAGAACTGTGCACCACAAGCAGGCATTTAGTGGTTGAATTATAAAATGGCTGTTGCAGAGAAAGAGCCCATTCACTGATTGTGCCCATGCTGTTTCTACAAGGGCAAATCAGCATGTCCCTCCCCCAAGCCATAGCTCTGCAATTTTTTTTCTCTTTGCACAGTTATCCAATACTCCTCTTAAAGCCATGATTGACTCCCTACAGCTCTCTTACAAAAACACTTGATGGTGCATACAGGTTTGGTACAGGATTGGTCCATAATTATGCTTGGTTTCCTTTCCATTCATTGTAGTTATTTTCTAGCCCAAAGCAGTGTTATTCAATATATTAATTGTATTCTTCTAAAACAGAACCAGTTGCTTATAGTGAGCAACTTAAAGAATATATGGAGAGTGAGTGGGGATGGGAAAGGAATAGAATAGATGTCTTAAACTGAGAAAATCATGAGTGCAAGTTTAATAGATTGAATGAACTAATTTGTTTCTGTAATTTTCCATGATTCTATGAAATTAGGATTGTAAAGTGCAATCAATAATTTGAACTACTGACCCACAGAAGGTTCCTCCTGACTTGACCTAATATGAAAGGTTCTTTCTAAGATCCATCACACGTTTAGTCCCTGATCATTTGTAGCTTACTAGAGCAGTGACAAATGGAAAAAAGCCAGTTTTTTTTAAAGCAATCTTTTGTCCACCAATATTATCATATTGGAATATATGTCAAAAAGTGTGGTGCTGGAAAAACGCATCCAGTCAGGCAGCATCCGAGGATGTTGCCTGACCGGCTGTGCTTTTCCAGCGCCACACTTTTTGACTTTGATCTCCTGTATCTGCAGTCCTCACTTCCTCCTATATTGGGGTATATGTTAATTTTGATATAAGGTTAACATATTCCAGGGGGCTTCACACAATTTCCATATCCAATTGTTTCACCCCTGTTCCTGTTCCCCACTTTTGTCCCACTCCACCACACCCATGGTCCTATTATTTGTCACTTGATATGACCGTCCTCACCATGCATCAGATTTCTACTCCATCAAAAAGTGAATACATTCTTCCCTGCTTTGTTGGCTGATTCTTGACTGCCAAACAAACCTGTTATCTCTTGTTCAAATATTTTTTAGAATTCATCAACCAGCATGATTAAAGACAATATTTTTAAAAGACAATATTTTTGACTACAATGATCATTTTTTCTTTGGCTGCTCACAGCAATAATCTAGAGATTAGTTTTTAATGCCTTGAGATTCTGCAGAAATGTGAAGGATTGAAATCTACTTTCATTGCTAAGTGGCAGTTGATTGGTTACTCACAAGCCCCAATTTTCTTTCCTGCTACCTAATGATTAATGTCATTAATGACATTATCCCATCGATGTCTGGATGGCTCTTAGTGTCCAGAAAAGAAAGCCACTTACTGTGTTATATGCAATCCACTTTTTGATTGAACAACAAAAATAGTAAGAGATGCAAACAATCTGCTGTCATATTTTCCACTGAAGGGGAGAATCACGAAATGAAAATCTCTTTCACTATTAACACATTCCATTGAATCATTTTAGAAAGGAATTACATTCTTTAATCAGTTTAAGATATGTATTTCAAGCTGGTCGATGCAAAATAGCATTAACAACCTGTCATTATTTTTTAAACTATGCCAATATTTCCAAGTCACAGCTGGATACTCTCATGTTTTCAGGCTCAGCACAAAAACATTTTAAATAAAAAAAATGATTGTTGCTGCAGTTGTTTCTGCAATACCACTGGATTTTTGAAAATTTAGCAAATAAAACAGCCATCCAGCAATGTTTTTAGATGTGTGAGATGAATATGCATTGCCAATGTTAACTTCTTGCAGCATGATTTTTAAAACTGTTTATTTATGAAATAATGTGAAATTATGGAGGGTCTGAAGGTACAGAATTTTACACAGTGTTCTAAGAAATTTTAAGCCTGCTCTTTAATTGATTTCACTGAGAGCACCATGATTAGATTCTGGCAAATCACTGAGCTATGAGTCACATCATAAAAACTAATTAGAGTTTGCTTGCCAGTTTATCTTCCTGTTGTGGGTAGCAGTTAACTGGCATCTTAGATGATGTTCCCAGTTCGCTCAAATTACTTTTTCATAAAAGTTTCATTTAAATGTAAAATAAATTCTCTTTTATTTCAGTTTATCAACTTTTAAAATGTTATTTGCTTCTAGAAGTATTTTATGTTTACATATTCTTCAATTATTACCAAATTTCCAAATATTTCAGAAGGGTA
The DNA here is from genome assembly GCF_047496795.1 of Chiloscyllium punctatum. Lineage (NCBI taxonomy): Eukaryota > Metazoa > Chordata > Chondrichthyes > Orectolobiformes > Hemiscylliidae > Chiloscyllium > Chiloscyllium punctatum. Next base: position 16,913,494 of record NC_092743.1, read on the forward strand.
TAAAATTCATTTTTCTATCATAATTACCTTAAGTCTGACATTTTTGAATTGAAAGAAAAATACTCTGGTCAAGCCAAAATATTTTGCCCCTGAATCCAGAAGCCATCATTTTAGGTGGTGGAAGTTAAAATGGGTGGGTTGTAGATTGCACATTCATGGGTGGCCAAATATCAGGAATGTAGAGTGTTGAGGTTATTTTCTTACACAGACCACAGGAAGATTCAGCTATAAAGGTTAACTTACCATTTACTCAAATGACCTGAGAGAATGAGAATCTGTCTTAAACTGGCTAAACAAAACTCTGCCCAGCTTTGTCCCACCTCTGTTTATTACTAAAGACCATCAACCTTGATCTTTTCTGTAGTCATGTACTCATATATTGTTTACATTTTATTTTTATATGATAAGCAATTTTTCAATCTTGATCTTTCTGTTATCCTGTCTACAGGAATCTATTTACATTTTCTAATCTGCTCCCAAGGCTGATACAGGCTATTGGGTGGACAAGGGATCCATTCCAGTCATTTTTGCTGATGCTTTTATTTCAGGGGCAAAGTGCTCCAAGTCTATTTCAGATTCTGCGGATCTCAAATACTTTGTCTCAGAAGATAAGAATGGCTTTATTGGTCCAGGCCAAGTCTCTGAAAGGCAAAGTCGTTAGTCCAAATCTAATGTTTTTTGATAAATTCTTGAATGTGCAAGGCTCCTGGACTGCTTGTTGTGTTCAGAATCAAAAAAATGTGTTACTGCAAAAACACAGCTGGCCAGACAGCATCCAAGAAGCCGGAGAGTCAGGAATGTGAAGAGCTTATGCTCAAAACGTCGACTCTCCAGCACCTCAGATGCTGCCTGACTGGCTGTGCTTTTCCAGTGTCTTAAGTCTGACTTTTTTGTCTCCAATCTCCAGCATCTGTAGTCCTCACTTTCTCCTGTTTGTTGTGGTACTGAATGGCTCGTGCGATATGACTAAAAACATAAAAAACACAAAATCTACCACAACTCTGTTTAGAAACCCAATGGATTAATAATGTCCTATCTTATCTATACATTTAGAAATGCCGAAAATTTAGTTTTGTCAAAAACCACATGTTTAACAATATGGAACATGCTGTAAAATTTTAAAAATAGCTGTCAGCAAAATGAGTTAACTCTCTGCTGGCTTGAAAAGAGTCAGGGCCCAAGCCACCAGGTGACACTGTGTCATAGTTTTAAATTGTAATTTGTTTTAAGTCAGGTTATCTCTATGTTTCAATTCGAACTTGTCATAGCACAGAAAGCTTGTTTTCAAATTGAAAATTAAATACCATTTCCAAACGTTTGTCCAAACTTTTGAACTTTGAAAAACCAGTTTTGAATCTTTAATGTTAGCCAACAGCATCCTGTTTTACCAATGATTTCACACAAATGTAAGGGACAATCTCATTGTAGTAGCCATGGAACCTCTTTACAAGTATGCAGTAATTTTCACAAGAGGGCTGTTTAACTTTACTAAGGGAAATTAACTTCTCTAACTGCTTGAGGGAATACCTTCTCTGCATCTAAAGAGACTATTATTCCTGGTATTCTTTCCTGATGACAGATTTGGATCACGTTTAAAACACTTCTAACATTATTATATATAATATATATTACTATATTATAAATCCCATCTGATCCTCTTTTATAATATATAGTAAAACCCTCTCCAGCTTAATGCTAATGTTTTAGAAAGAATTTTAAAATCTACGTTTAGCAAAGATATTGGTATGTATGATGTGCAATCTTCTGGGGCCTTTCCTTTTTTAAGGATGAGAGGAATATTTGCTTCTCTCATCGAAGGTGGGAGGCAGCCCTGACTATATGAATAATTGTACATGTCTATAAGTGGACCAGCCAGTATCCCTATTATCTCTTTGTAGAATTCAGCCTGGACTCCATCTGAGCCAGGTGCTTTACTGCTCTGAAGCTGCCTGATTGCATCAAGTACTTCCTGGAGCATTCAGGATCGACACCGGGGTTAAGTCTGGAAAGGCCAGGCTTTTAAAAAAGGACTCCATCTTCTTAGCTCTGTCTTCACAATCCTGTGATTTATACAGTTAAGAATAAAACTTTCTGAAGGCTGTATTGATCCTTTTGCAGTCATGAGTCAAAGTACCAGCACTTTCCCTAATGTATGTGGTAGCTTGAGGGGCCTTTTTTCTCCTTGCAAGATGTGCTAGGTATCTACCAGGCTTATCGCCGTATTCATATAGTCTTTGTTTTGTAAATAATATTTCCCTCTTTGCTGTTTTGGCAAGTGCGGTATTCAAGGCTGTCCTAAGGGCTGTAATCCTTTGTAATTTAGCAATAGAGGGCCTATCAACATACGGTATCTCAGCTGCCTTCAAGCAAACCTCGAGTAGACGCTGTTGTTCTCCATTTTGAGACCTCGCGCATAAGCCCTAATGGTCTCCCACATCAATGACGGGTTACTGGCCGTGCCTGAGTTAATTTCCAGAAAGGTTTTAAATTCTTGATAGAAATATTTTACGAATTTACTATCCTTCATTAAGAAAGAATCCATACGCCAATGTTGGGGGCTTGTCTCATCGCCCCGAGTCTTAACTTCCATATATACTGGAACATGATCAGAGATTGCTATGTTACCTGTTTTGCAGGATAATATGGAGTTAAAAAGGGTTGAGGGAGCAAAAAACATATCAATTCTAGTATGACACTTATGTGGGTTAGAATAGAAAGTAAAGTCTGTGCCCTGCGGATGAAGACACCTCCACACATCTACTAACCCTAGCTCCTTATTCAAATCCGCCAATTGTCTGGATCTAAGAGATATATCCGCAGTACTCTTGGGTATCCTCTCTATCTCTGGGTCCATAGTACAATTAAAATCTCCTCCTATAATTGTGTGACGAGCCCCAAAAGCCATCAGTTTGGAGAACGCTTCCGTTGTAAATTTGAAGGGGTGTGCCGGGGGACAATAAAGATTCAAAATTCTATACTCCTCTCCATTTATGAGGGCTTTGATCAGTATATACCGTCCAGATTCATCTTTTATCTGACTTAAGATTTTGAAACGAAGGTTCTTACGAATGAGAATGACTACTCCCCTACTTTTGGAACTAAAAGATGAAAAGAAGGCCTGATCGTATCCTCCTTGTTGTGATTTTAAGTGCTCTTTATCCAGTAAGTGTGACTCCTGTAAGACAGTTACATCACCCCTTTCTGTTTTGAGGTTTGATTACTCCACTTGACATTCTAGGTGCACCATCTAATCGAATGACTAACCATGATCGTCCAGGCAAGTCCAAGACCCCCCGGGAGGAAGAATCCCACCCAAAACACCCCGAGCACAGACCGTAGAAAATTCACAAAAGTAGAAATTCTATAATACATTCACGCCATTATAGTTAAAAACTATTTCTAAATTTAAAAAAAACACATTTAAAAGGAGATTTTCCCCCTTGTTCCCAGGGGGCATCACTACCTATCAATAAACCCATCGTATCCTCTCCCAACCAGCGCCCCACCCTCGAACCCAGGCACCACATTCATGTGTACTATAAAACCAAAGTTAGAAGTGAGTGCCCCACCCCCCCACCCCCACCAACACTTAAATATGTTTCGTAATGATAATGCAAAGTATAAACATATAAAACTATAAAGTTACAATCCCAGCAAGTAATAGATAACTAAGTGTAATAACAGAAGAAGAAAACAAAAGAACCCCGCTAAAATTGAGGTAGGACAGAGCGAATGCCTACACACACCCCTCCCCCCCCACCCCACGAATCAACCAGGCTGCCCAGCATGTAAAAAATAAGAAATCACGTAGTGGATAACAAATAAGCTCCCCTCCCTGCTCCCAGGAGACAATATTAAACAATAAAGGGGACAAAAAGAGAAAAGGTAAACCAGGGGAAGGGGGGTGCAAAATAGCATCATTATCCAGATGGTTTAATTCTGATCAATAGTAATGCTATTGAATATCAAGTGCCACTGGTCAGATTCCCTCTTGTCAGAGATTGTCATTGCCTGGAACTTGTATGTTACAGTTGTTAGTTTCACTTATCAGCTCAAGCCTGGATATTTTTAAAGCATGCATTGAAGTCATGAATGGTGCTGAATATTGTGCAGTCATCAGTGAATATCCCCATTTCTGACCTTATGATGGAGGGAAGGTTATTGATGAAGCAGCTGAAGATGGTTGGGCCAAGGACATTGTCCTGAGGAACTCCTGCAGAGAGGTCCTGGAGCTAAGATGACTAACCTCTAACAAGCACCATTCATCTTCCTTGAATCATGTATGACTCCAGTTTTACTAGAGTTCCTTTATGTTACATTCTGTCAAATGAGGCCTTGATGCTGAGGACAGCCACTCTCACCTCACCCTTGGAATTCAGATTTTTTTTGTCCATGTTTAAACCAAGGCTTTAATGAGGTCAACAGGTGAGTGATCCTGACCAACCTAATCTAGGCCTCACTGAGGTGGTTATGTTTAAGTAAATGCTGCTTGATAGCACTGTTGATGAAACATTCCATCACTTTGCTGATGTTTGAGAGTAGATTGACTGGGCCGTAATTAGCCAGATTGGATCTGCTTTTTGTCTTAGTGTATTTTGTTGTTAAATTCAGATTAGAGTGGTGCTGGAAAAGCACAGCAGGTCAGGCAGCATCTGAGGAGCAGGAAAATCCACGTTTCAGGCAAAAGCCCTTCATCAGGATTCCTGACGAAAGGTTTTTGCCCAAAACATTGATTTTTCTGCTCCTCGGATGCTGCCTGACCTGCTGTGCTTTTCCAGCACCACTCTAAACTTGACTCTGATCTCCAGCATCTGCAGTACCCACTTCTGCCTTTGTCGTAAAGTTGTCAATTTTTCCAATCTTCTGGGACCTCCCTGGAATTTAGGGAGGACTAAAATATTATAGTCAATGCCTTCGCAATGTTTATGCTCACATTCTACATAATCTTTAGATACATCGCATCCAGTCCCAATACCTTATTAACTTTAAGTGCTAACAATCTGTGCAAGACTTCTTCCTTCATAATTTTAATTCCTTCTCATGACACAATTTCTTTCTCTGTCACTATGGCCGTGGCAGTATCCTTTTTTTTAAAAGACAGATGCAAAATATTCATTTAATACCTCAGCCATGCCACCTACCTGTGTCTGTAAATCCCCTTTTTGGTCTTTGATTGTCATACTCCTCCTTTAACCACTCTCTTACAGTTTATATGCCTATAGAAGACTTTGTGATTTCCCGATGTTATCTGCTAGTCTTTCCCCATAGTTTCTCTTTGCTTTACTTATTTGTTCTTTCCACCCTCCCCAAAACCTTTGGTACTCCTGTTGATTTTCAGTTGTATTTTCTGAATCAATCAGTCCCTTTTGAAGAAGTTAGGAGAGGAAAGAAAGATGTGGTGGCGGTGATGTAATGCTGGAGGTTGTGAGAATAATGGAGGATGGTCCTTTGAATGTGGAGTCTATTGAGGTGAAAAGTAAGAGCAAGGTGTACCCTGATTGTGGTTCTGGAAAGACTTTAAACTTTAACTGTATTTCTTTCTAAACAGCTGTGAAACCCATGACATCTGTCAATATTCTCTTAATGGTGGTTACAGCCTTGGATTCGAGTAAACCATTAGAAGAGTATACTTGTTGAGACCTGAGTAAAGAATTGCATTAACAACATGAAGCTCCTGACATCCCTTTCATGCTTCAGGCAACATTCTCAGAATTTTCTACTGTTGGATCAATACATTGTATGATATTATCTGTAAAAGACTTGAATTAATATCTCCTGCAGCAACATATTGTTCTCAAGACAGCAATGCCAGGTGTTTAAAATGTTAGTAAACTCTGCTGACCATTGCCACTTGAATCCAGGTTCAACTCTAAGTAAAACTCACATCTTGCTTTGTCTTTAAAGTGCTTTATAGCTTCCAGCACAAATTTGTCAGATTCCTGGCATTTTTGTAGAGTTTTTAGCAGCTGTGAGAATATGTAGGTGATGGACAGGAAAATAAAGTTATGTCACAATCAGATCAGTCATGATCTTATCAAATTGCAGAACAGATGTTGAGGTCAAATGGACTATGCCTGCTCCTCAGGTCAGAAGTCACATGATCCCTTAGATACTGAAGCTGTTCATTCCCAAATGCAGCAAGACCCAGACAATATTCAGACTGGGCTGACAAGTGGCAAGTATCATTTGTGTCATGTGAAAGAGCAATGCTCCGAAAGCTTGTGATTTCAAATAAACCTGTTGAATTATAACCTGATGTCGTGTGACTTCTGGCATTTAGAATACACTTCTCATTCAAGCTCAAATATATTTGGTGCCCTCTTGCCTCATGGCCCACTCTACAGATATTTTGGTACAGCACCACCCTGATGGGATAGGATGGGATCATAAATGGGAATGTCTAGAAACTTCAGCTGACATTCAGCCAACTCATTGCAGCTTTCGCCCATCACTGACCATACTGTCGAGATCTGCACGAAATGACTGTATCAATGTAAATTTATGCCTAACTTCATGCAATGGTCCACCATTTTGGTGCATATTTCATGGGCACCTTTTAATTCATGTGACTTTATTATCTGTAAAACCCTAAAGTTCATTCACTTCCAGACTGCATTGGGGTTACAGAATCTCTTATAGCATGGTCCCAAGTTCTTGTGGCTTCCTGATTTGCTTCCAAGCATGCTCCTACATCAGATTTGCTATGTGTTTGAAAGTGCACACCTCTCTGTTATTTGCTGCTTGCAAAAGCATCTGTAAAGAAGCATCACAGAATCTTTGAAGAAACATTTCTATCAGTGAAGCTATTCCTTAGCAGCTTCTATGCTTCTATGCCTCCACACTTCTGTCTCAATATCCTAAATATTACAAACCTCCTTTATCAATTGCATCCTCAATGAGATGTTGTCACTAGAATCCACCCATGACCTCATGGGATGTAGGCTGAGCCAGTATTTATTGTCAATTTCTGGATGCCCTTGAGAAGGTGAAGGTGAGCTGCTTTCTTGAACCACCACAGTCTATTTGGTGTAGGTACACCAACAATGTCAATAAGGAGGTGAGGGAGGAGGTGTGGGCACAGGTTTTGCAGTTCCTGCGGTGGCAGGGGAAGGTGCCAGGATGGGAGGGTGGGTTGTAGGGAGGCATGGACCTGACCAGGTAGTCACAGAGGGAACGGTCTTTGTGGAAGGCGGAAAGGGGTAGGGAGGGAAATATATCCCTGGTGGTGGGGTCTTTTTGGAGCCTTCCACATCCATCAGCGTTTTACCTGTACATCCACTAATATAATTTATTGTATCTATTGCTCCAGATGCGGTCTCCTCTACATTGGGGAGACTGTACGCCTCCTAGCAGAGTGCTTTAGGGAACATGTCTGGGACACCCGACATGTTTCTATTGGACCAGGTGACCCCCCCCCCCCCCCCCATTTCCTGTACCCCATCTGGTACAATGTATTGATTCATTTGGGGTTTTTTTAGGATATAAAATCAACCTTGCAAAGTCGGAAGCTATGCCTTTGGGGGACTGTAAGGAAGTGCCAGAGGATGAAGGGCCACGGGTGGGTTTCCGATACCTAGGTATTTTTATTACCCCGAGCAATTTAGCCTCAAATATGGGCTGCCCAGTCGAGATCTTTTTCATTCTTTTCAGGCTAGGGATTTCATCTCACTAAGCCCTATAAGCTGTATACAGAGAGCTTGTTGCTACATGCCACAAGCACCCTGTTGTGGTTCTGTTCGCTGAGCTGGGAATTTGTCTTGCCTTGGTTATTGAATGTGAAGTGTGTTGTGAGGCACAAATCCAGTAGTTTAAGTATGCCGTCTTTGTTGATAGGTTCAACGTCCTGTTGTCTGTTATGTCTGTCCAGCAGGTTGGCTATTGTTTCTTTGGCTAGTGTTTTGTCGATGGAGGTGAACAGTGCCGTTACATCGAATGAGACCATAGTTTCTGCCTTGTCTATGTGTATATTTCTGATGATGTCCAAGAATTCCTGTGTCGATTGTATAGATTGTCTGGATCCGCTGATCAGATGTTTCAGTTTCTGCTGTAGTTCTTTGGCCAGTTTGTGTGATGGTGTCCCTGGTCGTGATACTATAGGTCTGAGTGGGATGTCTGGTTTGTGCACTTTGGGTAGTCCATAGAATCTGGGGGTGTTGTTGCTTTCAGGTTTCATTCTTTGTAGGTCAGACCTGGTTATCTGTCCGTTTTTTTGTAGATTCCTCAGTGTGTTGTTTATCCTATTGGTGAGCTGTGGGGTGGGGTCAAACTCCCTCTTTTGGTAGGTGTTGGTATCTGCAAGTAGTTGTTGTGCTTTTTGCATGTACTCTGCTTTGTCCAGGATGACCGTCATTCTGCCTTTGTCTGCTGGTAGTATAATTATGTTCTTATCGTTTCTTAGTGATTTTAGTGCTTCCCTCTCCTTGGTGTTGAGGTTATGTGTTTGTCTTTTCCTCGTTATCAGGGATACGATACTTTGTCTCACAGTTTGTTGTGTCTCTTCTGTCAGTCCATTGTTCCTGAGTGTGCATTCTAGTGCTGCTAGGAAGTCTGCTGTCTTGGCGTCCCTGTGGTTGTAGTTGAGTCCCTTGGCCAGTATTGTTCTTTCCATGTCTGTGAGCTGTCTGTGGGAGAGGTTTTTAACCCAGGTGTGTGTTGTGGTGTCCTCTTCTTTGTGTGTTAGTTTGGCTATTTTTTCTTTTAGTGCCATTTTTTTGCGGTGTGTGGTCCTGTTCTGTCCTATGGTGACGGCCTGTTCTATGGTCCGGGTCCATTCCTGATTGGTGGTTTTTGAAATTAACGATTTTTGGCACGCAATTTCTTGTCTGTATTTGTGTAGTCTGTTGTGAGCGTCTGTAATCATTACCTGGATCATCCTGAATCCGTTCTGTCTGGCTGTGTCCCTGGCTTGTGAATTGTTGACTGGTGGTCTGTATCTGACACATGGTGGAAGGATTCGATTCTTTCGGCATTCATGCAGGAACCGGAGTTGTTCGTATGTGGCGCTTAGGCGGTTGGCATAGGATTCCCATTTCCTAGCTTGTCTTAGCGTCTCTCGCCCGTAGGTGTTCAAAGTTTGGTAGAAGATTTGTAGCTCGGGTGCTCATTGTTGTGGTTCTGTTCGCCGAGCTGGGAATTTGTCTTGCATTGTCATGTTAGTGCCCGAAGTTAGTGCCCTCTATTGCCTTCTGGATGCTAGGGACTGACAGGATATTAACCAGTTACGTGAAGTTCTGGGAGCAAGACCTAGGAGTGGAGATCCCTTCTGAAACGTGGGAGGACATATGGGAGAACGTGCAAAAGATCTCAATCTGTAATAGGACATACACTATGCAGTTAAAAGTTCTGCACATAGTTCATTTGACACCATCTGATAGAGTTTAAAAAAGGTGCATCTCCAGTGTGCCCCAAATATAAAATAAGTGTAGATACTCTTACCCATTGCTTCTGGATATGCCACAGGCTCCCTGTTTATTGGAGCGCTGTGGCAGGAGAGATAGGAAGGGTATTGAGGACCCGAAGTTAAAGTTGACCCAACATCTCTCTTTCTAGGTCTACCGAATTTATCATCTTTAGACTGACATGGGAAAAAACTGTTCATATTCTTACTTACTGTGCACGGAAGAATATTCAGCTGAATTGGGTGTCTCAGAACCCACCAGGCTTTCTGGGATGGCGAAAATTAATTACGGAGCGTATTCCCTTGGATATTTTTCACACAATGGTGCACCACGCAATAGACCTGTTTTATAAGACATGGCAGCCTTTGTTGAGTTATTTGGACACAGATTTGTCTGCTATCTTAACTAGGGCATTTCTTTAACCAGGATGGTTAAGTTTGTTGAGCCCTGGGCCCTGGAAGGGGGACTCCTGAGTTAAAATGGGTATGTATACAATGCTCGGATACAATGTTTGAGAGCTCTGCGCTGAGCATAGTTATTTTGTTTTTTTTTGTTTTTTTTAGTCACTTATTTATTGGCATTGTTTTGCACAATGTTTGTTTCTTTTTACAGGGTAGGTTAGTAGTTAGTAGGCAGTAGTTGTATCGTAATTTGCGTTTTTTTAATTATACTGGTATTTGTTATATTTTTCATAACTTTATATTTTTGTAAAAATCCAAAAAATGTTTTTGTTTGCTTATGTTTACAAAAAAAGTGCTGAAGTGAAAATGCATTAATGAATGAAACTCACACTGGTAAATAGTGAACAAATCTCACAACCCAGCTGCGGTAATCAGTTTAATATCCTTCATTCTTTTATTAAATACAGGTACAATTTCTAACTTATTTGGAGCAGATAGGCCTAGTATTTTTACAACATTTACTAACTGAAAAGACAAAAGGACTAACACCTCTCAATTATGCAAGCAGACTGAACACACACTCTTAATCTCATCAGAAATAGCAACCAGCACTTAACACGTTTTAACCCATCCCCTGTCTTCCAGGACAGAATACCCTCAAACCTTTGTGTACTATCGACAAAAAATGTAATACCATCGTAATGGAATTTTAATATTTTTAAGAACTGTGTATAAAGGGGCTCTTGTAAGAACTCTATTTCAGGATTCTATTGCCACATCGAACTTGTGCTACTTGAGGTTGCTAAATGAAGGAGACTAATTTCGCCACTCACCGATTTTGGTTGTTATTTGAACGCGATCCCACAGTGGGCAGGCTTTGGGGAGTCAGAAGGTGAAATATGCATTGCAAGACCCCCAGCTATTGAATTGCTGCTGTACCCACAGTACCTATATGTTGAATCTCATTCATTTCTTGTCAATGGTATCATTAGGATGTTGATTGTGGGGAATTTCAGTGATAGTTTTCGAATTGAATGTCAAGGAGTGAAGGTTAGATTCTTTCTTGTTGCAGATGGTCAGTGCCTGGCGCTTACGACACAAATAACTTTTGCCACTTGTCAGCCGAAGTCTTGCTGCATTTGGGCATGAGCTGCTTCAGTATCTAAGGAATCACAAATTGTGCTGAACAAGAGTGAACATCCTTACTTTTGTCCTTATGTTGGTGCAAAGATCATTGGTGAATCAGACACTTGGGACATGCACACTTCCCTGAGAAACTGCTGCAGTGACTATAACTATTTTTCTTTGTGCCAGTATGCCTCCAATTAACTAAGGGTTTCCCTCTGATTCTCATTGATTGCAGTTTTTCTAAAGCTTCTTGATCCTACACTTCGTCAAGTGTGACCTTGATTTCAAGGGCTGTCACTCTCTCACCATATCTGGAATTCAGTTTTTTTTTGTCTATGTTTAGACCAAGGTTCTAATGAGGTCAGAGGTGAATGGAGCTGGCAGAACCCAAACTGGGTATCAGTGAGCAGATTATTGCTAAACAATTGCTGATTGATAGCACTGTCGATGACACCTTCCATCACTGTATTGATGATTGAGAGTCAACTGATGAAGAGGTAATTGGTTGCATTGGATTTGGCCTTTTTTTATGTACAGGAAATAACTGAGCAATTTTCCTCATGTTCAGGTAGATGCCAGTATTATAGCTGTAATAGAGTCATAGAGATCTGCAGCATATAGACCATGCAATCTAACTCGTCCATGCTGACCAATCTAGTCTCATCTGCCAGCGCCAGGCCCATATCCCTCCAAACCATTCCTATTCATATACCCATCCAGATGCCTTTTAAATGTTGCAATTGTACTAGCCTCCACCACTTCCTCTGGCAGCCCATTCCACACACGCACCACCCTCTGTGTGGAAAAAGTTGCCTCTTAGGTTTCTTTGCTATCTTGCCCCTCTTACCCTAAACCTCTAGTTCTGGACTCGCCCAACTCAGGGAAAAGACCTTCTACATTTACCCTATCCATGCCCCTCATGATTTTAAAAACTTCTATAAGGTCACCACTCAGCTTCCGACGATCCAGGGAAAACAGCCCCACCCTGTCCAGCCTCTCCCTATACAGTAGCGCCTCGACTTATGAACTTAATCTGTTCCGGGACTCGGTTCGCGAACTGAATCAATTTTCCCATTCTTCAGATAGCGTAAGAATGCTTGGACAGCTGTTCACAGCGCACGCACCAAAGACAAACTAAATGAGATCACGTGGGGCCCGAGAGCTTTTGTGTTCAACAAGCGCGTAGCAAAGCAGAACAATGAAACCACGTGGTCGCACATGGGCTTTTTGCATTTGTACCTTCGTTCATACCTTGAATTTCGTATGTACGTTGAAGCAAAATTTTATGTACAATCCTGTTCGTAAACCTATTTGTACGTGAATGGGGTCATTCATATGTCGAGGCGCTACTGTAGCTCAAATCCTCCAACCCTGGCAACATACTTGTAAATCTTTTCTGAACCTTTTCAAGTTTCACAACATCCTTCCGCTACTGCACGCAATATTCCAAAAGTGGCCTAACCAATGTCCTGTACAGCCGCAACACGTCCTCCCAACTCCTGTACTCAATATTTTGACCAATAAAGAAAAGCATACCAAACGCCTGCTTCACTATCCTATCCATCTGCAACTCCACTTTCAAGGAGCTATGAACCTGCTCTCCAAGGTATCTTTGTTCAGCAACACTTTTTAGGATCGTACCATTAAGTGTATAAGTCCTGCTAAGATTTGCTTTTCCAAAATGCAGCACCTCGCATTTATCTGAATTAAACTCCAACTGCCACTTCTCAGCCCATTGGCTCATCCGATCAAGATCTGTTGTAACCTGAGGTAACCTTCTTCGCTGTCCACTACACCTCCAATTTTGACGTCATCTGCAAACTTACTACCTATATCTCTTATGCTCACATCCAAGTCATTTATATAAATGATGAAAACTAGTGGACCCGGCACCAATCTTTGTGGCACTCCACTGGTCACAGGCCTCCAATCTGAAAAACAACCTTCCACCACCACCCTCTGTCTTCTACCTTTTGAGTTAGTTCTGTATCCAAATGGTGAGTTCTCCATGTATTCCAGGAGATCTAACCTTGCTCACCAGTCTCCCATGGGAAACCTTGTTGAATGTCTTACTGAAATCCATATAGATCACGCCTACCACTCTGCCCTCATCAATCCTCTTTGTTACTTCTTCAAAAAAACCCAGTCAAGTTTGTGAGATATGATTTCCCATGCAAATAGCCATGTTGACTATCCTTCATTGGTCCTTACCTTTCCTGTCCCTCAGGATTCCCTCCAACAACTTGCCCACCACCGATGTCAGGCTCAGCATCTATCAACCCCTGTTTTGTCCTTACCACCTTTCTTAAACAGCGGCACCACGTTAGCCAACCTTCAGTCTTCTGGCATCTCAGCTGTGACTAGCGATGATGCAAATATCTCAGCAAGAGGCCCAGCAATCACTTGCCTAATTTCCCAGAGAGTTCTCGGGTACACCTGATCAGGTCCTGGGGATTTATCCACTTTTATGCATTTCAAGACATTCAGCATTTCCTCCTCTGTAATATGGACATTTTCAAGAAGTCACCATCTATTTCCCTACATTCTATATCTTCCATGTCCTTTTCGACAGTAAATACTGATGCAAAATATTCGTTTAGTATGTCCCCATCTCCTGCGGTTCCACACAAAGGCCGCCTTGTTGATCTTTGAGGGGTCCTATTCTCTGCCCTCATTGCCCTTTTGTCCTTTAATGTATTTGTAAAAACCCTTTGGATTCTCCTTGACCCTATTTGCCAAAGCTATCTCATGTCCCCTTTTTGCCCTTCTGATTTCCCTCTTAAGTATGGGCGGCATGGTGGCACAGTGGTTAGCACTGCTGCCTCACAGCGCCAGAGATCCGTGTTCAATTCCCGCCTCAGGCGACTCTCTGTGTGGAGTTTGCACGTTCTCCCTGTGTCTGCGTGGGTTTCCTCCGGGTGCTCCGGTTTCCTCCCACACTCCAAAGATGTGCAGGTCAGGTGAATTGGCCATGCTAAATTGCCCGTAGTGTTAGGTAAGGGGTAGATGTAGGGGTATGGGTGGGTTGCGCTTCGGCGGGTGCGGTGTGGACTTGTTGGGTCGAAGGGCCTGTTTCCACACTGTAAAGTAATCTAATCTAATCTAATCTAAAGTATACTCCTACTGCCTTTATACTCGTCTAAGGATTCACTCAATCTATCCTGTCTATACCTGACATATGCTTCCTTCTTTTTCTTAACCGGAACCTCAATTTCTTTAGTCATCCAGTACTCCCTATACCTACCAGCCTTTCCTTCGACCCTAACAGAAATATCCTGCCTCTGGACTCTCGTTATCTCATTTCTGAAGGCTTCCCATTTTCCAGCCGTCCCTTTACCTGCAAACTTCTGCCCCCAATCAGTTTTTGAACGTTTTTGCCTAATACCATCAAACGTGCCTTTCTCCAATTTAGAACTTAAACTGTTAGATCTGGTCTATCCTTTTCCATCACAATTATAAAATTAATAGAATTATGGTCCCTGACCCCAAAGTGCTCTTTCCAGTTTGCTTTGTCCTGACTGGGGATGAATTTCCTAAAGCAGCTCAATACTTTTGCAGCTCAATTTGATTGTCACTTCTGCCACTACTTCATAGTAGATTATTCCCAATTAACTAAAACTAATGTACTTAATTTCCAATGTAATAGTTTAACATCAAAGACAAATTTGACATCCTTATATTCCTCACTTCTTGTTGCTCAGGTCTGCAGTGTCCCCTTCAGCTTGCATAGTGTTATCTTGATCTAGGTTTCATTATGAATGTAGAATACTTCAAATGAGAAACATTTATTGCCATGGTAACAACTTTGCACATCTCAGTTTATGAACTGCTAAAACCCTTATCTCTGTCTTTGTTACTGCCAGACTTGCCTATTTCAATGCACCCTGGTCTCCCAGATTCTAGTTTTTTTTTAATTGCCCTGTTCAGAAATGTTACCTCATACAAGCAGTAGGGACACCATCACTGCACCCTGTAACAAGTTGAGGGGCAAAACTCTGTTGCCTTGAACTTGAATTTAGTCCTAAATAGCTATGAACCCTGTGCTTCTGCTTTAATGGTGCTGGAAGAGCACAGCAGTTCAGGCAGCATCCGAGGAGCAGTAAAATTGACGTTGAGGGCAAAAGCCCTTCATCAGGAATAAAGCCTGTGCTTGCCAAAGTATTATAGTTTATGAAGAAGGATCACTGGACCCAAAACACTGACTCTGCTCTCTCCGTATCGATGCTGCCAGACTGGCTGAGTTTCTCAAGCAATTTCTGTTTTTGTTACTTTGGTTTCTACGCAAGTAGTATCTGTTCTTTAAATTCTCATCCTTGTCTTCCAAATACTACTATGCCCCCACTCATCCCTAAACCTTCAAATTCCATCTATCATGCAAACTTCTCAGAGACGTGTGCTCCTCTAATTGTTATTTTTCAGCATCCTGAATTTTAACAGCTTTATCACTGATGGCTGTAATAGTTCTGCAATACCCAAGGCAATCCTTAAAATCCAGCTTTTTGACCAAGTTTTTAATTATCTGACCAATACCTCTTTATTTGTTTTGGTGTTGTATTTTGTTTTATAATGCAACTTTGAAGCACCTTGGGACATTTTACTGTGTTAAAGAAATGATATAAATAAGAAAGTTATTGTTGTGGTTACAACTAATTTAAAGTACCTGAGATAGAGCAGCTTGGCTACAATTGTGGCAAGTTCTGGAGCAGAAGTCTTCTGTACTATTGCTAGAATGTCACCAGGGCTTATAACCTTTTTAAGTATTCAGTGCCTCAAACAGTTTTTTGGAGTGAATCAAATTGTCTGAAGTCTGGCATCTGATATGATTTATTTGATTTCTTTAATGTTACATATTTTTTCTGACAACATACAGTGGAGAAGTGTTGTATAATGTCACCCCTCTCTGGCACCATCTTATAGCACAGAAAAATAAACTTAAACATGAATACAAAAGCAGAAAAATAAAGTAATAAAGAAAAGATGTTCAATTTACATTCCTTCTTTTGAAATGCTCCGACATGGGCCATGGGCCTGGTGGATAGACACGAGTTCTCTTGGTTTTGTCGCCATTGTTGGAATGAAAGACACAACTCTTCAAAGCCATCTTGCCTTTACTGACGCCTTCACCGCTATGAGTCCTTGCCAATACAGATGTCACCAATGCAGCCGGGTACTGTACCTGCCCAAATTGACTGTGCTGCTGTCATGAGTCTACTTTGAGTTCATCTCAATGATGCAGCCACTGCTGATCTCATCACCTGTGATTCTGGGGCCTCAAGTGCAGGTCAAGATGAATCATCATCTGAATATTTCTGGGTGAGATAGTTGCAAATGCTTCACCCTTATGTTTTGCACTGATGTGGTGGGCTTCCCCACCATTGACGATTGGGTGCCTGTTGAGCTTCCTCCTGTGGTGTATTGTTCAATTGTCCAGTACTGTTCATGACTCAATATCACAGGAATGCAGAATTTAGATATGTTCTGTTGGTCTTGGAAATGCTTGGCTTTTTCTATCACTTGTTGTTTATGCATTTTGGTGTATAAGTTCTCCAGTTATGTAGTTTCACCAGGTTTATGTATGCCTGGTATTGCTCCTGGCATGCGCTCTTGTTTTGATAGTAATGGTAGAGTGGGAATATACTGGGCCATGAGATTACAACCCGGTGTTCTGAGTATATTTAAAGAGTACTGATAGTTCACAGTGCTCCGTGGATGACAAGTTCTGAGTTGCTCGTCCACCTCATTTAACATGGTGACAGTTCCAGGTAACATAAGGAAAAGTATTTTCAATGGTAAGGCTGAAACATTTACAACAATCTTCAGCCAGAAGTAGCGGGTGTGAATAATCTATCTCAGTCTCCTCCAGCATTGAAAATGTGTTGCTGGAAAAGCGCAGCAGGTCAGGCAGCATCCAAGGAACAGGAGAATCGATGTTTCGGGCAGTCCTCACTTTCTCCTCCTCCAGCTTACAAATGTCAGTCTTTAACAAATTAGATTCATTCCATGTATTATCAAGAAGAAGTTGGAGATATTTTATACTGGAAAGGCTATGGGTCCCGACAACATTTTGCCAATAGTACTTGTGTTTCAAAATTTACTGCACCCTCATCCAATCTATTCAAGAACAGCTACAGGTCTGATATTTACCAAACAATGTGGAAAATTGCCCAGGTATGTTCTGTCTATGAAAAACAAAACAAATCCAATCTGGCCAATTACCACCCCATCAGTCTACTGATGGAAGGTGTCATCAACAGTGCTATGAATCAGCACTGCTCAGCAATAACCACTGACACTCAGTTTGGGTTCTGTCAAGACAACTCAGCTCAGGACCTCAATATAATCTTGATTTGAATGTGGACAAAAGCTGAATTCTGTAGTTGAGGTAAGAGTGACTATCCTTGACATTATGACTGCATTTGACCAAGTGTGATATCAAGGAGCCCTAGCAGCCTATAGTCAATGATAATTGGTGAAAATTTCCCACTGGTTAGAGTCAGACCTAGGACATAAGAAGATATCTGTGCTTATTGGAGGTCCATCATTTCAACTCCAGGACATCTCTACAAGAGTTCTGTGGAGTAGTGTCCTCAGCTCAGTCATCTTTAGCTGTTTTATCGATGACCTTCCTTCCATCATAAAGTCAGAAGTGGGAAAGATCATTGATGATTGCACAATGCTTCACACCATTACTCAGATACTGAAGCAGTCCATGTCTAGATATAGTGAGACTTGGACAATAACCAGACTTGGTTTGAAATATGACAAGTAACATTTGTGTCACACAAATGCCAGGCAATGACTGCCTCCAATAAGAGACTATCTAACCACTGTCCCAGGGCATTCAGTGGAATTACCATCAGTGAATCCCCATGACCAATATCCTTTGGTTTACAATTTACCAGAAACTGTACTGGACTAATCGAATAAATATAGTAGTTACAAGAGCAAGTCAGCAACTCAGAATCCTTGTCAAAGTGTGTGCTGCTAGAAAAGCACAGCCGGTCAGGCAGCATCCGAGGAGCAGGAGAATTGACGTTTCGAACATAAGCTCTTCATCAGGAACTGGCAATCCTTGGTGACTAACTTACCTTCTGACTCCCCAAAGTCTGTCTACCATCAAAAGGCACGAGTCAGAAGGGTGATGAAATACTTCCACTTGCCTGGATGAGTGCAGCTCCAACAATATTCAAGAAGCTTGGCATAATTGAAGACAAAGCAGGCCTCACATTTGGCACCACATCCACAAGCATTCACTTACTCCACCACCGATACGCAGTAGCAGCAGTATGTACTGTATACAAGATTCAGTGCTCTTCTCCAAAATTCGTTAGACAGCATCTTCCAAACCCACAACCCCTTTCACTAGAAGCACAAGGACAACAGATAAATGGGACGCAACCAGAGCAAATCCCCTTCTAAGCCACTTACAATCCCGACTTGGAAATATATCACTATTCCTTCAGTGTTTTGGAAACCCTTCCGTAATGGCATTATGGGTTTATCTACAGTACATGGCCTGCTGTGGTTCAAGAAAGCAGCTCACTGTCACCTTCTCAAGAACAATTAGTAGCAGGCAATAAATGCTGGTCAAGTCAGTGATGCCCTCACCACATGAGTGAATAAAGGAAAAGGTAGCCTTCCCACCATTTATCTAACTTTTTAAAGTTAGAATTAGGATAGACCTTAACCACTGAGCAGTCATAAAACAACTATTTTCTCCTCGTCATAGATTTAAGAACCAATTCCATGCTGCTAACTCTCTGCCTTTCAGTTTTCTTCTAACTGACGCTGATTGCCTCTTAGTGCTCCTTTTGTTCACTCTTCAGTTCAGTCTGTTATCAGATTTTGTTTTTTATTAACTCTAGATAGACTGTCACATGCTATTAGAGTTAGTTCTCTTTCAACTTTGAAGTTTAGATTACATCCTGCACTCCTCCATTATTAATCTAAACTTTGTGGTGCAATGATCACTGTTCCTCCACATGTTGCACATCATTCACCAGCACCAGTTCCAGAAACCTATCTTCCTTATTGGACCTAGAACATACTAGTTCAGGAAACTATCCAGAAAATGTTCCTGTTATTTGAACATTATCCCATTTGATATTTGGAGAATTAAAGTCACTCAGCATCATCTGCGTATAATTGCAAATCTCTGTCACTTTCCTACAGATATGTTCCTCAATTTCTTTCTCACTATTTCAAGGCTAATAGAATAGCCCCAGTTGCAACAGCATCTCCATTTTGTTTTTGAACTCTAATAAATTCTGTCCTTGTTCATTCTCAAAATAACGTTCGACCAATAGAGTTCCTGTAAATTTCCACTTAATGCTCAGCTCTATATATAAGTGGAGCTGAAGATTGTTTATCTGCTTCTTTAGAGTGAGAAGAAATTTAATGTAAATATGTTACAAATATTTACTTAGGCTACAATATCAAGTAAATATGTACTTACATGAACCAATTTTAGTCTCACTCAGTACTGCAAACATTAGTAAACAGGGGTAAAAGAGTGCTTTTGTATAATGCGGAAACCAAACACACCAACGTGTAGCCGAAAACAACATAAACTAATGCCACATCCCTCATTTGTGTTTTAATATTTTCAAAAATATTTACACAATTTTTTAACAACTTTATATATAATATCCTTCTATTTATCCATGGACTTGAAATCCAAACGTGTTTGTGGTTCCTTGTACCTTCCTTAACACAATATCCAAGATAATGTTGCCAGCAAATGAAATTAATTTTCACATCAAGGCAGTGAATTAAGCAAGTATATAATTCCAAAAGTGAAAGCTTGCAACAGCAATTAATAGACTGCAGCTTTGTAACTATTTCTTGAAATTAGTTATATTGAAAATAGCACATGAACAAGAATGTCTTACATTCATTCAATTAACCTAAGCACAGTGAATAAGATTAATGGATACAAATCAGATCTTTTCAAGTCCTTTTCAGTGTGTAAAACGGGAAGCAAAATGGGCTAATCACAAATCTATAATAACAACTTGAATTTATGTATTACTGTATTTTTAATATAGTAAAAACATCAAATGTTATATCCCCAGAATGCTTGAAATGCATCTGACCTGGGTATTGAACGAAGAACAGTACAGCACAAGAACAGGTCCTTCGAACAACCAAGATTGCGACAACACATGACGCCTATCTAAACCAATATCCTTTTGCCTTCATACTGTCTATATCCCTCTATTCTCTATCTATTCATATATCTGTCAAGATACCTCTTAAATGTTGCTATTGTATTTGCCTCTACCACCATGTCTGACAGAGCATTCCAGGCACTCACTACTGTCTGTGTAAAAAAAAACTTGCCTCTCACTTCTTAATTTTCCCCTTTTACTTCAAACCTGCATTTCCTACTAATTAACATTTCTATCCTGGGGCAAAAAAACTCCAACTTTACATTCTATCTATAATCTCTCATAATTATATAAATCTCATAGTGTGTCAACCAGAACTATGCACAAATTTCAAATTTGGCCTTACTATACAGCTGCAACACATATTGCCAATTTTTATATCTATTCCCCAACTGGTGAAGGCAAGCATGCCTATGCCTTCTTGATCACCTTATCCACTTAGGTTGCCAGTTTTAGGGAACTGTGGACTTGTATGTCTAAATCTTTACTTAAAGAGTAGTAGGGAAGTGGAATGCACTGCCTGCAACAGTACTAGATGCGCCAACTTTAAGTGCATCGATGGATAGGCATATGGATGAAAATGGAATAGTGTAGATTAGATGGGCTTCAGATTGGTTCCACAGGTGGGTGCAATATTGAGGACCAAAGGGCCTGTACTGCACTGTATTGTTCTATGTTTTATGTTCCATATCCCTCTGTATGTTGATGCTAGTAATGGTTCTGCCATTTACCGCATACTTCCCTCCCACATTAGATCACCTTGCATCTGTCCAGATTAAACTCCAAATGCTATTTCTCTACCCAAGTCTCTAGTGTATGTATATCCCACAGTATCCTTTGGCAATTCTCCTCACAATATACGACCCCCTTAATCTTTGTGTCATCTGCACTCTTACTAATCCTACTACATTTACCTCCAAATCATTTATGTATATTACAAACAACAGGAGTCCCAACAATATTCCCTGCTGAATACAACATGTCACTGATCTCTCGTCAAAAAAACACTCTTCCAATAGTGTCTCTGTTTTCTATGACTAAGTACGAGCTTTCTCTCTGTATCAATCACACAACGCCAGGTTATAGCCCATCAGGTTTATTTGCAAGTACGAGCTTTCTCTCTGTATCAATCCAGCTCACCATAGATCCCCTGTGACTTCGCCTTCTGTCTCAGCCTACCATGAGGGACCGAGTAAAAGTCTTGCTAAAGTCCACATGCACAACATCTACCAACCTGTCCACATGAATCATCTTTGTCGCTTCTTCAAAAAAACTCAGTCAAGTTTGTGAGACATAACATTTCTGACACAAAGCCATATTGCCTATTGCTAATAATTCCATATCTTTCTCAAATGTGAGTAAATCCGATCCTTAAGAATCGTCTCCAATAATTTCCCTATCATTGATGTGAGACTCACCAGCCTGTAATTTCCCAGATTATCCCTGTTGCCCTTCATAAACAAAGGAACAATGTTGGCTATTCTCCAGTCCTCTGGGACCCTTCCTGTGACTAAAGAGGATGTAAAGATTTTGTACATGATTCCAGTAATTTCTTCCCTGCCTCCCTCAGCATTCTTGGATAAATCCAATCAGGTCCTGAGAACTTGTCTATCTTAAAGCTTTTCTAAAGACCCAACGGCACCACCTTTTTATATTGACATGCCCTATTATATCAAAGTTAAAATTCACACAACGCCAGGTTATAGCCCATCAGGTTTATTTGCAAGTACGAGCTTTCTCTCTCTCTCTTCGTCACATGCGCGTGGGCACATGTGTATACACACACACACACACACACACACACACACACGCGTATCGAGTAAATTTGCAGAATTGTAATTGCAGACATATTCTATTTTGTTCAAAAAAGCACCCAATCTGCAGGCAGTCAATCAATTCATGTAACATTTTATAAATTCATACTTTGGAAATACAACCAGTTTGACCCGAGATTGAAACCTCACACCTTTAGTGCATTGACTGAGCTGAGATGTCACCTTTTTTTTATAAAACCTTAAGTTATCTCAAGAATGTGATTTGAAAGAAGTTTTGGGATTTACACATTAATGAACCAAAACCTGCAACCCATTCTAAAAGATGAAAGACTTAACAGCAAACTAGGTTTGTTCAATATTTCGTATCTGTTGCCTGCATGACACTGTGATCTTTTGCTATAAATTCTGTGTCTTGTGATTCTGCTCTACAGCTACCTGATGAAGGAGCAGTTCTCAGAAAGTTAATGCTTCCACATAAACCTGGTGGACTATAACCTGGTGTTGTGATTTTTAACTTTGTCCACCCAAGTCCAACACTGACCCTCCACATCATGGCTATTATATTAACATACCCCTCTTGAGACTCACCTTTCAGCATGTCTTTTCATTTGATGCAAAGTTTTCATTAAGGAAACTTATGGCTACAAGCATAAATTCCCTCCTTTGTCCTTGAATACACTTCCCCTTTTCCCTGGAGCGTCGGAGGCTGACGAGTGACCTTATAGAGGTTTATAAAATCATGAGGGGCATGGATAGGGTGAAAAGACAAAGTCTTGTTCCCGGGATGGGGGCGTCAAAAACTAAAGGGCATAGGTTTAAGGTGAAAGGGGAAATATTTAAAAGGGACCGAAGCACCAACTTTCTCACACAGAAGTTGATGCATGTATGGAACGAGCTGCCAGAGGAAGTGGTGGAGGCTGCTACAGTGACAACATTTAAAACACCTTACGTGAAAAGGAAAGGTTTAGAGAGATATGGGCCAGATGCTGGCAAATGGGGCTAGATTAATTTAAGGTATCTGGTTGGCATGGACAAATTGGACCAAAAGGTCTGTTTCCATACTGTATATCTCTATGGCTCTATGACTATACAAACAGCAATCCAAGAACAGATTATACAACCTTACCCCTGGGTCTCTCACTCACGCTGTCTATTCCTAGTAGACTACAACTATAAAAGGATTTTTTAAAAATTTCAGATATAAAATATAAATAATCTTTATATACATACATAGTCACTGCAGCAGTTCAATTCTGTACACAGTCTTCACATATAAAGTCATAGAGTCATACAGCTCGAAACAGACCCTTCGGTCCAATCAGTCCATGCTGGACATAATCCCAAACTAAACTAGTTCCTGCTACTCCTGGCCCATATCCCTGCAAACTTTCCTATTCATGTATATATCCAAATGCCTTTTAAATATTGTAATTGTAACTTCTATCAGATCACCTCTCAATCTCCTATGCTCCAGTGAAAATTGTTCCAGCATATGCAGCCTTTCTTTATAACTCAAATCTTCCATACCCATCAACATCCTGGTAAATTTCTTCTGAACCCTCTTCAGTTTCATAATACGTAGAACAAACAAACCCAAGACATTTCTTGCTTATATAAAACAATATTTACGTACATTTGAGGCACTGGAAGGATCTGATAACTGAATGGACCCCCATTTATCTTCAGCAGAAAGATCTTAGATGTTGGTCTTTCCCACTGTGCCTTAGAAGCAGCTGCCCCAAGTTTTAGTGCAGCCCAGAGCACATAACTCTGGATCATGGAATGTAGGAATGTATTAGTCTACATTTGATCAAGGCTAACTCCTTATGCTGGAAGACCAAGAGGTTTCAAGCAGAACAAAGAGCATCTTTCACTTAGTTGATGGTCTTCCAGATGCAGTTGA
Organism: Chiloscyllium punctatum; assembly: GCF_047496795.1. Lineage (NCBI taxonomy): Eukaryota > Metazoa > Chordata > Chondrichthyes > Orectolobiformes > Hemiscylliidae > Chiloscyllium > Chiloscyllium punctatum. Next base: position 16,937,269 of record NC_092743.1, read on the forward strand.
TAGTCGTCTCAAGGTGCATTCTTGGGAACAGACCATAGAGCACAGAGTCCTGCGTGATGGAGCTGCTCGGGACAAACATTGACAAGAGCCACTCATCTCTGTCCAGACTTCCTTTGCCAAGACACTTTCCAGAAGGACTACAACTACAAAAAGTACTTTATCCCTCTCCAGACATTACTCAATCAGTCCTCAAAACTGGTCTTGAGCAGCCATACTGATGTCCCTGATCCTCTTCTCACTTGCGGTGACCGAACCGATGTCTTTCAGAATCCTCCTGTCAGAACGCTGTCTGTTGGATACTGTTCTTCCTGATGACCACTGGATCCTCTGTGATCCCCTTCTCAATCATGGTTACTAAACTGACTTCTGTTAGAATCACTCTCAGTTGCTTCTCACCAGTGCCCTCTGTTTTATTGTCACAGAGTGATCTTGCAGATATCTCAGTCGGTGTAGTTTATTTCCTACAGAGGCATAAAATGAAATGAATATGAAAAATAAAACATTTTTCTTCTGTTTGCAAGCAGAGATGCTTTTAGTTTTTATTATTTTTGTTCTTTTTGCAATTAATGTTGAGCATTCCCCTGAAAACTTGCTGTTTGTGAAGTCTAATTTTCAAAGTGACCCATATTTAACCTCTTTATGATGAAAACAAAGCAATCACTCATTCAAAAGAATAAGCAAGGACAGAAAAAAGAAAAGAAAAACGTTTAATGATGAAGAATTTAAAACTCAAAGCGGTGAACATCAATTTACCTGAATTTTGACTGAATTCAGAAAGTCCGTGACCATTTAAGCTACTTTTCCATAGACTGATTTTGCAGAATTATGGCAGTTTTTTGAAGTTGTTGGAATCTTAACAGTGCAGGTTGTTCTACTTTTCAGGCAAATGTAGGGTTTCTTCCAATGATCAGTTTTCAGAGAGGTTAAGCTAAAGACAAGCTCAAGGAGCCAAATATCCTATCATTGATCCTAGTTCGCATGCCTTAAAGTAGCATTTCTTTCGAAGGCAAATATTTCAAGTTTGTTGGCATTTATTATGCAGAGGCAATGTTGCTGGTTCAGGCACATTTTCAGGATGGAAGAGAGAAGGATAACCAAAACTTTTTATGTGATAAGGTACCCAAAGACAGAAGCCTAATATGATGCTGCTCTTCTTCAAGCTGACAAGAGGCTTTAAAAAGATGACGAGGGAGTTCTAAGATGGCAGCGATCTGAGAGGTCTGCTTTGCTGAGCTCTGCATCTCAGCTCAGGCAAAGTAGCACTCTCAGCTCCCCAGTTAAATTATTTCTATGAAAATTCAGTGTTTACAGAGCTTCTGAACTTATAGAACTTATACAAATTCTGTTATAAAGTCTACTTGATCAAAGAAACACAACAAAAGGCTCCAGCAAGTCCCAACACACTGGGCACTCACCTGAGAAGTCGGTTACTTTCCCGGCTGTACCTGCAGCTCCCTCGACAGACCCACTGGAGTCGTTCATTCACCAGGCCCTGGCTACGGAGTTTGTGAACATTTGAGATATGATCGAGTCATTGATTGAAGATATGTTCTGCGTCAGACTGGACCCGGTCATGACCAAGCTCCACAAGCATGAGGATCAACTGGAAAGCCTAGGGCACGGAATGGAAGAAGTTGAGAGGAGGATCGCAACTTTGGAAACCGAGATTGATTCTACAAAAAAAACAAATCCAACCTTACAGGAACAAGTCGATGACCTGGAAAACACATGTAGGTGGAAGAGCATTCGCGTTGTGGTGTTGCCGGAGGAAGCAGTAGGTGACCAGCCAGCGAGCTTCTTTGAAAGCTGGCTGCCACGCTTTCAAGCCTGCGTTGGACCGAGTGAAAGTTGAAAGGGCCAGTGCCCTCGTCTGGTCCTAGTGCAACTCCACAGCTACAGGGACAAAGCTTAAGTTACGGAGGCCTCCAGAATAAAGGGACAGGATCCACAGGCCTTAATCTACCAAGGCTCCAAATTTAAGTTCTTCTAGGTCTTCTTTCCAACTATAATTCATAAAAGGAAGACCTTTAACGAAGCTAAGAGAAGATTGAGAGACTTTGATATCCAGCATTCCCTAAGGTACCTGGCAGTGCTTCACTTTACATATGATGCATTCTTTTGATTCTTCAAAAAAAGTGAAAATTTTTTGGACATTTTAAAATAGATTGGATAACTTAAAGGATGTGGACAATAGTGTTTCTTTTTTCCATTTCCTCTTTCACCTTTTTTTTAAGAAGATGTTGCTGAAATGTTTGTTCCTGATATTAATGAGTGATAATGTACATTTGGGGATGGGTAGAGTGTCTACTTTTAATTTCCTTGTTAAGATTTTTAAAAAATTTTTTCTTTCTCCTTTTTTTGGCCTGAGTCTGGGATGCGGCTCAAGCTGGAAGAAGATATGAGGGTATTTTTCGGATATGTAAGTGCCCTCTGTGGGCAGCGGGTAGAGCCACTTGTTCAGTGTTTTGTATTTGGTTTCGTTTTTTTTGTATATGTAGTTATTAGAGTGTTAGTTATAGTAGTTTTAGCTTATGTATTGTTTTGGTTTCTTGAATTTATTTTTGCATATGCTCAGCAGTTGATAAGTCAAATTCTTCCTTTTTGGAGATAAATGATGTTATAGAGAGTCATGGCTAATTGTGTCCTGGAATGTTACAGGAATCAGTTCCTCAGTTAAAAGGAGAAAGGTGCTTTCTAGTCTTAGAGAGAGTGGACATTGCCCTTTTACAGGAAACTCATCTCAATGATAAAGAACATTTGAAACTACAATGGGGTGGATTTGAAAGGGTGTACTTGTCTTCCTTTGATACTAGGAGCAGGGGAGTAGCCATACTCCTTAGGAAGAATCTTTCATTTAAGTTACAGATTAAAAATGATTATGGGTGGTTTATATCATTATATCAAATATCACTATTGTGGATCATGCTGCAGTATATTTAGAGACAGAGGTTAAGGGCAATGTTACGGGTGCTCAACACTGGCAAATGGATCCCTTTATTCTCAGGGACAGTAAGTTCATTAAATATTTTCTCAGTGAATTTAAGGTATTCTCATCTATTAATTTGGATATGGCTAGTAACCTGTCTATTCTTTGGGAGACAGCTAAGGCTTATGCCAAGAGAATAATTATTTCTTACTTTGCCAGTCAGAAATGACAGAAGGGGGAGCAACAATGCCTGCTCAAGGCTCAATTAAAGACTGCTGAAAAGGTGTATTTTGACAAACTATCTGTGGTTAAGCTTCAGCAGGTTACCGCTCTTTAGTTCACCTTGAATTCCGTGCTTACGCAGGCAGCAAGGAAGGAAATTTCCTTTGCGAAACAAAGACTGTTTGAACAAGGTGGGAGAAAGAATGCCAGGAGAAAGAATGCCTCCCAATTTAGTACCTCAATCAGGGATGGGACTGGGATAGTCACTTGTGACTCTAAAAAGATCAATGTAGCATTTTATACCAGTCTGAGCATTGTGAAGGAAGAAGGGCTAAGATGGAATCTTTCTTTAAGAACCTGGATCTTCCAAGTGTAACTTCTGAACAGACGTTCTTCCTTAATGTCTTTTTAACAGTACAAGAGGTGCAGGAGACTGTGAAACAAATGCAGAGTGAGAAGGGGTCTGTCCCTGACGGTCTCCTAGCGATTTTTACGAAGAATTTATAGGTATACTGTCGGTACCAATGTTAAACATATATAATTACTCATACAGTCAAGATTGGCTCCCACCATCCCTGAGAGAAGCTAATATTTCTCTCATTCTCAAGAAAGGGAAGACTCCAGAAGAAAGTGCCTCATATAGGCCCATCCTTTTGAAATCTGATTTTAAAATTTTCTCTAAGGTTTTTGAGTTAAGGTTGGAAACTGTGCGACCTTCTATTGTGAAGGAATGATCAGACTGGTTTTATAACAGGCCGTAGGTCCCCTAATAATATTCAGGAGGTTGCTGAATATGACTCAAGCTTCTCAGTAGCAGTCAGTTCAGGGATTAGTGGTCTCCTTGGATGCATAAAAGGCATTTGATTGGGTTGAGTGGCTATATCTTTTTTATCCCCTTTAGCGATTTGGATTGGAGGGGTTTTTATTGGGTGGGTGAGGGCCCTTTATACTGATCCTCTGGCGGCGGTTCTTACCAATGGTGTGAGGTCTACTAATTTTATTATCTATAGGGACAGTTAGCAAGCTATCCCCTCTTGCCGTTAATTTTTATGTTGGTGATTGAGCCGCTGGCAGAGGTGGTCTGTGGAGGTCCTAACATTGCTGCCCCGAAAGTAGGATCTAAACCACATAAGGTCTCATTATACGCAGGTGATGTTCTTGTTTTTACAGTGATCTCAGTGTCCCATTTAATACAACGTAATAATTTCTCAAAATTTCTCAAAATTTCTCAAAATCGGAGGCTATGTCTATGGGGAGTCTTAGGAGAATATTTGAGGTGGAGGGTGAATCACGGTTCCCCTTCAAATGGTCCCAGGAGGGTTTTCTGTATTTCAGCATCTTTGTTACACCTGTCTTTGGTTGTTTAAGGCAATTTTGCTCATTTGTTCAACAGGATTTAGCAAGATCTTCAGCAATGGGAGGCGCTTCCAATATCCTGGCTAGGCTGGTTAGCTGTTATCAAAATGAATGTTCTCCCTCGTTTGTTGTATCCTATGTGAATGCTCCACTTAATATTTTCTAGGCAAACATTCCAGAGACTTAATGGATGGTTTGACTCCTTTATTTGGCACTAGAGGCGACCTCTTATCAAGCTGTCTAAACTGCAGTTGCCTCAGGTGTGGGAGGAGTGGATTTTCCGGATATTAAAAGATACCAATTAAGTTCCCTTCTATCTTTTGTTAGTGACTGGGCTGTAAAGACCTGGCGTCAATATGGCTGGATATTGAGGCCTCCCAGGCAAAATGCCCCCTCATTAGCCTGCTGCTTTTAGAATTGAAGGCGGTCACGGAATATTGCCGTAATCCAATAATTATTAATACTGTCAAGGCATGGAGGGCAATGCGGCAGAAGGAGGGTGGTACATCCAAACACCCTTTCTTACCCCTATAGCTGATATGCCAGGCTTTCAGCCGGGGTTAATGGATCCTGGATTTAATCTCTGGGCAGCTCAGGGAATCTCCTGTTTGGGTGATTTATTTGAAGATGAAATCATGATGTTCTTTGACCAAATAATCCGTAAATATGGTTTAGCTAGCAAAGAACTTTCTCGCTTTTTTCAGGTCAGTGATTTTATTCAAAAAAGGACCATGCTTTTGACTGACCCCTGCAAATTTGTTCTGGAGAAGAGGGTGCTTCATGCTAAAAGTACTATTAGTAGAAGTATTATTACTGTTGTAAAAGTATTATACTATTACTAAAAGTACTCTATTAGTACTCTTTATCATATATTAGGAGGTGATGTTTCAGAAGACATTGAGCGGCTTTGTGTGGTCTGGAAAGATAGAATTAGGGGTCGAGATCTCTACGGAGACATGGGGAGACATCTGCAAGAATGCGAGGAAGATTACGATCTGCAATAGGACCCATGCCATGCAGCTGAAAATTTTGCATATGGCCCAACTGGCCCCAGAGCATCTCTCAAAATTTAAGGTAGGAGTATCTTCATTGTGTCCTAAGTGTAAAACAAGCATTGGCACTCTCACTCATTGTTTATGGCCTTGCTGCAGGCTCCGTATGTATTGGAGTGCTGTGGCAGGAGTTAAAGAGAGGGTCTTGGGGGCAGATGTTCCGATAGGCACCATCTCTCTTCTCCTGGGTCTACCCAATATATCTACTCTGGATGTTCATGGGGAAAACAAACCTTTTTAATATTCTTACTTTCTGTGCAAGGAAAAATATTCTCATGTGTTGGATCTCAGAAACACCCTGTTGGGCTGGCATGGGCTTATCGTGGAAAATATTCCTTTGGACTTTTTGACAAATATAGTACACTAGAAAACTGAAAAGTTTAATAAGGATATGGCAGCCCTTTCTGGACTATTTGAATGGAGATTTATCTGCCATCTTAACTAGGGCTTCTGTGTAACCATGATAGTCTCACCTAGTGTACATGATGCCCTTGGAGGAAGAATTTTGAATACATTTCTATGTAATACTTAAGGTTCTTGAAGGTCAGGAGCTAATTTTGTTTTGGTGCTGTGCTGAGCTGTTTCATTTATTGATATATTAATTACCTCTAGTGATCTGTCTATTTTGCACATGAGTAGAGTTGTATTTTGTTTGTGTCATATTTTTTTCTGTTATATTCATATAAAGTAATGTGTTTTCTCTCTTGTTGGTTTGTAGGTATTGTAAATTTTTTTTGTAATTTTACAAAAAAATCTTTCTTTCAATAAAAATATCTATAAAATAAAAAGATTACAAGAAGGCTTTAAAAGTTAACTTTCACAGCTCTGAGACAGAAGACACTAGGGTAGTCACTGGGACTTTAAACTAGTGACTCAGGGGAAGGAAAGGGGAAAATGACAAAGTATAATGGTAAATAAAAAGGCGAACAGAGGTTAGTGTGCAGGATGGTTTAACTATATGGCAGACTATGAAAGAAGTAACTCAGGAAATATTATTGGAGGTGTTGGAATTCATAAAGAGAGTACAAAAACTAGCGTGGGACACTTTACCTGAATCGTCGTAGTGTTGCACAAATCATCGCGAATGAATATGATTTGGTAGCCTCTTTGGAGACTCAGTTGCAGGATGATCGCGACTGTATGTATCCAGGGCTATCAGACTGTTTGGAAGGACAGACAGGAAAGTAAGGGAGGTGGTGTAGCTCTGATATTTAAGGAGGACATCAGGGCAGTGGTGAGAGATGATTTAGGTTTTAGGGAGAATAAGGTTGAATCCATTTGGGTGAAAACTAGAAATTCTAAGAAAAAGTCACTGATAGGTGTAGTCTATAGGCCACCAAATAATAATATCACATTGGGATGAGCAATGAACAAAGAAATAACTAATGCCTGTAAAAAAGGTATGGCAATTATAATGGGGGAATTTTAATCTATATGTCAATTGGTCGAACTAGGTCAGCCAAAAGACATTCAGCAAGGTGTCGCGCAAAAGGTTGCTGCATAGGATAAAGATGCAAGGCGTTGCGGGCAATGTATTAGCATGGATAGTTCCAGTGACTACCCTAGTGCCTTCTGTCTTAGAGCTGTGAAAGTTCACTTTTAAAGCCTTCTTGTAGTATTTTTATTTTATAGATATTTTTATTGACAGAAAGATTTTTTGTAAAATTACATAAGAATTTACAGCACCTACCAGCCAATAAGAGAGAAAACGCATTACTTTATATGGATAAAACAGAAAGGAAAGAGTGGGGATAAAAGAATGCTTTTCTGGTTGGCAATCAGTGACTACTGGAGTGCACGATGGATCAGTGTTGGGACTGGAATTACTTATAATTTACATAGATGACTTGAAGTTGGGGACCACATGTAGTGTGTCAAAGTTTGCGGAAGACACTAAGATGAGTGGTAGAGCAAAGTGTGCGGAGGACTGTGAGACTTTGCACAGGTACATAGATAGTTTAAGTGAATGGGCAAAGGTCTGGCAGATGCAGTACAATGTTAGTAAATGTGAAGTCATCCATTTTGACAGGAAGAACAGTCAAAACCACTATTACTCAAAAGGTGAAAAATTGCAACATGTTGCTGTACAGGGGACCTGGATGTCATTGTGCATATATCAAATCTGCAGGTGCAACAAGTGATGGAAAAATGAATTTTGTCTTCATTGATAAAGGGATTGCGTTGAAAAGCAGGAAGGTTATGTTGCAACTATATATGGTGCTGTTGAGGCCACACCTGGTGCATGTAGTTTTGGTCTCCTTACTTGAGAAAGGATTTGCTGGCACTAGAGAGGGTGTAGATGAGGTTCACTAGGTTGATTCTGAAGTTGGCTGATGAGGAGACTGAGTAGATTTAGGACTGAATTGAGAAGGAACATCTTCACCCAGAGGATTGTGAATCTCTGGAATTCCCTGCCCAGTGAAGTGGTTGAGGCTTCCTCAGTTTTTAAGGCTAAGTTAGAAAAGTTTTTGAACAGTAAAGGAATTAAGGGTTGCGGTGAGAGGGTGGGTAATTGGAGCTGAGTCCATGAAAAGATCAGCCATGATGATATTGAATGGCGGAGCAAGCTCGAAAGAGCTGGAGTAGGGTCATCTGGTCCTTTTTCTTATGTTATGTTCAAAGAAAATAGTGAAATCATCACAGGACCATGTCAATCAGTAGCCACTGTGACTTGTAATCGGCACAAAAATACAAAAACAAAACTCACAATGATACCTGATAACCATATGATATGAAAGGACCTGCCTCTTCTCGATTGATTTCTTCAGCCATCAGCAGTATGCAGCTCACCCATTCCCAAAGAATTTGCTGCTTGTCTATCATCTAACACAGATGGAAAGATGCCACTGCCAAATCTTTGTTGAAAGAACATGTGCAATGATAAATGCAGCAATGACAGAGCAGTCCATTTAACAAGAGTTACTGGAAGACCCTTTAGAGACAATAATCTAGGAAAGAATTATCAATTACTCTGACAAAAAAGATTAATTAGGTAGTCCAGAATGCATTTGTTAAAGGTTTGGAGATTTAGTTGGGATAAAATGACCATCATTAACCAAGGGCGTTAAGGGTAAAATCAAATTGAAAGAAAAAAATCATACAATGTGGCAAGGATTAGTGGTAAACCAGAAGCTTGAAAATCATAGAGTCATACATGTACAGCATGGAAACGAACCCTTCAGTTCAACTCATCCATGCCAACCGGATATCCTAAATTAATCTAGTCCATTGCCAGCATTTGGCCCATTTCCCTTTAAAGCCTTTAATGTTCATTTACCCATACCTTTTAAATGTTATGATTTGGAGATGCCGGTGTTGGACTGGGGTTTTTCAAAGTTAAAAATCACACAACACCAGGTTATAGTCCAACAGGTTTAATTGGAAGCACACTAGCTTTCGGAGCGACGCTCCTTCATCAGGTGACAATTACCTGATAAAGGAGCGTCGCTCCGAAAGCTAGTGTGCTTCCAGTTAAACCTGTTGGACGATAACCTGGTATTGTGTGATTTTTAACTTTTAAATGTTGTCATTGTATCTCCCCCACTTTCTGTGGCAGCTCATTCCATATAAGCACCACCCTTTGTGTGAAGAACTTGCCCCATAGATACCTTTTAAATCTTAACCCCTCTCACCTGAACATTTGCCCTCTGGATTTGGACTCTCCTACCTTGGGGAAAAGACTTTGACTGTTCACCCTATCCAAGCCCCTTATGATTTGCTAAACAACTTGTAAGGTCACCCTTCAGCCTCTAGGAAAAGTAGCCTCAGCCTATTCAGCCTCACATTCATCGAAATTAAACTCCACCTGCCATTCCTTGGCCCATTGACTTTTCTGAGCAAGGTCCCATCGTACTTCTTTGCTGTCCACTGTACCACAAATTTTGATGTCATCTGTAAACCTACTATCCATATCTTGTATATTTACATCCAAATTAATTATATAAATGACAAAAAGTAGTGGACCCAGCAGTGGCACACCGCTGGTCACAGGCCTCCAGTCTGAAAAGCAACCCATAGTCACCACTTTCTGTTTCCTACTTTCTAGCCAATTTAGTATCCAAATGGCTAGTTCTTCCTGTATTCCATATGCTCTAACCTTGCTAACCGGTCTACCGTGTAGAACCTTGTTGATCACCTTACTGAAGTCCATATAGACAATATCCATCACTTTGCCTTTATCAATCTTCTTTGTCAATTCTTCAAAAAACTCAAACAAGTTTTTAAGACTCAATTTCCCATTCACAAAGCTATGTTGACTATCCCTAATCAGTCCTTGCCTTTCCAAAAACATGTAAATCCTGCCCCTCAGAATCCCCTCCAATAACTTACCACTGACATCAGGTTCACCGGTCTATGGTTCCTTGTCTTTTCCTTACCACCTTTCTCATTAAATGGGGACAAGGTAAAGGGGTGTCTGGAAAGTGGGAAGCCTTCAAAAAGTGAGATAATAAGAGTCTAGAAACAGTATGTTTCAGTTAGTGTGAAGGGTTTAGGTTTCGTGCATACTGGATGACTAGTGAAATTGAGGCTCTTGTCAAGAAAAAGAAGGAAATGAATCCCAATAAGGTAATCATTCCTTTCTTATTTCTCAGTTCCACCCAAATGACTTCACTGGATGTTAGCCAACCTCCTTCTGGATTAGTGGTGCTGGAAGAGCACAGCAGTTCAGGCAGCATCCGAGGAGCAGTAAAATCGACGTTTCGAGCAAAAGCCCGTCATCAGGAAAACAGGGCTTTTGCCTGAAACGTCGATTTTACTGCTCCTCGGATGCTGCCTGAACTGCTGTGGTCTTCCAGCACCACTAATCCAGAATCTGGTTTCCAGCATCTGCAGTCATTGTTTTTACCTAGTTAGCCAACCTCCTATCTTCTGGCATCTCACCTGAGGCTAGTGATGATGCAAGTATTCAGCAAGGGGCCCAGTAATCACTTCCTCAGCTTCTCACAAAGTTCTTGATATACACCTGATCAGGTCCTGGAGATTTATCCACCTTTATACATTCTAAGCCATCCAGTATCTCTGTAATATGGACACTTTCAAGTATCACTATTTATTTCCGCAAGTTCTCTAGCTTCCATATCCTTCTCTACAGTAAAAACTGAAGTGGAATACTCATTTAATATTTCATCCATTTCCTGCGGTTCCGCACATAGGTGGTCTTGCTGATCTTTAAGGAGCCGTATTCTCTCCCTTGTTACTTTTTTGTTCTTAAGTTACTTGTAGAATCCCTTTGGATCTCCTATCTGTCAAAACTATCTCATGTTCTCTTTTCGTCCTCCTGATTTCCCTCTTAAGTATACACTGTTTGACCTTATAGTCTTCTAGGGATTCATTTCCTTCTTTTTCTTGACAAAAGCCTCAATTTCACTAGTCATCCAGTATTCCCCACACCTAAACCCTTCACACTAACAAAAACATACTGTTTCTAGACTATTGTTATCTCACTTTTTGAAGGCTTCCCACTTTCCAGACACCCATTTACCTGCAAATATCTGTCCCCAATCAACTTCTAGCTTAATGCTGTCAAAAATGGCCTTCCTCAAATTCCGAACTTTAACTTTTAGATCAGATCTATCCTTTTACATAACTATTAGAAACTATTAACAAAACTGATAGAATTATGATCACTGACCCCGAAGTGCCAGCCCACTGACACCACAGTCATCTGCCCTACCTTATTTCCCAAGAAAAAGTCAAGTTTTGCTCATTCTCTGGTAGGTACATGTACATAGTGAATAGGAATATTTTCTTGTGGACGCTTAACAAATTATACTTCTTCAAGGCCTTCACAGTAAAATAGTCCCAATCTGTGGAAAGTTAAAATCCCCTACCATTATGACTCTGTTCTTCTTACGGATAACTGAGATCTCCTTACAAATTTGCTTCTCAATTTTCTGCTGACATTTGAGGAGTCTATAGCACAATCCCAATAAGGTAATCATCCCTTTATTATTTCTCAGTTCCACCCAAATGACTTCACTGGATGTACTCCCTGGAATATCCTTCCTAAGTACAGCTATAATGTTATTGCTAACTAGAAATGCCACTCCCACTGTTCTTTTGCCCCTTTTTCTGTCCTTCCTATAGCATCTATACACTGGAATATTAAGGTGCTCGCCCAGTCCGTCCCTGATCAACGTATCTGTAATAGTTATGTTATCTAAGTACCATGTTCCCAAACATGCCCTGAGTTCATCTTCTTTCCCTGTCAGACCTTTTGCATTTAAATGGCTATAATTTTAATTTATCAGTACGAGCTAATTCTCTGCCATGCTTCTGCCTGCCTTGACTGTCTTGGACCTTTTCTCAACTGCACCAGCCTCAGGCTGACCTCCTTTCTCACTATCTCCGAGGGTCCCCCCATTCCCTAACCCCCATTCCCCCTGCCCCATGTGTCTGTTTAAATTCCTCCCGAGTACCGCTTGCAAATCTCCCCTCAAGTATATTAATCCACTTGCAATTCAGGTGCAACCCACCCTTCTTGTGCAGGTTCATAGCTCCTTGAAAGTGGAGTTGCAGCTAGATAGGATAGTGAAGAAGGCGTTTGGTATGCTTTCTTTTATTGGTCAGAGTATTGAGCACAGGAGTTGGGATGTCATGTTGCAGCTGTACAGGGCATTTGTTCGGCTACTTTTGGAATATTGTGTGAAATTCTGGTCTCCTTCCTATCAGAAAGATGTTGTGAAACTTGAAAGGGTTCAGAAAAGAATTACAAGTATGTTGCCAGGGTTGGATGATTTGAGCTATAGGGAGAGGCTGAACAGGTTGGGGCTATTTTCCCTGGAGCTTTGGAGGCTGAGGAGTGACCTCAAAGAGGTTTACAAAATTATGAAGGGCATGAATAGGATAAATAGACAGAATATTTTCCCTGGGGTGGGGGAGTCCAGAACTAGTGGGCATAGGTTTAGGGTGAGAGGGAAAGATATAAAAGAGACCTACGGGGCAACTTTTTCTCACAGAGGGTGGTACGTGTATGGAATGAGCTGCCAGAGGAAGTGGTGGAGGCTGGTACAATTGCAACATTTAAAAAGGCATTTGAATGGGTATATGAATAGGAAGGGTTTGGAGGGATATGGGCCAGGAGCTGCAAGTGAGACTAGATTGGGTTACGATATGGACGGGTTGGACCGAAGGGTCTGTTTCCATGCTGTACATCTCTATGACTCTAAGAAGTTCCAATGATCCAAAACTATGTGTCGTTTTCTCTGCACCAGCTCCTCAGCCATGCATTCATCTGCTCTATGCTCCTCTCCTATTCTCACCAGAACATGGCACCAGAGGTAATCCATATGTTACTATCCTTGAGGTCTACTTTTTAACCTTCTATATTCTCTCCTCAGAACCTCATCCATGTCTCTTCCTGTGTCACTGGTAGCAATGTGTACAATGACTTCCTGCTAATCACTCTCCCCTTTGAGAATACTCTGCATCCTGTCCAAGATATCCTTAACCCTGATACCAGAGAGGCAGCACACCATTCTGATGTCTCGCTTTCAGCTGTAGAAGTGTCTGTTTGTGCCTTTTACTCGAGAGTTCTCTATCACAATTGATTGCTTGGAACCTGATGTCCCCCTGGTTGTCAGTGCTATATTCTCCTAAGATATCCCATCTTCCAGACTGTATCTATGGTATTTCTACCTTCCTGAATCTGCCTTCCATGATACCCCTGGCTCCTGTAAATTCCTTATTGCTGATAATTGCAGCTCTAATCAATCCATCCAATTTGATAGGATTTGTAAATAAACTTTCTGCAGACATAATCAACAAGAACTTTGAAATTCTCCCTAATCTCCCACATCCACAGGAAGAGCACATCACTCTACTAAAAACCATCTTTGCACCTTAACAATCAACAGATCCAGAAAATAGCACAGTTTTACTTCTCTAAAACACTGCTCTAGGATAACTTAGTACCTATTTTACACCGGTGGTGTATCTGCCAGTGAGAGGCAGCTCAAATCATCTGCATTAGCCACTTGGCTTCCTGCATGGTATTCTAACTTGTACGTACTGACGATGAGGGTCCAATGCTGAATTTCACTGGAAGTTATGGGGGGCCTGGTCTTTCTATCAGGGATTTGTGATCTGTTGCTATGACAAATTCTGCAAAGGTACTGATGGCATTTCCTCACACCAAAGGTGACCGCCAAAACCTTCCTTCTCTATTTGGGCATATTTGCATTTGGCATCAGCCAAAGTCCGGGAACCAATGCTATCTTGCGTTCCTCTCCGTTGGGTCACCAATGAGCCAACACTACCCTGATGCTATACATCATCAGGGAGCCATCGTATGTCAGCTCCACCTTTCTGCTCAGAACGTAGTAGGCCAAAACCTTAGATTATGTGTAAGCCGATTTTATTGACTCTGTAACCCAATAACTCACTTGGGCTGCCTAGAATACATATTTTTCCCTTCTAAAGTGAACACCAGCCTGGGAGAAACATTTAAGCACTATGTCCAAGCTCTCTTTATTTGTCTTCCCTGTTATTAGTCATACTACACCAGGTTATAGTCCAACAGGTTTATTTGGAAGTACAAGCTTTTGTAGTGCTGCTCCTTCGTTAGGTATCTAGTGGGGCAGGATCATAAGATACAGAATTTATAGTAAAAGATCGTGTCATATAATTGATGCAATATATTGAACATACCTAGATTACTGTTAAGTCTTTAATCACTTAGAATGGGTTGCAGGTTTAGATTCACTAATATGTAAATCCCAGAACTTCTTTCAAGTCACATTCCTGAGCTAACTTAAGGTTTTATTTAAAAAAAGGTGACATCTCAGCTCAGACAATGTATTAAAGGTATGAGGTTAGAGTCTGTCTGTACTCCAATTCTTGAGTCAGACTGGTCCTATTTCCAAAGTAGGAATTTATAAAATGTCACATGGACTGACTTCCTACTTTTGCTTTTTGAACAAAACAGAATGTATCTGTAACCAAAAGAGAAAATGCTGGAAAATCCCAGCAAGTCTGGCAGCATCTGTAAGGAGAGAAAAGAGCTGACGTTTTGAGTCTAACTGACCCTTTGTCAAAGCTAAAAAAAGGGAGAAATAGGGAGGTATTTATACTAGGCTGAGAGAAGGTGAATCATGGCTCCAGAAGCAAAAGATTTACATACTAATGAATCGAAACCTGCAACCCATTCTAAGTGATTAAAGGTTAACATCAATTTAGGTTTGTTCAATACATCACATCTGTTGTATAACACTTGGATCTTTTACTGTAAATTCTGTGTCCTATGATCCTGACTCACTAGCTACCTGATGAAGGAGCGGCGCTCCGAAAGCTTGTGCTTCCAAATAAACCGGTTGGACTATAACCTGGTGTTGATGATTTTTAACTTTGTCCAGCCCAACACCAACACCTCCATATCATGGCTTTCCCGTTATTGGTATGTCATCCAGATAAATGGCAACCTGGAGTAGCCCTTGTAAACTGTTCTCCATGGTCAGCTGGAAAAGGGCACAGGTTGATGATACCTCAAATGGCAGTCTTGTATATTGGTATAAACCATCATGGGTATTAATTGTAGCATATTTCTGGGACTTCTCATCCAATCAAAATTACAGGTAGGCATAGCTCATATCTAGCTTCGTAAAAGACAGCCCCATTGCCAACTTTGCGTACAAGCCCACTATGCGAGGGATTGGGTATTTATCCAGCTGCAAGATATGGTTTACTGTTTGCTTAAAATCCTCACAAAGGTGAACTGTGCCATCAGGCCTCACAATCTGAATGACTGGTGCTGCCCATTCTGCAAATTGCAGTGGTCTAATGATTCGTTTGCTCTCCAGTCTCCTGATTTCCACCCCTGCTTTTGCCCACAAAGATAGTGGCACAGGGCTGGCCTTACAAAATCCCAGAATTGATTCCTGGTCAACATGTAAAGTGGTTTTGATTCCTTTGATAGTCCCAAGCCCTTCCTGAAAATCTCCTGGGTATTTCCTCAGACTTCACTGAGGTAGTCATTTTCTAATCGAAACACATTGAGCCAATCTCAGCGAATCTTTCTCAACCAATTCCACCCCAATAGGCTTGGGCCCGAGACTTTTACGATCATCAGTGGTAACTGCACCAACTGCTTCTCATAAGAGAGCAGAATTGAAGTTGTGACCTTCACCTGCAATGGTTCCCCAGTGTATATTCTCAGTCTGGCTGAGGTATTGCGCAAACTTAAGGGTTAGAGTCCCGATCAAGAAAGACTCTACAACCACAGATACAGCTGCATTGGTATTGACCTCCATGAGAACTGGGTAACCATTTAACCAAAAACTAATTTTAATCAGTTCTGATTTGGATGTCGTTAAGCAATTTAATTGTTCCAACCCACATGTAGGGTGTGCACTCATAGGGTATCAGCCTATGAGTTTTCTTACTCAAGTCAGGACTTGTAGGGTTTTTTTGCTGCCTCGAATCTGCATGCCAGTAGCAACTACAACAGCTTACCAGTCTAGATCCCGAAGAACATTTTAGCTACTTGGCCGAAGCTTGGCTTTGTTATGGGGTTCTGCTATGGGCTGGCCCAAGGACCCTCTGCTCAGGATAGGCTCTGCAATTGCCTATACCCAAATGGTGTTCCCCAAGCTTTTCAGACAGGTGAGGGAATCCACTTCCATTGGTCTGTCAGCATCTCATTCAGAGGTTAACCCAAAATTGCATGCCTCTCCCAGTTGTCTCAAATTTGTCAAAATTCCTGATGCGGATTCCCCTGGTTCTCTAACAGCTGAATAAAACCGATAGCGTCACAGAATTAGAGGAGGTTTGTAGTCATAATATTCTTTAACTAACTCCGTCAATTCTTGGATGCTTATCCCAACTCCAAGATAACTGGTGCAAGCAATGTTCTTCAGGCACGTACTATCCCACTCTTGTTGCCACTGAAATAACCTGCACAGATGCTGATATCTTGTCACCAAGTCACCCTATATTTACTTGTACACAGTACACTGGCTATGGCCAGCCAGCTCAGCATTAGTTTACGCACTAACTGCGGTAGTGCTTATATTTTCCCCAGCACCCATGATGTTATGTGTGCGCAGGTGTGAGACACAGTGAACGATAACAGGAGTACAAATCTTTATTCAATTTCCACCACCAGGAAGAACGGAGACACCCAAGTGGCCAGTGACAAGCAGTGTCCTTCTCAGAGGGCAATGCTGCGTGATCAAACAGTGAAGGGGAGGGCAGGGATTAAATCAACATAGAGTTGGAGGAGGAAATAATGCACTCCACTCCCTGTGGTACCCACGTTTCCCTGAAAATCTCGAGGATGTTGGTGGATACCATGTGCTCCTTCTCCAGGGACACCCGGCTTCTAACATAACCGTGGAAGAGGGGCAGGCAATTGGCTTGCTGCCTGATTCTGTTTATGGCCAGTTTGGCCATGCTCAGGAGCAGACCCATGAGGAGGTTCTCTGACCTACCCTCCCTGCTCCGCACTGGGTGCCCAAAGGTCCGGAAGGTAACCTTCTGTTTATATTGGTCAGCCAAGGCTTTCCTGGTTGGCCCAGGTTAACAACTCCAATAAAGGATCTTATAGTCAACAAGATCCACTTTGTTCCAATCACTACACCATGTCTGTGTCGGTTTTGTTCGGGTGCTTTTGTTTCCTCCCACAGTCCAAACATGGATCCATCCATTTAGATGGATCGGCCATGCTAAATTGCCCATAGTGTTCAGGAATGCAGTGGCTAGATGGATTAGCCATGAAAATGCAGGGTTACAGGTATAGGGTAGGGGGGTGGATCTGGGTGAGATGCTCTTCGGTGGGGACTCAATGGATGAAATGACCTGTTCCACACATGTAGGGATTCTATGAAACACAATAAGTTTCATTTGAAAAAAAATGTATATGGGGCTAATAGTCAATAAGTCTCCTGACTGGATAAGTTGCATCCTAGGATTTTAATGAAAGTAGCTACAGAAATAGTGAAAGCACTGATGGTAATCGTCCAAGAATTCTTAGACTTTGGAATAAGGCCAGAGGACTGGAAAACTACCAATGTAGAATGGAGACAGTAAGGTCTGCAGATGCTGGAGATCAGAGTTGAGAGTGTGGTGCTAGATAAGCACAGCAGGTCAGCCAGCATCCGAGGAACAGGAACATCGATGTTTTGGGCCAATGTAGCATGTTTAGTTAAAAAGGAGGGAAATCAAGCACAGGTCATTTGGCTTAACATCTGTCTTTCAGAAAACACTAAGAGACTATTATTAAGGATGTAATGGTAGAACATTTTGAAACACGTAACAGTAAGCAGAGATAACAAGGCTTCGTAAAGGTGAAATCACAAGTGACAGATCTATTACAAATCTTTGAAGTGGTAACATACAGGATTGATTAACAGGAATCAGTGGATGTAATCCATTTAGATTTCCACAAGGCTTTGACAAAGTGCTGCACAAAGGTTTACTTAAATAAATAAACGCCCATGGTTTTGGGATTGAATATTAGCATAGATAGAGGATTGATTAACTAAGAGCTGGGATAAAGGGGGCATTTTCAGGATGACAGCCTGTAACTAGTGGAATGTCACAGGGATCACAATTCTTTACAATAGTTTATGTGAAGGAAGTGGATTAAGTGTTCTTGCAGCCTGTGCAGACAAAAGCAGAGGCTGCAGAAGGAATGAGCAAACTGACCAGAGCATTATGGTACAGGGGCCATTCAGTGAGGGAATAAAAAGGAATGTAGTAGTAGACGACAATGTAGTAAGAGTAAATTAGATTCTCAACAGCCTAATAAAATAGAGAGCTGCTGTCAGGCCTGTCAGGACAACTTATTTAAGATTCCATCAAGAAAGTATCAGTTGGCACAGGTGACATTGTCTACCTGCATTTATCAGACTTTAATGACATAAGAACATGAGTAGACATTGAGTTGAGCCGGCGCTGCCATTTATTACAATCATAGTTGATTGAACACTTAATTGCCTTTTCCCACACAATTTTCATAATGCATTATTGGCAATCAGAAATCTTTCAATTTCTACTTTATACTCAAATGACTCGGCTTCTGCAGCTTTCTGGAATAGAGAATTCCAAGATTCATGACCCTCTCAATAAAATAAAATTTCTCATCGCGATCCTACGCGACATTGCCTCTTATTTTTAAAATGTGTCTCCTGCTTCTAGACTCCCTATCCATGGGAAGTATCTTACCTGCATCTACATTTAAATATTTTGTCAGTTTCAATTACATCAACTCGCATTCCTCTAAAGAACACCGGCCTAGTTTGCCCACTTTGTCTTCCTGGAGTAGTCCTGTCATCTGGGAACAAATCTGGTGAACTTTTGTTGCACTCTCTCTTCACTGTTACTGTATTCAAATCCACTTTTGATAACGGCTAACATTCTGTTTGCCTTCCCAGTAGCTTGCTGCATCTGCATGTTAGCCTTCAGTGATTTAATGACAAGGATATCTAGGTTCTTTTGTATACCTACACTTTCCAACCTATTACCATTTTAAAAAAAGTACATCTGTTTCTTCTACCAAAGTGTGTAACCTCACATTTTTGGATATTATATTTCATTTGTCATGTTCTAGCCCATTCATTAAGCCTGACCCAAATCGTCCTGCAGCCACATTCCAGCTTCTTCACAATACACATTCCTTATTAACTTATTGTCAACCGCAATTTTTACAATGAAGTAAACGTTTTATCATCCAGTACCTATGGGACCAGGACTGTGCCGATTGTTCACATATTCTGGATAATCAAGAGGTCTAAATAAACAATGTAATAACACACAGTAAGTAATAGAAATGTAATATGGGGGTATACACGTACTGTTATACTTCATTTATGGCATAAATCACTTAAAAATAATGCAACTTTGCCTTAAATAAAACTTGCCAATAGACAGCCTTCACTTGCACCCTCGACTGACTACTCTGACATCATGGTAGATTGAGGAGAAATTGACTTGAAATTGAATCGAATGTTGATATTTTTTGTGGTAGTTCAATTGAACAAGTATATTTACATTGAGCTAAATAACTTAAAAATGTAATAATTGGATGGAACAATACAATAAACTTTGCAGGATTTGAGGTATATTTTTGCTGGCTTATCAAATGTGCTGGTTCATAAGATGCCAATTAAAACAAACTTTGCTGTATTACGTCTGATTACCAACTCCAAATCATCAATGAATATCGTGGACAGCTGGGGTCAAGTACTGATCGTTATGGTAACCTACTAATCACAGCCTGGCATTTGTTCCAACTCTATGCTTTCCATCTATTATCCAATCATTAATCCATGCCGGTACATTATTTCCTGTACTATGTACTTCAAATTTTTCTAACCATCCTCCTTTGGGGGATTTATTAAAATCCTTTTGAAAATCCAAAGTACTAGATCCGTCAACTCTCCTTTATCAATTTTGTTCATAATGTGTTAAAGAACTCTAACAAGATCATCAAACACAAGTTCTCATGCACAAATCCATGTTGATTATGCTCAATCATATCACTGTTTTCCAAGAGTCTATTTATCACATCCATTATAATAGATTCTAGCACTTTTCCTACTGCTCATGTAAGGCCAACAGATCTGTATTTTCTTGTTTCACACTCCCTTCATAAATAGTGAGGTGCTATTCAGTACCTTCTAATTCACAGAAATCATGTGAGAATCTTTAGAAATTTGGAAGATTATCAACAATGCATCAGCTATTTCTATAGCCTCTTTATTCAACACTCTGTGATGAAGACCATCAGTTCATAGGGATTTATCAACTTTCATCCCCACTAATTTTGCCATTCTTACCAATGCTAATTTCCTCCAACTCCTCATTGTTCCCAATCACTTGGGTCTCTAGTTCTGGAATTTTTTTTTACTTTCCTGTGAACAAGACACAAAGAATCATTTGGCCCAGCTGCCATTTCTCTCTTCCCCATTGTAAATTTTCATGATTCTGCCTGTAACGGATCTACTTTATTTCAGCAGAAAGTTCCTTTTTTACATGTCTATACAAGAGTTTACAGTCAATTTTTATGCATTTGCTATATTCCATTCATATTCTATGTACCCTTTTATTTGCTCAGCTTTTCTTGGTCAGTCTTTGCTGTATGCAGAAAACTTCCCTACCTTCAAACTTATAGCTATATCTAGAAACATTATATAACTTTCTTATAATCTTAGATATTCCTGAACTTGCTTTGTTAATGATGATTGACCTTTTTTTGTGTTTTGCACTTCGAAAGAATGTGCCCCTTGTTGTTTCTTAGTTCCACTCAAACAGGTTCCACAATTTGTTCTTCAGAGCCTCCCTTACTAATGTACTGATTCCATTTTTTATTATCAGTGCAACTCCTACTTCCTTTTCATTCATGTCTGTCCTTAAGTATCAAAGATCCTTGAATATACCTTTCTTTGTCCTTGTCACCGTGAAGCCATGTTTCTGTAATTGCAGCTAGAAAATTCCCATTAATTTCTCTTTTGTGTCATTGGATTATCTATCTTGTTGCAAATACAGTGTGCATTTGGGTAGAGTGCTCTTATTCGCTTATGAAGCAATGAAAATCTTTCTAACAATCAATTTGGATATGATGTCACGGTCTAACTTGGCCATGCCAACCAAATAGCCCAGGACAATCTAGTCCCACTTGGCCCATATCCCTCTCAACCCTTCCTATTTACATACCCATCCAGATGCCTTTTAAATATTGCAATTGTACTAGCCTCCACCACTTTCTCTGGCAGCTCATTCCATGCACACAGCAACCACTGCATGAAAAAGATGCCCCTTAGCTCCCTTTCATATCCTTTCCCTCTCAACCTAAACCTATACCCTCTAGTTCTGGACTGTCCCACCCTAGGGAAAATACTTTGTCTATTTATCCTATCCATGCCCCTCATGATTTTATAAACCTCTATGAGGTCACTTCTCAGCCTTCGATGCCCCAGCCTATTCAGCCTCTCCCTATAGCTCAAATTCTCTAACCTCTAACCCTGGCAACATCCTTGTAAATCTTTTCTGAACCCTTTCAAGTTTCACAACAGCCTTCTGATAGGAAGGAAACCAGAAGTGCATGCATTATTTCAAAAGTAGCCTAACCAATGTCGTTAGAACCACAACATGACCTCCCAATTCATTTAAATTGCAATTCATTTAAATTGCATTTACTGAAAAATCCCAAATGTGCTAAGAATTACAATTACAACCAATACAGCTTCACAGTGACTGATATCCCAGAGGTAAATTAAGCACTTGATATCTGAGAAAAGGGTTCAGGATTAGTGGTGCTGGAAGAGCACAGCAGTTCAGGCAGCATCCAAGTAGCTTCGAAATCGACGTTTCGGGCAAAAGCCCTTCATCAGGAATAAGGGCCTGAAGCGTGGAGAGATAAGCTAGAGGAGGGTGGGGGTGGGGAGAAAGTAGCATAGAGTACAATGGGTGAGTGGGGGAGGAGATGAAGGTGATAGGTCAAGGAGGAGAGGGTGGAGTGGATAGGTGGAAAAGAAGATAGGCAGGTAGGACAAGTCCGGACAAGTCAAGGGGACAGTTACTGAGCTGGAAGTTTAGAACTAGGGTGAGGTGGGGGAAGGGGAAATGAGGAAACTTTGAAGTCCACATTGATGCCCTGGGGTTGAAGTGTTCCGAGGTGGAAGATGAGGCGTTCTTCCTCCAGGCGTCTGGTGGTGAGGAAGCGGCGGTGAAGGAGGCCCAGGACCTCCATGTCCTGGGCAGAGTGGGAGGGGGAGTTGAAATGTTGAGCCACGGGGAGGTGTGGTTGATTGTTGCGGGTGTCCCGGAGATGTTCCCTAAAGTGCTTTGCCAGGAGACGCCCAGTCTCCCCAATGTAGAGGAGACCGCATCGGGAGCAACGGATACAATAAATGATATTAGTGGATGTGCAAGTAAAACTTTGATGGATGTGGAAGGCTCCTTTAGGACCTTGGATAGAGGTGAGGGAGGAGGTGTGGGCGCAGGTTTTACAGTTCCTGCGGTGGCAGGGGAAAGTGCCAGGATTGGAGGGTGGGTTGTTTGGGGGCGTGGACCTGATCAGGTAGTCGGGGAGGGAACGGTCTTTGCGGAAGGCGGAAAGGGGTGGAGAGGGAAATATATCCCTGGTAATGGGGTCTATTTGGAGGTGGCGGAAATGTCGGCGGATGATTTGGTTTATGCGAAGGTTGGTAGGGTGGAAGGTGAGCACCAGGGGCGTTCTGTCCTTGTTACGGTTGGAGTGGTGGGGTCTGAGGGCGGAGGTGCGGGAGGTGGACGAGATGCGTTGGAGGGCATCTTTAACCACGTGGGAAGGGAAATTGCGGTCTCTAAAGAAGGAGGCCATCTAATGTTTTCTGTGGTGGAACTGGTCCTCATGGGAGCAGATCCGGTGGAGGTGGAGGAATTGGAAATACGGGATGGCATTTTTGCAAGAGGTAGGGTGGGAAGAGGTGTAATCCAGGTAGCTGTGGGAGTCGGTGGGTTTGTAAAAAATGTCAGTGTCAAATCGGTCGTCATTAATGGAGATGGAGAGGTCCAGGAAGGGGAGGGAGGTGTCAGAGATGGTACAGGTAAATTTAAGGTCAGGGTGGAATGTGTTGGTGAAGTTGATGAATTGCTCAACCTCCTCGCAGGAGCACGAGGTGACGCCATTGCAGTCATCAATGTAGCGGAGGAAGAGGTGGGGAGTGGTGCCGGTGTAATTACGGAAGATCAACTGCTCTACGTAGCCAACAAAGAGACAGGCATAGCTGGGGCCCATACGTGTGCCAATGGCTACCTCTTTGGTCTGGAGGAAGTGGGAGGATTCAAAGGAGAAATTGTTCAGGGTGAGGACCAGTTCGGCCAAACGAATGAGAGTGTCGGTGGAAGGGTACTGTTGGGGATGTCTGGAGAGGAAAAAATGGAGGGCTTGGAGGCCCTGGTCATGGCGGATGGAGGTGTAGAGGGATTGGATATCCATGGTGAAGATGAGGCGTTGGGGGCCAGGGAAACGGAAGTCTTGGAGGAGGTGGAGGGCGTGGGAGGTGTCTCGAACGTATGTGGGGAGTTCCTGGACTAGGGGGAATAGGACAGTGTTGAGGTAGGTGGAGATGAGTTCAGTGGGGCAGGAGCATGCTGAGACAATGGGTCGGCCAGGGAGGTCAGGCTGGTGGATCTTGGGAAGGAGGTAGAACCGGGCAGTGCGGGGTTCCCGGACTATGAGGTTGGAAGCTGTGGGTGGGAGATCTCCTGAGGTGATGAGGTTCTGTATGGTCTGGGAGATGATGGTTTGGTGATGGGGCGTGGGGTCATGGTCGAGGGGGCAATAGGAAGAGGTGTCCTCGAGTTGACGTTTGGCTTCAGCGGTGTAGAGGTCAGTGCGCCAGACTACCACTGCGCCCCCTTTATCCGCTGGCTTGATGGTGAGGTTGGGATTGGAGCAGAGGGGTGTCAATTCAACGATTGTAGCATTTAAAGAATGGGTTGATAATATCATAAAGAATTGACATGTAACTTATGACAAGTACACAAATGATTGCTTGGTAGTGCAGAGCATGAACATTGATAAAAGGAGACAAGAAGTCAAAGTACAAGACAAAATGTTTCAGGTTCTTGCCTCCTGTTAGCAACTCTTAACGCAACTCAAGGAGAAAGCAGTAAGACTTGGAAACTAATGCACTGATTGTATTGTTCGAGTTGGAGAATTATGTGTCATTTGCCAGTTTTACTGCGTTTTCCTACTGGGAAACTATGACTAATGTTCTTTCAAGTGGATTCTGTGTCCAACGAGCAACAATTAAATTGCACCACATTATATATTTATCACCAAAGGTCCATCTTCCCATTATGGTAAAGAGAACTCACACTGCTGTCCCATCGCCAATCTTAGAACTGGTAGCTCAACCTCAACTGCATCAGCTCTAATCAATTGTACACAATTTTGCAATTGTGTAATCTAATTATTACACTTCAATGTCCTATAATTTATTGAGCTTTAACTGTTTCATTGTTAATATTCTTCTGATACATAGAAACATAGAAGATAAGAGCAGAAGTAGGTCTTTCAAGCCCCTCAAGCCTACTCTGCCACTGAGTATGATCATGGTTGATCAACAAGATCATTACCCTAATGCAGCCCTCCCTAACATCCCTTGATCAATTTAGCCCTAAGAAGTAGATCTATTTCCTTGAAAACACACAGTGTTTTTATTTTAACCACTGTCTGGCTTAAGAAATATCTCCTTATGTCAGTCATACAATCATAGAGTTATACAGCATGGAAATAGACCCTTTGGTCCAATTTGGCCACACTGACCAGATATTCTAAACTGAACTAGCCCCATTTACCAGCATTTGGCATATCGCTCTTTTTAAATGTTGTAATTGTACCCGTCGCTACGACTTCCTGTGGCAGCCCCTTCCACACACACACCATGTGTGTGGAAAAAGTTGCCCCTCAGGTCTCTTTTAAATCTTTCCCTTGTCACCTTAAACTTATGCTCTTTAGTTTTGAATTTCCCTACCCTGGGGAAATGACCTTGGCTATTCAACTTATCTATGCCCCTCATGATTTTATAAATCTCTATAAACGTCAACTTCCTATGCTCAGGTAAAAAGGTTTCAGCTGATTCAGACTTTCCTTATAACTCAAACCCTCCAGTCTTGGTAACATCTTTGTAAACCTTTTTTGCAGCCTTTCCAGTTTAATAACATCCTACAATAAGGCGACCAGAACTGAATGCAGTACTCCAAATATGTGTTACCAGTGCCTTGTACATCCATAACATAATGTCACAACTCTTGTACTCAATGCTGTGACTGATGAAGTGAAGTGTACCAAATGCTTTCTTCACCTGTGATGCCACTTTCAAGGAACTATTTACTCGCACCCATAGGTCTACCTTTCGACAACATTCTCAAGGCCCCTTCCATTAACTGTGTAAGTTCTGCCCTGGTTAGTCTTACCAAATTACAACACCTTGCCTTTATTCACATTAAACTCCATCTGCCATTCCTGGCATTAAATGTGAGGTCAGAAAAATCTTTATCACCCTGGGAGTGGTTAGGGTCTAGAATATATTTCCTGACAGTGTAGGTGCAGGCTGATTCAGTTGACGCCTTAAAGAGGGCATTGGATCATCAGTTAAATAGAAACAAAATTCAGTGTTACAGAGAAAAGGCAGGAGAATGGCACTAAGTCATTTTCAGAGCACAAGGAACAGGAACAAAAATAGGTCATGTGGCATCTTGAGCCTGCTCTGCCACTCAATAAAATCCTAGCTGATCTGACATTCCTCATGTCCATTTTCCTGCCTTTTTCCATTAATCCATGATACACCAATTGATCAAGAATCTATCTCAGCTCCCATAGCTCTGTGACAAGAAGTTCAAAAGACTCTTAATTTCCTGAGAGAAGAAATTTCGCCTCACATCAGTCCTAAATTGTCATCCTTTTATTCTGAGTCTATGCTCTCTCACCTGAGACTCTCGAATGAGAGGAGACATCCTCTCAGCATTTACCCTGTCAGGTCCCTTAAGAATCCTATATATTTCAAAGAGATCATCTCTCATTCTTCTATATTCCAGTGAATAAGATCCAAGAGCCTTTGCTCATAAAAAAAACACTTCATCCCGGGGATCATCCAAGTGAATCTTCTCTGAACTGCCTCCCATGAAATTAGTAAGGAGATCAAACTTGTTCACTGTATCTGGATTTGGTCTTACCAGCACAGTTGTGGCAAGACTTTCTAATTCTTACATTTCAACCCCCTTGAAATAAAGGTCATCATTCCATAAACCTTCTTGATTGATACTGCACCTGTGTATTAGCTTTCTGTGTTTTTTGCACGAGCATCCCCAAGTCTCTTTACATTGCAGCTTTCTGCATTTTTCTCCATTTAAATAATACTCTGTTCTTTTGCTCTCCCTTCCAAAATGAGCACTTTCACATTTTCCCATATTTTGTTCCATTCATCAGCTTTTTGCCCACTTACTTAACCTATCAATATCTCTGTGTAAACTGTTTGTATCCCTTTTGCAGCTTGCCTTTCCACCTATTTTTGTGTCATCTACGAATGTGGTTGCAGTACCTTTGCCTCCTTCCTCCAAGTTATTGATATATATTGCAGTCACATCCCACCACCAATCCTTGTGGAACTCCACTGGTTATAGGTTGTCAAATTACAACCAATGCATCCACTATCTTTGTATTTACTTCTTTTAGCATACTAGGGTGCAAGCCATCAGGGAGAAAGTGATGACTGCAGATGCTGGTTAGGGCCAGTGAACTTATATATGCCTTTAACCTATCAGTTTTTTCTAATAGCATTTTTCTAATGAAGGTGATGATACTTAATGCCAATCCTGCATACTTTAGTATTAATGGAATGTTTGAAGCATGATTGATACAAAATATCTGTTTAAGGCCTCTGCCATTTCCTTTTCCCCATAACTTCTTTTTTCCAGATTCATTTCTAAGGGGCCTGTGTTTACTTTGTTCATAATGAGCCAGTGCAGACATGATGGGTTGGAAGATCTCCTTCTGCTGTAACAGTTTTGTGATTCTGAGATTCTGGGAACCTACTGCTTTGGATTCTGGCAAAATCTTTTGACTTAATGGCAGCAAGCAATAGAATGTCTCTCTTCATCACATGATATGATTAATCGCAAGAAAGTTGAGAAATACAGTCAGAATGAAAATCTCTGATTTTTTTGAATGGAAAATAAAATCCTGGATTCCCCTCAAATGCAAATTAAGAATTTCATCAGTGACCAGCAACCACATTATTTGCATGTATTTTCATTTCATAAAATCCATCTCTCCTAGTTTAAATACTGATTCCAATTCTGCTGCCCGTCACCAAGTAATTGGATAGCACAATTCTCAACATAATTCAGAGCAGATACCTGGTGGCTGCTTCTTGGCAAATGCTTGTCTTGGCCATCATGTAGCTGTGTCTTCTGAGCAAATATCCCTGCATGCTCTATGGCCACAATCCTTCTTAACGTTTGATCAATGCAAGTCAGCATTGGAAAACCATTGGCCTCATCACGTCATCATGCCTGCTCTCAGATAATCTCAGAGAACACTTCATCTCTTCAACATTATTTTGGAGCTCAGGGACAATTATGATTTGTGTGGATCTACTGGGTATGCAGGGATAAACATGCATCTCATGCATTTGCACAAGCTGTATCTTATAGCTGTTTTCTTGTTATCTTAATGCTTACCCATTTTACCATTAATCTGGAGGCTACTCGTCTCTTATACTTCACATTACATTTTGAGTGCACACTCATTGATTCAGCATTGACTAACAAGCTGCAAGCTTCTTTGTGGCTCACATTGCTTTCTTATTCAAGATCTTGTAAAAGTAATCCTCGAGAGATGGTCTGACAAGGAAAATAGAACCAACAGCCTGGTCTTTGGCACCATGACTGACCTTGCTGTTAAGAGGGGCATGTCAAAGTCTAAGCAGTTGATTATGATTGGAAACTTTCTAGTGAGGGGTACAGATAAGTGTTTCTGTGGCTGCAAGTGAGACATCAGGATGCTGTGTTGTCTCCCTGGTCCCTGACCACACCACAACCTGTTCAGCTATGTGGAAACAAGTCCTGACAAGTCAAAAGGATAATCTCAGTGCAGCCTGGTGGACAGAGAACATTGAACTGTGTGTTGTCCAATCCCCAGACTGCAAGAACACAGTCCAGACTGTGGACCGCTGTGGGAAATGGAGTGTTTTAAAAACTAAAAAATGTCAAAACAATTGTTGCACTTTTTAAAAACAAGTTACTTAACTCTTCTTGTAAGTGCTGTTTACACCATTGATTGAGCAAAAGAGATTGTGAAGTATCTCCATTGATTGAGGAAGAAAAACAAAGTGTAGAAAGGATTAGTAATTTAGGAGGATGAAGTACAGGTCTTTCTGCTATAATGTGTATTTTGTTAACGCGAATTCACTGTAATGTGATTGATGAATTAGGGACACTATTTCTAAAGTGTGAGCTTTTAAAATGTATGTTGGCTGTAATGCAATTATGTCGCCAACCTTTTAAGTACTGTTTCTAAAGTGTGATTCTATAACACGGGGTTGTACAAAAACATAACCATCGTTGTATTGTAGTACAACCTGTAGATGAATGCTGTTGAGTGATAAATGTAATAGTGACAATTGCGGTTCATGAGCCTTTGTCAGATTCATGTGGAGTGGCAGAAATAGTGTGAGTACTTGCTTTGTGAGTATGACGTATCGCACGATGACATAACACTGAAGGAATGCAGAAGATTATTGACTTTCTTTCTACACTGCTGAATATTCATTTTCACCCGGGACACAGTACTGACCTGGGTTTCAATCTCTGTCCAAGCTGGTTTTGCCTAATGCCATGATCTCTTCTGGTAGTCAGTTGGGAAATGACTGCCCTTTTCTTCACAACCTCCATTCACCAACCTGTCCAGGTCCTTGTCTGCAAATCAATGGGTGAGACTTTTTTTTCTCTGGGCCCCGTGCTTGGTAATAGTGATTGAGCACTGAGTGTGATGGCTAATTCCAGCTTGCAGCATCTTAAGTGGCATGCAGCTGGGCTTTAAATATGGCATCAGATGCATGAAAGTAAGAAGGGCCCAGCAGTGTCCAATGCTTCGTGTTTCACAATTCCTTGAGAAAGGCACCCAAGAGCTTGTTTACATAATTAATAAAGTGCAGAGTGGAAGATTAAGTGAGGAAAGTTGCTCCAGGCCATAGTAGACTGGGCACCATGAATCTCACCTGATAAAACACTTCAGTTATAAATGGGAAATTCTGCCCTTTGATTGTCCTATGGGCCTACTTGGTGAAACTTGGTGTTTACAATGTGCATTTTATAGTAGAATTTAGCTCATCTAAAATGACAAATACATTTTCAGAAACAAATGGATGTGTTATCATATAAGTAAGGTTGAAGATTTCAGTGATATGTATATTTTCTACTTTTACTTGTAAAATACGGAAATATGCGGCAGAGGAAATCAACAAACATTAATAGAATAGTACAGCATCATTACAGAAATATGAATAATATATCATAAACTGTCAAATCCAGTATTGGAATGCAAATAATTGAAATCTTGGCACTGTGCAAAATTCACCATTTTGTGAAATATTTGGTAACTGGAATTTGCTTTATCGACAGAAAATTCCCTGAAAACTGTCACATCTTATTCCTCCTGACAAATATTCTATGCAGAAATCTGGCATACTTGACGTCATTTCCTTAGTGTTCAGACATAAATGAACACCACTATCAGGGTGGGAGTTGATTTCTTCTGTTTGTTTGCTTGATTCACTTGCATGGGCCTCTTCCGTAGACTCATTTGCAACAGCTGCATCCTCCTGCACACAACATCCACATCAATCCAGCAATACAGACATTAGGATTTCTTTATTAACATTGACAATTGACTTAAAGTGATTACTCTGCTAACAGTAGCAAAAGTACAACTCATGCTCCAAAAACTAGCTACTTCAGAGTGAATTTCTCTATGTCTGGGCTGTTGTAGATGCAGCTGCTTCCCCTCCTGATGGTGGAATAAATTTATAATGCAGTGGGTTCTCATTTTAACATTTTGCGTCTTGTGGATTTTCTGTTGAATCTCTAAATGAAAATGGCCCATCAGTATAATGTGTGGTAATTACTTTTTACATTGCACGTTTATTGTAGTGCAATTACATAAAGTACATCACACTAGCATCCATTGCTTGCAGCAAAAGAATTGGCTGTAAATCAGGACTCAAGATTTAACATCTGCAATTTTTCACTGAGAGAGTGGTGAGCCTGTGGAATTCATTACCACAGGAAATAGTTGATGACAAAACATTGAATGTATTCAAGAGGCGACTAGATATAGTACTTGGGGAGAATGGGGTCAAAGATTATGGGGAGAAAGCAGGAATTGGTTATTGAGTTGGATGATCAGCCATGATCATGATGAATGGGGGAGCAGGCTTGAAGGGCTGAGTAGCCTCCTACTGTTCCTATCTTCTATGTTTCCATGTGACCAACCATCTGTTCTGCATGTGGGCGATTGAATCCCTGAGCAGCATGAGTGTCTCAGAGATCTTTCTGCCCAGAACAGCACAGGTTTGGTTGAGGTGAATCACTGATCCCAGTGCAGACCTAACCTGATTGGCAACGACCTTAGACAAGATTTTGAAGTTTGTATTCAGCAGTGAAATAGGTTGCTAATTTCTAATTTCCTTCCTCTCCCCCTTCTGCTTGTCGCTGAAGGTGATGATACCTTTCCTCATGGATTCGCACATGCTATCTGCCAGAAGCACACTGTCGTACATTGCAGCAAGTCCTAGCCAGTAAAATCCCACACAGCTGAATAAAACCCGGCCGGTAAATCGTCGCTTCCAGGAGTTTTATTCTTTTCGAAGGACTTGAGGGCCTTGGTCAGCTCATTCAGAGATAATAGCTGAACCAGCCTCTCCTGCATCTTCTTGTCTAAGACCTCCATGTTAGAGTACAGGAGTGACTGTAGACAGGATAGTAAAGAAGGTGTTCGGTACATTTGCCTTTATTGGTCAGTGCATTGAGTATAGAAGTTGGCATGTCACATTGTGGCTGTACAGGACATTGATGAGAAGCACTGCGTTCAATTCTGATCTCCCTACTATTGGAAAGATGTTCAGAAATTTGAAAGGGTGCAGAAAAGATTTACAAGGATGTTGCCAGTGTTGGAGAGGCTGAATAGACTGGAGCTATTTTCCCTAGAGCATTGGAGGCATAGGCAAAATAGAGTTTTATAAAAATCATGAGTGGAATAGATAGGGTAAATAGACAAGGTACTTTCCCGGATTGGTGGAGTCCAAAGCTAGAGGGCACAAGTTTAAGGTGAGAGTAGAAAGATTTAAAAGGGATCTCAGGCGCAAGTTTTTCATGCAGGAGGTGGGATGTGTACAGATTGAGCTGTCAGATGAAGTGGTGGAGGCTGACATAATTACAATATTTAAAAGGCAAATGGATGGGTACATGAATAGGAAGTCTTTGGGGGAATATAATAAATGAGATTAGGTTAATTTAGGATATGTGGTTAGCATGGACGAGCTGGATGGAAGGGTCTGTTCCCATGCTGTACAACTAAGATTGGGAGGCTGCACTATCTGTGGACGTCATGTCATACAGTCTGACATAAGAGGATTTGCTTAGTCTCAGGATGTCAGACTGAAATGACGTTACCTTCAACTTCTGGAAGAAGATATGCGAGCAAGTGTCATCTTGCTATATGTTGTGGACCCTGGATTGGAAGACTATCTTGGAGGCCTTTGAGGCAATGAGTGAGGCTTGCTGGCTGTTCACCTCCTGGAAAGTTTCCTTGACATCAACCTTCATCATATTCAGCAGGGGTAGGTTCTGCGTGCTTTTCTGGAATTTGGGCAGTTTCCCCCGTGTCTCACTTGCATTTTGAACACCTTTGGGGATAAAGAACCACTTGAAGTTCCCCTTGACTGTTTCTGGCTAGTCAACTGGAGACTCGAAGAGGGACTTCACGGTTCTCCAATTTGTATAATCCCTTTTAGGCTCCTCAATGTGTTCTGATGTCAACAATTTCACATTCTGCTTCTATATTCCCTTGCCAGCCAGCTGGTCGTCCTAGGTGACAATCAGCCAGCAAGAGGCAGTAGTCAGAGAAAAACAATGGCTTGACATCAGTGGATCTGACCAAGAACATCCAAGACACAAACAGGAAATCTAGTGTTGAGGAGATAGACCATCTGGCCTTTTCCAAGTATATCCACTCTGTGTTCTGTCTGCAGGGGTGCTGAAATCATGTAGCTTGGTGACTTTATCTATTTCCATCAGGAATCTGGATGTGGCACGTGGTTTACTGTCAGCCCTCTGACTTGTCCATTTGCATTGCTGGTGCAGTTGCACTCGCTAACCAGAATGACTGGCCTGGACGTTGCTAGCAGCAGTGCGAGCTGCTGAAGGATGACCAGCCACTCATTCTTTACCACTGGGAGGTTACAAGTTAATTAATCTCAGGGGAACATTTCTGTACATTACACTTGCTACAAGGAGGACCCAACCCATCACCTCCTTAAGTTTGGAGATGGTGAAGTTGCCTCCTCACAGAAGATTACCTAGGCCAGAGGAACGGCAATTGTTACCCCTGCCCCCATTGAAGGCCCGTTAGCCCACAAGCTCGGCCATTTCGCATAGCTGCTGAGTGCAAGTCTGGAATCACATGTAGCCCAGACCAGATAAGGTTGGCAGGTTTCTTTCTGTAAAGGACGAGTGATTGAGACCGAATTTTAGGACAGTTGATGATACCTTCCTAGTAACCATGACTGTGACAAGCTTTTTTTAACATATCAGATTTATTAGTTGAATTTAAATTCCACCATCTGCATTAGTCTGAGCTTCTGGATTATTCGTCTAGAGAGGTTACCATTATGCCAACATAGAGTCATAGAATCATAGCAATGTACAGCGTGGAAACAGACCCTTTGGTCCAACTTGGTAAAAACAATGACTGCAGATGCTGAAAATCAAATACTGGATTAGTGGTGCTGGAAGAGCACAGCAGTTCAGGCAGCATCCAACGAGCAGCCAACTTGTCCATGCCAACCAGAAATCCTGAATTAATCTAGTCCCATTTACCAGCACTTGGCCCATATTCCTGTAAACCCTTCCTATTCATATATCCATCTAGATGTCTTTCAAATGTTGTAATTGTACCAGCCTCTACCACTTCCTTTGGCAGCTCATTCCATACATGCACCACCCTCTGTGTGAAAATGTTGCACATTAGGTCCCTTTTAAATTTTTCCTCTCTCACCCAACACCTATGCCCTCTAGTTCTGGACTTCCCCACCACAGGGAAAAGACCGCGTCTACCTACCCTATCCATGCTCCTTATGATTTTATAAACCTCTATAAGGTCATTCCTCAGCTTCCGACACTCCAGGAAAATAACCCCAACCTATTTAGCCTTGCCATATAGCTCAACCCCTCCAACCTGGGCAACATCCTTGTAAATATTTTCTGAACCCTTTCAAGTTTAACAACATCCTTCCTATAGGAGGGAAACCAGAATTGCACACAATATTCCAAAAGTGGCCTCACCAATGTCCTGTACAGCCGCAACATGCCCTTCCAACTCTTATGCTCAATGACTGACCAGTAAAGGCAAGCATACCAAACACTGCCTTCACTATCCTGGCGAAAGTGAGGACTGCAGATGCTGGAGATGAAGGGCTTTTGCCCGGAACATCAATTCTCCTGCGCCATGTATACTGCCTGACCTGCTGTGCTTTTCCAGCACCACACTCCCACCTTCACTATCCTATCTGCCTGTGACTCCACTTTGAAGGAACTATGAACCTGCACTCCAAAGTCTCTTTGTTCAGCAACACTCCCCAGATCCTTACCGTTAAGCAGATAAGTCTCGCTCTGATTTGCCTTTCCAAAATACACCTCACATTTATTTAAAGTAAACTCCATCTGCCACTTCTCAGTCCATCTGATCAAGATCCCAATGTTCTCTGAGGTAAGTTTTTCCACTGGTCACTACACCTCCAGTTTTGGTGTCATCTGCAAACTTACTAACATACCTCCTATATTCACATCCAAGTCACTCATATAAGTGACGAAAAGTAGTAGAGCACCAATCCTTGTGGCACAGCACTAGTCACAAGCCTCCAGTCTGAAAAGCAACCCTCCATCACCACCCTCTACTTTCTACCTTCAAGCCAGTTCTGGAACCAAATGGCTAATTCTCCCAGTATTCTATGTGATCTAACCTTGCTAACCAGTGTCCCATGAGGAACCTTGTTGAAAACCTTATTGAAGTCTGTAGAGATCACGTCCACTGCTCTGCCTTCATCAATCCTCTTTGCTATTTCTTCAAAAAACTCAATCAAGTTACTGAGACATGATTTCTCACAGGGAACATCCCCCACAGAGATTACTGCATTTATTATTCACTGCTATAACTGGAAGTGCAAGTTTTGATTGAATTGAGAATGCTGGAAACTTAAGTGGACCAAAAAGATAAATGCTGGGGCTACTAAATGGACTGCTAGAAGAAAGTCCACGATCATTTTCTTGAAGACAACTAGGGATAGGCCCGAAGTGTCAGCCTTGCCACAAATAGAAAATTAATAAATTAAAAGAAATTTCATTTTATGGCTCAGTTTTGAGAAGTTGGAATTAAAGGGATGTATTTTAAACAGAATACATTATGCACTATTGAATGGAAAATAAACTCACTTAGAACTGAAATGAGTAATGTTGAAAAGACAGCAATGTTACCCCAAACTTACATCAATGTAATGCATTAATTATGCTACATATGCAGAGAAAATTCTTTTCACTAGGAGGAGTACATTATTGGAATCAAATGGCTACTACAATACTCATATCTTTAGTAACTACTTCTTCAATCATAGCTTTTCTGACATCAAGAGCCACACAACTCAAAAAATCCCATCTTTTAATTTATTATTTCTTACAGAATTGATTTTTTTTGCCACTGGCAACATTTTTTGTGATTCATTGCAGATGAAATAGTTGTTCATTATTTTACTTCACTGGTGTCTTTGCATCAGGCATGCCAGTGAAATTGATATTGTGGCAATTAAAATAATGGAGCATAACTCAGTGTTGTAAAAGTGAAGTTTGGCGTACAGTATGACACTATCTCAAAGGTGAATCTAGCTTTCTCTTATCACTGATTGTGATATAACTGCAAGCATCATGGCATAAACCATGCCAAGTTTGCCATGTTTGAAAATGCTACAAGCCTCATAAATGGTATGATTTTGGCAGAGTTGGCTGTTTTGTTTGCTGTTCTCTAATGTTAGAAACTGTCAATTGTATCGTGATGACAGGAGGTTTGTGTGCCCGTCTATGATTTACTTGGTTGTGAACCCAGCTGTCAAGCTCAAGACTGCCAAATTCATATGGCTTTGAGCAGGTACTAGCCCCAAACTAGCACTTATATTGTAACTGCAGTAAAATAAATATGCACACTAAGCTTACTTTAATTGAATATTTGTCAATATAGAATGATAAAATTACTGACAGATGCTAAATGTTGACATTGCTTATTAAACTGGAATATTGTTAAATCCTTCAGACAAAGTATGTTTCAATTCTCATATATCAATCATGTGTTATAAATTGATTATTCAATATTAGCTAATAACCTTTCAACTGGCAACAAAACTAAGGATGTTCCAGATGGTGATATTCTACAATTTCCTTTTTAAATTTTTAGTTCATATATTGTGATGTTGAAACAAATACATCTGTTGCAAAACAAGCACTACCAGAACAGTATTCTTATTACTAAATCACATTCCTACTTAATTACAATAGAGCTTGAACAGTTTGTAAAATATTTTAAGCACAGTAAAGAGCCATTCAGCTCAACAAGTTGATGAAAACAGGAGTAAGTAATTTAATCCCTTGAGCCTTTTCTTCCATTCAGTAAGATTGTGGCTCATCTGTGACCTAGCTCTTGCCTTTATTCTATATATTTTAGCATCTTTGATTAACAAATGCATTGGAAATGGACTTTTGATGGTACAACACAAGTATTGCTGAAAAAAAACACATTTAATTGAGGCTTTTCGTCTTGCACTTATTAGGGTAATTTACAAAAATATAAATTTAAAGTGAAAAATGACAAATACGACTGCATGAAAGGAGAGCATAGATTTATTGGCAGGTGGACTCTGGTAGAAATATTGCTACTGAGAATGCTTCAGTTAATAAAGATCACAAAATGTTTTGACAAAATGACTTTATTTCAGCAGTATTCGATAAACTATCAATCTCAGATTTATACCTACCACATATATGTGTGGTTTTGTAAACAAATGTTCCAGTAAAATGTAGGAGTTGACTTTTACATGAGTAATGTATGCTGAAGAGGAAATCCATGCCAGACCTTTGAAATTGCTGAGCTACCAATAATGAAACTGACACCAGTTGCTGGCCATAGTTCTGAATTGAGCAGGGACCAGCTGTCCCAGGCAATCTAATGGTATTTCTGCTATTTAAATGAGAATAGACCAATTGTGAAAAAGACTCAATAAACTCTTTCTACTAATCAAACTCACAAAATGATCAAAAGCTTATGAAAGACAAAGCTCATTGGGCCAAAATTTGGGGTTAGTTTATGAATTTTATACGAAATGCTAAGGATTTAGAGACCAAAAGTCCATGTTGACTAATGTGCAATTGATTCTTGAGTAGATAATTGCCCGTAGTGTAGCTAAGGGGTAGATGTAGGGGTATGGGTGGGTTGCGCTTCGGCGGGGCGGTGTGGACTTGTTGGGCCGAAGGGCCTGTTTCCACACTGTAAGTAATCTAATCTAATCTAATATAGTTACAACTTACCCAACATTAATTCCTATTTGTGAAAAAAAGAGTTTCAAACTTTTATCACTCCTTGTATGTAGAAGTGTTTCCTCACACCATTCATTAAATGTTAGGGTATTTCTGCTTGTGTCAAGTAGTGGAAATAGTTTCTCTCTATCTGCCCTGGTTAAAAACCAACAAAAAAAAAATCAGCTCTATCAAAATCATATGATTTACAAGGCTTGTAGCATTTCTGAACAATTTAAACTTGGCATGGTTTATTTTATGGTGTTTAAGTTATATCCATCCTAACAATTCTACTCAATCTTGAAAAACCTTTTAATAAATTACTCAATAATGTTGTAAATTTTGGCTAACACAGCCTTAGTTTGATTTAAGCCAATGTTTATGCTGCATAACAGCCATTCATACATTTAACCAAAAAGATTTTATAAGTATTAAGAGGAGGAATTGACTAGGCCATTCAAGACTGAAATGGGGAGAGATTTCCTCACTCAGAGGATGCTATATCTTTGAATTCTCTGCCCAGAGAATTGTGGAAGCTTAATCATTGAGGATATTCAAGACAGAAATCAATACATTCTTGGATACTAATGACATCAAGGAATATGGGGATAGCATACGGAAGCTACCATTCAAAGCCATGACCTAATTGCATAGGTAAGCTTGACAAGCCCATTAACCTATTCCTGCTCCTGTCTTCCTGGGCTTTGCATCCGAATAGAATGCTGAAAATCAGCAGACATCTTTGTCAGATTGGGTAAAATAGGAAAAGAGGCAACGGGGGAAGAGTAAAATAAGGGACATAATATTAAATGACCTAACAAAAATTGAGCTGCTTTAAAATAAATCACCTCTAATTAGCACAACGGCAACTGAGCTACTGCCTTTCACAGTACATTTTAACTGAAAAGAATAACGCTGTCTTGATTCCCAGACTAATATTTCCCTCTTAAATAGCCAATAACCGCCAGATATTATTTGACTTGTTTAAAAAAAACTTAATTTATATAGCACCTCAGTGGCCAACAATTAATGAAATTGATTGGTGGAGGAGTTGACCTTGTGGTATTGTTTAGTAATCTAAAGACACAGGTAAAGTTTTGGGGCTCTGGGTTTGAATCTTACTATGCAGAAGGCAGTTATTCAGTCAATTATGACTGTGCTGTTTCACTGAAAGAGCTAGCCACTTAGTTCCATTGCCCTGCTCCCTCCTATGGCCATGCATTTTTCTTGTTTTCAAGTATAAGGGCAAATAGATCTTAGTATAGGATATGTACAGCATATAACTGTCACTTGTTTAGTGTTAGACTTGGTAGATGCTTGCAATGTCCAGACTAATACTAATAACTAGCTTCTCACTATTTTGAAGATACTACCTTCTTATGTTGGCTGAATGGGAGTACTCAAATTCTCCCCATTATATTGTTAGAAATGGTTTAATTTCTTTGGCATTTAGGTTTAGAGGCAATTGGAACTAGTTTGGTTTGGGAAACTTGGTTGGCATGGACAAGTTGGTCTGAAGAGTCTGTTTCCATGTTGTATGACTCCATAACTCAATAACTCTGACTCTATACGAAGGAACCTCGATTATCTGGCATTCAGTTATGTGAATATCGGATTATCTGGCAAAATTGCAAGGTACCGATGCTCAGCTGAACTATGTTATCTGGCATTCGATTATCCAGAATTTGATTAACCGAATGAAATACTTCCCACCCATGTCCTTTTGATAATTGAGGTTCCTCTGTATGTCCTATTGGCTTATAAAATTTGTTATTAAATTTTCCTCCACTATTCTTTCAATCCATGCATTCAGATCATAGTATCATGCTGCCTAAGATAATTTCACTTTACCTGCAGCCAGGCTCTTTGGAAATTAACTTAAATTGCTGATGTCTGGTTACAGATCCTTCTGCCAATAAAATGATTTGCCTTACTTATTTTATCAGAACTCCTCATGATTTTAAATATCTCAATTAAATCTCCTCCTAACATTCTTTGTACCCTGAAATTGAGTAAGTCTATTGTTATAAATGTGCTCTTAAAATTGGTTTACAAAAAATGCAAATACATTATTTTCATATATACAAATTGAGATGGGAATACTGTTGGTGAATATTATTCATAATGAAAAAAAGCAGTCCATGAGGATGCCAGAACAGGAAAGATATGACATGTAAAGTATAACACTTCTAAAATATATTGATTGTCAATATTACAGTTAACTGATCATTTGATTTAATTAGAATTCCTTACTGGGACATTATTATTGAATTTTTGTTTTATTCCAGGACATACAGGCCGCTTACTGAAAACCTTGTGTTTTACAAGCCTCACATTTCTCCTACTGCATGCCTTGTTTCAAATTACAATTTACAGCCTCCAAGCTAATGAAAAAATCAAACCAGGCTTCAATTGTAAGTACATCCCTTTCTGTTCCTTTTCATATGTTATGACAACACTTTTTTTTAACAGTTGATAAATGGTTTATTTCATAGCGATGTTTCTTGACTTTACCACATGGCTAAGGAAAAAGCTATTAAATGCACATTGTGATTCATTGCACTTATTTAAAAGGTACATTCATTTGTATAGCTCTGGCAAAGCATAAAGAATTAACATTAGTTGAGATTCATGAAGAATAGCTGAGAAATATTTAAATGTATCACAAATGTATTTAAGGGGAAACATGATAAACACATAAGGGAGAAAAAAATATAAGATTTTGTTTAAAGGCAAAATACTGTGACTGCTGGAAATCTTAATAAACACAGAGTGCAGAATAAACCCAGCAGGTCTGACAGCATCTCTGACGAGAGAAACAGAGTTCATGTTTCAAGCCTGGTATGATGCTTAGTCAGACGTCCCGTGCCACCTGAAGCTGCTAGCTTATTCAAAACTGGCAGTTCTGGGACATTAAGATCTTCATTGGAGGCTCAAATTTTGAAGGCACAAGGGGCTGAAACAGTAAGTTGAGTGTGTTTTGTTTTAAATTTTGGTGGGGATGAAAGGGCTTGCAGGGAGAGTGGGTGTCGACAGATTGGAAGCAAGGATAGGAAGCATGGCTTTCAGCAACACCCACAGCTAGTTGAAGAGTCCTTGTTATAGAGTTGTTGATGCAATTTTTTTTTCAAAATTCTGTAGGTTCTGGTAAGGTTTCCTTCAGATTGAAGTAGCAAATGTCACCGCACAGGGAACTACAGACTTAGCCTTATCAGTAACAGAGAAAATGCTAGAATCTGTTATAAAGGATGAGATAAATAGACATTTAGATGATAATGATCTGATTGAGCATAGTCAGCATGTATTTGTGAATGGGAAATTACTTTTGACAAACTTGTTAGGGCTTTTTGAAGATATTACTGTCAAAATTGACAAAGAAAGGTTAATGGACATAGTATACTTAGAATCTCAGTAGGTTTTTGATAAAGTCCCCTACATGAGGCTCATTAGAAAAATTAAAACACATTGGATTGGAGGTAATATCCTGGCATCAACTAATTATTGACTAATGGATAGAAAACAGAGAATAGGAATAAATAGGTCATTCTCTATTGGCAGGCGGTGACAAATTGGGTACCACAAGGGGCTCAGTTGTTCACAATATTAATGATTTAGAGCGGGGAGCCAAATGTTATTTTTTTCCAAATTTGTATATGATATAAAACTAAGTGGGACTGTGTATTGGGTGGAAGATATAAAGTGACTTCAGGAGGATTTAGACAGGTTCAGTGAATGAGCAAGAATGTGGCAGCTGGAATATAATGTGAAAAATTGAAAGTTTATCCATTTTGATAGAAGACAGAGTACTAAATGGTAAAAGGTTGAAAAAAGTAGAAGGAACCCGGGTGGTAAGTCACTGAAGACCAACATACAGTACAGTAAGCTTATAGAAACACTAATAGAATGTTAGCTTTTATTACAAGACAATTTGAATACAGGAGTAGTGATGTCTTGCTAAAAATTGTATAAGAGGTTTATTAGGCCACACCTGGAATACTGTGTGCAGTTTTGGTCTCCTTTTGTCAGCAAAGATATTATTGCCATCGAGGAAGTGTAATAAAGGTTCATTAGAGTTGTTCCTAGGATGGAAGGACTTTCCTCTGATGAGAGATTGGGCATTTTTTTGTATTCTGTATCCTCTGGAGTTTTGATGAATGAGAGATGCTGTGACTTAAACTTACAAAACACTAAAGGGACAAACAGCATTGATGCAGAGACAATGGTTTCCCCCCCTCCGCCGCCTCCACTCGCCCCTCCCCACCCCCACCCCACCCCCGATTGAGGAGTTGAGAACCAGGGAACACAGTTTTAAAATAAGGGTCCTGAGGGCAACCTTTTCACATAGAGGGGGGAATGAACTGCCAGAGGAAGTGGTAGATGCAGGTACAGTTAAATGTTTAAAAGACGTTTAGACAGGTACATGAATCAGAAACATTGAGAGGAATATGGGCCAAATGCAGGCAAATGGAACTATAGATGAGTTTGACTGAAGGGGCTGTTTCCGTGCTGTATGACTCTTACTCCGAGGCCAGGAGAACTTCTTTTACTTAGTGGGTTATGAACTTTTGGCATTTTGTACCACAAAGGACTATGTATGTTTGAGATAGAAATTGATAAATTTCTGAATACCAGTGGTGTACAGGGTTATGGGCTGAACTGGGTAAAAGACATTGATCAGCTGTGATTGTCCTGAAAGTTGGGCAATCATGATGGATTCAATGACCTACTTCTGTTCCTATGTTCCCAAGCCAAAACTTGGTTCTAAATGTCTCCAGACTGGAGAAAATGGAGGCCCTCCTCTAAGCTAACACACAGCTAGTGCAGGTTTCTCTGCTGGAAAACCAACCACTTTTCTTGCCAGGGAGACAGGTAATAATGCCGATGGTGACCATTCAAGAGTGACTATTTAAGGGCCTTAATTGGTGGTGGACCTTCTTGCCCAGAACTTAATTGTTGAAGTGGCAAGAAAGGGGCAAATATCTCTCTGGGGTCAACTCACCAAATTATTTGTTTTTCTTGTCATCTTCCTCAACACTTACAGGAAGGGTAAAATTATGTCCATCGCATTACAAAGCAGTGGTTGAACCCCTCTGTTAATTAAATCAAACACCCAGAAAAAGCTCATCTCACCATCAGTTTAGAGAACTCTCAAATTCCACTGTTTAAAGAAAATAACATCAATGTATTTTCTAATTCAAAAAGTGAACATTAAACAAAAACTAATCACAAACCTAAGCCCCCCTTTCTCTTAACCGCTTATTATCTGACTCCAACTCCATAAAAATAATATGCTGTTTCAATAAGATACTTACTAAAATTACATTAATTTAATCTCAAAACTACACAGTCTCTGTCTTCTATATCTTCACGTTTCCAGCTAGTGATCTCCCTGGGTTGTCGTCTTTCTTTTTACTATGAGTATGTTTCACATGAAAAGGTACCTTTGATAGAGAGTGTTTTTCTAATTTCTTTGAGAGCAAGATGTTATACTGGCAGTTAGCTCTATAGCTGCATGACAGTTGCTCTCCCTCTAATTTTCAACACACTGTGTTTATATACCCACCATGACACATTAAATTCTTATAATTTGACTCGGCACTACCCTCATGACCTGTCCTACTTGTCCATTTTCCTTCCCACCTATCTGCTCCACCCTCCTCCCCGACCTATCACTATCACCTCCACCTTCAGCTACCTATTGCAGTCTCAGCTATCTTCCCCTAGCCCCACCCCCCTCTCATTTATCTCTCTACCCCCTTGGCTCACAAGCCTCACTCCTGATGAAAGGTGTATGCCCGAAACGTCGATTTCCCCGCGCCTCAGATGCTGCCTGACCGGCTGTGCTTTTCCAGCACCACAATCTCGACTCTGATCTCCAGCATCTGCAGTCCTCACTTTCTCCTGTAATATATGAGAGGACCATTCTTAAATCTGTTTGTATGCGTTTTCAAACTGTTGTATCTTCTGCCCGATGGAAGAGGATGGAAGAGAGTATAGCCAGAGTGGGAGGAGTCTTTGATTATGTTGGCTAATCTCCTGAGGCAACGGTTGTGTAGACGGAGTCAATGGAAGGAAGGCTGGTTTTTTTAATGACCTGGACTGTGTTGATAACTCTCTCTAATTTCTTGCAGGCTTGCAATTACCATACTGAGTTGTGATGCATCCAGAACTGATGCTTTCTATGGTGCATCTATAAAAATTGATGAGAATCATTGCGGTCAAATCAAATTTCTTTAGCCTTCTAAGGAATTAGAGGCATTGGTATGCTTTCTTAACTGTAGCATGATGCGAAGAGACGAGGATTGATCATTGGTAATATTTACTTCTAGGAATTTGAAGTTCTTGACCACCTCCACTTCAGCATCATTGATACAGACAGGGGTGTGTCATCCACTCTGCTTCCTAACATCAGAGCTATTTGTAGTGCCATGGAACTTGTTCCTGCTGCTATCCCCTGAGAAATTGTGTCCCCAGACAATATCCAAAACAGTATATCTGTTGGAGAGAGGCAGGACCACAGGGTCTCCTGCACCAGCTGTCTTTTCCTTCTTTGCTTGGTATTCATGCATGCCCTTTTTTTCTCTTCAGTCTTTACCAGAGGTGTGAACACCTCACTGAATGTGTTGTTTATGATAATCTCAGCATTGCAGTAGCCTTATGTAAGCCCACCTGTGGCTCCAGCTCCAAAATGTTGACAGACTCTAGATTCAATTGGATCCTGCAAGCATAATCAACAGGGAGTCTGAAACTGTCCATGACTTCCCACATAGCAAAGGAGGAGCAAGTCACAGGTGTGATCTCAGCTTGTGATGACTTCACTTTAGATTAAGTCCATTAGTTATTCACTTTACAGAATATAATTTTACTCTAGGGATCTTTTTCAACTCTAAACAATCTCACAACAATCCAAAGCCCCAACCTTATTTTGTTTAAACTAATGGACTACAGAATTTTAAGTAGCAAAAAAAAATTGAAGACGAAGTATTCACTTGACTACTGTGGATAATTTCTAATTTAGAGCTATTTA
Source organism: Chiloscyllium punctatum (assembly GCF_047496795.1). Taxonomy (NCBI): domain Eukaryota; kingdom Metazoa; phylum Chordata; class Chondrichthyes; order Orectolobiformes; family Hemiscylliidae; genus Chiloscyllium; species Chiloscyllium punctatum. Next base: position 16,981,169 of record NC_092743.1, read on the forward strand.
ACAATGAATCCTACAAAACACTATCTCACTGCATTTACCGCTCTCCAATCACACTGCTTTGTACCATATTCCTCCCAGTATAGTTCACAATGATGCTGAACCACTGCACACTCCTCTCAGTCTACTTCACAATGATGTTGACTACTACGTATTTCTCCCAGTCCACTCAGTGATTCTGACTCCTGCTCACTCCTTCTCAGTCAAATACAAATCCTTGTTTGGGTTATTTATTGTTTAACAAATCAGCTGAAAAGATAATGGTTGTTTCAGGTTACTTTGGGTGATATTTATGTTGAGTTTGATATGGTTAGCCCATTTGGCATGATTTAGGCTATATGCAGCATTTTAATTTTTACAGATGTTAATTAATGGAACTGAAATGATAGAAAACTATGAAAACCTTTTCCCTGTAATCATCCATGTTTCCTGCCAGTGCATTGATAAATGTTATAGAGTCATACAACGTGGAAGCAGGCCGTTCATGCCAATTAGGTTTCCTAAACCTGCGTTTGATCCATATTCCTCTAAATATTTCTTATTCGTGTGCCTGTCCAAACGTCTTTTAAATGTTGTAATTGTAATTGCCTCTATCACTTGCTTCAGTAGCTCATTCAATATATAGAGGAACCTCAATTATCCGGCATTTGACCATCTGGATTTTGGATTATCCAGATTTTAGATTATCAGGACAAGGTCACAAGGGTCCGATGCTTGGCTAAACTATATAATCCAGCATTTCATTATCCAGCATTCAGTTAACCAAATGAAATACTCCCTGTCCATGTCCTTTGGATAATCGAGGTTCCTCTGTATGCACTACCCTCTGTGTGCAAGTGTTGCCTCTCATGTCCCTTTTAAATCTTGCCCCTCTCATTTTAAACCTATGTTCTCCTGTTTTGGAGAAAAGACCGCGGCAATTTCACCTTATCTATGCCCCTCATGATTTTATTAAAACCAGTTGACACATTTAATCTTTCAATTCAAGTATAACATATGAAAAGGTATGTTGTGTAACACGGGAATTTTACGCAGAGAAAATGCTGACTTTGCTGGCCAGCAATCACTGTTGTCCACTATGCAGCAAATGTACTCTTGTTGGTTGATTTTTCAATTAACATGTTATGATATTGTTTGCATGCACTCGCACACACATGTATTTTCACACATGCAAGTGTAAAGTTATCTGTACATAAAAAATGCATTTGCATGTTCCTGCACAGCCCCCTACTTACTCATGTTCTGATCTTCTTGTGCAGAGGTGAGAAAAAGTTTAGTTTTTGTTTCTGTTGGCTTTTCATAGGTTGAGCTCTCCTCCCAGAAATGATTAGCTTTCTTGATTTTTAAAGATCTTGTCCTAGTATGTGGCACAGTGGTTAGCACTGCTGCCTCACAGCGCCAAAAACCTGGGTTCATTTCTCACCTCAGGCGACTGACTGTGTGGAGTTTGCACATTCTCCTCGTGTCTGCGTGGGTTTGCTCCGGTTTCCTCCCACAGTCCAAAAATGTGCAGTTTAGGTGAATTAGCCATGCTCAATTGCCTGTCGTGTTAGGCAAAGGGGTAAATGTAGGGGAATGGGTCTGGGTGGGTTGCGCTTTGGTGGGTCGGTGTGGACTTGTTGGGCCGAAGGACCTGTTTCCACACTGTAAGTAATCTAATCTAAAGCATAGCAATTCCGGGGTTTGTAAATCATTTCCTGTTTTATTTTCTTGGTTTTCTGATTGGAAAACAAAAGTCATTTGATAATGTCACTGCTAATTATTCTAGAGTCCCATTCTCCTCCCACATGGGTCTTATGTAAGAAACAAACTTGCTAAACAAACTCTGATCCACGTGTGATAAATGATGTGCCAAAATCAACCTAAATGGTCATTACCTGACATTTACAGGAACCAATATTATCCTCTTGAAAATCATTCTGTCAAGTTCAATGTTATTGATTCATTTTATGTTCTGATTAAATAGAAAATATTAGCTAAGGATAATTTCTCATCCCCAACTGCCATAAAACTGTCTAATTGTTACTAGCTTCACCATGACTTCCATCCTAACAACACCAACATAAATTCTAGTTTGCTTTAAATATCATCTGTGCATCCGGAATAAATTGAACCAAGACAGGAAATTAGACTGCCTTTTTAAGTGAATATTAACCTGGCACTAGTGCTATATCAGTTTGAGTTCATAGTGGAGTTCTTTGGATTCACTTAAACTAGCTTGAAGAGATAAAGAAATGTACATGAGGTGAAATTGAATGCGGAATATTTAGATTCTGACCCTGGCAGTTATACAAGAATTGAACCAGCCTCGGACCCTACAAATATACAAATAAGAAACAACCTTTGACCCTGCTCCACCATTCAATAAAATGATAGTTGATCTTATTTTAACATTGAATGTACATTCCTATAATTTCTGCATGCCTGCAGGTTGCCTTCTTATCAGAAGTAGCTTCTTTGTTCCTTGTTACATTCAAGGTTAGCTATCTGTTTAAAACATAGCTTTTCCTGCAATTAACCCTTTTATTTCAAAACATTTGTTCTGTAGGCAGTCTTAATTGTCCATTTGTCATGAGGCAGTAGCTATCAAGCAATCATTATCTTCTGTCTGCTAGGAAATATTGTAAATGTTATTTCTTCCCAGAGTTAGATAATTCACATGATGCTTTTCATTCTTTTATAACAATTTCTCCTTGTTTCTTTCATCTTGAGAAATAGTTTATTCCAGAAAGTGTTATCACTGATTTTTTCAATCCATGAAGTTATTAAAGTTGCAAAGTTTTCATTGTCCCACTTTGTCTTAAAAATATCGATTCTGTATTCTATTGCTTTTTGAGGAAGGGAATTCCAAAGACACTCAACCCTATGAGTGGAAAAAAATGTTTCCTCACCTGTCTTTTAAATAGATGCTCCATTATTGTTAAACTATGACCCATGGTTCTAGATTCTCACAAATGAGAAGTGGAAGCATTCTTTCAACATCCACCCAGTCCAGTTCCCTCAGGTTCTTATGTATTTGAATTAGGTTACATCTGACTCTTCTAAACTCCAGAGGACTTTACTCTGCAGATGACTCTGCTGAAGTTTCTGTGTGTAATGAGAGGACTCTTCATGAATGCATCATCACTGGATGTTATGGGATAGCTTTAAAACTTGTATTGCCTCTGAGACTCCAGCACTTATAAATGATTCAGAGGAAGGAAATTCATTGATATCTCATTAAAGGTTCCTTATTTATCAAGATAGAACAGAAAATTGGAGTGCTATACTGTTGCTGATTAAGAATCAAATTGGCAGGTTGTTTAACACGTGAAAACTACAATGCCAGTATCAATTCTGAAAGTATAGAATTTGATTAACAAATATTTCTTTCTGCAGAAGTGTTGACCTTTTGCGTGGTTACTGTTATGAATGGTAAAAATGAATGTAATTCAGGGTTTTTCAGAGGGAGACAAACAAGATGCTGTGAGGACAAATTCCAAGTTGTACAAGGTAACTAGGTTAACTGGGAATAGTGACACCAGCCAATTCATTGGACTGCATTGTTTTGAATTTGCTTGACTGCCAGATGGAATCAGCAAGTGTTAAGATCCCAGTTGATATTGCTAATGGACAAATCAGATCCCAGACTGAAATCTGGATTGATGAATTATTTCTTAAAATATTGAATGTGATGGTAATTCACTGAAATATAGGCACACAAGGCTGCATATTTTCTTTAATAAAAACACAGAAATTCATTACATAAAAGAAGAACAAACTAGATATAGAACACAGTTTGAAAGATCTTAGAACACTTCGTAAGACAATGTCTAATTTGTTCCCCAGCAGCATCACTTTATAGCATTTCAAATCAGGAGAATTTGCCTAAGTATTTCAAATCTTTAGGTTTGACTTAATTTCTTCTACTTAGTTCTGACTGTGATCTGAGGTATTCTTACATAAATTTTCATAAAATTGAAAGCTTATACTTTCATAGCTTTCTAATAATTTTCAGATTTCCCACCTAGTGTTCTTGGTCTGGAAGTTAATCTAATTCTATACTTTCAGAATTAAAACTGATGCTTTAGTTTTCACATGTTAAGCAACCTGCCCACTGGATTCTTAATCATTAGCAGTAGAACACTCCAATGTCATGCTTTATCTTGATAAAGTCCTTTCCACTAGGATCACTCAGCTCCAGATCTCATTACAAAGTTAGCTCAAACATGGAGAAAAAGCTGAACCCTACAGGTGAGGTAAGAGTGACAGCCCGAGACATCAAGGCTGGGTATCACTGAGCATGTGTTGCTTGATAGCACTATTGATAATACTTTGCTGATGATCAAGAGTAACTTTGTTGGGTAAACGTCAGTGCTGTAACTATATTGGAAGATCTTGACAAGGGCAATGGCAAGTTGTCAGTACGATTGATGGAATGTTGTCAGGGCCCATCCAGTGTTTCCATCCATTTTTTGATATCGTGTGGAGTGAATCGAATTGGCTGAAGTCTGGCTCTGTGATGCTTAGGAAACTGAGCAAGATCATCCATGCACAACTTCTGTCTGAAGATTGCTATGAATGCTTCAGCCTTATCTTTTGCATTGATGTGCTGGGCTCTTCCATCATTGACTATAAGGCTATTTGTGGAGCCTTTTCCAGGAGTTGTTTCATTGTCCATCACCATTCATGACTGGGTGTGGCAGCACTGCAGATCTTAGATCTGATTCATTGCTTGTGAGCTTATTTAGCTCTGTCAATTACTTGCTGCTTCTGCTGTTTGGCATGCAAGTAGCCCTGTTTGGTAGCTCCACCAAGTTGACGCCTCAAAGGCGTCGCGGCAGCTACATCCATCAACTCTATCTCTGATTCTAAGACTCATCAAAACTTCATGGAGAGGGTGAATGCATGGGTTTTGGCAGCCTGTTGGGCTGTTCCAAGGGGTCAGGGCATGTTTGCTCCTGCACCGTTTGCTAATTTGTGGATTTATTATGGTCCACGTGCTTGCTTAGGATTATCACACCTATCCGAACTTTATATATCAATGGTCCTGACCTCACATAGACTGTCCGGGACTTTGTTTATTGAAAAAAATGCCTGCAGTTTTTCTATTGTCACCTCCTTGTTTGACAAATGGACCCTATGCATGTCCACTTTGACTGGGCATCTACAATAACTAAGAAGATTCAGCCTATAAAAGGAACCGCATGGTCGACTTGCAACTGAGTTCAAGGTTTACCCGGCTTTTCCCATGGATGTAAGGAGCTGTTAGTAGTAATTTTTATTCTTGTTGATATGCTAGACAGTGCCCCATCCATGTCTGGTCACGAGACATAGCTTCTCACCAACATTTGCATTTTGGGGACGTCTCGATTGCACTGTTGGAGTTTAGCCAGTATTTAGTGGCCACCTTTGTTCAGGACAATCACTCTTACTGACCATAACAATATGCTATCCCCATGTGGGTTGGTCTCTCTGAGCCAAAAAGGCTTCAATTCTAGCTGTCACAGCCCTTTGGCTTCCTCCATCACAGCTGTTTCAGTTTTGAAAGGACTGGATCTTCCTGTGTCCAAACTTTGATATTGTCAGTTGTGACTGGGAATGTGTCCAGAAAATTTAGTACTATTACAGACTCTTCCAATGGGGATACTACCAGTGGCATACCTGCTCGTGGGGGGTGGGGGGGCAACTCAATGCATCTGCATTTGTTACTCTGCCTCGTAGACACTGTTCTATTATTGTAATAGGTACTTAGCATTAGAGTCCACCACTGAATGCGACCTGAAGCTACAGGTGGCACCATCTTGTCCTCTTTAAGTAGACAAAGTAGTGATCACAGATATTTATCACAAATTTGCATCCATAAAGGTATAGGTAGACTTCGCAAGGTATTAACCTCTCCTGGATACCAGCCTATGAGTTATCTTACTTGGTTTAGGTCTAGCAGGACGCATACCCGCAGTGACTACAATACCTTAACAGCCAGGATGTTGAAGAAAATTTTGACCATTTGGCTGAGGCTTGGCCTTATTCTGGGATTTTGCTTTAGGCTGACCGAGAGTTCCTCTGATTAGAATATATTCTGAGTGAGACTAAGCAGTTGTCTACAGTCAAGTGGTGTTCCTCAAAGTCTTTCAGACTGGTGAGGATGTCTACTTCCATCTGAATACCCTGCAACCCATATGCTTCACTTGTCATATTTTCCAATAATAAAACCAGTACCTATTTGAAGTCCATTTGAGCTTCAGCTAGAAGGTGCATAGTCCCATCACCAATCCCACAGACTAAATGGCTAGTCTTCTGCTAATCATCTAAACCTAGTCAAAAATCCTGATACGGATTTCCCTAGTTCTCGAATTGCCAAGTAAAAATAATAGCATCTCAGTATTAGAGGAGGGTATTATTCCTTAATTACGTATGTCAATTCTTGCAAGGTTTTAGTATCTGGTGCCTCAGGGCTTCTTTACAGAAAAAGCTGCAGTTCCACAGGCTGTCAGGAGAAATACTCATTGCTTTTCATCTGCCACAATGTCATTTGCCCAGGAAAACATTCTGGTTCCAGTCCTTGACAGCAGGATTGAATGAGGCAAACAAAGGCACACTGTAAGAAATTACCACAGCTCAAAGACAACTTTCACAATCAAATTTCTTCGGGATTGTACTTTACTCCCGTTGCCACTGAAATAACTCCACAGTGGCTAGTATCACGTCACCCTTTATTTATACATGAACTATCCTTGACTCTAGTACTGCCTCTTTTGAGTCAGTTATTAGAGTGTCAGAATCTCTGGCACTCGCCTTTTTTCCACCAAAAAAAAGCAAAAAAAAAAGATGTCTTCCTGGACAGAGGAAAGAAAAAGAAACTCTCCGCTTCAGCAGAGACTAACAGCAGCAGTAACTCACTGACTGTGCCCCAACCAGCAGAGAGTCAGTCCCCTAAAATGAGGAGGTTCTAAATCTCCTAGTTGTATTGTTATTTTATCCTAAATCTCCCTTTTCTTTTTCCTTTTCCCCCACTCCACTGCCGAACAGCGGTAGTGCGCGGAAAAATGAAAAAAAGGGAGATTTAGAATAACTGCGGTAGTGCAATCCTCCTAATAGCGGTAGTGCTTTTTTTCCGTAGCATGCTTGTTGTGTGCGTGCAGGTGTGAGACTCAGTGAAAGACAACAGGTGTATAAATCTTTATTCATTTTCCACCACCAGGAAGAGAGGAAACACCAGAGTGGCCAGTACCAAGCAGTGCCCTTCTCATCAAAGAGCAGTGCTGCGTGATCAAAAAATGAAGGGGAGGGCAGAGATTAAATCAAAATAGAGTTGGAGGGGGAAATAAAACACTCCATGCCCCACAGTACCCACCTTTCCCTGAAAACCTTGAGGGTGTTGGTAGGCACTCCCCTTTTTATCTGTCAGCAGGACTCCCTGATTGGGCCAGATTAACACCTCTAATCAGGGAACCCATATTCTGTGAGGTCCAGCTGGCTGACCTTGTTACAATCACTACATTCTCAATTATAAATGGTCCTAATTTAGAAATCATGTCTCCTGACACTAGACCTCCTAAACAGCTTGCCTGCATCTTTTCTGTCCATCCCTTTAAATATTTATTTGGTTTCTAAGACATCACTTCTCACTCAGGATGTAGGTTTGATCACTGAGCTGGAAGGTTCGTTTCAGACGTTTCGTAAACATACTAGGTAACATCATCAGTGGGGCTCCGGATGAAGTACTGGTGGCATGGCCAGCTTTCTATTTATGTGTTTAGGTTTCCTTGGGTTGGTAATGTCATTTCTTGTGGTGAAATCATTTTCCATGGTGATGCAACTTCCTGTTCTTTTTCTCAGGGGATGGTAAAAGGGATCCAAGTCAATGTGTTTCTTGAGTTCCGGTTGAAATGCCATGCTTCTAGGAATTCTTGTGCATGTCTCTGTTTGGCTTGTCCTAGGATGCATGCTTGTCCCAATCGAAGTAGTGTCTTTCCTCATCTGTATGCTGATGCCCACAACAGACTTTGTAAATACAACTGGGAAATTTCACGCCAAAAAACTTTACTCACTATTGCAACAGATCATGAATGGACAGATACAGTACAACAAGCCATAGACATTAGACAGTGACAAACAGAGAAAATGAAAAAAAAACTAGACCTGCAGAAAAAAACTAGACAAACTTACTCAAAATAACAATACAGACAACACAGACGCATGAATTTAAAAAAAGCTTATCTAACTGACCCTTAACAGACACTGAGAAAACCGTCTTAGTAAAAGGATTAAATTACAATTTCCAGGAAGATTTTCAACAAGAAAGATTTCTTAGCAGCATTAAAAACAACACCGAAAGACAACAAACTCACAGAGGAAACCCAGCAAACCATCAGACAGACAGTTGCATCAACAGTAAGCAGGAAAAAAAGAAGGAAACACACTCAATACACAAGAAAGGAAATCACTAGAAAGACTAAAAAAAGATTTGTTATCTTGCCTGCAAACTTGCTATCAATTCTCACTGTTTGAAATCTCTAGAGAATACACGTCCAGTTTCTCTGAGCTGTCTTCGAAGGTCAGACATGTCGTCCTATGAACAAGCACGATGAACTCACATTCCACTTCATTTGCAGCCATAATTTCCTTTGTGAGGTGAGGGGCTCAAAATTGCACCAAGCATTCCAAGTGAATTCTCTCTAAGCTCCTATACGAATGAAAAATAATACTTTGCTTTTCCTGTACTCATATCTCTTAAAGGCCAACATTCCAGAGCTTTCCTAATTATTTGCTGTGGTTGCATGTTACTCTAGAGTGATTTATTCATAAAAGCGCCAGTTTCCATTGTATGTCTGTTTTCTAATCTTTTAACACATACGAAACAATTTTCCATACTGTGCATGTAGGTTTGCTTGCTGAGCTGAAAGGTTCATTTCTCAACATTTCGTCACCGTGCTAGGTAATGTCATCAGTGAGCCTCCGGATTAAGCACTAGTGGTATGGCCTGCTTTCTGTTTATGTGTTTAGGTTTCACATGTGTTGAAACCTAAACACTTAAATAGAAAGTGAGCCATACCACCAGTGCTTCATATGAAGGCTTACTGATGATGTTACCTATTATGGTGACAAAACACCCAAAAACGAACCTTCCAACTCAGCGAGCAAACCTACATCCAGAACCTCAGCCTGAGGTACAAATCTTCTCAAAACTCGTTAATTTTTCCACATGTTATTCCATTTGCTATGTTCTTGTCCACTGTCCGTACAAAGCCACTTTGCATCTTTGTCAAAACACACATTGAAAGGTTAGAACAAATTAATGTAGAGTTGAGTTCTAGCAAGTTTAGCAGCATTAAAACTGGATAAAGCTGCTGTCCTGGATGAGATATATCTCAGGCATTAAAGTGAGGAGACATCAGGAACACTGGCAGTAATTTTCAAATCCTCTCTGGCCATAGTTGAGGTGCCAGATGACTGGAGGATGGCTAAACAGGTCCAATTATTTTAAAAAGAGGAAGAATGGTAGACCAGAGAATTACAGGTCAGTCAGACTAACCTCAATGGTAGCATGTTATGTAAAATACATTTGCCCTTGAAGAGACAGACAAAGATTACTCAGTCATAGTCTGGATTTGCAAAGGGTAAGTCATGTTTAATAAATTTGATCAAATGTTTTGAGGACCTTTATTCAGAGCAATGCATTTGATTTGGTCTTTCATGGCAGCCTGGTCAAGAAAGTAGGAGCCCATCGGATTCAAGGCAAAGTGGCATATTGGATCCATAGTTAGAGTTGAGGCAAGAAGCAGAAGTTTGTGGAAGAATGATAATTTCGTGACTGAAGGTCTGCTTCAAAGGCTTTGATAGGGCTTGGTGCTGGAGACTTTGCTGTTTGTGGTGTATATTTGTAATGATTTGAACTATATAACGGACTTAAGCAAGAAGATTGACATGAAAATTGCTAATCTGGTAAATAGTGAAAAGGACTGCCATAAATTGCAGGAAAATATGAGTGTATTACTTAGGTGGACAGAGTAGTAACAAATGGAATTCAAGCAAGATAAATGTGAGATAAGGCATTGGGGAGGGATAATAAGGTAAGAGATTACACTATGGATGGGAGCAGAATATAGAATAAAAGAGCAAGTAAATTGTGCCAGAGTTGTGTAGAATACTGGTTAGGCCACAACTGGAGTATACCACGTATCTCACAATTTCTAACATTCCAAACGATCATGTCCCAACTTATTACAACAGAAACATTTAAGTTTCTGAACTTCACCTCTGGACTCAGTACCTTTTGTTTCTTCGTATGAGGAGTTACTGAGGCATTCCCTATTCTGTAGGGCACTCTGTACCCTGGCTACCTGCCTTCCTTTCACTATCCCACGTTTTATTTTTCTCAAATTTTTGGAGATGGCAGGATATAGTTTGGTAGATCAGTTCACAATCATCAGCTATTAAAGCTGCTTCCCTTGCGGTTGTTACTCTTTGGTTTTCTACATGAATTCTTATCATAAAAGGTAGGGAAGTGTCAAATTCTTCTTAAAGAGTAAGCTCTCTGAAAGTATCGTAAGTATTTTCAGCCTTTTAATGCTTTTAGTCACTCGTCATTAATTCTCTCAAACTCAACGTAAGTTAGTCCAGGCAATTTCTCTAAGTTCTGAAACCCCTGTCTGTATGCTTCTGGGACCAATTTGTAAGTGCTTACAATGTCCCTTTTTACTTCATCATAATCCCTGGAACCTTCCTCCAGCAGCAATGCATAAATCTCTTGTGTTTTATAAGTCAATTTACTTTTTATTGAGGTTGTTGGCTTGCTTGCTAAGCTGGTACATATATTCGTAGATGTTTCATCACCATTTTAGGTAACATCATCAGTGCATCTCTGGTGAAGCATTGGCGTTCTGTCCCACTTGCTATTTATGTGTCTGGGTCTGCTGGGGTTGGTGGTGTCATTTCAGGTTTTATTGCTGCTTCTGTTTCTTAGTGGCTGGTATATGGGGTTCAACTCTATATGTTTCTTAATGGAGTTCTGGAACCAACCACTAAGAAACAGAACCAACAACAAAACCGGAAATGACACCACTAACCCCAACAGACCCAGACACATAAGAAGCAAGTGGGATGGAACATTAGCAGTTCACCGGAAGCATACTGATGATGTTACCTAGAATGGTGATGAAACATTTATGAAGAAATGCACCAGCTCAGCGAAAACCTCATCCGCAGTTTGACTACAAATATTCTTGAATACTCTTACTTTTTATTGGCAATGTCCAATCCACTTTTGGCGACCCCATTTGGATTGCTACCTTCTCAAATGACATGAAAAATGCTTTCACATCCATTTCTTCAAATTTTGGCTAAGCATGTAAAATGTAATCATCTCTTGACTGAACCATAGATTATGGCGTGGTCTTCCAAACTCTCCCAAACTTTGGTTTAGCTTTCTTAAGCTTCATCATTTATAACTTAATTCCCTTTCTCTCTCTTGTTTTTTTAACTTTTGAGAATTCCAGTTTTTTAAGTTCTAATTCTTTGTAATTCCATGTCCAATTATCTCATTTTCAATTGCCTAAACTATAATTCAATGTTCACTGATTCATTCCTTGTATTACCTGAACTATTTGACCTCTCTGATATTTCCATCAAACTCAAATGCTTCAATATTCAACCTATAATGTCTGCCCTCTTAGCTTGAGTCAAAAAGCGTGGTGCTGGGAAAGTACAGATGGTCAGGCAGCATCTGAGGAGCAGGGGAGTCAACATTTCGAGCATAAGCTCTTCATCTCTTCATTCCTGATGAACAGCATCTGTAGTCCTCACTTTGCCCTCTTTGCTTGCTCCAATCCAATTCCAAACCTATATTGTCTACTTTTCAATATCCTGGACCCAAGGTCCCAATTTTGTTGATACATGGATAGCAAGCCTAACCAAATCAACCTCAGTACCATTGGAATCATAACACAGAGAAATTAAAATATTCAAACGCTAATAAAATTGCCCAACTTTACCTAACCGGACTTTATGAATATCAGATCTCTGGTATCAAGTTAATAACTCAAACAAAAATTAACAATTATTAATAATATAAATTTAGCAGAACACAAATTAAACTATAATTCTAACTTAATCTTTCAGAGTTCCCTCGACACAGGAGGTGTTCCTGTGGATTGGAAAATTATATATATCTCTGATTTTTAAGACTGGTAAAAGAGGAACACCTTGGGATTACAGACCATAAGTCTAACATCTGTGGTGGGTAACTTGTTGGAATCTATAATAAAGGATGAGTTAACTGAACACCTCAAATTCTAATTTAATCAGGGAGATCCAGCATGGATTCATGACAGATTGGTCATGCCTGACAAAAGTCATTGAATTTTTTTAAGAGATTATGAAGGTAGTGGACAAGGGAATGCCTATCTATGTTGTTGCCATGGACTTACAGAAGGCATTTGATTAAGTCTCACATAAGAGACAGAAGCCCACAGAATTGAGGGCAAATTACTGACGTGGCTGGAAAATTGGATGAGTGGTAAGCTACAGAAAGAAGGATATTGGGAAGGTGATATTCGAATTGGCAGGATGTGACCAGTGTTGAGCCACAAGGAACTATTGTTAAGGCTTCAATTATTTACATTATTTATTAATGACTTAGATAATAGTATAGAAAGTCATATATCCAAACTTGCTGATGATACAAAGTCAGGCAGCATTGCAGAAAATGTTGATGATATCATAAAATTACAAAGGGATGCTGATAGATTAGGTGAATTAGCAAAACTATAGCAGGTGAAGTTGAATATAAGCAAGTATGAGGTCATCCTTTTTGGGCACAAAAAGCATAGATTAAGGTATTTTCGATATGGTATCAAGTATAATGGATGTCCTATGAGACTTGAGGGTTCAGCTATATACATTTTTAAAATGTGTACCAATAGAAGATGTTACAGTCTGTTTTTTATGTTATTTTGCTAGATTACATTCAGATTCTAATTTCCCTTTCCTTATCAGTTTCTTGTTTCTTCTTTGTTGTTTTCTACAAACCTAATAATTCCCAGAATTTACTGCTATTTTTGACAACTTTATCGGCCTTTTCTTTTAAGCTTCTGCAATCTTGAACTTTCTTTGTTTGCCACAGTTGACTGATTATTTTTAAGTTTTTGTAACTTGAAAGATTGCATGATGATTTAAATCATGTCATAGATATTTAGTGGCTAATTATTGCTGATGTACAGTTATGCCTTTAAATATATTTCCCCTGTTCACATCAGCCAATTTGTGCCTCATGCCTTCATAATTTCCCTTATTCAGCTTTCACACCCTTGCTACAGAATAAATTACCTCACTTTCAAATGTAATGTAAAACTGTAGTCATTCATCTCTAAGAGTTCTTTTGCATACAAGAAGGTTGTTAATTAACCTTTTTTATTATATAATACTAGGATTTGAAATGACATATCCTCATGTTGGCTCATCCATGCACTGTTCTAAAAAAACCATATGTAACACTCCAGAAACTCATCCTCCACAGCTTTAGTACTCAATTGATTTACCCAGTCTAACTGTAGATTGAAATGACCAATGATAACTGTCGTCCATACTGCATGTTTCTTTCATCTCCTGATTAATACTATTCCCTATGCCAGCACTACGATTTAGTGGTCCATCAATAATACCTTTCAATCTCCAGCCAACCAATTCTAGAGACTTAAACACAAACTAAACACATAATTTTTACTTTAATGATTGGTAATCCTGACCAAACCTACTCATCAATCAGCTACTTGCCCCACACTTGTGATGTCACACCACCATTAGTCCTAGTGCAGGAAAGCTTCATGATCCATGCCTTATTTTATTTTCCACTTATCTCTCATTCTACAGACTTAATTTCTTGGAGTAAACCTTACTAATAGCACCTTTCCCTGCCTTTGCCCTAAATTATCACTTTGACCCAAATTTCCAGTTTCCGTCTGTCTCAGTCTTATTCTAATCAAGTCTCCCTCACTCTGAACATACAACTTAATCTGACCACTTGCTTTGAACCAGCCCTTCTCATGCAGAGAACTCTGATGTATCACTTGTTTTGACTTAATCTCCTTCTACCGTATCAATACCTAATTGAAACAAGGAATTTTAGATGTTTGACAGATAATTGCTTCTATCAGACAGTTGCCTGTTAAACTAGGCTGTTTTAGCTTCCTTAAATGCTATTGGTTCTCGGTCTGCTTCTGATTTTTACTTTATAATTAATCTTTCACAAGATTCATGAAATGAATTCCAACTTTATCCCAAATTTGCGGTTACTCACTCTGTCTCAATGCCACTGCAATGAAAACTCCTTCACTCTGACCATATGGCTTACTCAAAATGATTTATTGGAAAAAAGCAAAAAAATCATTAGTCTTAGTAAATTGAGATTATGTTGTTAACATTGATGTCCATACTTTATTACTTACAATCTCAATGAAACAATCTGTCATTTCTGTGAAAGTCCAACTCTATATTTTGAGCATCCATTTAGTGTTAATTTTTATTATGCCTCATGTTCAGTCAACTGAGAATGCACATGTTTTACAGTAAATAAACTATCAAGCAGCAATTTACTCAGAACACAGTTGCTGCTTGGCAACAAATACATATCATAAAAGTGATTTATTACCTTACCTCATTTGTTTCTAAATTGTGCTAGGCTTGCAAATATAGGTGAATAAGGTGAGTTTAGATGAACTAATAGCTATAAAATTTTATAATTTATACAGTGCAGTTAATCTTATATTTTTGAATTTGAATTATTGAAGCATAAACATTGAATTGAGATGATAGCCGGATAACTTTGGCAATATCAAAACATATAAACTTCCATAACTCATGCTTACCAAAAACATGCTTTGTGCACAATCAATAGACTATAAATTTGCAAAGCAGTGTCATTTTGCATTGTGCCATGACGTAGATGTAACCTGACCACTAGCTACATGGCCTACACATGTAAAGGAGCAGAAGGGTGCATTTATGTGTGCTGCAACAGTTATATCCCATATTATCATAATGTCACACAGCAAACTAACTGATGCAGTGCTGGGAATCAAATCTTCATTTAAATAAGTCCAGCCCACAAATTAATTCATCACTTAGTAAAGATCAAGTGTGCAATTGATAGACAGGGGGTCTGAACTTCAGCAAATTAAAGGACATTCCACAAGTTGTAGATGATGGGTTTTCCAGTAAACTGTCCTTATGCAGACACGGTGATAGCTCTGTGCTAAATTTCAGGAGCTGTTCTGTACTCTTTTAGGATAATTGTACAGAAGAAACATTCGTATTACTTGACTACCTTACACTTTAAAATCCTGATTTATGTGCAGATTTGGAGTCTTTCGTTAATAGACAATCTGCCATTTTATTTTTGTAATACATTTTGATGATTTGTTAATTTTGTTATAAAGGGGTCTCCGATTTGCAAGCAAATGATTCATGAACACTCGTACTTACTAGTGCAACTCCATACAGGGATGTAATTTTAATGATCCGACATATGACCATTCTTGTACTTATAGAGAACATAGAACATAGAAAGGTACAGCACAGAACAGGCCTTTTGGCCCACGATGTTGTGCCAAGACTTAATCCTAATGTAAAATGTAGTAACTTAACCTACGCACCCCTCAACTCACTGCTATCCATGTGCATGTCCAGCAGTGGCTTAAATGTCCCCAATGACTTCACTTCCGCCACCTTAGTTGGCAATGCATTCCATGCATTCACAACTCTCTGCATAAAGAACCTACCTCTGATGTCTCCTTTATACCTTCCTCCTAATATCTTCAAACTATGACTTCTCATACCAGTCAATCCTGCCCTGGGGAAAAGTCTCTGGCTATTGACTCTATCTATTCCTCTCATTATCTTGCACACCTCGATCAGGTCTCCTCTCTTCCTCCTTCTCGCCAGAGAGAAAAGTCTGAGCTTATTCAACCTTTCTTCATAAGGCAAGCCCTCCAGTCCAGGCAGCATCCTGGTAAACCTTCTTCGCACTACCTCCAATAGCTACTTTATATTGTTCTGCATTGTGTAACAACTTGCACACAAATCGACTTGCGAACAGAACCCATTTGCATCCCAGAGTCTGCCTGTATCAGGAAGGCTGTGCCAGTTGCTTGGAGCAATGTGAATTTTCACAAGATAATTTATGATGAAATCATTTACTGTAAACAGAGGATAGACATCAGGAAATGGTGCATTACAGAAAATGAACCATGAAGTAGTATGATTACAAAATGTCCTGAGAGTATACACATTTGTCTGTCACAATAATTGCTTTGTTTTCCATAATTTGTTGCGTTTTTGAAATTTTCCTTTGTTTCTTCCTTATAAAATTTTAATTGTTTAAAAAAATATTATCCTTTTTCTTCACTTGTAAGTGCTCACAAGAAAGATCTTTGGTGGTTTAGTTCTGTTGGCACTGAAGCATGTTACTATTTACAGATTTCCATTCTCATATCAATAAGCTCTGAAACAAAGAGAAAGCAAAGTTATGAGTAATGGGAAACTGTAAGGATCCATAAACAGGGCATTTAGGTTGAGAAAACTGACCCATTCGGAAGCTAGATCAGAGTGGTACTAGAAAAGCAAAGCAGATCAGGCAGCATTCGAGGAGCAGGAAAATCAACGTTTCAGGCAAAAGCCCTTCATCAGGAATACAGGCAGGGTGCCTACAGAGTGGAGAGATAAATGAGAGGAGGGTGGGGGTGGGGAGAAAGTAGCATAGAGTACAATAGGTGAATGAGGGTGGGGATGGAGGTAATAGGTCAGAGAGGAGGGTGGGGGAAGGTAGCAAAGAGTACAATGGGTGAATGGGAGTGGGGACGAAGGTGATAGGTCAGAGAGGAGGATGGAGTGGATAGGTGGAAAGGAAGATAGGCAGGTAGGACAGGTCATGAGGACGGTGCTGATCTGGAAAGTTGGAGCTGGGGTGAGGTGGGGGAAGGGAAATGAAGAAACTGGTGAAATCCACATTGATGCCATTGGGTTGAAGTGTTCCGAGGCCGAAGATGAGACGTTCTTCCTCCAGGCGTCAGTGGTGAGAGAGCGGCGGTGGAGGAAGCCAAGGACATGCAGGTCCTGGGCAGAGTGGGAGCGGGAGTTGAAATGTTGGGCCACCCATTTCGAAGCACAGAGGATATGGATTTATGCATGCAATTGTTGCAGTAGTAGTTGTCTTGATCTCATCTCCTGTGGAAATATCTGGAGTTAATGCTGTTAAACTGCCTGGCCATGCAGTATAAGAATAAGCAAGTCACCAGTATACTGAAGTAAGACTTGAATCTAAGTACCATGTGAACTTACTGAGTTCTAAAAATAATTTAAAGTCTACCTTGGGATGTAAGCAACCTTAGAGTGAAATAAATTAATTGGAAATATAATGTTAGTATGTGTAGAATAGAGTTCTTTATTCAAAACAAATGAAACAAAATTCTGGTTGTATCTATATATTAGGAATTGAGCGAGAATGTTAAAATTTTTGTTTTTGAGAAATTATAAACAGAATTGAAGAAAAATAAAGATTGTATCTCAACTATCTATTGTTGGAACATATGCAGAGGTTCTCCTGATCTACTATCATAATTTTGTTGGAGGATTTGTTGAACTTTGTTGGCACACAGGAAAAGTAACTAGATAGCTAAAATGGCTATTTATGTTTTTCTCTAGATTTTCTGCTGATGTTGTACCAATAGATTGGGAAAATTATTCATAATATATTAATTATTTGGATGAGGAAAGTACATGTACTAAAGCCAAGTTTGCAAATGGCACAAGGATAGGTGGGAAGGCAAATGGTGAGGATGACACAGAGAGCTAGAGAAAGATTAAGTGAGTGGGCAAAAACTTGGCAGATGAATATAATGAGGAGAAATATGAGGTTATGCACTGTTGACAGATAGAGAGGCTGAATATTATTTAAATGGAGAAAGACTGCAAGAAGCCTCCTGAAAAGAGACATTCAAAAGTCCTCATCCATGAGTCACAAAAACCTAATATCCAAGTTCAGTGCTATTAAGGAAGGCAAATGGAATGTTGGCCTTTATTTCAAAGAGAATGGAATATAAAAGTAGAGAGATTTTGCTAAAACTATAAAACTATAGTCAGACTATAGCTGGAAAATAGTGAACTATTTGGGCTTTTTATCGAATGAAGGATATACTGGCATTGGAGATAGTCCAGAGAAGGCACTAGGCTGATACCAACAATGGAAGGACAGTCTTATGAGAGAGATTGAATCAATTGGGCAAGAAACAGGCATGAATCATAGAGTCATCAAGCATGGAAGCAGACCCTTCAGTCCAACTTGGCCATGCCAAACATAGCTGAATGAGTCCCACTTGCCTGCCTCTGGCCCATATCCCTCCGAACCATTCCTATTCATATATTTATCCCATTTTGTCTTTTAAATGTTGTAATTGTGCCTACATCTATCACTCCTTCAAGAAGTTCATTCCAAACGTGAACCACCATCTGTGTAATTAATTAGATTCTCATGTCTTTTTTAAATCACTCTTCTCTCACTTTAAATATGTAACCCCTAATCTTGAAATGTCCCATCCTAGGGAAAAGACAACTACCATTAACTCTATCCATACCTCTCATTATTTTAGTGAGAAAAAGCCCCAGCTCATTCAGCTTCTCTTTATAACTCAAAACTTCCATACCTGATAGCACCCCAGTAAATCTCTTCTGAATCTCCCTAGCTTAATAATATCCCTCCTATAACTGGGCAACTGGAACTGAACTTTGTGTTCCAGAAGAGGCCTCGCCCATTTCTGTATAACCTCAACATGACTTCCCGACTCCTATGCTCGAAGGTCTGAGCAATGAAGGCAAGTATGCCAAATGCTTTTTTGAACAACCCTTTCTGTATGTGACATAAAAGAATTATACCTGCACCCTAGGTTCCCCTTTTCTACAACACTATCCAAGGTGCTACCATTGATTATATAAGCCCTACCCTTGTTTGTTATTCCAAAATGCAATACCTTGCATTTATCTCCATCTCTCATTTTTCAATCTATTGACCCATTTAATCAAGATCCCTTTTTAATCTTAGAAAACCTTCTTTACCAAATTTGGTGTCATTTACAGACTTACTAACCATGTGTTCTATATTCTCATCTAAATCATTTATATAAATAACAATAAAAGGTGATCCAGAATTGATCCCAGTGGAACACTGCTGGTGACAGGCCTCCAGTCTGAAAAACAACCTTCCACCACCACTCTCTGTCCCCTGCCATTTCACCGATTATGTATCCAATTGGTAAATTTGCCCTGAATCCCATATGACCTAACTTTGCTAATTAGTCTATCATCTGGAGCCTTGTTAAAGGCTTTACTAAAATCCAAATAAACAATGTCTACTGTTTTGCCATTTTCAATCTTTTTTTGGTAACTTCCTTAAAAAATTCAATCAAGTTTGTGAGACACGAGTTTCCTTGCACAAAACCATGCTGACTATCCCTAACCAATTTTGCCTCTCTAAATGTAAATCCTTTCTTTTATAATCACCTCTAACGTTTTTTAGATGACTTGACTGTATGGATATCAAACGCTTGTTTCCCCTTGCAGCAGAGTCTAGGACAGAGGGATGTGCTGGTGTTGCCTGGAGTCCAGAAGAAGTTTATAAGAATGACCCAGGAATGAAGGCCTTGTTATATGAGGAGTGATTGACGACTCTAGATCTGTACTCTATGAAATTTAGAAGGATGAGGGTGGATCCGATTGAAATTTATAGAATACTGAGAGGTCTGGATAGTGTGTATATGGAGAAGATGTTTTCATTTGTGGGGGAGACCAGGACTTGAAGGTGCAGCCTCAGAGTGAAGGGACAACCCTTTAGAACTGAGATGAGGAGGAATTTCTTGAGCCAGAGGATCATTAATCTGTGGAACTCCTTGCTGTAGAGGGTTGTGGAGACAAGTCATTTAATGTATTTAAGACAGAGATGGATTGGTTCCTGATTCATAAAGGAATTAGTAAGGGGATCAAGGGTCGCAGAGAGAAAGGTTGAGAAACATTATCAGCCATGATTGAATGGTGGAGCAGACACCATGAGTAATTAGATTAGATACCCTACAGTGTGGAAACAGGCCATTTGGCCCAACAAGTCCACACCGACCTTTTGAGGAGTAACTCACCCAGACCCATTTCCCTCTGACTAATGCACCGAACAATACGGGCAATATAGTATGGCCAATTCACCTGACATGCACATCTTTGGACTGTGGGAGGAAACTGAAGCACCCAGGAGAAACCCACGCAGACACAGGAAGACTATGCAAACTCCATAGACAGTCACTTGAGGCTGGAATCGAACCGTGGTCCCTGGTGCTGTGAGGCAGCAGTACGTACTGCTGAGCCCTGTGCCACCATTAGGTGAATGGCCTAATTATAGACAATAGACAATAGGTGCATGAGTAGGCCATTCTGCCCTTCGAGCCAGCACCACCATTCATTATGATCATGGCTGATCATCCTCAATCCCGCTCCTGCCTTATCATCATAACCCTTGATTCCACTATCCTTAAGAGCTCTATCCAACTCTTTCTTGAAAGTACCCAGCGACTTCGCCTCCACAGCCTTCTGGGGCAGAACATTCCATACACCCATCACTCTCTGGGTGAAGAAGTTTCTCCTCAATTCTGTTCTAAGTGGCCTACCTTTAGTTTTAAACTGTGTCCTCTGGTTCGGGACTCACCTATCAGCGGAAACATGCTTCCTGCCTCCAGAGTGTCCAATCCTTTAATAATCTTATACGTCTCAATCATATCCCCTCTCAGCCTTCTAAACTCAAATGTATACAAGCCCAGTCGCTCCAATCTTTCAGCATAAGATAATCCCGCCATTCTGGGAATTGACCTTGTTAACCTACGCTGCACTCAATAGCCAGAATTCCTCAAATTTGAAGACCAAAATTTCGCACAATATTCCAGGTGCGGTCTCACCATGGCCCTGTACATCTGCAGAAGGATCGCTTTGCTTCTAGTTTAGTTTGCTCTCAGTAGAGGGGACCCATTTTCTCCCTTGCACACTATGTCACTTACATCCATTTTATTTCTTTTTCTCTTTC
Source organism: Chiloscyllium punctatum (assembly GCF_047496795.1). Classification (NCBI taxonomy): domain Eukaryota; kingdom Metazoa; phylum Chordata; class Chondrichthyes; order Orectolobiformes; family Hemiscylliidae; genus Chiloscyllium; species Chiloscyllium punctatum. Next base: position 17,002,257 of record NC_092743.1, read on the forward strand.
ATCACAATTACCAATCCATTTGCCTTTTGCACTGGGTTTTCACATGCTCCTCCTCTACCTCTAATGAAAGTAGAAACACCTCAATTTCCTTATGCCTTTCCTTTCTGAAGAAAGATCACACTGGACTTGAAACATTAACTCTTTTTGTCTCCACAGATGCTGCCAGACCTGGTGAGGTTCTCTATCATTTTCTGTAGTTGTTTCTGGAAATCATGGAAGACCCAGAACCTCTACAATTTATACTCCTTCTTCCCTTCCTGTGTCTTTAGAGACATTTTGTATGGTGTTTATTCAATTTTAATGTCAAAACAATGCTGCAGAATTGATTTTACCTATAAAACAGAAGTTTATTTTGCAAAAAATGAAGAAATAGAAGAAACCAAGCTATTTACAAATAACATAATTCAAAAGATTTTGAAACACACAGTAAAATACAATCCTGTCTACCCCAAAACCATCAATTTATAGAACTAAAACACCATAGAAAATTTGTTTCCTTATCACACCTATAGATTTACCTTATTTGGTTATTTCAATTCTTGTTGTCAAGAGTTTGAGAGCTTCTTCCTTGGATTAAAACATCCGTTACTTTCTGAATAAGAAGCCATGTTGAAGACCAGAGGATTTCAGTTGCTGGACAGACACCAATAATGGCTGTCAATTTATAAGGGCGATGGAACAAAAGAGTTTAGTCTTATGGATCATTTACCGATTGGAGGAAATACAAGTGAAATGCTGCTTCACCTGGAAAGACTGTTTAGGTTAGTAAACCATAAGCAAGGAAGAGGTGAAGGGGCAGTTATTGCACCTTCTGCAGTTACATGGGAAGGTGCCATGGGAATTGGAGGTTGTGTTGGTGGTCAGCAAGGAATGGACTAAAGTGTCCCAGCAGGAATGGTCCCTGTGAAATGCAAATAGGGGGAGTCTGGTGCAGGTGTGTTTGTGGTGGCACTCTGCTGGTGTTGTCTGAAATGGTGGAGGATGATCCTTTGAATGCAGAGGCTAGTGGAATGAAAAGTGAGGACAATTAGGACCCAAACGCACTGTTGAGAGTAATGGGAAGGGCAAGGGCGGAAACGCAGGTGATAGGTTGGTTGCGATTGAGGGCTGTGTCAATCACAATGGGTGGGAAACTACAGTTATGGAACAAGAAAGCCATGTCAGCAGCGCTGTTTTGGAAGGTGGCATCATCTGAGTAAGTGAAAGAATTGGGAGAATGGGATGGAATCCTTACAGGATGTGGAGTGTGAGAGCTGTAGAGAAGGTAGCTATGGGAGTTAGTGGCTTTGTAGTGGATGACAGTGGTTTTATCACTGCCTGAGGCTTTCTTATTATCTTATAGGTCTGATATGTCTGGTGAAATTCAACCACATCTCTATGTGGTCCAGGCCAGTAAAAATGTTTTTGTATTTTGGCTTGAGTTTGCCTTACTCTCAAATAACCTCCTAATAATAATTCATGTGCTACCCACAGCACCTCCTTTCTGTAACCCGCTGAAATACAAATTGATGAACTTCTGCTCATTTTTCATCTGCCATTTCCCCCTCACGTCTCCATTTTTAAGATAGTGGGATACACTCGCATTCTTCATCTATGTATACTTTTTCATACAACTGCCTTATTTTTCCATCTTTTTGTTGTACTTCTCAGCTAACTTCTCTGAACTAAAAAATCCACTTTGTTCTCAATCTATTCTTACTTTTTTTCTCAACTATTTGATCAAATAGAGCTTCTGATAATAGTGGTTAAACTTCCTTATCTTTATTCTTTGATTTCTCTTCCTGTTTCAACCTTTGTGACACAGTCAGGAAAAATCTCAAGAAATACCTCCTGTAGCAGTTGCCCAATTTTCCACTGGCCTTTCAACCACAGTAGGCATCACTCCCACTTGTGATCCAATTATATCATTCCTAAGGATAAACTGTACCTCTGGAACAGAGAATTACTCTATTGCCACTACTTCAATACTTTTGACTGGATTCTCCAACTTTATCTTATACAATATAACACTACTCTCCTCACCATGAATTCCACATATTGCTACCTTTTCTGGCAATACTCTTTCCCCAAGTACATACCTCCTCATTTCTCACCAGCAAAGATTGTCTTGCTCCCACCCAGATTCATGCCCCTGTCCTGTCCCTGTAACCCTGCATTTGCCATGGCTAATCTACCTAACCTACACATCCCTGGACACATAAGGCAACTTAGCATGGCCAATCCCACTAACCTGCACATTTTTGGACTGTGGGAGGAAGCTAGAGCATTTGAAGGAAACCCACGCAGACACAGGTAGAATGTGCAAACTTCTTATATGTAATACTTAGCTTATGATTCAATTACGTGTCTCCAATGTGTTTTTACTGATCGCAGTGAAGTCATAGGCCCTACAGTGTGCAAGCAGGCCATTTGGCCCATCATATCCAAACTGACCCACTAAAGAGCACCTCACCCAGACTGTACCCCCTTCACTATCCCGGTAACCATGTACTTCCCATGGCTATCCCATCTAGCCTGCACACTATGGGCAATTTAGCATGACCAATCCGCCTAGCCTGCACATCTTTGGACTGTGGGAGGAAACTGGAAACCCATGCAGACACTGGGAGAATGTGCAAACTCCACACAGACAGTCGCTCAAGGCTAGAATTGTACCTGGATCTCTGGTGCTGTGAGGCAGCAGTGCTAAACCCTGGGCCACCAAAGTCAAAGTAAGCATGCAGTTTAAAAGCACAGGATGATAGAAATGGGTATTTACAAGTCTGAAAAATGACTGTTCCTTGATCTGATTTTCACCTCAATATCATCTTGCATAGTAATTATGTGCTTTTTCATCTCAATATCATTTTGCGTAGTAATTATCTCTTTATCAACATCACTCCTCTGTGAATCTGGTGGAGTTTGGTTGCGAACCAACAACATTTACTTGATCGAATTGATTTGAGACAAACAGATTATTTATACCATTACACTTAATTTGTGAAAGCTCTTATTGAGTTCCTCTGATAACTTCTTCAGGCGTGCACAGAGGTTCTCTGGGTGGAATAATTTTTCTTTGTCTTTGATTTTTTTCTAGCATGTTTCACAGACTTGGGAAGTGTTGCAGTATTTAATGTTTTTTAGTGGGGAGCACCATAGACACAGTTTCGATCAGAATGCATTTACAAGACTGATCTTATGTGCTAAGTCTGTCTACTTTTCATGCAGTTCATAATTCAGCATTTTCAGTTTTGATATTATGTTTGTAAGGAACCCAAAATTATGCAACCATGGATTGTTGTCAGTTCATTGCACACCCTATTCCTTGATTTACAAAAATTGACAATTTCAGGCATCAGATCTAACTTTTGCAGGACCTTCTCTCAGCTTAATTATGCCAGCATAGAGGAATAGTTCACATGAGGTAGCATTGAGCTTGTTTGAATAAGGATTGGAGCAAGAACTTTTATTACATTTCGTATAGTCCATAATTTCTACTTGAAAATGGATGCTGCTTCACATAGTACTAATTCATGAAGGAGGGGAAATTAAGCGAATTTCTGCCATATACAAAAAAAATGGCATTTGCATCAATCATGGCTGATGCACTGTCAGTTGTGATGGAGACCAGTTTTTTGAATGGAATGTTTTTCTCAAACATATATTTTTTGGATTCATTGTGGGTGGTGATGGACTTAATTTTATGTAACAAAGCTGGGCAAGTGATCGAAGTATTAGTGGGGAAATATTTTGTAGACAGCGATCATAAGCCCATTATCAAATTTGTTATAGAAAAGATCATAGAATCCCTACAGTGTGGAAACGAGCCATTTGGCCTGACAAGTCTGCACTGACCCTCCAAAGAGTAACCCATCCAGACCCATTCCCCTACCCTATTATCCCCTGACTAATACACCTAACCTACACAATTTAGCATGCCCAATTCACCTGACCTACACATCTTTGGATTGTGGGAGGAACCCGGAACACCCGGAAGGAACCCACACAGGCACAGGGAGAACATGAAATCTCCACACAGACAGTCGCCTGAGGTGTGAATCAAACCCGGCTCCCTAGCACTGTGAGGTAGCAGTGCTAGCCACTGAGTCACCATGCCACCCCATGGACCATACTAGAAAAAAAATCAAAGACAAAGAAAAGGACAAGAATGCATCTGAAATCAAAGTTCTAAACTGGGAGAGAGCTGATTTTAATAGGTCAGATATGATTTGATGAGAGTGGGCTGGGAGCATATGCTTTCAAGTAAATTTGTCTTAGAAGAGTGGGATGCAGTTAAGAAGAAAATATGGATAGAATAGGGCCAACATATTTCACAAAAGGTGAGACTACCAAATCCTATGAACTCTGGATATGGAGGGATATGCAACATCGGATTAAAATAAAAAGGGAGATTTTTGGCAGATACTAATAGGCCCAAACAACAAAAGCCCAAGAGGAATATAGAATGTGCAAAAGGGAACTTGAAAAGGACATTAAGATAATTGAAAAGGGACATGAATGAATTTTGGTAGATAAAATAAAAGAAAGTCCTTAGTTATTTAAAAGAATAATGGGGATAAAGTAGGGCAGATTCACGGCCACAGTGGTAATTTGTGTGCAGAGCCAAAAGAAGTAGACGGAGTTCTAAATTAATACTTTGTGTCGGTGTTCACTTGTAAGATGGACAATATTGGTATATAAATCAGGGATAAAGTCAGTGATAAGTAGTGAGGAGGATATCTTTAAATTATAGGAAGATATAAAGGGTAGTCAGAAGGGCTAATCCGTGGCAAATGGAATTCAATTGCATTAATTGTGAAGTGATGTACTTGGGCAGGAAAAACAAGACAGGGAATATACAATGAACAGATAGGACCCTGGAAAGCATTGAGTACCAGATGGACCTTGATGTGTATGTACCCCAATCCCTGAAGGTAGCAGGACAGGTGAAAAAGGTGGTCTAAAAGCATTTGGTACACTTGCCTTTATTACTTGATGCATCAGACCAGGGAGGATAGACAGGAACTGTATAAAACATTTGTTGGGCTACTGCTAGAGTGTTGGATGCAGTTCTGGAATCCATATTGCAGGAGGGATGTGATAGCACTGGAGATGGTACAGAGATTTGCTAGGAAGTTGCATGAGCTGGATTATTTCATTTGTAAGAGAGATTGGACACACTGGTGTTGGTTTCCTTTAGCAGAGGAAATTGAGAGGGGACATAATTGAGACGTATAAAATTATGAGGAGCATACATATGCCAGACAGGAAGAAACCTTTCAGTTTAATGATGGGATAAATGATGAGGGAGCATAGATTTAATGTAAGGTGTAAAAGATTTAGGAGAGATGAGAAAAAAACAATTTCACCCAAAGGTGGTAGGAATCTAGAACTCACTGCCTGTAAGGGTGACAAAGGTAGGAACTGTCATGACATTTAATAAGAATTTAGATGTGCACTTGTGATGCAAAGGCACACTAGAATATTGACCAAATAGTGGAAAATGGATTTAAATAGATAGGGTTTTTTTTATCAATATGAGTGCTGCTGACCACCATGATTCAATTCCTTGACTAATGTGCCCTACTTCATCCCTCATTATTGTCATTTCTTGTTATTTGTTTAAGAGGCTAAAGGATGAGAAGATCCTCTTTAGTTGTCATGTCCTGAACGGCCACAATGCAAAAAAGCTGGGCTGTGTTCGTCATGTCGGTGGTTCATTGAAGTGCTGTGAGAAGCATTCTCAGACCTTCAGAATTTGCTGTACATACTGAAAGATGTTTTTGGAGAAAGATTCTACTTGTCTTGCTACTATGGAAGCACCAAGTGACATGTTTAGGATTGCCATAATTATTTCTTCTTTGTTCTTACAGGTTCAAAATAAGGAGTCAGCAGCCATAATCATTTTTTTCTTTAAATAATTTGCCATCTCTGAATGATTTATTCTGTTTTTCTAAAAAATGGCAAACACAAAATGATGCTTCAATATGGATGCTAGCTTTTGCAGTTGATTTAGAAAAAATGATTGTTGTGCTTTTAAAATGACCTTCAGCTCATTAACTTTCTTTGTCTGAATCATGCTGTTAAAGTGACAGCTCTCCTTGAGTTTACTGTGCATCATCATTGTGTGATGTCTTTCCAAATTCCCTGTTTTAATATTTGATTTGGTGAGGTAATGGCCTTGTTGCACTAGTCATAAGAGTTATAATGTAGAGACCCAGCTAATGTTCTGGGGAACCTGGGTTTGAATCCCACCATGTCAGATAGTGGAATTTGAATTCAATAATAATCTGGAATGAAGGATTTAATGATGATAATGAAGACATTGTCAATTGTTGAAAAAAAACCCAGTTCATTAATGTACTGTAGGGAGGGAAATCTGCCTCCCTTAACTGGCCTAGTTTACATGACTCCACACCACAATAATGTGGTTGATTCTCAACTGCTCTCTGGGCAATTAAGATTGGGCAGTAAATGCAGGTCCAATCAGTTATGCCCACATCCCAAGAATGAAAACAAAATTTGGTGATGCTCAAAAGAAATGTTCTTTTCTTTTACAGTTATGAACTGTCATGTGAAAGTTGTACATTTTTGGTTTCCTTTTATATGGTCCAGGTGCATCACTTGACATCATTACTTTACTTTGTAGTTCATGATGCCACTTTGCCTCTGGTCACAATGCAGGTGTCTTCTGGATCTGCACCTCTGAACACCAGAATGTTGCTGGCTACCTTCATGTGTGGAAGCACAGGAGGTCATGATGCCTACTATCAAGTCTACAATCATGATTTGTTTCTGTGAACATTTGTTTGTTTTAAGTTGCTGAAATACTTGATGTGGGGCACGACAACATTCCCAAAAATGTTTCTTTATCCTGCAAGGACCAGTTAGATAAGTCACTGAAAAAAAACTGCAAGGTCTGCAGAAGACAGACAGGAGAACAGAGTAGGTGAGCTGCTATTGCAGATTCCTCAGTGACATTGTGGGCCAAATAGCCTCGTAGGATTCTAATCAGTTCCTAGTCCATTTTTTTCCCTTTTTTTTGAACTGCCACCACAAAGCTTACTTTATCATGCAATAATAGTCTATTTGGACTGAGTTGAAACATGGTGCAACAAGCTGGCAAAGTCTGTTAACAGCTTGCACTTTATCTTTTATCGTCACATGGTTTATGGAAGCACAAGTTCAAGGGGCAGCTTGGAAACACAGGCAGACATTGAAATTAACTGTCAGTGAACAGTGGCATTGACTGTCAGAAACTCTGTGATTGATCAGTCATAGAGTCATAGGGATATACTGCATGGAAACAGACCCTTCAGTCCAAATCGTCCATGCCAACCAGATAGCCTAACCAAATCTAGTCCAGATTTGGACTGGGGTGTACAAAGTCAAAAATAACACACCAGGTTATAGTCCCATTTGCCAGCACTTAGCCCATATCCCTCTAAACCTTTCCTATTCGTATACCCATCCAGATGCCTTTTAAATGCTGTAATTGTACCAGCCTCCACTGCTTCCTCTGGCAGCTCATTCCATACATGCACCACCCTCTGTGTAAAAATGTTGCCCCTTAAGTCTCTTTTATATCTTTCCCCTCTCACCCTAAACCTATGCCTTCCAGTTCTGGACTCCCTCACCCCAGGGAAAAGACTTTGTCTATTTATCCTATCCACGCCCCTCATGATTTTATAAACCTCTGTAAGGTCATCCCTAAGCCTCCAAGATACACGGAAAACAGCTCCAGCCTATTCAGCCTTTCCCTATAGCTCAAATCCTCCAACGCTGTCAACATCCTTGTAAATCTTTTCTGAATGCTTTCAAATTTCACAACATCCTTCTGATAGATCATAAAACGATCACAATATATTTGCTGGACACCATCATGCGAAAGTAATAGTAGTACTGCCTCAACAATGTACCTTACTTTATCAGAAAACCACAAACTGCTCCTGAACAAGCCACTCGTATCGTTCCTCTGAGTTACAATGCCAAATAAGGAGATAATTCTTGCTGTGAATTCACTCAGTCTTGTGAGTGTTCAGTGCTCAGATTCTACGGAGTCATATTGTGGTGTATTCTTACAGCCAAGAGCTAGATTTGAAAGAAGATCCCAAAAGTAACAACCTATCACTTCTCACTATGTTTCTGGACAATATAGAAGTGAAACAACTTTACCATCTCTGACCAATGAGTTTTCCAAAATATGGGCTGGATCTTCATTTTAGAGTCAGACAGGAGGGGACAGGAAAATTCATAACTTATTGTGCCCACCTTGTGGAAAAGAATTCCTGCAAAATTGTGATTTTTCTTCTGGGATTGTAAGAATTACCAACTCCATAATCTGAATTGACTTTGCAACTGGGGCTGCTGAGTGCCAAGACAATCTGTTTTAATGGCTTTCCTTGCACACTGAGACTTTGTTTCTGTGTGTAATGAAAGCAATAGAACAGAAAACAGTCCTCACCCTACACCTTTCAGACCCCATCACCTCCCATGTCCCATCCATGCCAGCCTAGCTGCTTCATATCCTCATGGTCCTTCATATTCTACATTTTAATTTATACCTCTTATCTCAACTGACATGATCCTTCATGTCTTCCATACGAATATTTGCCTTTGCAACCATCCCAAATGTCCTCTCATAACCTTCATGCTAACTTATAGTTTTTCCATGCTGATTAAGCTGATACAAATGCTGCACCAAGCTAACTAAACCTATATTACCAATGGCATCAAAAAGTTAATTCATATTTTTCATAAAAACAAATCTGCATTTACTACAGACACATAAGTGTCAAACTGCCAGTAATGCATTAAATCAACAGCAAAAACTCTTTATCTCTTTAACTCTGTATCTCTTTATCTTATATAAGCAAACATTATACAATTGATAAGTAGATGTAAGAGAAAGAAACTGTCAATCAAGAAATGTTTCCCCCTTGGATGGAGCTATTTCAACAGATTAATGGATGACTGGACTTTGTTATGAATTCTTGGCTGAGGATGAGAGGACCTAATATCTTCTAAAACAACTGTGACAAAGTCTGAGAGAACTAAGCTGGGCCATCTAAGCAGTATATGTAAGAAATCCTGTACCTTTTTGGCCACCTAATCACTACTGCCAGGATTGGCATCTGTCTCCCATGCAAGTATCATATAGTTCAGGGCATCTTTTATGAAGGTGACATTGAAACATTTCTCAATCCGAGCTATTCACCTTTGTAGCAGAATCCTGTGATATTTTATTTGCTTTAATGAAGAACCATTGTCATATTTGGTAGTGTTGTATTCTTGTTTTCATGTAAATTAAATATTTGCTGTAGGTTTACAGTTCTTTCTGTTGGAACTAACCCAAGAAGTAACTGTAATATGGTTCAAAACAGTTTCCATCACCTGCCTTCTTTTTTTTTCATCGTAGGAGGTTAGCTTTGCTGCCTGAGCCAATGCCTAGTTGCCTTTGAGAAGGTGATGGTGAACTGTTGTGTTGAACTGCTATAATCCATTTAGTTTAGGTAAATCCACAATGCCTTTAGGAAGAGAGTTTCAGGATTTTTACCCAGTTACAGTGAATGAATAGTAATATATTTAGAAGTCAGGATGTTGAGTGACTTGGAGGGGAGCTTCAAGGTCATGGTATTTCCATGTATCTGGTGTCCTGCCCTTTAGGTGGTTGTGATTGTCAGGTTGAATGTTGCTATTTAAGGAGCCTTGGTAAATTTCAGCAGTGCTTTGGTAGTACTCACTGCTGTTACTGAATGACATTGGAGGACACACTACATGTTTGTAGATGTGGTGACACGCAAGTGGGCTGCTTTGTCCCAGATGATGTCAAGCTTCTTGAATGTTTTTGCAGCTATGCTCATCTCAGCAAATGAGTATTTTACCAAGACTATGCTCCTGAGTCATGCTTTGTATATAGTAGATAGGCACTGGGGAGTCAACAGGTCAGTTACTCACTGTAGGATTCCTAGCCTCTGACTTGCTCTTGTAGCCACAGCATCAGTATGGCAAGTCCAGGTTAGTTTCTGGTCAATAGCAATCTCTGGGACATTGATAGTAGGTGAAGTCAGTGATGGTAACACCAGTGAATGTCAAGGGGTGATGGTTGCATTCTGTTTTGTTGGAAATGGTCATTGTCTGGCACTTGCATGGTGTGAATGTTACCTGCCACTTCATAGCCCGAACTTGGATATTGTCCAAGTCTTGCTGCATTTAGACATGCACTGCTTCAGTATCTGAAGAGTCACAAATGGTGCTGAACATTGTGCAATCATCAGCAAACATCCTACTTCTGTGAGGTATTGCATTTTGGTAATACAGGCAAGGACAGGACTTATATAATTAATGATTGGGCCCTGGGTCGTGTTGTAGGACAGACAGACTGAGGGGTTCAGATGCATAATTCCTTGAAATTTGTGTCACAGGTAGACAGGGTGGTTAAGAAGGCATTAACATGCTTGCCTTTATTGCTCAGACCTTTGGGTATAGGAGTTCGCATGTCATATTGAGGTTGTATGGGATATTGTGTGCAGTTCTGGTTGCCCTGATATATTAAGGATATTATTAAAGTTGAGAGGGTTCCAAGAAGATTTATCAGGATGTCACCTGGAATAGAGGGTTTGATATATAAAAATAGACTGGAAAGCTGAAACTTTTTTCACTGTAATGTTGAAGGTTGAGAGATGGCCTTCTAGAAATTTATGAAATCATGAGGGGGATAGATAAGGTGAATGCCAAGCTTCTTCCTTTTGGCATAGAGAGTGGTTCACGTGTTGAATGAACTTCCAAAGAAAGTGATGGATGCAGGTACTTTTACCATATTTAAAAAACATTTGCATAAGTTCATGAATAGAATGGTTGGGAGGGCTATGGGCCAAGCATAGGCAGCTGGGATTAGTTTAGTTTCGGAACATGGTCAATGTGGACCCGAAGAGTCTGTTTCCATGCTTTATGACTCTATGATTCGATAACCTGATTTTCCAAGTCCACCTGCATACTGAAGTCCCCCATGATTATTGTCATAGTGCCTTTCTTACATGCTTTTACTGTCTCCTGATTCATTTTCTTCCCTATATCCTGACTACTGCTAGGATGCCTGTATACAATTCCTGTCACGGTCCTTTTTCCTTTGCGCTTCCTCAACCCTTCCCACATAAATTCTATGCCTCCCAATTCTATACCACTTCTTGCTATTCATCTAATTTCTTACAAACAAGGCAACACCATCCCCTGTACTGGATTAGTGGTGCTGGAAGAGCACAGCAGTTCAGGCAGCATCCAACGAGCAGCGAAATCAACGTTTCGGGCAAAAGCCCTTCATCAGGAATAAAGGCAACACCATCCCCTGTGCCCATCTTCCTTTTGGTAGGGCAGGTATCCTTGGATACCAAGTTTCCAGCGCTGATCCCTTTGCAAACACATCTCTGTGGTACCCACAAGATCGTACCTGCCAATTTCATTCCACGCTACAAGCTAATTTATTCTTAATACTACATGCATTTACGTACAACATCTTCAGTCCTGCATTGACTGCCTCCCTTCTCATAGTTGTTGCCTTTGCCTGAAGTTAAATTCCTGACCCTTTTCATATACTCTGTCCTATTACTTGTTCTAGAAATTTTAACCTCTACTGAGCTCTCTGCCTATTTTTTTCATATTTTTCCATGCAACTGAACCCGTCCTCCCACCATTTTGGTTAAAGCCCTATCCACAGTTATGTGATTCACAAGACCATTGGACCCAACAAGATTCAGGTGGAGCTCATCTGATCGGAATAGCTCCTTCCATCCCCAGTTGCCTGAGTTGGGGCAGTTCAGCTTTGAAGAGAGACGACACATGCTGGGGTTGTTCTCCTTCAAGCAGAGAAAGCTGAAGCGGAATCTGACTGTGCAAAGCTCTGAGGGATATGAGTGGGGTTGATAGAGAGAAAGGAGAAAATGAGGACTGCAGATGCTGGAGATCAGAGCTGAAAATGTGTTGCTGGAAAAGCGCAGCAGGTCAGGCAGCATCCAAGGAGCAGGAGAATCAACGTTTCGGGCATGAGCCCTTCTTCAGGAAACTGATAGGGAGAAACACTATTCCCCTCAGTAGAAAATGTTTTTCACTGCCTAAAAGATTGGTATAGATAGGAATCCTCAAGATATTTAACAACTATTTAAGTAACACTTGAAATGCCATAGCATACAAGGCTATGAGCCAAGTGCTGGAAATTTGGACTTAAATAGATAGATATTTAATAACTTGCATGGACACATTAAGTCAAATGGCCTATTTCTGGCTGCAAAAACTTTGACTCTTTAACATCTTTTTAGGAAAAGAGTTCTAAAGACTGAGAACCTCATGTCTGGTTTAAATCAGTGACCCCTGATTTTTAACAGTGACATCTGGTTTAGATTCTTCCACAAACAGAAACATCTTCTCCACATCTACCTTGTCAAGCCACCTCAGGATCTTGTATGTCTTATAAAGGTACCTGTTTCTTTCCTAAACTCCAGTGGATGCAAGGGTCATTTATCTAACCTTTCCTCATAAGATAACCCATTCATTCCAGATATTAGTCTAGTAATCTTATCTTTTTACCCATTTATGGGATACGTGAGTGTTGTTTGCTGGCCAGCCAGCATTTATTGCCTGACCCTAGTTGCCCTTAAGAAGATGGTGGTGAACTGCCTTCTTGAACAGCTTCAATCCACGTGCTGTGGGTTGACCACAATGCCGTTAGGGAGGGAGTTCTAGGATTCTGACCCAGTGACAATAAAGCAATGGCAATATATTTCCAAGTCAGGATGGTGAGTGGATTAATGGGAACTTCCAGGTGGCCGTCTTTCCGTGTATCTGCTGCCCTTGTACTTCTAGATAAAAGTAGTTGGGGGTTTAGAAGGATCCAAGGATCTTTGGTGAATTTCTGCTGTACATAGTACACACTGCTGCTACTGAGTATTGGTGGTAGATTGGTGGTGCCAATCAAGCAGACTGCTTTTTCCTGAATGGTGCTGAGCTTCTTGAATGTTGTTGGAGCTGCACTCATTGAGCAAATGGGGAGTATTCCATTACATTCCTGACTTGTGCCTTGTGAATGATGGTAAAGTGGCTTTGGTAAAATGGAGTATGCAACATCTATATTCTCAGGTCACATGCTATGATATAGTGATGACATCATTAGCATTTCTCTGAAAGGCATTCAGACATACTGATCGTGAAACATTAGTACACAACAGCCAGAAACAAGGTTGACTATACACCTGTTTTACGTGACTTCTGCTGAAGTCATGTCCTATGGGAGCTGTAAAATCTATCTCTTGGCTACTGGAAGAGCCAGACTTACTCATTAACATCTATGGATTTTATCTCCAATACAACTCAGTGATTTTAATCTGACTAGATTCGAAGTGCTCATTTTAAAAAGCCAGAGTTGACAAAACATAGCATGTGCAACTCATAATTGAGGACAAAAAAACATACAATGCTAACAGATGGCTAATATAAACAGAAAGCACTACAGAAACTTAACAAGTCTGGCAGCATCTGTAGAGATAGAAATCGATTTAATGTTTTGATTCTAATATGTCTCTAATTTGCTTCCTGTGTTGTAAAACAACACTTCTTTTGGTTGCTTGTTAATTGCTTGTGCGTGGAAACCATTCATTATTCTATAGTTTGTTTAGGACATTTATTTCAGTGCTTGAATAGCCCATCCTGTTTTTTTCTAGTCATCAGTATAATGATAAGGTGATGATGATAATCATAGTAGTGACAGTTTCTTTCACTGTTCCATAGAATTACTATTTTCTTTGATATAATGCCAGTACTTTATATTTTGGAATCTGCACTCTCTAATATTTATAAATATTTATGCATGCACAAAAAATTCACAATAGGAGGAATCTATGTGTTGAAAAGACATGATCATGTTGAGAGTATTGTTCAAAGCTTTGGTACAAAATAATCATTTTTTTTTAGCCTGGCCAGCTTTTATTATCCATTCCTAATTGCCCAGAGGGCATTTAAGAGTCGTCCATATTACTGTGGGTCTAGCGTAACATGTAGGTCAGACCAGGTAAGTATGGCAGTTTTTTTCCCCTAAAGGGCATTAGTGAACAAGATAAGTTTTTCTCCAGCATTAAACAATAGTTTCATGGTCATCATTAGAGTTTCAATGATGGGCTGGCAACAATAGAGGTGTTGGAAGGGATCATGAGAACATCCAATGCTCATGCTGACAAAACTAATTTTAAGAAAAGGTAAATTACTAAATTGTAATCATGCGAACACATTATATAATGGTCAATTGTAATTTTAATTAATGCATAATTGTCCCACCTGCTGAATGCAGTGAGCTGAGATTGAAAGAGAAAATGATACGTGTATGACAGCCCCTAAATAGAGACACTAAAATTATAATGAAGAGGTTCTATCTGAAACTGAACCTGTTGTTTTGCTTTCAAATTTTGATGGTTTTACTGGATTGGGGCATGTCTTATACAGTTAATAGCAGAGCCCTGGGGAGTACTGCCGAACAAAAAGACCTAGGGGTGCAAATACATAATTTCTTGAAAGTGGAATCACAGGCAAACAGAGCAGTAAAGAAGACATTTGGCATACTTGCCTACATCAGTCAAATCATGTTACAGCTATAGAAGTCATTAGGAAGGCCACACTTGAAGTACTGTGTAGAATTTTGAGTTATAAGAAGAGGTTGGATATGCTGGGACCTTTTTCCCTGGAGCATAGGAGGCTATGGGGTGACCTTAGAGACGTTTGTAAAATAATGCGGGACATGGTTAAGGTGAATAGCCAAGGTCTTTTACCAAGGGTAGGGGAGTCCAAAACTAGAAGGTATGGATAACTAGAGGGCATAGGCTTGAAGTGAGAGATGAAATATTTAAAAGGGACCTGAAGGGCCAGCCTTTCTTTACACCTCAAAACTTCCATACACAGCAACACTATGGTAAATCTCTTCTGAACCCTCTCCAGCTTAAAAATATCGTTCCTACAACTGAGCAACTGAAGTGGTAGAAGCTCTGGTATGATTACAACATTTAAAAGACATTTGGACACGAGATGAATAGGAATGCTTCAGAGGAAAATGACCTAAATGCAAGAAAATGGGATTAGGTCATTTTAAGAAACATGGTTGGCATAGGTGAGTTGGGCTGAAGAGCCAGTTTCCGTGCTGCCTGACTCTATGACTCTATAATTGTTCCAATTTTTGTCTTTATATGTTTCACATGAGCAGTTTGGCTGAGGTTACAATTGGCTGTGGAAAGCCACAGCATTTGAATTTGAATAACTAAGATTAACCAAAGTTGAACTTGTGCAGGTACTTAGGAAGTGAAAAATGCTTGGTGGGTCTTTTGTAGTGTAGTGCTGGTGTTCCTACCTCTGAGCCAGGAGTCCCAGGTTCAAGTCTTACATGGCGAAAGGGAGTACTGCAGATGCTGGAGTTATCAGAGTCAAGAGTGTGGTGCTGGAATAGCACAGCAGGTCAGGCAGCATCAGAGAACCAGGCAAAAGTCCTTCATCAGAAATAAGGCTGGGAGCTTTGGGGGCTGGAGAGATAAATGGGAGGGTGGGTGATGCTGGGGGGGAAGGTAGTTGTGAATGCAATAGGTGGATGGAGGTGGGGGTAGAGGTGATAGGTTGGAGGGGAAGGAGGAGTGGATAGGTGGGAAGGAAGATGTACAGATGGGACAGGTCATGAGGATGGTGCTGAGCTGAAAGGTTGGAACTGGGGTAAAGTGAGGGCAGGGAAATGAGGAAACTGGTGAAATCTACATTGATGCCATGGGGTTGGAGGGTCCTGAGGCGGAAGATGTGGGGTTCTTCCTCCAGGTGTCGGGTGGTAATGGAGTGGCGATGGAGGAAGTCCAGGACCTGCATGTCCTCGGCAGAGTGAGAGGGGGAGGGCAGAGTGAGAGGGGGAGTTGAAGTGTTCAGCCATGGGGGGTTGATTGGTGCGTGTGTCCTGGAGATGTTCTCTGTAGCGTTCTCTGAAGTAGGCGTCCTGTCTCTCCGATAAAGAGGAGACCGCATCGGGAGCAACAGATATAGTCAATAACGTGTCTTACGTGCTCCAGTGGTGTGTAATATCTCTCATTAGGTTGATTGGAAAATAACTAAGTTAAAAATGCAAAGATTCAATGGAAAATTATTTTTAACATTACAAGAAACTTGAAGTTTTGAAAGACAGGAAACTCTTCAAAATGACTGTACTGGATTTCTGAAAATCCTTGGCAAATTTGTTGATAAAAAGTCCTTACCCAAGCTTCACTACTATGGAATTAGGGCAACTTTATTAAAATGGATTTGGCATGTCTGCATCAGCAGAAGACAAAATGTGGTGTGTATTGGAGGAAATTCTTTCCTTTTCTGGAGACATATTCTCTGGAATGCCACAGGGTGCTCTGTTGGGACCATTACTCTTTTTGATATACAAAAACAACTCTCCCAACAAACTTAAAAAATGTATGACTATTTACAGATGACTGTGGTTTCACGTCAAGATAAAATCATATCATCCAAGGCAAGATTATCTTCTGGATTTGCAAAAACAGTGGGACTAACGGGAGATGGCGTTCAATATTTTAAAATGCTGCATCATGTCCATTACTATCAAAAATGATGCACCAGTAGAATAGAACTAACACGTAGCCTTAAGCCCCATAATCAAATTTTATATTGGGTAGATGTACAGCTGTACCTGGAGTTCATCTTAAATACAATCTCCAGTGAAAATGCTGTATTCAGTGATTAATACTCAAAGCAAACAGGGCTTTTAGATATCTAAGGAGAAATGTTTGGTATTGCAATGAAAGTATCAGAAGTCACATGTATCGGCTAGATTCGCTAAAACAAAAGTCCCCTTTTTCATAATTTATAGCTGTGTTATTTTACCTGATGCCAGCCTACAATTTATCAAACTTGTTGAATTCACATGCACATGGCTGAATTTCCTAAAGTACTTAACAACGAGGGTAATGGCAAAGCAGTTGGTAAAATATGGTCAGAATAAAAACGAGATTCTTGATGTTGAAAAAGAGAGTTTGATTTTTATGCATAATATTTCAACAGCTTGATGAAAATCTCAATAATAAAATGAAGTGCTTCCTTCTCTCCCTTCAGAACATCTTTGTTGCTTCTGGTTTATGCTTAGATGAGTTGAGTTGTTCCTTCTTTTTAGAACTGTGTAATGGTGTCCTCAGACTAAAGGCCTCATATCTTTGAACAAATTATCTGTAGGTTTAGTTTGTTCCATACCTCCTACAATTACAGTTGAGCAAGTTTCACAATATAGTTTGCTGCTTCACATATGCCTTATTGTTAGAAAATGTTAACAATTCTTTCTTGCATGACAAAGTCATGTTTCTTAGTTTATAGTTACAGAGTGGTGAATTTAAAAGTCATGTTCTGTTCTGTTACATAATTTTGCTCACTACAATTTGATTTCACTGGGTGGTTACAGCTAGGATTTTGGATCCATTTAAATGAAGACTTCTATGTGCAGGTGTGTTGTTACAGATCATCAATCACAAAGGACCTTTGCAAGCACTCTTAAAGATTAGTAAGGAATGCAGTTCCCATATTAACCTGTTTCTAATTTACTGACATCTCGCAGAGACCAGTGATTCCCTATATGGTTATTGTCAGTACCTTGCGAATCTTCTTGCTAGTTTCTGTCAGCTCTGGAATCAAAACCAAGTGTCTCTCAAAATGTATTTGTTTTTGTGCTATTTAACTCTGTCCAGCTCAGATATAATATCGGCATCAATTGTGCTTAGCCATCTCTGAGTGTGGAGGACATGTGGTGCATTGAATATTTGAAGGAAGTAACCATTCAAAATATTTGCGATTTATTTTCATCCTCACTTCTACGTCAATTTTTGTATTTTATGGTCTCCTTTCTTCCTCTAATAGCTTTTATATCACTCTCTACCAGAAAACTGTTCAATTTAACTCCTTTTGCTATGCTTTAATTCTTAAGTTCCTCTTTACTGAGCTAGCATCCATCCTTCAAAATAATAATCATCTCTACTGCTTGTTTCTTTCTATCTTATATTCTTCCTACTCATAATCGTGTCCTTTCTTCTTGTAAGATCAATGCCTTCTTAGAATAACATGACCAAAAGTGTAAACTTATTACGTGGTGGGACTGTACCTAAATGCTACTTCATCAATGAATCCAAATGTCCTGTTTATCCAGAAAATGTTGAGATTTAACAAAATTTTATGCCATCAGAGCAACAATAGCATAACTTTTATTTATATAATCTCTTTAGCATAATAAACGTGTGCTTGACAAGAGCATTAAAATAAAGTATGTTGCTCAGCCATAAAAGGAGATAGTAAGTCAGATGAGCACAAGGCTTGTCAAAGAAGTGCATCTTGAAGCAGGAAAGTAAGGCAAAGGGACTGACACTGTTTGGAGGGAATTTCAGAGTATTGGGCATCTGAGCATCTAAAGCCACATATACCAATAGCAGAGGAATTAAAATTATGGATGCTCAAGATACTAAAATTAGAGGAGAGCAGGTATCTTGGAAAGTTGTGGGCTGGAGGATGTTACAGAGATATTCAGTGGCAAAACTATAGAGGGAGTTGAAAACAAGAATGAGAATACGGGTAAGTACGTACAAAAATGTGATCTTGTGTAAGGTATCAGCAGCAAACCATTGTAGGACCTCAAGAGTACAATGTGGAAGTCCATCACATTGAATGTTGGAATAAGTAGTCAAGTTTATTACAGATAGCAAAGGCATGAGTGAAGGGTTCATAGCCAGTAAGAGGGGACAGTGATATTGAATTAGTTGGCCTTAGTAATGGCACAAATATGAGGTTTATAGCTCATCTTGGGGTTAACTGTAAGACCAGCATTGTGAACAGACTGGTTTATCTGAGACTGTTGCCAGAATCAGAGAGGGAGATTATATAGTGAGGCAATGAATAGAATGGAATATCTTTTATTATCATGTGTAATCAAGTAGAGAAGTACTGTAGTATAGTGAAATCTTAGGTACGAAGTACCTAGGTACAAATCTCAGATACAAAAGAGGAACAAAAAATAAAAGTAATTGCATTACTTTACAGTGATTTACAGCATAAGTTAGAAATGTGATATTGTTAAAAGGATAGACAATACAGTCAGATAAACACAAGTTACAAATACGCATTACATTGCAGTAGCTCAGGCAGGGACTTCCACATGTGGTCTGACTGACCGCGCCAAACTCCAGTCTAACAACCTGTCCTCACTCCAATCCAAGCCTCCAGTCTGCTCTGCGCTGGCTCTCAGCTGTTACAAGGTAGGTTTTCTTGGGACTCGCTTCCCTCTGCTGGCTGCTGCTCTGGGGCTCACTTTCCCATGCGGACCGCTGCTCCAGGACTTGCCTCCCCCCACCGGCCACTACTCCTGGACTCACTTACCCAAGCCAGCCTCAGCTCCGGAACTTGCTTTCCTGCTCTGGAACTAGCTTCCCCACTCCGGGATTCACTTTTCCATGCTGGCTTCTGTTCTGGGACTCGCTTACCTGCACCAGTGTCTGCCCCATCAACTCACCTCCGGGATTTGCCAGCGGCAACCTTGAGTTTGGAGTCACCTCCTACAATCCTCTCCAGATAAGTTTAAGTCAAAAGTTGAAAAAAACTCAGAAAAGGAGAAAATAAGAGAAAAAAGGAAAAGAACAGACAGAGCAGAGGAACTCTGGCTGGAATGTCTTACACTGCCACCATCAGAAGTGGGGATTGAAAACAGTTTCAGTCTTCCAAATGTTTAAATGACCTGTGCTTGGAGGGAAACTTACATCTGGTTTGTTTCCAAAAATCTACTGCCCTGTTTCTTCTAGATGCTAGTGGTCACGAATTTAAAGGGTGATGTCTCAGGAGCCTTGGTAAGCTTGTGTTGCACTCCATATCTTCGGAGTGTCAGTGGGGTGTGAATGTTTGTGGATATGGTATTGAACGAATGGGTCGCTTTGTTGTGGATAGTGTCAAACCTCTTGCATATTTTTGGAGCTGTGGCCATCCAGGCAATTGGGGAATATTCCATTATATTCCTGATTTGAGCCTTGTAATGGTGAACAGGTTTTGGGGAGTCAAGAGGTGGGTTACTTGCTGCAGGATTCTTGGCCTCTGACTTGCTCTTGTAACCACAGTATTATTGTGGCAAATCCAGTTCAGTTTCCGGTCAATGGAAACCCCTAGCATGTTGATAGTGAGGGATTCAGTGGTGGTAATGTCATCGAAAGTTAAGGGACTATGGTTAGATTGTCTGTTATTGGAAATGGTCATTGTCTGGATCTTATATGTTACAAATATGACTTGTCAAATTCAGATGTTATTCATGTCTTCCAGTGAACACGAATTGCTTTATTATCAGAGGAATTTCAAATGATGTTGAACATTGTGCAAACACCCATGAACACCCCCATTTCTGATCTTACAATGGAGGGAAAGTGTTTGGTAAAATGGTTGATGATGATTGGGCCTAGGTTAATTGAATCTAGGATCAATTGGAAATTTGTGAATTACTATTTATACTTTGTATGTATCCGTTCAAGTCTTTGAATTCTACTAAGCAATGACTATCATATTTAATTAATTCATGCTTCACTTTTTCTAGGCACAGATTGGGAAAAGAGCTTCCGGCAGATAGGATTTGAAAGGTGAGTTATTTTTTTTTATAGACAGGATTCTTTATGAATAAAACCAAATTGCAATACTACTTATTTTATGAGGTTTGATGTAATGATTTAGTCTGTTTGATGTAGAACAATATGTACTTGATAATTAATTCCCTGGTAATCATATGCAGGTTGCACCCTGTGTGCAAAATGGTATTGGCTTTTTCTATGCAGCCTTGAACATCTTCTTGTTTATTATCACAAAACAAAGTGGATATTTCAGGTGTTGTTTCATTGAGCAGCAAGTTAAAGTGCTTCATTTCAGAGTCAGTTACAATTTGTAATTAATCTATAATGAATGACAGCAGCCTTCAAGACTGTCTGCTAAATTGGATGTTACAATTGTTGACAGATATGCTGAATTTATGGTATTGTCTCTGTACACATCAAATTTTAAGATTTTTTCCAGTGCCCTTGCTTAACCACAATCCAATGGTGTGTAATTTCAGTGCCAAAACTAAACGGTGGCTCAGTGGTTCAATGTTTAGCACTGCTGCCTCACAGTGCCAGGGACACATTGAGGGTTTCTTTTCACCCTCAGGCGACTGTGTTGAGTTTGCACATTCTCCCCATGTCTGCGTGGGTTTCCTCCACGTGCTCTGGTTTCCTCACACAGTCCAAACATGTGAAGACTAGGTAAATTGACAATGGTAAATTGTCCATAATATGTAAGGATGTGTAGGTTGGATAGATTAGTCATGAGAAGTGCAGGATAGGACAGGGGTGAGCGCAGGTGCGGTTGGGATGCTCTTCAGAATATCAATGTGGACTCGATAGGCTAAATGGCCTGCTTTCACACTGTCAGGATTCTATAATAAGCAGAAGGTGTGGATTGTTTGATTTCCAAACCAGCCATCATTTCGTTACATAGAATTGAGCTTTGATCTGATTGCATTACCTTGGGTCATCCATGTCGCCTAAAAAAACTAATTTTTTCATACTACTTTATACCACTACTTTGACAGTAATTTTCCAGAATCTTGTTGAGGCATATATTTTCATGATAAGATATTGATTTCAATTCCTAGTTTTAGGTAGGGGCTTTAAATAATCTATTAAGGCCCCACTATATGATTCTGCAAAAGCTGCTTTTGGAATAAATTGAAGATTGAGGTTGCTCCACTACCTGATATATATGGCATATCTGGCAATAATTGGTGACATATTTATGTCACAGGTAGACAGGGTGGTGAAGAAGGATTTCTACATGCTATATATCCAACAATTTTTGGAAAATTACAACGATGCATCCATTATCTTTATAGCTACTTCTTTTAGAATCCTAGGATGCAAGCTATCAGCCCCAGGGGACTATCTGTCTCTTGTCCCAATGGTTTGTCTCATACCATTTCTTCAGTTATGGTGATTGAACTTTGCAGTGTGCTATGGTGCAGATTCCTCAGAACTCTCATGTCTATTTCCTCTCTAGGCTGCAGTCACAAATCTGGCCATCAGAAAATCTAGACCATTATAAATTCAACTTATTTTCAAAGCAAGTTACAAGCACCCTTAACACCTAAGATATGATCAGGAACTAAACATCTATTGCTTCAATCTCAAGTACGAAAATACTTAACACTATATAAAAAGGCAAGTCTCTACGAGATAATTAAGACAAAGAGCAGAAACATTTCCTGTTGGCCTTCTGGAAGTGAGGATTAAAGGTGATGACTTCTCACATTCAATGAATTTCCTGACAATGAAATAAAATTTTGGACAGCTGGAGAATGTTAGTAAAAGGATGACAAAGGCAAACATTGAAAGACTGCATGGAGGATCTGCAACAATTTTTCATTCCTGTCTGACACATAAATGCCATGGGAAAGGTGGCCTGATCATGGCTAACAAGGGAAATTAGGGCTAATATTAGATACAGTGAAGGAGCATATAAATTGACCAAAAATACTAGCAGACCTGAGGATCGGCAGCAGTTCAGATTTCAGCAAAGGAGGATTAAATTAGTGCTGGGTCCACATTATTTATCATATATGCAGGTGATTTGAATGAGAATTTAGGAGGTATGGTTAGTAAATTTGTGGAGTTTAATTTAGATAAATGCAAGGTATTGCATTTTGATAGGTCAAACCAGAGCAGGACTTCGACAGTCAATGGTAGGGCCCTGGGGAGTGTTATAGAACAAAGGCATCTAGGAATACAGGTTCAGAGCTCCTTGAAAGTGGAGTCACGGGTAGACAGGGTGGTGAAGATGACTTTCAGCATGCTTGACTTCATCAGTCAGAACACTGAGTATGGGGGTTGAGACATCTTGTTGCAGCTGTACAAGATGTTGATAAAGCCACATTTGGAGTACTGCATACAGATCTGGTTGCTGTACTATGGAAAGAATATTGTTAAACTAGCACGAGCATAGAAAAGACTTGCTGGGTTGCTACCTGGTCTGGACAGTTTGAGCTTTAAGGAGAGACTTAATAGGCTGTGACTTTTTTCCCTGAAGGATAAGAGACTATGGAGTGACCTTATAAAATCTATAAAATCAAGAGAGGCATAGATAAGATTGATAAACAACAGCTTTTCCCCATGGTAGGGGAGTCTAAACCTAGAGGGGATAGATGAAAAGGGGATATGAAAGAATCCAGAGGGGCAATTTTTTCATGCAGAGAGTGGTAGAGGAAGACTTGGAGGCGAGTACAATTTTGTCATTTAAGAAACATTTGGACAGGTACATCGATGGGAGAGGCATGGAGGGATATGGACCAAATGTAGGCAAATGGGACAAGATTTATTGTGAAAATTGAGTGCATGGATAAGTTGGACTGAAGGGCCTGTTTCCAAGCTGTAAACCCTCATGAGTCAATGACAGCTGTAAACTGATGGTAGATATCTAATTCTGATTGCAACCTGAATTCTGTTCTTCAGGAATTGGTCATAGACCATCTCACCAGGTTTAACAAAGTGTCCTGTGATCAGTTTTTGATGAAAAAAAACAAGTATGTTATTGCAGAAAATGTGTTAAGTTCGTTCATTGGTAACAAACTCCTGCTAAGGACTATTTTGGAAATTGCTATAAAATGAAAAAATAAATGAAAGTCAGGACCAATATAATAAAGTAATATAAGTAAGCCAAACTAGGGTAAGGGAAGGAGAGTAAAATTAAGATAATGGAAGGAGAGTAAAATTAACGTAAGTGAAGTCAGTTTAAGACTAGGACTAGGGTATAGTAAGGAACTCTGTCACATGTGTTACATGACCTGTAATATGTGGAAAATCTGAGGCACTGCTGACAGTCTGCATGAACACATCTGCACGAAGTGCCAATATCTTGATCAGCTTGAGCATTGGCTGACGGTCAACAGTGCATGTTTGATGCTAGGAATTACATGGATAGTCATGGACACTCTGCAGTTTAAGCAAGTGCAGTCAAAAGGAAATGGGATGACCGTCAGTCAGAAGAAGAGTGGCAGACAAACAGGAAAGCCCCAAGCACACCTCACTCAAGCAGATTTTTCATGTAGAGTGATGGTTCCTCTTGAGAGTGCAGTCAGAGACGAGCTGCTCAAGAGAAGAGCAGGAACAAATGAAGAACAATAATGATAGGTAATTCACTATTGAGGAGTACATACAGGCATCTCTGCAGCCACAGAAGTGATTCCAACATGATTTTGGGGTCAGGATTAAGGATGTCACGAGCATCTGCAGTGTATTCTGAAGTCGGGGAGAAGCACTCAGAGATCGTGGTTGACACTGGGGCCAAGAACATAGGTAAAAAGAGGGATGAGAACAAAGAACAAAGAAAATTTATAGCCCAGAAACAGCCCTTCGGCCCTCCAAGCCTCAGGTCCTGCATCAAGAATTTAGGGACCCAGGTAGCATCTAGGATTTAACCTAGGATCTAGATTGAAAAACTAGGACCTCAAAGTTTGTAATCTCTTGATTACTTCTAGTGCCATGTGCTAGTCAGTATAGAAATAGGTGGATAGAACAGATGAAAACAAGTGTGTCTGAAGATTTGAGCACAAGAGAGGGCTTTAGGTTCCTGGATTATTGGGTTCATTTCTGGTGAAGGTGAGACTGCTGTGACATGAATTCTTCTGCAAGTAGGTGCTTCTGTCTGATGGGTTACACCTGAACCATAATAGGGCCAACCTCCTTGCAGAGACGTTTCCTACTCTGGTTGGTGTAGGTTTAAAATAATTTGGTGGGGAGGTGGGATATATAGGGGAAGGGGTCTGATGCTCAGATGTGTAAAGAAGAAGAACCAAGTCAGTCTAGAAGGCAGTGCGAATTAGCCAAGACACAAGGAAACACAATAATGCTGGTTGGCACTTATTTTAATGAAATGGTTTTGCAAGTAAGACAGATGAGTGGAGAGTGCTGATTAACACATGGGGATGTAATACCATGATTATCATGAAATCGCGGATGAGGGAGGGATAGGATTAGCAGCTCAGCATTCCAATGCATAGACTCTTTAGGCAAGATGGGGAGGTTTGGGAGGTGGGGATTATAAAAGAGGAAGTGGTGTTACAATCTTGATCAAAGAAACAATTTCTGCAGTGAGAAGGAATGATACCTTCGAAAGCTCCTCAAATGAGGCCCTAAGGGTTGAACTTAAAATGGAAACAATAACTTTGCTGAAGATCTGGGAGGGACAGAAAGACAAATATGTTAGCAAATCTCAGAGAATTGTAAAAATAATAGGGTAGTAGCTGCATATAACCCTATTATTTATACTTTCAACTTCCCCAGTCTTAACTGTGGCGGACAAGAGTGAAAGAGAGGGTGAGATTCTTAAAATCTGTTCAGGAGAGCTTTTTAATCGAGAATATAAAAAGATCAATAAAAAGGGGTGGTGCAGGGCTTAATTCTATGAAACAAAGCCAAGTAATTGTTAGATGTGGCAGTGGAGGAGATTTTGACTTTTAGTGACCATAATTCAGGAAGACTTATGGTAATTATAAATATGGACAAAGATGGACTGGAAAGAATGGTTCTGAATTGGGTGAAAGCTGATTTTAATAAGATAAGACAGGATCTGGCCAAAGTGGACTGGAAGCACCTACTTGCAGAATAATTCACATCATAACAGTCAAAGACATTCAAAGCTGTCCTGAATCTAAATAAGGGAAACTACAATTATGTAACACATGCTGGCTATGTTAAATTGAGGAATATTAGTAAAGAGATGACAGTAGATAGATAAAAGTGAACATTTAAAGAGTGCATAGCGGAACTGTCTGACAGATAAATGAAATGGGAAAAGTGGCCTGACCATGGCTAAGAAGGGAAATTAGGCTCGTATTAGATCTAATGAAGGAGCATACAAATTGGCCCAAAAAGCAGCAGATCTGAGGATTGGGAGCAGTTTAGTTTTCAGCAAAGGAGGATTAAGAAGAGGAAAATAGAGTACATGAGTAAGCTTACAAGGAACATGCAAAGTGATTATAAAAGTTTCTATAGGTATGTGAAGAGAAAAGATGAGTAAAGATAATTGTAAGTCTCTTACAATTAGAAACAGGGAAGTTATAACAGGAAACAAAGAAATGGCAGATTAATTAAATACATATTTTGTCTGTCTTCACAAAGGAGGATGCAAATAATGTCCCAACAATGTTGGGGAACACAAGGTCTGGTAAGAGGGAGGAACTGAAGGAAACCAATATCAGTAAAGAAATGGTGTTGGGGAATTTCATAGGACTAAAAGCCAGTAAATCCCAGGGCCTGATGACCTACATCTGACAATACGTAAAGAACTAGCCCTAAAAATAATAGATGTTTTAAGATTGTGATGTTTCAAGATTCTAAAGATTCTGGGACAGTTTCTAAGGATTGGAGGTAGATAATAGAACCCCACTATTTGAAAAAGGAAATGGAGAGAAACACAGAATTATAGACTGGTGAGGATAACATTGGTATTGTGGAAAATGCAAACGTCCATTATAAAAAATTAATTGTAAAACACTTAGAAACAGTAACAGAATTGAACACTCGCCATGAATTGACAAAGCCTCTGAAATTTTTCGAGGTTGTAATGAGTAGGTTGATAAGATAGAGCCAATCAGATTTTTGGAAGGCTTTTGATAAGATCCCACTATTGTGGGTAAATCATCACAACCTATATTTAATTTGGTTACTTATCAAGAAATTGCAAAGACAATCAAATTCTGAAACAATAAATTAAAATTTATTAAGAGTAACCGGGGACTGCTGGTTATTGGCGAGACAGTGGTGGCAGCAAAGCCAGGGGTTCCTGGTCGCACGGCAAGTGAGGGTCCAGCACGGGACCTGGCATCGGCGGAATGTCAGCGAGGTGGTCCCAACAGTGAAGAAATGGTGTCTGAAGAATGGCAACTTCTACTTTGGTGAATCCAGTGCAGTGGAGGATGGATGGCTGCTCAAGTGTCTTGGTGAGTTGGCTCAGGGCACAGGACTCATGGTGGAGGCAGTGGAATGAAGATAGACTCTATTTCACCTATATCTTTGTATTCTTAAACTATTCAAAATGTTGTTGTATTGTGGTGGCAATTAAAGCTTTTCATTGTATTTTGTTATATTATTCATGGTAAAAATGCAAGTGACAATAAATCATTCGACTCATGTAAGCAAGTATAAACCAGCGACCTAACTTAGCTATTACCAAATTAGTGGTGAAATCTGGCCAGGATTTCAACCAACAGTGTCTCTGGAAATTTCCAGGGTTCAGTCCTTGTGCAGTGTTGTTCTTTGAAGTTCTGCTGTTGAGCTGTTCTGATGTTGGATGCTTATACAGGTTCCTCTCTTGCAAGTTGTGGTGTGGCATTATTGAAAACCTTTAGATTCTTTCATCTTCATTATTGATTATTCTTTTGGAGACCTCAAGTCTGTAGCTTGCCCTCTCATAAAAAATAACTTATTTGTTCCTTGTTACGTTTGGGGTTAGCTATCTTTTTAAAACACAGCTTTTTCCTGTAATTAACCTCTTTACTTAAGAACATTGCCATGAGGCAGTATTATACCCTGTCTCCCAGGAAGCAGCTTCTATATGTTATTTTTTCCTAGGGGATGGTTAATTCATATGTTGCTGTAACTTGTTTTATAATAGTTTCTCATTGTTCATTTCATCTCAAGAAACAGCTTATTCCCAAAAAAGATTTATTGCTGCTTCTTTCAATCCATGTGTAACACTTTATCTTTGTTGATTTTTTCAATCCATGAACAGTTATTAAAGTTATGAAGTTTCCATTACATCATCACGTAAGAGATTAGTATGTAAAATTAAAGCACATTCGAGTAAGGGTAATATCCTGTCATGGATAGAGAACCGGTTGCTGACAGGAAACAAAATGTAGGAATAAATGGGTCATTTTCCAAGTGACTTTTCCAAGCAGCCAGTAACTAGTGGGGAACCGCAGGGAACAGCACTTGGACCCCAACTTCACAATATATATTAATGATTTGGATGAGGGAGCTAAATGTGATGGCTTTAAGTTTGAAGATGACACAAAACTGAGTGGGAGGGTGAAAAATAGAAGTGAAAACAAGGATGCTCCAATATGATTTCAACAAAATTAATGAGTGGGCAAATGCATGGCAGCTGAAGCATAATATTGATAAATGTGAGGTTATCTCCACTTTGCTAGCAAAAAGAGGAAGGCAAAATATTATCTGAATGACAATAGATTGAAAAGTGAGAAATGCAATGACACCTGGATGTCCTTTTACACAGTCGCTGAAAATAAACATGCAGGTGTAGCAGATATTGAAGAATACAATGGTGTTTGGACCTTCATAGCAAGATGACTTGAGGACAAAAGAAGGATATCTTGCTACAATTGTATAGGGCCTTAGAGATCCCACAACTCAAATATTGTATGCAATTTTGGTCTCCTTATCTGAGAAAGAATGTTCTGGCTATCGAGGGAGTTTACCACACTGATTCCTGAGCTTACAGGCCTATCATATGAAGTTAGACTACATTGGTTAAGACTATATTCGCTGGAGTTTAGGAGGAAGGTTGTGGGTGGGGAGGGGGGTGCGGGTGGTGGGAGGTGGCAGAGAATCTAATAGAAACCAATAATGTTCGAAGAAAACTAGACAGAGTAAAAAACAGGGAAGATATTCTGGATGATGGGGGAGTCCAGGACAAGAGATTACAGTCTAAGGCTATGAGGTTGACTGTTTAGGACTGAGATGAAGAATTTCTTCACCTTTTTAGTGGTGAACCTGTTGAATTCTGTAGAAGTGGAAAGTAGTTGAGGCCAAAATATTGAATTTTTCAGGAAGGTGTTTGATATAGTCCTTAAGGCTAAAGGGATCAAAGGATGTGAGGAGAAAGCAGGAACAGTGTGTTGAATTGGATGATCAACCATGATCATATTAAATGGCATGCAGACTTAAATGGCCAAATGGCCTATTCCTATTCCTATTTTCTATGTTGCTCATAGGATAATAGTGAGAATGCAGGGTAAACATGTTCCTGCAGATGCGAATGACCAACTATCCCCGAAAACCCTGGATATCAAAGGATGTACAGGATTGTACAAGAAAGACAGGCATCCGCTAAGACCTGAAGTCTATGTGGAACACTACGTAGAGCTGTATCCTCTGTACCCTCAAAGTCAAATCAAATCAGACTGTCTATTCCTTTATCTGTACCTCAGTAAAATTAAAACATCAGTGACCCTTAAAATTGAGCCCAATGGTTCCTAAGCAGACCTTTTCAATAACTAGTACCAAACTTTGTGAATCAATAATACCAAACACTAAGTTAATTAACAATTTATTATTAGTACAATAGCTTCAGCAGAGCAAAGCAAACAGGTAGTCTAAGGCCTATGATTCAAACCTAATCTTCTTTGATTCTTGCTCTCACTCACGCAAAGACAGACAACTAAACAGATACAGTCAAGGGATAAGTCAAAAGAAATAAATAAATGAGATACGGTTGCAGTAACCTTTTAAAAATAGCATTGATCTTCTGTGGTACTGCAGGATTTGAATTAATAAAACATAAAGAAACATGAGATGCGAATATTGATTCTGTTTTTGTTGGCCTTCAGAATATTGGAACTCTTATATTTATGGCTAAGAGGCAAAGTAAGGCAGTGATGCTGTGAGCATACAGATCAGTGCTAAGTGAGTGATAGCTATAGAACAGTTGAAATGCAGCCTGGTTCAATTATGAGCTCAGTGCGTGACCATGTGCACAAGATTTCCTTGTAGAAGCATTGAACTGAAAGACAGCACCCAAAGTCCAGCTTTAAAATGTAGAAGCATCCTGAAAGTGGATCAGAAAGATACCATGATGGTTCGGAGAGGCTGTCAGATGTCAAGGTTTGTGGATGCAGCATACATGTGGTTGGTGCCCTGGAACCTGCCCTAAGATGTTGTTAATGGATATTCAAGATAGTGTCCCAGAGACACAAGCAGTTAACTGAAGTCACCAGGTACCCATTCTGATTTTCATGTCAACATTATAACAGTTATTCTCTGCAGAGTGTCGTGGAATAGCAATCTCTGTGTTAATGAGATGAGATTTGTTATGAGTAAGGTTTTTACAAAGCAATAATACCCCTTAAAAGGCATTTCAGCATTCCTAATTAAGAAACTCATCTTGATGTCTGGAACTCTGTGGAAAATGCAACAAGTTGCTCCTGTCATCAAGAAAAACTTTGCCTGACTTCTGATGCAATTCTTCCACATTTCCTACTGGAGCCCTGAGATGAAGCTGCTCCTTTAACAAGGTTATGCTGCCTTTGGCTTTTTTTTCCAGAGAGATCGTAAATGACGCAGACTCCGAAAAGTCTGGAGGTGAAGGGTTTTAGGGCCAAATTGATAATAGATAACAGAGACTACCTCAGGCGAAGGTTTTCAAATTTAAAAAACTACTTGTACAATGAAATGGGTGTGGCCAGTTATCCCAGCTCAGCTTTTCACTTTTTTTTAGTAGTGGAAAAGCTGCTGGACCCTGAAGCGGGTCCAGTTTGGTACTCTCTCTCTGACTCCTATCCTGTAAGAACCTGTGTTTATGGGGATTGTTGCAAGTATTTTAAACAACATCATTAAGTTGGTATAGTCTGTTGGGTTTTCAGCAAGGATAAGTATTTTGGTATTCTGTTTTCTGTTGTTTGTGTTTTATTCAGTAATCTTATAAATAAATTCAGGCTTGTTGAAAACTAACCCAACCTTGGAGTGTAGATTCACAGCTCCTTGAAAGTAGAGTTGCAGGTAGGCAGCATAGTGAAGAAGACATTTGGTATGCTTTCCTTTATTGGTCAGAGTACTGAGTATAGGAGTTGGGAAGTCATGTTGCAACTGTACAGGAAATTGGTTAGGCCACTTTTGAAATATTGCGTGCAATTCTGGTCTCCTTCCTATTGGAAGAATGTTGTGAGACTTGAAAGGGTTCAGAAAAAATTTTCAAGATAGTTGCCAGGGTTGAAGGATTTGAGCTATAGGGAGAGGTCGAAAAGGCTAGGGCTATTTTCCCTGGAACATTGGAGGCTGAAGGGTGACCTTATAGAGATATATAAAATCATGAAGGGCATGAGGGAGAGGGTAAATAGACAAGGTCTTTTCCCTGGTGGGGTTAGGGGAGTGCAAAATTAGAGGGCATAGGTTTAGGGTGAGAGGGGAAAGATATAAAAGAGACCTAAGGGGCACTTTTTTCATGCTGAGGGTGGTCCGTGTATGAAATGAGCTACCAGTGGGCGTGGTGAAGGCTAGTACAATTGCAACATTTAAAAGGCATCAGGATGGATATATGAATAGGAAGGGTTTGGGGGGATATGGGCCGGGTGCTAGCAAGTGGGATTAGATTAGGTTGTAATGTCTGGTTGGCATGGATGAGTTGGACCGAAGAGTCTGTTTCCATGCTGTATATCTCAATGACTCTGTGACTAAGTGGTTTGACCAATTGATTCTCTCCTGGAATATCCACTTTACACTGCTTAAAACAACTAGCAAAGTTAGGGTCTGGGCTAACTTCTTGAAATGTTTTGAGGGTGCTGGCCTGATCTGTAACAGCCTACATCATGTAAGCCTTTATAAGATTTCAAGCTATTTCAGTAGTGGGATGCAGCGATGATC
Organism: Chiloscyllium punctatum; assembly: GCF_047496795.1. NCBI lineage: Eukaryota > Metazoa > Chordata > Chondrichthyes > Orectolobiformes > Hemiscylliidae > Chiloscyllium > Chiloscyllium punctatum. Next base: position 17,033,936 of record NC_092743.1, read on the forward strand.
CAGACGATTGTTAGCCAGTTAGGAAAATAGCAGTGATTGTGAAAATTTTAACATCTCTAATGATGAATATATTCCCTACTTACGCAAAGGTAAAATAATCCTGTCATCAACCAGAAAAGTGTCAGAAGCAGTTGCATATGGACATTCATCCTGTGCGGTGACCACCAATGCATTTGTAACTGTTAGTTTGCAATAGAGAGAAATTTTTAATCTGAAAATAAAGGGCACAGAATATACAGTTTATAATTGACCTGGAGCTTATTAATTTTCTTTGGCCATGGAATTATTGATTTTCTCCACTACTTATTCTAATATCATTAGATTGTAATGAACAACCTAATATTCCTCAGAAAGCATTTCACTTTTTGTCATGGAAGTGAAAACCATTTCCAATAATGTTTTCAGCTCACACTATAAATTCTAAAATATACAAATTTCACTTCTTTATGCAATTCTTTGGTTTCAATTTTTACCTGACTCAGAAGTTAAGGGTTGTGTTGGAAAGGTTGATTGGACCAAGTTCCTCCACAAACCAGCTGACTCAGTTGGTAGTTAATGTGCTCTTAATGCCAGGTTCATGATCCTCAGCCACAAGTAATATTTTCATTAATTAGTTTTAATTCAAAACATTGAAGGAAAAAATACATGAATAAAATGTACAAATGCATATCAATCTGTTTGTCAGTCTGTGAATACTTTTTAGTGCAGCTGTGCTTTGCTGTGCTGAATTCTAACTATAAAGGATATAATTACTAGACGCCAGCTTGCAAAAATAAAAACAGCTTTGTGCCAATTATAAACTAGAAGTATTTATACTAAGCAATTCTCTTCAGAGTTACTCAGGGAAACTGTGCAAGTTAATAGTTGTGCTGACAATCATTGTGTATCCCAAATTACGTGTATAACCATTCCGGACACCTTTCTGGTCAGGAACAAGAATTACAGTGACTTACAAACAGACTTGACAGATTTCAAGAGGAGTACTTGGATACTAGATGACCATATAGAATTCTTTGTGGAGATAAGTCACATTAGTTTCCAGTTTGGCAACACCTCAAATCTAAGGTTGTCTTCCTAGTATTCAAATCATTCAATGTATGCATTGCTAACAGTTTAGCAACCCTCTATGATCTTCACATTGTTCAGGTTTGAATTTTGTTTACAAAACTTAAGTCATCTTTCAGAAGCTTTTTACTACATCCCTGAATTTTTTTTATATGACCTGATTTTCAACTTATCTAAGGCACTAAAGCTTTAAAGCACCTCAATGCTAGTGGTTGGTTATGATGGGAGAAATCAAATGGATGCAGTGGATTTGGACTGTAAGGAAAACATTGTTCAAGTTTCATCTTTGAAAACTGGAAGATTTCAAATTAATATTTTTGTAAACAGATGAAAATTTTTCAAGGAAATAAATTGCTCAACTCTTATGAAGAAATTTTAAAATTAATTATTCAATATAATATAGTACTACCCCAAAATTTGCAAGAACAATACATGCCCCAGTAATTGGATTTAGCTTGTGCACATATAGGCTTCAAAATCTTCTGCCCATGAGTGTAAGTGTAAGTAATTGACTTTTTTAAAAACAACATATTTAAATTGCTTAACACAATTCACAACTTGAAGAATTGAGATTCCAAACTTTGAATTGTTTGCAGCTTAGAGGCCAACCTCCAACTTTCCAGCCTCTGAACAGGAATTACATCCTTGCAAAACCCCAGCCATTAGGTAAGATAAAAGGAGAAAGGGAGATTGTCCGAGGGTTTTAGGAAAGACAAAGATGTAAATTTGTTGTTGCTTAAATATAAACAGTTATGAAATATTTCAAAACAGTCCAGACTGTTAGTAGATCATAGTGATAGTCAGTAAATTGCAACAAGGAAGAAATATCAGAAATTTGTCGAATGATTTACACTCCATTAATTTTGTAAAACTGCATCTCACTCTTAAACATCTTGTGATTTTCACAAAAGAATCATGTGTAATGGTGAAAAGCATTATTATGAATATTTTTATTCTTTACCAGTCCTGTTTAGAGGCTGGAAAGTTGGAGGCAGGCTTGCTTTACCAGGCCCAAGAAGCCACTGTTGAACTTTGCATGGCTCAGGATTGAGTGTCAGTTTTGGTCCTGTAAATGTCCCATCTCCAAGAGCTCCTGATGGGATGAAGGCTTATTCGGGAACTTGGCTTTTAAATTGGAGAGTAAATTAATTTTAGTTTTCAGTTCTGTGAAGGTCTGTATTGTCTTTCTTTTAAACACCTTAGAAAGTAAGTTTGAACAGTGACCTAAAACCAGAATTTCTAAGAAATCATGTGATGTTTAGATAAATGGTTATGCACCCCAGAGAGATAATTGATAAAATGTGTTATGGCCCATGCCAGACCCATCAAAACATTTCAAGGAGGTAGCCCAGACCCTAACTTTGTTAGTTGTTTTAAGCAGGTGTATAGTGTATATTCTAGGAGAGATGCCACAAGTCAAACCACTTAGTATTAAACAAAACAGAATGTATTTACAAGATTACTGAATGAAACATAAACAAAAGAGAACAGAATACAGAATACCTTAACCTATTCGAAAGTGCAACAGATTATCCCAACATAATAATGCAATTCCCAATACTTGCACCCATCTCCATAAACACCCCTTGTCACAAAAGGAAAAAAAAATCAAACACAGGGTCTTACAGGAGAGAAGTCAGAGAGAGAGAGTACCAGCCTGGACCTGTTTTTTTGGGTACCAGTAGCTTCAAAACACTGCAAAAAAAAACCAGAGAAAAGCTGAGCTGGGAGGACTGGCTAATCCCCTTTCATTGTACAAGTGTTTTTTTTTCAAACATTTGAAGGCTTGTTGTTTGAGGCATTATCTGTTACCTATAATCAAACTGGCCTTAAAACCCTTCAACTTAGACTTTTCGGAGTCTGTGTGTTTTACGAACTCTCTGTAAAAAAAAATCAAGGACAACATAACCTTGTTAAAGGAGCAGCTTCGTCACACCTTCCCCCCTTAAAAAAAAACAATATCCAAAGATGGCTTTATTTTAAAACTCCTTAATCTTAAACTGTTAGTATTCTGCAACACACATATACATAGACTATAACATGCAAATATGTACAACTCCATTCTGTTTCGGTCTTTTTACTCCTGCCAATGAACGCCATCATTTCTCATTCAAGACTCGACAATACATTGGCACTCATGTTTTCTTGTCCTGCCACATGCACAATTTTCAAATTGAATAGCTGTAACAACAGGCTCCATCTAAACAGTCTAGCACTTTTGTTCTTAAATTTATCCAAAAACTCCAATGGGTTATGATCAGTGTATATTGTCTCAGATATGTTACTGATAATGTAAATATTAAAATGTTATAACGCCAACTGCAAGTTCAAAGTCTCCTTCTCAGCCATTGAATATTTTTGCCGATGAATGTTCAATTTCCTGGAGAAATATGCAATAAATCTTTCTATCTTCTCATTGTCCTCTTGTAAGGGCACAGCACCGACACCCACATCACTTGTATCGATAGCCACCTTGAATGCCTTTGCGTAATTAGATGTGGCTAACACTGGGGCATTGGTTAACAGAGCTTTCAGGCTGTCAAATGCCTCTTAAAAGTCCGCTGTCCACTGAAACTTCTTGCCTTTCTTTAGCAATTCAATGAGTAGAGCAGCCAGACTGCTAGGATTTGTCTGAATTTTTAATAAAATCCTCTCAATCCAAGGAATCATAGTACTGTTCTTTTTGTCAATGGTATGGGAAACTCCCCAATTGGGGCTATTTGTCCATGTCCAATAATATGGCCCAGGAAGTGACTTGGGCTTTGACAAATTCACTTTTAGTCAGGTTTATCACCAAGACTGCCTTCTGAAGTTGATTGAACGAGTTTGATAAATTTTGTAATGTTCCTTCCATGCATGACTATGCGACACAGTTGTGTAGTCTGACAATGACCTCATTGATTAATCCCTGAAACATGGCTGACGCATTTTTCATACCTAATGGCATGACTTTAAACTGATATATCCATTCAGCATTACGAAAACCGAAATTGCCTTTGCTCTTTCTGACAAAGGTACCCGCCGGTATCGTCTGAGCAAGTCCAACTTAGAAATATAAGTTGCTCATCCCACCTTTTAACACAGATTTCCAAATGTGGAATCGGATATGCATCAGTCTTTATAACTGCATTGACTTTGTGATAGTCCCCGATAACCGTTGGGTACCATTTGGTTTTGGCACCATTATTAAGGGTGAGCTCCAGTCACTGTAACTCACTTCGATTATGCGATCTTGGAATATGCGCTCTATCTCCTTCTGTACCTGTGCCAACTTTAGAGGGCAATGCCGAAAATGATATTGCTTAATTTGAACTGCATCTCCTATATCTACATCATGCACAAATATGTTAGTACTTCCCAGTTTATTTCTGCATAACTCCCCATGTGATAATAATAAATCTTTCAGATCATTTTGATTTTCTTCTGGAAGGTAATTCAATAATTTATCCCAATTTTTGACAACTCCCTCATTGTCTAATTTAATTTGAGGAATATCCAATTCAGAATCCTCTGAACTTGGTTCTTCCCTCTATGTTGTAACCATAAACACATTCTGCTCTTGCTTTCCTCCTCTGTCAAAATATCTTTTGAGCATATTCACATGACACGCTCTCTGATTTCTTTCTGTCTGGTGTCCTTATCAAATGGTTCACCTCATTCAACTTCCTTTCGACTTGATAAGGTCCACCAAACCATGCTTTTTAAGGTTCACCTATCACTGGAAGTAATACCAACGCCTAATCCCAATAGCAAAATTGCGAGTTTTTAATTTCGTGTCTGCTTCCTGCTTCATTATATGCTGTGATAACTTTAAATACTGTCTAGTCCAAATCCCCTGCTCTATTTAATTGTTCCCGAAAATTTGACACACAGTCCAAATATATGGCCTCTGAATTCTGACTTATCAATTTCTCCTTAATCAATTTTAGTGGTCCTCTCACTTCATGCTCAAAAACTATTTCAAATGGACTGAATTTGGTCAATTCATATGGTGCATCTCTAATCACAATAAGTACAAACGGAATTCCCTTATCCCAATCATCTAGATAGTCTTGATTATAAGCCCTCAACATGGTATTTAATGACTGATGTCACCCTTCTAGCAATCTCTGCGACTCTGGATAGTATGCAGTAGATTTGAATTATTTTATTCCTAAGCTGTCCACAACTTCCTTGAATAACTTTGACTTGAAGTTTGACCCTGGATCTGATTGTATCTCTGCGGATAATTCATATCTCATGAAAAATTTGAGTAATTCCTCTACAATACTTTTAGCTGTGATATTACGTAGTGGAACAGCCTCTGGAAATTTAGTCCATTATTGAAAACAAATACTAATACCAACTTTTTGTTTTAGGTCAGGGTCTCATGCAATCAATTAAGACTTTCGTAAAAGGTTCCTGAAATGCAGAAATAGATATTAAAGGTGCAAATTTTATTACTGAGGTAAAAACAATGACTGCAGATGCTGGAAACCAGATTCTGGATTAGTGGTGCTGGAAGGGCACAGCAGTTCAGGCAGCATCCAAGGAGCTTCGAAATCGACATTTCGGGCAAAAGCCCTTCGCATAAACCAAATCACCCGCCGACATTTCTGCCACCTCCAAACAGACCCTACCACCAGGGATATATTTCCCTCCCCACCCCTTTCCGCCTTCCGCAAAGACCGTTCCCTCTGTGACTACCTGGTCAGGTCCACGCCCCCCCCACCCACAACCCATCCGCCCATCCTGGTACTTTCCCCTGCCACCGCAGGAACTGTAAAATCTGCGCCCACACCTCCTCCCTCACCTCTATCCAAGGCCCTAAAGAAGCCTTCCACATCCATCAAAGTTTTACTTGCACATCCACTAATATCATGTATTGTATCCATTGCTCCCGATGCGGTCTCTTCTACATTGGGGAGACTGGGCGCCCCCTAGCAGAGCGCTTTAGGGAACATCTCCGGGATACCCGCACCAATCAACCACACCGCCCCGTGGCCCAACATTTCAACTCCCCCTCCCACTCTGCCGAGGACATGGAGGTCCTGGGCCTCCTTCACCACCGCTCCCTCACCACCAGACGCCTGGAGGAAGAACGCCTCATCTTCCGCCTCGGAACACTTCAACCCCAGGGCATCAATGTAGACTTCAACAGTTTCTTCATTTCCCCTTCCCCAACCTCACCCTAGTTCTAAACTTCCAGCTCAGCACTGTCCCCATAACTTGTCTGGACTTGTCCTACCTGCCTATCTCCTTTTCCATCTACCCACTCCACCCTCTCCTCCCTGACCTATCACCTTCATCCCCTCCCCCACTCACCCATTGTACTCAATGCTACTTTCTCCTCACCCCCACCCTCCTCTAGCTTATCTCTCCACGCTTCAGGCTCACTGCCTTTATTCCTGATGAAGGACTTTTGCCTGAAACGTCGATTTCGAAACTCCTTGGATGCTGCCTGAACTGCTGTGCTCCTCCAGCACCATGTTTTATGACTGCCTGTGGCTTTCCAATTATCTGAAATGTATGACATGTCTGGCAAAAGTCAATTACGTTCTTGTGAGGTCCAGGCCAGTAAAAATGTTTTTGTATCTCAGCTAGAGTTTTTCTCACTCCTAAATAACTCCCTACTTGTAACTCATGTACCACTCGCAAAACCTCCTCTCTATAGCTAAAGATGTCTGCATTGCCATCTATCTGCTTCTGGTTTGTCTCAATCATCTGATCAAACAGGGTCTCTACTAATTGCATTTCAACTTTCTTATCTGTACTTTTTGATCTCTCCTGTTTCAACAGGGAGTTTGTGACCTAGTCACCACATAGGCAGGAAAAATCCCAGGATATGTGTTTTGCAATAGTTCAATTGCCTGAATTTAGGTAGCACTCCCATCTGTGAACCAGCTAGATCATTAGCAAGGACAAATTGTATTCACGGAGCTGACATTTGTCCAGTACTCCTACCAAACTTCTCTACTCTTTACTGGACACTAAAACCTCACTTGCATGATTGAGTGCTTCTTCTCTCACCATAAATTCCCGTTACTAATACATTTTCTGATAATAGTCATTCAGAGGTACATATCTGCTCATCTTTCAACATCACAGATTGAGAGGATCCTGTATCCCTTCATATTGTAACCTCTTTTTCTGCTGCTCCTGGCCTATGAGAATAAACTTTACCTTTCGGCAGGTATATGGTTTAAGAAGATCTGTCACTTCCTCCTTAACCAACCTCCAACCAGGTTGTGCATTCTGGTGCAGCTTTCTGGCCTCCACAGTGCTTTCTGTTACCATTCCAAAATATTCACTGGCTTATCCTGTTTTCCTAATCTGGCTTCCCAGTACCTTTCCTAAGCCACCAACACGCGATTTCATGTGGCCTACTTTATTGCAGTGAAAACGCCAGAGCTTTTTAACTTCTCTTTCCCCTTCAAGGGATTCTTTTTACCCTATGATAATTCATCCTTATGATCTTCACTGAAATCTACCTTTCCCTTTCTGTGCAAGGATTTCTCTTTTTCCTAATTTCTATCCTTCACAGATTGAAATTGATTTTGGAAACTAAACTTCGATTTTTGGACTAACTCATAATCATCAGCCATTTCAGCTGCTAATCTTTCCATTTTTACTCTCTGCTCTTCTACATGATTTTTCACTAATTCAGGAAGTGAATTTTTGAACACCTGTTTAAGTGCCAATTTCTGAAGTTCAAGTACCTTCTCTTTCTTTCTTTCCTCTCTCTTCTTTTTGCTTCCCCTATCTCTTCCTCTCTCTTTTTGTTCTGCTAAAGCAATTCGTTCTTCTTCTCTTTCCTTTGCTTTTAATCAGAATTCAAACTGTTTAATTTCTGTTGCCCTTTCCGTGTATTTAGCTTCTAACTCAAAGTTGTTTCATTTTCAATTGAATTTTAGCCATCTCTAAAGATTCTGACGGCATTCCCAGCAAATTCAAATGCTGAGATATTGCTATAATTATCTCTTCTTTCCTTATGGAAAGAGCAACTCCAGCTCCAGTTTGTCTGCTAATTCCAGCAGCTTGGCCTAAATAACATTTTGTAAAAACCCAAAGTCACCTCTTCCACCCCTAGAAAACTCTTCGTGATTGAAAGAGCCATTGCTATCCCAAGCATTGTTTAAACCAACTGAATTCAACACCTAGAACAAAAGACACCAACACCTACCACTTGCTGTCTTTGAACCCAAAAACCCTAATCCCAAATCAGAACTATAGAACAAATCTCGAAAAGAGCTCCCAGTTTGTTATGGACCAGACCAGACCCTTCAAAACATTTCAAGAAGGTAGCTCAGAACCTAACTTTGCCAGTTGTTTTGAGCAGATTGAAAGTGGATATTCCAGGAGAGATGCCGCTGGTCAAACCACTTAGTTTTAAGTAAAACAGAACTTATTTACAAGATTACCAAATGAAACGTAAACAAAAGAGAACAGAATACAGAATAACCTAACATATCCAAAAACTCAACAGGTTATCCCAAGTTAAGATCCAATCCCAGTACTTGCAACTATCCCCATAAACACTTCTTGGCACAAAAGATCTTACAGGAGACAAGTCAGAGAGAGAATACCAGACTGGGTCCAGCAACTTCAAAACGCACCGCTAAAAAAAACTAAACGAGGAAAGCTGGACAGGGAGAACTGGCCATTCCCCTTTCATTGTGTGGAGGGGTCGGTGTTGGACTGGGATGGACAAAGTTAAAACTCACACAACACCAGGTTATAGTCCAATAGGTTTATTTAGAAGCACTAGCTTTCATAACACTGCTTCTTCATCAGGTAGCTGTGGAGCAAGTCCATAAGACACAGAATTTAAAGCAAAAGATTATAGTGTCATGCACCTGAAACAATATATTGAACAAACCTAGATTGCTGTTATCTATTTCATCTTTTAAAATGGGTTGCAGGTTTCTGTTCATTATTATGTAAACCCCAGAACTTATTTTAAGTCACGTTCTTGAGATAACTCAAGGTTCAAAAAAAGAAAGGTGAGGTCTCAGCTCAGACAATCATTAAAGGTGTGAGGTTAGAGTATGTCTGCCTGCATTGTGTTTTTTTCCCAAAAACCTGAAAGCCTGTTGCCTGAAGCAGTATCTGTCAGCTATAATCAACCTGGCCCTAAAATGCTTCAACTTAGACTTTTTGGAGTCTGTGTCTCTCACGAGCTCTCTGAAAAAAAAACTAGGATAACATAACCTTGTTAAAGGCACAGCCTCATCACAAAATGTCCATTGATTTGAGCTATACAACCCAGGGAGGGAGAGAGAGAGATGGAGTATAGAAGCCACTTCATTCAGAGAGAAGAGATTGTTAACAGTAGAAAAACTGTAACAGCGTGCTAAATATTCAGTATGTGGATATGCTGGAGTTGGATTGGGGTGGACAAGATCAAAAATCAAATTACACCAGGTTATAGTCCAACAGGTTTATTGGAAATTGCAAGCTTTCAGAGCTCCACTCCTAACTCAGGCATGGTATGATAGGGAGGTATAAGACACAGTATTCATTTGCAAAAAAGTTAACAACTTTAAAACTAACTGTCCTTTTTGAATCCTTTAATCAGTTAGGAGGTAGACTGCTGAATATAATGCAAAATCCAGATTCTTTTTAAGTCTTTGTCCTTAGATAATTAAAGGTTTTATCAACGTACAAGAGTTGATACCTCTGAGGTTAGACAATGCACTTTAGATGTAAGGTCCCGCTTCGAATCTGCCGATATTTTAAGGTGAGGTCTGGTTTCATTTTTTTGGCAGAAAAGAATCTTGAATGAAATAATTCCGCGCGTGTGTGTGTGTGTGTGTGTGTGCTGAGTTAGAAACTTGTCTTCAGTGTAGACATTAATTGAAAAAAATAATATTGATTGAAATTTGCCAGAAAAGAAATTAATTACAGTTTTGCTACAGTTTTAATGTAGAGATAAGAGTGACCCTTCACTGAGTCTTGAGGAATGTAATGTTATTGCTCGGGTAAAAGAGTTGAATCTTCAGTTTCTGATATTTTTAATGTGTTTGTTTCAAATAGTTCTTGTTTAGGCAACTATAGTTCATGTTTTCTTTTGTATAATAAAAGTTTATATTTTTTTGTTCAAAGAATATTGCTTGCCTGTTGCTCAGTAACCGACAAAGAAAACAAATAAAACTTGGAGTCTATCAAGCCATATAGTCTCGGGCTGGGATCTAAGTTGTTCAGTGTTATATTAAGCAGGGATAATAAGACTGCCTACAAAGGAAGTTGTCATTTATTCAGCCTCAGTAGTTCTATCGAAAATGGTGGCTTCTGCTGCAAATGAAGTCAATTCCTGAACAGGAGCATCACTGGAGAGTGGAGCACTAGGTAAATGGGATGCCCTCTTCAGAAACAAGAGAAGTAAATCCTAGCAAGAGATGTGACTGGAGGAACAGTAACTGGGAGGCTAGGGTGTATAAGAAGCAACTTTTTCCGCTAAAGGGTCCTCCATGGGGCATGATGTACTCAGATAAGAGGGAGTCCAGAGGCAAATGTCAGGGAATACCAGCAGCAGTAGGAGGAAGCCCATTCATGGCAAGTAATTGGCCACTTGAGAGCCTCACTGGCCACCAAGCATCTACTGTGGCTCCAGTAAGATACTAATAGAGTGTAGTCAGTCATAGAGTCACACACCCTTCGGTCCAACCAGTCCATGTCGAACATATTCCCAAACTAAATGTTAAATGTTGTTGCAAAACACTCCCTTTGGAATGACTGTGGACATATTACAAAATTAAAGATGCTGTATAATTTGAATTTTTTGTAGCTTATGTGTTGAAGACTGCAATTAGGTCTCGAACCAGCTATATGTGACAGTGTGAGAACCTAAGTTATTGAAGCTTTGTGACTGTTTTTGTGAACATTGATTTAAATCTCCTTTTACCTTTAACATTAGCAAACTAAGTAACCATATAACTAATGTCAAATAACTCTCAGTTTTATGACTATACAGTCATAACCCTTACGATGAGCTGTGTGATTTAGGAATCCTCATAATTTATTGAGCAATGTTAGTGGAGGGCATGAAGGTTACTACTAAGTTTGGAACAAAAAATGGAGGAAAGTCAAATCCAATTGAGAAGCAATGATGAAACTACAAATTTGAGGTTTAAAGTGGAACTAGATTACAGAAGAACCAAAAGAATGACTTCAAGGAATAAAATATTGTTTTGAGAAAGAATTGTTTGGAACAGAAGTGATGAGTCTTCATTGTGCAGGAAGAGCAACTAATTTGAGATATCTAGAACTAATGAGGATCTACACAAGAAAAAGTGGAGCAAAGACCATAATAGTATTCATAGAGAGGAAAAAATATATGCGTGAGAGAGAAATAGTCTGGAGGTAAGTGAAACTCTCCCTTATGGAAGGTTTCATTATTTAAGGAAGGATGCAAATGCATTGGTCGTGGATAGATGAGGGACAGGAATGGCTGTTGGAGGTTCCTGGTTACAGATGTTTCAGTAAGATTAGGGAGGGTGGTAGAAAAGGAGGGGGGGTGGCATTGCTAATTAGAAATGGTAGAACGGCTGCAGAAAGGAAGTTTGAGGGGGATCTGCCTCTGGAGGTAGTATGGGCTGAAGTCAGAAATAGGAAAGGTGCAGTCACCTTGTTGGGTGTTTATTATAGGCCCCCCAATAGCAGCAGAGATGTGGAGAAACAGATTGGGAAACAGATTTTGGAAAGGTGCAGAAGCCACAGGGTCGTAGTCATGGGCGACTTCAACTTCCCAAATATTGATTGGAAGCTCTTTAGATCAAGTAGATTGGATGGGGCGGTGTTTGTGCAGTGTGTCCAGGAAGCTTTTCTAACGCAGTATGTAGATTGTCCAACCAGAGGGGAGGCCATATTGGATTTGGTACTCGGTAACGAACCGGGACAAGTGGTGGGCTTGTTAGTGGGTGAACATTTTGGTGATGGCGACCACAATTCTGTGACTTTCACCTTGGTTATGGAGAGAGATAGGTGCGCACAACAAGGAAGTTTTTACAATTGGGGGAAGGGAAATTACGATGCTGTAAGACAGGATTTGAGGAGTATACATTGGGAGCATAGGCTGTCAGGGAAGGATGTGGTGGAAATGTGGGACTTTTTCAAGGAGCAGATACGACGTGTCCTTGATATGTATGTACCGATCAGGCAGGAAAGAAATGGTCGTGTGAGGGAGCCTTGGTTGACGAGGGAGGTTGAATGTCTAGTAAAGAGGAAGAAGGAGGCTTACATAAGGTTGAGGAAACAAGGTTCAGACAGAGCAGTGGAGGGATACAGGATAGCCAGAAGGGACCTGAAGAAAGGGATTAGGAGAGCTAAGAGAGGGCATGAAAAATCCCTGGCGGATAGGATCAAGGATAACCCCAAGGCATTCTATGCGTATGTGAGAAACCTGAGAATGACGAGAACGAGGGTAGGTCCGATCAAGGACAGTGGTGGGAGACTGTGTATTGAGTCGGAAGAGATAGGAGAGGTCTTGAACAAGTACTTCTCTTCAGTATTTACGAACGAGAGGGACCGTATTGTTGAAGAGGAGAGTGTGAAACGGACTGATAAGCTAGAAGAGATACCTGTTAGGAAGGAAGATGTGTTGGACATTTTGAACAACTTGAGGATAGACAAGTCCCCCGGGCCTGACGGGATATATCCTAGGATTATGTGGGAAGCAAGAGAGGAAATTGCAGTACCGTTGGCAATGATCTTCTCGTCTTCACTGGCAACTGGGGTGGTACCAGGGGACTGGAGAGTAGCGAATTTTGTGCCCCTGTTCAAAAAAGGGAATAGGGATAACCCCGGGAATTACAGGCCAGTTAGTCTTACTTCTGTGGTAGGCAAAGTAATGGAGAGGGTACTGAGGGATAGGATTTACGAGTATCTTGAAAAACACTGCTTGATTAGGGACAGCCAGCACGGATTTGTGAAGGGCAGGTCTTGCCTTACAAGTCTTATTGAATTCTTCGAGGAGGTGACCAAGCATGTGGATGAGGGTAGAGCAGTGGATGTAGTGTACATGGATTTTAGTAAGGCATTTGATAAGGTTCCCCATGGTAGGCTTATGCGGAAAGTCAGGAAGCATGGGATAGAGGGAAATTTGGCCAATTGGATAGAAAACTGGCTAACCGGTCGAAGTCAGAGAGTGGTGGTAGATGGTAAATATTCAGCATGGAGTCCAGTTACAAGTGGAGTTCCGCAGGGATCAGTTCTGGGTCCTCTGCTGTTTGTAATTTTTATTAATGACTTAGATGAGGGAGTCGAAGGGTGGGTCAGTAAATTTGCAGATGATACAAAGTTAGGTGGAGTTGTGGACAGTGAGGAGGGCTGTTGTCGGCTGCAGAGGGACTTAGATATGATGCAGAGCTGGGCTGAGGAGTGGCAGATGGAGTTCAACCCTGCCAAGTGTGAGGTTGTCCATTTTGGAAGAAGAAATAAGAATGCGGAATACAGGGTTAATGGTAGGGTTCTTGGTCAGGTGGAGGAACAGAGGGATCTTGGGGTCTATGTACATAGATCTTTGAAGGTTGCCACTCAGGTGGATAGAGTTTGTAAGAAGGCCTATGGAGTATTATCGTTCATTAGCAGAGGGATTGAATTCAAGAGTCGTGAGGTGATGTTGCAGCTGTACAGGACTTTGGTTAGGCCACATTTGGAGTACTGTGTGCAGTTCTGGTCGCCTCACTTTAGGAAAGATGTGGAAGCTTTGGAGAGGGTGCAGAGAAGATTTACCAGGATGTTGCCTGGAATGGAGAGTAGGTCGTACGAGGATAGGTTGAGAGTTCTCGGCCTTTTCTCGTTGGAACGGCGAAGGATGAGGGGTGACTTGATAGAGGTTTATAAGATGATCAGAGGAATAGATAGAGTAGACAGTCAGAAACTTTTTCCCCGGGTACAACAGAGTGTTACAAGGGGACATAAATTTAAGGTGAAGGGTGGAAGGTATAGGGGAGATGTCAGGGGTGGGTTCTTTACCCAGAGAGTGGTGGGGGCATGGAATGCGCTGCCCGAGGGAGTGGTAGAGTCAGATTCATTGGCGACCTTTAAGCGGCATTTGGATAGGTACATGGATGGGTGCTTAATCTAGGATAGAAGTTCGGCACAACATCGTGGGCCGAAGGGCCTGTTCTGTGCTGTATTGTTCTATGTTCTATGTGGTTCAGATAAACTTTGCTAGATTGAACCTGGAATGAACAGGTTGTCAGAGGAAATGTTGGATCGGCTGGGCTTGTCTTTACCAGAGTTTGGTTGGGAAATTTAATATTATCAGAGGTAGATGGAATTTGGAAAACAAGCCAATCAGTCATGATCTTATTGAATGGTTGGAAAGCTAGTAGTGATGAATGACTTGATTCTGCTCCTAACTTGGATATTTGTACATAATATAATACACCTACAAGGTATGGGCAAACCTCAAAAGAACATTGGTGGTGCAACATTGTTTGCCAGAATTGCAATGCATTTCAAACTACCTGTAATGCAGCAAATGTTTTCGTTGGCTCAAATATCATAACATTGAGTGAAATATATCAAAAGGTCATTATTAATGCAATCAACCCTAAAGCTTGAAATCAAATTATTTTCTACATTCACTTCAGACTAGAAACATGTGCTGGGAGTATGCAACTTTGTGATATGTGCTGTAGGTAGAGGATGCTTTTATTTAGTGTTTCAGTTATTTTAAACTTTATATGCAGAAATGATTTTTTCATAAGCAGCAGTTCAGGGTTCAAACCTAGGTCGTACTGGAGAAACCCAACATGTCTGTCAGCATCAGTCTGTGTCAGAGGGATTGACATATGGTCACTGGACTCAAAATGTTATCTCTCTCTCTCTACAGATACTGACAGGTCTGCTGAGGCTGCTTCTCCAGTATTTTCTGTTTCTGTTTCAGATTTATAGCATCTCATAGAATCATATCATAGAACCCCTACAGTATGGAAACAGGCTATTTGGCTGAACAAGTCCATACGGATCCTCCAAAGAGCATCCCATCTAGATCCATCCCCCTACCCTTTTTTTTCCCATAACCTTGCATTTCCAATAGCTAATGCACCTAGCCTACACATTCCTGGACACGATGGCTAATTTAGCATGGCCTATCCACCTAGCCTGCACACTTTTGGACAACGGGAGGAAACTAGAGCAGAAGCACACGCAGACACAGGAAGAACATACAAACTCCACACAGACAATCACCCAAGATTGGAATCGAACCTGAGTCCCTGGAGCTGTGAGGCAGCATTGCTAACCACACAGTTCTTTGTTTTTATATCACTTAAGGATTAGTGATTAGCACTTTCATTTCTGATTCAGAAACGGTGGTTGAATTCCTGTTCTAAAATTTGAACATATAAACCACCCCATTGCAATACCAGAAGAGTCCTATACTGCTGAATATGCCATTTTCAGATGTGACATTTAATTGATGATCCATCCACTCTCACAAGTATATGTAAAATATCCTATTGTACTATTTTGAAGAAGAGCAAGATCAATTCCCCCAGTTGCTATGTTTGATAATGTTTATTCCTTAACCTGGATCAGTAAAACAGGTAATCTGGTCATTATCACATTGTCATTTATGGGACTTTGCTGTTCACAAATTATCTTCTCCATTTCTGATATAACAGACTCCCTTGTGAGATCCCCAGCATCAAAGGTGCTAGTTATTAATTCCATATGACCTCAAGAAATGGCTGAAGGCATTGGATGCTACAAAGCCAATGAGTGTGTACAACATTCCAGCAATAGTACAGCTTCAGAACTAACCACAGCTGCAATGCTCTCATCTACACAACAGCATGGAAAATTGCTCTGATATGTCCTGTTCACCAGAACTAGTAGTATTCAAACCAACCAACTAACACCGTGTCTGTCCACTGTGCATCATCAACAGTACTATTGAGAGCCATTTCCAAAAGGGATAACTTACTGTCTGATGCTCAGTTTGGGTTTCACCAGTGTCACTCAGGTCCTGACATTATCACAATCTTGGTGAAAACATGGACGAATGAGCTGAATTTTAGAAGTGAGATGACTGCATTTGATATCAAGACAGTATTTGACTGAGTATAGCATCAATGTACCCTTGAAAAGCTGTAGTTGGTGGGATGCTGGGGGAAAACTCCACTGGGTTGGAGTCATATCTAGCAGAAAGGAACACGATTGTGATTGATCGAGGTCCATAATTTTAGTTCAAGTAGGACTTTAGTAGAATAGTGTCCTAAATCTGACCACATTTGGCTGCTTCATCAATGATTTTCGCTCCAGCTTGTGGTCAGAAATTAGGAGATTCATTGATTAATCACTAATATTTAGCACCTTTTGCGAGACCTAAGGAACTGAAGCAATCTAGGCTTAGGCTGATAAGTGGCAAGTAGCATTTGCACCACACACGCTAAGCAATAATCATATCGAGCAACAGAGAATATACCTACATCCCCTTGACATTCAATTATCATTGCAGAATCCCCCACTATCAACATCTTGGAGGGTATCATTGACTAGAAACTGAATTGAACAGCCAAATACTATGGCTACAAGAGATGCTTTATCGCAGAGCAGCTTATTCATCTCCAAAGTCACAAATAGTTTGATTACTACAGTGAAGATGACTGCAGTTTTATACCTCCAGGAAGAAAGGAAGTGTGATGCATGTATGGATGAGAATATTATTTGGAGGGAAAAGGAGGTAATTATTTTGATTGTTGCAAGTGTACCTGTTCCATAGCTCTACTCAAGCTTCTTTGTAAGAAGAAGGCTAATGCTCTCACGGCTGCATCTCTTTCACTTTCACCATTCTTCAGCACAAATACAGTCATCTCAGAGAGAACATACTCCCAAAATGGCTTGAGGTTACAATCTGATGAGCACCACACTGAAATTCAGAGGCAGTCTACAAGGGCCATGACAGTTGTTGAGGTCCTGACTGAAAACAAGCTGCTTTAGTTGGCTACATTTAATTTTTTGAAGTTTCAGAGAGAAAGAGAAGAGAATCTGTTAAAACTGCCTCTGTATCATTAATGGATGATCGAGGACTATTATTGCTTAGGCATGTGAATGCCAAGAGGTTGGTGACCAAAGAGAGTGAGATCCAGCAGACCACTCACATTTTTTTTATTCACTGACTGGCCAGTAGTTATTGCTTGTCCCTAACTGCCATTGAACTGAGTAGCTTGTTAGGCCATTTCAGAGAACAGTTGAGGGTCAACCCTAATGCTGTAGGTTTGGATTCACATGTAGGCCATAGCATGTTGGAGGGAAGATTTCCTTTGCTGAAGTATTCAGTAGGCCACAAAAATTAATCCAACAATTGACAATGGTTTCATGGTCATAAATGGATACTTCATTCCAAAGGTTTTTTTTGCTGAATTCCAGTTGTCATATGCGGAATTCGAACCTGAGTTGTCAGGATATTAGCAGAGTCTCGAGATTAAGAGTCAAGATTAGAGTGGTGTTGGAAAAGCACAGCAAGTTCTTGCAACATCCGAGGAGCAGGAAAATCGACATTTCTGGCAAAGGTCCTTCATCAGAATCATCCTGAAGAAGAGATTTTGTCTGAAACGTCGATTTTCCTGCTCCTCGGATGCTGCTTGACCTGCTGTGCTTTTCCAGCACCACTCTAATCTTGACTCTAATCTCCAGCATCTGCAGTACCCACTTCCATCTCGGGATTAATAGCCTAGCAATAATGGCTCTCACCCATCACCTCTCTACTGATGCTGGAAACACATGCAAATCAAGGTCTCACACGCCTCCTGAGCATGTATTTCATGTCTCTGACTTCACAGCAGGCAGATGATGGAACACTTCTGCCTGCTCAACCTCCATTGTCTTTGCCTCATAAGATTTATGTCTCCTCTGTATCCCTAGTTTCAAGGTCTCACTCCTTTGCTGCATCAAGCTTTCCAAGATGTAGAACAAAATGATGATCCACAAGATCCTTGGTGGGTCACACTAGAGCTCCCACAATGATCCAGGTAATGAAGTAGCATCTTCATCAGTCCTATTAGCTGCATAACAAATTCTTGTGGAGCTGTGACAACCATTACACTGTTCCTTTTGATTAGATTTATTGCAGTCACATGTACCCAAGGACAGTGAAAAGCTTTGTTTTGTGAACAGTACAGGTAGATCATAACAAACAAGGACATACAGGTCATAGGGTGCTTAGACAAAGCGAGACATACGTAGTTACGGCTGCACAGAAGATACACAAAGCAAGATCAACATTGGTTGAATTTAGAGAGAGCTATTCAAATGTCTAATAACAGCAGGGAAGAAGCTGTTCTTGAACCTGTTGGAGCGTGTGTTTAAGTTTCTGATGGAAGCGTCGGAAGAGAGCACTACTGGGGTGGCAGAGGGCTTTGATGATGGCAGCTTTTCTGTGGCAACGAGAGTGTAAGTGGAGTCCATGGATGCAAGATTAACTTCTGTGATGTTTTGGGCTGTGTGCGCAACTTCCTGTAGTTGCCGCATCAAGCTGTTATGCACCTGATGGAATGCTTTCTGTAGTATATCTGTAAAAGTTGATGAGGGTCCTTATGGACATGCCAAATTTCCTAAGCCACCTGAAAAAGAAGAGGCATTGCTGTGCCTTTTTGAATGTCATATCTACGTAGGAGGTCCAGGACAAATTGTCAGTTATCGTCACTTCAAGGAGCTTGACATTATTGACCCTCTCCGTCTCCCTCAGTTGATGTAGATATGGGTGTTTCCTCCTCTTTTCTTCCTGAAATCAGTGATTAGTTCTTTTGTTTTGCCGACATTGAGAGAGAAATTGTTATCATTACACCATGACACCAAGCACTCTACCTCCTTCCTGTATTCTGACTCACCATTGTTAAATATCTGTCCAACCACAGTATTGTTGTCAGCAAGCTTATCGATAGCATTCATACAGGTTTTGGCTACATAGTCATGGGTATACAGGGAGTCCAATAGGGGGCTGAGAACGCATCCCAATATTGAGGATTATCGTGGAGGAGCTGTTGTTGTCTGTCTTCACTGATTGCGGTCTGTGGGTCAGGAAGCTGAGGAGCCAGTTGCAGAGGGTGGAGCTGAGGCCTAGATCTCGCGTATTGAGATTAGTCTGATAGGGATTGAAGGCAGATCTGTAGTCAATGAGTAGGAATCTTACTGCAGGTATCTTTGTTATCAAGATGTTCTAGCGATGAGTGTAGAGCTAGAGAAATGGCATCGGCATGGGACTTGTTTCGCTGGTAGCAAATTGCAGGGGATCGAAGCAGGCTGGGAGACTAAAGTTGATGTGGGCCATGACCAGCCTCTCGAAACAGTTCATGATTATGGAGCGCAGAGTCACTGGGTGGTAGTCATTAAGGCACGTTGCATGTGTTTTCTTTAGAACTGGATGATGGTGGTCTTCTTGAAGCAGGAGGGGACTTCGGATTGTTGGGTTCTTGACTGGTGTCTTTAGCCAAATCCAGAGAGGGTAGCTCCTGTAACTGAGAGTACATGCCATACCTGTGGATGTGCCTAGAACATATGTAGCAACATGAAATCCCCACTTCAGGATGATAAGCTGCTGTTAGGGAGTGAGTTTAAATAGCTTAAAACTAGAAATTGTATTGTTCACAATGAATTAGTAGCTATTTGGGTTTCAAAAAGGATCATTACCAAAAATGACGTAAAATTAAATTAGTGAAGTAAAATGAAGTAATAAAACAAAACAATCAAAGATCAATTTAATGTCAGTGAAGTAGTGAAGTTACTAGTAAGGTTCTGTTGTAAATTTGTATATATTCTAAAGGTAACAAGGAATTTTTAGAGTTAGGGAATGGAAGGTCAGCTGACTCAAGTGTACATCCTGTAATATCCGTGAAATCATGGACATACCGTGTGTCTCAGACATGCACATCTACAGGAAGAATCACTGGCTTCATAAGCTTGAGCTCTGGGTTTCAAAATTTGAGCAGCACCTGGAGTCACTGTTGTGCATCTCGGAGGCAGAGGGCTACATGTATAGCATATATAGGGGTTTAGTCACACCACAGATTAGAAGCGTACAGGCAGCTAATTCAGAACCTGTTGAATTCGTCGTGCTTGCTAATCAGTAATCCATTTTAGAAATTAATGAGTAAGATGGTTCTTCAATGAAATGCAACTAGACCAGGTGAATGGCACTAGGGGTGTCTCAACTGAATTGACTTACAAGGTTTACATATAGAAGGAGATGGTAGTGGGTGATTACGTAGTCAAAGAATTCAACATTAAACATGATTCCAGAACAGTTTGTTACTTACCTGGTGCCAGGATCAAGGTTGTCATGGAAAAGATGCAAAACAATATTTTAGCGAACGAGGATTAGTCAGAGGTTGTAGTTCACATTAGAGACAATGTCATAGGTAAGAAGAGGAAAGAGGTCTTGAAAGTACATTTCAGAAAGTTAGAAAGTAAATTGATAAGCTGTATCTCAAGAGTAGTAATCTCAGTACTAGTGAGCATAAGAGGGTGGTTGATTATTTTAAAACTTGATTAGAGAATAGTGTTGGAAATTGGGCATCAGATTTCAGAGAAATTGGGACTGATTCTGGGGCAGGTGGGACCTGTACTTGTTGTAAGGTTCCACCTTAATAGGACTGAGACTGATATTCTCACAGGGAGATTTACAAGCGGTGGTGAGTTTAAACTAGTTTATCAGAGGATGGGGAACTTGAGACTATCACAAGGAAGGAGGTAAAGTTGCCAACAGGAATGAGAAAAATTGCAAGAGAGACTAGAAGATGGGAAAAACTAAGGTGAACATCAAATATGCTTCAATTGGGGAATGATGTGAAAAGACAAAGTTAAGGCCATTCTACATGATGTACAGGATTTAAGCACACAATTATTCACTTTTATTGCTAGTATTGTCAGGAACTTCATAAAGATTGAATAACATGAAGACAGCAAATTCAACTCCCTGTAATTTAAAATAAAAGATGAGAACTTGGATCTGACAGAACATCTGCTGTCAAGTATTTGTATGAGTATTAATATAAACAACAGGAGTAGTAAGTGTTGGTTTAGAAGCAATCTGTCATCCCTAAGTAATTAATGGAATTACAAGAAGAGTTATCTGTAAAATGGGAATAATTAAATAACTTGAATAGTGCAGTATCCAATCTACTATGGTTTTGAACATTGAAGTAAGCCATTCAAACAATTGTGCTTGTTCTATAATAGAGCTACTATCTTTTTCCACAATCAGGCTCTTTCTCCATGTACTGTAATCAGTTTCCCTTCAAATAATTACGTAATTCCCTTTTGGGAATTACTAAGTCCACAATCCTTTTTAGCTGTCCATTCCATAATGCAGCTTCTCACTGCATAAATACAACTTTCCTCATGTCATCTCAGCTTTTGTTTTACCTTAAATCGGTGTTCTTTGGTGTCATGGTTTTGCATGGTACTTTTGTAAGTCAGTGTTACTTCCCCCAAAACTGGATATTGTCCAGGTCTTGCTGCACTTTTCTCAACATGTAGCTTGTATGGTGCATTTGGTAGCGTACAAAGCCGAATATTAATAAGGTGAGTTGAGCCATTAACAAAGGTGTTCAAGAGCAATAATCCCACTTAATTGGTAACTTGCTGTTACCTAGCAATAAACTCGCTATGCTACTATGAAAATCATAGAAGATGGAGCAAGTTGATCCTCAAGTTGAGATCAGTTTTGCCGAACTTCTCATCTGATTCTTCCACAAATCCCACCATGGTCAATGTCACTCAGATCCTTAAAAGATTCCACTCTTCGGGAGAGTGTTTATATAGAATGTAACTGAAGACAGATAAACTGTGTAGTCTGTTAGTTAAATAGTGGCTAGGTTGAAAGAATGGGACGGTATGTGCAAGGGATTATCAGCAATACCAGCTATGTACCATGAGTAGTGTGGCTTCTGTGACATTAGATTGTTAGTGAACAGCAGTATTATCAACACTTGACTTAGTGCACAGGAGCCTTTTAAAAATGATATTCAATCAGTGGATATTTTGTTTGTAAATAGAACATGGTAAGATAGGGCTAGAATCAAATGAGAGAGACACCAGAGGGGCAGAGTAAGGCAAATTTGGTAAGATAACGTAAGAAATCTTGCAAGGCCTCACAGCAAAAACCTCACTACAAAACATGTTACAGTTGATACTTCGCCAAATAATGTAAGATTTGGTCCATGTAGTTTGTATTTGTCTTTGGTAGCACATTAATGGTAATGTCCTTATTGAGACCAGTATCTGGAAGTTTGTTAATAACTAACTGTGTACACTAATATGAAATCTCAGATTTACATATATGGTCTGAGTATATTCAATACAAATTAAGTTAGATAATCTGAAGAACATAATATATATTATGTATAAATAGTGTTAGTGATACAGACAGAGGCCTAGGCTATGGGTTCAAATCCCACCATGGCAGAAAGTGGAGTTTAAATTTAGTTAATAAATCTGAATTAGCATCAACCAGCCTCAGTAAAGATGACCATGAAAGCATTGTCAACTGTCATAAAAAGCTGAACCATTCATGGTTCTGGACATCAAAGTTTCCCAGCTCGAGTACATTCTGTACCATTGTCTCCCTCTGTTTATTTCAGCTGGTATTCAGCATTGAGGAATGCTATTCATCAGCTTAGAGATGGTGGTTGGTGATGATCAGTAGACTGTTTGCTTTCCCACATTTGACCTGATGTAATGAGATTTAAGACTTCATTCGTCCAAAGTTAATGCTGAGGACTCCCAAGAAACATGCTCCCAAATATATGCCAAGGTGCCACCACCTCTGCTGAATTTGACTTTCCTATGAGACAGGACATTCTCAGGGATAGCAATGGTGGTGTCTAGGACATTATGTCGAAAGTATGATTCTACGAGTAACAGCTCTCCTGAATTTGACACAAGCTCCCAGATGTTAATAAGGAGGACTTATGCGTGGCTGAAGAAACTGGGTTTGTCATCATCATTTCCGTTGCCTCGGCCTTTGCCGGGTATTCTGCTCAGCTTCATTCCTCTTGAAATTCACAACAGATAATTTCAAAGAGTAATAAATATTAATTTTTTTTTCTGTGGATCTGGAGTCATATATAGGCCAAATCAGGTAAACATTTCTTTGAACATTTCATGTTCAAAGAAAAAAATAGTAGACCAAATGTGATTTATTAAAATTGATTCATAGTCACCCTTATTGAGACTAGCTTGCCTGAATTTTTAATTGAATTTAAACTCTACCATCAACTATGTTACTGGAGCATTAAGTTAAGCCTGTAGGTGCAAGTTCAATGGCATTACTACTGCACTATAAACTCCCAAATTTGTTTCATGCTTTTTCGGTTGAGTGTTATCTTGCTGCACCTTAATAGCTATTTGTGGGAAGCACTACTTCTTTTAATAATGGTACTTTAACTAAGAGATCAGATTGGAATCAACCAGATTTTACCACTGCTGCTGTGCCTTCTTGGTCTTATTGTGTGGCAAGCTTCACTATTACTTTGACATATTTCAATCAGGAATCACTTTCCTGAATAGGAGCTGTCCATGGTTTCTGTTATGTCCTTGTTAATACAAATGTATGGAAGTTTATTAAGAACTAATTATGGACGCTAATAGAATATCCCAAGTTCATATAGTCTGGGTTATAGATATTTTTAATCAACCTGTTCAGACCTGTTGTGACACACCTCTGAAGCAGGTGGAACTTGAACCTAGGTCTTTTAGGGACACTGCTATTGCGCCACAAGAGGTCTTAAATATTAACTTAGTTAAAAATCACACAACACCAGGTTATAGTCCAACAGGTTTAATTGGAAGCACTAGCTTTCGGAGCGCCGCTCCTTCATCAGGTGGTTGTGAAGGACACAATTGCAAGACACAGAATTTATAGCAAAAGTCCAAATCATTAAATATTAACAGCCGTGGGATTTGAGCACATCTTAATAACTGGAAACTCAAATCCTTTATAGACAACTCAACCACACCAAATAAGTACTAACTGGAGACAAATGATTAGTGCTCATCCAGGATTTGAATCCAGGAGCTCTCACATACTAGTGCACTACAGGCCCCTAAGTGAGAACCATACCCTGGAAAAACAAACCAGTCCTTCCAAAGCAAGTCAGAAACAGAATTCTGGAGTGAGTACCTCTTATTCTAACTCCTCAAAGCCTGTCCACCATTTACAAGCCACAAATCAGAAATGTGATGGCAACTCTCTTCTTGCCTGGATAAATACAGCTCCAACACTACTTAAGATGCTCAGTATCATTGAACACATAATAGCCGGTTTATATCTTAAGTATTCACTTTCTTGTCCAATAATTCACACTGACATCAGTGTATACCGGATACAAGATGTACTTGCAGTAACTCATTCAACCTCCTTTGATAATACCTGTGACCTCTACAATGTAGAAGGACAAGAGAAGTGTATGCATGGGAACATCACTGTGTGCAAAGTTCTCCTACAAACCATATCATCCTAGTTTGTAATTTTGTCTCCATTATTTCATTCTCACTGCATCAAAATCTTGGAATTCTCTTCCTTACAAAACTGGAAGTGTACCTACACCAGTTGGGAAAGATGGTTCAAAACAATTTTCTCATTAGGGATGAGCAACAAATGCTAATCTACAAGCAGACTGAAAGAATAAAAGAACTGTTATTTTCAAAATTATGCTTTCAATCTTTGTGTGGGCAAGATGCAAACTGATAATGTCATATCAGGAGAATGGGGGAATCTGGGGCCTGAGTGAACACAGTATAGAAACAATGTAGGCCTTTACCATTCCAGATCATGTACGATCACTTTCAAGCCATGTTTCTGCACTCTCTACAGTTCCCTTAATATTCTTAGTCTCCAGAAAGCTACTAATTTCTGTCGTGAAACTACTTCTATATTGAAATTATTGAGTTTTCATAGACTTCTGGATAGAGAATTCCAAAGATTCACCACCCTCTGAGTGAAGGAACCTCTCCTCATCTCAATCCAAAATGATCTGTTCCTCAGCCTGAGATTATGACACTTGGCTCTAGAGGCACTACATATAGATTCCTATCTATATCTGCAATGTCAAATCACTGCCAACTTCTCAAGAGTAATCTTGATTGGCAATAATATTGGCCCAATGGCAGCTCCCACATCCCATGAGTGAATAATAAAAAAATACTATTAAGTTCCCAGGTGAGGAGGAAAGAATTGGTTCTCTTTAACTTTTTGAACCTCTTGAGTGGTTACAGCAAGTTTAATTTTAAAATGTTTCCTTCTCTTATGGATATCTTGCACCCAGACCAAATAATTGTAAGCTTTAAAGAGAAGCCTTTAGTAAGGCTTTGTTGAATTAACAAACGAAGTGTGTTTATTAAAGACTATAATCAAGCAAAAATATGATTGCAATATGCAAAGAGATGAGAAATAAGAAGTGAGTCCTAAAGGTAAAAGTTATATAAAAATATGTTATATGGATGAGTCTTTGAATTATTTGTGAAGTGTAGATAATTTGCTGTCAAGTCTATTACAGTGTTGCACTGGTTATTTTAATGCTGGCAGTTGACCAATGGTTTTTTAAAATGATTTTGGGCTTTGTAGATTGATAGAAGTTACTTTGTCCTGATTCCTTCTTTCACTATTTTGCAGCACTCTTAATGAGTGAGAATCATCCTTTTGTTACCTGCACTGGAGGTCTTTTAATTCATCCATGGATTCTAGGCATCACTGTCTGGGCCAGCATGTGTTGCCCATCCTTGAGAAGGTAGTGTTGAGCTGCTTTCTTCAACTATTGCAATCTATTTGCTGTATAGACCCACAGTGTTGTTAGGGAGTGACTTACAGGATTTTGACATATGGACACAGAGGAATGACAATATATCTCCAAGTCAGGATATTAAGTGGCTTGCAGGGATAGTTGAAGATGGTGGTGATCCCACATATCTGTTGCTTTGTCCTCTTCGATGGAATTGGTTGTAGATTTGGGAGGTACTCTCTAAGGATCCTTGGTGAACTTCTGCAATGCATCTTGTTAATAGTATACATTACTGCTATGACTATCAGTGGTGGTGGGAGGGGATGCTTGTGGATCTGGTGCCAATAAAGAGGATTGTTTCTTCCTGGATGGTGTCAAGCTTCTTGAGTTTTTTTGAAGCTGTACTCATTCAGGCAAATGGGCAGTATTCCATCACACTTTTGATTATGCCTTGTAGATGGTCGATAAGCTTTAGGGAGTCAGGACGTGAAGTCCTTGCCTAGTCACTGCCCTGGTGCACATTTGTAGCCACTGTATTTATATGACTAGTCTAGTTCAGTTTCTGGACAATGGTAACTCCCAGGATGTTGATAGTGGAGGATTCAGTGATGATGACATTGGGGAGTCAGGGGTGAGTTTCTCACCACAGTATTCATAGTCCCTGACCTGCTGTTGTAGCCTTGGTTTGTGTATGGCAAGTCTACTTCAGTTTCTGGTCAACGGTAACCTCAATGATATTGATAGTGAGGTATTCTGTAATGAATTGAGTTGAATAGAATTGAACTGAATTAAATTTATTGTCACATGTACCGAGGCACAGTGAAAAGCTTTGTCTTGTGAGCAATGCAGGCAGATCATAGTTAAATAGCATAGATAAGTAAATAATAGGTAGACAGTGACAAAAACCAAAACACAGGTACAGGCGAATGCTAAAAGTTTGTGAGTCCATTCAGTATTCTAACAACAGTAGGGTAGAAATTGTTTCAAAACTAGCTGGTGCATGTGTTCCGGCTTCTGTACCTTCTCCCTGATGGTAGAGATTGTAGAAAAGCATTGCCAAGATGGAATGGATCTTTGAGAATGCTGGCCTTTCCTTGACAGCGGGCCTGGTAGATGGATTCCATAGATGGGAGGTTGGCCTTTGTGATTGTCCAGGCTGAGTTCACCACTCTCTGGAACTGTCTCTGATCTTGACTGGTACAATTGCCATACCAAGTAGTGATACATCCAGACAGAATGCTCTCAATGACGCATCTATAAAAGTTGGCAAGGGTATTTGCCATCATGCCAAATTTTCTCATGCCAAATGGTAATGAATGTCAAAGGGTGTTGGTTAGATTCTCTCTTGTTAGAAATGGTAATTGACTGGTATTTGTGTAGTGCTAATATTACTTGTCACTTTTCAGCCCAAGCCTGGATATTGTCCAGATATTTCTGCATTTGGACATGGATTGCTTCATCATTTGAGGAATTGGGAGTGAAGCTGAACATTGTGCAGTTATCAGTGAACATCCCCAGTTCTGATCTTTTGATGGAGGAAAGGTTATTAATAAAACAGCTGTGGATGATTTTATGATTGAGGCTTATGATAGGGTCATACAGGCTTCTCAAGCTGTGATTTCCACAGCATAGTAGACACAGTGTAGTCTATAACAGCCTAATAATAACTCAGTACCTGGTGTTGAACCTCTATTTCAACTTCTCTAACATATATTCCTGGAAAGAGAAACCACAAAAATATCTCCAGGAGGTATGTGGCATGGGGTGGAGTAATAGTGAGTTCCTTTTACCTCGAGTTGCTCTCTTTATGTCCGAAATTTCTTTGACATCTTTAGATGTTACATTTCGTTGGCCTCACGCAGAATTTTTGTTGGCCTGGTATTGAGTTTACATTTACCTTCACTTTGCCTCCACAATAGTGTTCTTTCTAAAAGAAAATTTGAAATTCAGTGCTATAATTTTTTGGGGTTTTACCCATCATTATAATACCGGTGAACCTCTGTTGCACCATCTCAATGGCAAGTATATCCTGCCTAGATATGGGTACTTAAACTGTATATAACATTCTAGGTGAGCTCAGCAACTCATGACTCACCACAACTACAGCAAATTTCCCTGAAATGAATGCTAGCATATCATTTCTACATATCATTTGCCTTTCTACATGCTTGCTACATCTGCATGCTAGTTTTCAATGACTTATGAACAAAGACATGCATATCCTTTTGGACACCCACACTACTCAACATCTCATGATTTAAGAAATATTCTGCTTTCTAGTTTTCTTTTGCCAAAGTGAATAACTTCTCACTTATTCACATTATATTCCATCTGTCATGTTCTAATCACTTAGCCTATTTAAGTCCTCTTGAGGCCTTCTTGGTTCCTCCCCACAGTCTACATTCTCACTTCATTTGGTGTCAGCAGCAAATTTGGAAATTTTACAACTTTCCTCCACATCCAAAACATTTATTTAGATTGTGAACAGTTGTGGCCTGACCCATGACTCTTATAGTATTACCCTAGTAACAGCTTGTCAACCTGAGAATGATCCATTTATTCCAACTTTCTACTTTGTGTCTGATATCAATTCTCAATCCATATAGTATATTCCAGTCAATCCTATGTGCTTTAATTTTATTTATTAACCTCCTTATGACGCCTTATCAGAAGTCTTCTGAAATCCAAATACACTAGCTCCACTTCCTCTGCTTTATCTGTGTTACCGCAATTGCTGATGTCTTGCATCTCTAAGATTGATCATTGTGAAATAAATATTGCCAGGACTGAAGAAGTTTAATTTAGAAGGACCTTATATGCCAAAATTATTGTAAGCCTGAGGATTAGGAGAATTTTAGAATTCAGCAAAGAAAGACAAAGAAAGAGACTATAGCATGAGTGTAAAGCTTCTGTACATATGTAAAATGGAAAATATTAGCAAAGATAATTATTGGTCCATCTCAGGCAGCAATAGTAGAAGCTACAGTTAAATCATAGAATCCCTACAATGTGAAAGTTGGCCCATCAAGCCCACAGCGATCCTCTGAATAGCATCCCACCCAGACCCATTCCACTACCTTATCCCTATAACCCGGCAGTTCCATGGCTGATCCACCTAAACTGCACATTTTTGGACAGTGGGAGGCAACCAGAACACCCAAAGGAACCCCTGTAAACACAGGGAGAATGTAAACTCTACACAGAGAATCGCTGAAGGGTGGAATCAAACCTGTGTCCCTGGTATTGTGAGGCAGCAATGCAAACCACTCAGCCACCATGCCATCCCCAAAAGATTAAAAGATATAAAAAGCACCAATAAGACAATAGGTGCAGGAGTAGGCCATTCTGCCCTTCGAGCCTGCACCACCATTCATTATGATCATGGCTGATCATCCTCAATCAGTATCCTGTTCCTGCCTTATCTCCATAACTGTATGCAACTCTTTCTTAAACGAATCCAAGACTGGGCCTCCACTGCCTTCTGGGGCAGAGCATTCCACACACCCATCACTCTCAGGGTGAAGAAGTTTTTCCTCACCTCTGTCCTAAATGGCCTACCCCTTATTTTTAAGCTGTGTCCTCTGGTTCAGGACTCACCCATCAGTGGAAATATGTTTCCTGCCTCCAGAGTGTCCAATCCTTTAATAATCTTATATGTCTCAATCAGATTCCCCTCTCAATCTTCTAAACTCAAGGGTGTACAAGCCCAATTGCTCTAATCTTTCAACATAAGATAGTCCCGCCATTCCAGGAATTGACCTCGTGAACCTACCCTGCACTCCCTCAATAGCCAGGATGTCTTTCCTCAAATTTGGAGACCAGAACTGCACACAATATTCCAGGTGTAGTCTCATCAGGGCCCTGTACAGCTGCAGAAGAACCTCTTTGCTTCTATACTCAATCCCTCTTGTTATGAAGACCAGCATGCTATTAGCTTTCTTCACTACCTGCTGTACCTGCATGCTTGCCTTTATTGCCTGGTGTACAAGAACACCCAGATCTCTTTGTACTGCCCCTTTACCTAACTTGACTCCATTTAGGTAGTAATCTACCTTCCTGTTCTTGCCACCAAAGTGGATAACCATACATTTATCCACATTAAACAGCATCTGCCATGCATCTGTCCACTCACCTAACCTGTCCAGGTCACCCTGTAATCTCCTAACATCCTCCTCACATTTCACCCTGCCACCCAGCTTTGCATCATCAGCAAATTTGCTAATGTTACTATTAATACCATCTTCTATATCATTAATATATATTGTAAAAAGCTGCGGTTCTAGCACTGATCCCTGCGGTACCCCACTGGTCACCGCCTGCCATTCCAAAAGGGAGCCATTTATCACTACTCTTTGTTTCCTGTCAGCCAACCAATTTTCAATCCAAGTCAGTACTTTGCCCCCAATACCATGCACCCTAATTTTGCTCACTAACCTCCTATGTGGGACTTTATCAAAGGCTTTCTGAAAGTCCAGGTACACTACATCCACTGAATCTCCCTTGTCCATCTTCAGAGTTACATCCTCAAAAAATTCCAGAAGATTCGTCATAAATCCATGCTGACTTTGACCTATCGTGTTACTGCTATCCAGATGAGTCGTAATTTGATCCTTTATAATTGACTCCAGCATCTTTCCCACCATTGAGGTCAGACTAACTGGTCTATAATTTCCTGCTTTCTCTCTTGCTCCTTTCTTAAACGTGGTACAACATTAGCCACCCTCCAATCCGCAGGAACCGATCCTGAAACTATCGAACTCTGGAAAATACTCACCAACGCATCCACGATTTCTAGAGCCACCTCCTTCAGTACCCTAGGATGTAGACCATCAGGCCCCGGGGACTTATCAGCCTTCAGACCTAACAGTCTCTCCAACACCAATTCCTGGCAAATATAAATTCCCTTCAGTTCAGGTCCTTCAGCCACTGTTACCTCTGGGAGATTGCTTGTGTCTTCCCTAGTGAACACAGATCTGAAGTACCAATTCAACTCTTCTGCCATTTCTTTGTTCCCCATAATATATTCCCCTGTTTCTGTCTTCAAGGGCCCAATTTTAGTCTTAACCATTTTTTTCCTTTTCACATACCTAAAAAAGCTTTTACTATCCTCCTTTATATTTTTGGCCAGTTTACTTTCGTACCTCATTTTTTCTCTGTGTATTTCCTTCTTCGTAATCCTCTGTTGTTCTTTAAAAGCTTCCCAGTCCTCCGTTTTCCCACTCATCTTTGCTATGTTATACTTTTTCTCTTTTGACTTTATATGTTTCTTAACTTCCCTCATCAGCCACGGCCACACCTGCCTCCTCATAGGATCTTTCTTCCTTTTTGGAATGAACTGATCCTGCATCTTCTGCATTATACCCAGAAATATCTGCCATTGTTCCTCCAGTGTCATCCCTGCTAAGGTATTACACCATAGAACTTTGGCCAGCTCCTCCCTCATAGCTCCATAGTTTCTTTTATTCAACTGAAATATTGTCACTACCGATTGTACCCTCTCCCTTTCAAATTGCAGATTGAAGCTTCTTGTATTATGGTCACTACATCCTAATGGCTCCTTCACTTCGGGGTCTCTGATCAATTCTGGTTCGTTGCACAATACCAGATCCAGAATTGCCTTCTCCCCGGTAGACTCCAGCACCAGCTGTTCAAAGAATCCATCTCGGAGGCACTCCACAGAGTCTCTTTCTTGAGGTCCAATACCATCCTGATTCTCCCAGTCTACCTGCATGTTGAAATCCCCAGAGAAACTATAAAAGTATTTTGTGCTGTCTTCACAGAGGAAGACTCAATAAGTAAGATTCAAAAATCTAATAAGAGTGTGGAACTGAAAGAAACTAGACTTATTAAGAAAAATATTAGAAAAATTAATGGAACTGAGAGTTGATGAATTCTGAAGACCCATTCTAATCCTAGAATGTTAAAAGGGATGAGTACAAAGGTATGGATCCCTCAGTGATCATTTGTTTAAAACTTTGTTAATTCTGAAAAGCTATTACAGATCGGAAGGTTGGAAATGCAACAGTTATCCTACTGATTGGACGCAGCCAACATACATTTATGAAGGAGAAATTATGTTTGACAAATCTGATTAATGTTATTGAGGATGTTACTGACATAAATGAGGCAGTGGATGTGGAGTGTTTGAATTTTCCAAAAGCTTTTGAGAAAGTCCCATTAAAGTGCATGGGTTTGGGGTAATGTAATCGAGCACACATTGAGGATTGCTTAACTGAAAGGAAGCTTAGAGTAGGATAAATGGGTAATTTTCAGGTTGGCAGGATGTTTACCAATGGGGACTCTGCAAGGGTCAGTGCTTGGACCTCTCTCCAATTCATAATTTATGTCAATGATGCGGATATGGAGCCAATTATAATATTTGTAAGTTTACAGATGATACAAAAATTGAAGAGAATGTAAGTTGTAAAGACGATGCAAAGAGACTTCAAGGTGATCCCAACAGGCTGAGTGGGTGGACAGATCATAGCAGATGAAATATCAGTGTAAGCAGATGAAATATGAAATAGCAGTGTAAGTGCAAGGCTATCCACTTGGTAGGCTGAACAAAGGTACAGAGTATTTCCTAAATGGTGTGAGAGTGGAATTGGTTGATGTTCACAGAGAGCTGGGTGTCCTTATCCATAGGTCACTGAAAGCTAACATGTAAATGTAGCATCAATTCAGAAGGCAAACATATGTTAGCCTTTATTGGAAGAGGCCTTAAGTATAGGAACAAAAAGAATTCCTTCAGTTGTATAAAATGTTGATCTCACCTGGAGTACTGTATTGTGTGCTGATTTGGTCCCCTTCAGTAAGCAAGGATATACTTGCGATAGAAGGACCGCCATGAAGGTTTAACAAACTGATTCTTGGGATGGCGCAACTGTCCGTGAGAAGGGATTGAAGATGCTGGGCCTGTGTTTTCTGGAGTTTAGAAGAACAAAAGACACTCTGACAGAAACTTAAAAAGATCTCAATGAAAGTGTAGATGCAAAATGGTTGTATCTATTTCCTATGAGCATCTAGAACCAAGGAGCACAATCTCAGAATAGAAAGCAAGTCATTTAGGGCTAAGTTGAGGATGAATTCATTGTTCAGTAGATGGCAAAACTTTGGAATTCTCTGCCAGAGGCCTGTGAAAATTCACTCATTAAATAAGGTGAAGATAGATGTGGATAGATTTCTCATTACTAATGATATTAAAGGATATGGGGAAAGTATGGGAATATGGCACTGAGGTAGATGATCAAACCTGATCTAGAATGACAGAGCAGACTTGAGTTGATGAATAATTTATTCCTGCTCCTGTGTTCCTTATATTCAATGTTAAACCAGGTGCAAAAAAAATGCAAAACTACAAAGAAGAGAGCACAAAGGAGAAAATTAATTGCTGATTTCGAATGTAAAGTTTTGTTTAACTTGGAAAATATCCGAAAGGCAATGAAAAAAGACATTGTGCAGTTGTCGTTTTCTTTAGCTCGAAGTAGGAATTGGAAATGATCTTATTTTCTCTTGTAAACCACCTACCCTCTTGTTATGATCCATATTTTAAATCTATTTCTGGTTATCAATTACAGCAGTAATGCAAGATCTGAAGTATTAGAAAGAAGTGAACTTTATAGTTCAATTATTTATAATGAATTAAAATTATAGTCAGATTTAAAATAATATGGTCTTTTGGTTTTTTTTACTTCTTTTATGACACAAAAAACAAGTGAGACTGTTGCACTGGTTGAGATTTTGTCAGGCTAATAGAGTTCTCACTCACCATTTGGAGAATCAGAGAGATACTCCTGGCGTTAAAGTACATGAGTCCCGATGAAACCAGGTGCCCTTCAGACGCTTGAATGATCACTGTTAGGCCCTCTCTGCAATTGAGATGGAAGCCCTACCCTTCAATAAATGTTGGAAAATCAGAAGCTGGCAGCTCCTCATGCAACCAGCTTCAGCAGGGGCCAATGCACTCACCAGATCATAAGGATCATCACGTTATCCAGGCCATAGATGAGTGAGGATAGGAGCTTGCATGGAAGAGGGATTGGGACAGGGTAGGGTGAGATGTGACTTTTAGCAGTCTTCCATCTTTCTTGATAGGGTTTGCTGGGAGGACTCTCAATGGTGTGATAAGCCATGCAGCCTCTATTTAATCTCTCAAGGTAGAGGAAAGTCATGTCATTTCCATTTAATCCCTGAATCACCAAGAAATTATAGTGGGCTCAGTGATAGTGGGCGTTAGTTGGTTCATTAATAAGCAAATTGACATCATCCAGGTTTGGCCAGGATTCCTACAGTAGCCCCTCTGCACTATGAATTAATTGTGTGAGATTTTGTTGCCACTGGGAGACTGATGTGAGACTGTTCCGATTAACTGTGCCTGGTTGCTATTTTTTCCAGCAATATGCTGCATTGTATCAAATCCAATGGTATCAAATCCAATGATACCAATTTTAAAAATCTCATGCTAGTACACTTTAAAGTGCTGTTGACAGCAAAAAATGATTAAAGGAGGGCTGGTGTAATTGGAAGACTGGAATAAGATTGCCAAAGTGGTCCATTTTATA
The DNA here is from genome assembly GCF_047496795.1 of Chiloscyllium punctatum. Lineage (NCBI taxonomy): Eukaryota > Metazoa > Chordata > Chondrichthyes > Orectolobiformes > Hemiscylliidae > Chiloscyllium > Chiloscyllium punctatum. The sequence continues at coordinate 17,068,269 of NC_092743.1, forward strand.
AGAAACAGAATTGCTCAGTGGGGATGCTAGAAGGCTTGTTAATGAAATGACTAGCCCAGCTTGTTGAAGCACCATTTTCATTTCCTGTGTAGTGTATTTTACTTAATTTTATGTTTCCCTTGGGCAATAATTGTAATCAGAAGAAAGCAATAACTAGAACAACCATTGTGTGCTTAACACAAATAGTCTATAGACATAGGTTACTTCTAATTAATTATATTACATTTTATGTGCCCAACCTTTCTTAACTTAATCTTTTTTTTTCTTTGAATGTCAGTTTACCATAGCAAATTGAAAAAGCAAAATATTACACTGATATTTAGCCTAGCATCACCAACCATAAATAGATAATTGGTTTTTTTGTGTCTTTGGCTGCATTTGAGTATTTGCCAATCAGGTATGCCCAGGGTATACAGTTTTACAATTGTTGTCGAGCACTAATTTACAAATTAATCTACTAATCAGTTATGTTCAGCCATTGTGATGACCCCGTAATGTGTTATACCTTATTATTCACAAGTATGTCATGTAGTAATTTTAAAAGTATTTGTTTAGAGGCTCTAAGAAATTTAAGTATTGAACGTTTTTCTCAAGAGAAAATGCTTCCACTCCATCAATATTCAAATTTTATGTGACCATCAATGCCAAATTCTGGAGAACATCATGAAATCTGCCATGATTTCCCTTCAAGCTTGGCTGATGACAACTTTATGAAACTCTGAAACTAATACAGAAATGAAGGTACAATGCTGCTCACATTTCCAGCATAGCCTTTGTGGATCAGACCATAGGCCTCCCTAAGAGAAGGCTTTGATGCTTGATCCACTTGATGGAACCTTGTATTAAAGCTCAGAAGAGGTGGCCCACATCATTGCTGTACCTTTTAAACAGGAATGAACAATGATATGGGGAAACAACAACAATCTTTTGAAAACAAAGTAAGGCTAATGATCAGGATCCCAAGAAAACATGACTGAGCAATGTATCATCAAGCCTGAGATGCAAGAGGTAACCTAGTTGAAACTCACTTCCAGCATGACTAAGCTAAATTTTGAATTTGTTTTATTGTTTAATAGTCACAGGATTATAGAAGTGTTACAGTGCAGAAGGAGGCCATGTTTGCACTGGCTCTCCAAATGAGCATCATGATATAGTGCCATTCTTTTGCCTTTTCCCTATACCCTTCCATATTGTTTCTACTTAAATAATCCTCTAAGGTCTTCTTGATTGCTGCATTCAAACTCACTTGCTCCACACTTCCAGGCAATGCATTCCTTTGCCTTCTTTCTTCTAAGAATAACAATCACAACCTCTCAGTCTATGTTAATTAATAAGATTTCTCATCATTAGAACCATTGTTGTAAATTTCTCCTGTACTTTCTCCAATGAGATCACATCCTTGTTATAGTGGGGAACCTAATATTTCCACTGATGTCTAATAAGTGTCTTTTTCAAGGTTAGCATCATTTCCTTGCTTTTGTAATGCTTGCCCCTAATAATAAAGTGCAGGATACTTTATGTTTTATTAACAGCTCTCTCCACTTATCTTGCTACCATCAATGATCTGTGCACATATATAGGTAGGCTGCTATAATCCTGCACCCATTTTAGAGCTGTATCCTTGTTTTATATTGTCTTTTCATGTTATTCCTTCTAAAATGCATCACCTTACACTTCTCTGCATTGAACTTCATCTGCCAACATCTGCCAACTCTACCAACCTATTACCTTTTAAAGTTCTACACTGTACTCTTCACAGTTCAAAATGTTTTCAAGTTTGTTATCATTTGCACACTTTGAAATTATTCCCTGCACACCAACATCTAGATCATTAATAAATATCAGGAAAAACGAGCATCCTAATACCAACCTCTAAGGAAATCGACTATAAACTTCCTCCAGCCTGAAAAATATCTATTGATCATTATTCTGTTTCCTATCACTCAGCCCATTTTGTATCCAAGTTTGTATCCTTCTTACACCAAGATCCATAACTTCACTCACAAGTTTATTGTATGGCATTGAGTCGAATGCCTTGTGGAAGTCCATGTATACCACATCCACATCATTACCCTCATCTACCCTTCCTGCTACCTTTTCAAAAATCTCCAACCAATTAACTAATTATGATTTCCCCTTTAGAAATACACATTGATTTTTTTTTCTAATCAACAGAGCTTTTTCCATGTTACTAGTAATTCTATCCCGAATGATTGCTTCTGGAATTTTCTCCACCACTAAAGTTAAACTGACTGGCCTATGATTGGCTGGGCTTACGCTTATGATTTTTCTTGAACATGGGCACATTTGGTTACAATTTTCCAGTTTTCTAGCACCTCCCCTTTGTCTGAAAAGACTGAAAAATAATGGATAGTGCCCCTGCAACTTCCACTTTTACAGTCTTCAGTATTCTTGAATGCATCTCATTTGGTTTTGGTGCCTTGTCAATTTTAAATACCGACAGTCTATCCAACATTACTTCCTTTTCAAGTTTGAACCCATCTATTACCAGAGTTTCCTTGTCTGTCACCATGGGCTGGTTAGTTATCTATGCTTCCATCTCCACTTGCAAATTCCCTTTTTGGCCCCCAGTTGTCAGAATGAAATGCTTCTAATGCATTAAAATCATTTTAAAAATAAGGATACCAAAATTGTGCACAGTACTACAGATGAGGTCTCACCATTACCATGTACAATTGTAACAAAAAACAGTACTTCGACATTTTTATTTCTTTATTTTTCTAATTTTTTTCCTAAGACCTTGTAGTGAAGAATCTGTACTTAGGTACCTTTGTACCTAAGACAGCGCCATAAGTGGCAACTTGTAAACTTTTCAGTATACTCATTAGAGTATCTTTGACAATAATTAAAGCTAACTCAGCTAATTCATTTTCCCACACAATACAATATTACCTACTTCTTAGTCTACTGATATAACCAATCTTAATCCTTTTGCAGACACTGTCTGCACTCTTCACAATTCCTTTCATATCTTTGTGTCATCAACAAATTTAACAATCAAATTAAGAATGATCCGAAGGCTCACCAATTCTTCCTTTAAAAGATACCAGAGCAGTTGTAATCCATCACTACCCTTTTTCACATGAATGAGCTTGTTTTTGCTTTGAACAATTTTTTTAATCTATTCACTTGTGAGACATGGGCAAGAATTTATTGCCCAGCCCTATTTACCATTACAAGGTGGTGGTGAGCTGTCTTCTTGAAGACTGCAAGAAGACTGCAGGTTGACCCACAATGCCCTTAGGGAGGCAATTCCAGGAGTTTGATCTTGCAGCAGTGAAGATACAACAATATATTTCCAAGTCAGGATGGTGAGTAGCTTGGAGGGGAACTGATAGGTGGTTGTGTTTCCATAAACCTGCTGCCTTGTCCTTCCAGATGGAAGTGACTGGATTTGAAAGGTGCTGTCTAAGCTTGTTTGGTGAATTTCTTCAGTGCATTTTGTAGATAGTAGACACTGTTGCTACTGAATGTTGGTAGTGAAGAGAATGAATGTTTAAGGATGCAGTGGCAACCAAGAGGGGTGCTTTGATGGTGAAGCTTCTTGAGTGTTGTTGGAGCTTCAGGCCAGTGGGGACTATGCCAACACACTCCTGACTTGTGCCTTGTAGATGATGGACAAAAGTTGTGGGGTCAGAACGTGAGTTACTTGCCTAGCCTCTGACCTGCTCGTGTAGCTCTATGCTTCAACTAATAAAGTCAAATATCCCATAGACTTTCTTAATCACTTTATCCATTTGTCCTGATACCTTAAAGGACCAGTGTATATGCATACCAAGGTTCCTGTGATCCTTGGTGCTTCCCATGTTACTCCCCTTCATTATTATTTCCCTTACCTTGTTTGCCCTGTCCAAGTTCATCCCCTTGCATTTATCTGGATTGAGTTCCATTTGTCACTGATCAGCTCATCTGACCAGCCCATCTGTATCCTCCTGTAATCTATTTGCCACCCTGCCAATTTTTATATCATCTACAGACATACTGATAAACCTTCCCTCATTCAAACCCAAATCATTTTTATAAACCCCAAACAGCAAAGGCCCCCAATACTGACCCCTGCAGGACCTCAATAGACACAGATTTCCAGACATTCTTTGTTCTAGTCCTACTTGGGACTCCATTTGATAAATGGCTTATGTCATAAGTGCTGCTTCCTGCTCTTGTCTAAAATTGAAATGGCTATCTCAGTGTTTTTTTCTCCAATTTCCATTCATCTCTCACCTTTATCTGGTCCATTTGTTCCCTTCCCTTCCTTGACTTCACTGTTCCCGTTGTTGAGGTAGGCTGGGATATCCACCTCAAATCCAACTCTCTCAGATATCTTAAGTTCCTCACACATTGTTCAAGGATTCTATACCAGTCTCCCATCTTCCCCGTCCCATCTGCTCTGATGATGCCACTTTCCACCTGAGTGCCTCTGACATTTTCTCATTTTGCTCAACTAAACATTAACTCTCACTATGATTGACAGAGCCCTCAGATATGTCCAACCCATTTCTTTCTGCCCGCCAAAAACAACAATTTGGTTCCTGTTTCCCTCAATGGTTTCCACATTCAAAAGATCATTCTCTGCTATTTCTGCCACCTCCAGGATGATACCATAACCAAACTCATCTTCTCCTAAGTTCCACTGTCAGTATTCTGCAGGGACTATTTCCTCTGCCCACTCTTCTGTCGCGATTAACACTTTCTCACTTTTCATGGCATCTTCCTATCCAATCACAGAAGGTTAACACATGCCAATTCACCTCCTCCCTCCTCATCACCCAAGGCCTCAAACATGTTTTCCAGTAAAAGCAATATTTTACTTGTACTTCCAATCCAACCTGTATTTGTTGCTCACAATGTGGGTCTCCTTTAAATTGGCAAATGCAGACCAGTAACTGTTTTGCGAAACATTTCAACTTTGCCAATTGGCATGATCCTGATCTTTCAGTTGCTTGCCATTTCAATAAGCGACCTTGTTCTCACACTAATAATTCTATCAAAGTTCTGAGAAAGGGTCACTCGACCCGAAACATTAACTCTGATTTCTCTCCACAGATGCTGTCACACCTCCTGAGTTTTTTCAACAATTTGCATTTTTTTTGTCTCTAATAATTCTATCCTTGGTCTTGTGAGTGTTCCACCAAAGCTCAATGCAAACTGAAGAAATAAGACCTCATTCTCCACTTTGGCATTTTATAGACTCTCGGAGTTAATATTGAGTTCCACAACTTCAGAATATGACTTGTGTCCTTTACTTACTTTACTTACATCACCGTCCTCCCTGGCTGTGTATTGTTATACTTGTTAACTTTGCTACCAGCATGCTAGGCCCAATTTCTCCTTTTCACTCCTTTACCCTCTTAGCATTCCCTTTGTCTTTTTGTTCTGGAAACTCTAACAATTTGTTTCATTCTCTCCTCCTCCTCAGTTTGTCAACAGCATTAAAACTACCATTTTCCAACATATTTCGGTTCTGAAGGAACATTATACTGGATTTGAAAGGCTAACTATTGTTTTTCTCTTCATAGAAACTGCCAGACTTGCCGAGTTTCTCTGGCACTTTTTGTTTTTCTTTCAGGTTTCCAGCATCTGCAATACTTTATTTTTATGAAAATGTGGTCAATTCATCTATGTCTTTGATATAAATTTTAAATAGTTGAGGGTCCAACAAGAATTCCTGTGGTGCTGCACTCATCACATCTTGTCCACATGAAAATACTTAATGTGGATACTGGTGCTGTAATCTCCTTTATCTTGGGTGCTCTTCAAGTTCATTTGTGATTTTGAAACTGCATTGATCTAGACAAGTAAGAGTATTCCATCACTCTCCTCGGTTGTGCCATGTAAATGCTCAGGCTGTCAGAAGGTGAGCTACTATCCTCAGAATTCCAAACATCTGACCTTTTCCTGTATCTGTAATTTGTATATGACTAGTTCTGTTAATTTACTAGTAAATGTTAATGCCCATTATTTGATAGCAGGATAGTGTTATGAGGGTGAAGGCATATACTGTACCTTTAAGAGTGAAAGCTGTTTTGCACTGATAGCTTGCAGACACCTGTCCTGTGACTGATTAGCAATTTCTGAGTGTACTGGAAAATTGAAAATATGTAACATTTGGCTTTGAAACAAATACCTGAGTTTTGTTTGCTGTTTTTACAACAATTTGAATTGAACCAATCAGTTTTACTTCTGCTCAATACTAAAAACCAATCAATTTTAAATTTCTTGTTTTGCCAACATCAAACCAATGAGATGATCTGTTGCTGAGGGTATAAAGAAACTGACATTTTGACAGTTATACAGAGAAACCAACTGCCATCACCAGAGTAACTGCCAGCAACACACTGTCTTTCAAAGGTACCTTTTTCATATGAAACATCTTTGCAGCAAAAGACCAAAGATGACCCATGGAGATCAATAACCAGAGGAAGACGGACATTGATGATGACAGCTGCGGGTGTGGTTTTGAAAATCAATTGATGTAATTTTAATATGGGCTTTGATTGGAACTGTATATCATTATAGAGTTGGAGGCAGATAACAAGAGTTTAAGAGAAAGGAGGCTTCGAGTTGTAAATAGTTGTTTGTTAATGTTCACTTTTTGTGTTAAAGAATAAATTGATATTTTTTTCTTTAAATAGTGGAAATTGGGAGTTCTGTATCACTCGTAGTTTAGCAGATTACAAGGCAAGATGAGCTTTTCTGGGTGTTTGGTTTCATTAGCAGAAGGGTTCACTGCTGTGTCATAACAGTTTGGGGCTTGGATCCATGATTTGGACAGGTTTAGACTGATCCAGTCTGAGATTTGGATAGATTTGGGGTATAAACGATCCCACCAGATTTTAACACTTGATAATTACTGTCCTAGATCTTCAACATAGATGAGACAATTTGTTTAATTTTGGTTACTTATGGTTGGTTAAGTGAGAGAATTGGCTCTTAAGATTGCTAAAGAGGTTCTGGGGTTTGAAGATGATTCCCAAATTTGCCAAGAAAGTTTAGGAAGACATAAAAAGGCCATACTTTTAGAATTAACAAATAGTTAGAATTGGGTCTAACCAAGGACAAAAGTCTAGCTGAAATTGTAAGCACTTAGGTGTGTCAGAGAAACAGACAAGTGCAATAGAGTTAGAAGAACTTAAATTACAATTGAGGAAGTGAAGTTAGAAGATAAAGAAAAAAAAGCCATGAGAGAAGAAAAGGATAGAACGAGAAGAAAAAGAGAGAAGGAAGACAGAGAGAAAAGGAAGAGAGAGGAAAAAGAAACCGAGAGAAGGTTCTTAGCTGAGCAAAGAGAGAGAGAAAAAATAGAAAGAGAGACAGAAAGAGAAGAAAGGGTGAGAGAGAGCAAGAGAGAAGAAAGAGAAAAAGAGAAAGCATTTGAACTTGCAACTTAGTCAGGAAAGTCAAGTTAACAGGATGGAGATGAAGAGAGAAGGTAGTGATGTATACAAATATCTTAAAACACTGCCACATTTTGATAAAAAAGCTGTCGAAGCCTTCTTTATATCATTTGAAAAATTGGCTAGGCAGATGGAATGGTCAGAGAACTTGTGGGTAATGCTCGATCAGACTAAGCTGGTAGGCAGAGCTCGTGAGATATTTGCAGCGCTGTCAGTTGAAGGGTTAAGAGATTATGAATATGTCAAATAGACTATTTTAAGTGCTTATGAATTGATACCAGAAGAGTACAGGCGGCAGTTCAGAAAAATAAAGAAGGAATTAGGTCAGATCGATGTTGAGTTTGAAAGAATTAAACAGTCATTTTGATAGATGGGTGTGGGCCTTAAAAATAGGTAACATCTATGAGGCTCTAAGAGAGATTATTCTGCTGGAGGAATTTAAAAACTCACTTCCAAAGATGATAAGAATTCATGTGGATGAACAGAAAGTTCAGGAAGTGAGAAGAGCAGCAGAATTAGCAGATGAATAAACATCGGTGCATATGACAAGCTTCTGGCAAGAATTTAATCCTGTGAGGGATAAACGTTGGGAGAAGAGGAGATCCTACACTATAAAACAAAGAGTAGAGCACGCTGGTAATAGTTTATCACAGGTTAAAAAAGAAGCCGAAGAGTGTGGAAAGGAGGTGAAAGGTCTCAGGTGCTTTCACTGTAATGGAGTGGGACACAGAAAATTACAGTGCCAGTGGTTTAAGAAGGGCACTGGGAAAAGGTGTTTTCACTGTCAGAAGTTGGCATACATAAAGTCAGAGTGCTGATCTTTAAAGAAAGGCACTGTGAGAAAAGATGTGGTAAAAGAAGCTAAGCCAGTGCCATTAGTGAAAGTAGTAAAGGAAACCCCAAGAAAAGTCGAGGAAGGCAGGAGAGTGCACAACCTGGTCAAGGGTTGGGAATGAAGTTAGTACCTGGTCTCTTTAAAGATTTTGTCTCTGTGGGTAAAGTTTACTCAGAAAGAATTTTGAGAGATACAGGTTCTAATCAGTCTCTAATAGTAGGATAAATGGACTTGCACTCTTCCAGACCTGTTACCTGATAGAGTGGTAATTTGTGCGATAGATGGATAGAAATTTAACGTTCCCTATGTAAGCTCAGGTTGGAGTGCCAACTCAAGACTGGAGAAGTAACAGTGGGAGTGATTGACAGTGTCAGTTCCAGGAATAGTTTGTTCTTGGAACCGATTTAGCAGGATCCAAGGTGGGAGTGACACCCCTTGTTGTGGAGAAACCAAAGGAAGACCAGGAAATGAGAAGTTAAAAGAAAAATACCCTGGAATTTTGCAAGACTGTGTAGTAATAAAATCACACCACCATAAGTAACAGCATGAAGCAAAAACTAAAGAGAAAGATGAAGGAGTTGAGGTTCAGTTAGCAGACACCTTCTTTAACATAACGGTGCAAGGAAAACCTGAACAGGCAGTGCTACAGGCAGAAGAACAGCTGGGTTACAGTTAGGGGAGGAAAGGGAACCAACAGGTAGAGCAGGGACCTACTGTGGCCATTCCCCTCAGCAATATGTATACTGTTTTGGATACTGCTGGTGGGGACAGCCTACCAGGGGAAAGCCATAATTGTCAGGTCTATGGCACTGAGTCTGGCACTGAGGTTCAGAAGGGAAGGGGGGGGGTGCGAATAGAAAAGCACTTGTGGTAGGGGACTCAATAGTTTGACGGATTGACAGGAGATTTTGTGGACAGGAAAGGGACTCCCAGAAGATATGTTGCCTCCCCAGTGCCAGGATCCAAGATGTCGCCAATTGGGTTTACAGGATTCTGAAGGGAGAGGGTGAACAGCCAGAAATCATGGCACATATTGGCACCAATGATATAGCCAGGAAAGGGATTGAGGATCTGAAAAGTGACTACGGAGAGCTAAGTTGGAAGCTGAAGAGCAGGATGAGTACAGTAGTTTTCTCAGGTTTGCTACCAGTGCCACAAGACAGTGAGGTGAGGAACAGTCAGCAAATGCAGCTTAACATGTGGCTGTGAGACTGGTGCAGGAGGGAGGGCTTCAGATACTTAGACCATTGGGATGCCTTCTGGGGAAGGTGGGACTTGTATAAGAAGGATGGGTTGCACCTGAACCGGAGTGGCACAAATGACCTGGGTGGGACATTTGTTCATTTGGTTCAGGAGGGTTGAAACTAGTTTAAAGAGGGTGGTAACTAGGGCTACATAACTGAAGGGGGGGGGTTAGTTGTAGATAGGGCAGTGACAGGATGTAGTGAATCTGTCAGGAAGGCTTTTCACATGATGAAACAAAAGGATCGGTTAAAGTGTGTCTGTTTTAATGCACGGAGTGTCAGAAATAAGTGATGAACAGAATCATAGGTTTCACAGGGGTAGGAATGGTTACGAAATGTTCCAGGGCTTAGAACTTTTATAAAACACGAGGAGGGTGGAAAAAGAGGAAGTGCTGTAGCATTGCTAATCAGAGAGTGCTTCACAGCTACAGAAATGAAGATTGTTGAGAAAGGTTTGACTACTGAGTCAGCATGGGTCAAAGTTAGGAACAACAAGGGAGCAACCACCTCATTGGGGGTTTTCTACAGACCCCATAAGAGAGACTGAAGAACTCATAGGCTGGCAGACTTGTAAAAATGCAGAGATAGCAGGGTTGTTGTAATGGCTGACTTCAACTTTCCCAATGTTGAGTGGAACCTCTTTAGTGCAGGTGGTTTGGTTGGAGCCGTTTTTGTCAGATGTGTTCAGGAAGGTTTCCTTACTCAGTATGTAGACAGGCTGACAAGGGGAGAGGCCATTTTGGATTTGGTGCTCTGCAGTGAGCCAGGACAGGTGTCAGATCTCGCGGTGGGAGAACACTTTGGTGACAGTGACCCAACTGCCTCACATTTACCATAGCCTTGGAGAAGGAAAGGAGCAGTTACCAAGGGAAGATATTTAATTGGGGAAAAGGAAATTATGGCGCTATCAGACAGAAGTTGGGAAGTACAGTTGAGGAGCAAATGTTCCACAGAAAGGGCACAGCAGACATGTGGAGACTGTTTAAGGAGCAGTTGTTGCGAGTGATGCACAAATTTTGTTCCTCTGAGATAGGCAAGAATGGGTAAGATTAAGGAGCCTTGGATGACAAGAACAGAGGAGCTTCTCGTCAAAAGGAAGAAGGTAGCTTACGTAAGGTGGAGGAAGCAAGGATCCAGCACAGCTTCGGAGGATTACAGGCTTACTAGAAAGGAGCTCGGAAATGGACTGAGGAGAGCCAGGAGGGGGCATGAAAAAGGTTTGGCAGGAAGGAATAGGGAGAAACCAAAGGCATTTTTCTCAAACATGAAGAATAAGAGAATGATCAGGGAGAAGGTAGGGTCAATCAGGGATAGCGTAGGGAATTTGTGCATGGAGGCTGAGCAGATAGGCAAAGCCCTAAATGAGTTTTCTTTGCTTCGGTTTTCACTAAGGAAAAGACCTTTTTGTGAATGAGAATTTTGAGGAGCTGGGAAACAGGCTTGGATAGATCAAGATTGATAAAGTTGATGAAGTGCTGGAAATTTTGGCAAACATTTAAGATTAATAATTCTCCAGGGCCAGACCACATTTGTCCTAGGTTGCTCCTGGAAGCGAGAAAGGAGGTTGCTAAGCTGCTGGCAAAGATCTTTGCTTCTTCACTCTCCATGGGAAGTGTACTGGAGGATTGGAGGGAGGCAAATGTTGTTCCTCTTTTCAAGAAGGGGAATAGGGAAATCCCTGGCAATTACAGACCAGTCAGTCTTGTCTGTGGTTAGCAATATTTTGGAAAGAATTCTGAGGGATAGGATTTATGAATATTTCAAAAAGCATAACGCGATTAAAGGCAGTCAGCATGGCTTTTTGAGGGGCAGGTCATGCCTCACAAATCTTATTGAGTTCTTTGAGGAGGTGTTGACACAGGTCGACGAAGGTTGAGCAGTGGATGTGTTGTGTATGGACTTCAGCAAGGCATTTGGTAAGGTTCCCCATGGTAGGCTCATTCATAAAGTCAGGAGGTATCGGATTAAGGGAGATTTGGCTGTCTGGATTCAGAATTGGTTGGCTGGAAGTAGTTGTAGATGGGAAGTATTCTGCCTGGCAGTCAGTGGTGAGTGGTTTCCTGCAGGGCTCTGTTCTTGGGCCTCTGCTCTTTGTAGTTTTCTTAAATGACTTGGATGAGGAGGTTAAGGGGTGGGTTAGTAGATTTGCTGATGACACAAAGGTTAGAGGTGCTATTAATAGTATTGAGGGCTATGGCAGGCTGCAACGCGACATTGACAGGAATCAGAACTGGGTTGAGAAATGGCAGATGGAGTCCAACCTGGATAAATGCAAAGTGATGCATTTTGGAAGGTCAAACTTGAATGCTAAATATAGGATTAAAGATAGGGTTGTTGGCAGTGTGGAAGAACAGAGGGATCTTGGTGTTCAAGTACATAGATCCCTCAAAGTTGCCACCCAAGTGAATAGTGTTGTTAAGAAAGCATATGGTGTTTTGGCTTTCATTAAAGAGGGATCGGGTCTAAGAGCTGCGAGGTTTTGCTGCAGATCTGCAAGATCCTGGTGAGACCACATGTGGAATATTGTGTCAACTTCTGGTTGCCCTATTATAGGAAATTAACGGAGGCTTCAGAGAGAGTGCAAAGAAGGTTTACCAGGATGCTGTCTGGACTGGAGGGCTTGTCTTATGAAGAGAGGTTGACTAAGCTCAGACTTTTCTCTCTGGAGAGAAGGAGGAAGAGAGGTGACCTGATCGAGGTATACAAGATAATGAGAGGAATAGATAGAGTCAATAGCCAGAGACATTTCCCCAGGGCAGGATTGACTGGCATGAGGGGTCATAGTTTTAAGATATTAGTAGGAAGGTATAGAGGAGATGTCGGAGGTAGGTTCTTTATGCAGAGAGTTGTGAATGCATGGAATGTGTTGCCAGCAGCGGTGGTGGAAGCAGAGTCATTAGGGACATTTAAGCGACTGCTAGACATGGACAGCAATAAATTGAGGGGTGCATAAGTTAGGTTATTTTATTTTAGATTAAGAATAATCCTTGGCACAACATCGTGGGCCAAAGGGCCTGTTCTGTGCTGTACTTTTCTATGTTCTGTGTTCTATGTTCTAAGTATTTAGTCTTGAAAGGCTAATAGACTTACAACAGGAAGATGAGACAATAAAGGATTTATATGTTAATGCATACTCAGAAAAGGAGCCAGAGAATTTTGCTGAGGGTTATTATCTTCAAGGTGGAATCCAAAGACAAACTGGAGACTACAGCTGATTAGTGCAGAGGAGAAAAGGGTAGAAGTGCACAAGATTGTGTTGTCGGTAGCAAACAGACAGCACACTTGGAATATTGTGTTCAGTTCTGATCACCCTATTGTAGGAAAGATACGGAGGCTTTGGAGAAGGTGCAAAGAAGGTTTACAAGGATGCTGTCTGGACTGGAGAGCTTGTCTTACGAAGAGAGGTTGATTAATCTCGGACATTTCTCTCTGGAGAGAAGGAGGAAGAGAGGTGACCTGATTGAGGTATACAAGGTAATGAGAGACATGGATAGAGTCAATAGCCAGAGACTTCTCCCCAGGGCAGGATTGACTGGCATGAGGGGTCATAGTTTTAAGATATTAGGAGGAAGGTATAGAGGAGATGTCAGAGGTAGGTTCTTTACGCAGATGAATAGTCAGTAGGAAGTCACCTAGGTGAAAGGAAGACTCAGGTTAAAGTACAAAAGCATTTCTGTTGGCCTGGGATGCACAAGGATGTGGTTAACTTTTGCCATGCATGTCATATGTGCCAAATGGTAGGTAAGCCACAGGTAGTAATAAAACCAGCACCTTTGATGCCAATCCCATATTCAAAGAACCTTTCATGCGGGTTATGATTGATTGTGTAGGTCCCCCCCCACAACTAAAAATGGGAGACTTGACGAGACTTGACAGCATTGATGTAAAATGTTATTTTCCCTTGTGAGAGTCTCAGACCAGACAACATCACCTCAGAGTAAGAGGTCGTGCATATAAAGCACAAATGAGCAGGAATTGGGTCATCAGGATTGTGATAGACAGATAGTTAATCACAAAGTGAATTGTGTTATGGAAAGTAGAGTTGTGGATTATCAGATCAGCCATGACCTCATTGAATGGTGAGAAGGTTGGGTCGACTAAATAACCTATTTCATCTACTCCTTCTGCAGGAGCAGATGAACATAGGTATATATGTACATAGATTATTGAAACTGGCAGGACAGATAGAGAGAGCAGTTAATAAAGCACTTATTATTAGTAGGGACAAAGAGTACAAGAGCAAAAAGATGATGTTGATTTGTATAAAATCTAAGAGCATTGTGTGTAGTTGTGGACATCGCATTATAGGGCAAGAGGTAACTGCATAGGAGAGAATGCCGAACTAATTTACAAGAGTGATTCCTGTAATGAGAAACTTCAATTATACTATAACAACATAAGGACTGGAATAGGAGTGGGCAATTTAGCCCCTCCAGTCTGCTCTGCCATTTATTATGATCATGGATAATCTCAAATTGACCCCAACTCCACTTTCCTGCCCACTCCTTGTCACCCTCTAATCCAGTGCTAATTAAAAATCTGCTTTATCTCTTTAAAATTTATTCAGTGTTCCTGTGTCCACAAATTCACAGCTCTCTGAGAGAAGTAATACCTCTTAATCTCTCTTTCTAGATTGCCCCATAAGGGTAACATCTTCTCTTCATCAACTTTGTCAATCCCCTTTAGCATCTTGCATATCTTTATTAAGTACCCTCTCATTCTTCTAAACTCTATTGAGTTTAGGCCTAAACTGTTCAATCTCTCCTCATAATCTGGAATTAATCTGGAATTAATCTAGTGAACTTTCTCTGAACTGGCTGTAGTTCTGAGGGAGATTGAAGAACTTGGGAGAGCTATTCTTGGAAGGGAAGGCTGGGAGGATATTTGACTGAAGTTTTCAAAGTCACGAGAGGGTTGGATAGAATAGAGAGGGGGAAGCTATTGCTGCTCAAAAAGGAATAAGAATGGTAGAACATAGACTTAAGATAATGTGCAATAGAAGAAAGGATAATGTAAGAAAAATCATTTTTGCAAAATTACTTAAGGTGTGGACTGTAGTGGTTGGAAATGTGGTGGAAGCATGTTCAGTTGAGGGCACTAGAAAGTTATTTGAATAAAAATAGTCTGCAAGGGTATGGAGAAACAACTGGAGATTACCACTAGGTAATGATGTTTTTTTAAAAAAGCCAGCACAGGTCTGATGGGCCAAATGGCTTCCTTCTGCAGTGTGATAATTCTGTGATTCTGATTCTTTGATAACACAGACCATCATACCATCTATTATTGAATAATAGAGTCATACAGAATGGAAACAGACCCTTAGGTCCAACTAGTCCATGCTGACCATGTTCCCAATCTAAATTAACCCCATTTGCCTGTGTTTGGCCTATATCTCTCCAAACCTTCACTTTGTACACCCCAGTCCAACGCTGACATCTCAAAATCATGTTTACTATTTATGATCTTATCCAAGTGTCTTTTAAACATTGTAACGATGCTTGTATCTACCACTTTCTCTGGCAGTTCATTCCATACACGCACCACTTCCCCTATAACAAGGTTGCCCCTCATGTCCTTTTTAAACCATTCTCCTTTCATCTTCAAAGTATGCCCCCTAGTTTTGAACTCCTCCACCATAAGGAAAAGACCCTGTCATTCACCTTATCTATGCCCCTCATGATTTTAGAAACCTTAATAAGCTTAATAACCTCAACCTCCTACGCTCCAGTAGCAAACGTCCCAACTTTTCCAGTCTATTTTTGTATCTCAAACCCTCCATTCCTGGCAACATTCCAGTAAATCTTTTCTGAGCCCTCTTCAGTTTAATAACATCCCTGCTATAACCACGATGACCAGAACCGCATAGTTTTCCAGAAGAAGCCTCACCAAAGTCTTCTACAACCACTACCTGATGTCACAACTCCATTACTCAAAGGTCTGAGCAATGAAGACAAGCTAAATGCCTTCTTAACCACCCTGTCGACCTGTTATGCAAACTTTGCTGATCATTGAGAGTAGACCTATGTAGCAGTAAATAGTTGATTTGCATTTGTATTTGCTCTGGGGGTGGGATGTACCTGAACATTGGCAGCTGTACTGAAATAATTTGGTTTAGAGCTGAAGCTCGATTATTCAGTACTACAGTGGGAATGTTGTTGGGATGTGTAATATTAAATGTCAGTTTTATCAATGAGTCAGTCTAGCCATTGATGGGCCGAATGGCCTCAAGTGTTGCAGGATTCTGTGAACCTATGATTACAACATTGTTGCATAAATTTCTTAAGAATGCAGTGCTGCTCCATTTACATGTAGTTGCACAGAGGAAGCACAGTTCTATGACTGTTTTCATCATGCAAACATTGCCAAGTTCAGATTTAATATTTGTTTTGGTGGCTTTTCAAATCTATTTTATTATTATTTCTGCTATTCCAATAAATTAATAAATGTGATGTTTAAATAAAAGTACCACAACATCTTGCAGCATTTTGGTACATTGGGCCAATTGTACAGATATTATGCTTTAGCCTGGCTCTGAACCTATGCTGTGTCTTCACTCCTAAAATGTACTGAGTAATGCAAAGATCATTTATTAAATCATAGTGAATCAGAGTCGATGACAAACAGCCTTAAGGTGCAGCATGTTAAATTATGAAAATTTTATATTAACACTATTAGCCTCATGTACTATCTAAAACAAACATTGCTTCATCCCCAATGAATGTAATTATGTGTTGTATGTGGCTTTTGGGCTACTTTTGCACATAGTCTTCTTACTAATCAGAAACAAAATAGCTTTTGTTAGTGTTGATGACTAATGAAGTGTTTTTACAAGTATGTACAGCTACCCCTTTACTTATTTCCTGAGCTGGATTTTCTCATTTCCAAAGTTCTAACATCTTACACTTTTTTTTCATGCCAAACACAAAATGTCTGTGACTTTCAACACTTTGAACAGATTTTATGAATTGCTTTTGGCTTTTGGCAACATCTGCTTTTAAACCAAATAATCGAAGCTCATTTCTGAAGGGCATATTTAAATTTAAGTTATTTGTTACATGGGCTGAATTGTAAGTGGCTTAAGATCTTGAGATGCTACTTCAAATTTTACTTTTACTGGATAAGAATTCAGGTTTCCATCTAATCTACTGCCTTCATTAAAATCTTGCAAACTTTAACTTTGGGAATAAGACCATAAGACACAGGAGTGGAGGTAAGGCCATTCGGCCCATCGAGTCCACTCTGCCATTCAATCATGGCTGATGGGCATTTCAACTCCATTTATCCGCATTCTCCCCGTAGCCCTTAATTCCTTGTGACATCAAGAATTTGTCAATCTCTGCCTTGAAGACATTTCGTGTCCCGGCCTCCACTGCACTCTGTGGCAATGAATTCCACAGGCCCACCACTCTCTGGCTGAAGAAATGTCTCCGCATTTCTGTTCTGAATTTACCCACTCTAATTCTAAGGATGTGTCCACGGGTCCTAGTCTCCTCGCCTAACGGAAACAACTTCCAAGCGTCCACCCTTTCCAAGCCATGTATTATCTTGTAAGTTTCTATTAGATCTCCCCTTAATCTTCTAAACTCCAATGAATATAATAAAATGCTTGGTGAATGTTTGCTGAACATTGCCAATTAGAATTTCTATTCTTATTCTCTGAGCTGCCTATGTGAATGTCATTATTATGTCTTTATATGAATTTAAATATGAAATAATATTTAAATAACAAAATTATTTTCCGTATATTTTGCTTGTTTGTGATGTTTGTAAGGGCTAGAAGTGTGTTGCCCTCAATGGGAAGACATAAAAATAGAGGTTATTGAAAAAAAACCATCATTTGCCAGCACAGAGCTTGAGTATTGCTAATAAAATACCATTTTTTCGAATTTTTCATTTTGCACTAACAGGTCATTTCAGAAGAGTGCAAATGCAAAGGGTAAAAAAAAATTATACTGCATCTACTACCAATTAGAGTCCACTTGGTATTCAATCAGAGACCCCTGCCAACCAATCAGCACTCTCCTGCAATGCAGCCTAATGTTGGTTTCACTCAATAATTAACATTTTTGTGAAGTTTCTTGATGAGTGCAAGACAAAAATATTCACCAAAATTTGCCAGTTGTTGGAAATGCTCAAGTCATTAATAAACACATTAAGACATTTAAGTGAAACCTTTCTATTCAATAGTGGTTAAGTTGGATAGTTCAGATGCCTTTTAAGAGGCATTAAGGTATGTAAGTGAGGGTGAAAAGATGAACAAGCTATATTTAAATGTGAATGAAGAAAGATGGAGCAAAAGCTCAAGCATTGGGCTACTTTTTTTATTTATTCATGGGATGTGGACCTCACTGGTGGTCCAGTGATTATTGGCTGTACCTGATTGGCCTTGAGAAGGTAATGCTGAACTGTTTTCTGGAACTGCTACAGTGATCCTCAATACCCTTAGGAGGGAATTCCAGGATTTTGACCCAGCAACAGTAAAGGAATTGTGATATATTTCCAAGTCAGGATGGTGAGTGGCTTGAAGGGAAACTTGCAGTTGATGGTGGTCCCATGGATCTGCTGCTCTTGTTCTTCTAGATGGAAGTGGTTATGGTTTTGGCAGATGCTGTCAAAAGATCTTTGGTGAATTGCTGCAGTAGATAGTACATGCTACTGCTTCTGAGCATTGGTAGTAGAGGGAGTGGATGTGCTGATGTGATGCCAATCAAGTTGACCTCTTTATCCTGGATGATGACAAGCTTCTTGAGTATTTTTGAAACTGCACCCATCAGGCAAGTGGAGAGAATTCCATCACACTCCTAATTTGTGCCTTTAGATGATGGATAGGCATAGGGAGTCAGGGGTGAGTAACTCACTTCAGTATTCTTTGCCTCTTAACTGCCTATTAGCCAATGTGTTTATGTGGCAAGCCTAATTGAGCTTATCAATGGTAACCCCAAGGATATTGATAGTACTGGATTCAGTGATGGTAATACCATTGAATGTCAAGGGGTGGTGGTTAGATTGTCTCTTATTGGAGATATTCATTGTCTGCCATTTGTGTGGCACTTGTCGGCTCAAGCCTGGATATTGTCCAGATTGTATTGTTTTAGTATCTGAGGATTTGCAAATAGGGCTGAATATTGTGGAATCACTGGCAAACATTCCCACTTCTGACCTTATGATAAAGGGAAGGTCATTAATACATCTGAAGATGTTAGGGCCAAGGGCATTGCCTTGAGGAACTCTACAAAGATTTCCCAGAGCTGACTGGGCTGACCACAGCCACTTTCCTATGTGCCAGGCATCAATGCAACCAGCAGAGAATTTTCTCCCTGATACCCATTCATTCCAGTATTGCTCAGGCTCCCTGATACCATACTTGGTCGAATGAGGCCTTGATGGCAAGGGCTGTCACTCCTACCTCACCTGTGGAATTCAGCTGTTTTGGTTATGTTTGAAGCAAAGCTGTAATGAGCTGAGTGGGCCTGGCTAAATCCAAACTGAGTGTCAGTAAGCAGGTTATTTCTGAAAAGCTGCTTCTTGATGGCATTGCTGATGATACCTTCCATTACTTTATGATGATCGAGAATAGACTGATGAGGCGATAATTGGCTGGGATGGATTTTTTCTGCTTTTTATGTGCAGGATTTAGCTGGACAATTTCCCCTATTGCTTCCTGAAGAAGGGCTGATGCCCGAAACGTCGATTCTCCTGTTCCTTAGATGCTGCCTCACCTACTGCGCTTTTCCAGCAACACATTTTCAGCTTTGATCTCCAGCATCTGCAGTCCCCACTTTCTCCTCGAAGATTTTAACCTACTGCGAATCCTCTTACAAGGATGCCTTCCTTGAAGAAGCTCTCTTCCTCCCTCTACAGGGATTTCAGTGAATCCCTCTCTCACTGCACACCCCAGGTCATCTCCTCTGCACAGAAGCTCTTCAGCCACGTTCTCAAACAGACTCGCTACCACAGCCACATCTCCTTCCTCAGCACCTGCTTACGGATTCCTAAAGAAGGGCTGATGTCCGAAATGTCGATTCTCCTGTTCCTTGGATGCTGCCTGACCTGCTGCGCTTTTCCAGAAACACATTTTCAGCAATTTCCCCTACTGCTAGGTAGATGCCAGTGTTGTTACTGTATTGGAAGAGCTTGGCTAGGGAACAGCAGGTTCTGGAGCACCTGTCTTCAGAAGTATTGCTGGAATGTTGTCAGGGCCCATTTCCTTTGCATCAGCCTCTGCCTTCAACCATTTCTTGATAACACGTGGAGTAAATAAAATTGGTCGCTGACTGATACTGTGATGTTAGGGACACTGGAGGAGGCTGAGATGGATTATCCACTCACCACTTCTAGCTGAAGATTGCTGCAAACGTTTCAGCCTTATAATTTGTGCTGATGTCTTTTGCTGTTCCATCATTGAGGTTGAAGATATTTGTGGAGTCACCACCTCCAGTGCATTGTTTGATTGTCTCCCACTATTCACGACTGGACGTGGCCGGACTGCAGAGCTTAGATCTGATCCGTGAGCTCACTTATCTCTTATTGCTTATGCTGTTTGCTATATGGCCTATTTTGTGCTGTAATTTTCATCTATATACTTGAATTTAACTGCACTATTAGTTCAGGGAATCTTTGTAAAATGTATCCTGTTGGAGAATGCTTCAGAACCCTGGAGCAACTTTATTATGTCATAGAGCCGCAAATCATGTTTTAGTGTGGGCAAAGCAAAAACACTCTAGATTGAGAGAAATCCTCGATTGCACCTGGACATTAACATGTGAGAAGATAGATTAGCCCTTATTAATGTAGGTAAAAACAATGACTGCAGATTCTGGAAACCAGATTCTGGATTAGAGGTGCTGGAAGAGCACAGCAGTTCAGGCAGCATCCAAGTAGTTTCGAAATCGACGTTTCGGGCAAAAGCCCATGATGAAGGGCTTTTGCCCGAAACGTCGATTTCGAAGCTACTTGGATGCTGCCTGAACTGCTGTGCTCTTCCAGCACCACTAATCCAGAACCTTGTTAATGTAGTTATACTTAACTATGAATACTCGCTGTAATTACTATTAAGCCACAACAATTACTGTTAGTTTCAAGTCTAAGACACTTCTTGATTTTGTCTTCTCCTTGACTAATCTCTCTCAAATTCAAGTACACAATACACCATATCCCAGAGGTTATTTACGTTGTATGACCCATTTTTTCCTGTGTTTATGACCTTCAAATTTAGCCAACTTGTGCATCAACTTCATCTCAGGTGACACAGTCAATCTTTCTCAGCAATTGAATGAATATATTAAACAGGATGGGAAGGTAAAGGCTTCATGTGTGGTACTCTTACCAAACCTAACTCTTCTTTATGGAATCAGTTGACTTCTCTCCATTTTTGACTAAATTTGAGTATGGAGTTTCCAACGATTTGCTGAGCCTTTTCGGTTTTCTAGTTGCCAACTGGTAATTTCTGAGCTAATGCAATAGTTCTCTTTCTAGGGTAGATGGGAGCTCTACAAACGGGATGTCTTCACTGAACCACAGGGGTACCAATATCCTGTGGGGGAAATTTGCTAATGCTGTTTGAGTGGGTTTAAACTAATTCAGCAGGGGGATAGAAACCCAAACTGTAGCTTGAATATTCAAAAGGTTGAGAGTAGGGATGTCCAAATAAGGTTTCAGAGTCACAAGAGGACACTGGCAAGCAAAACGTTGGTTTGAAGTGTCTATTTCAACACCAGGAGCATCTGGAATAAGGTGGGTGAACTTGTAGCATGGGTCAGTACCTGGGATTTTGATGTTGTGACCATTTCAGAGACATGGGTAGAGCAGGGACAGGAATGGTTGTTGCAGGTTCTGAGATTTAGATGTTTCAGTAATAACAGAGAAAATGGTAAAATAGGTGGGTGTGTGGCATTGTTAGTCAAGGACAGTATTACATTTGAAGACTCGTCAACTGAGGGAGTATGGGCTGAGATTAGAAACAGGAAAGGAGAGGTCACCCTGTTGGGAGTTTTCTATAAGTCTCTGAATAGTTCCTGAGACTTAGACCAAAGGATGGCAAAGATGATTCTTGATAGGAGCGAGAATGACAGGGTATTTGTTATGGAGGACTTCAACCTCCCAAATATTGACTGGGAATTCTATAGTTCAAGTACTTTAAATGGGTCAGTTTTTGTCCATTGTGTGCAGGAGGGTTTTCTGACATAGTAGACAGGACAACAAGGGGCTAGGGCACATTAGATTTGGTACCGGGTAATGAACCCGGTCAGGTGTTAGATTTGAAGGTAGGTGAGCACTTTGATGATAGTGACCACAATTTAATTATGTTTACTTTAGTGATGGAAAGGGATAGGTATACACCAGAGGGCAAGAGCTACAGCTGGGGGAAAGGCAATTATGTTGCGATTAGACAAGATTTAGGATGCATAGGATGGGGAAGGAAACTGCAGAGGATGAGCACAAAAGAAATATGGAGCTTATTCAATGAACAGCCACTGCGTGTCCTTGATTAGTATGTACCCGTTAGACAGGGGGGAGGTTGTCAAGTGCAGGAGCTGTGGTTTACTAAGGAAGTTGAATCTCATGTCAAGAGGAAGAAAAAGGCTGATGTTAGGATGAGATGTAAAGGCTTAGTTAGGGCGATTGAAAGTTACAAGGTAGCCAGGAAAGACTTAAAGAGAGAGCAAAGATGAGTGAGCAGGAGACATAAGAACTTCTATAGGTATATAAGGGATAAAAGAATGACTAGAGTAAGTTAGGGCCAATCAAGGTCAGTAGTGTGAAGTTGTGCGTGGAGTCAGAGGAGATAGGGAAATGCTAAATGAATATTTTGCATCATACTGGAAAAAGACAATGTTGTTGAGGGGAATACTGAGAAACAGGCTGTTAGACTAGATGGGATTGAGGCTTGGAGGTGGAGGTGTTAGAAATTCTGGGAAGTGTGAAAATAGATTAATCCCCCGGGCCCGATCAGCTTTTCCCTAGGATTCTCTGGAAAGCCAGGGAGGAGATTGCCGAGCCTTTGGCTTTGATCTTTCTGCCATCATTGTCTACAGACTAGAGGATAGCAAATGTTGTTCCCTTGTTCAAGAAGGGGAGTATAGGCAGCCCTGGTGAGCTTTACTTTGGTTGTGGGTAAAGTTTTGGAAAAGGTTATAAGACATAGGATTTATAATCATCTCGATAGAAATAAATTGATTAGGGATAGTCAACACGATTTTGTGACGGGAAGGTTGTGACTCACAAACCTTATTGAGTTCTTTGAGAACGTGACCAAACACGTGGACGAGGATAAAGCCATTGATGTAGTGTATACAGATTTCAGTAAGGCATTTGATAAGGTTCCCATGGTAGGCGACTGCACAAAATGCGGAGGCATTTTAGATTGAGGGCAAGGGTGGTGGTTGATGGGAAATGTTCATCCTGGAGTTCAGTTACTAGTGGTGTACTGCAAGGATCTGTTTTGGGTCCACTGTGTTTGTCATTTTTATAAACGACCTGGATGAGGACATAGAAGGATGGGTTGGTAAATTTGCGAGCAACACTACTGTTTGTATAGTTGTGGATGGTGCTGAAGGATGTTGTAGGTTACAGAGGGACATAGATGAGCTTCAGAGCTGGGCTGAGAGGTGGCAAATGGTGTTTGATGCAGAAAAGTGAGGTGATTCACATTGGAAGGAGTAGCGGGAATACAGAGTACTTGGGCGAATGGTAACATTTTTGGTAGGGTAGATGAGCAGAGAAATCTCGATGTTCATGTATAGATCCTTAAAGTTGACACCCAGGTTGGTAGAGCTTTAGGAAGGCATATGGAGTGTTAACTTTTATTAGTAGAGGGATCAAGTTTCGGAACCATGAGGTCATGCTGCAGGAGTGCAAAACACTGGTGTGTCCGCACTTGGAATATTGCGTGCAGTTCTGGTCACCGCATTATAGAAAGGATGTAGAAGATTCAGAGGAGATTTACTAAGATGTTGCCTGGTATGGAGGGAAGGTCTTACGAGAAAAGGTTGGGAGACTTGAGTCTGCTCTCATTAGAGAGAAGAAGGTTAAGAGGTGACTTAATTGACACTTATAAGATAATCAGAGGGTTAGATTGGGTGGACAGTGAAAGCCTTTTTCCGAGGATGGTGATGGCTAGCACAAGAGGGTATAGCTTCAAATTGAGCGCTGATAGATTTAGGACAGATATCAGAGGTAGTTTCTTTACTCAGAGTAGGGGCTGGAACGCGCTCCTGCAACAGTTGTAGACTCGCCAACTTTATGGGCATGTAATTGATCATTGGATAGGCATATGGACAAGAATGGAGTAGTGTAGATTGGATGGGCTTCAGATTGGTTTCACAGGACGGCACAACATTGAAGGCCGAAGGGCCTGTTATGTTCTATGTTCTATGTTCATAGTTCAGCAAACAGGCACAAGCAATTTTTAAGAAAATGTAGTTTGAACAATTACTTAGACTATGCAGTTGTAGTTGGGTTAGTACACAAGAAAGCACAAACCTGTGGAAAATCTTTTTCTTTTAGAAGAACCATCATGAGGACAATGGTCATAATGAGGAATGTCCCGTTAATTTGAAAAAAATTTTTTTCATAAAACAAGAGCGAAACAGAGAAAAGATGAAGGAGAATTGGATTAATGTGTCCATTGACCTCATGTTCACTCGGAAATATCTGTTGTTCCTCCAGACTCATACTTGCACAAACTTTTATCCAGTGTGCTTGTATCTTTCTACTTGAGTATTATTTCATAAGTGAGGTTCTATAAAGGTTCATGATATATATTTAGCAACTGTTTCAGAAACCTGGGTTCGATAGTAGTTAGAATCATGCATGGCTTTTAAGTTTGGTGTGTGTTAAGAAGAAGATTGGAAATTTCCATGTTCAATTAAAGTGGTTAGTCAAGTAAGATTCATCCCATCCAGTTGGGACTTACGGTGACTCACCTTATGCAATGTTAGTCTCTCCATTAATTATGCAACTGGGACTTCAGCAACCCTCTCATGGAATAATATGTCAAGAGAGATGGAAGTACTTGCCACTGTTAGGATCTTATGGCACTAATTTTTCTTGGACCAGATTTAAAGCCCAACTGCACACCAGACACTGCAGCCAGAAACATGACGGTCACTTTGAAATACTCAAGGATGCCCTCATACAAATGGGGTATGATGCACCACTCATCGACCACCAGTTCCGACGTCCACAGTGAGAAACCAGAATGACCTCCTCAAGAGACAGGCATGAGCTGCAACCGACAGGGTACCATTTGTTGTTCAGTACTTCCCAGGAGCCGAAAAACTATGCCATGTTCTTCACAGCCTGCAATACATTATCAATGAGGATGAGCACTTCGCCAAGATCTTCCCCACACCTCCACTTCTCACCTTTTAACAACCACCAAACCTCAAACAGATCATTGTTCGCAGTAAACTGCTTTCAGGACAACACCATACAACCTTGTCACAGTAGACGCTGCAGGACATGTCAGAGTGTCGACATGGATACCATCATTACAAGATAATACATGGCTTGGAAAGGGTGGATACTAGGAAATTGTTTCCGTTAGGCGAGGAGACTAGGACCCGTGGACACAGCCTTAGAATTAGAGGGGGTAAATTCAGAACAGAAATGCGGAGACATTTCTTCAGCCAGAGAGTGGTGGGCCTGTGGAATTCATTGCCGTGGGGTGCAGTGAAGTCCGGGACGCTAAATGTCTTCAAGGCAGAGATTGACAAATTCTTGATGTCACAAGGAATTAAAGGCTACGTGGAGAATGCGGGTAAGTGGAGTTGAAATGCCCATCAGCCATGATTGAATGGCAGAGTGGACTCAATTGGCCGAATGGCCTTACTTCCATCCTATGTCTTATGGTCTTATTATACGTGGGGATGCCTCTTCCCACCATGTATGTGGCAGGTACTCATGCGACTCAGCCAATGTCGCCTATCTCCAACACTGCAGTCAAGGATGTCCTGAGGCATGGTAGCAGAGATTACGGCAACAGATGAATGGACACCACGCAACAATCAACAGACAGGAGTGTTCCCTTTCAGTCAGAGAACACTTTAGCGGTCCGGGACATTTGACCACAGACCATCGGGTGACCATCCTCCAAGTGGGGAGGGCCTCAACTGGGACCTTGGGTTCATGTCACACTGCAGGTGACCCCACTCTACTATACACGCAGACACTCCTACAGACACACACACACACAGTCCTACAGGCATGCACACATTCCTGTAGACCCATACACACACACAGACCCTCTCTCATGCGTAAGCTCTCTCTCATATGCTCACACAAACATTCCCACACTCTCAACCACACACGCACCCTCTCATAGACTTATACCCCTTTACACTCACACTCACACTCACACACTTACACACATTCTTTCACAGACACACACACGCCACCGCACACACGCACCCACATGCATGCGCGCACACACATAAGTTTGTGGGGTGAACTTGTACTTGTGGAATTACATTTTGCTTTACTCAAAAACTGCATGAATCCATGTAAGATTCTGAAAATCCCTTTTTTAGAAATATAATCAATCTTAACATTGGGACACAGCCTCACACAGGGCACTTCACACCTTCACTACATTATCTGGACTGACATGGCACCTCTTGTTAAAGTTCATTTGGGAATGTAACTTTAAATAAGTTCTGGGATTTACATATGAAAGAACTGAACTCAACATGGACTTAACAAACAATCCAGCTCCTTTTGAACATATAATTTCATAATTTACATCACACTGTAAACCTTTGCTATAAATTCTGTGTCTTATGATCTTATACTCCACAACCACCTGATGAAGGACAGCGCTCCGAAGGCTAGTGCTTACAAATAAACCTGGTGTTATGTGATTTTTAACTATTAACACTGAGGACATAGCCCAGAAAAGAAAGCTCATGCCCCACTTTGGTGAACTTATTGGTGAATGGAGTAGTGGAAAGAAGAGCTGTCCTTTATCTTGCTAACCACCGCACCTAGTTTGCTGTGGCTGTGGCATTGATCTAGTGAGATAACAACCCCCTTGACTGTTCAGTTCTCCCCACTGTGCATCTCAGCATCTTACTTCTAAGCTCCACAACTGATCCACTGAGCAACCCAAGTCAGTGTTGTGGCCCAGCTCAAAATCAATGCTGAGCAGTACAAGAAGATAGTCAATCATCTCCGTGCTCTGCGTGGGTATGCTACCTCACACCCACAAGACCACTACTCATTTTAACTCTGCCACTGCACAAACATCTCAACAACGTTCATAGACTACAGCATTCAGTACTGTTTGCAACATGTTAACTCAATGGCTTTCACCCTCCTCATCCTCCCAAACCTCAAACCTTTTACTGCTGCCAATCACTTACTGGAGACACTTCACCATTTCTCCTGCTCTTGTCACCACAAATTGCTCTTCTGTCCACTTCCATCCCACTTAATCACTCCCTATGTCTCATTGAAAGGAAAATTGTCCTGTTTTAATGGGCTCTGGACTATTGTGTCACAGCATCCTGACTGACTGTTTGCATTTGACCTGCAGGACTGGACTGAGCCCAATTCACAAATTACATATTCTGACATATCCTAGACTCTGAAAGTATCAAGGTGACCATGGCCAACCCTGTGGACTGGAATTGGATGAATCCCTTAACTGATTGTGCCAGTACCTCCAGACTAACTGCTCTCCCCTCTAACCTTAGTAGGAACTGCATCCTTTCAGATGACATTTAGACACAGCCATTTACTTGAATCACATGAAATATGTTTGTAACAAAAAACTGTTAATCCCCAGACTGATAGCACTGTCAGTCAAACGCTTCAGCTGTGATGTAGATCTAATGTGGTGCTGTACTGTGACATGACCACTCTCCACCTCATGCATCTCAGCATGCTGCTTCTATCCCCAATATTAACTTCCCTTCTACAGGGGATGGCCTCTGAAACTCTACCTTAAAATTCAGTGAGCAGATCCTCAGGACTGACCATGGTGCACACTGCTAACTGAATTGGAAGAACAGCATTGACTGATGACAATGAGCAGCTCCCTGATTGACCCACCACTAATCCCCAGACTGATAGCACTGGACCTGAAGGATTGAATTTAGCCTCTGTATTGCAGTTGTATGGAACTCCTGAACCCGACCACCTCAAGCAACCAACTGACCTTGTCCAAGCCAGTGGACTAAAATTAAAGAATACCCTTGTCTGTGGTGATAACCCCAGCCTAATTACAGTATCCTTTGACTTAACCAAGGGTCCTCAGATATTGAAACATGGCTATTTGTTTGAAATGTGTTTGCTGCGTCAGGTGGTGACTTATGCTGTAAATGTGACTCTGCTGTAGCACAGTGCAGCACAGCAACATATCTACTCACTTATAATAAAATGTTAAAAAAAGGTCAGAACTGGGGATATTCTCATTATATGTTATCTGAATGCAGAAGTCACTGGCAAAGCCAGCATTTATCACCTGCCCGAATAGCCCAGAGGACAGTTAAGAGTCAACCACATTGCTGTGGATCTGGACGGTGAAGTTGGGTTCTTGTGACACTGTGAGTGTGTCCCTATCTCAAAGCCAGAAGGACTAGTTCAAGTACCACCTGCTCCAGAGGTGTATACTAACATCTCTAAACAGGATAATTAAAAAAAGTATACTTTTTGGAACTAAGGTTCTTGTGGCACAGTGATAGTGTCTTACCTCTGATTGAGGAAGCTCAATTTCAAGTCCCACCTGCTCCAAAGATGTATAATACAGGCTGATTAGGAAAATATTCACCTAATTGGAAGTAACCACAGACTAGAAAACTCTGTGGGTCAAATACTGGAGGAATTTTGAATTTGGCCTTTAAGTAATGCATAACCTGTAGAACTAAGGCTCTTGTGGTACATTGGGAGTGATCCTACCTCTGAGCCAGTTGGCCTGGGTTCAAGTCCTACCTGCTCCAGAACTGTGTCATAACATCTTTGAACAGATTCATTCACAATTCTTCCCTGTGGAAATCCTGTACAGATGTTCTGGAGCTAAGATGATTGACCTCCAACAGCGACAAACTTGTTCTTTTGCAGTAAGTAAGACAAAAAAAACCCTGCAGATGCTGGATTCCAAAGTAGACAAGCAGGAAGTACCCTTCCATTCCACTTACCGATCCTTCCTTCCAGCTACCAACTGGATTAATTCCTCCCATTGACTAACTAGGTCATACCCATTACTTGTGTTTACCTATCACTACCTCACCATTCCACCCCTCTCCCCACCCAAACACCACCCCCTTAATCTGCAGCTTCCCCTAACCCCACCTCCATTCCTGAAGAAGGGTTGTACCCAAAACGTTGACTTCTCTACCTCCTAATGCTGCCTGGCGTGCTATATTTATGCTGAGGCTCCTTGATGTCACATTTGGTCAAATTCAACTTTGATGTCAAAGGTAGTCATTCTCACCTCATCTCTGGAAGTCAGACATTTTATCTATTTTAAACCAAGACATAATTGATGTTAAGAGGAGAGTGATCCTAACAACACTGAACATAGTGTCAGTAGACATGTTATTGCTAAGATGTGCTGCTTGATAACAGTATTGATGGCATCTTCCATCACATTATCAATTACTAGAATAGATAAATGGGGTGGTAATTGGCCATGTTTGATATTTCCTGCTTTTTATGTATTGGCCGTATGTCGGCAATTTTTCACATTTCTGGACAGATGCCAGTGTTGTAGCTGCAATAGAACAGCTTGACAAGTGAACTGTCAAGTCCTGGAGCAGACATCTTCAATGCTGTTGCTCAAATGTTATTGAGTCCCATAGCCTTTGCAGCATCGACTGTGCGGTGGTCACTCTTACAGGTACTGTTAAGAAAAGATGCATCTGTGGCAGACAGATTGGTGAGGTTGAGGTAAAGTATATTTTTCCCTTTTTGTTGTTTCCTCACCATCAGCTGCAGATCCAGTCTAGCAAAAACAGTGTCCATCAGCCAGAATAAATTCTGTACCCTTGCCACCCTCAGTGCTTCCTCCAAGTATGTTGGAGGAGTACTGATTCATCAGCCAGGGGAGAGCAGTTTTTAGTGATCAGCAGAAGGTTTTCTTTCCTACGTTTGATCAAATGTCATAAGACTTTATGGGAAATAAGGTGTAGGGTTGTGGCCGCAGGGTGTGCAGGATAGGAGAGAGAGATTCAAGCTTTTTAGGATATGAAAAGATGGTTCTGTATAGCACAGAAGCCCCCAAATAAACCAACCACAGTGTCTTTTGATTGGCTACTAAAGCACACATGAAGGTTCAATTCTCAATTCAAAATTTTGGAATTCAGGGTAACATAGTTACATATGTAAAGACAAAATGTTGTATCTGCCTTTACAAAAATTGACAAGTACATTTTCCTTCTATCCCTTAAGGTATGGGAGAAGTCAATGTGTAGGTCAATTTCTTCTCCTGTAAGCATTCGTTGTAAATTCAACTGATGAAAAGCCTGTAGTTTGCAGAAAGAGCACAAAGGCACGAAAAAAAGCTGAGGCAGGTGTAATGTAAGTGAAAACTCAATTAACTGCTATAAATTATTAAGATAATGGGAAAGAAAAGCTACATGTTTTCAAGACAATTATCTTTAAAAAGCTCTTCAGTAATTGTAAAAAGAAGCTAATCAGTAATTCAGATATGAGTAACTTGAGTTATAGTTTCTTATTTTCCTTTTCTTTTGATGAATTGCTGTGCTTTGCCTTAGGACTTTTTCAGATCACCCAGCTAGGTCACCAAGCTCATCACATCATATAGCACAGACTGAATGCCCATCTTTCCCTTTTTACCGTACTGGCATCCAATACACTGCACCATATAAAATGATCTTTGCTACTTAGCAATGAGAATGAAATGAAACTGTACCAGTGATCCACTGCTGTTGATCTATAAATATCTATTGATTATAAGCAGCCTATCTAGCAATTTTGTTCTGATTATTTTATTATATTCCTGAGCCTATCAAGTATTTCCAGAAGTGCATGTGCAAAGTCGAAGAGAATTGTTCAGAGTTTTCACATGATGTGGAGATGTCAGTGTTGGGCTGGGGTGCACAAAGTCAGAAGTCACATGACACCAGGGTTCAACAGTTTTATTTTAAACCACAAGCTTTTGGTGCACTACTCCCTCATCATCTGACAGTGTGACTTCTGACAGAGTTTTCGTACAAAGATTAGAAACAATGTTGCATAATACCTGGAATGCAATTTTTACAAAGTCGAAGCCAAATTTCTGATGTATGATTTCAGCATAAAACTTTAGTGCTGCGTAGTAAATCAGATGTACCAATTTCATTTCCTCTTTCAGACATATGTATAATTAGAGTATGAAACAAATATCCAGCCTAAAAGATAGAGAAAACTTGGTTTAGATCTTTTAAGCATGTGTTTATTCTACATCTGAATTTTATCAATCTAATCCCTCTGTCAACCCTTGCTGCACAAATCTATCTTGACTCATTATAATGGCTACACCCCCAAGCTGAGGAGATATGTGTATGAATTTTTTGCTTTAAGCAAGTTCAAAACAGTTGTAAACTAAGATAAGTGAAGTACAGAAAACAAGCAACAAGAAACAGTAAATCTTCTAGTGTTCTACTGCAAATTTTAAGTTTTATTTTTAATATTACCTCCTGACAGTTACACTTCTTTAGTTTCTTGGAATGCACTTATTACTTTAGTATGAGTCACATTTGATGTTCCCCACAATAACTTGCTCTCATCTGTAAAGTTCTACAATATAATGCTAAGAAATTTGTGGTTGAGCTCCTTTTACTTTTACCATCTACCTCAATGCCATTATACCTGACCTTACGCTCAGCACAACTGAGATCAGGAGCTGCTCTTTTGGGAAAGCATAGAAAATGTAGGTGCTAGACTTTGGGGGATGGTGAAGCAAAACCAGATACAGGCTGTTACACAATGAATGGCATGTGTAGCGTTTTTTACAGACTAGGCAGCACTGTAGACTCAAGGAAATCTGATCCAGACAGGACTGTGAGATGTGTGAATGTTTGTGGGTGACTCATACTATTTTTATTGCTGTGTTTGCTGCAGACAGGGTGAATGATTCCTTGCCAATATTTGTCGACATTGCAGTGCAATGCATGTAGAAATAATTGTTCCTTTTTGGTGTGAAGAGCAGTTTGTTTCCCTTTGGTTCTTCAATGAAAAAGTTGTTAAATCCCCAACCTTGCTAATTTTTACAACTATGCTGAGCATTGAACATTTCTTGATTTGCATTTATAATGCATACATTAAAGTTTCTTTCATTCAGTGTAAAAGGATAATTCTTCTTGTGGTTTTATGCTTGGAGATTGCATGGAATGTAGTTTAATACTGTTTTGATCTCCTTCTTTGGCATTACAGTCCCTTGACATTTTATTTTATCTTATTCACACAGATTGGCATATACAGTTCTACATTATGCGCCTTGGTTCTTCCTCTAGATTTATCAAGAAATGGAGCAAGCTAAATTTTGAAGAAATAATACCATTTTAATTGGCCTTTTGTATTCTGGTCCTGATCTTTACTTGCGACTTTATGTTTGCACCATGGCATGAGTTGAGAGGTAAAGCTTGCTGGGACATAGAGTCATAGAGATATACAGCATGGAAATAGACTCTTTGGTCCAACCCGTCCATGCCGACCAGCTATCCCAACCCAATCTAGTTCCACCTGCCAGCACCCGGCCCATATCCCTCCAACCATTCCTATTCATATCCCATCCAAATGCCTCTGAAATGTTGCAATTGTATCAGCCTCCACCACTTCCTCTGGCAGCTCATTCCATAAACGTACCACCCTCTATGTGAAAAAAGACCTCTTAGGTCTCTTTTATATTAGATTACTTACAGTGTGGAAACAGGCCCTTATCTTTCCCCTCTCACCCTAAACCTATGCCCTCTAGTTCTGGACCCCAGGGAAGAGACTTTGTCTATTTACTGGATTAGTGGTGCTGAAAGAGCACAGCAGTTCAGGCAGCTTCCAACGAGCAGCGAAATCGACGTTTCGGGCAAAAGCCCTTCATCAGGATTAAAGGCAGTGAGCCTGAAGCGTGGAGAGATAAGCTCGAGGAGGGTGGGAGTGGGGAGAAAGTAGCATAGAGTACAATGGGTGAGTGGGGGAGGAGATGAAGGTGATAGGTCAAGGAGGAGAGGGTGGAGTGGATAGGTGGAAAAGAAGATAGGCATGTCGGACAAGTCTGGACAAGTCAAGGAGACAGTTACTGAGCTGGAAGTTTGAAACTAGGATGAGGTGGGGGAAGGGGAAATGAGGAAGCTGTTGAAGTCCACCTTGATGCCCTGGGGTTGAAGTGTTCCGAGGCGGAAGATGAGGCGTTCTTCCTCCAGGAGTCTGGTGGTGAGGGAGCGGCGGTGAAGGAGGCCCAGGACCTCCATGTCCTCGGCAGAGTGGGAGGGGGAGTTGAAATGTTGGGCCACGGGGCGGTTTGGTTGATTGGTGCGGGTGTCT
The DNA here is from genome assembly GCF_047496795.1 of Chiloscyllium punctatum. Taxonomy (NCBI): domain Eukaryota; kingdom Metazoa; phylum Chordata; class Chondrichthyes; order Orectolobiformes; family Hemiscylliidae; genus Chiloscyllium; species Chiloscyllium punctatum. The sequence goes on from NC_092743.1 coordinate 17,101,241, forward strand.
CGGAGATGTTCCCTAAAGCGCTCTGCTAGGAGGTGCCCAGTCTCCTCAATGTAGAGGAGACCACATCGGGAGCAACGGATACAATAAATGATATTAGTGGATGTGCAGGTAAAACTTTGATGGATGTGGAAGGCTCCTTTAGGGCCTTGGATAGAGGTGAGGGAGGAAGTGTGGGCACAGGTTTTACAGTTCCTGCGGTGGCAGGGGAAAGTGCCAGAATGGGAGGGTGGGTCATAGGGGGGTGTGGACCTGACCAGGTAGTCACGGAGGGAATGGTCTTTGCGGAAGGCGGAAAGGGGTGGGGAGGGAAATATATCCCTGGTGGTGGGGTATTTTTGGAGGTGGCGGAAATGTCGGCGGATGATTTGGTTGATGCGAAGGTTTGTAGGGTGGAAGGTGAGCACCAGGGGCGTTCTGTCCTTGTTACGGTTGGAGGGGTGGGGTCTGAGGGCGGAGGTGCGGGATGTGGACGAGATGCGTTGGAGGGCATCTTTAACCACGTGGGAAGGGAAATTGCGGTCTCTAAAGAAGGAAGCCATCTGGTGTGTTCTATGGTGGAACTGGTCCTCCTGGGAGCAGATACGGCGGAGGCGGAGAAATTGGGAATATGGGATGGCATTTTTGCAAGAGATAGGGTGGGAAGAGGTGTAATCCAGGTAGCTATGGGAGTCGGTGGATTTGTAAAAAATGTCAGTGTCAAGTCGGTCGTCACTCATGGAGATGGAGAGGTCCAGGAAGGGGAGCGAGGTGTCAGAGATAGTCCAGGTAGATTTAAGGTCAGGGTGAAATGTGTTGGTGAAGTTGATGAATTGCTCAACCTCCTCGCGAGAGCACGAGGTGGCGCCAATGCAGTCATCAATGTAGCGGAGGAAAAGGTGGGGAGTGGTGCCGGTATAATTACGGAAGATCAACTGTCTATTTACCCTATCCATGCCCTCATAATTTTGTAAACCTCTATAAGGTCACCCCTCAGCCTCCGATGCTCCAGGGAAAACAGCCCCAGCCTGTTCAGCCTCTCCCTATAGCTCAAACCCTCCAACCCTGGCAACATCCTTGTAAATCTTTTCTGAACCTTTTCAAGTTTCACAACATCTTTCCAATAGGAAGGAGACCAGAATTGCACACAATATTCCAACAGTGGCCTAACCAATGTCCTGTACAGCCGCAATATGACCTCTCAACTCCTGTACTCAATGGTCTGATGAATAAAGGAAAGCATATCAAACGCCTTCTTCACTGTGACTCCACTTTCAAGGAGCTATGAACCTGCACTCCAAGGTCTCTTTGTTCAGCAGCACTCCCTAGGACCTGAACATTAAGTGTATAAGTCCTGCTAAGATTTGCTTCCCCAAAATGCAGCACCTCGCATTTATCTGAATTAAACTCCATCTGCCACTTCTCAACCCATTGGCCCATCTGGTCAAGATCCTGTTGTAACCTGAGGTAACCCTCTTCGCTGTCGACTACACCTCCAATTTAAAAAAAAAGCAGACATACGTGCCTCTCCTGATCAGACATTATTCATTTTTACAGGTGAAGATTCCTAAATAGGAAAATACCTAGAAGAAAGATGCGCATTCTTTTAGCTTTTTTCCTCAGTGTCAAAATAATCTACAAAGTCAGAAGTCACACAACACCAGATTATAGTCCACCAGGTTTATTTGAAACTGCAAGCTTTCGGAATGCTGCTCCTTTCTCAGCTCCTTCATCACCTGACAAAGGAGCAGCGCTTTGAAAGCTTGTGATTTCAAATAAGCCTGTTGGAGTATGACCTGGTGTCACGTGACTTCTGATTTTGTTCACCCCAGTCCAATACCCAGCACCTCCATGTCAAGGATAATCTACAGAATGTTTTAGCTAATGAAGCAGTATTTATTTCAAGTGTAATTAATGTTGTTATAGAGGAAATGAGATAATCAACTTGCACAGAATTCCTACAATGATAATATGATCAGTTTATTTTAGTGGTGCTTGATGAAGGACTATTATAATGATTTCACATAAATAACAAAAAATAGCTATTTGCATCTGTTTACAAGCATTTTGGTGAGGTGATGCAGCGAATAGAAGCTTTGATATGCTTCCTTTTTAAATTCATTCAGATGGGGACATCTGTAGCTAGCCAGTTTTATTTTCTGTCCCCAATTGTCCTTCTGCAGGTGATGCAATCCAATACAGTCCAAGTGATGTAGGTAGGCTCACAATACCTTTAGAGAGGGTATTCCAGGATTTTGATCCAGTGACATTGAAGGAATGGGGATATATTTCCAAGTCAGGATGATGAGTAGCTTCGAGATGAACTTGCAGATGATGGTGTTCCCATTTATATACTACCATTGAGATTCCAGCAGAAAGCAAATTGTTGGTTTGAAATCTGTCTAAGGATCCTTGGCAAATTTCTGCAATGTGTCTTGTAGATAATACACAGTGCTGCTATTGAGTGTCAGTGGTGGAGGGTGTAGATGTTTGTGGATGTGATGCCAATCAAGCTTGTTGCTTTGTCCAGGATGGTGTCAAGGTCTTCAGTGTTCTTGGAGCTGTAGTCATCCATGCCGATCCCAAACCTTCACGTTGATGTTCACAAATCGTTGAACTGCTGAGAAAAGGAGATGGTGAAAACTAGCATGAGTATTGGAATAAATATTATAATTTTCTATTAGTTGTGCTTTGTCAGTGCAGTTTGCCCAAGTGTTAAAAACAAATGTTTTAACTTTGGTTAGAAAGACAAATGACATCGAATTCTGGAGAAATATTTTGGAAGAACATATTTCCAGGACAGAAACTCTCAGTACTTAATAATATGTTGAGTATAATTATTATAAAAAGTAAAAACACATGATTCCAAGGTTGTGCTGGTGTTATATTAGATCTGGAACTATGAATTGTTTTTGCAATTTTATATTCCAAGACAGTCTAATTTCAGTAGTAGTCCATTGTTAGCATCCTGCAAACAAATTTTAAAAGATTGAGTGATTACTAGTGATAACAAAATGAATATACGTCTGTGCTACATTAATTTTGAAAGGTCTTCACATTTACCTAAAGTATGTTTCTTTTTCTTCACAGCGTGAGTGGGGCAGATGCTGGGAACATTATTAGACTTTTTGCTCCAGATGTTGGAATGTTTGTTGCTGGCTTGGCGACGTGGCTTGTCTGTAAAAGTTTAGTTCAACAGCCACCATCAGAAGATATGGCACAGTATAATCCAGAGTTCCAAAATGAAGAGCAGGTAAAACATTTTTTTTAACTTTTGCCTTTGCTTTTAGAACAAATTAGGAACACTGTTTGTGCACCCAAAGGTTCAGTGAAACAAAGTTATTGCTTAGTGACTCCTTGTTAATGTAATAAACTGCCAAAAGCAGACAGTTCCCTCACATTACGATAAAGATACATGTTTCAAGCAGTTGTAGTACATTTCATAGTTTTGTTAAACAAGATATTAGGGAAGTTGTTCATTCAGCACTGCCAAAAAATGATGATGTGATATGAACTCGGGATGGCCAGGGGCTCCAGTTCTGATTAGATTAGATTCCCAACAGTGTGGGAACAGCCCTTCGGTCCAGCCAGTCCACACTGACCCTCCAAAGAGTAACCCACTCAGACCCATTTCCCTCTGACTAATGCACCTAACACTATGGGCAATTTAGCATGGCCAATTCACCTGACCTGCACATCTTTGGATTGTGGGAGGAAACCAGAGCACCCGGAGGAAACCCACACAAACATGGGGAGAATGTGTTAACTCCACACAGACAGTCGCCTGAGGCCGGAATCAAATCTGGAACCCTGGTGCTGTGAGACAGCAGTGCTAACCACTGAGCCACCATGCCGCCCTTCCTCAAAGAAAATAGACACCACTGGGTTGCCCTTTGATTGATAACAATATATATCATACCTATGTAATTTGTATCTTATTGTTATGATGCAATAAATTGTGTCCTGTTTAAGAAACGAGCCACGTCTTGTTAGACCTTAAAGGGTTTCCCTGTACTACACTAGACCAGTCGAACTCTTTAGATCCCAACCAATATGGAGGATGGTGGCAGCAAATCTACCTGATATATCCTTCACTAAGGTGACAATGGTGAGGATCCATCATAATATGTAGGGAATAGTGGTGTACATTTGACTACTTTATCAAAATGTTGATCAGTGATATGGATTCCAATAAGTTTTGAAGAAATCTTCAGACTCAACATTAAGAGTAATTTGAGGCCTGATTTGACAAGACAAAATCTGAGCCATTGGTTAAAAAAAAATCAGATCTGGTTAGAGGCACGAAGAAAAATGTTTGCCTTAGGGTTATGTGGAGGTGGAAAATTAGTTTCATTTGCAGTTACAGATTGCATTGTGTATCAATTAACTTAACAGCAATCTTGAATTGAGGTGTACTCAGAGAACAATGGAGTCTCTGTGAGTAAAATTGAATTCCCTAGTTGACAAAGGGACGATTTTGAAAATACAGTGCATTTACGTGACAGAAATGCTGGAGATAGACTACTTACAGTACAGAGCGAGCATTCCTGCTGTTTGCGGGGCACCACAAAACACTGCTACAGTACAGTGAAGTCAAGGGCCACAGAAGAAATGTTAAAGCAAGGGTACAGCCCTGAGAGCATCATGAAATCAGAATTAAAGTGACATTAGAGCAGTTTACACATCTAAAAGCCACAGCCTAATGAAAGAAGAAAGTTGGGAGAGTACTCAGGATTTAGAAGAGAGTGGCAGATTTGTTATTGGAACTGTAGTAAAGGCAGAAAGAATTTATTAAGATCAGAGATGAGATTCATCTCGGGGAAAAAATGGAAAGCAATAGTGATTATTATGAGGGCAATTTGTCTAGGAAAATCTTGCCTTCAACTTGGCACTTGGTGAATATTCCAACACACTTCTAACTTGAAGCTGATAGGTAGTCAGTGGGGTGTCAGGAGGTGAATTACTTGCTTCAGACTTCCAAAAAATCTGTCTTGATGTTGTAGCCACAAAATCTATCTGGTTGGCCAATTCAATTTCTGGTCAATGGTGACCTCTGGATGTTGATAGCAGTTGAATCGTGAATATTATCCAGAACATTTAATTCAGATATGTACCAGATTGTTGCCCATCTTGGAGAAATCAATTCTGAAGATATAGAATTGCCTTCAACTAGGTAAAGATAAATCAGAAGCTGAATAATTTAATACATCCAGAAGCGTCCACTCCCTCCCACCACTGATGCTCAGTAGCAACACTGTGTAACATTTACGGTATACACTGCAGAATTTTATCAAAGATCCTTCCAAACAGATCATTTCTACCACTTAGAAGGAGAAGGGCAGCAGATACATAGAACACCGCCACCTGTAAGTTCCTCTCAAAGCCTGACTGGAAATATGTCAATGTTCCTTCATGGTCATTGGCTCAAAATGCTGGAATTCCATTCCTAATGGCATTATGGATCTATCAACAGCACATGGACTGCAGGGAGTCAAGAAGGCAGCCCACCACCACCACCTTAGAAGTAACTTGAGATGAATGATAAATGCTAGCCCAATTAGCAATGTCCATGTTCCATGACTGAATTAAAAATAACACTGGCTGCTGCCATATGCAAGGTGCCATTAACTGTACACATCTTACTGAGAGGGCCAAACCTTAATACTGCAGAATTCATGAATCGGAAGGGGTTCTACTTCAGTAATACACATGTGATCTGTGATCACCATTACCATTTCCTGGAGGACAATACCTGTCACCTTCACAGCTGCAGAACCCCTGTGTTTGCACCTGCTCTCTTGTCCTACTGTATTTGAGGTTCCAAGTGCCTTAATAGGATAGTTACTTGGGATCAAGGGCTGCTCACTGTGATCATGGCTGATGACGCTATTGCACAATCTTTTGACTGATGTGGCCCACAGGTATAATGCTGCCCGTGATGAGACTTGAACGGTAGTGGAGCAGATGATAGAACTGTTGAAGATGCGTTTCTACTGCTTAGACTGATCTGGGTGCTTTCCACTATCGTCCAGAGAGCAGGCATATAGAACATAGAACATAGAACATAGAAGAATACAGCGCAGTACAGGCCCTTTGGCCCTCGATGTTGCACCGATCAAAGCCCACCTAACCTACACTAACCCACTATCCTCCATATACCTATCCAATGCCCGCTTAAATACCCATAAAGAGGGAGAGTCCACTACTGCTACTGGCAGGGCATTCCATGAACTTACGACTCGCTGAGTGAAGAACCTACCCCTAACATCAGTCCTATATCTACCCCCGCTTAATTTAAAGCTATGCCCCCTTGTAATAGCTGACTCCATATGTGGAAAAAGGTTCTCACTGTCAACCCTATCTAACCCCCTAATCATCTCGTACACCTCTATCAAATCACCCCTAAACCTTTTTTTCTCCAAAGAAAACAACCCCAAGTGCCTCAGCCTTTCCTCATAGGATCTTCCTACCATACCAGGCAACATCCTGGTAAACTTCCTCTGCACCCGTTCCAGTGCCTCCACATCCTTCCTATAGTATGGGGACCAAAACTGCACACAATATTCCAGATGCGGCCGCACCAGAGTCTTATACAACTGCAGCATGACCTCAGGACTCCGGAACTCAATTCCTCTACCAATAAAAGCCAGTACGCCATATGCCTTCTTCACTGCACTATTTACCTGGGTGGCAACTTTCAGAGATCTGTGTACATGGACACCAAGATCCCTCTGCTCTTCCACACTACCAAGTAGTCTACCATTAGCCCAGTAATCCATCTTTTTATTACTCTTACCAAAGTGAATCACTTCACACTTAGCTACATTGAACTCCATTTGCCACCTTTCTGCCCAGCTCTGCAGCTTCTCTATATCCCGCTGTAACCTGCCATATCCTTCCTCACTGTCTACAACTCCTCCGACTTTCGTATCATCCGCAAACTTGCTCACCCAACCTTCTAACCCTTCCTCCAGGTCATTTATAAAAATGACAAACAGCAATGGTCCCAAAACAGATCCTTGCGGAACACCGCTAGTGACGGCACTCCAAGATGAACCTTTGCCATCAACTACTACCCTCTGTCTTCTTCCAGAGAGCCAATTCCTAATCCAAACCTCCAACTCACCCTCAATGCCATATCTCTGTATTTTCTGCAGTAGCCTACCATGGGGGACCTTATCAAACGCCTTACTAAAATCCATATATACCACATCTACCGCTTTCCCCTCATCTACCTCCTTCGTCACCTTCTCAAAGAATTCAATAAGGTTTGTGAGGCACGACCTGCCCTTCACAAAACCATGCTGACTATCCTTGATCACATCACTCTTATCCAGATGTGCATAAATCCTATCCCTTACAATTCTCTCTAAGACTTTGCCCGCAACAGAAGTGAGACTCACTGGCCTATAGTTACTAGGATTATCCCTACTCCCCTTCTTGAACAAGGGAACCACGTTTGCTAGCCTCCAGTCCTCTGGCACTACACCTGTCGACAAAGAGGACACAAAAATCAAGGCCAATGGCTCTGCAATCTCCTCCCTTGCTTCCCAGAGAATCCTAGGATAAATGCCATCAGGCCCAGGGGACTTATCTATTTTCACCCTTGCCAGAATTTCCAACACCTCTTCTCTACATATCTCAAAGCCATCCATTCTACTTATTCGTGCCTCAGTATTCATATCGACAACAATGTCCTGTTCCTGAGTGAATACTGACGAAAAGTATTCATTCAGCGCCTCCCCAATCTCTTCAGCCTCCACACGCAACTTCCCATTACTATCCTTGATTGGACCTATTCCTTCCCTAGTCATTCTTTTATTCCTAACATACCTATAGAAAGCCTTAGGGTTTTCCCTAATCCTACCAACTAAGGACCTTTCATGTCCCCTCCTTGCTGCTCTTAGCTCTCTCTTCAGGTCCTTCCGGGCTACCTTATAACTCTCAATCGCTCCTATTGAACCTTCACGCCTCATCTTTACAAAGGCCGCCCTCTTCCATTTAACAAGAGATTCCAACTCCTTATTAAACCACGGCTCCCTCACATGACCCTTTCCTCCCTGCCTGATAGGTACGTACTTATCAAGGACACTCAATAGTTGCTCCTTGAACAAGTTCCACATATCAATTACGCTCTTGCCTTGGAATCTACTTTTCCAATCCACACATCCTAAGTCATGCCTCAACGCATCATAATTTCCCTGCCCCCAGCTATAACTCTTGCCCTGTAGTACACACTTATCCCTCTCCATCACTAGACTAAAAATCACCGAATTGTGGTCACTGTCCCCAAAGTGCTCACCTACCTCTAGTTCTAATACCTGGCCTGGTTCGTTACCCAGAACCAAATCCAGTATGGTCTCACCTCTTGTTGGCTTATCTACATATTGTGTCAGGAAACTCTCCTGCACACATTGCACAAACACTGACCCATCTAACGAACTTGAGCTATAGCTTTCCCAATCAATATCAGGAAAGTTAAAGTCTCCCATAACAATCACCCTATTACTGTCACTCTTCTCCTGAATCATCTTCGCAATCCTTTCTTCAACGATTCTAGGACTATTAGGAGGCCTGTAAAAGACTCCTAACAGGGTGACCTCACCTCTCCTATTCCTAACCTCAACCCAAACTACCTCAGATGGCAAATCTTCATCCATCTTCCTTTCCACCGCTATAATACTATCTTTGACAAGCAAAGCCACACCCCCCCCTCTTTTACCCCCACCTCTGACCCTACTAAAACATTTAAACCCTGGAACCTGCAACAGCCAATCCTGTCCCTGATCTAGCCATGTCTCCGTAATAGCCACAACATCGAAGTCCCAGGTACCAACCCACGCTGCGAGTTCACCTACCTTATTTCGTATACTTCTGGCATTAAAGTATACACACTTCAAGCCACTCTTCTGTTTACAGGCACCCTCCTTTAAGATTGATGCCATATTCCTAACCTTCTTACACTCCAGGTCCTGCACCCTAAAGCTACAGGCTGGGTTCCCATGCCCCTGCAGAGTTAGTTTAAACCCCCCCCAAGAGCACTAGCAAACCTCCCCCCAAGGATACTGGTGCCCCTCAGGTTCAGGTGCAGACCATCCTGTCTATAGAGGTCCCACCTTCCCCAGAAAGAACCCCAGTTATCCAAGTACCGAAATCCCTCCCTCCTGCACCATCCCTGTAGCCACGCATTTAACTGTTCTCTCTCCCTATTCCTCGACTCTCTATCACGTGGCACGGGTAACAAACCAGAGACAACAACTCTGTTCGTTCTAACTCTGAGCTTCCAACCTAGCTCCCTAAAAGCCTGTCTAACATCCTCAGCACTCCTCCTACCTATGTCATTGGTGCCAATATGGACCACGACTTCAGGCTGCTCCCCCTCCCCCTTAAGGACCCGGAAAACACGATCAGAGACATCACGTACCCTTGCACCTGGGAGGCAACATACCAAACGTGAGTCTCTCTCGTTCCCACAAAACCGCCTATCTGTGCCCCGAACTATCGAGTCCCCAATTATTATTGCTCTGCTCTTCTCCACCCTTCCCTTCTGAGTAGCGGGGACAGGCTCCGAGTAGCATATGTGGTATCATACTGGAGCACTGTGTATTTAACTCAATGAGGTGATCTGCTGAATGCTCAGGAACTGGAGGAATGAGAGCTGATCTACTGGATGCTGAGGAACTGGGAGAATGGGTGATTTTGAGAAGATTTGTAGCTCAGGTTGAGGTTATAGATGTAGGTTTGCTCGCTGAGTTGGAAGGTTCATTTTCAGACATTTTGTCACCCTACTAGTTAACATCTTCAGTGGGTCTCCAGGCAAAATACTGTTGGTAATTCCTTCTTTCTATTCTGTTGTTTAGGTTTCGTTGGGTTGGTGATGTCAATTCTGTTCTTTTCCTCGGGGTGGTAGATTGGGTCTAACTCGATGTATTTGTTGATCGAGGTCCGGTTGGAATGCCATGCTTCTAGGAATTCTCGTGCGTGTCTATGTTTGGCTTGTCCTAGGATGGATGTGTTGACCCAGTCGATGTGGTGTCCTTCCTCATCTGTATGTACGGATACTAATGAGAGAGTGTTGTGTCGTCTTGTGGCTAGTTGATGTATCCTGTTGGCTAGTTTTCTGCCTATTTGTCCAATGTAGTGTTTGTTACAGTCCTTGCACGGTATTTTGTAAATGACATTAGGTTTGCTTGTGGTCTATATAGGGTCTTTCAAGTTCATCAGCTGCTGTTTTAGTGTGCTGGTGGGTTTGTGGGCTACCAAGATGCCAAGGGGTCAGACCTTTGCAGCAAAACAATTGTGAAATGAAGAATAGTCACTGGTCATTGGTCAGCATGCCAGCATTTGGTTTGTGTTGTGGGAGCTAATTGCAGCCTCTATTTAGTTAAATTGTATTTGTTTTTGCCAGCTCTAAATAAAATGTCATGTTTTGAACTGTCTGTATGCTTCTGTGTCTGCGATAATCCCCTTCTGAACAATGACAAGATTATTGCTTACAGTAGGCATTGACAATTAAGTAATGGTAACCTAGAGAGTGTATTTAGATGGGCTGCAGCTAAGGACAGCATAACTATATGAGCTGGCAGTTAAGCACAACTAAAATGAGCGAATGGGGTTATATGTACAAGGGAGTGTCAGCTATACTGGCTTATGCTGTTTGCTTTGTAACTTTGTAGCTACTGTCTCTTGATAGATATCTGGTGAGTGCCAAGGTGTTCTGGGAATGTCAGGTGATGTGATGGGTCTAGAATATAGTAGGGTTGAGCTGTAAGAGTAGGTTAAGTGATGAGGTGAGTTTGGTAAGATCCTGCAAGAAATCCCATCACGCCTCATGGAGAGGACCCCTCTGTGAAACTCAACAAAATTGACATTTAACCAGAAAAAAGAACATACAGCTCAACCCTAAGAGTCACTGTCAATTCTGTGGAGCAAGGATACCTCCTCAAAGGCATAAACAGTGCCCAGCTATTGAAAAATAATTCCCTAGCTGTAAAACAATAGGTCACTTGCAGACCATGTGTAGAATAGAACACAGTTGCAAAACAGCAGAAAGCCAAATAGTTACTCACACATATAAATTGATGAGGTGTAACAGGTCACGATAAAAAATTAAAAGGTATTGCCAGGGGAAATAGGTGATACAAGCATAGCATTTTGACATGAAGTTACTTATCTCATTGGGCATGTCATCAAGTTGAAGCTTGATACAGGGATGTGCGTCACTGTATTATCAGACAATATAACATGGTTGAAGAAATAATATTTATAGTCCTCAGCAGTGCAAGTTCATGGTCCAAGTAGTATAATACTCAAGCTGTAAGGTAGTCTACAAGCAACTCTGCAAGTTTCACATAGAAAGAACATACACATCCTTCATGCTTAAGGATGATTATTTAAGCACGAATGCATGTCATGCTTAAGGATGATTATTTAAGCACGAATGCATGTCTTAGCATAAACTTCTTAAAGTGGATGGAAATGTTACACCAGTTACAGTCAGCAGGCAAATGGCCATAAAACAGCTAGTCATGCCACAATTGTTCAAGTGAAACTCAGTAGAGGATTTCACAGCGCTTCCTAGGTCAGGTGGGCTCAAAAAGAAGAGGAAATCTTTTGAAAGAGATTTGTTGGCATAAATTAAGTGTTTCATATTTTCAACATGATGGAAATCTATAACCAAATACCAGGTTATAGTCCAACAGGTTTAATTGGAAGCACACTAGCTTTCGGAACGACGTCACCTGATTGTCACCTGATGAAGGAGCATCGCTCCGATAGCTAGTGTGCTTCCAATTAAACCTGTTGGACTATAACCTGGTGTTGTGTGATTTTTAACTTTGTACACCCCAGTCCAACACCCGCATCTCCGAATTATAACCAAATAGGTTTTGTAAAAATGTTTTCCACTAATAGAGGATTTGACTAAGAAAAAGAAGAAAGCATATGTCAGGTATAGACAGGATAGATCGAGTGAATCCTTAGAAGAGTATAAAGGCAGGAGGAGTGTACTTAATAGAGAAATCAGGAGGGCAAAAAGGTGACATGAGATAGCTTTGGCAAATAGAGTTAAGGAGAATCCTAAGGGTTTTTACAAAGACATTAAGGACAAAAGAGTAACTAGGGAGAAAATAGGGCCCCTCAAAGATCAGCAAGATGGCATTTGTGTGGAGCCGCAGGAGATGGGGGAGATACTAAACAAGTATTTTGCATCAGTATTTACTGACATAGAATGTAGCGAAATAGATGGTGACATCTTGAAAAATGTCCATATTACAGAGGAGGAAGTGCTGGATGTCTTGAAACGCATAAAAGTGGATAAATCCCCAGGACCTGATCAGGTGTACCCTAGAACTCTGTGGGAAGCTAGAGAAGTGATTGCTGGGCCTCTTACTGAGATATTTGTATCATCGATAGTCACAGGTGAGGTGCCAGAAGACTGGAGGTTGGATAACGTGGTGCCACTGTTTAAGAAAGGTGGTAAGGACAAGCCAGGGAACTATAGACCATTGAGCCTGATGTCAGTGGTGGGCAAGTTTTTGGAGAGAATCCTGAGGGACATGTATTTGGAAAGGCAAAGACTGATTAGGGATAGTCAACATGGCTTTGTGCGTGGGAAATCATGTCTCACAAACTTGATTGAGTTTTCTGGAGAAGTAACAAAGAGGATTGATGGGGGCAGAGTGGTAGACATGATCTATATGGACTTCAGTAAGGCATTTGACAAAGTTCCCCATGGGAGATTGGTTAGCAAGGTTAGATCTCATGGAATACAGGGAGAACTAGCCATTTGGATACAGAACTGGCTCAAAGATAGAAGACAGTGGGTACTGGTGGAAGGCTGTTTTTCAGACTGGAGGCCTGTGACCAGTGGAGTGCCTCAAGGATCGATGCTCAGCCCACTACTTTTCATCATTTATATAATGATTTGGATGTGAGCATAAGAGGTTTAGTTAGCAAGTTTGCAGATGACACCAAAATTGGAGGTGTAGTGGACAGCTAAGAAGATTTCCTCAGATTACAACGGGATCTTGATCAGATGGGCCAATGGAATTTAATTTAGATAAATGTGAGGTACTGCATTTTGGGAAAGCGAATCTTAGCAGGACGTATACACTTAAAGGAAAGTTCCTAAGGAGTGTTGCTGAACAAAGAGACCTTGAAGTGCAGGTTCATAGTTCCTTAAAAGTAAAGTCGCAGATAGACAGACAGGATAGTGAAGAAGGTGTTTGGTATGCTTTGCTTTATTAGTCAGAGTATTGAGTACAGGAGTTGGGAGGTCATGTTGCGGCTGTACAGGACTCTGCTTAGGCCACTGTTGGAGTATTGTATGCAATTCTGGTCTCCTCCCTATCGGAAAGATGTTGTGAAACTTGAAAGGGTTCAGAAAAGGTTTACAAGGATGTTGCCAGGGTTGGAGAATTTGAGCTATAGGGAGAAGCGAGTAGGCTGGGGCTGTTTTCCCTGGAGTGTCGGAGGGTGAGGGGAAAATCATGAGGAGCATGGATAGGATAGGATAAATAGATAAAGTCTTTTCCCTGGGGTGGGGGAGTCCAGAACTAGAGGGCATAGTTTTAGGGTGAGAGGGGAAAGATATAAAAGAGACATAAGGGGCAACGTTTTCATGATGAGGGTGGTACGTATGGAATGAGCTGCCAGAGGAAGTGGTGGAGGCAAGTACATCTGCAACATTTAAAAGGCATCTAGATGGATATATGAATAGGAAGAGTTTGGAGGGATATGCACCAGGTGCTGGCAGGTGGGACTAGATTGACTTGGGATATCTGGTCAGCATGGATGAGTTGGACTGAAGGGTCTGTTTCTGTGCTGTACATCTCTATGACTCTATGACTCTTAGAACATAGAACATAGAAGAATACAGCGCAGTACAGGCCCTTCGCCCCTCTATGTTGCGCCGATCAAAGCCCACCTAACCTACACTAACCCACTATCCTCCATATACCTATCCAATGCCCGCTTAAATACCCATAAAGAGGGAGAGTCCACTACTGCTACTGGCAGGGCATTCCATGAACTTACGACTCGCTGAGTGAAGAACCTACCCCTAACATCAGTCCTATATCTACCCCCCCTTAATTTAAAGCTATGCCCCCTTGTAATAGCTGACTCCATACGTGGAAAAAGGTTCTCACTGTCAACCCTATCTAACCCCCTAATCATCTTGTACACCTCTATCAAATCACCCCTAAACCTTCTTTTCTCCAAAGAAAACAACCCCAAGTGCCTCAGCCTTTCCTCATAGGATCTTCCTACCATACCAGGCAACATTCTCCCATCTCTGAAGAAAGTTCAGATGACAAGAGCCAGCAACACTTGTGTGGGGATGAGAACAGAATGTGTTCAAGAAACTCATCAAGTCTGGCACATCTGTGGAGAGTAAAACAAAACTAATGTTTTGAGTCCATTATGACTTTTCAAAACTGAAGGGGACTGGATAAATGTTAGTTCTTATGCTGTTGACAGAAGGGGTTAGTGGGGGGGACAATGTGGGTGGGTGTGGGCACAGGGAGTAAGTGAAACATGTTGTGAGGGTGCTGATGAAGGACCTTTGCCCGAAACATGATTTTCCTGCTTCTGAGATGCTGCCTGACCTGCTGTGTTTTCCAGCATCACTGTCTCGACTCCAATCTCCAGCATCTGCAGTCTTCCCCTCACCTTATCCTAACATGTTGTGAGGGTGCCTAGTCCAAAAGACAAAGACAGTGATAGTGGCACTAAAGGGATGACAGAGATGTAAAACAAGTGTGAATAATGGGAAAAGGAGAAAATGGGTCCATTTTGTTGAAAGGTTTTGCTGAGATGAGCATTTTGCACAGACCAATGGACTAGGTTGAATGAACAGCTCTGGAGTTTGAAAGATGTAGGCCAACAATCTAGGGAACCTTCAAGTTCCTTTTTAGTCAACCAATTAGCACATTTTTGATATATCTTCAGGCCAGATGAGACTTGAACCAAGACCTCCTGGCTCTACCTTATTGTCCATGTTTTATTTTTTAAAAAAATACCAAATCACTTGTGACACCAATTACTGCCCACTGGGGGGGAGTACAACATAATAAAAATAAGAGAGAGTAGGTAGAGTGAGGGACTTAAAAATTAAAATGAAGTTCTCCTTCACAGTCTTAATAGCAATGTCTATCATGCCAATATAATTGTAACCAATTGTTATTATTAATAGTAGCTCTTGATTCTTGAGTTAGTAAATATTAAAAATAAAAGAACAAGTATGTTTTACCCTGAAGTCAAAATTTGGTTTTCTTTTCAGAAACAAGGTTGATCGGCTGGAAAGCTTTCTCTTCGCAAGTTTTCCTTCTCAGCTTGTTCTTAGCTGGCTTCATTCTAACTGAACAAAATAAAACAAAGATCTCTCCAACCAATTTGTGTTCAAAAATCAACTCCAGCAGGGGTCAACAAAGCAATCAGTTATTATTACTCATATAACTTACAGAAGGTCTTCAAAATTATCAGGGGTCTGGACAAAGTGGCTTTACTTGTAAACAGACCAAGAAATCAAAAGTCACTGTTTTAAAATTATTTTCAAAAGAAGAAAATGTGAGATGATAGAACAAAACTAACCCGCTAGTAATTTAGGCATGGAATTTCCTGGAAGTTGAGGGAATCAGTTTCAATTAAGGCATTCAAGAGGGAATTGGATGATCATTCAAATTGAATTAATATACAGGTTTGTAGGGAAAAGGCAATAAAGTATTGCTAAGTTAAAATGCTCAGAAGACCATTGGAACTTGATGGACTGAATGGCTGCCTTCTGAACCACAATAATTCTTGATTCTGACTCTGTATTTGTTATGGATCAGTTGAGGCCTCCTCAAAATATTTTAAGAAGGTAGCCTAGACTAACTTTTTCTTATTTTATCGGTAGACGTGGAGTGCATGTTCTAGATATGATACAACTGGTCAAACCACTCGATCTTAAGCAAAGCAAAATTTATTTAAGCACTATAGCTAAAATACAAACAAAAGAAAGAGGAACTTAGAAAAAGTTAACATTGGAAAACTTAACTGAATAATAGATGCAGTATCTATTACTATTAACTGTTCCAGTATAGTAACATCTTATAAACACACTCTTGGCAAAAAGATAAATTCAAACGCAGATTCTTACAGGCAATTCTCCAAGCCAGGATGAAACAATATCGAGAGATTTCAGGGCATGTGGCAGCTAAGAATCATTTTACTGAAGCTCCAACTGTTCTGGGAGCCAAACAGTTTTTCACTGCTACAACTAAAATAAACTAGTAAGCTTGATCTGTGACAACTGGCCACTGCCTTCCATTGTCACAACTGTTTTAAAAAATACCTAAAGACCTCCTCTGATTGTTGACTTAGTTGGTCCACCATAGCCACTTAGACACCCCTGCTTTTACAACCTCTTCAAAAGAAAAGGAAAAAATAACCTTTTTAAAGTGACATCATTGTCCCAAATTCTTGTTTCAAAACATTCTCCAATGTTCATGGTAAACTGTCAATGGCCTCTTTGAAATACCACTCCTGGTATTTCCACAAAACCTAATATGAAACCATATTTTCATAATTCTTCAAAACTGAAGTTCTCCAATCAATATTAAACATCAACCATCTTCGTGATGTTATATGTTATAAATTCATGACCCTGGTCTTTACTGCAGTTTAAAATGTTTGTCTCCTCTGATTATTTAATTCCTTACTATAACATGGTACCAGAAGTAAAACGATAGATGTAGGAGATATATTAGGTAAAATATATTAGGTATTCCTAACGAAGGGCTTTTGCCCGAAACTTCGATTTTCCTGCTTCTCCGATGTTGCCTGAACTGCTGTGCTTTTCCAGCACCACTCTAATCCAGAATATGAGATATAATACTGTACATAAAATTCAATGGGCAAAGAGGATTTCATTTTTCTCTTGAAGATTCAAATATTCTACAGCTCGTAACAGGAAAACCTTGATGTATGTCTGTTAAGCTTCGAGCTGCTGTAGATATCCCTGGCACACATGCATAGAAATTCCCTAGCAAGTTTAAACTTCCATTGGGCTGGTGTGTGCAGGGCCTTCCACAAATTCCAGAAACTGTGAATTCAGAATTGGAGACTTGTCAGATACACAGGACATCTTTGGATATTTATTTTGAAAGTATTATGTTGTTTAATACTTAGTTCAAATCATAGATTATCCAGCATTACTGAACTAAGCACCACAACTGTAATGACCCCCACCATTCTCCCACATCAACATGGCCCGACTACTGCCCTGTCATTACCACTTCAAAGATTTTCATGGTTGAAGAGTGTGGTGCTGGAAAAGCACAGCTGGTCAGGCAGCATCCGAGGAGCAGGAGAGTCGATGTTTAGAGCATATGCTGTTCATCAGGAATGAGGGGGGTGGCCTAAGGGGGCTGAGAGATAAATGAGAAGGGGGGGTGGGGCTGGGAGGAAGGTAGCTGGGAATATGTTAGGTAGATGATTTAGGGTAAAGGTGAAATCTCAGAGAGGAGAGTGGACCGAACAGGTGGGAAGGAAGATGGATAGGTAGGACAGTTCAAGAGGGCGGTGCCAAGTTGGAGGGTTGGATCTGGGATAAGGTGGGGAGAGGGAAATGGAGAAACTGGTGAAATCCACATTGATCCTATGTGGTTGGAGGGTTGCAAGGCGAAAGTTGAGGCGTTCTTCCTCCAGGCATCAGGTGGTGGGAGTTTGGTGGTAGAGGAAGCCCAGTACTTGCATGTCCTTGGCAGAGTGGGAGGGAGAGTTAAAGTGCTCAGCCACAGGGCGGTGGAGTTGTTTAATATGTGTACCAGAGATGATTTCTGAAATGTTCCGCAAGTTGGCGTCCTGTCTCCCCAGTGTAGAGGAGACAACATCGAGAGTGACGGACACAGTAGATGGAGTGTGTGGAAGTACAGATAAATCTCTGTCAGATGTGGAAGAATCCTTTGGGACCTTGGACAGAGGTGAAGGGAGAGGTGTGGGTGCAGGTTTTCCACTTCTCGTGATGGCAGGGGAAGGTGCCGGGAGTGGAGGGTGGGTTGGTGGGGGGGTGTGGACCTAATAAGAGAGTCACTCCGGAATGCAGATAGGGGTGGGGACGGAAATAAACCCCTGGTGGTGCGGTCTGTTTGTAGGTGGCAGAAATGGCAGAGGATGAAGCAATGTATTCAGAGGTTGATGGGGTGGAAAGTGAGGACCAGAGGTTCTGTCCTTGTTGTGAGTGGAGGGATGGGGTTCAAGGGCAGAAATGCAGGAAGTGGAGGAGATGCAATAGAGGGCATTGTTGACCACGTGGGAGGGTAAGTTGCGGTCTTTGAAGAAGGAGGCCATCTTTTTTTTTTAGATTACTTACAGTGTGGAAACAGGCCCTTCGGCCCAACAAGTCCACACCGACCCACAGAAGCACAACCCACCCAATCCCCTACATTTACCCCTTTACCTAACACTACGGGCAATTTAGCATGACCAATTCACCTAACCTGCACATCTTTGGACTGTGGGAGGAAACCGGAGCACCCGGAGGAAACCCACACAGACACGGGGAGAATGTGCAAACTCCACACAGTCAGTCACCTGAGTCAGGAATTGAACCCAGGTCTCTGGTGCTGTGAGGCAGCAGTGCTAACCACTGTGCCACCGTGCCACCTGACTCCCCTTCCTTCTCCTTGAAAACCTTCAGGAGCTGTTCGCACTGCTTCACGCTTCTGAAGGTCACATCGAAGTAGCCTGCCCCAGGGAAATCCTGCAGGCAGTACACATCCGCTGCTGCAAGCCTGCAACACTCCAGCAGAACTTTCTTCCCAGTGTTCTTTGGTGGAATTGGTTCTCCTGGGCTCAGATGTGGTGGAGGCGGATAAATTAGGAATATGGGATAGTGTTTTTACAGGAGGCAGGGTGAGAGGAGGTATAGTCCAGGTAGTTGTGGGAGTTGGTCAGTTTGTAGTAGATGTCCGTGTTAAGTCGGTCACCAGAAATTGAAATGGAGAGGTCCAGGAAGGAGAGGGAGGTGTCCGAGATGGTCCAGGTGAACTTGAGGACAGGGTGGCAGGTGTTTTTACCATCCCCCAGCCCAGCCCTGCAATGTTTTTACCATGTCCCCTAGACCCAGCCCTGCTGTATTTTTACTGTCCCCCCCAGACCACCCCCTCACTGACGATGAACGATCAGTCCTCAGTAAAGGCCTCACCTTCATCCTCCTACGCTCCCGGATCAATGAGTTTAACACACTTTGTGACATTTAATTTTCTTCAGCCGCCTCCCCTCTCCGTGCGTACCTTTTCCATCAGGACTCCCGCCCACCCTCCAAGGAAGCCTTCTACCCCTCCAACACACCCCATCTACCTGGACACTCTGTGCTGGTCTGTTACCTGCCCTTGATCTCTTCATTTACAGCTGCCTTCGTGACATTGACTGCCTCAGCCTGTCCACCCCTCACCCACTCCAACTTCTTACCCTTGCAACGCGCAGCCTTCCATTCCCTCCCACTCCAACCCCAGCCTTACTATCAAACTAGCAGACAAGGTGGACTCAGTGGTAGTTTGGTGCACAGACTTCCACTCTGCTGAAGCTAGGTGTCAACTTGCAGACACTTCCTTCTATTGCCCCCTCGAACTTGACCTCACCTCCCATCACCAAACCATCATCTCCCAGACTATCCAAAACCTCATCACCTCAGGCGATCTCCCACCAATCACCTCCAACCTCATAGCCCGCCCAGTTCTACTTCCAACCTGAAATTCACAAACCTGACTGCCCCAGTTGACCCATCATCTCAGCCTACTCCTGCCCCACCGAATTTACCTCTGCATACCTTGACACTGTCCTGTCCCCCTTGGTCCAGGAACTCCCCACATACATTCGGGACACCACCATAATCCCTCCACCTCCTCTATGACTTTTGTTTGCCTGGACCCCAACACCTCATCTTTACCATGGACATCCAGTTCCTGTATATCCATCCACCATGATGAAGGCCTCCAAGACCTCCATTTCTTCCTCTCTCGCTGACCTAACCACTACCCTTCCACTGGCACACTCACTTGATTGATTGAACTGGTCCCCACCTTCAATAATTTCTCCATAGAATCCTCCCACTTCTTCAGACTAAAGGGGTAGCCATGGGCAGCTGCATGGGCCCTCACTATGTCTGCCGCTTTGTCGGTTACATGGAACAATCCATCTTACACAGCTACACTGGCACCATTCCCCACCTCTTCCTCTGCTACATCAACTGTGCTCCCACAAGGAGGCTGATCAGTTCATCAACTTCACTAACACCTTCCAGCCTGACCTCAAGTTCACCTGGACCATCTCAGGCACCTCCCTCTCCTTCCTGGACCTATTCATCTCCATTTCCAGTGATCGACTTAACACGGACATCTACTATAAACCCACCGACTCCCACAACTACCTGGACTACACCTCCTCCTTCCCTCCCTCCTGTAAAAATGCTTATTTCCAAATCCTCTGCCTTTAGCGCATCTGCTCCCAGGAGGACCAATTCCACTGTAAAACATCCCAGATGGCCTCCTTCTTCAAAGAGCGCAATTTCCCTCCCACATGGTTGACGATGCCCTGCAACGCATCTCCTCCACTTCCTGCACCTCTGCCCTTGAACCCCACCCCTCCAGACGCAATAAGGACAGAAATCCCTGGTCCTCACCTTCCCCTCCTACAAACCTCTGGATACAACACTTCATCCTCAGCCATTTCCACCACCTACAAACAGACCCCACTACCAGGGATACATTACCCTCACCGCCCCTACCTGCATTTCAGAGAGTCCATTCTCTCCGCAACTCTGGCATCCCTCACCAACCCATCCTCCACTCCTGCCACCTTCCCCTGCCATTGCAAGAAGTACAAAACCTGCACCCATACCTCCCCACTCACCTCCTTCCAAGGCCCCAAAAGATCTTTCCACATCTGATAGAGATTTGTCTGTACTTCCACACATTTCATCTGCTGTGTTCCATTGCTCTCGATGTGGTCTCCGCTACATTGGGGAGACAGGACACTAACTTGTGGAACGTTTCACAGAACATCTTTGGGACACACTCACTAAACAACGCCATCTCCCAGTGTCTGAACACTTTAACTACCACTCCCACTCCACCAAGGACATGCAAGTCCTGGGCCTCCTCCATAGCCAAAATCTCACCTCATCTTCTCCACCCATACGGAATCAATGTGGATTTTACCGCCAACATACATTTGTTTCATTTTGAAAACACAATATGAGCCTGCTCTGTCTTCTGGGATAAATATTTTTTTTACCAGAAATCTTATTAAATGTTCATGGAAAATGGCAAAGAGTCATTCCTTTGGCAGAGTCACTGACCTTTGTAAAATCCTCATTAAGAGCAAAGAAATGCTAAACTGAATGCCAAACTTAATGTGTAAATTCTTTAACTGAACTATTTTTATATTTTTCAGCATAAATATTACTTTCTGTATGAGTCTGAAGTTACTGACAAGATATTTTAATGCATTTTTGTCACATGGAAGTAATTCAGTATTAATTCCTGATTAGTTGCAATCTCAAGGTGAAAATGCATGCCAGGAATTGAATTAGGTATGTACAGTACCATCTGATAGGTTATCCAGTTCAGAACAAGAGTATCAAAATTGTTTGTTTTTTTTGAGCACCTACATTCAGCTTGATCAGTGTTGATATTGATGTTAAGAGAAATGCTTTTTAAAAAGTGCAATAGGTTTGTTCTGTTTGAATAAGGTAAATATGAAATTGCTGTTGTCCCAGAGGGCCATAGGGCTTCTCTCTCATCAAAGAGATAATTGGTTGTGGTTTAAACTAAGAATCACCATCAGGTGAGGGGAAAGGTCCTTCACGCTGGCTGGGAATTGAACTCATGCTGCTGGTCCAGCCAACTGAGTTAACTGACCTCCATTCTGTTTGAATACCCATTCGTGACTAAACATGTGTGTTCAGTCGAATAAAAATTAATATCAAAGCTACAAGAATGATGTTGAAACATATTCCTAACATTGCAAAAAGTTCAGTAGGTGATGGTGAAATATTCTATATAATTATTGAAACTACAGAGCTATTTGAAAGCAAGGGACTGATATGTTTTGCAGGTCTGGCAGCATCTGTGGAGAGAAATTGGAGTTAACATTTCAGGTCCAGTGTTGCTTCCTCAGAACTGATGGTAGCTAGGAAATGTTGGTTTATATACATAAGATAGGATGGGGGAGGGGGTCAGGATGAGAGTGTTGGGTGGAGAGAGTCTGGTTTGGTCTATTGGAAGTAGGGCTAGTGTTAGGTCCAATTGTGGAGGGTGAGGAGTGGGATATTATGGATCAGTCTAGTAGAGGGGGAATCTGAGGTCAGATCAGCAAAGTGGGTCCAGGCTGGTGGAGAAGCAGGTGCATGGTTTTGGGTCCCAAGATAGGGGTGGTGTCAGGCAGTTCTTTGGGATCATGCTACAATAGGAATTCCACAGGGTCTCTAAGTATAACTCCCATCCATGCCAGAATAATGAGTGCCTGACTAGCAGAAAGTTCAGGTCATTATTTATGTGAATTTATTTATTTATTTACAGAATTAGAACCCACGAATCAAGGACTAACATAAAAAAAGAAAGCAAACTGATACGAATAAGTAAAACTAAATTGCTCAAGTCGTTTTTTGAGCATCTTGTTAGCCACCAGACAGCCAGTTAGCTCAGTTGGCTTCATGGAAAAACACTAACAGCATAGATTTGATTACCCTGTATTTGCTGAGATAAACTTGGACCTGACTCCTCGCCTTACCTAATAGCAAAATTGCGTAATAAGGTAGTGGTTTGGTGGTCCTTGATTGACTAAGGAGAAGAATGTTAATATCTGGAGAAGAGATGTGCATGTCCACTGTGTACGGTTCTGGTCATTTCACGAAGGAAAGGATGTGATTGCACTAAGGAGGGTGAAAAGAAGATACACTAGATTGTCCAGGCTGGAACTATTCAGCTATGAAAAGGGATTAAATAAGAATAGGTCTGGTCTGCAAGTTAAAGTTCTAAATTCGGACAAGGCCCCCCCACGTTTGATAGTCTTGGACAGGAACTTTTAAAACTTGATTGGGGGAGTCTGTTTACAGGCATAGAGACATCTGACAAATGGGAGGCTTTCAAAGTAAGTTAATGAGAGTTCAGGGCCAGCATGTTCCTGTTAGAGCATATTCCTGGCAGGAGTAAGGAACCCTGGATGACTAGAGTTATTGAGGCCTTGGTCAAGAAAATGAAGGAGGCATATGATATGTATAGGTAGTAAATTCCTTGAGGAGTATAGAGGATGTAGGAGTATACTTGAGAGAAATCAGGAGGGCTAAAAGGGGACACGAGATGGCTTTGAAATATAAAGTAAAGGAGCATCCATTCTACATGCACATGAAGGGCAAAGGAGGGGATAGGGAGAGCATAGGGCCGCTTAAAGATCAACAAGGTCATCTATGTGTGAAGCCACAAGAGATGGGTGAGATCCTAAATGAATATTTCTCATCAGTATTTAAAGTTGAGAAAGGCATGGATGCTAAGGAACTTGGGGAAATAAATAGTGATGTCTTGAAGAGAGTCATTATTTAATGAAGACTGCAATGAAATGCCTGGGAACTACAGACCGGTGCATTTAAGCTTAGAGGGGATTTTGAGAGACTGGATCCACGAGCATTTGAAGAGTCAAGGACTCGTTTGGGATAGTCAGCTTAGCTTTGTGCTTGGGAAGTTGTGTTTCACGGATTGTTTTGAAGGTGTGACTGAAAAAGTAGATGAGGGCAGTGTGGTAGACGTTGTTACATGAATTTTAGCAAAGCCTTTGACAAGGTACCACTTCATAGGTTGTTACATATGATTAAATCTCACAGGATCCAGGGAGAGCTAGCCATTGTATTTGGGAAGGCAAAAGTGAGGACTGCAGATGCTGGAAACCAGAGTTTAGATCAGAGTGGTGCTGGAAAAGCACAGCAGGTCGGGCAGCATCCGAGGAGCAGGAAAATGGACATTTCGGGCAAAAGCCCTTCATCAGGAATGGCTTGATGAAGGGCTTTTGCCGAAATGTCAATTTTCCTGCTCCTTGGATGCTGCCTGACCAGCTGTGCTTTTCCAGCACCACTCTGATTTAAACAAAAAATTTATTTGGAAAGGCAAGAACTGATTGGGGATAGTCAACATGGCTTTGTGCATGGGAAATCATGTCTCACAAACTTGATTGAGTTTTCTGAAGAAGTAACAAAGAGGATTGATGAGGGCAGAGTGGTAGATGTGATCTATATGGACTTCAGTAAGGCGTTCAACAAGGTTCCCCATGGGAGACTGATTAGCAGGTTAGATCTCATGGAATACAGGGAGAACTAGCCATTTGGATACAGAACTGGCTCAAAGATAGAAGACAGAGGGTGGTGCTGGAGGGTTGTTTTTCAGACTGGAGGCCTGTGACCAGTAGAGTGCCACAAGGATCGGTGCTGGGTCCCCTACTTTTTGTCATTAACATAAACGATTTGGATGTGAGCATAAGAGGTACAGTTAATAAGTTTGCAGATGACACCAAAATTGGAGGTGTAGTGGACAGCGAAGCGGGTTACCTCAGATTACAACGGGATCTGGACCAGATGGGCCAATGGGCTGAGAAGTGTTAGATGGAGTTTAATTCAGATAAATGCGAGGTGCTGCATTTTGGGAAAACAAACCTTAGCAGGACTTATACACTTAATGGTAAGAACCTAGGGAGTGTTGCTGAACAAAGAGATCTTGGAGTGCAGGTTCATAGCTCCTTGAAAGTGGAGTCGCAGGTAGAGAGGATAGTGAAGAAGACATTTGGTATGCTTTCTTGGTCAGAGTACAGGAGTTGGGAGGTCATGTTGTGGCTGTACAGGACATTGGTTAGGCCACTGTTGGAATATTGCATGCAATTCTGGTCTACTTCCTATCGGAAAGATGTTGTGAAACTTAAAGAGTTCAGTAAAGATTTGAAAGGATGTTGCCAGGGTTGGAGGGTTTGAGCTATAGGGAGAGGCTGAACAGGCTGGGGCTGTTTTCCCTGGAGTGTTGGAGGCTGAGGGGCGATCTTTTAGAGGTTTACAAAATTATGAGGGGTATGGATAGGGTAAATAGGCAAAGTCTTTTCTCTGGTGTCAGGGAGTCCAGAACTAGAGGGCATAGGTTTAGGGTGAGAGGGGAAAGATATAAAAGAGACCTAAGGGGCAACTTTTTCACACAGGGTGGTACAGGTATGGAATGAGCTGCCAGAGGAAGTGGTCGAGGCTGGTATAATTGCAACATTTAAGAGGCATTTGGATGTGTATATGATAAGGAAGGGTTTGAGGGGTATGGGCTGGGTGCTGGCAGGTGGGAGTAGATTGGGTTGGGATATCTGGTCAGCATGGATGGGTTGGACCGAAGGGTCTGTTTCCATGCTGTACATCTCTATGACTCTATGTCTCTATAAAATTTGCTTGAAGCTAGAAGACAGAGCGTGGTGGTAGAGGGTTGTTTTTTGAACTGGAGACCTGTGACCAGCGGTGTGCCACTGGGATTGGTGCTGGATCCACTGTTATTCTTCATTTATAGAAATGATTTGGATGAGAATTTCAGAGGCATGGTTACTAAGTTTGTAGATGACTCCAAAATTGGTCGTATAGTGGACAGTGAAGAAGGTTATTTGGGAATGTAGTGAGATCTTGATCAACTGGGCCACTGGGCTAAGGAATGGTAGATGGAGCTTAATTTAAATAAATGCAAAATATTGTAGTTTGGTCGGTCAAACCAGGGCCAAACTCACACCGTCGGAGCCCTGGGGAGTGTTATCGAATGAAGAGATCTAATAGTATGGATTCATACCTCCTTGATAGTTGGGTCACAGGTAGACAGGGTGGTGAAGAAGCCTTTCAACATACTTGCTTTCATTAGTCAGAGCATTGACTTGGGACATCTCGTTACAGTTGTACAAGAGATCGGTGAGGCCATATTTTGAATACTGCATGCAGTTCTGGACACCCTGCTACAGAAAGGCAATTATCTAGAAAGAGTGGAGAAAAGATAGACTCAGATGCTACCTTGACTGGGAGATTTGAGTTATACGGAAAGGCTAAATAGGCTAGAACCTTTCTTCCGTGCAGTATAGGACTTTATGGAGGTCTATAAAATCATGAGAGGCAAAGATAAGATAGACAGCCAACAGCTTTTCCCTGGTAGCAGAATCTAAAATTAGAGGGTATAGGTTTAAGGTGAGAGGAGAAAGATACAAAAGGATTTTTTCACATAGAGAGGGTTGTGAGTGTCCGGAACGGGCTGCCTCAGGTCATGGTGGATTGTCATTTAAGAAACATTTGGACAGATAAATGGATGGGATAGCCATGGAGTGGTATAGATCAAAGATAAATAAATGGGACCAATTTAGTTGCGAAAACTGGGCAATGTGGACAAGTTGGGTCAAAGGGCCTATTTTCACGCTGCAAACCTCTGTGACTCTAAGTGTTCTGAAGAAGGGTCATTGGACACGAAACATTAACTCTGTTTCTCTCCAGGGATGATGCCAGACCTGCTGAGTTTCTCCATCTTTTTCTGTTTTTGCTTTTGATAAACTGACATTGGTTTCATCAGTGAAGAGAAAGCTAAAGGGATCTAAATGAGGTGTCCAAAGTTATAAGGGACATAGATAGGGTACATAGTGTTTGAAACTTTTCCCCTTAAGTAGAAGTCTCAAAAACCTGGGACACAGTTTTAAAATAAGAAACGAAGCATTTAGAAAGGATTTGAGGAAAATTATTTTCACACAAAGGGTAGTGGGCACGTCGAACTCATTGCCTAAAAGGGTGCTTGAGGTGAGAACGCTTAAGCAATATTTAGATAATCACTTGAACTAGCGGGGCTGTAGGCCAAGTACTGGAAAATTGGACTAGAATAGATATTGCTTAATGACTGGCATAGATACAATGGGCTCTGTTGTTAAGTACTCTATGACATTAAGTAACCATCATTTTGTTTTTTTGTTTACTTGCATAGAACATAGAATGTTACAGCGCAGAATAGGCCATTCAGCCCTTGATGTTGTGCTGACCTGTGAAATTAAGGTGATACCTATCTAACCTACACTCTTCCATTATTATCCAGATGTATGTCTTATGCCCATTTAAATGCCCTTAACGTCGGCGAATCTACTACTGTTGCAGGCAGGCTGCTCCACGCCCCTACTATTTTCTGAGTAAAGAAACTACCCCTAAATCTATCCTAAATCTGTCCTAAATCTATCACCCCTCAATTTAAAGCTATGTCCTCTCATGCTAACCTTCACCATCTGAGGAAAAAAACTTTCTGTTCATCCTATCTGTCCCTCTGATTATCTTACACGTCTTGATTAAGTCACCTGTCAACCTTCTTCTCTCCTATGAAAATAGCCTCAGTTCCCTCAGCCTTTCCTCATAAGATCTTCCTTCCAGACCAGGCAACATCCTAACAGATCTCTTCTGAACCTTTTCCAAAGCTTCCACATCCGTCCTATGATGCGGTGACCAGAACTGTATGCAATACTCCAGGTGTGGCCTTACCAGTGTCTTGTTCAGGAGAAGCATGACCTCATGGCTCTGAAACTCAATCCCCCTACCAATAAACGCCAACACACCATATGCTTTCTTAACAACCCTGTCAACCTGGGTGGCAACTTTCAGGGATTTGTGCACCTGGATACCAAGATTTCTCTGTTCTTCTATCAGTAGCCCAGTACTCTTCATTCCTGTTACTTCTTCCGAAGTGAACTACCTCACACTTTTCCACATTAAACTCCATTTGCCACTTCCCAGCCCAGCTCTGCATCTTATCTATGTCTCTCTGGAACTCACAACTTCCTTCGGCAGTACCCACAACTATGCCTACCTTAGTGTCATCTGCAAATTTACTAACCCATCCTTCTATGCCCACATCTAAATCATTTATAAAAAATGACAAACAGCAGGGGCCCCAAAACAGATCCTTGCGGCACACCACTGGTAACTGAGCTCCAGGATGAACATTTCCCATCAACCACCACCCTCTGTCTTCTTTCAGCTAGTCAATTTCTGATCCAAACCACTAAATCATCTTCAATCATGAAACTTCCTATTTTGTGCATTAGCCTACAGTATGGAACCTTATCAAACATCTTACTGAAATCCATATACACCACATCAACTGCTGTACCTCCATCCACCCATTTTGTCACCTTCTCATGGAACTCAATAAAGTTAATCAGGCATGACCTACCCTTCACAAAACTGCTGACTATCCCTAATCAAGTTATTCCTTTCCAGATGATTATAAATTCTATCTCTTATTACATTTTCCAACACCTTACCCACAACCAAAGTAAGGCTCACTGGCCTATAATTACCAAGGTTGTCCCAACTTCTCTTCTTAAACAAGGGAACAGCATTTACTATCCTCCAGTCTTCTGGAACTACTCCTGTAGACAATGACAACATAAAGGTCAAAGCCAAAGTCTCTGTAATCTCCTCCCTTGCTTTTCAGAAAATCCAAGTATAAATCCCATCGGCCCAGTAGTCTTACCTGTTTTCAGATCTTCAAAGATTGCTAAAACGTCCTCTTTGTCAACCACAAACCATCTAATCTAGTAGCCTATATCTCTCTATTCTCACTAACATTGCATTTTTCCAATGTGAATGATATTTAGCTAATAAATTTAGGATTAGAAGCAAGGTCTGAGAAGGTCAAATAACATACAGCAAAAAAATTGCAACTTGTATATATTTTAGTTATCTTATGGTCTTAACACAATTGATAAAATATATTTTCCCTACAATTGTCAGATTAATGTCAACAATCCATCAACTATTAGCAATTGATTTTTCCATAGGTTAGTTTATTTAAAACAGTGAAGCACATTGCAAGTTATGAAGCATTGCAGGAAACCAATTGGTTTCTATTTCAGCAGTTTGCAGATAGAAAGCAGACTAACTGTTAGACAGAGTCACAACATTGTATACATTCAGTGGAAAGAGGAGCAGTGTCCCCATGACTTATCCTACCTGCCTATCATCTTTTCCATCTATCCACTCCACCCTCCCCCCTAACCTATCACCTTCATCCCCTCCCCCACCCACCTATTGTACTCTATACTACTTTCTCCCCACCCCCACCCTCCTCTCCACCCTTCAGGCTCTCTGCCTGTATTCCTGATGAAGGGCTTTTGTCCGAAATGTCGGTTCTCCTGCTCCTTGGATGCTGTCTGACCTGCTGCGCTTTTCCTGCAACACATTTTTCAGCTCTGATCTCCAGCATCTGCAGTCCTCACTTTCTCCTAGCTAATACACAAGAGCCAACTTTTGTACCAGAATAACCACTGACTGATCTTCTTCAACAGGTAGTTTAGAGTGGTGTAAATCTTTTTTGGCATTCCTTTTTTTTAGGAGCTTCCAAATCATTTTTAAATTTATGATTTTCCACCTTACATTCTTCTATTTCTATCAAGGTTTTAGCCTTTTTTTGGTGCAGTTTATATTCAGCCTTCATAACCTGTTCTAATAACTATCAGCCCTTTATTATTTTTGTTTTCTTTAATGCTTAAGCCTCATCCATTTGCTGTTTCAGTGTTTGTTGACTTTGTCCATGTTCTACACTAGAGCTTTATTCTGGCATCTATTTCTGAAAGTACTCTCTCATAAATGAGTTCCTTTTGTAAAACTGTTCTGTACCCTGTGCTATACATCTCTTTCCCTTTTTTTGCATGGCAATGATTTTCTCCAGCACTGCTGTATGCATAGTCTAATGTTTCTTCAGCTGATCCTGCTTAGCCTGATTTGTTTGATTTGCAAGTTGCTCCAAATACACCTGTAAACTGCGGGAGTGATTGGAACAAGGTTGGCCAGGCGCATCTCACTGAGTATGAATTCCATGATTGGGGCTGTTAACCTGGGCCAATCAGGGAGTTCTTGCTGACAGATATAAATAGGAATGTTCAGGGAAAAAAAATAAACGGGAGTGTCAGAGGAAAAGAAAAAAAAATAAACAGGAGTGTCAGACATCCTGTTCACTCTGACTGCTGGCTCTGAGGGAGCTGAATCAGTGCCAGGGACTAAAAAAAACAGGAGTCGAGCATTGCCTTTGATGTGAAGGGCACTGCTTGTCACTGGCCACTTGGGTGTTTCCTTTCTTCCTGGTGGTGGAAACTGAAAAAAGATTCGTGCACCTTGTGTCTTTCACTGTGTCTAGAGAAAAGAGAAAGAAAAGAAAACAAACAGGAGTCTCCCAACACCCTTGAGTAGTTCAGGGAGAGGTGAGCGCTGCAGGGAGTGGAGTGAATTATTTCCCCCTCCAATTCTACTTTGATTTAATCCCTGCCCTCCCTTTCACTGTCTGATCACATTGCATTGCCCTTTGATGTCAAGGGCACTGCTTGTCACTGGCCACTTGGGTGTTTCTTTTCTTCCTGGTGCACCTTGTGTCTCTCACTGTGTCTGACACCTGCACACACACAACATGGGTGCTGGGGAAAAAAATAAGCATTACACAGTTAAGCGGTAGTGTAGTGGGTAAGAAAAAAAAGAAAAATATAAACAGGAGGTTCTGTTCACTCTGTTGGCTGGCTCTGAGGGAAAAAAAACATGAGTCTCAGGGATTCTCTTCACTCTAGTGACTGGCTCTGAGCTAGCTGCTCAGAGTCCATGCCCTGTGCACATTTAAATAAAGATTAAATAAATAAAATAATGATGATGGGAAACCAGCCTCTGTGGAGTTATTTCAATTGGCAATATTTTTCTCTCAGACTTTCAGAGTCAGTTAGCTCAATTGCTGGCTGGTCAGGTTTTGATAGGAGGTTATGTCAACAAAAAGTACCTGTAATCGCTTTAAGTGTGGTGACCCTCAGATTAAACTCATGACCAGTTGCTTTTCTACAACGAGAGAATGATCAATGTTAACTTTCACTTTCCTTTTCTGATGGATGAATGTGTCTGTACATTGCAACTAATGCAACAAATAAGTATGCATGCATACCTGTAATTGTTGTCCCATCAGTGTCAATGGTGTTGAACTTCCACTACATCCAGGCAGGGTGATTGTATAAGCACTCCAGTACTATTAATTCTGCATGTGGAATTAGTTTATCGTTATATACTCATTCTTTGGGTTTTGTCAACCTGTTCCATGTCTGTGGGAATATATCTTTTATAATTTGTAGCAGTAGTGTATTGGCACTTGTACCTGTATCAATCAGTAACAGACAGTCACTAGTTTTCTGAGTACAGATAATCTAAATTTTTGAAAACACTTCAAAGACTGTGATGACATTGATGTTTTGCACAAAATTGTGAAATGGGTTCACCATTCACTGTGTTCTCATAAATTCCCTCCTTAAAGGCATTGTGGTTAAACAGTAGGTGGACTGTAGCAGTTCAAGTAGGCAGATCGCCACCACCTTTTCAAGGGCAACTAAGGAGAGGCAATAAATGCTGGCCAGCCAGTGATGCCTACATCTTATGCTATGCACAGAGTCAGGTTCTGTTGTCATTCATGTCATGGGAATGTCTCTGACAGAATACTATGAGTGGTCTTTATAGTAGCTTGAAGGTACTTCATATGTGTGGTCTGTTTTGGTCAGTGCATGATTCCTTTACAGCTGCATAAGACCTTTCTCTGGTGCACTGCCTCTGCTAAAGACCCTTTCTGCCACATGCCTTGCAAAATTGTTTAAAATCTAGGTATTTCCTTAGTTCAGGAACAAGACCACATCTTTCACATGTCTTGCTTTATGTGGATGTTTGAGTGATTGTGTCAGCTGTGATGTTTGTACTTAGGACCTGTGAACTTTGTCAACCTGTACAGATTGCATTATTTTTATAACAATCTTTCAGTACTTCTTTGATGCTCTAAATCTTCAGTTTGACTTGCACATCTTTATAGGAAGTTTCCATGGAGGTGGATGCAATCACAAACTCAACAATTCTGTTTATAAGTTAACCATCCCAAAGAGATTCATGTATTTTATCTTCTGTCTAAATGTCATGAAATGTAGTTAATAAGTACAGAAATTTGATTGACTCCAACTTGGTTGTCTAATGTGGTCTGTATCTTTTGGGGATCTTTTACCTCTTGACAACTTTAAATCCTGACATGTTAAATCTATGCAATTCTGTATTCCCAGTTGCTAAACAAATCTTAATAACATAGAACAGTCCAGCACATTGCAGGCCCTTTGGCCCTTGATGTTGGCCGACCTTTTATCCTCCGCTACGATCAAACTAACCTACATATCTTTCATTATATTATTTTCCATGTGCTTATCCAAGAGTCGCTTAAATGTCCCTAATGTATCTGATTCTACTACCACCGCTGGCAGTGCTTTCCACATACCAACCACTCTGTGTAAAGAACTGACCTCTGATATCTCCCCTAAACCTTCCTCCAGCTACCTTAAAATTATGCCCCCTCATGATAGCCATTTCCACTTTGAGAAAATGTCTCTGGCTATCCATTCTATCTATGCCTCTCATCATCTTGTACACCTCGATCAAGTCACCTCTCATTCTTCTATGCTCCAATGAGAAAGCCCTATCTCCCTCCAACCTTTCTTCATAAGACATGCCCTCCAAGTAGGCAGCACCCTGGCAAATCTCCTCTGCACCCTCTCTAAAACTTCCACATCCTTCCTATAATGAGGTGACAAGAACTTAACAAAATATTCCAAGTGTGGTCTAACCAGGGCTGTATACAGCTGCACTTAACCTTGGGGCTTTTAAACTCAATCGCCCTGCTAATGAAAGCCAACACACCATACGCCTTCTTAACAACCCTATCAACTTGGGTGGCAACTTTGAAAGATCTATGGACGCAGACCCCAAGATCCCTCTGTTTATCAACACTGCCAAGAATCCTGCCTTCAATCCTATATTCTGCATTCAAATTCAACCTTCCAAAATAAATCACTTCACACTTTTCCAGTTGAACTCCATCTGCCTCTTACCAACCCAGTTCTGTATTCTGTCAATGTCCCGTTATAACCTACAACAGCCACCCACACTATTCACCACTCCATCAACCTTCGTGTTATCGGCAAACTTCCTAACCCACCCTTCCACTTCCTCATACAAGTCATTTATAAAAATCACAAAGCGTAGAGGTCCCAGAACCGATTCCTGTGGAACACCACTGGTTACCAAGCTCCAGGCTGAATATTTTCCATCTATTCCCACCTTCTGTCTTCAATTGGCCAGCCAGTTCTGTATTTGGATAGCCAGATTTTCCCTCTATCCCATGCCTCCTTACTTTCTGAATGAGCATACTATGGGGAACTTTATCAAAAGACTTGCTAAAATCCATGTACACCATATTCACTGCTCTACCTTAATTAATGTGTTTTGTCACATCCTCAAAGAATTCAACGAGGTTTGTAAGGTATGACCTGCCCCTCACAAAGCCATGCTGACTGTCTTTAATCAAGCTATAGTTTTCAAAGTAATCATAAATCCTGTGTCTCAAAATCCTCTCCAATAATTTGCCCACCATAGACTTAAGACTGATTGGTCTGTAGTTCCCAGGATTATCCCTATTCCCTTTCTTGAACAGGGAATAACATTTGTCAACCTCCAATCATCTGGCACGACTCCAGTAGACCGTAAGGATGTAAAGATCATCACCAAAGGTGCAGCAATCTCTGCCCTCACTTCCTGTAGTAACCTAGGGTATATCCTTTCTGGCCCAAGGGACTTATCTACTCCTACATTTATCAAAATTTTCAGCACATCCTCCTTCTTAACATCAACCTGTTTAAGCATATCAGTCTGTTTCACACTGTCCTCAGAAACGTCAAGGTCCCTCTCAGTAGTGAATATTGAAGCAAAGTGTTCATTAAGGACCTCCCCTACCTCCTCTGATTCCAGGCACAAGCTCCCTCCACTATCCCTGCTCAGCCCTACGTTTACTCTGGCCATCCTCTTGTTCCTCATATGAGTATAGAATGCCTTAGGATTAATGGTTTGATTTTCTATATTAGATACACCTAGACCTAAAACATCAGCTGTGAATGTTGTTTAAGATTTTGAGTTCTGTTAACAAGCTGACAGGTAATTAAAAGGTTCTACTGAATCTCATACAATCAATGTCAAACTAATAGTTTTCAAATGTGCAAGAAAAAACTATAGTCAGGCACCTTACTTAAAAACTAGTTCATGATACTTCACTAAGTTTATATTTCCATTATTTTTCCTTAGCTTGCCGCATGAATCAACTTGTCTATTTTAATCTGCTTCCGTCCATCTCTTTCTCCCTATATTTGAAGAACTATGAAGCTTATATGTTTTGCAATATTGTCTAATTGTTTTGTCCAGCAGCAAGAATTTTATGTCATAATCTTTTTAGTTATGTAGAAGTTTGCATTAGTTAAGAAAGCAAATTTTGTTCTTATAACACAGCCACCACACTTCACCTCAAATGAGTAAATCCAGCTGCTGCTCTTGAGGCTGCATGTGCTACAGCTTTATTTCCCAACAGAAAACGATGAATTCCTGCAGCAAGGTAAAAGGTGGAATAAAATTCAGTAATTTAATTGAGTTTGTACTGCTGTTGAGGAGCTTTGCATTCAAAAAGAAATTGAAGTCACAAGCCCTGTGACCTTATTCCTGTTGCTAATGAAGAACTTATGCACAGCACTCTCACAACTTTCTAATTTTATTTCCACTGGTAGGCAAGGATATTGGAAAATAATTATCTCAGTCTACTTAATCAAAAATCAGCGACAAGAGACAAACGTCGTAAGCCTCTCAAACAATTCAAAGCAGCCTAAAATTAGATTAATTGACACTTCTCCAGATTTACTATTTGTCTAACTTGATAAATGTTCTGCCACTATTCAAATGCTACCACTTAAAAGTGCTTTATCTTTAAAATCTTATGCCCATCATCCATCCAAAATTCACAATTGTTTACAAAGGCATTTGTAATAATTGAGCACATGGATCTTAGTGATTTAAATGTCACATCCCAATGATTTATGGTTATCTTTGATTTGATTTATTGTAGTCACATGCACCTAAGTACAGTGAAAACTTCTGTTTTGCAAGCAATACAGACAGATCATAGCAAACAAGGACATAGAGATGGGTGCTTAGGCAGAATGAGGCATACAAGGTTATGGAAGTGAGGACTGCAGATGCTGGAGATCAGAGCTGAAAAATGTGTTGCTGGAAAAGCGCAGCAGGTCAGGCAGCATCCAAGGAGTAGGAGAATCGATGTTTCGGGCATAAGCCCTTCTTCAGGAATCCATTCCTGAAGAAGGGCTTATGCCCGAAACATCGATTCTCCTGCTCCTTGGATGCTGCCTGACCTGCTGCGCTTTTCCAGCAACACATTTTTCAGCATACAAGGTTATGGATAATACAGGAGGTGCACAAAGAAAGATAACATTAGCATGATCAATATTATTTGAAGTTGGAACTGACCATTCAGCAGTCTAATAACAGCAAGGAAGAAGCTATTCTCGAACCTGTTGGTGCATGTGTTCAAGCATGTGTTCAAGCTTCTGTGTCTTCTGCCTGATGGAAGAGGTTGAAAGAGCGCATTACTGGGGAGGGAGGGTTCTTTGACGATGTTGGCAGCCTTTCTGAGGCAACAAGAAGTGTAAATGGAGTCCAAGGATGGGAGGTTGGTTGGTGATGATTTGGGCTGTGAACACAACTTTCTGTAGTTTCTTATGATCCTGGCCAGAGCAATTACCATACCAGGCTATTGTGCACTCACACTTCCTGTGGTGGATCTGTAAACGTTGGTGACGCTCCTTATGGACGTGCTGAATTTCCTAAGCTGCTTTTTGCCTTGACCATCACAACTGTGTGGGAGGCCCAGGACAGATGGTTGGCTGTAATCACTTTAGGAACTTGACACGCTTGACCCTCTCCACCTCAGTTCCGTTGATATAGATAGGGGTGTGTCCTCTTCCTTTCCCTCCTGAAGTCAATGATCAGTTCTTTTGTTTTGCTGATATTGACAGAGAGATTGTTATCACTGCATCATAACACCAAGCTCTTTATCTCCTTCCAGTCTTCTTACCTTGTGCTACATAACTTAGTGCACTGTCTCTCACCCCCTTAACAAAAAAACAGAAAGGATACATTAATTTGAAAAATATGAATTGGACTAACTAATATTCAGGCATAGTTCTAACAACTCTGACAAAATTGGCCATTTCAGGGTGCATGCTTATTGAAGTGCCTCTTAACATATATTGTGAGCAAATCATGTTATATAATCGTTAGCTTAAACCACTTATATACTGACATCTAATTTGCTGCTGAACACAACATCAGTATTAATCATTATTATATGTTTACAATCTATGACATGCAGCAATGATTCCATGCAGCTATATACTATGGCATTTCTGCCCTCAAGTGGTTACACTTAGTACAAACCCATTACAACATTACTTTTTTCAAATACTTTTCTTTTTAAATAAAAAAAAGTATGGTTTTTTTGTGTTTGGATGTGGAAGGTTGCTCATTTGCAGGACAGATTTGAAAGCACCAGGGTGTATGCACCCTGGAAACACACATGTCAACTGTGAAAAGCTTAATATTTGTAATTTATGGACTGTGACTCAGAAATCCCTCTTCTGTAGCTTTCTGTATTGAAATAAATTCAGCACCAATACTCTTCATACCAAAGGATTCTGAAGAAGAGTTGTACTCAAATTGAAATATTAATTCTGTTTCTCCTTCCTTAGATGTTGCCAGATCTGCTGAGTTTTCTCAGCATTTTCTGTGTTTGTTTCAGTCTCTCCCTTGCTGCTGTTCCAGCTCCTGGATCTGGTGACCAGGCCAATTGTAGTATAAAAGATTACTTCGTTATATGCAAATATGACATAATATACATCATCAAAGGTGATGCAGTGTCCTGTCACATTGTTATGCTGTTGCAAGTCAAATTCCCTGTTAGATGACGTTTCTCTGTTAGTGATGTCTGCAAATAAAAGTTAAAAGTTTTCAAGCTTCTTCACCAGACTATGTAGAAATGCTTTGGTCACACAAGAACAGTCTAAGAGAACAACCTTTGACATCCAGTAGATGCCATCAAAATTAGTGGTGTAGTGGACAGTGAAGAAGATGACCTCAAAGTACAAAGAGACCTTGATCAGATGAGCAAATGGGTTGAGGAATGGAAGATGGAGTTTAATTTATATGAATGTAAAGTGCTACATTTTAGTAAGGCATTTCAGGAAAGGACTTACAGAGTTAATAGTAAGATAGAGTCATAGAGATGTACAGCATGGAAACAGACCCTTCGGTCCAACCCGTCCACACCGACCAGATATCCCAACCCAATCTAGTCCCACCTGCCAGCACCTGGCCCATATCCCTCCAAACCCTTCCTATTCATATACACATCCAAATGCCTCTTAAATGTTGCAATTGTACCAGCCTCCACCACATCCTCTGGCAGCTCATTCCATACACATACTACCCTCTGCGTGAAAAAGTTGCTCTTTGGGTCTGTTTTATATCTTTCCCCTCTCACCCTAAACCTATGCCCTCTAGTCCTGGACTCCCCAACCCCAGGGAAAAGACTTTGTCTATTTATCCTATCCATGCCCCTCATAATTTTGAAAAACCTCTATAAGGTCACCCCTCAGCCTCTGACGCTCCAGGCAAAACAGCCCCAGCCTCTCCTGTAGCTCAGATCCTCCAACCCTGGCAACATCCTTGTCAATCTTTTCTGAACCCTTTCAAGTTTCACAACATCTTTCCGATAGGAAGGAGACCAGAATTGCACACAATATTCCAACAGTGACCTAACTAATATCCTGTACAGCCGCAACATGACCTCCCAACTCCTGTACTCAATACTCTGACCAATAAAGGAAAGCATACCAAACGCCTTCTTCACTATCCTATCTACATGCGACTCCACTTTCAAGTATCTATGAACCTGCACTCCAAGGTCTTTTTGTTCAGATCCTGAACAAAGAGACCTTGGGGTGCAGGTTCATAATTCTTTGAAAGTGGAGTTGCAGGTAGACAGGGTAGTGAAGAAGTCCTTTAGTGCAC
Organism: Chiloscyllium punctatum; assembly: GCF_047496795.1. NCBI lineage: Eukaryota > Metazoa > Chordata > Chondrichthyes > Orectolobiformes > Hemiscylliidae > Chiloscyllium > Chiloscyllium punctatum. Next base: position 17,139,237 of record NC_092743.1, read on the forward strand.
TTGCCCTTATTGGTCAGTGCATTGTGTATAGAAGTTGGGATGTCATGCTGTGGCTGTACACATTGCTTAGGCCACTTTTGGATTACTGCATTCAACTTTAGTCTCCCTGCTGTAGGAAAGATGTGAAACTTGAAAGATTTGAGAAAAGATTTACAAGGATGTTGCCAAGGTTAGTGTCTTTGAGCTACAGGGAGAGACTCTATAGGCTGGGCTATAGGGATGACCTTATATTTAAATTATAGTGCTGTATAAAATCATGAGGGACATGGATTGGGTGAATTGCCAAGGTCTTTTCCCAGAGTGAGGGAATCCAAAACTAGAGGCCATAGTGAGAGAGGAAAGGATCTAAGGGGCAACCTTTTCATGCAGATTGTGTTGAGTGTTTGGAATGAGCTACCAGGTGGGAGAGGATAGTATAATAACAACATTGTAAAAGACATCTAGATGGGTGCATGAATTGGAGTTCAGAGGGATATGGGCCAAATGCTGGCAAATGGGACGAGATTAATTTTGGATATCTGGCTGGTATGGATGAGTTGGGCCAAAGGATCTTTTTCTGTGCTGTACATCTCTATGATTCTAATAATATAATTATCACAGTGCTTTCCTTGCAATGAATGAAAATAATTACTTTAAGTGGTTCTTAGGTCTAATCTGTGCAAATTTTTAATATCTAAATACATGGGTGCCACTCCTAAAAAGTTATACCTAGCGCAGTCACCAGCTCACAAAGAAAGGTCTAAAGAAAGTAAAGCAGTGCAAAATTTGGGAGAAAGAAATCTGTTTAATTAGATACAGATGCGGAACTGAGGAGTGTGAACCTATTATTGGAACATTGTGGAATACAGCTGATGATGCATTGAAAATCTTGCAAATGCAAATAAATTGTAGCTTGGGTATGAGAAATTCTGAATGTCTGTCTATGAAACAATATCCATTTGTTTAATTTAAATTACATTACAATTTTAATTTTTTTTTACTTTACAAGAATAAGAAGAAAGGGTTCGTTCAAACATGTATTGAGGGTCTTCCCTTCATCTTTGTACTTTTGGTTATAATTCTGTTTATATTATATATTAAAGGTTTCTGTTAGTCCCATTAAAATTCCCAGTAAATATAGTTCAGTATGTAAAGGACTGATATAAACTTAATGCCTGTGCCAAAATATCATGATCATTCCACATTTTAACAAATTTTCTTCAGCAATTGTATTATGGCCCAATAATTTCAGAAACACTACAGGAATATATTAAAATATGTCTGTCTATTTCTATAGAATTTTCTATTATAGTTTTCACCATTTAATTACAAATTGAGTGGAAATTTCAACCTAAATCCATGCTGATGTGAATTTGATTGCTCTAGCTGGATAAGCTAAACATTTAGATTAATTGGAAACATCTGTAAGATTTTGTTGGAAGTGAGTTAGGAATGACTTCAATTTATTACAGCAAGAAAAGAATATATATTGATTTGGATTTCACCCAGAGTTTCAAGTTAGATAAACATGGATCACTCTTTCTTCAAATAAATTTCTGAGTCAAAAACCAATAGAATGTACTTTGACTTCTTTGGGTCTGTTTTGAGGAATACAATAGATGATAGGAACTGGTTAGCTCAGTTGGTTACATGTCTCGCATCTGGGTTCAGAATAACAACCCATAGTACAGGTTTGACCCCTGTTCTGTCTGAGATGTGTTCTGGACCTGTCTCCATTCTTTGCATTTGAGAGTTGAAAAAGCTGCCAAGAAAATGACTCAGGATAAGCATTAGCAGACAAGGGCCTTATTACAGGCAGAGCACACATGACAATAATAGGTTACAGAGGACCCTACTGGTAATGGAACAATACTTTGAACCAGGTATCAGCATTATTATAACACAGGGATTGATAACCTGATCAAAATATTTTTCAATTGTGCTTGACAAATTCTTAATTCTGTCACTTTAACTATTCAGAGAATCTTCTTAGGCATACCATGCAGCCTACAGATTCAAGCAAACTTTGCCTACATTTGTATCTCTGAACTTTACTACTTTCTATTATATCAACATTTACATTATCAGCCCCTTGTCATGATCCACAAGATTTTAAATGAAGGAATAAACACTTTTTTCAAGTATTAAAGACAATACTCATAGCAACAATCTAGTTATGAGCTGAGTTTAGCACTTAATATGAGTACACAAGTAATTAGTAAATGAAGCTTATTGAAGAAATAAATAGTAAATAATTGAGACAGTTCATGTACAACACAGTGATGGTGTAAATATTGAAGGTCTTGTATTGCAGATGTAGTGCCCATGCATCTAAGCCAGAAGCCTTTTGAGTTTCATGCCAGGAGTTGTTCGTCATGGAAGATTTATTCATAATGTGGCTGAACAGATTGATTGTGGGTCTGAAAATTCTTCAAGTATGCTTGGTGGCAGATGATACCGGCAAGAGAATTTTCTGGTCAGTCATTTTGCAGAAAGCAATGGCAAATGACTGCAGTACCTTGCCCATAAGAACAGACCAATCCGCTGGAAGCCCATGGCTCAATTCTTTTAAACTCAGATAGGAGTAAAGATAGACTGATATTTTAATATTAACTTGTTGCTGATTATAAATTTTGATTTAAGATATTTGTCTGAGATTGATATGGATGGGGAAACTAATTTAGGTCTAGACTCCTTAACTGACAAGTTAACAATGCAAAATTGCCAGTCTATTTATTTCACTCTATTTTAATGTGATTAGTAATATTTCTAGAAGTTATATGACCTCACTTTTGTGAGATGTTCAGAACTTCAGACACATTCAGTGCAATCAATCCATTGTTAAACCACATTACTATTTTCATATTAGTGTTATGCCCTGATACTGTTACTTCAGATGGTGGTTAAACTTCTAAAATATATTACACATGCAAAAGCTGCTCTGCATGCTTATTAAAGTATGCTGTATTGTCATTCAATTACTTCAACTATAATATGGAGGTAGAATCATAAGAACAGGAGTGTGTCATTCAGCATATTGAGCCTGCTCCATCATTTAATTAAATCAGCCACTACTGACATCAAACTAACAGGTCTAGTTCATTATAATAAAATAAAGAACTGTGGATGCTGGAGAGCTGAAACAAACAACACAGAACTTTCAGGAGAAACTCAGCAAGTCTGGCAGCCCACATTTTTTTTCATTAATCCTTTCCTGTTCACCAATTTATATAAACTTTCACAGTACACTCTCGTGTTTCTCACAAGCTTGCATTCACATTCTACCATTAATCGTGTAATAGCCAAGCTGTGATGTGAGGCCTAAGTGTTTACCTGAGAGGTCTTATTTTGGTTGCTACATTGGTTTAGTACTTGACTGTTTGTGAGATTTCTTAATAAGGAAGCTGAATTAATGATAACTTGTGATTTACTCATAACACTTGACCTCATCCTCACCAAACTGCATAACACAGATGCATCTGTCCATGACAGTATCGTTAAAAGTGAGCTTCACATAGTTCTGGTATGGACTAAGTTCCATCTTCTCCATTGTGTTGTGTGGTAATGTCATCATGGTAAAAGGGATAGACTTTAATAATTATCAACTCAGTGGCACACTGGTACAATGGTTACCTTTGCTGCCTTATAGTGCCAGGGACCCAGGTTAATTCCAGACTTGGGTCACTGTGTGGAGTTTGCACATTCTGCTCATGTCTGCATGAGTTTCTGCCGCGTGCCGTTTCCTCCCACAGTCCAAAACTGTGCAGGTTAGGTGGATTGGACATGCTAAATTGCCACTGTGATGTGTGGATGTTCAGGTTAGGTCGGTTAGCCATAGGAAATATGAGATTATGAGGATGGAGGTGGGATGCTCTTTTAGAGGGTCGGTGCAGACAAATAGCCTTTATTAGCACTGTACAGATTCTGTGATTCTGTGAACTCAAAACTGAGCATCCATGAAGTGCTGTGGATCATCATCAGCATAAGCCTGACATATCCACCACTCTACATTACCATTAGACAGGGGATTAACCCTGATTCAATGAGTAGTATAAGAGGGCATGCAAGTTCAGCACCAGCCAAACATAAAAATGAGGTGTTAACCTGGTGAACCTCCATCACAGGATGAGTTATATGCCAAATAGCATATGCAGCGAGTGATAGACAAAGGTAAGTGATTCTAGAGCCAATTGATCAGACTTAAGCTCTGTAATACTGCTGCAACGAGTCATGGATAGTAACAGACAGTTAATCAAGTCACTGGAGAAGGAGACATTCCCATCTTCAAATATGGGGCACCCAGCCTATCAGTGGAAAAGATAAGGCTAAAACATTCACAAAAGTATCTAACCTGAACAGCTGAGTGGATAATCACTTTGGCTTCCTCCAGAGGTCTTTAGCTTCGCAAGTGCCAGACTTTATCCAATTCAATTCACTGCTATCAAGAAATAGTTGGAGAGACTGGATACTGCAAAGGCTAGAGGACCTGACAACATTCAGCTATAGTATTGAAGAACTTGCAGCACCCTAGCCAAACATTCCTGTACAGATGCAACACTGGCATGTGGAAAATTGCCCAGGTATATTGTACACAAAAATGAGGAAAAGTCCAACCTCGCCAATTAGTCTGTGAACTCTCAATCATCAGTAAAGCAATGGAAGCAGTCATGAACAGTAGGATGAAGTAGCACCTTCTCACTGATACTCAGTTTGGCTTCTGTCATGCGTACTCAGTTCCTCACCTTAATGCAGGTCCAAACATTGGCAAAACAGGTGAATTCCTGTGCCCTTGATATCAAGCTGCACTTGATTAAATTTGATATCAAAGAATCATAGCAAAATTGAACTGTATATTAGTTAGAGTCATACTTGACACAAAGAAAAATGTTTGTTGTATTTGGACGTCAGCATTCACAGCTCCAAGATGTCTCTGCACAATATCCTCATGATGGCTTCTTGGCCCAGCCAAATTCAGCTGTTTCATCAATGCACTTCCCTCCATCATAAGGTCAGAAATGGGGATGTTCACTGATGACTGCATAATGTTCAGCACCTTTTGTAATTCTTCAGATACTTAACCCTCCAGGTACATCACTTCACCCTCCGTCATTTCCGCCATCTACAAAGAGGCCCCACATAACCACAACCACCTGATGAAGGAGCAGTGCTCCAAGAGCTAGTACTTCCAAATAAACTTGTTGGATTATAACCTGGTGTTGTGTGATTTCTAGCTTTTTAAGAGAGACTTTCTTAGTGAATGTCTGAGTGCATCTTGGAGATGGCATACAATGCTGCTCCTGCGTCTCAGTGATGGATAGAGTGAATGTTTGAGGTTATGGTGGTAAATAAGCAGATGGATGGTGACAGGCTTTGTGAATGTTGTTGGAGTTAGACTCATCTAGGCAAGTGAGGAGTATCCATTACATTCCTGTCTTGTGCCTGGTAGGTAATGGACAGGCTTTGGGGAGTCTAAAGATGAGTTACTTGCTGCAGTATGTTTAAGATCTGACCTGGTCTAGTCGCTGTATCTTCATGTATAGATTACAGCATAGCAAAAGGGAAGACCATTAATGGAACAGCTGTAGACAGTTGGACCTCGAACACTGCCCTGAGATACAATGGTAAAAATGTGCTGGAGCTGAGGTGACTGACATCCAACAGCCACCTGTTGTAAATTGCCACAAGTTACCCTTAATTTGGCTACTTATTAATAAATCTCACAAACAATCAAACACTGAAAGAATGATTTAAATTTTATTGCATGTAGCAACCACAATAAGATCCCTCAAGTAAGCAAGTTATGCTTCACAACTCAACTCAGCTATTACCTGATTAATGGCAGAATCTAGCTATGATTCCAGCCAACAGTGTCTGTCTCTGATGACCAGGTGCAGTGTTGTTCTTTGAAGTTCTGCTGAACAAGAGTTCTGATGTTTAAGTTTTTCATCCTTTAGGTCTATAGTGTGATATTATTGATGACCTTCTAGATTCTTTCATCTAAAATATTGATTACTTTTCCAGAGACCTCAAGTCTGCAGCTTGCCTTCTTATCAAAAGTAACTTCTTTGTTCCTTATCACATTTGACATTGGCTTGTCTGTTTGAAGACTCAGTTTTGCTGTGATTAACTCATTAAATTATTCTACACGACAATAATTTGTGCTTGTGGCATAAGCAGCTAGTTGTCAAGCAGATATCAAAACAGTTTTATTTATGTAGCCTTGATCGTTCCTTTCCCCAGTCATGGCTAATTGCTTTCAATTTGTTTGTCCTTATCTTTTGATAGTTTAGTCCAGAGTTATTGCTGCTTCTGTCAATCTGTGAACAGTTATTAAAGTTCTGAAGTTTACACTATCACATTTCCTCTTCTTTGTTCATTATTTTTAATTGATGAACAAATACTAGTACTGTACAATTAGCCATTTCCCCCCCACAGCATTTCATATCCAAGCTGAGTTGCTGCCCTGTGCACAATTTTAAATTGCACTATTTTATTGTATGGTATAGATATATGAACGACAATAATCAATAAATGAGTTTCAGATCAGTAAACAAATCACAAATCAAAAATAGAGTAATAAGTACATCGAAAACAGAAATAAAGTAATAAACGTGCATTATGCTTTACCCATTGCAGCTTTGTGATTATTATGTCTTAACACAACTAATTCCTTTTTCGTCTGCTGCATTTGTTGCTGAAACATGATAGCATTCAAAATTATGTAGACCCAAGTACATAGAACAATAATATAAGATATGAAATAGCACAAGCCTATTGGCCGTGTGTATATTGCTTTCCAAATTCCAGATGTCATTCCACCAAGTAAGTTCCTTGATGTTTTTTAATAGCTATCTTGATTTTTGACTATCCTGCTGAACCGTAACATATAAATTGTGTGCCTTTTTCAAAATCTCTTTTCTTCCTTCCAAATATTCGCTTTGCAGGGCCATATAGACCTCATAGTTTTGCCAATCAGACATAACCTCTTTTCTAGCCGAGTCAGTCATATCAAAAGTCATAGATTTTCTCCTTCTGATGTTAACCATTCCATTGTTTGTATGTACATGGGCATTTGAGGGTGAATACAAAATGTTGAATCAGTGAGAGGACAAGACAGCTTATGTTAATAATATTTTAAAGATGTGATACAGTATTCTCCTTCACCTGCATATCCAACTCTGATTATATTGTCTCTAATGGTACTTGAAATGTTGAGAGTACAGTTAACTGTTTCATTCCTGCTGGGCATAAAACAGTATGTGGTGTGTCCAGCCATGTGTTGGAGATAAGAACAAACAATAGTTTTCTCCATCTTTTGGCATGTCTTAAGTGCTATTCCTACAAGTCTCCTTTTCTACTGCATAAAGTAGTACCTCCTTAACTGTCATCCAGATGATGTTTTGGATCACTCGGTTGTAACATTAGCAGTTTGTCATCTTTAGACATAAGAGTTATCCTGAACAGAAGACCAATTCCATTCCCTCCAATATACAAGCCGTTAGTCCTTACTTTTGTTAATTTCCTGAACTCACAGCTAATTTCCTGAAATTAGTGTCATCAACCCAAGTAGGAGCTTCTCCCTTTTCATTTGATTTTTATTTTCTCTATACTGATTGACATCAATCATATTGCATATAAAGTATCGAATGTTACATTTATGTGATGCTGATCTACTTCTTTTACTAAGTTGTTAATCACACTGGCGTGTGTTTCTAAGATGTTAACAATTTGAAATGCAGTGCTGTTAGTGGTGTCCCCATGAAACAAAATTTAATGTTAACATTCATCGCACCCAATAAATCTTTAACTTGAGAAATTGATTTATTTGATGACTTATAGCAATGATGTCTATTACTATAGGAAGTCCTGCAGCATCTCCTGTCAAATTTCTTTGCTTCTTGTTTTCCCCTCGATTGTATAACCCTACTTGATTATACAGTGCTGTGATCAATTCCTTATAAATGCTAGGTAAAGGTTTTGAACACCATGTTGGTAACATGAGAGATTTAGAATAACCAATAACAATTCATGATGGATTTTTCATACAACACACTATCCATACTTTGCACACACAAAAAATCATAAGAGTCATATAGATGTACAGCAAGGAAACAGTCCCTTCGGTCCAACTTGTCCATGCTGAGCAGATATCCCAACCCAATCTAGTCCAAACTTTCAGCACCCGACCCATTCAAACCCTTCCTGTTCATACATCCGTTCAGATGCTTTTTAAATGTTGCAATCGTACTAGCTTCCACCACTTCCTGTGACAGCTGATTCTATACACATACCACCCTCTACGTGAAAATGTTGCCCCTTAGGTCTCTTTTATATCTTTCCCCTCTCACCCTAAACTTATGCCCTCTAGTTCTGGACTCAGCCACCCCAGGGAAGCAATTTTGCCAATTTACCCTATTCAGGCTCCTCATGACTTTTTAAACCTCTATAAGGTCACCCCTCCAACCCCTGAAGCTGCAGGGAAAACAGCCCCAGCCTATTCAACCTCTCTCTATAGTCCAAATCCTCCAACCCTGATAAAATTCTTGTAAATCTTTTCTGAACCCTTCCAAGTTTCACAACATCCTTCTGATAGCAAGGAGACCAGAACTGCACGCAATATTCCAACAGTGGCCTCACCAATTTCATGTAGTCGCAACATAACCTCCCAACTCATGTACTCAATACTCTGATCAATAAAGGAAAGCAGTCCAAGCACCTTCTTCACTATCCTATCTACCTGCGACTCCACTTTCAAGGAGCTATGAACCTGCACTTCAAGGTCTCTTTGTTCAGCAACACTCCCTAGGACTTTAGCATTAAGTGTATAAGTCCTGCTAAGATTTGCTTTCCCAAAATGCAGCACCTCACATTCATCTGAATTAAACTCCATCTGCCACTTCTCAGCCCATTGGTCCATCTGGTAAAGATCCAGTTGTAAGGGAGATTTAAACAATCCTTAGATAAGCACATGGATGATTTTGGGATAGTGTAGGGGGACGAACTGAAAATAGTTCACAGGTCGGCGCAAAATCGATGGCCAAAGGGCCTGTTCTGCGCTGTATTGCTCTATGTTCTATGTAATCTGAGGTAACCATCTTCACTGTCCAGTACACCTCCAATTTTGGTGTCATCTGCAAACTTACTAAGTATGCCTCTTATGTAAGTGGTTGTGCAGGAGTCTTCTGTGGCTATCCCCATTTCAAACAAGTATGCTGTTTTAGAAAATGTAGGGGATGATGGATTCTCAGGAGAATGTAGCAAGAACAGCCAAGTTTCTGGTATCGAGACTGGCTCTAATGCAATGAGGGGTACATCGAGTTCCAAGAGATCAATTGTGTTAGGGGACTCTCTCGTCTGAGGCCCAGACAGACATTTCTGTGGCCAGCAGCGAAAATCAGAATGGTGTATTGCCTCCCTGATGCTAGGATCAAAGATGTCTCAGAGAGGGTGCAGAATGTGAGGGGTGAGGAACCAGCAGGAGGTCATTGTACACATTGAAACCAATGACATAGGAAGGGAAAAAGATGAGATTCTGAAAGGAGAATATCGAGAGTTAGGCAGGAATTTAAAAAGGAGATTCTCGAGAGTGGTAATATCTGGATTTCTCCCGGTGCTGCGAGCTAGTGAGGGTAGGAATAGGAGGATAGAGCAGATGAATGCATGGCTGAGGAGCTGGTGTATGGGAGAAGGATTCACATTTTTGGATTATTGGAATGTCTTCTGGGGTAGAAGTGACCTGTACAAATAGACAATGGTTAAAAAGGCATTTTGTGCTCTTGGCATCATTGCTCAGTCCTTTGAGTATAGAAGTCATGTTTTAAATTACTTACAGCATGGAAACAGGCCCTTTGGCCCAACGAGTCCACACTGACCTGCTGAAGCGCAACCTACCCACACCCACTCCCCTACACCTATCACTATGGGCAATTTAGCATGGCCAATTCACCTAACCTGCACATTTTTGGACTGTGGGAGGAAACTGGAACACCCGGAGGGAACCCACGCAGACACGGGGAGAATGTGTAAACTCCACACAGTCAGTTGCCTGAGGCAGGAAGTGAACCAGGGTCTCTGGCGCTGCGAGGCAGCAGTGCTAACCACTGTGCCGCCCATTGGATTGTACTGGATATCAGCGAGGTCTCTTCTCAATCCAGTTATGCTCACTCAGTTATAGCAAGGATATTATTAAGCTGTAGAGGGTTCAGAAGAGATTTACAAGGATGTTGCTGGGTCTGGAAGGTTTGAGTTATGAAATATGGCTGGGACGTTTTTCACTGGAGCGTAGGAGGTTGAGAGGTAACCTTATAGAAGCTAATAAAATAATGAGGGGTATAGATAAAGTTGTTGTGTTTTCCATAGAATGAGGGATTTCAAGACAAGGGGGCACATTTTCAGGGTGAGTGGAGAATGATTTTAAAAAGACATGAGAAGCATATCTTTTTTTACACAGAAGATGGTTTGCGTGTGTGTTTAACTTACTGAGGAAGTCATGGATGTAGGTATGATTACAATGTTTAAAAGACATTTGGGTAAGTACATGAATAGGAAAGGTTTAGAGGGCTATAGGCCAGGAGCAGGCAGGTGGGACTAATTTAGCTTGGTATTATATTCAACATGGACTGCTTGGACCAAAGGGTCTGTTTCAATGCTGTATGACTGTATGATTGCTCTGAGTCCTTCTTTTCCTATTGGGTATTCTACAGGATTTTCAGTCGATTCTGATGTAAGTGCGATTGTGATCTGTGGGAGTAATGTCGTGGAGGTTCTGTGCAAATCATTGGCGCAAATGAGCTTGATATCCGTGTTGCATGTAAGATTAATGCACGCAAACTTGTGAGCAGAGGCGTCTCCCAACATTTTCAGTCTGCACCTATCAGTATTTGGTTATGTGTGCACATGATGTCCTTTTCCATTGTGCATAGCATCTTGACTGCTGACTCGTACTTCATTTGTGAAAGCCATGCCAGCAATATGATTTCAATAACCAGGTTCATAGCTTATCTAAAGCTCACAAACAAAACTTCAAGGCAGTTTCTGCTCTTATTTACAGTTTATCAGTTCACACAGATCCTTATTCTTCCAAGATTGGTACTCATTAGGATTGTTGCCTGCGAAATGTTCTATACAGACAGTTCGACCAATTTATTACTCCAAAAATACATTTGCCCAGGTACTCTTAATTTATGAGACAAACAAAGGGCTGCAATTCAAACTAGTTTTATTCTTCTTTATTTTCTCTCTATCCAGGGTTTGTCACAGTGATAGGTGAATCGATTGGTATTGGAATACAGCTTTCGGTAAATTCCCGTTCCAGTCCTTCTAATTTTAATTACATCAGAGCTGCATGTCACACCCCTCTAAATTTTCTTTTTGGCTAACTGTAGAGTTTACCCACTCTTTTTTAATTAACCTAGATTCAAATTCTGCCATTTGTTTGTCTCACTTTGCAAAACAACTGGTTTATAGCCCAATTGCTGGTTGAATGACTCTATCTTTATTTATGTTGTTAGATTTTCATTAAATCTTTATCTTTACTTTGGGCCGGTACCAGATTCCAGGAACCTTGATCCGAGTGAGGTGGAGGGGCGTGGGATTAAGATTATAATCATAATCTAGAACATGTCGCTTTGCCCTCAGTTGATCCCCAATCAGAATCTCCCCTCTCATCCCTAATCTTTGTCTGGGTCCTATAGCACAGTTGTGGCTGGAAAGTTGTGACTTCAAGGCATCAATTTCTTATTGGTATTTAGAATGATCAGCATTCTGCATTTGTTGCTCAGGCTGTGTTTGATGCAGTACTATAAGTGCTGGCTGGAGATCTTTACATTAATTTTCAAGTTCCTGAGTCCTAAATTTCAGACTCCTGAACTTGCCTCTGGACCTTCTTGGCATTCCTGTTCCCTGTCTCAAATTGACTTTGATAATTTGAGAGGTAAACTATCTTCTCCTGATTGGCAACCTCTAGGCATTTAAACTTTCCTTTTAATTCTTTGTTTTCTGTCTGGATAACTCCCCTTTCCTGACTGACAGCCAGTAGGCCATCAAATTTCTGTTTTAACTCTGCATTTTCTGACTGCAATTCCTCATTTTCTGACTTCACCTGATTTATCTGAACATTTCTGTGTTTTAGTGTATACGTCATATATCATGACAACAAATTACCAACAGCTCGTCCTCTTTGGGTGTGTGCTTTCCCATGAGCTCCCCAACTGACTCTAATACGTGATCTGGAACTTGTAGCATCACAAACTTAATACTGTCTCCATTTCAGCAACTTCTTCCTCAAATATTCTTTAACCAAGCTCTCCTACTAAGATTGATTGTCTGCCATGATTTCAAAGCTAATGCACAATTCAATAATACAAAATGTATATGTTCCAATTAAATCTGAAAATTGATGCCTGTATTGTGCTCCACTCACTTGAATTTGAACTGTCATATGGCCCTCTTAATTAAGGCTCAGGCCGAATTTCTGAAAGTACAAGCTGTTAGGTTTGACTTCAGAGCAATTAAAGTCATTTATTATCAAAGCCAACCCAAGGAAATCAATTGTTGTGGGTAAATCACCATAAGTTATGTTTAATTCATCTACTTGTTAAGAAATCTCACAATCAAGTTCTTAAAAAATTATTTAAATTTTATTGCATGTAGCAATCACAATAAGTGCCCTCATGTAAGCAAATTCTGCCTCACAACTCAACTTGGGTATTCGTTGATTAATGGCGAAATTTAGCTACAATTCCAACCAAGTGTCAGTCTTTGATGTCCAGGGTATGATCCTTGTGCAGTATTGTTATTTAAGGTTCTGCTGAAAAGGTTTTCTGATGTTTAAGTTTTATACAGTTTTTCATCCTTTATTGATGATCTTCTAGATTCTTTCATCTAAAATATTGATTAGCCTTCGGAATCATTGAGTCTGCAACTTGCCTTCTTATCAAAAGTAACTTCTTTGTTCCTTGTTACATTTGACATTGGTTTGTCCATTTGAAGATACAGTTTTGATGTGATTAACTCCTTTAATTTCTTCTGCACGGCAATAATTGTCCTTTTGGCATAAGCAGCCAGTTGTCAACAGAAGTCAAAACAGTTGTTTATGAAGTCTCAACTTCTCTTTTTCCCAGGCATGGCTAATTAGAGTCATGGAGATATACAACATGGAAACAGATCCTTTGGTCCAACCTGTCCTTGAGGACCAGATAACCTAAATTAAATCTAGCCCCAATTGCCCCCTGTTTGCCCATATCCCTCTAAAACCTTTCCTATTTATATACCTATTCAGATGGCTTTTAAATGTTATATTTGTACCAACCTCCACCACTTCCTCTGGCAGCTCATTACATGCCCGCACCAACCTCTGCATGAAAAAGTTCTCTTTTCAATCTTTCCTCTCTCACCTTAAATCTATGTCCTTCAGTTTTGGGCTCCCCTAACCTGGGAAAAATCTTTGACTATTCACTCTATCCATGCCCCTTATAATTTTATGAACTTCTTTGATGCTCCAGGGAAAATAGCCCCAGCCTATACAGCCTCTCCCTGTAGTTCAAACCCTCCAACCCTGACAACATTCTTGTAAATCTTTTCTACATACTTTCAAGTTTCACAATATTCTTCCTCTAGCAGGGAGACCAGAATTGAATGCAGTATTCCAAAAGTGGCCTAACCAATGTCCTGTTGAGCCACAACATGACCTCACAACTCCTATACTCAATGCACTGAACAATAAAGGGAAGCAAATGCCTTCTTTATTGCCCTGTCTCCGTGACTCCACTGTCAAGGAACTTGCTTTCATTTCTTGTATAAGTTTGACCTTGTCCCTGATTGTTAATTCCAGACAGAGCTATTGCTCTTTCTTTCAATCTGTGAACAGTTATTAAAGTTCTGAAGTTTACACCATCACACCTAATTATTCTAACTCCATTTTCCAGCACTTGGCCCATAGTCCCATATACCTTGGCATCGCAAGTGTACATCTAAATACTTCTTAAATATTATGTGGGTTTCTGCCTTTACCTCCCTTACAGGCAGTGAGTTCCACATTCCCACACCTTCTAAGTCAGAAAACATTTCCTCATATTCCCTCTAAACTTCCTGCTTCTTATCTTACGGCTATACCTCTGATCATTAATGCCTCTAACAAGTGGAAAATTTCCTTCCTGTCTCTGCCCTTCATAATTTTATGCATCTTAGTCATCACCCCTCTCAATCTCCTCTGCTTAAAGGAAACAACCCCAGTCTGTCTGATCTCTCTTCATAAATTAAGCTCTCCAGCCCAGGCAGCATCCAGGTAAATCTCCTCTGCACCTTCTCCAGTAAAGGTTGTATTCTTTGTCTCATGTGAATTATAGAACTGCACAGAGTGCTCTAACTGTGGTCTATTTTATGCAGTTCCAGCATAACCTCCCTGCTCTTAAATTCTATGCCTTGGCTTATTAAAGCAAGTATCCGATATATCTTCTTAACAACTTTATCTATCTGCCCATCACCTTAAAGGACTGGTGGTCATGCACACCAAGGTCTCTCTGTTCTTCAGTGCTTCCCAGGCTCTTACTGTTCATCATGTTTTCTGTAGCCTTGTTTGTTCTGCCCAAGTACATCACTTCAGACGTAACTGTATTAAATTGTATTTGCCACTGATCAGCCCATCTGATCAAAACCAAAAGAACTATGAATGCTGTAAATCAGAAACAAAAGCTGAAATTGCTGGAAAAACTCAGCAGGTCTGGCAGCATCTGTGAAGAGAAATCAGTTCTGAGGAAAGGTCACTGGACACAAAATGTTAACTCTGATTTCTCTTCATAGATGCTGCCAGACCTGCTGAGCTTTTCCAACAACTTCTGTCTCTGAGACCGTTAAGTCAGCCTGTGTCCTGTAGCAACCTAAGGCTATCCTCCCTACTAGTTACCACCCCAACAAATTTCATATTATTTGTGAACTTACTGATCAACCTCCCAACATTTAAGGCTAAATTGTTTACATATACCACAGACAGCAAGGGCCTCAACACTGACACTTGTGGGACCCCATCACTAATTGATTGTAGTATTCTGGTTTATGCTTTGCTTCCTTTTTGAATAACAGTACCACATTGTTGTCCTCCAGTCCTCTGGCACCTCTTCTATGGCCAAAGAGGAATTAAAATTTATTGCCAGCAGCTCTGCTATTTCCTCCCTTGCCTCACTCAACAGCCTGGGATACATTTCAACCAGCCCTGGAGATTTATCTAATTTTAATCCTGCCAGACCACTCAAAGCCTCCATTCTGTGCTAATTCCTTTTAAGTATATTAAAATTTATTCTCCATGATTTCTATAACCACATCATAACTTTCACGAGTAAGCATTGACACAAAGTATTCATTTAGAACCCTATCTATGTCCTCTGCCTACATGCACAAATTACTACTATGGTCCTTAATGGGCCCCTCCCTTTCTGTAGGTATCTTTTTGCCATCAAAGTACTTAGGATTTACCTTTTTTTAACCTAGTGTTATTCTTTCATGCCTAGGGTATAGGTTTGCTTGCTGAGCTGTAGGTTTGATATCCAGACGTTTCATTACCTGGCTAGGTAACATCATCAGTGGCAACCTCCAAGTGAAGCGAAGCTATTGTCTCCTGCTTTCTATTTATATGTTTGTCTTGGATGGGGTTCCTAGGGTTGATGGTGATGTCATTTCCTGTTCGTTTTCTGAGGGGTCGATAGATGGTATCTAGATCTATGTGTTTGCTTATGGTGTTGTGGTTGGAGTGCCAGGCCTCTAGGAATTCTCTGGCATGTCTTTGCTTAGCCTGTCCCAGGATAGATGTGTTGTCCCAGTCGAAATGGTGTTTTTTTTCATCCGTGTGTAGGGCTACGCGGGAGAGAGGGTTGTGTCTTTTTGTGGCTAGCTGGTGTTCGTGTATCCTGGTGGCTAACTTTCTTCCTGTTTGTCCTACGTAGTGTTTGTGGCAGTCCTTGCATTTTGTAGATGATGTTGGTTTTGTCCATGGGTTGTACTGGGTTTGCCCTGAATCGGAACATGTGAAGAAATTTGCTGTATCTGAGACAACTGACCTTGAACAACCACAACCGTTTATCCTAGATGTGACTTCAATCTGGGGTAAATAAATTAGCACAAGTCTGTTATCGCCTTATAAATCACCTGAATTAATATAGTTTATTTCATAAAATGTAGCACAATTGCAAAATTGAGTTGTAAGAATGTATTAAACTCTGTTTTTATAGGTTGAAGACAAACTTGAACTGGCAGATCCATTCATTTATGAAGAAGATTTTGAGGTAGCAGATGTAGTTGAAGAATTGGAAGAAGAAGGAACCAAACAAAATATTCTTCGCAGAATTGCAACATACGCATCAAAACTGAAAGAATTTATTGGAAATATTATAGCAACCACTGGCAAAGTAGTTGTTACCATTTTGCTTGGTTTAACAGGTTTGTGCTGTTGTAATTATAGTACATTAAACTTTTGTACATCCATAAACAGATCGCTTCATTTTCCTTTAAATTAATGTTCCAAATGTAGGAAGATATAGATCAAAGAACTCTATTACATATTCTTTGCTCTTTGCCCTTCTGTAACTCAGGTAATTTTAATAACAATGTGTTATCCTTTTCTCCAGGCATTACGCTACCATCTTTGAGCTCAGGAGTATACTTCTTTGTATTTTTGGGATTGTGCACTTGGTGGAGCTGCGGTAAACAGTTTGATCCACTGATATTCAGCTGTTTGTGTGTATTAATGGCTATATTCAGTGCAGGACACTTGATTGGACTGTATCTTTACCAGCTGCAATTCCTACAGGAACTCATTCCACCTGGTGATTTCTATGCAAGGTAAATCATAATAAGACTTAACTATATGTCATGTCAATATTTTTTATTGTATATTTAAAGTCAATGATGGGAGCCAATTGGCCCATTGAGTTCAATCTAGCTCTCATCAGTCAGATCTAACCCTGCAATCCACCTCCCCATTCCAACCTCCATAGCCCTGTAAGTTACTTTCCTTCAAGTACCAATCTAATTATCTTTTGAAATCAATGATCATCTCTACTTCTACTACCCCAAAAATTTAAATGTGTGTTCCTTTGTCCATGTATAATTGGTAAATATGATCCATTCTTCCTTGCCTACCTTGTCTAAATTTGTCTCAAACTTGAACGCCTCTATGAAATTTGGATCATCCACATCAATGGATTGCAGTGGGGATATAGGCAGAGCAATGCAAATCGGAATAGGTAATAATAAGCATGAGGTTTGTCTTGAAATCCTTGTTAGCAGAGAGGGGAAATCTTTCTGAATCCTGCCATGAAAGCACAATGTGAAACAGTCACAAATTAAATGACTGGGTATTTGATTTGCATCTGGAAGGAAGTAGAGAACAAGTCAAATTACTTTTGGTATAGGCCTTCAAATAAAATGTAAGGATAAGTTTGAAGGAGGTAAGTTAATTAATGGACTAGAGAATGTAGAAAATAAAATATCCACACCCCCCCCCCCCCGAAGCATTAGACATTATGGAAGATATGCCAGAATTATCAGTGATCTGCAATTTGTGGAGTCAGAGCCGTGGAGCGTCAGAGGCTGAAGGATGACCTCATAGAGGTTTACAAAATGATGTGGGGTTTGTTAGATTAAATAGACAAGGTCTTTTCCCTGATTTGGGGGAGTCCAGACTAGAGGGCGTAGGTTTAGGGTGAGAGGGGAAAGATTTAAAAGGGACCTAAGGGACAACTTTTTCATGCAAAGCATGGTGTATGTTTGGAATGAACTGCCAGAGTAAGTGGTGGAGGCTGGTATAATTACAACATTTAAAAGACACCTGGATGGGTATATGAATAGGAAAGGTTTAGAGGGATATGGGCCAAGGGCTGGCAAATGGGACTAGATTAATTTAGGATAATGATTAGCATGAATGAGTCGGACCAAAGGGTCTGTTTTTGTGCTGTACATCTCTATGACTCTATGACGTTATGAGTATGCCCTACTTCGACTTCTAGGAGAAAGTGAGGACTGCAGATGCAGGGGATCAGAGCTTAAAAATGTGTTGCTGGAAAAGCGCAGCAGGTCAGGCAGCATCAAAGGAGAAGGAGAATCGACATTTCAGGCATAAGCCCTTCTTCATTCAGCTTATGCCTGAAACGTCGATCCTCCTTCTCCTTTGATGCTGCCTGACCTGCTGCGCTTTTCCAGCAACACATTTTTAAGCTACTTCAAATTCTGCAAAGTATAAAATATATTCAATGTTATTGGACAATTTTCGAACTATCTATTAAGGACTGTTGATTAAGCTTATTTAGACCCTAAAGAAGTCCAACTTGAATAACCAAATCAGCCTGTTTTTGAGGGAAACTAAAATTTAACTGATTCAGTTCCCCATAAAGTACCCAGGGTAAAATGACTGATGAGTATTGCAATTCAATTTTGAATTTTATGCCATTGCATTAATTTGACATTGCAATTTAAGGCACATAGAGGAATTACTCCCTTCAAGGGTTCCGTAGTATTTCATTTTTAAAAAGATACCAGTCCCTGTAAATTTCCTCCAGAGAGAGAAGCACTCAGCTTTGTCCAACTTGTCTCACTTTAGTCCAAAGCATCTTCAATTTATCTTTCATTTTATTTTCAATTTATTCATTGCACTGCTTGCATGTTTCAACACTACCATCATATGGAGGACATGTAGCTCTGATTAACTGCAACAATGATTAAACAGTTTGTTTCAGTTGCAACATGCTTCCAAGACAGCCCAAGGTTTTAAAATTCACATTCAATGAAGGATATACTACAGGGAGTTTTGGAATATAAAATTACCTGATGAGTATACACAGGTTAATATGAATTCAACAGCCTGAAGACTGACATTTTTTTTTAAGTTATATAATAACTTCAAAATTACAAACATACCACAGTTTACAATGTTGTAAATTGTAGTCATTAGATGGGCTAACGGTTATGGGGAAGGGATATATCACTGTATCTTTTGGGTTATATCTACCTGAAACCATTAGCACTGACCTGTCAATGCTTAAAAGTGCGGAGAAAGTCCCCTAACTAACACTTGGGCAAGATCAGCATTGTATGTGTGTAATATTTTGAAGAGTTAAGAAAATTCTAGAAGTATTTTTGGATATAACATTAGTTTGGAATTAATAAATAGCATTTAATATGGATTTGTTAAAGACATAACTAAGCATAATAAATCCTTTCAGAACATTTTCAAGGGGTTGATCAACGTATCTTTATTGAAGATATGCATGTTTATTTTCAAAAGATGTGTACTGTATTTGCAAAATTAAAGCAGAAAGAAGAGTCTAATGGTAAACTGTTGTTTTTCAGACTAAAGGAAAGTATAAATGTGAACATCAGGGCACATTAATTATTTTTAATGTACATTGATGATATGGACTTAGCTGTAGGTGGCATCATTTTAAAATTTATAGATGATATAAAGCATAGAAATGTAACTAGTGTGGACTTTAGTAACAGATTTCAGGTGAACATAGATACACTGGTTCAATGAACTACACAAAACAGACAAAATTTAGTCCAAAAAAGTTTGAAATTAAGCATAATGGGAGGAAGAATAATGTGTCCCGATATAAACTAAATAGTACAGTTTTAAATATGGTGTAGAAACAGATATAACTATGTCACTATTTTCATTCATTCATGGAATGTGGATATTGCTGTGCCAACAAATATTGGTCATCCCTAATTGCCCTTGAGAAGGCAGTGGTGAGCTGCCTTCATGAAACACAGCGGTCTATTTGGTTTAGGGATCCCAGTAATGCTGAAATAAAATAAAGAATTGACGATCTGAAATAAAAACAAAAATTGTTGGAGAAACTCAGCAGGTCTGGCAGCATCTGTGGGAAGAAAGTAGAGTTAACGTTTCGTATCTGGTGACTTTTCATGAGTTCTGATAATTCCAATAATCCTATTAGAAAGAGAATACAAGAATTTTGATCCAGCACCAGAAAAATAATGATGACATTATACTGAGACAGGAGGCATGTGACTTGGAATGGAACTTGTCCTTCCAAATAGTTAATATGGAGGTGAGTGGCCTTCCTTAACTGCTGCAATTAATGGATGTTGATAGATTTTATCCAGCAGCAATCAAGAAATGTTGAAATATTCCCAAGTCAGGATGTTGAGTGGCATGGAGGAGAACTTGCATCTGCTGCCTTTATCTTTCAAAAGAAGATAGTGGTTGTGAGTTTGGAAAGTGCTGTCTAAGGAGCTTCGTTGAATTTCTGCTGTGGCACATGCTATTGCTACTGAGCATTGGTGGTGGAGGAGGTGGATGTTTGTGGATGTGTTGTCAATGTGTTGTTAGTGCTGCACTCATTCAGGCAAATGACGAGTATTCCATCACACTTCTGACTTGTGCTTTATAGATGGTGGACCCAAGATTTGGGGAGTAAAAAGCTGAGTTATTCACTGCAAGATTCCTAGCCTTTATCCTGTTATTGTAGCTATGGTATTTTTATGGCTAGTTTCTGATCAATGGTAATCACCAGGTTGCTGATTGTGGGTTTTCAGCTATGGTGATGCCGTTGAATATTAAGGAATGGTGGTTTCACTCTCCCGTGTAGGGATTATCATTGTCTGGCACTTACATGACACAAATGTTTCTTGCCACTTGTCAGTCCAAGCATGATATTGTTCAGGTCTTGCAGCAACTGGAAACAAAATGCTTCAGTCGGGTATCTGTGGAGCCACAAATGGTGCTAAACTTTATGCAATCATCAAAAAGGAGTTGACGCTTCTAATCTTATGATAGAGGGAAAGGCATTGATGAACCATCCAAAGCTAGGATTCTACCCCGAGGAATATCTGCAGAGATGGCTTGGAGCTGAGATGATTGACTTTGAATAACCATAATTATCCTCTTTTGTGCTGTGTGTAACTCTGACCATTGGAGAGTTTTACTCCTGATTTCCATTATCTCCACTTTTGTTAGAGCTTCTTGATGGCAAACGTAGTCAAATGCAGTCACTCACACATTATCTCTGGAATTCAGCTCTTTTTACATATTTGAACTAAGAGTGTAATGAGGTCAAGAGCTGAGTGGCCCTTGTGAAATCCAAACTGAGCCAGTTATTACTAAGCATGTCAACAGCACAGTTGATGACTCCTTTCATCATTTTACCAAAGACCGAGAGAAGACAGGTGGAGTGTTAATTGTTCAGGGTGGATTTATTTTCCTTTTATGTACAGAACAAAGCTGGGTGAATTTCCACATTGTCTGGCAGATGCCAGTTATAGCTGTATTAGAACAGCGTAGTTGGGGTTTGGCAAGTTCTAGAACACATGTCTTCAATACTATGGTCAGAATGATAGGGCTCATTGCTTTTGTAGTACTGTTATCACACAGAAGGTTTAACCCCTCTGTTAGTTACATCATACATTCAAAAAGCTCACCTTGCCTCATAATCTGTTAAAATGTGAGTGACAGAGAACTCCCAAATTCTACTATTTAAAGAAAAAGATCAAATTATTTTTCCAACTCCAATAGTGAACATTAAACAAAAAAATTCACAAATCCAAGCCCCCCCCTTTCTCTTAACTGCTTACTACCTGACTCCAATTCTATAAAAAATGCTGTTCCAATAGGACACTTATTAAAATTACATTAACTTAATCTCAAAACCACACACTCTCTATCTTCTCCTGTGTCTTCACTCTTCCAGCTACTGATCTCCCTGGGTTGTCTTCATTCTTTCTACTATGAGTATGATTCACATGAAAAGGTACCTTTGATAGAGAGTGTTTTCTAATTTCTTTGAGAGCAAGATGTTATACTGGCAGTTAGTTCTCCAGCACTTCCTCTCTCTATGGCAGTTGCTCTTCCTCTAATTTTCAAAATACCCCCATGACACATTAAATTCCTTTAATTTGATTGGTTTCCAGGTGTCAAAACAAAAACATTCAAGTTCTATTGGCTTCTGCTATCCTGAGCTTAATTTAAACTTATTGGTTAAATTCAAATTGTTGTCATAACAACAACCAAAACTCATTTAACAGCAAATGTTACATTTGGAACAGCCCAACCTTCAGCTGGCAGCTGTGGCTGTACTTTAACTTCAGAAAAGCATTTTCTTAAAGTGACCATACATGTCTTTCGACTTCATAACAGTATTCAATGCCACCAACCCATTTCTCCATTTAATGTGAAGTGAATCAAATTGACTGAAGACTGGCATCTCTGATGCTGGGGCTGCTGGAGAAGGCCAGCCTAAGTTCAGGAGGGCCCCAGCATGCTGAGGGATTTCTGCACAGATGAAGCATATTAGTATCACTGACACAGGACTAAAGTCTTGGACCTTCAAACCCAGTCCGTCATTCGATCAAATAAGGTTTCAATTCCTTTTTCCTGACTGGCATCCTCCCAGCCCCCTAATTGTCTTGAATCCCTTATCAATCAAGATTCTATCTAATTCTACATTGAATTAATTCAATGAATCAAGCAAGAACTACTGTCTTGGGAAGAGAAATCCACAGACTATTGACAGAGGGGCTGCTGTCAATAGTCAGAATAACATGAGAGGAGCTGCCAGAAGCAGAAAGCAGGAAAACTCCATCCTCCTCTGGCATGTTTTTTCATCAATACTGACCCGAGATGGACCCAAATTGAGTGGAAACTCAAGACAGCCGGTTTTCCTCTCACTTAGCCATTGAGCTCATGAAGAAAATGATGTGCATGCATCTTGTTATGAACCAGGTCCAACCCCTCAAAACATTTTAAAGCTGGTAGCCAAGACCGTAACTTTGCTATTTGTTTTAGGTAAGTGTACAGTGGATATTCCCGGATTGAATTAGCAGATCTGACTACCAAGTTTTAAACAAAAAGAATTTATTTACAAAATTACAGAATGAAACGCAAAGAACAGATAATAGAATACCAGATAACTTATCCTATCCAATAACGCGACAGACTATCCGACTTATTGATGCTGTTCTGAAAATACTTGCAACAGTCTCAATAAACACAGAGTAAAGATGAAACAAATCAGTGCTTACATGCTTGAAAAGGAGAGAGAGAATACCCAGCTGGACTTGCCCCAGCAGCCTTTCTTCACACACACTGCTGCTGAACTGAATCAAAAACTCTAATCTAAACGAAGCCAGCTACACAGCGATCTAGCCACTTACCTTTGATTATATCGGTTTTGTTTAAGACATGAAAGTCTTAGGCCAGAGGCATTATCTGTTAGGGATAAACAAAAAGGGCCCCAATAAATCTTTCAAACCCAGCTTAGTTGGAGCCTAGCCAATTACCTCCTCTCTGGAAAAGAACACATAGTGACCTTGTAAAAAGACCAATATTGTGACAACTCCCCCCCCCCTTAAAAAACGAACCATCAATATCCAAAGATGGCTTCATTTTTCAAAACACCAAAAAATAAAGGTTAGTACCCTAAAACACAAATATACATTCAGTGACTATAAACGTGAAAACATACACAACTACAGTCGGATTCTGTCTGTGGTTCTCCTACCACTGAACACCTCCATCTCTCATTCGAGTCTCAATAATGCATCGGCAATCATGTTTTCTTGACCTGCCACATGCACAATTTTCAACTTGAATGGCTGTAACAACAGACTCCATCAAAACAGTTTGGCATTTTTGTCCTTAAATTTCTTCACAAATTTCAATGGGTTATGATCAGTGCATACGATTGTCTCAGATACATTGCTGGTAATATAAACACTGAAATGTTGTAGCGCCAACACAGTTGAGTCTTTTTCTCAACTGTCAAATATTTCTGTTGATGAATATTCAACTTCCCGGAGAAATACCCAATAGGTCTTTCTATCACCTTGTCGTCTTCCTGCAGGAGCATAGCACCGACACCCACATCACTAGTATCAACAGCCATTTTGAAAGGCTCTACATATTCAGGTATGGCTAATACCGGGGTAGTCATTAACACAGCTTTAACGCTGTCAAATGCCTCCTGACAGTGCGCAGTCCACTGAAACTTTTTTTGCTTTATTTGAGCAATTCAGTCAGTGAAGCAGCCACTCTGCTAAAATTCAGCACAAACTTTCGATAAAATCCACTCAATCCCAGGAACCATTGTACTGTTCTTTTTGTTGATGGTATGGGAAATCCCCCAATTACTTTTGTTTTGTATCCCGTGTGGCCATTTGTCCATGTTTAATAACATGGTCCAGGAAGGTGACTTGGGCTTTGGCAAATTCACATTTAGCTAGATTTATCACCAAGCCTGCCTTCCGAAGTTGATTGAACAAGTCCACTAAATGTTGTAAAAGTTCCTTCTACGTGTGATGAAAAATCACCAGGTCATCGAAATACACCACACAATTGGGTAATCTGGCAATGATCTTATGGGTTAGTCTCTGAAATGTGGCCAGAGCATTTTTCATCCCAAATCGTTTGATTTTAAACTGATATAGTCCAGTGGCCTTACGAAAGTGAAATCGCCTTTGCTCTCTCTGACAACAGTGCTTGCAAGTAGCATCTGAGCAAGTTCAACTTAGAAATTGCTTCATCTTAGAAGTTGCTTGTCCCACCTTTTCAACCGCAGAATCAGAATGCATCAGTCTTTGTAACTGCATTGACTTTGCATTAGTCCACTCATAGCCGTTGGGTACCATCTGGCTTTGGCACCTTTACTACAGGTGAGCTCCAGTCATTGTAACTCACTTTGATTATGTTACCTTGGAGCATGAGTTTAATCGCCTTCTGAACCTATGCCAACTTTAGAGGGCTATGCCTATAAGTGTTGTTTAATTGGAACAGCATCTCTTATATTTACCTCATGCACAATTAGGTTAGTACTTCCCAGTTTATTTCCACATATCTCCCCATGTGATAGTAATAACTCTTTCAGGTCATTTCAGTTTTTCTCAGGAAGGTAATTTAATGATTTATCCCAATTTTTGACAAATTCCTCATTGTCCAATTTAATTTGAGAAATGTCCAGTTTAGAATCCTCTGAACTTGGTTCTTCCCTCTGTGTTGTAATCATTAACACCTTCTCCTGCTTCCCTTCCCTGTCAAAATACCTTTTGAGCATATTCACATGACACACTCTGTGAGATTTCTTCCTGTCTGGAGTCCCTGTCAAGTAGTTCACCTCACTCAATTTCATTTCGATTTGATAAGGTCTACTAAACATTGCTTTTAAACATTCACCTATTACTGGAAGTAACACTAATACCGTATCCCCAATAGCAAAATTGTGAATTTTTGATTTGTTGTCTGCTTCCTATTTCATTGCATGCTGCGATATTTTTAAATGCTGTCTAGCCAACTCCCAGCTCTATTTAATTCTTCTCTAAAATTTGACACATATTCCAAATGGGTGGCCTCTGAATTCTGACTTACTAATTCCTTCTTAATCAATTTTAACAGTCCTCTCACTTCATACCCAAAAACTAATTAAAATGGACTGAATTTGGTAAATTCATTTGGTGCATCTCTGATCACAAAAAGCACAAACGGAACTCCCTTATCCCAATCATTCGGATAATTCTGACTATAAAGTCTTATCATTGTCTTAAGTGTTTGGTGCCACCTTTCCAGCACTCCCTGCGATTCTGGATGATAAGCAGTCGATTTGAATTGTTTTATTCCTAGGCTGTCCATAACTTCTTTGAATAGTTTGGATGCGAAGTTTGACCCTTGATCCAACTGTATATTTATTAGTAGTCCGTATCTAGTAAAAAAGTTTGAGTAATTCTTTTCCAATTCCATGGGAGACTGGTTAGCAAGGTTAGATCCCATGGAATAGAGGGAGAACCAGCCATTTGGATACAGAACTGGCTCAAAGGTAGAAGCCAGAGGGTGGTGGCAGAGGGTTGTTTTTCAGACTGGAGACCTGTGACCAGTGGAGTGCCACAAGGATCGGTACTGGGTCCTCTACTTTTTGTCATTTACATAAATGATTTGGATATGAGCATAAGAGGTACAGTTAGTAAGTTTGCAGATGACACCAAAATTGGAGGCGTAGTGGACAGCGAAAAGGGTTACCTTAGATTACAACAGGATCTTGACCAGATGGGCCAATGGGCTGAGAAGTGGCAGATGGAGTTTAATTCAGATAATTGCAAGGTGCTGCATTTTGGGAAAGCAAATCTTAGCAGGACATATACACTTAATGGTAAAGTCCTTGGGAGTATTGCTGAACAAAGAGACCTTGGAGAGCAGGTCCATAGCTCCTTGAAAGTGGAGTCGCAGGTAGATAGGATAGTGAAGAAGGCGTTTGGTATGCTTTCCTTTATCGGTCAGAGTACTGAGTTCAGGAGTTGGGAGGTCATGTTGCGGCTGTACAGGACATTGGTTAGGCCACTGTTGGAATATTGCGTGCAACTCTGATTTCATTCCTATCGGAAAGATATTGTGAAACTTGAAAGGGCTCAGAAAAGATTTACAAGGATGTTGCCAGGGTTGGAGGATTTGAGCTATAGGGAGAGGCCGAACATGCTGGGACTGTTTTCTCTGGAGCGTCGGAGGCTGAGGGGTGACCTTATCGAAGTTTACAAAATTATGAGGGGCATGGATAGGGTAAATAGGCAAAGTCTTTTCCCTGGGGTTAGGGAGTCCAGAACTAGAGGGTATAGGTTTAGGGTGAGAGGGGAAAGATATAAAAGAGACCGAAGGGGCAACGTTTTTGCGCAGAGGGTGGAACGTATATGGAATGAGTTGCCAGAGGAAGTGGTGGAGGCAGGTACAATTGCAACATTTAAGAGGCATTTGGATGGGTATATGAATAGGAAGGGTACAACAGCACTCATGGCATTATTAGGCTCGTGTACTGTTTGAGTTGGGATTGGGGAAGTTCTGCCAGAACCTGAATCTTAACACACTTAATGCTGCATGTCCAACATCTATCACCTCACAGCTGACTTTCAAGGCAAGTCAGCAGCCTGGGGATCAGCACGTGTTTGGTCTCTCACACTTCCCTGACTGCCGCATCCTCCAAAAGCTGATAAGGCACATGTAAGCACTTATACTGGATGGTGGGTCCAAATCAAGCTTGCAACACATAGCCACTGACATATGGGCCGGGTGCTGGCAGGTGGGACTAGATTGGGTTGGGATATCTGGTCGGCATGGACGGGTTGGACTGAAGGGTCTGTTCCCATGCTGTACATCTCTATGACTCTATGATGTGAAAGCCTTAGGCCAGAGGCATTATCTGATAGGAGTAAACAAAAAGGGCCCCAAATAAACCTTACAAACCCAGTCAAGCTGGAGCCTGGCCAATTACCCCCTCTCTGGGGAAACAAAACACTCAAGGGTATAGTAACCTTGTAAAAAGACCAACATTGTGACAATCTCCATCATCCAGTGACTGGCTTACTGGGTGTTGAATTCCATGATGGCGATCAATGTCTTGATGATATAGTCAAAGACAGTAAGCATACAACAGCACTCATGGCATTATTAGGCTTGTATACTGTTTGAGTTGGGATTGGGGAAGTTCTGCCAGAACCTGAATCTTAACACACTTAATGCTGCGTGTCCAACATCTATCACCTCACAGCTGACTCTCAAGGCAAGTCAGCAGCCTGGGGATCAGCACGTGTTTGGTCTCTCACACTTCCCTGACTGCCGCATCCTCCAAAAGCTGATAAGGCACATGTAAGCACTTATACTGGATGGTGGGTCCAAATCAAGCTTGCAACACATAGCCACTGACATGAAAGTATCTATGTGTGGTAGTGAATGTGAGGAAATTACATGACTGCTTACATGTGTACATATGAATTAAGTACAGAGATAGGTCATTTGGTCCCTCAGTCCTTCTCTGGCATTTGAGAAGATACTGTCTGATGTTACCTTCTCCTTAGAGAGCAATCAATATTCCCTGGACTCAATAGCTGTCATTTCCTATCATTTGGAAATTTGTGGGAAACTGTGGGAAATAATGGAATAATGATCACTACAATCCTTCGAGAGAGGAGCATTCATACATCAACATCTGTACATGACATATGTACCATCCCTTCTGTTCTCCTAAGATTCATATGTGTTTGGTCATTGGGTCATTTATGCTGTTGCATGTGTCGCTGTCCCTTGATGAGTGTTCTAAAGCCTCTTTTTCCATGGCTGTAAGGATGGCAAAAATTACTAACCCTCCATTAGTCCTTGGTATTTTAGGATTTCCAATCCTTGGGAAACATGGAAGTGCAATGTTAATAACCCTATTAGATTCCCTACAGTGCAGAAACAGGCCCTTTGGCCCAACAAGTCCACACCGGCCCTCTGAAGAGTAACCCACCCAGACCCATTCCCCTACAAATGTTCCTATCACTATCGGCAATTTAGCATGGCCAATTCACCTGGCCTGCACATCTTTGGACTGTGGGAGGCAACCGGAGCGCCTGGAGGAAACCCATGCAGACACAGGGAAAATGTGCAAACCCCAGACAGCCGTTCGGGGCTGGAATAGAACCCGGGTCCTTGGCACTGCGAGGCAACAGTGCTAACCACTGAGCCACTGTGCCACCCCATTAGAACAGACACAATACCTGTTTCGCTTGCATATTAACTGCTGCCCCTACAATCTACTTGGTTAGACAGGAGGTGTGCTCAAAAAATACTCTTGCATTGTTTGAGAGTTTTGGTGGAGAGCATCAAAGAGTTGTGACAGAATTGGGGACTCACCCAGGATATTTGTTTGAGGGTGCTGGAGCAATGACTTCTCACATGCTGATGAAAGGATGACTGCTCCCATAGGCTGCCCATGGACAGCTTGCAGGCTTGACTGCTCACAGGTTCCTGGCAGGGCTGAATGCTGCAACTGAATCAGGGGTCATTAAACATGGTGTCAGCTCTTTCTTCCTTAACAGCTGACATGCAATTGCTACCTCTATTCATACCACCAAGTGGTCAATCATACTGTTTATAATTGACCAGTTATTGTGAAACCGCTGAGGAAACAGATATTGAAGTCTGAAGACCATTGTTGCCTATTTTCACCTCCACCTTCCTTTTCCCATCAGGTCCTGTAAACTCTCAACTAGTAAGTGCATATTTGTTCATATTGGTCAATTAAGATGTCCAAAGATTTGCAAGCAATGCATTGCCTTGCGTGTGATTATGGGGCATAAATTATTAACTTTTTTCTCTAAACTTCTTTGTAAAATTACTGTTAGTTCTGTTTTAGATTTGTGTGAATGAAAGTTAATATATATGGAAGTATAAATATAAAGTGATTTAAAATTTGCTACCCTCTAATTTGTTTTTACTGAGGCTAAAGAATTGCTTCAGCCATTGCTCATTAATTTTGTCTTTAGCATGGCAGCAAGAAACTTATTTTTTAAATGTTACTATATTAAATGTTGGTTTGACAATAAAGCCTCTAAACTAGAAGCTTATTAGTTTCAGGTTAGAGTTTACTTTAACTTGTCGCAATTATTTAAAATGGACAACATTAGATTCACCACTATTTGCATCCTTTCCAGTTTATCTTTCTTTTTAAAATTCTAAGTATACTTATTTTATTCCTTTACCAACATTGTTAGTAAAATAATAAAAGCTTAATATGTAAAGTCATATTATTTCAACTTGAACTTTGATGACAAGTTTATTATCTCTTTCTACCTCTGAGAACAGGTTGTTTGGTGTATCACCAGTCATTCAAACAAATTGCACGACTACCTGGAAGATTATAGCCAATCCCAATATGCCTTGGCCCCAACATGTCAATCCTATCATGCTGCTCTTACTGTACTACACTTTGGCTACACTCATACGACTCTGGCTTCAAGAACCAATTATAAGGGTGAGCAATGTTCAATATTTTGGAAATTTAATCTTTTTATTCCATGTTATCTCATAGTGGCATAAATGTTGGCATGAAAAATCCAGTTTCTTTGACATTATAAAACATCATGCTATCAAAATCAATTGTGTTTAAGTGTTGCAACAAATTGCCTCTACGCTGCATGCAGTATCAACTGTTATGGACCGGGCCAGACCCCCTCAAAACATTTCAAGAAGGTAGCCGAGATCTTAACTTTTCTAGTTGTTTTGAGCAGTCTTTTCCCTGGGGTTGGGAAGTCAAGAACTAGAGGGCATAGGTTTAGGGTGAGGGGAAAGATATAAAAGAGACCTAAGGGGCAACTTTTGCACGCAGAGGGTGGTACGTGTATGGAATGAGCTAATAGAGGATGTGGTGGAGGCTGGTACAATTGTAACATTCAAGAGGCATTTAGATGGATATATGAATAGGAAGGGTTTGGAGAGATATGGGCCAGGTGCTGGCAGGTGGGACTAGATTGGGTTGGGATATCTGGTCGGCATGGACAGGTTGGACCCAAGGGTCTGTTTCCATGCTGTACATCTCTATGACTCTATGACTTTAAGTAGATAAACACAGAAAAAAATGGAGCCTTTGTCTTTACAACCGCTGTGCAAAATACCCAAAGACAACTTAAAGAAGCAGGTTAAAGGAGCAGCATTGTCACACAATCATCAGGTGTATTAACAGCAAAATTCTAATAAAGCCTAAAAAATGGGGGCACATACTTGTAGTGTAGTACTAATGTACTTATCTCTGAGTAAGGAGACTTAGGGTTCAATTCTCACCTGCTCCAGTGGTGTGTAATAACATCTCCGAACAAATTGATAAGAAAATATGAAATGCTTGAAAATGGCCATCGTGATCCTGATGTGCAATTTGTTACTTCTGATGCAGGCACTACCTAAAGTTCAAGTTACATTCTGATTACCATTGTTGTACCATACAACCTGTCAGTGCACTTGTGACTGGCTGCATACCTGACATACAAGTGGAAATTTGTGAAAGGCTCCAGTCACATGTAATTAGCATAACTTAAGCCAGTTTGAACCTCTTAATTGAAACACGCATTTTGACTGGATTACATGCTGAATTTGGCCAGGGATATGCCTGAACAGAAAGAACACTGAAAAATAGTGTAAAAGGTCTGATGGTGTACTGCACAGTTGTCTGATGCAATATTGTAGCCCTTGGTTCAAGAACTGAGCAAACGCAGAGTGGAAAGGTGTGGTGCAGGAAAAGCATAGCCAGTCAGGCAGCATCTGAGGAGCAGGAGAGTCGTGTTTCAAGCATCTGTGCAGAATGGAACAAGAACACTATGGAGCCATTGACAGCAGACAGCCACTACATTCAATGGCAGCAATGTTATCCAAGGATCTGGATGCAGTACTGCAAGAAGCTCAATGTCACCAAATGTGCTGAAGGTCAGTGAAAGTATCTTCAAGTGCTATTTTTCTACAACTGAACCACTTCTTAAGCCACCACCATTCCTTGTCTCATCTACCAACCTATCATCCAAATTTCGTATTTTTCATTGTATGCCATACCTTCACACATTTAGTACTGCAGTGATGTCATATCATCTCACAGCTTTCACACTGGTTAACAGTATTTCAGCTGGTCAACAGGGACACCCATGGCTATATATCCTCACCTTGATGGAGGAGACAATGCGCACCACAATTGGAATGTCCTTGACTGAGACTCTTGTCAGCTGCAGTACAAGAAGGACTGACTTTCACTTCTAATTCTCAAGTGTCAGATTGAGCATGCATGCACATACGTTTTGCTTTTTCAGCTTCCTCTAACCACAACCTTACCCTTGTCCATTTTTCCTATCAGACTGTCAAAACTATAGCCTGACCATGAATGAGTGGAGGATCAAGATATGCAAAAGGGAAAAAAAGAGTCTGATTATGAAAAAGCAATGTTCTTCGCTCACACTTTCAGTCATCAGCTCATATAATGATACTGTTGATCTTTTGAAGGTGACATTTTATATGGTGAAACACCAGGCAAGGAAAACCTCTAGCCAGGTCAACAGAAAAAGCTCATGTGGGTGCCAGATTGCTGAAAAGTGTGCTTGCTCTTGAGTTCTGTTTCAGAGGACTCATGCAAGAATTTCAATGGGGTAGCAGACAGAAAAACAGAAGGCTATGGATAATGGAATGCTAAATACAGCAATGAGCTTGCCATAAAGTCTGCAGTCAAGTCAAGGAACATGGAGGAGGATAGCAATCATTTACATGCCACTTCATGCAGAGCTTGAAACTCATCTTTCTAGGGCAAGAGCCATCCTGAAAGGTCATCAGTTGTCAGCAGCCTTTTGTCAGTTATATTGCCAATATTGGAGGAGTATCGTATGGGACTATCTGAAAAGATAAAAGAACTGGAAGGACAACCACTAAAAGGAATGCACAAGGGTAACGAGTTGATTTCTCTGTGGAATATTTAATACTTCCATCGAAATTTGGAATCATTGTTTTGTGATGTCTTTTATTACACCATTCTGGCTGAGTGGAGTTTATAATAGTCAGAGAGAGGGTAAATAATAGTAATGCACCATCAGGGTTCAATCACTTGTGTCACTGTTGAAGCAGCCAATCATGAACATCCTCTTCCAGCAAGGAAATTTCTTGGAATTTTGATATTACAGCAGTCAGCAAGGTCAGCATTTATTGCTACTCTTAACTGCCCTTGAGCATGTAGTGAGCACCATATTGTTTATATACAATGTTATTCAACTCACCATGGACCCAAGACCTCCTCTTTAGATTTTGGGAGAAGAATCTTTGGACTGAAAGTGTTAACTCTACTTCTTCCTCTACATATGTTGCCATTTCTGCTGGGTTTCTTCAGTATTCTCTGTTTCATTTCAGATATCCAAAATCTACAGGAACTTGTTTCTATCTGAGTGCTTTCCTTGGCCATTTCAGTGATCAGTTAAAACACAACTACAATGTCACATGTAAATGTGGCAGGTTTCCTGTCGTGAAGGACACCAGTGAAGCAGATAAATTTCACAACAGTGCAACTGTTTTAGTTGAGGAAACTTGAATTTATATCTGTTGCATGCAAAGAAGTGAGAATTCATGACATGCTATCATGTTCACTGCCTGCTTCTCAACCCATTCATGGAATCCCTTTATATAACATTGGAAGCCTTTCGGTATGGTCCTACATAAGAGCTTAGCATATAAAATTAAAATGCTTGGGATTTGAGGTGGTGTACTGACATGGCAGAGAGGAAAGAAAGAGTAGGACTAAATGGATCATTTTCTGCGTGAGTGGTGGGGTTCTTCGGAGATCAGTGTTTGGACTCCAGCTATTTACAATATATATGTTAATGATTTAGATGAGGGCAATAAATGTATATCTCCAAATTTACAGACAACTGAAAGCTAGATAGGAGAGTGAACTGTGAGAAGGATGCAGAGATGTTTCAATATGATTAGGACAAGTTGAGTGAGTAGGTAAATGCATAGCAGGTCAAGGCTAATGTGGATAAATGGTCTGCACATAATTTGCACTATGGTAGCAAAAACAGTAGGCAAATTGTTAACGGAATGGCTATAGTTTGGTAGAGGGGGAGATATAATGAATGATGAAATAGGTTTGAGGAACCAAATGGTCTACTTATTTTCCTATTTTCTATATGTCTATAACCTGGGATGCTGCAGAAATACCTGTTGCCACATGCAAGGAACTGGAAATGAAGATGTTCATGGCCATGGTCACCTTTACAGCTACTCCTAATGCCATCCTCATTCTTCTCTGAGACTGTAAGTCTAAATAAAACATCAGTCAGCACCTTGTGAACTCATGGTGTCACATACTCTGTTCATCTCTGAAGACCCTGAATCAATATGGCTTCCTGGTGGGAGTTAATCTTTCCCTCCTTAGATGAGGACTCATCTTGCTGTGTATTGCCTCTTGTCATTTTCCCTGCCATGTTGAGGACCAGAAGGATATAAATTTTAGCATCAAGGTGTGGAACAAATGATTTATGATTAATCCTTGAAATGAGAACCATTCTACTCCCTGCAGACCTCATCAGTTTTATGTGGCAGTACGTTCTTCAAAACATCTGAACTAACAGCAATACCCACTAGAAGTCAATCAGCAACTAAAATGAAAGTAGTAGGAAAATGGGGGTCGATCTTGCTGCTGGACATATACTCAACTATGTAAGGCTAGAAGAAGGTATTAACTATAGTGCTAAGGATGAAATTTTTTTTTATCCTTCTGATGTCAGTGTTAGTGACTTATCAAAAAGGACATCTGCTATGGCCTGCATCAGAAAAGTACACATATTTGTGGATTCTAATTTGGACTCAAAACAACATCCAAAATATTGAAAATGTGCACACTATACAATCGAATTTTGTGCAAAATGAGCACATGCATCATTTCAGAATGTTCATTCCTTATTTATGACTATATTGTCCATGAAGAATAAAGCAAACCATTGTATTACATAATGCAAACAGATAAAAAAAAGTGAAAGCTAACATTGTTTTTCATGCTTCAGTAAGCATGTAAGTACAGTCTTCTGACTATTGTTTTGATTTTCCTCTTTTTTTATTAACATGATACCTTTGAGAAGGCAGTGGTGAACTGCCTTCTTGAAGTATTACCATTCCTTTTGGTGTAGGCACACCCATAATGCCATCAAGGAGGAAGTATGAGAATTTTGATTCAGCAACACTGGCAGAACAGTAATATATTTCTACCTCTATATGGTAAGTGGCCTGGCAAGGAAATTGCAGATGGTGGCATTCCAATCTATCTGCCCTCATCTTCTAGATGAAAATGATCCTTGGTTTGGAAAGTGCTCTCCAAGGAGCTTTGGTGAATTTCTGCATAACATCTTGCTGGTGCACACTGCTGCTACTGAGTGTCAATGATCGAGAGACTGAATATTTGTGATGTAGTGACAGTGAAATGCCACTTTGTTCTGAATGGTGCCATACTTCTTGCATTTTTGTGGAGCTGCTCTCATCCATATTCATCTTCGACATTCCTCCTGAGTATTTGTATCACTAGAAATGCCTAAGTATGACTGTTGCACAAATAGCATGTGATATTGAGATTGCCCTTCTCTTATGAGCGAGAAGGGCTGCATGTTGCACTTTTGGAATTTGTATTTGGGCAGTCTAGTGCAAACTCATCCATTTGTAGTGATCTTGGCAAGTACTTTGTTCTGAGAAAATACAGGTCCAGACAACTTGCTTGCAGTTTTTGCTGTTCCACTGGATTCTGCATCTCTATATCCACATTAATCAGGATTCCAACTATCAGAAACTCACGAGTGATGACAATCTAGTAGTCCCCACAGCTTAAAACTGTTATGCGAGGTGGTTTCTAATGTCTAACAAACACAGAAATGACTGGAAAATCTCAGCAATTCTGGCATCATCTGTGGAGAAAAATCAGAGTTAACATTTTGAGTTCAGTGACTCTTTGTCAGAAAACCTTCTAATTTATCTCTAACTTAAGGTTGCACCTCTTAGACAAGGAGGTGCAACTTGTCCTGGACTGCTTCTGAACTGGGGCAATGTCACAGTTTCCAGGAAAGCTGCCACATTTTCTGTGTATGCCTGTAATTAAGAAAGGGAGAAAGTGAGGACTGGAGATGCTGGAGACCAGAGTTGAGATTTATGGTGCTGGAAAAACACAGCAGACCAGGCAGCATCCGAGGAGCAGGAGAATCGACGTTTCGGGCATAAGCCCTTCTTCAGGACTGAGGCTGGTGTGCCAAGCGGGCTGAGATAAAAAGTAAAGGGGAGGGAATTTGGGGGAGGGGTGCTGGGAATACGATAGGTGGAAGGAGGTGAGGGTGAGGGTGATAGGCTGGAGGGGGGTGGGCGCGGAGAGGTCAGGAAGAAGATTGCAGGTCAAGAGGGTGGTGCTGAACCCGGGGGTTGGGACTGAGATAAGGTGGGGGCAGGGGAAATGAGGAAGCTGGAGAAATCTACATTCATCCCGTGTGGTTGGAGGGTTCCTAGGCAGAAGATGAGGCGCTCTTCCTTCAGGCGTTGTGTGGTCAGGGTCTGGCGATGGAGGAGGCCAAGGACCTGCATGTCCTTGGCGGAGTGGGAGGGGGAGTTAAAGTATTCACGGGGTGGTTGGTGCAGGTATCCCAGAGGTATTCCCTTAAACATTCAGCAATTAGGCGGCCTGTCTCCCCAATGTAGAGGAGACCACATCGGGTGCAGCAGATACAGTAAATGATGTGTGTGGAGGTGCAGGTGAATTTGCGACGGATATGGAAGGATCCACTGGGGCCTTGGAGGGAGGTGAGGGGGGAGGTGTGGGCGCAAGTTTTGCACTTCTTGCGGTTGCAGGGGAAGGTGTCGGGAGTGGAGGTTGGGTTGCTGGGGGGTGTGGACTTGACGAGGGATTCGCGGAGGGAGTGGTCTCTTCCGGAGGGAGTGGAACGCTGATAGGGGTGGGGAGGGAAATATATCCCTAGTGGTGGGGTCTGTTTTGGAGGTGGCGGAAATGATGGAGGATGATACGATGTATCCGAAGGTTGGTGGGGTGGAAAGTGAGGACCAGTGGGGTTCTGTCCTGGTAGCGATTAGAGGGGCGGGGTTCAAGGGCGGAGGTGTGGGAAGTGAAGGAGATGCGGTGGAGAGCATTGTCGACCACGTCGGAGGGGAAATTGCGGTCTTTGAAGAAGGAGGCCATTTGGGTTGTTCGGTAGTGGAATTGGTCCTCCTGGGAGCAGATGCGGCAGAGGCGAAGGAATTGGGAATATGGGACAGGGTGGGAGGAGGTGTAATCTAGGTAGCTGTGGGAGTCGGTCAGTTTGTAGTAAATGTCTGTGTTGAGTCGGTTGCCTGAGCTAGAAATGGAGAGGTCTAGGAAGGGAAGGGAGGAGTCTGAGACGGTCCAGGTAAATTTGAGGTTGGGGTGGAAGGTGTTAGTAAAGTGGATGAACTGTTCAACCTCCTTGTGGGAGCACGAGGTAGCGCCAATACAATCATCGATGTAACGGAGGAAAAGGTGGGGGGTGGTGCCTGTGTAGCTGCGGAAGATGGACTGTTCCACATATCCGATGAAGAGGCAGGCATAGCTGGGGCCCATGCGGGTGCCCATGGCTACTCCTTTGGTTTGGAGGAAGTGGGAGGATTGGAAGGAGAAATTGTTAAGAGTGAGGACCAGTTCAGTCAGTCGAAGGAGGGTGTCAGTGGAAGGGTACTGGTTGGGTCGGCGGGAGAGGAAGAAGCAGAGGGCTTGGAGGCCTTCATGATGGCGGATGGAAGTGTATAGGGACTGGATGTCCATCGTGAAGATAAGCTGTTGGGGGCCAGGGAAGCGAAAATCATGGAGGAGGTGGAAGGCGTGGGTGGTGTCCCGAACGTAGGTGGGGAGTTCTTGGATGAAGGGGGACAGGACAATGTTGAGGTAATTAAGAAAGTCTTGAAGGAATGTCTTCTCTCTGGTGGTTGAGTCTTTGGAAATTCTTGCTACAGAGAGTTGTGGAGGCAAACTTCTTTTGTACATTTGAAGTTGAGATAGCTTCTTGATCAGTAGAGGAATCCAGGGTTTCAGAGAAAACACAGCAAAGTGGGCATGAGGAATGTTTAATCAACCATGATCTTGTTGAATA
Organism: Chiloscyllium punctatum; assembly: GCF_047496795.1. Lineage (NCBI taxonomy): Eukaryota > Metazoa > Chordata > Chondrichthyes > Orectolobiformes > Hemiscylliidae > Chiloscyllium > Chiloscyllium punctatum. The sequence goes on from NC_092743.1 coordinate 17,176,620, forward strand.
GCAGAGCAAGCTCGAAGGGCTGAATGCCCTACTGTTGTTCCTGTTTCTTTGTTTCTTATGGTTTAATATTTCTATAAATATGTGCTGTACACTGCAGACCCATTTTGTACACAATGGAATTTATTCTGCATATAGGTATAATGTTCCTCAAGTTTCTTCTATTCAGATGAACACTCAGATTCTGATGCTGAGAGTTCAAAGATATAGTCAGACTTATTTTCAGCCTCAAGGAGAAATATCGTACATTGCCAAACATGAATTATTCTCTTGGCATGCTTGTGTGTTATGAGTCAATTAGTTCAATGTTCTTGTTGACATTTTCTAGTTTCCTTGCATGGTGCATCAGAGTGGGAGGATGTCTTCTGTGATCTTTTCCTCTACATATTCTTCCTCGGTGTAGGCTTCATTATCTTTACAGGTCAATATGAGGGTCTGACAGTTGCCTGAGGCACCTTGTACTGTTTTATCTTGAGATTGTTGACTCCAGTGTCAACCAGGAAATCCAAGTCTCATCGAAAAAGAGAAAATGCCAGAGAGACATCTGTGTAGCATCCATGGAGAGGGAAAGAGTTAATGTTTCCAGTTCAATATGATTCTTCTTCAGAACTCAAAGTAGACCGAGTGACCCCAGGGCCACCCAGGAAAACCAAATCTCATGCAGCCTAACCAGTAGTTTACAAGGACCAAAATGGATAAGTTGATTGATTTTGATTGATCTTTGTTCAAGAAATGCAACAACACAAGACAATTATATGTATTTCCTCAAGAGCAGAAAGTGTAGATATAATTTATGTATGGATATAAGCTGGATTTGTATATTTAAAAGTTCTGCCCAGGAAATTTGTTCTCACCCCATCACCCAGCACAAAATTTAAATAATGCTGGAAGTATATATAAATAATAGAAAGTTGGGCAGCACATTTATGGCACAAAATGAGCCACATTTAATGACTCTGAATTATAAAGCCAGTCTCCTAAGCTATTCTAAATTTAACCACCTTAATTACATATTTGTTAATTTAAGTTATCTTCATTGACTGTATCTCTTGTAATTACATGAGTATTCCTTAAACTAATGCATTGTACATGTTCTGAATGTATGTTGGTATAATCTTCAAAATTATATTTCATTTTACCTTTGCAGAATATAGAAGAAGAAAGTTACAAAAGGGAGGACGAAGAGCAAAAAGAGCCATTTGAAAGTGATTCATCTGTTACTGCCAATATGCGACGTAATATGTGGTATTCAGCACACTATGCAACTGATGAGAGAAGGGTAATGCTTCTTAATTTATTAGTTTTTCAGATTAAATCCTTCAAATTTAGGAGAGGTAATTAGAATTGTTTAAAGGGAAACTAATGTCATGAGTGACATTTTTATATAGTTATTGTTGTGGTTATTCTCCCTAGACAAACCATTGGAGGACTCAAGAGCTTTTGTATTTCTTTAAATAATCTTAAAGTGGTGAAACAAAATTCGGTCTAGTACCCTGAGTTGGCTCTGTCTGGTTCTGTTCCATGTCTATTCAACATCTGTGTTCCATGTTTGTTCAATATTGGTCTGACATCTGCTGCATTTCTGTTCGATCTCAGTAAGATACTCTTTTTCCTGACATGCATGTTTGCGAGGACCTAAAATCTGGAATTAGAATGTTGACAGGAGTAACCATTTTGTGGTTAATAAAAGCATGCATAAAATGGTAGATAGGGTGGATAGTCAGAGGCCTTTTCACAGGGAGGACAGATTAATTACAAGAGGGCACAGATTCAAAGTGAGGAGGGGGGGGAGTTTAGGGGAGAATTTTGTAGGGAAAGTTTTGCTGAAGGTGGTCAGTGTCTGGAATGCATTGCCAGTTTCATGTGGTGGAAGCAGGCATATTAGCAACATTTAAGGCAAATCTAGATAGACGCATGAATAGGAGACTAACAGAGGGATTAAAAGATGCATATTGGCAATAATTAGTGGGTCTAAATAAGAATTAGGGTTTGGCACAGGCTTGGTGGGCCAAAGGGCCTGTTGCTGTGCTGTATTGTATAGATAATGTAATAAAGCTTGATCAGTTCTTGAAACCTGTTTAAGCACATAAATAATATCTATTGTGGCTCTTGAAAATGCCCAATAAATAATGAATAAAGATATATGTAAATCTAGGATTCCAAAATTTAATCTTATCCAAAATTTCTCAATTAGCAATATGGAATGCAAATGGTAAATTTTTTTAAAGTTTGAGAAAACTAATTCTGTGCTGGTTTGAGAAGGGGACAGAACAATAAAAAGACCATTTTTAAAGCACTTAAAAAGATCTCTTTTTAAATTTAAGTTTAGATCATTCAGAGAGAAATTCTCTTTTGATGAAATAAGATTTTAATTGGTGATAGTTGTGGACCATCCTTTGTTTTGATACTGATTTCAGTTGAATGTAAGGGATGCTGTCATTTTAACATTGGGAACACACAGAATGCAATCCGATTTTCACAGAACTTTTTTTAACTCCTTTTGGGGAGACAGACTTGATCTCTTCCTTAGTTGTGCCTAAGGATTGTACTCCTTTGCCCACTGTTTCTACTTCCTAGGTGACATTACACATCGGCTCTGTCTCAATATGTAGAAACAGAGTGGTGGAGGAAGTGCTCTCAACTATGCTCCAAATGTTATCTGCCTTGTCTTGTGAGATAGCAGTTCTGATTAATTTTTTTTATTTTAACTAACTTCGAGGAAATGTTTGTTTCATGACCTGTCTCAAAAACAATAACCAGTTTGTCCAGTTGCGATGCTGGGTCTGTTTGCAGCTTTTTTCTCACATTTACATATGACATTGATGACATTACTTTCCTGCCAGCAATCATTTTTACCCTGCAGCACTTTTGCCAGTTTTTGCAGCTTTTTATTTTCTTTTATCCAACTATAGACATCATAGGCTAACTTATTTCAGGCTGTTTCTAACTCAGTTGTTCCTCTAATAAACTTTTTTGAAAGCCTGTCAATGACACACATAATTGCCATTGCATGTTTCTACAATTTCCAGTACAATGTTTGCTACTAATCACCAGTGGAAATCTGGAATATACTGCCTGGGAGGGTTGTAGAGGCAGGAAAGCTCACAACCTTTAAAAACAATGTGGCTGAGCACTTGAAGTGTCATAACATTAAAGGTTATGGAACAAGTACTGAAAAGTGTGAAGAGTATAGATAGGTCAGCATAGCCTCAATGGGCCAAAGTTCCTCTTCTGTGCTGTATGACTCCAAGATTAACCTTTCCTTTAAACTATCTATTAGTCACATTTTAAAATATTAGTGCCTTGGTAACTTTGATCAAAGACTAAGGCTTTTCAAATTCAAAATGTATTAATCCTCAACTCCCGGGGAATCATTCCACTTCTCACCTGCTGGGTAATTGCCCCCAGCAACGATTCACAGTTAGCAACATTTTTACGAACAGGTATTGCCTAGTCTGCATGGCTTCAGCTACTGTCTTCTCACAGGTAACAGCCCACCAGTATGGCTGTACCTCCTGTGCTGGGTTCTCCCTTCAGGTTCTTTTGATACTTGACTATTCTGTTCTGGGGGATTGAATTACTGCACCAACTGTGAGTAATAAATAGAATGTACACACCCCTTTTCAGTGCCAACCCGAGGATCTGATATAACTATCCTGATGCCTACGGCAAGTGTTGTTGTTTTCTCCTTACACAAACCACAGGAGGACACAAGGATGGAGGTTACCTTCATGTTTATTCAAGGAAAGTTTTGTCTATCACTCTGTCCTGGCTCTGCCTGTCTCTGTCCCATATCCATTTTCCATGTCTGTCCAATTTTGGTTGGACAGCTGTCCATTATGTGCAGAAAATCATTAACCTTTATACACACTGTTTACTTTTCTTTACTGCAGAATACACAGTAATCTTCCATTCTAGGTTTTTCTTTTATCCTGTCTTCAAGTATTTGTTTATAATCTAGCTTGCTGTCAGGCCTTAGGGTGTACCTAGTCCCTCTCTAGTCTTTTCTGCTGTTATGGACACTTAGGGTGTTCAAAGCTCATGCCTGCTAAAATGTGCCTTACAGTACTAACTTGTAAGGTGTTGCTTTATTCCTGTTGTTCTCCCTGTTTACAAAATCCTGTTAATTCCCTTTAGTTATGTATGTGAAGCCTTAAAACAAGCAACCATAGTATATCTAAAAACAACTAATTACTATTCATTTGAACTACATGAAGTAATTTGAGTGTCATCAAAATATTTTGCAAAACACACTCAATGAAACTGAAAACATTACTCAATGAAACTATCAGAAATACCTTGTTCAATGTGTCAAGTGACCATTTGTCCTTTTTAGCGCCGAAATCAAATCTGTTGTTCTGAATGCTATGTGATATTGCTTAACAATGAGTCTTTTCACTAAATGCACTGATCTTGTATTCACTGTTGGAACTTCATCTGTGTTGGATGAGATGAATGCTAAATACAATCACAAAACTTTGTGTATACGAATGTCTGTGAACACTCAGAACATATTCACTGGATTAAGTTATGTGAAATATAAAAATAGCATGGATCAGAGAACATTTAAAAATAAAATTGAAAAACTTAAGTTCCAAGAAACACTGTCAAAATCATAAAATTGCAGAATCATGGAATGCTTACAGAACAGAAGGACACCATGGATGTAGGTTTTCTTGCTGAGCTGGAAGGTTCGGTTTCAGGCTTTTCGTCACCTAGTCTGGTGACAAAATGTCTGAAAATGAGTCTTGCAGCCCTGTGAGCAAACCTACATCCAGAACCTCAACCTGAGCTACAAATCATCTAAAAAGAAGGACACCATTTTGCTGCCACCATATGTGGTTGGCTTCTGTGAGAAAAGTTCATTTAGTCCCATCCCCCTCCCTTTTATTGATAGCCTTGTTTTATTTTCTCTTCAAATAATGGTTCAGTGGTTAGCACTGCTACCTCACAGCACCGGGGTCCCAGGTTCAATTCCAGCCTTGGGTGACTGTGTAGAGTTTGCACATTCTCCCCGTGTCTGCGTGGGTTTCTTCCGGGTGCTCTGGTTTCCTCCCACAGTCCAAAGATGTGCAGGTTAGGTGAATCAGTCATGCTAAATTGCCTATAGTGCTAGGTGCATTAGTCAGAGGGAAATGGGTTGGGGTGGGTTACTCTTCGGAGGGTCGGTGTGGACTGATTGGGCCGAAGGGCCTGTTTCCACACTGTAGGGAATCTAATCAAATCTAATTATCCCATTCTTTGTTTTTGAAAGACAATGCCAAATCTGCAACCACCACACTCTCATGCAGTGCATTCCAGATTCTGCTCATTCTCTATTTCCTCATGTTACATTATTTCTTTTACCAATCCAAAATTGGGGAAAAGGCCATCTAGTCACCGCATCATTGTATTAGATGCTTAGATATGTGTTCAAATCGTCCAAGACAGCTGGTCAATTTTAAATTCAATTAATACATATCGCATGAAGAAGCTAGTTTGTTAGAGACCTTTAAACAATTGTTAATTGTCTTTGAAAAAATCTAGTTCATGAATATTCCTTTAGGAAAAGATATCTGCTGAACTTGCCTGAAATACAAGTTACTCCAGATCTACAGCAACATGGCCATTCTTAAAATGTGTTCTGGAAATAGCTAGCAAGCTATTCAATTGGATGATACTGCTGAAAAATAAGTTTAAAAATTGAACTAACTAGAAATGGAAACAGCAAGTCCAGATCTTTCAGCCTTACAAAAACCTCATGATTGACATTTTTTGCTTCTGTCAAACCTAACAGAGATTCTCCACAGACCAGTAAGCAATAGCCTGATAGCCAACAGATGCACTGGATCACTACTCTATAAAGTTACTGTCCAAGCCACATTCCATCCCATTGTACTTCACTATCGCTGGATGGAACTCCCTTCCTAACAGCACTGCAGGTGTACCTAACCCCATAGATTGCACTAGTTAATGAAGGCAGTTCATCATCACCTACTCAAGAGCTAGCAGGTATGGGGACTAAATGCTGACTTACCTAGTGATGTTGAAAACCTGTGAGCAAACAAAAACAAATCACTCTAATTAATGTTTTGCAGTTTTTGATCCTTCCAAAATAGGGAACAGCTTCTACTTACCAATTCTGTGCACCCTTATCATGATTTTGAATAAAAAAACTCTCAATTATTTATTCTATAGGAGAACAGCCCCCATCTTGCCCAAAGTGTTCATGAAGCTGAAGTTCATTATTTCTGTAGCCATTCTTTTGAATCTTCTTTGCATCCCTTCTAAAGTGTATGTCCAGAACAAAACACAATAGTCCAGTTGATGTTCAACCAGTGTTTTATACAAGTTTATGATAATGCCCTTGTTTTCATACTCAACAGAATCCTGTTATTTTCCCTGTCAGTTTGTATTGCAACCTTCAATAATTTATGGAAATATACTTCAGGTCCTTCCACATATATTTTAAAATTCTTACTCTTAATTCATTACTGGCTCTCCTTCTTCCTACTAAAATAATTCACATCATGCCATTTATTTACCATTTATTCGTTCTTCTGAAGTTTAACAATATCTTCCTCATAATTCGTAAAATATAAAAGTTTGTATTGCCTGCAAATTTTAACATTTTGCCCTAAGTCATTAATATGAATCAAGTAAAGCAGTAGTCTTAACACTTTCCTTTGAAGAATCCCACTTTAAACATTTCCTGCCACTCAAAAATCATTGCTTCTCTGTCATTCAGCTAATTTCTTGTTCATGCTACTATTGTCCTTTTTATTCCATGTATGCTAAGATTGCTTGTAAGCCTGTTCTTTTTGGAAAATGATTACCAGTGTTGCATCTCATATAAATAAGAATTTAAGAATGCATTTATCATGTTTGCCATCATTGCTCACACTTTTGAATATAGAAGTTGGGATGTTACGTTGAGGTTGTATAGGCTGTTGGCAAGGCCTCTTCTGGAACACCATGGCAGTTCTGATCACCATGTGATAGGAAGGATATTATTAAACTGGACAAATTTCAGAAGAGGTTTACTGGCATTTTGCTGGCCTTGGAGGGTTTGTGTTATAAGGAGAAGCTGGGACAGGCTAGGAGCATAGGAGGTTGAGAGGTAACTTAATAGATATTTATAAAATAATGAGGGGTACAGATAATGTGAATGGCAGGTGTCTTTTCCCTAGGGTAGGTGATTTCAAGACTAGGGGGCATATTTTTAAGGTGGGAGAGAAAGGGTTTCAAAAATATATGAGAGGCAACTTTCATTTTACATAGAGTGGTTTGTGTGCGACATGTATTTCCAAAGGAAGTGGTGGATGCAGCTGCAGTTACAATGTTCAAAAGACATTCAGGTAAGTACATGAACAATAAACTTTTGGAGGGATTATAGGTCAAACAAAGGCAGTTTAGTTTGGGATTATGGTTGGCATGGATTGGTCGGACTGAAGGATCTGTTTCCATACTGTATGACTATATGACTCTGTGATTCGATTGGCCAAACTATTAGGCTTTAAGAAAAACACACTTTGTTCTTACACTACAGTTAAAATACAAACAAGAAAGGAGAATGGGCATAACTTTAATTCTATTAAAATACTTAACGAGAGGGTGGTACGTGTATGGAATGAGCTACCAGAGGAAGTGGTGGAAGCTAGTACAATTACAACATTTAAAAGACATTTGGATGGGTATATGAATAGGAAGAGTTTGGAGGGATATGGGCCGGGTGCTGGCAGGTGGGACGAGATTGGGTTGAGATATCTGGTTGGCATGGATAGGTTGGACTGAAGGGTCTATTTCCATGCTGTATTTCTCTATGATTCTATGATTCTATATATTATTTGATTAATCATCCACTTTTCCAATGTAGTGACATCTCATAAACACCGCCTTGGCAAAGGCAAATTCAGCAAAACAGATTTTTCTCACGTTCTCTTTCCAGTCCATGCGAAAGAAACACCGAAACCGAAAGAAACAATCAAGTAGCAGAGGGAGAACTCAAACTTTTAGCTGTAGCAAAGAGGTGTTTCTAGCAGCTTCAAATCCCAACTTCCACTGAAAGTAAAACTAAAATCCTGGGTCTGTATGAGCCTGACTCCACACTCATGCTTATTTTAGAGTCATAGAGATGTACAGCACGGAAACAGACCCTTCGGTCCAAATCATCCGTGCCGACTTAATCTGGTGTTAGTTGCCTGCATTTAGCCAATATCCTTGTAAACCCTTCTTATTCATATACTCATCCAGATGCCATTTAAATGTTGTCATTGTACAAGCCTCCACTATTCCGCTGGCAGTTCATTCCATACACGCACCATCCTCTGCGTGAAAAAGTTGTCCCTAAGGTCCCTTTTAAATTTTTACCCTCTCACCCTAACCCAATGCTCTCTAGTTCTGGACTCCCCGACCCCAGGGAAAAGACCTTGTCTATTTACCTTATCTATGCCCCTCATGATTTTCTAAACCTCTATAAATTCACCCCTCAGCCACTGACACTCCAGGGAAAACAGTCACAGCCTATTCAGCCTCTCCCTGTAGCTCAAATCCTCCAATCCTGGCAACATCCTTGTAAATCTTTTCTGAACTCTTTCAAGTTTCACAACATCCTTCTGACAGGAGGAGAACAGAATTGCATGCAATATTCCAAAATGGCCTAACCAATGTCCTGTGTAGCTGCAACATGACCTCCCAACTCTTATACTCAATACTCTTGTCAAATAAAGGAAAGCATACTAAACGCCGCCTCCTCCATCCTTTCTACCTGTGACTCTACTTTGAAGGAACTATGAACCTGCACTATGAACAAAGGTCTTTGTCTAATTTTTTCTTTTAAATTAGAGTTCAAAGCTGTTTACCTAAGGCTTCTGAAGCAGACATTCCAATAACGTTAGCAACACCTCTTCAAGAGAAACAGCACAGAACAAATCCCTCTTAAAAACACAAAGCCAACATTACAACTAGTAGTTTCAGTAACGCTGCTCCCCTTGCTGTTTGTGTTCCAAACAGATTCACAAACAGATTCCACAAATTGTTCTTCCGATCTGAGTTCTTCTTTTACAAGTACTGCTCCCTTCTCCTAATAGCATGACTCCACATCCTTTTCTTACTTGTCCACTTTATTAAACTTCGAATATCCTTCAATGTTTAGTTCCCAGTTATTGTCACCATGCAACCATGTTTATGTAATGGCATTTGTATCATAACCATTTACCTCGATTTATACCTTTTCCCTGTTGTCTACTACATGTACATAAATGATTCCTAGTCTTGTTGAATAACCTACCTGTAGTGATTGTAACAGGGTCAGTCAGGTGGACCTCATAAAATACGAGTTCCCTTATAGGGGCAGTTAACCTGGTCCAATCAGGGAGCTCTGGCTGACAGACATAAATAGGAGTGTCAGAGGTTCTGTTCACCCTGAGGAAGCTTGGACCAGTTCTACATATATGTAAATAAAGGTGTCTTAGTGACAGGATATGGGCCTCTGTGGAGTTATTTTAGTGGTGACGAGAGATAAAAATGCCCTCCTGAAGAAACTAGCTCTCAACAGTCATGATAGAGTTTGGGGTAAACATTTCTGGCATCATATCATCTAGTGTCAAAGAAACCTCAGAGTCTGAGATGGACACAGCAGATGTCACAGCCTCGATTCCTTTACCACCCAAGAAGAGGATGAATTTGTTCTTGAGATCTTCCGGGTGCAAGAGACGGGTTATGGTCCAGTAAATCACCCTCACCCCGTATCTGAGGAGGAACTGAATCCAGTGTAAAAATGTCACAGGAGAGGCTACACGAAAAATGACCAGGCCTACGTCCCCAGTCTTTGAGGGAGAGAGGGCGATGTAGTGATTTTAATGAGGTCAGTCAGGTGGACCTCATAGAATATGAGTTCCCTGATTGGACCGGGTTAATAGCTCCAGTCAGGGAGACCAGGCTGACTGATATAAACAAAAGTGTCAGAGGTTCTGTTTACTCTCAGAGCTGGCTGTAAGGAAGGTGGACCTGTACCAAGTGCTGTTACACGTAAATAAAGAATGACCACTGGTTATTTTCTAGACTCCATAACTTGAGGTCACCTAGAATTCTGCTGCAGCAAATTCTATTTTCCTGTCACCCTGTGCTTGCTGAGTTACATAAGCTCCCACTGAAGTAATATTGTGATTTTAAAGTTTTTATCCTTATTTGTAGATCTCTCTGTGAGGCCCATATTACCTTCAATCCCACACTGTTCCAAAATATGTGTGCTCCTCCAGTTCTGGACCCTTGTGCATTCCCAACAGCTATTTGTTGCTATGCCTTCAGTTGCTTAGGCCCTGAGTTGAAAGCTCAGGAAAATAAGGAGATGGTGTATAAACGAATAGGTATTTAGCATTGGCCTTTTCTACAGAGGGCATAAGTAACACCTCAAAAAAAAAGCTATAAGTCACAAAAGTAGAAAGGAGGTAACTCAAGAAAATTACAATAACCAGGGATGTGGTACGGAGCAAATTGTTAGAGCTGCATATTGATGCATAGATCTCAAGAAGGATGTGGATGTAGCACTTAGGGCTAAAGATCAAAGGACATGGTGAAAAATGGTAACAGGCTGTTGTGTTAGTTGATCAGCCATGACCATAATAATTGAAGGAGCAGGCTCAAAGGGCTATATGACCAACTTCTCCTCCTATTTTCTATGTTTCTATGACAAGTGCCTGCTTCCTGACAGTGTTCATCCAAGGGTCTTAAAAAGAAGTGGGTAGTAAAATAGTCTATCTGTGTTTGTTGAATTTTCCAAAATTTCCTAGATTTTCTTGAGACTGGAAAACTGTAAACGTAACTCCTTTTTTGGAAAATGGAGGAAGACAGGAAGAGGAATCCACAGGCCAGTAAGCTTAACATCTGTCATAAGAAAGATGTTAGAAGGATGTTGCCGGCTGTGGAAGGTTTGAGTTCCACAGGCCAGTAAGCTTAACATCTGTCATAAGAAAGATGTTAGAAGGATGTTGCCGGCTGTGGAAGGTTTGAGTTTTAAAGAAAGAGGAGCATAGGAGGTTGAGAGGCAAGCTTATAAAAGTTTATAAAATAATGAGGGATATAGGTAGAGTTAATGTTAGTTGTCTTTTCCCTAGGATGGAGTTTTCAAGATCTTATTTTTAAGATGAGAGGAGAAAGATTTTTAAAAAAGACATGAGGAGCAAATTATTTACACAGAGGATGGTTTGCATGTAGAATGAACTTCTTGAGGAAGTGAATGTGGGTACAATTACAATATTTAAAAGACATTTGGATAAGTACATGAATAAGAAAGGTTTGGATGGATATGGGCCAGGAACAGGCAGTTGGGACAGGTTAGTTTGAGATTATGTTTGGCATGGACTGGTTGGGTTGAAGGGTCTGTTTCCATGCTGTATGACTATTTGACCATAATTCTAAAAGTTACAGCAGGGCACAGGAAAATTCCAGACTGACAGAGTCAACATGGTTTTGTGAAAGAGAAATTATGTTTAACTGATTTTTCTGGAGTTTTTTGAGGAAGTGGCATCTGCTTTGTGTAAAGGGGAACAGTTGGAAGTACTGAACTTGAGTGTTGAAACTTACTTTTTTTGTTGGTGCTACACTGAATTTTCTGGAGGGATTTCCATTGTGAATATCCAGTGAATTTTCTCACTATATCTTATCAAACTTGCTGCACTAACTACTACCCTGTTCCTATGATCCTGTCCATTTCTGCACAAATTATACCATACACCTGTCTGGAACAACTTGCCACTGCTCAAAGACCAATATCCTTGAAACCCATGCCATCTTTGAAAAATGCTGTGCATCCAGACAAGCATTGACAATGCAGCATTTCTCCTCACCAACAAAGTCATGGCAAAGCAGCCACAAATCCACACTGTCCATGGCACATAGCCAATGTGGCTGACACTCCTACACACATATAATGCAATTCTTTCACCCTAGTCACTGTTTAACCTCCACATCATATACTTGATCTGTGCATTCACAGTCTGAAGACTCTCGAAGTCATTGTTACCCTGTCCCTAGTGCCCATTGTACAATTACATTTTGCCATTGTCTAGCAGGGAACCGTCACATACATGCAAACAATTAAATAAATTCAAAATAAACTTTTGTTTACAGACACCAAAAAGCAAACACAAACAAAGCCAATCGACTTGAAGTTCACCCCAATAATACAAACGAAATATCAGTATCTTGACTAGCAAATATTTTACAATCCATGATAGTCTATTGCACTCAACTGTCATTTATTGGAAGCAGTTTCAATGAGGTGCTGTCTGTTTGTAGCATCTGATGCCGCTGACCTCTGTTGTGGACAAGGACCGATTCCTCCTCCTCCTTGAAAGACAGCTACCGTTTCTCAAGTCCTGAGAGGTCTGCTCCTGTTTGCCTCATTGCCTACTTTAATTGTGCACAGCCCAGTGTGCCAGGATAATGTCCAAACCATCAGACTATTCAGATTAGAGTGGTGCTGGAAAAACACGGCAGGTCAGGCAGCATCCGAGGAGCAGGAAAATCAACGTTTTGGGCAAAAGCCTTCAGGGTGGAGAGATAAGTTGGAGGGGGGTTGAGGGAGGTGTGGGGCTGGGGAGAAGGTAGCAAAGAGTACTCTGGTTTCCAGCATCTGCAGTCCTCACTTTTGCCATCAGACTATTCAAGCAAAGAAACTGCATCTTGAACAGCACTGTATCCGGCTCCACCTATTTGAAATATGGCTGCATTAAATCTGTGTTCTGCATTATTCAGGATTTGAGAAATTGTGTCCTGAACCGTGCTTGTAATGGGCAGGCCATGTTCCCCAGTAACCAGCCTTATAAAGCCCCTGGATCCTCAAATGCACCAGGTACATAATAGATGAGAATATTCCAGGAGTTGTGCCAGTTGCTGATCAAATACCTATGAGAAATGGCAACATCAATCAGTGATAACTTGAACAGTAATTGAATGGAACCCATTCCTGATGATGAATTCTGTAGCATTATAGATCAGACATCTAAGTAGCAGGTGTGTGCAGTTGATGGCAACCTACACCTGTCAATCTCAGCTGTATTCTGCATTGCAGCACTGACCTCATCATAGGCAAATGAAATGAGCCAATGTGACCTTGCAAAGATGGCAGCCATCACTAGCCTGATGCCCTTGTAGGTGCATGACTGAAAAATCCCATCTGTCACTAACAGAAAGGGGACAGTAACATGGAAATTCAAAGCAGTGGTTACGTTCAAAGACACTTGGAGAGAATGTGCTCCCACTCCTGCGCTGCTTTCCAACATCTGTTACAGTTTCATCACAGTGTCCCAGGACATGTAGCAGCTGTGTACCTCTTGACTTTATAAAGGTTTACAAAATCATGAGGGGCATAGATAAGGTGAATAACAAAGGTCTTTTCCTCAGGATGGGTAAGTTCAAAACTAGGGAGCTTTTTTTTAAGGTGAGAGGAGAAGGATTTAAAACGGACCTGAACAGCAACTTTTTGACAGAGGGTGAATAGATGCAGGTACATTTAAAAGACATTTGGATAGGTAGGTGAATAGGGAAGGTTGAGAGGGAAATAGGCCAAAGATAGGCAAGTGGGACTAGTTCAGTTTTGGAAACTTGGTAGGCATAAACAAGTTTGACTATGCTCATCTCCAGGGAGTGAAGTCTGGGCCGGGAACCTCTGAGCTTCCTGCTCATTCTGAGGAAACTTACGATATGACCTCTCCCTGAACTGTGTGCTCTTTGTCCTCCATGGCGGCTTTCTGGTGCTCCCGGGCATGCCATCAGCCCTGGTCCTCCTGTATACACCTCTGTCTTCTTAGGCAGCAACAACAATCAACATGCCATCGCAAACAAAGTGCAGAAGTCTTGATAGTAATTATCTACATTGTGAAAAGAAGGGATGGCAGAAGTTCTTAGATCTCAGAAGAGTCATCAGAAGAATACACTGCAGATGAGACTTAGCACGCTTCTCTATATAGTAAAAAATGTTGCACTGTGATAAAGAGGGACATGTTTTCATCTTTCATCCACCTTCAAGCTCAGCACATATAGTAACTTGATTAAAGTGTTGTTCTGGCTGAGCATTCACTCAATGTGACCGAAAAAGAAATGCATGTAGTTCGACACCTTTCTTGTCCTAGATCCACATCAAACACTCAGCTTCTGATTGCAATTAGTACAAACCATTGTAACAGATGGTGAAACAATATGATGTGGTTTCCACAGCACTGTTCAAAGTTGCATGAATAATGGATCTCCTTTGGCCAACATTAACCTTTTGAAACATCATTGGTGCCAACAACAACATCATTGAAATGCCTATGTCCAATCTGCAAACACTATGGACATGTTGCAAATCACCTTTGACCAGAATCTAATCTTTCTTTAAATCTGCATGTGTAGCAAATGGCCAATGAGATGATTGCAAATTAAATATATCTGGATTTAGCAAATGACTGTGTTGTGTATCAAAAGTTGATAATGGGGACAATAACTAGGAGTAAATGGATTGAATATGCTGAAAACAGCTCAAGACGTGACAGGGCCTGTTGTTTGGGAATATGTAAAGGACGTGGATGAGATGATTAGGCAGTAAAATTATTGAACTCAATTTTGAGACCTGAAGTCTGCAAGGTCTTCAAGAGGAAGATTGATGCTCTGAGCATCTCCTGTGCTGTGCTCCTCGGATGCTGCCTGGCCTGCTGTGTTTTTCCAGCACCACGTTTGTCAACTCTGGTCTCCAGCATCTGCAGTCCTCACTTTCTCCCCGATCTCTCGTCCTCATCCCCTCTCCGGTCTATCACCCTCACCCTCACCTCCTTCCACCTATCGTATTCCCAGCGCCCCTCCTCCAAATTCCCTCCCCCCTACCTTTTATCTTAGCCTGCTTGGCACACCAGCCTCATTCCTGAAGAAGGTCTTATGCCTGAAACATCGATTCTCCTGCTCCTTGGATGCTGGCTGGCCTGCTGTGTTTTCCCAGCACCACATTTTTCAACTCTGGTCTCCACTTTCTCCCAGCTGTGTCTGAGCACTGAGCCTCACTGGAGCACTGCAATAGGCCCACAACGGAACTATTGGCCATGGAGCACTGTGGTGCTGAAATGGCTAGCAGCTGGAAGCATGTTATTTTAATGGCTGAAAGGTAAGCATTCTGCAAATAGATCATCCAGTTTGCATTTCATCTACCCAATGACAAGGAGACCTCGTTATGAGCAGTGAATACAGTGTACTAGGTAGAGTGAAATACAAGTGAATTGCTGACTCATCTGGAAAATGCGTCTGCAGCCTTGGATAGTGAGTCAGGCAAGTATTACACTTTCTGTGATTGCATGGGAATGCACCATGGAAGTATGGGGAGGTGTTAGGAATGGAGGAGTGGACCAGGATGTCTGGAAGGGAATAGTCACTGCAAAATGCTGACAAGGAAGGGCAGGGGAATATGTGCCTGGTTGTGCCATTTCGCTGAATGTGGTGAAAGTGGTGATTTATGCTCTTTTGGATATGGATGCTATTGCAGTAGAAAGTCAGGACCAGGGACACCCTATTATTGTGGGAAGGAAGAGAATGGGCAAGGGGTGAGTTAACACCTGTTAAAACTTTTTTTTCTCCACAGATGCTGTCAGATTGTTTGGGTTTCTCCAGCAATTTCTGTTCGTCTCTTAGAAATGAGATTACTTTTATCATACATCCCTCTCTGAGAATTACAAGGTTCTTGAATTAATCACATAAAAGCTCCAAGTAAGATTAGGGATCATGTGTAGAAGAGTAACAAGCTAGCAATTAGCAGTCAATATAGATTCAGAAAGAAAAATATCTCGTATGAGCTATTACCTCAATTCTTTGAAGAAGTAGCAATCCAAGCATAATGTGGCAAATTGAATGACACATGTACCATAACACTAGGGCATGGCAACTTAAACCTGCAGGAATTTGAATGAATTCCTGTGCATAAAACTGGCTGATGAAGAAATAAAATTAGCATTCATCTCAGGCATTATTTATAATTCTTATCTGAAGAATTTACTTGTTAAGTTTTGCATTGTTCTCATACATCTTTTCTACTTCTGAGTCTGTGCTCATTTATCCCTGTTTTATTTTTTCCTAAGGCTCTGCCTTAGTTTCATCTCCATCCTCTGCCAATATTTCTCAGACCAAGTAGTGATTTGATGCCAAGAACAACATTGAGCAAATCTCCTCAACTGATCCCAGACCTTTAGTCCTGTTCAACTAACTCTCTTGCTGTAAAAGTAAGTTTGCCAAAAATTAGAGTAAAGAATTCTGTTACAGAAAATATGATTGGAAGCTTATACAAGCTTGAACAAAATAGGCTTTGACGAGGTGTGACAGAATTGGGCAATAAGTGTAGCTAGGTACATCTTGATATTGAGATCATTCATTTCATCTTTTATGCTTTTCACAACCTGTGTGGCAAGATTCTTGTTAGGCAGTGGCAAGTTGCTGATCGGTAGATATCATTGATTATTAAATGCCCTGACAACAGCCCAACTTACTTCATTAACATTTGCAGACTCAACTCGCCACTTGATTCTGAATGACCTCTATACTGGAAACAGGCACCAACATCTGAGAGTATAATATGTTCCCATAGACACCAGCTACACGTATCCTCCATCCACAGACATTAACATTCAACATATGTCTTCCTCTAACAACTCTCATGATACATAACTGTGTGATCAACTTAAAAGATGCTCTGCACTTCAATGCCATGAACTGACAACCGTCATTGTAACACTTCTGCAAGAACACTGTGCACTAAGGGAAATGCATCCAGTTAATAGACTGGACCAGGCTGTGTCTCTGGACATTTGGCTTGCTCTCATTGTACTCACTCACAGTGAGCCTAGCTGGATGCTCACAGCCTTGCATTGCCTCTTTACATTTGTTCCTTCAGCCAGAGATATCAGGCTCATATTACTGCTGTCTTGCTATGCCATTTAATGCAGACACAAAGACAGAAAGCTGATCATAGTTGTCAGTAGGTCTCTGTCAAGTCAAGGAGGTAGCCTTCATTCAGGGATTCTCCGGACAGGTCAAGGGCAGTCTCCGTTACCAGTTTTGGTCCTGCTTAAGCATTCCTCTCCTCCTAAGAGGTGAGGAGCCAAATACCAAGCAACCTATCCATTCTGATTCTCTCTGCCCTAATGTGAATTGTTTTCTTCATTGGAAGAAGTTGAACCATTGGAGCTCGGTTGCACAACTGTTACTAAGGGGAAGTGTCATGATCAAGTGATTTGGCAGCACAGAGTGCAAGCACAGTCAGTGGTGTTGGTGATCGTGTAAGTAAGAGTGTATGGGCCAGATGTTTCAGGCAGCAGTGAGAGTGGTAGAACATGATCCTGGATGAGAGTTGACACGGTGGCAGGGATAGATGGAGTGTGAGGTATCAGATCGAAGATGGTGAAACTCACGCTGCTGGAGTGGCAAAAGGTATTCGCCACCTTCCTACAGTGCCGACATTTGTCCAGACGGTTGAGAGTGCTTTAACCTGGAGTAGAACTGTTGATTTTAGTTATCCCATAATCACAGTCTCAGTACCAACAGTCTTTGTTCTTCCCTTGAACTAATGGAGGGGAACTCCATGTCTTCCACTGAAGCGAGGGTATGGTTCATCTCCTGAAGCCTTTTGCTACTTCCTTGCCTTCTATCCCCATTAATATACCTTATTTTGGAGCTGGCCATCAATGTAAATCAATTTCCTATCTAACTCCTCTTGGCCAATGGCCATGGGACAGCTCTTTATTACATTGCCCACCTCCACTTGAAGCTTAGTTTTCATTTCCCCTAAGACTAAATGCATTGCATTGATAATGTTGGGTTGTCACCTGATAAATCTTTGATATAAGTCAAGACCTTGATGATTCTTATGATCTCTTCTGTTTTCATTCTGAGATTTGTTTACATTCGAGAAGATTAGTTACTGATGTGACACAGATATATGAGGCTTCATGCTACCAAATATGGAACAACCAAGTATGGAATGTTGAGTTAACACAGGTTTAAGGGGCCCTCCAATTCTCAACCCAACATTGGACCAGACTAGCACAGTCTGGTGTTCTGACCACCAATTCTGGTCCTGGGGGTGAAAGAAGTGCCACGTCAACACTCTTCAGGACCTTGACTGTGACACAGGATGCCAATTTCCCTCTGCCATGTTTGGGGCAAATATGCAGGGCAGCTAGAAACTAATTGTGCATGTGCAGGAGCATATCAGGTTTTAAAGAATGATGGTGAATTCTGGGGTATCTGCTGAGTGGTGAGTTATTCTGAGTACAGTGTGTGGTAAGATAAGTTGGAATTCAGGTTTGAGACATGCCATAGAGGCGTGATAATTAATGAGGTGAAACAAAATCAGGAGTTGTTAAAAAAAGCTCAGTAGTTCTGGCAGCATCTATGAAGAGAAATCAAACTTTTAACATTAACTTTGATTTCTCTTCACAGATGCTGCCAGACCTGCTGAGCTTTTCCAGCAACTTCTGTTTTTGTTTCCCAACTGCAACATCTGCAGTTCTTTCAGTTTTTAGGTAATGAGATGAGTTTGGTAAGATACGGCGAAAGAACTCACTTGGCTTCACAACAAAAAAATGCTCCAAACAAAACTCAGAATTGGCCAAAATAATGTAAGATTTAGCTCTTACTTTAATTGTCACTTCCACAAAATAATAAAACAACAAATATTAATAACTGTTTTAGCAAATGAGAAATTACATGGGTCTGGTTTAATATACTACAAATTGTAAAGCCATACTGCAAGTAATGAGAACTGGTTTAAAATAAATTGAACTGCAGGTTTTGATCTATGTGGGTTACCTCTGCTATGTTACTAGAAGTACTGCTGTTATTTTATCTTTAGGGACAAATATATGTAATAAATGTATGAATAAACATCAGCCAATGAAATTAGGTTCAATTAGATCCTGTGTGGTCTTTATCTTAACTCCATTTATCACCTTATTCTTTAAATATGCTTGTACAGGTTAGGTTTATGTTGTAGAAGTTTACCCAAAATTGCCTCACAACAGAAATTTGGGTCTAGATCCATGTGAGTGGATTTGGCTTACACCAGGAGCACAAAATGGTCTTGGTAAATCAGTAGACCAGTTTCCACCATACTGGATTTCCTTTTCCAGTAGTGGAGACCATTGTCAGCCACAAACCCTCAAACTATAGATTTCAGCAGGTCTAGCAGTATTGAACTCTTAATATGCAGTGTTGGTGAATAAAGTTAAAAATCACACACCAAGTTATGGTCCAACAGGTTTAATTGGAAGCATACTAGCTTTCGGAGTGTCGCTCCTTCATCAGGTGGTAGTGGAGGGCTCAATCTAACACACAGAATTTATAGCAAAAATTTACAGTGTGATGTAACTGAAATTATACATTGAAAAATTGATTGTCTGTTAAGCCTTTCATCGGTTAGAATACCATGATAGTTTCACTTCTTGTGTAAATCACAAAACCTTTTTTTAAAAAGTTGCATTCTCAGGTTAGCTGTTAACAGTGGTGATAGCTAGACAATATGTTGAAGTTGGTGAGTAAAGTTCTTCACTGGATGCACCAAGTCATAAAGATTATATCTATGGAGAGTATTAGTAACCATGTGTGGGTTCTCTGAAATAAGAGCTAATACATAATAGATACATGCTTGGACCATTGGAAACTTGAATATAATATTTTCATCTTTCTTGTCTCTTTCAGCTCCTTACAATTACCCAGGATGATACCAACTCTTCTGATGTTAGTAAATAAATGCCATTCTGTTTATGCATGCTATAATAATAGTAATTGCTAAATAGACAGTAATAATACTCAAGATCTTCAATACATTTGTGACTATAAAGCTATTTGTTTTTTATCTGCTTAATCTAGAAGTAGACATTGTTTCAATGTTTCTACAGATTTTTAAACTGTCACAAGGATGCTTTATGTTTTCCATTGTTAGGAAAGCAAAGTAGAAATTGCAATTTCTAACTTCTTCCTGCAATCCCTTGCTATATAGCATTCAAAAAGAATGGTACAGAAACATTCAAAACTGAAATTTAATAAGATAAAAACACAGTAACCACAGAATCTGGAGATCTGAAATAAAAACAGAAAATGCTGAAGAAACTCAGCAGATCTGACAATGAAACAGAGTTAACATTTTGAGTCTAGTATGATTTCTTTGGAACTGAGGTGGACTGGAAAATTATACTTTTTATTAGAGATTAGAGAATTTACAGTGTGGAAACAGGCCCTTTGGCCCAACAAGTCCACACCGACCCGCCGAAGCGCAACCCACCCATACTCCTACATTTACCCCTTACCTAACACTACGGGCAATTTAGCATGGCCAATTCACCTGACCTGCACATCTTATGCTTAATGCGAAGCGGGAGGATCAGTAACTGGAAAAGAATTGTGAAGGTGCCCAGAGCAAAAGTCAAAGGGAATGCTAGTGGTCATAGAGAATACATTTAAATGAAAAATATGTTCAAAGTTTGTGAGAAGATTTGTAGCTCAAGTGCTTGTTGTTGTGGTTCTGTTCGTCAAGCTGGGAATTTGTGTTGCAGACGTTTCGTCCCCTGTCTAGGTGACATCCTCAGTGCTTGGGAGCCTCCTGTGAAGCGCTTCTGTGATCTTTCCTCCGGCATTTGTAGTGATTTGAATCTGCCGCTTCCGGTTGTCAGTTCTAGCTGTCCGCTGCAGTGGTCGGTATATTGGGTCAAGGTCGATGTGCTTATTGATTGAATCTGTTGATGAGTGCCATGCCTCTAGGAATTCCCTGGCTGTTCTCTGTTTGGCTTGTCCTATAATAGTAGTGTTGTCCCAGTTTAATTCACGTTGCTTGTCATCTGCGTGTGTGGCTACTAAGGATAGCTGGTTGTGTCATTTCGTGACTAGTTGGTGTTCATGGATACGGATCATTAGCTGTCTTCCTGTTTGTCCTATGTAGTGTTTTGTGCAGTCCTTGCATGGGATTTTGCATGGGAAAAATATGTGTTAATAGTATATGTTAGTAATGGATAAAGGTCAACTCTGCTGACAGTAAACCCATGGGATGGAGGGATGCACAGTGGGTGGAAAGGAGTAGAATCAAAATGATGGACAGTGTTCTCCACTCCAGAACACTGTAAAATAAATCAAGTATTTAAGAATTGTTGTATGTCACACATCACAAATAAAAATGAACTAATAAATATTAGGGCAGAATTATAAAACATTATCTTGCCTTTTGTATTTAAATGGTTGGGGTGGGGATGGCTCAGGAAAGATTATTAAAGTTTCTAGAACAAGACAGTATGGAAAGGATTCTGGATTAGAGTTGCTGGAAAAGCACAGCAGTTCAGGCAGAATCCGAGGAGCAGTAAAATCAATGTTTCAGGCAAAAGCCCTTCATCAGGAATACAGGCAGAGTGCCTGAAGGGTGGAGAGATAAATGAGAGGAGGGTGGGGATGGGGAGAAAGTAGCATTGAGTACAATAGGTGAATGGGGGAGGGGATGAAGGTGATAGGTCAGGGAGGAGGGTGGAGTGGATAGGTGGAAAAGAAGATAGGCAGGTAGGACAAGTCATGGGGACAGTGCTGAGCTGGAAGTTTGGAACTAGGGTGAGGTGGGGGAAGGGGAAATGAGGAAACTGTTGAAGTCCACATTGATGCACTGGGGTTGAAATGTTCCAAGGCGGAAGATGAGGCGTTCTTCCTCCAGGCATCGGGTGGTGAGGGAGCAGTGATGAAGGAGGCCTAGGACCTCCATGTCCTCGCCAGAGTGGGAGGGGGAGTTGAAATGTTGGGCCACAGGGCGGTGTCGTTGATTGGTGCGGGTGTCCCAGAGATGTTCCCTGAAGTGCTCTGCGAGGAGGCGTCCAGTCTCCACAATGTAGAGGAGACCGCATCGGGAGCAATGGATACAATAAATGATATTAGTGGATGTGCAGGTAAAACTTTGGATGTGGAAGGCTTCTTTAGGGCCTTGGATGGAGGTGAGGGAGGTGTGGGCGCAGGTTTTGCAATTCCTGCGGTGGCAGAGGAAGGAGCCAGGACAGGAGGGTGGGTTGTAGGGGGGCATGGACCTGTCCAGGCAGTCACAGAGGGAAGGGTCTTTGCGGAAAGGGGTGGGGAAGGAAATATATCCCTGGTGGTGGGGTCCGTTTGGAGGTGGCGGAAATGTCGGCTGATGATTTGGTTTATGCGAAGGTCGGTTGGGTGGAAGGTGAGCACCGGTGGGGTTCACCAAGAATTTAATTTCAGGCATAGCAGATAAAAGGACAACTAAGAGAAGGGGAGTGGTCAACACAAGTCTTAGGATATTGTACTTAAGTGTGTGCTTTATGCAAAACAAGGCAAATGAGCTTGAAAAATGCCAATTTAAATTCCAATATGAAGTTGTGAACATCACCGAGACGTGGTTGCAAGCGATCAGGGTTGTGAACTAAATATCTAAGGATATTTGTCATTAAAAGGACAGGTAGAGGGGGAATGGTTGCCTTGTTTGGAAGAAATACAATCAAATCAATAGCAAGAAGCAATATAGCATTGGAAAGCATGGAGTTGAGAATAGAATTGAGGAACTGCATGGGTAAAAATGACCCTAACGAGAGTTGGATAAGGACAGAAAATAAATATGGAGATAGAAAAGGCATGTAAGAAAGGCACTATTACAATAATCATGGGGTGTTCAATATGTAGATGGACTTGGAAAAGCAGAATACCAATAAAACAAATTTATAGAATATCTACAAGATGGCTTTTTTCAAAGCGGCTTGTAGTAGAGTCCACCAGGAAATAGACAATTCTTGATTTGCTAACATGTAATGAGGCAGATTTGATAATGGAACTAAACGTAAGGAACCTCTATGGAGTATAGACCACAACATGACAGAATTCACCCTGCAGTTGGTGGTGATCTTTCAATCACTGGAATTAAGGGAGGTTCTAGAAGACAGGAGAATGGTTAATGTAACACCCCTGTTTAAGAAGGGAGGGGAGGCAAAAAACAGGAAATTATGATCGGTGAGCCTGACCTCAGTCATTAGTAAGATTTTATAGGCAATTATTAAGGATGAGACTGCAGAGTACTTGGGAGTGCATGGTAAAATATGGCTGAGTCAGCATGGCTTCATTAAAGGGAGATCATGCCTGACAAATCTGTTAGACTCCTTTGAGGAGCAAGTTAGAAAAAGGAGACCCAGTGACATAATCTGTTTGGATTTTTAGAAGGGCTTTAACAAGGTACAGTACAGGAGGCTGCTAAATAAGATAAGAGCCCAAGCTTTTAGGAGCATGATATTGGCATGGATAGAGGATTAGCTGACTGGTAGAAAGCAGAGAATGGGGATAAACAGATGGCAGCAGGTGACAAGTGGACTTCCATAGGGGTCTGTGTTGGAACCACAGCTATTCAAATTGTACATTAATGATCTGGATGAAGGAACTGAGAGCATTGTTGTTATGTTTGCAGATGATGCAAAGATAGATGGAGGGGCAGGTAGTGTTGAGAAAGCAAAGACATTGGAGGTGGTCTTGGACAGACGAGTTGAGTAGGCAACAGAGTGGTAGTTGGAATATAATGTAGGAATGTGTACTTTGGTTGGAAGAATATGGGCATACTCTATTTTCTAAATGGGGAAATGCTTTAGAAATCTGAAGTATAAAGGGACTTCATTCAGGATTCTCAAGGTTATCATGCAGATTTAGTTGGCACTTAGGAAGGAAAACGTAATGTTAGCATTCATTTGGAAAGGACAAGAATACAAAAGCAGGGATATACTGTTGAGGCTTTATAAGGCTATGGTCAAATCATGTTTGGAAAATTTTGAACAGATTAAGGTTCCTATTTAAGGAAGGACATGCTGGCCTTTGACAGGTTCCAGAGAAGGTTCTTGAGAATGATGCTGGGAATTAAGTTGAGGACACTGCGTCTGTACTCGGTGGAGCTTAGAAGGATGAGGGGAATCTCAGTTAAACTTACAGAATACTGAAAGCCTGGACATGGAGAAGATATTTCCACTATTAGGAGAGACAAAGATCTAAAGGCACAGCCTCAGAGTGAGGAACAACCCTTTAGAATTGAGGAGGAATTTCTTCAGTCAGAATCTGTGGGATCCATTCCCGCACAAGTCTGTGGAGGCCAAGACATTAAGTGAAGTCAGCCATGATTGAATGGTGGAGCAGACTTGAGCCTAATCACCTAATTCTGCTCTTCTTTCTTATGGTCTTGTTAAGCCAGTTTGTGTTCTATCCAATATCCTTGGTTCAGTGATTGCACCTGACCATTTATTGTGTTGAACCACACTGCAGAGACATGAGCACATAACATAAAGTTAAACTTCAATGTGTTTTAAAATAGATAATAAACTACTGCCACATATGCCATCTTAGGTAAAAAAGGGGAGCTTGTGGCACTAAATAGAAACACAATACCATCTTCAGTGCCTCAGCCAATATTCTTTTCCTCCAAGAAAAATCACAATCGTAGGTTTATCTGGTTGTTCTATGGTTTGTGGGTCATTGCCACACACAACCAGCTGAAAGCATAAGAAGTAGGAGCAGGAGAAAATTAGTTGAAGTGTTAGTTCAAGAGCGATCCAGTGCCAGATGTTTAAGTGGATATTCAAAAATACACCGCATAGATACATTCCAGTGAGAAAGAAAATTTCCCAAGGTGAGGAAATTAACTAAAAGAAATTACAATAAATTTAAGAATAAAAGCAAATTAGCACAAAGTTGAATGATAGGTCAGCATACTGGCAAAATATGAAAATAGCAGAGAGTGACTAAAAGATTACTGAGAGATGAATAATTAAAATACATGAGAAAGTTAGTTAGAAATAGAAAACAAATAGAGTTTCTATAGTCAATAAAAAGCAAAAAGTTCACATAGTTAAACTTGCTCCTATAGAAAGTGCGTCTAGGGATTTAATGGAAAATAAGGAGATGGTAGATGAATTTAATAGGTATTTAAAATCCGTCTTCACTGTATTCATAAGACATATGCTACAAATAGTTGTAAATGTAAAATATAATGAAAGGAAAAACTCAAAAAATTACAATCGATAGGGGAGGGGTACTGAGCATGTTGCTGGATCTGTGTGCTGATGAGTTCATGGGCCCGACTAGGTTTCATCCTAAGTCTTAAAAGAAGTGGTCAGTGAGATTGTCAATATAAAAACAAAGAACTGTGAATGCTGAAAATCTGATGCAAAAAAGAAAGTGCTGGAGAAACGCAGCAGATCTAGTAGAGAGAAAACCAATGTTAATGTTTTGACTTGGTGACCCTTGTGTTGGTTTTCAAATTACAAAATGCTTTAGGTTCAGGAGAGATTCTGTTGGAATTGAAAATAATGAACATAATTCCTATATTCAAAACGTGAGGTGGGGACAGAAAGCTGGAAACTACAGGTCAGTTGGCTTAATATCTGATCAGGATGATATTATATGCTATTATTAAAGATGATGTGGAGGTGCCAGTGTTGGACTGGGGTATTTCCAAATAAACCTGTTGGACTATAACCTGGTGTTGTGTGGTTAGCACTGCTGCCTCACAGCGCCAGAGACCCAGGTTCAATTCCTACCTCAGGCGACTCTCTGTGTGGAGTTTGCACATTCTCCCCGTGTCTGCGTGGGTTTCCTCCGGGTGCTCCAGTTTCCTCCCACAATCCAAAAATGTGCAGGTTAGGTGAATTGACCATGCTAAATTGCCCCTAGTGTTAGGTGAAGTGGTTAATGTAGGAGAATGGGTCTGGGTGGGTTACGCTTCAGCGGGTCGGTGTGGACTTGTTGGGCAGAAGGGCCTGTTTCCACACTGTAAGTAATCTAATCTAATTTTTAACATTATTAAAGATGTTAAGGCAGGGTCTGTAGAATGGCAAAAGCTAATGAGCCAGAGTGAATACAATTTTGTGAAAGAGAAGTCATGTTTAACCAATTTATTGGAGTATTTGAGAAAGTAACATGCATTGTGGACAGCATGTAGGAACAAGTTACTGCAGATGCTGGAATCCGTACTGAAAACAACAAATGCTAGAGATCACAATGGGTCAGACAGAATCCATGTCTGACCCGCTGTGATCACCAGCATTTGCTGTTTTCAATGCATTGTGGACAAATAGGAACTAGTGGATGTAGATTACCAGAAGACATTTAATAATCAATTGATATTGCTGAAAATAAAAGCTCATTGTATTAGCAAGAACATATTGGCACAGATAGAAGATTGATGAGCAAACGGAGAGCAGGCACTAATGGATTGTTATTTGAATGGCAAGATACCTTGAATGATTTGTCACAGAGATCAGCGTCATAGAGGCATAGAAGTCTACAGCATAGAAGAAAATATTTTTGGCCCATTGAACCAGTGCTAGGGCCTCAACATTTAAATGAGATGAATGAAAAGACTAAAGTATAATTATTAAGTTTACTGATGACCCAAATATTAGTAGGAAAATAAGTTGTGAAAAGGACGTATGAAAGTTAGAAAAGGATGTAGATAGGTTAAGTGAGTGAAATGATGGAGGAACGGGTATAATGTGGGAAAATATGAAATTGTCGATTTTATCAGAAAGAATAAAAAGGAATCTTTTTCTGTGACTGGTGACTGCTGAGATAGGAACAGAACTTGGTTTCCTAAATGAATCCCTGAAATGAAATGTGTTGTCTTAACAAGTTGGACAGGCTAGACTTGTATTTGCTGGAATTTATAAGATTAAGATGAGACTTGATGGAGGCATGCAAGATCCTGAGAGGTCTTGACAAAGTGGATGTCCAGGACAAAGCAGCCCACTTGACTGGTATCCAACATCGCAATGGTCTTCTCCAAAAAAAAGCAAATCACAGTTACTAAATGTAACCCATTTTTCAAAACTATTACAAAATGAATACTCTTTGCGCTAAATTTCCTCGAATTACTTTTTCCCTTAATCACTACCATTCTTTTTAAAGAATAAAACAATCTTCTCTCCAGTCAGTGTACTTAGTAAATGTTCTTCACAAATAATCTTTTCATTGGTGACAAGTGTTTCTTCAAAATTAGAAATCATAAGTGATTGCAGAATGTTTTAAACAGGATTTCTGGTAAATGTTATAAACTACTGATATTTTTGATTATATTACAGGCTTTGCTTGTAACAGTAAATGGAAACCCTGTAGACTATCATAATATGCATTCTGCATTGCAAGCTGAGAATGGTCCAACCACAGTAGAGATGTACTCCACACCACAATATAAATGGGAGATACCTGACGAATCCCCAGGTAAGTTAAATATGGTTGTCGTTGCGTTCCTATTAACGTTTTCAAAATTATCTATTTCAAAAAATGAACCTCAATTCAATCAAAATTGAAAGTAAACCACTGCTTTCAAGTGAGATCAACGTTATCAAACTAAATGAAATGTTCTTAATATGCTCAGGAGAGATGCCCACCTTTTGCAAAAATTGGCTTCAAACAGATTTAACAATCTGGATCTAACACTAGCCGAAGAACCCTGTGAGGTCAGTTAAATACACTGATTTGTGTACCAGTAGTCAAGTACAGAGCTGGTGTAGGACTCTGCCCTTCTATATTACCAATTTTTGCAACATGCAACATGTCCACAATACAAACTGATATCAGTTAATAATTTGAAAGATTTATTACCATCACTTAAGGAATTTGTTTATGACTTTGATATTATTCTGGTCCAATTTTATTATCATTGAATCATAGATACAGCACAAAAGGAAACCATTTGGTTAGACATGTCAGTGATTGCTGTATCTAAGAGCAGCTGAGTGTCATGATCTCTATGGATGCTGATAATGTTGAAAAGTAATTTGAATGCTTAGCTGAAAGAATGACTCAGGAAGATTTCACATTTTAAATCTTTCACTATGACATATGTCTAAAGTCATGAATGATCAAACATTATTTTAATTTGTAGGTATCTTATCCTACAGAACAAAAAATTCACCTTTATGCTTATCACATATCATACTCTCCACAGAATTATCATCCTAATGAAGCTCCCAGTTGATCTCAGAGGCCAATGGTTACTCCTATCTCTGCTTCACTGAGTAATAACTTCAAGTAACTGTTTTCAAGTGCTTTCCTCAGTTTTAGAAGTGTTTATAACATTTATGACCAGCAATAAATAATGATTCTTCTTGTTCCTAGCCATGTCAGGAAGAGTCTCCGAGAATACATTAATTGGCCAATAATGAGTCTCAATCAGCCCACAGGAAAGCAGTCCACTAAATATCACCCCCATCACTGTAAGAATAGCAGCAGTGAGTGCATAGTGCAGCAAATAACTCCATTAGTATGATGTATAATTTCAATGTACTCTCCCATCTGCCACCCTGAAACTGGGAGAGGAAGGAATTGTAAAATTCCAGCCTAAGGTCCACTTGACTCAGCACATTCCCTAAAAACAGATCCAAAAATTGCTCCTTCCTTTTTACACTGGAACCACATTGTTCAAGAGATTTTTCTTGATCCATCTTCAAAACACTTGCCCTTCTCCTCCTTGTATGCCAAATTATTGTCTCAGTTTATATTAGGATAATTATAGTGTCCTGTTATCCCTACTGTATAGTTGTTTTCCCACATCTTTGTAATTTCCAAACTAATTTGGTCCTTTAAGCGTAGAATTTCTATCCTTTGATCTAAGTGTAGTTCTAGGCATATAAATAGGAAAGAATAATGTGTCTATCATGTTACAACACGGAGGTGAACCCCTCTGTTAATTAAAACAAAACACCCAGAAAAGCACACCTTGCCTCATAATCTATTAAAATATGAGTGGCAGAGAACTCCCAAATTCTGCTGTTTAAAGAAAATAATATCAATTTATTTTTTAACTCTAAAAGTGAACATTAAACAACTGTTCACAACTCTGCCCCCTTTCTCTTAACTGCTTACCATCTGCCTCCAACTCAATAATAATAATATATTGTTCTGATAAGACTCTTATTAAAGTTAAGTAAACTTAATTTCAAAACCACATAACTGCTGTCTTCTTCTGTGACTTCATTCTTTCAGCTGCTGAATACCTTGGGTGGTCTTTTTTTTACTGCGAATATGTTTCATATGAAAGGTACCTTTGATAGAGTGTTTTCTAATTTCTTGGAGAGCAAGATGATAGCACCCCATGTGTTTCTGTCTCAAGGGCAATTGCTCCTTGACTAATTTTCCAAATGACCAATTTTATAGCCTCCCAACAACGATCGTCTCATTGATTCAATGCTGGCAAAGCATAAATTCAAACTCAGTTGGGATTTAGTATCCTGAAGCATAAGTTAAACTGGTTAAATTCAAATTGTTGTCAAAACAACAATCAAGATACAGGTATCCATTCCATAGCCAAATGTTACATCTTTTCAATTTTCTAGTACAATCATGGACTGCCACCTCGTCATATACACAGGTGGATGTAATGTCTCAGTTCAGAACGGCATTCACTCTCTTTTAAAGGCACAGTACATGCATTCAATTTCATAACAACCAGCCCTAAAGTGGTCACCCAATGGGCTTTTTGCTAGTTCACTTTCTGGACTGTGATGTTCTACCATACCTGAAACTGCCTGAAAACAAATATACATAGAAAAGAATCATGAGTCTATCAGCAATAAAGTGATCACCCAATGGGCTTTCTGCTGGTTAACATTCTGGACTGTAATGTTCCATCACACCTGCAACTCCCAAATAATCCGAGGCTGGCCATCACTCTGAGCTACCACCATGGATTCATGAGGTACCTTTTTTTGGAGTTATTGGAGGTAGCAAGGAGATGTGGCATGTAGATTGGAAATAATGTAGATGGGTAACTTTCAGCAGCCAACCCCAGTCCTCATCTTGGCAGGATAGGGACAATTCAGAAGCCTCCCCTCACTCTGTAACCCAGTGGGCAGGCCACTCCATTAGAGGAAGACCACAACTTCCCCATTGGGAACAGAACTAATTGCTAAGGGAGGGGAGGAATCCAGCTGTTGTCATACCTGTTGGTACTAATGATATTGATAAGAGTGAAAAAGAGGATCTGCTGGAGGATTGTAAACACCTCAGAGTGAAACTAAAAAGGAAATTCTCCAATTTAGTAATGTCAGGATTACTAACTAAGCCACAGGCAAATTGGTTCAGGGTAAATAAAGCCAAGGAGTTAACTCCGTGTCTTAAAGATTGGTGTAGGAGAAATGGATTTCAGTTCACAGGCATTGGCACCAGTATTGGGGTAGAAGGGCACTGTTCCAGTTGGATGGGTTTCACTTGAACTGTGCTGGGACCAGTTGCCTGGTGAGTTGAATAACAGGACTGTAGAAAGGGTATTAATTAAATGAGGAGGAAGGCTCAGGAGGAGGGGGACATAGGCTAGCAAAGCAAAAGGATTTAGTAGCATTGCAGTCTAAATCTCCAATCCCTCTGCTCCAATCCCAACCTCACCATCAAGCCAGCGGATAAAGGGGGCGCAGTGGTAGTCTGGCGCACTGACCTCTACACCGCTGAAGCCAAACGCCAACTCGAGGACACCTCTTCCTACTGCTCCCTCGACCATGACCCCACCCCCCATCACCAAACCATCATCTCCCAGACCATACAGAACCTCATCACCTCAGGAGATCTCCCACCCACAGCTTCCAACCTCATAGTCCGGGAACCCCGCACTGCCCGGTTCTACCTCCTTCCCAAGATCCACAAGCCTGACCACCCTGGCCGACCCATTGTCTCAGCATGCTCCTGCCCCACTGAACTCATCTCTACCTACCTTGACACTGTCCTATCCCCCCTAGTCCAGGAACTCCCCACATACGTTCGAGACACCACCCACGCCCTCCACCTCCTCCAAGACTTCCGTTTCCCTGGCCCCCAACGCCTTATCTTCACCATGGATATCCAATCCCTCTACACCTCCATTCGCCATGACCAGGGCCTCCAAGCCCTCCGTTTTTTCCTCTCCAGACGTCCCCAACAGTACCCTTCCACTGACACTCTCATTCGTTTGGTCGAACTGGTCCTCACCCTTAACAATTTCTCCTTTGAATCCTCCCACTTCCTCCAGACCAAAGGCGTAGCCATGGGCACACGTATGGGCCCCAGCTATGCCTGTCTCTTTGTTGGCTATGTAGAACAGTTGATCTTCCGTAATTATACCGGCACCACTCCCCACCTCTTCCTCCGCTACATTGATGACTGCATTGGCGCCACCTCGTGCTCCCATGAGGAGGTTGAGCAATTCATCAACTTCACCAACACATTCCACCCTGACCTTAAATTTACCTGGACTATCTCTGACACCTCGCTCCCCTTCCTGGACCTCTCCATCTCCATTAGTGACGACCGACTTGACACTGACATTTTTTACAAACCCACTGACTCCCATAGCTACCTGGATTACACCTCTTCCCACCCTATCTCTTGCAAAAATGCCATCCCGTATTCCCAATTTCTCCGCCTCCGCCGTATCTGCTCCCAGGAGGACCAGTTCCACTATAGGACACACCAGATGGCCTCCTTCTTTAGAGACCGCAATTTCCCTTCCCACGTGGTTAAAGATGCCATCCGACGCATCTCGTCCACATCCCGCACCTCCGCCCTCAGACCCCACCCCTCCAACCGTAACAAGGACAGAACGCCCCTGGTGCTCACCTTCCACCCTACAAACCTTCGCATCAACCAAATCATCCACCAACATTTCCGCCACCTCCAAAAAGACCCCACCACCAGGGATATATTTCCCTCCCCACCCCTTTCCGCCTTCCGCAAAGACCATTCCCTCCGTGACTACCTGGTCAGGTCTACACCCCCCTACGACCCACCCTCCCATTCTGGCACTTTCCCCTGCCACCGCAGGAACTGTAAAACCTGTGCCCACACCTCCTCCCTCACCTCTATCCAAGGCCCTAAAGGAGCCTTCCACATCCATCAAAGTTTCACCTGCACATCCACCAATATCATTTATTGTATCCGTTGCTCCCGATGTGGTCTCCTCTACATTGGGGAGACTGGGCGCCTCCTAGCAGAGCGCTTTAGGGAACATCTCCGAGACACCCGCACCAATCAACCAAACCGCCCCGTGGCCCAACATTTCAACTCCCCCTCCCACTCTGCCGAGGAGGTCCTGGGCCTCCTTCACCGCCGCTCCCTCACCACCCGACGCCTGGAGGAAGAACGCCTCATCTTCCGCCTCGGAACACTTCAACCCCAGGGCATCAATGTGGACTTCAACAGCTTCCTCATTTCCCCTTCCCCCACCTCATCCTAGTTTCAAACTTGCAGCTCAGTTACTGTCTCCTTGACTTGTCCGACCTGCCTATCTTCTTTTCCACCTATCCACTCCACCCTCTCCTCCTTGACCTATCACCTTCATCTCCTCCCCCACTCACCCATTGTACTCTATGCTACTCTCTCCCCACCCCCACCCTCCTCTAGCTTATCTCTCCATGCTTCAGGCTCACTGCCTTTATTCCTGATGAAGGGCTTTTGCCTGAAACGTTGATTTCGCTGCTCGTTGGATGCTGCCTGAACTGCTGTGCTCTTCCAGCACCACTAATCCAGTATTTGATTTTCAGCATCTGCAGTCATTGTTTTTACTCTCTTGATAATGGTGCTGAGTTTGAGTCAGGAATAGGCAGAATGTACAAACACAAGAAAACAGCAGCAGATAGAGTTAAAGGTGAAAAATGGTGAAAAAATAAAATAAATGACCCTTCACTTAAATGGGTGTAGCATTCAGACTAGAATAAAGGAATTAATGCAAAGTACAGGTTAATGACTATGACCTTTTAGCCATTATGGAGAAGTTGGGAATAAAATATTCAGGGTATGTAACATTTCAAAAAGAGAGGCAGGAAGGGAAGTGTGAAATAGTTTTGTTAGTTAGCTGGGATAAGTATGATAGCAAGAAAATATCTTGGATTTAATGATATAGTGTTCATATGGATGGAATTAAGAAATAACAATGGGAAGAAGACACTGGTTGGAATAGTCTATAAGTCCTTGAAAAGTAGCTGTCCTGTAAAGTCCCTTTGTTATAGGTACAGCCACAATGTTGTAAGGAAGAGATTTCTAGGATTTTGACTCAGCACTACTGAGCGAATTGTGATTTATTTCTATATCAGGGTGATGACTGGCTGTGAGGAGAATTTGAGGTGATGTTCCCAAGTATCCGTAATACAGTACTCAATCAATGGGTTGGAATCAGAAACCTTCCTGATCAGATCCGGAGTCAGGCAGGGCTGCCCAATTTCTCCTGTCTTGATTGTGTGTTGCTTAGAGCATTTTGCTCAGTCCATCACAAAGTGTATGAGTTTGAGAAGTGTGAGTATTCCAGGCAGCAGAGGCCTGCAGGTCAAAACCTCACAGTACGTAGAAGATGTTCCATTTTCTGGAATCTGCTGTCAGTGCACAGACTCTTGAACATCTGCGACCAGTTCAAATTGGCCTGGGGACCCAAGGTAAATCGAGATACGAGTGAGGCCATGTTCTTTAGGAACTGGGCCGACTAATCCTTTATTCCCTTTACTATCAGGACAGATTATCTGAAGGTGCTGGGCATATGATTGTGAGAAGCCATGGTGTGCACAGATACTTGAAAGGAGCATATCCTCAAAGTGTGGCAGAAACTGGCCTTTTGGAAGCATTGCTGTCTCTTCATTGCGAGTAAAGATCTGGTCATCAGGTGTGAGGCATTCCCTGTATTGTATGGGGTGCAGGTCTGGCCCATTCCCCGAAATGTTTCAGTTACCTGAGCCATCTTACACCTCATCTTGAGATCTAAGCTGGACCATATCTGCAGGGAGTCCTGCATGGAGAAATTTGCAAAGAAAAAGACCTTTGACCACAAGTCCATCATGAAGTGGATGGAGGGAAGGGGGTGAGGGACTGAGGGGAAGGTAGGGCGGAGAGAGTGTCTTTATATGTGGCTGCAACAAGCTGTGAGAAAACCCTCTGTACACAAACACCAAGTCCCACTATGTACTGAGGTTCTACCTCCCCCACCCCCCACCATGTTGCCAAGAATGGGACTGGCCTTGTTGCTGCAGAATGCTTCAAGTATTTGGACCATTCTATATCACCAGTCCTTCATGGACAAATTTGCAAAGAAAAACACCTTTGCCCACAAGTTCATCAGGAAGTGGTCAGCACGTAGTGTCCTTGAGACCCTGAGGCAAAACAAGAGTGTGGATCCTGTTGTGGGTTCCCTGAGCAGAATATCAAGGTCATTTGACAAAATGCCTTATCACCAGAACTTTTCAACAAACACCAAGACATCACTTGGCTGGTGGTGAGAAGGACACTACCTGTGAGATCCTTCACGTATGCCCAGTCGAACGTGCCTTTGCAAAGGAAGTCTGGAGAAAGATGCAATGGTTTTTGTTGAATTTCATCCTGAGAACCTCCATGATGCAGAACTCTGAGCTGTACAGCCTGTTCACCGAGTCAAACAATTGACTGTGCCTGGAAGACCATCAACTGGGTGAAAGATGCTGTTTGATCTGCCCAAAACTTGTTAATCTTCCAAAACAAGAATTGACCTCAGCCGAGTGTTGCAGGCTGGCATATTCCAAGGTCAGGGCTATGTGCTGAGGGATATACTAAAGCTTGGGGCAACTGCAACCAAGGCACAATGGGGAAAGTCTGAGGTCTTTCTGCCAAAGGTAAATGGGGTCCTGTTCAATTATCAGACCCTCTTAGTGTCCCAATGCATGTAAACATTTTCTTGTATGTGTAAGAGATGCCCTTGGTTTTTTTGCATAGAGTCAAACTCTAATGTTTGCTTGTTTCCTTGATATTTTACTGTACAGAACTGAATTGTGTTTGTGGCTATGTATATATACAAAGATAATTTTTATTAATAAAGGGTACTTTTGAAATAAAAGAAAGTATCCCTTGTTCTTTTACAAGTTGTTAAATGTGGATTTCAAAGGTAATGTTTAAGGAGCCTTGGTGAATTCCTGCAGTGCATATGTAGGTGGTACACTCCACTTCTACTGAGCGCCAGTGGTGGAGGGAGTGAATGATTGTGGAAGTGGTTCCAATCAAGTGGGACGCTTTGTTCTTGATGGTGTCAAGCTTCTTGTGTGTTGTTAGAACTGCACTGGCACGTGGGGACTACTCCATCACACTATTGGACGTATCTCTTGTAGACAGTGGACAGGGAAGTCAGGAGGTATGTTATCCACAGCAAGATTCCTAGTCTGACTGGCCCTTGTAACTAACAATGTATCTCTCCCAGATAGGCGTAATTCATTCTGTACTCATTTTGAACAAAAGGTCAGTTGAATGATGTCACTTGCCCTGACAGCCTTGGGTGTCCCTGTCTCCACAATCACTGCCGCAGATGTTGGATCATCCTTCTTGAAGGTGAGCCCATTGAAAGCAACTCGACTGGATGGAATCCCCCGCTGTGCACTCAGGTCCTGTGCAGACCAGCTGGTGGAAGTGTTTGCAGACATCTTTAACCTGTCATTACTCTGCTGTGAGGTTCCATATGCTTCAAGAAGACCACTATCATCCCAGCACCAAAGGAAAGTCACGCAATGTGTCTTAATGACTACAGCCTGGTGGCTCTGACATCAGTCATTATAAAATGCTTTGAGAGGTTAGTAATGGTACACATCAACTCAGCCTCCGAGATTGTCTTGGTCCACTACAATTCACCTACCATCACAATAGGCCACATGGCAAATGCCATCTGTGTGGCCTACACACATCCCTGCAACATTTGGATAGCAAGGAGATCTACATCATACTCCTACTTATTGACTTTACAACCACTTTCAACACTATAATTCCAATCAAACTCATCTCCAAATTCTGAGACCTAGGACTGTGCTCCCTCCGTACAACAAGATCGTCAACTTCCTGACCCACAGACTGCAATCAGTAAGGACAAGTGACAACATATCCTCCACAATAAACCTCAACACTGATGCCCTGCAAGACTGCATACTCAGCCCTTACTATACTCCTTTACACAGTCATTACCTTGTGGCCAAATTGAACTCTAACTCCATTTACAAAATTGCTCTTGACATCAGTGGATCTCAAACAGAGTACAGGAAAGCGATAAAGAGCTTGATGGTACGGTTTAAAGATAAACATCTTTCCCTCAATGTCAGAAAGATGAAGGAACTGGTTATCAATGTCAGGAAGCGAAGTGGAGGACATGCCCCTGTATGTATCAATGGTTTTGAGGTGGAGGTGGTCAAGTGATTCAATTTCCAAGGAGTAAATATCGCCAACAATCTGTCCTGGTCTATTCACGTTGATACTACAGTCAAGAAAGCACACCAGAGCCTCTGCTTTCTCAGAAGGTGAAGGAAATTTGGTATGTTCAAAATGACTCCAATTTTTATAGAGGCACCATAGAAAACATCCTATCTGGATGCATCACAGCTGCTCTGCCCAAGACCACAAGAAATTAGAGAGATGTGAACATAGCCCAGTCCATTTTGAAAATCAGCCTTCCTTCCATTGACTCAGTCTACACTTCCCACTGCCTCAGAAATCAGCCAACATAATCATAGACCCCCACCCACCCTGGTTATACCTTTTTCCACCCAGAAGATACAGAAATTCAAAAACATGTGCTAACAGATTGAAGAAAAGCTTCTTCCACGCTCTTAACAGACTTATGAATGAGCCTGTTATATATTTGAGTTGATTTTTCTCTACACCTTTTCAACAGCTATAACACTATATTTTGCATTTTATTCTATTACCATGATGTACTTATGTAAGGTATGATTTGTCTAGTTAGCAAGCAAATCAGTACTTTTCACTGTTTCTCGGTACATGTGACAAAACAGTCAGTTCTTCAATGGTTATGATTTTGTGCAACCCTGCGTTACAGAAAAAATGCACTTAAGAAACAGCACTTAATATGTTGGTTCTATAATGGCGTTACAGCCAACACCTGTTTTAAAACTTTGTGCTTTAGAAATAGCGTCCGCAATTCATCAATCACGTTACAGCGAATTCACGTTCACGAAACATATATTATAACAGTAATAAATCAAATCAAAGCCATAGTATTATTAAGGCTGCTCCAGTTCAAATTCTGGTTGATGGTTACCCCCAGGATGTTGATAGTGAGGATTTCAATGCTGTGAAGTGACACTGAATGTCAAGAGTAATGATTAAATTCTTGGTTGTTAATGATGGTCATTGTCTAACACTTCTCTGGTGTAAATGTTACTTGCCATTTGTGAGTCCTATCATGGATATTGTCCAGGTCTTGCTGTACTTGGATATGAACTGCTTCAGTATCTGCACTATTATGCAGTCATCAGTGAACATTCCCACTTTTGGCTATAGGAGGAGGCACAAAGGCCAAAGAATGTATTCTGATTGGGATTTTTGATGTCCAACATCAGGAGTAGCTTAATAACCACTACCACTGACTGAACTGGCTGAGTTCTAACAGATGTAGCTGCTAGATTGAGTCTTTGGCAGGTAGGGAATCAATAGGAAGTAAAATTCTAGTTGAACTTGACCTCACCAGTCTACCTGTAACAGATACACCTCTGTATCAGTAGGAGTGTCACCACAATTATTATGGAACCAAAGTCCCATCTTGACATTGACAGCATCCTCCATCATGATGCATGGCACCATCATCTTGCTAATTGGGACAGACTTTGAACAATTCTAGCAACTCAAAGCTGGACATAACTGAGGTGGTCATGGGTCATCCATGGCATAATTATATTCAACCACAATCTGTAATCAAGTGGCCAGCATATTTTAAATTATCTATCATTACTATCAAGTGGGGAGACTAACCCTGGTTCAATAAAGAGCATAGAAGGGAGGCCAGGAGTAACACTAAGCATATCTAAAAATGAGCTGTAAACCCAGTGAAGCTACAATACAGGACTACTTATATGTTAAACAGAGAAAGCAGCATGCAGCAGACATTGCTATGTGATCTAACAGCCAATGCAGCAGATCTAAGCTGTGCAGCCCTTCAACATCCAGACATGAACTGTGGTAGACAATTGATCAATGGACACAAATATACCAAACTCAATGATGGGAAAGCACAACACATTAGTATTTTTCCAAGCTTGGGATGTGGGCATCACTGGCCACTGTTTAGTAGCCCAACGTGTTATTTCCCTTGCGGAGAAGTGTTGCCAGAATGTTGCCAAAATATCAGCTTCAGAAGAAGTGAGTATATAACATTGAGCTCCCTGAGTTTTTAAAAAATTAGATAAAAATAAAGAATCATGAGTGGGTGGAGTCAGGCTCTCACAGACCCAGGGTTTTAGTTTTGCTTTTCAGTTGGAATTTGGAAGTCACTGTTGAGGCTGATAGATACAGCTCTCTCTCTGCTGCAACACAAAGTCTGAGTTCTCTCTCTGCTGCTAGATTAAGGTTATATTAAGCTTATATTTGGAGAAGGTGAAGACTGCAGATGCTAGGTATCAAGTTGAGAGTGTGTTGCTGGAAAAGCTTATGCCCAAAATGTCGATTCTTCTGCTCCTTGGATGCTGCCTGACCTGCTGTGCTTTTCCAGCAACACACTCTTGACTGAGCTTATACTTTTTGGAGTTTTGAAGAGTAAGAGGTGACTTGACTGAAACATATACGATTCTGAGGGGATTTGATAAGGTGGGTGTGGAGAGGATGTTTCATTTCATGGGAGAATCTAAAACTAGACGTCACTGTTTAAAGATCAGGTGGTGTATTTAAAATAGTGATGACGCAAATTTTTCTCTCTGAGTGTCTTGAATATTTGGAACTTCTCCCTGAAATGATGTTTGCTCTCTCAAGTTTAGGATGCTGAGGGGTTTTTAAAATCATGAGTGACATAGACAAGGTGAATAGCTAAAGACTTTTCCCCAGGATAGAGCTATCAAAAACTAGAAGGTATAGGTTTAAGGTGATAGGAGAAAGATTTAAAAGAGATCTGAGGGGCAACTTTTTCACACACATGGTGGTGCAATATGTAACTATCTGCCAGAGGAAGTGATAAAGGTGGGTACGATTACAGCATTTAAAAGACATTTGGATAGCACATGGACAGGAAAGATTTAGAGGGATTTGGGTCAAATACAGGCAAATGGGACTAGTTCAATTCAGGAAACCTGGCTGGCATGAATAAGTTGGGCTGAAGGGCCTGTTTTCAGGCTGTATGACTCTATAACTATTTCTACTTGTCATTGTCAGACAAAATTGAAGATGACATAATTCCTGAAGAGACAGTGAATAGCAGACTCAACAGCCTCATCACCATCTTCCGTTTCATTATGAAGCAGAGCTATATATGTGCACTCATTGCTATGATGGTAAGTTCAAAGGTGGAAGGCTGATTTTATATTCTCTGTTACTGTGTTGTTTAACACTAGTTGAATAAACAATTGTGTGTGCTAAAATATAAAACTGCGCAGAATTGATTTATATGTTACTACCACTTGTGCAGCAGCAGAATATTTATAGGAACAGAGAAGTGCTGTCAAAATGAACCTTTTCTCATAGACCAACACTATCCAGTATGTGAGACAGCTGCTGCTCAATGCATGAACTGGAAATGAATAAATTCCATCTCGCAAACTTTGGAAGAAAACTTTTAACAACAACTGAAGAATAGCAAAATGCTATGCAGAATCTGTTTCATCTCAAGGACAGGAATGTGTATGTCATTATTTTACTTACCTGATAAGAGTAGATACAGAAGCATAGCCTCCAAAGAGACCTTTGATGAAGTACTATGTGCCATCACACAGATTATAAATGGTGCTGGGGAAAACATGACATTCTTTTATTCATTTAATTTATTTGATGCCAGCACTTTCTCAGTGGTAGAGCCAAAATCTAATAATGAGAAAATAGAAAATATAAACTCTTCACTGTAATTATCATCCATTTATCCTGTCCATCTCCCAGTTAGGTTTATGTAAAAAATGAGCTGTTATAATCAAAAAGCAGCATGTCCTGGCAAGCCATGAACTGCTGAACAGCTTTCCAAGACTTTTTCCCCTACATTGTGTTTTTGTATGTGTATGCATGTATGTCTGTCTGCATTTGCATATAGGACTGCTTTATAAGGGGGTTAGAGTTTTAACTAGTACAGTTATACATTGATGGTCCATAATTGTTTTCCTGTAGCTAAAATCTATTTGTTTGTAGTTAGTTAATGTTGATTAAGTACAGAAAACTAATCCATGCTTTCTGTCAACCTGGATCTAAAAGACAGGTAGCATAAACAATTTTGCATATTTTTGTCGCATCATTAATATTTATGATGACTCTGGGAATAGTGAGCCTTGATTTCCAATGTGCTATCCCAGTGAAGCAAGTTAACACCCACTCTCCTGCCTCCCATTTCAGCTGTGAGTTCTGCACTCTCTGCAATGCTATCCCTGCTTATTCACCTAGCCTTACTTATTACCCAACTTCTCTCATCCTTCCAATTTTAATGGCCTTCCAGTCCTCCTGATTTAGTATTCAATTTATCACCTGGACACTCTACCCAACCCAAAATTGCTGTCTCCTGTTACTTGAGTCCCTCAATTGATCTGGGATTCCTAGTACCCTTTCCAACTCCCTGCTAGTATAATGGGTTGGAGACACAGGCCCACATTTTGTGCATGGTCTCTTCGTCCATTGCTTAACCACCTCTACTGGTATTTTTCCTCATAGTGCCAGGAATGACCTTTCGCCCACCAGCCAATGGGAACCAATAATGGCAACCTAATGGGCTTCACTAAACATCACTTCTACTTTATTTGCAGCTGGGGGTACCTGTGCTATGTGGTCAGGCTGCCAGATATACATTATGGGTTTGTGTTGAGGTCACCCTTTGTGTTCCTGTGCTGAGAAGAGAGCACCCACTCAATGATGATAAGCAAATACATTTGCTCGAACCTCATTCTATTCTACCCTTGTCAGGGCCTGTCTGATTCGCTGTAGCAAAGCCACTCAACTCACCTATGATTTTGGCCTCCTGCATGGCTCATCATCAGGGAGTGGTACTGTTCTGAGTGGTGCTTCTGAGACTGCAATTTTGCAAGTCTCCTGATTCATGACCAGCTGTCAGAGGCAAGGCATCCTGTCAAATGGGAGTGGAAGCTACATCCTTAGCCTAAGGACCATAAGAGCAATCTTGACTTCCTGTGCCTACAGATGCAGATTTTTTTTTTGCCAACATTTTATAAGCTGGTGGTGAGAGGCAATTGCCTGCGAGAAAAAAATTGTCCATAGTCTCAGAGAAGTATGCACACGACTAAAAGAGAAGTAGAAAACGTTGAAATGCCTGAGCTACATTTTCATGAACAGATCACATAAATACTAATTATTTACTAAAACAACAATTGTTTATAGAAAGAAGTAGAGAAAGTAATACTTGTCAGGCAGATTACTTCACTAGTACTATTCCAGAAATAATAAATAATATGTATTATGTAACTGAATTTTTTTTGATTTAGCGAAGTCTTTAACATTCAATTCACCAAATTTCAGACGACTTTTCTAAGCTTACCTTAGCTTTTTGCATCAACTAATCAATGAAAAATGTGAAATTTCATTTTCTTTATTGGGTGTCTTTTTGTTTATATCACTTTTTATTACTAATTCGATTTAATATTTTGATTTTTCAAGGAATGTCAGTTATATTCAGGGCCATATTTGTTGCACAAGATGCTGTTTAGTTTTGGGTTTTTTCTGACCATTTTACTGTCATCTTCCTTTAGGCTTGGAGTATTACTTATCATAGCTGGCTCACCTTTGTCTTATTGATCTGGTCCTGTGTTCTTTGGATGGTGCGAGATCGGCGGCGATATGCCATGCTCACATCTCCGTTCATGGTCTTCTATGGAAATGTTCTTTTAACCTTGCAATATATCTGGAGTCTTGACCTCACAGAAGAAGAACTTCCTGAGCTATCAGGAGTCTTACAAAAGATGAAGACAACCCCATGTGTCGAACTAAGTTCAAAGGTTGGTTTTAATGAAACAAGATCTTAAAATTACTTTCTGGGTGCTTGCCTGCAACTTCTAACATGTTTGACTGCAATTCCATTTTCTGCTAGTCGGTAAAGTCATTTCATAATGGATAAGTATGATGACATAGCATTGTGCTGCCAGTCCAGTCATCCAATAGTAGTGACTAATAATCTAAATTAATGTGAGTTCAAACTCCAATATTCAGTTTAAGAAATGAATTTCTGTTCTGGAAAATCTGAAAATACAATAAATTGTTTTTAGTAAACATGGCAGCAAATCTAGGCTATTTGGCCCTTCAAGTCTACTCTGCCATTCAACAAAATCATCGCTGATCTTCTACTTAACTTCACCTTCCCATTCTTATAGAGTTATGCAGCATGGAAGCAGACCCTTTGGTCAAACCAGTCCACGTCAACCATGTTTCCAAACTAAACTAGTCACCCTGCCTGTGCCTGGCACATATCCTTCCAATCACTTCCTCTGCACAAATTTAGCCAAATGCCTTTTAAGCTTTGTAACTGTACCTACATCCACCACATTGTCAAGCAGTTCATTCTGCACACTAACCACTCGCTGCGTTAAAAAAGTTGTTTCTCATATCCTTTTTCAGTCTTTCTTCTATTACCTTAAAATATGCCCACTAGTTTTGAACTCCCCCTGCTAGGGAAAAGACCCTTGCTATTCACCTGATCAATGCTCCTGTAAACATCAATAAGGTCACCCTCAACCACCTATACACCAGTGAAAAGAATCCCTGTCTTTCCAGTCTGTTTTTGTATCCCAAACCCTCGATTCCTGACAACATACTGGTAAATCATTTCTGAACCAGTTTAGTTCTATCCTTCTTCCAACAAAGTGACCAGAACTGCACACAGTGCTCCAGAAAAGGTCTCACCGATGTCCTGTACAACCTCATCATGACATCCCAACTCCTATACTCAAAGGTCTGAGCAATTAACACTCTGCCCACATACTTTAATTCCTTGTACCCTTAAAACAAATTGATCTTTGAATTGAGTATACTGAAAGAGTGAGAATCCTTGGCTGTCTGGAGAATTCCAATGGCTCACAATTATTTGGAAGTAAAACTTTCTCCATGTTTCAATCCTAAATCCTCCATATTCTAAGTCTAAAATGCTTTGTTCTAGAATTTCCAGGCAGGGATAAAATTTTCTTAGCTTCCATGCTATAAAATCCCTTAAGAATTACATTTGTTTCAATTTGACCATCTGTCATTCTTCGAAACTTAGTGGAATATAGGCTTAGTTAATTCACTCTCTTCTCATTGGATAATCCACTCATTCCAGTAACTGGTTTAGAGAACATTTGTTGCAGACATTTTATTTATTTTAAAAACATACTTTATTCATTAAAAAAAACTTAGTACATACAGAAGTTCTAAATCAGTTCTGTACAGTCTTTGCAAAGGGAAAAAAAAACAAACAAAACATTGGAATTTTAACATTTCCCAGTGTAGTGATTGTAACAAGGTCAGCCAACCCATACAATCCTGTCCAATCAGGGAGCCCGAGCGAATATATAAAAAGGGTAAATGTCAGAGACTGACAATCTGGTGCCTGACTCTGTGTGAGGCAGTACTGCCATTTCTGCAGATCAACTCCAACGCTGCAGCTTGTGAAAATACTGTTTCTGTCCCCACTGTATTAGGGCGGCACGGTGGCACAGTGGTTAGCACTGCTGCCTCACAAGCACCAGAGTCCTGGGTTCAATTCCTGTCTCAGGCGACTGACTGTGTGGAGTTTGCACATTCTCCCCGTGTCTGCGTGGGTTTCCTCCGGGTGCTCCGGTTTCCTCCCACAGTCCAAAGATGTGCAGGTCAGGTAAATTGGCCATGCTAAATTGCCCGTAGTGTTAGGTAAGGGGTAGATGTAGGGGTATGGGTGGGTTACGCTTCGGCGGGGCGGTGTGGACTTGTTGGGCCGAAGGGCCTGTTTCCACACTGTAAGTAATCTAATCTAATCTAATCTACTACAATCAAGGAGTGATCATGCGTAAACAAAGGGTGACTTGATGACAGGATCCCAGCCTCTATGGAGTTATTACCCTAGACTTTCTCTGCAACTGGGAAAAAAAGGCATTTTTACTTATGTAGGAAGCTATTTTTATTCATTTGAAGTTAATGAGAAGATCTCACAACTGAATGAACCCCATTATACTTGGGCAGAAAGACCTTAGACCGTGGTCTTTCCCTACCGCACCTTGGCAACAGATGTACCAGACTTTATTGTGTCCTTTCAGATTTGGTTCTGGACCTTGGAATGTGCCAGTCTGCAACTCTTGGTTGAGGTCAGTTCTTTACACTAGAAGACCTACAAGTTTAGACAGAGCCAAAGAGAATCTTTTACCGATTTGATGGTACTTCACGGGCAGTTGATGTTAGTGTTGGTCATGGAGGTGCTCAGGACAGACCTTGACAAAAACCATGGTGTCACTCTCCAGACCTCCAGCCTCTACAGAAGATGTATGACAGTTTCTTCACAAGCACAGCTTGTTTGAGGGCAGTGTTTAGATGCATTCTGACTGGATGTACATGAAGGATCTGACAGGCAATGCACTTCTTGCCACCAGCCAAGCTGTGTCTTTAGACTTGTTGGAAAGTTCTGGTGATGAAACATTCTAACAAATGATGTTGACTATTTGCTCAAGGAACCTCTCAACAGGATCCACCCTCTCTGTTTCCCGCAGAATGCTGAAGACTTTGTGCTGACCACTTTCTGATGATCGATGTGTTTGTCTTTATAATTTTTCCACAGGGGCAGGTGATATAGAGTGCTGCATAGCAACAAGGCCAGAATCATCCTTCACAACATTGGGGACAGATTTATGAGGCATATGGTGACACTTCATGTTTGCATATAGAGGATCCAAGCACAGTTTGGTACAACCACACACAAAGATAAGCATTAGGATGAAGGTGGTCCACCCCCCACCCCACCCACACCCTCTCCCCTCCAGAGGTTTGCACATGCTGTCTC
Source organism: Chiloscyllium punctatum (assembly GCF_047496795.1). NCBI lineage: Eukaryota > Metazoa > Chordata > Chondrichthyes > Orectolobiformes > Hemiscylliidae > Chiloscyllium > Chiloscyllium punctatum. The sequence goes on from NC_092743.1 coordinate 17,221,510, forward strand.
TTTAGACACTAGCAATCATTGAACTCTAGATGAAGTGGAAGATAGCTTGGGTGATTGCTAAAGCGCAGGCTCAGGAAATGGGCTAGAACTGTGCCATGTGCAGCAACACCAATTACCAGGTTTTTACCCACAATAGAAAGGGAGCAGTGCACTCAAAAGTTCAGTTTCTGCCTCACCTCGGCAATATGCTAATCCCTGGTATATGTGCACCCAGCCTCTCCAAACCATATTCCTAACTCCTTTAGATAATCTGGCCTGACGTTCAGGTCCTTAAGCTTACTAGAGCTTTGAAGCCCCCATTATTTCCAGAATGCATTTGCGTCTTTTTACTGTGAAGACAAATATATGGGCAGAATTTTGCAATTCATAATTAAAGTGTGGTAATGAGTGAGTTTCATGATATTAACATAATATGGCCTGGGTAAGTTATCTCAAGCGATCTTCTGGATTTTTCTTTGCAACTTACACGAGTGAGATATTGGTTGTGATGCTTGGGGGAATCTTAAGTGTTGGGATCTAATGGCTTTCACACAACCATTGCCTTATTTGAAGGTCAGCTGCACACAACTTCAGATGCTACAAGGAAGGAATGATACCTCAAACTGCAGTCCTTTGAGTCTGAAGAAATTGCACAGAAGAAGCAAAGCTCACTCCATGGACAAATATCTCAAGGTGATAGTAACAAGATCGTGGAGAAAAGGTCTACCCTAATCACTACAGAGCACAAGAGGTCATACAACCTGACCCGGATAACTTGCACTTAGATAGCAGCACTGGTCAGTGCTGTATGCCATGTGAAGACAAACAACCAGGAAATGCAAGAAAAGGTCAATGATCTTCTTTGCTCTGCATGGCTAAATGGCACTATTTTCTCTCTGTTATCTCACAGGCGAAGTGTGCCATTACTCACTCAAAGTCAACCATTGTAAGTGCATCTCACCAAGGGTGGTGGACTACAACCCTCAGTTTCACATGAATCATGTTTACTCAAAGGCGAATACTCACTTCATCCTGTACAAATACTAATCATTTCTGCCTTCTGCACTGTTTGTGTTACTAATGCATCCTGTCTCGTTTCTCACTGGAGATACCTCATCACCTATCTTACTCAAGTATGACCACGAACTGCTCTTGCATCCATTTCAATCATATTCAATTCCTTACTTTAACTGACTAGGAAAAAGAGAGCACACAACAGGGTTAAAAGGTCCAGGACCGGCATACAGTAACAGGTATCAAGTTTCTCATTCACTATGAGGAGAAGACAGTGAAACTGGCCAGGGAAGAACAGGACTACTCTTGTGATTGGACAACATCAGTAGGCAACCCAACCAGTAAGCTTCATTGTATGTGCTGCTGTCCATTACCACCAACACTAATTCATTCTTAACCTGTAGAAGCTTTATTCATCTTTTGCAATTGATTATCTTCTTGAATGCAGGTGCTAAAGGCACTCTTTGAACTTCTATGATGAAGAGACCAGCACTGGAGACACTTCAATCTCAACTCCACCTTGTAAAAGGAACCCACGAACCCTCTTACAGCACAAAAAGACTTGGTGAGAGCATAGACCACAGATATTGGAATAGAATTAAACAATTTGGCCCATTGAGTCTGCTCTGCCATTTGATCATGGCTGGTATGCTTCTCCACCCCATTCTCCTGCTTTCTTCCTGTAACCTTTGATCCCTTACTTAATCTAATTAGACATGGGAGCGCAATCTAGTGAGCACTTCTTCACAACCAGTCAAAGAAGAACCATCTGAGGGCTCTGGCACTCAGACAACTGCTGTAAGCAAGACATCTACTCATTCCAGGTGCCCCAGGGCATACATGCCCCAGTTCTCAGTCATGTTTGACCTGTCAATATGTAAAGACAGGAACAAGAACAAGCGGTGAGGTGACTTGCCACTTAAGAGGAGATAACTTTATTAAAGCTTGATTGACAGTGCAGTGTACCTCATTAATATTCAGCTTCCTAACAAATGCACCAAACAAGTTAGATATCAAAATTACAAGGACAGCTGAGGAGGTAACGGACAACTTCAGCTCACCATTCGTTCCAAAGGATCTACATGTTGAGCAGTACTATAGGGCATGATCCAAGGTACTGGCTACATGCATTCCACTTCCACAAACATTGACATCTGTCATGTGTCAGTCTCTAAGAAACCTCAATATACCTCTCGGATCAACTTTTATAGTATGCACTTCATTGCTGCACCTCGGTCTGCATCAGCAACTATCATTGTAACACTGCTGCAAGGACACTGTAAACTCAGGGGCATGCACCCAGTTCATGGACTGATCAGGCTGCATTGAAAGAAGTTCCATTTGACTTGAAACATTAACTCTGATTTCTCTCCACAGATGTTGCCAGACCTGCTGAGATTTTCCAGCAATATCTGTTTTTGTCTCAGATTCCCAGAATTCAGAGTTTTTTTTAGTTTTTTGTATCTGCAACCTGCTTATTTGCTGTCATAGCATTGACTCACTCTGAGCCTACCTGGATGCACACTGCACTCCTGTCATGCATTGCCTTGTCCTGACGTTTTGCATCTTTTCCCCCTAAACTGGAGATATGAGGCTCACAGTATTACTACACTGCCTTGCCATTTAGAGCAGACACAAAGCAGGAAGCTTGGCATGGTTGTCAGCAGTCTTCAGTCAATTTCAAGGGATATAGCCTTCACTTAGGGGCTCTGGTATAGAAAGTCAAGCCAGTCTCTGATATCAGTCCAGGGGCTTGGACGTGGTCAGTCAGCTCAGGATGTTTAGAGTCAGGATGCTCACCATATAAGAGGTGAGGAGTCAAATATCAGGCAGCCATCACCCATCTTTACTCTTTCTGTCCTATTGGGGCTGTTTTCCTTCTGGAATGAGATAGAGGCAAGTACTAAGAGTGATGAAAGTGGGTGGCACAGATGTTACGTTTGGTGCAGATGGAGATATATCACACGTGAGTATGTAGACAGTGCAGAGATCATGCAGGCTTAATGTTGTCAGAGGTTGGAGTCAGAAAATGTGAGTGAATGAAGGTGTTGCAGCCAATGATGATAGTATGAGGATAAGCATAAACCTTAGTGCAAGGTGGGTACAGTAGCAGGGATAGAGTGAGCCTGAACTATCAGAGGTAAACATAGAAACATAGAAAAATAACCATCAGGAGCAGGCCATTCAATACGGTCATGGCTGATCATCAAACCCTGTACCTATTTACTGCCCGAATCCCTATGATCTCTTTAGACCTATAGAACTCTATGTAACTGCCACAAAAAGAGAAATTACTGAAAAACTTTAGCAGGTATGCAGCATCTGTGGAGAGAAAACAGAGTTAAGGTTTTGAGTCCAGTTATCTTTCTTTAGAACATTTTGAAGAAGGATCATTGGACCCAAAACATTAACTCTGCTTTCTCTCCACAGATGCTGCATACCTGCTGAGTTTTTCCAATAATTTCTTTTTTGTTCCAAACCCATAATCTGCTGTCCAGAAAGTCAAGCATTGATGACACATAAGAAAACAGTTACCCCCTCTAGATTAGATGTCATTGTGACCTGGAGGTATTTTTTCATTCCTTTACTGTCACTTGGTAAAAATTAAGATACTTCATCCTTAACTGCTTTGTTGCTGTATCTACATCACGTGGATGGTGGTGGTTCAAGGAGGTAGTTTATCACCAATAGCAATAAGGGATTGTCGCCAAATTCTAGCCCAAATAAAGACACGAGCTAAAATTGAAGCCAATTTTCACATTTTGGAAAGTGTAAGCACATTTCTCACATCTTTGTGTGTTATTGTTCTGCTCAGAATACTGAGAATATTCATATTTTAATTGATAGATCCTGTGTGCACTGACATTCTGGTTGCTGCTCCGCCAGTACATTACAGAGCGCCGAGAAGCAAAGAAACTCAAGGAATCTGCCTTATCAGAAGTTAAAGTGGAGGAATTAGGTAAATCTGAATTACTTTGACATTTATCTGAGAAGAGCTTTGATGAATAACTTTTGGATGGCGCTGTCATGTAGTGTCATAAATGTCTTGATTTTCTTTGCATGAAACTGTTTAAGAAAGAACTGATCGACGTTACCTACCTGGACAGTTTTGAGATGTAGAAGATCACCTGACCTCTTGTATGCAGGTCAGGTGGTTTCTTTAAAAGGGGCCCATTCTGCTAGGATACCACTGAAGCAGTTAGGATTTAAAATTGAATTTTTGGGAATAGAAAATTACTGTTTAAAAATTAACCCTAGTATTTACTTTCTTATTTAGATGATGGCCAACAAGGAAAAGAGATAATGAAAGTCTTAGGAACCCTGGTGATGGGAATGTTTGTCAAGTATTGGATTTACGTTTGTGGTGGAATGTTTTTCTTTGTCAGTTTTGAAGGGAAGATTGTCATGTACAAGATTATATACATGATGTTGTTTCTGTTCTGCGTCGCTCTATATCAGGTACATATTTCTTGTAGCTTTATGATAGTGCTGCATCTCATTTAAAATACAAAACTGTATATATTACACAAGTGAGATTCTGCAGCTATGGTAGTTACTAATTTTTCTCTTCTTTAGTCAATAATCATAGAATCCATATACAGAGGAACCTCGATTATCTGAAGGACATGGGAGGGGAGTATTTTGTTCGGTTAATCAAATTCCGGATAATTGAATGCCGGATAACATAGTTTAGCCAAGCATTGGGACATTGTGATCTTGTCAGATAATCTAATATTCTGATAATCGAATGCCAGATAATTGAGATTCTTCTGTAGTGCAGATAAAGGCCGTTCGGCCCATCAATTCTGCACCAACCCTCTGAAGAAGAGTATTAGAATAATATCTAACAGTTAAGTAATAAATTGTATTTTCCCCAAACTATCCCATGCTGATTGTCTTATACATGCATATTTGTTGTCAACAAAAACTGGGCAACTGTTAAAAATGAATTAAAAATAATTGCTTCTGGTATTAATTTGTACCTTGATAGGCTTTCTTTCTGTCCTCCAAATTTAAGATAGCAATATGTTATCTAGCTGGCTGTTTTAACTAGACTAACTTAAAATAAAGTTTGATTCTGCAACTCAAAAAAGTTTAGTCTTTCATATATGCATGAATTTACATCATTTAATCTGGAGGCATCAAACTAATAAGTTAAGACAGATATTTACTCTTGGCTAAGAATATGTTTGATTACTTAAATAATTGTTCATTATTAATTATTAAGGATACAGTGTTGATTAATAATCAGTTAATTCAAAGTTTTCTTTTCCTTGCATATCGTCATTATACACCAGCTATTTGAATCACTGAATACACTGAAAGACAAAAAAACCCATTCAGAACTAACATATCAAGCAATAATGCTGTCATACTCTATTCTTATAGTCTGTTTCTTATCTGGTGAAATCAATAATGATAATAAAAGCATAAAATACTGCATCTTTGGACATGGAAACAGTGTAAGCATTTCAGGTCAATCACCTCTCATTGGAACTGAGAAAAGTTAGAAATTTAAATAGCTATTAATAAAGTGAAAGCCTAGAGGATAGGTAAAGAATATAAGGAAAGACCTGTGACAAGGCTTAAAATGGGAGTGATTAAATGACAAAAGAGTTGGTTGTGCAAGGTTAAAGGAAGTATTAATGGAATTACTACAGAGAAAAACAGTTTACAGGATGTATGGGTGTGAGAGTAATGATCAGCTGCCATCAGAAAGAGAAACAATGAATTGGCCATCCTGGCAATATGCTATCCAGAGTCTCACTGCCAAATGGGGTCACGGACTGACTCTTCCCTTCACTTCCTTGACATCTGACATCTTGAAAAAATGTCCATATTACAAAGGAGGAAGTGCTGGATGTCTTGAAATGAATAAAGGTGGATAAATCCCAGGACCTGATCAGGTGTACCCTAGAACTCTGTGGGAAGCTAGAGAAGTGATTGCTGGGCCCCTTGCTGAGATATTTGTATCATTGATAGTCACAGGTGAGGTGCCAGAAGACTGGAAGTTGGCAAAAGTGGTACCATTATTTAAGAAAGGTGGTAAGGAGAAGCCGATGGTAAGACTGGTGGTGGGCAAGTTTTTGGAGAGAATCCTGAGGGACAGCATTTGCATGTATTTGGAAAGGCAAGGACAGATGAGGGATATTCAACATGGCTCCGTACATGGGAAATCATGTCTCACAAACTTGATTGAGTTTTTTGAAAAAGTAACAAAGAAGATTGATGAGAGCAGAGGGGTGACTTCAGTAAGGTTCCCCATGGGGAACTGGTTAGCAAGGTCAGATCTCATGGAATACAGGGAGAACTAGCTATTTGGATACAGAGTAAGGTAAAAACAATGACTGCAGATGCTGAAAACCAAATACTGGATTAGTGGTGCTGGAGAGCACAGCAGTTCAGGCAGCATCCAATGAGCAGTGAAATCGACGTTTCGGGCAAAAGCCCTTCATCAGGAATAAAGGCAGTGAGCCTGAAGCATGGAGAAATAAGCTAGAGGAGGGTGGGGGTGGGGAGAGAGTAGCATAGAGTACAATGGGTGAGTGGGGGAGGAGATGAAGGTGATAGGTCAAGGAGGAGAGGGTGGAGTGGATAGGTTGAAAAGGAGATAGGCAGGTCGGACAAGTCAAGGAGACAGTAACTGAGCTGGAAGTTTGAAACTAGGATGAGGTGGGGGAAGGGGAAATGAGGAAGCTGTTGAAGTCCACATTGATGCACTGGGGTTGAAATGTTCCAAGGCGGAAGATGAGGCGTTCTTCCTCCAGGCGTCTGGTGGTGAGGGAGCGGCGGTGAAGGAGGCCCAGGACCTCCATGTCCTCGGCAGAGTGGGAGGGGGAGCTGAAATGTTGGGCCACGGGGCAGTTTGGTTGATTGGTGCGGGTGTCTCGGAGATGTTTCCTAAAGCGCTCTACTAGGAGGCGCCCAGTCTCCCCAATGTAGAGGAGACCACATCAGGAGCAACGGATACAATAAATGATATTGGTGGATGTGCAGGTGAAACTTTGATGGATGTGGAAGGCTCCTTTAGGGCCTTGGATAGAGGTGAGGGAGGAGGTGTGGGCACAGGTTTTACAGTTCCTGCGGTGGCAGGGGAAAGTGCCAGAATGGGAGGGTGGGTCGTAGGGGGGTGTGGACCTGACCAGGTAGTCACGGAGGGAACGGTCTTTGCGGAAGGCGGAAAGGGGTGGGGAGGGAAATATATCCCTGGTGGTGGGGTCTTTTTGGAGGTGGCGGAAATGTCGGTGGATGATTTGGTTGATGCGAAGGTTTTTAGGGTGGAAGGTGAGCACCAGGGGCGTTCTGTCCTTGTTACGGTTGGAGGGGTGGGGTCTGAGGGCGGAGGTGCGGGATGTGGACGAGATGCATTGGAGAGCATCTTTAACCACGTGGGAAGGGAAATTGCGGTCTCTAAAGAAGGAGGCCATCTGGTGTGTCCTATGGTGGAACTGGTCCTCCTGGGAGCAGATACGGCGGAGGCGGAGAAATTGGGAATACGATATAGCATTTTTGCAAGAGATAGGGTGAGAAGAGGTGTAATCCAGGTAGCTATGGGAGTCAGTGGGTTTGTAAAAAATGTCAGTGTCAAGTCGGTCGTCACTAATGGAGATGGAGAGGTCCAGGAAGGGGAGCGAGGTGTCAGAGATAGTCCAGGTAAATTCAAGGTCAGGGTGGAATGTGTTGGTGAAGTTGATGAATTGCTCAACCTCCTCGCGGGAGCACGAGGTGGCGCCAATGCAGTCATCAATGTAGCGGAGGAAGAGATGGGGAGTGGTGCCGGTGTAATTACGGAAGATCAACTGCTCTACATAGCCAACAAAGAGACAGGCATAGCTGGGGCCCATACGTGTGCCCATGGCTACGCCTTTGGTCTGGAGGAAGTGGGAGGATTCAAAGGAGAAATTGTTAAGGGTGAGGACCAGTTCGGCCAAACGAATGAGAGTGTCAGTGGAAGGGTACTGTTGGGGACGTCTGGAGAGGAAAAAACGGAGGGCTTGGAGGCCCTGGTCATGGCGAATGGAGGTGTAGAGGGATTGGATATCCATGGTGAAGATAAGGCGTTGGGGGCCGGGGAAACGGAGGTCTTGGAGGAGGTGGAGGGCGTGGGTGGTGTCTCGAACGTATGTGGGGGGTTCCTGGACTAGGGGGGATAGGACAGTGTCAAGGTAGGTAGAGATGAGTTCAGTGGGGCAGGAGCATGCTGAGACAATGGGTCGGCCAAGGTGGTCAGGCTTGTGGATCTTAGGAAGGAGGTAGAACCGGGCAGTGTGGGGTTCCCGGACTATGAGGTTGGAAGCTGTGGGTGGGAGATCTCCTGAGGTGATGAGGTTCTGTATGGTCTGGGAGATGATGGTTTGGTGATGGGGGGTGGGGTCATGGTCGAGGGAGCAGTAGGAAGAGGTGTCCTCGAGTTGGCGTTTGGCTTCAGCGGTGTAGAGGTCAGTGCGCCAGACTACCACTGCGCACCCTTTATCCGCTGGCTTGATGGTGAGGTTGGGATTGGAGCAGAGGAATTGGAGGGCTGCGCGTTGCGAGGGTGAGAGGTTGGAGTGGGGGAGGGGGGACGACAGGTTGAGGCGGTTAATGTCCCAGCGGCAGTTGGAAATGAAGAGGTCGAGGGCAGGTAATAGGCCAGCACAGGGTGTCCAGGTGGATGCAGTGTGTTGGAGGTGGGCGAAGGGGTCCTCGGAAGGTGGGCGGGAGTCCTGATTGTGAAAGTAAGCTCGGAGGCGGAGGCGACGGAAGAATTGTTCGATGTCACGTCGTGTATTAAATTCATTGATGCGTGGACGGAGGGGGATGAAGGTGAGTCCTTTGCTGAGGACTGATCGTTCGTCCTCAGTGAGTGGGAGGTCTGGAGGGATGGTGAAAACTCGGCAGGGCCGGGAGCTGGGATCTGGTGCGGGTGTGGAGTTGGGAGTGGGGTCGGAGCCAGTACCTGGAGTGGGTGTGATGGTGGGGGGAATGGGGGTGGATGCATGAGCTGGGGTAATGTTGCCCTCGGGGTTCTGGGGTGTGGGGATAGTGACAGTGGGGTCTGTGGGGGGCGTGTCAGCAGAATGCAGGTGAGTGGCGCTGGTGGAGGCAGAAGTGGTGGTGATCATGGCAGTAGGGGAAGTCACTGAGCGTGTGGTATCAGCGATGATGTGAGGGCCGGAAGTGGCTGTGGGAATGGCCATGATGTGGGCGGAAGTGACATCATCACTCAGCGTGGGGGTGGTAGCTGCGTCAGCCGCATGGCTAATGGCGTTTCCGAGGCCAGGGGAATCTTCTGGAATGTTTGAGGAGCGCTGGTTATGGAGGTGGGTGGATAAAAGTTTGTTGTACTTACAGTTTTTGATGTTTGAGATGGAATTGAAATACTGTTTGTTGAGAGTATGAATTCTCCTGAGGATGTAGTACAGAGTGGGTCCTTTGCAATTCTGAGAGAGTGTGGCCCTCAGCTGAGGCAGGGATGACTGGAGAGAGGTTAGGTGACGGCGCATTGCTGCAAGCGTGGAGCGGATGGATCCTGAAGGAGAACTGTTGCTGGTGTTTTTGAATCTGTAGTCTGTACTGTTTGTCCTGTTCGGGTCCGAACTCTGCTGGTTTAAAGGTGGTCTGGAGTCCGTGTGGGATGAGTTGGTTACGGAGGCATGCACTGAGGAAGCAAATGTGGCTGTGGTACCGAGTTTGTTTCACAACATGGTTGAAGAGCTTCAGAGCAGAGGAAATGACCTGGGAGTTGCAGTGGGAGAGGGACTCCCTGAGATTCTTGTAGAGAGAGGAGGAAAGCTTCTTCAAGGCAGGCATCCTTGCAAGAGGATTCGCAGTAGGGTTAAAATCAACAAGGTAAAAACAATGACTGCAGCTGCTGGAAACCAAATACTGGATTAGTGGTGCTGGAAGAGCACAGCAGTTCAGGCAGCATCCAACGAGCAGCGAAATCGACGTTTCGGGCAAAAGCCCTTCAGGAATAAAGGCAGTGAGCCTGAAGCATGGAGAGATATGCTAGAGGAGGGTGGCGGTGGGGAGAGAGTAGCATAGAGTACAGTGGGTGAGTGGGGGAGGAGATGAAGGTGATAGGTCAAGGAGGAGAGGGTGGAAGTGGATAGGTGGAATAGAAGATAGGCAGGTCGGACAAGTCAAGGAGACAGTAACTGAGCTGGAAGTTTGAAACTAGGATGAGGTGGGGGAAGGGGAAATGAGGAAGCTGTTGAAGTCCACATTGATGCCCTGGGGTTGAAGTGTTCCGAGGCGGAAGATGAGGCGTTCTTCCTCCAGGCGTCTGGTGGTGAGGGAGCGGCGGTGAAGGAGGCCCAGGACCTCCATGTCCTCGGCAGAGTGGGAGGGGGAGCTGAAATGTTGGGCCACGGGGCGGTTTGGTTGATTGGTGCGGGTGCAGAACCTTCTCGAAGGTACACAGAGGGTGGTGGTGGAGAGTTACTTTTCAGACTGGAGACCTGTGACCAGTGGAGTGCCACAAGGATCCGTGCTGGGTCCACGTCTTTTCGTCATTTATATAAATGTCTTGGATATGAGCATAGGAGGTATGGTTAGTAAATTTTCAGATGACACCAAAATTAGAGGTGTAGTGGACGGCGAAGAAGGCTACCTCGGATTACAATGGGATCTTGATCAGATGGACCAATGGGCTGAGGAGTGGCAGATGGAGTTTAATTTAGATAAATGCGAGGTGTTGCATCTTGGGAAAGCAAATCTTAGCAGGATTTATACACTTAATGGTAAGGTCCTAGGGAGTGTTGCTGAACAAAGAGATCCTGGAGTGCAGGTTCGTAGCTTCTTGAAAGTGGAGTCGCAGGTAGATAGCATAGTGAAGAATATGCTTTCCTTTATTGGTCAGAGCACTGAGTATAGGATTTGGGAAGTCATGTTGTAGCTGTACAGGACATTGATTAGGCCACTTTTGGAATATTGTGTGCATTTCTGGTCTTCTTCCTATTGGAAGGATAGAACAAAGAAGAAAGAACAAAGAAAATTTCCAGCCCAGGAACAGGCCCTTCATCCCTCCAAGCCTGAGCCGATCCAAATGTACTGTCTTAAATCTTTTGGTCAATTCCTAAACATCTGTATCCCTCTACTCCCCAGCTACTCATGCATTTATCCAAAAGTATCTTAAATGAATCTACCGTGCCTGCCTCGACCACCTCTGCTGGCAATGCGTTCCAAACGACCACCACCCTCTGTGTGAAGTACTTACTGTGTTGTGAAACTTGAAAGGATTCAGAAAAGATTTACAAGGATGTTGCCAGGTTGGAGGATTTGAGCTATTGGGAGAGGTTGAATAGGCTGGGGCTGTTTTCCCTGGAGCGTCAAAGACTGAGGGGTGACCTTATTGAGGTTTATAAAATTATGAAGGGCATGGATAGGATAAATAGACAAAGTCTTTTCCCTGGGTTGGGGGATTCCAGAACTAGAGGACATAGGTTTAGGGTGAGGGGGCAAGATATAAAAAGGACCTGAGGGGCAACTTTTTCACACAGAAGTTGGTGTGTGTATGGAATGAGCTGCCAGAGGAAGTGGTTGTGGTTGGTACAATTGCAACATTTAGAAGGCATCTGGATGGGTGTATGAATAGGAAGGGTTTAGAGGAATATGAGCCAAATCCTGGCAAATGGGACTAGATTAGGTTAGGATATCTGGTTGGCATGGACAAGTTGGACCAAAGGGTCTGTTTCCATGCTGTACATCTCTGTGACCTTATGACTCTGTCTCTGTTTCCATTTCTAGGCATAGGCTGGCCACCCATATCCATTACATACCCCACAAACCTCCGCTGTTACTTGAACTATATACATCCTCACATCCTTTCTATAAGGACACCATTTCATTCTCCCAGTTTCTCCATTTCCATCGCATCTGTTCTGATAATGCCACCTTCCACTGGGCACTTAAGAGATGTTGCCATTTATCCTGAACAGAGGATTTCTGCTATCATGGTTGACAGGGCAGCAGTCCAACCCATTTTCCACGTTTAATGCCCTCATCCCTACTCTTCCCTCCCACAATAACAATAGAGTCCCATAGGTCCTCACTTTCCACCTCACCAACTTCCAATTCCAAGAGATCATAAGCCACCATTTTTGCTACCTCCAGCAGGATGCAACCACCAGACACATTTTCACTCCCTGCATCACCCCTGCACAGATCTGTTCCCTCTGGGAAACCCTGGTCCACTTCTCCTCTGCTCCCACGCTCTCCCCACATGCCCATTTCACCTTCCCATATAATTGCAGATGGTGCAACATTTGCCCATTTACTTTCTCCCTCCTCATTATCCAAGCACCCAGACACACCTTCCAGGTGAAGCAGTAATTTACCTGCACTTCACTCCATTTACTAATCTGTATTTACACTCTCAATGCAGTCTCCTCTACATTGGGAAGACAAAACATAGACTGGGTGACCGTTTTGTGGAACACCTATGTTCTATCCATGAAAATGTTACTGTGGTTCCATAAATTATTTGGATGAAGGAGCTAAGGGAACAAAGGTAGCTTATAGACTCAGAGAGTGTTGAGAAAGTAGTGAGGCTGCAGAACAACTTGGACAGGCGAGGAGAATGTGCAAAGATGTCACAGATGGGATGCAATGTGACAAAGTGTGAGTCAGGAGATTTGATAGGAAGAATAGAGGTGCACATTATTTTCTAAACAGGGTAAGTCTTCAGAAATCTGAAGCACAAATGGACTTGGAAATCCTAATTCAGGATTCTTTTAAGGTTCAGTTGGTGGCTATGAAGACCAAGTGCAATGTTAACTTTCATCTCAAGATGGCTAGAAAACCATATCAGAGATGTACTGCTGAGGCTGTATAAGGCTCTGGCCAGACTGCATTTGGAATATTGAGTAGCTTTGGACACTAAATCTGAGAAATGACATGCTGACATTGGAGGCATTCCAGGGGACATTTACACTAATGATTCCAGGGATGAAGGGCTTGTCACATAAGGAATCTGTACTCAATTTTAGAAGGATGAGAGGGAAACTCATTGAAACGTACAGGAAACTGAGGGGCTGGGACAAAGTGGATGTGGAGAAGATGTCTCCACTAATAGGAAAAATTAGGACCTGGGGGCCCAGCCTCAGGTGAAGGCATGATCCTTTACAACTGAGATGAGGAATTTCTTCAACCAGAGGGTGGTGATTCTGGAACACCATGCCGTAGACACCTGTGGAGGTCAAATCAATTAGTGTACTTAAGACAGATACATAGGTTCTTGATTAATAAGGGGATCAAGAGTTATGAGAAGGCAAAAGAATTGGATTGAGAAACAGATCAGCCATGATCAAATGTCAGAGCGGACTCAATGGGCTGAATGGCCTAATTCTGTTTCTATATCTGATAGTCTTCTAGCCTTTAGGTGAACATGGTGATTCAGGTGGCAATTAGGAAGGCAATACAATGTTAGCGTTCATTTTGAGAGGGCTAGAACACAAGAACAGGGATGTACTGCTGAGGCTGTATAAGACGCTGGTCAGGCCATATTTGAAACGTACTGAGCAATTTTGAGCCCTGAATTGGAAGAAGCATATGCTGGCCTTGGAGGGAGACTAGAGGAGGTTCACAAGGATTACCAAGGATTGAAGGACTTGTCATATGAAAAACATTTATGAATCTGGGTTCTATTCTTAATGGGGTTTAGAAGGATGAGGGGATATCTAATTGAGATTTATAGAATACTGAGATGTCTTGATAGAGTCGATATGGAAAGGTCCTTGCCACTTGTAGGAGAGACAGGGGTCGACGGGGACAATTTCAGAGTGAAGGGACAATCATTTCGAATTGAGATGAGGTAAAATTTCTTCACTCAGAAGGAAATATAGGCTGTGGAGGCCAATTATTGAATGTCTTTAAGACAGAGACAGATGGCTTTGTCAACCTCATTCTTTGCCTTGATCCCCTTACTAATCAAGAACCTATCAGCCATAATTGAATGGGAAAGCAACCCAAAGGGCCAAATGGCCTGATTTTGCTCACATATCTTATGGTTTATCAGGAGGAAAATGTTAGATATTGCGGAGAAGCTAGCTAGGAATGTAAAAATGGATAAGAGTTTCTACAGATATTTAAAAAGAAAAGCGTAAGTAATAAAGCAGTCACAATGGGGGATTTTAAATACCCAGATATTACCTGGAATAGTTTAGTGTGCAAGTTATGAAGGAAACATGTTTTTAAAATTGCATACAAAAAAGCATTTTAGTCTGTACATAAAAAGGCGAACAACGGAAAGGCAGTTCTGGATCTAACATTTAGAAATGAGCATGGGTAGATGGAAGATGTATCAGTGCAGGAGCATTTTGGAAATAGTGACCATAACTTAGTTATACTTAGAATCATAATGAAAAGGGTAATAATGGCCAGGTATAAAAATTCAAAAATGTCAAAGGCTAATTTTACTAAGATAAGAGACGATATACTCTAAATTGACGTGGAGAGGTCTTTGTAGATAAAACTGTGTCAGTACAGTAGGAGACAATGAAAGAGGAAGTAGCTAGAGTCCAGGGCAAATATATTCCTAAGACAAGAGGTAGATCCAAAACTGAAACAAGAGAAACCTATGGCAGATATCGAGGGCACAAGTTGACAGAGAAGTATAAACTGGAATAACAGGAAGTAGGAAGGCCAAAAAATGAATAATAGCATTTCAGTGTGCAGAACAAAGGAAAATCCAAAAAGTTTTCTTAAACATATAAAGATCAAGAGATTAACCAAAAAAAAAGTAGGGTCTATTAGGATCCATAGAGACAATGTGTGCTATAACATAACACTTAGGAACAGAAGCCAATCATTTGGACCATTAAGTCTCCTCTGCCATTCAATGAAATCCTAGCTGATCTGAGAAACCTCAACTCCACTTTCCAGCCCATTGCTTCTTAACTCTTTATGTCAAAAATCTGTCTATATTAGTATTGAACATTTTTTTTTGAGTCCTACAGCACAGAGACAGGCCCTTTGGCCATAACTGGTCCATGCCCAAAATGTCCTTCCACATTAACCCCATTTCCCTGAACTTGGTCCATATCCTTCTAATCCTTTCCTATCATGTATTTGTCCAAATGCATTTTAACTGAGGGACAGGATGTACATGTATTTGGAAAGGCAAGGACTGATTAGGGATAGTCAACATGGCTTTGTGCATGGGAAATCATGTCTCACAAACTTGATTTAGTTTTTTGTAAAAGTAACAAAGAGTGGTAGACATGAGCAATATGGATTTCAGTAAGGCATTTGACAAGGTTCCCCGTGGGAGACTAGTTGGCAAAGTTAGATCTCATAGAATACAGGAAGAACTAGCCGTTTGGATACAGAACTGGCTCGAAGATAGAAGACAGAGGGTGGTGGTGGAGGGTTGTTTTTCAGACTGGAGGCTTGTGACCAGTGAAGTGCCACAAGGATTGGTGCTAGGTCCACTACTTCTCATCATTGATGTAAATGATTTGGATGTGAGCATAAGAGGTATTGTTAGTAAGTTTGCAGATGACACCAAAGTTGGAGGTATAGCCAACAGCGAAGAAGGTTATCTCAGATTACAACAGGATCTTGACCAGATGGACCAAGTGGCAGATGGAGGTTAATTTAGATAAATGTGACGTGCTGGATTATGGGTAAGCAAATCTTAGCAGGACTTATACGTTTAATGGTGAGGTCCTCAGGAGTGTGGCTGAACAAAGAGACCTTGGAGTGCAGGTTCACAGCTCCATGACAGTGGAGTCATGGGTAGATAAGATAGTGAAGAAGACACTTGGTATGCTTCCTTTATTGGTCAGAGCATTGAGGTTTCACAACATCTTTCCGATAGGAAGGAGACCAGAATTGCACGTAATATTCCAACAGTGGCCTAATCAGTGTCCTGTACAGCCACAACATGACCTCCCAACTCCTGTATTCAATACTTGTTGTTTCTATTCTGAATGATACTATGACTACTATATTCAGGCAAGCATCATTCCTCATGGCCCTGCCCTGATTTTTCAGAGTATACCTGCATGGCTTGATATTAATCAGCTAACTATGATTGACAGTTACCAGTTCATGCTGTATCTTCATGCCAACTATTGTCCAAACAATCAACACCTTCTTCTCATTGTGTATAAATTGTTATTTCCTTCCTTTTGGTATCTTCTGTCCTCGTCATGAAGATGCCAGGCCATAAGTCAATGATTTAAAGGTTTTTCCTAGAAATTAATCTCCTATAGGCCCAAACTCAATTTTTATCAACTTCCCAATGGGCTAAAAGAACAAACACTCTAAGGAGCTACTTTGTTGGCTCTTTAATTTCCCTTGCTATTTCCACAATATATGGATGACCTGTTTTGAAAGCCACAATGTGATGGTATACAAATAATTTAATTCTGTTATCTGATGTATTTTCTAGCCATAGTAATGGGTAAGTACTTTGTCACAGTTGCCCTACTTTGCTGTATTTGGTAGAGAGTAGAAGTAAAATTTTAAACATCAGTGAATGAAACTAATTAAAAGGCAATCACATTCATTAAGATCTTATTCATAAGTTTTACCTTAATTTCAATATACCGGTGCTACCTATCCTTCGGAGGCATTATCTTATATCCCACCTGCTAAAGGGACAGACAACACAAAATAAACAACATGCAAAGTATTGCAAAATTTGACCATGGAAAAATCAGCCAAGATCAGTTTATTATGCTATGATCAATAACAATGTGCTGGGATACTGTGATACCAAAGACCATTATAGAACATAAAACAGTACAGAACAGGTACAGGCCCTTCAGCCCATAATGTTGTGCCGAACATGACACCAAATTAAACTAGTCCCTTTTGCCTGCCCTTGGTCCATATCCCTCCATTCCTTGCATATTCATATGCTTGTCTAAAAGTCCCCTAAACTGTCCTATCGTGCTCCATCACTATCTGTGACACCATGTTCCAGACTCCTATCACTCTCTGAGTAAAAATGTTGCCCCTCACAGTTCCTTTGAACTTCTCCCCTCTCACCTTAAATACGCACAACACCAGGTTATAGTCCAACAGGTTTAATTGGAAGCACACTAGCTTTCGGAGTGCCGCTCCTTCATCAGGTGATGATGGAGCGGCGCTCCGAAAGGTAGTGTGCTTCCAGTTAAACCTGTTGGACTATAACGTAGTGTTGTGTGATTTTTAACTTTGTACACCCCAGTCCAACACCGGCATCTCCACATCATGACCTTAAATACGTGCAGCCTACAAGATATTTCAACTCTGGGAAAAAGATTTTGACGATCAACCCTATCAATGCATCCCCCAATTTATCAACTTCTATCAAGTCTCCCCTCAGCCTCTGCCACTCCAGAGAAAACAATCTGAGTTCTTCTAGCCTCTTCTTATAGCTTATACCCTCTAATCCAGGCAGCATCCTGGTAAACCTCTTCTGCACCCTCTCCAAAGCCTCCACATCCTTCCTGTAATGTGGAGACCAGAATTGAATGCAAGACTGTAAGTAAATTCTTGGCCTAACCAAATTCTTATAAAGCTGTAACATGACATCCTGACTCACGGAGCTAGAGACTTGAACTGCAAGATCCATCTGTGTACATCAATGATGTTCTTTGCCCTGCCATTAACTGTATACTTTCCCATTTGATTTCCCAAAGTGCAGCACCTCTTACTTGCCCAGATTAAACTCCATCTGCCATTTCTCCACCCATGTCTGCAGCAGATCTATATCCCACTGTATCCTTTGACAACCTTCATCACTATCCATAACTGCACAGATCTCTGTACCATCTGCAAACTTGCAAACCCACCCATTTGCAATTTCATCCAAGTCATAGAGTCATAGAGATGTATAGCATGGAAACAGACCCTTCGGTCCAACCTGTTCATGCCGACCAGATATCCCAACCCAATCTAGTTTCACCTGCCAGCACCCGGCCCATATCCCACCAAACCCTTCCTTTACCCATTCAAATGCCTCTTAAATGTTGCAGTTGTACCAGCCTGCACCATATCCTCTGGCAGCTCATTCCATACACGTACCGCCCTCTGCATGAAAAAGTTACCCCTTAGGTCTTTTTTATATCTTTCCCCGCTCACCCTAAACCTATGCCCTCTAGTTCTGGACTCCCCGACTCCAGGGAAAAGACTTTGTCTATTTATCCTATCCATGCCCCTCATAATTTTGTAAACCTCTATAAGGTCACCCCTCAGCCTCCGACGTTCCAGGGAAAACAGCCCCAGCCTGTTCAGCATCTCCCTATAGTTCAAATCCTCCAACCTGGCAACATCCTTGTAAATCTTTTCTGAACCTTTTCAAGTTTCACAACATCTTTCCAATAGGAAGGAAGCCAGAGTTGCACGCAATATTCCAACAGTGGCCTAACCAATGTCCTGGACAGCTGCAACATGACCTCCCAACTCCTGTACTCAATACTCTGACCAATAAAGGAAAGCATACCAAACGCCTTCTTCACTGTCCTATCTACCTGCAACTCCACTTTCAAGGAGCTATGAACCTGCACTCCAAGGTCTCTTTATTCAGCAACACTCCCTAGGACCTTATCATTAAGTGTATAAGTCCTGCTAAGATTTGCTTTCCCAAAATGCAGCACCTCACATTTATCTGAATTAAACTCCATCTGCCACTTCTCAGCCCATTGGCCCATCTGGTCCAGATCCTGTTGTAATCGGAGGTAACCCTCTTCACTGTCCACTACACCTCCAATTTTGGTGTCATCTGCAAACTTACTAACTGTACCTCACAAACAGCACAGGTCCCAGTACAGGTCCCTGCAGAACACCACTAGTCATGGACCTCCAGCCAGAAAAACACACTTTTACCAGTACTTCTATGGACAAACCAATTCTGAATCTAAGCGGCCAAGTCACTGTGGATCCCATGCATCTTCTGGATGAGCCTACCATGAGGAACTTTTTAGAAAGCCTTACTAAAATCTATGTATACAACATCCACTGCTCTACCCTCCTCAATCACCTTCATCACTTCCTCAAAAACTTCAATCACATTGACAAGATATGACCTGCCCCACACAAAGCCATGCTGACTGTCCCTAATTAGACCATGCTTTTCCAAATGCACATCAATCCAATTGCTAAGAATTCTCTCCAATAACTTCCCAACCACTGATGTGAGACTCACTGGTCTATAGTTTCCTGAATTATCACTATTTCTCTTCTTGAACAGATAAACAACACTAGCTTCATGCCAATCCTCCAGGACCTCTCCTGTGGCTAGATAGGATATAAAGATCTTGGTCAAGGCTCATCATGTAATTTCTCTAAGTCAAATTGGCTAATGAAAGGCAGATACTAATTGAACAATAATTCATGTGATAAATTTAGTAACGATAATGTAATTGATGCTAAATGTTGTAAACTGTATAACAAAGTAGATCATTTGCAGAGAAGAGTGGCTATGTGTATTTTATAGAGATAAGTAGTCCATAGTAGTTCTATTGTCATTCACAGTTCATTATTTATAAATTATTTATGATGTAGGCTTCTGACTGCAGGCAGTAGTGATTTTATTACAAAAGTAACTAATTGATTATGAAGTGCTGTACATATTCTTGAAGACATGAGCAGCCATAATACAAGTTGTTCTGGTAATTTTGCAGTCTGCAATAAAATGATGCAAGCACGAATTTCTCTGTGTTAATTTTACTGCATGTCCAAGAAGACCAAGTAACTAAGCCTTAAATAAAGGGCCTGGCCACTAACTGAAATGGGCAGATATACTTTTTCCCTAAAGTAAAACATGTAGAAAAGGACGAATTTTAATGAGTTCAGACAATGACCTGAACTACCAGTGAAAATTAATCAATGGCAAAAATCCTCTGTTGTGTTGAATGCACTGTAATCTGTCAAATGTACAATATGACCCACTACTGCACATCAGTGCATTTGAAATTTGACCCTTTTTGTTACAGTGCACTGAAAATTCAGTTTTTTCTTGTTCATGATGTGAAAGTACAAGGGCAATTAAGAATTCATAATAAATGCTAGCCTTGACAGTGACACCTATAAAGCATTAATGAATGTAAAGAAAAGCAATATTAAGAATTATTTCATTGTTTAACAAGCCCACTGGGAAGGTGCAATCAGAAAATGTGAGATATAGTAGCAACATTGTAAGCCTGATTTTTCACCATTACTTTGTGAATGGGATAACTTAGGAGAAGTGTTGCATCGCAAAATTACAGCTACTGTACCACTTGATTGTTACACGCTGCATTTAAGATTTATTTTAGTGGCTCATGTAAGGGGATACAATGAATTTACATCTTATAGTTAGCTAAGTTTTATAATCCAATGATAGTTTACTATTTTGTATTCATAGAGGCATTTTTTTCAGGTGCACTATGATTGGTGGCGGCGGATTCTGAAATATTTTTGGATTATTGTTGTTTCCTATACTATGCTGGTCTTGATCCTCGTGTACACCTATCAGTTTAAGTCATTCCCAGATCTGTGGCAAAATATGACAGGAATGGATATTGAAAAGTAAGTAACCAAAACAAAAACAGAAGGTAGTTGGACAACAGCCTAAAATAGTATCTTATTTTATCTAAAATGGCTGTTAATTTCAGAAATACATTATAATCAATCAGGTAAGTGCACAGTTTTATTTAGTTGTGTGGATCTGTACATTACGTTGGATATGATATTTAATAATACAGAACAACCTTGGTTATCCAAACATCAATTACCTGAATTTCGAATTATCCAAACAAGATCACAAGGTCCCTGTACATGCATTTCAATTGAAGTAGGAAAATTATATTCCTCATCCACTTAATACATCGTTTTGTAAATTTGAACTGGAATATAGATGTAAGTATGCTTTAATAAATAATTAACTTCAAATATATATTCGAGACGTGACGTTAGAGTTAAGTCTTACACTTTTTGTAAAAAGGCTTTCCAATACTTATTCTCCCTAAGGCCAAAGGTTTGTGACTGTTAACAAAAAAGAACAACGTATGTGCGTTCTACCAGCAAGATGCCCTCTCAACATTGACTCGCTCCATTTTGCAAATCCAACAAGTTTTTTTTCTCAGCTCATTCTCTGGAGAGTTAAGTCAAGAAATGTGCTCGCACTTTCCATTTCCTTTGCTTTTTTTCCTCCCAATATCCCATGATGACTCTTTTTTTTCCAAACAAAAAGTAGTTCAATATCTTTCAGCTGACAAGAAAATTTAATGCAACATTTTTTGATGCGGGACAGCAAGTTGTAGTGAGTTAGCACACGTGAAAATAAATAGGAATAAAACTTGGCAAGAGGAAACACAAGGAAAACATTAACTCCCTAAAAAAATTGTTGAGAGGACAGAAACGGAAGTCAGCGAAAAATATCTTCCCCCTCTCTCGTGTGCCCCCTGTATTTTTCACCTCTGTCTCTCTGTAAGGGCTCGGTGGTCACTGAGGAGGTTAGTCTGGACGGTGGGACAACAATGAACAGAAAGATGCCAGATGCTGTCAAGGCCCAGGATAAAACCGAAGAATATGTCAGCAAAAGATTTCACAGACTTAAGTCAAACTCTAGCAAAAAAGTGATTTTATTTGTAAATATCATGAATTTTTAAGCAATGGCCAGTGTTTGTACACATTTTATCAATTGAATGAAATAAAAACTCTGTAAACATACTTTTTTATATAATTAAGTTCAGTATTGCTTCCTTTGTTTATGATCAGTTCAGTTGTCCGAACAATCAGTTATTTGAATAAAATACTCCTCGTCCTTCTCGTTTGGAATATTGTGGTTGTTCTGCACTGCAAAGAATAAGAAAGGTCGCTCCAACTTCTCAGTACAATTTGAACAAATAATAAATGTTAGCTTGCCAGCAATATCCACATGCTGAGAATGAAGTTAATAGAAGATACAAACCTGTAAACAGTAATAATTGTTACAAATCGAAGTGCCAAATTGAATATGTTTCATGTGTAGTATACTTTGTGTACAGTTTCATGTGTATTATGATTCAAGGAAATATGATTTTTTAAAAAACTTGTTACCGTGTATGTACACAATGATAAGTAAATAAATACACATCTTTTACTGTACATCAATGAAAATTAGCTCTCCATTCTATAATTAGAAACAATTTTTATGGTTGGAACTGCTGATTTTAGTCAGAACATGATTTCAAAACCTTATGCCTTATGTTATTCTTTCTGTTAAAGATTGAAGGATCTTGGATTAGAACAATTCTCCGTTACAGATCTATTTACTAGCATTTTCATCCCAACATCGTTCTTGCTGGTCTGTATACTACATCTGCATTATTTCCATGATCGGTTTCTCGAGCTCACTGATCTAAAAGCTGTTACCAGCAAACAGGAAAGCAGCATCTACAGGTAAGAAACAATCTCAAACATTTTGACAAGTCAGTCATTAGGGCTGAATATTTCTTGATCTGTGACTTTAGTAACATATCCTGACATTGTTGTTGTAAATATATGTCATAAATTAATCATAAGTATCTAAATAATTTTAGCCATCTTTGATTTCTTAAGATTTAAACCATAATAAAATATTATTGCTTCTTACCATTTTACATGTTAAAGTTATTGAAATACAAAGACTTAGTGGACAGGGTTATATTGTCCTTTCAGCACTTGGGTATAAACCTAATGAATTGAACAATTCAGCTCTGGTAGAATCCCTATAATTTATGTATTTTTGATTTCAATGCAATGAAAATTAGACAGGTGCTTCAATGGTCAGAAGATGAAGGTAAAAATACTCTTACATACTTATTTGGAAACAAAATATGTATATTTATGACTCGCGATCAAAAAATATATAATCATAGATCAAAAGTAGATCTTTTGGCCCATTGAGCCAGCCTACCATTCAATATAAGTGACTGCTCTTCTATCTCAGCACCATATTCTTGCTCTCTCTCTATACTCTTAGAGTCCTTTAGTATGAAATCCTTTGGGTGACATGGAGGCTCAATGATTAGCACTGATGCCTCATAGCACCAGGGACCAGGTTCGATTTTACCCTCAGGCAACTGTGTGAAGTTTGTGCCTTCTCCCCATGTCTGAGTGGGTTTCGCCAGGTACTTCAGTTTCCTCCCACAGGCCAAAGATATACAGGTTAGGTGGATTGGATAAGAGAAACGCAGGGTTACAGATATAGGGTTGGGGGTTGGGGATGGATTGGATGCTCTTTGGAGGGTCAGTGTGGACTCGATGGGCTAAATAACCTGTTTCCACACTGTAAGGATTCTATGGACTATGATTAGCCTAACATTGATCTTTCTGGGCTCTTGTAATTGAGTGTATTTATTAGAAATATATGCTTTGTATTAATAGAAAATGACTAAATATTTTAGCCATTTTTGACTACTTAAGATCTGAACAGATAATTATGATTAATTAATTCATGTATTGCACCATGCACAACGAGATAGTATTCAATACATTGAGATAATTTTTTTGTCCAATCTGAACAGGAGGCAGTGATGTAGTGGTACGGTCACTGGACTGGTAATCCAGATTCTAGGTTAGTCTTCTGGGAAAATAAAAACAGAAAGTCACTGGAGAAACTCAGCAGGCCTTTTCTGTGGAGAGAGAATCAGAGTTAGCATTCAAGTTTGATTCAGAATTGGAAGAGACTAGAATTGGTGATTTTTATGCATAAAAAAATTCCACCCTTTTAAATTTTGAAGTTCTGAGGAGAGTCATATGAGAGTTGAGAGTCATATCACAGATGCTGCCAGACCATCTGAATTTCTCTAGCACTTGCTGTATTTTTAATGCCCTGGGGAAGTGTTCTTGATCCGTATAAATGATTTGGATGTGAATATAGGAAGCATGGTTAGGAAATTTGTAGATGACACCGAAATAGGTGGTGTAGTGGACAGTGAAGAAGATCTTCTCAGAGTCCAATTGCACCTTGATCAGATGGGCCAATGGGCTGAGGATTGGCAGATGGAGTTTAATTTAGATAAATGTGAGGTGTTGTATTTTGCAAAGACAAATCTTATACAATTAATGGTAGGGCCCTGGAGAGTGTTGGCGAACAAAGGGACCTGGGGTACAGATGCATAGGTCCTTGAGAGTGGAGTTGCAGGTAGACAAGGTTGTGAAAAAGGCATTTAACATGCTTGCCTTCATTGTTCAGTGCATTGAGTATAGGAATTGGGATGTCATGTTATGACTGTACAGGACATCAGTAAGGCCACTTTTAGAACACTGTATACAGTTCTGGTTGTCCTCCCAAAGGAAGGATTTTGTTAAACTTGAGAGAATGCAGAAAAGATTTACAGGAATATTGCCAGGGTTGGAGGGCATGAGCTATAGGAAGAGGCTGAATAGTTTGGGGCTTTTTTTCCCTGGAGTGTTGGAAGCTGAGAGGTGACCTTATAGAGGGTTATAAAATCATGAGGGGCATAGATCAATAACCAAGGTCTTTTTCCTCCTGTGGGGGAGTCCAGAAGTAGAGAGCATAGGTTTAAGATGAGAGAGAAAAAAAGATTTAACAAGGACCTGAGGGGCAGCTTTTTCATGCAGAGGGTGGTGTGTGTATTGAACGAGCTGCCAGAGGAAGTGGTGGAGGTGGGTACAATCAGAATATTAAAAGGCATCTGGATGGGTTGCACACAAAAGGTATTTAGCGGGATATGGGCCAAATGTTGGCAAATGCAACTAGGAGGATTGGGAGGATTCACCTCACTTTTCAACCAGTATTTTGCTGAATATTAATGAGAGGAAACCCCGTGATACATGGTCTGAATTATGGGAATGACCTGCGTTAGTGAATCACCTGTCAGTAGGGGAACATTTAGGGGACAGTGTATAGACTTATATGTTTTACATTAACTACGGAAAAAGACAAAATACAATACAGGATAAAAATAATTTACAGTGGGAGGGCCATTTTCAATCAGGTGAGAATGAATCCATTTCAACTAACAAAAGAGTCAATACAAATTACAATGTCAAATTCTAAATGGGCTACAGGAGCAAAGGAAACCAGGATATACGCATAAAAGTCATTAAACCTGGTAGGGCAGGCTAGGAAAGTGGTCAATAAAGGTTATGGGATCTTTGGCTTATAAGTAATATATAGAGTACAAAAACAAGTTATTTATATTGGTGTAGCCTTGATTCTGAGCTCCTCACTTTAAAGAAGACTAGAGAAAATGTAGAAAAGATTTATCAGAGTGGTTCCAGGGATGACAAACTTCAGTTGCATGGATAGATTAAATAAATTGTACCGCTTTGATTTGGAGATGTTTAGAGAAGATTGATAAGTGTGTAATAGATGCAATGTACCTTTCAAAGACATTCTCTTGATATCATTACATGCTATTATAATGGCATATGACCTGACAGTATAAAGGTTTCAGTCTCCAACTTACTGGCACCACTTACAGCATGACATGTTAAGACAACTGTGTTACAGTTTGTAACTGAATTGCTTAATACTTGGGCTTATACTGCAGTGGGAGAAAGTAAGGACTGCAGATGTTGGAGATCAGAGTCAAAGAGTGTGGTGCTGGAAAAGCACAGCCAGTCACGCAGCATCTCTTGTTACTTAGATGGTTGTACTTTTCCAGCACACACTCATATACTGCAGTACCCGGAACCACACAGGAGCTGTAATAAAAGTTTATTGAATTATTCAGTACTACATTATTAACATGTAGTTGTTATTTAATGGGAGCTAATGTAATATTGCCTCATCATGTATAAATACCATATTGAAGATTAAAAACCCATTACTTCATCTATAGCAGATCATGAGGGCAGAATGGATCTTTTTTGACAGCAGTGCAAAAACCATTTGTTTTTCTTTATCTTTGTTGTAATTGTGGATTGAAATGAAAAAGAATTGTTTTTAAAAAAACACTAATGCTGAATAACTTCTGTAGCTTCTAAAAGGAAGTAACTTTATACACGTGTAAGTACTGTTTACACAGCTGCTGTTCAATCAGTAGTCTACTAAAAATGAAGGCAGGTTATGAGCTGTGTATAAATAGTAATTCAGACTTCCAGCATCTATATGATTGATTCCTAGGTGGTTGAACAGCTTGGGGCTGTGAACAAGATTGGGAGAAGCCACCAGATCTCCACAAGTTCAGGAACTATTTTCTGTAGTAAAATTTAAACCTGAAGAAAACCCACTTATTTTTCCTTCAGTTGCTGTCAGCTATAACTTTTAGTGAATAAGTCAGAGATCTTTTTTAAGTGCAATCCAATCATATTGTCCCTCCTGCAAACAATTGAAAATATTGAGAGAAGGAATATTGAGAAGCAACATTCTGATCAGCACAAGAATCAGCTCATCAAATCCTGAAAACGGGGACCAGTTTACTGCTTTCCTAGTTTTTCCCTCTGCCTATAATACTGATGTGTTTTCCTCCTGTCTGGGTCTGACTGCAGACTGTAAAAAGGGTCTTTACAAGGGCTTTTAAGTTTTAATTATTAGAGTTATGTGCTGGTGGTTTATAATTGTTTACATAAAACTAAAGTCTATTTTAATAAATATTCATTCTTGTTAAGTACAGCAACTTGTGCATGCTTTGTGTCGACTCGGGTCTAAAGCACAGGTTAATTGGGGTTTCTGTTCTTTTTAAAATCTTTCCTTTTCATGATGACCCTGTGCATTCATGGAGCTTGATTCTCTGAGCGTTATCCCAGTGAGGCATGACAATTGCAATAACTGTTTGTAAAAGACAACAGATTTTATTTGCAGATGCTTGGAATGTTCACTGAAGATTAGGTTGTTTTGCACGTGAAAGCATTTGGAAGATTAACAGCGCAGGTTAATGTGAGTACGGATCTGCAAATGAAATAGCCAGGAGTCAGACTTAACTCTTCAAGTTTAAGTTCTACCCAACCAGAGGTCCTGCACCTCCATTTAAAAAGGCCTAGTATCAGCCTGCTTCCCAATTTGAAAGTTAAGATACTGCAGTCAAAGATTGTTGTACGTCATTAGAAGTAAGGTAAAAGTAAAGTAACCATAGACCCAGAGGGCCACAGGCTGCTATCTCATTAGAATGAGATGACTGATGGTGAGTTTAACCTGAGAGTCACCACATCTAAGGTGAAAGATGAGGTTGAGTAGCCAGAATCTTCATGGTAACTTCAGTAAAACAGTCAAATGCTACGTTCAATGTATGGGAAAAAATGACCTCTTAATACTACAAAGTGATTTTCTTAACTCAGGAAAACTACTTTTGTACAAAGGTACAAACTTTTGTAATGGTTAGTTCTGCCATTATTTCTGAGCAGTCCTCTCACTTGGCTGAACTGAAATGTGGTGAAAATGTGTTGCTGGAAAAGCGCAGCAGGTCAGGCAGCATCCAAGGAACAGGAGAATCGACGTTTCAGGCATCAGCCCTTCTTCAGGAACTGAAATGTGGAGAAAGTGAGGATTGTGGATCCTGGAGTCAGAGTCGAAGAGTTTGGTGCTGGAAAAGTACAACTGGTCAGGCAGCATCCGAGGAGCAGGAGAGTCAACGTTTCGAGCATAAACTCTTCATCTGGAATGAGGGCGTTGCCCAAGGGGGCTGAGAGATAAATGGGATGGGGATGGGGATGGGGCTGGGGATGGTGTGCGGTAGCTGGGATTGTGAGAGGTAGATGAAGGTGGGGGTGAAGGTGATCGGTCAGAGAGGAGGGTGAAGCGGATTGGTGGGAAGGAAGATGGATAGGTAGGACAGTTCAAGAGGGCGGTGCCAAGTTGGAGGGTTGGATCTGGGATTGGATGAGGGAGATAAAATGGTGAAATTCTCGTTGATCCCATGTGGTTGAAGGATCCCAAGGCAGAAGATGAAACATTCTTTCTCCAGTCATCGTTGGCTAGAGTTTGGAGGCCCAGGACTTGCATGTCCTTGACATAGTGGGAGGGAGTGTTAGAGTGTTCAGCCACAGGATGGTGGAGTTGTTTAGTGCATGTGTCCTGGAGATGTTCTCTAAAGTGTTCCGCAAGTTGGCATCCTGTATCTCCAGTAGATGACGTCTGTGGAAGTACGGTAAATGTCTGTCGGATGTGGAAGGATCCTTTGGGGCCTTGGATGGAGGTGAGAGGGGCAGTGTGGGCACAGGTTTTGCACTTCTTGCCGTGGCAGGGGAAGGTGGGTTGGGGGGGGGGTGGTGTTGGTGGCCCTAACAAGGGAATCGTGGAGGGAATAGTCTCTCTGAAACACAGATAGGGGTGGGAAGCGAAATATGTCCCTCGTAGCGGGGTCTGTTTGTAGGTACCACGGTGGCACAGTGGTTAGCACTGCTGCCTCACAGTGCCAGAGACCCGGGCTCAATTCCCGCCTCAGTCGACAGACTGTGTGGAGTTTGCACATTCTCCCCGTGTCTGCGTGGGTTTCCTCCGGGTGCTCCGGTTTCCTCCCCCAGTCCAAAGATGTGCAGGCCAGGTGAATTGGCTATGCTAAATTGCCCATAGTGTTAGGTAAGGAGTAAATGTAGGGGTATGGGTGAGTTACACTTCGGTGGGTCGGTGTGGACTTGTTGGGCTGAAGGGCCTGTTTCCACAATGTAATGTAATGTAATGTAGTGTAAATGGTAGAGGATGAAGCAATGTATCTGGAGGTTGGTGGGGTGGAAGGTAAGGACTGGGGGGGTTCTGTCCTTGTTGCGATTGGACGAGTGGCGTTCAAGGGCAGAGGTGTGGGAAATGGAAAGATATGCTGGAGGGCATTGTCGCCCATATGGGAGGGGAAATTGGGGTCTTTGAAGAAGCAGGCCATCTGGGATGTTCTATGGTTGAATTAGTCTTCCTGGGAGCAGATGTGGTGGAGGTGAAGGAATTGAGCATATGGGATAGTGTGTTTACAGGAGGCGGGATGGGAGGAGGTGTAGTCCAAGTAGCTGTGGGAGACGGTGGGTTTGCGTGCATGGAAGAAACATTTTATTTCGCGATGTGTATTTAAATCATTGATCTGCGAGTCTAGGGGATAAAGGCGAGGCCTTTACTGAAGACTGATTGTTCATCTTCAGTGAGGTGGGGGGGAGCAGTCTGGGGGGATGGTAAAAACACGGCAGGGCCGGGAGCTAGGACCTGGTTTGGGACTAGAGCTGGGAGTGGGGACGGAGACTATCTATGGATGTGGTTATGGGATCTTGGGTGATGTCACCAACGGAAGTGACGCTTACCCTGGGGGTCAAGAGGTGGAAGTGGTGCCCACAAACCCACCAACTCCCACAACTACCTGGATGACACCTCCCCACACCCTGCCTCCTGTAAAAATGCTATCCCTTATTCCCAATTCCTCCTGCCGCATCTGCTCCCAGGAAGACCAGTTCTACCATAGAACATCCCAGATGTCTTCCTTCTTCAAAGACCGCAATTTCCCCTCCCACCTGGTTGACGATGCCGTCCAGTGCATCTCCTCCACTTCCCGCACATCCATTCTTGAACCCCACCCCTCCAGTCACAACAAGGACTGAACCCACCCTGGTCCTCACCTTCCACCCCACCAACCTCTGTATACATGGCATCATCCTCCGCCATTTCCGGCACCTACAAACAGACCAGGGATATATTTCCCTCCCCACCCTTCCTGCATTCCGGAGAGACAATTCCCTCCGCGACTCTCTTGTTAGGTCCCCACCCCCGCCAAACCACCCTCCACTCTCAACACCTTCTCTTGCCACCGGAAGAAGTGCAAAACCTGTGCCTACACCTCCATCCAAGGCCCCCAAGGATCCTTCCACATCCGACAGAGATTTACCTGTACATGTCATCTATTCTGTCTGTTGCTCTTGATGTGATCTCCTCTACATTGGGGAGACGGTACCCCAACTTGCAGAACGCTTCAGAGAACATCTCCAGAATATATGCACTAAACAACTCCACCACTCTGTGGCTGAACACTTTAACTCCCCCTCCCACTCCACCAAGAACATGGGCCTCCTTCACCGCCAAACTCTAGCCAACCCATGCCTAGAGAAAGAACGCTTCATCTTCCGCCTTGGGACCGTCCAATCACATGGATCAATGTGGATTTCACCAGTTTCCTCATTTCCCCTCTCTCTACCTTATCCCAGATCCAACCTTCCAACTTTGCACTGCCCTCTTGAACTGTCCTACCTGTGCATCTTCCTTCTCACCTCTGCTCCACCCACCTCTCTGACCGATCACCTTCACCCCCACCTTCATCTGCCTATCGCACTCCCAGCTATCTTCCCCCCACCCCACTCCCCCTCCCATTTATCTCTCATCCCCCTTGGGCCACCCCCTCATTCCTGATGAAGAGCTTATGCTTGAAACGTTTACTATCCTGCTTCTCAGATGCTGCCTGACTAGCTGTGCTTTTCCAGCACTAGTCTTCGCCTCTGAACTGAAATATGGTATCATCACTCATCATTTGATGCAATTGTCCTATACCGTCTGGAATCTATTACTTTATTTCTAAAGATTTCCTCAGGCATCAACAGTCATGAAAAGAGCTACAGCAATAAAAATTAAAATAATGTAGAAGCAACAAAAGTTAAAAAAAGGAATTAATAGCAAAACAAACAAGACAGGAACAAACAAAACCCACACTACTTCAATTTAAAATAAAGCAAACAACCTTTCACAAGAAATGGAAGGCAAACATTTAGTTATGGACTGGGCAGTGAGTGGCCCTGAATGACACCTATTTAATCACATTGTCGCTTTCATTCACAGATTTAAGCAATAAATTATTCAAAGAGGAGATCTATGATAATGTTACTTGCTATTAGCAAAGAGTGATTTTGCAGAATAACTATATCCAGTCTTTTCAAGGATGATTCTTTTTAAAAGAAGAAAAATCCATTAGTACTTACATATCATCGAAAAGTACAAATCAACTTCTGCTTAACAGACTTCAACTCATGTCATACAGACAAACACCGCAGAAGTCTATTGGCAAGTTTGTTGAGAGATGCTGCAGCAAAGGGTATGAATGTTAATTCTCCAAAGAAGAATTTGCAAAGAGACAAATGGAATCATTAATCACCACCACATCATACTTTAGCAAAATTTTCTGACCGAGGAAAAGGGCCATTGTGTTTATGCTAGCATGAAGCTGTCATAGCAAGCCAACATCAGTTACATCTGTCTGTGCAGACTATTGCTATGGTCAGCAAAGTGTACAAACCAGCAAGGTCTGTCATACATGTGGTTTACCACACCTACCCAAAACTTTTCTTACATTTCTTGACATCAGCAAACTTTGGAACCAAAAGACATTTGAGCAAACATTTGTAAAAGAAAAAATTTGTTTTCAAAAACCAAGCTAGACACAAGTGACTAATAAAACAGTATAACAGTGTTATGCTTGCACCAAGGGAAGCATCAATGAAGTGCAAAATCAACAGAGTGAAATAGATACCTCAGAAGATGGCTAAGCTCTCCATATTGTTAACTTCACATACAGTGTCAATAGTATAAGACAGTCAGAAGCTTTTCTGGCCGTTATCTCTGTATGTCTCTAAAAGGTAGGCAGATACACCCAAGTCAAAATCAGCACAGGAGCTGTTGCAAAATATTGCTACTATGCGTTCTAAAAGTATTTAAAGAAATTTCATTCCATGGTACAAGAAACTAACAGCATATAACAGATCACTAATTCCATGCATGCCAATTCATAAGCACAGCTCGGATTTTTGGGGTCTTCTGCCAAGGAGATACTGAAGGTCCAGCAGTAGCAGGACTAACAGTATACACAGATTTCAGGATAGTCACAACTCTTGACATTCAAATCAAACCTCCTTTGATGGAACATACCAGGCTTGACAAAATTGAATAAGCCAGCAATTTCACCCAGGTGTTCCCAAATGGATTTGACATAATCTATTATCTTAAAGGTTCAGAGTCTAAAGGTTCAGAGTCTACAAGAAAGCAACGCATGCAGACCAGATACTCAACTACATGGAGCAAATGGAACTGCATCAGGATATTATTTAAATGATTCACAACACACTACAGCACCCAGGAAATACGAGATGCCGAAGAGAAACATCTATACACCGTATTCAAGAACAACAGGTACCCAATAAGCATAGTCCGCTGATTCTTAAACAACAAACCGAAACAAGAAGACACAACATGCCCAGAGACCCGGGCCACACTACCATACATTGAAGACGTCTCAGAGATGACGACCATACTACTTCAGCCCCTTGGCACCATGGTAGCCGACAAACCTACCAATACAGTGAAACAACTCTTGATGATTCTAAAGGACCCTGTACCAGCAACCAGCAGAACAAACGTTTTATATGATTTATATGTATCTGCAAGGACTGCTACAAACATTACATTGGACAGACTGGCAAGAAGCTAGCCACCAGGATGCTCAAGCACCAACTAGCCACCAAAGGACACGGCCAACTATCACTAGTATCCTTACACACAGACAACGAGGGATCCCAGTTCGACTGGGACAATACTTCCATCCTGGGACAGGCTAAACAAAGACACACATGGGAATTCCTAAAGGCCTGGCATTCGAACTGGAACTCCATCAACACACAAAT
This sequence comes from Chiloscyllium punctatum, assembly GCF_047496795.1. Classification (NCBI taxonomy): domain Eukaryota; kingdom Metazoa; phylum Chordata; class Chondrichthyes; order Orectolobiformes; family Hemiscylliidae; genus Chiloscyllium; species Chiloscyllium punctatum. The sequence goes on from NC_092743.1 coordinate 17,253,967, forward strand.
CAATTTGGACCACATTTACCAACCCCTCAGAAAAAGAACCAGAAGTGATATCACCCACCACATTAGACCAAGCCACATAAATAGGAAGTGGGACAGTACACCAGCACTTCAATGGAGGCTCACTGATGATGTTACCTAGCATTGTGATGAAACATCTGAGAACATACCTTCCAACTCAGCGAGCAAACTAACAACCTGAGCTATAAATCTTTACAAAAAGTGCAATCTCAAAAGTTATGCCATGTTACATCCCAAGAATGATTCAATTCGATTAATCAATTATTTCAGAAAGTGCAGCACACATTCAGCACAAAAGATTACCAATCTTTATGACTAGTCTTCAGAATGCGAGTCAAAATGACCTTGCCTAACAACCTGCCTAACCATTCCAAAAAAAAGGACATTCTTCCTCAATGACAGAGGAGAATGAAAGAGTTGCATGTCAAATGAGCAGGTAAAGAACTACTATGGCTCCACACTGGATAAAGGGAGTGAGTCAAAAGTCCAGTCACAATTATCTGGATATGCGCAAAAGTTTCTAAAAATGCAACCAACCAAGATTGTACAAAGTCATAACTGAGAATGATACTACATTACAATGAAACAGAAACCAACATAGGCCAATTTATGACGTGTCAATCATGCACACAGTCAGTAATGAAGAGAACTCTGGTGATGATTATATGATGATCTGGACTGACAGAAGCCAACAACAAAGAGGGAAAAACTACTCCCATTGGAAAAAAAAGTGTAGAAACAGAGTTCATCAAGTTAAAATGATCAGCAAAGAAAGAAACAGTAGAATATGAAAAAACCCATTTCACTGTTTGAATGGTCAGGATCTGAAATGCGCTGACTGAGATTGTGACCAAGGCAGATTCATTCAATGCCTTGAAAGCAAATTGGATAGTTTTATGAAAAGTAAACATTAGCATATTTGCAAATGCAGGAAAAAGGCAGAAGAGTGGGATTAGGTGAGCTGCTCTTCCAAACAGCCAACACTGATCTGTTGGGATAAATTGCCGCCCCCTGTGCTGTAACCATTCGACAATTTGTTACATTTGGTGTGATTCTAATTGCTTTAAGTAGGAGCTACATCCACCTTCAGATTGCTGCTGCTTCTATAGGTTAAAATAGAAACAAGTGCAAGTAAAGTGGGATTTGAATGTTCAAAAAAATGCCTCATAACCGTCCACCTGCTTGGTTGTATTAAAATTGACCCCAATTGTTTCTGGATCCTATATTAGGCTAGAAGCATTATTGATTGTTCACATTCTTTCATGTAATCTTAGCATTTTAATTTTTTCAGTGTAACTCAGCATCAATATGATGAAAATTTTGTACATATTCCTCAATAATTACACTCAGTTGGTGAATCATAATTTATTTTGGTGTCACTACTTTCAATATTCATTTCATCATTCCTACAAACTACACCACATTCCTCAACAAAAGAAAGGGCAGGGTGATTTTCTATGGTTCCACCCATGCATGTGAAGGGTGACACAATGAATAATCAGTAGAAAATGTTAATAATCACCATTTATAACCAAAGAATTATACACAGATTGGGAGAGATGATGCTGCCTTGGTAATATTACTGAACTTCTGATCATGAGACTACTGCTTTGGAGACATGGTTTCATATGCCACCATAGTAGCAAATGAAATATGAATTAATTTAATAAATCTGGAATTGAAATCGATTGATGATAATTATCATTGTTATTGTAAAAAGATCCAGTTCATTAAGGTCCTTTAGGGAAGGGAATCGGCCATGCCTACCTAGTCTGGTATATCTGTGACTCCAGACTCACAGGAATATTGTTGACTCTTAACTGCTACCTAAACTGGCCTAGTAAGCCACTCAGTTCAAAGGCTGTCCTTGTTCTTCTGGCTGCTACAGGTTGTGGTTTTGGAAGATACTTTCAAAGGAACTTTGATGAATTATGGGTGTGCATCTCGTAAATGGGAAAAATGTAGATGGTGAAGAGAGTGAATGTTTAGGGTGGTGGATTGTGTGCTGCTCTAGATGGATATCAAATTTCTAGAATTGTTGGAACTGTACTTATCCAGGAAAGTAGACAGCACTTCATTGCATTCCTGATTTGTGGCATGTAAATGTCAAAGAGGATTTGTAAAGTAAACCATTCATCACAGAACATTCTGTCTAAGAGATGCTTTTTTAGCCAGAGTGTATACGTAAGAAATTCAGTGAAGGAAGACCAATTAAGGTCAAGAAAAGGTTAAAAGAACTCATTGGTGACAGTCATTATTTTGGTAGCAGGAATTATACTTCCTCTTATTAGTTAAAGTCTGAGTGTTGTCCAGGTTTTGCTGCAACCAGCTACAGTCTGTTTAATTCTCTAAGGATTTGCAAATGGCACTTGGAACTTTGCAATCTTGTCAAATATTTCCGTTTTTGACCATTTAATAGAGGAAAAGTCATTGATGAAGTAGCTATGAATGGTTGAGTGTAGGACACTGTCCTGCAGAATTCTTGCGTAATGACCTGGAACTAAGAATATTGGTTTCAAACAACTACAACCAGCTTTCTTTCTAGTAGTTATTGCTCTGCCAATGGTGACATTTGCCCCAATTCTCATTGTTCTCAATTTTGCTATGATTCCTTGATGCCATATTTAATCAAATGCTGCCTTATGTCAAGAACAGTCACTGTCACCTCACCCCTATAATTAACATTTTTGCTCAAAGTTATAATCAAATATGGAGCAGAGTAATCCTGGTGGAACCCAAACTAAGCATTGTTAACCAGGTAAGTATCACTAACTAATACTGTGGATGATTCTGTCGATCATTTTACTGATGGTTGAGTGTTGGTAGATAAACAGTGAATATCCAGATTGGATTTGCCCTACTTTTAGTTTGGGAAACCTTTTACTTCTGTAGCTGTTCTGAATTGGCTTATAGATTCAACTAATTCTGGAGCTTAAGAAATTGACTACATTTAGGGTGTTATCAAGGTTTATATTCAGAAAGAAATTATTAAAAATATTGTCTTACTGAATGGAAGTCAAGCAGATTGCCTCTTGTGACAATCCAGAAATTGTGTGTTCCCAATTAGCAGTTGTTCCAGATCTATTTAATTAACTGAATTTAAATTCCTTGACTGCTACAGTGAGATTTGAACTCATGTCCCTGGATCATTAGTCTAGACATCTCGATCAATACTATTCCATTATGCGACCATTCCCTCAATATTAGTATTAAAATTGTCCCCTGCCTTATCTTTGTTAATATTTATTATTTTTCATTGCTTCTGTAGTAACTTTAAGCTTACTAATCATCTAACCTTATGGTGTATTGGCTAATTGTGACAATTTTTAGTGGTTTCTTATTTCTTCTTTTCTTTCTTTCTCTCTTTGTCTATTTATGTGCTTGACATTACTCCATTTTCCAGCCATGCCAAAGTTAATGGGCGCGTTTATCTGTTAGTAAATAGGTGGGTACTATTGTGCTTTCCATTAGTTATCACAAAGTTTTATTACACGATTTTGAATTTGCCTTTAGTTAAAGCATGCAAATCATTCTTATTTTGGAATTGTTTTTGCAGTAGAATCCCAATTGTTTGCAACATATTTTTAATTGCATCCTAAGTATACAAATCATAAGATGTGTGTGAAGTTTTAATGGTAACTCGGGTATTTTGTGTGTAGTATTTTCTCCTAACAGTTTTATCTTATTAACTTGCAGCATAACTTGTAAATTTATATTACATATGACTAATTGTCTGGTCTTATAAATGGTCAATGTTAACCAGTGCTGAGTTTTTATACAAATGACTGACTAACTGACAAAGAAAATCACAGTTTCCTGATGATTAATGGTGCCCCCAGTTTCAAGTTATAATTTGCTGGATTTCAGAGTTTCATTAGCCAGTGGCAAATGTTACTTGAACACATTTCAGGGAATCTTGAGTATCTTGATCTTTGGACTTCTACTGACAGATAAATGATTTTGTTTTTAATTCTTTATGTAAAATAGAGAAAAAGAGAATAGTTTGATCTAAAAAAAGGCACTGTTCCACTTAGAGTCAGAGAGTCATAGAGTTATACAACACAGAAGCAGACTCTTTGGTCCAATTCGTCCATACCAAACATATATCCTAAACTGATCTAGTCCCATTTGCCAGCATTTGGCCCATATCTTCTAAACCCTTACTATTCATGTACCCATCCAGATGCCTTTTAACTGTCGAATTTCTACCTGCCTCCACCACTTCCTCTGGCAGTTTGTTCCACGCATGCACCACTATCCATGTGAAAAAGTTGCGTTCAGCTTCTTTTTAAATCTTTACCCTCTCATCTTAAACCTATGGCCTCTTGTTTTGGACTCCCTTATCCTAGGAACAGGAACTTGGCTATAGACCCTATCCATGCCCATTATGAGTTTAGAAATTTCTGTAAGGTCACCCCTCAGCTTCCAACACTCCACCTATTCAGCCTCTCCCATAGCTCAAACTCTCCAATCCTGGCAGCATTCTTGTAAATCTTTTCTGAACCCTTTCATATTTAGCAACTTCTTTCCAATAGCAGGGAAACCAGGATTGAATGCAATATTCCAAAAGTGGCCTAACCAATATCCTGTACAGCTATAACATGACAACCCAAACTCCTATATTCAGTGGACTGACCAATGAAGGCAAGCATGCCAAACACCTACTTCATACCCTGTCTATCTGTGACTCCATTTTCAAGGAACTATGCACCTATATTCCGAGGTCTCTTCGTTCGGCAACACTCCACAAAGCCCTACCATTAACTGTATAACTCCTGCTCTGATTTGCCTGAGCAAAAATGCAGAACCTCACATTTATCTAAATTAAACTCCATCTGCCATCATTGAGCCTTTGCCCATCTGATCAAAGTGCCATTGTACTTTGAGATAGCCCTCTTCACTGTCCACTCTACCATCAATTTTGGTGTCATCTGCAAACTTACTGGCCATAATTCCTATATTTATATCCAAATCATTTATATAAATGACAGAGAGCAGTGGACCCAGTCGTGGCACACCGCTGGTCATAGGCCACCAGTCCAAAAAGCAGCCTTCCATCACCATCCTCTGTCTCCTACCTTCGAGCCTATTTGTATTTTCAAAAAAACTCAATGAAGTTGGTGGTTTCCCATGTACACAATTTCCCATGTACACAATTTCCCATGTACAAAGCCATTTTGACTATTTCTAATCAGTCCTTGCCTTTTCAAATGCATGTAAATCCTGTCTCTCAGACTCCCTTCCAACAACTTAACCACCAATTACATCCAGCTTACTGGTCAATAGATCCTGGCTTCTCCTTCCCACTTTTCTTAAATAATGAAGCCGCATTAGCCAACCTTCAGTCTTCCAGCACCTCACCTGTGGCTATTGATGATACAAGTATCTCAGCAAAGGTCCCAGCAATCTCTTCCCTGGCTTCCCACAATGTCCAAAGATATACCTGATCAGGTCCCAGGGATTTATCCAGATTTATGCGTTTTAAAATGTCCAGCACCTCCTCTTCCATAAAATGAACACTTTTAACATATCATGATTTATTTTCCCAAGTTCACTAGCTTCCATGTCCTTCTTCACAGCAAATATTGACATGAAATGCTCATCTGGTATCTCATCCATCTCCTGCCAATCCTCACATATATAACGTTATTGATGTTAAAGGGGCTGCATTGTCTCCCTAGTTACACTTTTACCCTTAGTGTATTTATTAAATCTCTTTGGATTCTCCTTAGCGTTAATTGCCAAAGCTATCTCATGTATCCTTTTGGCCCTCCTGATTTCTCTCCTGATTATTCCTATTGCCTTTATACTCCTTTAAGGATTTGCTCAATCCTAGCTGTCTATACCTGACATATGCCTCCTCCTTTTCCTTGACCAGAGCCTCAATTTCTGTATTGAAAACCAAAAGAACTGTAGAATCTGTAAATCACAGTCAGAAATATAAATTGTAGGAAAAGCTCAGCATGTCTGGCAGCATCTGTGGAGAGAAATCAGAGATAACCTTTCTGATCAAGTGACCCTTCCTTAGATCTTCCTCCCTCATCAGTACCCAACAGCCCAAATACACCTTCCAGATGAAGCAGCGCTTTACCCTCAATTTCTCACAGCATCCAGCATTACCTACACCTACCAGCCTTTCCCTTAACACTACCAGGAACATATGTCTCTGATCTCTTGTTATCCCATTTCTGAAGGCCTCTCACTTTCCAGCTATTCCTTTACTTGCGAATAGCCTCTCCTAATCAACTTTTGAAAGTTACTGCCTAATATCGTCAAAATTGACCTGACTCCAATTTAGAACTTTAACTTTTAGATCAATTCTATCTTTTTTTGTAACTACTTTAAAGCTCATAGAATTATGATCACTGGCCCTAAAGTGTTCTCCCACTGACACTTCAAATAATTATCAACAATATGATTAGTATGTTTTCAGATATTAATATCTTGCCTAGTTATTATTTTCTAACTTCTGTACATTACTAAAACAGTTGTACTTTGACATCAGAACTTGTCTATGGTGTTTTGTTTCTGCTTAAATCCACAAACCAATATCATATTTGAATTTCAAAACATAACTCATTTATTTTGAAATGCAGTATTTAAAAAATAAACAAATAACAAATAATTCTAATGGCAAGAAACTGCTAATTAATTTAGCACCTTTAAGGAAGATACATATTTAAAAGCATATCAAATTAGAATTGACAATCAAATGGATCTTCCTGCAGAAAAAATCCTTGAAGTAGAATTAATTCTTGACAACAACTGAAACCAAACTACCTTGACATATATTCGAATTATTAACTTCTCAGATTAGTTACTTGTCCATTGTAACTCTCAAAACAACTGGTAATATGCAGTGAACCACATAACATGTGTGCAATGAATCCATAAAAGTGGCTTAAATAATTGCTGACCTGGAATTTTTATTTTTTACGTAAGGTTAGTCCCACTTTCCTAGGGCTTAATTTTAAGACCTAACAGATAGAAGGAACATAAATTGCACCTATTTCGTCTCAGCAAAACTGGTAACAGCCATTTCACAGCTGAATGCCCTGACCAATCAGAGTCAATCTGCTTGGTCTCAAGTTTTAATAAAGCCTGGCAGTCACTGTTAATCAGTACTAATAGTTGAATTCTCCATTGCAATGCCTCTACAAATTAGAGGTTCACTTGTCAACCAATCAGCACTCTCCTCTCATGCAGTATAAACATTAGTATTCTGCTGTATTAGCATTCTTGCAAATTGTCCTGATGACTCCAAAATGGAAAATTTCAATAAAATGTCTTTTCTCAGCAATACTCAAATTCAACAGAAACAATTTCAATGGAAATAGCAAAAGAAAAACAAGTTTTTTTGTGATGGGGCAGTTTTTAAATGTAGTTGTCAACCTAATTGTCACATATACATGAGGCAATGCAGTTGACAAGGGCTAATTAAACATTGAATTGTACTATAAACTGTAGGATCCTGAAGGTGCTGAAGATCAGAGGTACCTCGGTGTGCATATCTGCAGATCCCCAAAGTTAGCAAGACAAGTAGACGAAGTGGTTAAGAAGATACATGGGATACTTACCTTCATCAGCTGAGGCATAGAATGCAAGATTAGGAAGGTTTCACTGGAACTGCAGAAAATATTGGTAAGGTCAGATCTGGAGTGCTGAGTGCATTTCTGTCACCTCACTAGATTGCACCAGAGGGAGTGCAGAGGATATTTGCCAGGATGCTGCTGAGCTGGAGAGTCTGAGTTATAAATAAAAATTGGAGAAGCTGGGATTTTATCCTTGAGCAACAAAAATTGAGAGGTGACCTCATAGAGATTTATAAGATTATGAGGGACATTGATAGGGTGATTAGGAAGGCTTTTTTCCCATTAGTAGAGGGGGCAGTAACCAGAGGACATAGATTTAAGTTAAGAGGTAGAAGACTAAGAGGGGAGTTGAGGAAGTAAAAGTTTACATGAGAAAACTTGGCAACACAGCAACATGATGGCTCAATGGTTAGCACAGAACTAGTAATTTGGGTTCAATTCCATTCTCAGGTGACGATCAGTATAAAGTTGCATGTTCTATCTGCATGGGTTTCATCAGGGTGCTACAGTTTCCTCCCACAGTCCAACGACATCCAGGTTAGGTGGATTTACCATGCTAAATTCCCCATAGTGCTCAGGGATCTGTAGGTTAGGTGAATTAGCCATGTGAAATGCAGAATTTGGGCATGGGTCTGGGTGCGATAGTCTTCAGAGTGTAAGTGTAGACTTAATGGACTGAATAGCCTGCTTCCACATTCTAGGGATTCTATGAGAAGTAGCTGTTGGCTGGCAATTCAAGTCAAAGAAATCCAGAACAAACTGCTGTGCTAATGCATTGAAATCTTGTCCTTCCTTCACAAAACCAAAGTTGCTTCTGAATGTGAATTCAGGATATGCTTTGCTTCCAACTCTACAATGACTCACTGTTAATAAAAAACTAATAACCTTTAACAGCAGTTGTTTGAGAATTTTATGTATCACATTTTAAAAGAGAAACATACACAGAATAACAGTAACAGTGGTATTTCACTACTGTGGTGGATCCCTGGAATTGGGAAATTTCTTGGTTGAACACAGTCACTTGGTAGAAGACAGTGGCAATATCTGTACCCCAGAATGGTCGATGTGGGTCAGAGTCAGGTCTGCTGACCCCATATATAGCCATAGCAGCAGATAAGGTCTGAAGCAGGATGTTAAGATGTCTGCTTCATCTCTCTGGAACTTTGTTCCATTTGTTTGGTTACATTATAGGCTATCTAGCCCTAACTTACTCATCCAATCCCAGGCTATCTCCATGCATCATAGCCCCACATTAGCTCAATGCCAGCTCATGCCTCTGCACTCTCTGCAACCCTCTCCCCCACCTCATCCCTGCCAAGACACCACACCAACTCATGAACCTTCTCTATCCATTCATCCAATATAATGGAGCCCTATAATCATATTTGCATGTATAAAACTATTGAGAATATGACAAAAACCATTAAAAATTATGCATTCTTTGCTGAGAACCAAGACTCCTGAATGTTTATTTGAATGGGCAGATGTATTTACTTTTCTTGACCGCCACATTTATGTAGTTATGATAAGATTTTTTTCTGTGATGTTTTTTGTCAATGTTGCAATATTTGTTTTCACAGTATTAAACAGTATGGTGCACTTAAAGCTCCTGACATTGATACTTTAATGGTCTGTTTGACTGATGGTTAGGTAGGCTTCTAGGAACACCAGTTGTTGCCAAAGAATTATGAATGGATTCTTTTTCTTGACATTTTTATAAATATCATTGTTGCTATATGGTTCCTTGGTTTAGTTCTTTGTGCACATTGGGTGAATTAGCATGGAAGGGTCATGTGTTGACATGGGTGCATTAAAGGGTAGTGGGGATGGCACATAGTTAACATTGAGAGGGCATGGAAAGCATGAATAAAAATGCTTTTGAACTTAGCTTTTAAAATTTTCCTGAATCCAAAACATAGTTCATGAAGACTCTTCTGAAAGAGTGAATGATGTGTCATGAAGAAGCTTGTCAGACTCTGTGAAAATCATGGGAGCTATGAGATCCTACCCTCCCCCCACCCCCACCCCCACCCCCAGTAGAGCCATCCAGGTGGGGTGTAGGATATAGGCTTGCTACATGCAACATTTTCCTGAATGAGCAAATAGAGTAGGGGAGGGGGAATGCTGGGAGGAGTTGAGGACAGGGGAATAGGAATTCAGCCCATCATCTCTTAAAATTTATATAGCCACTTCTACTCTTCAAAAGTTCAGACTTTAGAGTTATATACTGCACAGAAAGTGGTCTATTAGGTTAATGTTGGCTCTCATGGAGCAGTCAGTGCCACTCCCACAGTCAGCTCCCATAAATCTGTAAGTCTATTTCCTTTGAATACCTCTCCTATTTCCTTTTGAATTCATTGATTGTTTCCACATCAACTGACTTCATAGCCATTGAATTTAGATTATTACTGTAGGCTGCTTAAAAATGATTTTCATCATAATTTTTCTACATCTGTTGCTCAAAATCTTATAGACTTATGGTCCTCACAAACCTTTTGTGGACTTGCATTTGAAGCATCAGGGAATTTATTTAACAAGGACTATAAGAGGATATTGGAACTTTTTTATGAAGGTTTTTTTGGTAGTCACATGTCTTAAATAATGAGTCATGTGATGACTGTTTACATGGAGGTGCACCATCGTTTTACAATCAGCTAATGAGATGGAGACTAATGGAATATATATTGCCATCTTCCATGTGCTTGCTAATCTGGTGCTCACATTCAATTCATCATTAAAATGAGTGATTATAGTAAAATATCTCTCTTGATTACCAATACACCTTGCCAATACAGATCATCCATAAGCACTTATTCTTAGTGTTTGTGAGGAAATTTGTTATGTGTAAATATTAAATCACCATGCTATCATGTAACATTTATAGAGAAAATGCATGATCCATATTTTCCAAAGCATGCAAATGCATTTTTCACTTTGTAAGATATGCAAACACAACTACAAATGGATAGGAAGTTTTTTTTATTTTTAATTTGCTTCCAACAAAGCAAGCAGAATCAAATGTTAACTTTTGAATGCATCACGAAAATAAATTGAAGGCATCATAATTTTAAGCATTTCTAAAAGATGGAATGACCATTAATATTTGAATGTGATGTGTTTTGTAAATATAAGCAATTAATTATGGATGTTGCATGTACTATCCTAATCAGGAATGCATGTTGCTTTACTGCAGAAAATGCTGTTGTGCCAAAATAATACAATGCAGAGACAAACAGTTAACCAAGTATTAAAGATAATAAACTTTGTCTGGCTTGATGCAAATCTCTTATTTAAATGATTTTCTTCCATAAGGTCTCTGTATTCATCCTCTTTTTCTTCCTATGTGAATTATTCTGTACAGAATCAAGCAATACATATCAAATCGCCAGAATGCGTAAGTCTTCCAAAGACATGAAATGCTTGCTCTCATATGTTATCATTTCATGTTCTCAACTTAAACTCTGACAGTTTTCTCCCCATGGAAAATGTCAAGTTTAAGCATGACTCATAAAAACAACAAACTGCAGGCTGTGAATTGAAGCACCATGTTTAATATGCACCTGCTTTTGATAGTTGTTTCATAAATCAGTTATTCTAAAATTCTAACATTCTGATATAGACATGATCATATGGAAAGACTTATGTCAAATGATATCATAAAATGGTTGTAATTCTGTGATGAGAAATGTCTGCACCTATTAATAGGGGCACAACATGCTGGTTAAAGTGTTACTAACTGGCTTAATAACATGCCAACAGGTTAGTAAATCAGGATGGAAGTCTTCCAGACATTGGTATGATGAACATTAATACCAGTGCTCAAAAAGAGGAAAGAGTGGAGGGTAAACAGCCAGAGGAAGGTGAAGAAGACAATGAAGAAGAATATGAAGACCCCACAGGTGATTTATTTTTCAGTTATCTTTTTTGTTGAGGTACAACAGCATTCTTTGATCTCCAAGTAGCTTGAAAAGACTCTTAGCAGCTATTCCTGTTGAATCTGTTCGTAAATAAGTTCAGATGCTAATACGTTATTATTTAATTGGTATTGTTGCAACTGACACACACACATCAGATAAAGGGAAAGAAATAGATTTCACTGCAGAAATTTACTTTGTTTAAATAAGAATCACTTTTGCCCAGTTAGTCTCAGTTCTTGAAAACAATAAAGGGTAATGTTTGATATGTTCATATGTCCGTCAGCCTAATGTGCTAATGCACAAAAAAAATGTCACTGAACGAATACTTTGCAACCCACAGACTGCTTCGGAAATGCAATGTTGAGAAGTCTTCCCAATTGCTCTTCAAAACAACAATCAGGTTTCATGCTGGATTCACAACAAAAAGGCTTTTTCAAACATCTGAGACCTGGCTTCCCTTTGTTTGACAGGCTGACTACAAACTACTCCCAAGATATTTTCAATTTATGTCTTCAAATGTGTTACAAGACATTGCCAGAACAAGTTCAAGTTGAACACAGACCTTCTTGTCCAGTGGTAGGGATACTAGTTCTGCACCACAACAACTCACTCAACTTCTGCAAACTATATCCAAAGCTAACAAGAAAACTTGATAGTCGTAAACCTAGACATGCACCTCCATGTAAACAGTCATCACATGACTCATTATTTAAGACATGTGACTACCAAAAAATACCTTCATAAAAAAGTTCCAATATCCTCTTATGGTCCTTGTTAAATAAATTCCCTGATGCTTCAAATGCAAGTCCACAAAAGGTTTGTGAGGACCATAAGTCTATAAGATGTGGGAGCCAAATTAGGCCATTGGACCAGAGTCTGCTTTGCCATTTGCCTCCACAGCCTTCTGTGGCAATGAGTGGCAAAATTCACCACTGTCTGGCTAAAGAAATTCCTCTTCATCTCAGTTCTAAAGGGTGATCCTTTAGGTCTGAGACTGTGTCCTGAGTTTGTACTATTGGAAACATATCAATATCCACTTTATCCAGGCCTCTCAGTATTCTGTAAGTTTCAATGATATCCCTCTTATTGATCTAAAATCCATTAAGGACAGACCTTCAACTGCTCCTCATATGACAAGCCCTGCATTCCTGGCATCATTCTTGTGACCCTCCTCTGTATTCCCTCCAAGACCAATAATCCTTCCTTAACTAGAGGCCCTAAACTTTTCATAATATTACAAATATGGTCTGACCAGAGCCTTGTACAGTCTCTTCAGTACCTCCTGCCCTTGTATTCTAATCCTCTTGAAATGAATGTTAACATTGCTTTCTTAACTACCAACCGAACCTGTATGTTAATTTTAAGGGAATCCTGAACTGGAACTCTAAGTCCTGTTTTAGTGCAGATTTCCAAAGCATTTTCCCATTTAGAAAATAAGCCTCTTTTCTTCCAACCCAAGTACACTTGCTCACATTGTGTTCCATCTGCCACGTCTTGGCCAAGTCTCCTAGTGTGTCCACAACTTTCTGCAGCCTCCTCTTTGTCTCAACACTGCCTATCCCTCCACCTATTTTTGTGTTATCAGCAAACTTTTCAATAACAGTTCCTTTGTCTAGATCATTACTGTATAACATGAATGGTTGTGATCCCAACACTGACCTCTGTGGAACTCCACTAGTCATCAGCTGCCATCTTGAATACGACCTACTTATCCACACTCTGTGCCTCCTGTCAGTCAGCTAATCTTCTATCCATACTAGTACTTTGCACCTAAAACCATGGACTCTTATCTTATTTATCACCCTCCTATATGGCAACTTGTCAAAAGCCTTGTAGAAATCCAAATAGATCAGGTCTGATGACTCTCCTTTGGCAAACTTGATTATTACCTCCTCAAAGAATTCTAAGAAGATTTGTCAGGTCTGACCGTCCTTTGATGAAGCTATGCTGACTCAGTCCCATTAAACCATGCATGTCTGAGTACTCTGCAATCTTATCCTTCATATTGGACTGTAAAATCCTACCAACAACAGAGGTCAGGCTAAACAGCTTTTAATTTCCCATCTTTGGCCTCCCTCCCTTCTTAAACAATGGTGTTGTATTCACCATTTTTTCAGTCATCTGGAGCTATTCCTGACTCCAGTGATTCCTGAAAGATCACCGCCAATGCCTTCACAATCTCCTCAGCTGTCTCCTTCACAACATTTATCCACTTTCAGATCTTCCAGCTTCCCTAGCACAATCTCCTTAGTGATGGCACTACACTCACTTCTGTCCCCTGATTCTCTTGAAGTCCTGGTATGCTACTGATGTATTCCACTGTGAGGACATACAAAGTTTCTATTCAGTTCCTCTGCCATTTCTTTGTTTTCCATTACTACTTCTCCAACCTCATTTTACAATAGTCTGATGTCCACATTTGCCTCTTTCTCACCTTTTATATATCCAAACAATTTCTTGCAATCTTACATCACTAGCTAGCTTACTCTCATTTCATCTTCTCCGCTCTTATTTCCGCTTTTCTTCATTGTCCTGCACTGGTTTTAAAAGGCTTCCCAGTCCTCTGGCTTCCCACTAGTCTTCACCACATTATGTACTTTTTCTTTTGCTTTTATGCTGTTCCTGATTTTCCTTGTCAGCCAAGGTTTCCTCGATCACTTGTTCTTGGGATAAATTTCTGCTGTCCCTTCTGAATTACCTCCAGAAACATCTGCCATTGGTACTCTACTATCTTCCCTGCTAGGCTGCCCTTCCAATCCACTTTGGCCAGCTCCTCCCTGATGTCTTTCTAGTTACATTTACTCAGTTATAATACCGTTACATCTGATCCCAGCTTCTACCTCACAAACTGCATGCAATTCTATCATATTGTGGTCACTGCCCTATCGTTGTTCCCTCACATTAAGCTTCCTAATCAAAGCTACCTCATAACACATCAAATCCAGAATTGCCTGTCCCCTTGTGGACTCTACTATAAGCTATTCTAAAACAAAGCCTTCTCATAGACATTTCACAAAGTCCTTTTCTTGAGATCCGTTATCAATCTGGTCAATTAACCCTGATCAAACTATGATAGAAGCTGATGGTCTGAGCTGGGACTGGAAGTTTCAGAAGTCACATGTAGTTACCAGCTGACATATGAAATGTGTGTATCTGACCCAAAAGAAATTGAAGGCTACAGTTTTGTTATTGTAAGAATGTTACTTTTGTTTCCTTCTGTACACTACTTTGGGGTATCAAATACCATAAACTATTCCCCAGATCAATATAGAGGGAGAGTTCTCAATTTAAGGCTCCCTAATAACATCCATAATGGTTCTTACTCCAATTTTTCTTCTCTTTTGGCAAGTTCCTAACTGAGTTTTTGCAAGAGAACTTTCATTCGAATATTATGTGGTTTGAGATAAAAGTAATTGGTAAACTGACATGGCTGCTTTACATTGTGCATATATTTAATAAAACAGTTTTCTTCTATCCTATTTAGAGGACAAAAATAATAAATGGCATCTCGTAATTGATCGACTAACTGTGCTGTTTCTGAAATTTATGGAGACTTTCCACAAACTGCAAGTTATGGCTTGGTGGATCTTAGAGCTACACATAATCAAAATTGTATCCTTTTACATCATTTGGATTACATTGAAAGAGGTCAGTGTAAAAACAGAACAACGTGTATATGGCTTTTACATTCCTCTGTGCCATTCAAGAGCCTAATCATTTCCTAGTCATTTATGCCCCACAAAACTGACATTAGATTGATATTTTTCCACTTTACTACAAAATTAGTAAAATATCAAATTAAATAGTACATGGAATTGTAAATTTTCTCAGTTCAAAGGGTGGCCATTTTGTACATCCTGCCTGCGCTGTTTCTTTTTGCTACAGCAATCCACCGCTAATCTCACTACCTCACACCTAATGTTTTCACAAATGCCATGATTTCACTGCAGAAATTTCTCTTTGGTTAGTAGAGTGATTTGTTAGTTCTGTTTACCCACTTTGGGACTTTACTGACCAAGAATTGGAGCTAAAATGTAGCACCAGTATTTGCTCTGGGAAGACATCTACCTAATCATATCTGCCAATGATTAGATCTGTTTGTGTACCTTCTGCTGTACAAAAGAAAAAGTTTCTGAAACAGAAAGCCAATTATGGTGCTGCAAGAAAATCAAAACATCTGGAACCTGATGTTATTTCCGTAACTAATTTAAGGATTAGAAAATATTGGAAGAATTAACATGAAAGATGAATTAGTAGGGTTGAAATCAATGTCAAATCAAGCACAGAAAGTGAAATAAAAGGAGGGAAAGAAGTCAATGAAAAAGAGAAAGTAAAATGAAACTAAATTGTAATATTCAAAATCATTTAACAAAATATGCAAAACCTGCAAGAATGAACCTCCACACTTGTGATAGTTAATTTTCAGTACTAGATGCGATGATTAGCCAATTAGCACATTATTAAAATAGATCAAATTACATTCTCCTAGTCATATGTTCTTAAATATAGGTAGAATGGAAAAGGATAACAGATTTTCTTCCATAAAGTGGTCTCAGTGGACTTTTACAACAAATCCAAGAGTTTCATCATCACTATTTCTCATCATAGCTCTTTATTCCACATTTTAACTTAATTAAAAACTACCTAGGAAATTACCTTGGTATGGTACGATTTGAATTTATATCTCTAGATTACAAATACGTAACAAATCTATTATTTTTGCTATATGCCTGTACTTGACAGCATTGAATATTTAGGAAGAAAAAAAAAGTCTGCTTTGAAAAGCTAATGATGAGCAACATCACTGAAACAAAAAACTTTTGGATAGTCATATTAAATAGTGTATCTATTTATCACCCATACCATTGGTGCATAAATAACAGCAAATTCCAATAGGTTTACTGATATTTTGACAACATATTCTGACTTAATGTCCCTGCCTCTAGTCCAGGCTAACTATATGCATAACCACCTTGCTGAGAGAATGTTCTTGTGGCTTCTCTTCTCAAAAGGATCTCCAATTAACTTGTTTCTCATCCCAAAATTAGTTTTGCATCACTACAATGTGAAAAGCTAATACAAGTGTACTTCTTCTGCAGGTTTCCTTGTTGAATTACGTTTTCTTAATTTCATGGGCCTTTGCTTTACCTTATGTCAAATTACGCCCACTGGCATCAAGTATCTGCACAGTCATGACCTGTATAATCATTGTGTGTAAAATGTTGTATCAACTATCTTCTGTTCAGCCTTCCAACCACTCTTCTAACTGTACAACTGTGAGTACAATATTTATTATTTTTCATTATGTTCCTATAATTTCGATTGTTCACTATTACCTGCAATATGTTCTTATGAATGCAAAATTTTATATCCACAGAATACCCAGTCTTTGGCCTTATCCATTATCTACATCTCCATTTCTTATTTTATTTAAAATGCACTCCTGAATCACAGAAACAGAGGATTGTTATGATGTAGAAGGTACACCATGCAGCCCATCGTGTATACACTGGCTTTCTGAACATTTTGACTTAGTGCCAAACTGCTGTTATTTTCCCATAACCCCGCACATTGTTTCAATTTAAATAACCATCCAATGCTCTCTTGAATGCCTCACATGAACTTGCCTCTACCACTCTTTCAGCAAGTACATTCCAAACCTGGAAATATATGGAATGAAAGGACAGTAAAAGATCTTCCTCAAGGTATTGGTTCACGGCCTGCAGCTGGACATGTTTTCAGCAGAAGGATACGTAAAGTATGTTGGGTGATTGATCTACCACCTTCCTGTCCACCCCAACCCGCTCCCCATATTTCCCATAATCCAGATAAGCATCCCCTTGGCTGCCTGTCATGAGTCCTTTGAGGCCATAATTGCCCAATTAATCGTACTAATTAATCCTGTTTAATTAGGCTGTTTCTTTACAACTATATTGAAAAAGCTGTTTCAGGGGTATACTTTGCACATTGGGGGCACACTTCCCTCCCCCACTCTTTGTTTTTCCCCACTTAGCCTTCAGAACCCACTATCCAACCCCTCACACATCATTCTTTAGTTTGCCTAGTCCCTTCATGCTCTTAAAGCCCAGGAAATACCTTTATCCAGGATTCTTCAACAATCGCTGTTCCCATCTTTGCCGACTCAGCAGCATCCAAGTACAGAGTTCTAGTTTTGCTGGGACTACTAATGTGGCATATTCATAAATCTGTATACTCTGGCAATGTAATATATATTTGCTTTAAGACAGAGTCTATTCTATCTGTTAAGAGAAGATAAGATGAATAACTGAAGTAGAAGAAAGTGCAAGAATATGCCACATTATATGTTCATTCTTTTCTGCAGAACATTCTAGAATATATGTTGCAATATTAACCAAACTTTTAATGGCCAGAAAGGAAGTGAGTGTGATTAAGCTCAAAACAAAGTGGCAACTGGTTTGCAGCTTAAAATGATCCCATCCATTTCTGGGTTTGGTTTGGGTCGGTTTGTTTGACAGTCAATATAGGAGAGTCTATAAAGCACCTTTGCCCAAAAGGCTTACATTTCTACCACTTGTTACTGCTAATGTCTGCAACCTCCTGGAAGAAGATTTCCTTCCCAGTGAGCCATCTTACTGTCACTTTCTAACAAAGTGGCTAACTTGATCCCAGAATTTGGCTTTCTGCCTCTCCCTAGATCTTTGCATAGTATTCCCCTGTCAGAAGAGAAAGCAAAGAGTTGCAAGTGTGTGCAATGTATCATGTGGAAAGAAGGAAAGTTGAAAGAAAGCATATAAAGACACTAATGTCAGTGATAGCCCCAAAGACTGCGATAAATTCAGAAACTAGTAAAGAGGATTAGAAAGATAATAAAGGCAAAGCAAATAAACAGGGGGAAACTAGCAATTAAGAATTAAAAACTGTCAATTAGAGCTTTTTTAACTATATAAAAATGAAAAGAGAGATCAAAGTGAGCATAGGTCCCTTAGAATCTGGGGAGACAGTTATATGGAAGATGGGAATGGCAGAGGAATTAAACAGATATTTTGCATCAGTTTTTGCAGTGGAACATACATGGTGCAATGGTAAATGAGTTAAGTACCACCATCATCACTAAAGAATAGTAATTGACAAACTAATGAAGCTAAAGGCTAATAGGTCCCCTGGCCCTTGATGGCTTGCAACCAAGATTCCAGAAGAGGTAGTCATAGAGGTAGTAGATACATTGGTTGTACTTTTCCAAAATTCTTTGGATTCTGGAGAAGTACCAAGGATCGGAAACTACCAATTTGATATGTCTATTTGTTATGGGCCACACCAAACCCACTCAAAATATTAAGAAAATAGCCTAGATCCTAGCCTTTTCTGATTTTTAAAGGCAGATGATGTGTCCTGGATGCAAGTTACCAGGCTTGAAGCAAAGGAGAGAAGAATTGGAGTAACTTAACTCTACTGGAACACTTAATAGAGTAATATATTATATTATTTGACAACTGCTCCAACATAGCAACATCCTTTAAACACATCCTTGGTAAAGGCAAATTCAATAAAACAGATTGTCTCACATGTAATTTTCCAGTCCAGGGGGAAAGAAACATCAAAAAAAATCTGAGAGCAAGAAAACTCAAGCATTTTGCTATAGCAGGGTGAGATGTACAGCAGCTTCCAAACCCCAACAACTATAGAAAGTTAAACTAAGATCCTGATTCTGTGGGAGCTGAACCCAATCCCTTCGTGCTGCTTCTTTTGTTTCAACTTTACAAAAAACCCAAAGCTTCGCAAGCCCCTTACTTTATTTGCTTGGAGAAGACTGCTTGGTACTTCTGACTCGACATCTCTTCATAACAAAAAGGACAAAGTATAGCTCTTAAAGCCAAAATATAGTCACATTTGCCCCTTAAAAAAAAAACCATCAATGCACAAAGATGGTTTCATTTTTAAAAATCTTTAGATTAGATTCCCTACAGTGTGGAAACAGACCCTTTGGCCCAACAAGCCCACACTGACCCTCTGAAGAGTACCCCACGCAAACCCATTTCCCTCTGTCTAATACACCTAACACTCTGTGCACCTGACCTGCATATCTTTGGACTGTGGGAGGAAACTGGAGCACCCAGAGGAAACCCACGCAGACATGGGGAGAATGTGCAAACTCCACACAGTCACCTGAGGCTGGAATCAAACCTGGGTCCCTGGCACTGTGAGGCAATAGTGCTAACCACTGAGCCACCATGACAGCCCAAACACTATTACTCTTCAGTTTATATATATTATGTCACATTGACTCTAAATATGCAAAAATTCAATTCTACAGTCCATTTCAATCTATTTCTTACACCACCAAATGCCTTCGGCTCCCTTCATCACCCGTCATGACAACACATCACCAATTACATTCTCTAGTCCTGCCGCACTTATAATTTTCAAATTCAAAGGCTGCAATAATAAGATCCATCTAAATAATTGGTCATTTTTATCCTTGAAATTTTCCAAATTCTTTAAAGGGTTATGAGTAGTATATACAATTGTCTCAGACATATTACTGGCAACATAAATGTTGAAATGTTGCAACACCTATTAAAAATTCAAAGTCTCCTTCTCAGTTGTGGAATGTTTCTGTTGATGAATATTCAGCTTTTTGGAAAAATATACAACAGGTCTTTCTATCTTCTCAGTGTCATCTTGCAAGGGTACAGTATCAACACCCACATCACTCACATCAATAGCCACCTTGAATGACTTTGTGTAGTTAGTTGTGGCTAACATTGGGACAGTGGTGAATACAGCTGTTGGGTAGTCAAATGCCTTCTGACATTCCTCCATCCATTGAAATTTTCTTACTTCTTCAACAAGTCAGTCAGGGAGCAACCACACTTCCAAAATTCACTAAGAACTTTTGATAAAAACTACTCAGTCTCAGGAATCCTAATACTTCCTGCTTTGTCAATGGTTTGGTATCTCCCCAAAGTCCTTTGTTGTCTTATCCCATGGGACCATTTGTCCATGTGCCATACCTGACCTAAGAATATGACTTGGGTTTTTGCAAACTCATTCTTAGCATGGTTTATCACCAAGCCTGCCTCCCTAAGTGAATCAGTAATTCTGATCGATGCTCCACATGTGACATGTGTGACTAAAAATCACCAGATTGTCAATGTACACCACACAATTGGGTAATCCTGAAATTACATTATTGGTTCGTCTTTGAAATGTGGCTGGCGCATTCTTCACACCAAACAGAATGACTTAAAACTGGTACAGCTCATTCAGTGTCATGGAAGCCAAAGTTTCCTTCAGTCTTTGGATAATGGGACCTGCCAGTATCCTCTGAATATTCCAACTTAGAAATATAAGCTGCTTGTCCCATCTTCTCAATACAGTCTTCTAAACATGGGATAGGATAAAATCAGATTTTGCAACTGCATTGATTTTGTGATAGTCCACACATAAGCATTTTGATTTTCCTCTCAATGGTAACTTAATAATTTATGCCAATTTTGAAAACATCTTCATTATCCAAATAAATTTGAAGTATGTCCAATTCAGAATCATCTGAACTTGGTTCTTTACTTGGTGTTGTAACCAGTAACACATTCTCATTTTGCTTTCCTTTTCTATCAAAATACCTTTTGAGCATATTCACATGACATACACTATAAGATTTCTTGCTATCTAGCATTCTTATTAAATAATTCACCTCACTCAATTTCTTTTTGATTTGACAAGGACTAAATCTTGCCTTCAAAGGTTCACCTACCACTGGAAGTAACAATAAAACTATTTCTCCACTAGCAAAATTGTGAATTTTTGATTTTTTGTCTTCTTCCTGTTTCATCACCCGCTGTGCTACTTTTAAATGCTGTCTAGCCAATTACACATATTTTTAATCTTTCCCTAAAATTTGACACATAGTCCAAGTATGTGGTCTGTGAACCCTGACTCACCAATTTTCCCTTAATTAATTTCAGTCATTCTCTCATCTCAAGCCCACAAACTGATTCAAAATGGATTAAATTTAATTGGTGCATGAGGTGCTTACCCAATTGCAAAAAATACAAATGTAATTCCTTTACCCCAAGCCTCTGGATAGTTTTGACGACAAACCACCAACATAGTCTTTAAAGTTTGATACCACCTTTCTAATGCTCCCTGTGATTCTGGATGGTACACAATAGATTTGAATTGTTTTATTCCTTGTTAATCCATAACATCCTTGAATAACTTTGATGTAAAATTTCACCCTTGATCTGATTGAATTTCTGTGGGTCATCCATATTTAGTCAAAAAAAATCTGAGTATCTCTTCTCCAATCCCCTTAGCTGTGATACTGCATAATGGAAAGACCTCTGGAAATCTGGAAGACGCTTCCATTATAGTCGACAAATACTAATTCCCACTTTTTGTTTTAGGTAGGGATCTGATGCAATCAGGTATGAGTATTGTAAAAGGTTCCTCAAATGTGGGAAAGGATATTAAGGGTACTATTCTATTACTGCCTGAGGTTTTCCTATTATCTGATATGTATGACATGTCTAGCAAAATTCACCCACATCTGTTTGCAGTCCAGGCCAACAAAAATGTTTCTGCATTTTGGCTTGAATTTTCATGGCTCCCAAATTATTTCCTATTTTTAATTCATGTGTTATCCACAACACCACCTTTCTATAACTTACTGGAAATGCAAATTCGAACTTTTGGCTATTTTCATCTGCCCGAATATGTAATGGTCTCCGTGTCCTTATCAACACTTTGATTTTAAGATAGTGGCATTCTGGGATACACTCTGATTCTTCTTCTGTGTAAGCTTTTTTGGTAAACTGTTTTAGTTTTTCATCTTTCTGTTGTAATTTTTCTGAACTAAAAAATATCCACTTTGTCCTCCATCTGTTCTTGTTTTTTTCCAACCATTTGATCAAACCATTTGATAAGTGAACTTATCAAAGATAACTCCATTATCTTTACTCCTTGATTTCTCCTCCTGCTTCAGCCTGTGGCTTTTTGACCTTGTTACCACACAACCAGGAAAAACCTCAGGATATATTTCCTGTAACACCTCAGTTGTCTGATTTTCCACTGCCATTTGATCCACAGGAGGCATTGCTTCCATCTGTGATCCAGCTATATTATTACTAAGCATAAACTGCATTTCCATAACTGATCATTTCTCAATTACTCCTACTGCCATTTCACCACTTTTCACCAGACTCTTCAACCTTATTGTATATAATGGATCACTGCTCTTATCACTGTGAATTCCGCATATTACAACCTTTTCTGGCGTTACCCACCTGAATTGCATATCTCCTCATCTCTTACCACCAAAGATTGACTTGTGCTCTAATCTCTTAAAACTTTTAATTTCTTTACCTACCCCACCATGGCATACATGAGTAAACCCCACCTACGTATGTAAATTCTTTAAAGAGATCCCAGTCTTTCTTCTCAACCAACCCCGATAAGGTTGTACAGTCTTTTCCAGTTTTTTATTTAGCTTCCAGTGTGCTTTCCAGTTAGTTAAAAATTATTGTTTTCCCACATCTGTCTTCCCAGTGCTTTTTCTAAACCACCAACACTGCGACTTCATATGGCCTTTTTTATTCTCTTTTTTACTTCTCCTCTCATGGGTTTCCTGATTACCTTGTAATAAGCAATCATTATTATCTTCAATGACACTTCTTTTTCCTTTATGAGGATTTTTCTTTTCCCCAATTTCCATACGTCTCAGATTGAAATTGATGCCAGAAGCCAGACGTTAATTTATGAATTTATAATCATCTGCCATTTCCACATCTAAACTTGCAGTCTTCACTCTCCGCTCTTCAAATAAATCATCACTACTTCAGGAAATGAATTTTTGAACTCCTCCAAAATAATTATCTCTCTAAGAGCATCTGTCTGACCTATTTTCAATGCTCTTATCCATCTATCAAAATAACTTTGTTTGATCCTTTCAAACTCAATCTATATTTGACCAGGTTCCCTCTTTAAATTCCTGAAAAGCTGTCTGTTTGCTTCTGGCACTAGTTCATATGCATTTAAAATGGCTCTTTACACCTCATCATACTCCCCAGGTACCTCCACTGATAGCGATGCAAATACCTCACTAGCTCTACCTACCAACTTTGGTTGGATCAACCATACCCAAGTAGTCACTGGCCATTTCATTTGTTTACCCACTTTCTCAAATGAAATGGAAAAGACTTCTACGTCCTTCTCGTTGAACTTAGACACCACTTGGACATATTTAAACAAATCCTCACTTGGCTTTTGGCAACGATGATTGCTCTCCTTCACTGTCCTCGTCACTACTTCTACCTTTCACCTCTACCTCCACCATTTTAAATCGACTTTTGAGTTTTCAGGTCCAACCTCTGAAGTGCAAAAACTCTCTCTTTCTCCCTTTCTTCTGCTGGGGCCTTCCTTTCCTATTCTTTTTCCTCTGCTTTCAGTCATAATTAAACTGTTTCATTACCTTTTCTCTTTCTTTTGTATGTAATTCAAGCTGCTTCATTTGCAATTGAATTTTAACCATTTCTAGAGATTCTGATAGCATTTCTGGCAATTGTAAGTTGAGCTATTTTTGCAATTACTTCCCCTATTGTACAAAGGCAATTCTAAATTCCGGCTTGTTTGCCAATTGAAAATCTTCGTCTTGCTCACTTTCTGTAAAATTCCTGAAGTGACGAAAAGTCATTGAGACGTACAACACGGAAACAGACCCTTCGGTCCAACTTGTCCATGCTGACAGATAGCAGGAAAATCAATATTTTGGGCAAAAGCCCTTCATCATTCCTGATGAAGGGCTTTTGCCCGAAACATTGATTTTCCTGCTCCTCAGATGCTGCCTGACCTGCTGTGCTTTTCCAGCACCACAGTCTTGACTCTAATCTCCAGCATCTGCAGTACTCAGTTTCGCCATGCTGACCAGATATCCTAACCTAATCTAGTCCCATTTGCCTGCACTTGGCCCATATCCCTCTAAACCCTTACTCTTCATATACCCATCTAGATGCCTTTTAAATGTTGTAATTGTACCAGCCTCCACCACTTCCTTGGGCAGCTCATTCCATACATGCACCATTCTCTGTGTGAAAAAGTTGCCCCTTAGGTCCATTTTAAATTTTTCCCTGTCATCCTCAACCTATGCCTCTAGCTCTGGGGAAAAGACTTGTATATTTACCCTATCTATGCTCCTCATGATTTTGTAAACCTCGATAAGGTCACCCCTCAGCCTCCGATGCTCCAGGGAAAACAGTCCCAGGTTATTTTGCTTCTCCCTATAGCTCAAATCCTTCAGTCTTGACAACATCCTTGTAAATCTTTCACAACATCCTTCTGGTAGGAGAGAGACCAGAATTGCCTTCTTCCCTCCCCAGGGAACTCTTAGTGACTGAAAGATCCATTACTACACAAGGCACATCCTATTTAAACCAATCAAATGCAACAGCTGAAAAGATAACACCAGTATTCACCACTCACACACTCCAAAACCAACCTCGAATTAGAGATTTTGATCCCATCAAGAGCCCCCAATTTGTTATAGACCAGACCAAAGCTCCTTCAAACTATATTTACAAGATAGCTTACACCCAACGTTTTCTTCTTTTTAAGGGCAAGTGTAAGGTTTGTGTTCTGGATGCAATTTAATTGATCAAACCATCAGACTTGAAGCAAAATCTACTTTATTTATATAGTTTAAATACAAATGAATGAAACAAGAATTAGAATAACAACCCAGTTGGAAAACTTATGTGAATAATAGATTATCTAACTACTAAACAGCAACTGTTCTGAAATAGTAATATCCAGAAGCACACCCTTGGCAAAAGCAAATTCAGTAAAACAGATTATCTCTCATGTAATGTTTTTCCAGACCAGGCGGAAAGAAAATCAAGAATAAACTCTGAGACAGAAAGAAAATTCAAGTGTTTTGCTATAGCAAGGAGAAATGTATAGCAACATCCAAACCCTAACAGCAGCTGGTTCTGTGGGACCTTGACCCCACCACTTCATTCTGCTTCTGTTGTTCCAACTTTTAAAAAAGCCCAAGGCCTCACAAGCTGTTTACTTTATTGGCTTGGTACTGTCTGCTCGCCACCTTTGTCGCAACCTCTCTTCACAAAAAGCCAGAACAGAATATACTTTTAAAGTCATAGTATTGTCACATATTCAAAAGGGGAGGGGGGAGGCAAAAAGGTGGTAACTTTAGGTCAATTAGACTATCGCGTATTATTGGAAAAGTATTGGAATCAGTTATCAAAGAAGTAATAGCAGAATATGTGTAAAATCATAATCTAATCAAGCAGAATCAGCATGTCTTCATGAAAGGGAAATTGTATATGACTAAGTTATTAGAGTTTGCTGAGGGAGTCTCAACTAGAGAGGGTAAATATGTTGTATTTGAAGTTTCAGAAGGCATGTAACAAAGTATCTCAAAAGGTTAAGTCACAAGACAAAAGCCCATGATATTGGAGGCAGTATACTAGCATGGATTGAGAATTAACATATGGTAGGAAATAGGAAATAAGGGGTTCTTTTTCATGTTGCTGTCCTGGGATCTGTGGAATTCTACAGGGATCAGTGCTGAGACAGCAACGTTTCACAATATAAATTAATTACTTAGAGGAATGAAGAAATTAAGAGGAGTCAAATTTGCAGAGAACTCAAAAGTAATTGGAAAGGCAGATTGTGACAGGGATACTAACAGTTTACAGAGATATTGATAAATTAAGTGAGCAAAAAGCTGGCAAATGGTGGGTAATGTAGGAAAATCTGAATTTGTTCATTTTGGAAGGGAGAACAAGAGAGGACAGAATAATATTTAAGTAAAGAAAACCTGCAGAAGGCTGCAATGCAAAAGGACTTAGGGTACTTTTTAATGAAACCAGAGAGCTAACACATACTCTGTAGCAGGTAATCAGGAAGGCTGATGTTATGGTGGCCCTTATTTCCAGGGGGTTTGGAGTACAGGAGTAGAGAAGTCCTACTGCAACTGCAACATGTTACTGGAGAGACCATATCTGGAGTACTGCAAGAAGATCTAGTTCCCTTATTTGAGGAAAATCATAATATCATTGGAGACTGTTCAAAAGTCTCACTAGGATCATCCCTGCTGTGAAGAGATATGTTATGAACAAAGACTAAACAGTTTGGAACTCTACTCACTGGAGTTTTGAAGAATGAGAGGTAATCTCATTGAAACACATAGGATTCTTAAGGTGCTTGTCAGGGAAAGTGCTGAGAGGATGTTTATCCCTGTCTTCGGAACTGTTTGCCACAGAGAGCTGTGGGGTAGAGTCCATCTGTATATTTAAGGCTGAAATAGATTCTTCAACAGTAGATAAATCAAGGGTTACAGGAAAAATGTAGGAAAGTGAATATGAAAAATGTTGCATCAGCCATTCACCTGTTGGATGACAAAGCAGGCTTGAGGAGTTGAATGGCCTACTCCTGTTCCTATTTCGTATGGTCTTATGGATGACAATATTTGTGGAAGGAGGCTATGAGGCATGAGTGTGCATAGCATACCGATGAGGATGAAGTGGTGTTTGCCATTCAGATTGGTAAGTGTAGAAGTGCCTGAAAGAAAGGGATAAGTTAAATTTGCAAGGTTTATTGATCTGAAAGGTATTTTGTAGAAGAATGCTGAGGAAGTCAAGGTTGATGTTGGCCTCTGAAAATACAATGCCACTCACTAGTCTTGCTCTCCTGAAACCCTTGAACCTCTTGGACACTGTCTCCAGATCTGCTGTTCATTTGCTCAGTACTTCTAAATTGCTGATTGGGAGAGACTGTCATCTTCCTACCAACCTTTATATATAGTTTATTGTTTCTGTCCTCCAGATCCCCCATCATAATCTCCAGGTAAGAGTCCATACTCTAGTCTATATCCTGGAAATGGTTGGAGAGAGTAAATGGGAGGAAGCCTTTCAGTTCTCATTCCATTCTGCTGAAGTCACAGAAACTGATTTGAAGTTCAGGCATTCCAACTCCTGTCAAATCTCTTCACCTTCCTTGCACAGATTTGTGGCATCATCCTTTCTCAGATTAACAGGGAATGTGGATGAACGGTGATAACAACATAGCTGAGTTTTAAAAAGCTATGGCAAAGCCTACTTCAGTTGCAAATGGGTTTAACTTTGAAGTTCTTTTTAGAATGGTCTTTTAATGCCAGTCATTTTCAACCGTTAAAATGAATGCACTTACACAGTAAATTATTTCTATTAACAGGAAAAATAATTGAAAATAGAGCATTTAGTAATATTAATTATTTTTGTACTTAAGACTCTAAATAATATTCTTGAATATTTAATTCCTCAGCCACAACTTAATGAAACAAATGTAGAGAGCATTGAGAAATTGCACAAATCAGTGCTTTACGCCAGCCCAGTTGACCCAGCAAATTGGATTGGGCTAAGAAAGTCCTCTCCCCTTCTGGTATACCTTAAGGTATGGATTTGCTACAATATTTCCTAACTTTCTTTTCCATTGTAACACGTATTCAACAAAACAAAAGGAAGCGTTATCTCAAAAGGGACCAAGGAATGAATTTAAAGTCTGTGTAGAAACTGATGCTCAGCTAGAGTGTAACCATTTGTGCATCTATTGGCATTGTCTCATGTTCCACATTGCTTCCATTAAAATAAATTACTGTATATAATATAGTGTCAAAATATAAACAACGTGTGCTAAAGGCTTTTCATACTGCAAATAAATGTAAACTTTATTTATGATTAGTGAAATTGAGGATTGTTGCTTAAAACATTTGTAATCAAACCTTGACAATCAAATTTGATCCCAATTCAAAAGGATACCAAAGAGGAATGTTTATATTGTGTTTCCACACTATTTACAACAAATGTTATAAGCTCAAGACATTGATGCACTGTCACAGATCAGCATCAAGTTGCCATGTAATCATTTTCCCCTAAGAGAACGTTCTGTTGGCTACCATTTAGGCATATTTTGCATGATCTCCAACACTTCCTTTTCTTATTGCAGATTTCATTCAGTTGTATTTTACACTTTTATTTGTATGTGCCTCAAATAGTGTAGTTTTTTAAATTTAATTTGAAAACAATAGATTGTCACATAAATCAAATTAAGAAAGGAGGAATTCGGTGTTATCCTGGATTATTCATTAGATTATTTTAATTAAGTGATCATAAATTAAGTAAAGATCTTATGCTGTTTTTGGAAGCTGAAGATAAAGCAAATGTAAATGAACCAACTATATTTAAAACAAATCTGTAAGAAGTTTTGACTTACTGTTCTGAACCGCAGATATAAGTACTAGGAAACTTTCGAGTATGTGCATGACCAATGGAGTATTCATCTTCTGAAACAAATTCTGAAACACAATTTGATGTGTCCAAAGAGTGGAGGGTATATAAAGTTAAATCTAGCATCATTTCTTGAATGGTTTCACAAGGATTTCAGTGTATACTATGTAATTTATCTAATTCGCTGCAGAATTTTCAGAACCTTACTGCAAAGATTAAAAGCTTTGCTTCAGACCATAGGAAAGCTGCCAAGGCCCAAGAGCAAACAATAAGCACATATTTTTTACAGGTCGGTAGAGATGTAGTGGGGATGAGAGGAAGGTCTCAGAAACTGATGTCTAGTTGGGTAGCCAACATGAGTCCATGCTGTTCTGGCTTTTCTGAATGTGGGATTGAAGGAGAATGGAGAATTCCCTTGGATTAACTAAGTGATTGTTAAGGCTTTTCAGAAGTCATTTATGAAGTTCATTAACCCTGAATCCTGACCTCTTAGCCATGTAACTTGTTTCCTGAATGGTCAGCAACTTTCTAAGATCATGAAGGCAAGTGAAGAGCTTCTTCAGTGAAACTGGCAAACTGGGAATGTTTCCATTAGTTATATTAACTGCAGCATTGTCCATTAATGAGACTGCTGTTCTCTCAGAGAGTGACTCTTTAATGCATATTTGTCAATTTCTTGGAACTATTTATGCATTGCCCCATGATGTATCTGCTGGGAGGTCAAGAACTGATATCACACAACTGCTCTTAACCGAGCAGCAATAGCAACATCAGTAGGTGCAACAACACCTGTTCTATTCCTCAGCTGCATGTTCCTTCATAGACAGATGGTATAGACATGAAAAACCTTCCAGAAGGAGGTGAGACTGTTAACAGTAAGTCTACCAGGCTGAAGATCAGCACTCTCAACCAATGTCACACGAGGCTCAGCCACTTATGGCAATTCATTTTCAGAATGTCCTAATTGTTTTTTTTACAGCTAATAAGTTGATTTGAAGTGTATGCATTGTACGCCGTCATTGAATGCATTGCATAGCCTCTCAGCATAATCTCTCATAGTTCTTCAATGCACCTCCCTGCTTTCATACACTTTCACCTTTTGAAGCAAGAGCTCCAGCCTGTCAACCAGGAGTATTTCTGCTTCTGCAATAACATCCATTTTAAAAATCATCTGTTATGACAACAAAAAGAAGCACTTGAATAATGGGTGTTACAGGTATCAGATGACTGGGGGGGATAGCTGCCAAGCAGGTGAAGTTAACTGATTGTGACCTGGTTGGCAGGGGAATATATTGGATCCAGAGGTGCGGCAAGAGTGTTTTGGGATTTTTAAAAAATTATTCATAGGACATGGGCATCACTAGCCAGTATTTGTTGCCCATCCCTAATTGCTCAAAGGCAGTTAAGAGTCAGCCACATTGCCAATAGTTTGGAGTTACACGTAGGCTAGACCAGATAAGGAGAGTAGTTTCCTTCCCTGAAAGAAACATCAATGAACAAAATAGGCTTTTCCTCCAACAAGCTGTGGTTTCATGATCATCATTAAACTCATATTTTCAGATTTTGATAGAATTCAAATTTCACCATCTGTCTGGCAGGATTCAAACTTGGATTTCAGAACATCACTCGGGTCACTGGATTAATATTCTGGTGATAATACCATTAGGCCATCACCTCCCTATTAGTCTTCTGTGTAGTTCAGGTTAGTTCTGGATATGGTGCTTGATTTAACTTGGACCTTGTAAAACAATAAACTATACTTTGGAATTTAAGAAATCCATTGGTCTCACCATCTGAAGTGCTGACCTATGTGACAATAGTTACAACAAAACAAAACTACCAACAAAACATCCATTGACTATGTTTAATTTTTTCAAATCTATTTCTTTGTCTTGAATTTCCCACCAGTCCTAGTTATTTAATATTCCTAACTATCATAATTGCTGAAACAAAAACAGAAATTGCTGGAAAACCTCAGCAGGTCTTCTCATTAAGAGTTGCCAGACTCAAAATGTTAAATCTCCTTTCTTTCCACAGATCATGCCACATCTACTGAGTTTCGCCAGCAATTTCTGCTTTTGTTTCAGATCTCCAGCATCAGTAGCTCCTTGCCTTATGTCAGTTGTAGTAACTTTTTAACTTCATAGTTCAGCAACTTGTTGCTTCAAAGTCTAGTACAAGACCTTAAGGCCCTGATTAACCAATGCCAAAAAGATCATAGATGCTACTCTTTGCACTTTACTGATGCTGTCTGATTGTTTAGATACTGGTCAAAGAATCAATGACGTAGGTCACAATTCCTTGAGCAACCAACCTGATGAAGGGCTTTTGCCTGAAACATCGATTTTCCTGCTCCTCGGATGTTGCCTGACCTGCTGTGCTTTTCCAGCACCACTCTGATCTAAACTCTGGTTTCCAGCATCTGCAGTCCTCACTTTTGCCTAGTTTTTATGTAATTGCTGGTTAAGAAGGCTGGGAAAGAGAAAATGGAGAATTACAGATGTTTTAGTTTGATATCAGTAGGGTGCTCAATATTGGAATATATTATAAAGAATGGGATAAGGGGACATTTAGAACATTTCCCCTTAGTACGATTGGGAAGAATGAACATGAAAGGGAAATCATGTTTGGCAACCGTATTTGAGTTTTTTGGGGATGTAACTGTAAGAGATATTACATAAAGGATAAGCAATGGATATAATATGTTTGGATTTTCAGAAGCTGTTGATAATCCCACTCAGGAGGTTAGTAAAAAAATTAGAGCACATGAGGGACAATTAAATTGAGAATTCATTAACAGACAAGAACAAAGTAGATATACAGGTCATTCTGAGGATGATAAGCTATAATGAGTGGGACTATAAGGAAGCTCTTGAGTATGCTCAAGGCAGAAGTCAATTGATGTTCTGGGTGCTAATAACATCAGTTAATGGAGTTAAGATAAATGATCAGCCATGTTCTGGCTGAATGGTACAGCAGGCTTAATATGCAATTTCTAGAAACTTGCTTAGTTCATTTTAGCTGCTATCAACAGCAAATTGCACTTACAAATAGTGCATTGTATGAAGGCAGATACCAAGAGCACTTCTGACTTTTGTGGGACACCTTAAAGTTTCAAATTCTGTCATAACCAGTCTAGAATATATCTTCAGAACTTTAGGAAATTCAAGTATAATAAATGTAATTTTTTTTCCTCTTTTCTAGAACAACCTGCTGATTCTTGCTGTTTTAGCATTTGAAGTCACAATCTACCGTCATCAGGAGTACTTTAGGCTCCGCAATAACCTTCCACATCCAGTAACAAAAACTATCTTTCATGACATCACAAGACAACACTTGGATAATGGACTGGTGAACTGTGCCAAGTATTTCATAAATTACTTCTTCTACAAGTTTGGGCTGGAGGTGTGCAGCATATGGATTTGAAATAAAACCTTATTTATATGCCTCAGTAATCAAAGATATCCAAGTAATATGTAAATGATAGTTAATTGAAAAATATGAGTGGTCAGAAGGACAAATAATATTTTTATTCATATTTATTGGAATGGCAAGGATGCCTGACAAGTCCAAGGTGTTCCCAGTGAGAAGCAGATTTTCCTTAGAGTCAGACTGCAGAAATGCCTGGAGGTGGCTTGCCAATGATTGAAATTTGGCATCAAGGTTTCCCATTGTAACTTGTGATGTGGAGATGCTGGTGTTGGACTGGTGTGGATAAAGTTAACAATCACACAGCACCAGGTTATAGTCCGACAGATTTATTTGGAGTACAAGTTTTTGGAGCGCTGTTCCTTCGTCAGGTAGCTAGTGGGGCAGGATCATAGGACACAGAATTTATAGTTTTAACCGATGCGGTGTATTGAACAAACCCAGATTGTTGTTGTCTTTAATCACGTAGAATGGGTTGGAACTTTGCAGAGCGGTACAGAGCAGTTAGGAAATAGACACCTCAGTGTAGTGGTTTTGGTCTGAAACATTCAGACCAGAAATGTTTAGTTAGAACCTGAAAGCAGTTTTTTGAAGCTAACAAAGTTTAAGCTCAAGGATAATCAAGGAAGAGTTTATCAATCTCTCAAGACTGGGAAGTGAAAGAAATAGTTACTTCAAATCTATAGTTGTAATAAAGAAGAGACCTGTCTCTCTGGTATTTGAGTATATAAAATGATAGTGTTGGGAGTAGGTGGGATTGTGTCTTTGAAATGTAAATAGTTCAGTAAGCTGTATTATTGTTAAAGCCTCCAGTCTACAACATTGCATGCTTATAGTTCAGTGAAGGACCACTGCATTAATTATATAAAGAAAACAAAATATGTTCTATCAAGCCAGATTTTAAATCAGTGATATAATGTGTCCAGAAGTAACATTAATTGAGATCATAATAAGCGGGGGCTGTTGAGGGATTTGAATTCATTGGATCTAAATCTGTCTTCTTAAAGTAGTGGGTATGTGGAGGTTTTGGACAGGAAATGTTTGATATGTGGTGAAGTTTATTGCATGTATTTTAATGAGGGTTTTGAAAGTTGCTAAGAGTTTTCTGGAAGTTATTGTGTCATAAGCATGGAAACAGATCCTTTGGTCAAACTCGTACATGCCACCCTGACATCCCAATCTGATCTAGTCCCATGTGCCATCATTTGGCCAATATCCCCTCTAAACTTCTCCTATTCATATACCCATCCAAATGCCTTTTAAATGTTGTACCTGCCTCCACCACTTCCTCCATCAGCTCGTTCCATACACAAGCGTGAAAAAGTTACTCAGGTCCCTTTTAAATCTTTCCCCACTCACCTTAAACCTATGCCTTCTGGTTTTGGACTCAACCACCTTAGGAAAAGGACCTCGATTGTTCACCCTATCCATGCACCTCATGATTTTGTAAACCTCTATAAGGTTACTCCTCAGCCTCCAATGTTCCAGGGAAAAAAGCCCCAGCCTATTCAGCTTTTTTCCCATAACTCAAACCCTCCAGTCTCAGCAACATCCTTGTAAATCTTTCCTGCACCCCTCAAGTTTAACAACGTCCTTTCTATAGAACAGTAACCAGCATTGTATTCAATATTCTAAAAGTTGAAGATATAACAGTGAGCAACTTGAAACCCTTGATTAAGGTGAACTCTGGGAGTTAGCAGATAAAAAGAAGTAATGAGGAGATTCTTCAAATGATTATCCAACATTAAGAATTTGAATAGGTGAAATCTAAAACTGAGATGGCACAGCTAGATTAGCTAGGATTCAGTTAGAAATGGAGAAAGAAATGACTTAGAGAGTGAAAAAGAAGTGAAATAAAAACTGAATTAGAGAAGGTAAAATTAAAATACATGAGGGAGAAAGAAACCAGAAGATAATGAAAAGTGAGTAAAATAAAAAAACAAAGCAAGATGAAATTTAAAAATCTTAGTTTCTAAAGAGTAATTGAAATTAGACAACATGATTTGCCCAAAGAAAGGCTTAGAACCATGGTGTCCAACTCACAGATTGTGATTGACTAATTGATCCAGTCCCAATAGCAGTCTCAGTTTCTCATTCTCATTCTGCATTCTGCCTAAGTTGTGCCTGTCGATCATCAAGCTGAATCATGATATTCACTTCCAGAAGCTACTGCTGGACTTGGAGGTCCTTGCAGAACAAACAAAAATTAACAAGAACCCTGCTATGTCCAACATCCAGTACCTGAGTGACACAGCTGACCCAGGTCCCCAAAAACAAATTACAGTCACAAAAGTGACTTCCTGACCTTCTTGAGAACAACAACAACATTCCAGTTCTGAGGTGCGGATCCAGAGTCCTACCTGCAGTGTGATCAGTGGCATCACAAATTACAGGATGAAGTGATATAGGGAAAAGGGCTTCCAGATCCACATTTAAAACTCATAATTTGTGCAAGTGCAGAATTTATGTCTGAATTCAATCTATTTTAAAATTTGGTTTACAAAAACCTTTATGTCCTGTTGTTTATTATGTGTGGTGCAGATCTCTAACCCAAGGCGTATTCTCGATGGAGGCTAGTAGCTAGTGTAAGCTTGCTTTTTATCTTATCTAAAAAATGCTTCCTTGGCTGGTGACAATGATGAGTGATGAAGTTAGAAGTCACACAACACCAGGTAATAATCCAAACAGTATTATTTGAAATCACAAGCTTTCTGAGTGCTGCTCCTTTGTCAGGTGATTTCACCAAACAAAGGAACAGCGCTCCAAAAGCTTGTGATTTCAAATAAAACCGTAGGACTATAACCTGGTGTCATGTGACTTCTGACTTTGTCCAGCCCACTCCAACACAGTGACACATCCATATCAATGATGAGTGAAGACCCTGGAACATCTAAAATGCAACTGAAGACATACAACTTCCATACAGAATAAGAAAATGAATTTTATTTTTAGAACTGCAAAAGGTAACAGCATTTGCCTTATGTCACCATGGTATGTCAACAAGTAAAAGGAGAATTTGGAATGACATCACACAATGATGCACAGTAAATTGATGGATAGTTTTCCCTTGAACAGAGACAAAGAAAGTTGACAATTTTAAGGTTGTTTGAAAGTTCAACATTCATTTTTTTTCCAGCAAACCGGCAAATTAGAACCCAGACTTCAAGGTATTAGCAAATAAGCGTCAGTTACAGGTGTCACACTGAGACTTAGTGATTAGAGGACAAAATGAATAATTATATATATGTGGTATTGGATTTCTATAGCACTGAAATAAACTATTTATTTCATATTTACTGAGTGGTATATCCCAGGTTGCACTTCAAAAAGTAAAATTGATGTGGGAGGTGGTGATATAATGATAATGTCACTAGACTAGTAGTATAAAATAACAGGCTAATGTTCAATGGTTCCAGAAGTGAGAAATTTCAGTCGTGAGGATAGATTTTAAAATTTAGGACCATTCTCCTGGGAGAGAAGGTTAAGAAGAGATCTGATATTCAGTTGCAGAGCTGGCATAGACATAGTAGGCCAAATGACCACTTTCTGTGCCATACATTTCTCTGATTTTCTGTTTAAAAACAATTTAAGGACATTGGCCTAAAATAAATAAGGAAGGAGGAGATAGTAACATTAACTGGGACCGTAACAGTTTACCTGTCCTTTCCCCAGATATCTGAAAATTCTTCTCCTCTAAGTTTTTATCTAATTCTTTGTTGAAAGTCTATTACTGAAGATGGGTAGCAATAATGTTTTTGTCCTTATTTGTTACACTTTGTAAACAAAACATCTCAGAATTAATGTTTGGACTTTACTAAAACTGGCAAATGGTATGTGTATGACTCAAGGAAAAGCTGATTACCTTTCGGCAAAGATGAAGAAAGTGAATTCGCATTTCTAAAAAAAAATGTTGGAATTATTTAATTATTTCGCACAGGACATTGACTGTTTTAAAATGTTATGGATTACCTCATCTGGTGATGCAATTTGTCACAGATGTCAAAACGTGAAGAATTTTCAGAGCAGGTTGTTGGAATGTGGATTGTGAGGTAGAAGCTTTTAATAAAAAGATTTTCTTTTCATTTTCAACCTTGTAGTTAGATAATCAAACTGGGAGGGAAAAGTCTCAAGGAAAGGCAGCATTGTGAAAGCATTGTATTAATATTGAATGAACACAGCATGGACATACTACGTTCTCTGTAATATTTTATCCTGCTCCTGTGCCGAGGTCCAGGCACAGCAATGCTAAACCAGAAATCCATGTGTACACCCACTGTTCGATGTGCATGAATCCTGCAGTGGCTTTGCAGAGTTAGAGATTTAGGAATTTGGGGTCACAAAGGCAAAGGTTTAATTAGTGGAATCTTTAAGCAACAGACTTGTAGATTTATTTTTACTCATGAGGACTGACCTTCAAGGCTGATTTTGTGTGCTTCAAAATAGACAGCTTGGAACAGGTTAAGTTTTTGTACTTAGTCTTCATCACAACATTTGTCTAACTTGAGGGACTGAGAGAAATATCCTCTCTTTTTCTCTTTTTTAATACTTAGCAACTACAATGTTGTGGATGAAAAATGTTTTACTGTTCTGTCTTCCTTTTCACATAGGCTGTGACTTTTGTTGAAGTATACTAGTAAAGGCTAGGAAAAACCTTGTGTGTAGAGAATTGTAAGCGCATGGACTTTTTTGCTACAAGAAAAGGATGGGGAAGCTTTGAAGCAGAGAAAAATAAAAGACTATGGGCGAGACAGTGGGTTTTATTTTGATTGTTATCCAGGCTGATGAATCCCCAGTTCTCCTGCATCTTTTCCAAACAACAGTGCTTGTGTGTGAATCTAAATGCTGGCTTGTGACAAGCTAGTCACCAAAGAGGACATCACTACTAAGCTGACTGTCCTCATTTGACTTCCACACATTCACACTTTTAACAAATAGGAGATGTATCCTTGGTTCCTACCTATTTTTTTCATTAATATTCTACACCTCAGTGATGTTTCTGAAAATATCAGATCAGATTCTGTATGTACATTAACAATATCCTGCTGGAATTCACCTTTTTAATTGCTATGCAGTTTACCCAGCTCTGAATATTTGATGAGTTGACCATTTTGCCAAATCAATCCATTATTTTGAATTAACACTACAAACTCTGAATCCTAACCATAAATCCAGCTGCCTACTGTACTGCTTTCTGAGACAAAACTAAATTACTTGCAAACTTGATGCTCTATTTAACCCTGAGCTCAGTTTCTGACCTAATATTGTTTCTTAATTTGTTCACTGGATAAAAGTGTCTCAGATAAAAGTGGCCATAAAACTTTACCATCTCTAATTACTCTTACAATTGATGGTGAGCTACTAACAAGTCTATTTTACCTTAAAAAAATCTCTGCCTCAGCTCATCCAAGAGTGAATTTTGTAACACTGGACTCAACAAGCTGAATTTAACCAAATCAATTTTGGAGAGTTTCAGTGAGGACTTCTCTCAATAAGCTTTAGCACGTTATGTCACATAATTCTCCACTGCTGATTTCATAGCGCTGCTATTATGCAATCACTAGCAACAGAGGTATTCGTTGCTGTCAGAACTTTCTAGGAGTTATGCCACTGACATCAGTACGATCAACTGTCGTTGCAACTGCAGCTACAGAAATGAAACTACACAGGCTACTTCTCCTTGGTGGCAGAATATATTCAAACCGTGTGAAAAGGTTTCTCCAGTTTCCAGTATGGCATAACATCTTGTCATTTTCAATGTGGGAGCATCACCATGCCGAAAAGCCTTCAAACAGTGAAAATGTTAACAGAAAAAGCAAAGAACAATTAAAGAAAAAGATCTATATTTGTTTCTAGGAATAAATAAGGGCTGCTTGCTTTTCAAGCAACAACGAACTTGCAGTCCATGAATGATCACTTCACCTAACTTATACCTGTTGAAGCCAGTTATCAATTAAACACTGTTTGACTTGTTACACCCACTGTTGCAGTGCTGTGTAATATTGAAGGTGATGGTCCTCATGCTCAGTGTCCTTTGCTTCTTCCTTGTAAGACTGCTGCTGCTCTCTCAGCTCTTTAGAAGTCATTACATTCCTTCTTTACCTGTTTTAGTTACACAGAACACAACATGCAAGAATTATGCAGCATAGATTGTGTGGACTGCACTGCAGGGTGCCCTGTGAGTGATACCGGCATTAGAATCTCATCTTCAGGAGACTTACCATCTACCCCATGATTCACTGCTGGAAGATTGGACTGTGTTATATCTAATTACGTCTGAATACGGAGGTTGAGTAATGGAGTCATCAGCCACAGTTTCAGATGGTAGCCCTGGTATCCCAGTAAGCATCCTTGTAAGACATCTGACCCTTGAGACCAAGCAGAAACCTGAGAGTTCTTAAGGATATGGGCATCATGGCAACTTGCACATTACCTGGTGCAGACTTCTAAAATGTGGTACCAAAGATTATAGAAGACTTATACGTTTATGGAATGGAATCCTTTCCTGTGGAAGGAGTCTGCTACAATAAGATATGGTGCTGTAACGCAATCTGTGTACAGTGCACACTGCACCTGGGAGAAGTAAGCACTGAGCTTATCACAGGGAAACATGTCTGTGGCAACAATGCACCTGTTCATCTAAAGGAAACAGCATCAAGTATGATGGACTGTAAAACTCTTGTACCTCCTC
This sequence comes from Chiloscyllium punctatum, assembly GCF_047496795.1. NCBI lineage: Eukaryota > Metazoa > Chordata > Chondrichthyes > Orectolobiformes > Hemiscylliidae > Chiloscyllium > Chiloscyllium punctatum. The sequence continues at coordinate 17,292,872 of NC_092743.1, forward strand.
TGCATGAGGAAACCTTTAGCTGTGATTTCTTCAAATGGAGGCTATTCAGCAGCCAGTGGAAATTGGCACATTTGTTCCTCATTCATTTATCTGTGTCTTTTTTACAATGTACCCACAGTGATGATAACTGCTGCTGTCCCTGGATCTATTGATCACTGTTCCAATGAACCTGTTTGGGGAATATCAGAAACAGAACAGCCTCTTAATAATGTAAGCAGTCAGTTTTAACATCACATACTTGTGACAGTTTAGCATAGTTCTAAACACAATAGTACATAGAAGATTTGGCAAGGAATGCTATGGGATGGATTTCATAGACCTTACTCTGATAGTTGGAGCATAAACCATACCATTCAAATACTGTAGGAGTTTGAAAGTGTCGTAGGATTGCTGAAACCTTGCAACCCCCACCATCACCCAATAAAAGCAGCTTGCATGTAAAGTATGATGATAAATGCTTACAGCTCAAGGTGAGAGGTCACTGAATCCACCATTATCAATATCCTGGGCATTACCATTGACCAGAAACTAAACTGTACTACTCATTTAACTGCTGTGGTTACAACAGCAGGTCAGAGGCTAGGAATCCTTGAGCAAATAACTCACATCCTGACTCACCAGTGCTGGTCCTCAATCTGCAATGCACAAGTAAGGAATGTGAAGGAGTACGAACCACTTACCTGGATGAGAGGAGTTTCAACAATATTCAGGAAACCTGACACCATCCAGGACAAAATGGCCCACTTGGTTCCCACCACATCTTCAAACGTTCACTCTCTCCACCACTGATGCTCAAATAACAGTGTGTACCATTTGCAAGATGTATTGTAGGAATTCACCAAGTTATTTAGACAAAATCTTCTGTGAGCAGAAGAGCAACAATTTCTTAGGAACACCACCATTTGCATGTTCCTCTGCAAATCACATACCACCCTGACTCAGAAATGTATCAGCATTTGTTCAGTGTCAGTGACTAAAAATCCAGCACCTCCCTCCTTTATGGCATTGTGCTTATATTCAATGGATTTCAGTAGTTCAAGAAATGAGCTACCCTCTACCTTCTCAAAGGTAACTGGGCAATAACTGCTGGCTAGCCAGTGATACACATATCCCATGAGTGGACAAAACAGAGGTGGAGCTCTTGTATTCAGACAGATTAAAAAGAAACATTTACTCCACCCACTTGGTGTGTGATAGCAGTCAGTTTGCATTGAGGATTATCAGGTCAGTCATGATCTCATTGAATAGCAGAGCAATTTCAACCAGCTAAATGCCCCTACTTGTGTTCTTACACCTTATGGTCTTATTTTGCATTTGTGATTTGGATGAGGGTGGAAGGTAACACAGGTCATGTTTCACAGAATGAGTCACGGCTTATCCTGGTAAACTTTTTTTCTTTGCACTCTTATCAGAACCCATTGGTTCTGAGCTTCTACACATTCCAATATTTTAATTTAAACATTTTAATTTAAATCTTCGTGCCCCAACATTGCCCCATAAGCTTTGGCATGACAGCTTAGCCATGCCAACCATCATGATGTATTGTACAAGTATTGAAGCCAGGGTTGTTAATTCTGTATTTCATCATACTGCTTCCAAACCCCGATTAACTTTCCAACTTCTCTGTCACATTAGTGAACACTGAAAACCCATGTTAACTTTCAGTGAGTAGGGTCATTTGGCTGTACACTTGCAGTCTGTTTGCTGAAAGAGCTGCTGTAAGTGTGCAATTGATGTACCACAGTGTCATACCACAAAATGTCCTTCAACTTAACTCAGCCTATGGAATTAACTGAAGTGGAGAATGGTATGGTGGAAGAGGTTGCTGGTGGTCAGTGCCCAAAGAGTATACCATAAGATGTTGGAGACTACACTTCCAAGATGGCGGCCCAGATGCATAAGCTGTTAGATACCAGCTTTAACTTACGTGTCGTATAAATTAGACAAGAAAAGGTAACAATAAGATTTCAATACATGCAAGTGTACCTCTTGCTGCTCTCTAATGAGATTTTTGTATTGCCATTATCAAGATTCACCTTTTTCAGATCCGGCCATATTTTGTCAATTAATTCAGTATTGACTATGTCATTTACAGGCTGAGAAAATTCAATCCAGCATTTACATTACACAACATATCCAGTTTTCCATCTTCCAATCACCTTAACCTAAGGAACCCATAAAAATGTTGCCCAGAACACAAGTTTTCATTTATTTCTTATGCTTACTGCCATATATTTGCTCCATATCCTCAAATTATAAAATTTTAAACTTTTTCTTCAAATTCCTTCATTGCTGGGGTTTTGACCCGCTATCCAGTCAAGACATTGGCACTGCACCCTTACCTTAATGATATTTCTTTTCGAAAGAAATTCACTTCCATCTAATTTGCTACTCCATAAAGCCTGGTGACTTTGGCAACCATACATTTTGCTTATATGATCAAACTGATCCTGGTTTCAAAACTTCCTGTCTGTGTAAATTCATAAACCCCACAAGATCTTTGTCTTTCTGCAATTCTGTCTTCTTGTACATCTTGCATTTTATTAATTCTATCATTGGAGATCATACTTTTAAATATCTGTGCCCTGAGTTTAGTAATTCCCTTCTTAAATATTTCTGCTTTTTGAATTCTACCATCTACAAAGCACTTCTTAAAATCTCCCTTTTTACCAAGCTTTTAGTGAGCTGTCCAATTATCTTAAGTGGCTCAATTACAAATATTGTATGAAAGCAATCTAATATGTGACTAATGAGTTTTTACTATTAAAATTGCAACATGCATGGGGAGGCAATAGCCTAGTGATAATATTATGAGACTATTAATCCAGAAACTTAGTGTTCTGGGGAAAGTGAGGACTGCAGATGCTGGAGATTAGAGTCAAGAGTGTGGTGCTGGAAAAGCACAGCAGGTCAGGCCGCATCCAAGGAACAGGAGAGTCAATGTTTCGGGCAAAAGCCCTTCATCAGGAATTCCTTTTGCCTGAAATGTTGACTCTCCTGCTCCTCGGATGCTGCCCGACCTGCTGTGCTTTTCCAGCATCACATCTCGACTCTAATGTTACGGAGACTCAGATTCACATCTCACATGGTGGATTTGAATTCAATAAAAAAATGCCTGGAATTAAGAATCTGTTGATGGACATGAAGCCATTGTTGCTTAGTTCATAAATATTGTTCAGGGAAGGAAATCTGTCATCCTCACCTCCTCTGGCCCACATGTGACTCCAGACCTTCAGCAATGTGGTTGACTCTAAACTACCCTCTGAAGCAGTTAACAAGCCATTCAGTTGTACAAGTCATGATAATATCTCAGTGAAGATATGAAACCAGATGGACCACGAGTCTTAAACTCTGGCACCGGAATAGACAATAATGGAAACAGTCCTGTCAACCCTGCAAAGCCCTCCTTACTAACATCTGGACGGTGGTGCCAAAATTGGAAGAGCTGTCTCACGGATTAGTGAAGCAACAGCTTGACATAGTCATACTCATGGAATTGTACTTTGCAAACAATGTCCCAGACATGGCCATCACTATCCCTGGATATGTCATGTCCCACCAGTAGGACAAACCCAGCAGAGGTTATGGCACAGTGGTATACAGTCAGGAGGGAGTTGGTCTGGAAGTCCTCAGCTTTGATTCCTGACCCAAGATGTCTCAATGCTTCAAGTTAAACATGGTCAAGGAAATTTGCTGATTATCATAACCATCCTCCCTACCTGATAAATCAGTGTTTGTCCACATTGCACAGCACTTGGAAGAAGCACTGAGGGTAGGAAGGGTGCAAAATGTTCCCTGGAATTTCCATGACCATTACTGCTCAAACCGGTTGAGTCCTAAAGAACACACCTGCTAGGTTGGATTGCAACAGGCAGTGAGAGAAACAGGAGGGAAAACATAGTTTACCTCATTCTTAGCAAATCTGTCAGCTGCAGATGCATTTTTCCATGGCAGTATCAGTAAGAGTAACCATTGCACAGTCCTTGTGGAGGCATAGTTCCACCTCACATTGAGAATATCCTTCATCATGTTATATAGTCATAGTCATAAATTCATACAACACAGAAACAGACCTTTTGGTCCAACCAGTCCATGCCAAACATAATTCCAAACTAAATTAGTCCTACTTGCCTGCCCCTGCCCCATATCCCTCCAAACCTTTCCTATTCACATACTTACCAAAGTGTCTTTTAAACATTGTAAATGTGCTCTCATTAACCTCTTCCTCAGGAAGTTCAATCCACATGCAAACCATCCTCTATGTAAAAGGTTTGCCCCTCAGGTAATTTTTAAATCCTTTCCTCTCACCTTAAAAGTGCACCCCCTAGACTTGAAATCCTCAACCCAAGAAAAGGACACCTGCCATTTACCCTCTCTATACCCCTCATGATTTTATAAACCTCAATAAGGTTACCTCTCAACTTCCTATGCTCCAGTGAAAGAAATTCCAGTCAATCTAGCCTTTAAATGAATGAATGAACTAAATTGAATTTATTGTCACATATACCGAGGCACAGTGAAAAGCTTTGTCTTGCAAGCAATATAGGCAGATCACATAGCTAAGTAGCATTGATAGTAAATAATAGGTAAACAGTGGCAAAAACAAAAATACAGAAACAGGCTAATGTTAAGAATTTGTGAGTCCATTCAGTATTCTAACAACAGTAGGGTAGAAACTGTTTTGAAACTGGCTGGTGCATGTGTCCAGGCTTCTGTACCTTCTCCCCAAAGGTAGAGTTTGTAGAAAAACATTACCAGGGTGGGATGGTTCTTTAAGAATGCTGGCGGCGTTTCCTTGACTGCAGACCTGGTAGATGGATACTATAGATGGGAGGTTGGCCTTTGTGATTGTTCGGGCTGAGTTCACCACTCTCTGTAACCCTCTCCAATCTTGAATGGTACAGTTGCCATACCAGGTAGTGATACATTCAGACAGAATGCTCCAAATGGTGCACTTATAAAAGTTGGCAAGGGTTTTCACTGTTATGCTAAAATTCATCAGCTGCCTGAGGAAGAAGACATGTTGGACCTTTATAACCAGTGCATCCACATGAAGAGTCCAAGAAACCTTGTTGTAGATGACCACTCCCAGGAACTTGACATTCTCCACTCATTCCACCTCTGTGCTGTTAATATGGAGGGGGGTATGAGTTACATTCTGCCAATAATGGGTTCCTTAGTTTTGATGGCATTGAGAGTTAGGTTGTTCTCAGTGTACCATTTTTTCAGGTCTTCCACCTCCTGTCTGTAGTCTGTTTCATCGCCATCTGAGATTCAACCAACTATGGTGGTGTCATCAGCGAACTTGTGAATGACATTACTCTGGTATTTGGTGACATAATCATGGGTATACAGTGAGTACAGTAGGGGGCTGAGTACACATTCCAAGGGGGCTCCAGTATTGAGTGCTAGTGATGATGAAATATTGTCCCCAAACTTCACTGATTTGTGGCCTGTGGGTCAGGAAACATGATCCAGTTGCAGAGAGTGGGGCTTAATCCAAGATCACTAAGTTTAGTAATCAGTCTCGAGGGGATAATGGTGTTGAAGGCTGAACTGTAGTCAATGAGTAGAATTCTTACATAGCTATTCTTGGTGTCAAGATGCTGTAGGAAAGAGTGAAGGGCAAATGATATGGCATCTGACGTGGATCTGTTGGTCGGATAGGCAAATTGGAGTGGGTCACGAGTAGTGGGGAGGCTGGGGTTGATTAATGGCATGGCTGGCCTTTCCAAGCACTTTATGACCCTGAAGTTAGGGCCACTAGGTGGTCATCATTGCGACATGCTGCATGAACCTTCTTCATCACAGGGATGCTGTTGGCCCTCTTGAAACAGGCAAAGACTCTGGCCTGCTGCAGGGAGAGGTTGAAGATGTCCAAAAAAACCTCTGCCAGTTGCTCTGAGTGCACGGCCATCTGGTCCCGTCACTTTCCTTGGATTCACACGACGGAAAACTGATCTGACCTCTGATGCAATGACTGTTGGGATAGGTTCGTCAGGACTTGCCAGAATAGGTGTTATCGCTCCACCGAAATTCTGCTCAAAGTGAGCATAGACGGTGTTGAGATGAGCTGGGAGGGATATGGCATCATCTGCTATCTTGCGCTGTCTCTTTTTAGAACCTGTGATGTCATTCAGTCCTTGCCATAGTCTGAATGTCTGTCTGGGTCTCTAGTTTAGATCAGTATTGGTTCTAGGCTGTCTTAATGGCTCTGCGAAGGTCATACTTGGATTCTTTATATTTGTATGGGTTTCCTGATCTGCAGGCCTCATGCCTGGGTTTTTAGCAGGTTCTGTATGTCCTGATTCATCTAGGGTTTCCTATTGGGGAACACCAGGATTGACTTCCTCAGTATACAGTCCTCCACACACTGCTTTTTTTATAACTCAAACCTTGCATACTCAGCAACATCCTGGTAAATTTCTTATGAATCCTCTCCAGCTTAATTATATTCTTCCTATAACTGGGTCACCAGAACTGGGCACATTACTCCAGAAGAAGCCTCACCTGTACAACCGCAACATGACTTCCCAACTCCTATATTCAAAGGACTGAGCAGTGAAGGAAGTGTGATAAACGCCTTTTTAACCACCCTGTCTATATGTGATGCAAACTTCAAAGAATTATGTACTTGAACCCCTAGGGCCCTCTGTTCTGCAACACTACCCAGGACACCACTAACTGAACCTGAACGTCCTGAACCTGTTTGTTGTACCAAAATACAATAACTTGCATTTATACAGATTGAACTTGATCTGCATTTTATTAGCCGATTGGCCCATTTGATCAAGATCGCTTTGTAATCTTAGAAAACTGTTTTTCACTGTCTGCGAAATGGAACACAAATCTCAACCAGATCTAACAACTCAAGACTGGGCATTCATGATTTGAGAGGCCATTAACAACATCAAAATTGTACTCTAACACAATCTGCAACCTCATGGCCTGGCATATCAACCACTCAGCCATTACAATCAAGCCAAAAAAAAAATCCAGGTTCGATGAAGAGTGCAGGAGGGCATGCCAAATGCAGCACCAGGCTTATCTAAAATGAGGTGGCAACCTGGTGAATCTACCTGCATGCCAAACAGTATAAGCAGCAAGTGATAGACAGAGCTAAGCAATCCCAGAACCAATGGATCAGATCTAAGCTCTGCAATCCTGTTGCATGCAGTTGTAAATTGGTGGACAATTAAACCATTCACTGGCAGAGGACGATCCACAAATATCCCCATCCTCAAAGATGGAAGAGTCCAACACATCCTGTGGAAAAGATAAGGTGGATACATTTGTAGCAATCTTTAGTGAGAAGTGCTAAATAGATGATCCATCTCGGCCTCCTCTAATGGTCCCTAGTATCTCACATTCCAGTCTTCAGCCAATTTGATTCACTCAACATGACATCAAGAAATGGTTGGAGGCACCGGATATTGAAATGTCTGTGGGCCCTGACAATATTCCAGCAACAGTACTGAAGTTTTATGCATCAGAACTTGCCACTCCCAAGTTGTTCCAGTACAGTTATAGCATTGGCGTCTACCTGATGAAGTGGGAAAATGTCCAGCTATGTCCTGTAAACAAAAGGCAGGACAAATCCAACCCAGCTAATTACCATACATCAGTTTACTCTTGATCAACAGTAAAATGATAGAAGGTGCCATCATCAGTGTGATCAAGGAGCACCTGCTCAGCAATAACCTGCTTAGTGACGCCCAGTTTGGATTCTGTCAGGGCCTCTCAATACCTGACCTCATTACATCCCTAGTTCAAACATGGACAAAAGTGTTGAATTCTAGAGGTGAGGTGAAAGTGACTGCCCTTGACATTGAGGCTGCAATCAATCAAATGTGGCCTAAAGGAACCATAGCAAATCAATGGCAATCAAAGGCCAAATTTTCCATTGGTTGGGGTCATACCTGGCACATCGGAAGATGGTTTTGTTTGTTGGAGGGCAGAGTCCAGAGTGTGGTACTGGCAAAGCACAACAGGTCAGGCAGCAACCAAGGAGCAGGACAATTGACGTTTCGGGCAAAAGGCCTTCATTCCTGTCAGTCCTCATGCTTCTTGGATGCTAAATGACCTGCTGTGCTTTTCCAGCACCACACTCTCGACTGTAATGTCCAGCATCTGCAGCCCTCACTTTCGTCCTTTGTTGGAGATCAGTCATATCAGTTCCAGGACATCTCTGCAGGAATTCCTCAGGGTAGTGCCCTAGGCCTAGATCTGGTTCATCAATAATCTTTCCTCCATTATAAGGTCAGAATTAGAGATGTTTGCCAATGTTCACTCAATGTTCAGCTCCATTTGTGACTCCTCAGATACTGAAGCAGTTCATGTTCGAATGGAACAATATCTGGACCATATCCAGGGCTGACAATTAGCAAGTAGCATTCACACCAGACAAATGCCAAACAATGACCATGTGCAAAATGAGTGCTACCATCACTGAATCCTTCATATCAACATCCTGGAGATTACCATTGACCAGAAATTTAACTGGACTCACCACATAAATACTGTTGCGACAAGGTATAGACAGGATAGATTGAGTGAATCTTTAGAAGATTATAAAGAAAGTAGGAGTATACTGAAGAGGGAAATCAGGATGGCAAAACGGGGACATGAGATAGCTTTGGCAAATAGAATTAAGGAGAATCCAAAGGGTTTTCACAAATATATTAAGGACAAAACGGTAACTAGGGAGAGAATAGGGCCCTTCAAAGATCAGCAAGATGGCCTTTGTGTGGAACCACAAAAAATAGGGGAGATACTAAATGAATATTTTGCATCGGTATTTACTGTGGAAAAGGATATGGAAGATACAGACTGTAAGGAAATAGATGGTGACATCTTACAAAATGTCCAAATTACAGAGGAGCAAGTGCTGGATGTCTTGAAATGGTTAAAGGTGGATAAATCCCCAGGACCTGATCAGGTGTACCCAGGAATTCTGTTGGAAACTAGAGAAGTGATTGCTGGGCCTCTTGCTGAGATATTTGTATCATCGATAGTCAGAGGTGAGGTACCGGAAGACTGGAGGTTGGCAAACATGGTGCCACTGTTTAAGAAGGGCGGTAAATACAAGCCAGGGAACTATAGACTGGTGAGCCTGACCTCGGTGGTGGGCAAGTTGTTGGAGGGAATCCTGAGGGACAGGATGTACATGTATTTGGAAAGGCAAGGACTGATTCAAGATAGTCAACATGGCTTTATGCGTGGAAAATCATGTCTCACAAACTTAATTGAGTTTTTTGAAGAAGTAACAAAGTAACAAAGAAGATTGATGAGGGCACAGCAGTAGATGTGATCTATATGGACTTCAGTAGAGTGTTCAACAAGGTTCCCCACGTGAGACTGATTATCAAGGTTAGATCTCATGGAATACAGCCATTTGGAGACAGAACTGGCTCAAAGGTAGAAGACAGAGGGTGGTGGTGGAGGTTTTTCAGACTGGAGGCCTGTGACCAGTGGAGTGCCACAAGGATCGGTGCAGGGCCCTCTACTTTTTGTCATTTACATAAATGATTTGGATGCGAGCATAAGAGGTACAGTTAGTAAGTTTGCAGATGACACCAAAATTGGAGGTGTAATGGACAGCGAAGAGAGTTATCTCAGATTACAAGAATCTGGACCAGATGGGCCAATGGGCTGAGAAGTGGCAGATGGAGTTTAATTCAGATAAATACGAGGTGTTGCATTTTGGGAAAGCAAATCTTAACAGGACTTATACACTTAATGGTAAGGTCCTAGGGAGTTTTGCTAAACAAAGAGACTTTGGAGTGCAGGTTCATAGCTCCTTGAAAGCAGGTAGATACGATAGTGAAGAAGGCGTTTGGTATGCTTTCCTTTATTGGTCAGAGTATTGCGTACAGGAGTTGGGAGGTCATGTTGCGTCTGTACAGGACATTGGTTAGGCCACCGTTGGAATATTGCATGCAGCTCTGGTATCCTTCCAATCGGAAAGATGTTGTGAAACTTGAAAGGGTTCAAAAAAGATTTACAAGGATGTTGCCAGGGTTGGAGGATCTGAGCTACAGATAGAGGCTGAATAGGGTAGGGCTGTTTTCCCTGGAGCATTGGAGGCTGAGGGGTGACCTTATAGAGGTTTACAAAGTTATGAGGGGCATGCATAGGATAAATAGACAAAGTCTTTTCCCTGGGGTCAGGGAGACCAGAACTAGAGGACATAAGTTTATGGTGAGAGGGGAAAGAAATAAAAGAGACCTAAGGGGCAACTTTTTCACGCAGAGGGTAGTACGTGTATGGAATGAGCTGCCAGAGGATGCGTGGAGGCTGGTACAATTGCAACATTTAAGAGGCTTTTGGATTTGTATATGAATAGGAAGGGATATGGGCCGGATGCTGGCAGGGGGGACTAGATTGGGTTGGGATATCTGGTCAGCATGGATGGGTTGGACCGAAGGGTCTGTTTCCATGATGTACATCTCTGTGACTGTATGACTCTAAGACCAGGTCAGAGGCTTAAAATAATGTGGCAGGCAACTCACCTTCAGACACTGCAAAGCTTTTCCACCATCTACAAAGCACAAGTCACGAGTATGTTGGAATACTCCCCACTTGCCTGGATGAGTGTAGCTTCAAGAAGTTTGACAATATCCAGGACAAGGCACCCCTCCCCCCTTGACTGGCACCGGATCATAAACATCCAACACCCTCCATTACTGATGCTCAGTAGCAGCAGTGTGTACTATCTAGAAGATGCATTGCAGAAATTCACCAAAGATCGTTAGACAACATCTTCCAAAACCACAATAAGCTCTTGAGAGGAACAGTGACAACAGATACTTGGGAACACCACAATTGTTTCTCACTGCCACTGTGTTAACATCCTGGAATTCTCTCCCTAATGGCATTGTGGGTCTACCTACAACACATATGCAGTAGCAGTTTCAGAAGGCAGCTAATCACCATTTCTCAAGGGCAACTAGGGAAGGGCAATAATGTTGACAAGCCAGTGATGCCCACATTCCACGAAGGAATTTTTTAAAAATGAAGGTATTTCTACTATTGTAATTTGAATAACAATCAGAAGTAGGAATCTGGGCTTACTTTGTATTGGAGAACAAAACTAAGAAATTTACAGTGCCCCCAAGATTCTTTCATCTGAATGTAACTATCATTAATGAAACCTTTGATATGAACCATGTCTGATCTATAAGGCTTAAAACTACAAAATAGACATTCACATTAGATTTGTAAGTTGCTTATATACAAAGTAATTTTATTTCACAAGCTGTCCAGAATATTGGGTGGAATATTCTGTCCTCTTTAGCTGTGTGCTTGGAGGTGGGAAAATTTTTTAACTAGGCAGAAGACATGTGTACACATTACTGTCTTCACAGCTTCACCTTTGATAAGTACAGGATGGAGACACCCAAGGTGACCTTCCTACCTCACTGACCCTTAAATGGACAATTAATAAGCACAATCATTAGTATTAACTCAGTCATTTATGGGTCTGTCATCATTAGACATGCATGACAAGTAAACATTACGCTGCTTGCTATCTCCTAGAGCACAACAGGGCACTGGTCATTCCTTCGTTGGGATTCAGTGCCTGACTGAGAGACAACAGCATCAAGAAGAGGAGCTCCCACTGAGAGCCACCAATGCCTTTGCTGATGCCCTAATTTTCTCTATACTTGACTACCCAATAGTACCCACTCTGGACCTGCAGCCTGGATCACGCCATTATCCTGGGCTTCTGGTCAGTATCTTTCCTCGAGGAACCACTACCTCCCTGGTGATGTTACTGAACAAGAGAGCCTCCAGCCTCTAATTGGCAGACAGATCTCAATATGTGGTTTTACAATTCCCGTTGTCCAAATCCCAGGAAACAGCCCACCATTAGCCTTTCAACTGCATCATTGCTCATTGTTTGGCAGGCCTTTCCCAAAGAATGCAATGCAAGTTTCATGCTGGCTGTCTGGCCAATAAGTAAAAACTCCATGTTTCAGATTATTGTGTTAATATTATCAGAATTTTTCTTGGAGCAGATACATACCTATGTTTGCCAATCCAACCTGTGCCGTATGTTGATAAAAACACTGAATGAGGAATAATTCACCTTTGTCGCACTCACAAAATTTTAAATGGAAAGCAAGTAAATGTCTACCAAAATTCAGCTATAACCTCTGCCCATTTTATGTCCAAATTTTGGGCCTTTTTATTAATGATTTATTTTATATAAGGCATTGCAAGTTAAATTTGGAATTTTACAATCCATCTCTGTTTACTACATTAGTTTGCAAGTATTCTTTTTTGAGTAATACCATTTCTGTTTGTTTTTCCACAGATATGTTTTTTAATGACTGTCAATGTGATTGGCCAACGAATGGATCTGTATGCCATGTTTCATGCCTTTTGGTTATTTGCATTACTCTATCGACGCCGCAGGAAAGCCATTGCCGAAATCTGGCCGAAATACTGCTGCTTCCTAGCATGCATTTTGACCTTTCAGTACCTACTTTGTATTGGCATCCCACCTGCTGCCTGCAAAGGTAGAACTGTTGTAATTGTTGAGTTATTGTAATTAACATCAGACTTTCTTTGAATTAATTTATGGATCATATCACCTGTGAGACATTGACGCAGCATTGGAGGCTGAGGGGTGACCTTACAAAAACATGAGGGGCATGGATAGGATAAATATGCAAAGTCTTTTCCCTGGGGTGGGGAAGTCCAGAACTAGAGGGCATAGGTTTAGGGTGAGTGGGGAATGATATAAAAGAGACCTAAGGGGCAACTTTTTCATGCAGAGGGTGATACGTGTATGGAATGAGCTACCAGAGGAAGTGGTGGAGGCTAGTACTATTGCAGCATTTAAAAGGCATTTGGATGGGTATATGAATAGGAAGGGTTTGGAAGGATATGGGCCAGGTGCTGGCAGGTGGGACTAGATTGGGTTGGGATATCCAGTCGGCATGGACGGGTTGGACCGAAGGATCTGTTTCCATGCTGTACATCTCTATGACTCTAAATAACCATTTGTAAAACCCATTGGTCAGAGGGCTAACGTTGTAGAATAATAATTAGTACTCTTGATTTTGCTGAAAATGGGAATACATCATAATTCTTGTATGTTTATGTATATTTATTATAGATTGAAATGCAGTTCTGATTCAACTAGCGCAGATGGATTTATAGTGAGATACTTGCTCAATTAATAGTGTCCTGCAACAGTTTTCATGATTGTTTCTCTTCCAACATTTCTTGTTAGTTACAAGACCTAAATGACTAAAGTTAGAACTCTATGAAGAGGTCATACTCAATTTGGAGGGAGACCAGTGTTCCTTTAAATACAAAATAAAATTGTTGAATTCTGCTTTAAAATATCATGAGCTGAGATAACAGTGCTCTGCGCAAAAACTTGAGCAATACATTACTCCCACTATTCACAACTGAATTGACAATAATATTATTTTTGTCAGTCTTTTTCATTTCTGATTGTAGTGACAGTGATGAAATTACCTATCAAAATGAAATGTAGACAGATCTGTTTCATTGCCCAAATAAATACCAATAGATATGTTTCACGGTATTTTGATTGTATTACAGAGTATCCATGGAGATATGCCAGTGCCAAAATCAACTCAAATTTTATTAAGTGGTTGTACTTTCCAGACTTCATCACAAATCCAAATCCGATGTTTCTCATTTGTGAGTACAGAAAATGTTTTGAAAGCATTACTATGAGGGACTGAATTCAGAAATAAGACATAACTGGTGTGTGGCAAACAGTGCTCTATCTGGATGTAAGTTTGCTCACTGAGCTGGAAGGTTCGTTTTCAGACATTTTGTCACCATACTAGGTGACATCATCAGTGAGCCTCTGGTGAAGCACTGGTGTTAGTGACCATTTTGATTTATGTGTTTAAGTTTTCTTGTGTCAGTGATGTCATTTCCTGTGGTGACATCAGTTTCTGTGGCATTTGCTGTGGTGATGTCATTTCATTCTTTTTCTCAGAGAGTGGTAAACATCAAGTAGCCACAAAAAGACATGACCCGCTCTGACTAGTATCTTTACATACAGATGAGGAAGGACACCACTTTGATTGGGACAACACATCTACCTAGGACAAACCAAACAGAGACACATGCAAGAATTCCTAGAAGCATGGCATTCCAACCAGAACTCTATCAACAAACACATTGACTTGGATGCCATTTACCACCCTCTGAGAAAAAGAACAGTAAATTACATCACCACAGGAACTGACATCACAACTTGAAATGACATCAACAACACAAGAAAACTTAAACACATAAATAGAGAGCAAGTCACTAACACCAGTGCTTAACCAGAGGCTCACTAATGATGTTACCTAGTATGGTGACAAAACACCTGGAAAAGAATCTTCCAGCTCAGCAAGCAAACTTACATCCAGAACCTCAACCTGAGCTACAAATCTTCTCAAAATGTGGTCTATCTTGCAGTGTTTTCTAATATATCTCCCATTTTTGTTTAATACCTTCTGCTTTTTCACATTCACGCATAATCTACTTGCATGCACAACAAAAAATCTAACTTCTACTATATGAACAAATACTTATAAACGTTTATTGCACAAATGTTGGGTTTAAGTTACGTTTGCAGGAGAATCGACGTTTCGGCCAGAAACGTCGATTCTCCTGTTCCTCGGATGCTGCCTGGCCTGCTGTGTTTTTCCAGCACCACATTTTTCAACCCTGGTCTCCAGCATCTGCAGTCCTTACTTTCTCTTCCTTTAAGTTACTTATAACATATTCACTGCTATTTTCTTTCAAATGTGAAAATATTTGAAATATTTTTTTCTGGTATTTATAATATATAATGGCATAGATTTGGTCAACTAAAATTGTCTTTTATTAGTCATTAGAGGCTAAATCTAAAGCACATCAAGTATCCCAAATTCCAGTTACAGGTCGTTCCAAATTGACAAAATCACTGTCACTTAAGAGAAATTTATTTTACTTTGAATGGCTGCAATGGCTTTAAAAGATAATTTAATATTTTAAATATTTCTGCACCAGTTCTGAAAATTGGCATTTTTACTTTTTCAACAACTGTAATAATTCAACTGTAATAACTGTAATATGAAATATTTATGAATTTCTAGCAACATATTTCTTAAGTTTTTAATATTCATCCTGCTAAGAAATTTCTTTTCACTGAAGTGTTGAAATTTTCTACATCCATGTTAAAATGCAAAAATGGGGAGCACAATCATTTTATTCTGCTAAATTTAATGTAGCCTCACAACAAATTTTCTGAAAGGGTGTATAACTTTATTTAAAATCAGACTGCACAGGAATGAAGAAAAACAAAAGTTGCATTGCCTTTTGACAATAACACAATGAAAATATTCATGGTTAACTAGGATAATTTACATGTTTCTGTAAATTCTATGAAACAATGTACGTTTCTGCTTCTTATCAGTCACTAGCTTGATACTTCATTCTTTCTACTTACAATACACCTGTTAAGTGCAAATCATACTATGTAATGCTAATGTTTATTTTATAATTTCAGAATTTTTTTTATCTGATACCTGCCAATATAGTTTATTTGATTGGATTTATTTCAGTAACTGAAGCTTGTTGACATACATTAGAGAAATTAACTCCACATACTTACACTGTCAAGAAAAGCAGATGAAGTTTATGCTTTCATGATGACTTAAGTATCTACGCAAGAAACATATCTCAATTGCAAAATGGTTTACACAAATACAAAATAATGATTTATCATCACAATCAATTAACAAAACATTAACTTGATGTGGAATACTTGGAACAGCAAGTAATAAGAGCTGGTGTCAGCCAAATAGTCCACTGATCCTGCTGCAGAATTAAATAAGGATGTGGCTGAATTTCTAAATAAACTGTTTGCAACATCTCTATTTTCCTTGATTTCATTTGTGCCCAAGTATTTGTTTATCACTGACTTGAATGTCCTCAATAACTGAATTTTCAAGTCTTTTGAGGTTGAGAATTATAAAGAATCACACCTCTGAGTGAAGAATTATCTTGTAAATTCCTTCTTAAATAGTTGACATATGATCTTGAGACTAATTCTGGAATCTCCAGCCAGGGTATTTAAGATTTTTAAAATGTTTTTAATCAACCTGCTTAGAGTTGCTATCACCACCTCTAGAGCAGGTGAAACTTGAACATGGGTCTCTTGGTCCAGAGGTAGGGACACTACCACTGCGCGACAAAAGCTCCCAGCCAGGGAATTAATCTGTCAATTTCTACCCAGTCAACACCTCTAAGAATTTTATATATTTTTTACATTGTGCAATTTTATAAGCTTCATTCAGTCTTTTAATCTCCAGTAAATATGAATCCATTCTGATGTGGGTTTTTTTTACCTGTGGTTTCTCATATTATTAGACTTAATCCCAGTGTGGGTTAGAAAGTGGAATGCTTAAAATAAAGACAATCTGTATGGGAGTGCAGACTGAAGTTCTTTTCACAACAATGAAAGGAAAATTGATTGCTATACTAGGTTGTCTCCTTAAAAAATCATATAATTTGTACCTTCAAATGTTGCAAGTACATGCAAATCTCTTTTTTACATAACAAATATCGTTCAAAATGCAAAAGTAAATATCAGATGTTTGTCTTGTTGATATATAGATGACTTCATGATGTTGCTGTGTGCATCACTGCAGTGGCAGGTATTCGAAGATGAAAACAGAGCTGCAGTGAGAATAGTTGCTGGGGATAATGTAGAAATTTGCAGAGATTTGGATGCAGCCACATTCAGTCAACATAATCCAGTGCCAGACTTTATTCATTGCAGGTAAAACATGAACCCTGATTACTATCTTTCATATTTAGTGAGAGATAAGTGTTTATTCTAGCAAGAGGTTTCACATGGTCCATATAATAGATCATATATTATGTTTGTTGTAACATAACGTTTCAAAATATGTATAAATCACCAGCAATTAAAATGAATGTTAATTCATGTTACAATCCTGTCCATACAATAATTACACTCTTGTGTACTTACACAAGAATTATTGATGGTTTGCAATCCTGTTAGCAATGGTCCATAATACCTTTATAAAGATGCAAATATTATTATCAAACCTGATGTTCTGCTGAATTGATGGAAAGGATGGATGAGCAAACATCAAGACCAAAGCAAAGTTGGCAGTGTAGTCATCCATTCTTGGCAAGGCTTATGCTTGAGCCATTTTGAGATTTGGACTCATTTTCATACTTCCAGTGATGTTTTTATTATAATACTAACCCTTATGCAGAAGCTATCTAAATCAACAGATTAAGTTGCAATATGGTATGCATCTCTTAATAATATTAGAATTATCTCCTGAAATGTAAAATCTTTCAAATATTTTGAAATCCTTAAGAACTTATATTCTAATTGATTTGGCAGTCTAGCTATTGAATTTATTTGCATTACATTTTACCTGCTATTATTGACCATCTTTAAATTCTGTTACAAGGTAAGATATTAAGTTAACCTGAAGTTTAACTTTCAAAAGTATAAACAAATAAAAGACAAGTTCAAGACTAATTTCAGGAAATAAAAGATGATTAATACCTGTAACAGTCTTTGAGATGATGCAGTGGACTCTTGAATTATAGATATTAAATATTGTGATTGGGGAATGCAGATTTCTGTGAAAAAAAAGCTAAAACAATGTATGTCCCTAATTGCCTGCCTCCTCTGTACTGATATTTATGATCTCATGATTGAAATTTCATTGTTTTCTTTCCTCAAAATACAGATCCTACCTGGATATGATCAAAGTCATTGGATTCAGTTACCTATTTTGGTTCGTACTTACAATCATCTTTATCACAGGAACAACACGAATCAGCATCTTTTGCATGGGCTACCTTGTCGCCTGTTTTTATTTCCTGCTCTTTGGTGGAGAGCTATTACTAAAACCTATTAAAATAATCCTCCAATATTGGGACTGTCTTATTGCCTACAATGTTTTTGTGATCACAATGAAGAACATTCTTTCTGTAAGTAGTGAATGACAAGCTTTATCTATAAGCAATTTTGAAGAATATTTTTATTTTGTTGTTGAAATATGTACCATTATTATTACATTGTTGAGGCAGTTATTTATTGGGGTAATTTCTTCAGATTGATCAATATTCCAAGTCAGGGCCGATTTTGCTGGAAAAGATGCAGGTTGAAATATTTAAAAGGTAGCAGTCAAAGGACCTCAGGCCTTGCAATTGGCAAGCAGGTTTTGAAGTCCTTCATGGTTGTAAAGAGCAGGGACTAGAGGGAAGATAAAGAAATGCCCACCGCTCTATACTGTGGGGTCCTTTCAAAGAGTTTAAAAAGGCTTAAATTACAATTGGGGACTGTATAACTGAAGATATAGATACAGTTTTCATAGAATCCCTACAGTGTGGGAATAAATTATTTGGTACAACAGGTCTACACCAACCCTCCGAAGAGCATCCCACCCAGACCCATATTACTCTCCATCTCCCCTGATTAACACATCTAGCCTACACTTCCCAAACACTATCAGCAATTTAGAATGACCAATTCACCTAACCCGCATTTTTGGACTGTGGGAGGAAATCAGAGCAAACCCATGCAGACATAGGGAGGATGTGCAAACTCCACAGAGACAGTGGCACTGAATCTGGGTCCCTGGCACTGTGAGGCAGCAGTGCTAACCACTGAGCCACCATGCTACCTGTGTTTCTGCCCTAAAAATATGAATCCTGAAGGTTGTGTTGTGTGACAGGTGCCAGAGTTTTGTTTTCATTCATGAGACGTGAGAATTGCTGGCTCAACCAGCATTTTTTTGTCCATCCCTAGTTGCTCCTGATATCTTGAACCCCTGCATTTCTTTTGATACAGATACACCCAAAATGATGCACGAGAGGGAATTCAAAGATTTTGACCCAGTGACACCAAAGGAATAGAATTATACTTTGTGGTCATGATAATCAGTGACTTAGAAGGGAGCTTGTAGGTGGTGGTGTTCCCATTTATGCACTGCTGTTGCTTTTCTAGATGGTAGTGGTTGTGGGTTTGGGAGGTGCTGTTTAAAGTTACTTTGTGAATTTCTGTAGGA
The DNA here is from genome assembly GCF_047496795.1 of Chiloscyllium punctatum. Taxonomy (NCBI): domain Eukaryota; kingdom Metazoa; phylum Chordata; class Chondrichthyes; order Orectolobiformes; family Hemiscylliidae; genus Chiloscyllium; species Chiloscyllium punctatum. Next base: position 17,311,960 of record NC_092743.1, read on the forward strand.
CATGTTGTAGATGGTACACACTGCTGCTTCTGAGTGTTCGTGGTGAAAAGAGTGGCAGCGGATATGATGCCAATCAAATCAGGAGGTTTGTCAAAGTTGTGAGCAGTGATCAGTCAAGGGATTGGACATGTTGCTATATGGTACTATGTTACGTCAATCTTTCACTTGTGTCATGTGTATATGCAGCAAACACTGAGTGTGCATTAACCAAATGACAATTCAAGTCAAAGAAATCACACTTCAGCCTGGGCACCTAGGCAAGAACCCAAGTCTAATTCAACAGTAGCCTGTGGCTTCAGTTCAGGCGTTTGGGTATCACCACTGGAGCACTTGGGATCAGGTTCAGGAATGTCTCTGCTTAGAAGGTGAGGATCCAAATGTCTGGCACCCTGCAATTTGTCTTGGCTCTTTCTGCCCAGTTGTTGTCTGTTTTCTCTGGGAATGAGACAAAGGAAAGAATTGAGTGAAATAAAAATGCTGAAACTGCCGGTACAGGTGGAAGAAAGGTGGTGAGGTGTGCAAGTAGACAGTGCAGCTGGCATGCAAGGTTGGTGGTGTGAGGAATTGGATTGGTAATAATAAGAGAAGATGTTGTTGCAGAAGTGAGAATGGTAGACTATAAGTAAGCATTGAAGCCATCCAGGGTTAGTGATGTTTGGGAATTGGATGAGTAAAAGTCGGAAGATGTTGCATGCAATAGTCTGAGTGGTAGAGTATGAGCCTTGGTGGGGGATGTATGCAGTAGCAGAGATAGAGTGAGTACAAGGTAGCAGAGAGGCAATGATGGCACTTACCCAGGCAGAGTGGAGGAAGTCAATGATTGTTTTCACACACTGTTTCTTCAGGCTGCTGAATTCCTATTGATTCGGGTGACAACTTTGGACCAGGATGGTAGAGTCTGGAGTCATGCCTCCTATGCTGGTCTTGTGGAAAGAGGATATCCCTCCTCTGTGCTATTGCATCCAACAGAATCTCTAGATCTCTCTCTAAAAAGCAAGATGTCAATTTTTGCTTGTCTGCCATGTTCAGGGAAAAGGTCACAAACTATGTAGAGCACTGTTTGACCAATGGTCTTTTAAAGGTGACACCAGTGCCAGGGATGCTGTGTAAGCACGTGTGGCTGCAGTTAGTGGGAGATTTAGGCTTGAAGGCAAGTCTGGCTCATAAATATAGATGACTGAAAGTACTTAAAAAGGACTTCAATTTTTGAAACATCAGGGAATTGAGAGCAATGAAAAGCTGGCATGAAAGAGGAATTGAAGCTTTGGGAAGATCAGCCATGATTTTATTAAATGGTGGGGGCAGGCTTAAGGGGCTGAATGGCCTACTCTTGCCATTGGTCAGAGCATTGAGGACAGGATTTGGGAGGTCATGTTGAAGCTGTACAGGATATTGGTTAGGCCACTTTAGGTATATTGCATGCCCTTCTGGTCTCCTTCCGTTTGGAAGGATATTGTAAAACTTGAAAGGGTTCAGAAAAGATTTCCAAAGATATTGGAGGATTTGAGCTACAGGAAGGGGTTGAATGGGCTGGGGCTGTTTTCCCTGGAGTTTCGGAGGCTGAGGGGTGACCTTGTAGAGGTTTATAAAATCATGAGGGGCATGGATAGGATAAATAGACAAAGTCTTTTCCCTGGGGTGGGGGAGTCCAGAGCTAGAGGGCATAGGTTTAGGTTGAGAGGGGAAACATATAAAGGAGACCTAAGGGTCAACCTTTTCAAGCAGAGGGTGGTATGTGTATGGAATGAGCTACCAGAGGAAGTGGTGGAGGCTAGTACAATTGCAACATTTAAAAGGCATTTGGATGATTATATGAATAGGAAGGGTATGGAGGGATATGGGCCGGGTGCTGACAGGTGGGACTAGATTGGGTTGGGATATCTGGTCGGCATGGACAGGTTGGACCGAAGGGTCTGTTTCATATCTCTATGACTCTAATGCCTGTTGTGGCTAGTATTTCTCTTGGCTTTTGTTATCCTTTTTATATGCTTTGCTGCAAATGTTTTGTCATCACTCCCCATCTCACCACGGCTGACTGCATATTCAAATATATCTTGAATACTCTTGAAAAAAGATACATTATTTGAAGTTTTTGTCTTGCATTCATCAGGACAATCCACAAGAAATATCGAAGTATAAGGAAATTAACATTTAAATTGAATGAAACAGGAGTGTTGATAAGTTAGCAAGTATATTCAGATTCCAAATATCCTGGAAAAGTGCAGTACCTCAAGAATTTGAACAACAGAAAAAGTCAGCTGTTTACAGTAGCAACACAAGTGGTGTTTTCACTAACAAGCTACTGAATGTATTCCTAACACACGAAGCTTCTAGCCGTATTTCACAAATTCCACAGAGACCAATTCCTCCAGCTATCATTTCCTGAACTACCTCTAAGGAAGAAGCCATAGGCCTTCAGAAGAAGTACCAGCAAGGCTAGCTTCTCCGCCATCCACCTGCTCAAATAATGACACCTTGACGCACAGTACAGCTATAATTGACAGCTAGCTAAGGAGAGAATGTGCAGGAGCAGGCAGTGGAAGTATTGCTGGAGACCAGGCAACTGCTCAGCCCCAGGCTGGTGATGATCTCATGGGTTAGCCATTAACAGCTTGTTAAAAATGCACAGTCTGACGCAGGAGCGGCAGACAGGTTTGACAGAGACACTCAGGAAGCTAGATTAATGGCAGTAGGTGTCCGCCAGTGGCCATCTATACTGTGCTGGCTTTTGCTTGCATACATATTGCTGTTTCTTTGTTTCATTGCTGATTCAGTGTTTACTAGGTATGTGTACAAATCTGCACTCCATTGTTTTAGCCATTGGTGTTCAGTATCTACAAGACAAGGGGTCAAAGGACCTTGAACTCACTCCAGATGTTCCTTCCTTACATGGATACGGAGAAGTTCCAGTTGAAACCCAGCTGGAAGATAATCCACATGCAGGTCTCTCAGTAATCTTCTCCTGAGACATCCAGAGATACCTGGGCCCTCAACCCTGACTGTGACCTTCAACCCTGTGGAAACTCAAGCAAAGGAGGGTGAGCCTGCACTTGGCCAAGGCATTCTCAAAATGTGTGGACCATCAAGTCACCAGAATCATTTGCCCAAAGCACTAAAACCAAAAGTCTTTTTTTTAGGGAAGGCTTACTTGACATCACTTGAGGACCCCATCATTACACCTAAACATATTAGGAAGGAAGAGAAAAGGAAAACCTTCGAAGCAACATAGATAGCATGGATGCTACTTCATTATAAATAGGATATCATATTTGTCAATATATATTTACATTGCTTCATTTACTGTGACTACGGTACAAGAATGAATCTGAAGAGACTAGCCATCATTAGCATCAAATGATGGAAAAATCATATTTGAAGGATTGCTATTCTTTCCATCTATGAGCCCTCTGTACTTTCATCTCATTATGAGGACAGCTTTTACTGGAATCTGCATCAGGAGGCTGCTACACATCTGCTGGAGACTGCTGCTGGTCCTGGGCTTCTAGATGGATGTGTACCTTAACCATTTTTGTGGTGCACATAGCACAGTGAACACAGCGATGACAATGAGGTCTGTGTATGGATACATTGTTGATGGTTCCAAAGAGGCAATATGGAGAATATCAAAAATAAAGCAGCTGTTCAGTATTGTGATGCATCAGCAGTTACAATACACACAAATAACAGTTGTCATTGAAAAAATGCAACAAAAAGACTTCTACCGAGGACTGCAGTAAGATGCCTCTACATGGACCTTTTATATAATAGACCTGGTTCAGATATGCGCTATTCTGGCTATACAGAGAGTGCAACAAAGGTTCACCAGACAAGTGTACTGTGCCAGCTGACCATAGTCCACCTTGACTTGACTAAGGTCTAAGATCATAAGATGTAGGAGCAGAAGTAAGCTATTTAGCCCGTTAAGGTCACTGCACTATTCAGTGAATTAAGGGATGATCTGATAATCCTCAACTCCACTTTTCTTCCTTTCTTCTATAAACCCTTACTGATTAAAAATCTGTCTATCAGCCTAGACAGCCCTCTGCAGTAAAGCATTTTCCAGATTCACTACCCTCTGTGAAAAGAAACTTCTCATCTTTGTCTTAAATGTTCGACCCTTATTCTGAGACCCTCATCCTAGACCCTCCCACAAGGGGAAACAACCTCTCTGCATGCATCTTATAAGTCCCCTATTTCAATAAGGTTGCCTCTCATTCTTCTAAACTCCAATGAATAAGGCTCAATCTACTCAACCTTATAGGACAGTCCCTTCATACCCAGTGTTAGGCTAATGAACCCTCTCTGGTTGCCTCCATCATCAGTATGTCTTTCTCTAGAGAAGGTGTCCGAATCTGTTCAGAGTATTCCAGCAATGGTCTGACTAGTGCCTTTTATAGCTTTAGTGAAACCTCCCTACTTTTATAGTCCATTCCCTTTGAAATGAAGGCCAACATTCTATTTGCTTTTCCATTACCTGTTTAACTTGGATGCTAACATTTTGTGCATGAGGACTTCCAATTCCCTCTGTTCTGTAACATTATGCAATTTTACTTCGTTCAATTAATATTCTGCTCCTCTATTCTTCCTGCCATTGTGCATAACCTCACATTTTTCCACATTATATGCCAAGATTTTGCTCACACCCTTAACCTATCTCTATCCCTCTGTGTCACTCTTGCCTTTTCACCTATTTTTATGGTCTCATGGCCTGTAGTCTTATTTCAAGTTTTTGTATATAGTTCTTCAAAATGGTGCTTGCATTGTTTTTCTTACCTCATCAGTGTCTACACTCTCATGCTGTTGTTTTTAGTCCCTTATAATGAGTAACACAAATCTCCTTTGCTTTTTCATACATTGGGTCAATCTGTGTTTGTCAATCCAATTCTTCAAATATATCTGACTGCTTCTTAAACCATTGTTCTCATGCCATTTCTGCTTATCTTTTTGCTTATTGTTCAAGTTTGTGTATTTCAGGTTGACTTCTTATTACTGATATTCTCTCATTTTTTCTTTCTTTCATCTTTTACAACACTGTCGTCATGACCCATGGATTCTACATCCTGTTACCTTAAAAGCACATGCTACTTAATCCTCTTCCTTGGCAGATTCTTTCATATGTTTCCATTACTGATTCATATTGGTGGTATTCTTAAGTTTCCGAGCTAGTGCTTCATTAACCCAAGTTACAGATTCTGTTTGCAATTTGTTTTTTTTCCCTCTGTCTCTCTAAGTACCATTGTTTTCTGTGTGTTCTATTTGCAGTCTTCTTTAGCTGGATTACCATTTCCACTTTCACAGGATTATGCATCTGTTCTAACTGATCCCCATATGATTGTTCGAGTCTCCCATGATCCAATAGGGCTTTTCACTCACATTCAATTCATTTTTTTTCTTTCCATTCTGTCATTTTTCATCAACCTCCTCATCTGGATTTTTACTTGTAGGCATATATATTTGAATGGTAGTAACATTCACACGTTATCCACGAGCATTGATGTATCTGAATCATATTTAATTTCACTCTCACATATTCCTGCATCCGTGTTGATTGAAATACTACTCTTCATTTTTTTCTCCTGTGATGAAATCATTTTCATTTCATCACACATAAAGTCACCTGATCCACCATATTTCATATAATCCAAGGACGTCGAATTTCTCGTTTTCTGTTGTTTCCTGATTTCCGCTCTCCAGCTTTCTTTATTTGATTGTTCATGTATCTTTTATTTCTATTCTTCTAATATTTCCAGATTCCGTTACATTGGGATTTTGGTGGGTGGTGAGCTGGGAATTCTCTCTCTTGCCAAGTAAAACAGCACCTATGCTATAAATGGAGTTCCCATCTATTAATGTTTATTTGTTCTGTTACCATTCTGAACCATTTTGTTGTCAAGTTGGATCCAAAGTTAACTATGTGAAAGGAGACAGAGGAGCATGGTGAAAGTATGTTTGTGTGGCTTGAGCCTGGTTGTAATGGCATTTCACAGAGATTATTTCTGGTCCCATATTTTTTGTGATATTCATAATTGATGTAGATGAAAATATGAGGGACATGATGAGCAAGTTTGCAGATGGCATAAGGATTGGTCGATTGGTTAACAGTGAGGAGGAATTTGTATATAAATGGATTGGTAAGGTGGCAGATCAATGGCAAGTGAAATTTAACCCTGACAAATTGTGAGGTGATGCAGTTTGGAAGAAGGATCAAAATAAGAAAGTATTCAGTGAATGGCAAGAGGAACAGAGGGATTTTAGGAGGCTGTCCATAAATCGCTGAAGGCGACAGGATAGATTAATAAGGTAGTTAAGGCATATAGGATGCTTGTGCTTGTCAGTTGTGGCATAGATTATAAGAGCAGGGAGGTCATATGTTGGAAGTATACATGACTTTAGTTAGGCCACAGCTGGTTTACTGTGTGTAGTTCTGGTCACTACACTCTTGAAAGAATGTGAATGGATTGAGTAGGGTGCAAAAGAGATTTACCTGGGTTTTACAACAGATATGTGGAAGCTGTTTAAGGAGCGCTTGTTGTGAGTGTTGGATAACTTTGTCCCACTGAGACAGGCAAGGAATGCTAAGGTGAAGGAGCCTTGGATGACAAAAGCAGAGGAGCTTCTTGTCAAAAGGAAGAAGGAAGCTTATTTACGGTTGAGGAAGCAAGGATCTGGCACAGCTTTAGAGGATTACGGGGTAGCTAGGAAAGAACTCAAAAATGGACAGAGCAGAACCAGGAGGGGGCACAAAAATGCCTTGGCAGGAATAATTAAGTAAAACCTAAAGTCGTTCTACACATACGTGAGGAATATGAGAATGATCAGAGAGAGGATAGGGCCAATTAGAGATAGTGGAGGGAACTTGTGCCTGGAGTCTGAAGAGGTAGAGGAGGCCCTAAATTAGTTTTTTGCTTCAGTATTCAGGAGAGAGAGGCACCTCGTTGATAGTGAGAACACGGTGGATCAGGTTAATAGGGTTGAACGGATTGATATTAAGGAAGTAGATGTGCTGGAAATTCTGGGAAGCATCAAGACAGATAAGTCCCCATGACCAGACCAGATATATCCAAGTTTACTATGGGATGTGAGGAATGAGATTGCTGTGCCTCTGGTGATTATCTTTATATCCTCACTCTCCACGGAAATAGTACCCGCTGATTGGAGGGAGGCAAATGTTGTTCCTCTGTTCAAGAAAGAGAATAGGGAAATTCCTGGGAATTACAGACCAGTAGGTCTTATGTCTATGGTAAGCAAGGTACTGGAAAGGATTCTGAGAGTTAGGATTTGTGACTATTTGGAAAAACATAGTTTGGTTAAAGATAATCAGCATGACTTTGTGTGGGGCAGGTCATGCATCACAAGCCTTATTGAGTTCTTTGAGGATGTGATGAGACAAGTTGATGAAGGCCAAGCAGTGGATGTGGTGTACATGGATTTCAATAAGGCATTTGATAAGGTTCCTCACAGTAGGCTAATTTAGAAAGTGAGGAGGTATGGGATACAGGGAAATCTCGCTGTCTGGATACAGAATTGGCTGGCCAAAAGAAGACAGCAAATGGTAGTGGATGGAAAGTGTTCCACCTGGAGGTCAGTGACTAATGGTATCCAGCAGGGATCTGTTCTTGGGCCTCTGCTCTTTGTAATTTTTATAAATGACATGGATGAAGAAGTGGAAGGGTGTGTTAGTAAGTTTGCAAATGACAGAAACGTCAGTGGTGTTGTAGGTAGAGTCAAGGACTGTTGCAGGCTACAGCAAGACACTGACAAGATGCAGAGCTGGTCTGACAAATGGCAGATGGGGTTCAACCTGAATAAATGTGAAGTGATTCATTTTGGAAGGTCGAATTTGAATGCTGAATACAGGGTTAAAGACAGGATTCTTGGCAGTGTGGAGGAACAGCAGGATCTTGGTGTCCATGTACATGGATCCCTCAAAATTGCCATCCAAGTTGATAGGGTTGTTAAGAAGGTGTATGGTGTTTTGGCTTTCATTAACAGAGGGACTGAGATAAGAGCCAGAAGGTTTTGCTGCAGCTCTCTCTAAAACCTGGTTAGACCACACTTGAATATTGTATCAGTTCTGCTCGCCTCATTATTAGGAAGGATGTAGATGCTTTAGGGAGGGTACAGAGATTTACCAGGATGCTGCCTGGATTGGAGGGCATGTCTTATGAAGAGAGGTTGAGTGAGCTCGAGCTTTTCACACTGGAGAGAAGAAGGGAGGTGACTTTATAGAGGTGTACAAGGTAATGAGAGGCATAAGTAGAGTAGATAACCAGAGATTTTTCCCCAGGGCAGAAATGGCTGTCACAAGGGGTCATAACTTTAAGGTGATTAGGGGAAGGTATAGAGGAGATGTCAGAAGTAGGTTCTTTATGCAGAGAGTGGTGAGTGTGTGGAATTCAGAGGCAGTAGGGACATTTAAATAACTGCTGGACAAGCACATGGACAGCAGTAAATTGAGGGGTGTGTAAGTTTGGTTAATCTTAGATTAAGATAAATGCTCAGCACAACACTGTGGGCTGAAGTGCCTGTACTGCGCGGTATTGTTCTATGTTCTATGAGGTGAAGCATTTCAACTATGGAGAGAGGCTGAATAAGCTCAAATTGTTTTCTTTGGAGTCAAGATTAGAGTGGTGCTGAAAAAGCACAGCAGGTAAGGCAGCATCCGAGGAGCAGGAAAATCGATGTTTCTGGCAAAAGCCCTTCATCAGGAATGAGGCTGGGAGCCTCCAAGGTAGAGACATAAATGGGAGGGGACTAGGGCTGAGGAGAAAGTAGCTGAGAGTGCACTAGGTGTAACTTACCACCTCTTCCTCTGCTACATTGATGACTGCATCAGCGCCACCTCGTGCTTCCACGAGGAGGTTGAGCAGTTCATCAGCTTCACCAACATATTCCACTCCAACCTTAAATTCACCTGGACCATCTCTGACACCTCCCTCCCCTTCCTGGACCTCTCCATCTACATCAACGATGACTGACTCAACACTGACATTTTTTTTACAAACCCACCGACTCCCACAGCTACCTGGATTACACCTTTTTCCATCCTACCTCCTACAAAAATGCTATCCCATTTTCCCAATTCCTCCGCCTCCGCCATATCTACTCCCAGGAGGACCAGTTCCACCACAGAACACTCCAGATGGCCTCCTTCTTTAAAGACCATAATTTCCCCTACCACACGGTTGAAGATGTCCTCCAACGCATCTCATCCATGTCCAGCACCTCCATCCTCAAACCACACGGTCCCCACCCCACCAATCTCTGCATAAACCGCATCATTCGCCAACATTTCTGCCACTTACAAAAATGGACCCCACCACCAGGGATATATTTCCCTCACTACCCCTATTTCCTTTCCACAAAGACCGTTCCCTCTGTGACCTGGTCAGGTCCACACCCCCCAACAACCCACCGTCCCCTCCTGGCACCTTCTCCTGCTACTGCAGGAATTGTAAAACCTGTGCCCACACCTCCCCCTCACCTCCGTCCAAGGCCCCAAAAGAGCCTTCCACATCCGTCAAAGTTTCACCTGCACTTCCACAAATGTCATTTCCTATATCCATTGCTCCCGATGCGGTCTCCTTTACATTGGGGAGACAGGATGCCTTCTTGGAGAGCGCTTAAGGGAACATCTCCGGAACACCCACATCAATCAACCCCACCACCATGTGGCCAAACATTTCAACTCCCCCTCCTATTCAGGCAAGGACCTATGTCCTGGGCCTACTCCACTGCCACTCCCTCACCACCTGACTCCTGGAGGAAGAAAGCGTCATCTTCTGCCTCGGAACACTTCAACCCCAGGGCATCAATGTGGACTTCACCAGTTTCCTCATTTCCCCTTTCCCCCCCCCCCCCCCCCCCCCACCTTACCCCAGTTCCAACCTGCCAGCTCAGCACGGTCCCCATGACCTGTCCTACCTGCCAATCCTCCTTCCTACCTATCCGCTCCACCTTTCTCTCCAACCTATCACCTTTATCCTCACCTCCATTCACCTACTGCACTCTTAGCTACCTTCTCCCCAGCCCCATTCCCCTCCCATTTCGCTCTCCACTCCGGAGGCTCCAGCCTCATTCGTGAAGAAAGGCTCCTGCCCGAAATGTCGATTTTCCTGCTCCTCCGATGCTGCCTGACCTGCTGTGCTTTTCCATCTCCACTCTAATCTTGACTCTGATCTCCAGCATCTGCAGTCCTCACTTTCACCTTGTTTTCTTTGGAGCAGAGAACATCAAAGGGAACCTGAGAGAGGTGTATAAGAGTATGAGGGGCATGGACAAGGTGAATAGCAAGTAGCTCTTTCCCCTGAGTCTAAAGGCGAATAACAAGGGAACATAATTTTAAGTGGAAAGAAGTTTAGAGGGGTTTTGAGAAAATAAACCTTTTTACACAGATCTGGAATACACTAGTTGAGGCTGTAAACCTCACAACCTTTGAAACATATTTGGATGAGCATTTGGAATGTCATAATATTCAAGGCTAAAGGCCTAGTGCAGGAAAGTGGAACTAGTTTAGGTAGTAATATATTTTTGGCAGTACAGACTCAGTTAGCAGAAGGGCCTTTTCTGAATTTTATCATGCTATGATTCTCGTGTGGCTGCTAGTATAGACTGGGTCATGAAAAAGCTCAAGGCTAGAATAGAAAAGTTTTGTTTTCCAAGTGAATCAAGAGTTTGGAGGAAAGCAGAGTATGTAGATAGGGCCATAATCAGGTTTGTATAATTCTATTGAATGGTCAAACAGGCTCAATCACACCTCATTTTTCTAAATTCTGATGACTACTCTGTTCATCCATTCTTGATAAATCAAGTCCTTCATCCCAGGAATTTGTCTCATTTGCCTTTTGAACTGTCACCAATGTCACTATATCCTTTCTTCAATATCGAGGTCAGAACTGTGTACGCTACTCCAGATTTGACCTCTCAAATGCACTGCACACTTGTAAAAAATTCCCTATTTTTAAAATCCAATTAGCAGTGAAACTTAAAATTCCATTTGGCTTCTTAATTACTTGCTGTACCTGTGTACTTTTATGCACAAGAACACCCAGATCCCTTTGTGCTAAATGTTTACACTCTATTTAAATAGTAGTCCTTCTTTGATTCTTCCTATCAAAGTACATGATCTCACATTTTCCTACATTAATGGCATGCTAAATTTTTGCCTATTCACTCAATCTATCTGAATCTCTCATATCCTAATCACAATGTACCCTCCCACCTATTTATGTATCTTCAGTAAATTTAGAAGTATAACATTTTGCCCTTCCTCTAAATCATTAATACAGATTGTAAATAATTTGGGCCCGAGGACTGAAATGTGTGGCACTCTACTAGTTACATGTTTCAAATCTGAAAATGACCTTATAATCCTGCCTGTGTCTTCTGTGTCAAGCAATTCTCAATCCATTCTACGACATTACTCCAAATTGTGTGAATTCTTACCTTACGAAATAAATTTTCAAATGACATATTTTTGAATATCCTCAAAAAATTCAAGAAAATTTGTCAAACATGACTTTCCTTTCACACACTCATGTTACCTCTGTTTGCAATAAGCTTTTCTAAATGCCCTTCTACTTCTTCCTTAATAATGGATCTTCACATTTTCCTAACAGATGTTTGGCTAACTGGCCTGTAATTTCCTGCTTTCTGTCTCCCTTCCATCTTGAACAGCTGCAAGCAACATATTTGCTTTTTCCAATCCGCTGCAACACTCCTGGGATCTGATGAATTCTAAAATATTTTGGACAATGCCTCCACTTTCTCTGAAGCCACGTCCTTTAAAACAGCTTTTATCAAAGGAGCTATATGGCCTCCTTAGGGGCCATTGGCACGTTTGAAGGGGGCCACAGACTGAAAACTGAGTGAAGGGGAGCCCCAAGAGTTTATGGGGGCCCTGGTACCTGAACCAATGAAATACTCATGCCGAATCTCATTTGTAGCCCGATATTATGAAACTTGCAGAAAAGCACCAAGCTCAAGGATCGCATTAGGTCTGATAGATGTTTAATTTCATACAGTTTTGTCCAGTATGTCGGAATGTTCAAGTTTTCTTGGTGTTCAATAATAAATGATTTTCTGTCCATCTGTTTGAAAGGTTGGCTCTGGAACATGAGAAGAGCTCCTAGGGGAGCTGTGGTCAAAAAACTGTTGAGAATCACTGCTTTAAAACACTTGGAGGCAGGCCATCAGGTCCTGGCAGCTTGTCTGCCTTTAATCCCATTAGTTTGTCAAATGATTTGTCCATCATAATAGCAACCATGGGAAGGGTTTTCCTCCTATTAACAGCTTGTTTGTCTGTTACCTTTGGGATATTTACGTGAATAATCTGCAATCTCCCTATTCCTCATTATCATTTACCCAGTTGCATCCTCCATAGGTCCCACGCTTCCTGTAGCTTCTGTCCTTCTTAATGTATATCGATGTTGTTTATTTTTATATTTCTTGCCAATTTACGTTCAGAATCAATTTTCTCCTTATTTATGTCTTTTTAGTCATCGGGTATTTGTTCATAAAACAATTCCCAGTTGTATGGCCTACTGCTAATTTTCACCACTTTGTAATACTTAAGTTTGATTGGGTACTCTCATTGACTGCCTTTAACCACAGGCAGTTCATTGTTCTCATCTTATTTGAGTTGAAGACTCTGGTTTGAGACCTGAGTTGCTGTCCCTCAAACTGAGTTGGAAATTATATAATGTTGTGATTGCTACCTGCAGAAGATTAGCCCGTTTTGAGAAGATTTGTAGCTCAGGTTGAGGTTCTGGATGTAGGTTTGCTCGCTGAGCTGGAAGGTTCACTTCCAGACGTTTCGTCACCCTAGTGGGCATCCAGGCAAAGCACTGCTTTCTATTTATATGTTTGGGTTTTCTTTGGGTTGGTGATGTCATTTCCTATGGTGACGTCATTTCCTGTTTTTCTCAGGGGTTGGTAGATGAGATCTAACTCGATGTGCTTGTTGATAGAGTTCTGGTTGGAATGCCATGCTTCTAGAAATTCTCGTGTGTGTCTCTGTTTGGCTTGTCCTAGGGTGGATGTGTTGTCCCAGTCGAAGTGATGTCCTTCCTCATCTATATGTAAGGATACTAGTGAGAGAGGGTCATGTTGTTTTGTGGCTAGTTGATGTTCATGTATCCTGGTGGTTAGTTTTCTGCCTGTTTTTCCAATGTAGTGATTCTTACAGTCCTTGCACGGTAATTTGTAAATGACATTAGTTTTGTTTGTTGTCTGCATAGGGTCTTTCAAGTTCATTAGCTGCTGTTTTAGTGTGTTGGTGGGTTTGTGGGCCACCATGATGCAAAGAGGTCTGAGGAGTCTGGTAGTCATTTCCGAGATGTCTTTGATGTAGGGGAGAGTGGTGAGGCTTTCTGGACGTGTTCTGTCTGCTTATTTGCGTTTGTTGCTGAGAAATCGGTGGACTGTGTTCATTGGGTTCCCATTCTTTTTGAATACATGGTATAGGTGATTTTCCTCTCCTCTGCGTAGTTCCTCTGTGTTGCAGTGTGTGTTGGCTCATTGAAATAATGTTCTGATGAAGCTTCGTTTGTGGATATTGGGATGATTGTTTCTGTAGTTCAATATTTGGTCCGTATGTGTTGTTTTCCTGTAGACGCTGGTTTGAAGTTCCCATTGGCTGTTCGCTCTACTGTGACATCTAGGTTTGGTAATTTGTTGTTGTTTTCCTCCTCTTTCGTGAATTTTCTGCCAGTAAGGGTATTATTGATGGTCTTGAAAGTTTCCTCTAATTTGTTTTGTTGAGGATGACAAAGGTGTCATCCACATAATGGACCCAGTTATGGGATACTCGTGTCTGTGGAGTTGTTTCAATCATCCTGTCATCACATCTTCATAATAGCTATCAAGACATAGTCATTTATTTCTATTTATGCCATCAGCTTACCTGTCTTGTCACAAATGCTATATGCATTTCAAGAAAGAGCCTTAAGCTTGACTTGTTAATGTTATTACTTACTCTTGTTCTAATCTCTGTTGCACTCTTCTGTGTATATTTTCACCCCTTTTCTGTCACATTTGACTGTCATTCACCTCTTCACAAAGTTACAATAGTGCTCTCTTGTTTGTTTTGATTTTTCAATTGAACCCTCCCCACACTAATTATATAACAGACCTATCTGCATCCCTAGTTATATATACCTGTCTCACATATCTATTTGGATGTGTCTGTTAGGCTTCTTAGCTTGCTTTCTTAGCTCTCACTCACATTACACTTACTTGGATACTCACAACATCTCTGCATTGCCTTTGCAATGTTCTTCATTCAGAACTTATAAGTGTACGGCATTTCTACCTTCCCTTATTAGCACAGACAGAAAGCCAGGCAGCTTAACATGCTCACCAGTGCTGAACAATCAGTTTGGGGAGGAAAGGGGTGGACATACATTTCAAACTGCTGTGGAACCACACAAGAATTTTTGTTTGAGCGTGACCTGTTTATTGTACTGTTGGATTGCTGTGCATAAGTTACAAGGATTGTATACTCCCGTCATTGAGGTCTATCAATGGTCAGTTTTTCACTATCAATTCTTCTTTCAGTGAGTTATATTTAATACAGCCCAGCCCATTCTCTTGATTGGAATCCTTGAGTTCTCTCTGATGTCCATATTCCTGTTCCAGAATACTTATGAATAGAAAACTAGATCTTAAAATTGTATTTCATGAGAATTGATTGACTCAATGGCTGAAGAGGGTTACCAAAAATGCAATGCACAGAAATTAAACAATGTGTTATGTGAGACAAATCATATGTGTAGAGGTTTGTTGTTGACTGATAATATATTTAAAGAATTGAAACCATTTCATATTTAAGTGCTGTGAGCACCAAAGCACATTAAAAATGTATTCTTAAATATTTATTTCTATTCCAGATAGGAGCATGTGCCTACATCAATTCTTTAATTTTGAAAAGCTGTTGGTTAATCCAAACATTTGGTCTCGTTTGTACTGTTAAGGGCTATGACCAGCGTAAGTATTACATTTTGTTTTTTATTGTACAAAATATATTTACACCAAAGAAATACATTCTCCAAAATGTTTGAGGTGGCAAATTAGTACCACAAATTAAGATAAATGTTTACAATGAAGGATGTCTTCTCATTTACATTAATGAGAGTCAAGCACTCGCACAGCACAAAAATAATGAGATTGGGATCCTTTAGTTTAGTGCCATTAAACCTTTATACGCTTCAGTGGAAAAGCTTAAAGCAGAGAGACTACTTGTATTGGGTAGCCAGCATTCTGTCAAGAGCTTAAATTCCAATCTGCAGAGTACAGTTGATGGAGCTCCTATTACTAATTTCTGTTGATCATATGAACCAGGCTTGCCTCCGAGACAAAAAGAGAACCTTCTTCTCCTTGTGGCATCTTGGACTCTTTGCTCTTGCAGAATACCTGCCCCAGTTTCTCTTCCTGGTTCTATAGCCAATGTCAAAGTCTTCACTTTGGACTATTCATGGCTGTGGCTGTGTCTCTTTCACACTGTAACTTACATGTCCTGGGATTCTGCTTCTTGCTATTGCTTTCTCTCCTATTCTTGTGGCTTCCATCTCTGCCCATTCTTCTCCAACCTGTATTCCAAGCTTCAAGCTCTACCTCAAGTCTGTCAAGGGCATCACTTTGTGTCCCAAATGGGGCTGAAGTGGCCAGCTAAATCCCTTGCCTGATGGCCTCCTGGGCCAAGGATCTCTATTGGCGGACAGCTTGTGTCTGACAGTGAATGCTGGGCCCAGTAGCTGCACCCTATGATGAAATCAGAACTTAGGACCCACACAAGTCTCAAGATGAAACTTAGAGTTGCATTCTGTGCAAAATGTAAAAGAGTTTCATAATCTTTATATCTGCATGTAGAATTATGTAAATTAACCTCCAAAATTAATCAAATTGACATTGCTTGTACAGTACAGGATTATCACGTGGATAGTAAATAATTTTATGCATTGTCATATCATTGATCCACTGCTAATAAATTAACCGTACTGCATTGGGAAATCTAATACTCTGAGTCTGAATTGCGAATGAAAAATTTTCTAAGTTCTTCTATGATAAACTAGATTTCTTAGAGTCACCACAATTTGTGATCACATATTTTACATATTCATCAGCCTCAATGATAATTTTTTTTAATGTCCAATTTACTTTTGTTCATGCTCATTTGAAATTAAGCTAAATTTGGCATAGTGGATTGGTGCTTAATGTGATACAATGAGATCTGTTGTACATTCATGCCAGGCTATACTTGGACATTATAAATTTGCTAAGTCCAAAATTGGAAAGAATTTTAATTCTTGGTTTGGTTGTCCTCCAGATCAATAAAAAGGGAAGGTTTTAGCCTTGCTTAAATATGCAAAGTGGCCACATGTGCCTGAATGTTAACATTTCACTAAAAATAATGATGCATTTAGAAAACTTTAAAAATGTATAAAATTTAGCATAAGAAATAGAAAACTGATTACTTCTATAATTATATTTTGATTTATTTCCTTGTTGAAATAATATCCTCTTTTCTAGCCCCTGCTGAGAACCTTACAAAATGTCCATTGCCTAAGGATGAAGCGGGCATTATATGGGACAGTATATGCTTTTCTTTTCTGTTGCTACAAAGGAGGGTTTTCATGAGTTATTACTTCTTGCATGTAGTAGCAGACATAAAATCTGCTCAAATTCTCGCATCAAGGTAGGTTAAAAAAGAATAAATATTCATAGAACCATATAAAATCATGAGACATGAACCATTTATAGAATTAGCATTTAGTTAATACTATTACTAAAATGACCATATTATAATTCATTTCCACCCAGTTATTTTCCAAAAAAGTAAATTTTTATTGCCATTCATTATTAAGTTAATGCTTTTTTTTGTATCTGTTCAGTTCTTTTCTTTCAATTATTTGAATATGGTTTAGTTATTATCTTTGTTTAAATATGGTTTGCTATGGTGCTTATTTTATGTCTTATTTTAGAGGTGCAGAGCTATTTCAAGCTACAATAGTAAAAGCTGTGAAAGCTAGACTCGAAGAGGAAAAGAAATCAATGGATCAACTTAAAAGACAGTAGGACCACATTTTAATTAATTATTTTTATGAATACACCTTTCCATGTCACTATTCTGAACTTACTTGAGTATGGCAAGATTAATACCATTGATTTGTGAATTTGTTGATTGGTTGTATGTGTATATTTTTCTTTATTTTGAATAGGATGGATCGTATCAAAACAAGACAACAAAAATATAAAAAAGGCAAAGAGAGAATGCTCAGTTTGACACAGTCATTAGATGCACAGGGTCCTCAGGTGAAGCAGGAAGATGATGATGATGACGATGAAGGTATTTCAACATTGGCAATGTCAAGCCATAAGACAAAACACATTTTGCATGCTTATTAATTCCATTATTGACCAATGTTATTTATGTTATATCACAGGTCATGATTGTCATGGATATACATTATGGTCATCCCCTTAATATTTCAAAATTTAGTTATAGAATTTAAACCCACCATTAATTAACAATTATGCATAGAAAAATTGAATTTTCATCTGTACTAATTTAATTTGAGTATAAGTTCCTGATGCAGCATTCTAATTTACTCCCATTTGTTGATTATGACCTAGGACAACCAACCAGAGGAGCACACTGGCTGGTCACCTGTATCCACAGCAAAAATGCAGCCACAGTAGGCTAGGCTACTTCCATTTGGCCAGCCAGCTGCACCAGGATATCTGTTTGTCATGCTGCAGTTCACCAGCTATGCACTGTTAGGGCTGGTACTTCTAACTTTCCCAATCACTATCAAACTAAAAGCATATCTGGAGTGGCAGAGGGTTGGGATCATGGAAGTCAGAGGTAGGTAGCAATAAATCAGATTATTTTAGTGGGGTGTTGGAGGAACATTGCTGCCAATGGAACTGATAGAAGCATAACAATCTACACATTGATTAATTAAAATCTAAAGTGGAAACACTTTTCTCCCGGCACAAAAATAACATGGGAAAGGTGGCCCAACTATGGCTAACGGTGGAAATTCAGGTTAGATACACATAAATTGGCCAAAAAAAAAGCAGCAGACCTGAGGATTGGGAACAGTTTAAATTTCATCAAACGAGGACAAAGGGAGAGATTAAAAGGGTGGAAATACAGAATGTGAGTAAGCTTATAGGGAAGATACAAACTGATTGTAAAAGCTTCTGTATATATGTGAAGAGAAGAACTCAGCTTGCTAATTACCTGCAAATTGATTTTGTATTGCTGATTGATCCTTTGTGACCTCTGTCCAATCATGCCTGGAGGTTGAGTTTTTAAAAAGTTTGAACCAAAAATTTTTTAAAAGTGAGCACGTTCATCCTGCAGTACGAGTACATGAAATCTTCCTAAGTTAAAATGGACATCCTGTCAGAAGAGAAGTGTTGTTAGGAGTCTATACTGAATCTTCCATTTATGTGAAAATACTAGAAGTTGAGACTGGCCACCCCAAATAGAAATTTCATTTCCCAGCATTAATATCATAGGCTTTGTATTCACAAATTCACAAAGAAACATTACATTTGCACAATTCAGTTCAACTATTATTAAAAAGTAAGTAATTTTCATAGTATTCTTTCCAGGTTGAATTTTATTTTCAACACAGTATATCTGATCTGGAGAAGCAAGCAACCTATCCTGCCATAAAGGAACCAAAGAGATTTTCTTCTCAGTAATTTCAAATAATTATTTAGTCCATTGTCTTCATAGCAATATATTTCTTACCTAATCATCAACATAAAGGAGTATTTCATTAAATTTTGTCAAAGACAATGTTCAGTAGTAATTATTTGTGAAGCCAAAAAGCACATGTAGGCCTAGGTAGCTGAGGACAATGAAAAGCTCTAATTTAATCAAAAACCACTGAGACAGAAGATTAAAAGGAATAAAGTTGGTACTGCTGTATGATCTGAAAGTATACAATACGCTTCACTTGATGTGCAATGATTTTATGTAAAATTCTAGCGGAGATGCTTTGATAAATGATTTGGTAGATGTTGTAATAATTTATTACAACCAATTAATAATAATTTTATAGTGAGAATAATTCATAACCATACCTTACCAGTAATGTTGTAGCATACAAAATTGTGACCAAAATCAACACAGCTTATAATTATGAGCCTTGTGTAGGAATGTCAGTTTCCCAATGCAGAATTATGGGAACTTCTTTCATTTTGTTGATACATCATTCACCATAATGAAATGTAATGCATCTGTGCTCGATGCATTACTCTTTTTTTTATAATCTTACCTGATAATTGGTGGCATTTCCTCGTAACAAATGGGTATCATACGTAAGGCTTTTTTTTCTGTTTTGAGTTTTAATTAAATTTTAATCTAAGGAACAGATCAAGGCATTCGATATAAGCTAGAAAAATATTGGCTTGACGTTCCACTGGAGAATCATTATAATCTGTGCAGTGGACAGTAAATTTGGCTAGGATATAAACAATGTTGCACCTGATCCTATCAGATTTCCAATAGGCAAGTTAGATTAAAATTACCTCCCTGATCAATAACCTTTGCTGAAAATATGTCTTGATGCCAGAAGAGAGTAAGGTTTGAACTTCTTTCTTTAAACTCTAATAATGAATAACCTGCTGCCACTCTCACTAAGGATTCCACATGAATAGCTACTTTGCTGAGGTAGACTGTAACCACCTTTGAATCCTGGGAAACATTAAAACTCACTCAAAACTCATACAGTTAAGAGTTAAATTCAAGCCTCATAGATATTAAACAAATTAAATAATTACTGGCCCAGAAAATGAATCCCATATTCCATGAATGAATAAAAAGCAAAACCCAATGCGAGAACTGGGAAAAGGGAAAAATATCAGTAAACAACTGGAGTGCAATTCACAAGTTTTATTGTCATTAACAAGTGTGCATCCAGTTTAAAACTTTATTTTAGAACTACTTTTTGATTGCTTGTTTTCAATTTTCATTCATTTGCTCTTGTCACTACATGCTATCTTGGTAGCCAAAAGCTTAGGAAATACTGGTGATGCTACTGGTTGACAAATGTTTAACAAATTTGTAAAGCATTCCTCTGCCCACTAAGTTAATGCAGTGTTAAGCTGTTTATTTTAAGTGTGTATTGTATCTGTTAAAATATGATGTTCAGGAATGTCTCATTAATTGCCAACAATAATTGCTAGGCTAATATTAACAGTCAATATTTTAATAAGTTGCTTGAATTTACATTTGTCTGGAGGTGAAATTAGTTGAACTAATGTCAAATTAGTTAAGTAGCACTGGTGAATTTAGTGATACTCCAAACTGTTACAACACAGGATAACCCCTTCTGCTAATTTAAACCAAATACACAGAAGAGCTCATCTCACCTCATAATCTGTTTACCTATGAGTGACAGAACTACCCAAATTCCACTATTTAAAGAGAAATTTTAACAATTTATTCTTTAACTCCAAAAGAGAACTTAAAACAACAAATATCTACAACTGTCAGCTCCTTTCTGTTAAAATTTATTATCTACCTCCCACTCAATACCAACATACTGATCCAATAAAGTCCCTATAAAATGTACAGCAAATCAATCTTCAAAACTATTTGTCATCTTCAGGTGTCAAACATCCTCTGTCTGCAGATTTCCTCTGGGTGATCTTTGGTCTTCTGCGGCAAAGATGTTTCATATGAAGACGATACCTTTTAGAGAAAGGGTCCACAGGCAGCCTGTTGATAGCAGTAGGTGTTCTTTGTCTCTGGCTAACTGTTCAAAATGCCTGCTTTTTATACCCTGAAACATTAGATCATTTCATTGGTTTGATGTTGTCAAAACAGTAAAATTCAAATTTGATTGGGCTTTAGTAATTTAAGCTGATTGGTTGAATTTGAATGGTTTTGAAAACAACTCATTATCTGAGTTACAGCTCAAATGTTGCACCTTCAAATTGTCCAGTGCACTTTTTGCCTGCAGTCAGTCACATGACAGGTGCTTGCCAGCCTTTCAATTTCCCCTCTCTCTTAAAGGTACAGTACCCACCTTTAACTCCACAACAATGACGTTAGGGAATGTCACATTAATTGCTAACAATAATTGCTAGGCTAACATTAGCACAGTTAATATTTTAATAAGTTGCTTGGATTCACATTTATCTGGAGGTGAAATTAGTTGAACTAATATAAATTCGTCAATTAGCACTGGTGAATTTAGTGATACCTTCTTTCTCTTTCAGTAAAATAAACAGACTTTTATTAAAAGGTTTTACAAAAACCAGTTGACAAAATCGATAATTTTGGCATTGATCTGAAGTGCAACAAAAGAACAATAAAATTCACAATGTAATAGCATAGAAAATCTCACTTTTTTTGGAATAAAACAAGAAACTGCAGATGTTGGAGATCTGTAATAAAACAGAA
Organism: Chiloscyllium punctatum; assembly: GCF_047496795.1. Taxonomy (NCBI): domain Eukaryota; kingdom Metazoa; phylum Chordata; class Chondrichthyes; order Orectolobiformes; family Hemiscylliidae; genus Chiloscyllium; species Chiloscyllium punctatum. The sequence continues at coordinate 17,333,384 of NC_092743.1, forward strand.
ATTGCTGGCAAAACTCAGTGTGTCTGGCAGCATCTGTGGAAAAAAAGCAAAGTTAACATTTCGAGTCCAGTGACTCTTCATCACATATGCTGCCAGAACTATTGAGTTTTGCCTATTTAATGGAAGACTGTTAGTACATTTGAAGTATACGAAAATGTAATATGTGTGTTGTGTTGCTTATTTACAGTTTAAAATTATTGCAGCAGAGAGCCCATGCCTCTAGCTATGATCCTATCTCTGACAGAAAGTATACATTTTGCAAGTCAAATCAGACAACAAGTGTGTTAGAAAGATCACTAAACCATGCATGAACTTTATTATGTTATGACACAGTAAAACATGGGTACATCTTTTTGTTAGCTGTTCATAGAATTCACCAGGTAATATGCACAAAAGTTGGTAATTGAGCTAACAGTGCATCCACCGGTGGAATGTAGTGCTGGAAAAACACAGCCGGTCAGGCAGCATCTGAGGAGCGGAGAGTCGACATTTCGAACATAAGATCTTCATCAGGAATTCCTGTGCTGTGCTTTTCCAGCATCATACTTTTTGACTCTGATCGTGGACATGTGCAGTCCTCATTTTCTCCATCCACCGGTGGAGTTGAAGTTGGAGTTGAAGTTGCCATTGTACTTTCTGTCTCTGTGACTGAGTTTATTATTTTAATTGAAAAGGAAGAGTTGCAAATGGATGTGTCACTGGTTCATTTACCTCAGCTCAATTGTTATGGACAGAAGAATAAAAACATTCATTATTCTTGGGCAACTCCTAGCTGCCAGATCAATGCGTATTTTTGTGAAGCTCCTATTGTGTATCTTTCTCAGAAGATTCAGGGCTAAGTGAGATCCTTTTCAGTTGATTTTGGCATAAAAATGACAATAGTAAACTGCTGTTTTGAGGGTGTCTCTATCCATTCAACAAGCTGTGGCCTTAGTGGCAGCCTGTATGCCATCTGAAAAATTTTAGATATAATGTGTGTGGTGTGTAATGAACTGTCTCAATTGATGGTTTCATTGATTACCTGTATGCTGGCCAATTGTTGAAAGTGCCAGCATGCCCACCTCTGGATTTGCCTCTGCACTTCACTTAAAAATTATACTTACAAATATTTTTCAGTAGTTTGTTGGGTTGGAAATTTTAAGCATAGTGATGAGTTTTTTTTTGTCTGTCAGATATATATACCCAAATAAAAAATCAAGGGGTGATGTCTTCAGTAATTTTCAGAATGAGGGATTGTGTTGCGAAGTTGGTGGGAAATCTTACTCAGCATGGGAAATAATTTGCATGTTAAGGAAATAATATCTGAGAGAAAATGTAATAATTAAAATAAGATACCATGTATTAGTGAAGTATTGTTTGTTTCTTGCATAAAATTCTCATTAACATGTTACTCCATTTGTAATCCTCGTAGGTTAAAATTCCACTGACTTGCCCACCTGATTATTTTGTTTTTGTTTTACGTAATTAATATTTGGACCTATTTTATTTTAGGAGAACCAGAGAAAGACAAAGCCAAGGGCAAAAAAAAGCAGTGGTGGCGGCCCTGGGTTGACCATGCTTCTAGTAGGTTTGCCTCAATCATCTGTTAGTTATGTGTGTTAATCATGTACCAATTTCCTTGAATAGACAATTGTTTTGGTTTTGTTTTTGAAATAAAAGTTAACAAATAAAAAGTATTTTCTTTCAAAAACTTGTCTATCCTAGTTTAATTTAAAGCATGAATTTATTTTAGCCCACTGTTGTTATTTTGATGGGCTTTATGCTCAGTTTCAAAAAGGATAGCTGTGTGCTGATTTGTTATGCACGTGGGTCATTCTGCATTAACTCACCACAACTGTAGAGATCCTTGTTGAATGCAGAATTAACTGTGAAGCTACAGTAAATTAAATATCATCATCTAACCATTTTGCATTGCACTGTAGTTCAAATAACTGAGAACTTTTGAGTGCCAAATTTTGAATTATCCAGTGGTTGAAATAAAACAATTTAAATAATGTAGCGAATAAGGACTTTTTGAATTACTTCAATTCAAATTAGCTAAGCATATGTGGCATCCTTCTTCAGTTTAAGACAAATAAACTACATGTGTAAATGATTAGATGAAAGCAATGTGTGAGCTACCTTTGTGCCATCTAATTATGTGTTATGAACACAATGTGGAAGATGAAAATCAGTGGCTGATTACTGAAAAACATTTTTTGTTGGACTGATGTTATTTTCTGATCTGTAGAACCATCTGTTAATTATTATTATTTTCAATATTTTAATATATCCAGGAAATACAACATTCTGCCAGACCGCAAGAAATCGTTACTTGCAGCTGTTTGTCTCAGTCAAACAGCCTGTTGCTCCATTATTTATATATTTGGGTTGGTCTTTACCTTTATGACTCTGTTTTAAAATGAGGCATGAAAGTAATGAAATCATGATCTATTCAAGGAAATTAGGTATCTGTTAAATGTGTGACACCAAACCAATTGGTTATTTCGGAGGCTAAGGTCAGTTCCGGGATGCTGTGAATTTTCATTAAGAGTGTGTGGTTCCCTTAGGAATTTTTTATGACAGCTTCATATTCACATAAAATTGTCATTAATTTCGACATCTGGTTAATTTTTTTTCCATCTATTTATTGTTTTAGTTAAATTGATTCTATTTAAAAACTCAAAGAACTGCAGATGCTATAAATCATAAACAAAAACAAATTGCTGGAAAAACTCAGCAGGTCTGCCAGCATCTGTGGAAAGAAATCAGAGTTAATATTTCGGGTCAGAACTGAGGAAGGGTCACTCGACCCTAACCGTTTATTCTGATTTCTCTCCACAGATGCTGTCAGACCTGCTCAGCTTTTCTAGCAGTTTCTGTTTCAGTTTCTGATTCACTTTAACCTCTTTAAAAGTATTTCTTTGAAAAAGTTACTGAACTGTTCATGAAGGAAATAAATTGTATCCAATATGGTTAAAAGTTTTGGTAAAGCTACAAAACTTACTTTATAATTGTGAAAGTAGTGGGCCAAATCTTTTGTCCCCTTACAGTCAGAGATTGGAAGCATGATTGAAGGTGCACATTGAGACCTTTCAGAAGTCCTAACATATGGACCTAGATGGGAATTGCCCAGATAATTTAAATTTCGAACAGTCCATTTCCTTCCTCCCAGGATTCTTTGTGAATGTCTCTGACTGTGAGCTAGAATTGGAGACTTGGGAAAGATCCTCAGTATTTAACAATATTTACTCAGAAAACATTGAACAGATTAAAACTTGCTCTAACACAAGTAACTCTACAACTGACACCATCCTCCCTCACCAATCATCCATTACCTCAAAACACCCAACTAGCCCTTCCCCAATTTGCACAACTGTTCTCTTTACTATATCTCGATCACATGACAAACTTCATCTAATCATCTGAGCATCCCTCTGACTTGATTACCTTCATAACAACACTCAGTTGGTCCCCACCCCACCTGATTGCAGTGATCTACCTGAGTTTGTGACAACACATAATTATCCTTTGACCCAACCTGAGTAACCGAACCCACTCACTTGCCTACTCACATTGTCTAAAAATCATTTACTTAACCTACCTACTCACCCATCCACTTGCCCACTACCAACTCATTCACCTACTGAATCACTCATCAATCCTCTCACTCACCTCCCCAGCCAACTGTTCACTCGTTCATCCATATTTATTCATCCAGTAACACATTCATTTGTCCACTCAATCACATTAAAAGATTGGATCTTTAAGCTTAGCATATGGTAGTTAATATCATTAAAAAAAGACATGTCCTCTCTTTTCCTGGCTTTATTGCTCATCAATAGAGATCCTTGTTGGATGCATCCCTCAGGACCTCATTGACAGCTGGGAGCAGACAATCCCAAAAGAAATATGTAGCAGTATCGTGTTGGGAGAACCTTCAAGTACAGTGGCAATCTGTTCTTTATTGCTGTTACTCAGTAGAGCCTTTTGCATAGGAGAGTAAATCTCTTATTTTAGTTTGTCTTCAACTCCTTCATTCTATCAACACAATATCTTTCCGATTAAGCACATTGCTGTTTAGAGAACAGTGAAAATAAAGTTAAAAATATAAATAGATAGAAAAAACTTATGAAGTTAATGACAATTTATTTTAATTATTTAATTTTCTTTGGTAAGGGGTTATAAACCATGGAAACTTCAAAAGAATTTGTGTAATGTAGTTCACTTGTAATTAATGCATACCTTTACAATAAATTGGTAATGATTGAAAAGGAGTGCCATGTTCGTATTGACTTTTTTGAAATCATTTGGTATATAACCCAGGTTTTCTTTGTTTAGATGGTTACAACCAGTTAATTGTAAATCTGAACATCTAAGATTTACAGGAGACAATAATTATACATCACTTTGCATTCTGTTAGACATAGTTTATATTATTTGAATTTTATTGTAATGCATATTTCTGCATGGATTATTTAAATCTGCAGAAATATAAAATGAATTATGTTTCTTCCAATTAACACATTCCGACTATTTTAGACAAAACTTCAATTAAGCCTCAGCTTCAATTTCTTACTTTCTTATTCGCAATACTTGTACAGAAATCTTGCCAGTCTTTGCAATATTTATTCTCTGTTTCTCCGCCTTTCTTCACTTTTTTCAACCATAGCAGTCCTTTTTGATGTTCTACATTCTGCTACTAAATCCTCATTACACTTTGTTTTCCTGGCTACCTCCTCTTCTTGATTTTCTTATGCATTCTCTTTAGTTGGATGTTGACTTTCAGGTAACCATTTGAGTAGCTTAGTGCTGCACATTCTTTACACTCTGCTCTCTACCACATTATTGACATGGTTTGACTTATAATTTGTCATTTGATTTACTAGTGCTAATTTGTTAAAATGGAATCAAGAGATTTTGAGCAATACTTAAAAATAACTAACCATATGCTCAGAAGCCCATAAAATTGAATTATTTCACCTTTCATTGTGCTAGTAATGTTATCTCCTCCTGCTTAGTGGTACGAAGTGGAGATTACTATCTCTTTGAGACAGACAGTGAGGAGGAAAATGAAGAAGAAGTAAAAGAAGATGAAGAAGAACAACCCAAAAAGTCAGGTTTTCAGGTAATAGTCTGGAATCCTGTTATATTTTATCAAATAATAACATTTGTAGAACTAAATTTGAAAAGCATTCAACATCCTATATTAATAATAGATTCAGTACAGTAAATAAGATCTAAAATATTCTGACAGTTCACAGAAATAAAAGCTGCAAATACAAAGGTTAATTCAGCAATTAAAATTTAGATTAATGCTTGGAACCTGATACCTTGATTTTTTGACTGGAAGTGTTAAGCATTACGTCTAAATATTGACATTTCTTGACTTTCAAATATTCACTGATCAGTGGTTTATTTCCAAGAATTGTGAGAATTTTTTTATAATTATACAATTCATTATTTTTATATTTATTTATGGCATGCCAATGTGACTGGCAAGAACAGTATTTATTCTGCATTCCTCATTGTCTATGAGAAGGGAATCAGGAGAATATCAGTTCTCCTGAACAGCTGCAATGCTTGTGGTAAGCCTATCATACTGTTAGAGATGAAATTCCCAGATATTAACTCGAATGCGATTGTAAGGTGGTACCAAAAGACCTTTAGCAAATTCCTGCAGTTCACCTTGTGGATGGTATACACTGATGCCAGTATGTGTTGGTTGTGGAGGGAGTCAAGAGTTTAAGGTGATGGCTGGAGTGCTGATCAAGCAGACTGCTCTATCTTGGATGGAGTTTAGTTTATTAGAGCTGTACTGATTCAAACAAGGGGAGAGTATTCACTTCATTCTTCTGATTTACCCACTGTAGATGATAGATAAACTTTGGGAGTTTAAGAGGTGAGTTACACTGCCAAGAATTCCAAGATCCTAAGCTGTTGCTGTATTTACTGCATTTATATGGGGTTGCTCCAGAAGGCATCTCCAGTCAGTTTGAACTGTTGAAGAGTTTTAACTGTTGAGAAGGTTAGATTCTCTTTTGAAGTTTATTAATCCAAACCTGAATGTTGACCAGGTGTTCTTGCATGCAGCCACAAACTACTACAATACCTGAGGTGTTGTGAGTGATAATGAATATTGTACAATCATCAATGATGATCTCCACTTCTAATCTTATTGTGGAAGGAAGGTCATTGATTAATTTATTAAAGATAGTTATTTCTAGGGCACCACCCCAAGGAACTCCTGAAGCAATCTGTTAAGGCTAAGATTGTTGGCCTTCCAACAACAAAAACAATTATTTTCCTTTGCGCCAGCTATGATTTCAACAAATGGAGAACTTTTCCCTTGATTCTGGTTTATTTCAGTTATGTTGAGAATTATTATGCCACACTTAGAAATGCTGCCTGATATCAAGAACATTCACTGTCATCTCACCTCTCGAATTCAACTCGTTTGTGGATGTTTGGATCAAAGTCATATTGTATTGAGGCTTGAAGCTGAATGCTCCTGGGACACTGACTTTTAGATGAACTGAGTTTCATTACTGCATAAGTGTTACTTGATAGCATTGTTGATGACACCTTCCAGCAACTTGCTGAGACTTAAGAATAAACTAATGCCATAGCATTAACTGAATTTGATTTGTTTAGCATTTTAAAGACAAGATACACCTGAACAATTTTCCATATTGTTGGATAGATACACTGATTTTTATGACTATACTGGAATTCTTTGGCTAGGGATACTGGTTCTGGAGCACAAGTCTTCAGTATCACAATGGGATGTTGCTGGGACTTACGCTGTCACATTCATTGTGTTCAGCCACTTCTTACTATAATTTTGAATAAATTAAGTTGATTGAAGATGGGCACCTGTGATGCTAGGGATCTCATGAGCAGATGGAAATGATTCATTATGTCAGTATATGTCAGTATATGTAGCTGTAGATGGGATTTTTGCCTTTGACTTTTTATAGTAGCCTTATCTATCCAGAGTGCAGGACTATTTGATAACAGATCCGAATTGAAAAGAGAAATGCTTTGTACATGATTTATGCATTCCTGTTATATATAATCAAATCATGTTACTGGCACTTAACTATTAAATATAGATTAGTTATTTGCCAGCCATTTTTAAATTTCCATGCATTTAACTGAAAATGAATGTGATGCTTATGCAAAGAGCTGTTAGAAGGTCTGTAGTAATGTACAAGTGCATATTCTGTTCTTTTCTATCCTTGAATTAGAAATGCCATTTGCTCATGATAACTGTTTGCCTTTTACTGCACCCAGTTTCGCAGATTGACTGAGATGTAAGAATGTCTTCTTCCCACATCAAAACATGAAAAATAAAGTTTCAACTCAAACTCTATTTTCATGATCATAATATATGAAGAAGAAATATAATAATTGCTTACATCATGTTTGTGGCAATGCTTTTGAATTGGCTTGAACAACTGAAATAATTTGACATAAATCGCTGCAGAGATGCATCAGATATAAAGCAGGATTTTGTCAAGAATCTGCAAATGCATTAAGTTATATTGCTATATATTTTTACTTATTGATTTTATTCTTCATGCTTTGTCATGCATAATTACGGTAACATTCTGGTAACTTTCTTTGTTTCTGTTTGCCAATGTTTAAGGTTAAATGAACAAACGTTTATACAAATCATTGAGATCTCTATGGATTTGATAAATTAAATGACATGTGAACTTTTTCTATAATGTAGAAACTGATTATTGCTGATGATCTGAGGTTGGAATTTTTGTCTGAGGTTATCATCAAATTATTGTCCTTATATTTTCTTGAAATTTGGCTACTTTTCATATTTGTTAATTAAAGGTCTGCATTTAGGGGTGTAATTGTTGCTAAAATATTTGTGAACATCAAAACAGACAAATATAGAGCACATTTAAGACTATTTGTAAACAGACAAACATTTTATTGAAATAGAATTTAAAATTAAATAATTACATTTGGATGCTTACATCTTTATAATTGCTTACTTGGTTTTAATTTGACATACAACATAACATCACATATTTCAGAAAGTGTTTTATTAATATTCAGTTCATTAACTGTTTATCAATTTTTGAAAATGTTGTAACTACTAAAGTCCAACAACAATCTTAAGAAACCACATCACTATTGAAATATTAGAGTCCAAAATTGAGACTATCTATTTTGTGACCACTGCTTCTTCTGAGTGCAACTGCCTCCCCCTTGCCTGCTGGGAGACACTCAAACTGGAAAACTGAACCAACAATTATCACCAACGTATAACTCCTGAAGCACTAATTAACCTGACCCCTCTATCGGCCATCCACCCTAGAACCTATATCTCTTAGAAGGTACCAGTACAGATAAAAGACCGAGAAAGACTTCTTAAGCAAATGCTGAGTATCGCCTCAACCATTAATGTTTGACAAGATCTGTAGTGCAAGAAGAGAATGTTATCAATAATTGGAACTCAAATAATCCAGATATCATGGCAGAATGTTGTCATTTCTAAATATATCCAAAAAAGACTGCCAATGTACTTTTAAGAAAAGAACACCAAGGATTTTGATATGCAAAAAAAAGAGCTATTTTACACTATACCTGAACACGTTGAAACAATTTACTAGAAATATCACAAGTAAAGATTCAACCATTCCACCATCAAGAACAATTTTGTAGATGTTCAAACCTCCAGTGAAGACTCACCCTATTTCACTTTGAACTTCCTTGTCCATTGAGCGTGATTATAGAGTCTTAGTCATAGAGTCTTAGAGATGTACAACACAGAAACAGACCCTTCGGTCCAACTTGTCCATGCTGACTGCTCACTGTCTCGTTAACTGATGCAAGAAGCTTAGTATAAAATATTTTTCATATATGCCTTCTATTCGCCAAACATAGTTTTTCTGTTTAACTCTCTTTTTTTCCCAATGTCATTGTCCCTATATTAATCTCCTTCTTAATCAAAATTTGTCTCAAATGTGAGAAGCTACATAAATACAAGTTTTATTTTAAGCTAGTTAATTTGGAAACTCAAATTTCCTTTAGGTTTTTTTGTAGAAAATCACATTGGTTTTAGTCATTTCAATTAACTTATGTAAATTTCAAAGATAAATAACTTCTGAATGAATGTAAAACTTTGAAATATTGACTTGAATTAGTTTTCAAAAAACTTGAGTTTTAGGGACCTCCTTTCTACTAACAGTTGCCTTGCTTTATCCTTCTCTGTAGAGAGCAGTTCGGAAATTTGCTTCAGCCATTATAGCCTTGCCAAAGTCTATTCTAAAACTTCCAAAAACAATACTTCAGTTGATAGTCAGAGCTATAAAGGTATTTCTCAGATGTTTCATGAGTGTGTGGAATGCTTATGCCTCATTGTGTAGTATGCCAAGACATTTAGTACAGTAAATCCCAACCAGTTGACAACTCTTAGATGAATTTGGTTTAATTGTATTTTGAATGAATTTTTTTCCTGCAATGTTTATAGTGCAGTTGAAAATTTCTGTAGAGTTTGGAAGCGTTGATGAAATGACCAGCTACTATCTGTGTTTCCATTAAAAATACATATAAAATCTGGCTCTTTCCATCTCCTGAGATTGCCAATTGGTGGGGTTGTACTGCACCTTCCTCTTATACCAAAACCATTCTGCCTTATTGTAACTAGCTTTTAGTTGCATGTTTAGTTATCCTTCATTAGGATTGCTCCAAAATAAATAAAGAGTTTGATAGTTGACACACTTTGGATACCTGAAACTATTTAACAAATTTAAAACAAACAAAATTGATCTGAGGAATTTTCAGAAGTTGTTGCTTTTTGAGGTATGTTGATTTACGTATACAAGACATTTTTTCCACAGGCTAGAGGCTCAGTTCAGTGATGCAATGCTGATTGTGTTATTAACAACCTATTCCTTGAAAGAATTTTCATATTCAAGGATCGTGCTTTTTATGGGCTGTAAATACACAAATCAGAATCTTGTGGTTTGGAGTTGATCCTAACATTAATATTCAGATAAAACAAAGGAAACTGAAATTATGGATTAAAATTGAAAGATTCAAACTGAGAATATCTAAATGCTAATTGAGTTTGTGTATTTTTGTGTTGGTTGTTCTGTACACCAGTTCTGCTGGAAAACAGCTCGGACACGTTTTGCTTCTGTACAACATTATATGCATGCTTTCTTTTATGCTTGCTTTAAGCCAATGCTGATTTTCTTTCATGCTTCTGTTGTTCTTGCTTTGCATGCATGTGTTTGTCCACTACTGGCACCATCTGTTATGGGAGTAAAACAATAACAAAAAGAGAATTGTTGCACTGCTGAATAGATGGAATTTTTATGTGGCATTAAAAGTCACCACAGAGAGAAATGCTTACAGCTGATTTTAAATAAACTAATACTACTGAAAAATCATTTAAACTAATCACTAATTATGATTCTAATGAACTAACAATTGCTAGAAAGTAGCAAACAAATCTTGTGTTTTTCTTCTCCCTCTATCACTTATTTAATGATTGGTTAATTTATACTTGCATAGTGCTGTATTTGGTATCTCAAAATAAAAACCTGGCCAAAGTGATATAGAACTACTCTACTGCTGCATTTGAAGTAGACTTCAATAAATGGCAATTGAGATTGCCTTTACAGAGTGTGTCAGCCACAATGGCAGTAATCAATGAACATCTTGATAGGAATCTCTCTCATTGGCTGTAAAAGTTCATTTGAATTTCCAAAATATATTTAAAGTTTTAATCAATTTTTTTAAAATTTAAACAACGGGCATCAGCATCAAGTCTCTCAAAGCCAATATGGAAAAATTCAATTCAATTTGGAATGTTCCAATACTAATTTCAAAGATAAATCCTAATCACATTGGATGATCCCTAATATATTAAATTTCTATGCATTCTGTGGCTTCTTAGGATGAAATTTCTAAACTAATGTTGGTTTTGTGCCATGTAATCATTCTTAACAAGATAAAGATTGCATTTGCCATAAGTATTTTTCCTTGGAACAATTGTCACCAGTTGAGAGGCAAGTAAGATTCTCACAAATCAGTGAAGGATATTGTATTGCACTTCCTTTTAGTCAAGCCATTTTAATACGTCCAGTAATAGAACTATCACAGTGGATTTTAAATTGATGTCATTAGAGTGCCTGATTTTTGTATACTAGTACAGCACTATGGTCAATGGTTAATTGTTAATAACCAAAACACGCAACAAAGTCTAGCCTAATGCCTGACTGTTCCAACTAATTATCTGTACATTTCATTTGTGTTTTGAATCCAACATCATACATGTTTTAATCTGCTTGAGCTGTGGTGAGTTTCTGAATGTCACTTATTTTTCTATGTTGTGTGGTTATGCACTAAATGGGGTTATTTTAAGTCTGTTGAAGAGGTATGAACTTTTCTCTTACAGTTCATTTATCAGACCTGGATGAAAGATTCAAAATCGGTATTAAAAAGAAAGGAGAAAAATAAACGGAAAAGATGGGAACACAGTAAAAAAGAAACAGGAGGTAATTTTGGTGCAGTTGTTTGTTAGTTCATGGGGCAGTTAGTTTAGTTGTCCTGAGCATTCAAGTGTGGTATAGTAATAAAGCTAACAACTTGGGTTCAATCTCTGTACCAGCTGTTTTGGTTCATTGAGGCCTGACTCTGTGCCTTACCCTACACTTGTGGAGTGGTTACCCTCAAGCTATACATAACAAATTGTCTCTCTCTAATGGAAAAAGACATATCTGATTCTTCGTGGACTATGATGATAACATTGCATTTTTTAAATCTATGTGAGACATGCCCTGCAACATTGTAAAAATAACATTCATAAAACTAATAGTATGAGTTATCTTAAGTAACAAATAAGGTTACAAATTGAAATGGAGTTGCTGGATTTGGCTCCCCATGCACATTTGCTTGTTCCAATGCCTTCCAACCTGATATTCTTCTTGATAGTGAGAGGTAAAATCAGATCTCAGATATTGAAATCATTCTGGTAGGGGAGAAGGACGTGCAGTAAGGTAGGAGGAGAGGGAGAGATCTAGTTGTATTCTATATATTCTATATATTAATCATGAAAACCGCCGTGCATTTGCAACAGTAAAAGCTGAGATTAGTTGTCATAGAGTCGTAAAAATATACAGCATGGAAACAGACCCGTCAGACCAACTAGATATCCTAAATAAATAATAATTTGGAAAGGAGATACTGCATATTTGAAAATAGTTAATTTATTAATGCATTCCAGGATTTATGCAGATCTTGGAAAGTGTGGAAAATATTTTGAAATTTCTAAAAATGGTTCAAAAGTTAGTCAAAAATCATGGATTATTGTTAAGAAAGTCGAGAATTGTTTCAGAATTTCAATCTTTTCCAATACTTATCCATGTCCACTTCCCTTCTCTGTAATGTCTCCACTCCTACCCAGAATCCTGTAAAAGTAAATAGACTGTTAACTCAAGAAACACTTTTCTGAGAACACAAAAATTCTCTAAAATATTTTAGTTAGAGATTGATCTTCCTGCTTAATTGACACGCAATGCAATGTTTCAATTCTTGTAAAGCTGTAAATGCCAGAGTTTGTAATTTATTTGAAAGAAAAATGTGGCTGATTACCCAAAAACATGGAATTTAATGGTGCAAAACTCTATGCACCTTCACCTGTTTTCTTTGTAAATATCTGAAATCTTATTCTATCTTGAAGAAGAATGGAGTAACAGACATGAGAGTATTATCCATTTAATTGTTTTATTTCTTCAGGGAACAAGCAACTATTTTCACTTCTATATTCAGATGTTTGCAATGTCTACCATGAAAACAATTTGAGATCAATTCAGTGACTCTTCAAAAAAGTAATGAAAATGAAGCAAATATACGTTGCACACTTTGGAATAGTGTTAAGCTTATTGATATCTCCTCCACTATCTCTTCGTTAGGTCACATTGCAATTGAATGTGAAGAGACAGAAGAACTACCAGCACCAGAAGAAGTGCATAAACACTCTAATGCACCAGGTATCACAGCATTTAACGATAATAAATAACCGCTTAACTTAAATGAATTATTGTTCGTTCAAGAAATTGAAGTTTAATAATTAGAAGAGATAGTACTAAACTTCACAAATAAAGATGACTCTTTAGAATTCAGACTTGAAGAATAGCACATCCCATCAGGATTTTCAGATTTATTTTAACACACTGAAAACCATATGAACTATAAAATTTAACCTCACCAACTTAGCTAAAAAGAGTTCTCGTGCATAAAATTTAGCATCCGATATAATGGTCAAGATCTTCCGGTCTCCAAATAGTTCAGACATACCCTGAAAGATACACATTGGAAGTCCCAAAGCACTAACCATGTAATTTCCCAGGACGCTTAAACTTTCAGTCAGCAACTAGTCTGCTTCTGGAACCTCTGAAAAAAGTTTCCAATTCTGAGTTGAAAATTTTAGAGGATTGTGACTTACTTACCTTGGTAGTTATACAGAACAAGTTAGAAGAATTAAAACCTGCTCAAACTTCTGTTTAATTATACAACTGACCCCCTCATTCACCCACCCACACTGATCCCCCAAGCACCTGATCCAACCACTTTTTTATGCAGACTCCAGGGCTACAGGACATGTGACAGTGCCTCTCCACTCAATAAATCCAATGTTCTTTGTCACCCTCACAGGCACCCAATTCCCCCACACCAGACAACTGACTACTACCCAGGTACTGGTTCATCCATCCATCTACAATACAACTTCCTCTTCACTTGCCACTCTATGTTCTCAACCAATTTACCCCATTACCAATTTGACAACCCATCATCTTACCCATCTTTGATTCTACACACTTATACCCTTATATTCATGAGTCTAATAACAGCAGGGAAAAAAGCTTTTTTTTAATAATTTATTCATTTTGTTGGATGTTGGCATCGCTGGCTGGTCAGCATTTATTGCCCGTCCCCAGTTGCCCTTGAGAAGGTGGTGGTGAGCTTTCTTCTTGAATTGCTGCAATCCACCTACTATGGGTTGACCCACAATGACATTAGGGACAGAATTTCAGGATTTTGACCCAATGACAGTGAAGGAATGGTGATCTATTTCCAAATCAGGATGGTGAGTGGCTTGGAGGGAAATTTGAAGTGGTGGTCTCCATGTATCTATTGCCCTTGTCCTCCTAGATGGAAGTGGTCATGGGTTTGGAAGGTGCTGCCTGAAGATCTTTAGTGAATTTCTTCAGTGCATCTTTTGGAAAGTATGTATTGCTGCTACTGAGATTCATTGATGGCTGCTTGAGGATGCGGTGCCAATCAAGTGGGCTGCTTTGTTCTGGATGGTGTGAAGCTTCTTGAGTGTTGTGGAACTACTGTCATCCAGGCAAGAGGGGAGTATTCCATCACATTCCTGACTTGTGCTTGGAGATTGTGGACAGGCCTTTTGGAGTCAGGAGGTGAGTTACTTTCCACCAAATTCCTAGCCTCTGACCTGCTCTTGTAGCCACTGCATTTATGTGGTGAGTCCAGTTGAGTTTTTTATCAATGATAACTCCCAGGGTGTTGATGGTGGGGGATTTAGTAACTCTTAACTCTGTTGGTACGTGTCTTTACACTTTTATATCTTCTGCACAATAGAACAGGGTGGTAGAGAGTATAACAGGGGTGGGCAGGGTCTTTGATTTTTTGACTGTTTTCATAAGGCAATGGGAAGTGTAGGTGGAGCAAATGGAAGGAAGGTTGGTTATCATGATAGACTGGGCTGCATTCACAACTCTCTGTAATTTCTTGCTGTCTTGGGCAGAGCATATGTAATGCATCCAGACAGAAAGCTTTCTATAGTGCATTTATAAAAATTGGCAAGGGTCATAATGGACATACCGAAAGTCCTTAGCCTTCTGAGGAAGTAGAGGCATTTGTGTGCCTTTTCCACTGTATCAATAACATGGAAACACCAGGACAGAATCGTTGGTGATATTTATTCCTAGGAACTTGAAGCTGTCAACCACCTCCACCTCAGCACCATTGATACAGACAGGGGTGTGTCCTCCACACTGCTTCCTGAAGTAATTGACCAGCTTCTTTGTTCTGGTGATATTGAGGGAGTGATTGTTGATAATGAACCTTCAGTTGGATAAGATGAGGTTATGGTTCCATACCAAAGTGCTGTGGACATTCTGAGGTTCCTATTGAACATTAACAGATTGAATGTAAGATGCTAAGAGACAATGAGGTCTGCAGATGCTGGAGATCAGAGTTGAGAGTGTGTTACTGGAAAAGCACAGCAGGTCAGGCAGCATCCGAGGAGCAGGAAACTCGAACATGTCAAAATTGGCCTTTCTCCAATCTACAACATTAACTTTTAGATCTGGTCTATCTTTTTCCATCACTATTTTAGAATTAATGGAATTATATCACTGGCCTCAAAGTTCTAAATTGGAGGAAGGCCAATTTTGACGATATTAGGCAAAAACTTTCAAAAGTTGATTGATTGTGGATGTTCACAGGTAAAGGGATGGCTGGAAAACCGGAAGCCTTCAAAAATGAGACAAGGACAGTCCAGAGACAGTATGATCCTGTAGGGTGAAGGGCAAGGCTAGTAGGTGTGGGAATACTGATTGGCTAGAGAAATTGAGGTTTTGTTCAAGAATAAGAAGGAAGTGTATGTCAGGTACAGACAGCAGAAATCAAGTGATTCAAGTATACTTAAGAGGAAAATCGGGAGGTTATAAAGGGGACATGAGATAGCTTTGGCAAATAAGGTTAAGGAGAATCCAAAGGGATTCTACTAATACGTTAAGGACAAAAGGGTAACTTGGGAGAGAATAGGGCCCCTCACAAATCAACAAGGCCATCTATGTGTGGAACCACAGGAGATAAGGAAGATACTAAATGAATAATTTGCATAGTATTTACTGTGGAGAAGGTTTTGGAAGATAAACAACATGGAGAAATAAATAGCAGCATCATGAAAAATGTCCATATTACAGAGGAGGTGCATAAAGGAAGATAAATCCCCGGGATCTGATTAGGTGTACCCTAGAACTCTGTGGGAAGCTAAGGAAGTGATTGTTAGACTCCCTGCTGAGATATTTGAATTATTGATAGCCACAGGTGAGGTGCCAGAAGACTGGAGGTTGGCTAATGTGGTGCCAGTATTTAAGAAGGGTGGTAAGGAAAAGCCAGTGAACTATAGACTGATGAGCTTGATTACAAGACAGGGTAAACTCTTCTGGATTAGAGTGGTGCTGGAAAAGCACAGAAGGTCAGGTAGCATCCAAGGAACAGGAAAATCGACATTTCGAGCAAGAGCCCTCATTCCTGATGATGGGCTTTTGCCCAAAACATCGATTTTCCTGCTCCTCGGATGCTGCCTGGCCTGCTGTGCTTTTCCAGCACCACTCTAATTTAGACTCTGATTTCCAACATCTGCAGTCCTCACTTTTGCCGAGGGCAAACTCTTCTGCTTAGTTTAAAACCAACAATACAGCAAAGGTTTATCCCATGCAGTAATGCGTAAAACTTTCGAGTGGCCAAGAACTATTTGAAGAAAAGTTAACAACTTTTTTTCTTAAAGTAGAACAGTGAATAATTAACTAACAACTATTTACCATTTCTTCCTCTAACCTATCTTTTACCTTCCCTGCTATAATACTAATTTGATAAAACTCCCAATTAAGATTTACAAAACCAGGCAGCTTTCGTTCTTCTATTTGGATCTTCCTGTGTCTTTTTTTTTCCTGAGGAATTTCTGTGTCACAAGTTACTGATCAAAAAGGTACCTGTTTTAAGAGAACTATTTTTCAGGCAGTCTGTTTACATGTTGAGTTTGACAGTTCTCCTCTCAACTGTTCAACTTTCCCAGGTTTTATACCTCCAAAGCATCAGACTTTGTCATTGGCTTTTAAGATTGTCAATATAGTCAATTCAAATTGGATTGGAGTTTGATATTTTTCGGGGTATAATTTAAACTGATTGGTCGAATTCAAATTTGGGCTTTTTTCTCATAACAACTCAGCAAGTGCTGTTTATTCTTAATCAAATGTTACTTTGTAAATTCTCCAGTACTCAGTGTACCTGCCAAGTCCTTCACTCTCTTAAATATGCACCCACAGCTTCATAACAGCTTGAGATCGGTGGTGGGCAAGTTGTTGGAGGGAATCCTGAGGGACAGGATTTACACATATTTGGAAAGACATGGACTCATTAGGGATAATCAACACGGCTTTGTGCATGAGAAATCATGTCGCACAAACTTCATTGAGTTTTTTGAAGAAGTAACAAAGAGGATTGATGAGGGCAGAGTTGTGGGCATGATCTGTATGGACTTCACTGAGGCATTTGACAAGGTTCCTCATGATAGACTGGTTAGCAAGGTTAGATCACATGGAATAGAGTGAGAAGTAGCTGTTTGGATGCAGAAGTGGCTCGCAGTTAGAGGATAGAGGGTAATGTTGGAGGATTGCTTTTCAGATTGGAGGTTTGCGACCAGTGGTGTGCCACAAGGATTGGTGCTGGGTCCACTGCTTTTTGTCTTTTATGCAAATGATTTGGATATGAACATAGGAGGTAGTGTTAGTAAGTTTGTAGGTGACACCAAAATTGGAGGTGTAGTGGACAGCTAAGAAAGTTACCTCAGAGTACAATGGAATCTTGATTAGATGGGCCAATGGACCGAGGAGTGGCAGATGGAGTTTAATTTAGATAAATGCAAAGTGCTGCATTTTGGGAAAGCAAATCTTAGCAGGACTTCTACACTTAATGGTAAGATTCTGGGAGTGTTGCTGAACAAAGAGAGTGCAGGTTCATAGTTCCTCGAAAGTGGAGTCACAGGTAGATAGGATTGTGAAGAAGGCATTTGGTATGCTTGCCTTTATTGGTCAGTGCACTGAGTATAGGAGTTGCAAGGTCATGTTGCAGCTATACAGAACATTGGTTAGGCCATTATTGGAATACTCCATGCAATTTTGGTCTCTCTGCTATGTGAAACTTAGAAGGGTTCAGAAAAGATTTACAAGGATGTTGCCAGGGTTGGAGGGTTTGAGCAGTACGGGGAGGCTGAATCTCCTGGGGCTATTTTCCCTGGAGCATCAGAGGCTGAGGGATGACCTTTTAAAGGTTTATAAAATCATGAGGGGCATGGATAGGGTAAATAGCCAAGGTCTTTTCCCCGGGGGTGGGGATAGGGGGGTGGAGAGTCCAAAACCAGAGGGCATAGGTTTAAGGTGAGAGGGGAAAGATTTTAAAAGAACCCAAGGGGTAACTTTTTCATGCAGAAGGTTGTGGGTGTATGGAATGACCTGTCAAAGGAAGTGGTGGAGGCTAGTTCAGAGACAACATTTAAAAGGGATCTGGATGGATATATGAATAGGAAGGGTTCAGAGGGAAATGCACCAAATGCTGACAAATGAGACTAGACTATTTTAGGATATCTGGTCAGAGTGGGCAAGTTGGACCTAAGGGGCTGTTTCTGTGTTGTACATCACCAAGACTGTATGACTGAAGAAAGTTGGTGCCAAATTCCTCTTTGGCCTCATCCATTATTTTTAAAGTCAGGCCACATGCACTGACAACTATGGTCCACATCTTTTGAATTAAGGTGGGCCAAAGGTCATGAGGCATTATTTATCCCATAAAGATGATCAACCTTTTGGTGAAGGCAAGTCCAAGTCATCAGCTTTGTTCTACTGGATTACCTTTCCAGAAGGAGGTGTACCTGCCACTTTATTTCTTGAATAGGTTTTGACCTGCCCACCTTGTCTCACTCAGAATCATAATGTTAATATTATAGCACTGTGTTTTCAGGCTATGATAGTGGTGTTTTGTTCATGCCTGCAACAAGTGGCATTATCCTTGAGGATTTCAATGTACCATGGCCTGAACTTTATCTTGAGGGCCATGTGATGCCCAGCATACAATGGTCACCCCATGTTATAAAGATCTCTCATACAGGCATCTACCTGCTCCCTACCCCTCACCCAGCTTCTTGCCACCCTGCTCCTTCACACACTGGATACCATACCCTTTTACCCAGCTACCACTCTGGCCCCTCCATCAGTTAACTGCCACCCTACCCCCTCATCTCCCTCCTACCACTTAGCCCGTTCTGCACTTAGTTGAAAGTGCGTTGCTGGAAAAACACAGCAGGTCAGGCAGCATCCGAGGAGCAGAAAAACTGACGTTTCTGGTTGGAGCCTTTCATCAGTTTCCAGCCCGAAACGTCAATTTTTCTGCTCCTCGGATGCTGCCTGACCTGCTGTGTTTTTCCAGCAACACTCTCAACTCTGATCTCCAGCATCTGCTGACCTCACTGCCTCCATTCTGCACTTAGCCCACTTACCTGCTGTCTGCCATTAAACTTTGTGAAACTTCAGGAAGCTTTTTTTTGCACAAGTAAAATCTCCTTTCTTTTGAGGGAGGTGGCTAAGGGGCTGCTGGGGTGCTCTGAATAGCTGAAAATGTTGATGTGCCTCAGGTTTCAGAGAGAATGAGGAGCCGAGACTCTTAGATCATGCCCACCTCCTTTTGAAATGGAGACTGGGTGAACTTGGATCAGGCATAACTTGGGGATGGGTGGGGTGGGGAGAGATGAGTGTTGCCAGTGATTCGTCCTTAGTTTCACACCTCCCCCCTTCCACAGACATACACCTTCTCTTGTAAAGTCGCCATGTGTTTAAGCTTCAGATAGCCAGTAACTGAGCCTCTGTTTAACAAAAGGTCTTGCTTACTCTTCAACACTCACTGGACTTTGCTGTATTTGCAACTTCTTTTGCTCCCACTCTTTCCTCTCTCTCTCTCTCTCTCTCTCTCTCTCTCTCTCTCTCTGTCTCTCTCTGTCTCTCTCTTTCTCTTCCCGCTCCCTCGGCCCTAATCCCCTAAAATCCCCTAACTCCGTGCATGATCCCAGTAAGCATTCCAGCAAAATGTTCCACTCTTCACTTCCCCTACTTTAGTTGCAGATAGAAGCAAACAAATACACACACACAGATAACAACCTGTTACAATAGATGTGCCAGCAGAATAAGTCACAGCCAGCTTGTAATACAGGGGGTGAAATCCTGCAACAACAAACAGGAGTTTGCTTTATAATTAAAAATATCCGCAATTCGCAAATAGTGTTACAGCCAAATCACACTTACAAAATGCACATTATAGAAGAACTACCTGCAATGCTATAACTTGGTACCATGTTTTCTGTAAAGGTTCACTATGTGTTACTATATTATTTGCTGACCTCTATCTTTGGAATTAATCCTGGGAAGTCTGTCCTGAAAATTTCTGGAAAGGTATATAGCAACATGTTGTTTGATCTTGGTTGGGAATAGAGATTTCAACCCAAACTGGAATATTGGACCGATATGTAAGACCATTATCTTTCTTATTGTTATAGTTTTGGGATATCTTATGTAGTTTAATTATTAAATAAGCAAAATTGTATGCAGTATTCTAATCTTACTATAGAATAATGTGGATAATGAAAACTTTATGGAAGACAAAATGCTAGAAATCCCTAGCAAGTCAGGCAGTAGGAAGCAAAAACAAAGTTAACATTTTGGGTGGATGAAATTTCAGTTGTTGAAAAGTCATCACCTGCAATAATAAGACAGTATTCTAAATTGGCTTGGTCATTAAGTGGCAGCGGTTTGACATAACTTCCTTCAAATAAATATCATTAAATTCCAACTAAATTCCTGATTAATATTTTTGTATATTCTATAACTCAGAGAAGTATTAGTTGAACTGAAATCCTGTTTATTGTTTTGTTATGGGACCCTTCAATCGTCTGCACATATTTCACATTCACTGTCCCATACAATCTTGCACTGGTGCACATTAAACTCCAGCTGTTGCCTGTTTCTTAGTTAAATTTAAAAACAGCAGCATGATTGTGTTTTGTGAGTGAGTTCCCCTGACTGAGATGAGGGATTGCATATCTTCAATTCATGCATAGTGGTCAACGTACCTCTTTTTCTATCTACAGTGGAACAAGAGTTGACCATTCACAATAACGTAAGAACTATGTGCGGAAATAGGCAATTCTTGAGTTAGCTACCCTATTTGATACGATCATGACTGATCTCATATCAGCTTCAATTCCAATTCCTAGCCACTCACCACAATTCTTCAATACATTATTAATTAAAAATCTGTCAATCTCCTCCTTAAATTTACTCAGTGTCCTAGCGTCCAGCATACTGTGAGGTAGTGAATTCCACAGATTCACAGCTCTTTCGGAGAAGTAATTTCTCCTCATCTCTACTTTAAATCTGCTAACCATTAAAATTATGACCTTTCAATCTAGATTGTCGCACTTGAGGAGCATCGACAACCCAAATCTGTTCTGCCATTCGTTTAGATCAGAACTGGTTTCTACCTTGACTCTATCCACCTGTCTTAGCTCAGATCCTTCAATGCTGTTCAACCAAAAGAATACCAATCCCAGCTTTAAATTTTAATTGGCCTAGTCTCTATTCATTTCGATGGATAGAAAGTCTTGAGGCCCCACCTCTATAAAGTCCTTGCTTGTACTCCATGGTGGAAAGGCTGAATTCATCCATATGTTTCTTATCTATCTATCTCTAATAATCTTTCTCCTCCTGTTTCTCAGATAATGTTATCAAGCGGGTGTTTAATCTTCTGAAGTTCACGTGGGTTCTCTTCTTGGCTCTGGTGGACAGTTTTACAAACTGGCTAAATTCAATCTCAAAGGAATGCATTGATATATCCACTGTTCTGAGGATAGAAAGATGTATGCTTACGAGAGAAGTAAAGAAGGTATGGAATATTGCAATCATCATTCTGAAAATTGTGTTTATCGAATTAAAAGTTTTAACTAAGTTTTCAAAAATGCTACACTCTAATATCCTGACTATACCCAATGTATGACTATTACCCATTTTTTTTTAATCATTCACATAATGTGCATGTCACTTGCTTAGGCCAAATTAATTGACCATCCCCAAAGGATATTAGTAAACCAGTTAATTTTTTACAATAATTGACAATGTTACATGTCTGCCATTAGGCTAGCATTTTAATTTCAGGTATTATTCAATTCAAATTGCACCAACTCAAACATTTAGCTCAGGATTTTACATCACTAGTCCACAATACCACACCCAGTGTTCACTCCAAGATGTGCAGTCATTCCAAGGGTCCATACATGGCAATTAGTATGCCAATACCATTCACAGCTTTGATTTCTTATTCTGGACATTGCTGCCATGCACAGACCTCAGAGGTCCACTCAGAAGAAAAATAAAGCAGGAATGTTGGCCACCATCTCTTATTAGTCTATTTGATGATTCTTAACTAAACAGGTTCAAAATCAGTTTAACATCACTCTGTTTACTTGTTCATGATGATCTTAGGGCCATATTTTGGCCTCTGTAGTATGCCACAGAAATCTGCAGGCTTCAACCAGATCGGTGGTTAGCATGTCAGTGAGGCAATCCAGGTGACCAATGTGGGAAGGGAAAGTCTTGAACAAGACTGTGAAAGTAGAGTTATTTAAGCCTTTGGACTGCAGGTGAGCTCACACAGTATCTTGTACTATTACATCAAAACCCATCAGCTTACAAGATCATGAAGGCCTTTGATTCTATTCATTTCATAATTTCACTTTGCTGTTTCATATATTCCATTCTTTTTAAACAAAAAATGAGTCCAATATGTCTACCAAACTTCCTGGCAGCCTATATCAAGTACCTGATTATCCTTTGTGGCTATCATCAGATTAAAAGTCATGCATTGTTTTGAACCCTTTTTCCACCCAACCAGACATTAGCTCTAAAAGTTATAACAATATTTTGAAATTACGATCTAACGTCATACTATCTATTAAATTTAAAAAGAAATGTTTCTTGTTTTATTTCCTCTAATTGAGAATTAGCCAGCATAAACAGGGTAAGCCATTTACTTATTTTGAAATAAATAATCCACAGAATTTGATTCCATGTTATTGCCAAAAGAACACAAATCAAGGAAGGGTAATCCGTTCTTGCCAATGTCTGGCACAGTGAATAATGATTTCCATTTTGTAGGGTAGCATCTCAGACATTCCTTCTGGGCATCAAAAGCTGGCAGAGGAGATGAATTGTAGCTTCAGGTTGCCCTGAATGCTGGCTTGGCATGCAATGGCTTTAGTTCTTGCCCACCATAATAACACCCTCCATGCACAACTGATTTTGTACTCAGCTGAAGGAGAAATACTCTTGCAAAATTTTGAAATTCAACTTCCATGTGAGTTGCTTTTGACTCTCTTTTGCAGTGCAGTATGAATGTAAGTACTTTGCTGGAGAATATTACAGAGTTATTTCTGGACCTTTGGAAGAAATGTGAATTTGAAAGACCTCTAAGCATATGATTTGCCCTCGACCTATGGCCATTGGAATGAAAGGGAGATGGAGCTGCAACAGCATAAAGACAAAACTATCTACAGAGGGGAGGAGGAGGCCTTTTGTAGGAGGCCTACTAACATAGGTTTTCAGAGCACTTCTTCTACTTGTACCTCAGTCAGAACAATGTTTGAAGTAGCTGCACTGCATCAGAACTGCACCACTTTCTCAAATGTGACCCAGAGCTGCAGAGTAGGATGATGACACTCTGCCAATGACTGTTAAGATCACTGTGCCCCTCAATTTCTATACCAAATCCTTTAGACTAGAGTTTGCAAAATCATCAACATGACAGTTCGCTGTTCACCACAAAGTCTGGGATAAAAATGGAAAATGCTGGAAATATAATTGTGTCAGGAAACAGTTCCAAAAAAAAGAAACAGAATTAATATTTCAAATTGATGACCTTTCATCAGAACTGGAGAAAAATGGCTTCGACTGAATGACGAGAGCAGAAATATTGAAATAGCAATTAGCATTATGGCAGTTCTCAATGAAAAGACAAAAGAAGGTGAGAGACCAAAAGGAGAGGATCAGGTGGAAGGAAAACGCTTGCAAGAGTTTTAAGGGTTGGCTGAGCAAAGAGAGGACTGCTGGCCAAAATGGGCATTTCAAGATCAGAAGTTGTGAGGAGATAAAGCTGAGTTCTATGCTAAGGACAGATTATTCATTGTCAGAAAGTGGAACATTTGATGTAATATGTAGCAAAAGGTCAGATTAGAAGAAAGAGTGGAGTCAGAGTGATATGAAGGGAAATAAGGATCTGCAGGGATATTGGTTTGCAGATTATTGGACTTCATTATCTTTATTATCTAAAAGAAAGTAACGTTGTTAAGAGGTTAAATGAAACTAAAGATGAAATCAAACTGCAGACATGATAACATTGAGATATGGTGAGTCAGTACTGTTGAAGATGAAGGTGAAAAGTGTGCATACGGAACAGAGACGTACACTTGCAATCTCAAGGCATATGTGGGACTAATGCTGGAAATTCAAAATAGTTAGGTGGTTGTTTTTGACTAGCACAGACATGATGGGCCAAAGGGTCTTTTTGTACTGTGGATTTCTTTGACTTGACAGCTGCAGTCCATGTGTTAGGTATATGCAATGTGCTTTTACGAAAGGCGTTCTCGGGTTTGACTCAGAAACAGTGATAGAACAACAATGCAGTCCTAAATCAAGATGCTGTGTTTTGAAGCAGAACCAGTATGCCAATTGAATAAAGTTCCCATCTGAACTCTCTACAGCATCTAATCTTGCCCACTGGGGAGCTGGCACACATACTGTAATTTTCCCCTCACCGTAGTGCATGATGGCTCACCACATGCAGATCTGGCATCTTTGATGTATTCAACAGTGCATGCAGTGCCAGTATCTAAGATGGTGGCTGTAAGTGTCCAATCATATAGTAGCAGCTCTTTCTCAGAGGTGTGCTATGCCTCTAAGCCTTCATTTTTATACACTACTGGGAGGCCAGGTGATAAGTTTTGCATACATGAAATGATATAGATGGAAAGGGTAAGCAAGTGGGAAAAAAGAGGTGCATGGTTCCACCATTGTCATCCTTCACATCGTACCAATTGTGGGATAAAGGTAATTGGGATTTCAGAAGTCACATAAGACCATCATCCCATTGACCTAAGTGACACTGATTTCTACTGTCCCAATGATGGCTGCATCAGTAAGACAAAAAACTGTCTCCTCCAATGGAGTGAAAATATGTAGCTTTGCCTGTTGTCCCTTGCTGTTGATATATGATTAGATGTTGTGTCTATCATAGCTGAATAGCTATCTAAAAACTGCAAGGTGAGGTTTGCGGCCATGATCAGTGTGTGAGGTTGAGGTGGAGTATGTGAATGGTAGGTATGAGTCCTGATACCAAAAGATTGCTAATTAGATTATATTGTGTAGGTGTGGATTATTGGGCAGTGTGTATGGTTGGAAGTATGGTTCTTAGGAGGCAGCATTTAAAATTGCATTCACTGCCTTTAATCACTTCGAGATAATCACATTTTTTACAATATTGTATATTGGTCCTCAGTACTTGATACTGAGCTCAGACTAGCTCTTCCTACTGCCTTCCCAATATAAGTGCAGAGAACCTCCTGAGGAATGGTGATAACTTTCTTCCTTCCTATCTTGAGTACGAAGGCTTAGGGGTCCACATCTGAAAATCTGAATCTCTCTCTCTCTCTCTCTGGCTCCAGTTATTCCCTACCACTTGGAATGTTTTCCCATTAAGTTCCAATATCTGCTGCAACTGAAATGCAGCTTGCCTTTAGGAAATGTAGTCTGGTTTTTAGAAGTACAGCTAGCGTAATTGATGCAGACCCCACATTGTACATACAATTTTGAAATAGTCTGTTTAATATTGAATTGCGTGTCACAATCATAGAATCATAATAATTAAGGGGAGTAGGAGGATATTCAACCAATCAATCAAGACTGCTCTGCCATTCCATGAGACCATGCCTGTTCTATTTGAAGCGGTAATTCCACTTTTCTGTCTGGAGATGAGAAGCCTGTAGAAGGCTTCTGTGTCATCTGCATCAGTCACATTAAGCACTGGATAGTCATATGTTGCAATTCACATACCAAATGCCTGGCTTTAATAATTGTTTAGCCTAGAAACAGTTACTTTTGTCCATATAAGAGTAACTATTAGGGTAGAATTTCTGTTGCATTTGTCATCACACGACATCACATCACATTGATGAAGGTAGAGCAATAGACTTGAACTTTAGTAAAGTCTTTGACAAGGTTCCACCTGACAGACTAATCAGTAAAGTTAGTTCATATGGGATTCAGAGTGAACTTGCCAATTGGTACGAAATACATTAATGGCAGGAGACAGAGAGCGATGATGAAAGATTAGATTAGATAATTTACAGGATGGAAACCATAAGACCTTAAGACATAGGAGTGGAAGTAAGGCCATTCGGCCCATCGAGTCAATCATGGCTGATGGGCATTTCAACTCCACTTACCCGCACTCTCCCTTCAGGCCCTTCAACCCAACAAGTCCACACCGACCCTCCGAAGAGCAACCCACCCAGACCCATTCCGCTGACATTTACCCCTTCACCTAACACTATGGGCAATTAAGCATGGCCAATTCACCTAACCTGCACATTTTTGGACTGAGAGGGGAAACCGGAGCACCCGGAGGAAACCCACGCAGACACGGGGAGAATGTGCTAACTCCACACAGACAGTTGCCTGAGGTGGGAATTGAACCCGGATCTCTGGCGCTGTGAGGCAGCACTGCTAACCACTGTGTCACCATGCCGCCCATGGGTGTGGGTTTTCTCCGGGTGCTCTGGTTTCCTCCCACAGGTTGTTTCTTGAACTGGAGGCCAGTGGTGTTCCACAGAGATCGGCGCTGAGTCCACTTTTGTTTTTTATTTATATAAACGATTTAGATTAGAATAAGATAGCATGGTTAATAAGTTTGCGGAAACCACCAGAGTGGTATAGTGGACAGTAAAGAATATACCAAAGATTACAAAGAGATCTTGATCAACTGGATCAATGGGCAGGGAGTGGCTAATGGAGTTTGATTTGGATAAACGAGAGGTGTTGCATTTTGGTAAAACAAACAAAGTCAGAATTTGTGCAATTAAAAGTATTGCCTTTTGTAGTATTGTAGAACAGAGAGATCAAGGGGTTCAGGTACATTACTCTTTCAAGTTTGCATCACATGTGGATAGGGTTGTTAAGAAGATATTTAGCACAATTGCCTTCATTGCTCAGACCTTTGAGTATAGGCGTTGGAACATTATGTTGAGTTTGTACAAGACATTGGTGAGGGCTGTTCTGGAGTACTGTGTCTACTTCTGGTCACCCTATTATAAGAAGGATATTATTAAGCTGGAGAGGGTTCAGAAGAGATTTGCCAGGATGTTGCCAAGAATGAAGGATTTATGTTATAAGGAAATGCGGGATAGTCTGGGACATTTTCATTTAAGCTTAGGAGGTTGACGAGTGACCTTCTTAAGGTCTATAAAATCATGAGGGGTATAGATAAGGTGAATGGCAGATGTTCTTTTCCCTAGTATAGGGATTTCAAGACTAGGGGTCATATTTTTAAGGTGAGGCGGGGGAAATTTAAAATAAAAATAAGGGGCAATGTTTTTTACAAGAGAATGGTTAGTTTATGGAATGAACTTCTAGAGAAAGTGGTGGATGCGGGTACAATTACAATATTTAAAAGACATTTGGATGGGTTCGTGAATAGAAAAAGTTTGTAGGGATATGGGCCAATGCAGGCAGGTGGGACTAAGTTAGTTTGGGATTATGGTCAGCATGGATTGGTTGGACCGAAAGGTCGGTTTCCGTGCTGTATGATTCTATGACTCTATCTCTGAGGTGAAGGGCACATTCAGAAGCCGCAGTATGGCAGCATGACAAGGAGATTAAGTAGACGCTGTAGGTGGCCAATGTATGCTCCATACCTTCAGTCAGGATAATGCATGACATCCTCATGTTCTTTGATAGTGTTGGGAGGCTACCTGACAGCAGAACCAGTGTAGCCAGCAGTCCCATCAATACTCTTCTATATGGCACCACAGCAATGTCTTCATCTGAATTCTCTGCAATTCAACCCATCTGTAATCTGTCTCCTGATGAACTGATGAACCATCCTTTACCCCTAATTGAGCTGCAGCCCATTTGTGCCCATATGGCTCACCATATGAAGGGATCCCTACTGTATACTAGTCTCCGTGCTAATAACTGCAAATGTTAGATCAAGTGAGAGGGCCTCTTCAGCAGTTTGTTTATTCTTTGTCTCACTTCATTGTTGTCCTGCCTAGTTTGGGCTGGTGGCACTTCTTGGGCTTGTGAAAGTAGGAACTCAGAGCTAATTGTTGAGAACAAAGATATTGTTAAGATGAAAAGTACAAGCTGCATGACTGTATCAGCAGTGGCTTGCTCATCATGCCAGACGGCAGGATGAGGATGCTCTGAAAGTTGAGAAAGAATATAAATGACATCCCATTATCCTCAAAGTTTTCAGTGCTGTTAGATATTACATGTTCTGTTGTAGTCAGCCCATGATGCAGACAACACTCTCCTCTAGAGAATTCAGGAGATGCAGGGGTAACTTTGTTTACCTTCGGTTCAGCAATAGAGCTTATGGAATGTCAGTGGGTACACTGCACTATTAGGTCCAATCAATCCATGCTGACCATAATCCCAAACTAACTTAGTGCCTTCTATAACTATAGAGCTTGATAGAGAATATTGAATAATCTGGAAAGCCAGTTAGTTAATGTGGACACTGGAGTTAGAGAACACGTACTGAAATTAAAACAGTAGTATATTTTAGTTTGCAGTTTGTTTAGATGTCTCATGGAGAAATACTACACAAAGTTGCTAGTGACTGCACAGAAATTTGCTGACAGTTTGTTGATTTCTAACATAGAATCCTAACATAGAATTCCTATAGTGTGAAAACAGGCCATTCAGCCCAACATGTCCACACTGACCCTCCAAAGAGTATCCCACCTAGACCCATTTCCCTACCCTATTATCCTATATTTAATCCTGACTAATGCATGCAACCCACACAATCCCTGAACACTAATGGGCAACTTAGCATGGCCAATTCACCTAACCTGCACATCTTTGGATTTTGGAGGAAGCTGGAGCATCTGGAAGAAACCCATGCAGACACGGGGAGAATGTGCAAACTCCACACAGGCAGTCGCCCGAGGTTGGAATCAAACCAGGGTCCCTGTGCTAACCAGTGAGATTTCAACTCTATTAGCCTGAGTGTGGACATGGTGGAACTCTTTTCTGAGGTTGGATGATCCTAAGGATACTGGAATAAAAGGAGCTGAGTAATTTTCTAATGTTTTTAATAAAATAGAGTCATAGAGCATGTACAGCACAGAAATAGACACTTCGGTCCAACTCATCTATTCTGATCAGATCCCCTAAATTAATCTATTCCTATTTGCCTGCATTTGGCAATCTTTCTTATTCATATACCCATCTAAATGCATTTTAGAAGCTGTAATTGTGCCAGCCTTCACCATTTCTTCTGGTAGATCATTCCATACTCGAACCACCCTCTGCATGAAAAAGTTGCCCCTTCGGTCCCTTTTAAATCTTGCCTCTCTCACCTTCAACCTAAGCCCTCTAGTTTTGAACTTCCCCACCCCAGGGAAAAGACCTTGGCTATTCACCTTATCCATGCCCTCTAAAAGGTCATCCCTCAGCCTCTGATACTCTAGGGAAATAGCCCCAGCTTATTCAGCCTCTCCCTATAGCTCAAACCCTTCAACCCTGGCAATATTACTTGAAAATCTTTTCAGAACTCTTTCAAGTTTAACAACATCCTTCCTATAGCAGGGAGACCAGAACTACACACAGTATTTCAAAAGTAGTCTTACCAATGTCCAATACAGCCGCAACATGATCTTTCAACTCCTCTGCTCAATGCACTGATCGACAAGAGCAAGCATACCAAGTGCCTTCTTCACTATCCTGCCTACCTGAGACTCCACTTCCAAGGAACTATGAACCTGTACTCCAAAGTCTCTTTGTTCAGCAATACTCCCCAGGACCTTGCCATTAAATATATAAGTCCTGCTCTGATTTGCCTTTCCAAACTGCAGCAACTCACACTAATCTAAATTAAACTCCATCTGCCACTCCTCGGCCCATTGGACCATCTGATCAAAGTCCTGTTGTATTCTGAGGTAAGTTTCTTTGCTGTCCACTGCACCGACAATTTTGGTGTCATCTGCAAACTGACTAACCATACTTCCTATATTCACATCTTCAAAATATTTTTGTCTCATTTAATATAGTTCATTATTTTTGTTTAATTAATGTTTCAGTAAAGCAGTCTCACGTGAATGTGTTTAGAAATTGATCTCCACAGCTGAGAATCAAACTTTGGACCTAACATGGTATGTTTCACTTTGGAATTTGATTTTTCTAGAATTAGTATCAGCTGGGATTAGAGCAGCAGTGTAAGACTTTAGTGATGTGTTGGGCATGGTATATCATGCAAGGATTGATTAAATTTGACCAGCCCATGATATATCATTAGATTTCTTGTAGCACTGCTGCAGAAACTCAAGTCCAGGTTCCAAGAGTTGACACTCCCGTTTACCTACTGCTACTCACTTTTGACTGTGGACCTTGAGGGTCTCTTAGTCCCCAAGGAACTGTAGCATCTCTCCGAACCTCAACATTAATGCCTCCAGTACAACCTAAGAAGAGATGTTGGATCAGTCAATACTATATTCACAGGATTTTAGAAGAATGAAGAGAGATCTTACAGAAAGCAATTAAATTTTAACAGGACTGGACAGGTTAAATGCAGGAAGGATGTTTTCAGTGATCAGGAATCCATAACCATTTGCCACAGTTTAAGGAAACGAGCTAGGCCATTTAGGACGAAAATGAGAAGAAATGTATTCATCCAGAGAGTGGTGAGCCGATGGAATTCTCTGCCACAGAAAGCGGTTGAGGCCAAAACATTGTATTTTTCAAGAAGCAGTTACAAATGGTTCTCAGGGCTAAAGGAATCAAAGGATATGGGGAGAAAGAAGGAACAGGATACTGTGTTGAATGATCAGACATGATCATACTGAATGCTGGAGCAGGCTTGAAGGGCTGAATGGCCTACTCTTGGTCCTACTTTCTATGTTGCCTGCAATCATCTCTGTGCCCTGTTTTCAATTTGTCATTATTTAAGTTATAGCAATGTTCTTCTGTGTAGATTCCCATTAAAAGGGATGGGATTGGTCCTATTGTGTAGTTTGTGAACTGTGCTATTAGGGTGTCATGCTGCGCACAGAGACAATCAGCAATGTGGGACTTTTTTGTCCAAATGCTATAACCACTTCCATGACATGGATGTACTAAATGTGATGTCTCCCAGCTCAGTTCATCCATGCATGTAAATATTAAAAACCACAAACCCATGCCTCAAAATTAGGGTAACCCAATATATAACTCTGTCTCTTTATTCAAATAAAATTGCCTCATATCTCATTTTGAGATTCAAAAAATGTAGTTCATAAAGATAATCCATTCTTAACCAAAATTTAATTTCTCCACACTTGTTCATTGCAAACTGATCCTGCATAGTTGATTGATTATCATCTTATGTGTTACTTGACTGTAGGGAAATGTTCCGTGTCGTGACAGTATCCATAATTATTACAAGCACCAGATGAAGATGCACAATTCACGTGAGTCAGGACTGGATAGAAATGATGATGGTGCCAGATGTGCTGCTTTAACTATCCGTGAAGGAAACCAGGAAGTCGGTGCTGAGAGAATGGACAGCACGGATTCTATAGTTTCTCGTGATAGTCTGTCCAGGTAGTTGCTTCAGAAATATCTGTTTCTATCATTTTACTTTTTTTGTCCTAACAAAAAAAATGTAAGTTGATTCAATTGACACTGACCAGATTTTGAGGATGTTAAGTGACGCCAAAGTATACCTAGACCTGGCATGCAGTTACAAGATGCTTAAAATTCTATGACGTGTTTAAGCAATCATGCAGATCTTAAACTGGCCTGATTGTCCTTTAATAGAGTTTAAATGTTCAAATGTTGAACTATTTGGAACATTGGGCATGACCTTTTGGTCTCGTTGATGGTGAGCTAAGAGGTAGGAATTAGATGGGATGTTGGCCTTATCACCTAAACCAGAATTGAGTTGAAGGAGGAAGGCTATGTTCAAGCTTCTTCCAACTGAGGCCATTAATGGCCACTGAAGTGTTGCATCCTGTGGCTGCTGTTCTTTTCTCAGTTGCAGTCTATTGCCAATTAGCTTGTATGGCTCTGTGAACAGCTTTACACCAGGGTCTGAGTAGGGGAGGGGGTTGGTGAGGAGTGAGAGATGAGGGGGTGCCCCTTGATCAGATCAATTGCCTTGTTAAGAGAGTCTAGATTAGGAAAGGGAGGGGGTGCCTGTGAGAGCCTCACCAGTCCACACTGACTACGCCCTCACACCCTTCTCACACAAATGTTTATCATAAAAATATACCTCCCCATCTCCCTGTGGCCTGGTTTGATCCATGATCCTGAAACTTAGTGTTTTATCGGCAGCCGCTTATGCCTCCCTTTGGCGCTGCTGAACACAAGAGTTGCAGGCCGCTGCTGAACATAAGAGCCCATTCAGGGGCCAGCAAGACTTCCACCCAGGGTCTTGATTCAAGGCCAAGGCCAATCAATGGCCATGTCGATGCCTGATTGACTTGTGGCTCAGCAGTCCTTCCCCAAAAAAGGCATTGTTATTGTAAATGATTTCTCTTTACCTGGTAAGTGAGACCCTCAATATCTCAATAAGATTCCACCCATTTTAAATATTGCATTTTACTCAGATGGTGTGTAATTGTTTCACAAGCTTGTGTAAAAGCTTTCAACTCTACAACAGTAGCAGAAGGCTGTCACAATCGTGCAGTATATCTCAAAAGTTATTTGAGCTCAGATACATAACATGCATTTTAGTTCCAAAAAATCTTTATTCGTTTTATAGTTTCTCAATGGTCTTCAGACTACTTTTTTTGCTAACAACATATGTTCGGTGCATGGTTTGTAGGAGTTCATATTTCAGGGTTTAAAGCCTCAAGCCTTGTTATCAGCCAACCAGTAAGTCATGGACAATAGCAGGTAGTTTACCAGTGCTGAGGCCCTTTTGGAGTACCGTGTTCAATTCTGGTCTACCTAATATACATCTTCTTAAACATGAAAGGGTTCACAAAAGGTGTTGCCGGAATTGGAGGGTTTAAGTTATAGGGTGAAGCTGAATAGGCTAGAGCTTTTCTCCATGGAGCATTTGAGGATGACTGGTGGCCTTATAGTGTTTTATAAAATCTAGCAGGGCATGGCTAGAGTGAATAGCCAAGGTGTTTTTCCCAGGAAAGATTTAAAAAGGACCTGCACAGCAACTTCACATCGAAGTGGTGTATATATGGAATG
Organism: Chiloscyllium punctatum; assembly: GCF_047496795.1. Lineage (NCBI taxonomy): Eukaryota > Metazoa > Chordata > Chondrichthyes > Orectolobiformes > Hemiscylliidae > Chiloscyllium > Chiloscyllium punctatum. The sequence goes on from NC_092743.1 coordinate 17,366,710, forward strand.
AACCACCAGAGGAAGTGGTAGAGGTGGGTACAATTTGGGGCGGCACGGTGGCACAGTGGTTAGCACTGCTGCCTCACAGCGCCAGAGACCTGGGTTCAATTCCCGCCTCAGGCGACTGACTGTGTGGAGTTTGCACATTCTCCCCGTGTCTGCGTGGGTTTCCTCCGGGTGCTCCGGTTTCCTCCCACAATCCAAAGCTGTGCAGGTCAGGTGAATTGGCCATGCTAAATTGCCCGTAGTGTTAGGTAAGGGGTAGATGTAGGGGTATGGGTGGGTTGCCCTTTGGCGGGGCGGTGTGGACTTGTTGGGCCGAAGGGCCTGTTTCCACACTGTAAGTAATCTAATCTAATCTAATCTAATTACAACATTTAAAAGGCATCTGGATGGTATATGGATAGGAAGAGTTTAGAGGGGTATTGGCCGAATGCTGGCAAATGGGACTAAATCAGTTTAGGATAGCTTGTTGGCGGGAACGAGTTGGACCAAAAGGCCTGTTTCTGTCCTGTGTGACTCTATGACTGGAAGATCAATTGCAGCTATTTCAGCAGCAGTCCTCGGTTAACTGAGAAATGGAAATGCTTGAGTTGGACAAGGATTGACAGGGATGTAGAAGTGGCTTGGTATTCCTGAGTGCTACCAATTCAGGCATGTTTGCCTCAGAACAAACAAGTGTTGTAGTGGGGGCTGCTAATGCAAAAAACCCTGAAACCTATTTTGGATATGTGCATAACATGTACACATACAAAACCATGAGTGGTATTGCATAATTAAGTATATGGACTGTTGCTAATTCTGAGCCAAAAAGCTGTGACCCAGTATGGGATCTTTTGCCATGAACAGCAACAGATCATTAGAATTTGACTAATAAAATTAAAGAAAGATCTGTGGATGCTGGAAAACTGACACAAAGACAGAAACTGTTGGAGAAACTCAGCAGGTCTGGCAGCATCTGTGGAGAGAAAATCAATGATAAGTATTTTGAGTCTAGTGGCCCTTCATCAGAATTAGAACTTGAAGTTATGCTTAGTCATTTAGACTAACTAGTAATTCTAATTTACAATAACAATGACCATTTCAGAAGTTCGTTAAGAGTCAACTACATTGCTGTGGGTCTAGGCTTGCAGGTAATTGAGATATGGCAAACTTCCTTCCCTAAAGGACATTAGTGAACCCATTAAGTTCTTACAACAATTGTTGCAGGTTTCATGGTCATCACGAAGTAATATGAGCTATTTAATTCCAAGATGCCATGGTGGGATTTTATCTTATGTTCCAAGATCATTAGCTTGGGGACTCTGACTAACTACTCGTGACTATGTCACTGCCTCCTGATTGAGGGCATATAAAACTATAAAATGCCCCCAAAAAAAGTTGCAATTGATCTGAATGTCTCAGCCTATAGATGTGGGCAATTCACATTCTTGAAACTTCTTCGGTGTGGATCAAGCCATAACTTTAAGGAGAGAGTTCTAGGATTTTGATCCAACAAGAATAAGGGAACACAACGTATTTTCAAGTCAGAACAGTATTGACTTGGAGATGAATGCAATTGATACTGTTCACATGCATCTGCTGCCTTTGTCCTTCTAAATGTTACAAATAGTTGTAACATTTGCTAACTTGTCAAATAAGGATGTTGTGTCAAGGAAATTCATGTCAGTGAAAATCTAATGTGACAATGGAAGCAAAAGAAATCCACAGTGAAGACCAAATCCTCCAAGACCAAATGAGTCAAGGAAACGCTGCTTATACATTTGCCTGATTCTAAGAGGCATGTATCAAAATGAGATCTTGAAAAGTTTCAGAATAATTACATCATCACCAAAAATAAAATGGGTGTGGCACGGTGACTCAATGGTTAGCCCTGCTGCCTCACAGTGCCAAGGGTTAGTCTGTACTTTCTCCCCATGGCTGCATGGGTTTCCTTTGAGTGCTCCAGTTTTCTCTCACAGTCAACAAATGTACAGGTTAGGTGGATTGGCCATGCTAAATTGCCCATCGTGCCCAAGGATGTGTAGGTTAGGTGGATTAGCCATGGGAAATGCAGTGTTACAAGGATAGGATAAGGGGGTGAGTCTGGGTGGGATGCTCTTCGGACATTCAGTGTGGACCTATTGGGCCGAATGGCCTGTTTCCACACTGTAGGGATTCTATGAAAATAACTCATTCTATGAAAAGGATTCTGTATCAAGTCAGCCAAATCAAACCCTGAGTTCAGCAAAGAATTCAGACCAACAGATACTTGTTTGCTTTACGGAACACACAGTCTAGTGTTGTCACAGAAATCTTAGATTTCTCAGAAACTATAAAACAGCATGATTGCAAAAGGACCAGTTTCAAGTGATTCAACATCATATTGTGGAAAAAACACGAGCACCCATTTTGTAAATTCAGCAGAGTTGATGAAATCCACATGAATTTTAATATGTCCAACATCTAAACTATCTAGTTCAAAGGTTAAGAGATAATTCTAGTGTTCTTATATGTATATAGAATATATTGCAGTCATCTGCTCCAACTGATACAAGATCTGGTCACTCTCCCAGAAGGACTGTGATCTTATTTTCAGAGAAAACTCTTCATAAAAGTAACTGACACCCATATGCTTCCATACACACAACAGGTTGGGTAAAAGTAAGACTATCAGAGAAGCTCGGATGAACATTTTTAGAATACTCAGTTGAGAAACAATTTTTTTTCAGATCAGTTGGTGCCATTTTGAGTTTAGAAACAATCTTAGTTTGACTCATAGAAGAAGAATTCAGAGCAATTTAGGGAATACGCTACCTCAGCAAAAGTTTATGAAACTTCCTTATCAATTGGGTTTGGTTAGAAATCTGCAGGTTATTTAAAACTGAGAAAGATTAGACTGTCAGACTTGTGAAGAATTTATGTCAGCAGTTTTGTATAGGACTCATCAACCTATCTCCACAGTCTACTATTATGACACAGAAACACAAATCCACATCAAATCATACAGTCATAGAGATCTAAAGCAGAGAAACATGTCTTTTGGTCTATTACATCCCTACCAGTCAAAAACAACTACCTAACTATTCTAATCCCATTTTCCAGCACTTGGCCCAAAGCTTTTATGCCTTGGCATCACAATTACCCATCCAAATACTTCTTAAGTGTTATGAAGGTTTCTGCCTTACCACCTTTACAGGTAATGAGTTCCAGATTCCCATCACCCCCTAGTGAAAAAGATTTTCCTCATGTTATTTCTAAACCTTCTTCCCTTATCTTAAACCAATGCCCCCTGATTAGTGACGCCTCCATCAAGGGGAAAGGCTTTTTACTGTCTATCTTATATATGACCCTTGTAATTTTATACATCTCAATCATGTCCCCTCTCAATCTCCTCTCGTCTAAGGAAAAGGATCCCAGTCTGTCCAATCTCTCTTCATAACTGAAACTCTCCAGCATAGGCAGCCTCTTGGTAAATCTCCTCTGCTCCCTTTCCAGGCGCATCCCTCCTATAATGTTGTTTCCACAATGGCACACAAAACACTAGGTGTGGCCTAACCAGCATTTTATACAGTTCCAGCATAAGCTACCTGTTCTTAAACTCTAGGCCTCAGCTAATAAAGGCAAACATACTACATACCTTCTTAACCACTTTATTCTGCTAACCCATTACCTCAGTGGACTGCTGTACATGTGGTCCCTCTGATCCTCAGTACTTCCCAGGTTCTACCATTTATCATATGTACCCTTGCTTTGTCTGTACTACCCAAGCACATCACTTCACATTTATCTGGGTTTAATTCACTTTAGATCCTCAGACAACACCTTCCAAACTCACAACTACTTCCATCTAGAAGGACAAGAGCAGCAGATTATGGGAACACCACCATCTTCAGGTTTACCTCCAATCCACTCACCATTCTGACTTGGAAATACATTGCTGTTCCTTCTTATTTGCTGGGTCAAAATCCCAGAATTCCCTCCCTAGTGGCATTGTAAGTAAATCCACAGCAGGTAAACTGGAGCGGTTCAAGAAGGCAGCTCACCACCACTTTCTCAAGGGCAACTAGGAGTGGGCAATAAAATGCTGGCCAGTCTGTGATGCCCACATTCCACAAAACGAATAAATAAAAAAAAATCATTTGCCATTGATCAGTCCATCTGACGAGCTCTGTATATCCTTCTGTAATCTCAGGCTATCCTCCTCACTATTTACCATTCCACCATTTTTGGATTATCTGAAAACTTACTGATCAACACTCTTATATTCAAGCCTAAATCATTTATATAAACCACAAACAGCAAGAGTCCCACCATGGATCCCTGTGGAACCTCACCGTTCAGGCATCCAGTTAGAAAAACACCCCTTGACCATTACCCTCTGCTTCCCACCACTTGGTCAATTGTGGAGCTAGTTTTCCAAATTTCCTTGGATACCATGGGCTCTTGTCTTTGCGATCAGTTTCCTATGTAAGACATATCCAAAGCCTTGCCAAAGTCCAAGTAGACTACCTCAAAAGCATTGCCCTCATCTACACACCTATTCATCTCTTCCAAAAATTCAAGCAAGTTTGTCAGGCATGATCTACCCTTAACAAAACTATGCTGACTGTTCTTGATTAATCCCTGCCTTTCCAATTGCAGATTATGTTCTGTCCCTCAGAATTGCTTCCAATAGTTTCCCCATTAATGAGGTGGCTGATTGTGCCACCCTGTGACATCATCGTTCATGTCCCTGTGTTCACATCATAGTAAAATTGAAATATCAGTAACCCTCACAATTGACCCCAATGGTTCCTAACCAGACGTTTTGAAAAACCTGAACAGATTTTATGAATAACTGATACCAAGCCCCGGGTTTATAGGTCAAACAAAAGTATTAAGAATTTCTTAACAACACAGTAACTTTAACAGGGCAAAGTTAAACAATGAGGTCATCTAATTAATTTTTAAGATTTAAACTCAAACCTTTTTTAATTCTAGCCCTCACTCTCACACAAAGACAGAAAGACAAACAGGTATAGTTAAGGGATAAATCAAAAGGGAAAAATAGATGTGATGTAACTAACTGACTTGAGCAATCCTCACGATTCAGCATATGGAATTATATACTGCCTGTTTTCTGAAAACACTGATGCATGGATAATTTCCAGTAGGTTCTGAGGAATAATAATTTAATTCTTATAACAGATTCTTCGAAGTGAATTTTCAATAGTTTGATAATGAGAGGACAACCAGCAGCAACCAAACTCCTATCTTGTAGCTGACGTAAACCATCTGACCTAAACAGAGTTCAAAACCCTAGTTCAAACTTTGATCTGTCTCTGCCAGACTAACCGCCTCTCCATGAGATAGCAGTTAACATTCAGCATCTGCCATCTGTTTAGGTCTCTTTGGAGTCAAAGCATCTATAGAACACTTTTTAGCAAGAAACAAGTTGTAATAAACGTTCGAACCTGTCCTCAAAAATACAAATAACAGCTTGTTTGTTCTTTTTTATAAACACAAGCTGTTGTACGCAGTCCAAAAGTTACCTTGCAAAAGTTTGCAGATGATACAGAAAATGGTGGAATGGTAAATACTGAGGATGATAGCCTTAAATTACAAGAAGACTATACAGACTTCTTAGCTGAAAGTTCACAGCTCCAAACCAAAACTTGATTTGAAAAGAAATGAAAACTCAATGAGGGTTCTCGAACTACAGCAAGGAAACTGTCACAAGTCAGTTAATTGGAAATGTAAGAGTTGAACAAAAAATGTAACTTTTCAGGACTTGAGACTCCATAATGGATAGTAATGGGAAGCAGGTTGGAACTTTGTTTTAATGGGAATTGGGAGCATCATTCTTAATACTGAATATATTTAGGTAGCTTGGTTTGTTAACTATCACTTATCAAGTCTGCACAGTTCCTACAGTGAAAATAAGTATTTCCTATGCATGTTATATTGATGAGGATAGAAAACTATTTTGTTTCCAAGCATGGATTTGCTGTTTGCTTACATAATCAAAGCTGAAATGATTTACAAACAACCGTCAGATTTGCTATTGTTGCTAAATTCATAGGCCATTCTGTGACACATGATTTTCTGTCTCTGAGAAGACAGTAATAGTGCTGAGCTAATTGTACAAAAGTCCAAAAATTAAATTTATTGTTCATTCATGGGGTGAGAAGCATTTAATATCCATCCTTTGATGCCCCCCGAGAAGGCAGTGGGGAGTGAAACAGCTTCAGTTTGTTCAAAGGTGGCTTCCAGGGTCAATGATACTAAAAGATCAGCAATATATTTTAAAGTCAGGATGGTGAGTAGCTTGGAGAAGAACTTGCAGGTGATATTGTTCCCCTACGTCTGTCACCATTGTCTTTCCAGTTATGAAGTTTTACATTGTAGAAATAGGTGCTTATCTGCTGTGATCTAATTTTCCATCAGTTGGCCTGTATGCTGAGGCATTTTAAATACTTCTTAAATAGTTTTGAGTGTTCCTGACTCTACCACCCTTTCAGGTAGTGAGTTTCAAACACCATAAATCTATGCCCCTGATTATTCACACCTCTACTAAGGGAAAATGTTTCTTCCTATTTACCATATCTATGTCCCTCACAATACACTCAATGACATCATCTCTCAGACTCCTCTTCATGAAGGAAAACAACCCCAACCTTCTCTTGGCTGAAACGTTCTAGCCAAGGCAACTTCCTGAAGTTCCTCTGCACCTTCTCTGCTGCAATCACAGCCTCCCTATAATGCACAATCAAATCTGTAAGCGTACTCTAGCTGTGGCCTAACTAACATTTTATACAACTTAACCTCTCTGCTGTTCTATTCAATGCTTTGAGTAATAAAGACAAGTATCCCTAATGTCATCTTAACCACGTATCTACCTTTCCTAATGCCTTCAACATCCATAGAGTCATAGATATGTACAGCATGGAAACAGACCCTTCAGTCCAACCCGTCCATGCTGACCAGATATCCCAACCCAATCTAGTCCCACCTGTCAGCACCCGGCCCATATTCCTTCAAACCCTTCCTACACATATACCCATCCAAATGTCTTTTAAATGTTGCAATTATGCTAGCCTCCACCACTTCCTCTGGCAGCTCATTCCATACACGTACCACTCTCTGTGTGAAAAGGTTGCCCCTTAGGTCTCTTTTATATCTTTCCCCTCTCACCCTAAACCTATGCCCTCTAGTTCTGGACTCCCTGACCCAAGGGAAAAGACTTTGTCTATTTATCCTATTCATGCCCCTCAATTTTGTAAACCTCTCTCAGGTCACCCCTCAACCTCCGATGCTCCAGGGAAAACAGCCCCAGCCTGTTCCTATGTCTCCCTATGGCTCAAATCCTCCAACCCTGGCAACATCCTTGTAAATCTTTTCTGAACCTTTTCAAGTTTCACAACATCTTTCCGATAGGAAAGAAACCAGAATTGTATGCAATACTCCAACAGTGGCCTAACCAATGTCCTGTACAGCCACAACATGACATCCCAACAACTGCACTCAATACTCTAACCAAGAAAAGAAAGCATACCAAATGCCTTCTTCACTATCTTATCTACCTGTGACTCCAATTTTAACGAGCTATGAACTTGCACTCCAAGGTCTGTTTGTTCGGCAGCACTCCCTAGGACCTTACCATTAAGTGTACAAGTCCTGTTAAGATTTGCTTTCCAAAAATGCAGCACCTTGCATTTATCTAAACTAAACTCCATCTGCCACTTCTCAGCCTATTGGCCCATCTGGTCAAGATCCTGTTGTAATCTGAGGTAACCTTCTTCGCTGTTCACTACACCTCCAAATTTGGTGTCATCTGCAAACTTATTAACTGTACCTCTTATGTTCGCATCCAAATCATTTATATAAATGACAAAAAGTAGTGGACCCAGCCCCGATCCTTGTGGCACTCCAGTGGTCACAGGCCTCCAGTCTAAAAAACAACCCTCCACCACCACCTTTGAGCCAGTTCTGTATCCAAATGGCTGGTTCTCCCTGTATTCCATGAGATCTAACCTTGCTAACCAGTCTCCCATGGGGAACCTTGTCAAACGCCTTACTGAAGTCCATATAGATCACATCTACCGCTCTGTTCTCATCAATCCTCTTTGTTACTTCTTCAAAGAACTCAATCAAGTTTGTGAGACATGATTTCCCATGCACAAAGCCATGTTGACCAACCCTAATCAGTCCTTGCCTTTCCAAATACATGTAAATCCTGTCCCTCCAACAACTTGCCCACCACCGAGGTCAGGCTCACTGGTCTATTGTTCCCTGGCTTGTCCTTACCACCCTTCTTAAACAGTGGCACCATGTTAGCCAACCTCCAGTCTTCTGGCACCTCACCTGTGACTATCGATGATACAAATATCTCAGCAAGATGCCCAACAATTACTTGCCTAGCTTCCCACAGAGTTCTAGAGTACACCTGATCAGGTCCTGGGTATTTATCCATCTTTATGCATTTCAAGACATCCAGCACTTCCTCCTTTGTAATATGGACATTTTGCAAGGTGTTACCATCTATTTCCCTACATTCTATACCTTCCATATCCTTTTCCACAGTAAATACTGATGCAAAACACTCGTTTAGTATCTCCCCCATTTTCTGCGGCTCCACACAAAAGGCCGCCCTGCTGATTTTTGAGAGGCCCTATTATCTCTCTAGTTACCCTTTTGTCCTTAATGTATTTGTGAAAACCCTTTGGTTTCTCCTTAATTGTATTTGCCAAAGCAACCTCATGTTCCTTTTTGCCCTCCTGATTTCCCTCTTAAGTATACTCCGACTGCCTTTATACTCTTTTAAGGATTCACTCTATCTATCCTGTCTGTACCTTACATATGCGTTCTTCTTTTTCTTGACCAAACCCTCAATTTCTTTAGTCATCCAGCATTCCCTATACCTACCAGCTTTTTCTTTCACCTTAACAGGAATATACTTTCTCTGGATTCTCGTTATCTCATTCCTGAAGGCTTCCCATTTTCCAGCTGTCCCTTTACCTGCGAACTTCTGCACCCAAACAGCTTTTGAAAGTTCTTGTCTAATACCGTCAAAATTGGCCTTTCTCCAATTTCGAACCTCAACTTTTATACCTGGTCTATCCTTTTCCATCACTATTTTAAATCTAATAGAATTATGGTCGCTGACCCCAAAGTGCTCCCCCACTGACACCTCAGCCACCTGCCCTGCCTTATTTCCCAAGGGTAGGTCATGTTTATCTGGTACATTTACCTTCTCTGGTAGGTACTTCCACATACTGAATCAGAAAATTTTCTTGTACACCCTTGACAAATTCCTCTCCATCTAAACCTTAACACTATGGCAGTCCCAGTCTATGTTTGGAAAGTTAAAATCCCCTACCATAACCAACCTATTATTCTTACAGATAGCTGAGGTCGCCTTACAAATTTGTGTATTTCTTTGCCGCATTATTGTCCTCCCAACGTACCTCACCTTGCACTTTTCAGGTTAAATTCCATTTGCCATTCTTCAGCCCATCTGACCAATCTGTCTAAATCTAAAACTTACTTCCTTGTTAGTTATGGCACCACCAATTTTCATTTCGCCTGTGAATTTAACCATCACATCTACTTTCCTAGAACATCAATACATCTTGCAAACAGCAGTATGCCATTGGGTGCAGGTTTCTAGTCACAAAATCAACATTTGACCATCACCCTCTGTTTCTTGACATGAAGCCACTTTTGAATCAAATTTGCCAAATTGTCCTGGATCCCACTCACTTTTATCTTCTTGACCAGTTTCCTGTGTGACACTACATCAACTGCACAAGCCTCATGTACCCACAAATTGAACCAAAATCTCCAGTTAATAAAGCAATGTTGACTGTCCTTAATTAATCCTTGTCTTTCTAACTGGAGATGTATTTTATTCCTCAAAATATTTTCCATGGTTTTTGTACCACTGATGTTAGATTTACTTGTCGGTAGACTTGTGGTTCATACTAATAACACTTTTGAATCATTAGCTGTTCCCAGTCCTCTTACACCTCTCTTCTGTGCAGACAGAATTTGAAAATTAATGGCAGACTCACTGCATTCTTCTGCCTTGCCTCTCTCAGCAGTCTAGGATACAATCATCATGGCCTCGGAATTTATTGATTTTTAAGCCTGCTAAAACTACTAATACTTCTCAGTGCTAATTTCTTCAAGTATATCAAAGTCTCCTCCCTTAATTCTGCAATGTCTTCCCCCTTTTAAACCTCACTTTTATATTCTGATTCCATATGCAGATTACCACTTTTATCCCCAAATGGGCCCTGCTCTTTTTCAGGTTACCCTCCCATGTTCCTACACACTTCCAAAACTGGATTTTTTTTTACTTAATCTGCCAGTGTTTTCTCATGTTGGCTCTTAGCTCTCCTAACCTCATTTTTAAGGAACACCACAGGAATGCAGAGAAAGATGGAATACATGCTGTTTGCGGCTTGGCCAGGTGCAAGACTAACCTCTATGAGGGCATAACCTGGAGCTTCATGAGCAAGGATGTCTGGACTAAAGCATCTCTTTACTAAGACTGGACTATTACTTACAGTTCTCACAGATCTGCTGAAAGCAAAAGAAGCATGGCACAAGTCAATCAAGGAAAGTGCACTGAGATCTATACACTGCCTTCTAGAGAAAAGAATTGGTGGTGAACCCATCCATGCTGCAAAGGAGTCCGACACCAAAGACAAGATTTCCAACCCCAGTTGGGGTGACTGGCACCAGCAAAACAGGGTTCATGAGAAATAGGATAGACAGGCAAATGGGTGGGGAGAATATAAAGATCATTCAATGGGACCCTGTAGGCAGTTAAGGAGGCAACTCTACCGCTACCTCCACTTTACTTGCTACCAGTCAGCATATTGAAAGCTGCCAAGCTGTATATTTGGCATGGTGGTTAAATTCTATCAGCGACAGAATAAACTGTTTATGGCCTCAGTTGGCAGGCTTCACAATGACTGGCCCACACTGATAAAATTGAGGTAGTTCAAAGCTGGCGGGTTGGAGGCAGGCATGATGTCTATAGTGGTTATGCCCTCTCCACCTGTGCTGGCCATAAAATCCAGCCTTAGGAATTGAGGAATGGCCCTTGAAAGCATTTGCATGTCTTATTCCATCATGATTTAATTAACCAAGAATAGCCATTTCACCAATGATGATAATAATCATTATTAATAGCATAATGTAATTATTAACAAATGTACAGATCTAACATAACCTATCACTTGGACTTTCTATTCACTGCAGCTGTATTTTTATTGTCATTAAATATTAATTTTGTCATTGAATCCATTTTTGAATTGCTGATTTCAATTATATTTTGAATTATATTTGTTTCAAATTCTACATTCCGATCAACTCCCAGTCACCCCAATTCCACTTCCTAGCAAGAATTTATCTAACCCTGAGGACCCAATTGCGATGAAGGGTTACTTGACCCGAAACATTAACTCTGATTTAACCCCATAGGTGCTGCCAAATCTGCTGATCCTTTCCAGCAATTTCTGTTTTTGCTTCTGATTTACAGCATCCACAGTTTTTTTTCAGTTTTCAGCCAGAGGATTCTCCTAGTAACTATCCATGTAAGACATTACATTTTTGAAGTCAAGCAGGAACCAAAGTGTTCTCATGGATATTGGCATCATGGCAAGTTCCAGGACACCTGTTGCACACTTATAAGATGTGGTACTGATCACAAATAGCATGTTGTTATAGACCAAGTTTGACCCCTCAAACCCCTTTTAAGCAGGTAGCCCAGACTGTAATATTGCTATTTGTTTCAGGTAAGTATACAGTGGATATTCTCAGAATGAATTAGCTGGTTCGACTGCCAAGTTTTAAACAAACAGAATTTATTTACAGAATTACAGAATGAAACACAACAAACTGAAAATAGAATACTCGAATAACTTATCCTCCCTGAACCTAACAGGCTATCTCCACTTAACGATGCTGTTCAAAAAGAAAAATTGCAACAGTGCCAATCAACACATCCCTTAGCATAAAGAGTAAAAGTGACACAAAAAGCTTACAGGTTATGCAGTCAGAAAGGTAGAAGGAGGGAGAGAGCTTCCAGTTTCAACTGTGACCCTGACTCAACTAACCCCTGAACTGAACTGACCTGTGCAGCTAAAGAGCTGGCCACGCCCCCTTGATTATACCAGTTTTTTTAAAAAGACTTGAAAGCTTTCTGCCTGAATCATTATCTGTTATGTATAAACAAAAAAGGGCCTCAATGAACCATTTAAACTCAGTCTGTTTAGGTCCTAGTCAATTACCCCCTCTCTGAAAAACAAACTTCAAGGCCACAGTGACCTTGTAAAAGGACTAGCATTGTGACACTGTGCATTGATAGAATGGAATCCTCCTCTGTTGATGAGAGTAGCTACATTGGATGACACTCTCAATACAAATTGGTTACAGGCCATAATGCCCTACAGCCAATCTTCATTTTTCACTATTCTTCCAAGGAAGCCAGGATGCTTGAGACTTGGTGACACCCCTGTCAAGAAGGGATATATGTCCTCCAATGTACTATCATCTCCCAATGTTATGACTAGTTATCCCTGGCATAATTATTGCCTTCTCTGCATCCCAGCATGCTGCTTCCAATTCCCACTATTGCCTTGATAAATTGATGGAAGGCAACTGCTGTCTTAACAAAGCCTTCTTCCCTGGCTGCAGCAATAACCTCTTCATGGGGAAACAAAATGAAGCCATGTGGTCTATTACAAACTGCATCCGTGACAGCCTTCTATCTTCATAGGTTGAGAATAAATAGATCCTACAAAGATAAGCAGTGGACCTTTGGAAGCAGGCAGCTGTCACTTTGTCCTGCAGTGAATCAACTCCTTAGGGGCCAATAGACAATTTCCACGATGGCTTCTTTTCCTTGCCTTTCCTTATTCCCATCCAAACCAATTGCATTAAGTTGTATTTATTTATTACTACTTGTGCCATCAATTTACCTACCATGTCACAAATACAACATGCATTCATATAAAAAGCCTTAAGATTCAACTTCTTACCATTATTACTTATCTGGTTCTAATATCTGCTGCATTCTTTTGGTTATATTTTCATTACCTTCCAGTCACATTTTAGTTGTTGTTTGCCTCTTCATTTCACGTCTGCTCTCTTGTTTCTTTTTGATGTTTTAAACTTCCATTCAATTCCTTCCCATTTTCCCAATTGGCTCACCATTGATTACACCATTCAGAGGCTGGGTGAACTCCCCCAGATGTAAATCGTACACTAGAACACCTAAGTCTGCAACTTAGAATTTCTCAGTCACTCTCCATTTAAGTAATGCACTGCTTTTTCATCTATGCTGCCAAAGTGAATGAATTCAAATTTTTCCACATTATAGAGTTATAGAACATTACAGCGCAGTACAGGCCCTTCGGCCCTCGATGTTGCGCCGATCAAAGCACACCTAACCTACACTAAGCCACTATCCTCCATATACCTATCCAATGCCCGCTTAAATACCCATAAAGAGGGAGAGTCCACTCCTGCTACTGGCAGGGCATTCCATGAACTTACGACTCGCTGAGTGAAGAACCTACCCCTAACATCAGTCCTATATCTACCCCCCCTTAATTTAAAGCTATGCCCCCTTGTAATAGCTGACTCCATACGTGGAAAAAGGTTCTCACTGTCAACCCTATCTAACCCCCTAATCATCTTGTACACCTCTATCAAGTCACCCCTAAACCTTCTTTTCTCCAATGAAAACAACCCCAAGTGCCTCAGCCTTTCCTCATAGGATCTTCCTACCATACCAGGCAACATCCTGGTAAACTTCCTCTGCACCCGTTCCAGTGCCTCCACATCCTTCCTATAGTATGGCAACCAAAACTGCACACAATATTCCAGATGCGGCCGCACCAGAGTCTTATACAACTGCAGCATGACCTCAGGACTCCGGAACTCAATTCCTCTACCAATAAAAGCCAGTACGCCATATGCCTTCTTCACTGCACTATTTACCTGGGTGGCAACTTTCAGAGATCTGTGTACATGGACACCAAGATCCCTCTGCTCTTCCACACTACCAAGTATCCGACCATTAGCCCAGTACCCCATCTTTTTATTACTCTTACCAAAGTGAATCACCTCACACTTAGCTACATTGAACTCCATTTGCCACCTTTCTGCCCAGCTCTGCAGCTTCTCTATATCCCGCTGTAACCTGCCACATCCTTCCTCACTGTCTACAACTCCTCCGACTTTCGTATCATCTGCAAACTTGCTCACCCAACCTTCTAACCCTTCCTCCAGGTCATTTATAAAAATGACAAACAGCAATGGTCCCAAAACAGATCCTTGCGGAACACCGCTAGTGACGGCACTCCAAGATGAACCTTTGCCATCAACTACTACCCTCTGTCTTCTTCCAGCCAGCCAATTCCTAATCCAAACCTCCAACTCACCCTCAATGCCATATCTCTGTATTTTCTGCAGTAGCCTACCATGGGGGACCTTATCAAACGCCTTACTAAAATCCATATATACCACATCTACCGCTTTCCCCTCATCTACCTCCTTAGTCACCTTCTCAAAGAATTCAATAAGGTTTGTGAGGCACAACCTGCCCTTCACAAAACCAGGCTGACTATCCTTGATCACATTATTCTTATCCAGATGTGCATAAATCCTATCCCTTACAATTCTCTCTAAGACTTTGCCCACAACAGAAGTGAGACTCACTGGCCTATAGTTACTAGGATTATCCCTACTCCCCTTCTTGAACAAGGGAACCACGTTTGCTAGCCTCCAGTCCTCTGGCACTACTCCAGTAGACAAAGAGGACACAAAAATCAAGGCCAATGGCTCTGCAATCTCCTCCCTTGCTTCCCAGAGAATCCTAGGATAAATGCCATCAGGCCCAGGGGACTTATTTATTTTCACCCTTGCCAGAATTTCCAACACCTCTTCTCTACATATCTCAAAGCCATCCATTCTACTTATTCGTGCCTCAGTATTCATATCGACAACAATGTCCTGTTCCTGAGTGAATACTGACGAAAAGTATTCATTCAGTGCCTCCCCAATCTCTTCAGCCTCCACACGCAGCTTCCCATTACTATCCTTGATTGGACCTATTCCTACCCTAGTCATTCTTTTATTCCTAACATACCTATAGAAAGCCTTAGGGTTTTCCCTAATCCTACCAACTAAGGACCTCTCATGTCCCCTCCTTGCTGCTCTTAGCTCTCTCTTCAGGTCCTTCCGGGCTACCTTATAACTCTCAATCGCCCCTATTGAACCTTCACGCCTCATCTTTACAAAGGCCGCCCTCTTCCATTTAACAAGGGATTCCAATTCCTTATTAAACCACGGCTCCCTCACACGACCCTTTCCTCCCTGCCTGATAGGTACGTACTTATCAAGGACACTCAATAGTTGCTCCTTGAACAAGTTCCACATATCAATTACGCTCTTGCCTTGGAATCTACTTTTCCAATCTACACATCCTAAGTCATGCCTCAACGCATCATACTTTCCCTGCCCCCAGCTATAACTCTTGCCCTGTAGTACACACTTATCCCTCTCCATCACGAGTGTAAAAATCACCGAATTGTGGTCACTGTCCCCAAAGTGTTCACCTACCTCTAGTTCTAATACCTGGCCTGGTTCGTTACCCAGAACCAAATCCAGTATGGCCTCACCTCTTGTTGGCTTATCTACATATTGTGTCAGGAAACTCTCCTGCACACATTGCACAAACACTGACCCATCTAACGAACTGGAGCTATAGCTTTCCCAATCAATATCAGGAAAGTTAAAGTCTCCCATAACAATCACCCTATTACTGTCACTCTTCTCCTGAATCATCTTCACAATCCTTTCTTCAACGATTCTAGGACTATTAGGAGGCCTGTAAAAGACTCCTAACAGGGTGACCTCACCTCTCCTATTCCTAACCTCAACCCAAACTACCTCAGATGGCAAATCTTCGTCCATCTTCCTTTCCACCGCTGTAATACTATCTTTGACAAGCAAAGCCACACCCCCCCCCCTCTTTTACCCCCACCTCTGACCCTACTAAAACATTTAAACCCTGGAACCTGCAACAGCCAATCCTGTCCCTGATCTAGCCATGTCTCCGTAATAGCCACAACATCGAAGTCCCAGGTACCAACCCACGCTGCAAGTTCACCTACCTTATTTCGTATACTTCTGGCATTAAAGTATACACACTTCAAACCACTCTTCTGTTTACAGGCACCCTCCTTTAAGATTGATGCCATATTCCTAACCTCCCTACACTCCAGGTCCTGCACCCTAAAGCTACAGTCTAGGTTCCCATGCCCCTGCAGAGTTAGTTTAAACCCCCCCCCCAAGAGCACTAGCAAACCTCCCCCCAAGGATACTGGTGCCCCTCAGGTTCAGGTGCAGACCATCCTGTTTATAGAGGTCCCACCTTCCCCAGAAAGAACCCCAGTTATCCAAGTACCGAAATCCCTCCCTCCTGCACCATCCCTGTAGCCACGTATTTAACTCTTCTCTCTCCCTATTCCTCGAATCTCTATCACGTGGCACTGGTAACAAACCAGAGACAACAACTCTGTTCGTTCTAACTCTGAGCTTCCAACCTAGCTCCCTAAAAGCCTGTCTAACATCCTCAGCATTCCTCCTACCTATGTCATTGGTGCCAATATGGACCACGACTTCAGGCTGCTCCCCCTCCCCCTTAAGGACCCGGAAAACACGATCAGAGACATCACGTACCCTTGCACCTGGGAGGCAACATACCAAACGTGAGTCTCTCTCGTTCCCACAAAACCGCCTATCTGTGCCCCGAACTATCGAGTCCCCAATTATTATTGCTCTGCTCTTCTCCACCCTTCCCTTCTGAGTAACGGGGACAGGCTCCGTGCCAGAGGCCTGAGCCCCGTCACTTACCCCTGGTAAGTCGTCCCCCCCACAAGTATCCAAAACGGTATACTTGTTCTTGAGGGGAACGACCGCAGGGGGTCCCTGCACTGGCTGCTTCCTCCCAGTCCCCCTCACTGTCACCCATCTATCTGCCATCTTTGGAGTTACTACTTCCCTATAGCTCCGATCTATGACCCCCTCTGCCTCCCGAATGATCCGAAGTTCATCCAACTCCAGCTCCAGTTCCCTAACACGGTCTTGGAGGAGCTGGAGATGGGTGCACTTCCTGCAAGTGTAATCAGCAGGGACGTCCATGGCATCCCTCACCTCATACATGTTGCAGGAGGAACATTGCACTGCCTTCACTGCCATCCCTCTAAAGCTAACCTTTATTTTAAAACAAAACTGGGTCTAAAGAATACAACAAGCAAAATTCAGCACTTACCTACTTACCACAACGGATCTTATTATTAGGTTAGAGGAGGAAGGCGGGTGGGAGGCACTACCTCCGTAGTGCCTCGGGTTCTTCAGCTGCGCGCTTTTAAAGGGGAAACAAACCTACCCAGGTAAGCTTACGCTCTACCTGCTTCCGGGTCTCGGCTGCCTCTCTGGTCGTCGTCACTTCCCCCTGCTGCTCCCGCTCTTTCTGTGAATTCATTTTCCAGATTTTTGCCCACTCACTCAACCTATCTACCAATCTAATTAGTCTATAATTTTGGTCTCACTCCATTCTCAAATAAACAGACACATCTACTACATTCCAATCTGATAGAGCTCTTTCTGAAGTGTGGGAAGTGAGGGAATTTTGGAAAAATAAAATAGACCTCATTGGCAACCTCTTTTATAATTTCAGGATGAAAGTCCACCTGAACCCAAAACATGTCATCCCTCAGCTCCATTAATTTACTTTGTACCACTTTCTTTATGATTGTAATTTCACTAAGGTCTTCTCTCCCTTTCACCTCCTGATGTACTTGAATGTATTCTCTATCTACTGTAGTGAAAAAGAAAGCAAAATATTTATTCATCTTATCTACTTTTTTTCTTTTTATTTATTATTAACTTGCGTTCTCACTCTTTGAAAGACCAACACTGCACTTTATTTACTCCCTTCTCTTTTAGATATCTGTAAAAAGATTTGCTATCTTTTTTAAAAATATTTCAAACTTTCTCTCACTTTCTTTGTTCTGATTAGTGTTTTAGCCATTCTTGGACATTACTTTGCATTCTGGTTATGCATCTGACCTGCCACACATCTTTGTGCAGTTATATGAAGTTACTTCATTCAATGGTTGTGAATATTTGGAATTATCTACCCAGTGGAGTTGTAGATTCTCCATTGTTAATTTCATTCAAGGCTGGAATGGTGAGATTTTTGGTCTCTCAGGGAATCAAGGGATAAATGGAATGATTGAGAAAGTGGAATTGAAGCCCAATATTATATTGAATGGCAATAGATCAAGTTTGATGGACCAAGTTTGAAGGATAACTCCTCCTCCGATTTCTTGTCTTCTTGTTTTTTGTGAAATAAAACAGAAAATATTGTAAATAGACAGGAAATCAGACATGAGGGCGCAAGGTGGAAACCCATCTCTCATTGATTACATTCAAGGTGGGAAAGGCCACTAGTATTCAACAAAGACTGAGTGGAAAAGTCACCATACAGGGAGCCCAAAAAGCAAAATCTGTAACGTTGGCTTATGGGCTTCCATAAGGATCGCTCGTTCAATCACAAAGCCCAGTTTTGGGAAGAGGGTATCTAATGAGAGTCAGTAACCTCTGTTTCTTCCATTGTTCCCATGCAGCATCCTTTTCCCCAACTCCAGCCACTCACCTGTGGCCTGGAACCTTATTGAAGCCAGGCATCTGTGAATGCATGACCAGCATTAGTCTTGCTCCCAGTTGTGCTGATTAGTGCTGGAGATCTGCTGGCCTCTGATGTGAATTAAATTCTGGAGATGTTCTTCATTGGATGCAATGCTGGTCTCATGCTTTATTTCCATTTTCTAAAACCCATTTTGTTTAAAGATATTTAAGAGGCTTGTACAAGGAGCTTTAACAGAAATTAAATTATAGAAAGGATATTTGCATTTTAGCAATTTGGGTGAAATTTTATAGACCCAATGCTATCACCTAGATCTTACAGACAGGAGTTTGCGCTTGGAGCACCACAAATAAGTTGCTTTCTCCTCTTCTAATCAGTCTTGCTGATACAGTGTAGCACTGCAAAATTGTTCTTAAACATTATCCCTTGCAGCAAATATTTTAGAAAATTGCGCAGATTATTCTTAATACAAAGAGTACACCACACTTTGTCAAATGTAATTCTATTGGTCATTTTTCATCCTAATTCACCATCTATGCTAATATGTGATTCATATTCACCCAGTACTTATTAAATTATTCAATAATTTCTTCACAAGGAGATGCTGATTTTATTTTTTACAGAATCTGCATCTCTCTTTCTAGCCAGACATGAAGAAAACCAAATTTTTTAATCTCAAAGTGCATTTATAAACATGATATCCTACTTGAGTTGGAGAACATTAATATTATTAGTTAGATGTATGGAATTACATATTTTCTTCAATTCTACTCTAGAAATGTGTATATTTTTCAAAAGTTGTTTATCATGCACCACAGTTTTTTTATCCATTAAAAGATACATGTGCTATATTTCCTCTTTTTAATGGAAACTAAATGACGTAGTTTATTTTTAGATTTTGGAACTTGGTTGAGAATAACTGACCAGTAATAGAGAATCCTATCACTTTGTTGGTTTATTGAAATTTGCTTGCTCACTTAGTTCGGTAATGCCAATCTTGGCCTGAAATAAAACTCATTTCTTTAATTGAACTGTGCATCTGAGGGAAGCTGAGTGTGTTCCCTAATATTAACATTAACAAGCAAATCGAACTGTTATCATTTATTGCTCACGTTTATTTAACATGTAAATAAGATTAACGGCCTTTTAGGTTTTTCACTAGTATGAAACCCCTTTTGTTCATGAAGATCATTCCATCTCAAATTGTCACAAACGAAAATACAGCCCTCAGATTTGTACGCAACTGCAGAATCTTGGAGATTCTGTATTTTTTTACATCTTTTGAGTATGCAGCTGTTTTGTACACTTTTGTCTAATTTATATGTTCTATGTCATTTTAACTTTTTGTACTGCTAGCTGCTACACTGAAGCTACCATGCTGTACTCACGGCAGTCAACTCTAGATGATATAGATGATATTCCTAAAACAAGTGAGCGTGCTCGACCTAGGCTTCGTAAAATGTACAGCGTTGATATGTCATCCTCATCGGTTGAAAGTTGCAGTATAGTGTCAAGGTGCTTTATTCATGCATGCTTAATTTCCATAATTAATTAAATATATGTATGTTATATACATATATAATATATATGTGTTTATATAATGTGTTCAGCATGATTCCTACTTTTAAACTCAGGTTTCTGCTTTGTAAAATGTAACAACACTACAGGTTACTTGACCTTGCTGCGATAAACTTAATGCTAAAAATAGTCAGTGTGTCACTGAAGTTATATGCTCAAATCTGGAATTATTCAGATCTGCAAGGTCCTTTCTGTATTTACTATTTAGCCTGCAGGCTACACTAAAAATTGTGCAAAATTACAGAGTCTATGTTCAATCCAAATCATCTCTACTGGAGTTCATATAACACACAAGCCCTCTAACTTTAACTTGCATTTCCTAACTTGCCCATATTCTTCCAATTCAAGTGTGCATCAAGCCTCCAATTAGATGCATGAATACTAACTGCCTCAACCACTTCCTGAGTGCCACATTCTTGTGTAAAGAATGTCTTCCTGCTTTCATTATTCTGTTAAGTTATTGACTATCTTCTATTCATGCTCCTTTGCACTGGAGTCTCCCAGAAGTTGAACCAGTTTCTCCATGTCCATAATATCAAACCTGTCGGTCATTTTAAAGAACTCTTTCAGGTTATCTTTCAGTCTTCTCTCTTATAAGGAGTAGAGTATGAACAGCAGCCTGTTCGATCTGTCCTGACAAATGTTTGCATCCAATTCTGGTAAAATCTTGGAGGATTTATGCTTTGGTCATAAACAAAAAAGCTGATAAAATAGTCACAATTTTAGGGAGGAGAAAAGAACTTCCCCTTTCATTGTTTGAGTAAGTACTAATATACTTTGTGGTTTAATACAAAACGATACAGATAAGGTAGGTTCAAAATTCTGTCCAGACCTGTGCTGCTTTCGTTGGTCTTAATGAGGCAGTGTTGGTGATGCTACAGTTGATTGGTCTGCTTGGAGAATGGAGAAAACTGACAAATGCTCTTTCTTCTGCCTGTTTTCTAATGGAACGTGTGTGCATGTTGGATAATGATTAAATTGGACCCATTGTAATGCCTTTTTTTTTAAGTAACCTGCTGACTCTTAATGCCTGTTTTACATGTGAAGAATGTTTACTTTGGGTTGGTACTGGAGGTCTACCAGTTCCAGAGAGAGTGTTCATACAACGAATTACTGCCACAGAGACAAAGGAGCAGAAAGTTTCATTCAATTCTAATGGATAGAGTGCAACACAAAGTAAATTAAATTAATGAATTTCAATATTTTCTTTACCTTTTGACTCTGCACAGGTTTAATTATATTTCCACATTTTAATCACATCAATGTCATTTGACACACAAGCATGGACCTATGTATAAATATGTGAGCAATCCTGGCATGTGGACTGAATATGTGCATGAAGCTGGTGCCAAATGTACAATGAATCTTTTCCTGGTCAAGACAATCAAAGTCTTGCAACTTGATGCTTAAATCATCATGGAAATTTTAAACGTTTTGAATAGGAAAAGATTAAAAATCTAAAATATCATTGAAAGGAAGAAAGATTCGCTACAAAATGTATTTTATTAAAGTGAACATTTCTTTTTCTTAGTGAACCAACACAGTGCACACTGCTGTATTCGCGCCAAGGTACCACAGACACAATTGAAGAAGTGGAAGATGAGCAGGATGAAGAAGCAACAATTCCTGTATGCACATCAGATATCATGACTGAGGAAGTTCCACCTTCGTATAGCAAAGCTGTTAGTCTTGATTGTCTATCCTTCAGTTCAGATTCAGCTGGTGAAAAACACCTCATGGCACTTACTCCAGATAGCAGGATAGATTTACTGGAAGATAAAATCTTTCCAAATTTAAGCCATGAACTAACAGCCAGTGAACTGCTTCTTAACAAGTAAGATGGAATTTAGATACATGTCTTTCTTTTACTGAATTAACGTATACTTTTAATACAATTCCAATATCTTACATTTCAGAATGTTTTATGATGAAGAATTAGAGGAGTCAGAAAAATTCTACAAAGCCCAGCCTCGAGCACTACTCCTATTCTTCGCTCTATATAATACCTTAGTAGCTCGTTCTGAAATGTTGTGTTTCTTTGTCATTATACTAAACCACATGGTATCTGCTTCAATGATTACACTGGTACTTCCTATTCTTATCTTCCTCTGGGCTATGCTGTCTGTACCAAGGCCAAGCAAGCGTTTCTGGATGACAGCCATTGTGTATACTGAGGTATGTTAAATTTTTGGAGTTTGTTTTAATTTATTTACATTATTTAATACTTAATTTCCTTTTATTGTGGCTAAAAATAGTTTTACAATATTAAAAGAACTGTGGTAATGTTGTCTATTCAATATTACTAGAATGGGCAAGTTAATTATAATGTTAGCTCCTTACAAAGTTTTGAAATATCAAATTTAAAATACACATGTATGTGTGGGATTATAGGCAGAGAGAGAGTGGGTAACTGAGGTTAATGAAAATATCTTGGAAGTTGAGAATGTAGTTCTGTTATGTATGTTACTCCTGTATATTATTAATTTCACATACTTTTGCCAACAATACACAATTTACAAGCCCAAGCCATGAAATAATAGATAGTCTGGGTGAAACTACAATGGGGAAAGTAATGCCATTCATCTTATTTGTGTTTATGGGACCTTACTGTTAAGATTTCAATAAAAATATATTTCATTATGTTTCACATATACACATGTTGGTCTCATTTTCAATGCCTGAGGGTGTGAAAGTTTTGCAAAATGAAAAAGCTTTCATAAGTAATATTTACCTGAACCAATTCTGTCTTGCCTTTAATACCCTGAAAATTTTATAGCCCCACCTAGATAGCTCTAGATCAGTCTGACTAACTCAACCATTCAAATGGTCTCCTGGTTGGCCTCCTATCTTTCACCGTCTGTCCCCAGTATCCTAAATTGTACCAAATTCTATTCATGCCTCTCTCTTTGCTGGTCTGACAATGTATTAATTTTAAAATTTTCTACTTTACTTCAAATCCTTCCATATTTTCCCATGCTCTATGACTGAATCTCCTCTTGACTTGAGCCCAGTATCAATGCCTCATTCCAATTCCAGTCTCTTCCTCGTCCACATTTTTTTTACTTGCTATTGACAACATTGCCTTCAATTGCTTTAGCCACAACTTCTGAAATTCCATTCTGAAACTTCTCTGTTTTTCTAGCTCCATCTGCTCCTTTAAGTACTCATTACTGGCTACATCTGTAATCAAGCTATTAGTCACCTGTAATATTATTTAGGTGGCCTTTCAAGAAAGATTGAACCCTGGAAGCTACTCTATCAGATTACAAATCACACAACACCAGGTTACAGGTTTATTCGGAAGAACTAGCTTTCGGAGCGCTGTTCCTTCATCAGGTAGTTGTGGAGTATAAGATCGTACAACACAGGATATATAGCAGTCTTTGTGCAATAAATTCCATGTCTTACAATCTTATACTACCCAATGAAGGAGCAGCACTCTGAAAGCTAATACTTCCAAATAAGCCTGTTGGACTATAACCTGGTATTGTGTGATTTTTAACTTTGTACATCCCAGTCCAAATCCCATCAGATTATGTAACTTACTGGAGACATTGGTGTCAACTCAGTAGTTGACCTGTTGGGGCGGTGATGGCATAGTGGTACTGTCACAGGACAAATAAACTGGAGTCCCAAACTAATATTCTGGGGACGTGTTCAAATACCATCATGGCAGCTTTTAATAAAGATCTGGAATTAAAAACTGGCCTAATATGGCTATAGTCACTATTGCCATGAGTTTCCGTTTGTTTGATTTATTTATTGTCACATGTACCTAAATACAGTGAAAAGCTTTGTTTACGAGCAGAACAGGCAGATCATAGTTAGCGAGAACATACAGAACATAGGGTTAAAAAAAACTTAGAGGCATATAGGTTATGTTGCAAAGGCATGCACTAGGCAAGATCAACATTCTTTGAAGTTAGAGAGTCTATTCATCAGTCTAATAATGGCCGGGAAGAAGCTATTCCTGAACCTGCTGGTGCGTTTATTCAACCTTCTGTATCTTTTGCCTGACAGAAGAAGTTAGGAGAGAATTACCGGGGTGCAACAAGTCTTTGATGATGTTGGCAGCATTTCCACAAGTTGGCTTCCATGATGGTCTGGGCCATGCACATAACCTTCTGTAGTTTCTTACGGTCTTGGACAGAGTAGTTGCCAAACCAGGCCATTATGCACGCAGACAGTATAGTTTCAATGATGCATATGTAAATATTGATGAGGGTCCATATAGGTATGCCAGATTTCCTGATCACCTGATGATGAAGCAGCTTTCTTGTCCATTCTTGACTGAATCTACATGGAAAGTGCAGGACAAGGTGATGGCTATCATCACTCCTAGGAGTTTAATGCTCTCCACCCTCTCAACCTCAGCTCCACTGATATAGTTCAGGACGTGTTCTTCTCCTTTCTTTCTGAACTCAATGATCAGTTCTTTAGTTTTGCCTTAATCAAGGAAGAGGTTGTTCTCATTGCACCATAACACTAAGCCTTCTATCTCCTTTCTGTGTTCTAACTCATCATTGTGAGATATCCATGTTGGTGTTATCAACTAACTTGCAAATGGCATTCATCAGAATTTGGCAACACAGTTGTGGCTGTACAAGGAGCACATTAGAGGGCTGAGGATTCATCTTTTGTGGGTGGGGGGGGGGGGATGGGCGGGGGGGGGGGGTGTGTGGGGTGGGATCCATCGTGGAGGAGGTTGAGTTGTCTATCTTCATTGATTGCAGTCTGTAAGTCAGAAAGCTGAGGATCCAATTACAGAGAGCAGAGCCGAGACTGAGGTCTCAGAGTTTTGAGATTAGTCTGGAGAGGATAATGGTACTGAAGGTGGAGCTGGAGTCAATGAGCAGGAGTCTGACATAGGTGTCCTTGTTGTCCAGATGTTCCAGACGTGAGTGCAGGGCTAGGGAATTGGAATCCTTTGTGGATCTGTTACATTGGTAGGCAAATTGTAGGAGATTGAGGCAGGCCGGGAGATTCGAGTTGATGTGGGCCATGACCGGCCTTCATGATTATGGAGGTCAGAACCACTGGGTGGTGGTCTGCTTCACTAATGTCCTTCAGGGAAGGATATCTGCCATCCTTACCAGGTCTGGCTTCCATGTGATTCAGACTCTCAGCAATGTGATTGACTCTTAACTGCCCTCTAACATAGCCTAGTAAGCCACTCAGTTCAAGGGGGAAAGTGAGGACTGCAAATGCTGGAGAATCAGAGTTGAAAAGTCCCATCCCATAGATGAATAAAAGAAGTATTTGTTTTGTCAAAAACCAGAATACTCACGATGAATGTTGTTATTGGCACATTCTGCTAACTTAGGAACATTTATGTAATCAAATATGAATTACTCACTGGGTTACCTGTCCTATATTCTTCACAAACTTCAGCTATTCCAGAACAATAGGGCCTTTTACATATGGAATATATGTTTTCCCTATCTAATTGTTATACATGTTTGAGTGTTACAACATTTCCAATAAATATTTCTAACTGTTAAGATGTCTGACCAGAATACAAAATTGGAAAACTGCTTTTAAAATTTTAAAGGAGAATTGGAATCCATATTCAAATGATTTTTTTTCAAAAAGTGCTTTGTTAATAATGGTTCAGGTCAAATCTATACATAGATTGTTAATGGATAAAACATTAATATTGCAGACATCTGTTGCATCATAACAAATTGTTAATCAAATTGAGTATATTTCATTAGAGATTTACGGACATTATAGTTTAAAACTTGGAAGGTGGAATTCAAAACTATTTCCAGCAAATTCAAGCCTCATGAACTTAAAATGCTATTCTGATAAAAGCCATTAAAATTCCAATCAAATAAGTATGGGAAATGGGAACAGAGAGGTTACAGTTACAGTACGGTGTTCAGTTTTAGAGCAACCATTCGTAAAAAGTGAGTAAAGATGATATAGATAAGCGTAATATAAATGATTTTTAAAAACTAAATTCTTAAAGAGAAATTTAAAATACATTGGAATGATCAAGTTTAAATGAATACTTAGTAGAGTTTTTTTTAAATTATGGAGCCTTTCAGGCCATTCGGTGAGTCAGTGACATGAGTTAATCAGTGATAATTTACCCTTTTTCAATAGCAGAATAAGGGGACCAGGATGGAGGCTAGCTTACGTATGAACCTCCCGTAATAATTCACCAACCCAAGGAAGATCATCCTCAAAAATGTTTATGCATTTAATTAGGGTTTCACTCAGGTAGCCATACTTTAATCTGCTCCTAGAGTGAACAGGACCCCTGACATACCTGCTTATATCTGTCAGCTAGGACTCCTTGATTGGACCAGGTTAACAGTCCCAATCAGGGAACTCATACAAAATCCATGTTCAAATCACTACAAATAGGAATCAGGCGAAGCCACCTTTGGCTGGAGTCATACTTAACACAAAGGAATAGGGTTGTGGTTTTGAGTGGTCAATCATCTCAGTGCTACAACATCCATGCTGAAATTCATTAGGTGCCTGGGCCCAACCATCTTTAACCATTTCATCAATTACCTTTCCTCCATTCAGAACTGGGGATTTTCACTGGTGATTGCACAATACTCAGCACCATTTGCAACACCTCAGATACTGAAGCAGATGGTGACTAAGGCTTGACCTGATAAGTGACACTCAACATTTGTGCTCCACAAGTGACAGGCAATAACCAGCTCCAGCAAGTAACAATCTAACCATCACCCCTTGATGTTACTGAAATCTTTATTATCAATATCCTGGAGACTGCCATTGGTCAGAACTTGAAATGGACCAGCCATATAATTTCTGACTATAAAAGCACGTCAGAAGCTAGGAATTCTGTGATAAGTAACTTACGTCCTGTCTTCCTAATATCTGACAATCATCTCAGAAGCACAAATAAAGAGTGTAATGGAATATTCTGCACTTGTAGGCACAGTAACACTCAAGAACTTGACGCAAGCAACAACAAAGCAGTTTTTTTTAGATTACAGTGTGCAAACAGGCCCTTTGGCCCAACAAGTCCACACCGACCTGCCAAAGCGCAACCCATCCAGACCCATTCCCCTACATTTACCCCTTCACCTAACACTAGGGCAACTTAGCATGGCCAATTCACCTAACCTGCACATTTTTGGATTGTGAGAGGAAACCGGAGCACCCGGAGGAAACCCACACAGACATGGAGAGACTGTGCAAACTCCACACAGAGAGTCGACTGAGGTGGGAATTGAACCCAGGTCTCTGGAGCTGTGAGGCCACAGTGCTAACTGCTGTGCCACCGTGCCGCCCATATTTGATTGGCATGCCTGCTAATACATTCAACACTCACTCCCTCTAACATCAAAACACAGTGGTAGCAGGGTCCCTGGGCTCAAAACATTAGTATTCAACCTATATGACTGGTCCTTTAATAGCATGGGGTAAAAAATTCCTGGAATTCCCAACCTAACAGCACATCACAAAGACTGCAGCAGTTCCAAAAAGGTATCTCATCACCACCAAGATATATGATGCTTTTCTAATTCATTTGTAGGGTTCTAACAGAATTTACTCATACATACATAAAATATCTCTGATTGATTTATCCTATTATTATTGTTGTTGTTGTTAATATTAACTGTGGATGGATGAAATGCCCTAATATGTAACTGATAATGATTTACTCTGGTCGTTTTCTGTATTTCCCAAAGTACCATAACTATTTAATTCCATTGAATTAAACTGGATGATAATGCAAATGTAACTGCTATGCAAACCTCTGGTGTTTCATCTTCTTACAGGTAACAATTGTAATCAAATACTTTTTCCAATTTGGATTTTTTCCGTGGAATGAAAATTTGAGTAGAACTCGAGATAAACCTGATTTTGCCCCAAATATAATTGGCATTGAGAAGAAGGAAGGCTATGTGCATTATGACCTTATACAGCTACTTGCACTGTTCTTTCACCGATCCATTTTAAAGGTAAAATGATGTCATTCCTTCCTGAAGGAAAAATACACTGTCAAACTGTCTTCTCTGTGCATTCTCATGTGGAAGATTGCGAAAGGTTATTCCTTTTAGGTGTTAAAAAATATCCAACATCTTATGTCATAAAGTGTAATGTGTGGTAAAAGCAGGAAAAAACATAGTATTGGTATTGGGTAATCATTGGGGCATGGACTCATCTTGTCTCAGATTTTAACAACTGCTGAAAATGTGTTGCTGGAAAAGCGCAGCAGGTCAGGCAGCATCCAAGGAGCAGGAGAATCTACATTTCGGGCATGAACCCTTCTTCAGGAATGAGCCCTTTTCCAGCAACACATTTTCAGCTCTGATCTCCAGCATCTGCAGTCCTCACTTTCTCCTATCAGATTTTAACAAGCCTATGAAGTAGTTTTGTGAATAGCTTGTTCTTATTTCAGCATGCATGTCAGACCTTGGGGTTAACTTCAACTTATAATTGATTAGTTCTTACAAATAAATTATAGACTGAATTTGAGAGAGCCAAACTAAATGATTACAAGTTCTATTTTGTTACAACATGATATTTAACAACTTTAGCATAACAAGAGCAAAACAAATAGCACTTAATGAAAGCAATGGTTTGCAATTGATTCACTTTAGAGTACCAGTTCACAAACCTGGGTGACTGGGCACTATTCACTTGTTCTGTTGTGTTGATTGAAGTTCTCCTTCAGTCTTCCTTTGTTTGTGCATGGAACCACTGAGAATCACCATTTGTTAACCCTTGCTTGCCACTGTACCCTGTGCCTGAGCAGAAACATTCTGAATTCTAATTGGCTTATTACATTATGAACATCTCATGGTCCATCTTGGATTGATGAGGAACTGTCTGCCCAATTTCTGAATAATTTCTTTAAATGGTATGGTCATCTTAGTGGCGTGTCTTTGAACTGTCTCCTGATTCATTCTTTAACACATCAATCACTTTATAAAATCATTACTATTGTAACAGCTTGTCTGTATGAAACTGCAAACCTTTTAGATATCTACTAAGATTATTGCACTATCAGCATCTGATCAGGAGTTTGTAGTGTCACTCCCTAGTATTTTAATATTATCCCACTCAACTAATGTACCTAAAGCCTACAATATCCTTTAACTACAAGAGTAATGTGTAACTCCACAAAACTGATGATGCCTAAAACAAATTAAAGCTCAAAACAATGACACAAATTAATAAAAAATAGGACTGTTACATACTTTAAGTTACAAAATGAAAATTATTTAAAACTTACAGAAATGAATATCACGAGTAAAGCATTTTCAGTTATTAGTCCAACCATGAATACAACCATAAAACTGAGTCCCAATCATAGTTTTGACTTTTGCCATGTAACTTTCTTGTGCACAAGTGTTTTACAACTAATCACAAATAATTAAATTATAATGTAATTCTTTACTTTCTTAATCAAGTCAAAATTACTAATTATTGAAATTAATTAATCCTATAGTCCCCACCTTGAGGTTGAAAAGTACCTGAGCATTTGATTCTTCATGTAATTATTTAAGGACAGATGTCAGTTCATTGGAGGCAGTTCAGAGAACACTCACTAGGAAGATCCCTGGAACGGTGGAATTGTCTCAAGAGTGAAGGTTAAACAGGTTGGGACTCTACTGTTTGGAATTTAGAAGAATAAGAGGTGATCTCATTGATACATATAGTACTGTTAAGGCACTTGACAGGGTAAATGCTGAGAGGATGTTTCTCCTCTTGGGTTGGGGGGGGGTCTAGGACCAGAGAGAGTCATCTCAGAATTAAGATATGCCATGAGATGAGGAGGAATTTCATCTTTGAGGATTGAAAGTCTTTAGAAGTCCTTGCCACGAAAACCTCTCAAGCAGAGACATTGTAGACTGAGATAGGCAAATTCTTGAGCACTTGGGGAATCAAGGGTTATGGGAAGGGGCAGAAAAATTGACCTGAGGAGTGTTGAATCAGTCATGATCCTATTGAATGGCAGAGCAGCCTTGAAGGACCAAATGGCCTACTCCTGGTCCTATTTCTTATGGTTTTATAACATAGTAACACTACATTAATTCACCACATTAAGTTTGTAAGCCCTATATCTGCTAATGGTACCTCAGCGTAACTTCCTTCCAATAATTGTTTACAATCCTTTTGTTCTGTCCTTATATGTTTCTATCTTTTACATATTCCTAATTTTTGCCCAATATAAGTTCCTTTATGTTCTATTTTCTTTACATTTGCATTAATTTGTATCCAATTTTATAAAATCAGTATCTCTAGGATATATGTAAAAATGCCTTGATGATCTAAGAGTTTCCTTTCTTATTATACAGACAACTTTAACCATTTCAAGCATTATCTAGGAGCTCAACACATGATGAACCCATACTTCAGTGTCATTTATTATCACATATTACTTCATATGTTTGTGACATACTCATCCAATCATAACTTCATACAAGTAGTTCTTTTATAACGCGATGGTTGCATTCATGTGCAAACCTCTGTTATAGAAAAATCGTGCTTTAGAAGCAGCATTTAAAATGTTGGCAATGTAATCACATTACAATCAATACACATTTTAAAAGTTTGCACTTTAGAAACAGTGCCCCCAATTCATCAATCACATTATATAGCAAATTTGCATTAATGAAATGCATGTTACTGCCAGAACGACTTGTACTTGTATTGGAATCCTAATATCATGTTACTCTTTCTAGGCTTAATTCATTGAAAGATCAAAATGCTGAACCTTGCCTTTTTTGGCTAAATCTGAATTGCTTTGAGTTTTTTGGAGGATTGTTTGCCATGGGTCTGAATTCTTTTACCGTATATTACCAAACTCACTTTGTTAACTTCTTACCTTGCACCTGTGTCATCTTTTATGACTGATTTCTACCCATCTGACTACATATTGTTCCCACAACTGCATACAACTCAGCAAATATCCACCCAAAGACCAGCAACATTTGTACCCACACCATCTTTGAAAGGTCCTGTGCACCTGGATAAGCTCTCACAATTACGCATTGCCCCTCGCTGGCAATGTCATGACACAGCAACCCCAAAGCCATGTTTTACATAGCATATAGCCAATATGGCTGACACTTCCTCGCACATACAACTCCATTCTCTCAACCTGGTGGCTCATTAACAACCTTGCCATATGCTTTATCTGTCCCAAGCTACATCCTATCTAACCAGCCTCTGTTGTCACTATTAATCAGTGTCCATTGCCTGTTGGACAACCACAGCTTGTCATTGTCCAGTCAGGGAACATCACATACAAAGAAGTAAATAGATAATTACAAAGGCAAACTTGAGCTTTATTTACAGAAAGCAAAAGGGAATACAAATAAATTTAGCTAAATGTCACTCCATAATGCAAACCATTTTTCAGCATCATGACCAAAAATTACTTTACAGTCAATGATTGTGTGTTACATCCAGCTCATCCAGTTGGAAGCAGGTGTCAGTGTGGTTCTATCTCCAGCACAGTGAGCTCAGCTTGGATAATGAGAGCTTCTTTCTCCTCAGAAACATGGAAAACAGGAGAAGGACTAGGCCATGTGGCCCTTTGAACCTGCTTCATCATTCAATATGATCATGGCTGATCATCCAACTCAGTCCCTTGTTTCCACTTTCTCCCAAAGCCCTTTGATCCCTTTAGCCCTAAGAACTATATCTGAATCCTTCTTGAAAATATTAAATGTTTTGCCCTCAGTAGCTTTCTGTGGCAGATAATTTCACAGGGTCACCACTCTCTGGGTGAAGAACTTCCTCCTCATCTCAGTTTTAAATGGCCTACCCAATGTCCTTAAACTATCACCCCTGGTTCTGGACTACCCAGTCATCAGGAACATTTTTCCTGTCCAATCCTGTTAAAATTTTATAGTTTTCGATGAGATTCCCCACTTATTCTTCTAAACTCCACTGAATATATACCTAACTGATCCAGTTTCTTTTCCTATATCAATCCTACCATTCCAGAAATCAATCTAGCAAACCTTCATTGCACCCACTCCATAGCCAAAACATCCTTCCTCATGTAAGGAATTGGCCTTGTTCAAGAAAAGTTGTAAGGATGATCCCAGCAATTATAGGCCAGATAATTTCTTTTTGGTGGTATGAGGCTTCTAGAAACAACTGTTCGAGATTGAATTAGTTGTCATAGGTTATTACAAGGAGTCAGCACAGGTTTATTTGAGGAGGTAGCAAAAAAGGTAACACTGTTGATGTGATATATATGGATTTCCAGAAGACTTTTGACACAGTGCCACATAACAGACTTCTGAAGAAAGTTATAGGTCATAGTAGAAGAAGTGACAGTGGCTAGGTGGCTACAAAATTTATTGACTGATAGATTACGGAGAGCAATAGTCAATGGATATTTTTTGGCTGGAACATGGTTTATATTAGAGTTCTCTGGGTTTTTGGGATTGGGACCCTTGCTTTTCCTAATATATATTAATTATCTGGATCTAGGTATGCAAGTCACAGCTTCATAGTTGGAAAAGACATGAAACTTGGAAGAATTCTACACTGGGTAGGATAGTATGGAACTCTAAAAGCAACATTGACAAGTTGGTGGACAGGTGGCAAATGATTTTCAATGCAGAGAAGTGGAGGCGATGTGCTTTGGTCGGAAGAATATCGGATCACAATTCAAAATAGTTTGTACAATTTAGAGTGGAATAGCTTTTATTTGTCATTTCTACCAATATACAACTGATACAGTAAAAGCAAGACAGTGTTCCTCTAGTGCCAAGAGTGCTACATGGTCAGCACAAACTACATAGTTCTGCATGGCATAAAGTGCATAAGAAGTGTAAAGCACCCAAGTTACAGTGTAACGGAGGAATGATGAATGATAGACATTTTTCTAGCAACAATATGAAAGAATTTCAGATGGGAAGGAATCCGATCATACTGTGTTAAATACCCTGATGGTTTGGTGGAAGAAACTGTTGCACAGTCTGGCCGTGAGAGACTGTATAGAGTCATAGAGATGTACAGCATGCAAACAGACCCTTCGGTCCAACCCGTCCATGCCAACCAGATATCCCAACCCAATCTAGTCCCACCTGCCAGCACCCGGCCCATATCCCTCCAAACCCTTCTTATTCATATACCATCCAAATGCCTCTTAAATGTTGCAATTGTACCAGCCTCCACCACATCCTCTGGCAGCTCATTCCATACACGTACTACCCTGTGCGTGAAAAAGTTGCCCCTTAGGTCTCTTTTATATCTTTCCCCTCTCACCCTAAACCTATGCCGTCTAGTTCTGGGCTCCCCGACCCCAGGGAAAAGACTTTGTCTATTTATCCTATCCATGCCCCTCATAATTTTGTAAACCTCTATAAGGTCACCCCTCAGCCTCCGACGCTCCGGGAAAACAGCCCCAGCCTGTTCAGCCTCTCCCTGTAGCTCAGATCCTCCAACCGTGGCAACATCCTTGTAAATCTTCTCTGAACCCTTTCAAGTTTCACAACATCTTTCCGATAGGAAGGAGACCAGTACTGCACGCAATATTCCAATAGTGGCCTAACCAATATCTTCTGCCAGATGGCAGGAGGGAGAAGAGTTTGATTGGGGGGTGTGCGGGGTCTTCCACTATGTATCAGGGTACAGAGCAGAGGGACATTGGTGTTATTCCTGATGAAGGGCTTTTGCCTGAAACGTCAATTTCGAAGCTCCCTGGATGCTGCCTGAACTGCTGTGCTCTTCCAGCACCACTAATCCAGAAATTGGTGTATATATGTCATTCAAGATTGCAGAACGATTGAAGAGTGTGGTTAATAAAGCATATTTGCATAAGATACTTGTTAAACCTCAGCTGCAGTATTGTGAAAGGTTTTGGCACTACATTTTGGAAAGGTGTGAATACATTATAGAAAATGCAGAAAGGATTTAAAAGAATGGTTCCAGGAATAAGAAACTTCAGTTATGAGGATAGACTGAAGACGTTGGGACTATTCTGCTTGGAGACAAGAAGGCTGAGAAGAGATTTGATAAGGGTTTTCAAAATCATGAGTGGGCTGTATAGGGTAGATAGGGAGAGGCTGTTCCCACTCATGAAAGGAACAAGAGCAAATGGAAAAAATCTAATTTAAAGTGATGTTCAAAAGAAGCAAAGTTGATGAAAAATAGTTGAGGTTACTGGTTCAGCCTCTTCCTCACCTGAGGCATGGTGATCCACAGATTAAACTACCACCAGTCATCTCTCTCTAATGAGAGAGCAACCTATGGTCTAGCAGGACTGTGGTGACTTTAGCTTTACCACCACATCTAGAGAGGAAAAATGATGGCTGGGAGTGCACCCTCAGCCCACCTGTTAGCCTGGTACACTTCCAAAGATTCCCTGCCCCGTTTAACATCCCACTAACCCACGACAGTCCGTTTCTACCCATTCCCCCATCATGGAGACTCACCATTTGGACTTCATTTATAATTCTCTTGTAAGAAAAATAATTTCACTAAAACATTGTTTTTGCATTCTATTACATTAACATTGTAGGGACACATAAACAAAAGTTGGGCCATTCAGCCAATAAGCCATTTAATATGGTTATGGCTGATGGAACACTTCAGTGCCTTTTACCCACAGTATCCCGATAATTTTGTAAACCTCTATAAGGTCATCCCTCAGCCTCCGACGCTCCAGGGAAAACAGCCCCAGCCTGTTCAGCCTCTCCCTGTAGCTCAGATCCTCTAACTCTGGCAACATCCTTGTAAATCTTTTCTGAACCCTTTCAAGTTTCACAACATCTTTCCGATAGGAAGGAGACCAGTACTGCACGCAATATTCCAATAGTGGCCTAACCAATATCTTCTGCCAAATGGCAGGAGGGAGAAGAGTTTGATTGGGGGGTGTGTGGGGTCTTCCACAATGTATCAGGGTATAGAGCAGAGGAACATTGGTGTTATTCCTGATGAAGGGCTTTTGCCTATTATGCCATTGGTACTTAGAAGACATTGGTAGTTTTCTGTTGGTTATATATCTCCTAAGATTTTCATTTCTGTTGAAGTGACTGGAAAGGACAGTTAGGAGAGATGTAGGAAAGGGGCTAAATGGAATTAACCCACTTTACACTGACATCCAAACTTAGAATTACCCACTGGATGTAAGTTGTATGAAAAGGTCACAACTATTCAGAATGTTGAAATTGTTCAGTTCATGAAAAATAGTGAAAAAACTTCTATTCTTTGAATTTTCTTTTTCTTTTGTGAATGATTGTCAAACGGTGCTTTCTATATATAACATATTCTAGGGATCAGGCTCATTGTAGTGCCAGTCACATTTGGGCTTATGACAAGCAATACTAGATGACTTAGTCAATTTTTATCACTTTTGTAGTATAGTCATGTGAGTGGTATTAAAATATTATTGTATTAATTGTTCTGGTGATGACTACATGCTTATTTTGTAAACATTTCATTCTAGTGTCATGGTTTATGGGATGAGGATGATAAGAATGAAAATGCCTCAGCTAAAGATGACATGGAAGAAGATCATCTAAATGAATCTCAGAGAAAGAACTCTCTAGGTTCTTTAAAATCAATTAATTTGCAAGCATCATTGGATTCCATACATGTTCATTTTCCAGAACAGACAAAAGCCAGAAGACCAAGTTCCACAGGTTCACAGATCTCAAATCGATCGTCACATAGATCACAAAGAGGTATGTCACATATTTTTCGATAATTGTGGTGTGAGAAAAGATGTGTGAAATTTTGAGAATGCTGGAACTTCTTAATACCTGTAGTTGAAAGTGTTGTTACTTTTAGCTTATCTGTCAGCAAATGTAACCTTATAGAGTGCTCAGCGCAATAACATTAGCTGAGATGTTTGCAAATATAATTGAGCTATCTTTGGAAAACCTTTCAAATTCAATGGTTTGAAATCTCTTCAGGAATCAAATATGAGACTAAAACATTTTAATGAGTGCTAAGCATATTTATTATAATAAATATGATCTGGATTACATTGTAATAATGAATTCAATGTCATGGAGAGTAGGGAATTAAAGATAATTAATTAGCTCATATATAATTGATTTATAAGAAAGTAAATATTCAATAATTTCTAAATTGTTGGTCATATGTTCACCTTTAGGTAATATGCAAAATCTACATTAAATTTAAGAAACTTTTCAAGCTCACCTAGAAATCAACTTGATATTCAGACAAGATTCAACAAATACATAA
This sequence comes from Chiloscyllium punctatum, assembly GCF_047496795.1. Lineage (NCBI taxonomy): Eukaryota > Metazoa > Chordata > Chondrichthyes > Orectolobiformes > Hemiscylliidae > Chiloscyllium > Chiloscyllium punctatum. The sequence continues at coordinate 17,403,146 of NC_092743.1, forward strand.
TACTTAGAGTCCCACTTTGAGTTTATAATTGGTACATGTGTGTTTGTCTCAACTTTTCTTTAAAAGCAATTGAAGAGGAGATCATACTGGACCTCTCCAAGGTCAGCTGTGAAATGTCACTGCTTTTCTTGGACCAAATTCTGATTTCCAGAGATGTTTGTAATTTTACAGTCAGTCAGCTGTGAGAGTTCACTGCTTAGCTTTTGTTTTGATTTTCTTTTTGAACTCTACAGCCATTCTCTGACCTCTCACGTGGTGTTTTCTGAAGCCAAGTCTCCTTCTGTCTCCTTCCTCCCATTAAAGTATCATTGTTATGATTTTTTTAAGTTCCAAAACAAAGCAAAATCTAATAAAAATAATGGTTACTTTTGGGAAAACTTTTGGAATACTAGATTCATTTCTGGTCTCCCTGCAATAGGAAAGATGTTGTTAAACTTGAAAAGATTCAGAAAAGATTTACAAGGATGTTGCCAGGGTTAGAGTGTTTGAGTTGTAAGGAGAGGCTGAATAGGCATGGGTCTATTTTCTCTGGAGCAAGAGTGGCTGAGGGATGACCTCATAGAAATTTATAAAATCATGAGAGGCATGCATAGAGTGAATAGCCAAAGTCTTTTTACCACGGTCAAGATTTCCAAAGCTAGAGGGCATAGGTTTTAGATGAGAGAGGAAAGATTTAAAGTGGACCTAAGAGGAAATGTTTTCATGCAGAGGCTGAAGCATGTATGGAATGAGCTGCGAGAGGAAGTGGTGGAGGTGGGTACTATTATAATATTTAAAAAGCATCTGGATAGGCGTATGAATAGGAAGGAGTACAGAGGGATAGAGGGATATGGGCCAAGTGCTGGCAAATGAGATTAGATCAATTTAGGATACCTGGTCAGCATGAACAAGTTGGACCAAGGGGTCTTTAGAATTGGGGACAAAGTGTAGTGTATCAGAGTTCGCAGGTTACATTGAAGTGAATGGTAAAGCAAATGTGCAGAGGACACTGAAAGTTTACAGAGAGATACAGATAGGTTAAGTGACTGGGCAAGGGTCTGGCAGACAGAGTACAATGTTGGTAAATGTGAGGTTATCCAGTTTGGTAGGAATAACAGAAAAATGGACTATTATTTAAATGTTGAAAAGCTAGCATGCTGCTGTGCAGAGTGACCTGGGTGTCCTTGTGCGTGAATCATAACAAATTGGTTTGCACGTGCAGCAGGTAATTAAGAAGGCAAATGGAATATTGTTCTTCATTGCAAGAGGAATGGAGTTTAAAAATTAGGAGGTTATGCTGCAGCTGTGTAGGGTGCTTTTGAGGCCACACCTGGAGTACTCTGTAAATTTTTGGTCACCCTGAGAAAGGTTGTACTGGCACTGGAGGGGTGCAGAGGAGGGTCACAAGGTTGATTCCAGAGTTGAGAGTGTTGGCTTATGAGAAGAGATTGAGTAAACTTGGACAATTTTCATTTTCATTTGAATTCAGAAGAATGAGGGGGGATCTTATAGAAGCATATAAAATCATGAAGAGAGAATAGATAAGATAGAAGCAGGAAGGTTGTTTCTATTGACAGGTGAAACTACAACCGTGGTGGGGTTGGTGGGTGGGGTGGGGGGGGGGGGTGGTTGCATAGCCTCAGACTAAGAGGGAGCAGATTTAGGAGTTGAGGAGGAATGTCTTCACTCAAAGGGTTGTGAATCTGTGGAATTCCCTGCCCAGTGAAGCATTTGAGGCTACCTTGTTGAATGTTTTTAAGGAAAGATAGATTTTTGAACAATAAAAGAATTAAGGATTGTAGTGAACAGGCAGATAAGTGGAGCTGAGTCCACGAAAAGATCAGTCATGATCTTATAGAATGGCAGAGCAGGCTCGATGGGTCGGATGGCCTACTCCTGCTCATATTTCTTATATTCTTATGTTCTAATATCTATTTCCATGCTGTATAACTCCTATGACCATACTTCATTTGCAATCACGACATGTTAGTTTTCACTGATCCATGAATGCTAATTTTTAGAGATTTCTATTACTGCTGTCAGTGGAGATAAAATAAGATTCCAGTCTTTACTGTGAAATTTTATGAAAGACAGAATTCTTGGAAAATGAAAAAATTTTTTTAAAACCTGGTTCCAATACGTAGTTAACATTTGAAAAGTCTTATACTGTAAGGCTGTTTACAAGCTTACTATTCACAAAATTTTAAGTTCTCATACTGCCTAATTCTGCATTGAATTTGACACATTGATTGCTAAATTATTTGTTTATTTTCCTTTATGGAAGTACAGACTTTGTTTTTGTTAAATTATGTGATTATCATTCAACTGAGTAACTACTGATTATGCTAATTTCTTAAGACTAATCCTCAAAACTCAAAGTTTTGTTGCTAGTAAGTGTTTAATCAAAGTGATTTTTGCAAAAATTTCATATAGGTAGTGTAAGCACCCGAAACAGTAGTAGCCGAAAAGGAAGCGGGTCACTCAGTGTTCAACCGAAGAATAAAAAAGAGCTCTTATTGGAAAAAGTAAGAGAACAAATGATCAAGGCAAAAACCATTGCCATTGCAAAGTAAGTGATATAATTCTGATTTCGAAAATCTTTATCCATGCAGGATATCAAGGTAGTTATAAAAAATTCTGTCATTTTATTAAATATGCGACACATTTACTGGAAGAACAGTGCTGTTTTGTGTTTAAATCCAGGTCAGAGAATTAGTTAAAATTTTCCTCCTATCATAATTATTGAGTTTGAACTACAAGTAGTCAAACAGTCTCGGTTCTAGTTTCTAATGATTATTGTAGAAAATAGATCCAATTCAGTTCAATACTAATTGCTGCAAGTTTGCCAATTGACTTGGATAAGCATTATTTATGGATCATCTTCCAGGAAAGAATAATACATGAGTAGACTAAAGAATTCTGCTCTGATCACAGGATCAATGTCATTTCTTGAACAAGTTGAGGAATTCTTTGCGATCATGCAATATTAATGTTCAATATAACAAGGAAATGTTATTCGCATTCAAGCACTGTTTCCCTCAAATAAACAGATAAAAACTCATCATTAAAGAAAAGAACTGTCTCTGGCATCTTTGCTAGTACAGCAAAGCAGAATTTCCATGTAATGTTTTAAAATTTACGAGCCCTCCTGGTATTTTTAAAAATTCAGCATGGAGGTAAAGATCAGCTTTGACTTTTGTTCTTTTTTTTCTTGAATAATAGAGGAAAGCAATAAACCCAAAGAACTTATATTTCTTCTCAGTAGGGGTGCAATTGCAGGATTCCCAAAGTAGCTCAGTAAAATCTTCAAACTGCTGGTGAAACATTGTGGAATGGTGACAAGGAGTATCTGCTTTTCTTCGCCAGTTAAAAGTGCTATTATATTGTGAACAGGTAGATACAAATTGCAACCAGTGTTATGACTTTCTTAGCTTATTCTGCAATTGTGCTAAACGGATTGTGAAATTTGTGGTTTAAATATATGAATAAAACAAATTAAATAAGATTAGATATCATGGATTTCAATATTTACCAGGTGATTTTGGGCCAGAACCAGTGACATTACAGGCAGAGTAAATTGTAAGAGATGGCTGGTCACCAATTTTGATCCCCAATTCCATAATCAGCTGAAAGCAAGACACATAGGAACAGCACCCACATTTGCAAAATCTTTCATGGAGGGTTTATAATTGTTAAAGAGGTAATCAAACCCAATTTATTGGCCCTGCCACATTTGACACAAAATAAACAACAGAGATGAAGCTGGCGGCAACCCAGCAAGTCTAAATCTATCGTGCTCCTCCCAAGACTTGGGCAAAGTGGGCCACCCACCCCCACCACACTCACCAAATCATTTAAAATAGCTGTTTAATTTAATTAGTTGTTTAGTATTAAATTTAAACAATCTAATCTTTAGTAAAAATGACTAAAGGGAAGGGAGCCCACAGCTCTCAGCAAGCAGGAACCCCTCCCCCAACCTCTCCAGCTGCAGCAGAGACGTCCGCAGCCGCCCCGGGGGACTTACCTACGGTGGTGAGCCTCGTGGAAATCATCTCCAAACTGGATGCGAAGATCGACACTTTCATTGAAGAATCCCAAAGTCGATGGGACTCACTCTCGGCCGCGCTGCAAAAGCACGACCGAGACATTAAAGAAATTGAGCGCCGAGTCAGAGGGGCAGAGCTAAAGGCCGTGACCTCTGAAACTACAGCGCAATCGGCCGTGGATCGGGTCCGGACTCTCGAACAGCGAGTCCGGACCTTAGAGAATCATATTGATAACCTCGATAATCGAGGTCATTGAAAAAATATTCGTTTGCTGGGCCTTCCCGAACGGAGAGAGGAAGGCCAGCTTACAGCGTTTCTCGAGCAGTGGCTGCCACAGCTTTTAAATCTAGAAGCTGGATCAGGCCAGGTGAGGGTAGAATAGGCCTACCGGGTCACAATACATGGGCCCGGCTCGAACCAGTGTCCCCGCCCAGTCCTGTTCCGGCTGCAGAGCTATAGGGAGAGGCAGATACTCCTAGAAGCCTCTAGAAATCTTGGAAAAGATTCCCAAGCCATGATCTATAAAGGATCCAAGATCATGTTATTCCAGGACTTTTCCCCAGCTCTGGTCCGAAAGAGGAAGGCATTCGATGAGGCGAAGAAGTGTTTAAGGGAGTTAAATATTCAATACTCTTTACGCTACCCAGCGACGCTATGCTTTAACCATGAAGGATCAGTGTATAACTTCGGATCGCCAGAAAAGGCGAAGGAATATTTGGACTCTCTGAGATAAATTGTAAGAGATAATGGATGTTGGTTTGCCTTTCCCCCATTCTGGTTTATATCCCCCTTCCTTTTTCTTTTTTCTTACCTTACTGCTTAATATTATCTTCGGGGGTGGGGAGAGGGATTTATTTATTTGTTCTCTATTTAATGATTTTCTCCCCCCTTGGGGGTTTTTTTATTATTTTATGTAAGTATGCGTGTATGTATGTATGTATGTATGTGTGTATATATATATAAGCCGGGGGGTTTAGTTAATGTTGGTGGGGGAGGTAGTTACCTTATTCTATTTTACCTCTGTCTCTAGGAGTGGGGTTGTTTTCCCTTGTTATTTTGTATTATTATATTTAATTATTATTTGTTGAGGTTGTAATTTTATAGTTATATATGTTTATACATGGTATTAACATTACCAAATATATCCAGGTGTTTGTGTGGGTGGGGGGGGGGGGTGGGGTGGGGTAGGGTGCTCACTGTTAACTCTAGCTTTGTATTATATCTGAATTCTCCACATCCTATTGAGGAGCGCCTGGGTCAAGGGTGGGGCATTGGTTGGGAGGGGATACGATGGACCTTTGGAAAGGAAGTGACACCCCCTGGGAACAAGAGGGAAATTCTCCATTTAAATACGTTTTTTTTATTATTTAGAAATAGTTTTTTATTATACTGTTGTGAGTGTATTAGAGAGCCTTTATTTTTGTGAATTTTATATGCTCTATGCTCGGGATGTTCTGGATAGGATTTCCCCTCCCAAGGGGTCTCAGATTTGCCCGGATGATTATGGTTGATCAGTCGGTGAAGTGGTGCACCTGGAATGTCAAGGAGAGTAATTCGCCAGTCAAAAGGAAGAAAATATTATCAAATCTTAAGAAAGAAAGAGTTGATATAGCTCTCCTATAGGAGACACACCTGTTGGATAAAGAACACTTGAAATTACGACAGGGTGGATTTGATCAGGCCTTTTTTTCTTCCTTTAGCTCAAAAAGTAGGGGAGTTGTTATTCTTGTTCGGAAGAATTTCCCTTTCAAAATCCTAAATCAGATAAAAGACGAATTGGGACGATATATTCTGATTAAAGCCCTTATAAATGAAGAGGAAAATGGGATTTTAAATTTGTACTGCCCCCCGGCACACCCCTTTAAATTTATAACGGAAGCCTTCTCAAAATTGATGGCTCTTGGTGCCCGTCATACAATTATAGGGGGAGACTTTAATTGTATTATGGATCCAGAAATGGATAGGATTCCCAAGAGTACTGCAGGAGTATCTTCCAGATCTAGACAATTGGTGGATCTGAACAAAGAATTAGGATTAGTAGATGTATGGAGATGTCTTCATCCACAGGGCAGAGATTTTTCTTTTTTCTCCAATTCACATAAATGTCATACCAGAATTGATATGTTTTTTGCCCCCTCGATTTTTAAAAATTCCATATCATCCTGTAAAATAGGAAGTATAGCAATTTCCGACCACGCTGCTGTATATATGGAAACCAAGGCGAGGAACAACGGAACATCCCCTCAGCATTGGCGTATGGACCCCTTCCTAATGAAAGATAGTAAATTTGTAAAGTACTTCTCTCAAGAATTCAAAACTTTTTTAGAAATTAATTTAGGTACAGCTAGCAACCCATCAATGATGTGGGAGACCATCAAAGATTACGCGCGAGGTTTGATCATCTCCTACTCAGTGACCCAGAAAAAATTAAAGGGAGAACAACAGTGTCTGCTCGAAGCTCACTTAAAAGCAGCTGAAACAGCATAGGCTGATAGACCTTCTATTATCAAATTGCAAAGGATTACAGCCCTTGGGACAGCTTTAAACACTACGCTTACCCAAACAGCTAAGAGGGAAATATTATTTGCAAAACAAAGGTTATATGAATTTGGCAACAAACCGGGTAGATACTTAGCATTTCTTGCAAAGAAAAGAAAGACCCCTCAAACTATCACGTCTATCAAGGAAAGTACAGGTATTTTGACTCATGATCAAAAAAAGATTAATGCAATCTTTAGAAAATTTTATTCTGATTTATATAAATCGCAGGATTGTGAAGACAGGACTAGGAGGATGCAATCATTTTTTTAAAATTTGACCTTTCCAGGCCTAACTCCGGAACAGGTATCGGTCTTAAATGCTCCCCTAACAGTCCAAGAAATACTTGACGCAATCAGGCAACTTCAGAGCAGTAAGGCACCTGGCCCAGATGGTTTTCAAGCTGAATTCTATAAAGAATTTACAGAAATATTGGCTGGTCCACTTATGGACATGTCTAACTGTGCATATAGTCAGGGCTGTCTCCCGCCTTCGCTGAAAGAGGCAAATATCTCTCTTATCCTTAAAAAATGAAAGGATCCAGAAGATTGTACGTCATACAGACCAATATCCTTGCTAAATGTAGATTTTAAAATCCTTTCTAAAACATTAGCATTGAGACTAGAAAGGGTACTGCCACATATCATAAAGGAGGATCAGATGGGGTTTATTGAGGGCCGTAGATCATCCAATAATATTAGAAGGGTTTTGAATATGATTCAAGCCTGCCATCAGGGAAAGATACCAGGAGTAGTAGTTTCATTAAACGCGGAAAAGGCATTCGATAGGGATGAATGGTCATATTTGTTTTACACATTGGAAAGGTTTGGCGTTGGACAGGTGTTTACCAAATGGGTCTCAACATTGTATAGTGATCCCAAAGCAGTTGTGGTTACCAATGGATCAGGTTCAGATAGCTTCAGTGTGGGTAGGGGCTGCCGTCAGGGATGTCCTCTCTCGCCATTGTTATTTACACTAATAATTGAACCACTAGCAGAAGCTATACGGGCTGATCCTAATATAACAGCCCCGAGGATTGGTTCAGGTAAACATGAAATTACCCTTTATGTAGATGAGTTCTTCTATTCCTCAGTAATCCTCTGATGTCCGTACCTAGCTTAATCCAAGTTATTAATACATTTAGCGCATTCTTAGGTTATAAAATTAATTTCTCAAAATCGGGGGCTATGCCAATGGGTGGCCTTGCTATGATACCCCACTTAATGGATGGATCCCATTTTCCCTTTCATTGGTCCCTGGAGGGTTTCTTATGTTTAGGTATTTTTATTACCTCAGTATTTGGTCAGTTATACAAAGCTAACTTTGTGCATTTACTGGAAAGGATAAGGCAGGACCTCCAGCAATGGGGAGACCTTCCAATTTCCTGGCTGGGTAGAATAGTACTAATTAAAATGAATGTCCTGCCTTGATTCCTATACCCCATGAGAATGCTTCCGGTGATCTGCCGAGGCTGGCACTACGTAAGTTATATGGCTGGTTGGGTTCCTTTATCTGGAATCATAGACGGCCCCTCATTAAGCTGAAGAAGCTACAGCTGCCACAGGCAAGGAGAGGATTGGACTTCCCAGATTTTAGGAAATATCAGTTAAGTTCCCTATTAAGTTACATAGCTGATTGGGTCTTGTCTGATCTACAATCAATCTGGCTGAATATCAAGGCTTTTCAAGTAAAATGCCCACTTATTAACCTTTTATTTTCAGACAAGAGGAAAATCATTACAGATCACTGTAAAAACCCTATAATACTAAACACAATTAAAGCTTGGAATATAATGCAGCAAAATGAGGGCAACTCACATAAAACATCCCCCTATGCGCCGATAGTGGGAGCATGGGGATTCCAACCGGGGTTTACAGATGCCACTTTTAAACTCTGGATATCCAGGGGTACCTCATGTCTAGGGGACCTATATAAAGATGGGGTCCTGATGTCTTTTGAACAGCTGCGTCAGAAATTTGAATTACCTAATGGAGATCTCTATCAATACTTCCAAATTCGAGACTATATACAGAAGAAGACTACATTATTAGATAGTCTTTATAAATCAGATAGAGAATGTAGAGTACCAATGGGGGTATCCTCCATCAGTACTATTTATCATTTACTACATAATGAAGTATCGGGAGATATGGACAATCTACTTAAAACATGGGATCAGGAATTGGGACTAGAAATCTCTATAGAAATGTGGAATGACATTTGGGAAAACACCAGAAGAATCACCATCTGTAACAGAACTCAGGCTATCTAGCTGAAGATACTTCATAGGGCCCATATAGCAGCGGATCGATTGGCAAAATTTAAGGCAGGACCATCTCCAATGTGTCCCAAATGTAAAATAGAGGTGGGCACTCTTGTACATTGCCTATGGACCTGTCATAAGATCCATAGATTCTGGACTAAAGTAGCAAGTACCCTGACAGAAACTTTAGGAACGGAAATTAAAGTGGACCCTGTATCTCTCCTTTTGGGCTTTTCGAACTTTTCCTCCCTGGATATGCACGGGAAGAGACTATTTTCTATTCTCTCTTTCTGTGCAAGGAAAAATATTTCGGTAAACTGGGTGGCTGAGGGCCCCCCTAGACTTTCAAATTGGCACAGATTAATTATGGAATGTATTCCCCTTGACTTCCTTACAAATATGGGGCACCAAAAGACCGAATTATTTTATAAAATATGGCAGCCCTTCTTGAATTATATGAATACAGATATTTTGGCTATCCTAACAAGGGCTTTTATTTAATTGAGATTACGAACCTGGCTGGTCCGGGGCCCCTTAGGAGAGGAATACGGGTTTTGTTACATTTGATTTTAACACATTCCAAGCATGTATCTCACTACCCAATTTCTATGTTATCCATTGTTTTTTTGTTTTTTTTCTCTTTCTCTTACTTGAATAGTGTAAGAGACTTAAATATACACTCTGGTTAGTTGTAAGTTAGATTAGTAGTTAGTTGAGTTTTTTTTTCCCCGGTATTTTTCTTTTGTTAAATTTTGGTGATTATATATTTAAGATTTAATTGTATATCAATGTTTGTACTTGAGAATTTTGTTTATTTTTGTAAACTTGTAAAAATGTTAAATTTCTAATAAAAATATCTATATTAAAAAAATACAACAGAGATGGTGGAATCAGAGACCCTGCAGCTTTAAAGGATAGCAATGAGGCAGCAGCTGTTGTTATTGTTACATTTGGCAGACATAGAGTAAAGCGATTTACTTTTCTTCCTAAGAATGGCAACCTTGAGATGATTGTGCTTCTGGAAAGCTATTCATTGGAGGTGGGTCTGATAGACAAAAGAATCTGGGCAGTGTTGTAGAACCTATTAGAATGTGTCCTAATCAGAAAGACTGTGCCATGAATGTTATATGTTCTAGAGAATGTTCCTCCAGTGAGAAGGAGAATTTGAGAGGTAGAAAATGCGGACACAAAGATTGGGACAGCAACAAACTCCTGGCTACTTGCAAGGACAATTTCATAAAGGCAAATTGGCAAAAGACTGCAGAGGTGGCTGCAAGCAGAACCCACATAGAGCTATGGGGTCTCCTATCAAAGGACAACTCCTGCAAGATGGTGGAGCAACAGTGTCACTAAAGACGTGATTGGCCCTGAAATGTCACAACTGATATGCCTGATGGAAGTGGAGGTGTACTGCAATTATATTGGTGATCATCTCATGCAAGTGGTTCATGTGGTCCTGAATATCTATAATTTTGATTCCATCTAGGAGCCCACTGGATGTAACTGTGTAACCCTCAATCATGTGTCAACCAATAGAATTCTGCCTCAGGACAACCAACCACTGCTTACGTTTCTGAATCCATGTGGACTGTCAGGCCATGAGGACATAGTCAGTATTGTTGATTTTCACAATGTCATCTCCTACTCTTTGGAGATGAGCAAGTGTCTGCCAGAATAGGCAGCTTTTTGTTTCTATGGTGGACCTTAACAGATAATGGTATCATTAGTTTTTTTTTACTCATAGATAGGAGTCCATGGAGTCAGCAACATAGAACATAGAACAATACAGTGCAAAACAAGCCCTTCAGCCCTCGATGTTGCGCCGACCTGTGAACTATTCTTAGCTCATCCTCCTACACTATCCCAAAATCATCCATGTACTTATCTAAGGATTGTTTAAATCTCCCTAATGTGGCTGAGTTGACTACCTTAGCAGGTAGGGCATTCCACGCCCTTACCACTCTCTGCATAAAGAACTTGACTCTGACATCTGTCTTAAATCTATCACCCCTCAATTTGTAGTTATGCCCTCTCGTACAAGCTGATGTCATCATCCTAGGAAAAAGTCTCTGTCTACCCTATCTAATCCTCTGATCATCTTGTATGACTCCATCAAATCCTCCCTTAGCCTTCTTCTTTCCAATGAGAACAGACCCAAGTCTCTCAGCCTTTCCTCATAAGACCTTCCCTCCAGACCAGGCAACATCCTGGTAAATCTCCTCTGCACCTTTTCCAATGCTTCCACATCCTTTCTGTAATGGGGCAACCAGAACGCTACACAATATTCCAAGTGTGGCAGCACCAGCGTTTTGTATAGTTGCAGCATGATATTGCAGTTCTGGAACTCAATCCCTCTACTAATGAAGCCTAACACACTGTATGCCTTCTTAACAGCACTATACACCTGGGTGGCAACTTTCAGGGATCTATGCACATGGACTCCAAGATCCCTCTGCACATCCACACTACCAAGAATCTTTCCATTGACCAAGTACTCTGCCATCCTGTTATTCTTCCCAAAGTGCATCACCTCACATTTAGCTGCATTGAATTCCATTTGCCACCTCTCAACCCAATTCTGCAGTTTATCCAAGTCCCCCTGCAACCTGTATCATTCTTCCAAACTGTCCACTACTCCACCGACTTTAGTGTCATCTGCAAATTTACTAATCCATCCACCTATACCTGTATCTAAGTCATTTATAAAAGTGACAGACAGCAGTGGTCCCAAAACAGATCCTTGTGGCACACCACTAGTAACTGGACTCCAGACTGAATGTTTACCATCAACCACCACTCACTGCCTTCTTCCAGAAAGCCAGTTTCTAATCCAAACTGCTAAATCACCCTCAGTTCCATGCCTCTGCATTTTCTCCATCAGCCTACCATGTAGAACCTTATCAAAGGCTTTGCTGAAGTCCAAATATACCACGTCAACTGCCCTACCCTCATCTACATGCTTGGTTCCCTTCTCAAAAAACTCAATGAGGTTTGTGAGACACGACCTGCCCTTAACGAAACCATATTGACTATCTGAAATCAAATTGTTGCTTGCTAGATGATTATAAATCTTATCTCTCATAATCCTTTCCAAAAGCTTTCCTACAACAGAAGTAAGGCTCACTGGTCTATAATTACCTGGGTCATCTCTACTGCCCTTCTTGAACAAGGGCACAACCTTTGCAATCCTCCAGTCCTCAGGTACTAAACCTGTAGACAATGACAAATTAAATATCAAAGCCAAAGGCTCTGCTATCTCCTCCCTAGCTTCACAGAGAATCCTCGGATAAATCCCATCCGGCCCAGGGGACTTGACTGTTTTCACTCCTTCTAGAATTGATAACATCTGTGCGTAACTAATCTCGATCCTTTCTAGTCTAATATCTCGTACCTCATTCTTCTCTACAATATTCTCCTTTTCCTGAGTGAATACCAATGAGAAATGTTCATTTAGCACCTCTCTGATCTCTACAGGGTCCACACTCAACTTCCCACTTCTGTCTTTGACTGGCCCTATTCCTACCCTAATCATCCTTTTATTCCTCACATACCTATAGAAAGCTTTAGGGTTCTCCTTTATTCTATTTGTTAAAGACTGCTCATGTCCTCTCTTTGCTCTCCTTAACTCCCTCTTTAAATCCTTCCTAGCTGATCTGAAACTCTCCATCACCTCATCTGAACCATCTTGCCTCATCAACACATAAGCCTCTTTCTTCTTAACAAGAGATGCAATTTCTGTAGTAAACCATGGTTCCCCTACCTTATCACTTCCTCCCTGCCTGACAGGGACATACCAATCAAGGACACGCAATACCTGTTCCTTAAACCAGCTCCACATTTTGATTGTCTGCATCCCCTGCATTTTGCTACCCCATTCTATGCATCCTAATTCTTGCCTAATCGCATTATAATTGCCCTTGCCCCATCAATAACTCTTGACTTGTGGCATGTACTTATCCCTTTCCAGCGCTAAACTAAACGAGGTGAATAACTTCAACCCCAGGGCATCAATGTGGACTTCAACAGCTTCCTCATTTCCCCGTTCCCCCACCTCATCCTAGTTTCAAACTTCCAGTTCAGCACTGTCCCCTTGACTTGCCCGGACTTGTCCAACCTGCCTAGCTCCTTTTCCACCTATCCACTCCACCCTCCCCTCCCTGACCTATCACCTTCATCTCCTCCCCCACTCACCCATTGTACTCTATGCTACTCTCTCCCCACCCCCACCCTCCTCTAGCTTATTTCTCCACGCTTCAGGTTCACTGCCTTTATTCATGATGAAGGGCTTTTGCCTGAAACGTCGATTTCGCTGCTCGCTGAACTGCTGTGCTCTTCCAGCACCACTAATCCAGTAAATGAATTATGGTCACTCTCTCCAAAGTGCTCACCTACAAGTAAATCAAGCACCTGGTCTGGTTCATTACCAAGCACCAGATCCAGTGTGGCCTCCCCTCTTGTCGGCCCTTCGACATACTGTGTCAGGAAACCCTCTTGTACACATTGTACAAAAACTGATCCATCCAACGTACTCGAGCTATAACATTTCCAATCAATGTTGGGAAGTTAAAGTCCCCCATAATGGCCACCCTGTTCCTTTCACTCCTACCCAGAATAATGTTGCTAATCCTCTCTTCCACCTCCCTGGAACTCTGCGGAGGCCTATAAAAAACTCCAAACAGTGTGACCTCTCCTCTCCTGTTTCTAACCTCAGCCCACACTACCTCATCAAAGACGAGTCCTCATCAAAAAGTTCTCTCAGCCACCGTTATACTATCTTTGACTAACAAGACCATGCCTCCCCCTCTTTTACCGCCTTGCCTGTTTTTAATGAAAAATCTAAACCCTGGAACCTGCAACATCCATTCCTCACCCTGCTCTATCCATGTCTCCGAAATGGCCACAACATCGAAGTCTCAGGTACCTATCCATGCTGCAAGCTCACCTATCTTATTTCGGATACTTCTGGCGTTGAAGCAGACATACTTCAAACCACTTCGCTGTCTGCCAGCACAGTCCAGTGACCCTGAAATCCTGTCCCTGTCCTTCCTACTCTCATCCTCCTGTGCACTGCAGCTACACCCCCGGTTCCTATCCCCCTGCTGAGCTAGTTTAAACCCTCCCAAATAGCACCAGCAAATTTCCCACTCAGGATATTCGTATCCTTTGGTTCAAGTGAAGACCGTCCTGTTTGTACAAGTCCCACCTTACCCAGAATGAGCCCCAATTATCCAAAAACCTGAAACCCTCCCTCCTGCACCATCCTTGCAGTCACGTGTTCAGCTGATATCTCTCCCTATTCCTTGCCTCGCTATCACGTGGCACGGGTAACAATCCAGAGATAACAACTCTGTTTGTTTTAGCTCTAAGCTTCCACCCTAGCACCCTGAAATCCTGCCTTACATCCCTATCCCTCTTTCTACCTATGTCATTGGTACATGGACAACGGCTTGAGGCTGGTCACCCTCTCCCTTCAGGACCCCAAAGATACGATCCGAGACATCACGGACCCTGGCCCCTGGGAGGCAACACACCAACTGTGAGTCTCGTTCGTTCCCTACAAACCTTCTATCTGAGTCTCTAACTATTGAGTCCCCAATGACTAACACTCTCCTCCTTTCCCTCCTTCCCTTCTGTGCAACAGGGACAGGCTCTGTGCCAGAGACCTAGGCCCCACTGCTTGCCCCAGGTAAGTCATCCCCCTCAACAGTATCCAAAATGGTATGTATGTTTTTCAGGGAATGTCCACAGGGGATCTCTCCACTGACTGTTTTCTCCCCTTTCGAACAGTCACCCAGCTTTCTTCCTGCCTAGGAGTAACTACTTCCCTGTAACTCCTGTCTGTCACAGCCTCTGCCTCCCGAATGATCTGAAGTCCATCCAGCTCCCGCTCCAGTTCCCTAACATGGTCTTGGAGGAGCGACAGTTGGGTGCACTTCCTGCAGATGTACTTGGATGGGACACTATTGGTGTCCTTGGCCTCAAACATCATGCAGGAGGAACATTACTCTCCCTGCACTGCCATCCCTGCTAGTCCTCTAGTCAGAAAGTAAAAAAGAGGCGATTAACTGATATGTCCCTGGTCTTTAAGGTTAGAGGAGGTGTTTGGATGGGAGGCCCTACAAAGGTAGGGTCTCGGGTTGAGAAGACACTGACTTATATAGCAGGACGGAAATAAAAATAAGAAGACCCTCCTTTCCCAGAAACCTCTGCTCTCTGACTTCAAATTTAAAAGCACAAATCAGTGGCTCACCGCTCCCGACAGACCCCTGGTGCAAGCTCCCGCCCTTTGAGTTGCTGCTGCCGCTGAAAAACAGAAATGGAGGACTCACATCACACATCTCACATCAATGACTACACTTTGTAAGAGACATGTACACCTTCCTTCATGCCAACAGTGAGTTGATGTATACTCCTGCTATACCACTCCAGCCTCTTTGCTATGAAGCAGCAACCCTGATTTCCTATCAATTCAAGAACCTCATCAGCCATGGAATTCAGGTGGCAATGATTTGGAATTCACCATTGGTCTCCAGTCTTTCCCTTTACACCCATGGAACACAGAAAATAATATTAGTAGCTGAACTAGAGCAAACATAAGGCCTAATCAATATGTACTTTTCTGCTGTGTCTGTGACCAATGTCATGTCTATGACAATGGGACATTTTGGCAGGACCTTCTAAGAGTCAATACTACCAGACTCATGTACCCTAGCAGAGCTGCAACTATTCTTTTCCAATTAGATGCTGTATGGTGACTGGTAAATTTTCGGTCCCAAACGTTCACACCTAATTCCTCATTCAAATTTACTTGCTGTTCGCCATGGGGAAATGTGGTGTGGTATTTAACTTTGCAAAGTGGAGAAATGTTTTGTTTCACTTAAGGTACTGAAACTAGGATCTTCCAATGATTACACAGTTGCTGACCTCATCTTTGGTTTTTGTTCAGTCATGCTTGGTTATACAAAGCATTCTCCTTCTTTCATCCAGCCTTTCCTGAGTAACCCGGGGAAGAGCATGCAGGGAGTTGTTACCCAAATATTGGGCCAACAAGATCTTGTTTCCACCATGCTGATAAGTGATTTTCTACCTTAATTTCCTGTGATGATATTGTGGAACATTGTGGGGAGTCAAAAGCTCTTGGATATTGGGGAGAGGAGTATGGCTGAAAACCCCTGCATGCAGAGGCAGAGGGAGGTTTTTGGTGTCTCTTTATCCTGGATTTTGGCTGGCCTTAGACTTCACAGGGTGCTTTACCGGGTGATCACTGAAGTAAAGACCATTCAAACCAATGCTTGGAGTACACCACTGTGAGTTCCTTGCCAACATTTCCAACTTTCATTGTCTTCAGCAAACGAAGAGATGCCTCAGGTTTGCACCATTTCCATTTACCTTCGCAAGGACTAACAATAGAAGTGGTCTTCTTGAATCTTTACAAAATCTGAGTGCATGCTGCATCTTTAGTGAACACCTTTTCTTGTATGTTTGACTTGCATGAATATTGTTGCAGAAGTGATGGCACCACATTTAAATGCCTGAAGCCATCTAATGGAGGATAGGGGCAAGAGATGGGATGATTTCTCATTTTTTCCACCTCTCATCAAACTGCAACCAGATTTGTTTTCAAGAAGTTTCTTACACCTTGAGTTTTGTGATCATGAGTTTTGAGCTTGAACAGATACAAACTAGGCTGTCTCATAAGTTTAAATTGAAAGAAAGAATAAACCTTTTTCTTCTGCATCCACAACATAAGTGCAACGGCTTTTCCAATCAAAATTATAGTCAAGCCGCTGTAATAAAGGTATAACTTGCAGTTAAAGAATAAGCCAACTTCTTTGCCTAATGTGAATCTCTTCCTTTTCCAAGCAAGATCTTTGGTGGCTTTTGACCTAGGTTGACTGCTTTGAGCTGTTCTTGTGACTTCATGAAGAATTTCCTATTATAAGCAAGTTTCTGTTATGTGCCCACAATATCGATGTTTCTGTTGTCTACATGAATAGTTTTTTAGATCAACCAATTGCCACATATTTGGGTATGAAGTCAGCCATCTGTATCTTCTTGAAATAAAATGGCCCCTTGGGCAGTACAGTGGCTCAATCATTGGCACTACTGCTTCACAGTGCCAGGGACCCAGGTTCAATTTCAGCCTTGGGCAACTGTCTATGTGGAGTTTGCACATCCTCTCTGTGTGGGTTTCCTCCCACAGTCCAAAGATATGCAGTTTAGGTGGATTGGCCATGCTAAATTGGCCATTGTGTCCAGGGATGTGTAGGTTAGCTGGGTTAGCCATGGGAAATACAGGGTTACAGGGAAATGATAGTTGAATCTGTGTAGGATGCTCTTCAGGGAGTTGGTGTGGACTTGTTGGGCCAAATAGCCTGTTTCCACATTGTATGGATTCTATGAAATCTTTGTGGGTTTAAATTTTCCGACAGCAAATCTGATGACTATTAAACCTCAATTTCTGCAAAAATATAATCAGTTGTAATTATCGCAGGGAGGATGTTCCTGATGACTGTGGAATACGAAACAAGAGGTCACAATTTGAGGACATGGGATAGATCTCTTAGGACAGAGATGATGAGCGATTTCTTCTCACAACAAATGGTCAGCTTCTAGAATCCTCTGCCACAGACAGTGTTTGAGGCTGAAACAGTGACCGTTTTCAAGAAGGCAGTAGATAAAGTTCTTTAGGGCTAAAAGGATCAAGGGTATGAGTAAAATGCGGAAACAGGGTACTGAGTTGGATGAGCAGCCATGATCATATTGAATAGTGGAATGGTCTTGAAGGGTCGAATGCCTACTCCCACTCCTAGTTCTGTTCTTTCTATCACAGTACTAACAAGTAACCATTCCATTTCGATTTATCTTCAATAGAAAGATCATTTGATTTTAAAGGCTTTCTAGAGATGTGCCCAGACATGGGTTAGTCTCTGTCTGTACTGAAAATACAGAAGGTCATCCCACCCTGGCTCCCATCCTTGTTAAAGTGAATTGTCGATATTTTGTGCACCCTTTCAAAATAAAATTGTCCAACATCTTCATATGTTCATGTGCAAATGCTGAAGGTGTAAAAAGGACCATTATCTAAATTACAGAGAAAGCAAATCAGTTTTATTATAAGCTAACTGCCAATTCTTTTATTATGGACAGGAGGCTAGAAGAGCACTGCAAGCCAGGTAGCATCAGGAGGTACAGAAGTCAATGAAAGGAACCTGTGGGTTTGGTGGTGGATGTTGGATGAACCAAGTACTGTCAGAGGGAATAGTCCTTGTAGAAGGCAGAGAGGCGTGGGGAAGATGTTCTTGGTGGCTGTATCTATGTGGAGCTGGCGGAAGTGTTTGAGGATGATGCATTGGATACGGAGACTGGTGGGGTGGTAGGTGAGGACAAGGGGGACTTTATCTTTATTGTGTTGGGGGTGTTAGAGCGGTGGAGCAGGGAATGGAGGTGGTGTGGCAAAGGACTATCTGAATGACGGAGGGGGGAAAGCACGTTGTTCAGAATAGGGGGACATCTGGGATGCTCGTGAGTGGAATGTCTCCTCATCTGAGCAGATGCAGTGGAGGCAAAGGAATTGGGAGAATGGGATGCTCCAACAGTACTTGGTTCACACCAACCCCACCACCAAACCCCCAGGTACCTTCCCCTGCAACCAGAAAAGATGCAAATCCTGCTGGTGCACCATCCCCCTCACCTTCATCCAGGGCCCCAAACAGTCCTTCCAGGTGAGACAGAGGTTCACCTGCCTCTCTTCCAACCTAGTTTAATGCATCAGGTGCTCCCAATGTGGGCTTAGAGTCATAGAGTCATAGACATGTACAGCATGGAAACAGACCGTTCGGTCGAACCCGTCTATGCCGACCAGATATCCCAACCCAATTTAGTCCTACCTGCCAGCACCCGGCCCATATCCCTCCAAACCCTTCCTATTCATATAGCCATCCAAATGCCTCTTAAATGTTGCAATTGTACCAGCCTCCACCACATCCTCCGACAGCTCATTCCATACACGAACCACCCTCTATGTGAAAAAGTTGCCCCTTAGGTCTCTTTTATATCTTTCCCCTCTCACCCTAAACCTATGCCCTCTAGTTCTGGACTCCCCAACCCCAGGGAAAAGACTTTGTCCATTTATCCTATCCATGCCCCTCATAATTTTGTAAACCTCGATAACGTCACCCCTCAGCCTCCGATGCTTCCAGGGAAAACAGCCCCAGCATGTTCAGCCACTCCCTGTAGCTCAGATCCTCCAACCCTGGCAACATCCTTATAAATCTTTTCTGAACCCTTTCAAGCTTCACAGCATCTTTCCAATAGGAAGGAGACCAGAATTGCACGCAATATTCTAACAGTGGCCTAAACAGTGGCCTAACCAACGTCCTGCACAGCTACATCATGACCTCCCAACTCCTGTACTCAATACTCTGACTAATAAAGGAAAGCATACCAAACGCTTTCTTCACTATCCTATCTACCTGTGACTCCACTTTCAAGGAGCTAACAACCTGCACTCCAAGGTCTCTTTGTTCAGCAACACTCCCTAGGATCTTACCATTAAGTGTATAAGTCCTGCTAAAATTTGCTTTCTCAAAATGCAGCACCTCACATTTATCTGAATTAAACTCCATCTGCCACTTCTCAGCCCATTGGCCCATCTGGTCAAGATCCTGTTGTAATCTGAGGTAACCCTCTTCGCTGTCCACTACACCTCCAATTTTGATGTCATCTGCAAACGTGCTAACTGTACCTCTTATGCTCGCATATATTGGGGAGACTAAACGTAAACTCAGGGAATGGCTCACCGAGCATTGCAGCCGGGTCTGCAGGAGCTGACTGGACCTCCCAGTCACCCCCATTTTAATTCCACCAACCACTCGTTTTCCGACATGACCATCCTTGGCCTCCTCCATTGCCAAAACAAACTACAATCTCCTATTGGAAGAACAACACCTTATCTTCCACCTGGGCACCCTACAGCCCGGAGGACTCAACATTGAGTTCTCCAATTTCAAATAACCTCACTCTCCATCCCTCAACTCCCTACCTAGCCCCTCCAACTCCTTTTCACTGCTCCCTGCCAACTAGATTAATTCTTCCCATTGACCAACCAAGTTGTACCCTCTACCTATCTTCACCTTTCCCCACTTCCCCACCATGTCCCTGCCTCCCCCTTTATCTGCAGCTCCTCCCACTCCTATCCCCAGTCCTGAAGAAGGGTTACACCCAAAACGTCGACTTCTGCACCTCCTGATGCTGCCTGTCTTCTTTAGATTCCAGTGTCTGCAGTTTTTTTTTGTTTCTAATTCTTTTATTATAACACTTTTACTATTATTCTTTTACTTTTCATTTCAAAAATACTTCAATGGTTGTAAAATGCTTTGGGATTATCAATGATCATGAAATGTGCCATATAAGTGAATTTTTTTTTTCTTTTCTACTTTATATATTAAAAAAGCATTAGATCATACATTAAATTTAAAATCATTAAGTCAATTTAACCTATGATTATTAACTGCTGCATTTCATTTGGTGTTTCATTCTTTTTCAGAACACTTCAAATATATATTCCAATCAAACATTTTTTCTACAACATTATCCATCCGGAGTATAGTGCAGTAACAGATGTCTACGTGTTGATGTTCTTGGCTGATGTTGTAGACTTCATTGTTATTGTCTTTGGTTTTGGGGCATTTGGGGTACGTAAATGTGTTTTGTTTTATTTTAAAGAATGGTTAACATTTCTCCAAGATTCTCATAGATCTTTGACCAATGTTTCAGCAGAAGATCAGGATGACCTCTCACCCAACCAAAAAAAATACTGTACTTTCTTTCCAAATCTATTTGCAGCATGTATTTGATTTTAAAATATTGTGATCTGCTGTATATATTCAATAGAATGCCCCTAAAAGATAATTTGATTTTAATGACTTTCTGGAGGTATGCCTCAGCTTGAGTTAGTGTCTATCTGTAGAGTCTGCATTGTCATGTAAGGTCATGGCAGATCTTTTCATCTTTCTGCACTCTCCCAACATCCCTTAATTATCTTAATACTCAAAACCTCTGTTTTCAATATACTTGATAACTGAGCATCAACAGTACTCTGGGATGGAGAAATCCAAGGATTCCCAACCATTTGAGTGAAGACATTTCTGCTCATCTTGATCCTAAATGGCTGACTTTTTATTCTGTGTTCTAAATACCCTAGTCAAGTGAAACATTTTCTGAGCATCCAATTCTATCAAATCTCCCTTTAGTTTTGTACATTTTCATTCAATCACTTGTCACCCTTAGGAAACATATGCCTAGTCTATTCAATTTCTCCTCATTGGATAATCCTCTCATCTCAGGCATCACTCCGGTGAAGCTTTGTTGCACTCCCTGTAGTGTATATTGTCTACCATTGGGTAAGGAAATAAATACTGCACACATTATTCCTGTAAAATTTCAGTAAGGTTTGAATGTCTTAAATTCTTCCTTATTCTGACTCTTACTATTTTCTTTTCTCGTTCTATGTGTCCCTCCCCGTATTTTGTACACCCTGGTATTTTCTGATAGTCTTGCCAGGTTCCATCATCCATGTAAAGTTAGTTAAAAGTCTCTGCAACAGCATTAGCAAATCACTTACAAGGAATTCAATCCAAGTTCTGTTCAGGTTCAACCTGTTCAGCTGACTGTTTCAGAGCCAGTCCTAGTGTCCTGAGGAATCTAAAGCCCACCTTCATGCACCATCTTTGGAATCATGCATTCATTTGTGTTTGTCTTTTTCTGTACTAACTTTTGCATATCATCAGGAGTAATCCAGAAATTACTAAATTTAAGATCTGTTAGCTGATCTTCTACCTAGCTTCCTAAATTCTGATGACAGGATCACATCCCCCATCTTACTTATGTCTTTGCTGCCAATGTGGACCTAGGGATTCTAGCAAATACCAGCTTTGAGTAGAACACTGTTCTGTGGGACCTGATGAAAAGGGCCAAAGAGCACTCTTGTCTCTTTTCAGTGACAGTAAAAACTCAATAGAGATTAATATATAACCATATTAGATCCATGTCCAAGTAGATTTCCATCGTGGTTCAGATTCCTAATCTTATAATACAAAGACTTTCTTTACCTTCTGCATGAAACAGGACCAAGTTACCCTGTGAATTTATAGCAAAATGAATATGAGAAAGAAGTCTCTGGTCTGCTGTGATCTGTGGATTCCATCCACAAGGCAAATCAGGGAGTGCAACTTTGCATCTATTAGGTCTTGTTTTACATAATATGGTTGAAACATTTGGTAAACCTTGTTGGATTTGCGTATGGTTAATCAAGCCACAAATTGTCCTTCATACACATGCTTGTAATTGATGAAGAAACTAGGAGTTGGGAGAGCTGCAAACAAAGAATGATACCTTGATGTTAGGTTAATATGTTACTAACGATGGATTTCTGGTTCTAATCTGGCAAGGACTAAAAACCAAACATTAATGGATGTCAAATGCCCACTTAGATTGTCAGTGCTACCTTAAATTAAAATTGAGCTTATTATCTGTTGCAGTTTATGTCCATTAAGTACACACTTGAACCAAGTTCTCAGTAGTTTAGGATGTTGTCACTGACCAGAGGTGGGTTTACTCCCACTCAGCAAAGTGCTAGATAATCTTGCAGTCAACCAAATATAGTATTTAAACAGTTTGAAATTTCAACCACTGATTAGCTATTAGATGCAAAGTCCAGCAATTCCCCAATGTACACCTAGAGCCCTGAATACTTGGTTTGTACTTGACTTACTTTGGTCTAGTTAGTTATGATGTTTTTCTATGAGACATATGAAGTTTATGCCAAGCAAAAAAGAATATTTTATATGTGGATTTCTCGAAAGCTTATTTGAAAAGCTCTTTTGGTTAATGCTGGGTTTCTCTATGACCTAGAGATCCAGTCGACTCAGGAAATCTTGCACATATGAAGACAAAAATTCAATAATGGCTGTTTTGTCTTCTACAGAAACATTCAGCAGCTGCCGACATCACATCTTCTTTATCAGAGGATCAAGTGCCAGAGGCATTTTTGGTGATGTTAATAATTCAGTTTGGCACAATGGTAGTGGATCGAGCACTCTATCTCAGAAAGACAGTTTTAGGAAAAGTTATCTTTCAAGTGATCCTTGTTTTTGGAATTCATTTCTGGATGTTTTTTATATTACCAAGAGTGACAGAAAGGTAATTTCTTATCTTACTATAGTTAACTGGAAATTTTATGATGGGAAGAAGGGTTTAGGTTTTGTAGACAAACTAACTGCAGGCTGGTAATTACATTTAGTAGTAGCTATATACATTCTTCCACTATTACCAATCATTTAAATCCTTAACTTGAAATACTTTGGTGTATTTGCATTTGTTTGCATGGATCTCTAAAAATAGTTTTCTTTGTTGTTTCCTTGCAGAAGGTTTAACCAGAACAAAGTCGCACAGGTTTGGTACTTTGTTAAATGTGTTTACTTTGGATTGTCAGCATATCAAATACGTTGTGGTTACCCAACACGTGTGCTTGGTAACTTTTTGACAAAAAGCTACAATTATATCAACTTGTTTCTATTCCAAGGGTAAGGGAATTTCTTTGTAAATGTGGTAACTCAGTTCAGACACTTTTTCAATTTGTTTAAATATTTGCTGAAATCTATAATTACTTTCTAAATCTTCCATTGATGGAGTAAAAATTGCATGAGACACACAGCTGTCAATATCATATTTATAATAAGAAAAACAGAAACCTGTTTAAATGCATGGAGGTATCTGATGTTAGTGTGGTCCTTGTGCCAATGTATTGCTCACAGAATTAATTAATATTCTGTGTAATTTTATGTAACATATTGTTCCACCACCACAGATCAATCTCTGGTATCTCTTATTTTGTAGTCATTTTTTTCATATATGACCCAAAAGAATGAGGAGTGACAGGGTGTTCAAAGATGTATTATATTTCATAAAGTCATAAGAAATAGGAGCAGGAGTAAATCATTTGGCCCACCAAGCTTGCTCCACATTTGATAAGATCATGGCTGATCTGATTCCCTTAATTTCACTTGTCTGTCAATCCATTATAACCAAGACTCCCTTGCCAGTTAAAACTTAACTAACTTAGCTTTCAATATGTTCACTGCTCTTTGTGGAAGACAACTTCAAAATCTAAAAACATTTCAGAGAAGAAATTCCTCTTCATCTCCATCTTAAATGGTAGCCCAATTAATTTTAACCTGTGCCCCCTCATTCTAGATTTGCATGAGGGGATATATCCATTTAGCTTGATCATGCCAAGCCTCCTCAGAAATTTCAAAAAACCACATCTCATTCTTCTACATTCCAATGAATATGTGTCTAACCTGTTCAGTCTTTCTTTATCAATGTCATGACCCCAGCTGATGATAATATTGGACAATTTCAGATTGGAATATGGCTTGGAGGAACATAATTTAATTGCCATGATGGTTGTTACTGAATCTCTCCCACCTTAAATCTATGCCATCTAATATTCAAAAGATTATATCAGTGCGATTCATGAATCCTCAGGTACTGAAGCAGTTCATGTCTAAATGTGATAAGACCTGAATAATATCGAGGTTTGATAAATGGCAATTAATATGCAGGCCACACAATTGCCAGACTAATGACCATCTCTAACAACAAAGGATCTAATCATTGCTCTATGAGAATCAATAGTATTACCCTAGAAAAATCCTTCACTATAAACATCCTGGGCATTATCTTGACCAGAAACTGAACTGAACAAGCCATATAAATATTATGGCTAAGAGTGCTGCAGCTAATAACTCACGTCTTGACACCTCAAAGCCTGTTCACTACCTACAAGCCACCCAAAGTCAAGAGAACTCCCCAGTTGCCTGGATGAGTACAGTTTCAACAACAATTAAGAAGCTTGACATGGTCCAGGACAAAACAGTTGGCTGGATACACACCATGTCCACTAATATTTGCTCCTTCCACCACTGAACCACAGAAAGAGCAGTGTGTACAACCCACAAGATGCATTGTAGAAATTCATGAAGGCTCCTTAGTCAGCACTTTTTAAATCTATGACCATTACAGTTTAGAGGGAATGGACAAAGATATATGGAAACACCATCATCTCTCCCACCTTAAATCTATGCCATCTAGTCTTGGACTCCCCTACCCTAGAAAAAGATCTTGCCTATTCACCATATCAATGTTCTTCATGATTTTATAAACCTCTATATGTCACCCCTCAGGGAAAAAAGACCCAACCTATTCAACTTCTCCTGATAGCTTGAACCATCTAATGGCAGCAAAATCCTTGTAAATCTTGTAAGACTTTCAAGTTTAAGAGCATCCTTCCTATAGCAGGGTGATCAGAACTGAACACACTATTCTAAATGTGGCCTAGCTAATGTCCTGCACAGCTGGAATATGACATCCCAACTCTAATACACAATGCACTGACAAATGAAGGCAAGTGTGCCAAATGCCTTCTCCATCATCCTGTCTACCTGTAACTCCACTTTCAAGAAACTATGCATCAGCATCCCTAGATCTTTTTATTCAGCAGCACTCCCCAGGGCCCTACAATCCACCCTGCCTTGATTCACCTTATCAAAATGTAATACCTCGCTTTTATCTAAATTAAACTCCATCTGTCAATGTAATTGCTGTTGGTCTGGAGTCACTTGTAGACCAGACCAGGTAAGGTTGGCAGTTTTCTTCCCTAAAGGACGCTAGTGAACTAGGTGGGTTTTTCTGGAAATTAACAATTATTCATGGTCACCATTAGACTCTTGATTCCATACATTTATTGAATTCAACCTTCACTACCTGCTGTAGCAGGATTCAACCCCAGTTCCCCAGAACATTACCTGGGCCTCTGGATTAACAATCCAGTGATAATACCACTCGGCAATTCTCCCCTCCCCTCAAGATATCATATCACCACCTTCCAGGGAAGTAGTGATGGCTAATGTTGCTGGCTCACTCAATGAAACCCAGGTACAATGAATGAACACAAAACATTCTAATAATTAACCAGTGCCAGGCATCTGTTCAGTTTTGATGTAACTTGGTCTCCCCAGATTTCGACTAGTTCCGTTTCTGACTGAGCTCAGAGCAGTGATGGACTGGGTCTGGACAGACACAACCCTTAGTCTCTCCAGTTGGATCTGTATAGAGGACATTTACGCTCATATTTTTATTCTGAAGTGCTGGCGTGAATCTGAAAAGGTAAGAAAAGAAAAATCACTATTGAATAGTACCACATTGTGCCACACAAATGCCAAATAATCTCCATCTTCAAAAAAAACTAACCATATCTTCTTGATGTTCAATGGTACAGTAAAAGCAATGTGTAAGGTGCACTGCTGTAACTCACCTAGGTTGTTTCAACAGCACCTTCCAAACCCTTGAATTCTACCGCCTAGAAGAACAAAGGTAGCAGATGCATTGGACACCACCACCTACAAATTTCCCTCCAAGCCACACACCATGCTAGCTTGGAACTATATCACCATTCCTTCATTGTTGCTGGGTTAGAATCCTGAAGCTCCCTTCCTCATAGAATGTGCCCCAAGGATTGTAACAGTTCAAAAAGATGTCTCACTGCCCTCTTTTCCAATGCATTTAGAGTTGAACAATAAATGCTAGCCTAGCCAGTGATGCCCTCTCCCCATGAACAAATGAAAATAAAAGTGACACTTATGCTTTGAAACAGTTAATCATTTAATAATTTTTGAGATAATTTATTAAATTCTTTAGCTCTTTATTATATTGCTCAGAATATGGCATTGTTTTATGTATTTGAATGGTTGCTTTTTTTTTGTAGGTAAACACAAGGACTGCAGATGTTGGAAACCAAAGTCTAGATTAGAGTGGTGCTGGAAAAGCACAGCAGGTCAGGCAGCATCCGAGGAGCAGGAAAATCGATGTTTCAGCAAAAGCCCTTCATCAGGAATAGATTTTCCTGCTCCTTGGATGCTGCCTGATCTGCTGTGCTTTTCCAGCACCACTCTAATCTAGACCCCCACATTTGTTTTGCATTTCACATTAGCAGAACAGTCATTGACACAATGCATATCTTAGCATTGTGCTGTCTATACCTCAGGATTTGTGAAGTCATTGAGCAGGGGTTGGTGGTAGCTCAGTAATAAAAGATAAATAACATTGTAATTCAATAATTTAAAATCTTACAGACTATTTTGAATCATTTATTTTAATGCTTTATAAATGCTTCTCAGGTAAAGTACAATAGTGTTGAGGCATGGAACTTTTCCTATCTTGGATTTCCACTGTTAGCTTACACATAAATCAAGTATTGTGCAGCTAGATGCAACAGAAAGTTCCAACAACAAAGCTCGACCTACACTCACAAGGGCACAATCAACTTGAATACTTTTATTTTTACTGTTTGTCTCCTATTCCAACCATCCAGGGTCCTCTGAATATGACTGGTAGCTAATTAATGCTGAGTTGTGAAGAGTTTTTAGAAGTTTCCACCTGTATTAAAAACTCAGCATGATTGGCAATTTGAGGTTTGGCATTGATGGTGCCATCTGACTTGGATTTGCTTGGCCAATTTATGGCAGGTGCAGGTTAATTTTGAAAGGGTTACAAAATCTCTTGTTTAATGATCTGCCTTTGTTGGGTTTCATTACAGCGATATCCTCAACCACGTGGACAGAAGAAAAAGAAGGTTGTAAAATATGGCATGGGTGGCCTTATCGTCTTCTTGTTAATATGCATTGTGTGGTTCCCACTCCTCTTCATGTCCTTGATCAAATCTGTTGCTGGTGTGACAAATAAACCATTGGATGTATCTGTTTCAATAACCATTGGAGGTTATCAGGTAAAACAATTGCTGTAAGTTTTTTAATACTCATTGAAGTAATCAAAAATATCAAGGCTGTCATTTTCACAATTTATGTTAAAGAATGGTGGGGAACGAGCTTTATGGCATCACTTTCACCATAGCTTGGAGTGATGCACTTCTCGCCTCATTATTTATGCAAGCACTTGACTCAGCAAATTGTGTGCTTCATGAAATAGAAGTACTGTACTCAGCACTACTGACACCTTTTAGCTTGTGCCGCCATATTTAAAACCCAGACAGACAGAAAAGTCTGAAGCTACTGCTGGATAGGCCGATGGAGACAAGATCAGTCCTCTTCCCAGCTGACTACAATTCTCACTGACCTATGAATTCTCTTATTCCATTTAGGTCTAATGGGACTCTTTTGCTGTCTTGTGTCAGCACCTACTATGGTTTGCCAGCCAGGATCCTGAAGAAAATTTTAAATGTTTGACCAAAGCTTGACTTTCCTTTGGGTTTTGCTGTGGGCTAACCTCGAGTCCCTATTTCAGGATATGTTCTGAGTGAGGCTATGCAATTGCTTTCACTCAAATGGTGTTCCCTAAGCTCAATCAGACTGATGAGGGTATCCACTTCCATCGGAATACCCTCCAACTCATATGTTCTACTTTTCCAATTATAAAGCCAGTTATAGTGCCTGTTTGAAATCCATTTGTGTTTAGCAAGTAGGTGCGTTTTCATGGTTACATTATTAATCCCACATATCAAATGGTCTCTCAGCCCATTAAGGTTAAACCAAAGTCATATGCCTCTGCCAGTTGTCTTAACCTCTTCAAAAATACCAAAATAGATCCTTGAATTACCAAGTAAAACCATTGGTGTCTCAGAATTAGAGGCGGTATGGGGTCATAATATTTGTTAACTAAGTAAGGCTGCTAATAACTAAGAAAGCTGTGGGTCCATAGATACTTTGCTTTTCATCTGCCAGAAAAAACAATACATTCTTTCTACATATTGTGTCTAGTCTTTGACAGCAGGATCAAATGAGGCAAGCTTCCTAAATAATGGCATTCTGCCAGAAAGGCTTACTCCAACTCAAAGATGATTATTGCAAGTGAGTTTCTTCAGGAATGTCTTTTTCTCTCATTGCCACTGAAATAACTCCACAGAGGTTGGTGTCCGATCACCAAGTGACCCTTTATTTACACATGGAGAGTCCTTGACACTGATCCTGCTTCCTCAGAGCCAGCTTTCAGGATGTTGACGTTCCTGTATTTTTACATTTTTTTTGCTTATTTTTCCCCAGCACCCATGTTATTTGTGTGCAGGTGACATTCCTATTTATATCTGTCAGCCAGGGCTCTCTGATTGGACTGGATTAACAGCCCCAATCAGGCAAATTATATTCTATGAAGTGCACCCAGCTGACATCAATGCAATCACTACAGTCTGGTAGCATCTGTGGAGAAAAAAATAGGGTTAACGGTTCAGGACCAGACCTTTTATTGGACTTGATGAAAGACCACTGACTTGAAACCTTAACTCTGTTTTCCTCTGTACAGATGCTGCCAGATTTGCTGAATTAATCCAACACTTTTCGTGTTTGTTTCAGATCTACAACGTTCACAGTTATTTGTTTTATTTCAGTGGCCTGTAATATATGCACAGTCTCACTGCTGCTTTTTCGCAGTAATTTGGTACAGAGTATGCATAGCTTCAACTCTCCTCCTTCAGGAGATTCCAGTACCCTCCAATTAACTGTAAGGTCTGACCTTACAATCTTTAATTACCCCTATCACTACTCCCATAACCTCAACAACCTGATACAATGAAGTTCATCTCTAGATCTAAACTATATAGTACCCTGAGGTACTATGGACAGCTCCCTGATAAGCTCCTGGCTAATAGATAGTAAAGCCCCCTGAATGATTTATACCTTCTTCCAGACTGACCTGGCAGAACACTTCTGACTAAATGGGCATTCACCCTACCCCCCCAAACTCCAGATTGATCTCCTAACAACACTTCATCTGTCCCCTCATAATCCCAAGAGCGTTTGTATTTAACCTGAGCTCTGACTGTAGCCCAGTCACCAGCATAGATTGAAGGGACTGACTGACTATGGCCAAACCTCTGGACTGACGTTGAACCAGCCCTTGATTGATTGAAAAAAACTTCATCTCACTGAACATTGATAAGGAGGTCCTGGTGTTGAACTGAGGTGGACAAAGTTAAAAATCACACAACAACAGGTTATTGTACAACAGGCTTATTTGAAAGTACATGTTTTCAGAGCACTGCTCCTTCATCAGGTAGCTAGTGGGTCAGGATCATAGGGCACAGAATTTATAGTAAAAGTTCAAAGATGTTTACATCAGTTTCATGACAAAGAAGCTTTAAATTAGAATCAAAGATCTTTTACTCTAAATTCTATATCCTGTGATCCTGCCCCACTCAGCTACCTGACAAAGGTGCAGCGCTCTGAAAGCTTGCACATCCAAATAAACCTGTTGGACTATATCCTTGTGTTATGTGATTTTAAACATTGTTAATTGAACTTTGCCATCATACAATGTGTTTTTGGCTCATTCTTCAGCTCTGAGTTTTATTCAGCACTATGTCATAAAGCAACATGTCCATCCCATCTCAGACTGATATCTTTCCTCTTTGATACTTCCCTGCCATGAACTATTTGCCTCTCATTCTGTACAAAAAAATCAGGCTGGGACAGAGAGGCTATTTGGCTCTACATCAATGTTAAAATGCAAGCTGAAACACAAAGGGCACCTGCACTTTGTGCAGAAGTGGTTTCATGTAAAGGGAAGCTAGATAGCTGGCACTGCTATTCCATGAGTTGTTATGGATGCTGATAAGGCAGATTGCTGGGTAGCTGCTCTATTTTGTGACTTATGTTTTTGCACCATTGAATTTCTCATTTATAGTGAGGAAGATTGAAAGTGTGATATACAGTTAAGTATTAATTAACTGCCAATGGATGGTAAATAGCTGCCCTCCACCTGGTGACCAGAGTTCGAAATGCGTCATCAAACATGTGAGAACTTAAATGGGAAACCTTTCCCCACTGCAAGAATCTGATCTCTGGACTCTTGCCCAATTAAATTGTTTCACACACCATCATTCTTATAACTTCAGAGGGGAATACTGTTAGTTCTGATATGACGCAATAGTCCTTGTGCAATGTCACATTATAAGAAAATCATGCAATAGCTGTGCCATTTAAACTAATGGGGCAGGAATCGCATCATAGCCAATGCAGGTAAAGACTGTTCATGTTCAGTCATCCTGACTAATATTGATATAAAGTGATGTTAAGTCCAATTTAAAACCTCTTTGTCATGAGACAGATTTAAACGTGTAGTTTTCTCCTTATTTCCAACAGGCAAAGTTAAAAGAAGTATACTATATCTCTTCCTAAAATAAACATGATATGCAGGTGCTGGTGTTGGATTGGGCTGGACAAAATTAAAAATCATATTATAAAACCAGGTTATAGTCCAACAGGTTTATTTGGAAGTATGAGCTTTCGGATCACTGCTCCTTTGTCAGGTAGCAGAATTTATAGCAAAGGATAATTGCATCAGTGTGTGACACTATGATATTTTGTTATAAATTCTGTGTCCTCTGATCGTACTCCACTAGCTACTTGACAAAGGAGCAGAGCTCCGAAAGCTCGTACTTCCAAATAAACCTGTTGGACTATAACCTGATGTCGT
This sequence comes from Chiloscyllium punctatum, assembly GCF_047496795.1. Taxonomy (NCBI): domain Eukaryota; kingdom Metazoa; phylum Chordata; class Chondrichthyes; order Orectolobiformes; family Hemiscylliidae; genus Chiloscyllium; species Chiloscyllium punctatum. The sequence goes on from NC_092743.1 coordinate 17,434,517, forward strand.
AAAATAAACATATCATTCTTGATATACTGAGATAGAACAATAGCAAGGCAACTCAAATGCTCACAGAGCTGGGGAGGCAAATACTTTTATGAGAAGCTGCTTGTTCCAAGGGAAACTAGATTGTTTTCTGGAAACATAATGCAATCCCTTATCATATGAGAGTTAAAAAGCCAATGGGAATTGTCTGATATTTGAGACTAGAACAAGAGAAATGAGAGAAGGCTTATGCACATTAAGTCTGGCATGGCACAGTTAGTCTGAATAGTTTGGTTTTGTCCTGTGGACCCAAGTAGAATGATGTAAGAATTACTGCCAAGCAGTTTTTTCTCTCTGAAATACAATAATCACCATCAATGGTACTTCTTTCCTCTGAGCATCTCTTTAATACAAAGTTCTATATTCAAATCTGTTTCTTTCCTTAAGCCTATCTTTACAATGAGTGCCCAGCAGAAGCAGCTACAAGATTTTGATCAAAACCAATACAACAATCTTTTAAAGAAATTTAAACATGAACCTGTAAGTACTTTCTGCATCATCATCATTATGTTCTGTTTGTGCTTAATATGTTGCACCATATTAAAGTTTTCTGTGTGGAATAATGCTACTGTGTGTAAAAGGTGATATATTGAAATAAGTTGTTCATCTTATATTTTGGCAGCACTCTTACAGATATCAGACAAAGCCAAATAATTAGGTATTTGTAACTGTGGCTGGAAATTTCCATAGTGTGTGATAATGTGCTGATAAGCAGACAACACCTTCCTGCCACTGAATCATTTTGCTAGCAGCAAGAAAGTTGGTAGACTGGTTGCCTTCCTGGAAGCTGACTGAACTGCTTAAATGACCTATTAAGGCACTCCCTGTCTCTAAGGGCATGTTGCCTTCTGCCAGATGCAACATCCCAGCAGCTTCTGGAGCACAAACCCCTTCCCTAATGGACACTCAGAGCATAAGGTCCACAGTGATAATGGCTTCCCTTACAACAATGCGGCTTCCAGCACTTAGTGACTGAGCACTCAACCCCCTCAATTCCTTGGGCTGACTCTAAGGTGTTTGCACTATTGTCTTTGAGGTAATTACATGAGTTATTTTTCTTGGAGCAATCAGATAGTGTAATTTGGGAAACTAGGTTTCAGTCAATTTTTTAAAAAGTAATATATCAAAATGTTTTTATCTAAAACCTTGCTACTCATCTTTATGCTCTCATCATTTACATTTCCATACATATTTATGCTCCGACTGCAAGCAGGTACTCTTCGCTTCTCCACATTGTTATCTAGAATAATGATAATAAGTTGAAATTGAGTTGAAGTAGTACAATTGAAATCCCAAATTTGTTTTTAAACCATTCAGTTTTAAACTGCGCCCTCATCAGAAGATCTAGGTCGCTGACTCATGCTCTCAGAGAATCAACCTGTTCAGAGATTTTATTACATAGCACTGTAGCATGGGGAACTTGAATCCAGGCCTCCTGGCTCAAGTGTTGGGGCACTACCATTGCCCCACAATACCCCTCAGTCAAACTTCAAGTCAACTAAAGCATATTCTTCACATGTGCGTCTCAAAACTGAATTGTAGCTCTTATAGAGTGGAGGACATTGTCACAGAACATCCACACCTGCCCAATTTTTTCAGGAGTAGAATGCTAGTGCATTTGAGATGGAAGTTTGTTTTGTTTTTATTTCTCCAACCCAGGAAAGTTGAAATTTGCTGCAGTCATGATTGATGTTCTATTGATTAACAAAATTAGTTTAGATAGAATATCACCGACAGGGACTGCTGACTTAAACTGTCTAATTTGGTAAATTAGGTCATCTATTCCTGTTCGTAAAAAAAAAGTTCACCTTTTACTGCTAATGTGCACTTTCAAGTATATTTTTTCATATTTAAAGAAAATGTCTCACTCAGTTTGAGTGTTTTGCAGTTACTTTAGTTAAATATTTTTGCATTTCGAGGTCAAAATAAACATTGGCTCTGTTTATGCAGTTGTATTTTTAATTAGTAAAAGTCACTTTAATCAACTTTTATCCCTAACATTTATAAAAGCACGATTAAACAAGGGTGGGCAGTAGGATTTGTTGAGGGAAAGTTATATCTGATTACTTTGATTGGTTTTAGTTTGCTAAAAGATTCTTCAAAAGCATTCCAAGACCAGCTTTTACAACAAATTGACATTTTGACAGATCCTAAGAAGCACTTGTCATGGTGAACAGAGAAACAACTGTAGAACAGCTCTGTAAGGTCACCATGTGACTACCAGGCAGTAAGTTGATAAGAAAAGTCAGTTGCTACTTGAAAGTTAATTGAATTTTTTCTAGGCATATAGTCAGGCTGACCGACAAAATAGTATTGAGATTGTGGTGCTGTGGTTCTAGGTTTTTGTCCAGAACGTCAATTTTCCTGCTCCTCGGATGCTGCCTGACCTGCTGTGCTTTTCCAGCACCACATTCTCGACTCTAATCTCCAGCATCTGCAGTCCTCACTTTCGCCTAGGCAAAATAGTATGGTGAAGTTCTACAGAAGCTAACTTTCCTTACATCCATCACAATACTACTCAGTGAAGTTCACAAGCTGATTGCACTATCATGTGTCGAGGCTCACACCTAAACTTCAGACTCTCATTTCCCACACCTTGAACTACCAAGTCTTAATTCCTTACCTCCAAAGATGACATATTAGGTTATGATATACCTTTCTGGGCTTTTCAGAAATTTTCCATATATTTGTCCTGACTTGCATCTGAAGTTGAAAGTTGATCACCATGTATAATATCTGTGTTAACTGGTCGCTGAAAGTAGAAGTGAAATTCACAGTTAACTAATAGCTAATTCTATCTTTTCTTAGGCTGCTATGCAGTTCCTGGATGCATACATGAAAGAAGACATTCTAATTGCACAACTTGAAGGAAATTCAAATTCTCTTTGGACTATCAGTCCTCCAAGTCGGAGCAAGATGGTAGAAGAATTGAAGGATAATGTTTCAAAGATCTTCATTGTGGTTTCTTGGTCTGTTCAAAGGTATAAGGTTATGAAATTTTAATTACTAGTAAATTTAAGTGCACAGATGATGAGCTGGATTTTAAAGCCTCCTGTAGAGCTTATATAGGAGGCAAGATAGTCCATAAAACTGTGAAGGTTGGTGTATCTGTTATCTTTCTCTGACCATGTCATTTTGTCAAAATAAGATGGCAGACAGACCTCACACCCAGAATGCAACTAAGACATTTAAATGACTAGTTAAGAGTTGCTTCCCACTTCTGTTGATATTTAGCAAATGGTCAGGGGAGACTGCTAGGTAAACTCTGGTTTACAAAGGTTTAAGGCAGATATTTGTCCCATAGAGTCTAATGAGAGTGGCACCACTTGCATGAAGCCTACTTCACCTGATGAAGGAGCAGTGCTCAAAAAGCTTGTGATTTTAAATAAAACTGTTGAGCTATAACCTGGTTTTGTGTGACTTCTGACCTATATAGTATGCAGTAGTTCAATTTGGAAGTCGCCCACAAACTTATCAAAGGAAACTAAAAAACAGTAATAAATGGCAGTCTTGTCAGTCACATCCACATCTTAAAGATAAATTATAATTTGCTGGAATGCATATGTTCCACAGTTATGTGGCTGGTTGGCTGACACTTAAAATGGTTAGCAGCTATGACTGAAATGTGTGTCACCTGCACTTGTACTGGAAAAGATAAAAATTAAAATCAATTTCTTTTAGTATCTTGCCTGCTTGGGTTCACTCTATTAGGTATTCAAAGAACAATTTCTTTTGCAACTCACTGGTATAGTGATAATGTAATTTCCAATCTCTAGGGCATCACTGGTATGGTGATAATGTAATTTCCAATCTCCAGGGCATTTTTCATCTGGTAGTATTTTGATAGGTCATAATTATGACAGCCCAGCAAATGCATCTTCTCACCAATGTATTAATAAAGCATTCATGTTCTGAATGGTATTGTAGAAGGATATACCCCCATGGTAAATAGTGGTTTCTTGCAGTTTGTTCATTAGGTTCACATCTGTGTGCCTCCCTGTTTACATCTGTCTTGGTTGGTGCAAAATTATAAGTCAAAACTTTAATTTGCAGGAATGATGGTAGGGAATACTATCAGTATCAGTGTCATTCCTGCTGCTGACTGATTGATAGTCGTAGTCTTTATGTTGGTGTCTCCCTCCCATGGCTTTGCCTTGGCCAACTTCTCACTTTCATTTAATAGTTTGATAATTTATTTCCAACCCAGCTATATTGGCAAGCAGCAGATTCTTCTTTGTTTCTTAGTTGTCCTTTGCCAATTTTACCATATGAGTTTGCCTGTGTCATTGTTTTCTAGCAGCAGTAAATTGTACTTGTCATATTTAGCTCAGTTCATCTTTCTTTGGTTAGGTGTCTAGTTAAATGATCAGCTCAAAAATAATACCTCACTGCTAACTACCTTTTACAGTGAGAATGCCACTTTAATTATTTTTCATTACTTTATACCTATTTGATATTTCATTCCAGGTCACCTATATAGTAGATAAATGGCTGAATTTTACTAATTCTCTGGTGGAAGGAACAGAGGCAGAGGGGCTGGTAAAACTACCTTGTTGGATCAGTTCCCCATCATTCTCCTACCATTGCTACCATTAGTACGAGAGGCAGAAGGGTGGCTGCAACCTGTTGGCTTCTCTTGGTGGAGCCTCCATGAGGCACCCTGGAGGCCTGCAAAGCCAGAGGTTCCATTGCCCAACCAGGACTCTATGGGTGCAAATTATACAACTGTATCCTCAAAAGGTTGACTCATGAAGCCCCTTAATTTTAATTGTTGCTTACCAATGAGGAGGTTGCCTTCAGTAAAATGACTAAACTATCAAACCACAGCCAGCAAGTGGTGCAAACATGCTACCCACTTTTCAACCTGTGGATGTCAAAACCCGTGGTAAAATTCAGCCCTTTTATTGTACAAAAGTAAATTATGATATATTTCTTTCTTAGAATTTCAGAATGGTCCTCATTAAGGAAGCAAATAAATTGTTATGTTTGACTTATATATTTTTACAATCTCAACAATTTTTACTTGCAAAATTTTTAACTCATTGTTCTAATTAAATCATGTCACTGTATTAATGTTATGACCCTAAGGTTATTGTACACACAATATGTGTTTATCATGTACATTGTAATCAGTTTTCAATATTTTTAATTTTCAGGAATGTCAGTCTTGGTGGAAAATCGGAAATCGCTTCAGATAAAATCTCATTAGAAATTCAACCAGAAGCCAAATTAGCACTTGCTGCAGTGGTGGAAGGAATAAAGAATGAATCTGTGTAAGTTAACCAGTTCATTTAACTTGCATCCACAATAATAATTTCACATTCTAAAGTGTGTTCTCTCACAAATAATCTTGACATTAAATATGAACCTTGTTTTAAAAATCTAAACCTGGCATTTATATGTTTGCATAAAGTGCTAAAGTTTGAAATCTGAGTTTTGATATCGATACTTAAAGGAAGAATTTTTCTGTTTCTTTATTTGGCATAAGGAGGGTATTTTGAAAATGTCTTATGCCAATTAATGAATAGGGTTTCTTTTACAACAACAAGACTTTCATTTATAAGAATGTAAAAATGAGGTTTCAAAGAAACACAATGAAAATATAAGGTTGTGGAAGTCAAACAAAGAGAGATTAGTAGTAGTGACTGGGTCAAAATGGCACGTTTTATGAATGACCTTAATGAAGAAGCGACAGGTGGTGAAAGGGAAGGTCGTGGAAATGATGTGGAGGCAACCAATAAGATGGACATTAGACATGATAGTGAGGCAATGGTGAAAGGAGGAGGAATAAAGAACTTGGTGCTGGGGGAAATGAGAGTTTTGTAGGGAGGCGCAGTTGCAGAACTGGAGAAGGTTGTGGTGACAGAGAAGAGCAAGTTACAGTAATAGGAACAACCATAGCCAGGGAGGGAATTTACACAAAGAATGAGAATTTTGAGGATCTCAAAAACTATTGTGGGTGAGCATGAAACAGGCAATGAGCAAGTTAATCTGTATAGAACTTATTTTTTTATTCACAAATGAGATATGGGCATTGCTAGCTGGGCCAGCACTATTTACCGATCACTAGTTGTCCTTGAGAAGGTGGTTATAAGTTGCCTTCTTGATGAGTTGCAGCCTATTTACTGGAGGTTGACCCACAATATTTTTTGGGAAGAGTTCCAGGATTTTGACCAAATGATACTGAGGGAATAGAAATCTACAAGTCCGCATAGTGAGTAACTTGGAGAGGAACTTGCATGTAGTAGTTATCCCATGTATCTGCAGCCGTTATCTTTCTAAATGGTAGCAGTTGTAGATTTAGAAGATGCTGCCTAAAGAGCCTTGATGAATTTCAGCAAAGGAGAAACAGAATTCCACATGGAAACAGTAACATTTTATGGAAGATGGAAGGAATGGATAATCTCAGATTAGAAGTGACAGTGACATGCCTGAGTTTTCCTTAACAGATGTGGCTATTTAGGAGTAGGTACGGGTTACTCGAGATGGAAATGTTGTCTTGCAAGCTCAAGCCAAGGTCTAATGGATGTCGGCATTGTGAGCAATTGGGTTTAGCTTCAGTGTGAACAAACTCACAGTTCCAGGGAGACGAGAAGAATAGTAGATGGAGGAACTTAATTGGATAAGAGTCTGGCAATCTGTCTATATCTGGGGTTCTGGGGCATAAGTATAGCCACTGAAAAGAATGGAGAGAGATACAATCTGTAAGGAGACCAAGTGGCAGAGGGCCAAGACGTTATGAGTGGAAATTCTACTTCTGCAGCTGGAAACCCAATCCAGAAAGGGAAGAGTTGGGATGGGGCTTTGTGGAAGAGGAAGCAGTTTGCTGGCAAGTCTAACCAACCAACTGGAAGCCATTTAACCCTTCTAGCCTGCTCCACTATTAGACTCACAGAGTCATAGAATTGTACAGCATGGAAACAGACCCTTCGGTCCAACTCATCCATGCCGATCAGATATCCCAACCCAATCTAGTCCCACCTGCCAGCACCTGGTCCATATCCCTCCAAACCCTTCCTATTCATATACCCATCCAGATGCCTTTTAAATGTTGTAATTGTAGCAGCCTCCACCACTTCCTCTGGCAGCTCATTCCATACACATACCACCCTCTGAGTGAAAAAGTTGCCCCTTAGGTCTCTTTCAAATCTTTACCCTCTCAACCTAAACCTATGCCCTCTAGTTCTGGACTCCCTCACCCCAGGGAGAAGACTTTATCTATTTATCCTATCCATGCCCCTCATGATTTTATAAACGTCTATAAGGTCACCCCCCATCCTCTGATACTCCAGGGAAAACAGCCCTACCCTATTCAACCTCTCCCTATAGCTCAAATCCTCCAACCCTGGCAACATCCTTGTAAATCTTTTCTGAGCCCTTTCAAGTTTCACAATATCTTTCCGATAGGAAGGAGACTAGAATTGCATGCAGTATTCCAACAGTGACCTAACCAAAGTCCTTTACAGCCGCAAACATGACCTTCCAACTCCTGTACACAATACTCTGACCAATAAAGGAAAGCATACCAAGTGCCTTTTTCACTATCCTATCTACCTGCAACTCAATTATCAAGGAGCTATGAACTTGCATTCCAAGGTCTCTTTGTTCAGCAACACTCCCTAGGACCTTACCATTAAGTGTATAAGTCCTGCTAAGATTTGCTTTCCCAAAATGCAGCACCTCACATTTATCTAAATTAAACTCCATCTGCCACTTCTCAGCCCATTGGCCTATCTGATCAAAATCCTGTTGTAATCTGAGGTAACCTTCTTCGCTGTCCACTATACCTCCAATTTTGATGTCATCTGCAAGCTTACTAACTATACCTCTTTTGCTCACATCCAAATTATTTATATAAATGGTGAAAAGTAGTGGACCCAGCACCGATCGTTGTGGCACTCCACTGGTCACAGGCCTCCAGTCTGAAAAACAACCCTCCACCAGCACCCTCTGTCTTCTACCTTTGAACCAGTTCTGTAATCAAATGGCTAGTTCTCCCTGTATTCCATGACCAGTCTCCCATGGGGAACCTTGTTGAATGCCTTACTAAAGTCCATATAGATCACGTTCACCGCTCTGCCCTCATCAATCCACTTTGTTACTTCTTCAAAAACTCAATCAAGTTTGTGAGACATGATTTCCTATGCACAAAACTATGTTGACTATCCCTAATCAGTCCTTGCCTTCCCAAATACATGTACATCCTGTCCGTCAGGATTCCCTCCAACAATGTACCCACCACCGACGTCAGGCTCACTGGTCTATAGCCCCCCATTTTGTCCTTACCACCCTTCTTAAACAGTGGCACCACGTTAGCCAACCTCCAGTCTTCCAGCACCTCACCTGTGACTATCAATGATACAAATATCTCAGTAAGAGGCCCAGCAATCACTTCTCTAACTTTACACAGAGTTACAGGGTACACCTGATCAGGTCCTGGGGATTTATCCACTTTTATATGTTTCAAGACATCCAGCACTTCCTCCTCTGTAATATGGACATTTTTCAAGATGTCACCATCTATTTCCCTACATTCTATATCTCCCATGTCCTTTTCCACAGTAAATACCGATGCAAAATCAATAGGGCGGCATGGTGGCTCAGTGCTTAGCACTGCTGCCTCACAGCACGAGGGAACCGGGTTTGATTCCATCCTCGGGCAACTGTCTATGTGGCATTTGCACATTCTCCCTGTGACTGCATGGCTTTGCTCCGGTTTCCTCCCACAGTCCAAAGATGTGCAGGTCAGGTGAATTGACCATGCTAAATTGCCCACAGTGTTAGGTGCATTAGTCAGAGGGAAATGGGTCTGGGTGGGTTACTCTTCAGAGGGTCAGTGTGGACTGGTTGGGCCTGTTTCCACACTGTAGGTAATTTAACCTAAACTAAAAAAAACTCATAAAGTATCTCCTGCGGCTCCACACAAAGGCTGTTTTGCTGATTTTTGAAGGACTCTTCCGAATTACACTTTTGTCCTTAATGTATTTGTAAAACCCCATTGGATTCTCCTGAACTCTATTTGCCAAAGTATTTGCCTTTATACTCTTCTAAGGATTCACTTGATCTATCTTTTCTGTACCGACATATGCTTCCTTCTTTTTCTTAACCAAACCCTCAATTTCTTTAGTCATCCAGCATTCCCTATATCTACAAGCCTTTCCTTTCACCCTAACAGGAATATACTTTCTCTGGACTCTTGTTATCTCATTTCTGAAGGCTTCCAATTTTCCAGCCACCCCTTTATCTGCGAATATCTGTGCCCTGGATCATAGCTGATCATCTACCTCAACATAATTGTCCTATGTTACCTCCACATTGCTTGATATGATTTGCATCCAAAATTCGAGAAGGAACTTCTATTCTGAGCGTACTTAATTACCTAAATTTCTCAGCCATTTGGGGTAAAGAATTCCAAAGAGTCACTACCCTCTGAGTGAAGAAATTCTTTTCGATCTCAGTGGGAAGTGACTTGCCCTTATTCTGAGACCTTCGTTTCACCTAGTTTAAACTCTTCCAGCTGAGGGAGACACCCTTTGTGAATGCGCCCCATCTAACACTTTAATAATTTTTAAGTTATAAATAAATTGGATGTGAACATAGGAGATATAGTTAGTAAATTTGCAGATGACGCCAAAATTGGAGGTGTAGTGGACAGCGAAGAAGGTTACCTCAGATTACAATGGGATTTGGATCAGATGGGCTAATGGACAGAGGAGTGGCAGATGGAGGTTAATTTAGGTAAATGCGAGGTGTTGCATTTTGGGAAAGCAAATCTTAGCAGGACTTATACACTTAATGGTAAGGTCCGAGAGGTTGTTGCTGAACAAAGAGATCATGGAGAGTAGGTTCATAACTCCTTGAAAGTAGAGTCACAGGTAGATAGGATACTGAAGAACGTGTTTAGTATGCCTTCCTTTATTGGTTAGACCCTTCACCAGGAATGAGATTTATGAGCTGAAGGGATAGTGAGATAAATGGGAGAGAGTTGGGCCTGGGGGGAAGGTAGCTGAGAGTGCGAGAGTGCGAATGGTAATAGGTGGAGAGGAGGGTGGAGTGGATAGATGGGAAGGAAGATGGACAGATAGGACAGATCATGAGGGTAGTGCCGAGTTGAAGGTTTGGTTCTGGAATATGGTGAAGGGAAGAGAAATGAGGAAACTGTTGAAGTCCACATTGATCCCGTGTTGTCAGAGGATCCGAAAGCAGACGATGAGGCGTTCCTCCTCCAGACACGGGTGGCTAGGACTTATTGATGGAGGAGGCTCAGCACCTGCATGACCTTGACAGAGTGGGAGGGGGAGTTAAAATGTTCAGACACGGGGCGGTGGGGTTGCTTCATACATGCGTCCCAGAGATGTTCTCAAGCATTCTGCAAGTAGGCATCGTGTCTCCCCAATGTAGAGGAGACTGCATCGGGAGCAATGGATGCAGTAAATGACATATGTGGAAGTGCAGGTAAATCTATGATGGATGTGGAAAGCTTCTTTGGGGCATGGGCACCAGTTTTGCAATTCTTGTGGTGGCATGGGAAGATGCCAGGAGGGGAGGGTGGATTAGTGGGGGCGTGAACCTGACAAGAGAGTCACGAAGGGAATGGTCTTTATGGAATGCAGGTAGGAGTGGGGAGAGAAATATATCACTGGTGGTGGAGTCTGAGAGGACCGGGGGGGGGGGTGGGGGGGGTGTCTGTCCTTGTTGCAGTTGGAGGGGTGGGATTTGAGGGCGGGTGTGCAGGAAGTGGATGAGGACATTATTGACCACATGGGAGGAGAAATTGCGGTCTTTGAAGAAGGAGGCTATCTGGTTTGTTCTGTGGTAGAACTGGTCCTCCTGGAGCAGATGCGGCGGATGCTGAGGAATTGGGAATAAGGGCTGTTTTTACAGGAGGCAGGGTGAGAGGAGGTGTGGTCCAGGTAGCTGTGCGAATTGGTGGGTTTGTAGAAGATGACTGTTTTGAGTCGGTCACCATTGATGGAGATAGAGAGGTCCAGGAAAGAGAGTGAGGTGTCCAAGATGGTCCAGGTCAACTTAAGATTGGGGTGGAACGTATTGGTGAAATTGATGAACTGCTCAACCTCCTTATGAGAGCATGAGGTGGAGCCAATACAGTCGTCAATGTAGAGAAAAAAAGCTGGGGAATGATGCCAGTGTAGCTGCGGAAGATGGACTCTTTCACATACACAACAAAGAGGCAGGCATATCTGGGCCCATGCGGGTGTCCATGGCTACCCCTTTGGTCTGGAGGAAGTGGGAGGATTCACAGGAGAAATTATTGAGGGTGAGGATCAGTTCAGCCAAATGAATGAGAGTTTCAGTGGAACAGTACTGGTGGGGACACCGGGAGAGGAAGAAACGGAGGGTTTGGAGGCCTTCATTATGGCAGATAGAGGTGTGTAGGGACTGAATGTCCATCGTGAAGATGAGGAGCCAGGGAAACAAAGGTCATGGAGGAGGTGGAGGGCATGGGTGGTGTCCCAAACATAGATGGGGAGTTCCTGGACCAGGGGGCAATAGGACAGTATCAAGGTATGTGGAGATCAGTGGGGCAGGAGCAGGCCAAGAGACTAAGTCGGCCGGGGCAGTCAGGTTTGTGAATAGAACCGGGTAGGAGATAGAACCGGGCGGTGCGGGATTCCTGGAATATGAGGCTGGAAACTATGGGTGGGAGATCCCCTGAGGTGAATTAATGATAGGAGTGGTGTAAAGGCTGGAAGTGATGGAAAACTATGTGGTCTAAGGGAGACAGTGAAGCACCACCACCACCCCTAAGATCAGCCACAATCGTACTGAAATGCAGGGTTGTCTAACTCCTACCTTTGTGTCTTAGGTTCTTATATGTGGCCTCTTCCAGTAGTGCTTTCAAATTTCCCCTGTGAAAAATTAGATTGCTTTGCTTGAATAAACAATGTAGACATGTGAATGCTTATAGTTTTGGCAAGAGATATCTTTGATAAAGCTGGGAAATTGCCAAAGTGAATGAAATACAAAGCAGTTGAAAACATCTAAATTTGTCCTTGACAGAAAGAATTGTGTACCTTAGGATATGAAAAAGTGATTTACAGCCGAATAGTTTTACTTAAATGTAAATATAACCATGATAGCCAATTTGATTGTTTTATCTTGTAGTATGTTTTTGTATGGAAAGTATAATGACCAGATAGTTTTTAGGCAGATTGATTGAGCGATAAGTATTGATCAAGATCCTGAGAAAAAGCTCCTTCTGTTCTTTAAAATAATATCATGGGATCTCTTGCATTCAACTGAGAGAACAGGTGAGACTTTGATTTAATATTTCACCTGAGAGATTGCAGTTAAATAGGGCATCTCACGCTCAAATTAGATTATCAGCCAGCAATCTTTTGTCAAGGTTAGTTTACTGGAATTTTAATCCCCAACTTGATGTTCTCAGCTGGAACCATTTCTGCACTGAGAATTCCTGTGGTCAAAATTGTCATTGATTTTTTGAGAGCAGAGTTTTGCCAGAACATCATTATTTCATTTGTCAATTAACTCAGCAATTATTCTTATGTGCAGCACCCTCTGCTGGTGAATGTTGTAATTTTCTGAGGCATTGTGGAAATTCAGGGCCATTATTTAGATCAAGCAGCAAGAACATTTTTCTTATTTTTGACAAACTACATATCAATAAAACTGTTTTTATATTACAGAAAACTTGAAAATATATTTCCAAACTACATTAGGGCTCCCAGTAATTCTGAAACAAAACCTGTGAAACAACTTTATAAAAGTAAGTCTGCATGCTCCAAAGAGAAATACATGAATATTGTGATGTGTAAGGAGTGAGTAACAGAATAAGTAAGATTTCAATCTAAAGTATTAGTTAGGGATTTCCTCAAAGCTACTCCCATTTCACCTCCAAAGCCTGTCTATAAATACACCACCTATCCATCCTGTTATCTTATTTGGATGGAGTTTCTAGCACTTCAGTGTAAGTGACTAAAGAGCATAATAAATAGAAGCATAGCCATCAAATCTACTTCGACATTCAATAACATCATAGTTAATCTTCAGCTTGAACTCTGCAGGCTGAATTTTACAGGGGAGTGGTGTTGTGAGATTACACTATGGATGTTATGAGAGACAAGATTCTCACAAAGAAAAGAATAGCATTTATTTAAAAATAAGTATTTACACTATATACACAAATACTGACCTTGAAACCTTATTTATGATTACACTATTCTGAAACTCTTGTACACTGGAGCTACAATTCAAGTTCTCATCTCCCTGCTGAATTAGTTTAAACCCTCCTGAAGAGCATTAGCAAATTTCTCCCCCCAGGATATTGGTAGCCCTCTGGTTCAGGTATAGATTATGCTGTTTGTAGAGGTTCCACCAACCCCAAAATGAGCCCCAATTATCCCAAAAACACGATCTGAAACATCATGAATCCTGGCACCTGGGAGGCAACACACCAACTATGGGTTACCCCTGGTAAGTCATCTCACCAACAGTATCCAAAAACTTGTTATTGAGGGGAACGGCCACAGGGGATCCCTGCACTGCCTGCTGGTTCCCTGTCTGTACCCTGACTGTAACCCATCTACCTTTTTCCTGTACCTGAGGTGTGACTACCTCCCTCTACTTCCTCACAATTACCTCCCCACCACCCCCACCCCCCCCCCCCTCCACCCCAGCCTCCCGAATGATCCGAAGTTCATCCAGCCCCAGCTCCAGTTCCGTAACACGGTTTCTGAGGAGCTCGAGTTGGGTGCACTTCCCATAGATTAAGTCAACAGGAAGACTAGTGATGACCCTTAACTCCCACATTCTACAGGAAGAGAATTCAACTGCCTTAACCACCATTCCAACTGTTGTAAATTCCCAAAGAGACAACTAAAAAAAAAACTTGGAACTTTTATGGCTTAGTCCAAGTTCCAAGTGTGTCTCAAGTCAGCTCTACTGATGGTAACTCCTATTCTTAGCATTACAAAACCATTATCTTACTCGGGATGGGGTAGGGTGGGAGGGCTGAGCACTGTTTTAACAGCCACATTCTGATTGTGGCAAACACCATTTATGCTGAGTCAGCATTGGTTATTGCATTTAAGATTGTCAGTGTGGTGTACTTGCATGTACTGGAAGTTATGTATATTAATTCATATGTCCGTTCTTTTCAGATAGAACGCACATGGACACACATTGCACCTGTTCCAACTTAACAAAATAGATAACACCTATCTGTTGGTTAAGATCTCAAGGCAATGCCCTGACCAATCAGAGTCATCCTGCCTGGTTTAGAATGTAAAAACCTTTCTGTCAAACAGTATTTAAGGAGAACATGCTCTATTGCAATGCCTCAAAGTGCATTGCCAACTTAACAGCACTGCCTGTCACGTGTTTAACCCTGCTTGTATTAATACAAAACTTTTGGATGCGTGCAACTTCAACAAAATGTGTCTTTTTTCAGCAACATTCAAGCTCTGTAGTGCCAAACAACTATGCAAAAAAAATTCCTAATTTCAGTCTTAAATGACCAACCACCTATCCTGAAAATATATTTAATTCTAGACTCTCCTAGGAAAATAGCTTTTCACGTTGTTCAAGTCGAATCTTCTAAGATCTGAGAATATGATTCTATTCTATAAGTAGGTACAGTCTAAAGAAATTTTCAATGCTTCAATTCAGTTGCTAATTGAGTTGAAAATAAAATTTGTTATGACTCTTAAAAATGTATCCAATTGCTACTAAAAATAAAACACTACTATTTACAGAAACATGATATATTGGAATTGTTCAATTTTCCAATCTTTTTATTTAAGTAACAAAAATCCAAAATAAATTATTTCAATTTTTAAATACCATTATGGTCATTATTTCACCTTGACTATGTTTAAATCAAAACTTACTCGAACACTTTCTTTACTAGACCCTCAAAAATATTTATTTTTAATTCATTCTTAAGATTCGGATAGCATCAGCATGGCTAATATTTCTTGTCCATCCTCATTACCCTTCAAGAAAGTGACCATGGTTCTTGAAACACTGTGGTCTATGTGCTGATTCCTTTATATGATACTCAATGATTTACTAGGCTATTTCTGAGGCCAATTAGGAGTTACCAATGTTCCACAATTTCTAACGTTCCACAGTTTTCATTTCTGTTTTCAAACATTTAAATCCAAGCTTGATGTCGCCTTATTAACAATTCATCTATATTTAAAATTGTTTCCCTTTTTCAAATTTGGAGACATCCTGATATCAACAAAAGCATTGGTGAAAATATGTAATTCTAATGTTTATTTTGTTCAATTTCTCCAATAGATGATGGTGATTACTGTGAACTCATTGTAAAACTGGTTCAGCAAGAAAACTGTCCTTTAAAACCATGTCAGCAATGGTGGACTGTTAACCAGACTGAAAGATTATATAGAAATGATGATAAAGAAAGCCTAGAAATTATTGTATTCAGTGATAAAGTTAGCCCACCTAGCCTTGGATTTCTTGCTGGTTATGGGTAAGACAAAATTTTGTTTAGTCTTTCTGATACATTTTAAGTTTATGTTATAATTTGTTGTTACTTAAATAAAACTTCAAAATTCTTGGCTTTTTCTACATGTACACAATGGTAATTTCCATTCATTCAGGTATCATTACAGCACTACAGAATCCTTAGAAATATAAAATGGAATGTACTGGTTGTGCTGCTGGTTTCTTTGGACCCATCTCATAGGCCATTGGCGTGTCATGCACCAGTTCTTTGAGGAGACACTGATGTGATATCAATTGGCACTCCTTCCTGGAAGAAAGTGAGGTCTGCAGATGCTGGAAATCAGGGTCTAGAGTATGTTACTGGAAAAGCACAGCAGGTCAGGCAGCATCCGAGGAGCAGGAAAATTGACGTTTCGGGCTGGAGCCCTTCATCAGGAATCAGGCCTCAATCCTGATGAAGGGCTCCAGCCCGAAACGTCAATTCTCCTGCTCCTTGGATGCTGCCTGGCCTACTGTGCTTTTCCAGCAACACACTCTCGACTCATTCCTGGAACCTCAGTCGTAGAGGTCACTGACATCTGTGAGAGTCATTCACAACCAAACATAAGTCACAGGCTGGTAGTTGCAAATGTCAGAGCGACGGTATGACTTCATGCATGGCAGTCTGTTGCTCTTTCTTTTCCTCTTATGGTTGCTGAAGCAATTCTGAAGTAGTGAATGCTCTGAATCCAAAGAGGTTTCATTGGTGTAAGTTAAGATGTCCATGTTCACATCATCTTTAGCTTGTACATTATGGCATAAGTGGGTTGAAAATGAGGCGGGATAAAGCATGACCGTACTGTCATCCAGAATTCTTGGCAGCAATACCATCCAGCATTGCCATGTCACAGCCCATTCATGATTAGCTCAGGAAATAAAGGCATATCTGTTCCTTGATAATTTCATTTTGTTCTCTTGTATTGACTGTAACTATTCCTTAAATCGCTTAAGCAGGATGTCAATGATTATGTTGTACCATGTTTGATTGCTGAATCTGGTATAGCTGAGTAGCTGGAGAAATGTAGAGGCAACAAATGGAAGATGTGATACTTGGAAAGCATGGCAAAAGAATATTTGAATGTTGTGCAATAGTTCTGAGTGCTAGGAACTGCTGATGGGTGAGTGATGGAGGTGTAGTGCATTGAATAGCCTGAGGTAGCTCACTAGATGCAAGATGATTTTTTAAGGTGTATTGACTAATTTTGACCACCCAAACAAGGCCATTAAACTTCCTCCAATATTGCTGCAAGATCCTCAAAGCCAGACAGCAGGAATTCACTTATTCACCAAAGCCCATTCCTTTCAACTTTGGAGGAAATTTCTTGATGGTTCATAACTGTCTACATGAAACCTAATGCCTATATTCCTCTCAACCTCCAGCATGGCTTCTGTGAATTGTAGAACTGTCTTCATTCTTATTTTGGAATTTTGACTATCACTAATTCTCTTCTATCATTGAAAGAGGAGCTGTCTCTCTGCCTTTTCTCCATTAAGACACTGTTTAAGATGCATTTTTGACCAATTTCACATTATTTACACAAGCTAAGATATGCTTTCAGTTTAACAATATTATTTACACAAAGTCAATAGATCTCAAGTGCTTGCACTTTCAACTATTGAACATTTTAAGTGTCTAAATGATTAATATTTTTATTGGGCTGTAGCAAAAAGTGGTTTTTTAAACATAGTGGAAGATTGGTTAGAGTCATATCTGGCACTTGAAACGTCAACTCTTCTGTCTCTCCAGATACGCTGCCAGACCTGCTTCCTCCAGCAATTCCTGTTTTCGTTTCAGACCTTCAGCATTCATAGTTTTTTATAATATTGGTCTATGACAGATATCAGGTTGATAATACAAGAAGCAGGCAAAATATGAAAAGTTCAGTTTGGCAAAATAATGCAGAATTCTAAAAGGGGTGCATGAACAGAAAGACCTGGGGTGAAAATGCATTTTTTTCAGGGGAGTAGAACAGTTATGAAAAACTTCATGAAACTCTATTTGGTTTTGATTGGCATTACGGTGTTTAATTCTGACCATGGCTTTATGGAAAACGCACAAAAAGAACTGAGAATGGTTCCTGTGAAGAACTTCAGTTATAGAGTCATAGAGATGTACAGCATGGAAACAGACCCTTCAGTCCAACCCATCCATGCCGACCAGATATCTCAATCCAAACTAGTCCCACCTTCCAGCACCCGGCCCATATCCCTCCAAACCCTTCCTATTCATATAACCATCCAAATGCCTCTTAAATGTTGCAATTGTACCAGCCTTCACCACATCCTCTGGCAGCTCATTCCATACATATACCACCCTCTGTGTGAAAAAGTTGCATCTTAGGTCTCTTTTATATCTTTCTCCTCTCACCCTAAACCCTCTAGTTCTGGACTCCCCAACCCCAGGGAAAAGACTTTGTCTATTTATCCTATCCATGCCCCTCATAATTTTGTAAACCTCTATAAGGTCACCCCTCAGCCTCCAACACTCCAGGAAAAACAGCGCCAGCCTGTTTAGCCTCTCTCTGTAGCTCAGATCCTCCAACCCTGGCAATATCCTTGTAAATCTTTTCTGAACCCTTTCAAGATAGATTGTAGCAACTGATGTTCTTAATAGAGAAAGCTGAAAGAAGATTTAAAAGAAGTGCATAAAATAATGACGGTCCAAATAGAAAGAAATTGTTTCTATTTCAAGTACCAGTGGACACCGATTTGAAATGGTTGGTAGAATGCATGCAACGAGAGAAAGCTATGCTATGCAACAAATGTTTAGGACCTGGTGCAGTAAAGGCTTACATGTTGGGTTTTCAATAAGGGATTTGATGACACCTGAGAAAGGTATTGTAGAGTAATGGGAAAAGGGCAGTAAACTAGTAAACTCTGCAGAGCAAACATACCGTGGTACTATCCTCCTGTGCTGTGACTATTTCAGAATTTTATTCTGGTCAAAGGTGGTGACTCATCAGTCTCCCAAATGGCATTTCAAATTGCTGCAAGATAATATTTGTTAAAATGTAGGAAGAGTCAAAGGGAAATGTTAGCTTCCCCACATAGTGGTGGAAGATAGAGACAGAATAAGGAAAAAAAAGGATAGATTTATTACATTATTCATTTTGAGAGCTTAGAACAAAGAACAATTCTCAAGTTAATAAGTGTTGCAAGTTAGTAAGAGTGGCAGATTTTTGTTTTGAAGGAACTCAGATGTTAGAGATCAGATTTGGTCTCCATGGAAATTAGTAAATGCTAATTGGGTGAGAGTAGCTACAACTTCACCTTTAGGTTAGGACCTTTTAACATCGTATTTAATTAGTTGGGGCCTTAGTCCTGGTCTTCCAGATTCTAACTGATGGTCAGTGTTACAATGAAAATCTTAAATAGGCCTGATGCACTTACTGCATATATAAAGGAACTATCAGCTGTTGAATACATGGGCATTCCATGCTAAATTTTTGCTTTTTACCAATTTGGTCAATGACATATTTCATGGCTCATATAATAAGCTAATATTTCCTATCTGTCACAGATGTTTAGGAGGCTGTTTAGCACCCTCAACTTAAATGTCACATAGCCAAATTGCTAGGCTCACATTTTCAACTAATTTTTTTCTGAATTGTTTTTGTCTACCAAATGTTTGATACAATTTTTGTTACTTTTCAGCATCATGGGTTTATATGCATCAGTTGTGCTGGTCATTGGGAAGTTTGTACGTGAGTTTTTCAGTGGGATCTCTCATGACATCATGTTCGAAGAACTGCCAAATGTAGACCGAATTTTAAAATTATGTACAGATATCTTCCTGGTTCGAGAGACTGGAGAACTGGAGTTAGAGGAGGATCTGTATGCCAAGCTCATTTTCTTGTATAGATCACCAGAAACTATGATCAAATGGACACGTGAAAAGACAAAATGAAAGCTTCTGCTGATGTGGACAGAGGTATTTTTCTGAAAATAAAATAAAAGCACAATGTCATTGAAAAGCCAGGCTATTCACAATAGAGTGACAGCAGCTTTTCCTTATGAAGCCCAGGCAGTCGCACGTTCCTCAAGTCTTCTCTGCCTACAGTCTTTGCTGATACTAAAGATCGGTGCTTGTTCTTACATTCAGCACCATATTGTGGAAATGATCCTGTCGGAACTGAATCCAGTTTCTTTCTATTTTTATTACAGCCAAAATCAGGGCTTCTGAAATGCTTACCATCCTTGCAGGCATTATCTTTATCAGTCCCTTTACATTTCTCTATGCGATGCAATGATTTTGGAACATGTAATCTGCTGTCATTATCACCCAGGCACAGAGGAATAGAACCTGGTGTGACAATGCTGCCAAAATAATGGGGACACCACCAATGTATAGGAATTCTTGGATATCACAGGTCTCCAGTGGTGTAAGCTAATACTGACTGGCTTGAGCAAGGAGGATAATTTGACAATCTGTTTTGAATGCCTTATTTTATTTGTACAGTCAAAAGAAAAGTATCACCATCTCAGTGATCTTTCTCAGGAAAAATGTTCATTTACCAAAGGCTTTTGTGTGCCTTCTGTAACTTCATTCCCTTATAAAAACTTCCTCAAGCAAATGCTTCTCCAAGATGAAAGGCCCAGATGATACCAGTGAGAACACTTGAAACTAAAGGTCAGCAAAATATTCAGAATTCAACTTCATTGATAGCCCTATAGCTTTATCAGTTACTTTTTGTGAAGGGCAGAAAATTAATAAAAACTGGATTTTCATTCCAAATTTTGCTACCTCTAAAACACCCCTCCCTTTTACCCATGAGATGTGTCATTTGGGAACATGGACACTTTATAGCCTTGTTACTGCTTGTACCAATCTGATTATCAGAAAGTGCAAATTTCTGAAGGTCCTTCTTGTCAGAATCCATGTTACGTGTTCTACTGCCCATGACAGCTTGACCATTATCAAGAACTTAATGAGAGACCGTTAGGGAAATAATCATGACTCCCATGGTGTTGCACACTAAGTTGGAGTAATCATATATTGTGTCACTCTAGTTTTTGTACAACGTGCATTAGACAAATAAAGTTTGTTCATTAGCACTAAACAGAAAGGAAAGGCCCGACTGAGATCCAGTTTAGATCTCAAACTCGACCTAAATATTTGTGCACTTCAACTTTATTTCCGTACCTAAATGTGCACAGCAGTGATGAAGATGGTAGCATGATCAAGTTCCACAGATAATAGTTTCTGTCTTTATATTCTAAATTAATCTTTAAAGAAGATATTGTTGAGCACAGTATATAGAATGTGAGAAATAACTGGAGTCAAAATAAAAGGTTGTTGTGGAACCATTCAATATTGCATAATATTCTAACAACAAAAGTTGCCTGCTAGAAAGTCTGGACTTCTGTATTGCAGATTTATGATAAATTTTGATCTTTGATTACATATTTCCACATGCAAATTGCTATTGCTACAACTGTTGAAGCATCCATAATCCTATTGCAGGAGTACAGGGCAAGACATCAGTCTGATGTATTTTAACATTGATTTTATTGACTTACCAAAATGCAAATATGATTAAAGATTCAAAATGGTGAGATATTTCTAGGTCATAGTATTATTAATAGGATTAGAATCAAAGCACAATCAACAAATCTTTAAAAATCAAAAGATTTGGAAATTCTATAAAAATTAATCCACTGTTGCAGCAAGGGTATTTCCAGCATAATGTTGCAGTGTACAGATGTAGAATTATTTTTCAACTTGTGCTTTGCAAAAGATAAATGGTTAGTTCTTAAGGAAATCATTCTGTTTCATATATATTGTTACTTAGAGAAGCCAGCTCAGTTCACAGCTGTTGATATTTGAATCAATAAGAAATTATTAATAATACCAATGAATGCTACATTTAGTTTGCAGTTTCTCCATTGAATTATCTAATTCAGTAGCTGACCAGCTATTACACAATCACAAGACAGTTCAATTGTTAAAGCTTTTGGGACTCACTATATAGTGTTTTCCAACTCCTTACGTCATATTTAAATAGCACTGGAGTTCAGGCTTAATCAGTTTGAAAATAAATGTTTACTTCCATGTTTTCAAGAGGATCTGGGCAAAAGATTCAGTACCTCAATAATAATATGCATGAAGAAAAGACCATGAGAAAAATAACTGGTAGTCGGTAAGGACGCACTCTTAAGTTTCAAAAACTGTGTTATAGTGTTAAAACTGAAAAAGAAAATGTAGCTACGTAAACTTGCAAAACTCTATAACCTGCAATATTACAGTTAAGGTAACCCTTGAAAACCATTTTATAACTATCTGTTTTAAAGAAGTATTCATGTGAGAAAGAATTTTCATATGCAAATGTTAAGAATTTTTCATCTTTTAAGAGTAGGAATTGCCATGAAATCCTATGTAGAATGGGGGAGGGGGAACTATTGCTTTCCCTTTGAATTTGTGTAATTACCTTAACCATGTTTATTGAAACAAAGTAACATTTTTGATCCTACTTATTGACAATTTAGCTGCTCGTTCTGACCCTAACGTGCACTGTTTCAGATGATTTTAAATGGATATTTCTGAAAATGAACGATAGCAGTTTGTAAAACTAAGTTTTGTATAACACGAGTTATGTTATTCCTCAATAGATTTCAGTACTACATTGTGTTAAGGTGTATTTATATTTCACATTCATTCATAAACTTCTGGAATACTGAAATTAGTTTAGAAATTATGCAATAAGCTTCGCTTCTAGTTGGATTACTCTGGTTTCCCTCTGTGCAGGACGCTGTCTCCCAAACCCATAATTGTGACCCTGCTGTCAACAGTTACCAGTGGAAATATGTCCCTGTTTTATATTTGTTTCTAAAACATCTCACTAAGTGATGAACGTTTTCAATAAAATTTCTTGAAAAATGGATTTTCTCTCACCAGTAAATTTGTGAGTAATGATTAGGTGCTTTCATCTTAAGTTGCTTGATCTGCATTTGTTTTTCTTGCATGTTTATTTTAAAGTTACCTGGGAATTTAGAGAATTGGTTAAAATTTCATAATGCACCTGAATTTTCTATAGCAAAAGCTTATTAATGAAGAAGATCTCTACAAAACCTGAACTATTTAAATCCTAACAAACCACCTCACTATTAAAGAAGTGAGTATTTACTTTTGGAAAGGATTTATTACAATAGTATAATTTCTAAAACAGCAAAATATCAGCTTGAAACAAGGAGTGGGACAATGAAGTCCTGTGAAATATAACGTGGTTTATATTGGCTTGGAAAGGTTTATGATGATTTATTAGCAAACTAGGATGACTTAACTAGGACCATTCAGACTTTTTGGAAGGGATGGGTAGTGGGGGGGGGGGGGGGGGGGAAGAAGGAAGCACTCAGAAAGTGCAGTGCATTGCAAGCCCATTACCTACCCAATATCCTTGTCATCTAAAAAGTCCTGTCCTTGGTGCCAGTAATGATCAAAATGGTAGCTTCATTAAAGATACAGAAAAGTCTTGTAAAATGTGAAATTACTTTATGTACACAATTTCAAATACATAAAAATATATAAAAATGCTTTATAAGTATTTGCGAGGTAGACGCAAGATTATCATTACAAAAATTTGATAAGATCATTACAGCTTTTAGCTATTCTAGAAATAATTAGACAAGATTCATTCTCTAAATATAAACTTAGCAACACACCTATACTTTTTGGAGATTACAAATGTTGCCTACAAGGTGAATTGAGGTCTGAATTTTTCCATCATGAACACAAAATAAATTCCATTTTCTTCCTGTCTTTTTGTGACAGGGAAAAAGATAGAGCTTGAGTCACCTTGAAAACAATATATTGATCTCAAAAGTTCATCGAAGTTTTATGGACACCATTGTGCAAATCTAGCTAACAGTAGTTTCCAAAATACATACGTTTCATAGGAGTAAAAGACCTGACCTTAGTCCAGAATAAAATAACTACCATGTTAGGATTAAAGGCATTACAACATTTAGCAAAGCTCCCATCTGGATTTTCAATTGATTAACAGTGCTCGTATTTGTTATTTTAAAACTTCATGATCTATTAGCTACAGTACACACAAAATGGTTTCCTAAAAGATGCAAACTCAAGGCATCAATCAAGTCAGTTTAATAAGGTTGATAAGACACATAGCATTCTTAAAGGTGAGGGCAATTTGAAGAGGAAGACAAATGTAAGGTGCAGGTTTATTTGTACCATGGGAAAAATATATTCTAACCAAACTGGCTTAATATTTTTGAAAATATGTCAATCTCCTCATTCACAGGGAACCTTGAGTTGGGTACCTCCCCTTACTCCACTGTTTTAGTGATTTCTCAACAGTGATTATCCCTGTGCTGACAAAGGAGGAACTGCAAAACCTGAATCACAGGCTAACATGAGAACTCTACATTATGAAAACTCCAGGATACAAACACAGTTAGATTAATACTATGCATCCATTGAGACCATTTTTTATTGGAACACATTGTCAACCACAACTCTGCCCCCATTGTGTTCAATGGAGCACTTTTGGTTTTAAGGACACGCATTCAGTTGGCAAAACAACCACGTTAGCCTAGAAGACGCGGTTACCAAACTGGGCAGTAAGCAACTAAAAAAACATTGTTAGCATTTTGTATGAAGTGACTTCTGAAGACAGCACTATCACTAAGCATTATGGAAGCAGAAGCACTATAGTCTTGTCAAAGTATTGGAATAAATGCGAAACAAAGCTTTGCTTTGTTACATTCAGTGTTAATCCTTTAGCTTTAGTATTTATTTGCCTCAAAACATGACCGGACTGCCCTGTCACCCTTTCTCATTATAATGAGTTAGAGCTGAACGCGAGCTCTGGTGTCATCCGACATTAGGACAGATGTTGATTAGAATGACATAGGAGTAGAGGGTCACGAGCAAAGATTAAGTGATTCACAATCAATTTACAGGCAAAACTACAAATTCTGTAAAACCTGACCACAAGATGGATAGACACCAATGTGATCAAGGACTTTTTAATAAATGTATAGCAAATTAGTCCAAGTCAAACTGATAATGATATCCTAGGCAGTGCTTGAAGAATTAGATTTAGGTTATGTGAGAAGTTGCAACTTTTGCACATCAATAAATCGCGTTAAGATAATAAGCCAAAATAACAGATTCCTTCTGCACCATTTGAGATTTAACATTTGAAACGAGACCTAATTTATGTCTAAGAATGCTGGCATCTAGCAAATGTACACCATCATGAATACAGCTGTTAGTATTTAAATTCACACAGCATCTACCCTAAAGCATCATTCAACAGATATGGCTCACACCAGTTCAGTGGTTTTCTTCATCCAAATCTGAACAATAAATAATGAACATAACCTCAGGCAGAATTTATACCAGTCGTCTCTTTTTGCAGCAATTTTCCATTGTAGCATCACCTTCTGCAGTAAAGTTAACACCAACTGGTGAAACAAAGTTCAATAATGCATCATCTGTTGCACAACCAAACAATGCTAGTAGTAGTGCTACTCCATAGCCTGTAGCACGCGCTCCCTGATGAAAAAAGTGCAAACATTAGTTTTACTGCTCACAAACTCTTCTTTCAGTGTTCAAAGAAATATAAAAACCAACTGCAATGGAACTGAAAAAAAAAGGAGATATTTCTTCACCCAGAGGCTTGTGAATATTTGGGATTATTTAGAGAACTGTGGATGTTCAATTATTCAGTATATTCATGACTAAAATTGAGAGATTTTTGCACATTAAAGCAAATGAGGAATATAGGGACAGATTGAGTAAGATTGAAATGGAAGATCTGGAATGACCTTACTGTATTGCAAAGCATGTTCAAAGAGCACACAGCCCATTCCAATTCCATATGTTCTTATGGATGATCCTCTTAGAATAACTGCCAAAAAGTACAAAGTGCACCAAAAGACTTTGTCCAACAAAGAGAACAAACCTAATTATCCACTATTATAGAACATGAAACAGTACAGCACAGTACAGGCCCTTCAGCCCACGATGTTGTGCCAAGCATTTCTTAATCGAAGATCAACCTAACCCACACACCCCTCAATTTACTGTCATTCATGTGCTTGTTCAGCAGTTGCTTAAATGTCCCTAATGTCTCTGACTCTAGTACCATCCCTTGAAGTGCATTCCACAGACCAACCACTCTCTGCGTAAAGAACCTACCTCTGACATCTCCCCTATACCTTCCTTCAATCACCTTAAAATTATGACTTCTTGTGACAGCCATTTATGCCCTGGGGAAAAGTCTCTGGCTATCTACTCTATCTAAGCCTCTCACTACCTTGCACACCTCTATCAAGTCACCTCTCTTCCTTCTCTCCAGTGTGAAAAGCCAAGCACGCCCAAACTCTCTTCATAAGACAATCTCGAGCAACTAAAATCCTTTATGAAAGCAATAAATTAAACTATTTGTTCAATAAAAAAGAATCATTTGCAGCATGCTATATTACCTTGTGAAACTTCAACACAATTCAAAGTTCTAGGCATTTGAGACTAAAATAGTTTTGTAGATTTGAAATGCCAATATATAATACTTAATTGAAACTTAAACTTTTTTTTTAGATTACTTAGATTACTTACAGTGTGGAAACAGGCCCTTCGGCCCAACAAGTCCACACTGACCCACCGAAGCGCAACCCATCCATACCCCTAACCTAACACTACGGGCAATTTAGCATGGCCAATTCACCTAACCTGCACATCTTTGGACTGTGGGAAAAAACCGGAGCACCCGAAGGAAACCCACGCAGACACGGGGAGAACGTGCAAACTCCACACAGTCAATCGCCTGAGGCAGGAAATGAACCCAGGTCTCTGGCACTGTGAGGCAACTTCTTTTTCAAAACCACTTCACTTTGCTTTTGTAGTACATGGTGAATTCATACACATTGGTTACTATTTACTGTAAATTTGAATGTTCCACTTTACTCCTTGCGTAAGCCATTCCAAACATTCTGAAATACCCCAACCAATAATTGACACCACAACTGCCTCAGGTTCTCCCCAGTTCCAACTACAGTGCGTTAAGCCTACCTGACTTAGTAAACCTGGTCGCCCTGCTACAGGAAACTTGAAAGGGTGCAGATGAAATTTACACGGATGTTGCAGGGTTGAAGGGTTTGAGATATAGGAAGAAGCTAAATAGCCTGGGGCTATTTTCCCTGGAACAGCTGAGGCTGAGCGGTGACTTTATAGAGGTTTATCAAATCATAATAAATAACCAAGGTATTTTTTTCCCACAGTGGAGGAGTCCAAAACTAGAAGGCATATGCTTAAGGTAAGAGGAGAAAGATATAAAAGGAACCTAAGGGTCAACTTTTTCCGAGAGGGTAATGTGGGTATGGAATGAGCTCCCAGAGAAAGTGATAAAAGGTGGTGCAATCACAACATTTAAAAGGCATCTGGATCACATACTTGGGAGTATATGAATACGAACTCTGTATCTCTATGACTATGACTCTATGCACTCGGACCCACTTTGGAATTCAAGGCACCTTGTGCTTTCTCAGATCATTAATCACAATTCACCAAACAGGAATCAAAAAAAAATGTAGAAAGAGTTTGAAAACAGAACACAAGAGTTAGGGGCAGGAACTGCTCCACTACTCAATAAAATTGAGGCTGATCTGATTACTCCCAAAAACTAAGTATCTATCCACCTCTTACTTAAAAATTTTCAAAAGCTGTTCTTCCACTACCTTTGGAGGAGGCACTTCCAAAGACCCTCAGAGAAAGGTTTCATATGTCTAAAATGGATCTGTGATTTTTCTTTGAAAAAGTGGTGACTCATAGTTCTAGATTCTCCCAAAAGAAGAAACATTCTTTCTGCATACAGTGTCAAGACCCCTCAAGATGTTACATGTTTCAATCAAGTAATCTCTCTATCTTCTAAACTCCACGGGATACAGCCAAGCCTGTTCCTCATGAGACAATCCACCCATTCCGGGTATTAAACAAGGATATGAACCTACTTTATTTTCCCAAATCAACCTGTTCACGGATTTATTACACACCTCTGGAGCAGTTGGGACTTGAATCCAGGCCTTTTGCACCAGGGGAGGGGCACTACTGTATACAGTATTCTAAATATAGTCTCATCAATATCCTGTGTGACAAAAGCATTAGCTCCCGACTTTTGTATTCACTTTCCTCACAAGAATAACAATAGCTTTCCTAATTACTTGCTGAACTTGCTAGCCTTTTGTGATTCATTTACTGGGACACACAGGACACACTGTATCTCAGAGCTCTACTACTTATCATCATTTAAGTAATAGGCTTTTTTTTATTTGTCCTGCTAAAATGGATAATCTCATATTAACCCCATTATACTCCATTTATTTTTCATGTTATCTTGACACTCTTCTATCCATGCAAATATGTTACCCTCCACACCATTGGCCTTTATTTTCTGCAATAATGATTTTGATTTGAGCACCTTATCAAATGCCTTGTAGAAATCTTAGTACAGTACATCTACCAGATTCCCTTCAAACACAGCATATATTATTTCTTCAAAGAACTCTAATAAATTGGTTTCCATTGATTTCCATTTTAAAAATCATGCTGATGCTGCCTAATATACTTGTATTTTCCAACAACTTCTATCATGAAAGCTGCTATGCTAACAGGCCTGAAATTTCCTGTTTTTTTTAATAAGCAAGTTACATTTCCCATCTTTTGCCCTAATGATATTGTCCCCAAATCTAGAGAATCTCTGAAAATGAAAACTAACTTATCTATCTCATTAATTACTTCTTCTAAGACCCAGAATGAAATCCATTAGGACTAAAGATTTGTCAGCACACAACAGTATGCTCAGCACTACTTAGCTAGTGACTATAACTTTCTTGAGTTCCTTTGTCCTTTCAATTTCCTGACTTACAACTATTTGAGATATTACTTGTATTCTCTGCAGTAAAGATGAATCAATAGATCAGCCAATGTCAATTCCCCAGACTCACTTTCCACAAGACCAACACTCAGTTTGTTAATGCTTCACCTTTTTAAATATCTATGGAAACTCATACGAGGTGTTTTTATATTTCTAGCTAGCATTCTCTCATACTCTGATTTTTCACTTAATCTTTCAGTCATTCTGTGTCATTATTTTATATTCTGTCCAACTTCTGGCCTTCCACACATCTTTGCACGATTAAAGGCTTTTTCTTTAAGTATAAAATTATTTTTAACTTTTTGCACTTCGCCTTGGAAATTGTCTCCCTTGTTGGAATATCCTGCATATTCTAAATTATCCCTTTAAATATTCAACACTGCACATCCATTGACCCTAATTAGTTACTTTAGCTAACTTTACTTTCATAGCCTCATGATTTCCCTTACTTAAGTTTAAAATATGAATCTTGGACCCACTTCTCTTTCTCAAACTGAATGTATAATTTATAATTTATAATGATTGCTGCTATCAAGTAGTGCCTTTACTGAGGTCATTTTTGTTGCACACTACCAGGTCTAGTATAGCCTGACCTCTGGTCAGCTCCAGAAAATGCTGTTCTATGAAACTATCCCAGAACATTCCATGAACTCACCAAGGCTATTTTTGCTCACTAATTTTTCATATGTCAACTAAAATCCTCCACGATAATCTTTGTACCTTTCTACCTTTACACTTCACCCTATTGTTAGGGAGTTCTATGACGCTCCCATAAGTGATTAATTACTTTTCCCATTTCTCATCTCAATCCAAACTGTTTCTGCAATAAAAGCAAACTATTGCAGATGCTGGAAATCTGAAACAAACAGGCAACACTGCACAAAATCAGCAGGTCTGGTAGCATCAGCACAGAAAGAAAATGTGTTAAGATTTTGAGTCTGGGGTATGATTCTTCTTCAGAACTTTACATCCTAGCTTCCTAAACGTGAATCATCCCTTTTTATTGTGCTGATGCCATTATTAATTTTGAAAACTACTACTCCATTTTTCCCAAGCTTCGTGTCCTTCCCAAATGTCCTATTCCTTTCAACATTCAGATCCTAAATCATGTCTTTCTGCAGTCATGTCTCTGTTATAACTGTCAGATCGCACTTATTCCTTTTTATTAGCAGTTTATTTTAATGTTCTGAATGCTACGTGCAAGCAGATAGACAGTCATTAAATTTTATCCTTTCATTATTCTTGTGACCTCTAACCTCATCTGATTTACTCTGATATGTACATTGTATCTCTTCCTGTCACAATCTGTTTACCATTTCCCTTTCTCTTTTACCTCAGCTCTAAACTTTGATTCACCACATCTTTCCTTGCCCCCAGTATTTCATCAAAACCTTCTCTACTTCCCTAGTTATGCAGCCCACTAGAACACCAGCCCCAGCACAGTTGAGGCATAGATTGCTCTAACAGTGCAGTCTACTTTTTGAGTCATAGTACCAGTGTCCCATGAATCAGAATTCTCTTATCCAGTTCTGAAACCTGGCACCAGGCAGGCAGCATGGCCTATTCACCCACATTTTGTGGCAGAGAACAGTGTCAATCACACTCTCTGTACTGTACTAGAAGATCCCTTTATTTTCCCCTTAATCGGATGGCTTCCTGTATCACATTGCTATGGTCAGTTAGCTCATCCAGCCAACAGCTCTCACAGATGAACACCTGTAAAAACTGCAGCTTCTTGCTCCAGTTGTCTGGGTACCCAAATCTACCTTACTTATCTAACTTAGTCACACTCATCGGAGTATGACCAAATCAGAAGAACCTATCTGAAAGACACAAAGCGTCCAAGTTACTTTCTCCTACCTAGATGTGCTGCAGCTCAGTCTCCGGCTCATATACTGGATCAAAGCTCCAGGAATTCTGATGTGCTGCAGCTCTGAGTTTTGATTTCTCCTGTCATCCTTAATGAGCTTTAATTGACTATTTAATTATAACATAGAGGTACTTACTGAAATGTGATTGAACACCACCACCATAGACATAAGATGTGTACAAACATCTCATCAATACATGAAATTACAAAAAAACATTTTGGTCAAACACATTTTACACTTGAAGATAAAAATAAATCAATCTATCTGAAGCAGTTTGAGTATAATAATAGAGGTTGATTGAGTGCAGCCAAAACTCATAATATGCAACTACTGCATAAACTACAAACACTTACAGTGTGAACTGGTGAAGCCATGTCAATATGCACCCAGATGCCTGGCCAATCAAAACCAATATGAGCTTCAATAAACAAGCCCGCACATGAACTCATAGCATTGGCTCGATCCTGTAATGAAAACAATTAGATTATACTGGAGAGAAACCTATTGAGCTGTTTTCCCTTAGCAAACAAACAGTTCACTTGTAAACAAGCGTTTTTTTTGCAATCTCTACATTTTCAAACACAAAATCTGTGAATAAAAATATAAAGCAAAATAGAAACTTGACAATCAATGGACTTATAAAATTACAAAATTTACAACCCAGGACACCACAGCATGTGCCTGCGCTACCTGAGAGAGAACTATCCAAACAATGTTCCCTTTAATTAGTTTTTCTGCTGCACTAATGTCTGAGGTCCATGCATGGGAGCGAAAACGGAAGCCAATGAGTCAGCATGCTGATCAGAGAGGCTGCGCGGCCATGTAATTTAGAGATAACAATGTCTTGAACATAATCCCACTTCCAAGCATTTGGACATTATAGGTAACAGCAATTTACCTACATATCCGAATGCTTCTTAAAATGCACAGAGGGTGTTATCCTCTACTCTACTTTTAAGCAAAGAGCCCCCCGCCAAATTGTCTGGATGAAAATAAATTCTCAATTCCTCTCAAACCTTTCCAAGTATTACTTGACTCCAAGCTCCAGGATATTCATCTCTTGGCTAAAATAGATAGTTACTATCCACTATCTAGGCTCCTCCATTGTTGCCCTCAAGATTGGTGAACATGAGGTCGGGTGGAAGGTGTTAGTGAAGTTGCTGAACTGTTCAAACTCCACGTGGGAGCATGAGGTAGTGCCGAAACAGTCACCAATGTAGCGGAGGAAAAGGTGGGGAGTTGTGCTGGTATAGCTGCAGAAGATGGACTGTTCCACATACCCAAAGAGGCAGGCATAGCCGGGGCCCATGTTGGTGCCCATGGCTACCTCTTTGGTCTGGATTGTCCTTTGAATCCTCCCTCATCCCCCATACCAAAGGGGTAGCCATGGTGAACCTCAATTTCACCTGGACCATCTCGGACACCTTCCTCCCCTTCATGGACTTCTTCATCTCAATTTCTGGCAACCGACTCAACACGGACATCTACTGCAGACCCACCAACTCCCAAAACTACCTGGACTACCACTCCTCCCATCCTGCCTCCTGTAAAAACGCTATCCCTTATTCTCAATTCCTCCGCCTCTGCCACATCTGCTCCCAGGAAGACCAGTTCCACCATAGAACACCCCAGATGGCCTCCTTTTTCAAAGACCGCAATTTCCCCTCCCACGTGGTCAACAATGCCCTCCACCGCATCTCCTCCACTTCCCACACCTCCACCCTTGAACCACACCCCTCCAACCAAAACAAGTTAGAACCCTCCCCGTGATCCTCACCTTCCACAACACCAACCTCCAGATAAATCGAACCAACCTCCGCTATTTCCACCAACTACAAACAGACACTATCACCAGGGACATATTTCCCTCCCCACCCCTACCTGCGTTCCACAGAAACCATTCCCTCCTTGGATTCACTGTTAGGTCCACGCCCACCACTAGCCCACATCACACTCCCGGCACCTGCCCCTGCCATCGCAAGAAGTACAAAATCTGCACACCCACCTCCCTCTTACCACCATGCAAGGCCCTAAAAGATCTTTCCACATCCGACAGAGATTTACCTAGACGCCCACACACGTCATCTACTGCGTCCATTGCTCCCGATGCAATCTTCTCCACGTTGGGGAGACAGGACGCCAACTTGCAGAACGTTTCAGAGAACATAGAATATAGAAAAGTACAGCACAGAACAGACCCTTTGGCCCACGATGTTGCGCCGAGGATTAATCCTCATGTAAAATAAAATAAGTTAATCTACCCACCCCGCAATTCACTGCTATCCATGTGCATGTCCAGCAGTCGCTTAAATGTCCCTAATGATTCTGCTTTCACCACCACCGCTGGCAACACATTCCATGCATTCACAACTCTCTGTGTAAAGAACCTTCTTCTGACACCTCTTCTATACTTTTCTCCTAATATCTTAAAACTATGACTCATTGTGCCAGTCAATCCTGCCCTGGGGAAAAGTCTCTGACTATTGACTCTATCCATGCCTCTCATTATCTTGTATACCTTGATCAGGTCACCTCTTTTCTTCCTTCTCTCCAGAGAGAAAGGTCCGAGCTTAGTCAAGCTCTCTTCATAAGGCAAGCCCTCCAATCCTGGCAGTATCCTGGTAAACCTTCTTTGCAACCTCTTCAAAGCCTCTGTATCTTTCCTATAATAGGACGACCAGAAGTGGACACAATATTCCAAGTGTGGTCTCACCAGGGACTTGGAGAGCTGTAACAAAATCTTACTGCTCTTAAACTCGATCCCTCTATTAATGGAAGCCAAAACACCATATGCTTTCTTAACAACCCTATCCACTCAGGTGGCAACTTTGAGGGATCTATTTACTTGAACACCAAGATCCCTCTGTTCCTCCACACTGTCAAGAATCCGGTCTTTAATCATATATTCAGCATTCGAGTTTGACCTTCCAAAATGCATCACTTTGCATTTATCTAGGTTGAACTCCATCTGCCATTTCTCTGCATCCTACAATTACCCTCGATGCTATCAAAAGCACCTCCAATTTTTGTGTCATCTGCAATTTTAATAACCCACCCCTCAATCTCCTCATCCAAGTCATTTATAAAGACTACAAAGAGCAGAGGCCCAAGAACAGAGCCCTGCGGGACACCACTCAACACTGACCTCCAGGCAGAATACTTTCCATCTACAACCACTCTCTGCTTTCTGTCAGCCAATCAATTCTGAATCCAGAAAGCCAATCTCCCTGTATATCATACTTCCTGACTTTATGAATGAGCTTACCATGGGGAACCTTATCAAAAGTCTTGCTGAAGTCCATATACACCACATCTACTGCTCAACCTTCATCAACCAGTCTTGTCACCTCAAAGAACCCAATAAGATTTGTGAGGCACAACCTGCCCCTCACAAAGCCATGCTGACTGCCTTTAATTATAGTATGCTTTTCCAAATAGTCATAAATCCTATCCCTCAGAATTCTTTC
This sequence comes from Chiloscyllium punctatum, assembly GCF_047496795.1. Taxonomy (NCBI): domain Eukaryota; kingdom Metazoa; phylum Chordata; class Chondrichthyes; order Orectolobiformes; family Hemiscylliidae; genus Chiloscyllium; species Chiloscyllium punctatum. The sequence goes on from NC_092743.1 coordinate 17,468,276, forward strand.
CAAAACTTTGCTGACCACAGACGTAAGACTGACTGGTGTGTAATTGCCAGAGATTTCCCTACTACCATTCTTGAAAAGGTGAACAACATTCGCCTCCTTCCAATCCTCCAGTATGACTCCCGTGGAGATGAGGAAGTAAAGATCTTCACCAGCGGCTTAGCAACCTCCTTTCTCGCTTCCCAGAGCGCCTAGGATAAATCTGGTCTGGCCCTGGGGATATATTAATCTTAATGTTTGCCAAAATGTCCAGCACATCAACTTCATCAATCTTGATCTGTTCAAGCCTGAATCTCAACTCCTCAAAGTTCTCATCCACAACAAGATCCCTTTCCTTAGTGAAAACTGAAGCAAAGAACACATTTAGGGCTTCCCCTATCTGCTCAGGCTCCAAGCACAAGTTCCCTACGCTATCCCTGATCAGTCCTACCTTCTCCCTAGAACATCTCTGGGACACAAGCACCAAACAAACCCACTGCCCTGTGGCCGAACACTAACTCCCCTTCCTTTTCTGACAATGACATGTAAGTCTGGGCCTCCTCCACCACCAAACCCCAACCATCCGACGCCTGGAGGAAGAACGCCTCGTCTTCTACCTCATCTCCAACCACACAGGATCAATGTGAATTTCACCAGTTTCCTTATTTCCCCTCCCTCCATCTTATCGCAGATCCAACCCTTCAACTCATCACCATCCTCTTGAACTGTCCTACTTGTCCATCTTCCTTCCCATCTGTCACCTTCACCCCCCCCATTGCTTTCCCAGCTACTCCCCACCACCAACCTCCCCTTTAACTCTCAGACCTCTCAGGCCACGAGGGATCCTCATTCTTGATGAAGGGCTTATCTCGAAACATTCATCCCCCTGCTCCGCAGATGCTACCATCTTGAACTGAAGTCAATTTGGTGATCACCGATACAAACATTCGTAACATAAAAGTCGAGAACAGCTGTTTAGTTTCCTGGGTATAGAAAAGGTTCAGGAAATTTAAGAATGACTGGATTGACCAGTTAATTTTTCAGTGACATTTTACATTATATTCTACTTTGCAAAATGATACAGAAACGATTGATCTGAACCGAACATTAATGTCTTAAAGTGAATCCAAACAAAACTAAAAGAACAAATAATACACAAAATCAGCCCAAACCAACCAAAGTTGCCCATTTGGTTAGTTGGGTTCATTATTAACTTACCGACACAAAATTTTTCATGTCTGCCACAGCAGAAGTAAATTCGCTGAAATGCAATTCAGGACAATACACCATTGGCTGCACAAGATCACCACTATTCTGCCCAGCTTTTACACAGGCTTGCTCCCATTCTTCACTATTAGTAAGCAGCCCAGCATGATACTTTCCAGTAGCAATACCCTGGTTGAAAAAGAAAATCAAGAGATTTGTTCGCTCAACAACTATAAACTGAAAGCTAACCCCGTAACCTAAAATAAATATAACTACCTATTGCCATACAGGAGCCAAAACTGAAAATTTGACAAATTGAAATGGTGGAAGGTAATTTGCACAGAGGTATATAAAAATGCACTGAGAGCAGAGAATGAATAGGATAGTTCATTATCCTATATTTGAAACTACCAAAAATGTTTAAAAGTGTAGCTGTTGAATTGATATTGCACAGTGCCAACGATCAATTGCAAATACCACCAGTAGCCAATACTCTCAAAATACAGATGTAATGGGTGGATCTGCCCCTGAAAGTCCTCAAATCACCCTGGAAAACTCAGTCATAGGGGCTGGGGGTTTAGGACCAATCCCAAATTGGCTCTCTCCCATGCTAGTTGTTAATAGGCTCATTAGTGAGTAGAGCAAATGAGGTTGTCACAATGGTCACACTTAGCTGAGGCCAAGATCAGGGACACCTTTAGTTAGGGCTAGGTCTGACCTGAATGTCATAGGTGCACAGATGTGGAGAAGAAGGAAGAGGAGGCGATTGTGTGAGGTTGTCAGGGATTGGTTGAGGAGGGTGACTGGGAGCTAGGGGCGGGTGGTGAAATATCTACTTAAAGGCTGTATAGGACTAGGAAGGAGCTATGACACTTGGAAAATATATAGTTGATCCTATTGGACTGAAGAGTGATATTTGTTAAGTTCAAACCTGAGGTCAAGATACCTGTTCTGTTATTCCAATTTAAATACTGTGTTATCTACAAACTTAATCTACAAAATTAATACTTTTCTTTATGCTCTAACTTTAATGGAGAATCTGATAAATTACTTAAATTCCAATTCTGAGACAGTCCATATACACTATATGTCAATTGTTACAGACCAGATCAAAACCCCCCCCCCAAAATATATTACGATAGTCTAAACCCTAACTTTTTCTTATTTTAAAAGGTATGTGTAAGGTGTTGCGTTCCAGATGCAATTTGCTGGTCAAACTACTCAACGTTAAACAAAACACATTTTACTTTTACACTACTATTAAAATACACACAATTCTTTTTAAAATTGGCTTAGTTGTACTTCTATCGAAATGCTCAACAAAACTATACATATTAAATATTACTAACTGTTCCAATATAATAACACCCCATAAACATATCCTTGGCAAAAGGCACATTTCAGTAAAATAGATTGTCTCACAGGCAATTCTCCAGTCCAGGGAGGAAAACATCAAGAGAAAATTCAGAGAGATGAGAGAGAGATGAGAGAGAGAGAGATGAGAGAGAGAGAGATGAGAGAGAGAGAGCATGCGCAAGCGAGCTTCATACTTCAGTGCATTGGATCTACACATAAGCAACTTTTATACATAATCATGACCACACCTAACCCAAACTAACTGAACATATTCCAATGACCTCTACACAGTTGTGGGTGTGTATTAAGATTTAATACAGTAAAAACAAAACAGAAATGAAACAGCATATAGCTAACATATACTTATAGAGTGATGCAGCATGAAAACAGACTTTTCAGTCCAACTAGTCCACGCCGACCATGTTCCCAAATCAAACTAGTCCCATCTGCCTGTGTTTGGCCCATATCCCTCCAAACTTTTCCTATTCATATACAAATGTCTTTTAAGTGTTGTAACTGTATCTGCATGCACCATTTCCTCTGGTAGTTCATTCCACATACGAACTACTATACGTGTATAACAGTTGCCTCTCATGTCCTTTTTGAATCTTTCTCCTCTCATCTTAAAAAACACCCTCTAGTTTTGAACTCCCCCACTCTAGGGGAAAAGACCCTTGCTACTCACTTTATCTATACCCCTCATGCTTTTATAGATTTCTATAAAGATCACCCCTCAACCTCCTCCGCTGCAATGAATAAAATCCCAGTCTATCCAGCCTTTCTTTGTAACTCAAACCCTCGAACCCTCGATCCCTGCCAACATCCTGGTAAATCGTTTCTGACCCCTCTCCGATTTAATAATACTACTTCTTTATTTTTGAATGTCGCTACCTCACAATAAGTGTAACTTCCAGTTAAAAGACCAATTTGTACATGCCAACGCAAGGTAATCTCAGGTGTCTGTGAAAATTAAGAGTTCAATCAAAATTTATTGGAATGGTTACCTACCTGAGCTCCAGTTAAAGTAGCAATATCCAAGATGATATCTGCTTTAAGATCTTTACAAGCATATGACACGCCATCAGCCAAAACCAGGCGGCCCTCTGCATCTGTGTTATTAATTTCAACTGTTCTATTGAGTAAAATAAAGTTTTGTAAGCAGAAGATCAAAACTGTTATTGTTTATTATTATTATATTGTTGACTCAATACTTCATTTCACTTTCTTCATGCACATCATGCTGTGATAGAAGTTATCTGCAAATTTGTGTAAGATTATGTACTTATGATTTACAGAAAGCATGGTATTAAACAGCAAATATTCAAGACGAAGCATCCAGTCAAAATATTATCAAGCAGTATTTGAGTTTGTTTCAAGTTTCTTCTACAGAAATAACACTGTCCCACTCATAACTTTTTGTATGTTAGGTAAAAGGTAATGGCAAGAATGATCTTAATTTTTTTTAAATGTTGCATTCTGACTGGAATTTAGAGTGAATGCAGTAAATGCACACCAAGGTATTCATAAATAAACCATGTTTGTTCTGCTTCTAATTCTTGTGTTCTTGTTCTTTTATTGGAACAAAGTTAGGAGGCATTAGGGACACATTCAGCACGTCAATCCATTAACTCACTTTCCAGAGTACAGTTGGTGAATATCATCTGGTCTTGTAGCATTAGCTCCAACTGCATTCTCTGCCAGGCAGAACAATGCATGCAAATTCTCTTTAAAACCCTGATTAAGAGAAATGAAATTCCTTAAGGATAACAAGGTTCTTAACAATGGCATTTTAAACTAGAAACTAGTTATAAATACATCATGCAGTTTAAAAATCAACAATGTTATTGTTGTAAATATATCAAGTCAAACTCAGTAAGTAACCGTCATGTAATCTTCTCATTGTGTGCAATACAGAATTAACCATATTCTTGTGAAATTAATATCATATGAATTGAGGTGAATGTACAAGATGTTGGTGAAAAACTGCAAACATAGTGAAAGTAGAACGTGGAAAAATTGTGAAGTGCTATATTTTGAAAGATAGATTATGGGAATAGCCTTAAATTGTAACATTCGAATAAAATATTGAGGAGCCAGCAACCTTGGTGAATTAGATATTAAAAATAGTAGCTCAAATGAATAAAGGCCAATAGAAAAACAAATGCAATTTTACTGCAGCATCCTGTGAAAAAGAATTCAGAAGGAAATTACATTACAATGAAATATACCGGATCTTTGTATTCATAAAGTTTCTGTAATAGTTCAGCAAGACATTTCATTCAAGGACAATTTGGGATGAGCAACAAATGCTAGTGCACTCAACTTATGAAATAATAGAGGGAAAAAAATGATAAACCCTCAGACAAAATAAACAGTCTGAGGCGTGGATCCAGCCACATTCGCCGTGGCAAATGTCTTTCAAGACAGGGCAGATACAATAAGATACAAGTGGTCAACACAGTTATAAGCATGCATTCACTATTCAAGGTCACTTTAGAGTAGGTATTACTGTACATAAAACTTGGAAGATCCAGTATCAGGAGGTTGTTACAAGAATGAATAAGGTGTATATTGAGGACAATTAGAAGTATAATTTGAAGTATAGTTTCTACTTATAAGGTGTACATCTAGGACAATTAGAAGTATAATTCCTACTTAATGTAAGACATTGCATTAGCTGCCATCGACAATTTTCAAATTAATTTTGCTCCACTCACAGCATGGTTTCTCTGGCAGTCTTCCATCCCGTAAGATTATTGTGCCTTGGTGATTAACTCTTCAACTAAATTTAGTGTGGCCCAGAGTACCACTTTGGCATGGTAGTCTGTCATTTGTTTTACAGAAGGAGACAATTGACTATGAAGTTGTATTATTCACTGATCTCCATTTTCTGTGCCCCCACCCTTCTCAACCAGCTGTGTTTTCCATTTCATCACACATTTTACAATGCCCCTCCAACAGTCAGCCTGAAAAATGACACGTCCATCAGCAACTGTTCTGCAGCTGTCTGTGTTAATGTTTCTATTTGCATATCTCACTTTCAGGTGTCCTTATAGTGGATATTGAATTCACAGGTTACGACTTCCTGGATTTCTCATTGTACAGAAGGTCTTTGGGTATTAAGCTGCCATTCACCTAGAACTGGCTTGGCAAGGAATGTTCATTGAAGGAAACAGAACACTCAGTCCCTCAGGTGATGACCCCACCCTGCCAAGAGATCACCAGGATATGTCTGAGAATATGAAGGTGGAAACTGTTCAGCCTTTTCTCCCTAACATATGTTTATCATGTCTCAGCACTGTAGAGGAGGAGTGCACTCAGGATAGAAGCTTGGTAGACTCACAGTAAAATATTCTCAGTAATAGAAGCTAAGTAGTTTATAATGAGAGCTGAGGGTAGCACAGAATGGGTAACCTGTGCTGAAAGGAAACCATATAATTAGATATCAGGCCTCAGAGTGGGTGAAAATGATTTGGCTGTGCTAAAAGCATCACATATCATAACAGGACTGGGTGTGGGTTTGGGTAAAAAAAACACAAGGATGGAATAAGGCTCTAAAGTTACTCAACTCGATATCGAGTCCCAGAGGTTTGTAGGGCCCCCAAGCAGAAAATGAGGCACTGTCCTTCAAGCTTGAGATGAGGCTCACTACAGCAGGCCTGGCATGGGAATACTGTGGTGTGCTGAAGTTTCAGGCAACTGGAAGCTCTGGGTTTTATTTTACAAACAGAGGTATTTCAGTTTCTTACTCAGCTTGGACATACCAAATGTAGCTTTTGTGAAACTAAACATTTTTCCTTCAGCTCTGATATGAAAAACGTGTTGCTGGAAAAGTGCAGCAGGTCAGGCAGCATCCAAGGAGCAGGAGAATCGACGTTTCGGGCATGAGCACTTCTTCAGGAATCCTGAAGAAGGGCTGATGCCCGAAACGTCGATTCTCCTGCTCCTTGGATGCTGCCTGACCTGCTGCACTTTTTCAGCAACACATCTTTCAGCTCTGATCTCCAGCATCTGCAGTCCTCACTTTCTTCAGCTCTGATAAGTAAGGGAACCGCAGGCTTGCAACAGCAGCAAACAGAATATGTCAAAAAATGTTGGTGCCAGAACCCTGTCTGTCCTCACTTCAGATCTCAAAAGGTTCTAATGTTACACCACAATAGTTAACTTTTCCCATCACATTGCTGTAGAAAGAGAAGATCACTCTGAGCAGCCTCAGCGGGCACCAGCTTAAACAGACTGCTCATGTGTAAATGATCAATTAAGACACTATATACTAGTATCCTTTGCTCAAAGTAAACAAGTTATAGAATCTTCCAGTTCTGAAACAATGTTGGGATTCAGAATAGATGTATCCAGCCAAGCAATGGAGGGCATGGTGGCACAGTGGTTAGCACTGCTCACAGTGCCAGGAACCCAGGTTTGATTCGAGCCTTCAATAACTGTGTGGAGTCTGCACATTCCGCCAGGTGATCCGGTTTCCTCCCACAGTCCAAAAGATGTGCAGGTTAGGTGAATTTGCCATGTTAAATTGCACTGTAATGTCTAGGGATATGCAGATTAGGTGGATTAGTCTTTGTAAATACAGGGTTACAGAAATAGGGTGGGAACATGAATCTGGGTAGAATGTTCTTTGGAGGGTCAGTGCAGACTCAATGGACCAAATGGCTTCTATCTACACTGTAAGGAATCTATAATTTGATGTACAGTCTGACTAGGGCAAATACCGTTGCCACGATGCTCCCCCGAAACAGGGAATACAGCTCCTGAAGTAACTCCAGAGCAGGGTCACTTGATTGATATCCAATTTAAGCAGCAGTATTTATTCTGGGGGAAATGCAGACTTCATGAAGCTATTATTGAGGTCTTTAGAACAGTAAAGGCATATTGATTCTGTACTACACATTCTCCTCCTTCATTTCAGTTGCCAAACATTAAAATGACTGGATAGCTATTACAAAGACACAGCTGAAGGCAATCAAGGCTATGCCCTAGATATTGAAGGATATTTGAAACTTCAACTCAGGAAGCTAAGGAAAGATCAATTAATTAAGGATGTTATTAATACAGTAACAAAAGATGACTTTTGTTTGAAAGATCAACGTAGAATCAGTTTGGGGCATGATTAGAAATAGCAAAAACATTTGTGGAAAAAGTTTATAGGCACCTTAGCAATAGTTCTAGTGCAAGTTGGAACACACAGTAAGATTCATGGTAATGCAATAACAATGGTCAACTTAAATTCACATCTCAATTGGACAAATCAGATTAGCAAAGGTAATCTGCAAAATGAGTTTAGAACAGTTTCTGAAGCTAACAGAGAGCTGTTCTGGACCTGGTTTTGTGCAATAAAACAGGATTAGTCAATAACTTCATGTGAAGGAAATGCCAGTTTACAACAATCATATCATGATAGAGTCTCACACTGAGTTTAAAGATAAGAAGTGGGGGTATGTATAAACCTATGGAACAGGAGTAGTAGTCACTCAATTGGCCCACTGAGCCTGTTCCACCATTCAACAAAACAACAGCTGATCTGTTTGCTTACGGGAGTTCTACATTCCCATCTATCCCTGATAACCTTTGATTCCTTCGCTTAATAAGATCTCTGTCTTAAAAAAAGCACTTCCACTGCCTTCTGAGTGGAAAAGTCAACGCTACACAACCCCAAGAGAGAAACAAATTCTCTGCGTTGCCTTAAAGTGGTAATCATTAATTTTAGAACACTGGCTGGGCTCACCCAGAAGAGGAAATATCCTTTCCACATCCACCCTGTCAATACCATTCAGAATCGTACACGCTTCAAACAGCTCACCTCTCACACTTCTAAACTCCTGAGGAAACAAGCTCAGTCTGTCCAACCTCCCCTCATAAGACAATCCACCCACGTCAATTAAGTAAACCTCCTCTGAACCATCTCTATTGCATTACATCCTTCCTTAAATGAGACGACCAAAACTGGACACAGTATGAGATGTGATCTCAGCAATGTTCTCAATAAATGAAACATACCATTCTTTACTTTAATGTTCAATTCCTCTTGTGATAAAGAATAGAATACCATCAGTGTTCTTGATTATGCATTATACCTGTATACTAACATTTTGACAGTCATGTATTATAACACAGAAACCCCTCCACAACTCAGAATTCACAGTCATTCTCCATTAAAAATTACTCTGCTTCTTCAAGCTTCCTGCCAAAAAGTGATCATATTTTCCTAAATCAGACTACAGCAAATTGAATGCTGGGCATTTAGTCGAAGAGGAATAGAAGATAAAAGTAGAGAAGTCTCTCTGCAGCAGTACAGAGCCTTTGTAAGGTCATGTCTGGAGGACTGTGTACAGTTTTGTTCACCTTATTTATACAAGATATAATTGCACCAGAGACAGTTCTGATAAGGCCCACATTATTCATTCCTGGGATGAAGGGCTTACCATTTGAAGAAAGGCTGAATAGATTGGGCATTTGCCAGTGGGAGTTCGCCCATGAAGAATGGAAGGTGACTTGCACTATAAGGCTCTATGATCTTACAGTAACATATGCCATCTTGAACGGACTCAATAGAGTAGATACCCAGATGATGGTTCCTTATGTGGGAAACTAGAGCGAGGCAAAGTTTAGGAATAAGGGAACTCCGTTTTAAGGTGGAGAGAAGAATTTTATACAGTCAGAGATTATACAGCACAGAAATAAACACTTGGGTCCAACTTGCCTGCACTGACCATACATCCTAAATCAATCTAGCCTCATTTGCCAGCTGTTAGCCCATATCCCACTAAGCCCTCCTTTTTCATCCTGATGCCACAGTACCACCACCTCCTGTGGCAGCTCATTCTATGCACTCACTACTATCTGTGAGAAAAAGCTGCTCCTCAGTCCCTTTTAAGTCTTTCCCTTTTCAGCTTAAACCTATGTGACTGGTCTTAGACTCCCCACCCTGGGAAAAAGCCCTTGGTTATTCACCCTATCCACGTCCCAGCAAGATTTTATGGGCGGCACGGTGGCACAGTGGTTAGCACTGCTGCCTCGCAGCGCCTGAGACCCGGGTTCAATTCCCGCCTCAGGCGACTGACTGTGTGGAGTTTGCACGTTCTCCCCGTGTCTGCGTGGGTTTCCTCCGGGTGCTCCGGTTTCCTCCCACAGTCCAAAGATGTGCAGGCCAGGTGAATTGGCCATGCTAAATTGCCCATAGTGTTAGGTAAGGGGTAAATGTAGATGTATGGGTGGGTTACGCTTCGGCGGGGCGGTGTGGACTTGTTGGGCCGAAGGGCCTGTTTCCACACTGTAAGTAATCTAATCTAAGTAATCTAATCTAATCTAATCTAATTTTCTAAACATCTACAAACCTCAGCCACCAACCCTCCAAGGGAAAAGCCCTCAGCCTATTCAGCCTCTCCCTATATCTCAAACCCTCCAATTCTAGCAGCATCCTTGTAAATCTTTTCTGCACTCTTTCAAGTTTAACATTTTTCCTATAACATGGAGACCAGAATTGAATGCAGTAAGCTAAAAGTTGCCTCATCAATGTCCGGTACAACGCCAACGATTTCCCAATTCTATACTCAATGCACTGACTAATGAAGTCAAGCATGCCAAACACCTTCTTCACCACTCTGTCTACCTGACTCCACTTTTAAGGAACCATGCACGTGTACCCCTCGATTTCTTTGGTCGGCAACACTTCCCAGAGCCCTATCATTAACTGTACACGTCCTGCCGTACCAAAATGCAACATGGCACATTTATCTAAGTTAAACTCCATCTGCCACTCCTCGAACTGATCAAGGTCAAATTTTCTTAGAGGGTCATGATTAAGTGGGATTCTACAGTCAGAAAGCAATGCAGGGTCATGGATTTATTTTAAGTGATTTAGATGTACTTTCAATAGATAAGGGATTGAAAGGTCATGGGAGGCAAACAGAAAATTGCAGCTGAGACCAGTGCTGGATCAGCAATGAGCCTGAATGGCAAAGTAGGCTTGAAGCATTGAAGGGCCCAAATGTTTCCAAGTCCTCTGTTCCTAATTGGATGCCATACATGTAGTGAACGTGGACACTGTGCAATTCTTTTGCCTCTTACAAACTGAATAATATCCACATCAGCTGGATTAACTGGCACTAGTGATATAATCACCTGGAACTTAATTGTTTGTTCGTTTTCAGATTTAAAGAGGGATTTCTTGAAATATTTTTTGATAAATTAGCCTAAAATTTCTTTTGGAGTGGAGTGCAACAAAGAGTTGAAGACATGTGTAGGTGGCACCATGATCAAATATGAAGTATGGCATGTTGTCTTAAACCACTGAAATAGATATTTGCCCACAGCTAATGACAATGTATTCTGCAACAGTCAGCTTTAGGAAAGGAGGGCAAGGAAGTAGAAAGATCTTCTGAAAGAAAGAACTGCAGATGCTGAAGATCTGAAACAAAATCAGAAATTGATGGAAAAACTCAGCAGGTCTGGCAGCATGTCTGGAGAGGAAGTAGAGTTAATGCCTGGAGGACAGTGACACTTCTTCAAATCTCAAGAATCTCTGAAACATGCTCTTCATGACTCAAAAAATTAGAAAATTCCTCACTCAGCAAAACTTCTGCATCCCTTACCACCAGAAACAGAAAGGAACTACTCACCTGTTTCACGGCTGCTCTGAAGGCTCCTAGGACAGCAGCAGCACCTCCACAATCCCTCTTCATACCTGGCATACAGGTCTACAAAAATATATCAATTCAACTCGCATGCTTATAGAAGTATAATCCAGTAAAATAATTACAAAGACATAAAATATATTGCAAATTTATAATGTAAAGATTATTTTTTAATCTTCTGTGGTTAGTAAGTTCTTCACTGTACTAATTATATTGTGCAATTTAACTATATTGGTGCTCATCACTTTTTTGAATACAACCTTAAAAAATTCAGATTAAAAGTCATCAACCTGAATAGTCATAACTTGACGCACTCACTGTTTCAGCAGGACTGTTGTTAATTTTTCATTAGATTAAAATTGGTAAACTATGGCATTTAACCATGTTCAAATATGCACACTTGCACATTTTACAGTATTTTTGGTCGTCAATCAGTAAAGAATTTTTGTTGGTATTGCTAAACATAATGCCAAACATAAATTGTTGACACTGAAATGTATCAAAACCCAGACACTAAGGAACTCACATATACTGGCTAGTTTATAAATCTGTGTTACAGTATTGGGTATGCAAGTCACAGCCTCAAATTTGTTTCCTCTAAATTGTATGGAAACAAAATATATTGGATTTTATCTTACATACATAGCTAACTTTGAATTCATAAAAGACTGAATGTTCTGCAATTGGTACATTGGATCAAATTTGTTCACATTGTACAGTATTAGGTCTAGTGTGAGAGTGATCAGCAAAGGTAAGAACAGATAAACAGGAAAGCTATATCACCTTTGATTTGATGCTAAGGCCACCAGTGTCATAAACAATACCCTTGCCAACCCAGGCTATAGTTTGTGTAGCATCCTCTGGAGTGTAACTAAGTATCGCAAGAATAGGTGGGCTCACAGCAGCCTTTCCAACTCCGTAGATACCTGAACAACATAAATACAAATCAAATGAATACTTGTGAAAAGATCGTAAACAGATATTGTAAGGGTCCAATTACAATGAACTTCGTAGTGAAGATTTCAATTCACACTTAACACACAGTTTGACTATGTATTCAAGGAGCCGAGGAATAAAATGTTAAACTGGAACACACTACGGCTAACCACACTAACATTATTTTTAATCAATTCAATCACAGAACATAGGTATCACTAAGTCAGCATCTATTGCTTATTCTATTAAGCAGGTGGTGGTGAGTTGTCTTCTTGACGGTGAGCGGCATGCTAAGCCATTTCAGAGAGCAGTTAAAAGTCAACCACAACACTGTGGGTCTGTAATTAGAGGTCAGATTTGACTTACTGTCAAGAAAGGACTGTAGATTTCCTTCCCTAAGAACACTTTAGTGAATCTGATCGATTTTACAAAATACATATAAATGGTCTTCTTTATTGGTTACTAGCATTTTATTCCACATATATTTAGTTAACTGGATTTAAATTCTCCAGTTGCTGTGGCAAGACTTGTGTCTGAATCATTAGCCAAGGCCTTGGATGACTGGTATTGTGATGTAACAATTATGCTCACATTCCCTAATGGTGTAATTCCAATATTACAACAAGTTACATAAACTTGTGGCAAAGAATACTTAATCCTGGAAACAGGAAGGTTAATCATTGAAAAACATATAGAACACATTTAAAAGTTTATCTTAAGTACAAAATTGAATATAGAAAAGATATTTAAACAATATAATTTTGGTCTTTAAAAACATCAGTTACTACATAATAGATACCTCCAAATCCCTTGCGATTAAGTTCCTCTCCACGGATAACAGTGGGAATAATGCCCAGCTCAGATCCAACAAGTTCAATTTCCTAGCAGAAAAGAAAACATTGTAAATAAAGTATTCAAAATAAAAAATAATTTTAAGCTGAAGATGTATGTGAGATACTATATGTGACTGCAACAATTTTAGTCAAATCAATGTTAGTCACCTTATTCTCCAGGGCCTAACTGAACATCATTTTTAAAACATTATATATTCCTCACAAAAAGTCCTGGAGAAACTCAGCATCTGCCAATGGAGAAAGAAACACTGACTTAACATTTGAGTCCATTATAACTTTTTCTTGCAACTCTATTTCTCCAACACTTCCTGTTATTATTTCAGCTCTCTAGTATCTACAGTACTTTCCTTTTATTGAAACATTGATTACTTAATTGAATTAACAGTAATTGCTGTAATAAAATTAAAACAGGTCATGGCTACGGATTGTAACTAAGAAGCACAGCATTTCTACATCAGGCTAGAACAACAGAGCTCCAATAACGAGTGATGGACTCAACCAAAAGCCACTATCTAGCAGCTAAGACAAACAGATACATTTCTAAAAACAGCTAACACTTACAAGTTGATAAAGGAAATTCATAGATTAGTAATAAGCAGAAAAATATTTACAAATTATTTAAAGTAACCCTTCATAACTTACATGTTATTTGGAATTGCAATAGCTACAATCCAGTACTACCCTCTATCAATAAGATACAACTAACTGAAGTTGCAACCTCAATGCATGCACAAATCATATGCTGCTAGATCAGAACTTACCCATTAAGCGTATTCATCTCACTCAATTTATAAGCCGGTTTGGAGAATTATGAGAAACACAATGTTAGACATTTGTCTATGGAATTGAAAGATTGTACTTTCAAGCTCCATTCTAGGAACTCAAAACAAAAACAAAACTAACACACCAGTGCAGTACTGAAGGACTGACGAACCTGACAGAAGTATTTCAGGTTAAATCTGCTCCGTCCAGAAAAGAAGACATGATATTGAAGAAGAGCAAGTGACTAGCCAAAATTTAGACCTCAACCACTATTGTTATCTCAGTGTTGCTCATTGAAGACTGCTTTATGCAAAATGGGTGCTTTTCATAGATTACAATATTGACATTTCAAAATTATTCATTGACAGCAAAATGCTTTAGGATATCTTGGAATTGTGATAGGCGCAAGGTAAAGATGGGTACTTTGCCTATGTTTTTTCACATTTCATATTTTTCCTGACATCCTTGAACTGTTACAGTAGATATACTTACATTCTGAATGTAGTAAATAGATTGCAGCATTTCAACGAGGCAGCTACTTCTCAAGGATGACTATGGATAGATAATAAATGCTGACCAGCCAATGAAGCCCATATCCCATAGATAAATTTTTAAAAAGTTAAAGAAAAACATGCTGCAAAAACAAAATTGGATCCCAGCAAATTAACCATCAAGTGGAGAATTTTGTTTTCTCCAAGTAGCCCACCCTGATGACAATGGAAAATTGTAAGATATAGCAAACCATGATGTTCAAGCAGGTAAACGTTATCCTTGCATACTCTGTTGAAGCATTGGATACTGAGTGGGGAAAGGCCAGGCAGGGAAGGTATTATAGCAAAATTCACCCAAAACTAAAGTTCAACATATGGAGAAAGTGAGGAAGGCAGATGCTGGAGATCAGAGTCGAGTGTGGGGTGCTGGAAAAGCACAGCAGATCAGGCAGCATCCGAGGAGCAGGAGAATCGATGTTTCATCAAGCTTATGCCCAAAACATCGATTCTCCTGCTCCTCAGATGCTGCCTGACCTGCAGTACCACACTCTCGACTCTGAAGTTCAATATATGGCAAATTCACTTTAGGTCAAGATATTTATGCTACTGGAAATATGACTAGCATATCTCATATGTGACTAGCATATTACAAACAAAAACCATTGTGTGTTGCTCATTATCACTTATAGATCTTAAAAAACTCAGTGTGGTCAAAAACCTGATGCTTTGGCTTTTAACATCAAGTGGAAGAACAGAGAAAAATGTCTTGAATCAGGTTAGCTATTATACTCATAACAAATCACATATGCTCACCGCAAGGAAGTCATCTGTATTCATCTCATTGCAGGGTGTATCCACAATGCGAGCAGCTAGTCGAATGCCTTCAGCAACATTTAACAGACACTATGGAGCAATGGAAATCCATCATGACAATCATCACTTATACCCGAATAATAAGTGATTTTATCAGCAATATAACCAAAATAGCAAGGGATTCATGGTGTGGTTGCTGTGTTCATGCCTTTGAGCCAGAAGGACTGGACTCAAGTGCCCCACCGCCACCAACATCGTGTCATAATATGCCTGAGCAGTTTGATGAAAAAAGTACAATCTAAACAGGTAACATTCCTCTATGGGGGGCGGGCGGTGTGGGGGGGGGGGGGGGGGGGGGGGGAGGCTGGGGAGGCAGGGAGGTGGAGTGGAACAATAGTCTGAACTTAAGAATCTGAGGCAACTCAGATACCATAAATGTTTCCAGTAATCAAGATGTGGTCTCATCAATGACTTTAAATTAAGGATGCCCTTTAGTTATATGTTCAATTCCTCTGGCAGTGAAGAACAACAATCCACTTGCTATAATTACTTGCTGTACCTGCACTTAACCTTTTGCAATTCATGCAACAGATCACATAGATCACTCTGCATCTTGGAAGTCTGCAGGCACTCTCAGTTTAGGTTTCTGTTTATTCTTTCTGCCAAAATGATTACCTTGTCAAAACAGTACACTCCATCTGCCTGATTTTTGCTCACTCAATCTATGTACATCCATCTGCAACCTCATGCTCTTGTTATAATTTACTTTCCCACCTACCTGCAAATTTAATTACCATGCTTTTATTTCCCTGATAATTTGAGGTCCCAGCACCAGTTCCTGCAGGACCTCACTTGTTACATCCTTCAATCAGATCATAATCCGTTTATACAAGCTTTAACAACGCTAGCATCTTACCCTCCTCTCAATACCATGTGTTCCTAATTTGCCGAAAAACCTTTGATGCTGAACTTGTTGAATACCTTCCGGCAATCTATAGTGTTGTACATCCGCTTATCAACAGCACATGTTACTTCTTCAACAAACTCCAATCAATTGGTAATATTTAAGTCATACTGATTTCAAAAATCAGCACTGAGTGCCAGTAGCACAGCTTTGTTGAAATAAACATTCGAAGTGAGGTAAAGATCAAGTAAATAAATGATACCCTAGTGGTAAGATAACTGTAGAAGCAATATTGGAGCACTGCTGCATTACAATTACATTGCAGGCAGACAAAAAATTTTAAAAAGGGAAAGCTAGTTTGAATTTTAATACATAGGTGCACCATAATATATAAAAATAAACAAAATGATGTTGAATTTGTACCAGGTGTTCCTCAGAGAGTTGCACTGCATGGTCTTTCAGCCTGAGGTCCCCAGCATCACAGGTAGGAATCTTCTAATTCAACACACTCCAGGTGATACGAAGAAACAGTTGAAGATGTTGAAGAGTGCAGAAGCAAAGCTCTAGCCACCGTACTGAAGATTGGGCTGCAAAATTAGCTACACGGCTAGCCCAATGTTCGTTGTTCCACGTTAGCTACAACACTGACATCTACCTGACAACAGAAAAATTTGTCCAGGTATGTTCTGGACAAGCAGGATGAATCCAACACTGACAATTACTGCCCTATCAGTTTACTCTAATACTTCAAAGTGATGGGACTGTCAACAGTGCTCAGCAAAACTCAAGTCAACGTATCAAAAAGAGCAGTGCTGAAAAAGTACAGCCAGCATCTGAGGTGCAGGAGAGTCGACGTTTTGAGCATAAGCTCATCATCAGGAATATGTGTGTGTGTGTGTGTGTGTGTTTGTGTGTGTGTTGGGGGGGGAGCAAGGGAGCTGAGAGATAAATGTGAGGGGGGTGGGTCTGGGGGTTGGTGGCAGGAGGGGGAAGGTGGCTGGGAATGAGATAGGTAGATGAAGGTGGGGGTGATTGTGATAGATCAGAGTGGAGGGTGGAGCAGATAGGTGGTAAGGAAGATGGACAGGTAGGACAGTTCAAAAGGGTTGGATCTGGGATAAGGTGGCGTGAGGGGAGATCTGAAAACTGGTGAAATTGACATTGATCCAGTGTGGTTGGAGGGACCCAAGCCAGAAGATGAGGTGTTCTTCCTCCAGGTGTCAGGTGGATAGAATTTGGTGGTGGAGACGGCCCAGGACTCGTGTGTCCTTGTCAGAGTGGAGGGAAAGTTAAAGTATTCGGCTACAGGACGCGGGGGTTGATTCTGCAAGTTGGCGTCCTGTCTCCACAATGTACAGGAGAAAACATCGAGAGCAATGGACACAGTAGACAAGGTGTTTGGCGGTGCAGGAAAATTTCTGCCGAATGTGAAAGGATCCTTTGGGGCCTTGATGAAGGTGACAGGCAAGGTGTGGGTGCAGGCTTTTCACCTCTTGTGGTGACAAAGGAAAGTGCCGGGAGCGAAGAGTGGATTGGTGGGGGCCATGGACCGAACAAGGGAGTCGCGGAGAGAATGGTCTCTGTGGAATGCTGAAAGGGGTGGAGAGGGAAATATATCTCTGGTAGTGGGGTCTAACTGTAGGTGGCGGAAAGGGCACAGGATGAGGCGTTATCTCCGGAGGTTGTTGGGTGGAGGATGAGGACCGGGGGGTGTGGGGGTGGGGGTTCTATTCTTGCTGCCACTGGAGGGGTGGGATTCAATGGCAGAGGTGTGGGAAGTGGATGAGATGTGCTAGAGGACATTATTGATGTGGGAGGGGAAATTGTGGTCCTTGAAGCAGGAGGCCATCTGGGATGTTCTGGAGTGGAACTGGTCCTCCTGGGAGCAGGTGCAGCAGAGGCGGAGGAATTGGGAGTAAGGGATAGCATTTTTACAGGAGGGAGATGTGAGGAGGTGTCATCCAGCTGGCCATGGGAGTCAGCAGATTTAAACTAGACATTCGTGTTGAGTCGGTTGCCGGAAATGGAGATAGAGGGGTCCAGGAAGGGGAGGGAGATGTCAGAGATGGTCCAGGTGAATTTGAGGTCAGGGTGGAAAGTTTTTTTTCTTTGGAGAGAAGAACACCTCATTTTCCACCTTGGAACCCTTCAACGACTTGGGATCAATGTCAATTTCACCAGTTGCCTGATCTCCCCTCTCCTTATCTTATCCCAGATCCAACCTCCCACTCGACAGCACCCTCTTGAACTGTCCTACCTGTCCATCTTCCTTCCCACCTATCCACTCCGATCTATCACCATTACCCCCCACTTTTACCTACCTATTGCATTCCCAGCTACCTTCCTCCCCAGCCCCACACCCCTCCCATTTATCCCTCAGCATCCTTGGGACACCCCACATTCCTGATGAAGAGCTTATGTTCAAAACATTGACTCTCCTACTCCTTGATTGCTGCTTGACTGGCTGTGCTTTTCCAGCACGAAACTTTTTGATTATCATCTCCAGCATCTGCAGACCTTACTTTCTCCTATTTATATAAAACATAAGTTTAAAAATTCCAAAACATACAGGGAGCTACAATCCCATTAATCTTAAAACCCTCCCTTGCAGTACTCACATTTGAGAGAATTCCCTCCTTTATCTATAGGGTTTAGTTGAAATCTGGTTTTCATTCCTAGCCTTGAGAAGCTAATAGCCTCTTCCTTCCTTGAGTCTTCAAGTAAATGACACACTTTCACGGCTTCAAATAATGCCTTCAGGGTATTAACCAACCACTTCCAATTTGAACTCTCAAACTAATCACTTAAATTAAAGTAACGTATTCCTTAGCAGTTCAAAATCTCCCTTTTTCAGGAGGAAATGTCTTACACATCCAACTTCAAGGACTACAAACTGCCAACCCTAATAGGCTTTCTTTAAGCCATAGGTGCTTCTCCTTAGCCAAAAGAAATCAAGAATCTTCTACCTGAAACTCAATGCACAAGCTTTACTCTATCTATACATAAAATTTACCCAAGGAAAACACAACCTCATTTCTCTGCATAAGATGTCTCTCTTATACTGTGTTTTAAAAGAAATCATTGTGGCTACAGTTAAATCCCTTTGTAAACAGACCAAACCCACATCATATTAAAGGTAGTTCAGAATCCAAGCTCTAACATAAGTGATATTAAAATACAAATAAAGCACACACCTCACAGCAGAAATGGGTACAGGGTAAACTCTCCACTAGCATTACCTGCGAATCTCCCATTATCAACAATCTTGCAGTGAATGTTGACCAGAAACTGACTGCATCAGCCATACAGATAGTGAGGCTAATAGAGTAGTCAGAGACTAGGAATTCTGCAGTGACTAACTCACTTTCTATCTCCCATTACCTCTCCACCATCTCAAGTCACATTGCAATGGATTACTTTCCACTTGCCTCAACGGATGCAGCTCCAATAGCAGTCAAGGAGCTTGACACCATCCAGGACAAAGCAACCCACTTGATCTATCGCCTTTAATGTACACTTTCTTCACCACCAATCCTCAGTGGCAAGTGTGTATTACCTACAAGATGCACTGCAGTAACTCAAAGCTTCTTCTACAGAACCTTCCAAACCTGAAACCTTTAATACCTTGAAGGACAAGGAAAGAAAATGGTCGGGAACACCATAACCTGCAAGTTCCCCTCAAAGCTATTCAAAGGCTGAGGAGCTACCTGATTTAAATTTACAAAATTATTGGAGACATACATATAATGGATAGAGAGAGTCTTTTGCCCAGGGTATAAATGTTTAACTGTCCTTCACTTTCATCGGGTCAAAATCCTGGTATCCTTCTCTTTTGAGTCTGAGAGACAGTCTCTAAACCTCAAAGACTGCAGCAGTCTGAGAGAAGTCTTCAAGATATTAACACGAAAAGACAGGGTGGATAAAGTATCTCTACTGGCTGGGATTCTAGAACCAAGGGACACAAACTGACAATCAGGGTCAGACTGTTCAGGAGAGATATTAGGAAACACTTCTACACACAAAGGGTGATTGAGGTTCAGAACTTCCTTCCATAAAAGGCAGTGGATACAGGACCAGTGTTAAATTTAAATCTGAGATAGATTTTTTAATGCAAAGGAATTAAGCGATATTGACCAAAGTATACAGAGTTAGGCCACAGATTAGCCATGATCTCACCAAATGCTGGAATAAGGTCAAGGGGATGAATGGTCTAATTCTGGTCCTATGTTTCTAGTTAAAGTCAGCATCAGCATCTCACCACTACTACTACCATCTCCAGAGCAATTAGCTTGGGCAAAGAATGCTGGTCTAGATAGTGATGCTCACATCCTTTGTATGAAGAAAAAAATGTTCGATGCAACAAGCCTGTAAATATTAGAACCTCTGAAAGGGCATAGCAAAGGTCTATTACAATGATAGCAGCAATGAGAGGCTACAAAGAAGAAAACAGCACAGGAATTGGCCTTCTGTCGCACCAAGCCTGTGCCAACACATGATGCTTTTCTAAACTGAACGCCTTTTGCCTTTGCATGGTCCTTATCCCTGTTTTCCCTGCCTTTTCACATATCTATCAAGAGGTCTCTTAAATAGTGTCATAGAGTCATAGAGATGTACAACACGGAAACAGACCCTTCGGTCCAACCCATCCATGCCGACCAGATATCCCAACCCAATCTAGTCCCACCTGCCAGCACCCGGCCCATATCCCTCCAAACCCTCCTATTCATATATCCATCCAAATGCCTCTTAAATGTTGCAATTGTACCAGCCTACAACACTTCCTCTGGCAGTTCATTCTACACACATACCACTCTCTGCGTGAAAACGTTGCCCCTTAGGTCTCTTTTACATCTTTCTCCTCTCAGCCTAAACCTATGCCCACTAGTTCTGGACTCCCTGACCCCAGGGAAAAGACTTTGTCTATTTACCCTATCCATGCCCCTCATAATTTTGTAAACATCTATAAGGTCACCCCTCAGCCTCCGACGCTCCAGGGAAAACAGTCCCAGCCTGTTCAGCCTCTCCCTACAGCTCAATCCTCCAACCATGGCAATATCATTGTAAACCTTTTCTGAACCCTTCCAAGTTTCACAACACCTTTCCAATTGGAAGGAGACCAGAACTGCATGCAATATTCCAACAGTGGCCTAACCAATGTCCTGTACAGCCGCAACATGACCTCCCAACTCCTGTACTCAATACTCTGACTAATAAAGGAAAGCATACCAAACACCTTCTTCACTATCCTATCTACCTGCGACTCCACTTTCAAGGAGCTAGGAACCTGCACTCCAAGGTCTCTTTGTTCAGCAACACTTCCTAAGACCTTACCATTAAGTGTATAAGTCCACCTAAGATTTGCTTTCCCAAAATGCAGCACCTCGCATTTATCTGAATTAAACTCCATCTGCCACTTCTCTGCTCATTGGCCCATCTGGTGAAGATCGCTGTCCACTACACCTCCAATTTTAGTGTCATCTGCAAACTTAACAACTGTACCTCTTATGCTCACATCCAAATCATTTATGTAAACGACAAAAAGTTGAGAACCCAGCACCGATCCTTGCGCCAATCCACTGGTCACAGGCCTCCAGTCTGAAAAACAACCCTCCACCAACACCTTCTGTCTTCTACCTTTGAGCCAGTTCTGTATCCAAATGGCTAGTTCTCCCTGCATTCAGTGAGATCTAATCTTGCTAATCAATCTCCTGTGGGGAAACCTGTCGAATGCCTTACTGAAATCCATATAGATCACACCTACCACTCTGCCCTCATCAATCCTCCTTGTTACTTCCTCAAAAAACTCAAATCAAGTTTGAGACATGATTTCCCACACACAGAGCCATGTTGATTATCCCTAATCAGTCTTTGCCTTTCCAAATACATGCACATTCTTTTCTTCAGGATTCCCTCCAACAACTTGCCCACCACCAACATCAGGCTCACTGGTCTATAGTTCCCTGGCTTGTCCTTACCACTCTTCTTAAACAGTGGCACCACGTTAGCCAACGTCCAGTCTTCAGGCACCTCACCTGTGACTATCGATGATACAAATATCTCAGCAAGAGGCCCAGCAATCACTTCTCTAGCTCCCACAGAATTCCCGGGTACACCAGATCAGGTCCAGGGGATTTATCCACTTTTATGTGTTTCAAGACATCCAGCACTTCCTCCTCTATAATTTGAGCATTTTGCAAGGTGTTACCATCTATTTCCCTAGAGTCTATATCTTCCATATCCTTTTCCACAGTAAATACTGATGCAAGATACTCATTTAGTATCTCCCCTATTTTCGACGGGTCCACACAAAGGGCGCATTGCTGATCTTTATGGGGCCGTATTCTCTCCCTAGTTATCCTTTTGTCCTTAATATATTTGTAAAAACTCTTTGGATTCTCCTTAATTCTATTTGCCAAAGCCATCACATGTCCCTTTTTGCCCTCCTGATTTCCCTCTTAACTATACTCCTACTGCCTTTATACTCTTCTAAGGATTACTCGATCTATCCTGTCTATACCTTACATATGCTTCCTTCTTTTTCTTAACCAAACCCTCAATTTCTTTAGTCATCCAGCATTCCCTATACCTACCAGCCTTCCCTTTCACCCTAACAGGAATATACTTTCTCTGGATTCTTGTTATCTCATTTCTGAAGGCTTCCCATTTCCAGTCGTCCCTTTACCAGCGAACATCTGCCCCCAATCAGCTTTCAAAAGTTCTGGCCTAATACCATCAAAATTGGCCTTTCTCCAATTTAGAACTTCAACTTTTAGATCTGGTCCATCCTTTTCCATCACTATTTTAAATCTAATAGAACTATGGTCGCTGGCCCCAAAGTGCTCTCCCACTGACACTTCAGTCACCTGCCCTGCCTTATTTCCCAAGAGTAGGTCAAGTTTTGCACCTTCTCTAGTAGGTATATCCACATACTGAATCAGAAAATTGTCTTGTACGCACTTAACAAATTCCTCTCCATCTAAACCCTTAACACTATGGCTGTCCCAGTCTATATTTGGAAAGTTAAAATCCCCTACCATAATCACCCTATTATTCTTACAGATAGCTGAGATCTCCTTACAAATTTGTTTATCCATTTCCCCCTGCCTATTGGGAGGTCTATAATACAAGCAAATAAGGTTATCATCCCTTTCTTATTTCTCAGTTCCACCCAAATAACTTCCCTGGATGTATTTCCAGGAATATCCTCCCTCAGCACAACTGTAATGCTATCCCTTACCAAAAACACCACTCCCCCTCCTCTCTTGCCTCCCTTTCTAACCCTCCTGTAGCATTTGTATCCTGGAACATTAAGCTGCCAGTCCTGCCCGTCCCTGAGCCACATTTCTGTAATTGCTATGATATCCCAGTCCCATGTTCCTAACATGCCCTGAGTTCATCTGCCTTCCCTGTTAGGCCACTTGCATTGAAATGAATGCAGTTTAATTTATTAGTCCCACCTTGTCCCTGCCTGCCCTGACTGACTCACTTCTGTTCTCAACTGTATCAGTCTCAGATTGATCTCTTTCCTCACTATCTCCCTGGGTCCCACCTTACTAGTTTAAATCCGCCCTAGCGGCTCCAGCAAATCTCCCTGCCAGTATATTAGTCCCCTTCCAATTTAGTTGCAATCCGTCCTTCTTGTACAGGTCACTTCTACCCCAAAAAAGATTCCCATGATCCAAATGTTGCTATTGTATCTGCTATTGTACCTCCTTTGACAGTTGTTATGGACTATGCCAGACCACTCAAAACATTCTTAGCAGGCAGCTCAGACTATAACTTTGCAATTTGTTTCAATAAGTGTAGTGAAAATTACCCAGATTAAGTTAGCTCGGATGACTACTAGATTTTAAAACAGACAAAAATGTATTCACAAAATTAAACAATGAACCACAAAGAGCAGAATAAACAACCCCTACAGAACTCAAATCTATCCAAAATAGAATTAATTATGCTCTTCCTAATATACACAACGGTCCCAATAAGCAAACTCCCTTTAAAAACCAGAATAAATGGAACACATGCTTAGAGGTTGAAGTTGAAGGGCAGAAAGAGAGAGAGTTTCCTCACCAGCTCCCTGCTGAACTTCCAACCAATTCAAGACTGAATGTAAACTGCTCATTCAGCTCACTAGAGAGCTGACCACTCACTTTCTTTGTATAGGTCACTTCTAAAACATGACCACTTTGGCCTGAAGTTTCATCTGTTTAGATATAAACAAAAGGCCTCTCAAAAACCTTTTGACCTCTGTACCAAACCAGACTGATTGGAACCCAGCTAGGTTTATTACCCCTCTGAAAAAAAATCAAGAACAGAATCTCCTTAAGCCAAGGAACAACTTTTCAAAGAAAAAAGGGACAAGCTTTCTGACACCGTGCATTCCAAGCACTTACCAACTTCTGTTAAAATACTTGCCTCTCATATCTCCTTTAAACTTTTCTCCTTTTACCTTAAACCTATGTCCCCCAGTAAATAATACTTCTACCCTGAGAAAAAGACTCCATCTATCCATATCTCCCATAATTTTGTAAACTTCAGTCAGATTGCTTCTCAGCTTCAGACATTCAAGTAGAAATGAACCAAGTTTGTCTAATCTCTCCTCATAACTAATACCCTCCACACTAGGAAACATACTGGTAAACCTTTTCTGTACCCTTCCAAAGCCTCCATATCCTGGGGTTGTGTGATGACTAGAACTGTACACAATATTCCAAATATTGCCTAACTGAAGTTCTACACAGCTGTAACATGACGTGCCAATTTTTAAACTGAACTCTATGCCCTGACCGAAGGCAACTAGCCACATACCATCTTGGCTACTTTATCCACTTATATTACCACTTTCAGGGAACTGTGGACCTGCATGCCGAGATCCCTCTGTATGTTAATGCTTGTAAAGATCTGTCATTTACTATATACTTTCTTACATTTCGACCTTTCAAAATGTGTCACCTCATATTCATCTGGATTAAATTCGATCTGCTATTTCTCCACCGAAATCTCCAACCCTTCTCTATCCTGCTGTATCCTCTGGCAATCCTCCTCGCAATCTGCAGTTCACCAAAGCTTTGAGTCATCTGTAAACTTTATCAGACCACCTACATTCTCCTCCAAATCAATTACATATATTACAAACAACAAGAATTGTAAGTACTGATCCCTGTGGAACACCATTGGTCACAGACTACATTATTGAAGAAGAGCTCCAAAACACATTTTTTAAAAATCATCCTTCATTGTTCCAGTGAAGAAAATGGTGAATAATTAATAGTATTCAAAGTCGTCAGTATTTTCAGAGTTAAAGATTGTTTCCAACTGACTGCATTACTGTAATGTGTGTAAACTTTCATAAGTTCTCACTAGAAGGGCAATGTCAAAAATTCAAAGTCTTTTTCCATAGAGGTAGTACTCACAGATGCGTGATAAGCCAGATGGCTCCTGCTGTGTTGTAATTGCTAAAATGTTATGATGGAAAGCTGCTCACTGTATTAGTGCCAGAGTGCCCAGTCATCCAAGATCATTACCAACTTCTATGAGCTAAATGGCATCCAATTCATACAAATGTAAGCCAACTACACAGAATGTAAGGAGACAATAAAAACAAATACTAAATATAATTTAGCAAGTACATAATGTGCAATCCTCTCATCATTGTGCTAAAACTTACCGTAAGCATAGATTCACTAAGTGGATTGGTATTCTCTCCAACTAGAATAAATTCTACCGAAACAGTGAGTTTCTCTCCTTGTTCCAGCAAGCCAGTGCACCGAGTGAACAGGGGAAATGCCCTTGCTACTGCACAAGCTGATGCGAAAATCTCCGTGTATTCACAAACGAGCTGTAATAAAATTTTAATCACAATATTAAAATATTTTAAAAGTGCATTAAAATCTATTAAGGATATCCAAATCCAGTTATTTCTAGAAATTAAAATATTGTCGCTGTCCCAGAAAATCAAAACAGTACCTCAGACTTTATGTTGAGTTAGGTGACGAAACTCTTCTGGTTTTGCGGGTCCACTTGCATCATTATTCTTACAAATTGCCATTTATTGTTTTAAGTGGCTAATTATCCCTCTTCCTTTTCATCACTAATGCTGCCAGACCTTCTGTTCTTTTCCAGTTTTTATTTCAGATTTTCAACAACCACAGTATTTTGCTTTTACCTTTCCATTTGTGCCAAAGCAACTTTCTAGCCTCAGCTAGGTAGGATTCCTCAATTACATTTCTAATTATGATTAAGTAAATATTTGTTGTTCTAAATCCAGTGCAGGTTGATAAAAGTAGATATTTTGCAAAATGAAAATAAAATTTTGGCAATACTAATTTTAAATGGGGGTTTTGAGAAACAGAGACAATATCACAACCTTGCTTCAGTCATGCCAACACTACAAACATATTAAATGGTCTAACTTTAAAAAACCAAGGAAGTTCAGTCATTCTTAGCTAGTGAACATTAAAAACAAAATTGAAACAGATTCTTTCCTAATTATTTAATTAACAAAACTAGACTTTGACCCCAGTAACATATATAAAGTGTCAGTATTTAGGATTATTCTATGAGTATGAAAACCGGTCAAAATTTCTCATTTGTTGATTTGAACTTGTGCCACTTACCTTAGTCTATTCTGATCATTTAATGTAAACTATTGCTGCAGATTTATCTTTGTTGTCATATACATAAAAGCTGAAAACAAATATTTCTCATTGTTTACCAGAATCAAGATTTTTGATTTCACAGATTAATCATCTGACCTTTCTCAGTGCTTAATCACAGTAGACCACGTTGTAATCTCAGCCTCAACAATACACTAATCAAGAAATGTTATCATACCATAGTAGATATTAATTCTTTAACTACTACATTTAAATTAATTAGGTCTACTCCAAATTTCTTTTTGTTACATGAACTGCATTGCACATTACTGTGAATGCTCCATATATTTAAGACAGAAGTCGATAGCTTTTGGGGTATTAAGGAATATGAGGATAGTGCACAAAGGCAGAAGATCAGACATGATCTGAGTAAACAGTGGAGTAGACTCGAGGAGCCAAATTGCCTATTCCAGTTCTTATTCTTAATGGAGGCAATGAAATGTTGATTTTTGAACCATTACAGGCATGACTAAAAAAAACATAATATACTTGATTATCATTTTTTGAATTAGAAATTCTATCAGCAGTTTGGCATATTTCAGATACCCAATCAAAACTATGCAGACGCAGAAAACAAGAATCAGGATGCCACCTCCACACTGCTGTCTAATTAAGACATCGAGGATTTTGAAGAAGTAACAAAGAGGATTGATGAGGGCAGAGCAGTAGATGTGATCTATATGGACTTCAGTAAGGCGTTCGACAAGGTTCCCCATGGGAGACTGATTAGCAAGGTTAGATCTCATGGAATACAGGGAGAACTAGCCATTTAGATACAGAACTGGCTCAAAGGTAGAAGACAGAGGGTGGTGGTGGAGGGTTGTTTTTCAGACTGGAGGCCTGTGACCAGTGAAGTGCCACAACGATCGGCCTTCTATCTCTTGTCATTTACGTAAATGATTTGGATGCGAGCATAAGAGGTACAGTTAGTAAGTTTGCAGATGACACCAAAATTGGAGGTGTAGTGGACAGCGAAGAGGATTACCTCAGATTACAAGAGGATCTGGACCAGATGGGCCAATGGGCTGAGAAGTGGCAGATGGAGTTTAATTCAGATAAATATGAGGTGCTGCATTTTGGGAAAGCAAATCTTAGCAGGACTATACACTTAATGGTAAGGTCCTAGGGAGTGTTGCTGAACAAGGAGACCTTGGAATGCAGGTTCATAGCTCCTTGAAAGTGGAGTCGCAGGTAGATAGGATAGTGAAGACGATGTTTGGTATACTTTCCTTTATTGGTCGGAGTATTGAGTATAGGAGTCGGGAGGTCATGTTGCAGCTGTACAGGACATTGGTTAGGCCACTGTTGGAATATTGCGTGCAATTCTGGTCTCCTTCCTATCAGAAAGATGTTGTGAAACTTGAAAGGGTTCAGAAAAGATTTACAAGGATGTTGCCAGGATTGGAGGATTTGAGTTATAGAGAGAGGCTGAACAGGCTGGGGTTGTTTTCCCTGGAGCGTCGGAGGCTGAGGGGTGACCTTATAGAGGTTTACAAAATTATGAGGGGCATGGATAGGATAAATAGACAAAGTCTTTTCCCTGGAGTCGGGGAGTCCAGAACTAGTGGGCATAGGTTTAGGATGAGAGGGGAAAGATATAAAAGAGACCTAAGGGGCAACTTTTTCACGCAGAGGGTGGTACGTGTATGGAATGAGCTGCCAGAGGAAGTGGTGGAGGTTGGTACAATTGCAACATTTAAGAGGCATTTGGATGGGTATATGAATAGGAAGGGTTTGGAGGGACATAGGCTGGGTGCTGGCAGCTGGGACTAGATTGGGTTGGGATATCTGGTCGGCATGGACAGGTTGGACGGAAGGGTCTGTTTCCACGCTGTACATCTCTATGACTCTATGATTCACTTGCAAGCAATTTGATGAAATTTGTTTTCAGTGCATAGAGCTTTTGCATTAAGCAAAGATACTGATGCCATCTGTATCTGAATAACGATAGACCTGGGTAACAGTCAGGCTTCAGCTGGCAAATGGCAAGTAACATTTACACCATGCATGTATCAGGAAATGACCACTCCAACAAGAGAGAATCTAGTCTTCTCATTCTTACATTCAATAGCTTTACTATCGCCGAATCCCCCAGTATCAACATCATGGGGGTTACCTTGGACTAAAAACTGGATCAGCTGCATAACTACAATAGTCATGAGTTGGAGATGCTGGTGTTAAGACTAAGGTCTAAAAAAGCTAAACATCACTATAACCTGGTGTTGTGTGATTTTTAATTAACTACAATGGCTACAGGAACAGATCAGAAGCATGGAAATTCAGTGATAATTAACTCACCTACATAAATCCTTTCACCATTTACAAGGTACACATCTGGATTGTAATGGAATACTCTATGCTTGCCTGAATACTGCAACTCCAACAGTGCACAAGAACCTCAGCAGCAACCAGTATAAAGCAGTTCACTTGACTAGTGTATCCACCATCTTCATGGTCCACTGCCTCCACTCCTAGTGCTCAGTAGCAGCAGTGAGTACCATCGACAAGATGCACTGTTGAAAGTCATCCAAATTTCTTTGACAGTATATTCAAAAACCACATACTAAACCACTTAGAAGGGCAAGACAGGTAGAAATTAAACACTACAAGGTCACACGTCCTGATTTGCATATCCTTTCATTGACAATGTATCTAAGTCATGGCACTTCTTCCCTAACAGCACCGTGGGTGTAACAACACCCACAGAACCCCACCATATTTTTTCAAGGTAAATTAAAGATAGGTAATAATGCTGGCCTAATCAACAATGCCCTATGAAGGTATAAAAAAATTAGTATTGTAAGCCAAAGAACACCAGACAGAAACCCAATGCAATGGGAAAGTACATTAGATGAGGACTTTTACACAGAACTTACCTTCAGACAAAGTTGCTCAAGCACTGAACCTGCCTAAACCTTTCTTTAACAATTCCTACTGCTTTTAAAAATTACAATACTATTAGGAAAGGCATCAGTGATAGGGAGGCTATTGATGATACTGAGCATCATCTATGGTAATTAAGGGAACAAAATTATTGTTTTGGAAAAAAGAATGACTGCAAAGTAAAACCACGAAGCACACAGATTATGCATACAATCCAGCACTACTGTAAAGGGACATCACTTACCACAATGCACTGTTGAGTCGTTCCAGACGAGCAATTGCGAATCAGTCGTGTGAGAAAGTGAGCCGCTGAAGGGCTGTTATGGCGGCTGACTTTAGATGGGAGGGCTGCCACAACAGCATAATTAAGCCAAAGAGAACAGGTATCTATTGGATTGGGATTCAAAGTGCTCAATGCAGCCTGCCAGACCTGAATGACAAACAAGATGTTGTTAAAGTGTAGATTTGGAATGTCAGAGGAAAGAATTACTACTGCACAATCTTGATATGTACTCTGACCAAATTTAACACTTAAAAACAACTGTCTACAGGTGTTCAGCATTTGAGGCTGCAGCAAGTTCCAGAATGTACATGTTACAATCATTGAGAAAACACAAGAAGCCAAAGTTAATCTGGAATGACCAAAGCAACTTGAATCAGAAAAATGTCATTTATAATCATTTAAAAATTACATCAAACATACATTCTAAAGAAATGCTAAGTATTGCCTTTGTCTTAGTGTGGAAACACACTTCTTGATGTGATGCACAGAAAAACAAACCATAAAGGTTCCTAATTCAATTTTTGTCAAATTAACTATTCTCAGCTATTCTGTGTCAGTATTCTTCCCTCCACTTCACCTGACAAAGAAGCAGTGCTCTGAAAGCTTGTGATTTCAAATAAACCTGTTGGACTATAACCTGGTGACGTGCGACTTCTGACCTTGTCCACCCCAGCCTAACACCTGCACCTTCACATCAGTCTCAGCTAGAATTACAGTTGGCGGATTCTGGGTAATCCAAGATGGAGGAGGGGAAAAATTTCTGGCTGTAACAACTGCTCCTTTTTTGAGGTATTTTAGGTTTTGGAGGTGATTTCCTCAAATTCCAAGAGCAGCAATTACTGTTTTATATGTTGTTGCATTGTTTTGGAAAAAAATGTCAAAACAACAGCAGTTTTAAAAGGGAGAAGTACAGACAAAAGAAGCACATAGTGAGGTCATTGCAGGAGAGAGAGAGAGAGAGAGAGAGAAAGAAAAAACCTGCACAGTTAATGCCTTTGCTGTTTGAATTCATGTATCGTTGGACATCGGAGTGCATCTGGGAAAATTAACAAACAGCGAAATTCACAACTGATCTTGGAGGAACTGTTGGGCGAAGTTCACAGCATAGAATCAGATAAGTTAATCGTTGTTTTAAGTGTGGCCTACAGAGAATCTGCAGTAGTGAGTAGAGTGCATTCTTTCTTGATTATGTTTCTGGAGATACACCTCTTGATTAAACTTTAAATATAAGTCATAACTATTAATTTACACTGGGGCAATGTTTTAGAGGAATTAGACGGTGGTAATTTCCGGGTCTGTAGATTGTGAAGGAGCAAAAATGGCCTTTAATAGAGTGATATGTACTTCTTGTCAGATGTGGGAGTTTAGGGTTACTGCGGATCATATCTGACATAAATGCTGTTGGCTGCGGATCTTATCAGATCGAATGGATTGGTTGGAGAGACAGTGAGAAGCAATGAGGAATTTCCAACAGCAACAGTATGTGATGGATGGCAGTTATAGGAAGGGTGGGGGGGGGGGAGAGAGTCTCAGATACAGTCACACACATGGTTAAGTCCAGG
The DNA here is from genome assembly GCF_047496795.1 of Chiloscyllium punctatum. NCBI lineage: Eukaryota > Metazoa > Chordata > Chondrichthyes > Orectolobiformes > Hemiscylliidae > Chiloscyllium > Chiloscyllium punctatum. Next base: position 17,499,602 of record NC_092743.1, read on the forward strand.
AAAGGTAGGAGAGGTAGGCAGCTAGTGCAGGAGTCTTTTGTGGATAAACCTATTTCAAACAGGTATGCTGTTCTGGAAAATGTAGGGGGTGATGGATTCTCAGGGGAACATAGCATGAACAGCCAAGTTTCTGTTTCTGGTATTGAGACTGGCTCTAGTGCAACAAGGGTTCCAAGAGATCAATTGTGTTAGGAGATTCTCTAATCCGAGGTACAGACAAACATGGCCAGCAGCAAGAAAGCAAAATGGTGTGTTGCTTCCCTGGCACCAGGATCAAGGATGTTTCAGAGAGGGTCAGAATGTTCTCATGGGAGGAGAGGGACCAGCAAGAGGTCATTATCCACATTGGAACCAAAGATATAGGAAGGGAAAAGGTTGAGATTCTGAAGGGAGATTACAGAGAGTTAGGCAAAATCTAAAAAGGTCCTCGAGAGTAGTAATATCTGGATTACTCCCGGTGCTACGAGCAGGAATAGGAGAGCTGAGGGCAGGAATAGGAGGATAGAGCAGATGAATGCATGGCTGAGGAGCTGGTGTATGGAAGAAGGATTTGCATTTTTGGATCATTGGAACCTCTTTTAGAGTAGAAATGACCTGAACAAGAAGGACGGATTATACCTAAATTGAAAGGGGACTAATATACTGGCAGGGAAATTTGCTAGAGCTGCTCAGGAGGATTTAAACTAGTAAGATGGGGGGAGTGGGACCCAGGGAAATCGTGAGGAAAGAGATCAATCGGAGACTGGTACAGTTGAGAACAGAAGCGAGTCAGTCAGGGCAGGCATGGACAAGGTAGGACTAATAAATTAAACTGCATTTATTTCAATGCAAAGGGGCATAACAGGGAAGGCAGGTGAACTCAGGGCATGGTTAGGAACATGGGACTGGGATGTCACAGCAATTACAGAAACGTGGCTCAGGGATGGGCAGGACTGGCAGCTTAATGTTCCAGAATACAAATGCTACAGGAAGGATAGAAAGGGGGGCAAGAGAGGAGGGGGAGTGGCATTTGTGATAAGGGACAGCATTACAGCTGTGCTGAGGGAGGATATTCCTGGAAATATATCCAGGGAAGTTATTTGGGTGGAACTGAGAACTAAGAAAGGGATAATAACCTTATTGGGATTGTTTTATTAGACCCCCCAATAGGCAGGGGGAAATTGAGAAACAAACTTGTAAGGAGATCTCAGCTATCTGTAAGAATAATTGGGTGGTTATGGTAGGGGATTTTAACTTTCCAAATATAGACTGGGACTGCCATCGTGTTAAGGGTTTAGACGGAGAGGAATTTGTTAAGTGTGTACAAGATAATTTTGGTGGTTGGGGGTGAGCACTTTGGGGCCAGCAACCGTAATTCTATTAGACTTAAAGTAATGATGGAAAAGGATTGACCAGATCTAAAAATTGAAGTTCTAAATTGGAGAAAGGCCAATTTTGATGGTATTAGGCAAGAACTTTCGAAAGCTGTTTGGGGGCAGATGTTCGCAGGTAAAGGGACGACTGGAAAATGGGAAGCCTTCAGAAATGAGATAACGAGAATTCAGAGAAAGTATATTCCTGTTAAGGTGAAAGGAAAGGCTGGTAGGTATAGGGAATAGGTAGGTATAGGGCTAGTAGGTATAGGGTTTGGTTAAGAAAAAGAAGGAAGCATATGTAAGGTATAGATAGGATAGGTCAAGTGAATCCTTAGAAGAGTATAAACGAAGTAGGAGAATACTTAAGAGGGAAGTCAGAAGGGCAAAAAGGGGACATGAGATAGCTTTGGCAAATAGAATAAAGGAGAATCCAAAGAGTTTTTACAAATGCATTAAGGACAAAAGGGTAACTAGGGAGACAATAGGGCCCCTGAAAGATCAGCAATGCGGCCTTTGTGTGGAGCCGCAGAAAATGGGGGAGATACTAAATGAGTATTTTGCATCAGTATTTACTGTGGAAAATGATATGAAAGATATAGACTGTAGGGAAATAGATGGTGCTATCTTGAAAATGTCCATATTACAGAGGAGAAAGTGCTAGATGTCTTGAAACACATAAAAGTGGATAATTCCCCTTGGACCTGATCAGGTGTACCCTCGAACTCTGCAGGAAGCTAGAGAAGTGATTGCTGGGCCTCTTGCTGAGATAGTTGTATCATCGATAGTCACAAGCAAGGTGCCTGAAGACTGGAGGTTGGCTCACGTGGTGTCACTGTTTAAGAAGGGTGATAAGGACAAGCCAGGGAACTATAGACCAGTGAACTATAGACTAGGTGGTGGGCAAGTTGTTGGAGGGAATCCTGAGGAAAAGGATGTACATGTATTTGGAAAGCCAAGGACTGATTCGGGATAGTCAACATGGCTTTGTGCGTGGGAAATCATGTCTCACAAACTTGATTGAGTTTTTTGAGAAAGTAACAAAGAGGATTGATGAGGGCAGAGCGGTAGATGTAATCTATGTGGACTTCAGTAAGGCGTTCGACAAGGTTCCCCACAGGAGACTGATTAGCAAGGTTAGATCTCACGGAATACAGGGAGAACTAGCCATTTGGATACAGAACTAGCTCAAAGGTCAAAGACAGAGGGTGGTGGTGGAGGGCTGTTTTTCAGACTGGAGGCCTGTGACCAGTGGATTGGCACAAGGATCGGTGCTGGGTCCTCTACTTTTTGTCATTTACATAAATGATTTGGATACAAGCATAAGAGGTACAGTTAGTAAGTTTGCAGATGACACCAAAATTGGAGGTGTAGTGGACAGCGAAGGGGGTTACCTCAGATTACAACAGGATCTTGACCAGATGGGCCAATGGGCTGAGAAGTGGCAGATGGTGTTTAATTCAGATAAATGCATGGTGCTGCATTTTGGGAAAGCCAATCTTAGCAGGACTTATATAATTAATGGTAAGGTCCAGGGAGAGTTGCTGAACAAAGAGATCTTGGAGTGCAGGTTCATAGCTCCATGAAAGTGGAGTCGCAGGTAGATAGGATTGTGAAGAAGACGTTTGGTACGCTTTCTTTTATTGGTCAGAGTATTGAGTACAGGAGTTGGGAGGTCATGTTGCGACTGTACAGGACATCGGTTAGGCCACTGTTGGAATATTGCATGCAATTTTGGTCTCCTTCCTATCGGAAAGATGTTGTGAAACTTGAAAGGGTTCAGAAAAGGTTTACAAGGATGTTGCCAGGATTGGAGGATCTGAGCTACAGGGACAGGCTGAACAGGTTGGGGCTGTTTTCCCTGGAACTTCTGAGGCTGAGGAGTGACCTTGTAGAGGTTTACAAAATTATGAGGGGCATGGATAGGGTAAATAGGAAAAGTCTTTTCCCTAGGGTCAGGGAATCCAGAACTAGAGGGCATAGGTTTAGGGTGAGAGGGGAAAGGTATAAAAGAGACCTATGGGGCAACTTTTTCACGCAGAGGGTGGTACGTGTATGGAATGAGCTGCCAGAGGAAGTGGTGGAGGCTGGTATAATTGCAACATTTAAGAGGCATTTGGATGGGTATATGAATAGGAAGGGTTTGGAGGGATATGGACCGGGTGCTGGCAGCTGGGACTAGATTGGGTTGAGATATCTGGTCGGCATGGACGGGTTGTACCGAAGGGTCTGTTTCCATGCTGTACATCTCTATGACTCTAATTGCCACAGTGTCACTGGTGGTGGCAGAGATGGAAAAACTCAGCATTAGCTCCTTCAAGATGGACGCTTTTGAATAATTTCAAAAGGAGATTGCATGATCTTTAAACAGGAAAAGAGCAGGACAGGAGAAACTGACTAGATTGCTATGTCTGTAAGTTAGCTCGCTGAGCTTGAAGGTTTGTTTTCAGACGTTTTGTCACCATACTAGGTAACATCATCAGTGACAAGCTCCAGTGAAGCGCTGGTGGTATGTGCCGCTTCTCTATTTATAGGTTTTGGTTTCTTAAGGTGAATGATTTCATTTCTGGTTCTTTTTTTTTTCAAGGGAAGTTCAACAGGATCTAAATTGATGTGTTTATTAATGGAGTGCTGGTTTAGAATGCCATGCCTCTAAGAATTCTTATGCGTGTCTTTGTTTCGCCTGTCCTAGGATGTGTGTGTTGTCCCAGTCAAAGTGCTGTCCTCCTTTCCTATATGTATGGTAACTAGTGAGAGTGGGTTGTGTCTTTTGGTGGCCAGTTAGTGTTCATGTATATTGGTGGCAAGTTTCCTGCTTGTTTGTTCGGTGTATTTTTTTTTACAATTCTCGCACAGTATCTTGTAAATGACATTAGTTTTGCAGGTGATATCTAATAGATCCTTTAGGTTCATTAGTCATTGTTAAGAGTGTTGGTCAGTTTGTGGGTTACCATGATGCCATGGGATCTGAATAGTCTGGAAGTCATTTCTGATATGTCTTTGATGTAAGGTAATATGCCTATAGTTTTTGGTTGCATTGTGTCTGTTTGGGTTTGCTTCTGAGGAATCGATAGATTGTGTTTATTGGGTACCCATTTTTCTTGAAAATGTTGTATAGATATTTTTCTTCTGCTTTTTGTAGTTCATGGGTGCTGCAGTCTGATGTAGCTCATTGAAATAATGTTTTAATGCAGCTCCGTTTGTGGGTGTTGGATGATTGCTTCTGAAGTTAAGTATTTGGTCCGTGTGTTGTTTTCATTTGTAAAAAATACAACATCAGACAAACTAGCAGGAAATTTGTCACCAGGATACACGAACACCAACTGGCCACCAAAAGTCACGAACTACTCTAACTAGTTTCCATACATACAGACAAAGGAGGACACCATTTTGACTGGGACAACACACATCCTAGGACAGGCAAAACAAAGACATGCATAAGAATTCTTAGTGGCATGGCATTTTAGCCAGAACTCCATCAATAAACACACCGACTTAGATCCTATCTACCTTCCCTTGAAAAAGAACCTGAAATGACATCACCCACCTATCTACCTTCACTTGAAAAAAAAGAGCTAGAAATGACATTGCCCACGTTAAGAAACCAAGACCTATGAATAAGAGATGCAGGACATACCAGCAGCACTTCACCAGACTCTCACTGATGATGTTACCTAGTATGGTGACAAAACATCTGAAAACAAACCTTCAAACTCAGTGAGCTAGCTTAGAGATTTATCATCAATCTGAGCTACAAATCTTCTCAAAATTGATGCCTCTACAGACAGTCAGAATAGACTCAATTATTAGGCTGAATACCATTTTTCCATGTCCTAATGATACTTAAGAATAGCTATCCAGGAATACTGAACCATGCATGATGGGTTCAGATGTCATCTGATACATTTGATAAAACAGATTAACATACTGGAAGTTAAAGATTAAAAGTTCAGAACGAAGTCACATCCCTCTCGACGAATATCAATGAAAATTGGATAGCAAGTAGGCTGGGCTATTAAGGCGGACTGGAAGGAGACGAGGGTGGGCTAGCAGGCCAGATAGAGGGGCCGATCGGCCTCCTCCTACTCCTGAGCCCAAACCACCATTTTGAAGTTACTCACCTCCGGGCTCACTCGGGGCTCCAACTTGCCCTTTATTTGATCCCAGGTGAGTTTTTGCAAGTTTGACAGCTGTCCCACGAGCAACACGGGCCTGGACATTGGGTCCACATCCCCGGCCCTCGCCGTGAACACCAGCTGCTCGCTCACCGACCCTCTGGCACCTCTCATCCCGCCGCCTAAATCAGTTCAACAGCGCCTGCGCACAGCCTGCCCGCCCGCTCTGAACGCATGCGCACCCGCACCACCCCACTGTCATACAATGCAAAGTGCTTGCAGTAGATTGCAGAGTTGTGAAACATTTTTGTCGTTTGCAGGTCCCTTTTTTTATTGAAAAGTTAATTTTGAACAAACCAATCTGGGATAGGTTAGTTATAAACAAATTAGTTGAAACTGGGGTTACAGTACAACATAAGATTTTGCCTCCTGGAAAAGTAAAATGACCTATTTTTTTTCTCTCAGTTCTGCATTTCGTTCACAAAATAGTTACAGCACCAAAGTAGACCAGTCGGCCTTCCATATTTGTGATGGCTCTCTGAAGGTACAGTCCAATAATGTCACACCTGTCTTATCCCCATGACCCAATATTTTATTTACTTTATAGTTAATCTAAATTACTGCCTCCAGCATATTTTCAGTCAGTGCTTATCAACCTGGCCAACTGCACGAATAAGTTTTCCTTTATATCACCATTTTGCCTTAAACCAATTTCCTTAAATCTGTCAGCTTGCATTGATCCCATCCTGTCTAACTAACGATTTTTAACAATTCTACCAAATCTCTCAATCTTCAACAAGGAGAACAGCCTCAACTTGATGAATCTCTTAATGTAACTAAAGTCACTCATCCCAGGATCAATTTTTATCTTTTGACACAGCATTAAGGTAACCAGCACCTGGAGGGCACAATAACAATAACATGCAAGACTAAAATGGAAACTTATTAAATCAAAACATGCTGAAGATGCACCCCAGATCCTGCTGTGCCAATAGAAGTGTGATAGTCTATATTGTGCCAGAAAACACCAAACACTCCTCTCCTGGATACCCAAACATGGAGACAACCACAGAAAAGGGGCAGACACTGGGGTACTACACTGCTCTCCATGCCACATTGCCTCTTAATAGCCACTTTGACCTGCCTCTGAACTGCCTGCCATCCCCATCCAAACAAGCTGCCCCATAGATTAGGAGTACGGGGCTGAAGTGCAAGCAAAAATTTAAAATACTACCTTTAAAAAGCTAAATAGGGGCTGCAAACTAAAATACTCAGTAAACATTAAAAACCATTTCCAGACTCCAAACACTAATGCAGCTCCCCCCCACCCAGTGAACTAACTTGATCTATTATTGCATGAGACTACGAGACCTGATGGACAAAAAACTAAACCCTTATAGAGGGCCCTCCACTAGGATCGTCACTGATGGACGGTTGGAAGTGGATAGTGTGCAGCAGCAGCCCATGCAAGAAACACCTCCATTTTTAAGGGCATGAAGGGAATTTCCCTCATACAGCTCAGATTGCAGAACATTGCATTTGAAAAGTTGGTCTGGTGTACAGGGCAAATATCAAACACAGGCTTACCATACTAAGCTTATTTAATTAAAAATTTCCAATTGGAAACTGGTTTTACTAATGACAACCATGAATTAATTATCATAAAAACCTACCTGATTCACTAATGTGCTTTAGAGAAGGAAATCTGCTGTTATTCATTTCTTCTAAGTGTGTGGATTCATTAAGGTTTTTAATGATCTAAAGACAACTTGTCAATCTTTAGTCCCATTAGTTTTCCTTGTACTGTTTCTCTCGTGATCAACATAGTTTTAAATTCCTCCCTTTTTAACCTCTTAATTTTCTCCTATTCATGGGTTGCCTTTTGTGTTCGTTACTATGATACATTTTCATAAATAATACATTTTCATAGGGTCTGACAGTTTCTTGATTCCCATTACTAGTTTTCCCATTCTCATCCTTGAAAAGACCATAAACATGCTTTGCAACGTACACAATAGACAGGGACATCCATTCTGTTCTAGCTTTTTTTCCCACAGCAAATCATTTACTCAAATGATCTTGGCCAAAATGTAAACTGGTTTCTGTTAATTGCTTTCCTGTGGGTGTTTGGTTTTAACAATTCTGCCTGGATATAAAACAACCATCTTCTCCAGTGTGAAAAGGTTTGAATGGCCCAATCTCTTTTGACCACAAGTAACCAATAATCTTTTAGTAGAGTAATTTATTTCCTTTTGTGCATTCTAATTAAGGAGAATGAAAGGTTACAAACATAACTATTCTTAATGGCTGTGCAATGTACAAAAAAAAACTCAGCATGATATTAGACAGTTTCTATCTGAAAATCAGTCAAGCAAAACTGGCTGAATTCAAGAGTAACTGGATATATAAGGGCCAGACAAAATGAAAAAGCATTATTAAATCAAATGTTTCTCCATTCAAGATGCTCCATTATGTTTTAAACTTGGCCTAGCAAACAACACTGTTCTCAGGGGTCTGTTTAAATTGTGATAAAGATGAGAATCAGCCTTTTATGGCATGCATGAGTAAGCTAAATTATGGCACAAACTACAATATCTTCATTAAAACACATCACTCAAAAAAATTCAGGCAAGTACAATACTTTACTGTAGACAAAGTTCAAAACCTGTATACACAACAAAGCAGCTTTATCATGTTTACACCGTGACATCATTGCCAACACAGAAAGAACATCAACAAGTATTTGTTGGCCCGCTGATCTTATTTTCTCAGTGGCAGCAAGATCAGGAAAGTACTATTTTGTTCCTTTTAAGATACTTAAGTTATCAAGTGATTTGCATCAATATATTCAGTTGTTTCCATAGTGTTGGTTTATATTAAAATGACTAAGGTTGAAAATGCACTTTGAAAAAGCTTTTTGCAAGTTTGTAGTCAAGTCTCATTAACTGACCATTGCCTAAACGTGCATATTAATCACTTGAATTGCTCAAACACATACACATGATAAATCATAAATACTGTAATCCTATTGAACATGTACAAATATTACAACTTTTAAGCATATATTCTCACATCATGGAATAAATTGAAAAGGAACACTTTGATGGTGGCAATATCCAGCCTTAATCATAGAGTACGCTTTTGTTAACTGTGTGCAATAGTATTTCAAAGCTACAACGTTATTCTGTAAATTAATTCTGGATATATTTTTAAACTTCTCCCATTTTATATTTTTTTCAAATTTCTATGTCATTGCTCAAATTCTTGACCCGCCAAAACAAATCTGTTGTACTGGTATAATAAATAAACTGCATTGATTTGGGATCATATGACACGTGTGCATAAGTCTTTAAAAATAAAATGGCAAGGTATCTTTACACTGATTTAAAACCAAATTAAGTTGCACCTTTAAGATTACATTTCCAAAACAAAAAGCACACCTAAGATTATCTAACAAATTATATGTAATGCAGAATTAGACAAATCTAAATGCTGTCAACAAGACTAATGCTTTAATCAATCTGATTCTTGAACCATTCCTATACAAACCAGAATCTTGTTAGTTATAGGTTGGCAGCTAAAGTCAAGAGTCTGGACTGTTTTGAGCTTTGGCCTTCACTTCTAAACAACTGACCCGAAGAAAAATCAAACAAGCGATCTGTCCAGAACTAGCACAGTCCAGAGGAGTACTCATCATCCTCTTCATTAACAGTTGCACTTTCTACAGGTTCTCCAGCTTCTTGTTGCGACTCAGATGACTTCTTTTTTGTTCCCCCTCCAGGGACTCTCAAACTTAGAGAGAGTTTCGCATACTAGAAAAATGCATGAAATAACTTTAGTTACAGAAAATGTTTAAATGCCTAATACAATGACAAAAAATATGTTTCCAATATGCATACAAGTTTGTTTTCCATTAGAAACTGTAATTATGAGTGCTCACCATGCAAGTTTGTCATGAAACACGGAGGTCTGAATGATGCTAGTCACAGCTGGCCACACTTTATCATCAACCTGTTATTGGCAAAGGTTGCTCATAAATCATACAGCAAAATCGTCATGTTATCAGGATCTTATCTGCCAGATGCTTAGTGAACAAGAGATCTATGCTTCCCTTTGTTGGGAAGGTCTGCTGAACCATGTGCCTAATTAGCAGTGACGAGGCATTCCCCTGGAATCAAGATGCCAGTCTCACCCACTGAGAACTATTGGTCAATTAAAGGTCAGCTACGTGCATGTTCAGGACAGGCACAGGAGAATGGGGTGGTTGGTGTCAGCACAACAGACTTCAGAGTCTGAAGGTCACAGAGTGACCCAGAGCAGAAGTAAGTAATGTCAAGAAGGGTTTTGCAACGTGGCAGTGTCAGGGAAGAAGGATGTTCAAAAGCAAGGGCAGAGGACTGGTTTCCAGCAGGCTGTTCCTTCTCAGTGTTGAGTACCTTTGGTCAAAGGGACTACATCTTGCATGCTCTCTACAGCTGAGTTAATATCAAAGGAGTGAAATGAGGCCCTTAACCAGTCATTAATTGCCTATTCCAATGCAAGTTCTCCATTAGAGAGAGGAGGTTTCACTCACACATCAGTTACAGTACAGGAAGTCATTCAGTCTACCATAACTATCTTGGGTCTCTGCAGGAGAAACTTACCTACCTGTACTCCCTTACCATTGTCCCATACTCTTGCAAATATTTTCCCTCCAAATAATTATCAGATAATGATAATTTATCATTAATTTTGGAAGATGTGATTGAATCTGCCTTCATCATGCACAGGCATGATCCTAACCAAACGCAAGTTACAAAAAAATCTTCACGTCAACATTGTTTATTTTGTTAATCATTTTAAACTGGTGTTAAGGTTCTCAATTCTTCCGCCAAAAGGAACAGTTTCTCCCAATCTGTTTAGTCCAGCTCTCTAAAAATACAAAAAAATCAATTTGCTGGAAAAGCTCGGGTCAGGCAGTACATGTGAAGAGAAGCCAGTTAGCATTTTGGGACGAGTGACCCTTCCTCTGTTTGTAGCCAACAGCACCAGTAGGTGGAGCACCATACACTTGCAAACTCATACCAATGAGAAAACCAAAGATCTATGGATCCTGGAAATCAGAAACAAAAACAGAAATTGCTGGGGAAAACAACTTGGCAGGTTTGGAAGCATCTGTGGAGAGACAATGCAGTTAATATTTCAGATCCACTGCCCTTCTCCAGCTGCCAGATCTTCTGATTTTTTTCTTAAATTTGTTTTTGTTCCATACCAATGACAGCTAATTTGGTTCTTCTACCCAGATCAATCCAAATGTTACATGACACCAGGTTATGTCCAATAAGTTTAATTGAAATCACAAGCTTTTGGAGCACTGCTCCTTTGTCAGGCAAAGTCCTCAGACTCAGACTTCAAACACTCATTCTGAAAACATGTATATTTTCAATCTTTTCTCCAAAGAGAACAGTCCAAACTTCTCCAATTCATCCAAACAATTGAAGCTCCATCTCCCTGAAACTATTCTCATAAATCTTTACTTTGCCTAAGTTAAACACAATACTTCAGATGTGACTGAACCAGGGTTTTATATGGATTCATCATAATTTACTTTCTTTTGCATTCTATGTTGCCAATAATAAAGCCCAGGATCTCAATTTGTTTTATCCTGTCCTGCTTCCTTTGAGGATCTGAAATCTAAACACAGGCTGAAGTAATTAGTTGTTGTCAGGAACAACTATATAATACATGCTCTTACTAATACAGACAGCAATAAAATGGCTTCTTAATGCAAATAACATGACAACATGGCTTCTAGGCTGCAAATTGACAATTCTGCTTCAAGCTGCACAAAATGGCTTGATTGACTTAACCACAGTCTGTCTTTACAGAGATTAGCAGACAATGCTTCTTTTACAGCATAGAAATAACTAGACTAGATAAGACATTACTGGCCACCCTAACTGACCTTCAAGTGCAAGTGCAGAGATTAGGTTTGTGAGATAGGAGTACTTGGATGTTGGAAAACAAAGTTGGTTCCCAGGAAATATCATTGGGCTAAATTACTGTCAATAAAACCATTTCGATAAAATTGATTTGTAATTGTTTGAATGTGCTCTGTGATTATGGCCTGTACCTCTCTTAAAAAAAGTATTAATAATGTCTTTATTTTAAGCCATGTGCGCAGTTTCTCAGAGGAACATGGAAATGTTTGACCTCTGTGTTACTGGACAACCTGTGCCCGGCCGAGATTGAATCAAGGGTGAAATCTTGCAAAACCAGACTGAATTGCTAGTGTTTATTGATCGATCGCAGAACTGAGATACCCCTCCCCATGGGTCGAGATCTTCACCTATACGTACATAAAGGACAGGGCATTCTACACAATTTGATACGAAGCAGCAATATAAACTTCAGGATCCAATTTTAAAATTGATTGGAAATACAAAAATATTATTTTTATCTTTCTCATTTGTACATTAATCTTCTTTCGTATCTTCTTCATTGATTGAATTGAGGCACAGTGAAAAGCTTTGTCTTGCGAGCAATACAGGCAGATCACATAGTTAAGTAGCATAGGTAAGTAAATAATAGGTAAACAGGGGCAAAAACAAAAATACAGGTACAGGTGAATGTTAAGAATTTGTGAGTCCATTCAATGTTCTAACAATAGTAGGGTAGAAACTGTTACAAAACCAGCTGGTGAGTGTGTTCAGGTTTCTGTATCTTCTGCCCAATGGTAGAGGTTATAGATAAACATTGGCAGGGTGGGGTGGATCTTTGAGAATGCTAGCGGCCTTTCCTTGACAGCGGGCCTGGTAGATGGATTCTATAGATGGGATGTTGGCCTTTTTGACTGTCCAGAAGGGAGTATGATAAAGTGTGAATATGGTAGCAATGCTAACATTTGGTGCCCATCTGATTGGTGAACCACATTCTTTAACATTGCAGTCAATGTGGTGTATATACATCCACGGTGCACTTAAGAGGAGAATTCTATGTTTTTAACCCAGTAATAATTAAAGATTGTCAATATAGATATGAGTAAAAATGCGACTTGGTGGTGACCTTGCAGATGATGGTATTCCCTTATATCTATAACCTAGAAGAACAAGGCAGCAAAGGTCAGAGGTTTGGACGGTGCCATCATGAAGGTGAATCATTAAGCAATCAAAAGAAGTTGAAGGGTCAATGTAGTTATTTCAGATGATTGCGAACCAATGAAGATTTCAAGGATAAAGAGCAGTGAATTTGAAAAGGAGAATTTTAAAATCAAGCTGATGCTCACTTTGCTTTGTCTTAAGTAACTTTGATATATAAATAGATTACAAGACAAAAGTACAGTAGTACTTTTACTAAATTGAAGGGTATATGAGATGGATGATTTCTAGGTTGTAAAATTTCATATCTTTGATATAGTGTTTAATGAAAAAAATTAGATATTAGAAATGCAATTACAGAATTTCTACACATGTAAACTACAGCATTTATTTTAGCAAGAAATGTATAAGGTCTAAAGGATTGGACGGGAAGATGTTCAGATGCCATCTTCCCTGGCTGCAGAGTCAAGAACTAATGTTACGATGACATGGTCATTTTTAGGCCAAATTTATTTTAAAAAAAGAGGATTGCTCCAGAGACAAAATAATTACAGTTGTTTAAAAAAAATCTGGATGTAACACCGAAAGGTGTCAAGGAAATTTTAAACAGACTGGACAGTTCTCTCGTGACTACAAACATAATAAGGAACTGATAAACCCCTGCTTAAAAGCACGTCACCTCCCTGCAGATTATGGTCCAAACTGCAGACACATTGTGTTTTTCCCTGAAAGAATACACAAGGACATCTAAATCCAGCAAAGAACCAGTTTCAAATCTATTGAAGTGGACAAGCAGGATTGAAAGCTTTCATGTGAACTAAGTTAATTTTAAGCGTGAAGGTCACTGTGAGACCAGATGGGCCAATGGGCCGAGAAGTGGTAGGTGGAGTTTAATTCAGTTAAATGCGAGGTGCTGCATTTTGGGAAAGCAAATTTTAGCAGGACTTATACACTTAATGGTAAGGTCCTAGGGAGTGTTGCTGAACAAAGAGACCTTGGAGTGCAGGTTCAAAGCTCCTTGAAAGTGGAGACGCAGGTAGATAGGATAGTGAAGAAAGCGTTTGGTATGCTTTCTTTTATTGGTCAGAGTATTGAGTACGGGAGTTGGGACATCATGTTGCAGCTGTATAGGACATTGGTTAGGCCACTGTTGGAATATTGCATGCAGTTCTGGTCTCCTTCCTATTAGAAAGATGTTGTGAAACTTGAAAGGGTTCAGAAAGGTTTTACAAGGATGTTGCCAGGGTTGCAGGATTTGAACTATGGAGAGAGGGTGAACAGGCTGGGGCTGTTTTCTCTGGAGTGTCAGAGGCTGAGGGGTGACCTTATAGAATTTTACAAAATTATGAGGGGCATGGATAGGATAAATAGACAAAGTCTTTTCCCTGGGGTCAGGGAGTCCCGAACTAGAGGGCATAGGTTTAGGGTGAGAGGGGAAAGATATAAAAGGGCCATAAGGGGCAACTTTTTCACGCAGAGGGTGGTATGTGTATGGAATGAGCTGCCAGAGGAAGTGGTGGAGGCTGGTATAATTGCAACATTTAAAAAGCATTTGGATGGGTTTATGAATAGGAAGGGTTTGGAGAGATATGGGCTGGGTGCTGGAAGGTGGGACTAGCTCAGGTTGGGATGTCTGGTTGGCATGGACGGGTTGGACTGAAGGGTCTGTTTCCATGCTGTACATCTCTATGACTCCATGTTAACCTTGAATTGCTGAAAACTAATATTAAAAAAAGGAATCCAGTCCAAAATCACCAAAGTCAATGTTACTGGTAACGTCCACTGCAGAATGTTCAACTATTCACTCTTTACAAACAATTCAAAGACTAATCCATATAGGTGTCTTGTTTTAAACTTCCATCTCTTTAGATTGACGACATATTTCTAATTTACATGTACCTAATTTACGGTAATATTTTTTCTCATTTGGTAATTCTTTTTGTTAATTCAAGAAAGCCTGGTCAAATTGACTTCTTTAAAAACAAAGTTCATTTGGGATTGGGAGAAGATATCCTCTAATGGGAAGGGACCCTTCTTCAATTAATAATGTTGCAATCAACTCAGGGAATGGTGAGTAAAGAAGGAGAGCCAGTTCATCGATCCTCATCTATGAGCTTAACCGTTTGGGCTACCTCTTTGGGATCCATAAAGACTTGCGGAACCACACCCTGGATCTGGTCATAACACTAGTAGGTCACAGAGTCATGATGAGGAATCAGCATTTTAATTCTGATATCAGGAGAAATGAGGGTTGTGAATCTTTGCAATTATGGAGCATATATATCAAAGACTGATATCATCATAAGGGAATCAAGGGATATAGAGATAAGGGCATATGGCAGGAAAATATACTTGAGGTGGTAGATCACTCAATTTTATTGACTGACAGAACAGGCTTGAGGGGCTGAGTAGCAGTTCAGGCAGCACCTGAACTGCTGTGCTCTTCCAGCACCACTAATCCAGTATTTGGTTTTCAGCATCTGCAGTCATTGTTTTTACCTTGAGGGGTTGAGTAGCCTATTCTGGGGTTCCAGTTTCTTTGTGCTTATACTTTCACATAACAACATTAACACTCAAAGTAGTGGTTAACCAAGCTTACATCATTATCCATGTATTTGAAGAGAGGCGAATTACAGATAGCAGAAACTTGGTCCTGGTCTTGTTGATCAAATCCTTCCAGTAGTTGCTCCAAAGCAGAGCAGTCTTCACTGCCATTAAATCCTGGGAGGCTATGTACAAAAAGAACTGTGTCAGAAACTGCATCCAAAATTTATCCAACATAAGCTGAATTTTGTGGAATAAATATGAACATATTTAGTTAGCTTCTTGATCAGCTTTTTTTAAATTTAAATTTGAAACAATGAAATACAACAGTTTTATCTAGGCCATTTTCCACAGGTGCCAAACATATAGAGTACTGTGTACTTTCCCATTTGTTCCATAATCATCATTACCCCTACCCTCAAGTTATTGACAATATAGACTTGCATAAGGCATCCATATTTAAGCAAAGTAATTGCAAGAAGGCAGAATTATAACCTGGAAATGTTACGTAGGGGCAGACTGAGAGCCGGAAGGCAGGTAGACCGTCCTCAGTGCTGTCACCCCGTGCAGGTACCTAAAGGTGGCTGGAAGGTGCAAAGGGCAGTCAAGGAAGCCGTAAGGTGGGTAGGCCGTCCTGACCGCTGTCGCCCTTGTGGAGGGAGGGGTGCTAGGGAAGCAGGACGGGCTGTCCTGGAGGTGGTCAGAAGGTATGACAGGGCGAACCAAGAACTGGAAGGAGCATGGGGTGGACCGAGAGCCGGAAGATGCGTAGGGGCGGGCTACCTTAAGAGTGGCCGGAACTGGGGGGCTTGCTGGGTTGCTGGGGGTTGGTATTAAATGTACTTTTTTTTAATGTAATTGGACTGTCTTATATGTACAAATGTCATTGTTACTGTTTGTAATGATTGAAACTGGGAGTTGACGTTTGTCCTCATTTCCCTGAAAACCGGTTGAACGATAGGGTTTGGGGCCTGGCTTTGCCCCAGTTGCTGTTTCTTTGTACACAGCTGTTAATGTTAATTGTTTTGTAAACTGTTTATTGTTTAATAAAATATTATAAACAGGAGATGGTATGTAGGAGCAGACTGAGAGCTGGAAGGCGGGTAGACCGTCCTCAGTGCTGTCAGCCCGGGCAGGTACCTAAAGGTGGCTGGAAGGTGCAAAGGGCGGTCAGGGAAGTCGCAAGGTGGGTAGGCCGTCCTGACCGGTGTCGCTCATGTGGGGGGGTGCTAGGGAAGCACGACGGGCTGTCCTAGAGGTGGTCGGAAGGTGTGTCCAGACGGACAGAGAGCCGGAAGGGGCGTGGGGCGGGCTGCCTTTAGAGTGGCCAGTGGGAGGGACGGGTGGGTTGCTAGGGGTCTGTATTGTCTGAACTGGTTTTATGAAATTGGACTGTCTTATATGGACAAATGTCATTATTACTGTTTTGTAATGATCAAAACTGGGATTTCAGGTTTGTCCTCATTTCCCTGAAAACTGGTTGAACGGTAGGGTTTGGGGCCTGGCTTTGCCATTTGTCTCCTTTGTAAAACTGCTGTTTCTCTGTATACAGCTGTTAATGTTAATTGTTAACCGTGTATTGTTTAATAAAATATAAACTGAGATTTTAAAAAAAAGGAGAAAAAATTATTTTACACTAGGAGTTTTTACTGATTTCTGCATTCACACATACACAGGTGGTTAAAAAAAAAGATTAGAATCTATTCAGCTGAAGATTGGCTGTAACCAGCCAGCTTGGAGTCAGTGTATTGTGCCCCAGTAAATAAAAGGGTGACTTGGTGACAGGACTTGGCCTCTGTGCAGTTATTTCAGTGGTGATAGGAGAAAACAGGATGCGCCTGAGGAACATTTGCTTGCAACCTGTCATCTTGGAGTCGGTGTAAGTATTTTTGGCATCATACCTCCATTTGGGAAGCTTGAATCATTTGACCCTACCATCAGATTGATCCAAGTATGTTGAAAAAATGATATTTCTTCCCCAGGCAAATTACTTTGAGGGCAGATGAAATGCAATGAGCCATCCTTTTGACTGCCTGTGGACCTGCAGCATTTTCTATTATAAGGGACATAACTTTCCCAGAGGCATCTGACACTAAAAACCTTCCAAGAATTGGTTAAGGCACACTATAACCCTAAACCTCCTCTAATCTTGAGACACTATTGGTTTTATTTGGGTCTAAGAGAACCAGGGGAATCCGTATCGGCATTTTTGACAAGGTTACAGAGACTGACAGAGGCATGTGATTTTGGGTTAACCCTTCATGAAATACTGAGACACCATTTGGTACGTAGGATTAAATTAGGTAATCATGCAGAAGCTGAGGCCCAACTGGACTTCAAACAGGCACTACAGCTGGCCTGGTCATTAGTAAATGCAGCAGGTGGAGCTTGGGAACTACAGGAAGTGGACATCTTCATCCTATCCAACAGAGCTTGGGGAACATCACATGGGTGTAGGCAATTGTAGAGTTCCACACAGGGAACATCCAGAGCAAAGGGACCCTAGGCCAACCCACAGCAGAACGCTACAACAAAGCCAAGCCTCTGCCAAGTGGTGGAGGCCAGAATCTGGGCCAGCAAGCTATCATAGATGCTGCTGGTATGCAGACTCAAGACAGCAAAGGAGTCCTGCAAGGATGTCTTCAGTAGGAAAACTCGGATGCCGGTACCCAGGAGAGTGCACATCCTGGAAAGTTCCCCTAATTAAATTGCTTAGTGACACCAGTCAGAGCCACACTAATGTTTGGTTAAATGGTCACCCAGTTACCATGGAGGTTGATACTTGCTCAGCTGTATCTGGAGTTGCAGAATTAGTCTTTACTAAGATTCGCTTGGGATACCAACCTTTGAACTCACACATGACCTCAGCCAAACTGTGAACATACACTGGGGAACCGTTGCAAATTAAGGGTACGATTTCGGTTCTGGTCTCCTATGAGAAGCAGTTAGTGCAGTTACCACTGATGGTAGTAAAAGGCCTTGGCCCGTGCCTATCGGAGCAGAATGGATTTAGAATTATTCACCTTGATTGGCTCAATATTTTTCAATTGGAAAATGGCTGCCTCAGTGGACTCCTGGTGAAATACCCAGGTGCTTTTCAAGAAGGGCTTGGGACTATCAAAGGGGCCAAAGCGACTTAACATGTTGACCAGGACACAATTCTGAGATTTTGCAAGGCCTGTCCATGCCATTTGCCTTGCAAGGACAAGTAGAGGCAGAAAGTAGGAGATTGGAGAGCAAAGGGATCATCAAACTAGTGCAGTTTGCAGAATGGGCAGCATCGGTTGTACTGATTGTGAAGCCTGATGGCTCAGTTCGCCTTTACGGGGATTTTAAGCAAATGGTAAACTGCTTCTCGGATAAGAACCCAATTTCTCACATAGAGGACTTGTACGCAAAGTTGGCGAGGGTGATGAAGCTGAACGGGAGCCATGCCTACCTGCAATTGAGACATGAGTCCCGGAAGTACGCTACAATTAATACCCATAAGGGTTTATATCAATATACAAGACTGCCATTTGGGATATCATCAGCTTACATTTTTTTCCAGCAGACCACTGAGAACATTTTGTAAGGGCTACCCCAAGTTGCTGTTTATCTGGAAAATGTACAAATAACAGGCAATAAAGAATGCCTGGAGAACTTGGACATAGTGCTTAAACGTTTCTCCCAGGCAGGTGTACACATTAGAAAGGAAAAAATGTGTGCTCCTGGCACCCCAGGTGAACTACTTAGATTACAGAGTTGACAAAACTGGATTACACATGTTGGAAGAGAAAGTGTGGGCAATCAAAGGAGCCATGGCTCCCATTTCTGTACCGGAGCTTAGGGCTTTCCTTCAGTTAGTGAATTATTACAGAAAGTTCATACGCAACCTGGCTTCCATCTTAGCACCCTTACACCTGCTATTGAAAAAAAGGGTCAGCCTTGGAAATGGTCACAAAGTCAGGAAGCAGCCTTTAGAGAAGCGAAAAAGCAGCTATCATCATTTAAAGTGTTCACCCACTATGATCCGAAGCGAGAACTATTGCTGACATAGAATGCTTCCCCATACAGTCTTGGCTAAGGTTGGCTCACTGGTGGCCCAACGGAGAGGAACGCCTGAGATCGTATGCTTCCCGGACTTTGGCTAATGCCAAACACAAGTAGAGCTAGATAAAGGAAGGCTTGGTAGTCAAATTTGGTGTAAGCAAGTTCCACCAGTACCTATACAGATGGAAATTTGTCACAGATCACAAGCCCCTGAAGGAAGACAAGGCACTGCCACGCATACCTTCCAGTAAAATTCAGTGTTAGGCCCTTATTCTCAGCACATACAAGTTAGAACACCATCTAGCAAGCCAAGTGGCTAATGTGAATGCCTTAAGCTGCCTCCCCACTGGCAGATACCCCACTGATGGTGCCTGCCCGGAAAAATCCATTTTGGTTTTAAACTCTAGACACCCTTCCAGTCACTGCAAACAATACTCAACTATAAACACAAAAAGATCCCCTGTCCTCATGAAACGAATACAGCTGGTGGAAATGGGGGAAACATCACAACCAGGATTGAAACCTTTTTTGACCCAACAAGACCAGATTACCGTTGAGGACAACATATTACCATGGAGAGCAAGGGTAATTGTCCCAAGTAAAGGTCACTGCCAGATAATGGCTGAACTCCACCAGGGTCATCTGGGAGTTTCCAAGATGAAGATACATTTGGATGCCAACATAGCTGCGTTTGGTGCATAAGTGCCCAGAGTGTCAAGAAGGACAAAAGCTGCTACAGCAGCATCCACATTCATGGGAATCGCCAGGTAAACCCCGAACATATTTGCATGATAACTATGCCAGTCCTTTCATGGGCTCAATATTCCTGGTCATTGTAGATGTCCATTCAAAGTGGTTGAATAAAATTCATTCAGCAAACTCAGAACTGATGATTCGCAACACATGGACTCCTGGAGTATTTGGTCATGGACAATGGGACATCATTTACTAGCAGAAAATTTGAATATTTCCCAAAGTCCAAGGCATTCAGCACATAAGGACAGCTCCATACCACCCCGTCCAATGATCTAGCGAAAAGAGCAGTCCTAACATTGAATGCAGACTTAAAGAAACAGCCTACAGTAGTTGAGACCAAGCTGTCCCAGTTCCTGTTCGGTTATAGGATCACGTGCAACAACATGAATTACTCCAGTGGAGTTGTTGACTCTAAACCAGGCTAAAACTGATATTTCCAGACTTGGAGGCGAGGAGTGAAACAGCAGAAGGAAGGCCAATGGTGGAGAAAAGTCTTCTCTTAAGCAAAAAAGAGGCAATTTAATTCAGGGGGATGAACTTTGGTGCTGGAACCATGAAATAGCCCTGTGTGAATACAAGGCAAGGTTGACATGAGAGCAAGACCAGTGACTTACAAAGTTCGGGTAGGTGATATAGTCCAGAACAAACATGTGGATCACCTGAAAGCTGTTACCTCACAAATGGGACAGGAACAAAACATACCTGGCTCCTCAAAACAGCCCAAAGGCCCAGCTGAAACTACAAGTGCTCCTCCTCCATCTAGTGTCAAGAAAACCTTAAAGTCCGAAATGGATGCAGCCTTGATATCATTGCCACTACAAAAGGAAGAGATTTTCCAAGATGTTCCAGATGAAAGAGACAGGCCACAGCCCGGTACATGCCGCCTGTGCCTGAGCCCAAGTCGGAACAACCAGACCTGGGGCAAAAGTGTCACAAAAAATGCTACAAACAAAAGATCAGGCCCACACTGCTGGGCTTGAGGCCAAGGCTGGGACAGGGGGTGTTATGATTAGGATCAGGTTGACCTTGTTAACTTATTAATCAAGTTCTTAATTGGCCCAGGTTAACAAATTTGGCAACAAATATTACCAATTTGGTTCCATTATAAAGAGATTCCCACATTATTGTCCATGAGGACTACAAATTCTTACTGTTTGCTGTAAACTATAATGTACAGCTAAAAATAGAAACGTGTAAAAATTATCAGCAAGTAATGGTTTTAGAAAAATTTTTTTCTCCAGTTTGTGGGTAAAATTAGTGGATACCAGTACATAGAGATAGGCTCATAGTGAATTAGAAGGTAACTTTTCACTGCATAAGATCTTTCCACTGGAGTTAATAGAAAAAAAGATTCAATCTCTGAATGTTTGTTTTCCAGTCACAATGTCACTTTTACCTAGTTTAAAGTCAATAATTTTGAAAATACTTTTTAAGTCAACAGACCATATTTTCCATATCAATGGAAAATAAAAACGATTTGGTGAAATATCAATCGTCAATGTGCTTCAAGGCAGTTTCTTGCTGCTGGAATAAAGAAATTTCATTCCTCTCCCCTTATCTCTCAACGAAATGATACAAATGAAGGTGTTATTAGTATTTTAATCAATTAGTGTACCTCAACTATGGGAATTATAATTGTAATAAGATGATACTATTATTGTATTAAACGATCGTAATATTGCAGAATACAAAATGTGGATAAAATATTTATAAAGAGCAACAAGGATAGAAGTAATTATTGTAATTACATTGTTATAATCAAGGTTTACATAAATCACTTACACAAACAGATTTTAGCAGCTGAAAACTGCTGATTACAAGAATAAATGTATTTGCGTTTTCAGAATATTACATTTTTATTTAAAACAAATTTGGATGTAAAATCAGAAGATTCTAGTAGTTAGAAATGGGATAAGTCTTTATCCAAACAGAAAGGGCAGGATATGGGCTTCAGAAAGCCATAACTCAATGTCAGGGACATGAATCACACTTGCCACCAGGAAACAGCAGTCATATTCCCAGAGGCATGCGACCCCTAGTAGATCCAAAGCCTCAGTGGAGGTGTAGGTCATGAAATGTCCTCTTTGGTGACCGAGAGGGTTAAGGTTTATTTGAAATCACAAGCTTTCGGAGTGTTGCTGTTTTGTCACTCCATCTGACAAAGCAGTAGTGCTCCGAGAACTTGTGAGTTCAAATAAACCTGTTGGACTATAACCTGGTGTCGTGTGACTTCTGACCTTGTCCACCCCAGTCTAACACCAGTACCTCCATGTCACAGATGAGTTAAGTTAAATAACACAGCAAAAATGAAAACCAGCAATACCCGGATCAGAGAAGGAAGATCTTCATAATGGTTTATTAGGTCCACCTAGGCAGTCTTTTCTTCCTTGCTTTGGTGTATAGCACCTCCAGGTCCAATGCTCACCTAATCTGCTACAGTTGGGCTGTCACTTAGCTGCTGCCATATGCACCAGGGACAACTTCACAACTTTAACCCTTTTATTTTACACACAGTGTTACCAAATAACAAACCAACCACTGAGTTAGGTCTTCCCAATAACATAATTTAGCATAAATGCATAATTTAGAGCAATATGGTACTTTATTGATGTATCCATAAGACTAAATTGAAACTACCTGTACTCATTTCACTGTTTTGGGGAGGTGGTGTCATGTTACTGGAATCCAGAACCCCAAGTTTAACATGGATATTGTCTACATAATGGATGGAAAACGTTTCCACCTCAACCAGTTGAAATCCAAGAAGAAAATAACACTGACCTCACTTATGGAATTTCAGTATGCAGATAACAGTGTCATCCCTGCTCTCTCAGAAGAGAATCATCAAGCTTTATTTAATGCTTTCCCAAAAATATTCCAAAGAATTGGTCTCAGCCTCAAAAAGACTCAAATGCTTTACCAACCTGTCACGGGTCAAGTTCTGGTCCATTCCACCAATATGATCAACAGAGAAATCTCCTAAAAGTGGAACATTTTTCCCTACCTAGGAAGTTTCCTCTCATAAGGCTGCCATCGATGTGAAGATTCAGCATTGCATCTAATCTTCATATACCCAAGGATGAGAGTCTTCAACAACCATGAATCTTGCTGATACCAAGATCCTTGTGTATAAGAAAAGTTTCCTTCCAAGTCTTCTATATGCTTCCAAAACTTGCAGTATGTACAGACATCACCTCTAGACCTTTGAGGAATATCATCAACATTGTCTGACACGAATTCTCTGGGAGGACCGGCGTACTGACAGTAGCTTCATTGAAGCAGCCAATAGCATGAAGACCATGATGATCTGAAACCAATTCTGCTGGGTTGGCCAAGGGCTCAGGATGCCTGAATTCCGACTAAGAAAGCAAATCATCTTCACCCAGCTCAAGGCAGGCATTCAAATAACAGAAAGGCAAAGGAAGCTTTTTAAAAGACCCCCCCCCAAAGGCTTCACTCAAAAAATGCATCAAACCATGGGAGACCTTCATTCAGAAGAAAACAATTTGATTGTCCCTCATTATGAGGAACACATTCTTTGAGAACACCTCTGGCAAGAGGATGTACAGAAAATAAACTGAAGAAAGGAATGCCAACGATCTCAAGGCCAAGGTCTAATTACACCTCCTGGAAACATCTGCCGAATGTGTGGTCAGAGATGTGGCTCGAGGATCAGGTTCATCAACCACACATGGAACAAACCCATGACCAATAACATACAATTAACTAGGTGGACAATCATACTCATGAGCAAGTGATTGCCACCACCAACAATAATGCAGTCATCCTACTGACACTCCTACATGGCTGTGAAACTTTGACTACATAAATGCAACCTCAAGGCCCTTAACAAATATCATCAATGCTGATTTTCCACATCAGCAGGGAGGACAGGCATAGTAACATCCATCTCCTTGAAGGAGAAAACTGCACCAGAATAGAGGCCATTATCATTCAAAACCAACTCCACTGGGCCAGCCACGTGCTTAGAATTCCAGAGTTCTGACTGTCATAGCAAATCATCATCTCCCAGCTCAGAGAAGATACTTGAATAAGATAAGGAAAAAGGAAGCTTTTCAAAGACAACTTTAAGGCTTGCCTCAAAAAATACAACTAAGAGATCAATGTAAAGGAGGGTCTTGTCCAGAAGAAACCAACTAGGAATAAGGTCCTGTGTGAAGGAACACTATTGGCAAGAGGAAGTACAGTAAATGAACTTGAAATGGAGTGCCATCAATTTCAAGGCCAATTTTCACCTCCTAGAAACATCTGCCAAATATGTGGTTGGAAGGCAGCTTTCAAATTAGACTCAGCTACGCAAGGACCCACAGTGACATGGAATTTCCAAGATGAACAATCATCGCATGAGTGATTGCCAACGATAACGAGTTCAGAACCTCATGTTAACATTCTGGGGACATGGGTTCAAATCCGATCATGGAAGACGGTGAAAGTTGAACATAGCAGAAATTTGGAATAAAAATCTAGCCTAATAGCAACCATGTAACAGCAGTCAAATATCATAAAAACCCATCTGGTTCATAATGCATTTAAGGAAGAAAATCGGCTGTCCTTCCCTGATCTGGTCTATGAGTGATTCCAGATCCACAACAATATGGTTAACTCTGAACTACCCTCAGGACAATGAGGAAAACAAGTATTTCATGCTCGCAGAATCATGAATGCTCACATCTCATAAACAAATTTTTAAAAACCCATCAGCTGTGACAAAGTGCCTAAGCTGACAGTTCAAATAGTTAATCCAATATGAGTTTGCACACCATTTTTGAGAAGGTATTTCTCATCTAGAGGTAGCTAGAAATAATTTGTTTATGAAATAAGGACAAGCCATAAAAACTCAGTAGGTCTGACATCATCAATGAAGAGACTCAAAGCTAATTCTGTTTCTTTCTCCACAGATGCTGACAGATCTGTTGAGTTTCTCCAGCACATTTTATTTCAGATTTCCAGCATTCGCAGTACTTTGCTTTTACAATTTGTTAATGTTCACCTGTAACTTTCCCGAACACACTTATCTGCAGCTACATAGTCATTCCTATGTAGATGAACCAAGACTTGTGCAATTGTTTTCTAGAGGAAAAAAAAGTAATATTGTTAAAAACTTATTAATGCAACATAAACATGAAGTAAGTGCTTTTAAAGGTTTTCATTTCCCTTAGTAAAATATATTATAAACAAGTCATCTACAAGTTGAGACTTCTTAGAAAAATGTGAGCTCTTAAGAAAGTTATGCACTTTTCTAAATTTTTCATCACACATATTTTTATTACAAATGAAACTCGCATTGTGTTAATGCATAAAAAATACTGTCTAACACCAAATTCAAAACAGGTTGACATGAATTTTGTGGTAGTAATGACAGTGGAATTTTAAATGTATACATTGGTTAAAAGTAGAAATTCAGAAGTTGGTTTTGGTGATTCTGTGCTACTCTACAGAGCTGCTGAGATTCCTTCTCCCAGATTTTAATCAAGTAGAAAACACTGAACTTGAGAAAACCTACCCCTTTTGCTATTGGTCTCACTTGAAAAATGATTTTTTTTTCCCCCAATTGCATACTGATCTCGTAACTACTGCTAAACTATCCTACTAGCTTTTTAAATGTTCGTGGAATTTCACATTTTCTATTTTAATTAAAAATCATTTGCACCACACAAGTGTTAGACAATGACTTTCTCTAACAAGAGAGAATCCAGATATCTCTGCTTTAATTGCTGAATTGACTTTCAACATACTGGGTGTTACCAATTCAATTTCTGATCAATCATATAAATACTGTGTATACAAGAGCAGGTTAGAAGCTATGAGTTCATCAGTGAGTAACTCACCTCCTGACTCCCCAATGCTTGCTTACCATCTACAAGGCATAGTTAGGAGTTGATGGAACACTCTCCACTTGCCTTGAAGTAGTAGCTCCAACAAAACTCAAATTTGCCAGTACAAACTTTGAGTACTGATGAAAACATTTTATCAAAACTTTTCATTTTGCACTCATCAGGATTTTGCAAGAATATCTCTGTAAAGTGGAATACTTTATACTGTACGAGAAGAGAGTGTTGATTAGTTTTAATGGACACTAATTTGTCGAGGCATTATCATGGAAAATGTACCAATTGGATAAAGACTGACATTTAACAGCCAAGTTGTGATTAAATTTAAATCAGGCATATTAACTCGGAGAATGGCTGTCACCTATTTTGTTAAGCTGAAGCACACACAATGTGCATTTATGATCTTTCTATCTGCAAAGAATTAATTCCAGTGTATTAATATATGCAGCTTCCAGTCTGCAAAATAGCAGCACCCTATGAACCGGACTGACAATCTTAAATTAGTTGCCACACTAATTTTATTTTACACATTAATAATTATTTCAAATTTTGTTCAATCAAGTTTGATTTTCTTTTAAGATTTAGATTTTACTGTCATGTGTATTCAAGTACAGGAGTATAGTGAAAAGTGTATAATGTGTCCACACAACACACCATCTTAGGTACAAAGGTACCTCAGTACAAACAAAACTTAGGTACAAAGTAATAAAAGATACAAAGTTTTAAAAAGTTTAGCTAGCGCAAGCTAGTTGCACCCAGTCAGTTGCTCACCTCTTTCAATCAACCAAAGGGTTACCCTGTTGGATACAATTTGCCAATCTTTGGGACATATTGTCTACATTCCTTACCTTGTCCTGTTAAGCAGTACCTAGGGATTAAGGTTGACTTTACTTCACTCCAAAGTTGTGAGTTCTGAGATTACTTAATTGGATTGCAAACCTTGCCACAGGTGGAGCAGGTGATCTTTGCTGAAACGGATGAGTGGTATGCTCATGATGTTGCATACTCTTAGCATCATACTGTCACTGAAACTTTCATATCAATTTATCTATAGGCAAAACATCTTTTTTTGATTTGATGACAGTGCTCTGTTATTCATGAACACCACTTCATAGCTGCATAGTAGCAGCGTGAAATAGCTAGCTTCAAATGTTGCACAAATTTTGAGATTCTTTATTCTTCCAGGGTAACCTGAGATTAACTAGGAGTATTTTAGGACTGAACGTTGTAGCCTTAGTAGACCTGGTTAGGTCCAAAACTATGTTCAATATTGAGTGTGATTCTAAAATACAGCCAGTTCTTGTGCAACTCCGTATTATAGAAAAATCACACTTTGGAAACAGTACTTAAAGTGTTGACAATGTAATCACATTACAGCCAATACACATTTTAAAAGTTCTTGCTTTAGAAAGTGTCCCCAATTCGTCAATCGCATTACAGCAAATTCGTTTTAGCAAAACGCACGTCATAGCAGAACGACCTATAGGATTACTAGCAAATGTTGTTCCAGAGTATGCTAAGAATTATTCTGGCAACTAATTTAAGATAGTCAATCAGGCTCTCAGTGTGGCACACTTACACTACTGAAAACTACATGTAGTAATACACAAGACCTGTACAATGCAGACAGCCAGAATAAGTACAAGCCTGATTCAGTTTAGTAAACTTCAGTCGTTCTTTGGTTCTGTTCTTGATTTTCACAGTTTTATGCTCAATCCTATACAATGAAACATCGTCTCTGTTGCAACACTGGATAATCTAAGGCCAAATCCAGCACAGTAAACGAAACTACTTCATCCTTGAGATCAATCTAAAATATTGTTCTCATTTCTCAACACACTAACATACAAAAAAGAAGCAGGAACCACCAGCTACCACCAAAACTCTTTCACCACCTTGCTCATTGAGCGTCTATCTACCTTCAATATTCAAACTTTTGCTACACCCTTTTGTTAAATTTGGAGATTATAATTTATGGACTCCAGTTACTGATCAATGAATACTTCAATATTAAAAAACCAAAACAGAAGTTGCTGGAAAAGCTCAGCACGTCTGGCAGCATCTGTGAATAAATATCAGAGTTAATGTTTTGGGTCCAGTTATCCTTCCTCAGAACATTTGGAGGAAGGGTCACCAGACCTGAAATCATAACTCTTGATTTTTCTTCACAAATGCTGCCAGGCCTGCTGAGCTTTTCCAGTAGCTTTTGCTTTTATTCCTAATTTACAGCATCTGCTGTTCTTTCAGCTTTTATTCAATATTTTTTAAAAATTCTGCTTTGAAGGAAATTAATGTCAAAAACTCACAAGCATGAGAAAAAGAATTCTCATGTGTCTTAAATGGATGACTCCATATTTTAAAATAATGATGCTTAGTTCGAGATTCTTCCATGAGGAAACACCTTTTTTAGATCTAACCTGTCATGGCCCCTCAGAATCTGATATATTTCAATCAAGTTGCCTCTTATGCTTTTAAAGAGTGAATGCAAACCCAGCTTGTCCAACCTTGCCTCTACGACAGCCTGCTCATTCCAGGTAGTAGTCCAGGTAAACCTTCTTTGAACTGTATACAATGCATTTATCTCCATCTTTAATTCTGAAGGCTAATACTGTGCATAGTAATCAAAATGTGGTCTCACCAACGCCCTGATTAACTGAAGGATAACCACCCTCCTGGTGTACTCAAATCTCCTCACTACCAGCAACAACATTCTACAAGTTTTCCCAATTACTTGCAGATCAACCTTTTGTGACTCATGTACCATGACACCCAGATTCCTCTGCATTTTAAGACACTATGATGCTTAAGATATCTGCAATCGCTTTCTATTTAATATTATGCTTTTTTAAAAAATTCCTCCTGTTAAAATGGTCAATTTTCCCACATTATATTCCATTTAGCTTGATAACTTACAGAAAGCAAGGTTGTCAGATCTTTGTTAATTCACCTCACCTATCCAATCTCTTTGTAGCCTCCTTATGTCTAATCTAATCTAAATCATATCCTCTTTATAAATTACTTTCACAGAAAAATATTCTTAAGGTGCCTGAGCAAGACTGTAAAGTTAATACTAATTCATGGTGGCTTATGAATGATTTGAGTTGTTAGATAGCTCTGTTGGAATTGATTAATTTCATACTAAACAGAAAGCTTTAATTCATCAAATGTATTTCAACAACAAAACCAATACTGCCAGAGAAAGCATTGTTCACCACCAGCTTCATTTGTTAGACCACTGAGTATAGGAGTTGGGATGTCATGTTGCATCTGTACAGGACATTGGTGAGACCACTTTTGGAGAACTGTGTAAAATCCTGGTTGCCATGCTCTAGGAAAGGTATTACTAAATTGGAAAGGGTACAGAAAAGATTTACGAGATGTTACTGGGACTGGACGGTATGAGTTATAGGGAGAGGGTGGATAGGGTGAGGCTTTTTTCCCTGGAGCGTAGGAGGCGGAGGGTTGACCTTATAGAGGTTTATAAAATCATGAGGGGCATAGATCAGATGATTAGCAAAGGTAAGGAAATTCAAAGCTAGAGGGCATAGGTTTAAGGTGAGAAGGGACCAGAGGGGCAACTTTTTCACACAGAGGGCGGCATACAAAGAATGAGCAGCCAGCAGAAGTGGTCGATGCAGGTACAGTTACAATATTTAAAAGATATTTGGGCAGGTGCATGAATAGGAAAGGTTTAGAGGGATATAGGCCAAATGCAGGCAAAAGGGGCTAGTTTAGTTTGGGAAAGCTGGTCGGCATGGATGAGTTTGACCAAAGGGTCTGTTTCTGTGCTATGCGACTCTATAATCAATTAATTTTAATTGCATTTTGATTAAGCAGCACAATAGGTGTTATAGATTTTCCTTTCACTTTATTGTATGGTGAATGAAGTGATTTCAAATTAGTGCCTAAATCAGGATTGAGTGAAAAAAATAAATTAGGCTTAATTTTAAATTTTAAATGAATTCCTGATTATATTGTTCATCAGAAAGGGGAAATGTCAACTGTCAGATAAAGATTTAAAGGAAAATTGCCAAATGTCAATGCAAAAAAAAACTTCTTTGGGTACCTTAAAACATGTAGGATAATTCTCAATTTCCTTATACATGTTCTTTTCCTTTTGAAGAGATGCTGCAGCTTCATCAAGCCTTAAAAATAGGAACAAAAAACACTTTAACAGCAGTTTTAAGGCATTTCCACAAACAGACTTCATTATGGCAATAAAATATTTATTTAAAATACCAACAATCAACAACTATTTATTTCATATATAGATGGAACCCTCAAAATGTCTACCGTGGCCAATGCATTTAAAAAGACAATGTTAAACAAGCACAAAACTGTGATCCAATCATCTACTGACAAGTCAGTCTTCAAAGCCATTTCACAACACAAGACTATTTTGGATATAGTAAATGCAAATACTTTAAAACTAAGAACACTAACAGCAGAGGAGAAACATATATAGGTAATTCTGAATCATGTTGGACAGAATGATAGCATTCAAGGAAAAGGTTCTATTTACAGAAATTCAAAGTCACAACTGGGATGATGTAGGGAGGACAGCTAAGAAAAAGAATACACGGCACTCTTGTGGTGTAGAGGTAGTGTCCCTATTCCTGGACCAGGAGTGTTCAAGTCCTGCCTGCTCCAGAGGTATACAATAATATCTGAACAGGTTAATTAAAAAAATAGGTAAAATTTAAAAAAAGGAAATGAACACAAGTGGCACAATCAAAGCTGAAGGCAATCACTTCCCAGGAAACTTTCTGTACAAAACCTATTTCTACATGTGAATTTAAGTGCTCTGGGACACAAAGTCTTTCATTAACAGAAGTCACTAGAGCATTTGATAAGATGCCACACATTAGGCTATTTAATCAGGGCCCATTGTGTTAGAGGCTATACCTCAGCAAGGATAGAGGATTGCCTAACTAATAGAAATCAAGAGATTTGAGATAAGGGAGTCATTTTCAAGATGGCAACCTGTAACTAGTGGAGCATCACAGGAATCAGTGCTGTGGCTTCCAATTATTCACAACAGATATAAGTAACTCAGATGAGGAAAGTGAATGTATTATGGCCAAGTATGCAGGTGTGACAAACATAAATAGGACGGCAAATTCCGTAGATAACACAGAGGCTGCACAGGGAGAAAGATAGATTAAGTGAGTGGCAAAACTTTGGCAGATAGAGTTTAATGTGGAAAAATGAGAGATTACACATTGTAGCAGGAGAGGAGCTGATTATTATTTAAATTGAGAAAGACTGCTGAAAGTGACAGAACAGAGGGATTTGTGAGGCCTTGTGAGTCTCAAAAAGCTAGCATCCAAATCCAAATAATAGGGAAGGTAACTGGAATATTGGTCATTATTTCAAAGGAAATGTAGTATAAAATTAAGGAGGTTTTTCTAAAACTATACGAGATACTAGTCAGACCAGAGCTGCGTTCCATGAGTTTTGTGTCCCTGCTGGCATTGGAGGCAGTCCAGATGAAGTTCAGTCAGCTGGCATCAGATATGGTAGCAGACAAAAAAAAACTGCAGATGCTGGAATCCAAGGTAGACAAGCAGGAGGCTGGAAGAACACAGTAAGCTAGGTAGCATCAGAAGGTGGAGGTTAATGTTTTGAGTGCAACCCTTCGCATGGAGGGTTACATCCAAAACGTTGACTTCTCCACCTCCTGATGCTACCTGGTTTGCCATGTTCTTCCAGTTTCCTGTTTGTCTACATCAGATATGGAGGGGCTGACAGGTTAGGTAGGTTGGCCTATACTCATTGAAATTTAGAAGAATGAGGGGACAATTTACCACTCAAGAATCTCAGTGACTTTACATGATGGATGCAGAAAGGTCACTTAGCCTTAAGGGAGAGTCTTAGACCAGATGGCATAAACTCAGGATTAAGGAGTTGAATAATTAAAACAGAGATTAGGAGGAAATTTTTCTCGGACACTAGTGAATCTGTTGAATTCAGTACTGCAGACAGCTGTTGAAGCTTAAGTATATTAAAAGCTAAGATAACAAAATTTCAATCAGTCAAGGAAAATGCAACAAATGGAATTGAGAATTATCAGATCAGCCATGATCTCATGCTGGAGCACACTCAACGGGCTGTGGCCTACTTCTGCGCCTGTATCTTATGGAATCACTACTTTAAAGACTGTCCAACATCAGATAATTAAAAATCATTTGAAATACATAGCACTGAAAAAGGCCAAAATTTCCAACCAATCCACCCCAGCATTTAAGCTCCATGCACATATATTCACATCCTTCCTCAGAGTCATAGAGATGTACAGCACGGAAACAGACCCTTTGGCCCAACTCGTCCATGCCGACAGATATCCTAACCTATTCTATTTCCATTTGCCAGCACAAGATCAATATCCCTCTATACCATTTGTATTCCTATATCTATCCAGATGCCTTTTAAATGTTGTAATTGTACCAACCTCCGCGACTTCCTCTGGCAGCTCATCTATCCAAACTGTCAGCATAACCTTCCATTTCCCTCTCAATAATATGTTAAGGTACAATATGTATATTTACTGATAAAACGGTTTCATCAACACATTGAAGGGAGACATGTTTATGAATAGAAGTACTGTTTCATTTACTTTTCTTGATTTTAAGTCCTTAGGTAGCCGAATCTAATTTTCAGAAAGGCTATTACCTGCGAGCCCGAACTAGCAGCCGTGAAACCTTTCCAAGCAATTCAGCTGATTGGCGTAAACGCTCTTCATTCTACCAAACAATAACTCCATTGTTACAAAGTAAAGTCAACATTTTATAGTAAGCCATACAGCATACTTTACCACATTTCATAACTCAATGGTATATATGCAGACTTCCAAATTTTTTTTAAAAATAACGTCCACGTAAATTCTTGGATGTTTCTAGGTAATTGGTATCATCTTTAAAGGAAAGATAAATCAATCATAGTTAAGGGAAAAAGTTAAACACTGCATTAGATTAAAGGAAACAGCTTATTAAAATATCAGAAATTGCGTTAAGCCTCAGAACTGGGAGCAATTTAGATCCTAATATGATATTAAAGAGTTCATTTGCTCTGCTGACCTGCAAGAAATTGAATGCCTCAGGGGTAGGGTGGTGTGTCTTTGTCTTATAGGTGGAATTTGGGAGGTTTACATTCTCATTCCCTTGCCATTCAGGGATGATTTACATTGTCATCATCACCTATTAAAAATTAATAAGAATATTATATAGTTGGAATTCTGACGACTCCTTGTAGTTAAAAAAAAATACAATTCACACCAGATCTGTCCATTAAGGGATGATTTGCATTACATTATTTCTGGAGGTGATATTGTCACTGCATTGTATCTTGAGTGGCATGTGACTGTGGGGGAGTGACTGGGGGTTTTCTTGTGGGCATTACTATCTGTGATGTAAAGATTTTGTATAAAGGAAGGACTGCTTCCTTTGTTCAGAGACAGCTTCCCTGGACATGCCTCGCAAGCATGGTGAGGAGTGTTCAGGGTTTCTGCTAAGTTTGTATTGTACTGTTCTTAATAAAATGTGGTTGCTTGCTCACAGAAGTTGGTGTGTTGCAGTTGCATCAAGTGCATAAGAACCTCAGGAAAAATTAACTTAACACAAGTAAAAGTCCAAGAAACTGATTAGAAAAGGGAAAAGAGAATTTGAATGCAAGCTAGTAAAGATAAAAACCATGACTGTTTTCCTTCCAAGTACCATACAATTAACAAGGATAAATAGAGACCTGTTACAGGTGGGAACAATAGAATTTATAATACAGGACAGGGAAATGGCAGAGAAACTGTTAATTTGCATATTTCTTCATGGAAGATAATATAGAAAATCTTTTCTAAATACGAGGCAACCAAGGGACAATTGCAACTGAAGAGTTAAAAGAAATTAATATCAGTAAAGACGTAGCACTTGGAAAAATTGACTGAATTGAGAGTAGATAAATCCCTGGACAGATGAGCTTCATCTCAGATTTTATTTAGTTGTTTATGGGCGACAAGCGTTGCTAAGCCAGTATTTATTACTGCCCATACAGAGTTAAGAATCAAACACAATGCAATGAGATTGGATTCACATGTAGGTCAGACTAAGTAAGGGGGGCAAATTTCATTCCTAATGCACATTAGTGAACAAGGTGGGTATGTGGCAGTAGGCACATGGTCACCATGAAACTACCTTTTTATTCCATATTTTTTATTGAATTGAAATTTCACCATTTGCCATGGTGGGATTCAAACCCATGTCTCCAGAATATTAGTCTGGGGGGCTCACGATTACAAGTCCACTATGTCACCACCTCCCCATGCTCAGAGTGTTGAAGATAACTGATACATTGATTAGTTTTTGAAATTTCAAGAAAGGTTCCTGCTGACTGGAAGGTATAATCCAACTATTTGTGAAAAAAAGGGAGCGTGGTGAACTACAGATATATTAGTCTGACATCAGCAGGAGGAAAATAGTAGAATTTAGAGAACTTGAGCACAGTGCTTTGAAGTTTCTCCAAGGTGGAGGTGCGCCTTAAAAGGGAAAAATGTGCATTCCAGGCATCCCAAGTGACCTTCTTGGGCTACAGAGTCAACCAGACCAGGCTACATCCTTTGGAAGACAGACAGGGCAATGAAAGGTACCCCAGCCTCCATGTCTGTACCAGAGCTTACATGGTTTGTTACCCGTGCCACGTGATAGAGAGTCGAGGAATAGGGACAGAGAACAGTTAAATGCGTGGCTACAGGGATGGTGCAGGAGGGAGGGATTTCGGTACTTGGATAACTGGGGTTCTTTCTGGGGAAGGTGGGACCTCTATAAATAGGATGGTCTGCACCTGAACCTGAGGGGCACCAGTATCCTTGGGGGGAGGTTTGCTAGTGCTCTTGGGGGGGGGGGGGGGGGGGTTTAAACTAACTCTGCAGGGGCATGGGAACCCAGACTGTAGCTTTAGGGTGCAGGACCTGGAGTGTAGGGAGGTTAGGAATATGGCATCAATCTTAAAGGAGGGTGCCTGTAAACAGAAGAGTGGCTTGAAGTGTGTATACTTTAATGCCAGAAGTATACGAAATAAGGTAGGTGAACTCGCAGCGTGGGTTGGTACCTGGGACTTCGATGTTGTGGCTATTACGGAGACGTGGCTAGACAGGATTGGCTGTTGCAGGTTCCAGGGTTTAAATGTTTTAGTAGGGTCAGAGGTGGGGGTAAAAGAGGGGGGGGGTGTGGCTTTGCTTGTCAAAGATAGTATTACAGCGGTGGAAAGGAAGATGGACGAAGATTTGCCATCTGAGGCAGTTTGGGTTGAGGTTAGGAATAGGAGAGGTGAGGTCACCCTGTTAGGAGTCTTTTACAGGCCTCCTAATAGTCCTAGAATCGTTGAAGAAAGGATTGCGAAGATGATTCAGGAGAAGAGTGACAGTAATAGGGTGATTGTTATGGGAGACTTTAACTTTCCTGATATTGATTGGGAAAGCTATAGCTCAAGTTCGTTAGATGGGTCAGTGTTTGTGCAATGTGTGCAGGAGAGCTTCCTGACACAATATGTAGATAAGCCAACATGAGGTGAGGCCATACTGGATTTGGTTCTGGGTAACGAACCAGGCCAGGTATTAGAACTAGAGGTAGGTGAGCACTTTGGGGACAGTGACCACAATTCGGTGATTTTTACACTCGTGATGGAGAGGGATAAGTGTGTACTACAGGGCAAGAGTTATAGCTAGGGGCAGGGAAATTATGATGCGTTGAGGCATGACTTAGGATGTGTGGATTGGAAAAGTAGATTCCAAGGCAAGAGCGTAATTGATATGTGGAACTTGTTCAAGGAGCAACTATTGAGTGTCCTTGATAAGTACGTACCTATCAGGCAGGGAGGAAAGGGTCGTGTGAGGGAGCCGTGGTTTAATAAGGAGTTGGAATCCCTTGTTAAATGGAAGAGGGCGGCCTTTGTAAAGATGAGGCGTGAAGGTTCAATAGGGGCGATTGAGAGTTATAAGGTAGCCCGGAAGGACCTGAAGAGAGAGCTAAGAGCAGCAAGGAGGGGACATGAAAGGTCCTTAGTTGGTAGGATTAGGGAAAACCCTAAGGCTTTCTATAGGTATGTTAGGAATAAAAGAATGACTAGGGAAGGAATAGGTCCAATCAAGGATAGTAATGGGAAGTTGCGTGTGGAGGCTGAAGAGATTGGGGAGGCGCTGAATGAATACTTTTCGTCAGTATTCACTCAGGAACAGGACATTGTTGTCGATATGAATACTGAGGCACGAATAAGTAGAATGGATGGCTTTGAGATATGTAGAGAAGAGGTGTTGGAAATTCTGGCAAGGGTGAAAATAGATAAGTCCCCTGGGCCTGATGGCATTTATCCTAGGATTCTCTGGGAAGCAAGGGAGGAGATTGCAGAGCCATTGGCCTTGATTTTTGTGTCCTCTTTGTCTACAGGAGTAGTGCCAGAGGACTGGAGGCTAGCAAACGTGGTTCCCTTGTTCAAGAAGGGGAGTAGGGATAATCCTAGTAACTATAGGCCAGTGAGTCTCACTTCTGTTGTGGGCAAAGTCTTAGAGAGAATTGTAAGGGATAGGATTTATGCACATCTGGATAAGAATGATGTGATCAAGGATAGTCAGCATGGTTTTGTGAAGGGCAGGTCGTGCCTCACAAACCTTATTGAATTCTTTGAGAAGGTGACTAAGGAGGTAGATGAGGGGAAAGCGGTAGATGTGGTATATATGGATTTTAGTAAGGCGTTTGATAAGGTCCCCCATGGTAGGCTACTGCAGAAAATACAGAGATATGGCATTGAGGGTGAGTTGGAGGTTTGGATTAGGAATTGGCTCTCTGGAAGAAGACAGAGGGTAGTAGTTGATGGCAAAGGTTCATCTTGGAGTGCCGTCACTAGCGGTGTTCCGCAAGGATCTGTTTTGGGACCATTGCTGTTTGTCATTTTTATAAATGACCTGGAGGAAGGGTTAGAAGGTTGGGTGAGCAAGTTTGCGGATGATACGAAAGTCGGAGGAGTTGTAGACAGTGAGGAAGGATGTGGCAGGTTACAGCGGGATATAGAGAAGCTGCAGAGCTGGGCAGAAAGGTGGCAAATGGAGTTCAATGTAGCTAAGTGTGAGGTGATTCACTTTGGTAAGAGTAATAAAAAGATGGATTACTGGGCTAATGGTAGACTACTTGGTAGTGTGGAAGAGCAGAGGGATCTTGGTGTCCATGTACACAGATCTCTGAAAGTTGCCACCCAGGTAAATAGTGCAGTGAAGAAGGCATATGGTGTACTGGCTTTTATTGGTAGAGGAATTGAGTTCCGGAGTCCTGAGGTCAGGCTGCAGTTGTATAAGACTCTGGTGCGGCCGCATCTGGAATATTGTGTGCAGTTTTGGTCGCCATACTATAGGAAGGATGTGGAGGCACTGGAACGGGTGCAGAGGAAGTTTACCAGGATGTTGCCTGGTATGGTAGGAAGATCCTATGAGGAAAGGCTGAGGCACTTGGGGTTGTTTTCATTGGAGAAAAGAAGGTTTAGGGGTGACTTGATAGAGGTGTACAAGATGATTAGGGGGTTAGATAGGGTTGACAGTGAGAACCTTTTTCCACGTATGGAGTCAGCTATTACAAGGGGGCATAGCTTTAAATTAAGGGGGGGTAGATATAGGACTGATGTTAGGGGTAGGTTCTTCACTCAGCGAGTCGTAAGTTCATGGAATGCCCTGCCAGTAGCAGTAGTGGACTCTCCCTCTTTATGGGTATTTAAGCGGGCATTGGATAGGTATATGGAGGATAGTGGGTTAGTGTAGGTTAGGTGGGCTTTGATCGGCGCAACATCGAGGGCCGAAGGGCCTGTACTGCGCTGTATTCTTCTATGTTCTATGTTCTATGTTTCCTTGGGTTGGTAAATTACTGTGGAAAATTCATACGCAACCTGGCCTTCATCCTGGCACCATTACCTCCGCTATCAAAAAAGAGTCAGCCTTGGAAATAATCCTGTAGTCAAGACTTAGACTTTAGGAAAGTGAAGAAACAGCTATCATAGTCTATGTGTTGGCACAATATGATCCCAAGCAAGAGCTGGTGCTGATATGCCATGTCCCTCCTACAATATCAGAGTAGTGTTGGCTCACCAGTGACCCAGCGGAGAGGAACGCCCAACAGTGAACACTTCCCAGACTTTGCTGATGCCAAAAGATGATTAACTCAGATAGAGAAGGAAGGTTTGGCATTAGTCTTTGATGTGAGAAAGTTTCACCAATACCTTTGCGTATGTAAATTTGTAATAGTAACCAATTACAAATCCCTGCTAGGGCTACTTAAAGACGACAGGGTTGTGCTGCCTATAACCTCAGGTCAAATTCAGCGGTGTGCTCCTATTCTGAGTGCATACAATTACAAGTTAGAACACTGTCCAGTATGTCAGTTCCAAACGATGGATTGTAATAGGGGAATCTCTGATCTCGGGTACAGGCAAACGTTTTGCTGTCATGAGTGAGACTTCAGGATCATGTTTTGCCTCCTTGGTCAAGAACCAGGGTGAAGGATGTCTTGGAGAGGGTGTAGAATATTCTGAAAGGGAAAAGTGACCAGCAGGGGATAGTTGTCACATTGGTACCAATGACATAGGTAAGGAAAGGAAAGAGGTTCTGCAGAGAGAATATAGGAACTAGGTAGGAGGTTAAAAAGTAGGTCATAGGAGGATAATAATATCTGGACTACTACCAGTGCAATCTGCTAGTGAGGGTGGTAACAGAAGGATAGAGCAGCTGAATAAGTGGCTGAGGAGCTGGTGCAGGGATTCACATTTTTAGACCATTGGGATCTCTTCAGGGGTTGAAATAACCTGTATAAGAAGAATGGGTTCCACCTGAATTGGAAGGGGACTAATGTCCTTGCAGGGAAACTTGCTAGTGTTACTAGGAGGCTTTAAACTAATAAGAGCAGGGAGCGGAACCAAAGCAATAGTGAGAAAAGAGAAAAGGCTGAGGTTTGTTCAGCAGATAAGTAAGGCAGCATGGCAGAGAACAACATAAAACTGATAAATTAATCTGCATTTACTTCAATGCAAGAGGCCTGATGGGTAAGGCAGATGAATTTAGGGCATGGATGGGAACATGGGACTGGGGTTTCATAGCCATTACAGAAATATAGCTCAAAGATGCACAGTTTGGCAGCTTAATGCTTCAGGATACAGATGCTATAGAAGGATATAACATGATGCAAGAGAAAGGGGAAGTAGCATTTTTGGTCAGGAAGAAAATTACACCTGCACTTAGGGAGGATATTCCTGGGAGATAATCCTATGAAGTAATATGGATTTACATGCATTTGGAGAGGCAATGACTGATTTGGGATATGGCTTTGGGCGTGGGAAATCATTTCTCACTAACTTGATTGAGTTTTTTTTTGAAGAGGTGACAAAGATGATCAAAGAATACAGAGGTTGTGCTTCGACGGGTCGGTGTGGACTTGTTGGGCCGAAGGGCCTGTTTCCACACTGTAAGTAATCTAATCTAATCTAAAAAAAAAAGTAGATATAGACTACATGAACTTCGGTAAAGCGTTCAACAAGGTTCCACATGATAGAGTGATTAGTAAGGTTATATCACAATATATATTAATATTAAAATCACCTATTATTACTGTAGTGCCTTTGATACATGTATTTATTCTCTACTGATTTGCTCGCCGA
Source organism: Chiloscyllium punctatum (assembly GCF_047496795.1). Classification (NCBI taxonomy): domain Eukaryota; kingdom Metazoa; phylum Chordata; class Chondrichthyes; order Orectolobiformes; family Hemiscylliidae; genus Chiloscyllium; species Chiloscyllium punctatum. Next base: position 17,539,003 of record NC_092743.1, read on the forward strand.
CCCACCATGTGCCTACTGTATACAGTCCTATAGATTGCTCCTACCAGTGTCTCCTTTCCCTGCAATACAGAGAAGAATGACACGGTAGATGCTGAGTCGAGAGTGTGGAGTTGGAAAAGCATAACTGATTGGACAGCATCCAAGGAGCAGGAGAATCGATGTTTTGGGCATAAACCCTTTATCAGGAATCAGGTTTATGCCCAAAATGTCGACTCTCCTGCTCCTTGGATGCTACCTGACCGGTTGAGCTTTTTCAGCACCACACTCTCGAATCTGATCTCCAGCATCTGCAGTTCTCCAGGATAGATGCTGAGAAAATATCCCTGTTCTAAGAGATTAGAATTAGGACAGACTATTTAAAAATAAGGTGTTTGCCATTTAAAACTAATCCAGAAAATTATGTTCCCTTGCGAGGTTATTATTGTGTGAAATTCTCTTGAAAATGCAGTGGAGGAATGGTCTCTGAATAGTTTTAAGGCCAAGTTTGATAGATCTTTGATTGGCAAAAGGGTCACACAGAGTAGGGAAAGTGGAGTTGAGGCCACAATCAGATCAGCCTGGACTTTATTACAAGACAGAGCAGACACAAGCTGTTGATTGGACTACTCCTGCTCCTAATTTGTACATTCATCCGATGTTCTCTGAACTTATATTCTAATTGGACTGATTTCTAAACCAATTTTCTGTTGGTTCTAATGATAAACTGAAAAGCAACCAAGAAAATCTTTTTTATAAATCAGCAAATAAATTAAAGGATCCTTGGGTCCACAAATTACCTCAAACACTGAAGCAGCTTGTTGGTAAAGATCTACAGCTTTTTCCAAGTTTATGTTTTCAATCAGCCTGAAACATAAGGAAAACATTTTTTAAAGCCTGTAATGAGGAATTGCTTGTTAATCAGTTATTACCATATAATGTACAAAGATTGGCTAAACCTCAAAGCTACCAAGTGAACTTTGCTCATCATTTGGACTCTGACTCTAACCAATCTACTATTATTTTGCAGGTGACAGAAATGCCTGTTGAATATGAAGACCGGTGGAGTGGATGCTGTGGACAAGGAAATCCCCACTGTAATGGCATTAATTCAATGAATTTTTTAAAAGTTTTCTTTTTCCAAAAGGGAATGTGGATGTCACTGTTTAGGCCAGCATTTATGAGCTATCTTTTTGAACCACTGCAATCTTTGTGGTGTAGGAACACCACTGCAGTCTTTGTGGTGTAGTAACACCACAAAGTGCTGTTAGGGAGGGAATTCCAGGCTGCTCTAATACTTCTTGGTGGTACAAGTTATAAGTGTGGCAGTGGCTGAATTAATTTTAGGGCAGAACAAAACAGAACAGTCTGCTCTTCTTCAAATAATGTGTTGGGATCTTTTATCCTGGGAGTCGAAAGTGAAAATGCCCCTCAGTTTATCATCACATTCAAGAGACAGGAAACCAAATAATGAAACAACCCTTCAGTGCTGCACTGAAATGACAGTATAGACATTAGCTCCAGTTTGTGCAGTGAGTCACAAAGCACTGGCCTTCTGGCTCAAAGACAGATTTTATGCAGGAAAAATGGAAAGAGTCCAATTGCAATGATACAGATTTGGCAGAGATATTGAATAAATTTTCAGTTTTTAGTAAACAGTGATGGAATGGAGACTATACTTGTTAAACATGAGACTATCATTTATATCTATTTCACCCTGAGACTTCTCAATACTCAGTGATATTTGCATTGTTACAATTGCAGTTAGATTAATGTTTTATAGAATGGTATGAGGTCTCCACAGTAAAATAAACGTCATTACACACATAAAAAAGAGAATTATTTGGAAGTAAAATATCTATACTGCACTAGTGTTGACCATTACTCCCAGTATGCTTCAAAATAATAGGTATGGACTTATTAAATACATTTACCTGCAAATATCCAAAATTTTAAATCTTTTCACTCAAATGCCATCACCCAAATGTCATCAAATCTGTGTACTATAAATACATTTAAATTGTCATTTTAAATGTCTTACTTTCCAGCACGGTCCAGTGACATGGCAGCAGTATCAGGTGTTCCACTCTCTACAAACATCATGCTGGCTTTCTCAATAAACTGAACTGCTTCTGGTAACTTTTGCATTTCCTATTTTCAAAAAATATTCAATTATGCATGTGTATCTTTAGATCTTTGCATTAGCGTAGGATATTTAACTTGTGGTTTATGGTCAGGTATCAATGGGTACAGTCGGACATTATTCAAAAGATGGGAAGAATAGTGAAATAACATGCATCCAATAATTGCAAGAGAAGAGCTAACATCCAATGCACACTTAAATATTACTAAGTAAATTCGTATTTAAACAAAGGAGCATTCATTAAACATTCCCATATTATTTGTGCCTTAAAAATCATGCCACCTACTTATTTCCCTAGCCAGAACAATCCCATTCAAATTCCGCAAAGTATGTATTGTTAACCGGTTCTCAAACATGCTATTCCAATGTAAGGTTCAATTTACATTTATTGATATTTCATCAACATTCCCACATAAAATAATTCATTTGCAAGATAGGGATCAAAGGTTTCTGCTATGATCACTAAAACCACAAAAAAAAAGCAACCAAAGCAACCAGCCTGTCATCAACAACTCAACAGGTTCACTGATGTCACTCCAGCCTTTGTATGATTATTGTCCTACAGACAAACAATTGCTAGAAGACCATCTTCAAACCAAAGATGGAAAATAAGCATAATTTTGCAATGATTCAGAAAGATTTCCTTCTGTGAAAAAGTTTTAAAACTGTATATTGTAAATAATAATACTAAAACATATGAAGATGCTAAAATTTATGATTTACTTGTATATTAATGTGAATGCAGATAGGATCATGGAGCTAAGGCTACAATCAGATCAGTCATGATCTTACTGAATTATGTAGCAGTTTTGTGAACCTGATGAGATCATAAAAAACAGGGGAGCAGTGGACCACAACACTTTGCTTCATCATTCAGTTACGATAATGGATAACTGACTGTGGACTTATTATTTTTATGTGTGTTTCCCCATATTCCTCAATTCCCTTGCCTATCACAAATCTAACCAACTCAGCCTTGAATATATTCAAAGTATGCTGCCCCCACTATTTTAAGAGTAAGAATATGTCAAAGACTGAGGAGCTTCTAAGTGAAGAAATTCATCTTCATCTCCATCTTAAATAGGAGTTTCATTATTTTTAAAGTGAGCAGTTGAGAGGAGATTCACTGGTACCGGGATGAGGGGTGAGTTTATCTTACGATGAAAGTTTGGCCAGGCAAGTTTGGCTTGCGTCCTTTTATTTTTGTTCATGGGATATTGGCTTCACTGACTAGGACAGCATTTATTACCTTTCCCTCATTATTTAGAGGGTGTAAAATGTCAAATCATGGGGAATGATGGCAGATTTTCTTGCTAGAGGACATTAGTGAACCAAATAGCTTTTACAACAATTAACGATGGTTACATGATCACTATTAGGCAATTTTTAATCTAGATTTTTAATGAATTCAAATTTCAACATCTTCCATGGTGAAATTTCAATCCATGTTACCAGAACATTAGTCTGGGAGTCTAGATTATTCATCCAGTGACACTACCACTATGCCAGTCTGGAAGGATGAGAGCTAATGTCATTGAAACAGAAGAGAGCCTGAGGGGACTTGATAGCATCAAAGGATATTTCTTCCTGAGAGGGAGACTAAATCTAAGTAACAGGCAAAATATAAAAGGTTTCCCGTTTGAGATGGTGATGCAGAAGAATCCTTTTTTTCCTCAGTGGTTGTGGATCTTTGGACCTCCACCCAAGAGGATAACAAGGGAAAGATTAGGGCCCATTAGGAACCAAAGGCAATCTGCGTGTGGAGTCAAAGGACATTGGTTGGGCTAAACGAGTACTTCATATTTGCCTTCACAGTGGAGGAAGAGGATGTAGGTACAGAATTCAGGAAGAGGGACTGAAAAGTTTGAAATAGCAAATGACGTGGCATCGGACGTTTTGGCAGGCTTAAAAGTAGACAAACTGGCAGGTCCGGGTGAGATGTATTCCACGTTGCTCTGGCAGACAACAGAAAGCATTAATCTCCACTTGGAGAGACAAAGTATGACCATAGTAGGCAGCATGGCTTGTCAGAGGGAGGTCATGCCTCGCCAATTTGATTGAATTTTGAAAGGTGGCTATGTGTGTAGACGAGGGCAGTGCAGTTAATGTAGTTTATATGAATTTCTGCATATCATTCAATAATATTCCACATGGGATCCAGGTAATTTGGCAAGTTGGATCCAAAATTAGTGATAGCAGACAGAAGGTGATGGTTGAAGGCTGCTTGTGTATCCAAAGGCCAGTGTCCAGTGGCATACCACAGGGATCAGTGCTGGGTCCCTTACTGTTCAGCATACATACATACATACAAGTAATATTGGAGAAAACGTGGGGGGAGGGGTGTTGAAAAGGAAGTTTGCAGATGACATGAAGACTGGCCAGACGATTAACAGTAAGGAAGAACGTCTTAAGTCTTACAGGAAGATATAGGTAGATTTGTCAGATGGACAGATCAGAGGCAGGTGGAATTTAAACGCAGATACTGGTGAGGTGATTCACTTTCAAAGAAATAACAAGGCAAGGAAATATTCAATGAATGACAGGCCACTAGAATGTTCAGAGAAACAGAGGGAGTGTGGGGTGCTTGATTACAGATGCCAGAAGGCAGCAGGACAGGTTAATAGTCTATTTAAGGTGGCAGTTAGATTACAGCTGAAGTACTGCGTATAGTTTGGTCACTGCAATGAAGGGATGCAGAGGAGATTCACCAGAACATTACGTAGGATGGAGCAGTTTAACTATGAAGAGAGGCTTAGGTTATTTTCTTTAGAACAGAGAAAGCTTAGAGGGAACCGAAGAGGGAGCCTATATAATAAGATAATGAGGGGCAATGAACAAGGTGGATAGAAAAGTTGTTCCACTTAGTTGAAGTGTCAATAACAAGTGGCATAATGTTAAAGGTGTTAGATTAAGAGAGCATTTGAGGATTTATTTTCATCCTGAGGATGGGGAATCTGGAATGCATTGCCTGAGAGGGTACTTGTGGGAGGAAACCTCACAACCTTTAAAACATTTCCTTCGGATCAGCACTTTAAAAGTCATAATATTCAAGGTTACGGGCTAAGTGCTGGAAAGTGGGAGGTGAATAGATTTGAGTGTTGTTTTTGTTGGTGAGAACCAATGGGCCGAAGTGCCTCTTCTGTACTGTATGATTCTAGGAAAAGTGGCAGCCAATATGCTCACCTTAAACAGCCCACAAACAGCACTGAAATAAATGACAAAGTAATCAATTTTTTTGTTGGTGATTGAAGGATAAATGGTGGCCAGGATACAATGGAATGTGAGCATTTATTTTCAACTTAAGTCTTGAAGTGAAACTGAAACCAAAATCTCAGAGGTGCGTGCTACCAACTTATCATAACTGAGGCCAGCTGTAGTTCCAGCATTAGCCACCACTCTAGCTGGCACTGTTGAGACTGAAGAGCTGTTTGTTTTCTAATTGGTCAGCAACTCAGGGTTAGGTTCTTTGTTAAACGCATGGAAGCCTCAACAGCAGGCAGTTAACTATCTGATTCACAATCAAAGCAGTTCAGGATTTGAAATATTATTGGTGGTTAGGATTACAGTCACAGCCAATGAAATTCAGCTGTTAGACAGCAAGCATCATCTCAGTAATAAAATGAAGTGCGGGTGCAGGTGTTGGACTGCAGTGGACAAGGTCAGAAGTCATATGACACCAGGTTAAAGTCCAACAGGTTTATTTAAATCACAAGCTTTTGGAACATTGCTCCTTCATCAGGTGAGTAATAAAATGAAAGAATACAAACTTTCTCCCATAAATATGCATGCGCTATCAAAATTGCAACCTCAGATATCTGTATATTTCTGCAATATTGTTATCAGGTTATCCAGAGGCTCTCAAATATCCTTTCTCTTTTGCTGAAAAAAGAACCTTTGCACATTAGTTATTTTTGGTTAAATAAAGAAAGAAAAATGAATGACAAGGGACAAACCTTCAGCATCATTCCAGCCTGTTCATATGCTCTGTGGAGAACAGAAATAAATTACACAGAGATACCATACATCATAGGATTACCAAACAAAACTGGTCATGATGCACAAATTTAACAGAAAAGTATTAAAGATAGCTGATGCAGTCCTAAGCAGACTGCAAGCGGTACCAGTATTGGTCCAGTGCTCACCAATGGACTATTAACTCAAGAGACCCAGACTGATGCTCTGGAACCATAGGTTCAAATTACAACACAGCAGATACTGACATGTGAATTCAACTTTATATATAAAAATTAAAAGCTAATTTAATGGTGACCACGAGTTACAGCAGTGTGGTTGACTCAAATGTCTTCTGACATGACCTGGTAAGACAACTTGCTGGATAGACAACAAACGCCCATGGCCATATCCCACATGACAATTTTAAAAATGCCCCGTCAATCCTGCATAGTCCTTCTGACCAACATCCAAGGGAACTTATACCAAAATTGGGAGAGCAGTCAACAGCCTGATGCCTTTTAAATCTCGGTCAGCTCAGTCAATAGTTCTCTTACATAGCAACTCTTCAAAACGCCTGTAGGGTAAATTCTGAGTGTAACTATATCTTAAATGCTGCATAATCATCCACAGTGGAAGCACACTTGAACATAGTTGGGAAGGAGCTTGCCTGGGATTACTCAACTTTGACTCTGGACAATGTTTAATTGTAACCAGTCATACACAGACAAGAAAATATTCTGCAGATTAACAGCACTATGACCCCAGCTAATGTATCAGTTCTCCTCCATATTGAGCACCACTTGAAGGACTCACTGATGGCTGGCAAAAGCATGGAATGTATTCTGGATGTGGGACTTCAACATCCATCACCAAGAATAATTCAGTAGCACCACTACTGAGCAGCTAGAAGAGAGTGAGGACTGCAGATGCTGGATAGTCAGAATCGAAAAGTGTGGTGCTGGAAAAGTACAGCAGGTCAGGCAATATCCCAGAAGCAGGAGAATCAATGTTCCAGGTAAAAGCAGATAATGTTCTGGGAACCCTATGGCAATTGGTGGAATTTGAATTTAGTAAGAAATCTCAAATTAATGTGTCTAATTTTGGCTGTGAAATTGTTGTTAAATGTTGGGAAACACCCATCTGGTTGGTCTAGGGAAGGAAACTGACATCCTTGTGTGGTCTGGCCTACATGTCCTCTTAACTGTCCTCTGGGCAACCCACAGATAGACTCTCAACAAATAAAAAAATGCACCAGGTAAATTTGTTGCCACTGCAGTGTCACCATATTGCCCCCAGTATGGAAATCCAGAGCATTTGGCCTTAAAAGATGAATAAGTGGAAAACAGTTGTCATTATTTTAAAAAACATAATTCTACAATGAACAGAAAACAGTAACACATATGTATTGGGGTTTTATAGATATATAACAACATCAGCACTGAAAAGGACGGTAGAAATAAAAATATATTTCAAGAAGGATTGCACATCTTTTTATCCAAGCAGGCACGTAAAACATATAACGAAATTATATCTTTCAAAATATCCATTGTGTTGAAAATAAGACTTCCAACACGCAGTTGTTGAGATCAAATTGGAATGCTGTTCCATGGTTTTAAAAAAAAATTAATACCGAATGTCTCCACTTCTGACCTTATGTTTTAATGATAATGCTGATGAAGACTATTCAAACTCAAGACACTACATTGAGGAACCTGTGGCTACCTAATTGGGCTGAAATTACTGACTTCCAACAAGCTCTTTCTGTCCTATATATGACATTAGCAAATGATGAGCTTACTCTTTTTTTCATTGAGTTCAACTTTGCCACACTTGGACAAATGCTCATGATGTCATGGCAGTCTCTGTCAGTTCATCTTTGGCATTCAGTTCTTTTGCCCATGTTTGGACTAAGACTATAATGAGCTCTAGAATTAGGGGCTCTGCAAATATCAATATTGGAACATTGGTGGGCAGGTTGTTGCTGAATGAGGGATATTTTAAACCACTCGTTAGTTGGTTAATTTGGCAATAATGACCAATTGGATTTACACTGCTTTCTGCTGACAGAATGTACTCTCTCAATTCTTGCACATAGTCAGGTAAAGGTCAGCGTTTTTGATGCATTTCAGCAGCTTGGTTAGGAGTGCTGCTAGTTCCACAGCACAAATTTTAGTATCATAACTAGGGTATTGTCAAGATTCATGGCCATTTCTATATTTACGACCTTGGGCCATTAATGTAACATACCCAAAGGGAATTGAATTGTCTAAAGACTGGCATCTATGCTGGTGCAGGCCTTGTGAGTAGAAGATAATCAAAGAGTTGGCAACTCTGGCTGAAGAAGCTACTGTTCCAGCTGTGTCCTTTGCACTAACATGCTGTGTTCAAAATCAAAGAGAATAGGGATGTTTTTAGACTATCCTCCAGTTAGTTAACTAATTGCCCAACATCATTCAGAACTGAATGTAACAAGACTTCAAGGCTTTGTTCTGATCTTTTGGCATGAGATTTATTCAGTTCCATCTGCAGAATACTGACTCTGCTATTTAGCCTGCAGGTAGCTTTGTGTTATAGCTTCATTAGGTTTGAAACATGTTTACAGGTATGTCTAATGCTGCTTCTTCATGCTCTCCTTTAGTCTCCCCTGAAGCAGGGTTTGGTTTCCTGAATCTTGAAGCACAGAAATAATGTAAGTGAGATTACAAATTGTAGTTAAATGTAATTCTGCTACCACTGAAGACCCACTGTACCTCATGGATGCCCAGTTTTGAGACACCAGAGTGATCCTGGGCCTGTCCAATGTAGCAAAGTGGAATAACTACACATAATAGAGAATGATCTGTGTGCAGATGGGATTCCTCTCCAAAAGGAATGGCTATTCACTCCAATACCATCTCACTACCTGCAATGCATCCAATCTGGCAGATATCATTTTCAGGACTGAATCAGCTTGGTCAGTAGTGATTCGACCTAAGCCACTTTGGGGACACTGAGGTTCCCCACCCAGAGTGCATTCTTGTTACTCTTAGAGCTTCTTTCAAGTTTAATGTGGAAGAGTACTTATTCAATAGCTGAGCGAGAGTGGTAGATGAAATCTTCACACATTCAACTCAGTAACATGAAACCATCAGGCTTGGAGATAATGCCCTGTTGCATTAACCCCCATCATCATAAAGCGTTGAGAGGCTCGGATGAGGCATTTCAAGACCCTGCTGCCCCCCTTACGGGGCACCCTGCTGTTTTGTATCAACCCAACAGATGATGCTATCTCTACCACCCTCCATCTGGCCCTTCCCCCACCTGGCCAAGACAGACACTTGGGTCAGATTATTGTTCATAGACTTCAGTTCTGCATTTACCATGATCATTCCTCAGCACCTGAGTGGAAAGCTGAACCTGCTGGACTTGAATACCTACTTCTGTAACTGGATCCTGGACTTTTTGACTGAGACACCTCAGTCAGTCCGTATTGGGACCAGTATATCCCTCCCCCCCCCCCCCCCCAAGGACTGTGTGCTTGGTCCACTGCTGCTCACGCTGCTGACAACTGTGCAGCATGCACAGCTCGAATTACATAAAGTTTGCTGATGACACGACGGTAGTGGGTCTCATTAGCAGTAACGACAAGTCAGCATAGAGAGAGAGAGGAGGTGCAATGGCTAACAGACTGGTGCAGAGCCAACAACCTGTCTCTGAATGTGGATAAAATGAAAGAGATGGTTGTTGACTTCAGGACAGCACAGGATGATCCCTCTCTGCTAAACATCAACAGTTTCCAAATGGAGATTGTGAAGAGCACCAAATTTCTTGGTGTCCACCTGATGGAGAATCTCACCTGGCCCCTCAACATCAGCTCCATTGCTAAGAAATAGTAAAGTCCCAGCAGCATCTCTACTTTCTGTGTAGGTTGAGGAAAGCCCATCTCCCAACCCCCATCCTCAACACATTCTACAAAGGGTTCATTGAGAGTACCCTGAGCAGCTGCATCACTGCGTGATTCGGGAATTGCACCTTCTTAGATAGTAAGACCCTACAACTGAGAAGATCATTGAGGTCTCTCTTCTCTCCAATACAGACATTTACACCACACGCTGCATCCGCAAGGTTAACAGCACTGTGGACAACCCCATGCATCCTTCATTCAAATTTTTCTCCCTCCTACCATCTGGCAGAAGATACCGGAGCATTCTGTTTCTCACGGCCAGACTGCACAATAGTTTCTTCCCCCAAGCCATTAGGCTTCTTAACGCTATATGATCCCACTCTATTCCATTTGCAATTTTCAGGCGACTTTTTGAACTGCTGCTAAAATAATGTTTTATTAATGATCATTTGTCATTACATTGTAATTTGTCAGGAATTACTGTGCTATCTTACACATTTTGCACTTTATGCTGCCCTGTGTATGACTGTACTCCTGTGCAATCTGTGTGTTCATATAGCTCGGTCCTGGAAGAACACTGTCTCGTTTTTAATTGTACCATTTGTATATGATAGAAACAACAAATTCAGTTATAGAGTCATAGAGATGTACAGCATGGAAACAGACCCTTCGGTCCAATCCGTCCATGCTGACCAGATATCTCAACCCAATCTAGCCCCACCTGCCAGCACCCGGCCCATATCCCTCCAAACCCTTCCTATTCATATACCCATCCAAATGCCTCTTAAATGTTGCAATTGTACCAGCCTCCACCACTTCCTCTGGCAGCTCATTCCATACATGTACCACCCTGTGTGAAAATGTTGCCCCGTAGGTCTCATATCTTTCCTCAATCACCCTAAACCTATGCCCTCTAGTTCTGGACTCCCCAATCCCAGGAAAAAAAAAACCTTTGTCTATTTACCCTATCCATGCTCCTCATAATTTTGTAAACCTCTAGAAGGTCACTCCTCAGCCTCCGACGCTCCAGGGAAAACAGCCCCAGCCTGTACAGCCTCTCCCTATAGCTCAAATACTCCAATCCTGGCAACATCTTTTCTGAACCCTTTCAAGTTTCACAACATCTTTCTGATAGGAAGACGACCAGAATTCCATGCAATATTCCAACAGTGGCCTCACCAATGTCCTGTACAGCCACAACATAACCTCCCAACTCCTGTACTCAATACTCTGACCAATAAAAGAAAGCATATCAAATGCATTCTTCACTATCCTATCTACCAGCGACTCCACTTTCAAGGAGCTATGAACCTGCACTCCAAGGTCTCTTTGTTTAGCAACACTCCCTAGGACCTTACCATTAAAGGTGTATAAGTCCTGCTAAGATTTGCTTTCCCAAAATGCAGCACTTCACATTTATCTGAATTAAACTCTATCTGCCACTTCTCTGCCTATTGATCCATCTGGTCAAGATCCTGTTATAATCTGAGGTATCCCTCTTCGCTGTCCACTACAGCTCAATTTTGGTATCATCTGCAAACTTACTAACTGTACCTCTTATGCTCGTATCCAAATCATTTATGTAAATGACAAAAGGTAGAGGACCCAGCACCGATCCTTGTGGCACTCCACTGGTCACAGGCCTCCAGTCTGAAAAACTACCCTCCTTCACCACCCTCTGTCTTCTACCAGTTACTCTACTTAATGCTGAAAGGTCCCAGAGCCATTCCATTAATTGTAAACTACTGTGCTGCCACTTCCATTAGTGTAGACTTACCCAAGAATGGCAATGGACAAGTCTGGGGCATCAACTTTAAAATATAATTTGGTACTTTTATTGAGTTAGGTTGCTGCTGAATTAGTCTATGGGACAGTCCAATAATTTTGGAACAAGATTCCATTTTTGAGTGAGGATGACTTTGCAGGATTGATTGAGCATCACCTTGCACAATGGCTGTTTTTACTCCATCTTGTATTTTCTGTTGCAGTACATTGTCAGCATGGCCATATTAGTAAAGCAGGACGTACTTCTACTGTCTTAAAAGATGATTAGTGAACTAGATGTTTTTTTTGCTGTTTTTAAAAAAAATTCAGTTGCTTCATGGTCATTAATAAGACGTTTGTTCAATTTTTAATTAACTGAATTGAATATCCCTCTGTCCTGGCCTTTACATTAGCAGTCCACTAACGTCCTTGCCTTTAGTGCAAAAAAATTGAAACAAAAGAACGAAGGTAGTGCTTGGAAAGTAAATCTGGCCTAAACCTTAATAGAAAATGCAGTTTCAAACATGTGCTCATTTCACAATTTTGTCTGTGCATTCATTTAATATTAAAACATGAACAGTACAGGTCCTTCAGTCCTCGATGTTGTGCCAGCCCTTTATCCTACTCGAAGATCAGATTAACCTACACACCCTTTATTGTACCATCTTCCATGTGCCTATCCAAGAGTTCTTAAATGCCCCTAATATATCTGACTCTACTACCATTGCTGGCAGTGTATTCCACGCACCCACCGCTCTGTGTAAACTACCTACCTCTGACATCTCCTCTAAACCTTCTTTCAATTACCTTAAAATTATGTCCCTCTTGATAGAGATTTCCACCTTTGGAAAAAGTCTCTGTCTATCCACTCTAACTATGTCTCTCAACATCCTGTACATCTCTGTCAAGTCACCTCTCATTCTTCTTCACTCCAATGAGAAAAGGCCTAACTCCCTCAACATAAGACATGCCCTCCAGTCCAGGCAGCATTCTAGTAAATCTCCTCTGCACCCTCTCTAAAGCTTCCTGTAATGAGTCAAACTGAACACAATATTTCAAGTGTGGTCTAACCAGGGCTCTATAGAGCTACAGCAGAACCTTGCGGCTCAAATTCAATCCCTCTGCAAATGAAAGCCAATATACCATACACCTTCTTAACAACACTATCAACTTGTGTGGCAATTTTGAGGGCTCTATGGACATACACCCCAAGATGCCTCTATTCCTCCAGACTGCCAAGAATCCTGCCTTCTGCATTCAAATTCAACCTTCCAAACTGAATGACTTCACTTTTCCAAGTTGAACTCCATCTGCCACTTATCAGCCCAGTTCTGCAATGTTGATTCAATTCTCTGATATCACCAGAGTTAATTACTTTACAATATCAGAATTTCTTTTTGAAGAAACATATTTTCAAGTACCCGGAATGAAAAAATCCAAAACTCATTTCATGTAGCAATTTTATTTTTGACTGCTGTCTTGACTGAAGAATTTCCCTTAATTTCTACTTAACAGTGAAATAGTGACATTATAAAACAGGTTATGGAAGTTAACACAACTGGGGAGAAATTTATTTTGACAAACAAAAAAAAAAATCTGCAAACTGAAAGTCCAGTTGCTGATGCTACTTCCTAGTTCAGTAGCAGCAAAACAAATAGAAAGATCAAGGTACTAGAATGATTTGTACATGCACCCTCCAATTCCCTTTTAAAGCATACATTTATCAATTTCTCCCTCTCATCTCATGCTTTTTACTTTCTTCAACTAAAAACCTGGGAATGCAAGAGTTTTGCATGGATCTGCATGGTTTGAACAATCAGTGAATTTCCAATTGCTTAAAATTTCTAATGCAAGATCTGAGTACAGTTGTAAGAAAATTAACAAAAATAATGACAAACGAAGTTACACATAACCTACAGAAACGATTAAGTGCAAATGGAGGTCCCCCAATCACCAGACAATTTAAAAATCGGTGTGAAACTACATTAAAGCCAAAACAGATATCAATTTTAGGAAGAAATACAATTGAATGTTAATGCAGTGCTTACAACATGAATAAGCGATGTTTTTCTTACCATAGTAATAGACAAAAGGACAAGTCTGAAGAATCTGATTTCGCACAAGAAACAAAGTTTGGCCCCAAAAACAAAACAAAATGAATCCCTGCCATCTAGCAATACAACAGATAGCTGTAACTGATTAAAACATATGAAGTTATAGTAATGCAAAACGTTAATCCTTTCTGTGGATTTGTCCAACATGCTGAAAAATAAAGCAACCTGTTCTTGTCCATCTACCATAAACCCCTAATAATTATCCCAACAACATGAAAAGCAGCTCAGGCTTGAATCTTTTCAGCTGACATGGGCTCCCGCCATCTCCTGAGCTTGAAGGAAGCAGAATTAAATTTTTGACTTGTACTTTAAGTATTATTACTTTAAAAATTAAAAAGATCTCATTGAGGAATCTCAATTGTTCCATCCTGGCCTTTTCCCCATCTCTTGATGCTTTTCTCATCAGTTCCAAATTCCAGAGATTTTTAAATTTCGGTTGATCAAATGTACAAATTATATCATTTCTTTTGGACTGCTGCATTCCATTAGAAGGGCACTAGACAAATCTCGAACTTCGCCATTAATATAGGTTTAATTTAATTCCCTGGGGTAAAGAAAACAAAAGCAGCAGAAATTTACAATACTTACTTAGCAGCATGGAAGAAACTAGCATGAGCAAAATGTTAAGGAAGACAAAAAGAAGTGTCAGCAGCGAATACATATCATTACATATTACAAAACATTCAGTGTGATCTCAGACAAGAGTGATGTCTCATCTGGATCTTATCGTTAAATGAAATATGCCAGTGACAAGGAATCAGATTGTTTCAACGTTCACTGAAAACATAATTGTGCTGACTTCAGGATTCTAATAAAATTGTTGCTTTTAATGCTCTCAAGTGATATAGCCATCACTGGCTGGGTCAGCGTTTAATATCCTGGAGAATGTAGTTTTGAAGCCTTTGAGGTGTAGGGACAACTAAAATGATATTAGGGAGAGAGTTACAGAATTTTGACTAAGTCACAATGAAGGAACAATAATACATTTCTAAAGCAGGATGGAATGTAGCTTGGAGGGGAACTTGCAAGTGATGTGATCCTCATACATCTGCTGACCCTGTCCTTCAGCCATGATGAGTCACTACAATGCATCTTGGTACACACTGCTGCCACTGATCATCAATGATGAATGTCGAAGGTGGGCTACTTTGTCCTGGATGGTGTTAAGCTTCTTGACTGTTACTGCACAAAACCAGGCAAACAGACTTGTGCTATGGAGATCAATAGGCTTCAGCAAGGCAGGTGGGTTACCTGCTACAGAATTTCAAACTTCTAACTGTATTTATAGCACAGGTTCAGTTCAGCAAAGGTAATGTTATTAAACATGAAGAGGTGATTATATTCTCTCTTGGAGGTGGCCATTGCCTGATATAGTGTGATGCAAATATTACTTGTTACATATCAGCCCAAGGAGATAGTGAGAACTGCAGATGCTGAAAGTCAGTTGACAAAGCATAGGTCATGCAGATCAGAGGAGCAGGGCAGTCGATATTTCAGGTCAGAACCTTTCATTAGTCCTGTGACAACATTCTGGCAATACCCCTAAAGATCTGTGGTTCAGAACTAGCCGCATCCTTGCCAAACTGTTCCAAAGCAGCTTCAATATCTATTCAATAATGTGGAAAACTGACCTATCCACAAAAGGAAGGACAAATCCAACTTTATTATCAAATAAAAATTGAATAACCTGCAGATTCTGCAAATCAGAAACAAAACAGTAGATCTGTGCAGCCAGACCTGCTGAACTTTTCCAATAGTTTGTTTTTGTTGCTAACCAATTACCACTCTGTCTACTTTTGCTTATCAAAGTGATGTAAGAGATCTTCAGTGCTGTCAAGTATCACTTGCAAAGGAATAAAATAATAATTTGAATGTTCTTTATTTAAGTTCCAATTTAAAAATCATCATGAAAAGTTTTATTGATTTATTTCAAAATATGTCACATCATGCCAATTCATATTTCATTTAAAAGAAATCTACAATCCCTCTACTGACCTGACAGTGTAGTTAAGAAGCATGTCCTAGAAATACTTAGAAGTTGCTCTGAAAACAGTGAATGAAGTTTATATGCCACATTGTGTTTAGTTTTCAACTGCCTAGCAGCATATTCCAAACTGCAATTCACCTTCATTTTATTGAGCGGAAGGGGGAAGGTTGGTAAACAGTTGGCCCGCTATGCACTATAACGCCAACCCCTTGGGTTCAATTCCCACATTGATTAAAATAACTATGAGATAACAGATCAATGGTGACATTCACATTAAAATACTAGCTGTCAATTTCTCCAATGAAAGAGCAGCTCCATGGTCCACAAAGACTACAGCAACTTTACTATTTAGCTGGATTGTCCTGAATTTTAAAATACATTCTAACATATTGAGCACTCAACTACAAAATATGAGCCGAGTCGAAAATTGACACGTAGGTAACTCAAAAGCTCAGGCTCAATACTAATTTAATTCCATACCTGCATGCTTGAAGATTTAGACCACATTATATCCTATAGTTTGTTTGGGAAGTGTTAACTATCTACAAACAGTAATAATATCTATAAATGTCGGCCAGCTTATCGGGGATATAAGGAAGGGAGCCCTAAATCGGAAAAATCTGCATCGCTGACAATGCAAAAATCCCTTAGCACTGCACTGAGGTCCATGAAGTAGAGCTTGAACTAAAACCATGTGATGCAGAAGCCAAAGTGCTACCACAGAGCCAAGAGAAAGACTCTACCTACCTAATAACTCCAAAAGTCTACAGTAATGTTGGGATGTTTCTTGGAACAGAAAATGAGAACAAATTTACATACAAGCTGCAATGTTTTTAAATGCAGCTGAGCAAGGAGACAACAGGCAACTTGAAAGGACATTGGGCAACAATTTTCTTCAAAGTTAAAGTTCTCCCATGCACACATTATAACTTCAGTGATATATCAGCATTTGGTGATGAAGTGGGAGATGGCACAGGGCAGGGTGACACTAGGCACATAGACACACACAATGGCCACTTAACCATAAGTTGGCCACTTGACACACAAGATGGCCACCAGACTACAATATGGAGAGAGAGAGACAGCAGAGCAAACACATCCTGGGGCCACCAGGATGCCAGCATGATGTACTCTCAACCTAGTTGATTAGTTTAAGGCAGGTGGGGGAGAGAATACACATGAGTAGCGGATACTGCCCACCAAAGTGTCTGGGTCTAGCCAACACCTTTGATAGAAATGCTAACTATTTGGTGCGGACTCAACACAAAATGCTAACAGCCAGGGCTGCAGTAATCATCCTTCTCAGGAAGAGCGATTAGCACCCATTACTACAGTAATGCACTTGTGCACAGATGTTGAAATTAACAAAGGTTGCGCTGAAACTGAATGACCGTGCCAAAATTAACAAAGGCTGCACTGGAACTGACAATGACTGCACCAAAACTAATCAGTGATTCTGCAATGCTTACAATAAACAAACTATGTTACAATGACAATAACCTCACCACTGACCTGTCATATTACAAAACATATAAAAGTATCTTGACATGTGCTCTGGGCGGAGAGAAGAATCGCAGCTGACCACTGTGCGGTTGGTGTCTCTCTCTCCCCGGAGCTCCAGTATTCCCTTGTACAATAAACTCTGTCATTGAACCCCGACTCTGACTCAGAGGCTGGTGATTTTCCCCACAACAGTGAAAAATTATTGTATACATCATTCTCTCAGTTGTTTTTTCAAAAGAATCTAAGAAGTAGGAGCAGACATTGGCTACACACCTCAAGCTCACTCTACTGAATAAAGTTAATTTTCTATCTTAATTCCACTTTCTTTTCCTATCCCACATTCCTAAATTCCCTTAATGCCCAAAACTATTTTGATCTGGCCAGAATATATTCAACAACTGAATAGTCAGAGTACAGAATTCCAAATATTCCCAATACAAATTAAGTGAATAGATTCCTCAATATCTGAATTCTACATGACTGAAACCCTTATTCGGCACATTTGTCACAAGTTCAAAACTCTGCAATCAGTAAAATTAGCCTCTTAGCATTATCCTTAAGCCTAAGTAATAAAATTCAAGAAGGAGAAGCCCTGTGGTAGTTCATCCTCATTATAGTTCCAATTTAGCAGTTGTTCAATTTGGTATAAAACAATGCAAAACATCTTTCTAGTTATACCTTACTTCCCTAAAAATGAATTAGAATTTGTTTTGAAAATATTAATACATAATATACATAATACCAAGTAAAGCACTTCCTTCAAGAAGTCAGCTTTAAAGAAAAGAAAAGGATACGCTCTATTGTTCTGATGTGACTCTGCTTCTCTTAGGTAGGCATCTTTTGCTTGGTCATATTGTTTTGCATTCTTGAATGCAACAGCTACAAAAAAACAGAATACAAAAATTTACATGAAATTATAAGATACAACAGCAATTTTCATTTAATTATTCACTACTCACAACATGCAAAGACAGAAAATGTACTAAATAGATGGAGCACATCTGCCAAGAAAGTGCCATCCACCTTAATCTAGTTTCCAACTCGACGTGGAACTCATTTTCAAGTACTTGAAGTTATATCCAAATACTTATTTAAAAGTAACGAAGATTTTGCCTCTATTCTTATTACAGATTCCCATCAACTTCTGCAAGAAAGACAATTGTCAACTCTTCCCCAATGCTTCCATCAATTACATATAATCTGCATCACTGACTATTCATCCCTTTAAAAGGTAAATAAGTTTTTCTTGACAACTTTACCTACTTTCTTTTTTAAATATGTCAATTAAATCTCACCTTGATAAATTCAATAAAACAAAGTAATTGTGCGTTTAATAGAAGTTTCTTCCAATTATTGTTAACTTTCTACTGAAACACTCTTTCAAATTATAAATGTAAAAATTTCAAAATCTTTATCCAACCCTGAAAGATAACCTGTATAAATTTACATTTACTTAGCATTATGAATTATTAACAAAATATAAACTTAGCAAGTGCTCAGTACACATAACATATTACAATAGAAAGGAGATATGTTTTACAGGGTACATTAAATGTGGAACGGAGATTAATATTATTGAGCAACTTCAAAACATTAAGATCATTTGTTCTTACCTGCTTTTGCATATTCAGATGCTGCACTGTCATAATCAGGTTTCCATTTTAAAAAGCCTGTTTTCAGACTGCAAATAAAACAGAACCAATCAAGTGAATTGTATTTAACAAAGCCTCATGTTGTATTAACATTTTCACAGCTAATAAACTAGGTTTCCATTAGACAAAAGTTAGGATTGCAGTGAACTACCCAAGATTTGATATGTAATAGTGATCTGGTCCTTGTTTTTTAAATTCAACCAGATGTGGCCTTTGCTAACTAGACCAGCATTTATTGTCCATTCCTAGTTGCCCTCAAGAAGGTACTGAGCTCAGTCAAATGCAGCCTTGATGTCAAAGGCAATCACACACCCCTTATCCCAGAGTTCAAAAACAACCACCTAATTGCAGTAATCCCATTTTCCAGTATTTAGTCTATAGCCTCTGCATCCTCTCCAGTGCTATCATATCCCTCCTATAGTCTGGATTCTAGAATTGTACAGAATACTCTGGGACCAAAACAATATTTTGTACAGTTTCGGCATAAACTCCCTGCTCTTTAAATCTGTGCCTCAGCTAATAAAGGCAAATACCCCAAATGCTTTCTGAACCACTTTATCCACCTGTCTTGATACCTTAAGGAACTGGTGTACATTTACATCAGGTCCCTTCTACTCTTGGTGCTTCCCAACGTCCAAATGTTCATCCAGTATTCCCTTACTTTGTTTGTCCTGCTCAAATGCATAACCTCACATATATCTGTATTTAATTCCACTTGCCACTGATCAGTCAGTCATTCTGAACATCCTATCTAAGTCTATTCTCCTCATTATTTACCACCCAACCAATCTTTGTATCATCTGCAAACTCATTAACCCTCCTACATTCACGTTTAAGTTATTTAAATAAAACTATAAACAGCAAGGACTCAATTTGAGGCCAGACCTTTGGCTCAGACTATCACCGCGCCACAAGAGCCAAATTTCTATTCATATATGATCTGAAAAATTAATAGCACTCAACTCCAAATAAAGACATTTGAGACATTGCTTCAAGATAAAATAGATGTATTCTTGAAATGACAAAAAAAAATCCACTCTCAAAGCAGCTCAATTTTAACACGTACCATTTCTTAAGAGTTTGTTCAATAACATGTCCTTCCCAAAAGTATAATCAGATCACACATCAGCATTCCTGGAATGGTGGGACTACCATACGCTGAAAGACTGGAGCGACTGGGCTTGTATACCCTTGAGTTTAGAAGACCGAGAGGGGATCTGATTGAGACATAAGATTATTAAAGGATTGGACACTCTGGAGGCAGGAAATATGTTTCCACTGATGGGTGAGTGCCGAACCAGAGGAAACAGATTAAAAACACGGGGTAGACCATTTAGGATAGAAATGAGGAGAAACTTCTTCACCCAGAGAGTGGTGGCTGTGTGGAATGCTCTACCCCAGATGGCAGTGGAGGCCCAATCTCTGGATTCATTTAAGAAAGAGTTGGATAGAGCTCCCGAGGATAGTGGAATCAAGGGTTATGGAGATAAGGCAGGAACAGGATACTGATTAAGGATGACCAGCCATGATCATATTGAATGGTGGTGCAGGCTCGAAGGGCAGAATGGCCTACTCCTGCACCTATTGTCTATAAAGATGCACTTCATCATTGCAGTTCAGAAACTAGGAATCCTGGTCCAAGCATCTCACCTCTTGACTCCCAGAGCCAGTCCACCATGTCCAAGGCAGAGGTTAGAAGTGTAATGGAATACCCCCCACTTGCCTGGACAAATGAAATTCCAACAACTTTAGAACTTGGTGCCATACGGGACTAAGCAGCCCACTTCATTGGCATTGCATCCTTAAATACTTACTCCCTTCACCACTGACTCAAAGTGGTAGCTTGTCCCCTCTCCAAGGTGCAGGGCAGGAATTCATTAAAGCCTCAAACAGCATCTTCCAAATCCTTGATCACTATCATCTAGAATTCAAAGGCAATAGATATGTAGGAAGAATACCAATTGTAAGCTCCCCTCCAAACCACTCACTACCCTGACTTGGAAATACATCACCATTCAGTGTCAATGGATCACGATCCTGGAATCCCCTCTCAATCAGCACTGTAGGTGTACCTACACCAAATGAACAGCAGCAATTCCAGAAGGCAGTTTACCACAAACTTCTCAACAGAAGTTAGGGATAGATAATAAATACTGGTGCAAAGCTCACATCCCTTTTTTTTGTTTAAAATGATGCTTGCTTTAGTACTTTGAAAGAGTTTCCCCCATGGTCCCCCTTCAAGAATTCAATCAATTTTAAATGTACACTTATTATATGCTGAGATAGTCTCAACATCATCAGTCCACTAAATTTCTACGAGCACCTCGAACACAGTATTGTCATCTGGCTAATAAGGAATTAATGAATATATTAATATGTTAAGCTCTGAAAATGTATCAGTTAGCCCAGTTGATCATTTGATTAAAAATAATGCATATAGGGAAGACGACAATTTGGCACTAGGTAATGATGTTCATTTGTTAGAACAGAGCCTTCCAGACCACATGACTTCTTTGATTTTTTTATTAAAATTGCTACGAGCCATGAAGCTAACATTCCTTGATTAGTGAATTATTACTTGTCCTTTCCAGACCCATCAATTTCTGCACTGATTAAGAATCATGGGATACATACAGTACAGAAGCATGTCAGGTCTGTACCACCTCTGGAGATGAACAACTCACATAGTCCTACCTTCCACTGGTATCACTGCAAACTTTTTTTTAAATTATGTAATTCACTTCTGAAAGACTGACTACTATGCCTGAGCAGAGCATTTCGGATTCTAACCATGTACAGAATAAAAAGGATTTTGCAATGTCATCCTTGCTTCTTTTGCCAATCCCCATAAATCGGTGTCCCTTAGTTCTCGATCTTTCCACTACATTTTCCCTTACCTATAGGCCCCTCATCATTTTGCAACCATCAAATCAACTCAATCTTTTACCCAAGAAGAATAGCTCCAGCGTCAGCAACCCATCTAGCTAGAGTTCTTTATCCCAGCGAATAACACAACCACATAAAAATAGAGCAGAATACAATTTAGTTACACTGTAATACTCTTGCTTAAAATTATACAGGATTAATTTAAGAATTGATATCAGTGTGTGCGTACTGCACAGAATGGACATCGGAGCTATCAAAACATTGATAGCATTTAGGGACATCTGTAACACAACTGTGCCACTTCTATTTTTTTTAATTCATTCATGACATGGGGATTCCGCTGGGTCGGCCAGCATTTATTGGCCATTTCTAATTATCCTTGGGCCTTATACTGGACAGGTTTTGGAGAATTACAAGGTGAGTGACTCATTGCAGGATTCCTAGCCTGCACTTGTAGGCGCAGCACTTATATGGCTTGAAAAAGAAATAAAACACTGTGGATGCTGGAAATGTGAAACAAATAGAATGCAGGAGACTTATCAGCAGGTCTGGCAGCAACTCCGCTTCGTGATATTTGAGTACTTACTTCACTGCCACCTCTCTTCCAGGCATCTGCATCTGAAGTTCTACTCTCCGATGGGATTATCATTTTAACCTTTCAGAAAAGCTGACAACATCATACCAGACATGAATATACTGTTCCTTCCACACAAGCTACCAGACCTGCTGAGTTTATCTAACATTTCCATTGTTTATATGGCTAGTCCAATGCAATTTTCAGTCAATCGAATCCATACCATCCTTAAAATATGTTGGCATGGAGGTTTCAGCCATTGTAACGCCAATGAATATAATCAACCAATACAGTACACCCAAAAGGCAATCAAAAGGTAACATAACCAGTGAATTTGGCTTCATTTGCACTGATCTTATTGAATACCTAAACAGGAAGCATATAGTTTGCAAAGGTTCTTGGGAATCTTAGTGCACCAACGGATGCCAACAGTGGGTAGACACAGGATATGGAGGTAAAAACAATGACTGCAGATGCTGGAAAGCAAATACTGGATTAGTGGTGCTGGAAGAGCACAGCAGTTCAGGCAGCATCCAACGAGCAGCGAAACAGGATATGGAACTAGGCAAAAGTGAGAACTGCAGATGCTGGGAACCAGAGTTTAGATCAGAGTGGTACTGGAAAAGCTCAGCAGGTCAGGCAGCATCCGAGGAGCAGGAAAATCGGTGTTTCGGGCAAAAGCCTTTCATCAGCCCTACTCCTGATGAAAGGCTTTTCCTGCTCCTCGGATGCTGCCTGACCTGCTGAGCTTTTCCAGCACCACTCTGATCTAATCACAGGATATGGAACTACAACTCCCAGAATGCTTCGGTCAGGGGTCAGGCAGACCAGGGGCCGCGAGCCGTTTCAGTTAAAACGAAGCGTTAGAACCCATTCGGATGAGCTCTCCCCTTCCATTCATAAAACACAGCGACTGCCTCAAGCAATATTGTAAATGGGGAAGAAAAACAAAATTCAAATTCGTCCGTCGGCTGGTTTACCATTTCTCAGCTGCGGCTATATGTTCCAACGCCTCGTTAATTTTCTGAGCCATCCGCCTCTCTCTGACTAAAAGCTCACACTTTCGTTCGCTTTAAAACATCAAGGACAGCGAAAAGGACACGAAGACTTCGCTCCGTACGGTCAGATGTTTTGCACTTTCCTGCAGTAAAGGTCCGGAGTAAAAGCCCAATCCCTCGGCCTCTAGCGCAGATCTTCTCCCCGCCCTCTCAAGGCGGTCGCCGCTGGTTGGAGCCGCTCAATTGCCAACGAACAGGGCCGGCCGTGACAGTAACGCGCAAGCGCGTTCACCCAGGTGGGCGCGCAGTCGCATTAACGCATTAGCATCCACCTGGGGCGTTAATGAGTCGCGGGAGCAGAATTAGGCCATTTGACCCATCGAGTCTGTTGATATGGCTGATGTGACTTGGGTGTTGGAGTGGGCTGAACAAAGTTAAAAATCACACAACGCCAGGTTATAGTCCAAAAGGTTTATCTGGATACATTCGGAGCGCCGCTCCTATTGGTCTCACCCCATAACCAATGATCCTCAGGTAAATCTGTTGGACTCTAACCTGGTGCTGTGTGATTTTTTTTAACTTAGTGTAGTTCTGCGGAAGGTTCACTGAACCTGAACATTGTCTCTTTTATCTTCGTAGATGCAGCCAGACATGCTAAGCTTTTCCAGCATTGTCTGTTTTTGTTTCTGATTTCCAGTAACTGCAGTTCTTTTGGTTTGTTGTTTACACCTATCCATCTCTGCCTTAAATACACTCAATGATTTGGCTTCCACAGCCTTCTGCGGCAATGGGTTCTACAGATTCAACACTCTGCCGCAAGAAAAACCTGCTCATCTGAGTTCTAAATGATCATCCCTTCATTCTGAGAGTGTCCCGTCAGGTCATAGACGCTCCAACTAATGGAAACATCTTGTTAATGTCCACGTTATCAGTCTTCTCAGCATTCTGTATATGGTTCCAGCACAATATCCTCATCCACCTACTAATTATAGGGGTTGGGATGTGATGGCTGGACAGCTGGTTTACAATGCAGAATGACTCCAACAATGTGGGTTCTCACATCAGCTGACATTAACACCTTGTCAATCTCACCTCTTGGCTGAAATGTTGTGAACTGAAGGTTAAAGCCCCACCTAAATGAAAAAGTGGTTCTCTGGAACTATGGCTACGTTACTTAGTATGTCCGTTGCAGTAATGTAGTTTGCACAAGAAAGACGCTGCTGTTAGGAAGTATTGGTTGAACATTACTGAACAAAGGACAGGTAGTTCAAGCATAGTCTAGAGCTTTCATATTGCTTGAAAAAAAATATTGTCAAAGTTTTTTTGTTCTGGGCTCATCAGGTCAGATACAAGAATACCAAATTTCAAAGGGAATGACAATTTATACTGTATGAGAAAAGCGTGCTGATTGGTCACAGTGTTACCTTTTTAAAATTTAAATACAAGTTTAGGGGATTAGTCAACATTCTATAGCGCATTCTCTTGGTAATGCCTCTCCAATTACAGTTATGTAGTCAATATAGCAAATCAATCAAAGGGAAAACGGTAGAACAAACAAATCCAGAAAGACAAAACTTATATAAAAGTTAATAAGAAGATAAAGATGACAGGTGAACAATATGATTGAGAACAGCACTAAATATAGGACCTGATCAGGTGTACCCTAGAACTCTGTGGGAAGCTAGAGAAGTGATTTCTGGGCATCTTGCTGAGATATTTGTATCATCGATAATCACAGGTGAGGTGCCAGAAGACTGGAGGTTGGCTAACGTGGTTCCACTGTTTAAGAAGGGCGGTAAGAACAAGCCAGGGAACTATAGACCAGTTGAGCCTGACATCGGTGGTGCGCAAGTTGTTGGAGGGAATCCTGAAGGACAGGATGTACATGTATTTGGAAAGGCAAGGACTGATTACGGATGGTGAACATGGCTTTGTGAGTGGGACATCATGTCTCACAAACTTGATTGAGTTTTTTGAGGAAGTAATAAAGAGGATTGATGAGGGCAGAGCGGCAGATATGATCTACATGGACTTCAGTAAGGCGTTCGACAAGGTTCCCCATGGGAGACTGATTAGCAAGGTTAGATCTCACAGAATAAAGGGAGAATTAGCCATTTGGATACAGAACTGGCTCAAAGGTAGAAGACAGAGGGTGGTGGTGGAGGGTTGTTTTTCAGACTGGAGGCCTGTGACCAATGGAGTGCCACAAAGATCGGTGCTGGGTCCTCTACTTTTTGTCATTTACATAAATGATTTAGATATGAGCATAAGAGGTACAGTTAGTAAGTTTGCAGATGACACCAAAATTGGAGGTGTAGTGGACAGTGAAGAAGGTTACCTCAGATTACAACAGGATCTTGACCGGATGGGCCAATGGGCTGAGAAGTGGCAGATGGAGTTTAAATAAGGTAAATGTGAGGTGCTGCATTTTGGGAAAGCAAGTCTTAGCAGAACGTATACACTTAATGGTAAGGTCCTAGGGAGTGTTGCTAAACAAAGAGACCTTGGAGTCAGGTTCATAGCTCCTTGAAATTGGAGTCGCAGGTAGATAGGATAGTGAAGGCGGCGTTTGGTATGCTTTCCTTTATTGGTCAGAGTATTGAGTACAGGAGTTTGGGAGGTCATGTTGTGGCTGTACAGGCCATTGGCTCAGCCACTGTTGGAATATTGCATGCAATTCTGGTCTCCTTCCTATCGGAGAGATGTTGTGAAACTTTAAAGGGTTCAGAAAAGAATTACAAGGATGTTGCCAGGGTTGGAGTATTTGAGCTATAGGGAGAGGCTGTACAAGCTGGGGCTGTATTCCCTGGAGTGTCGGAGGCTGAGGGGTGACCTTATAGAGGTTTACAAAGTTATGAGGGGCATGGATAGGGTAAAGAGGCAAAGTCTTTTCCCTGGGGTTGGGGAGTCCAGAACTAGAGGGCATAGTTTTAGGGTGTGAGGGAAAAGATATAAAAGGGACCCACGGGGCAACTTTTTCACACAGAGGGTTGGACATGTATGGAATGAGCTGCCAGAGGAAGTGGTGGAGGCTGGTACAATTTAAGAGACATTTGGATGGGCATATGAATAGGAATGGTTTGGAGGGATATGGGCCGGGTGCTGGCAGGTGGGACTAGATTGGGTTGGAATATCTGGTTGGCATGGACGGGTTGGACCGAAGGGTCTGTTTCCATGCTTTACATCTCTATGACTCGAGGAGGTTCAGAGTGAAATTGTAGAAGGAAGTAAGCAAATACATAAAATGGAACCCAAGAGTCTTTCAATTTAATAAAACCCTGGAATATTAAACTAGTCTAACTAGTAATTTTTTTAAAAAAAGCTATTCACAGAATGAGGCTTTAATTGCCCATTCCAAATTTGCCCAAAGGGCAGTTAAAAGTCAACACATGCTATGGGTCACATGTAGACCAGACCAGGTAGAGATGGTAGTTTCCTTCCCTAAATAATATTACTGAACCAGATGGTTGTTTTCCCAACAAACAGCAACAGATTCAGGGTTATCATTGGACTCTTAATTCCAGATGTGTATTGTTAAAATTTTACCATCTGCCATGGGGGTATTCAAACCCAGGTCCCTAGAACACTACCTGGACCTCTGGATTAACAGTCCAGTAATAATACCACTAAGCCATCACCTCCCCCCAAATAGTAACTGGGAGGTTATCATTAATTGTTGTAAGAACCCATCTCATTCACCAATGTTCTTTCGAGAAGGAATAATTTTTGCTCAGTCAAGCTTACATGTGAACTCTAGATCCACAGCAATGTGGTTGATTGTCTTCTTCCTGTACAAGCTGAGCATGCTCTTCTGTTCAAGGGCAATTAAGAATAGACAACAAATGTTGGTCTCACTGTATTGCCTGAATCCCATGAAATTCCACATTTTTGAAAATTGGATTTATGCATGGAAGAAGAGGGCATGATTGACGTAATAAAAGATAATTATGCATCTCCCTTACCAATGGAAAAAAGGTGTCCATGTCATGGTGTAAGGAAAGATAGCCTTGACACTTGAAGGCTTTAAGAGAAAGCAAGGATTACAGGTGCTGGAGATCAGCGTCGAGAATGTGGTACTGAAAAGCACAACAGGTCAGGTAGCATCTGAGGAACAAGAGAATCAACATTTTGGGCATAAGCCCTTCATCAGGAATGAGGCTTGTGGGCTGGGGTGCTGCGATATAAACGAGAGGGGGGTGGGGATAGGGGGAAGGTAGCTGAGAATGCAATAGGTAAATGAAAGTGGGTGAGAAGGTGATAGGTCGGTGAGGAGCATTGAGCGGTTAGTTGGGAATCACAATGGACAGGTCAAGAGGGTGGTGCTGAGTTGGAGGCTTGGGACTGGGATAAGGCAAAGGGAGGGGAAATGAGAAAACTGGTGAAATCCACATTAATCCCATGTGGTTGCAGGGTGCCAAGGCAGAAGATGAGAGTGCTTTCTTATTTCTTTAAGAGAAATATGTTATATAGGCAGTTAGCTCTATAGCAGTTGCTCTCATTCTAATTTTCAAAATGCTGGGTTTATATACCCCTCATGACACTTTTTTTTAGAATTTGATTGCTTTCCACGTGACAAATCAATTAAAATCAAATTCCATTGGCTTCTGGTATCCTGGGCTTAATTTAAACTAATTAATTAAATTTGAATAGCTGTCAAAAGAGCAAGCAAAACTCAGGTATCCATTTAATAGCCAACTGTTACATGTATCTATTTTGGAACAGCCGACTCCCAGCCTTTTCGTTTGGGCAGCTGAGCCTGCACTTTAAGTTTAATTCATCATTCATAAAACACTCTGTTTTAAAGTGAACATACATGAGTTTGACTTTGTAACAGTGTGAAGTTATGTATTTTGGTAGTAAGAATAGATGTTTAGATTAATTCCTCCAAGGGGAAAGGGTTTGTAATTCTGAAGCACAAAAGGACTTTGCAGTCCTAGTTCAGGATTCTCTTAAAGTTAACGTGCAGGTTCAGTTGGCATTTAGGAAGGCAAATGTAATGAGAGCTTTCATTTAAGGAAAGTTAGAATACAAAAATTGGGATGTACTGCTGAGTATAAGATTCAGTGCAGACTGCATTTGGAATATTGTGAGCAGTTGTACATGACCTTTGTATATAAGGAAGGGTGTGTTAGCCTTGAAGGTGATCCAGAGGAAGTTCACAAGAATGATCTTGGGAATGAAGGGCTTGTTGTATGAGGAACGATTGAGGTCTCTGGGTCTGTACACAATGATGTTTAGAAGGATGAAGGGGGATCTTATTGGAACTTAGAGAATACTGAGAGGCCTGGATAGAGTGAACACGGAGATACTGTTTCCAATGGTAGAAAAGACTAGGAACCAAGGGCACAGCCTTAGAATGAAGAGGAGGAATTGTTTGCCAGAGAATCATGAATCTGTAGAATTCATTGCTGCAGAAGGCCAAGTATTTGAGTGTTTTTAAGACAGAGATGAATAGGTTCTTGATTACAAAGGGTTACAGGGCATAGGCAGAAGAATGGAGTTGAGAAGCATATTAGCCATGATCGAATAGTGGAGCAGACTCAGTGGGCTGAATGCCTAATTCTATTCCGATGTCTATGGTTATATCCTTGTCCAAAATAATGGAAAGATAAGTGAAACAGTTAGTTTAATGTTAGTGGTGGGAAAGTTTTAGGAAATTGTAAAATTGTTACTTGTGGGTAAAGAACTATAACAAGAAAATTATGTAGATGATAAATGTTTGTTCTCTGAGGAGAGAAGCTTGAAAGGAGAGATTTTCAAATTCATGAGGGATTTGAACAGAATAGATCGGGAGAAACTGTTTCATTGGTGGAAGTATTGAGAACCAAAAGGTACAGATTTATGGTTATTCGCAAAGGTATGTAATCTCAACATGAGGCAAAAAATATAGTGAGTGGTCAGGATTTGGAATGCACTGCCTGAGAGTGTGGAAGAAGTAAATTCAATTCAACTTTTCAAACTGAAGTTGTATCATTATTTGAAAAAGATTTGGAAGCCTACAGGGTTGACACAAGCTGAATTTCTTCATTTAATTGATTTGATTTGAATTATTTATTGTCATGTTTTGTTACAAAACATAGTGAAAAGTATTGTGTAGTGTTGTCACTCTCTGGTGTCATCTTAAAATACAGAAAAATAAACCTAAGTATAGAATATAATGAAAGAAAATAAAGCAGAAGTGTTCAACTTTACAGTCCTTGTTAAGTGCTCCACCATGGGACTGGTGGCCAGGCATGAGTTCTCTTTGGCACCACCTTGCCTCCACCAACGCCTACATGATTGTCCAAAAGACTGGTTTCAACATCTTAACAGCCAATGTTGTGTGATTCCAATTAAATGCAATTTTATTTTTGGTGCAATGACATTACTTAGAGCTCATTGCAGAGCATGTACTATTTATTTTTCACAGTAGAGCCTCATTACCAGAAAACTCCTTCACTTATTTGCACTAGTTGAATTGTTGTCTGACAAAGTCTTAAATGTGTGACATGAGAGATTTGAATACATGAAAGTATCAAGTTGCATGAAGCTGGGTTTCTTTTTTCCACTTGTGTTTGATTATTGCAAACGTTGAGATTAAACAAGGAAGTGTATACATAGAATGAAGCTATGGTTTATGTTGATGTTGGGGAATTTCTTTGCTGTCTGCTCCATCCCACGGGCCCTCCTTTCTTGAGACACCTTTTTTTTCAGAAAGGGTCTATCCATCTGCTCTAGCTGCCCTTCCTGACTGTTGCTAACCACTACTTGAGGTCCCAAATAAAATATTTGAGCCCCCAGTTCGACACCGTTCTTCACCATTGCCAAGTACTGCTGGTATTAACCCTTTTGACACAGCTCCACTCTAGACATATAAAAGTATCCATCAACTATTAGACATTGCAGGAGACAATGGTAGTGGATATGAATTGGCTCAAATTCAGCAAAGCAATAGTGAAACCAATTTCTATACCAATAGGAGCTTAATATCACATGAAATAAGTTGAACTAGGAAAGTAAAGCTAGGAAAGTGATTGCTGGGCCTCTTGCTGAGATATTTGTATCATTGACAGTCACAGGTGAGGTGCGGGAAGACTGGAGGTTGGTTAACATGGTACCACTATTTAAGAAAGGTGGTAAGGATAAACCAGGGAACTATAGACCAATGAGCCTGATGTCAGTGGTGAGCAGGTTGTTGGAGGGAATCCTGAGGGACAGGATTTGCACGTATTTGTAAAGGCAAGGACTGATTAGAGGTAGTCTACATGGCTTTGTGCATAGGAAATCATGTCTCACGAATTTGATTGAGTTTTTTGAAGAAGTCACAAAGTAGGATTGATGAGGAGAGAGAGGTGGACGTGATATATACAGAATTCAGTAAGGCGTTCGACAAGGTTCCCCATGGGAGACTGATTAACAAGGCTACATGTCATGGAATACAGGGAGAACTAACCATTTGAATATAGAACTGGCTCAAAGGTAGAAGACAGAGGGTGGTGCTGGAGGGTTGTTTTTCAGACTGGAGGCCTGTGACCATTGGAGTGCAACAAAGAATGGTGCTGGGTCCAATACTTTTCGTCATTTATATAAATGATTTGATGTGAATATAGGAGGTATAGTTAGTAAGTTTGCAGATAACACCAAAATTGGAAGTGTAGTGGACAGCGAAGAAGGTTACCTCAGTTTACAACAGGATCTTGATCAAATGGGCCAATGGGCTGAGGAGTGCAAAACATAATTCGCAAATCTTGATTGTAATGGAAAATGTTAGGGAAATATTATAAGTGGAGATATATATGTCGTAAACTGTGTTACTTTCTTTATCAGAGTCGAAAAGTGTGGCATTAGAAAAGAACAGCAGGTCAGGCAGCATCCGAGGAGCAAGACAGTCAATGTTTCAGGCGTAAGCTCTTTAGAGGAATCCCAATGAAGGGCTTATGCCCAAAACGTCGACTGTCCTGCTCTTCGGATGCCACCTGACCTGCTATTCTTTTTCAGAGCCACATTTTTCGACTTTTTCTCCAGCATTTGCAGTCCTCACTTTCTCCTACTTTCTTTATCACCAGACTTATTCATTTTGTGATGTTTATACTAAATTCCTTTCTATTATTCTTCTTCTATTGTGAAGTAGATATCTCCCCCCCCCCCCCACAACCGGTAAGACTGTAAGTTCTCCCACAACAGGTTTGAAGATAGGGTGGATGTAAAATGCAGGGGATAGCTTACCTGCGACTCACCTGCTTGCAATTACTTCAACCGCAATTTAACCAGTGGCAGGAAAGGCCCACACCAAGTTCCTAGCCTGGAAGGTTTTCATGTACAGGACTGGTGATGAGGATGTTTGGGTTCTTCCTCAATTGTTACCTAATTGGGTCCCATCTCTGTACCCCAAGTGCAGTAATTTCAGAGGCCAACATTCTTGGAGGTATGGCTGGAGATTGGGCAATGGATCACTAAGAAGAGCTTATGCCCGAAACGTCGATTCTTCTATTCCTTTGATGCTGCCTGACCTGCTGTGCTTTTCCAGCAACACATTTTTAAGCTCTGATCTCCAGCATCTGCAGTCCTCACTTTCTCCTAATGGATCTCTAAGTCTATTAATGGCTGTTACCTGGCACAAAGTAGCCATGCATGGACTCTGTAAAGTACTTTTAATAAGTCTGCCATTTGCTGATTGTCCATTACATACAGATCTTATGTTGAATTGGCATGTCCATTGTCTGTTTAATACTCCCTTTCTTGTAAAATAATGGAGTAATATTTGAAACATTCAAATCAAAACCATAATTCGCAAATCTTGATGGTGATGGAAAATGTTAGGAAAATGACTATAAGTGGAGATATGTATATCGTAAACCGTATTACTTTCTTTATCAGAGTCAAAAAGTGTCTGTTATTTGTTAAGTCAACAATTCCTTTTCCAACTCTCATTCACCCATTACATTTATAATAATGTTTGCTATTGGTTTGATATCCTTCACAAGTGTATTTCTCCTAATCCTTTCTGCAACTCATTGTTTTCTTTCTCATCATGCTTTATTTAAAATGTCACATTGCAAATAAAATTCTGACACAAAAGGTTAAAATATTTTAAATCAAATTAATCACATTTTCAAAAAAACCAGTTTGGCATGCTTCTGATCACTGTAGTGATTTAGTTTTAGGAGACTGTTGTAACCAATCCCCTCATTTTAAATGACAAGAACATTGATGAATTATGATTTAATTATTAAATCCAACTTGAGTAGTTTAATGACAGATAGGAATGTCTTCATCTTCAAGGCACGACATCATTTTGAACACATTCAATTATCTCCAATAATCTTGATAGCTCAATTCCACTATGTAAAGTTGAGTTAAACTCAAAAATGACTCAAGTGATTGAACTTGAATTCATTAAATTCCTTTTTTTCTCTCCTTTCTTGCCTCTGAGGTTTTACAATTAAATTGTTTTCTATTCTGTTTGTATTGTTTTCAGTTAATTCCATGAAATTACAAAGGATTGCAATACCAAACAATCATTTGGTTCAACCACACAACTTGGAAAGGAAGTTGTATTTAATTTAAGATTGCATTTATAAAGTCCCCATTTACTATGGTCATTTTGACAAATCAAAGCAGAACTCACGATCATAGAAATTTTTTAACACAGGAGGATGTTACTTAGCTCATTGTCTCTGCATTGAGTGATAGGGGGAAGCACAACTGAATTCAAACTCAGGATCTCCTGTTTTACTAGGCAGGAATGATAACTCACCAAGGCATGGCTCAGTAAGTTTGCTGATGACACCAAAATTGTAGATGCAGTGGACGGCGAAGAAGGTACCTCAGATTACAACGGAATCTTCATCAGATGGGCCAATTGGCTGAGAAGTGGCAGATGGAGTTTAATTTAGATAAATGTGAGGTGCTGCATTTTTGGAAAGCAAAACTTAGCAGGCCTTATGCACTTAATGGTAAGGTCCTAGGGAGTATTGCTGAACAAAGAGACCTTGGAGTGCAGGTTCATAGCTCCTTGAAAGTGGAGTCGCAGGTAGATAGGATCATGAAGAAGGCATTTGATATGCTTTCCTTTATTGGTCAGAGTACTGAGTACAGGAGTTGGGAGGTCATGTTGCGGCTGTACAGGACATTGGTTAGGCCACTGTTGGGAAATTGCGTGCAGTTCTGGTCTCCCTCCTATCGGAAAGGTGTTGTGAAACTTGAAAGGGTTCAAAAAAGATTTACAAAGATGTTGACAGGGTTGGAGGCTTTGAGCTATTGGGAAAGGCTGAACAGGCAGGGACTGTTTTCTCTGGAGCTTCGGAGGCTGAGGGGTGACCTTTTTGAGGTTTATAAAATCATGAGGGGCATGGATAGGATAAATAGACAAAGTTTTTTTCCCTGGGGTTGGGGAATCCAGAACTAGAGGGCATAGGTTTATGATGAGAGGGGCAAGATATAAAAGAGATCTACAGGGCAACTTTTTCACGCAGAGGGTGGTACATGTATGGAATTAGCTGCCAGAGGAAGTGGTGGAATCTGGTACAATTGCAACATTTAAAGAATATCTGGATGGATATATGAATAGAAAGGGTTTGGAGGGATATGGGCCAGGTGCTGGCAGGTGGGACTAGATTGGGTTGGGATATCTGGTTGGCATGGACGAGTTGGATCAAAGGGTCTGTTTCCGTGCTGTACATCTCTATGATTCTATGGCTCATTAGCTTAATTGGTAGAAAATGGGACATGAAATCAAAACAGAGAGTGCTGGAAATGTGTAGTATAATGATTGGCATATGAAAGCAAATAATGAATTCGTGGTTCAGGACTGTTCATCAAAACATTCAATTACATTTCTTGGCAGTTTAATTTTTATATAAAATTTAGATTGATCCTGCTGTGCTTTCCTGCACTCCTCATTGAACCAGAGCCAGAACTGCTACATGTGCAAATTTTATAGAAGGTTAGGAGGTGATCTAATTAAGGTGAACCACTGTGTACAGGATTTACTTGGGCAATTTTCCACACTGCCAGTGGAGGCCAGTGTTGCACTATGCATGTATGGTATGCAAATTCTGTTCCAGTACAACATGGGTAGCATTACATTTATCTAAATTAAACACTATTTGCCAATAAAAAGCCAATTAAAACATATCTGTATCTTTTTGGATTTGATTTCTGTTTTAAACAATAAAAAAATTTTACTGTCATTGACAGTGTCACGTATTCTACTCACAACATCACTGTCAAGCTCATTGATAATGTTAGTGAAGAGTATTGAGGATATGCATCAATAGTATCATTTCTTTAAGCAGGTCTATTAACTACACAATTTTTTGAATTTGTGGAGTGGGACCCGGTTTCTTTTCTGGCATTCCAGATCTCTACTATTAGATGGAACCATATGCAGTAATCTATCATGTGAAGTACCTTATCAAAGACTACTGCACTTCAAAGCTTACTCAACCTTGCCTTCACCTAGTGATTAGTTGAGAGTAGTTTTTCCCTTTTCATTAACCTAGTTGCAATGCTGTTGCCAAACTCATCTTGAAGGAGAGTGGTAAATTCTACCCTATAAAATACAGTACAAAGGCAAGGAAGTTATTGGGAACCATTATGAAGATACTGTCCTCAACTAGAGTGGATGGCATGATGACTCAGTGGTTAGCACTGTTGCCTCACAGCGCCAGGGACTGGGTTCAGTTCCAGCTTCGGGTGACTGTCTGTGTGGGTTTCCTCCTGGTGCTCCGGTTTCCTCCCACAGTCCAAAGACGTGCAGGCCAGGTGAATTTGCTATGCTAAATTGCTCATAGTGTTAGGTATATTAGTCAGAGGGAAAATGGTTCTGGGTGGGTTACTCTTCAGAGGGTCAGTGTGGACTTGTTGGGCCGAAGGGCCTGTTTCCATATTGTAGGGAATCTAATCTAATCTCGAGTGCTGTGTCAAGTTTTGGGAATGATGTGAGGATATTGGAGAAATTGGAATATTCAGCCACTTGGTTCCAGTGAGGTTTAACTGCTGTGTAGCTAGGTTAGACAAGCTGGGATTGTTCTTTTTAAAGAAGAGAATATTGACAGCTTTGATAAAGGTTTTCAAAATCATGAGAGGGGTTTGAACAGAGTACACAGGGTGAAACTGTCCCTTTGATTGAAGCTGAATGAGAAAAGAAGCAATGGTGCTGAGGAAAAGTTTGGTTTAAGCAGCACTTGGTGAGGTTCTGAAATCCACCAAGATTGTGATGGAAGGAGATTTAATCATGGCTTTCAAAAGCATAATTATCTGAAGAGAAATAATGTGAAGGTTTATAGGGAGGGAGGATGGGGGTGGGGAAGGAGGGAGTTGGACTCGTAGAGTGGATCTTACAGAGAGTTAGCATGGTTCAACAACAGTCTCCTTCTGTGCTGCAATCATTATATAATTTTATGTACCTTCTTTGGAAGGAAAGTTGTGCATGTAATCATGATTTCCTTCCTCAGTAATGTGATCTTCTGTTTCCATGTAAAACCTCTTATTCTCAACATGTCTTCCATTAGATATTGGACAATTCCTAAATTTAAATAGTGATTACACTCTAAAATAAAGGCAAAATACTCAGGATGCTGGAAATCTGAAACTAACATAGAGAATATGTGAGAAACTCAGCTGGCCTGGAGAGAGAAATACAGTTAAATGTTTCAAAGGCAGTATGGCTCTTCTTCAGAACCCTCTGAAATTCTGAAGAGTCATTCCGTATTCAAAATGTTCACTCTGTTTCTCTCTCCACAGATGCTGCCAGACCTGCTAAGTTTCTCCAGCATTCTCTGTGTTTATACTGGACCATAAAACTTTGGAGCTTCAATGAAGGGCATTCACCCATAGGAATAGGCATTGGTCATTCAGCCTTTCAAGCCTATTCTGGTATTAAATCAGATCATGGCTGATTGTTATCTTAACTCAGAATACTGAGTTCAGTGCATCCTTGTACTTGAATGTACCTGCCAGAAGTATTTTCTCTTAACCCTCTTTTACACTTCAATTAGATTACAACGTACAGGTAAATCTCAGATAACACGCATTTCGGCAGCACGATTTGGCTATAACATCACTGAGG
The DNA here is from genome assembly GCF_047496795.1 of Chiloscyllium punctatum. Taxonomy (NCBI): domain Eukaryota; kingdom Metazoa; phylum Chordata; class Chondrichthyes; order Orectolobiformes; family Hemiscylliidae; genus Chiloscyllium; species Chiloscyllium punctatum. The sequence goes on from NC_092743.1 coordinate 17,575,488, forward strand.
AATCAGGGAACAGTATTTTTGAGAACAATTATCTCTTTGCAATAACGCGATTCTAGCAGTTATTCACATGCTTCATTCTGTTCATGCATTGATGTCTGCGCTAAAGTCTCTGCACCGTTCTGCGCATGCACCGGTCTTTGTGCTGTTTTGCACAAGCGTCAGTATCAGCGCCTGTCTTCATGCTGGTCTGCGCATGCGCTAGTGTCACTGCTGTTCTTCATGTTGGTCTGCACATGCGCTAGTGTCAGCACTGGTCTTCATGCTGTTCTGCACAAGCGCCAATGCCACCGCTGGTCTTTGTATAGTTCTTTGCATGCACCGATATTAGTGCCAGTCTTTGTGCTGTTCTGCGCATGTGCCAATGTCAGCGCCGGTCTTCATGCCATTCTGAGCATGTGCTAGTGTGAGCTGCTGACAGAGCAACTTTCCGTGAAAAGTACTGCACAGAGAGCAGCTTTCTGAGAGAGATACATTGAGCAGCTTCCTGTGAAAGATACACTACTCCTGGATTGTCCCTTTTTTTGAAAAAATGGAGGGGCATAATGATAAGAATGTTAACAAGAAGCATCCTATTGCTGGTGGTGAACGTAGAAGAAAGGCTATAACACAAGAAGAGAAGCAAGATATTATAAAGCATTTTGAGCGTAAGGAGAGAATATGTGATATAGCTCGCCAAACAGAAATGAGGGAGTCTACGTTACACACGATAAATGACCCTCCGTCCCTGCATTAACAATATTTTTTAAATGTACTATATTAAATTTACTTTTATTTCATTAATAAATGTGATTTATACTTTCATTCACGTTGTGCTATATTTTGTGTTAGATTTCTGGATGACGTTTGACTGATCATGAGTAATTTGTTTTTTGCTGGTTTGCCCCAACCCCACTTTTCCAATAGGCCCCATTATGTGCAGGTCAGGTGAATTGGCCATGCTAAATTGCCCACAGTATTAGGTGCATTAGTCAGAGGGAAATGGGCCTGGGTGGGTTTCTCTTCAGAGGGTCGGGTGTGGACTTGTTGGGCCGAAGGGCCTGTATTCATACTATAGGGAATCTAATCTAAATTTATATTAAGTGATTTTCTATTAAACGAGGTTTCCCTGCAAGCAACTACAGTGTTATAGGAGAACTACCAGTAATCTTCACTGTACAATGTAGTGTAGGTCTTGTGAATGCAACCTGTTCTCATATTTTAACCCTTGGTTTAGCTTCACTGTGAATATTGTTTAGCAAATGATGACAAAAGAAAAGCTGCTGTAATGAAATAAAATGTATTCTATTAGATTCCCTACAGTATGGAAACAGGCCCTTCGGCCCAATAAGTCCACAACCGACCCTCCGAAGAGTAACCCACCCAGACACATTTCCATCTTACTAATGCACCTAACAATTTAGCATGGCCAACTCACCTGACCTGCACGTCTTTGGACTGTGGGAAGAAACTGGAGCACCCGGAGGAAAGCCACGCAGACACAGGGAGAATGTGCAAACTCCACACAGGCAGTCGCCTGAGGCTGGAACCAGGAAGACAGACAGGATGAGAAGAGATAAAGAGGATACAGAAGTGAAAAGTAAAATAGTTCACAAATGCCATCAGCTAATCCCCTGGACCCATTACATAAGCAACAACTTGCATTTATATTGCAATTTTAATGTTGTGAAATAGCTCAAGGCACAAGATCATTCTTAGTCAAGATTAGATACTGAGCCATGTTAGGAGGCATTCGAATAGCAACTTTAAGGATTGTTTTAAGGGAGTAAAGAGCAAGCTAGCATTTATTCAGCACCTTTCACAACTCAAAAACCTTCCAAAACATTTTAAAATCATGAAGCACTTTCAAAAGTGTAGTTACCATTGTACTACAGGAAACGCAGCAGGACCTTTGTGCACAGCAAACTTCCACAAATTGTATTATGATGAAGGTTGATTATTTGATTTCTTAGTGATAATAAGGAAAACTTTTTTTAAATTGTGTATTGCAATCTTTTCCACACAACTTAAAGAGTGTTTAGATCCTTGGTTTAATATCTTCAGTAAGTTTCTGCATGACAGCACCCTCAGTCATGCGCTCAAGTTTACACCTTGATTTCTTCTGTGCTTTAATCGAGAGGCGGGACTGTAGCCAACAATCCTCTGACAGAGCAAGGAGTGCTTCTCATAAAACCATGACTGATGCTTACACATTTAAAGAGAAATGTGAAAAGGTTCAGGATGGGTATTTCAGAAGCTAAGACTTTTGACAGCTGAAAGAACAGCAGCCAACAATGGAGTGACAAAAATCAGGATGCTAAAGAGGGCAGAATTTGAGGATTAGAAGAGAGTATGAGAGTATGGAAGAATTTGAAAACAAGAAGGATTCTAAAGAAGAGTCTTATCAGACTTGAAATATTAACTGTTTCTCTCTCCGCAGATGTTGCCAGACCTGCTGAAACTCTCCAGCACTTTGTTTTTATGTCGTATCTGCAGCGCTTTGCCCTTATATAAGAGAAAGAGCCTTCTGGTTATAAGCTATTCTTGCATTTTAAATAAAATAAATACCTCAACTATATCTCTTTGGAGTAAAAACCTCTAAGTTATTATCTGTACAATTGTACCAACTTGTCTGGTATTGTTATTTCTTGCAGTTTTAAAACAGTGTAAAACTGCTACGACCACTAGGTGGCTCCATCTCACTTATTTTATTCAGCATTGGCCACACAATGAAACCAGAAACATGGCTTTGTTTTAGAAACGTTCTAAAAGTAACATTATAGCTGACAAAGGATCTATTTAGTAATAGCTTAAAACATTTCATAGAAAAACGTTTCTGAAACATTTTAAAATTAGCAAAATATTTACTAATATAAATTTGTATGTAAGTAAGATTACTTACAGTGTGGAAACATGCCCTTCGGCCTAACAAGTCCACATCGACCCTCCGAAGAGCAACCCACCCAGACCCATTCCCCTTTCACCTAACACTATGGCCAATTCACCTCATCTGCACATCTTTGTGACAGTGGGAGGAAACCCATGCAGACACGGGGAGAACGTGCAAACTCCACGCAGACAGTCGCCTGAAGCAGGAATTGAACCCGGGTCTCTGGCACTGTGAGGCAGCAGTGCTAACTACTGTGCCACCGTACCGCATGCTGACCTTTGTCATGAACCCTAAATTTTAATTGTGAATGTACCAATTGCTCAGGAACATACTATAGTTAGCTAGGGTCTAATAAATATGCAACAGAACTGTAACATTATGTTTGCAAATTGTGTGCAAATTTAGTACATATATGAATAATCAAAAGTTTACTTATAAGACAAAAGTTAAGTGGAGCAGGTTGCTAAATCTTCCATGTTCCCATTATAAGTTTCCTATTCTTTGCAGAGTCTTTCAGGGCCTTGACAGTTAATTGCAATTACGATTGTGACAGATATCACCAGAAATTCATTTTGCTCCAATTTCGTCTGAAAAGGGTCATTAGAAGACATGCCAGACCTGACAACTGGAGCCATGGATACATACGTTTGAATTAAGTAAATTGGTCATTAAAGCCCAGATTAAAGGAAATGTCATCCCCAACAAAATATGAAACAGACTCCCATCATCCAGTCAATTTGCTGAGTTACTTCAGATACTTCAGCTGAAGCATCTAGTTTATCTCTCTTCCTTAAATGAATCCTAGATCTGAGCCTCCACGATTGTTGTAGAAATCTGTTCCAGTTGTAAATCACCCTTTTGTGTAAAGAAATACTATCTCTTGTCTCTATTAAACTACCATTCTCAAATTTAAACATGTACCTATTATTCAGCTAAACTTACAAATTCCAAAAGTTTATGTCACTGGTTCTATTAAATATTTCAGACATCAGAATAGTTCCCACCTCTTCAAGGAGAAAAATAGCTAGTTTAATGTAGCTGTTCCTTACTGTTCATTCATTGGATTGCTGCATTATTTTGTGACAACTAGAACTCAAGGCTTTAATCTGTATACAACTTAAACAGAGTTTTTAATATTTCAGCATAACTTCGACAAAATTGTACGTAAGTATTTGGGCAATCTAGTCTCATATAACAGTCTCTTTGTTAATTCCTGCCTCTTTCTATGCAACCTATTTAGATATGCTCTGGTAACACACCTCTGGACTTGAACCTAGATCCTCTGACCCAGAGGTAGAGACAATATAATTTATACCACAGGAGTCCATTAAATTCCAAAGTGGGACTTGAACCTGTATTCCAGAACAGTAAGATATGTCTTTAGATTGCTAATCCAGTAACTTCCCAATGTGAGAAACCTACTCTTGCAGACAGTGAGGGATTTACTCCTTTGAGCCCTCTTCCTGTTCCCACTCCCCAAGAATTTTCCTGCCCAGAACTAATACCACATTGATTCTATCCTTTCAAACTTAAAGTTGCCATTTGAAGAAGCTCTGAACTAAAAGGATCTTGGATTAAATTGCTGATTTCAGCTGTGGGTTACAGTTTGGGCTCTACAGGAATATTTCCATTGGAGGCTAGGCACTACATCAACCATGGAGTCTCATTAAGAAAAAATTATCCACTGATCAGAATGGAAAGTACGCATATGGGGAGACTTGATGAAGAAGTGTTGGAATCGACTATGATACCAGGCTTTGGAGAGGGGAGAGAACTGGTTTTAAAAGATAGACAACTGTGCCATGTTATTGGCCTTTGTGTACAATATCATTGGTGCATTTGCTCACAGAGAAGCAGTGACTGCACTATAGAAGTCATCGGGTATGAAGGATTTGAGGGACATTCTGAGGACATTGGAAATGCTAATTAAAGCAACACTTCCATTTTACTTTGATTTATTTGTAGATGGTGTCTAATTAAATATTACAATTCAGCCTGAAGTATTCCAAAACAAAACTGTCTGAAATGCCTGTTATTACAGCCCTATAAATATTTTTAAATAAAATGTATATCCTTTTAACACAATTCATGTTTTGTTTTAATATGGTTTGTAAATTAGCAAAGTTCCATGAATAGCGCTGTCTCTGTTTTACCTTCAGTACAGTATTCCACTTGAATGTTTAATCATCCTTATATATTAATCAAATAATTAGAAAAGTGGTTAAAAGTACGGCTATCTCTCATTTAGGGCTCTTAACACATTTCTAAAAAACACATTTTAAAAAACACTTACTCGTTAGAAAACATGCAATGGGTTGTGCTTGTGTCTTGCAATTTTCATAATTAAAAGCTAGAGCTGCTTTGAACCTGTGGTTCAAACTCCTCCAATCTTACTAACTACATTTCTCATTTGCTGCCTTCCTTACATTTGCATTCTCATTCACAGCAAAGGTTCCAGAAAAGAGTGATGAATAAGGCAGATAGCAGGAAATAGTGAGTGTTAGTGGGGAAGTCAGCAAGTAGAAGGGGTTTGGAAATAATTAATAGGTAAGAGTTAATAAGATCATAAGAGGCATTTGGATCACTTAGCTTCAGGCCAGTTGTAAGTTTTAAATCTAAAAATTGTACATCAGGAGAAAAATCCATTCAAGTTTTCGTGTAAGCAGCTGATTTTGGTTTTACATGCCATTTTTAAGAGCACATGTAGAGTGCTAAACAAGGGATAGCTAAACAATAACTTCTAACTTTAATGTATTGGTTTAACCACTTTCTAATCATTTGCTTAATCAATAAAGATGATTAAGTCATCAACATGGATCATTCCAAGCCATAATTGTCCCCTTTTCAAGTTACACTTACAAACTGTGACAAAATTAAGTAAAACCTTTCCAAATTATAATTGTATAATTGCTGTGCTCTCCAGTGAATTAGGCAAAGGAGAAATTGAAGAGCTTAAACAATGAGAAACTCTGATGTTCAGACAGTTAGGGGCTGAACCTTTGGATCATTTCTCAAACTGAGGTACTTGCTGTACGCTGTAATTGAACTCGAGGAGTACAATAATATTTTTTAAAGAGCAAAATAGAGCACACTGTATAAAATAGCTCTCAATGTTATATCAAGAGTTCATTTAGCAGGTACCCAATCCATACCCAAAAACTTTGCAGCAATGACCTTAGAACAAGGCTGCGCTGTGGTGCAGGAGATTCCCATTAGACTGGTATAAACAACTGATGTGAATCTCTTGCCAATTTCTGCATGAAAAGAACAAGTACAGCACGTGTGCCAGGGCAAGTAATCTAATATCATCCAGTACATGCACTGTATCTGAGTGACCCGCAATTCAATTCATCCTAATGTAAGCTGGCTGCAGCCTGTGCGCAGTCTACAGTATAAACAGGGTATTAAGGACCACTTTGATCTAGTTTCACTTCCTATAACATTACTGGTTTGGATAAATATTGGCTGCCAAGGACGGGGTGTTACAATTTAGTTGACCAGAAATTTCTAAATGAATTTGTTTTCAGTATGATTACTTTTTTTAAAAAATGATGAAAGCAGTTAGAAATCAGCAGATAAATTGCTACTTTACTGAGAGGTCCACATGGATCAAGGACTTCTGTATAAAATTCCTAAATTAGTAATTCTCTGTACCCATAGAATTTTGATCATTTTTCAGCAATTTAGTTGAACTAAAAACAAGCAAAAATACTAAACTTAAAACATCTCGTGGATATAAAAGGTTTGGCTCTTGAATGTGTTTCATCTCTTGGGAAAATTTGGCAGCCAGGTTAACTTTATTCAATGCCTAAATGTTAAAACAAATGCAAATAAACAGTGAATGGATTATGTAAGACTGAGGAATTCTGTATAACAGGAGAACCTGGGAAATAGCTCACTTCATTAGAAGTCTATAGAATGACACTGGGAATTCACTAACCAGAGGAGAAAGCCAGGTTTCAGCTTTGCACAGATGGTAAGCACTCTTGCTGTGGGACTGAAGACTTTGGTATGAATCCATGCAGGGAATTCAGTATCTTGGTCAATATTCCAATTCCATGCTTACAGCAGGATTGTCCCTTTGACTGAGATACAATGCCTTGAATTTTGTAGTCAGCAATGAAGGAATATTCACTGTGCTTACAGCTGCCCACGTGGGTAATACTAATTGGGTTCTGATACAATGTGACACCCTCTAGAGGGATGCATGACAACTGTGAGCTGGGAAATCATTTGCATACCTCTTCAAATAATAAGATTGAAGAATCCTCACTGAGACACAGGGATAAATTTTAACTCTTAAAAACGTAAGTGGCTTGGGAATCAGGTGAAATGTAAAAATGTTTAAAAATCTCAATTCTGACCCCATCTTTCTCATTTAGGAGTTTTATTAGAGATTGGACTACAAGAAGGCAGTCAGCCTACTAAAGGATTGGTTGATATTTGAATACTATAATGGGCCTCCATGTTTAACTTCCCTTACAGATTTGACCCTGGCTGACTGAGATTCTTCAGGATATCTGACAATTCAAGAGATTGGAGGGCAGCTTCAGGGAGTAAATGCTTCTACAGCACTGAGGTATTTGGCCATCAACTCTGAAGAGCAATTGGGTATGGGGAATAAATGATGATGTTGTTGGTGGTGGTAACATCCCATGACAAATAAACTAAAGAAAAACTGCTGATGACCCAGGAGAAGCAGGAATACTGTCTCCTGGTCATTCTCAAGACTACCAGGTTCTCTTCCAGTAGAAACAGTTCTCCATTCCCAGTCCATTCAGAGATCATCTCTAGATCAGCAATCTGACTATTCCTCAGTCAGGAACAAATGACTGGCCCTTCTACTTTGCAGTTGGATTCCTTCCATCCCTGTCCTCGTCCAAACAAGGAAATATAAATCAGAATAATGTACACTACTTGACTTTAAGCAAAGCATTCTTTATTTTTACACTCCAGTCAAAATGTAGACAATATAAATATAAAAGAAAATAATTAGCTTGACTGTACCTCTATCAAAATGTTTAACTATATATATATGTATATATATAAACTGTTCTAATATAGTAACATCCCAAAAGAACACACCCTTGGCAAAAGCAAATTCAGTAAAATAAATTGTCTCACATGCCATATTTGCAGCTGGAAGAGAACCCCAGCTTTCAACTGTAACAGAGAGAGCAATGAAAGCTTCTGCATCCAGCTTTAAGACACAAGCAACCGCTATTGAAGTCTAAACTAAAAATCCTGGTTCTGTGAGAACTTGACCCCACCCATTCAGGCTGCTTCTACTGTTTCATTTTTTTTAAGAAAAAGCTCACAAGGACTCACAAGCTATTTACTTTAATGGCTTTCAGCAGACTGCTTTTTACCTCTGTTTCAACCTTCCTTCATACCTAAAAAGGACAAATCACACCAACGGTAATTAAAATCTGAAAGAGCAAGACTCCAAACTGGGGAGCTTTTTTCACCTACAGAGAAATTGTTTGGCAATAATGAAGACTTCATTACAGTATTACAAATTCACTTACAACTCAAATGGAGAAGATCCTAAACTTTTCTGGCTTATTTAGTGAGTATGCTACAGAAAAAGCCCTAACAATCCTTCCATGGATATCAATGCTAAGTTTAAGAGTGAGACATTAATTTAAAAAAGCTTGTGGTAAAAACACATAGCTGCACACGTGCAGATGCCAGAGTTTGCTGTCAGATGAAGTTAGAATTATGGAGAACACTTTATTCATTTTGCAAACTCCAGCCCATTAATTAACATCCTGACATGTTTATTAAGGGGAATTTTAAAAAGCTGTAATATTTCTAAAAAGACAGATGGATTGATAAAGCTTTTTGCCTTGTACTCATCAAGGCAGATGCAAGAATGACAAACTTCAAATGTTCACAACAATTTATACGACAGAAAAAAAGTGTACTGATTTGTGGGTGAGTCTGATTGGTTGAGTACTACAATGGAGAAAGCAACAAGGAACCATAGACTAGCCAAACAGCAGACAATTCAAAAAATTGTAAAAGGCTTGATCAAATTATTTTTGTTGTCAGAAAATGGGTTCTTGTATATGAATAAATACATCAGCAGGAGCAGAAGACCATTCAGTTCCTTGTACCTGTTCTGCCATTCATTCCCGTCTACCAACAAGAATGCTTGATTCCCTTGCCTAACAAGAATCAATTCACCTCTATCTTAAAAATGGCCCAACAACCCATCTCCACTACTTTCTCGAGTAGTGAGTTCTGAAGTCACCCAACCCTCTCAGTGAAAAAGAATCTTTCCATCCCTGTCCTGAAAGGGCAACCCCTAATTTTCAAACAGTGCTTTTAGTTCTCGACTGACTCACAAGAAAGAACATGTATAACAGTTCTCGCCCCTGACATTACATGGCACATATGGGAACCTCCTTGTATTTTTGAAGACAATGTATGAATTGACTAGTATGAAAAATCTTGGGTTTTATAGTGTACCATAAGGCAGCTGCATATTCAATGCATTCATGAAATTAAATATGAAAGGCCATTTGTCAAAAATGAACTCTCCCAACTGTTGAATCACAATTCACAATTACGGAAATAGTATTTTTGCCCCGTCCCTTTACTAAATTTGATAGAAAAATATGAAGATCAAGGAAGAGATGCAATGTTTGATTTACTAGTCAAGAATGTCAGTGTCTGATCCACTATAACTATTCTGTGTTCTGTAGCTATCATTAGAGAACAATGGCATTAGCGGGCTTGGGTTTGGCAGAGTGACACTGGCCACATGCTGCTTCATTTGCATAACAAAGTCCACTACAAAGATGACACAGAATAAAAAAGCATCCCATGATAAACTGTACATGGCTAAAGTGAACTTTTTTTAATGCTCTTTGAAATTCTGATATTCTGATAAGCATCTGTATTATCGTATTGTCAATTAATATTCCAAAACTAGATCATAACTATATGTTATTTACAATGTATGACAAATCTAGTAAGATACAAACCTTCAGACTGATTGCATTTCCTTTCCCAATATATTCTTGTCCACTCAGATCATTCAATCAGAACTTTGGTACAAACTAAACCAAATTATCTCAAAAGTACATCCATAACAGATTCGCCATTTGATCTGCAAGGCTCAAGATGAGAACACTTAATTCAGTGATCTTTTAAACTCTTTACATGGTCAATGTTACTTAAATAAACTGCTCACAGCATAGTCTAAAGATCATGGGATTCACACAAGTAGTTGTTTTACCACCACCTTCAGCTTAAAGAGGAGAATTTATTGGCTTTTAAATATCTTTGCTTAAACTAAAGTTCATACAGAGTTGTGGATAAATTGCTTTCTGACATGCTGAAGCAATTTCCAAATAAATACACTGCTTTACCCCAGGACGGCAATAAAACTGTTTCTATGCCAACCAAAGATTATAAGAATGCAGTTTCATTGCTTACAAGATCAGTTTCATCGTGAATTCATTTATTTGCCATGAGTTTTCCAGGGCAAGATTTTACTATAAATTCAACACATCTGTCTTTTGGATTTAATTTACATAATTGGATGTGTCTTCACTGGTGCTGGTCCATGTCTCTTTGTATATTATCTTTACTGACTTTATTGCAATTTAGGTTCATTGTACAGGCATCACAGTATAGAAATGTTGTGTAACCGCTCTCAAAATACGAAAATAAGCTTAGTACGCAACACAGGAATTAGAGTGTACATGTAGTCCCTTGAATCCAGCATTCCTGACACTGAGGCTATGTTGGATTTTGGAAAATTCCCAGATTTGGAATTGGGCAGCTTCGGACTCAGGCAATTTGGATCATTGGCTAGCTTCAGAAGGGTCAAAGGTCATTCAGAGTGCAGAATGGAGAGGTGTGTGAATTGCAAAGACACATTGTGCTATTGCAGCACCTGGCTGACCTGTCCAGGTAAACAGTTTTTTTTAATTATTCTGTTAATATTAATGCTTGGAATATTAGAATAATATACTTGTACTAAATAGTTAGAATTTTGAGGGACAACTATGTTTAATGTTAAAAGGCAGAGAAAACACAAGAGACATAAGTTAGCCAGAATCTTATGGAGGTGATAGGGATGCTGGTCGCTGTCTGGAGAACCAACCACAGCACTATGTCATATCCTTTGGTAAGGCTTACTGTATCATGGGCCATGCAAACATTTGACAGGCCAATCAGAAGGCAGCAGCTCTGCTACATGGCAGTGCCACCCAGGAGACGGTGGCTTCAGCAAGTACGACATCCATCTGATACCTAGAATAGTTGCTGGATCCTGGACCAGATGTGAATAATGCTGGCACGGAATTAAGGGATGGCACTTGTGCAGCAAGTGTAGGATGGGCACTAGCAGCAAGGAAAGTGGGGGATAACTCTCAGTGGGTGCCCTCCTTCCTGATGCCATTTCTCTTAATGAGCAATGAGTATTTAGAACATATTGTCCACCTTCCCCTTATGAGACCAAGCATGGGTTAACATCAGTGGCAACAGGTCCTTAAATGGATTAGATTCCCACCCACCATCTTCTCATCTAGGCCCCTTCATTATGAAACCCACCACTGTGGCAGGGCACAAGATTTTCTTTTTAATTTGCTACAAAATGTGGTTGTCACATCAGTGAAGGAGGGGGAAATGGAAGTAGTATATAAATAAAATGAGTTGGAGTTACAAATCCATGAAAGTAAGTCGTCACTGCTCAGCGGCACAGTTCTGAAGTCACCATTTAAGTTGGAGGAGAAAGTCTGGAAATAGCGTCTTGATGTTGATAATCATTTTTGCCATATTTTCCAATGTTTCTTGTCATTATTTATACCACACCAGTGAGGAGAATACACCGCCCATACTTCAAAAGTATGTGTTTCCTAAAGGTATAAAAGGCTGTACAGAAATGCATGCTATTTCTTTTATAACCAAGAACGTAGATACTATAGAAGAATGTGTAATTATAGTTATAATGTTAACTACAATTTGATTTTTTGGCAACACGTTAAAGTACATTAAAAAGTAACTTTACCAATATAAACTCTTTAATTTGTAACATTAAGAAGAATTTATTATAATGTATCATTCTTTCATCATGGGGTAGTTTTAAATTTATTTCCAAACAGTACTATAATTTTGTTCATTATATCCTTGAACTAGCTGTTTTAAAAGCTTCCTGGCAAAAATGCAACGACCTAACATTAAACATTTTGCACAATATACCAACTTTGTCCTGTTATTCAAGTTCAGTAAGCAGGTTAACTTGCAACAACTCTCCTTCAATCAGATTAAAGAACAGTGAAAAATAGCAACCTTGGTCATCTGCTAAAACTCCAGTTTCAATGATTGATTACCCTTTCTCTATTTTTCTTTTTCTCATAAAACAAATGAAGCACACACTTCTGTCTGTTTCCAGAACTTTTTTTTTCCTGGAACAAGTGGCCAGCCAGAATGTTGTAGCTTGAGGGGCATCTGTGACTAATCAGGAGACTCCCCTGCTCTTAGAGTCTGCCATGGACACATTGGAAGGCATTGCAGGTTAATAATCAACCTGTTGGGCTACATTATTAATACACCTTCTGCAACCATCAAATCCTTCATTGGAACTTGAACTCAGAGCTTTTAGTGATGTGATTTAACACTGTTAAAAAGCACACAACACCAGGTTACAATCCAACAGGTTTAATTGGAAGCACTAGCTTTCAGACTGCTCTTCCTTCATCAGGTGGTTGTCACCTTACCAGACCGTGGAGGCAGCTTTTGAGGTGGGAGATGAGAAAATGTTTGGAAATTGGGCTGGTTCTGTAGGATTGGCCCATCCCTCCATATAATCTTTCTGGAGATAAGCTACCAAGATACCAGCAATCAAGAACTTGGAGCCAGAAAATCTAAAGAAGAAATTAAGGGCCATTGCCAACTTCCAACATCAGGCAGGTTCCCCAAGGGCACCATGGCCAGAGCCCAGCAGCTGTCTGAAATAAGTCTCCTGGCTTATGCTGAAAGGATGTTCATTGAAAGGAACTTCCCCTCAATCTGTAAATAATAAAATGAGAAGGATATGGCCATTGCCAACAGAAATCATGTGGATGGGCTACCCCGAACACACTACATACTGATGGCCCTAAATCCATGGATATTCTTTATTTTTACATTTTCAACACACAATGGAGCGTGACTCCACAATTTGGCACCTTCACATTTCTGGGTAGGCTATTTAGGACTGAAATTAGCAAAGCTTTCTTCAGCCAGAGAGTGGTCAGCCTGAGAAATTCTCTACTATAGAAAGAGATTGAAAACAAAACATTAAATATTTTAAGAAGGAGTTTATTATAATTCTTAGGGCTACACAATATTATAAGGAAAATTATAAACATGCTTATGAAGAACGTGGTTATGCTTAATGAATAGGGGATATTGGTTCCTGTGGATTTGTACTAGAAACTGATTTAGAACATAGAACAGTACAGAACAGAACAGGCCCTTCAGCCCATGATGTTGTGCCGACCATTGATCCTCATGTATGCACCCTCAAAGTTCTGAGACCATATGCATGTCCAGCAGTCTCTTAAATGTCCCCAATGACCTTGCTTCCACAACTGCTGCTGGCAACGCATTCCATGCTCTCACAACTCTCTGTATAAAGAACCCACCTCTGACATCCCCTCTATACTTTCCTCCAACCAGCTTAAAACTATGACCCCTCGTGTTAGCCATTTCTGCCCTGGGAAATAGTCTCTGGCTATCGACTCTATCTAAGCCTCTCATTATCTTGTATACCTCAATTAGGTCCCCTCTCCTCCTCCTTTTCTCCAATGAAAGAAGTCTGAGCTCAGTCAACCTCTCTTCATAAGATAAGCCCTCCAGTCCAGGCAGCATCCTGGTAAACCTCCTCTGAACCTTCTCCAAAGCATCCACATCTTTCATATAATAGGGCGACCAGAACTGGACGCAGTATTCCAAGTGCGGTCTAACCAAAGTTTTATAGAGCTGCAACAAGATCTCACGACTCTTACACTCAATCCCCCTGTTATTGAAAGCCAAAACACCTTATGCTTTCTTAACAAATCTGTCCACTTGAGCAGCCATTTTAAGGGATCTATGTTCCTGCACACCAAGATCCCTTTGTTCCTCCACACTGCCAAGAATCCTATCCTTAATCCTGTACTCAGCTTTCAAATTCAACCTTCCAAACTGCATCACCTCACATCTGTCCAGGTTGAACTCCATCTGCCACCTCTCAGCCCATCTCTGCATCCTGTCAACGTCCCGCTGTAGCCTACAACAGCCCTCCACACTGTCAATGACACCTCCAACCTTTGTGTCATCTGCAAACTTGCTGACCCATCCTTCAATCCCCTCATCCAAATCAGGACCAAAATTTAAATTGTATCAACATTTAAGTTTTTGACTGAGAGGTATTCAGTCCTAATCTTGCAAATGGTATTGTCATGCCATTGAGTGGAACCTTCATAGCATTTATCGAGATGGGCATTGCTGAGCCAGTCGGGAAAGTATGATAAGCAGCAGAAATTACATTCTCAATGTCAAGGAAAAAATATCAGAATCTTCAACAAAGTTTTGATCAGTGAGACAAAAATCTTGCTGTTGAACAGTGAAAGGCCTCTTTAAATCTATTTCTATGGATTACATTATAATTATTATGTCAACTTACCTCATTTATATATAGCTTCCTATTCTGTCACATGGCTGGCAGAAACAAGACAGCAAAAATTTTGACATGGAAGTCAGAGTGAGACTCTATTAACTCCAACTTACTGTTTGTTTCTCTAAGTCTCCACCTTGGAAAGTGGTTCTCAAATCTCAAGACACACTCCATTGGCTACTATTATCTGCAACTCACATCTATAGAGGTTGGTATTGGACATGTATCTGCCTGACCACACCTTCATGGCACATCACCAATTCTCTCAATATCATACTAACTTCAGTGCTGCACTTTGAAGCTTGTAGGCCACTCTATACAAACATGAACAGGGAAGCATCCATCACATCGACTAGGCTTTATCTAAGAATTTCTCGCTTGCTGTTTTAGCTCTCAGTTACTGTGCATCTACTTCAATCCTCACAATGTCTTGCCTTAGTTTTTGCACATTGTCTCCACAGCCATAATTTAAAGGCTCACTGTACTCCTGTCCTATCTTGCTGTTTAGTGCAGACACAAAGCCAGACAACTTTTCTTGGTTTTCACCAGTCAAGAGGCTGAACATTAGATTAGATTACATTACAGTGTGGAAACAGGCCCTTCGGCCCAACAAGTCCACACCGACCCACCGAAGCGCAACCCACCCATATCCCTACATTTACCCCTTACCTAACACTACGGGCAATTTAGCATGGCCAATTCATCTGACCTGCACATCTTTGGACTGTGGGAGGAAACCGGAGCACCCGGAGGAAACCCACGCAGACACGGGGAGAACGTGCAAACTCCACACAGTCAGTCACCTGAGGCGGGAAATGAACCCGGGTCTCTGGCGCTTGGAGGCAGCAGTGCTAGCCACTGTGCCACCACGCCTCCCATCATGGTGCTGTATGGCACTATACTACATCAATGTTACACACTTGTATCATGCTGAAGTCATAACTCAGTACAACGTATGGGAACATGTGCTGATGGGCTGAACAGGGAGTACAAGGAAGAAAAGAACATGGAGGTCTGGCTGTGGGAGCTTTCAATTACAAGGCTGAGCCTACAACCACTCTATCAAAAATGACCTACATTGCCTTCTGTGCTTATATGAGTCATTAATATGCACTAGAAATAGAAGATGGATGTGATCACATCCAAAATGGATGGGGTAAGTTTTTTTCATCTGTTTGCGTACACAGGCATGTAAGGCCCTTCAAGGGGAATCAGACACTTTTGCCATACAGGTTGAAGTCAGTCTGTGATCATAATATCCTGCACGTATCCTAATGGTTTTGCAGGTATAGCTCCAGCAGATCGCCTGTAACAGTTCAGGAAGGTAACTCACCATTACCTTCTCAAGGGCAATTAGGGATGGGCAATAAATGCCAACAATGTCCGTATTCTGTGAGTGAATTAATAAAACAAAAGTGAAATGTGTGCAGTATCAACTGTGTGAGATACAAACCCTGGTTACATGGTATTTGTCATTACAGATTTAAGATAGCCATTCTTATAAAGCAGAATTTATCACAGGCGACTTTGACAGGGGCATCATGGGCCACAAAGACAATCCAAGATCTCAGGCTGTGCAATGGTACAGAGTTAATTTCTTCTCACCATGAATTATAAATATTCACCAACATACTCCTGTATGCAATGGTGTCTTTCTTGGGTGATATGGGGGTTTGAGGGAGATGGCAGCAAGTAATCATACACCACTTAAAATATAATTTTGCATTACATGGCAGGTACTGTATTTTTAAGAATAAAGATCCCATTCCCTGGTCCTCTTTATTGTCCAAGCCCACTGCATAGTGGAGTATGCTAAACTATCAAGTGCCAGATATCTGACAATACTGCTTACTTGTGGACAAAGGTTACCCTCTGCAACCATGATGATGATTCCATTACACACCCCTTTGAATGGAGCTGAATGTAGATGTAATGTTGCCCAATTTTAACCAGAGCATCACAGAGTAGGTCTGCTGAAAATGAAGTTCCAATCCTTGGATCAATCTGGAGGAGGTCTTGCAATACAGTTCAGACAGATTTTGCAAATTGCCTCCTCAACTGCCACAGTGAACCAGACCGCAAATTGGGGGAACAACACCTTATCTTCCGCCTGGGCAGTCTAGAGCCTGGAGGACTCAACATTGTGTTCTCCCAATTTCAAATAACCTTCTTACCCATCCCCCAATTCTCTTTCCAGTCCTGCTTCCTCCCTTCCATTCCACCAACCAACCTTTTTTTCTAGCTACCAACCGGATTGTACCCACCACCTGTGTTCCCCTATTACTACCTCACCATTCCTCCCCCTCTCCACCCAAAACCCTCTCCCCCACCTCTTTGACTGCAGCTCCCCCTACCCCCAACTTTATTCCTGAAGAAGAATTATACCTGAAACTTTGACTTCTCCACCACCTGAAGCTGCCTGGCTTGTTGTGTTCTTCCAGCTTCCTGCTTGTCTACAAGTGAATGATGAGTGAAGGAAATAGAGGGCTTGGTGGAGGGGTGCAATGATAATAACCTCTCTTTCAATGTTGGCAAAAGTAAAGAACTGATCATTGACTTCAGAAAGAAAGGAGGAGAACAAGCTGCCATCTATATCAACAGAGCGGAGGTTGTGAGGGTTCAGCACATCGAATTTCTCCAAGTGACGATAACCAACAACCTGTCCTCGACTTCCCAAATAGATGTAATGGTCAGGAAGCCACAACAACGCCTCTTCTTCCTCAGGTGGCTCAGGAAATTTGGCATGTCCATAAGGACCCTCACCAACTTCAACAGATGCACCATTGAAAGCATACTGTCCTGGCCTGGTACAGTAACTGCTCTGCCCAGGACTGTAAGAAACTACAAATGGTTTTGTGCACAGCCCAGACCATCATGGCAGCCATCCTCACACCAATTGACTCCATTTACACCTCTCGTTGCCGCAAAAAGACTGCTAACATTATCAAAGACCCATCACAGCCCAGTAATGTTCTCCCACAATCTCTTCCATCAGGCAGAAAATACTGAGGCCTGAACATATGTGCCAATGTGTTCAAGAACAGCTTCTTCCCGGCTGTTATTAGATTGATGAATGGACTCTGTAATCTCAAATAATGTTGATCTTGTTAATGTTGATCTTGCCTAGTGCAGTGTAACCTGTATGCCTCAGTCTGTCCAAGTTTTTGTCACTCTAGGATCTGTATGTCCTTGCTTATTGTGCACAATTTTGAGCCCCATATCTCAGGAAGGATGTATTGGCCCTAGATCGTGTTCAGAGGAGGTTCGTGAGAATGGTCCCAGGAGTGAAAGGCTTATCGTATGAGGACTCTGGGTCTATACTCGATGAAGGATGAGGGGAGATCTAATTGAAACATATGGATTACTGAATGGCCTGGACAGAGTAGATGTTAGGAAGATGTTTCCATTGGTAGGAAAGACTAGGACCCAAGAGTGCAGCCTTAGAGTAAAGGGAAGACCTTTTAGAACGGAGATAAGGAGAAA
This sequence comes from Chiloscyllium punctatum, assembly GCF_047496795.1. NCBI lineage: Eukaryota > Metazoa > Chordata > Chondrichthyes > Orectolobiformes > Hemiscylliidae > Chiloscyllium > Chiloscyllium punctatum. Next base: position 17,593,493 of record NC_092743.1, read on the forward strand.
TTCCTTCAACCAGAGAGTGGTGAATCTATGGAATACATTGCCACAGAAGGCTATGAAGGCCAGGTCATTGAGTATGTTTAAGACTAAAATAGATGGATTCTTGAGTACCAAGGAGAACAGAGGTTACAGACAGAAAGTGAGAGAATGGGATTGAGAAACTTATCAGCCTGATTGAATGACAGAGCAGACTGGATGGGCTGAATGGCCTAATTTCTGCTCCTATGTCTTATGGTCTACTACGATCTGCCTGTACTGCTCGCAAGCAAAGCTTTTCACTGTATTTTGGTACATGTAACAATAAATCAAATAATTCAATCAATCAATCAATTAATCAAAATGTCCCACCATCCCTCTTCACCTAAGCCTGCTAGCATAAGCTGTTATTTCATGCTACCTCTATTCCTATACAGTCTCTCTTTTCAATGCATCTATATTATTCACGTGAGCACTCCATGAGATGGCAAATTCCACATTTTTCACCACTTTCTGGGCAATGAAAGTTCTTTTGAATTCTATTTTTACTTTCTTGGTGGCTATAATAATGGCTTCTAGTACTGCTTTTTCTAGTGAGTGAAAATATCATCTCTGTGATTATTCAATCAAAACTTTGCATTATTTTAAAGATTTCTATTTGATCATGTTCCAACTTCTTTGTTCAAAAGGAGAGAGACCCAGTTTGTTCAGCCTTTCCTCGGAGAAGTAGCTTCACATCTAGTATTATACTTTTAAATATATTTGCACAAGTGATCCTATGTACTTTTCATAACATGATGATCAGAATTTTATGCCATCTCATCTAGCCAGGGTTCAGTAAAAGTTTAGTATTACGTCTGCAGTACTTCAGGCTCTAATACACGTTGAGTCTTCACACCATTACACTATTATATAGCAAATGGTCAGTTCTGAACACCACAAGTGAGCACATGGTAACAGAAAATTAGATGGCAGTTCTGACAGCTTAGCTAGAATCTCAGGTTACTGCTTTCTTTTCCAGCTTTCAAGCTATGAGGACTGATATAGGGACAGATCTTCACTTCGCTCCTGTATTCCTGCATTCTTCAGCTGGGCATCTATTCTCAGGCAACCCATATGAAGTGCTGGGAGTGAAATTAGCTTGAGTGAGGTACACGTTGTCTTCTTTTAGGTTAACAATATACCAGTTACCCCATCAGCCTCTCAAACATGGTATCAGTAGGTACTAAACAACAATCTCAATCAAACCTCCCTGGCTGCTGCTGATGTACATTGTACAGCTGGCCACATGTCCAAAGTTCCTTAAGGTTGTCCAATTGGAATTTCAGCATCTTCCTATGCTGCAACTCACAAAACCACCTTATGATTGATTCATAATCGAGAAAGGTACACAAGTATTAGAGCTTCATTCTTTATCTAATGTTACTTTTTTGTAGTTATTATGTTAAGAATACCACCTTGGTATTTTTGTTAATTGTTCAAAGTTTGGGAGAAGATTTGTAGCTTGGGTGCTCGTTGTTGTGGTTCTGTTCGCCGAGCTGGGAATTTGTGTTGCAAACGTTTCGTCCCCTGTAGCCACACACGCAGATGACAAGCAATATGAATTCGACTGGAACAACACTACTATTATAGGACAAGCCAAACAGAGAACAGCCAGGGAATTCCTACAGGCATGGCACTCATCCAAAGATTCTATCAACAAACACATTGACCTGGACCCAATATACCGGCCACTGCAGCGGACAGCTGGAACTGACAACCGGAAGTGGCAGAGACAGGCCACTATAAATGCCGGAGGAAACATCACAGAAGTGCTTCACAGGAGGCTCCCAAGCACTGAGGATGTCACCTAGACAGGGGACGAAACATTTGCAACACAAATTCCCAGCTTTGTTAATTGTAGTTAACGTTCAACTTTCAGTGGTGCAGGAGATCGGAGAAAAATGTAGTTTGAGCTTGATAATTATATGTAGAATTCTGGCAGCAGTCCAATGTCTCAATTATAGTTTTTAATCTATTTAATTTCTTTCATGACCTTGTCATCTTCTTATGTCTGTAATCTCTTCCAGCTCAATACCGTCCCAGAACTATGCCTCCAATTCTGGCTGCATGTATATTTTCATCCACATTGTTCAAATATTAACCATTGTGCTTTCAGTCACTTCAGCTTCACGTAATGGAATTCTTTCCTTAAATGCTTCTACTTCTTCATCTCCCCGACCTTTTCTAAAGGACTTTTCTGGTCATGCTTTCACTCCCAAGATTTGTTTTCCTTTGGCTGGGTTTCAACTTTGGATTGGATTTGCCTTTGTGAAGCACCTTACAAGCATACAGACAAAGAATAACAACAGTCAGTCACCACTTCAAACCTGTTCCATCATTCGATAAGATTATGGCTGATCTGATTTTAACCTCAACTTTGTTTTACTGTATCTCCATGATAATCAAGAATTTATCAACACCTGCCCTAAAAATATTTAAAGATTTTGCATCCACCTCCTTTTGAGGAAAGGACTTCCAAAGTCACACAATCCTGTGAGGGGAAAAATGTTTCTGCATTTCTGTCATAAATGGACACCCTTTTTTTAAACTATCACCCTTATTTCGAGATTCTCCGACAAGACGAAGTATCCTTTCCATATCTGTATGTTCAAGTTGCCTGTGGATCTCATATCTTTCAATCAAGTCACCTTTAATTCTTCTAAACTCCAGACAGATCTAGCCTGTCTAGTCTTTGCTAGACAAAAAGATATTAGTAAACCTTCTCTGACCTGCTTCCAATATATTAACATCCTTTCAGAAGAATGGTGACCAGTATTGTACACACGACTCCAGAAGTGGTCTCATCAATCCCCTATATAAGTGAAGCATAATATTGCTACTTTTGCATTCAATTCCCTTTATAACAAAACAGAAAGCTCTACTAGATTTGCTGATTATTTACTATACTTCCTGCAATTCATGCATCAGGACATTCAGATCTGACTTTGCATCTTACGGTTCTGCAACCTCTCACCTTGGAAGAATTTTAATTTTAAATATGGTTTCTGTAAACAAGTAGCATTAGTAAAACATTCAGCAAATGAAGCCTGCTCTGCCATTTAAAAACATCATAGTTAGCCTGATTGAAACCTCAAACTCACAATCCCTCTTACCCCAATAACATTTTACCCCTTTGATTACTAATAGTCCTTCTACCTCTGCCTTCAAAACATTCAATGATTCTGTTTTCATCACCTTCAGGAACAGAGATCCAAAGACGCACAATAGATTCTCCTTGACTGTGTCTTAAATTGGTGACCATTTATTTTTAAATAGTGACCCCCAATTGTAGAATCTCTGGTAAGAGGAAATGTCCGCTCCATACCTACGCTGTCAAGACACCATCAGGATCTTTTATTAGCAATTTTTGAGAAGATTTGTAGCTCAGGTTAATGTTCTTGATGTAAGTTTGCTTGCTGAGCTGGAAGGTTCTTTTATGTTTCAATCAAGTCACCTTTTACTTTTCAAAATTCTGTTGGATACAAGCCAACGTCTCAAGGGTAGTTTAAAGATGGGCTATAAATACTGGCCAAGCTAGTGATTTCCATATCTCATGAACAAATAAAAAAATTTCTAAAACCTGCTCTTCCACCTTTCCAATGCATTTGTATTCTTCCTTAAATAAAGTGACCATTACTGTACACATTACTCCAGATGTGAATTCACATGCTAATTCAAGTTGTGTTTATTATCTAAATGCGAACAGATTTTCCATTGGGAATGAGTTCAATATGATCTTTTGGTAATTGTGTAAGCTTTATTTCTCAGACTTGTGAGCAAATGTCAGATGCTAATTGGATGTAATTGCATGCTTAAAGCAAAAGCACAAGTGACACTTGCTAAAGTGCAATTAAGACTTAAATTGTGCAGAACAAAGTACAGTTTCCTTAAATTTTAAGTGTTCCAAATCAGAATTTTATTGAGAATAAACATTTTTTATGCAATTTCCTGTTCTTTTCCACACCTTGTTTCACTTTTCCACACCTTGGTTAACTTTCCATTTACTTCCCATTTTGTCAGGTTCAGCTGGGTTTGTGTAATTTCCCTAAAGAATGTTTTCTTGCTCTTATAGGTTTCAAGGACGACTGAGTCAGTGTAATTTGACTTGGACAGTCAACATAAAGCATATTCTTTGGTGATTGATTCAAAATTCACCTTTTGTGATCATACCGAAAAGAAACGATGCTTTATTTCCTACCTTAGTCTATCAGCGCTTTTGTTGTGTAAATGAAATCTTAGCTTTCATCCTAAAAGGAAATCAAGAATATTTAGGGTATTCATGAAAATAGGATGCTCAGTTTATTGGAGAAGGAGACTCAAGTTTCAGTGTAATACTGTCCCTTCAGGCAATGAGTGTATGAAGTTACTAATGGTGTATGTGATGGTGTTTGCCTTCACTGAGATTGTGATGATTACTGGTGATTGATGACTTGCAGGTAGTTCAGCAATGTGTGCTATGAATATCTATTACAGTTGCAGGTCCTGAGACCTGTGCCAACATCAATAATAAAAAGAAAAGAAACATCGAGTATGAGCTATTATATACAAGCTAGGCAGAACACAATTTGACTTGATGCACAATAATTATTTAGTGGTAATCAGTGTGACATTTTAAAATAACTAAACACGCCTTCTTGCCATCTTGCTCTGATACTAGAAATAATTGTCTTTGTGTATCGCTCGTCATAGTTTTTTTTCCTTTGTCCTTGTATTCATGTTTTGTCATACAATGTAACATTCTCCTAGACCTGTGAAACTTCAAATTCAGAATCACTTTTTTGAAAATATAAAGTTCAAAACAGAATTTGCACCGTATATCATTTCAAGATATGCAAATTATTTTTCTTTTGTCTCTTCAATAGGGCAAGTTTAATAAATGACAAAAAATGAATTGCATTACACTTGATACAAACCAGATTATTAATAATGGTACTCAATGTGTCTGTCACATCTACTGATGTGTGTTATGAGACTTTAGAGTCATAGAGTCATACAGCATGGAAACTGACCCTTCATTGCGACTCATTTAGAGTCATAGAGTCATAGAGATGTACAGCACGGGAACAGGCCTTTCGGTCCAATTCATCCATGCTGACCAGATATCCCAACCTAATCTAGTCCCACTTGCCAGACCTCGGATAATCACCCCATCCATACCCCTCATGGTTTTATAAATCTCTATAAGGTCACTACCTCTCAGTCTCCAAGGCAAAAGAGAAAAAAGGAACCAGCTTATTCAACCATTCTCTATGGGTTAAACCCTCCACTTCTGCAACAATCTGGAGATAGGAAAAATAGTAGTGTGCGAATTCAGAATTTTTTTTTGATGAGTTGTCAAAGAGATGTGAGGCAGTATTCCACTCCAGGTGCAATGTCAGTATATAACCAACTGCTTCCCTTCTGTGCCCAGCTTTCATTTCTGCCATTAAATGACCTCACAGCCTGATCCTAAATTTTGCATGTTGCCTTTCTGTTGCTTGCCTCGGGGTTGTGAACCATCAATGGTTTGAACAAGTATTTTATACACTACCACATTAATCTGAAATCAAAAATTGAGAAAATTTGAGTTACAACACCAAGAAAGAAAAGATTATTTAATATGCACTTTCAAATTGTTTTTACACAATGAAGTGATTGCTGATGCAGCAATACCATCATGGCACTTGTCATTTGATAACACTTAATGAATTTTTATGAACCATGTACTAATACAATCAGAACCATAACAGATTTAATGTTTACAGGGATGTTAACACATTCTTGTGGAATATTACAATGTTTAATACATTCCTGCTCATCATTGTTCATTCCGCAGGAATTCCCAGAAGTGTGGCATTCCTCTTTTGATATAACAGCTCATATTCAATCATTTTTGTGAACTTGAATTTGATGAATTATGGATACTTGAATAGTTTTGGTTTTGAAAATGGCAATAAGGATATTTTTTAACAAGACAATCTTTTTGGAAACCAAATGAGACTTGCTGATATGGTTGTGTGAGCTTACTTCCTTGCTGGGTTCATTGGCTATACTAGTTGAATGGTGTTTTGCTAATGTGATGAAATCTATTTTGTTTTGTTTTGAACAAGCCAGCCATCTACAGTTTATAGCACTCATGGAACAAACCGTTGCTTGGTGGATAACATCCAATTCTGCCTCGCAAGAGGGGAGAAGATCATTGAAAGGCTTTCAATAGTCAGAAGTGGGTTTCAAAGAAGACATACAAAGACAGAAGGACAGTAAATATGTGAGAGAGACAAAATAAGGTGTGCGTTTTCTTGCTGCACTGTGGGAAGGCAACTTTGCATAGATTCTGTTTCACGGTAGAATGTTAAGTCCCAACAGCAGTTGGTTATCTCTTTACTTTTAGACTTCAGACAAGGTCCTCAGTGACATTTGACAGCAAGGTGTTTCAGCCAATGCTTAAGAATATCCTGGAGGTTGTAATGACTTGGAAGAAGTCAGGTGTTACTGATAGGTCAATACAGCTGAGAGTTGGATGTGAAAGACCATGATTAGCATTTACTTTATACAACTGAGCAAGACTAGAATTCAGGGAAAAACATAGGAAAGATATGTTTGGTAAATCTAGCTGTTTAAAGTTGTAATTGTACTTTGGAATAAGTACTGCATTGAAGTTTTCAATGTCTGGGGGAGCAGAAATCTGGGAAGGAAGATGACTGACTAGAACAGGAGCAATCATTGAGGCAAGATCAGCAGAATTGTTATTCCTTGTGAAGTTCAATGTGTTTCAATGAGTTATGAATCACAGAATTGTAATAGTGCAGAAGGCCACTCAGTCAATCATCCCTGGACTGACTGTTCAAACGAGCATCATTACCTAATGCCAATCTCTTGTTTTTTTCCCCATATTCGATAGCCATTCAATGCCCTCTTGAATACCTCAACTGAACATGAATGTGTGGAGAAATTTCTAAGAAATCCACACAATCTGTCTTGATCTCATTTGAAATTTGATGTGTGCTGAGGGGTGTTTGATTACAATATATTATTTTAATTCCTTCATGGGACATTACTAGCTGGTCCACTATTTATTGTTCATTCCCCATTGCCTCTATTTACTGCATATTAACACTTGGTGTAAGAAATATATTAAACATGTATAGTAGACTGTATTATTATTTTTCTAACTTGTATAGTGTTGATACTGCAGAATGTTATGGCTTTATTCTCTTAATAAGTTCCCTGAATCACACTTTTTGTTCACTAAAAATAAAGGATTATTGGTTTCTTCAGTATGATTTTGACAAGCTTTGAGTGGCAACTGCAGTACAAATGTCTATAAATCTAAGATTATCCACTTTGGTAGCAACATATAGATTATTGTCTGAATGGTTCTACATTGAGAACTGGCAATGTGCGATAAGATCTGGGGGTTCTCCTACACTAGTCACTGAAGGTAAGCATGTAGACGCGATAGACAGTGAAGAAGGCAAATGGTATATTGGCCTTTATAGCGAGAGGTTCTGAGTTCAGCAGGAGGGATATCTTGCTACAATTCTACAGGACTTTGGTGAGACCACACCTGAATTATTCTATGCAGTTTTGGTCTGCTTAACTGAGGAGGGATGTCCTTCCTATAACAGGGATTGCAGCAAAGGTTTACCAGGCTGATTCCTGGGATGTCTGGACCGATGTATGAGGAAAGATTGGATCGGCTAGCATTGTATTGGCTGGAGTTCAGAAGAATGAGGGAGGGTCTCATAGAAACCTATAATACTTTGACAGGACTAGACAGGGAAGATGCAGAAAAGATTTTCCCAATAGTAGGAGAGTCCGGAACCAGGAATCACACTCTAAGGATACAGGGAAAATCATTTAGGACTGAGATGTGGAAAAATTTCTTCACCTAGAGAGTGATGAGCCTGTGGATTTTTCTATTTCGAAGCAGTGATGTCAAACGTTTTCAAGATTTCAAGGAAGAATTGGATATAGTACTTGGAGCTAAAGGGATCAAAGGATATGGGGTAAAAGCAGGAACAAGCTATTGAGTTGGCTAATTAGCCATGATCATAATGAATAGTGGAGCAGATCAAAAGGACAAATGGCAAACTGCTGCTCTTATTTTCTATATATGTTTTAATCAGGCCATAATATAATGTAGTGGAATCATACAATAAAGTTGGCAGTCTAGACTTGGATCATAACATAATTTTGGCACTAATTTGGGACCAAAACATAAAGCTGGCATTGTGGTCTAGGATCATAATTTACAGTTGGGAAGACTTGCTGAAAGAAAGGAGATTCTTACCTTATTTCTACTGTTACTTAAGCACTAGTGAATCCAGTGCAGAACCTGACTGTCTTCTCAAAGAGTGACTGGATAATGTCTGTGTGTCCTGAGCAAGCTGCACCTGCCAATATCCTAGAGACAACCACTAGAAGTACGACCGACAGCTATCTGAACATTCCACAGCATTTTTCTTTCACCTTTAAAAACTAAGAATTATTGGCCAAAAATTTTTTTTTGTTTGTTTTCTCAAAGTGAATCTCTGCAGAAAGGAAACCATTTTATTTTATTTTCCTAATTTGAATGGATGTGTGCTCCCATGTATGTGTTTGAGGTTATTTAGAGAGATGAACATTTATAATTTCATCTTACAAACTGTACATTAACCAACTCTGCACTTTTGTGGGATAAGTTTTGTTTCATAATAAATCAACAACGTGTTTATTAAAGAAACCTGGTTGATAGTTTTTTTTTCTTCTAAGTCTAATATCAAGAAAACATATTATTACCTAAAATGAGAACTAGGTAAAATCATTACATTTAAGTTGTGAGTTATAGAGTAATGGGACTAGAGAAAGACTAAAGAAAGAAAATGAAGGTTCCTTCGTTTCAGTTGTAATACATTCTAAGAAGTGCAGTTTTATCGTGATGAGCAATACGTGGTTACAGATAACTGTAATTACTAAAAAATGTTTTGAAAAATGGCCTTTGACCTGAAACATCATGCGGATTCTTCCCAGGAACTGAACAAGATATCAGTTGTGAAAAAGTTGAGAGATGACGAGCAAAAAACTTCTCAAGAAGTATCATTTTCCAATCAATGTTCAATGGCAAGATAGGGTTTTTACTAGCAGTGCCACGTCTACTTGTATGCATTAGCATGTATTAACATCCTCCTTATAATGTCAATTCACGTCTTTAATATTTAATTTCCCATTCTCCCACCTACTGAATATAAACTAGGTAGTGACAAATCCTGACATGAATGTCAGGAGTCTAGCTTGCTGCCTTTGTCACCAGACCTCCATCAGACACCAACATGCTCCTTGGTCTGCAACAGCACACACATCCTCCATCCGCCAGAACTTCCAGATACACGATGGCAAAGTGGAGTGCCAATTTCACTCTGTCTATCATGTCTGGGGCAATTGATAGGAACTGCACAGGTAGGTGTGTATCAACGGTTGACCAGGTGCACAATTGGGCTTTAATGATAGTACTGGTGCCAGGAATCCTGGGAAGTCCTGGCAGTAGTCAACATTTCTGCCTGTGGCAAGTGAGACAATGTAGTGAACAGGGCATAACAGGTGTGGTGCATAGGTAATGTGACGAGTTGTGACACTCAGGCTCACAGATAGCAATCTTCCATGAAACTTATAAAAATTGGTGCTAAATTGATTTCTGGTAAAATTCAGATTGTCAACTTTGTTTCTCCCTCCAGGAATACTATTGAGTATTTCCAGAATTTTCTTTTTTTATCTCAAATTTACTGGAGTCTCACTGTTTTGTTTTAACAGTTAAACTTTTATTTTTAAGCTTTTACTGCTTGCTCCAATCTAATTTACACTTCTACTCTGCAATTGTAACTGAAACATAATTTTGGAAATTAAACAAAGCTATTGCGGAATGATGAGAAAGGAAGACAAACTTAGTTGTTGCTGCTTTGTTACATCACATTTTTCACATATCTGTCAGATTCCTACTGATGTGATGAATTACTTATGAAATGCAGTAATCATATAAAATTCAGCATAGCCATTAGGGCTGATCTCTTATTTGGGGGAAATGACTGGTGATGGTTTAATCAGAATCATAGAGTCATAGAGATGTATAACACAGAAACAGACCCTTCGGTCCAATCCGTCTGTGCCGACCAGAGATCCCAACGCAATCTAGTCCAACCTGCCAGCAGCCAGCCCATATCCCTCTAAACACTTCCTATTCATATACCCAACCAGATGTCTTTTAAATGTTGCAATTGTACTAGCCTCCACCACTTTCTCTAGCATCTCATTCCATACACATACCACCCTCTGTGAGAAAAACTTGCCCCTTAGGTCTCTTTTATATCTTCCCTAAACCTATGCCCTCCAGTTCTGGATGAGGAAGAGACTTTGTCTATTTATCCTATCCATGCCCCTCATGATTTTATGAATCTCTATAAGGTCACTCCTCAGCCTCCAACGCTCTATGGAAAGCAGCCCCAGCCTATTCAACCTCTTCCTGTAGCTCAAATCCTCCAACCCTGGCAACATCCTTGTAACTTTTTTCAGAACCCTTTCAAGTTTCACAACATCCTTCTGATAGGAAGGAGATCAGAATTGCATACAATATTCCAAATGTGGCCTCACCAATGTCCTGTACAGCCACAACGTGACCTCCTAATTCCTATACTCAATACTCTGACCAATAAAGGAAAGCATACCAAATGCCTTCTTCACTATCCTATCTACCTATGACTCCACTTTCAAGGAGCTATGAACCTGTACTCCAAGATCTCTTTGTTTAGCAACACTCCTCAGGACCTTAGCATTAAGTGTATAAGTCCTGCTAAGATTTGCATCCCCAAAATGCAGCGCCTCACATTTACCTAAATTAAACTCCATCTGCCACTCCTCAGCCCATTGACCCATCTGATCAAAATCCCGTTGTAATCTGAGGTAACCTTCTTCACTGTCCACCACACCTCTAATTTTGGCGTCATCAGCAAATTTACTAACTACACCTCTTATGCTCACATCCAAATCATTTATATAAATGATGAAAAGTAATGGACCTTGCATCAATCCTTGTGGCACTTCACTGGTCACAGGCCTCTAGTCTGAAAACCAATCCTCTATCACCACCCTCTGACTTCTACCTTCAAGCCAGTTCTGTATCCAAATGATTAGTTCTCCCTGTATTCCATGAGATCTAACCTTGCTAGCCAGTCTCCCATGAGGAACCTTGTTGAATGCCTTACTGAAGTCCATATAGATCATGTCCACCGCTCTGCCCTCATCAATCCTCTTTGTTACTTCTTCAGAAAACTCAACTCAAGTTTGTGAGACATGATTTCCTACGCACAAAGCCATGTTGACTATCCCTAATTAGTCCTTGCCTTTCCAAATACATGTACATCCTGTCCCTCAGGATTCCCTCCAACAACTTGTCCACTACCGACATCAGGGTCACTGGTCTATAGTTCCCTGGCTTGTCCTTACCATCTTTCCTAAACAGTGGTACCACGTTAGCCAACCGCTAGTCTTCCTACACCTCACCTGTGACTATTGATGATACAAATATCTCAGCAAAGGTCCACTGATCACTTCCCTAGTTTCCTATAGAGTTCTAAGGTACACCTGATCAGGTCCTGGGGATTTATCCACTTTTATGTGTTTCAAGACATCCAGCACTTCCTACTCTGTAATATGGACATTTTGCAAGATATCATCATCTATCTCCCTACATTCTATATCTCCCATGTCTTTTTCCACAGTAAACATTGATGCAAAATACTCATTTAGTATCTCCCCCATCTCCTGCAGCTCCATATAAAGGCAGCCTTGCTGATCTTTGAGGGGCCCCCTATTCTCTCCCTTACCCTTTTGTCCTTAATGTATTTGTAAAAGCCCTTTGAATTCTCCCTAACTCTATTTGCCAAATTTATTTCATGTCCCCTTTTTGCCCTCCTGATTTCCCTCTTAAGCATATGCCTACTGCCTTTATACTCTTCTAAGGATTCATTCAATCTATCTCTTCTGTTTCTGACATACGCTTCCTTCATTTTTCTAAACCCTTAAGACTATGGCAGTCCCAGTCTATGTTTGCAAAGTTAAAATCCCCTACCATAACCACCCTATTATTCTTACAGATAACTGTGATCTCCTTATAAATTTGTTTCTCAATTTCCTGCTGACTATTAGGGGGTCTATAATACAATCCCAATAAGATGATCATTTCTTTCTTATTTCTCAGTTCAACCCAAATAACTTCCCTGAATGTTTTCCCTGAATATCCTCCCTCAGCTGTAATGTTATCAAAATGCTTATCAAAAATGCCACTCGCCCTCCTCTCTTACCTCCCTTTCTGTCCCTCCTGTAGCATTTGCATCCTGGAACATTAAGAAGCCAGTCCTGTGCATCCCTGAGCCACAGTTCTGTAATTGCTATGATATCTTAGTCTCAGGCCCTGAGTTCATCTGCCTTCCCTATTAGGCCTCTTGCATTGAAATAAATGCAGTTTAATTTATCAGTCCTACCTTATTCTCTGCTTTGTCCCTGCTTGCCCTGACTGTTTGATTAGCTTCAGTTCTCAACTGTGCCAGTCTCAGATTGATCTCTTTCTTCACTATCTCATTGGGTCCCACGCCCCCACCTTAATAATTTAAATCCTCCTGAGCAGCTCTCGTAAATCTCCCTGCCAGTATATTAGTCCCTTTCCAATTCAGGTGCAATCCCCCCTTCTTGTACAGGTCACTTCTATCCCAGAAGAGATTTCAATGATCCAGAAATGTGAATCCTTCTTCCATATGCCAGCTCCTCAACCATGCATTCATCTGCTCTATCCTCCCATTCCTACCCTCATTAGCTCACTGTACCGGGAGTAATCCAGATATTACTAGTCTCGAGGATCTCCTTTTTAAATTCTTGCCTAACTCTCTATATTCTCCCTTCATAAATCTCATCCTTTTGCCTTCCTATGTCATTGGTTCCAATGTGTACAATGACCTTCTGCTGGTCCCTCCCCCTTGAGAACATGCTGCACCTTCTCTGAGACATCCTTCACCCTGGCACCAGGGAGGCGACACACCATTCTGATTTTACACTGCTGGGTTTCTTTTTCTCTCTTTGTCTCTCTCTGTCTCTCTGTCTCTCTGTCTCTCCTGGCCATGTGCTGCCTTTGTCTGTTTCTCTTCCTTTTAAAAGTGCTGTTGTTTTGACTTTTTTTCCAAAACAGCATATAAAACAGTAATTGCTGCTCCTGGTATTTGAGGAAATCACCTCCAACACTTCAGGAAAGGGGAGAGCTTGAGAAGGAAGTCCTTCTCAATTGAACCTGTGCTATTCAGATTACTCTGCATTGCAAACAGCCATCCACCTAACAGAGCTCCAGAGATTATAATCTATCAATAAAACAAAACTACAATTTCACTGGAAAAATCCCTCCTGCAACACTGAGTTGCATTTGTTTTTCAGTGTTAGCAGAGGGAGTAATGCTGGCCAGGGTTCACCAGGAGAACCCTTTACTCCTTATTTTTACACTTTCTCCTATTAAACTTCACTTGAATGGGAGCACCTCCAGCAGTGCGGCACTTCCTCACTACTGCCCTGGAGTGTCATCGAAAGTCATGACTGGTGGAATCTTGTAAGGTGGATTGAGTGATGTGGACTATGGCAGGATTAGTGGCAGAATTAGTCAAGAAGTCCAAAGTGGCCTGTTTCAATAATGGGAGCATCCTGCTGCATCTTTTATGCATTTGGTTTGATTTATTATTGTCACATTTGCCAAGATACATTGAAAAGTGTTGTTTTGCATGCTATCCAGACAAATCATACTTTATATATGTACATTCAGATAATAGAACAGAATGAAAAATACAGTGTTCCAGCTATAAAAGCACATAGAAAGATTAACTCTAATATATGAGAGGTCTGTTCATACAACTGGTAACAGAGGGGGAAGAAGCTGTTCTTTAATCTGTTGATATGTGTTTAAAATTCTTGTATCTTCTGCCTGATGGAAGATGGGAGGAGTCTTCGATTGGCGGGAAATGTACACAGAGTCAATTGAAGGAAGGCTGGTTTTCGTGATGGACTGGGCTGCATTCACAGCTCTCTATAATTTCTTGCAGTCTTGGGCAAAACAATTGCCATGCCAAGATGTGGTGCATCTGCTAAGATTGGTAAGGGTCATTGCTTTTGCCAAGTGACAAGGCCAGTCTGTCACTAGGCAGTGGCAAGTTGCCAATTAAGGGGTATTATGGTTTGTTAACACTTTATTTATACCACACATGTCTCATTAATATTCAGCCTTCTATCTTACCAAAATGCACCAAACAAGCTTTAGTTTGAGAATTTGTGACATAAAAGTCAGTGCAAGAACCTTGAGAAGTTGTGACATAAAACCTGGCGACTTCAACTTACTGCTTGCTCTGAAGCAACTCCATTTCTTGGATATTGGACACCACATCTCAGAGCATGCTGCAGAGCACTGAACACTTGCATGTCACATCCATGGACACTGACTTCAACATGCGTCACCCTCTTGGAACCCTCAGGGCATATCTCTGGTCCACTTACAGGACACTTCTGTATGTTAATCCTGCTCCTGGAGCTGCATTGACAACATTATTGTAATGCTGCAGCCAGTACATATTGTGCTCAGGGACACACACATAGCCCATGGTCTGGTCCAGGCTGTACTTTGGGGTCTTCGCTTGGCTGTCATAGCACTTACACACAGTGAACTCCCTGGATCTTCCCTGTCATACATTGCCTTGCCTTTGTTTCACTTCATCACCTCAGTCAGAGATATCATGTTCATTTTACTGCTGGCTTGCCTTGCTATTTAACACAGACAGAAAACCAGGAGCTTTGTCATTCTGGTCAGACGTCCTCAGTCAAGTCAAGGGACAGCATTTGCACAGGAGGTACTGGCACAGTACATCAATGGCAGGCTCTGATACTGGTCCATGGTTTTGACACTGTCAACCGCTCGGGCTAGTGCGAATCGAGGTGTCTGCATAAGTGATGAGAAGTTAAACGTCAAGCAGCCCACCACCCATCTTGAGTCTTACTGCCCAATTGTGGTCTTTTGTTGTCCTGGAATGAGAGACAGGCAGGTATTACAGGAAAGTGAGTGCACAAGGCATGCAAGATTCATGGCATTAGGATTTGTGGGTGTTGATAGAAAATGACGAGAATGTTATAGGCAATAGTTAAGAGTGATAAAGCATGACCTTTGGTGAGTGCGGGGAGACAATGAGTATGAGATCTTCGAGATAAGATGGTGACACTTATGCTGGCGGGGTCATGACCTTCTTTCTCCAGTACTGGGCAATCCTCCAGAGGCTGAGACTGCTCTGACTTAGGCAGCAATCTTGGGCAATGATTAAGTACTGTAGCGTCCACTGCTGGTCCCGAGGGAAGAGGAAATCCCTCTTCCCTCAAATCCAGTTATGGGATGCACCAGTTTTCTCTTGTCTGTCATGTCTGGGGCAAATTTTAGGAATTGTGCAGTGCAGCTCTGATTGTCAATGCTTTTCCAGGCGTACAACAGGCTTTTAAAGATGGCACAAGCACAAGGGATGCTGGTCATTTGGCAGGTATCCAGTGAGTGATTCCAGTTGTTCTGTGAACGGTGCTTGGTAAGATGGGGATAAAATTAGAAATGAGGGATGCCATAGAGGTAGAGTAGGTAGAGTAGGTGGTTAATAAGGTGGGTTAGGCAATCCTGCTGGACCTCATGGTGAGAATCCTTCCAAAGAACTTAATACAACTCCCACCAGCCAGATATGATGGATTTGAGCCCCAAAGCTTTCTGTCACAAATTTAGGAGCCCAGCAACTTAGCAAAGTTCCTGTTCTCCATTGAGTATCCTAGCTCTGTGAAGAGTAAAGAGACTTCAGTTTGAATTTAAATATTCCATGGAAACTGCACACAGAATGATATAATCTTGAATTCATGTCACAGCATGATATGCATGTGACATCAATATAATAAGCTGCATGTTTTGCAGTCTCTGGGCTGGGAGATTGAGAGCGAGAGGCATGTGTGTGCTGCTGAAAGCACTGTAGTGCATTAGTGATTGCTACATCATGGGATAATACCAGTTCAGTAAAAGATCATTCATGATTAATATCTCATTTAAACAGTGAACTCTATTATTTGTCAAATGACACTGTAATTTCATTATCACACAAGATCTGTACAGTTTCCATCCACGTTCTGCATGAACAAGGATTCTTATTACATTTTGCAACTTGGGTTAATATCTAAATATTAATTGCATTTTAAGTTACTAATTATGTTAAATAAAGTGCACAATACAAAGTAAATATATGCATAAACTTGTTTGTAGTATGATGAGTAAGTATTGATTGAAAACAAAGGGACTATTGAGGATTCAAGGCTTTAAAATATCCTCAAAAACAGTCATGACTCTCATACAGTTTTTATTGCCTTAGCCATTTAGTTTAATATAAAAACACGTCCCAAACCACACCAGCACAAAATAGAAATCCCAGGATACACTATTGTTTTATAAACAATGAACTTTTATGTTAAATTGAATGTGCTATATCTGGAAAATGTTTGTTGGTTTTCAATAATGTTGAATAAGATCTAACTCATTTTAATAGAGATAAACCACCTTAAACCTCACCATTTGTGATATGATGTTATGAACAAAATCAAAACTACAAGTTCTCCTGACCTCAATGCTGAATTATCATACTTCATTTCACTGCAGTAAGAATCATGTTTCAACATGGTATGACATGCCCATAATTGCATGTAATGCTTAATTGTTCATTAAGGATGTTTTGGAACTAATTCATATTAAAATGAGTTCAATTATTTATCCAGTGTAAAGTACTGAATGACTTGGCTAACAGAAAAAAAAGTTAACAGTTAAAGACAGTGGAAAGAATATAATGATGTGGTTTCTCACTTAGGTAGTAGAAACACAAGCAGTAGGGGCAGCAATGGACGGATGGCCTGATGATCCTACTCTGCCATTCATTCCCATCTGGGGCAACAGCTTAATTTTCCCACAGACTCTTCATATTTTCGACTTGCTGAAAATCTACCTATTCCTGCCTTAAGTTAATATTCGATAACACAACTTCCACAACCCTCACAACTCTCTTCGCCTCCACCTAATCAAGCCTCCTCAGAATCTTCTATGTTTCAAATGGATCACCTCTCATTCGTCTAAACACCAGAGAAATTAGACCCACATCACTCAGCTTCTCATCACAGGACAAACCTATTATCCCAGAGATGAATACTAAAAGAGACCTGTTAATAGGCAGAATAGCTCTTTCAACAACAACAATTTGCATTTATATCACATTGTTAACATAATGTTCCATGGCATTTCACAGATATACAAACAGAATTTGACACTGAGAAAGTTAGTTATATACCATGAGTTGCATGTCATGTCATGTTTTAAGATGATTTGGGATATTTTACTACTTTGAATGTGCTTATATAGATGCAACCTGTTGATAAATTGTCAGACCTGGCAATATCTTGGAAGCTTCAATTAACAAAGCAGGTCAGTGCACATAAATGAAACATGTTGCAGAAGGACCTGCAGCTCAACTGACAATCATCTTCAACTTTCTTTAACTGAGTCATTTTTTGGATAGTCAATGGAGACACTAGGAGCATCATTTAGGCTGCGTTACACAGGTGAGGGATGAATTGCTTACCAGGCCAAACAAGAACATTATTTGGACAAAGGGAACAAAATTATCACAGATTTTCTAAGCCAAAGAACTTTTATCCCTTAATAGCTTGATTTCTCGAGCAATGGTGTTGATCGTGCTTTATTGGCCAATGCCAAACTGCAGAGTAATTACACAGATATCAACCAAAGGAACTTTTATTTAACAAAATTAAAACACTGCAGATGCTGGAAATCTGAAAAAAAACATAAAGTATTGGAAATTCTCAGTAGTTCTGGTAACTTTTGTGGGAAGAGGAACAAAGCTAACATTTCAGTTCAGGAATCTTTCTTTAGAACTGACTTTTAATTTCATCTGTGACCAGTTTCTCTGCAACTACTGCACCAAACAATGCAAATAAATGGATTTTTCTTGGAAGTATTTACCTTATTACGGGTTGGACTGAAGGGTCTGTTTCCATGCTGTGCACTATGACTATGACTCCATGACTGCACCTATACACAATTACTCAACAGACAGAAAGTTTGGAGAACACGGCTTTTTCTGAGCCTTGTCATATCATCCCTCTGCAGGATTGCTACATATTTAGGGGTATATTTTTAAGGTGAGAGGGGAAAACTTTAAAAAAGACAATTTTTTTGCACAGTGAGTAGTTTGTGTGTGCAATGAACTTCCAGAGGAAGTAGTGGATGCAAGTACAGTTGCAACATTTAGAAGACATTTAGATAAGTACATGAATAAGAAGTATTTGGAGGGATACTGGCGAAGTGCAGGCAAGTGTGACAGGTTTAGTTTGGAATTATGGTTAGCATGGACTGGATGGACCAAAGGGTCTGTTTCAGTGCTATATGACCAAAAGCTGTCTGAAGATTAGATAAAGCATGCTGCTAAGAAACTTGAAGGAGTAGAGAAGGCATAAATGGATGAAATTATGGCAGCTATAAAAAGCAGTCAACAAAACTCGCTGTAGATCCCCTTTCTTTGAATGTACACATGGTCATTTTCTATACAAAATACCTATAGGCCATTTAGCCCCTTGAGTATGTTCTGCAAACATTCAATGAGATCATTATTGATTTGTTTCTTAATTCTATCAACCTAGCTTGGCTCAATATACTTTACTTTCCTAGCATAAAACTATCAATCATTTATTTTGTTAGGACCAGTTCCTGGGAGAGGTTCCCCAAATTTGTCTGGTTCCAGAAGGGATACCTCAAACTGTTAAGATCCCAACGAGAAGGGATGAACTGACTCCTTTCATTTACCTATCCACCAAATTGGTTGCAATAAGTTAAATTATAAAAATGATCTCTTCCCTTTGGATAACTTTCTCCGAGACTCAAATCAACTTACATTTGAAAAGGAGTTAATTAAAACAGATTTTCTTGAATTAACAAAAATATTGAATTTATTAATTAGTAAATATCATAAGAATAGTAACACAACACACTTACACACAGAATAAAACCAAAAAGATGAGTCCAGAAAGATAAATGTTAGGAAAAATACATATTATTCATGAAGAGCAGAATAATTAAATGTTAAGGCTGTTGTTTATTTATTTCCTTCCTATTTATTTATTTATTTCCCATTCCTAGCTATGCTTGGGGAGGTGATGGTGAGCTGCCTTCTTGAACTGCTGCAATCCATTTGTGTGGGTAGATGCACAATATCATTAGGGAAGGAGTTGCAGGAGTTTGGATCAAAGACAGTGAAGGAATGGCAATATGTTTCAAAGTCAGAACGGTAAGTGATTTGGAGGAGAAATTGAAGGTGATGGTAATCCCATGTATAAGAGGTCCTTGTTCTTCTTCATGATAGTGGTTGTGAATTGGAAGCTGTTGTGTCAGGAGTCTTCATGAATTTGTGCAATAAATCTTGTACATGATATACTTTGTTATTACCACTGAGCCTTGGTGGTGGTGAAGTAAATGTTTGTGGATGTGGTGTCAATCAAGTAGGGTGTCAATCTCCTTGAGTGTTGATGAAGTTGCTCTCAACCAGGCATCAGGGGAGTGTTCCATCACACTCCTGACTTGTACCCTGGACAGGCTATTCTCAATCATACTACCAAAGACAATTCAGGATGGATTAAGTACTAAATTCTAATCTAATGTGACAATTCCCGAATTGAGAGAAGTTCAGAAAATTATGACTAAACCATAATTTATAACTCCTCTTCACCCCCCCCCCCCCCCCCACCCCCCACTCCCCAATTCCTTGAAAAGCTTAGGATGATACCATGAGGTTCTGAGGCTTTGTCAGTTTTTAATGTCATTAATTGTGCTCATACTATGTTCCTGTGTGTGTTAACTTTAGTAAGTTCCAGTCTGTGATCCATTTATTAATTTCTCTGAAAGGTCAGTATAATATCATCTTCCTGCATTGTAAAGACTGACATAAGGTATTTAATTATTCATCAGGTCTGTTGTTTTACTTTCATTTGCAATATTACTCCTGTCTACTTTTAAAGGTTCACATTACCACAGCCTACCCCTTTTTTCCTAATATAAATGTAAAATCCTTTTATATTAGCCTTGACATCCTTTACTGTATTCTTTAATAAATCACAAAAGTTATATACCAAATGGGCTATATTTCTTCACTATGGTCTGGATCTTTCAAAGAGTGGCAACCATTGTCAGGGACTTTCCCCATACTTGACATTGGCCATATCTCTTGCCAAATGTTCTGAACGTGGATTTCCCCGAAATGTGGAACAAAGTACTCCTTGGAGAGCTCTGTTACAACACAGTGGAGTCAGGGAAGAACAGGCACACCTCTTTTTTTATGACACTAACTGAAGAAGATATGTTTAAAGATCCAGTGAAAATATCAGTAAATGGATGAGTGAGTGATTGAGTAGAATATAACATAAAATCATAAGAAATAGCAGGAGCAGCCTATTCAACCCCTGAAGTCTACTTCACCCTTCAACAAGATCATGGCTGATCGACCTCAGGCTTCAACTTCTGTTTCATGTCAGCTCAGCATAGCTTTCAATCCCTTGACATTTCAATTTTCTATCTACCTCCTATTTAAATCCTTTCAGTGACCCAGGTTCCATGACTCATTCAGGTTGAGAGCACTAGACATTCACTACCCTCTGAGAGAAGCAGTTCTTTCACATCTCAGTTTTAAATGAGTAGTACCTTCTTCTGTGACTAAGTCCCATATTTCCACAATCCCTCGCTGCTGGAAACAACTTTCCATCCTGCCAAGCCCTCTTAGAATTTTATATGGTGCAATAAAATCACCAGGCTGGTAGGGTGGGTGAGGTGAGTGGGTGAGATGGGTAGCTGAATAGGGTGGGAGGTGGGTAGAGTTGCATGTGGGTGAGGTGACAGGAGGATCAGGTGGCAGGTCAGTGAACCGGTTGACAGTCATAGGCAATTTGGTGACTAAATAGGTAGCTTGGGTTGGAGGCTGAGTTATATTAGGGGCTAGTCAGGTGTAATCAAGGGGGGAGGTAGTTACATGGTTAGAGGAGTAAGATGGCAGGGAGGCTTAATTATATTGTGGGGGAGGTGTATCAGGGAATTGAGAGGGTTGTTGAGGGATTGGGGAATAGTCAAGTGGTTAGGCAGGTAGTTGGTGGTCAGAAGGGGCACTTGGGGGTGTTCAGAGGGTTAGTTGGGCATTAGGTAGTAATTAAGGTAGTCAGGATTTATGGGGAGTGAGGGAATATGGTGGGGACAGTGTATGGTTACACTAATAATAGAAAGAAAAGCATAATTCGTCCAGGTCTGTATGTCAGAACTACCCAAAGTGTCTGACTATAGCTTGCGAACATTCATGGATAGAGAACAAGCATATTGGTCATCAGAAATTGAAATTGCCTGGGTAATTCCCAAGGAGGTCAGCATGTCAGGTCTCAATGCTCATCTGCAATCATACAACTGGTCACCGGCAATCCAGAGGACTAAAAGATTTGGTCCTATTTGTCATTACTCATTAAATTATGCACATCTATGTTGTGATCCCACTTATGTAAGTACTGAACAAGTTAGATATTTGTTAGGAACTGGTTTGATAGATGATGATAATTTTAAAAATATCATGCATAGAAGAACCGTGGGTAAGAAAAGAAGTGGCAGGACTCCAGGATTAAATTGAAACATCAAAACATCTTTACTACACAAATGTAAACAAAAACTGTCTCTGGTCATAAATAGTGCACCAAGAAGAAGTAATGAACAAGTGAAGAAGTACTGATAGTTAATCTTAACACACGAAGTATATAACAACAAGAATTAAATCATGGACAATTCACACTCTTTAGCCTTAGAATATATAGGAACAGGATTTGCAATATGTTGTAACACATCTTTCTATTGTGGGTTACAATTTACAGAGAGATATTGATAGGTTAAGTCAGTGGACCAAAAATTGGCAAATGGAATATAATGTGGGAAAGTGTGAAGTTGTTCAATTTGGAAAGGAGAACAAAAGATTAGAGCATTATTTAAATGGAGCAAATTGCAGAAAGATGCTTGGGGGTACTTGTGTACAAAACACAGAAAACACAGGCGCAGCAGATAATCAGGAAGGCTAGTGGGATGTTGGCCCTTATTTTAGGAGAGTTGGATTATAAGAGTACGGAAATCTTACTGCAACTGGATAAGTTGGTGAGACAACATCTGGATTACTGTGAGCAGATTTGGTTCCCTTATTTAAGGAAAAATATAATTTCATTGGAGGCATTTCAGAGAAGGTTCACTAGGATGATCACCGATATGCAGGAATTCTCTTATGAGCAAAGGTTAAACAGGTTGGGACTCTACTCTTTGGAATTTAGAAGAATGAGCTATGATCTCACTGAAATTTATAGAATTCTTAAGGGCCTGACAGGGTAAATGCTGAGAGGTTCTTTCCTCTCATGGGAGAGTCTAGGACCAGAGAGCATCATCTCAGAATTAAGTGGTGTCAATTTAAGACTCAGCTGAGGAAGAATTTCTTCTCTCAGAGAATTAAGAGTCTTTGGAACTCCTTCCCACAGAGAGCTGTGTGGGGGTCAGAATCCTTGTGTATACATAAGACTGAGATAGATCAATTCTTGATCAAAACTGGAATCAAGGGTTATGGAGAAAGGGCAGGAAAGTGGAAGGGAGGAGTGTTGGATCAGACATGATCCTACAGAATGGTGGAGTTGACTCGAGAAGCCAATTGGCCTACTTCTGTTCCTGTTTCTTCCGTTCTCATGTCTTATTAAGGGTTAAACTGTACCATTTTGGATTCAGTTTAAGATATATTAGAGTTTGATTACTTTCAGTTTGTTTTATTAAGCCTACGTATAGCTACAAATAGCACTGCACTTTTGACCCAGCTAATGAACATAAGTCTGCTTTAAATTTTGACTCAGCTAAAAGATTTTTAAAAGCAAGTAAGTCCTCAAAGTGCTATGTAGATAACACATTGAGGATGGAACTATGCTCTTCTGCTGAATAAGAGTGCTTTTTAAAGTTTTAAGAAATCAGTAACAGGGAAGACTGAAACTGGATGCAGCTGAAAGCATGGTCTGCTGTGTTTAACCAAATACTGTAATTCCATTCTGCTTATAGAAAACGTGAGGTTGAGAGAATTGGGTAGGGCCAGTAGATCTGCAAAGAGGCAAGGAGTGGAAGGTAACAGGGGTCTGAGAGACATGGGCCATGGCATCCTTTGTAACAGAATTGTGTGGAAAACCAGTCTCCACAATGGGAGCATTTCCCTCCATCTTCTAAGCTTTTGACAAGTGGCATTGCACTTTCTCACTAGACAACGAGGAATTGCCAAAAAAGGGGCATTATTGTTTGTAAATCACTTTGTTAATGGACTAACTCAACTCATTAGTATCCATCTTCCAACCTTACCACATATGCCAAACAACTAGATGTTGAAAGTTCTCAACATCAAGATCAGAGCGGATACCTGGCAACTTCAGCTCACCACTTGCTCTGAAAGACGCTCATGTTGCTTCGGACTAAACAACATTTCAGACACGATCACGGTCACTAGCCAACGTATCGCTCATCCAGGGACAATAACGTCTGGCATTTGCCAACTCCTCAGAACCCATCATGACACCTCTTCGATATACTTGCAGGCTGCTCTGGAAATGTACATTCACACTGGGGGTCAGGCCAGCAACTAACATTTACAGGTTGCAGCAGAGAAACTAATGCACATGGGCAGGGACCCAGCTTACAAAATGGACCATGCTGCATCTCAGGCCTGCTCACTTGTTCCCTTATTGCTTACTCACTTAGCAGTTGCCTATGTGCTCACAGCCTCCCTGCCTTGCCCTGCCAAACTGTGCCATGTCTGTTAATGCATTGGTACTTCAGCCAGAGCCAAAAGCTCATCAGCCTGCCATCTTGATGTGCTCTTTAGTACAGACACACAGACAAACCACTTTTCATGCTTTCCAGTTGGGATTTCTCCTGCAGCAGAGGTTAACATGCTGTAAGGCACACCAAGGCATCAATCTAACACCTACAGCAGGTTCCAGCTGCCAATATGGTGAACACACTACATGTTGCTTTTCAATCAAATGGCCATGTTGGATATTGCAGGAGGCTAGTCATCAGTTTAATCAAGTGAAGGCCACTGTCAGGCAAAGGGTCCCGGTGACATCTATCATGGGACAGTAATTTGCTCACAGTCAAGTTATCCGCTTGGGTCGCATAAAATCAGGAGTTCTAACTGACTGCAGTCAGGGGAGTGGACTGTAGTCAATCCTGTTGGGGCTGTCACAAGCAGTTAGCAGGGAGTCACTCCAAGCATATGGTTTGCGGAACCACATCAAGAACATGGTAGTCTATAGGAGAGGGGTTTAGTAGCAGTGATCACCAGCATAGACTCGACAGAAGGTGCAGGGTGAGGATCATTAAGGTTCAACGCTGCAGTTAAGGGGGTGTGGATGACAATTGAAGGTGAAATTCGATATGGTGGGCCTCCACATGAGGGAATGGCTGGAAGTGAGCTGTTGGAATAGTGTGAAATAAAAGGGGACTTATGGTGGATACCAGTGACCAGACTGATGGTGCCCACCACAAGTTGTATTTCCTGCCTTTACACGCTGTTCTCTACATAGAAAATGCTGCTAGAAGATATCTGGAGTAATGCTCAGGATAGGCTGAGTTAGTGCCAGTTTGATGGGCTAAAGTGTTGCATTAAACTTGCTGGATGATAGGAGTTTGAAGGAACAAATACATGAAGCAGCTGTTTGCAAATCCCAACGATATTTAATTTGTAATAACTTCATGCCCATTTGCTGTGCAGAGTGAAGGTACTTGTATGTTAAATGCTGGTCAAAGGCAACTTGCATCTTACCATTGTTGCTTGCAAAATGAAATTGGTATTTCAATCACAACGTTGAAATTGGCATTTCAATGACGGTGAAGTTAACAGTAATAATTTAAAAAGAGGTCAATGCTAGCCAAATTATTATTCATGCAATAATTTCTTCATTTCCTGTCATGAAAGTTTGCAGCAATATGTACTGAATGCAATGAAAAATTGAATTATTAATGTGGCTCTGGGATAGGAAGGGATTCAGAGTGCAATGGGCTGTCCCATTTGATGTAATATATTATTCACTGAGTCAAAAAGGCATCTTCACCGAGTTGGTGTATTTGCTGAAGATGAAGCTGAATGGGTGTTAGAAGCATGGCCCTCGTTATTGAGGCACTACGTGTTTCAATGTGTGGAAGAGTGTGTGCTGTTCTCAACTGCAGGGAATGCCAGCAACGACTAGCCTGAGATTTAAGAACTTGTTTCTCCCCTTGTGTTCCTAGCGGAGGTCATTTCCACTGTGAGTTCTGTTCCCAGCTGCTGTGAGATGTTGGTCACTATGGCTGCCTTGCTATGAGGGTGAGTGTGGATTCAGGAGGACCAGGACCAGGACCAACGGCTAGCCCAGGAGCAGCAGCAGGTCACCACGGAGGCCAAGGAGTACCCATGTCAGGGAGATGTCACAATCACAGGATCTGTCAGGATGCATCAGGGCTGCAAGAGACCAGAGTATTTCACCCTGACCCCATTTCCTGGGAATGGAGACGGGTAGTGCTGAGACTGCTTCCCTCTGTGCAGGGATACTGTGAGGGAACTGTGCTGGATGTTGGATTGGGACCTGAGGGCACGTGAGAGAGCATCCTCTCCCAGGATTGTGAAGGTCATTGAAGCATAGAACTTCAATGTGACTGTCTTAATCCAGGGAGTGCCAGGTGATCTGTGTGGGATCTCTCAGTCGTGCACCCACAAATACATCAGCATAGTGACCGATGCCATCTGTGCGAGATCACCCCAGTTCATTTTGTTTCATTCACGGTAAAGTCATTGCTACAGCCTGGGTACTTGAATTTAGGAACACTGCTGTGTCCCCCCAAGGGCATGATGCCATTGAATGTACCTATGTGGCACTGAGGGGCCTGCATCTCAATGCTGGAGAATTCATTAACCTTTCACTTTGATATGTACTTCATGCATTTAATAGTTGGAAGCTGAATATCCATGTGTGAGAATAAAGTAGGAGAAAGTGAGGACTGCAGATGCTGGAGATCAGAGCTGAAAATGTGTTGCTGGAAAAGCACAGCAGGTCAGGCAGCATCCAAGGAGCAGGAGAATCGATGTTTCGGGCATGAGCCCTTCTTCAGGAATGAGGAAAGTGTGCCAAGCAGGCTAAGATAAAAGGTAGGGAGGAGGGACTTGGGGGAGGGGCGTTGGAAATGCGATAGGTGGAAGGAGGTTAAGGTGAGGGTGATAAGGTGAGGGTGATAGGCTGGAGTGGGGGTTGGGGCAGAGAGGTCAGGAAGAAGATTGCAGGTTAGGAAGGTGGTGCTGAGTTCGAGGGTTGCGACTGAGACAAGGTGGGGGGAGGGGAAATGAGGAAACTAGAGAAATCTGAGTTCATCTCTTGTGGTTGGAGGGTTCCTAGGCGGAAGATGAGGCGCTCTTCCTCCAGCCGTCGTGTTGCTATGGTCTGGG
Source organism: Chiloscyllium punctatum (assembly GCF_047496795.1). Classification (NCBI taxonomy): domain Eukaryota; kingdom Metazoa; phylum Chordata; class Chondrichthyes; order Orectolobiformes; family Hemiscylliidae; genus Chiloscyllium; species Chiloscyllium punctatum. The sequence goes on from NC_092743.1 coordinate 17,620,123, forward strand.
GATGGAGGAGTCCAATGACCTGCATGTCCTTGGTGCAGTGGAAGGGGAAGTTGAAGTGTTGAGCCACGGGGTGGTTGGGTTGGTTGGTCCAGGTGTCCTAGAGGTGTTCTCTGAAATGTTCTGCAAGTAGGCGTCCTGTCTCCCCAATAGAGGCCACATCGGGTGCAGCGGATGCAGTAAATGATGTGTGTGGAGGTGCAGGTGAATTTGTGTTGGATATGGAAGGATCCCTTGGGACCTTGGAGGGAAGTAAGGGGGGAGGTGTGGGCGCAAGTTTTGCATTTCTTGTGGTTCCAGGGTAAGGTGCCGGGAGTGGAGGTTGGGTTGGTGGGGGGTGTGGACCTGACAAGAGAGTCACGGAGGGAGTGGTCTTTTCAGAACGCTGATAGGGGAGGGGAGGGAAATATATCCTTGGTAGTATGGTCCGTTTGGAGGTGGCAGAAATGACGACGGATGATACGATGTATATGGAGGTTGGTGGGATGGTAAGTGAGGACCAGTGGGGTTCTGTCCCTCCCCTTCCTAGACCTCTCCATTTCTATCTCGGGTGACCGAATCAACACGGACATTTACTATAAACCGACCGACTCCCACAGCTACCTAGACTACACCTCCTCTCACCCTGCCCCCTGCAAAAACACCATCCCATATTCCCAATTCCTTCGTCTCCGCCGCATCTGCTCCCAGGAGGACCAGTTCCAATACAGAACAACCCAGATGGCCTCATTCTTCAAAGACCGCAATATCCCCCCCAGACATGGTCGACGATGCTCTCCACCACATCTCCTCCACTTCCTGCTCCTCCACCCTTGAGCCCCGCCCCTCCAATCACCACCAGGACAGAACCTCACTGGTCCTCACTTACCACCTCACCAACCTCCATATACATCGTATCATCCGTCGTCATTTCCGCCACCTCCAAACGCTCCACACCACCAGGGATATATTTCCCTCCCCTCCCCTATCAGTGTTCTGAAAAGACCACTCCCTCCGTGACTCCCTCGTCAGGTCCACACCCCCCACCAACCCAACCTCCACTCCCGGCACCTTCCCCTGCAACTGCAAGAAATGCAAAACTTGCGCCCACACCTCCCCCCTTACTTCCCTCCAAGGTCCCAAGGGATCCTTCCATATCCAACACAAATTCACCTGCACCTCCACACACATCATTTACTGCATCCGCTGCACCCGATGTGGCCTCCTCTATATTGGGGAGACAGGACGCCTACTTGCAGAACGTTTCAGAGAACACCTCTGGGACACCCGGACCAACCAACCCAACCACCCCATGGCTCAACTCCCCCTCACACTGCACCAAGGACATGCAGGTCATTGGACTCCTCCATCCCCAGACCATAGCAACACGACGGCTGGAGGAAGAGCGCCTTCATCTTCCGCCTAGGAACCCTCCAATCACAAGGGATGAACTCAGATTTCTCTAGTTTCCTCATTTCCCCTTCCCCCACCTTGTCTCAGTCGCAACCCTCGAACTCAGCACCACCTTCCTAACCTGCAATCTTCTTCCTGACCTCTCCGCCCCAACCCCCACTCCAGCCTATCACCCTCACCTTATCACCCTCACCTTAACCTCCTTCCACCTATCGCATTTCCAACGCCCCTCCTCCAAGTCCCTCCTCCCTAACTTTTATCTTAGCCTGCTTGGCACACTTTCCTCATTCCTGAAGAAGGGCTCATCCCCAAAACGTCGATTATCCTGCTCAGTGAGAATAAAGTAGTCGATCTCTGTGAGCATGACCTAATTCTGGCAAACACTCTTCACTGAATGTGGATCAGTCTGGGGAGCAGTTACTGTTTACAATCTGGCTTCTGAGAATCTAAGAGCGGACCTGGGTAATAGAATGGGCATGCTGTCACACTGTTATGTCCAGCTGCTCTTGCTTGCAGTTTTCCTATCAGATTGACTGCTGATGTATGGGTGAAGTAGCCTCAAATAATATTGCTGGGGCATCACTAATCAATAGCTTGTTTATATTCAAGATGATTGGCTCAGGCTTCTGAGGAAGAGATAGTATAGAAGTTGAAGATTTGTATTACAGAGTCTGAGCATTTGTAAGCAATGGAAAACCTGGCGTAATGGTCAGGGTCATAGGGGTATACTTTTCAAGATGTAATTGGAACTACCACTTGCATCAGGATTGGCAGCATATTTACTATGTTAACTTAAGAACTCACATATGCTAGCTGTGGAACCCTTCGCACTGGCCCTGGTTTGTTGGAAGCCTAGGCGTGTCCCAAATGACTTCAAGCTTTCATTCCAAAAATATCTTTCTTTATTACTTCCCTTCAAGCTTAAGTGCAAGGCGGCCCTACAACTGGGTGACTGACTGCTTGTCTATCTGTACCACCTCTCTGATTCTCTATGTGATCCACAAAAGTGTTCAGATGTTTGCTGAACTTTTCCTAAGTCTCTGAAATTGCAATTAACAGTCTAAGATGTGTTCAAAAGCTGACTTACAAGATGACCAGTGCCAAATCTAAAATGTTCTGTAATTGAAAACATAGTGTTCATGTGGAAATGAGTGAATAAAGCACTCTTAAAAAAAAGAGAATTTCATATGTAGCTACAACCTTGTGACTATGCCCATAAATTGTTTATGTATCTGCATGAATCTACATTGTGAAAAATCCTCATTAACTGTACAGTTAAATAGCATGTAATATCAAATGCCTAAAAGTAAATATTTCATGAAATCTAACATTGTGAAGATACTAGAACCAGGCGTTTCTGTGATGCTGAACTGTGAAAGTTGGAATGGAAGATCAAAAAATTTCAAGATATGTATAGTGCAAATTAACTTTCTTTGTTTCTTTAACTACTTTTGCAAAAAGAATGAAAAGCAGAATCTTGTAGGGACCTGAATGATATGGACTGTGATGAGATTTGCACCAGAATCATGTGGAAAGTCCAGCGAGACATCAGGAGTGACTCGCTGCATCTATGATGCATCTGCTGGTTAGCAAGGTGAGTTTCTCACTAGGTAGCAATAAGCGCCAACTAACTGACATAATAACTTGTTAAAAACTTCATTAATGCCACTTCTCACCTCACTAACATTAAGCTTCCAAATGTGCCAAATAGCTAACCATCATGAATTTGCGACCTGAAGGTTATAGCGGTACCTGGTAACTTCAGCTTGCTAGAGTTGCTTGAAATTCTGTGTGTGAGGGGCTTCTATGTTGCTCAGCATCACAGATCAGAATCCTTAGACACAAGCCACATATACCCCCTCGTCCACAATTAAATATTTGCCAATCCCTCTGAGGACCTCCCTGACTCCTTTCTCACTGCAGGAGCGGCAGTCAAGCTAAAAGGTAATGAGTGACGCCATTAATAGATGATTTAAGGGTGTTAGTTGCTGGCAAGTTAAGATAATTCTCAATGAACCTTATCACCTAGTGCTCAGGTCAACGTTTCCGGCAAAAGCCCTTTTCCTGATGAAGGGCTTTTGCCCGAAACATCAATTTTCCTGCTCCCCGGATGCTACCTGACCTGCTGTGCTATTCCAGCACCACTCTAATCTAGACTCTGATCTCCAGCATCTGCAGTCCTTACTTTCGCCTAAGTTTCTATCCAGGGTCAACTTGCTCCAATATGTCTCCTTCTCGTCACTTCTCTCACTCATGGGCGGCACAGTGGCTCAGTGGTTAGCACTGCTGCCTCACAGCACCAGGGACCTGGGTTCAATTCCAGCCTCAGGCAACTGTCTGTGTGGAGTTTGCACATTCTCCTTGTGTCTGTGTGAGTTTCCTCCGGGTGCTCTGGTTTCCTCCCACAGTCCAAAGATGTGCAGGTTAGGTGAATTGACCATGCTAAATTGCCCATAGTGCTAGGTGGATTAGTCAGAGGGAAATGGGTCTGGGTGGGTTACTCTTCAAAGGGTTGGTGTGTACTGGTTGGGCTGAAGGGCCTGTTTCACACTGTAGGGGGTCTAATCTAATCTCATCTGGGGAGGAGAAAATTGTGCTCTAAGAAACAAAAGGAAAAATAAATAAAACCTGGAAATAAGGGTACTGGTTTGAACTAGGGCATCATTTCAAGAAATATGAGACTCTGGATCAGTACCATCATTTCCAAAAAATTATTTTCCTTTTTCCTGTTTTTCATTCTAAACAATACAACTAGCTAATGGTTCTACCTAGTTTTTTTTATGGTCAGTTATATAGAGTTAGATTATTCAGAAATCATGATTAGGCACTTACTTTGTGATAGACTAATTTTCAGCAGGATATGCAAAACTGTACTAGATTACAAATCTTATGTCCATAAAGAAATATTTTAAGTCAATTTTTTAGCAAATTAATTATGTTCTAAAATTTTGGTGTGCAGAGAAAACATGCTTGAACTTGAGGAAAAGATTTCCTTCATATATCTAATGCAATATTGAATGCAATTTGCACCTGAATCATCAATAATATCCAGACCTTTACCCTACGGGTCATGAACTTATGCTAATATTATTTTTCTTATATTAGTTTAGAGCTATCAGTTTGAGTTTCACATCTTGTAAGGTGCTAAAGAATAATTCCTCTAACTAGAGTGCCAGTGGCCCACAGATTGCTAAATAAACCAAGTTGCCCTTCACAATGACTGTCAAAATTCTCTCATGGATCAGAAAGCTGATATCAACAGTGTTTAGTTTCAGACCACTGAATAAACGAGACTCCATTCACAGTTTTTACATCCTTTCCAGATGCCCAGGCAATGCAAACAAAATGTCCAAAGTTGAACTGAGTTGCTTGCTGGAGAATTGTCCAGAATGAAAATAGCTTGGAAAAGGAAGCAGCCAGATATACTTTCTAATTATATGTCTGGCAGTTATACAGTGATCTTGAGAGAGTATTTTAATAAATATATCTAGTGCATATTGAATTCAACAATATGTAGCTGTCCCAATATGTAGCTGTCTCTTCAGGTCCCTTGAGTGCCTCAGAATGTCATACAAAGTTTTGTAATATCACAGTCAATCCCACAACGTGTTATTTATACATTCATTTTGTCCAGTAATCGGCATGGGATCATTTTTACTTTTTTTCCTTCTTACGGTGTTACATATTATATGAGACTATAGCACATAGTGCAGTACTATACAGGAACAGGCCCTTCAGCCTACCATATCTGTGCTGACCATGATGCCATTCTAAAATATTTCCATATGCTTGCACATGGCCCATATCCCTCTATTCCCTTCCAGTTCAGTGTCTGTCTAAATGCTTCTTAAATGTGGCTATCATATCTGCTTCTACCATATCCCCTGGCAGTGCATTCCAGGCACCTCTATTTAAAAAACTTGCCTTACACATCTCCTTTAAAATTTTCCCTCTCACCTTACACCAATGTCCCCTAAAATTTGACATTTCTACTCTGAGAAAAAGACTCCAACTACCCACCTTATCCATGCCACTCATAATTTTATATTCTTCTATCAGGTCACCCCTCAGCCTCCAACACTCTAGTGAAAAAAATCTAAGTTTGTCCAACTCATCTTATAGCAAATACACTCCAAGCCAGGCAACATCTTGGTAAAACTCTGTTGCGCCCCTCACCAAAGCCTCCACATCTTCCTATAGTGTCGGGACCAGACCTGCACACAGTATTCCAAATGTGGTCACACTAAAATCATATACAGCTGCAACATGACTAGCTAACATTTATACTCAGTGCCATGACCGATGAAGGCAGGAATGCCGGTTGCCTTCTTTACCATCTTATCCACTTGTGTTGCCACTTTGGACTATGGACTTGCACCAATGGACTTGTGTATCAAGGGTCTTAAGGGTCTTGCAATTTACAATATGCTTTAAACTTAAATCCAAGTTTTGACCTCCAAAATTACATCACCTCATACCTAATTCTACTTGCCAAGGACATTCCATGGCCCTTTTTAGCCTTGCTAATTCCCTGTTTAAGTTTTTTACTGCTTCCTTTCAGATTTCAGTTTCTTAAACCTTTTCTTTTTCACTAAATTTTCAATATCTCTTGTCATCCAGGGTTCCCAAATCTGGCCATTCTTACCTTACATCTTCACAGGAACATGCTGGACCTGAACTCTGATCAACTGGCTTTTAAAAGATTCCCACATATCAGATGTAATTTATCCTCAAACAGCCACCATTTTTTCCAGTTCTTAGATTAATAGAGTATTGTTGGAAATCAGATGGCCTCCTTCTTTAGAGACCGCAATTTCCCTTCCCACGTGGTTAAAGATGCCCTCCAATGCATCTCGTCCACATCCCGCACCTCCGCCCTCAGACCCCACCCCTCCAACCGTAACAAGGACAGAACGCCCCTGGTGCTCACCTTCCACCCTACCAACCTTCGCATAAACCAAATCATCCGCCGACATTTCCGCCACCTCCAACAGACCCCACCACCAGGAATATATTTCCCTCCCCACCCCTTTCTGCCTTCCGCAAAGACCGTTCCCTCCGTGACTACCTGGTCAGGTCCACGCGCCCCCTACAACCCACCCTCCCATCCTGGCACTTTCCCCTGCCACCGCAGGAACTGTAAAACCTGCGCCCACACCTCCTCCCTCACCTCTATCCAAGGCCCTAAAGGAGCCTTCCACATCCATCAAAGTTTTACTTGCACATCCACTAATATCATTTATTGTATCCGTTGCTCCCGATGCAGAATCCTCTACATTGGGGAGACTGGGCACCTCCTAGCAGAGCGTTTTAGGGAACATCTCCGGGACACCCACATCAATCAACTACACCGCCCCATGGCCCAAGATTTCAACTTCCCCTCCCACTCTGCCGAGGACATGGAGGTCCTGGGCCTCCTTCACCGCCGCTCCCTCACCACCAGACGCCTGGAGGAAGAACGCCTCATCTTCCGCCTCGGAACACTTCAACCCCAAGGCATCAATGTGGACTTCAACACTTTCCTCATTTCCCTTTCCCCCACCTCACCCTAGTTCCAAACATCCAGCTCAGCACTGTTCCCATGACTTGTCCGGACTTGTTCTTCCTGCCTATCTCCTTTTCCATCTCCCCACTCCACTCTCTCCTCCCTGACCTATCACCTTCACCCCTCCCCCACTCACCCATTGTACTTTATGCTACTCTCTCCCCACCCCCACCCTCCTCTAGCTTATCTCTCCATGCTTCAGGCTCATTGCCTTTATTCCTGATGAAGGGCTTTTGCCCGAAACGTCAATTTCGAAGCTCCTTGGGTGCTGCCTGAACTGCTGTGCTCTTCCAGCACCACTAATCCAGAATCTGGTTTCCAGCATCTGCAGTCATTGTTTTTACCCCATTGTTGTATATAGCCATCCCCCAGTTTAGCACTTTAACCCGAGGACCAATCTTATCCTTTTCCATAATGATCTTAAACCTTATGGAATTATGATCACTGTTCTCAAATGTTTCCTCACTGAAACTATGATCACTTGGCCAGACTCATTCCCCAGTACAAGTTCCAATATGGCTCCTTCCCTAGTTGGACTCTCTGCATATTGTTTCAGGAACTCCTCCTAGATGCACTTAACAAATTCTGCCCTGTCTAAACCCCTAGCACTAAGGGACGCCAATGAATATTGGGGAAATTAAAATCACCCACTACCTCAACCTTGTTGTTATTACATCATTCCATGATCTGCCTACATATATGTTTCTCTGTCTCCCATTGGTTATTGGGATGTCTGCCCTATTGTAGTGATTGCCCCTTTCTTATTCCTGAGCTCTATCCATATGGCCTCGCTTATCGAGCCCTTCATGGTGTTTTGTCTTCGTGAGCTGTGACATTATCCTTGACCAGTAATGCAACGCCCCCACCCCTTTTACATCGCTCTCTGTCACACCTGAAACATCTAAGTCCTGGAACATTGATCTGACAGTAGTGCTCTTCAGACTTCAGACTATCAGTCCTGCCTTATTCATTACATGATCTGCCTGTCACTCCACATACTGATCTACTGTTCTGGCTAATCCCACCCTCGCCACACTAGTTTAAACTCTTCCAAGTAGCAAACTTTCCTGCCAGTGTATGGTACCCCTCCAATTTAGGTGCAACTGTCCTTCTTGCACAGGTCCCTCCTGCCCTGGAAGGGATCCCAATGATCCAAATATCAGAAACCTGCCATGCAACACCAACTCTTCTGTCATGCATTCAACTATATTATCTTCTTAGTTCTGGTCTCACTAGAACCGGCACAGGGAGTAATCCTGAGATTACAACCCTGGAGGTCTTTCTTTTCAATGTCCTACCTAACTTCATAAATTCCCTTAGCAGAACCTCATTTCTGTTCCGAGCTTTGTTGTCCTTCTGGCTGCTTATCATGCCTTTCAGAATATGTAGTGCCTACTCAGAGACATCCTTGACTCTAGCACCAGGGAGTCAACACACCATCCTGGAATATCACTTGTGGCCACAGAAACACCTATCTGTGCCCATAACTATAGAGTCCCTTATCATTCCTGCTTTCCTACACTTCGACCCTCTCTGCTGTACAATAGAGCAAATTGTGATGTCATTGATTTGGCTGCTGCATTGTTTTCCCCTGAGAGGCCATCATCTCAAACAGTAGCCAAATGGTATACTTGTTTGAGAGTGGCACGAGCCATATGGGACTCCTGCACTGCCTGCCTGCCCCTCCAATGGTTACCCTCTATCTGGTTGAACCTTTGGTGTGACCACATCCCTGAAACTCCAATGTATACAACTTTCTGCCTTCTGTATGCTCCTGTGCCATCAAAGTTCCCTCAATAGGTTTTCTTTCTCTCTCCCTCCCACAACACCTCAGTTTATTTCCTGGTACTACAACTGGGATGGAGAGTGCCTGCTCAGTAGTGGAATCCATTGGATATGCTGGAGGCATTGTTTCTGCACAGCCCAGGCATGCTGAGGATTTTCTTACCGGATACCTGAAGATGGAAAGCCTGACTACATCTGGAGTGTCCTGAGTGAAACTTTCTGAGGGACCTATGTGTAATTCCTCCATCTGGTGCCTTCTCACACTGAACTGTCTCCTTTTGAGTACATGACTGGTTGGTCACCACCAATCACCTCCCACTCTCCCTTCCTATTGCCATGCCTTCAGTCCTTTGAGCCAACCTGTCAATGGAGGCATCCTGAGGATTGCATGGTTCATTGCCCACTACAGATCTTGGCAATTAGACCATTGCCTCATGTTGATCATATTGAATATTACTTCATTTTATTATTAACAGGTCTCAAACTGTTTTGTTTACCAGTTGCTTGAAGCATTACCATCATAAACCTGAAACTGAATGGAAAATAGTTTCAATAGATATTTACATGAACACTTTATTAAGTATGCAGTGTGCTACAAGGGATGATTGTTGGCTTTTATTTTGTAAATATGTATGCACTATACAGCATGGTGGCTAATATCATCACTAATTAACGTCTCTTGACACAAAACCTCAACATTATGTCATTTAACCTTATAACCACTGAGTCCTTAGAAATCTTTTAGATGACACAATGCTTTATTATTAAGAGTACACTTTGAACTAATCAATTCTGGTTGCCTGAAGTCAAACATCAATTCATGACCTTGCATTTAATATACAGGAATGTATGGGTCTTTACTGTGCATCAACTAATGAATACTTACTTATAGATATACAATCCCTTGAATATGCACAAGTCAATAATGTTTGTGATGTGTTAAAAATATTAATGTCGAACAATGTTAAAACTATTTGAGAATTTAATTTCATTAGTGTAACAAAAGACCTAATTGTAGTACATATTTTAATTCTATTTAAGTTAATGAGTTTTGAATGAGTTAGAATGTCACCCTAAATTTTTCTCCAACCATTCCATATTCTGTTCTGAAATTGCAAAACATTTCTATTTTGCTCTTATGTGAAATGTGATAGTTATTGTCACGTTGTTATTTTGTCAGAGCTTCACACCACTAAACATAGTAAAGCTTGATAGTAGCTTCAAAAAAGCTGACAAACCTTTTAATGTAGGCATCTCAAAAACAGTGTGTAGTAAGTAATTAAATGAAAATAGCAGCGAGGCATGGCTATGATCCTGCTTAAAGACACAAGTGAATCAAACATTACTTGTATTGTGGCTATTACTATTATGGCTATCGTGAATATGTATTCCATTACTAAATCTAAATGTCAGATTTTTAAAATTTAAATGTTTTAAATTGACTTCAATTCTTCTCCTTCTCTCCCACTTCATTCATTCTTCTTTATGCCCTTCTAACTTCTGCAAGCTAGTCTTCCTTTTAGTCAGGTTAGTACTCCTTGAACCCCCAAGAACTCCCACATTCATGGTAACAGAGACATTTCTCTCTACACTAGTTTGTACTGGGACTACCTTCCCTCTTCCCAGTTCATCCTCACTGGTGCTGCTCCAGGCTAGGATGTGAACTCCTCATTGAACCATACAACACAAAGTAAGTCAATCAGCCCAAAAAGACTGTACTTGCTTTGTGGAATTATCTTTTCAGTCCTGCTCTTTCTTCATAGTTATGTAAGTTCCTCATTTACAAGTATCAGCCCTTGCCTTATACATTTCTGTGAAAATTGCAACTCATGGAAAATAAAGTTCCATGCACTGAAACAACAATATCATGGGAAAATGATACTGAAAGCTGTAGTCTGAAAGAACACATATTTAATGCTAAATGTAAGCATTTAGTCTAGTTTTTTTCTCAGTTCTATTTTGATACTAGTAACAACTAATATAAAATTAAAATAATAGTAAATGAAAATCAAGGCCATTGACTTTCAAAACAATGTAACATGGATAGGTTGTGAGATGTACTCATTAGATTTTTGGCAGTTTTATGCAGTCCATGTTCATTGATATTAATGGGCATATTCACAGAGCCACAGATACTACAGGACAAAAATATTCCAGTGGTATTTCTTTCATCCATTGTACTCTATCTCAGTTTCCATGTCCTTTACCTGTCTCTTTTGTTTATTCTTCTTGCTGTAATTCATTTTAATTTATGTCAATGTCAACCATTCCAAACTCAAAATCACAACCACAACAAAATCACATCCAAAGGCTGAGTGATTTGTAGAGGGAAAATGAAACAAGTCATTGCTCAGACCTAAAGTATAAGAGTTGGCACATTGCATTGAGGTTGTACAAAACGTTTGTGAGGCCTCTGCTGGAGTACTGTGTCTAATTCTGGTATCACTGTTATAGGAAGGATATTATTAAGCTGGAGAAGGTTCAGGAGAGATTTACCAAGATGTTGCAGGAATGGAGGGTTTTATAAGGATATGCTGGATAGGTTAGGATTATTTTCCACTGGCACCTAGGAGGTTGAGCGGTGGCCTTAGAGAGGTTTGTAAAATCATGATGGGTATAGATAAAGTAAATGGCAGGTGTCTTTTCCCTAGGATGAGACATTTCAAGACTACAGGGCATATATTTCATGTGAGGGGAGCAGGATTTAAAAAAGACATGAGGGGCAATTTATTTACACAGAAAGCAGTTTGTGTGTGGACTGAAGTTCCAGAGGAGTAGTGAATGTGAATGCAGTTACAACGTTTAAAAGACATTTAGATAAGTACATGAATAAGAAATGTTTGGAGGGATATGGGCCAAGCGTAGGCAGGTAGGAATAGTTTAGTTTGTGAACATGGTCAGCATGGACTGATTGGACTGAAGGGTCTATTTCCATTCCATATGACTCTATGATTCTATGACAGATTACCAACAATTAATCTCAGTCGTCAATACCATCAGCACAAGGAAGAGGCATCTTGAACTGTCTAAGTGCAGTGGTTGGAGTCAGTGACTTGACAGCTTAAGCTTGACACCATGCAGAACAAAGCAGCTCCCTTGATTGCACCACATCCACAAGCATTCACTCCGTCCACTATCAACACTCAGTAGCAACAATGTGTACCATCAATTCTCCAAGATTCCTCAGACAACACCTTCCAAACCTACTGTCAGCTAGAAGGACTAGGGCAGAGAATATCACTAGGTGCAAGGTCATCTTTAAGCCACTCACCCTCACGATTTGGAAAAGTATACTGTTTTTTTAAATCCTGGAACTTGTTGCAAGAAAAATCATTCTCAACATTATTACTATATATTGTTCTATATATTTTCATTTAAATAACTATGCACACATCCACTTTGAATTTTGCTTCTTGATTCATTCATGAGAGGTGGGCATCACTGTTTAGGCCAATATTTATTGCTCATCCCTTGATTCCTAGAGCACCATTAAGAACCAGACACATTGCTAAGGGTCTGGAGTCACATGTAGGCCAGCAGATGTCTTTCGCTGAAGGAATTTAGTGAATCAGATGCACTTTTCTGACAATCAACAGTGATTACATAATCACAATAGACAGAATTCATAGGCCCAGATTTCTGTTGAATTCAAGTTTCACTATCTGTTTTGGTGAGATTCAAACCCAGAACTGGGTTACTACTCAAGTGACATTGCCAATATGCCACCACCTTCCTTGCGTTATCTGTATGTGGAGCAGATTTGTGGCTGTGTCTCAAATTTCTCCAACTGTAGAGTAGCTTTCAATTGCATGAGAAGTCACTTAGACCACAAACCACCAATTTGGACAGAAATAGACAGTAAATACCAAAGATATCACAGACTTAATAAGGCAGCACTCATTGCATAAAATATTCCTGCATTCGACAAAAACAATATCAAGGCCTTTCAGAACTCAACAGACATAACTTGAATTTACAATGCACATTTAATGTAGTTAAATGTCCCAATGTTGTTTACAGTGTGATGGAAACAGCAAAAAAATGCATTCATTAATGAGGTGAATGGTTTCTGGCAGCTTTTTCTTGAACTGATTCTTAATCTAAAAATAAAGTGAAACGTTTTCAGTGCAGTCTGCTTAGTGCTGAATAATCAGCAAACTTAATGTTGATCTGATATTAGTCCTCTATCCCCATTTTGATCACTTAAGACCAGACTGTCACTCATTGGGTCTCCACACTTTGTTTAATGCCTCATCAGACACTTATCTGAGCAAAGACCTTATTCACCCTCTCACATTGGGTGCAAAAGATCCCATGGCACAACTTCTACAGTGTCCTGGCCAATGTTTTGCCTCAGCTAACATCACTAAAATACTAGATGACCTGGTCTTTGCTAACTATGAGTAGCTGCTGTGCACAACCTTGCTGATGCTACATTGGTTTCCTGCATCACAGCACTGACTACATTCCAAAAGTACTTTACTGTTTCTAAAGTGCTTAGGAATGACCAAGAGAGATGGAAGGTGGTACATGAAGATCTTTTTTTTTCTTCTTTTATTAATGTGACTTGTATGAAGCATTCTTCAGTAAGGTGCCAGAAGCCCGATGCCCAGTTTTCAGTATCTAACACCCGACCAATGACCTGATCCAATTTTGGACTGGGCATTTTTCAGTTGACCTTGTAACACCAGACATTGATTCCTGAAATTGAGTTTTATGGCGCCTGTTTCTGAATTGTGAAACAAGCTCAATGAGATTCAAATTCCATCCCATAATCCATTATGAATCAATGATACAAAAAATAAATAGCAATTAATTATAAGAACCCCCTCCCTTAGTTAAGGGGAGTGAAAAAAAACATTTTAAAATCATTAAGAACAGATTTAATCAGCCTTACACAAGTGCCAGCTCTTGTTTTAAGTACAATGTGAAGCCACCATTTCCAAATACTGGAATGTCTGAATGTCACCAGGGCAGGGAGATAGAAGTCGAGAATTGAAAGAGATGCTGAATATTACACAAACTCAAACTACCTAACTCAATTAAGCTATCAAATAGATGCAGACACAGTTGGCTTATCCCTCAAACAATAATTGTCAATAAATCTATTTTTGTGATCTTGGTGAAAGTTGACACTTTGCCCAGATACCAAAGGAACTCCCGCTGACCCTTTGAAAATTGTCATTCCACATCCATCTGAAATGGCTGACATAGCAATAGTTTAAAGCCTCATTCAAATGATAGCACCTCCAATAATGCAATACTTTTGCTGTACTGCAAGAAATGTCAGTCAAGAGCATGGGCAGATGCTGGAAATCAGAAACAAAAACAGAAATTACTGGAAAAATTCAGCACATCTGGCAGCAGCTGCAGAGAGAAAGCAGAGTTAATGTTTTGGGTACAGTGGCCCTTCTTCAGAACTGAACTTCACTATGTGCTGAACTGCTGAACTCCTAAAGTGGAATTGAATTCATTACCTTCTGAGTCACAGGCAAAACTGTGGCCACTGATTCGGCTGATTGAAATCAAACATCTTTTTCTTGAAAATTCTCCAAGCACAAATTCCTGCTAAATTAATTTTCGCTTGTTTCAATGTTTACAGCACAAACACTTTGTCTCAAAGCTCATGCGTAGATTTTCTTGTGTTACCTCACCTCCACCTGGGCGCAACAATGACAAACACAATTGGGGCCTAGTTTCGTGGTATCATTCATGGATTCTAATGAACCATGTGCTTTTTTGGCAAAAATGCCTCCTTCTATGCTGTATGATTCTATAATTTTGATGATTTTTATTGATTCTATTATTTAATTTTGCAAGGGAGCTGAGTTTACAAGAAGGCTTCCTCCCAAGGCAATATAACATTTCAATTTACATTTGATAGCACTTGCATTGTTGCTATAAGTTTAGAATCATACATTTGGGTGCATTATTTCATTAATCTGGTTAGCATTTGCTCATGTGATTCAGTTATCACTATGGCAGATGTGGAACTAGGGTACACCTGGAGGTCATTAGATTACACATATGATCCCTGGACTTTAGGGACTATTTTATTGAGAAAGGTTAAAGTGAGTTCAGCTCGGCTTTACTTGGCAAAGTGGAAAGCATTAACACAAGAATCCAAAGACCTATAGGCCGTCTATCCTAACAATAGCAATGACATTTGTTTATATAGAGCCATACGTCCAAAGACATTTCAAAATGGTGCGACGCACCTGCCAGTAATTTCTGGCAGTGGCTCTACTGTGGTATTTGGTGTCAGAGAAGATCAGCCAATTTATATAATCAGGAAGAGAGCTAGTACCACTAGGAATACTTTTCAAGCACCTGTCAGACAGCAGTTAGATATTCTCCAATTTCTTGACATGCAGAAAGGAACAATGCTGACTTCTAAATCTGCCTGAATAAAACTGGTGTCCAGGTTTCTTTGAGCTTGTTTTAATACAAAAGTGCATTACTAAAGGTCCATAACAATAACTAATGCTGTATTGTGAAATTTATTTTTCTACCTTTTTTTCCTTCAATCTTCCTTGTGAATAATTAACTTTTCAGGTATCTTAGTGCCAATTTTTTTTTTGGAATGTCTCCTCAGTGTTATAATAACTGGCTGTTCCGAGAGAATTCCCACATTTTAAAAAACATGTGGAAGGACTCCAGGCAGATCAGATTGGAGTTTGTCTGCTGGTAAACTCAAACTCACTTTCACAAACAAAGTCACACCAAATCTGCACTGGGCCTCTGAACTCTGTCTACATCCTAAAAATCCCCGAGGACATAGTAAAATGGCTGATCACCTTCTGAAAAGACACCTCTCCTTTCAGCTGGTATGTAGCACAGGGCTGGCACTGAAACAAAAAGCAATGGCTGACAGGTGCTCTTGAAGGCTGTCTCCAGTGGGGTCTCCCAGGACTACATTACTCACACTGATTTAGATTTAAACATAGAAGAGACATTTAAGGAATTTGCAAGTGATTGGTTTTGCACTTGATAGTGAGGAAGAAAGCTGAAGACTGTAGGAAGATATCGACTGCAGGAAGATATCGACTGTCTGATCAAGTGGAAAGAGAAGTGCCAACTGGATGTCAACTCCAAGAAATGTGAAGCAGTGCATTAGGAGAGGGATAGCAAAGCAAGGAGATACACAATTAGAAACATAGAGGGACAGAGGGATCCTGTAGTCCATGTCCAGGGATACAGTGAGTGGGAAGCTGAAGAATGGTATGATCTCCACCTTTTAGCCTTCTGCCGAATCACGAGGTATCCTCATCAACCACAGACCCAAGCCTTGGTCTGTGAATCTGCTCTGGGGAGTGGGATGGAGGAAGGTGACATTAGATTATACCCAGTGAGCTAACTGATCTCCCGCGCAATAACATTTCCATGGTGCTATGGGTGGAATTTCCTTTTTCTCAGTGTCTTGTGAAGAGTTTTAACAAGTGAGAGTCATGTGAGTAGGGTTTGCCATGGCTCACAGTGATTTTTCTCATGCAATCTTCTGCCTCTCACCTCATCACTAATTCACCTAGTCTCTCCAGCATCTTAACTGGGTAATTGTATGGTTGGAGAGGTGGACGTGCTGACCACTGGCGGACCTGACACCATTGTACACTTCCAGCTGCAGCCAGATAGAGGCCTGAGTTGGTGGGTTGGGAGCAATGCCTAGCATGTAGAAAGAAGGTCAGTAGTCTCCTGTGCTGTACAAGAATAAGTGCCACCATCTTCTCTCTGTTTCCTTATACTCACTGGACCACCACTCACTCTAACTCTGCTACTACAGATACATCTCAACAAGGTCCATACACTCTAATTCTCACGACTGCATGCATCATGTCCACTCAAAAGCTTTCACTCATCTTATCTTCCCAAGTTACTAATACTGTATTGTTTCTCTGCATTTCCTTTTTAGTTACTGGGGCACCTCATCACGTCTTTTGTTCTTGCATCACCACTAACTGTTCTTTTATCTACCTCCATCATACTCAATCCCTGGCTTTGTAACCCAACCTACTTAACCTCTCCTCAAAAGACAATCCCAGCATACCTCATATCAGCTGAATGAATCTTTTCTGTATTGAGAGAAAGTCTAACTTTCCTTATATAAGGGGACCAAAGCTGTTCACAGTATTCTAGGCAATAAAACTGAAGTACTTCAGAAAATGGAATTCTAAAACAAACACAGTGAATTCTGAAGAAACTCAACAGATCTGATCTTATCTGTGGAAAGAGAAACAGAGTCAATGTTTTGAGTTGGTGTGACTGAAGAAGAGTCCTGAAGAAGAGTCATACCAGAGTTAAGATTCCTGATCAAATCCACCATAAAAATGCAATGGCAGGCCTTTCCAGTTATTCAGCAACACTTCCAAATATGGGTTCCACATTTTCTTTTTCTACTTTGCAGTTGTCATGAGTTTTATAAATTGGAGATACACCAAATATTCATTTAAAAACAAGCATTTCTAATCTTCTGCCTCTTAATGCTAGAACTGGAAATTGTATGGCTGATTCAAACACATTGTTGTCATTGAAATTTGCACCAAAAAGAAATTAAAAGACGGTCACAGCAGTGCTTTTTTTTAAAACAAACTGTTTGGCAAGCTTCCTTATACAAACAATTCTTGTAATAGTTTAAATTGTTTGTATTGCTTTAAATTTCACTAAGGGGAAAGATGCTATGAATTTAGTCCCCCAAGAGGAAACAGCTGATTATTTGGAAGTATGAGGACACAACTTGCCTTGTCAGAACTCTTAAGCAAGCATAGCCCATCATCAAATGTCATTTGTATGATGAATACATTGTAACAGAGCATTGCAGCCAACAATGGTTAAATGTTGACATGTAGGGAGTTTCATAGTATTCATTCTTTTATCTAAATTTTAATGTAACTGGAAGGATGTTGGGAAACTTGAAATGATTCAGAAGAGATTCACAAGGATGTTGCCAGTGTTGTTGGGTTTGAGCTATAGGGAGAGGCTGAATAGGCTGGGGCTGTTTCTCTGGAGCGTCAGAGGCTGAGGGGTGACCTTATAGAGGTTTATGAAATCATGAGGGGCATGGATAGGATAAATAGACAAAGTCTTTTCCTTGGGGTGGGGAGTCTAGAACTAGAGGGCATAGGTTCAGGGTGAGAGGGGCAAGATATAAAAGGGACCTAAGGGACCTTCTTCACGCAAAGGGTGCTGTGTGTATGGAATGAGCTGCAAGAGGAAATGGTGGAGACTGGTACAATTGCAACATTTAAAAGACATCTGGATGGGCATATAAAACAGGGAGGGTTTAGAAGGATATGGGCCAAATGTTGGCAAATGGGACTACATTAATTTAGAATATCTGGTCGGTGCGAATGAGTTGGACCAAAGGATCTATTTCCATGCTGTATATCTCTATGACTTTATGGCTCTATTTGTTTGATACTTCCATGAGCAACATTGTCCTGGCTCCTTTTGTACCCCATAATTCTATTTGCTAACAACCCACTCATATCAAACAATAACCCTGTCCACTGCTATCTGTCTCCTCCCAATAATTCCTGAGAATGGTATGTGATGACTCTAAAGTTTTCTCATGAGGGATGCTGAAACAGTTAGAGCCTGTTGTCATTGGAATTTAGAAGAATTAGAAGTTATAAGATCATAATAAGATCATAAGAAATATAAACAGGAGTAGACCATTCAGCTTCTCAAGCCTGCTTCGCCATTTAATAGGATCATAGCTCTTCCGACATTCCTCACAACCACTTCCATAATCCTTGATTCCCCTACTCATCAAGAATTAATCTGTTTCAGTCTTAAGGTTCTGCCCCCACAGGTCTATGTAGCAAGGACTTTCAAAACTTACAATCATCTGGGAGAAGAAATTCCTTCTCAACCTAGTCTTAAATTCGGCAAACCTTTATTCTGAGACTATGCGCTCAGAACCAAGATTCTCCCATGAGTGGAAACATCCTCTCAGCATTTACCGTGTTAGCCCTTTAAGTATCCTTTATGTTTCATGAGAACCCCTCTCAATGTTCTAAACTCCAATGAGTAAACTCCTAACCTTATTCTCTCTGAACAACCTCCAATGAAATAATATCTTTTCTTAAATAAGGGTCCAGAGAAGATTAAATACTAGATTGATTTCTACTGGACAGAAAGTCTAAAATGTAGGACAGTTGATGAGAAGTGGCTGATATTTAAGGAGATGCTCAATTGCTCCCAACTAAAATATTTTCCAGAATAGAAGAAACATTATCCATAAATGAGCATGAAAGTATATTGAAAAGGCAAGTGGTAGGCTGGACTATTGGGAAACTTTTAAAGATCAAAAGAATTACTAGAGGAATCAAAATAGCAAAGGGGGACTTCAACTATCCAAATATTGACTGGGATCACTACAGTACGAGTACTATAGATGGGTCATTTTTTGTCCAGTGTGTGCAGGAGGGCTTCCTGACACAACCTTCGCATCAACCAAATCATCCACCGACATTTCCGCCACCTCCAAAAAGACCCCACCACCAGGGATATATTTCCCTCCCCACCCCTTTCCGCCTTCCGCAAAGACCGTTCCCTCCGTGACTACCTGGTCAGGTCCACACCCCCCTACGACCCACCCTCCCATTCTGGCACTTTCCCCTGCCACCGCAGGAACTGTAAAACCTGTGCCCACACCTCCTCCCTCACCTCTATCCAAGGCCCTAAAGGAGCCTTCCACATCCATCAAAGTTTCACCTGCACATCCACCAATATCATTTATTGTATCCGTTGCTCCCGATGTGGTCTCCTCTACATTGGGGAGACTGGGCGCCTCCTGGCAGAGCGCTTTAGGGAACATCTCCGAGACACCCGCACCAATCAACCAAACCGCCCCGTGGCCCAACATTTCAACTCCCCCTCCCACTCTGCCGAGGACATGGAGGTCCTGGGCCTCCTTCACCGCCGCTCCCTCACCACCAGACGCCTGGAGGAAGAACGCCTCATCTTCCGCCTCGGAACACTTCAACCCCAGGGCATCAATGTGGACTTCAACAGCTTCCTCATTTCCCCTTCCCCGACCTCATCCTAGTTTCAAACTTCCAGCTCAGTTACTGTCTCCTTGACTTGTCCGACCTGCCTATCTTCTTTTCCACCTATCCACTCCACCCTCTCCTCCTTGACCTATCACCTTCATCTCCTCCCCCACTCACCCATTGTACTCTATGCTACTCTCTCCCCATCCCCACCCTCCTCTAGCTTATCTCTCCATCCTGCAGGCTCACTGTCTTTATTCCTGATGAAGGGCTTTTGCCCGAAACGTTGATTTCGCTGCTCGTTGGATGCTGCCTGAACTGCTGTGCTCTTCCAGCACCACTAATACAGTATGTAGACAGGCCTACAAGGGGCGAAACCATTTTAGATTTAGTACTGGGTAACGAGCCTGGCCAGATGTTAGATTTGGAAGTAGATGAGCACTTTGGAGACAACAATCACAATTCTGTCAGGTTTACTCCACCAAGCAAGAGTTACAGCTGGGGGAAGGGAAATTACAATGCAATTAGGAAAGATTTAGGAAGCATAGATTGGGGAAGGAAACTGCAGGGGATGAGCACATTAAAAATGTGGAGCTTATTCAAGGAAAAGCTCCTGTGTGTCCTATGTACCTGTCAGGCAGGGAGGAAGATATAGAACGCGTGAGCCATGGTTTACTAAGGAAGTAGAATCCCTGGTCAAGAAGAAGAAGGCTTATGTTAGGACAAAATGTGAAAACTCAGTTTGGGGGCTTGAGGGTTACAAGGAAGTCAGGAAAGACCTAAAAAGAGAGCTCAGAAGAGCCAGGAGGAGACATGAGAAGTTGTTGGCAGATTGGATCAGGGTTAACCCTAAGGCTTTCCATAGGTATGTCAGGAATAAAAGAATGACGAGAGTTAAATTAGGGCCAATCAAGAATAATAGTAAGAAGTTGTGTGTGGAGTCAGAGGAGATAGGGGAAGCACTAAATAAATACTTTTAGACAGTGTTCACTATAGGAAATGAAAATGTTGACGAGGAAGATACAGAGATACTTGCATCTAGACTAGAAGAGATGGAGGTTCACAAGGAAGAGGTATTAACATTTCAACTCCCCCTCCCACTCTGCCGAGGACATGGAGGTCCTGGGCCTCCTTCACCGCCGCTCCCTCACCACCAGACGCCTGGAGGAAGAACGCCTCATCTTCCGCCTCGGAACACTTCAACCCCAGGGCATCAATGTGGACTTCAACAGCTTCCTCATTTCCCCTTCCCTCACCTCATCCTAGTTTCAAACTTCCAACTCAGCACTGTCTCCTTGACTTGTCCGGACTTCTCGAACCTGCCTATCTCCTTTTCCACCTATCCACTCCACCCTCTCCTCCTTGACCTATCACCTTCATCTCCTCCCCCACTCACCCATTGTACTCTATGCTACTCTCTCCCCACCCCCACCCTCCTCTAGCTTATCTCTCCACGCTTCAGGCTCACTGCCTTTATTCCTGATGAAGGGCTTTTGCCCGAAACGCCGATTTCGCTGCTCGTTGGATGCTGCCTGAACTGCTGTGCTCTTCCAGCACCACTAATCCAGTATTTGCTTTCCAGCATCTGCAGTCATTGATTTTACCCTATTAGAAATACTGCAGAGTGTGAAAATAGACAAGTCCCCTGGGCCAGATGGGATCTATGCTAGGATCCTCTGGGAAGCAAGGGAAGAGATTGCCGAGCCTTTGGCATTAATCTTCAAATCATCATTGTCTGCAGGAATAGTGTCTGAGGATTGGAGGATAGCAAATGTGTTTCCCTTGTTCAAAAAGGGTAGTAGAGTCAACCCTGGTAATTACAGACCAGTGAGTCTCACTTCAGTTGTTGGTAAAGTGTTGGAAAAGGTTATAAGAGATAGGATTTATAACCATCTAGAAAAGAAAAAAAATAAATGAAAACTAGCATGAAATATAAAAATAGATAGCAAAAGCATTTTTAAGTATATAAAAGCTAAGACAACTAAAGTGAGTGTTGGTCTCTTAGAAAGTGAGACTGGGGAGTTAATAGTGGGGAATACAGAGTGGCTGTCACTAAATCAGTATTTTGTTTCAGTTTTCAAGGTGAAGGACATTAATACCATCACAATAGTAACAGGTAATGCAGAGATAATAGAATGGAAGGAACTTAGAACAATCATCATCACTAAAGAGAAAGTAGTCAGCAAACTACATGATGAAGAAATAAGAAACATACAAATGGATATGGATAGGTTAGGTGAATGGGCCAAAATTTGGCAGAAGAAGGTTAACAGGAAGAACTATGAGGTTATCTATTTTGATCAAAGGAATTGAAAGACAATTTATTAGTTAACATGGAGAGAAACTTTGCAGTGCATCAGTGCAGAGCAATCTGGGTGTCCTCATACATTTATGTACAGTAGGTCATAAAGAAGGCAAGTTAAATGTTGACATTTATTGCTAAAGGTTATAGATTATAGATTATTGCTATAGATTAGAGAAGTAGGGAAGTGTTGCTGTAACTGTGCAAGGCATTAGTGAGATCATACCAGGAGTATTTTGTGCAATTTTTGTCCTCTTGAGAATGAATGTAGTTCCATTAGAGACAGTTCAGAAATGATTCACTGGATTGATTCAGAGGCTTTTGTCTTATGAAGAGAAGGTGAGCAATTTAGGCCTACACTCCCTGGAGTTTAGAAGAATGAGATATAATTCAGCTATATAAGATACTAAAGGGGATTGACAAAGTATATGTAGAGAGAATGTTTCATTAATGAGAGGTCATAGTTTTAGGACAATGGGTGGCTGATTTAAAGTGGAGATGAGGTGGAATTACTTCTCTTAAAGGATCCTGAATCAGTAGAATTCACTACCTCAGAGTATGGCACTAGGACATTGAAAAAAATTAAGGAGGAGATAGACAGATTTTTAGTTAGTAATGCATTGAAATGTTCTGGAGAGCAGGAAGGAAAGTGAAGTTGAGGCTGAGATCAGCCATAATGTTATTCAATGGTGGAGCAGACTCAAGGGGCTGAATGGCTGACTCCTGCTCCTAGTTCTTATGTTCTGAAGTGGCTTGACAGGGCACACTTTCACAGATTGAGTCTGAGGGGACTTGGAGGATCTAGAGCTAGGAGTTGCTGTTCAAAGCGGTTTCACAATTAAAAAAACAAGTAAGAAGTATTTCTTCTTAGAGGATCATTACAGTTTGGAATTCTCTTTCACAGAGAGCAGGGGAGTCACTTAACACAGCGCAGAGTTGGATGGATTTTTAATTGACAAGGAAGTCAAGAATTGTGGGTGTTTCATAGCATGTGTTTCAAAGACTAGTAGTGCTAAAGTGAAAGTAATTTATAGCAGAGATAATATGACTAAAGCTAGCCAAAAATTGTGCATTGTATAAATGCATTTTTCCAAACATTCCATTTTTAAAAATAATTAATTTGTATGCACTGTCATTTGCAGTAACAAATTATCCATTATACATGGCCAGTGAAGAAAATATCATTCCTAACATGAAGTATTTGCTAATTCTATCTGTCCATCCCCCTTCTGCACATGTATTGCAAACATAATCTTTAATTGTGCAGGTATTCTAAATGGTATGCATGTGTTCCCCATTGGCCTTTCACTTGGGATCTGGCTATTCCTGGGTGAGGGTCCTGCACCAGGAAATGACATTCCTGGATTGATTACTATTGAAGTGATAACTGTTGTTTCTGATCCATTGTCTTTGTTGGGAAACATTTATCCTCCAGGACAAGTTATTTAATTTGTTGAATTGATGATACCACCTTTTTCTCATCAGTTGCCTATATTGAAGGAATAGCTTCTCTAGTTGTACATATATATCTGCAGCTGAAATAGTATGGCTGATCATTTACACTATCACATCTGATGGATGTAACAGCTACTCTACATGGGTCCCAAGTTCTCAAATGGGCTGACCCTTGTTAATCTTGTTGAAAATTTGCACTCTGACCGGTTGTCCAGTACTCTGTTTTGGCAATGGACAGCTATGTTAACATGAAATTTTGCTTTCTTGTGTCTCACATTAATTTTGTCACTGACGCTTGTGTTGGTAACATTTATGTCATTGTAATTGTAGTTTAGCTGATGTGTGATATTAGTCATGGACTGGGCTGCACACCACAGATATGTTTTTGCACACTCAGATAGTGTTGTATGAATCTGTGCTGGATATGTTCACTTTTCTATGATCCCTTTGCTAATATTCATTTCTACCTCAGCTATCAAATATTTCTATTTGACTGGGGATAGTATGAAGTTAGTTTATGAAGTACCTGAAATCTTCACTTGTAAATTGAGAGTCATTATTGCTCTTCAGAATGTCTGCAATGTCGTAATGACTGAAATGGGTTTTAAGGCATTCTACAGTCTCATTGGTAGACGTAGACCTCAGGAGAAAGTGAGGACTGCAGATGCTGGAGATCAGAGTCAAGAGTGTGGTGCTGGAAAAGCACAGCAGATCAGGCAGCATCCAAGGAATTGAATTGAGTTGAATTGAATTGAATTTATTGTCACGTGTACTGAGGCACAGTGAAAAGCTTTGTCTTGCAAGCAATACAGGCAGATCACAGAGTTAAGTAGCATAGAAAAGTAAATAATAGGGAAACAGCAAAAAACTAAAAACACAGGTACAGGCGAATGTTAAGAATTTGTGAGTCCATGAGAATCAACGTTACAGGCATAAGCCCTCCATCAGGAATGAGTCATAGACAGCTGATCGAACATCTAGTTGTCGTAATAGAAGTCCATGGTTACAACATCAGTCTTGGATGTTATGTATCATTAATGGAACGTGAGGCCAGCATTTCCCTTGTTACCTTGAGGAGGTGATATTGAGTTCCTTCTTGAACTGCTACAGTTCATTTTTTGTAAGTTGAGTCAGAACTCTGTTTGGAAGGGAGTTCCAGGATGTTGGCCCAACTATATTGAAAGAACAAAGATACATTTCCAAGTCAGAGTGTATGAGTGGCTTGGACAGGAACTTTCAATGTATCTGCTACTCTTGTCCTTCAAGATGGTAGTGGTTATGGGTTTGAAAGGTACTGTTTTGGGCAACTTAGTGAATTTCTACACTATATTTTGGAGCTGTCTTGGGGAGCCAGAAGTTGAGTTACTTTTGTAAAATTCCTAGATTCTGATCTGCTCTTGTAGTTACTAATTTTATATGGCTAGTTCAGTTCAGTTTAAGGTCAATGGTAATGCCAGGATATTGATAATGGAGGATTCAATTGTGGTAATGCCATTGAATTGTGATAATGCTGCTTCTTTAACAAGGTTATGCTGTTCTTGGCCTATTTTCAGAGAGGTTGTAAAAGACACAGACTCCAAAAAGTCTAAGTTGAAAGTTATAGGCCAGTTTCATTACAGCTAACAGATATTGCCTCAGGAAAAAGTTTAAAACAAACACTTGGACAATGAAAGCAGAGTGGTTAGTTCTCCCAGGTCAGTTTTTCTCTGGTTTGTTTTGATTTTGGCAGTCTAGCTTTTCTCTGAAAGCAGTCAGGCAGTTGTAAAGGCTGCTGGACCCAAAGAAGCAGGTCCATGCTTATCTGTCTCTGATTTCTCTCCTGTAAGACCCTGTGTTTTATTTTATCTTTTGTGCCAAGGGATGTTTATGGCAATTGTTGCGAGAATTTGCAACAGCATCATTAAGTTGTGATGATCTGTTCGGTTTTTGGATAGGGTGAAGGTGTTTTGTATTCTGTTCTCTTTTGTTTGTATTTCATTTAGTAATCTTGTAAATAAATTGTTTTGTTTAAAACTAAGTGGTTTGACCAGCTGCATCACTCCTGGAATATCCGCCCTGCACCTGCTTAAAACAACTGGTAAAGTTAGGGTCTGGGCTACTTTCTTGAAATATTTTGAGGGGGTCTGGCCTGGTCCATAACAAGGCGATGGTTAGGTCCTCTTTTGTTGGATACAGTCATTGCCTGACACTTGTGTCTCACAAATATTACCTGCCATTTGTCAGTCCAAATCTTGCTGCATTTGGGCATGGACTGCTTCAGTATCTGAGGAGTTGTGAATGGTACTGAACATTGTGCAATCATCAGCAAACATCCCATGCTCAGCTTTATTATGGAGGGAAGATCATTAGTGCAAATGAAACTAGTTCCCCTTGATACCCCAAGATTGCTCCAAGTCCTTTCTTCCTGATTCACAATACAAGGTGACTTTATCACTGACATCATAGTCTGGTATTGTCATGTAACAGTGAAAGTTACATTTTATTCTGTGCTGAAGTACACTTCCTGAGCAGTGAGCTTCCATGGAAGGTCACACTTTGATGATAAATGGGACAAGAACTTTGCTAAGTAGCTCATCAACCTAGCAATTCATTATATTTCTTCCACAGTTGCATCTCTGCTTCAGCTTTCACCGTGTCAGAATCCAGCTAAAGTCCAGCTGAAGTCCTTTTACATGACCTGTGCATTTGACTTCAAGCATCTTCAGTTGCATCTTATTTTGTTAAGCTTCAGATTCATTTAGTGACTTTCTCTTTAGCAATTACACTATATTTTGATCATGATTTATGGTGGATTCTTTCAATTTGACCCCAAATCCATAGACTACAACGTCTTCAGTGGTAAATTTCATATTGACAACACCACTGACCATCTTGTGCTGTGTGCATTGATACTTTTCTGAAACAGTGATATGTCAAACAGCATGAACAACCACCCATATCTCCAGAATAGCTTCCAGAAGGCATTTTGAAAGTTGCTACTTTCATCCATCATCACTTGCCAGTAACCATCCTTCACATTGAGACTAGTAAAGACCTTTGACTTGGAAGTTGTGACATATCTTCTTCAAAGATCAATGTGCGGCAGTGACACCTCTGCAAAGTTTAATTTTGATCATTAGATTCTATGCTTACTCTCAGCTTTCTTTGTTGTTTTCACTGCTATCATTCTGCTAATCCATTCTGTATGAGTTCTCACTTTCTTGATTACTGCCTGCTTTTCTTTCAAGTTGGACTTAAAGGCAGTTGGAACTTTCTTTAGCCGATCCTGAAGTGGTCTTACACCCCCAATTGTGTCAAGATAATATTCACTGGGAAGACTTCCAGGATCTGTGAAAAACATGTTTGTTGTCATCTAGAATCAATTTAGCAATCAATAGTGCAGTGACATGTGAAATGCTGAAAATTTCTTCTGCCACGTTTAGGATTATTAGTCCAAATTTTAGATTTGTTTCAGCCAAGATCAGTGAATTTTGCTTAATGTCTACTATCTGGAATTTCAGATAGTACTTCACTTTGTAATATGTTCTCTACTTCTATTGTTCCCTCAGAATGGGTAGTATTTCAACATACATTCTCAACATTACCTTTGCAAGTTTCATTTTCAGTTCACCATCTTGAGCTACTTCACACGGGTCATCATGTTGTTGAACAAAGCAATCTGACACTTCCCAATCACTCAATGCTCTCTTTCTGCAAGCATCATTCTAAAAATCACAAATCACTTATTACTTATAGCATTTGACAGCATATGACACCCTGTTGCATAGCATCTGACGTTGTCTGACATCTCTACAGCAACCATCTGTAGAGACTCATTCCCAGCTAAAATGGTTACAAATTCTAAACTGAAAGCAAGTTATAGCTGAAGTCAAACAATTATAGCAAGCCACAATTATACAAATTACAAATGTGTTTCTCTAACTGTTATGGAGCAGGCATAAACGTTGAATTAAGATCACATTCAGATCAGCCATCACCTTCTTGAATGGTGCAGCATCTTGATAGGCTGAAGGGTCTATTCCTTCTCCAATAACATATAATCTTATGATCCTACATAGCAAGACAGTTTGGGCAATCTCCCATCTATGTAACAATGTTAAGTATTTCATAATGTGAGACTGTGGTATACTCAGTCAACTATCATGTTATCAGTGACTACAATTATAATTGAGAAGTGCCAGAAGTCAAGTAATTACTTACATAAAACAATTATTTAATATTTTATAAATATTTTAATAAATGTGTTGATATGACTTAGAGAAAGACAATTTTGTCATTAAAGATCACTCAGGCTGTGCCAAAGCAAATCATATGAATTATGTAAAATTACAGAGAACAAGAAGGATACAACAATAATTGAGTTCTAAATCCACATTCAAACTGTTGGTACAACAAGTTTTAAAAATATCATCACAACTAGCATTTAACTTTATGTGTAAAAGTATTGCTTTGCCTACATTTTGACTTTGATTGTGGGCGGCATGGTGGTTAGCACTGCTGCCTCACAGCACCAGAGACCCGGGTTCAATTCCTGCCTCAGGCGACTGACTGTGTGGAGTTTGCACTTTCTCCTCGTGTCCTCGTGGGTTTCCTCCGGGTGCTCCGGTTTCCTCCCACAGTCCAAAGATGTGCAGGTCAGGTGAATTGGCCATGCTAAATTGTCCGTAGTGTTAGGTAAGGGGTAAATGTAGGGGTATGGGTGGTTTGCGCTTCGGCAGGTCGGTGTGGACTTGTTGGGCCAAAGGGCCTGTTTCCACACTGTAAAGTAATCTAATTCTTCAAACATTACATACTGGATATGACTCTTCAGGCAATGAACATCACAAGGGCTAAATTGGATAAACCTAAGAGACTTGGCCCAGGGATCATGATGTGTTGATTACAGTGTAGGCAGCATTCCAATTCCCACTCATACTATTAAATAATTTCTGTCTGCAGTCAGAGCTAACTGCATTGTTGATTGGCTGCACCATTCAGCAAGTAGCCTAAATTAATCTTAACTTACACTGAATAAAGTCACCCTGTACCTTATATAGAAGGTGTATGGTAACTGAACCAAGTGGTAGAGTTAAGGGAAGTTCAGATATTAGGTGGAAATTTTGGCACTTCGTCCCTGTGTTGTGAAGGCTTCATAAGTTTTTTTTTGAGCGCTTAAGTTTTAAAGAATTCTCAAAAAATTGACTTATTTCAAGTTTGGTGGAGCTATCTGGATTTTTCTTTAAAAGTGATTTCCAAAAGGTCACTTTGGACATTAGTACAGTTTTATTTAAATCATATACTTCAAAATCACAGAATCTCAACTATTTGCTTGAATACAATCCTTAGATATCACTTGCGTTTTGAGGCTGTTTTATTTTGTATGTCATTTGGTGAAAAACCTTTTGAGGAAAAGTCTGCCCAGTTCAGATCTCAGTCTTTCTGAAACACCCTTCATGTGAATCTAGTGTGAAACCTGATTGTTCTTGTGAACTGCATCTGGAAAACTTCTCAATATTGTATTTCCTCAGCAAATTGCAGCTATCAAGACTCGAGTGACAACTGCATGTGTCTAGTGACATGTCAGATGTCAGATCAACAGCCATCACAGCGTTGCACATCTTGTCCTCTTATCCTTCAAGAATTAACCTTTATCAACCAAATTTTTTTTTATTCTCAGAGTGAATCCCTGCAGCAAAGAAATCTTATTTTTCTTTTACCTGGTGTATACATGTGGAGTTATGATTCTAGTCAGTGATCCTTATTTGGAACTGGACTTAAAACTTTCACTCTGTTTCTCTCTCCACAGAATCTGCTAGATCTGCTGAAGTTGTCCAGCACTTCCTGTTTTTGTTTCAAATTTCCAGCATCTGCAGTTCTTTGTTTTAATTTAGTGTGCATGTGGATGTGTGTTTTAAGTTAGTGAGAGGGGTAAAAGCTTATGCTTTCATATTACAACTTGGGTAT
Organism: Chiloscyllium punctatum; assembly: GCF_047496795.1. Classification (NCBI taxonomy): domain Eukaryota; kingdom Metazoa; phylum Chordata; class Chondrichthyes; order Orectolobiformes; family Hemiscylliidae; genus Chiloscyllium; species Chiloscyllium punctatum. Next base: position 17,649,533 of record NC_092743.1, read on the forward strand.
TAACCAGATTTTACATCTTCATTGAATAAGTTTTGTTTTATAATATATCAATAATATTATGATGTCTAATAAAGAGGAAGCATACGATTGGTCATGTTGGGAACTGAATAAAACAAGTGGATTTATGCTGTAGTCTATGGAGTAGTGAGGTTAGAGGAAGACAGTGCATTCCTCCTATTTCAGTCAAACATCATGGCAGGACTATTTGCCGATAGGAACTTATTCTGTGAACAATCCAGCTATCAATGCCAATCCAATTAATCATCACCTGAGAAGTCTACTTTTGATTAGCAGCAAGTGACAGAACATGCCATCGATAATGCCATCAAATATCACTTACACATAGTAACCATCTCACTGTTGCTTAGTATGAGTTTTGTCAGTGCCACCTGGCTCTTTGTCACAATACGGTCATGATCCAAACATGGGCAAAAGAGCAGAACTCCAGAGATGAATGCAAGTGACTGTTCTCAACATCAGGACTAAATTTGACTGAGTACAGATCCAATCAGTCCTAACAAAATTGAAGTCAATGGAAATGTGGGTGAATACTTTCACCGATTGTAGTTGTTGGAGGTCAATCATTTTAGTATGGCTACAGGAGTGGCTCAGGAAAGTGCGCTAAGACCAATCATCTTTAGCTGTTTCATTGATAATATTGTATGATTACAAGCTAGTCTTGCATGACTTCAGCTACAGCATCCACTTTAGCTTCTGGTGACACTGTAATGGAAGCTGAGACATTGGGCATTTGACATTGCATCATGGTTAGGTCCAAAAATGCAACTGTCAAATTGAGGCCAACCTGCAGTGATTGTAATGAGGTCAACCAGCTGGACAACATAGAGTATGAGTTCCCAGATTGGGGTCCAATCAGACAGCCCTGGCTGGCATATAAAAAGGTTGAGGTTAGGGATACTGATGCTCTGGTGCCTAATTCTATAAGAGGCAGTACTATAGTCAAGGACAGTTTGTAAATAAATTATTTTGCAAATTAAGGGTGACTTGGTGAAAGGATTCCGGCCTCTGTAGAGTTTTTTTTTCAAAAAAGTATTACTAGAAAGAGAAAATGTTTCCAATACTTTTTATCTTGCACTCAACAAGGCAAATGCAAGATTGTCATATTTATATTGCAGTAGAAAAGAATGCTGATTGGCCAAACTGTTACCATGCAGAATGAAATGAGGAATTATAGGCTCCTGAAACTCCCTGATAATTTAGAAAAGGCACAAAGATTGGATAGATTCCTTTAACTTGCAGAAAACAGATTTCTATGTCTGATTGTGTCACTTCTAGCAAGCATAACTGAGCCATGTTGGTAGTATCTATTAGCATTCTCAGGGTCACTCAGCAAGTGCTGATCAATTACAGAATCACATCTAACAGTGACCATTTTATTTGGGGTCTTCAATGGGGTACTGGTTGATGTGATGAACAGTCAAAGGAATGTGTCATTTGATTCAAACAGCCAGTCTTAGAGGCATAGAGGCATAGAGGTGTACAGCATGGAAACAGACCCTTCGGTCCAACCTATCCATGCTGACCAGATATCCCAACTCAATGTAGTCCCACCTGCCAGCACCTGGCCCATATCCCTCCAAACCCTTTCTATTCATATACCCACCCAAATGCCTTTTAAAAGTTGCAATTGTACCAGCCTCCACCACTTCCTCTGGCAGCTCATTCCATACACGTATGACCCTCTGCTTGAAAAAGTTGCCCCTTAGGGCCCTTTTATATCTTTCACCTCTTACCCTAAACCTATGCCCTCTAGTTCTGGACTCTCCGACCCCAGGGAAAAGACTTTGTCTGTTTATCCTATCCATGCCCCTCATAATTTTGTAAATCTCTGAAAGGTCACCCCTCAGCCTCCAATGCTCCAGGGAAAACAGCCCCAGCCTGTTCAGCCTCTCCCTATAGCTCAAAGCCTCCAACCCTGACAACATCCTTGTAAATCATTTCTGAACCTTTTCAAGTTTCACAACATCTTTCCGATAGGAAGGAGACCAGAATTGCATGCAATATTCCAACAGTGGCTAAGCCAATGGCTTGTACAGCCACAACATGACCTCCCAAGCTCCTGTACTCAATACTCTGACCAATAAAGGAAAGCATACCAAACGCCGCCTTCACTATCCTATCTACCTGCGACTCACTTTCAGGGAGCTATGAACCTGCAACTCCAAGGTCTCTTTGTTCAGCAACACTCTCTAGGACCTTACCATTAAGTATATAAGTCCTGCTAAGATTTGCTTTCCCAAAATGCAGCACCTAGCATTTATCTGAATTAAACTCCATCTGCCACTTCTCGGCCCATTGGCCCATCTCATCAAGATCCTGTTGTAATCTGAGGCAGCCTTCTTCGCTGTCACTACACCTCCAATTTTGGTGTCATCTGCAAACTTACTAACTGTACCTCTTATGCTCGCATCCAAATCATTTATATAAATGACAAAAGGTAGAGAGTTCCCCTCCAAGTCAGTCACCATCAGATTTGGAAATGTAGTGTTTGTAATGTCACTGGGTTAAAATCCTGAAACTCCCTCCCTGTTGAGCATCCTGGGTCTATCTGCACCAAATGGACTGCGGTGGTTAAAGAAGGCAACTCACCATCACCTTCTCACGGCTAATCAGAGACAGGCAACAGATGCTGGCCCAGTCAGTGATGCCCATATCCAATGAGTGAATAAAGAAATTGTACTTGACATCACACTGGCACTGAAATACTTACATGATGTGTGAAAGGCATAACATCATTTTGGACTAATGACAGCATTTTGTCAGTGGAAAATAGCACTCAAATAGCCACAGCGTATTAGCCGAAAGCACAAATGTCAATGTGAAATAGGAGCAGAAGTAGTCTATTCAGTTTCTTAAGTATGTTCTGCCAAACAATAAGAACATAGCTGTTTGTGTTTCAAATTTCATGTGCACATCTATTCCCGAATAACTCTAACTCCCTAGCCTAATAAGGATCTTTTCACCTCTGCCTGAAAAATGTTCAATGGCACTGCCTCTACTGTCATCTGATGCAGAAAGTTCCAAAGTTGTGCAAACCTCTGAGAGAAAAGATTTCTCTTCAGCGTCATCCTAAAGGGCAACCATAATTTTTAAAGTTGCAGTGTGACTCTTATATGGAAGGAGATGGAAAATGTTGGTTTTTATGCATTAGACAGGCGGAGAGGAGGAGCAAGTGGAACAGAATTTCTGGGGAGCCAGAGCAAAAGACAAGGGCAGTAATAATGGCGGTAAAGGAGAGATAGCCCCCAGCTTGGAATTGACCCATAAGAGAAAACATCGGACTGAATTTTACGGTAGTCTGAGCAATGGGCATTAACAGCAAAATATGGAGCAGAATTTGAGACAAGAATAGAGAGTTCCATCTCGACATTGAGAGCAAATTTTGTTTTTTACAAGCAGCATGAAGAGATTCTCTAGGCAGTGGTGAAATGTCAATTGATGGGGATTAAAACTAGTTGAATGCTCTGTAACTGCCACAACCCACCTTGTTAATGTTTAGCCTCCCATGTTACCAAACTCACAAAAAGAAGCTCAACATCAGGAAAACTCAACATGAAAACCAGAGTGGGCAGATTCAGTTCGTCCCTTGCTTTGAATGACCTCCATGTTGAAAACTGGGCACCAACAAATCAGGGCACTCTGGGTGGCCACACTGTGGTCACACATATCTCACATCCATAGACATTGGCATCTGACATGTGCCAGCCTCTAAGAACTCTCATGAACCCTTATCTCCAATTATGTAAATATTCAATTGTTACATGGATGATTTCTTGTGGTGGCTAATTGTAAAACAAATTTCATAGTGATTTGGTGGTGGGATAAACAAAATTCAGTTGTGTGTGATTAGCTCTTCTGGATAAAAAATATAAAGCAGACCATTGCATTGCCTGTCATAGGCTTTGCATATAAATATTCACTTGGCTACATCGGTGATTTACTGCTGGTGGTTAATAGTTAAGAACAAGGAAAAAAGTCTTAGCAATTTAGTGATGTTGTGTGTTAGCACTTCCAGATATGAAAAAAAACCAGCAGACCTAAGAACTGGTTAAGGTTAGGGTAAACCCTTTCTGCAGAGCCGTCTGTCTGGGTTGCATCTAGCCAATATATGCCGAGTAGTGGCTCTATTTCAAAGTTCAACAATAAATGAAGTTCCTTTCCAGTCAAGCTTTCTGAGTTATTAAAGTGGATAAATGCCGATCTATCGTTACAGCATTTTTATGTTGGGACTTCCTTGTAAGGAAAAACCAAGAGATGTTCGTGGTGGAGACTGAAGCATTTCCCACTTCATCAACCCCAATTTATCATCAAATATTGGGATCAAAATAGACATTGTTAAATACAGATATACTCTGAACCCAGCCTTAGGCAAATTGCCAACTTTCACTTCAACAATAATGTCTGGATTTGAAAAATAAAAGAGTTGCATCTAACTTACTGCACTATTATATTCATTTTATAAACTTTATAATATAATTTATTAATAATGATATCAAATTTCCACACAGAAGCAGCAATTTAGCCAAACTGCTCACAAAATTCAGCTCACATTATCACCATAACATTTTCTTCCTTCCTTTTGCATTTACCTAACTTCCCCCTAAATAGCTCAACTACTCCATTGGGGAACAACTTCCACATTCAACCCACCGTCCGAGTAAAGAAGCTACTCCTGAAATCCTTGCTGAAATTTTGAGTGATTATCTTATAGAAAATTTCCCTTGGCCTTGGCTGTGCACTGACAGTTTAAAATGCACATTTTCCAATTCTTTTTCATGCCACATCATTGATTGAACAGAATGCATTTTCAAAAGTGTAGAATTAATCAGCAGTAGAACCATTATCACTGCTGTGATTTTGACATACAAAACTCTCATTGTAATTGAGCTTTTTAAACTTCTGAAGTGGATTATTATTTTATGTCCATTCTCACAGAGCTAGCATGATAAAGGACTATCCTCTAGAAGTAATAGGCTGAACACTTTTTCTTCTGCATAAAAAAACATTCAGTCAAGGGAAAACTTCCACTCAGCCTGCATAAATTTGACAACGCGCTCAAATTTCTTGCATATGGCAAACACCAAACAGATGTGTGCTCTTTAGTACTGTTCCAGACCATGTTGGAAAAGCAATCCAAAAAAGGGAACTTGCCATTCCTGGTAAACAAATGCCAACATTTTTCAGACTTGTTGCAGACCATGAATTTCATACATTGTATCAAAATTCTTAAGTATTCATTCATACCACATTAATAGAGTAAATGGTTAATTACCACTCAGTTCTGATTTAAAGATCCTTTTTGTATACTGAAGTGACAGTTTGAATGATCGTGGCATTTAATACTGTCAGAAGGTGAAGTGTTATTTTTGTCTCCATTTAGTGCATCTTCTTCTGTAAAATTTGAATAAATATTTCATATACTAATAAAAATTAATTGTCTGCATTAATAGTTTAAATAACTGCTTAAACTTACATATACAACAAATAAGTAGATGGAGTCATACAGGCAGGTATATTAAATTTAACTAGTCCCATTTGCCTTAATTGTCCCAGATCTCTCAGAATCTTTCCCATCCATGCATATGTCCAAATGTCTTTTAAATGTTGTAACTGTATCTGCATCTACGACTTTCTCTGGCAATTTATTCCATATACACACACCACCCTCTGTGTGAAGATGTTGCCTCTCAGCTCCCTTTTAAATCTTTTCCATCTCGCCTTAAACCTATGCCCTCTAGTTTTGGACTTCCCTAGCCTTGGAAAAAAAGACTTTGGCTATTCACCTTATCTATGTCCCTCATGATTTTATAAACTTCTGTAAGGTCCACCCTCAGCCTCTGACACTCCGTAATTAACATGAGGCGCTTGAAACTCAGATTAAAATCCCATAATAAAAAATTCCCTCCCCATGGGATGGAATATATCCTGTTTATACTGTGCAACAGATTTCATGGTAACTGCATAAAATCAATAGAGCATGTGTAAGTTTTAGATAGTTATGTTCATGATTCACAATTGTGTTTCCGGCTGTTTGACTTCTCTCAGTTGTCAGGTAATGTTAATACAGATCAGTGAGCATTGATTTGGAACACAGATCCACACAGGAAGGTTGAATGCTGAATTGAATAAACTTAAATATTAAACCCAATGATGTTTTAATTAACATTAATCGTCAGCATCAAATAGATCATTCTGAAGACCATAATCTGAAGGACATCTGCTCTTGAGCTATTGCTCACAATATGTGGTTGACAAGCAATCCATTTTTTGATTGAACGTGGGAGACTCTAGTAAACATCTGATGGCTCCGAGGCCACCAATGTTTCCATTTAAAAGTTCTTACTGTTCTGTTCAAATCCTCTCAAACTCAATGTTCTATATCCCATGTCAGCCTTAAAACGGTACAAGGACTCTGCTTTCCTCCACCCCTCACCTCTTTTGCGTCCCCTGTTTCCTTCATTCTGTGTTGCCTGTTGTTCCTTTAGACATTTTGGATCAAACATTTGAATTGCTTTCGCAAAAACATGGAGTAAAGTCCACCTTGTTATCTGAGGAATTGGCCATTTGGCCTAATGTCTCCTCTTTTGACCAGTTGTCAACTTTTCTCTAAATATGTTTGTGTAAAGCACCTTGGGTCATATTACCACATTGAAGGTGCTGCATAATTTCAATTGATTTGTTGGAATCATTCATTGACCAAAGTGTAAAACAGTGTTCAAGGTAATAAAACAAAATTAGCTTAATATTGATTATTCTTGATGGTCAGTTCGTATTGGCTAATTTCTACATCCAGGAACAGGTCAGTGAACATCTAATGTCTGCAAGTCAGAGGGGACATATATTGGTCAGTAGTGCCATTTTAACAGCCGTAGTTTATAAATCAGAAAGGGATCGTTATCTACAAAAATGTCAAGGTCTATCAAAGAGAAGGGATGAATCAATTTCTCAAGAATAAAGTTATTCCACATGCTATGATCCTCTTTCAACATGACAGGGCCATTATTATTCTGCATTGCCTATAAGAGAACCTTTATAGTTGCAAGTATTCTAAAGTGTGCCCACCCTTGTGATATAATTTCTCATGTGCGTGCCTTGCCTTTACGAGTTCACACTGCTGGAGGCTCGACAGCTGTTGCCTTTCATCTGGATTAGTTATGGTCAATAAGTGTATGTCAGTCATTCCTTTCTGCAGCTTTTTAACTATCATCAGGTTCCACAAATCACAGAGTCAGGTGCAGACTTCCAACAGTGATGGTGCTTATTCATCTTTCTTGACTTGAGTGAAGCTTCTGCTGGGAAGCAACATACCAAACTCATAGCCTTTTCTTTCAACCACAGCCTTTGGTCAAACTCTATTCATAGTGAGAATAGGATCGACACAGTGCAGCAAACTGCCCTGATCTCAGCAGAATATGCAAGGAAATGACAACACCTGGTCCCAATGAGCCACCTATCTGTAAGAGAAGAAGCAGAGTAGAAGAAAACAAACATTGAAGCAAAACCTCTGGCACTGAGGGAAATCATGGGAAGGAGATTTCAGATGATCCTTCTGTCACAGGGAAGTCCAACATAAGAGAAGCCTGTGAGACTTGAAGAAGCACGCCTGCTTCACCTAGCTCCATAGGGATGGCAAAAATAAATGAAAATATCTCCTCTTCATGTTCAGTTACTAATTGGAAAGGTCACAGCGAAATCCTCTGGATAAAATAAGAATTTGATTTGACTCAGTCAGAGTCTGATGCTTATATTTAAAGAAGAGCCTTGCTAGCTTCTGGAGATTATTCTCATTTGTTCAGAAAAACAAGTTAAAACTGAAACCATTAGATAATAAGACAAAGAAGCAGAAGTGGACTATTTGAGTCAGCTCTGCCATTCAATGGGATCATGGCTAATCAGATAGTCCTCAACTCTACTTTCCTGCCTTTTGCTCATAATTCTTGATTCCCTTACTAATTAAAAATCTGTCTATTTCAGCCTTCTGGCAGTAAGCAAGCAAGGAACAAAATCCCATCAACATTTTAATGCCTATCTGATAGTTTATGTTACAGCAGTAAGATTAAAATGGCATCTTATCTCTATTTTCAGTTAAATAATTTATCTGGTCTACCTAGTTTCAGTGCTAGTAAATAGCACTGAAGGCACCTTGTAGTTTCGGGTGCAGGGCTTTCTATTTTATGGTTTTTAACTTTTGTTTTTATTGATCAAATTAATATTTTTCAAAGCAAGTTGATTAGAAAGTGATGTATCAGTTCGGCTGTCTGTTCACTACTTTTTCATACTCACAGGATGTGGCATTGCATATCGGTTAGAATTACTTCCCTTGGGCAGTGTAAGCTTAGCAGTTAAAGGAGCATGCCTTTGATGATCAGCTTCAGTATCTCTTTCATGTCAGTAATGAGAAGATACGGCAGCATCAAAGACAGCCTAATTCAGTGAAGAAACTGTTAAAGGGTCTCCACAGGGAAGGGTGATGAGGGAGGTTCATGGAACTGAAGGAGTAGGATTAGAAACAGTTAGCACTTGAGGGCAGGGAAGGGAATAAAGTGAAAAAGTGCATTACTGCAGCAATCTGAAGCTACAGGCGGCTGTCAAAAGTACCCCTCCCCTTACCATGTGTTGTTTGATGATTAGAACTAAAGGCTATTGCCAAAACCTTGCTCTGATTGTCTGGTGGCCAGAGGCGGGTTGAAGCTTTGAAATGCAAAGATCAAATTTCATTCCTACACTCTCTGCTTCTTTCCAACTTTGGACTTTTGAATGTTGTCATCTGCCAGTAGCTACTTTGATAGTAATTACAAACATATAATAGCTTCAAAATCAGTGCTCACTAATAACTTCTTGGCTCAGCCCAGACAGCATGATTTAAAGTCATTCAAGATGATGAGAATTGGCTACACCTGCATCCATTTCCAAACGCTAAAAGCTGCTTCGATATTTTGTGATTCAACCCTGAAGCGAGGCTCAGGATTTATAGCAAAGAAGCCATTTGTTGCTGCATCTTTGTCATACTCAAGCAGAAAGGCATAGCTCTCTCACCTTTGCAATAGGCAGTATGTAACAATGTATTTCATCTCATGTCCAGCCGGGATCTGAGGTTGTAAATATCTCTGGCAAGGTTGGGGGTAGTTTTACAGCTTACTTACTGAATTGCCAAGCTAAGATTTTAGGTGGGAAAGCCTTGAAAATTTTATAAGTATTAAAACCCCATAAATGCTTCACACATAGTAAATCATCTCCTGTCAGTAATCTGGCAGCTTTGTCTTTCTAAAGAAAACAAAAATATTATGATATACTAAAATAAAAACAAATGTTTCTTTCAAAGTTTGAAAGTGAACACTGAAAAATTGGCTTACTGACAATTGAGGCAGCATATTATCATGATAACATGCAAGTGTTATTGGAAAATACATGGAATCCGAGAGTTATTGAGCATAATTTTAGCTTTGAGCAACAGTATAAAATAGCCAGCAACAAATCAGTCATCCATTAAATATCCCTCCTAATCTTAAATTCCGTTAACTCAATTTGAGAATCCTTAACAATAAAGACAAAGAAACTGCAGATTTTGGAAATTTGAAACAAAAACAGAAAGCTGGAGAAACTCACCAAGTAGGAAGAAAAACAGACTTTATATATTGAAACCAGTGACCCTTCATCAGAAATTAAAATAGTAGGGAAATGGTGGTATTTATTCTGGTGACAGGGTGGGGGAGTGAATACAGTACATGGAGGTGGGTCCAGAATAAGGGAGAGGGATCAACAAACAAAGAGATTGCTGATTAGAAGCAAAGAGAGAGAGAGAGAGACGAATGCTAAGTAGGGTGCCAGCAAAATACCTACCCAGCATCCTACCTAGGGCAGTAATGTTGGCACAACTGGCAACTCCCAAATCCCATGAATAAATATATTTTAAAAGATGTGCTGCGTAGTTAAATTACTTTTATGAAGCATGGAATATTTTTGAAAAACTCTTTCAATTTATCACAATAGATGCACATGTAAAATTATTAACACCGTACACGCCTGCACCTCTTTTGATTTCAACTCTTACAAATTGACCACAAAAACTTGATTTCTTATTCAAGTTCTGCCTTCCACCCAAAATCATGGAAGGGCTCTGCAATCTCTGGGTTATTAAAAGTCATCCTGGTTTGTTTCTGGACTGGGGACAATATAACAAATGCGCCTGGTTAATCATGATGCTTTACCTTTGAATAGCTTAACACAAGGGGTCTAGTGCTAATCTTAGGTATCCACTTTGGGCTTGTGAAAATAACTTGCCTCAGTCTCAAGTTGGATGCTTTTGAAACATCCTTGAACCTCAAACCTAATCAGGGTCTTGTAAAGAGCACTGATCTGTGAGAGGTATCATAAGCTTTAAATGAGGTTTGCAAATCAAAGTATTTTGACATATGTTAGTTAAAAATAGCAACTTGTGATTTTTACAGAATATTTTTTGATTTTTGGGAGTTTATCTCCTAATTTGTAAGATGATAAGGTTGACATTACTGTGGTTTACAAGCTTGCAAAAATATGCAGGACTTGGAGTAATGATCTCCACAACATGTTGACTGTCTGCATTATGCTTAGGTTTAATGGAATTCCTTATTTCAAAGCATGACTGCCTGGGACAGTCCTGGCTCAATTCAGACTGATTCACTGTTTCCAAGCTTGGAGTAAAAGTTTCGGAAAACAAGTCACTGAAAGTAAAAGAGTAGCATTTTCTTCTTCATTAATAGTGAAGTGCAAACACAGTAGCAGTAATATGTGGTTTTCAAACATGAGGAATAGATTTCTTTCGTGCCTGGAGAAAAAAGACAGAAAAGAAACAGAAAAAAAAGGAAGAACTTTCCTATGCAGGTGGAAGCGCCCTTAAATGCAAATGTATCCCTGTAAAGAAGGATCAGGTATCCAGGTATCACAAGGTGAGATATAGATTGAATTGAACTGAAATGAATTGAATTGAATTGAATTTATTGTCACGTGTACCGAGGCACAGTGAAAACTCATATTGATCTTAAAACACATCTTAGTCGATTTCTTAACTACCTTAAATAGTTAAGATCATTAAGAAACCAATTAAGATGTGTTTTAATCCCCACTCCTGGATTTCAAAGTGAATCTTGATCTATCACCAACTCATCATGATCACTAAGTCAAGTGCAGAATGGGAAGAGCTTTTTCAATGAAACTGGAAAGGAGGGAAGGCTTTGATCAGTGAAATTGAAGAACTACAGCCATTGCTAGATGAGAGGTTGATGTTCAAAGCATTCCATTTAGAGCAAATGCTATCACTATTTGACAGATTGCCAGCTGCTAGGATGGTACTTCTGCTGTCTAATGGCACTTAACTAACCTTCAGCCACACTTCCCTGAGCCAACCTTCATCATGCCATGGCAGCAGCTTATAAAGCTCCATGTTCCAAAACTGATGAAAACAAGAGCAGACCATTATCAACATAACCGCAGTAGCGGGATCAACATCAGCAAAAGATGAGCTGCCTTACCCCCCCCATTATCCAAATGTTCCTCCACAGGGCAGAGAGGATGAGCATTAAAGTCGAGAGGGATAGAGGCAGGCCCTGCAACATGGGGTCTATAAACATATGATGCGATTCTCAATGTGTCTTAACACCAGACCTGAGGAAGATCACTGTCTCCTGGTGAGCTACTGCTGACATTTGCAGGCTTCTAGAATTTGACTTACTTCCTGGGGAATTATATTGGCATTCATTTCTGCGCGCTGGTAAAGTGGTGTCTTTTGAGGACCATCATCCACTTTCACAATCCAGATCTCATCAAATCAACGCTGTTTACAGAAGGAGGCCACTCAGCCCATCATGTCCATGCCAATCAACAAAGATTTGACTGCACCAATTCCATTTTCCGTCTTTTGACCCAGAACCCTGAGGGCTATGATAATGCTAGTGAATATTAAATATTGCTCAAATGTTACAAATAGGTTTGACTCAACCATACCTTTCTGACTGTGAGTTCCAAACATATACAGCTCTGAGTGAAAAATATTCTCCTCAATTCTCCATTTAGCTTTCTATCTCTTATCTTAAATCCATCACTTCTGGTTATTGACACCTCTATTCATCGAAAACAAATGCCTTCCTATGCCCCTCATAATTGTATGTACCTCTAATACGTCCCTTGTCAATATCCGTTGCTCCAAGGAAAACAACTTCAGACTATCCAATCTTTCATCATAGCTCCTGACAACTCTCCTTTTCACCCTCCCTAGTGCAATTACATCTTTCTGACAATGTGGTGACTAGAAATGCATGCAGTACGTCAGTTGTAGTGTAACCAACATTTTACACAGTTCTAACATAATTTTCTTGCTATACCTTAACCAAAGCATAGCAAGAGAACATTCCTACAAAACCACTTACCAACCTGACTTGCAAATATATCACTGGATCACATACTGAATCTCCCTCCCTTATGGCAAAACCAAATTAACTGCAAGCTTTCAAGACGATGGCTTACCACCACGCTTTCAAGGCGCAGTAGGTATAGACATTAACTACTGCCTAATCAGCAATGCCCACATCCCAGGAATGAATTTTTTAAAATCATGTATTGGATATGGCTCAGATGTATATGGCTCAGATTATGACAATACTGATGTTCTGCCTATATAGACACCTTACAGATTTACTTAGTATGCATACACAAGGTTACATCCTGTTGGACTATCATAATTCATTCCGCTTTGCAAAATGCATACAAAAATGTACTACATTGGTTTAGCAGGACATTGTTTGGGAGCCAAAATACAATGACATCTGGAGCGTGAATCAGTGGTACATAAGAATGCTAGGGAAATTCTATCAGCAGTCTATTGATTCAATAGGAGGACTGTCAGCAAATGCTAATATCCTTTTCCAAATCCATTTCAATGGCTTTGTGACTGTCCCCAAATGGTGGAAAAATGCCACCCATTAGGTTCTGTTTTCTCAATGCTCAAATAGCTAACACCTCCAAGAGGAAAAAGAAAATGTGTTAAAGAAACTCTGCAGCCTTTTTTGAAGAGAGGTAACATTGACATTAATGATCAGAAAAACCTCGCTACTGAATGGTTCCAAATGGTGGCTGGACTGCTGTAAAAATTGTCATTTTTATAAATGATCTGGATGTGGGTGTAGAAGGATGGGTTCGTAAATTTACGGATGACGCTAAGGTAGGCAGAGTTGTGGATAGTGTTGAAGGGTGTTGCGGGTTACAGAAGGACATAGATAAGATGCAGAGCTGGGCTGAGAAGTGGCAAATGGGGGAAAGTGGCAGAAAAGTGTGAGGTAGTTCGGAAGAAGTAACAGGAATGTAAGAGTACTGGATGAATGGTAAAATTCTTGGCAGTGTGGATGAACAGAGAGATCTCAGTGTCCAGGTGCACAGATCCCTGAAAGTTGCCACCCAGGTTGATAGGGTTGTTAAGAAGGTATATGGTATGTTGGCGTTTATTGATAGGGGGAATGAGTCTCAGCACCACAAGGTCATGCTTCATCTATACAAGACACTGGGAAGGCCACATCTGGAGTATTGTGTACAGTTCTGGCCACCGCATTATAGGAAGGATGTGGAAGCTTTGGAAATAGTTCAGAGGAGATTTACTAGGATGTTGCCTTGAATGGAAGGAAGGTCTTATAAGGAAAGGCTGAAGGAACTCAGGCTGTTTTCACTGGAGAGAAGAACATTGAGTGGTGACTTAATCGAGATGTATAAAATAATCAGAGGGTTAGATAGGGTGGATAGAGAGTGACAGCCTTTTTCCTCGGATGGTGAAAGCTAACACAAGGTAGCTTTAAATTGAGAGGTGATAGGTTTAGGACAGATATCGGGGTAGTTTCTTTACTCAGAGAGTAGTAGGGGCATGGAATGGCCTGCCTGCAACAGTAGTAGATTCGCCAAATCAGATTAATTTTACAGGTCAGCGCAACATCAAGGGCCGAAGGGCCTGTACTGCACTGTAACGTTCTATGTTCTATGTAACATCTGATTCTTCATCATGGTAAACGATCTGATTAAACAGTGACACTTGCCCCTATATCATATTTAAAATGATTTAGGTACTGTGTTTATTGACATAAATAGGTTCCCTCAATTTCCAGTTGGATGGATCATTAATTTCCCCAAGATATATATTGTCTATCTTTTCTAACGTTGATGGCTCTGCTGCATTAGAATCTTTATGTGAGTAGTCCTTTGACTTCTTACTGTTCTGTCACTGTGTCCCGCTTCAATACATCTTTTGGAGGTAGGTCGAGCATTCTTTTAAATTAACTGAGTACTGTTTAATTCTGTGAAGCTCCTTTGCTTTTACAGCACTGACATTGACTCTTAGTGTCTGGCCCACACATTGAGTTGGCTTTTTACATGCGTCTTTAAAGTTTTTATACCTTATAATCCAATTGTATATTTTGTTATTCTGCAATAATGCTGTCCTCCTCTCAGGATTTCTTTGTGATTCTTCCTGCTTCTGCTTCCAGCATAATCTGAATAGATGTTTCCCAACTACTGTCTTATTTGATTGCAATAAACCTGAAAAACTTGCATCATCAATTCTCATAACAATTCTGTCTCTTTCAATTTCTGATTTCAAAGGTCCATAGTCACAGTGTTGCATTACTCTGTAAAGATTATTAACTAACTTATTTATGGAGTCACTTGGATACAGAACTCTTCTGTTAAATCTCAAGCTTTCAAGAATTTTATTTGTTCTCAGATTAAAGTAATTGTGAAAAGTTTGTAACACATCAAGTATTTGTGCCTTTTATATTTTGAGCTGTGATATAATCAGCTATCAATAATCAGCAGATCTTATTGAAGATAATGGTATATTTACTTATTCAGCTTATGATTTAATGTTCAGCTTGGAAGCAATCTGTATCTGAAGAATGGATTTTCTAAGATACCCAATCCTGTGTTCTCCCTGGCCATCCCAGAAACCACTTAGAACCATTACCTTACACATTTGCTCCCAATGAAATCAAATTGCCTTGGAAGATTCATTACATTAAGGGCAAGAAGTTGTTGTTGTAAAAAGTTTATTTTGAATTCTCTACCAGATTTACCAGTGGCCATTTTATTTCTTTGGGTTATCCTTTCCCATTCATATTTGCATTGTCTCTATCTTGAAACTTAATCATTTTAAAAATTATTTGTAGATCATCTCTCAGGTTTCTCTTTATAAAGAAAGACAGACATCAGTCTGTTTGGTTATCAGTTATGGTCCACAAGAGAATTACATTTAGTATATTTAAAAAATCTAATTTCCCCAATCTTAATGAAATTTATTTCTACATGTATTTTCACAATAGGAACATTGAGTGACAGGTCAATGTCATTGCCCAGATTAACCATGTCCATTTTATCAACAGTGTTTACTTACGACTAACTTTAGAAACAAGTGATTTATTGATAAGCAAAGGTTAATCAGTCTGGTTTCCTGCTTTGTTTATTTCTCCATTCATGCTTATGGCTATTTCACCATTACTGTTAGCACTTCATTGATCTGAACACTGGAAAGTAAAGAGCGAGGCATTGAAATCTAATATTAAATATTGACATTGTATGAGAACCAGTGCACTACAGTAATTTGACCACATTGCACATTTATCTTCAAATTTTTAGCTGCACTGCCAGGGGTGCACCAGCTTATTATCCACATAATTAAGTCATGATTTGACCTATTGACCTTGTGCATAAGATCACAAGCTCGGTGCAAGAATGTGGAGGGTTACAGGCAGAAGGCCTGTTTATTCATAAAGTTGGGGCAATGTGATGTGTTGGAGGACCTCCTTCTGTGCTATAACAATTTTGTGTTTCCATGTGCCTCTATTTACAAATTATCAGCATATTATTTGTAAATGCATTAACAGTGCACGAAAACTCAGGATTTCGTGAGAAATATCAGGATTTTGGAACATTGTTCCACATAATCTGATGTCCAAAAAGTCTTAGATCAATATAGACCAGAGTTTGATCCATGTAGAATACACATTTAATTTTCCACTCAGAAATTCTCCTGTGTCTGGAATCCTCCAAAAAAGTCCATTGAAGTCTGAGAGGTCAGAGAATTCTGACTCATGAAAGCTAAATAGCCACCGGGATATAGTTTGGAGAATAAAACCCTATCCTGAACCCCAAACTCACTGCTGACTGCCCACACCCCCCCACCCATCTGCACCTCCCTCAGATTCCTTACGTCCCTGGTAACCACCTACTGACCATCCCAAACCACCTCACTCAACTCCACTCTCACCAGCGTGACTGCCCTGGAGCTAACACCTCTTCACCCTTGACCAGTGCCAGCTCAATATTTCCTACCTCCCTTCAGGATGCAACAACCACCTGAACTGCCACCCCCATGTACCCCAGAACTGGTAGCATCGTCCCTACCACACAGCTCCAACGAACCTCAAACTTGACAATGCATTTCCCTCATGTCAGACCCATAACGCCTCTAAACTTCCTTGCTGCTGCAGCCGAAATCCCACCACCACACAAGCACCAACCTATCTTAACCACTCATTCACAAACATGGCACCCTGGCATCCTATACGCAAGCACCTCACACACTTCTGACACCTTATCAACCCTATCCATCTCACATACCTTGTACAATACCCGCCTTACCTACATGGCACATGAATCCCCTTCCCCACCTGGCATATTTCTTGCCTCACTCACCTGGCATCCTAACCCCCAACCAACAGGCATCCTGACCTCACACTTACTATATATACTTATCTTTTCACAGGTTAGTTGTGCTGCTGGACATTTAAATCACAGCATGGCTACAAAGGAGATTGTGGTTTCCTCTAAGAATTTCTTCACTGCTGGATTTGTGGTTCCTCCACCCAGGAATCTCCAGCTCAGAAAATATCCAGAGATAAGTGACTACTTATTAATGTAATTTGTTTCAGAAATAGATCTTGACTGGAACATTTGGGTCATTGTTTGCTGATTCTTGAATGTAGCAGGATAGCTAGATAATGTGGTCAAGAAGGTATTCGCGAAACCTCCTGTTTTAACATAATAGTAAACCATTCTTCACTTTGAACCTCCTCTGCCAGTCAATGCACTCATTATTGATCTTCTACTTCAAGTATTCTTTAAAATATGAAAAATCTGTCTTTCACAACTTTGAACATAGCCAAGATGAAATATCCACCAGCCACAGTGGTAGAGAATTCTCAAGAGTCAGAACCCACTGCATGAAGAAATTCCACCACATTTCAGTCCAAAGTGGTCAGCCACGTGTCCTGAGGTTATGCCCTTGTTCTAGATTCCCCAGCTAGGGGAAGGAGCCTCTCAGGAAATAAACCTGTCAATTCCCTTCAGAATCTTGCACATTTCAATGAGACCACTTTTCATTCTCTTCAGCATCAGAAAGTAAAAGCTAAGATTACTCAGCCTCTCACTGTAATCCCAGAACCCAACCTTGTGAACCAGTGCTTGTGGGCATGTATATCTTTCCTTACATATGGAGGGCAAAACTACACCAAGTTTGCCTTTGTTCATAGCATTCCCATTGCAGCTGCAAGACTGAGATAATCATGTCAACTGTAGATCTCCCAGTTCAGGATCTGGGACAGATGCATTCAGCTAGAATCTGCAATTTGACCAGATTAACGCCGACAAATATTTTTCCCACGATACTGTGAAGGGCAATGCTTGATAGTTGTTGCGAAGACTGATGGTTGCCCTTGATCTTGTACAGGGTCACAAGCTTTGTAATTTACATATCTGGGATGCTGCACTCAGCCTCCCCCAAAGACAAGAGATGATTGTGCAGCAATAAACAAAGGAACAAAGGGGAAAAAATAAGAGTAGGCCGTTTGGCCCTTTGAACTTGCTGTACCAATCATAATGATCAAGTCTGACCATTCAACTCATTATTCTGTTTCCACTTTCTCATCAAACCCTTTGACCTCTTTAGCACTATGAACTATAACTAACTTTTTGAAAACATTCAATGTTCTGTCCTCAACTGCTTTCTATGGCAGAGAATTCCACAGGCTCACCACTCTCTGAGTGAAAATGTTTTCCTCAACACAGCCTAAATGAGCTATCCTGTATCCTTAGGCTATGACAACTGGTTCTAGACTCTCAGTCCATGAGGAGTATTTTTCTGCATTTATATCAGTACAAAGGATAAGCTGAAGCATTTGCAAAAATCTTGCAGCTACAAGATTGGCATCTACCTGGCAATGTGGAAAGTTTTTCAGGTCTGTCCTGTACACAAACAGCAGGACAAATCCATCCCAGCCAATTACCAGCCCATCAATCTACCTTTGATTGTCAGTAAAATGATGGAAGATGTCATCAACAATGCTACCAAGCAGTACCTACTCAGCAATAACCTGCTCAGTGATGCCCAGTTTGGGTTCCATCAGGGCCACTCAGTTCCTGACCTCATTGCAACCTTGGTTCAGACATGGAGAAAAGAGTTGAGAGTGTGACAGGCCTTGACATCATGGCTGCGTTTGACCAAATGTGTCACCAAGAAGATCTAATAAAACTAGAGGCAATGGATATCAAGGTGAAAACTCCCCACTGAGTGGATTGAAACCTGGCACAAAAGGAAGCTGGTTGAATTTATTGGACATCATTCCTCTCAGCTCCAGGATATCTCTGCAAGAATTCCTCAGGGTAGTGTGCAAGAGCCAAAGATCTTATACTGCTTCATCAATGACCTTCCCCTCCATCTCAAAGTCAGAAGTGGGGATGTTCACCAATGATTGCACAATGTTTAGCACCATTCACGACTCCTCAGATAGTGAAGCAGTCTGTATTCAAATGAAGCAAAACCTGAACAATATCTCGGCTTGAGGTGAAAAAGTGGATGGTGGCATTCGTGCCACACATATGCCAGACAATAACCAACTCAAACAAGAGATCATTGAAGCAACACCCCTTCGTATTTAATGACATTACATCACTGATACGAAACTGAATTGGATTAGGCATCTAAATGCAGTGGCTACAAGAACAGGTTGGAGGCTAGGAATACTGTAGTGAGTTACTCATTTCCTGATTTCCACAAACGAGAAAGTTATCTACAAGGCATGATGGAATACTTGCACTTGCCTGGACAAGTGCTGCTCAAACAACTTTCAAGAAATTTGACATCATCCAGGCCAAAACAGTCCACTTGATTGATACCTCATCCACAAACATCCAGTAGCAGCAGAATGTATCACCCACAAGATGCATTGCAGGACATCACCAAGGTTCTTTAGACAGCACCTTCCAAACCACCAGCCACTTCTGTCTGGAAGGACAAGGGCAGCATAAACATGGGAGGATCACCACCTGCAAGTTCTTTTCTAAGTCACTCCCCATCCTGACTTGGAAATATATCACCATTCCTTCAATGTCGCCGGGTTAAAATCCTTGAACTACATCCCTAATGATATTATGCGTCTACCTACAACACATGAATTGCCTCAGTTCAAGAAAGCAGCTCACCACATGTTTCTCTAGGGCAACAATGGATGGGCAATAAATGATGGCGAACCAATGTTGCCCGCTTCCCATGAATTTAGGAAAAAAAGAGTAACAATATTGTGAAAAAAATTCATTAGATACGAAACACTTCAGGAATGTAAAAAGATATGTAAGTGTGCATTTTTTCTTTTAAATTGCGTTTCATTAATTGAAAGGTCCGATAGTCTCCTGTCCAACATTGTTCAGTTTAGGGTAATTTTCAAGATCTGCCCTTTCAGTATCGTTCATTAACTTATAATCCTCTATAAGCTTGCTTGCCAGTTACCTCGATGAAAGATTGAAAAGGAAGGAAGAAGAAAGCAATTTCTGCAGGCATTGCTACAATGCCTTCTCATTTCCTCAATGCATTCCAATATACTGATGAAGGGCCATTCTGATGAAGGGCTTCTGCCCAAAGTGTTGATTCTCCTGCTCCTCGGATGCTGCCTGACCTGCTGTGCTTTCCCAGCAACACACTCTTGACTTACCTTCAGACAGTGACTTTCACAACCACAGAGTATTCCAAAACGCCTCACGGACGATGAACAGAAGTGGTCACAAGCATGAAGAAAAGACAAAATGCTGTGAAATGTAGTGATTTGAATCATAAATGGAACTAAAATACTTGAATTATTTAGCAGGTCTGGCACCATCTGTGGAGAGCAAAACACAGTTAATGTTCCAGGTCAATGACTTTACAATACTGGAGAATGGATGTTACCATGTCCAGAGAGTATGGGGGAGGAAAGAAATAGTAAGAATGATTAACTGACAGAATGGGCAATGCTAAAAGACACAATTTAGGTGGTCATGTGACGCGGCAATAGAGAAACTGTGAATGACAAGAGCAGAAGCTTTAGCACTAGTGTTTATGATCTGAAATTGTTGAAAAAATTATAAAGTGCTTCATCAAAAGATGAGGTCTTGCTCCTTCAGCTTCCTCTGAGTTACACTGGGAAAGTCTAAGAGACTGTAGTTAGACAAATCAGAGCTGAAGTGGGACATAGAATTAAAATGATAAGCAAGCAGAAGCTTGGTATAAGATTATGAGGTTACTAAACATATTGTTAATTGTTAAAATTTAACTAAAATCAGAAATAGAGAATTACCTTTGTTAGGGACTTGTCTTTGTAGTAAAATAGCACCTTAAAGAAAGACACAGTATCAATGCTCAGGTAAAGGAATCTTGGGAGTCTGTAGCAGGTTTTTTTGCTTATGTGCCATTGCTTGCACCTCATGGTATCAGCCATCTCTGTTAGTCTGTGGCCTTAAGGTAAGTTCGTTTGAGGTAGTTTGCTGCCACCAAGCCTCCTTTGTCTATTCGGTGACAATGTTCTGTTTATTGGTTAGTGGTAAAGGATACACTAGTGTAGAGTCTTTACAAAGAGATATTGCAGTTAACCAATTGGCTTATTTTATGACAACATACTTTATTAGTCAGAAATAGATACCAGGACTCTCAGAAGCATTACTGACTAGCTTTTGACATTCAATGGCATTGCCATCACTGAACCCTTAATTAATGACATCCTTGGAGTTACCCTTCATCAGAAATTGTACAGGACCAGCTGTATAAGTACTATGGCTACAAAAGCAGAGGCTAAGAATTCTATAGTGAGTAACTCAATCTTCTTTTGCCCCCGGGAACAGGTAGTTTCTTTTTCACATGATCCTGGATGTTTAGACCAAGAGATATCTTCTTTTTGACCATGTCCTGAATCTATCGATACCGGTCTGGCTCTCATGATGTCACATGCAGCTTATCCAACTTGTGTTTTTAATCAGACTGGGCATCTTCGGTCGCAGTGTGATGTTTTCAAACTCAAACATGTTAGTGAAAGAGTGTAGCTCACTCAGCATTACCTTTGTCACGAAAATTGACTGAACTGTTTTCAAAGTCAGTGAGTTATACATTTCCACCAGTCCTGCAAGATCTGTGACTTCATCTACATTGACAATGTAAAGCTGCTCCTGTCTAATGCCAATATGAGTGATCTCACAGGACTGTTTCTTATGTTTGGGTTCCGGGTTGAAGGACAAAAGTGAAAAAGCATAGATTTAAAATAATTAATTAACAAACCAAAATGTTTTTCACACAGCAAGTGGTTAGGGCCTGGAATGCACTGGCAGAGGAAGGCAGATGCAATTACCGCATTGCAAATGGAATTAGATGGTTACTTGTAAAGGAAAAATAGATACAGTTATAGGGAGTAAACAGTAGAATAACAGTAAATGAGTTGCTCTTTTGGACAGCTGGCATAGACAGGAAGAGCTGAATGGTCTCCATCAATATACAAATTCCATGATTCTGGCACTTGCTCTTTGACACAAAGCAATGTCATTCTAGATTTTCATGTCACTGGAATAGTAATAAAACTTAGACATGAGAATACCACCAACTGAGCCACAACCATT
Source organism: Chiloscyllium punctatum (assembly GCF_047496795.1). Taxonomy (NCBI): domain Eukaryota; kingdom Metazoa; phylum Chordata; class Chondrichthyes; order Orectolobiformes; family Hemiscylliidae; genus Chiloscyllium; species Chiloscyllium punctatum. Next base: position 17,671,472 of record NC_092743.1, read on the forward strand.
AGTTACTGACAAAACAGTCACTTTGGAATGCTGAATTGAGAAGGTGCGTTTGGTGGAGGCATTGCGCAGAACGTATGGGAAATGGCAGGTGATGGTTCACTGAATATAGAGGCTGCTAGATAAGAATACGATGACTGAGGAGCCCTATTGTGCTTCTGGGTAGGAGTGGAAAGGGTGAGAACAGAAATGTGGAAAGTGGGATGGATATGGCCAAAGGCCATGTTAATCATGCTGTAGGGGAAAACCTTGATGGAAGATTTGGGAAAGATGAAACAGGAAGGTGGCACAGTCAGAACAGATGCAACCAAAGCAGAAAAACTGGTATATTGGAAAAATGTCTTTCCAAGAAGTCAAGTGAGAGGAAATGTATTTGAGATAGCTATGAAAAGCAGTGGGACTACAGTGGATCTAGATATTGTTATGACTGGTGATTGGAGTGTGCTTCAAGTTGAGACCTACTGCTCCACAAACCACACCAAACTGTAAACTTCTCATTCAATCACAAAAATGGTCAATATGTTTCGCCTTATTACTGTTAACTAGAACAAAAGAGGGTTTTGCCTTGCTTTTCAATTAGCTCAAAAATACCTTTATTACTGGCAACCTATTCTTCAAATAAGTGGTAAACTGATTATCAACTGAGCTACAATTTGAATTAAATTATATCCCATTAATCCCAAACATATAAACACTCACACAAATATATTCACATACAGGCAAGACAATACACACAGATAGCTTTATAGAACAATTATGAGACAAAAAATAGGGAAAACTGTGTTGATCAAGAATCCCAACTATAAAGGTAGAATTTCTCACAGTTCCTTTGGTTTCTTTTCAATGAACATGCATTGTTGTTGGTCACTGATGATGAGAAATCTTCCAACTAGATTTCAGATTGAGAAGAGAAAGTTAGATCTGCTAATATTTGAAACTTTATTAAGCATTTTTCAAATTACTCCACTCAAAGAGAGATAGGTTCTGAAGAGTTGTCACTGGATTTGAAATGTTAACTCTATTTTTCTCTCCAGACCTGACGAATTTCTCCAGAAGTTTCGGTTTTTCCATCTGCGGTTTGTTGCTTTATTTTAATGTCCAAAAATGTCCAGTTTCCAGTTCTCATAATCCAAACATGGTGTTTTGATGAAGTCTGAAGAGATTGACCAAGTTCCTTCTTTCTCATTCCTGAGATTGGTATAACAGAGTTTGAATGCTTTAGAAGTTGAGCTTTATTCAATTCAGAATTTACTTTACTTGCTAAGAAGACACAAGCCACCTAGATCTTTATGAAAAAAAACTCACTCAGTTAACAATGTAAGCATTATTTAAAAAGATAAACGTTGTCCCAAATCCTGCAACACACACAGATAAGCATGCAGCATAGGCAGGTTAGAAGGCAGAGAAGGTAGATTCAATAAAAATCTAAAGTCCATGCGAGGTAAGAATAATACTTTCTGAGGTTCCTTTCAATGACCTTGTTGTTCTGTTGAGGTTTGCAATAATTGTAAGCTGTGTGTTCTTTTGAGTAACTCACTTCTAAACTTTTTCCAGAGTGGATGCTGTGACTTTTGAAGTTCATACAATCATAGGATCCCTACAGTGTCTATCAGGTCTGCACTGACTCTCTGAAAAGCATCCCAACCAGACACACTCCCCTGTCTTATCACCGTAATCCCACATTTACCAAGACTAGTCATCCTTGGGGACTATGGGCAATTTGACATGGCCAATCCACCTAGTCTGCACACCTTTGGACTGTGGAAGGAAACTGGAGCACACAGTGAAAACCCATGAGGACACAGGGAGAATGTGCAAAATCCAAACCGACAGTCACCCACTGCTACAATCAAATCGGAGGTTCCTGGTGCTGTGAGGCAGCAATGCTAGATAAAGTTCCTCTTATATTTTAAACATCTTGGCCACTGTGATATATTTCAACTTTTAGCAGAATCGGGTCCAAGCTTGGAGGAGTGCACTGCCTCTTTCTTTCTATCTCTCTCTCTCTCTCATCCCACTCCTTCACTGGTCTCAACATAAATTTGGATCTTTTACCAGTTACTGATATGACCAATTACAGTACATATTTGTCTACCTTATGTTTAGATAAAGAAGATCCATTGACCAGGTTTCTTTCATGAATAACAAAATCAATGATTGTTTGTATAAGTGCAATTTTTACAAACAATGTTTACAGCTGATTAATACATGGTTAAAGAATAAATAACCCTTCTAAAAATATCCAATATACATACACACGCATCAGAGCAGGTTAAAAAAAGAAAAAGATTTATTTTGAAAAACACTTTATCCAGTAACTATTGGTTCTAAAAGGAAAGAAGAATAAGACATGAAAAGTCAAAGATGGCTTTCAGTCCTGACACATTCAAGCAAGTCACTAAACATCGACAGTTGCTGCTGGGATCTTCAACTGTAGTTTGATCAAGAACTGTTGAGATTTCAATCTTTTTCAGGAGAACAGATGGGTCAGGGCTTCAGTACTTAAGGTATGGTGTAGCCAGATACATTGTGAACACAACTACTCAATCTGCACTCTTATCTGTTTAAAGTCTGAAATTCCAAGAATTTATATTGCAGTCTTGCCTTGGCAGCCACATTGTTGCAAGTTGAATACAGTGTTCCACATTTTATGAAATTACTTTGCCCCCAGGTCATTTCTCTGGAATTAAACAGACAATTATTGTGCAGAGTAAAGAGAACGAGAACTGTTACAGTCCCCGGAATACTGCTACACACTCATGCAGAACCTAGGGAAGATGCTTCATAGTGAGATTTGCCAACATTTCATTTCGTACTGCGATTGTACGGATTTGTATAATACGGGTGGTCTGTGTTGGCAGCTTGACATAGGCATGGGTTCAATGCAGCTTTTATACCAGTGTAGAGTTGCAAAAGGAAAAGGGGTATAATTATCCATGTAACAGCCCTTTGAACATTACTAGGATTACTCACAATATAAATTTTTAAAATGTGGAACTACTTTGACAAGCTGTTTGTATACTATTTGTATGCAGATCTGGCAACTCTTAGTCACCAGAATAGCTGAAACCTATTATCCAATGAATTACAGGGGTCATTTCAAGTCCGTCTGCTTGGCATGTTAATATGTTGGAACCCTTTGACTAAATGATTGTGACTACTGGTGGCTATTCCCATCGGCTTATAGTTTATTTTTTGTGCTGCCTGGTTGTGAACAATAAGATGTGCACTGGCTCCTTCTTTAATATAATGCAGAAGCTTAATTTAGCAAATCCCACTTTATTATTGTTGGCTCACCGTGAGCATCTAATCTTGCCAAGTTTGGGTGGTTTAATGTTTATTGCTCCCTAAAATTTTCAAATATTTATTTGCTAAGGTATGCACAAATCAAATTGAAGTTACCTATTGCGTGAGCAATCTGAGAGAATAAAGTTCAATGATAGACATCAAGGCTAATGTCTTTTGCAAAGAAAATGTTTGCTATTCTTCAGAATATTGTCTGCAGCTTTCTCATCTGTCCATGATTTTCAGTCAGGGAACATATAGAAAAATGTTGCCACGTATTTTCATGAGCATGAACTATCCCTTTGTAAATATCTCCTTCCATGTGCAATTTTCAGCGGCAGATTGTTTTGAAAGATGCAAATATGATGGTATATGGATTCCATCTGTTTTGACCTCTGTTAGAATATTCTACAATGAGGCTTTAAAAAGTTTGGCAAATAAGAAGATACAGACTTTCCGATAAGACATTCCAGTTATATTTTATTTGGCATAGAGAATGGAAAGGTATAATGATTTATGAATGTGCGACCATAGGACAATGGTCTCTCATTCAAGATATTTTGGCATTTGTCAAATGCTAAGGCAGCATTTATTGTCCATCCCTTATTAAACTTGAGAAGATGTTGCTAAACACCATTCTTGATCATTTGCATACCTTGGGGTGTAGGGAACACCATAGTTCTGTTGGAAAGAAAATTCCAGAAAGTTAAATCAGTGACAATGACAATCAGAAACAAAAGCTGAAATTGCTGGAGAAACCCAGCACGTCTGGCAGCATATGTGGGGAGAAAGCAGGGTTAACTTTTGGGTCCAGTAATCCTTCTTCAGAACCTTCCAGCAATTTCTGTTTTTGTTTTTGATTTCCAGCATTTGCAGTTCTTTTAGATTTTTTGCACAATGACAACATATATATTTCCAAGTCAGGATACTGAGTGACTTGAAGGGAAATTTGAAGGTGATGGTGTTCCCATGTGTCTGCTGCCTTTGTCAGGAGATGAGATAACTGACGTCCGGTTACGCAAAAGTGGGTACTGCAGATGCTGGGGATTAGAGTCACGATTAGAGTGGTGCTGGAAAAGCACAGCAGGTCAGGTAGCATCTAAGAAGCAGAAAAAGTGACGTTTCGGGCAAAAACGCCTCATCAGGATTGGCTTGACCTCCGATTACCACAACCATCTTCCTTTGCAACAGACAATCCTAGCTGACAATGGGTTAATCCCTAATTCTTATGGGGCAGAAAATCTACCTTTATACTGATGATCATTACAGTCCAGATTTAGTTACTATAGTAGCTGCAAATACATCAGCCACAGGACTAGGAGCATTCCTTATTCAAGTGCAAATGGATGGAACATGAAACTATTTTACTTTGAAAGCTTTGATGGAATCTGAACTGAGGCACACAATCATAGAGAAAGAAGCATTAGAACTTACATAGGGAGGTGAAAGATTCACATATTACCTCATGGGACTGAACTTCCAGGTCAATTTGGTCAAAAAGACTTTCATTACATATTGGAATTGAGTGAAATCTCAAAAGTCCCTTTATGCTGGAAAAATTCAGGCTTAGGCTGATTATTGAATTGTTCATACTCCAGACAAGGTGCAAGTAATGATGGATACATTCATGAATTTTGAGAAGATTTATAGCTCAGGTTGAGGTTCTGAATTTAAGTTTGCTAGCTGAGTTGGAAAGTATTCATTCGTGATACATTTGTGAGGGCAGCAATGGACTGAGTAGAAAAAGAAGATATTATTCTTGTGTAAGGAATCTTGTTCTGCGGTATAAACAAACAGTTCACTAGTAACAGAGAGCAAAATCAGACAAATTGATGCAGATCAAAATCTGTCAAGGAATCTGTTACACAAAGGCAGATAACTTTATCTGCAAGGAGGGTCAAAATGTAGTGCAGCAGACCAGGTGCTGAAAATTTGACATAGGCAGCACAACACCTGACATCAATGTATGAGAAGAGAAACTCAGTGGGAGACATCTAGGAGTCATGATGTATGCAGCCAGCAATCAGTGTGGTAGGGACAAGATTCAAACAATATTGAGCTCTGGGCTGAAATGGCAAGTAAAGATTCATGCCACACAAATGTCAGACAATGGCCATCTGTTCCAAAAGAAAATCTAATCATCGCCCCTTGATATTCAATGGCATTTACCATCACTGAATGCCGATGATACTATAGCAATTATGAAATTAAGTAAAAAGAAACAACTTAAATAATGTTGACAAAGTAGAGAAAAACATAGCAGCAGATGTGATATAATGAAATTATTGCAAATCAAGATGTTGTAACTGATCACATGACTATCTTCAGTGGGAAGTCGAAAAGGATGGCCCTGGAAAAGCACAGCAGATCAGGCAACATTCGAGGAGCAGGAGATTCGATGTTTCAGGCATAATCCCTTTTTCAAAAATGACATTTTGACTCTCCAGCATCTGCAATCCTCACTTTCTCCCTATCTTCTGGGGGAAGGAAGACTATAGTCTGGAAGGAGCATGTGAATAGACAGTATACTAGAGTGCTGTACTGGAGAACCTGCCAAGTGCAGATGTAAGCAAAGGAGTATTACAGTACATATTGAGCTGAAGAGCCTTACTTAGAGATAATGAGCAAGTGGTCTCAGGGAAGGTGTGTATGCAGGCACCCACAACCCAAGATACTCCATATGGGTACCACAATGTGTTTAAAGCAATAGATAAAGCAGAGCGGTGCTAGCATTTGATATATTCACTGGCCTTCACCACCAATATGGAATAATTGATACTTGTACAGCACTGAAGTCAGATCCTCAGGCCAAATTCATTTAGTGGACTTTCATGACTAGCTGTTCCCATTCTGTTTTCTGTGCATGCTGAGAGCGTCCCTATGGAAATATGGCCTTGCTCCTCCTTTTCAAGGCTGTCAGTATCACAGCAGAAAACCTGGGAGGCCTCACTCTGAGGTTCAGCTCTATTGTAGTCTTATTCCTTCTCGAAAATATTATTTTTGCAGTTCCACTGGCTACTGCAGCTGTCTAAGAAATCAAAGTTGCCTTTAGGAAGCACAGGATAGCTGTGACTTGTGCTAGGAACATACTCACCTAAGCCCCCACGCACCAGCAGCCCATTTAGAACTAGACTGTGTGGCACCATCATTGAGGTGAGCAGACAGCACTAAGTTTCACATTGACTATTCCATTTCAAATTGGCACAGGATAAGAACACATTGCACACTTTGCACCCTGTAATGGAGCTTACCAAAGTTTTGTCCCTATATCTGAGTCACATGTATCTAATCTCAGAAATACAGCTCAGAGCGGAAAGTTTCACACCTGATGTCTAAGAATTTGGATACAATCATCACCATCCTGTTTGATTTGTTACAGTTTCTGCTGGAACTAATTCTGTTACACTGTAGAGGATACAGTGTTTGTTCATCTCAGTGATGCTGTGACTCCTTTCAGAATTGATTGCCTCTCTCTTCCCCTGCTCTACTTTTGAAGTGCTATCCTCCAGTCCAATGTGAATTTCCCTAGTCTCCACATAAATGTGAAAACTTGATTTTCTAATCAGGCATTTGTTATCCTTTAGTTTAAGGTTTCCAATTCTATAGTTGAGGCCACTGTACTTATAGTTACATTTACTTTATTTCCAATTTCCTGTTAAATTTTCTTTTTTGCCCTTGGGTAAGGTTAACATTCCTGTTTGCAAATAATGGGATTTTTTTCATTCTTAAACAGATCTGTTTCTTCCTTTATGAAATGTTTTGTGGTAACGTGAAGAATTTTCACTGGCATGACAAAGCACCTGCAGTTAAGAAAATGTTTTGACTTATCGATATTTTTAATTAACCTGTTCAGACATATCACAAAATACTTTGTGAGCAGGTAGGAACTGAACCTATACCTCCTGGCTTAGAGATAGGGCCACTACCACTGCAGCACAAGCACTCTAAATATTTAGCTTATACATTTACTTTGTGTCAAACTTGGTTTAATATCTAACATTCCACAATACCCTAAAAACTCCGGTCAAAGCCAAAACTATTTAAATTTCTATTTTGATTATTTAAAAGCAAACAAATGTATCTGTCAGAGTTTTCCTGCATCACGCAACATTTTTTTTCCCTGTTAATGGCAAGACTTTCAATAACATGTAAAGTTAACTCAATAACCCTAGTTCCACTCCGCCCTTCCACGTCTGTTCCACACTTAATTGGAAGTCTGAAAGCTGAATCTTTTGAGTCTTGGACGAAGTGCGGGTTGTATTGAGATTTTCTGGGGGTATTCCCACTGTGAAGCCTAGCAGGGTTTCACATTGTGTCCTACTAACCTGCCTCATGAACTACCTACCACATGCCTATCGTGTCTCTCATATCCAATTCTATCTCCACCTTATCACACATCATTCCAAGAACAACTCACTAGTCAGTGGAGATCCATCGAAAGACTGACATCCAACGCATCCTCATCATCTTGAAAAGACCAAAGATGCCAAACAAGCTAGACATTGGAAAACCATGACATCGAAACAGTACGGGTATGGCTTATTCAGTTTACCACTTGTACCATCCTGCTCAGCACCAAACAATATCTCAGGGCACAATCCACAGGCACTCCTTGTCCACCAACACTGGCATCTGCTATTTGCCTACACCTCATGACCATCCAATACACTTGCAGGCACTCTGAAACAGCGAACTGCCATTGTAAAGCTCACTAGCAACTGGCATGGATAGCTGCTGCAAGGATACTTAGCATGCTGGGGCAGGCACCTAGCTCATAGATGGACCAGGCTGCATCTCAGGACTGCTCACTTGCTGAGCAGCTACCTACAGGCTCACAGCGTCGATGCCTTGCCATGCTGTACCTATTAGCGCAACCACACCACTTACCTTGTTTGTCAGCAGGTCTTGATCAAGAGTGTATCCTGCCATAGTGTGCTACTTCAATCTTATACCTGCACAATGTGCCAGAAGCTTACCTGGCAAACATACTGCATGTGCAGCAAGTGGGCAGCAATGTCTCAAAGTCTTGGAGGTAAAAACAATGACTGCAGATGCTAGAAGCCAGATTCTGGATTAGAGTGGTGCTGGAAAAGCACAGCAGTTCAGACAGCATCTGAGGAACAGGAAAATCAATGTTTCGGGCAAAAGCCCTTCATCAGGAATACAGGCAGAGTGCCTGCAGGGTGGAGAGATAAATGAGAGGAGGGTGGGGGTGGGGAGAAAGTAGCATAGAGTACAATAGGTGAATGGGGGTGGGATGAAGGTGATAGGTCAGAGAGGAGGGTGGACTGGATAGGTGGGAAGGAAGATTGGCAGGTAGGACAGGGCATGGGGACAGCGCTGAGCTGGAAATTTGGAGCTGGGATGAGGTGGGGGGAGTGAAAATGAGGAAGCTGGTGAAGTCCACATTGATGCCCTGGGGTTGAAGTGTTCCAAGGCGGAAGATGAGGCGTTCTTCCTCCAGGCGTCGGGTGGTGAGGGAGCGGCAGTGAAGGAGGCCCAGGACCTCCATGTACTCGGTTGAGTGGGAGGGGGAGTTGAAATGTTGGGCCACAGGGCAGTGTGGTTGATTGGTGCGGGTGTCCCAGAGATGTTCCCTAAAGAGCTCTGTTAGGAGGTGTCTAGTCTCCCCAATGTGGAGGTGACCGCATTGGGAGCAACGGATACAATAAATGATATTGGTGGTTGTGCAGATAAAACTTTGATGGGTGTAGAGGCTCCTTTAGGGCCTTGGATGGAGGTGAGGGAGGAGGTATGGGCGCAGGTTATGCAATTCCTGCAGTGGCAGGGGAAGGTGCCAGGACGGGAGGGTGGGTTGTTGGGGGGGCGTAGACCTGACCAGGTAGTCATGTACGGAACGGTCTTTCCTCTCATTTATCTCTCCACCCTTCAGGCACTCTGCCTGTATTCCTGATGAAGGGTTTTTGCCCGAAACGTCGGTTTTCCTGCTCCTCAGATGCTGTCTGAACTGCTGTGCTTTTCCAGCACCACTCTAATCCAGAATCAAAGTCTTGGAGGAGCAGTCTCACTTAAGTTCATGAAGGCACCATTAATTATGGAATCCTGGAACAGTAAATCAGTAAGGACAGCCTTAGATATCATTGCAGATGATTGGCCACAGTCAGGTTTCCTCCAAGAGGGCACCTGTGACTCTGCAATCTAGAGAGTTGTTTGAAGTGAATTTCAAGGATTTTTTTGTTTCATGTCAGAGAAGAGCTTCTATCCTAATATGTCACTTTTTTTGGATCCTAATTGTAAATCAAAAAAAAGTTTGCATGTTTATTGTATTTTCTATTGTAAAAATATTAGGGGACTCTTTTCAGGAGCAATTACCAAGCAGAAGTGTACATCAAGGCATGAGAAGAGATGGATATCAAAATTATTAGTCAGAGATTTTAAAGAGTGACATTAAGGTGAGATAGATATGGAAAAGTTTAGAGTAAATTACAGAGCTTATGGTTGAAGCCCCAGATGAAATTATAAAGTTTTGGGATCTGCAAATGGCTAAAGCAGCAGTAATTTTTGCAATCTCCAGAAGTTGTAAGGTGGGAAACAGGAAGCAACAAGGTCATGGATGGTTTGAAAGTAAGGGTGAGAATTTTAAAATCATGGGTTGCAAATTTGTAGGTCAGAAAAAACAAAGATGATGGTAAAACTCATAATTTTAACTGAAAAACACAGCTTTAGTCAGTGGGAAACAGGCTTATTTTAAGAACTCAAAAAGACCACATTGGAAACTAATTTGAACAGTGGAGTAAAATGTTATTGTGGTCTTTGCGTTTGAAGCCGTTCACATAGCTCTGACATGTTAGTTTTGACAGAACTGCTGTTCAGATTTTATATATGGGTAGAATTAAAATAGGCCATATTATGTTCATAATTCATACATGGAAAATATTGTCAGTTGATCACTGATTTTAAAAGTAGACATTTACTTTATGGGATCATGACTATGCAGGTGTATAGTTTATTGTTGATTTCAGTGCTCATAGACAACAAATCAATGGAAAGGAATTTGCATGAGAATGACAAGAGTAAATTCATATGGAGGGAGGCCAATCATTAGTAAGTCTCAATGCACTTTAGAGCTTCTGATGCACTTTCGAAGCGTAGTTACTGTTACTTAGAGATAAATATATTCTTGACTGCTTCTGCAATGACTACAGAGGTGTATGGAAAGTGATAAACTGTAATTTTAAAAGTGATCACAGGGCTGCTAGACCCTTAAGGGTGCTATTCAGAATGTAATTGTGTTTTGGAAAATTAATTTTCTTAATTAAGCAATGAAAATAATTCAGAAGATCTAATAATAAAAACATTCACCTTCCACCTCGGTAAGTATTTCATGTAGAATTGCGAAACTTTGAAATTCTTTGCCTCAGGAGGTAGTGGAAACTCCTGAATATATGGAATATATTTAAAGGCAGAGAAGTTGTCAAGGAGGGGAATCAAAGGATATCCAGAGGTACATGGGAATGTAGAATTTGAAACACAAACCGATCAGCCATGATCTTATTGAACGACAGAGCAGACTCAAGGAGCTGAATGATCTACTTACATAGAAAGGCAGAAATATGGAAATTAGACATCGGAGTAGGCCATTAGGCCCACTGATTCTGCTATCCCCCATACTCTCTGACACCTTTAGCCTCTAGAAATTGACTAGCTTTTTTCTTAAACGTCTTACTTCTGCACCTATTGCATATATTTGTATCTTTGTACAATCTTGCTGATGGGCCTTCCAGTTTTACAACAGGCTAGTTGTTCACTTTACCAGACACCTTATCTCCAGTACCAAATATAACTGTCATTAGAACATTTTTCATTGAACTCCTTCTTAGCTAATGTTCTCCTCCTTTTCCCCTCTTTCCCTGAGGTGCTGACTCTTGCTGGAGCGGGTTCTTCAAGCTCCCTGTGTTGGAGCTTTGCCAGTGTGTGCCAATAGACCACATATCCATACAGCAAGACACAGTCATGTCTATTCGGTCCTTATCAAATGTCCTCACCTATGCACTTTCAGTAAGGCTCACTGTTTCACAATCAGGGAGGGAAGCACCGTATTATAATGACTCAATCCACAATCTATGACTGGATATTCAGTTATGTCTCTTTGTGCTAAACCAGACTAAAACTGTTATACACTAAACTGCGAGGGGAGAAACTAGTTTCTCCATTATTTACTCAAATGTAGAATGTACTCTCATGAACTACATCCTAGATTATGCTACAGCTGAAGGTTCTGCTCATTTGCTACAAAAACTAAAACTGATGCTTGCCTTCTACACGTATGTCTATAGGAATTGGTATCATACAGAACATTTTAAGGACAGAAACATTAGGATTTTATGATGCAGTTAGGATTTGAAGGTAAAACAAGCCCCTGGTGCTCACCTTCCACCCTACCAACCTTCGTATAAACCAAATCATCCGCCAACATTTTCACCACCTCCAAATGGATCCCACCACCAGGGATATATTTCCCTCCCCACCCCTTTCCGCCTTCCACAAAGACTTTTCCCTCCATGACTACCTGGTCAGGTCCACATCCTCCCTACAACCCACCCTCCCGTCCTGGCACCTTCCCCTGCCACCATAAGAATTGCAAAACCTACGCCCACACCTCCTCCCTCACCTCCATCCAAGGCCCTAAAGGAGCCTTCCACATCCGAAGTTTTACCTGCACAACCACCAATATCATTTATTGTATCCGTTGCTCCCAATGCGGTCTCCTCTACATTGGGGAGACTGGATACCTCCTAGCAGAGCGCTTTAGGGAACATCTCTGGGACACCCACACCAATCAACCACACCGCCCTGTGGCCCAACATTCCAACTCCCCCTCCCACTCAGCCGAGTACGTGGAGGTCCTGGGCCTCCTTCAATGCCGCTCCCTCACCACTAGATGCCTGGAGGAAGAACGCCTCATCTTCTGCCTCGAAACACCTCAACCCCAGGGCATCAATGTGGACTTCAACAGTTTCCTCATTTCCCCTTCCCCACCTCACCCCAGTTCCAAACTTCTAGCTCAGCAATGTCCCCATGACTTGTCCTACCTGCCTATCTTCTTTTCCACCTATCCAGTCCACCCTCCTCTCTGACCTATCACCTTCATACCCACCCCCATCCCCACATTGTACTCTTTGCTACCTTCCCTCACCGTCCTCCCCAACCTATCACCTTCATCCCCTCCCCTACTCACCTATTGTACTCTATGCTACTTTCTCCCCACCGCCATCCTCCTCTCATTTATATCTCCACCCTTCAGGCACTCTGCCTGTATTTCTGATGTAGGGCTTTAGCCCGAAACGTCGATTTTCCTGGTCCTCGCATGCTGCCTGAACTGCTGTGCTTTTCCAGCACCACTAATCCAGATGCATGGAGATCATCTTTCAGACAAAAATGCTCCACACTTAAACAATGTTCAGACCACTGCTATATAAACAACTGTCTGCTTGTCCATGATAACCACCTGAAAAATTTGCTAGGCCCATATAACTAAGGGAACCTGCTTCAGGACCACTGCATTGAACAAGTGAGCAATGAAGTGACTCCATTCAGGCTTCTTGAGTGCCAACGCATTCACCATCAAAAAAATATTTTAATAAAATGTTACTATAGTTTCAGAGTAACTAGGAGAGCTCCTTATGGCTACACAGTATTCATTAAGGTCATTGCCACCCAGGGTATGATCTGCTTATACCAATGATCATTGGGCCATTAGCTCAAAATTGTATTGTCTATTAGAAACCTTGGTGAATTTTGTTAATTATATTTTATTCATGTTCTGGACTGCTGAGAAAATTAGGAATAATATTAATGGTAATACTTACTTGAAATGCATCATTGCTTGGACTGCCAGTTCCGACGTGCCATAGCAAGAAATTGTAATGACCTCCTCAGGAGACAGACACAGGCAGCAACAAACAGGGTACCCTTTGTTGTCCAATACTTCCCTGGAGTTGAACGATTGCGCCATGTTCTTCAAAGCCTGCAAAACATTATCAATGTGGATGAGCACCTCGCCAAGACCTTCCCCATGCCTCCACTTCTCACCTTGAAACAATCACCAAACCTTGAACAGATCATGATTCATAGCAAACTGCCCAGCCTTCAGGACAGCAACATCGTACAACCCTACCACAGCAGCTGCTGCAAGACCTGACAGAGTATCGTCACGGGTAACACCATTACATGTGGGGACACCTCGCACCATGTACACGGCAAGTACTCATGTGACTCAGCCAATATGGTCTATCTCACATGCTGCAAGCAAGGATGCCCTGTGGTATGGTACATTAGCGAGACTGGGCAGACGCTACGACAACGGATGAATGGACACTGCACAACATTCACCAGACAGGAATGTTCCCTCCCAGTCGGGGAACACTTCAGTGGTCTGGGACATTTGGCCTTGGACCTTCAGGTGACCATCCTCCAAGGCAGACTTTGGGACAAGCAACAACGCAGAGTAGCTGAGCAGAAGCTGATAGCAAAGTTTGATACCCATAGGAATGGCCTCAATGGGAACTTTGGGTTCATCTCACACGACAAGTGACACCACTGCATGATACACTCTCTCTCTCTCTCTCTGACACACACACACACGCACACACGCACGCACGCACAGAGACCCTCCCTCACACACAAGCTGTTTCTCATATGCACACATATACACGTCCCACACTCACATCACATGCACTCTCTCACACATACCCCAACAAACACACACACACACACACTTAACTGAGCTTACACACACACAATCACGTGCACTCACACCCACATAGAGTCATAGAGATATACAGCATGGAAACAGACCCTTCGGTCCAACCCGTCCACGCCGACCAGATATCCCAACCCAATCTAGTCCCACCTGCCAGCACCCGGTCCATGTCCCTCCAAACCCTTCCTATTCGTATACTCATCCAAATGCTTCTTAAATGTTGCAATTGTATCAGCCACCACCACATCCTCTGGCAGCTCATTCCATACACGTACCACCCTCTGCGTGAAAAATGTTACCCCTTAGGTCTCTTTTATATCTTTCTCCTCTCACCCTAAACCTATGCCCTCTAGTTCTGGACTCACTGACCCCAGAGAAAAGACTTTGTCTATTTATCCTATCTATGCTCCTCATAATTTTGTAAACCTCTATAAGGACACCCCTCAGCCTCCGACACTCCAGGGAAAACAGCCCAGCCTGTTCAGCCTCTCCCTGTAGCTCAGATCCTCCAACCCTGGCAACATCCTTGTAAATCTTTTCTGAACCCTTTCAAGTTTCACAACATCTTTCCAATAGGAAGGAGACCAGAATTGCACGCAATATTCCAACAGTGGCCTAACTAATGTCCTGTACAGCTGCAACATGACCTCCCAACTCCTCTACTCAATACTCTGACCAATAAAGGAAAGCATACCAAACGCTTTCTTCACTATCCTATCTACCTGCGACTCCACTTTCAAGGAGCTATGAACCTGCACTCCAAGGTCTCTTTGTTCAGCAACACTCCCTAGGATCTTACTATTAAGTGTATAAGTCCTGCTAAGATTTGCTTTTCCAAAATGCAGCACCTTGCATTTATCTGAATTAAACTCTGTCTGCCATTTCTCAGCCCATTGGCCCATCTGGTCCAGATCCTGTTGTAATCTGAGGTAACCCTCTTCGCTGTCCACTACTCCTTCAATTTTGGAGTCATCTGCAAACTTACTAACTGTACCTCTTATGCTCGCACCCAAATCATTTATGTAAATCACAAAAGGTAGGGGGCCCAGCACCGATCCTTGTGGCACTCTACTGGTCACAGACCTCCAGTCTGAAAAACAACCCTCTACCACCACCCTCTATCTTCTACCTTTGAGCCAGTTCTGTATCCAAATGGCTAGTTCTCCCTGTATTCCATGAGATCTAACCTTGCTAATCAGTCTCCCACGGGGAACCTTGTCGAACGCCTTACTGCAGTCCATATAGATCACATCTACTGCTCTGCCCTCAATCTTTTTTGTTACTTCTTCAAAAAACTCAATCAAGTTTGTGAGACATGATTTCCCACGCACAAAGCCATGTTGACTATCCCAAATCAGTCCTTGCCTTTCCAAATACATGTACATTCTGTCCCTCAGGATTCCGTCCAACAACTTGCCCACCACCAATGTCAGGCTCACCGGTCTATATTTCCCTGGCTTGTCTTTACTGCCCTTCTTAAACATTGGCACCACGTTTGCCAACTTCCAGTCTTCAGGCACCTCACCTGTGACTATCGATGATACAAATATCTCAGCAACAGGCCCATCAATCTCTAGCTTCCCACAGAGTTCTCGGGTACACCTTATCAGGTCCTGGGGATTTATCCACTTTTAACCATTTCAAGACATCCAACACTTCCTCCTCTTTAATCTGGACATTTTGCAAGATGTCACCATCTATTTCCCTACAGTCTATATCTTCCATATCCTTTTCCACAGTAAATACTGATGCAAAATATTCATTTAGTATCTCCCCCATTTTCTGTGGCTCCACACAAAGGCCGCCTTGCTGATCTTTGAGGGGCCCTATTCTCTCCCTAGTTACCCTTTTGTCCTTAATATGTTTGTAAAAACCCTTTGAATTCTCCTTAATTCTATTTGCCAAAGCTATCTCATGTCCCTGTTTTGCCCTCCTGATTTCCCTCATGTATACTCCTACTTCCTTTATACTCTTCTAAGGATTCACTCAACCTATCCTGTCAATACCTGACATATGCTTCTTTCTTTTTCTTAACCAAATGTACACACTCAATCCGTCGCTCCTACATGTGCACACATATAAGCTTATGGGATGAATTTCTTTTTGCAGAATTACATTTTATTTTGCTCAAAAACTGCATGAACCCATGTAAAACTCTGTAAAACTATACAGAAAGTTTGATACAGCATTGGGGCACAGAGAGACTTCACACCTATTGTTTAAAAAGCTGTGCTAACTTGAGAATGTAATTCAAAATGTAATGTAATGTATACTGAAGAGGGAAATCAGGAGGGCAAAAAAGGGGACATGAGATGGCTTTGGCAAAGAGGGTTAAGGAGAATCCAAAGGGTTTTTACAAATACATTAAGGACAAAAGGGTAACTAGGGAGAGAAAAGTGCCCTCAAAAGATCAGCAAGGCAGCCTTTGTGTGGAGCCACAGCAAATGTGGAGATGTTAAACGAGTATTTTGCATCAGTGTTTACTGTGGAGAAGGACATGGAAAAGATATAGAATTTAGGGAAATAGATGGTGACAGCTTGAAAAATGTCCATATTACAGAGGAGCACATGATCAGGTGTGCCACAGAATTCTGTGGGAAGCTAGGAAAGTGATTGCTGGGCCCCTTGCTGAGATATTTGTATCATCGAGGTGCTGGAAGACTGGAGGTTGGCTAACATGGTGTCACTATTTAAGAAAGGTGATAAGGACAAGCCAGGGAACTATAGATCGGTGAGCCTGATGTCGGTGGTGCGCAAGTTGTTGGAGAGAGTCCTGAGGGACAGGATGTACATGTATTTGGAAAGGCAAGGACTGATTAGAGATAGCCAACATAGCTTTGTGCATGGGAAATCATATCTCACGAACTTGATTGAGTTTTTTGAAGAAGTAATAAAGAGGATTGATGAGGACAGAGTGGTGGATGTGATCTATATGGATTTCAGTAAGGCGCTCAACAAGGTTCCCCATGGGAGACGAGTTAACAAGGTTAGATCTCATGGAATACAGGGAGAACTAGCCATTTGGATACAGAACTGGTTCGAAGGTAGAAGACAGAGGGTGGTGGTGGTGGTGGTGGAGGAAGGTTGCTTTTCAGACTGGAGGCCTGTGACCAGTGGAGTGCCACAATGATCAATGCTGGGTCTTTTCACATATTTTAAATGATTTCGATGTGAGCATAAGAGATAAAGATGACACCAAAATTGGAGGTGTAGTGGACAGCGAAGAAGTTTATCTCAGATTACAACAGGATCTTGATCAGGTGGGTCAATGGGCTGAGGAGTGGCAGATGGAGTTTAATTTAGATAAATGAGAGGTGCTGCATTTTGGGAAAGCAAATCTTAGCAGGGCTTACACACTTAATAGTAAGGTCCTAGGGGAGTATTGCTGAATAAAGAGATCTTGGAGTGCAGGTTCATAGCTCCTTGAAAGTAGAGTCACAGATAGGTAGGATAGTGAAGAAAGTGTTTGGTATGTTTTCTTTTATTGGTCAGAATATTGAGTATCGGAGCTGGGAGACCGTGTTGCAGCTGTACAAGACATTAGTTAGGCCACTTTTGGAATATTGTATGCAGTTCTGGTCTCCTTCCTATCAGAAGGATGTTGTGAAACTTGAAAGGGTTCAGAAAAGATTTACAAGAATGTTGCCAGGGTTGGAGGATTTGAACTACAGGAAGAGGTTAAATAGGCTAGGGCTGTTTTCAACGGCGGGTCAGAGGCTGAGGAGTAACTGAGGCTGAGAGGTTTATAAAACTATTAGAGGCATGGATAGGATAAATAGACAAAGTATTTTCCCTGGGGTGGGGGAGTCCAGAACTAGAGGGCAAAGGTTTAGGGTGAGAGGGTCAAGACATAAAAGAGACCTAAGGGGCAACCTTTTCACGCAGAGGGTGGTGCGTGCATGAAATGAGCTGCCAGAGGAAGTAGGGAAGGCGAGTACAATTGCTACATTTAAAAAGCATCTGGATGGATATATGAATAGGAAGGGTTTGGAGGGATATGGGCTAGGTGCTGACAAGTGGGATGAGATTTGGTTGGAATATCTGGTCCGCATGGATGAGTTGGAATGAAGGGTCTGTTTCTGTGCTGTTCATCTCTATGAGCCTATGACTGTAAAAGAATTTCTGAGATTTACATATCAAAGAATAGAAACCAGCATGCCCAATTTTAAAAGGTGGAAATGTTAACCTAAGATTGTTTACTGTATCACATCTCCATGACACTGAACTCTTTTGGCTATAAGTTCTGTGAGTATGATTTTAACTTCCACAAACACCTGATGAAAGAGCGATGTTTCCAAATAAACCTGTTGGATGATAACCTAGTGTTGTGTGATTTTTAACTTTGAAATGCATCATTAATATTTCTTTCCTCTTTAAGTTGCATCCTTCCATATAAACATAAAATATAAATATTAAATAATAGAGCATAGAAGACAACCATTTGGCCCGAACTGCTTGCTCTGGCCCTTTGATAAAACCATTTCATTAATCCCATTACTTAACTCTTTCCTCAAACCTATATCTTTACTTGTAGGTCAATTACCTGGACAGTTGTTTGTGATACAGAATAAAGCCAACAGTATGGGTTCAATTCCTGCACTACCTGAGATTACCATGAAAGACCGACCTTCTCAACCCCTCCCCTCACCTGAGACACGATGAGGCAAACCACTACCAGTAGCCTCTCTCTAGTGAGAGAGTGGGACTATGGCAACTTTATATCTTTATTTTGCTACATGCATTTATGAAATTCCCATCTGAGACAAAATACGCATCGCATTCCAAAAGGAAATATTTCAGCATATATTATTTAAGCAATGCTCTTTTTTTTGTTCATAAGTCTCTAATTTAACATCGACAATCTTTGTTCATGTGAAAGAGCAGTATCAGATCTGTCTGCAGTGATGTGAATATTCCCTTTTGTCTATGTAGGAAGTCCCGAAAGCTTTGATGTGATCCAGGCCATTTCTCCTGTTTGCAGCTGTTACACCATCAGCTCTGGTATCACAACCATTGCACATGCTTAGCTACTCCAGCTATTATTGCCTTTCCTTCAAGAAAAGTCTTCTAACATTTCAAATGAATCCATTATAATTACCTTGGTTAACATCTGTGTTACATCAATAGACAGTTGTTATAATAATTGTTTTTTGAAGCAAACTAGTAATTCATTAAGATGAAGAAGTAGGTTTTAGGACCAAGGAATATAATCCTTTTACATCCAAAAGTAGAAAGAATATACTGGCATCAAGTGTTATGTTTCTAGATAATTAACAGTAATGTCAACATTAGGGTGAGTGATTTGTTACAATGAGCATTCAGGCATTCTGAATAAGTTGTGATTTATGGAAGGTAGAGGCTGGCTTGGAAAGCACAAAAGTAGGCAAACATTGCAGTGATAAGGCATGGACATGCAGCTGGGTGGGGAACAGGGCTCAAATAGAGGCAATTGATTAAGTCAGCAGTAAGCCAAGATTGTCATCATGGAAATGTTCAAACTGGATTGGAGGATCTTAACCACAACATGGTAGGAAAGGTAAGAATGCAGCTGTGACACAAAACTAGGACTGTAGAATAATAAGGAATGTTGGAATAGGTGGATAGAACTTTATACATTTCAGTCAGATCCCTTGTCATCCTCTAGAACTCAGGAGCGTAGTCTGAGAATTAGGGCCAGAACATTCTGGATAGATGTTAGGAAGCACTCCTACACACCAAGGGTGATAGACATTTGGAACTCTCTTCCATAAATGGCAGTGTAAGATGAATCAGTTCTTAATTTTAAATCTGAAAGAGATAAAATTTTTGTTGATTAAGGTTATTAAAAAATATGGGCCAAATGCAGGCAAATGGAGTCAGGCAATAGGTCAGCCATGATTATGTCAAATAGCACAACAGGCTCAGGGGACAGTTGTGCTATGTTTCCATGCTTGCTATGTTTCTATCCTTCTAAATTCTAGTGAATACAGATCCGTCCTGACATCCCCAGTATTAGCCTAGTGAACCTCCACTGCACTCTTTTTCGAGCAAGTATATTCTGTTTTAGATATGGAGATCAAAGCTGCAGGCAATACTCCAGGTGTGTTCTGACCAATGCTTTCCTGTGTTTGAGGAGCTCTTTAAAGATCCTTGCACTCATGATTAATCATTCTACTATTTTGCAAAATGCTTTTCATTTCTTTTTTAAAATAATCCCTGACTGAAGGATAATCAATCTGACTTGGAATTTTTACTTAACTCTGAAATATTGATGAAGTAAGTAGTTATTTTGAATATCTGCACATATTTTTTAGAATATGATCAGATTTAAAGAGTGCAATATTACTAAAACTTTCTTTCTAAACAATGTCTGTCATTACAACATTGCCTTAGCTTTATTATTACTTATTCTGAGGTTATGTTGACCTTAGGTCTCCAGACATCAAGGGAAATATCTTGGATTATTTCTACAGCCCTCAAAGCCTCTGAGCTTCATGTGATGTATGCATATAAGCAAACAGCGGATATGGATCACTTAGAAATGTTATCTGTAGCCAAGTCTTTTTCCTTTTCAGCCACTTATAATTCATAATTGCTTGCTTACGTAAAAACAAATTTTGCCTGCTGGATGGATTTATCAGCTGCTAATATAAAAAAAGGAAATGTAATTTTTAAGTGCCCTGACATCTATACTTATGGGACATCATTAAATCTGAAGTAACTTTAATATAGAACAACAGTGTATTGAGATATTTTAAATATAAGGCATTCTGATAAGATTACAAATTATATATCATTAGTCTCAAAAGAGTCTAACCTCTGCTAACTTATCGTCTTCAGAAGTCTCCTGAAAATGAGCAATTTTGGTGATCAGAAGCAGAAATTGTTCTGATTTCAGGTACCTGACTTTCGTGAAAATCTTATTTTGATTGATCAGTGATCTACAGGAAGAGACCATTTTCACAGCCTTGCCAACAGGTCTAAGAAAATAGAGGGAATAAGCAAGTAGTCAGACAATCCAAAGGTCTGTGTTAAGTTCAAAGATGAGTGAGGGCTGGGATATGGGGGGGGGGGGGGGGGGGGGGAGGGGGAGTGGGCAGGGAGGGGGGTGGGGTGTGATAGTGGTGAGGGAGTGGACGATAAGGTAGGAAAATAAGTTTTCCTGGAGGGGTCCCAAAAAAGACAGTAAATTAGTCCTGGAACTGCTGCTCCTCTGGACTCCATAAAGGCAAGCTTTAAACTCGCCTTCTAGCTGGTCTGAGTAAGTTCTCAATATCAGAGTCACCACTTTGGGCACGTTGCTGACTTCCTGATTACAATGGCTCTGATTTTAATAAGACTCCCAACTGACATAACTGAAGGCTGCCCATTGAGTCAAGTATTTAAGAAAGGCAACAGTGTGGAAACAGAGGAGCTACTTCACCCACTTCATATTAGATGTCCCCAACCTCTGTGTTTTCTGTTGGGCTGACAGTAAAAAAACTGTTCCCTTTGTGTCAGTATCAAATTCTCCAGCTCTAACCTGGCAAAGTCCACTTCTGAGGATTGTAATAACATCTCAGGCTAGGATACCATGTAAAGTTAAAAAAATAGAAAAAAGTAGAAGAATGGGGTTGGCCATTCTCATTCCTTACAGGATCCTATTTTTTCTGTAATGAAAGAACCTTTCACCTCTTGTTCAGTCCAGGCAGGATTTGTGTCCAGATTCCAAAGGGTTAAAGGACAATGTCTAGTCCACTTCATCATCATTCAGCCATAAAGTTTGTTTCATCAACACAATGACTTTGTTTAATGGTGCACCATGGTTCCATAATTGGTGTGCTTGGAATTCAAAACAGTGCTTCCCAAAACATTTCCAGGAGTGACTTTATTTTAATGCTTCTAATTTCACATCGCCTGGATGAAGGTACCTGAATCATAGAATAATACAGAATGGTGGCAAAGTGGCTCAGTGGTTAGCACTGCTATCTCATAGCACCAGGGATCCAGGTTCTATTCCACCCTTGAGTGACTGTCTGTGTGGAGTTTGGACATTCTCCCCTGTGTCTGCGTGGGTTTCCTCCGGGTGCTCTGGTTTGCTCCCACAATCCAAAGATGTGCAGGTCAGACGAATTGTCCAGGCTAAATTGCCCATAGTGTTAGGTGCATTAGTCAGGGGTAAATATAGGGTAGGGGAATGGATCTAGGTGGGTTACTTTTCAGAGTGTCGGTGTGGACTTGTTGGGCCAAATGGCCTGTTTCCATACTGTAGGGAATCTAATCTAATGAAAACAGCTCCTTCAGCCCACCATATGTGCCAACTATTATGCTATTCTAAATTAATTCCACCTGCCTGCACATGAGCTGTACACCTCTATTTCCTGCCTGTTCATGTACCTGTCTAAATGCTTCTTAAACTTTGCTGTTGTATCTGCTTCTACTATCATCCCTGGCAACATGTTCCAGGCACCTACTATCCTCTGTGTAAAAAAACTTACACATCTCCTTTAAACTTCCACCCCCCCACCTTAAAGCTATACTTCCTAGTATTTGATATTCACAACCTAGGAAAGATAATTCAACTATCCCATTCCTCTCATAATTTTATTTACTTCCATCAGGTCTAAATTTATCCAGTCTCTCCTTAAAGCTAATAGTCTTGGTGTCAACATCCTGATAAACCTCTTCTGCACCCTCTCCAAAGCTTCCACATCCTTCATATAGTGCAGCAACCAGAACTGAACATAAACGTTACCTAACTAAAGTGTCATAAAGCTGCATCATGACTTATCAACTTTAATATTCAATGCCCCAATCAATGAAGGCATGATGCTATATGCCTAATTTACCATCTCATCCACTTGTGTACAGGTCTCTCATACCCTGGAAAAGATCTCAATGCTCCAGATATCTGAAAACTTCCCTCCCACACCAGCTCTTTAGTCATGCATTTAACTCTATTATCTTCCTATTTTTGGCCACAGCAACATATGGCACAGGGAGTAATCCTAGAGGTCCTTCTTTTCAACTTCTTACCTCACTTCCTGAACACCCTTTGCAAGACATCATCTCTCTTTCTGCCTATATCATTAGTACCGATATGGATCATGACCTCTGGTACTCACAATGTGTCCGCTCAGAAACATCCTTGACACTGGCATGAGCGAGGCAACACACAATCTGGAGTCTCACTTGCAATCACAGAAACACCTGTCTGTGCTCCCAACTATAGAGTCCTCTATCACTTCCACTTACCTACATTTCAACCCTCCCTGCTGTACAACAGAGTAGTTCAGCCCCTAAGTAGAGGGGGAGTGGGGATTGCAGAGTTTTATAGATCCTAAACATGTATGGATTGGGGAGGGAGGGAGGTTTTTTTAATATCTCCAGGGTGTTTTAGTTCTGGAGAGAGCTGGGTGAGGTGTGGGAAGGCACTCGGTATGAGGGAATGGTATAAACTGCCAAGTTTCTTTAAGTGAAGCATATACCTACCAAGCACAGACTGTTTTGCAGAGATCAGTTCATAACGTGTAGCAGCAGAAGTAGGCCATTTAGCTTATCTCTCTATTCCACCATGTAATGAGTTCATGGCTGCTCTGATAATTTTCCATTATCAACATCTTGGGGTTTACTATTTACAAGAACTACCTAAACGCTGTGTCTATAAGAGTAGTCAGATGCTAGAAATTGTATGGGAGTAACTCACCTCCTGAGTCTCCAAGGTTTGACCACTGTCTACAAAGCACAAGCCAAGAGCACATAATCAAGCAGTTCAGTGCCACGCAGGACAAAGCAGTCTAGTTCAATGGCAGTCAATACACCATCTTTGGCATTCACCCTCTCCACCACCAATGCACAGTAACAGTAGTGTGTACCATCTATAAAACACTCTACAGCAGTTTTCCGTGGTTCTTTTGGCAGCATCTTTAAAATCCTAGAACTCTACCACCCATAAGGACAAGAACAGTGGCTGCATTGGAATTTCACCACTTGCAATTTTCCCTCCAAGTCATACATCACCCTGACTGTGAACTGTGTCACAATTCTGTCACTGTCGTTGGGTTAAAATCTTAGAAGTTCCCTTAGAAGTTCACTGTCTATGCTACTATATATCAAGGATTGCAATGGTTTAAGACAGCAACTTAGTACTTTCAACTTTCGAAGCAATATCAATGCTGTGAATAAAAAAACTGGGGCTTAGCCAACTGAACCCACATGCCATAAACAAATAGAAACGTGCTGGGGAAAAGTACATAACAGAGCTTCAGAAAGTGTTATTGGCAGAACCTTTTGGTACAGAAATAGACAGGAATCTGAATTCTGCCTGGCAGAGCTGCAAGATGCGTATTAATAAATTCAGACCTGATTAACACTCAATGGGACTAAGTATGTTTGAGGAACAACTTTAATATGCCCATACTCAGAATTTTTTTTCTTAATCAATGATAAGATATTGGACTGATTTTAGAGTTCTTTCCATCACAAGTCCTCTTGTTTCTTACACTCAATTGTATGTAGATACACTCGATTCAATGGAATCTTGAGCCACAGATTTAGATTAGAATCCCTACAGCATGGAAACAAGCCCTTTGGCCCAATAAGTCCACACCGACACTCCGAAGAGTAACCCACCCACACCCATTCCCTTACCCTGTATTTACCCATGATTAATGCACCTAACACTATGGCAATTTAGCCTGGCCAATTCATCTGGCCTGCACACCTTTGGATTGTGGGAGGAAACCAGAGTACCTGGAGGAAACCAGTGCAGACATGGCAAGAATATGCAAACTCCACACAGACAGTCCGAGGCTGGAAGCAAACCTAGGTCCCTGGCGCTGTGAGGCAGCAGTGCTAACCGCTGAGTCACCTTGCCACCCAGAGCTCTACATGAATCTGATACATTGACAACAGAACAGGATCTTCATGTACAACAGTTACTGTCTGTTTTATCTGTCCAACACCACCATAACAATCCGTACATTGTTTCGATGTGTAGGATAAGGCAAGTTGCATTTAGAAGTGAACCTGATTGAGTTGGTACCATCCTAATCTGAGCCAGAACAATTAGTTTAGTTGCACTACACTACAAGTTCAGAAGCTGCCATCTTCAGCTAAGATTACCAAGTCCTGTGACACCACTGAGAAAAAGTGGGCAGGCATGAGAAATGATACTGGACAAGGGAGTACATTATTCATTTATGATTTTCAGTTTAACTTGCAGTTGCATAAACCAGATTTGTTATGATCAGAACTTAGCAATGAAGATTTGATCCAACTATTTGGCACAACAGAGGCGAAACTGGAAACTGTTTCAGGTGGTTGGGTAGTCTTACATAAAATTAGAACCCGATCCTTTTGGAATGAAACTAGGCAACTCATACAAAGAGTGATCCAAGTTGAGAATTCTCTTCTATACACAGTAGTTGATATTGTATGAATTGTAAGTTTGAGATTGTCAAATTTTCATTACGATAAAGGCATTACAGCATCTGGCAGTAAGGAACCAAAGCAAATCGGCCATTCTGTCATTTAATGGCTGAACAAGTTTGTGGGGTAAATTCTGTTTCTATACTTGTGTGGTTGCTTCATGCAATTAATGTACTGCAATTTTTCTGGGATTTTATTCCTTAGAAAACAGTGATATGCTCTGTGCAAAACAGGGATGCGTTATAAGGCCATGCACTGTGCATGTGTTTATAATCCCAGCATTGAGACTTCATCCAAACATGGAGGGTCTTGTGGTGCAGTGGCAGAGTCCCTACTTCTAAGTCAGGAGACTTGGTTCAAGTCCCACTTCTTCCAGAGATGTGTAATATCTATGAACTGGTTGATTAGAAATTACTTAAAATTTATCCCAGAATAAAGCACAATTATCAATAACCCACATGTTGAACAACACGTTTAAAAATAAACTGCTGAGCAACCATATTGTATTAGCATCATCAAGTGCACTTCACTCTACACCATTCACCTAAGAGTGCCTTTGTGCAGCTTAGGTCAATATATGTCAGTCTGCACTTCACATAAAGAGGGTGCAGAACTAAAGGCACACATATTTGTGAACAAAGATAAACAACTCTCTTTCAGGTTCTGCAATCACTTTGAACAGTTTCTTCTGCATTCAGACTTGCAGAATCAAGTGGCCTAAATGCGTCATAAGCTGACAGTTTCATTTGATGGGTGGATATACGTGGAAAACAATTGCGTTATTTTTATGAGTACTTGTGTTCTGATGCACTGTTAAGGCACCCAAGTCACTTCTAACTTGTTCTGCATCTGATCTGCAAGTGTTAGACACGGGACACGTGATGTATTTCATTTCTGTTGCATCAATGATTCTCACCTTGGTGATAACAAAATAAAAAGAATGTCTTGATATATTTGCATTTCATGACCACTGGATAACTTAAAAGCATGTGACACCACTAAGTATTTTTAGCAGTGTAATCACCATTGTATAATAGGAAACACAGCAGCCATATGTTCAATGAACTCCCACAAGTCACAATGTGATGGGAAACAGATGATCAGTTCTTTGTGACATTGATGAGGGATGCACAGTGAGCCAGATACCAATAATTTATTAGACATTGTGCTGTGGGATCTCTTAGGTCTAACTTCAACAGGTAGCCTGGGACACAGTTTAACTTGTAATGTAAAAGATGACGTCCTTCAACATTACAGCACTCCCTCAGTCCTTTGCCTGAATTCCATTTTTTCCGCCGAGCCCTCAATTTAGACTGGACCTGTAAACTTGTGATTAAGGGGCAACAAACTGAACCATAGCTGATAACAGCACATACAAGTAAACAACATCACAATCTCTCAGGAAATGCACATGAAACAAAGGGATACGACCTAGTGTACGATTTAGGAGATGTGGTTAGACTTTAAGGAACCATTCCTCAATGTGGCTGTCCTCACAGAGAGGTCGGTAAGGGTGGCGTGGTCCAGAATAAATACACTCTGCCAACATGTTTATTGTTCATTCATCTTCTTACATGTATCTGAAGCAGTATAACATTCAGTAAACTGAACTGCTTTTTATTTTGAATATCAGTAAATCTTGTGTGTTACGTGTTATGATGGCATTTATTGAATCCACAAAAGCAATTCAAGTCCATTTTACTTTCTCTATAAAAATATTCTTGTGTTAACTTAAATTTATATAAATTTGTGGCTTTATTGACAGCGAAACTAATTTTACAATGCAGGCATAGACCGTGCCTCCAGTACAACAATGCAGGGAGCCCTTGACCTGTGGTCATGTAACAAAATTTGTGTACTTGGCGCATACATGTGTTGAGATCCTTAAAGAGACACCCTTCCAAAGATGATAATCTAACCTTCTTCATGTTCGGCTGTGATGTCAGAGTATATGAAGTCTGCAGCTCTGTTGAAGAAGAGTCATGTGACCTAGTGGATGAGTCCTCCTTTTTGATGTTGCACAGAATCTATGGCCATGGACCTTGACAGGATTTGGTGCCAAAAAAGGCAATTTAATTCAAACAGGTGGAGCTATTCTAACAGTGACAAAAATTGCAGTTCTTCATAGAGTCATAGAGATGTACAGCATGGAAACAGACCCTTTGGCCCAACCCGTCCAAGCTGACCAGATATCCCAACTCCATCTAGTCCTATCTGCTAGCACTTGGCCCATATCCACCCAAACCCTTCCTATTCATATACCCATCCAAATGCCTCTTAAATGTTACAATTGTACCAGCCTCCACCACTTCCTCTGGCAGCTCATTCCATACATGTACCACTTCTTTGCGAAAAAGTTGCCCCTTAGGTCTCTTTTATATCTTTACCCTCTCACCTTAAACCTATGCCCTCTAGTTCTGGACTCCCCTACCCCAGGGAAAAGTCTATTTACCCTCTCCGTGCCTCTCATAATTTTGTAAACCTCTATAAGGTCACCCCTCAGCCTCCAACACTCCAGAAAAAACAGCCCCAGCCTGTTCAGCCTCTCCCTATAGCTCAAATCCTCCAACCCTGGCAACATCCTTGTAAATCTTTTTTGAACCCTTTCAAGTTTCACAACATCTTTCCGATAGGAAGGAGACCAGAATTGCATGCAATATTCCAACAGTGACCTAACCAATGCCCTGTACAGCCGCAATATGACCTCCCAACTCCTGTACTCAATACTCTGACCAATAAAGGAAAGCATACTAAACGCCTTCTTCACTATCCTATCTACCTGCGACTCCACTTTCAAGGAGCTATGAACCTGCACTCCAAGGTCTCTTTGTTCAGCAACATTCCCTAGGACCTTACCATTAAGTGTATAAGTCCTGTTAAGATTTGCTTTCCCAAAATGCAGCACCTCGCACTTATCTGAATTAAACTCCATCTGCCACTTCTCTGCCCATTGGCCCATCTGGTCCAGATCCTGTTGTAATCTGAGGTAACCCTCTTCGCTATCCACTACATCTCCAATTTTAGTATCATCTGCAAACTTACTAACTGTACCTTTTATGCTCACATCCAAATCATTTATGTAAATGACAAAAAGTAGAGGACCCAGCATCAATCCTTGTGGCTCTCCACTGGTCACAGGCCTCCAGTCTGAAAAACCACCCTCTATCTTCTATCTTTGAGCCAGTTCTGTATCCAAATGTCTAGTTCTCCCTGTATTCCGTGAGATCAAACCTTGCTAATCAATCTTCCATGGGGAACCTTGTCGAACGCCTTACTGAAATCCATATAGATCTCATCTACCACTCTGCTCTCATCAATCCTCTTTGTTGCTTCCTCAAAAAACTCCATCAAGTTTGTGAGACATGATATGAAGTGACTTTTAACGATGTATGATGACTGCCTCGAGCAATTAAAACCTTCAAATACAGATTTTCTCTGATGAATCGGCTTCAGATTTTCAAAATGAAAAAAAAAGGTTTGGGCTTGAATCTCCTGCCATATTGTCCTATTCCATCTGAAATAGCTCTTGTGCTGAATTTTCTCCTTAATCTTAATTGATTCCAAATCCACAAAGTCCATTCTCACCAGACTAAATTTGGTTTTTCCCTCACATAATTACATTGGATCATTTCTTGCCCTTTTTCAAAGTTAAAAAAAACCTAATGATATTTTGTTGATTATCCCTTAAATGTTCCTTTACTGTCGCTTGATCGACCCCATTCCCCACAATCAGATCAAGCAAAGCTTCCTTCCTGACCTGACTGGAACCATATATAGAAACTCTCTCTCTATCCTCTATATCATTGCTATTCCAATCTATATTCAGATAATTAAAGTCCCCCATTATGACTACTCAGTCTTGTACCTCTATAAATTTCCTTGCAAATTTGTTCCTTTACATCTTTCCAACATGATGCTTACCTTTAAAATACCATCTACAACAAAGTGGTGCCTCTATTCTATCTTAGCTGTAATCAATGACACCTCTAGGATAGAGTTTCTATCCAGCACCATGATATTTTCCATAAACAATGCCACTGCACTTTCTCCTTTATTTCCTTATTTCCTGAAGAACTTTGGCTTTGTCAGAGGGAGGTCATGACTAACAAATTTGATTGAATTTTTCAAAGAGGTGATTCGGTGTGTAAATGAGGGTAATGTAGTTGATGTGGTTTATATGGATTTAAGCAAAGCCTTTGACAAGGTCTCACATGGAAAACTGATAAAGAAGATATAAGGACATTGGATTCCGGATAACTTGGCAAGTTGGATCCAAAATTGGCTTGGCATTGGGAGACAGAGAGTGATGGTAGAAGGTTGTTTGTGTGACTGGAGGCTGGTGTCCCATGGTATACCATAGGGACCAGTGTTGGCTCCCTTATTTCTTGCAAATTATAGATATGAAAAATATCAAAAGAAAATGTGGAATAGGGATGATATGTAAGTTTGCATATGATAAAGGTTGACTGGATGATTGACAGTGAGGAAGAAGGTTACAGGGGGATATAGATGGATTTGTCAAATAGGTGAAAACAATGACTGCAGATGCTGAAAACCAAATACTGGATTAGTGGTGCTGGAAGAGCACAGCAGTTCAGGCAGCATCCAACGAGCAGCAAAATCGACGTTTCGGGCAAAAGCCCTTCATCAGGAATAAAGGCAGTGAGCCTGAAGCGTGGAGAGATAAGCTAGAGGAGGGTGGGGGTGGGGAGAGAGTAGCACAGCTTCAAATAGGTGGACTAGTAGCAGATAAAATTTAACTCTGGTAAGTGTGAGGCAATTCACTTGGAAGAAGCAACAAGATAAATGAGTACTCAGTGAATGGCAGGATACTAGGTTGTTCAGGAACTGCGGGATCCTGGGATTCTTATACAGAGATCCTGGAGGCAGTAGAACAGGTTAATTGGATAGTTAAGAAGGATAAGGGACACTTGCCTTTATCATAATGATGTAGAAGACTGGGGAAATTATGTTGGAACAATAGAGTACTTTGGCTAAGCCACAGATGGAGTACTGTGTGCAGTTCTGGTCACCAGACCTAAGAAAGAACGTGATTATAATGGAGGGGATGCAGAGGAGATTCACCAGGATGATGCCTAGGATGGAGCAGTTTAACTATGAAGGGAAGCTGGATAAACTTGGGTTGTTTCCTTAAGAACAGAAAAGGTTGAGAGAGGATCTGATTGAGATGTATAAGATTATGAACAAGAAGCAGCTGTTTCCCTTAGTTGAAGAGTCAAAGGAATTTTAAGGTGAAAAGCATAAATTTAGAGGGGCTTGAGGAAAATCTTTTTCACCCAGAGTGTGGAGGCAATCTGGAATGTACTGCCTGGGGGTGAATTTGAGGTGAGAAACTGCACAACTTTAAAAAGTATTTGGATGAGCACTTGAAATGTTGTAATATTCAATGTTATGGGCCAAATGCTGGAAAGTGGAGCTGGTGTAGATTTAGGGTAGTCCTTTTTTGTTGCTGCAGACTCAATGGGCTAAAGGGCCTCTTCTGTACTGTATGACTTGATGATTCAATGAACTTTAGTGTCTAATTCTGGCCTTTTGTTTGAGCTCGGTCTTCATTGGCACCATAACATCATATTTCTGTGTGGTTATCTGCACCTGCCCTCACCAACCTAAATTGTCACACTCCACGTAGTCACATACATGCACAGTAAACCTAATTTGAACCTTATTACATTTCTTCTGCCTCTACAAAATGCCCTCCTTTTTCCTGGTCTACTGTTATCTGTGTTTCTGAATTCTCAATGTACATTGAATTTCTCTTTTTGTATTACCAGAAGCAGGGGGTCACAGTCTAAACATAAACAGTAGGCCTTCTAGGATAGTGATGAGGAGAAATGTCTCCACCCAGAGAGCCTGGGTGAAGAATTCTGTGCTACAGAAAGTAGTCAAGGCCAAAGCATTGAACATCTTCAAGAAAGAAATAAGTTTGTTTCTAAGGACCGAATGGATCAAAGGATATGGAGTCACTGTGGGAACAGGCATGATCAGCAATGATCACATTTAATGATAGAACAGGCTCAAAGTGCCAGGTAGGTGGAAGTGGGTACTGCAGATGCTAGAGATTAGTCAAGAGTAGAGTGGTGCTGGAAAAGCACAGTAGGTCAGGCAGCATCGGGAACCTGATGAAGGGCTTTTGCCAGAAACATCCATTTTCCTGTATCTCAGATGCTGCCTGACCTGCTGTGCTTTTCCAGCACCACTCTAATCTTGACTTGAAGTGCTAAATATCCTACTCTTACTCCTAAATTCCATATTTCTATGTTAGCTCCTGGTTCCCACACTGCTATCAAGTTATATTAAGCTTAAAACCCTACCTCCTTCTCTATTTCTGCAGCCACATATTCATCTGCTGTATATTCCCATATGGTATCAGGAGTAATCAGAAAATTATTACCTTTGATGTTCAGCTTACTAGTTCATTTCCTAGCTTGCTAAACTGCTGAAGGACCTCATCTCACTCTTTATCAAAGTCATGTGTAGCAACATAACCTTCCAACACTGAGTCAAACTAAGAAACACACCTGAGATTGCAATGCTTACTTTTAAGCAAGAAATTAGCAACAAAAGCTTGGAGACTCCTCAAAGCTCTCAAACCCCTCAGCATTACTTGTACAATGTGACAACAGCAACTGTGCCTGTTTCTTCTTCATTTGTCTGACACGTAGGGACCCTGATAGAGCAAGAACCTCTCACATATTCTGCCTGTGGGTGATTTTTAAATGCAAGTGATTTCTAAATGCAATTAGACAAGCAGATTCTCAAACGAGATGGAAAGAACAAGAATTACATAGTAACCATATAAGGGCAGATTAACATGCCAAAATACAGAGTTGTTCAATCTTTCTCGTGCTATAGTGTAGTAACTTCACGTCTTGTGTTAAGAATTCCTTATACTCTGGACTACGCTAGCCTATAATAGATGTAACAGAAACAGCACCAAAATACAAAAACATTCCACTGGCTTCTAGAATCACGTTATTACATTAACTATTCCCTCTGCAACACTACCTGAAAAATTTAATGCACTATGACAAATGAGGGTACTAGAAAATGACCCAGTGTGAATATTATGGCAACAGGCACCTATATCATGAATATACGCAAAATGCATTTTCCTGCAGTGCACGTGAAATAAAATTCCACTATTTTGTGACATTGGAATGAGTTTTCATACAACAGCCAGATCTTGTTGCATTGTTGACTTTGTCACACGTCTGTATTTATGTGACCTACATTCCCATTTCTCCATATCTAGCCTCTGGTGTTGATACCCTCCCCTGCAAATTTATTTTAAAAAGTTTTCTTGGAGTCACATATCCTCTTTGGAATAGCTTCATCTCAATTATTCTGATATATACAGGGTACTCAGTGTGTGAAGAAAAGAATGAACAGAAAAATGACCTAGCTATCTTCAAAGTACCAAAGCAGAACAATCTTGTCAAGGGTAAATGGAAAAAAAAATTGCACTAATGGCACACAATCTACACAGAGTTTCAAAAACAAAGATAACAATATGATAGAAAATTCAGGCACAGTCAAGACCTCTTGACTACAGTGATAAGGACTGGAAAGGGGATAGGTCACAATTGATGTTTCTTCAAGCAAACGGTTGGGAATTGAGAAAGTCTGACTTTGTGATATGGCATCTTTTAATATGGAAAAAAGAATACTGAAACCTCGTTTTCTTTGATTTCTTATTTTAAACCGTTACAGTTTTCAGTTTTCAAACTCTCTTGTCCTTTCAGCAATTGTGCAATTTCAACTATTGGAGCTAAATCCAACACTCATCAAACTATCTTTTTACATACATATTTTCAACTGAGATATTGATAAAATGATTGTGGTGCTGATGGAATTTTACCTCCAAAATAGTGAAGTAGCATTATTGCTACTTCTACAACAGTTTACAACATAAAAAGCCCGCAGGGTGTGAGTGAAAATGACACGGCACTGGCCTGTCAAATCTTCTATTGCACCCCACAGGCTACATGTTTGCCAGCACCATGGCAGGGAATATACAGGATCAGAAACATAAAGTCTGGACCTGATTTGTGCTTGTCCATCAAAGTTGTACTTTCACCTGGTAGTTACATTATGTGAAGTACAGTGGTTCAACACAGAATCACAGAATTATTACAGCACAGGAGGAGGCTATTTGGCTCATCATGCTATGCACGGGTTCTATTATTTAGTGCCAATCACCTGCCTAATCCCCTTACCCTGCACCTTATTTCTGTCCAAATAATCATCCAAAGCCTCTTAAATGCATCAGTTGAAACTGGCACCATATTTCCAGGTAGTGAATTCCACATCCTACCTACCCACCGTGTGAGAAAGTGTTTTTTTTCTCACATCGCTCTTGATTCTTTTGCACATCGCTTTAAAATCTATGCCAGCTTAATTCTTTTTATGAGCTGGAACAGCTTCTCCCTGTCTACTCTATCCAGTCACTCATGATTTTGGAAACGTCTATCAAATCTCCTCACTTTCTTCTCTCCAAAGAGAGCAGTCTTGATTTTTCAATCTCATAACTCATTCCAGGAACCATTCTTGTCAATAGCTTCTCCACTGTCTATAATAGATTCACATTTTTCCTATAATATGGCATCCACGCTATACACAATAAACCAGCTGATGTCTAACAAGCGTCTTATACAAGTTTGCATCACCTCCTGCTCTTGTACTCAATGCTCTGATTAATGAAACCAAGCACTCTGTATGCTTTAATACCTGCTCCTCCACCTGTACTGCCACCTTCGATATCATGTAACATTCATTAAGCTACAGTTCTGGTCACGATGTGATTACATGAGAAAGGGTGCAGTAGAAATTTACTATGACGCCGCATAGACTAAATGTTTCGGCAATGAAGGAAGACTAGATAGGCTGGAATTGTTTTTCTGAGAGTAGAGAAATCTGAGAGGAGATCTGATTGAGGTGTGCAAAGTTCAGAGGGGGATAGACAGTGTAGATATGAAGAAATGTTTCCCCTTAGTAGAGGAGTCAGTATAACCAGAGAACACAGTTTTAAGGTAAGGAGCAGGAGGTTCAGGGGTTTGAGGAAATAATTTTTCACCAAAATGGTTGTAGGTATCGATAACTTACTATCTGAAATGGTGGTAGAAACATGAACCCTCAAGACATTTAAGAACTATTTAGATGTGCAATTTGCAATGCAAATGGGCTGAGTGCTGAAAAATTGGATTAGAGTAGATGGATGTTGATGACCAGCACAGGCATAATGGGCCAAAGCATCTCTTTCCGTGCTGTAAAAACTCCATGATTGATGGGTTAGGGTTCAGGTTAGGTAATTCAGATTTGTCCTGCTTTTTGATGGCAAGACATGCCTAGACAATTTTCCACACTGCCACATAGATGCCAGTGTTGTAGCTGTACTGGAACAGCTTAGCTAGGAGTGCAGCAAATTTTGTAGCACAACTCCTCAGTACTATTATCAGAATGAAACAGAGTATCCAGTGCTTTCAGCCATTCTTGATATCGTGTGGAGTGAATTGAATTGGCTGAAAGTATCTGTAATGCTCTGGAGGATGCCAAGACGGTTCAGATCTTTGTGCAGCCTCCTCCTGCAATGACTTATTTAATTGTCCACGACCATTGACAGACAGATATGATAGGACTTCAGATCTTAGATCTGATCGATTGGTTGTGGAATTGCTTAGTTTTATCATTTACATGTTGCTTACACAACTTGATATATAAGTAGTCCTGTCTTGTAGTTTCAGCAGGATGTTGCCTCATTAGTAGGTAGGAAATGATGCTGCGATGAAGACATGAAGATGTTGCAGATGAATACAGATAGATTAAGTGAGCAGAGAAGAATCTGTCAGATGGAGATAATGTTCGAAAATATGAATCTATTCATTTGGTGGGAAGAATGAAAAAGCAGAGTATTACTTGAATGGAAAATAATTGTAAAATTCTCAGGGCCTGAGGGATTTTGGTCTTCTCGTGCATAATTCACAAAAAGTTAGGACACAAATACAGCACATATTCAACAAGGCTAATGGAATGCTCTCCTTTATTAGGAGAGGAACTGAATATAAATGATATGCCTCAGTTTTAAAAGCATTGCTGAGACCAGATCTTGGATACTATGTGCAGTTTTAGTCTCCTTGGCGAGTTGCTCCTTTTCCTACTAAACTCTTCCTCCATTAGAACTACATATCCTGCTCTGTTGCTCAGGATGTGCATCTCTTCTTCACTGTGCAC
Source organism: Chiloscyllium punctatum (assembly GCF_047496795.1). Classification (NCBI taxonomy): domain Eukaryota; kingdom Metazoa; phylum Chordata; class Chondrichthyes; order Orectolobiformes; family Hemiscylliidae; genus Chiloscyllium; species Chiloscyllium punctatum. Next base: position 17,707,113 of record NC_092743.1, read on the forward strand.
TTCTACTACTGAGATCCCTTTCACCTTACAGTGAAAGACAATCACATTAATGTATCCAAATTTGCTCATGATGCAATGCTATGGAGGAATGTAGCTGTGAGAAAGATGCAAAGAGGTATCTAAGTGATTTAGGCAACTTCAGCCAGTGGGCACCCAGCTGGCAGTCAGAGTTTGATGTGAAGAAGTGTGAATTTATTCACATTGGGACAAGGAGTAGAACAGCAGAATCAGACGGATTTTCCAATAGCCTGACAGTCGGCATTATAGTGTAGGTGGAAGTTAAGGATGGGGACCCAGCAGAATCCCTATCCTAGTACACTACCAAGGAATGCCCAGGAAATTGTAGATTCTGCTGGGCATTTACTCTCATAACAGCACACAAACCAACAGCCACTCTCAGACAACAACTCACCAGAACAAAGGATCCGATACCCAACAGGAGCAAAATCAACGTAGTGTACAAAGTCCCATGCAAGGACTGCACAAAACACTACATAGGACAAACAGGAAGACAGCTAACGATCCATATCCATGAACACCAACTAGTCACGAAACGACACGACCAACTATCCTTAGTAGCCACACACGTGGATGACAAGCAACATGAGTTTGACTGGGACAACACTACTATTATAGGACAAGCCAAACAGAGAACAGCCAGAGAATTCCTAGAGGCATGGCACTCATCCACAGATTCTATCAACAAACACATCGACGTGGACCCAATATACCAGCCACTGCAGCGGACAGCTGGAACTGACAACGGGAAGCGGCAAAGACAAACCACTATAAATGCCGGAGGAAACATCACAGAAGTGCTGCACAGGAGGCTCCCAAGCACTGAGGATGTCACCTAGACAGGGGATGAAACATCTGCAACACAAATTCCCAGCTCGGCGAACAGAACCACAACAATGAGCACCTGAGCTACAAATCTTCTCACAAACTTTGAACCTTAAGTCTAAATCTCCTGAAAAACTCCATTTAAATTGGAGGGGTTGGAGCATTCCAAGTAATTAAGTAAAAATTAAATTAAAAAAAAACAAATTAAGTAAGTAGCTATTCAGAACCAAGATAAAGAAAAGACAAATGAAGTTTAGTTGTAGAGATTTACCTCAAACAACCTTTACTTGGTACTGCATACTAGTAGAGGTATCAAATCCCACAAGGTATCCGGTGTGGTCATCTGGGAAATTAAAACATTCTTGAGAAGGATATAGTCTTTGTGAGTGGCTGTCCTGTCACAGCATACTTTGGGAACAATTAACCTGTGACTGATTCTGGTTTGGCAAGAAAAGGAGAGATGTCCTCAGTGATCATGTGCAAAGGAATGAGGGAAAGAAACTTCATCTATTCCCAAGGTGAAGTATGCTGTCCTTGCTGACATTGTGCCTCTTCAGTCCTAACTACCTGGAGGTTATGCAGTGCACAGTGTCTTTATAAGGCTACCACATGATATTTAATGTGGCTTTATATCTAAATTAATTCATCATACTCCTGTGCTACTTTCCCTGCTCAAGAATGATATTGTAACAGTGCTACTCAACTCAAGGAATATGCACCAAATTTCTAAACTTACCTATCTGAATTAAACCAAGTCCTGCCTCTAGACTAATTGTTTATACTAACCTGACTGTGTGTTTTATATATTGTTGTACTGTACTTTACCCTTCCATTAGTGCAGTGATCTGGTGTTGAATCGCACACTGAGACTAAATGCTCACTAACAATTCAGTCTGTATTAAAGAAGATATTGCAAGCTGAATTAGGCTTAGTGCAACTTAGTTTTGCTGCATGTAACTTAGTACCATAACAGTCTATTTCTGAGGACTGTGTTCTATGATTAGTAAAGGCATGTATTCAATCAACATTTATAGGACCATGACCTTCTTCATTAGGGTCTTTTCTGTTACTCTTACTCAGCCCAGGAATGTACTGATGGAGAGGTTTCTACACAAACACTCTGGCTGCACTGTGGACCTGATAAGAATTTGAATTAACACAACAAATAGAGCTCATTTTTTTTTAAGATTCTCAATGAGATCAAAGGAATAATCTAACACAGAAGTTTTATTACCAAAAACTCTACCCTTGAAGTTTAAGCATGAAAAGTGGGAGTATGCTTTTATTTGGTTGTTTTGATCTTCTTTGAGCCCTGAGAGCTTAGTGAGATCAACATGCTGAACATGGTCCAAAAGTTAAAAGGATACCTTAATGTTCTGTATATAATTAGTAACTTCTATAGAAAAATGGAAAATAATGTAATATTCATTGAGCAATGCTGTATATACTTGCCTTTATGATCCTAATTGGCTGTGCTTGTGACTTTACAAGGCAACTTGCATGTCGTAGTATGTTTAAGATTGCACTTGTAAAAACACTGTTGAGGAAAATCTTGTTCTAGAGGTAGGACCAAACTCTACAAACCTAGTTGCTAGATCAGTGATGAGAAATATGCTGCTGGCATTCACCTCACTGCAACAACAGTATCATTATGGCACAAGATGAAGCTATTTGGTCCATCAAGTCCATGCCAGCCCACTGTGAAGCAATCCAATACATAGAAAGCCTGTCAAGTATATTAGCAATCAACCAAGACTTGAGCTAATTGAACAATAATTTAAAAACCTTGACTTGCAAATCTATATAAAATCAATTTGGAAAACTGAAAGAGCATTTTTTTAAAAATGTGGTTTTGAACAGTTAATTAAATTCTAGGAGAATTGCTTCGAATATAGGTCAATTAATCGGTCAATCCTCAATGCCAGGCTAGTGTCATAAAAAGTAAGGGACAAAGGGAGGAGAAACATATTTTGCACTCAAAAACCGAAGAATGTTTGGGATAACCTCAACTTGATAGTTCTAGCATGCTTTGATGGATACTGTATTAAGGCAACTCAGATCCTGAACTCACAAACTTGTGTTTGGCACAAATGAATTCAGAACCTGGCATTGCACACCAAAGTTAGGAATCTTCTCATGGTAGTCAGCAGTCTTCAGTCAAGTCAAGGGATATGGCCTTCAGGTAGGGCTGGCAAAGTAAATGAACTGGAGATTCCGATACCAGTCCAGGGGTTTAGTTACAGTCAGTTAGAAGACAGGGCAGTCCAAGTCAGGATGCTCTCCATATAAGAGATGAGGAGCCAAGTGTCAGTTAGTCCATTACCCATCTTGACTTTATCCATCTTCATGTAGGCTGTTTTTTTCCTGGAATGAGGAAAAGTCAGGTATTACAGGAGATAAAAGTTGGTGTTGCAGTTTTGGAAGTGTCCCAAATGAATGAGTAGGCAGCATAGAGGGCACGCAGGGTTAGTGGTTGTTGCAATTGTTTGAAATTTGACATCCTTGCATTTGTCCTGATGCATGCAAGACAAAAAAGCTTCCTCAAGAAAAGTGTAAATTATGAACAGGCACAAAATATCTCAGTGCTATTCCCAATTTGCCAGCACTACATGCTGACATGATAATGGAAATCCCTTTAATATATGAGCAGGAGCCAAGATGAAGCAGCTCATGATTCATTTCCCAGTCAGATAAATGTGCATGTGGGCAAATTGCATGCGCATTTTTACTCATCTGAGAATACATTTGCCTTGAGGTTTCACACACTTGCAGCTGTACTAAAAAAATACTTGGAAGACTTCAAATACACCTACAGCACTGGAAACATAAATAAATGATATGGTAACTCTTACCACAAGAAAGTGTTTATTTAACAGATGAGTGTCAATATAGCTAATCAGGAGCTGACAGAAGAACTGTAATATTACAGGAAGTCATTTACTGTATACATAATATTTACAAGCAACTTAAAATTATTCTCTGATATTAGCTTACAAGTCATCAGCATATTTGTGTTAAATTCCTTTGTTTTAATTTGTTGGTCTATTTCAATAAGCTCTAAGTTTTTCTGTATATTTTAAAACAGTCAATGTTGACCATCTATAAATAAAAAACAACTGTCATGCCAACATAAGTCCAAGTAAAGCATCCACACTAAAGCAAATTTCCATTCAGTAACTATCATCAAAAATTATCCATGTCCTCAGAGTATTGCACTGAAAAGAAGCTCAAGGCCAGTCTTTGAGATCAGGAACATAAGCCCTGTGACAAATTATGGCCCCACAAGGAAATAATTTTCAACCAAATGTAAATATTCTGTCACTAATTTTATACTGCTACTCCTAACAATATTTTTGCAGACTGAAAACCAATAACTTCCCAATGTAGAAAAACCTTAAAATATTCAGTCTACTAGAGCCACGGCAGCAAATTCCACAATTTGCAATAAAAGCTGACTCATCCTCAAGACAAAAAGGTTATCCAAGATTACAAAGCGATCTTGATCAATTAGGTCAATGGGCCCTGGAGTGGTACATGGAATTTGATTTGGATAAATGCAATGTATTGGTAAAACAAACAGGGGCAGGACTTATACAATTAATGGTCAGGTCCTGAGTACTGTTGTAGAACAGAGAGACCTACAGGCTTAGGTACATAATTCTTTGAAGTTTGTGTCACAGTGTAGATAGGGTTAAGAACACTTTAACACACTTGCCTTCATCACTCAGACTTCCGAGTGTAGGAGTTGGGACAGCATGTTGAGTTTGAACAGGATGTTGGTGAGGCGTGTTCATAGACACCCCACAGTATGGAAGCAGGCCATTCAGCCCTTTGAGTCCACACTAACCCTCCAAAGAGAACCCATGCAGACCCATCTCTCTCCCTATTCTATCCCTGTAACTGTGCATTTCCCATGGCTAACCCACCTAGCCTGCACACTATGGGCAATTTGGCATGGCCAATCTATCCAACCTGTACACCTTTTGGACAACAGGAGGAAACTGGAGCACACAGAGGAAACTCACACAGACACAGGGAGAATACGCATACTCCACACAGACAGTTGACCAAGGGTGGAATCAAAGCCTGCTCCCTGACACTGTGAGACAGCAGTGCTAACCACTGAGCTATCATGCCACCCAACTGAGCCACCATGCCACTCTCTGGAGTACTGCATGCAGATCTGGTCGCCCCTCTAGCAAAAGGATTTTATTAAACTGGAGAGGGTTCAGAAAATATTTACCAGAATGTTGCCAGGAATGGAGGGTTTAGAGTTATTAAAAACAGGCTGGATAAGCTAGGACATTTTCACTCTGGAGATTGAGGGATAACCTTCCAGAGGTTTATAAAATCATGAGGGGCTTAGATAAGGTGAATAGCAAAGGTTTTTTTTCCATAATATGGAAGGGTTAAAAACTAGGGCACATATTTTTAAAGTGAGCAGAGAAAGATTTAAAAAGGATATGAGGAGCGACGTTTTACACAGAGAATGGTTTGTGTGTGGAATGAACTGCCAGAGAAAGTGGTGGATGCAGGTACAGTTTCAACGTTTAAAAGAGATTCGGATAAGTACATGAATAGGAAAGGTTTGGAAGGATAGGAGCCAGATGCAAGCAGGTGGAACTAGTTTAGTTTGGGAACATGATTGACATGGACTAGTTGGACTGAAGGGTCTGTTTCCATGCTGCATGCCTCTATGACTTGATCCCAAAGGTTTGGCTAACTGATGAACTCATGGCAATAACACAGACACTTGGGCAGAGATAGAAACAACACTGAACAATAATTCTATTATTTTATTGACAGTAGCAGTCCTCTTTTGTAAATATGTGAAAAATACTTTGATTATTTTCTGGTCAGTAAGAGTGTTTAGAATGTGGGTGAACAAATATTCACAGCATAAGATGGACATTATGTCAATCTTAACCATATGTTTCAAGCCACGATTTTGAGCTATAATAAGTAACAGAGTAAAGACATTCGGAGGAATAACTTCTGCGTTGTTCCTTTGTATATTAAACCCATTTATTTTTACTTGGTTAAACATCTGTCAAAGATACAGAAGATTAATTTATATGAAGAATGAGATGAGAATATTTTCCAACCAAAGAGTGGCATTAGCACACAATGAGATCATTTTTTGGACGTGTGAGAGAAATACATAAAGCTAAGTACTTTACTTTACTGATACCAAGTGGATATTTTGAGGATCTGTACCTCTTATGTTTACACAATGTGTACAAAGTACTGAACTTTCCACTAAATGCGAAAAAATAGCTTGATGCGAATGTAGGTCCTACATTAGTTTGGCACAAGATCAAAATTCTTAAGTGCCCTGGAATTAAGGCTTGTGCAAACTGACTGAACAGTGTGAGCTAGTGCAGCCTTAGTGTTCCCAGAAACTTGCTAATTTGGCAGTCTTAGCTGCAACACAAATTAACATATTTCTGGACATGAATTGCGTTTTGCTTGTATTGACATTGCTAAAAAAAATTATGCAAGTCTTAGCATTTTTCGATTCATGGGTATGTCATTGCCAGATAAAAACCTCAATTAAGTCAGACGTAGCTGGTACTATGAGGAAAAGGTAAGTTATTTTTGTCAGATTGATAGCAACATTTTCATGCAACTCAGAGGAGGAGGGTCTAGAGAAGGTGGTTTTCACAAGACCATAAGGAATGAGCAGTAGTGAGCAATGTGGCCCTCCGAACCTGCTCTGCTATTCAGCAGCTCATTCTGACTGCAGCCTCAAATGTTGGGTCCCACAAGATGAAAGATCTGTCAGTTTAACTCAAGCTTAAATATATTCACCTTCAGCCCTTTCTGGGGTAAATCATTCCACAGATTAATAACCCTCTAAAATAAGAATTTCCTCCCTATCTCAGTCTGAATGAGAGTTCACTTAATTTGAAATTACATCCCCTACTTCTAGATTCCCTCATGAGGGGAAACATTCAACACCTGTGCTGTAAAGCCTGCTCATAATCAGTATGTTGCAATAAGATCACCTCTCATTCTTCTGAACTCCAACCAGTACAGGTCCAACCTGCTGAATCTTTCTTCATAGGTCAACCTGAAACATATTTAGGCACAGGATGAGGCCATTTAGCCCTTTTAGTCTGGCCCAAAATTCAATTTTATCGTAAATGATTGATTCTTCAATTACCTTGACATGCCTTTGATCTATTTCCCTTGACATCTTACCTAACACAATCTTAGTCTTGAACATGCCAATTGTTGAGTGCATCCACAGCCTTTTGGGTTAAAAAGTTCCAGATTTCTTCTCCAAAGTGCTTACTGAATTGACTCCTAAATGGCCTTGTTCTAATGCCAAGATTAAGCCTCCAACCCACCATCAGACAAAATAATTTTCTCTTTCTATCCCATTATAATTTAAACACCTGGATTTGATCAGACCTCAGCTTTTTTAACTTAAAGAGATATACGGTAAAAATATGCAATCCATCCACACAATTTAGCTCTTAAAACCCTGATGAATCTGCATCATATCATCTCAACAGCTAATATATCTTTCTTGAGGTACAGTGATCAAAACTGAATGAAGTACACAAAATGGGCTGTAAACTTGGTTCTGTCCAACTGAAGCAACACCTTGTAGATATTTATATTCTAGTTCCCTTCAGATAAAGACCAACAAATCTCTTATCCATTTGACTGTATTTTTTTACCTTTCTTCTAACTCTTTGAGTTCCCTAAATTCTTCGTTTCTTGGATCCAAAGTGAATCACCTCACATTTTGCTATAATGAACAATTTGGCTCACCTATATTGACTCTTTTTCATTTTTAAATTCCTGCTCCAATTTACATAAAATATTATGCATCCTGGCTTAATGTCATCTGCAAACTTGCTAGCCCTTCATCCAAGTCATTGATAAATATGGGGGAAAAGCTAACACTTCAATATAGATTATTATTTGTCACATCCTGCCAAACAGATTGTTCCCATTATCTCACTCTCTGTCTCCTACCAAGATGTCATAAGGTTACCTCCATTTTTGAGCACATTGCATTGTGAAATGTTGAATTATCAGACTTCTCAGGGGACCTAATATTGATAGAATAGCATGCATGATTGATACAAAAGAACCGGTAGATGTGGTGCACTTGGAATTCCAAAATGCATTTGGCAAGTTGTCACATCAAAGGTTACAGCACAAGATAAATACACATTTGTAAGAGGTAAGACACTAGTATAGATAAAAGTTTGGATAACAAACAGAAGGTAGAGAATATAGATAAGTGAAGCTTTCTCGGATTGGGAACCTACAATGATTGGAGTGCCACAGGATTTAGTGCTGGTATTTGCAATTTATATCCATGATGTTGATAAAGGGACTAAATTTGCGGATGACACCAAAGTTAATTTGGAAATACAGTCATAAAGGGATAGAGTTTTTGTAACATGGAAAGAGGCCCTTTGGCCCACCATGTCTATGCTGGTCATCAAGACCTATCTATTTCAATCCCATTTCCCAGCACTTGGCCGCTAGCCTTGTATGATATGGCATTTCAAATGATAATGGCTCCAGACCCATAGCAAAGTGATTGATTCTAAAATGTCCTAGCAAGCTAGTCAGTCGAATGGCAGCTAAAGATGGGCCAGTGATGTCCCTATCCCACAAAAGAATAATGGGATAAAACAATGTCTCCTTGATTTTTCCAGATTCAATAGGAGGATCATCAAAAAAAAACTGCTCATATCTTTCTTTTCAAACGTAAACTAAGGGAACGTTTCGCTGAGCATCTCAGCCAGGCCTGCAGGGGCTGACCGGACCTCCCAGTCACCGCCCATTTAATTCCCTTTCCCACTCCCTTTCTGACACGACCATCCTTGGCCTCCTCCATTGCCACAATAAATCAAATTGGAGGATCAAACACTTCATCTTCCACCTGGGCAAGGACTCACATTGAGTTCTCCAATTTCAAATAACCTCCCTTCCCAACCCCTGACTTCCTTCCCATCCCCTTCCCCCTTCCATTCCTCTCAGCCACCTACCAGATCCATCCCTCTCATTGACCAACCAGGTCATACCCTCTACCTGCCTTCACCTACCCCCACCTCACCACACTGCCCCACTCCCTTTATCTGCAGATCCCTTTATACCCACCCCCAGTCCTGAAGAAAGGTTTCACCCGAAATGTTGACTTCTCCATCTCCTGATGCTGCCTGGCTTGCTGTGTTCTTCCAGCCTTCTGTTTGTCTACCCAGTATCTTTCTTGAAGCCAGCTTCACAAATATTAAGGCAATTAAACTTGACAAACTGGGAAACTTATCTGAATAGCTAAAAGATATGTTCTTCATTAAGCCCTGCTTGCTCAACTGTCAAATGACAAGCATGTTGGGACGGCTAAAGAAAATGCACCACAGACACTTTGAAGCTCTCCTTGAAATGGAGCTGATTTGACATGAATGACCAGGAGGAACATTTTTCAGAGTATGCAAGATATTGTGCATCATACTTTATGTTCAAATGCTTTAACAATGAGACAGAGTGGTGCAGAGAAGGAAAGAAAATGAAGCAAATCCTGCTTCACTATCTCATCAGTTATCCTAATCCATGTGCCCAGAGGTCTCTAGATTGAGAATCAGTCTGTTCAGTTACACTAAGATCTACATGACAAACTTGTGTCTCTAAGTAGATGTAATCCTCAAATTGAGACAGCAGAAGATAAATAAGAAAAGATTAATAGAGGTGTTAAAAATTTAAGGATTTTGATACAGTAAATGAGGAGAAACTGCTTTCACTAACAAAAAAATGCTCACACCATTTAAATCAGGTTGAGCTTGCTTCCAGAACAGAAATAGACAGGCAGTCAGTAAACTGAGGACAGTCAAGTGACTAAGGTGTTCTAGTACAGGGTATGATGGTGTCTAAGCTGTCAGTTGGATTTCACAGTGAACTGAGAAATGAACTATGTAATTTGCTTAATTCCTGCAATGCTGAAAAGATATCTTTTATTGTGAGCTGATTGCAAGTGTAAGGCTTCACTTGACTCATTGAGATAAACAGGATGGAAACAATTCTTGTTTAATGTCTTTATTTGAAAGGCCACAGTCCCACACTACAGTCCGATAAAATCTGTAGATAGCATTTTCCATGAATTATCAAAGAGAGTGTCCAGGGAGGCACCTCTTGACAAGGGAGCTCAGCAGATGGAAAAAGATTTATCTGAACTTTGTTCTTGTTTGCTATAAGAATTACAGTTGTGTAACAAGAAACCTTACGCCCACGACTAAAACGCATGAGTGGCCAGAACTAAAGATACAATCACTGCAAAAGAGATGAACTTCAGAGAATCAGAAACAATAATTTACACAAAGTATGCCTGCTTTAGCGAACTCTGGTAAAACAACACTTAATTTTGATTTCACAAGGTGTTTAGTAATTTATAACACCTGGTATCAAACATTCCCTGTAATAATTCATAATAAAGGTTCAAGCTGAATTTTTAAAAATGCTATTTTGATATCAACAGACAATAATGAGAGGCTTTATAGGACCCAGCATTAAAATCCAATCCCTTCAAATGTAAATTAGATTGCATTTTGAAAGCACTACTTTGCAGCACTTGTTTCAAATAATTAATACTTAAATAAAACAGTGGACCTAAAATGTTTGATCAGTAAAAACAAGTGAATTTATTTTCTAATTTGAGAAAATTAGTTAACATGCAAATAATACTTTGTGTCAACAAAATTGGGCAGAACATCATATCAATTCCCAGAGTTCCATCACACTTTCTGGCTTAATCTGCATCCACCTGCCAATTTAGTACCTTCAGTGTACTTCCAAATGCAAGTTCCCTACATTTGTACTGACTAATATAAATTAAGATTAGTAAAGCACAGAGGAATTATGGAATTATAGAAATTTTCAATAGTGAAAGAAGACATTCAGTCCATCATGTCTTCATTGACCAAAAAGTAGCCTTCTTACCTAATCCATATTTTCTGTTATTTGTCTCTAGCTTTGTCAGTAATGACACCTCAAACACATAAACAAATGTGTTTTAAATGTCATGAGAATTGCTGCTTCTACCATTGTTTCAGGTACTGATTTCCACATTTCCATCATCCTTTTGATGAAAGAATTCCACCTTGAAATCACCATTGATTCTCCGACTTCATGCCCTAAACCTACACCTGTTGGCTCTGGACCCTCTCAGGCAATGGTAATGGGCTGTTTGTAGCCACTCTAGACCCCTCAAATTTTATATAATTTGATTAAATCTCTCCTCAGATTGCTCTGCTTGAAAAGAAACCGCAATAACAAATCTGATCTTACCTCATAACTAAAATTCTTCAATCCAGCCCAAAAGCTTGTAAATCTCCCTTGTAATCTATCTAGTACAGTTATATTTTTCTTACAGTACAGTGACCAGACAGTCCAAAACTGTTGTCTAACAAATTGTACAGTCACAGCATAACTTGCCATCTTGCAAATTCCATGCTTCGGCTAATAAAGGAAAATATCCCGTATGCCTTTTTGACCACATTATGTATCTGTCCATGGATCTGTGGACATGCACTTTAAGTTCCCTCTGTTCCTCTACACTTTCGATAGCCAACTATTCACTGTACCTGTTTTGTTAGCCTTCCCCAAATGCATCATGTCATAAATCCCCACGTTAAACTCAATTTACCGAATGCCACCATCTGTCTAGTTAATTGATGTCTCAATGCAATCTACAGTTCTTTTTAATTATCAGCCACACGCCCCCAATTTTTTAATAGTCTGCAGGTTGTTAATTATATACCCTGCATTTAACTTTAAGACATACATTAAAGCACTAAATGAACAGAATGAAGGTGGGGAGAGGTGATGGCTTAGTAGCATTATCACTAGACTATTAATCCAGAAATCAGATTAGAGTGGTGCTGGAAAAGCACAGCAGGTCAGGCAGCATCCGAGGAGCAAGAAAATCGACGTTTCGGGCAAAAGCCTTTCATCAGGTTTGAATCCTGCGTCAGCAGATGGTGGAATTCAAATCCGACTAAAAGATCTGGAATTCGGAGTCTAATTATGACCATTGCGAATGTTGGAGAAATACCCATCTGGTTCACTAATGTCCTTGAGAGAAGGAAATCTGGTCTCCTTACCAGTTCTAGTCTATATATGACTCTGGAACCACAGAAATGTGGCTGATTCTTAACCACCCACTGGGCTATTAGAGATGGACAATGAATGCTGGCCCAGTCAGCAACACCTGTGTCCGATGAATGAAAATAAACAAACTATGTGGAGCCACACTAGAAATAACCATCCAATCACATAAACATCCAGATAATTTTATGCCCGACTTTCCATTTTGTCTTGAATCTCATGGGTTCTTTGCTTTGTGACCAATTTCCTTTGATGGTGGGCAGCACGGTGGCTAGCACTGCTGCCTCACAGCACCAGAGACCTGGGTTCAATTCCCGCCTCAGGCGACTGACTGTGTGGAGTTTGCACATTCTCCCAGTGTCTGTGTAGGTTTCCTTCAGGTGCTCCGGTTTCCTCCCACAGTCCAAAGATGTGTAGGCCAGGTGAACTGGCCATGCTAAATTGCCTGTAGTGTTAGGTAAGGGGTAAATGTAGGTGTATGGGTGGGTTGCGCTTCGGCGGGTCGGTGTGGACTTGTTGGGCCAAAGGTCTGTTTCCACACTGTAATGTAACCTAATCTAATCAAAGGTCTGGTTGAAATCCCTGCAGACTACATCAAATGTATTCTTCGTAGCAAGCTTCCTTATTATTTCCTTTCAAAATTTCAATCTTATTAGTCAGCCCTGGCCCTCCCTTTTTAGATCTGTGCTGTCTGATTAATTCATATGTTTCTAAATGACGACGATGTCTCAAGTCCCTCAGAACTTTTTACAATAGTTTTCCCATTAGCTGCACTCAAATTTACATTGTACATTATAGCACAAAATGAACAGAACCATGAGTGGGGGAGGATATTTGTGCTGCAGCTAATTGTACTATAATTATCCCCTCTTTTCTCTTCTCCCTTTTTAGAGAGTGATACAATGCTGGCTAGTTACAGTACATGTAGACTGAGGCAGTTGGAAAATGATAGGCAGATCTCTACTATTTATTCTCATATTCCCTTTACTACTCCATGAGACATTCCATCTGGACCTAGATATTTAACCACTTTCAAAGATGATAAACAGCTCAAAACATCCTCTCTCACACTGTTAACTTAATATTTCACACTTGTCTTTCTGGTCTGCAGTATCTTTATTGACAGCTCTAGTGATACAATTTGCCAGGGCATTAGTCCCAGCGTGGTTCATTATCCTGGTGAGTCAGATAACTACTGTTGCTGTTAGGGCTTTAAATTAATTAGTTTGCTCCCTTGGTAGGAGAAACAGAGTATTTCTTAAATGGTACGAGGCTGGAAAATTGTGGGGGGGGTGGGGGGGGGGTTGCGTTGCTTTAATGGTACAGTGGCAGTGCTTCTGCCTCTGAGTCAGGAAAACTGGGTTTAAATCCCACCTGCTCCAGAGTTGTTATAATGTCTCTGAATGTTTTCCTAATCAACCTGTTCAAAGAGAATAGTTACTTTTTTTTAAAGGAGGAGGCTGGATTTCCAAACACAGCAAATAGGTCAATAGGTCACTGAAAGCTGAGGATGGTGCAGCAAGCTATTAGGATGACTAATGGAATATTAGTCTTGATCACAAGAGAATTTGAGTACAGGAGTAGAGAAATCTTGCTTCACTTGTGTAGAAGCTGGGTGAGGCTGCACCAGAGTCCTGTGTGTAGTTTTTGTCTCCTCATCTCAGGAAGGGTATCATTGCCATAGATGGAGTGCAACAACCGGACTTGTTCCTGGGTTGGCAGGACTGTCCAATGAAGACAAGTTGGGCAAACTGTATCTGTATTCTCTAGACTTTTGAGGAATGAGAGGTGACCCATTTGAAACCTACACATACTTAAAGGAATATACAGCATAAATATAGATAAAATGTTGCCCCTCACTGGGGAACGTAGAACCAGGGGCGCAACTTTAAAATAAGAGGGATGTCTCTTAGGATCAAAATGAGATTTCTTTTTCACTTAGAGGTTTATGAATCTATGGAATTCCCCAGAGCACTGTGGGAACTGAATCTTTGAATATGTTCAGCCATAATCATACTATATAGCAGAGTAGGCTTAAGGGGCTGAATTGCCTACTCCTGCTCTTGTTTCTTATGTTCTTATGTTAGTTCAGAGTAGAGATTGATAGATTTTTTATTAAATTGTTAAAGGATAGTGTAGGTCAAAGGCACTGAAATGGATGCCAGCCATAATCGTATTAAATAACACATCAGTCTCGACAGGTTAAATGGCTTACTTCTGTTCTTATGTCCATTTTAGGACACACCAAAATATAAGTTAACAAAGCAAAGTTGAGTCTGGTACAATGAATACAAAAGCAAATCAGTGCCTTGTGTTACCAAAGAGATCTTTTTTCTTGTTACAAACCCTATAGCTCTTGAATGCAAATCTATTAAACAAAACTTCTTGACTTTCAAGAAACGTTAATTATTTTGGACAAATATTCAACTTCTAAAACAAATATAAATGATTACTCTCCTATTGCTTTAATATCTAACTGTTTTTTCTGTTCCCTCAGAGATTAAGTGGTGAAGCTATTTCACACAATAGATTAAAGTTAGTCTATCTTGCTATGACAGCATGCATGCTTGATTTCACTGCTGCTAGACAGTGGTGGGGAGGAAAGGAGGTGAGTGTGCATGTTAAAAAAATCTCAGTCAGATTCCTGTAGTCAATGGAGTGATCCTTATTGGAACGAGACAGGATCAGAAATCAGGTGAACACTGGATTGAACTCTGCAGAAATCGCTGCGACAGAGGAGATAATCAGCAGGCACTCACTGTTCAAGCTCACACATTAAGAACTGGCACATGGGACAGGTTGCCATTGCTGACACACTATAAACTCAACTTCCAGTGAGGGGCACTAAATAAGAGCATTCCAAAAAAAAGAAAAGCAAATTTGCTGAGCTCTGTTCTCTACATTGGCCATTGCAGTTTCTGGTTTTACTCAAATTGTACTGTTGGCAACCTTCCAATCTTGGAATGTAAAATGGTGCATGTCCTGAAAGAGATCTGAGGTCAATAAGGTTCAACAATCCAATTACTCCTTTTATAATGAAACTTGCTTCATGTTGCTGTAATAATCTGAAATGAGCTGTAATCATGCACTTAATTTTCTGTAACCATTTTTTCGTAGATTCTCTAAGCCCTATTAAAATCATTTGGATAATAACTTTTTCACTATTTAAACTAGACTTACAGAGAGATTATCCGTTCTAATCATTTACTAGTTAGAATAGAATTAAAAGCTTGCTTTTATCTTAATCATAGTAAGCTCATTTTCTTAAGTCATTTACTGACAATGTATTTTGCACAGCACCAGTTTAGAAAAGACTTGACTACAAGAAGAATATCATCAACATTTTTGTGTTAAATCTATGTGCAGTAATTCATATATATGTCTTTTCTATATATCTAATGCTTATGATGAACACTCCACAATGGCAGTAATTCACTGCTCCAAAGTGAATTAACTATTGTTTCTAAGCACGTCACAGTTGTTCATCACTTTAGTTTAATTGTTTCACTTGCTTAATTTTTCTTTGCCAAAACTTGTAAATATAGCATTCCATTCAAGGCAATATAGTCAGAGAAAGGATCTTTGGTCCACTGAGCCAACTCCTGTTACAGACTATGTGTCCCCATTTACTTCATGTTATCAATGCTCTGACCAACAAAAGGATGCAGGTGAAACTCCAGAACATCAGAGGGCAGCATAGTGGCTCTGTGGTTAGCACTGCTGCCTCGCAGTTTGATTCTAGCCTCACTATATGTGTGGAGTTTGCATGTTCTCCCCGTGTCTGAATAGGTTTCCTGCAGGTGCTCTGGTTTCCTCCCACAATCCAAAGATGTGCAGGGTAGGTGAATTACCCAAGCTAAATTGCCCAGTATTCAGGGACGTGTAAGTTACGTGCATTAGTTAGAGGTAAATGTAGGGGAATGGGTCTGGCGGGTTATATTTTGGAGGGTCAACGTGAATTTTTTGGGCCAAATGGCCTGTCCCTACACTGTAGGGATTCTATGATCTACCTTTTTACAAATCACCACTATTTCATTCCTGCAACTTACTCTCCCACAGCTGATAATACCTTGACCGCTTACTATTTGTTCAATTTCTGTCATTTTAGTTTACAATGCCTGTGAATGATATTACTGTATTTTAAGTGGGCTGATCTAAATATCTATGATAAAATTAACCAACCAGCATTTAATTGCCCAGTTACATTAGCATGGAGTTTGTTTGCTAACTCCAGAGCACAGATTAAAAAAAAAGAATCGTAGATGCTGGAAATCAGAAATTAAACAGAAATTGCTAGAGAAACTCAGCAAGTCTGGCAGCATCTGTGGGGAGAAAGCACAGCTAACATTTCAGGTCCAATGATCCTTCCTCAGAACTGCTTTTCACTCGGAAAGTTTTGGAAGATACAGTACAGCATACTGAAGATGGGCTAGAGGAGGAGTGGAAGAGTAAGCAATAGATGGAGATGGAGGCAAGAGAGAGGAAAACAACAGTTGGATGGACAAAGCAATGGGCAAAGGTCAGCCTGGGAGAATCAATAGCTGCTAATGGGGACAATTAGTAACTGACAGTATGTTAGTTGTGGTAACACCCCATGTGATGACAAGGCCTGGTGTGTGGAGGTTGGGGTAAAGACAGGGAAGGAGGTGTTCAGTCTCAAACTATTGAAACAAAAATAGAACTTGCTGGAAAAGCTCAGCAGGTGAAGCAGCATCTATGGAAAGAAATCAGAGTTAATGCTTTGGGTCGAATGACTTTTCCTAAAATTGTTGAACTCTATATTGAGATCGGAAGGCTGCAAGCTTCCCAAGCAGAAAGTGAGGTGCTTTTCCAGCTTGTGCTGAGCTTTGCTGAAGCCTTGCAGCAAGCCTGAGACAGAGATGTTTGTCAAGGGACAAGGTGGTGTATTGAAGTGGCAGGCAACTGGAAACTTGGTGTCACTTTGTGTAAACAGTACATAGGTGTTTTGCAAAGGGGTTGGCCAGTCTGCATTTCATCTCCCCAATGTAGGGGAGACCACATCGTGAGCAGTGATAGAAATACAGATGATTATTTAAAGAAAGAATGTACAAGGTTCTAGGGAAGTTTATTTGGAAAGCTGGCACAGTCATGATGGGCTGAATGTCCTTTTGCCCTGACTCAAGCCACATCTATTAATCTTTCCGAGTATTGGTTCAGTCTCAAGTTCACCATTAGTGGCAGGACCGTGAGCCATATACTGTACACTTCCAGACTTAAGTTTCAACATTAAGTTGTATAGCACAAAAACAAACGCTTCAGTCCAACCAGTTCATGCCAAACATAATCCCAAACTAAACTAGTCCCACCTCTCTGCTACTGGCCCATTTCCCTCCAAACCTTTCCTATTCATATACTTGTCTAACTGTCTTTTGAACATTGTCATTGAGCAAGTCTTGCTTTCCATGATCCAGTGTATTAAAAAATATTTTAAAAACCTTTCACTTTGACGATTCTGTGGTCACCTACCCATAGTTATCTATCTTGAACAAGATACATGGCTGCAATCACATTGGGTTACTTGCTTTGTTAAAAATACTGCATGAGTGCAAGTCATGAATAATGTGGAATAAAAGAATAATTTACATTTATATATCATCTTTCCTGATCACAATATTCCCAAAGAATTTGGCAGGATATGAAATGCTTTGGAAGTGTAGTCACTATTATAATGAAGAAATGGCTCTTGAATAGTTAATAATTGCATCTAATTTTGGTCACATTTACCACCCATTTCGCTAGTTCAGAGGATGATCTTGATATACATGTTTTTTTTTAATTTATAAGGAGATTTGGGGAATTGGAAAGACAAAACTGTTTAGAAAGCTCAACTGGCAAGAATCTCTTTGAATGATCTCAGCCCCAAGTTTCCGGCCTTCTCACCATATCCTATTCCCTATCTCTCTAAATTAAAATGCATCTCCATAACATTGTTCAGCAGCAGGATCTGTTTTATTAGCAAGTCATAAAGTGTAAAAAAAATTAAAGGTTGCCGAGCAGATTTGCTACTTGGAGCAGTGCCACAGCACTGGAATTCTTCTCAATGAATCACAGGAGAATGTCTTCATGTCAGAATAGTTAATGTCCCTGCAAAGGAGGTTGTGAAAACAAGCAGATTTGAATTATGCAATTTCTGAGAAGCCGATTCAATTAGTGATGCACTAATTTTGAAGAAAAACAGATAATCTCCCTGTTTTCAGGGGGAAGAGGAATGTCAGCGTTCTCTAATATCCTGGCAAAGCTAGCACAGTTACTTTGAGAGAATAAGATTGATTTTTCTACTTCAAAATGATCTTATCTAAAGATTATTAGGGAATGAAAGTATTAACATTTTAATTATAAATGTCTATTTCCTTCAATATTAATTTCTCGGTAACAGTGTTCCCCAGCCCACTTAATTTTAACTCTCCAAGTCTTGGTTCCATGATATGGTTTATTCTTCATTTCCACACTAACCCTAAACAGGTCCATCTACTCCAGTTGATTAGTTTCTCCTTACAAACAGTCACACTCCTAACAGCTGTAAGAGATCCCAAGTGAAGTGAATGTAGGCTCAATCCAATTCTGAGCCCCACAAGCCTGCAGAAATGAACAGTGCATAGAAATAAAATAAGTTTGTTTGTGAGCTAGCTGGAATCTAAGAATAGATGTTACAGTAATATGATGACTGCTGAGATGTCAGTTATGACTATAATTGTTTTACAAGGTTTCTGTGCAATAGTACAAATTAAAATACCCTTATCTAAGTATATCATCTTTCAGAGTTGCTGTACTGAAACACAAAAGGAGGAATTTTGCAATTGGCCAATTGTTCAAAACGTCAGTCATCTTCACTGTTCATTAAGTTTTTTTTTGATTTTCGGTTCCAGTGAAGTCATTGGGAATGAGAATGAGGTGATGAATTTAGTAGCGGGTAGCTGAGCTGACCAATACCACATCTTTTACTGTCTCATCTCAAGTAAAAGTAATTACTGCCTCTATTACATATTATTAATACGCCATAACTTATACCTTTTGATCGTGGCAGATTCTGTCTTTCGCCTCCTGGATGTACTAACATGTTTTCTGTGGTCCCTGCAGGAGAGGACAGTACTGCAAGACAACCCTTCTGGTTCTTGTCAGATTAAAAAAAATTATCAAAGTACATCCTCCATGTTTTGTACATATTTACCTCTGTGACTTGTAGAGTAAATTGGGTTTCCTGATTATAATAAACCTGATTCTTTCATTGTTGTTTACTAACAAGAATCTCATCTCAACACTTGGTTGGAAAATTGATCTTTTTGACAATGAGAAATACGTTTTTGGAATTCTTACATGGTTTTCCCAAACCTTTCAGCACAGTCCATATTGCTCAGGGGCTGTGAAAATTCTACCGAATATTTCTTCTTCCCATTGAGGTTGACGAAATGATATGCATTTACATACTATCTTATTTTGTCCACTGTCAGACTTTTGCATTCCAGAGATGGCTTTGTCAGCAGATAGAGCAAATGGTGACTCTGTTCTTGTTTAAAAGGAAATTAGGCTCTGAAAAAAAAGAAAGTTTATATCTATGTAGCACTTTTCACCAGCACCAGTATTCTCAAATTGATTGATTTATTAATTTATTTATTGTCACGTGTGTGAAAGTATAGTAAAAAGCTTTGATTACAAGCAGTACAGGCAGATCATAGTAAGCAAGGATGTACAGAACAAAAGATTTAAATGGAGGCATACAAGTAACATTGCACAGGGTGTACAAGAGAGATCAACATTAGCAAGATCAGCATTATTTGAGGCTTGAAATTCAATAGTCTAACAATGTTTAAATTGCTCTTAAAGTATAGATTCTGTTCGAAATGTGGCAGCCAATCTACAAATAGCAAGCTCCCATAAACAGCACTGCAATAATGACTCGATGATGTGTCATGATGAAGCTGATACATATCGGATGCCAATATCCGAGAACGTCATGTGTACAGATAAATCTGTTTTTATGATCTTGACTGAGGGAGAAGTATGGGTCAGAACATTCGAGATAGCTCTCCTGTTCTTCTCCAAAAACGACTTCACTGCACTGGAGTGTCAGCTTTGATTCTTCCACTTATGCTTATAGCAGGACTTAGACCAGAAACTTCATAACTCTTAGGCAGAATGCTACCAACTGAGCAACAACTGACACCAGACAGTATTTGCTTAAGCGCAAGCTCTGTCCTTTTCTATACATGGTGTCATTTGATTGTTTTTATATCCATATTAATGTATACGTGATGCTTTAATTTATTGACTCATGCAAAAGATTACACTCCCAGATATTGTAGCGTGCCTCAATATTCTTAAAAAGGGCCAGACCTAAGTTATGTGATCACATCTACAGTCAGACTTGGAACTCACCAACCTCTAAGAAGAGGAATATCAAGAGCTTGAAGCGTTAACTTTGTTTCTCTCTTCACCGATGCCACCAGAACTGCTGAGGTTCTCCAGCAGTTAGCAAGTTGACATGAATATTAGATTAGATTACTGGACTGTTGTTGAATAGGAAATAAGCCAAAGCACTGAACTACTTTTAAGTGTAATCAATTGATTAGAAATAAAAGGCCAAATAGACAGTTCTTCAACCATGACGTAATCATTTTGCATCACTGATCCCCAGATTATGTTGTCTCACTCATCACTTTCTGTGTACTGTATTGTTACTGCAGGGAGTTTACATTTTAGGTTGGATTAGCTTTGCTTTGGATTGCACTACTGAGTAATGAATTAATCTATTTTCTATATGATCGTGAATAGTTCAGTGTGCTCCTTTATTTATTTGTTAAATGGCATTGAACATCTGTGCACATTGCATGTGTATGGTTGTGCCTGTATTGCGTATTTGGCACAGCTTAGTGAATTCACGAAGCTTGTTTAGTGATTTCAATGTATTCAAATACCTTGTTCAAAAATAAATAACTCCTTTCTGAGGAGTTGAAAAGTGGACTGGCTATGACATTAGACAGATTTGTTTGTTTTACCGAGGTGTTGAAGCCAAAGGTTTTACCAGGAGAATTTTAAATTCTTAGCTGTCAAATGCTTTCTTGTTTTTTAACCTCCAACATGAACTGATCTGTGATGTAAGCGGCACTGACACGTAAGCAATTAACAATCTACATACCTCAACGGTTTAATTCCAGAGTTCATGGAAATTGTTATCAGGTGAAAGTGAACTACAACTAACTTCTCACATTGCACAGAGAGCAAACATCAGAATACTATTCATTAGCTGTTTTTCATGGAGGTATTAAATTGAGACTTCTACTGTATTATATGGTCAGTACATCAGTACTCTTTTTAAAGGCATTCTCATGTTATCACCACAGTATCATGGCACGTCTGAAGTATAAAGGTCTCAGATGCTATCTTACTGAGTATCACTTGAAACATGACACACTACTAGAAATATGTTTTCTGTAACTGAGTAGTTTAATACTAGCCCAAACAGTTGTTTGTCTGTGCATGTAGTATTTGTACATAATAGCTAATGGTAATAAATATATGTTGGATTTTTCAGTACCACTTTTTACGGCCTAGTTTTTTGTGTTGTTTGTGACTATCTGATGTGGCGATGCTGTGTAATGTGCTCTACTGCACTAAACGTGCATCATAATGACACTAACCTTTAAGGGCAGCTACCATAATTTCAGGAAAAAAATCTTAAATTTGGATTCATACATTTGTAATGGGAAAATCATACCTAACGTAATTATTCTCAGAGGATGGTACAAAGAAGGTGGATAGCAGAATATTGACAGATGTTACTTATGCGGATATCAAAGTAGCAAAACTGGCAGCAAAGGAAATTAGAGATAAAAAAATTGCAGATGCTGGAATCCAAACTAGACATACAAGAGCTTGGAAGAACACAGCAAGCCAGGCAGCATCAGAAGATGGAGAAGTCAATCTTTTGGATATTAACCTGAAAAAGGGTTAATATACCTGAAAGATTGACTTCTCCTCTCTTGATGCTGCCTGGCAAATGAAACTAGATGCTATTTTTTAACATGGGTTAGAACTTGATTGAGAAGAACTTTTCATAACAATTTGGACAACGGAATGGGAAGTTGTACAACCAAATCTCTGAATAAGGTAGGAGTCACAAGAGATGGAAGCAGGAAATTCCAAGGGGATCTGACAGATTAAATAGGCAAATTGAGACAAACGGAGACAAAATTGAGACAAAGATGTGTGAAGTCATCCAACTTGAATTCAAGAAGGACATTCAGGATTTTTCTGAAAGTGTGTTAATTTAGATACTGTGGAAGAACAAAGGAATTTCTGAAAGATATTAGGCAGGTACAACATGAAAGCTGACAAAAAGGTTCAAAGAAGGCAAGCCTTTTTTCTCCATGAGGGCTGCAAAAGAGGGGAAATGATATTTCAGTTTGTTCAGAGTTCTTAGGTCCTGTGTTCTGATTTCAGCATCATACTCAGGAAGTGTATATTGGCATGTTGGGGAGTGCAGCTCAGAATCACCATGGCTTTAAAAAATAAAAATAAAGATTTGCATAAATTTGCTTTGGACTCCCTGATTATAAAGGATTAATAGATGATTTACTCAGCATTTAATAATGTTAATCAGATTTGAAAGGGCATTTACAGGCAACATTCCTCTGGTGAAGGAATTCAGAGTCCAGGTACAAAATAAAGATCTGAACTAAGCATTTCAAGAGTAAAATCACAAAGCACTTTGTCACAAAGGGTAGAAACAGTTTGAAATTCTCTGCCCACAAAAGGCTGTGACTGCCTAGTGAATTAAAGCTATTAGACTGTGTTAATAGATGAGGTAGGAATGTGAAGGAATATGAATTAGTGGTGTAAATAGGGTTAGTTCGCTGTAGTCAGTTGGGAACACTCTTACCTCAGAAGGATTCATGTTCCACTTCAACACTTGAACACAATAATCTAAGCCAATGGAAAATGAAATAAAGATCTATGGATGCTGGAGATTTCAAAAAAGATACAGGGCTGACTGGGTGAGCACATTATTTTACTTGCTGAAATTTATGAGGTCTCTATTTTGGGTGGATAGTTTGTAAAGGCAATGGTACAGAGGTCCAGAGAGAAAGGGCCCTAGAATATTTAACATGATTTAATTTTAAGGATAATCTCAGGGTTAAATTTAGGGAGAGGTCATGGAAGGAGAGCTCAAGATTATGTTGTGTCCCTCCTCCTCTACGTGGGATGTCAGGCACCGTTCCAGTGTCTGGGACCAGCAAGGATTTAGGAAGTGTCTCCAGCTGCAGCTACTGGACGCCTGAGTTTTCAAAATGGAGAGATGGCTGGGGACACAGTTAGATGGAGATCCTTCATTTTAATTTAGTTCAGTTTGTGTAAAAGGTGTCTAACTATGTTGATGAGGAAAGTCCGAAAGGTAAGAGCCCATGTGATCCAAGGCAAGTTGGCAAACTGGATCCAAAATCAGCTTGCAAATAGGAGGCAAGGGGAGGTGGCGGAGGGTTGTTTTTGTGATTGGACACCTGTGACCCGAGATGTACCACAGGGACCCTTGCTGTTCATTATAAACATAATGACTTGGATGTGAATATAGAAGGAATAATTAGTAAGTTTGCAGATGACACTGAAGTGGGAGATGGCACGGGGCAGGGTGACACTCGGCACACGGACACACAAGATGGCCACTGAACCACAAGTTGGCCACTTGTCACACAAGATTGTTGGTGGACCACAATATGGAGAGAGACAGCAGAGCAAACACAGATACTGCCTGGGGCCAGCAGAATGCCAGCACAATGCACTCAACCTAGTTGATTAGCTTAAGGTGGGTGGGGGGAGAAAATACACATGAGTAGAGTATATTGCCCGCTGAAGTGTCTGGGTCCAGCCAACATCTTTGATAGAAAGGATGCAAGGACAGGACAACGTACGTTACCAGGGTAAAAACAAGGACTGCAGATGCTGGAAACCAGAGTCTAGATTAGAGTGGTGCTGGAAAAGCACAGCAGGTCAGGCAGCATCCGAGCAGAAAAATCGGCAAAAGCCCTTCATCAGGGATGTACATTACTGGGCACACCTTACTACACTATTCCCCAGTGGGGGACATGTTTGGAGAAGGATAATGACCCGCTCTATCAGTCAGGAGTTCTCTGCTGACTGGCAGGTCCCCACCACTTTGGGGTCATCATTGGGATATGGATTCTTGGGGTTTCTAGTTTTGGGAGGCGCAGCAGGGGTCATCAGTGCTAAAAAACAAAATTACTTTGTATGTGGCCTGACTATCTTAGGCAACAATACTTAAAAGCTCTGGAAGCAATGAATACAGAGTTGGCTGAACTCAGACTCTACACACAGCAGACATGTTATGGGTGGAGTATCAATTATCACAGCAAGGGGGAATTTGTACAATTCTTGGTGACAATTGTATCACCCATGTTATTGATGACTCTTATAATATTACAGAAGTCATCAAGAATATCAGAGACCACTTGGACAATTTTTGACAGGGAGCCACAGACAGTTGGCTAAATTGGTATATCTTGGTGACCCTATTTGGCACAAAGGATAGTTCTCTCCATTGCACTCATGCCAGTATTCTGAGTGGGCCTCAGGTGTTAAAGCTCTGCTGCAAGGCGCTACCGATGAGAACTGTACTAGCAGCGAGTGTCATCACGGAAGAGCCACCAACGAAACTGGCACTCCATTTTACCCCTCAGGAGGAGGAGCTCCTAGAGATGACCTACCTCTACATGTAAATTGGGTGGTCTGCAGGAGATCTCCGAAGTCGCCTACTTGACCACGAAGAGGGGAGTGAAGTGGGAGCTGGCAAGGGGCAGGGTGACACTAGGCACATGGACACACAAGATGGTCACTGAACCAGAAAATGGCCACTTGACACACAAGATGGCCATTGGACCACAATATGGAGAGAGACAGCAGAGCAAACACAGATACTGGCTGGGACCACCAGAATGCCAGCACAACGCACTCACAACCTAGTTGATTAGTTTAAGGTGGATGGGGGAGAGACAATACACATAAGTAGCACATACTGCCCGCCGAAATATCTGGGTCCAGCCAACATCTTTGATAGAAATGCTAACAGTTTGATAGGGACTCAATACAGAGTGATACAGGCTGCAGTAATCGTCCTTTTCAGGAAGACCAATTAGCGCTCATTACTACAACAATGGACAGTGCAGACATTGAAACTGACAATGTCTGCGCTGAAACTGACAATGACCACACTGGAATTGACAATGACTGCATTGAAACTATCAATGATTCTGTAATATTTACAACAAACAAACTATGCTTCAGAGACAATAACCTCATCACTGACCTACTTTTATACATTTTGTGATATAATATCTTGACACGTGCTCTGGGTTGAGAGAAGAATCACAGCTGACCACTGTGCTGTTGGTATCTTGCTCTCGCCCCGGAGCTCCGGAATTCCTTGTATAATAAACTCTGTAATTGAACCCCGACTCTGACTCCAGGGCTGGTGATTTTCCCCACAACAGCACCAAAATTGGTGGACGTTATTGACAGTGAGCAGGATGATGTCAGGCTACAGTTTGATATTAATTAATTGGGCAGAGCAATGACAGATTGAATTTAATCCTGATAAGTGTGATGATGCATTTTGGGAGGTCTAATAAGGCAAGGTCATACACAATGCTAGGAGTACAGAGATGTCCATAGTATGTCCATAGATACTTGAAGGTGTCAGCATGTAGGCAGGTTGGGGAAGGCGGCATACAGATACTTGCTTTCATTGGTCAGGGCACAGAATACAAGAGCAGGGAAGTCTTGTTACCACTTTATAAAACAGATGGACTAGTACATGCAGTTCTGGTCACTTGGAAGGACGTGATGCACTAGAAAGGGTGCAGAGGAGATTCACCAGACAATTTAGTCACCGATTGGAAATAATGATGAAGAGTCAATAGACTTGAAATGTTAACTTTGCTTTCTTCCCACAGATGCTGCCAAATCTGCTGAGTTCCACCAGCAATTTCTGTTTTTGTTTAAGCTTTCTGGCTTTGTGCCTGTACTAAACAACAGGGCAATGCAACTATATTGAGAGTCTGGAATCTCTGGCTGAGGACATGGTCCAAAATGCAAGGCACTGAAAGGCAGGGATGTGAGCTTCCAGGTGGGATTAAAGTGAGTAAAATCTTTCAGGAAGCAAGTGAACAGATCAGAGATACTGCCTGATCTGGTGCATGAACACACTGTATTCTTGCTGCAGTATTTACAGTCTTTGAGAGCAAGCTGAAGTCACCAGGTACCCCCTGGGACTTCCATGCCAAGTTTCTCAGCATTCAGTTTGCTGCCACAGATAGTAGGATAGAAAGCTGCACATTACAAGGCAACGTTGTGTTGCCGGGTTAGAATCTCGCCTCCATGCCCACAACTTATTTACAAGATGGAGTGAGTTGTTTCCGATGTCAAGATAGATGTCACCAGACTTTTGATGTGATTCTGCTACATTTCCCACTGTAACCCACATTATTGTGTCTACAAAGTTGTGCCCTATGACTCTGTTCACACAGCATGTTACGTTGTCGAACAAATCCAGTGAATTAGTCAAATACAATTTCCCTTTCACAAAACCATATTGACTTTTTTCTGATTACAGGAAATTTTTTAAAGTGTCTGCTATAATCTCTATAATAATATATTCTAGCATTTTCCCTATGACAAGTGTTAAGCTACTGACCTGGAATTTCAAGCTTTCTTTGTCTCCAATTTCCCTTAATAGAGTTGTCAGATTCGCCATTTTTCAATCTGATCCTACCTTTCCAGAATATGGGAAATTTTCATCAACAATCTTCTTGTAAGGCCCCACTATGAAGTCCATCAGGATCTGGGAGTTTGTCTGCTTTTAGTTCTAATGATCTGGATTGATATTGGAGGCCGTCTTTGAGTTTTTGTCCAGGGACCCCCATTGAAGGTTGGCTCCACGAACTAAGGACTATCTGTGCTAAAAGGTAAGGCAAGACAGATTAATGTCAGCCTGGTGTCTCTGCCTTTTGGGAGAGGTGGGGTGGTGGCAAATTGCAAAAACACAAGGCACAACAGAGATGCTGTAAGCGTCTGGTGAGTGAGTGCTAAGAGAGCGAGCAAGATGTAGCCTGGTCCAATTTGTGAGCTGAGTGTGCCCCTGAACACTAAGTGTCCTCGCAGCAGCATTTCGATGTGAGTTGCCCTGAAGTACAGTTTTGAAGTGCAGAAGCATCCTGCATGTGGATCAGAGAGGTGTCAGGAGGGTCCTGAGAGGCTGCCCTGATCAATATTCTCTGTAACCTCATCAAAACCACTCCACTAACATGGCTAAATATGAATGACCCTGTAAGAAATCCATGCTGGCTCTGTTTAATTGATCCACATTAGTCCATGTCACTGTTGATTTTGTCATGAATTATTGTTTCTGGAAGTTTCCCAACCAGTGGAGTTAAACTGATTGGCCTGTAATTGCTTGGCTTATTCTTGCAACTTTTTTGAACAAGGGTGCAATGTTTACAACTCACCAATCCTCTGGCACCATTCCTACATCAAAAGAAAACTAAAGAAAGATTACAGCCAATGCCTCCATATTTTAAATTCTGACTTGCCTCAGCATCTTGGATGAATCAGATACAGTCTCAGAGCTCTGTCAAATTGAAGTACAGACAGCCATTCCAATAGCACCACCTTATCAATCTTAAATCGATCTAGTGCCGGAATTTCCTCCTCTGTCAGTGTGGCCTGGGTAGCACCTTCCTCCATTGCAAAGACAGATGCAAAGTATTTCTTTAATATTTAACCATTTTCTCTGTCTCCATGTATACATTCGCTTTTATTCTCATATCAGCCCTACTCATTCTTTTGCCACCTTTTACTATTTGTATGCCTCTAGAAATCTTTGCAATACCTTTTTTACGTTAACTGTTAATCCTTTTAGATATACCCTTTTTTGTGTCCCTTACTTTGATGCTTTATGTACAGCCTGGTCCTCAATTGTACTTTTTACCTCATGTTTGCCATACAAACATCGTTTTTCTTCTTTATCACAATTTCAGCCTTTTTTTGTCATTCAAATATCTCTGGAGTTGTTGGTGCTAATTTCCCTTTTGAGCAAATTTGCTTTGACTTTGGATGAACATTCTCTTCTTTGAAGGTAGCCCAGTATTCAGCCAACATTTTTCTCGCTTTTTTTATTTGATCCAGATCCATTCATATCCCCACTGAAGTTGTTCTAATCTCAATGATTTTTTTTTTTCAATACCCTTTTGTATTGTCAACCTATGCTCATTATATTCCTATCCCTAGTTGCCCTTGAGAAGGTGGTGGTGAGCTAACCTTCTGAACATCTGCAGTCAAAACATCTGTAGGTAGACTCACAAAGCTGTTAGAGAGGGAATTCCAGGATTTTTACCAAAGAATACTGAAGGAACAGTGATATAAATTCAAATCATCATGGCGAGTGGCTTAGAGGGGAACTTGCAGGTGGTGGTGTTCCCATGTAGCTTTTCGCCATCCTTCTCAATGGTAATGATAGTGGTCGTAGGTTTGAAAGGTACTGCATAAGGATCTTTGACAGATTTCTGCAGTGCATCTTATAAACACTACACACTGCAGCTTCTGTACATCATTGATGGAGGGAGTGGATGTGATGCCAATTACGTGGGCTGCTTTGTCCTAAATAGTGTCATTCTGGTTGAATTTGGTTGGAGCTACACCCATCCAGGCAAGTGAGAAGTATTCCATCCCATGCTGACTTACGCTTTGTAAATGGTGGACAGGTCTTGGGGAGTTCTCAAGTCATAGAGTGTACAGCACAGAAACAGACAATTCAGTCTAGCTTGTTCATGCCGACCAGATATCCTAAACTGATCTAGTCCCATTTGCTAGCATTTGGCCCATATCCCTCGTATCCCTTCCCACCTATGTATGCACCCAGATGTCTTTTAAATGCAGTAATTGTACCCATTTCTACCACTTCCTCTGGCAGCTTGTTCCATACTTGCACCACCCTCTGCATGAAAATAGTGCCCCTCGGTCCCTTTTAAATCTTCCCACTCACTTTAAATCTATGCCCTCTAGTTTCCGACTCCCCTACTCCAAGAAAAAGACCTTGGCTACTTATCCTATCCATGCCCCTCATGATTTTAAACACCTCTATCAGGTCATCCCTCAGCCTCTGACACTCCAAGGAAAATAGCCTCCACTATTCAGTCTCTCTCTATAGCTCAAATCCTACAATCCTGGCAAAATCCTTGCAAATCTTTTCTGAACCCTCTCAAGGTTAACAACACCTTTCCTGTTGCAGAGAGACCAGAACTGAAAGCAGTATTATAAAAGTGGCCTAACCAATGTCCTGTACAGCCGCAATATGATATTCCAACTTCTATACTCAAGGCACTGACCAAAGAAGGTAAGCATGCCAAATGCCTTCTTCACCACCCTTTATACCTGTAACTCCACTTTGAAGGGACTATGCACCTGCACCCCTCAGTCTCTTTTTTCGGCAACACTCCCCAGTGTACTATCATTAACTGTGCAAGTCCTGCCCTGATTTGCCTAAACAAAATGCAACACCTCATATTTACCTAAATTAAACTCCTTGGTCCAATGGCCCATCTGATCAAGGTCCCATTGTATTCCAAGATAACCTTCTTCCCTAACCAATACACCACAATTCTGTCATCTGCAAATTTATTCACATACAAATCATTTACATAAATGATAAAAAACAGTTGACCCACCATTGATCCTTGTGGCACACCACTGGTCACATCCTTCCAGTCTGAAAAACAATCCATCACCACTGCCCTCAGTCTCCTACCTTCAAGCCAATTTTGTATCCAACTGGCTAGCTCCCACTGGATTCCATGTGACCTAACCTTGCTAATCAGTGGACCATACAGTACCTTGTTGAACACTTTGCTGAAGTCCATTTAGACAATGCCTACCAATCTGCCTTCATCTTTTTTTTGGTCATGTCTTCAAAAACCATTTGTGAGACAATTTCCCTCTCACAAAGCCACAATGATTGTCCCTAATTAGTCTTCACCTTTCCAAATGCATATAAATCCTATCCCTCAGAATCCCTTCCAACAACTTACCCACCACTGACATCAGGCTCACCGGTCTATAGTTCCCTGGTTTTTCTTTACTAATATTCTTAAATGATAGCGTCTTCCAGCTGAGCAAGGGGCCCAGCAATCTCTTCCTTAGCTTCACAAAGTTCTGGGATACACCTGATCAGATCTTGGGGAGTTTTTCATCTTTATGCGTGTTAAGACATCCAGTACCTCCTCTTGTGTGTCAGAAGAGTTAATCGCTGCAGGATTTCTAGACACTGACCTGCTCTTGTAGCCACCATATTTATTTGGCTAGTCCAGTTCGATTTTTTTTTCATTGGACTGAAAACATAATGCTGTAGAAAGTTTGCCTCAATGCACACTACAAACATTTGTTCCTTTCTGCTATTTATACGACATTCTCTTACGCCAGTATTGGTAATGTCAATATGCTATTTCTTCATTACATAGAAATCCTGTGCTTTGATTTTTGATAGCATTTCCATCCAAAAATGGGGAGGAACTTGGCTCTATCGTGTCTGGTGTCACATAGCACATTCTTCTTGTTCAGCCCAGACTCTACCAGAGCATTTTCCCGTTCACTGAAAGCACTTACTGGCCAAAGTGACTCCGTTTAAATTTACAAGGAAGTTATTCGACACACATCCTCACTCACCCCTCTTAAGCTTCACATCTGCAGAGCAATAAGTCTAGTCTGCTGGACTGTAATAAAAATCTTTTCTGGCTCTGTTGCGTGTAAAAATAAAGTACAAAAACATTCGGTCATTTTTGAAATGTGACGACTTATACGATCAGATTGTGATCTTTAGTTCTTTCCCCAAGTCCTGGCTACAAGCTTTAACCATTTTCCAGTTGAAATATGAAGGTTAGCTTTCAAATCTTTAATCATTCTTGTGGGAAACAGTCTTACATCATGTGATTTCTGTTCACTTCACTTGAGTCAATCCTAAATTCTCATATAAGCTCTCCCATCTTGAATAAATCATTCTTATCTCAAAACAAAATGAGCAGGTCCTTATTTGAAGTTTCATATTTTATTTATGCTCTTATAATTACCTCTTTCAAACTACAAAGAGGATGAACATTGTCTCTATATGCATTTGGTCTCGTCAAGTCCAAAAACCATGACAACAGACTAGCAAACTGTGAATAATGTGTTTGAAGCCTATTCATGTCAATAGAGCACTTTGTAAAGAGTTCAAGTGTGTTAAGTGTCTGGTCAAATATCAGAGAGAAAGGAAGAGAACATGACTGTGTCAGGAATAAACAGAAGGGACTGTGCCAGAATGAGAGAGCAAGGCAGCAACAAGGAAAGAAAATACTGAATTCAGAAAGAGGGATAGAGGACTGTCAGCAGACGAGGAGACTTAAAAAGAAAACACATGCAAATTATAAACTATGATTGTGAAAGACAGGAAATGTGAGCAGGAAATAGACATTGACCAATATTGTTTTAGTTACAAAGAGATTTTGGACATACAGAGGCTGTTTACCTTGGAGCACAGGACACTGAAGTGAGACCATGATTGAGATACGTAAAATTATCAGAGACAGAGAAAGGGTGGATAGGAAAGAACCTTTCCCCTTGATGGAGGGATCAATGTCCAGTGGACATAGATTTAAGGTAAATATCAGGACGTTTAGAGGGGATGTAAGGAAAGGTTTTTCACCCAGAGGGTGGTGAGAATCTGGAACTGTCTTAAGGGTGGTGGAGGCAGAATCACTCAACATTTCAGAAATATTTAGATGTCACTTTCAACACTAAGGCATACACAGCTAAGAGCCAAGTACTGGAAAATGGGATTAGATTAGTTAGGTCATTGTTTTTGATTAGTGCAGACTCAATGGACCGAAGGGCCATGTTTTGTGCCACAGACCTCGCTGACTGTAAAGTTACGGGTTTCAGTTTGACATGGATTAAGGAAACAGACTAAAAGCTTGGCAGATAGAATTTAATGCAAAAATGCTTGAGGGAACAGTTTTGGGAGGACTAAAGACCATATACCATCAAGAGCATGATTTGGAAAAATAGAAATGTCCAGAATGACCTCTATATGCACTTGGCTTTAAGGATGGTGTATAACTTGGTTTTATACATAAAACATAAAAGCAAAGAGAACTATCTTAAATGTTTATGAATACGTGTTTATGAATTGTGGACAATTCTGGGCACTACACGTCAGGAAGAATATAATGCCTCAAAGGGTGCCTTCAGCATGTTACCAGGCATAAGGGACTTCATTTAGGAGGTAAAGTTGAAAAGTTCAGGCTGTTCACCTTAGAACAGTGAAGATCTTTGGAGCTTTTCATGGTAATGCGAGGTTTTGACAGGTTAAATATAAAAGGAATATTCCCTCTGGTGACAGGCAAAAACTAGAGGTCATAAATTCAAAATCACTGGCAGAAACAGAAATAAGGAAGACTTTCTTTTACTCTCCCAATTTTGTCTTATCCATCCATAGGAGTCAGCATTTATTACCCGTCATTAATTGCCCTGGAGAAGGTGGTGGTCAGCTGTCTTCCTGAGCCACTGCAGTCATTAGGATATAGGTCACCTACAGTGCTGTTAGAGAGGATGTTACAGGATTTTGACCCAAAGAAACTAAAGTAACAATATTTCCTAGTCAGGATGGAGGGGGCTTGGAGGAAAACTTGCAGCTGGTGGTGATCCTATGTCATGAAGTCATAAAGGTTTACAGCACAGCAAAAGGTCCACAGCTCATCAAGTCTACCCTGGTCAAGAATAATCACTTAACTATTCTCGAACCCTTTTTCCAGCACTTGGCCCTTAGCCTTATATGACTTGGCATCATGAGTGACATCTAAATATTTCTTGTATACTATGAGGAATTCTGCATCTACCACCCTTAGAGGCAATGAGTTCCAGATTCCCACCACCGAAAGAAACCTTTCCTCACATCATCTCTAAACTTCCTGTCCTTTACGTTAAACCTACGTCTCGGTCATTGATCCCTCTACCAAATGGAAAGGTTCCTTCCTCGCTAACCCTCATAATTTTATATATCTAATCAACATTTTCTAGTTTTAGCATAACATGCCTGCTCTTAAACTCTATGCCTTAAGTAAGTCGCCCATATGCCTTCTCAACCAGTTTATTTATCTGTCCTGCTACCTTAAAGGAACAGTGGACATGTACAGCAATCTTCCTCTGATCCTTGGTGTCACAAAGCTGGTCCCTGTTTTCTAAAAGCTGTTCTTTTTCTCAAGGATACTGTGTCCTTGGGTTTTTCAGAGGTGTCATAAACAGGCTGGGCTCTGAAACGGCTGGGTTTGGTACAGAGATGAAAGGTCTTTTTGCTTATACATAAATAGATGAGTTTTTAGGCCAAAGCTTTTATGTTTTTAGAAATTACCTGTATAAGTCAAGGGGGCATGGCCAGCTCTCTAGCTGTGCAGTTCAGTCCAGAACTAGTTAGAGATTTAAGGTGTGGGCTATGTGGAAACAGGCTGCCACACTCTCTCTTTTTGTGCCCTTCTAACTTCGACCTGTAAGCCTTTTTACTGTATTTATGGGGATTTGTTTATTGGGATTGTTGTTTACATTGCACTTTCTCCCAGAGTCTGCATGGGTTTCTTCCGGGTATTCCGGTTTCCTCCCACAGTCCAAAAGATGTGCAGGTCAGGTGAACTGGCCATGCTAAATTGTCCATAGTGTTAGGTAACGGGTAAGTGTAGGGGTATGGGTGGTTTGCGCTTCGGCGGGTCGGTGTGGACTTGTTGGGCCGAAGGGCCTGTTTCCACACTGTAATCTAATCTAATTTGGAACAGCATATATAAATCGAGTTTGGATAGACTGGGTTCTGTAGGGTTATTTTATTCTTTGTGTTTCATTGTGTAATTTTGTGAATAAATTTTTGCCTGCTTTAAAACCTGGTAGTCAACCTAGGTAACTCACTCCAGTTAATTTTCGCTGTACACTTACCGAAACAAATTGCAAAATTATGGTCTAGGATGCCTGCTCAAGAATGTTTTCAGAGGGTCCTACTGTTCATCATCTATTCTTTTGCTTTTGTTTGTCCTCCCCAAGTGCATCATCCCACACTTATCTGGACTGGATTCCATTTGCCACTGATCTGCCCATCTGACCAGTGTGTCTATATTGTCCTGTAATCTAAGGGTTCACCACCCCACCACTTTTGTATCATCCACAATGTATCTGATGATGCCCTTGTCCTTTTAGATGTTAAAAGTTACAAGTTTGTGAAGTGGTGTTGGAGGAGTTTTGGTGATGAGGTCCAGAAATCGCTGTCTGGAAAGCTGATGGAAGATCAATCATTTAGTTTTAAAAGGGAGTGCCAGAGGGATTTGAGGGTGAGGAATTTACCCGTTTAGGGATTAAAAAAAAAAGAGGTGCGAGACTAAGCATAACAGCTCTTCAACCGAACCAGCACAAAGATGATAGAGCGAATGCTTCTTTCTGTGTTCTAAGTTTCTATGATTCAATATTAAAGTTAACACATCAGAACAATTGAGAAAGCTTATGATGTAAAGAAAGCACCCTTCAGTTCAAGTTTGGTTTTTTATAGTTCTAGACAGTGCCTATTATATTGAATAAACACTGGGGCTCTCACACACATTCACTCACATACACACACTTTCTCTCGCACACGTGCACGCTCTCTGTGCCTCTCACACATTCACACTCTCACGCAGACACACTTTCTCATTTGTGTACACTCTTGGTCTCTCTCACACACAAACTCTCTTTCTCAAATGCAGGTGCTTTCTTTCTCTCGCACAAACACACACTTTCTTGCATTCACTCTCTCTCTCACACACATACACACTGTCTTTCTCTCACGTACACACACTCTTGCCCTCATGCACACTTTCAAGTATGCGCAGTCTTCCTCTCGCACGCACACCCTCTCGTGCATTCTTACTCGCACACACTTTTTCACACTTGTGTACACTGTCTCACACACATGCACACACTCCTCTCGCACTTGCACACAAGTACTCTCTCACACATACACTCTCTCCCTTGCAAATACACTCTTTCCCTCGCATGTGCACATTCTCTTTCTTACTCACACACACGTTTTGTCTCTCACGTGCTCACTGTCTCTCACACCCGCACACACACTTTCTCACTTGTGTATATACTTGGTCTCCCTCACACATACATTCTATCTCAAGCACTCTTTCTCTTGCACATGTGTGCATAGTTTCTCTCACACTTTCTCACACGTGCACACTCACACTCATTTGCACTGTCTCTCGCACATGTGCACATACTTTCTCACTTTTTCTCATGTGCACACTTGTCACGTGCATATTCTCTTTCTCACTCACACACAGTCTCTCACATGTGCTCACTCTCTCACACATGTGCACATACACTTTCTCACTTGTGTACACTATTTCTCTCTCACAAATACCTTATTTTAGTAATGGGCACCCATAATTTTTAACTCTGCTTCCCTCTCCATAGATGCTGTCTGACCTTACCCAAGTGTTTTCAGCATTTAAATTATAGTACTCAAATGTTTAGTGCAAGGTTGACAAAGCTGACTGTACATGGCCTTGTTAAGAGTTATTTTGCTTTCTCTCAGTGATTCTCCACATTGTTAAGTAGATGTGGCACTGTGGCTCAGTAGTTACAGCACCAGAGACCTGGGTTTGAT
Source organism: Chiloscyllium punctatum (assembly GCF_047496795.1). Lineage (NCBI taxonomy): Eukaryota > Metazoa > Chordata > Chondrichthyes > Orectolobiformes > Hemiscylliidae > Chiloscyllium > Chiloscyllium punctatum. Next base: position 17,742,820 of record NC_092743.1, read on the forward strand.
TCCAGGTTGCATGTTCTCCCTGTATGTGTGGGTTTCCTCCAGTTTCCTCCAACAGTCCAAAGATGTGCAGGTTAGGTGGATTGGCCTTGCGAAATTGCTCTGTAATGTACAGGGATGTGGAGTTTGGGGGATTAGCTGTAGGAAATGTGGGGAGAAATGTTCGGAGGAAGCTGGGTCTGAGTGGGATGCTTATTGGAGGGTTGGTGCAGATTCAATGGGCTGAATGGCCTTTTTCCTTAATGTAAGGATTCTACATAGTTGTACAGGGGCAGCTTTTTTCTGGCGGCCACAAGATCTGATATACATGAGTTTCCTACATCCAATCAGAGTCCTTTGGATCATTTCATTACAGCATGTGTGATAAATCAGTGTTAATAATATTTCACTATTTTAAAAAACAAACAAGGATAAACCCACTAATTACAGGTCAGACAGCCCAAAGTTGGTGGTCAGGAAACTTTTACAGCAAGTAAACTGGGACAAAATTATTTGGTATTTGGAAACATCTGAACTAAAAATAGAAAGTTGACACAGCTATGTGAAAGACTGTTTTTTGAGCTTTTTGATGATGAAAAACTGAGGGCTGGTGAGGAAAGTGTGATTAATGTTTATATGGATTTTCAAACAGTGTTTGATAAAATATCCCATAATAGATCACCTAGCATCCCAAACCTGAATGTTGTGCAGGTATTGCTGCATATCATCATTTTTTCTCATCAGGCAACGAGTGTCTTTGTTTAAAGAACCCTGCCAACCCTCACCACTACATGACATGGGGCAAAATGATCACACCATTTCAGCTGCACTGCTTGCTGCAGGGCAACAAATCTTTTTGTAGCAGGGTTAATGTCAGTGGTGGTGAGAGGAGGTCCTTAAGTGGTCACTAATTGGCCTCTTAAGGGTTTCAACTGGCAGCAGGATGAGAAGGCTGGCCATGCACCTCCAACTTAGAATTTAATTCTGGAAGAGGTGGGAAGATGTCCATGTGAAGCAATTTATAGCTTGTAGCTCTTATTTGAAGCTAATTTAAATCAAGAGTGTTTCCCTGATAACTTTTATCTGCTGAATTCAACCCAGTCAATACCACAAATACCTCTTAGATCAGTAGGATTCACGTGTTCACCTCACAGGGAGATAAATTTTCCAAAAATGTTATCTTCCTCCAATCAGTCTGCTTAATTTTAATAAGCCTTAGCTACACTATGAACATCCCAGATATTATAAGGTTTTTAAATTTTACTTTGCAAACTATGTATTTCCCACTTAAGATGTGTTTAGATTGTAAGGTTTGTTTCACTTACAATAGAGAACTTAAATGAGACAGTTTTATTTGCAGAAATTGAAAAGAAATTCACCTTCTGGTTGGAGAAATATGCTTCTATTGCAAAAATGATCAGATGTTATATCAAATCTAATTAAATCTAGTTTGATGTTATTTCTAACTATTTAATATTATCTAATATATAGGAGTATCTAAGAATAGTTCAAATAATACATTGACTAACGTAAGAATAGAATAGCCATCGATATTTAAAGTCAAGTTTTATCTTAAATCCCAAGTGAATAGTTGAGAATAACTATCTGATGGTTTCTAATAGTTCTGAACTTTCAGTCAAATTGTCTTATTCTTAGTGTTTAAATCTCTCCTAATTTGTAAGTTTGGATGTTAACCCTCTATAGGTTCTTCCCACTTTCTTGTAATGCTGTATATCATTGAATAATTAAGAAATAATTTTAAATGAATTTTTTTTCTACAAGCTGCCAGGGGAGGTGGTGGAGGTGGATACAATTACAACATCTAAAAAGCATCTAAATGGGTACATGATAGGTAGAGTTTATAGGGATATGGGCCAAATGCTGGCAAATGGGACTCAATCAGTTTACAATATGTAAATATTGGTGCCACTGAGTTGGGCCAAAGGGTCTGTTTCCCTGCTTCGTAACTCTATGACTCTCTACATTGTCAGCTTTTGCCTAATCAATCTGACAATCTTGAAAGAATTCTTCATTAAAGGTGCTTTTTGAAACCAACTACTTTACTTCTCTATTAACATGAATGTTTGATCCTCATATCTAATAATATTTATGTACTAAGAATGTTTGCCATCACTTCTGTCATTAACATCTTACTTTCATGTCTTCTATGCCATTCTTTTTCCAGGCTTTCTTTTCAGTAATTAATGTTTGTACCTTTTTGTTGTCTGTGCTGTATACTGTTCTATTAATTGAATAAATAGCATATGTGTCATCTCCATGTCCTCTTCCAGGTATATTCAAATTTCAAAATGGACCATTTTGACATTTTCCTGCTAGCTAGTGTCTTTAATTCTTAATTCCTATATAAATCGTTATTTTGAATTTTTTTCAATAGCTCTGTGTGTCCTAAGTATTTATACACATTTCTACCCAGATATCTTTACACAAGAATACAGTCATTCTGTCTGATGAAACTACTTTCCAGCTTCAGCTTGGCACAAGTGAGAGCAGAAAATTTCTGCCCTATGTTTCTCGATCATTAACCTGAAATTTTATGTCTTGTCCTTTCTTCCACTTGAACTAAATCAGAAACAAAATCCAAACTGTGTTCAGATAGGTACAACCAGAATATTACAATTGTAGGGTCAGGCAAGTACAGAGCCAATAAAAACTGGGTAGTGAAGGAAAGAACAAATAGGTAAGCCTGCGATGGGGCTGAGATGAAGTAATTAGTAACAAAAGCAAAAATGATCTAAGACAAAAATGGGTGGTCATGTGGCAACTACAGAAAGATTGCCCAAAATTTGCAGTTGTAAGATACAATATAATGACAATAGTAAACCTGGCAGTAACTACTAGCATCCTCACATTCCAAGTCAAATGCAGAAATTCAGAAGTTGCTAGCAGTGATTCATCATGTTATAAATGCAAGACTTTACAACATGGTTATGTTTTCAATCGTCTACATTTTATTCAGTTGAAGTGGACTGTTCTGAATGGGAATGATGTGATTATCCTCCTCTGTGTGGAGACAGGCCAGTTTTGGTTGTCATGGGAAAGAGGCCCAGTTGAATCCCAAAGAAAATTAAGTGCCAGTTTTTACACTTGACGTAAACGTGGTGCAGCTACTATTTCTGGACAGAGACATTCAGATCCAGAGAGACCTGGAGGGGAAGACTGAAAACAGCTGCTTCAAACAAAGCAGAGGAAAAGACTATTTGATGTGAGCCATCAGTCAGATGCCAAGGAGAACGGCTTTTCTTTTTGAAGAGACTTATGCAGAATTAAGGAGCAAGGAGTCCCTGGAGTGTGGCAAGTCAGTTTGGAGATGCTAAAAAGATTGTACTAAGACTTTCACAGCACACTGCAAGGTTTACCTTTTTGTGACAGGGACAAAGGAGCTCTTGCTGGATTTAAATCCAGAGTCTATAAACCAGGCACACTGGAATTTTCCAAAATTTAGCCGAACAAGATTTGGTACTCACTTTTGCTGTTTTTGGTGACAAGTCACCATGGCTATGTTTAATAGCAGGCAGCTCTGGAAAGAAGTGACCTGTCAGTCAGTGCCTTATAAAAGTAACTAAGGTTAATTTGAAAACTGTGGAAAATAAATAGAAGCCCATTTGAAAGTAGAGGTTAAAAAGACAGAGATACTTTAAGTATTGGCTCCAAACTTGAGAAGGTAAACAGTGATCCTGATAGCGCTCAAGTTGATTCAGTGTAAATGAAACAACTCAAATTGAAAATGAATCAGAATTCCTAAGAGAATGGAAAAACAGAAGATTGTAGTGGGAAAAGTCAGAAAGGCAAAGAAAGGGAACCGAGAAAATGTGAACTGAACAGTTAAAGGATTCAAAACAGGGTTTCAGGAAAATTGGACAATTTTAAATTTTAATTTGACTGAAAATGGCACAGTAATTAGAACCGCTGCATCACAGAGCCAGGGTCCCAAGTTCGATTCTAGCCTTGGGTGACTGCCTGTGTGGGATTTGCACATTCTTCCCATGTCTGCCTGGGTTTCCATCAGGTGTTCTGGTTTCCTCCCACAGTCCAAAGATATGCAAGTTGGCTGGATTGGCCATAAATTGTTAAATTGTCCCATAATGTTCCAGGATGTGCAGACTCAATAGATTAGCCATGGGAAATGCAAGGTTGTGGGGAAAATGGTGGGGAAGTGGGTCTGGGTGGGACGCTCTTCAGCGGATGGTGTAGTATTGATGGGCCAAATGGTCTTGACTGCAATGTAGGGGTTCTATGATTCAAGTGCCTAAATTCAGTGAGGAAGGATTGGAAAAGTTTGGGAAAATTTCTACAAAAACTTAAGTGGTCAAAAAAGAAGTTGCACTATTGTAGTTTAGAACATATTCATGAGAGAAGTTTTTGGAAGTGTATTTGCCTTTTTCATAAATACTGCCTCATGGATATGGTGCAGTGAAAGTTGCTGTTGTCAATGCATACATGTTAGTGTTAAAGACTAACAGACAGCACTTAAAAGTTTAAGGAACAAGGATGCAGACTTGGTAGAACTCGCCAAGGAAAGAGAAATTTAGTTGATAGGTGGTGTATGTCTAGAAGGTTGAACAAAATTTTGAGAAGCTTAGACAGGTGATGCTAATAGAAGAATTTAAAATCATGTCCCCTTGGGAGTTAATATTTCTTGCCATCCCAAAAGGTTTCTTAACAAATAAGCAATAATTGTGGACAAGTTTCACAAACATGTTTGTGTCTTGCTCTCTCTCTCTCTCTCTCACACACACATGCACTCTCTCTCTCTCGCTTTTTACATCAAGATAGCTGTGGGTTCGAGCTCTGCTCTAGAGCCTTGATCTGATTATATATCCCACCTGAGGTGCACTCAGAACGCAATGATGATGCAGACGTGATCTAACCAAAGAGCTGTTCAATTTAAGGCTCATTTGTCGATAGAAACAATCCTGAGACAATAAAATTGATGCAGCATTTCATTTTAAAGTATCAGTTCATTAGTTAATAATGTATTAAAGGTGCAATAGCAGTTTAACCTTGCCAGGATTGATCTAATTTGGTTAAGTTCTCAGATGCAGAAGGATCTAGGTGTCCTAGTGCATGAATCACAAAAGGTTAGGACGCAGGGACAGCAAGTATTTGCAAGGAAAGCAAACAGAATGTTATCATTTATCAATACAATCAAGCGGGTGTTATACAGCAGAGTGTTGGTGAGACCACATCTAGAGTATTGTGCACAGCACTGGTTGCCTTATTAAAGAGAGTATACAAATGTGTTTGGAAGCAGTTTAGAAAAGCTTTATTTTGAGGAATAACTGGAATGGGTAGGTATGTGGTATTCCAAGGAAAGGATGGACAGGCTAGGCCTCTATCCATCAGAGTTTAGAAGAGTAAGAGGCAAATCGATTGAAACATGTAAGAACTCCTCCTCCTTTGTTTTTTAATCATATTTTGAGATGCATCAAAATCCACACCGTCTGGATTTGATTCCTCACTCTGCGGGGCAGTAACTAACACCTGTTTCTCCAGTTCCTCCTCTTTTCTAGTTCTCTGGAGGCAGCCTACACTTTCATTTATAACTCATGTAAACCCAGTGGTTAGCACTGCTGCCTCACAGCACTAGAGACCAGCTCGGGCAACTGTCTGTGTGGAGTTTGCACATTGTCCCCGTGTCTGCGTGGGTTTCCTCCCACAGTCCAAAGACTTGCAGGTTAGGTGAATTCGCCATGCTAAGTTGCCCATAGTGTTCGGTGAAGGGGTAAATGTAGGGGAATGGGTCTGGGTGGGTTGCTGTTCGGAAGGTTGGTGTGGACTTGTTGGGCCGAAGGGCCTGTTTCCACACTGTAAGTAATCTAATCTCATCTCATCTTGGGGTTCTTGAAAGGGTGGATATGGAGAGAGAGAGAGAGAGAGAGAGAGAGAGAGAGAGAGATCTTCCAGGTAAACACATTTGGAGGAAGCATTCTGAAGTTTGGAGTTTCACTAACAGAAACCCTAGCTCCTGGAGGGTGGAATGGTGATGGGACTCCAATTCCCATTGTCTGCTGACAACAGGCTATCACAATCCTGTCCATTTGGAATGAGCAATATTGCTGTCTTTGGGAAGGAAGACAACAGTCTAAGCTCAAATTGGGGAAGGTGAATCTTTTCAGAAACCTTAACTGAATGATGTTGTTCTTTTTCAGATATATATTTATATAAATGATTTGGATGTGAACACAGGAGGTATAGTTAGTAAGTTTGCAGATGTCAACAAAATTAGAGGTGTGGCAGAGCAAAGAAGGTTACCTCAGATTACAATGGGATCTTGATCAGATGGGCCAATGGGCTGAGAAATGGCAGATGGAGTTTAATTTAGATAAATGTGAGGTGCTGCATTTAGGAAAGGCAAATCAGAGCAGGACTTATATACTTAATGTTAAGGTCCTGAGAAGTATTGCTGAACAAAGACCTTGGAGTGTAGGTTCCTTGAAAGTAGAGTCGCAGGTAGATAGGATAGTGAAGAAGGTGTTTGATATGCTTCCCTTTATTGGTCAGAGTACTGAGTATAGGAGTTGGGAGGTCATATTCCTATTGGAAGGATGTTGCAAAACTTGAAAAGGGTTTGGAAAAGATTTACAAGGATGTTACCAGGGTTGGAGGATTTGAGCTATAGGGAGAGGCTGAATAGGTTGGGGCTGTTTCCCTGGAGTGGCGGAGGCTGAGGGGTGACCTTTGTAGACATTTATAAAATCCTGAGGGGCATGAATAGGATACAAATACAAGGTCTCTTCCCTGAGGTGGGGGAATCCACAACTAGAGGGCATAGGTTTAGGGTGTGAGGTGAAAGATATAAAAGAGATCTAAGGGGTGACCTTTTTTTCCCCAAACAGAGTGGTGTGTGTATGGAATGAGCTGCCAGAGGAGTGGTGGAGGCTGGTATAATTACAGCATTTAAAAGGCATCCAAATGAGTATACGAATAGGAAGGGTTCAGAGGGAAATGGGCCAAGTGCTGGCAGGTGGGACTAGATTGGGTTGGGATATCTAGTTGCATGGACGGGTTGGACCGAAGGATCTGTTTCCATGCTGTAAATCTCTGACTCTGACTGTTGTGAAATTTCACAGAATATGGAGGGATAAGACATCAGATCAAAGTGAAGAAAATAGCCTAGAGGAAGAAATAGACTTTTTAGAGCAGAAAAAGACAGTCTCGTGGTTAGGGTGAATCAAACATATAGATTTGCTAACTTTAGCAGAAAAAAGGACATGTAATGTAAGAAGAATGCTAAAAATTAAAATGTATGAATAGATTATTTCTAAGATTCCTTGGAGATAATGTGAACACTACCTCAGCAATACTTTTTGCTACCTCCACAGTGGAAATATACATCATAAACTCTCTTTTCTGCCTCTACTCATTGAATTTACCGTCTCTATTCACCATCTAACTGACAGGAATGCTGTGTCCCAAATTAAATTGGACAATGTTATCAGATTCCCTACAGTATGGAACAGGCCCTTCGGCCCAACAAGTCACACCAACCCTCCAAAGAGTAACCCACCCAGACCCATTCCCCTACCCTATATTTAACCTCTGACTAACGCACCTAACACAATGGACAATTTAGCATTCTGATAATATGTCCTGACCTTTCCCTTGTTGCCATTAATCTAGTACCTTGATCCCTTGCCTTTCTCAAATGAGTTAAACCAACCTATCAATATGTATTTGTCTGCTTACTTGCAAGCTGGGTTAAGACAACAAGTGGTTTCATGCATGATTTTAACTGTTGACTATCTTGTTTAAGTTGATTGCTGATAGTTGAAGCACAATGGGCCTGATGAGAAAAATGTTTTCCATTGCCATTCATCATGTCATTGTTAATAATAACAGCCTAATAATTAATCACTTGTCTGGGGTTGATCAATTCAATTGGTTAATTTATTCAAAACAGTAAGACACATTATAAGTTATGAAGTAGCGGTTAAAGAAAAATAACTGATTTCCATGTGGCCAGCATGAAAACCCATTGCAGATTAACGGGCAGGCAGAGTCCCAATATTGTGCACACACCAATGTGTGGAGTCCTAAGAGGTGAACTCTTTTAGAGGCAAGGTATAGATACAACAAAGTTAAAATGTGGTTTAATAAAGAATTCTGTAATTATAATGTTGCGCCAATGTGTCCATTGAAGGTATAGATTTTTGTTAGGAGTTAAATTGTTTAGGAACTACTGTAACTATTGGTTCTGGAATAAAACTTTTGGGCTGCAGGAAGTTATATTGTACCAAATAAATTGACATAGAAAAATCTGTGCCCGCCTGTCAAAATTTATTATTTCAACTAAAGGTACTGTATAGCAAGTGAAACTGTCAATGTTAGGAGGATATTAAAATACTAGGTAAGAAACAAAAAGTTAGTGGAAATTGGAGATCATAGAATCATACAGTATAGCAGTCCTTTAGCCCGTCAAGACTAAACCAGCAAAAAAAAATACACTAATATTACACAAGTCCAACTTTTCAGAACTAAGCTTATATAGCCTTAAACTTTACGACACTTCAAATGTTCGTGCAAGTACTTTTTAAAGGATGTGAGGCTTCGCACCACAACTATCCTCCCAAATGTTGCATTCTACATTCCCACCATCCTGAGTTAAAACATTTTCCTCAAATCCCCTCTAAATGTCCTGCCTTTCATTTTAAAACAATATCCCCTTGACGCTTCAACTCAGGACATCTGCTGCTTTCTGTTTACCCTATCCATGTCCCTCATAATCTTATATACTTCTACCAGATACACTTCTTGACCTTCTCTGCTCCACAAAAAAAAAGCAACTGCGCCATCCCAGGCAATATCCTGGTGACTTTCCTCTGCACCTCCTCCAATGTAATCACATCCTCATAATAGTGTGGTGACCAGAACTGCACAGTTATGGCCTAGCCAAAGCTTTGTCCAGCTCCAACTTAATCTCACTGTTCTTAGATCTATGCCTCAACTGATAAAGGCAAGCGTCCTTCATGCCTTCTTAACTACTCTGTTAGGTTGTCTGAGAGAAACTGAGGACTGCAGATGCTAGAGATCAGAGTCAAAGAGTGGGAAAGCACAGCCAGTCAGGCAGCATCTGAGGAGCAGGAAAATCAAAGTTTCGAGCATAAACCCTTGAAGGGCTCATGCTGGAAGCATCGAGTCAGATGCTGCCTGATCGGCTGTGCTTTTCCAGCACCACATACTTCAACTCTGTTAATTTGTCTAGCCGACTTCAAGAACTCGTGGATAAGCACCCAATAGCCCCCTGTTCCTTTGAGCTTCCTCAGAGTCATAGAGATGTACAACATGGAACAGACCCTTCGGTCCAACCCGTCCATGCCAACCAGATATCCTAACCCAATCTAGTCCCACCTGCCAGCACCCAACCCATATCCCTCCAAATCCTTTCTATTCATGTACCCATCCAAATGCCTCTCAAATGTTGCAATTGTACCAGCCTCCACCACTTCCTCTGGCAGCTCATTCCATACACATACCACCCTCTGAGTGAAAACGTTGTCCCGTAGGTCTCTTTTATACCTTTCCACTCTCACCCTAAACCTATGCCCTCTAGTTCTGGACTCCCCGACCCCAGAGAAAAGACTTTGCCTATTCCTGGTGTCACATCAGATAAGATAAATCCATCTGAATTAAACATGTGTAAAACTTTTTTAAAAAAACCATACACTCTGATCCTCAATATGTTTACAAGCAGGAATAATTTCTCTCTCTCTACTCTATCCAGGCCTTCATGATTTTGAAAACTTCTGTCAAATCTCCTCTTGGCCCCTCCCCTCCAAGGAAAACAGTTCTAAATTCTCCAATCTATCTTCATACCTGAACTGTCTCTTACCTGGAACTATTCTTGTTAAACTCTTCTCTCTCCAGTGCCTTGGATATGGCTCCCTCACAGTGCTGACACTCCTTGCCATTGGAAGAAAAGTCAAGATTTTATACCTAATTTTGGTTTCCAACTCACATTGTTAGAGCCCAGAAAGTAGTTGGGTTGCCAGCAATATTGCCTTTGACAAAGTTAACCAAACTCAACAAAATCTGAAATCTTTGGGTCCATCATACTATTCCTCCAAACTGCGTACTGTCTAAGGCAGATTGTAAAAAGCAGCAGATAGGCTAAAAAAAACCGCAGTTCCATCTTTTTACCAAGGACATGGACATGCTGTACAGTCCACACAAAATATCTTTTGTCCAAACTGGAAGAAAATGCAACAGGGAGCAGTCAAGAAATTTTCTTTGAAAAGAGAGATTGAATGTTAAGAACTTGCATAAAAGTAGATGTAACATCTTGATTTTCACATTTATTTGATTGTTGATCCCTTATAATTTTGCTAATCATAATGCTTAATGGTGAAATGTGACAAACAGGGGAAAGAATGCTTTCTGCATTGCATGTTGGATGATAGATGCTAACATCTTCACGATATTATAATTTGAAAGTGTCTCAAAGTTGCAATGGTCATGCTTTTTCTATCTTATGAGGGGTAGGTGTTACAAATACAAACATTATAAATGGATTATATTTTAAATTGTCTCCTTACAATTTAAGGTAAGATAAAATGTTCAGAATGGGAGAGAGATGATGTGATTATTCTAATTCTGCTGGAGAAAGACCCATGGGATTTGGTCGTCATGGGGAAAGAGGTCCAGGCCAAATGTTAGAAAACTTTATGTGCCAATTTTCACACATTGACATGAAAATGGGACAGCTGGTCTTTCTGGACACAGACACTCAAACTTAGAGAGGTATGGAGAGGGAGACCAAAAACAGCTGCTGCTTGGCAAAGCCAGAGGAAAAACCTGCTTTGTGTTAACCTCCAAGTAGATGCTAAAAATAATTGGTTTTCCGTTTGACGAGGCAGGATGATGAATATTTAAGGTCCAAAGCATCAGTTTGAAGACACTCAAAACTGTATAAAAAGAGACTTTCAGACGACACTGGAAGTCTAACACTGACGTGATAGGAGAAAGAGAGCTTGCTGAAGACCCAGGAGGCTACATCTGTGTTGAGTGTGTGGTATCATGTAAACCTGGTTACAAAGTAGTTTTGGTTGAGTTAATTAGTTGATGGAGAAGTACATTTAAGTAGGTTGGTCTACTGGCTAGTTATGCTTAATCTATGTTTATTTTTTTTTATTTATTACAGTAAAAGTCTTAAATTGAAATGAAAGTGAAATACATCATGCATTTTTCTGGTGGTTGCTGGGAGATTTGTATGCTATTTTATAAATTATTTGTCTCAATGACAAATATTCGTTCCCCATAATATACTCTTGAAGTTCACTTACAATACAATATATAGAAATCACTTGAGGCAACATTGAACCAGATTCCATGCCTCTCTTTGTGGTTACATCCATTCCCAGATTTCCTCAAAGAGGGAGATTGAAGTGTCCACCTGTACCCCTGGGGGATTCAATGGCCCATGGCACGAGTGGGACTAGAGTGCCTTACCACCATCAAGAACATTTCAATTTTATTTTTTAATTTAAAATTTTGATTTGTTTTTGTAGTTGCAGTATCCTTTTGAGAAGTGAAGAATTATGATGTCTTACAATTGTTCAAGAAGTGGGTATGTTCATTGATGATGGCACAATATTCAGAACCATTCACCATGAGCTTTGTGCTGCACAAGTGTCTGGTAATGACAGGAGAGAATCTAACCATTGCTCTTTGATATTCAATGGCCCCAATACCACTGAATTTAGCACTACCAATATCCTAGGGGGGTTACCACTGACATATTGAGCTACATAACTGAGCTACACCAGCTACATAAATAATGTGGCTACAAGAACAGGTCTGGGGTTAGGAACCATCGGACTTTGAAATATATCACCACTCCTTCACTGCTGCTGTGCCAAATTCCTAGAGATCACTTCCTAACTGCACAATGAGTGTACTCACAATCCAAGGACAGCAGTGGTTGAAGGCAGCAGCATCTACCACCTTCTGAACAGCAATTAGGGATGGGCAATAAATGTTGATCCTGCTTGTGATGCCCAAATCCAGTCTTGGACTTAAAATGGCTAAATATAAGCTGAATCAATTGTGAATATCCCTTTTTACATGGCAGTGTCACTATAAAATACTCCTGAAACAAGTGCACCTAGTTGAATGAGGAAGTACCTTGATTTTTAACAGCACACTAATATTGAATGCTAAATGACTTCTCTGGCCCTGAAAAACAATCTAATATTTATAAAATGTTAAATTTCTACATTGAAAAAATAGGTTTGTTATTTTAATAGAATTATTGAGCTTATGATATTTCATAGAATCCCTACAATGTGGAAATAGGCCATTTGGCCCAATGGGTCCACACTGACCCTCTGAAGAGCATTCTACCCAAATCCATCCCCCTACCCTCTACCTGCAATCCTTCATTTCCCATGGCTAACCCACCTAGCCTGCACATCCCTGAACACTATGGGTAATTTATCATGACCAATCCACCCAAGTTGCTCATCTTTGGACTGTGGAAGGAAACCAGAGCACGTGGCAGAAACCCATGCAGACATGGGGAGAACGTGTACACTCCACACAATCACCTAAGGGTGGAATCGAACCCAGTCTCTGGTGCCGTGAGATAGCAGTGCTAACCACTTAACCACCGTGCACCCCACTTCCCACCCCCACCAAGTGCTGAATGGCCTAATTTCTGTTGCTATGCTTTATGATCATTCTCAAAAACATGTATATGTAAAAAAAATTTAGTTGAAAATTTTAAAATGTGAAGCATAATAAATGTTAAACACTCCATAGCTTTCTGTATTTGAGAGCTCTGCAATGTAATTGGCTTCATAGCTTACTTAATGATATCGCTGAAAACAAAAAATACTGGAGATCACAGCAGGTCAGGCACATTTGTGCAGACAGTAAGCTAACAGTTCAAGTCTAGGTGAGTCTTCATCATAGTTCTGATGAAGAGTCATCTGGACTCAAAATGTTAGCTTGCTCTCTCTCCATGGATGGTGCTGGATCTGCTGCGATCTACAGTATTTTCTGTTTTTGGTTCAGATTCCAGCATCTGCAGTAATTTGCTCCTATACTGATGATATCACTGTTGTCAGATACCACTGTCAAAATCAAAGTAACATTGAATGATGGTAAGTTACTTCACAGATGCCATCAAATCTTTATAGGCCACTTTCCTTAAAGTCAACAGCAAATACTGAAATGAAAATCTGAGTCAGTGGTTTGTTTGGACCGGGGTCTTTGCTCTATGTTTGCTTTGACCAGTATCGGAGATAGGGTGAGAAACAAAACTGGTTACTTTGAGTTAGTGACTCGTTCCAAGTGCTGGTTCCTTGTTTGCTCAGTCAGCTGAGTGGGCACAGCATTCAATAGGTGTAATAGTTTACTGCTGTTGTGTTGCTATAGGGGGGGCCATGGGGGCTGCTCTCTTATCAGAGAGAAGCGACTGCGAGTGATTTAACCTGAGGGCCACCAGACCTCAGGCAAAGGAAGAAGTTGGAAAGGAGAGTCCTTCATGGTAATCTCAAACTGGTGATGGGAATTAAATACAAGCTGTTGGCATCATACTGCTCTGTAAACTGACAATCCAGTCAACTGAGCAAAACAGATTTCCAATATTTTACTGTAGGTTTATTAATTCACATCTTTGCTCTTTGATCTATGCTTACTTATTCCATTTGTTCCTGCAATTTTTTTGGAGAAAATACTTTTAAATAAACATGTCAGGGACTCTTGTTGAACAACTGTTAGCTGTATGTTTCATGTCTGACTCCCAAATGTGGTGGTGGAGTAGTGTACTAGGAGCCAAGAAGTTGAAAATAAACATATGTTCCTTCTCAATCTTTGGTAGAGTGTAACATTTACTTAAGATCAACTGAAGTGGAAGCCAGTTTAAGCTTTTTTCAAAATAAAACAAACGGAGTTGAATTCTGATAAAGGCCAATCTGGCTTGCCAAGAAATGTTATGATTGGATCAAGAAACTTAAATAGAATATAAATCTGTGCACTTAAAACCACGCCCAACTGCTTTGTTTGTTTCTTATTTTGTTAATGAGGTGAAATTCGTCTCTGTGCTAATTGAAACAAATATGTCACCTCAGTTCACATGATTGTCTTCAAAGAGCGATTTTAAGGCATGTGTTCCCATACCTTTAAGTGGAATAGCAAATGCCAAAGAAGAATTCATATGAATGTGGTAAAATTGCTCTCATAAGCAGCACGTACACCACTTTCAATCTCAGTCTTTCACTTGCCAATTTACTCTGAATTAATCTGAAGCATTTCACTGTTATCAATTCTGAAACAAATACAATTTACCACTCAGTTTTTGAGCACAACATCGAAAGCACAGACTGAAGCAGAATCCTCTACTTAAGGATGTGTCTGGATTTACTAAGTGGGAGTAAATTTGTGGGCAAAAACATGAAAACAGTGGAATGTAGAACTCAGATCAGAGTCTGCACAGTGCTTCAGTTGCTGGTGATTAATTAATTCACTTTTCAAAAGAGCATTGATCCATCTGACTTCATACAGCAATCAACCATACTAAACGCACAAGTACTAGAATGAGTACCACCCTTTATAACATTTCAAGAATGGTATTATAAAATTTCAAAGAGCTTATGGGCCAGAGGTCTGTGATCCAGCCAACTTGCCCTTTGCAAAGCCATAGGTCAAGTTAATTGGATCAATTTACTGTGACATTTGGAGTTGGTTGGATCTTTTCATTGACTGTTGTAGGCAGACACATAATTGCTTTGTGATGCTTTGTTGGTACAGCTAATGTTTATGGCTTTTGGAGGCTTCAAAGGGATACCTGTGTTTTAAACCTTTTATCCCATTTTACAGCTTTACACATCCAGAAGATTCAAAGGCATGTTTCCTCTAGCAATTCTCAGCCCTCCTGACTTAATGAAAGCTCATATAATTTATCAAAGCAGTTGTACTCCAAAGGATTTCTGTGAGAAGATGACAGAATGAACTTCACCCTTCCTCCCCAGAAGTTTGTGCAGTGATTAAAGTGGTTAACATTCCTGTTCATGGCCATCTCGTTAAAGGAAAACATGTTAATTTATAGATACTATACATCATTTTACTTTGATCTTCAAAATTTATTTTTTCATTGAGGTATTCACCCTCCAGTACAATCTCAACAGTGTCACAGTGACACACTTGAACCGATCCACCAAAGGAAGTATATAACTCACTCAGGGAGGTGCATCATTGTTGAACCCAATTCTCTCATTCATGTTTTAGCCACATGGACACATGCCTTCCAATCAGGATTGCTAGATAACAATAAGGAGGACTAACCCTAACTGAAATTCCACTTCACTCCTGGCACATGAAGTCCATTCTCTTTTTTCTACCAGTATCTGATTGTTAACAGACATAACATATCTTGGATCCAACCTTGTATCATCTTTGATTGAATGGGCAGTCGTGTTCAAAGTGAATGTAGTTGAGAGGTTACTGAAACTCAACTGTGAATTGAATTCTGAGCTTTTCTACAAAATGAGACTTTGAAATTTGAAATTATACCCTGGGACTGGTAATAAACCATAATGTCATCATTCACTTGCACTGGGAATGTTTTAATTTCTTTGGAAGTATTTTATCTAATACTTTATCAGGGCAGAAATTAATTTATGATACACCCATATTTTGGACAAAATGTGTAGACATAAGGCAAATCAGTTGGTCCGTTCCCAATCCATGCAGGTCTTGGTTATTGTTACATTCATGGGTCCATGATTTAGGCTTTCTGGGTGTAATCTCAAATGTTCTATTTGAATATATCAGTTAGGGTTCTAACTACAAGGCTAGGGACCCAGACTGCTTAAGGGACCTGTGACAGGTTTATACACAGTGAAAAGGGCAGATTCAGGATATTTCCACAGTTGCTGTATGTGTTAGCAATTCAGATTGAGCATTCTGGATAATCCAAGATGGAGGACGGGAAAAATTTCTGGTTTAAGAGCTGCTCTTTTTTTGAGGTATTTTAGGTGCTGGAGGTGATTTCCTCAAATTCCAGGAGCAGCAATTTCTGATTTATATGCTGTTGCATTGTTTTGGAACTTTGGGGAAAAATAAAGTCAAAACAACAGCAGTTTTAAAAAGGGAGAAGAGCAGACAAAGGTAGCACATGGTGAGGACCGTGCAAGACAGACAGACACAGACACAGCACAGTTACTGCCTTTGCTGTTTTTGAATTCATGTGTCGCTGGACCTCAGAGTGCATCAGGGAAAATTAACAAACAGTGAATTTCACAACTAATCTTGGAGGATCCGGTTTGGGCAAAGTTCACAACACAGAATCAAATAAGTTAATTGTTGTTTTAAGTCTGTCCAAGAGAAAGGCTATATTAGTAAGTACAGTGAGTTCTTTCTTTATTATATGTTTCTGGAGTTAAGTCTCCTGATTAAACTTAAAATATAAGTCATAGCTCTTAATTTAACCTGGGGCAGTGTTTTGTCGAGGTATAAGACGGTGTTATTTTCTGGGTCTGTAGATTGTGAAGGAGCAAAAATGGCCTTTGCAGTGCTATGTACTTCTTGTCAGATGTAGGAGGTTAAAGAGAGTTTAAGGGTTACTGTGGATTATATCTGCCATAAATGCTGTTGGATGCTAATCAGATCAGATCGAGTGGATTGGTTGGAGAGACAGACAGAAGCGATGAGGAATTTGCAACAGCAACAGTATGTGATGGATGGCAGTTATAGAAAGCGGGGGGGGGGGGGGGAAGAAAGTCTCAAATACAGTTACACAGATGGTTAACTCCAGGAAAGGTAAGAGAGGTCAGCACCTAGGGCAGGAGACTTGTGGATATACCCATTTCAAACAGGTATGCTGTTTTGGAAAATGTTGGGGGTGATGGATTCTCAGAGGAACGTAGCACGAACAGCCAAGTTTCTGGTATTGAGACTGGCTCTAGTGCAACGAGGGGTACATCAGCTTCCAAGAGAACAATTGTGTTAGGGGATTCTGTAGTTGGAGGTACAGACAGACGTTTCTGTGGCCAGCAGAGAAAAAGCAGAATGGTGTGTTCCCTGGTGCCAGGATCAAGGATGTCTCAGAGAGGGTGCAGAATGTTCTCATGGGGGAAGAGGGGCCAGCAGAAGGTCATTGTTCACATTGGAACCAACGATATAGGAAGGGAAAAGGTTGAGATTCTGAAGGGAGATTACAGAGTTAGGCAGAAATTTAAAAAGGAGGTCCTCTAGAGGACTAATATCTGGATTACTCCCGGTGCTACGAGCTAGTGAGGGCAGGAATAGGAGGATAGAGCAGATGAATGTATGAGGTAAAAACAATGACTGCAGATGCTGAAAATCAAATACTGGATTAGTGGTGCTGGAAGAGCACAGCAGTTCAGGCAGCATCCAACGAGCAGCGAAATCAACGTTTCGGGCAAAAGCCCTTCATCAGGAATAAAGGCAGTGAGCCTGAAGCATGGAGAGATAAGCTAGAGGAGGGTGGGGGTGGGGAGAGAGTAGCATAGAGTACAATGGGTGAGTGGGGGAGGAGATGAAGGTGATAGGTCAAGGAGGAGAGGGTGGAGTGGATAGGTGGAAAAGAAGATAGGCAGGTCGGACAGGTCAAGGAGACAGTAACTGAGCTGGAAGTTTGAAACTAGGATGAGGTGGGGGAAGGGGAAATGAGGAAGCTGTTGAAGTCCACATTGATGCCCTGGGGTTGAAGTGTTCCGAGGCGAAAGATGAGGTGTTCTTCCTCCAGGCGTCTGGTGGTGACAGCGCGGCGGTGAAGGAGGCCCATGACCTCCATTTCCTCGGCAGAGTGGGAGGGGGAGTTGAAATGTTGGGCCACGGGGCGGTTTGGTTGATTGGTGCGGGTGTCTCGGAGATGTTCCCTAAAGCGCTCTGCTAGGAGGCGCCCAGTCTCCCCAATGTAGAGGAGACCACATCGGGAGCAACGGATACAATAAATGATATTGGTGGATGTGCAGGTGAAACTTTGATGGATGTGGAAGGCTCCTTTAGGGCCTTGGATAGAGGTGAGGGAGGAGGTGTGGGCACAGGTTTTACAGTTCCTGCGGTGGCAGGGGAAAGTGCCAGAATGGGAGGGTGGGTCGTAGGGGGGTGTGGACCTGACCAGGTAGTCACGGAGGGAACGGTCTTTGCGGAAGGCGGAAAGGGGTGGGGAGGGAAATATATCCCTGGTGGTGGGGTCTTTTTGGAGGTGGCGGAAATGTCGGTGGATGATTTGGTTGATGCGAAGGTTTGTAGGGTGGAAGGTGAGCACCAGGGGCGTTCTGTCCTTGTTACGGTTGGAGGGGTGCGGGATGCGGGATGTGGACGAGATGCATTGGAGGGCATCTTTAACCACGTGGGAAGGGAAATTGCGGTCTCTAAAGAAGGAGGCCATCTGGTGTGTCCTATGGTGGAACTGGTCCTCCTGGGAGCAGATACGGCGGAGGCGGAGAAATTGGGAATACGGGATGGCATTTTTGCAAGAGATAGGGTGGGAAGAGGTGTAATCCAGGTAGCTATGGGAGTCAGTGGGTTTGTAAAAAATGTCAGTGTCAAGTCGGTCATCACTAATGGAGATGGAGGGGTCCAGGAAGGGGAGCGAGGTGTCAGAGATAGTCCAGGTAAATTTAAGGTCAGGGTGGAATGTGTTGGTGAAGTTGATGAATTGCTCAACCTCCTCGCGGGAGCACGAGGTGGCGCCAATGCAGTCATCAATGTAGCGGAGGAAGAGGTGGGGAGTGGTGCCAGTGTAATTACGGAAGATCAACTGCTCTACGTAGCCAACAAAGAGACAGGCATAGCTGGGGCCCATACGTGTGCCCATGGCTACGCCTTTGGTCTGGAGGAAGTGGGAGGATTCAAAGGAGAAATTGTTAAGGGTGAGGACCAGTTCGGCCAAACGAATGAGAGTGTCAGTGGATGGGTACTGTTGGGAATGTCTGGAGGGGAAAAAACGGAGGGCTTGGAGGCCCTGGTCATGGCGGATGGAGGTGTAGAGGGATTGGATATCCATGGTGAAGATGAGACGTTGGGGGCCAGGGAAACAGAAGTCTTGGAGGAGGTGGAGGGCGTGGGTGGTGTCTCGAACGTATGTGGGGAGTTCCTGGACTAGGGGGGATAGGACAGTGTCAAGGTAGATGAGTTCAGTGGGGCAGGAGCATGCTGAGACAATGGGTCGGCCAGGGTCGTCAGGCTTGTGGATCTTGGGAAGGAGGTAGAACCGGGCAGTGCGGGGTTCCCGGACTATGAGGTTGGAAGCTGTGGGTGGGAGATCTCCTGAGGTGATGAGGTTCTGTATGGTCTGGGAGATGATGGTTTGGTGATGGGGGGTGGGGTCATGGTCGAGGGAGCAGTAGGAAGAGGTGTCCTCGAGTTGGCGTTTGGCTTCAGCGATGTAGAGGTCAGTGCGCCAGACTACCACTGCGCCCCCTTTATCCGCTGGCTTAATGGTGAGGTTGGGATTAGAGCAGAGGGATTGGAGGGCTGCGCGTTGTGAGGGTGAGAGGTTGGAGTGGGGGACGGGGGTCGACAGGTTGAGGCGGTTAATGTCCCGGCGGCAGTTGGAAATGAAGAGGTCGAGGGCAGGTAATAGGCCAGCGCGGGGTGTCCAGGTGGATGCAGTGTGTTGGAGGTGGGCGAAGGGGTCCTCGGAAGGTGGGCGGGAGTCCTGATTGTGAAAGTAAGCTCGGAGGCGGAGGCGACGGAAGAATTGTTCGATGTCACGTCGTGTAATAAATTCATTGATGCGTGGACGGAGGGGGATGAAGGTGAGTCCTTTGCTGAGGACTGATCGTTCGTCCTCAGTGAGTGGGAGGTCTGGAGGGATGGTGAAAACTCGGCAGGGCCGGGAGCTGGGATCTGGTGTGGGTGTGGAGCTGGGAGTGGGGTTGGAGCCGGGAGTGGGGTTGGAGCCAGTACCTGGAGTGGGTGTGATGGTGGGGGGAATGGGGGTGGAGGCATGAGCAGGGGTAATGTTGCCCTCGGGGTTCTGGGGTGTGGGTATAGTGACAGTGGGGTCTGTGGGGGCCGTGTCAGCAGAATGCAGGTGAGTGGCGCTGGTGGGGATGGAAGTGGTGGTGATCATGGCAGTAGGGGTGGCGGAAGTCACTGAGCGTGTGGCATCAGCGATGATGTGAAGGGCAGAAGTGGCTGTGGGAGTGGCCATGATGTGGGCAGAAGTGACATCATCACTCAGCGTGGGGGTGGTAGCTGCGTCAGCCGCATGGCTAATGGCGTTTCCGAGGCCAGGGGAATCTTCTGGAATGTTTGAGGAGCGCTGGTTATGGAGGTGGGTGGATAAAAGTTTGTTGTACTTACAGTTTTTGATGTTTGAGATGGAATTGAAATACTGTTTGTTGAGAGTATGAATTCTCCTGAGGATGTAGTACAGAGTGGGTCCTTTGCAATTCTGAGAGAGTGTGGCCCTCAGCTGAGGCAGGGCTGACTGTAGAGAGGTTAGGTGACGGCGCATTGCTGCAAGCGTGGAGCGGAGGATCCTGAAGGAGAACTGTTGCTGGTGTTTTTGAATCTGTAGTCTGTACTGTTTGTCCTGTTCGGGTCCTTGCCTTTATTCCTGATGAAGGGCTTTTGCCCGAAACGTTGATTTCGCTGCTCGTTGGATGCTGCCTGAACTGCTGTGCTCTTCCAGCACCACTAAACCAGATGAATTTATGGCTGAGGAGCTGGTATATGGGAGAAGGATTCATATTTTTGGATCATTGGAATCTCTTTTGGGGCAGAAGTGACCTGTACAAGAAGGACAGATTGCACCTAAATTGGAAGGGGACTAATATAATGGCAGGGAAATTTGTTAGAATTGCTTGGGAGGATTTAAACTAGTAATGTGGGGGGTGAGACCTAGGGAGATAGTGAGGAAAGGGATCAATCTGAGACTGTACAGTTGAGAACAGAAGTCAAACAAACAAACAAACAAACAAACAAGTCAGGACATGCAGGGACGAGGTAGGACTAATGAATTAAACTGCATTTATTTCAATGCAAGGGGCCTAACAGGGAAGGCAGATGAACTCAGGGCATGGTTAGGAACATGGGACTGAGATATCATAGCAATTACAGAAACATGGCTCAGTGATGAGCAGGACTGGCAGCTTAATGTTCCAGGATACAAATTCTACAGGAAGGATAGAAAGGGAGGCAAGAGAGGAGGGGGAGTAGCATTTTTGCTAAGGGATAGTATTACAGCTGTGCTGAGGGAGGATATTCCCGGAAATACATCCAGGGAAGTTATGTGGGTGGAACTGAGAAATAAGAAAGGGATGATCACCTTACTGGGATTGTATTATACACCCCCTAATAGTCAGAGGGAAATTGAGAAACAAACTTGTGAGGAGATCTCAGCTATCTGCAAGAATAACAGGGTAGTTATGGTAAGGGATTTTAATTTTCCAAACATCGACTGGGACTGCCATAGTGTTAAAGGTTTAGATGGAGAGGAATTTCTTATGTGCGTACAAGAAAGTTTTCTGATTCCGTATGTGGATGTACCTATTAGAGAAGGTGCAAAACTTGACCTACTCTTGGGAAATAAGTCAGGGCAGGTGACTGAGGTGTCGGTGGGGGAGCACTTTGGGGCCAGCGACCATAATTCTATTAGATTTAAAATAGTGATGGAAAAGGATAGACCAGATCTAAAAGTTGAAGTTCTAAATTGGAGAAAGGCCAATTTTGATGGTATTAGGCAAGAACTTTCGAAAGCTGATCGGAGGCAGATGTTCACAGGTAAAGGGATGGCTGGAAAATGGGAAGCCTTCAGAAATGAGATAACAAGAATCCAGAGAAAGTATATTCCTGTCAGGGTGAAAGGGAAGGCTAGTAGGTATAGGGAATGCTGGATGACTAAAGAAATGAGGGTTTGGTTAAGAAAAAGAAGGAAGCATATGTCAGGTATAGACAGGATAGATCGAGTGAATCCTCAGAGTATAAAGGAAGTAGGAGTATACTTAAGAGGGAAATCAGGAGGACAAAACGGGGACATGAGATAGCTTTGGCAAATAGAATTAAGGAGAATCCAAAGGGTTTTTACAATTATATTAAGGACAAAAGGGTAACTAGGGAGAGAACAGCGCCCCTCAAAGATCAGCAAGGTGGCCTTTGTGTGGAGCCACAGAAAATGGGGGAGGTACTAAACGAGTATCTTGCAACAGTATTTACTGCGGAAAAGGATATGGAAGATATAGACTGTAGGGAAATAGATGGTGACACCTTGCAAAATGTTCAAATTTTAGAGGAAGAAGTGCTGGATGTCTTGAAACACATAAAAGTGGATAATTCCCCTGGACCTGATCTGGTGTACCCGAGAACTCTGTGGGAAGCTAGAGAAGTGATTGCTGGGCCTGTTGCTGAGATATTTGTATCATCAATTGTCACAGGTGAGGTGCCTGAAGACTGGAGGTTGGCAAACGTGGTGCCACTGTTTAAGAAGGGCGATAAAGACAAGCCAGGGAACTATAGACCGGTGAGCCTGTACATGTATTTGGAAAGGCAAGGACTGATTCGGGATAGTCAAAATGGCTTTGTGCGTGAGAAATCATGTCTCACAAACTTGATTGAGTTTTTTGAAGAAGTAACAAAGAAGATAGATGAGGACAGAGCAGTAGATGTGATCTATATGGACTTCAGTAAGGCGTTCGACAAGGTTCCCCATGGGAGACTGATTAGCAAGGTTAGATATCGTAGAATACAGAACTAGCCATTTGAATATAGAACTGGCTCAAAGGTAGAAGACAGAGGCTGGTGGATGGTTGTTTTTCTGACTGGAGGCCTATGACCAGTGGAGTGCCACAAGGATTGGTGCTGGGTCCTCTACTTTTTGTCATTTACATAAATGATTTGTGTACAAGCATAGAGGTACAGTTAGTAAGTTTGCAGAGGACACCAAAATTAGGGATCTAGTGGACAACGAAGAGGGTTACCTCAGATTACAACAGGATCTGGACCAGATGGGCCAATGGGCTGAGAAGTGGCAGATGGAGTTTAATTCAGATAAATGCAAGGTTCTGCATTTTGGGAAATCAAACCTTAGCAGGACTTATACACTTCATGGTAAGGTCCTAGGGAGTGTTGCTGAACAAAGAGACCTTGGAGTGCAGGTTCATAGCTCCTTGAAAGGAGAGTCGCGGGTAGATAGGATAGTGAAGGCGGCGTTTGGTATGCTTTCCTTTATTGGTCAGAGTATTGAGTACAGGAAAGATGTTGTGAAACCGGAAAGGGTTTAGAAAAGATTTACAAGGATGCCACAACGTATTTAACATTCCCAGTGAATGGCATTGGAAAGCAATCAAGTGGCAAACACAATTCTTGGCTCTTCTTCCCCAAAGTGGAGTCGCAGGTAGATAGGATAGTAAAGGTGGTGTTTGGTATACTTTCCTTTATTAGTCAGAGTATTGAGTACAGGAGTTGGGAGGTCATGTTGCGGCTGTACACGACATTGATTAGGCCACTGTTGGAATATTGCGTGCAATTCTGGTCTCCTTATCGGAAAGATGTTGTGAAACCTGAAAGGGTTCAGAAAAGATTTACAAGAATGCTGCCAGGGTTGGAGGATTTGAGCTACAGAGCGAGGCTGAACGGGCTGGGACTGTTTTCCCTGGAGAGTCGGAGGCTGAGAGGTCACCTTATAGAGGTTTACAAAATTATGAGGGGCATGGATAGGATAAGTAGACAAAGTCTTTTTCCTGGGGTCGGGAAGTCCAGAACTAGAGGACATAGGTTTACGGTGAGAGGGGAAAGATATAAAAGAGACCTAAGGGGCATCTTTTTCACACAGAGGGTGGTACGTGTATGGAATGAGCTGCCAGAGGAAGTGGTGGAGGCTGGTACAATTGTAACATTTAAGAGGCATTTGGATGGGTATGTGAATAGGAAGGGTTTGGAGGGATATGGGCCGGGTGCTGGCAGGTGAGACTAGATTGGGTTGGGTTATCTGGTCAGCGTGATGGGTTGGACCAAAGGGTCTGTTTTCCATGCTGTACATCTCTATGACTATGGCGCCTCCAGCAATGTCATCTCCTACCTCTAATAGGACAAACCCTGCACTCCTGTTATTTGTCCATTTTGTGGAATTCCTCAACCAACTTCCTTGGCCAATCACAACATATCTAGGCAAATTTCCATTTTGGCAAAAAAAAAGAGCAAATGAAGCTATTAACTAATTAGTGAGAGATTGCAAAGCTCTGGTTTTCCTGGTGCATGATTCACAAAAGGTTAGTATGCAGATACAGTAAGTAATTAGGAAAGCTAGTTATAAATTATTACAAGGAGAATTCAGTGAAAAAGGAGGTTTATAAAGGCACACATGAAACTGCAACTATATCGTGCACATTACTGATCACCTTATTTAAAGGAAAGATACAACTACATTTGAAGGAGTTTGGAGAAAGTTTACCAGACTGATACCTGGAATGGAGAAAGTGAAGACTGCAGATGCTGGAGATCAGAGCTTAAAAATGTGTTGCTGGAAAAGCGCAGCAGGTCAGGCAGCAAAGGAGTAGGAGAATCGACATTTCGGGCATAATTTCTGAAGAAGGCTTTATGCCCAAAACTTCAATTCTCCTGCTCCTTTGATGCTGCCTGACCTGCTGCACTTTTCCAGCAACACATTTTTAAGCTCTGATACCTGGAATGACTGGGTTATCTTATGAAGAAAGATTTGACAGCCTAGCTTTTATCTGCAGAGATAGTAAAAGAGTAAGACATGCATGGATTGAAACTTATAAACTCTTGAGGGGTCTTGACAATGTAGACATGGAGATGATGTTTCCTCTTATCAGAGATTCTACAATTAAGGGCACAGTAAATCGGGGTTGCCCATTCAAACCAGTGAGCTTTTTTTTCAATGAGGGTTGAGAATATTTGTAATTCTCTACTTGTAAAGCAGGTTGAAGCAGAGTCACAATCATAGAAATATCCAGCACAGAAACAGCCCCTTTGGTCCAACTTGTCTACACCAACCAGGATTCCTAAACTGAACTATTTCCGTTTGCCTACCTCTAAACCTTTCCTATTCATATACCTGTCCAAATATCTTTTACTCTAAACCTACGTCCTCTAGTTTTGGACTATCCTACCCCAGAGCAAAGACCTTGGGTATTCACCTTATTTAATCTATTCATGATTTTACAAGCCTTATAAAAGGTCACCCCTCAGCCTCTAAAAAAGTAAAAAAAGTTCCAGCCTCTCCCTATAATTGAAACCTTCTAGTCCTGGTGACATCCTAACTGATCTTTTCTGCACCCTTTCCTGCTTAAAAACATACTTCCTATAGCAGGGCAACCAGAATTGTACACAGTACTCTAAAAGTGGTCACACCAATGTCTTGTACAGCTTCAAAATGATGTTCCAACTCCTATAGTCAGTGTTCTGATCAATGAAGGCAAACATTCCAAACACCTTCTTCACTACCTTGTCTACCTGTGACACTATTTTCAGGGAACTACACACCCACACTCCATCTCTAGGTACAGAATACTTAAGTACTTGTTAAAGACTTGAGAGAATCATAAATAAAAGTGCACCCCCCCAATAAGAATAAATGTTAACGCTTTCTTTTAAAACAGTCTCACACTTTAGTCATTTAACCAAATCCAATGCTAGCATTCAGACCACTGGGTAACGTGTATAGGAGATGCTGGCCATCAATCCTGGAGGCCTTGCTTGCAGTCCCCAAGGGACACACCACCACCCTAGCACTGGCCTCTGCTCTACTGACCTCCTTGACTCACCTGGATTTGCATCCACCCTACACTGGCCTGGCCTAGAACTTGCATCCGGTACTCACCGGGACTTGTCACCCCCATGCTGGCCTGGGACTCACCTCTGGCACTTGCCTGGATTTGCTGCCTGTGTGGTGCTGGCCTGAGTCTCACCTCCAAGACTCGCCTGAATTCACTTCCTACCATGCCAGCCCGGTCCGGGCCTCACCTCTAGGACTCACCTGGACTTGCTGCTGGTCATATATATTGTCATCCAAAAGTCAATCAAATAGCCTTTCTCATCATTTTTTAAATTAATAACTAAAATATCCAATGTAGTTTTGTTTGGAAACACATTTTCATTGCCTTTATGGTTTATCTTCTCCTGAATGCTGCCTATGACAGAGTCCCGAAGCTGAGACTTTAATTCCTGGAAATTTCAGGCCATTCCTGGGGTGCTGGTAACACTTACCCCTGACACTGACAACTACAGGAAACTCTAATCTAGACCTTTCCTTCTTGTGGAGTTAAGAGTGACAGAAGACTCCCTTCAAACTAGGGATGTGGCTCCTTTTCATTTACAAAAACCCCTTCCAGAATTTCCCAGAGATCTGCCATCCAGACGGTGGTCTGAAACTCATTTTCCTGTAGAGATGCAGCCAAAAGCAGCAGCTCAGCAAATGATTTCTGTGAACAAGCACAAATCTTAATCAAAATTGATATTGTGTTTCCAGCCGAGCTTGGACAAAAAAAAATAACTCAGTCATTTTATCTTGAAAGCAGAGATAAAGACCCACCTTGGTGTATGCTTACTGTTCTACTGTAACATATAGCATACCTTTATAGCACTATTTCAACTATTTTGATGAATTTGTTAAACCATTCATATGAAAAGATAAAACTGTTGTGACCGTTTATATTTCTAATCTATACACATGCAGTAATATATCCTTTACCCCATCAAGACTAGTGTGCTATTAAATTAAATCGTGATTGTTCCGTATCTTAAATCCTTATCCAGTTTGGTGAAAGGAGAGTAGAGAATACTTTTAAGGCAGAGGAGGATAGAAACAAGTGGATGAAAGGTTATCAACAGCAGGCAGGAAGGTGGAAAGAGAAAGGGGGCTCACCATTCTTTAAAGGCCCAATGGCCAAAGTTTAAGTGTCCTCAAGCCCAGAATTATTTCTGTCCCATACTCCGGTGGTCCAACGTTTATGAAATGCTAAAGGATGAAACTTGCATGAAATTAAAGTTCCATCTAACTCCATTTGGACATGGTTCCTGAGGAAGAATACATTAACATCAGAAAATGTAGACATTCATTAAAATGACGAATGGTTAAATGATGAGGCTAAGTTACATAGATTCGGCTTGCGGTCTCTTCAGTGCCCATGTTAAGACATGACCTAGTTCAATTGTTTAAGATGGTTCAAGGATCTGATACGGTGAATTGAGAGGAATTATTCAATGTCACACCAATAGCATGCATCAGCAGGTTATGTAGCAAGCACCCTGCATATGCTTCAACCAACTGGCCATCTCCACGTTTAAGGGAAACAGTTCCGTCCAGTCAAGAGGGACTCTTGTCAGTCAGGATCAGTGTCCAATCTCAGTACAGTGGATTAGGGACTAATAGTGGGATTGTCAGTGTCCTTGGTTCTATATCACTGCAGCCCAGGGATTGGGCTGTAGTCCTGCAGGTTCAGTGCAACTGTCCAGGGTACTACAGGTACTGTGGGAAGGAGTGGGCATTAATGAACACATCTACTTTGGATTCACTGGGGGAACAGTGCACACAACAGTTGGTATGGCTAAACTGTGGGTCGTGGTTTAGGGTGTTTAGGCTTTTGGATTCAAAGTCATTTGGTTACTAGGCTGAGCCAGTGACTCTTTATGCCAAGTGTGGCCTGCATGGCTTTCTAAACTTACAAATAATTAATGCACTTTGAAAATGGAAAATGGCTACAAACATACCTGGAGTGAGTCAAGTAAGTATTCTCATTTCTATCTGAGCATGCAGGCTCTATTTTTGTGATGTGAGGTCATTCAAAAGGTTATTTTTTTGCAGGCATTCATTGGATATGAGCATCACTGGCTAGCCCAGCACTTATTGCACGTTCCTAGTTGCCTTTGAGATGGTGTTGAGCTGCCTCCTTGAACCACTACATTCCATGTGCTGTAGGTAGACCCAATATGCAGTTAGTGGGGTGGGAATTCCAGAATTTTTACCCCATAACATTGAAGAAACCTGATATATTTCCAAGTCAGGATGAAGTGTGTTCTGGAGCAGAACTTTCAGGTGTTCCGACGTATCTGCAGTCCATATCCTTCTAGATGAAAGTGGTCATTTGTTTGGAAGATGCTGTCAAAGAAACCTTGGTGAATTTCTGAGGTGCATCAGGGCACCCTGTTACTAATGAACTTCAATGGTGGAAGGAGTGGATGTTTGTTGATCTGGTGCCAATCAAGTTGGCTGCTTTATCGTGAATAATGCCAAGATTTGAGAGTATTATTTGAGCTGCACTTATCCAGGCAAATGGGGAGTATTCCATCACACTCCTGACTTGTGTCTTGTAGATGGTGAACAGGTTTTGGAGAGTCAGGAGGAGCGTTACTCCCTGCAGGACCTGAGCCACTGACGTGCTCTTGTTGCCAGTATTCATATATGGCTAGTCCAGTTGAGTTTCTGATCAATAGTAAGGCCAGTAGGTTATTAAGGGAGGGGGGTTGTGGCAGAATTCAGTGATGGTAATGCCATTGTGTATCAAGTGACGATGGTTAAATTCTCTTTCATTAGAGACAGTCATTGCCTGGTATTTGTGTGACCTAGTTACATTAATCAAGCAATTATGCAATACAGGTTAAGGTCATCTGTGATCATAGTTCCTTGCTTGTGAAATGTGTGTAGTATCCAATTAGGTGGGACAGAAATCCTGATCACAAATAATCTTAAACATGTCATTAGTCATTACAGATTGAACATATTAGTCGCTGTGGAACAGGAGGAGTCATGCTTGACTTTGAAAGTCTCACCTGTTTACTACAATTCACGAAGTCAAAGACAATCTAAGATCTCAGACGGCACAAAGTTGGTCAACAATTGGTCTACTCCACCCAAGATTGCTAAAATACTGTTATCACCAACTAGGCACATTACAGTGACTCCCCTCGTTCCTTGGATCTTCCTGAGCCCTTTTGTTCTATTCCCTTTCTTTTAAACAGAGTCCAACTCTAACAAGCATCCTGTTTGGTCATTAACATGAAGCAGATCCCAATGCTTTTCCAAATCAGCAGAAACTCTGCATCTTAAACAACAGCTGCACATGTTCTGTATGAGGTATTATAAAATGTTAAAACTATGATCCAATCTCAATGGGTTCCTATTTGAGGTTCTCTTTGTGGCAACTGGATTGCATGAACCTTTCTCCAAAGTAAATTGTTTATCTGGAATTCTGAATTAAATGTACATTTCAAAAGTAACCATCTAGTAAAGTTCGGCATTCATGTCATATTTCACATGCCCCAGTCTGTTGTCATGAAAGGATTTCCGATCTCCATGAGATAATGTTTGGCAACATAAATAAGCTAACTGGCAACAAAATAACTTCAACATACCAATCATTACGACTCACAAATGTAGTCATATATGCTTGGATGGATTTTCCAAAATTTCTAACTGCTACACTACTATAAACACTTCTCTACATTTTTCAGCGAGTCAAGACCAATGCCATCTAATGAAAACATTAACACTGGAATTAAAAACTGGGGCATTCAGAGAACATGTTACTGCAGTGAAGATCAATGTAAAACGTGCAAAATTTTAATGAGTTTGTTTTACTGAGAAGGACTTGAAGAAGGGTATATTATTTTTGCCACAAGCTATGTTTAAAAGGCAATTATCCTCTTTTTTTAAATGGAACATCACCTGAGGGAGAATTGGAGGGTGTTTCATAAATTTATAATGCTCTTTACTCCCATGGGAAGGACAATCCCTGCAAGGGAAAGGAGGGTAGTGATGGGGAGAGGGGATGTGAGGGAGGTAACGATAATACTCAACCTATAAACTGCTTTCATGCCTTTTCAATAGTTTCTCTGAAAACAGAATGGGATGGCGCTCATTGACTAGGTTTACTTTTTGGCACGTAAAAAGTAACTGGGAACCTGAACAACTGTTGAGCAAAAGATCTCAATGAATCAGTGATGCCATTGTTTGTAGGCAGCAGATGTGCATGCTGCACACAAGCACAGCTCTGTTCAACACTGTCAGCACTCTGCCATTCCAGCTTTCCCTACACCTGAAAACACCACTAACACAGCTAATCTGTGCAGGCTTGACTAAAGTTGCCTAATATCGGGTTCAGGTTTTGAATTTGTATGAATAAACCTGGCAGATAGTCAGTGAGTTCATTTTGTACAAAAGACTTTATAATTCAGCATGAATATTGTTTATGCTCCAGTGACCCAATGTAATTAATTGAGTGTCCAAGGCTCTTCATTCTGGATAAATAAATAAATAAAACAGCCATTCCCTGTACCCCTTTACTCAATCCTTCCTTTGTTCTTGAAGTCACTAATTAAATTAGTTGGGAATTAAAGCTTCATTAAAGGTGTAGCATTCCAGTACTACCATGTGTAGCAAGTTAATTAAATGAGATCATCAATATAAACGTCTAAAAATCCTGGGAAAAAAAAATCAGAGATACATGGGTGTCAGCCATCTGTAATCTAGCCAGATGTAAAGTGGAGCTTATGTTTGCACACAGTAAATGTTAGCATATAATTGGTGCTCTTTCTGACAGAGTTAAAAATGGCAAAGATCAGATTTTAATAAAAACAGTATTTGGTTTGCTCTATAAATACTCCAGGGATTCTCAGAAATCCAGCTTCAAGAAAAATACAAATTACTTATTTCAAAAGTTGAAAACATCTCAGAGAATGATGAGGCCAGTGGCTGAGCAACACAAAATGGTCTCAGGCAGGGCTTCATTTCAAAGCCACAGATGATGCTGTACTAACAATTCCCTTCCCAATTTTCATTTTAGTTATTGTGAGGGACAAGCTCAACAAAGGGAATCTTGGTTCACATAGTAGTGTCGGATAAAGATTATTCAATAATGAGCCATGTGGTACATATTTCATGTTCTATTAAGGAAAAGATTGCATGTTTGTAACAGCTTCCGTGACTTCAAGATTTCCTAAAGCGGTTTACAGACGATGAAATATATTTTAAGTGCAGCCATTGCTGTGTTGTCAAAATCCAGCAGCCAAACTGCATACTGTAGTTCCCCACAAGAGTCCTGTGAAATAAGTGGATGATCTGTTTTGGGTGTTGGTTGATAAATATTGGTCCATGGCTGTTAATAGAGCTTTAGTTATCAAATAATACCTTTGTTAAACTCATGGAGTGAATTGTCTCCTGCTATATCGTATACATTTCATAGCTTCTATTTTTATAGATTGTGGATTCCCATCAACATAA
This sequence comes from Chiloscyllium punctatum, assembly GCF_047496795.1. Classification (NCBI taxonomy): domain Eukaryota; kingdom Metazoa; phylum Chordata; class Chondrichthyes; order Orectolobiformes; family Hemiscylliidae; genus Chiloscyllium; species Chiloscyllium punctatum. The sequence continues at coordinate 17,773,970 of NC_092743.1, forward strand.
CCCCAGATATTGTCCTGCACAAGTAAATTAAGAACATGACAAATAGCAGCAGGAATAGACCTTATAGCCTATTGCGCCTACTCTGTTATTCATTGGGATCATGACTGATGTTCTGCAGTAACTCCACTTTCTCTCCACGCCCCTATATCTTTGATTCCCCTGATAGATTAAGGATCTGTTTGTCTTGGATTTCAGACACACAATAATAAGACTTCCACTACGCGATGACATGGTGAATTCAACTGATTCACTCAGCACTCATTGAAAATGTTTCTGTGATCCATCTTGAATGATTGATTCTTTACCATGACAGTGACCATGTTCTGGATTCCCTAGCAGTGAAAACAACCTCTCACAGCCAGGTTTTCATGGTTCAGTCCATGTCAGAATGAAGTTTTTTTCAAATGGTAGTTGGACCTAATTTTGGGATTCCCATGCCCATTCCATCATTTAGAATTTTTATGGTCTTTGCATAAGGGTATGGGTAGTCATCCGCTCCGGCACTTGTCTACTGCAGGTATGGATGGATACCGAAAACAACAAGCTCTTGAAAACGTTCTCATCTTCTATCATCACGCTAAATAAAATTTGCCATTGTACAGCCCGTCACTGCTGCCCAGTTTACACCATTTTTGAAGTTGTATTTCACCATCTACTAATATCTCAGAAAGTACAATCATGTTGTCAAAAGATAAATATCTTCATTAAGTCCCAGAGCTAAGATCAGGATTTTGTAATAGTTATTTGATAATAATTCACTGTAGGTGTTACTTTTCTTCCATTGGTTCAACTTGGGAAATTCTATTCAATGTCACAATAAATTAGGTCAGGCAGCATCCAAGGAGCAGAAGAGTAGACATTTCAGGCATAAGCCCTTCATCAGGAATAGAATTTAGCTCAATGGAGGGGAGGTTGTTTACAGATGAATTTCCCTGAGATCAGGAGATTACCATGTAGATGTTTCTTTTTTAAGTTGGATGGCATTCTTCTCATAAGTCAGAAAGTTCAAATCAGGATTCTCAAGGCAATATCCAGTGTAACAGTAATCCATCAGATTTCTCGATTCTTATAACATTTTAGTAGTATTTCAATATTCGCTTAGCTCAGTGGGCTATAGGCCAAATGGTAGATAATGGAATTAGTGTAGTCAAGTCTTTGTTCACAAGCATGGTCACAATGGGCCAACTGCCTCATTCTGTGTTGTAAACATCTATGAAATAATGTGTCTTTTTTTGCTTATGTTTGTTAATTTACTAACACATTGGGCAAAATTTAACAAGCAGGTAGCGAGGAGGAAGGGAGGGTCATTAAGTTACTTGAGTGGTCTTGACACCAAAGACCTGTCTACAATTTTATTGCCAATGAACAAAACCAAAGGCAGCCTAGCCATCTTTGCACTCATTGAGGCCCTTAAGTGGCCAATTAGTGACTATTTAAGTGTCACTTCCTTCTGGGGGGGTGGGGAATGGAGAGGCCAAGCTAGTTATCCTGGTGGGGACTTACAAAGAGGAGGCAGTTCCCTCATGTCATTCCCCCACTCCCCCAGAAAAGTCTGCCACCTACTGCTTCAGCCTGGGTCCTCCCTGTTACCTGGTCTGTCCATCAAGATCCCAATCTCCCTCTTTTCTCCAGTCCCCTCCCATTTCCTGTTGTCTCCTCTGTAGCACTCCTTGGCACTTACCTTCATCTCAGATCTGGGAGGAACCTTTAGTGGAACCACTGACACTATAAAACTGGCAGTGAATCAAACTGGCCAACGGTTACCAAAGCCAGGACATTCAATTCTTAAGAGAAGGCGAAGTCTCATCTCTAATTAACTAACACTGTTTCAGGAGTTGAAATGGCTGATAAGCAGTTGATACTGGCACCCGATCAACTGATGACATGGCAGAAATTGCACCACTGGGGTAAATCCTGCCTCTAGATTAGAGTGGTGCTGAAAAAGCACAGCAGTTCAGGCAGCATCCGAGGAGCAGTAAAATCAAAATTTCAGGCAAAAGCTCTTCACCAGGAATACAGGCAGAGAGCTTGAAGGGTGGAGAGATAAATGAGAGGAGGGTGGGGGTGCGGAGAAAGTAGCATAGAATACAATAAGTGAGTGGGGGAGGGGATGAAGGTGATAGGTCAGGAGGGGGGAGGGTGTAGTGAATAGGTGGAAAAGAAGATAGGCAGGTAGGACAAGTCATGGGTACAGTGCAGAGCTGGAAGTTTGGAACTGGGGTGAGGTGGGGGAAAAGGGGAAAATGAGGAAACTGTTGAAGTCCACATTGATGCCCTGGGGTTGAGGTGTTTCGAGGCAGAGGATGAGGCGTTCTTCCTCCAGGCATCTGGTGGTGAGGGAGCGGCGTTGAAGGAGGCCCAGGACCTCCATATCCTCGGCTGAGTGGGAGGGGGGAGTTGAAATGTTGGGCCACAGGACAGTGTGGTTGATTGGTGCAGGTGTCCCAGAGATGTTCCCTAAAGCGTTCTGCTAGGAGGCGTCCAGTCTCCCCAATGTAGAGAAGACCGCATCGGGAGAAACGGATACAATAAATGATATTGGTGGATGTGCAGGTAAAACTTTGATGGATGTGGAAGGCTCCTTTAGGGCCTTGGATGGAGGTGAGGGGAGGAGGTGTGGGCGCAGGTTTTGCAATTCCTGCAGTGGCAGGGGAAAGTGCCAGGATGGGAGGGTGGGTTGTAGGGGGGGGCATGGACCTGACCAGGTAGTCACGAAGGGAACGGTCTTTGCAGAAGGCGGAAAGGGGTGGGGAGGGAAGTATATCGCTGGTGGTGGGGTCCGTTTGGAGGTGGCGGAAATGTTGGCGGATGATTTGGTTTATGTGAAGGTTGGTAGGGTGAAAGGTGAGCACCACGGGTGTTCTGTCTTTGTTACGGGCGGAGGTGCGGGATGTGGACGAGATGCGTTGGAGGGCATCTTTAACCACGTGGGAAGGGAAATTGCAGTCTCTAAAGAAGGAGGCCATCTGGTGTGTTCTGAGGTGGAACTGGTCCTCCTGGGAGCAGATACAGTGGAGGTGGAGGAATTGGGAATAGGGGATGGCATTTTTGCAGGAGGTAGGGTGGGAAGAGGTGTAATCCAGGTAGCTGTGGGAGTCAGTGGGTTTGTAAAAATTGTCAGTGTCAAGTCAGTCATCATTAATGGAGATGGAGGGGTCCAGAAAGGGGAGGGAGGTGTCAGAGATGGTCCAGGTAAATTTAAGGTCAGGGTGGAATGTGTTGGTGAAATTGATGAATTGCTCAATCTCCTCACGGGAGCACGAGGTGGTGCCAATGCAGTCATCAATGTAGCGGAGGAAGAGGTGGAGTGGTGCCACTGATGAACTGTTCTACGTAACCAACAAAGAGACAGGCATAGCTGGTGCCCATGGCTACCCCTTTGGTCTGAAGGAAGTGGGAGGATTTGAAGGAGAAACTGTAAGGGTGAGGACCAGTTTGACCAAACGAATGAGAGTGTCAGTACCTAAATCCTGCCTCTTTTTTTTACGCAGTGTAATACCAAATTAACAAGTAATGCATTAGGATGATTTTCCTCCTAGTGGCTGCCACAGGGAATCAAAAGGATCAAAATCTCACCTCTGGGAGGCAGCTAACATTTTGTAAGATGTTTTCCAGCTGGGTAAAATTAACAAAATCTCAATTGGACAGTAACACAAGATGGAGATTGAGCTTCGATCCAGAACTCAAACCCTGGATGATATTAACTTCAAACAGGAACATTTAATAGCTAACTGCTGGGCCATGAAATGAATTATTTCATCCAACATCAATGGGCACAAGGCTTGCAGTAGTGCTCAAAGTGTAGGTATGTAGTGAGACATTTCAATTTCAGGTCCAAATTTTAATGAATCAAGACTTTTGATAGGTGAGTGATGGCATTGTGAGGATGTGATTTGAGCCTGGGGCCAGTGGCGAAGGTAGAATGTGGAATTTGAAAACAGCTTCACCAACCTTGACCATTGCACTGTCACAGAAATGTAGAACATGGAAACAGACCCTTTGGTCCAACTCATCAAGTCAACAGATATCCTAAATTAACATAGTCCCATTTGCCACCATTTGGCCCACATCTCTCTCAACCCTTCCTAATTATTTCCCATCCAGATGCCTTTTAAATATTGTAATTGGATCAGCCCCCCACAGGGACTTGTAGCACAACATCCAGATCCTCAGGGCTTAACTGGCAATGACCTCCATGGTACCTTCCTTCCTGTTGCCTCCTGACCCTGTGTCTGGTGTGCTATCAGGCCCAAGATTCCGAACATTTCACCTTTTTCCCACCTCCTTTTCCAATGCAAACCCTTGCAGCTCATATTGTATCATTGTTTTTGGGGCAGGTGTTGGGTAGAAATCTTGTATAGGAAGCCTTAGACAATGCAATTCCCCTTTAAGAGATTCATCACCACTTCAGGCACTGGCAGCTTTAAACTGATGCTAGCCCTTCATAGTTTTGGGCCCCTCCTACACAGCCTGCTTGGATCAGGCTGAACGCTGATCTTTGAAATGAGCAGGTGACATCAAGCTGACTTGCTGCCTTCAGTCAGCAGGTGTGTTAATCACACTGCGAATCCATGCCTGTTTTCAGGAGATATCAAAATAAGCCCCTTTTCTTCCTGTCAGTTGTTCACAGAAATCAGCGCTAGTAGAGTTTGAACTTGACCTAAATTTGAACAAATCTTTCATAATAAAGCAGCTGTCAACAATTCAATTTGCCAATGCCCCATATATTAAAATAATACAATTTACATGATGTTAGAATTTTTTTTTCTAGAGACCGTGACAAAAGATACACTGGTCTTTCAGTGAATACCACTGCAAAGGAATTATCACATGCACTTGTGTTGGACAATTTGCTGAATCTGAGCAACTTTTCTATTGTACATCATGGAACACATATGGTTTGTTAACAGAAGTACTGTATTTTCTTTTTACTAATTTCAACTTTGTTCCATTGCATTAATTTAAAATTGTTCTTGACACTAAACAAAAATCACAATGTTGGGTTGTGGAACTGGCACTAACATTTCAAGAGCAATGTAGCTGTAAATAATGTTTAAAATAGTGCACGAATAAGACAGTACTTCTTCTGTAGCGACTTTTAATTTTGATGAACATCTGATGGGGTTCCCCCATTCAGGCAGAAATAGCACATAATTGTCTATCTACTTGACCTGTCCTCTATTTCTCAAAAGACAGTGAAGAGGTGAGATGACCTTCAAACCTTTCATCCTGATGAGAGCTTTAAATAACCACTGAAGGGCCCTTTACAAATCTTATTCTGCTCCTGGCAATATAGTGGTCCACAATGACCGGTGTGGTAGCTTCTACTGGTAAGTTGGTATTGGGCTGTGCGGGGTCGTCCCCCTTAGGGCTCCCTGAACCTATCAATCCTACCTCCCCAAAATGATATGACTATTCCACTCCAGCATCTCAATTCAGGCCTCCACTCCAATTCTCCAGCACCATTCTCTCCTCACTGGTCCCTACCAACACCTTTGGCTTGTTCAGCCAGTCTCCATAACCTCTCTTTGCCTGTGGTCCCAGCAGATCTGGAGTCAGATGCCGTGAAATAGAAATTTCAAAACAAAACCAGACCGAGCCTTACATATTGATCTGGGATCCTTAACTCCGTTTCTCTCCGCGCGGACACTTCAGGAAGTTTCTCCAGCACGAGCTGGACGGTGCTGCCTAACACCCAACTACGGAGCGACGGCGCCTGCGCGGTCACTCGCGCATGGTCTCGGACGCGTTACGTCATCATTTTATGCTTCGCGTTGCGCATGTGCAGCAACGACACCGTTGGAGCTGGGTCTCGGCGGCGGGGAGAGTTCAGTGAGGACAGTGGACCAGCTGGATAGACCGTAGTGAACGGGCCGATCGGACTGGGGAAGGGGGTGGGGAATATTGAGAACTTTCTCCCAAGTCTTCCCCTCCCTCCCCCGTTCCTCTTCAAAGGAGGATATGTGGCCAAATATACATTAACAATTACAAATTACTTCTAAATAGAGTGGTTTGGAACTGCTGTGAATCCATCTGGATAGGCAGTAGCAGTCAAGAAGAGCCATCTTCATCTCCACGTTTGGGCAGGAAGTCTTTTGTAAAAACTGCCCATTTCCCATTGATAATGAATTAATATGCAGGTTTTATTACAGAGGGGTGAGGAGTTCTGCTGGCTTACTGACCAAGCACGGACGAGATGAATTATTCCCTGTTAACCAGGTATCAGTGATTTGAATAACTATTCACCTCCCTGGGTCTAGAGATGATATGCGTAGTGTGACAGACGACTCTGTATCCCCAATGAGTCAATGACATGCAGGTCCTGGGCCTCCTCCACCGCCAAACTGTTACCACCCGACGCCTGGAGGAGGAACGGCCTTGGGACTTGGGACCATGCAACCACACAGGATAAATGTGGATTTCAACAGCTTCCTCATTTCCTGTCCCCCCATGTTATTCCAGTCGCAAACCTCCAACTCGGTACTGCCCTCCAGCCCCATCCATCATTGCCCCCTTTTGACCTATCACCTTCTCCCTCACCTTCATCCGCCTATCACTTTCCCAGCTACCTTCCCCCCCAACCTCACCCCCTTCCCATTTATCTCACAGCCCCGACGCACCAGCCTCATTCCTGATGAAGAGCCTATGTCCGAAATGTTGATTCTCCTGCTTCTCGGATGCTGTCTGACCTGCTGTGTTTTACCACACTCAACTCTGTACATAAGTTTGGTTTAAAGGCGAATTATGTGTCACTTTGTGAAGACAGAAATTGAGTACATTTTAGAAGGCCTTTAAGGGCGACTCAATAAATCAGTCATTTATGCAAAGGCTGAAGAGGCAGAAGTTTGACAAGTGCCAGGTAAGATGGAAAGAATGGAGGATTCTGGAAGTATTACTGTATAGGCAAATGTTGTTACAGCCTAGCTGACTTCCTGTTTATGGATTGCTGAAATGAGAGTGGTACTTCATGAGTTGTTTGTGAGGAGGATTGCCTCAAACTCTCAACTTGAGCCCATAGTTGAGGATTGTATCATGGCTACAAGGAAGTCAAGCTAATTTTCAACTCGTTCTTGACCAAAATTTTGTTTTGAATGCATGAGATTGCATTAGAGAGATCCCTACAGCAGTATGTGTCCAGTGCAACAAGGAAGGACCCATCCATCATTGTTGGATCCCATCCATCCATGCGTTGTTGGATCCCATCCTCAGAAATGAAATGGGCTGTGTGGATAAAGTTTCATTAAGGAGACAGTAATCATTAGGACGACATGATGGCTCAGTGGTTACCATCTTCCTTGCAGTGCCAGGGACCTGGGTTCAACTCCAGCTTCAGGTGACTGTCTATGTGGAGTTTGCCCCGTGTCTGCATGGGTTTCCTCCCACAGTTCAAAGGTGTGCAGGTTAGGTGAATTGGCCATGCTAAATTGCCTACATTATTCAGGGATGAGTGTGTTAAGTGCATTAGTCAGTGGTAAATGGATCTGAGTGGCTTACTCTTCGAGGGTTGGTGTGGACTTGTTTGACCTAATGGCCTGTTTCCACACTTTAGGGATTCTATTCACTAAAAAATAAGGTTCAGGATGGCGGTGGAAAATGAGAAAGAAAAATAAATTGGCAGAGAGTTGACTTTATAATAGGGTAAGAAGAAGACAAAGAACAAAGTTAACAAAGAAAATTTACAGCCCAGGAACAGGCCCTTCGTCCCTCCAAGCCCGAGCTGATCCAAATCTACTGTCGAAACCTGTTGCCCAATTCCTAAGCATCATATTCCTCTGCTCCCTACCTAATCATGCATCTGTCCAGACTCATCTTAAATGAATGTACCGTGCCTGCCTCTACTACCTCTGCTGGCAAAGTGTTCCAGACACCTACCATCCTCTGTGTAAAGTACTTGCCATGTGTATCCCCCTTAAATTTTTCACTTCTCACCTTGGGTAGGATTGACTGGAATATTAGGTTGACAGGAAAAACAGTAACCAATCAATAGGCTATTTCAGAGAAGAGATGGTTTAGGTACAGTCAAGGTATATTCCTGCAAATGAGAAAGATAGAACAAACAAATTGATAATTCCCTGGATGATAAAGGAGGTAAAAATTAACATTACAAAGACAAACTGTGTTTGTGACAGGCGTGAGGCAGAAAATCTATTTGAGAACCGGAGCATTGAAGTTCAGAGGACAAGTGAATAAGCAAGTTAGGGAAGCAAAGAGGAAGTATCAGAAAAGACTTGGCAGCTAACACATAAAAGGGAATCAGAAAGTCTTTTATAGGCATATAAATAGTAAAACAGTAGTTAAAGGAGGGCTAGGGCTGATCAGAGAACCAAAAAGGTGATTTGCACATTGGAGGTGAATTCTTTACAGCAGTCTTTACAAAAGATAAAGCTGCCCAGGCCATAAAGACAGGAGGGAACTCTGCCACTGGAAAGGATCAAAATGAATAGGGAAGATGTCATTGATAGACTGTTGGTACTTGAACAAGGAACCAGGACCCAGTGAGATGCATTTACGGACTTGGAAGGAAATGAGGATAGAAATTGTGGGAGTACTGGCCATAATCTTACAATCTTCCCTGGACTCAATTGGTGCCAGAAGACTGGAGAACTGCAAACATTATGGCTGTGTTCAATGAAGTTGGAAGGATAATCTCAGCAATTATAAAGCAATATAACTTAAATTGTGGGTAGCTTCTAGAAGTAATTGTTCAGGATAGAATTGGTAGTCACACAGAGAAAGGTGGGTTGGTTTGGAAGATTTAGCATAGATTTCGAAAGAGTAAATTGTGTTTTAACTAAGTTGTTGGAGTTTTTCCAAACATAGCAAAAAGGGTAATGCTGTTGTTGTGGTATACATGGATTTCCAGAGATGGACACTAGATAGTGATGCTTGTTTGAAGAACCATCACAGACATAAATGGGCCAAATTGCCTCTTTCCACTCATAGTAATTCTGTAATTTGATAGAGTGTCACAGATTTATGAGGAAAGTTATCTGTCCTAGTATAAAAGATCAGTAGTAACATGGATACAAAATTAGCTGAGGGACAAGACATAGAGAATGATGGTCAATTAGGCTGGAAGAAGGTATATTGTGGAGTTCCCAGGGGTCAGAATTGGGACTCTTGCTTTTCTTGATAAATATTAATGATTTGAATCTTGGTGGGCAGGGGACAGTTTCATAGTTTACAGATGACCAAAAAGTGGGAAAATTATAAACTGAGGAAGGCAGTGTGAAACTTCAAAAGGCTATAGACAAATGTTGGAATGCATGCATTGATGGCAGATCAGGTTTAATGCGGAAAAAAAGTGATGCATTTTGGTCAGAAGACAATACAAAATAAAGAATACAATTCTAAAGGATATGCAGGAGCAGAGGGACCTTGGTGTCTATGTATACACATTATTGAAGGCAGCAGGACAACTGGAGACAGCAGTTAATCAAGCATTTTGCCCTCAGCTTTGTTAAGGGGATATAGTATACAAGAACAAGGATGCATTATTGAACTTGTACAAGACACTGTGTTGGAGTATTGTGTAAAGTTGAGGATATCACATTATAGGAAAGATGTGAATGCATTTCAGAGAATGCAGAAGCAATTTACTGGAATGGTTCCAGAAGGGAGAAGATTGTTTTGAAGATAGATTGAAAAAATTGGGACTGTTCTCCTTAGAGGGAAGGCTGAGAGGAAATATTACAGAGGTTTTCAATGCCATGAGCCGCTGGATAGAGTAGATAGGGTAAAGCTGTTCCTGCTCTTAGAAGGAACAAGAATGAAATAACATACATTTAAAGTGAAGTACAAAAGAAGCAAGAGTGATGTAAGAAAAAAAACTTATTCACACAGCAAGTAGCTAGGGTGTGGAATGCATTACTTGGAAGTGTGTTGGAGGCAGGCTCAATTGAAGCATTGAAGAGGGCTTTGGATGATTATTTGGATGGAAGCAGTGTATAAATATAAGGAGAAAAACTGGGGATGGACACTAGGTAGTGAAGCTTGTTCGTAGAACCATTGCAGACATAATGGGCCTAATAGCATCTTTCTGCCCTGTAACAACTATGTAATTTGTTTGATTCCTACTAATTGATAGAGTCTTTTCAGCTTTGTGCAAACACTTGTTTTTGCTAGTTATTGGCATCCTTATTGTCCTATATCCTTCCTGGGCCACTGATATTAAGTGATCCCTTTTGTTGTAATGGATCAGCAGAGGTTTCTTTCTTTCAAGGTAGCCTGGGAGCCACAATATTAACAGTGAACCCAGTATATAAAGATCCTCAGCCAATTCCGGGGTACACAAATAGCCTTCTTGTAGCCATAGTTCGCATGAGATCACATGGGACCTGTACCTTCAGCATTAGATGCAAACCAAACAAAAAGCATTCACTTTTTAGCACGTTGCCAAGGAGTGGCCTAATGTTATGTGAAATGTCAAATCTATAGGGAAATGCAGCATGCTGCATTTTGCACAAACTACCAGTAGATCCAAAAAAGGTCTATTTCTTAACATTTCAGCTCTATGACTCATGGTTGATAAACAGATAATTGCAAATTCCAAACAATACCTCATTTGCACCTGTATAAATACTGTGCACAGTTACATGGGGAGAATCAAACTTCATAAAAAAAATTGGAAATGAAGCAAAATGCTTGATGGCAAGAAAAATCAAATACAGCTGGCAACTTGGAAATAATTTCAACTGCATGGTTAGAAAAATAGGAATACTTTCAAGAAATGTATTGAAATTACAACGCAGAAGATTGGAGTTGCAAAAGAAAGGCAGAATTGTAGAGTCTTACAGCAGACAAATGGACAAATTATGGTCATCGCTGAGTGACATAAACCCTCACAAGGGGCACAGTGCATATGCGCACATACAAACTAACGGAGTTGCGTGCACTGAAGTAATTGTGGTCTGGAAATGGAGGATGGGGATAGACTTTAGTTGGCAATGATTTTTGATTACATTTCAAATATTCCAAGTTAATTTCCTGAATATCTAAATTTGGTCCAGATCAGATGTGAGATTTGGGTTTCAATAAGAGGACAGAGTATTGTCTGTACAACATGAGCATTGAGAATTACCTGGATTGACAGCAAGAAGGAAAATTGTACAGAGTGGTGCATTTATAATTCAACACATTTAATATTTCTTCGATTTCATTTTCAATGTAGCAGGTAAATGCTGTACATATTTGTTCACAGGACATGGGCATTGCTGGCTAGGGCAGCATTTAATGCCCATCAGTATTTGCTCAAAGGGCATTTAAGAGTTAATCACATTGTTGTGGGTATGTGGACCAGTTTATGTTGAAGCAGCAGATTTCCCTCCCTAAAGAATATTAGTGAAGCAGATGAGTTTTTAATGACAATTGATGACGGTTATATGGCCACCATAATGTCAGCTCTTTATTCCAGATTTTATTGAATTCAAGCATTGAAAGATATGAACATGTGTCCCCAAACATTGGCTTGGAGTTCAGCATTGCTAGTCCTGTGACATAACCAATACACCACCACCTCCCCCACCTTACTGTGCTATCAAATCCCAAATTCAAAAGATAGTCCAACTGATTCTTAGTGTTAAAGGATTGAATAATGAGAAAACACCTGAGAAGTGGACTCGTCAACTTGAAACAGGGTAACTGAAGGACAAGCAGATTGAAAATAAATTCCATAGGAAGAGTAATTCTGAGCAGTATTTCAACCTGAACTGAAACTTTGTTACCTTTAGATTTGATCATTCCAATTCTTTCCTGGCTTGCCTCCCATTTCCCACTCCATAAAGTAGTTCAAAATTCTGTTTCTCTTATCCATAACTCATGCAAAGTCACATTCACCTCAACCTCTGTGCCTGTTAATCTGCAGTGGGTCATGTATTGGCAAAACCACAATATTAAAATTTGTATCCTTACTTGAAATTTCTCCAAGCCTTCTTGATCCCAATCTCTTAGTCTCCTTGAGCAATGTGCCCTTAGATATCTGCACTTGTCCAATTCTAAACTTTTGCCCCACATCTATTTAGTTATTTCACCATCAACCAACACACTTAAGCTCTGGAGTTTACTCTTAAATCCCCTCTGTAGCACATTTCTTGAAGAAGCTCTATAAATCCACCTCTTTGAACAAACAATTTGGTCATTTCCCCCAGCATTGCCTTATTTGATTCCAAGCCAAACATTTCTCCCATAACACTCTTGTGAAGTGTCCTGGGACACTTTGCTATGTTAAAGAGGTTATATGAATGCAAGATGTTATTGGTGAGATGTTGGCACAAGGTTATATACCCAAACTAGAGAAATTTGCCATGATGTAGAAGTGCTGGTGTTGGACTAGGGTGGACAAAGTCTGAAGTCATACAACAACAGGTTATAGTCCAACAGGTTCATTTGAAATCACAAGCTTTCAGAGTGCTACTCCTTCATAGATGAAGACAAAGCTTGTGATATCAAATAAACCTGTCGGACCTAGCAAAATTAGGACTTTGATCAGAAACTTGGAGAGGAGCTTTGCTATGATGAAGAAACTCTAGGATCTCTCTGAAAGGTTTGTCAAAGACTTGCCCTTTTTTAAACAGACAATTAATTTTGAAATGCAACCTTCGGTATGGATTCAAATTTCAAATGATTCACAGTCAAATCCAATCCAATTTTTACCAAACTCTTTAACTGTAAATCTAAATTTAGTGATATATGTTCATTCCTGGTCTGGGAGTTCTTAATATTGTTTCATATTGCATGTGAATGTACTGATATTGAATATTTGATCTGAAGGTTTTTAAAATTGCATTAGGTTTAGCCTGCTCTCGTGTTGCCAGTGCAAGAAAGGAACTGCAATGATGTTTATATTTAAAACTAAGGCCCCAGTTTTTATTTTCAAGTCAAGTTCACAGAGTCGGGGTGAATCCAGAATCTGCAATTCTACCTATAATAATGCCCCCCCACCCACATCTTTAGTTCCGGGGATCAGGCTGGTTTGGGCAGGTGATCCAGGAAAAGTGCAGGGACTCTGGCATTGTGCTCACAGTTTAAAATGAGAGTTAATAAATTTTAAAAATCCTTCCTGGTCTCCTCCTCTCACTCCCTTCACTCTCAATTTCACAACTATGCCAACCTGTACCAACCTTTGCCCCATAGCCAAACCCCACAGCCTCATACTCTTATGCCAAATTAGTTCCTGCTCTCATCCACCCCTTTCCCTCTTTAGCTATTGTGATAAATGATTCGGTATTTACAAGCACCCAAAGACATAAGATAAAATATGGTTTTAATGCTTAAAGTTCAATCCAGTGGACTATACTGTTTTGAGGCAAGCATCATTATTCAAAAAAACACATTTTGACACTTCTTACAGTTCCTGACAGATTGACACTTCTTGAAAGGTCAGCACTTGATACGTGGAGTTTTTGACATGTTGTTTCCAAGACATTTATGTAAATGTTGCATATAATATTCTTCACAATTCATAATCCCAAAGAAACCCTAACCCTGACAACCAAAGGATATCTAATACTCCATCCCTGTTCCTTAAAGAATCCCTGACACCCACCTATAGGGTGTCATGGGCTAATATCAGTAGAGGTTTCTTAACCCTCCAAAAGAAATGCATTTATAATAAACCTGCTATTATCTGATGTAAACTCCAAATTCTTAGTTCCATACGCCATAGACTCTGAATTCTGATTTCACTATTTGAAGTCAGCCATTTAAATAGCCAGCTGCTTCTAGGAATTGCACATGATTGATCCATAGCCCATCTCCAATCTCAACCCCACAAAAATGAAAGAAGACAGGTTTAGGGTTGGATTTGGATACAGACTTGTTCTGGTATTTTCACCACAACAGAGACATTCTGTATCATGTCAGAAATCGGGCTTAAGACTAGTACCTGATGCGCAGCAGCAGACAGCAGCACTGAGAAAAATGTGGAAAACTTGTACTTACATAGCGCTTTTCACAGCATGCCAATAATTTACTGTTGAATGGGTACTTTTCAAATTACTGTGGTAATCATTTGCACACAGCAAGCCTGCACAAGTAGCAATAACATGGAAACATACCAACAGCAGTAGTCCATTCAGTCCATCATGCCTGCCTCACCATTCAGAATGAACATAACTGTGCGAACACTGCAATGCCTTTTATCCAGAGAAAGTGAGGACTGCAGATGCTGGAGATCAGAGTCGAGAGTGTGGTGCTGGAAAAGCACAGCCGGTCAGGCAGCATGCAAGGAGCAAGATGCTCCTTGCATGCTGCCTGACCGGCTGTGCTTTTCCAGCACCACACTCAATGTATTTTACCCATCCTGTACACCATAACCTGCACGCCATTGGAAACCTGAAATCTATCAAACTTTCTCTTAAATATCCGCAGAAACTGACCCTCCACAGCACTCTAAGGTAGAGAATTCCAGAGATTCACAACCCTCTGTGTAGAAAAAGATTCTCATGTCAGACCTAAACGGTACTCTCTTATTTTTCAATTGAGCCCCTGGTTCCAGGCTCCCCTTCTAGGGAAAACATCTGAGCCTACCCTGTATATCCCTTTAATATTTTATACTTTTCCATGCAATTACCTCTCAATCTTAAAAACTGTGGAGAGTACAGGTCCACTTAATCCAATTTTAGGAACAAATCTGGTGAAGTATCATTTCAACCTCTCTATGGCAATAATACCCATCCTGAGATAAGGAGACTAAAACTGCACACAGTGCTCCAGGTGCAGTCTAACCATGCTCCTGTGCAATTGAAACAAGTCTTCCCTACTCCTGTACTCAGAATAGGAGATACGGTGTTTGGTATCACAGTGCAATGATAATCTCTCTCTCAATGTCAGCAAAACAAAAGAACTGGTCATTAACTTTAGGAAGAAAGGAGGAGGGCTCATGTCTAACTACATCAACAAAGATGAGGTGGAGAGGGTCGAGTCCTGGCGTCAAGTTTCTAGCAGTGACGATAACCAACAATCTGTCCTAGACCTCCCACATAGATGCAATGGTCAAGAAGGCACAACAACATGTCTTCTTCAGAAACTTTGGAAGTTGAGCATATTCATAAGGCCCCTTACCAAATTTCACAGATGCACTATAGAAAGCATTCTATCTGGGTGTATAACTGCTTTGTACCACAACTGCTCTGCCCAATACTGTAAGAAACTATAGAAAGTTGTGTGCATAGCCCAGAATATTATGGAAGCCAATCTCCCGTCCATGGACTACATCTGCACTTCTCATTGCCATGGAAAGGCTGCCAACATCATCAACGACCCAACACATCCCAGTAGTACTCTCTTCCAACCTCTTCCATTGAGCAGAAGATACAGAAGTTTGAACACGCGCGCGAGCACACACACACACACACACACTAACAGGTTCAAGAACAGCTTCTTCCCTTCTATTATTAGACTGCTAAATGGACCTCTCTAATTTCAAATCTGATGTTGACCTTGCTTTTGTGCACTTCCTGTGCAAACATAACCTTGTATGCCTCACTCTGTCTAAGTACCCAATGTCCTTGTTTTTTTAATGATCTGTCTGTACTGTTCACAAAACAAGTATTTTCACTGTACTTAGGTACGTGATAACAATAAATTAAATCAAATCAAATATTCACATCCGTTTGAAATAAAGACTAGAATTCCATGAACATCCTTAGTAGCTTGCTGCACCTGCATATTAGTCTTCAATGATTTATTCACAAGGGCACTGTAGTCCTTTTGTCTCCATCTACACTTTCCAACTTCTTAACATTTCTGAAATCTGTTCCTCCTACAAAGTGGATAACCTTGTATTTTTCCACATTATATTCCATCTCATATGTTCTTTCCAATTCACTAATTCTGTCCAAGTCCTCCTGAATCTATTTTACATCTTCCTCACAACACAAATTCCCATACAGCTTCCTATCACCCACAAATTTGGAAACTTTTTTATTCACTCATGCAATGTGGGTGTTGCATACTGGCCAGCATTTATTGCCCATCCTAAGTTGCTTTCTTGAATTGCTGCAGTACATATGTTGTAGGTAGTTCCACAATGCTCTTTGGGAGGGAGTTCCAGCAACAGTGAATGAACGGCAATATATTTCCATGTCAGGGTGATGAGTGGCTTGGAGGGAAACTTCCAGGTGGGCTTCCCATGTATCTGCTGCCCTTGTACCAGATGGAAGTGATTGTGGGTTTGGAAGATACTGACTAAGGATCTTTCTGAAATTCTGCAATAAATCTTGTGGATAGTATATTCTGTTGCAACTGAGCATTGGTGTTGGAGAGAGTGGATACTTGTGGATGTGGTGCCAATCAAGTGGACTGTTTTGTCCTGGATAGTGTCAAACTTCTTGCGTATTGGTGGAGCTACACCTATCCAGGCATCACACTCCTAATTTGTGCCTTGTGGATAGTGGACAGACTTTGGCACGTCAGGTGGTGAGTTAATTGCAGCAATATTCCTAGCCTCTACCTGCTCTTGTAGTCACTGTATTTAGATGAGAGTCCAGTGGATTTCTGGTCAATGGTGGTCTCCAGGATGCTGATAGCAGGGGATTCAATGATGGTAATGGTATTATGGTATTAGACCATAAAACCATGATATATAGGAGTGGAATTAAGCCATTTGGCCCACTGGGTTTGCTGTGCCATTCAATCATCGCTGATATGTTTCTCAATCCTATTCTCCTGCCTTCTCACCGTAATCCTTAATCCCCTCACTAATCAAGGAACTGTCTATTGCTGTCTTAAATACACTTAAAGACTGGACCTCTAAAGCATCGGGTTCCTCAGATTCACAACCTTCAGACTGAAGAAATTCCTCTTCACCTCTGTTCTAGAGGGTTGCCACCTCACACTGAGGCTGTGCCTTCGGGTCCTAGTTTCTGCTACTGGTGAGAACATCTTCTCCATGTCCACTCTACCCATGCCTCTTAGTATTCTGTAAGTTTCAATGAGATTTCCCAAATCCTCCTAAATTCCATCAAAACAGGCCCAGAGTCCTCAACCGCTCGTCATATGAATGCAAACATTGCATTTGCCTTCCTAATTGAACTTGCAATTTAACCTTAAGAGTATCCTGAACTAAGACTCATAAGTCTCTTTGTGCTTTAGATTTCCAAAGCCATTCCCCATTTAGAAAATTGCCTTACACTTGCCCACTTTGTATTCCATCTGCCACTTCTTTGCCCACTCTTCTAATATGTCCAGATACTTCTGCAGACTCATCACTTTCTCAGCACTACCTGTCCCTCTGCCTATCTATCTGTCATCGGCAAACTTTGAAACAATGCCTTAGTTCCTGCCTCCAGATCGTTAATGTATAATGGAACTAGTTGTGGTGCCAACACTGACTCCTGCGAAACTCCACTAGTCACTGGCTGCCATCCCGAAAGAGACCTGTTTATTCCCACTTTTTGCCTTCTACCAGTCAGCCAATCCCCTATCCATGCTAATGCCTTATACCTAACACCATGGACTCATTTAGTTGTGTCCTGTGTGGCACCTTGTCAAAGGCCTTCTGGAAATCTAAATTGATCATGTCCACTGGCTCTCTTTTGTGTAACTTGCCTGTTACCTCCTCAAAGAATTCTAACAGATTTGTCAGCATAATCTCTCCTTAACGAAGCCATTCTGACCTAGCCCTGTTTTACCATGCACTTCCAAGTATTCTGCAATTTCATCCTTAAAAATAGACTCTAACATCTTCCCTATGACTGAGGTCCAGCTAACAAACCTATAATTTCCTGTCTTTTGCCTCCTTCCATTCTTAAACAGGGGTGTTACACTAGTCATTTTCCAGTCCTCTGGGACCCTTCCTGATTTCAGTGATTCCTGAAAGATCAGCTTTCCAGAATCTTCTCTTTAGTGATGGTCACTATATCTATTTATACCCCTGACTCTCTTGAAGTTCTGGCTAATGATGTCTTCCACCATGAAGACTAATGCAAGGTATGTGATTCAGTTACTCCTCCATTTCTTTGTACCTAATTACTACTTCTCCAGCCTCATTTTCAAGTGGTCCAATGGACATGGTCAATGTGGTGGATGGAGTGTCTCAGGAGGGATATATTGATATTCTAGGGCATGTCAATATATAAAAGGAGGTGGGTATTTTGAAAAGCCTTAAGGTAGACAAGTCCCCAGGACTTGACAGGATCTATCTCCGAATGCTAAGAGATACAGGTGAGGAAATGGCTGGGGCCTTGTATGAATTTTTTGTGTCCTCTTTAGTCACAGGAGAGATCCCAAAGGACTGGAGAATAGCCAATGTTGTTCCTTTGTTTAAGAAGGGCAACAAGGATAATCCAAGAAATTACAAGTTAATTGTACGAAAGTGGTACGAAAATTATTGGAAAAGATTCTTAGTGATAGGATTTACTCACATTTGGAAAAATTTAGTTGAATTGAATTGAATTGAATTTATTGTCACGTGTACTGAGGCACAGTGAAAAGCTTTATCTTTTGAGCAATACAGGCAGATCACTTAGTTAAGTAGCATAGATAGTAAATAATAGGTAAACAGCGGCAAAAACAAAAACACAGGTACAGGCGAATATTAAGAGTTTGTGAGTCCATTCAGTATTCTAACAATAGTAGGGTAGAAACTGTTTTGAAACTTGCTGGTGAGTGTGTTCAGGCTTCTGTAACTTCTCCCCGATGGTAGAGGTTGTAGAAAAACATTGCCAGGGTGGGATGGATCTTTAAGAATGCTGGTGGCCTTTCCTTGACAACAGGCCTGGTAGATAGATTCTATAGACGGGAGGTTGGCCTTTGTGACTGTCCGGGCTGAGTTCACCACTCTCTGTAACCGTCTCCAATCTTGAATGGTACAGTTGCCATACCAGGTAGTGATACATTACAACAGAATGCTCTCAATGGCGCACCTGTAAAAGTTGGCAAGGGTATTCACCATCGTGCCAAATTTCCTCAGCTGCCTGAGGAAGAAGAGAATCAGTGCGTCCACATGTAGAGTCCAAAAAAGCTTGTGGTGGATGACCACTCCCAGGAGCTTCACACTCTCCATTCACTGCACCTATGTGCTGTTAATATGTAGGGGGGGGGGGGGGGGGCATGAGTAACATCTCGTCGAAGTCAATAATGGCATTGAGAGTTAAGTTGTTCTCAGTGCACCATTCTTCCAAAAATATGGATATATTAGCAATAGGCAATGTGGCTTTGTGTGGGAGGTCATGTCTTACAAATAATTGGTGAGGGCAGGGCAGTAGATGTTTTGTATATGGACTTTAGCAAAGCCTTTGACAAGATCCCTCATGGTTGGCTAATACAAAAGCCAAATTGCATGGAATTCGCAGTGATCTGGTAAGATGGCTCAGTCGTGGAAGACATAGAGTAGCAGTGCAAAGATGTTTTCTGACTGGAGATCTGTGACCTGTGGTGTTCCACAGGGATCAATACTGGAACCCCTGCTGTATGTAATATACAAATGATTTGGAGTAGAATGTAAATTGCCCAATCAGTAAGTTTGCATATGACTCAAAGATTGAGGGAGCTGTGGATAGTGAGGAGGATTGCTCGAGGATACAGCAGGATACGGATATGGACTTGGGTGGAGAAAGTGCAGTTGGAGCTTAATCCAGAGAAATGTGGGGTGATGCATTTTTGAAGATTTAATGCAGGAGTAAATGGCATAACCCTTAGTACCTCCTTAGATGAGGTGGTAGAAGTAGATACAATAACAACATTTAAAAGGCATCTTGACCGATACATGAATAGGCAGGGAAGAGAGGGATACATACCCTGTAGAGGCAAAATGTTTTTAGTTTAGGAAAGTATTACATATTGAAACAGGCATGGTGGGAAAATGGGCCTATTCCTGTCTGTACAGTTCTTTGTTCAATGTCCACTCAAGGGGAGGTGGGTTACGTTGTCTCTTATTCAAGATGGTCATTGCCTAGCATTTGTGTGGCACGAATGTTATTTGTCAGTCCAAGCCTGGATATCATCCAAATTTTGTTGCATTTGAACAGGGACTGCTTCACAATCTTAGGAACCACAAATGGTGCTGAACATTGTGCAATAATCAGCAAACATCCCACTTAGAACGGAGGGAAAGTCATTGATGAAGTAGCTGAAGATGGTGGGCCTAGGATACTACACTGAGAAACTCCTGCAGAGATATCCTGGAGTGGTGATGACTGACTTCCAATAACCATATTTGCTTATGTGCCAGCTAAAACTTGAACCAGCAGAGGGTTTCCCCCAATTTCCATTGATTCCAGTTCTGCTGAGACTCCTTGATGCCACACTTGGTCAAATACAGCCTAGGTGTCACTCAGCAGACTTTTGCTGAGCAAATGCAGCTTGATAGCATTGTTGATGGCACCTTCCATCATTTTACTGGGGATTGAGAGTAGACTGATGGGGTGGTGATTGGCTGGGTTGGATTTGTCCTGCTTTATGTATACAGAACATACCTGGAAAATGTTCCACATTGTCGGTTAGATGCCTGTGTTGGGTATACATTTGGTCCCCAACTAAATATCATTGTGTATACTAATTACTGATTCTTAAGTACTCCTTTTGAAAAAGCTTGCCAATTTGAGAGTGGCCTATCTATTTCTAAATTCTGTTTTCTGTCTTTTAGAAAACCATTAATGAATGTCATACACTTTCTCTGATGCCATGTGTCTTAATTTTTCTCACCAATGTCTCTGGCAGACTTTATCAGAAATCTCCTGAAAATGTAAGTATATTGCATTCATTGACGCTTCTTTAACATCTTAAAAAAAGCCCTTACAAGTTCATCAAAAACAATTACCTATTTGCAAATTCATACTAACTATGTCCAATTAATCATTATCCAACTGTTTATTTAGCATATCCTTTATAATCAATTCTAGTATTTTCCCTCCTGCTAACATAAAACAGGTCTTTTTTTTGTTGTTTTCTCTCCGCTTCCTGCTTGAATAGTGGGGTGAGTATTTATTAGCCACCAAGCTGCTTTAACAGGGCAAAAATGGCAGGGATTGTACAAAATTTATGTCAACAAATTTGCAAATTTGACATGAGATCATACAATTTAGAGAAAAACTTTAGTTCTGATTGGCCAAATTTTAAATTAGCTTTATTTGTGGTTCTGCTCCAACTCTTTGCTAATCACTAGCTTTCTATTTGTCTCCGGTTCATAAATGCCTTATTTCTTTCAAGCATGTTCCATTTTAAAATAAACTGATTTATCATTACAACCCACACAAATACTCATTTATGCCATAAAATTACAATTCTAGTTAAAGGGAAAACTCCTGGAGCCAACAAATGAATTCATAATAAACAGAAGTTAAACTATTCAGTAGCTTGTCAACCATTAACTATATCCATCCCAGTATAATCCATAATATTGTTGTAGTGTTTGTAATGAGTTCACCCACATGGATCCAATAGGATATGAGTTCCCTGATTGGGACTGTTAATCTGATCCAATCAGGGACCCCTGGCTGACAGATATAAACAGGAGTGTCAGACATCTTGTTCGTTCTGAGTGCTGGCTCTGAGGAAGCTAGACCAGTTCTATGCACATGCAAATCAAGGGTGATTTGGTGACAGGATACTAGCCTCTGTTGGGTTATTTCAGTGACAATGAGTGAGAAAAATGTGTTCCTAAAGAAATTTGCTCTCAACAGGTATCATTGAGTCGGAGTAAGCATTTCTAGCATCATGCAATTACTTGGGAAGTTTGACGCATTTGATCCTGACATTGAAGAGTGAGCCCAATATGTGGTAAGAATGCATTACTTTTCCAGCTAAATAACATTGGGGCAGATGAAAAGTAATGAGCAATTCTCCTGTCCATTTGTGGACCCACAGCTTTTTCAGTTATAAGGAGCCTTACATTTCCTGAGGCACCAGGTACTTAAACCTTTCAAGATTTGACAGATTTAGTTAAGTAATTTTAAGACCCCAAGCCTCCCCTAATTCTGAGATGCTATTGGTTTAACTCAGCAGTTTGAGAATCATGGGAATCCGTGTCGGGATTTTTAATGAGGTTAAGGAGACTGGCAGAAGCATGTGACTTTTGTTAAACTCTTTATGAGTTACTGAGAGAATGTTTGGTATGTGGGATTAATAATGTGACCAAGCAAAAATGCCTACTAGCTGAAGCCCAACTGGACTTCAGACAATCATTGCAACTGGCTTTACCCTTGGAAAATGAGGCAAGTGGGAGCAGATGAGTTACAGGATGTGCCGATGGAAGTGGACACCCTCGCCATATCAACTGAGCTTGGGGAACACCACTTAGTGAAGGCAATTGCATAGCCTCAGTCAGGACATATCCTGAATGGAGGATTCTAGATCAGCCCACAGCAAAGCCCCAAAACCAAACCAAGCCTTGGCCAAATGGTTAACATTTTCTTCAGGATTTGTGCTGGCAAGCCATTGTAGTTGTTGCTGGTATCTGAATTCAAAACAGCAAAAGAGTCCCACTCAGCCTAAACTGAGTAAGAGAACCCATAAGCAGTATCCAGGAGAGTGCACACATTAGAAAGTCCTCCTACACCTTGATTGGAACTCAATATCCAAATCAGAACTGATTAAAGTAAACATCTGGTTAAATGGTCACTCGATTCTAATGGAATTGATAGCGGGGTGGCTGTATCAGTGATTGCAGAACCAGTCTTTAGCAAAATTCACGCTGGACTCCAATCCTTAAGTTTGTATAAGACCTTGACTAAATTGAGAACCTATACCAGAGAACATTTACAAATTAAAGGTACAAGTTCGGTTTAGGTCTCGCATAAGAAGGAGCTGATTCAGTTACCACTGATTGTAGCAAGAGGCTTAATCCCAAGCTTGATGAGTTGTAATTGGGTGAGAAAGATACATTTTTTTATTACAAAATGGCTGCCCATGCGAAGTTGTAATTAAATACCCAGAGCTTTCTCAGGAAGGTCTCAGGATGATCAAAGGAGCCAAGGCCACCTTGCACATTGACTAGGAAGCAATTCGACAATTCTGCAAAGCCAGCAGCATTGCCTTACGGGCAAAGGTAGAGGCAGAAATCAAGAAGCTGGAAAGTAAGGAATTGTCAAACCAGTAAAGTTTGTGAAAAGGGCTGCCCCAGTCGTACTGATTCTGAAGCTCAATATGTTGGTTCGCCTTTGTGGGATCATTGAACAAATGGTAAACCTAGTTTCTCACAACTTGATAAATATCCAATCCCTTGCATAGAGGCATTACACACAAAACTGGTAGTGGGGGAATGGGGTTTAGGGTGCTATTTTTCATGAAGGTGGTCATGAGCCATACGTACCTGCAATTGCAGTTAGATGAGGATTCTTAGAAGTATGTTACAATTAATACCCATAAGTGTTTGTACCAATATACAAGATTGCCATTTGGGGTGTCATCAGCCCATGCAATGTATCAGCAGACAATGGAGAACATTTTCTCCCAGATCACCATTTATCTGGACAGCGTGCTAATATCAGAGAAGACCAATAAAGAGTACTTAGAGTTTCCTCATCTCTCCTATCCCCACCTTACCCCGAATCCAACCCTTCAACTTGGCACCGCCCTCTTCAAATGTCCTACCTGTCCATCTTCTTTCTCACCTATCCACTCCACCTTCCACTCCGACCTATCAACATCACCCCCCACCTTCATCTACCAATCGCATTTCTAGTTACCTTCACCCCAGCCCCACCCTCTTCCCATTTATCTCTCAGCCCCCTTGGGCCCTCAACCCCTATATTCCTGACGAAGAGCTTGTTTGAAACGACAATGCTCCTGCTCCTTGTATGTTGTCTGACCAGCTGTGCTTTTCCAGCACCACACGTTTTGTCCCAATTCCTATTTGATTATCATACAGCCCCTTATACAACTACAGGGATAGCTCCAGCAGAGTTGCTAATGGGGAGGAGAGTCTAGACAAGGTTAAATCTGATCTTCCCGGATTTGTCGGGGGGAAGAGGGTGAAACGGCATCAGGAATGATAGTTTATTTCATGGGATGCTGTTTTTTGCCAACAGCACAGAAATAACTATGTATGGGTAAGGCCAGGGTCGACACAAGGTCGGGTCCTGTGTTGTACAAGGTTCGGGTAGGTGTGATTATCCTGACAAGCACATGGACCACATGAAAACTGCAAACTCATAAATGGGGTAGGAGTGAAACATGCCTGGCTTCTTGGAGCAGCCAAAAATGTTGTCAGAACCTGTATGTTCACCCCCTCCATCTTGTGTTGAAGAATCCTGAAGTGTCTGAGATAGACAAGGCAGATGTTACAGCCTCAACACCTTTATGGACTGAAGAAAAGGATGATTTTCTTCCGAGAAGCTCCCGGCACAAGAGACAGGCTATGATCTGGTACACACTGCCCGTATCCAAGCCTGGGTCAGAGGAATTGGACTCAGTGGGAAAATGCTCCAGGACAGTCCACAATGAAAAGAACTGGGCTATGTCCCCACATACATAGGGGGAAGGATATAGTAATTGTTACAAGGAAAGCCAGATGGACCTCATAGAATATGAGTTCCCTGATTGGGGGCAGTAATTTGGTCCAATCAGAGAGCCCTGGCTGACAGATATAAACAGGAGTTCTCTGCTGGGACGAGCTTGACTGCATCCCTGCAAGACTAGACCTCACTTAACAGCCTGTTCCCACCTTGGGTCCTCAGTAGGTGCAACCCCACCAGAAACCATCACACCCAGTGGCATTGATGAAATACCAGCCCAGTAAGCAGGTACTGATCATTTAGAGAAGTATCATCGACAACTAGTTAGTTGCTGGTCAACTGGCAAACATGTTCAGGATCCTATAAACAGCCAAGGTCAGGTCAAATCCATTTTGTAAGGGCTCCAGGACCCTGTAGCAAGTTTGTGATAATATTATGGAATCGAAAAAAAAAGAGAAAAAAAAATAAACAGGAGTTCTGTTTACTCTGAGAGCTGGCTCTGTGGAAGCCAGACCAGTGCCAAATGCAATGCATATGTAAATAAAGGGTGACTTGGTGACAGGATATCAACCTCTGTGGAGTTATTTCAATTGTAATAGTAATGTCTGCAGTTATCAGTTTCAACTTTAATGTGCAAGCAACAATGTTCAGCTCAAGCATCCACAAGCATTGGAAGAGCAATAATAAAACACACTGTAATTAGATTAGTCTTGCTACTGACTGTTAGAATCACATGTTGAAAGTCATTAATTTTGAGTTCCTTTGCACCACATAGGTTTCGCTAAAATCTCAGGATCCAACAGGTTTCAAGCAGCTGTCCATAATGTCCATGAACCATTATCATAATAAGTCATTACATGATCCAGCTGCCCAGAACAGCAACTAAATAAGGCTGCCACTTGAGTGCATGAGTTCATCGAGTTTATGCAACTCTTCATCAACAAAGCCACAAAACCAGATTCACACTCTGGTTGTTTTATGACACAGGAGTGAAAACTCCCAACAATAATCATTGGTCTGAGTTAGCTGATCTTTGTTGAATCGGATAAAGCTTTTACTAAGCAGAGGCACGTGGCAGGATTTCTGTTCATTATGCAGTTAAAGTAGTATCAGAATCCCCTCCAGGAGATTGAAATTCACAATTTGTATATACATATGGGTTAGGCACACACTCGGAAAAATAGAAGCTTTCCAATAGCTGTGTGGCTACCAATGAGGGTTGAGTGTGCCACTTGGAATTTGTTATCCAGACAGTACTCCACCGCACTGCCTCCATTCCCCATTCCATTACTCTCACCTACCACCCCACCAGTCTCCGCAACCAAAGCAGATTCCTTAAACACTTCCACCAACTCCAATTAGACCCCACCACCAAGAACATCTTATCCTCCCCACCCCTCTCTGCCTTCCGCAAGGACTATTCTCTTTGCCAATCCTTGGTTCATGCCACTCTCTCCACCGACACCCCCAAACCCCTAGGTACCTTCCACTGCAACTGTATGCAAGACCTGCCACCATCACCTCCATCCAGGGCCCCAAACAGTCCTTCCAGGTGAGACAGAGGTTCACCTGCTTCTCGTGCTCCCAACATGGTCTTCTCTACATCGGGGAGACCAAACGTAAACTCAGCCGGGCTTGCAGCAGCCAACCGGACCTCCTAGTCATTGCCCATTTTAATTCTCCTTCCCGCTCCCCTTCTGACATGATCATCATTGGCCTCCTCCATTAACATAATGAATCAAACCACAAACTGGAGGAACAACACCTCAACTTCCACCTGGGTAGTCTACAGCCCAGAGGACTCAACATTGAGTCCTCCAATTTCAACTAACCTCCCTTCCCATCCCCCGACTCCCTTTCCAGCCCGTGCCCCTCTCTTCCATTCCTCTCATCGACCCTTCCTTCTAGCCACCAACCAGATTCATTCCTCCGATCGACCAACCAGGTCATACCCTATACTTATCTCATCACCTATCCCCACTTCACCACCCTGGCCCCTTCAACCCCCTTAATCTGCAGCTCCCCTGGCTTGCTGTGTTCTTCCAGCCTTCTGCTTGTCTTAACTTGGAATTTAGTTCATGTTCTTTTCCTGGTGCAGTTAAATGTTCCCCTATTGTTAGGAATGAGGGCTATAGGATTGATTAGTAGCCAGTCAACTCAGGAGAAGTAACAAGTAGGTGTCAGGGTCAAGAATTGGTTATTTAGAATACTTTTTCTGATTGAGGCCACAGGTTTATAGTAAGGAATGGCAATCACTATGACAGGACAGGTTACAAACAGTGAACCAGAATAGAAGTGATGGATAAGGCACTGGTCATAGACAGGGGTCATACATCATCCAATGTAAGGATAAAAGTCTTGCAAAGGTTCAAATCACAGCTGTCCCGAAGGTGTATTATAATGTGTTCAAACAGTTTGATTAAAGCAGAGAAAGCAGAATAGAAAACAAGCTTTCTATTAAGGATCGCACATTTTATTTTACTGTCCAATACACATTTCTGCTGATGTTCCAGACCGATCGCACATGGTAACAAGAGGTTGAATGCATGGTCTTTGATTTCAATTTCTTTTGCTCTGCAACCATTCTTAAGCAATCATTTCATAACTTAAAACATCTGGTGGAGAGCACGTCTTCCACAATAATTTTAACTGGACAAATTCAGGGATTTCTAACATTCCACAATCACTCAATTCAGATTTGAATTTAACTTAAACAAAACACAGATCCTCAATCTTCGATATTGAAAGCACCATTTCTCTTCACCTGCACTTCATTCATTTGGAGAATCTCAAAAACTGAGGAATGCATTGTGTCCCTCAGTCCGATACTTGGCACTATTAGACCTTCACAAACTTCACAGCTTTTCAAACAGCTGATGCACGGCATTAACCATAACTTTCACTTCCAAATTTTATTTTTAAAAAAAGGAACTGTGATACCATTTGCATACATTCATATATATCTTGCATTTAGGTAAATGTTTGGGACATAAAATCTTTCAACAGTAGCACAGACAGTTCTACATTGTATAAGACCAAAACACACATTTGCCTGTTATTTTATTGTTATTCAACTATCTAGTTGCATAGACAAGCCTGCAAGCTAACATCTGGCAATGCTAACTTTTGTTTGGTAAGTAGTCTGCTTCCAGCCAGATGAGAAACGGATTTTTGAGGATGTTCTGAGTTTCTGGCTGCCAGAAAGTCACCCTGGGCTTCAAGTGAAATTGTCTGTCATTTGATCTTGCCATACAGCCAGCTGAGACGAGTTACATCTCACGGCTAGGAGCCTCGAAAAAAAAATTATTAAAGCTGTGCACTCATTCCTGCTGAATTGAAAACAAATGCTACAGTTTCGCTGCTGAGTTCTTTGAAATCAAATTCTTTCCAGCTCTTCTCAAGGATCTCTCCCGAGAAATACAGTTGCTTTCCTGTGTTTGCCAGTCTATTTGCTTCAGAGGACTAATTTCTTTTTCTTTTTTCCTCCACTGCTCCTCATCCCAAACTCACTGCCGAATCCTATTCCTCTCAGATGCATCATAGACTTGCCCCCCATGTTAACTATCTCCTCCTAGCGGACAATCCATTTTAGGACTGTTGATGCCAATGTACTTGCTCACAGAGTATAACAGAGCTGCAGTATAACCTTGTGTAGTAACACTGATAGAAATCTTTGGCAATGCACGGTAACAGTTCCCTTGCCCAATTTCCAGGAATTTTCTTAAGTAATTTCAAAACTGTGATTGATTTGCTGCATTACCTTTAATCAAAGCAGAGGCGAGAAATATTGGCCACAACAATTCTCTCATCTTTGTCTCTGTTCTAAGGGTTCATTCACTCAAAAACAAACTGAAATTGTGATGGAGGTCAAGTGATGGGAACAGGGAAATAATATGAAATCTTCCTGATCTAATAAAGATTTGGCATGGTCTACAATTAAATCCACACAGCAATATGCACACAATATTGTGGTTATTTGATGTATAATATCCAGCCAGAACTGCTATTTTGGTCTGTTTTATGTACCTTGCATTATTCTGGCTCTGGGCATTATAATAATGCAACTATTGGATCATGAGAGATATAATGACCAAAGTTTTAGGGCCTGCCCAGATGTTTCACAAGGGCAGGATCAGAAACCTAATTGAACAGAACATATAATATCTACTCCCAATGACAAGTTTGCCTTCATATTAAGTGCTAAGAACCATTTAGATACTTTCTGACTTGCATAGCTTGGAAATTGTGTTGCATTCATTAGAATTAATAGATTGAGAGCAATGTATGAGATTAAATTTAATTTATATTTTGTATTTTGTGTGTTACAAAGATGGTGGGGGTTAACTTAGTATGTGTTCCATTATTGAGTATTCTTGGGGTTCGTTGCAAAGAAGTCTGGTAGTCATGCATTTTAATGAGACTTCAAACCATTGAGATGAACAGTTCGGTGCATTAGAAAGGAAAAGAACTGTGTTGTTGGTTAGCAACAGGGGTCCAATGACACATAGACAAAGAAGTAGAACAATCTAGAAAATCAATCAATCTGGTTACAGTGTATGCTAGAGGGTAAAGGATAGCTGCACACTGGGTTTAGGGAATGTGTACAATTGCTCTGAAATTAAAATAATTGTCTGTTAAGTCTGCAGTTTGCTTTGGGTCTTAGACAGAGAGAGAGAGACAGACAAAGAGCAGATTAATGGAAAAAGCAGCGAATGACTGACCTTGGTTTGCTGAAAGGAAATTGGTTGAAAGTCTTTCTTGGCTAATTCTGAACAAGGAGCCCTTCAAATTGGAAGGATCAGATGGCATGACAGCTTCATTTTGACAGTGATCACTTTCATACGCAAGAGCCTACGAACCGTTATGCATGGCTGATTGCACATTAACCACACCCCCACCCACACTTGTGCTATTTGGCACATGCAGGCTCAGCAATATTAACGTAACAAGAACAAATACCTTACATGTGGCAGCACCAGGAAATGGGAGAACCAGTGCTGGGTTATAGAAGTTGTACCTCTATCACCATTATCTACCTACAGGTAGCTGTAGAGCAAGACAGGAGCAGCCCGATAAGGGCAGCAAATTCCTATTGACTTTGACAAACGCCAAATGAAAAACACATACTTCGTTCCTGTTTATTATTCACAGGCCAGTAATTCCATGCCAGAGGTTTGAGCCACGGAATCCAGCAGTAGTTTTAGCATCAATCAAACCTGAAGGAGACTGAGGACATTAAAGAAAGAGCTACAGTCTCCCTAACTGGGGGACCTAGAATAAAGTGCAATGGCCTCAGGATACAGGTTAGACTATTTCAAACTGGAATGAGAGAATTTTCTTCACTCAGAGGGTAGTGACCTCCAGAATTCTCTGCCATATAAGGTGGTGTGAGTTCAATTATTCAATGTATTTATGAAAGAAATAGATAGATGCCTTGACATTAAAGGCATCAAGAGGTATGGGGAGAGAGAGCAAAATTATGAAAGTGAAGTAGGTAAGAGGCACAATCATATCGAATAGCTGAGAATGCTTAATGTACCAAGTGCTTAATCCTACTTCCTATGTTCAAGGACAGCAGAATCAGAGACACAAGGCTTGGGATCAACTGGTATGGATGGACAAGTAGCATATGAATAGGGGAACCAGCGACACTGAGCAGTCTACAAAAAAGGGGTATATAGAAGGTGTTACACTATCTCCAGACAAATGATCAATGGTGCAGAAAACATCTTTGCAGGTTTATGGAAACTATGATCTTTATGTGTTCCTTTTGCAGGCATATCTGCGGCTACTCAACTTGGGAGGGAGCACTATGCAAGTAGAGGTAAGGTTTACACTGAATTTGAACTTCCTCACAACTGGGTCCTTTCAAACCTCACTTACATTTGTAAGGTTAACAATGCCCTTTACAGGAAATCAACTCAGTTTGTCCAGTTCATAATGGAACCAGAGAACCAACTTATGGGAATTGCAACTATTGCTGAGTTCCCTCAGGGACAAGGAGCTATCCACTGCACACATGAGGTGGTCAGAGTTCCATGGACGTATCCAATCAGATCCCACAACAAAACAGGATAGCACTCTCTCAATGTCCAGTTAATTCTGAACACAGGTCTGTTCCACTCTCTGGGGGATTGGCATGACACTTAGATTTAGATTAGATTACTTACAGTGTGGAAACAGGCCCTTCGGCCCAACAAGTCCACACCGACCTGCCGAAGCGCACCCACCCAGACCCATTCCCCTGCACCTAACACTACAGGCAATTTAGCATGGCCAATTCATCTAACCTGCACATCTTTGGACTGTGGGAGGAAACCGGAGCACCCGTAGGAAACCCATGCAGATACGAGGAGAATGTGCAAACTCCACACAGCCTGAGGCAGGAATTGAACCCGGGTCTGTGGCGCTGTGAGGCAGCAGTGCTAACCATTGTGCCACCGTGCCACCCAACTCCCAGATCCTGCACAACTCCCAGGTTCCTCCCAGGTTTTCCCCCTACACCATCTCCAGGCATGGCTATATGCTTTGTGGAATTGTCACTGGATAATTGGACATATCCAAGTTCCCTGTTGTCACAAGCACACTCCCTTTGTCTGCTTGCCCATTCAGTGTCCTTTTCCTCAAAGGCAATGAGGAGCTTTCTCTCCAACATCATTCTCATCTCATCCTATGCACACTCGTGGTAGTCATATGTGTTTGTCTCCTGCTGAAAGCATTAAGCGACATTAGAACGGGGTCATGAGCATCATGTCTGCATTGTTAGATACAGATAGAGATAAAAATCCCTAGAGTTCTGATCGTCTTTATCCATTACTTTTGAGATGAACATGGAATTAAAGGTAAAAGCAAATTACTGCGGATGCTGGAATCTGAAACCAAAAGAGAAAATGCTGGAAAATCTCAGCAGGTCTGGCAGCATCCGTAAGGAGAGAAAGGAGCTGACGCTTCGAGTCTAACTGACCCTTTGTCAAAGGGTTAGTTAGACTCGAAATGTCAGCTCTTTTCTATCCTTACAGATGCTGCCAGACCTGCTGAGATTTTCCAGCATTTTCTCTTTTGGTTATGGAATTAAGGGTTCTGAATGAAAGATGGTTCAGTCTGGTCAAAGGCTGGAACTAATTGGGATCAATAACATTCTACATGATGTGTGGGCCTGATACTCATCCCAAAATCTCACTTTGCAGTAGTGTCATTGCCTCATGTATGCCTTTGTTGAGAAGTTACATGATGTGTACATCCTCCAGGTTGTAGTGCAAGGTTAATGAGCCAGTGTGTGTGAGCTGCTGAGTGTTCAGGCTCTTTTCCTGTTGACGTGTTAGAGAGAGAGAGCGAGAGAGACAGCAGCACTGTGGTGCAAGGTATACTGTAAGGTGCATTGAGATGGTACAGTCCTGTGTGTTGGCAAGCTTAGTTCCTGCCCAGCTACCACTTCCTACCCAGTTACCACTTCATGCCTACCTGTCGCTTTCTGTCCACTCATGTATGGCTATAAAACATTGAGCAGATGGCCTAGCAAGGAACAAGAGATCATTCACCCACTTGCAACACTTGACCCAGTCATGCCTCTGATAGCTGTAGAAGCTGTTCACATCTGCTACGTCCACACATATAGCACTTCCCCCTTGGGATATTCTCCTGTTACCGTGTAGTGGAAAAGGGACATCCTGAGCTTATGGATGCCTGGCAACAGGAAACCTATCGATTCAGGGTGCTACCTTCTATCAGACATTTCCTACAGGTGTGGCGGGGGGGGGGGGGGGGGGGGGGTGGTTCCATGAATACTGCTGGGTTGCAGAGAGTGAAATACAAACCCTGAGCCTTTTAAAACAGCATCCAGAGGTTGAAGTCTGCATGAGACAGAACTAGTTGCTCAGGTGCCACTTCCTGCCCACCTGCCACTTTCTGCCCGCCAGCCACTTGCTATCCTCTTGTCACTTCCTGCCCACCTGCCACTTTCTGCCCAACTGCTACTTCTTACCCAGCTATTGCTTCCTACCTACCTGCCACTTCCTACCAATCAGTTATTTCCTGTCCACCAGCCACTTCCTGACCACCTTCTACTTCCTACCCATCTACCACATCCTGCCTACCTGTCACTTTCTGCCCACCCACCACAACCTGCCCACCCGCCACTTCCTACCTGTAGCAAAATAAATGGTTTTAAGAGTTTTTTTTTATCCTGGTGTTTTTTTTTAAGAAGAGAGATTGAGACAGAAATAGTGAGTGGTCTGTTCCAAGCCAATAAAGTAAACAGCTTGTGAGGATTTGGGTTTTATTTTGTTAAAGTTAGAACAATAGAAGCAGCATGAAGGGGTGAGATCAAGCTCCTACAGAACCATGAGTTTAGTTTAACTTTCAGGAGCTGCTAAGATTTTGAAGCTGCTATACATCGCTTTCTGCGAGAGCAAAACACTTGCGTTTTCTCTCTCTCTCTCTGAGTTTTCTCTTGATGTTCTTACCTTCCGGTCTGGAGAAGCATTGCATCTGAGACAATCTGTTTCACTGAATTTGCCTTTGACAAGGGTGTGTTTATGGGATGTTACTACATTGGAACAGTTGCTGTTCAGTAGTTAGATAGTCCACTATTCTGTCAAATTTTCCAAGAGAGTTGTTATTCCAATTCTTCTTTCTTTTATTTGTATTTTAACTACAGTGTAAGAATAAAGTCTGTTTTGCTTCAAGTCTGGTAGTTTGACCAATTGACTTTCATCCAGAACACGATGCCATATATTCGGGGTTTAAACTATTTTTAAAATATATTCTGAGAGGGTTTAGGTCTAGTCCATAACACTGCCCACCCATTATTTCCTACCCATCTGCCACTTCTTGCCCACCTGCTACTTTCCATTCACCAGCCACTTTCCACCCACCAACTACTTCCTGTCCACTTGCTATGTTCTCTATTCTCTATTTATTTTGTGCCTACCTGCCACTAAACTTTGGTGTTTTATTTGCACATGAATATATTATTGGCTTAAATGACCTAATCACACTGGAATATCCATTCCATCCCAAGTGCACAATCCTCCATGATTAGCCTCAGAAATGAAAATTAGCTGAATGCTGAAGAACATTAATTAATGCCTTCAGGACAGAATTTTCTCTGAATGTAATTCATTCTTCCTCTCTACCCCCAAAGATTGAGCTGGGTGGTGTTATGGATGTTCATATTATTATTATTTGGGGGTTTGGGTTCTAAAATGGAGGATTATGGATTTTAATTTTCAGGCCTTTGAAGGTCTGATTTGGTTTTCTAAAATAAATGGTCAGGAAGTTATTTTGAACAGTGAACACAAAACATAATTTACAAGATGTGATTTAAGCTGAATGATCAGCAAGTCATCAAGGGAGATAATTGCTAAGATGTTTGGTGACTTAGTTTGTGATCTCCAGACAGAGAGAGAGAAATAGACAGTGAGAAAGGGATAGGTACAGGTTCATGCAGAGAATAGAGGTCCATAACAGCAACTTTTGTGTGGATAACTATGTCCGCAGAACCCGGCCTGGGAAGAAGGCCCAATAAAGTTAGACGTCAGTGGGAAGCTCCAGAAGTAGGCAACTGTGGAGGTAACAATGAGGAAGATATTCTACAAAGCTATTGAAGTCAATGTTACTGAGAGAAAACATCACAAATATCTTTACCTTTCCTGCTTTCAGCGTCATCTTAGCCCACAAGTGAATCCAGTTTGTGAGACGTACAGCAGGACAGACTATAACCCATTTCAAGAGAATCAAATTCTACAACAGAAAAGCAATAGTCAGAGCTGCTGAACACTTCCTGGGGAATCTCTTCCCATTGTTATGATCTCAGCTGAAGACAATGCTGAAAACATCACATGACCCAAAGTAAACCCTGGCTTGATAGTGTTCCAACTTGCATATAAATTGAATTGCAAACTGACTGCAGAATAGAAGCTGTTCGTAACCTGGGGACTGCCTACACTCATATATCAATAAAATGACAATTCTATTGCCAATATAAATTAGCACATGTTTAACAGGTGCCTGAAACGGAATGGTGAATATCCAACATCACACAGGTCTGGCAGTGTGAAATCTTCACGAATAAAATGTTGATTGTAACAACATAAATGGACTTTATGTGTACAAGGCCAATTCTCAACACAGTACAATGTTATGGGACATTTCCACAGTAAAATGTTTTCTGTTTGTCCTGACAGTAAAAACCTCTCATAATATTGCTGTAATATGTAAAATAATTGTGTTTGCATTGATGTAGCATTACAGAATTTACAACATAGAAATAGCCATTCAGCTCATTTATGTTCCTTATCAGCCTTTTCCATCCCAATTAATCTAACCATTACTGCATACATTTTTATTTCTTTCTTGTTCACATACTTACCTTGCTGCCCCTTAAAGATCCCTATGCTGTTACATCAACTACTCTCTGTGGTAGTCAGTCCCATATTCCAGCCACTCTTTGGGTAAATAAACACCTCCTGAATTCCTTGCTGGATTTGTTAATGAACGCATTAAATTTGTTACCCCTAGTTTGAGATTCTCCCAAAAGCAAGTCATCTACACCTGCTTAATGTCTACACTGTGGAACTCCTTCATAATGTTAAAGCCTCTTGCTGGATCAGTTCAGTTTTCATTCCAGACTTTTCAGTGCTGACTTCTTTATCAAAATTAAGAAGTCAGTGTTTTGAACAATGTACTTTAAATTGAATTCAACAGTGGTTGCAATGCTGCTAAAAACTGAGCTTGAGGTCTAAACTTTGGCGTGTTTTCTACTGCTTGTGTGCCCAAAACAAAGCCTTACTTAATAGAAGTATAGATTTGAGAATTGAATGACTTAACAATTTGGAGCATATCAAATGGGTGATCTCTGTGTATAAACATCTCTGTTTATATTTGTTCTGAGAGTCATAGAATCATAGAGATGTACAGCATGGAAACAGACCCTTCAGTCCAACTCATTGATGCCGACCAGATATCCCAACCTAATCTCATCCCACTTGCCAGCACCCAGCCCATATCCCTCCAAACCTTTCTGATTTGTATACCTATCCAGATGCCTCTTAAATGTTGCAATTGTACTAGACTCCACCACTTCCTCTGGCAGTTCATTCCACGCATGCACCACCCTCTGCATGAAAAAGCTGTCCCTTAGGTCTTTTTTATATCTTTCCCCTCTCACTCTAAACCTATGCCCTCTAGTTCTGAACTCCCCTACTCCAGAGAAAAGACTTTGTCTACTTATCCTATCCATGCCTCTCATGATTTTAGAAACCTCTATAAGGTCACCCCTTGGCCTTTGATGCTCCAGGGAAAACAGCCCAAGCCTATTCAACCTCTCCCTATAGCTTAAATCTTCCAACCCTGGCATCATTGTTGTAAATCTTTTCTGAACCCTTAAAAGTTTCATAACATTCTTCCAATAGGAAGGAGACCAGAATTGCATACAATATTCCAAAAGTGACCTAACCAATGTCTTGTACAACTGCAACATGACCTCCCAACTCCTGTACTCAATACTCTGACCAATAAAGGCAAGTATACCAAATGCCGCCTTCATTATCATATCTACCTGCGACTCTACTTTCAAGGAGCTATTAACCTGCATTCCAAGGTCTTTGTTCAGCAACTCTCCCTAGGACCTTATCATTAAATGCATAAGATTTGCTTTCCCAAAATGCAGCACCTCACAATTTTCTGAATTAAACTCCATCTGCCACTTCTCTGCCCATTGGCCTGTCTGATCAAGATCCCGTTGTAATCTGAGGTAACCTTCTTCGCTTCCCACTACACCTCCAATTTTGGTGTCATCTGAAAACTTACAAACTATACCTCTTATGTACACATCCAAATAATTTATGTAAATGACAAAAAGTAGTGGACCCAGCACTGATCCTTGTGTCACTCCACTGATCACAGGTCTCCAGTCTGGACAAACAACCCTCCACCAACACCCTCTGTCTTCTACTTTTGAGCAAGTTCTGTATCCAAATGGCTAGATCTCCCTGTATTCCATGCGATGTTACCATGTTAACTAGTCTCCCATATAGATGACATAATCCCGCTCTGCCCTCATCAATCCTCTTTGTCACTTGCCCACCACCGACGTCAGGTTCCCAGGTCTATAGTTCCCTGGCTTGTCCATACCACTTTCTTAAAAAGTGGCATCGCGTCAGCCAACCTCCAGTCTTCCGGCACCTCATCTGTGACTATCAATGATACAAATGTCTCAGCAAAAGGCCCAGCAATCGCTTCTCGCAGAGTTCCAGTGTACACCTGATCAGGTCCTGGGGATTTATTCACTTTTATGCATTTCAAGACATCCAACACTTCCTCCTCTGTAATATGGGCAGTTTTCAAGATGTCACCATCTATTTCCCTACATTCTATATCTTCCATATCCTTTTCCACAGTAAACACTGATGCAAAATACTCATTTATTATCTCCCCCATCTCCTGCGGCTCCACACAAAGGCCACCTTGCTGATCTTTGAGGGGCCCTATTCTCTCCCTAGTTACCCTTTTGTCCTTAATGTATTTGTAAAAATCCTTTGGATTCTCCTCAACCCTATTTGCCAAAGCTATCTCATGTCCCCTTTTTGCCCTCCTGATTTCCCTCTTAAGTATACTCCTACCGCTTTTATACTCTTTTAAGGATTCACTCAATCTATCCTGTCTATACCCGACATATGCTTCCTTCTTTTTCTTAACCAAACCCTCAATTTCTCTCATCATCCAGCATTCCCTACACCTATGAGTCTTCCCTTTCACCCTGACAGGAATATACTGTCTCTGAACTCTTGTTATCTCATTTCTGAAGGCTTCTCATTTTCCAGCCATCCCTTTACCTGCGAACATCTGCCCCCAATTAGCTTTTGAAAGTTCTTGCCTGATACTGTCAAAATTGGCCTTTCTTCAATTTAGAACTGGTCTATCTTTTTCCATTACTATTTTAAAACTAATATAATTATGGTCACTGGCCCCAAATTGCTTCCCCACTGACACTTTAGTTACCTGCCCTGCCTTATTTCCCAACAGTCGGTCAGGTTTTGCACCTTCTCTAGTAGGTGCATCCACGTACTGAATCGGAAAAATTTCTTGTATATGCTTAACAAATTTCTCTCCATCTTAACCCTTAACACTATGGCAGTCCCAGTCTTTATTTGGAAAGTTAAAATCCCCTACCATAATCACCCTATTTTTCATATGGATAACTGAAATCTCCTTACAAATGTGTGTCTCAATTTCCCGCTGACTATTAGGGGGTCGATAATACAATCCCAATAAGGTGATCATCCCTTTCTTATTTCTCAGTTCCACCGAACTAATTTCCCTGGATGTATTTCCAGGAATATCCTCCCTCAGTACCGCTTTAATGCTATCCCTTGTCAAAAACCCCACTCCCCCTCCTCTCTTGCCTCCCTTTCTGTCCTTCCTGTAGCATTTGTATCCTGGAACATTAAGCTGCCAGTCCTGTCCATCTCCGAGCCAGACTTCTATAATTGCAATGATATCCCAGTCCCAAGTTCCTAACCGTGCCCGGAGTTCATCTGCCTTCCCTGTTAGACCTCTTGTATTGAAGTAAATGCAGTTTAATTTATCAGTCCTACCTTGTTCTCTGCTTTGTCCTTTTCTGCCCTGACTGTTTGAGATGCTTCTTTTCTCAACTGTACCAGACTCAGATTGATCTCTTGCCTCAGTTTATCCCTGGGTACCTCCCACCCCCAAATTTACTAGTTTAAATCATCCTGTGCAGCTCTCACATATCTCCCTGCCAGTATGTTAGTCCCCTTCCAATTCAGGTACAATCTGTCCTTCTTATACAGGTCACTTCTACCCCAGAAGAGATTCCAATGATCCAAAAATGGGAAACCTTCTTCCATACACCAGCTCCTCAGCCATGCATTCATCTGCTCTATACTTTGATTCTTATCTTCACTAGCTCATAGCACCAGGAGTAATCCAGATATTACTGCACTTGAGGACCTCCTTTTTAACTTCCTTCCTAATTCTCTATATTCTACCTTCACAATCTCATCCTTTTCCCTTCCTATGTCGTTGGTTCCAATGTGTACAATGACCTCCTGCTGGGCCCTCTCCCTCTTGAGAGCATTCTGCATCCTCTCTGAGACATCCTTGATCCTGGCACCTGGGAGGCAATACACCATTCTGATTTTTTGCTGCTGGCCACAGAAATCTCGGTCATGCCTCAGACTAGACAGTCCCCTAAGACAATTGATCTCTTGGGACCTGATGTACCCCTAATTGCATTAGAGCCATTCTTAATACCAGAAACTTGACTGTTCATGCTACATTCCCTTGAGAATCCATCACCCCCTACATTTTCCAAAAATGGGGATAGCCACAGAAGACTACATGTACTACCTGACTGCATCTCTTACCTTTCCTGGTGTTAACCTATCTATGTGACTGCATCTGCAACTTTTCTCCCTTCCTTTAACTGCCATCCACACACTCCCTAGCTCTTGTAAATTTCTCATTGCCTCTAACTACCACTCCAACTGCTCCATTCGATCTGATAGGATTCACAACCAACGGCATTTATTGCAGATATAATCCTCAGTAACATGTAAACTCTCGCTCAACTCCTACGTTCGACAAGAAGAGCATATCCCTCTACTAAGGGCCATTTTTACTTCTTTGAAGCTGCAGACCCAGAAAGTAGCACTGACCTATTCCTCTATAAAACACTGCTCCAGGCTAACGTAATACTTACGGCTTATATTCTTACCACATTTTTAGTGCAGCCTGTTATAACGGAAGGTATAGCACTCTCTGCAAGTGGGAATTAATCTGTTGCCATTATTAAAAATTCTTTTGAAGTTAAACATTTGGTTCTTATTAAAAACAACACATTTGTTATGTTGAGAAATATGTAAATGTTTGAAACATATACTATTTCATTCAACAATTAAAGGGGTAAAGAGGCGATTGTTTGGGGTGTAATCCTTTACCTTACCAAATGAACTTTTAATACACATTCCACAAAGGACTGAACCCCAACAAACAAATGCTGAATCATCTGTCTGGAGTATATGCCAAGAGAAGAAGTGAATTAATCAAAGCAAAGAAAATTATTTTCAATTTAATCATTCTCATTTAGCTTTTATGTAGTGGCAAGGATAACTGCAGAATGACCCATTTCTGATTATAAATGTGTACATGGGGATTTATAATGGCAAAGCTGTCCCAGTCTTCAAACAAATAAAAGTCAACATGGCTTTGTGAGTGGAAAATCATGTCTCACAAACTTGATTGAGTTTTTCGAAGAAGTAACAAGGAATTTTGATGAGGGCAGAGCAGAAGATGTGATCTATATGGACTTCAGTAAGGCATTTGACAAGATTCCCCATGGGAGACTGATTAGCAAGGTTAGATCTCATGGAATACAGGGAGAACTAGCCATTTGGATACAGAACTGGCTCAAAGGTAGAAGACAGAGGGTGGTGGTGGAGGGTTGTTTTTCAGACTGGAGGCCTGTGACCAGTGGAGTGCCACAACGATCGGTGCTGGGTCCTCTACTTTTCGTCATTTACATAAATGATTTGGATGCGAGCATAAGAGGGACAGTTAGTAAGTTTGCAGGTGACACCAAAATTGGAAGTGTAGTGGACAGCGAAGAGGGTTACCTCAGATTACAACAGGATCTGGACCAGATAGGCCAATGGGCTGAGAAGTGGCAGATGGAATTTAATTCAGATAAATACGAGGTGCTGCATTTTGGGAAAGCAAATCTTAACAGGACTTATACACTTAATGGTAAGGTCCTAGGGAGTTTTCCTGAACAAAGAGACCTTGGAGTGCAGGCTCATAGCTCCTTGAAAGTGGAGTCG
Source organism: Chiloscyllium punctatum (assembly GCF_047496795.1). Lineage (NCBI taxonomy): Eukaryota > Metazoa > Chordata > Chondrichthyes > Orectolobiformes > Hemiscylliidae > Chiloscyllium > Chiloscyllium punctatum. The sequence goes on from NC_092743.1 coordinate 17,814,201, forward strand.
CAGGTAGATAGGATAATGAAGAAGGCGTTTGGTATGCTTTCCTTTATTGGTCAGAGTACTGAGTACAGTAGTTGGGAGGTCATATTGCAGCTGTACAGGACATTGGTGAGGCCACTGTTGGAATATTGCATGCAATTCTGGTCTCCTTCCTATCGGAAAGATGTTGTGAAACTTGAAAGGGTTCAGAAAAGATTTACAAGAATGTTGCCAAGGTTGGAGGATTTGAGCTATAGGGAGAGGTTGAACAGGCTAGGGCTGTTTTCCCCGGAGCATCGGAGGCTGAGAGGTGACCTTATAGAGGTTTACAAAATTTATGAGGGGCATGGATAGGATAAATAGGCAAAGTCTTTTCCCTGCGGTCGGTGAGACCAGAACTAGAGGGCACAGATTTAGGGTGAGAGTGGAAAGATATAAAAGAGACCTAAGGGGCAACTTTTGCACGCAGAGGGTGGTACGTGTATGGAATGAGCTGCCAGCGGATGTGATGGAGGCTGGTACAATTGCAATATTTAAGAGGCATTTGGATGGGTATATGAATAGGAAGGGTTTGGAGGGATATGGGCTGGGTGCTGGCAGGTGGAACTAGATTGGGTTGGGATATCTGGTCGGCATGGGTCTGTTTCCATGCTGTACATCTCTATGACTCTATGATTCTAAATGCTGGAGAAATTCAGCAGCTCTGTCAGCATCTGTGAATTTTGAGTCAAATGACCGCTATTCGGAAATGATAACAGCATGGAAAAGGTGGTATTTATGCTGATGACATGAGGTGGAAGGCAAAAGAATTGAAGGATCATTGGAGAGAGAGCTCAGAGAGAGAGAAAAAAGAAAGGTAGGCAGACAAAAGGATTGTTAATAGTAAGCTATGGGAGCTATACAGATGATAATGGGGATGGGGGGGGGGGGGGTGAGTGAAAATAGGTTGGCTGTGCTGAAAGCCGCAGAATCCACAGTTTTTGTTTTATTTGATTGTCCCTAACTTCAGGTGTAAGGTATTTAATATGTTCCTTGCTAATGTCTAGTCATCTTTCAGGCAGCAATTGGAGAATATGCTGCCTTTGAGCTTTTGCTTCTCCGTTAACATATTTTGATATTCTTCTTTCTCTTAAGTATCTGATGATAGAGCTGGAGGAGGTTGCAAACTTAATGGATATGAAGGTACCTGAACACAGAGATGCATTCACAAACTGACTGACTGCGTAGATCAATGATAAAACATGAGGTCAGTACAGTCATGAGAATGGTTTTTGGGGTTCCTGAGGGGGCTGAGAGATAAATGGGGTTGGGACTGGGGGTGAAAGATAATTAGGAAAGCGATACACACTTGCGCACGTGTGCACACACACATAGACTTGCATGCACACACACAACTCTCTCTCTCTGTCTTTCTCTCTCTTTCTCCCTCACATACACATACACACATATAAGTCTATATGGTGAATTTGCATTTGCAGGTACTTCTATTTTGTTCAAAAATCTGCAGGCAGTCAATCCATGTGACACTTTATGAATCCCTACTTTGGAAACAGAACCTGTCTGACTCAAGATTGGTATACAGACAAACTCTAACCTCACACCTTTAATGCATTGTCTGAGCTGAGATGTCATCTTTTTTTTTAAAACCTTAAGTTATCCGGAATGTGACTTGAAAGAAGTTCTTGGATTTGCAGATTAATGAATCGAAACCTGCAACCCATTCTAAAAGATGAAAGACTTAACATTTTGGTTTGTTCAATATATTGTATCAGTTGCATGACACTATGATCTTCTGCTATAAATTCCGTGTCTTATGATCCTTCCCCACTAGTTACCTGATGAATGAACAGCACTCTGAAAGCTAGGTCTTCCAAGTAAACCTGTTGGACCTGGTGTTGTGTGATTTTTAACTTTATTTTATGGATGTGAGGTGCTGCATTCTGTAAGGCAAATCAAGGCAGGACATGTACAATTAATGGTAGGGCTCTGGGAAATGTTGCTAACCAAAAAGATCTTGGGGTTCCTTGAAAGCAGAGTTACAAGTAGACATGGTGGTGATGAAGGTATTTGGCATACTTGCCTTCATTGATCAGTAAATTGAGTATAGGAGTTGGGATGTCATGTTGCAGCTGTACAGGACACTGGTTAGTCCACTTTTTTGGAATACCGCATTGAATTCTGGTCTAGGAAAGATGTTGTTAAACTTGAAAGGGTTCAGAAAAGATTTATAAGGATGCTGCCAGAATTGAAGGTTTTGCCTATAGGGAAAGGCTGAATAGGCTAGGGCTACTTTCCCTGTAGTGTCGGAGGATAGGGAGGGGGGGGGGGGGGGAACCTCATAGATGTTTGTAATATCATGAGTGGCATGGATAGTGTGAATAGCCAAGGTCTTTTTCCCAGGGTAAGGAAGTCCAAAACTAGAGGGCATAGGTTTAATGTAAGAGGGGAAAGATTTAAAAGGGACTTGAGGGGCAACATTTTTTACACATAGAGTGGTGTTTGTATGGAATGAACTGCCAGAGGAAGTGGTGCAATTACAACATTTAAATGCCATCGAGATGAGTACATGAATAGGAAGGGTTTTTTCAAGGGATATGGGCCAAATGTTGGCAAATAGGACTGGATCAGTTTAGAATATCTTGTTAGCATGGACGAGTTGGAACAAAGGGTCTGTTTCTGTGATGTGTAATTCTCCGACTCTATGACTCTCTTGGTGTGAAATGAACACAAGTTGTAGTTGGGTTTGTGAAACCTTCTTGCCCTTTTCTAATATTCTCTGTGTGAGGTTCAGTACAAATGTGCAGAGAAGGGCTTGCTTGACAAGAGATTGGTGTGAGTAAAAGCACATGACTCAGTGTCATCTGTTCTCAGGGCTCTTAGAAAGACTGGACCAATGTCAAAATATAGTACGGCCTGTATTTAAACCCCAAACCTTCCATTCATCTTGAAGGTGGGCTGAAGGGATTAGTTGCCCTGCCCCACTAATCTTTTCTGTCGGATGAGCAACAAATCCCCTCCGACTTCAATGACACATTTCAGTCGATGCACGTGACGCTATTTGATGGTCGCTTGCAAAATTGTGTTCAGCAGCAAGGAAAGAAAGCAACTAACCAAAGCCGATCACTATTAGCTTGAATTCATTTTTTTCACTGAATACGCAACCAGCGCATCAAGTAAATTCAACATCAAATAGAATGCTAATCCTTTACAGGGAAAATCCCAACTCACAATAAGCCCTCAATCCTGAATGAGCAACAATGTCTCTCTTTAATTAATGCCTCCAAGGGAAGGTCATGGGGAAACAGGATTATAGTAAAGTTGGATTTGCTGTAAAGACATTCCCCATCCCCGAGGTAAAACTTCAAAAGATCGTCTCCAAACTATAGATGTAAAAACACCATTAAACAAAAGTGACCCATGGTGGCAATTGTATAACAGCTAGAAACAATGCAAGTGTTTTATGTGTACCATCATGGGATTCTGCAACTTGTAATTTTGTACAGAATAAAATGCTGAACAGATTCAAAAATTACTTGTAGACCTCCAGTTACAGTCAGCTCAGAACATGAAGTATGAATTGTACTTACCTTGATTCCATGTCTGGTAACATCTCTATTTTAAAATCCCATTCTTGTTTTCAAATCGTTCAAAAGCCTTGATCTGCTCTATCTCTGTAATTCCCTCCAATGACCACATTCTGGGACCTCTAAGCTCCTTCAATGCTGGACCTTTGTCCATTTCCTGATCTTCATCAAATTCACAGTTCTTGACCCAAGTCTTCAGTGCAAGGCCCTAATCTCTGGAATTCCACCCCTGCCCTCTCTACCTATCTTTCATCCTTACAATGTTCCTTATAGCTTATTTTCCAAAGTCAGCTCAGATGACTGTAAGTTGGAATTTTGGTTCAATGCTGGCATACTATCAAAGTCCATCACTTTCGTGTGAGCTGCCTTCAGAAAGTGCTGAAGGTCAGATAGCAGCTACTGAGTTGTTCACCCAAACTGATCTGGCAAACATGTATACCTTATTGAATGTTACAACACCAGGTAAACCCCCTCTGCTAATTTAAACCTGATAGACAGAGAAGCTCCCCTCAGGCAGTAATCTGTTAAAATGTGAGAGGCAAAGAACTATCCCAGAGATCACTATTTAAAGTAAAAATTAACAATTTTATTCTTTAAGTCCAACAGAGAATATTTAAACCAACAACTACTTACAACTCCTTTCTCTTAAACCTATCTTTTACCTCCCACTCTCCAATACTGGTCGGATAAAAACCCCGATTAAGATTTACAAAAATATTCAAATTTCAAAACCAGCCAGCTGTCGAGTCTTCTCTTTGTATCTTCCTCTGTAGCTTTTCCTCTGTCATCTTTTCTTCAGTATACTGCTTCGCAGGTCTTTCATATGAACAGATACCTTTCAGAGATTTATTTGGCTGGCAATCTGTACTTGTTGGTTTTGCTGACAATTCTCCCTCTAACTGTTCAAAATGTCCAGTTGTATACCCCAAAACATCAGATCATTTCATTGATTTGGTGTCATCAAAACACTAAATTTAAATTTGAATTGATTTTGATTTCTGGGGCATTTATTTCAACAATTGTTACATTTTTACATTGTTCAGGACACTCTATGCTTTCAGTCAGTTCTTGCTAGCTTCCTCTCTCTCTTAAAGGTGCTGTACACCTCTACACTTCATAACATGAGGCAGTCACAAAGTTAATTCTCTATGATAAACTTGGGTCTGGGGATGCTGGTTAAAGAAAGAGCTAGCCTTCATGCTTGATGATTCACTTAGCAGTTTTGATGAGAACCTTGAATCTGTGGTGATTCTATGAGGCCGGGTGGACCTCATAGAATGTGAGTTCTCTGATTGGATCAGATTAACAGCCCCAATCAGGGAGCCCTGTCTGACAGATAGAAACAGCATTGTCAGACATCCTGTTCAGTCTGACAGCTGGCTCTGAGGGAGCTGGATCAGTGTCAAGGCCTCTCCACATGTAAAGTAAGGGTGATCTGGTGACGGGGTGCCCAGCCTCTGCAGAGTCATTTCAGAACCCAGGGAGAAACTTGTCCAGGATTGTCATAAAGTAAAAGGTTAACTATACTTCAGTCTAAGAATTACAACTGAGTACAAGCACAAGGATCTATGTCATAGTGATATCATGTATATTTTTGACCAAGTCTGTAGGGTTTTTGAGATGTGATCTTTTACCATACCTGTATATAATTATGGTTAATGATGCTTGTTAACATTTAGTCATCTCTGTGTAGACCTGGTCTTATTGAATGAAAACATTCAATATTTTGTCCTCAACCAATTTCTGGAGCAACTATTCTCTGGATGGAGAATTTTCTCCTCATCTCAGTCCTAAATGGTTCACCTCATATCCTTGAAATACGATTCCTGTTTCTGGACTCACTGGTCATCATGCACATCCTACATTTACCGTGTCTATTCCTATAGGAATCATAGATTAGAATCTCTACAGTGTGGAAGCAGACCATTCAACCCATTGAGAACACTGACCCTCCAAAGAGCATCCCATCCAGATCTACCCCCCACCCTGTCCCTGCATTTCCGATAGCTAATCCATTTAACCTGTACATCCAAAGACACTATGGCCAATCCACCTCATCTGCTTTTCTTTGGCTATGGGAGAAAACTGGAGCACCCAAAGGAACCACACAGACATGGGGAGGATGTGCAAACTCCACACAGACAGTCACCCAAGGCTGGAATCAAACCTGGGTCCCTGGCCCTGTGAAGCAGGAGTGCTAAACACTGAACCACTGTGCCTCTCTACTAGTCAAAACTATCCAACCATGGTTACTATTACTTTTCATGGCACCTTTCAAATAATTAGATTGAACTTCACACAAACGTGGACATCAGCTCAGCAGGAATTCCCTTCACCCATTCCTCACTGCACAGGCTCTGAGTCTTTAGAAGATGGAAAACATTTTCAGCAGAAGAGAAATGAGGGAAGCAGGATCATCTTCTAAGAACTTAGAGTCATAGAGTCATAGAGATGTACAGCATAGAAACAGACCCTTTGGTCCAACCCATCCACGCTGACCAGATATCCCAAACCAATCTAGTCCCACCTGCCAGCGCCCAGCCCATATCCTTCCAAACCCTTCCTATTCATATACCCATCCAAATGCCTCTTAAATGTTGCAATTGTACTAGACTTCACCACTTCCTCTGGCAGCTCATTCCATACACATACCACCCTCTGCATGAAAATGTTGCCCCATAGGTCTCTTTTATATCTTTCCCCTCTCATCCTAAACCTATGCCCTATATTTCTGGACTCCCCGACCGCAGGGAAAAGACTTTGCCTATTTATCCTATCCATGCCCCTCATAATTTTGTAAACCACTGTAAGGTCACCCCTCAGCCTCCGACACTCCAGGGAAAACAGCCCCAGCCTGTTCAGCCTCTCCCTGTAGCTCAGATCCTCCAACCCTGGCAGAGCCAGGAGTGTTCTCCAGGTTCTGGCCGAGTTTCATCGATTTCCAATCGTGGGAAGTGGTCCAAATGGGGATGGGAGTGAATGTGACTGCTCATACTGACTTTGAGACTTCGGGGCAGGGTAACTCAGCCGGATTCGATCCGGCGGTTCTGCCAACTGTCTTGCTTTGACAAAACATTTAGGAACACTGGATTATTTTCAAGTGCTGAAATTACTGGAACACTTTGGCCCAATGCATCAGTCAATTTACAAGAAACACAAGGTTCCAGAAACAGCAAATAAAAGGAACGGTCAGTTTGAATGTTTTTGCTGGTGTTGAGGGAGAAATGTTAATAAAGGACACTGGGAGAACAGGCTGTATTTTGAAAAGTGGGACTGTACTCCATGTCCTGAGCAAACTGATGCAAACTGGCTTTGACATCTCATCAGCACTGCACAAAAATCCAATGCAGACTCCTCGGATGTACTCAAGCCTAGAGTGTACAATAGAGGCAAAAGGCCATTCCTACAGCCTTCTTTAGCTGGATTTTGAAAGTTCTCTTTGCTGGTGCCTTTTTGCAATCTTAGTATGTCAGTTGACATTTGATCTCTGTGCCATTTTCCTTCAGGATCACAAATGGAATTTATTTTTGAGTAGGTTGTTATCCAAACAGAACCTTTTTAATTTCAGAGACTTTGCTGGGATACATATTGATCTATGAGATTCGGAATCACCTCACAGAAGGGAAAATTCCTGTATTCCACTGATAGGATTTGTAAAAAAGATTATTTGAGGCCATTTTTTGGGTGGGTGATCCCAATGCACATTTAGCCAACTCCTGCCCCTATTGAGACGTAATGTTTTGTTGTCTGCTTTTTGATGTTTGTAACTTGCAGCCTGATGCAAAATGGGTTGTTGAAAGGGCCACAGAAACTTCACAGGAGATTCAGCAAAGTGTGTAGCTAGCAGAATTACAACTGGCCTGGACCTCATAATGGCAATACTTCAGGGAGAGGGGGAGCGAGGAGTTCCTGTTAGAGGTTTCGGAAGACTTGTTTTGGAAGGTAAAGGCAGAGAATTCCACAGGCTCACCACTCCTGGGTGAAATTTCTCAGGCCAGAGGGATGTGTTTAGGCATTTGAATACAATATTGGAAACCTTCATGATGGAGTTGAAAAGGCAAAGATGTCCTGGGCCCCCAACTAATCTGTAATAACCACTTCGATGAATGGACTGGGTACAGTGAGTTCTGCTGTGGAGGCTTCAGATGAGGTATTTGATTGGATTGAGTACAGAGAACAATGATGCATAATAAACTAAATGCACAATGATGCAAGTCACAAATCAATCTGGAGATGTCCAGAAACTGCTAATCTACTGTTTTTTTTTTAAACTTCCATTCAAATGCCTAAGATGATTCTGTTGGAGACTGTGGTATATCTACAACTGGTGGATGCTGTTCACAGGTGAAGGGACATCTAGCATGTGGGAAGCTTTTAAAGGTGTTCCATCTCGTGCACAGCTGGCAGGAGTAGGGAATTCTGGATGACTAGAGTTATTGAGGCTCTGGTCAAGAAAAAGAAGGAGGCATATGTCAGGTGTAGACAGCTGGGATCAAGTAAATCCTTTGCAAAATATAAGGGCTGCAGGAGTACAATTAAGAGGGAAATTGGGATGACGAAAAGGGGACATGAGAGATTGTTTTGGTAGCTAAGATTAAGAGAAATCCAAAGAGACTCTACAAGTATATTAAGGGCATAAAAGTAGCTACGAGTGAATAGGGCCCCTTAAAGATCAGTAAGGTCATCCATGTGTGGATGGGTGAGATCCTAAATAAATAGTTCACGTCAGTATTTGCTGTGGAGAAAGACATAGAAACTAGGGAATTCAGTGTAATTAATAGTTATGTCTTGGAAAGAATTCAAATTACAGAAGAAGTGCTAGAGATCTGAAAAAGCATAAATGTAGATAAATCCTTGGGACCTATCAAGTGTATCCCAGGATGTATCCCAGGGTGTTGTGGGAAGACAGTAAAGATACTACAGGGCCCCTAGCAGAGTTATTTGAATCATGGACAGCTATGCATGAGGTATCAGAGGACTGGTGGGTGGCTAATGTGTCATTATTTAACAAAGGCTTCAAGGAAAAGCCAGGGATCTACAGGCCACTAAGCCTGACATCAGTGGTGAGTAAGTTGTTGAAGGGGTTTATGAGAGACAGGATCTTGCATTCGGAAATGCAAGGACTGATTAGGGATAGTCAGCCTGGCTTTGTGTGTGGAAAGTACAAACCTGATTGAATTTTGGGAAGAGTTGGCCAAGAAGATAAATGAAGGCAGAGTGGAAGATGTATTTATAAACTTAAGCAAGGCATTCTACCAGGTTCTGCATGGTAGACTGCTTAGCAAGGTTACATCACATAGGATCCAGAGACAGCTAGCCAATTAGATACAAAATAGGTTTGACAGTAGGAGACAGAAGGCAGTGGTAGGGAATTGTTCAGATTGAAAGCCTGTGACCAGCAGTGTGCCGCAAGGATCGAAGCTGGATCCATTGCTGTTTGTCATTCATATAAATGAGTTGGAGTTAAATATATATGTGGTTAATAATTTTTCAGATGACACAAAAGTTGGTGGTATGTGGACAGTGAAAAAAGTTATCTACAAGTACAACAGGAGTTTGATCAACTAGGCCAGTGGGCCCAGGAATGGCAAATGAAGTTTAATTTATATAAATGCAAGGCATTGCATTTTGGTAAGACAACCAGTGCAGGACTTATACAGTTAATGGTAAGGCCCTGGGGAGTGTTGTCAAACAGAGAGATCCAGGGATGCAGGTTCATATTTCCTTGAAAGTGGCATCACAGGTAGACAGGGTGGTGAAGATAGCATCTGGCATGTTTCTCTTCTTCAGTCAGAGCACTGAATACAAGAGTTGAGATGTCATGTTACAATTATACAAGATGTTGGTAAGGCCACATTTGAAGTACTGAGTACAATTCTGTTTGTCCTGCTATAGGAAGGATGTTATTAAATTGGAAAGGGTGCAAAACAGATTTACAAGAATGTTTTCCAGATTGGAGGGATTGAGTTATAAGGAGAGGCTGGATAGGCCGAGATTTTTTTCCTTGTAGAATAGGTGGCTGACGGGTGGCCTTAAAGAGGTTTATGGGGGGGGGTGGGGGCATAGTTAAGGTGACTATTGAAAGCCCTTTCCACAGGGTAGAGGAGAATAAAACCAGAGGGCATAGCTTTAATATGAAAGGTGAAAGAAAGAAAAAGGACCCGAGGGGTAACTTTTTCACGCAAAGGGTGGTGCATATTTGGAACAAACTGCAAGAGAAAGTGGTAGAGGCGAGTACACTTACAACATTTAAAAGACATTCGGCCAAGTCCATGGATTGGAAAGGTTTAGAGGGATATGGGCCAAACACCGGCAAATGGGACTAGTCAGTTTAGAAAATCTGGTGAGCGTGCAAAAGTTGGGCTGTGGGTTTCTGTGCTGTATGACTTTACTACTCTTTCCCGCTGAGGCAACTGTCATATGCATCATTTTTGGCCTATCACAAAGAAGCAGCATTACTCAATGACATGGAAATATCCCCATTTATAAGTGACTTCTCTTTACCATCCAACCATGTATTGATAATGTGTCTGCATTGAGAGCCATGCACCAGTTAGGAATATCATGGAACAAGTCATGATTTACTGAAGCAACAGTTGCATTGCTTACTCTGTTCAGGATGGGAGGGTGTCGTCACTGCATGGTGGACTGCCTCAACATGTATTTTCCTCCTGCTTAATCTCCCTCCTTTCCCGAATCTATGCTCCTCCGAACTCCCAAATTGCACTCCAATGCGTATTTGAAAGTATAACAGCTCTTTCACTGACAGTTAGCTTCACCAAGCCAGTGCAGCCGTGGGGTTTTTCTCAGGCTCCAAGGTTGCTCAAATTACAATAAGCACATTCTGCTTGTGAGATTTCCTTGCAATCATTCAGCTGCACTGAAGCTCCAGGTTTCTTTCAGATCCTTCACATCTCCAACACACAGCCACCAACCTGTCCATTTTCTCAGTTCCCCTCCCCAAGACATTTTCTGATTCCTAACTCCAACACTTAGCAGCCTAATAATTCCTAGAACTTCTTTCCAAGATTGTTCCAATAGCACAGAGCCATCCAAATGCTCTTGGCTCCTTTCTAAGTCCTCCTACACAGAATCTGCATTGCTTTGATTCAGAAAGAATAGCAACGGGTGAAAGGCAACAGCACCAGCAGGAATGGGCTCTAGCAGTGGAAGCCCTGTACTGAAATCCTCAGAGAGAGCATCAAGGTCATATACCATGCAACTGCTGCAACTCCTATGGGGTGATACCTTACAGTCTTGTCTCTTACACCCCACAACAACTGAGCTTTTCCTGAGTTTTCCTTTCAAACTACAAAGTGGCTTACATTCCATTATTTTATAGTAGAGCATGACCTGGCAACTTCTTGCTCAAGTTAATAATAAAATCATAACATAGATTTAAGGTGAGATGGGAAGGATTTAAAAGGGACTTAAGGGGCCACGTTTTCATGCAGAGGGTAGTGCGTGGATGGAATGAGCTGCCAGAGGAAGTGGTGGAGACTGGTACAATTACAGCATTTAAAAGGCATCTGGGTGGGTACATGAATAGGAAGGGTTTACAGGGATATGGGACAAGTACTGGTAAATGGGACTAAATTAATTTAGGATATCTGGTTGGCATGAGCGAGTTAGACAAAAGGATCTGTTTCCATGCTGTACCTCTCTATGACTCGACGAGCACCTTGTGATAAATGGAGAAAGTGAGCTCTGCAGATGCTGGAGATCAGAATCGATTGAGTAAATTCCAGTGCCATACATTCCGGCCTTGTATTAAGTGTCCTGGCTTACAGTCCTCATTGCACTCAAACTGAAAAAATGCAAATTTTTTCACAAAGGTGTCACTTTTTGTTAAGTTTAAAAATGATTCTGGATTATATCTGTTATGAATAGTTTTCCTCTATTGTGTTTCATTCCTCTTAAATATATACTTGAGGCAAAGCGCATCAAAACAAATTTGCAATATTGTTTATGTAATGAGGAGGAGGGCAGTGACTAACATTAAATCATCCAACATAAATAGCTGTTGACACCAACCTTTCACAAACACACTTTGTGTGTGGTCATTGGTCTGTACTCTACAGAGCCTACTGAGTTAATTTTTGCTTTTGAATTTTTGAGCCTGCATGCTGGAGGTGGGAGTGCAAATTATTCAAACGTTGAAGCTGCTCACAGATCCCAGGAGCTCATTCCTAAGTCATCCAGATGAAAGAGTGACCTCTACAACCCTTGGGGAGTTGTAGGATCTGCCAGAGATTTGAGGAAGGAAAACAATTAAATTTATTTTCAGCAAAGGTCAGAGGGAGCCTCTTTGAAATTGAAACTGGTCGAGAAGCAGCTGTAATGAGTTGTGTGACATTGCCCTGTCACAATTGCATTGATGTGTGAAATATTAAATCTCCTCAGGGAATTGTTCAACTTGGGTGCTGCTCTTTTCCATGTTCTGCTCCAAGTTCCTGCTGTACTGTCCATTCATTAGCACACCCATCCCCCACCTCCGTGCTAATATTCCCCTCCCACCATCTCATTTCCCCTAAGCCCCTAGTCACACAGGTCACACAAACAGACAAATAAGACTTAATCAGCTCAGGTCAGCCTGGTAAAAGTGTAAGGTATTCCTAACCACGCACTCAGCTCCACATGCTCCTTTTCCACTTCCAAAGCAAGTTCAGGGAATTTCCTTACATCTCACCCATTGAGTGCCAAAGGAACTACTCCAGAAACCTTTGAATTACAGCCAAAATAGAACATTTCCTTTTTGTTCACTTTGTTATTTTTCTTCAGATTTATGTCATACCCATTGTGTCTACATGATTCATTCCACTTCCCCCTACCCCCAAACCCTCCACAAAACCCAAACAATCCACCATCTGGCCACACTTGACAGCCCCAAGCCCCAGAGCTGTGCCAAACATTTGTAATTGTTGCTAGGTGCTGACTGCGTGAGATGATTTCCTTTGTGGGGTATATGTGGCAAAATAGTCAAAGCACTCTTTTTAGAATTTACAATTTCACAATTTCTGTTACACCAAGGGAAATCACCTGATCATAGAATGATCCACATTTTATCGCTGTATAGATTAGAATCGTCTTACTGGGCTCTGGGTACTAACCACTGGTGGTTGGGTAGCTGGCTATTACCAATGCTCCCTTTTCTGCAGAGTTGAAGAACCTGCCAAGTTATTAGGGGCGAAGCACAAACCACTCAATGTTCACAACAAGAAGAGGCTATTGATTAACTAGGTATAGTTTATTTCATCAAAAACTGAAATTGCTGCAGAAATCAGCAGGTCTGGCAGCATCAGTTGGAAGAAAGCAGAATTAATGTTTCAAGTCCGGTGACTCTTCATCAGAACTGGAGCAGGTCGGCAGATGGAAGGAATATAACGTTGGGGCATAATGCTAGGAATGCCTTGCTGTCACCCACTTGCTCCCATCTGTATCTATTTTACCAGCACTGGGGGAAGAGGTCAGATGTAATTGAGGCCTTAAAATGGCCTCTTATTTTCACCCAGAGTGTGGGAAACCAGCAGCAAGTGTCCAGGCAGTTGGTAACATTGTAATTGGGTGGAGGAAGTGGTGGGGAAGTCTGGTCAAGAAGCCTGGGCAACTTTAGTTCTGAAGAAGAATCGTATAGGACTCAAAACATTAATTTTGTTTCTCTCTCTACAGATGCTGCCAGACCTGCTGGGTTTCTTCAGAATTCTTTGTGTTCATTTCAGATTTTGCTTTTATTAAGTGGTGCAGCAATGTTGGCTACCCTGTGCCTCCTGAATGTCCTTCCCCAAATTTTTTCCCCCTCTGTCAGCCTTTCCCCTCCCCTGTCTTGTCAATCCTAGTCCCAGACTCTCCTCACTGAAACCTACCAGCCTGGTCCCAGCAAGACACGGGTCTTAACTGGTCTACATCTCCCTATTCCTTGGAAACTGCCTGAGGCCTCAGCAGTGGCCAGTTTTCCCAATTCCACTGCTGAAAGCAGACAATATCAGCCATTAACACCCGCCAACTGACCTGCAGTCTACTCCATTGATTGTAGTGAAGGTCATTTCCTTAGATTCCAGTTTCAATATTTGGTTGTGATGACAGTTGAGTGGATTTCCTGCCAGTGAGAGAGGCCATCTTATCTTCAACTGTACAAGAAAACAGACAATTTCTCAGTGCAAAAAATGCATTGAATTTATTTTTCATTTGATTTAGGTTTTTATTCTATCTTTGCTGAGTTTGAAACCTTGTTTTATTGTTTCCTTGGGTTTTAGTGAGTAAATGTCTTCTCACAGATTTCAGATAAAATCTTTTAAGGGCTATTTTGACTCAAGGGAGTCAGTATGTGCAGGGTAGAGAGGGATGATTAACATCTTGGTAGAGGGTTTTGACCCACAAGACTCAGTTGCAACCATGTTTTTCCGACCCCTGAGAATGATCTCAAAACCCACAGGCACTGCTGAGAATTGGCTAGGCTGGGTTGGGGGAAAGCAGGTCAACCAAGGCCAAGGACATTGTTCCCAGTGAGGGAAGGACTCCAAAGCATCTTTTCACTGGCTGACTGAAAATCAAGGACAGTACTTTCTTGCTACTTTCCCCACATTGGGATTGGTGGATGGGTATAGGGAATTCATCCAGCTTTCAATTGCAAGGCAGATCCAAGAATCTATCCTGCTCCAAGGATCCAACTTGCATAACTAAGGGTCCTATCGGAGGCCATTTTATATGACGTCCAGCACTGTAGACAGTCATTGACGTGATTGAAAACTTTACTCAGCATCACAGCCTTGTAGGATTCCATATTTATTTCTCTGGCAGACAGTTTTTTAATGTGATTCACAGCTATCTCCACATGTAAAAACAAATCAGTTGGCATGGGAGACCTCAAAAGTAAATCTGTATTAACATGATTGCTGACTAATAGTACTTAATGTCATACTGAAGGATCATTTTTTAAATTGGTCCTTCTTACTCAAAGGCCATGTTAGACTCTCTTGGCACTTCTTCAATAGTAGACATATTCTTTCCAATCCCTACTGGAAATTACCTGACCCCATTTCACAGTATTCTCTGAGGCCAATTCTTTCCCATTACTGCCCTTCCTTCTAATAGCAAGCAAGAAGTTGCATCATCAGATTCCACTCTAGCATGACCTTGACCTAACACTGGGGTACAGTTGCTGGAATAATTAGTAAATTTCACACTACATTAGTTTCTGTAAAGAAATATGACTTGGAAATTTCTTGTCCTTTCTATCTAAGACAAAGGACACTGCTGTGGTTCTGTCTCCAATGAAAGTATATTATGAATAACCAACTTCCATTTTTACTGTGAGTGCTTGAATTACACCTTTAGTCCTGTTGTTTTAATTTTCCATTATTTGTTTGCCATTTTCCTTTCTCTCTGACTGAGTACAACTCTTGATCTTCATGCTTGCTTACCTCACCTTCTGCTCCCATATCTACCATCTGCCCATTTGGGTTTCTCCTGACACCTAATCTTACATCCACAATTACCTCAACCTGGTATAAGCCTGGTATAACCTTGAACGTGGCCACTATCTTGAACAATACTGTTTACTCCGGCATACCATCTAAATATGACCAACATTCTCAAAGGGACAGCCTTTTGCCTGGAAATGGGGACATTTAAGTGGCTAGTGGCAATGTTAGCACCTAAATTAGTCAGAGACTGTAAACTTGGCCACTACTTGGTCTGTATTCCATTGAAATCAGATAGACCTCTCCAGCTGGCTCAAGAAAGCAACTTCTTTGCAAATTGCAAGTACTATTTCTGCTAATTCCATGTTTGTGGCCTCAATGTCAGGCTTGTTCCAAATTAGCATATTGCCTTTGCTTAAAAGCTTGGCCAAGAGTTTAGTGCTCTTTAGACCTGTGATCTTGCCACACCAATAACGATGAGAGAATTCCTTTAAATCAGTAATGTGAGACGAGAGTGACTGTCCTTATATCAAAGCAACAACTGACAGAGTGGTGCTTCAGGAAGCCCTAGTAAAGCTGGAACCTAAGGGAATCAAGCTTAAAACCCTCCATTGGTTGGAGCCATACCTTACCCAAAGGGAGATGTTTGTGGGTGTTGGAGGTCAGCCATCTCAGCTCCAAGACACCTGTGCAGGAGTTCCTCAAGGTAGTGTCCCAGGCCCATCTTCAGCTGCTTCATCAATGGCCTTCCCTCCATCATAAGATCAGAAGTGTGGATGTTCACTGAAGATTGCACAATGTTTAGTCGCAATTGCTACTCATCAGATACTGAAGCAGTCTGTTCCCTTTTGCAGAAAGATCTGGACAACAGCCAAGCTTGGGCTGATAAGTGGCAATTACAATTCTCACTGTGAGGTATGAGGCAATGACCATCTCCAACATGACAGAATCTAAAACGGCTTACGATGTTTTATGTGAAGCCATTATGTGGTGTAAGTAATGATGCTATTCATATACAAACATGAATTTGCGTTTGGTGAAATGTCAACACCATAGCAGGCAAATGTTCGAAGAAACAGTATTAAAGTGCACTACGATTAAACAGCAAGGAGCCAATTTTATTGACAATACTGGCATAAATTGAAAACATATCCCACTCAGATTCTGCTATTCTAATAGTATGTATTTCTCCAGACAAAAACTTATTGCTTCTGTCATCTTCAATATTTCATTATTTTAATCTTTAATAACAAACTGAAAGCAGAGCACTGACAACCATGTCATCCCTAGATTCTGAACAGATGTGCGCTGACCGATAGTTCTCCTTTTTTAACACAAAAGGGATTGAACTTGTTATGTCTTAAGAAAAGAAACAAGATTCTGAGCAGGTGACATGTTGCTTTTCTGGACTGGAGAAGGCTGAATTGTGTTTGGATAACAAGTATTGCTTAATCTGGCTCTGATTTATGGACCATCGCAACAAATCGTTATGAAAGACAATGTGGAATGTGCACGTGGTTATGGCTAGCAGGTAGACAGTTTCAGAGAGAGGAGACTTACCTCTTTTAGATACTCACTAAACAGCTATGTTTCATAGCTTTATCCAATTTCCAGCACTCTCAGTTTCTTACTCACCTCATATAAGCTATTTCCATAATTTTATAGATTTATGATGTGTCTACTGGAGTCAGTATCAGCAGAGAATTGTTCTGCAATGAGAGGCTAAGTAAATCAGGTGATGCTGCCTGTGGTTTAGAAGAATCTGAGATGATCACATTGAAGTATACAACATTCTTGACAAGATAAGCACCGAGAGGTTGATACACCTGACTGCGGAATCCAGAACATGGAGACACATCTGAGGGTAAGGGGTTGGTCATCTAAGGTTGAGAAGAGTAACATTTCCTTGCTCAGAGGACTGTGTATTTGAATTGTCTACCCCAGTGTGTTATGGAAGCTGTGTACTTGTGCCATGAAAGACAGAAGAATGCCATCGTACATGGGAACTCCACCAGCTGTAAGTTCTCTTCTAAGCCACTCACCATCCTGACTTGGAAATATATCCTTCAGTGTCAAAATCCTGGATTTCCCTTCTTAAGGGCATTGTTGGATGATCGACACCATATGAAGGATGAAGGGTGGAAGGTATAGGGGAGATGTCAGGGGTGGGTTCTTTACCCAGACAGTGGTGGGGGCATGGAATGCGCTGCCCGTGGGAGTGGTAGAGTCAGAATCATTGGCGACCTTTAAGCGGCATTTGGATAGGTACATGGATGAGTGCTTAATCTAGGTTAGAAGTTCAGCACAACATCGTGGGCCGAAGGGCCTGTTCTGTGCTGTATTGTTCTATGTTCTATGTTCTATGAACAGCATCGGTGCAAAAAGGCAGCTCACCACCATCTCAAGGCGCAATTAGGGATGGGAAATAAATGCTGCCCCAGCCAACAATGCCTATGTCCCATGAGTGAATTTTAAAAATACAATTTCAAGGAGTCACATTGTGGAACAGCTATGTTGGTCCATTTGAATCACGAAATAGAAATGGTCTCTTCAGAAGAAAGAAAGGCTGAAACTGCACTAATGTCTAGATTAGAGTGGTGCTGGAAAAGCACAGCAGGTCAAGCAGCATCTGAGGAGCAGGAAAATAGATGTTTCAGGCAAACGCCCTTCATCAGGAATGAAACTGCACTAATACTTAGAGTAATATTGAACACCCCATCCCAAAATAGTCAACTATACTTAATGCTGGAGTAAGACAGATTTTTGGTCTGTCAGGAACTCAAGGGATATACAAAGTACACTGGGAAATTGAAGCTGAAAACCATCTAGGATTGTATTGAATGATGAAGCTTACATGAAGAGCCATATGGCCCATTCATGCTCGTATTTTAATATCCTTATTTAGCAATAAGTAAATTACAAAGCTAAGGAATGTATAAAGAAAAGGACAGAAAGGATCACCCCTGGTGCATTGACTCTATCCAGATGCATCCCGAGTGCACTATGTGCACTGCTCCAAATTATGTTATCTTCTGAAACAGGCAGAAAGAAAGAAAACACGACACCAACTAAGGAAGAACTGAAAAGACTCCGCTTTCAGCCCCACTCCTCACCCCGACTCAAAATAGTCAAACAATCGCCAGCAGACCACAGTAGCTCAATAATTCCTACTGCTCACCACCTAACTGTTAACCCTCAAAATGTTCTCCATCTCAACCCTCTTTTAAAAAGCCATGTTTATGTGCATAAATGTATACACAATGTGATTGGGGGAAGCAGGAGTTTCTAATTTGTGTGACGTTGATTGCAGTAGTTATTCTATCAATACTGGATGTCATGATTGTAATGTTTGTTGATACATCCTATCAGTGAGAAACAGTGTTCCTATTTTGCAAAATTAATCTAAGTTGCAAATGACCCCAGACACCACAGCAGAACTCAAAAACCAAGTGAAGTTTCAATTAGACATCATGGTCATATTTCTTATTCAAATAGTGGTTTTACTTCTTGAGCAGAAAAGGCTCTGAAGTCTGAGCCAATTTCAAAAATGTCAGCATTTTGCAAGCCTCTGCCTGACAAAACTAAAGACATTGACTTACTGCAGTCATGGCAAAGAGCTGACATCCCATAAATCACTCACCAGCGTTCAGAGAGAAACCAGAGGCCTACAGGGAGTAAAAGTGAGCAGATACATATTGCAAAGGCTAAACCATTTCTATCAGGGCCAATATTGGGGTTACCAGCTCTGGTTCGGTGTGTTCTTGAAAGTTTCCCTATGTAACTTTGTGTTTCCTAGTGTCCACCCCACCTTTAGACTACAAATACATTCATTCTCATCACCACCACTGCCTTCCCCAGCCAATTAATTTGAGGGGAATTGACAATGTTTCGACATGGCTCCTTCAAGTTAAGATAAAGCAGAATGTTCTGGCTAATGGGAGATCATGATCAAACTAACCTGCCAGGAGACAGACCCATGAACTCTATTTATCATGGAGAATGTAAACCAAATGGAAAGCATTGAAAGTCCAGTGACAGTCTTTAGCTCCTGACCCAGAAAGGGACAGGTGCTTTTATGAGCCAAAGAAGACAGTACTGTGTAGCAGCTCAATGTCAGTAATAACTCATTTCTCTGTTCAAAGTCTGGCAGCATCAACTTGTAAAGAATTTAACTTGGATAAATACAAACTATTATATTTTGGTAAAACAAACAAAGACAGTTACGAATGGGAAAACCTTGTGGCTGTAAAAGCTGCTTCTTTTTTGAGGCAATTTAAGTGTTGGAAGTTATTTCCTCAAATTCCAGGAGCAGCAATTACTGTTTTATAACCTGTTGCATTGTTTCAGAACTTTGGAGAAAGAAAAGTCAAACAACAGCACTTTTAAAAGGGAGGCAGGCAGACAATAGGCAGCATATGGTCAGTGAAGGAGAGAGAGAGAGAGAAAGAAACCCACATTACTAACTGACACAGCAGTGAATCTGCGCTGTTACTGCCTTTGCTGTTGAATTCATGTATCGCTGGACATCAGAGTGCATTGAGGAAAGCTTAACGAACAGTGAAATTCACAACTGATCTTGGAGGAACCTGTTTGGGAGAGGTCACAGCATAGAAACAGATACGAGTATAATTTTTAAGTGTAGCCTTGCTGTAAAGCTACAATAGTGAGTAGAGTGGATTCTTTCTTGATAATATGCTTTATTGAGATCTGTCTCTTGATTACATTTTTAATAACATAAGCCATAAGTATTAAGTTAGTCTGGAGCAGTGTGTTGCGAAGCAGTACGACAGTACTATTTTCTGGGTCTGTAAATTGAAGGAGCAAAAATGGCCTTTAGTGGAGTGATATGCTCTTATTGTCAGATGTGGGAGTTTAGAGAGAGTTTACATGTTACTGAGGATTATATCTGCAATAAATGTCATTGGTTGCGAATCCTATCAGATCGAATGGATCAGTTGCAGAGACAGTTACAGGCAATGAGGAATTTACAAGAGCATAGGAGTGTGATGGATGGCAGTTAGAGGAAGGGAGAAAAGTTGCAGATGCAGTCACATAGATGGGTTAACTCCAGGAAAGGTAAGAGATGCAGTCAGGTAATGCATGTAGTCTTCTATGGCTATCCCCATTTTTGGAAAACGTAGGAGGTGATGGATTCTCAGGGGAATATAGCATGAACAGCCAAGTTGCTGGTATTGAGACTGGCTCTAATGCAATTAGGGGTACGTTGGGTTCCAAGAGATCGATTGTCTTAGGGGACTGTCTAGTCCGAGGCATGACAGATGTTTCTGTGGCCAGCAGCAAAAAGTCGGAATGGTGCATTGCCTTTCTAGTGCCAGGAACAAGGATGTCTCAGAAAAGGTGCAGAATATTCTCAAAGGGAAGAGGGCCCAGCAGGAGGTCATTGTATGCAATGGACCCAACGACATAGCAAGAGAAAAGGATGAGATTCTGAAGAGACAATATAGAAAGTTAGGCAGGAATTTAAAAAAAGAGATCCTTGAGTGTAGTAATATTTGGATTACTACCCCTTGAGGGTAGTAATATCCCAGTGCGATGAGCTAATGATGGTAGGAATCAAAGATAGAGCAGATAAATATGTGGCTGAGGAGCTGGAGTAAGGGAGAAGGATTCAGATTTTTAGATTATTTTACCCTCTTTTGGGGTAAAAGTGACCTATACAAGAAGGACAGATTGCACCTAAATTGGAAGGGGACTAATATACTGGCAGGGAGATTTACTAGACCTGCTCAGGATGATTTAAATTAGTGAGGTGGGGGAATGGAACCCAGGGAGTGAGTGAGGAAAGAGATCAATCTGAGACTGGTACAGTTGAGAAAAGAAGCGAGTCAAACAGTCAGGGCAGGCAGGGACAAAGCAGAGAACAAGGTAGGACTGATAAATTACATTTACTTCAATGCAAGAGGCCCAACAGGGAAGGCAGATGAACTCAGGACATGGTTAGGAACATGGGACTGAGATATCATTGCAATTACAGAAACGTGGCTCAGAGATGTACAGGACTAGCAGCTTAATGTTCCAGGGTACAAATGCTACAGGAAGGACAAAAAGGGAGGCAAGAGAGGAGGGGGAGTGGGGTTTTTGACAAGGGATAGCATTACAGCTGTACTGAGAGAGGATATTCCTGGAAATACATCCAGGGAAGTTGTTTGGGTAGAACTGAGAAATAGGAAAAAGATGATCACCTTATTGGGATTGTACTATAGACCCCCTAAAAATCAGCGGGAAATTGAGAAATAAATTTGCAATGAGTTTTCAGTTATCTATATGAATAATAGGGTGATTATGGTAGGGGAGTTTTACTTTCCAAACCACGACTGGGACTGCCACAGTGTTAAAGATTTAGATAGAGAGGAATTTGTTAAGTGTGTACAAGACAATTTTCTGATTCAGTATGTGGATGTACCTACAAGAGAAGGTGCAAAACTTGACCTAATATTGGAAAATAAGGCAGGGCAGATGACTGAGGGGCCAGCAACCATAATTCTATTAGTTTCAAAATACTAATGGAAAAGGATAGACCAGATCTAAAAGTTGAAGTTCTAAATTGGAGAAAAGACAATTTTGATGGTATTAGGCAAGAACTTTCAAAAGCTGATTGGGGGTAGATGTTTGCAGGTAAAGGGACAGCTGGAAAATGGGAAACCTTCAGAAATGAAATAATGACAATCCAGAGACAGTATATTCCTGTTGAAGTGAAAGGAAAGGCTGATAGGTATAGGGAATGCAGGATGACGAAAGAAATTGAGGGTTTGGTTTTGAAGAAGGAAGCGTATGTCAGGTATAGACAGGATAGATCAAGTTGATCCTTAGAAGAGTATAAAGGCAGTAGGAGTATACTTAAGAGGGAAATCAGGAGGGCAAAACGGGGACATGAGATAGCTTTGGCAGATACAATTAAGGAGAATCCAAAGGGTTTTTACAAATACATTAAGGACAAAAGGGTAATTAGATAGAGAGAGTAGGGCCCCTCAAAGACCAGCAAGGTGGCCTTTATGTGGAGCCGCAGGAGATGGGGCAGATACTAAACAAGTATTTTGCATCAGTGTTTACAGTGGGGAAGGACATGAAAGATATAGAATGGAGGGAAATAGGTGGTGACATCTTGAAAAATGTCTACATTACAGAGGAGGAAGTGCTGGATGTCTTGAAATACATAAAAGTGGATAAATCCCCAGGACTGATCAGGTATACCCTAGAACTCTGTGGGAAGCTAGAGAAGTGATTGCAGGGCCCCTTGCTGAGATATTTGTATCGTCAATAGTCACAGGTGAAGTGCCAGAAAACCGGAGATTGGCAGACGTGGTGCCACGATTTAAGAAAGGTGGTAAGGATAAGCCAGGGTACTATAGATTAGTGAGCCTGATATCGGTGGTTGGCAAGTTGTTGGAGGGAATCCTGAGGGACAGGATTTACATGTATTTGAAAAAGCAAGGACTGATTTTGGAATAGTCAACATGGCTTTCCGCATGGGAAATCATGTCTCATGATCTGTCTGGACTTATTTACAACGGTCAACAAGGTTCCCCATAGGAGACTACTTAGCAAGGTTAGATCTCATAGGATGCAGGGAGAACTATCCATTTGGATACAGAACTGGCTCGAAGGTAGAAGGCAGAGGGTGGTGGTGGAGGGTTGCTTTTCAGACTGGAGGCCTGGGACCAGTGGAGTGCCACAAGGATCGGTGCTGGGTCCTCTACTTTTTGTCATTTACATAAATGATCTGGATGCGAGCATAGGAGGCATAGTTAGTAAGTTTGCAGATGACACCAAAATTGGAGGTGTAGTGGACAGCGAAGAAGGTTACCTCAGACTACAATGGGATCTTGATCAGATGGGCCAATGGGCTGAGTACTGGCAGATGGAGTTTAATTCAGATAAATGCGAGGTGCTGCATTTTGGGAAAGCAAATATTAGCAGGACTTATACACTTAATGGTAAGGTCCTAGGGAGTGTTGCTGAACAAAGAGACCTTGGAGTGCAGGTTCATAGCTCCTTGAAAGTGGAGTCGCAGGTAGATAGGATAGTGAAGAAGGCGTTTAGTATGCTTTCCTTTATTGGTCAGAGTATTGAGTACAGTAGTTGGGAGGTCATGTTGTGGCTGTACAGGACATTGGTTAGGCCACTGTTGGAATATTGTGTGCAATTCTGGTCTCCTTCCTATCGAAAAGATGTTGTGAAACTTGAAAGGGTTCAGAAAAGATTTACAAGGACGTTGCCAGGGTTGTAGGATTTGAGCTACAGGGAGAGGCTGAACAGGCTGGGGCTGTTTCCCCTGGAGCGCCGGAGGCTGAGGGGTGACCTTATAGACATTTATAAAATCATGAGGAACATGGATATGATAAAGAGACAAAGTCTTTTCCCTGGGGTGGGGGGAGTCCAGAACTAGAGGGCATAGGTTTAGATTGAAAGGGGTAAGATAAAAAAGGGATCTAAGGGGCAACGTTTTCACATAGAGTGTGGTGCTTGTATGGAATGAGCTGCCAGAGGAAGTGGTGAAGGCTGGTACAATTGCAACATTTAAAAGGCATCCAAATGGGTATATGAATAGGAAGGGTTCAGTGGGAAATGGACCAAGTGCTGGCAGATACTAAACAGGTATTTTGCATCAGTATTTACTGTGCAAAGTATATGGAAGATATAGAAAGTAGCGAAATAGATGGTGACATCTTGCAAAATGTCCATATTACAGAGGAGGAAGTGCTGGATGTCTTGAAACGCATAAAGGTGGATAAATCCCCAGGACCTGATCAGGTGTACCCTCGAACTCTGTGGGAAGCTAGAGAAGTGATTGCTGGTCCTCTTGCTGAGATATCTGTATCATCGATAGTCGCAGGTGAGGTGCTGGAAGATGGATTGCTTAACGTGGTGCCACTCTTTCAGAAGGGTAGTAAGGACAAGCCAGGGAACTATAGACTAGTGAGCCTGACGTCGGTGGTGGGCAAGATGTTGGAGGTAATCCTGAGGGACAGGGTGTACATACATTTAGAAAGGCAAGGACTGATTAAGGATAAAGGTAAAAACAATAACTGCAGATGCTGGAAAGCAAATACAGGATTAGTGGTGCTGGAAGAGCACAGCAGTTCAGGCAGCATCCAACGAGCAGCGAAATCAACGTTTCAGGCAAAAGTCCTTCATCAGGAATAAAGGCAGTGAGCCTGAAGCATGGAGAAGGCACAATATTTTGAGATTATACAGAACACTGGTGAGGCCTCTTCTGGAGTATTGTGTCCAGTTCCAGTCACCCTGTGTAGAAACGATTTTATTAAGCTGGGGAGGTTTCAGAAGATATTTACCAGGATGTTGCCAGGAATGGATGGTTTGAGTTATAAGGAGAGGCTGGATAGGCTGAGGCATTTCTCACTGGAGCGTAGGAGATTGAGGAGTGACCTTATAGAAGTTTATAAAATAATGAGGGGCATGGATAAGGTGAATGTCAAGTTTCTCTTTCCTAGGATGAGTGAATTCAAGACCAGGCGGCATATTTTTAAGGTGAGAGGAGAAAAACTAAAATAGAAATGAGAGGCAATTTTTTGTTTTACAGAGAGTGGCTTATGTGTGGAATGAACTTTCAGAGGAGGTGCTGGTTGTGGCTCTTGTTACAACATTTTAAAAACATTTAGATAAGTACATGAATAAGAAATGTTTGGAGGGATATGGGCCAAGCACAGGCAGATGGGAATAGTTTAGTTTGGGATTATAGCCGGCATGGACTGGTTGGACCAAAGGGTCTGTATGATTCTATGACTCTGTAACTTTAGAAGTTGCAATCTGGAACGCTAAGGAGAAGTGAGCCTTCTGGAAATTTGGGAATAACTTGGGATTCATTCTTGTGATGCAATATATCTACAAAAAAAGAGTGGCGCATAGTGGGAAAAAAATGAAAAATTTGAATTATATTAAGCAGTTAATGTGCAAGAACCTAATTTCAAATTCAATGTTTTAGCTGTCTGTTAAGTGAAGTGGATGGCATTGTCCTGAATGGTGTCAAGTTTCTTAAAAGGTTGTTGGAGCTGTACCCATCAAGGGAAGTGGAAAGTATTCCATTATACTCCTGACTTGTGCCTTGTAGATTGGAGTGTCAGGAGGTGAATTACGTAAAGTTTCCTGGAGATTAAACTTCAATTTCTAGAGACTCTAGGAGAATCCTGGAAGGTTGGCAACAGAAGGACTGAAGAAGCTTTTCCAGGCCGATACCAATAAATTAAGTCTTTATCTTTGGGATCTTCCTCTTCTGCCACTGTAGATTTTACATCTACAAAGAGACCATTATAATCTTCTAATTTCTCTCTTTTTCTCAAGTTCCTTGAGTCCATGCCATTGTGTTACCAATCTTTCAATTGGAAACAATTGTTCACTGTTTGTGTTTGATCATCTTGAATTCTTTGTAAGATGCTCCTTTCTCCCTCCATTCCAGAATAAAAATTCTACCATTTCAAATCTTTCTTCACAGTCACAATTTTTCATTCTAGGCATCATTTCAATAATCTTCAATGTGCCTTTTTCATGGTCTTAATATTCTTCTTCCTGTGAGGTTCTAAGAATTGCATAAAAGCAAAATATTGCAGAAGCTGGAAATCTGAAACAAAGTCAGAGAAAGCTACAGATGCTCAGCACGTCTAGCAGTATCTGTGGAGAGAAAAACAAAGTTAAGATTTCGAATCCAATATGACTCTTCTTCAGAGTCCAGTCATGGGGACTCAATACATTAACTCTGATGCTCTCTCTCTCTGTGTACAGATACTGTCAAACCTGTTTCTGTAGTTCTCAGGAACAGTTCTAGGAAAAAACTAAGATGGCAGCAGAGTAACAGTGCTGTGTTCGAGCTCCTGGTCTGAGGTTCGTCTGCTTCCATCTGCTTTCTTTGTTTCTTTCTCTTTTCTTTTTTTCTTTTGCTCCTTTCTTTTTATCTTTTTCTCTTTTAAGGCCTTTTTGGTGTGTTGGAAGTGGGTCTTGCAGTGAAATCAAGAGTGAGTGGGCCATCAACACAGAGGAGAGAAGGTGCCCTGCAGCAAGGGTGAGTGCAGATCCAGTTATTCAAGCTATCGGCATAAACACGGTAGGCCTGTCTGTTCTAGGCCAGCCACATCATTTTTTTCTCTCTCTCTCTTTTTCATCTTTGTGTTTCTTCTTCTTTTCTTCGACTTCCTGATGTCACAGGGAGGCTGGAACAGTGACCAGAGCAAGGAATCCTGCCTTCGTAGGAGGGATACATGGACTCCTGAAATTGGCAGCAAGCTGTCAGCTGAGGGATGTAAGTGTAGGGACTCCTGGCAGTGGTAGGCCCACAGCATGGACCTTGCAAAGGCCGTGGAGCTGCACTTGGAAGCCCAGCCAATGAAGATGAACTCTATTTAAGTACTTACTTTTCACTCTTTTGTACCTCAAAATGGTGCCGTTTTGTAATGACACCAACACTTTTCACTGTATCTCCCGAGATATATGTGACAATAAGTCATTCATAAATTCAGTTCCTCCAACTTTTTCTGTATTTGACCTAGAACTGATTGTGACATGGCCTAATCAATATCTTTCACAAACTCATTATCTTGTTGTTGTTTGTGCACCTTGCTCTTTGTAAGTGACCATTTTTAAAATTTTACCCAGTGACTACATTTCAAAGTGCATTATTGACTATAAAGAATTTTGGGATGTACTGTGGCCACAAAAGGCACAATATAATTGTCAGATTTTTTTCTTTAATGTTTTCTATATTAGTGTGATAGAAGCAATAGCTAAAGCTGCATGATTCAATTGAAATTTATTGTTTAAATTGCCATGAGTGTTCCAATGAAAACTGCAGCTCACAATGTTTAGTTCCATACTGAGCTAAAACTGTGAAACAGCCAGATTGTAGTCAGGAATATTACTGCATCAATATTTTATTAATATATTATATGATTATGTAACTTTTTCTATTCATAGATCTATAAAGTATTGGCAACATTTCGGAGGGCTCACTGGCAACATCTTCTGGCTAGGGATCTGAGGGAACGTCAACCACAGCAGAATTCTACATTGGCTTCAGAACTGTTGCAGAAAGGGCTTCTGGGACCTTGGGGTAACTCTTTGTGAAAACATCCTGGGGTAGTGTGCAAGCTGAACACTGGTTTCTGTTGAGAGTAGGGAGTAAATAGTTTAGGCAGTCAACTGTGGGCAGTATCCCAATATTACATTACATTGAAAATATAACTCAGAGACAGTTTGGTTGATCCAACTTGTCTTGCCTCTACTGCCCACATTTTTAACTTATTTCCATGTTCCTGTACAACTCATTCTATCAACTAGTTATCTAAACTGTTCATAAATGTTGACTGGATTATTGCTTCAGTCAGTCTGCCCAGTGTTAGATTTTGAAGTTTCGACAAGACATCTTCTGTGTCTTGTCAGGTTCTATAAATTCCACAACACAGTGCTGACCCAACTTCAAGACCACTTTAGGTTGGTCTCATCTGCTTGGCATGTTGGAATTACCCTTCACTTTCCGGGATAGAGAAACGGCGAGTAAGAGACACAGCAGCTTGGTTTCAACTGCCTGTTGGTGCAGCTTACTGGGCTTTGCCAATATTGCATGCTAACCTCAAAGTGGAAACAGAAGTGAGAGCTGAATGAAGTTGAGAACCATTAAAAGGATGAGCCAGTCCACATGAAGCAGTCCGATTGCCTGTGAGAGGTGTTCTCTCCCTCCATCACATTCTGACATATGAGACTGGAGCCAGAGAGAGTTGGAGCCATCTGCACCGGAGCTTCTCGGGTGCAGCCAAATAACAATTGGAGACAGTCAGCAGGACAGGCCAGAGGACCAACTGGAGCACGTGATGTTTCCAGGCAAGTAACTGTCCAACCAGATGAGAAGAATGCTGTCACCTCGGTGGGAGCACAGTAAGGTTGCTTCAACATGGAGGCTCCTTCTGAAATCTTCAAAAAATGTTAAAAATAAGAACATAACAGCTGCCATGCCAAGGAGCACTCTTCCACAGAATCTCCTTTGGCCAGAGTTGTGCCTCATTAGCATTCCCTCCTCTGAATAGGAGAACTTAAAAAAGGCTTGACTGGCCCTCCAAGCTGCTGGGTGCCATCCCCAGTCATCTGTGATTAGCCTCAGCGAAATCTCTATTGGCATTGGGAAAATCCCAGCAGCATCAGAAATCTGCCCCATTAGCCACTAATTGGCTCCGGAACCTGTCCATGTTCATATGCATCAAGAGTTTTGGGTTAACATTCTGCAAGTAACACTCGTGCTATGCGAACTATTTTCAACAACAAAGAATCTAATTTAGCTCCCTTGACATTCAATGGTATAACCGTCACTGAATCCCACATCCAACATCCTTGGCATTATCAATTGACTAGAAACTGAACTGAAACAGCTAAAAATAAACTGTGGCATTAGAGGCTAGAAATTCAGTGATGAGTAACTAATCTCGTGTCCCCCCAAAGCCGGTCTAACATCTATAAGCCGTAAGTCAGGAATGTAATGGAATAAAACCAGATTATATTGGAGAAACACAACAGGTCTGGCAGCATGTGAAGAGAGAACCAGAGTTAACATTTTGGATCCATTATGGCACTTCTTTGGAATGGTATATTAGAATACTCCTCACTTACCTGAATAAATATAATTCCAAAAACAATGAACCCACATGTTTAGCAATCCTTTCAACAACCGAAACTGTCATTCCTTCCACCAGTATTAGACAATGTCAACAGACATACTGAGAAATTCACCAAGGCTCCTTAGACAGTATTTTCCAAATCCATGACCAATATTACTGAGAAGGACAGGGCAACAGATAGATGGGAGGTCCAATAAATGAAATACCACACAGATTGCAGCAGTCCAAAGAGGTGGCACATAGCACCTTCTCAGGACAATTAGGGATGGGCAACAAATACTGAACTTAACAGAGGTGCCCAAATCCAATGAAATCATAAAAATAAAACCTGCTGCCGCTCAAGTGATACCCCCACCTACAGGGACATCAATTAAAAATGAGATCATCTCAGGTAAATATTCTGACCTGCACCTTTCTAACTGGCCTCTCCCTAGCCCTTTCTCCCACACCAGTCCCACCTTCTTCATTGCCAATGTGCTGCTGAGATTCCACAAAGTCTTTCTACCTTGGTCCATCTTTTCAGTAGCTTCAGCCTTCAACGCGATTATCCCCTCGAGACTGATTACTTAGTGATCTCGGACTAAGCCCCACTCCTGACCCATGGGCCACAATCAGTGAAGATTAGGGACAATATTTCATCCTCACTAACATTCAACACTGGAACTCCCCAGGGGTGCTTACTCAGCCCCCTACTGTACTCACTGTATACCCACGACTGCATTGTCATACCAGACTAATGCCATTTACAAGTTCGCTGATGACACCACCATAGTCGGTTGAATCTCAGATGGCGACAAAACAGACTACAGAACGGAGGTGGAAGACCTGGAAAAATGGTGCACTGAGAACAGTGCTGGCAAAACCAAGGAACTCATTATTGACTTTTGAATGGATATCATTCATACCCCCTACACATTAACAGCATAGAGGTGGAACGAGTGGAGAGTGTCAAGCTCCTTGGAGTGGTCATCCACAACAAGTTTTCTTGAACTCTTCATGTAGATGCACTGGTTACAAAGGCCCAACAAGATCTCTTCTTCCTCAGGCAGCTGTGAAAATTTGGCATGACGACGAATACCCTTGCCAACTTTTATAGGTGCGCCATCAAGAGCATTCTGTCTGGACGTATCACTACCTGGTATGGCAACCATACCATTCAAGATCAGAGACAGTTACAGAGAGTAGTGAACTCGGCCCAGAGAATCACAAAGGCAAATCTCTATAGAATCCACCTACCAGGCCCGCTGTCAAGGAAAGGCCGCCAGCATTCTCAAATGTCCATCCCACCCGGCAATGTTTTTCTACAATCTCTACCATCGGAAAGAAGATACAGAAGCCTGTATACATGCACCAGCCAGTTTTGAAACAGTTCCTACCATAGTGTTGTTAGAATACTGAATGGACTCACAAACTCTTAACATTCTCCTGTATCTGTGTTTTTATTTTGTTTTGCTGCTGTTTACCTATTATTTACTTATCTATGCTACTTAACTCTGATCTGCCTGTATTGCTCGCAAGGCAAAACTTTTCACTGTGCCTCGGTACACCAGACAATAAATTCAGTTCAATCCAATGCAATTCTTAAAGACCTTTCTACAATTACTCATAATCTTCACCAATCTAATGAAAATAACTACAGGTCTCAGTCTTGGGTGTGCTTTTCTTTACTTTTCCTCCATACAGTTACTAATATATCTGACTTAAGCATTTGTCATTTAAACTGGGAGAGGTTGGGTATTTCAGTAATGAACCTAATCATTTACAGCATGGATAGATATCTGACTGAACTCCTACCCGTCCTCTCCATTGCCACCCCATCATACATTGGAAGAAAGTGTGGGCTGGAAGTTGGTAGAAAGTAAAAATGACTAATTTTTAGAGTACAAACTGATTCACAGACATAGTGAAAAACTTAGTTATCAAACTCATAAACTTTGGGATAAATCAGAAATTGCTGGAGAAATTCAATAGATCCCGGCAACATCGGCGTAGAGAGGAACAGTTAACCTTTTGAGTCTAATATGCTTTCTTCTTGGTGAGATGAAGTCATTGGACTGGAAATGTTAACTTTGTTTTTCTCTCCACAGATGCTGCCAGGACCTGTTGAGTTTCTCCAGCCCTTTGGGATTTTATTCAGATTTCCAGTATCTGCATCCAATTACTTTAATTGTGTGAAATTCCCAAGGCTAAGGAAACTGACCAGGGCAGCAAGTGAGTTTCAGCAGCCATTGATCTGGGTCTTGAAATTTGTCATTGTGACAGAAAACAAAATGTTGATTGTTATTAGGAAACAAAGGCAAAGAACAGTGAGACTGGTCCTCAGTGTCAAACTTCTTCCCACCCTATCTCTTGCAAAAATGCCATCCCGTATTCCCAGTTCCTCCGCCTCTGCCGTATCTGCTCCCAGGAGGACCAGTTCTACCACAGAACACACCAGATGGCCTCCTTCTTTAGAGACCGCAATTTCCCTTCCCACGTGGTTAAAGATGCCCTCCAACGCATCTCGTCTACATCCCGCACCTCCGCCCTCAGACCCCACCCCTCCAACCGTAACAAGGACAGAACGCCCCTGGTGCTCACCTTCCACCCTACAAACCATCGCATCAACCAAATCATCCGCCGACATTTCTGCCACCTCAAAAAAGACCCCACCACCAGAGATATATTTCCGTCCCCACCCCTTTCCGCCTTCCGCAAAGACTATTCCCTCCGTGACTACCTGGTCAGGTCCACGACCCACTACAACCCACCGTCCCATCCTGGCACCTTCCCCTGCCACCGCAAGAACTGCAAAACCTGCGCCCACACCTCCTCCCTCACCTCTATCCAAGGCCCTAAAGGAGCCTTCCACATCCAAAGCTTTACCTGCACATCCACTAATATCATTGCATCCGTTGCTCCCGACGCGGTCTCCTCTACATTGGGGAGACTGGACGCCTTCTAGCAGAGTGCTTTAGGGAACATCTCCGGGACACCCGCACCAATCAACCACACCGCCCTGTGGCCCAAGATTTCAACTCCCCCTCCCACTCTGCCAAGGACATGGAGTCCTAGGCCTCCTTCACCGCCGCTCCCTCACCACCACACGCCTGGAGGAACATTTCAACCCCAGGGCATCAATGTGGACTTCAACAGTTTCCTCATTTCCGCTTCCCCCACTTCACCCTAGTTCCAAACTTACAGCTCAGCACTGTCACCATGACTTGTCCTATCTGCCCATCTTCTTTTCCACCAATCCACTCCACCCTCCTCCCTGATCTATCACCTTCATCCCCTCCCCCACTCACCTATTGTACTCCATGCTACTTTCTCTCCACCTCCACCCTCCTCTAGCTTATCTCTCCACGCTTCAGGCTCTCTGCCTTTATTCCTGGCTTTTGCCCGAAACGTCGATTTTGCTGGTCCTCGGATGCTGCCTGAACTGCTGTGCTCTTCCAGTACCACTACTCCAAAAACTCAGTGTCAAACTTCCATGTTATCAGGGGTAACAGTATAACAGAAACATTTCCACTCTTGTGTCTAGCAGTTCAGAGCATTAGGGTCACTTATGGAATGTAACAGTCTTCTGTGTACATTATTCAGCCACATGTGGAAACTGCTATTATTTCCTGGACTGCATTCACAACTGTCTTAGTCAATAACTCAGGAAAGTATATTTTAAAGCTTTATTACAAGCCTAATCTGAATTTCTATCTCCATGATTCATTGGCACTGCAAACACCAATATATCATGAAGATGCCAGTTCAGGAAGGAATTGAAATGGGGAATGTGCCAGACAACAAACACATATCCTGTTGGCAGAGCCAGGAGCAACATTGACTTTCAGAATTGGCAGGGAGTCAATGACCCATTTACCTGTCTCCAACACAGAAGGATGGTATGTGCACACCATGTTCCTATAATGGACAAACAGGAAATTAAAGAGCAAGTGATAGAGGAGATGGAATCAAAAGACAAGTCAAAGCTTTTTAGTCTGCCTTTGGGGGAATATATATTCCACCATCACTTTTATAGTACTGTTTTACTGCTATAAGACATTATGTTCCATCATTTGTGTCTCCACATTACATGCATGGCGTCCCTATAGGCTGCCTCTTACCCCTGCAGAATCTCTTTATGGCTATCATGGTTCCTTTAGCGCCACTGTCTATTGTAAACAGATGAATCATATTGACCAATTGTCCCTGACCATGCCACCAGTTTCTCCAGACGTGTGCACGGTCTATAACATGAATAGTTCATCCCTCAGATCCAAATTCTAGTCAATGTCTCTTTGATCTGTGATCCAGATAGGATAGAGCTGTTGAACGTGCCGGAGGGGCTGTCAAGGTAACTTTTGGGAGTCAGTTAACCAACTTGGTATGTTGCAGAAGATACATTGCTTACAGCTGTCAATGTGCAAGATTCATTTTTCTAATTCCTGGGGTAAGGGATTTTCTTATGAGGAACACTTGAGCAAGTTGGGACCGTAATCATCAGAGATTAGAAGAATGGGAGGTGACCTTACTGAAACTGATGAGGTACTAACCCAAATAGATACTAAGACAGTATTTCTTCTCATGAGAAAAATCTAGATCTAAGATTCACAATTTTGAAATGAGGGATATTGGACAGAGATGAGGAGGAATTTATTGTTTCAGGGATTTGATACGGCCTCTTCCAAGGTAAACAATTAACTTAAGACCATAAGAAATAGGAACAGGAGTAGGCCATTCTACCCTTTGAGCCAGTCCTCATTCAATATGATCATAGCTGATGCGACATTCCTCACATCCACTTTCCTGCATTTTCCCCATAATGCTTAATTTCCTATTAATCCAGAATCTATTTATCACAGTCTTAAATATGCACAAGGACTCTGCTCCCACAGCTCTCTGTGGCAAGGTTTTGTAAACATCCTTAACCCTCTGAGAGAAAGAAATCCTGGTCAACTCAAATTGGGGGCATTTTAATCTGAGACTACGCTCTATGGTCCCAGATTCTCCCCTGAGGGGAATAGAGTTACGGTCTTTGAGTATTTCAGGGCTGAATTAGACAGGAATGTGGATTTAAGGCCACAATATCAAATGGCAGAGAAAACCTGAAAGGCTGAATGGTGGACTCCTGTTTCTGATGTTCTAAACCATGAAACTTGATTCAACAGCTTAATTCTAATTGACCAATGAAAATGATAAATAAGACCAGGTAGGACCAAGCAACTTTAAATACAGATTAAATAAAGCAGCTAAATGTCATCCTGAAAACCCCAAGCTAGTCTCATCTTCCAACTTGGGACCGTCCAACCACACGACATCAACATCGACTTCACCAATTTCCTCATGTCCCTTCCAACCCTCCAATTCAGCACCATCCTCTTGACCTTACTCACCTGTTCACCTTTCTCACCTATCCGTTCCACCCTCCCCTCTGACCTACCACCATCACCTCCCACCGGCATCTACCTATCGCTTTCCCATCTACCATCCACCCAGCCCCACCCCCACCCCCACCCTCCTATTTATCTCTCAGCCCCCATTCCCCCACCCCCTGCCATTTCTGATGAAACATGCCTGAAACATCAATTCTCTTGCTCCTCAGATGCTGCCTGACATGCCATGCTTTTCCAGCACCACACTTTTCAACTGTGATCTCCAGCATCTGCAGTCCTCATTTTCTCCCATGCTAGTCTCAGTCACCACAGAATATTATTTAGTGTGGGTTACTTTATGATGCAAACTTTGGCACAGAGAATAATCTGCAAATTGACCATGCATTTATTCTGCTTAAACTCTCACTAACAATGAGCACATGGCCTGTAAACGTTTTCACGTAAATCCCACATTTTAAGTCGATGATGTTGAAGAGAAATGTTTAAGTAATAAGGTTTGTATGATGTATCTGCTATCGCCATATTTAGCATAATTTACATATACTACAATGTAAAATTTCAATTAGCAAAAGCCCTGGCAACACTTCTTGACTTTCTCCAAGGTCCTACACTAACAGTTTGTCCAATTCTATTTTGCTTTGCTCTCATGCAGTTTTGAAGCCAGTGTTTTCATTTGTCAGCATTCTCAGCAAGTTCTGGCCTATCCTGCCTCCAAGCTTTGACTCCGACAGTGACAAAAATATAAGTAAGCAGATGTTCCCAAGACTAATAACGATGTTTTCTTTGTGTGGGAAAACAAACTGCTCAGTTATTTCAATATGCAGTCTAGATCTTTGCTGAATTTGGCAATTGTTAAAGTAAATGACAATTATAGCATCAGAGTAATGAGGCTTGCTGGAGGGCATTGTGGGGTTTGAGGGAGACCAGGTTCAGGCAAACTAATAGCGAAATATAGATTTAGTTGCAAAAACAAAACTGCACTTTTGTTGAAAGGACGTTCATTGAAATTATTGGAATTCCCAAAGCACACACAAAACTCTCACCCGAATCCAGCAAACCAAGTCTGAATGGAAGGAGATTGCAGCCATACTGGTGAACTTCTGATTGAATTGCAGCAAGGCAGCAGTGGACTAATCCCATGAACTCTGAATAATGTTAATTAATTGCCATCAATAAAACAAAAAGGAAAAGGTTTGGATGACATTTCTAAGAATAGCCTAAGATATTTCTTTAAGAGCCTCAGGAAATAATATGGCGCAAGTCGTTGTGATCAGGAATGCGTAACTCCACTTGAAAGCTGATTCAATACTAATTTTCAAAAGGAGAACTCTGTAGCGTTATGAGGTGGAGCTGGGGTATGGCTAATTCAAGCACCCTTTCAACAAGCTGGCAATGATATGATAGGCCGATTTACCTCCTTCTGTGTTCTATGATTCTATAAGTATTCCTGTTCTTAATTTTGATAATTAACTTAAAATGTGTACTACTTAATTCCATAAATTTGGCATCATTCAATAGTCTGCTGTTTTATTCCTACCTTGCAGCAGATTCCATTGCTCCTATCACCCAATGCTTGTTGGCCTCTCTTGAATATCAGTTCACGGCCTCACCCCTCCTGACATCTGTAACCTTCTCCAGCCCTCCAACCATCAGGGAATCTGTATCTTTCCGATTATGTTCCCTTATGCATACCCCCCCACCCCACCGCCCCCCCATTCCTTCAATCCAACATTGATGGCTATGCATTGAGTTGCCTAAACCCCAAGTATTTGAATTTCCACTGTGCTGCTCCCTCCTCTCTCTCCTCCTTGAAACATCATAAAAGATGTTTCTTTGATCATCCTAATGTTGCCTCCTTTGCCCTGTTTTTGATTTTTGCCTGATTATGACAATAACTTGGGCTTATTAGAATCATAGTCATACAGCATGAAAACAAACCCTTCAGTCCAACTAGTCCATGCCAACCATGTTCCCAAACTAAACTAGTCCCACTGCTTGCATTTGGCCCATATCCCTCCAAAGCTTTCCTATTCATGTACTTATCCAAATGTCTTTTAAATATTGTAACTGTAACTGCATCCGCCGCATCCTCTGGCAGTTCATTCCACACACGAACCACTTTCTGTGTAACAAATTTGCTCCTCGTGTCCTTTTTAAATCTTTATCCCCTCAACTTAAAAATATGCCCCCTCGTTTTGAAATTCCCCCACCTTAAGGAAAGGACCTTTGCTATTCACCTTATCTACACCCATCATGATTATATAAACCTCTATTTGGTCACCCCTCAAACTCCTACACTCCAGTGAAAGAAGTCCCAGTCTATCCAGCCTCTCCTTATAACTCAAACTCTCCATTCCCAGCAACATCCTGGTAAATCTTTTCTGAAACCTTTCCAGTTTAATAATGTCCTTCCTCTTGCAGGGTAACCAGAACTGCACACAGTACTCCATAAAAGGCCTCACCAACATCTTGTACAACTTCAATATGGCACCCAACTCCTATACTCATAGGTCTAAGCAATGAAGGCAAGCATGCTAAATGCCTTTTAACCGCCTTTTTACCTGTGACGCAAATGTCAAAAAATGATGTACCGGAACCCCTAGGCATCCCTTTCATAACACTACCAAAGGCCCTACTACTGTTTGTGTAAGCCCTGCCCTTGTTTGTTTCATCAAAATGCAATACTCACACTTATCTGAATCAAACTCCATCTGACACTCCTCAACCTATTGACCCAATTGATCAAGATCTCTTTTTAATCTTAGATAACCTTCTTCACTTTCGATGTCATCTGT
Organism: Chiloscyllium punctatum; assembly: GCF_047496795.1. Taxonomy (NCBI): domain Eukaryota; kingdom Metazoa; phylum Chordata; class Chondrichthyes; order Orectolobiformes; family Hemiscylliidae; genus Chiloscyllium; species Chiloscyllium punctatum. Next base: position 17,850,979 of record NC_092743.1, read on the forward strand.
AAACTTACTAACCATGTCTTCTATATTCTCATCAAAATCATTTATATAAATGACAAATGTAAATTCTTGTTACAGCATTTACAACATAGTTGAGGTTGTTGGGGATTACGTATAGGTGCAGATTTTGAATGTGATTTTCAACAACCTACAGGGTGTAAGTCAGAAATCCAACAGAATGTTCTCCATTCACCTGAATATGTACAACTCCAAAAACATTCAAGAAAGTGAACTGAAGTACAGAGCAAAGTTAGATAGAGTCATAGAGCATAGAAACAGACCCTTCGGTCCAACCCGTCCATGCCGACCAGATATCCCAACCCAATCTAGTCCCACCTGCCAGCACCCGGCCCATATCTCTCCAAACCCTTCCTATTCATATATCCATCCAAATGCCTCTTAAATGTTGCAATTGTACCAGCCTCCACCACATCCTCTGGCAGCTTATTCCATACACGTACTAACCTCTGCATGAAAAAGTTGCCCCTTAGGTCTCTTTTATATCTTTCCCCTCTCACCCTAAACCCATGCCCTCTAGTTCTGGACTCCCCAACCCCAGGGAAAAGACTTTGTCTATTTATCCTATCAATGTCCCTCATAATTTTGTGAACCTTTATAAGGTCACCCCTCAACCTCCAACACTCCAGGGAAAACAGCCCCAGCCTGTTCAGCCTCTCCCTGTAGCTCAAATCCTCCAACCCTGGCAACATCCTTGTGAATCTTTTCTGAACCCTTTCAAGTTTCACAACAGTTCTCCGATAGGAAGGAGACCAGAATTGCACGCAGTATTCCAACATTGGCCTAACCAAAGTCCTGTACAGCCGCAACATGACCTCCCAACTCCTGTACTCAATACTCTGACCAATAAAGGAAAGCATACCAAATGCCTTCTTCATTATCCTATCTACCTGCGACTGCACTTTCAAGGAGCTATGAACCTGCACTCCAAGATCTCTTTGTTCAGCAACACTCCATAGGACCTTACCATTAAATGTATAAGTCCTGCTAAGATTTGCTTTCCCAAAATGCAGCACCTTGCATTTATCTGAATTAAACTCCATCTGCCACTTCTCAGCCCATTGGCCCATCTGGTCCAGATCCTGTTGTAATCTGAGGTAACCCTCTTCGCTGTCCACTACACCTCCAATTTTGATATCATCTGCAAAATTACTAACTGTACCTCTTTTGTTCGCATCCAAATCATTTATGTAAATGACAAAAAGTAGAGGACCCAGCACCGATCCTTGTGGCACTCCACTGGTCACAGGCCTCCAGTCTGAAAAACAACCCTCCACCAGCACCCTCTGTCTTCAACCTTTGAGCCAGTTCTGTATCCAAATGGCTAGTTCTCCCTTTATTCCATGAGATCTAACCTTGCTAATCAGTCTCCCATGGGGAACCTTGTCGAATGCCTTACTGAAGTCCATATAGATCACATTTACCGCTGAGCCCTCATCAATCCTCTTTGTTACAAATATCTCAGCAAGAGGCCCAGCAATCACTTCTCTAGCTTCCCAAAGAGTTCTCAAGTACACCTGATCAGGTCCTGGGGATTTATCCACTTTTAACCGTTTCAAGACATCCAGCACTTCCTCCCCTTTAATCTGGACATTTTGCAAGATGTCACCATCTATAAAATAGATTTTTAATAAACTCTTAAAGTTGCCCAGGATGAGAAACAATAAAGCTCAAAATGTGAATAATCTGTCTTGAGAGTAGAATGGCCGAAATCTAGACTCAAGATGCAAAGTGAATGTGCTGAGATGTAGGTCTGGTTGTCGAAGGTGGAGTGGAATTACAGCCTGAAGGAATTTGATATAGAGATGTTACATGTATTTTGAGGGATGGGTAGACCGCGTTGGCAATGAAGATGGAGAGGATAGAATTGCTCAAGTTATAGATGAGTTCGATAAATAAAACAAAGAACAGTGGACAATACAAAATGCTGAAGATCACAGCAGGTCAGGCAGCATCTACGGAGAGAAAACAAGCTAACGTTTTGAGTCTGGATGGCTCTCCATCAGAGATGCTGGAAATCTGAAATAACAACAGAAACTGTCAGAGGAACCCAACAGGTCTGGTAGGCTGGAACACAAAGATAGGCCCCTGGAACCAAAATGTTAACTCTGTTTTCTCTCCACAGGTGCTGCCAGTCTTCCAATTGAGTTTCTCCAGTAATTCCTATAGATGAGTTGGAGTCCATATAACATGGAGTTCAAGAGGCAATGGAGAGACCATTGGAGAATTAGAGCCTGGAGATATATATGGATACCAAGCAGAGTTCAGGAGTCATGGGTATGAAATAGGGATGGAGAAGATCAAATTTTATGTGCTCCTTTCCAATATTCGTACATTGCCAGCAAGGCCACAATTTACAGCCCATTAGTAAAGACCAGAAAGCAATGGTGAGTCTCTACCTTGAACTCCGCAGTCCTTGTCTTGTAGCTATAGTCACAACACTGTTAGATATGGAGTTCTTGGACTTTGACCAACAACAATGAAAGGATAGTGATGTATTTTCAAGTCAGGATGGTGTGAAATTGGAAAGAAACTTACAGTTAATTGTCTCCCCTATCTTATTATTTTCAAGACCCTGGGCGTTGAAAATGTTGTCAAAGTGGCCTTGATGAGTTTTAACAGATGGTACTTGCTGCTGCTAGTTTGTGTTGATGGCAGAAGGAGTGAGTGTTTAAGTTGGTGGAAGGGGTACCAATCAAATGGACTGATTTGTACTAGATTGCGTTGAATTTCTTGAATGTTTTTGAAGTTGTACATATTCAGGTTAATAGAGAGCAATATGTCACATTTCTGATTTACACCTTGTAGGTTGTGGAAAATCACTTCCTGCAGAGATTCCAGCCTCTTAATGGCTCTTGTGTTAAGTTTCTAGTTAATGTTGACTTCCACAATATTGTTGAAAGGGTTTTAGCAATGGTAATATTACTAAATATCAAGGGGAAATAGTTGGATTTTCTTTTGTTGAATATGGTAACTTGCTGTCCTTTATATAGCCCCAAAATTACTTGCTATTATCAATCTAGGTTTATCCAGATCTTTCAGAATGCTGTCATAGAGCTGTAAGTGGAAATTGTCGTGGTTAATATAGGTTGCATCAGTGATGGAGTGAATATGGGATTTAAAGTTCTTCTCCAAATGGAGATTATGAAACAGTTGAACTTAGCAGATGTAAGCAGCAAAGAGATGGAATTAAGTTGTGGAATTTCAAATTCAGGGTAGACAAGCAGGAGGCTGGGAGAACATAGCAAGCCAGGCAGCATCAGGAGGTGGAGAAGTCGACATTTCAAGCATAACACTTCTTCAGGATTAGACCTGTAGAGTGGTTATACCTGAAAAGTTGACTTCTCCACCTTCTGATGCTGCCTGGCCTGTTGTGTTCTCCCAGCCTTCTGCTTGTCTACGTTGGATTCCAGCATCTGCAGCTTTTCTGTTTCTAACCAAATTTCAAACTCGGCATATACCTCCTGAAATGAATATTTTATCAATTTGCTGTTCTTGTTCCAATAGGAAAGGTTTTACATTTAGAAACCTATCAGATATTAATTCTTTCCAAACTTAGAGGCTGAGGGTACATTCTAACCAACTGGTTAAGTGTAGGTTTCTTCGGTCTTCCAGCTGTTAGAAACTTATTTGGAATCAATTTTGTGAATTTCCATTGACCTGTGAGTGGCTATAAGACTGAGTTCTCTTCTAAGAGAAAAAAAAAATGTTTATTATTTGAATTATTCATAAAATCAACTGTTTCTGAGGCTGAAATGAGGGTACATGCTGCAGATTTTGAAATGAATCTTACTCTGCAGTTGGCTGTACTCAACAGTATAGCGCTGGAAATGCACAGCAGGTCAGGCAGCATCTGAGGAGCAGGAGAGTCGACATTTTGGGCATAAGCCCTTCCTCAGGAATTCCTGATGAAAGGCTTATGCCTGAAACACTCAGGCTCCCCGGATGCTGACTGACCTGCTGTGCTTTTCTAATGCCACACTTTTCAACTCAGATTCTCCAACATGTGCAGTCCTCACTTTCTCCCACTTGGCTGTGTTTACCCAGTGAAGCAATACTTGGGGGTGGGAATGTGTGAGTGAATGGTAATATGCATCCCATTTTTGAAGAAAGCCAGCGAAAAGTCTTTGTTGGATTGTTAGCCACTAGAATCAGCTTCTTCCCGTTGTTGCTCTGAATTTCTCCTTCTAGAGGCAGAATAAATATGCTAAGTTGCAATGTTCTCTCTGGATACTTACTGCTTTGAAATAGTTCTCCGATTATGGTGATTTTTGGATCTACCAGTTTCTAAACCACAGTTTTAATCTGTCAAGTTGCTTCATATTGTCAGATGGTAGCATATCGATATTTGCCACAAACTGTTTCAAAGTCCTAATTGAAATGTGTAGGTTTTTTTTTAACTTGTTGGACTATGATGAAGCCCTCATACCTCAATGTACTAATATTTGTTTTTATGCTGTACCACTATTTATAAGTTTATAAAAATATTTTTGTCAGTTCAGTGGAGTACTGAGATATTGGAAATAGAATGTTGACCAAGAATGTATTACTCAAAACATTATTGCCTTTTATTCTTTCCCAAGATGGCAGTGGACTTCACCTCTTGCATTTTTTCTTTCTATCTCCGCCTACCAGAACTTACAATTTTCAACATATTTTCTGTTCTATGTGACTAAGGCAATGATGTAAAGACCTTTTTTTTAGTTTTGTGCTTATCTGAAAAGTGTTGAAATGAGAAAGAACTGTTTTGAAACTCTGGATTTACAATGATAATTGTGTATTTTGAAAGGATACCTTGTGTGAATCCCTTTGGTGTTGCTGTAAGTTCCAGCAATGTTTACAAGTGAAGCTGATTTGTGTGGACTAGTGTCCAGGTATCAATGACAAAGATGTTCTTCCTTGTAACCACCCTATGATTTGTTGTCAAACAGCTTGACAGCTTGGGTTGTGAAGAAGACAGACAGAAGCTTTGTTAGACTAGAAAGGTGATGGTGTCTGGAATGCATTGTCAGCAGAGCTGGTCAAGGCAGGCCCGGTAGATTCATTTAAGATGTGTCTGGACAGATGCATGAGTAGGTGTGGAGCAGAGGGATACAGATGCTTAGGAATTGGTCAACAGGTTTAGACAGTAGATATGGATCGGCTCAGGCTTGGAGGGCTGTAAATTTTCTTTGTTCTTTGTTCTACAGTAAATCAAAGTCTGCAGCAGACAAAAAATGGAATTCTCTGCAGTAAGCTACCTTGAACCTGAAAAAAATGAGCAGTTTATGCAAACCTTGACTTTGATTTGGGTAAGTCTGAGATCTTTTGTAAATGAAACAGCCATCCTGTGCCCCTTGCAAACCAGTGGAAGCATTTAGTCATAGAGTTATACAGAACAGAAACAGACTCTTCGGTGCAACTCATCCACACCAACAAAACATCCCAATCTGACCTCATCCCATTTGCCAGCATTTGGCCCATATTCCTCTAAACCCTTCCAATTCATGTACCCATCCAGATGCCTTTTAAATATTGTAATGGCACCAGCCTCCACCACTTCCTCTAGCAGCTCATTCCATCCACACACCACCCTCTGTGTGAAAAAGTTACCCAAGTCCTTTTTAAATCTCTCACTTTAAACCTAGTAAAAAGGACAGAGGAAAACCTTCCAATAAGGTCACCTCTCATCCTTCTAAATTTCAATGAGTACAGGCACAACCCAGTCAACTTCTCTTCAAAAAATAGCCCGTCTATAGCAAGTATGAGAGTCAAAAAGTGTGGTGTTGGAAAAGCACAGCTGGTCAGGCAGCATCCGAGGAGCAGGAGAGTCGATGCTTCAAGCATAAGCTCTTCAAAACTTGCATTCCTGGATGTCACAGCTGAAAGAAAGGACAACGGAGAACTATAAACCTGCGTATACAGAAAACTGACAAACACTGACCAAATAGTTAACTACACCAGCAACCATCCCAACACACACAAACAAAGCTGTATCAGAATACTATTCCAACAAGCCACCACACACTGCAGCACAGACAAACTTCGGAAAACAGAGGAGAACCACCTATACAACATATTCAAGAAGAACGGATACTCAAAAAATACAGTGCGCAGATTCCTCAAGAACAAACCACGACAAGCAGACCAAACACAGCCAAAAACCCTAACCACCTTACCATACATCAAAGAAGTTTCAGAAATGATGGCCAGACTACTAAGACCCCTCTGAATCCTAGTCGCACACAAACCCACCAACACTCTCAAACAAAAACTAACAAACTTAAAAGACCCAGTACAACGTCGTCTACAAAATTCCATGCAAGGACTGCCACAAACACTACATCGGACAAACAAAGAAAGTTAGCCACCGGGATACAAGAACACCAACTAGCTACAAAAAGACACGACCCTCTCTCCCTCGTAGCCCTACACACGAATGAAAAAAAACACCATTTCGACTGGGACAACACATCTATCCTGGGACAGGCTAAGCAAAGACATGCCAGAGAATTCCTAGAGGCCTGGCACTCCAACCACAACACCATAAACAAACACATAGATCTAGATGCCATCTATCAACCCCTCAGAAAATGAACAGGAAATGACATCACCACAAACCCCAAGAACCCCATCCAGGAGAAAGATATAAATAGAAAGCAGGAGACAACAGCTTCGCTTCACTTGGAGGTCACCACTGATGATGTTACCTAGCCAGGTAATGAAACATCTGGATATCAACCTACAACTCAGCGAGCAAACCTACACCCTAAATACCCTTCATTAGATGAGGCCCAAAACTGTTTTCAGAATCACAGCTGTGGTATCTGTTTTGTCTTGTAGAAGAGTCCAGGAGAAGAGGGCATAATCTCAAAATAAGGGGTAACACCCTTAACACAGAAATGAAGAATTTTGCTTTCTCTCAGAGGAAAGTGAATCTGTGGAATTCTTTGTCACAGAAAGTTGTTGAGTTTGAGCCGCTGAGCATGCTCACAGTCAGGATAGATTTTTAATCAATAAAGGAATGAAGTGTGAGAGGGTAAAGACAGGAAAGTGGAGTTGAGAATTATTTGATCAGCCATTCTCTTATTGAATGGCAGAGCAGAATGAATGGGCTAAATAGCCTACTTCTGCTTCTATGTCCTGTGGTCTTATTATGGTCTTACTCAATCCAATAAATCTTATGAAAAAAGACTGCAGATCTGTTTCTCCAGATTTCACTCCACTCATCTGTTTATTTCTGTCTGTGTGTGTGTGTGTGTGTGTGTGTGTGCGTGAGAGATTGTATGTGTGTATACGCGCATGATCAAAGAGGCATTTATAAGGCTATTACTGTTAAATTTGGAGAACTTAATTTAATTTAATTGTTTACCTGGAGTGTGAATCTAATGACCTAAAAATAAGTAGTGATTTCTTGTTAAGTAGAGAAACCTGGCCTGTGCTATCAATCTACATCTGAAAATCAGGTAGTTTGAGGATCTTACATAGCTTTAAACATGTGTGAAAACTCCAGAAATAGCAAAGCTTGATCACTAGTGCATAACCTCGATGCATCGCGATAATGGGTATAAGCTACATTTCCACATGAAGGAAAAGGGAAAATAAAACAGCCAATAATCTCAACAAAGTGCACATTCAACTAAAAGAGCAACTCCAACCTCCTGCCAAATAATCGTCCTGTTTCTGTTATTCTATTAAAAATAGAATTTATTACTGTTTTCAATGTCTTAAAAAGAGAAGATGTGATCCCAGCTGTTGGATTAGTCTAATGGGTTCACAGCCCAGCATTAAAAGCTTTCAAAGCCCCTGAGCTTGGTGGTTAGCTCGGCAGGGGATGATCCTATCATTGTTTCCTCTGTCTTCAAAGAAGTGTATTGTTTGCGTGAGCAATGGATGGAAAGCCAGAATTAGAGGCTTTTGTTTTCTTTCCTTTAAATTAAAACTGAACTTGTATTCATGAAACCATACAATACATTGCCAAAAGTAATTTAGGTTAAAAAGAGCTGGTGAACAATACAGGTGGCCTTGGCCATTCACTGGATCACGGAATTGGTTTCTTGGCAACTGTAGCCCAGAGTCAACCCAGTATCCTGTGGCAACTAGTTACCAATTATTGTCATACATGTCACTTTCACAGAGTTCTAGTCCCATTGACTGTCCAAAGTGGGTGAGGAGCATCCGGGAAGGCGTCTAGCACCTCAAGACTTGCTGTTGGGAAAATGCAGAAGCCAAGCAAAAACAGCTGCCATACTAACGCCCCACCCACCCCTTCCCATGATCACCATCTGCCCAAGTGTAACAGAGACTGCAGTAGACACCTATGCACTCACCCTGACAGTGGAACAGAGTCATTCTCATCTGTGAGGGACAGCCAATGATGAATGATGTCTACTCCAATAAGAGAAAGTAGAAAATATACCATACATGCAACACAATGCTCTTTCTGTTGTCCTAACAATGCAATTTCCTGGGATGTATGTGGTGCTGGTTGGGCCAGCATTTCTTGCTCATTCCTATTTGCTCTTGAGAAGTTGGTGGCAGCTGCCTTCTTGAACAGGTGCAGTTCATGCATTTGTAGGTAGACCTACAATTCCAGTACATATAGGTACCTTAGAAAATACTTTTCATTAGGAAACAATCTTATTGTTGTATGCTATTGTACTAATATAACAATCTTAGCATGTATGGCACTATCACTGTGCTAAATGGGACATGCTTTGAACAGATCTAGCAACTCAAGACTGGCCATCCATGAGGCGCTGTGGGCCATCAATAGCAGAATTACCATCCGGCACAATCTGTAATCTCATGGCCCAGCATAACCTTCACTCAACCATTACCATCAAGCCAGAGGATCAATCCTGGTACAATGGAGAGTGCAGGAGGGCATGCCAGAAGCAGGCATACTTACAAATGAGGTGTCAATCAGGTGAAGCTACCAAACAGGACTACGTGCATGCCAAACAGCGTAAGCAGTGAGTGATAAACAATCTAAGAAATTGCACAAACAACAGATCAGATCTAAGCTTTGCAGTCCCACCACATCCAGTCACAAATGATAGGAGTCAATTAAATAACTCACTGGAGGAGGAGATTCCATGAATATTCCCATCCTCAATGAAGGAAGAGCCCAACCCATTAGTGCAAAGGATAAGGCTGAAGCATTATCACAGATGCCAATCTTCAGCCAAATTGATTTGCTCCATGTGATGTCAAGAAATGACAGAAAGCACTGGATACTACAAAGGCTGTGGGCTCTGACAACATTCAGCAAGAGTACTGAAGACGTGCTCCAGAACTTGCCGTATTCTGAGCCAAGCTGTTCCAGTACAGCTACACAATCTGAAAATATGGTGAGGTAATAAGGTCCACTTCAATCCCTGCATTTTGTCAGCATTGTCTCATTCCATGCAGTAAACGTAGCCTCCTTTTCAAAATGAAATCAAAATCAAAGGGAAAACAGAATCTGTTGGCAAAGCAAGATAGCTTGGAATATTCATTAGGTTTCATTAAATTTTCTTGAACAATTCACCCAGGACTGGGCACACTGTTGTACAGAAAATACTCCCATTCTCTGGTTTGCAGAGAACGGAGAAATCCTGAAATCCTGAACAGCATCCACATTTGAGCAGCCAATGGTCACTATCACATGTGGCTGTTTGCTGCATTTAAATGAATCAATAAATGTTCAAGATCATCTGCATTCCCTCACTGTCTTGCTGTGGTACACAAATGGAGCAGTCTTTTTCGTTGTTAATCTCAGTAGTTACTTTTCCCGATGGTTATGCAAACTACGGTTTGGTTTTCCACAGGCAGGGGTCAGCATGGAGGGGGCATGGGAGTGTTGGAAGGATGGGGAAGTAGGGAAATGGAAGGGATGAGGGACTGGAGACATGCCATTTCTTCTAAGTTGTTAAAATTAAACACAGCGCTGGTGCACTGAGACAGGTTTCCACCCAGCCCATGGAACTGTTCATTCTGGAGTCACTTTTCCAACTCCCAGGGAACTGCACCACCTCCAAATGAAAATCCCAACTTACAGCTCACATTCTTCCTGGTTGGGTTTGTGGACCTGGGAAATGTCCCAACACTGTGTTCCCAACACAATAATAAAAACCCTGACTTTTTATACCATAAATTGTATTTTAAAATACTGCAAATAACACAAATTACATCCAATGCAAACTGAGCTTCCACAATCCTTTCAAATGATTTGAAACCTTATGCTAGAAGTAGACCCTCCCTGCCTCGTCCTCCTAGAGAATGCCTGCTATTTTCACCCCTCAGCAGGCCTGCAGGAGGGTTTTCAAATTAATTACAAATGCATTGTTTAAGCAAGTTATAAAAACCTCTAAATATTAAAACAAAATTTAAGTGACTAAAGAATTGACTACAGCACACTAATGAGAATACGAAAGAGTACATATAGTTCTTTGAATTCTGTCAGTTTCACAAAATCCGGTTGGGCACAGGTAATAGCCTAGGCAAACTTATTAAAATTACAATCAACAAATAAAATTGCAGATTCGGATTGTAGACCCTTTCAGAAATAGTAGCCTCTCTTTCGTTTTCAGGAGCAAACCACTCTGCTTTGTATTCTCGACACCTTTGATTTTTTTTTCAGATTTTATGGGTTTGCGTCCTTTTTAAACTTCAGGGAGAAAGAGGAGGGGTTAGGGGTACAGTAAAAGATGCGTTTGCCCTTCAAAATGAACATGTTCCTTTAAAAATAATGCATTGTGTTTTTATTTCTTTCCAGCCTAATATTCATGGACGACATGTCTTTAAGCCAATCTCTGAATTAAGTAGATGAGAACCCCCACATGAATTAAGAGAGGTAAAGATGGATATTAGTAATGCTGGAAACCTGGAAAATATGACAGTTAAAAAGCTAAAAATGCACAGAGGAATAAAATAATCTGAAAGGGAAAGATAAATATTGGAGGCTTTGTCAGTATGACTTTTAAACATTGCTCAAAAAAGTGACGAGTTGTCAAAACATTTTGCTCTGTCCTCATGAGGACAAAATCACAAGAATACCAAATCTAAAAGAGAACAACAATTTATATTGCATGAGAGTATGGTGCTGATTGGTTGACAAATAGACTCCAATTGATAGAAACATTGTCATGGAGAATGTACCAGGGAACAATTAATAGGCAGAATAAAAAAAAGTCAACAGACAATCTCTCTTTTCAGCAACACTCAAGTTCTGTATTACCAAGTAACTATTAGTATCATATTTAAGAACAAAGAAAATTTACAGCCCAGGAACAGGCCCTTCGGCCCACCTAGCCTGAGCCGATCCAAATGTACTATTTAAACCTGTCGGTCAATTCCTGAGCATCTGTATTCTTCTACTCCCCACCTACTCATGCATTTATCCAGATGCATTGTTAAATGAATCTACCATGCCTGCTTCTACCACCTCTGCTGGCAACGCATTCCAAACGCCCACCACCCTCTGTGTGAAGTACTTGCTGCATGTATCCCCATTAAACATTCCACCTCTCACCTTGAAAACGTGACCTCTCGTTATTGAATCCTTCACCCTGGGAAAAAGCTTGTTTCTATCCACCCTGTCTATACCCTTCATGATTTTATATACCTCAAACAGGTCCCCCTCAAACTCCTTTTTCTTAATGAAAATAAACCTAACTTACTCAACCTTTCTTCATAGCTAGCACCTTCCATACCAGGCAACATCCTCATAAACCTTCTCTGTACCCTCTCCAATGCGTTCACACCCTTTTGGTAATGTGGCGACCAGAACTGTACACAGTATTCTAAATGCGGCCGAACCAATGTCTTGTACAATGTTAACATGACTTGCCAGTTCTTATACTCAATACCCCATCCATTTATTGATAGGAAGAATCAAATGTGTTGCATGAATGTGTCATTGGTCAATTTATTAGTTGAGCAAATGCAGATTACAGCTGCTGATGTTAGAGAAGCAAACTAAGAGCAATTGTCGAATATTCCAGAAGATCATTCCATGCGTGCCTTGGACTTTACAATAAAATATTGAGAAAGCTGCTTAAAATGAATATTTTACATCCTCATGCCTTAATTATCTTTACAGTGACAAAAATTCAAAAATTGTGCATTTTCGTTTTACTAGAACTCAGAATTTATTTCCAAAGATGTTATTTCAGGGCTGTCTGCAATTGTTAAATTCTTTTGGGCCATTTAAAATTGAACTCCAGCGCTGCACCAGATGTATATTTTAAAAATATTTTGAGAACATTCTGCTGCTTATTGAATTTTGAACATTTTTTTCAAGATAATGACAAACGCATTTCACAGCATCTAACAGCACACAGAAGGATGTCAGTCAAATCGTCATGTCTGCTCAACCTTCAACAGCGATCTCCAAATAATAGTCCTACATTCACTCTTTCCCAAACATCTACACATTTTAAATGTATATCTAATTTCCTTTCAAAAGTTACTATTAAATCTGCTTAGCTCAAAGACATAGGCAAAATATTCAAATCAGAACAGACAGTGAACTGAACAAATTCCCCTCAAAACCTGCCAAGAATAGACATTTTTTGCTAATTATTGAGAAACTTCTGGTTCCTGATCTGCTAGTGGAAACAGTTTCTCCCTATCCATTTCATCAACATCCCTCCGGATATAAATAACATTTTTCTTCTGCGCTTCTGGTGTTGTCCATGTGGATTTCAGCTCAAAGAGTTTACCTTGGAATCTTATGAACTTCCACAAAAAGAATATGATTGTTTTTAACTTTCTCTATTTATAGACAGGAATAGAGGTTATTTTAAAGTTATATAAAACTCTGATTAGACCCCTTTTATGGTACTGGACACCATGCCTCAGTAAACATAAATTGGTCTTGGAAGGAACACAACAGAACAATGTAATAAAAACAGAGTTATGAAGACAGATTGCATAGGCTAGACTTGAATATAGATGCTTAAGTTGTTATCTCATTGAACTGTTTCATATGCCTAGATTGAACCATTTCCTGTAGTGAGGATATTCCAGAACAAGGGAGAATGACACTAAAATTAAATCTGTGTCATTCAGAGGTGATAACAGGATGTATTTTATCCCATAAAGGATAATGCGGATCTGAAACTCTCTCTTCCAAAACTATGGAGGCTGCATTTTCGATTGAAAATTTCAGAACGGAGTTGGATTTTTATCAGGTAAAAATATTAACAGCTATAGAGCCAAAGCAGTTAGAGTTAAGATACCCCAGACAGCACCTTCCAAACCCATTACCACTACCATCTAGGAGGACAGAAGCAGCAGATACATGGAAACACCAGCCCTTGTAAGGTTCCCTCCAAACCACTCAGTATCCTGACTTGAAAATATATTGCCTTTGCTTCAGTGTGGCTGGGTCAAATTCCTGGCACTCCTGCCGAACAGAATTGTGGATCTACCCACAGCACATCGACTACAGCAGTTCAAGAATGCAGCTCACCACCACCTTCTCAGGGGCAGATGTACACCAGATCATCATCAGCTCTCTTATGGAGGCCTATGAGATCGTGGGTTTCACACCCTGGACATCCAGAAGATGAAGGTCTGTCACCAACCTGGCCTGGCATCGTGGTCATGCTCATCAAGGTCCACAGTAAGGCCTGAGAGAACTTTGACCATTCCCAAAACATCAGGAGTTTCTTGTCAGCCAAATCAGTTATTGATAAAGAGATCCAGTACCACCTCCAGTGTGCTAGCTCAGATTTCAGTCACCCGAGGAAAACTGTGTTTGAGGACAACAACATCAGACCCGAAACCAAGATCATGGTTTACAGAGCTGTGGTGGCTCCTGCCCTCCAATATGGCTCTGAGACATGGACTGTCTTCAGCAGATACCTCAAGGCACTACAGCAGTACCACCAACACTGCCTACACTAGCTCTGTGAATCCATTGGGAAGAAATATGCACCAACACCCGTATCCTCAACCAAGCCAATTTCACCAGCATCGAGGCACTGACCCCGCCCCCTTGATTGGCTATGATGGGGTGGGCATGTTCACATGACCAACACAAGACTCCCCAAGCAGATGCTGTACCCCCAGCTTCAAAACAGCAAGTGAGTCCTGTTATGAACTAGGCCAGACCCCCTCAAAACATTTCAAGAAGGTAGCCCAGACCCTAATTTTGCTATTTGATTTAAGCAAGTGTACAGTGATTATTCCAGGAGAGAATTAGCTGGTCAGACTACTTTGTTTTAAACAAAACAGAATTTATTTACAAGAATACTGAATGAAACACAAAGAACTGAAAAAAGAATACCAAATAACTTATCCTATCTGAAAGCCCAACACACTATCCTAACTTGCAACAATCCCCATCAACACTTCTTGGCACAAAAGATAAAATCAAACAAGTTCTTACAGGCTTGAAGTCAGACAGGGAGGGAGAGACAGAGAGAGATGGTCCAGCAGCCTTTCTTCACACACATTGCTGCATTAAAACCAAACCAGATAATAGCTGAGCTGGAAGAACTGGCCGCTCCCCTTTCAATATACAAGTGTTTTTTTTAAACTTGAAAGCCTTCTGACTAAGGGTGTATATCCATTATCTATTATCAAATTCGTCGTAAAATCTATCCAAACTCAGACTTTTCAGAACCTTTGTCGTTTACAACTTGTCTGAAAAAAATCAAAGACAGCATAACCTTTAAAGGAGCAGTTTCATCACAGCCCCTTGTGGACAGAGGAAACACTTCTGTGATCCCTCAAGGCCTCACTGGTGAAGTGCAGCATTCCCACAGACTCATGGGAATCATGGGTCCAAGACCATCCAAAGGAGAGGAGGAGCATTTGGGAAGGCGTCGAGCACCTCTTGACTTGCCATTGGAAATTTGAGAAGAGGAGGTTTAGCTCCTTGAACCTGCTCTGGAAGCCAAGGAAAAACAGGGTAAGGAGTGCCCTGACACACTAATAACCCACCCAAACCTTTCCACAACCACCTTCTGAGCCAAGTGTTACAGAACCTGTGGCAGCCACATCGGTCCGTACAGTCACCTACAGTCTCACACTGAGAGTGAAAAGAGAGTCATCCTTGCCTGCAAAGGACCACCAATGATGCTGATTCTCAGGGGCGAGTAGGGACAGGCAGTAAATGGTGGCCTGACCAGCATTACCCACATCCCACAAATGATTGAAAACACCTTAATCAGCCATGAGCTACTTAAATCGCAAAGCAGGTTCAAGGAGCTAAATCTCTACTTCTTAAATTTCCACTTATCTATAAACTGACATAGCTTCTAGGGGAAGGAGTCAAGTTCTTTCAGTTGTATGTGGCTTCTGGCTTACATGTTGTATAATGTCAAGATAGTAACAGTTTTCTTGGGACACTTGATATTGTTCTGCATTTGCTGCCCTGGAGCCCAAGTAATATAAATATATCCAAAAGGGGTTACTTCATTCCTTGAGCTGACTTTATCCAACAGACAGAATGACAGTTTGTTGTGTATTTTATCAGGTGACAAAAAAAATTGAACAAAAGGTGCTTATTCTTGGTTGAGTGCCTGTGAGCAATGGATTAAAAAGTCTGAATAGTGCCATTTATGACTGAAGGCATTATTCATGAATTGTTTCAGATATCTAACATGTTTCTCTTCTCCTCATTGCACAGTATTTTTCTGAGCCCCCAAGACAGCCACGATTTTCAAAAATTTGTTTGTGTGCTTGACTAGTACTTTAGACGGGGAAATGTCACTAAAATGAGATTTAAATTAGATTCCCTACAGTATGGAAACAGGCCCTTTGGCCCAACAAGTCCACACCGACGCTCTGAAGAGTAGCCCACTCAGACCCATTCCCCTACTCTGACTAATGCACCTAACACTATGGGCAATTTAGCATGGTCAATTCACCTAACCTGCACATCTTTGGATTATGGGAGGAAACTGGAGAACCAGAGGAAACCCACACATACACGGGGAGAATGTGCAAACTCCACACAGATAGTCACCTGAGGCTGGAATCAAACCTGGGCGGTCCTTGACGTTGTGAGTTAGCATTGCTAACCACTGACCCACCGTGCCACCCCCTTTAATTAGTTAAGTAATATAATTTAATATTCCCTCTAAGTTCAGATATTTAAGATAATGTTGAGTCTCAGATCTAGATCAGTTAAAATTCTGCATGATATCTATAGGGTCAACAGTTCAATAACTCTATCATTTAATTGATATGATTTTATTTTAGAAGCATACCATTCTTGAGACCAATCGGTCCTGCTGTTCCAACCTAGCTGTTTTGTATTTTCTGAGTGTAGAAAAGACCCCAGATGCAAATTGTAGGCATTATGAGATAATACCACAAAGAAAAGCAATGCATAACTAACTGTGACCCAATGGTTGCTGGTCAAAATCCCAGCCTGGGATTTCGAGTCATAAAGTCATAGGGATGCACAGCATGGAAACAGACCCTTCGGTCCAACCCATCCATGGATGTAGTCCCACCGGCCAGCACCCGGCCCATATCCCTCCAAACCCTTCCTATTCATATACCCATCCAAATGTGTGTGTATAGATTTTAATTGTTGTGCAGTGCTGAGAATTTTCAATATTTCTCACACTATGGGGCATGAATCTTACCTTTCTTTTTAGTTAAGTGTCAATTTTGTCGAATTTCATTGAGTGTTTCTCTCGGTGAGCGTTAGAAGGTTTTCTTGTACTATAATTTCAAATTCTGCTCATTAACTACCTTCCTGGCCCCTCACCTGATACTCCCATTTTCCGTAGCCACACAAATTCACCACTGACCAGAGTTCCCAGAATAGACCGGTATCATTGGCACCGGTGCTTAGCCTGACAACTATTGGCATCCAGTGCTGCCCTGCACTATTCCTGAGTGTAGATAGGTCAGCACAGTCTCAATGGACTGAAGGCTTCTTCTGTGTATGACACAGTGACTCTGTGACATTTATTCCAAGCATGTCAGCTGAGAATCCCTTTGTGGGCAGTAAACCGGAGGATCTGGTGGACAGGGTGGTGCAGAGGAGAGCCATCCTCATCCCCCAGGACCACCAGAGGTGACCACAATATTTGAGGTTGCCATGTGGATCAATGTAATCAATGTGGTCTCTGTCACCTGGAGGATTGCCCAGTAGTGACAGAAGTTCAGTGACTTTATCCACTTTGCTGGGCCACCACAGACTCACTCTGTCTCTGAGCCAACACCCACCAAGGCTCACTGTCTGTCACTCTCATTATCACACTCTCACTCTCACTATTCCAAATAGCCACACTTCTAACTCTGCCTTGTCTCAGGGCTGCTTGCTCACTCATTCAGGACACTTCATCGCCTCCACCCCAGCTGCACCAGCACTGGCAGCTGTGTCACCCATTTTCATCTCGACCACCCTTTCTCTCAGTGTGGAAAAAAAACCAATCCACAATGGGCCAGAAAGAGCTGCCCAACATTATGCCTGACTTCATGAGGAAAGATTCTGATTCTGATCACCCCAAGCAGCTGACTGATCACGTCCAAGCCCCAGGACTGGTGTCCAACCCTGCCCTTGATTTACTGTGCCAGACTCCCTGACCGAAGGCTTCCTCCCTTGACTTGAATAAGGATTACTGACCACCATGACAAGCTTTCTGGTTTTGTGTTTGTGCTAAATAACAACGCAAGGCAGAAGTCATGAGAGCATGTCAACTTTAGCTGAGTTGGCAAAATGCAAAATGCAAGCAGCATCTAAATAGGTTCAAGGTGAGTGAGTGCTAAGAGAGCAAGTAAAATGTCCTTGGCAGCAGCTTTAAAATGATACTTCCATTGTACCCTGAGGTGTAGGATATGCATGGCTTCAAGTGGTTGGGAGATGTACCAGCACGATTGGAGGGCGTAGCAAGTGTCCAATGCCAAGGTTCATGGGCATTGAAGTGTGTGCAATCAATGCCTATGGACTGTGCCCTGAGGTGCTTGTGCTGTGTGTCCAACTTGGTGATCCAGAGATGGAAGCAGAGCTGAAATTGCCAGGAAATGTTTATGTTGGACAGTCCCAGCCTCCACTTTCCTGTTGCAGTGGTAGGATAGGAAGCTGCATATTAGTGAGGCAAGATCTGCAGTTAGTGAGGCTGACAACAAGCAATAATCTTCATTAGTAGGCATTTCACTGCTACCTGGAGCACATCTCAGCTCAACGCCCAGAGCTCTGTTGGAAAATGCAACTAGTCACTCCTAACATTGAATTCTAATCTGATTCTCGCATTGGCAAAAGTGAGGACTGCAGATTCTCCCATAGTCCATGTTGTACAGCCCCCTATAAAATAGCAAAATTTCCCTCTTTTTTGTTTTGATCACATGAATAATAATCTCACTGGCTTCCCAGTCAGGTTTGGTTTGGGATGGGTTCCACATGATTTTCAGTTCAGTTGCAAGGTGAGCCATAACAACTGGGGCCACCTCCCCATTGCACATCCATTGGTGACACAACCCTCCTCTACCTGATCTACGATTGAGGACTTCATGGTTCATTCTGTGGCTAGAATGTTCCACTCAACCTTATCATCACAGAACGCCTGAGAGCATGAGCTTCGGATGACATCACTCTCAGTTATTGGATCAGGAAAGCTTCTTTACCACAACAATTCTTGGAGGAAGTACGCCACTGCAAGAAGTGCCAATGTCAGTTAAGATTTTTCAAAGTTTATTAGTTTATGGAATGTGGGCATCACTGGCAAAGCCAGCATTTCATGCCCATCCCTAATCACCTTCAAATGTAATTCCACCTCAGAGTTGTTGACAGTTAATCACATTATTGTGGCTCGGAAATCATATGGACACTAGAGCAGGGATAACTAATAGCCATCCTTAAAGTGAACCATCACTGCAACATCTTTATGGCACCATTACTGAGGCTTGCCTTATATTCCAAATTCATTAGTTATATATACATACTGCTGCAGGAATTGCACCTATGCTACCAGAGGATTAGTCTAGCACTCTAGATTACTAGCCCAGTGGTATTATCACTACACCACCATCTGCCCATATGTTTTTTTTATTCACTTGTGGGATGTGGCTGTCGCTGGCCAGGCCATTAAAGGGTATTTGTTTCTTGTCCTAGTTGCCCTAGAGAAGGTGATGGTAAGCTGCCTTCTTGAACCGCTGCAGTCCATGTGCTTAAGATTGACACACAATGTCTGTAGAGAGGGAATTCCAGAATGTTGAGTCAGGTGATATATTTCTAAGTCAGGATGGTGAGTGGCTTGGAGGCAAACTTGAAGATGGTAGAATTTCCATGTATCTGCTGCTCTTGTCCTTCTAAAGTGAAGTAATTGTGGGTTTGGAAGGTGCTGTCTAAGGATCTTTAAAACAAGAACCCATCTACTCTCTCAGGTGGATGAAAATATCCCTGATATTATTCAAATAAAAGCTGCAGAGTTCGTGCTGTTGTTCCAAGCAATATTCACAACTTCACTGAAAGACATTATCTCATTGCTGTTTATAGCATCTTGCTGTGAGCAAATTTGTTTCCAGATGAATTAGAACAATGGTCACACTTCTGAAGTACTTTATTAGCTGTCGATCATTTTGAGGCATCCTGAAGTTGTCAAAGTCAACAAGCAAGTGCGCCTTTTTTCTTTCTATGTCAGAAGTTCAGTAAATTGTGTGCAGGATATCTCTACTCAAAATTTATAACTGAATGAAACTGGCTTTAGGTGAGTGATCCTATCTCTGACAATTTAATCTACACATTAAATACAACATGGCTCAAAACAGGACAATATCCTTTGGGATGAATTCTATACAATTTTCCAACTGAATCCAACCAATTTATACCCATGATTTGGAGATGCCAGTGTTGGACTGGGATGTACAAAGTTAAAAATCACACAACACCAGGTTATAGTCCAACAGGTTTAGTTGGAAGCACTAGCTTTTGGAGCGTTGCTCCTTCACAACCACCTGATGAAGGAGCGGTGCTCCAAAGGCTAGTGCACTTCCAATTAAACCTGTTGGACTATAACCTGGTGTTATGTGATTTTTAAATTTATATCCAGAATTCAAATGTCCAGGCTTGAATAACTTAACTTCATGGTAGGTTAAAGAACTGTTTATCAGGATTTGCATTTGTTAAGTAAAAGACCAACTCGCCTAAATCATCCCCTGAATTAGCTTCCTTTTGTGTTGAAAGACTTGTATGATGTGGTTAAAAGCTAATTCCACACAGTGTCATTTCAAAGCATATTGAAACAGACAGTGAATCTTTCTGCAGCGTTGCAAATGCTTCTTAATTTATAAAGAAGCTTCAAAGTTTGTTCAGGAATCAAAGAAAATATGGTATGAAGGGAATAAAACATCTGTGTATCATTTACTTCTTTACTTCTGATTGCAAATGAACCAACTTAAAAAAAAGATCAGAGTTTATCAACCATTTACCAATGGAGTGGTAACCATGGCACAGTGGTCAGGTCACCAGACTAAACCCATATCAAACTCTTTGGTATTCAGGGTTCACATCCTACCAGAGCAGCTGGTGACTTTAAATTCAATCATTTACTGGAACTGGATATCAGTTTCATTAATAGTGACGGTGAATTTATCATTGCCTTTCCGCAAAACCCATTTGGTTCACTTATGCCCATTCAAGAAGCAGACAGTTCAGGACAGATGTTAGGGAGCACTTCTACACATAGAAGGCGGCAGATGTTTGGAATTCTCTTCCACAAATGGCATTGGATGCTGGATCAGTTGTTAGTTTTAAACCTGAGATAGACAATTTTTTTGTGAAGCAAAGGTATTAAGGGATAGGGGCCAAAGGCAAATCTATGGGGTTAGACCACAGAACAGCCATGTTCTCATTGAATGGTGGAACAGGCTCAAGGGACTGAATAGGCTACTCCTCTTTCTAAGTTCTTGTGTTCCTATGAAATATGTCATCCTTACCTGGTCTGGCCTATTTGGCTTGTCACTCCAGATCAACATGAATGTGATTGAATCTTAGACAATAGACAATAGATGCAGGAGTAGGCCATTCAGCCCTTTGAGCCTGCACCGCCATTCAATATGATCATGGCTGATCATTCCTAATCAGTATCCTGTTCCAGCCTTATCTCCATAACCCTTGACTCCACTATCTTTAAGAGCTCTATCCAATTCTTTCTTAAATGAATCCAGAGACTGGGCCTCCACTGCCCTCTGGGGCAGAGCATTCCACACAGCCACCACTCTCTGGGTGAAGTAGTTTCTCCTCATCTCTGTCCTAAATGGTCTACCCCGTATTTTTAAGTTGTGCCCTCTGGTTCGGCACACCCCCATCAGCGGAAATATGTTTCCTCCTGCCAGAGTGTCCAATCCTTTCATAATCCTATACGTTTCAATCAGATCCCCTCTCAGTCTTCTAAACTCAAGGGTATACAAGCCCAGTCGCTTCAGTCTTTCCGTGTAAGGCAATCCTGCCATTCCAGGAATTGACCTCGTGAACCTACGCTGCACTCCCTCAATAGCCAGAATGTCTTTCCTCAAATTTGGAGACCAGAACTGTACACAGTACTCCAGGTGTGGTCTCACCAGGGCCCTGTACAGCTGCAGAAGCACCTCTTTGCTTCTATACTCAATTCCTCTTGTTATGAAGGCCAGCATGCTATTAGCCTTCTTCACGACCTGCTGTACCTTCATGCTTGCCTTCATTGACTGGTGGACAAGAACACCCAGATCTCTCTGAACAGCCCCTTTACCTAATTTGATACCATTGAGGTAGTAATCTGCCTTCCTGTTCTTGCCACCAAAGTGGATAACCATACATTTATCCACATTAAACTGCATCTGCCATGCATCTGCCCACTCACCTAACTTGTCCAGGTCACCCTGTAATCTCCTAACATCCTCATCACATTTCACCCTACCACCCAGCTTTGTATCATCAGCAAATTTGCTAATGTTATTGCTGATACCATCTTCTATATCATTTACATATATTGTAAAAAGCTGCGATCCCAGCACGGATCCCTGCAGTACCCCACTGGTCACTGCCTGCCATTCCAAAATGGAGCCGTTAATCACTACCCTTTGTTTCCTATTAGCCAACCAATTCTCTATCCAATCTAGTACTTTGCCCCCAATACCGTGCGCCCTAATTTTACTCACTAACCTCTTGTGTGGGACTTTATCAAAAGCTTTCTGAAAGTCCAGGTACACTACATCCACTGGATCTCCCTCGTCCATCTTCCGAGTTACATCCTCAAAAAATTCAAGAAGATTAGTCAAGCATGATTTCCCCTTCATAAATCCATGCTGACTCTGTCCTATCCTGTTACTATTATCCAGATGTGCCGTAATTTCATCCTTTATAATAAACTCCAGCATCTTTCCCACCACTGAGGTCAGACTAACTGGTCTATAATTTCCTGCTTTCTCCCACCCACCCTTCTTAAAAAGTGGCACAACATTAGCCGCCCTCCAATCCTCAGGAACCGACCCCGATTCTATTGAACTCTGGAAAATAATCACCAGCGCATCCACGATTTCCCGAGCCACCTCCTTCAGTACCCTGGGATGCAGGCCATCAGGTCCCGGAGACTTATCAACCTTCCGACCTAACAGTCTCTCCAACACCAAATCCTAGCAAATATAAATTCCCTTAAGTTCAGGTCCTTCAGCCACTGTTACCACTGTTAACAGATCGCCAAGAAAACCACTCAGTTCCAAGAGCAACTAGGGGTTGGGAAACAAATGCTGGCTTTACCAGCAGTGTGCATACCATCTGAAACAACAGACAGTCAATCAGAATCTAATGATACAATAGAAAGGAAAATCTATGAATAGTCTAACTGAGGAAGTGAAAAAACTAAGATACTTCCATTAACCATATCTAAATGCCCCACCCGACCTCCAATGTCATCTCTTAGTTCAACACTATTGACATCTTGGGTAAGTCACCACTGAACAGAAGGTTAGCTCAAACCCCCACATCAACACCATTGTTAGAACAGCAGGGACAGACTGCGTGCTCTGGACAATGGCTGCTCCATGTTTTCCCATTTGCTTAAAATAAAATGCAATCAAATTTTTACCACTCAGCAGTTTGGGTGGAGCTCCAACAATTTACAAAACTAAACACCAAATAGAAAGAAATGGACCAGCACCATCTTCTCAGGAAGCAATAATACATGTAGCCATGTCTGCATCATGTACAAACCAGGAAAGTTAAAAAAAGTCCGAGATAGGTCCTGGCCCTGGACTCCGCTCTCGTTTCCTCTCTCACTAGCATTATGGCTGCAATGTATATTTTTTGTTTAAAGAGCATGCAGTGACAACTCTCCAATCTGACCTCAACGCAACAATAAACAAGGTCTTGCTAACATCAACTACATTTGAGAAAGGACAGGAAAGAAATGGCAAGAGTCACTGCAGTGAAATTGTGCAGTGAACGTTCAAAAAAAGCATGCAAAGGCTAAATATGTTTGTTTGAAGTTCCTTCCTGAAGTTACTTTAATGGAAGCATCAACACTTTTATTAGAAACAGGTTGATATCTCTGCTCAAATATTGCGGGAAAGGGCTTTTCATATGGAAATGTTCATACATTAGTCTGCCATGGGGTGCCACTGACTTGAAGAGTAACAGGGGAGAAAATTAGAATCCAAAATTGTATCCACATACCTAATGCACATTTGGACTCAATCTGCTGATGAATGATAAAAAGAAATATTCTAGTTTGCAAAAGGACTTACTTTTAATTACTTGGCAAGACAGAATAAGTGCTACATCACAATTTTTAACCATTAAGCATTTTTAAATTGTAATTTATTGTATTTTAATCACAAACCTAGTAAACTTTTAAAAATAAAAATACTCTTTTTTAAAAAATTAAAACATCAATATGTAATTGTAAAACTCACATCAGCTTTACTGTCACTGTCCTTTTCCCACTGCATCTTCCTGAGCATGGGAAGAATAAAAGATTTATGGCGTCCTGAAATCTGTCTTTTATAAATGGCTTATAACGCACTTTCACAGAGATAAAGACGGATTATAGTCCTTTTAAAAAGAGGAATTCTTAGAGCAGAGGTTTTTTTGCAATAACATTGTCTGTTTTTGATGTGGAGTACTGTGTTATTGTGCCTTGTCTTCAAGGAAAAACCCAGATGACAGTAAGCTGTGCAGCGGTTGGAGCAGATACAAAAATATAACTCCGAAACCATCTAACAAGGCAGTGGTTTCCTTTCAAGTGGGCACGCTGGCTGTTCAGAATGACAAAAAAACTGACAGAGCTCGAGCAATGTTGACTTAAACATATCACATAAAAACAGAAACAGATGCAGATGCTCATGCACCCTCTAGTGTGCCCCAATTATTAGATGCCAAATTGTTTATTAAGTTAATCCGTGAGGAGTTTTGCTACAATCCTTTTGCTCAGCACCAATCCAAAATTATTTATCAGCTGTGAAATATGATTTCAAATATGATTTGAAATGTTATTTGAAAACTGACAGAAGGCATAAATTTCCACATGTGCTGAGATTTGCTTAAGTGAGCAGGCTGTTTCAGCTTGGCACTGGAGTCACTCATCCTGATTTTAACTCCAGGCAGCATTGCCTGGGTGGATGGTTGATTGAGTTGGTAACCAGTTCCCTTCAGCAGAACACAGACTGGGGTGTCTTAAAGAGTTCAACAGAGCCATGTCTATGACTCGCTGCCAGAGGTTCGGCAGGAGATCACTCGAACATCAAGCAGCAAGTCACAGAACCTTGGGCGGCACGGTGGCACAGTGGTTAGCACTGCTGCCTCATAGCACCAGAGACCTGGGTTCAATTCCTACCTCAGGCGACTGACTGTGTGGAGTTTGCACATTCTCCCCGTGTCTGCGTGGGTTTCCTCCGGGTGCTCCGGTTTCCTCCCACAGTCCAAAGATGTGCAGGTCAGGTGAATTGGCCATGCTAAATTGCCCGTAGGTTAGGGGTATGGGTGGGTTGCGCTTCGGCGGGGCGGTGTGGACTTGTTGGGCCGAAGGGCCTGTTTCCACACTGTAAGTAATCTAATCTAATCTAATCTAAACTATAGAATCCCTACAGTATGGAAGCAGGTCATTCGGCCCATCAAGTCCACACTGACCTCCTGAAGAGCAGCTCACCCCATCTTATCTCTGTAGCCCTGCGAGCATCTCCAGTCTTTTCCTCATTCCTCAGACACAAAGGGTGACATTTCATGGAACCCATACAATTGAAAAATGTGGCATGCTGGTTGATATAATTAGATGAGAAACAAGGTTTCTATTCCCCAGTGGTGGGTTGGGGGTACAGCTATAGTCAACAGCATTTTTATATCAGTTGAGAGTTATGCTGATCTGTTTTGGGTTCCTGATTGTCATGCAGGCCACAAATACTCACCAGCATGAAAGAGTTTTTGGTTAAGTCCTATTCTCAAGGTAAAGTCAGCAGAGCAGAAGAATCTTGTAAAACCTGGTTCACAAGTGTTTTAAAGGTTACAATTATCACTCGGCTTTATGCCAATGACAGTAAGGTAAACCAGTTTCTGTGTAAACTCTGTGACATAAGCCTGAGGATTTTAGTAGGGGTAGCATGCTATGTGCTGACATCCAGAGGAGTCCTCAACAAAGATAGTCACTGACAGGACAACACATTCATACGACAAAAACTAACTTACCATCTCCAAGTGTCTAAGCAGCCTTGCCAGAGACATTGCAGGAAATGGATACTAAAGCGTTCACTGTTCATTAGTAGCCTTGTAGATTTGCTTGGAACCCTATGTCAGGGTTACAATAGCATTAGTTACAAGTAGCAATACTTTCCTAGGCACCTCATGGTTGCCTCACCCTCTTTATGACCAGCTGGTTTAGTCTTTCCATCTGCCAAGGATCTCAGACCTTCTTCACCAACTATCACCATCACCTCTTCATCTGTTGGTGTATGGAACCATAGGGTGGGCACAGCTCCTCCAGTGCACTTTCTCTCTATTTGTAGTGGACTTGCTTTTCCTTCAGGATAAAGTTTGAAGTGACCCTCAACCCCTTGTCTGTATGTATCCCAATTACATATATAGCCCTGTCATTCAAATATTCCTTCTACATGCATATCTAAGGCAAACATCCAGATACTTTTGCCTGAATTTCCAGGTAGCACCAATGCTGATCATGCACTTGTTCTTCTGGCATGGTCACCTACTTACACAGGTCAGTCACTATTGACCCTGTGCTACACTTCTGTTGAAAGGGGCATTTGCTCCTGGTTCTCATGTTTGTGAATTGGAACAGGTCACTTACATGCTTCCTGCACTTGAGCCAAGTACACCTTTCCACTCCTTAGTCACCTCTTCTGCCACCTAGGTCCCAGCAACCTTGGTCTGGTGAGAGGGTCTCCTTACACCATCCTTGGCAGAAGACCACCTCCCACTTTCCCTAGGCAGACTGGAGAAGAACTTGAAGGAGGGGCATTGCTGGAGATTGGACATGGAAATAGAAAACTGGAAAGGTGGAAATGAAATCAAAGTCAATGAAATTTTCCAATACTGGCAACATCAGTAAATAGCATCAATTCTGTCAACAAATGCACAATAAAAAGAGATGAAAGGATTGGAGTGGGTGAAATGGGGAATAGGGTGGGCTGTATGAGTAACACTGGAAACCAACAACAATGCAGAAATACCGAGGATCCATGCAGGTAGCCATATCCTTTTTTAATAAATGAGAGTCGAATTGAAGGTGATGTTTTCCAATGTAAGAACCTCATACATTTGTAAATTTTCCCTGCTCTGCTGAAATATGACAAACATGAAATGTTGACGCTGTTTCTTTCTCTACAGCTGCTTTGTATTTTGGAGCATTTTCTGTATTTATTTCCATAAAAGCATCATACTGCCTCCCAAGGTTTTGGGTCGATATTCAAATAATGAAACAAAGACTTATGCTAATCCTGAAAAAAATAAAGGTAAAGGTTAATCTGTCTTTGCTGTGGGAGGAACAGAACAGAAAGCAAATAGAATACTTGCCTTTATGAGCCTGTAGAATACAACAGCAGAGAGGTTGTGTTGGAACTATATAAAACGCAGGTTAGGTCACAGCTGGAATAACTGTGTGCAGTTCTGGTCACCACATCATAGGAAGGATGTGATTCACTTGACAGAGTGCAGAGAAGATTTACCAGATGCTGCCTAGGCTAGAGGGTCTGAGCTATGATGAAAAATTAGATAGACAGGGGTTGCTTAGCTTGGAGCAGTGAAGGTGGAGAGGATACCTGGCAAAGATGTGTAAGGTTATGAGAGGCATGGATAGGGTAGATAGGAAGGCACTTTTTGCAATAGTAAAGGGGTCAATAACCAAGGGATATAGATTTAAGGTAAGAGGTAGAGATTAAGAGGAAAGTTGAAGAGAATTATTTTCACCCCGTGAATCTGGAACTCACTGCCTGAAAGGATGTCAGAAACTCTGGAACATTTAAGCAGCATTTAGATATTTCCTGTGTTGTCATAGTTTCCAGAGCTATGGACCAAAAAATGGCAAATGGGATTAATGTAGTCAGATCTACGTTGACCAGTGTGGATACAATTGGCCCAATGGCCTCTTTCTGTACTGTAAATGTCTGAGTTTATACCCATTGCAATAAAGGGTTCTGAAGAAGGACCGCTAGATCCAAAACGTAAACTCTGCTTTGTTTCCACAGATGCTGCCCGGCCTGCTGAACTTTTCCAGCAATTTCTATGTTTGTTCCCAATAAAGACTCCCCTCGCCCTGTGGGTTCTTAATAGTTACTAGTTCTTAGCAACATGTTACCACGTCAATTCTGTCACCAACTGATCCTGTGGCAGTGCTAACTACATACCTACTAGAATAGAATATTATATAGGGATATAAATAACAAAGCCAGCATCATTCTGAACAATAAGCTCCTATTGTTAACAGATAACTCCTAATAGATAACTGAATGGCACCTTTGTGAGAACAATATAGCAAGAAACCAACTAACTGATTTAAAACATTGCACAAAATGAAGAGGTGCCAATCAATTTGGGAATACTAGATTTTCCAATCCTGACTAACCTAGTAACTACCAAGATAACCATTTCCGTTGAGCAGAATAACAACCTTCAAATCTCAGAAACATTATGCTTGGCTCAGGATAAAGGGTTGTGAAGATCAAGAGTAATTTTATTCTACATTTAAAAAAATCATTTTCATGTTACATGAAACTATTGTAGTGTAACAGTGATAAGATCAAAGTAATGTAAAGCCCATCCCAACTTGAACCTGTTCATCACCATGGCCCTCAATAAAAATGTGCCTACTTCCCTTTAATGATTAACCTACATTTTCAAAGACAATCTTTAAACAATGAAGCCACTGAGCACTAATGCTTCTGAGTTCAATTTTATGGCCGAAATGAAACCACTGGTATATTCATTCAAAGCAGCCTGAAATGATGAATTCCCTTTGTTGCTGGGTTAATGAGTAAAATAATCAACGGTGTGACTTTGTAAAATGCAGGTAAAGTTGATCAGAGGGCTCCATCTCTTCCTGCAATCACTTATCTTACATAACATCATCTACAAAGGAACATGCAAACAATGATAAGAAGCAGAGGGAGACTGAAAACAGAAGGATATGGTATTATAGTGGCACGCATTTACAGCAAGATCAAAGTCAATCATAAGCCACATCTGTCAAAGAAAAGTGGCGCCTGTGCTTTAAGTTGTCTAATAACTACTTAGGACCTTAACATTTGTAAAACTTTAATTTAGTTGGTCGCCTCTAAGGATTAGGGATACACATTTCATTCATTGAGTTCAGGGGGCAAAGAAAACTCACAAACTGATTTCCACCAACATTACATGCAGACAATTGACTCAAACTATATCGGCCTTGATTCATAATGCTGATTCAACACTGATTACCTGCCCTGAAATGTAATGGGAGCTGGTGTGAGAATTACATAATGTCAATTACTGCCAGTTGCACAGAGATTGGGACTTCCTGCTGTCCTTGGTTTACAGATGCAGTGGGTAGAATCAAAAGAGTTTGGCTGGAAGCACCATTCTTTGAAAATCTCTTTCAGTGGGTAATGTGTTGTTTCCACTTTCCAATAAATGGTACTAGCCACTTGGCTTTTATCTATGGAATAAAACCAACTTTAAATACTAATTAGCAGTGTTAATTTAATCCGTTGGTTTATTTGTTGATTACATATCCTCCATCCTTTCTGTTTTTGGTCCTTGTGTTTCCTTGTCAGACAAGCAATAGGGTTTCAGAACATAATTAACTTCCAGAAGATACATAAGAATTCCTTCTAATTCTTCCTCGTCTTGAAGGAATAAGCTTATAAGGAAAACAATCCAGCCCATTTACAGAGATGTAAAACTCAAAGGGTTGATGCTAAGAAATCCACTAGCAAAAGACTTTTCTGGACAAAACAAGTTACTTAATCAGTACTGGATTAGTGGTGCTGGAAGAGCACAGCAGTTCAGACAGCATCCAATTTCGCTGCTCGTTGGATGCTGCCTGAACTGCTGTGCTCTTCCAGCACCACTAATCCAGTATTTGGTTTCCAGCATCTGCAGTCATTGTTTTTACCTTACTTAATCAGTAACCCACCCATCAGCTTAAAACATTTACTCCCATCTTTATGTGTTTTCAACAACAGCAGTTAGTACCAGCTACAAGCTACAAGGAACTTGTCAATTCTCGTTCAGCAGCACTTTTTAAATCCATGATCACTAGTGCCTAGAAGGACAAGAGCAGCAGATACATAGAAAACTACTTGCAAGTTCCTCTCCAAGCCA
Source organism: Chiloscyllium punctatum (assembly GCF_047496795.1). NCBI lineage: Eukaryota > Metazoa > Chordata > Chondrichthyes > Orectolobiformes > Hemiscylliidae > Chiloscyllium > Chiloscyllium punctatum. Next base: position 17,880,704 of record NC_092743.1, read on the forward strand.
TTCACCATCTCGACTTTAAAATATACTGCTGTTCCTCAGTGTTTCTGGGTCAAAGTCCTGAAACTCCCTAACAGCGCTGTGAATGTCTTGACGAGAACTCAGTCACTGAAGAAGGCAGCTCACTACCACCTTCTCCAGAGCAATTAGGGATGAGCAATAAATGCTGGTCTAGCCAACAATGATCACATTCCCATGAAAGATTTTTTTTTCAAAACTTCCTTTCCTGACTCCCTTGTCAACTAACATTGTAAACAGTTCCTTCTCAGAGTCTAGCCCTTTCTTCTTCAAATTTGCTGTCATTACCCCTCTCCGTAATAACACCTAGACCTATGTTATCTTTAAATTAGCAGCCCATTACCAACCTTACTTTCCCCTCTAATGCCCATAAGCTTATTGTCACTCACAAATTATTGCTCGTCTTTCCCAGAACACCGTGGCTTAATCTCTCTCCAGTCAGATTTTGTCACTTTCACAGTACCAAGGAACTCCTATCAAAAGATCAACAGCTGAAGTCACCAGTGAGTCTTATGTAACTAAGATAAATGACCCCTTCCCACCCTCCTGACCAATCTGTAGCCTATGGTACAGTTGATCATACAACATTCCTCCAGTGTTTCTGCACTGTCATCCTGTTAGGTGGGATAGCACACTCAACTGCTTCCAATTTTACAATCAAGCCAGAATTGGCTTCCCTTCCCATTTTATCCGCATGCACTACGGCTTGGTGCAGCAACTGCTCTGCCCAGGACCATAAGAGATTATAGAGAGTTGTGAACACAGGCCAGTTTATCAGACAAACCAGCCTTCCATCCATTGACTCCATCTATACTTTCTGCTGCCTCAGGAAGGCAGCCAACATCAAAGACCCCTCCTCCCCCTCACCACCCTGCCCCCGCCACCCACTTTATCTGCAGCTCCCCCTATACCCACCTCCAGTCCTGAAGAACGGTTATACCCAAAACGTTGACTTCTCCACCTTCTGATGCTGCCTGGCCTGCTGTGTTCTTGCAGCCCCCTGCCTGTCTACTTACTCCTATCTCCACCTGGTATCTGCAGCAGGTGACACAACACTTCTTCATTCTTTCTTGGCATGGTAGGCACTACTGGCAAGTCCAAAGTGTGTTGCTCATCCTTAACTGCCCATGAGAAGGTTGCATGGACAGGATTGGTTGGACATCACACTTTGAGCCATCTAATTTCCAGCTCAGAATAAACGTTTTGGTGTCAAACACGGCCTATTACTTTACACCACAAGTTGCAGTTTCCTCCTGGTGTTTTATTAAATTTGACCTCAAACTAGCCTAATTGATGAAACAAACGGAGAGAATAGGGTGAAGGGTGTAACTTGAAGAACTCCCACAGGTCTTTGCAGCAGCTGTGATGACCACCCCCTCACAATCACATCGTCCACTGCATCGAGTTTAATATCAGTCTCCGGGTCACTTGCCTTGAAGTTATGAGGTAAACAATGATCTATTGTAGCTGAGGATTTATCAAGTTGGCAGATGTTCTCCAGTCTATTTTAATGAGCCATTTAATTGCTTCTAAAGTTCAGTGCTTTTGTTTTCATATTATATTTGAACAAAATTAAATGGCTTGTATTGAACTCATCATAGATATTAACATCCTGCTATAAAATATAAAAAGCAGACTGCGGCTTATAGATCTTTATAGCCCTGCTTCTATCAATATATATCGCACCCTTTGATATTTTTTATATCTTAAGAGGTAAAGATATGCACACCCACCATTAAGTTGACATCAAAGGACTGAATGCTAAAACAGCATGCCAAGTTAAACAAGGCTCTAATGGGGGTGTTAGGTAGCAGTGCTGAACTTATACTCCATGCCCCTTATACATTCCCCACAAGCACACCACCCCCTTACTGTCTTAGATTCCATTTTTCCCTGTAACTCACATCAGGAGTGTGATGGAATACCCTCCACATGTCTGCAATGAGTGCGGTTGCAATAACACTCAAGAAGCTTGACACATCCAGGTTAAAGCAGCCTACTTGATTGGCATTACATCCATCACCTCAAACATCCACATTGTCTACCATCAGTAAACAGTAGCAGCGGTGTGCACAATCTACAAGGTGCACTGCAGCCAAGCTCCTTCAATAGCATCTTCCATATCCACAACATATACTATTCAAAAAGACAAGGGTAAGGGAGCAGCATCTGTAAATTTCTCTGGAAGCAGTGAATCATCCTGACTGAGAGCTATATTGTTGTTTCTTTACCGTCACTGAGTTAAAATTTTGGAATTCCCTAACAGTCAGCACCATGGGTGTCTTATGACATACATAAGACCACAATATATTGAGAAGAACATCTGGGTAGGTAGTGTCTGATTCAAACTTCACTCAATTTAATCAGGCATTGCAACAAACAAAGACTCTACAAGGAAATATAAAGATAATTTGCAGTACTATAAGGAAGAAGTCTTTTTGATATCCAAACAAAATACAAGTATTCAATTGGAATGTTATGGTGAGAGTGGCACTGTTGTTAGAGACATGAGGCATTTGGTTTAACTGGGCAGGCTGAATGCCCAGCTCACCATCTACCACCTGCCCCTGCCATCTCCTCATCACCCACTAACAATGCTTCTCAAAACACTCGAAACTTCCCACACAACAGGTGTCCACCAGTAAATGTGGCAAAAGGGAAGGCATACTGAGATTGTCACTAGACAAATAATTCTGAGACCCAGGTAAAGTTCTGGGGAACATAAAAACAGAAATTGCTCAGCTATGTCCTGTACACAAAAAATATAACAGATTGATGCAGTCAATTACTATCACATCAGTCTACTCTCAATCATCAGTAAAGTGATTGAAGTTGTCCAATACAGGCACAATGAGCCAAATGGTCTCTTTCTGCGCAATAACCCTTCGGTGTCATTAAAAATGCTATCATGCACCACTTGCTCAGCAATAACTTGCTCAGTTAGGCACAGTTTTAATTCCGAGCTGAAAATGTGTTGCTGGAAAAGCGCAGCAGGTCAGGCAGCATCCAAGGAGCAGGAGAATCGACGTTTCGGACATGAGCCCTTCTTCAGGAATGAGCCCATCCTGAAGAAGGGCTCGTGCCCGAAACGTCGATTCTCCTGCTCCTTGGATGCTGCCTGACCTGCTGTGCTTTTCCAGCAACACATTTTCAGCTCTGATCTCCAGCATTTGCAGTCCTCACTTTCTCCTCTACAGTTTTAATTCCACCAAGACCACTCAGCTACTGACCTTATTACAGCCTTGGTCCAAACAGAGACCAAAGAGCTGAATTCCAGAGGTGAGATGACAGGGACTGTCGAGGATGCATTGTCTTAAGTTTAGCATTAAGCAATCCCGAGCAAAACTGGATTCAATAGGATTCAGAGGAATAAGTCTCTGCTAATTAGAGTCATACCTGGCACCCAGGAAGATGGCTATGGTTGTTGACAGTCATCCCAGCTCCAGGACATTTCTGCAGGAGTTCCTCAGAGTAGTAGTGTCCTAGGCCCAACCATCTTCAGCTGCTTCATCAATGACCTTCCCTCCATTGTAAGGTCAGAAGCACAGATGTTCATTGATGAACACACAATGTTCAGCCCCTTTCACAGCTACTCAGAAGTAATCTATGTCAGACTGAGGGAGTCTTCACCTGAGTGAGATGGAGATGGAGCGCATTTCTTGTAATTTAGATCAAAGTGGGAATTTGGAGCAGAGGGGGAAAGTGGAGTTTTAATTAAAGTTCACTGGCAGAAATAAAGTCCAAATAGTGAAAGGCAAGCCTGAAATGAAATACGACGTGGATGGAGAAGACTACCTACACTGAGATCAATGGCACCATGAGTGCACAAAAGGCAGCTGATGGTGAGTGAGATTGGTCAGTATTTCAAACTTTTAAAGTGAAAGTTGGGTATTTAGTTTCTGTTTAAATCAGTTGTCTTTTTTTCAGAGTAATAGTTTGTTAAGTTTTCATAATAAGCTCACATTTTAAGAGTAAAAATATTGAATTATAGGATGGCAGGTCAGAAAGGAAAAGTGGAGTGTAAATCCTGTGGTATACATGAAATCATAGACATACTGTGTGTTTGAGATAAACACATTGCCCGCTGCATTAACTTGAGCTCTGGGTTTCTGAACTTGAGCAGTAACTTGATTTACTGATTTACATCTGTGAGGCAAAGGTTTACATGAATAGCATGTATAGGGAGGTACTGATATTGCAGGAGGGGATGGGTGCCTAACAAACAGCCTATGAAAGCCAAGCAAGTAGTAGAGGAGTCCCCCTGAGTATATTGTGCTTGTTAATCAGTATTTAGTTTTGGAAACTGGAGGAAGGGTAATCATTCCTTAGGAGAATGCAGCCAGAGCTGAGCCCGTGGTACTACAAGTTATTCAGCTGTAGCGGGGAAGAGGAAGAAAAATGGAACAGCAACAGTAATAGGGGTTTAAGACCATCAGGCATTGGTGCAAAGATAGGCCATTCAGCCCATCAAGTCTGCACTGTCATTCAATGAGATCATGGCTTCTCTGATAATCCTGAATTCTACTTTCCTAACTTTTCTCCATAAGCCTTGATTCCCTCACTAATCAAAACCATGTCTATCTCAGCCTTAAATATGCTTAACAATCCAGCCTCAGCAAACTCTGTGGTAAATAATTCATTATCCTCTCAGAGAAGAAATTCCTCATCTACATAAATGGACAATCCCATAGTCAGGGGATCAGACAGGTATTTCTGAGGCAGTAAACATGGCTACAGGTTGTGCATTGCCTCCAAAATGCCAAGGTTAAGGATGTTACAGAGTTGTAGGTCATCCTTCTGGGTGAGGGATATTAGCCAGAGGCTGTGGTCCACATTGATACCAATGACAAAGGTAGGAAAAGGGATGAGGTTCTGAAGATAGATTTCAGGGAGTCAGGAAGTAAATTAAAAAGCAAGATTTTAAGAGCAGCAATCTCTGCATTACTCCAAGTGCCAGATGCCAGTGAGTTGAAGAACAGAAGGACTGTTCAACTGAATTTGTGGCTGAAGAAGTGTTATAGGAAGAAGGGCATCAGCTGCCTCAGGAATTAGGACCAGTTCTGAGCAAGAGGAATCTGTAAAAGCTTACAATTTAAATGGGTCTGATATTCTCCCAGGGAGATTTGGTAGTACTTTTGCTGTAGGTTTAAACCCATTGATCAGGGAAATGGGAATGTGAGAGGTAACCCAAATTGGAAGGAAGTCAAGCAAGTAACACAATGTCAAAAGGATGCTCAGGTGACAGAAGAAGGAGAAACAGGGCTGGACACTGAGTATCTTTTAAAGGTAGAGTGTTGCGAATGCTCTGCTTTCAATGTCAGCATTCTAAAGGGACATGTAAATGTATGCAGGTTTGATTAAATTGTCTTTACAGAATTATGGCTGAATGGTGATCAGGGCTGGGTACTGAATATTCACAAATACTTGACTTTTAGGAAGGTCAGACAAAAAGGAAATTAGGTGGAGCTGTACCGATAATAAGGGAAGGGTTAAGTACATTGGTAAGGAAGGATCTCAGAAAAGCAATGTGTGGAATCTGTTTGGGCTGAGCTAAGAAACAGCAGGAGGCTGCAAACATTTGTTGGAGTTATTTATAGACCACCAAAAGGTAGTGGCCATATGGGCATGATATTCATGAGGAGATGAGAGAAGCATACAATATGGATAACGTGGTTATCATGGATCTTTTCAATCTGCATATGGACTGGGCAAACCAATTGAGCACTAAAGCTGTGGAGGATGGTTTTCTTGAGGAGTATGTTAAGGAGTCAACTTGAGGATGTGCTGTTTAACATCTTGTACTATATAGTTAAAAGGTTCTATTTAACAATTTTGTTCTAAAAAAACATTTAGGGATGAGTGACCACAGCACTAAAGAATCGTACTGTGTGTTTGAAAATGAAGGAGTTTAATCTGAGACATGGTGTTAAAGTTGAATAAGAGAAACTATGAAGGTGTGAGGCACAAATTGATTGAGGTAGATTGTGAAAGTGCATTAAAAGGTATGACTATGTTTGTAAGTTAGCTCGCTGAGCTTTAAAATTTGTTTTCAGAGGTTTCATCACCACAATAGGTAACATCATCAGTGAGATTCTCTGGTGAAGTGCTGGTGGTATGTCCCGCCTCTCTATTTACAGGCCTGGGTTTCTTAAGGTGGGTGATGTCATTTCAGGATCTTTTGTTCAAGGGAAGGTAGATAGGATCCAAATCGATGTGTTTATTGATGGAGGTCTGGTTAGAATGCCATGCCTCTAAGGACTCTTGTGCGTGCTTTTGTTTCGGTTGTCCTGGGATCTGTGTGTTGTCCCAGTCAACGTGGTGTCCTCCTTTGTCTGTATGTATGGAAACTAGTGAGAGTGGGTCATGTCTTTTGGTAGCCAGTTGGTGTTCATTATCCTGGTGGCAAGTTTCCTACTTGTTTGTCAAATGTAGTGGGTATTTTTTACAGTTCTTGCATGGCATCTTGTAAATGATGTTAGTTTTGCTGATATTTTCTAATGGATCCTTTAAGTATAACTATGTTTAGGCAATGGACAGTCTTTAAAGGATTATTACATGGCTTACAGCAATTATGCATTCTTCTAAGATGCAAAAACTCAAAAAATGGTCAGTCAATCATGGCTAGCAAAGGAAGTTCAGGATTGCTTTCGAATTTAAAAAGACTTATAAAGAGAAAGAGCAGTAAATCTGATGATTGTAAGGTTTAGATAATACAACAAAGGAGGACCAAGAAATTGATAAGGAAAGGTAAAATAGAATATGAATGTAATCTGAAAAAAACATAAAAATGTACTGTAAAAGCTTCAATATGTAGTAAAAATGAAATAATTAGCTGAAACAAATGGTGGTCCACTATAGGCAGAGTGAGGAGAATTATATAATGAAGAATGCAGAGTTGGCTGAGAGGCCGAATCATTATTTTACATCTGTTTCCATTGAAGACAATTCCATACATTTTCCAGAAGTACAGGTCAAGTAGCTGTAGAAAAGTTGAAGGAAATTTGTATAAGAAGTTTGAACTGGAGAAACTAATGGGGCTGAAAGTTGACTAATCCTCGTGATATTAAATCATAACATATTGAAAGAGGTGGCTATAGAGATAGTCAATGTAGTGGTGATTATCTTCCATAGATTCTGGAATGATTCCCGAGGTATGGATAGCAGCAAGCGTTCACCCAGCTATTTAAGAAGGAAACAAGAAGAAAAAAAAGGAACTGCAGACTTATAGTCATATATCAGTAATAGGGAAAATGCTACAATCTATTACAAAGGGAATGATAAATAGGCACTTGGATAATAATGAACTAATCGTTAGCATGGATTTGTGAATGGGAAATTATGTTTGACAAACTTGTTGGAGCTTTTGGAAGATATTACTCACAAAATTCATAAAGGAAGCCAATGGAAACCTTATACTTAGATTTTAAGAATGGTTTTGATAAAGTCTTCTACAGCAGGCTGGTTAGAAAAATTGAAACACACGAGATAGAAGGAAATGTATACACATTGTTTAATGATTCACTAACAGACAGAAACTGAGAGAAGGAATAAATACACCATTCTAACAGTAACAGACTGTGATTGGAGAATGCTCACAGGGTCAGTACTTGGGACCCTGCTGTCCAATACATACCAATGATTTGGAGATGGGGACCAACTGTAAATTGACTGATTTGTGGATGATACAAAGCTAAGTGAGAATATGTGTTGTGAGGAAGATATAAACAGCTTCAGAGAATTTGGACAGGCTTATTGAATTAGCAAGATCATGTCAAATGGAATATGATTTTGAAAAATATGAAGTTATCCAGCTGACAAATGGCAAGTAACATTCACATCACACAAATGCCAGGCAACGACCACCTACAATAAAAGTGAATCAACCATCACCCCTTGACATTCAATGGCATCATTATCTTTGAATCCCCTACTATCAACATCCTGGTGGTTACCATCGACCAGAAGCTGAACTGGACTTGCCATATAAATACAGTGGCTACACCAAAGGCTAGGAATCCTACAGTAAGTCACTCACCTCCTGACTTCTCAAAGTCTGTCCAGCACCTAGAAGCACAAGTCAGGAGTGTGATGGAATACTCTATATTTATCTCAATGAGTGCACCTTCAGCAACACACAATAAGTTTGACACTATCCACAAGAAAACAATGAGAGCAGATGCAGGGGAACATAACCACCTGAAATTTCCCCTCCAAGCCATTCACCATCCAGTCTAAGAAATATATCTACCTGAAGAAATTAATTGCACAGTGCTAGTAATCTTAAATATATTTGCTTTCTAAGGGAGGTTTTACATAGCCATAGATGAGTTAAGCACTTGAAGAAGAAGATAGGAATTTCTGCTGAAGATGCTGCTTGATCACCCCATGTTTTAGTCATATTTTGCCTATATTACTTTCTTATTTTGACACACTAATTTTTCAATGAAATAAAGAAAACAAATTAGCAAATTCAGTTTACATTTTACACTGTTTCTTTCAAGGTAAAACTTTCCAGTCTTCAAATTCTGCTAGTGTTCATGTTTCACATGAATCTGCTCCTGCCTTTTAGGAGGAGTTAATAAATACTTAACGTAGCTGACAGAAACTTGCTCCCCATTATATCATCAAATTGAAAAGTGATCTTGGGGTGCAGTAATAATATCCCTACCTCTAAGCCAGGAGACCTGGGTTCAAGTCATATCTGCTTGAAGGATATGTGATCACACCTCAGAACTGATATTGATCAATCATTTATTTATCATAGAAAGTAGGGTCATAAGTGTAAAACTGTCACTAATAAATCCAATACAGGATTCAAGAGAAACATTTATACCCATGGTTTATATAGAAAGTGGAACTTGTTACCAAATAGAGTAATTAAGTTGAATAGAATGGGTACATTTAGGGGGAAGCTACAAAAATGTGTGCCTGTTACAGCACACTCAGAGTGTCCCAGTTGCTCTGGCAACACATGTTTGCATGCATGTTCTAGTCTGGAGCTTTAAACAGTGATGGTAAAGTCTCCAGCTTTCTATCCATCATACCAATGTCTTACCACCTGTATTAGCATGTGTTGGAAGGACTTGTAGTTTGATGTTTAACCTGTTTGACTGCTTTATAAATACACATTTTGCCATTAAGTCGCGAAGCTTTCACACCTAATTTAAGGAATGTCACAGTCATTGAAACATATTGTTTTTGCAGATCGTTAAATATCTAAAATAATCCATGACAACTTCCCAAATCGCATCAGTATAAATACGTACTGATTGGTGAGGGAGAAATGAGTTTTGATTCCTGGGACACTAGTCACTGTACTAAAAGATGTAGCCTTGAAATAGAGTTCACCTGAAACATGTTGAGACGCATGTTCTGGTGAATTATATAACAAGAGCAATGAAGAGAGCTTTAAGGTAAAAAGTGGAGTAAAGAGATCAAGTTTAGGAAGAATTGAACTACTGTATTGAGAAGACGAGGGAAGAAAGTAAGTTCGGAGTAAGGGAAATTGTGATCAGAGATGGCAGGAAGGCACAACCATAAGAATGCAACAGTAGTTAGAAATTCAGGCTACAAAAATATTTTTACAAAACTAAATGTGACATTTGAATGTACATAGCATTCATAACAAAACAAGAATTGACAGTGCAAGTGGAAATAAATAGCCATTACAGAGACATGACTACAAGATGAAAATGACTGGAACCTGAATATTCAAGGAAACATTCAAAGGGCCAAATGGCCTGTTGCTCTCCTAATTTGTATGGTTTGATGTTCATACTGCTCATAACTCAATGCATCAAGAATTTAGTCCACAGTGCCTTCACTGAACATGGAAAACTAATACAAGTCTGAATTGCCAAACAATCTTAAATTATAATGATATGAAGCATGCAACTTAACATTTTAGACCCTTCTGCCTGACTAAAAAAGGCAAGTTTCCAAAATTATGAGCGTGAATGGAACATGCAAATTCGTCCTGTAAGAAGCCTGACTCTTTTAAACACAAATGTTTACCTTTCACAGTTTGAAGCAACCAAAAGGGGGAAAGGACTCATGGAATCTAAAGGAGATCAGCGTTCCAAAAAACCATGGTGTCAGAAAAACACGGGAGCTCTCAAATTTGGCTCAGGATCATTTAAGAAGCTATCTCTCTGAAATAGGGACTTCCTTTCTGATAAAGGTTCCTGAGTCAACCTGAAAAATGTCAGTGAAAAATTGAACAGTTCCCATTATTGGTGCAGCGTTGTTTTATACAAGCGACTGGCACTCGCTCATGTAGAATAGCGATTTATCGTCACGTGTATTTTTACAGACAGTACTATGAAAAGTGTTATATGTCCCCATGCCACAGCACCTGTGTTAATTACATAAAATATAGATAAGAAAAAAAATGTCAAAATTAAGGCAAACTTCATCTCAGAGCAATTTAAATTTGAGGAATGCTGATTAAAATGACGAATGCTGGAATACCTGGAAGCCGCCGCCTAAGAAGACCTCCCATGTCGTTGGAGCAGGAAGAAAACTTCATTTGTATTAATGTAGTATTCACCCCAGTGCAAGCCGCACAACTGGAGCTGAACGTTCAGAAGTGGACCTAGTAGCATGTGTATGTTCCAGATTCCTGCATTTCTTAAAGGCAGCCTGTCCCTCTTGAAAAGGAACTAGAATCATTAAAAGGAAGTTCCTGTAAACTGACTGTAATGCAATGACCAGGAGTAGAAGCTAAAATGATGCTCCGTGGCAGACGTCGAGAGAGAGCACTCACAAGATTCCCGGATGCAGTGCTGCTGGCTTTTGGGATGGAGGTCAAAAGGAGAAAAATGGTCATACTTCTGTGAGGAACCAGGATGTTCTCAAGGGAACGTCTTCAAAATAGGAATGGAGCTGGTGGCCTGGAAAGTCAATGCCCACTGCCTGACCCCAAGGACCTAACCGCAGTGCAACAAGAATTTCGATGACTCCAGGCGAATTGTAAAGATCAGTGGATGCATCTTGAAAGTTTATCTTTACAGACTGCCCAACCAAATGCTCAATAAACCACAATCCCATCGTTCAGTCACCAGCAGCTGCTGGCAATCAGCACTCAGGGCTAACACCTTCCAATGTTACCACCCTCACGTTGACCTCTTGTAGCTCTCCAGCTTTGAAAGCCATATCACTGTGTAACACCATCACCAACGTTTGGTCTCTCTCAGGCAGGACAAGAGCAACCAGCTCAAGAAGGTAAACACAGACAGCAGTGAACAGGCACAACTGCACAAGCTTCACAGCATTAGGAGGTGAATGTGCTTCAGGGCATTTGCTTTCTGGTATTTTCAAGAACATCCAGGGGTGATAGTAATGTCCTGCCTGATGCCTCCTTTCAACTCCCTCCACCCGCTTTGCATGCTGCCAGGCATGAAGGGAAAGCTGCTGATGGTTTAATGATGGACTTCGGAATTGAGAATACTGAGAGTCCAGAGGCAGTACACTCCTATTAGTATGAAGGGCAAGGCTGGTATCTGTAGGGAATGCTAGATGACTAGAGAAATTGAGGCTCTAGTCAAGAAAAAATGAGGCATATTGGCAGTTACAGACTGCGGGGATTGAGTGAATCCCTTGAGGAGTGTAAGGGCAGTAGAAGTATGTTCGAGAGGGAAATCAGGATGGCAAAAAAAGGGAACATGAAGTAGCTTTGGCTAATAAAGTTGAGGAGAATCCAAAGAGATTATAAAAATACATTAAGGGCAAAAGAGTAACTAGGGAGAGAATAGGGTCCCTCAAAAATCAACAAGGCTGACAATGTGTGGTACTGCAGGGGATGGGTGAGATACAAAACAGTATTTCACATCAGTATTTATTGTGGAGAAGGATATGGAAGCAACAGATCTTGGAGGAATAAACTAGGATATCTTGAAATGTGTCTATATTACAGAGGAGGAGGTCTTGGATGACTTAAAATGGAAAAAGATGGATAGATCCCCAGAACCTGATCAAATGTATCCCAGAACTTTGTGGGAAGCTAGGGAAGTGATTACTAGGCACCACAGGTGAGGTGCCAGAAGACTGGAGGGTGGTTAACCTGGTGTCATTATTTAAGAAAGATGGTAAGGGAAAGTCAGGGAACTATAGACCAGTGAGCCTGAAATATGTAGTGGGTAAGTTATTGGAGCAGATTCTGAGAGGTAGGAATTACATGTATTTGGAAAGGCAAAGACTGATTGGGGATAGTCAAAATGGCTTTGTGCGTGGGAAATTGTATCTCACTGACTTGATTGAGATTTTGAAGAAGTGAGAAAGAAGACTGATGATGAAGGCAGGGCAGTGGATTTGTCTATATGGTCTACAGTAAGACGTTTGACAGTATTCTACATGGCAGACTGGTTAGCAAGATCAGATCACATGGAATATATGAGGAGCTAGCCAGTTGGATACAATATTGGCTTGAAGGTCGGAGAAAGAGGGTGGTTGTAGAAGGTTGTTTTTCGATCTGGAGGCCTGTAACCATAGGTGTGCCACAAGGATCGGAGCTAGGTCCACTGCTTTTCTCATTTAATTAAATAATTGGATGTGAACATAGGAGGAATGGTTAGTAAGTTTGTAGATGTTACCAAAATTAGTAGTGTAGTGGACAGTGAAGCAGGTATCTCAAGAGTTCAATGGGACTTGATCAGATGGGCCAATGGGCCAAGGAGTGACAGATAGAGTTTAATTTTGATAAATGTGAGGTATTAAATTTTAGAAAGGCAAACCCGGGTTCAATTCCCGCCTCAGGCGACTGACTATGTGGAGTTTGCACGTTCTCCCCGTGTCTGCGTGGGTTTCCTCCGGGTGCTCCCACTGTGGGTTTCCTCCCACAGTCCAAAGATGTGCAGGTCAGGTGAATTGGCCATGCTAAATTGCCCGTAGTGTTAGGTAAGGGGTAGATGTAGATGTAGGGGTATGGGTGGGTTACGCTTCGGCGGGGCGGTGTGGACTTGTTGGGCCGAAGGGCCTGTTTCCACACTGTAAGTAATCTAATCTAATCTAATCTAATCTAAAAATCAGGGCAGGAGTTATGCACTTAACAGTACGGTCCTGTGGAGTATTGCTGAACAAAGAGACCTTTGAGTGCAGGTTCATAGTTCTTTGAAGGTGAAGTCACAGGTAAACAGGGTAATGAAGGTGTTTGCTACACTTGGTACATTTTCCTTTATTTGTCAGTACATTGAGTATAGGAGTTGGGATGTCATACTGCGGCTATACAGGACATTAGTTAGGCCACTTTTGGAATACTGTGCTCGATTCTGGTCTCCCTGTTATGGGAAAGATGTAGCTGAAAAATGTGTTGCAGGAAGAAGGGCTTATGCCCGAAACATCGATTCTCCTGTTCCTTGGATGCTGCCTGACCTGCTGCACTTTTCCAGCAACACATTTTTCAGCTCTGATCTCCAGCATCTGCAGTCCTCACTTTCTCCATAGGAAGGATGTAGTTAAACTTGAAAGGGTTCAGAAAAGATTTATAAGAATGTTGCCATGTCTTTGGGTTTAAGCTACAGGGAGAAACTGATTAAGCTGAGGCTATTTTCCCTGTAGCATTGGAGACTATGGGGTGACCTCATACAGGTTTATAAAATCATGAGGGTCATGGATAGGGTAAATAGCCAAGGACTTTTTCCCAGCGTAGGGGAGTCAAAGATGAGAGGATAAATATAAAAGTGAGTTAAGTGACAACTTTTTCACGCACAGGGTGGTGTGTGTATGGAATGAGCTGCCACAGGAAGTGGTGGAGGCTGGTACAATTACAACATTTAAAAGGCATCTGGATGGGTACATGAATAGGAAAGGTTTAGAGAGATATGGATTAAATACTGGCAAATGGGACTCGATCAATTTAGGATACCTGGTTGGAATGGACAAATTGATTTGAAGCATCTGTTTCCATACTGTACAACTCTATGACTCTAAATGACAAGTAACTTTCACATCACACAAATGCCAGGCAATTGCTATCTTAAACAAAGGAGAATCCCATCACCCATTGATATTCAATGGCATTATCATCCCTGTATCCACCACTATCAGCATTTTTGGGATTGCCATTGACCAGAAACTGAACTGGATCAGCCAAATATGTGCTGAGGCTACAAGAGCATGTCAGAATCTGGAGATTCTGCAGCAAATAACTGAATTCCTGTTATCCCAAACCTGTCCACCATATCCAAAGCATAAGTCAGGAATGTGATGGAATACTCCCCACTTGCCTGGATGAGTGCAGCTCCACTCAACAACACTCAAGAAGCTCAACACCATCAGAACAAAGCAGCCCATTTGCTCACTCCACATCCTTAAACATTCTCTCTCTTTACCACTGACGCTTAGTAGCAGCAATGTGTACCATTTATAACATACACTACTGGAACTCACCAAGACCTGTTGAACAGCAGCTTCCAAACCATCTGGAAATACAAGAGCAATAGATACATGGGGACATCACCACCTGCAATTTCCTCTCCAAGTCACACTCCTTCCTGACATAAAACTTCATCGTTTTTCCTGCACCACCGGTCAAAATTCTGAAACTCTCTTCCTAACAACATTCCCAGCAACAACAATACACAGACTGCAGCAGTTCAAGAAGGCAGCTTACCATCATCTTCTCAAGGGTAATTAAAGGTGGGCAATGAATGCTGGCCTGGACTTCACTGTCCACATCCATGGAATGAAAAATAAAAGATGCACATGCCCATTTAAAACACAATCATGCCTACTACCCACAGTTCCAAACAGTGCCTTCTCTCCCAGAAAGTTACTCTGGGCCCACATTCACAACGGTATCTTCCCTCTTCAACGGGGTGCCTTGGCTATCCAAAAGAAATAGCTTGAGAGGAAATCTGTTCTTACCCGGTCTAATCTCCACATTTTGGATTCCACATTCCAGGAACCCCAAACTCTGCTTTCATTTCAGGATTTGTGATTCCCAATTTTTCGCTTCAACGAAGATGCTCTCTGACATGGTAAAATCTACACTGCAATATTTCAGCCATTTTCATATTAGCTGGAAACCCTAGTAATGTCCTGCACTGGCAACAGAACACAATGAAATGTGTTTCTTTTTATCAATAAACTTGTTTTTTTTTCCCAAAACCTAGTTCATCTTTTCTTCACTAAAACCGCATTCCAAAATCCACAAACACACTGAAGACAGAAATTAAAATGTGAGGAAAGACTGGGTGTTGTGAAACATTTGGTCCTTTCTGCTCTTGTGCTATGTCCGAATTCAGTCAAGAATAATTATGTATGTAACTCTTGGCTGTAAGGATTGTAATTGAAATGATAGAAAGACATACAGTAATATGGTGTCTTACGTGATTTCAGGGTTTCCTAAAATCCTTCTGTTTAGCATAATTGCTTTTTAAATATAAGTTTTTAAGGATGTGGACATCATTGTCAAGGCCAGCATTTGCTGCTCATCATTAATTGCCCTGTAACAAATTGGCACACCAGGCAGTTAAGAGTTGAATATACTGCTATGATTATGAAAGGGGCAAAACATTTGCCATGGCAAGTTCACACGAACAGTGATAAATAGGTGGTCAGCACATCTACTTTAGGTGTAGGTTGAAGGGTCAGTATTAGCCAGGGAACTGCAAGACTCTGAACAAAAAAACAAATAATTGTGGATACTGGGGCTCTAAATAAAAACAGAAGTAGCTGGGAGAAACTCAGCAAGTCTGGAAGCATTTGTGGAAAGAAAGAGGAGTTAATGTTTTGGGTCCAGTGACCCTGCTTCAGAGGTATTTGCCTGTTCTTCTTCCAATTGTGTCTTACCTCAAAAGATTTAGAGGAAATCAGTTATCCAGAGGTGAAGGAGTTCAGGGACAATGGAACCAAGCAACTGCGGGAGAATAAAGAGTGAAGTCTGGGGAATATGTCTCAATCAGAGGGCCTGGAGGTAAGGAGTGGAGAATTGAAGGGATCAGCACAGCAGTCAGAATTCAGGGAGACAGCATGTGTCAGGCAGTGAGATTAAAAGAAGAGTAACATCAGTGGAAGGGAATTTGCTGATTGGCAAATAGCTGTTGAGTTTTTGTTTTAGTTAGTTTTTTTCAAAGTCTTCAGTTTATTTCTCTTAAGTTTATTTAGTCAGTTTAGGAAGAGCAGAGTGCCTCAGTTCTGTGGAATGCATGTCTTCTGCCATGTGGGATGCTTCACGTGTCCTGAACAACTGCATTTACAGAAAGCTCTGTCTGCTGGACCAGCTCAAACTTTACATTTCGAGGCTGAAGAAGCAGCTGGTGTCACCAAATTGCAGCCGTTAGGCTTCGAGCTCTGTGGATTAGTATATTACTGGAACATGCATGCTCTCGTCTGGAGCTCTCGACAGTGACAGGAGAGTATCCAACTTTCTCTCAATCATATCACTTTCTTACAACCTGCTGCGGCATGTGTTAGAAGGATTTGTATTTTGATATTTAACCTACATTTCTGGATGTGGGCCCACAACAGCAGAAGGCAGAAAGGGACTAAGTCATGCCCAGGCAGTCAAACAGGCTCAGCAGGTAGCATAAAGTTCTCTTGTGTATATCTCAAGTTCCAAATACTGTTCAGTTTTGAATTCTGGAGAAAGTAATGGGTCTTTGGAGGAATACATCACAGCCAAGTCCCTGATATCATTGGGGGGGGCTCAGTTTTCCAAGTTGGGTGACCTTGCCAGGGAAAGATCAGGAAATCAATAGCATTAATGAATCCAATAGGTAAGATATAAAACAGGCATATCGATAACAGCAGTTGTGAATCCAGGATTGTATGTTGCCTCCCTGGAGTCAGGATCAGGGATCTCACTGAATAATTGTAGAATATTCTGAGGGGGAGGGGTAGAAAGTAAACAGTTGACCTTGACATGTATTAGTCTGGAGAAATAAGTCAAAAGCCAGGTGAGGCAGATTTCAGGATCCAGGGAAGGAATTTAAAGGGAGGAGCTCAAAGGAAGTGTCATTATGTGAGCTGATAGTATTACTGGTCAAGTCTGAGCCCAGAGTGAGGCCTGTTTGATAGACTAAATGTTTATTTTATGGTTTACCGTAGAAACCAGTTACTGAAAATATTCACAGGAGATTTCCAATATCTTGTTAACAGAAGAGCATAAAAGTTTATAACCCAAAAGTAAACCAGAAACTATAATGTGTTAAGCAAGAACTATAGATTGATCTCACTACAAACATCAGAAAGGAACGTTCACCCTTTAATCCCAGTGACACCTTACAGGCACTCAGACCTCAGTGAAGAGTCAACCCTATGTTGACACAAAACTGCCACGGTTGTCATCAGATTCCTAGCAGCCAACTCGACGCTGTTCACCTCTGTTAAAGTCACTCCCTGAGACCCTTGAATGAAACTGTTAATTCAACTCACTATTGCTTAACATGAGTTCTCCAAACACATGTATTCAACAGCTTTCTAGATTATCTTCGCTTCTGACATCCTCACAACCTATGTTTCTGAAGCTTCCTTCTCACTGACTCTTAAGCAACTCAGGACACTCCTGGGCCCTGATTGGTTGGCGACTGCTACTAACAGCACCCCGGCTATCAGGGACCTATTCTTCCTGCATGACCCTGCATCATGTTGTAAAACCTAAATTAGCAATTATCTTCCCAGGTGACTTGCTGGCTATTCAGCTTAAATAACATGTTGCCTTTAGATGCTGTTTTGAACTCACTGTTCAGAATGACTTTCTGATCTTTAAAAAGCCAGGCAAATATTCATAGAACTGAAAACAAAAGTCCATTTTTCCTCCATCTTAGAAACTAAGTTCGATTATAAACTTGTATCATGCCTCCCCACAGAGAGAAAAATGGAAAGGGTATTGTTAAGAAGCAATTTTAGTTTCTATTATAGTTTACTTATACAGATTTTACTTTGGCAGTCACAATATATTTACATTATTTACAGAGAACTTTCCATAACAATCATATTCTATATCAAGTCCACTTTGATCATAACATTCAATTCCTGCCTTATTTTCTCTTGTTGAAGCAGCTGCTATGATCTGGTCTCTTCATGATACATGAGTGAATGAAGGTATGAAGCTTTCCTAGAAGAGTACGAGGGTTATGGTCCGAACAAATACTGGCCGGTTACCTCAGTTGGCTGGTTTGTGATGCCAAGTGATACCGACTGCAAGGGTTCAATTCCCACACTAGCTAAGGTTATAATGAAAGATTCTCCTTCACAACCTCTTCCCTTGCCTGAGGCATGGTTACCCTCAGGTTACACCACTGCCAGTCACCTCAATTAGACAAAGGAGTGGAGGGGAATATTTGTCTGGTCATGGCAGCCCACTGGATGTGACAGAAATGGCAGCTTGGATGTAGAGGCTGGTGGGGTGGTAAGTGAGATCCAGGAGGATCCTATCGGTATTGGAGGAAGGAAGGGGTGAGGGTAGAAATGTGGGAAATGTGTCAAACTTGACTAAGGGCTCTGTCCACCATGGAAGGGGGAATCCTCAGTTGAGGAAAAAGTTGGGCATTTCTGATGCATCACCCCACTCCATGGAAGGTGGCATCATCATTGTTTCAAGAGCAATATGAGTCTTCTTCAGAATTGAAAAGGGTTTGGGAAATGAAAGTTTTATACTGCTAACAGAGCCTGAAGAAGACAAGGTTATTAGGTGGTGTGTGGGCTTGGTGCAAAAGGTAAAGGGGTTGCTGTTTTTGTGAAAGTGAAGTAGAGAAGAGGTTAGGCTCTGAAGTTGTGGAAGTCAACATTGAGTCCTAGAGATTAGAAAGTGCCCAAGCGGGAAATGAGTTATTGTTTCTCGAGTTTGCATTGTTGGAACATTGCAGCAGGACCAGCAAAGGAATGCTAACCTGAGAGCAAAGTGATTTATTACAATAGAAACCAACTGGGAGGTCAGGGTCAATTTGATAGTCAAAGCAGAGTTGCTCTGCAAAGCGGTCACCCAGTCTGCGTTGGGTCTCGCCAATGTAACTAAGACAATATTGTGAGCAGCGAATGCAATGGACTAGATTGAAGGAAGTAATAAAATAGACTAGTTTGAAGGAAGCACAAATAAAACTTTGCTTCACCTGGAGGTATGTTTAGTCTCTTGGATATCGAGGAGAGAGCAAGTGAAGGGCCATGTATTCACCTTCTGTGATTGCAGGGGGAGTGAAGATGTGTTAGGAGTGACAGAGGAGTGGGCCAGGATGTCACAGAGTGAATGGTCCTTGCGGAATGCCGACAGTGGAATGCAGGGAAGATAGGTTTGGTGATGGCATCTTCTTGGAGGTCACAGAAATGGTGGAGGATGATCCGTTGAATGTTGAGACTAGTGGGGTGGAAAGTGAGGACAAGAGAACTGTTATCATTGTTCTGGGAAGGACGGGGAGAGATCAGGGCAGAAGTGCAGAAGATGGTTCAGAATTTGCTGACAGTCTTGTCAACCAAAGCTGGGATGAAGTTGTTCAAATGAGAACGAGCTCAGCCAGGTGAGGGTGCTGGTGTTTGGAGACTGGGCAAGTCTCTTTACAAGGAAGGAGCTGAGAGACTTCAGAAATGAAATATTGAGGGACTGTCATCTGACAGGTTTCTTCTCAAATCTCTGCAAACAGCATAACGATGGTGTGGAATTCAGCAATGTTACTAATGGAAAAGGAAGTAGCAATCTGTACAGCCAAATTCATCACTAGTACAGCCTTCACTTAAAGGAAACCTCCAACCTATGCTACATCACAGCATCTGCCAGGAAGACCCCTCTCACACTTTTATGAACCTTATGTTTGCAAACATTTTCATAATTGCAGAAAACTAGCTTCCAGTCCAGCAATGCCCTATACTGAAAGATTAGATCCTGTGTTCAGAGCCCTCTGTGGCTTTTCCCTCTCTCTGTCAGCCCCACAAACCTGCCAGAATTCTGAGTTCCCTCACTTCAGACCTTTTGTGTGCCTGAAATATCGGTTTTCTGCTGATGGGACCTGCGCCTTCAGCTCTGAGTTCTAATCTCTAATATTCCTCCCTATCCTCACTGCCTCTCCACCATCTTTATGTGACATCTCAAAATCCAATTCTATAATTAAGCTTTGGTTCCCTTGTCCTTGCATCTCTTTACACAGCCCTGTGTCAAATCTCCCATGAGAATATGCACATAAAATGAAGGGCATAGTTGGCTACATTATGGGTGCTATATAAATGCAAATTGTTGTTAGAAATCTTACAGTAAATTTTAGACTGTTCCTTTTGGAACCCACAACAGAATAGAATATATAATGATTCATTCTCTATAAGTTATAGTTCAGCAGGATCAAACAGTTTACCAAGACTTTTATGAGTCTTGGAATTGTTTATTTTAAAGCTGGATTTTCTGGATAAGAAATATGTGCCTGTATTTTTCTTGCTCTCAATTCTTTCAACATATCTCTTCCAGCTGCAAGCAGGCACTCAGTAGGAAGCTAAGGCGCAGCATGTAAATGAGAATAGAGAAATCCAAGTATATATCAGTGATAATGGTGTGGCAGCAGCAATGGACGTCTATGCTGGTGATTCTCTGAATTCCTGATTGGAGCTTTTTAACAATTGTCTTATATTTGCAGCCTCTGGTTCTGATCTTACCTGCAAATGAGAATATCTTTACATTTGTTCTTTCATGATTTTAAAGAACTTAATGTCACTCCTCAATATTCTAGAGCAAATCTTCTTCACTCTTTCCTGATCGGTATAACCTCTCCAATCAGGTATCATTCAGTTGTTATTTTTCACCTTCTCCAGTTCAGAGACAAGTTGGAAATCTCTGCTTTCATGATGTATGCTTCAACCACTTCTCCTTCTTCCACACTTCTTCCTGTTCATTGTAATGGTGGAAACCTTCAACGGCAAATTAGAAAGGTGCTGGAGAATCTTCAAAATTGTTATAATGCTGTGTTGTTGGAGGGTCCCAAGGTGGAAGATGAGGCGTTCTTCCCCCTGGCGTCAGGTGGTTGGGTTGTTGGAGGGTTGTTGACTGCCAGCACCTTCCCCTGCCACCACAGGAATTAAAAAAACCTGTGCCCACACCTACTTCGTCACCTCCGACCAAAACCCCAAGGGATACTTCCATATTTATCAGAGTTTTACCTGCACTTCCACAAATGTCATCTACAGTATCTGTTGCTTCCGATGCAGCCTCCTCTACATCGGGGAGACAGGATGCCTACTTGCAGAGCGCTTCAGAGAGCATCTCCTGGACACCCTCACCAACCAATCCTACTGCCCCATGGCCAAACACTTCAACTCATCCTCTCACACCTCCAAGGTCATGCAGGTGCTCCTCCATCATTAACCCAACCACGACGCCAGGGGGAAGAACGCCTCATCTTCCACCTTGGGACCCTCCAACAACACTGCATCAATGTGAACTTTACTAGTTTCCTCATTTCCCCTCCCCCCCACTTTATCCCAGTTCCAACTTTCCAACTTGGCTCTGCTCTCATGACCTGTCCTACATGTCTATCTTCCATCCCACCTGTCTGCTCCAACCTCCTCTCTGACCTATCATCTTCACCCCCAGCTCCATCTACCTGTCGCACTCTCAGCTACCTTCCCCCCAGCTCTATCCCCCTCCCATTTATCTCTCCACACCCAAGGCTCCCAGCCTCATTCTTGATGAAGGGCTTTTGCCCAAAACATTGATTCTCCTGCTCCTCAGATGCTGCCTGAGCTTTTCCAGCACGACTCTCGACTCTGATTTCCAGCATCTTCAGTCTTCACTTTCTCCTTTGGCTCATTGTGTTTGCAGAAGCCCTTTAATCATTTTAATTCAGTGCCTTTACCTTATAACCCTGCACATTGCTTTTATTTAAACAAGACCAAAAAATTAGACAGGAATCTCTTGAAGAGCACAAAGAGTGTAGGGGCATTCTTAAGAGGGATATCAGGAAGGCAAAGAGAGAAATATAAGATAGCATTGGCAGGTAAGGTTAAGCATAATCCACAGAGATTCTACAGTAAATTAAAAGCACCAACTGCAGAGAGAATAGGGCCCCTCAAAGATCAACTCTGCAACTGGATCCTCAGTTTCCTGACCTACAGGCCACAATCAGTGAAGATTAGAGACAATACTTCATCCTCACTAAAACTCAACACTGAAGACCCTAAGGGTACTCAGCCCCCTACTGTACTCACTGTATACCCATGACTGCGTCGCCAAATACCAGACTAATGCCATTTACAAGTTCACTGATAACATCACCATGGTCGGTCGAATCTCAGATGGTGACGAAATAGATTACAGACAGAGAGTGAAAGACCTGGAAAAATGGTGCACTGAGAACAACCTAGCTCTCAATGCCGGCAAACCAAGGAACTCATTACTGACTTGCAGCAGGATGTTACTCATGCTCCCCTACACATTAACAGCACAGAGGTGAAATAAGTGGAAAGTGTCAAGCTCCTGGGAATGGTCATCCACAACAAGCTTTTTTGGACTCTTCATGTGAACACACTGGTTACAAAGGCCCAACATCTCTTCTTCCTCAGGCAGCTGAGGAAATTTGGCATGACAGCAAATACCCTTGCCAACATTTATAGGTGCACCATTGAGAGCATTCTGTGTGGATGTATCACTGCCTGGGAAGGCAACTGTACCATTCAAGATTGGAGACGGTTACAGAGAGTGGTGAACTCGGCCTGGACAATCACAAAGGCCAACCTCCCATCTATAGAATCCATCTACCAGGCCCACTGTTAAAGAAAGGCCACCAGCATTCTCAAACATCCATCCCACTCTGGCAATGTTTTTCTACAACCTCTACCACAGGGGAGAAGGTACAGAAGCCTGAACACACGCACCAGCCGATTTCGAAACCGTTTCTGCGCTACTATTGTTAGAATACTGAATGGACTCACAAACTCTTAACATTTACCTCTACTTGTGTTTTTGTTTTTGCTGCTGTTTACCTGTTAATTACTTATCTGTGCTACTTAACTCTGTGATCTGCCTGTATTGGTCGCAAGAGAAAGCTTTTCACTGTGCCTTGGTACACCTGACAATAAATTCAATTCAATTCAATTCAAAGATCAATGAGGTCATCGATGTGTTGAACCTCAGGTGATGGGAGGGATATTAAATGAATATTTCCCATCAGTTTTTACTGTAGAGAAAGAAATGGTGGCTAGAAAACTCGGGGAAATAAATGTCAATGTTTTGAAAACAGGTCACAATTCAGAAGAGGAAGTATTGGAGGTCTTAGAAAACACATATGGTGGAAAAATCTCTGGGACCTGATCAAGTATATCCCAGGACATTGTCTGAAGAAATTGTGGGGCCCTGAGCAAAAATATATGAACCAACCATAACTATGATGAGGTGCCAGCGTTGTGCCTTTAATGAAGAAAGGCTGTAAGGAACCATAAACCTGTGAGTCTGACATTGGTGGTGGGTAAGTTGCTGGATTCTTAAAAATAGGATTTACATGCATTTGGAGAGGCAAGAACTGATTGGGAATAGTCAGCATGGTTTTGTGAAGGGAAGTCATGTCTCACAAATTTAATTGAGATTTTTTGTGGAAGTGACTAAAAATATTGATTGAGGGCAGAGCGGTAGACATTGTTTACATGGACTTTAGTAAATCCTTTGACAAACTTCTGCATGGTGGACTAATTATTAAGATTAGATCACATGGGATTCAGGGTGAGCTTTCCAATTGGATCAAAATTGGTTTGGCGATAGGAGACAGAGGATGATGGTGGAGGGTTGTTATTTGGACTGGAGGTCTGTGACCAGCATGTTCCACAGGGATTGGTACTGGGTCCACTTTTGCTTTTCATTTATATAAATAATTTGGATGAGAATATAGGAGGCATGGTTAGTAAGTTTGCAGATGACACCAAAATTGCTGGTATAGTGGACAGTGAAGGAGATGATCTAAGACTTCAAAAAGATCTTGAATAAATGGGTCAATGGGCTGAGGAGTGACAGATGGAATTTAATTTGGATAAATGTGAGGTATTGCAATTTGGTAAAACAGCTAAGGACAGAACTTGTACAATTAGTGGTAACGCCCTGGGTGGTGCTGTAGAACAGAGAGAGTTCGGAGTTCATGTACATAACTTTTTGAAATTTGCGTGACAGGTAGACAGGGTGGTTACGAAGGCATTTCGGATGCTTGCCTTCATTGCTCAGATCTTTGAGTATAGGATTTGGGATGTCGTGTTGAGGTTGTACAGGATGTTGGTGAGGCCTCTTCTGGAATATGGTTTGCAGTTCCAGTCACCCTGCCATAGGAATAATATTATTAAACTGGACAAGTTTCAGAAAAGATTTACCAAGATATTGCCAGGAATGGTGGGTTTGAGTTATAAAAATAGGCTGGGACTTTTCTCATTGGAGCATAGGAGGTTGAGGGGTGACTTTATAGAGGTTTATAAAATCATAAGAGGCATAGATGAAATGAATTCCCCCACCCTAGGTCTTTTCCCTAGGGTGGGGGAATTCAAAGTTAGGGGACAGACTTTTTAAGATGAGAGGAGAAAATTTTTAAAAGGACCTCATGGAATACAGGGAGAACTAGCCATTTGGATACACAACTGGCTCAAAGGTAGGTGATGGTGGAGGGTTGTTTTTCAGACTGGAGGCCTGTGACCAGTGGAGTGCCACAAGGATCGGTGCTGGGTCCACTACTTTTTATCATTAACATAAATGATTTGGATGTGAGCATAAGAGGTACAGTTAGTAAGTTTGCAGATGACACCAAAATTGGAGGTGTAGTGAACAGCGAAGAAGGTGACTTCAGATTACAACAGGATCTTGATCAGATGGACTAATTAGATTAGATTAGATTAGATTACTTACATTGTGGAAACAGGCCCTTCGGCCCAACAAGTCCACACCACCCCGCCGAAGCGCAACCCACCCATACCCCTACGTCTACCCCTTACCTACACTACGGGACAATTTAGGATGGCCAATTCACCTGACCTGCACATCTTTGGACTGTGGGAGGAAACCGGAGCACCCGGAGGAAACCCACGCAGACCCAGGGGAGAACGTACAAACACCACACAGTCAGTCGCCTGAGGCGGGAATTGAACCCGGGTCTCTGGCGCTGTGAGGCAGCAGTGCTAACCACTGTGCCACCGTGAGCCCACAGAAATTTAATTAGGTTCCCTACAGGCCCTTAAGCTCAACCAGTCACACCGACCCTCTGAAGAGTAACCCACACAGACCCATTTCCCTCTGACTAATGCACCTAACACTATGGGAAATTTAGCATGGCCTCTGCACATCTTTGGACTGTGGGAGGAAACCAGAGGAAACCCATGCAGACATTGGGAGAATGTGCAAACTCCACACAGACAGTCACCTGAGGCTGGAATCGAACCAGGGACCCTGGTGATGTGGGGCAACAGTGCTAACCACTGAGCCACCATGCCACCCATTAATTCAGCTAAATGCGAGGTTCTGCATTTTGGGAAAGCAAATCTTAGCAGAACTTATACACTTAATGGTAAGGTCCTAGGGAGTGTTGCTGAATAAAGAGACCTTGGAGTGCAGGTTCATACCTCCTTGAAAGTGGAGTCGCAGGTAGGTAGGATAGTGAAGAAGGCATTTAGTATGCTTTCTTTTATTGGTCAGAGTATTGAGTACAGGAGTTGGGAGGTCATGTTGTGGCTGTACAGGCCATTGGTTAGGCCACCATTGGAATATTGCGTGCAAGTCTGGTCTCCTTCCTATTAGAAGGATGTTGTGAAACTTGAAAGGATTCAGAAAAGATTTACAAAAATGTTGTCAAGATTAGATGATTTGAGTTCTAGGGAGAGGCTGAACAGGCTGGGACTGTTTTCCCTGGAGCGTCAGAGGTTATGGGGTGACCTTATAGAGGTTTACAAAATCATGAGAGGCATGGATAGGATAAATAGACAAAGTCTTTTCCCTGGGGTCGGGGAGTCCAGAACTAGAGGGCATAGGTTTAGGGTGAGAGGGGAAAGATATGAAAGAAACCTAAGGGGCAACCTTTTCATACAGAGGGTGCTAAATGTATGGAATGAGCTGCCAGAGGAAGTGGTGGAGGCTTGTATAATTGCAACAGTTAAGAGGCATTTGGATGGGTATATGAATAGGAAGGGATATGGGCCGGGTGCTGGCAGGTGGAACTAGATCGGGTTGGGATATCTGGTTGGCATGGACGGGTTGGACCAAAGGGTCTGTTTCCATGTTTTACATCTCTATGACTCTATGACATGAGGGGCAGCTTTTTTACACACAGAGTGGTGAGTGTGTGGAATGAAGTGGTGGATGCTGGTACAATTACAACATTTAAAAGATGTTTGGATGAGTCCATGAAGGTTGAAGGACTATGGGCCAAATGCAGGCAGGTAGGACTAGTTTAGTTTGGGAGCATGGTCAGCCTGAGCTAGTTGAACTTAACGGTCTATTTCTATGTTGTAACACTCTGTGAGAAACAGGCCATTCAGCCCATCATGATTATATATGCCATTCCCAGAGACAAGTTGATTTTGAAAAGAGCTTTTCTATTTTCAAAAAAACATCTATCTGGAGGATTTATGGCCCTGCCTTAAATTTGTTGATTGTCCCCAATAACATCATCCAGGCAAGAATTCAACCTGCGATATTATGGGTTTGCTGACGTTCACAAATGTGTGCTGGTTAATTGGGAAGATTGATTGGGGAAGATAGTATTCACAAGTTCCCAAG
Organism: Chiloscyllium punctatum; assembly: GCF_047496795.1. Lineage (NCBI taxonomy): Eukaryota > Metazoa > Chordata > Chondrichthyes > Orectolobiformes > Hemiscylliidae > Chiloscyllium > Chiloscyllium punctatum. The sequence continues at coordinate 17,907,369 of NC_092743.1, forward strand.
ATTAAACAGAGAAGAGGTAGTTAGCTCATTTTAATCTATCCTTTTCCAGAGAAAATCAAAACATGACCCATTAAAGCCTCAAGTTAATTCTTGCAGGTTTTTTGCCTCAACAAATCTATCAGGAAATTTCTTTCAAACAATTGATTGTTTCTTACATGAAAAATAATATCTTGATGTTAGACTTAAAATGAATGTGTCCTTTTGTAGTCCAATGAACTTAATTATCATTGCAACAAATACAATGTTCATGTTTCATCAATCAATAACAATTGTTTTTCCAATGCTCCCATCCTAGGCCGAGTCTAAGTTTGTTCTTTAAGATTTTCACCGTAGGAAGAGCAAGTTGTTGGTTATGTTAGCAACCCCATTGAGGTTGAACCTTTCGACAATGAATTATAGGTTTACTATGAGGAATATCTGATTGTTCAGATGTTTAACGTGTAGCTGGCCCTGAAACAAATTAATAAATAGAAAGAAAGAAAGACTTGAATTTATACAGTACATTGATGATCACTGGGCATGTCTAAAGCTTTACATCCTATGAAGTGCTTTTTGAAGAGTAATAATTGTTGTAATGTATAAAACATTGGAGCCAGTTTGTGCAGAACAAGCTCCCACAAACACAATGCAATAATGACCAGAGAATTTGATTTTATGATATCACTTGAGGGATAATATTGGCCTGGACATTGAAGGTAACTCCTTGACTCTTCTTCAATACTTATCTTATGGGTAGACCAGAACTCCATTATGGGCATGTGTGGGAGGCAAAAATCTCTGCAGTATTTTGCAAAATGTAAGTAAGCTTCAACAACTCAACAAGAAATGTTTTATTAACCTGCTTGCTGTCAAAAAGTGTGATGCTGGAAAAGCACAGCTGGTCAGGCAGCATCTGAGGAGCAGGAGAGTCGATGTTTCGAGCATAAGCTCTTCATCAGCAATGTGAGGGCTTATATTCGAAACGTCGATTGTCCTGCTCCACGGATGCTGCCTGACCAGCCATGCTTTTCCAGCACTCTAATCTCCAGCATCTGTAGTCCTCACTTTCTCCCTATTTAAATGATGCTCTCCTTAATTATTTGCATTATGTCATAGAATTATATAAAACAGGAGACCATATGGTCCATTATGCCATGCCAGATTTTCAAAAGATTTATCCAGTAAGTCCCACTTACTCCCTTTTCCTCTCAAGCCCCTATCTAATTCACATCTGAAAGTTTGGATTTCTGAACCTGCTTCAACCATCTTTTCAGATGGGGCAGTTCAGCCATAATCCTTTTATTATGCTAACTCTGTCCTCTTTTATCAATGACTTCAGGTCTCTCTCTGTCCTCTGTCTACTCTCCTTTCTGCTACTGGAAACAGTTTCAAAGCAATAAATGGGTGGACATTGAGAGGAGATTGCAGGAAGGATATGATTGCTCTGGAGAGAGCATAGAGGAGAGTTACAGGAATATTGCAAAGAGTTGAGAACTGTAGCTATGAGAAAACCAATCGAATACTCACACTGTGTTCACTGCAAGAATTAACTATTAGAGTATTTTTGGAATGCTGGAGAGGTGAATGTAAAGGGTAGCTAGATTAGTTCATGGGGCCAATAGAAACAGAGCATGTAGTGTGAGTTAAGGTATAGTGGGAGGAGGGTTATGTGGAGTATACACACTGGTGGGGATTAGTTGGGCTAAGATCTGTTTCTATGCTGTAAATTCCAAGTACGCCACTTCTTTATCAGCATCAAGGATTGAAACCGTGACTCTTCTTGAACTGGTATTGTATGAGGCAATACAGTTTCAATCCTGTTCGATGTGTTGGAGAGAAACGTGCTGACAACACGTGAATAGTAAGAACCAAAAATTACACGCCAATATAAACTCTGGCCCACTCTTTCCTGGAAGCTGCCGGGGCACTGGAAACATCATGTACTTCTGATTTTTCCTTTAATCATGAACTCGTCATCCACTTCCTGCTCAAAACAAGATTCTGGCCAATCCTAGTATATTTTTAATCAAGTGGCATTAATAAATATTTCTTATTTATTTCTTGTCGAGTCCAGTTCAAGTTGACATGTTTTCAATAAATAATTGTCCCTGATCAAAGCACACACTCCCAGATAGGTTTGCTAATAAAATGCACAATTAGTTCTGTTTTAAGTGCTTGAGGTTTTTTTTAGTCCCTGGCATCACCAGTGTTTTTTAACTTAAATCAAATAATGGAAGTCAATAAGGACAGGATCTTTAAAAGCTGCCAACTTACACTGAGGCTTTAGCCACTGGAAGTTCCTTCACCATGGCTCCCTTTGGAATAGGAAACCACTTTCTGCCATCACACATCTGTGTCCCCAACCCTGCCCAAGTCAACATCCTTACATTCAAACACATACTGTCGTGTTTTGGCAGCCTGAGAAACTAATGAAAATTAATCTTATTTTCAAAAACTCAATTGTCCCTGACATTTAACAATGTCTAAAAGTTGGCAAATTTCCCCAACAGGAAAGTGAAACAGATAAACATAATCTCAGGTTTTTTTACACAGGCACAAAGCAAAGTTTGCTGTCAATACAGGATGATATGAGCTAGGATTGTTAATGTGTATCATAGGACACTATTGAAGATGTTTATGGAGTCAAAGCTGCAAACAGTATGTAAAAATAAACTCCAACCTATATAAATCTTTATGACCTGCCATTTTGACACAATGAATGACTTTTAAGATGGACATGAACCTAGGAATACAACCCACATTATGAGATAGAGATATATTCAGACACAGCTTGCTTTCCCTCTGCCAGATTTCATATACCAAGTGGGTTCAGGACGAAATATAGAACTGGCTGTCTGGTACAACAAAAATAGCATTTTACATTACTTATTAACTTCTTTCTTGATGTTGGCAGCACAAAAAGGGTTCCAACTAACTTGCTACAAGTTGTTTTTGATAACTGAGAATGCAAATAAAATGTCAATTAGCTGTATTGTCACATGTACTCAAATGAGTACAGTGAAAAGTGTAACTGATAATTATGGACGGGCATGTCAAAGGCTTTAATAGACACATTGTTCTTGGATGGTGATCAGGTGATACACGGTTACTCCTGAAGCTGACAATGGATTCAACAGTACCAAGCATCATCTAGTTCACCACATGACAATGAGGAAGACGAACCGTTTTGAATCTTCAGAATGTTTGACTAGTAATAGTAATGAGAGATACAACTTTGACATCCTTCCTTTGCCTTTCCTGGAACCTGCAATTATTCTGGTTTAATATTGCTCAAAGCACGTAGCCAGTGTGAATAATTACATATCTCATTAGCCAGTCTGTGGCAGCAAGTAGCCAATGTGAAATAAAGGTAAAAGCAAAGCACACAGATACTAGACAAACAAAAAACTGAAAGTGCTTGTAAAGCTCAGCAGGTCTGGCATCTGTGGAGGGAGAAACCGAGTTAATGTTTCGAGTCCAATTTGACTCTTCTTTGGTTTGCACAAAGTTCTAAGAAGATTCTTAGCAGACTCAAAATATTAACTCTGTTTCTCTCTCCACAGATGCTGCCAGACCTGCTGAGTTTCTCCAGTGCTCCCTATTTTTATTTCAGAAAATTGAAGAAAACATGGTTTCAAGGCTTTAGTTAATGTTAACTGTAAGGTATGGCTTAAATAAAATCAGAAAGCACTGGAGAAATGCATCAGGTCTGCATTATCTATGGGGAGAGAAACAAAGTTAACGTTTTGAATCGAACATAGAATTCTTCCAAAGAATACTCTGTTTCTCTCACCACAGATACTGCCAGACATGTTGAGTTTCTCCAGCACTTTCTGCCTTTGTTTCAGGTTTCCAGCATCAGCAGTAATGTATTTACTTAGTAAAGTGTAGCTTTGTTGTTTTTCACATGAGGCAAGTGTTTAACTAATGGAAATTTAATGATCGTTGTTCATGTACTTGATTCAAGTTCAATAAATGTAACTAGTGATTAATGGATTGAACAATTGACTTGAAAAGTGCATCTACTGATCAAAGATTGACTTCTCAGAATTGCATACAATATATTTTTAAACAAAACAACTTACATTTATAAAGCAGATTGAAGAATAAAGAGCAACTTGATAACTTCTGTGGAGTTATTTCACAGTAAAAAGCTTTTCCTTAAGTTGCCATTCCGTCTCTTATCAATCAACGAAATCGCTACCCTCTAGTGCCTGACCATTGTTCCAATGAATGATGGTTTCTCACTATCTTTCTGCCTGGGCATCTTATGTTTTTGATGCGTATTTTTTTTAAAAAGCAGATTGAACATGGTTAAGTGTCCCAGGAGCTTAACAAAAGCAACAACAAAGTAAAAAATATTGACATGGCTAATGCAATATCATTGCACATTCACAAAGCTAGAATATTTTAACTAGATAGTTACTTCCTATTTTACTGTAACTCAATTCTCAATCTCAGATTTAAATTTACATTAATGATAACATTCACTATATTTTTCCCATATAGTAACTCTTAATCATATGCAGCATTAATATAGAGGTCCCACTCTATTGGCCGATAATTAGTTACCTCAATGACTTCAAGTTTTTCTAATTCCTACCTAGCTGAGTGTACTTTATTGGCAGGTTTGAAAACAGACTTGGAAATGTTATTTCCTCTTGTGTGTGAGTCCAGAAATAGGAGGCATGTTCAAAATTAGCAGTAATACTATTAGGATGTACATGAAGACAATTTTCTTTTCCTTACTCGGAGAATGTGTTTTTTAAATTCATTTATCGGATTTAGGCATCATTAGCCAAACCAGTATTTATCACCCGTCCCTGATTGCCCAGAGGAAAGTTCAGTATGAAACACATCGTTATGGGTCTGGAGTCACATGTAGGCTAGACCAGGTAAGAACAGCAGTTTCTTCCCTAAAGGATATTAGCAAATTAGAGTTTTATTTAGTTTCTTTACACTCCTAATTCCAGATATTTATTAAATTCAAATTCCACCATCTGCCATGGTGTGATTTGAACCTAGATCTCCAGAAATGCATTTGGATAGGTATATGAAGAGGAAGGATTTAGAGGGATATGGACCAAGTGCTGGCAAATAGGACTAGATTAATTTATTATTATCTGATCGACATGGACCGAAGGGTCTGTTTTATTGCTATACATCTCTATGACTCTATAACATTACCCAGTTCTCTGGATTAATTGCGTAATAATACCAGTAGGCCATCATCTGCCTCAGAAGATAGTGGATCATTGAATATTTTTAAGGTGGAGCTAGATAGAGTCTTGTTAAGCCACAAATAACAGAGTTTGGATGGGAATATGGAAGTCAAACATAAACAGATCATCCATATCTTCGTTAATGGTGGATTCTATTGAATGCTGGAATAGGCTGAGGGGACAAATGAATCCACAGCATTCATTCATTTTGAAATGATGTTTGGACATGAGATGAAAGGACCCTTAGATTAATTGAAGAGAAAAATCATGTCTAAGCTCAGTGGTCGCAATTATGACAAAAATGTCAAGTTTGCAGGAAAAGTTAACCAAATCTTGTGGGCTGGGCAGAAGGCAATTGAAAATCTTTCAACAAACAATAAAATTCTATATCAGATAAGAAGCCCAAAGCTTCAAATTTTACTACTGGAGACAAGTTCCCTGTCTCTAGTGAACTATTAAAAGGGAGGTTGCCAGGATCTGATCAAATCAAAATGAAGCTTAATGATGTGAATGATGAAATGAGTACTCCAGACAGGAGGAAAATTAACAAATGTGTCATGTTAATATGTTCAAGTGATACTGTGACAGGAAGAATACTCAGGAAATTATTGTCTTTACAAAGGTGAAAGAAATAGAGAGTGAAGTAAACATTTCAAAGTGATTTGAGAAATTGTAAATTCTGAAGACGCTTCTTTAGTAAACAAATCGGATAATACAGAGGTGCTTGAAATGTTTGAAGAAATTTGAGTTATCTCCTGGGAAATTATCAAGGTGACTTAAGTAAGCTATTACTGATTTAGAAATTGATTTGTGTCAATAGACTAGGGAAAACATCTTTGGCTATTCATTCTGTTAATGTAGTGGATGTGCTGCCCATAAAGTAAAATTCATACAGGCTCAACCCGAGAAGCTAGCACAAGTCAGGAAAGAGATCAAGTTCATGACGGGAAACAACATTGTTGAACTGAGTCATAGTAACTAGAATGAGATGGTGCTGAAACCAAATGGATTACAATAATTATGTAATGATTATTATTAAGTTAATGTCGTAACATTGGTGATTTATATCCAATTCCATGGTTGGAGGACAGTGTTGAGAAGATTGGTAAAGTACAAGTTTTTACAAAAATTGATTATTAAAAGGGATATTAGCAAGTTCCATTGACCATTGCAGCCAAAGAAATATCAGCTTTTGTAAACCTAGATGGACTTTGTCAATATAAAGTCATGCTGATTGGAATGAAAAATGCATCAGCAACTTTTCAAAGATTAACTGACAAGATCATTGAAGGATTATGCAAAGGTGCTGTATGTATTGGTCATAGGATTGTGGTCAGGCAAACCTGAGAGAAATATTTTACATAATTCAACAAGCTATTTGATTGGTTAGAAAGGGTCAAGTCAGTTGTAAGTTTGGCCAAAAGTGAAATTGACGAGGTAAAAACAATGACTGCAGTTGCTGGAAACCAGATTCTGGATTAGTGGTGCTGGAAGAGCACAGCAGTTCAGGCAGCATCCAAGGAGCTTCGAAATCGACGTTTCGGGCAAAAGCCCTTCATCAGCCCTGATGAAGGACTTTTGCCCGAAACATCGATTTCGAAGCTCCTTGGATGCTGCCTGAACTGCTGTGCTCTTCCAGCACCACTAATCCAAAAGTGAAATTGGCAGAACAAAAGTAACTTATTGTGGAACAAATGTAAATCTCACCCAGTGAGACTTCTTGGATTAATCTTGGATTTTCCAGCATCCAAATCAAAGCAATAAATTTTGTGGTATAAGGACATGAACAGATTCTGTGACTGGATTGTCAGCGCTCTAGTGGCTCCCCTATAATGCTTGTCAAAGGAAAGGCTGAAATTTGAATGGACAGGAATTTCAGAGTGCTTTTGACAGTTTGAAAGCTGTATTGACCACCATATTGACACACTAAATAATGATAAACTATTGGCTACTGATGCCTAGCGTATTGGTTTTGATGTTTTTTACTGCAACAGAATGATATGGGGATCAAAAGACAGGTCACTTATTTTTCACAGAATCTGAATACATAGCAGCAGAATTATTCAACCTTGAAAAAGAGATTTTGAGTTTGATTTTGACTGTACGTACAGCATTTTGAATCGTATGTAGAGGCAATTATTTACATAAAGTGAAGTCAGCATAGACCTGACAAAGTTTGTCAAAGTAGAGAAATTAGTTTAAAAACTAAGAATAAGCTAAACTCAATAGGGGAGCACAGTGGTAAGAAAGTGCGAATGTTAGGCAAAGAGTTAACTAAATGTTTCCCGCCCCATCGTCTGCATTAATACCAACCTTTCCTAGTAACTTTCAGTTCTGAAGAAGGGTCACTGGATCTGAAACATTAACTTTGCTTTCGCTCCACAGATATTGCCAGACTTGCTGAGTTTTACCAGCAATTTCTGTTTTTGTTTTAAATATTTTGAAATACTGTCAGCACAAGGGAAGGAATTTATTAGTGAGTAACTTTTTTTTAAAGTTAATACTAAGCAATATCTTAAGTACCACTCATGATGATGTTGTCTTTCTGTTTTATTTAATCAGAGGATTTTTGTGTCGCTGACTGGACGAGTAATTATAACCTATCCCTAGTTTCCTATGAAATGATGGCACTGAGATGCCTTCTTGAACCACTGCAGTCCATTTGGTGTAGGTACAAACACAATGTTCTTAACGAGAGAGTTCCAGGATTTTGACCATGCGATACTGAAGGAATGGGCAATATAATTTCAAGTCAGCTGAGTGACTGCAGAGAGAATCATGTCAGGTGGTGGTTCTCCATTGAACTGCTGCCCTCATCCTTCTTGCAGATAGTGGCCATAGTTTTGCAAGAGAAATTAAAGTGATGCTGGAAAAGCACAGCAGGTCAGGCAGCATCCAAGGAGCAGAAAAATCGACATTTTGGACAAAAGCCCTTCATGAGGGCTTTTGCCTGAAATGTTGATTTTTCTGCTCCTTGGATGCTGCCTGACCTGCTGTGCTTTTCTAGCACCACTCTTATTCAGACTTGGGCTTCCAGCATCTGCAGTCCGCGTTTTTATCCTTTTACATAGTTTTGCAAGATGCTCTTTAAGGATCCTTGATGAATTGTGCATTTTGTAGATGGTGATGTTGTTACTATTGAGCATCGGTGATGGAGGGACTGAATCTTTGTGGTTGTGGTGCCAATCAAGTGGGCTGCTTTGTCCTGGATGGTGTCAAGCTTCTTGAGAATTGTTAGAACTGCAGCATCCAGGTAGTTGGGGAGTATTCCATCACACTCCTGACTTGTGCCTTGTAGATGATGGACAGGCTTTGGGGAGTCAGGAGGTGAATTACTCTGCAGTATTCCTAGCTCTTGTAGCCACTGTGGTTATATAGTGAGTTCAGTTCAGTTTCTAATCAATAGTAACTCGCAGGGTATCAGAGGATTCAGCAATGGGAATGCAATTGAACGGGAAGGGTCAATGATTAGATTCTCTCTAGCCTACTTGCACTTGCGTGTCAGATGGATTTGTGAGCAGAACAGCTGATGGTCTCAAAGAGAAAGATTAACATTCAGGTCTGCATCATATTCTCTATAATGATATCTATCATAATGATATAATCTAATAGCTAACGTGAATATACAACTTCGTGTTGATGATCAGACTATTTGCTTGTGAGACCAATATGTGGTTTCCTTCTATCACCTAAGACTAAGCAGGGCCTGCAGAACCTTGCAGTTCAAAGATTGTGGCAGCAAACCCAGTGCATGAGGATGTGCTGATTCAATTTAACTGCACATACAACATTAACACACCCTGAGCTTCCAATTGCCTGCCACCTTAACACACCAACCTGTTTCCTGGTCAACATCTCTGTTTCAGGCTTGTATAATGTTCCAGTGAAACTCAGCACAAGCTGAAAGAACAATACCTCTTTTCCACTCCGGACTCAATATCGAGTTCAATAATTTTAGGGCCTGAACTCTTCTATGTCCTAGCCCTGAACCCCATATCCCACGCCTTGTTATGACATAGTCTGCCATTACACAATACCTACCATTTGCCACTAACAGTCTCCATTAACAGCTGTTCACTGTCCCAGCCAGATTGTTATCGACTTCTTTATCTGTCCAACATGTTTCTCTCTTTGGGCTCTATTCCCACCTATTGTTTACTCCTTACCCCACCACCCCCACCCTCAGCCTATCTGAACTGACAATTTCCAAGCTACCATCAGCTCTGAGGAATGGGCACCAGACCCAAAATTTTAACTCTGATTTCACTTCACAGAGCAGAAGGGAGTGCATTAAGTTCCTAGGTTTACATTGCAAGAAGAGCATTTGAATGCACAGGATGTAATAAGTAAGCTTTGATGAGCTGCATTTCCAGGCATCCATATGGGAGCACAATACTGTAGCTCAACCACAGATCCGGCTGAAGCCAAGTGTGCAACCAGGTAGCAAATATTCCTGGATACAAAGTGTTCAAGGAAGGAACAGAAAAGGCAGCATGGTAATATTATATAAGGATAATAGTACAGGGAGGCCCTGATTAATAAACATCCAACTTATGAACTCTTGTCCTTACATACATGATCCTAAACAGGGATGCAATTTTAAAATTTGACATATGAACATTTCCTGTACTTACGAACAACTATATTGTCCTGTGTTGTGTTCTGACTTGCCTACAGCAGACGCAAGAATGGAACCTAGTTTAACCCTGGGGACTGCATGTATAGTGCTAGACAGAAGACAAAATGTCTTAGAGGGTCACTGACAGAATTAATATGGTTAGGAAATTAGGAACATTGTTGGGAATAGTAATAGGCCACTCACACCCCCTCGAGCCTACTCCACTATTCAATAAGGTTGTGGCTATTCTGATTATGGTCTGGACCCCACTTTTTCTGTCTGCTCCTCAAACACTTGACTCCCTTGTCAAAAATGCATCCAATTCAGCCTTGAATAAATTCAATACCCCGGCCTCCACTGTCTTCTAGGAGAGTTCCACAGAAAATCTCTCAGTAGAAAAAGATTCTCCAATCTTTGTCTTCGAATGAAACTGCATTCCTAAATAGTCTCTCCTTAGAGATTGTTTAGAAATCATCACCTTAGGACTGACCTTGTCCACCCCTCTCAGGATTTTCTTTGTTTCAAATGATCACTTCCCATTCCTCTAAACTTCAATGGTCCAACCTTAGAGTGTGAGTTAAGAAGCAACAAATGTGCTATTGCAAAACTGGTGCAAACTATAGGAGCATCACAACATAAGAAATTGGAGCACTATGGCTCATTGAGTCTCCTCCACCTTGCAATGCAATCATGGCTGATCGTGGAGCTTCAACTTCACTTTCCTACCCACTCCCCAAATCCCGTGGTTACCCAAGAGACCAAAACTCTTCAAAATCTCAGCCTTAAACATATTCGAAAATGTACATCTATCAGCACCTGTGGTAAAAAAATTCCAACCCTGTGAGCGAAAAAAAATGCACTCATCTTATAGGAAAGATATTTACATGCAGGGAAATGACATTGAGGATCAAAAACTATAGATTCAGTGAGGGGCTTTAATTATCCTAAAGCATGCTGGGATAGCCATAATGTGAAAAGCTGTGGGATCAGTGATTCAGAAGAGCATTCGGGAGAATATTCTTGATCAGTACATTTCTGACAGAACAGATTTCTTGCTGGGTCAGCTTCTGGCAATGAGGTGGTCAACTAGACTATCTCAATGGAGGAACTTTGAGGGAGTAAAGTCCTTTATATCATATATAACTTTCTGAACTCTCTCTACTGGCTTTACATCCTTCCTAAAATGTGGTACACAGAAAACTCCAATTGAGGCCATTTATATGTCTACAGAAGACTTTTGAATTCCCTTTTATGTTAGCTGCCAGTCTCTACACATATTTTTACTTTGCTTCTCTTACCTCTTTATTCAATTCCCCCTCTGAACCTTCTGTGTTGAGCGTGGATTCAATTGTATTATTGACCTGATATCTGTTGTATACACCCTTTTCTGCTTCATTGTTTCAAGGGAGCTCTGCATTTTTACGTTTTGTTTACCATTAGCCCTCCTGGGAATATACCTTGACTGCAGCTTAATTATGTCTTCCTTGAAAGCAGCCCAATATTCATTTACAAGTTTGCTTGCCAATCTTTGATTCTAATTTATCTAGGCCAGATCTGTTCTCACTCGAAGTTTGGCATCCTTCCATTAATTATTCTCACTCTGAATTTCTCTTTGTACCTTTCCATAGCTCATCTTTACAATTCGATGATCACTGTCTTCTCAATGTTCCCCTGCTTGAGCTACTTGACCCAGCTCATTTCCGATAAGTAGATCCAGCAATGCCTCCTTTATCATTGGATTGGAAAATTCTCTCGAAAGTACTGTGGGAGCTTTTCACCTGCCTCACCAACCTTCGCACCATCGCTATCCCAATCTAGCAGAGGAGAATTAAACTCCTTATTATAACAACTCAATAATTTTTGAGCATCGTAGTAATGTCCTTGCAAATTTGTCCACGTACATCCTTCCTATAGAATGGTCTATAGAATACACCAAGCAATGTAATGGGACCTCCATAATTTCTTAGCTGCGACTAAACAGATTTTGTCTTTAATTCCTTTGAGGCATGTTCCCCCTCCAACACTGCAATGGTCTCCTTCATTATTGCTGCTACCTCCTTCTTTATTTCCTACCACATCTCTCCTGCACATTTTTTATCCAGCTATTTTGAGTGCCTGTTTTGATGTGGATTTCTGTTATTAATCATATTTTCACATGGTTATCCCCTTCTGTAGTTCATCAATCTTCATTATCATGTTGCAACACATAAACAGTAATATGAGGGTTAGCACAATGGTGAGGCTGATTGAGGAACAGAAAGGAGATTGACACATGGAGGCAATGGGTATGGCTGAGATACTAAGAAAGTAGTTTGCATCTGTTTTTATTTTACCAAGGAGAGAAATGGTGTCAAAGTGGTCATGAAAAAGGATAGTTCATAGAGTCATAGAGATGTACAGCATGGAAACAGACCCTTCGGTCCAACCCGTCCATGCCGACCAGATATCCCAACCCAATCTATTCCCACCTGCCAGCACCTGGCCCATATCCCTCCAAACCCTTCCTATTCACATACCCATCCAAATGCCTCTTAAATGTTGCAATTGTACCTGCCTCCACCACTCCCTCTGGCAGCTCATTCCATACACGCACCACCCTCTGTGTGAAAAAGTTGCCCCTGAGGTCTCTTTTATATCTTTCCCCTCGCACCCGAAACTTATGCCCTCAAGTTCTGGATTCCCCGACACCAGGGAAAAGACTTTGCCTATTTACCCTATCCATGCCCCTCATGTTTCTGTAAACCTCAATAAGGTCACCCCTCAGCCACGGACGCTCCAGGGAAAACAGCCCCAGGCTGTTCAGCCTCTCCATGTAGCTCAAATCCTCCAACCCTGGCAACATCCTTGTAAATCTTTTCTGAACCCTTTCATGTTTCACAACATCTTTCCGATAGGAAGGAGACCAGAAATGCATGCAATATTCCAACAGTGGTCTCACCAATGTCCTGTACAGCCGCAACATGACCTCCCAACTCCTGTACTCAATACTCTGACCAATAAAGGAAAGCATACCAAATGCCTTCTTCACTATCCTATCTACCTCCGACTCCATTTTCAAGGAGCTATGAACCTGCACTCCAAGGTCTCTTTGTTCAGCAACACTCCCTAGGACCTTACCATTAAGTGTATAAGTCCTGCTAAGATTTGCTTTCCCAAAATGCAGAACCTCGCATTTATCTGAATTAAACTCCACCTGCCACTTCTCAGCCCATTGGCCCATCTGGTCAAGATCCTGTTGTAATCTGAGGTAACTCTCTTCGCTGTCCACTACACCTCCAATTTTGGTGTCACCTGCAAACTTACTAATTGTACCTCTTATGCTCACATCCAAATAATTTATGTAAATGACAAAAAGTAGAGAACCCAGCACTGATCCTTGTGGCACTCCATTGGTCACAGGTCTCCAGTCTGAAAAACAACCCTCCACCACCACCCTCTGTCTTCAAACTTTGAGCTAGTTCTGTATCCAAATGGTTAGTTCTCCCTGTATTCCATGAGATCTAACCTTGCAAATCAGTCTCCCATGGGGAACCATGTCGAATACCTTACTGAAGTCCATTTGGATCACATCTACCGCTCAGCCCTCATCAATCCTCTTTGTTACTTCCTCAAAAAACTCAATCAAGTTTGTGAGACATGATTTCTCATGCAGAATGCCATGTTGACTATCCCTAATCAATCCTTGTCTTTACAAATACATGTACATCCTATCCCTCAGGATTCCCTCCAACAACTTGCCCACCACCGACGTCAGGCTCACTGGTCTATAGATCCCTGGCTTGTCCTTACTATCCTTCTTAAAGAGTGGCTCTACATTAGCCAACCTCCAGTCTTCCGGCACCTCATCTGTGACTATCGATGATACAAATATCTCAGTAAGAGGCCCAGCAATCACTTCTCTAGCTTCCCACAGAGTTCTAGGGTACACCTGATCAGGTCCAAGAGATTTATCCACCTTTACACATCTCAAGACATCCAGTACTTCCTCTTCTGCAATATGAACATTTTGCAAGATGTCACCATCTATTTCCCTACAGTCTATATCTTCTATATCCTTTTCCTCAGTAAATACAGATGCAAAATACTCATTTAGTGTCTCCCCATTTTCTGCAGCTCTACACAAAGGCCGCCTTGCTGATCTTTGTGGGGCCCTATTTTCTCCCTAGTTATCCTTTTGTCCTTTATGTATTTGTAAAAACTCTTTGGATTTTCCTTAATTCTATTTGTCAAAGCTACCTCATGTCCCCTTTTTGCCCTCCTGATTTCCCTCTTAAGTATACTCCTACTTCCTTTATACTCCTCTAAGTATTCACTCGATCTATCCTGTCTATACCTTACATATGCTTCCTTCTTTTTCTTAACCAAACCCTCAATTTCTTTAGTCATCCAGCATTCCCTATACATACCAGCCTTCCCTTTCACCCTGACAGGAATATACTTTCTCTGGAATCTCGTTATCTCATTTCTGAAGGCTTCCCATTTTCCAACCGTCCCTTCACCTGCGAACATCTGCCCCCAATCAGCTTTCGAAAGTTCTTGCCTAATACCATCAAAATTGGCCTTTCTCCAATTTAGAACTTCAACTTTTAGATCTGGTCTATCTTTTTCCATCATTATTTTAAATCTAATAGAATTATGGTTGCTGGCCCCAAAGTGCTCCCCTACTGACATCTCAGTCACCTGCCCTGCCTTACTTCCCAAGAGTAGGTCAAGTTTTGCACCTTCTCTGGTAGGTACATTCACGTACTGAATCAGAAAATTATCTTGTACACACTTAACAAATTCCTCTCCATCTAAACCCTGAACACTATGGCAGTCCCAGTCTATGTTTGGAAAGTTAATTCCCCTACTATAACCACCCTATTATTTTTCCAAATAGCTGAGATCTCCTTACAAGTTTGTTTCTCAATTTCCATCTGACTATTAGGGAATCTATATTACAATCCCAATAAGGTTATCATCCCCTTCTTATTTCTCAGTTCACCCAAATAACTTCCCTGGATGTATTTCCGGGAATATCCTCCTTCAGCACAGCTGTAATGCTATCCCTTATCAAAATTGCAACTCCCTCTCCTCTCTTGCCCCCTTTCTATCCTTCCTGTAGCATTTTTACCCTGGAACATTAAGCTGCCAGTCCTGCCCATCCCTGAGCCATGTTTCTGTAATTGCAATTATATCCCAGTCCCATGTTCGTAACCATGCCCTGAGTTTACCTGCCTTCCCTGTTAGGCCCCTTGCATTGAAATAAATGCAGTTTAATTTATTAGTCCTACCTTGTCCCTGCCTGCCCTGACTGTTTGACTCGCTTCTGTTCTCAACTGTACCAGTCTCAGATTGATCTCTTTCCTCACTATCTTCCTGGGTCCCCCCCCCCCCTCACTTTACTAGTTTAAATCTTCCCGAGCAGCTTGAGCAAATTTCCCTGCCAGTATATTAGTCTGCTTCCAATTTAGGTGCAATCTGTCCTTCTTGTACAGGTCACTTCTACCCCAAAAGAGATTCCAATGATCCAAAAATGCGAATCCTTCTCCCATACACCAGCTCCTCAGCCATGCATTAATCTGCTCTATCCTCCTATTCCTGCCCTCACTAGCTCTTAGCACCAGGAGTAATCCAGATATTACTACTCTCGAGGACCTCCTTTTTTAAATTTCTGCCTAACTCTCTGTAATCTCCCTTCAGAATCTCAACCTTTTCCCTTCCTATGTCGTTGGTTCCAATGTGGACAATGACCTCTTGCTGGCCCCTCCCAAAGTTCCAAAACAATGCAACAGCATATAAAACGGTAATTGTTGCTCCTGGAATTCAAGGAAATCACCTAAAGTACCTCAAAAAAAAGGAGCAGCTGTTACAGCCAGAAACTTTTCCCATCCTCCATCTTGGATTACCCAGTGAGACTCTGCATCAACTAAATGTTGAAAGATAGAAGTTTTTATAAAGGTTGCCTGTTCTTAAAGTTGTCACCAGGATGATATGACATCCACTGCAAGGGTGGATCTTCCAGGCCTCCTTAGAGTGGTAGAACAAATGAAAACATGGTTTTCTACAGGAAATTTCGTAAGAACCTACAGAAAAAAGGATTGCAGGCAATGAGTCAAGATGGTGGCAGAGTAGGATGCTCCTGACAGAAATCCTTTGCTCTGCCTGTTCCTTTTCTTTCTTCTTCCTTTTTCATCTCACTTTTTTCTTATTCTCTCCCCTCAGCACCAGAGGGGAATACTGGTGCAGCGGTAGATGCTGGCAAAAAAATCCCTCGAGAAGCGAGCTCTGGTACAGTGCATGAGCTACGAGCCCTGGGACAGAGCAAGCAGTGAGCCCTGTTACAGCACGTGGGCTATGGGCCCAGAAACAGAACAAGCAGTGAGTCCTACTACAGTGTGTGCGTTATGAGCCCTGGAACAGAGCGAGCAGTGAGCTCTATTACAGCGTATGGTCTACAAGCCCTGGAACAAAGGGAGCAGTGAGCCCTGCAACACCACAAGCAGCAAGTCCTATTACAGCACAGGGGTTGTTCAAAAATTATTGAGTTGTTATAACAAGGAGTTTAATTCTCCTATGCTAGACTGAGATAGCAATGGTGCAAAGGTTGGTGATGCAGGTGAAGAGCTCCCACAGTACTTTTGAGAAAATTTTCCAATCCAGTGATAAAGGAGGCATTGCTGGAACTGCTCATAGGAAATGAGCTGGGTCAAGTAGCTCAAGCAAGGGAACATTGAGAAGACAGTGATCATTGAATCATAAAGATTAGCTATGGAAAGGTACAAAGAGAAATTCAGAGTGAGAATAATTCATGGAGGGATGCCAAACTTTGAGTGAGAACAGATCTGGCCTAGATAAATTAGAATCAAAGATTGGCAAGCAGACATGTAAATGAATATTGGGCCGCTTTCAAGGAAGACATAATTAAGCTGCAGTCAAGGTATATTCCCAGGAGGGCTAATGGTAAACAAAACGTAAAAATGCAGAGCTCCCTGGATATTGAAACAATGAAGCAGAAAAGGGTGTATACAACAGATATCAGGTCAATCATACAATTGAATCCATGCTCAACATAGAAGGTTCAGAGGGGGAATTGAATAAAGAGGTAAGAGAAGCAAAGTAAAAGTATATGTAGAGACTGGCAGCTAACATAAAAGGGAATTCAAAAGTCTTCTGTAGACATATAAATGGCCCTGGAACAGAACGCGTAGTGAGACCTGCAACACCACAAGCAGCAAGCACTGGAGCAGCACATGGGCTGTAGGCCCTGGAACAGGGCTCACTGCTCGCTCTGTTATAGCACATGGGCTATGGGCCCTGTAACAGAGCAAGCAGTGAACTCTATTAGCGTGTGCGCTATGGGCCCTGGAACAGAGCGAGCAGTGATCTCTTTTAGTGTGTGGGCTACGGGCCCAGGAACCGAGCAAGCAGTGAGCCCTATTACAGTGTGTGGGCTATGGGCCCTGGAACCGAGCAAGCAGTGAGCCCTATTACAGTGTGTGGGCTATGGGCCCTGGAACAGAGCGAGCAGTGATCTCTATTACAGCGTGTGAGCTATGGGCCCTGGGACAGAGCGAGCAGTGAGCCCTATTACAGTGTGTGGGCTATGGGCCCTGGAACAGAGCGAGCAGTGATCTCTATTACAGCGTGTGAGCTATGGGCCCTGGGACAGAGTGAGCAGTGATCTCTATTAGTGTGTGGGCTATGGGCCCTGGAACAGAGCGAGCAGTGAGCCCTATTACAGGACGTAGGCTATGGGCCCTGGAACAGAGGGCTTTTGCCCGAAACGTCGATTTCGAAGCGACTTGGATGCTGCCTGAACTGCTGTGCTCTTCCAGCACCACTAATCCAGAATCTGGTTTCCAGCATCTGCAGTCATTGTTTTTACCGAGCTGTGAGCCCTATTACAGCGTGTGGGCTACGGGCCCTGGAACAGAGCGAGCAGTGAGCCCTATTACAGCGTGTGGGCTATGGGCCCTGGAACAGAGCGAGCAGTGAGCCCTATTACAGCGTGTGGGCTATGCGCCATGGGCCAGAGCAAGCAGTGAGCCTTATTACATTGTGTGGGCTATGGGTCCTGGAACAGAGCAAGCAGTGAGCCCTATTACAGTGTGTGGGCTACGGGCCCTGGAACAGAGCGAGCAGTGAGCTCTATTACAGTGTGTGGGCTATGGGCCCTGGAACAGAGCGAGCAGTGATCTCTATTACAGTGTGTGGGCTATGAGCCCTGGAACAGAGCGAGCAGTGATCTCTATTACAGTGTGTGGGCTATGGGTCATGGAACAGAGCAAGCAGTGATCTCTATTACAGTGTGTGGGCTATGGGTCCTGGAACAGAGCGAGCAGTGAGCCCTATTACAGTGTGTGGGCTATGGGCCCTGGAACAGAGCGAGCAGTGAGCTCTATTACAGTGTGTGGGCTATGGGCCCTGGAACAGAGTGAGCAGTGATCTCTATTACAGTGTGTGGGCTATGGGTCATGGAACAGAGCGAGCAGTGAGCCCTATTACAGCGTGTGGGCTACGGGCCCTGGAACAGAGTGAGCAGTGAGCTCTATTACAGTGTGTGGGCTATGGGCCCTGGAACAGAGCGAGCAGTGAGCTCTATTACAGTGTGTGGGCTATGGGCCCTGGAACAGAGCAAGCAGTGAGCTCTATTACAGTGTGTTGGCTACGAGCCCTGGAACACAGCGAGCTGTGAGCTCTATTACAGCGTGTGGGCTACAGGCCCTGGAACAGAGCAAGCAGTGAGCCTTATTACAGTGTGTGGGCTATGGGCCCTGGAACAGAGCGAGCAGTGAGCCCTATACAGTGTGTGGGCTATGGGCCCTGGAACAGAGCGAGCAGTGATCTCTATTACAGTGTGTGGGCTATGGGCCCTGGGACAGAGCGAGCAGTGAGCCCTATACAGTGTGTGGGCTATGGGCCCTGGAACAGAGCGAGCAGTGATCTCTATTACAGTGTGTGGGCTATGGGCCCTGGAACAGAGCAAGCAGTGAGCCCTATTACAGTGTGTGAGCTACGGGCTCTGGAACAGAGCGAGCAGTGAGCTCTATTACAGTGTGTGGGCTATGGGCCCTGGAACAGAGCGAGCAGTGAGCTCTATTACAGTGTGTGGGCTATGGGTCATGGAACAGAGCAAGCAGTGAGCTCTATTACAGTGTGTTGGCTACGAGCCCTGGAACACAGTGAGCTGTGAGCTCTATTACAGCGTGTGGGCTACAGGCCCTAGAACAGAGCAAGCAGTGAGCCTTATTACAGTGTGTGGGCTATGGGCCCTGGAACAGAGCGAGCAGTGAGCCCTATTATAGTGTGTGGGCTACGAGCCCTGGAACAGAGCGAGCAGTGAGCCCTATTACAGCATGTGGGCTATGGGCCCTGGAACAGAGGGAGCAGTGAGCCCTATTATAGTGTGTGGGCTACGAGCCCTGGAACAGACCGAGCAGTGAGCCCTATTACAGCGTGTGGGCTATGGGCCTTGGAACAGAGGGAGCAATGAGCCCTAGAGCAGCACATGGGCTACGAGTCCCAGAACAGAGTCAGGAAGCAGACCCAGAGCAATTTGCACACAGCAAGTTCCAGGCCAATACCGACACAGGGGAGGCAGTTCTGGAACTTACCTTGGATCACCTGAGAGCCGGTAGGTTTGAGGATTTGTGTGAAGCAGGGAAAAAGGTTTTGGATTGGGGTCGTGTTTGGCAGTCAGACCACATGCGCACACCCTGCACTGAGCTGCTGCACTATAATGTCTATTTGAAATTTCCTACCTCACTGTAATGTTAACCCTTTAATGTTGTCCTTTTTTAACTTATTTTTCAACAATGTAAGCAATGCAATTACTTTTTTATCCGCTACTGAACCCAAGAATTGTATCTAGGTACTTAGAACACAGAACAAAAATAAAAATTCCAGCACAGGAACAGGCCCTTCGGCCCTCCAAGCCTGCGCCAATCCAGATCCTCTATCTAAACCTGCCACCTATTTTCTAAAGGTCTGTATCCATTTGCTCTCTGCTTATTCATGTATCTACCTTGATACATCTTAAATGACATTATCATGCCCGCCTCTACCACCTCCACTGGCAACGTGTTCCAGGAACCCAACACCCCAAAGAACTTTCCACGCATCTCTCCCTTAAACTTTCCCCGTCTCACTTAGATTAGATTAGATTAGATTTCCTACAGTGTGGAAACAGGCCCTTCGGCCCAACCAGTCCACACTGACCCTCCAAAGAGCAATTCACCCAGACCCATTTCCCTCTGACTAATGTACCTAACACTATGGGCAATTTAGCATGGCCAATTCACCTGACCTGCATATCTTTGTGACTGTGGGAGGAAACCGGAGCACCCGGAGGAAACACATGCAGACACGGGGAGAATGTGCAAACTCCACACAGGCAGTTGCCCGAGGCTGGAATCCAACCTGGGACCCTGGTGCTGTGAGGCAGCAGTGCTAACCACTGAGCCACCATGCCACCCCACAGAACTCGTGATCCCTCAGAATTGAGTCCCCACTCTGGGAAAAAGCTTCTTGCTATCCACCCTGTCTACACTTCTCATGATTTTGTAGACCTCAATCAGGTACCCCCTCAACCTCCATCTTTCTAATGAAAATAATCCTAATCTACTCAACGTCCCTTCATGGATAGTGCCCTCCATACTAGGCAACATCTGGTGCACCCTTTCCAAAGCATCCACATCCTTTTGGTAATGTGGCAACCAGAACAGTACGCAGTATTCCAAATGTGGCCGAACCAAAGTCCTATACAACTGTAACATGACCTGCCAACTCTTGTATTCAATACCCCGTCCGATGAAGGAAAGCATGCCATATGCCTGCTTAACCACTCTACTGACATGCGTTGCCACCTTAAGGGTAAAATACACCCGAATACCCAGATCTCTCTGTACATCAATTTTCCCCAGGGCTTATTCATTTACTGTCTTGTTCACTCTTGAATTGGATCTTCCAAAGTGCATCACCTCGCATTTGCCCAGATTGAACTCCATGTGCCATTTCTCTGCCCAATTCTCCAATCTATCTATACCTGCAGCTGTCAGATGCTACATTCTCTGACAGTCCCCTTCACTATCTGACAATCCATCAATCTTGATGTCACCTGCAACCATGCTAATCAGACCACCTCGACCTTCATCCAGATCACTAATGTATATATGACTTGGACTGATGATGTCACCATAAGAAGGCAGACATTATAAAACCTTTTCACTGTATTATTATATAAAAGGAAAGAGTGAGAAGTTGAACCCACTGAAATAAAAGCAGAAATTGGGGGAGAAACTCAACATGTCAGAGTATGAACTTTCTTTCTGGTGATAATAATCTGAAAGCTGGGAATCAATCACTGTCCTTTTTTCTTGCATTTGTACCAGATCAGTTTCCTTTTCATTTATAATATTAGAAAAACATGATTGTGCATAATTCACAACGCTTTTGTAGAGGAGGTGAATTAAATTGTGCTTAAATGAAACAATATGTTTGAGAATGTATCATAAATTGGCAGTGATCAATTATGGTTATCTAGTGTCACAACTGTTCTGACCAATGACAATCACAGGAACAGGCGTCCGTTTACCAGATAATGCTGCTTACAATCCTAGAGCGTTCCATCTCAGGACTCTGAGTAAGTCTTGGTGCAGTGCAAGGAATGTGAAGCCTGCCTTTCCCATAATGCTGCAGGAACTGGAAATGCCCTTCAGGCTTCCTAGGCCATTTTAGAGGGTAGTTAAGAGTCAACCACATTGCTGTCGATCTGGAGTCACATATAGGCCAGACCTCCTCTCCTAAAGCATGTTAGTGAAACAGATGGGTTTTTCATGACAATCAACAATGATTCCATAGTCAGTATTAGACTCCAAATTCCAGATATTTATTGGATTCAATTTTCACCATCTGCCATGGCAGGATTTGAACCCAGGTCCCCAGAACATTAATAGCATAGCAAGAATACCACTACACTATTGCTTGCCCTGTAACATGTAGTTCGAATTTAA
Source organism: Chiloscyllium punctatum (assembly GCF_047496795.1). Taxonomy (NCBI): domain Eukaryota; kingdom Metazoa; phylum Chordata; class Chondrichthyes; order Orectolobiformes; family Hemiscylliidae; genus Chiloscyllium; species Chiloscyllium punctatum. The sequence continues at coordinate 17,929,181 of NC_092743.1, forward strand.
GGTATCAATGCATTTTAATTTCATATATTTCTTTTATAAAGAATAATGATTATTAATATTATTAATTAATTGTAAATGGAATTACTTTTTAAATTCTTTTTAGACACTAATTCTAAATGCAGTTAGTTCTTATTTAACTTCAATGTTATTTAATAATTTTTATTGAATGATTAGGGATGAGGGAAATGAGTGGTAAGGGGGTAGGATAGCAAATGCATAGATAGGCATCGAGGTAGGATAATAGGTGAGGAGGGTGATAGGGTAGTAAATGGATAGGATTGCCAGCGGGTAAGGAGGTGGGTGGCAGGTAGGTAAGTGGGAGGTATTGGGAGGAGGTGGGTAGATGTCAGATGGATAGGCTGGTAGAATGGTAGCTGGGTATGGAATAGAGTGGCAGGTTGTTGAGGGGTAGTGTGCCAGGTGGTTATGTTGATGACCCCTGGCAACTGGCAGTTATTGAAATCAGCATCTTGGCGAACAAATTGAAAAAAAGTCGTACATTGTTTCATGCATTTCATGACCTCTAGATTCCCCAAAGCGCACTAAAAATGATGAAACATTTTTGAAGCACAGTCAGCATTGTACATCTGACTCCCAGATGATCCAAGTAAAAGCATCAATTTCCTTTAGTGCTGCCCTGCAGGGTCAAGTCTGAAACTCTGCTTCAGTCTCCAGATTGGGAAGTGAACCAACATCCTACTGATTCAGAGACTACCACAGAGACATGACCTTATTATTTGTTACAGAAGAAAATAGCTCTAAATGCCAGAGTATACTCACATCAGGAGAACAGACAGGATAAGAACTGGTTTCCATTCTGTCAGTTTGCACACTTGTGCAAAGACGTCATTTGAATTTCTTCCTATCTGGTTTTATAAACTCTGCTTGATGCAGGAGGTTTGGGATTTAAAAAGTGGGGCATTTGATGTGTTCACAAACTGCTAAAATATCTAAATATTCATTCAAATATACTGTTAGCAATGACAGTAGCCCAGCGGCCTACTCTCTGCCTGATGAAGTGGAGGTGATTCTGTGTGCCAATCCTGTTTGCCTGCCAAAGTTTAGCACTGCAATACACCCCCAATAAGATGGGAGCTAGTTATCTGCATGACTAAGTGCTAATGTCTCTCCAGGCCCATTCTTAGGCAGTAGATTTCACATCTCTCTCTCTCTCTCGACCAGCTGAGGAGACAGTTCTCTCTGGGTAGAAGGCCCAGAGCCTGCTATTTTGGTAAATCTATCAGTGCGTTCCAGTTGTTAATGGCCTTCATTTGACTTCCACTGAAAGCACTGGGCACTTCTTGGGGAACAACCAACAGTGTCACTGATCACGCATTCATACATTAATGAAACCTTTATTCGGAATGGGAGCCTCTGGAGGTCCTATTGTCTTTCAAGATGAGATATCTTGGCTTCTGCCTGCAGGTACAGGTGGTTGAGAGCATTAGTGGATAAGCATCTTCCCTGCAGTTTAATCTGCATGAATGGTCCCATTAACCCTCTTCACCTCCTCCCTTCAAGTTCCTAAAATAGAGAAATTCACATGGAGAAACTGGCAGTAATAAACTGGGGCAGAAATAATGAACAAAATGGGTTTGTGAGAACCTAAATGCAAGCAGAGAGAAAATAAATCAACAGGAACTATCGAGAAATGATTGAAGAAGGGCCTACTCAATTTATTGATTTGGTCTCTTTGAATCAGCAACAGCCCCTGTTGGCTCATTACCACCGTGAGCATCTTTCAGATCAAAATATTGCACACACAATCTGATACACAAGATGGCAAAGTTTTCCAAATAACTGCTAAAATGAAGCTTCTACCAGTTTGAGGCAGGCACGTAGCTGTAGTGCACAATGGGTGGCTTTTCAGCTGAATGGATTTACAGGGGTTGAATGGGCAGCCAGAAGTGAAAAATTCAGGCGTGGGTATTGGGGATTGAGCTGCCAAACAATAGGAGTCTCTGATTAATGTAAAATGTAAGTATAACTGAAGATGTAGCAGTATGACTCAAAAAGAGGTCTTCTACAATGGGTCAGCTTGTGTCTTAAAGAAGTGTATGCTTGAACTGTTACCTCTTGCCCTCCCCTTCCCCCTCCATGCTCTTTGCATTTTGTTTTTGAAAATGATATAAAAATGGTTAGACCCCGGCCATTCTGAGTAAAATGTCTTGTGTGTATATCTCTTCCTGTTGCTGTCACAAAAGCCCTTGGCCTGGGGCTCATCAGGCTACATAGATAGATTTTGGCTGCTTTGCCTTCAATGGCCCCATCAAAGCCCATTGACATAGAGCCGCTGAATTTTTTTGGAAGCGCTTGCATTTAACAGCGAGTTATGCTGCAGCCAATCATTGCAATGTCTGTTTGATCAGGACCTGTTTGTCAATGCATCTGGATGGGGCCTCAAACAGAAGAAGCTTATAGAAAAGTTGGCCGTGAGCCCGGCCCTGACTGAAAGTGATTTTTCATTCATTTACTACTTGCATTTGCAGAACTGAGAAAACGACCAGTTCCAAGCGAGATCAATGGCATCTGATCTTTTACTGATGTCTGATTGAAGTGATGCTGTGTGTATAGAGAATACACGACAGGGAGCACTGAATTTTAAAAAATAAACCACCGACTAATGTCTTGCTGCCTGACTTATTTTGTCTGCATTACATGCACTCAGAAATATTTCCCATTTGTATGAATGCACAGGGTGACCATACCAAAAACAGGCCATACTAAACATAACGTGAGCAAACAACTTCGAATCAAAGAAAAATGTTAAAAATGAGAATTTCCCTTCACATATTGCTGCAAGAACAGAATAGCTCATTTATGAAGAACCAATGCTGTTTAACAATTTCCTGAAGCTGTGAATATTTACCAAACATGATTGATTTGAAATTCACAGTCAATTTGGGTCAGCATTGAGGGCCATAGGAGAAAGTGCACAGCCAGAAACTTTACATCAAGACCACTTTGAACAGCATGATTAAGACAGATAAACTACTTACAATTATGAAGCGGACATAAGAGGTTTGAATGAAATCTAACTTGCTCTTTCTATTAAATTTTGTAAATTACATCTTATTTACAGTGATCCTTGGCTACAAAGGAAGTTTTATATTAAATAAATGAACCTTTTATCACAATGGTAGGCCTTATTTATCTGTCAGATATTTTTCATTTTAAAAATCGAGGAGTATAGGAAGTCAGGCGACTCAGCTTCCTGAGCTACTATCCAACTGGATCATAGATGCATTTACCTTGTTTCTCATTCCCTCCCTTCTTAACTAATTGATTAACATTTCCAAATTTCCAAACCAAAAACCGATTTCCAATTCCTGCAAGCTTTAGCTTATTTTTAACAGGCATTATGATTACCTTATGAGGAAAGTCTCAATAGGCGACAGCTATACTGTCTGGGGTTTAGAAGAATCAAAGATGATGTAATTGAAACATATAAGTTCCTGAAGATGCACGTCAAAAGGATGTTTTGACTTGTGGGCAAATCTAGAACCAGGGGGTCATAATTTAAAAATAAGGGGATGCCTATTTAAAACAGAGATGAGAAAACATTTTTTTCTATCAGACGGATGTGAGTCTTTGGAATTCCCTTCCTTAAAAGGTAACAGATGCAGAATCTTTAAGCATTTTTTAAGAAAAGATACATAGTTTCTTGATGAAAGATTTATCGGGAATATACAGGAATGTTGAGTTAAGGTGAAAATCAGGTCAGCGATGATATTATTGAATGACAGAGCAGGCTCAAAGGACCGGTAACCCAGTCTTGTTCATGTTCATATTTATTGGCTATGTGTGGAATCACAAATCTGTCTGCATCATTTTAATCCTTCCTTACAGACTACGCACCAAAACAAGTTTGGAATGAAGCAGTATTGAACAAACCTCCAGCTGGCACACATAAGGCTGCATTTCATCCAAGAAAGCCAATGTTAGAATCTGCAGAGAAACATCGAGTTGGGGGAAGGGTGTGAGAAAACGTTGGCTTTACAGTAAATGTAATTGAGATCGCTACCTCAGACCCTTGATACCAGTCAGAGGATTTAGGTTTTACCTGGACTCTGGCCAAACAGATTAGATCGATTGCTGCAAGAATCCCGAAAACCTTCATGCATCCCAGATTAACAAACAAGGCAGATTTTTAAAAACATTTTTCATGAGATGCGAGTATCATTGGCTAAGACACCATTTGGTGGCCATCCCTAATGGCCCCTGAATAAGATGGTGGTGAGCCACTTTCTTGAACTGCTGCCATCCATCTGGCGGAGGTTAACACCACAGTGGTGTTACAAAGATAACTCCAGGATTTTGACCCAGTGACAGTAAAGGAACAGCAAGATAATTCCAATGCCGAATGCTGTGTGACTCGGAGAGGAAACTGCAAGCAGTGGTGTTTCCATTGCATTTACTAACCATGTCCTTCTAGTTGGTAGCAGTCACAGTTTTGGAAGATGCTGTCAAAGTAGCCTCAGTGAATTACTGCCATGCACCTTGTAGATGGTACACACTGTTGCTACTGTGTGCCTGTGAAGGAAGAACAGAATATGTAGGGAGGTGAATGGGATGCCATTCACACAAACTGCTTTATCTTGGATGGTGTTGAGCTCCTTGAGTATTATTAGAGCTACACTCATTTGGGCAAAGGGAAAGCATTTGGGGAAGAATATAGTGTTATTATCGATGGAATTGTAATTCCAATACCTAGATAATACTCTGAAGTCTAGAAGATGGAATTTGAATTGCAAAACTCTGGAATTAAAACTTACCTTGTCGATTATTTTAAATACTCATCTGGCTCACTACTGCTTTAAGGGAAGGAAAACATCTGTCCTCACCTGCTCTGGCCTACATGTGACTCCAGACCAACAGCACTGTAGTTGACTCTGTGGTTGTACTTTGAAATGGCCTAGGAAGCTACTCAGTCATAGTAAATCTCCAAAAAGCCTCTTAAAAGAATGGAGCACTTGGCACCCCAATCTGGGTACTGGAAATGCCAACCGCAAACGAAGTCCTTCCAGCCCTGTGAAACTTTCCTGGGGGAGTGCTGTCTCACAGAGTTGTCAATCAACAACCCGACATAGCCATACTCACAAATAGAACCTTTCAGACCATGACCCAGTGGTGTACAGTCAAAAGGGAAGTGCCTGCTCATCAACATCTCCAAAGTCAATGAAATAGCAATAGATTACAACTTGAACATGGAACATGCACAAGAGTTTAGAAGGATGACAGGGGATTTGATTGAAACATATAAAGCAGGGCTGGACAGACCAGATGCAGGGAGGACATTTTTCCTGGTTGGAGAATCTAGAACCAGGGTCACATTCTCAAGATATGAGAGAGACTAGTTAGGACTGAACACAGAATGAAGAACAGGACACCACTGGAACAGACCCTTCTGTGCCACCCATGATGCCATTCTAAACTAATCCCACCTGACTGCACATGGCCCACATCCCTTACTTCCTGCCTTTTCATGTGTCAGTCTAAATAACTTTTAAACTTTTCTATCATATCTGTTTCTACTGCCTTCCTTGGCAGTGCTTTCCAGGCACCAACCACCCTCTGTGTAAAAAATCATGCCTTGCCTATCTTCTTTTAACTTTCCCCTTCTCATGTTAAACTTATGCCCCTAGCATTTGAAATTTCACCCTGGAATAAAGACTCCAAACATCCACACTATGTATTGCCTCTTGTAATTTTATATACTTCTATCGGGTTGCCCCTCAGTCTCTGACACTCTAGCAAGAACGATCCAAGTTTTTCAATCTCTCCTTATAGCTAATATACTCCAGTCCAGGAAACATCCAGGTCAACTTCCTTTGCACCTGTTCCAAAGCCTCCACTTCTTTCTTATAGTGTAGGGACTAGAACTGCATGCAGTACTTCAAACATGGCCTAACTAATGTCTTATACAGCTGCAACATGACTTGCCAGCTTTTATGCTCAATGTCCAGACCGATGAAGGCAAGCATGACATATGCCTTCTTTCGTCCCTTATTCACTTAGCATTGCCTCCTTTCTGAAGCCATGGACTTACAGTCCAAAATTCCTCTGTATATCAATGGTCCTAAAGGTTCTGCCATTTACTGTATACTTTCATCTTACATATGACCTCCAAAAATGTATCATCTCACTCTTGTCTGGGTTAAACTCCACCTGCCATTTCTCCACTCAACTTTCCAATTAGTCCATATCCTAATGTATTGTTTGTCAACTTTCCTCAATATCCATGACTCCACCAATTCTTGTAATGTGAGATGAGGAAAGATTTATTGTCTCCCAGGGTAGTGAACACATGGAATTCTCAGGTCTCTATGGAATGGCCTCCTCCTTTTCCTAGTTTTTTTTTTATGAAACATACCAATTACCAACCAACACAACCATTCCCCCTCCCAATCCACTGATGAATAAGTACTCCTCAATCAAATGGAGGAAACACAGAATGTAATCTGGGTGGGGGACTTCAAGCTCAATAACCAAGAGTGGTTTGGCAGCCGTATGACTGATCGATCTGGTTGAGTCTTAAGGGACATAGCTGCTAGATGGGATCTGCAGCAAGTGGTGAGGGAACCAACAAGAGGAAAAAATATACTTGATCTCATCCTCATCAGTCGACCTGCTGGAGGTCTATCCATCCATGGGGTTGATATTGGGTTCAATACGAGTGAAAACAATGGCATCCTTTGGAAATGCTAAATCCCATCTTCACATTGAGGATGCCTTCCATCATGGAAATATCATCAAGTGAAATTGATTAAATTTCAAACAGTTCTGGGAACTCAAAACTGGGCATCCATGAGGTGCTGTGGGCCATCAAAAGCAGAATCATACTCCAACACAAACTGAAACTTCATAGCCCAGCATACTCCATTCAACCATTACCATCAAGCCAGGGGATCAACCCTGGTTCAATGGAGAGTGCAGGAGAGCATGCAAAAGCAGCATGAGGCATACCTGAAAATGAGATGTCAACCTGCTAAGCTACAAAACAGAACGACGTGCATGCTAAACAGCAAAAGCAACAAGTGATAGACAGAGGCAAGCAATCACACAGCCAACAGATCAAATCAAAGTTCTGCAGTCCTTTCACACCCAGTGGTGGTGGACAATTAAACAATTCACCAGAGGACAAGGCACCACAAATATCTCCATCCTCAAAAATGGAAGAGCCCAGTATATCACCATTCCTGAAGAAGGGCTGATGCCCAAAACGTCGATTCTCCTGTTCCTTGGATGCTGCCTGACCTGCTGTGCTTTTCCAGCAACACATTTTCAGCTCTGATCTCCAGAATCTTCAGTCCTCACTTTCTCCCAGCATATCAGTGCAAAAAACAAGGCTGAAGCGTTCACAACATCTTCAGACAGAAGATCCATCTTGGCTAATTCCAGATCCCCAACATCACAGATGCCAACCTTCAGACAATTTGATTCACTCCACTCAATATCAAGAAAAAGTTGGAGGCACTAGATACTGCAAAGACTTTTGGCCTTGACAACATTCTAGCAATATTACTGAGGACTTGTGCTCTAGAACCTGCACCTCCCATAGCCAAGCTGTTCCAGCACAGTTAAAACACTGGCATCTACCCAGCAATGTGGAAAATTGACCAAGTATATCCTGTACACAAAAAGCAGGACAAATGTACCCTGGCCAGCTATCACCCAGTCAGTCCACTCTCAATCATCAGTAAAGTGATGGATGGTGTCATCAATAATGCTAGTGAGTTTTGAGAAGACTTGTTGCTCATGTTGAGGTTCTGGATGTAATTTTTTCACAGAGCTGGAAAGTTCTTTTCCAGACATTTCGTCACCATACAAAGTAACATCATCAGTGAACCTCTGGTAAAGCACTGGTGTTATGACCCGCTTTCTATGTATGTGTTTAGGTTTCCTTGGGTTGGTGGTGTCATTTCCTGTGGTAGTGTCATTCCTTGTGATGATATAATTTTCTGTTCTTTTTCCCAGAGGCTGGAAATTAGGGTCCAAGTTGATGTGTTTGTTGATAGCGTTCCAGTTGGAATGCCATGCTTCTAGGAATTCTCGTGTATGTCTCTGTTTGTCTTGTCCTAGGATGGATGTGTTGTGCCAATTGATGTGGTGTCCTTCCTCATCTGTATGTAAAGATACTATTGAGAGTGGTCATGTCTTTTTGTGGCTAATTGACGTTCATGTATCCTGATGGCTAGTTTTCTGCCTGTTTGTCTAATGTAGTGTTTGTTACAGTTCTTGCAAGATATTTTGTAAATGACACTCATTTTGCTTGTTGGCTGTTTAGGGTCTTTTAAGTTAATTAGCTGCTGTTTTAATGTGTTGGTGAGTTTGTGGGCTACCATGATGCCAAGAGGACTGAGTAGTCTGGCAGTCATTACTGAGATGTCTTTAATGTAGGGGAGGGTGGCTAGGGTTTCTGGATGTGTTTTTCTGCTTGTTTGGGTTTGTTGCTGAAAAAACAGCTGACTGTGTTCATTAGGTACCCGTTCCTTTTGAATACACCGTGTAGGTGATTTTCCTTTGTTCGTCACAGATCCTCTGTGCTGCAGTGTGTAGTGGCTCATTGAAATAATGTTCTAATGCAGCTTCGTTTGTGGGTTTTGGGATGATTGCTTCTGTAGTTCAGTATTTGGTTTGTATGCATTGTTTTCTTGTAGATGCTGGTTTGAAGTTCCCCATTGACTGTTAACTCTACTGCGACATCTAGGAACAGTAGTTTGTTGTTGTTTTCCTCATCTTTTGTGAATTTTATGCCAGTGAGGATATTATTGATGGTCTTGAAGATTTCCTCTAATTTGTTTCGATTAGTGATGACAAAAGTGTCATCTGTGTAGTGGACCCAAAGTTTGGGTTGAAATGGTTGGCAGAGCTGTTTGTTTGAGTGTCTGCGTTACTGCCTCTGCTAAGAACCCTGATATTGGAGATCCCATGGGTGTTCTGTTGGTTTGCCTGTCGGTTTTGTTATTGACAGTGAAGTGGGTGGTAAGGCATAGGTCCACTAACTTGACAATGTTGTCTTTGCTGATGAGGTTGGTGGTGTTTGGTGTATGTATCTTTGGTTCTTCTAATAGTGTAGTCAACAACAGATTTCTCAGCAACAAACCCAAACAAGCAGATAAAACACGTCCAGAAACCCTAGCCACCAGTAAGGAATGCAGTAGAAGTTTTCCCACTTGCTTGGATGAGTGCAATTCCAACAGCACTCAAGAAACTTGATACCATCCAGGACAAAATAGCCTGCTGATTATCACTACATCCGGAAACATTCACCACCAAGCACTATATGCAAAACACAAAGCAGAACTTTGCAGAGGCTCCTTAAACAGCACTTTCCAAACTCATGACTACTGCCATCTAGAAAGATAAGCACAGCAGGTACATTGGAGCACTACCAACTTCCAAGTTCCTCTCCAAGTCATATACATTGCTGATCACCACTCTTTCATTATTATTGGGTCAAAATCCTGGAATTCTCTCCCCAAAGGCATTGTTGGTCCACCTATAGCACATGGACCACAGTGATTCAAGGAGACAGCTCATCACCACCACCACCTTCCCAAGGGCAATTGAGGTTCAGCAATAAATGCTAGCCAGTGAGCGACAATTACATCCCTGAATGAATAAAAAAAGTAACATTATAACTTATGAAAAAGGCATTACGGCAAACAAATTGATTTTTGTGCGTGCAGCTTACAGGTCCAGTCGCAGATCACTGAGGCAGCATCACAACATTGTGTGAACTCAGTGCATTGTGTGCTTAAGGTAAAATCTCTTCGCATACAACAGGAGCCATTTTTTGTATCCTAATCATCACTTTAGATGACAATAACTAACAGGTTGAGGAAGTCAGCTTTTGATGAAAAGTCACATTTCTTTAATTCGAATAAAATTTCTTGTCCAGTGAATTCATTTCTATATTTAAGTTAAACCAACCCCATTATTTGTCCCTTTGCTTTAAAACACTAGCAAAACGTCAGAGTGAAGAATGACGACATGATCATCTTGTTTCTCAAGGGCTGAACTGATTCATTTGCTTTTATGTCTTTGTAGTCTTGCCTCAACATGCTTCTGGAAAATTCTTAGTATGACTTCAGTTTTGAGGTTTTTGCTTTTTGCTCTAAGGAGTCACGCATGGGTTTTAGAAAATTTTCCTCATGTAGACATGGGCAGAATTTGTTTATGTTTGTTGCCAGGAATCGACCCTCACCAAAATCTGGAATTATTCATTTCTTATTTTATCTTGATCATTAACAGATGATGTGTGTTTATGTATCAATCCCAAAATACAACATAGTAATTAGAGTTTGATATATAAAGATGCCATTTTGGTAACTTGCCTTTGCTTTCAATTACTTTATGGAACAATAGATATTCTGCCAAAGGTTTCCTTTTTTAAAAATTTTGTACCCAATGCTCCTATTCCAATAGGAGGGAGTTTTGTTCTCTTCCTGCTCCTTAACTTATTTTTATTGCAATGTGTCAATTTAAAGGTGAGGCAGAAGCAAAAACATAACATTCTTTCATCTTTTAAAATTGAAAAATACAAGGACAAATACAATTTCAGAATATCACCAAGACAGAATCATAGAATGATACTTGGCAGACAGCATAGAAGGTGGATATTCAGCCTGCTATGTCTGTACTAACTCTCTGTAAGTCCTTCTCAGTTAATTTTATTTGCCTACCTTTTCCATGCAACTATGCAAGTGTTTAGGTGTTTCCAGTTCTACTCTTAAATCAGCATTAAACGCAAATAATGCTCAGGAAAGAAATGAAATACGCTATTAATATGCCTCCTGTCTTGTCATGGTCAGGTGACCTCTTTAATGAGGCACTGACTGGCGACCTTCAACTTCAAGCCAGTTTTCAATAACGACACAGCGCAAGCAACATAGTACTGAGTTGAACACTGAATGTGTTGAAGACCTCTATATAAACATAGTGACCAACTGAGAAACACAAGCATGTTCAGAGTTGTGGAGGCTGCTACACACCAGTGGAAAGGAACAGAGAAGCAAGCCACACCTGAAACGTTGGGTAAGACACAACAATCACTGCAGTTTCGCCCATCCCAGCACTGGTCAAAACAAAAGGTGATTTAAAAGGAAACTGGCAGTTTTTCTACACGCAGTGGCACAAATTCTGATGGGGGTATGTATCTTACAGCCAGATTTTTAATAAGGGCACATTAGGGCAAGATAACACCAAACTGGACACCAAACACACTTATAATGAAATGCAGGACCTTGAGATGACTAAAGCGGATGAGTAGAGGAGGGTTTTACTTTACTGTCTCAAATCGCACATGTCATATTGGCATCAATCCATCATTGGCGAAGACAAAAGTGCCTGGCATGTTTGTCAATTCTAAATTAAGCATTGTCTGTCAGGGCTACAGAGGCTGATTCATAAGGGGAAATTAATTCTGCAGCTGACATAAATGATCAGCATTGACCCAATGGTCACTTCTCGCTGGCTCTCTTTTACACCACCCAATCATTCACTTTATTCTGAGCTGTCTCTACATTGTTCCGAGGTAAAAACAAGGATGGCAGATGCTGGAAACCAGATTCTAGATTAGAGTGGTGCTGGAAAAGCACAGCAGTTCAGGCAGCATCCAAGGAGCAGGAAAATCGACGTTTCGGGCAAAAGCCCTTCATCAGGAATACAGGCAGAGTGCCTGCAGGGTGGAGAGATAAATGAGAGGAGGGTGGGGTGGGGAGAAAGTAGCACAGAGTACAATAGGTGAATGGGGCTGGGGATGGAGGTGATTGGTCGGAGAGGAGGGTGGGGGAAGGTAGCAAAGAGTACAGTGGGTGAATGGGGGTGGGGATGAAGGTGATAGTTCAGAGAGGAGGGCATCTTCAACCACGTGAGAAGGGAAATTGTGATCTCTAAAGAAGGAGGCCATCTGGTGTGTTCTGTGGTGGAAGATGCCCTCCAATGCATCTCGTCCACATCCTGCACCTCTGCCCTCAGACCCCACCCCTCCAACCGTAACAAGGACAGAACTCCCCGGTGCTCACCTTCTACCCGACCAACCTTCGCATAAAACAAATCATCCGCCAACATTTCCGCCACCTCCAAACGGACCCCACCACCAGGGATATATTTCCCTCCCCACCCCTTTCCACCTACCGCAAAGACCACTCCCTCCGTGACTACCTGATCAGGTCCACGCCCCCCCCAACAACCCACCCTCCCATCCTAGCACCTTCCCCTGCCACTGCAGGAATTGCAAAACCTGTGCCCACACCTCCTCCCTCACCTCCATCCAAGGCCCCAAAGTAACCTTCCACATCCATCAAAGTTTTACCTGCACAGCCACCAATATCATTTCTTGTATCCGTTGCTCCCGATGTGGTCTCCTCTACATTGGGGAGACTGGACACCTCCTAGCAGAGCACTTTAGAGAACATCTCTGGCACACCCACACCAATCAACCACACCGCCCTGTGGCCCAACATTTCAACTCCCCATCCCACTCAGCCAAGGACATGGAGGTCCTGGGCCTCCTTCACTGCCGCTCCCTCACCACCCGACGCCTGGAGGAAGAACGCCTCATCTTTCGCCTTGGAACACTTCAACCCCAGGGCATCAATGTGGACTTCATTAGTTTCCTCATTTCCCCTTCCCCCACCTCACCCCAGTTCCAAACGTCCAGCTCAGCACTGTCCCCATGACTTGTCCTACCTGCCTATCTTCCTTTCCACCGATCCACTCCACCCTCCTCTCTGACCTATCACCTTCATCCCCACCCCCATTCACCCATTGTACTCTTTGCTATCTTCCCCCAACCTCCTCTCTGATCTATCACCTCCATCTCCACCCCCATTCACCTATTGTACTCTATGCTACTTTCTCCCCACCCCCACGCTCCTCTCATTTATCTCTCCACCCTGCAGGCACTATGCCTCTATTCCTGATGAAGGGCCTTTGTCCAAAACGTCAATTTTCCTGCTCCTCGGATGCTGCCTGAACTGCTGTGCTTTTCCAGCACCACTCTAATCTAAAATCCACATTGTTCCTGACTGCTCACTTCCAGGCACAGTGGCAAGGATTTTCTACATGCCCATTCCAATCCCAGTCAAACCTGAAATCTTTCTTGGAAACATCTTTGGAAGACAGTCTTGGGGACAGGTTACTTATATTGTTATACAAGGCTGTTAATGACTTCCAGACAGAGGTTGCCAATGGAGCCAAAACTACATCATGAGCCAAAACTGAACGTCGGTCCAACACCTTGCAGAGCCAGGAGAACAAGCCTACAAGTTGTTACAAGTGAACTTCAGTATGGGATACCAGCACAGCATCTCAGTAAACAGCAACTCACAGAGTAGAACATTATACCCTCTGGTCTTGCTACATTGAACAGCTTGCCATCACCCTCAATGACTTGTCAAAGGCTTACAACAGCAGCGTGGAGTTTAAAGAGTGTTCCTCTGCAAGTTGAAAGCCTTGCAGGGGTCTCTGAAAGCAATGTAATGCAGTCTGTGCGAAAAGATTACCCAAATTTTAGGACGTCAAAGGGTGACTTGATCAAAGTTTTAAAGATATTAAGGGGAAAAGGACAGGAGAGGGAAGATATTTCTGCTAATAGGGGAGTCTAGAACTCAGGGACAAGGACTAAAAACTAGAGCTAGATGTATTAGGAATTAAATTATGGAGCACTTCTACATGAAAAGATGATAGATGTTTGAGGCTTTCTTCAAAAACAATTCATTTTAAATCTGAGATTGTTTTTATAATTAATCAAAATTATTATTACTAGTCCACCAATCCAGAGAGCCTCGTAATGATCTGGGGACCCAGTTTCGAATCCTGCCATGGCAGATGGTGGAATTTGGATTCAATTAAAAATCTGGAATTAATAATCCAATGATGACCATGAAACCAGTGCTTATTGCCAGGAAAATCTCATCTGGTTCATTAAAGTAATTCAAGGAAGGAAATCTGCCATCTTTACCTGATCTGGCCTACAAGTGACTCCAGACCCACAACTGCCCTCTGGGCAATTAGGAATGGACAATAAAAGCTGGCCTAGCCAGTGATGCCCTCATTCTATGAATGAATAAAAAAATTAGGGTTTATGAGAAAAAGTATATAGATCCACCATGTCATCATTAATAAAACAGGATTGTTGGACTAAATGGTCTATTCCTGGTCCATGTTTCTCTTGTATATGCATTCACCTTTTTTGCCAAAGTAATTAAAAAATACTCTCAGTACTCAGACCTTCGTGCATTGCAATGCACTTTCCTGAGCTCCAAATCCTTGTAGTAACATAGAAGATCATTGTGAATGGAATATAAGAGGAAGAAGAAAGGGATGTGAAGTATGAAGGGATAAATTTTAATGATACACCATGCTGATGTAATATTTACTTAAGAGAGAAGCAAATAAGAAGCCATGCCTGTTTCAAGGCCTGTTGTGGTTGGACTTACAAATGTCTATGGGTTTCAACTAACCTTAAAGGAGGTTTGAGTAAAATAAGATGAGAGGAAAGATCAACTGTTAGATGTTCATATTCTGTCTAAAGTAAGGGGGTGAATTACATTAAAGAAGTTACAACTGGACTGTTTCCAATAAAGCCTTTAGTCATTCAGTTTAGTGAATTTTTGCAAATGTTAGTGACTCGCATGGTATACAATGATTTAACATGTCTGAAATTCCACTCTCTTGTTTTAGCAGAGGTGTCAATCTATGAAAACCTTGATTTGGAGGAGCCGGTGTTGGACTGGGGTGAACAAAGTTAAAAATCACACAATGCCAGGTCATAGTCCAACAGGTTTATCTGGAGGCATTAGTTTTTAAAGTGCTGCTTCTTCATCAGCCTGATGATTTTATTTTTCACCAGGACACCGTTACATGCTACCCAAATCAGAGGCTGAGAATTCTGCATGGAGTAACTCATTTCCTGACTCACAGGAATCCAGGAACAGTATTAAGCCATTCAGTACATCGAGCCTGCTCCACCATTTAATAGGCTCATGATCAGTACAGTGCTCAGCAGTTAGCACTGCTGCCTGACATCACCAGGGACTGGGGTTCAATTCCAAGCTCAGATGATTGTCTGTGTGGAGTTTGAACATGCCCCCTGTGTCTGCAAGAGGGTGCTCCTGTTTCATCCCACAATATAACAGTGTCCAGGTTAGGTGGATTGGTCATGTTAAATTGTCCTGTAGTGTGCAGGCTAGGTGGATTAGTCATGTATTATGGTGGGTGGGATGCTCCTCAGATGGTCAGTGCAAACTTGATTGGCCAAATGGCCTCTATCTCCACCATACGGTTTCTAATAAAACTCCTCAATGCCTTTTGTTCCTGTTATCCTTTACACTATTTTAACCAAAAATTTATCAGCCCCTACTTTAAAATACACAAAGTCTAAGCTTCCACAGCACTCTGGGGTAAATAATTCCAAAGATTGAATAAAAAAGAAATTCTCTTCATCTCAGACCACCAAATGCCATCCACCATTAACCAGGGGTAACATCCTTCCTGCATCAACCCTGTCTAATCCTTTAAGTATTCCGAGACAAGTATAAATAGAAATTTCTGGAGAAGCTCAGCAGGTCCAGCAATATCTGTGGAAAGCAACAGTTAACACTTCAAGGGTTACTAGACTCAATATGTTATTGCTGTTTCACAGATACTATCAGAACTGCTGAGTTTCTCCAGCAATTTCTCTTTTTATTTGTTTCAGATTTCCAACATCCACAGTTCTTTTCTTTACTTTGTCTTGAAGTATTTTGTAGGTTTCGATGAGATCACCTCTCATTCTTTGACATCTAGAGAATATACTCCCAGTTTGCTGAGTTTTTCTTCATGTGCAGTCCTGTCATTGAAGAACATTGGTGAACCTTAGTTACACTCCCTACATGGCAATATTTTTCCTGAGCTAAGGAGACCAAAACTGCCCACAGTACTACAAGCGTGCTCTAACTGACCTCTTATCCTATCAAAGGAAAACTTCAAATTCTGTTGCAATGAAGCCCCACATTTCATTAAACTTCCTAATAGTTTGCTGCACCTGCATGTTGGTTTTCAATGACTTATCAACAAGGACACCTTTTATATATCTACACTTTCCAATCTCTTATTAAAGAAATAGTCTACACATCTCTTTTTCCTATCTATGTGGATAACCTCACATTTTTGCACATTATATTCCCTCCGTTATGGCCTCGTCATCAAGCTTGTCCAAATCCTCCTTAAAATGTTTTATATCTTCCTCACAAGACACATTCCTGCTTAGCTTTGTGCCATCTGCATTGTACCCAAGTCATGGTGAACAGCTGGGTCCAAGTACTGATCCTTGTGGTACCCCACTAGCCACAGCCTGTCAGTGTGAGAAAGACCTATTGGTTCATACTGTCTGTTTCCTGTCTATTAGCAAATCATTAATCTGTGTCAATACATCACCTCCTATTCCATGTGTTTTAATTATGCTAACCAACCTCCTGGGGACTTTATCAAAAACTTCTGAAAATTCAAATGTATCCCTTCCATTAACTTCCCTTTATCAATTTATTTTGCAGCTTCCTTAAAAAATTCCAAATATTTTGGCAAACACGACCTGCCTTTATAAATCTATGCTATCTCCAATCAGGCCATTTTTATTGAACTGTCCATTCATCACCAACTTTCTCATAGATTGTGTCATTTTCACCATTATTTTTTATATAGAATCCCTACAGTGTGGAAACAGGGAGTTCATCCCAACAAGTCCACACCAACCCTCCGAAGAGTAATCCACCCAGACCCATTACCCCACTCCATTATACTATATTTACCCCGAATAATGAGTCTAGCCTACACATCCCTGAACACTATGGGCAATTTAGCCTGTTCAATTCACCTAACTTGCACACCTTTGGATTGTCGGGGGAAACCAGAGCACCCGGAGGAAATCCACACAGACACGGGGAGAATGTGCAATCTCCACACAGTCACCCGAAGCTGGAATGGAACCTGGGTCCCTGGTACTGTGAGGCAACAGTGCTAACCACTGAGCCACCATGCCACCCTATTGATGCAAGACTAAAAAGTAGCAAAGCCCTGTAGATGCTGTCGATCTGAAGCAAAAAATAGAAATTGGAGAAACTCAGCAAGCCTGGCAGCATCTAGAACATAGAACATAGAACAATACAGCACAGAACACGCCCTTTGGCCCACGATGTTGTGTCGAACATTTGTTCTAGCTTAAGCACCTATCCATGTACCTATCCAATTGCCGCTTAAAGGTCACCAATGATGCTGACTTTGCCACTCCCACAGGCAGCGCATTCCATGCCCCCACCACTCTCTGGGTAAAGAACCTACCCCTGACATCCCCCCCTATACCTTCCACCCTTCACCTTAAATTTATGTCCCCTTGTAACACTCTGTTGTACCTGGGGAAAAAGTCTCTGACTGTCTATTCTATCTATTCCTCTGATCATCTTATAAACCTCTATCAAGTCACCCCTCATCCTTTGCCGTTCCAATGAGTAAAGGCCGAGCACTCTTGACCTATCCTCGTATGACCTATTCTCCATTCCAGGCAACATCCTGGTAAATCTCCTCTGCACTCTCTCCAACGCTTCCACATCTTTCCTAGAGTGAGGCGACCAGAACTGCACACAGTACTCCAAATGTGGCCTTACCAAGGTCCTGTACAACTGCAACATCACCTCACAACTCTTGAATTAAATCCCTCTGCTAATGAACGCTAATACACCATAGGCCTTCTTACAAGCTCTATCCACCGGAGTGGCAACTTTCAAAGAGCTATGAACATAGACCCCAAGATCCCTCTGCTCCTCCACCTTACTAAGAACCCTACTGTTAACCCTGTATTCCTCATTCTTATTTGTCCTTCCAAAATGGATAACCTCACACTTGACAGGGTTGAACTCCATCTGCCACTCCTCGGCCCAGCTCTGCATCAAATCTAAGTCCCTTTGCAGCCGACAACAGCCCTCCTCACTATCCACAACTCCACCAATCTTCATATCGTCTGCAAATTTACTGACCCACCCTTCAACTCACTCTTCCAAGTCATTAATAAAAATTACAAACACCAGAGGACCCAGAACTGATCCCTGCGGAACTTGTAAGAAGGCCTATGGAGTATTATCGTTCATTAGCAGAGGGATTGAATTCAAGAGTCGTGAGGTGATGTTGCAGCTGTACAGGACTTTGGTTAGGCCACATTTGGAGTACTGTGTGCAGTTCTGGTCGCCTCACTTTAGGAAAGATGTGGAAGCTTTGGAGAGGGTGCAGAGAAGATTTACCAGGATGTTGCCTGGAATGGAGAGTAGGTCGTACGAGGATAGGTTGAGAGTTCTCGGCCTTTTCTCGTTGGAACGGCGAAGGATGAGGGGTGACTTGATAGAGGTTTATAAGATGATCAGAGGAATAGATAGAGTAGACAGTCAGAAACTTTTTCCCCGGGTACAACAGAGTGTTACAAGGGGACATAAATTTAAGGTGAAGGGTGGAAGGTATAGGGGAGATGTCAGGGGTGGGTTCTTTACCCAGAGAGTGGTGGGGGCATGGAATGCGCTGCCCGTGGGAGTGGTAGAGTCAGATTCATTGGCGACCTTTAAGCGGCATTTGGATAGGTACATGGATGGGTGCTTAATCTAGGATAGAAGTTCGGCACAACATCGTGGGCCGAAGGGCCTGTTCTGTGCTGTATTGTTCTATGTTCTATGTTCTAACTCCACTTGTAACTGGGCTCCAGACTGAATATTTACTATCTACCACCACTCTCTGACTTCGACCGGTTAGCGAGTTCTCTATCCAACTGGCCAAATTTCCCACTATCCCATGCCTCCTGACTTTCCGCATAAGCCTACCATGGGGAACCTTATCAAATGCCTTACTAAAATCCATGTACACTACATCCACTGGTCTATCCTCATCCACATGCTTGGTCACCTCCTCAAAGAATTCAAAAAGACTTGTAAGGCAAGACCTACCCCTCACAAATCCGTGCTGGCTGTCCCTAATTAAGCAGTGTCTTTCCAGATACTCATAAATCCTATCCCTCAGTACCCTTTCCATTACTTTGCCTACCACCGAAGTAAGACTAACCGGCCTGTAATTCCTGGGGTTATACCTATTCCCTTTTTTGAACAGAAGCACAACATACACCACTCTCCAGTCCCCTGGTACCACTCCTGTTGACAGTGAAGACGAAAAGATCATTGCCAACGACTCTGCAATTTCCTCTCTTGCTTCCCACATAATCCTAGGATATATCCCGTCAGGCCCAGGGGACTTGTCTATCCTCAAGTTTTTCAAGATGCCCAACACATCTTCCTTCCTAACAAGTATCTCCTCTAGCTTACCAGTCCGTTTCATACTCTCCTCTTCAACAATACGGTCCCTCTCATTTGTAAATACTGAAGCAAAGTACTCATTCAAGAAAGGATCTGTGTAAGGCTGTGTAAGGCTTGTTGGCCTGTACTTCCCTGTGTTTCTTTTGTTCCTTCTTAAATAGAGGGTAACAAAGAGGGAAGCTTCCCATCTGCAAGAATTATTTCAGAATATCTAAGGAAAGATGTGCTGGCCTTGGGGACGATCCAGGAGAGGTTTACAAGAATGATTCCAGAGATGAAAGGCTTGTACAAGACAATTTTCTGATTCAGTATGTGGATGTACCTACTAGAGAAGGTGCAAAACTTGACCTACTCTTGGGAAATAAGGCAGGGCAGGTGACTGAGGTGACAGTGGGGGAGCACTTTGGGGCCAGCAATCATAATTCTATTAGATTTAAAATAATGATGGAAAATGATCGACCAGATCTAAAAGTTGAAGTTCTAAATTGGAGAAAGGCCAATTTTGACGGTATTAGGCAAGAACTTTCGAAAGCTGACTGGGGGCAGATGTTTGCAGGTAAAGGGACGGCTGGAAACTGGGAAGCCTTCAGAAATGAGATAACAAGATTCCAGAGAAAATACATTCAATTTAGGATGAAAGGAAGGGCTGGTAGATATAGGGAATGCTGGATGACTAAAGAAATTGAGGGTTTGGTTAAGAAAAAGAAGGATGTAAGGTATAGACAGGATAGAGCGAGTGAATCCTTAGAAGAGTATAAAGGAAGTAGGAGTATACTTAAGAGGGAAATCAGGAGGGCAAAAAGGGGACATGAGATAGCTTTGGCATATAGAATTAAGGAGAATCCAAGGAGTTTTTACAAATACATTAAGGACAAAAGGGTAACTAGGGAGAGAATAGAGGCCCTCAAAGATCAGCAAGGTGGCCTTTGCGTGGAGCTGCAGGAGATGGGAGAGATACTAAATGAGTATTTTACATCAGTACTTACTGTTGAAAAGGATATGGAAGATATAGCCTGTAGGGAAATAGATAGTGACATCTTAAAAAATGTCCATATTACAGAGGAGAAAGTGTTACATGAATAGAAATGGGTAAAGGTGGATAAATCCCCAGGACCTGATCAGGTGTACCCTATAGAACACTGTGGGAAGCTAGAGAGGTGATTGCTGGGTCTCTTGCTGAGATATTTGTATCATTGATAGTCACAGGTGAGATGCCGGAATACTGGAGGTTGGCTAACATGGTGCCACTGTTTAAGAAGGGTGGTAAGGACAAGCCAGGGAACTATAGACCACTGAGCCTGACGTAGGTGGTGGGCAAGTTGTTGGAGGGAATCCTGAGGAAAAGGATGTACATGTATTTGTAAAGGCAAGGACTGATTAGGGGTAGTCAACATGGCTTTGTGCGTAGGAAATTATGTCTCACAAAGTTGACTGAGTTTTTTGGGGAAGTAACAAAGAGGATTGATGAGGGCAGAGCAGTAGATATGATCAATACGGACTTCAGTAAGGCGTTCGACAAGGTTCCCCATGGGAGACTGATTAGCAAGGTTAGATTTCACAGAATACAGGGAGAACTAGCCATTTGGATACAGAACTGGCTCAAAGGTAGAAGACAGAGGGTGGTGGTGGAGGGTTGTTTTTCAGACTGGAGGCCTGTGATCAATGGAGTTCCACAAGGATCTGTGCTGGGTCCTCTACATTTTGTCATTTACATAAATGATTTGGATGCGAGCATAAGAGGTACAGTTAGTAAGTTTGCAGATGACACCAAAATTGGAGGTGTAGTGGACAGCGAAGAGGGTTACCTCAGATTACAACAGGATCTTGATCAGAATGGTCAATGGGCTGAGAAATGGCAAATGGAGTTTAATTCAGATAAATGCGAGATGCTGCATTTTGGGAAAGCAAATCTTAGCAGGACTATACACTTAATAGTAAGGTCCTAGGGAGCGTTGCTGAACAAAGAGACCTTGGAGTGCAGGTTCATAGCTCCTTGAAAGTGGAGTCGCAGGTAGATAGGATAGTGAAGAAAGCGTTTGGTATGCTTTCCTTTATTGGTTAGTGTGTTGAGTACAGGAGTTGGGAGGTCATGTTGCAGCTGTACAGGACATTGGTTAGGCCACTGTTGGAATATTGCTTGCAATTCTGGTCTCCTTCCTATTGGAGAGATGTTGTGAAACTTGAAAGGGTTCAGAAAAGATTTACAAGGATTTTGCCAGGGTTGGGGGATTTGAGCTATGGGGAGAGGCTGAACAGGCTGGGGCTGTTTTCCCTGGAGCGTCGGTGGTTGAGGGGTGACCTTATACAAAATTATGAGGGGCATGGATAGGGTAAATAGGCAAAGTCTTTTCTCTGAGTTTGGGGAGTCCAGAACTAGAGGGCATAGGTTTAGGGTGAGAGGGGAAGATATAAGAGACCTAAAGGGCAACTTTTTCACACAGAGGGTAGTATGTGTATGAAATGAGCTGCCAGATTACATGGTGGAGGCTGGTATAATTGCAACATTTAAGAGGCATTTGGATGGGTATATGAATAGGAAGGGTTTGGAGCAATATGGGCCGGGTGCTGGCAGGTGGGACTAGGTTGGGTTGGGATATCTGGTCAGCATGGACAGGTTGGACTGAAGGGTCTGCTTCCATGCTGTACATCTCTATGACTCTATATGAGGAGCAAGTGTGGTCTTTGTGTCAGTACTCAATGGAGTTTAGAAGCACGAAGGGGAGATCTCTTTGAAACTTACAGAATACTGAGAGGCCTGGATAGCATGGACATGGGGAAGGGTAGGACCCAAGGGTACAGACCCAGAGTGAAGGCATGAACCTCTAGAACTGAGATGAGGAGCACTTCCTTTGAGTGGTGAATCTGTGGAACTCATTGCAACAGAAGGGTGTGGAAGCCAAGTTGAATGTATTTAAGGCAGAAATAGTTAGCTTCTTGATTAGTACGGAGATCAAATGTTGCTGGGAGAAGGCAAGAGAATGGGATTTAGAAACATCAGCCATGATTGTATGGTGAAGCAGACTCGATGGGCTGAATGAGTTTTTTGAGGAAGTAACAAAGAGGATTGATGAGGGCAGAGCAGTAGATATGATCTATATGGATTTCAGTAAGGCGTTCGACAAGGTTCCCCATGGGAGACTGATTAGCAAGGTTAGATTTCACGGAATAATTTTATGGTCATATGGAGTGTATGGAATTTTTGAAGATGCTATCTCTAAAGCCAAGTCCTTCAACACTGTTTGATGTAAATTGTCAGGTCCTGGGATTTAACAACTTCCAGCTCCATTATTTTCTTCAGTAAATCGTACTAATATTTATTTCCTTCAGCTCTTCATTCTCCCTAGTCACTTGTACTTGTATCACTAACTATTTGAGATTTCTTTTATCTTGCTCATTGAAAACAAATATAAAATAATTATTTAGCTTCCTTGCCATTTCCTTATTCCCATTAGAAATTTGCTTGATTCCCCAAAGCCTGTCCACCATCTACAAGGCAAAAGTCAGGGGTGTGATGGAATACTCCACAACTGCCTGGATAAGCACTCAAGATACTCAACACCATCAAGGACAAAGCAGCCCAATTGACTGGCACCACATTCACCACCGTCAAAACTCTTCGACTGATGCACAGTGGCACCAGCGTCCACCATCTACATGATGCACTTCAGCAATTCATCAAGGCTACTAAACTGACCCTTCGAAACCTATAACCCGTTAAAGACAAGGACACAACACCTGCAAGTTCTCCTCCAAGCCACTTACTATCGTGACTTGGAAATACATCACTGTTCCTTCAGTGGTCATGAAGTCAAACTGCAGAAGCTTCCTCTCTAATATTATTGTGGGTGTATCTACACCCAAAGTGGTTCAAGAAGGCAGCTCATCATCACTTTCTCAAGGGTAATGGTGGAAGGGCAAGAAGTGGGAACTTAGCCATGATACCTACATCATGAAAAATAACTTTTACAAAGGTAACATGATCCACTTCACGACTCCTTTTAATTAAATTTAACAGACAGTCCCAAACATAACAAACTCAGAAATTTCTGATTTTAACAACTTCTATTTCTCTGTTGGTAAATTCCCTACTTGCTTTGGAATTTCCAAGTGAAACAGAGTTCGCAGAGTTAAACATTTATTTGTATATCTTCCATGATTAAATATGTCATGACTGTGAGTTTAAAAAGGGTGTTTCATTTAAAATTTAGATTTGGTTTAATTTAGTTGTATGCAAAAATTAGACAACATTAAATTGGGCGGCACAGTGGCTAGCACCGATTCCTCACAGTGCCAGAGACCTGGGTTCAATTCCCACCTCAAGCAACTGTCTGTGTGGAGTTTGCACATTCTCCCTGTGTCTGCATGGGTTTGCTCCAGTTTCCTCCTACAGTCCAAAAATATGCAGGTTAGGTGAATTGGCCATGCTAAATTGCCCGTAGTGTTAGGTGAAGGGTTAATGTAGGCGTCTGGGTGGATTGCTCTTCAGAGGTTGGTATGGACTTGTTGGGCCGAAGGGCCTGTTTCCACACTGTAAAGTAATCTAAATTAATTATTTAAGCCATTTTCGTTCAGCAAAGACTCATCCTTCAGGCAATGAACCAGACAAGGAGTAAAATAAATAATATTATTATGTAATAGAAAAGGGTAGGAGGAAAGAGCTAGTCTTATTGAAAATATATGACAGACTTTACAATTTTCATTGGATGATCAGCCTAAGTACAAAGGTAAGGTCACCAAAGGCATGAATCTCGATGATTAGAGGCTTTAGATGACTATTTTCTTTCCCCACAAACAGCTTAAATTTGTATTTTCATATTTTTCAATCAACCTGTTGAGTATTATGGCATATGTCCAGTACACAGGCACATCTTTGAACTGTGAAAAGCAACACACACACAGACACAGGGAGAACATGCAAATGCCACACAGACAGTCACTGGAGGCTGGGATTGAACCTGGGTCCCCAGTACTATGAGGCAGCAGTGCTAACTGCTGAGCCACCATGCCACCTAGAATCTGTTGTAAAAGAAAACTCCCAAAAATAGCCAAGTTAAGTTAAGCTATACCTTAATAAACTACAATCCGGGTCTACTTACAAAACATGACGCTTCTTACATGCCATGCAAATATAACATTCTGCTGCAGACTTGTGTCTTTAAGGCTACAAAGTTTATTTGCTAAAAAAAAGATTTAAATTTGAAACTAGTTTCCTGTGAAAACAATGAGAGAGTAATGAAGAGTGGCAGTTAGCTGTAAGTGATTGGCTGCTCTCAGGAACCAGTTGAATTTTTCTTCAAATGATCAACTCATCTGATTCCTTTCACTTTCCTTCAAACTGGCTCATGCCTGGAGCATCTGATATGTAATATTCAGAGTCTGAGAAACCAGACTTGGGAACAAGAACTTGGCTTACATAAGGGATAGACGTGGGGCTGTTCCTGCTCAGAATATAATCTAAGTTACGTCAAGGTCCATATTGTTGACAACATTGAGGAAATTATTTCCATCATGTCTAGCTTTTAGTAAAGTTATACATTACAAAGATGTGAAAACTCTTACTAAAAAGAAATAAAAGCTAATTATCTAATTGAAGTGAGACTAAAAGCTGTCTGGGGCTAATTTAGAAAGATCATTCAAAGTAATGGAAATGCATAAGTGTTGTACTACTTTACTTAAAGAGCTTTTGACTTTAGTCTGTAGAATCTGCTAACAATCAAGCACCAGAAGAAATAAAATATCTCAATGTTGCACAAAGTATTCAATTTATAACACAAAACTTCAGAGTATCCCATTCTGTCTTACAATCACCAACATACTTTTGACATAGAATTCCACAATAGGCAATCCACGCACAACAATAAAAATCTGGAATAAAAAGTTAATCTAACAGTGACCATGTAACACTGTCAGTTGTCATTGAAAGTATTATCTGGCTCACTAATATCTTTCAGGGAAGGAGATGTGCTGTCTTCATCTGGTCCAGCCTGCATGTGACTCCAGTCTCTCATCAATGTACTAATGCTTACGGATGCAGGCATCCTGTGAATACACATCTTTGAAAAACCTTGGATGAAACATTATTTTGCTCCACCATAGGGTGGTTCATAAGCTCAGGCAGCTCAGTTCATCAGGTTGGAAGGCACAGTGCATCTCTTTCCTGGCAGCCCTACCTGATGTCCATAAGATATGATAGAAAATCAGAATTAAGCCATTTGGCCCATCAAGTCAGCTTTACCATGGCTGATATGTTTCTCAATTCCATTCTCCTGCCTTCTCCCCATAAACCCCTTGAGAGACAATACAGAACCTCAGCTTGCCACCAGTGATAGGCAGGGGGCACCACCAGGCAAACCCTGGCATATATGTCTGCAGTGTAGTGGGCAGAGTTCCACTCTAACTTAATGGCCCATACTCAATGGAGATAGGAAATCACCCACAGGTCAAAGCTTGCACTGGCCTCCAGCCCCCATCCCCTCGACTCTTTTTCTGAGACCTCCCCAACTGCTCCAGTTGAGGTGAACTCATTTATCTTCAATCCAGAATCCCAGTGATGATCCTGCTGCCAACAAGTTTTCAGATTTTAACACCTTTACTGTAACAACCAAAGATTAATGTTGATAAAACATTACTTAGTTAGCCATTAATCCTCGAAACTATGGAACAGATATTCTTTAGTAGTTTCTTAACACAAACTCGGAACCGTGCTAGTTTGTATGTAATGGTGCACCCTCAGCAGAACTGTGGTTCTTAAAGGAACCAGTTCAAAGCTTTTACTCGCTTCCTGTGAGTTCACTTTTGCTGATTCATTGAGCCATAACATCCAGAGTCCTTTTTTTTAAATTGTGGTATCTGTGGATGTTACTGGCTAGGTCAGCATCTATTGCTCATCCCTAATCACTACTCTCCTGCTCCTCAGAGGCTGCCTAACCGGCTGTGCTAATCTAGCACCACACTCATTGACTCTGATCTCCAGCATCTGCAGGGTTCACTTTCTCCTCGCTAAGAGAACAACCACATTGCTGTGGTCTGGAGTCCCATGTAGACCAGACCAGGTAAGGATGGCAGTTTCTTTCCCTAAAGGACATTAGTAGACCTAAAGTAGATTGAAGGTCATCTTCAGAGAATTCCCAAACCACTTCCAGCAGCAAAGGTCATTTTGATCATTCCTCCTCTCTCCTCAGCAGGTTCAGTTTCTTTGAGCAGAGAACATATTTCCACATGCAGTGAAAGGAAAAGGATCAAAAAGAATTTGATCTCAGTACAGGAGCAAGAATATCCTAGTGAGACCACACTGCAATACAGTGCAATTTTGGTCTCCTTATCTGAGAAAGGAATAGATTATGTCCAGTAAGATCTGTATTCATGAGAGTTTGTAAGAATGAGAAACGTGTAAAATTCTGAGAGGTTTAGATGGAATGGATGCGGAGATAGTGCCTCCCTTCTCAGGAGGTTCTAGAACAAGGGGTTATAGTGTCAGGACATGGAGTAGGCCATCCAGGACTGAGATGAAGAGAAATGTCTTCACTGAATTGGGTGATGTATCTATGCAATTCTGTTCCACGAAAATTTGTGGAGGTCAAGTCACTGAATATATTTAAGCAAGTAACAGATTTCTAGACACTAAAGACATCAAGGCATATGGGGAGAGAGCAGGAATGAGGCATTGAGGTGGAGTAGCGGTTCTGATCATACTGAATGATGAAATAGGACTGATGGACTAGATGGCCTATTCCTGCCCCTGTTTTCTATGTTTCTGCATTCTGCCCGGTAGCTACCAGAGAACAATGCTTTTCCCTGCTGGTCCTAACAGCACCTCCCAGACTATCTCTTTCTGTACAGGTCTGTGAATCTGATGGCTTGGAATTCTGCCAATCTTAACTAAGGCTGCCAGCTGCTTTGGTATTTGTATACAGATGGTAAATCCATAACCTTTGCTCTCAAGAACACTTGATATGAGCCCCAGGACTTCACAACAAGCAGTTCAGATCAGTTTCTAGTCTGACAGAACTAGTAGGAGTTCACATGAATGCTGACAGACAATTAAACAACTCATTGAAGGCTGATATTCCACAAATACCATTATCCTAAATGATGGGAAACCCAGCACATCAGTGAATTATGAAGCATTCATAGCAATCCTCAACCAGATGTGCCAAGTGGACTTCCTCCAGAAGGCCTCAGCATCACAGATACCAGTCTTCAACCAATTCAATTAACTCTACCTGATATCAAGAAATGGTTGGAGGCACTGGAAATTGCAAAGACTGTGAGTCCTGAAGGCATTCTGACAATTGTATCTGCTCCCAGAGGCAAGCTGCTCTAACGTGGAAAACTGCCAAAAAGCAGGACAAATCCAATTCAACCAATTACCATCCCATCAGTCTACTGCCAATCATTAGCAATGATGGAAGGTGTCACCAACAATACCATCAAGCAGCACTTGCTCAGCCATAACCTTCTCAATGGTACCCAGTTTGGGTTCTGCCAGATCCACTCAGCTCCTGACCTCATTACAGCCCTTGTTCAGAAGAGCTGAATTCCAGAGGTGAGGTGAGAGAGAGAGTGACAGCTCTTAACATCAAAGCCACATTTGACCAAGTGTGGGTTTGAGGAGATCAAATAAAACCCAGGTCAGTGGAATTCAGGGGGAATCTCTCCACTGGCTGGAGCCATATTTAACACAAAGGAAAATGGTGAGATAATTGGAAGTAAGTCATCTTAGTTCCAGAACATCTCTGCAGGACTTTTCTCTGCATAGTGTCCTTGGCGTAATCATTGTAACCTTGGGTTCAAAGGAACATAGGACTTAGGAAGAGAAGTAAGCTATTTGATACTACAAGCCTGTTCCACCATTCAAAAAGATCATGGCTAATCTAATTGCGGTTCATCCCCACCTTCCTATCAGTACTCTATATCCATTGATTTTCCTAGCTTTCAAATATCTATCTAACTCAGCCTTGAATATATGTGGCGATCCAGACTCCACTACATTCTGGCTAAGGAGAATTCCACTGTCTATAAAAAGTCATTTGAGAAAATTTATCATCATTAGATTTGACTAAAAGCAAAACAAATTAACACTTCTCATATTATTATGATGACAGATCAATCCTCGATATACTTACAAACATCCAGAGTTTTGGATAAGATTTTTTTTTAACAAAAGCTTCAAGTCAACAATATAACTTCTAAGAATTAATTCAAATACTGCGGATATATTCCCTGCATCCACCCTGGAATGTCTTACCTTGTAGGGTGCTGAGGAAGCTGCAAAGAGAGAGACTTCAAAAATTAAAAATACAAGGCAATTATAGTTACCTCCTTTCAGCAGGAACATATCCCCTGTAGATTATATTCTAGATCATAAGCATGAATCAAAAGAAATGTTTTACATTTTACCCTTCCAGGAATTAAAAAACCATGATGAGTTAAAAACAACTGTAACAAATTCGTGTATTAAAAAGATTGCAGCTTGAGGACAGCAACTAGACATCCCTGTACTGCAGGTAAAAAGAAGATACTTTCTTGTGCTGAGTGCAGGAAGCCAGTCACCAACAAAGAGGAAAGACGACAAAGGATCTTCAGCTAACCTGCAAAGACCAGAATATCATAATTGACTTCGCAATTATCAATGTGAACGCTATCAATGTCACTCAACATAAGGACTGTGGCTTTCCACGATCTATTCTTCATAAAGAATCTGGAAACTAATCTGTAAAACTTTTACTTCACTTGGAATACCTTTTCATTCATAATCTGTGGATATGTGAGTGATGCTTCTACTTCATCATACATTCAATAAATAAATTGTTTAATAATTTCTTTAACTCAAGAAAAACTGGTTAAATTCTCTCCTTTTAGAATATAAACATTGATCTGGAATAAGGGCTTCCCCAGGGGTTATTTCCAATTAATGTTGTTGCAACCAACCTAGAAGTGGGTGAATAAAGAGGGGAAAGCAGTTGAATTGCCAGTCCTACCCCCTCCCTCAACCACATTCTCTGTGATGGCAAAAGAAATCACAATTTTATGTGTTGCTCCACACCCTTAACTCAGCCAGTTTCCCTATTGTGCTCCTAACAGTAAAGTAAGACCATTCAGCATTGCCTTACTTACCTGAAACTCAATATGGCTGAACTCCCCCTGACTTGGTTCCTGTAATATTATATGCTGTTTCTCTACTGTCCTGATAGTCTGTGACCCAGCCCCTGCTGAACTAGTTTCAATTCCTCCCACCAGCACCAGCAAACCCACCATATTGGTCCCATGTTGGTCCCATATTCACAGCACACTACATGGAAGAATTGACCATTCAGAATTTTCAGAACCAGCCCTTCCTTAAATAAAAAAAATCAACCTGTTCAGGTAGAGTACACACCTGAAATAGGTGGGACTTGACAAAAGCCTGTTGGCTCAAAGATAAGGAAACCACCACTGCACCGCAAGATCCTCATACAATCTGATGCATCACAATAACCTGTAGACCAACAAAGATCAAGGTACACCATTTTGATGTGAATTTGGATTATGTCTTAATCCCTTTGCTCATTTAAATTAAAATTGAATGAATTTCAGTGAAGTAAGGCTGGTGAAAAAGAAAGTCTAAATTCCTGCTGGGTAAAATCCTCCTCCTCAACTTTTCATCATCTATTGCTCACCCTGCTTCAGTCTTAGGTGTATGTTAATAGTAAGCACATTGACCTCATTTTGGATCAGTGTGATCAAATTGAATTCATTCCCCAGGGTGGAAGGATTTATTCAGATTCAAGTCCATTGCTTTAACCAATACTTCCTCCATGAACCCTTGCTAACTGTTCAAGTGTTCCCTATGGTCTTGGTGTAAACAAGATATACTTGCAGGATAGCCTTTCCTAGTTAGATATCTTCAGAATAAATAAAGTAAATTATTACAGGATGTTAGTTTATCTTAACTCTATATCCACTGTAAGTAACTGCATGTGTTTCTGGGTTGATTTTTATGGAACCTTGGGTTCATTCCAGATTTTATAAATGTTGTGATCTCAGCCAACTTTTGTGAGGTTTAACACTCTACTTATCTATAATCTACTCTGTATTCAAGGCCCAGCTCCAGTGAAAAGAATTACTACACTTAGATCGCAAATGAAAAAAACCATCAAATAAAATATCAATTTCATCAAGGAAACCACTTTTGGAATAAACTCTGTTTGATATACTTCCAATTACCAATCAGTTTAAGGCCCTTTACCCAGAACATTCCTGTGTTCACTATCTCTGTTTTTGAAACTGTTTATCCAGTATGAGCTTGTTTATTTTAAGGACTTTATTTGAAATTTAGTTGGTAATGATAGTTTATACCAGGCCATTTTCAGGATTGTAAATTTTACAACTCCATCTAGATTTGAAAAACGTGTGATTTTTATACTTGTCAAGAGATAGAATGCTGTGCAGTATATGGTACAGGATCATCATTAATTGCTCTTAAGTTAGTTGTTCTATCATCTCAGTTCAGACCAAAGTGCAGTTCCCATGCTTCCTCCTACCATGAACATTTTCAGTCTCCTTCCACAAGAGAATCGCCATAAACAGCTAAGAGGCTAACTCCTGTTCCAACTTAGCAATCACTTCAGCCTTGTGCCAGGTATCATGAGCAGTTTTTGTTCTCTGGTTTTATATTAAACACCTAAGAGGTGATGTAATCATAGAGAGAGTCACACAGTTTCTGCAACATGGTAAGAGGTCCTTCATGATGGCCCATTCTGAATGTGCCAGTCATTAAACATCCATCTGTATTAATCCCATTCTCCGGCATTTAGCCCATTGTCTTTTATGCTATGGTGTTTTATCTGCTCATCTAAATAGCTCTTAAATGTCTTCAGGGTTCCTTTCAGCCTTTTGGTTCCAAATGACCATAATCAATTACCATCTAATGCAGGCTTCTGGTCACAAAGACATCCTTGACCTTCACACTCTGCTTCTAGCCACTAAACCATTTTTGCATCCAATTTGGCAAATTGCTCTGGGTTCCATGGACTCTTAGTTTCTTAACTAGTCTGTCATGCAAAACCTTGTCAAAAGCCTTACTAAGTCCATCAACTGTACTTCCCTCATTGACACAGTAGTCACCTCTTCGAAAAATTCAAATTTGTTAGACATGAACTTCCCCTTGCTAAACCTTGCAGACTATCCTTGATCAATCCATGCTTCACTAAGTGGAGATTAATTATGCTCCTCAGAAATGTTTCCAGTAGTTCCTGATCCCAGGTGTTAGACTCACTGGCCTAGTTTCCTGGTTTACCACTCCTACCCTTTTTTGACTAATAGTACCACATTAGTTGCACTCCTTCATGGGTTCTGAGGATTTGGAGATTACTGTCAGAGCCCCTGCAATCTTCTCCAACGTGGCAACTCCCATTGCATTGAATCATACAATCCCTACAGTGCAGAAGCAGCTCATCGAGTCTACATCAACCCTCCAAAAAGCATCTCATCCAGAACCACCCTCCCTTGTATTCATCTTAACTGAGCCTAGATATTTATCCATTTTCAACCTGTTGAAAACACTAATGCCTCTTCCCTCTCAAAATGCTAAATTGTTGAAGTTTATTACAACTCCCCCACCCCTCCCTGGCTTCATACCTACACCAACCTCCTCCATTCTGCATACTCATTTACTCAAGTACTCACTTAGAATTTCAGCTCTGTCTTCCAGTTCCACACATTGATTGCCACTTTGCTCCCTAATGGGCCTTATTCTTTCCAGCGTTATTCTCTTGTCCCTAATACTCTTAGGAAATACCTTTGGATTATCCTAGATGTTATATGTCAGTGTTTCTAAATGTTCCCTCTTCTTTCTGTACTCCTCTATGACATCTGTTTTGAGCCCATGGCATCCTGCATAAGTTTCCTTCTTTTCTCGATCAAATCCTCTATGTCCTTTTACGGGAACACATTGGGCCTGCACTTTCACCCTTACCCTTTGAGCATGTCCCACTGCTCTGAAGTGTATTTTCCTGTAAGTAGCAGTTCTCAGGAACTTTGGCTAAAGCCTGTATACCCTATTAATATCAGCCTTGCCCCAGCTCAGAAACATGATTTCTGGTCTAGCTTTGTGATTATCCATAATTAACTTGCATCTTAGTGAATTATGGGCACTATCACTAAAATGTTCCCCCACAGCCACATCTATCAATTGCCCAGCTTTGATCTCTAAAATTAGGTCCCTTTCCATTGTAGGTCGTATGCATGCTGGATTTAAAAAGCTTTCCTGGACACAATCCAAGAATTCCACCGTCTCTAAGCCTTTCAAATTTGTCTAATATTGGGAAAGTTGAAATCCTCTACTATTATTAGCCTTTTATTTTTTCACTTCCCTAAGATTTGCCAACATGTATATCTTTCTATCTGTCTAGACTGCTTCACCATAATGCTAACTTTAGGACACTCTTCCCAGACTGCATCACTCTGTTGTTGACTGCAGGATACTCTTCCCAGACTGCCTAACCACAATGCTGACTTCCAGGCACTCTGCCTAACCTGCTTCAGGAAACTCTTCCCAGATCTCCTAAACATCTACCAAAATGAATCATGGGCTGTCCAGGAAATTTACCCAATTTAAACATAAGAAAGAAGAGTGCACAAGTAGAGCATTTTGCCCCTTCAGTCATCAGATGTGGTTGCCTTCCCTCCATAATGCCTACATCAATCAAGATGCCTACCTTCAAATAAGTTCATTGACCCAGTCTGGGGGTCGGAATTCCAAACACTAATCTCCCCAATTAATTTCATTTCAGACACTTCAGTGGAAGGATTCAAAAAAATTTTAATGTTATTTTTGATTATATCTGGGTCCCAGAAGTGAAAACCTGGTGTTTTAAGTATCTGTCCATCTTCCTTCCCACCTATCCCCTGCACCCTCCTCTCCACCCTATCACCATCACCCCCAACTTCATCTACCTGTCGCACTCTCAGCGACCTTCCCCCCAGCCCCACCCCCCTCCCATTTATCTCACCTCCCCCTCGGCTTGCCTCATTCCTGATGAACGGCTTATGCCCGAAACGTGATTCTCCTGTTCCTCGGATGCTGCCTGACCTACTGTGCTTTTCCAGCACCACGTTCTTGACTCTGATCTCCAGCATCTGCAGTCCTCACTTTTGCCATTTTAATTTAACAAGCCATCCACCAATTCCTTTTATCAATATTCACATGCTTGGAAAACAACCTTCAGATGCTTGCCCTAATTCTACAAATCCAAACTGGCTGTGCCAGATTAGCTCATGCGTTTCTCAGACAAAGTAATTTTTTTTGTCCCTTTTATTGTGCATAAGTACCTGTGCTTTATTTTGTGGTAGGCACTTGATATGTAGGTTCTGCAATCCATAGCTAACTGAAAATTCTCCCTGTCAGTAATTGGAGTTGACTGATTTTTAAAAAAATTATCCAGTCACAGGATGAGGGTGTCGATGGCTAGGCCAGCGTTTAATGCCTTTCCCAATTGCCCAGAGGGCAGTTAAAAGTCAACCACATTGCTGCAGGTAGGCCAGACAAAGTAGGAATGGCAGTTTCCTTCCATAAAGGACATTTGTAAACCAGGTGGGTTTTCCTGACAATCAACAATGGACCCATGGTCATCAATACATTCTTAATTCCAGATTTTAATTGAATTCAAATTCCACCATCTGCCATGGCAGGATTTGAACATTGCATGGGTCTGTGGATTACCAGTCCAGAAATAATACCACTAGCTCATTGCTTCCCCATGATGTCACTAAAGACTCAAGACCCTACTCTGCTAACAATGGTAGTTTGCTCTCCCCATGCACTTGATTGGTGGTGAAGCTCCTTATACAATTATGAAAATGACTTTATTCGATGCTGAGACTTAAGTGAAGCTTGAGGCAGTTATACCGATTGCATGTGACATCAGTGACAGTCTGAGCTTTACAGAAACCTGCAATGTCAATGAAGAGCTGCAGTCTTGCTGCCTGCTGCCTCCTGGGAAAGGGGTTGGAGGAAGAGGCTAAAGACTCACAGTGGCTGCTTTGTTTTTGCAGCAAAACATCACTAAGGCTGCACCACTATGGCTGCACCACTACGGCTACACCACTACGGCTGCACCACTACGGCTACAACACTAATGATTCACCACTAATGCTACACTACTAAGGCTGCACCACTAAGGCTACACCACTAAGGCTGCACCACTAAGGCTGCACCACTAATGATTCAACACTCATGCTACACCACTAAGGCTGCACCACTAAGGTTGCACCACTAAGGTTGCACCACTAAGGCTACACCACTAAGGTTGCACCACTAAGGCTGCACCACTAAGGCTGCACCACTAAGGTTGCACCACTAAGGCTGCACCACTAAGGCTGCACCACTAAGGCTGCACCACTAAGGTTGCACCACTAATGTTGCACCACTAATGCTGCACCACTAATGCTGCACCACTAAGGTTGCACGACTAATGTTGCACCACTAATGCTACACCAGTAGGCTACAACACTAATGATTCACCACTAATGCTACACCACTAAGGCTACACCATTAAGGCCATAGCACTAGGCTACACCACTAAGGCTACACCGGTAGGCTACATTACTAAAGCTACACCACTAATGCTGCACCATTGATGCTACACCACTAAGGCAAAACCACTAAGCTACACCATTAAGTCCAGAGCACAGGGCTACACCACTAAGGCTACACCTTCAAGAACCATTTGTCAAAATGGTAATCTAGTCCTTCTCTCTTGTACATAAGATATAGGAGCAGAATTAGGCCATTTATTCTGCTCCACCATTCAATCATGGTTAATATGTTTCTCAAACCCATTCTCCTGCCTTTGCCCTTTAACCCTTGATCCCCTTATGCTTATAATGCTTACATTTAAAAAGTCAAAAACCTCATTTTGCATTCCTGATCAAAAAAGCCAGAAATTATGACACCCCATGATAACTTAATTGGATTGAATCATTTCTGGGTCTCCAGGTCAATCATGGAAGCATAGAAACTAGAAGCAGGAGCTGACTGTTCAGCCCTTTGAACATGATCTGCTGTTCAAAATTATCCTCTATGTCATTCTCGTTTTTTCCCATTTCTCCTTTATGCCTTTAATATCTATAAATTTACCTATTTCTTTCTTGAATATATCCAGTTATTTGCCCTTTACAAGAATTCTGCAGGTTCACGACCCTTTGAGTGAAGTAATATTTCCTCCTCTCTAAATATCCTGAGATTGTGTCTCCTAGTTCCAGACTTCCCAACCAGGAAAACATCCACCTGCATCTAGTCTGTCCAGCACTGTTAGAGTTTTATACATTTCAGTCAGATCCACTTTCATTCCTCTAAACTCTAGTAAATACAGGCCCAGTCAAACTAATCTCTCCTCACAAAATCATGGTGTCAGCCTAGTGGACCCCCACTGCACTTCCTCGATGGCAATTGTGTTCTTTTTCAGCAAGGATATCAAAACTGCACACAGCATCTCAAGTGTGGTCTCATCAAGGCCCTGTGAGACCTCTGAACTCAAATCCTCTTGCAATGAAGGCTAACGTACTATTCACCTTCCTAATCGCTTTCTGTACCTGCCTATTTACTTTTGTTGTCTGGTGTACAAGGACACACAGATTCCTTTGTGCATCCACACTTCCCAATATATCACCACTGAACTAATATTGTCTTGCTTTTTTTGCACTGAAAAGTAAATCTTCAGATTTAGCCTTCTATGTTGAAATCACTATCTGAAGCAAGCCAAAGCTTGTTCTTTTTTGATTGATGAGAAAATTGAAACTGTGATCTGCAGGAGTTTCTGATAAAGATCATCAAACATCTGAAAATGTTGGCACAAACAGTGAGTTTTGTATTACTGATGTATACAGGTATAGGCCTCATTTAAAAGCCTTGCTGCAAGATTCCTCACTGTGCTAATCC
The DNA here is from genome assembly GCF_047496795.1 of Chiloscyllium punctatum. Taxonomy (NCBI): domain Eukaryota; kingdom Metazoa; phylum Chordata; class Chondrichthyes; order Orectolobiformes; family Hemiscylliidae; genus Chiloscyllium; species Chiloscyllium punctatum. The sequence goes on from NC_092743.1 coordinate 17,965,430, forward strand.
AGTGAGAACCTGGCAAAAACAACTCAATTCCTAGGGCAGAATTTTACTTGAGAAATTAGATGTGGGGGGGAGGCCTGTAAAATTCTATGATTGACCTGTCCACTGACCTTTATTCTGGTTCACAATTTTATGAGCCTGAGTTGCCTACTCTTAAGCAGGCAATCTTCAGGTGGACAGGAAAGGATGACGAGCAGGAGGGAGACCCAGAAGGTCATCCTGTGATACGACCTCACACAGAGAGAGAAAGGAGACCTCCTTCATCAGCTTAGCTCTTTTTCATCTCAGACAAGACATTGAAAGCTCTGTCCTTATAGATACTCCAGTTGCCAGGGGCAAACGTCCCAACTCCATCCAATCAAAATTGAGCAAAATGGCTGCAATATCAGCGGAGATGCATTCATTGCTGACTTTTCAGATGGATGGAAGGGAATTCCCAACATTCAAAACGAATTGTGCCTCTGATTTCCAAACTCTCACCTTTCTACCTTCACTGAATTAAAATGTTGGACAATGTACAGTTTTCTGTGGAACTATCAGTTAGATAGACTAAAATCCACTACTAGATCATTTGGCATCTGGTACATAATATATTGAACCAACAGGAGTTCAAATATAGCAACATAGGAGCAGGAGTAGGCCACTCAGGCCCCTGACTCTGTTCCAGCATTTGATTAAACCAAGTCCAACCAATATTCTAACTGTGTCTGCCCACAACGACTATTAATCATTGCCAGGCGAAGATCTTGATTTTAAGAGTTTTAACTGCCCTCTCCTAAACAGCTTTCACATTCCAGATTTCTACTGCCCTTTGAGCAAAGGTTTCTCCTAGCATCATTTAAATATCCCAACTATGATTTTGTTATACTCCCTTGCTCTAGGCTCCCGGAACCAAGTTTTCATCTATTTAACCTACGATTTCTTTAATCATATGAAACACCTCAGTAAGATTATTTCAAGTCCTCCATACTCTAGAAAATACATGCCTCGAATGTGCACCCTATCCCTCTCAATTAAGCCAATATCCTTTCTATTAGTTGAATTAGAATTGGGTCCAACAAATGGGTGTGATGTATCTATAATATAGATGAAGTGCGTTAGCAAGCTTCCCATTTCTGTGCCTTAGCTTGCTTTTCATTTTCAGCCTATATCACGGTTAGATGCAATGCAAAATAGAGAATTGAATGTGGGAGAGCTGTTGGCGTAGTGGCAATATCACTGGGCTAGTAACCTCGAAACTCCAGGCTAATGTTCTGGGAGCATGGGTTTGAATGACACTGTGGGAAGATGGTTAAAGCTAAATTCAATAAAGATCTGAAATTAAAAAGTGAGCCTAATGTCAATTATTGTTTGAAAATCCATCTTGTAGACCAATGACCTTTAAGGAAAGAAATCTGCTGTCCTTATCCAGTCTGTGATTGATTCAATTATAGCATTGTAGTAGTTCTCTGGACAGTTAGGGATGAATAATGAATGCCAGCCCAACCAGAGATGTCCACATCCCATGAATGAATTTTTAAAAAATGTACGTTTCTCTCTGTCACTCACAGTGTCTCCAGCTGCCAGCCCTCAGAGGTGCCTCACCACAGCAACACCCAGAAACTGGGTCCATCATTCTCCCAAGTTAAAACTTAAGAAGTGAGGTATTCTCGGCACCCTCCAATGGACATCACAAATGATCATTGGAGCAGTGTGTTAGAACACATTAGAACTTTCAAGCCTCTCAAGAAATGAATTAATTTCCAATAATCTTTTTGAAGATTGATTTGGTTACAAAATTATTACAAATGGAGGGTAGGAAAAATGGTAGACTGGATGGTTGGGCTGGAGGGAACAGGTCATGTGGTTAAAGTCTCTCAGAATATGTCTGACCCACTTGGAAAACATTCTGACATCTATCTGCTTTAATTGCCACATTCGTGTACGTTACACTTAAATTTCAGAAATCTTTGTTTGCTACGTTTCAAGAGTCTTTGATCTAGCTTCGAATTCAATGAAAGTTGGACACCTGATGATAACCCTTGAGGTCACATTCACCCATTTCTTCTTGCCAAGTAAATTTGAACTTTTGCTCAGCGTGTTGCAGGATCTGTTTGGCTTGTGTGGTCTCAAAGTGATTAAATAACTGCTGAGCTTCAGATTAGAAGCTACAGAATAATATAAACAAGAATGTAAGGTCATGACATCAGGGTAGAGAGAAAGCTTACATTTTCTGAAACTTCTAATGATTCTTTCTGAGCGACAGCCTTTGATAAAATCCCACCACCGATACCTAATACTTATTGTAACCAGAATACGTTTTTGATGGGATTGCAGCTGCCTTTTGCTGATTAGGACCTGTCAGAGAAATCAGTTAAACGATGGTTTAAATTTCTTTTTATCGTCTAAGTGAGAATGATGTACAGAGGGAAGGTGCTAAGGAGAGAGGGGCCTGAAATTGTCCTCCCTTTTTAGACTTATATTCGTCAGTGACTAATCATTTTCCAAACATTATATTATTTGCTTTAAAACCATAAAGGAGTATGTGTTCACAGAAGACATTCATCATATCAAAAAGCAGTTAGAGCCTAGTCTATATCTGTTTGCACTTTAAATTTTCAGAAACAGATATACCAATGGGGGAGTTCCAATGCTTTAAACAGGAAATAGTTTCAAGGTGCTTGCTAGGTGGAGGCAAAGGAAACCTCTCAATTGTGTCACAATGTATGTCTTTTTTGTGAATTGAAGAACAGGATTGACAGAGGTTAGGGAGCAGCAAGTTCGACCAACCACCATAATGCTGGACCAGGAACCGAAATAAATTTCTGGTTAGCACCACGTGGAGGAGCTGAATGTTTATATCATTGGTGACCAATACACTCAATGCAAAGAGGCCTTATTAAGTATGTCAGTGAATGCCAAACAAAATGTAATATGGATTAATACAAATTATATGTCTAGGAAAGGGAAACAAGCACTAAGGGATAGGGATTAAATGCTGTACAGTATAGGATTGTATACAGGAAAGGGAATATTAGTGGATAGTTGGCTTTAACCTTTCAGATATGTCGCCTGGACCTGACTCCCCAACCTACAGAAATAATTGCTCATCGCTTTATCTATCTGGTCCTTAAAATCATGTCAATTTTGATCAAACATCTACTTAACATTCTAACTTTTAGGGAGTGCAACTCCAGTTTATGTGAAAAAAAGCTGTAAGAACTGCGGATGCTGGAAATCAAAAATAAAAACAGAAATGCTGGAAAAACTCAGCAGGTTTTTTTTAGATTAGATTAGATTACTTACAGTGTGGAAACAGGCCCTTCGGCCCAACAAGTCCACACCGCCCCGCCGAAGCGTAACCCACCCATACCCCTACATCTACATCTACCCCTTACCTAACACTACGGGCAATTTAGCATGGCCAATTCACCTGACCTGCACATCTTTGGAGTGTGGGAGGAAACCGGAGCACCCGGAGGAAACCCACGCAGACACGGGGAGAACGTGCAAACTCCTTTGGCAGTATCTGTCGAGAGAAATCAGAGTTAGTGCTTAGGGTCCTTTGGATACTGGTCACTGGACCCAAAATATTAACTCTAATTTCTCTCCACAGATACTGCCAAACCTACTCAGCTATTTCAGTCTTGTTCCTAACTTACATAATCTATTCTCATAACTTAATAATTAGCACCAAGATATCATTCTGATAAATTGGCACTGCATCTCCTTCAAGGAAACACATCATTTTGAAGATGCAATGGCCAAAACAGTTTGCAGTATTGCGGATGTGATTTAACCAGAATTTTGTACAGATGAAACATAACTTCTTCACCCTTGTAGTTTTCATCTTTAGGTATTAAAAACATTTAATTTTTCTCTTTTAATTATTGTGCATATCTGTTCATGACATTTTAACAAACCATTTATCAATGCACAGAGTCTCTAAGAATCTCTGCTATTGCTAATTGTTCATTATTTTGAATGTACCATTTTATTCATTCAAGTTTCAAAGTGGAGGATTTTATACTTTCCTACAAGGAAATCCATTTGCCACAGTTTTGCAGTTTTAATCACTTTGTGATTTTATACTTTTGTTTACAATAACACCCGTCTTTGTAATGGGAAATTTGGATGTATAATTTTCTATCTTCCTTCCTTCAAATCATTAATACTTATGAATAAATGAGGTTCCAGCTCAAATCCTCACAGAACACCACTATTCACAGCCTTCAAATTAGTGTAGAGTAATGGCCAACTTCCAATTTCCTAACAACCAATTTCCTAAGCAAGTTTTCAATTTTTAAAAAATTCACTCATGGGACATGAGCATCACTGACTGAGTTAGTATTTATAGCCTACCCCTCATTGCCTTTGAGAAGCTGGTGGTGAGCTGCCTTCTTGTACTTCTGCAGTCCATGTGCTGTAGCTGAACTATGCCCTTAGGGAGGGACTTCCAGGATTTTGACTTAATGACAGTGAAGAAACGGCAATATATTTCCCAGTCAGGAATGTGAGTGGCTTAGAGGGGAAACTGCAGGTAGTGCTGTTCCCATCTATTGCTGCCCATGTCCTTCTAGATAGAGTGGTCATGGGTTTAGAAGGTTCTGACTATGAATCGTTGGTGAATTTCTACAGTGCATCTTGTAGATGGTACATACTACTGCTCCAGAGCATCGCTGGTGAAGGGAGTGGATATTTGTAGATGTGGTGACAATCAAGTGGGATGCTTTGTCCTGGATAGTGTCAAGCTTCTTCAGTGTTTAATTTTTAATTAGATTCCCTACAATGTGGAAACAGGCCTTCGGCCCAACCAGTCCGCACCGACCCTCTGAAGAGTAACCCACCCAGACCCATTTCCCTCTGGCTAACGCACATGGCACTATGGGCAATTTAGCATGGCAAATTCAGTCAACCTGCACATCTTTGGACTGTGGGAGAAAACTGGAGCACCTGGAGGAAACCCATGCAGACTCAGGGAGAATGCGCAAACTCCACACATACAGTCGCCCGAGGCTGGAATCAAACCTGGGAACCTGGTGCTGTGAGGCAGCATGACTAACCACTGAGCCACCGTACCACCCCAATTGTTGGAGCCCATCCAGGCAAATGGAGAGCATTCCATCACACTCCTGACTTGTGCTTTGTAGATGATCATCAGGCTTTGGAGAGTCACCAGGTGAGTTAATCTTTGCAATATTCCTAATCTCTGACCTATTTTTGTAGTCACTATGTGTATGTGTCCAGTTGAGTTTCTGGTCAATGGTAACCCCAAGGATGTTGATAGTGGGGGATTCAGTGATGATATATCATTGAATGTCAAAGGGTGGTGGTTAGATTGTCACTGGTTGGAGATAGTCATTACCTGACATGTGTGTGGTGCAAATATTATTTGCCACTTGTCAGCCCAAGCCTGAATATTGTCCAGATCTGGCTGCATTTCCTTAGTGCTAGGTGTGACCCCAGCCAATGGAGAGTTTGCTCCCTGGTTGATTCCAGTTTTGCTTGGACTCTTTGATGCCACTCTCAGTCAAATTAGGCCTTGATGTCAAGTGCTATCACTCTCGGGTTTCCCTGCCCGTGTTTAACCTGAAGCCATGAGACTTCATGGGTCCCAGAGTCAATGTTGAGGACTCCAAGGGCAATTCCGTCCTGACTATATATCACCGTGCCATCACCTCTGCTGGGTCTATCCTGCCGGTGAGGTAGGACCTATCTAGGGATGGTGACAGTGATGTCTGGGCCATTGTCTGTCAGGTATGATTCCTTGAATTTGACTATGTGATCAAAAGTGTCAAACAATGTGAGTGAAGTGTCAACTGTTGAATAGCATGTAAAGAAATGACATATGATCCTATTAATAATTACAAAAAGTCAAAAATAGAGATATAGGTCATTCCTCCATTTGCTATTCAGCTGTTGACACTTTACTCATATCGTCTGACACTTTTGATCATCTGTAAAGACTTGTTATTCAGAATGTCGACACTCTATTCACACCATTTGTATTTGTCTTTTGCCATTCATAATTACCTGGAATTATCCTACCATTACCTCTCTGTATATAAAGTCTGTGCCTGTGTGCTTCCCTCTACTTCATCTGGTAAAGGAGCAGTGTTATGAAAACTTGTGATTTCAAATAAACCTGTAAGACCATAACCTGGCGTCGTGTGACTTCTGACTCTGTCCACCTCAGTCCAACACAGGCACCTCCAAATTTTTTAATTTATATTAGGGGAGTCTGTGATCAAGCAAGGAAACAATTGTGCATTAAGGTTTCTGTTAAAAACTTCTTAATTTTGGTTTTGTTAAACTTAGCTTAGAGAGAGAGAGAGACATTTCAGTATTAGTTTTAGTTTTAGTTTTGGGGAGTTTTTCAGAAGTACTTGGATGAAGATGAATAATGTTAAGGGCTTGGATGGAGACAAATTTGTTAAGTGTGTACAAAAAAAATTTCTGATTCGGTACGTGGGTGTACCTACTAGAAAACGTGCAAACTTGACTTACTCTTGGGAAATAAGGCAAGGCAAGTTACTGAGATACAGGTGAGGAAGCACTTTGGGACAGTAACCATAAATAGTTTTAACTCGGTAAAAACAATGACTGCAGATGCTGGAAACCAGATTCTGGATTAGTGGTGCTGGAAGAGCACAGCAGTTCAGGCAGCATCCAAGTAGCTTCGAAATCGACGTTTCGGGCAAAAGGGCTGATGAGGGGCTTTTGCCCAAAACGTCGATTTCGAAGCTACTTGGATGCTGCCTGAACTGCTGTGCTCTTCCAGCACCACTAATCCATAAATAGTTTTAAGATAGTGATGGAAAAGGATAGACCCGATCTAAAAGTTAAAGTTGGATTAGACAAGAACTGTCAAAAGCTGATGGGACTAGATGTTCACAGGTAAATGGACGTCTGAAAAACTGGAAGCTTTCAGAAATGAGATAACAAAATCCCAGAGATAATATGTTCCTGTTAGGGTGAAATGTTCCTGTTAGGTGGAGGGAATGCTGGATGACTAGAGAAATGAGATGTTGATCAAGAATAAGAAGGAAGCATATGTCAGGCATAAACAGCAGCGATTGAGTGACTGCCTGGTAGAAAATAAAGGCAGTAGGAGTATACTTAAGAGGGAAATCAGGAGGACAAAAAGGGGTCATAAGATAGCTTTGACAAGTAGGGTTAAGGAGACTCCAAAGGGATTTTATAAATACATTAAGGACAAAAGAGTAACTAGGGTGCAATTATGGCCCTTTAAAGATCAGCAAAGCTGCCTATGTGCAGATCCGCAGGAGATGGGTGAGATACTAAACGAGTATTTTGCATCAGTGTTTACTGTGGAGAAGAATATGGAAGGTAGAGAACCTGAGATAATAAAGAGTAACATCTTGAAAAATGTCCATATTACAGAGGAGGAGGTGCTGGATGTCTTAAAACACAAAGGTGGATAAATCCCTTGGACCTGATTAGATGTACCCTGTACTTCTATGGGAAGCTAGGGAAGTGATTGCTGGGCCCCTTGCTCAGATATTTGCATCATCACTAGTCACAGGTGATGTGCTGGAAGACTAGAGGTTGGCTCATGTGGTGCCACTATTTAAGAAAAGTGATAAGGAAAAGTCATGGAACTATAGACCAGTGAACCTGATATTGGTGGTGGGCAAGTCATTGAAGGGAATCCTGAGGGACAAGATTTACATGTATTTGGAAAGGCAACAACTGATTTAGGATAGTTAATATGGCTTTGAGCCTGGAAAATTGTGTTTCACAAACTTGATTAAGGTTTTGAAGAAGTAACGAAGAGGATTGGTGAGGGCAAAGCTCTGGACGTGATCTATGTGGGCTTCAGTAAGGCGTTCGACAGGGGTCCTCATGGTAGATTGGTTAGCAAGGTTAGATCACATGCAATAGAGAGAGAACTAGCTACTTGGATACAGAACTGGCTTGAAGGTAGAAGAACCATTCCTCCTATATTCATAGAACATAGAACATAGAACAATACAGCGCAGAACAGGCTCTTCGGCCCTCCATGTTGCGCTGACCTGTGAACTATTCTCAGCTTGTCCCCCTACACTATCCCAAAATCATCCATGAGCTTATCTAAGGATTGTTTATATCTCCCTAATGTGGCTGAGTTGACTACATTAGCAGGTAGGGCATTCCACGCCCTTACACTCTCTGCATAAAGACTCTCTCCTCTGATGTCTGTCTTAAATCTATCACCCCTCAATTTGTAGTTATACCCTCTCATTCAAGCTAATGTCATCATCCTAGGAAAAAGTCTTTCACTGTCTACCCTATTTAATCCTCTGGTCACCCTGTATGTCTCTATCAAATGCCTCCACACCGCCTTCCCCCCCCCTTAGCCTTCTTCTTTCCAATGAGAACAGACTCAAATCTCTCAGCCTTTCCTCATAAGATCTTCCCTCCAGACCAGGCAACATCCTGGAAAATCTCCTCTGCACCTTTTCCAATGCTTCCACATCCTTTCTGTAATGGGGCAATCAGAATTGTACACAATATTCCAAGTGTGACCGCGCCAGTATTTTATATAGTTGCAGCATGATATTGCAGTTCCGGAACTCAATCCCTCTACCAATGAAATCTAACACACCATATGCCTTCTTCACAGCACTATCCACCTGAGTGGCAACTTTCAGGGATCTATGCACATGGACTCCAAGATCCCTCTGCACATCCACACTACCAAGAATCTTTCCATTGACCATCTTCCTGTTATTCTTCCCAAAGTGCATCACCTCACATTTAGCTGCATTGAACTCCATTTGCCACCTCTCATCCCAATTCTGCAGTTTATCCAAGTCCCCCTACAACCTGTAACATCCTTCCAAACTGTCCACTACTCCACCGACTTTAATGTCGTCTGCAAATTTACTAATCCATCCACCTATGCCTGCGTTTAAGTCATTTATAAAAATGACAAACAGCAGTGGTCCCAAAACAAGTCCTTGTGGCACACCACTCGTAACTGGACTCCAGACTGAATGTTTACCATCAACCACCACTCACTGCCTTCTTCCAGAAAGCCAGTTTCTAATCCAAACTGCTAAATCACCCTCAATTCCATGCCTCTGCATTTTCTCCATCAGCCTACCACGTGGAACCTTATCAAAGGCTTTACTGAAGTCCAAGTATACCACGTCAACTGCCCTACCCTCATCTACATGCTTAGTCACCTTCTCAAAAAACTCAATGAGGTTTGTGAGACACGACCTGCCTTTGACGAAACTATGTTGACTATCTGAAATCAAATTGTTGCTTGCTAGATGATTATAAATCTTATCTCTCATAATTCTTTCCAAAACCTTTCCTACAACAGAAGTAAGGCTCACTGGTCTATAATTACCTGGGTCATCTCTACTGCCCTTCTTGAACAAGGGCACAACATTTGCAATCCTCCAGACCTCAGGTACTAAACCTGTAGACAATGATGACTCAAATATCAAAGCCAAAGGCTCTGCTATCTCCTCCCTAGCTTCTCAGAGAATTCTTGGATAAATCCCATCCGGCCCAGAGGGCTTGTCTACTTTCACTCCTTCTAGAATTGATAACACCTGTTCATAACTAACCTCGATCCTTTCTCGTCTAATATCTTGTACCTCATTTTTCTCCTCTTCAATATTCTCCTTTTCATGAGTCAACACCAATGAGAAATGTTCATTTAGCACCTCTCCGATCTCTACAGGGTCCACACTCAACTTCCCACTTCTGTCTTTGACTGGTCCTATTCCTACCCTAATCATCCTTTTATTGCTCACATACCTATAGAAAGCTTTAGGGTTCTCCTTTATTCTATTTGCTAAAGACTGCTCGTGTCCTCTCTTTGCTCTTCTTAACTCTCTCTTTAAATCCTTCCTAGCTGATCTGTATCTCTCCATCACCTCATCTGTACCATCTTGCCTCATCAACACATAAGTTTCCTTCTTCTTCTTAACAAGAGATGCAATTTCTGTAGTAAACCACGGTTCCCCTACCTTATCACTTCCTCCCTGCCTGACAGGGACATATTTATCAAGGACACATAATATCTGTTCCTTAAACCAGCTCCACATTTCGATTGCCTGCATCCCCTGTATTTTGCTACCCCATTCTATGCATCCTAATTCTTGCCTATTCGCATTATAATTACCCTTGCCCCATCGATAACTCTTGACCTGTGGCATGTACCGATCCCTTTCCAGTGCTAAACTAAACGTAACTAAATTATGGTCACTCTCTCCAAAGTGTTCATCTACAACTAAATCAAATACCTGGCCTGGTTCATTACCAAGCACCAGATGCAGTGTGGCCTCCCCTCTTGTTGGCCCTTCAACATACTGTGTCAGGAAACCTTCCTGTACACATTGGACAAAAACTGATCCATCTGACATACTGGAGCTATAACATTTCCAGTCAATGTTGGGGAAGTTAAAGTCCCCCATAATGACCACCCTGTTCCTTTCACTCCTACTCAGAATAATTTTGCCAATCCTCTCTTCCACCTCCCTGGAACTCTGCAGAGGCCTATAAAAAACTCCAAGCAGTGTGACCTCTCCTCTCCTGTTTCTAACCTCAGCCCACACTACCTCAGTAGACGAGTCCTCATCAAAAATTCTCTCAGCCACCATTATACTATCTTTGACTAACAAGGCCACACCTCCCCCTCTTTTATCGCCTTGCCTGTTCTTTATGAAAGATCTAAACCCTGGAACCTGCAACATCCACTCCTCACCCTGCTCTATCCATGTCTCCGAAATGGCCACAACATCGAAGTCCCAGGTACCTATCCATGCTGCAAGCTCACCTACCTTATTTCAGATATTTCTGGCATTGAAGTAGACACACTTCAAACCACTTCACTGTCTGCCAGCAATCATTTATATAAACAATGAAAAGCAGTGGACGCAGTACTGATCCTTGTGGCACACCGCTGGTCATTGGCCTCCAGAACAAAAAACAATCCTCTACCATCATCCTCTGTCTCATACCTTCAAGCTAATTTAGTATCCAATTATGTAGCTCCCCGAATCCCATGTGATCTAATCTTACTAACCAGTCTACCACGCAGAACCTTGTTTATTCTATTTTATCTTCATTTCTTTTGTTATAATCAATTTTTTTATTCATTCATAGGATGAGAGCATCGCTGGTTAGGCCAGTATTTATGGCCTATCCCTAATTGCCCAGAGGGTAGTTAAGAGTTTGTGGGTCTGCAGTCACATGTTGGCCACACAAGGTAAGGATAGCAATTTTCTTCCTAAAGGGCATTAGTGAACCAGATGGGATTTCCCAACTATCAACAATGGATTCATAACCATCTTTAAACCCTTGATTTCAGATGTTTATTGAATTCTAATTTCACCATCCGCCATGGCAGGATTCAAACCCATTCCCCAGAACATCACCTGGGTCTCTGGATGAGCTGTCCAGTGAAAGTACCACTAGGCCATTGCCTTCCCTACTTGTAGCATTATACACTTTACTTTTCATGAGAGACCACCTCATTAAAACCAAAACCACAAAAATGTGATCTCACAATCCAGATTTCAGTCTGGGATCTGACCTGCCCAGTATTAACTTCAGCTGGGAATTTAACAAACGGGATTCAAGCTGAGAAGAATGAAAGACTACTTAGACTGTTAATCACAAAACATTTTGTTTTACTTACCTAAGTTAATTTGTAAACAAATAAGTGCATTAGGAAGTAGTGAGGAACCAAAGTAGCTCATAAAAAGTCAGAACTTTCAAAACCTTAAACCTGCCACCAAAGTTAAGTCTAGTGATTAGTAGCATAGGTACTCTGTAAACAAGGCAAAACAAGATATTGATCAGTGCAAGTAAATCCAGAAAACAAGTAGTTAAGTACGGATTTTCCCTTCTTTGGGTTGTGAAAGATTTTTAAAATGGCATTCTTTCCTTTTTGATTTCTTTGTACTCTTTTAATGCATTTTACTTTTTTTTTTCTTAAGTTCTCTTTCCATTCCTGCTCTGACATTGAATTGACCCTCTATCTCAGTCTTTCTTTTTTTTATCATATTTTTATCTCATTGCTTAAAGCATTACACTATTTGTCCCATTATTCACTATGATTCAAGTGCCCTGTTACTCTCACAAGGCTCCTATCAGCTCACACCTCCAGCAGCCCTTCCCAGGCAACAGCTTTTAAAAATTAAACGTGCAAGCAAATCTAACTCATGGGGCTCCAACAAAATGTGACCTTTGTGTTTCTAAAATGGAACATAAGTTTGTAATAATGTGTATTATTTAAATATTGCTTTCACTTTGTACTCCTTGGTCTTATGAGTCATGCAGTACCAATTCAGAAGTATCAAGTAACAGACCATGGCACTGTTTTAATTCACCAGACTCTGCAATTTTCAACCAAAAGACTGTCTTCAGATAATTTCCAGTTCTGAAGTATCATTGAAGAATAAGTCACAATGATCAAACATAAATTATTTCCTTCCTAAATGGGTTTAATTGGAATCTTTTGGAATTTTAGAGAAACTTCAACTGCATCCAATTTCAATTGCACTCTAACTTTTAAAACATATTTTCTTGTTTATTGCTCTGTTTCCTAGTAGTGCTTTGTATCTTTATGCTCTATGTTTTAACTTATTAGTTATATTCAGCTGCTAGCTACGCACTGATGCAGTTTTTCTTGATATAATTACAATAGCCAAAGTTCAATGGTAGCACTTGTGCCCCAGGGTTTGAGACTTCAGAAATCCAGGCTGACACTTCAGTGCCAGATGAAATCTAAATTAAGCCCTCATCTGGCTTCTCAGGTGAAGGAAAAATGTTATGACTTGAAAAACAGCAGGGGATTCCTTCCCAGTGTGCTGGCCAATATTTATCCCTCAACCAACATCAATCAAATCAGATTATTCAGTCATTAGCCACATTATTGCCTGCAGAGTTTACTGTATGAGAATTTATTGACGTATTTTCTACAGTACCATAAGACAATAAGACTACCATATGTAGGGACAGACGTAGGTCATTCAGCCCATCTTGCCCATGCCACCAGGAGATCATGACTGATCTGGTAATCTTCAACTCCACTTTCCTGCCTTTTCCCCATTATCCATGATTCCTTTATTGCTTAAAAATCTGTCAATCTCAATCTTGAATGTACTTAATAACCCAGCTCAATGAAATTAATTGATTCTTGACCATTGATCACTGCAGGAGTATATCATCCTGTCTTGAAATCAGTCCAGACCCAAAATCTGAGATCATGTTCTATTTCATAATTACAACAGAGTGACCACACTTTGAAATTATTGGAAAGGCTGTTAAAAAAAACACGCAGAAATGTCCTGAGGTTGTGAAAGGTACTATCTAACTAGGTGAAAGGTGATACCTAAATTCCATGGGGATCATCCACAGAAATAGACCTTTTGGGAACTGCCAGATGTTTATAAAATGCCATTGATGGATTTGGCCACCTCACTCATACCTGAGGCATAAGCAGGATAAACTTTTGCCCTTGAACTCTTTCAACCAACCTGAAAATGATCCACTAATGACCACATAAGGATCACAATTGGGTCAAGGACAGAAGATTTGTCTTCTCAGTCTTCCTAGTCCCACTCCAACATTGCATAAATATTGGGGAAGATGATGTGAAAAGATGACCAAGGAATTTTATGCCCACCCCTACCCTCCCCCACCACTCAACCCCTGCCCCTATCTCCCCAGCCTGAAGATCCATAGGAAGGGAATCGAACATTCTACTCCAAAGTCTTGAGCCCATTAATCTAAACTGATGCCTAATACAGGATTGAGGGAGAGCTACATTGCTGGAGCTGTTGCCTTTCAGATGAGTTATTAAATCTGGTGCCCAGTCTGACTTCTCAATTGGATGTTCAAGTTCCCAGGGTGGCACAGTGGCTCAGTGATTTGCACTGCTGCCTCATAGCGCTAGGAACCTGGATTCGATTCCAGCCTCAAGTGACTGTCTGTGCGGAGTTTTCACATTCTCCCCATGCCTGCGTGGCTTTCCTCCCACAGTCCAAAGATGTGCAGGTTTGGTGAATTGGCCATGCTAAATTGCCCATCCTGTTCAGGGAAGTGTAGGTTAGGTGCATTAGTCAGGGGTAAATATAGGACAATAGGGTAGGGGAATGGGTCTGGTTGGATTAATCTTTGGAGGGTTGGTGTGGACTTGTTGGGCCGAAGGGCCTGTTTCCACACTGTAGGGATTCTCGGGCATGAATAGAGAAAGAGTAGGAGATAATCCCAAGGATTCTGGCTGATGCTTATCCCTCAATCAACGTAAGAAGATTACCTGGTCCTTATTACACTGGTTTAATGGGAGTTGTTGTGCAGTGTTCCCTACACCAGGGATCACACATTGCCTGTAAAGTATTTTGAGGCATATGCAGTACTGGCTGGTTCTGGACCCATAGCCTTGGTCATGATAATCGAAAAGACCATCCTCTTTTGGGTACTTAATGGATACAGATACTACAAAGGGCACTGTGGATACGGTGGGTATCCCTCCTTCTGCAGACTGCTTTGGCCTGCAAGAGAGAGGGCAGATACTCAGGGACTGTAGCTCAGCATAGTTGAGTAATGTGCTAACTGTTGTCTGAGTAATCTGTACTGTTGCTCTCCAGAAAACCTGCACATATGAGCTCTGTGTGTTGCATGACCTCTCTGTAATCTTGCTCATTGTAAGGCAGGTTTGCTGCCAACGTTGTCTTTCCTGGTAGGGATTTACAGGACTTGTTTGGTCAAGTGAGGAGGAGAATAACTACTTGCTAATCTAAAGAGACTTGATTTAAACAAGCTGTAACTTCTTGCATGATGGAAGCAATATACAAGTTCTATTAATATGATCGGTAGCATTACAGAGCCTTTAAGGAAAGACCCACAAGGTAGGATTTACTCCTTTAAGATGCTGAGCTCATGTCTCTCCAGCTCTGTATAACATCATCAAAGTAGATGATATTTAAGGCACTGCTGTTAACAAGCTGCCAGCCACTTTCATTGGGAAATATTGTGCTGGCCCACTCCTGTTCTTGCCCCCATCTTCACTCTCCAACTCTACCTGTAGAAACACTTTGCTGTTGAAGCTATTGTAACAGTGCACAAAAGTGAAGCCTCCATGACCTTCCACTAGATATTGCAACAAACTTGGCAACATGCTCCTTATTGCAATATGACATATCACTTAATATGATGAGGAGAGATTTAAAACCAATATATTAAGCACTTTTTAATTGACTTAAGAAACTTGGGCCCAAATAGCACAGTTGATTTGAGCTTTAACCTATGTTGGTTGATGAACCCCTATCACTTACACCTTTCAAGGGATGTTTTATTTGACACACACAATATCACTCACCAGTAGCGGTGATGAGGAATGTAATCAGTGTGCAGTATCAGAAGACATATTTTCAATTCATTATCCCCGACTCTTCAAACACCAATCTGCTTTCTAGTTGAAGTATAATGATATGCAATGATGACTGGGAAGTTTTGTATTACAGTGTCAGATCATAAGGAACAAACTTGATTACAATGGTAGCATTTAACTTTCTGGAGCTGACCTACCCAAATATAAAATGACAACCATTGAATCTGCATCCATGCCTTTGGGGCACTGGAAATGAAAGCTTTTCTCTCTAAACAGAGTGAAGTAACCTCAGTGGATCTGAGTGCTGATAGTTCTACAGTTATAATGTACATCTGTCACTGTTTCAATTGCCCTGCTCTATAAAATAATGAAAACATCTGGAGTTTTTGAAGCAAAGGGAAGCATTGCATTTGGATTCAATAAAGTAATTTAAAAGTTCTAGATTATTCTGTTCATTATCTATCTTGCCGATATCATGTAACAGAAGAAACCAATCCCAAACTGTGTCCACTAATGAAGGCTTTTATTTATGGGCAGGGGTTCGCACTGACAGCTTTCATGCAACTTTATCCCAACATCAGGTAAAGAGTGTCTCAGAGCTTGACCTGCATTTTACTAATAACATCTGCTTGATATCTTCATCACTTCCTTGAGTTAAATGCAGCCAGTCAATGGCTGACTGTCCACTAAATTCTAATGTTTTATATAGCACTGGTTTGGACAACTGCACTACTGTAATACCTTACATCTGTTCAAACCACAGGCAAACCTCCCTTGGTATCGTACAAGGTAAATTAAAGCATAGATTTTATATTAAGAATGGAAGGACTGTACTGCGCAATGCACAATGGGGTTACACTTGCACACAGCTTTGTGAAATCTTCCATCTTATGGTGGCTCAGTGGTTAGCACTGCTGCCTCACAAGGCCAGGGACCTGGGTTCGATTCCAGTTATGGGTGACTGTCTGTGTGGAATTTGCATTCTCTCCGTGTCTGCGTGGGTTTTCTCCGGGTGCTCCGGTTTCCTCCCACAATTCAAAGATGTGCAGGTTAGTTGAATTGGCCATGCTAAAATTGCCCATAGTGTTCAGGGATGTGTAGGTTAGGGGTAAGTGTAGAATAGTAGGGGATTGGTCTGGGTGGGTTACTTCTCGGAAGGTCAGTGTGGACTTGTAAGATTGAATAGCCTGTTTCCACATTGTATGGAATCTATGGTAACTTTGACAGAGGATCTATCATAATCCCATGAAATGCTATTCTTATGCCGCTAGGAATGAATTTCCAGGGTTTTGACCCAGTGATACATTTCAAGCCTGGACAGCAATGGCTTGGAGAGTAACTTGCAGGTGGTAGGGTCCCCATAAATCTACTGCTCTTGTCTTTCTAGATGGTAGTGATCATGGGTTTAGGAGAAGACTTGGTGGATTTCTGCAGTGCATCTTGTAGATGGTACATACTGCTACTTCCATTTCAGGCTTGCTGCAGTGCTCCAGCACAAGCTAGAAGTACAGCTTCTCATTTTCCACTTGGGGACCTAGCACTCTTCAAGGCTCAATATCACGTTCAATCAATTTTGGGTCTGAGCACCTTCTCCTATGTCCTTACCCCAACCTCACACACCATGCTTTGTCATCACATGGGCTGCCATCACAATCAATCCATTGTCAGCCACTCATGGTCCTCATTAGCAGCTATTGATTCTCCTAGGCTGATCTTTACCTATTCCTTTGTCTGCCCAACTATATTTCCATCTGTCTTGGCTCCATTTCCACTTATTGATTACACTTAATCCTCCCCCCTACCCCATACATACAAGCCTTTTCCCAGCCACAATCAGTTCTGGAGGATCACTGGCCCCAAAATGTTAACTCTGCTTTCTCTACACAGATGCATCCAGACCTGCTGGATTTTTCCAGCAGTTTCTGTTTTTGATCCACTGATCTTAATGCCCTTCAATGGCAAGGGGTGATGGTTAAAGTTGGCTTTGTTGGAGACAGCCAATGTCTGGCACTTGTGTGACATGAGTGTTACTGCCAGCTATCACCTCAAACCTAAATGAAGTCCAGATAATGAGGAATATGGCCATGGACCACAGAGACATGACATCAGGATGGCAAATACTGGAACCTAAATACTCAAAGGTGTAAACATTTGGGAAAGATGGATTGCTGAGAAAAGGTGGAGGAATAGCTAATTTAATTAAGGCTGACGTTGGTAAAATAGAGAGATGACTACAGTTCTGGAGATTATGATATAGAATCAATCTGGGTAGAGATGAGGAAGAGTAAAGGTAAGAAGTTAATTTAGGAGTGGTTTTTTTGACACCTGGATAACAACCACACTGTTGGCTGAGGCATGCAGGAAGAAACAATGGGACTTGATCATGATTTTAATCTGCATTGGATAGGGTAAATCAGATTGACAAAGATTAAACCTGCATGATGTCCATTAAGTATTTTTAGGTTAATTTCTCAGAGTAGTGGATCCAAAATCAAGCAGACAGCGGGTTCTACTAGCTGTGTGCAATGAGTCAAATTAATTAATAGCCTCATAATAATAAAGGTGTCCAAAGTTACATTAATCATAATATGATCAAAATTGTTTGCCTTCCTGTTCTAAAATTTAAACAAAGCCAGGTGGTTACTTGTCAATCAGAACTGACTTGAACATTCTCCATGGCAACATTACTACCGATCACTTACCAACCAATCAGCATTCTTTTCATACAGTTGGTTTTCCCTTTAAACTGATATTTTAACCAATTGCCTTGATTAGAGCAAGACAAAAATCTTTGACAAAATGGGTCTTTCACAGAAGTACTCACGTTCTGTACTACTGAACAATTAATCACAGAATTGTTACAACACGTCACTCAGCCTGTCATGTCTGTGCTTACTGTCCAAATGAGTAACTCACCTAATGCTATTCTCCTGCTTTCTCCCTTTTCTGATAATAATTCAATGCCCTCTAAAATGCCTGTTAAACTTGCTTCACTATGTGCTCAAGCAGCGCACTTCAGAGCTTAATTACTCCACTGCAGGAAAATATTTCCCCTCATGTTAGCATTGCATTTTTTTTTGCCTATCAACCTTAAATCTGCGTCTTTTTGTTCTTGACCAATAGAAGCAGTTTCTCCCTATCTGCTCGGTCTGGATCTCTCATAAATTTGAAACTTTCCACCAACTTCTCCTCTCAACTTTCTCCATTCCTCGGATGACTGCCCCAACTTCCCCAATCTATCCAATTCAACATCCCTGGAATCATTCTTGTGAATCTCTTTTGCATCTTCTTGCATCCAATCACGTCCTTCTGAAAATGGGATGCCCAGAATACAGATGTAGTTGCAGTACTCCAGTGTCAGTGTCAGGCAGCACAGTGTGACAACTCAGCTGCCTGCTAATACACAGGAGGGGTCAATGAAAGGAAGACTAAATAAAGGCCAAATCTTAGATATGTTTTAATCGACATATTCAGAGATGTTATTGCATGTCCCTGCCTGGGGTAGGTGGAACTTGAACCTGCGTCTCATGAGAGAGGGGCACTACCACTGCTCTGCAAGAATCCTTCCACAAAAGCTTAATTCCTTTGTTATTACAGAGAACATCTACAGCTGGAAAGCTGGGAAGCATTTGGGAAGCAAAACACTGCAGAAGAAAGTCAGGCATGGAAATCCTAGAAAGTGTACTGTCCTGTTGCTTTTTTTCTGACCTTGAAATGCTTTGCGTAGAGTAAGCTCAAACAAAGAGCAGCGAGATAAAGGAGATGATGACTGAGGTCTAAATGTTGGGCAGGACCCTATGAATAAGTCCCTTCTTTGAAATAGTGTAATCTTTTACCTTGACCTGAAAGGACAGATTAGAGCCTCTCCAGCAATTACTGTCTCATCCAAAATATGGCACTTCCAACAGACAATGCTCCTTGCCAGGTTAGAAACTTCATAGCATAACCATGCTCCAAATCATAAGATACTCAGTAATACCACAGGATCTTTCTGACATGCCACAGAAATAGATAAGCTTCACCATTTACAAAAACACATACAAAGCAATCTGAGAAGTAGTTTTTGTTTGTACAGTCTTCTGGTGAAAGAATGTTCAAGAATGAATAAACACATAAAATGCATCTTTTTTTGCCTTTACATTGATGTTGCTTCTACAATGTTCATGCTGGCTACCATTGCAGTTGTAATTTGAGTTGGGAGCAGAGTGATAAAGAAGCAATATCCTTATCGTTGTCAATTTAAATCTCCCCTTGCCCCACTCCCCAAAATATATTTATGACTTTCTGTTTTATATATAATGCAACACAGCCAGATTTTAAAGTATAAGATCATAAGAAAATAAGAGGAGTAGGCCATTCAGCCCTTCAAGCCTGCTACACCATTCTATAAAATCATGGTTGACCTGCTCAATGTCTCAACTTTTCTTTACTGCCAGCATAGCCATCAACAACCCAATATTTTAAAAAAACTATCTGTTTCCTCTTTCAATACTTTCAATAATCTAGCCTCCACAACTATCTGGGGTAGAGAATTCCAGACATTCTCTATCCTGTCAGAGAAGAAATTTCTTCACATCTGTTTTAAATGAGTGCCCCTTATTCTGTAACTATGCCCCCAATTCAAGATTCCCCCATTGCTGGAAACATCTTCACAATATTTAGCCTGTCAAGCCCCCTCAAAACCTTATATGCTTCAAAAACATCATCCCTTATCACTCATTTTTCTAAATCTAAAGCTCTAACATTTTTGGCTGTTCTTGATAAACCTTTACCCCAGAATTCAGCCTAAGAATCACTTTTGAATGGACTCCAATGCCAATGTATTTTTTTTAATACAGGAATTAAAGTGAAGCCTCGCCATCACCCTGAACAGTTGTAACAAGGCATCTTTTTTTTAAACTCAAACTTCCTTGCAATAATGGTCAAAATTTCATTCACCTTCGTAATTACTTGCTGCACCTGCATGTTAACTTCTTATGTTTTATGCAAAAAGCATCCAAATCCTTCTGCATGCACATTTTGGAATCACTCTCCATTTAATCCATGGTTTGCCTTTTGATTCTTCCTAACCAAGCACATGATCTCACACTTTCCTATTTTAAACAGCATCCGCCATGTTTTTGCCCACTCACTCAACCTACCGATAATCCCTTTGCAGATACTTTACGTCCTCATGCCATCCATCTATTTTTATATTGTCAGCAAATTGAATACATTGCATTCTGCCTTCCACCTCGGCTCCTCCAAGGCATTAATATAGACAGAAAATAATGAGGCCCTAGGACTGATCCTTGTGCCATTAAACTTGTTATTTTAAAGAGACCACTTAATTCCAAATTTCCAACTTCCATGTGTTAATTAATCCTTAATCCATGCTAACATATTACCACCAATCAGCTTCTATCTTGTGCAATGATCTTTCACAACATACCTTTTTAAATGCATTCTGAAAATCCAAATTTGCTACAATCTACTCGGTCTCCTTTAACAACTCTGTTTGATATATCTTCAAAGAACTCTAGCAAATTTGTCTAAAAGAAGTGTGTTGACACTGTGTGATTGTGTTAAGATTTTTGAAATATCCTGCTATTTCTTCCTTAATGATGGACTCCAGCATTTTCCCAATGACCAATATTAGGCTAAATGGCCTGAGGTTTCCTGCTTTAAATTTTTATCCCTTCTTGAAAGAGAATGTCAAATTAGTGGTTTCCAATCTACTGGAATCCAGTGAGTTCTGGAATATTTCGACTAATGTCTCCATTATCTCTGCAGGCATTTCCTTCAAACCCCTTCGATACATGCTATCACGTCCTGACAACCTGTCTGCCTTCGGTCTCATCAGCTTGTCTATGTCTCTTTCTCTTCCCTCCTATTAGCACTTGGTTATCTGATACCTTTGGGCTATTTATTACATCCTCCACCATGAAGATTGATGCAAAATATTAGTTGAAATTGCTTTCACCTGCCATTCCTCTGTTATCAATTCCCCAATCACATCCTCCAAGGATTTCACTCACTTTAGCTGCTGTCCTTTTTATATGCCAATAGAAGCTCTTGCTGTTTGTTAGAGTATTTCATGCCAGTAGACTTTCATCATCAATTTCCTTTATTAACTTTTTAATCATTCTAAAAAAAATCCCAATCCTCTGGCTTACCATTCTGCATTCCTTAAAAGTTCACCTCTCTCTTCTCCTTTGATAGACAGTTCTTCTTCATTACAATTTATTTTACAGAATGTAATAGCAGAACATTTAGAAACTTTTATAATCAAGTATGCTGCATGACTTCATGCAGGTACAATCATGCCTGACAAATTTATTAGATTTTTCTCGAGGAGGTAACAAGCGAGATAGATAATAGGGAACATGTAGATGCATTATATTTGGGTTTCCAAAAGGCATTCAATAAGGTACCACACTCAATTAGATAAGTGTTGGAGGAAATATGTTAGTAATACATGAGTATGGATAGGGATTGACTAACTAATTGGAGACAGAAATTGAGATAAAAGGTGGCATTTTCAGGGTGGCAATCTATACTAGTGGAATGCCACTGGGATCCATGCTGGAACATTGTTTATTTATAATGTATAATGACTAAGTTGATGGGTGTGAATGCACTCTTGCCAAATTTGGAGCTGGTGCAAGAATAGGTGGAGGGCAAGTGGCGACAAAGGGATATAGCCAGGTTAAGTGAGTTGCTAAATCCTTGGCTGATGGAATGTAATGTGGGAAGATACGTGATTAAGTGCTTTGACTAGAAGGACTAGAAGATTATTTAAGTGGAGAAAGACTGCAGAAAGCTGCAGCACAGTGAAATGTGGGATCTTAATAAATGAATCACAAAATCTAGCATCCAATTTCAGCAGGTAATACAAAGACAAGTGAAATGTTGGCCTTTATTTCAAAGGGAATGGAATAGAAAAGCAGAGAGATTTTACTAAAACTACACAAGGCACTAGCCAGACCACACCTAGACTACTGTGAACAGTTTTGATCTCCGATCTAAGGAAAGATCACAAAAGACAGTCCAGAAAGGTCTGGGTACAGAAGGATTGTCTTCTGAAGAAAGGTTGAGTAGGCTGGACTTGTATTCATTGAAATTTAAAAGAATGAGAGATGACTTCACTGAAGCATGCAAGAGTCTTTGGGGAGTTGACAGCGTAGATGCTGAGAGTCTGTTTCTCCTTGTGAAAAGGACCAGAGAACATAATCACAAAGTGAAGTGTCACCCACTTAAGACTAAAATGTGGAGAAATCTCTTCATTCACAATCTGTGAAATTCTTTACTACAGAAGCTATAGAGGTTGGCTCATTAAATATATTCAGCACTGAGTTAGACTGATTTTCAATCATTAAGGGAATCAAGAACAATGAGGTAAAGTCAAGAAGTGGAGTTGAGGATTATCAGAGCAGCTGTGATATTATTGAATGGTGGAGCAGACTCAATGGGCCAAATGGCCTACTTCTACTCCAATATCTTTTGGTCTTATGGTCTTTTTAAGGTGCTCCTTCTAGCCTCACAGAGGAATAACTTCACAGAGGCTGGTATCCATCACCAACTCATCATTTACTTACACATGAACAGTCCTTGACTTTAGTACTGCCTCATTCAGAGTCAGCTACCACAGTGTCAGCTTGCCTGACACCCCTCTTTTTATGTCAGCCTGATTGGGGCTATGATTCTGATCCAATCAGGGAACTCATATTCTACAAAGACTAGCTGGCTGACCTGGTTACAATTGTGACAGTACCGTTTTGACAAAGTTTTGGTCCCTTGGCCTAATAACTCCTTATGTGATTGGAGTCAATGTGCAAGCACTTTGTGATGCTGCACTGTGTTAAAGGCTGTATATTGTTGCAAATTATCGTTGGAATGTTGGGTGAATTTAATGTGGAATGTCAGGTTCTGAGATATAATTTAGTAAACTGTGAATTTGTGGTGGATATGGAAGGATCCCTTGGGGCCTTAGCAACACGATGGCTGGAGGAAGAGTGCCTCATCTTCTGCCTAAGAACCCTCCAACCACAAGGGATGAACTCAGATTTCTCCAGTTTCCTCATTTCCCCTCCCCCCATCTTGTCTCAGTCCCAACCCTCAAACTCAGCACCGCCTTCCTAACCTGCAATCTTCTTCCTGACCTCTCCGCCCCCACCCCCACTCCGGCCTATCACCCTCACCTTGACCTCCTTCCACCTATTGCATTTCCAACGCCCCTCCCCCAAGTCCCTCCTCCCTACCTTTTATCTTAGCCTGCTGGACACACTTTCCTCATTCCTGAAGAAGGGCTCATGCCCGAAACGTCGATTCTCCTGCTCCTTCGATGCTGCCTGACCTGCTGCGCTTTTCCAGCAACACATTTTCAGCTTTAAGCAACATCACCCAATCTCTCACACCCACCCATCTTCCCTCTTGTTACAAAACAGATGGCAACACAAAAGGTAGGATTTCGGGAGTTTCAGAGAGGATCCCAATGTTGAGGGGACATTAGACTCACAGCCTCGTACTGAACTGGCTAATTATTGTCCAGACCTTGTGACCAATTCAGGATGGCAGGTGGGTTCTCAAGGCTAGAAAGCCAATAGCAGATTGTGAGCTGCAATCCACCCTTCAGGTCAGGGCCAAAGAGAAGGTGTGTCCCCAATACTTTTAAAAATGTTAAAGGAAAAAGAAATAGCTATAGCTGCCATCTCACTATTTGGAAGAGAAAGCCTTTGCACAGGGTAGTATGTGGTTGCAAATACAGCTTGGTCAGTGGAAAAACATCAAAGCCTGCCTAGAATGCAGCTACCTCTCCCTATCCACACTTCCCTAAACAGCTAGCTCTGGTCTGCCACGAAAATACCACCTTCAGACAGCTAGCCTCTTCTTGACAAAGGTGGGGTCCACAGGCCAAGAGAAAAAAACAAATTGTCCTTTCTGAAATTGGCCTTGATTGGCCATAACGTATTACCTATCACTTGGAGATGGATCACCATTCCACACTCTTCATTCACAAATCCCACCTCCAGGGACGTAGCCAGGAGGAGGATGGAGCTGATAAAGCTGCACATTGGCCACAATTATGTCTTCTCAGACTCCTTCGCCCCCATGTATGGGCAAAATAATTCTGCCACATCTTTTACTGAAAGACAGTTGGGAGTACAAGAGCAGTGACTTCTTGATGCAAATATGCAGGATCTTGGTGCGACATTACCTGGAGTACTGTGTTCATGTTGGGCCTTCATAGCTACGGAAAGACCATAGTTATCTTGACAAAGAGCAACAAAGCTTCATTAGACATATTTCTGGGATAAGAGGCTTGACTTATGACGGGTGATTGAGTAGAATAAAAGGTAAAGTCTCTAGTCCCGGAGGACTATGGAGGTACTCTCTCATTAGAGAGAGAATTTTAGTTTTGTTTTATCTCAAGCCATCATTAATCTATGGACAACCAACCGTGACAGTGTTTATCGGTGGTGAATTTAACCTGAGAGTCACCACACCTTATGCAAGGGGTGAGATTGAGAGGGTGGGACCCTCACGGTAAGGTAAGGCAGTGCAGGTGTGGTGTCCTATCTCCAAGTGATGGGTAATAAAGTATAGCCAATCAAGGCCAACTCATGAAGGACAATTGGGATTTTTCCTGTCAGCCTGTTGGTCCCTAACTATGCCAGGAAGAGGCTAGCTGTTGGAGGTAACATGCTTGTGGCAGACCAAGGCTAGGGAGATAGTAGCTTGAATAGTGTAAGCCTGTACTCTTTACAGTTTAGGATAAACTGCAACAATCTATCTGGAATATATAAGAGAGGAGAACACTGTAAAGTTTATCCGTAGGGGGCATAACTTCATGTTAATTGGATGGTCATTCAGGAATTAGATAAGGATTTTTTTTCACTCAGATGGTTTGTAAATTTTTGGAAATCTCAATCCCAGGGAATTTATGGACATAGGGATTACGCAGGGAAGTAAATTCAAAGATCAACTGAGATAATGGAGTCGGCCTAAGGAGCTGCATAACTTACCCCAGTTCATTTTTCTTATTTTCCAAGTGTAGTCTTCAATTAGATGGAGAATGAAATCTCCGAGGGCATGCAACAATGATCCAACATCTATTTTAATGTCTCGCCTTCTCTTTTTTAAAATTTCCACTACTAAGTTTTGTATCCAGATCTTGAATGGAAACTACCCAAGTAAACATAAAAGACTATGATCACCCACTTTGACCAGTAAGAGGATTGTAGTATGGTGGGATATGGGAATGTAGATTGAAAAAAACTAAATGAGTGTAAACATAATACTTGGGCATCACACTCCAAGAACAAGGGCTGGAGGGACACAGAGGAGATTGACTAGATTGATACCAGGAGTGAGACGCATCTGTTAAATGGAGATATTCAAAAAGCTGGGATTGTTGTCCTTTGAGGAGATTTAATAGAGCCTTTCAAAACCGTGAAGGGATTTCAAGATGTAAATAAAGAGGAACTGTTCTAGCTGGCAGGAGGACTTGTAACCAGAGGACATGTTTAACGTACACACAAGAGAGCCAGCGGTGAGGTAAGGATATTTTTTCTGACATGTTGAGTTGTTAGTATGCTGTTTGAAAGGCTGGTGAAGCTGATGCAATAATAATGTTTGAAAGGGAAACGAATTAATATTTAAAGAAAATTGCAGCTTTGGGGAGGTGCAGTGGAGTCAGGTTAATTGAAAGGTACTTTCAAAGAGTCAAATGACCTCCTTCTGTGCTGCATGGATCTTTTATGCGGATCTTGTTCCAACAGGTCGGTTTCCTTTGATTTATCTCAGCACCACTTACTAAATCCTTGCTTTCTATTCTCCCAGTTTCCCCATTTTTAAACTTCTGCCCCTTATAGTTTAACAAAAGGTGAAAGTCAACATCAGGTTGCTCTCAAGTATTTATTTCCAAGCAACAGTGAAAGGGTCCTCGGAGGAGGATTCCCATTTGACTTCACAATAATTTCACAGACAACCTCATAAAAATTTATAAAATAATGAGGGGTATGTACAGATGGAGCTAATGGTAGTTGTCTTTTCCCGAGAGTGGGGGATTTCAAGATTATGGGGCACATATTTAAGGCGAGAGGAGAGAGATGTTATAAAGACATGAGGGGCATTCTCTTTTCACAGAGGATGGTTCGACATGGACTGGTTGGACCGAAGGGTCTGTTTCCATGTTGTATGACTATGTCCCTAAATGGGCTACAAAGTGCTTTGGACATACTGAGGTCATGAAAGACTTTGCCTAAGAATTAATCTTTCTCTTTCTTCAATATTTTACAGCGTTTGGAAGATGTGAGAGTGATAAGTAGGCATAACTGGGGAGGAAGGAAAACAGAAACCATTAGAATGGTTAAGGATTCAATTCTAAAATCCATTCTAGGTCTCTGCACATTTTCCAATTCTCAGATCCTCCCCAAGTGATTGTTACCACACATATACCAACTGCACCCTAGCATCTGATTTAACTGATACCAATCTGCTTACTCACAGAACTTCAATGCCTTAAAGGTAATCTAAACATATCTTCTTAAACTTGAGTATGGCCTTTTTTTTCTCCAGTCCTCCTTAGATAAAGTGTATAATGAAGAGAATGTTGAACAATAACAGATGGACATCAATCACTTCTACTGCCTCACATGCTGTTGAAGTTTAACACTCCCATGAAATATGCATTGGAATAGTCTGTGGTGCAGAAAATATAGCATTAATACCAAGTGTTATTGTAGATACCACATGTGCCTCAACATAAATATTTCTTGACATATCACTAGTCTGCTCCAAATTAATATTTTTATTGAATTTCTTGAGAATCAGGACTGCTTGAAAAGGTCCCCAACCTAAATGATGTGCTTTTAAAAACTAATTTTAAATTGAACGAAATTATTGAATAATTCTATACGCCTTGGCCTATATTTTTACTGTCTTTCAGTGAACGTTTGTGACCATTTTAAAATTGTAAGTTTGAAGCAGATGGGGGATG
Organism: Chiloscyllium punctatum; assembly: GCF_047496795.1. NCBI lineage: Eukaryota > Metazoa > Chordata > Chondrichthyes > Orectolobiformes > Hemiscylliidae > Chiloscyllium > Chiloscyllium punctatum. The sequence goes on from NC_092743.1 coordinate 17,992,747, forward strand.
GAGGGAAGGGAGAGGGAGGCATTTTGTGTAGAGCTCCCCCTAGTGTGGCACCATCAATAGTCATGTGTCAGCTAACCCACTGTTGCCCTTCTGAAGTTACTACACTAGATGTGCTAGTTGACAGATAATGTGCTTTATGTCAAGCTTTTTCTATATACTTTTTTCAATAGAATTCTGAATTGTGAGTTTGAATCAGGATCCCAACATTGGGGTCACATCGGGGTCACAGGCCAATGAATGACTTGAATCAGCACAATACAAGATTAGGCAGCGGCATGGTAATAGAGGGGTTATATTACTAAAGTACTAACCCAGGAACCTGGATTAATGGATCAATGTGAGTTCAAATCTGCCCATGGCAGTGAGAGGAATTTAAATTCAATTAATTAAATAAGTCTGGAACTTTTTTAAAAAATAGCCCCAGTATCAGTAATGGTGATCACAAAACAACCAGTTTGTAATTTTTGTAAAAACCCCTCCTTGGTTCACTGACATCGATTAGGAAAGGAAATTTGCTGTCCTTACCCACTCTGACCCACATGTAGCTCCAGACCCACAACTTGGTAGACTTTTAACTTCCTCTGAAAACACCAAGCAATCCTGTCCATTGTTAAAGCAGCTCACCATCACCTTCTGAAGGCAACAACTGCTCGTCTTGCCACCAACACCCAAATCCTGTGATAGAGCTTTTTTTTTAGAAAGCATTTGTTTATAGAACTAAATCCTCTGGGAATCTGGCCTGCATTAGCAACATCAGTTTCTCTTTATGTAGCACCTTTCATTGTTGTAAAAACATCCGGAGGCACTTTACAGGAACATTATCGGACAAAATGTAGCACCAGGCCACATATAGAGATGTTAGTTTTCCAAAATATGCAAATTTTATGGTGCAACCTGAAGGAGTAGAGACAGAGGTAAAGTGTATAGGAAGGGAACTCTCCACCAAGGACTTAGGCAGCTGGAGGCAATCCAGAACTATCATTAAAACATCAAAAATAACTTGCATTCTTATAGCACCCTAATTAAAAATAATCCCAAAGCACCTCATATAGTGGAGAGTAGACAAACATGGTAGAACTACAAGGGATAATAAAAGTCATGATCATAAATAGCACGCAAGACAATACTTTTCACTGTATCTTGGTACATGATAATAATAAATCAAACCAAATGTTTGTCAGAAGGTTTTTAAAATTAGAAACGTTGGGTATAAGGTTGAAAAAGCCTAGAAGGTGAGCTTCACCATGAAGGAACTAGGCATTTCAATAGTCTGCCACAATCATGTTTGCCCATATCACTTCATCATCTTTTCCATCTATCATTTATCCAATCTAATCTTGATTATTTCCACTCATTCTACTTCAATCACCAACTCAGTATCTGAGTGCCACAGCTTCACTATTATATGTAAAGGAGTTTCTCTCACTCTTAGTTAAAAATCTTTTGCATTTAATTTTATTTCAATTGCCCTTCAAAATTGGGCTCCCTCCACAACTCCCAGCTACAGCAATCAGTCTGATTTATTTACCCTCTCCCATCCGTTCAAAATATTAAAGGCTTCTATCATGCAGCCATACAATCTGCATTGTTTAACCAGAAATAAACAAAAGTGAGTGAGGTCTTGGAGAGATTGTAAATGAAGACAGTGAATTTCAATTTGCTGTTTTGGCCATTGACTGCTTTGTAAACAGAAAGGTACCTCCTCGTGGGTCTGCTCCTGGGCCTGGCCAAACTGGCCATCAACAGGTCCAGGCAGCGGGCCGTGGAGGGGGTCGTTAGGGCCGACTGCCTGCCCCTCTTCCGGGGTTAGGGCCCGGGTGTCCTTGGAGAAGGAGCACGCGGTGTCCACCAACACCCTGGAGTCGTTCAGGGAGAGGTGGGCACTGCAGGGAGTGGAGTGCATCATTTCTCCCTCCAACTCTATTTTGATTTTGTCCCTACCCTCCCCATCACTGTTTTGCTCACACAGCATTGCCCTTTGATGAGAAGGGCAGTGCTTGTCACTGGCCACTCGGGTGTTTTTCCTATCTTCCTGGTGGTGGAAATTGAATAAAGATTTGTGCACTTTGTGTCTTTCACTGTGTCTCACATCTACACACACACACCATGGGTGCTGGGAAAAAAAATAAGCACTACCGCAGTGAGGCGGTAGTGTGGGGGTGAAAAAAAGAGAATAAATAAATAAATAAACAGAAAGGTGCTCAGCAAGGATGAGCACCCAGCCAAATTGCTCAAGCATTAATTGCCAGAACTTTAGAACCTTCTCCTCTGATGGAAGGTAGGTTCTTTCCACAAGAGATGGACAGTGCAGAAGTGGTCACATGGCACACAAACAAAGGCAATGACAGGGGCACTTCACCCCTTAGTGTCAAGGGGAAGGCCCTAGCTACAGTGCTACTTTAAAGAGTCCTCACAGATCAAGTGCAGCCAGAAACACAGCACAGTTTCTATGCTGTTCAGATCTACCAGGGACATGATCTTTTCCATATGACGACTACAAGAGAAATGTAGGAAAGCAGCATCCCTCTTTGCCTTACTTTGGTGGCTTTCAGTAAGGACCTCAATGACCATCCACCAAAGCTCTTCAGTTTCATCTGCTTCCACCATCAGAGCTGAGTTGTTTGGTGGCTTTACTTCCAACATGTGGAGGTGCAGGTGTTGGATTGGGGTGGACAAGGTCAGAAAGCACACAACATCATTTGAAATCACAAGCTTTCAGAGCGCTGCTCCATTGTCAGCTGAAGTGAAGTACACAGGCACGAATGTATTTGCAGAGAGACCAAAAGATTGTACAAATGGTGTGAGTGGAGTGTTGCCAGGCTGAATAATAAGTCTCTGCAGGTGATCTAGAGTGTCAGATGGTGTGAGTAAAGTATCAACAGCTGAATAACAAGTGAAGGGATGACCTATGATCCAATTAATTCAGGCAAAAAGATAATTACAAAAAATTAAAAATAAGATAGTGCTGGAGACAAACCAAATTGCTGGAATAACATGTTATGTACAAGCTGAGGGTCTAACCAAAGTAACAAAACTGTACAAACTAATTGAGGTAGAAAGATCATAACAAGTTATCAATGTGATGGCATCAAAACAGGAGAGTAAGGAAGATTTTACAGATACAGGACAGTGTGGTGGGGTCACATGTAGCATAACATGAGCCCAAGATCATGGTTGAGGCCATCTTCATGGGTCCAGAACTTGGCTGTCAGTTTCTGCTCAGCAATTCTCCTTTATTGTGTATCTTGAAGTCCACCTTGGAGGACGCTGACCCAAAGACCGGAGGCTGAGTGTCCATGACCGCTGAATTGTTCCCTGGCTGTTCCCAGGAGGGCAATTGATAACACCATCACCTTGATAACTTGTTATGATCTTTCTACCTCAATTAGTTTGTACAGTTTTGAGTTACTTGATACTTAGGTTAGACCCTCAGCATGCAACTCTTATACCTATCATGTTACTCCAGCCATTTGGTTTGTCTCCAGCACCAGCTTATTTTTAATTTTTTTGTAATTATCTCTCTGCCTCAATTATTCAGATCATAGATCATCTCTTCATTTGTAATTCAGCTGTTGATACCTTACTCACACCGTCTGATACCTTTGATCCTGCAGAAACTTATTATTCAGCCTGTCAACATTCCACTCACACCATTTGTACGACCTTTTGATCTCTCTCTGCCTATAAATCTTGTGCCTGTGTTCTTCTCTTCACCTGGTGAAGGAGCAGCATTCCAAAAGCTTATGATTTCAAATAAACCTGTTGGACAATAAACTGGTGCTGTGTGACCTCTGATCTTTGCTTCCAACAGTTTCAGAGTGATAATGAGAGTTATACAGGGCTGTGTCCTCATCCCACTCTGCCAGTCTCCTGTGATTTGCCTATGCTGCAGATGTGGGTGGAGTTTGCTTGCACACCAGCTCCAATGGCAGGGTCTACAATATGTCAGGTGAAAGGGAAGGCAAAAACACATTATCTCCTGATCCGAGAACTCTACTATTGATGATGCTGAATTAGCCTCTTCACGTGGAAACTCAGCCATAAAGACTGTCTCTCCCACACTTGTAATTTGCTCTCCTGACTATAAGCATCAAGGACACCATGGTTATTAGAAACCTGTTCCTGGTCCCAGGAACAACAGCCCACTAGAAGTGATGAGCAAATTTTGCCATCTCAAATTAATGTCCACAGACAATAAATCCCTTGATACAAAACTTCAATATATGCAAAGGGAAAGCAGCTATTGCCTTTGACCTACTCACAAAACACCGGTGGGATAGCATCACACTAAGCTTTGGAGCCAAGCTGATGGGACATAAATTCTGTTCTCAGCAGATTGTTGTGTGGCTGTGAAGCTTGTTCCTGAAGAAGGGTTACACCCGAAACATTGACTTCTCCCCCTCTTGATGCTGCCTAGCTTGCTGTGTTCTCCCAGCCTCCTGCCTGTCCACTATGAAACTTGAACAACTTACAGCCATCAAAAAACGAGGCTCAACAGTTTCCAACTTTGCTGGCTGCAGCACATATTCTAGCAGGGAAAAAAAAATCATAAATGTAGCACGCAAGCAGAGGTGGCAGCATAGGTGTGGACACACCAACAACAAGGAGGACAATCACATACTCTCTTAAGAATTGACCTCTTCAGTTATCGGCAAAGGTGATGAAGACACACCACCTGAAATGAGTTGTTTCCTGGATGTCTGTCATGTTTCACAGGTAGAAGAAAGCCAGTGATGGTTTGGGAGTAAGTGGAAGCCAGCAATTGAGAAGAACTGGCAGTGATGAACTCCGAGGAGAAAGTGATGCTGGAGATCAGAGCTGAAAATGTGTTGCTGGAAAAGCGCAGCAGGTCAGGCAGCATCCAAGGAACAGGAGAATCAACGTTTCGGGCATCAGCCCTTCTTCAGGAATGGCTGATGCCCGAAACGTCGATTCTCCTGTTCCTTGGATTCTGCCTGACCTGCTGTGCTTTTCCAGTGATGAACTCCTAACCAAGCTAAAACACAACATTCTTATCAGAGATGGGCAAGAAAGAGGGAAAAAAAGCAGTGAAATGAAAGAAAAATATGGACAATTCTGCTTTTCAAGAAATGTACATTATTTACAACACCATGGTTATGAGAAACCTGTTCCTGGTCCCAGGAACAACAGCCCACTAGAAGTGATGAGCAAATTTTGCCATCTCAAATTAATGTCCACAGACAATAAATCCCTTGATACAAAACTTCAATATATGCAAAGGGAAAGCAGCTATTGCCTTTGACCTACTCACAAAACACCGGTGGGATAGCATCTCTACAGTTTGGAAGCAGGCCATTCAGCCTATGCCTGCATTTTCCCATGGCTAACCCACCTAGCCTGCATGGTGTGGACAATTTAACGTAGCCAATCCACCTAAACGTCTTTGGACTGTGGGAGAAAACCAAAGCACCTGGTAAAAACAGGGAGAATATGCAAACTCCACGGTCACCTGAGGCTGGAATTGAACTCGGAGCCCTGGTACTGTGAGGTAGCAGTTAACCATTGAGCCACCAAGCTGCCTGCTATGGAAAAGGATATGAAGTAATTTATTAGACTGTAAGTTGAAAGATAAAAATATTAGGTGCAAGTAAGGACTGCAGATGCTGGAGATTAGAGTCGAGAGTGTGGCGCTGGAAAAGCACAGCAGATCAGGCAGCATCTGAGGAGCAGGAGAGTTGATGTTTCGAGCAAAAGCCCTTCCTCAGATGCTGCTTGACTTGCTGTGCTTTTCTAGCACCACACTCTCAACAGATGAAAACAATAGTTCAATCAACTTTATAGGATTATAGCTTGTTGTTTTTGCATTATAAGAATATGAGAAGTAGGAGCTGGAATAGGCTAGAAGATCTCTACAGCCTCCTCTCTGACCCATCACCTCCATCCCCACCCCCATTCACCTATTGTACTCTATGTTACTTTCTCCCACACCCCCACCCCCCCTCTCATTTATCTCTCCACTCTGTAGGCACCCTGCCTCTATTCCTGATGAAGTGTTTTTTCCCAAAACGTCGATTTTCCTGCTCCTTAGATGCTGCCTGACCTGCTGTGCTTTTCCAGCACCACTCTAATCCAGAGTTTGGGAGAAGATTTGTAGCTCGGGTGCTCGTTGTTGTGGTTCTGTTCACCGAGCTGGGAATTTGTCTTGCAAACGTTTCGTCCCCTGTCGAGGTGACATCCTCAGTGCTTGGGAGCCTCCTGTGAAGCGCTTCTGTGCTGTTTCCTCCGGCATTTATAGTGGCCTGTCTCTGCCGCTTCCGGTTGTCAGTTCGAGCTAACCGCTGTAGTGGCCGGTATATTGGGTCCAGGTCGATGTGTTTGTTGATAGAGTCTGTGGATGAGTGCCATGCCTCTAGGAATTCCCTGGCTGTTCTCTGTTTGGCTTGCCCTATAATGGTAGTGTCGTCCCAGTCGAATTCATGTTGCTTGTCATCTGTGTGTGTGGCTACTAAGGATAGCTGGTTGTGTCGTTTCATGGCTGGCAAATTCCCAGCTCGGCGAACAGAACCACAGCAACTCTAATCTAGACTCTGGTTTCCAGCTTCTGCAGTCCTAGTTTTTACCTATAAGATCTCTACAGTCTGTTGCAATATTGACTATGATCCTGTCTGCCTCAGTATCATTTTTTGGCCCTATCCCTTGATTATTGTGGTGTTCCAAATGTATGTTTTTTTTCAGAAAAAAACACAAGTAGTAGGTTAATATGATTCCATAAACCTATGTGGGCTAAATGGCCTGCTTCCACACTGTAGGGATTCTATATTGTGCAACTCACAGTTGGGAAATGCTGATAGATTACCCATTGACAAAGCCATGTATTAAATGTAATTTTAGAAAACATATGGAACAAGAAAGATTTAATATGCTGTGAATTATCCACAATCGGTTACACCAGCTTTCTCAAAAATGACAACAGTGTAATTTGAATGTATTTATAGCTGCTTTTCATCACTTTGAATTTATTTACATAATTCATCATACACCATGCACCTTCCTTTACACTCCATGGTGTGCAGAGGTTAAACCAATTTGATCACACAGCCACAGAAATTATAACCCTAACCCTCTTAAACAACAGACCATATCTTGCCCCGTTTTCTTTCCTATACTCCATGTATCTATCACCTGTATGAGCCATGTTTGATTTGCCTGGAAATAATGGAAATCATGGAATTCCTACGGTATGGAATCAGACCATTCAGCCCATCAAGTGCACACCAACCCACTGAAGAGCATCCCATCCACTCCCACCTCCCCAACCTATAACCCTGCAATTCCCATGGCTAATCCTCCTAACCTACACACCTCTGGACATTCTAGAAAATGTAATTGATGGTGGAATAATGGCAAGGCCAGACTATTTTTATCTCCCAGTTGTTGTAAATCTAGTATGCCCAAGTCTTCTAGTTCAATGTTATTCCAAATATGAAACTACAGGGGTCTGAATGAATTATCAGGGTATCTTTTGGCACTGATTTTGTTGTCCTATCTAAATCATGGAATGAAACATTCAGACCTGCTGATTGGCATTTTAATGAAGGAAATATTTTAGGAATTAGTTCTAATTTTGTTTCTTAATCTGTTGATATGTTTTTTCAACACAGTGATTTGTATTGAGAAAGGTGCAAAGTGACAGAATAGGCACAATACAAAATTCCAAACTATATAACTACCAAGATAACACAGAAGAGTTTGGTTATTTATCCATGTGGCATTTCCCTTGTCATTGCAAAAACATATTAAGATAATGCATGTATACATTGTATGTTGTAACCAGTACAATTATTTTTAACTGGGCTAAATAATCTTATGTTGATGCTCAAAAACTGAAAAGTGATTTAAAAATGTTAGAATGTCACCTGATCGCCATTTTTAATGAGAACATTCAAGGAAAATGAGGTTAATACCCTCTGTTAATATTTATTGTAAGTGTTGCTTTTATATTCCATACCACGGACAGACATTTCTTTATAAAATGAGAACTAAAATGATCTACAGAAATATCTTAGCTCTGTTAGAATGACCAAATTTTCAGGTAAAAACAACTGTGTATTGCAGAAACTTGAAATAAAATCAAAATTCACAAAATATTAATCTAGCATGCTCCTTCAAACATAATTTGGCTATCTCTGCTTTTTGCAGCAATCCTTTCTCTTATTTACTTCATTATGCAATTGCAACTGATCTTTCATCTGAAACGAAACCATCCCAACACTTAAGGTATGAGCAGATTGAAAATGAAGATAATCAAAATGGTCAATTTATTAAACTGATGTGAAATGCTTTCAAACATCACCATTGTCATTAAAGAATTGGCAGAATTGTCACACAGTGGCACAGTAGTTAGCACTGCTACCTCACAGCGCCAGAGACCTGGGTTCAATTCCCACCTCAGGCAACTCTGTGTGGATTATGCACATTTTCCCTGTGGGTGCTCTGGTTTCCTCCCACAATCCACAAATGTGCAGGGTAGGTGAATTGCCCATGCTAAATTGCCCGTAGTGTTAGGTTAAGGGGTGAATGTGTCCGGGTGGGTTGCAGGTCGGTGTGGACTTGTTGGGCCGAAGGGCCTGTTTCCACACTGTAACTAATCTAATTTAATAAACTAAGCACTCTTCTGTCCCCTCGTTATGGAGTTTGAGTCTTCCAGTCAATACAATATTTTAGTTATTTTTTGGTAAAGTTGACAACAGGGAGAGTTTAAACTCTTTTGTATTCTATAATAACTATCCTTACCTGTGAGATAATCCCTAGTATGACTGTTGGAGATTTTCAAAGAAAAACAACATCCTGTGATCCTATGTACTAAGAATAGTGATGAAGAACAGAGGCAGGTGTTTTTTTGAAGAAACAATGGCAAGAGCAGAAGATAGTTAGCTAAAGATAATCAGGTATACCTAGAATTGTCTTTGAGTAATGCTGAGCCAGGTTAATACTGCTGATGTGGGTATTACAGAAGTGGTTTTGTTTCCATCTTCCCTGAGATTTCTACCAGTCCGCCCTTGGAGGTTGACTAAATTATGTGCAGACACAGGTCCATGTCTATAAAAAAAAAGATTAGTTGAAGAAACAAAACAAAATCAATGATATAGAACTGTTCATGACCTCAGAATATCTTAAACGTACTTTTTAGTCAATGAGTGATTTTGGAGTGTAGTCACTTGTAATGGGGAGAACGTGGTCATAATACAGCAGAGATAATCAGCAGGTCATCTGTTGAAATGATGTTGATAAATATTATTCAGAATACAAGATACAATAGGGCTCTTGTGGCACAATGGTAGTGACCACTCTGGGTCAGGAGGGATATTCAAGTCTCACTTGCCCCAGATGTGTCACAATGTGTCTGAACAGGTTGATTGAAGAGTCAATTGCTCTGCTCTTCTTTGACCAGCACCAGGGGTATTTTATTCTGGTTTGAACTCAGCCATGGCTGAGTTGGTAAGAACATCCCAGTTAGGAGGGTAAATAGGCCATTGGGCCCCTCAACCAAATTGGTAAGACTTTTATTCTGAATGACAAGGTTCTGGGTCCAAATCCCATTGGACCAGGGATTGAGCACAGAAATCAAAGCTTACTCTCCAATGCAGTACTGCGGGCCTAACGCCAGGCCTCCCTCAGGTGGAGGTAAAAACTTCCATCGCACTATTACAAAGAAGATAAAGGCAGTTATCCCTAATGGCCTGGCTGATAGTAATCGTTCAGTCAATATCACAAAACAAATTAAGTGGTTGTTATCTCAATATTGTTTGTGGGGTGTTGCCATTCATATATTGGCTGCTACCAATATTTCTTACATTGCAACAATGACTACACCCCAGAAACATTTTATTGGCTGAGGCTACCAGTAGTTGTGCAAAATGCTATATGCAAAATGCAAGTTGTTAATCTTTTTCTCTTAGCATCTCATTCAGAGAGATAATCTGATAGTATTAAAATGTGATTGTTGTATGCATTTGCAATGCTCACAAAATGTTACCACTTCTTGCATTGTCATAGCTTTAGCATGAAGTAAAACTAAACTTGTGTGAGGAAGGGAGCATATTTGAAGCTGTACTGTGAATGGATGCACAGGATCATTTGATAGTGGGTCAGGCCGATTCAGCTGAGTTCCCAACAGTGGTCCTGTCAGATGTCTTTTTCATGAAGATTGACTGCAATAGTTAATGCTGACAGGTAAAAACACTGCAGGGCTTAAGAAACCACCTGTGAGAGACCTCAGGACAATTTGAGTGAACAACTCTCAGTCAAACCCAGTCAGTAGTGTCAGCTTATGTTGTCAGTGAGATGAATGAACAGAAGCTTTTGCTATCTTTTATCCTATTGCCTTGGCTCCAGTAATAAACATGTTTGAGGTGACATAATGGCATGAAATACAGGGCAGTGAAACCCTCCTCCGTGGATAGTGTGCATGTCTAAAAGGTAAGGGCTCTTGTGGTACAGTGGCAGACTTCCAAGCTCTGAGTCAGGAGGCCCAGGTTTAAACCTCATCCCCTGTTCCAGAGGTGTGTGGTAATATCTCTGAGTAGGTTGACTAGGAAAATATTTACAAATTGAAAAATTGCTGTATACAGGATTCTGAACATTGAGTTCTTTATCCAGTGGGCTTGTGAGGTTATTTGTGTGCACCAGGAAATGAACTTTACAATGGACCAGGTCCATTTCAATGCTATTTTAAAACTCAAGATTTACCTTCACTTGGATGGCTTATAAATTAAAGCAATGTTAGACTGCTTCCTAGAAATCTCATTTACCAGTTTTGTGGAGTCAGATGAGGACATGTTACACAGTAATGCATTGTCACTTCCACAATAGTGAATACAGTTATGGGTGTGCACCAACATGCGAGTAGCAGGAACGTGTCTTGGATCTGGATTGGAATTGGCTCCTTGTCTCTTATCCTAACTCACTGCTGCCCTCTAGTCTTTGATATCTATATTGGTGACAGGAATTGTAATGGGAGTTTGCAGAATGGATTGAACTGAATTTACGCTGTAACCTTTTAAAATAATTGTGACATATAACATGACTTTTTTGACATGGGATGTGTTAGGGTAATGGCTGTAATGTAGCAAGGTTTCTAAAAGAAGAAAATGAGGTTAGCAGAGAGCCGAATGGCCTGTACTATCCCCATTCTGTGACCTGACCTAACCATGCTGGAGAAAGCGCTTTGAGAACTTAAGCAAATCGATCAGAGATTAGAAAGGGTGATTCGAAAGGAGAATTGGGATTTAATTTCCGAGTCAGGAATCGGAGCTGTGTAGGAAAGACGTGGTAAGTGACCTGGTGGAAAAACAACAAGCCCTTTACTGTGTGTGTCTGTGTGTGTGTGTGTGTCTACCACAAGAAACGATCGTCATAAACTTATCCTTTGATGTAGCGCCTAAGAGGCAGAGTCTCCACCTCCTGACCCACAGCCAGTGTTGATGGGCTTGGGAACGGAGAGGCCTCTCCACACACACACACACACACACACAGACTCACTCTCTCTCTCTCTCCCAGTGTGTAGCAGAACACTGAAAGGTCCAGGCGCCGATCCTGTTGGTGCGCTCCTCCGTATCGGAGGCACTTCCACACTGTGCCTCAGCTTCTGTTTGTGTTCTTGGAAAATCAAAGGGAAAAAAAACTGAAAGAAACACTTGTGCACAGATTAGCTGTTGGAATTCAGCGGCTGGTTTACCGGCAGGCAGAGTGTGTCCGGGCTGTGAGTGAGGAACAGAAAGGGACATATCTGTGTCTCTAATCCCCCTCCCACACACACACACACGCCGGGTCTGAAGGACAGCTCGGAGTGGCCGCTTGATTTTGGAAGTGATTTCGGGAGTGAAGGCGGATCGGGGAGGGGGCTCCAGGAGGATATGGACGGAATGTGGAAACAGCGGCTGGGAGTGATGTCCCGGTCCCTGCTACTCACACTCATCATCATGGGTAAGTCCCCTGGCTCCAGACTGCACTTCTCAGTGTCAGTGTGTGCCCGTGTGTTTGTGTGTCTACGTATGTTCGTATTGCCCCGTGTCCATGTATGTTTATGTATTTTGTCCATGTTTGTCATGTGCGTTTGAATGTTTCCGTGTCCGCGTGTGTGTCATATGGCCATGTGTATGCGAGTCCTATTGTACATATGTTTCTATGTCCTATGTACATGTTTGTATGTCATGTGTACATGCGTACGTGTATATGCCCTCTGTACATTCGTGCATATGTCCTGTGTACATATATTTGTATGTCCTGTGTACGTGTGTCCTATGTGCATGTGTGTATGTCCTGTGTATATGTATGTCCTGTGTGCACGTGTGTGTTTGTCCTGTAGCTGTACGTGTCCTGTAGTCATGTGTGTGTGTGTATGTCCTGTGGCCATGCGTGTCCGTGGGAGTTGCGACGGTACCTAGAGACATTCAGCGTGGAAACACGCTGCGTTTCTTTAAAAAGTGATGAACGTCTTAAGGTTTGACTGGATGTAGCGGAGTGTTTGGACACACAGACTGGGACCTGTCACCTGTCAGTTGTGTGGGAGGGTGAATGTAAAGGCGCGCTATCTGAGCGCTTTCTCCCCGGGACCCGCCATCTCTATCGGGAGAGGGTGGGTGGATGAAAGCTCTCCCCTGGGGGAGGTGGAGGATTTGTGACTGCTCAGAGCCACAGATTCAGCCTTCCAGGGCTTGGGGTGTGAGCTCCGAAACACACCCAGTACTGGCAGTTAGAGAGGGAATAGATAAGCTGGGCCATATGGGAGAATTCTTAAAAGCAGATGGAACGTTATTATCCAAAATAGCTTTTTTATATCGGGTTATGGAATGAATTTATTGAGCTGCTTGGACAGTTTCGTATTCTCTGTGGTAGTATGGCCCTGAATGTGTGTAACAAGACAGGTTCTGTAAAGTAGAACAAACTGGCGGAGTTGGAGAACTGGAGGTAATAGGTAAGTTGTCAGAAGTTGCTGGTGGAGAAACAGCTGAGCAACATTCAGATCAGCGAAGGCAGTCCTGTTCTCCTCAGAGGGAGAGAATTCACCCAGAATGGAATCAGTCTGCGAATCGCTGACGGATCGGGACTTTTTTTTTCAAAAGAAAATCTCCATCTGTTTGAAATTATCGAGCGATCTTTCTTCTTTGGCTGAATCCAGTAATTAAATCAGGGCCGACCCACAGCAGAAAGTCTGAAGATGTGAAGATGTTCTCTCAGAGCTCTTCAACCATCTCGGCCAGAGTAAAGGGCTGGGTAATTATTATCACCAGCCCCTTCCCGGTCTGTGACAATGTCAGGGGATTTCCCTGGGACTCCGTTAGACTGTGAAATGCTCAGCTTTGTGTTTGCAAACTTGAGCCTGCAGAGGGTTACCTTGTGGTGAACATGTCAGTCCATGCTGAGAAAGAGCAAAACAAAACGCAGGAACGGTTCTTCCTGCCTGGATTTGTATGAGGGTTAGCAGTTAGGCTTCTGCTGAATCAGTTCGTTCAGAGACTGTGTCAGGATGCTGGCTCTGTGCCAAAGACTGCCTTTTAAACTATATAGGATACGAATCTACTCGCCCCCTTCACTCCAACTTGGCCGATGGCGAGGCCAGGATCATGAACACAGACCGGGAGCTGCTCTATGTAACTGCACTTCAGGAGCTTGATAGGCGTCCCTTAAGCGGCCAAATAAATGGAGGAGGCTCTATTAGCTTCCAGGAGGACTGAGCTTGATGAGTGCTATTCCACCCTCGATTCCATGTTTTCCTGTGCTGGCTAGCTCTCTGTTAATCTCTATTCTCTGTGCTAGCATCTTTGTCCTCAGCCTTCTATCCTCTTCCAGTACCACTCTCCATTTCCAGTCACACCCAGTAACTCTGACAGTCTGACAACCCAGAGGGTTGTGGGTATCTGGAACTCACTGTTTAAAAGGATGGTAGAGACAAGAGCCTTTGAACTTTAAGGGTTATTTAGATGAACACTTAAAACACTATAGCGTACATGGCTATGAGCCAAGTGCTGGAAAATGGGATTAGAATAGATGGATGTTTGATGATTGTTTCAGACATTGATATGCTTCTTCCACAATCTGCATTTATCTACATTCCCACAGAAAAATGAAGAATCATTCCTCCAAGTGCTTGACATAAATGTTTTCTGAGCCAGAGACATTGAGATATAGCAGATAACCACAAACTAGTTTTTATTTTTCAAAAAAACAAAATTCTTCTAAGGGCCAAAGTTTCAGAGGAGATTCGGCAAGATGTTCAGTTATAAGGAAAAACTGGGGTTGTTTTCCTTAGGCTGGATGTGGGGGTGGGGGTGGTGTTGGTGGAAGAGGGTGTGAGGGGAAGTGTTGGCTGATTGAGGTGTACATCATTATGAGGGGCACTAATAGAGTAGATAAGCAGAAACTTTTCTCTTTAGTAAAGGAGTGAAGAACCAGGAGAGCACTTTTAAGGAAGGGAGCAGAAAATTTCAAGAGGAATTGAGAAAATATTTATTTACCCAGAGGGTTGTGGGTATCTGGAACTCACTGTTTAAAAGGATGGTAGAGACAAGAGCCTTTGAACTTTAAGGGTTATTTAGATGAACACTTAAAACACTATAGCGTACATGGCTATGAGCCAAGTGCTGGAAAATGGGATTAGAATAGATGGATGTTTGATGATTGTTTCAGACATGATGGGCCAAAGGGCCTTTTATCATGCTGTAAAAACTCTATTACTCTATGACTCTGTGACGGTGGAGTTATTGAGGGCATGGTGCTTATTTCAAATAAATTGAAATGACTGAGCCACATCAGATTCAGTCAGAGCATATTACCATCCACTAGCTAGGGAGTCAACCATAAAGGGCCTACAATTTAATTTAAAAAGTGTTGCTAAGGAGAGTGAGGTTGGCAGGCATGTTGTCATTAAATAGTTTCTTTGAATATCCATGCTTTTTCATGGGGAATGTGACAGAAACCATTGTATCTTGTATGGAAAAACATCGATATTTGATGTTTGCTTTGAGGAGAGAGGAGTATAATTAGTTCTGGATTGTTCCAGCAAAGAGCAAGTAAACACACAAGAGGGCTGAAAATATCCTCTGTGGTTCAAAATAAAATCTTTAATGATGCATTTAATGAATCTGAGATTGCTACTTTCAGTTTAGGGTCAGCCAGGCATTGCCTGTTTCACATCACTGAAACTCTTTCGAAGACAATTAAAGACTAACCAGAATATATATTTGCATATCACAGTCTCTAATAAGTTAGATATTTTGAATATTTAAAAGGACAGAAGGGACAGTGTCTTATCTCTAATCAGTTATAGAGTCATCCAGATGTACAGCATGGAAACAGACCCTTCAGTCCAACTCGTCCATGCCGACCAGAAATACCAACCCAATCTAGTCCCACCTGCCAGCACCCAGCCCATATCCCTCCAAACCCTTCCTATTCATATACCCATCCAAATGCCTGTTAAATGTTGCAATTGTACCAGCCTCCGCCACATCCTCTGGCAGCTCATTCCATATACGTACCACCCTCTGCCTGAAAACATTGCCCCTTAGGTCTCTTTTATATCTTTCCCCTCTCACCCTAAACATATGCCCTCTAGTTCTGGACTCCCCAACCCCAGGGAAAAGACTTTGTCTATTTATCCTATCCATGCCCCTCATAATTTTGTAAACCACTGTAAGGTCACCCCTCAGCCTCCGATGCTCCAGGGAAAACTGCCCCAGCCTGTTCAGCTTCTCCCTGTAGCTCAGATCCTCCAACCCTGGCAACATTCTTGTAAATCTTTTCTGAACCCTTTCAAGTTTCACAGCATCTTTCCAATAGGAAGGAGACCCAAATTGCACACAATATTCCAACAGTGGCCGAACCAATGTCCTGTACAGCCACAACATGACCTCCCAACTCCTGTACTCAATACTCTGACTAATAAAGGAAAGCATACCAAACGCCTTCTTCACTATCCTATCTACCTGCGACTCCACTTTCAAAGGAGCTATGAACCTGCACTCCAAGGTCTCTTTGTTCAGCAACACTCCCGAGGACCTTACCATTAAGTGCATAAGTCCTGCTAAGATTTGCTTTCCCAAAATGCAGCACCTCACATTTATCTGAAATAAACTCCATCTGCCACTTCTCAGACAACTTTCAAACATACTCAGGGGTCCAGCATCCAAATTTGATGCTGCTCTGAATTTACAGTCCATACAATGCTAAACTGAAGTGGCGTTTCTAAAATTTCCACAGTATCTTACTCCACCTCGATCCAAATCCTTGGTCTTCCACAAATGTAGCATTGGTAAACGGTTTATGTACCCAATAAGACAGCAGCCTAAGGTGCACTGCATCCTGCAAAAGGCCATTGTTACAGGAGGGAAGAAGGAATAAACTTACTCCATCCGGTCATTTAAGAAAAGGAGTTAATGGAGTGAAGAGAATGAAATTCCCAAAATATGTTCAGGACTACTTCCTCAAGCAGTTCTACCAGTGTAGAGATAGTGTCATATCTAATTATGAGAGTTTCTAAACAGTTGGAACTGATGTATAATGTCCCGCAATGTTTAGTTTTAGGCAGCTGCTATTTACAGCATAGAACAGTGATTTCACTGTAAGCCCAAAGAGTGCGGAGATCACACTTACAAATAATGCCTGCAGAACGTTAAAAGAAACTGCAGAGAATTATTGATAAGAAGAGGGTAATGAACTAAAAAGACAGATGGAGCTAAATATCAATGGAAGATATTTCATTTGATTAAACAAAATAACAATATTTATAATCTTGATGGAAGTAGGCTTGCTATTACTCAGGAAAACAAGGATTTTGAGAGAGAGATTTGTAAGGCATGAAAAGCGTGCTTTGCACAAAACAATGACAATCTCAAACAAAGGTGTTTGGTATGCTTGCCTTTGTTGGTCAGTGCATTGAGTATAAGAGTTGGGAGGTCATGTTGCAGCTGTACAGGACATTAGTTCAGCCACTTTTGGAATACTACATTCAATTCTGGTCTCCCTGCTACAGGAAAGATGTTGTGAAACTTGAAAGGATTCTGAAAAGATTTACAAGGATGTTGCCAGGGTTGAAGCTATAGGGAGAGGCTGGGGTTATTTTTCCTGGAGCATTGGAGGCCGAGGAGTGACCTTACAGGGGTTCATAAAATCATGAGGGGAATGGATAGGATGAATAGCCAAGGTCTTTTCCCTGGGATGGGGGAGTCCAGAACTAGAGGGCATAGATTTAAGGTGAAAGATAAAAGATTTAAAAGGGACCTAAGTGGCAACTTTTTCACACAGAGGATGTATGGAATAAGCTGCTAAAGGAAGTAGTGGAGGCTGATACAATTACAACATCTGAATAAATATATGAATAAGAAAGGTTTAGAAGGATGTGAGCCAAATACTGACAAATGGAAATAGATTAATTTAGGATATCTGGTTGGCATGGACAGGTTGGACTGAAGAATCTGTTTCTATGCTGTACATCTCTATGACTCTAAGAGGGATTATAACAATCAGCCCTTGAAATCAATGGTGTTACCATCACTGAAACCCCTACTATGAACATCCTGGGGGTTAGCTTGAACAGAAATTGAACTAGATTAGCTATATCATGAGATATATATATAACAACAGCAGCTAGAGACTATGAACTCTGTGATGAGTATCTGTCCTTCTGACCCCTTCAATGCCTGTACAAGACATAGATCAGGAGTGGAATATTTCCCACATCCCTAGATGAATGCAAGCTCTAACAACACTCAAGAAGCTTAAGACCATCCAAGACAAAGCAGCCCAATTGATTGACACCCCATCCATGTCTTTTAACATTCTTTCCCTACACCACTGATTCACAGTGGCAACAGTGGGTGCAGTTTACATGATGCACTACAGCAAGATTCCTTAGTCAGCACCTTCCAAACTCTCAACCACTTCCATCAAGAGAGACAAGTGCAGCAGAGGCATGGAAAACATCCCACCTGTAAGTTCCCCTCCAAGCCACACACCATCCTGATTTGAAAATATAGCACTGTTCCATCCCTGTTGTTAACTCAACATCCTGGAACATCCTCCCTACCTGCAGTGTGGGTGTTCTTACACTCAAAGACTGCAATGGCTCCAAGAAAGTGGCTCACTACCACCTTCAGGACAATTAGGGGAAATAGTAAATGCTGACCTACCCAGTGATACCCAAATACCCTTGAATTAATTTTTAAAAGTTCAAGTCTGCAAAAATATTGGTGATATCCTAGATTTTATCATTAGATGCAAAATCTAAAAAACAATGCCAACCCTGCACATGACCTTAAAAATAACTCTGTAAGTGTGCTCTGACTAGACTAGACTCCACACTGCAAAAAAGGCGTGGTGACATTAAAGAGACAACAACACATTCAATGGTATGCCATATGGAACTGAGCAAATACAATGCAGGAATGGTTTAAAATATGGGATATGAAGGAGTAGGAGTGGAAAAGGGTTAGAAAGAAATCCCCTGCCTTGTGTGTGAGTGAACCATTCAGCTTTGCTGTTGCCAGCACTGACCTCCACCCCAGCGCCATCACCACCATCTGCTTCTTTCAAACGTTCTTCTCCGAGAGTAATGCGGAAGCGGTGAAGTCCTCACTCCTGTTCTCTCACCTTCAATTCCAACTATGTTGTAATTCAGAGTAGAGGAAATCTCAGCTGACAAGCTTTTGGTTGGGTAGGGGCGACTGCAGTTTTGAAGAGGTTTTAAGAGAGATCCTCATTGCGCAGTTTCATAACCATTAACAAGTCATTGGGAGGGTAGTCCTTCTGGTGGTAAATTAAATATGGGTAGGATATAACAACATCAAGGATCAGAGTTCAATGTTTATCATATTATCAGTATTGCTTCAGTCTCACAGTATGCTGGCATATTGCATTATGGAGGATTAATATTAATTACGTTTCTTTTCAACCTTCTGCTTTTTCTTGGCTCCTTTGAAACAATGCCACCGCATCAGTGTTGGCTCATACAATCAAGTAACTTGAACAGAAGAGGCATTGTAACACAAGATTTGAAATGCAGCAAAATCAGGATTATTCCACCTTGTGTTGGAAAAGAAGATGAGAGCAGAGATAAATTATTTAATTGCACAATACTGTATTCCTGCTGTGTGTTAACCCAATTTAATTAAAAACTGATAGCAACACTTTTTGTTTAATAAGGATTAATCTGAGAGACCATCACCTGCTCCAAAGCAATTCTAAGCTTGTTCTGACTACAATAGGAATGTGTTACAAGAGTGAAGTATAATTAATGGGGCCAAATCAGACCTGTCATCTCATGTAGCTTCTGAGTGCCAGTAGACGCCAAATGCAGATTCTGCCATCTGCTGTTAAAGGTAGCTATTAAGTAGTCTTTGAAGATACTAACTTCCCATTCTTCAGTAGCCTCCTGATGCTTTGAAGGAACTGGGTGCGACAAACAATATCCATAAGCATAGTGACGTGAACTAGTATTGACTCACCATGCAAAGATATAATAGCTGTCACCTCTCACAGAAACTAAAGACAATGTCAGAGATTGCACTGTCACAGTCCTGTATCATTAATATGTAATCTATTCCCATAAAAGGATGTAATGTGAATGGATGACTTGGCACAACAAATCTCTGCACTTACTTTTTTCAACATTTTCCCCTGAAAGTTAAAATAGTTTAAATCAGGGGAATCAGCCCTAAACAGCTCAGATCTCCTTACAGCTCAAAAGAAAGGGTTAAATAGACAACAAAGTGGTTCGGCATTTGAACCTTCAGGAAAGGATGTTTCATGGATTTTCATATAATTTGTAGTTTGAGGATAATTGAGAACAGGATTCACTGAGCAAATATCAACCTAATCTCAGAACTGGTATTCAGAGGAAGCAAACTGCAAGTTTGTCAAGGAAGGTGGCTGTGTAAACAACATTTCACACTGAATTTCAACTGAAGGACATGTCAAGTTTTTATCAATACCAACCAATAGCAGCTTGTAGTTGGGTTGAGAGTTGCCACCAATTCTCCTTGCTGTGCTAAGTGCAAGGGCTTATCTAATCAACAATAGAAGAGGATAAACCACTCAGCTCTTAACAGCAAGAGTCACTTGGCTCAACAACAAGTTAAAGCAACCTTATACAACAGCCTACTTAGTGTTACTGAAGCTAACTAGATTCTATAGTTCATTCTGTATCATGGCAGGCTTTGATTTAAACTGTGAAGTAAATTAACCAGTTTATTTTATTCCAAATAACCAAGTCAAGCAACAAGTTGAAAATTGTTGAAGCTACTTCAATCATAAAATATCAATCAAGTCACAGTCAATCCATGTTTTAATCTCAAAATTATATAGTTTCATGTACACAGAATAGGAAAGCAGGTGTCCATCTAAAATGTGCAGAGATGAGTAGATTTATCACCGGTATATATTCCTACATGTGAAAACCATTCCTTTTAGCATACTGAATATTATCAGAATATACTCAAAAGATAAACTTTGAAGGTTCATTTGTTACAGAAAAAACTCACTTACAAATTATAGATAATTTAAATTTAATAAAATAATGGCATTAACAGAACTTAAATAGGAATATTCTTATTTCTAAGAAGTTCATGGTATGTTTATTTTCAAAATTAATAACCTGTAATGAACTGCCAAAGGAAGTGGTAGAGGCAGGTACCATTGTAGCATTTAAAAGACATTTAGATAAGGACAGGAATAGGAAAGGTTTAGAAGAATGTGGGCCAAATCTAGGCAAATGACAGTAGTTTAGTTTGGGAAAGCTGGTTGGCATGGATGAGTTGGATGGAAGGGTCTGTCTCTGTGCTACATGACTCTGTGACTCCAAACCCAGTTTGTTGTTACTTACTAATCTCTGCAACAACTTGAATCGAGGAGTTCAATGGTTGGGACTGTACTTTCTGTGTTTAACATTGATTTACTTATGTTCATCCATTATAGATATTACATTCTATGTCTCTTGATTCCAGGACTGGGTAGTACTTCATCTCTCCATTCCTTAGAGGGAATATCCAGTAGGTCCATCGAGAAAATCCTGGGCAAATTTAGCAAAGATTTTCAATGTCATCACGTGTTGAAGCACCTGTACAATGGAGCCAGGATAACTGTGCAAATGCCCCCTCAGGTAGAGAGCCACTGGGTCTCTACAAGGTGAGTAAACAACAGTAATCCATTGATATGAATAACTGATAGCATAAAATTCTATTAAGTTAAGATGACTTCCACTTTCTAGCTATTGCATTCCAGATAAGGTACAAGAATCTCCCCATATTTTCTATTTTATCAATACTTGTAGTGTTATTTTCTCTCTGAGATAACTTCTCTTATTCCTCATTTGCTGTATGTATGCCATTCCTGATTGTATCTTCCTCCTTGTATCCATAGTTTATTCAAATTAAGGCACTTTTCACCATTTCATTCTTTTTATTCTCTCATTCACATGACCTCTAAGCTACTAAATTTTTTCCTGTTAGTATCTATCTTCTTTTTAAACATTCAATCACTTACTTGCTATTTCCTGATCTAGAACTCTGTGGGAAGCTAGGAAAGTGATTGCTAGACCCCTTGCTGAGATACTTGTATCATTAACAACCATTGGTGAAGTGCTAGAAGATTGGAGGTTGGCTAATGTGGTGCAATTAAAGGTGATAAGGAAAATCCAGGGAACAATAGACCAGCGAGCCTTATGTCAGTGGTGGAGAGGATTCTGAGGGACAGAGTTTACATGCATTTAGAAAGGCAAGGACTGATTAGGAATCGTCAACATGGATTGGGAAATCATGCCTCACTAACTTGATGGAGTTTTGATGGAGATCAATGAAAGCAGAGTGGTAGACTTTGTCTATATGGCCCTCAGTGAGGTTTTCGACAGGATTCCACATGGTAGACTGGTTAGGAGGGTTACTGCACATGGAATCCAGGGAAGCTACGCAATTGGATACAAAATTAGCTTGAAGGTAGGACACAGAAGGAGAGGATCGCTTTTTGGACTGGAGGCCTGTGACCAGCAGTGTGCTACAAGGATCAGTGTTGGCTCCACTGCTTTTTGTCATTTATGAAAATAATTGGATGTTGCAGCTGTACAGGATATTGATGGGGCCACTTTTAGACCACTGCATTCAAAGATTTACAAGGACTGGACGATTTGAGCTATATAAGAGGCTGAGTAGGCTGGGGCTTTCTTCCCTGGAGTGTCAGAGACTAATGGTGAGCTTGCAGAGGTTTATAAAACCATGAGGGGCTTGGATAGGGTGAATAGCCAAGGTCTTTTTCACAGGGTAGGAAATTCCAAAACAAGAGGGCATAGTTTAAGGTAAGAGGGTAAAGATTTAAAAGGGACGTGAGGGGTAATATTTTCGTTCAGATGGTAGTTTAGGTACAGAATGAACTGCCAGAGGAGATGGTGGGGGCAGGTACAATTACAGGGCATTTGGATGGGTACATGAATAGGAAGGGTTTAGAGGGACACTGGCAAATGGGACTAAATCAGTTTAGGACATCTGGTTGGCACAAACGAGTTGGACTGAAAGGTCAGTTTCCATGACATATAACTCTATGATTCTCTGACTTTACACACCTATGGTCTCCACCTGCTGTGGTGAGATTTGAACCTCAATCGTCAGGATATTAACCTGGGGCTCTGGATTACTGCTCCAGTAATATTACCACTATGCTTCCAATTTATGCTGTATGAATAATTTACTTAATACTTAACTCAATACCAGTCTTCGGAGAGAAGCAACTGTCAGTTATTATTGTAGTAGAATGTTGCATCGCCAGCTAAGGAGAAACAAGGGAAGTAAATTCAGATAAGCAATAATACGAGAAGTATTGATAAGATAAGAGTATTTCCCAATTCCAATTTTTGCACATGTTTAACAGTCTGGTATGAAGTCTTTCTTGACTATATTTTACCAGAAGCAAAGAGAAGGAGAAATTTGAAATCAAACTGTTAATTGTTCATATAGTAACATTAGTATCTTCTACCTTTTTAATATCCCATAGCATGCTTAGCTAACAATTAAATGTAAGAAATTGGACAACAAAAACCACATAAATCAGAGACATATCAGTGAGTAAATAAAGTGCAAAGAGTAGGCTACCCAACTAGAAATGCCAATTAGAATCAGAAACAAAATTCAAAAGTTAGAGGTGAGTTTATTAAAATATCTAAAGTGTACAGGTCAATTGCAAATTAAGTTTAGTGCAGATGAGCACAAATATTTTAGTAAATTAGTATTGTTATTATACCTGAATCTATGCATACCCATTCCTGAGGAAGGGTTTATGCCCAAAATGTTGATTTTCCTGCTCCTCGGATGCTGCCTGACTGGCTGTACTTTTCCAGCACCACACTCTCAACTCTGATCTCCAGCATCTGCAGTCCTCACTTTCTCCTCTAAACATACCTAACCAAAGCATAAACAATAGAGTATGAAAAGACATAGCAAAATAGTCAAATATATTAAAGAAAGTTATGATCCATCTGAACAGTGCTCTTGGCCAGAAAAGACCTTGTTTCGGTAATCAAGGCAGAATTTCTTATGCATTATGGTCAAGTGCTTGATCTCTAGTATAAAGGACCTGATTTATGAGAAAGAACTGAAGTAACTGGGCTTTGCAACTAGTCAGAGAAGGGATCTCACAGAGAGGTGTATCAAATGGTTAAGGAAATGGCAAAAAGGAATCCAGAATGCTACTTTAAAGTCATTTGTTGAATAGGAAGTCATGGATAAAAAGTAATTTTAGGACTGTCTTCAAGATATTTTTAAAATAAAGACTTAGTTGCAGAATAAATTTCCAGAAAGAATTGCAAATGGAATAATACTGGAATAATTTACAGAACAGTGAAGAGCTGTAGAATGGATGAATTACAAAGGGCCAAATGATCTTTGCCATTTGTAATCATTGTTATCTTGTCAACATCCTACAGATAGAGCCATAGAGTAATATACAACACAGAAACAGACCCTTCAGTCCAACTTGTCCATACCAGCCAAATATCCTAAATTAATCTAGTCCCACTTGCCAGCACTTGGCCCATATCCCTCTAAACCCTTCCTATTCATGTCCCCATCAAAGTGCCTTTTAAATGTTGTAATTGTACCAGTCTCCACCACTTCCTCTGGCAGCTCATTCCAGACATGTACCACCTTTGCGTGAAAACGTTACCCCTTAGATCCCTTTTAAATCTTTCCCCTCTCACTCTAAACTTATGCCCTCTAGTTCTGGATTTCCCTAACCCAGGAAAATACCATGTCTATTTACCCTATCTATGCCCCACATGATTTTATAAACCTGTATAAGGTCCCCTCATCCTCTGATGCTTCAGAGAAAATAGCCCCAGCCTATTTAGCCTCTCCCTATCACTCAAATCCTCCAACCCTGGAAACATCCTTGTAAGTCTTTTCTGAGCTCTCTCAAATTTAGCAAACATCAACATATTTCTTTGTTCAGTTGATGAATTCATCAGTACTCAGTAAATGTGTTTGTTGGGTTAGGGAGCTTCATACACTGAAGTAGAAAGTTTTCCCATATTCTGTACAGTAATGGTACTGGTTACTGTAGGGTCAGGTATAATATAGATCACACTCAGATTAATGTCATAATTTTAGTCTTGGCAACTGAAAGCACAATTGTTAAACTCGTAGCAATTGAAGTCTAGGATGTGCAAAGGCTACAATAGGAGGAGTTCTCAAACAGCTGTAGGGCTGGAGAAGATTACAGAAATTTTGAAGTCTTGAGGCCAGGATGGATTAGATTAGATTAGATTATTTACAGTGTGGAAACAGGCCCTTCGGCCCAACATGCCCACACTGACCCACCAAAGCACAACCCACCCATTCCCCTACATTTACCCTTTTATCTAACACTACGGGCAATTTAGCATGGCCAATTCACCTGACCTGCATATCTTTGGACTGTGAGAGGAAACCGGAGCACCCGGAGGAAACCCACGCAGACAATGTGCAAACTCCACAAAGTCAGTCGCCTGAGTCGGGAATTGAACCGGGTCTCTGGCGCTGTGAGGCAGCAGTGCTAACCACTGTGCCACCGTGCTGCCCGGATGGGATTTGAAAACAAGCATGAGAATTTTAAATGAAGGTGTTGCCAACTGTGAACCCAATATCAGGTTTTTGGAGGGTGGCAAAAGGGAGACAATGGAGCAAGGTGTTGGTATAGTCAAATCTAAAGGTAACCAGAGCATCCATGAAGATTTCAGCAGCAGATGAATTGAGACAACAACAGATTTGTATGTTGGAACAGAGGTGGAAATAGACAGTCTTGGTGAGAGGGTGGGTACATGTGTCAGAAGCAGTTTTTAGTCAATAATAATTCAAACATTCTGGTTCCACCTGATTACCAAGGAGATGAATCTATTTTTGTCAATGTTAGTTTATTGTTTAAGAGTATGAATTGTCTTACTGTTCTATTATACTGTTCTCGGGCATAACTCTGTAATACAGATGCTGAAAACAGTTCTCTCTAGATTGTTAGTGTGACAGAAATAGAAAACTTCTTTTCTCTAAACTGCTCTCGCAGTGCTCTTTAATTACACCTTCCTTCCATCCAGATCTCTCAAATAGGAGAGCATTTATTTTCACTGAGTCAGTTGCTGACACATTATTGTTAGGACAAGAGAGTTGACTGATTTCAAAAAGAAGGACAAACACACTTGGATTTCTATCACAAACATCACAAAATAACCAGTTAATGAAACATAAAGGAGCAGGAATAGATTTTATTCCTGATGTAGATAGACAATGCAGGTGTAGGTTTTAAAAGAGAGAAAATAGAATTTAATTTATTAAAGTTCATGCTGAAAATGTACATTTTTCAAACAACTATCAAACTTTGTAAATTGTGCTCAAGCCAAAGGTTAATGTCTGACGATGGTGAAGCTAATTATCTTCTCTCTGCAGTTGCGAAGTGAGACCGGGTCCTGAGTTCATTACCAGATCCTACAGATTTTACTCCAACAACACATTCAAGGCTTATCAGTTTCATTATGGAGACAACCACTGCACACATCCCACCTACACCTTAGTGATCAAAGGAAAACTCCGATTGCACCAAGCTTCCTGGATCATTCGAGGAGGAACCGAGGCTGATTACCACCTTCACAGAGTGCAGATTGTCTGCCATAACAAGGTGACAGCTGAGGAGATGAGCCTGAAGCTGAACGGATCATGCCCAGGGTTCATACCAGGAGAGAAGGTGTGGGAGCCAAACGTGAGCTACAACCTGTGGAATGATGATACCGGGTGCAACTGTTTCCGGGCTCTGAACTTTGCCATGCACGAACTGCAGCTCCTCAGGGTCGAGAAGCAGCACCTACACCACAATCCTGAGCACACGGTGCAAGAGCTCTTTCTGGGGGATATCCACACAGATTGGTCCCAGAGAATGTATTACAGACCCTCCAGCTATCAACCTCCACTGCAGAATGCCAAGGTAATTTCCTGACTCATAGAAATCCAAGTGAAGTTCACTGTTACCTAGAAATACCTCTGTTAACCTTCAGTGTAGTTTCCTCATAATTGCCAGTTCTGCAGAGCTTCCTCTGCATATAACTTTATCATTTATTTATTTCTATTGTTCTTGCGTTTGAGCATTAGTACCAGGGGAAACATGGTGGCCAGTAGCAAAGCAATAACTCTTGGTAGTGTGCAGCTTGTGTCTATCACTGTTATTGGATAATATCATTGAACTCCTTAGTTTAGATTATTCTGAGCTCAAAGCCTCTCTAAGTAATAATCTGGATCCAAATTACTTCTATTGAAGGCTATTGTTAATGAATTAACATTGAATAAATACTTGAAGAGAAAAAATACAGAGTTGTGGGGTAAAGAGTGTTAATTGGGATTAATTGTATCGCTTTCACTGGGTCAGCATGAGCACGATGGCCCAAATGGCCTCCTGTTTTGTTATCCTCTATGATTCAGTCGTCTTACTTTTTTTGTTCACTTCTTCAAACGCGCCATGTTAGGTCATGCTGTTAGCTTAAAACAATCTTTTTTAATGTCACACCATCTCTGAATAGAAGTTTGGAGAAATAGAGGTTGCAAGATTTTTGCCAAAAGTCAACACCTAACAGAACTCAGCATAAGGATAACAGATGGCCGGAGTCGTACAGCCAAATTTCAGGATTATGTTTTGAAAGTTGTTCAACAAATTGAAGCCCAGTAATTCCAGAAGCCCAGAATGAAAAAAATGCACTTCTATTTGAAATACCTGGACTTCTCCATTAAAAGCCTTATTCCCTTAAGTTTGTGCCAATAAGTACCAGTTACTTTATCACCCAATATATGTATGCTATGGTTCCACTTGTTCAATCTGCTGAATACAAGTCAGCTTTCCATTTGGCTTGGGAACTTCTCAATGTCCAACTTTCCCTCTGTCATCTTGCATTATGATATTTCATTATGAATGCATACTTCTCTTTGTTTTATCAACTTTAACACTCCCACTATCTTCAAACAATGCACTTTATTTCCTTATCTATCCTGATCTAAAATAAACTGCTTAAGCATTTCCTTATGTAGATTGCAAAACCATAATTATACATTGTCTGTTGCTTGAAGACATTGCAGCTTAAGGATCGTGTTAGGGAAATGAAAGTTAAAATTTACTCATGATTGAAACAAAACAAAGCAATGTTAATCTAGCAGATTCCCTAATAAATAAATGTCAGTAAAAGTCTAAAGAACTGTAGATGCTGTAAGTCAGAGACAAAACTGCTGGAAAAGCTCAGCAGGTCTGGCAGCATCTGTGGAGAGAAATTAGAGTTAATATTTTGGGTCCAGTGACCTTTCCACAGAACTGAATCACTGGACCTGAAACGTTAACTCTGATTTCTCTCCACAGATGCTGCCAGACCTGCTGAGCTTTTCCAGCAATTCCTAAATACTGTCAGCATTTCAACTTCTGCTCTGAATGCCATTTTTATGTTGCTTTCTTACATTTTCAAATTCATTGTCTATCAACTTGTATGGCAGCAAAGAACATTGGCAAATTGTCATTAAAAGTGATCAGTGTCAGCAAGGATCAATGCAACAATCAGACTTGGCACTCGTTCACTTGAAGAACTATAAATAGGCAGCAAGAAACATGATCAAATCTTTTCAAAATAACACATAGAGACCCTTAATATATAATACGAAGTTAAAAATCACACAAGACCAGGTTATAGTCCAACAGATTTAGTTGGATGCACTAGCTTTCGGAGCGCTGCTCCTTCATCAGGCAGTGCTCCAAAAGCTAGTGCTTCCAATTAAATCTGTTGGACTATAACCTGGTGTTGTGAGATATTTAACCCCAGTCCAACACCAGCATCTCCAAATCATATATAATATCAGTTTATTCATTTGACCCAGATGCAGGAAACTAAAATCATAAAGTATGTTTACATTTTATTTCCACAATGTCTAATTTTTAATCTTTTATATATCCTAATTAAGGACATATAAATGTTGTAATATATAAATGTTGTCATTATAAATGTTGTAATATATTTTCCATCAATATATTCTATGGCAAAGGTGCTTAGAGGTAAATTTCTAAAGGAAATCTTTGATAAAAACTAAGTATTCCTGTGAGGATCCATTCCCAGTAATTAACTGACTTGCATTTTCCTGTCATATTGAAAGAACAATGGATCAAGGAGTGAATGCACCATGTAATGTGTTTACAAACCTTATTCAATAGGAAAGCCCAAAGTCTATGACACATGCTGAATTAAACCTGAGTTATGGTTGGAATAAGAAAACTATCCTTCACCTCCCAGGTTGAGAAGAAAATAAATGGGAAAATAATATAAGTTTCTGGTTTTGATTATTACTGACTCACCATTGCTTGGAAATTGGACCCAGTTTGAGGAGAAGGTCTTCCTTGGTAGCAAATTCTATGATCTATTATCTTTCGCATCTTGAAAGATGCTTCGAAGAAAAGCAAATAAGTGGTAAAGGAGTTGAAGCTTAGAAAGCTTTTTGTTTAGGCTGGTTATGGCTTCATCAATGAATGGAAGCAAGAAATCTTCGTTAAATCTCTCCTCAGGGCACTTGACAACATCATCTAGACATTCATAATAAAACATCACTTGATTCATACAACTTCTCAAAGTCCATCTGACCTATGATTCAGGGCAGAAATATGAGCATTTCTGCAGAAAGTAAAGCACACTGCTTGAATTTATTGGTCAACAAGACATGCAAGGAAGGGCCCTAAAGAGAGTCTTCATCCAGGAATTCATGCATTTGATGTAGTCGGCCTGTCCTATTAGAGAACTGCATAAATGATTGCACAAACTTTAAGACTATCATGCACTTCATTAATTTGATATCAAATACATAATGTTTTCAACACAGCACTTGCAGTATGTATGTGACTGTCGACAGCAGGTTGAGGGAGGGACTGTTTAAGAATGGATAAACAATGGACGTAAATACTGAACTTAGGAACATCGAGAATAGGGACAAGAATTGGTCATCTAGCCCCTTGAGCCTGCTCCAGCATTCAGCCGGATCATGGCTGATCTTTGACCTCAACATCATTTTCCAGCACTACTCCACATCTTCTGGTGTCTTTAATATTCAGAAGACTATTAATTTATGTCTTGAGCATATTCAATGACCTTCAATATCTCCTGATGTTTCAGCTGCCAAAGATTTCTGTCAGGGAAGAAATTTCTCGTCATTTCATTGTTAAACGGCTTGCCCGTTATTCCAAGGCTGTTTTGCTTGGTTGTATATGTCTAGCCAGGAGTAACATGTTTCCTACGTATACACTGTTGAGCCCTGTAAGATGTCTGTATGCTCCAATGAGATGACCTCACATTCTTCTAAACGCTTATTGGAACCAAGGGTTATGGGGATAAGGCAGGAACAGGATACTAATTGAGGATGATCAGCCATGATCATAATAAATAGTGGTGCTGGCTCGAAGGGCAGAATGGCCTACTCCTGCACCTATTGTCTATTGATCCTCCTGTCCTCTCCTACCCTCAATGCTGACTATGATTGGAGGCAGCTCATGTGGAAACATAAGCACTATGACAGACCCTGTTGTACCAAATAGTCTAAATACAACACATTTAGTTCAGTTCCACAAGATGACCAGAAAAGATTTTACATATGAATCGATATCAATTACAGGAATTCCAATGAGACATTCCTAAATTGAAGCACCAATTAATGTCATTGATAATTGTCCAATGGGGCCAATATCAGAGGTGCTGTCCATGATCACTCCAAAATACTTTGACAATGATCAAGTGCAAATGGGTATGGGAAGCTCTTAGTGAAGAATTTAAATGATTTGAAGAAACTAAATAACAGCAACTTTATATTGAGCCAGCACCTTTAACAGGAATACATTAAAACAAAGTATGAGACTGAGTCACATAAGGAGATATGAGATTAGATGACCAGATGTTTGGTTAAAAAGCTGAGTTTTAAGAAGTGTCATAAAGGGAAGAGAGAGAGAGGCAGAGGAATGTAAGGAGGGAATAACAGAGGCTTGGGCTGAAGGAATGGCCAACAACAGTTGGAATATTAAAATTGGAAATGTAAGAGGCCAGAATTAGAGGAATTCCAATATCTTAGAAAATGTGGGAGTGGAGGAGATCACAAAGATGGAGTGTCGCTTTGGTTGAGGCATTTAAACAAGGGTGAGAATTGTAAAACCAAGAAGTTGCTCAGCTGAGAAACAATGTAGGTCAGAGCACACTGGGGTGAGAGGGAAATAGAACTTAACAAATGGCTTTAAAAGGACAAATACACTTTATTCCTTGCTATAACTTTAATTTAAAATCATTGAATATAACTGTTTCCTTCACATCGCCAACAGATTATTTTTTACATAGAAAGGGTTTAAGAAAAGTCATTGTTGTCACAGAATAGTAATCTGAAAAACTCATCCAATTATAATTTGATTTCATAGTGGCTTGATACATTAATGAGTAATACCACAGATGGAGTCAAAATACATGCACTGTTCATTCTGAAATCTTCCACATGCTGAATTCTTAACCATCAGCAAGATCACCAGTGAAAGTAACTTATGCTCTTGCAGCTAGTTTAAAGAGTGCCCTAGATCTAGGAAAGTATATCTCTGCTTTTGTTTGGTGAGTGGTTTGCAGTTTGAGAACTGCAACTCAGGTGAAAAATTATTTTTCAAAACAAGCCGGAATGGAAATTAATCGATGGAAATTAATCGATGAATCGGCTTAGTGCTAGCAGCCAACTTGACAGAGGTCCCAGACAGTGATGCTGAAATAGTACCAGGTGGGATATGAAACTCAATATCTAACAGTTGCCTGGCACTAGTCAAAAATTTATAATGAAGCACCAAGGTTTAGGAAAAGAGGTGCTTTCTCCCCTGCAAGCAGTCATGCTGCATTAGATTTGCACAAAGACCATCTCTGTAGCAACCTAGTTTCCATCTGCAGCAAAAGAAATATACGTGGTGCAGATGGTCTGCTCTGACTGAGAAACATGGGGGCTTCATGCAGCAGTGAGTCAAGATGACGAAAACAATGAATCTCAGGTTCACTCAATGCACAGTAATGGCTTCATTTAGCTAGCTCCCTTCAATCAGGATTCTTGAATTTGCTGTTACATTTATCATTTGTTTGGTAAGTCATTGCATGAGAAATAGACAGGCATTTTGCTTTTCCGTATGTTATGTTGCTGCTTGTGGAGCTGTGCAGGGAAGAACTACCTGACCCATTCCTAATCACTGTCCAATGTGATTTACATTGGGTGATGACTGATTAAGACATGGGTTCATTCTAATCCGTTTGATTAGAGTATGCAGAAGCTCACATACAATGAAAGGACAAGAACTGGGGAGTAAGAGCTGTGGAATTGTGCCCTGTCCATTAACTTGTAAAATAATGTTAAAACAGTGACAGGAGAATCAATCGCATTTGCCTCTTGCCCCTGCTGAAAAGCGAGTTTTTACAGCTGTGAATAGAGATAGCACAGATCTTCTCCAGCAACTTCTGTTTTTGTTTCTGATGAACAGCATCCGCAGTTGGTTTGGTTTTTATTTCGAGATAACATTGGTCTGGTTCTGATAGTCTCCAGATGTGAACAGAGCTGCACACCCACTACCGACATTTACATTTACAGAATGAACATACAAACTTCAGGAGAGATAAGCAAAAAAAAAAAACTGCTCAAGAATAGATGGGTGAAGAGGCGAATAAATCATCTCAGAGAAAAACAGCAAATGCTGGAAAAACTCAGCAGGTCTGGCAGCATCTGTGGAGAGAAAGCAGAATTAACAGTTTGGTTCCCATCGTCAGACGAACAAGTCGGTCGTCAGCAAACTAGATCGGTTTCTTGTTAAAGATTGTAGCAGCAATGTTCGTCCAGTGTTCCAGAAAATGACCAACAGGTTTTCGTGTATATTGTTCAATTGGACTCAATAGCAGATTAAGAGTTGTTTAAGAAAACAAATCTTTGACATGGAAAAGGAACTCAGGTCTCATTGAGGACAATTTTGTGAAGATGTAGATGTGCCACTACAGATCTAATGAAAGGATAAGATCAAGAATACAATTAGCAAGAAAGGAAAAGGTGGAGGCTTCAAGGTAAAGAAAGGCCATGGTACGTTATACTCACAAGAGACAGAAGGAAACCACAGGTTCCATTTTAATAACCAGTAATTGGATGTATTTTGAATAAAATCTCATCCAAAAAGTGATCCCATAAAATAGCAGAAATCAAAT
Organism: Chiloscyllium punctatum; assembly: GCF_047496795.1. Classification (NCBI taxonomy): domain Eukaryota; kingdom Metazoa; phylum Chordata; class Chondrichthyes; order Orectolobiformes; family Hemiscylliidae; genus Chiloscyllium; species Chiloscyllium punctatum. The sequence continues at coordinate 18,025,472 of NC_092743.1, forward strand.
TAATACATTTAGCCAAACTGTCTCTCTGGTTACTTACTGGAAGGTTTAACTCCTATTTTAAAGAAGTTAGCAACCCTGTTATTATCATGGAGCAATGAGATAGGATTTTTCTTAGCATTGCTTTTCAGCATCTATGTAGGCATGAGAATAAATTAGATCATAGGGTTCCCAAATGGTTTTGTTTTAGTTACTGCTTAACTTCAATTACTCAATGATTCAAATGTCTGCGGCTCCATCCAAGGATAAATAAGATCAAAATCTGCTGAGTTCAGAGAAGATTGCACTTTGTCCATGGTGTAGGAAGTTGCTGAATGTTTTGAGAGCCTGAGGTGGATTATTATAACAGATCATGGCATGCAGGAAATGGAGCAGAAGAGAGGGCAAACTGATGGGAAACCCTGAGTTCATCAAAGGAAAGGGAGAGGATGAACCAGCTGGCATCATAAATTCTCATGTGAATCTAATGACATTATCTGGCAAACAAACTTTTAAAAGTCCTGCTTTTAATGAGCCTGGAACTTGGCAAACTATGACTTATGTACATAGACTGCTAACTCACTCCCAGATCTTGTTCTGAGACAGGCTCTTGTGATAAAATGTTTCATATAAACATGCATTCACAAAAAAAAGTCTTTACTCAGAAATAAAGATAAGAAAAATGGTTCTTTAAAGTCTGAGATTCTTGCTGTTTCCCACAGTCTATCAACATGGAAGCAGGTGGTGATGATTCAGCCAAAGCTATTTTCAGTCTGTCATCTACCACAGTTATTATAAAAACTTTATTTGAATTACTAGACAATTTAAAGTTGTGCTTAAAATGGCTACCTGGAGTATTTTAATATATTTGAATTGATTTATTCTGGTCATAAATATCTACGTACAGTGAAAAGCTTTGTTTCACTTGCAGTACAGGCAGATTTAATACAAATAAATTTTAAATCAACTGATGGGTAATTCAATTTTTAGACTAAATCAACTTTGAACATAAGTAAACTGGATTGATTTTCTTTTACTTTGACTATTTAAGACCTCCTGAGATAATAAAAAAAGTCCCTACATATCACACCTTTCATGATCACCAAACACCTCAAAGCACTTTACAGTCGGTGAAGTATTATTGGTGTAAGTATTGTTACAATCCCTATAGAGACAGAAAACTTTTAAGTGATGTGAATTACACTTGACTGACTCAAAGGGCCACAAGAAAATATTTTACATCTAAGGTTTCACAGTAAAAAAAACACACTGAAAATGACACTAATCAGTACGCAACAAATAGTGGATTACAACAGGATCTTCACCAGATGGGCCAATGGGCTAAGGAGTGGAAGATGGAGTTTAATTCAGATAACTGGGAGGTGCTGCATTTTGGGAAAGCAAATCTTAGCAGGACTTAAACATTTAATGGTAAGGTCCTAGGGAGTGTTGCTGAACAAAGAGACCTTGGAGTGCAGCTTCATAGTTCCTTGAAAGTGGAGTCACAGGTAGATAGGATAGTGAAGAAGGCGTTTGGTATGCTTTTCTTTATGGGTCAGAATATTGAGTACAGGAGTTGGGAGGTCATGTTGCAACTGTACAGGACATTGGTTAGGCCACTTTTGGAATATTGCATGCAATTCTGGTCTCCTTCCTATCGAAAAGATGTTGTGAAACTTGAAAGGATTTAGAAAAGATGTACAAGGATATTGCCACGGTTGGGGGATTTGAGCTAAAGGGAGAGGCTGAACAGGCTGGGGCTGTTTTCCCTGGAGCATAGGAGGCTGAGGGGTGACCTTATATGGAGATTTATTAAATCATGAGGGGCATGGATAGTGTAAATAGACAAGGTCTTTTCCCTGGGGTGGGAGAGTCCAGAACTAGAGGGCATAGATTTAGGGTGAGGGGGGAAGATATAAGGGACAATATTTTCATGTAGAGGGTGGTACGTGTATGGAATGAGCTGCCAGAGGAAGTGGTGGAGGCTGGTACAATTACAACATTTAAAAGGCATCTGGATAGGTATATGAATAGGAAAGGTTTGGAGTGATATGGACCGGGTGCTGGCAGGTGGGACTAGATTGGGTTGGGATATCTAGTCGGCATGGACGAGTTGGACCGAAGGGTCTATTTCCATGCTGTACATCTCTAAGAGAAATAATAGTGTCCAAACAGTGTCCCCTCCATAACTTGGTAACATGATCAAAAACCTATATTATACTGCACTCTTTGCAGATTGTAGTCACTACAGGAAACATTCCAAAGTTACTCATAGCTTCTGATGGACCCACTTTCCACACTTCACAGACTCAAACCAATTACCAACAGCAATCCCCTGCAGATGATTCCTTCTCCTTGCCTTCTCCTAGGATGAATCTTTCAGTCTTCTCAAATTTCTTTGGATTCTGTCTCTTTGACCAGAGAACATTCTCCTACCTGCATTCTTCCTGGTGACTAACAGACACGAAAGCATTCCCTGGCTGTTTCCAACATCTATGGTTTCTATGTTCTGCTCCTTCCTCTTCTTCTGAGACCCTTCTTCTCTCTGTACCCAGGCTTTGTCACTTGTGCTCCTTGGATGCTGCCTGACCTGCTGTGCTTTTCCAGTTCCACACCTGTTGAATTTCTCCAGCATCTGCATTCCTCATTTCCTCCTTTGAGAGTCAGTAAGCAAGCAATGTCCCTTTACATTTGGATGTTAAATTTGGTCCTTAGATTTCAATAGGAATTTAGTCGGCTCCCTCTCCTGCCCAACTGTACAGCCCCTTCCCCCTGGCCATCCCCATGGTAACTAGATCTCTTTAGTTTATCTCTGTGCAGAGATAAATGGAGGTTACAAGCTCCACTTTACTTTTAATTAAAACACGACCATCTTGTAAAACCTCACATTTGTAACAGTGTGTCATAATGTAAGATCTGTGGAAGTCAATTTGCACACAGAAAGCACCCACAAAGTAAAATACGGTGATGACTTGGTAATCTGTTTTTGTGACGGTGTTTGGGGAATAAGGACACCCTTGCTCTTTTCCAAAATGGTGCCATTCGATCTTTCACATCCACCTGAGCAGGCAGGTAAGTTTCAGTGAAAGGCCTCAGCTGAAATGTGGTGTCTCTCTGAAAGTATCGCACTCTATCAGTGCTGCATTGGTGGGGTAGTCTTGAGTTTTGTGCTCAATGGTATGAACTTGGTTTAATTTAGGTCAGGTGGAATTAATACAGTTCTTGCAATACGCATTATGAGGAGAGTATTTCATACCTACATAAATGCACAAAAGGTTTGTTATCTGATAGCTTTGTAACTAATGATCCATCGTCAAATAAATGTACCAAGACTCAAAGTCTCTTTGACAAAACTTTGACTGGGCACTACTGTAAAAATGAGACAGTAAATCAACAACTGCATTTACTGAATTTAAAACAAGAATTATTTGCGAAGTATTTTATTGAGTCCCTCTTTGGTTAACATGCAGATTTATTAACTTAGTCTAAAAGTCAATGAGCTGAGTATTAAATTTGCAGCATTTGTTCTGTAGCTTTTATAAGTCTGCTAAAGTTGTAAAGCAGTAATGAAATATGCATTGACCAAAGTTAAGCCCCAATACTATCTAATTTGATAATTTGTCATTTAGAATTGCTACTTTGTGTCATTTTTAGAACCACGATCATTCGTGCATGGCCTGTCGAATAATCTACCGATCAGATGAGCATCACCCTCCCATTCTACCTCCGAAGGCAGACCTGACTGTAGGACTGCACGGCCAATGGGCGAGCCAGCGGTGTGAGGTTCGGCCAGAGGTGCTCTTCCTCACCCGGCACTTCATCTTCCATGACAACAACAACACCTGGGAAGGGCATTACTACCATTTCTCAGACCCTGTGTGCAAGCATCCAACATTCACCATCTATGCCAAGGGCCGTTACAGCCGAGGCATCCCTTCAACTAAAGTGATGGGAGGAACAGAGTTTGTGTTCAAAGGTAATATCAAAATGATTGATTAATAGTTCTAACTGTGACCCCTATTCAGTTATAGGAATCATTTCTTCTGTCATTGAGCATCGCATCCCCAAAACAGACTGCGCTTAGTTTCCACATTCATACCATTTGAAATAGCTATTAACTATTCAACTCTTCAGCAATGTAGTTATAAAGATGTTAAACAGATGTAGATAAACCTTGCAGAGTGCACATCATATGCACTGCTTGTAAGTGGCACCATGTCTTCAATTGACCTGCCCCAATTCTCCTGCCATGGATCATCCACAAAGCACATTGATGGGTAACAAGGTGGCTCAGTGGTTAGCACTACTGACTCACAGCTCCAGGGACCAGGGTTGATTCCAGCCTTAGATGACTGTCTGTGTAGAGTTTGGATGTTCTCTCCATGTCTTATGTGGGTTTCTGCCAGGTGTTTCAGTTTCCTCCCACAGTCCAGAGATGTGTGGATTGGCCATTGGAAATACAGGGATGGGTGCGTCTGAGCAGGAAGCTATTCAGAGGGTCAGTGCAAACACGGGCTAAATGGCCTCTTTCATATTGTAGGGATTCCATGATTCACATTGCCCTTCCCGCAGAAACTTAAAATGTTATTCAATTGTTTGTGATGTTAGCCAAAATATTTCTCTCTCATTTTCATGTGGTTTTATGAACAATGAAGAAAGTCTTTGAAGAAAATTTCAAACTGTTTCTCTGAACAATTCTGAAATATTTCACTGGGCTGCTTAATACATTTCCCTAGATCTTCTCTTTCTGGTCACTTAAAGATAGTCCTGAAATCACGCTTTCACCTTGAGCAAAGAGACTGCAAACATAACTTCACCTTATCCAATGGCTATCAATGCATTTGTACCCATGTCCAAGAGCACAAGGCTGAAGATTGCAGCATGCCATAACAATGCTAACGTTGCATTGTGAATGGTTAAGTGTGCATGATCGGCATATAGAGGGGCTGCCAAAAATGTACTATAGCTGGCATTCAATCTAACAGAGCAGTAGAATGGCTGGCTTTTACTTTATCACACAATGCAGGCATTTAGTTACTGGAAGCAAAATGTATTCATAGTTTGTGACAGTGGTCCTTTCCAGATGAATTCCTATTCTTACAATTCAAACCACTCCCAAACTTTATTATAATCCTGCTACTTAAAGTGTAAAATGATTTCACAAATGCTAAGATTATGTGCATCTGTGCATAAACCGTGCACAACATGGTCAACTCCACTACTTAACACTTTTGTTTTTCGAACGTAGCTTTAAATACTAGATTCGAAATAGGCGCTGTGAACTGCATTATAAACGTTCCTGCTGGGGAGATTTGAATGTGGTGGGATGGGGCGATGCCCACTACAATTTCATCAGCAACTAAATCACCAGCTGATGGACAGCCCCTTTTCCCTGGCAGAATTGTCCCTGACCTTTCTCCCACATGCTTCACAAAATCCCAGCTGCTACTCTTTAGGCTTGTTAAATTGTTTTATTCGGCAGCTTGTGAAAATTTACTCATCTGGTCTTTGAGTAAACAAGTATACATCTTGGAGCTGTGGAGAAGCCTTTTGCACTGGACAATAAAGAATATCCCTGCAAGTGAAGAATTGTAGAATGTTTGTCTTTATACGGTAGTAGAATGATTATCATGATGAGTATGTCACAGGGATTCTACATGGATCCAATTTGCCACATGTATACCCGTGCCAGTCAAAACAAAAATCACTGGAAGTGTGTACACAATGTTAGCTGTAAAATGTGTTGTTAAGCAGAGCTAAGCTACACTGCTGGACGTTGCTTTATTCCCCCATAGTTTGTCTATTAGTTCAAGAGTCCTTTGTGCACAGAGTAAATGTATGCATTTTCGTTCTTCAGTTTTTCATGGGATGTGGGCATCTCTGGTAAGACCAGCATCGGCTGCTCATCCTTAATTGAACTGAATGCCTTGTTTGAAAATTGCAAGGCATTTAAGAGTCAACCACATTTCTGGGGTCTGGAGTCACATGGAGGCCAGCCAAGGATAGCAGATTTCCTTCCCTGAAGAATATTAATGAAACAGATCAGGTTTTATGACATTGGTTCCATTGTAACCATTAAGGCTAGCTTTATAACCAAGATATATTAATTAGAATTACATTTATTGCCTCTTGTACTCAAGTATAGGGATACAAGTGTACAGTGAAAAGTATACAAAGTTACAATTCGTGGCACCATCTTAGGTACAGGTACAAAATTGCATGGGGGGATTTGAAACAATGCACCAGAACATTAGCCTATACCTCAGGGATTGCTAGTCTGGTTAAATTACCATTCTGCTACAGCCTGTCTTGAATTCCTATGAGTATGCAATGAAATAATAGTAGAGGAAAACTAAAGTCACATTTAAAAGCATCGCGCTTCGCTGGATAAATTAATCTCTATTGTTGTAGTAAAGATAATTCTAACATCAAATGATATGAACTGTACCCTGGAACCTTCTGAGTCTGAAAGTAGAGGCCCAAAATGGGACATTTTTTAATTGTTGCAATCTCCTCCCTTTGGAATCAGAAAACACATTGAAACCTGCAAACCTTCTCAACATTAATAACGGTATCTGTTAATAACTCTTCACTGAGAAATGTTGCTGCCCAATGTAGTCTGAGCAAATATAGATGGTATAGTTTTTTTGACTGTTTTGTGTAATGTTCTCAAATTTCGTTCCAGTGAACCACATGAAGGTAACACCAATGGATGCTGCTACTGCATCTCTCTTGAATGTCTTCAATGGAAATGCATGTGGTGCTGAGGGTTCCTGGCATGTGGGAGTGGAGCAGGATGTCACTCACACCAACGGCTGTGTGGCTCTAGGGATACGCCTCCCTCACACAGAGTATGAACTCTTTAAAATGGAGCAAGATGCTAAAGGTCGATACTTGCTGTTCAATGGACAAAGACCTAGTGATGGATCCAGTCCAGACAGGCCAGAGAAGAGGGCTACATCTTATCAGGCCCCTTTAGTCCAATGTGCTGCAGCTACAGTGGGATTAGATGAATCAGTAGAAGATGGCAAACAAACCAGATCAACCAACAATGGATCCAAGATAACTCAGCACTCTATTGTGTTACTGTGTATTTGTGCGTTGCACTCAATGATCAAGCATATCTTCAGCTAAGCACAAGCTCATCTTCCTATGGTCTCTATGATGGAAAACTCTGACTAGGATTACTTTCTCCATCCAGACAGTTCATTTACTTGGTGCACTTCAATGCTGAAGTACTGTTCCTCCATTTGAAGGCATCACTTTGATGGTTTTCCACGTTGAGCTCTCTCCAGTCAATTTCAGACATGGAACAAGTAGCATCTACTGCACAACCGTAATAGCACTTTATTACAATGGAAGATTTTATCTGGCACGCACTGTAAAAATGTACATAGTTTGCCAAGTATATTCAAGCTAGTGTCATCTGTGGCATTCTCCTCCCAATGCCTATATGCTTCAGGTAACTCAAGAGGATATTTGTATTGGTAAATTGAACTAGTTTTTGTATATTTGAGTCAATTATTTCAATGTACAAGATCTGGAGTTGTAAAAATGAACTATTGGTAAAAGTTAGAAAGAAACTATTGTATTCCTTAAACAGGAACAGCAGTAAAACAAAATGGCATTAATTAAGGTAACAATTAAGAAAATACTGCTTTTACATTTTATTTTTCTTTACATTAATACAAGTCAATATTTGTATCATTTCTACAAATAATATTTCTGCTGTGGGTTAAGTGTGGCACTTGTTTATCAGTTACTTTGTTAAAAACTTAGGTGTAGATGACATTATTTATATATCAAGCCATCAGATATTGTTTTTATAGTCTGGTTTTAACTTCTGGCATCATTAATTTTCTTACGATTTTTAGAAATCACATATTTTTGAGAAGTGCCTTTCGGCAATTATATAAGTAAATCACTATAATGTTGTTTAACTCCTGTTTGATTTAAAGATTCTTGTCTATTTCACTGTTCTCTCTTTCTACAACATTTCAACAGAAATCACAAAAATGCTTCAGGTCAAATCAATGTGCCTGATGCTATTCTTAAATTGCAAATGCTATGTCATAATTACACCATTGAGAATATTATTGAAATCATATTTAATTTATGACAATTCATTGGAAAACCTTGTAATAATGACATAAGATCATAGTAAGAGGAGTGAGAGTAGACCATTCCGTCCATTAGACCAGAGACAGGAGTAAAGGAAGGACATTCAGCCTATCACATCAGCTCTGCCATTCAAAGAGATCTGATAATTCTCAACTTCACTTTCCTGCCTTTTCCCCATAACCTTGATTCACTCCCTGATTAAAAATCTCTCTCTATCAGCCTTGAACATACTTGATGACCCAGCCTTTCAGCTCTGTGATAAATAGTTCTATAGATTTACTACCCTCTGAGAGAAGAAATTTCTCCCTTTCTCCGCCTTAAATGGGTGGAGCTCTTATTCTGAGATTGTGGTCTAGATTTTCCTACAAAGGGAAACAACCTTTACTTATCTACCCTGACAAGTCCCCTAAGAGGCTTGTATGTTTCAATAAGGGTGTCTCTCATTCCTCTCAACTCCTTTGAGTACAGACCTAACCTAATCAACCTTTCATCATAAGACAGTTCCTCCCTACCTGGTATCAGCCTCGTGAACCTCCCCCAGACTGCCTCCAATGCCAGCATATCTCACCTGAGGTAAGGGGGCTCCTAACTGTTCACAGTATTCTAGGTATGGTCTGACCAGCGCCTTGTATAGTCTGAGCAAAACTTCCCAACTTTTCCATTTCATTCCCTTTGAATTGAAAGCCAACATTCCAATTGCTTTCCCTATTACCCTCTGAATTAGGATACTAGCTTTTTGTGATTCAGGTACAACAAGGCTACTCAAATCCGCCTGTTCCATAACTTTCTGGAGTCTATTTCAATTTAAATAATATTTAGCTTCCCTATAATTCCTGCTGAAATATGTAACTTCACATTCCCCATGTTACTTTGAGATTGCTTTACTATCCATTGTGATCATATCTTTTCTTACCCTACAGCTTCCTGCATTATCGCAAATCCCCATTCACTCAATGTCAAAACGTCTTTATATTTTCAATGACTGAATATGATAGAAATTCACAGTTGTCATTTTAAAACTAAATGGCCAACTCTTTATTCCAAGATTATGATCCTTGATTCTTGACGCGAGAGTGAGGGAATCATCCTCTCAGAATTTACCCTGCCAAGCTCCTTAAGAATTTTGTGTGTCGTAATTTTTTTTATCCCCATTCCGCAGAAGGCAATCCCCTCAATGTCCTCATCCATTTCTCTAGTAAAGCCTTACTTTACCTCAAATCCCTGGAGAGTTATCCCCAGCACTGCCTTGACAAACTCCTGAAAATCCTAAGGCACCAATGCAAGCATTCTCTTCCCCAGGCCAATATCCCCAGTATTGAAGTACTGATCATGTATAACTGACAGCAGTGGGCAGGCCACATTGTCCATGTGTCCAATAAGCAAGGCTCCCTAAGCAAGTGGTCAACTCAGAGCTCCACAGAAGTGAGTGATTTCTTGGAGAGATGAGAAAATGCTACAAGGACACCCTGAAAGCCTCCCTAAGCAAGGTGACATCCCCATCAATCTAGACATAGAATCCCTACATTGTGGAAGCAGGCTATTCAGTCAATCGAATTCACACCATCCTCTGAAAAGCATTTCATCCAGAACCCCTTCAACTCCCATGGCTAATTTAGCTAGCCTGCACATCCCTGAACATTATGGGTAATTTAGCATGGCCAATCCACCTCAGCTGCACATCTTTGGATTGTGGGAGGAAACCGGAGAACCCAGCAGAAACCCACGCAGACACGGGGAGAACGTGCAAACTCCACATAGACAGGCCCCCCGAGGCTAGATTTGAAATGGGGTACCTGGTGCTGAGGCAGCAGTGCTAACCACTGAGCCACCGTGCGGCCACACATGGGAATTGCTTGCCGTACAACACACAAATTGAAGAAGCATCAGCAAAGATACCAACCACTTTGAGCTTCACTGAGTGGAGCACGTGAAGGCCAAATGCAAGTGACAGAAAGAGCGCGTACAATCCAAGGCATCCTACACAGCCGCCTCAAACACCACCTTTCCCAGAGACGGCAGTGTTTGTTACTCCAGGATTACACTGTTCAGCCACCACAGAACCAAGCTCCTGAATTGGAATTCGAATTAGTTTTTATTGTCACATGCATCGAATGAGTGCAGTGAAAAGTTTGTATTGTCGCCACTTTGGTGCCATTTTAGGTACAGGGTACCTAGGTAGAGAATACTTAAGTATGTGTTACAGACTTGAAAGAATTACTAATAAAAGTTCAGCATAAGAATAAAGAAGTTCTCTTTTTATAAAGGACTCAATTTTTAGTCTTTTCACTAAGTCCATGCCAGCCTTCAGACCACCGGGGCCAAGTCTCTAAATCACGCTGGCTTCAAACCCTCCAGTCCTCACTTCCAGTCCCCAAGGGCCTGGCCTATGGACTTTGCTGCCTCCGTGCCTGGGATTCGCTTGGACTTGCCAACCCAAATGCTGGAAGTAGAAACACATCACCATCACTAAGGGACTGCCGGAGAAGACTTAAGATACTGCAGATCATTTGAAAATCTTTTTTTAATCTTTTCAGCACAAAATTACACCACAACATGTTCGATTAATTCTTGCTTCAGCTTTCAATATTCGAATGTAATTACCAACTTGCGAAGCTGCATTAACGGTTTCGCATTATCCCATCGTAGTACCAACTCATCCATCAAAAGCCAAAAATGCTGAAAACACTCAGCAGGTCTGGCAGCCTTTGTGAAGGGAGACTCAGGGTTAATGTTTCAGTTCGGGGAGACATTAGAGATGTGTGATAGGTTTTAATCGAGTGGAAGAGGGTTAAGGACGTTGCCGGGACTCAAGGGACTGAATTATAGGGAGAGGTTGGACAAACTGAGACTTTTCTCTTTAAAGTATAGGAGACTGAGGGGGGACCTTACAGAGTATCATCCAGTCACAGAGCTTCAGTCTTACCATCGATTTTAGCACAGACACAAAGCCAGGAAGCTTGTCTTGGTTGTCAGAAGATGAACATGTTGATGTACAGCACAGCACTGTGGTTATCTCAGCCCCAGCACCATGTGCCAGCAGTCTATGTAACAACAGCCTTTGTATATGCTTCAACCACACGGCCAGCTCACAAAAACAGAAAAGTGAGCAGTCCTCGATACCCTTCAGTTTGAGGCTGTCAGATAACCTGGATGTGAGGTACTGGAGAAATATTGGTGACAATTACCCTGACAGTGCCGGAAAGGTGATTGACCACCTTCCTATAGTGCTAGGCGTTCCTCCAGATGGCTGAGACCACACCAGGGTGGTAACCTCAGGCAAGCTCCTGTGCTGGTCCTGGGAAGATTGATAACCATCCTCTGGACCATCCAGGTCCCTCCCTGTAAAGTGGCGGGCCAGTTTTCCCTTCTCCACATGCCTAGGGAAAATATCAGGAACCGTGTCGGTAAGCTGTGGACTGGCAGTGATTGACCAGGTGCACAAAGACCTTTTAAAGATGGTGCCAGTGCCAAGGAGATGGCCCATCCCAGCTGTGCAAGTGGGAGAATCCAGCTGGATTCAGAGAGAGCCAGGCTGGTAGTCAATGAAGTGGGTGTGACGTGAGAAAACTCATCAGGCCTGACCTTTCCTGACAGCCTTTCTTTAGTAATGGCGCCACACTAACCAACCTCCAGTCTTCTGGCACCTCATCCATGGCTGTCATGGCAGAATGCAGGAATTGGCAAGTCATATTATCCCATCGTAGTCATATTACAGCTTTATAGAATTTTACTTGGGCTACGTTTGGCATTGTGTGTACAGTTCTGGTGATCACACTACCAGAAGGATGTGGAGGCTTTGGGGAGAGTACAGAAATGGTTTACCAAGATGTTTTCAGGTCTGGAAGGTATTAGGTATGAAGAGAGATTGAACAAACACGGTTTATTTTCACTTGAACGTCAGAGGCTGAGAGGCTACTCATTGGAAGTTTACAAAACAATGAGAGGCGTGGATAGAATGGATAGTCAGAGTCTTTATCCCAGGGTAGAAATGTCAATTACTTGGGGACATAGGTTTAAGGTAAAAGGGAAAAGGTTTAAAGGAGATATGAGAGCAAGTTTTTTTTTTACACAGAGGCTGGTAAGTGCCTGAAATGCACTGCCAACAGTGGTGGTGAAAGTGGATGCAATAACAACACTTAAGAAGCATCTTTAGTGGTGTATGAACAGGCAGGGAATAGAGAGATACAGACTGTGCAGAGGCAGAAGGCTTTTAGTTTCGCAAAGCATCATGAATCAGCATAGACTTGGTGGGCCGAAGGGCCTGTTCCTTTGCTGTACTGTTCTTTGCTTTTTATTATAAAATTATGAGAGGCATGGATTGGGTAAATAGTCATTTGATGGTGGAAATGTCAAATACAAGGGGAATAGGTCGAAAGGAAATGTGCGAGGCAAGCTTGTTTTGACGCAGAGGGTGGTAAGTGCTTGGGGTTGGTAGAAGCAGAAACAACAGCAAAGTTTGACAGACATTCACACAGACACACCAACAGGCAGAGACTAGAGGTTTGCAGACATGTTCCTATGCTGCTCCATTCTATCTTACAGAAACTTGTGCAAATCTAGGGAATTTTGGAAAATTAAAACATAAACATCAACTATCTCACTTTTTAAAGCCACTTTGTGAGGATCTGAGGATGAAATCCATTAGAACCTTGGATCTTGTCAGTCTACAGCGCCAATGATTTGTTCAGTATTAGTCTCAGACCCTGCCTCCCCCCCACCCCCTCACTCTAGCTGGATGTAAAGTCAATCATTTTATGATCACTGATACCTAGGGTACCTTTGCTATGTGGTCATTAATTAAACCTTTCTCACTGCATAATACCTGGTGATACTACTGCAAGGTAAGTAATCCAGAAGCGAAGGCTAGTGTTTTCTGGATCTGGGTTTGAATCCCACAATAGTAGATTGGAGTTCACTAGAAATCTGGAATAGAAAGATGTAATCCTTACCTAGTCTGGGCTCCATGTGACTTCAGGCCCACAGCAATATGGTTGACTCTTAACTATCGTCTGGGCAGTTAGTGATGGTCAATAAATGCTCGCCGAACCCATGATGCCCACATCCTATAAATCAATTTTAAGACAAGATCTAGTCTTTTTTCCAGAATGGACCCCCAGAAACTGTTCCAAAAACATTTGCTAAACTCTTTATTTGGACTCTCTTTGCCCTTCGTGTTTTTCCCAGGTAAGGAAGGCTGCACTTCCCAAATAAATGCAACAGAGACCAAAAATCTGAGGAATGAAATATAGTCCTTACAGGAAGCAGAATCTGAGGAGTGTCATCAAGGTACAAAGAACAAAGACCAAAGAAAATTTCCAGCCCAGGAACAGGCCCTCCAGCCCTCCAAGCCTGAGCCGATCCAAATCCATTGTCTAAACCTGTCACCCAATTCCTAAGCATCTGTATCCCTCTGCTCCTCACTTACTCATGCATCTGTCCAGACACACCTTAACTGAATCTACCGGGCCTGCCTCTACTACCTCTGTTGACAATGCAAACTAGGCACCTACCACCCTCTCTGTAAAGTACTTTCCATGTGTATCCCCCTTAAACTTTTCACCTCTCACCTTGAACGTGCAACCTCTTGTTACTGAATCCCTCACCCTGGGGAAAAGCTTATCTCTATCTACCCTGTCTTTACCCTTCATGATTTTGTAAACCTCAATCAGGTTCCCCCTCAATCTCCTTTTTTCTAATGAAAACAATCCTAACCTACTCAACTTCTCGTCATAGGTAGCAGACTTATGGCGAAGATTAATTGATTGCTTATACCTCATCCACCACCACCTCCCCCCTCAAACAAAAAGTGACAGAAAAGTCAAGGAATACGTTGGAAGAACTGGAGATACATTCTGTGAAGTCAAGAAGTTTGAAAGGAAAATCCATGATATTGTCCAGCTCACAGTGAGAGTGGGAAATGGCAGTAATACAGTCATCGAAGAGATGAGGGAGGAAACTTGGACCCTGTATCTTATATCTTTCCTTCAGGCTTTTGTTTAAATCAACCTGTGCAGAGATATTATTACACACCTCAGGAGCAGGTGGGAAGTGAAACTGGGCCTCCCAGTTCTGGGGTAAGGATACTACACTGCATCACAAGAAAGCCCTTCCTTGCATCTTATTCAAGGAAAGAATATCCAGGGCCTAGGCGCTACCCAATATGGCAATACCTTTTCTTTGGGAGAAGGCATATACTTTCCCCTCAGCTTTCTCAGTCTTTAGAACATAGAACATAGAACAATACAGCACAGAACAGGCCCTTCGGCCCACGATGTTGTGCCGAACTTCTAACCTAGATTAAGCACCCATCCATGTAACTATCCAAATGCCGCTTAAAGGTCGCCAATGATTCTGACTCTACCACTCCCACGGGCAGCGCATTCCATGCCCCCATCACTCTCTGGGTAAAGAACCCACCCCTGACATCTCCCCTATACCTTCCACCCTTCACCTTAAATTTATGTCCCCTTGTAACACTCTGTTGTACCCGGGGAAAAAGTTTCTGACTGTCTACTCTATCTATTCCTCTGATCATCTTATAAACCTCTATCAAGTCACCCCTCATCCTTCGCCGTTCCAACGAGAAAAGGCCGAGAACTCTCAACCTATCCTCGTACGACCTACTCTCCATTCCAGGCAACATCCTGGTAAATCTTCTCTGCACCCTCTCCAAAGCTTCCACATCTTTCCTAAAGTGAGGCGACCAGAACTGCACACAGTACTCCAAATGTGGCCTAACCAAAGTCCTGTACAGCTGCAACATCACTTCACGACTCTTGAATTCAATCCCTCTGCTAATGAAAATACACAAGCTGATATAGATTCCTTTGAGTTACCCTGAATGAATCTGACTTTGTAAGATCACAGCCTGCCTTCATGCTGAAGCGAAGGGAAAACAATCATGTGGTTGAAATGCTGCTAGGATAATGGAATTCCTTTTCTTTGGACTAAAAACAAAGCAAACAAATTCTGATTACTGTACGGAATGTACGTTTAGAATAAAGCAAAGTACAGATGATGAAGCCTAAGACTATTGTTAAAAATTACACAACATCAGCTTATAGTCCAACAGGTTTATTTGGAAGCACTAGCTTTTGTAGCGCTGCTCCTTCATCAGATGGTTCATCACAACTACCTGATGAAGGAGCAGCGCTCCGAAAGCTAGTGCTTCCAAATAAACCTGTTGGACTATAACCTGGTGTTGTGTGATTTTTAAACTGTGTACACCCCAATCCAAAACCAGCACCTCCAAATTAAGACTACTGTGGTCTTGGCCCTGTTAACACTGAGGACTGCTACCCTGGAATAAGTTTACAGAACTAAACAATGTTAACTTCATGTTTGGCATTTTATGATCAATTACCTTTACAAAGCAAAAGAAACAACATTGTTTTTCTTCTTGGAATATTGTTTGGAAGCATTGCATTGCCTAGTATCAGATCTTGTAGTGGGAGAGCATTTTGGAGATAGTGACCACAACTGCCTCACATTCTACATAGCTATGGAGAAGGAGAGGATTAGGCAAAATGGGAGGATATTTAATTGGGGAAGAGGAAAATATGATGCGATTAGACATGAGTTAGGAAGCACGGATTGGGAGCAATTGTTCCATGATAAAGGCACTATAGACATGTGGAGACTGTTTAAGGAACAGTTGTTGCAAGTGATGAATAAATATGTCCCTCTGAGACAGGCAAGAAGTGGTAAGATAAAGGAACCTTGGATGACGAGAGCGGTGGAGCATCTCGTCAAAAGGAAAAAGGTAGCTTACATAAGGTGGAGGAAGGTAGGGTCAAGCTCAGCTCTACAGGATTACAGCACCTTCATATCCTCCCCCACTCACCCATTGTACTCTATGCTACTTTCTCCCCACCCCCACCCTCCTCTAGCTTATCTCTCCACGCTTCAGGCTCACTGCCTTTATTCCTGATGAAGGGCTTTTGCCCGAAACGTCGATTTCGCTGCTCGTTGGATGCTGCCTGAACTGCTGTGCTCTTCCAGCACCACTAATCCAGTCTACAAGATTACAGGCAGGCGAGGAAGGAGTTCAAAAATGGTCTGAGGAGAGCCAGGAGGGGGCATGAGAAAGGCTTGGCAGAACGGATTAGGGAGAACACAAAGGCATTTTACACTTATGTGAGGAATAAGAGAATGGTCAAAGAAAGAGTAGGGCCGATCAGGGATAGCATAGGGAATTTGTGTGTGGAATCTGAGGAGGTAGGGGAAGCCCTAAATGAGTTTTTTGCTTCTGTCTTTACGAAAGAAACAAACTTTGTAGTGAATGAAACCTTTGAAGAGCAGGTGCGCATGCTGAAATGGATAGAGATAGAGGAAGCTGACGTGCTGAAAGTTTTATCAAACATTAAGATTGACAAGTCGCCAGGCCCGGACCAGATTTGTCCTTGGCTGCTTTGGGAAACGAGAAATGCAATTGCTTCGCCACTTGTGAAGATCTTTTCATCCTCGTTCTCCACTGGAGTCGTACCTGAGGACTGGAGAGAGGCAAATGTAATTCCTCTCTTCAAGAAAGGAAATAGGGAAATCCCCGGCAATTACAGACCAGTAAGTCTCACGTCTGTCATCTGCAAGGTGTTAGAAAGGATTCTGAGGGATCGGATTGATGACCATCTGGAAGAGCATGGCTTGATTAAATGCAGTCAACACGGCTTTGTGAGGGGCAGGTCATGCCTCACAAACCTTATTGAGTTCTTTGAGGATGTGACTAGAAAGGTTGATGAGGGTCGAGCTGTGGATGTGGTGTATATGGACTTCAGCAAGGCATTTGATAAAGTTCCCCATGGTAGGCTCATTCAGAAGGTCAGGAGGAATGGGATACAGGGCAACTTAGCTGTCTGGATCCAGAATTGGCTGGCCAACAGAAGACAGCGAGTGGTAGTAGAAGGAAAATATTCTGCCTGGAAGTCTGTGGTGAGTGGTGTTCCACAGGGCTCTGTCCTTGGGCCTCTACTGTTTGTAATTTTTATTAATGACTTGCATGAGGTCAGCAAGTTTGCAGACGACACAAAGGTTGGAGGTGTCGTTGACGGTACAGATGGATGTTGTAGGCTGCAGCGGGACATTGACAGGATGCAGAGATGGGCTGAGAGGTGGCAGATGGAGTTCAACCCGGATAAATGTGAGGCGATGCATTTTGGAAGGTCGAATTTGAAAGCTGAGTACAGGATTAAGGATAGGATTCTTGGCAGTGTGGAGGAACAGAGGGATCTTGGGGTGCAGGTACATAGATCCCTTAAAATGGCCACCCAAGTGGACAGGGTTGTTAAGAAAGCATATGGTGTTTTGGCTTTCATTAACAGGGGGATTGAGTTTAAGAGTCGTGAGATCTTGTTGCAGCTCTATAAAACTTTGGTTAGACCGCACTTGCAATACTGTGTCCAGTTCTGGTCGCCCTATTATAGAAAAGATGTGGATGCTTTGGAGAGGGTTCAGAGGAGGTTTACCAGGATGCTGCCCGGACTGGAGGGCTTATCTTATGAGGAGAGGTTGACTGAGCTCGGACTTTTTTCATTGGAGAAAAGGAGGAGGAGAGGGGACCTAATTGAGGTATACAAGATAATGAGAGGCATAGATCGAGTCGATAGCCAGAGACTATTTCCCAGGGCAGAAATGACTAACACGAAGGGTCATAGTTTTAAGCTGGTTGGAGGAAAATATAGAGGGGATGTCAGAGGTGGGTTCTTTACAGAGAAAGTTGAGAGAGCATGGAATGCGTTGCCAGCAGCAGTTGTAGAAGCAAGGTCATTGGGGACATTTAAGAGACTGCTGGACATGCATATGGTCACAGAAATTTGAGGGCGCATACATGAGGATCAGTGGTCAGCACAACATCGTGGGCTGAAGGGCCTATTCTGTGCTGTACTGTTCTATGTTCTAGTGGTTTGAAGAAAACTGGGACAGTGGAAAAGACATGATATTTTTTGTAAATATTTATATGTCCATGTAAACCGCCCCACCCCACACATACGGTGGATTGACCAATATATCATAGTTAAATTTCACCATCTGCACAAAGCAGGGGAGGTAACTTTGTGAGGTAGTGTAAAATAGGGGAAACAAATATACTCAACATCTGTCCTGATTTTTATTTCTGTTAACTATCATGCAAATAAAAGTTGGAAGCATATAGAGAGTCTAGCTGGTCACTATTGTCCATTTTTCACAAGCTCATCAGAGGAGCATCAAGCAGACAGGGGCTAACTGATCTGTGATGAGCAAATTCAATTCCGTCCCCACTTTGTGTCCATACAGGATATCTTTACATTTGTATTAATAGTCAGATTAATAAATCTGATAGAAACTGCCAATGTAATGGTCAGATCAGATCCTCCTGTGCAGTTCAGAAGACAAGGAACAATCCAATTAAAAAGAACGAACTTTTAATTATATAACACCTTTTATGACTGAGAAAATCTCAAAGCACTTTGAAGACAGTGAATTACTTTTGCAGTGCAGTCACTGTTATAGTAGAATTAGTAAGCAAATTGTAAGCAGCAAACTGCTCAGGTCAGATAATCTATGATGATATTGTTGGTGGAATCGTCAATATTGACCAAGAAACAAGGAGACCAAGACACTCTTGTTCCAAAATAATGCTACAGAACCTTTACATCCATCCAGGAGGGAAGGTGAAACTTTGGTTTTCAGTCGTAATTGACAGGCAGCACCTCTGTCAGTGCAATACTCCCCTCGAACTGCAGTGAGGTGATCAAGTACAGGAAGCGGGGCTTGACTCAGGTGAAAGTCTCACTTATTGAACAAAGACTGATAACTTAAACACAGCCTGAGAAGATTGACTTTAACAGTCTCCACTTCAAACAAGGTCACAGGAGTTTATCCTGGAAAAATGTAACAGGAGACGTACATAGAGCTAAGATTGATTAATTCAGTAATCACAATCACCTACAGCATGGATCAAGAGCAAATGCAGTCTCTAGGTTTCAGATGCCAGAGAACACTGAGACTAGACACAATCCAGCCCCTATTTTAAAGTCATTCATTTGCACTTACCTTTTCATTTTCATTGTAAATTCTTCTCGCGAAGATTTTTAATGGAAAAATGCCCATGAAAACATATTACACTATAATTATACTTGTCTAGCAGTTTAATTGCATCATTTAACTACATTTTAGAATTATTCGTTAGTGGTTTGAGGGGGACTAAGGAAAAGCATTGAGCAAAGGCAGTTACAAATGGGGAATAAATGAGCAGGATATCAAAGCAGGGTGGTGCTGTACACTTGCTGGTTTTCTGACAATTCCATGATGGATCAAACAGGTTAGTTGGGAAAACTCTAAGACAAGGTACGTTGGGATACAAAATCAGACTGAAAGTTCAAATAATCACATCTATTAAAAAATCATGACGCCCCCCAATTGCTTCCAATAAGAATTTCATTTCTGACAGAATGAGACAGGAATGAACAGGAATGATTTCAATTTTAACTAATTTCAAAATAAGTAACATTAGCCTTACAGCCTTTCATAATACAAGTCAAACAAATTACTTATTTTAAAAAGTTCTCTTGGGTATACATCATCAGTAGAGGGCACAGTGAGTCACATTATAAAGCTGTAGCAGTCAACCTAATAAAGTATAATGCAGTTAGGTAGAAATCCATGCATCACCAAGAAAAATTACAAACAAACTAACTTGCAATATGAAAATTCTTGACTTGCTATTTATTTTAAACTGGAACAATCCACTCTCAATATAAACCTGCTAAAGTACATTAGACTGAGAACCAGAGCCCACATGGGTAATAAAACTCTCCTGTAATTTATCTTGTGTAGTGAGCATCTGTTAAAAATGTTCACCCATCCCCAGGTTTCCCACTCTCCTGACTTGGTAATATATCACCGTACATTCATTATCACTGGATCAAACACCTGGAGCACTGTCCCTAATGTCATTGTGAGCTTACCCATAGCACAAGATCTGCAGAAGTTCAAGATGATTGCTCACCACCACTTTCACAAGAGGAACTCAGGATAGCCAATAAATGCTGGTCCAAGCAGGGGGGAGATTCCTTTTCCCATTTAAAAAATTCATTAGACACCACTGCTTAAACAGTCATAAATCTTAATCAATCGTCTTTCACACAAGATTTGTTTCCTTATTTGAGCTAATTTTGCAGCAAATCCACAATTAAAACAGTCACTGGAATGGCAACCACTGGTGATTCAGCCAGTGACACCCACCTCCCATGAGGGAATAAAAAAAGGTCAGAGGTCAATGATGCTCCTGGAACCCAATAACCAGCTGGAATGTAAATTAGAATCTAGACTTTGACCTATTAACTTCCCCCTGTCTACACACCAAAAAGGGAAAGGGCAGGGGTGATGGTGGTGTAGGGGTAATATCACTGAGTTAGTAATCCAGAAACCTAGCTTAATCTTCTGGGGAGTGAGGTTCAAGTCCCACCATGACAGCTACTGGAATGCAAATATAATTAATAAAATTGTGTATTAGGTTCATTACATTAAGTCTAACATCAGTTGCCATAAAGGGAAAACCTATGTGTTTCATTCAAGTCCTTTAGGGAAAGAAATCCAGTCTGGCCAGCAGGTGACTCCAGGTGCACAATAGTGATTAACTCTGAACTAACTTCTGAAATGACTTTAAAAGCCTTTCAGTTCAGGGGCAATTAGAGATGGGCAGAAAATGCTGGTTTTGCCAGGAAACTCATGTCCCGTGAAGGTTTAAGACAAAAATAACCTGGTTCTTTGAAAAGAATCTCATTCTTTTATTTTAAATATCCCCTTCCGCTGCCCTCCACCCCAAATCCTTCGGTTCCCTACCCTTCTCCTGATGTCCAAGGGCCCTTAAACTCGGTATCAGAATAAAGCTTAGCATGGGAGGTGGCAATTTGACATCCACTGCCCGTGGTAGCTCACTAATAGACCTATCCAATTAAACTCTGGTCCTTCCCCATCGCCCTGTTCTGTTAACAAACAAAACGGGTGTTGTCTTCTGAAAATATTTTTCAGGCCCTCTGACCCCTTCTACCTGAAGAGATCAAAATTCAACACAATATTCTCGACACTGTCAAAACAAAGCCTAACACGACAAGGAAATGTACTTTCAGTTTTACCTAAGCCTCCCGTTCCACACCCCATTCACTGCAGCGTCATGACAGCTGGTTAGGAAGTGCTAGTGGCTCATGAGCAAACACTTCAGCTCTTTTGGCCACTCAGAAGACTGATACCACACACTGTGGACATCTAGAATGGGTTCAACCCAGTTCCATGTTTTCTGTAAGGCTTCTTTTACTGAACTGGCTACAAGATGGCAGTCACCCAATCATAGAGTCATACAGCATGGAAACAGACCCTTCAGTCCAATTCATCTGTGTAAACCAGGTATCCTAAACTGATCTAGTCCCATTTGCTAACATTTAGCCCATATCCGTCTAAACCCTTCTTACTCATATACTCATTCAGATAGCTTTTTTAAATGTTATGATGTAGAGGTGCTGCTGTTGGAGTAGGGTGTACAGAGTTAAAAATCACACAACACACAGGTTATAGTCCAACAGGTTTATTTGGAAGCACTAGCTCTCGGATCGCTGTTCCTTCATCAGGTGGTTGATGAAGAATCACCTGATGAAGGAGCAGTGCTCCAAAAGCTAGTGCTTCCAAATAAACCTGTTGGACTATAACCTGGTGTTGTGAGATTTTAACTTTTAAATGTTGTAATTGTACCAGTCTCCATCACTTCCTCTGGTAGCTCATTCCATACACACACCACCATCTGTGTGATAAAATTGCCCCTCAGGTCCTTTTTAAACCTTTCCCCTCTCACCTTAAACCTATGCCCTCTAGTTTTGGACTCCCCCACCCCGAGAAAAAGATCTTGCCTATTTACCTTATTTATGCATCTCATGATTTTATAAAGCTCTGAAAAGGTCACCCCCTCAGCTTCTGATGCCCCGGGGAAGAAAAACTCCCAGTTTAATCTGACCTCCCTATACCTCAAACCTTCCAATCAAAGTAGACGGCACGTGTGCGGTGATGCTGCTCCTTTAACAAGGTTATGTTGTCCTTGCTTTTTTTTTTCAGGAGGCTGTAAAAACACAGGCTCCGTAAAGTCTTCGGTTTGATGGGTTTTACTTTGATTACTTTACTTACTTAGAGTGTGGAAACAGGCCCTTCGGCCCAACAAGTCCACACCGACCCTCCCAAGAGCAACCCACCCAGACCCATTCCCCTACATTTACCCCTTCACCTATTACTACAGGCAATTTAGCATGGCCAATTTACCTAACTTGCACATTTTTTTGGTCTGTGGGAGGAAACCAGAGCACCCAGAGGAAACCCATGCAGACACGGGGAGAATGTGCAGACTCCACACAGACAGTTGTCTGAGGTGGGAATTGAACCCAGGTCTCTGGCGCTGTGAGGCAGCAGTGCTAACCACTGTGCCACCCACTGTTTTAGAGCCAGTTGGATTATAGCTAACAAATGCTGCCTCAGACAATAGGCTTTCAAGTTTAAAAAAACGTGTTCAATGAAAGGAGAGAGGCGAGCTCCCCAGCTCAGCTTTTCTCTGGTTTGGTTTGTTTTTTGGCAATCTGGCTGTTCACTGAAAGCAGTCAGTCAGTTTTGAGGCTGCTAATCAAAGAAACAGCTACATGGAAGGGGATAGTCCATGCTGCCTTCTCTCGCCTGTAAAACCTTGTGTTTAAGTTTCCTTTTTTTGCCAAGGGGTGCTAATGGGGGGTTGTTGCAGGAATTTGGATCAGCGTCATTAGGTTGGGATAATCTGTTGGGTTTTCGGATAGTTTATTATTCGGTATTCTGTTCTCTTTTGTCCGTGTTTCATTCGTTAATCTTGTAAGTAAATTCTGTTTTGTTTGAAACTAAGTGGTTTGACCAGCTGCATCTCTCCTAGAATATCCACCATAATGCCTGCTTAAAACAACTAGCAAAATTAGGCTCTGGGCTACTTTATTGAAATGTTTTGAGGGGGTCTGGCTTGGTCCAAAACATGTGACTATGCCAAACCTCCAACAGGTTGCCATGGTTTCCCAGTCAGGAAATTAGTCACCTTTCTCAGCCACCAGTTAATTGGGAGGTGCTGAGTTAAGGCCCTCAAATGACCATTAATGGACCACTTGTCTTCCTGTTGACAAGTCCGCAATGTACCTATTCCCCCACTAGCACTTACTTGCTGGGCTGGTGAGGAGAACAGTTTTAGTCCCTCCATTATTTCCCCTTCTCACCATCTCCAGTGTAGGGTAAATCATGCCCACAAAGCAGTTCATTGTACACATTGTTTATACAGTGCCTCACCGGCAATTAACCAGTTTTCAATCTCACTGCTGAGCCACCCTCACAACAAACCATTGATTTGGAAAAACAATCAATAAGTAATTTAACCATGAATAATTAATAGTGTAACAATTTTTTTTTAGTTTTTATGGCATTAAGAATCAAAGTAAAATACAACTTCAAAAAATTTTAATTTGAACTTTAATTTTTCAGAATTTTATTTGATGTTTTCAGAGGTCAGTGCATACACTTGATTTCTCGTCTTCAGTGTTTTACTCTTAGTCATTCACTTCGAATCGTTTCAGGAATGTTAGGTAAATTACCACGTCGCATTTCAAGTTTTAGGAATCCATTATTTTATGTGTGTGTGTCTCTCTCTCTCTCCTCCTGCTGCCTCCCTCTACAATCAGCGATCCAGCTGAGGCAGAGCCTATTAGACTAATAGAAGATTGCAGCCACTTACATGTAAAAGTCCAAGTAGATACTGTCAAATAAATCCAGGCCTCTGAGCTATAGAGATCTGTAATTCTTATCTTAATTAAATCATTTTCATCATCTTCATGTCTGCTGTTAATAGTATTTCAAGCTTGGACTATGGGTTATTAAATGGCAATGGTTTAAAAAAAAAACAGAGCTGAATTCCTTGGTGATGAAGTCATGGTTCAGATGAGGAAAATTGCTGTAGTTATCAGCTAAGACAGCTGTAGAGCAGTGTCGGTAATCTGTAATGAATATAAAACTGACTCGGATGGTCGAGATTTGTTACTTTTGTGCAAATGGCTATTGGCGTTAGGTCAATTGATGGATTAATTTATTTTTGTCACATGTACCAAGATACAGTGAAAAATGTTGTTTTGCATGCTCTACAGTCAGATTGCACCATGCAAGGTGCGTCAGAATAACAGAACACAATACAGCATTACAGCTGCAGAGAAGATGCTGAGACAGAGACAAATGAGTTAGCATTTGAGAGGTCCATTCTAAAGTCTGATTACAGCAGGGATGAAGCAATTCTGGAATCTGTTCATATGCATATTCAAATTTTTATATCTTCTGTTCAACAGAAGAGAGCATAAGCAGGGTGGGAGGGGTCTTTGATTATGTTGGCTGTTTTCCCAAGGCAGTGGGAAGTATAGATGGAGTCAATGGATGGAAGGCTGGGTTGCGTTATGGACTGGGCTGTGTTCATGACTCTGTAGTTTCTTGCTGTCTTTGGTATAGCAGTAGCCATACCATGCTGTGATGCATCCCGATAGGATGTTTTCTATGGTACATCTGTAAAGGTTGGTAAGAGTCCTTATGGATGTGCTAAATTTCCTTAGCCTGCTACAGATGTAGAGCTGCAGAGTAAAGTTGTCCTTTCTTGACCATCGCATCGATCTGCGTGGACCATGACAGATTGTTGGTGATCATCACGCCCAGGAACTTGAGACTCTCGACCATCTCCAGCTCAGCCCAAGTGATGCAGACAGGGGCATGGCCTCCACTCCACTTCCTGAAGTCAATGACCAGCTCCTTCAATTTGCTGATGTCAAGAGAAAGATTGTTGTCTTTACACCATGCTGCTAAGTACACAATCTCTTTCCTGTATTCTGTCTCATTATTGAGATCTGCCCTACAGCGGCGGTGCCATCAGCAAACCTGTAACTGGAGTTGGGATGGAATTTGGCCACACATGTATGAGTGTATAAGGACTGTAGTGGGAGGCTGAGTACGCAGGCTTATGGGGCACCAGTGTTGAGAATTATGGTGACGGAGATACTGTTACTTATTCTTACTGAGTCTATGAGTCAGCATGTCAAGGGTCCAGTTACAGAGGGGGAGCTGAAACCTGGAGATGAGTTTAGTGATAAGTATTGAAGGCAGAATGTAGTCAATAACATGGAAGAACTGAAACCAACATTAGTCATTCTAAAAAACAAGAGACTTAACAAATAATCCAGGTCTTTTTCAATATATAAATTTCAGTCACATCAGACTGTAAACTTTTGCTATAAATTCTGTGTCTTACAATCTTATACTCCATAACCACCTGGAGGAGCAGCGCTCCAAAAGCTAATGCTTCCAAATAAACCTGTTGGACTATAACCTGCCGATGTGTGCTTTTTAACTTTGTAGTCAATAAGCAGGAGTCTGCCATGGTATCCTTATTATCCAGATATTCCAAGGATGAGTGTAATGCCAGAGAGATGGCATCTACTGTGGACCTGTTGCACCATTTGGCAAATTGCAAAGGATCAACACAATTTGGGAGACTGGAGTTAATGTGAGCCATGACTAACATCTCGAGTATACTTCCAAATAAACCTGTTGGACTATAATCTGGTATTGTGTGATTTTTAACTAACTTCTCGAAGGTCAAGGAACATAAGGTCAGAGTCACCAGTGGTAGTCACTGAAGCAGGGTACATGATTTTCTTTGGTACCAGGATGATGGTAGTTTTCTTCAGATCTTCGTAAGGAGAGGTTAAAGATGTGAGTGAATACTCCCACCCGCTGATCCACACAGGATCTGAGCGCACAGCTGGGGTCCCCATACGGGCTGGTCACTTTCTCAAGAAGCCAATCTGACACTGCAGCAGTGACCGTGAGTACAGGTGCAACCGAGGCTCTTGGGATAGGTGACATCATTTCACTGACCTTCTGCTCAAAGTGAGTGTAGAATACATTCAGCTCACTGGGTCAAGATGCACTGTTGCCCACGATTCATTTTGACTTAGCTTCGTAGCTCATTATATTGTGTAAGCCTTGCCACAAACAACAGGTGTCTGCATGGTTGGTCTGAGTCTCAAGCTTAGTTTGGTATTGCGTCTTAGCATCTCTGATGGCATTTTAAAGATCTTACCTGGATTTCCTGTATAGGTCAGGGTTAACTGACTTGTACGTCTCAGACCTAGACACCAGTAGGAAGTGGATCTCCCGCTTTATCCATGGGTAATTTTAATTGCTAATTTTAAGCCGGAGATTGCTGGATTTTTCTTAACCAAACAGGTGAAATAATAAGACCACAGATCAACATCTTCAGGAAAGTCTTGAGAGGCTAAATTGCATTAATTAATATACCCATTCTTTGCTGTCAATATTTTTAGATCAGCCAATACCCATTTTTTATCCCTCATGTCACCATTTCTTCAGATTTAGAAATGCTAATTTGTTAATTGCTTCAGCTAAATGAAGAACATTTGGAAGATTTTATCATTTTAACTGAGAGGGCCAAATCAATGTTTAGGAAAACTACAATACTGTGTTGTCATGCATAAACAATTGGGAAGTATTCATGAGAAGCAAGGAACTTATTAGTACATCAAAAGATAGCTCAGAAAAGACCAGAACCAGTAAGACAACCTTTCTACTCTTCATGTCACGTCACTTCAGTTCAGCTCTGACAAAGAGTCATTTAGACTCAAAACATTTGCTTGTTCTCTCTCCGTGGTTGCTGCCTGACCTACTGACATTTCCATCATTTGTTGTTTTCAGCAGAGATCCCAGCATTGGTCGTAATTGGCTCCTAAACCTTTGTACGCAGACAGTTTGTGCCATTTTGCTTCCCGTGACCACCCATTGGAATTTCTTTCTTGAATATAAAAGTATCAACTGAACAATATATTACTCAGGAATGTGCAATTCCTAACTACAAACATTTAGTCATTTAAGAAAAACAGATGATTAACTATTGAAAATTTCTCAAGTATGCCAAAGTATTTACTTTAATAAAAAAATGGCAAAACCAATCTCACTAGTTCACCAACAATGAATCAACACCATTTAATTTAGTCTTAAGCATATAATGTGCTGAGTTAAGCATATTTTTGGTGCAAAAGATTAGCTGTTTACAGTTTATAATTACACTCAATAATTTTAGACATGAAAGATAAATTATCTGTGTCAATCTTCTCAATAATTTACCATCACTGTAAACCAATGAGATAGGAAATAAAGCAAAGAACTGCAAATGCTAGAAATCTGGGCAAAAAAAAATCAGAAATTGTTAGAGAAACTCTAGGTCAGGTAGCATCTATGGAGAGAAAGCAGAGTTAACGTCAAGTTCAGAGATTCTTCATCAGATAGAAAAGATAGAAAGAGCATGTCACGCTGTTTCTGAACTGGCCACAAGATGGCACCTAAGAGCAAATCAGCTTGTGACTTTGGGACTTCCCTGTCTCTGAGCAGCACCTTCAGATATGTTTGAACCTCTAGCTTGTTGCAAGAACTAAAACTGCTGCAGTTTACTACGTACACATCAGCATCTCAAATTTGAAATCATGTCTTAGCTCAGAGCGAAAATTGCTGTTGTAAATCTTTTCATGCACTTAAGTAATCTCACAAGATCACCAAGGCTGAGTACAGGAAGGTAGTTATTCACTGGAACCATCAGTTGGATTTCCATTATGGCAATTGGCAAACCTAAATTCTTTGAACATATAAAAATTGCGACTAAAAAGCTTGTTTCCATACAAAAGAATCGGATTGTTCAGAAAACTCACTTTGTTCACAGAAGTCCTTTAGCTGCAGAAACCTACTGACCCGATTTTCCAGTCCGGCCTCGACTGTCCCTGAAATGACTTGAGTCTGTGGTGCTGGAAAAGCACAGCAAGTCAGGCAATACCCGAGGAGCAGGAGAATCGATGGTTCGGGCATAAGCTCTTCATCAGGAATGAAGCCCTGAAATAACCCAGTTCTATCAAGTTACAACCCTCCCGACAGGCAGTTGTTTGTGATCTTCGTTTACTCAGGAGCAATTAGGGATGGGTGATAAATACTAACTTTGACTGTACCTCCAACATCCTGAGAATGGCAGCAAAGATATGGGTTGGAGATTGTTGGAAGTGAGCATGATCCTAACAGGTACAATCAGAGCAGACTGGGTTGTCAATAGATTAATCTTGCAATATTATATACTTTCCCAAATTTAAACTGCTGCTCTCCAATTTGGATACAGAAGTTTGATACTGAGTAAATCTTCCTACCATCTGGAAAACAATTCAACAATTTTCTGGGAAGACCAAATGTCATCAGTAAATAGCTTGTGGATGCAGATGTTATTCAACTGTGTTGTTATAGGCAAAGTTGAAAAAGAAAACACAGAATAACAACTACCTGCAAATTGCAACTTAATTCATATCTACATTGCATTGCAAATAAATGTGGACTGAGGTCTTATTGGGGTATGTGGGTAATCTGGTTTGTTTATTCTATTTTGGACGCACATTTCAAAGAGTCTAATATCTAGATGCCTTGTCCAGGTCCTGCAAGATTTTGGTCTTTTTAGTCACCTTAACATTTTTAGACAAATTCTACAGGACTGAAGCAAGGAAACATAAGACAGTTATCTCAAACATACTAGTTATAAGTTCATATTTTTAATCCATCAAGAGCTTTCCCAAAGTATATAACATAGAACTTTGGCACCAATCAGGCCATTCAGCCTGATCAGCCACTCATGATAATCATGGCTGCTCTTCTTGTGCCTATCTTCTTTTCTACCTATCCACTCCACCACCCTATCCCCTCTGACCTATCACCTTCATCCCCTTCCCCACTCACCTATTGTACTTTCTTCCCGCCCCCACCCTCCTCTCATGTATCTCACCACCCTTCAGGCTTTCTGCCTGTATTCCTGATGAAGGGCTTTTGCCAGAAACGTCGATTTTACTGCTCCTTGGATGCTGCCTGAAGTGCTGTGCTTTTCCAGCACCACTCTAATCTAGACTCTGGTTTCCAGCATCTGCAGTCATTGTTTTCACCTAGCTCTCCTTGTGACCTCAAGTCCACTTTCCCGTCTTTCGCCATGGCTCTCGACTCACTTGTCAATCAAAAATCTAACTCAGCCTTGAACAGATACAAAGGCCCTGCCTCTATATAATTCCATATACTGAAAAACCACTCACAAAAGACAAATTCTGGAGACCTCTTGTTCAGAAACAGTGTCCCACCAGAGGAAACACCTTCCCAATGTCTGCCTGATCAAGTTCCCTCAGGATCCTTTAAATTTCAATAAAATCACTTCTCATTCTTCTCAGTTGAAACCCATATACCTACAATTTGTTCAACTTTGCTTCCAAAAATAAACCTTCGTAGATAGCACTGTGGCTCAGTGGTTAGCACTGCTGCCTCACAGTGCCAGGGACCTGGATTCAATTCCTGCCTCAGGCAACTGTGTGTGGAGTTTGCACATTCTCCCTGTGTCTGCGTGGGTTTCCTCCCACAACCCAAAGATGTGCAGGTCAGGTGAATTGGCCATGCTAAATTGTCCCATAGTGCTAGGTGCATTAGTCAGGGGTAAGTGTAGGTTAAGGGAATGGGTCTGGGTGGGTTACTCTTCGGAGGGTCAGTGTGGACCTGATGGGCCAAAGGGCCTGCTCACATACTGTAAGTAATCCCAGAAATGAATTGAGTGACCCTCACTCTGAACTGTTCCTAATTAGAATCAGAAACTGTTTTTGATCCCTGATGAAGGGTTCCTGCCCAAAATTAATGTGTTGTGGCAGTAACAATACTATTTTATTTACAACATAGTCAAGAATGGCAGCCTCAATTTCAGTTGAATGGCATCTCCTCACCTTCTAAAACATCCAGCTACCTCTAAATACAGCAAAATACTCCTGTACATATTTTGTCTATTCCTGGATTTTATTAAACCTATGCATTATATTCAGTCCAGAATTATGAGAATTTGATAAAAGCCATATAATGAAAAATAATAAATCACCTGTGTAATTGAGTAAAAAAATCAAAATTTCAAATCATATAAAGACCATGTCAATAATATGCAATCAGGCTACACTGAAGAGTAAAAGATTTGTAACATTTAATCTGCAAATAATCCAAAAATGCCACTGAAATGGCTCAAATAGGATTTGAATAGTTGTGAGGTTATTTTTGACTGGCACAGACTCAATGGGCCGAGTGGCCTTTTAAACACTCTATGACTATTGTCTTAAAAAAAAGACAAACATGCTCCATTCATTTGCTAAAATGTACATCATGGAATCCATCGTTATGACCCTCCCTAAAGTTGGCACATTTTATCCACATCTTACCACATCCTTGCTGAGGATGAGGGCAGTATCATGTCCAAATGCAGTGGCAAAGAGAAAAGTGATGCAAGCACTTTGACTAGTGACCAGTTGTGGAGGGTATGTGTCCAGGAGCTCAACAGTAGACCAACTGAAGAGATATTACCGGGACACTCCACTCCCTGAGGAAACTTAATCAAATAAGGTCCTTGCAGAATAAAAAAATCTTTCAATACGATGTGCATTTATATTTGAACTTACAATCTTTTTTAAGTTTGAGAAAACAAAATGTTTTTGCACTGTTCAGTAACTTGTTATACAGTAGACCCTGAGGTGAATGCTGCCAGGATTGTGGAACAATCAAGCTCCAATATTTCTGGCTACAACACTACAGCTTTGGTTCTCAATTTCTATGAACCAGATATCAATTACAGGAGCATCTGTTGCCTCGTTTACTGCAGCTATTTTTTCCACTCTTATTGGGCTCGAAGCCAAGATTTGCGCCTCTACACTGATAAGGTTTACACTGCATTAACAATGAAACACTGCAATGCTCTCTTTTAATCTAAAGAAGCATTCTATTAAGACTATTCAAAATTTATTGGTAATTTAAAACAAAAATGGTATTCAGTGCAATATTACAAATTGATGAGAATCAAATGCAAGGTATTTATATATTCCCTTAAAATTTGGACTTTCAGGCCACTTGATATGGTAACTTGACAGAGTAGACGATGAAAGGATATTTCCTCTTGGGAGAGAGACGCGAAATAGGATTTTTTTTTTAAAAAGGGGCCATTTAAGATGGAGATAGATATTTGTTCTCTCTCAGAAGGGTTGTGTGTTTGTGGAACTCTTCATCCAAGAGCAATGGAGGGGAAGTCATTGAATACTTTAAAAGTCCAAGGTAGATGGATTCTTAGTGAACAAGGGAGTCTAAGGTTATCAGGACGAGGTGGGAGTATGGAGTTGAGGCCACAATCAGATCAGCCATGATCCCATTGAATGGTGGTGCAAGCTCAAGCAGCTAAACTGCTGCTCCTGCTCTTAATTTGTACGTTCATGCTTAAGAACATGTGAAACAGCCAATAATAATTGTGTAAGTCTGCAAAAAGAGGTATCTTATAACTAGAACAATTATTTCAAAAACACATATAATGCAATTTTTGCTTTTCTTTTTTAAAAAAAGGAAACTCAGTCTCCACAACTACATATATTGCCTTCACTCCTGTGGTCACTGCATCTTTAAGAAACTTTGTGGATGAACATATAAATTAGCTCCTGAAGTCTGCTCCAACATTCAAATAAAATGATGGCTGATCAGATGGCTGCGCAGTCCCACTTATACCTTTAACCTCCTTGCTTCTCAAGCATCTATCTACAACCTGCTTAAAAATAGTCAAAAACCCTTCTCCAACAATCTTTGAAGACGTGACTTTTCTGATGCAATTAGATGTCTTTTCCTTTACAATTTACAAATCAGAATCAAAGAACAGCTAAAACACAGGAGGAAGCCATTCAGCTCATTGTATTCACAATTGTCCCTGGCTGGTCTGACGTGCACTCACTAACCCTTTCTTTGTAACTCTGCACCCATCTGATCCTTCCAATGTAAGTTGGTGATGAAGTGGCAAGGCTACGTACAGGAATTTGTCTGGGCCCATCCGCTCCCATCTACTTTCCTCCTTTGTTTTACTTTTGCTTCTACTCTTCCCTTTTGCTTCATTTTCTTTTCCTTTTGGGTCTTTTTTTTTTCTTCTTTTCTGTGGCGGGTTGGTTGGCAGCACAGGGGCAGCAGCAACAGCAGCCACATGCAGAGTGACCGATGTGGTTTCTCCCACTGATAGGAGGCCAGCAGCAGTGAGGTCACTCTCCCACCATTCAGGGCCATTAGCAGTGAGGTCATTCTCCCGGGTTAGGGTTAGAAACTGACTGGACTAGTCATAAATATTGTGGCTACAAAAGCAGGTTTAGAGGCTGGGAATTCTGTGGCAAGTAACTGACCTTCCATCTTTCCAAAACAGTCTTCATCTGCAAAGTCAGAGCTGTAATGGAATACTCCCCACTTGCCTGGATAGATGCAGCTCCAACTACACAAGCAGCTTGATACCATCCAAGGATGACACCATCCACAGCAATTTGGTTGACTCTTAACTGTTTTCTCAAAAGGACTAACAAATCATTGAATTCAAGGGCAGTTACGGGTGGAAAACATAGGACCATAAAGATACAGGAGCAGAACTAGGCCGTTCAGTCCATCACGTGTGTTCCACCATCCAATCATGGCTGATAGGTTTCTCAATCCCATTCTCCGGTCTCCTCCCTCCAGCCTTTTCCTCCCCCTACCAATCAAGAACTAACTACCTCTGTCTTCAATCCAGTCAACAACTTGTCCTCTGCAGATTTCTTTGGCAATGAATTCAATAGCTTTACCATCCTCTGACTAGCAATGCCCGCATTCCACAAAACAATTCTTTAAAAGAAGCCCAACAAGCCTACAACTTCCAAATGTGCTTTTTTAAAAAAAATATATATATATATATATTTGAGCAATTCCAAAGCAGGTGAAGAAACCTTGCTTCTTTAATATACCAAATCACAAAGTACAGAAGCCAAGAGGTGCTCTCCAGTTCGCCAGACTAATTGAAGACATTCATCAGAATGGATTTCCTATTGTAACCTCACTTGCCCCAGGTATCTTCCTGCTATACATAGGAAATGACCACAGAGATTATTTTGAGTAGTGTTCGAACTGCCTCAGGAACCAATTTATCTTTCAGCAGTGCTTCCCAACATATCTTTCAATACAACCCCAGTTTAAAACTTGAAAATTAATGCAAATCCATAGCAACAAAAACAAATAAAGCAACACGGTTGTGGGCGGCACGGTGGTTAGCACTGCTGCCTCACAGCGCCAGAGACCCGGGTTCAATTCCCGACTCAGGCAACTGACTGTGTGGAGTTTGCACATTCTCCCAGTGTCTGCGTGGGTTTCCTCCGGGTGCTCCGGTTTCCTTCCACAGTCCAAAGATGTGCAATTCAGGTGAATTGGCCATGCTAAATTGCCCGTAGTGTTAGGTAAGGGGTAAATGTAGGGGTATGGGTGGGTTGTGCGTCAGTGTGGACTTGTTGGGCTGAAGGGCCTGTTTCCACACTGTAAGTAATCTAACCTAATCTAATCTAACCCTGTAACATTTAGCATATAATTAGAATTTACATATTATGGATCAACATATACCTCAAATATGAAAATCCCAGGCTCCAAGAAAGCTTTGACACATTGACAAAGTTTCATTACATCAAAACACACCTGATCAGAGTCACCACAGCCAAAGTGTATAACAGTGGGATTCCTTGTCATTTGTCTCAGAGTACCCAGACCATGGCAATACTAGGGGGCAGGAGAGCAAAAGGATTTCATTTCTTGTTCAACCCACAGTTGGGAACAGCTCCCTTACAAATATCTGACACATGGCTGCAACAGATACTTTGCTACTACCTTTGTGGAACATTACAATCAGTAATTATTCTCCAATGATATCTACATATTCAAGTGCACATGAAAAAAGGAAACCCATCAGTTTAACCAAGAGACAGGTTAAAATCGAAGGTGATTGCATTCAGATGGTCATTCATCAGTAAGACACCTGGTCAGACCCGAACTGCACCTCCATGGTTCCTGTGGGTTAAAAATAATCATGAGAGTCCACACACATAAGACTACCTTCTGTTTGCATTGAGGATCAGCTGTCATCCTCTCTCTTTGCACGTCCCATTGTACCCATATAGTTTAAAATCACTCTCGATTATTGACTCAGTATTACTGTCCTTTCTTGGCCTAGATACGCAGTCAACTTTGTCCTTCAGCTAGCTGCTTTCATTTATGAAAATTTTCTATAATGAATAGTTTTGCTTAATATGGGCAAGGGGAAAGAAAGCTGAAGAAACGTCACAATTTATGCGTTCGTAACTGTAGGAGACATTCAGAAACAGGCATTCCCTTGACAAAAATTTAGTTTTACAAAGAATCAAATTTAAATGATTAAATTCACTCTTGCGTGAGATGTGAGCACTGCAATCCTAGATTGTCCTTTAACTGAGCACCTTGCTAGACCATTTCAGAGGGCAGTTAAAAGTCAAACTTACGACCGTGAATGTGGAGTCACACCGGCCAGACCAGGTAAGGATGGTAGATTTCCTGCACTAAATAGTGACTGAACAATTATTTTGTTTTAAAATGATAAGTGGAAATAGCTTCATAGCCGCGAGACAAGCTTTCAAATCCAGAATGTATTTCTTACTTGAAAAGAAGGAGACAGAGTGACAATGTCATAGGACTAGCTATCCAGTTGTCCAGGCTAATGCATTGGGACAATGGAAAGAACTGCGGATGCTGTAAATCAGAAACTAAAGCAGAGATTACCAGAAATGCTCAGCAGGTCTGGCAGCATCTGTGAACAGAAATCAAGAGTTAATGTTTCCGGTCCGGTGACCCCTCCTCAGAACTCAGAGGTGTTCTGAGAAAGGGTCACAGGACCCTAAACATTAACTTTGATTTCTCTTCATAGGTGCTGCCCGACTTGCTGATCTTTCCAACAATTTCTGTTTTTATTTCTAATACTCTGGGAACATGGGTTCAAATCCCTCCATAGCAAGTAGTGGAATTTGAATTAAAATCAATGAAACTGGAATATAAACCAGATTGTAAAGCACACTACTAATCTATAACTACGGCTTAGCAGTATTTTCTGTTACCAACATACAAATAAATGGACAGGTTTTGATTTAAATTAAAATTAATTTGATTGCAGTTGGCGATATGGTTAAAAAACACGAAATCCTACCTAATTTTATAAATTGTTCACTACAAACCTAATAAAACTCTAATGATACGTGGAGGTTATTTGGTTTTAAATCTTATCTCCACCTTCAATAGCTTGAGATTTTAAACTCAAAACTAGAGTGATATGATGTTATCAGCAAATGCAATATTAATTGCCCATTTCTCGACAGAAATTGTCATAATTTCACATCCGTGGCATAAATGCCACTTGTCAATTCAAACATGGATGCCATCTGGGTGCGAACAGCTATGCACTACTTACATGTCTCAGGAGATTCAAAGAGAACTGAACATTTTGCAATCACCACCAAAATCCCCATTCCGCACATTATTGTGGGGGGATAGTCATTGATGATGCAGCTGAAGATGGCAGGACAAGGGTACTGCCCTGAGAAAGGTTAGAGAGGAAAGATTTAAAAGGGACCTTACAGCAACTTTTTTCACAGAGGGTGGAGTGCATATGGAACAAGCTGCCAGAGGAAGTAGAAGAGGTCGGTACAATCACAGCATTTAAAAGACATTGACAAGAACATGGATAGGAAAGGTTTAGAGTATTATGGCTGAAAATGTGTTGCTGGAAAAGCGCAGGTCAGGGAGGGGCATTGGAAATGTGATAGGTGGAAGGAGGTTAAGGTTCTTATCACCCTCACCTTAACCTCCTTCCACCTATCACATTTCCAATGCCCCTCCCCAAGTCTCTCCTCCCTACCTTTTATCTTAGCTTGCTTGGCAACCTTCCTCATTCCTGAAGAAGGGCTCATGCCCAAAACGTCGATTCTCCTGCTCCTTGGATGCTGCCTGACTTGCTGCGCTTTTCCAGCACCACATTTTCAGCTCTGATCTCCAGCATCTGCAGTCCTCACTTTCTCCTTAGAATATTATGGGCCAAACGTAGAAAAATGGGATTAATTCAGTTTAGGAAACCTGGTCAGCATGGACAAGTTGGGCTGAAGGGTCTGTTTCTGTGCTGTATACCTGTACGAATTTAAATTCCTACATTTAGGCCCTAGGTCTGAGATGATGGACTTCCATCAACAAGCAATCATATTTATTCATTTAAAAATCACACACCACCAGGTTAGAGTCCAACAGGTTTAATTGGAAGCACACTAGTTTTCAGAGCGACGCTGATGAAGGAGCGTCGCTCCGAAAACTAGTGTGCTTCCAATTAAACCTGTTGGACTATAACCTGGTGTTGTGTGATTTTTAACTTTGTACACCCCAGTCCAACACTGGCATCCCCAAATCATATTTATTCATATTCTCTAACACTTCAACCAGGATTCCCCAGCTTCCAATGACTTCAGTCTTAAAAGGATTCTGGGATGCCACAATCTGCCAAGTGTTAATTTGATATCAAAAGCAATAATGACAGAGATGACCATAGCAAAACAAAAGTTATTTCAAAACTAGAAAGGGAATTTCTGCAAATAAAACAGGAGCCAGTGTTCAACTAAAGTTCAGTTGCAATGCCAGCTCTCTGCCACATGATATATGGCTACACCAAAAATTTTAAATAGCAAACACTCAGTGATAACATATACAGGGTAGTTAAACATACTGGAATGTCAAAAGGTTGTCATGAATGTGTAAAAAGCCTAGATACAATATAGCTCTGCTATTGGAAATTATGTCAACCAGCACATTTCACAGACTACCACAGGCAAGAGCTTTCCTTAAAAAAAATTTTTTAATAAGAACAGGAACAAAATTTTTCATGCTTCTGGTGGGCAAAGTTCTTTTAAAGCTCTGTACAAATGGATTGGTTTATAAAACTCTTCATGCAAACAACTGAATATTTTCTAGTGTTAAATAGGGTGGCAACATTCTGAAGAATTGGTTGTGTACAGATTCAAATATGGTCATTTTTGCTTAAATACAAGGGAAAACTGATATTAAAGTACCAAACTGAGAAAAATCTATCACGTAAATACACGTCAAGAAATTGTTTTGTGCACTTTTTGCGAGCATCTCCTCGAATACTGGTTTACACACATTGTAGCTTGAATATAGTAAATTTCTTCTGAACAAATTATGACACATTGAAATTTAAACCATTGCGCATAATCTAAATCCATGTTCAATAGTATTGAACAGAAGCTGTCAAAATATCTATCAGATTACAGGCAGTAATCAATATTTCCCATCTCGCACTGTATGGCATAAAACTGTATGCATGTATCACTCATGTATTAGCATGTCACCTAACACCAAATACTCGAATAAACTGCTTGCTTTCTGCAAATGGATACAATGTATAAACATTAGAAGGAAAAAAATGCTGAATTTGGGTCATGTTGACTTTTTATTGGTGTCTTTAAAGCCAAACTTAAACCACAAACCTTTTAAAATAATTAACTACTTTTGAATGTGTAGTACATTTAATTGCCTGCAACTGGACAGCAGTTGGTTACTGCTGGAGGTTACATAGTAATAACAAGAAACTAATACATAACAAGTTTACTATACTTACATGGGCAAAATTTAATGAAACACAAAACAACTACAATTTTGTGTCTTAAAATGTACAGAGGCTGAAACAGAATAAATCAAATTTATGGGACATTTTATAGTATATCACTCAAACACATCAATTATTGCACATGGAAATTGATTTAACAACACGAAAATCAAAGTTATTACTGTCTTACAAAGTAAAAACAGTACTACACAATATACTGTATGCATTGGAACTTAAAAATAGCATTTAGTTGGTTCCAAGCACATTATTTTGAATTATTCAGTAACTGAGTTTTACTTTAGAAGCTAGCAACACATTCAAGACGTGATTGATTACAGAATAGGAACGAGACTACCCAAAGTTGAAGTAGTTACTGTTAGATGATGTTATATTCCACATAATATATTATATATATATATATCGTAGTTTATGAAACATAGGACCTTCAACATCATGTTATCACCTACCATTTCTAGATCACTTTCTGGAATTAAGTCTAATCCAATGTCATTTCCTCTTAAAGTCAGCAAAACTGTGCAAAGGTCTGATCACTGGGGCTGAAGCACAGCTTTCAACTTTCTTTTCAAATAAGTTTTCACTTCTTCCATCGTTGATCTCCATGCAGTTGACTATAGTCTGACAATATCTGATCTTCACCAGTGTGAGCGCCCAAGTGTGTGGGGGGTGAGGTGGGGAAGGCCTTAAACTTCCAATTATTGAATATGTGAACTTGTAAAGCACTGCTCTAAAGATCACTACTATTCAAGAGAATGACTGTTCAGAGTCCTTATCCACAGCAAATCAAATTCAAATCATCACTCAAATTTCTTCACTTTAGATGGTCTCTGAAGTGACTGATTTAGGTAATCATCTTGATTGCCAGTTAGGAAGTCAATAACAACCACATCATTATGTTTTAGAAAAGTAATGCTCTCAAGAGGTTTTCATCTTTATTTTTAATAAGGTAATGAAGGGTTATGGAGAAGACAGGAAAATTGAGTTAATGATAATCATATCATCCATGATTTCATTGAATGGTAGAGCAGACTTGATGGGCTGAATGACCTACTTCTGCTTCTTAGCCTTACAGTCTTAATAACCCCTCCTGAACTTTTTCTAAGAATTACACTTATTCATATTTATTCAAAAACCATCATTAGAGAAAAAACATTAGAAAGGGACTATCTGACTCTGTCCTCATCTGATTCAACTCTTGATAACAGGTATATAAAGATAGCTAGAACCCTGTTTGACTTTTCAATCTGAAGGAGAGGTTTATCAGTCTCCTACTGTTGCCTTGCCCACCAGCTATATAGACAAAAGATCAAATGTCAAACAGCTTTTACGTGGATGATGCAAGCGGTAAGATGATAAACCGTTAGCCATTTAATGATGTATTGTGTCATACAAATTAAAAGTAAGTACAGTCCACTTCTGATGTGCATTGAGCTTGCTGAGCTGTAACTGCAATTGGTACAATTAGCCCCAATGTGAGTGTGATGGGGAAAAAGGGGAAAAGAGAGAAAACATTCGCCAAAATTTCTGCTCCCAATTAGTGTCCAGTAGTCTCTCTGTGGTAAAGTGTATGTGCAACCAAAGAACAAGACTGGACTCAACTGCGACGCCAGTTAAATACCATGCTGAGCCTATATTTGAACTCTCAAAATTGTTACTTGCTCCAGGTAGCAAAGGGATACTGGCAGCCAGAGTACCAAGGATGGAATTGGAAAGGAGAGAGAGAGAGAAATTTTGAACAAGAAAAGCAAACAGATTTATGGCAGCTCTACCAATAATCCATAAATTATCTCTGACTACACAGTTAGGATAGGTGCCTAGAGCAGACAGTGAATTCAATCGAAAGGGAGAGAAGAAACTCTTACTTCTGCACCCAAAATTAGTTGGACTACCAGTCACGTTGTCGGAGACAATTCAAGTAAATGAAACCAGAGAAACTCCCAAATGCTTATGTAGTCATACTAGTCACAACATGACAGAAATCCGATAATCATACAGGTCAGACTTCAGGCTTTTGAACCCACTGGGCCAATTGAACCCACCGTGCAATGCATGGATTTCCTCCAGGTGCTCTGGTTTACTCCTAAAGATGTACAGGTTATGTGAACTGGCTATGCTAAATTGCCTATAGTGTCCAGGGATTTGTAGGTTAGGTGCATTAGTCAGGGGTAGGGAGAAATAGGTGAGGATAGGTTACTCTTCTGAGGGCTGGTGTCTACTTGTTGGGCCAAAGGGCCTGTAGGGATTCTATAATTCAGTAGGGATTCTAAATTATAGCTAAACTTGAAGAATAAATGTGACTGTCATTTCAGAAAAGCAGCAGTAATAATGTACCTGAGCAGCTGGGATAATATAACTGGAATAGATACAACAAAATGCAAAAGTTTCAATATTAAATGGTTGCTAAAATTGCATAGCAAAAGGTTAAAAACTTGTCCAGAAATCACCAGAAACTGAGTTTGCAACCTTAATTTCTCAATGACATGTTTGTTAATTTTTACATTTGTGAATCTTGCAAGGCATGGCACAGTTTCTTCAATTTATGTTAGTTATCTCTAATTTTCGCTCAAAGTACAGAATTTTAAAAAATATGGTAAGAAAGAGAGCCAGATTAGAAGTAGATACCTGGCTATTAGATGTTTGCAAAAGATCTTGTGGCTCAGTATCATAAATAATATTTAACCAAGTGGTCTTGGGAGTATAACAGAACGAAAATATAACCTTCAGCAGTCCTGGGAGATTTCAGAGTTGAACGGGCAGGGAAGAAATATCACTATGGTCTCAGTGCTGAAACATGATTATGGAAGATCAGCACTAGGAAAATGTTCAGTAGTGCAGGAAGAGAGGGATACCGAAACAGAAATGAGGTGAAGACCTGGATTTGGTGTAACTGGCTAGTAGATTGGAGGATGTGAGACTGTTGCAAAGGGCAATGATTGCACACAGTATGTCAGCATGGGGAGTTTCCAAATCAACAGGATGGTGTCAAACAGCAGTGTGGGAGTCAGGCAGTAAATCATAATTCTTTTCGTTATCAGACACATATGCCAGCAATATCCCTTCACAATTCGCCACAGCTGTATTCTTAATACCCTTCCTTCATGTTGTTCAACATATTGTACCACAACTCTTGCTTGTTCAAGGGCAATAGGCACTTTATTGAGTGCATTCTGTTTGTTATATAGTAACTGTACATGAATAGGAGATGTACCACAATGGTTATCCAAATTTAACATGACAGATGATGATGAAAATATAAAACTTAATTCACAGACAAGTAGAATTATCAAATAATAATTCTACAATCTACATCATAAAACATAATTATTTCAAATAAAGAAAACCACTGTCTTATACATTATAAGTCAGTACCAGACTTTGTGAACACAAGGGTTTGAAAGGATGGCAATGGCCTTAATTTGGATTATGTCATGTGGTACAACACAGACTCTTCCCAATACAGTGGGACATAATTTCTCTGGGAGAGACAAAGAAATATAACTACAGGGCAAGTCAACTCATGCCACTTGGGCCAGCTGATCAAACAGCAGCACCAGTAGCAGGTCACCTTTTACTAGGAATAGTTTCCGGAATGAAGACTTGCCAGGGAGAGGAGAAAATGAGAGAGAGAGAGCAATAACAAAGCAATATTTTAACAAAGGTATTTAAATCCATAAATTCTACATACTCAATGACAAGAAACTGAGGTACACTTGCCGAAATAAGAGAGACAGAAAAAATGCACAATAGTTTAACATGTTAAAGATTTTATTTTTGTTAAATACCATGGGACAGGATTGGTAAGAATGGAGATCTTTCAAATCAACATTTGCCTCACATGGGGGATGTTTCTGTAGCTAGGGAGAAACTTCGCATTTTTAAACTCGTCAGCCTTCAGCAGCAAGGAATGGAGGGGGGAGGGGCATTGTAATTTACAAGGAGGCACCTTTTCTTCAGCACATCTTTCATCACTGGTAAACAAGTGGCATGAGCAACCTGACTATAAAATGAATTTCAAGAGGTAATCCAGCAACAGGTAACAAAATTTAAAAGGATTAAAATAACATTTACAAGACACTTAACATTTCATTCAACTCTTATTAAACCACAGAGAGAACAACTCATTATTTCCAAGGACCTTTATGTAAAACTTTGAGACAGCTGCTATTGATGTATTTGACAATGTACAACTCCAATTATCCAAGAACTGAAAGTAATTTGTGTTCTAACCGTGAGATCATTAAAGGCAAGGCCTGTAAGATGCTGTACACAAACATGGTCACTGTGAGCCATACTACCAATGATATGGCAGATCAACAGAACATTTCAGGCCTCAATAACTCGCATGCTTCCTCTACAAGACGAATTTTCCTAGAAAGAATCCAATGAAAATGGCTGCAATTACAACAAGGAGGGAAGGAAGAGCAGTGGAACCGTTGTCTCTGAGTGTAACACTAGATGTGGAAGACACTGGGTTGCCTGACTGAGCTGCCTTCCTCAGCCTCAGTCCATCATCCTAAAAAGAACAAAATAAGAGAATTACAATAGAAAAATCACAGCAATAATCAGCACTTCAAACTTTTATAATTAATGCAATTAGTGATAATTTAATTTTACCTTAATAGCCATTTAGATGTTAGCATTAAGTTGTGGCCCACTAATTTACAACTGCAACAGCACAGTAAATCTTACTTTCATTCTTTTAAAATAAGTGTTATACATTTCATTAAAGCCATCCTCCAAGCTGGTCAACTACAAACACTAATTGGAAGCTGTGTACTTCTCTATGCAAGAGGCTATCACTGGCCTGTCTGTGCACCAAGTAACCAGGTCTTGAGTATATTTGACATTAAAAAAAAAATCAGATGCGCTTTTGGCACATGATTTCAAAAGGCCAGACAGTAGAGATTAAGACTACAGTCCAAAAAAATTAAACACACGCATATTAGGACAAAGATTTGAATTGTCTAATTATAAAGGCTGATGAGTCATTTATTAGTCAAATCCTTTCCAATATTTTTGTTCCTTAAATTTGTGCAGCAGTAACCAAAGGCAATAAGGTGTATAAGTGTAAGCTCAGGGAAAGCACACTCCAATGATACGATTCAGTCCCCTTTTTATCATTAGTTCAAATGGAACACAAACTGAATATGTAGGGATCAGTTAATCTTTGAGGAGTTCCCAAGTTAAAGATTTCCCATAATGAAAAGGGAAAACTATCATATTTGAATATTCTAGTTAAAAAAACCTTTTTGACCATGCTATGCATCCAACAAATACAATACAATGCAACATGAACAGGTAAGGCTTAGCCTAAGTGCGAGCTACTTTGAATTCTTCGGTAGTAACTAAAAGATTCGATCGGGATTTTAAAAACAACTCATGGAATGACAAAATTTATTATTTAATTTAAACCTAGATGTGGAAACGGAAAACAATGATTCAAATTAGAAAATTCTGTGTTTCAGCTTAGAAGAGTTACAAATGGAAGAACAGATCTTAATATGAAGGAAACACCACCCTATTAGTTCATGCGAGGAATATTTATTTCACCCT
This sequence comes from Chiloscyllium punctatum, assembly GCF_047496795.1. Lineage (NCBI taxonomy): Eukaryota > Metazoa > Chordata > Chondrichthyes > Orectolobiformes > Hemiscylliidae > Chiloscyllium > Chiloscyllium punctatum. The sequence continues at coordinate 18,068,751 of NC_092743.1, forward strand.
AAGAGATCTGGATCCATCAGACAGACTTTAGTTGTTGATAAACAGAAGGTAACATTTGCTGAACTGAAAAGTAGGTAATGTTAACAAAAATTGTGAACTTGAACAGAAAAACCATTAGGCCACAACTACTCACCTCTTACAGTGACCAGTCAAGATGAAACCAAACTAAGCGTTAATTCAGGATATTTGAATAATTGAGCACTGAATGGAGATGCAATTGTAATGTACTATTTTTATATGCTAAACTGTATTTTATTTTCTGTATTTCAGAAAATTACAAAATTTACACAAAACACAGAAGAAGTGCAACTTTAACTAAATAGTCAAGCATGCAAATTTAAACAAAAAAATTTTGGTAAGAAACTTGGTCATTTGGAAGTCAAAATAAAGCCCAAATAACAAAAACATAGACTGTCTTGGTACCAAAGGACAGGAAAGAGAAAAGCATAAATCTAATCTTTAGAAGGGATGAGAACAATTATACCAGAACTCCACACAGTAAAAAATATATTGATCCATGTTTTCAGGGAAAAAAAACTAAAGTATTTTCGAGGTAAAATTTGTTGTTGCATCAATCTTACCTCACTTCGGATGCAAGTATCAAAATGGTTACTTGTACAGTAAAGGTTTGAAATGTGAGAGATATGGTTCTCAAGAGTATGGAGACAAGAACAAAACAGTATGGGAACCGGTATGAATACTGCAAATTTGGCTGACAACTATCAATGGTAGCAATTAAAAATTATTTGTATTAGAAACTGAGGTAACAGATAATTTTGATATTTTTAAAAGAATTACATAACATGGTGAAAATGGTAAACTATCACAATGGGAGGAGCTCACCGACACGTATACAACAATATTAAGTCTAACAGCCAGCTATTTCACACCAGGATACCACTTGGCGAATGAAAGTCTTGAAAGTTTAAAAAAAATACACAATATACCTGATTCAGCAGCAAGTCAGTTTTCAAATCAAGATTAATAGCTGTTGACTTCTTTTGTTTTGGCACAGGTTAGAGAAAATTCGTGACTAGATTTAAATTTGAATCACAATGCTCTACATCATGCCAACAAAACCCAAACAGGAATTCTAGACAACTTTCAGTAAAAAGAATACCATTGACATTGACATTTCAGGCATAAAAAAAGGACAAAGTTTTTGAATTTTCATGGTAAACAGCAGGGATGCAGATAAATCAAGCCATCCATTAATCCAGATTCCGTTGCTTCAGTAAGGTGTGTTTGAAATCAAAACTTGGAGACAGTGAGATCTGCAGATGCTGGAGATCAGAACTGAGACTGTGTTGCTGGAAAAGCACAGGTCAGGCAACATCAGAGGAGCAGGAAAATTGACATTTCAGGCCAGAGCCCCTCATCAAGAATCCTGATGAAAGGCTCTGGCCTGAAACGTTGATTTTCCTGCTCCTCGGATGCTGCCTGACCTGCTGTGCTTTTCCAGCAACACACACGACAATGAAATCAAAGCTTGTTGAGTGCGGTCTTGGACCTGATGGACATACGAACCCCAAAAGAAAATCGAAACTAGGAATTAGGAGATGGAAGGAAACATCTCAATTAGTTCCTAAGGGCACCAAAGAATACACTGCCACAGAAGACTATGAAAACTGGGTCACTGAATATACTCAAGTAAAAGATTGATAAATTGAGATATCATTTGTACCAAAGGGTATGGTGAGAAAGCCAGAATATGGCACTTGGAGAGGATCAGACTGAATGGCAGAGCAGACTCAAAGAGCCGAACAACCGATCCCTGCCTTGAGTTTCTGTATTTTTAACAAATATTTTGACATTCAGATTTAAGCAAAGAACTTGCTACTTATATGAAAAAAAAGATTGAATGCAAGATCATTAAGTCACAGTCTTCTGTACTTACTCTATAGTGCCTCCTCAACGTTTTTTGTAATGTTCGGTTGAAGGATAAAGAGTCGGTAGAAATCTTTTACAGGAATGCTAGAATAGGAGTAGGCCATTCAGCCCATCAACCTGCTCTGCCATTTAAAATGATCCTGGCTGATCAAATACTTCAATACCTTTTACCCATACAATTCTCCATGTTTTCTACCAATAATAATCAAAACTTTATCAACCTCTATTTTAAAACTACTCAAAAAATGAGCTGCTACAGCCCTCTGGGGTAGAGAATGCCAGAGATTTTTCATCTTCTGACTTGAAAAAAAATTCTAATCTCAGTCCTAAATGCCATCTCCTGTTGTTTTTCAATAGCTCCCCCTGGTTGTACACTTCCTAGCTAGAGAAAGATTTCAATGAGATCACCTCTCATTCTTTGAAACTGTAGAGAATGCAAACCCAGCTTTCCTACTCTGTCCTTAAAGGACAGTCCCACCTTCTCCAGGAACAGGTCTTCATTGCACACCGTCTCAGGAAATATCTTTCCTGAGGTAAGGAGACCATAACTATGTGCAGTACTTTAGATGTGGTCCAAACAAGCTTCTATGCAAAGGCTTCACTAACCTTGCACTCAGTTGTCCTTGCAATAAAGGCCAGCATTCCTGGAGCTTCCTAATAGCTCGCTGCACCTAAATGTTAGTCTTCTGTGACTTATTGACAAGGATGCCCAAGTCCCTTTGTACAACTACACTTGCCAACACTGGTATTTCAGAAATACTTTGCACATCTGTTCTTCCTACTAAGAGGATAACCTCATTATTTTCTAACTGTCACATTTTGCCCAGTCACTAAGTCTGTCCAAATTTTCCTGCAAGCATTTTACACCTCCTTCACTGTATACATTCTTGCTTAGCTTTTTATCATCTGCAATTTTGGAAGTATTGCATTTGAACAACTGGCCCCAAATACTGTTCCTTGTAATAGCCAACCAGTCAGGCTGTCAAATTATTCCTATACTGTTTCTGTTTGTTAGCCAGTCCTTAGACCATGCCAATATGTTACCTCCTATCCCATGTCCTTAAATTTTGCTAACCAACTTCACTTGGAGGACCTTATCAAAAGCCTTCTGAATATCTGTGGGTGGCACGGTGGCACAGTGGTTAGCACTGCAGCCTCACAGCGCCAGAGACCCGGGTGCTCCGGTTTCCTCCCACATTCCAAAAATGTGCAGGTTAGGTGAATTGGCCATGGTAAATTGCCCCTAGTGTTAGGTGAAGGGGTAAATGTGGGGGAATGGGTCTGGGTGGGTTGTGCTTCGGCAGGTCGGTGTGGACTTGTTGGGGCCCAAGGGCCTGTTTCCACACTGTAATCTAATCTAATCTAATCATTCCAAGTCAATAGCTATTAAAAGTTTAAGAACATAAAGTTTAAATTACAAAGTAAATTTCAATCATCCTGGCATTATGCAACATTGCTACTTAACAATTTGCATAGTACAAACATGCCACTCAGCCCAATATACATAACATGAATTAGGCGAAGTAGATCCTCCTACCCTTTCAGCCAGCTCTGCCATTCCAAATCATAGTTAAAAATCACACAACACCAGGTTGTTGTGGCTCTGTTCGCCGAGCTGGGAATTCGTGTTGCAGACTTGTGTTGTTGTCCCCTGTCTAGGTGACATCCTCAGTGCTTGGGAGCCTCCTGTGAAGCGCTTCTGAGATGTTTCCTCGGCATTTATAGTGATTCGTACCTGCCGTTTCCGGTTGTTGGTCCCAGCTGTCCGCTGCAGTGGCCAGTATATTGGGTCCAGGTCGATGTGCTTATTGATTGAATCTGTGGATGAGTGCCATGCTTCTAGGAATTCCCTGGCTGTTCTCTGTTTGGCTTGTCCTATAATAGTAGTGTTGTCCCAGTCGAATTCATGTTGCTTGTCATCTGAGTGTGTGGCTACTAAGGATAGCTGGTCATGTCGTTTCGTGGCTAGTTGGTGTTCATGGATACAGACCGTTAGCTGTCTTCCTGTTTGTCCTATGTAGCGTTTTGTGCAGTCCTTGCATGGGATTTTGTAGACTACATTAGTTTTGCTCCTGCTGGATATCGGGTCCTTCATCCTAGTGAGTTGTCGTCTGAGAGTGGCAGTTGGTTTGTGTGCTGTTATGAGTCCAAGTGGTCGCAGTAGTCTGGCTGTCAGTTCAGAAATGCTCTTGATGTATGGTGGTGTGGCTAGTCCTTTGGGTTGTGGCATGTCCTCATTCCATTGTCTTTCCCTTAGGCATCTGTTGATGAAATTGCTGGGGTATCCATTTTTGGCGAATACATTGTATAGGTGATCTTCTTCCTCTTTTTGCAGTTCTGGTGTACTGCAGTGTGTTGTGGCCCTTTTGAACAGTGTCTTGATGCAACTTCTTTGGTGTGTGTTGGGGTGGTTGCTTTCATAGTTTAGGACTTGGTTATAAACCAGGTTATAGTCCAACGGGTTTATTTGGAAGCACCAGCTTTCACAGCACTGCTCCAAATCATGGCTAACCTGTTTGTATTTTGAATTCCACATTCCCATCTATCCCAATAAACCTTGATCTCCTTGCTGTCAAGAATACATCTAGTACCATCTTAAAAAAAATTAAATGATCCCACTCCTACCATCATGAGGCAGAGTTCCAAAATTGCACAACTCTCAAACAAAAACTGTTATTGATCCTAAAGGGTGGTCTCTAATTTTTGAACAGTACCCCCAAGTTCCAACCAATCTCAAGAATATTTACACTCCGCTCAACATTTCTCACATTATTTCCCCACTTAACTCTAAGTGTGAACAATCTTCTGCCTTGTATGTTGGATAGCTCCTCTTCAATGAGTTTCTTACTCATTGCTTCAACCATCCCAGTGATGGGTTCCACATCATCACCACTTTTTGCGTAAAGAAAATCATTCTGAACTCCATATTAGATTTCTTACATTGACAGCCTTTTGTTATGCTCTTTTGCATGAGTGCAGCCCTGCATCTATTCAAGCAAAATCTTCTGTAATTTACCAAACTTTTATTTAGTCACCCCCTGCCTTTTTCAAAAGATTCTAGCCTCTCAAAGCGTTATCTATGTGCATGTTTACACATTTTTGGTACCATCCTTATAAATCTACTCTACACCCGCATGTGTACACTTTTTTCCCCAAAATATGACAATGAGAAACGAACCAAGGTTTTGTTAACTTGCCTACTTTTCAATTCTAATCCTCTAAGTAAAGCTAACTGCATAACCTTGCCAACCTCTGACATAACCTTTAGTGATCGATATATTTAAACTCAAACATTCTTTGTTCTCTATTCCACCTGGACTAGCACCGTCCAAGTAATAGACAATAGACAATAGATGCAGGAGTAGGCCATTCTGCCCTTCGAGCCTGCACCGCCATTCAATATGATCATGGCTGATCATTCCTAATCAGTATCCTGTTCCAGCCTTATCTCCATACCCCTTGACTCCACTATCTTTAAGAGCTCTATCCAATTCTTTCTTAAAAGAATCCAGAGACTGGGCCTCCACTGCCCTCTGGGGCAGAGCATTCCACACAGCCACCACTCTCTGGGTGAAGTAGTTTCTCCTCATCTCTGTCCTAAATGGTCTACCCCGTATTTTTAAGTTGTGTCCTCTGGTTCGGCACTCCCCCATCAACGGAAATATGTTCCCTCCTGCCAGAGTGTCTAGTCCTTTCATAATCCTATACAGACGACCTCCCTGTTCTTCCGACCAAAATGCACTAACAACACTTATCAATGCTGAGCTTCATTTCAATTACTTGACCTTTCTCCAAGTTTATTAATGAACTTCTGTCATTTGTTGTAGCCCTTGCTCAAAACTGGCAATGACCACCCATTTCCCAACCTCAATTTACAGTCAGATGCAAATTTAAACTTTGATGCTTTGTTTCCAAAATCATTTGAACAAGAAATCATCCCAGCACCGATCCTTAAGAATTACCACTTCCCATCCACCTATCACTCTGAATAACAATTTTTTTTATTCACATCTGCCACTCGGTCTTGAAGTCAGCTAGCAACATATTCTCAGAAGTTTAAACGAGATTCATACTGGATTCAAAACACGATCTCAGTTTTTCCTCTCTCCACAAATGTTACCAGGATCCATGGGGTTTCTCCAACATTTTATGTTTGTTTCAGATTTTCAGCATCTGTTGTAATTTGCTTTTATCATAGCACTATATTCTGTCACTATTTCTCTAACCTTATTCATCAATCTATTATGCTGTGCTGGAAAAGCACAGCAGGTCAGGCAGCATCCAAGGAGCAGGAGAATCGACATATCAGGCATAGGCCTGATGAAAGGTTCATGCCTGAACGTTGATTCTCCTGCTCTTCAGATGCTGCCTGACCTGCTGTGCTTTTCCAGCACCACACTCTTCGACTCTGATCTCCAGCATCTGCAGTCCTCACTTTCTCCTATTGTACTGTATCTATTTTAGATTATCAAAAACCTTTGCAAATCTGGACAAATCACATCTACTGCATCACAATAGTCTCCTTTCCCTGTTAACTCCAAAAAATTCAATAAGGCACTTTAAGCAAGATTTTAAAAGCAAGATGCAGAATAAAAGGAATCATAATTTGTCAGCTAAGGCTTGCAAACTGGTCAGTAGCATGTATCTCACAATTGTTAAATTCAGTGTCAAATAAATTTCAAAAAATATATTTCAGAAAACATCACAATGTCAGATCAATATAAAGTATTACTGCATCAAAGCAATATTCCACTAGGTTTACTTGCAAATGGTTTCACTCCAGATAGAGATTGAAGGTGCATTTCCTACTGTAAAATTGAGATAAAGGTCACGTGTAGAAATGGTACATTTTCAACCACATGTATTCTCATCTTCCTCACACTGAAAGCAATTTGATGGTGGAGTAGCAGATAGCAAATGGGGCTGAGAGAGAATATAGAAAAATTGGAAAGCTGGATGGAGAAATGGCAGATGGATTTCAATCCAGACAAATGCAAGGTGATGCATTTTGGAAGATCCAATTCAAGAGCGAACTATACAGTAAATGGAAAAGCCCTGGGGAAAATTGATGTACAAAGAGATCTGGGTGCTCAGGTCCATTGTTCCCTGAAGGTAGCCACACAGGTCAGTAAAGTGGTCAAGGAGGCAAAGGGCATGCTTTCCTTCAATGGACAGGGTATTGAGTACAAGAGTTGGCAGGTCACGTTACAGATGCATAACACCGGTTCAGCCACATTTGGAATAATGCGCACAGTTCTGGTTGCCACAAAAGAATGCTGTGGAGAGGATGCAGACGAGGTTCACTAGGATGGTGCCTGGTATGGAGGGTGCTAGCTATGAGGAGAGTTTCAGTAGATTTGGACTACTTTCATTGCAAAGACAGAGCTTTATTGGGGACCTGATTGAGGGCTACAAAATCATGATGGGTGTAGACAGGGTGGATAGCAAGAAACAACCCCTCCCCTTCCCCCAACCACCACAGAATGGAGGACTAAATTACTAGGAGTCACGAGTTCAAAGTAAGGGGGAAAAGTTTCGGGGATATATGCATAGAAAGTTCTTCACGCAGAGGCTGGTGGGTGCCTGGATCACGTTGCCAGCGGAGGTGGGAGGGGTGGGAACGATAGAGTCATTTAAGATTTATTTAGACAGATACATAAATGGGCAGGGAGCAAAGGGATACAGAACCTTAGAAAATAGGTGGCAGGTTTAGATAGAGGATCTGGACCGGTGCAGGCTTGGAGAGCCGAAGGGCCTGTTCCTGTGCTGGAATTTTCTTTGTTGTTTTCGAGCTTATTAAATCAGAGGGGCTTTACCTGTGCTTTGTTTTAAAATTGGACAGAATCCGATGTCACAGCTTAGCTTGGTATGAATATCAATGTCAATCTCTGCTGTAATGACATCAAATAGCTTCATTCACTTACTTTGTGAAAAAAATGGTTTGTTCCTTGATTTATAGCATTGCACTGCTTTGATTTGAATAAGTCTTTTACATTTTTTTTCACTGAATGGATTTCAAATGTTTGTTAAAATGTTCGTATTGATTAACACATGACTCCCTCCTTCTCTAGTGTCAACTATAAACATATGAATGAAATACTGCAAAAGAAAACTTGCAAAGAAAGCACATCAAAGTACTTGGTTTCACACAAATGAATTGACAGATCAATTTTTCTTCCCCAAATTGTAGTGCCTGATCCAACACAAATCTACATTTCTCACCCTGCTGCACTACAAAGGCGCTTTTAGATGGACAGATACAAGCACATTTCCAAGAAAACATGAGCAGTTAAATCTGCTATGTATATCTAAGGGGACCCAATTAATGCTGCAGTGAAAATCTTATCATTTATTGACTATCACAATGCTTCATGTAACCAGATTTATCTCTATGACCATTTTCCTACAACAGTATACACAGCTCAATGACTAACTTTCTGTATTGCAAGTCTAAATTAAGTCAATTATAGCAAGTGCATGCTGTTAATCCTATGCTTACAGGACATCAAAATAATCAGGTAAACTCTGCTAAACCAGATCATAAAAATGTAAAATATAGCAGTTGAATTTGTTGACCGACATTAGGTTGCAACAAAAATGTTAACCATTAACAGTGCAAATGAAAAGGAAACCGCAAGAATACCTGCTCCTGACATTACTCAATAACTTCTGAAAGTGCACGCGTGAACCTAAATTGACAAAAAAAATTTGAGCTCAGCTGAAAGGAATCCCATTCTAATAAACCTGCAGGCACTCAATCAAGGCTCGTGAATATTTGTTTCACTGAAGTGCTGGAGCATGACTATAAAGTCAAAGCCATGACAAGGAGAATGCACAGCATCTCAGAAAAAAAACCAAAGCTCATTATTAAGCAGAATTAGAATAGCCCTCTAATGTTAACCCAATTCTGTATTATAATGCATATTGTGTATAGTCTTCACGAAATAATATTTCTATACTTTGTCTGAGGGTATATTCATGATGAATCAACAAATTAACATGCTGGTGCAATGTGACAGTAGAAGACAAGCTCACACTTGTAAACGCGTGGCATACTACGTTGGTATGTCAACTTACTCAACCGGCTTTGTACACGTCCTAATAATATACCCAAGTTCCATAGTCACCCAGATCAGCCGATTACACAGATTCTTGGGGTAGGAGAGGAAAGTGCATTACAATCATGCACCCTTCAGCTAATGAATCTTGTGGAACAATGGAAGCAAGTGATCTATTTGTCAGACGAATATGCACCGCAAATGTAAAACACAACAGGAAACAAAAGCAAGTGACAAAACTGAATTTTTAAAGGGAACATTACTCCACAAAATGCTTGATGACATCAGTCCATTCTGTATATAGAGAAGAAGCCACTCTTTGATCAATTTGAAATGGGGTACATTAGCACAATGCAGAAGGAATCCTTTCCCTTTCAACCGCCAATCACCTCGCACACTGCACCAGTTTGAATGGTTCCAGTATTTGGTATTAACTGCTCAGATTAAGAGCAACATCCTTCTGCCAACATATCTTGACATACCTCCAGGAATGAATGTGTTATACCATGCAAAGCTTTTTGTATGGTTCATAAAAGCTTACTTTCAGTTGTCGATTCTCCTCTGTCATTTTTGCCAACTCAACTTGAAGCCTCTTGCATTCTTCAACTAGTTTCCGCACTTCAGTGTCATCCATTGAAATACTGGCAGATTTTGGCATTGCCGGTCCATCAGATTTAGGTGCATTCGTTACTGTAGCAGCTTTATTCACTTCAATATCATTCTGCAAACATTTTTAAAAGGGAGTATTATTTATACTTAAAAGTATTTTTAAAAACTTGTTTAGACATAAATGAAGTACAGTAGTGTAAAGCATAACAAATATCTTAAAACAATACTCCAGACATTTACAAAAAATAGAGAACATGGGCATAGGCTGATCGACCCTTTTAGCTGCTCTGCCATTCAATATGATCATAGCTGATCAGCCAACTCAATATCCTCTTCCCACTTTCTCCCCATAATCTTGGATATCTATTGCCCTATGCACCATATTTAACCTCTCATTGTAAACATTAAATGTTTCAGCCTCACTTGCTTTTGTACCATAGAATTCCACAGGTTCTCCTCATCTCAGTCCTAAGTGGCGTACTCCTTTATCCTTAAACTCTGACCCTGCTTTTTGGACTACCTGGTCATCAGGAACATCCTTCCTACATTCATCTTGTTTAGTCCTGTTACAATTTTATAGATTTCTAAGATATTCTACCCCTGACATCTTCTAAACTCTACTGTAAATAGCCCTAACCAATCTAGTCTCTCTTCATTTGCCAGTCCTCCTGTACCAAGAATCAGCCTGACCCCTTACATAAGGAAACCAAAACTGCACACAGTACTCAAGGTGCGGTCTCACCAAGGTCCTGTACAATTGCAACAAGACATATCTACATCTATACTCCAGTAATCTTGCTATAAAGGCCAACATATTATTGGTTTTGTTCAAGAAGCACTACACTCGCATGCTTACTTTCAATAACTAATGTACAAGGATACCCAGGAGAAAGTGAGGACTGCAGATGCTGGAGATCAGAGTCAAAGAGTGTGGCAGTGGAACAGCACAGCCAGTCAGGCAGCATCCGAGGAGCAGGACAGTTGACATTTTGAGCATAAGCTCTTCATACAACAATACCCAATCTCGTAGCACCTCTCCTTTTCCAATCTATCGTAATTTAGATAACCCATGTTCATGTTTTTACAAAAATGGATAACCTTACATTTATCCATATTACATTTCATTTGCCATGCATTTGCCCACTTGTCCAAATCACATCAAAGCATCTCTGCATCCTCCTCATAGTTCACCCTCCCACCCAGCTTTGTGTTGGCTGCAAACTGCCTCAGCTAAATCATTAACATATATTGCAAATATCAGGGTCTGGAACTGATCCCTGCAGTACCATACTAGCCACTGCTTCCCATTTGAAAATGACTACCTGCCGATCAGCTCTCTATCCATGTCAGTCGAGAAACCCCAGTCCCATGCACTTTAATTTCACATGTTAATCTATTTCAGACCTTACTGAAGGCCTTCAGAAAGTCCAAGTAAACCACATCCGCTGTCTCCCCCTTACCAACTCTACTACCAACACTTTTTTTAAAATTTGAGTAGATTTGTCAAATATGACTTCCCTTTCATAAACCTTTGTCGACTATCTGATCTTGTCACTGTTTTCTCAGTGCTCTATTACTAAACATTTTATCATGGACTGCAGCATTTTCCCCACAACCAATGTCAAGCTATCCAGTCTATAATTTCCTGTTTTCTCTACACCTTTTTATTTCCAGTAGTATCAGAGTCATACAGCATGGAATCAGACCCTTCGGTCCAGCCAGTCCATGCAGAATACAATCCCAAAGTAAACTAGTCCAACCTGCCTATTCTTGGCCCATCTCCCTCCAAACCCTTCCTATTCATGTATCTATCCAAAATGTCTTTTAAATATTGTAATCGTACCCGCATGCAGCACTTCCTGAGGAAGTTCATTCCACAAGCAAACCACCCTCTGTATAAAAAATTTGCCCTTTGTATCTTTTTTAAAATCCCTCTTCTCTGACTAAAAATATGCCTTTTAGTCTTGAAATCTTCCTTCCTAGAGTTAATGGTAGGTGTCTTTTCCCTTATCTATACCTCTCATTATTTTATGAACTTCTATAAGGTTGCCTCTAAAACTCCTATGCTCCACTGAAAAATGTCCTAGCTTATCCTGCCTTTCTTTCTAACTCAAACCTTCCATACCCAGCAACATCCTAGTAAATCTCTTCTGAACCCTCTCCAGCTTGATAATATGCAACCTAAAATTGGTTAACCAGAAGTGCACACAATATTCCAGAACAGGCCTCACCAATGTGCTTTACAACCTCAACCTGACTTCCCAACTCCTATGCTCTAAGGACTGAGCAATAAAGGCAAACATGTCATACACCCTTTTAACCACCCTGTCCATATGTGACACAAACTTCAAAGAATTATGTACATGCACCCCAAGTTCCCTCTGTTCTATCACACTATTGCTTTCTTTGTTGATAAATACTTTGCATTTATCCTTATTGAATGCCATCTGCCATTTTTCAGCCCATTGACCCATTTAATCAAGATCCCTTTGTAATCTTAGAAGACCTTCTCCACTGTGTACTATGCCACCAATATCCACAAACTTACTAACCATACCTTCTCTATTCTTATCCAAATCATTTATATAAATGACAAACAATAGAGAACCCAGAACCAAACACCACTAGTCACAGGTCTCTAGACCAAAAAGCAACCCTCCACCATTACTGTCTCAAGCCGTTAAGCCAATTATGCATCCAACAGCAAGCTCACCTTGAATTCCATGTGGCCTAACTTTACTAATTGGGTAAAAACAAGGACTGCAGATGCTGGAAACCAGAGTTTAGATTAGAGTGGTGCTGGAAAAGCACAGCAGGTCAGGCAGCATCTGAGAAGCAGGAAAATCGATGTTTTGGGCAAAAGCCCTTCATCAGGAATAAAGATTCCTGATGAAGGGCTTTTGCCTGAAACGTTGATTTTCCTGCTCCTCGGATGCTGCCTGACCTGCTGTGCTTTTCCAGCACCACTCTAACCCTAACTTTACGAATTGGTCCACCATATGGAACCTTGTCAAAGGCTCAAGATTAGATTGCCTACCCTCCAATTCACACAAACTGTTCTAGAGTCCAAATAATTTTAAAAGATAGCCATTGCATCCAACTATTTCTAGGGTCACTTCATTAACTACTCTAAGATGACTCAGGATTATGCATATTTAATTTAGTCCCATCAACCTCTCAATCACTATTTCCCCACTAATACTGGGATTCTTCTGTTTCTTCCTCTCATTAGACCCTGTATTTCTCATTAAAGATTGTTTCTATCCTCATTTGTGAAGACAGAACTAAAGTATGTACTTAATTTGTCTGCCATCTCTTTGCTCCCCATTGTTACTTACCCTGTTTCTGGTTGTAAGGAACATACAATTGTCTTCAGAAAACTTCTCTTCACATATGTACAGTAGCTTTTACAATCAATTTTTATGCTCCCCTCTAACCTGCTCAAGTACTCTATTTTCCTCCTCTTAGTCAATCCCTGCGTCTTCCTTTGCTGAAATCTAAAAACTGTTCCAATCCTCAGATTTTTTTTTGTAGCTAATATCCCTCGTTTGGATCTAACCCTCTCTCTAATTTCTCTTGTTGGTAATTCTAAGGCCAACTTTCCCATTTTATTTTGTGCCAGACATCAATGAACAATTGGTGCAGTTCCTCCACGCACTCTAAACGTTTACCATTGCCTATCTATCCATCATCCCTTTAAATATTCCTCAATCATAACCAACTCAACCCTCACACCATTTTGGTTTCCATTATTTAGATTCAGGACCTAGTCTAAGAAATAACACGGTCATCCTCCATCTTAGTGAAGAATTCATTACTTCATTGCACTGTTGCAAAATACTCTTCCTAGAACCTTTAGATCAACTATTTTAACGTGACTCCCAGTGTACAGAGTAGGCACTTTAAATATTTTGACTATTTTGGCTCACACATCACAACTTAAAGAAAAACCTATTCCCAAAAATCAATATTGTATTTATAGTTCATACACATGCCCTCCCATATCAAATTGACTTAGCTATAGTTATTTAATTAACTTTGAATTTTTTTCATCACTGCAATATTTAAATAGTGATTAAAATAAATTGACTGCTACATCTTTCTCAGCTAGCATACTATGAATTATTTTAGTTTTTTATTAAGAGGAATATAGCAATGTTTGGAAATACCAAATAATTATTAAATATTTGGATTATAAATATTCCCTTGTTATTACTTAAAACACTAAGAGTAGAATTGTCAAACAAGACATTGCACCTCTAAATGCTGTTTAACATTTTCTGCTGAACATTGTTCAACTGTAAATGTGCAGGTTCAAATGATAAAATAGAAATTTCACATTGAATATATATTATTTAATTTTATTTAACCCATTATTTATACATACCTATAGGCCTATGATTCAGAATTTGTAAAACCCTATCACCTTCTGCAAAAATGTCAAAAATATATGCAACCAGAAGAACAGTGGACTCCTCTTATTGTCTTTGCCAATTTTCAAAACTGTCAATTCAATGTTTGTCACACCAGTCAGATGAGTGCTCACTGCTCCCTTAAAATGGGAGAAGAAAATAATATGCCTTTTGTACTGCAGTAGCAGCCATCTGAGAAAAGGCCGTCTCATTTTAATTAGATTGCAGAATGATTAAACTCGAATTGTTTCCTCCAAAGAAACTACATACAGAGCGAGCATCATTTTATCCTCATTAGTCGCAAACGTGACAACAGGAATCCACTGTACGATTCTTGCTGCAATACTTGCATTAATCCTAAACTGAACTAGTTGCTAACTAGAACAGACCTGGACCTTTTGTACTCTGGTGTCACTGGCTGGGGCAGATACAAATCCCTGCAGGTCACTTCTATGGCTACCACTGATTGGAGTCTGACGAATGCCACCACGGATTGGAGTGTGAAACCTGAGACCATTTCCTGATGTGGGTACAGCACGTGGAGGCAGTCGGCCACTGTCATAATAGTGCACAAAGCTATGCAGATCCATCTTTGCTGCACCTAATGGGGTGTCTAAACCACTGTCTAATGGGTCGCATTCTACAATCTCGTTCTGCTATATAGAAAACAAAAACTTCAGGTAGATACATGCAATAATAACTAGCTTCTCTTATGACTCTTATAAGCAGAGCTTGCATTTCTTTCTTTGTGAGGCCTTTTAGTATTTTATTTTATCAGATGAATTGCACACTCCTCTGCTGGTCTTGATTCAAATAATCCAATAAGTTGACATAAGTTTTGTCCACTGTTACCAATGGCATATTTACAGAAGGGGAGGGAAAAGATTTTAAACAAATATAAACAATCACATTTGCCCAATATAATAAAATGCATGCCCTTCTTATAAGCCAAGCTATTCGTTAATCTTGAAAGCTTCATATCTGCACTCGTTGAATCAATTATATAAAAGTTTTCATTTTAGTAATGTCATCAGGATTTCAAATAAAGCACAATGGTGATCAAATGAAAGTTTAATATAGTGCCCATTTAAAGTGGTATAAAATCAAAAGGTACCACGGTTATCTTTTCGCTCTCCCACATTTGGGATTCCAACTTGCACTAAGATAAACCGAGAAACAATACTAGATTAATATCTAGTATATGAGGTAATAGACTCAATCTTCAATTTAGTATGCTTGCATGAGCTAGCAGCAATTCTGTTAAATAAATCATAGGAAATACCTGCTTTACCTCAAAGTAATCTGAAAAAACTAGTACTAGTACATAAGACATGAGTATATCAGCTAATTTAGGATAGCACAGGAAATAATGGAATTAATAATGATTGGAAAATGTGGCCCTTCGCTGTTTGAGATTTTTTTCTTTATCAACAAAAGTCTGGGGCAAAAATGTTGAAGTCTGCAAAATTTGTATTACTAATCGAATATTTTAAGGGTATATGATAACAACAGTAATTCAAAGCAATACACATCAAAAAGTGAACACTTTGAAAAACTGAATACCTCTTTAAAGTAGTTAACTGGACACATTAATAACTGGTAGAACAGTAGAAAATAACTCGAGAATGATTTTGATCACATTTGCACGTTTTATCAATTCAAAGGAATAAAGGAGTTGGAAGTCCTTTAAGGAGTTGAATAGTCACTTCAGCTTCAAGCCAGGCAATAGAAATGTGCAGGATACTCCCAACCAGACATTTTGGAACCAATGCTAATTTAATACAAAAAAAATAAGAACAGGAAATGCAACAGTTGAAAAATTAATTAGATTTTAAAATACACTATATGCACATGCAACTACTTTAAAGAAATATGCACATTCAATAATTAACCAATTTCTCAAAAACAACATTTTCAGATTATTCAGGGAGCAAAAGCAAAACATGATCTGGAGTTATTTACATCTGTGTTAAATAAAATACTAGAGGGCATAGGTTTAAATTGAAAGGGGGAAAGTTTAAAGGAGATGTGCAAGGCAACGTTGTTTTACACAGATGTTGTCAGGTGCCTGGAACAGGTTGCCAGGGAAGGTGGTAGAAACAAACACAATAGCAATGTCTAAGAGACTGTTAGATAGAAACATGAACAGGCAGGGAATGGAGGGATATGGACCATGTGTGGACACAAGGTTTTAGTTCAGTATAGTATAGACCACGGTGGACTGATGGAACTAGCTCCTGTGCAATACTGTTTGATGTTCTTTGTAAAGCAACGAGAACTCAACAGTCACATGTTTTGTGCTGTGTAATCAGATAGCAATAAATGTACAAAGAGAAAAGTTTACATCAATTCAACATGGAAAATAAATGAAAAGTAATCTTGCAAAATCAAGTGAAAATAGGTTTTGACTCTCAAATTTCTTCTTACCGATTTCTCATTCTCTGCAGGCAACTCAAAGACACATCTGAGTTTAGAATCCATAAGATCTTCAGGTTTTGCATCTTTCCACTAAAGAAAACAAATAAGTCTATGTAAATAATACTTGGGCACAGGCATCATAATGTGAAATGTATTACCACAGATTGTATAACTGAAAGTGAGGGTCTCTGACCAAACTATTTAACAGTGCACTCCTGTTGTATATCCTAATGGTGTTTCAATAGTGTATTTCATGAGCTTTTAATTAAAAAAAAGGGCAACTCTAAAGTTAAAGTGGAAATTTGCCAAAGATCTGAAGAATCTCATCCCAAAAGTACTACATTGAATGTAAAATGGAAGACTTACAGGTGAATTAAAAATTTTAAGTTTTTAATTAAAAAATAAAAGATGCCTATCAGTCACATTCTTTCCATTTCAACTTCAGAAGTAGGGCGTTTTGCTGATGACTGCCCAATATTCAGTACCATTCATGACTCCTTTCCTAATGAAGCAGTCCATTTCCAAATGCAGCAAAGCTTGAACATTCAGGATATACTGATGGTAAGTAACATGCACCTCAGACAAGCACGAGGAAGTGACCATCCCCAACAAGGGGTATGTTCTAACAGTAAAACCACAATAAAATGCCCAACCATCAACACCCTGGGGTTTACCACTGACCAGAAACAAATGCAGCCACAGGGGAAAGTCAGATGCTGAGAATACTGCAGGAAGCAACTCATTACCAGACTCATCAAAGTCTGACAATCACTAACATAGTACAAGTCAAGAGCATGACAGAGTACTTGTCAGGATGAGTGCAGCTCCAATAACACAAACAGCTCAACATCATCCAGGAGTAAAAGCACCCCATTCACCATCTGGCACAGTGGTTAGCACTGCTGCCTCACAGCGCCAGAGACCTGGGTTCAATTCCCGCCTCAAGCGACTGACTGTGTGGAGTTTGCACGTTCTCCCGGTGTCTGCGTGGGTTTCCTCCGGGTGCTCCGGTTTCCTCCCACAGTCCAAAGATGTGCAGGTCAGGTGAATGGGCCATGCTAAATTGTCCATAGTGTTAGGTAAGGGGTAAATGTAGGGGTACGGGTGGGTTGCGCTTCGGCGGGGCGGTGTGGACTTGTTGGGCCGAAGGGCCTGTTTCCACACTGTAAGTAATCTAATCTAATCTAATCTAATATTCACTCCTTCCATCCACTATAATAGTAATAAACAAAATGCACTGCAGTGATGTGCAAAGACTGCTTTGATAACAGTTTCCAAATCAGTGACCTCTACTGTCTGGAAAAACAAGGGCAGTTGGCACTGAAAGCACCACCACTTCGAAGTAACTCAAACGTTGATCATCCTGTTCTGGAAATGTATCAGTCCTTCACTGTTGCTCATGAAAATCCTTTACCACCTTATGTTGTGGAGTTGATTTTGGACACCAGGTTATAATCCAACAGTTTTACTTGAAAATCACAAGCTTTCAGAGTTGCACCTCTTCGTCAAGTGAAGAATTCAAAATCTCATGATTTTAAAGAAACCTGTTGGACAATAACCCTCCTTATCTAACAGTACAGTTGATGAGCCTAAACTGCAAAGATTACAGCAGGTCAAGGTGACTCACCAACACCTTCAAGGGCAATGAAGGAATGAACAATAAATGATGGTACAGGCCGTGCTCACATCTCATAAATGTGTCAACTAAGGCCTGCTGTGTTTTTATTCACTGTTACAGAGTCATAGAGACGCACAGCACTGAAACAGATCCTTTGTCCAACCCGTCCATGGCGACCAGTTATCCCAACCCAATCTGATCCCACCTGCCAGCACTTAGCCCATATCTCTCCAAACCCTTCATATTCACATACCCATCCAAACGCCTCTTAAATGTTGCAATTGTACCAGCCTCCACCACTTCCTCTGGCAGCTCATTCCATACACGTACCACCCTCTGCGTGAAAAGGTTGCCCCTTAGGCCCTTTTTACATCTTTCCCCTCTCACCCTAAACCTATGCCCTCTAGTTCTGGACTCCCCCCAACCCAGGGAAAAGACTTTGTCTATTTATCCTATTCATGCCCCTCATAATTTTGTAAACCTCTATAAGGTCACCCCTCAGCCTCCGATGCTGTAGGGAAAACAGTCCCAGCCTGTTCAGCCTCTCTCTATAACTCAAATCCTCCAACCGTGGCAACATCCTTGTAAATCTTTTCTGAATACTTTCAAGTTTCACAACATCTTTCTGATAGGAAGGAGACCAGAATTGCCCGCAATATTCCAACAGTGGCCTAACCAATGTCTTGTACAGCCAGAACATAACCTCCCAACTCCTGTACTCAATACTCTGACCAATAAAGGAAAGCATACCAAACGCCTTCTTCACTATCCCATCTACCTGCGACTCCACTTTCAAGGAGCTATGAACCTGCACTCCAAGGTCTCTTTGTTCAGCAACACTTCCTAGGACCTTACCATTAAGTGCACTGCTAAGATTTGCTTTCCCAAAATGCAGCACATCACATTTATCTGAATTAAACTCCATCTGCCACTTCTCAGCCCATTGACCCATCTGATAAAGATCCTGTTGTAGTCTGAGGTAATCTTCTTCGCTGTCCACTACACCTCCAATTTTGGTGTCATCTGCAAACTTACTAACGCTACCTCTTATGCTCACCTCCAAATCATTTATATAAATGAAGAAAAATAGAGGACCCAGCACCGAACCTTGTGGCAATCCACTGGTCACTGAAAAACAACCCTCCACCACCATCCTCGGTCTTCTACATTTGAGCTAGTTCTGTATCCAATTGGCTCGTTCTCCCTGTATTCCATGAGATCTAACCTTGCTAATCAGTCTCCCATGGGGGACCTTGTCAAATGCCTTACTGAAGTCCACATATGTCATATCTATCGCTCTGCCCTCTTTGTTACTTCTTCAAAAAATTCAATCAAGTTTGAGACACATAATTTCCCACAAAGCCAGGTTGACTATCCTTAATCGGTCCTTGCCTTTCCAAATACATGTACATCCTGTCCCTCAGGACTCCCTCCAACAACTTGCCCACCACTGACATCAGGCTCACTGGTCTATAGTTCCCTGGCTTGTCCTTACCACCCTTCTTAAACAGTGGTACCACGTTAGCCAACCTGCAGTATTCTAACACCTCATCTGTGACTATAGATGACACAAATATCTCAGCAAGAGACCCAGCAATCACTTCCCTAGCTTCCCACAGAGTTCGAGGGTACACTTGATCAGGTCCTGGGGATTTATCCACCATTATCTGTTTGAGACATCCAGCACTTCCTCCTCTGTAATATGGACATTTTTCAAGGTGTCACCATCTATTTCCTTACATTCTTTATCTTCCATATACTTTTCCACAGTAAATACTGAGCAAAATACTCGTTTAGTATCTCTCCCATTTTCTCTGGTTCCATACAAAGGCCACCTTGGTAATCTTTGAGGGGCCCGATTCTCTCCCTGGTTACCCTTTTGTCCTTAATATATTTGTAAAAACCCTTTGGATTCTCCTTAATTGTATCTGCCAAAGCTATCTCATGTCCCCTTTTTGCCCTCCTGATTTCCCTCGTAAGTATACTCCTACTGCCTTTATTATCTTCTCAGGATTCACTCGATCTATCCAGTCTTTACCTGACATATGTTTCCTTCTTTTTATTAAGCAAACCCTCAATTTCTTTAGTCATCCAGCATTCTCTATACCTACCAGCCTTTTCTTTCACACTAACAGGAATATACTTTCTCTGGATTCTCGTTATCTCATTTCTGAAGGCTTCCCATTTTCCAGCCTTCCCTTTACCTCCAAACATCTGCCCCCAATCAGCTTTTGAAAGTTCTTGCCTCATATCGTCAAAATTAGCCTTTCTCCAATTTAGATCTTCAACTTTTAGATCTGGTCGATCATTTTCCATCACTATTTTAAATCTAATAGAATTATGGTCACTGGCCCCAAAGTGCTCCCCCACTGACACCCCAGTCACCTGTCCTGCCTTATTTCCCAAGAGTAGGTCAAGTTTTGCACCTTCTCTAGTAGGTACATCTACATACTGAATCAGAAAATTTTCTTGTATACACTTAAATTCCTCTCCATCTAAACCCTTCACAATATGTCTGTCCCAGTCTATGTTTGAAAAGTTAAAATCCGCTCCCATAACCACCCTATTATTCTTACAGATAGCTGAGGTCTCCTTACAAATTTGTTTCTCAATTTCCCTCTGGCTATTCGAGGGCCTATTTTACAATCCCAGTAAAGTGATCATTCCTTTCTTATTTCTCAGTTCCACTCAAATAACTTCCCTGGATATATTTCCAGATATATCCTCCCTCAGTATAGCCGTAATGCTATCCCTTATCAAAAACCACACTCCCTCCTCTCTTGCCTCCCTTCTATCCTTCTAAACTTTTGTTTAGAAGAATGAGAAGAGACCTCATTGAAACATTTAAAAGTCTGACACAGCTGGGCAGACTGGATGCAGGGGTGATGTTTCCTCTGGTTAGGGTGCCCGGTACAAGTTACAGTTTCAGGATATTGAGTAGGCCATTTAGAACAAGACGAGCAGAAATTTCTTCACTCAAGGGTAATGAACCATTGAAATTTACTAGCACAAAAGGCTGAGGAAGTCAAATCACTGAACATGTTAAAGAAATTTCTCAAGGCTATTCATAAGGGGAAACAGTTGGAGTATGGAGTTGGGATAGATGATCAACCATGATCATGTTGAATAACAGTAGTTTAATGGGTGAAGTGACCGACTCCTGCTCCTATTTTCTATATTTCCATAACAAAAGCAGTATACACACAGAGAAGTGAATACTCTTGTCAAAATTGTTCCTGGGTACAGCATCTTATAAATCTCAGATGAGTATTAACTCTCTATCATTCTCAGGACAACTGCTACAACCCTAACCCTAACCGTCCAATGTCAAGGTGATATGTAGCGTATCCATGAAACAAAATTATATTTTTCACTTATTTCATAGCCTCACATGGCCATTTATGACTTTGGAAACAGTAAATACTTCGCTGAAACATGCTCAGACTTTAACACAACAGATGGATGAAATAGCAAATTGAAAACAGAAGCATAACAATCAAGATTTACAGACCATACTGGTTAACTATTCATCTTCAGGATTTCCTTACTTAACCTTATTTGTACAGTAAGGCTGGGCCTTTTTTCACAGCAGCAGAGAAGGTTGAGGGGTGGCCTTATAGAGCTTTGTAAAATCATGAGAAGCATAGACAAGGTGTGAAGCAAATGGTCTCTTCCCATGGATTTGGGGGAGGGCCCAAAAACTAAGAGAATTTGAGATGAGAAAGTTTTAATAAGGACATAATAATAAGGTGCAACCTTTTCACAGAGAGTAGTTCATACATGGAATGAACTGCCAGAGGTAGTAGTAGATGCAGATGCAGTTACAACATTCAAGACATTTGAATTGGTACATGAATAGGAAAGGTTTAGAGGGATATGGGTCAAACGCAGGCAAGACTAATTTAGTATGGAAAACCTGGTCAGCATGGATAAATTGGACTGAAGGGTCTGCTTCTGTGATATATGACTTGTTAGCATCGGGAAGTATTAGTAACAATTTCCATAACCACATGGCTTCACCAAAGTCCTGAGCAACTGTTCGTCTGGCTCTGACTGACTCCCTCCACAAATCTTGAGATCATTTGCACCAACTTCAATCAGAACAAACATCATTGCAATGTGCCAAAACCCACTTAAAATAGTCCCTGACAAAAACTGAAAGAACTGCAGATGCTGTAAATCAAACAAAAACAGAAATTACTGGAGAAGCTCAGCGGATCTGACAACATCTGTAGAGAGAAAGCAAAGTTAATGTTTTGGGTCAAGTACTGAGAAAGGGTCACTCAACCCCAAACATTAAATCTGATTCTATCCATAGATGCTGGCAGAGTTATTGAGCTTTTCTAAATATTTATTTTTGTTTAGAATAGTCTGTGTTACATTCTAAGTACATCCGTGATTGTGCATCATCCGTTTTCCCTCATGCTGAATTCTTGTCTGCACTTTCAATTGACCCACATTTGATTAACATTATCTCAGAATACAGAGGTCATATACACAACTGAAATTTGCCATTAATTCTACTGAGAGTACCCACAACCTATTAGATGGTTAAATTAGAATTATTTCACCAATGTCATTTAATGACAGAGTGTAGTTTTGCTATCAATTAGTTTCCTGAAAAGGACCAGAGCTAATCAGAAGTAAAAAAAAAGTCCAGTATTTTATGCTCACAGTCCCTCAACACCATCCACTGAAGTAGTGATTTGAGTGTAACAGACAAAACAAACCTTTCAGTCATAATCATGTTGATGCATTGGCAATGTATTGAAAATTACAAGGGGACAAACACACAAGGCCAGGAAAACATACAAAAGTGACTAATTAGAAGATTGGAGAGTAGGTATCATCAATAGAAATCTAAAACTCATCCTGGCTATGGAGATGATAGTAAACAAATGTGCATAGTAACATTTTTTCGAGACTAAGCAATTCTCTTAAAAACATTCTTTAAATCAGTTTTCATGTGAAGAAGTTACTAAAGCTGTTAGCATCTTCCTTTGGTTCAGGCATTTGTGACATTTACAAAATAGTAAGAACCTTAAAATTCAAATCTTTGTAGAGCACCTAAACAAAATTGAAGAAAACATAAATAACAAAGTTATGATTTATATTTTGCGGCCATAATATATTCCTATCCAAAGATAGGAATATTGTACTTGCCGTCCTTCACCTTAAAATGAGATGACCTCACATTTCAAATTGCTAAGTCCAAATATCCAATTTGCGAAAACATTTGCACTTTATCATATTTAGGAATGTTATCAAATAAAATTCAAAAAGAGACGATCTCAGTAAGAATATGAATCTATTCGAATTAGTCAAGCTACCTAAAATTAATTGATAATTATCAAGTTAATTGGATTGTCAGAAGCTTCTACAAAAATTTTACCACGGTCTCTTTTAAAAGAACTTAAGCCTGATGATAAATTAATTAGCTAGATTGAAAAGTAGCTGATCAATAGAAGCAAATAAAAGATCTTCTGAAAAATAACTATCGTAGCTATAAACAGCTCCAGCTTTCTCTCTAGAATTAATCTTCCCTCCACGTGAGCAAGTGCGAGGTCTTGCACTTTGGCAAAAAGAATATAGGAATGGACTACTTTCTAAATGGTGAGAAACTTAATAAAGCCAAAGCACAAAGGGATCTGGGAGTGCTAGTCGAGGATTCTCTAAAGGTAAACATGCAGGTTGAGTCTGTGATTAAGAAAGCGAATGCAATGTTCTCTCTTATCTCAAGAGGGTTGGAATATAAAAGCAGAGATGTACTACTAAGACTTTATAAAGCTCTGGTTAGGCCCCATTTGGAGTACTGTGTCCAGTTTTGGTCCCCACACCTCAGGAAGGACATACTGGCACTGGAACGTGTCCAGCGGAGATTCACACGGATGATCCCTGGAATGACAGGTCTAGCATATGAGGAACGGCTGAGGATACTGGGATTGTATTCGTTGGAGTTTAGAAGATTAAGGGGAGATCTAATAGAGACGTACAAAATAATACATGGCTTTGAAAAGGTGGATGCTAGAAAATTGTTTCTGTTAGGCGAGGAGACTAGGACCCGTGGACACAGCCTTAGAATTAGAGGGGGTCATTTCAGAACGGAAATGCGGAGACATTTCTTCAGCCAGAGAGTGGTGGGCCTGTGGAATTCATTGCCACGGAGTGCAGTGGAAGCCGGGACGCTAAATGTCTTCAAGGCCGAGATTGATAGGTTCTTGTTGTCTAGAGGAATTAAGGGCTACGGGGAGAACGCTGGCAAGTGGAGCTGAAATGCGCATCAGCCATGATTGAATGGCGGAGTGGACTCGATGGGCCGAATGGCCTTACTTCCACTCCTATGTCTTATGGTCTTATTAGGTTATTAGCATTCAAAGTGATATTGACCAATTAAATTAGATATGCTAATTAAATTAGGGATGACAAATTTGAATAAGAATACAAATATAAGATAATTATGCTGAAACACTTCATCTGGGAGGTTGGGAAAGGACATAGCCATCAGTTTTTTTAAAAATACTCTATCAAGTGAGCCAGCAGGAAGACAACAAAAACTTTGAGGACTATGATTTACATTTAGGAATTGGGAAGAATTTGTAAATTTAAAATAAATCAAAATGTCATTAAAACTTTATGAAGCACACAGAAATAGCTATTTTTAGATGAAACAACTTTTATAAATTACAGAATTACAAAGTACTGACTGTTAGTGATTACAGTCAATATTTGTCCCTTTTGAGTCTTTTCAATAAAATGTAATACTTACTACTGCTTCCATGTCTGTGATGCCAGGAGGAGCGTAGACTGTCTGTACCATGAATTTGTGCTTGCTTTTCTCATTGGGATCATAGTCAAATGGCTGTAACATTACTGGGGAGGGAAAACAGAAGTGTTAGTTTTGAGAAAGTGCAGGGTTGGTTCTTAAATTCAACATTTAAAAATCATAACTGCATGGAGTGCAGTCCTGCCCAGTTACTTTAAAATATTATTCAGGATAATTTCATGATAACTAAACTAGCTGCTGGTCCCGATGTTGCCAGGAAGTCACCAGTCCAGATTCTTGTATTGATTTCCTAAGTCTATTCAAAAATGTGCCTCCATTAGTGCTGAGTCCACAATTAGCAAGCAGTCGACATGAACTGAAGCTTTGTGGGCAACTATAACCACTCATAGTTTGAATTTTCATTTTTTTGACTTGCTTTAGATCATAGGGCCACAACATGTAAGTCATTCAGCCCATCAAGTTTGTTCCATTACTCAACAAGATCATGACAGATCTGACAATCCTCAGCTCCAAATCTTTGTCTTTATCCCCACTATCCTGGAGTCCCTGCCCAATTAAAAATCTAACTCAGCCTTCAACACACACTTCTCTGATTACCCTTTGAGAGAAGAAATTCCTCCTCATCTCAATGTTAAATGTGTAACCCCTAAGTTAATACCCTCTGGTCCTAGATTTTTCCCCCAATGGGAAACAATCGCTCCACATCTATCTTCTCCAGTCCCCTACAAATCTTACACATTTTAATAAGGTCACCTCTTACTCTTCTAAATTCCATTGAGATCAGGCCAACCTACTCAAGCTCTGCTCATAAAGCAGTTCCTCCATATCGGGTATCAGCCTTGTGAACCTTCAGTGCATTGCTTCCAACGCATCGTTCCATTAATAAGGGGCCCAAAATTGTTAACAGTGTTGCAGCTGTGGTCTGACTACAGCCTTATGTTGTTGTAGTAAAATCTCCTTATGTTTACACCCCATTCCTCTGAAATAAAGATCAACATTCTATTGGTCTTCCCCGTTACCTGAATTTGAACTTTGTTATTCATGCATGAATGAGAACTCCCAAATCTCTTTGCAGCAGCTTTCTCCAATTAAATAATATTCTACCCTTTGCTTCCTGCCAAAGTGCATAATCTCATATTTTCCAACATTTCCAACAATCAATTGGCCAAGTATTTGTCCATCTGCTTAAATTGTCTATATCTTTATGCAGACACTGTGTACTGTAATCAAGTAAACATTCCTGAAATTCAGTATTTGGGCTGGTTACACAGTGCCATCCAGTGGCAAGAATCAACTTTAAGACTAAAATATACAAGAAACTGTTTTCTCGATCAAAACAAATGGTAAATATCTTAAAACATATATAGATGAGAAGGTCAGGTGAAGGTTTGCATATATACACAAATGCAACTTGATTATTTGGGTGAGTAACTGAAAATGTTTGAACAGACATCAAATCTCTTAGCAACTCTAATTGAAAAAGGCACATTTATCCAGTTGTGCCTTTGGTAGTAGCAAATAGAAAATAATGAAATCTGCCATTTCTCCATAAAGCAGTGATTGATGCCATATATTCCAGCATTTTTCAGTTTCACTTAAGATCTCCACTTTCTTCCCATCAAGCTAGTAACTGCTATTTTCTCAATCACACATTTATTGCTAGGAAAGTTTAATTACAATTCTGCATTCAGAAAGAACAATTTTAGCTTCTGCCAGATGGAATACTTGATATTTACACAAAAATTAAAAGTGAACTAATACGAATATCCCAAGTATTGGAGAGGTGAGAGTTTAACTTAGCAAACCAAAAGATTGGCCACAAAATATGAGGGCTGTTCAGTATAAGTATCATATAGACAAAATTTCAACTTGAGTTAATACCAATGAGAGGATGGAGAAAGAGGGGAATTTGGGAAGTTCACGTGCTTTTATACAGATCTAAAGGAGATTATAAAATCACATGATCATAAACCACCAAATAACTATACTTGTCTTGCAATCATTGCTTTGAAGAGTGCTATCTAAAAGCCTTCAAATATCATAAAAGCTTCAGCACTGTCTATTGCTACTACCAATGTTTGTTATAATAATGATAGTTTAAAGTGTAAACCAACAGAGTTTGTGAGAATGGATCACAAGAATACTTGGATCATATTCAGAAAGCTAACAAGTGAGAAAATAATGCTTTTTGTATTGTGACATTGAGACATTGTTTATGTTAAATCACATTGATTCAATAACATTCACTGGAAAAAGTGGTCTTTGGCACAGAGCATAGGCCAAATATCTATGGAAAACAGTCTGTCTTATGAAAATAATTAAAGGCCATAATAATAATAAAACGATTTTACTGACGGTGGTCTGCTGTAATCTGCATGGATTGAGCTATGAAATAAGGAAGTTTTTATAAAATTATAAGCACTCAACAGACCAATAAAAACAGGGGTGTTTGGGGATGACATCTGTTCCTAATTTCGGGCAATACATAATGTTTAATCAGGGCTTTGACTATTACAAAATAGACTGAGATAACAAAGCTTTGTAGCCAACAAAAGAATGAAAGGTAAGGTACGTTTTAGAATAGCATCCAGGAAATTAAAGAAATATGAAAATACAAGAAAAGTTGTGAAATAATGTCTGCAAATCATTCTGCAAGTTCTCAATTTGAGCAACATTCAGCTGCTGTGTTCTTTGCCTAAGTATATAATCTCACATTTTCCCTCAATATACTCTATCTGCCAAATTTCTGTCTACTCCCTTAATCTGTCTATATCACTCTTAAGACTCGATATCATCGTCACCACTTGCCTTCCCACCTATTTTTGTTACCTGCAAATTTGGCAAAAATATATTCACTTTCTATATCCAAGTTCTTAATACATATTGTAATCAATTGTAGCCCCAGCACTCCACTAGTTACAGTTTGCCATCTTAAATTTACCTTTTATGCCAACTCACTCTGTCTTCTATTACTTAGTGAATCCTGCATCCATGCTAATATACTACCTCAAAACCATGGATTCAATTCGGTTCAATGGAGTCAAAGACACATGTGTTAACATTAAAATGCTAAATGTCTCCTAAATGATCACAAATTAACAGAAAGATCAACCCCTGGTGCCTTGCAGAACGCACCATCCTCTAGTCACCTCTCATGGCTTTTGAAGGTTAACCCAACATGAGACTGGTGAGAAAATTATTCGTTTCAAGTCAAGGAACTGCCCAAAATACAAATATACATCTTAAGTGTGATCACAATCTCTCTCATGGGAAAAAGAAAATGCCTCAAGGCCAAATAAAGAATGAGAGATTGAGGTTATTGATATTGATAGGAATGCTGCTACAGTAGGTTTGCTGTATTTGTACGTGCAAAAGACACTCAACAAAAAAGTTAAATTGTAAGATAAGAAACAATGCTGTGGGAGGCAGTATATCAGCACAGGTACAGAATTGGCTAATGAGCAGCAAACAGCAAGTGGGGCTTAGGGGTTGTTTTCGAGTTGGTGACCTGTGCCCAGTGGGGTCCCACAGGGTTCAGTGCTGGGTCTGCAACGGTTTTCAATATTTATTCATGCCTTGGAGAAAGGAAGCATATGTAGCCTAATTTGCAGACGACTCAATAATAGTTTACAAAAGGATACTGATAGATTAAGCAACTAGAAGAAAAGTTGACAAAAATGGAGCATAACGTGGAAAGATGTCAAGATGCTCATTTTGGAAGGGAGAATAAAAGAACAGAGTATTATTTAAATGGAGAAAAACTGAAGAAAGCTGCAACAGAAGGGACACGCTGGCACACAAGTCCAGCAGGTAATCAGGAATGCCACTGGAATATTGGCCCTTGTTTCAAGGCAGTTGAAGTATAAAAATATCAGTCTTACTGCAACTCTGATGAGACGTCTGGAGGACTATGAGCAGTCTGGCTCCCTTTATTTAAGGAAAGGTATCGTTTCATGGACGTAATTCAGAGAAGGTTCAATAGGTTCATCCTTGGTACATGCAAAAGTCAAACAAAGGTTACAAGCAATGCTTAAACATGTTAGAATTTAGAAGAATGAGAGAGAATCTCATTGAAACATACAGGATTCTTAAAGAGCTTGACAGCTTAATGGCTTAAAGGATGTTTCCGCTCAAGGGAGAGCCTAGGGTATAGTCTCAGAATGAAGAGAAGCTAATTTAAGAGTGAGAAGATGAATTTCTTCTCACAGTGTTAAGTGTCTTTGGAACTCCTTGCCACAGAGAGCTGTGGGGGCAGAATCCTTGTGCATATTTAAGCCTGAGATAGATATATTCTTGATTAGTAGGGGGAATCCAGGGTTACGAGGAAAGGACAGAAAAGTGAACATGAGGACTGCTGGATCAGCCATGGTCACATTGACTAGTGGAGCAGGAACAAACAGCCAAATGGCTCACTCCTATTTCTAGTTCCTATGGCCCTATGAGTTGGTACTAAGCACAGTACTAATAAATAGATGTGTTGCAGCTGTCGAGATTCCCAAGATAACTACATCCAAAAGTATACTCCAGATGCCCTAAACACAGCAACAATTTCCAATTCTTTTAGCCATCCACTCGATCCAAGAATTCTTATTTGACATCATAAGCTAGGGAAGTGATTGTTGGGCCTCTTGCTGAGATATTTGTATCATCGATAATCACAGGCGAGGTGCCTGAAGACTGGAGGTTGGCTAATGTGGTGCCAGTATTTAAGAAAGGTAGCAAGGGTATAGATCTCAACTCCCAGGAGGGGTGTCTCAGTTCCGCGATCTGTCAAATAATCAAAAGGAATGCGATCTGTTTCAGCAAGGTTCACCAGTTTATTTCGACGCCGGGCACAGATTTGTCCAGCAATACAGAGGTTAACAGTTTCTGTGTTCCTTGGAGAAACTGCACGATTTCACTTAAAACATAGGCAATTTTTAAAATAGGTTTCTTAAGAAACAGCCTTAATTACAGAATAAATTCAATAAAATGTAATGAATGATATAATGGACAGCAAGTTAACCCAATGATATTTTCTGAAAAATAAAAGTTGTTTACTACACATTTATCTGTTCCCACCTACATTTCAAGGTTAACTAAAATAGTTAGTAATGTCCTATCTAGCTTATTTAATCCATGCTGTGAAGGGTCCATTGTTCTACTTTATCTTTAATTCAGGCTCAGCAATGCAGGAATGCAACCTGAAGCCATTTTGTGATGTTACTTTGTACTAAGAAGCCATTTTGTGGTTAATAAAAACATGCATTAAGTGGTTGCTCCTGACAATAGCCTAAATCCAGGTTTTAGATCCTCAAGGAGAAGCCAGGGAACTATAGACCATTGAGCCTGACATCAGTGGTGGGCAAGTTTTGGAGGGAATCCTGAGGGACAGGATGTACATGTATTTGGAAAGGCAATAACTGATTAGGGATAGTCAACATGGCTTTGTCCATGGGAAATCATCTCTCACAAACTTGATTGAGTTTTTTGAAGTAGTAACAAAGAGGATTGATGAGGGCAGAGCGGTGACGTGATCTATATGAACTTCAGTAAGGCATTTGACAAGGTTCCCATGGGAAACTGGTTAGCAAGGTTAGACCTCACTGAATACAGGGAGAACTAGCCATTTGGATACAGAACTGGCTCAAAGGTAGAAGACAGAGGGTGGTGTTGGAGGGTTGTTTTTCAGCCTGGAGGCCTGTGACCAGTGGAGTGCCACAAGGATCGGTGCTGGGTCCACTACTTTTCGTCATTTATATAAATGACTTGGATGTGAACATAAGGGGTATAGTTAGTAAGTTTGCAGATGATACGGAAAATTGGAGGTGTAGTGGACAGCAAAAAGGTTACCTCAGATTACAACGGGGTCTTGATCAGATGGGCCAATGGGCTGAGGAATGGCAGATGGAATTTAATTTAGATAAATGTGAGGTGCTGCATTTTGGGAAAGCAAATCTTGGCAGGACTTATATACTTAATGGTAAAGTCCTAGGGAGTGTCACTGAACAAAGTAACCTTGGAGTGCAGGTTCATAGCTCCTTGAAAGTGGAGTCGCAGGTAGTGAAGGCGGCGTTTGGTATGCTTTCCTTTATTGGTCAGAGCATGGAGTACAGGAGTTGGGAGGTTATGTTGCAGCAGTACAAGACATTGGTTAGGCCACTGTTGGAATATTGCGTGCAATTCTGGTCTCCTTCCTATTGGAAAGATGTTGTGAAACTTGAAAGGGTTCAGAAAAGATTTAAAAGGATGTTGCCACGGTTGGAGGATTTGGGCTATAGGGAGAGATGGAATAGGCTAGGACTGTTTTCCCTGGAGTTTCACAGGTTGAGGGGTGACCTTGCAGAGGTTTATAAAATCATGAGGGACATGGACAGGATAAATAGACAAAGTCTCTTCCCTAGGATGGGGGAGTCCAGAACTAGAGGGCATAGATTTAGGGTGAGAGGGGAAAGATATGAAAGAGACCCAAGGAGCAATTGTTTTCATGCAGAAGGTGGTACGTGCACGGAATGAGCTGTTAGAGGAAGTGGTGAACGCTAGTACTATTGCAACATTTAAAAGGCATCTGGATGGGTATATAAATCGGAAGGGTTTGGAGGGAGATGGGCCACATGCTGGTAGGTGGGACTAGATTGGGTTGGGCTATCTGGTCAGCATGGACGAGTTGGACAAAAGGGTCTGATGCCATGCTGTATGAATTTACCACGTTGATAAGCTGAAACAGTAATTATCTGCTTTTGCTCATAATTTGCATTAGTGATCAGCCTCAACTCCACTTCGGATTACTTCTATTGCTTAAATTAAACATTTGTTTCTTGGCAATAAGAAACAGTACATGACCAAAGTTTGGTCAATGCCACCTCTAATTTGTTACAGTTGAGACTTTCAGCATTCTCTGCTTTACTCAACATCACTCTTTTTTAATAGCAATTCTGCCAACAGAAATGTAAGTCACAAATATAGGACAGGTAATACAGCTCCAGAATCTGAAATATTCCAAATCTTTTCCTTTATTATTTAATGGGATGCAAAAGTTGCTGGCTCAACTAGTGAGTATTACCCATCACTCATGACCTCAGGAGGTGGTGGCACCTCCTCAAATGTTGGAGGTAGACCCACAATGCTCTTAAAGAGGAGAAATCCAGAAATTTGACCCATTATCAAAATCCAATATAAGTCCAAGTCCAGATTGGAGGGTTATCAGCGGGTTTGCCCACACTTTTGTTGCCCTTGTCCTTATAGGTGATAGAGATCACAGTTTGGATAGTACTGTTGCAGAAGGTTTCGTGAGTTTCAGCAGTGCATTTTGTTGATGGTGCATACTGCTTCTACTGTTTGTCGAAAGTGGAAGGAGTGAATGTTAAATTAGGAGAGACAATTTAAACAGCCTACATAGCCTGGATGGTTTGAGCTCAAGTATTGCTGATTTGCATTCATCTAAACAAATGCAGAATGTTCCACCATACTCTTACCTTGTAAATCATTAAAAGTCTGGAATAAAAAGCTAACTTACTGGTGACCAGTTGTCATAAAAACCCCATCAGGTTCACTGAGGTTCTTTTGAGATAGAAATCAAGTCTGGCCTTAATGTGAATCCAACACCCCTGCAATTTGTTTGATGGCCATATCCCATGGAAGAAAAAAAATACAGAATCCGCCTCAAGAACATCATACTAAGGATTATAAATTGCAACATCAACATTGCTGATGTTTGAGACAGGGTGCTACCACTTATCCTTCTATCTACTCTGAGATAATGGATCTCACAGCTCCTGGAGTAGTGTAACAAAACAAAATCAAGAGGTCAACAAAAATTTATTAAAATATCAATACCAGAGATGACGTACCCCAGCACAAAGCTTTGCTCCAACATGCAATGACACCTTCCAGCAGGTGGGATTTGAACCCAACCCTCCTTGCTTAAAAGGTGGGGGCATTACTGTAATACCACAAGAACACCCAGAACCCTCCTTTGTATAGTAAGTAAAGTAGCCTACTTAAATAGTAATGGGTGAGGAGAAACCACTGTTGATTCGGAAAGACAACAGGGCACTTGCCTTATCAACATAATGTAAGTTATTACATGATAGCAATAGGTACAAGTTATCAAAGTTTTCACTGAGATCTGTGCAGGTTGATTGTTTTGCTGTGCACAGCATCTGCTTCCAGGAACATGAAAAACACAAATATGCATTTTCCTATAGGTGGATGCCTTTTGGGGCGGCACAGTGGCTCAGAGGTTAACAATGATGTGTCTCACAGCACCAGGGTTCCAGGTTTGATTCCAGCCACAGGCAACTGTCTGTGTGGAGTTTGCACGTACTCCCAGCGTCTGCATGGGTTTCCTCCTGGTGCTCTGGTTTCCTCCCACAGTCCAAAGATGTGCAGGTCAGGTGAATTAGCCATGCTAAAACTGTCCATGGTGTTAGGTGCATTAGTCAGAGGGAAATCGGTCTGGGTGGGTTACTCTTTGGAGGGTTGGTGTGGACTTGTTGGGCCGAAGGGCCTGTTTACACACCGTAGGGAATCTAATCTAATCTTCCAGAAGTTGCTGCTGCACACAGATCTCGAAGTTCATAGAGCAACAGGAAAAATTACAGTCATGGAGTCATACAGCTCAGAAACAGACCAGTTGGTCCCACATGTCCATGCCAACCAAACATCCCAATGTGATCTAGTCCCACTTGCCAGCATTTGTCTCATACCCCTCTAAATCCTTCCTATTCATATATCCATCCAAATGCCTTTCAAATGTTGTAAATGTCCCCACCTCCACCACTACTTCTAGCAGCTTGTTCCATACTCTGCATGATAAAGTAACTGCTCAGGTTTTTTTCAACATTTCTCTCACCTTCAACCTCTAGTTTTGGGATCCCCCACCCGAGGAAAGAGAACTTGGCTATTTACCCTGTCCATGCTCCTCATGATTTTATAAACCTGTGTAAGGTCACAGCTCAGTCTCTGTGGCTCCAGGGAATAAAACCCCTGCCTATTCAGCCTCTCCTTATAATTCTCCAGTCCCGACAACATCCTTGTGATCTTTTCTGCACCCTTTTAAGTTAAACAACATCTTTCCAACACAACAGCAATCAGAAATGTATGCAGTATTCTAAAAGAGATCTCACCCATGCCCTGTACAGCCTCAACAGAACATGCCAAATCCTATACTCAACATTCCAAGAATGTTGGTAACAATGACTGTATAGGTATAACTACATAAAGTTGAAGATGATAGGCGTGCCTCCACTGAGACATCATGCTCAAGTTGTCTTCCATGCACAGGCTGTGCAATACCATTGTATGTCCAGATATGAATGAGCTTAATGCACTTTGAAAAATAAATTTTACAGAACCATTATCTTATTGTACAATAGTGAGTTGTCCTCGGGTGAGTTAAAATTGGGGGTTCATGCTGGGGGTAAGACAAAGGTCCGAAAACAAACTTGGAATCATATCATGCCAAAATATTTCCAAAGTCTCAATTGTAATGTTATCAAAAAATACAAATGCTGCAGCTGTTTAGGAAAAAGCACTAAGTTCACTTGCCGATGATTACTTCCCGAAAAAATGTTATAAATCATATTCCAGAGCACAATTAAGTGAATTTTCAGTTTATTAGGAGCATTCTAACTACTTCAATTAGGTCTTATTGAGTGTTACTTTCATGTACAGCTGTCAATATACACAGAATAAACAAACAACTGACTCATTCATATCTTTCTATAGCTTTGCAAATCTGCATGCAAGATTACTTTTACACACCCAGCTGAAATGATGGGCTATGGATTTCCTGAGTAAGCATTAATCATAACAGCCAATCCCAAGAGATTTCATGTATCAGTCATCTCTAAGAGATTGTGTGCAGTTGAAGAAATCTCACTCATCTGTAGTAACCACATTAGTGTTAAGTATTTATCATATGATTACATCTGCCAAGCTAATGCAAAAAACCAAAGTAACTGCACCAAATTAACCAGTTCAATCCTAGAGATCCATTCTTCTTGCAGTATTAGGTTCTATACACTGTGGCTAAATGTACAAGTCTCATTTGTTTCAGCCTTCTATACAAGTCGTTCTGCTCTACATGCGTTTTGTTAATGCGAATTCACTATAATGCAATTGACGAATTGGGGACACGGTTTCCAAACCGCGAACTTCAAAAGTGTGTGTGGATTATAATGCGATCTCAGCCCCAGTGGTTTTAATGATGCTGCTATTGCATCATTTTCTGAAAACATGGGATTGCATGAGAACAGAACTTCCGCATTATGGCGGAACCGACTGTATCTTCAATAGTCCAATACACAAAATGAGAGAAAAGAAAACCACAAATCTAAAATTACCAGAAGGATGTATGAAACTCAGATAGAACAAAAAATATAGTGTGTGGGAGACAAGGTGAGAGTTACAAAAGATTTAAACTTCCATCAGCGATGCCACAGTAAATCAATTTATTTACAATAAACTAACGGAAAGCACAGCCTAAGGGAAGTGTTGGAGACTAGCAGGCTGCAAATGTATGGGTTCCAAGGAAAACATTGCCAAGACTCTTAGATATAAAACAAGAACTTGCTGTGAGAGACAGACAGAACAGATCAGACAGCCACAAGTTAAAAAAAAACTGATTCACAGAAAAGAGAAAGTGTTGAGAGAACTAATATACGCAAAAAAGAATAACCAGGTGACCTCACAGGCCAGCAAGTTATTTAGTAGAGCCAAGGTAGGGAAAGAGTTGCTGATGAGGTTTGGGGAGAGAGCAACAGAGCCAGCACGAACCTCAGGGAGCAAGATGAAAACAAAGCATCATTGGTCCAAACAAAGATAAGTAAATTATTAATAACAATATTAGCATAGAGGTTCAAAAGCATTAACTCAAATTAAAAGTTTAAATTTAATTACGGCTTTGATGAAAATAAGGGCCTAGAGATTTTCTTTTGCTCGTGGACTGGCAGTTCAGACCTACTACTTGTACTTCCTATATCATGTGGTAACCTCAGGGTACCAAACATTGCTGGGAACTCCACAAGTGGAAAGTTTCTCTTGCTCCAGCTCAGGAATTTTGAGCTCAAGGTTTGTTCAAATCATTGTGCTTCAGGGATGCACAATGAATACCATCCTTTGATGGTATTCCAAGAGGCAGCCAGCCACCTCACAGATTGCGAGATGAATAGCACTCCAAAAAGTGCTCCAGAAAGAAGAAAGCACAGTCATCAGAGTGTGGACGACTCTCAGACAGACATTCAGCATTGACGATTTCCTTTTAAATTTGTTTGTGGAATGTGACTGTCACTGACTAGCCAACATTTATGGTAAATCCCTGACTGTCCTGGAGACAGCGATGGTGAGCTACATTTGAGGGAAGGGGCACCCACGATGCTGCTAAAGAAGGGTATTACAGGATTGTCAGGCATGTCAACACCTTCAAGGGTTGCAACCTGTACTTTGGCGCCAACGAGCAAGGAAAGAACAGCAGTCGGGCAGACAGACAAATAAAAACCGAAAGAATGCAGATGCTGTAAATCAGAAACAAAAACAGAAAGTCCTGGAAAGGCTCAGCAGGTCTGACAGCATCTGTGAAGAGAAATCAGAGTTAACGGTTCAGTGACCCTTTTTTAGAACTCAAAATAGGCAGATATTTCTGTAACCACCTCAGAGTATCTCACAATGTGTTGTTGCCCTGGTGCTGGGCAAAGAACATCACAGAGAGGCTCCATAATATTCAGCAGGGGAAAGGGAGTGGATCAGAAATTACAGCATGCATCAGCATCAACAACACAAGGTTGAGGGCAAGCATTTAAGTAATAGTAACAATTGCGAAGGGACAAACTCCACACTCTACCCTCCCATCCACACCATGTGGACCAAAATATCTGTGGGAGAAGAGGAGAGTGATCATTGCAAGAAGGTTTAGGCTAGCAATAGAGAAGACCAAGGAACATTTAATACATAGCTAAAAATTGGAAGGTGAACTTTAATGGGAGAGAAGGTACCTAGCTAGAGTAAACGGATACCAGACACTGACAGGAAAGATTAAACAGAAGAATGAGAGATTTTTGGAAAAGGCACAGATGGGATACATTCCAATAAGAGTGAAATGGAACCAAAGCCAGAGTTCCAAAGATGACATGCAGAAATAGAGACTATGGTGAAATGAAAATAGAGACTTTGTAAGAGGCATGTTGGGTAAATTCTTTAAGTGAGAGTCAGGCCAAATACAATGTGGGGAGAGGAAAAATAGAAGTGGAAAATAAGACTGGCAAAGATTGAAAATAAGAACAGTTTGGCAGGAAACCCAACAAAGTTTTTTTAGGGAGACAGTTGGGCTTATGAGCAAAAAAGGTGACATATGCTTCACTGCAGAGCAGGATTATTATACTTGATTAATAATTTTTAATATTGTTTCGAAAGGAAGAGGATGCTGACAAAATCTCTCAAGTGGGAATACTAAGATCATGGATGGGAGTGCAAATCAATAGGTGGGACAGATGGACCTTAACAGTAAATTGATACAGGCTTAAGAGAAACTATTCTTATTTGGGAGATGGTGCAGTGAACTATTACTGTGGGTATATAGTTGCAAATTTCAGGAATGCAACTGGTGGAATTTAAATTTGGTTAATTAAAGATCTGGAATTGAAAGCAAGTGGCGGCACAGTGGCTCAATGGTTAGCACTGCTTGCAACAGCACCAGGGTCCCAGGCTTGATTCCAGCCTTGGGTGACTGCCTGTGTGGAATTTGCACATTCTCCCCATGTCTGTGTGGGTTTCCTCCGGGTGCTCCGGTTTCCTCTCACAGTCCAAAGATGTGCAGGTCAGGTGAATTGGCCATGCTAAATTGCCCAGTGTTAGGTGCATCATTCAGAGGGAAATGGGTCTGGATGGGTTACTCTTCGGACAGTCGGTGTGGACTGAGTGGGCTGAAGGGCCTGCTTCCACACTGTAGGGAACCGAATCTAATCAAGCCTCAGTAATACTCACCATGAAAATATCATCAATTGTCATAAAATCCTATTTGATCCACTTATGTCTTTTGGGAAGCAAATCTGCCATACTTGCTTGGTCTGGCTATACAGCAATGTAACTGACACTTAAACGGTCTCTGAAATGGTTTAGCAAGGCACTCAGTTCAAGAGCAATTAAAAATGGGAAAAATATGCTGGCCTTGATAATAACACCCATATCCCAAGAAAGGGCAAAGAGATACAGCATTATTGCTTTGGGGCATATGCTGGAGAGGAAATGAGGAATAATGACATAGGAAATGAAAATGACCTGCAAGGCACTGCCTTCAAAGGTGATGGAAGTGTCACCCTGTTTCCCTCCTCAGTCAAAGCAAAACACTCAGAGACACAGTAGTGCTTTACCTCCTTCACCTTTATTCCGTGCCCTGGAGGGAGAGACGATTGCCCATGTGCACAGAGACAGGAGTTCACTGTCTTCTCTGGAACAGCGGTTTCTTCATGAATTATATAGTCATTTTACAGGGAGGAGCATCCAGATAAGACAACATACATATTGATTGGGTGATTGTAACAATCAGCAAGTGTCAATAGTAAAGATTAAGCCATCTGCTATTACACAATGAATAACTGACTTCACACAATGAATACTTTTCACCTTGTTAAACTACCCTCTCATACTGAATACTTTCAATATTGTTAAATGGCTCTACATAATGACTACTTTTCTACCTTGTTAACCCATTTTCCTTGCCTTCACCACCCTATTGTTAACTGCAAGTCCTTATCTGATCTGAGTCATGCTCAGCTGAACATCTTGGTTCACAAACCTCAGAACTTAACTCTTTCCCTGCTTGCTTACATCCTATGCACATTCTCAGAAGCAGAATGATTGATTTCACAAGGAAACTGGATGGATATTTGAGGAAAACAAACCAAAGGTGATAAGAATTGGGAGAGGCTATGGAACTGACTGCTCTTCTTAAGAGCCAGCACAGACCTGGTTCACTAAATGACTTCCTGAATGCCACAATGACCTCAGACTCTATGCTGGATCATTTCACTTGAATTGCCAAACCTCCCATTATGAAAATCTTCAGTTCTCAAATTTTGTCGGATGGAAGTTAACAATTTCAAGCTGGATGGCATGGAAACTTTCATCACAAACTTGCGATTTCAGCAAGAAACCTGAATAACTAAAATTTATCACCTGGTTGATTTTAGCACAGTTAAATTAACTTTTAGCTCTGTCAGACAGCAAAATATTTTAATATAAATCTAAAGAGCCACCAATTTTATTAAGTAAGTGAAAAATGAAGTCAAAAGATAATCTTCCTGTGAACAAAGAAACATGGGAAAAGGTACAGGTAATCCTCAAGCCTGTCCCACCATTCAATTATAGCACAGTTGATCAACATTCTAACACCATCCAGATGTCTTGGTTTCATACTTCAATGATTGCTACATTTTTGTTTCAATCTCAGTTTTGACATGTCTGATAAAAGATCAATAGACAATACACGATAGGTGCAGGAGTAGGCCATTCAGCCCTTCGAGCCTGCACCGCCATTCAATATGATCATGGCTGATCATTCCTAATCAGTATCCTCTTCCTGCCTTATCTCCATAACCCTTGATTCCACTCTGTTTGAGAGCTCTATCCAACTCTTGCTTAAATGAATCCAGAGACTGGGCCTCCACTGCCCTCTGGGGCAGAGCATTCTACACAGGCACCACTCTCTGGGTGAAAAAGTTTCTCCTCATCTCCGTCCTAAACGGTCTACCCTGTATTTTTAAGCTGTGTCCTCTGATTTGGCACTCACCCATCAGCGGAAACATGTTTCCTGCTGCCAGAGTGTCCAATCCTTTCATAATCTTATATGTCTCAATCAGATCCCCTCTCAGTCTTCTAAACTCAAGGGTATATAAGCCCAGTCGCTTCAGTCTTTCAGTGTAAGGTAATCCCGCCATTCCAGGAATTGACCTCGAGAAACTACGCTGCACTCCCTCAATAGCCAGAATGTCTTTCCTCAAATTTGGAGACCAGAACTGCACACAGTACTCCAGGTGTGGTCTCGCCAGGGCCCTGTACAGCTGCAGAAGCACCTCTTTGCTTCTATACTCAATTCCTCTTGTTATGAAGGCCAGCAGGCTATTAGCCTTCTTCATTAACTGCTGTACCTGACACAGGAAGTCAACTCTGTCTTTCTCTGACATAAATGATCAGATATGCTGAGTACTTGCAGCAATGTTGTTTCTTCTATTAGATATTTAATGCTTTCCACTATTAAACTCTTAGCGATAGTGCTCCGTTTTCATGCATATTTCAATTCAAATTATGGTAAAAGCAACAGTTATCATTCCAAGTGCACACTTTTGAAAAACTCAAAGGCAAACTGAATGTGTTGTTCCATTAATGGGATGTGGGCACCTGTCACAGGCTGGGCCAACATTTATAATGCATTGCGGAATACAGGGTTAATGGTAGGGTTCCTACCAAGTCAGGTGGAGGAACAGAGGGATCTTAGGGTCTATGTACATAGATCTTTGAAAGTTGCCACTCAGGTGGATAGAGTTTGTAAGAAGGCCTATGGTGTATTATCGTTCATTAGCAGAGGGATTGAATTCAAGAGTCGTGAAGTGATGTTGCAGCTGTACAGGACTTTGGTTAGGCCACAGTTGGAGTACTGTGTGCAGTTCTGGTCGCCTCGCTTTAGGAAAGATGTGGAAGCTTTGGAGAGGGTGCAGAGAAGATTTACCAGGATGTTGCCTGGAATGGAGAATAGGTCGTACGAGGATAGGTTGAGAGTTCTCGGCCTTTTCTCGTTGGAACGGCGAAGGATGAGGGGTGACTTGATAGAGGTTTATAAGATGATCAGAGGAATAGGTAGAGTAGACAGTCAGAAACTTTTTCCCCGGGTACAACAGAGTGTTACAAGGGGACATAAATTTAAGGTGAAGGGTGGAAGGTATAGGGGAGATGTCAGGGGTGGGTTCTTTACCCAGAGAGTGGTGGGGGCATGGAATGCGCTGCCCGTGGGAGTGGTAGAGTCAGAATCATTGGTGACCTTTAAGCGGCATTTGGATAGGTACACGGATGGGTACTTAATCTAGGATAGAAGTTCGGCACAACATCGTGGGCCGAAGGGCCTGTTCTGTGCTGTATTGTTCTATTTTCTATTTTCTATGTTCTATGATGCTCAAGAGGTGGTAGTGAGAAACCTCTTGAACTGATGTGCAAGAGGTACTCCTATGGAGCTGCTAAAGAGAGATTTCCTAGAAACTGACAGGGTGATGAATGCAGTTCAGATAGTCAGGATGGTATACAACTCGCAGGGAAATTTGTAGGAGGTGCTACTCCCATGCATCTGTCACCATTGATCTTCTGAAGTACGAGGTTTAGAAGAAGCTTTTACAAAATGGTGCAGGCAAACTGTAGGTGATCCATACATAGCCAGGGTACAGCAATGGTAGAGGGAGCCCATGTTTAAGATAGTGGATGGGTACCAATCAAGTGGGCTGCTTTGCCTTGCATGGAGCTAAACGTCAATGGTGCTGGAACCGAAAACATATGGACCAATGGCGAGAAATCCACGATTCTCCTGACTTATGCCTTGCAGAT
Source organism: Chiloscyllium punctatum (assembly GCF_047496795.1). Lineage (NCBI taxonomy): Eukaryota > Metazoa > Chordata > Chondrichthyes > Orectolobiformes > Hemiscylliidae > Chiloscyllium > Chiloscyllium punctatum. Next base: position 18,110,103 of record NC_092743.1, read on the forward strand.
GGAGGATAGGTATTGATAAATACTGAAAGTTTCCAACTGCAGAACATTCAGCCTCTGACCTCCATTTACAGCCACAGTTTCTCTGACTGAAACCAGATAAGTTCGCCCCAAATGAACTATTCTTCAGGCAATGTGTGGGAGCTATTCCCACAGCTGCTCAGGAGAGATTGCCATGTCACGATGGCACACAACTTGGAGGTGAACTTCCCAGTGGTGTGTTAGTCGTTTTAAGTAAATCAAGGACACACTAAAAACGGTGGTATCTGCTTGTTTAAAATGTTTAAGCATAATGATTATGCAACAGGAATGCATTGGCAGTGATGTTACCCATTTGTAAAAGATGTGTTGAGTTATATGTCAATTATTTTGAAAAGCCTGTGCTAATTTGAATACAGTGACATTGAGGAAAATTTTTGCATTTATTCTGTTGAAGGATGTTACGGACTAAGCCAGACCACTCGAAACATTAAGTAGGTAGCCCAGACTATAACTATAGGTGTATAGTGGATATTCCTGGAGTAAATTAGCTGGGTCGACTGCCAAGTTTTAAACAAACAAAACAACGTACTCCTGTTTCTTGTTTCTTATGGTATTACCATTGTGATTGACTGCTAACTGCATTCTGAAATGGATGAACAAGTCATTCAGTTGGACAAAATTTTAGAAAGGGGGAAAAGGAATTAAAATAGGTGGATAACCTGGCATCAACAGAGGCACTGGAAATGAAAACAGCAAAAAATAACTGCCAGCCCTGCAAATTCTCCTTAACAATATTTGAGGGTTAGTATCAAAATTGGAAGAGCTGCCTGTCTCATCAAGCAAAACCCCTGGGGTCCTCAAAATTGGCTCCAGACACCATGAAATCGCACATCAAATCACACCACCTGCTGATTACCAAGCACCACCACTCCTTCAGCTGATATATCAATGCTCCTTTCCTCCACATTGACCAACACTTGAAAGGACATTATGCATGGCACTGTGGAGAATGTACTCTAAGTAGGAGACTGCAGTGTCCAGCACCAAGAAAGGGACCCAGCAGCATGACTGATCAAGTCCTAAAAGACACTCTTGCTAGACTGGGTTTGTGAGAAGTAGTGAGGGAACAAAAAGTCAAAAACATATTTAACCTTATCCTTACCAACTTGCTTGCCGTACCTGCACCTATTCATGACTGTACTGGTAAGAGTGACCATCACTCAGCCCCTGCAAAGACAAAGCTCCATCTTCACAATGAGAATACTTTACATCATGTAATGTGGCACAATTACCATGCTAAATGGGACAGAGTTCAAAGAGAGCTAGCAACTCAAGTCGAGACACAGAGAAACACTGTGGGCCTTCACAGTAGCAGAATCGTACTCTGCTACAATCTTCACCCAAGTCCTCCCTGTGTCTGCGTGGGTTTCCTCTGGGTGCTCCGGTTTCCTCCCACAGTCCAAAGATGTGGTTAGGTGAATTGGCCATGCTAAATTGCCCCTGGTATTAGGTAAGGGGTAAATGTAAGGGTATGGGTGGGTTGCGCTTCGGCGGGGCGGTGTGGACTTGTTGGGCCGAAGGGCTTGTTTCCACACTGTAAGTAATCTAATCTAAAGTAATCTAATCTAAACCTTATGGCCCAGCACATCCCCACTATACCATTACCAACAAGCCAGAGAATCAATCCTGGTTCAATTATGTATGAGCGGCATGCCAGGAACAGCACCAAGCATACTGAAAATTAGGTGTTAGGTTGATGAAGACACAAAGCAGGACTACCTATGTGTCAAACAGCATAAACAGCAAGTGATAGACAGAGCTAAATAATCCCACATGAACACATCAGATCTAAGCTCTGTAGTCTTGCCGTCATGAATGGTGGTGGATAATTAAACAACTCACTGGAGAAGGTAGTTCCAGAAATATCTTCAATCTCAATGATGGAAGAGCCCAACACATCAGTGGAAAAGAGGAGGCTGAAGCACTTGCAGCAATCTTCAGCCACAAGTGCTGAGCGGATGATCCATCTTGGCCTCCTCCAGTGATCCCCAACATCACAGACACCAGTCTTCAGTCAATTCGATTCACTCTACTTGATATCAAGAAATGGTTGGAGACACTGGATACTGCAAAGGCTATGGGCCCTGACAACATTTCAGCAATAGTACTGAAGGACTTGCGCTCAGAACTTATCATACCCCTAAGAGAAGCTGTTCCAGTACAAATGCTTGGCAACGACCATCTCCAATAAAAGATGATTGAATCACTACCTTTGACATTCAGTAATATTGCCATCACTAGATCTCCCACTAACTACATGTCAGGATTACCATCTACCCATGTAAATACTGTAGCTATGATGGCAGGTCATAGGCTAGAAATCCTGCAGAAAATAACTCACCTCCTGGCTCCTCTCTCCATTAGCAATAAGGCACAAACCAGGAATGTAATGGAATACCCACTTGCCTGGATGAGTTCAATTTCAACACCACTCAATAAGTTTGACATTATCCAGCACAAAATGATTGGCACCAAATCCACTCCCTCTAGTGCAGCAGCCTGTACCATCTGTGCTACAGATATTAAATAGAATCTTACAAAAGCATAAACACTACTATCCAGAAGGACAAGGGCAACAGATACTTGGGTACACCACTAAGGCTGAAATTACTTAGTCACATTAAAAATATCCAAGTCAAACCCCTTGCAAAAAGTTAGATGATCTCCAGCAACTCTGCCTGCAAAATTATTAAAAGCCAGATACTTGCTATTTTAGTACAGTACTCATTACTATTTACAGTTTAAGTCATAGGAACATAATCATACATTTATGAACACTGCCACACTCAGCACATAGATATGAATCTCAAGTTACAAACACTTGGTTGCATGCATGCAATATTAATCAACAAATGCACTCATTGTATTGTGTACACTAAACCAACACATTTCCAACTAATTCTAATGAGAAATAGTTTTCAGTGAAACATTTGTTAAAACTAATAAAGTTGATCTTAGATTTAGTTGAATCCCACCTAACTTTCCCATTATTCTTACCAGAAACAGTAACCGTTGTTCCAGGATCAATAATCCCACTGTTAGGTCGTACACAGTACCGGCGTGGTGCTGTGGTCTTCACTTTGAAGCATACTTTCCTATCTGCTGGATTTTTCAATTTGAGGTTTGTAGTCACAACATCTGTAAATGGACCTGCATAGAGAGATTTTTAAAAATCCATTTAAAAAGGACAAACTTCTCTATTCAAACGTTTGTAAACAAGCAATTTCAATTCTGTATAACTACAGATACGTCTTAAACAAATTCACACTTTCAACTCAAGCCAATATATCAGAAAGACAGGGCAGAGTTTTAATTTTAGAATTGGAGAATCTCAGAATCGTCCAATTGGTACAGCTTAAGAATCAGCCATTTTGCTCATCCTGGAGGAACAATTGCCTTCTCTCAATGCTTCTTCCCTTCCTTTACAGATAATAATCCAATTGCTTCTTAATGCCTTAACTGAATATGCCCCAACTGCACTCAGGCTATTCAATCCAGATCCCAACCACCCACGGCACTGAAAAAGATTTTCGTCAAGTCTCCATTGCTTCTTGTGTCAAATATCTTAAATCATAGACCTGTGAAACATAGACCTGTATCATTTCTGAAAAGAAGCATGTTCATGAAGCTTTTCACCTTGCACTATCAGACAAACCCAAGAATGGTAAATTTCAAACGATAACAATCTAAACTACAGGAGATAATGCCGATTGGTTTGCAAATTGACTGTAATTGGCCAAGACATTGCCATGGATTAAGCAATAGAGAATTATTGACTCTCAAACTCTTAGCAATTCAGAAGTACACAGGTTTGAATATATCTCTTTGGTTTGCAGAGAACAGGCATCTGTAAATGAATGTATGCCACTACAACAGATGTAACTAAGTCACCACATGCTCAACAAATTAGTGTTACTGTGACTGTTAGTTCACAGCATTTTTCAATAAGTGCTATTTAATTACACAAATCAGATCTAACACCAGATATTTTAAAAAATTCCAGGCACGTGCACATTGCTGGTTAGGCCAGCAGTTTGTGTCCATCCCAATTGCACTGGAGATGACTACTGTGAGCTGCTATCTTAAATTGCTGCAGTGCTTGGGGTATAGGGTCTCCTTCAGTACAGTCCAATGCTACCATTGTAACCAACCAAAGGAATACGCTGCTCAATTCAACAAGATAATCATTGCAACACAAGACTTACATAGCTATCACTGTACCAACACCAACATTTGTAGATATTATTCAATTTTGTGGTAAATTGACTTATACCAGGGGAACATGCTACTGGTGGAAAATACCACTCACAAAGCCAAATGCCTCACTGCATCACAAAACACCCTACTTCACCTGATTTTGAGACAGTTTTTGCTATTCCACAATAACTAGAGTTTGACCAAACACTTTTCAAAAATAGTCGCCTCAGGCCCATGTGAGAATTTGTACAACAGACAACCAACAATGATGTGATCAAGATAGTTTTTTCCTTACAATATAGCCATGTCACTTAAGGACCAAATACTAGAATTACTGTTGTTAGGAGCAATGTAAGTTGATAACTTAAATAAATGTAGATAACACATCAGCTCAAGATGAAAATCAAGTTAATTTCCATAAAGTGTACAGATGGTAATAATAATAGGAGGATCAACATTTTAATTATTGATTAGTTGGTAACTGGAATTTAGCACCTGGCTTGTTAGAATCTAGATTTAAAATAGCTGGGTAAAAATCTGAAATTGAACCACAACCATCATAAAGATGCATATATTGGTCAACTACTGAGGTCAGACTGGGTGATAGTGGGCAATTTTCCCCATCATTGTATGAAACAAAAACCCCAAATTACATTAATACAAGTAGCTGGAAAAATTCAACAGGTCTGGCAGCATCTGTGGAAAGAAAGCAGAATTAATATTTCAGGTCCAATGACACTTCAGAACTATTCATCCTAAATTAAATTGCTTAAATACCGTAATATATAATTTCCATTTTCCAGCAAACATTGAATTATCAGCAGATTTATGTTCCTAACAGATTTTACTAACAGATGAGGAAAGATTAATAAGGAACTCAGAACCCCAAATGCAAAAACAATAGAGAAACTGCAGCTCCTGCATGCCAACCAAGCATACATTCAATAATTCGATGATGTTACTTGAATTCAAGAACATGAGCTCTTCTCTTAATTTGGGAATATGAACTACAGTGTTCGAAATAAACTTTCCTTTAACATAATAAAACATCCTAAGGCTCTTCTCAAGAGCATTAAAATTTGAAACCAAAATATCCAACAACTTACTACAGCAGATGACCAAAATCTTAGACAACAGGTTCAATTTTAAGATATATTTGTGAGGAGAAAAGACAGGTTGAGAGCCAGACAGCTTTCAGGAGGAAATGCCAAAGCTTATGACCCCTCCATGACAACTGAAGAGCAGGAACGGTTTTGTTCAGAATGGAGGTCTAAGTGTCAAACTTCCACAGTGATCACTGTTGAATCATAGCTCACAACTGCACCTTGGGCTCTAATCACAACCCTGGGAAGCCCTGTTGTAATGCGTGAGGAAGAATTTGAAGGGATTTAAAAACAAAGTTAAGAATTTTGAAATACAGGCATTGTTCAAATGGGAAAAAACGTAGGTCAGTGGAAATAGGGATAATAAGTGAATTTGACTTAGAAGTCAAGTTTCAACAGGAGTGGTCAAGTGTGTTAGTGTCAAATTTATGGATAGAGCAAGGTAGGAGTCCAGTTGGGAGTGTGCAGGAATATTCAACCCCAGAGGTAGCAGCATGGACGAGAACTTGAGCAGACCAGCAAAAGTAAGTTACAGTTAGGCAATGTGAAGTATAGTCTGAATGTGGCACAAATGTGGCAGACGCTCAGAGACAAGGAGCAGGAATAGGGATTACAGTGGTGCTGGAAAGGCACAGCAGGCCAGGCAGCATCCGAGGAGCAGGAAAATAGATGTTTCAGGCAAAAGCTCTTGATCAGGAATGAGTGAATTCCTGATGAAGAACTTTTGCCCGAAACATCGATTTCCCTGCTCCCTGGGTGATGCCTGACCTGCTGTGCTTTTCCAGCACCACTCTAATCTTGACTCTGATCTCCAGCATCTGCAGTCCTCACTTTTGCTAAGGGGCAGGAGGAGGCCATTTAGCCATCCCAATGAAACATAACATACATGTCATATCCCAAATGCAGCTCAAATTTGCAATAATCCAATGAACAGAAACAAAGACATAAGCAGAAATGTACTATTTTGGAGTTTGCACAGCACACTTGAAAAAAACCTGCATCTCTATTATGGCATTAAGGTAAATTTTTATAGTCTCCGAGAACCAGAGGGCTGCTTTCTGATTAGAAAAAGATGAATGGTGAGGAGTTTAATCAGAAGGTCGCCAAGCCTCAGGCATGTGGAGTGTTGAGAAGGTGGGACCTTTCACGGTAACCTCAGACAGTGCATGCATTGAATCCACACTATCAGCATCATTCTGCATTACAAACATCACCCAGCCAACTAAGAGGACCTATACAAAAGCAGTTAAAAATTCAATCTGGGAGTAACATATTTACACTTGCTTCACACATCTCACACACCCACCCCAACCAGTCAGCCTCCAAGCCAAAAATAACTTCTTAAAAAATGTAAAACGCACCTTTTAGATGGCAGCCCCAAGCAGTCCAAACTTGTGCAGGTCAGGTGAACTGACCATGCTACATTGCCCATAGTGTCAGGTGCATTAGTCAGAGGGAAATGGGTCTGGGTGGGTTACTCTTCAGAGGGTTGGTATGGACTGGTTGGGCTGAAGGGCCTGTTTCCACACTGTAGGGAATCTAATCTAATCTAGTCAGTTTAAAGGTAACTTGTTTAAATATTAAAAATCAGAAGTAAGTGGCTATCGCTTATCCTGTAAATTCCAAAGGGTCTTGTGATAGTGATGTCCTTGCCTCTGGACAAGAAAGCCCAGGTTCAAGGGCCACCTGCTCAGGAGTCTCAAACATTCCTGGGCAGCTTGATCAAGAACACCTATAACGTGAATTCAATGGAATTCAATTTACAATACAACTGGCATTTCTGAGTGTGAAACGCTCCCATGAATCATGGGGCACAAGAAGCCACTTAGGTTATCATGGCCCGGCCAGCTCCTTGGAAAAGCTATCCAAATAGTACCCCTTCACTTACCTTTACCCATGGCCGAGCAATTTGTTATTTTACAAATATATATAATTTACTGTTTGAAGATACTACTGAATATGCTTTTGTCAGCATTTCATACAGTGCACTTCAAATCAGAACCAAGTGTCAACTAAATTCTCACCAGCTCCCTCTCTTTTTATATCAATTATCTAAATCTGTACTATGTTACAGAATTACAGACATCCAGGCTCCACATTCAACACTATTAAATCTCTGTGACCTTGTAAACATCCAAACAGCTCTGTCACCTCAGCACTGTTGTAGTCCATCTCCTTTTTACCTAAGGTCTTTACTTCCGCACACAGGTGTGCTGCCAAGAATTGGTTACAATTCTACAATTAAAGCAATTAAAAACTTAAATATATAACACTTTTCACGTCAACAGTCATCTAAGCATTTTACAGCCAAGTACGTGTAGTCACTGTTATAATGCAAGAAACACAACAACTAATTTGCACTCAGCAAACTTCCACAAATGTGATAAGTCATATCATCTGTTTGCTGGCCCTGTTGATTGAGATATATTGGCCAAGACACCACGAATAATGCAGCTGCTCTTCTTCAAAGTAGTGCTTGGGATCTTTTACACCCATGCACGCAGACTCCTGCCCTAACAGCATTCCAGATGTACCTACACCAAATGGGCTCCTGCATTTCAACAGGGCAGCTCACCTCTCCTTTCAAGGGCAATTAGGAATAGGCAATGAATGCTGGCTCAATCAATAACCCACATCCCCTAATACACTTGGTCCAAAAACTGGCATTTCTGAGAGTGAAACGCTTCCTCAATACGACACTGGTGTCAGCCCTAAACATTATGTTTAAGCCCTAGAATCAGACTTGAACCTGTAATCCTTTCATTCAAAGCCAAAGCTTTTCATTCAGCTGGAACACAACTGACAAGTGACTTACGAGGGTTTACAAAATCTTTACTTTTGTATTTGCATATTAGGCTGTACATCAAGGATTCCATCAATTTATTAGGCAATATCCTATCTTGAGCAACAACATTTTACGTCACCATACTTAATGCCTTCTGGAAATTCAACTGTGCTACAAACTACCAGATACTCTTCTCTCATCTCTGCTTGTTACCAAATAAATTAGACAAACAGGACTTTCCTTGCATCATAATGACTCAGCTCTTCTAAACGTCCTGTTATCTCTTCCTCAATAATACCCTGTAGCATTTTCCCAAAGGCTAATGTTAGGCTAACTGGATTCCTGCATTCTGCCTCCCGATCCACTGGAATCCTTCATAAATCCAATAAATCCTGAGCTATTTTGATCAACGCCTCCACGAACTCTGCATCCACTTTCTTCAAAATCCTTGGAAGCCGACCAACAAGTCCTGCTGATTTGCCTGCCTTCAGTTCCAACAATTTGCCAAATACTGTGTGCCTCGTGGTAAAGCATGTTTTAAGATTTTCTCTCTCATTATCACCTGTATAAAACTCTAGTTAGGCCACAACTGGAACAATATGCAGTTCTGGTTGCCACACAAGGGATGTGACTGCACAGGAGACAGTACAGACAGGATTCACCAGTATGTCATCTGGGTTGTAACATTATAACTATGAAGACAATTTGGAGACTCAGTTTGTTTTCTTTACAGTTGATAAGGCTGAGGGAGGGACCTGAATGAGGTGTACAAGATGTTGAGGGTCATGGTCAGGGTGGATAGGGAACAACTGTTCCCTTTAATTGTGGAGTCTATAAAAGTAGGTCTTACAATTTTAAGATGAAAGGCAAGGGGTTTAGAGTGGCCATGAAGAAAACATTTTTCACCCAAAGGGTGATGGGACTGACTTGTGCTGGTAAATGAAAATACAGGTTAATGAGGAGTATTGTACTCAAAGGACGAGTGGAATTACCAGTTGCTTGTTGGGTTCAGTAGTAACTATCACTTCACTCCAGGTTACAACTATCTCTATGAAGAGGTGATCTAACCACACACCTTGACATTCAATGGCGTTACCACTACAGAATTCTCCACTACCAACATCCTGGGGATTACTATTGACCAGAAATTCTACTGGACACGCCATATAATACTGTGGTTACAATAGCAAGTCAGACATACAACAAATAACTCCTTTCCTGATTTCCAAAACTTGCCCATTATCCTCAAAGCACAAGTTAGGAATGTGACAGAATACTCCCCACTTGCTTGGATGAGTGCAGCCCCAACACTCAAAAAGCCTGACACCAATCTTAGCCAAAGCTGCCTGTTGATTGGCAACACATGCACAAACATTGTCCCCTCCATTGTGTCCCAGCTCCTGGGAATGATCAAAAGGCCTCACACAGCAGTCACAATGAAGGAAACATGCTAGAAACATTGGGTGCTTGTGATAAAGGAATGCCAATAATCTTGTGAATTCTAATTTATTTTTAAACTGAAGTCACAACTGGAACAATTGTGTCTTATTGCAATGAGAACACAGAACGGAGAACATTACAGCGCAATACAGTCCCTTCGGCCCTCGATATTGCGCCAATCCGTAGAACCAAACGGAAGCCCATCTAACCTACACTATTCCATTCACATCCATATGCCGATTCAATGCCCTTAAATGCATTTAAATGCCCTTAAAGTTGGCAAGTCTACTACTGTTGCAGACAGTGCATTCCAGGCCCGTACTACTCTCTGAATAAAGAAACTACCTCTGACATCTGTCCTTTAACTATCACCACTCAATTTAAGGCTATGTCCCCTTGTGCTAGCCAACGTCGTCCTCAGAAATAGGCTCTCACTGTCCAACCTACCTGACCCTCTAATTATCTTGTATGTCTCAACTAAGTCACCTCTCAACCTTCCTCTCTCTAATGAAAACAGTCTCAAGTCCCTCAGACTTTTCTCATAAGGCCTTCCCTCCATACCAGGCAACATCCTAGTAAATCTCCTCCGAACCCTTTTCAAAACTTCCTCATCCTTCCGATAATGCGGTGACCAGAACTGTACGCAATACTCCAAATGTGGCTGCACCAGAGTTTTGTACAGCTGCAGCATGATCTCATGGTTCCCATCTCAATCCCTCTACCAATAAAATGTATGCCTTCTCAACAACCCTATTAATCTGGGTGGCAACATTCAAGGATCTGTGTAGCTGGACACAGATCTCTCTGCTCATCTACATTACCAAGAATCTTACAATGAGCCCAGTACTCTGCATTTTTGTTACTCTTTTCCAAAGTGAATCACCTCACACTTTTCCACATTGAACTCCAATTATTAGTCTAATTCAGGAATCTAAAGAATGCTTGAGATAGTTTCTTGAGCAGCACATTCTGGAAGCAACCAAGGAACAATCTATACCAGATTTATTATGTCATATGACAGGATTAGTGAATGGTTTCAAAGTAAAGAAACCTGCTTGGGAGCAGTAACTTCAGTTGGTTCTGCTATAACGTGGTACTTCCGTTCTCATGCAATCCCGTGTGCAATAGCAGCACCGTTTAAACTAATGGGGCCAGAACATGTTATGACCAATACATGCTTTAAAAGTTTGCACTTTACGAACAGTGTCTCCAATTCATCAATCGCATTATAGCAAATTTGTCTTAACGAAATGCATGTTATAGCAGAACATGTACAATTAAAATTTATGTCCAGTTTGAAAGAGACAAGAGTAAGTTTCAAAGCCAACCTAAATAAGGGCAACTATGCAGGCATAAAAACTGTGTAAGATAACATGAACTGGGGCATTAGGATACGTGATAGATCATTAGAGCAGCAGCAGGCACTTAAAGAGAGTGTTGCAAATACTCAAAGTGCATTCGTAGTATATCTAGGAATATACTAGATAAAAATTCTATCTAGTTAACTAAAGTAGTTTATGAAAGTCTCAAATATCAGGAAAAAGCACACAGTTGAGCAAAAATGAATATAACGTCATATGACTGGTCAGAATATAAAGAACACCATACAATGACAAATAGGTTAATTAAGATTACTAAATTAGAGGAGAGAAAGTTGGTAGAAAGACACAAATGACAGCAAGCATTTCTCCAGTATTCTAAAACGTAAAACACAAGTAAAGTGAACAATGATCTGCAAGAGAGAGAGAATGGAGAGTTGACAATAAATAAATCGAGGATGAAATTTATAAATAATTTGATTCAGTATTCATTGTAGATAATGCAAATAAAAAATGTCTGTCACATATTTATGAGATTGAAATTATACTGATAAGGGAAACAGTTCTGAGCAAACTGGCTGAACTGCAGGCTAGTAAGGCTCCTGGTGAAGGGCTTATGCCCGAAACGTCGATTCTCCTGCTTCTCTGATGCTGCCTGAGTGACTGCGCTTTTCCAGCACCACACTCTCAACTCTGATCTCCAGCATCTGCGGTCCTCACTTTTTCCTAGTAAGGCTCCCAGTCCTAACTAATTTACCCTAAGGACTTAAGAGATAGCGAATGATGCAGTGGATGAACAGATGTTAATTTTCCAAAGTTCATTTAGTTATGGAAAGGTTCAATCTGATTGGCAAGTAGCTAAATTTTACTATCATCCACGTGCTTATCCAAGAGTTGTTTAAAATGTCCCTAATGTATCATGCAGAGGAGATTTACCAGAATGCTGCCTGGACTGGAGGGCATGTCTTATGACGTAAGATTGAGGGGTCTAAGGTTTGTCTTGTTGGAGCAAAGAAGAATGAAAGATGATTTGATGGAGGTGTTTAGAGTTCAGATCAAAACATTAAGTCTGTTTCTTTCTCCATAAAAGCCATCAGACCTGACGAGCTTCTCTAGTATTTTCTATTTCTCCGTCCACCATATCTTGCTTTTAAAAGAAAAAGCAGAGTATTGCTTTAAAGAACAAGTATGAAATTCTGAAGTGCAATTTAAGTATTTCAATTCATGAATCAGACAGCATTAGCAGGCACGTACAGCATTCAATACGGTGAAAGCGAGTTAGTCAGGGCGTTGATGAGACCACATCTCAAATACTGTGTCCAGGTTCAGTCGTCTAATTTAAGGAAGGATGCTGAGATATTAAAGGGTTAATTTGTTCTGTTGACCTGCAGGAAATTGGATGTCCTGAGGCTAGAGTGGGACATCCCCATCTTACAGGTAAGGAATGTAAGGAATTTACATTCCCATCCCACGACCATTTCCTAGTTATTCAGAATAAAAGAATTACATTATCACCCGCTATTCAGAAGACAGTGCAGTCGGAATTCTGACCACACCCTGTCGCTAAGAAAAATGATTATCAACAGACCTGGCCCTTAAGGGATAATTTACATTACATTGTTTCTGGAGATGATCAGGTCACAGTATTGCGTCTTGAGTGGCATGTGACCATGAGGGAGTGGATGAGGGCTGTCTTGTGGGCATTACTGACTGTGATGTAAAGATTCTATATAAAGGAAGGACTGTTTCCTTTGTTCAGGGAGATCTTTGACATGGCTTCACAAGCATTGTGAAGAGTGTTAAGGGTTCCTCCACAGCTTGTACTTGCTTAATAAATTTTGGCTGGTCACTTAAGTTGGCATATTGTAGTTGCATCAGGTGTATAAGAATCTTAGGGGGAAAAAACCTAACAACGTAAATGCACTAGAGATGGTTCAGAAGTTTATTCAGTTGTGATCTAGAATGAATTCCTGTCTTATGAGGATAGCTTGGACAGGCTAGGCCTCTTTCCACTGGAGTTTTAAAGAATGAGAGGTGATTTGATTGAAGTCTAAAAGATCGTGACAACATGAATGTGGAAAGAATGTTTTGTAGATGAGTCCAGAAGTAGGGGAAATTGTTTTAAAATTAGGAGTCATCTTTTTTGACAAACATAAAGAGAAACTTTTCCATAAGATAATAGTGCGACTTTGGAATTCTGCCTCAAAACTTGATGGAGCCTGTAACTGAATATTATTCAGGTGCAAGTAGATAGGTTTTTGTTCAAAAAGGAAACCAAAGGAACCCGGGAAGGTAATAAAAATGCGGAATTCAGAATACAAGCTCATTAGCAACAACGAAAGTTCTTTGTTTGGGAGCAGGTAAGACACTACTGTGATGTGTAGATCCGAGGGGCATTGATTGAGTAGACAGGAAGGAGCTTTTCCCAATGATGGAGGGATCAATGTATAAGGAGCATAAATTTAAGCTAAGGGGTAAGAGGGTTATAGGAATTGTAAAGAAAAAAAAATTCACCCAGAAGGTAGTGTATATCAAGAATTCACTGCCTGTAATAGTGGCAGATGCAGAAATATAATGTTAAAAGATTAAATTGGAATACCTCTCTGCATCAATGTAACATTCAAGAGTTAAACTGCACAGTGAACATTCTGAAAGTGGGTGGGGGTCGACATTCATGCAAGAATGCAAATCACCCACACCCCAATTAGACAGTCATTTGCTACTACTCCCCTTATGATTATCAAATTAAACTATCAATCAGTCTCTTCCATTCAGAAATGCTTGAGCCATTCCCCCAAAGCTAAGACACCTCACACCTGCATCGTCTTGGGGAATCACGGAGTCAGGAAATCATCTGTGTAACAATTCCCCAGGATTAGGACATTAGCATTATCTCAGAGAATCATCTTATCCTACCATTGTACCTGGGGTAACATGTGACTGTGAGTGAGAGGGTTGTCTTCAGTGGGATGTGACTGTAGGGGGAGTGGCCAGAGGATCTATAAGCATTGCCAACTGACCTATACAAAGGGATGTATTTTCTTTATTCAGGGCCTCACTATGACTCAACTTTGCGTGCCTGCAAAGGAGATCATCTAGTTTGTACAAGTTTAATAAACTTCAACCGTTTTCAGAAGTTGGTGTGTGTGAATTCCATCTCATGTGCGAAATCTCGGGAAAAGAACCTAACAGAAACACTCAACATTTAAGACATATTTAGCTATTCACTTGCAAAGTCAGGGCAGGTGGCCATTTTCTGTTTACAAATTCTGTTGTAAAGTTGGATTAGAACGGTTAGGTGGCTGTTTTTGACCATGACCAACTCAATGGGCCAAAGAGTCCTTTCTTATGTTGTAGATCTCTATGATCTTATGGAATGGGGGATGCCAAAGCAGCGTAAAGGGTCAGTTTAGCTACTTTTATATGCTCAACCGATCTGTTCTCCACAAACACAATTAATATGCTCAAGCTTTTTGCCTTTTCTAAGGCATCTAAGAACTTGCAGAGGCATGTCATGCCCAGTTCCATGGACATGCCATAGCCAGAGTCAACTTGCCAAGTGGAAAAGGGCATTGAAGATATAGAATGTAGGGAAATAGATGGAGTCATCTTGAAAAATGTCCATATTACAGAGAAGGAAGTGCTGGATGTCTTGAAATGCATAAAGGTGGATAAATCCCCAGGAACTGATACGGTGTACCCTAAAACTCTGTGAGAAGCTAGAGAAGTGATTAATGGGCCTCTTGCTAAGATATTTGTATCATCGATAGTCACAGGTGAGGTGTCAGAAGACTGGAGGTTGGCTAACGTGGTGCCATTGCTTAAGAAAGGTGGTAAGAACAAGCCAGGAAACAATAGACCAGTGAGCCTGACGTCAGTGGTGGGCAAATTGTGGTGGAGGGAATCCTGAGGGACAGGATGTACATGTATTTGGAAAGGCAAGGACTGATTCAGGATAGTCAACATGGCTTAGTGCGTGAGAAATCATATCTCACAAACTTGATTGAGTTTTTTTAAAAAGTCACAAAGAGGATTGATAAGGGCAGAGCGGTAGATAAATTTTTTTTGGACTTCAGTAAGGCGTTCAACAAGGTTCCCCATGGGAGACTGATTAGCAAGATTAGATCTCACGGAATACAGGGAGAACTAGCCATTTAGATAAGGAACTGGATCAAAGGTAGAAGACAGAGGGTGGTGTTGGAGGGTTGTTTTTCAGACTGGAGGCCTGTGACCAGTGGAGTGCCACAAGGATCAGTGCTGGGTCCACTACTTTTGTCATTTACAATCAATGATTTGAAATCATGATGATCATTTGAAAAGCTGTGGCAACATGTCTCCCTTTGCAGACATGTTGAAATTTTGCTGTCCAACTATCTTGTAAGAACTCTGCTCTGCAATTCTGGACTCTGATCATTAGCTTCTAACAAGGACCCTCTACCCGGTTAGTAAATAGTCCAGAACGTCTATTATAGGAGGTGCTTAGTTAGGAACTTAGCAGCAGGGAGTAGGCCATTCAGCCCCTTGAGCATGCTCTACCATTCAATAAGATCATGCTGATCTGTGGCCAATTCTGTAAGGCTGCCTTAGACCCATATTCTTTGATACACTGTTTAATAAAAACTTGTTACAGACTTTAATAATTGAATCCGCACCAACTGCCACTTTAGGAAGCTCCAAGTCATAGAGATGTACAAGCTTGGAAACATACCCTTCGATCTAATGCTCTCTCATTCTGCACCCCCACATCCCAGGGAAAAGACCTTGCCCATTTACCCTATCCATGCCCCTCATGATTTTATATACCTCGATAAGGTCACCACTCAGCCTCCGATGGTCCAGGGAAAACAGCCCGAAAGAAAAGTTTCCTTCGGATATTCAAGGTTCCTCTGTATTGCTTAAAATACTACTCTTGTATAATTTTAAGCACACAGGCTGGTCTAATAGTTAACTGTGTTATATGCTACTCAGTTAACTATTAGACTAGCCTGTGTGATTGCAATCGTTAGTCAACAACAGCAAAACTGAACCACATTGTCTTCTGGCTAAAGATTTGCCAAGAAAGTTACTTTCAGTGCATCAATGCTCAATGGCCAAAAGTGGTCATAGATTGCCCAACAATTGGACTCAGAAGCACTGCAAGCAACAAAATTTTTAGTCACTTATTGCAATATCAAAAACAGGTAAATTATGACAAATTGAGGTTTTGGATGAAGCGAGAAGTACAACTCTGATGATTTATTGCCAAAGTTTCCTGAAGCATGATCTAGATTCAGGGATAAGATTTTGGATGAACATTTATTTTCAAAAAGTAGGTGAATTATCGTAAATAGCCATAAACAACTTAAAAATGAAAAGGCAATTGTTTTGGATGCAAGTTACAAAGATCGTCATTGATAAATATTGGATTTAATATAAACATAATATTTGAACAGGTCTACATTTCTTTAATGATATCTAAAGGGGAGACTGTGGTATAATGGTAATATCACTGGATTAGTAATCCAGAGGTCCAGGTTAGTGCTCTGGGGACATTGACTGAAATCACACTCTGGCAGCTGGTGAATTTAAAATTCTGCTGCAGTCATGCAAAACCTTTGTTAGACCCCACTCAGAACACTGTGAAGAGATCTAGGCAGCACTTCTTCGGAAGGATGTTTTGGTCCTGGTAGAACTTAGTGAAGGTTTACAAGGTTGATACCTGGACTTCAGGGATTATATTGTGAGGAGAGTTTAGATAAATTAAGCCTTTACTCTACAGAATTTAGAATGTTAATGTTAATCCAATCAAGATTTTCAGGATATTAACAGGAAAGACAGGGTAGGTACAAATAAACTATTTCTATTAGTTAAAAAATATCTAGAAACTGGGTATATTTTAAGAATAGGCCCAGGCCATCCAGGAGAGATGTTAGAATGCACTTATATACCAGAACTAGAGGGCATAGGTTTAGGGGGGGGGGGGCAGCTTTTTCCACAGAGGATGGTGCATGAATGGAATGGGCTGCCAGAGGAAATGGTGGAGGCTTGTACAATTGCATCATTTAAAAGGCATCTGGATGGGTACATGAATAGGAAGGATTTGGAGGGGTAATGGGCTGGGTGCTGGCAGGTGGGACTACATTGGGTTGGGCTCTCTGGTCAGCATGGACGAGTTGGACCGAAGGATCTGTTTCCAAGCTGTACGTTTCTATGACTCTATGACACGGGCGGGAGTATTTCGTTCGGTTAATTAAATCCTGGGTAACACAGTTAGCTAAGCTTTGTGACCTTGCGATCTTGTTCGGATAATCCGAAATTCAGTTAGTTGAATGCCAGATAATTGAAGTTCCTCTGTATATATTTTGTCAATGTCAACCAAAACCTGATTACTTAACAGTAGAAGTTAAATTGATATAAAGCTCCCATTTCTCTAAATTAGGTTATACAGAAGGTTATACAGCAGATTGCTTTTAGCAGTACTGCAACTGATTTCACCATTTGTGTTCTCAAATTAGTCACCTAGAAAAATGTCCAGCAACTAAAGTCTGTGCTAACCAGAGCTAAATTACTGAACATACATGAAAACTTTTCCACCTCGGATTTTGTTTTGATATAGCCTATCAGTGGCATAGAAATAATGGTACCAAACTGGTAACCCAGATGACCAAACTAATGCTCTGGGTACAAGGGTCAAACCCCACTGTAACAACTGATAAAATTATGCTGAGGGGAGGAAAGCTACCATCCTATCCATTCTGACCTATGAGCAAATACTGATTTTTAGTAATCTGTCTTAAACAGGCCAAGCAAAGACAACAAATGCTGACTTTGCCTGCAATACCCATATCGCATGAAAAAGAGAAAAGTATGGCAACCAGAACCCCACACACTATACTCTTAAATTTGGACTTGAATGGTCCAATAAACTTTGATATAACGTCCTTATACTTAATTTCCATCCATATGGAATTATGGTTGAGTGCTTGTTTGGTTTTTGTTAAAAATTGTCTTATTAACTTGTAACATTACTTTTAGAGATTTCTGTTTTTGCTGAGTCTCCTTCCATTCTTGATTCAATTAATTTTCTCATTTTATAATGTGATTTTCTTTCTTTTTAGTAAAAGCTAATATCTCATACTTATATTTCATGCTCAATCTACAAATTAGTAATACCTTCTGGTAACTCCCCAATCATTCTCTAATGTGGCATCAAATTTATGCAGTTTTTTTTTAACAAATGAAGAACATAAATGCCGAATAACTGTGATATCAGCACTGAACATTTTTGGGACCGTACTTTGCTTCTTCTGTCACTTTGAAGAACTATTCTTTAAACACACTTTCAGCTCTCTTGAAGTTCAGCTATCCATTCTGCTACATGTCGAAGCTAAATGATCATTGTTATATTTTTACTTCCTGGACGTTTTTTTGCTTTACCCTTCAGTCAGAATTCCATTATTTTTCCCACATCAATATTGAACTGACAAGTCTATACCTCCCTGGACACATTTTATCACTTTTTCTCAAGTACAGATGTCATATGGAACAGTCCAGATAACCAGTCATCTGGAACATCTTTCTATCCAATGGGATGGATTACAGAATATCTATAGTGTCTGTAATCTCCCCCTTCAATTATTTTAAAATACATCAGGACACAGCATTTTTCCTCTGGTTAGATTAATCATTACTTTATATTTTAATGAGATTTGTACAATTTAAAATCTAACCTTCTGATATCATGTCTACCTAATATATCTTCCTAATAAATATAGAATTATTTCATTTTCCTACGAATTCACTATTGCTGTCTATTGTTTTGTTTTCTCCAACCTTAGAGGTCCATTTTTTTTTTAAGAATACTACAGTGTGGAAACAGACCCTTTGGCCCAACAAGTCCACACAGACCCTCTGAAGAGTAATCCACCCAGACCCATTCCTCTACCCTGCATTTACTCCAGACTAATGCACCTAACCTATATATCCCTGTACACTGGGCAATTTAGCATGACCAATTCACCTAACCTGCACATCTTTGGACTGTGGGAGGAAACCAGAGCACCCATAGGAAACCCATGCAGACACAGGAAGAATTTGCAAACTCCGCACAGAGGCGGGAATTGAACTACGGTCCCTGGCGCTGTGAGGCAACAGTGCTGACCACTGAACCACCATTCTGCCCCATGACCTGCTTCATTATTGAATTCATGTAAAGTATTCAAGTAATAGTCAACATACTCCTAGATATTTTGATGTAGAGATATCAATAGAACCACAGAAGCATTTAATTATGGACTCAGTTTCCTCAAGCATGAACCAGCTTCTACTCAAACTAGTGAAACATTTCAATACTGATATAACCAATAGTGTTCAAGAAGAGCCAAACAATGCTGAAGTTCATTCTCCAAATCCTGTTGCAGTGCTTTGCACCCTTTATCTTCATAAACTCCTGAATGATTTCCCACTGTGCTACTGGCCATCTCTTCTCATTCTCTGACAGCTTGGATCTAACTGTGAAATGTTTTGAACATTTTGCTGTGATAAAGGCCTGAAAATAATAATGCAAGTTGTGTTATAAAGCATTACTGACCCTTCTATGATCCTTTCTTCTGTGAATTTTCGTGGATTTGCTGATGATACAAAGCACTGTAGATGATAGTCTAACAATATCCCTTTGTAATTTTATGTTAAGTGAATGTCCAAAACTGGCTGATGGAGTTTATGTAAGTCAAGTGTGAGGTATCCATTTTGGACTTAAAAAAATATACATCAGGGTACGAAATACTGCGGATTTCAAAAGAGATTTGGTAGTTCAGGTGCAGAGATTTTTAAAATTACGAACAGGTGCAGAAAATAATCAAGAATGTTAATGGAATGCTTTGGCTTTATATCTAGAGCACTGGAGTATAAGAATGCAGAGGTTATGCTGCAGTTGTACTAAACTCTAATTAAACCCCACTTGGAATACTGTGAGCACATCTAGACACCATACTTTAGGAAGGATATATTAGCCTTAGAGGAAGTACAAAGTAGGTTTACAAGAATGATATTCAGACATTATGTAACAAGGAGAGATTATGCAAATTGGTTTTCTTTCTCTAGAGTTTAGAATGTTAAACAGTAATTTTGATCGAAGTCTTCAAGATATTAACAGGAGAAGACAGGTTAGATAAAGAATAAACTACTTCCAGTGGTTGGGGATTCTAGAATTAGGGGTCATAATCTGAGAATTAGAGCCAGGCAGTACAGGAGAGATGTCAGGAAACACAAAAGGTGGTAGATGTTTGGCACTCTGTTTCACAAATGGCAGTAGATGCTGGATCAGTTCTTAATTTTAAATCTAAGATTGATAAAGAAAACTATTAAGCAAAGATATGCAGAGAGAATTGGGCCACAGATCAGCCATGGTAGAGTGTGCTCAAAGGGGTGAATGGCCTACTCCTGTTCCAAAACAGAAGAGGCGGAAATTAAAATTAGTTGTAGTTTGTCTCAAACACTAATACCATCAGTGCCTCCATACATCCAATACTAAGGCTAATATACAAAAAAAAATTCAACGATCATGGGAACAGAAGCTCCAGAATTAAAATGGAGCTTAGACAAAGAGTACAAGCAGAGGACTGGGTATGACAGAATATCACATCTGGGAGAAAGTGAGGACTGCAGATGCAGGAGATCAGAATCGAAGAGTGTGGTGCTGGAAAAGCACAGCCAGTCAGGCAGCATCTGAGGAGCAGGAGGGTCGACATCCCGAGCACAAGCTCTTCACCAGGAATGAGGGGTTTGTTAAAGGAGGCTGAGTGACAAATGGGAGGGGAAGTAGCGTGGAATGTCATAGGTAGACGAAGGCAGGGCCAAAGGTGATTGGATTGAGCAGATAGACGGGAAGGAAGACGGACAGGCAGGACAGCCCAAGAGTGCAACGCCGAGCCGGAAGGCTGGACCCGGGACAAGGTGGGGGGGGGGAACAAATGAGGAAACTTGAACTTCACACTGAGCCAGTGTAGCCCAAAGGCAGAAGATAAGGCCCTCCTCCACCAGGCACTAGGCAGCCAGAGCCCGGCAGTGGAGGCAGCCCAGGACCCGCACACAGTCTAAATTTCTTTTTTTATTTATGGGCCTGCAGAATATTGTACTTTTTGTATTATGTACCTCAACAACTTAATCTAAATCTCACCAGGTTTTGTTTTAAATCATTGTGAACATAATAGTCGCAACAGTAAACTACACAGCCATCAAGCCTCCACCACTAGTGAACATAATCATGCATAATCTTGGGTTTCAATTCACTTTCTCATGTGTCTCTAAATCCTTTTATTCAGAGGCACCTATCTCAGCTTTAAATATATTGAATGGTGGAGTATGCAAAAGCCTCTGGGCTAAGCTCACAACTCAGGGTGAAGATATTTCTCATCTTAGTCCAAAAGGATATTCCCATCATCCTAAGATGGTGCTCCCACGTTCTAAATTGTCACCAAGGGAACAACCAGTTAACCCCTCAAAACCAACTTTGTTGCTTTGTACTGCCATTCAGCCATCTTAAGTGACTACACATCCTCTTTTTTCTCCACAATTTAAATCTATTCTACCATGAAATTGTTAATTCCCCATTGATTCTCAATGACATATCGTCGATGTCTCCTGTTCTACAGCATATTATGCATTGTAACACAAAGTTTAACTTTTTTTCATAGCAGTCCCTCTCATGACATACAGTCCCATTCTATAATTATCCTCTTTACCCCTGGCTATTACATTGTTTTCGTTCAGTCTACCAGTGCTCTCCTCCTCTGATTAATGAATATTTAAGGCTTGTGTTTCGCTCTCTCTGCCCCAAACCTTCCCCAAACCCCAGAAAATAACTTGTAGATGGATGGCAAACAAGCTACGAAACATTCAAAACTCAATGGCAAACTGTGGCAAATATACACAGGGACTGGTGCTAAAAATTCAAGTATAATTTCAAAATTTGTCAACTTAAAGGAAGAGGACAAATCATTGGACTGAAAAAACAAACTGTTGCTCTCTTCACAGATGCTGCCAGACCTGTTAGGCGTCTCCAGCACTTTGCACTTAAAACAAAATTGAGAGAGTGTGTAGCATTCAAAACAGAGGACTGCAAAAAAGTAATTTAAAACATGAATCCATTTGAAGTATGGATGTGTCATTAAACTTCATCCTCATCATACACAGGTACTTGCTAGGGTGTCCTGAGGCACCATCTTATATTGCTAGGTCCACACAGTACTTTTGGGTCCATCAGGATAGATTGGGAATTGCATTCTAGCACTATTCAGAGTTTCGTGTTACCAAAGAATGACCTGTGTCGCCTACCTTCCACAGTTAATGAAGTCTCGGTGTGATTATTTGGTAGAACAGAACTTAACCACTGCTGAAAAATAAAGTAATAATTGTCAAAGTCTTTCACCTTGCACGCAAAGGAACTATTTCCAAGAATACAACTTAAAGGGGAAACTGATAATTTTGGTCAACACTCCACAGCAGGGATGTGATTACATTGTACAGGAGGTTCACCATGATGCTCCCTGGTATGGAGAACTTCAGCTATGAAGAGTGGCTGGATAAATTCACATTTAACCTTCTTTGTTCCAAAGAAAACAAACGGGACTGGACAGAGGTGCATAAGATTATGAGAGGCACGGATAGGGTGGATGGAAAGCAGCTTTTTCCCTTCATCATAAAATCACAGAATCCCTAAAGTGCCAGAGCTGTCCATCGACCCCACACTAACTCTCCAAAGTGCATTCCACCCAGACTCTATCCCTGTAACCTTGCATTTCCCATGGCTAATCCACCTAGTTTGCACGTGCCCCGACACTATAGGCAATTTATCATGGTCAATCCACCTAACCTGCACATCTTTAGACTGTGGGAGGAAATCTGAGCACCTGGAGGAAACATGGTCGAAAGGGTGAAGAACAATGGGCAAACTTTTAAGGTGAAAGGCAGAAAGTTTACAGGGGATTTGAGGAAACAAATTTTCACCCAAAAAGTGGTGGGGATCTGAAATGCAGAGCGGGAGTTCAGGCAGGTAACTTCAACCTTTAAAATGAGCACTTCAAGTATTTAATATTCAAAGCTATGGGCCATGTCCAGAAACATGGGACTACTGTAGATAGTAATGCATTTTTGGAGATTCAATGAGCCAAAGAGCCTCTTTTGTACCGTACTCTGTATGAGAGGACAGCACTGATAGAATGGTAAGTGGATTTTGATTATAGAAGTGTTACTATTGAGAATGTAGCAGTTATTGACTAATCACTGCATTGCATCGAGAAATTAACCAGCAAACAGCTGCGAGCTACTTTGAATTTGATACTTGTATCAATATTACATGAGCTGCCCCAAGTTGAGCAACAATCCAACAGTCTCATTCACCAAATCATACTCAACAGTTGAAGTCCAAGACCTCCCCATCACTATCAATGAGTACCCTGTCCCAACCAGCAGAACAGACAACAGAAGTCTCACAGTAGTGATAAATGTCACCTGGGAGTGATCAACTTCAGTCGCCATGAAATCTGAACAAATATGCACAAGAAAGATTTGGTGAATGAACGGTTTGATTGTTGCTCAACTTGGGGCAGCTCATGTAATATTGATATAAGTATCAAATTCAAAAGTAGCTAGCAGCTGTTTGCTGGTCAATAACTGCTATATTCTCAATGATCATTAGTTACTACCCTCCTGCAGATGATGAGTCAGTACACATCCATGTTTTTAGATTAGATTAGATTAGATTACTTACAGTGTGGAAACAGGCCCTTCGGCCCAACAAGTCCACACCGCCCCGCCGAAGCGCAACCCACCCAATCCCCTACCCCTACCCCTACATCTACATATACCCCTTACCTAACACTACGGGCAATTTAGCATGGCCAATTCACCTGACCTGCACATCTTTGGACTGTGGGAGGAAACCGGAGACACGGGGAGAATGTGCAAACTCCACACAGAGAGTTGCCTGAGGCGGGAATTGAACCCGGGTCTCTGGCGCTAAGAGGCAGCAGTGCTAACCACTGTGCCACCTTGCCGCCCACGTTGAACACCATTTGGAAAAAACACTGAGGGTGGTAAGGCAGAGAGGGAAATCTTCAATGTTAAACAACTGTAATTTGGTAACATCACAAATAACTAAGTTAGCTACATCTTTAAGATTGCAATTGCCAGACTGGCCTGTCAGAGATCATATGTGTATTATGGTATTCCAAGTACTCATGTCTCAGCCCTTTTGGAGCCAAACTTTTATGTCTGCAGTGATATATTCCTCACTGTATTGTGTGGCACCACGTTAAGAAAGATTCATTCAACATGAACTAGCAGCTCTAAACAAGGCATTCATGAAGCACTGTGAATTAACAACTGTAACATAATTTACAACCTTGTAGCCTGGCATATCACTCTCTTCACCACATCATCAATCCAAACATTCAAACATAGTACGAGGAACATAAAAGAACATGCCAAGAGCAATTAAAACTGAGACATTAACCTGATGACAAAATAGGACTGTCTCTCTATACTGAGCAGCAGAAGCAGCATTCTATACACAACATTAAGTGAAGCGCAAGTCAGGCAGCATCCAAGGAGTAGGAGAATCGACGTTTCGGGCATAAGCCCTTCTTCAAGAATGAGGAAGGTGTGCCAAGCAGGCTAAGATAAAAGGTTGGGATGAGGGACTTTGGGGAGGGGTGTTGGGAATACAATAGGTGGAAGGAGGTTAAGGTGAGGGTGATAAGCCGGAGAGGGGGTGGGGGGTGGAGAGGTCAGGAAGAAGATTGCAGGTCAAGAAGGCGGTGCTGAGTCAGAGGATTGGGGCTGAGACAAGGTGGGGGGAGGGGAAATGAGGAAGCTGGAGAAATGTGCATTCATCCCTTGTGGTTGGAGGGTTCCGAGGTGGAAGATGAGGCGCTCTTCCTCCAGGCGCCGTGTTGCCATGGTCTGGTGATGGAGGAGGCCAAGGACCTGCATGTCCTTGGCAGAGTGGGAGGGGGAGTTAGTGTTCAACCACAGGGCAGTTGGGTTGGTTGGTGCGGGTGTCCCAGAGGTGTTCTCTGAAACGTTCCGGAAGTAGGCGGCCTGTCTCCCCAATGTAGAGGAGGCCACATCGGGTGCAGCGGATGCAGTAAATGATGTATGTGGAGGTGCAGGTGAATTTGTGACGGATATGGAAGGATCCCTTGGGGCCTTGGAGGGAAGTGAGGGGGGGAGGTGTGGGCGCAAGTTTTGCATTTCTTGCGGTTGCAGGGGAAGGTGCCGGGAGTGGAAGTTGGGTTGGTGAGGGGGATGTGGGCCTGACGAGGGAGTTGCGGAGGAAGTGGTCTTTCCAGAACGCTGATATGGGAGGGGAGGGAAAGATATCCAGAAACATCATATCATCCTTCATCATTTCCGCCACCTCCAAACAGACCCCACCACCAAGGATATCTTTCCCTCCCCTCCCCTATCAGCGTTCCAGAAAGACCACCTCCTCCGCGACTCCCTCGTCAGGTCCACACCCCCCACCTACTCAACCTCCATTCCCGGCACTTTCCCCTGCAACCGCGAGAAATGCAAATTTTGCGCCCACACCTCCCCCCCTCACTTCACTCCAAGGCCCCAAGGGATCCTTCCATATCCGTCACAAATTCAACTGCACCTCCACACACATCATTTACTGCATCCGATGTGGCCTCCTCTACATTGGGGAGACAGGCTGCCTACCTGCGGAACGTTTCAGAGAACACCTCTGGGACACCCGCACCAACTAACCCAACTGCCCTGTGGCTGAACACTAACTCCCCCTCCCACTCCGCCAAGGACATGCAGGTCCTTGGCCTCCTCCATCGCCAGACCATGGCAACACGACGCCTGGAGGAAGAGCGCCTCATCTTCCGCCTAGGAACCCTCCAACCACAAGAGATGAATGCACATTTCTCCAGCTTCCTCATTTCCCCTCCCCCCGCCTTATCTCAGCCCCAACCCTCGGAGTCAGCACCGCCTTCTTGACCTGCAATCTTCTTCCCGACCTCTCCACCCTCACCCCCTCTCCGGCCTATCACCCTCACCTTAACCTCCTTCCACCTATCGCATTCCCAACATCCCTCCCCCAAGTTTCTCCTCCCTACCTTTTACCTTAGTCTGCTTGGCACACCTTCTTCATTCCTGAAGAAGGGCTTATGCCCGAAACTGCGATTCTCCTGCTCCTTGGATGCTGCCTGACCTGCTGCGCTTTTCCAGCAACATGTTTTTCAGCTCTGATCTCCAGCATCTGCAGTCCTCAATTTCTCCACAATATTAAGTGATCCAACAATCAATAACTTAAATCAAAGCGAACTAACAAGCAATGGCTCAGATCAAAGCTATCTGTCCTGTTACACCGAGTCAAAACAGGCTGTGAAAAATTAAACACTAATTAGGAGGCTTAACAATGGTAAAGGACATTGAAAAAGCCTCAAGTATTTGAAACTATATTCACCCAACAGTCAAGGTAATCTTTCTCTTCCTGTTCGTCCCCACCAGATGCCAGACCTCAGCCATTTCGATTCACTGAGAGATTAAGAAGCAGATGAATGTATAGGATAAAACAAAGATTATAGGCCTCAACAACATTCTGTTGTAGTCAAGATGTTTTCCAAAACAGTATGCTTATGCAAACTGTTTCAGTTCAACTACTGTTGTAGTTGCAATGGTATCTACCTAATAAGTGGAAAAGTGTCCAGGTATAACCTTTTATTAAAAGCAGGAAGTATTCAAATGCTATGAAATGGTCAACTCCATCAAAGGTATTTTGAAACATCCTATCTCGGTATACATGGCATTACAAATGAGAGGAGCATTGGTCACCAACGATCAGACACTTAACCAGACCAGTCACACAAATATTATGGTTACATGAAAGCTGATTCACCAAAGACTTGCAATTATTTGCAAGGAAGAAGCCAGGAGTGCAACGTAATGTCTTCTATTTTCCTGGACAACTGTAGCTCCAACAATGCTTAAGGGACTTAGAACCATCCGGAGCCAAGTATCCTTCTGGACACAGCATCCTATTAATCATTAGCCTTGTTTAAACACTTGCACAGTGCAGAAACTTGCCCAAGTCTCTCAGGTTCAAGCTTAGCTGTACCAGAGTTGTGTAATAACATCTCTGAACAGATTAATTAGAAGACAGATACAACAGCAAATCCAAAAATAGTGATTTACTGTCGACATGACAAAGAAAAAACTTTGGGGTGTTGATGTCCCACCTGGTCATCAGATGCCCATACAACACAAATTGTTTAGCTATGCGATATTTAGCATAGTTTTTCACCCACTGTCATGTTTACTCAACCACAGTTTTGCAGGTCTAAACATGTGCATTATGCAGAGACTGCATATTGCACATGCACAGATGACCATTTTCACTGTTGACAAAACTCAGCGACTGCAACACTTGCCATGAATGCATCCTCATGAGTGGACTTTATTGCACCACTCAAGATCTATCATATAACAAGTTATGCATACAGATTTAAAAACAATTTTTCATGTTATTCCTCAATGTGTCCAATGCAGTTTATCATTTGGGGCCACTGAAACTTGTGATTCTGTGTTTTTTTTTAAATTCACTCATGGGACTTAGGCGTCACTGGCTAGATCAGAATTTATTGCCCATTCCTAACTTACCAGAATGCAGTGAAGTCAACCTCACTATTATGGATTTACAATAATGACAAGATTTTCTTTCCTGATGTACACTGGTGAACCATTTAGTTTTTGTCACAATCGACAGTGATTACATTGCCACTATTAGGCTCACTTCTTAGGACATTTTTATTGAATTCAAATTTCACTTTGGTGGGATTCAAACCCATGTCCACTGACTGTTAGCCTGGAGCTCTTGATCAAAACAACACCACCTTCCCTCTCAAATCACTCAACTATTCAAATGATGCACAAAGAACAGTGCAACCAGTATCCATCATCAAAAAGGAATCAGCACAAAAATGCACTCACAGCATAAATGAGAAAGCAACGCATACAATGAAAGATGATAACACCTTGAAACTTGCTGTTTATCAATTCTCTCACTTCACTTTGATAAACTATGATGCAAGTTGAATGCAACATTTCTATATTTTTCAATCAGCATGTGTTCTTTGTGAAATGATACATCGGCTCCTAAAACTAAACAGTTGATTGTCCTTCTATCTCCACGCAAGCAATATCACAAATCATTGGTATTGAAATTTTCAAGTCCTTACAAACATGTTGGCATAGATAATTCCAACCATAATCACAAAACATCACATAAATACTCCAATGCTCTGTTTTCCAAGCAGCTAGGTTAGGAGCTGAAAATATTTACATGCCCAAAGACGTTAAACTGACTAGTTATGGGGAAGAATGTACCAATAGAAAAGTAAAACATCACTAAATGTATACTACCTCATGAGAAATTAGTTCTCAGGCATTGCAACCTCAAAATGCAAACTTTCCACTTAAGTATCAGTTGAAAATGATTGCATTCTTGGTTGCGAATCCACAAAACTTTTTAATGCATTATCACATTCAGCCATTAAAATAACTCTTGTATTCTTAATCCTTGCCAGTAGATTTAATCATATCTCATTCATGCAGAAAATCACCTCAAAGATTTTGGCCCCTATGTTTCGGAACAGAGCTGATAAAACAAATTAACCATCTGCTGTTTAAGTCAACAGCCATTTTTTTCTGGCCATTTTCCACACTGCCACAGCAACTGCTAATACTTCTATCCTAATTATACTGTCTCTGACAAAATAGCTAAGTCACCTGTTCAGGATTGTTGTTATCAAATTATGGGACGTGGGCATTGCTGGCTGGCCAGCATTTACTGTCCACCTTAATTGCCCTTGAGAAGGTGGTACTGAGCTGCCTTCTTGAACCACTGCAGGCCATGCGCTGTAGTTTAACCCACAATGCCCTTTGGAAGGGAATTCCAGGATTTTGAAACAGTGGCAGTGAAGGAATGGCAATATATTTCCAAATTAGGATGGTGCGTGGCCTGGAAGGGAAGTAGTATTGCAATATTGATCAAAGAGTCCATTAGTGTCCTAAGTACAGATGGTATCTTGACAGGTTTCTCAAGTGAGGCCATATGGACACAACTTCAACCTTCAAAAAAGAGACTATCACATTTTCGAGATTCAGTATAGGTCCCCTAATAGTCAGTGAGAGATAGGAAGGAATATCTCAGAACTACAAAAATAAGGGATAATAAGAGTAGGGATTTCAACTTGGAGTCAGAGTCATACAGCACGGAAACAGACCTTTTGATCCAATTCATTCATGCCGTCCAGAAATCCCATCTGACCTAGATCCATGTGCCAGCATTTGGCCATACTCCTCTAAACCTTTCCTATTCATAGACCCAAGCTGATGCTTTTTACATGTTGTAGCTGTACCCCTTTGGCAGCTTGTTCCTTATATGCACCACCATCTGCGTAAAAATGCCGCCACTTGGATCCTGGTTAAATCTTTCCCCCCTCACCTTCAACCTATGCCCACTAGTTTTGGAATCTCCCACTCAAGGAAAAGGACATTGACTATTCACCTTACCCATGCCCCTCAAGATTTTATTAAACCTCTGTAAGGACACCCCTCAGTCTAAGCTCCAGGGAAAAAAGCCCCAGCCTATTCAGCCTGTCCCTATTATTCAAACCTTTCATTCCCAGCAACATCCTTTTAAGTCTTTTTGCACCCTCTCAAGTTTAAAACCATCCTCCCTATAGAAGGGTGACCAAAGTTACATACAGTATTCCAAAAGTGGCTTCGCCAATGCAGTGTACAGCCACAGCATGACAACACTACTCCAATATTCAATGTTCTGATCAATGACATTATGCCAAAAGTCTTCTTCATCAGCCTGTCTACTTGCGACTCCACTTCCAAGGAACTATGCACCTGCATCCCTAAGTTGGACGAAAGGGTCAGTTTCCATGCTGTACACCTCTATGACTCTAGGTCTCTTTGCTCGGCAATATTCCCCAGCGCACTACCATTACATGCGTAGATCCTGTCTTGGTTTGCCTTGCCAAAATGCAACACCTCACATTTATCCAAATTAAACTCTATCTGACACTCTCCAGTCCACTGGTCCATCTGATCAAAGTCCCATTGTACTGAGATAACCTTTTTCCACTGTCCATTTCTCTTATTTTGGTGTCAGCCGCAAATTTCTTAACTGTGCATTCTATATTTACATCCAAATCACTTATATAAATGACAAAAAGCAGTGGCACCAACAGATTCTTGTGGGACAAAACTGGTCACAGGCCTTCAGTTCAAAAAGCAATCCTCGACCATCACCTTCTGCCTCCTACCTTCAAGCCAATTTAGTATTGAATTAGCTACTTTCATAGACAAAGTGTAAAATACTTAAAATGTGACCATGAGAACTTCCTAAGCCAGCATGCATAAAGTACTACAAGGGAAGGCGCAGTGGCAAACCTAATTTTATACTCTCAGTATCTGCAATAAGCTTCCAGAAGCCTGGCAAATGGGAGATATGTCAGTGGGGAAGCATTTTGATCTTAGTAATCATAATTGAATAAGATTAAGGTAACATCAACTTTCCTCCCACAATTCAAACATCTGTAGGTTATGTTGATTGGCCATACTAAATTGCTGATAGTGTCCATGGATGTACAGGCTAAGTGGATTAGCCACGTGAAATTCAGGAATGGGGGGGCAAGGGAGGGGGGAGGATCTGGCCAACATGGTCTCAGAACAGATATGAGAAGGAAAATCCATCTCAGAGCAGTGGGAATCATTCAATAGGCTAAGAGTGAAAGTGCAGTCCCAACATAACCCTGTAGAGGTGAAAGATAGATCAACTAAATCAGAGAACCCTGGATGTCAAAGGGCATAGACAATTTGATAAGGAACAGGAGGAAGCTTATGGCAGATGCCAAGGGCAAAAAATTGGTTGTCATAGAGGAGTACAGAAAGTGCAGGGGTTCCTTAAAATATTGTTTCAAGGTCTTTCTGCTGCTGTCCTGCTGCATGGGATTGTAATTGTCTGGTTTCATTTTGATCTATCCTGTCACAGCAGAGAATTCCCCAAAATGGATTTTACGCTCACTCGCGTATCATTACTTCCATGGTACCAAAGATCTATCATCTATTACCTCCATTACAACATCTGCATGCTTCTCTTCATCATCATCCATGAACACAGCATCAGTTTCCATATGTATGTTGATAATAATCAGCTCTATTGCTCTTCCACCTCAGTCTCAACATTGTTTATACAACACTGTTAGGCAAGCAGTCAGATAAACAGTTTCTCCAACATTGGGCAGACAGAAAGCTATTAGCTCTGCTCTTCATCCCAAACATAACTTTCTTGCCACCAACTTGTCCTCTCTTCCTGGCAACTGTCTGTCTCCAAATTCTGGAATTCTCTTTCGAAATATTTCCATTTCCCTTTCCTCCTTTAAGACTTTTTATAAGCTCTCTCTTCGACAAAATTCACAGTTGTCAATCTTAATATTACCATGTGTCCTGTTGAATCCAATTTTGTTTAATAATACTCCTGCAACAGTCAAGAAACAGAGTAGGAAGAAACAGGTCTTTTTCAGAGTGTAAGCAGCAACAAGTGGGGTGCAGCAAGGATGTGGCTGGACCCCAACTATTCACTATGTAACAATTTTGATGAGGGAATCAAATGCAACAATTCCAGGTTTGCTGATTACAAAAAGATAGGTGCAGTGAAGAGGATGTCAAATTGAGTGAGTGGGCAAGTGCATGGCATATGCAGTATAACATGGCAAATATCAAGTCACACACTTCAAACAGGAAAAAACAAGCAAAACATGAGTTAAATGATGATAGATCAGGAAATGTTGAAACCTGGATGTTCACATACACCAGTTACTGAAAGCAAGCATACAGCTACGGTAAGCAGTTTGAAAGGCAAATGGTACATTGACCTTCATTGTAACAGGGTTTGAGTATAGGATTAAAGTAGTACAAGATTTTGTTGAGACTTACTCAAGTACATATATAGTTGCTACAGAGGGAATGCCATAAAGGGTCACCAGATGAAGTTCAGGAATGGCTGGTTTCTTACATAGGAGAGAATGGATTGACTAGGGCAATATTCACTGGCATTTAAAAGAATGAGAAGGGATCTCATTGAAACCAAGAATTCTGACAGGGTTGAACAGATGCCATGCAGGAATGATATTTCCTCTGACCAGTGGGTGGGGAACCAGAACAATGTAAACTTCTAGAATGCCCTTCCAGAATAGTGTGGAGTTCTAATCATGAATATGTTTAAAGAAAACAATATAATTTCTAGAGGCCAAAAGTATCAGAGTGTATGGAGTGTATGGGCAGAGCATGGACATATGGTGTTGCAATAGAGGATCAGTTATGATTATGTTGAGCTGGGCAATTTCCTACAATTGCTCTTATTTGCTGTTTAATTATAAATGCAACGAGCAGTTACAAATTATTGCATGATGTAATTAACGGTAGAATTGGTTTGAAGTGCTGAATGGCTTTTTCCTGTTCCTAAGTTTTCACAAAAGAACATTTAAGCCTGATAGGCTTTTCTTAATGAGTACAAAGACAACAGTGTCCCTTGAGAAAGGCTGTCCACAGAAAAAGGTAACTTTATTTCTTTAAACCTGTTCTTACAGGAAACTAACAGGATCAAAACACACAACTGATGTAATACTTGACCAATTAGTTCCTTGGAAGAAATGAAAAACATAAGAGAATTTCTATGACCAGTTGGAGACTAACTCAAGTTGCTCAGGAAATTAACACAAATATTAACACAGTAACACCAACGATAAAGAATAACTGATATGCAGTTCCTCCCTTTCGGCCTTGATGTATGCAAATTGGCTACTGTGTTTCCAACATCACAAATACTTACTATGCTTTAATTAAAACAGCGTCTATAAAGTGCTTTAGGTCACATCGACATTATGTGACAGCTCAAATAAATAAGCCATATTTACTTTTCAACCTGCTTGAACATGTTCCATGGTTGGACAAATCCCTGAAGCTGACTTGAACCTGGACCTTCTGGAGGGCACTGCCAGTGTTCTACCAGAATCCAAAGTCTGACAACAGTGGAACCGGAATCCATTCCAACAGACTGACACCTAAAGCTGCACCTCTGAGCACACAAATGACACTGCAAGCCAACCATCATACAAATTCTGTACTAGATCTTATTTGGCATTGTTTTGGCAAAGGTGTAATGTTTCAAAGCAAAGATACAGCATGCTTTATGTAGTGTATCAGATTTCTCATATTATGGGATCAAGTCAAATTTCATTTGTTAGATGGCACTTTGTGATTAAACTGTTTTTCTCTGAAAATTCAACTCATTTTATATTGTCATTTCACTGAAGCATAACTCAATTCCTTCTCACAAAAAAGAGCGAAGGATACTCATATAGCAAGATGAAATCAACACACAATTCCCTGCAGCTGACAAAAAACACTTGAACCTGAACTTTAAAAGCATATCAAGCTTTCCTATTGAAGAATGAACAATGCTTTTAAAATTGACTTGTGTTTTGAAAGTTAAGTTATAAGCATTTTATCTGAAACACAATCCTTCATGTTTTTAACCTGAAGTCAGCAGCCACAAGGAGAAAAGAATTGGAAATCTGATTGATGTATCAGACACAGAAGTGCACCTGACAGTCACGCCAAGAGTATAGAGCTATACATATTTATTAACAAGGATCACAAAGCGTCTGCTCTACGTATTTATGACCTGGTCATGTCTAACATATGTTTGCAAGATTCTGGTTTTGATTTTTATGTTCCAGTGTTTAGCGATAGCTTCAGATTATTTGACAGTGAAGATTAAACCAAGTCAGGGTCTAAATCTGTCCAAAGTTTATTTTCTTTCTTCATGTCCAAGAACAGAGATAGCTTAAAAAAAAGCTAAGTAAAAATGCAATAATCAAATTATTACCATCTAAGCTGGATTTAAAAATTACAATCAGGGGCTGAAGACTAATTTCAGACCAAAAGAGGCTGTTCAACCAGTCTATTTCAGTATGTGTACTCCACTCAAAACTCTACCCAATCATATTATATCAAAACATCTACCATTCCATTCCATTGGTATCTCCCTCACATGCTTTTCAAATTTCTCTTTTTTAAAATTCATTCACAGGATGTGACGTTGCTGGCTAGGCCAACATTCATTGCCCATCCATAATTACCCAGAGGATGGATGAGAGTTAACCACATTGCTGTGGGTCTGGAATCAGATGTAGGCCAATCAGGTAAGCAGGTCAGGTTTCCTTCCCTTTGGAGTACCAGGTGGATTTTTAATCAATCAATAATGTCTTCAAGGTCACAGTAGGTTCTTAACTCCAGATTTTTTTTATTGAATTCAAATTCCAACTTCTGCCAAGCAGAATTTGAACCCAAGTCCGCAAAATATTAGTTGTTTCTGGATTAATACTCTACCAATAATACCACAAGGCCACTGTTTCCCCAAGGAATCTATAAATCTGTAGTATTTTCTTCAACCAATCCTGCAGCAGAGAGTTAGCAGAGTTTTTGAAGAGTTTAAATAAACACTGATCTTTATAATCAATTTTTGAATTTTTAAGTTATATTTCATGCAAAAACTACTTCCATAATCAAGTTTCTGGCACTTCCAGAGTATCATAATACCTCTTAATAAAAGGAACAAGTTACATTCTATGTGACTATGACCAATCATCATATTTTACCATCTGTCTGAAGCCCTTTGATACAATTTACCACATTAAATAAATCCTGCAATGCTTCTCAACTTGTTCAGCTAGTTGGGTTTGCTGTTCTGGCTTAAATAATTATAGCTAGTATATTATTTATAATAGCTTCTTGTCCATATTCTATGCCATTATCTCTGGGATACCCCAAGAATCTAACCTTGGTCCTCTGCTATTCGTCATCTCTCTAAGTAACTCTTGGTAACATCATTCAAAAGTGAAGCACTGGTTTTCACATGTATACAGACAATATCCAGCTCCTTTCAACTCTCACACTGTCACTAAATTGGACAGTTTATCAAACATTCATTATTGTCTGAATTTTCTTCAATTAATATTAAGATTGAAGCTATTATTTTCAATCCCACTCTAAACTCTGCTCCCCATTCCTGACAAAGGGCTCATGCCCGGAACATTGGTTCTTCTGTTCTTCGGATGCAGCCTGACCTGCTGTGGTTTTCCAGCACCACACCTTTGACCTTGATCTCCAGTCCTCACTTTCTCCTCAGCAATCAACTCAGTTGGCTGGATTTCTGGTTTAAAATGCAGAGCGATGTCATCAGAATGAGTTCAATCGCCATACCAGGTCAAGTTAACATGAAGGATTTATCTTCTCAACTTCTCCCCTCACCTGAGGTGTGGTGGCCCTCTGGTTAAACGAGCACTAGTCATCTCTCTCTCTCTCTCTCTCTCTCTAATGAGAGAGCAATTCTATGGTCTGGTGGGAAGCTATTTGAATTTGGATTGAATTATACCTTGAATTCTAACACACTCCTGGCTAGTTTCCTACTTTCTAGCCTTCCGCCCAGTCCACAATCCTCCAAGATATTTGCATTGATCTAATTCCAGCAGTTCTTAAGCATCCCCACCTCGAATAGTTCTCCTCACTGCTTTTAATTGCCTAGTACTCAAACAATGACATTTCCATGGCCCCACTTCTGACCTTATGGCAGAAAATCATTTTTTAAAGATTTAATTCATAGGATGTGGACACTGCTGGCTAGGCCAGCATTTATTGCCCATCTCTAATTGCTAAGAGGGCAGTTGAGGGCCAACCACTTCAAGTGCCCATAGTCTGATAAAGATGGCAGCTTTTCTTCCCAAAAGGATATGGTCAATCAGATGGGTCTTTACATTTTTGGATAGATGGTCACAATTAGGCTACAAAGTTAAAAATGACAACACCAGATTATAGTCCAACAGGTTTATTTGGAAGCACTAGCTTACGGAGCGCTGCTCCTTCAACCACCTGATGAAGGAGCAGCACTCTGAAAGCTAGCGCTTCCAAATAAACCTATTGGACTACAACCTGGCGTTGTGAGATTTTTAACTTTGTACACCCCAGTCCAACACCGGCATCGCCACATCACGATTCGGCTAGCCATTAAAATCTAGGTTTTTTTTATTGAATGTAAATGTCACCACTGGGTTGAAACCCAGCGTGACTAATGTCCCAAAACATGAGCCTGAGGTTATGGATTATTAGTTTAGTGACATTATAACTATGCCACCACCTTGCCAGAAGCATTTGAAAATGGTTGGACCTGGACAACACCATGTAATGTCTTTAACACAATGAAATGTCTTGAGGACTTCACCAGAGTTACAAAACAAAATGTACAACTTCACCTATATCCTTCACTGTGAACATCCTGGGGGGAGGGAGCATTTAACGACTAGAAATTGTGCTAGGAATGCAGCAATAACTGACCTCCTGACTCCCCAAAGCCTGTACACTATCTACAATAAACTAGTCAGCAGTGTGACGGAACACTCTCGACTTGCCAGATCTAAAACAAGCTGCTTAACACCACCCAGACAAAGTAGCCCACTTGATCATCACTATATCCACAAATATTCATTTCTTCACACAAATGCACAGTAGCATCCCGGTGTTCCAACAAAAGATGCACTATAGAATTCAAAGAGATCCTTCAGACAGCATCTTTCAAATCCATGATCATTATCATCTAAAAGGACAAGGTCAGCAGATACAAGGGAACACCACTTCAAAGTTCCTCTCAAAGTACTATCATCCTGAGTTGGAAATATATTGCCTTTCTTTTGTTGTCATTGGGTGAAAGTTGTACAACTCACTCCATAATGGCATCATGGGTATATTTATATTGATTAAATCAATTACAGCAGTTCAAGGCACAACTCACTGACAGCTTCTCAAAGGCAACAACGGATGGGAAATAAATCCTGGCCCTGCCAAAGTCCACATCATCTCAATGAATATGATTAGAAATCAGCTACTTTCTGTTTGGACCATGACTACAAGGAATTTTGAAGTTGAAACACATTTGGAGCAACTTAAAACTAAACACAATTATATTATTGCTGGAATTGCTTCCTGATAGGACTGTTAACAGCATCTACCATTACTTAGTTGGCAACTGAGCTAGGAAGTTATTGGTTGAGTTGAATGAGTGTGGACAGGGAATCTCAGTGCAATAAAACATTGTCAGATAAACACCAGTGCTTTAGCTGCATGGGAAAATAATTTGGCTGGAGGGCATGTCTAGCTTTGGAATGCTACATCGGCACAATACTGCTGGGGTACTATATTGCCATTTCTTTATACCACTGATTAATAACTGGAATTTTATCTTCAACAGCACCATGAGTTAACCTACATCACGGACTGCGAACATTCAAGAAAATGGCTAATCAACATGCTCTCAAAGGTAATTAGGAAGGGGCAACAAACGCTGATCATGCCAGAAATATTCACATCCTATGGACAAATAAAAAACAATCCATAACCTTTGTTGCATTTCATTAGTTCAACTGGTATTATAAGGAACAAATGGAATTGAACAGAAGACTAAAGATGTTAAAATGCGAACGCAGGAGGACACTAAGATGGATCACCCGTTCAGCACTGACTGATAATCCTTGCAAATTCTACATCCTGGTCTACTGCAACTGACATCCTAGGTTCTACCATCGATGAGGATGGGGATATTTGTGGAGCCTCTTGGATCATAGTTAACATGGTCAAAGTGCCACACAGATGATGGAAAAGATATTCAAAAACCACAGGACTTTATTTCCACACAATGTCTGTCATTTCTCTCCGTGCTGTCAGAGACAAATGCATCGTGACAGAAACTTGTGAGGATGAGGTCTTTCTAGTCACTTGTTGGTTCCCACAGTTTGCCTATCAGAGTCTTAGCACAGCATTCATGTCCTTAAGAGCTCAGACAGTAGCAGAGCTACCAAGCTCAAATGGTCACTGAATTTGCCCACCAAGAGAACACTTGGTGCCCTTCATATCCTCAACATTACTTCCAGATAGTATTCAACATGAAGTACAGATTTTTCAGTGGAGGAAGAACAGGAGGTGGAAATTCAAAGATGCCCTTGCCTGAGCTGAACTTGATATCATCAGACTTTGCTGTGGCTACAGTCAATAGAGGACTTCCTCAAGTAGAATTTTTACTTACGAAAATTGAGTTTGGTGGGATTCACTCAGTGTAATAAGATATAATTCCAATTAAGTTCCTTTGTTTAAAACTATTTTCTCCTCAATTTATTTAAAATCAGAAATAAAAATCCCAAACCATGGCAAGCTGAATACAACTTCAACATGATCTCACGAACTCCAAAACAAATGCAATAATCCCACCAATGAAGAGGATAAAACATTTCAAAATCATTCCATCTCTTAACAGAACATTTGGAAAGACAAATGTAAGCTTGTCACATCCCTTTTAGCCTTTACCAATCTTTATTGATAGTGACCTTTTCTCCTTATTTAAAATTTGACACATTCAGCAATTTATTTATAACAAAATATTATCTTGCTTTCCAGCAACAGTATATTGGTCTGAAAATTAGTAACAATTTTAAAAGTTCAAACTTAAATGTCATCTGGAATCAGCAATAAGGTAAAGAGCATAAATTACTTATTCGATCTGTTCTTTGGAATGAAGCCGAGCCAAAGAAAGTACAAGATCATGTCATACTAGCGATCTTAAGAAACATAATCTACTTGGTGTCAAAGGGCAGAGATTGCAGCTCAGTCATGTCTCCAACAGCCTCGTTGGCACTTTGGGTGGAGCTAGTTAGTTCTATGATAAGAGACTAGTAAGGCAATATCACATTAAGTTAAACAAACAGGTCAGGGCATACTGAGGTTCTTCTTAATCAGCTGTGGCACAACTTTGGTATCAGGACTTGACACTAAATTTGAGTGAAACTATTTTTATCTCAGCATCACAAAATCTTCAGAATCTAACACACAAGTATCTAGCTATCCTAAACTTAATTACAGTACTTAAACCTTAAGTTTTCTTTTTGTCTGAACACATTTCTTAAAACGTAAAAGAATGAGAAATAGAAATATTTAAAACCAGTATCTCAAATGTCTTGCACTTCCGCCATAATTCAGCTAACTATATCTATAAAAACACACAAGAAGCAAAGCTATTCCATTGCATAGGGAAAGGATTTAATGTATCAATGTAGCAATTTAGAAGGCTAGCTCTTAGTAAAAAAAATGTATTTACTAAACCATTCGGCAATTTTAAAGTATTACCTAATCCTTGTCATCTATGTTTGTCTGAGACATTTCAATAAACTATTTTCCACTATTACAAACGGCAATTTTATGTACGTTTTTGAAATAAGGGTGGATGTCTGTGCACATAGAAATGTTGCTGAAAATAGATCACGGCTACTACACGCCTGAAGGATGCAACTTGGATGAAAAAAATAATCTTGAGTCTCTGAATCCCATGTGCTGTGCGGTGAACACAGCATTCGTGCGGCACCTTTTCCCTACTCTAAAGAACCGGTTCCCGATTCCAGTGTGTCCCAAAGGGCCAGCAAACAAAAAGCTCAGAAAAAGACCGGGGGACGTGGGGCTCACTCTGCATAAACTGATTGATTTCCGCCCCCCGCCCTCTAACAGGCCGCGGAGCAAAGCTTCGAGAAGAGTGAACCGAGCCGAGCCGAGCCGATCCTCCCCCGGGAATCCCGGCACACCGAGCCCGGTACCCGCCGCCACCACCACGAAGAAGTCGAGGCTTCAGGCGCGGCCTAGTCCGCGTTACCAAAATGGCGGCTGCGGCTAGCGACCTGCCGGGGGAGGGGGGATTGGAGTGGAGCCGGCCGGGGATCCCCGACACCCCCGGAGTGGGGAATCGGGTGGGTGGGAGAGGAGAGGAGAGAGATGCTGAGGGGTCAACCCACCCCGCCTCCTAACCCCAAACCACCCAAAGCGGGGAGAGGCAAATAACGGCGGCGGGGCCACAGCCGCACACCGGTGAAGGATGTGAAGAAAACGGAAGAAGAGTGTGAACGTGTAACAGGAGCTCACCCGGTCCGTGTAATGCAGAGTAATATTAATTAATAAATAAATAACATGTCGGTGCGAGCGTCAGTCACCTTTGAATTTGAGCTCGACGGGCGGATCAAGGATCAGTACTTGCTCCAGTCTGGCCATTGTCGTGGGGGAGGGGGGGAAAGGGCTGACACTCAGAGACTTTGCTGCCTGATGGCGCTTATCCGATCCTCTCCTGGAGGAGCAGAGCCGGGGAGGGGGGGGGGGGGGAAGGGTAAAAGGGGCCGGTTTTTTTCTGTCGCTCCCTCCGCCTCACTCAGACTCTGCAGGACGTCGACGTGCTCGCGCCGGGTGCGTGCGTGCGCGCACTCACGCAACGGCGCCGTGAGTCCGCCTGAGCCGCTCATCGGCCGCGCGCGCGCGTGCGCTGTGCCGTTGGAAGGTGATAGTTCATCGTTCGCTGGTGTGGCGCAGCGGTAGCGGTCCCCTCCTCTGAGCCAGGAGGTCCCCCCCCCTCGTTCAAGAATCATCCGCTTCAGCGCCCTCTTGTAACAATTGTGAGCAAGGCGAAGGAGGGAGCATTCCCTGCACGGTTTGCAGTCTCTACCAGGGCTCATATACCACGGTGGCACTGCTGCCTCACAGTGCCAGAGACCTGGGTTCAATTCCCACCTCAGGTGACTGACTGTGTGGAGTTTGCACGTTCTCCCCGTGTCTGCGTGGGTTTCCTCCGGGTGCTCCGGTTTCCTCCCACAGTCCAAAGATGTGCAGGTCAGGTGAATTGGCCATGTTAAATTGCACATAGTGTTAGGTAAGGGGTAAATGTAGGGGTATGGGTGGGTTGCGCTTCGGCGGGGCGGTGTGGACTTGTTGGGCCGAAAGGCCTGTTTCCACTCTGTAAGCAATCTAATCTAATCTACCAGCATAATCAAAACCGAGGGTTAAGCCTTGAGTTATACAATACCCATCAGGTCAACACGGACAAACTCACCTCTGTGCTAATCCCACTTTCCACCACTTGGCCCATTGTTTTAAATGTTGTTGTATTTGACAATTCAAGTGCTCACCAACATGATCATGAGGTTACTCATTCCAGATTTCCACGACTTTTTGAGTGGAAAAATACTATCAAATCCCCTCCAACTCTCCTGCCCTTCGCCTGAAAGTTATACTTCCTCATTATTGAGCCTTTGTGAATGGGCTTTTCTCAGCTAGGAGACTGTGGTGCTGGAAAAGCACAGCAGGTCAGGCAGCGTCTGAGGAATCATAATGATGGACTAATCCCCAAACCGTCGATTCTCCTCCTTAGATGCTGCCTGACCTGCTGTGGATTTCCAGCATCAGACCCTTGACTCTGATCTCCAGCACCTGCAGACCCACTTTCTCTTTTCTCAGGTAGGCAAGATGTAACAAAGAGCGTTAGGCTTTGAGTTATACAATACTGGATTAGTGGTGCTGGAAGAGCACAGCAGTTCAGGCAGCATCCAACGAGCAGCGTTTACCTCTTTGAGTTATACAATACCCATCAGGTCAGCACAGACAAACTCACCTCTGTGCTAATCCCACTTTCCACCACTTGGCCCGTTGTTTTCAATGTTGTTGAAATTGACATTTCAAGTGCTCACCAACATGATCATGATGTCACTCAGTTTAGACTTCCACTACTCTTTGAGTGGAAAAAAACTATCAAATCCCCTCCAACTCTCCTGCCCTTCACCTTAAACTTATACTTCCTCATTATTGAGCCTTTGCGAATGGACTTTTCTCAGCTCGGAGAGTTTGGTGCTGGAAAAGCACAGCAGGCCAGGCGGCCTCCAAGGAATCATGATGACGGGCTAATCCCCAAAACGTCGATTCTCCTGCTCCTTAAATGCTGCCTGACCAGCTGTGGATTTTTAGCATCAGACTTTTGACTCTGATCTCCAGCACCTGCAGTCCCACTTTCTCCTTTTCTCAGGTAGGCAAGATGTAACAAATAGAATGCCCCCATCCTCTCCCTCAGATCAACGCTGGAGGGCCTGACTTCTATTTTTGGTCCCTATCAATGACTTGGTTGAAGGGGCCAAATGCCTAGTAGCTAAATTTGCTTAATACATAGACAGGTAGGGAAGTACGTTATGCCAAAGTCTGCAAAGGAATTGAGGTAGGTTAGCTGAATAGGCAAATGTAGTATAATGTGGGAAAGTGGACTTGTTCACTTTGGCAGGAAAAGCAGTGTATTCGTTAATGGAGAGAGAGTGCGAAGGGATCCAGGTGTCCTGGCATATAATTTATTTTTGCAAAGAGACGTTTTATTTGAAAAAGGTATGGTGAAACCACATCTACAGTACAGTTTTGGGCTCCTTATTTAGGAATGGACACAATTGCATCAAAAACTATAAGGCATAGATGTGCAAAAGAGTGAGGAAAAGCATCTCACACATTGAGTAGTTGAGATAAAGAATGCAATGCCTGGAAATGTGATGGAAGCAGGTTCCATTCAGGCATTCAAGGATATTGGATTATTATTTACATAGAAATAGTAGGCAAGGGCATGAGAAAAAAAGCAAGAGGTTGCCACTAAGTAATAAAGATTTTTGAACTTAAAGAGCATGCACATGTATGATGGGTCAAATGACCTCCTTATGATCCATAACAATTCTGTGATGAGAATAGCTGAAGGATGGGATGAGGGTATTACAAGAAAAATTCAGTCTTTAAACATTACAGTTTAGAAGAATGAGAGGTGATCTTACTGAAGCATCTAAGGTCCTCAGAGGACTTGATAGTGCAGACACAGAAAGGATGTTTCCCCTTGTGGATGAGACTAAAGCTAGAGGATACAGTTTAAAAATAAAGGATTTACCATTTAAGATGAAGATTAAGAGAAATTATTTCCGTCAGAGGGTTGTGTGTCTGTCAAACTATCCTTCCCTGATAGCAGTTGTGACAGGATCATTGAATATTTTTAAAGCAGAGGTGGATCAATCTTGACAAACAAGGGGTAGACAGGAGAATAGGGTTGAGGTTACAATCAGTTCTGCTTTGCTTCTTATTGAATGATAACAGAGACTCACATAGCCAAAGGCTTACCCCTCCTCTTAGTCTGTAAGTTTAGTTAGTATAAGGAAGTGTCAGCTGCTTACATTAAATTAATTCCTAAATTGGTTTAACAGAGGCTAACAATAAAGATCAAAGTTAAAAATCATCCAATACCAGGTTATAGTCCAACAGGTTTAATTGGAATAGAGATCAAGTTATGCATTTTTAATCTGTTCAAATTTATCAAATGATGGAGCAGGCTCAAAAGACAAAATGGCATAATTCTAATTCAGATATTTGTTTTAACCAACTGCAAGTTCTTGTATCACATCAACCTGTCATTCATTAATGGTTCCGTCTGTAAATAACTAGGAAGTACAGACTGACAATTAGGGCCAGACCATTTAAGAGAGGAATGAGAAAGCATTTGCTCACACAAAGGGTGCTAGATGTTTGGAATTCTCTTCCACAAATAGCGGTGGATGCTGGATCATTTGTTAATTTTAAATATGAGATAAATAAGTTTTGTTAAGCAAAGGTATTAAGGGGAAATGGGCCAAAGGCAGGTGTATGGGGTTAGGCCAAAGATCAACCATGACCTCATTGAATGGTGGAACAGACTCAAGGGGATGAATGGCTTACTCTAGTTCCAATGTTCCTATATCAATAAAAATGAAATATAGCTAGTTTGCTGCACGTTTAGTTTACAATGTAGAGTGATGCTAACAGCATGGATTCAACTCCTGTGCTGGCTGAAGTTCCCATGAAAGTTCTGCTTTTCCACCTTCACTTGAGGTGTGGTGACACTCAGGTTAAACTCACTACCAGTTAACTTTCCCTAATGAGAGAGCAGACCGATACTTTGATACTCTCTGATACTTTGACAACTTTACCCATTGTGGTCTAACAAATTTGGAAATGAGTAGCTCAGTAGCTGGATGGTTGGTTTCCAGTACAGAGTGACACCAGCATTGTGAGTTCATTTTCTGGATCAGTTCAGGTTACTTTACCTTCTGAATCTCTCCCCTTGCCTGAGATGTGAAGAATCTCACAAAAAACCGCCATCAGT
The DNA here is from genome assembly GCF_047496795.1 of Chiloscyllium punctatum. Classification (NCBI taxonomy): domain Eukaryota; kingdom Metazoa; phylum Chordata; class Chondrichthyes; order Orectolobiformes; family Hemiscylliidae; genus Chiloscyllium; species Chiloscyllium punctatum. Next base: position 18,154,116 of record NC_092743.1, read on the forward strand.
TATCGCCTTCTTGGAAAAGAGCAGCCTATGATCCTCTAAAACTATGGTGCTTCTACTTATTTTAATTATAAATGCTAAAGATATATAATCATGAGATTTCGGTAAATTAGATTCCTAATATCCAATAAACTCAGGAGAATTAGTTGTCATGTTTAGTTTACGGACACTGAGTGTGTGAATCTTTTATGACAATGAATGGTACCAAGAAATGAAAAAGGCTGAGTTAGGTCATCATCTCTTTCTTACCAAAGTGCTGTATATCATCATAAAAAAAATTTGGTTTTGTGTAGGACCTTTATGAGATTCCAAAGCACTTTAATCAATGATGTACCTTTTGAAAAACTGCTGAATATAGCCAACTGGAGAGGTGACATCTGTGGAGAAGAACAGAGATAATATTTCAAGTCAGTGATAATTGGAACATATTGTATATTCATCTGCCATATAAGGCTTTAGTATGTGTACTTTTTGAAATGTCAGTGTTGAAATTTTGGATACATGGCAGCCAATTTGCACACAGCTAACTCCCATAAGCAACATTGTGCTAATGACCAGGTAATCAATTTTAATGATGTTGATTGAGTATTAAATGTTAGGACATGGGTGATGTGTTGGCTCAACAGTTAGCACTGCTGCCTCACAGCGCCAGGGACCCAGGTTTGATTCCACCCTCAGGCGACTGTCTGTGTGGAGTTTGCACATTCTCCCTGTGTCTGCATGGGTTTCCTCTGGGTGCTCCAGTTTCCTCCCATAATCCAAACATGTGTCGATTAGGTGAATTGACAATGCTAAATTGCCCATAGTGTTCAGGGATGTGCAGTTTAGGTGCATTAGTCAGGGGTAAATATAGGGGAAGTGGTCTGGGTGGGTTACTCTGCAGAGGGTCGTTGTGGACTTGTTGGGCTGAAGGGCCTGTTTCCACTCTGGAGGGATTCTAATTCTGCGTCGGGGTGTCCCTGGAAATGGAAGCATGTAGTATGTGCTTGGGGCTTTCTGTAATCAGCAGTCGCTAATGAATCTGGAATGTATTCTCGGTGAGGGGAATAAAAATGATAATTTCATAAGTTCTTTCTGTTAGTTTATTATAATGTGAAATGTTTTGTTTGTGCTTATTTAAAATGGGACACTTGTGATTTAAACTGATGTTTAGGTAACAGAGTTTTAGCTATCACTTGGAGAAGTTGAGGTGACCAGCATTGAAGGAGTAACAAAATAATTGTCTGAGTGAGGAAGGAGAAGAAGGATGTGTGATAGAGTTAGATAAAGATGTGAAACTACTTTCCATGATAACAGTGGCACAGTGATAACACCACTGAATTAATCATCCAGAGGCCTAAGATCATACCGTAGAAATCCACAGAAGCTGATGGAACTTAAATGCCACCAATAAAATCTAAAATTAAAAGCTGAGTGTAAAAACTCATTGATTCAGTAATATTCTTTCTTTACGGAAGTAACTTTTGTGTCCTTAATTGGTTTGGCCTAGGTATGACTCCAGATATGCAGGAATGCAGTTAACTCTTCACTGACATCTGAGGTGGCTGAGGAAGTTCAATCAGCATTGATCAACAAATGCTGACCTTTCTGGAAGTTTTGCCCACGTTCCATGAAAAAATATAAGATAGGGTGCTTTTTTTGCAGAGTCACTGATTCTCACCTACTCCGAAATAAAAATCAAAAGAACTGTGGATGTTGTAAATCAGAAACAAAAACAGGAAATCCTGGAAAAATTCAGCAGATCTGACAGCATCTGTGGAGAGAAATCAGAGTCAACATTTTGGGTTGAGTGACCCTTCCTCAGAGCTGAGTATTTCCAGCAATTTTTATTTTTATTTCTCGCCTACTCCTTGGCCTATTATCACATTATATGGAGTGTTTTCAGTATAGCTGACCATTCTCTCCTACTCGTAGCTTTTATTATCACTTATTCAGCCATTCTTCTGTCCAGCCTACTATCCATAATCTCCTTGTTTACCTACCCTTTTCATATCTCTCTCTCTCTCTGAGCTCCATCATCCAATCACATCTCAATCCATCACTCCCACCCTAAACCCAACATTGTTTTCAGCATAACTACCAGTTTTTCCAAGCTTCTAACAATTCTGATAAAGAGTTACTGATCTCAAAACATTAACTCAGCTTTCTTCCCACAAGTCATGCCAGACAACTTCCGTTATCTTTGCTGGAATACTGTGAACAGTTTCAGGTTCCTTATCTATAAGCTAACACTGAAATTCTGGAGAAAGTTCACTCGCAAGTTTTGAGAAGATTTGTAGCTCAGGATGAAGTTCTGGATGTAGGTTTGCTCACTGAGCTGCAAGGTTCTTTTTCAGATGTTTCATCACCATACTAAGTAACATCATCACTGAGCCTCTGGATGAAGCACTGGTGGCATGGCCCAGTTTCTATTTATGTGTTTAGGTCTCCCTCGAGTTGGAGATGTCATTTCCTGTGGTGATGTCATTTCCTGTTCTTTTTCTCAGGGGATGGTAAATGGGAATCCCAGTCAGTGTGCTTGTTGATAGAGTTCTGGTTGGAATGCCATGCTTCTAGGAATTCTCGTGCATGTCTCTATTTGGCTTGTCCTAGGATGGATGTGTTGAACCAGCTGAAGTGGTATCCTTCCTCATCTGTACTAGTGAGAGTGGGTCATGTCTTTTTGTGGCTAGCTGATGTTCATGTACCTGGTGGTTAGTTTTCTGCCTATTTGTCCAATGTGGTGTTTGCTATAGTTCTTGTAAGGTACTTTGTGAATGACATTAGTTTTGTTTGTTGTCTGTATAGGGTCTCTCAAGTTCATTAGCTGCTGTTTTAGTGTGTTGGTGTGTTTGTGGACTACCATGATGCCAAGAGGGCTGGGTAGTCTGGCAGTCATTTCTGAGATGTCTTTGATATAAGGAAGAGTGGCTAGGGTTTCTCGATGTGTTTTGTCTGCTTGTTTGGGTTTATTGCTGAGAAATTGGTGGACTGTGTTCATTGGGTACACGTTCTTTTTGAATACACTATATGGGTGATTTTCCTCCACTCTGTGGAGTTCCTCGGTGCTGCGGTGTGTGGTGGTTCATTGAAATAATGTTCTAATGCAGCTTAGTTTGTAGGTGTTGGGATGATTGCTTCTGTAGTTCAGTATTTGGTCAATATGTGTTGTTTTCCTGTAGATGCTGGTTTGAAGTTCCCCATTGGCTGTTCGCTCTACTGCGACATCTAGGAATGGCTTTTGTTGTTGATTTCCTCCTCTTTAGTGAATTTTATGCTAGTAAGGGTATTATTGATGATCTTGAAAGTTTCCTCTAATTTATTTCATTTAGTGATGACCAAGATGTCATCCATGTAGCGGACTCAAACTTTGGTTGAGTCTCTGCATTACTGCCTCTGCTAAGAACCCTGACATCAGAGATCTTGGGTGTTCTGTTGGTTTGTCTGTAAGTTTTGTTGTTGAAGGTGAAGTGGGTGGTAAGGCATAGGTCCACTAGCTTGACGATATTGTCCTTTCTGATGAAGTTGGTGGTATTTGGTGTATGTGTCTTTGGTTCTTCTAATAGTGTAGTCAGTGTTTCCTTGGCCAGGTTGACGTTGATGGATATGTATGGAGCTGTTGTGTCCATTATTTCATCCTCTTCTATCTTGCTGTCTTTGATGGTCTTCAGGAATTCTTAGGTGGAGTGGATGGAGTGTTGTGAGTCTTTTACTCGGTGTTTTAGTCTTTGATGTAGCTCCTTGGCCAATTTGTAAGTTGGTGTTCCAGGTAGCGAGACTATGGGTCTGAGGAGGGCTCCTGGTTTGTGAATTTTGGGTAATCCGTAGAAGCGTGGTGCGTTGGATCAATTTGATTTTTTGTTTGGAGGTCAGTTTTATTTAGTTTTCCAGATGTCTGAAGATTTTTGAGTAAGGTTGTGATTCAGTTCTCCAGTTATGGGGTCCAGTCTATCGCCACTTGTTGCTAAGGTTCACTTGGCTGATATCAGGTATAGTGGAACTGTGTAATGGGGAGCGGTTGAGTAAGTTGGGTCTGAACTCACTCACTTGAATTTAGAAGAATGAGAGGAGACCTTATTGAAACATACACGATTCTTGGGGATTTAATGAACCTGCATGAGGAAAGGCTTCTCCTTTTGGTAGTGTTTAGGATCAGAGGGTATTATCTCGTAAAGAGAAGTCACCCTTTTAAGAAGGGGATGAGGAGGAATTTCTTTTCTCAGAAGGTAGTGGATCCATGGGATTCTTTACAAAAGAGGGCTGTCAAGATGAAGTTATTAAGTATATTAAAGACAGAGATAGACAGGTAGTTTAATCATTGAGGGAGCCAAGGATTACAGTGAATGAGTAAAGGTAAGAGAATGAGTGGCAGAACATCTGATCAGCCTTGGTCTCATTAAGTTGCAGGGCAAACTTGATGGGCTGAAGAGCTACTTCTGCTTCTCCATCTTATGATCTGATTAGATTACATTACTTACAGTGTGGAAACAGGCCCTTCGGCCCAACAAGTCCACACCGACCGTCCAAAGAGCAACCCACCCATACCCATTCATTCCCCTACATTTACCCCTTCACCTAACACTAGGTCAATTTAGCACGGCCAATTCACCTAACCTGCACATTTTTGGACTGTGGGAGGAAACCGGAGCACCCGGAGGAAACCCACACAGACAGGGGGAGAATGTGCAAACTCCTGCCTGAGGCAGGAATTGAACCTAGGTCTCTGGCGCTGTGAGGCAGCAGTGCTAACCACTGTGCTACCGTGCCTTGCCAGAGATACTACATAACCTGCTAATTATTTGCAAACATCATCTGTTTATGTTTGGTCCTTTTTCAACTTTATGCCATTGTCAGATTTTACAAAGTGACTCGAATAGCAATAATTTGCATTCGTATAGTGACTCTAACATGATTAAAATGTCCCAGACTGTTCCACAGAAAATGTAATGAGGTAAAACATCAGCACAAGGAGCAAGAAGGGAGAAAGTTAACCAAAAGCTTGAAAACAGTTGGGTTTGAGGAGTGTTATAAAGGAGGAGAGACATGTCAAGAAGTAGAGAGATTCGGGGAGATTTTTCTAAAGCCAGCTGATAGTACAGTAACTAATAGTGTGGCAAATGAAATGGAAGTATAAACACCAGAATCAGAAGAACCCTGAACTCTTGGAAGATTGCTGGGCTTGAAGAGAATACAGAGATGGGGAGATGCAAGGCCATGGAGAGATTTTAAAAAATAACATTGAGGCATTTTGAGAAATAAAGACATTTTTTAATCTGTACTGAAATAAGACTTTAGATTGCTGTAAAGAAATTGTTATTTAAAAGGAAAATAGAAATGATCCATGAATGTAGAGATTATAAAGTGATTTGCCTAACATCCATTCTGAGGAGAATTTTCAAAACCATCATATTTTTATCTGTCTTCATCTCCCAAGATATTTATACGGATTTGCAGTCAATATCACTTTGCTTCTAATATCCCCTGATGTTGACAGCTCCATATTTTATATATCATTAAACACTTCCTTAAATTTTCTGCAATTTCTCTTCATAAGATCTGTTTAGGATCAGGAAGCAGGGTGCTTTGCAGACGTTAACATAGATCTATGAAATGATGTTAACTTTTTGGTTGAAAACATATCACCAGTTGTTTTGATGTGTTTCAGTCTTGATGGTAATTTCAAATCTGTAGTTTGCCTTTTCCAGTGGTTCAAAGGAAAATTAAATCACTTCAAAAATAAACTTGCACTTATATATCCCCTTATCATGCCCAAAGGATGTCCCAAAGCACACTATATCAATATATGCAATGCTGATCATGTAATTGTTCAGAGAGTACTCAATGCATTGTACCCTGATCACTCACCAACCAACATCTCTATTGACCACTGCTCTTACTGAGCATTCAAAAGATGCTTGCTTCACTCCTAAGTCACACAGCCTGCCTGCACAGCCAGCTACCCAGCTATAACTGCTACATCAGGCAAATACATTACACCACGCTCACGGACACAGTTCCCTCTCTCTTGGAGCACAATACAGCTCATAACCAGAGGCAGCAGGACCTAACTTGTGGAGGTTAGGCCTGGATCCAAGTCTTTCTGTGAATAGTTTTGAGAGGAGTTCCTGCTGAAAAAGAATCAACTGCGAGGCTCTCAATTAAATGGCAAGAACTTGGGGTGATGACCACAGGATTATTTCTCAAATCATGTCAAATTGGCGTAGGAGCAGCACCTTCCGTGGACCCCTTCGCCCGCCTCCAACACACTGCACACCTTCCGAGGACCCCTTCGCCCACCTCCAACACAGTGCATCCACCTGGACACCCCGCGCTGGCCTATTACCTGCCCTCGACCTCTTCATTTCCAACTGCCACCGGGACATTAACCACCTGAACCTGTCGACCCCCCTCCCCCACTCCAACCTTTCACCCTCACAACGCGCAGCCCTCCAATCCCTCTGCTCTAATCCCAACCTCACCATTAAGCCAGCGGATAAAGGGGACGCAGTGGTAGTCTGGCGCACTGACCTCTACACCGCTGAAGCCAAATGCCAACTCGAGGACACCTCTTCCTACTGCCCCCTCGACCATGACCCCACCCCCCATCACCAAACCATCATCTCCCAGACCATACAGAACCTCATCACCTCAGGAGATCTCCCACCCACAGCTTCCAACCTCATAGTCCGGGAACCCCGCACTGCCCGGTTCTACCTCCTTCCCAAGATCCACAAGCCTGACCACCCTGGCCAACTCATTGTCTCAGCATGCTCCTGCCCCACTGAACTCATCTCTACCTACCTCGACACTGTCCTATGCCCCCCAGAAACTCCCCACATACGTTCGAGACACCACCCACGCCCTCCACCTCCTCCAAGACTTCCGTTTCCCCGGCCCCCAACGCCTCATCTTCACCATGGATATCCAATGCCTCTACACCTCCATCCACCATGACCAGGGCCTCCAAGCCCTCCGTTTTTTCCTCTCCAGACGTCCCCAACAGTACCCTTCCACTGACACTCTCATTCATTTGGCTGAACTGGTCCTCACCCTTAACAATTTCTCCTTTGAATCGTCCCACTTCCTCCAGACCAGAGGGGTAGCCATGGGCACACGTATGGGCCCCAGCTATGCCTGTCTCTTTGTTGGCTACGTAGAACAGTTGATCTTCCGTAATTACACCGGCACCACTCCCCACCTCTTCCTCCGTTACATTGATGACTGTATTGGCGCCACCTCGTGCTCCCGCGAGGAGGTTGAGCAATTCATCAACTTCACCAACACATTCCACCCTGACCTTAAATTTACCTGGACCATCTCTGACACCTCCCTCCCCTTCCTGGACCTCTCCATCTCCTTTAGTGACGACCGACTTGACACTGACATTTTTTACAAACCCACCGACTCCCACAGCTACCTGGATTACACTTCTTCCCACCCTACCTCTTGCAAAAATGCCATCCCGTATTCCCAATTTCTCCACCTCCATCGTATCTGCTCCCAGGAGGACCAGTTCCACCATAGAACACACCAGATGGCCTCCTTCTTTAGAGACTGCAATTTCCCTTACCACGTGGTTAAAAATGCCCTCCAACGCATTTCGTCCACATCCCGCACCCCTGCCCTCAGACTACACCCCTCCAACTGTAACAAGGACAGAATGCCCCTGGTGCTCACCTTCCACCGTACAAACCTTCGCATAAACCAAATCATCCGCCGACATTTCTGCCACCTCCAAAAAGACCCCACCACCAGGGATATATTCCCCTCCCCACCCCTTTCCACCTTCCGCAAAGACTGTTCCCTCTGTGACTACCTGGTCAGGTCCACACCCCCCAAGACCCACCCTCTCATTCTGGCAATTTCCCTTGCCACCACAGGAACTGTAAAACCCGTGCCCACACCTCCTCCCTCACCTCTATCCAAGGCCCTAAAGGAGCCTTCCACATCCATCAAAGTTTTACTTGCGCATCCACTAATATCATTTATTGTATCCGTTGCTCCCGATGTGGTCTCCTCTACATTGGGGAGACTGGGCGCCTCCTAGCAGAGCGCTTTAGGGAATATCTCTGAGACACCCGCACCAATCAGCCAAACCGCCCCGTGGCCCAACATTTCAACTCCCCCTCCCACTCTGCCAAGGACATGGAGGTCCTGGGCCTCCTTCACCGCCGCTCCCTCACCACCAGATGCCTGAAGGAAGAACGCCTCATCTTCCGTCTCGGAACACTTCAATCCCAGGGCATCAATGTGGACTTCAACAGCTTCCTCATTTCCCCTTCCCCCACCTCATCCTAGTTTCAAACTTCCAGTTCAGCACTGTCCCCTTGACTTGTCCGGACTTGTCCGACCTGCCTAGCTCCTTTTCCACCTCTCCACTCCACCCTCCCCTCCCTGACCTATCACCTTCATCTCCTCCCCCACTCACCCATTGTACTCTGTGCTACTCTCTCCCCACCCCCACCCTCCTCTGACTTATCTCTCCACGCTTCAGGCTCTCTGCCTTTATTCCTGATGAAGGGCTTTTGCCCGAAACGTCGATTTCGCTGCTCGTTGGATGCTACCTGAACTGCTGTGCTCTTCTAGCACCACTAATCCAGAATTCTCAAGAATTAACAGGTGGCAAGGAAGCTGTAGTAGGAAAGAGAGTTTCCTTTTCATGGGACACTAGCATCAGTTCTGAAATACAAAGGAAATAAAATGATGGGATGATCCACCTGAACTGGTTTAGGACTCATGACCTGGCAAGAAAGGGAAGTATACAATTGGCAAAGCTTTTTAACTCGTAAGATGAAGGAGGGAAGATCTACAAGAAAGACAAGTAGCCAGAATGTAAACAGAGCATCCAGGCGTTTGTTCATAAGTGGCAAGTAATATTCCTATCACACAAGTGCCAGGCAATGACCATTTCCAAAAAGAGATAATCCAACCATCAACCCTTGACATTAAATGGTATTAACATCCCAGAATGCCAAAAGGATTTATCATTGACCAGAAACAGAAATGGAACCAGACATGTCAATGCTGTGGCTAAATGAGCTGGTCAGAGACTGGGAATTTTTATGACATATGACTCACCTCCTGACTCTCCAATGAGGTAAAAACAATGACTGCAGATGCTGGAAACCAGATTCTAGATTAGTGGTGCTGGAAGAGCACAGCAGTTCAGGCAGCATCCAAGTAGCTTCGAAATTGACATTTCAGGCAAAAGCCCTTCAGGGCTTTTGCCCGAAATGTCGATTTCGAAGTTACTTGGATGCTGCCTGAACTGCTGTGCTTTTCTAGCACCACTAATCCAGATCCTGACTCCCCAATGTCTGTCCCATATCTACAAGACACCAGCCAGGAGCATGAATATTCCTTATTTTCCTGGATAAGTGCACCTCCAAAAACACTCAGGAACTCAGCAGATCCAGGACAAAACAGCCTGCTTCATTGGCACCCCATCCCCAACCTTCAATATTGACTCCCTTCACCACCAAAATACAATGGCAGCATTGTGTACCCTCTACAAGATATACTGTAATAGCTCAGCAAGACAGTTGCAACTGCACCTTCCAAACCCATAGACACGTGGGAACACCATCACCTGCAAGTTCCCCTTAATAATAATAATAATAATTAATATACCATCCTGGCTTGAAACTGAATCACTGTTCTTCACTGTCGCTGGGTCAAAATCCTGGAACTGGCTTCCTAACAGCTACCAATACACAGGAGACTCTTAGATATACTTCCAAAGACCAGAGAGGCACTGTTTGTCACCACCTACAGACTGTGTATGAAATCAGTTGGATGGATGTAGTCAACATAACATAATCATTAACTGTTTCAGAACCATGACCGTACACAGCAACTACTGTAGGAATTGAAGCATATAGATACATTTAAGGGGAAACTAGGCAAGCAAATGACAGCAAAGCAAATAAACTTTTAGTGGTGGTATATTTCGATGGGAAAAGGTAGAAGTAAGCTCAAGTGAGGTTTAACTATTAAAATGAAGCTGAATGGCCTGTTGCTGTGTTGTACATTCTACATTTGTAATCCTATGTATGTAATCCAATAATTGTACTTTCATCAAAAGTCTTCCACAAAGAAGAAAATGTTCATCTCTCACGATCCCAAAGCACTGAAACAATGTCCTTTGATGTCTCATTGTTAAAGATTGCATTGTGCACAGTGCCAGTCCTAAATAGCAAACAAAAGTGAATAATGTACCTTTGCATTTGCAGATAATGAGGTTTTGTTCAATAGGTCAGAGAAACTTCTAACAGCCTTATGTTATTGAAAATTTTGGTTTTGTTCATTTATCTTTCAGAATTCAATGAATTGTGAAGAGTCCAAGAACAGGATTAGATCTGTTGCAGAATTGAGTACAAGAAGTATGAGATAGTGTAGAGTTTGAATAGCTCCCAATAAGGATTGTATTGTGGGCCATTAAATAAGTAGCTCTGCTTTGCTCCATCCATTTAATACTCTCGCTCTCATCATATATTGCCTATCTGCCATTTGAGCACACAATTTGATATAATCAACAAACATTATTTAACAAGCAATACCATTTATGTAATATCTGAAAAAACAAATGTAAAGGAAACATTACCACAGAACATAATCACTGACACCTAAGCAGAACTTTATCCATTCAGCAAGAAACAATTTTAATGCAATTGTCATGAATGCAACAATTTCCTTTGTAAATCATGTGCAGATTTATCAAAATACCCAGTTACATTGCTTTTAAATGTATAGTTACATTGAGAATTTTTTTTTAATGAAAGCATATACTGAATGAAACATGTAAAGGCACTGTTTGACCAGTCTCCGTGTAGTATCTTTCTGGATATTAAATCTGTGTACAATTTTAAATTATTTCATTAGTTATTTTAGGAACCTTTTAACCTACCTAGGAATACAAGGGTCTTTGAGAGGATGCAGAAAATTACCAGAATGATTCTAGCAATAGAGATTTTAGGTATACATTTTGATTGAATAATCCAGATTTTTGCCTTTGGAGGGAAGGAGACTGAACAGAGATTTAACTGTACAAAACTTTGGTGCAACATACAAGTTAGGAGCAGGAGTTGGCTATTTGGGCTTTTAATCCTGCTATGTCACTTAGCAAGATCATGGCTTATCTTAATGCAAACTCGCCTCCACCTTCCTACTGACACCCATTTACCTTTCACCCACTAATTTGCCAGGAATCTATTCACATTGATTCCTGATGAAGGGCTCCAGCCCGAAATGTCAATTTTCCTGCACCTCAGGTGCTGCCTGACCTGTTGTGCTTTTCCAGCAACACACTCTCAACTCTGATCTCCAGCATCTGCCTCCTTAGAATCTATCCACCTCTACCTTAAAAATATTCAAGGACTCTGCTTCCAGGATCTCTTCAGAAAGAGAATTCCAAACACTCATAACTTTTCATGAGGAAACAGAATTACCTCAACTCATCTTAAATGAGTGATACTCCACATTTTAAAAAGTGACCCCTACTTCTAATTCTCCCACAAGAAGGAACATCCTTTCTACAACCACCCTAACAAGTACACTCAGGGTCTTATGTTTCAATCTTACGCCTCTTAATTTCCTATTCTCTATTAGACAGCCAGTCTTCTGTCCATGCAAATATGTTACTGCCTATACCATGAGCCTTTGTTTTCCACAATAAACTTTGATGTGGCACTTTATCAAATTCCATCTGGACTTCTAATTACAATATATTAATCAGTTCTCCTTTATTGTCAATTGTTATTTCTTTATAGAGCTTCAATAATTTGGTTAAACAAATGAAGATTAAGGTTTTTGGTTGCAATTGTCACTGAACATCTTTTTCATTAACAACTGCTAGGTCATTAGAACTCACTGCTTAAAAGGGTGGATATTGTCTGAAGTAAACCTGTAAGGTTACAGGGATAGAGTAGGTGCGTGAGACTGACTGGAGAGCTGGACTGCGTGAGCTGAATGGTCCCTTACATGTTGTCAGTAACTCTTATGACTTCCACAAACTATATTTTCTTCCCCAGTTGTGCCATGTAAAATGTATGCATTTCTGTACATTACAGATTTTATTTTCATCCAGAATGCAATCAGAAATGATTTAATACAGATTCTTTTGTTTTAAATTTCACTACAGGATGTGGGCCACATGATTACTACCTGTACCAGTCTTCAATGCCCAATCCCAATTGCTGTTAAGGTGGTGGTAAGCTGCCTTCTTCAACCACTGCCGTCCACTTAGTAGATAGGTAAATAGATATACCCGCATCCTCTTCGGTGGGAGTGTCAAGATTATGACCCCGTCACACTGAAGGAATGGTGATATATTTCCAAGTCAAGATGGTGAAAACATAAATTTCTGCAGTGCGTCTTGTCCATGGTACACACTGCTGATATTGTGCATCGGTAGAAGAGAAAGTGGACGTTGTCAGTCAAGTGACGGTTTTAACTTGGATGGTGCGTCTTGCGTATTGTTGGAGCTTCACTCATCCAGGCAAATGGGGAGCATTCCATAAGATTCTGATGGAATACTCTCCACTTAGTTGGATGAGTGTAGCTCCAAAAGCACCAAAGATGCTTGACATGATTCATTTAACTTCCTAACATATTACTGTTATGTTTGAATTCTTTCTTTTGAGGTTGGTTGGGATTTGAGAAAGTCTCTTCCTTTCTCTCTATTCTTGAGGACAGCGAGTCTGATAATCAATTCTGAAGCTAACTGCAGCCGCATGGCCCTCTCAATGCAAACAGTTCTCTTGCCTGAATAAAACTATCACTGTCAGTGGATATTTTAACTAATAAGAGAGTGTGGCCAGAGCAAGCATAATATGATCAATCCCTCATAGTCCTTACATATCATTTTTTTTCAAACACAGGTCACACATCAGTCAGAGCATTGAGTACAGGAATTGAGTCATCACGTTACAGCTGTACCATGACATTGGTAAGGCCACGTTTGGACTACTGTCTGCAATTCTGGTTGCCCTGCTATAGGAAGGATGTTATGCATCCAGAAAGGTTTCAAAAAAGATTTCCAAGGATGTTACCGAGACTGGGGGATTTTAGTTATTGGGAAAGGCTGGATAGGTTGGAATGTTTTTTCACAGGAATGTAGGAGGCTGAGGGGTGACCATATAGAGGTTCATAAAATCATGAGGGGCATGGATAAAGTGAACAGCCAAGATCTTTTCCCAAGGATGGGGGTGTCCAAAATTAGGGGGTATAGATTTAAGATCAGAAGGGAACGATTTAAAAAAGACCTGACAGGCAATTGTTTCATGCAGAGGGTGGTGCCTATAAGGAACAAGCATATGTGGAAGTAGTAGAGGGAAGTACAATTACAACATTTGAAAGACAGATACATAGATAGGAAAGGTTTAGAGGGAAATGGGCTAAATTCAGGCAATTGGGACCAGTTCAGTTTCGGAAACCTGGTTGGCATGAACGTTGGGCCAAAGGGTCTGTTTCAGTGTTATATGACTCTGACTCGAGGTCACAGGGCTAGGCACACTGAAACTTGTAGCAATCCTACTTAGGCTGCCCTAGCTTGAATCAGAAAACTTAATTACAGTCCAAGCACTGAACCTAGAATTTCCATAGGCTGAGCCTTCACATTCACACTGAGGTCACAGTTACGCACTGATATACTGACTGATTTGAGAATGTACTTCTAAACTCCTTATCTATAATGGAAACTGCGTAATGGAAATGAGAAACAAAAGATGCTTCACAGACATTATTGGACCTTTAATTTACTGTTTAAAAAGATCTGTTGCTCATTTAATCAATAGAGTTTTTAATTGGATTCTGGCAAACATGAATCCTAGAATAACTTTAGCCATTTGTAATTGATCTTGACTTGAGACATGTTTAATGGCTATATTAAGATTTTAGTAAATGTCAAGGTGTGCCAACTTCCCTGGTTGAGGAAGTTTTAAAAATTTCTCATATATTTATCAAGATCTGTATTTGATCTCTCCTAGATCATCATTAAACTTGTCCTCAGGACACTTTGCAGATATTTAACATTCAAACTGGTGGACCAAAATATTGGAAAGAGAAGACAAGGGGGAAGTTTATTGTCTCACAAGATCAAGTTTTGTGAAATGAGTTATAACACTTCTGGGTGCTCCAGCTTCCTCCCACCGACTTCCTTCCACCATGCAGGTTAGGTGAATTGACTATGCTAAATTACCCATGCACTCAGGGTACTCAGGGGAAATGTAGAGTCATAGGGTAGGATAGGGGAATGGGTTTGGGTGGGTTGCTCTTCGGAGGGTCGGTGTGTACCTGTTGGGCCGAATGGCCTGTTTCCACACTGTAAGGATTCTATGATATTCTATAATATAAACACACCCTCAGCACAAGTGAGACTTGAACCAAAGCTTTCTGACCCAAAAGGTGTTTGGGGGGTGGAGGGGCACGGTGGAGGGAGTTATGGGAGGTATGTGGTGCTCCCCCACTGGGCCTCAAGAGCTCCAGATGTTAAGCTGATAAGTACAGGTACTACACTTGATTTTAGCCAAATAGATGAATCATGGGAAAATGTGAATATATGTTTAGAGAGCATTTAAACTATGTTGTGAAGACCGCAAGTATTCTATATCCTCCAACAGCTGCTCTGTGCAAAATGAAGATTTGATTTTCTTTTAAAAATGAAATGCAAGAAAATGCTGTTTGCTTTCTCAAAAAATACTTGGCCTTGGTGTTGTAGTGTAGGTTAATGGTGTTCTAATAGTGCAAAAATACTGTAGGATCTCCATGAATACAGGAAGCATATTTACATTATTATGCCACAGTATGACTTCTAAGGTAATCCACCAACCCCATCAGGAAAGATTAGTTGTCAGAAAGCTGGAGGCACTGGTTTTCCATTCAATTTAATGACTAAAATTTGTCATGAGCTCTGAGTACGGAAGCAGGAGAACTCAATTATCTTCACAAGAGTGATGCTAATTAGTTTGTGTTTTCTGATTTTATAGCAACACAAAGAGAAAGTATGATCACACCATCATCTCTATTTTTTGCAATTTGTTCTTGGGATATTGGTGACACTGGAAACGCAGTGTGATTGTTTATCTCTCGTTGGTCCAGGGCCTTCAGTTTCAGAATATTGTCTGGTACAGGAGCCACATGTGGACTGCTCTGGAGTAGAGGAGGAAGATTTCTTTCTGAAAGACATTAGTGAACTCAATGAATTTTGATGTCATTGTCATTTTCTGGTTACACCACGGATGTTAATTGATTGATTAAATTTAATTTCCCAGACAGCCAGGCTGAGATTTAGTCTCACATAATTTAAAAATCCTAGGCTGAGACTCCAGGCAGGAACAGATTACAGTTGTTTTAGACAAGTTGTGGAGTTTAAAAATTCCTCAACATGTGGAGAAATCCTGAAATGTGGATTCCCCACAGCTTCTTGACATACTTCTCTGTGTGAGGTAACATGCAGGAGCTATTCAGCTCATATAGGCTATTCAGCCCATCACAAATTCTACCTCATTCAGTGAGATCATGACTGATTTGACAACCAACTCATCTGCCTTTTCCCCCACACACTTGATTTCCTCACTGCATAAAAATCTATCGCAGCCTTGAATATACTTTGCGATCTAGCCTTTGACTTGGTTGGTGAGAGATTGCAGAATACTGTGTTAGAAAGAAATTTGGATGATTTCATGCATGGATCTTAAACATCAGCATGTAGGTTCAGCAAGTGATTAGCAAGGCACATGGAATATTGGCCTTTATTGCAAGTGGGATGGAGTATGAAAATAGGGACATCTAGCTAAAACTGTACAGGTCATTGGTGAGACCACACTTAGTGTACTGTGTATTATTTTAGTCACCTTAAATGAGGAAGCTTTTTTTAACTCAAACATGGGATGTGGGTGTCAGGTTGGTTTGCAGGTGCAGCAGGTAATTAAGAAGGCAAGTGGAATATTGTCCTTCATTGTTTGAGGATTTGAGCTGCAGCTGTGTAGGGTTCTGGTGAGACCTTTGTCTCCTTACTTGAGAAAGGATGTATTGGCACTGGGGGTGGGAGGGATGCAGTGGAGGTTCACAAGGTTGATTCCAGAATTGAGAATCTTTGCTTTTGAGGAGAGATTGAGTTGACTGGGACTATATTCATTGGAATTTTGAAGAATGAGGGGGGGATCTTATAGAAACATATAAGGTTATAACAGAAATAGATTAGGTAGAAGCAGGGAAGTTATTTCCTAGAACTAGTGATCATAGCCTCAATATAAGGGGGAGCAGATTTAGGACTGAATTGAGGAAGAACATCTTCACACAAAGAGTTATGAATCTGTGGAATTCCCTGCCCAGTAAAGCATTTGAAGCTACCTCATCAGATGTTTTTAAGGCAAAGATAGATAGATCTTTGAAATTTGTTCAAAGATAGATAGTTCAAAAGCATCTAAGGGTTATGGTGAGCAGGCGAGTAATGGGAGTTGAGTCCACAAAAAGATCAAGCATGATCTTATTGAATGGCAGAGCAGGCTGTATGGGCCAGATGGCCTACTCCTGCTTCTATTTCTTATGTTCTTATGAATACAAGGAAGCAGTCAGCATGTAGCACCCTCGAGACCCTGCAGGAAAAAGAAGGTGGATCCTGTTGGGCTGTTAAAGTTATTTGGCAGAAGGCCTCATCATCAGAATTTTCCAACAAGCAACAAGATATAGCTTGGCTGATGGTGAGAAGGGCACTATCTATGAGATCCTTCATTTGGAAAAGGCCTCAGTGTGCCACCGTACACTGCCCTCGACGTGGCTACTGGGGGTAGAGAAGATTCTGCCTTTGCAAAGGAAATCTGAGGAGAGAGATTCAGGATTTTTGTTGAGATTTATCCCGAACAGCTCAGTGACGCAGGACTCTGCTCTATCTCCCAGGGTGACAACCACAACAAACATTGACTGTGCCTGGGGGACCATCAACTCAGTGAAAGACCATCTTTCCCGAAACTAGTTGGTCTTCCAGGGCAAGGAGTTGATCTTATCTGAGTGTTGCAGACTGGCACATTCCAATGTCCAGGTCGATCTGCTGAGGTACGCAGTAAAACCTGGGGAACCTGTTGCCAAGACGCAGTGGGGAAAGACCACTATCTAAGGTCTTTCTGCTGAAGTTAATTGGAGGCCTGTTCACTTATTGAACTCTTTTGATGCCTCAAATATTTGTAAGTATAATCTTGTAAAAGTAAGAAATTACTTTCATTTGTTTTCTGGTTAGAGTGGAACTCCAATATTTGTTTGTTTCTCTATATGCTTCTGTACAGAACCAAACTGCTTTAGTGACTATAAAAAGATATTTTTATGAGCAAATTATATTTTTGAAACGAAAAATTGCCTCTCGTTACTTGCTCTTGAGAAAGTGGTGAGCTGCCTTCTTGAACTGCTGTAACCCATATCCCACAATGCAATTAGGGAGGGAATTGATTTGGAAGCAAGTCAGAGTAGATTCACAAAGCTGATTCCTGGGATGAGAGATTTGCTGCATAACGACAGGCTGAGCAGGTGGAACTTAACCCATTGGAGTTTGAGAAAAATTAGTTCATTTCTTTTTGTAACTTGTAAGATTCTGATAGCACTTAAGAAGGTAGATGCTGAGAGGATGTTTCACCTCACAGAGGGAGCTGGAACTACAAGGTTCAGTTTCAAAATAAGGGTTAAGTTCCACTTAAGGTAGAGCTGAGGAGATTATTGGGGGCACAGGGGGATGGATAGGGATTTGGAGATCTGGCCACAATCAGCTCAGCTGTGATGGTATTGAGTAGTGGAGCATACTTGGGAAGCCAAATGGCCTACTCTTCTTGATTATTATGTTATGATGATGACAAAGATGTTTAAGGCAGGTAAGAAGAACAATAACATTGCAGTTGATCTTTTTGATTTTGTTGTTTGGACTTTGTTCAGATTATATAATTAAATTCTTTGGTCTGTGAGTTGTCTCCACCTTAAAGAAAGTGCATTTTGGTAGTTCCAATGTCACTCTGAGTATATTAGTGCCACAGTAAAGAGCTGTTGATAATTTCACAGCAAACACATTAAATGAACAGAATAGTTTTCAGAAAAGTACCAAATTGATATGGAAAGTGGTATTGAATACTTAGTTTGCATAGAATGTACTCTTTGCCTGAGGGTTTAATTTTCTTTGTTGGAGTACAGGTTGTGTTATTTTAGAACCGTTGCAAATCTAGTTAAATTAAATTAGCTCATTCATTACAAATAGGAAAGTATTAGTCAATGCACTTTAAAGTAAATTACATCTGATGAACACAAATTGCTTGGTAAAATTATGAAATCTAGTCATGGATCATTGATTTATTGAAATTCTAAGCCACTAAAATATAAAGGACTAAAAAATCTCTAACATCAGGATTGAGACCCACAATTTGCAGTGTGCTCACATCTAGTCCCATTGAGTTAGACAGTATGTGATCTTTTTGTTGCTTTCTCAGTTACATGATTTTAATGTATGGCAGCACATGATCCATGTTGCTGACTACCTAGACCCAAAAGAGTATGGCAATCTGTGTGCTTGGCATGTATTTCACCCTCTTGCAGCTCCTATATGTAGTTGTTTTTATTGGAAGGAAGGTGCTTCTAACTGCTGTTTGCCATTTTCAAAATAAACCTTCATTCCTTGGATTTGGGCATCTCTTGCTGGATCAGTATTTGCTACCGATCCCCAAATGCGTCTTAATCTTAGTGGTTTGGAGTCAGGTTAAGACCATAAGACCATAAGACATAGGAGTGGAAGTAAGGCCATTCGGCCCATTGAGTCCACTCCGCCATTCACTCATGGCTGATGCGCATTTCAGCTCCACTTACCAGCGTTCTCCCCGTAGCCCTTAATTCCTCTAGACAACAAGAATCTATCAATCTCGGCCTTGAAGACATTTAGCGTCCTGGCTTCCACTGCACTCCGTGGCAATGAATTCCACAGGCCCACCACTCTCTGGCTGAAGAAATGTCTCCGCATTTCTGTTCTGAAATGACCCCCTCTAATTCTAAGGCTGTGTCCACGGGTCCTAGTCTCCTCGTCTAACGAAAACAATTTCCTAGCATCCACCTTTTCCAAGCCATGTATTATTTTGTACGTCTCTATTAAGTCTCCCCTTAATCTTCTAAACTCCAACGAATACAATCCCAGTACCCTCAGCCGTTCCTCATATGCTAGACCTGTCATTCCAGGGATCATCCGTGTGAATCTCCGCTGGACACGTTCCAGTGTCAGTATGTCCTTCCTGAGGTGTGGGGACCAAAACTGGACACAGTACTCCAAATGGGGCCTAACCAGAGCTTTATAAAGTCTTAGTAGTACATCTCTGCTTTTATATTCCAACCCTCTTGAGATAAGAGACAACATTGATTAGATTAGACTACTTTTTTAGATTAGATTAGATTACTTACAGTGTGGAAACAGGCCCTTCGGCCCAACAAGTCCACACTGCCCCGCCGAAGCGCAACCCACCCATACCCCTACATTTACCCCTTACGTAACACTACAGGCAATTTAGCATGGCCAATTCACCTGACCTGCACATCTTTGGACTGTGGGAGGAAACCGGAGCACCTGGAGGAAACCCACGCAGACACGGGGAGAACGTGCAAACTCCACACAGTTAGTCGCCTGAGGCGGGAATTGAACCCGGATCTCTGGCGCTGTGAGGCAGCAGTGCTAACCACTATGCCACCGTGCCGCTTTCTTAATCACAGACTCAACCTGCATGTTTACCTTTAGAGAATCCTCGACTAGCACTCCCAGATCCCTTTGTGCTTTGGCTTTATTAATTTTCTCACCATTTAGAAAGTAGTCCATGCTTTTATTCTTTTTGCCAAAGTGCAAGATCTCGCACTTGCTCACGTTAAATTCCATCAGCCATTTCCTGGACCACTCTCCCAACCTGTCTAGATCCTTCTGTAGCCTCCCCACTTCCTCAGTACTACCTGCCTGTCCACCTAACTTCGTATCATCGGCAAACTTCGCTAGAATGCCCCCGGTTCCCTCATCCAAATCATTAATATATAATGCGAACAGCTGTGGCCCCAGCACCGAACCCTGCGGGACACCGCTCGTCACCGGCTGCCATTCTGAAAAAGAACCTTTTATCCCAACTCTCTGCCTTCTGTTAGATAGCCAATCCTCAATCCATCCAGCAGCTTACCTCAAACACCATGGGCCCTCACCTTGCTCAGCAGCCTCCCGTGTGGCACCTTATCAAAGGCCTTTTGAAAGTCTAGATAGACCACATACACTGGGTTTCCCTGGTCTAACCTACTTGTTACCTCTTCAAAAAATTCCAACAGGTTTGTCAGGCATGACCTCCCTTTACTAAATCCATGTTGACTTGTTCTAATCAGACTCTGCTCTTCCAAGAATTTAGAAACCTCATCCTTAATGATGGATTCTAGAATTTTACCAACAACCGAGGTTAAGCTGATTGGCCTATAATTTTCCATCTTTTGCCTTGATCCTTTCTTGAACAAGGGGGTTACAACAGCCATCTTCCAATCATCCGGGACCTTTCCTAGCTCCAGTGACTCTTGAAAGATCTCAACCAATGCCTCTGCTATTTCCTCAGCCACCTCTCTCAGAACTCTAGCGTGTATCCCATCGGGGCCAGGAGATTTATCAATTTTAAGACTTTTTAACTTTTCTAGCACTATCTCTTTCGTAATGGCAACCATACTCAACTCAGCCCTGTGACACCCTTTAATTTTTGGGATATTACTCATGTCTTCCACTGTGAAAACTGACGCAAAGTACTTGTTAAGTTCTCCTGCTATTTCCTTATCTCCCATCACTAGGCTTCCTGCATCAGTTTGAAGTGGCCCAATGTCTACTTTTGCCTGTCGTTTGTTTCTTATGTACTGAAAGAAACTTTTACTATTATTTCTAATATTACTGGCTGGCCTACCTTCATATTTGATCCTCTCATTTCTTATTACACTCTTTGTTATCCTCTGTTTGCTTTTGTATCCTTCCCAATCTTCTGATTTCCCACTTTCTTAGCCACTTTATAGGATCTCTCTTTTTCTTTAATACATTTTCTGACTTCCTTTGTCAGCCAAGGTTGTCTAATCCCTCCCCGGTTAATCTTTCTTTTCTTGGGAATGAACCTCTGTACAGTTTCCTCAATTATACCTACAAACTCCTGTCATTTTTGCTCTACTGTCTTCCCGGTTAGCCTCTGCTTCCAGTCTATTTTAGTCAGTTCCTCTCTCATGCCCTCATAATTACCTTTATTCAACTGTAACACCATTACATCCGATTTTGCCCTCTCCCTTTCAAACTCCAGACTGAACTCTACCATATTATGGTCGCTACTTCCTAAGGGTTCCCTTACTTTAAGATCTTTTATAGAGTCTGGAAACAGTCACCTGAGGCAGGAATTGAACCCGGATCTCTGGCGCTGTGAGGCAGCAGTGCTAACCACTGTGCCACCAGGTTACTAGTGGTGTGCCACAAGGATCTGTTTTGGGACCACTGCTGTTTGTCATTTTTAGAAATGACTTAGATGCAGGCATAGGTGGATGGGTTAGTAAGTTTGCAGATGAAACGAAAGTTGATGGAATAGTAGACAGTGTGGAAGAATGTTGCAGGTTGCAGGAGAACTTGGATAAACTATGGGGCTGAGAGGTGGCAAATGGAGTTCATAGAACAATACAGCGCAGAACAGGCTCTTCAGCCCTCGGTGTTGTGCCGACCTGTGAACTAATCTAAGCCCATCCTCCTACACTACCCCATCATGATCCATGTGCTTATCCAAGGATTGTTCAAATCTCCCTAATGTGGCTGAGTTAACTAAATTGGCAGGCAGGGCATTCCACGCCCATACCACTTGCTGAGTAAAGAACCTGCCTCTGACATCTGTCATAAATCTATCACCCCTCAAATTGTAGCTATGCTCCATTGTACAAGCTGACATCATCATCCTAGGAAAAAGACATTCACCGTCTACCCTATCTAATCCTCTGATCATCTTGTATGTCTGAATCAATTCCCCTCTTCACTGCCTTCTCTCCAATGAGAACAAACCCAAGTCTCTCAGCCTTTCCTCATAACACCTTCCCTTCAGACCAGGCAACATCCTGGTAAATCACCTCAGACTGGGGGCAAGCAAGATATTTTGACTCTGAGATATGAATAATTTCAGCCAAGATTAATTGATGCATAGGAACATAGTAATCGACCATTCAGCCCTTCAAATCTGTTCGGTAAGATCATGACTGACTTGTGGTCTAACTCCAAATACCTGCCTTTGGCCCATATTCCTTCAGACCTTTGCTAAACAAAAATGTATCTATCTCAGATTTAAAATTAACAATTGATCCAGTACCCACTACCATTTGTGGAAGAGTTCCAAATAGCTACTACCCTTTTGTATATATGTCCTTCCCAACATCTCTCCTGGATGGTCTGGCTCTAATCCTCAAAATATGTCCCCAAGTTCCAGAATCCCTAACCAGTGGAAATAGTTTATATTTATCTGCCCTGTATTTTTTCTGTCAATATCCTGAAGAATTTGATCAGATCAGCCCTTAACTTTCTAAATTCTAGAGAACAGGTCGAGATGCTAGTGCCGGCAAGTGCTCACTGGATGCTGTATCTGAAATTAGAACAATGAATTGTTTTAAAATTATAAACTGGAATCAATTATGTTGAATTGCTGATTTGTGATGATGTCTGTGATGGTGCCGATTTGACTGAATCTTGAGTTGAAGTTCTCTAACTCAGTTTTATCATCCTTAAAAATAAAATAAGAATTATACCACAGAAAAACGCATTTCTGTGCCCAGAAATGTTTTCAAATGATAAACTGCAAGTTTGAATTCCATCTAAGGTTTGAAAATGTTAGGGGCATTTTCTTGTTTTGATATACAAACCTCCATTTGATCTTCTTAAAGTTAGTTCTTTTAATGTGGATGTCAGGAACTTCAGGGGAGGCTCTGGCCAATTGGTATTGTCGCTGAATAGTCATCAGCCAGCAGTCAGAGAACTGAGAGAGAAGCCCCGTTAATCATGTGGAGGAGACCCAACATAACAAGAGCCCGCTCTGTGATCCGAGTCCCTTGACTCCCACCAGCTGCTGACCAATCAGAGGCCAGCAGCTGCTTGCCACAGTGGTGTTGGTGCAGGCCTCAAGATGATGACAGAGCCCCGCCCAGAGGGGTATGAAGGCAGGATGTGATCATGTGGATGGGGGAAGTCACAGGGAACAGCAAAGTTGCTTTCAGCAGCCCCCACACCACAGTCTGTGTTACAAAATGTTTACAAATTGACTGATG
Source organism: Chiloscyllium punctatum (assembly GCF_047496795.1). Lineage (NCBI taxonomy): Eukaryota > Metazoa > Chordata > Chondrichthyes > Orectolobiformes > Hemiscylliidae > Chiloscyllium > Chiloscyllium punctatum. The sequence continues at coordinate 18,177,387 of NC_092743.1, forward strand.
TATGACCATTTAGACACCTCAACTGATCTCATCTGAATCTAAAAAGCTGTCCAGTTTATGTGGTGAGTAAAACAATTTGCAAATAAAAGGCATCATAACAATAATGGCCTTTATGGAATTTAGAATATTATGCAGTGATTCAGGCTTCTATTTACACAGTAATAATCTGACACAACACTCAAAGCTCACCAGCTAATTGTTATGAAAGGTTGTTTATTGAATGTACATTGAAACACTTAACTTTAGGCAACTCTGCTATGTTAATAGTACTACTACACAGTATTAGTGATGAGAATAATATAAACATTGTACCCATTTAATTGACATGTACTACGTGGGACCAGCCCAATCTAAGAAAAACATATTTTAATTGTGCTCAGCTTTTAAGGAGTTTCACTTGAACCACAGAATGCCAAATTTGTACCAAAGAGTCTGGTCATGGAAAGCCATGTGATTATGTTTGGTGTCAATTTATACAAATTCTTTAACTTATATATTGATCAAGGCACATGGATAGATTTATTTAGAACTGCAGCCAAGTTTCCCTTTTAGCTGATACTGTCATACAAAAAAAGTGATTAATTTGCAGCATCACCATAACAATGACTTAAATTGAAAATAAAATCTCAATTTTTACACAATTTAAACCAAAGGGTCAAAACATGTGATTATTCAGTAATGGACAGTATGATCGGTGATCACAGAGCCTTTAACCTGAAGCAATGAAAGAAGACATTGAGAGCAGTGGTTTAATAATTCTGAAACAAAATGGTTCAATAATTATGAAAATTGCTGGTTGACATGGGTGATCCGCGTTGCACAATTCAGGTACATTTTTCGCATGTTCGTGTCAAAAGGATTGTGGAATACAGAGGTATTGAAGCAATTGTTATTTTTGCTACACAGTGGAGTGACGGAATTCAGGTTTGTGTCAGTGTTTTCCTGCACAGCCAGTTCCCAAAAAGGCAGTCTTTACAAGAAGATGCTGAGCACAAGCCACTCCACAAAGAGTGAAAATACATGCGGAGTTACCCTATCCTATCTTTGTATTCTTCCTATGGCCCACAAGTGAACATTGTCACAGAAATCTCAAAAGACGGTACTCACTTACCTCCTGTGCAGGAGGGTGAACAGCACATTGGATAAAAAGAAATGAGAGTGGTGACCACATGGTATAAACTTCATTCGTAATATGACAAAGCCTTTAATGTGGCTGGTTTGTCCATTTGAATCTGCACTGGAATAAAACCAACATGCCTTACTGTGTATACAGGCACCAGGAAAGGAGCTAAGGAACAAATTACTGAAGATGAGGGAATCTGTACTGAACAAAAAAATGCTGGAAGTCATAGTGGGTTAGGGAGCATCCTAGACTTGAAATGTTAGTTGCTCTCTCTCCACAGATGCTGCCTGATGGACTGGGATTTCCAGCATTTTTTATACAGTTAAGAAAACAGCTGATTTTCTCAAGGGCAATTAGAGATGGCTAAGAAATGCTGACCCTGACAGTGATGAACAAATAACAAATTTGTTATTTGTTATTAAGCAACAAATAAAACAAATTAAATTGGGATGCATTCTGACCAGATTTTACAGTTGCAAAGAGGTGACCGTTCATTTAAATTGACTATTGGCACATTTTTATGCAAATACTTCAGAGCTAAATCTGTGTATGAAGCATGTAATTTCATAAAAAAAACTTTCAGTTCAAGATTGTCACTGTGTCCATGTTCATACAACGGAATTAAACTCCTAAAAGTTGGACAATGTCAGTGTTATTGGCATCTTGCAACTGTTCTGCATGTTTTCGTTTGAAAATATTTTAAAGAAATACTGATAGGTGCACACACAGCTCCAGGGTAATGAACCTGCCACTTCCCAGGAACAGCTATAAGCACAGTTAGTATGGTGAAAGGAGAAGGGCCACGTATGAATAGGCAAATACCTGGTGACCTTTCCCTGTGCACTATTAGGTGTCAACTCATTCATGCTGATACCTCGTAGTGCAACGCACTTCTCAAGGCAACCCTGATGCTTGAGGGTTCCAGAACCTTCTTCAACTTGGACAAATATTTGTGCACGTTATTTTGGTTATTTGGGTTGTAGGATCACGAGAAAAGCTAACATTTATTGAACAGGAGAAAGCAGGTTTTAAAGGGTCTGTTGAAGGAAGAGGCAGACGGACAAGCAGGCAGTGTGGTTTAGGGTGAGAATTTAGACAGGGAATTTCCCCTTGGTAAGCATTCCAGAATGAAAGGTCATGGTTTTGGCATAAAGGGCGGCAGATTTAAAACAGAGATGAGGAGAAATTACTTCTCTCAAAGGATTGCAAACCTAGAATTTACTGGAGTCATACAGCACGGAAACAGACCCTTCAGTCCAAATCATCCATGCTGACCTAGCTTCCCAAACTTAACTTGCCTGCATTTGGCCCATATCCCCGTAAACCCTTCCTGTTCATGTACCTATCTGGGACACTGAAAGAATTCAAGAAGGGGACGGACCAATTTTTAATTAGTCATGTGTTGAAAGATCATGGAGAGAGGGCAGGAAAGTGCAGTTGAGGCTGAAATGATTCAGCCAAGGTCATATTGAATGGCAGCCAGGATTGTCTGATCCTGACCCTAGTTCTCATGTTCATGTTTATCTATGAGCATTAATGATGCTGACAGCATTGAATGGTGAGCAATGAATTTTACAACAAGAACCTGAATTAAATTGCAATCCATAAAGCTAAAAGTGAAACATAGGAGCTTGAAACAGAAGAATATTTTCTCCAAGCCAAAGGAAAAAAGAAACTGAGGGACAATCCAATTCTAGAACCCTGATCACTAACTTTATTTGACTCTTAGATATAAAATATTCTCTATATTGCTTCATTCAGAAAATGCAGTTGTTTGAGAAATATTGTCAACCATAAAAGCCCCTGGAATTACTCAATTAAAGGATTTTGTTACCATAACAAAGATAAGAATGGCCTGACAGAGCTGTCCAATGTATTATCTAAGCTAATGCCAACTGATGAAAAGCCCTTTCTAATCGAGGATGGAAAAAATACACTCACCCTTCAAATAACACAATGGATACAGCACATTGTCTGAGTCTCAACAAGAGCAGTTGGTGCTGTTGTAAAACCCCTTACCAAAGGGGATGGATCAATATTAGAGGTAACATTGAGAGTTAAAGGACTATATTAATATAGGACGGTGATTTGATGTAAAAAGAAATGTGAGGTTAACAATTCTCATTTCTGTCTAAGTTTACCATAATATTAGGCATGTCCAGGTGGACAATCGACAATTTTTATTTCATGTAATAAAATATAAAAGATGCTTCATAGAAATGTTACTGAACTACCATTTCATACAGAACCAGATCAGAAGCTATTAGGGCAGATAACCAAAAAGCATGGTCATCAAGGTAGGTTTTAGAAAGGAGGGTGGAGACAGAGAGGTCTAGGAGAGATTTCAAAACAGAATGCCTTCGCAGCTTAAAGCTCAAGAGGTCATAAGGCATAGAGAATGGATACCTCAGACAGTTTAAGAGTTGGAGGAACTTAGAGATAAAGAAGAACAATAATCCAGTTGTTCACCTGTAAACTATGCGGACATGATAGATTACCATCTGGCTCCCCATTCATATATATTGAATGGCATGACCTGAGTCAGGGATACAAATCAAACTCACTACACAACGTTCAGGCTTGTTCTTTTCAGGCTGATTATCATTTTTATTGGCGTGATCAATCTTAAATTCTGCCAAACTGTTTTTCCAACTCTGAAAATCAACTCCTTAAACTTAAACGTTATTCCTTCTCAGTTTTTAGTTGTTGTTGGAGATGAAAACAAAAACTAAATTACTCTTTTCATATTTTCTCTCTATCCTTCTCCCTGTCTAACACTTCATTCAATTTTTCTTTTCTTTCCTTTCCTTCAATTTACTTTCTGAAATAACATCAAATCTCAAACTTGTACTCCCTGATCAGATTCTGAGTTGTCCATTAACAATTCTTCACCATGATTTGTTAAGCAGAAACACAACTATTTGCCCTATTCCTACAGATCCCAGATTCTCTGTAAGAAGTTTCATGCTGTTTCAACCTTTCAATTGCTCCAATTTGTCATGCCCTGGTTTGGGGTAATTAAGCTGGGAAGTTTGCAACAAGCCTAACAAGGATTGTTCCTGTGGCAGTTACAGTAAATTCTGCCCCTATAAAGCACATAATAAATTATGAGCAGCTGAGACCATGGAAATGAAACAAAGACTGTGAACAATGCAGAATGCGTACCCAGTTCAATATTGCAAAGTTTACCTGAATGATCTCTGAGACACAAATTGTTCATGGTCAGTGAAAAGACCAAAAGGCTATAAGCATTTGTATTTAACTGTACAGGTCATTAAAAATGCATTGAGTATGAAGCAATTTCAATTCATTTCCAATTGCACATGTCCATTACATGTAACCAATGAATTCTTGGACTTGGTGATGAGTGTCAATGAAAAGTTGGCTGAAGACAACAATACATTGATTAAGGACCTAGACTTGCAGAAGTTTAAGTACATTGACTGAAGCATGCCTTAGTTTATTGCATCTCCTCTGCCTCAGATACTGAAGTTAACTCGTTTGTATTCTTAACTAAGCTCTAGTAGTTTTTGCCGTATACAGGAGGACATTTTTTTATTCATTCATGGGATGTGGGCATCACTGGCTCGGTCACCATTTATTGCTCATCTCTGATTGCCCAGTGGGCTGCTAAGAGTCAATCACATTGCTGTGGTTCTGCAGCCAAATGTAGGCTGGACTAGGTAAAGATGGTCAGATTTCCTTCCCTTAAAAAAAAATGGATTTTTACAATATTGGCATGGTCACCATTTGCTGGCTTTTTACCTCAGATTTTTTTTTTAATTCAAATTTCATCATCTGCCATGGTAGGATTCGAATCTATGTTCCCAGATCATAACCCGATGCCAGCACCCCCTCGATCTTTTTGCTTTTTTTTCCTGAGGTCACCGATCCTTATTGGGCTGTCCAATCATCATTTTCATTAATAAACCTAGCCAATGAGTATTGATAAGCTATTCACCATTGGCAACATCACAGGTTTCTCTCACTCTTCCCTCAACCCACATCCAACCATTCGTACCACCACACTCCTTCCCCAGGAGCCACTGACCAGCGAACAAAAGTGAGATTCTTAATTAATCTTTTCACCCTGACTCAATACTTGGTGATGTCAACAGTCATACCTGTCAAGACCAGGTAACAATGCAAGCCAAAGATCAATCTGGGATTTCCTGCTCTTTGTAGCCCATTGGCACACAAAGGCAAGTCTTTTTCCCATCTAGCTCATGGACCTGGCAAAGGAACAGTTTTAACTTTTATATGACCACATGCCATAAATCTATTAAATGCACAGGTGTAAGGAACAGTGGAAAGTTTTCAACCTTTATAATGCTTCCTCGCCATTTCATAAGGTTTAGTTGTGCTTTTTTTTCCCATTTAAATCAGCCAGGACTAAATAAACAGACAATTTATTAATTTATAATTGGGACTATCATTACAGTTAAAGTGCTCACTAGTGGGCTATAGACATAAACTGGAACATATTGAAGAAATTTTATTTGCTCCTGGCTGCTGGTGATAAAGACTGGGAATGATAACGTGGATGGGAGTTCAGTCACTGTACTCAGAAGAGGACAAATAAAGGGCAAAAAAAACCCAGAAAAAGGATGGAGAAAAAAATAACAAAAATGATAATTGGCATTTCAATATTTTCATTCATAGTGCAGGAGGTCTCTCTGGGAATTCTAAAGTAACTTCCTGAAAGCAGGACATCATGTGCTAGAATGAAAGAATCAGCAGACCAACCACTGACCAATAACCTGGAGACTGCTAAATAATTCAAACAATAACACAAGAAAAAGGTTTTTGTTTTCTTTTCTTCCCTGCTTGCTATGACAATCTTGATTTAGCGCTGCTTGAGTTTGTTCTCCCGATACAACTGGCTGCTCAGCAGCAGCGCCTGCCCGATTGTACCTTGTGCCTTCCAACTTTGAAAGCTCCATTGTTATTGTGCTGAGAGGGATCCAAAGGTGGAATTTGTTGACCTGAAAGGAAAAAAAACATACAGGGCAGGAACATTAATGATCACTGGGCTCACTTGCAGAACAAACAAAAAACAATTCCCAGATTCTGGATTCACAGAATTGGCACATCAGTGATTCAAGTATTACAATATATTACAATATCATTACATGTCTTTTCTATTCACAGATCTTTCATATTCAACTAAGTTAGGCTTTAGTTTAACATGGGAAAGGCAGACAAAAATTTCAGTGCACTGATGAAATGCTTTGTGGCCTTGAACTCAAAGCAAGCGTTCTACCACTGAGCCAGACTCTGATAGGAGTTAGCAGCTGGTCACATCTGGTTTACTGTGAGGGCACTAGAGCTAGCACACTCAGTGTACACAGCCATATTGTCCACTGCTCATCACCTCATCCCATGTCTCTGCTAAAGGAGATGACTTGCATGTTGATGTTGACAAAAGCATCATGGAGGCACTGGCTATCATTTTTCAGAATGTTTGGATTGATGGTGGTGCCACAGGATTGCAGAATTATGCCCCTGTTCAAAACAAAAGTGTGTAAGGTTAAGCCCAGTAATTAAAAGACCTGTCAGCGTAACTTGAGTGGTGGAAAAACAATAATTTGGAACTAATTAATGAGCATGTGGGCAAATATAGTCTTAATTAAGGAAAGGCAACATGAGAAAATCATGGATAACTAACTTACCGGAGCTTTTTGATGAGGTAGTAAGGACGATTGATCAGGGCAATGTTGTTGACATGGAACATCACGGACATGGATTTGCAAGAGGCACCTAATTCAGTGCCACAGCTTATTGAGCAGAGTTACTGTTCATGGAATAAAGGGAACAGTAACAAAACTGGCTGAGTGATAGGAAACAGAGTGGTGGTTACTGGATAATTTTCAGGCTGGAGAATGATTCATGATGGAATTCCCCAGGACTTGTTATCGGGATCTTTCTCTTTTCTATCTACACGCATATTAATAGTCTGGATCTTAGTGTAGGGAATTCTCAGAAGCATTCCAAACTGTGAGGAGGACAGTGTACAACTTGCAAACGAATTGACAATTTGGTGAAGTGGTCAGAAACTCGGCAGATGAATTCAAATCGATAAGAAGTGTGAGGTGATACATCTTGGTAGAAAGAATATTCAGGGACAATATGAAATAAAGAGTCTTCCTCTACAGGGTGTGCAGGAGCAAAGAGACAACTGGGTGTCTAAGTGCATTTGTCATTCAAAGTGGCGTAACAGGTAAAGAGAGTAGTTAATAAAGCATACAGTATCCTAGAAACAGGAAGTGCCGGAGAAACTCAGCAGGTCTCACAGAGTGAAACAGAGTTAACAATCCAGTCAAATATGACTTCTTCAGAATTGGAAGAGATTGGAAAAATTGTGGGTTTTAAGCATTAGAAAAAGGGGAAGAGGAAGTGAAAGAAATGGTAAAGGTGCCTTCAATCAAAGGGCAAAGGTAGTGTTGATGGTCATAAGGAAGAGACACAGAGGAGTAAATGCAAATAGTACATGTTATAAACAGCAGAAAATAAGTCAACTCTGCCGAGAGTAAACTCGTGCTAATAAGACACGGGGATGTCATCAGATCATGAACTGTCATCCATTTAATAATTATTCTCACCCAAGGCCTCTCCCCCTCCCCCAGCAGTGCCTTGTTTGTATGATTTTATTAACAGCAGAATTGACCTATTTTCTGCTGAAAACAAAAACCGAAAGAACTGCGGATGTTGGAACATAAACAGAAATTGCTAGAAAATCTCTGTAGGTTTGGCAGCATCTGTGGAGAGAAATCAATAAATAATAGGTGGAGATAGAACCCAAAGAGTGAGAAAAACAGTAGGACAGACAAAAAAGTGGATAAAGACCAGCCTAAGAGAATGAATAACTGCTAATGGAGACTATTAGCTGCTGACAATTGTTTGTACATAGTAGGAGCCTGTGTGATGACATGGGCTACTGTCTGCTGAGTTTCTTCAGCACATACTGTTTATATTTTGAAATTTTGCATCTGTCATTCTTTGCTTTTATACAGTAGCTTAAGCTTTATTAAGACAGGCATATAGTACAAAAGCAAGGAGGTTCTGCTGAAATTGTTTGACATCAGTTAGACTTCAGCTGAAAGTCACTGCAGTTTTGAGAGGTACACTTCAAGAAGGATGTCAACACTTTGAAGGGAGTGCAGAAGAGAATGAGAATGGTGTGAAATTTCAGTTATGAAGATAGATTGGAGATGTTAACACTGTTTTCCTTCGAGGAGAGACGGTCAAGAAGAGATATAATAAGAATTTTCAAAATTGTGAGGGCTCTGGAAAGAGTAGGCAGGAGGAAATTAGTCCAACATGTGAAAGGATTGAGAACAAAAAGGCGACAGATTTGAAGTAATTCGCAAAAGATTCAAATACGATGAGTGAAAGACGTTTTTCACACAGCAAGAAGTTACTGTCTGGAATGCACTGCCTGGGAGTGTGGTGAAAGCATTCAAGAGGGCATTCGGTAATTATTTGAATAAATCTAATGTACAGGTTTTTTTGGGAAATTACAGGAGATTGACATGATGTTATTTTAAGCAGGAATTGGATATAGCACTGGAGACTGAAGGGATCAATGGATATGGGAGAAAAGCAGAATACTGAGTTGGATGATTGGCTATTATCTTATTGAATGGTACAGTAGGCTTGAAGGGCCAAATGGCCTACTTTTGCTCCTATTTTCTAGATATCTAATGCTTATTTGGAGAGCTGGTGCAAACAGGATGGGCTGAATAACCTCCTTCGACACCATTATAATTCTGTGATTCTATAACTTGGGATAAAATTAGTCTTGGCTCTGAATGCATGCCTGATCAAACAGCCAACGGAAACTTTACTGACTCTTCAAATGCTGTTCACTGAAGCACGACTTGGAGTAGAAGTTGGCTGAGAAAATCTCCTCAGAGCACAATGCAGTGCTGTGCTCTTTCAGAGCTTAATGGTCTCCTTACAGAAATTAATAATCAGCACAGCTCGCTCTTCAGTTCTCCCCTATGTGTAAGCTTGTACTCTATGGAGTGAAATTACGCATCTGGCCTGCATTGCAGTGAAGTCTGCAGTGTGTTCGACTGCCAGGTGATTCCCTTAGCCTGCATCCTTTTCTCTCCACAGTGCAGCTAACTGTTGTTGGAGAATCCAGTAGAAGAGAGAGTGTTTTCATCCACGGAGTTGAAAATTGAACCTGATAAAATCATCCCTGTATGTAAAGCAAATCTTTCACCTCTGAATGTTCAAGTGCATTTTAGAAGAAACATAAAGGGATTTAAAATCATTGCTGTGATAAGGGTAGCAATCATGAGATTCAAAAGGCTGTAAGCCTACTAAACAAAGTCCTATGTTATAATTCTGATGCTGTGTAAAATGAATGGTGCAAACTCATCCCGTTTCACCTCTACATCTTTTTTTTTACATAAAGCTTTAATTAATCTCCTCAATCATGAATAGTCAACAACCATAAGCCATATTCCCATTTTCCTTTGCAACAAAACCCCCAAACAAATGTTCATTACTTCCCTTAGGATGTCAGAATTAACATTCAGATATAAATATTGAGAACAAGCCAACCCAGTCAAATTTTGTCTCTGATTAAATGTACGACTGTACTGTGAATGAATGATGTTTAATTCTGTCCCTACCATATCCCTCAAATGCTGATAGCTGGTCAGATGGTGCCTATTCTATGTCATACATCATAGAAAATTGAAACAAGGCGCATCTATCCCACTGTCTCAAATAACAGGAATCTTGACAGACTGAATCTGTTCTCGACAGTACTAAGGAAAATAATAAATTCATATTGACAGCACTTTCACCATGCTTCCTACAAGCAGCATTTTTTTTTAAACCATATTACTGCCTCCATTCAGCCAATCTTTCTGCACTCTTTCCACATTATACTATCAGCTCAAATGTCCACAATGATAAAAGTGCCTTAACCAAAATGACAGCAGAACCCCAGTCGCAGGAATTCCACCCTAGAGCCCAGCATCCACTATTTCACCTATAGGAGGTGAAACAGGGAAAAATCATAGTTTTCAAATATAAAAGTGCTCCAGAGCAAAAGCCTTCAAATAGATGCCACTTTATTGAGGTGCATGTCTGTAACTCGTGGACTTTAGGCACATGAGCAAAATAGCTAAAAGTCCCATTTGGAATGGTCCAGATACTCATCTGGGGAGAGGTTAAGCACCTCTTTGTGATTGTTAAAAGCAAACATGAAATGTAGGTAACACATGTTTGAACTCAAAAGAACTATCAGAGTTCCTAAGTTCAAAATCTCTTAAGTTTTATTTAAAAAGAAAAATGAAGTTGAAAAAAATCCTTGCCATTTCACTCGCTGTTTATTGATATAATGCACAAAGTTAACATGACATAGTTAGCTTGTGGAATCAGTCCTGCAGCACTGTCATTTTCACTGTGGTAGATCTAGAAGTTCACAGTTTGATTGACAGCTTCAAGTGGTTAGCTCAGTTGGCTGGACAGCTGGTTTGCATTACAGAATGATGCCAACTGTGTGGGTTCAATTCTGAGGTTACCATGAAGACTCTCCTTCTCAACCTCCACCCTTGCTTAAAGTTAAACCACCACCAGTAATCTTTCTCTAATAAGAAACCAGCTCGATGATCAGCTGAAGACTATGGCAACTTTACCTTGTCCTTTTACATTTACTCAGGATAGTGGTCATTGCTATCAATACCGGAATTATTTTCAGCTATGGATTTATTAATTGAAATTTAAATTCCACAATCTGTCATGTGAAATCCCGCCTCAGGCGACTGACTGTGTGGAGTTTGCACGTTCTCCCCGTGTCTGCGTGGGTTTCCTCCGGGTGCTCCGGTTTCCTCCCACAGACACAAAGATGTGCAGGTCAGGTGAATTGGCCATGCTAAATTGCCCGTAGTGTTAGGTAAGGGGTAAATGTAGGGGTATGGGTGGGTTGCGCTTCGGCGGGTCGGTGTGGACTTGTTGGGCCGAAGGGCCTGTTTCCACACTGTAATGTAATCTAATCTAATCTAGAAGTAATCTAATGATGAGAATTGAACCCATTTCCTCAAAGCAATGGCTTTAACCTCTGGATTACTAACCCATTGCCTTTACTGGTGTGCCACCATCTTTCACAAAACCGTGGAAATACAGAAGTTGCTGTCCTAGATATCCTCCTCCAGTAGAAGCTGCATGGAGACTTATATTTGAAAAGCATGAGTTGCACAGAACTCACTCACTAAAGATCTACAAAGCCCATCAGAAAGAGTAAGCCATTTGTCAATACCTTTATGACTACATTTTTAAACACTATGCAAACTCTTGCTTACTGAGAAAGAAGCATTCTTAGAAAATGTACATGTGTAAAGCGTCATTCTGACAAATTGTTATTATTGTTGGAGATTTTTAAAAATTTAACATGTAATTTTTGAAAATCTTGATTCATCTTTTTTACCATCCTTGTAATCAATGATTTCTTTCCCTATCCATGGTTCATTTTCTCTGCCAGATTGGAGATTGCATTCGGTATTTTACTTCACATTCACTGGTTCTGATATGCACATCACTTCAGCAATTCTTCAATCCAGTTGGCAGTGAAGATACACAGTTGCTTTCCCAATTGAGAGAAAGGAATTTTGAGCTCAGGAATTTTGCTTCACCAATTTGCACCAGGTTCTACCAGCCCATGTCAAGCCTTTGGGCAAGTTCAAATGTCATTTTCAGTGCCAAGAGCACATTCCAGCACATCAGCCCCTTGCTAGCATACAAGTCTACTAATACAGGGCACTCCCTGCAGAATCTATATGTGATAGCATTATTCCTGTGTAAACTTTATTGTAAGTGAGGATGGACTAGTCACTGCAAAGGCATCACAGCAGAGCTTAATTCTGTTCTCATCTTACTTTCATAGACCTGAGCGGGATCCCGATCAGGACTGAGAAAATCAACTGAATTTTTTACCTCCTCAATCCCAAAAAAATACAGAGGGTCACTATAATGTTATTTTTCATTCTCTGGTGAAATTAGGAGTGTCAGCTGACACAGTAGTGTATAATATTGAATTACACAAAGGCTTCTTAGTTTTTCTGTCAACGGTGTTTAAAATGTTTCATCCATGCCTTAATTACATACGTGCTACAACGTAAAGGTGCATTCTTCACTGATATCAACTGAGAGACAGAAGGAGAGACTGCTCCCAGGAGGACTAGTTCTACCACAGAACACACCAGATGACCTCCTTCTTTAAAGACTGCAATTTCCCCTCCTACGTGGTTAATGTTGCTCTCCAGCACATCTCATCCACTTCCTGTACCTTCGCCCTCGAACCCCACCCCTCCAACCACAACAAAGACAGAACCCACCCCCCACCCCCCCAACCCTCCAGCATCCCCCCGGTTCTCACCTTCCACTCCACCAACCTCCATATACATCACATCATCCTTCACCATTTCCGCCACCCACCAAATGGATCCTATCACAAGGGATATGTTTTCTTCCCAACCCCTATCTGCTTACTGTAAAGACCATTCCTTCTGCGACTCCCTCGTCAAGTCCACCCCCCCCCAACAACTCACCCTTCCCTCCAGGCACCTTCCCCTGCATCCGTAGGAATTGCAAAATCTGCACCCACACCTCCCCCTTCGCATCCACCCAAGGCCGCAAAGGAGCCTTCCACATCCATTAAAGTTTCACCTGCACTTTTACACATGTCATTTACTGTATCCATTGCTCCCGATGGGGTCTCCTTGACATTGAGGAGACAGGACATCTACTTGCAGAGCACTTCAGAGAACATCTCTGGGACATCTGCACCAACCAACCCCCACAGCGTTGTGGTCGAACACTTCAACTCCCCCTCACACTCCACCAAGGACATGTAGGTCCTGGGCCTCCTCCATTGCCACTCCCTAACCACCCGACGGAAGAGTGCCTCATCTTCTGCCTACGGACCCTCCAAGCCCACGCATCAATGTGGATTTCACCAATTTCCTCATTTCCCCTCTCCCCACCTTATCCCAGTTCTAACCTTCCTACTCAGCACTGCCCTCATGACCTGCCTATCTTCCATCCTACCTATCCACTCCACCCTCCCCTCCAACCTGTCACCATTGCCCCCACCTCCATCTACCTATTGCACTCTTAACTACCTTGCCCCAGCCTCACCCACCCATCGATTTTCCTGCTCCTCAGTGCTTTTCCAGCACCACACTCTCAACTCTAATCTCCAGCATCTGCAGTCCTCACTTTCACCTCAATTGAGGGACAGTTGAAGGTTTTCTTTTCATCATTACTTGTAATCTGTTTTCATGTTTGCAATTAAACAAACTCAGCAGCATGGAATGAAGTTCATGGGAGGGTCGGCAAACAATTTAATCCATCAACCAAGCCTGTTGGATTGTGCAAACTGTACAGCGGCCTTCCAATGTTCATTGCCTGGGGATGACTGCTTTTTATTAGCAAAGGTTGAACACAGGTCAACTGGTCAAACTGCAAAAAAATAACCTTCACCTGGCTGATAACAGAAAGGCAAATTCAACACAACTGATGAAATAATAATTTCACTGCACAGCAACTGCCATGACTACTAAAATCATACTAGAAATTACTATTCAAAACTATTTAAAGTTTACAGACAAGTAACAGAGTTGTGATAAAAAGGAGCTTTCAATTCCATCCATATGTATGTTGAATGTAGTTCAGCCACGGTTTGCCTGACTAATATCTAGAAAGAGCAGGCTGTCCCAAGAGCAGAGGTTGTATAGCCTAGGCCTCAATCTGCTGGAGCCCAGCAGAGTAAGAGAGACATATTGGTTGGAACATATAATATCCTGAGAGTTAGATATACAGAGGTTGTTCCCTCTTACGGGAGAATCTGGAAGTAAAAGTCACTATTTCAAAGTCAGAAGTCACCTACTGAAAACAGAGATGAGGTGAATTCTCTTCTCTCAGAGGGTCATGAGTCATAGAGTCATAGATGTACAGCATGGGAACAGATCTTCCGGTCCAACCCGTCCATGCTGACCAGTTACCCCAACCCAATCTAATCCCACCTGCCAGAACCCGGCCTATATCCCTCCAAACCCTTCCTATTCATATACCCATCCAAAAGCCTCTTAAATGTTGCAATTGTACCAGACTCCACCACTTCATCTGGCAGCTCATTCCATACACATACCACCCTCTACGTGAAAAAGTTGCTCCTTAGATCTCTTTTATAACTTTCCCCTCTCACCCTAAACTTCTGCCCTTTAGTTCTGGACTCCCCCACCCCAGGAAAAAGACTGTCTATTTACCCGATCCATGCCCCTCATAATTTTGTAAACCTCTATAAGGTCACCCCTCAGCCTCCGACGCTCCAGGGAAAACAGCCCCAGCCTGTTCAGCCTCTCCCTATAGCTGAAATCCTCCAATCTTGGCAACATCCTTGTAAATCTTTTCTGAACCCTTTCAAGTTTCACAACATCTTTCCAAAAGGAAGGAGACCAGAATTGCATGCGATATTCCAACAGTGGCCTCACCAATGTCCTGAACAGCCACAACATGACCTCCCAACTCCTGTACTCAATATCCTGACCGATAAAAGAAAGCACACCAAACGCCTTCTTCACTATCCTATTAACCTGTGACTCCACTTTCAAGGAGAAATGAACCTACACTCCAAGGTCTCTTTGTTCAGCAACACTTACTTGGACCTTACGATTAAGTGTGCAAGTCTTTGGAACTCTCTTCCTGAAAGGGTAATGGAATTAGAGTCCTTTTTATAAGGCAAAGACAGATGGATTCTTGTTAATCAAATGGGGAAAAGGTTATCATGGTAGATTTGAGAATCAGATAACTTTATTAGATTGTGCAACAGGCTCGAGGGGGCATATTACCTACACCTGCTCCTTGTTTGTATGCTTGTATCTACAAGGCACAAGTCTGGAATGCTCTTCACTTGAATGCAGCGCCAATAAACTCACATCATTCAGGAGAAAGCTGCCCACATGATTGGCATTCTATCCATCACCATCATTCCTTTCACCAATGATATCCAGTAGCAGTATGCACCACCTACAAGATATACTGTAGGAACTCACCCAGGATCCTTCAACAGCACCTTCTAAACCTGTGACCTTTAGAATGACGCGGGCAGTGGATACGTAGAAGCACCATCCCCAGGGAGTTACCCTCCAGGCCACACACCATCCTGACTTGGAATCTTATCACTGCTCCTTCACCGTTGCTGGGTCCCAATCCTGGGAAATGGCTCGTGACCACCCAAGGCAATTAGGGATGGATAATAAAGCCTGGCCTCACCAGCAATATGCCCCATCCCAAGAGCAAATGAAAAAAAGCTGACTCCCAGGAATTCAGCCAACAACTTGAGACACCAATTTATACTCACCAACATGCACACGCACCGCAGGCAACCAGTGGCTGAAGATATTCTGGCACTTCAAGATTTTTTAAAGAAAATTCAGTCATTCTTTGTACGGTCTTAAGCAAGTCAACATTTACCTTGCCCTTGAGAAGGTGAAACACTGCAGTCTGTACAGTCTCAGTGCTCCTGCACCTGTGGTTCACTTGGTGGTGCCATTGTGTTTGAGTCAGAAGGTCATGGGCTCTATGTGGAAGGATTTTAGGCCCCCGGAGCAAATGTATGATGATGTCAGAGAGCTAGCTCCACTGTGTATAAATAGCACAGTGATGGGAGTAGTTAATTGGAAGCAAAGGGTGAAGGACACATGGATAATGACCTTTTAATAATGAATTACTGAATTCATTTTTAATCTGTAATAAACTGAGTTCTAAAGAATCCAATAAATAAAGACAGTTCTTGAATTTGCCCTCCACCAGTCTGTCTTGAACCCAAACTCTTAGGTACTCACATAAAACACAGGGCAAAGGAGGTCCAAGTGCCCCTTTCAGAATGGAACACAACAATCTAGTGTGGTGCAAAGACAGCATTAGACACCTGAAGGTGCAGCCTATCAAATGACATATTAAGCCAAATCATGATGTATAAGTCATTCTGGTAAACAAAATGTCTTAATTTTTCGAACTAAAGGATCAGGCTTTTGCATTTAGTCAATATAAATGTTCAGCCCCATGACAATGGCATACTTCCTTTAGCAATCAGCCTGTTCGCATCACAAATGCATGTTTTACTGGCCAGATGTTTAGAACTGGATACAGGAAACCAAGCAGACACCATGGGCCATGTTGTGAAGATAAAGCAGCGTTTAAGACACACCTACTCTTTGCATTCGATACTGATGACATTTCAAAATGGCGACCACTTATATCTGAACCCCAGTTAAGTTTAATCATCGGTATATAAGTCGATCATGTTTATGGAGAGATTTCAGCTTTCAGTGGTTGACTTATAAAACAAGATCTGTACAATTTCAAAAGAAAAACAGGGAAATTATCCCTGGTCTTCTGACCAACATGTATCCCTCAAGCAATATCACAGAAACAGATTTTCTGATGTTTGTCACTTCACTGCACGTCGATTAATATTTTTAAAATTCATTCACGGAAAATAGGCACCACTGGCTGGGCCAGGACTTTTGCACATCCCTTGTTGTCCTTGTGTAGGTGATGGTGAGCTGCCTTTTCGAAGTTCTGCAATCTGTGTACTGTAGTTAGACCCCACAATGCCATCAGTGAGGAGGAGTTTTAGGATTTTGACCCAGTGACACTGGAGGAACAGTGATCTGTTTCCAAGTCAGGATGGTGAGTGGCTTGGAGGGGAACTTACAAGTGGTGGTGTTCCCCATGTATTTGCTGCCCTGGTTCTTCTGGATGGAAATGATCATAGGTTTGGAAAGTGCAGTCTGAAAAGCATTTGTGAATTTCTACAATGCATCTTATTGATAGTACACACTGCTGTTACAACCCAGGAACTGCGTTACAGGGTAGGTGGTAGAGGGAGTGAATGTTTGTCAATATGTTGCCAATCAAGTGAGCTGTTTTGTCCTGGTCAAGTGTCAAGTTTCTTGAGGAAGGAGTATTCCATCACACTCCTGACTTGTGTCTTGTAGATGGTGGACAGACTTTGGAGAGTTAGGAAGTGTTACTCGCTGCAGGATTCCTAGCATCTGACTTGCTTTTGTAGCCACAGTACTTACATGGCAAGTTCAGTTTCGTTTCTATCACCAGGATGCTGATCGTGGAGTTTTCATTGAACGTTAAGAGGTGATTGTGTTGTGTCTGACTTGTTGGAGAGGGTACAAATGTTTCCTGACACTTGTCAGTGCAAGCCTGGATATTGTTCACTTGTTATTGCATTTGAATTGCATAGAATTATAGAATCCCCACAGTGTGATTCGGCTTGAAAAGGCTGCACCAACCCTTGGGAGATGCATTGGACTCAGACTTACCCTATCCCTGTTACTCCATATTTCCCATAGATAATCCTCCTAGCCTGCACATCCCTGAGCACTACAGGGCAATTTAGCATAGCCAATCCACCCAACTTGCACATCTTTGGACTGTGGGAGGAAACCAGAGCACCCGGAGGAAACCTACATGGGGAGAACTCTGCATAGTCAGTCACTAGAAGCTGGAATTAAATCTGGGTTCCTGGCACTGTGAGGCAGCAGTGCTAACCACTGTGCTGCTCATGGACTACTGTAGGAACCACAAATGGGTCAGAATATTGTGCAATCATCAGTGAGCATCCCCACTTCTGACCTTATGATGGAGGGAAGATCATTGGTGAAGCAGTTGAAGATGGTTGGGCCTGGGACATTACACTAAGGAGCTCCTGCAGAGATGGCTTGGAGCTGAGATGACCGACCTCCAACAATCACATCATCTTATGTGCCAGATATGACAGCTGCATTTACAAGAGACTGCATTTCCAAAGTCATCGTCTGTAAACCCTTGTGTTGATACTGATTCTCTCTTGCAGATGGTTGGATGGAAATGAGATGCTGGTGTTGGTTGGAGGTTGGTAGTAGATGGCTTGTGAGTCTTATCTTAGTCTTCCACGCTTTCTCACATGAGGACATCAGGCAGAGGTGGGAGCAGAGACTGCTCTCTGTAGTTACGATATGTTTTCTCTCTATGAGCAGGCTCCCTGGCCTAACACTGAGTTTAAACTGGACATTGTGGTGCCACTTGCTGCTGTGAGATGGCCACCGTCTCTGTATGAGACAGGTCTAACTTGGATGATGGTTAAAGTACATTATTGATAGTAATGCACTTTGGAAGAAGAAATCTGAGTGCAACTGCAAAACATTTCTGATGAGACCACATCTGGAGTACCATGAGCAACTCTGGTCCTCTTATTTAAGGAAATATTTCATTGGAGGCAGTTCAGCAAAGGTTCACTAGGATGATCCTCAATATGCAGGGATTGTCTTATGAGCAAAGGCTAAACAGGTTGGGACTCATTGGGATTTAAAAGAGTGAATTCTTAAGAGGCTTGACAGGGTAAATGTTGAGAAGAGGTTTCCCCTCACTGGAGAGTCTGAAACCAAAGACATCGTCTCAAAATTAAGGTGTGCCAATTTAAGACGAAGGTGAGAAGGAATTTCTTCTGTCAGAGGGTTGGGAGTCTTTGGAGAATCCTTGCTACAGAGAGCTGTGGGGACAGAGTGTTTGTTTTTATTTAAGGCTGAGAAAGCTACATTTCTTCATCAGTAGAGGAAAAGTGCAGGAAGGTGAATATGAGGACTATTGCTTTGGTCATGATCGTATTGAATGGTGGAGTAGGCTCCTTATCAACTGGGTCCTAGTCAGTGGCAAGCTTCTTGACTGTTGTTGGAGCTGCAGTCTTCCTACTCCTGTTCTTGTTCCTGACGGTCTGATGGGATGTCCTGAGATCATGAAAGATGTCAAATCAGTGCAAACCTTTCTCTCACAGAATTATTCAGACTCTTCTGTTCTGAAGAAGTCAGTGGACCCAAAACCTTAACTCTGTTTTCTCTTCACATATACTGCCAGGCCTGCTGAGTTTTTCCAACAATCTGTATTTTGGTCTTGAATTTCCAGCATCTGCAGTTCTTTGTTTTGTTTTGAGTGAATAGGTATTTGGTCCAAATAAAAATTGCTGGATAAGCTCAGCAAGTCTAAAGGAACTGTGGAAAGAAATCAGAGTTAACATTTCGGATCAAGTGACCATCCCTCAGAACTGTTCTTCAGCTGAGCTTTTCCAGCAATTTCTGTTTTTGTCAGGAATTTGGACTAAGTAATAGTGAAGGAACAGCATTATATTTCCCAGTCAGGATGACTTAAACGCAACTGTTCGAAACTGCTGAGTTATGTTTCATGCTTTTTGACATCAGCTTCCTTCAGATAATTTCTAGGATTTTTTTTTGCCTGTGAAGGATCCTAATTTGTATTTACTTGTGGCTGATTATTTTGGATTTCAGCAATTCATCATTTATTTGGCCCATCTTTCTGGTAGAAAATAAACAATGAAAGACTGACTATCTTATAGCATACTTGATTTTTCTTCCAAAAGCATTCAGAGAGCTTTCTGTGACTTGGCGCACTTCCCAGGATCAGCGTGCAGCTGTGATTGGACCGAACATTATTCCTTTGCTATATTCCATCCTGACCTTTTGTTCGTAAAGCCATCCATCTTTCCAATAGCTCACCACCTCCACTCTGAATAGGATTATTTTCAGGCACTTTGACCTTTTGAAACGAATCCAGTCTTTCTCTCATTTTGTAGTTCCAGTAAAAAATACCACCTGCTGCCGATACATTCTTCAGTCAGAAATAGATAGTTGCTCAATTTAATCGAATAACACCCAGACCTGCTGCCCCAAACACACACGCTAATGGATATCGCACACAATAGATCTGCATGTAGGCAAGGACCAAATGAGTGGACATGGCGCTGTCACGAAACTCAAATCACCTATTCCCAAACTTCATCCAAATTAATAAAAGTACAGTTTTGGACTTGATGCCCCTAAAACCTCCAAAAGAAAGCTGACATTAGATTCAGGGAAGAGATAGCTGTTAAACTGACTCGGATTGAAAGAAGGCAGTCCTGAACCTGTCAAAAAATGTGACACTGGAAAAGCACAGCAGGTCAGGCAGCATCCGAGGAGCAGGAGACGACATTTCAGGCATAAGCCCTTCATCAGGAATGAAGGGCACATTCCTAATGAAGGGCTTATGCCTGAAACACCAACTTTCCTGATCTCAGATGCTGCCTGACCTGCTGTGCTTTCCAGCGCCACACTTTTTGATTCTGAATTCCAGCATCTGCAGTCCTCACTTTCTCCTAGACCAGATGCTGTAGCTATCACAGAGTGCTTTAGGTTTAATGGAGCATCAGCTGCTTTCCTGCCCATCAATCATGTCCATGTTCCTAACCTAGCAACTTATGAAAGGGGTGCTGTTACTTTTTGGCATTTTTAAAATGTTAGATAAGTTTTTTTTAATATTTACAAATTGTTGGGCAACATCAGACTTCCCATCGTCACTTCATGTGGAAAATCAATGGAAAACTCAGAGAACTAAGGCCAGTTCCTCCAGTTTTCCTCACAATCCTTCACCCAAGCTACAATAGGAAATCTGAACAAGCGTTTCAATGGAATGTACAGGCAGGTACACAAAATCTTCATTTAAGACTAACTGAGTTAATGTTGATTCACTTCACTTGCAGAGCGATGGTGGTATACAGCTACCTTCCCAGCAGTTGAGTTGGGTTCAATTCCTGGCCATCAAATTGTTGCACTTTTAGGCAGCACAGTGGCTCAGTGGTTAACACTGCTGCCTCAACCAACAGGGACCCAGGCTCGATTCCAGCCTCGGGCGACTGTCTGTGTGGAGTTCGTACATTCTCCATGTGTCTATGTGGCCTTCCTCTGGGTCTCCGGTTTGCTCCCACAATCCAAAGATGTGCAGGTCAGGTGAATTGGCCATGCTAAATTGCCCATAATGTTAGGTGCATTCGTCAGGGGTAAATGTAGGGGAATGTTCCTGGGTGGGTTACTCTTCGGAGGGTCAGTGTGGACTTGTAAGGCCAAATGGCCTGTTTCCACACTGTAGTTAATCTAACCTATTCTAATATCATTAATAAAATAGTAACTATATATTTGTTTAATGTGAGAGTTTCAGCTTAACATTGTTTACTATGTATTTCTTGCCTTAGCTCAAGTCTGAAGTGATATGTTACCATGCCGTGTTGTGGTGTGATCTGCCACTATTCATTTCATTGTTAGCTCCCGTAACATAAGAATGTGGGTCACATGGTAGTGAAGAAGACAAAAAAACCTTTATAACAGTACTGGAAATCTACATATGTACATTACAATCACAGACATGTGCCTGTCTGGGCTCAAGCTAATCTATCAGTACACTTCCTCAGCATGTCATATTGCAAGAGGATAGAGTTCAGTGAGATGGAGACCGAGGGCTTTATATCATTCAGTCACAGGCATGATATGGTGGTGACGTCATGACCATTTCTCTTAAAGGTATGTCGCACATCTGCTGTGAGACATCACCCAACAAAACCATTTCCTCCAGCACTCAGCACCCTCCATTGCCATTTCTCTGGTTCCTTTCCCAGTCCTCAGTTGCTCCACCAAACCCCTAACACCTTTGCCACCCCACCCCTGTTACTATCCACTGTTCTTACCTCTAAAGTATCTGATGTCAGCTTCCCCGTTGGTTGCCATGCTTAACTTGAACTGAAACCCTGATCTCCACTGAGTGGCTGATGTTAGTTGGTGCAGGCAGTTTTTCCCGCACTAACCCATCTCCGCCATCAGATGGAGCATGATCAGATAAAGGTAAAATTATACAATGCTATTTTCACATTTATTTATAATAGTTTCATTTATTTTCTAATTCTACACATTCACATTTATTTTGGATGTTACTTTATATATGCTTGTAGGCATTTAGGAATGTACACTATTTCAACTTCATGATGATTGAATGTGAGAAAGATCCTACAATACCTAACTGCGCAATGTTTTTTCTTTCTTTTATAATTTTTTTTCTATTTTATTTTGCAAGTTATTACAACTAGAAGTATAGGTACTGCACACATATGGTGCAGTAATTTAACCTGTGCACTTTCCCCCACCCCGAGCAAGAAATGTTCGCAGGAACCTAGCTTGGCTTTAACATTGGTTTCTATGGGAAACCATGCTTCACTTAAAGTTGTTACACTTCGAAGTCACAATTTTAGCAACACGACCTCAACTTTAAGTGAGAAGTGACTGTATAATAAAGATGATATATTATTGAAATATATATTTATCCATACATTATTAAACGTCTCCACAGAGAACACAATTTTATGTCTATAAAAATAACTTCGCATTTTCATAATTTTTGGGTGCATTTTTACAGTTATACTTGCCATTACAAATTGCTACAATAACATCTCCCATTCACTTTTACTTTGACCTCACATGTAATTGCATATTTTGTCACTAAATGTCTCTGTAGATTTTTTGAAGTCTATAAACAATGCTGCCATCTTATAAATGATAAAACATTCATTTATGAATGGATATTAACTAAGGGTAATGCCATAGACAGCTTAGCAATGAATAGAACCCTCTATTATCAGAATAGCCATTTAACAAAATGACTGCATGGTTCAGTTTTTCCAAGCCAACGGCTGCTCTTTGCTTTTGTAAACAGGAAAATGCTTAATGTAAATCAGAGAAAAAAAAATCAAAATCTGTGTGATCGCCATTGTAGGGATCATTTGTCAATGAATCAGCATTCCCCACTCCGACAATATAAATTTGTTTTCCCTTTACATTGGTGATGAGGCAAAATGAATAGCTTTGGTGAATTTTTTTTCCAGTAAAACTAAAGATCTGGAAAAACCTTTAAAATGAAACAAAAATCAACAAGAGACATTCCCTCCCCTTTAAAGGTGAAGGTCAAGCTTGTTTGTTCTGAAAAGCTTAGAAATTCCTTGCACTACAGCAGTACCAAGATTGTCAGGCAATGATGGAACAGTTTGTCATGCAATGACAATTAGTACCCTACTTTAAAGAGTTGGATTTCAAACTAATAGCATATGGGATAAAAATTGAAAATACTGGAGGAACTCGGAAAGTCTGGCAGAGTCTGTGGGGACAGAAACAAAGTTAACATTTCAAGTCAATTCTTCTTCAGAACTAAGCAGGTCATATCAGATTCAAAATATTTACTCTTTCTCTCCCCTCAGATGCTGCCAGACCTGTTGAGATTCTCCAGCAATTTTTTAAAAAGTCTTAATTCAGATTTCAAGCATCTGTAGTATTTTGCTTTTATTGTAGTGGCACGTGGATGTTGGTCTATTGCGTGAAGGTCTTTAAAAATTAATTAGGTGGTTTCTTTACAACAATGATTTTAAACCAGTATGTGTCAGAGACCAAATGACGAGAAGAAACCTGGGGTGTTAGTGGAAGTTGTTTGTAATGTGAATTCTCAACAGGAGAAGGAAAAAGCATTAATCTGTTAATTTAGCAGAAGCTAGGAGGACTAAGTTTATTTTCTTTTCTAAATTAATGCAAGCTTCTGAATTCAGTTTGAAGGAGTCCTGACTCATATCAGATGTGAAAATAGTTTATCCCAGGAAAAGGCATTTGTTTCGAGCAGTTAAGAGAGTAAGTTACCTTAGTGCAAAGGTTTCAATTTGTGATAAATTCCAGACCAGGAGTGTTTGGTTAGAAAGCTGCATTGGCTATTCAAAACTAAGAAAGTCCAAGATCTCAGTGGTATGAAGATTCAAGGAGAAGACTTAACAGCTCACAGGACAGGAATTGAAGGGAAAAGAGTTACATTTAACCTAGGGACTGGACAAGGAGGAACATTTCACTGATCTATATAAGTAACTGTAAAGTGATAGTGTTGGAGATTAGATGGGACTTTATTTTACAGTGTTGTGAAATCTTTCAAACTACATTCAATTTAGACCCTTCGTTTGTTTTATTTTATTTTATTCTTGTTTCTGTTATGTAATAAACTTCTTTATTGTTGAAACTAAATTGACAACTCGGTGTGTTTAATTTTTAGTGAAAGATTGCTGTTTTCGCTGAAAGTAAAACCAAATTATGATCAATCAAGCCAGATTTCATTTCAGAATCTGACCCATCTGGTAGGAATAACAACAGGGCTCATATGATGGCTAAACCCATCTGCTGCACACAAAGCTCAATGCTAAAGTGGATGTGGTAATTGGAGGCAAATCATCTTTAACCACAGGACATTATGTCAGGAGTTCCCTGAGGTAGTGATTTATACCTGACTATCATCAATTGTTTTATCAATTGGCTTTCCTCCATTGTGCTGTCTGACATAGGACTGTTCTCTGATGACTGTACATTCTTCAGCTCTATGTAATTATTCAGATAATTAAGCAGTCCAATCACACACATATGAAAACTTGAAGAGCAACTGCTGATAAATGATTAGCAACTGCATCATGCCACTGAAGGGTCAGTGAATGACCATTTTCAGCAAAAGAGAAAATAACCATCTCTTCTTGACATTCAAGAGCTTTGCGATTGTTTATTAGTAGTAGAAGGGGCGTGGCATGCATTGCCTGCAACAGTAGTAGATTAACCTACTTTCAGGGCATTTAAATGGTCATTGGATAGGCATATGAACAAGAATGGAATAGTGTAGGTTAGATGAGCTTCAGATTGGTTTCACTGGTCAGCGCAACATTGAGGGCCGAAGGGTCTGTACGGCGCTGTCATGTTCTATGTTCTACTTCTCCAAACTGCACCATCCTGGGGGTGGGGGTTTAAACCAAGAACTAGAGACAGCCTTACTTAAAGCATTGGCTACTGAAGCAGGTCTTGATATGCAAATGGCTCACCTCCTGACTTCCTAAAGCCTCTCCATCAGCTTCAAGGCACAAGCAAGGAGTGTGATGGAACAGTAAACCAAAATACCATGGATGCTGGACGTCTGAAATAAACACAAAGTGCTGGAAAAACTCAGCAGGTTTGATAGCATCTGTGGTCACAGAAACAGAGTGATGTGGAGGTGCTGGGGTTGGACTGGGGTGGACAAAGTTAAAAATCACACAACACCAGTCCAACATTATTATAGTCCAACAGGTTTATTTGGAAGCACTGGCTTTCAGAGCGCTGCTCCTTCATCAAGTGATTGCCTGAAGTCTGGAAACACCAAGTCATTTTTCTTCAATTCTCTCCCTCTCATTTGAACAGACCAGGGAAACAGCAAAAACTTGAAGGGAGGAAGAGTTTGACCTTTTTCCAGTCTTGAGTGAGAAATGGAAGAATTCAATGAGATTGCTGTCTTTAAGGACCACAGCAAAGCATGAAGAGCATATTGTGGTCAGCACAGAGTAACTGAGCTCCACCTGATGAAGGAGCAGTGCTCTGAAAGCTAGTGCTTCCAAATAAACCTGTTGGACTATAATCTGGTGTTGTGTGATTTTTAACTAGAAACAGAGTGAACATTTCAGGCCCAGTATGACTCTTCAATAATGGAAGAACAGTAAAGAAGCTCAACACCTTCCAGGCCAATGGGATCTCCTTGCTCAGATCCACATCTGCTCATCTAAATGATCACCTAACTCCTGCACCATTCACTGCCATATTTATAGAATGCACCATTGTAAGCTCTAGAGACTTTGTTAACAGCTCCAGTCCTCCACCACCTCAAAACAAACAAGGGCCACAAATGCAAGAGAACATTATTAGCCCCAGTTTCACATCCATACACACAGCAGCCTGATTTGGAACAATAATTGCCATTCCCTCACTGGAGCAAGGTCTATGTCTCAGAACTCCCTTCCAAACAGCATTATGGATACTGACAGTGATGATTCATAAATGCAGTTCGCCAGCATGTTCTCAGACTAAGAAGAGATGGCCAAGAAAGCCTGCTTTGACAATAGTGTTCCCTTTTTGAGAACTAACGACAAAAAGGATAAGCCCATCTGTTAGCAATGCAGCTTGGACCTCCATGCATCCTGGTAAAACAAGCCACCTCACCACAATGCACACTCTGCATGCAAGTGATCAGTCTTCACATATGTCATCATGATCTGAGCTCAGTTACCCTGTGCTGATCACTATCTGCTCTTCATGCCTTGCTGTGGTCCTTAATTCAGCAATCTCATTGGATTTTTCCATTTCTCACTCAAGACTGTAAATAGATCAAACGCTTTCTCCCTTCAAGTTCTTGCTGTTTCCCTGGTCTGTTCAAATGAGGGGGAGGGAATAGAAGAAAAATGACGTGATGCTTCCAGACTTCAGGCATTGACAAGCTCTTGACAAGGAGGCTGACTGCATCCCATGATCAGAAAAGTGACGTGGCTGAGTCAATCTATGTATCACTGGAGGCCAGTTTATAAATAACACAGGCAGTGGGATCTGATCCAAAAATCCAGCAACGGTTCCATGTGACAAGAGTGGACAAAGCTAATGACAAGGTCAATGTATTTCATAAGAGATTGAAGATTGACTTTAATATTCTTCTGGGTGTAGGGCAAAAATATTCTGAATTGTCCTTGTGTTCATGGCAAAGTCACGCTGCATTTCATGGATGTTGGCAGGGTTGGAGGATTTGAGGTATAGGGAGGGGCGGAACAGGCTGGGGCTGTCTTCTCTGGAGCGTCGGAGGCTGAGGAGTGACCCTATAGAGGTTTATAAAATCATGAGGGGCGTGGACAGGGTAAATAGACAAAGTCTTTTTTTCTTGGGATTGGGGAGTCCAGAACTGGAGGGCATAGGTTTAGGGTGAGAGGGGAACTTTTTCACTTAGAGGGTGGTACGTGTATGGAATGAGCTGCCAGAGAAAGTGGTGGAGGTTAGTACAATTGCACCATTTAAAAAGGCATCTTGGATGGGTATATGAATAGGAAGGGTTTGGAGGGATATGGGCCGGGTGCTAGCAGGTGGGGCTAGATTGGGTTGGGATATCTGGTCGGCATGGACGAGTTGGACCGAAGGGTCTGT
The DNA here is from genome assembly GCF_047496795.1 of Chiloscyllium punctatum. Lineage (NCBI taxonomy): Eukaryota > Metazoa > Chordata > Chondrichthyes > Orectolobiformes > Hemiscylliidae > Chiloscyllium > Chiloscyllium punctatum. The sequence goes on from NC_092743.1 coordinate 18,204,405, forward strand.
TTCCATGCTGTTCATCTCTATGACTCTGTGTGGTTTGGAAAGGAGTGTTTACTTGACAGATTCAAAACAAAGTGCAGGAACGCACATAACTAACAGGTGGCAGTGTCGCACACACGTACAAACAGCAGAAATGACTCCGCTTTATAGAAAAATGAGCAGACTTGAATTAAATTTGAAACAAAAATGTTTTTATAATCAGTCTTTAGGATATACTAGCACGCCTTGAGCTCAGCTAATTTTCCATCTGACTTTCAGCTCAAGATTCCTTCCTCTTGGTTTCTGGTACCACACAAACCCCCTCCCAATGGCAGCAAGCAGCAGCTCATTCTGTAGCCCATCTGAATTTATTTCCTATCAATTTCAATTTAATATAAAACAATGCCAGTGCATAAAAATAAAACTACCAGCATCCCATCCACCCCACACACTCAATCATCTCTCTTCCACCTTGACCCCCCCAATCCACACCCACAGACCCACATCCCATCAACACACACACACACACACACCCCACACAGAACCCCCAACACACACAAAGACATCCTCACACACACACGCACACACAGCCACCTCCCCCACACAAACACACACACGCACACACAGCCACCTCCCCCACACAAACACACACACACACACAGACATCCCCCCCACATACACACTTACAGAACTCCATCCCACACACATACAAAACCTCCCCACACACATATAACCATACAGAATCCCCAACACACCCACACTCACTCCTCACACACACATACAGAACCTCCCCCATATACACCCACATACAGAACCCCAATATACACACACACACGCACACACACACTCCTCCATACATACAGGCACCCTCTCACACATGGAACCCCTCCCCATACACACACACTGAATCCCCTTGCACACATGCACACACACATCTTACACATACATACAGAACTTCCCACAACCACATACACACACACACACACACACACAAAGACAGACAGACATAAAGACAGACACACAGAGACACACATGCAGACAAAGACAGACATGCATACAATGACTTTGTTCTTGACTTTATTCTTGGATCATTAACAAGAAAGAATTAAGGAATACATTCAGTCAGTACTTTATTGTGCTGATCCTGATGGCAGATCAGGATCTTTCACGCAAGACTGATGAGTGAGCCAAATTCAGGCACCATTAACTTGGAGGAATGGATAGCATGTAAATCCCAGCCAATTCTTAATGAGGAATTCATCTGAAGAGGTCAGGAGTTTTATTTTCTGCTGCCCTTGATAAATATTCTCATCAGGATGTTAATCCCAGTGCTTTTACAATACTGCCATCATGTGCAAATATATCCACATCAGAGTGTTCACATTCAAATACTCTGGTGCTCCAAAATATAGAGCGAGCTCAGTAGCCCACATTCAGTGTAAACCAGTCGGTGCAATGGACCACAAATAAAGAAATGTAATCTTCATGAGTAGAAACAGAAGCATACTCAAGTTCGAGAATTTGATGAAAACATTTCCTTATCTAAACTAATTTTTATCCCTTTTCACGTCTGAATTAAGTAGAGAATGGGTCACATTCGACTATGAATGTCAAGTATTTACGCTAAACCCTCCCAGTTTAGGGAAAGGGGAATAGTATTATAGCTCTCTCCATTCTACTCCAGTCATATCTCTCAGCTCCAACCTCAGCAAAACAAAAGTAACCCGTTGCTAAAATAATTTAATATTGATTAAAGGCTGGGGGGGAGCTTTTCTGTTTCAACTGTGTGGTCTAAAAAAATGTTGTCATAAAATCCAGTTATGTTTTTCTTGCCCTGAAACATTAAGATTATGTGTTCTCCTTCAAAACACTTCTGATGTTTGTGCAGGATGGTTGCCAATATAAAAAGCATTGCTGACTAAGAAGTAATTTGTCCATTTTATGAAACACTTGGAGGCAGCTGAATGAAAGAAAAGTAGCAATTACAAATGTAAGCATTCAGCATTCAAAGCCAGTGACAGAGCAAGATAACAGTCTGCTCCTTAAATGTCATATGTGTGGAAGCTGCAACAGAACAGTCAAGGAAAACTGGGATAAGTTCTCACTTAAACTTGTGGTTGCGTTTCTGAAAATGACAACTTTAAGTGACAAATTGTTTCCCATTGAAAAATTATGTCAAAATGGTGCACATTCCTAAATGCTTGCATTCTTATACAAAATAACCTTCAAAATAAAACAGATGTAAAATAAAGCAGAAATACGATATAAATGTAATTAAGAAAAAGAAACTTTAAGAGCAAACTCTGTTCTGAAGAAGCCATATCATACTCCATACATTAAGTCTGTTCTTGCTCCAGAAATGCTGCCAAACGTGCTGACACCTTTTGCTCTTATCTCAGATTTCCAACATCTACAGTATTATATTTTTACGATGGCTAAACTCTCCTGATGTTTTAATTTGGAGAAAGTGAGGACTGCAGATGCTGGAGATCTGATGTTCGACTCTGATGTTTTAATTTGAACTGCTTGCACCAACCAACATCTACCACCAGGCGGAGACCAGGACCTAAGTACAAGTTCAGAAAGGTAGCCCGCTCAGAAGCTGGCATCAGAGACTTGAACAGCAAGAACAGGAGAAGGAGCTCGGAGTGTAGGGGCTAAGAGGGATGTTGCCTGGGATGGAGCACTTTACCTACAAACAGGGACTTGATAGGCTCATTAAAAACAAAAAGAACGACGGATGCTGTTCTGAGGAAGGGTTACTGGACCCGAAATGTGAACGCTGAGTTCTCTTTGCAGATGCTGACAGACCTGCAGAGATTCCTCAGTAACTTCTGTTTTTGTTTCTGGATAGGCTCATGTTGTTTTCTTTAGAGCAGAGAAGGTTGAGGGGGTTCCGATGCTGCTTTTAACCAACGATGTACTTATTCTCCCAGGTCCCTCTGTTTCAGTCTGATTGTAATTTAGAATGGAATGAAACATTCATGTGGATCCACATTGGTTTCTGTCTCTGTAGAGAGCACATTAAGAATCCTTCACAATGTCACACCTGCACTGGGGTGGGAGACCTTTTCAACTTTTGGATAAGGAAATTCTCCGAAGGGCTGACTATAAAAGGTCAAGAAGGCACAATTATAATAACATTACATTTTGGTACAATTAAGCATACAATGCATTCATGTGAGCAACGTAGAACACAGAATACAAAACATTACAGCGCAGTACAGGCCCTTCGGCCCTCAATGTTGCGCCAACCTAACCTACACTATTCCATTCTCATCCATATGCCTATCTGATGACCATTTAAATGCCCTGAAAGTTGGCAAGTCTACTATTGTTGCAGGCAGTGCGTTCCACACCCCTACTACTCTCTCAGTAAAGAAACTACCTCTGACATCTGTTCTATATCTATCACCCTTCAATTCAAAGCTATGTCCCCTCATGCTAGCCATTGTCATCCAACAAAAAAGGTTCTCACTGTCCAACCTATCTAACCGTCTGATTATCTTACATGGCCCAATTAAGTTGTCTCTCAACTTTCTTCTCTCTAATGAAGACAGCCTCAAGTCCCTCAGCCTTTCTTCATAAGACCTTCCCTCTAGACCAGGCAACATCCTAATAAATCTCCTCTGAACCCTTTCCAAAGCTTCCACATCCTTCTGATAATGCGGTGACCAGAACTGTATGCACTAAGGTTTTGTACAGCTTCAGCATGATCTCATGGTTCCAAAACTCAATCCCTCTACCAATAAAAGCTAAAACACTGTATGCCTTCTTAACAACCCTATCAACCTGGATGACAACTTTCAAGGATCTATGTACCTGGACACTGGGATCTCTCTGCTCATCCACACTATCAACAATCTTACCATTAGCCCAGTACTCTGCATTCCTGTTACACCTTCCAAAGTGAATCACCTCACATTTTTCCACATTAAACTCCATTTGCCACCTCAACCCAGCTCTGCAGCCTATCTACAACATCTTTCATCGCTATCCACAATTCTACCAACCATAGTATTATCTGCAAATTTACTAACCCATCTTTCTATGCCCTCATCCACGTCATTTATATAAATGAAAAACAACAGTGGACCCAAAACAGATCCTTGCGGTACCCCACTAGTAACTGAACTCCAGGATGAATATTTCCCATCAACCACAACCCTCTGTCTTCTTTCAGCTAGCCAATGATCCAAACCAGTAAATCACACTCAATCACATGTCTCTGTATTTTGTGCAATAGCCTACTACCATGGGGAACCTTATCAAAAGCCACATCAACCACTTTACCCTCATCCTTCTCAAATAACTCAATAAGGCTTGTGAAGCACAAAATACCCTTCACAAAACTGTGTTGACTATCCCTAATCAACTTATCATCTCTGGATGATTATAAATCCTCTCTTATGGCCCTTTCCATTATTTTACACACAACCGAAGTAAAGGTCACTGGTCTATAGTTACGAGGATTGTCTCTACTCCCTTTCTTGAACAAGGGAACAACATTTGCTATCCTCCAGTCTTCTGGCACAATTCCTGACAACAATGACAACATGAAGATCAAAGCCGAAGGCTCAGCAATCTCCTCCCAGGCTTCCCCAGAGAATCCTCGGATAAAGGGTTGAAAAGTGTGGTGCTGGGAAAGTGCAGCAGGCCAGGCAGCATCCGAGGAGCAGGAGAATCGATGTTTCGGGCATAAGCCCTTCTTTGATTCTCCTGCTCCTCAGATGCTGCCTGGCTTGTTGCGCTTTTTCGGCACCACACTTTTCAACTCTAGTCTCCAACATCTGCAGTTCTCACTTTCTCCTAGTTAATCCTAGGATAAACCCCATCTGGCCCAGGGGACTTATCTATTTTTACACTTTCCAGAATTGCTAACACCTCCTTATACACCTCAATCCCATCTAGTCTAGTAGCCTGTATATCAGTATTCTCCTCAACCACATTGCCTTTTTCTTGTATGAATACTGACGAAAAGTATTAATTTAGTGCTTCCCCTATCTCCTCTGGCTCCATGCACAGCTTCCCACTACTATGCTTGATTGGCCCTAATCTTACTGTAGTTTGTCACTCCTTTTTACCAAGGCATCAATGTCTGGGTTACTCTTTTTATCCCTTCCCACAGATGCTACCTGACTGACAAAGTGCATCCAGCATCTTTTATTTTTATTTCTGATTCCAAACATCTGCATTTTGCTTTTGTCTTACCAATACTGTAAATGCTCATTTACTGTTATCTACAGAGACACCAAGGGGAAGAACAGTAAAGAGGAAGAAAATATTAAGAGAAAAATAGCCATCTCAGAGACAGTCACCACATTGTAAGTGGAGTGGTCAGACTCTCATTCCTGGAGTGGGGTTTTAATGAGCTCACAAAGCATTGAATTCCATGTGTTCTACACCCGAGGAGTAGCTCATTCCTCATTGTCAATTTTCTTAATAGACAAAAACCCAAACTGAAACCACACACTCATCACTATTCACTCATTACATTCCTTTATTTAAAAATACCTAAACCGTTGCTGCAGCTCTGACAGGAACAGACGGTACTGTTCTTTCAGAAAATAACTTACATCTCTGAAACACCCATCTCAAAATGATAAACTGCTACTGTTTTGGAGATCTTTGATCATACACACCTGGTGCTCATAACAGTTAATGCCTTGTCCACCAGTAGAATCAAAGGTCTTTTATTTTTACTGCATCGACAAAACTTCTACCCTCTGATTCTGATAATCCCAAGTGGATGACTCATGACCATTAGGGAGGGAAATCTGCCAGCCTTACCAGGTGTGGCCTATCTGTGACTCCAGACCAATGGCAATATGGTTCACTTGCCACTGTTCTCTGGGTAATTAGGGATGTATAATAAATACTAGTGCCCACATCCAGTGAACCAACATATTAAAAAAATTCTGCCAATTATCTTATGTCTGTGTCCTTCATTTATGGAAGCCACGATGTGGAGGTGCCAGTGTTGGACTGGGGTGGACAAAGTTTAAAAAAATCACAACACTAGGTTATAGTCCAACAGATTTATTTGGAAGCACTAGCTTTCAGAGTACTGCTCCTTCATTAGGTGATTCATCACAACCTCCTGATGAAGGAGCAGTGCTCCAAAAGCTAGTGCTTCCAAATAAACTTGTTGGATTATAATCTGGTGTTGTATGATTTTTAATTTCATTTTTGGAGTATGCTGCTATGATAAAGCTATTTCACCTTAATAACTTAATCAACACCTCTTAATTTGAATACATCTAGTAAATCTAACAGATGTTAACATATTTTGCCTTAGCGTAACAGCTGTATCTTCTCTCATCTCTCCCACTTGACTGAGGTGCCACTCCTTTGGCACCATTATAAATGTGACTACAGACATTTCTCATTCACAAAAATGGATTCTAGAGGACAAGGGCACTCTGCGGCATATTTCCGTGTCAACGCAGACCTGAAAGTCACAGTTCCAAATCCCAGTTCGCTTGCACCTATTGCGCCAGACTTCACCTTCAGTGAGAGAATGAGGAACAAAATGGGTCAGAAAGTATCCAAGAATTAGTTTTGACTTCTCAGAGTGTGAACTATGACATTTTGAAATTATAGTGACTATGCTTGCAGTAATCTGATAAGTAGTTGTGAAGGATGGGCGACCATGTACTACTTTCACTGTTGCTACATGGTGGCTACAGCCCTCTAACGAAAGACCCTTTGTTCTACCCCTAATGGTTAGCCAACACTCAACTTACCCGGAAGTATTTCAGTTGACCTCGAATTACTTCCTGTGAAGCTCTCTGGGATTTGCATTTTACTCCTTCAAGTTTCAACCAGGGACCAATTGTCTAGTATTAACACCAGTGAGGAACAGAACCAGAAGAAATATCACTACTTTAAAGTCTGTGTCAGAGACATGGAATCGATTCATCAAATTTCTCACCTCTCAGAATCTGGGAGCCTGAGGAGACGTGTTCAGAGACTCAGCTGTTATGTATTGTCTGAAATTTGTCTCTCCACCTGCATTTTTGAGCATGTGTTGGATACTCATTAGGTTGAGAGATTTCAGTATTGCAAAGTTAATTGATCGACTCTCATTTCCTCTGTGCTGAGTGACCATACTCAGCGTTAGCAGCTCTGTAAGAATGTCAGTACAGCCATCTGCCTACAATCCATCACACACAGACTGACCACATGTGGCCTTTCCACTTCCCGCACCATCATGTGCATAGTGAGAGTGAATCACTGGACTTCTGCAGGAAGAAAGCACTGAATTCTAAATGGATTGGTACTGCATTCCATAGCATGCCACAGTTTGTCAGGAAAATCTGCTGAAAACAGTGATTTATTTAACAGTATGCACTGCCACTGTTGGAAGTGGAGGGCCATCCTCTGTTTCAGTGAAGCTTTCTGCCAAATTCCTCCAAATTTCTGCCAAATTGAGAGTGAACTTTTGGAAAGCGAGCGGTCCAGATAGAGTCCCTGGCCACGCCCTCAGATCCTGTGCGGACCAGCTGGTGGGAGTATTCGCCAACGTCTTTAACCTCTCCGTATTCCGATGTGAGGTTCCCACCTGCTTCAAGATAACCACCATCATCCCAGTGCCAAAGAAAAATCATGCAGTATGACTCAATGACTCCACAATTAGGAAGTGCTTCGAGAAGTTACTCACATCAACTCCAGCCTCCCAAATTGCCTTGATCCTTTGCAATTCACCTATTGGTTAAACAGATCCACAGCAGACACCACCTCCCTGGTAAAAACAATGACTGCAGATGCTGGAAATCAGATTCTGGATTAGTGGTGCTGGAAGAGCACAGCAGTTCAGGCAGCATCCAAGTAGCTTCGAAATCGACGTTTCGGGAAAAAGCCCTTCATCAGAACCACCTCCCTGGCCCGACACACATCCCTGGAACATCTGGGTATCATGGACACCTATGTCAGGCTCCTAAATGGGATTTTAGTTCTGCCTTCAACACCATAGCTCCAAACAAACTCATCTCTACAATCCAAAACCTAGGTCTCAGCTCACCCTTCTGTAACTAGATCCTCAACTTCCTGACCCATAGACCACACTCAGTAAGAATAGGCAACAGTACCTCCTCCACCATAATTCCCAACACTGGTGCCCCACAAGGCTGTATGCTCAGCCTCCTATTAAACACTCACAACTGCGTTGCCAAATTCCACATCAATTCCATTTCAGGTTTGCGGATGACACTACCATTGTTGGGCGGATCTCAAACAATGACACTACCATTGTAGGGGGGGATCTCAAACATTGACGAGACAGAATACAGGAAAGAGGTTGAGTGCTTAGCAGCATGGTATAAAGACAACAATCTCTCCCTCAACATCAGCAAAATGTGTGAGCTGGTCACTGACCTCAGGAAGTAGACTGGAAAGCGTGCCCCTGTCTGCATCAATGAGGCTGAGCTGGAGATGGTTGACAGTGTCAGATTTCTGACAGTGATGATCACCAACAATCTACCCTGGTCCACACATGAGGATGTGACAGTCAAGAAAGAAAAACAATATGTCTACTTCCTCAAGAGGCTAAGGAAGTTCAGCACGTCCACAAGGACTCTTACCAATTTTTGTAGATGCACCATAGAAAGCATCTTACCTTGATGCATCATAGCTTGGAATGGCAACTCCACTGCCCAAGACCGCAAGAAACTACAGAGAGTCATGAACACAGCCCAGTCCATAACGCAAACCAGCCTCCCATCCATTGACTCCGTCTATACTTCCCACTGCCTCAGGAAAGCAACCAACAAAAACAAAATTTGGAGATACCGGTGTTGGACTGGGGTGTACAAAGTTAAACGTCACACAAGACCAGGTTATAGTCCAACAGGTTTAACTGGAAGCACACTGGCTTTCGGAGCACCGTTCCTTCATCAGGTGATAGTGGAGGACACAATTGTAAGGCACAGAATCAGCTTGCTATAAATTCTGTGCCTTACAATTGTGTCCTCCACTATCACCTGATGAAGGAGCAGTGCTCCAAAAGGTAGTGCTTCCAATTAAACCTGTTGGACTATAACCTGGTGTTGTGTATTTTTTAACAAAATCAAAGACCCTTCCCACCCTGGTTATACTCTCTTCCACCATCTTCCATCGGGCAGAAGATATAAAAGTTTGAATACACATACGAAGAGATTCAAGAACAGCTTCTTCCTCGCAGTTATCAGACTTTTGAACAACGTTAACTCTGATCTCTCTCTGTCTGCACCTTCTCTGTGGTTGTAATACTGTATTTGGCACTCTGTTCTGCTATCCTGATATACTTTGTATGGTGCAATCTGCCTATATAGCATACAAAACAATACTTTTCGCTGTACCTCGGTATGTGGGACAACAATAAATCAAACTCAAACCATGTGACTACAATGAACTGAATGTGACCAGCAATGTGAGAAAGCACAGAACAGGAAATCCCTCTTCTGCATTTGCAATTGATTTCTTTTATAATTCTGCTGGTGAACTTCTGGGTCCAAAGTGAAGAACATGTTCCCAAATCTTACACCTTCATAGCAACATCAAGTCATTTCAGTCAGCAGGAAAAGGCAGAAAAAGGCCTCAGCAGAAAAACGCCTGTTTTGTATTTCCCCTTAGCCTGTGCTGCTTTGCCTTTCCAAGATTTCTCACATGTATTTGTATTGTTTCCAGTTTCTCTGTTAAACCTCCCGTCTCTCCTGGCATTGAATAAAGGAGGGAAGCTGCCAGACAAATGCTGTTTCCTAACACCACAGTACAGCTCTCAGACGAATAGTGACTATGTTTCACTGAAACAGGATAAAACTCAAAAGGAGGCATTGGGAAGTTACTGAAAACTTCCTCTCCACCTGAATACTGGTTTTGTGACTGTTTTCTTTCAATACAAGTAGCTCCAGCTCATTAATTCTGAAAGAAATTCATGCGCAGTTGACAAGTTAAGAGTTTACTGATGACCATGAAACCATCACCAGTTGTCAGAGAAAAAAAACTGATGTCCTTTAGGAAAGGAAATCTACCATCCTTACCCAATCTGTTCTATGTGTGACTCCAGACCCACAGCAATGTGGTTGACTCTTAACTGCCCTCTGGGCAAATTAGATTTGGGCAATAAATGCTGGCCTAGCCAGCAATGCCTTCATCCCATGAATAAATAGAAAAAAAAAGGTATACAATCCAAAATGAGTGAATGTTTCAAAGGAACTCCCTTGGCAGTGCTCATTGTGATAACTTCATCCACTGGCGATATCATTTTCAATGAATAACTGTTACTTACTGATTCTTTCAAAGAGCTCTCCAACATTAATGGCATTCTTTGCACTTGTTTCAACAAAGATGGCATTGATGAACTTAACGTACTCCTGGGCATCCTTAACTGTAACCTCCCTAGAACAGTAAACAACAATTGATTAGTCAAATCTGTATTAATCAAGTTGAGGTGGTTAAAATCTTCAGCTGTTTGTGTACATACAAGTAGTTTGTCCAACTATTTGAATGCGTAATGAAATTAGAATATTTTCTGATCAGTTATTATTCATTTATATAGACTCTCAATGTTTTAAACCTGTGAACAACTGATGATACACACCTTTGAGGGGATATTTCAGAATACACAAAATTGTTACATTTCCAAAAGTAAGCAACATTCCAAGATATAGATTGTGACTAATTAGAAAGATTAAAGATCGCAAGGCAGTTAAAGAAAAAATTATAATTGTCGAAGGACATATATCAGGTCAGAAGGTTGGACAGACTATGTAAAATAGCAAAGAATGACTAAAAAATAAATGAGGAGAAAATTAGAGTATGAGAGAAAGCTAGCTAGATATATAAAAACAGGAAGTAAGAGTTCCTTTTTTAAAAAAAAGTTAACTGAATATTGCTCCTTTCTAAAAGGTGTCTAAAAATTGCTAATAGAATCTAAAAAGATGGCACATAAAGTGAACAGGTATTTTATATCAGACTTCACTGTGGAGTATAGATGTAACATCCAGGAGCAGCAATAAGTCAGGGAGGGAGGAACTCAAAAAAAATTACAATTTTTAGAGAACAGTACAGAGTAAATTGTTGAAGCTGCAGGCGAGTTAGTTCTTGGGTCCTCATGGACTTCATCATAGGGTCCAGTGGCTAATGATCTTAGGGTCTAGTGGAGAGTGATCTTAGGGTCTAGCGGCTAGTGAAATAATATATTAGTTTTAATTTTCAAAACTCCCTCTATTCAGGGGAGGTCTCATTAAATTGAAATATAACAAATGTAACTGTCTCTTGAAAAAGGGAAAGTGACAGAAAGCAGGAAACTACAAGTTACTTGCTTAATATCTGTTTGAGGGAAAATGTCAAAAGCTATTACTAAATAAGTTATAGCAGGGTATTGAGATAATTTTGATGTAATAAGGCAGAGACAACATGGTTTTGTGAAAGGGAAATCTTGTTTAAACAATCAGTGTGCTTTGAGGAAGTAACATGTGCTGTGGATAAAGGGGAGCCAGTAAATGCACTACACTTCACTTTCTGGAGGGCACCTGATCAGGTGCCACATCAGAAGTTATTGAGGAAAATAAAAGCTGATGGTGTACAGGGTAACATATTGGCATGAATAAAAGTTTGACTGGTTAACAGGAAGCAGAGAGTAGGAATAAATGGGTCTTTCCCATAAGTAGTATATCACAGGGAACAGTGTTAGGATCCCAATTTTTATAATTTATAGAAATTACTTAAGAGAAAGGGCTGAAGATATGGTATTTAAATTGCCTGATGACAGAAAGATGGGTAGGAACGAGGTAAGTTCTGACGAGGCCACAAAGAGGTTAAATCAGATATATTGGTCATCCAAGTGACAAATGTCTAGTACTGTGGGCAAATGTAATTGTCCATTTTGACAGGAAGAACAAAAAGAAGCATATTATTTAAATGATGACAGAGTGCAGACCTCGGAGATTTAGGGGATACATCCTTGTACACGAATCATAAAAGGTCAGTGTGCAGGTATAGGAAGTAATTAAGAAAGCTAATAGAACGTTATCATTTATCACGAAAGGAGTTAAATAAAAAGGTACAGAGATTATGCTTCAGTTACACAGAGCACAGGTGACACCATGTCTGAAATACTGTGTGCAGTATTGGTCTCTTTCTTTCACCAAGGATGTGTTGAAAATATGGTGGAATAATTTCAGAGAAAGTTTAACTAATATCTGGGTTATCTTATGATAGACAGGCTTGGCCTGTAACTGCTAGCAGAGTATCAGGCAACTCAATTGAAAAATATAGATCCGGAGGGGTTTTAATAGGTTGGATCCTCTGAAAGAAAGACCAAAAACTAGGGGTCACCTATTGCAATCAGAGATGATGGGAAATTTTGTCTCCAAGGGTGGTGAGTCTTTGGAGCTGTTTTTCTGAAAGGCATTGGTGGGTGGCATGGTGGCACAGTGGTTAGCACTGTTGTCTCACAGTGCCAGAGACCTGGGTTCAATTCCCGCCTCAGGCGACTGACTGTGTGGAGTTTGCACGTTCTCCCCGTGTCTGCGTGGGTTTCCTCCGGGTGCTCTGGTTTCCTCCCACAGTCCAAAAATGTGCAGGTCAGGTGAATTGGCCATGCTAAGTTGCCCGTAGTGTTAGGTAAGGGGTAAATGTAGGGGTATGGGTGGGTTGCGCTTCGGCGGGGCAGTGTGGACTTGTTGGGCCGAAGTGTCTGTTTCCACACTGTAAGTAATCTAATCTAATCAGAGTCCTTGAATGTTTTTAAGACATGGAAGATAGGTTCTTGTCAAGCAAGGAGCTGGAAAATTATCGGGGTGGGGCAGCAGGTGGAGTTGAGGTTGCAATCAGATCAGCCATGATCTTATTAAAAGATGGAGCAGATTCAAGGAGCTGAATGGTCTGCACATTGTTTGTATGTTCATATTTGTTATTAAACTGAATCAGTGAAAAGTGCTTCTGAAATAACTCCACAGAGGTCAGTAGCCCGTCACCAAGTCACCCTTTATTTCCACATGGGGAGTCCTTGACACTGATCCAACGCCCTCAGAGCCAGCTCTCAGATATAACAGGATGTGTGACACTCCTGTTTTTATCTCTCATCCAGGGCTCCCTGATTGGGGCTGTTAGTCTGGTCCAATCAGGGAACTTATATTGTCTGACTTCCACCTAGCTGATCTCACCACAATCACAACAGTTTCCATCAGTCAAACTCAGTTCTTCATGTCATTGATCACATCGATAACCCTGGCATTAATTTGCAAACAAGAGAACAACCCTTTACAGTGTAACAAAAACATAAATTGCCAGAGAAACTCAGCAGATCTGGGAAGGTCTGTGGAGAGAAAGCAGAGTTAGTGTTTCGGATCCAGTGACCTTTCTTCAGAACTTTGCAGCATTACATATGTTTTGGTGGGAAGAGTCACATCCCTTTCATACAGATTGAAGACATAATCATATACAAACACCAACCTCATATCAGAAAGGTCACATTTGTTTCCAGCAATTGCCACCACAATATTTTCAGGCCCATGCTCCTTCAATTCCTTTACCCACTTCTTCAAAGTGTAGAAGGATTCCTTAGGGGAAAAACACAGTGAACAGGGTCATAGCTCCAATAAAAACAGACATCCTTTTCTTGCAGCCCAAAGATTTGGCTTCATGAATGTTGTTTACTCTCTATCACCATGTACTGCTTCCTAGTGAGACAATGCTACTGATTACTCCCAGCAACGAATGCTCATTCTGTGACCGCTCTTCCTTCAGATTCAGGTAAACAACAAGACCTGCATCTGGACTTTCTGAAAGTGATGTTTATCTCTCTCTCACTCTCTCTCTCTCCCCCTCCCAACCCCAGCCCCCACACTCAGACTTCCCTTGACGTTCGTATTGATTCTTTCAGTCAGGAAAACTCTGTCCTTGGTGGTACTTTACAGTTAGCTAACAAAGGTTTCCATGCATCAGAGTGAATCAGCTCTTTCACAAGTGGCTTTTACTCTGAGCCAGAGCGAGCTTCTGATCTGCAGCGGACACATTCCAAGACAGCGACAGATAGACAGACTACTTCGTGGTGGCCCAGGCACTGGATGAGATCTGACGATATGTTTGGGTGCCTGGAGCTGTGCTTCATGACCATCTCAACCTCAGGAATGTCACATGTGAACATTTAAGCAAAAAATATTTGCCCTGACCCATGGTAAGTGCAGACAGAAATGGAAACTGAAAAGCCTGCTGTTAGACATTTTTCATTCAGTTTGTTCCTGTAAACGCTGTCACAGGGTGCTGAGTAATAGATTTGCATCAAAATTGTGTTTTACTACCAGTTTACTTGAACCAAACTCATACAACTTCTTTTATTCTTTGTTCATGAGATGAGAGTGATGCTGGTTTGACAAGTACTGATTACCTATCCGTAATTGCAAGAACTACATAGAAACATAGAAAATAAGAACAGGAGTAGGCCATTCAGCCCTTCAAAGTTTGCTCTGCCATTCAATATGATCACGCCTGATCATTCAACTCAATGCCCTGTTCCTGCTTTCTCCCCACACCTTTTGATCCTTTCAGCCCTAAGAACTATAATTAAGTAACTCCTTCTTGAATGTTTACATTTCAGAACACAAGGAGAAAGTGAGGACTGCAGATGCTGGAGACCAGAGTTGAAAAGGTGGTGCTGGAAAAGCGCAGCAGGCCAGGCAGCATCCGAGGAGCAGCATCCTGCTCCTCGGATGCTGCCTGGCCTGCTGCGCTTTTCCAGCACCACGCTTTTCAGTTCAGAACAGAAACCCTCTTTTCAGCCTCGAAATCTCTACATTTTCCCTTTTCACCTTGTGCTCAATGCCAATTGTTGCTCTTCCTCACTGGATATGAGAACTGCTCGTAGAAATAGAGTTTCCTACAACTCGGAAACAGAGCAGAGGATATGCAGCTCGCAGTGTTTCTCACAATGTTCTGAAAGAGCCTCAAGCCGTTTGACAGGAGATCTACAGCAATGGAAGATATTGTTGAGGTAATCACATCAGTCGACTGCCTATCATCTGCAAAGGGCCATAGGACCATTCGAGACAGGTAACTGGTCATGTATAGCTGAAGGAATACTTCACTGACTAGGCATGTGGGCAAAGTAAAGATGTAGGCCACCAGGAACTGGTTGAAGCCACACTATTATCATTTGCTCCATGCTTGAGCCATTTCTTTTCAGTGATGCAACTATATTTTTCCTGTAATTCCATCCCTGTCAGACCTATATTATCCAATTCACAATGGAAAACGCAACAAATAATTGACAAGTATAGAAAATATAACCAAACAGCAGATAATCAGCTTCAACAGCACCTTCCAAATCCAGTGAGCTCTACTACCAAGGGTAGCAGATGTGTGTAAACAGCACGGAAACAAACCTTTCTTGACCACACTGACCAGGTTTCCCAAATTAAACTAGAACCATTTGCCTGTACCTGCCCATCTCTCTCTAAACCTTTCAAATCATCCAGTTGCTTCTTAAATGCTGTAACTGTACCAGCCTCTACCACTTCCTCTGGCAGCTCATTCCATACACACACCACCCTCTGTGTGAAAAAGTTGTCCCTCAGGTCCCTTTTAAATCTTTCTCCTCTCACCGTACAAATATGTCCCCGAGGTTTGAACACCTCCATCGTACGGAAAAGATCTTTGCTCTTCACCTTACATCTATGCCCTTCACAATTTTATAAACCTCCACATGGTTGCCCACCCCATAACCTCCTATGCTCCAATGAAAAAAGTCTCAGCCTCCCCTCATAACTAAAACCCTCCAGTCCCAGTAACATCCTTCTGAGACATGTCCAGGAGAAATAGAGTTAGCCTTCCAGGCCCGGGTTCTGAGGACTGCTCTTGACCTGAAATGTTTAATTTTTTTTTCTGTTTACACAGATGCTGCTCGACCTGCTGAAAATTTATGGCATTTTCTGTTTTTTTTTCATTTCTTTTTTGTTAAGGAAACCTTACAGGGGGATTTGAAAACCAATTTTTTTTTTCTGACAAGCTGCTAATTTCACAAACATGGCTAATGACATTTAGCATTTAATTCAATAATTAATTAAATTTAAACTCCGCAGGTGCTATGGTGGGATTTGAACTCTTGTCTCTGGAAGCTTGTTTTAAGGGCAGCAATGTGGAACAGTGATTCGCACAGCTGTCTCTCAGCGCAAGGAAACCAGGTTCAATTCCAGCCTTGAGTGACTGTCTGTGTGGGTTGCTTCTAGGTGGTCTGGTTTTCTCCCACAGTCAGATTAGATGGATTGGCCGGTGAAGAAGCACTGCATCAACGAATGTCGCTCACGCTGTTGTAGGCACAATACAAGATAGCACTGACTGACATCTCCTGAACTTAGGCAACTGCAGCCTGGATAAACTAGATCCAGCAAAACCAAATCTCCTCAGGCTTTTCTGGTCTAACTAACTAAGCTGTATAGTCAGACCTCAGTGCATAATGGGCAGCACTGCACATAGTTACTACCATCTGCTTCACTCTGAAAACCAACTTTTAAAAATTCAACTCATCCACGCCACTTAGTACAATGGGAATATAGGTTGTTCTGCTATAACGTATATATTGTTAATGCAAATTCGCTGTAACATGATTGATGAATTGGAGACACTAATTCTAAAGTGCGAACTTTTAAAACATATGTTGGCTGTAATGCGATTACATCACCAACGATTTAAGCGCTGTTCCTGTAGCGTGGTTTTTCTATAATGCAAAGTTACACAAGAATGCAACCATCACATTGTAGAATAACTACCTGAACTTAAAGCTATTCTCCCCACTTATAGAGCTGCACCAAGACTATTATTGGCACAAACTGCACACAAGAGTTTGATGAGAAAATGCAGGCTACAGAAACCAACATCAGAATGTGTAAGATGTACAACGCAGCCCTAACAGAAAAACACGAACCAAAATGCACAGGGCAATACTCCAACCAATTCCTACAATGACAGTGGTTTAAATTTTCACTCCAACATTGGCAGTCAGGGTTGACAGTTGGAGAAAAATCAAGTGGGGAGCCATTCCAATGAAATGCTCAGCCCAACAGTATTTGCTGCACTAAATGTGATCAGATACATGAAGTGTGTTTCATGATGTTTAATTCCACTTTATTATTTCAATTCAGTGGAAAT
Source organism: Chiloscyllium punctatum (assembly GCF_047496795.1). Lineage (NCBI taxonomy): Eukaryota > Metazoa > Chordata > Chondrichthyes > Orectolobiformes > Hemiscylliidae > Chiloscyllium > Chiloscyllium punctatum. The sequence continues at coordinate 18,221,508 of NC_092743.1, forward strand.
TCAGAGAATACAAGTCATATTGCAAGGTATTAGGAACTGGACGATGCTGACAACTTCAACATTCATAGAATCCCTACAGTGTGGGAACAGGTCCTTCAGCCCAAAAATTCCTCACTGACTCTCTGAAGACTGCCCCACCCAAACTCATTCCCTACCCTATTACTCTACATTTATCCCTGACCAATGCACCTAATCAGCACATGCCTGAACATTATGGGCAATTTAGTATGGCTAATTCACCTAATCTGCACATCTTTGGACACAGAGAGAATGTGCAAACTCCACAGAGACAGTCATCCAAGGCTGGAATTGAACCAAGGTCCTCACAGCACTGCAAGGCAGCAGTGCTAACCACTGAGCCACCATGCCACCCATTATGATTGGTTGCAACAGTGTATGGTTACACTTTAAAGAGATCAACCTATAACTGCATAGAATCACTCTCAGTTTCAAATTTCTTCAAGTTTTCCAAATAATGTTAAAAAATACTATGCTCTTACATATACCCATTTGCCTACTGCAGAAGATGCACATCTCAGTAAGATCTCACAATGTTACTGGTCATGAATCCATTTAAACCCTCCCTTTTGTATAAAGTTGTTTACTTCAAAGATATTCCCAGCAACCAACTTTGGGGATACTTCTTTCCTTAGGTCTTTTGAAGAACTTACCTCATTCAATATTCACTCTATATCATGTTTATCACACTCTGCCCATGTTTAATACACTCGCTACTGAAGAGATATGTTAATTATTCACAGTCAATGCTATCCCACTCATTTGTTTTGGCATCTTGGTGTTTTCCTGTTTATCTCAGAAAGGCATTTGCTCCCTGAGCAGTCGTAGTTATTCGGATCAGTTAAATTATTAACCCTTCCAACTCTCCAACATGTTAAACAGAAAACAACACTGTTGGACAGAAGCTCTCTCTTTAACGGTACATTTTCATTGGATTAAATAAAAACAATGTTAATAAGCTAATGGGGAACTTCACAGAAGTCTGCTTGTGCACAATGGATGCCAGTAAATTACCAGTGAAGAATAAGTCCCATGATATCTTCACAACCTCAAACAGCACAAGTGTCTTTTAAAGAATCACTGCTTTTATTTCAAATCATGTGATGTTTCTGTTAGTTTGAAAGATAGCAACCGTATTACTTTTCCAATACTAATCAAGTCATCATAATGTTAATGGACTGCTCCGTCAATAGGAAAAGATAACCGATAGTGATTTAACCTGAGAATCACCATGCCTTTGGAGAGGGGAAAGGTTGACAAGGAGAATTACTTGTTTTCTTCATATGCAGAAACCAAACTGCATTTGTGACTATATATATACACGCACATATATATTAGATTTTTAGTGAATAGAGTATATTTTTGAAATTAAAAAAAGGGAGGGTCCTTCATAATGAACCACTGTCTGAGGTCTTTCTGCTGAAGTTAAATGAAGGCCTATTCAGTTATCAGACACTCCCAATCCCTCAAATATATGTAAATATAATTCTGCACAAGTAAGAAATGCCTTTGGTTTGTTTGTTGGACAGAGTCAAACTCCAATGTTTGTTTGTTCCTTTATAAGCTTCTCTACAGTCACTAGATCAGTTCAGTTCTATAGAATAGCAGACAGAGGAGCAAACAAATATTGGAGTTTGACTCTGTCCAACAAACAAACCAAAGGCATTTCTTACGTGTGCAGAATTATATTTACATATATTTGAGGCATTGGGAGTGTCTGATAACTGAATAGACCTTCATTTAACTTCAGCAGAAAGACTACAGACAGTGGTTCATTATGAAGGACTCTCCCCTTTTTTATTTCAAAAATATACTTTATTCGTAAAATATCTTTCTATACATACATAGTCACTAAAGCAGTTCAGTTCTCTGTGTATATAAAGATATTTTTATGCGTAAAGTATTCCATGGTGACCATAGTCAGTGTAGGAATTAAACCCAACCTATTGGCATCACTCTGTATTACAAACCAGCTATCCATCCCACTGAACTAACCAATCCTCTCTTCCTGATGCTTACATATGCAATATGAATTACGTCAGTACAGACTAGGGATCAAACTCACAAACCTCTGCTCTCTCTCTCTCTTTCTCTGGTTGATCTCTGCACTGAACTGTGCACTTCGTGTTCTGGGAGCTTTGGGATTACTCAACACATTTTAGTAGACACATCAGCATTCTATGAAAACTTCTGTCTCTTCTATTCCATTAAGCAGATACCAGAGACAGCAGTTAGCCTGAAATACCATACAAGTAGCCACAGAACAATCAATGCAAAGTGATTAATACTGACTGCATTTCACTGGAAGTACACAACATTACAAGAGAATCCCATTCCACTTGCTTACATTTGCTAATGACTCATATTCAGTAACATGATAATTCTAAGAAGGTCCCTTATGATTTTTTAAAAATTATCTGCTGTGAATTGATTTGGCATCAATCATAGTTCCAAACCAACAGGAGCATCTGACTGGTATCTGGGACTGCCAGAGATCAAAACATGCTGTAACAAAGTAAAACTTATTGAAAAAAATTCCTATTGGAGTTCTTCATTATCCTGACACCATTCTAAAACCAAAGCGAAAATACTATGAGGAAATTTGCCCCTTCACACAGCAGCATTAATGTCAAGACACATTTTCACAACCTTCCATGGCGATTAAAGAAGTTATGTGTCAGACCAACTTGTTTTATTTTGGTTTCATTTATCAGTTTTATTAATACTGTTTTTGTTCAATGCATTTGGGATAGATAGGTTGGTGATTAGAATTCAAGTTTGTTTTCCCTCACACTGGTTCTCTCACTAGCTGCCCCAAAGCAGATATGTCCTTCAGAACTCATCTCAGTCAGTGCTTCCACTCAGTCACACTTGCTGCCTCACACTAAAGTTTCCTGTTCTCCCCTCATTCAGTTCTTGCAGTAGCATTTAACATAGCGGACTACAAGTTCTTCAGTTGAGTGGGCATTGGTGTTAGCCTGCATTTGACACGATACCATAAAACATCATGGGGCCTGGGATCAATGCTAAGCATCTCCAGTGCTCTGATGGATCTTTCCCGTTGTTGGGGCAGGACATTCACAGGCATGGTGATGGAGGATCATGGGCATGGTCTCTAATTGTCTGAATTTGATAAGTACATCCAGGAAGGTCTTTGAAACAATGTGCAGATAGTCCAACTGGGGAAGGGGCCATACTGTTACTTGTGTTGGGGAAAGACCTGGCTAGATGATCAAAGTGCAGTAGAGAATTGAGGGAGTTAATGAGTACATTACATGTGTATTTACTAAAGTGAAGGACATGGATGATGGTAAGATTAGGAAGGGATATATTGATATTTTGGGGCATGTCGACATTAAGGAGGAAGAGGTATTGGGTGTCTTGAAAAGATTAGGGTAGATGGGTTCCCAGGGATCTATCCATGATACTGAGGGAGACAAGGGTGGAGGTTGCTGCGCCCTTTATAGAGATCTTAGTATCCTCTTTAGCCACAGGTGAGGTCCCAGAAGACTGGAGAATAGCCAATGTTGTTCCTTTGTTTAAGGAGGGGCAGATGAATAATTTAGGAAATCATAAGTAGGGAAATTATTGGAGAAAATTCTTAGAAACAGGATTTACTCACACTTGGAGAAAAATTGCCTTATTAAGGATAGTCAATATGGCTTTATGTGGGGGAGGTCTTGTCTCGCAAATTTCATAGAATCCACACAGTGTAGAAACAGGTCATTCTGCCCAACAGGTCCACACACGACTCGCCGAAGAGCATCCCACTCAAACTCACCCCCCTACCCTATTCCTGTAATCCTGCATGTCCCATTGCTAATCCGCGTAACCTACACATTCCTGAACATTATGGGCAATTTAGCATGGCCAGTCCACTTAACCTGCACATCTTTGGACTGTGGGAAGAAACCCACACAGACATGGGGAGAATGTGCAAACTCCACACAGGCAGTCACCTAAGGGTGGAATTGAACCCGGGTCCCTGGCACTGTGAGCCACCGTGATTGAGTTTTTTGAGGAAGTAATGAAGATTATTGATGACGGTAGGGCAACGGATGTTATTTATATGGGTTGTACTAAAGCATTCAACAAGATCCCTCATGGTAGGCTGGTCCAGAAGATTAAGTCACAGGAATCTACATTGAGTTGGCAAGTTGGATACAAACTTGGCTTGGTCATAGAAGACAGAGTTACGGAGGGGTGTTTTTCAACCTGAGGTCTGTGATCAGCAGTGCTCTGCAACAATCAGTGCTGGGGACCCCTGTGATTTGTAATATTTAGAATTTATTTGGATTATAATGTAAGTCATTGGATTTGTAATCTTGCAAACAAAATGCAGATTGGTCGAACTGTGAATAGTGAGCATGGTTACCAAAAGATACAGCAGGATATAGGTCAGCTGGCAGATGGAGTTTAATCTGGACAACTGTGAGGTGATGCATTTTGGGAAGTCAAATGAAGAGCAAAGTATAGAGTAAATGGCAGGATCCTTAAGAACATTAATATACAGAATGATCTTGGGAGTCCAAGTCAATAGATCTCTGAAAGTGGCAACACAAGTGGAGAAGGTTGTAAAGAAGGTGTACAGATTGCCTTCAGAACTTGGGGCACTCAGTATGGAAGTTGGCAAGTCATGCTGCATCAGACTTTGTCCAGGCCGGAGTTAGAACAGAGGTGCAGTTCTGGTCCCAACACTACAGGAAGGACTTGGAGAGTTTTGAGAGGGCGCAGGACCAGGAAGTTGTCTAGATTGAAGTGTATTAGCTAGAGAGAGAGGTTGGACAAACTTTGATTGTTTTCATATGGGTGTCAGAGGCTGAGGAGTAATTTGTAAATAAAGTTATGAGATGCATGGATAGGATGTAGAGTTAGAGTCTTTCTCCCAGAGTGGAAATGTCAAATACTAGGGGGCACAAGTTTAGGATGAGAGGGGGAAGGCTTAAAGGAAAGTTGTTCTATGCAGAGGGTGGTCAGTACCTGGAACACACTGCCAGGAGAGGTGGTAGAGGCAAATACAATAGCAATGTTAATGAGGCATTCAGACAGACATGCTAACAAGTAGAGAGAGAGAGAGAGAGAGAGAGAGAGAAACAGAGAGAGACAGAGACAGATAGAGAGAGAGCGAAAGAGAAAGACAGAGACAGAGAGAGACCATGTGCAGGCAGATGGGATTAGTTTAGAATGGGCTAATGGTCAGCACAGACATGATGGGCCGAAGAGCCTGATCCTGTGCTGCGTTGTTCTACATTCTCTGAAAATCCACAGAACTCAGAAAGAGCTGAATTGCTCCTCACTAAACCTTCAGGCGTTGATGGCTGTTCATGCTGTACCTAGTAATAAGCCTTGTCAAATAGGCAGCAGACGGGGTTATAAAAAGATGTCTGCAATTGTTCTCTTGCAAAAAAGCCAAAATGTGGTCCTTAAGCAACTGAATGAATGCAAGACCTGAGCAGCTCAGAGTTGACATTCTTCCAGCTCAAGTAATCAGCATGAAGAAAAGACCAGCCAGGTTTAGCCAGTTGGCCAACACATGGCCTGGGATAACCTGCAGGTATTTTCCAATTTATCCTTTAGAATCATGGAATCCCTACAGTGCAGATAGAGGCCATTCAGCCTATCGAGTCTGCATTGACCCTCTGAAGAGCATCCACCTAGACTCTGCATTTCCCAAGGCTAATCTCCCTATTCTGTACATCCCTGTACACTAAAAACAATTTAGCATGGCCAATCCACCTAACCTACACATTTTTGGACTGAGAGAGAAAACCCACACAGACACGAGGAGAACATGCAAACTCCACACAAACTCCAGCCAAGGCTGGAATCAAAGCCAGGTGCCTGTACTGTGGGGGTAGCAGTGCTAATCACTGAGCCACCATGCTACCCATTTAGTTGAGCACAAGTTATGCTAAACCTAATTGTGCAGATGCTTTTCGATGCAGCTACAAGAAAATGAGTGAAGATTTAAACTCCAGCTGAACACTGTCTCCCACAGTAATTCTGACGAGTAACTCAGTTAGATTTAATTCTCTCATGAAAACACAGTGAAATGTGCTCTGCTGTTCCAGATGAAATTCCAATCATTTCTTATCCCAAAACTGGTTGACAAGGAATTTGAACTAAAGAACTGGACATTATAGCAGTTTACCTCATTTGTGATATCGTAAACTATAACAGCTGCAGCAGACCCACGATAATACATTGGAGCCAGTGAGTGAAACTGTGAGGAACAAAAGACAAAACAAATTAGACAAACTGTGGGACGTCTACATTTTCAAAATGAATATATGGTTACATTATAATGGATAGCCTTCTGGCCAGCTTGATTCTATGCAGAAAATTTAGTTCATTAAAAATAATATTCTGAAGTTTAAAAATCAGAAACCAGAGAAAATAGGAGCAAGGTTAGGCCATTTAGCCCATTGAGCCTACCCTGGCATTCAAAACCATTGTGGTTGATCCATTATATCAACGCAAGACTCGTACTCTTTTTGTATAACCCTTGATGCCCTTACGTTATGTTTCTTTCTTAAATATATCCCCTGATTTGCCCTCCATTGTGTTAGGTAGTAGAGAATTCCACTGGACCCCTCACCCTCCGAGTTAAGAAATTTCTCCTTGCACCTCAGACAGAAATGGTTACCCTATATTTTTATGGCATCCTCCCCTGGTTTAGACTCCTTAGCCATGTGAAACATTATTCTGCATTTACTCTGTCGAGCCCTGTCAGAATTTCAATGAGATCACCTCGCGTTCTTCCAAACACTAGTGAATACAGGCCCAGTCAACCTAACCTAACCACTCTTGAAACCCATCCCTCCCAAAGCAACAAGGATGGAACCCCCCTAGTCCTCACCTTCCACCCCACCAAACTCCACATACATTGCGTCATCCTCTACCACCTCCAAATAGACCCCACCACCAAAGATATATTTCCCCCCCCACTCCTAACAGCGTTCCAGAAAGACCATTCCCTCCGTGGCTCTCTCGTCAGGTCCACACCCACCACCAGCCCACACTCCACTCCTGGCACCTTTCCCTGCCACCACAGGAAGGGCAAAACCTGAGCCCCCACCTCACCCTTCAGCTCTGTCCAAGGCCCCTAGGCATCCTTCCATATCCATCAGAAATTTATCTGTACTTCTACCAATGTCATCTACTGTATCCACTGCACCCGGTGTGGTCACCTCTACATTGGGGAGACAGGACACCTTCTTGCAGATCTCTGGAACATCCGCACCCACCAACCCCACTGCCCCATGGCTGAACACTCCAACTCTCCCTCCCACTCCATCAAAGGCATACAGGTCCTGGGCCTCCTCCACCACCAAACCGTTACCACCTGACACCTGGAGGAAGAACGCCTCATATTCCGCCTTGGGACTCTACAATCTCAAAAGGATAAATGTGGATTTCAACAGCTTCCCCTTTTCCCCTCCCCCCATATTATCCCAATCCCAAGTCTCCAACTCGGCACCGCCCTCCAGACCTGTCCATCACTCCCCCCTCTGACCTATTACCTTCTTCCCCACCTTCATCCATCTATCGCTTTCTCAGCTACCCACCCCACCCCCCTCCCCTTTATCTCACAACCCCGGCCCACAAAACTCATTCCTGATGAAGGGTTTATGCCTGAAACGTCGATTCTCCTGCTCCTCAGATGCTGCCTGACCTGCTGTGCTTTCCCAGCGACACACTCTCGACTCTGATCTCCAGCATCTACAGTCCTCACTTTCTCCCTGTCAACCTAACCTGTCCTCCTACTACCAAACCTGTCATCCCAGGAATAAATCTGCTGCATTCCTTCCAGGGCATTCCTTCTTTTCCGAGGTAAGGAGACCGAAATTGCACACAATATTCCAGGTGTGGTCTCACCAAGGCCCCTGTGCTGCAGTAAAACATACTTGCTCCTATAATCAAATCCTTTTGCAAGGAAGGGCAACATACCATTTGGTTCTTAAGTGCTTGCCGCACCTGGGCACTGGTTTTTAGTAAACAGATCTTTAAATCGTTTGGTTCTTTACTAATTTCAAGTAAGACTTGTAATTATCTCATGGCACCCATGACCACCAAACAGTGCTCTGTGACCAATGAAGTGCTTTTTGACACAGAGTCACTAGTGTGATGGAGGAAACACAGCAGCCAATTTGTACACAGCAAACAGTCGCCAACAATACTGTGATAATCCTGTTAATTAAGGTCAAACATTGACAGAATGCCAGGGATAATGTCCCTGCTTGGAGTACAGCAGGATCTTCCTCATTCACCTGAGAGGTCAGGCAGGCTTCTGTCTACTCATCTCAAGTGTGCTCCAAGTCCAGGAGTGTGACTCGAAGCCTGTCACTTGAAGGCAAGCAAACTACCAATAGCTTCCAAAAGTGGACCACCTCTGCCAATGTCGATTGTTATTCCCCTCAGCCCACAGCACTGAGACTCTGACGTCCAGGATATAGCATGTTCGCTCCATTTAGATTTATTGGATGTCAGTAACTACAGAGCTATCCGACAGATTAAGGGAAGGCCCCGGGCCTGGCCATGGAGTGAAAAGCCCGCAGAATAAGGGAATCAGAATCCAGCCCTCTGAATCCAGCATGGGAAATGGTATTATAAATTCACCAGTTAAAAGCAATCACTGTTACTAGCTTTGCTATTCGAGGGGCCTTCTAGGTTCCTGGTTGAAAAACTGCTGAACTGACAATAAGACAGCATTGCATGTCTTAACTTGCCACATCATTCAGCAAGTCATTTCACAAGGTAAAACTCTTCCAAATGGCCGAAATCTTAGAACAGCAGCTCCAGCCATATGGCATCCCAGACAGTCAATGACAGCACAAAAAAATAGCAATTTATCTGTGATGCATATTGCACAGTTGAGACAGATCTTTCCATTTGGTGCATTGAACATTTCAATCCAGTTTTTATCCTTTGTGCCTTCAGCCCTATGGCTCTCTCATTTAGAAGTCAATCCACAATTCAAACTGCTTTAGGGGCTCGTTTTGGCAAAGATCCGAGTGGTTTCTAACATCTGAAACATCTACCATGTCATAAAGCCCTTCAATTCTGACAGACATGACTTTCTATTAATTCTAATAAAAAAAGAACTCATAGAAAACATAATGACCACCAGATGCATATGTATGCTTTGCTGTCACACAAAACTGAACTTAAAAGTGAATGTACAGCAAAACTATTCTAATTAATAGTAGTTTATTAGCAGACGCATGAGCTCTGGTTTCCATTACATGAACTCTCAACCTGATAGCTCAGAGGCTGACATTACTCTAAGATTGTACATGTGTCTTCAATCCCACATCGTATGATTCCAATCACAAGCATAAGCTTGCAGTTTTAAGTATCATGATCAATCAAAGTAAGATATTCAGAGGTTAAAAAAAAGACATAAATCTAGAGATTAATGGTACATATTATTCCTTCTGTTATTTTCTCTGTAAGTGTTATGTTGATTAAATATTGATCATTATCATTTATCTTGTGTTTTAATGAACCTGGATGGGAATTTAACTACATTATTCATACCTACATGTACCCACTTTGGCTTGTTTTCCTGTTTTCCATCTCTTAGAAGGATAGAAGACACGGTGGACATTTTTCATGTCACTCAGTGAAAACTGTAGTGATTGTAATGAGGTCAGCTAGATGGACCTCATAGAATATAAGTTCCCTGATTGGGGCTGTTTGTCTGGTCCAATCAGGGAGCCCTGGCTGACAGATAAGGGCAGGAGTGTCAGAGGTTCTATTCACTCTAGAAACCAGCACTGACCTAGCTGGATCAGTGTCAAGGGTGGATTTGATGGCAAGATAGTGGGCTCTGTGGAGTTATTTCAAATAATAGTTCCAGATTAAATAATTTCCGACATTGCATAAGTAAAGGTAAATGGTATAACAATAGGAGACAATGCATTTGGAATCTTCTTTTTGCCATAACCATAATACAAAAAAGTTTGAATAACAATCTGGACTGCTCAGGCATGTAATGAGACATCTTTAGGAGAGGTGGGACTTGAACCCAGAACTATTAGCCCAGAGGTAGGGACAACTCTGACTTTGAACCCCACCACTATAACTAAATTTTCAAGCAGTCAGACCCTTATGGAGCCAGCATAGGTCTCAGCTAATTTGCCAAACAGACCCCTATGTTCTTTTGAATCTAGTTCCATTCAGGCACTTGACATTGGGCATTTCACTAGGATCGAGCTCCCTTGAGGGAGGAAGTTTTTCCTCCTCCACTGAGACTGTCACCAATCAGAGGCCAGCAGCTCTTCTGTACTCACCAGGAGGGCAGTGACTGATGCTGATCTCTTGAGATCTCAGATCAAATGAAGGCTTGGGGAAGGATGTGTGATCCCCCGGAGAACTCAAATGCATCTGGACAGTTTCAATTTACCTTTCTGAGCAAATTCCCACTATTAATCACTGTAAAGTCTTATTTAACTTTAACATATTATTACGCTATACAATATGAAATTATTACCACCTTTTGATCTGACCTTTATAGAAAAAGTGATAAGCTTCCCTGTGTTTCATGACTTCTGAGATACCAGGAACCATGTCTCCTCGTAAAATAGACCCAACTTCATGTAAATAGTGAGATTTCTAAAATGCCCACCTTACAACAGTGTAGGCAGGAAATCAAGTCTTAGAGATGTATAGCACGGAAACAAACCTTTCTATCCAATTCAGCCATGTTAACCAGACACCCCAAATTAATCTAACCCCATTTGCTAGCATTTGTCTCATATCCCTCAAAACCCTTCCTATTCATCCAGATGCCTTTTCAATGTTGTACCAGGCTCCCTCACTTCCTCTGGCAGCTCATTCTATACACACACCACACTATGAAAGAGTTGCCTCTTAGGTCGCCTTTAAATCTTTTCCCTCTCATCTTAATCCTTCGCTGTCTAGTTTTGGACTTGCCTATCCTGGGAAAAAAGACCTTGGCTATTCACTCTATCCAAGCCCCTCATGCTTTTATAAACCTCTATAAGGTCACCCCTCAGCCTTTGATGCTCCAGGAAAAATGGCCCCAGCCTGTTCAGCCTCTCCCTGTAGCGCAAATCCTCCAATTCTGGCAACATCCTTGTAAATCTTTTCTGAACCCTTTTTAAGTTTCACAACACCTTTCTTCTAGAAGGGAGACCAGAATTGCACACAGTATTCCAAAAGTGGCCTAACCAATGTTCTATATAGCCGCCACCCTGGGGGACATTAAAAATCCCACTCAATGGGAAAAGGTATGTGGGACTCCTAGAATCATACAGTCCCCTTTTTAACTCCTACCCGCCTCTGATCCGAATCAGGCAGAGGCAGGAATACTCAGTCCTATGTCTATAGAGCCCAGTATGTAATGAACTGCTGTATTAATCTGTACTGCTGCCTACAAAAATTTGTGCAGAAAGCATCCCTGGACTGTTCACTTCTTGCAAGTTGTTGTTGTTGGCAGCAGCAGGAGCAGTTAGTGTAGATTAAAAGGGAAGGCGCAGGACATAAAGGATCTGGACAAAGAATTCTTCACCTTCTGAACAACCACAAGCACCATGACCCCTCAAACAAAACAGCCAAAGGTTAACAGTTTACTGAAACTGGATTCTACACTGTTCTGTAAGGGGCTTTTGTTTTTAAACATGGGAAATTAAACATACAGCCTGTTCTTGGTTTAAGCACAGATGGTGAAAATTCCAGAATGTTAAATATTTTCATTCCTTCCTTCCCATATCCTGGGCCTGCAAATGTGCACAGTCACACAGACGGAAAAATATCAAGATGGCTCATGGAGTGGTTTTGAAGGTTGTGGGTTGTCCAATCTTTTAAACTCTTTTAACCCTTTGCTTTTATAGATTTCTTCTTCATTCCACAGCAAGTGTTAGTGAGGAGAGTAAACCAGTTAAACTTAGAAATGACTGGTACTGTCTGGAGTAATCCTAGTTCAGAGCAGGAGTCACTTACAGGTCTTACACTGATTCTTCCTTTTATGGGAAACGGAAAAATCACTCCCTGTAGCTTTTAGCTCCTCAGGCAGCAAGCACTGAGCAATGACTCACTTCCCTTTTGAGAAATCCACATTTATTTTTGTTACTAGTTATGAAACCGAGAGGCCAGAGTATTTTATCAAGGTTGATGACTCGGCCTCTTTTCCTGCTTTTTTTCTGATGCTCGGCCAAATTTGGAAGATTCCTAAACTCAAAAAACAAAAATATTGGTGAACACTGGGGTTCTGAGCAAGCAGAAAACAACAGAAAATGCTGAAAATACTCAATGGGTCTAGCAGCATCTGTCAAGACAGAAGTATAGCTCATGGGTTGAATTTTCTTCAGATGCACTTACTCCTATTGCACCAGGAATGCGAGTGAGAGATGAACCTACTCTGACTCTGTCGTTTTGACCGGATGTAAACAATCATCGGTCCATTAAAGGCCTCTAGGGTTTCCAGTTCAACCAGAACATCGACTCAGCAGCGCCACCACTCATGGTGACCATTGCTGAGGCTACAGCTTGCGTGACAGTCAGAGTGATCCAGCACTGAAGAGGCCCTTCGGCCCACCATTTCTGCACCAACCTACCTTCACTAGTCCCACTGTCCGGTAGTTGGCCCGTGACCTTGAATTATCCAAGTAATGTTTGAGAGCTCATGAGGTTTCCTGCCTCATCTACCCACCCAGTCAGACCCCACCACCATCTGGGTGAAATTTTGTTTCCTCAAAGCCCTTCGAAATTTCCTGCCCCTCACTTTAAAAATTATGCCTCATTGGTCTAGATTCCTTTGAAGAGCTAGTGCATTCATTTTGAGCAGCTGAGGCCAGGCGAGACCTGGCATCGAGATGTGGGGAGGGGATTCGATGTGGGATATGATATGTCAGTGATGGGTAAGGCATGGAGGGAGCCATTGTGATTTTGGTGAAGCGCCCTTCCACTGAGAGATCACGAGGGTTTTTTTGAATGATCACATCAAGAGAGGCTGTGTCATTCTGATCTTGGTAAAATGCTTGGATGAATTAGCCTCCTGATGGACAGCTGCTACAGCAGCTGGGAGACAACGGGCAGTCTTCCTGGTACCTTCCATTGCCATGGTCCAGCCTTGCTGCCATTCTGCCCATCACCAATGGGCTGGGGAAACACAGCCCAGCATTTCCGATCGACCTAGAAGTTCTGATTAAGCGTGATTGACCTGTAATGTTAAATCTGCAAATTTCAATTTCCATTTACAAAGCAATTTACTAAGGACAAACTTGGAGACTTGACTGTATAGATGCAGATGACTCCCCTTGTGGGAAAGTTCAAGACGAGAAGGCATAATCTCAGAATAAGGGGTCACATCTTTAACATGGAGTTAAGCGGCAATTTCTTTTCTCAGAGAGTACTGAATCCATGGAATTCTTTGCTGCAAAAGTCTGTGGAGGTTGGGTCACTAAAACTAGACAGGTAGATTTTTAATCAGTAAGGGAATCAATAGCTGTGGAGAAAGTGAGTTTTGATTGTTGAGTCAGCAATGATCTCATTGAATGCCACAGCAGACTTGATGGGCACAATGGCCTACTTCTGTTCCGAGGATTTATGGTCTTATGGTCAAAATGCCACGGTCATATCCAACAGGTGCAATGCTTCATTGGGGATTATTGAAATGTTCTCCTGTCCAGCTTTTCAAGTTTCACGCTCCATAAACTTCATCCAAAATAGTTCTGCTGGCTTGCACAAAGTCTCATTTATCTTTTACCCAATGCTTGCTGACCCACATTGGTTCCTAGCATTGCCTCAATCTTCAAATTCTTATCCTTGCATTGAAATCCCTCTACAACCATGATCCAGCCTATTCTTGTATCTTTCTCCATTCCTAAAACCCACCCCCACCCCCACCCTGAAAATCTCAGCACTCCTTTGATTCTAGCTTCTTTGACCCTCAATGACTGGTTGTGCCTTAGTTAACTATCCCCAAGCTGGACACCTTTTATATACTCATAAAAAATGTTTCTTAGGTCCAGCTATTGGATGACTGCTCTAATATCTCTAATGCAGCCTGGACCCTTTGCCCTTTCATCGTTAAGGGGTTTGTAATTTTGCAAAAAGGTGGAAAAAGACAATTTTAGAAATGCAGCACATAGGGCGTGTGTGCTGTCAATGTTGTTTAGCAATTTGCCACTTGTTTATCCAGAGTACTGTCTGGCTGAGTCATTGTAGATCACAAAGCACTGATTGGCACAGTGAGTTAGCGCTGAGTTGGCTGCGCTTTTTCTGTTCAGGAGCTTTGGACATCAAGGGCTGGGCAAGGCTTTATTGCCTGTCGGTAATTGCCCTTTGACAAGAGGATGGTCAGCTGTCTTCTTGAACATCTGCAGCCCTGGGGGTGTTGGGATAGCTACAGTGCCTTTAGGAAGGGAATTCCGGATCTGATCTAGTGAAGGGTCACTGATATATTGCCAAGTCAGGATGGTGAGTGGCTTGGCGGGAACTTTGAGATGTGCTGTTCCGATGTATCTGAAGCACTTGTCTTTCCAAATGGTGGAGGCTGCCGTTTGGAAGATTTGAAATTTTATCTTAATACTAAATCAAAATTTTCTTTCACCTCATGGAAAGGTAATGAAATTAGATTAGATTAGATTAGATTAGATTACTTACAGTGTGGAAACAGGCCCTTCGGCCCAACAAGTCCACACAAGTCCACACAAATCCCACAAGTTTCAAACAAAGCCAAAACTGATTTTAGGGAGTATAAACTATAACATGAAACAGATCATACTTTGGGGGAATTAGCTCTTTGTCCTAACCAGTATGACCTATTCTGTAACAGTTGGAGATATTTCTTTCTGAGTGTTTGTTTCAGTTCTACTGCCATGGCAAAATTGATTTGCCACTTCCTCAATCTACACATTGCCATCAACGTTGAAGCTTTTGGTCCTTAGCAAACAAATCAAGTGCACAGCATAGAGTTGAGTACACTAGGTTAAAAAGTTAAATCCGTGAATTTCAGTCTGTCTTGAGCACTCTAGTCAGGCTGCCTCATTTAGGATTTCAAATCAAGCTGCCAGTGTCTCTCAAAAGAGCCCTAACTACAAATTGAGATTTACTTAAAAATGATAAGTATAAGCAAGTTAATCCAAGACAATGGACTGCCTAGACAAGGTTTGCAGATGTGTTACAGGATAAAGTTCAGAGTTTCAGATATTCCTGATCTCGATGACAATAGTGGAAAACAAAGTTGGAAGAGTGGTCAGTTCACTTACAGCATAGAGAATGTGAACTTCTAAAATGGAAATGGAATCATTGCATTCCCTTAAGTTCCTTTCTCCAATGTTTTTTAAAGACAAATATTCAAAAGTTGTTGATGAATTGAATCACGCAACAATGGAATGTGGATATTTATCTTTATATTTTTCCACACAATGAACTTCCCATCTGAAAGTGGGCCATTCAAAGAAATATTCACAAAGGGGGTTTTCTGTTCTTCCCTTCTATCTGACTGTACTACCTCCCACCATTGCCCCATTGTCAAATCCCACAGCTCCATCCCAACTTCAGGATAAGTCAAGATGGACGTTACCTCAGCAAACTACTGGATGTCAGTTAACAAGTGGCTTCTGTCTGAGTCACAAAAAAAATAAGTATGCAGCTTTGGAAACTGTTGGGGGGGACAGCCTTGCAGGTGTAAGCTGCAGTGAAGGGGTCTGTGGCTCTGAGATTCAGAAGGGAAAGGGGGAGAAGAGGAGACCGCTAGTTATAGGGGACTCTCTAGTTAGAGGGACGGACAGGCGGTTCTGTGGACATGGGCGAGACTCTCGGATGGTTTGTTGCCTCCCAGGTGCTAGGGTCCGAGACGTCTCGGACCGTGTCTTCAGAATCCTTAAGGGGGAGGGTGTGCAGCCAGAAGTCATGGTACACATTGGCACCAACGACATAGGTAGGAAGAGGGGTGGGGAGGTCATTCAAGAGCTCAAGGAGTTAGGCTGGAAGCTAAAAGCTAGGACAGACAGAGTCGTCATCTCTGGGTTGTTGCCGGTGCCACGTGACAGAGAGGCAAAGAATAGGGAGAGAGTGCAGTTGAACACGTGGCTGCAAGGATGGTGTAGGAGGGAGGGCTTCAGATATTTGGACAATTGGACTGCATTCTGGGGAAGGTGGGACCTGTATAAACAGGACAGGTTGCACCTGAACCAGAAGGGCACCAATATCCTGGGGGGTAGGTTTGATAGCACTCTTCGGGGGGGTTTAAACTAATTTGGCAGGGGGATGGGATCCGGACTTGTAGTCCAGCAAGTAAGCTAGCTGTGTGTCAGGATGTCCAAGACTATAGGGAGGCTGTGGAGAAGGTAGCACTGACAGGGACTACTTGCGGACACAGAGATGGGCTCAAGTGCGTATACTTCAATGCAAGGAGTATCAGAAATAAGGTGGGTGAACTTAAGGCGTGGATCGGGACCTGGGACTATGATGTTGTGGCCATCACGGAAACATGGATAGATGAGGGACAGGAATGGCTGTTGGAGGTTCCTGGTTACATATGTTTCAGTAAGATTAGGGAGGGTGGTAAAAAAGGAGGGGGGGTGGCATTGCTAATTAGAAATGGTATAACGGCTGCTGAAAGGAAGTTTGAGGGGGATCTGCCTCTGGAGGTAGTATGGGCTGAAGTCAGAAATAGGAAAGGTGCAGTCACCTTGTTGGGTGTTTATTATAGGCCCCCCAATCGCAGCAGAGATGTGGAGAAACAGATTGGGAAACAGATTTTGGAAAGGTGCAGAAGCCACAGGGTCGTAGTCATGGGCGACTTCAACTTCCCAAATATTGATTGGAAGCTCTTTAGATCAAGTAGATTGGATGGGGCGGTGTTTGTGCAGTGTGTCCAGGAAGCTTTTCTAACGCAGTATGTAGATTGTCCAACCAGAGGGGAGGCCATATTGGATTTGGTACTCGGTAACGAACCGGGACAAGTGGTGGGCTTGTTAGTGGGTGAACATTTTGGTGATGGCGACCACAATTCTGTGACTTTCACCTTGGTTATGGAGAGAGATAGGTGCGCACAACAAGGAAGTTTTTACAATTGGGGGAAGGGAAATTACAATGCTGTAAGACAGGATTTGAGGAGCATACGTTGGGAGCATAGGCTGTCAGGGAAGGATGTGGTGGAAATGTGGAACTTTTTCAAGGAGCAGATACGACGTGTCCTTGATATGTATGTACCGATCAGGCAGGAAAGAAATGGTCGTGTGAGGGAGCCTTGGTTGACGAGGGAGGTTGAATGTCTAGTAAAGAGGAAGAAGGAGGCTTACATAAGGTTGAGGAAACAAGGTTCAGACAGAGCAGTGGAGGGATACAGGATAGCCAGAAGGGACCTGAAGAAAGGGATTAGGAGAGCTAAGAGAGGGCATGAAAAATCCCTGGATAACCCCAAGACATTCTATGCGTATGTGAGAAACCTGAGAATGACGAGAACGAGGGTAGGTCCGATCAAGGACAGTGGTGGGAGACTGTGTATTGAGTCGGAAGAGATAGGAGAGGTCTTGAACAAGTACTTCTCTTCAGTATTTATGAACGAGAGGGACCGTATTGTTGAAGAGGAGAGTGTGAAATGGACTGATAAGCTAGAAGAGATACCTGTTAGGAAGGAAGATGTGTTGGACATTTTGAACAACTTGAGGATAGACAAGTCCCCCGGGCCTGATGGGATATATCCTAGGATTATGTGGGAAGCAAGAGAGGAAATTGCAGTACCGTTGGCAATGATCTTCTCGTCTTCACTGGCAACTGGGGTGGTACCAGGGGACTGGAGAGTAGCGAATGTTGTGCCCCTGTTCAAAAAAGGGAATAGGGATAACCCCGGGAATTACAGGCCAGTTAGTCTTACTTCTGTGGTAGGCAAAGTAATGGAAAGGGTACTGAGGGATAGGATTTACGAGTATCTGGAAAGACACTGCTTGATTAGGGACAGCCAGCACGGATTTGTGAAGGGTAGGTCTTGCCTTACAAGTCTTATTGAATTCTTCGAGGAGGTGACCAAGCATGTGGATGAGGGTAGAGCAGTGGATGTAGTGTACATGGATTTTAGTAAGGCATTTGATAAGGTTCCCCATGGTAGGCTTATGCGGAAAGTCAGGAGGCATGGGATAGAGGGAAATTTGGCCAATTGGATAGAAAACTGGCTAACCGGTCGAAGTCAGAGAGTGGTGGTAGATGGTAAATATTCAGCATGGAGTCCAGTTACAAGTGGAGTTCCACAGGGATCAGTTCTGGGTCCTCTGCTGTTTGTAATTTTTATTAATGACTTAGATGAGGGAGTCGAAGGGTGGGTCAGTAAATTTGCAGATGATACAAAGATAGGTGGAGTTGTGGACAGTGAGGAGGGCTGTTATCGGCTGCAGAGGGACTTAGATTTGATGCAGAGCTGGGCTGAGGAGTGGCAGATGGAGTTCAACCCTGACAAGTGTGAGGTTGTCCATTTTGGAAGGACAAATAAGAATGCGGAATACAGGGTTAATGGTAGGGTTCTTGGTCAGGTGGAGGAACAGAGGGATCTTGGGGTCTATGTACATAGATCTTTGAAGGTTGCCACTCAGGTGGATAGAGTTTGTAAGAAGGCCTATGGAGTATTATCGTTCATTAGCAGAGGGATTGAATTCAAGAGTCGTGAGGTGATGTTGCAGCTGTACAGGACTTTGGTTAGGCCACATTTGGAGTACTGTGTGCAGTTCTGGTCGCCTCACTTTAGGAAAGATGTGGAAGCTTTGGAGAGGGTGCAGAGAAGATTTACCAGGATGTTGCCTGGAATGGAGAGTAGGTCGTACGAGGATAGGTTGAGAGTTCTCGGCCTTTTCTCGTTGGAACGGCGAAGGATGAGGGGTGACTTGATAGAGGTTTATAAGATGATCAGTGGAATAGATAGAGTAGACAGTCAGAAACTTTTTCCCCGGGTACAACAGAGTGTTACAAGGGGACATAAATTTAAGGTGAAGGGTGGAAGGTATAGGGGAGATGTCAGGGGTGGGTTCTTTACCCAGAGAGTGGTGGGGGCATGGAATGAGCTGCCCGTGGGAGTGGTAGAGTCAGATTCATTGGCGACCTTTAAGCGGCATTTGGATAGGTACATGGATGGGTGCTTAATCTAGGATAGAAGTTCGGCACAACATCGTGGGCCGAAGGGCCTGTTCTGTGCTGTATTGTTCTATGTTCTATGTTCTAACAGAACCGTGAGTGCAGGTCAGTGACCTGCCCTTGCAATTAGGAAATGATGGATGAAAACCTCTTAAAAAAGGAAGTGAAAACTGAAATAAATCATCTTTCAGATGTTTTTGCATGAAACAGTGCTGTTATATACCAGGCCATAGGCCCCTCAAAATATTTGAAGAAGGTAGCTTAGGCAAAACAGAATTGATTTAAATACTACAGTTGAAACACAAACAAAAGAAAGCAGAACTTAGAGTAACTTAATTAGAAAACCTAACCGACCTGATAGAGTACTTATCTAATTACTAATTAACTGTAGTAACATCCCATAAAGACACTCTTTGGTAAATTCAGGCACAGATTCTTACAGGCAGGAGGGAACAACATCTCGAGAGGGATTTCAGAAGAAATCAGAGGAATTCTTTACTGAAGCTTGCAACTCTTCTGAACTCACACATCTTTTGACTGCTACAGCTCAAAAACACTATAAAGCCTAAACTTTGAGAACTGGCCATTTCTTGCTTGCTGGTTTGCTCTGGTTGCAATAACTTCACCCCCAAGTCTGGAAAGGTCAACTCTAAGCACCATAAATCCTAAAGCAGAGCATCAAACAAGACCTCATTTTCATTCCTTGTCCCATTCCTTTGGGCCTAATTCAGCCAAAAGGAGTGAAAAATGTTAAACACAAATTGAACTCAGCACAAATCAAGATTCTACTGAGTATGCTAGGTTTTAAATAAAAATCAGTATAGAAGGGATTAATTCACCACCATTAGAAATTTCTGCTAATTATACCCATTTGAAGGTCTTTGAGAAGATGTTAAAATTTAAGATAGTTCTTTTGAGCTCAGAGATACAACTATCCAAATTTCAAAATTCTGTGAACTTTTCTTGAAATGAACAAACTGGCTGTTGTATACCAATACAACTATCACACTGCACTTAAGATTTTTTTTCCAAAAATCAGCTGGAGTTATTTCTGGCATAACCTTTTTGAGGCATCAGGGATCTTGTCATCTGGCTTGAGAACTGGCAAGGGAGCTGCATTGATTCTGCCAAGGGAGGGCTACCAAACCCCATGCCAATCAGCCAGTAGTGGGCCTACATCTGGATGTTTTGACCAGTGAAAGAAAATTCTCCCCTAGTGTCACAGGAGACCCAGGGCTAAATATTCTGTCATTTTTGGTGGTGGGGAGGGGAGCATTTCTCAGGTTAGGGGTCATGGAGAGACAAGATGCAGGGATTCAGAAGTATGAGCAGTAGGTAGGCTCCCCTGTGCCCCATACCCAATCCCTTCAGGCACCAAGTCCAGTTTTGCATGTCGCATGGCAGCAAGTCCACCTGCAGCTGGGTTAATCCCAACAGGAGACTGATGCCCTCAAGTGGTCTTTAACTGACCACTCACAAGGGCCTCAAATGGCAGCATGGCTGGAAGGCTGACCATGTTCTTCCCAAACCAAACTTAATCCAGGTGGAGCCAAGAAGGTAGCAGGGCTCTGGGTGTCCCCTTCCTGCCTCCCAACCCAGTATCTCCAAGTGCAGTAGATTCCACATTCAAATTGGGTTACTCATAGCTAGTGGTTTCACACAGTTTTTTCCTTGTTACGACTAAAGTCCATTTTCAGCCACATGAATCAATCAGCAGCAAGTTCCCCTTCTTAATAACATCAAGGATTTAAAAAGAAATCTCTGCTACATCATTACATTTTTAAAATAGTGCCACATTACACTGGTTTGTGACATTTTTAGTCTTCAGCTCAAGTCTCTAGAAAGGGGCTTAAAGCCACAAGTTGCTGACTGAAAAGCAAGATTGCTGGCAGAAAGCTAAGTCTCAATGGGTACCTTCATTTGAACACTATACCGGTTCTATAAGCTGCACAGTTTGAGTTTAAGAGGATTTTAAAATCAAAACTTTAGACATACTGTTGGATAAGGAGGTTGGCATTTTGTCTAACAAATTATAAAAGCACATCTCCTTGAAACATGTTTTATTATTGAACTAGGAACAAGATTAAAGTTTTTCAAAGGACCATTTGGCAACTTGTTTGTTTGGAATATTCTTCATGTGATAACATCACATTCGATGAATACTTTGGACAAGAAATGAAAAAGACGATTGCCAAAGATGACATCATGAAAACAGGGCCCAGAGTCTACAGAGAAACAACAAAACTTTGGCAAATCGGCCAAGGGAGGACATGAATCTCTGTCAGTGATCAAAAGGGAGCTTGTACAATGATTTGTTTTGGCAGATTCCCACAGACAGAATGCTGTGAGGTAGAGAAAACCACAACATGAGATTGTTTCAGAACACCAATCGATTATCTGGATTGGTCTGAATATGTCACCAACTTTTTAAGGGAACACTATGTGCACACTTGGTTCACAAGTTTACTAAATAACCAGCTGAGTGGAGGGAAGGAAAGAAAAGGAGTAAACCCTCCATAGGACACATCCTATTACCTCATGAGACGTCCTGCTCCATGTGTTCAAAGATCTGTGGCTGGAGAATTAGCTTGTTCAGTCACTTGGAGACCCATGGCAGAAACCCCTGACCCTGAGTAGACACCATCACAATGAGGATAAGGAATAAATAGTCTGGAGAATGGAGCAGGTGAGCTCAGCTGACAGGTTCCTGCTGTTGTTATTAAATTAATGAGATTATGAGCTCTGGATTTGTTCTCTTTCCCATTTTAAATGGAAGAATCACATTAGTATATGTATCAGACATTCTGCTCCATCTTGCCAATTTTTTTTTAAGAACATGGGCAGACCAGGAATTTCAGCCTCCCCAATTTGATTTGTTTGTTTAACTCTTTGTTTTCACCTTAAATGACCCCCTCAGATTGTTTTCTTCTTCTACAGTCACTTGAGATTCCCTAACAAAACCTACACGTTCCCTTGCAGGTCGTACACTGTGCTGACTCGGAACAATATTGATGTTCTTAGTATTTGATATTGGGTCAAAATTCTGGATCCTCCTTCCTAGCAGCATATCGCTGAACGATGTTGGCTGCAGTGATTTGAGGAAGTGGCTCATTATCACCTTCTTTAGGGTAATTAAGAATGAGCAATAAATTCTGTCCTACCTAGTGATGGAACCTCATGGACAAGCAAACCTTTACTCAGGCGAAGTAATTCCGCAGTTCTGACAAAGTGTCATGCCAGTCTTGAAACGTCAGCATCTCTCTCTCTCTCTCTGTACAGATGTTGCCAGACCAGCTGAATTTCTCCAGCACTTTCTATTTTCGTTTTAGATTTGTAGTATTCCTGTTATCTTTTCACTGACATTATCTATGAGTTTCTTTTCAGCATCTTTTGTGGTCCTATCCAAATCCCGATTTTGCTTTGGTTAATACTATTTGTTTTCATTTTCCTTGATAACTTAATTTCATTGCTCCTTTTCCCTTTATCATTTTTTTTTCAAAACCTGTTTTCTAACCTCTTCATATTCTCTTCTGATGTGCTTTCTTTGATTGCTCGTGTACTTCTCATCAATTTCCATTTTATCTTTACATCTTTGTTCATCTTGGTGTTTTATTACTGAATCATATCAGAATCCCCACAGTATGGAAGCAGGCAATTCAGTCCAACGAAACCACACTCCCCTCCAAAGAGCATCCCACCCTGACCCACTTCCCTACCCGATTTCTGTAACCCTGCCTTTCCCATGGTTAATCCATCCAACCTGTACATCCCTGGGAAATTCAGCATGGCCAATCCACCTAACTTGCACATCTTTGCACTGTGGGAGGAAACCGGAGAACCCGGTGGAAACCCAGGCAGACACGGGGAGAATGTGCAAACTCCACACAGACAGTTGCCAGAGGGTGGAATTGAACTCAGATGTCTGGCACTGTGGGGAAATAGTGCTAACCACTGAGCCACTGTGCCACCCTACTACTGTTATTGTATAGTTTTTAAACAAATATCTTTAAGTGAATTTTCTCTTGATCATCACTCTAAGTATTATTTGCCATTACTGTTTGATCTCTCTGTTTACCAATCTTTTCTCCCAGTCTAACCTCCCAAGTTCCATGCTCAACTCAAGATTATTATTTTTCCAGTCTATTTCTTTGACCTTTCTATTACAGATATCATTGTGAATATTTTAGACTAGACAGAAATCACATCACAATGCAACTGGAAAATGAGCAGGGAATTCCTTTAGTATCTGGGTCATCATTAATCCTTCACTAAAAGTGGTTTACCTTGTCTTGAAACTCATTGCAATTTCTGGGATGTAGCTGTGTGCAATTTGGTTGGCACTGTTCCCTCCATCACAATAGTGATTGCATTTCAAGAATATTTTAATATGTGCAAAGCTCTTTAGGACAGCCCCTGAGGTCGTAAAAGGAAACACATCAGTGATACCCCTTGTTTTTTTTACTTAATTAAGAGTCAAGTTTGCATTTCATGCTTTCAAGTGGAACCAGGGGATTTTTTTTTTCAGTACTATATATAATTGATGTTTTGTATCTTATTTGGTACAAGAATAGCAAACTAACTATTTATTTTTGTTTGGTGATCAGAGTCAGCGGTTTACCCGGCCACAAAAATTTGTAATCTAGTTTTCTTCCCTCAACACTAGGCCGTTTCCTTCTGAAGAGATTAAAAAGCTCTAAGGTACAGTCTCATCATTTGTTGTCCATTCCTAATTGCCCTTCAAAAGATGATGGTGAGCTGCCCAGTTGACTACTACAATCCATTTGAGCAGGTACATTCACAATGTTGCTGTCAGGGAAGGTCTAGGATTTTGGTTCTGTAATATGGAAGGAATGGTAAAATAGGGTCAAGTTAGGATTAAGTTTGTGGATTGGAGAGGAACCTGACAGTGGTGATGCTTCCATGTGTCTGTTCTCCTTGTCTTTCTAAGTAATTGGATCACATGGTTGAGGGGTGGCTTTTTGATGGAATTAGATGCAATATATGACCACAGCCAGCTACAGGGGAATGTTTTCAGACATTCCTGGAATTATCAATCCTGTCAGTAATTCCTTATGTTCTGGCATTTTGTCCCCTCAGAAAGGACTGAGGGGACAAAGCTACTCTGTGTTTCATTTGCAGATTTAAGATGCTAATGGACATGTCTTGACATTTTCAGCCTATGACGTTCATTCCCTTAAGGCTTCAGTTCAGACTCAGAGATGTTATATCTACATTCCAGCTACCCTTGAGATACCAAAAGTGGTTCTTCTGGACAAGTTGAAGGCAGACAAGTTGATTAAAGTTAGA
Source organism: Chiloscyllium punctatum (assembly GCF_047496795.1). Taxonomy (NCBI): domain Eukaryota; kingdom Metazoa; phylum Chordata; class Chondrichthyes; order Orectolobiformes; family Hemiscylliidae; genus Chiloscyllium; species Chiloscyllium punctatum. The sequence goes on from NC_092743.1 coordinate 18,245,928, forward strand.
CGTCAGTGGAATGATATGAGGTCATGGTAAAGTGGTGATTATGTTAGAAAAATCGAGACAATGTGAGTTGAAATCCTAGAACATGTGAATTAGGAGCTGATATAGGCCATTCGGCCCCACAAACCTGTGCAGCCATTAAATAAACTCACAGTTGGCCATGATAGGAAGTAGGTGGGAATGTGGGGTATGAGCTTTCACCCTCTTCCTCATTAAGAATCTATCCAACACGATCTTAAAAATATTTAAAGACTTTTCTTCCTTCGCCTTTCAGGAAGAGAGTTCCAAAGTTTCACCAGCATCTGTTAAAGGTAATTTCTCCTCATCTCTGTCTTAAATGAGGGAACACTTATTTTTAAAAGTGACCTCTAGTTCCAGTCTCTCCCATAAAACCTACTTTCCACATCCGCCTTGTCGTGACCCCTCAGGATCAGTAAATGTCAGTCCCAAACTGAGATTTACTCTTGCTCTTCTTGGCTGTCGAGGATCTGATCTTCCTCTTAGCAATTTCGAACCACATTGGAATGCCCAAAAATTTGTGCATTCTGCCCACATTCAGGGGCCACAAGTGAAAACTGGCTACGAAACGATTCTTGGAAAAATATTTCAAAAACAAAAGTCAGGTATAAACAAGTATGCAACATAATGCACCAACAAAAACACAAATAAAGTAAATGTAACAAGAGGCAACCATTGCTACAAAGTGGAACAAATGTTTTAAGAAGCTGACTCAAAGGTTTGCAAATGGAGAATCGTTTTATTTGATCATGCAACATAAGCAACAAAATAGGCCTCTCCCAAATTGTGCAATCAATTGAAATGCCATAGCAAGCCCACATTAAAAAGATTGTGATATTTTCAGTTGCAAAACCTGTACCATGATAAGGCAAGAACATGATGTTCTGAGCTTGACTGTGGGATCTACATGTATTGTTTAGTGAACTTGCACAAGAGGATAGAAGTCACTCTCCCCTTACTGTCCATGGATAAGACCAAGCCACTCATTTATAGAAGTCCCCAGTGCCCCAGGAATAAGTGAAACAAAATAAAGTTATCTTTCAGTGAAACAAAACTTTGGCTTCAACTCCAAGTGTTATCGAAACATACAGACTTAGCCCTCATCTAATGCATAATTATATTTGCTTGCGTTACTCTTATGTGATTCCAACCTACTTACTCACAGTCAGATTTCCCTGGACCTCTGCGAAAACAACAATATACAGTATAGATTTTTTTTAAACCACAAAATGAAAACATGTGAAGTTACGTACCCGTTCTTGGCCAGCTGTGTCCCAAATCAGAAACTTATGGAGCTCATTTCCACAGCTCACAGTCTTAGTCATGAATGAGGCACTGGAAATCAGTCCAGAATAGGCAAGACGTTAGTCTCAAAACAATGGAGGGCTAAAACTTTCGGAACAAGAGAAATATTGGAAATCTGCCAGAACTCACCCAATAGTGGGCAGAGTATTGAGATCGAAGGTGTCTTGAACAAATCGGCATACTATGCTCGACTTCCCAACACCAGTATCCTAAAACCATTAAACAAGCAAAGAATTAGATCACAGCATTATTTGGTAAGTCAAAATATTTTTTTTTAAAACCTGTTTTACAAAATGTGCTTCTAGATGAAGCAATCAAACTAGACAGGTCAAACTCCAAACCTCGTTTATATTAAATGAGTTGCTCTCAGTCTGATAGAAATGATTATGGAATAATCAAACATTTTTCTTGCTTGCGCTCCTCATTCTTTATTCCCCTCCCCTCTACTGAAGCTAAATGTGACACATCAGCTGAGATGAGCTAACACTGTATGTCTTTTCCTGGTGACATGAGACTGTTCGGTGTCTACAAGGCACAATTCAGGTGCTTATTGGAATTCTCTCAACTTGCCTGGATGGGTTCAGCTCCTACACTGAAGAAGCTTGACACTATAAGCCCACTTAACCAGCACCCCATCCCCCTCTTATTCATCAATGCACAGCGGCAGGAGTGTTTTCAAACCTCACTGGGATGGCGCATTGGAAATCAAGCCCTATTATTCTTGGAGTCGTCATAATCGTTAAAGAGTTGAAAAAGTACACAGAGCTCCTCAAGTTAGCATCCTTTCAGACTCAGACTGACTGAAAGCATAGACCAGGTTCCTGTACTTAATGAGAATTATTAGTAGTATAACAAACATATAAATTGTAACTAGAGATAAATAATTATGAATAATTAATAAATAAATAATCCTGTGAATATATAAGTTTAGGCTGTATATACTCCACTTCCTGCACATATACAAATAGAAAAAGAATGGTCTGATGGGTGGAGGGAAAGACTGGGAATACAGCTCCCTGTTCACAAGGTTTACTTGCGCTTGCTTCCAGAAAGCACAGAATAGCTGGTCCATAGTTATACAAGGTCTTTGACTTTAAAGTTCACAGCTTACAGCAACTAGAAAGGAGAAATGATTTGGCTCTCTTCAAGCTACATTTTACTGCAGAGCACTAGCAGCTCCTTTTGCTTCTGATGGTTTTTCCTAAAATATTCCCACCCCAAGCTGATCAGCTACCTGGGAGCCAATACTTATTGGCAGGCAGAAGGCCTTTGTCATTGACAACTGGTCACTCGTCCACAAACCAAATAGCTACTTGTTGTCAGTCAAACCTTCATTCTTATAAACCCTTTGATTCCAGCTCATCTACAAACTAGTCTCCCCCACTGCTTGTACAAGTAACTGTGTAAACAGCACTTTCAAAGTATGTTAAATTGCTTGTTTTTTAAAAGCACAGTAGTTCTTCAATAGTTCTCAGTTTCTTAAATCAGTTCTTTTCCCATTTCATCCCACAATCAAAAATATAAAGAAATAAGTCTGTACAGTGCACACAATGTACAAGGTGCACTGCAGCAACTCACTATGGCTCCTCTAACAGCACCTTCCAAACCTGGGACCGAGAAGGCTAAGGACAGCAGACATGTGGGTATACTACTATCTGCAAGTCAAGCACCATCCTGACTTGGACCAAAGCACTTCAAGAAGGCAGCTCAGCACCACCTTCTCCAGGTCAGTTAGAGATGGATAATAAAGGCTAGCCTAGCCAGTGACACACATATCCCGTGAGCAAATAAAGAAAAGAACTTGGATGCTCATTGAAAGTAGCCATATTGGGCCAAGTTGGATGTGGCCTCTCTTTCTTTTGTGAGCAGAACATAACTGGGCAATCTTTCACATTGTTGGGTAGATGCCAGGGTTGTAGCTATTCTGGAACAGCTTGTCTAGGGACATGATATGTTCTGGAGTGAAAGTCTTCAGTGCTATGACCAGACATTGTCAGGGCTCACAGCCTGTGCAGTGTCCAGTGCCTCATTTTTTGACAGCACATGGAGTGAAAAGTATTGCCTGAAGACTGTCATCTGTGATGATGGGGACCACTTGAGGAGGCCAAAATTGATCATCCATTCGGCACTTCTGGCTGAAGATGGATGCAAATGCTTCAGGCTTATCTTTTGCACTGATGTGATGAACTCCCCAATAATTGAGGAATGGGATATTTGTGAGGCCTCCTCTTCCAGTGAGTTATTGAACCGCCCGCCACCATTCACGACTGGACGTAGCAAGACCGATTTGCTGGTTATGGAATTTCTAAACTTGTCTAGCACTTGCTGCTGATGCTGTTTGTCGTACAAGTCACCGGTTTTGTAGCTTCATCAGATTGGCACTTTATTTTCAGGAATTCCCAGTGCTGCTCCTGGCATGCCCTCCTTATTGAAGTGCAGGTGGATTTTCAAAATGAAGTTACAACTTCAATAACTCCACAAAGACATGAAGATTTTTATGAACTATTTCTGTAAGATGAACAGTCTCAAGACATTGTATTAATTATTAGAATATATTACATGTACTTTCCAAACACGGCTGAATCACAGGTCAGGGCTACAGTCAGTAGCACTCAGCAGAAGTGCCCTCGACACCTATATAGGCAACCATCAGATCCGAACGTAAAGATCACACTGCAGAGAATGGCAAGAGTGATTCTAAAATTAGCATAAAAGTGGTGACATTGTTTCAGCCATCTGTTCATCTTGCATCTGAACGATTGTCAGTTTTCTTTCAGATGTCCGGCCTCTTCAACTGTACTTCAGAATGAACCATATGCGGACTCTATCATCTGTGGGGCAAATGATGCTCCACAGGATGGTTAGATGGGTCATTTGGAGGTCCACCTCTATGTTCCCGTTCAATTCTCTCAATGTGATCAGTGCTTTCCTGAATGACACTTCTCTATTTTGTTTCTTCGCACGTTAGGGACTCCCATACATAGCTGGATATGTTTGACCTCTTCAGGAATGCACTGAGGATATCTGTCAAATGTTTCTGCTGTCATCCTGGACATCTCAATGAATTCTGAATGAAGCAATTGATTCAGGAGTCTAGAGTCATATGGTTGACTGTCCTGCTCTATTGAACAGGTTTTGAGTGATTCGTAGCTCAAGGCAGCATAGGTTGGCTTTGGAGACGATGGTACCATTGAGTACGTCTGAGCTTGAAGATCACTGTTGCTTCAGAAACCATTCTCAAGTTTGAGGTTCTGGTCTTTCCCTCAGTCAATCAAAAGACTGAGCTGGCACATCAAAGGGATACATTGACCATTGCCTCCATCAAGAGGAGATTCCCAAATATGGAAAACAGTCCACATTTTTATGGCTTTTGTTGTTGATCCATATCTTTGTCCTTGTCTAAGCCATGTTGAACTCAGGTACTTCCAAAGGGACAATACGATTTGAACCAAGAACAGCTGAGCAATGCCATTCCATTTCAATTTCAGTCTGTTCCTTAAATGTAAGCACTTGGTTTTCTTTCAGAATGACCAGGACTGAAATTGCAATGACTGGTTTTGAAAATGACATTCTGCGAATATAATGTATACCTTTCTTCCTCAACATGACTGATTTACTACAAAGCTTTGCAAAGTGCCGAAAGCGTTTAGTGTCTGTCAATTCTTTTAAGGATGAAAAGTAGCATGGAGGTAGCAACAACTCTCTCTCAAAATAGAACTCAGGCACAGCAACCCATTACAATTTTTAAAAATGCACTGTCACAGACTGACCATCGTAGACAGAAAGAGCAAAACTGAGAATCCAGCTGAAAAAATAATAAATGTAAGTGAACAGGAAATATCCTGAATTTGGCTTACTACCAATTTCGGCATCTCATCGTCATTTCGAAATTTGTGGCTGCTTTCTGCACGGTTTGCATTTAAAAGAAATGTATATATTTTCGGGAACTTGCCAATGAGTGGCTTCTTTGAAGCAGAATTACAGCCTTCATGTTTTACTAGTATTCATAGAATAGTAGTATTCGATGAAGTGAAAGAAGTGCAGGCTAAATAGAGAAAATCAGCCTCTTTCCTCAACACACACACACAGACACACACACACACACACACAGACACACACACACACACACACACACACACACACACACACACACACACACACAGACACACACACAGACACACACACACACAATAGGGCAGCCAGGCTGAATGGCATGAGGCTAATGATGGGATGTCAACATTGTCAATTGCGATGTTTATAGTATATCATTTATAAGTCAACTCTCAGCAACTCAACTCATTTCACTCATTTTCCAGACTTCTCTTTGGAAACATTATCTAATTCTCTTTTGAAGGGCTAGATTGAACTTGTCTCCACCAGGTTCTCAGACAATGTATTCCAGATCCTAACCACTCCCGGTCTAGAAGCATTTTCCTCATGTCATCATGGCTTCTTCTGGTTATCACCTTAAATCTGTGCCTTCTGCTTCTTAATCCTTCTGCCTGCTAATAGCAATTGTTTTCTCACCTACTTTGTCCAGACCCTGTATGGTTTTCCACACCTCGAACAAAGGTCCTCTTCATCTTCCCTATCCAAGAAGCTTCCTCAATCCACCCACAGAGCTGAAGTTCCTCATCCGTGGGCCCTATCCTGTCAGTCTTTTCTGTACCCTCTCCAAATCTTCCTTAAAAAAATGATCAAAGATGCTCGAAGGCCTCATTTATAAAAGCCAAAATTCTGTATGTTTTATTTGGTACATTCTTAACCCTATCTGCCACCTTTATATAGACTGTAAAACCATAAGATACAGGAGCAGAATTAGTCATTCGGCCCATCACTTCTGCTCCACCGTTCAATCATGGCTGATATGCTTCTTCAGGAGAAAGTGAGGACTGCAGATGCTGGAGATCAGAGTCAAGAGTGTGGTGCTGGAAAAGCACAGCAGGTCAGGCAGCATCCGGGGAGCAGGGAGAATTGATGTTTCGGGCAAAAGCCCTTCATCAAGGATGAGACGTGTGGGTCGGGGAACTGAGAGATAAATGGGAGGGGCGTAAGGTTGGGGGGAAGGTAACTGAGAATGCAATAGGTAGGTGAAGGTGAGAGAGAAGGTGATAGGTCAGAGAGGAAAGTGGAGCGGATAGATGGGAAATGTGATGGACAGGTCAAGAGGGCAGTGCCGAGTTGGATGCTTGGGACTGGGATAATGTTGGGGGAGGGGGGGGAAGGGAAATGAGGAAACTGGTGAAATCCACATTGATCCCATGTGGTTGCAGGGTCCCAAGGCAGAATATGAGGTGTTCTTTCTCCAGGCACCAGGTGCTAAGGGTTTGGCAATGGAGGAGGCCCAGAATCTGCATGTCCTTAGTGGAGAGGGTGGGGAAGTTGAAGTGTTCAGCCATGGGACAGTGGGGTTGGTAGGTGCAGGTGTCCCAGAGATGTTCTCTGAAACAATCCGCAAGTTGGTGCCTTGTCTCCCTGATGAAGAGGAGACCACATCGGGTGCAACAGATATAGGAGATGACATTGGCGGTGGTTTGAGTAAATTGCTGTCAGATGTGGAAGGATCCTTTGGGGCCTTCAATGGAGATGAGAGGGGAGATGTGGGCATAGGTTTTGCACTTCCTGTGGTGGCAAGGGAAGTTACTGGGAGTGGGATGTGGGCTGGGTAGGTGTGTGGATCGAACGATAGAGAGACTTATAGGGGTGGGGAGGGAAATATATCACGGACCCCCAGAGATATATTTCCCTCCCCACCCACATCAGCATTCGAGAGACCATTCCCTCTGCGTCTCCCTCATCAGATCCATGCGCCCCCATCAGCCCACACACCACTCCCAGCATCTTCCCCGACACAGCAGGAAGTGCAAAACCTGCACTCACACCTCCCCCCCTCATCTCCATCCAAGGCCCCAAAGGATCCTTCCATATCCGACAAAAATTTACCTGTACCTCCGCCAATGTCATCTACAGTATCCATTGCACCCGATGTGGTCTCCTCTACACTGGAAACTTGCGGATTGTTTCAGAGAACATCTCTGGGACACCCGCACCAACCAACCCCATCACCCCTGGCTGAACACCCATTCCGCCAAGGACATGCAGATCCTGCGCCTCCTCCATTGCCAAACTCTTACCACCCGACACCTCGAGGAAGAACACTTCATATTCCGCCTTGGGACCCGCAACTACACGAGATTTAATCAGTTTCCTCATTTCCCCTCCCCCACATTATGCCAGTTCCAAGCCTCCAACTCAGTACTACCCTCTTGACCTGTCCATCACCTTTCTCATCTATCCCTATCATATTCTCCCCCACCTTCATCTACCTATCGCATTCTCAGCTATCTTCCCCCCAACCCTACAACCCTCCCATTTATCTCTCAGTGCCCCCGGCCCTCAAGCCTCATTCCTGATGAAAGGCTTATGCCTGAAAAGTCGATTCTCATACTCCTCAGATGCTGCATGACCTGCTGTTCTTTTCCAGCACCACATTCTCGACTCTGATGTACTTCTTAATACAATTATCCTGCCTCCTCCTCCTCCCCCTGCTACTGTTGATCCCCTTACCAATGAATGTCTTAAAGCCATTCATTCAATTATTCCCTCACATAATGTCAGGTCCGAAGTTGCTGTTTCCCTTTTAGAACTTGACCATTAGTGTTCCTCATTGGCCTTCCTGCTGCCTTTCAATGGAGATTGCTTTCTCAGCATTGGTAATAGGAGATCAATTACAAACTGGGCACTATGTGACATCTCTACTATTCAACACAAACAATTCAGGAAAGACTAAGAGCAGGAAAGACTAAGAGGAGCAAAGGACTGCACAAGCTGGGAAAAGAATAAATTTCAACAGTAAACAATGTAATGAGTCCTCATACAACACAGTAGAGGAGCAGGAAGCCAGGAAGAGAAGCAGGAGAAACAAGCCGACATAATATTTATCCTAACTTTCAATTCACTTGTCTCAGAGTACATAGAGCAGTGCTGATGGAAGCAAGACTTGCTTTACAGTCTACTAAAATCAAACTTGCTGAGTTGTAACTAAACAAATGCTATTGGAAAGAAACAACAAGAGGGGAAAAAAGAAAATCTTGGTATTCTACTCGACCTTGGAAAATGTCCAAATTAGATAAGATGGAGCCTCATTTCTAAATGTTTTGTGTCCATTTATAGGATCAAGTCAGTATGTACTGCCCATCCCTAGCTGCCCTTCAGAAGATGCTAATGACCTGCCTTCTTGAACCACCCTAGCCTTTGGGATGTATCTCGACCCACAATGCCTTCAGGGAGGGAATTCCAGGATGTTAATATAGTGACAGTGAAGGATAGATAACATACTCCTTGAGGCCACACTCGGTCAAATGCGGATTTGATGTCAAGGGCTGTCACTCTCACCTCACCTCACCTCTAGAATTCAGCTCATTTGTTCATATTTAGACCAAGACTGTAATAAGGTCAGGAACTGAGTGGTCCTGCTAGAATCCAAACGGACTATCAGTGTGTAGAGTAGCCATATGAATATATCAATTAGGAGCAGGGGGAACATCAGTCAGTCCTTTAAGCCTGCTCTGCCATTCAATAAGATCCTGACTAATCTGATTTTAACCCAAATCCACAAGCCAGAGTATTCACAAAACCTTTCACCCCTTTGTTTATAAAGAATCTATCTATCAGTGCCTTAAAATATTCTGCATCTCTTGCTTTTTGAGGAAGAGAGCTCAAATTTGTGAGAGAAAACATTTCTCCTCATTTCTGTTTTAAATGGCTGACCCCTAATTTTTAAACAGGATCTTTTGTTAGTTCTGTAAACAACCCCTTTCATCACTTTACTGTTTGACCCAGCTGGCTTCATCCTTCTTTTCATATACAGGACATACCTGGGCAATCTTCACATTGTTAGGTAGATGCCAGTGTTGTAGCTGCACTGCAACAGCTTGGTTAAGGGGTGCAGCAAGTTCTGGGGAACCAGACTTCAATACTATTGCTGGAATGTTGTCAGGGCCCATAGCTTTTGCAGTATTCAGCATTTCCAACTGTTTCTTGATACCACGTGGAGTGACTTAAATTAGTTAAGGCTAGACAACTGCTGCATAATGTAGTGAAAGGAAAAGATGGTTCATCCACTCAGCACTTCTGGCTGAAAGTAGACACAAATGCATCAGCCTTGTCTTTTGCACTGATGTGCTGTGATCACTTTGGGTATGGATGCCTGTAAAACATTTATCTCGTTTTAGTTGTTCACTTGTCCACCAGTCACAACCAAACATGGCAGACTCCAGGGCTCAGATCCCATCTAGTGTTGTGGAATTGCTTAGTTTTCTCTATGATATACTGCATCTGCTGTCTGGCCTCACCAAGTTGTCTCTTCATTTTAAAGTATGCCTCATTCTTCTCTGGCCTGCCCACCTGCATCCTTCATTGAGCCCACACTGATCTCCTGGCTTGATTGTAATAGTAGAGTGGGGTATATGCCAGACCATGAGGTTGAAAGTTGAACACAATCCTGCTGCTGCTGATGACCAGACACCGATGGATGCCAGTTTTGAATTGCTACTTCCATTTCAATTAGCATGGTAATACCACACAACCTGGTGGAAGGTATCCACAATTTGAAGACAGGATTTTGCTTCCACAAGGAATCCATAAAAGTAGTGGTCACTCCTACCAAAACTGTTGTGGAAAAATGCATATGTGACTGGTAATTGATGAGGGTGTGGTCAAATAAATAGTCGATCAATGATATCCTTTGGGGTTCATCCAGTTTAGCCAGTACTAATGGCATTGAGCCACTATTGGTGATGGGCATTGAGATCTTCCATCCAGAGTATATTCTGTACACCTGCCTCTTCAAATTGGCACTCAACAACTGTCTTATTAACTTTGAACATCTTTGCCTCCAAGTTTGGCTATAAGGGACTTCACATACTGGAAACTTAAAGAAAGCTAAGCAAAGATGGAGACTTTCAGTGCAGGGTCAAACCCTGTGGTTTCAGCAAAATGGCGTGTTAATCCCAGGTTTAACTCCTGAAAATAGGGTGCATAAACCCACTGAAGACGTTTTATTGCTGTTCCCTCAGAGAAGATCATGAATAAGTGTTGAAAGGACAATCCAGAATTAACAGGAGCTAGTCTATCCAGATCACTGCAAAACGAAGCTTCCTGGATATACATTTGTACATTCTCATGTCAGATAATACTGAAGCATTGGTTGACATGCTATACCCATAACAAAGCAGTTACTCTTTACTATTTATTTTTAGCATTTGCTTTCTCAACGTATTAACTCTGTAATGATTTTAATTCTGTTCATGCTTTAAATCCACAACTGAGAGTATAGATAAACCATAAACCCAAGGTGGGATAACCTTTACAGTGAGTCATCGATTGTTTTCTTATGATGCATGAGTCAAAATGGGTATCATGTCTGAGTGCGAGTATGTGCGTAAACAAAGGGCAACAAGTATCTAAGCCCCTTTAATCATTCTTCTTTGAATTAGAATATCTTTGAACATAAAGGACTCAGAACTCCACACACTGTAACAGAGAGTCTCGGAGCAGGAGCAGGCTATTCAGCCCTTCAGGCCTGCTCCAACATTCAACATGACAATGGCTGATCCTCTTTCTCAATGTAATATTCTCACTTTTTCCTCATACCCTCTAAAGCCTTTAAAATTGAAAACATTGATCTACTTATTTCTTGTATATATTCACAGCATCGACAGCATGCTGTGGTAAAGAATTCACTGGTTCAGTACATTTGAGTGAAGAAAGTTTTTCTCATGTCAGTCATAAATGGTCTTAAATGGCCAGTTAGGCTGAGATTGTGTCTTGGTGCCAGACTGACCAACCAGGGAAAGTATCCTCCTTATATCTAGTCTGTCCAATGCTGTTAGACTTCTTTACTTTTCAATTGGATAACTTCTCATCCTTCTAAACTCTAGTGAATACAGGCCCAGTTGAACCAATCTCTCCCATGAAGGTGGTCCTGCCATCCCCAATATTAGCCTATTGAACCTCCACTGCATTCGTTGCATGGCAAGTACATCCTAGGAATGGAGACCACAGCAGGTCAGGCAGCTTCCGAGGAGCAGGAAAATCGACGTGCTTATTCCTGATGAAGGGCTTTTGCCCGAAAGTTGAATTTTCCTGCTCCTCCGATGCTGCCTGATCTGCTGTGCTTTTCCAGCACCACTCTAATCTAGACTCACATATAGGATGGACTAGTAAGGATTTCTCTCCTGGAACATTAAAGAGCAAAATTTGATTTTAGTTACTGGCTTTAAGTTCCACCAACTGCTACGGTGGAATTTGAACATATGTCTCCAGAGCATTTGGTCAGAGTTTTCTGAACGAATGGGCCATTGATATTACCATTATGCCATTGCCACTCTCCAGCCTGGTGTCTGCAGCATCTGTTGTTTCTACAGTGTCTTAGTCTGAAACATCTCCTTTGCTACAGCAGGTTCTATACTTCAGGTTGACAATGGTCTTGTCAAGGGCTATCACTGATATTCTCTGGATCTCACAATTAGTGTCACATTCTTGCAGCAGGAAAGTTAGGGAAGGTTAGATTTCCTGGACAAAGGTTCCACATATTCAACATCTACGTCTTAAAAAGGCATCTACATTTAGCACTGGCAACACATTAGTTTCTGTTTGGAAATATTTTGGTGAGATGAGCCCAACCAGTACATGCCAAGAGGTGGAAGGCAGTTCCCCTTTGCGGAGAGGACCCTGGAAGTGATTTTCACAGAAGTGGTAATCTTTGGTCTTGTGTCACTCTTCCAAGAGAAAGAATGTTGCAAAAACCGGTCTTCCTCCAATGCAAGAGAGAAATTCACTTACTTTGAACAAGTAAGTTCAACCGTTGTTGCATCATAACAGTGGTTACTAAAGGCTTGCCACTATCACTTACACATTCAAGCATATGCAAAACACACAGACACACCCACACACAGATAGCTTGGCAAGTTTTTATTTCTCACGAACACTAACTGAAGACACCTAGATTCTTGAATGACATATCTTCTAGATTCATTGATAAAGGTAGGACTGTAACTCGTACTGATTTGCATGCGAACACATTTTTGTAGAACACAGCTGTTCCAACATTGACAAAAACACCAGTTCATCAATTATATGACTTCCTCAAGCTGAGGAAACCACAAGTGTAGGGAAAGGCTGAAATTTGAAGGTGGGCACTGTAAAGCTCAAATCCATGCTATGCTGGAGTGATGTACACAGATGAGAAATCTTCATCTGCGGACTTGGATCCACTCTTTCATCTTCAGCACCCCTCCCAACCTGACCTCAAAGAATCATTCCTTTATTTCAAAACAGAAACTTGAAAATTGTCACTTCATGTCATAATGTGTAGTATAAGGAGTGTATTGCACATTTAATGAAATGACAGCTGAAGTACTTTTTATGTACATTTGCTGAGGATCTATTGCTCACTGGTTCAGAGAAAAGAGCCCAGCCACTTCAGATCATTTATCAACATCGCCATTGGAAGGGATAGAGTCCAACATTTGTGTTTAACACTGAAGTGACATCATGCACAATGATATCACCCACATGATTGGTGCCAAGGAGAAAGAGGAGTCATGTAGCCTTTTAAACATTAAAGCTTACTGGCTCACTGTTATATCTCCTTCAAACCAAATACCACCTTGTGATTCAATGGCATGCCGACAACTGAATCCCCTATGATCAACATCCTATGGATTTCCACGAACCAGAAATTGAACTGGACCAACCATCTAAATACCAAGAGCTGGCCAGCGACTAGGAATTCTATGGGGCTCAGTCACTTCTAATTCCCAGTCCCTGCCCACTACCTACAAGGAGTGATGGAATACACTCTCCACTTAGGTGGATGCATGCACCTTCAACAAGAAGCTCAGCATCACCCAAGACGAAGCAGCATGCTTGGTTGGCACCCTGTCAACTGACTTCCTTTCCTCAAATATGATCACAATAGCAGTAGTGTTTACCATCTACAAGATGCACGGCAGGGATTCACCAAGACTCCTTAGACAGCACCCTGCAAACCCATAACCACCACCATCAGGAAGGACAAGGGCAGTTGATACAATGACAATACTGCCACCTGCAAGTTTGTCTCCAAGTCACTTGCCATTTTGATTTGGAAATATATCATCATTCCTTAAGTGTTGCTGGGTCAATATCTAGGAGCTTTCTCCCTAATAACATTGGAGTTCTATCTGCGGCAAATGGACAGCAGCAGGTCAAGAAGGCCATCTTCTCAAGAGAGCTAGGACTCAACAATAATGCTGGTCCAGCCAGCAGCCCCCACATCCTGTGAATGAATAAAAATAACTCACCAATGCTTTCAATAGCACCTTCTAAAACGCACGAACCCTACCACCTAGAAAAACAGAGTCAGCAGGTGTTTGTGAATTCTCCTCCAGTCACAGGCTCCCTCACTTGGAAATGTAACACCTTTCCTTCTATGTCTCTTGGTCAAATCCTTCCTCCCTCCAGGCAATCTCCCCCTAACAGCACTATGGGTGTACCTGCACCACCGCGGGACTGCAATGATTTAATAACAGTAGCCATATACATACAGAACAGAACAGGAGCCTTCCCAAAAGAAGGACTGAAAGCAACTGAGAGAATCACCGTCCTCAGCCATCTTAACAATGATTTGAAAGTGGAACTTGTTGAAGTCCAAGGGAATGTCACCTCACAGCCAAAGTGGCTCATTAGCAACAATAACATGAGAGAGTGATGGAGCACATTTCCATGCCTTTGCCAAGGGGAAAGCATGGTTTGCTCCTCTCTTAAAATTGCTATTTACCACGCCCGCATTACATAGAACCATAGGACCTAAACATTTAAAAATTCAGCCCTTCAAACATATTCCACCATTCAACTCAATGGATCATAGTTGATCTGCATTGATAGCAGCTGAAGACATTTCTTTTTAAATTTGTAAGAAAATAGGAATTACTGATGATATCATATGTTCTTTGACAGTGTATGGTCGTTCAATTCAGCTAGGGAACCGGTAAGTGCAGCTGGATACTATATGCTCATGTTGATTTTTCCAGCCAGCTCCAAGCAGGGAAAAGAGGGTTAACATTTCAAGTCCAGTGACCCTTCTTCAGAAATGGGAGAGTATCCAGCTCTGAAGCAGTTAACTCTGCTTTCTCTCCACAAATCTTGCCAGACCTGCTGAGTTTCTTCAACGATTCTGTTTTTGTTACTTCTTCATAGTTACCCAGTGAGTAGAAATGACCTGAAACTTAGTACAACCAGTGCAGTGGAAGCAAAGAGCAGACATTTCAAAAGGAATTTGGATAGCTGCCTGGGAATATACATTTGTAGGGATATTGAGACAAGGATGGGAGAGCTGGACAAGGGTCTCTTTACACAGTGAATGTCACATTGGTAAAACGCAACATAAAGCGAAGTCAAACGGAATAACTACACAGAGGCAATTAAAGCAGTTCGACTTTTTCGCAAACAGAGACATTTTGCAGTGACTTCACAACGTAATCTCATTGGAAATACAGGGACCTGTCAGAAACCCTCTCACGGCTCATGTTGTACCCTGAACTCCCTCAGTGTGAATTACTTCCCTGCGCTCTCACCAAAGTAGCCCGAATGATTTTAATTCGTCCTGATTTTGCAGGATCGAGATCTGCGGAGTTCCACTTTTAGCAGCTCAACTGTCATTTCGGACTGGCAGCAAGTTGGTAACGGAGCAAAAGGGGAAGTTTGTGTTAAAAAATACTCAGTGTCCCCTGCGCCCCGGGAATTGTATTAAATTGTCTTAAAAGTGATGTTTTTTTTAATTGAAATAATGAAGGGGGGTAAGGCGAGCTGCTGTCATGCTGCAGGAACAGTGGATGTGGAATTCCTCCTTGGAGACAGCATTCCAACAAATCGCCCGAGAGCAGACGCTGCAATTGTCGGATGGGGGCCAACGGAGAGAGAGAGAAACTTCAGTGTCTGGAAGAATCCAGTCTCCAACAAAACAAAAGCGGCCGTGGATAGACTCGAAACAGCGAGGAATGGCAGAGGTGTCGACACCGCCAAACAGCAACACGCACAGACAGAAATCCGTCTGTATCCCAGCAGCGAGACACCACCAAGGGAAGTAACGGGCATCTTTTAAAAACTTCTTTTGTTTTAAAAGAGTACACAGAACTCAAACGGGAAATAAATTCGGTCCATCTTACTCACCCCAAGGAGACAGACTTTCAATTCTCGAATAGCCATCATCAGTTGAAGGGTTGTGTCATGCTATTTGCAGGCTGGGTTGACCCAGTTCGCTGTTCACACGTTACCTCCTATAACCCTACAGGCAGCCAGCTCCCCTCAGAGTGAACGGAAACTTCTGCAATTACTCTCAGCTCTGGATCATCACGTGACACTGAGGCTTCTTCCACAGCCCTGCTCAGAATCCTCTCCCAAATTCACTCAAAATCCCTCATTCCAATTGCAGCACAGCGTCCTTGCTCCACTTCACACAGAGCAGAATATCATCACTTCAAATCAAGTATCTTCCCTGTACTGCACTTAAAGAGCATTCTTTTTAACGTATTAGTAGGTTAACCATTTCCAGTTTTCTTTCTAGCTAAATAAATTATTTTATCGAAATCCTTTAGATAAGAAAATAATCCAAAAATTCCAAACATGGTAAGAATATAACTAAAGTTTACACTCACGTTATTCATAGGGAACATTACCCAATCATCAGGAATTACAGGTATACCACTCCAACAACAACAACAACTTATATTTAGATCAGATCGACATAAAATTGATTCCTGGGCATTTCACAAGAGTGCTATCAAATAAAACTTGACACCAAGCCCACGTGGGGAAATCTTGGAATAAATGAGGAAAAGTTCAGTCAAATGGAAAGGAGTTATTTAACAGAAGAGACAAAGAATTTCACGGACGGAATTCCAAAACTTTTGGATTGAAGCTGCTAATTGGATGCTCACCAGTGTTGGAAATTAAAAATCACACGACACTAAGTTATGGTCCAACAGATTCAATTGGAAGCACTAGCCTTTGGAGCGCTGCTCCCGCAGCCATCTGATAAAGGAACAGCGCTCCAAAAGCTACTGCTTCTGATTAAACCTATTGGACTATAACCTGGTGCTTGAGTGATTTTTAACTTTATCCACCCCAGTCCAACACTAGCATCTCCACATTATGACTACCAGTGTTGGAGGAAAGGAAATATGCATAGGGGGCTGATTTGGAGGAGCTGATAAATCTAGGTAGTAAATAGTTCTGAAGGAGGTTATCAAGATCAGAAGTGATGAGACAAGGAAGGGATTATTAAAAATAGAAAAGGGAATTTTAAAGTCAGGCTGTTATGGAGCAGGAGTCCACATAGGTCAATGAACCTAAAGGTATGGATAAAAGTGACTTATTGTGAAGTTAGATGAAGGCATCAGAATTTTAGACATGGTCAAGTTTATGGTGTTTTGGATGTTGAAGACCAACTGGGAGAAAGTGAGGACTGCAGATGCTGGAGATCAGAGCTGAAAAATGTGTTGCTGGAAAAGCGCAGCAGGTCAGGCAGCATCCAAGGAGCAGGAGAATCGACATTTCGGGCATAAGCCCTGAGGAAGGGCTTATGCCCGAAACATCAATTCTCCTGCTCCTTGGATGCTGCCTGACCTGCTGCGCAAGACCAAATGGAATCCTGTTGGAATAGTCAAAACTGAAGGTAACAATGAAAGAAAGTTTCAGCAGCAGGTGGACAATCTGTAGGTAGATGTTAGTGGTTTTGATGATAGGGAGGAAATGGGATCAGAAGATTAGCACAGAATACAGTGGGTCACCAAGGTAGCAAAGGGTTTGATTCTTTCTCTGTCAGTGGTTCAGGAATGACAGAGTTGTCAGAATCTGTAGTCAGTGGCTTTGGTCTTTACAGTGTTCGATTAAATCAGGGCTGATTTGTACTTCAACTTTATTATTCACTCTTGTGCTATCACTAAAAAAGCCAATTTCAACTTCAGTAACACCAATCAACTCTACATCTGTCTGTTTTGTCTGCAGCTAAAGCCCTTGTTCATATTGGTACATTTAAACATAACAATTTCAACACACTCCCAGCAGACCTCCCAAACTCTGCCCTCCGTAGGTGTGTGTGTGATTCATTTTGGTAGAAGGGAACAAGGAGAAATAAGGTGCACAATTGTAAAGGTGATGCAGAGGGAGCTGGGAGTTTCTGTGCACAAATCAATGAAGGGGGCAGGGAAATTAGGAAGAGTCTAGGGTATATCCTTAGAAAAAGAGGGTGTTGATTTAAGACTGAGATGAGGAGGAATTTATTCTCTCAGTGGGTTGTGAGATTTTGGAACTCCTTGCCACAGAGAGTTGTGGGGTAAGATTGCTTGTGTATACTTATTTTAGCGATTATTAGAGTCTTAATCAGTTGGGGAATCAAGAATTATGGGGAAAATGCAGGGAAGTGGACATGAGGAATCATCCATGATCCAATTGAATGACAGAATAGACTTGAGGGGCCAAAAGACCTGCTCCTGTTCCTATTGCTTTTTCTGAAAATCATATATTTTGTTCAATTCTGACAATTTATGGCTAATCAAAAGAAACTTATCTTTTAACTTTAAAGTGTGCTGTCCATCAAATAAATAAATAAACCATTTCTATCCGAATTGGGTAGCTTGGCTTTTCTCATTCTTTCCAAATTCTTGTCCAATTTGAACAAGAATTATTTCTTCTGGTACTCTAAATCCCTTTGCAATAAAGGCCAGCATGCCATCTGCTTTCCTAATTGTTGGCAGGAGAACTTTGTGCATTTTTTGTGTAAGCATTCCTAAGTCTCTTTGTTAAAAATCACACAACACCAGGTTATAGTCCAACAAGCTTAATGGGAAGCACTAGCTTTCAGATCGCTGCTCCACAACCACCTGAAGATGGAGCAGCGCTTAGTGTTGTGTGATTTTTAACTTTGTACACCCAGTCCAACACCGGCAGCTCCAAATCATAAGTCTCTCTGAACATCAACATTTCTAACTTACATATCCTTCAGAAATGTTCTGCTCTTCAATACTTATAATGAAGGTGAATCATCTCACACTATACTGCATCCACCACCTTGCAACCTAACCTGTATTGACCTTTTTGCAACTTTTTTGGGCAGAATCTTCCCAGCCATTGAACAGCATGGGCATTGGTGAGAAAGTTGGGAAAATCAGGTGCAATTGGCAGGACAGAGATTCTGGTATTGACAGCAATAATTCCTATTCTCCAACCAAACAAGCAGATTACTGTTCTGAACAGCGAGATAAGCAGTTTGCTCGTGAGTGGTGAGAAGCATATTTACATACATTCGCATATTACTATTATCTACTCTTGCCTTATTAAAAGCAATTTCCTATTTATCTAGCTGCTGGATAGAAACAAGATAGCAACAATTCCCAACATGAAAATCAGGTACCAGTCTCCATCTTTCACACTGAGAACCAACATCTCAGGCCATGCTGATCGGCAGCGACCCCATTCATGTTCATTGGCACCTGACTATTATTCACACACAGCTGTTGTGAGATCCAAAACATGTTGATCACTTTGGCTTCCAATTCCATAATCAGCTCTCATGTATGGACTTCGGAGATCTAGCTAGCAGAAACATTCATGAGAGGGCATGAAGCATTGGGCATATACCAGCCTCACCGCACTCCCATAGCACATCTCTGGTCCACATACAACATGGTTATACACTTCACTTTAGAACAGCCTGGCAGCTTTGTAATGCATCACTAGGATAGTGCTCTGGGAATCAAACCCTACTATTCCCAGAGGTATCATAAAAGTTAAAGATTTTAACAAGTATGCAGAATCCTCCAATTTATCCGACTTTCGTACCCAGGTTGATAGAAATCATGGACCAATTTGTTATATTTAACAGAAATTGATATTTATGATAAGTAAATAGAATTTAGCTCCAAGTACACAAAACATTAGAACTCAGAGCAGGAGTGGGCAATTCATTTCCTTGAGCCCACTCCACCACTGAATATCATTATGACTGATCTCATTTCGGTTTCAACTCCACTTTCCTGCCCACTCCCCTTAACCCTTTAACCTGTTACTAAGTAAAAAGCTGCCTCCTTAAATTTGCTCAGTGGCCCATCATCCACCATACTCTGGGGTAATGAATTTCACAGATTCATGACCCCTTGAGAAAACGATTTCCTCTTCATCTGTTTTAAATCTGCCACCCTTTAGCCTAAAATGATGATATCTTGTTCCAGATTGCCCCACAAGGAGAACCATCTGCTCCACATCAATCCCCTTTCGCATCTTATATTCCTCAGTTGGATTTCCTCTCATTCTCCTAAACTCTAACAGGTATTGGCCTAAACTGTTCAATCTCTCTCTCTCATAAGACAAGTCTTCCATTTCTGGAACTAATCTAGTGAACCTTCTCTGAGCTGCCTTGAATGCAATTACATCCTTCCTCAAGTAAGAGGACTAAAACTATACACAGTACACCAGGTGTGGTCTCACTAATGTCTTGTACAGTCACAGAAACACATCCGTACTCCATTTATACTCAATTTCTTTAGCAATAAATGCTAAAATTCCATGTGCTTTCCTTATTAATTGCTGGACCTGCATAAAAGCTTTCTACAATTTATGCATGACGATCCCTTTGCACTAAAGCATTTTGAAGTTTCAATACTTTTAGACAATCAGTTGCCTTTTTATTCTTTCAACCAAAACAGATAACCTCACACTTAGTCACTTTAAATTCAATCTGTGAAATTTTGGCCCTTCACCTATCTATCCATATCCATTTGTCAACTTCTTAATGCTTCTTTGCAAATTACTTTTCCACCTATTTTAATATCATCAGCTACAAGTTATTAGCTATTAGTATATAATTCTACTAGTTAGAATTCTAATCCCTTTAAAAACTTCCCATCTACACTCACATACTGACAGACACAGACAGAGAGAAAAATAGGTGTTATGGGTTGTGGGAAAGATTGGGAGGGCAGTTCAATGGACTTTGTGCACAAGGTTTGATGAGATGATTCTTCAGCTGATCAGAATGCTGTATCTTGTCCTCCTCCTCTTGCAGGAGATACAGAGTGACTGCTTCACACTTATAAAAGTCTCTGACTTAGTAATTGAAAGTCACAGTTACAGCAACTGCTGAAAGAAATAAAAACTGATTTTCTTCTAATAGGGAGCTATTAGCTTCTCACTATTCTGTTCACAGTCCCAAGCTTTTCAGCTACTTGGGAATCAATTGTTGATGACAAACAAGAAGACTTTTGGCATTGATAATTGATCCACAGGCCAATCAGTTACTTGTTACCATCTGCATCTACATTTGTACAAAGCCTTTGGTTCCAGTTTGTTTGCAAAACATCTACTGCTGCTTGAATCAGTAACTGTACAAAAAGTACTTACAATGAGTGTCATGTTACTTGCTTTCACAAAGTGCAGTAATCCCTGAACAATCCTTGCTTTTTTTCCCCATCAGTTACAAACAAAAATACATTGAGCTTGACCTTCTGCTTGTATTACAGGCTGTTCCTCCAGACTATGGAAACAGCACTGCCCTGGGTAACAATATTGGATCAGTGAAGCAGTATCTGGTGGTATGGTTTCCTCTGCCAGTCCTGAGGGAAGATGGCTGTTCTCCTCTGCACCTCTGTCCACCAGTCTCTGTTGCCCATTTCCTTTTGTTTCATATCTGTATGGCAGTTTAGATAAACTGTGCAGAGCAACTTCACACTAATAGTGTTTCACCTGCTGTGTGGCTTTGCTTTAAAGATGACATGAGCAGCAGGAATGCTGAGAGATATTTAAGGTTATTAGAAAGACCAATAGCATTTGGGATTGACAACATGAATTGGATTATATGAAGCACAATTTGTACATTATCACCCTCAATCATCATAAAATACCTACAGTGTGGAAGCAAGCCATTCAGTCCACACTGACCCTCTGAAGAGCTTCCCACTGCCTACCTTAACCATGTAACCCTGCGTTTCTCACGGTTGATCTACCGAGCCTGCCCATCTCTGGGCACTATGGGAAATTGAGCATGGCCAATCCATCTAAGCTGCAAATCTTTGGACCATTGGAGGAAACTGGAGCACCCAGACAAAATCCATGTAGACACAGGGAGATCGTGCAAACCTCACACAGTCATCTAAGGCTGGAATTAAACCCAGGTCTCTAGCACTGTGAGGCAGCAGTACTAATCACTGAGCCACCGTGTCAGTCAACAACAGGCAAGAATTAGTAGCAGGAGTAAGTCATTCACATTAAATGGGGTATCAAATGCAACAGTCCAAAGATGTGCAGGTCAGGTGGATTGGCAATGCTAAATTGCCCATAGTGCTAGGTGCATTAGTCAGAGGGAAATAGGTCTGGGTAGGTTACTCTTCAGAGGGTTGGCGTGGATTTGTTGGGCTGAAGAGCCTGTTTCCACACTGTAGGGAATCTAAAAAAAAAGCTGCCACCTGCAAACTGGCTAGATAAAACTTTATTCCTTCAAACTGAAACGAACGGTCCTTCCATACTGCCCCCTCCAAAAACTCCCAGGATGGATAGCATGGGTTAGATACAGAGTAAAGCATCCTCTACTCTTTTGAACCAAAAGTAAAGCTCCCTCTCTTTCTTTCTAAACAGCCCCTGATGGGACACTGTAACAAAACTAAAATTATCAGGACCGGCATGGTGGCTCAGTGGTTAGCAATGCTGCCTCACAGTGCCAGGGACCTGGGTTTGATTGCAATGTCAGATGACTGGCTGTGTGGAGTTTACACATTCTCCCCATGTCTGGGTGGGTTTCCTCCGGGTGCCCTGGTTTCCTCCCACAATCCAAAGATGTGCAGGTTAGGTGAATTGGCCATGGGAAATTGCCATAGTGTTCAGAGATGTGTAGGTTAGGTGCATTAGTGGGGGAAAATTTAGAGTAATGGGGTAAGGAAATGAGTCTAGGTGGGTTACTCTTCAGAGGGTCGGTATGGACTTATTGGGCCGAAGGGCCTGTTTTTACATTGTAGGGATTCTATGAAGTTAGCAGAAACTCTATTCTTTCCAATTGATCAAACAGCAAAACATAGTCCAGCTCATTGCTAACAGGGAATTGAGGATGCCCATGAGTGGGATAATGGTGAAAAGAGACATGCAATTCAGGATGGTTCAAAGTACCACCACCTTTCACCCATTTCCTACCTCCTCCATCACCACCACTTCTGGCAGCACTGCTTGTGATCGCAAGCACAGGATCAGGTGGATTGGCTTTTCATTGGTTAAGTGCACCTCAGCTGTCAAAGCATTCCAGATAACATGCAAAAGCAACTTGACTCAACTTTTGTTGAAAGGGTTGCAACTTATAGAATTGTGAGGGAGAGAAAGAACAAATATATGCAGTTGCATATTTACATGGGTGTGTTACATTATAAAATGTAATATCAGTAGATTTCTATGGTTTTCTGAACTACCAATTATTTCTTTCCACTACATTCCGACCTTATCACATGAGTTCACAGACAGAAGGAAATGTCCTGTGTCGAGGTCAAAATGCTGAGCTTGTGGACAGTCCAAACACTGGAAAAGAAGGGGCTGAACAAGCAGCAAAGAAAGCAATGGAGCTACCAGAGGCAGGATGAAGAAGAAAGAATGAAACCAAACATCCATTCTACAGAAGATGGCAATGGGTTTGAGGATGTTATCGGCATAGGAATCATAAAATTTCATGAAATGTCTGGATATGACAAATCACAGAGACAAGAAATTCATACACACATTCGGATCAGGAATGAGTGAGCAGTAAGCACATACTCACCAGTCTGAACCCGAAGCTTGGTATCAGCGCTCAGAGAGATGAAAGACCTAACAGCAATCTAGGTTTGTTCAATATATTGCATCAGTGTATGACACTATGATCTTTTGCTCTAAATTCTGTGTCCTATGATCCTACTCCACTAGCTACCTGACGAAGGAACAACACTCCAAAAGCTTGTACTTCCAAATAAACCTGTTGGACTATCACCTGGTGTTGTGTGGTATTTAACTTTGTCCACCCCAGTCCAACACCAGCTTCCCCATATCAAGCATATTGAAGAGAGACTATGTGCTGTACAAAGGTGACATCCAAGAGGGAGATTCTGAGCCTGACATCAAACCTTTAGCAGCATGTGTTTCAAATAGAACTTGATATAGAAAAGTATGATGATGCTGAATTAAGATGGCAAAGCAGTGGACTGCAGCTGCAAACTTAACATTATATCCCAGTCAGAAAATCATTTATTGGAGATGAATCACAAACTGAAAGAAATGCTGAAGCATTTACCAGAGGAAATGCAAAATGTGAAAAAGAGAAGTAGAGCAAGCCCCACAGAAGTTGAATTTCTGGTGGATGAAAGTTGCATAGGAGGTTTGTAAGAGAAAGGTAAGCTGCAAAGTCATAATGCAGAACCTGAGGAGAAGTGCTGTCAGGACAAGGACTGACTGTACATGACTGCTTCAGTTCAGAAGAAGAGGCACCACTTTGTACCGTTGAAGCAACACCAATTTTGCAGGGAAAAGTGAGGACCTGAATGTTATTTAAATCAAGAAAAGACTTAAATCAAGAAAGCTACTGCACAGATTTCAAAGTATTTGTGTATAAATCAAAGAAAGCTAGCATACAAGTTGACCAGGTTATTTCAAAGAGAAAGCAGTATAAAATTGGAAAGTCTGGCTAAAACTGTACAAGACCACAGCTGGTTTATTATGAATAATGTGAACAATTTTAGATTGTTTATCCAAGAAAAGATATCGGAGATTGTCCAGTGGAGATTCACTAGGCTGATAGCAGATTTGGAGCGATTGTTTTATGAGGAGAGGTTGAGTAGGTTGGGCCTGAACTCTTTGGAGATGAGAGACAATCTTATTGAAGCATACAAAAGTCTTGGGAGCTTGATTGGATAAGTGGACAAAGTTTGTTTACCTTTGTGGGAGAGTCTTGGTACAGAAGGAATAATCTCACAATAAGAGAATGCCCATTTAGAACAAAATTGAAGAGGATTTTGTTTTTCAGGGGATATTGAATCTTTACCAAATAGATCTTTAGAGTGTGGGTTACTGAGCATAACAAGACTGAGATTTTCAATCATAAAGGAATCAAGGGTTGGGGGTAATGGCAGGAAAATGGAGTTGAGGATTATAAAATCAGCCATGATCTCGCTGAATGGCAGAGAAGTCTCAATGAGCCAATTGGTCTACTTCTGTTCATACCTCTGTTCCTGCTTCCTATGGATATGCACCCAATGTGTGGATTCAACCAACTGCATCTCCAGGCTGTTTATTTTCTCTTTTAGTGCTCACTCACTTTGAGTCTTTCTGGATAAGTTCCAAAGGCTATAGCAATATCTCTGTAATTAAGTAACCAATGCATTGAAATTGATTACCTTCTCCACAAAATGCACTGTCAATTAACTACAGAAGATAGCTGGTAGCAACACTGCGAGTTTTAAAAATTCACTCTTGGGTCATAATCATCATTTGCTGGTCAATATTTATTGTCCATCACTAGTTGCCCTTGAGAAAGTGGTGTTGAGCTGTCTTCTGAACTGCAACATTGTAGGCAGACCCACAATGCCCTTAAGGAAGAAATTCCATAATTTTGACCCAGTGACACTAAAAGTAAGGTGATATATTTCCAAGTCAGGATGGCGAGTGGCTTGGAGAGGAACTTGCATTTGATGGTGCTCCTTTGTATCTGCTGCCCTTGTCCTTCCAGATGGAAATAGTTATGGTTTTGGAAGGTGGTGACTAAGGATCTTTGTTGAATTTCTGCAGTGCATCTCCTGCTGCTACTGAGCGTCAGTAATGGAGGGTAGTGAATGCTTGTTGGTGTGGTTCCAATCAAGTGGGCTGCCTGGTTCTGGATGGTGTCAAACTACTTGGAGTGTTGTTGGAGCTGTACCCATCCAGGCAAGTGGACAGAATTTGGGGACTCAGGAGGTGAGTTACTCACCGCAGTGTCCCTAGCCTCTAACCTGCTCTTGTATCATGAGTCCAGTTGAATTTCTTGTCAATGGTAACCCCATGGATGTTGATCATGGGGGAATTCAGTATCAACATCATGGGTAGGCTATCACTGACCAGAAATTCAACTGAACTGGAATACCTGTGATTTTAACATCCTAGACTGCTCCCATATCATACACTCCTCCAAGTTAAGATTCATGCCATTATTTCCATTAGAGCAAAGGAAGCTGTTAGGTGATTCAATGACAAATTTAAGAGAATCAGGAAGGACTTTGGAAATGGCTAAAAATAAAAAGACTGTTCCCTTTGACTGTGAGCTGAAGATGTGTTGTTGGAAAAGCACAGCAGGTCAGGCAGCATCCAAGGAGCAGGAGAATCGACGTTTCGGGCATGAGCCCTACTTCAGGAATGCCCGAAACATCGATTCTCCTGCTCCTTGGATGCTGCCTGAACTGCTGTGCTTTTCCAGCAACACATTTTCAGCTCTGATCTCCAGCATCTGCAGTCTTCACTTTCTCCCCTTTGACTGTGAGTCAACAATGAGGGATCAGCATTTTAAAACTGACAATAATTGTCAGTAAGATACGTTACATGATACAGAAAGTTATTTGAGCATTGGATGTTCAAAAGCACTTGGTGCAGGAATATATTTTAAGGCAAATTGGATGACCGTTCAAAGCCAAGGGAGGTATAGATTACAGCAAGAGTACTGGGCGGCGAGATTAATTTTGATTTACTCTAGTAAATCACTTGGACAGACATGTTGACTTGGTAATGGCTTCCTAAGCGCTATCATTATTTTACTTATCACCCCATGTCACGTCCTCCGAAGGCCCAGAGTAGGCATCACAAACAATTAACTGCTCTTTCAGTTGTTGTTGTAGAGGTGGCATGGCAGCTCAGTGGTTGGTACTGCTGCCTGACAGTGCCAGGGACCCAGGTTCGATTCCAGCCTTAGGTAACTGTGTGGAGTTTGCACACTTTCCCTATGTTTGCGTTGGTTTCCTCCCACAATTCAAACATGTGCATGCTAACTTGCCCATAGTGTTCAGGGATGTGTAGGTTAGGTGCATTAGTCAGAGGTAAATGTAGAGTAATAGGATTGTGGAATGGGTTTGGCTGGGATACTCTTCGGAGGGCTGGTATGGACTTGTTGGGCTGAAGGGCCACTGTAGGGATTCTATGATAGTGGTCTGGTCTGTTGAGCATGGCAAGATCAGATTGCAGACAGGGCAAATGATCAGCTAATCTGCATATGTTTGTTCTGCTGTTGTTTTATTGTTTTTCTTGTTTTTAGAAGAGAAGCTAAAAGAAATTTGATAATATTACCATATGACCATAAGATCATAAGAAGGAGGCCATTCAGCCCATTGAGACTGCTCCACATTTCAGTGAGATTATGCCTGATCTGATAATCCTCGACTCCACTTTCCTGCCTTTTACCCAGAATCCTTGATTCACTTAACAACTAAA
The DNA here is from genome assembly GCF_047496795.1 of Chiloscyllium punctatum. Lineage (NCBI taxonomy): Eukaryota > Metazoa > Chordata > Chondrichthyes > Orectolobiformes > Hemiscylliidae > Chiloscyllium > Chiloscyllium punctatum. The sequence continues at coordinate 18,272,742 of NC_092743.1, forward strand.
AATCTGTCTATATCAGCCTTGAATATGATTAATCTCTTTTTAGTTTAACAAATATTTATTAGGCAATTTAAGTTAAAGTTCATAATCTTCAGCAAATGCAAACATTTGCCACTAATCCTCAGTTTTGTATTAAACAACTTATACAAAGTGTTGAAACATGTTTCAAAATTTATGGTATCAAAAATATGCTGTTGTATTAATTGCATCGATGTGTCATCAATACACTGGAGAGTTGCCTTTAATGATAAATTGTTGCTCAGATTTCTTTAAATCCTCAATGGCACTTCATTCTCCATGCTGTTAATCAAGTCCAGACTCTTGCACTTTGCACCAATTTCAGTCAAGGTCTGCAAAACATTGTGGTCTCTAAACCTCAATCTGCAATTGTTTCACTTGATTCATCTGACCACAGTTATCTGCATTGCCTCTCTGCATACCAATATCCATTACAGTGTCTAGTCTGAAATATCCTGCATACAAGGTATGGCAATGGTGGTCGCAACATCTGTCCAAGTAAACTCAGAATATGCTTGATGACCCAATTTAAACAGCCCTCTATAGTAATGAATTCCACAGATACACTCTGAAAGAAGAAATTCCTCCCCATCGCAATCCGAAATCTCTGTCTCATTTCTAGGATTATGCCCTCTGGTTGGAGACTCTCACTCAAGAGGAAATAAGCTAGCTGTATTTATCCTTCTAATCACCCTAAGAACCTTACCCTAAGAATTTGGGCGGCACGGTGGCACAGTGGTTAGCACTGCTGTCTCACAGCGCCAGAGACCCGGGTTCAATTCCTGCCTCAGGCGACTGACTGTGGAGTTTGCAAGTTCTCCCCGTGTCTGCGTGGGTTTCCTCCGGGTGCTCCGGTTTCCTCCCACAGTCCAAAGATGTGCGGGTCAGGTGAATTGGCCATGCTAAAAAAAATTGCCCGTAGTGTTAGGTAAGGGGTATGGGTGGGTTACGCTTCGGCGGGTCGGTATGGACTTGTTGGGCCAAAGGGCCTGTTTCCACACTGTAATGTAATCTAATCTAATCTTACATGTTTCAATAAGGTCACTCATCGTTCTTCTAAACTCCAATGAATATAGGAGCAACCTACTCAACCTCTGCTCATAAAACAACCCCTCCGCACCTGATATTAGCCTATGATTTGGAGACGCCGGTGATGGACTGGGGTGTAAAAAATTAAAAGTCACACAACAGCAGGTTATAGTCCAACAGGTTTATATGGAAGCACTAGCTTTCGGAGCGCTGCTCCTTCACCAGGTGGTTGGTGGAGTGTATGTGGAGGTAGTGAACCTTCTCTGAACTACCTCCAATGTTAGTGTATCTTAGTTTCGATAGCATCTATTTTATAAGAAATGTGAAATAATTGTTTAAAACAGTCCAGTGTTACAGTAAAGGCAGACTGACAGTTTTAGTGACTTTTTTGCATCTGTTTGAACAATAAGTTGAGAACTTTGCACTTTTTGTTTAGTAATATCACATATGAAAATGCTTCATACTAAGTTATTTTGTAAATTATATATTTCAAATGCATTTAAGTAAGTGTGGCTATATTTCAGTGTATACACATGCTTGTTCTTTGTCAGTGGCATTTCACTGATCATATGTTTCTTCAATCTTGTGGCTTTATCATTCAATAATTTCCTTACTGTAAGCTAAAATTTTCAGTTCGATAAAAAGTGACTAACATTGCATGGCAAGTGAAATTGTAGCAGATTCTCTGCATATTATAATTACTCAAAGTAGCAAATGAAGAAATCACTTCTGGTAAAGTCAGCCATGTCATTACCAGGCTAAATTAAGCATGAGGTTTCCCGCCATAAAGAAGAAGCCTCACTTAAAACTAAACCAGTGGTTGACAGGGAATATTTTGACTATTGACTATGTTCAGGGCAGAAACAGAATAACACAGAGCAGTGGATAAAACAAGGAATTGTTCACGTAACTGCCAGCCTAAAATATTGGTTAGACGCACAAAAAACTGGAGGTGCTGGAATCCAAAGTAGACGAAACGTTGACTTCTCCAGCTCTTGATGCTGCCTGGCTTGCGATGTTCATCCAGCCTCCTGCTTGTCTAGCCTAAAATATTGGTCAGCATGTAATTTAACTGTCAAAGCTGTGTTCTTACCTGACATTTGTGCCCATTCACTTTTCAGTGAGTCCTAGTTAACAACAGTACCAGTTAGCAACATCCATTTATTGCATTTATCCATTACACCCATTGTGTGTGGTCTAAACCAATGATTCCCAAACCTTTCAGGATCAAGATACTGTATCAAGGAGACAAACAATTCTAAGGCACATCCACATTTTTGAGTGGAATTCATTGCTCATAAATGTCACATTTACTTGCATTTACTATGATATAATGGGAATGAAGACACCAGGTGATTAGTGAACTTGTAGAAGACACTTCTTAGACCTACAGCGAAATATTGTGTACATTGTGAGCACCACATTATAGGAAAGCTGTGAATTTAGAAGTGACTTACAAGAATGGTTCCAGGGTGAGAGACTTCAGTTATGATAACAGATTGAAGAGGTAGGGACTCTTGTCCTTGGAGAGACGAAGACTGAGAGGAAATTTGGTAGAGGTTTTCGAAATCACAAGCAGACTAGACAGATAGGGAGAAGTTGTTCCAACTGATAAATCAACAAGAGTGTGGCAGCATAGATTAAAAGTGACTAACAAAAGAGGCAAGAGTGATGTTAGAAATAATGATTTTCACTCAGCAAGAGAAGTGAATGCACTGGCAACACATTGGCTCAGTGGTTAGCACAGCTGCCTCACAGCGCTAGGGACGGGGGTTCAATTCCACCCTCAGAAAACTGTCTGTGTGGGTTTCTTCTGAATGCTCCATTTCCTTCCAGGGTTGAAAGATGTGCAGGTTAGGTGAATTGCCAGGGATGTGCATGCTATGTGAGTTAGTCATGGGAAATGCAGGTTTACAGGGATAGGGTCTAGGTGGGCTGCTCTTCGGAGCGTCTGAGTGGACTCGATGGGCCAAATGGCCTGCTTCCACACTTTGGGGATTCTATGAATCTACTACCTGGATGTGTGGTGGAGGCAGGTTCAATTGAGTCTTCAAGAGAGCATTGGATGTTTATTTGAATAGAAATTGGGTGCAGGGACAAAAAGGAAGAGATCGACACTCAGTAATGATGCTCATTTGAAGAGCTGGTGCAAGCTGAATGGCCTTCTTCTCCTCTGGAACAATTCTGTCACTCTGTGATCTTTGAGCCTGCTTTTATCACTTTCAAATGACATCAGCTTCCTCTTTATGCATGCACTCTCTTTGTGGGACCTGGAGGTAGTATTTGAACTATTTGCAGCCCTGTAACAATGCTCACAATATTAATGTGAGCTGTAACTAGCTGCTAAAGTGCAACGAACTTGCCAACTGTAAGAGTCTTCTAGTTAGAACAGGAAGTAATTCTTCTCTACCAACCTAGACTAAGCAAACCCAGGAGTTTCCTAGACTGAAAGAAGCTCATTCCAGCCATCTTCACCATGAGAAGTATTCCGACAGTGAGGTGAGTTACCTTGTCCATACAACACAGCAGCACTGTGGAGTTGATTCAACTGCTTGTACAGGACATGGTGAGCAGAGGCATGACACCTTTGACAGGTTGAAATCTGCCATTTCTCATCATCTTGCTCTCACAGAGTTAGCTCAACAGTTAGGTCTGCTGCCTCACAGCACCTGGCACCCAAGTTCGATTCCAGCCTTGGGTGACTGTCTGTGTGAAGTTTGCTCATTCTCCTTGTGTCTGCCTGTGTTTCTAACAGGTGCTCCGGTTTCCTCTCACAGTCCAAAGATATGCAGGTTAGGTGGAATGGACATGATAAGTGCGGGTTATGGGGATGAGGTGAGTCTGGATAGGATGCTCTTTGGATGGGCTGAATGGCCTCTTTCTGTACTGGAGGGATTCTATGACACTTAGGATGTACAGACTTGTATTGCAGGATGCACCAGCAAATAGCACTGAAGCTGCTGCAAGAGCACTATGTTCAGGACAGGTACCTCTGAGGAAATAAAGCCTGGGACAGATCAGCCATGATCTATGATTATAAATATGGAAAAAGCTCTGAAATTGAAGTTCTAAACTGGAATAAGGCCGATTTTAATGAGATAGGGTTTGATATGGGCAGAGTGGACTGGAATCAGATACTTTTCGTGAAATCTGTGTCAGAGTGTGGAACACATCCAAGAATGAACTAGGAAGAGTATGGAGCCAATATGTACCAACAAAGACAAAGACTGAGAAAAAGTCTGTGGTAAGTACTGAGGGGTCAAAGCAGCAGAAGCCCCAGAAGAGGGAAACTTAAAAAGGAAATTAGGAGCGCAAAAAGGGGGCATGAAAAAATAATGGCAGGTAATGCAAGGGAAAGTCCCAAGTTATTTTACAAGGGTATTAAAGATTAAAGAATAACTCGGAAAGGACGTTTGGTAATTTATGTGTGGAGCCAGTGAACATAGGTTAAGTTCCAAATGAATATCTCATGTCAGTGTTTATAAGTAAAATGGCAGATGGCATTTAATCAGACAAATGTAAGGTGCTACATTTTGGAAGATCAAATGCAGGAGGGAAGTATTCAGTAAATGTCAGAACCTTTAGAAGCGTGAGCATACAGAGGGATCTAAGCACACAGCTCCACAGTTCCCTGAAAGTGGCAACACAAATAGATAAGATGGTCAAGAAGGCATATGGCATACTTGCCTTTATTGATCAGAGCTCAGAGTACAGTATAAAAACATGTCATTTTACAGTTGTATAGAACTTTAGTTAGACTACATTAGGAATACTGCATGTAGTTCTGGTTGCCATATTACCAGAAGGATGTGGAGGGTTTGGACAGGGGACAGAAAGAGTTTACCAAGATGTTGCCTGCAATGGAGGGTTTTAGTTATGAGAAGAGATTGAACAAACTTGGTTTGTTTCCACTTGAATGTCAAAGTAGGGGCAACCTGACAAAAGTTTACAAAATTATGAGAGACATGAATAGTTGGAGTTTTTTTGCTGAGGTAGTAATGTCAATTACTAGTGGATATAGGTTTAAGGTAAAAGGGGGTAAGTTTAAAGGATATCTGAGAGGCAAGCTTTTTACGCAGAGGGTAGTAAGTGCCTGGAATTTGCTCCCAGATAGAATCACAATTTTTAAGAGGCATCTTGACACATCTGGAATGTTTAGATTCCCTATAGTGTGAAAACAGGCCATTTGCCCCAACAAGTCCACACCGCCCTCTAAAGAGTAACCAGCCCTGACCCATTTCCCTCTGACTAACGTACCTAACGCTATGGGCAATTCACCTGAACTGCACATCTTTGCATTGTGGGAGGAAACCCACACAGACACAGGGAGAATGTGCAAACTCCACACAGACAGGCCCCCGAGGCTGGAATCAAAATCTGTTGCCCGGCATTGTGAGGCAACAGTGCCAACCACTGAGCCACCATACCACCTGAAAAGGTAGGGAATAAAGGGATATAGACCACATAGATGCAAAAGGTTTCTAATGCCAGACAGGCATTATGTGTTGGCACAGTCTTGATGGGCAAAGGGCCTGTTCTTGTGCTGTACAGTTTAAGTGAGCAGCAAAATGTAGCTATAGAAATCAGGGAGGCAGACTGTGACACAAATAAATAAATTAATTTAGACAGTGGGGAGATTCTGAGTGGTCTAGCAGGCTTGAAAGGGAATAAAACTCCACGGTCAGATAAAATATATCCTAGGCTGTGGAGTGAGGCAAGGGAAGAATTATCGGGAAAACTGGCAATGATTTTCAATTCCTCTCTAGCCACAGAGAGGTGCTGCAGAGCTGGAGGACAACTGTTGTGGAACCGTTATTCAAGAAGGGAGTGAGGGATAAACCAGGAGACTATAGGCCAATCAATCTAACCTCAGTACTGGGGAAACTATTGAGTTTTTCAAAGAGATAACCACATATGTGGATGAGGGCAATGCTTTTGATGTCGTCTAATGTGGACATCAGCAAGTCTTTTAATAAGAACACATATGAGAAATTGGTCACAATGGTAAGACTCCATGGGATTCAAGGAAATTTGGCCAATTGGAATCAGAATTGGCTGAGTCAGGAAGCAGAGGGTAATGGTCAAAGGGACTGGAAGCAGGCATCAATATTTGGGCTCTTGTTGTTTGTAGTGTATATAAATGATTTAGATTTGAATATAGGAGGGTTGATCAGTATGTTTGCAAATGATACGAAAATTGGTGGAGTGGTAAATAGTGAGGAGGATAGCCTTAGATTACAGAAGGATATAGATGAGCTGGTGCCAAATGGAATTCAATGTGGATAATTGTGAAGTGATACTCTTGGGCAGGATAAATAAGGGAAGCCATGACGAATGGTGGACCCTGAGAAGCACCAAGCATCAAAGTGGCCTTGGTGTGCATGTCCTTTCAAGTATCAGGATGGATGGATAAAGTGGTTAAAAAGGAAAATGTGATACTTGTGTTTATTCGCTGAGGCATAGAGTTAAAGAGCAGGGAGGTTATGCTGGAACTTTATAAAGCATTGGTTAAGCTGCAGTTGGAGTATTGTGTGCAGTTCTGGAACCGACATTAAAAGAAGGAGGTGATAGCACTGGAGAGAGTACAGAGAAGATTTAGTAGGATGTTGCCTGGAATAGAGAGTTTTAGTTCCAAAGGGAGATAAGATACTGGAGTTGTTTTCCTTAGAGCAGAGAAAATTGAGGAGGCACATAATTGAGATGTGTAAAATTATGAGGAGCATAGACAAGGTAGGCAGAAAGGAAACATTTTCCTTCATGGAGGGTTCGATGAACAGGGAGCATATGTATGGGGTAGGATTTTTAGAGGGGGTATGAGGAAATGTTTTTCTTTCACTGAGAGGATGATGGGAATCTGGAGCTCACTTCCTGTAAGTGAGATAAAGGCAGAAACCTTCATAACATTGAAAAGATTTTTAGATGTACAAGATATACAATGCTATGGGCTCAGTGCTAGAAAATGGAATTAGAATAGTTAAGTAGTTGTTTTTGAACAGTGTATACTTGATGGGCTGAAGGGCCTTTTTCTGTGCTGTGGATCTCTATATATATCTTACTGAATGGTGGGACAGGAATAAGGGGCTGAATAGCCTATTCCTTCTCCTATTTCTTATATTCCTCTATAGTTTGGATTTGTCCTGGTACAGGGCAATTTTCATATTGCTGGATGATACTAGGATTACAGGTGGCATGGTGGCCCGGTGGTTAGCACTGCTGCCTCACAGTGCCAGAGACCTGCGTTCGATTTCCACCTTGGGCGACTGTCTGTGTGGAGTTTGCACATTCCCTTTGTGTCAGTATGCATTTCCTCTGGGTGCTCCCGTTTCCTCCCACATTCCAAAAGATGTGCAGGCCAGGTGGATTGGCCATGCTAAATTGCCCATAGTCAGGGGAAGTGTGGACTTGTTGGGCCGAAGGGCCTGTTTCCACACTGTAGGGACTCTAACCTAATCTAATTATAAGTGTACAGGAACAGCTCAGCTGGATTAATAGCAAGTATGGAACATATGTCTTCAGTAATATTGTCAGAATGTCGTCAGGACCCAGAGCCTTCCCAGTATTCTGTGTTTCTTGATTACATGTCGAGTGAATTAAATCAGTAGTAGACCGGTATCTGTGATGCTAGGACCTCTGGAAGGGGTCATCAACTCAAATACTCGAAGCTGAAGATTGCAGTCATCAAGATAATTAGCTGGAATACCATTTCAAAAGGCAAAAAACCAACATTTGTCCTGCATGAGAGGTCGATGCTGAAGAGAGAAGGGTGGTCTACAAAACTGAAGACAACCATTCACTGGGTCATTAAGCATGGCAATGCCGTAACCAATCACAGTCATAGAATCATAGAGAATCATAGAGATGTACAGCAAGGAAACAGACCCTTCAGTCCAACTTGTCCATGCCGATCAGATATCCTAAATTAATCTAGTCCCATTTGCCAGCACTTGGCCCATATCCCTCTAAACCCTTCATATTTATTTACCCATCCAGATACCTTTTAAATGTTATAATTGTATCAGCCTCTGCCACTTTCTCTGGCAGCTCATTCCATACATGCACCACCTTCTGTGTGAAAACATTGCCCCTGAGGTCCCTTTTAAATCTTTCCTGTCTCACCTAAACCTGTTCCCTCTAGTTCTGGATTCCCCCACCCCAGGGAAAAGACTTTGTCTATTTATCGTATCCATGCTCCTCATGATTTTATAAACCACTATAAGGTTACCCCTCAGTCTCCGATGCTCCAGGGAGAACAGCCCTAGTCTATTCAGCTTCTTCCTGTAGTTGAAACCCTCCAATTCTGGCAACATCCTTTTAAATCTTTTCTGAACTCTTTCAAGTTTCACAACATCCTTCCTATAGGAGGGAGACCAGAATTGCACGCAATATTCCAAAAGTGGCCTAACCAACATTCTGTACAGCTGCAACATGACCTCCCAACTCCTATACTCAATGCTCTGACCAATAAAGGCAAGCATACCAAACACCTTCTTCACTATCCTATCTACCTGGGACTCCATTTTCAAGTCTACCTGCTTGGTTTAAAATAACTGTCAATGGTTAGCACTGCTGCCTCACAGCGCCTGAGACCCGGGTTCAATTCCCGCCTCAGGCGACTGACTGTGTGGAGTTTGCACGTTCTCCCCGTGTCTGCGTGGGTTTCCTCCGGGTGCTCAGGTTTCCTCCCACAGTCCAAAGATGTGCAGGTCAGGTGAATTGGCTATGCTAAATTGCCCATAGTGTTAGGTAAGGGGTAAATGTAGATGTAGGGGTATGGGTCGGTTACGCTTCGGCGGGGCGGTGTGGACTTGTTGGGCAGAAGGGCCTGTTTCCACACTGTAAGTAATCTAATCTAATCTAATCTAATCTAATCTAATTACTATTTAGTGCATTTGGCATTGCAATGCCTCTGCCAATCAGAATCTACTTGCCAACTAATCAACACTCTCCTGGTTTGAAGGGCAGTGCTTGTCACTGGCCACCCGGGTGTTTTTCCTATCTTCGTGGTGGTGGAAATTGAATAAAGATCTGTGCACTTTGTGTCTTTCACTGTAATAAAAAAAAAACAGAAAAAAAAAAGAAAAAAAAAATACTTTGGCCCCGCCCTTGGATGTAAAGGGCATTGCTTGTCACTGACCACTCGGGTGTTTTTTCCTATCTTCCTGGTGGTGGAAATTGAATAAAGAATCGTGCGCTTTGTGTCCTTCACTGTGTTTTACACCTGCACACACACACCATGGGTGCTGGGGAAAAAAAGACAAACAGAAGTCTTTCACTGTTTTGATCACGCAGCATTGCCCTTTGATGTGAAGGGCAGTGCTTGTCACTGGCCACTCGGGTGTTTTGCCTTTTGGGATTTGGACCATTTTGTGACTGACTGTGACTGTGCAAAAAAAAAAAAAATCAACACTCTCCTGGTTATGCAGTATAAATATTGGTTTATCTTGCAATTGCCCTGTTAAATGCAAGATTAAAAGCTTTGACAAAATACATCTTCTTTCAGAAATATGATTAGATTTTTAAACATTGAATTCCTGCACAGATAGTTTTTTAAAAAGTCTTGATTGACTTTAATAAGCAAAAGCTGGAAATAATCGCTTAATGTTAGGTAGTGCGTGTTTCCTTAGCAAACATTTTTGGACAGTGTCAAAATGCAGCCGAGCACTTCATTACTGAAATCTGATATATAATGCTGCAATGCTTGAATTGACAAGTTGCCAATCTTGGCAACAGGACAAGGGAGGAGTTAAACCAAGAACACAAACTTCCTTCGAGGGCTGGAAAATTGGCTGATTCAGAGCTTGTTTTGGCAGAAATGCTTTGTGCTTACAATTAGAATGTGGCTCATTCAGATCTAAACAGAAAGAGGAAAAACAGCAAAATAAAAGTGTCTACGTATACATTCCAGCTGGTTTTCAACTCATTGTTCCTCTCACTTCATTTTCCTCTTTTTTCCTGAAGGCAGTGACTCACAGCAGGGTTTAGTTCAATCAGCATCTCCAGTCCTTGTCATGCCACACTCAAAATTGATTCACAGGTTTTTCAGCATTTGTTACCCTTCCTGATGAAGTAACTGTGCAAAGGCCAGTATTCCATCACCAAGTCACCCTTGATTTACACATGCACAGTACACTGGCTGTCGCCAGTCAGCTCAGAGTCAGCCCAGGAAGTGAGAAGATTCTGAATTCCCTGTTTATATCTGTCAGCCAAGGCTCCCTGATTGGACTAGGTAACAGCCTCAATCAAGGGTCTCATAGGCAATAAGATCCACCTGATCCCAAATCACTACACTTGAGCTACCCTTGAAAAAGTAGTGGTGAGCCACCTTCTAGAACTATCTGGCATGTGAATTAGATTGAATGTGAGGAAGTGTTGTATACCGTCAGCCTCGGTATTTTTTCCTTGTCCTCACTTCGATGAGTCTCGACGGCTGCAGATAGAGCTGAATGCAGTGGATGACCTGGTCCTCTGTGTCTCAGTTCCACAGTGCAGTACTAACCACCTTCAAAACTGTTAGATTGGTTTCAGCCATGCAATCTGCTGGAATCAGTCTTCCCATGTCAGGTGCCGATGGTTAGACTCATTGGCTACGCTTGACTGGTTTGGTCAGACCATTGAAGCTGTTGTCCTATGTTGGCACTGTCATAAGACATCAGCTACTTGGAGCCAGATATGGGTGAAGGTAAGGACCAACACAAGATAACAAGTGCTGTCTGCATGCCTCTTACACTCACCCACTATTAGGAAGGGACTTCCAGGATTGTGACCACGCAATAGTGAAGGAGCAGTGGTATCGTTCCAAGTCAGGATGATGAGTGAATTGGAGGGGACCTGAGGGGTAGTGCTCCTGTCTATCTGCTGCACTTGTCATTTAAGATGTCATTTGTTGGCTTAATAATGTTGCAGCTGGCTTGGTGAGTTGCTGCAGTACCTCTTTTGGATGGTACACACTGCTACAACTGGGCGCAGTAGTGCAGACAGTGAGACTGACCACATCTTAATTCAATATCAAACTTATGCATCTTAGTCAACCGGCTACACAGAGGGACTACCAAGAATGAAGGGCTAACATACAAACACCAACAACATCAACATCAATAGCGTGGGCTCAATTCCTTGACTGGCCGAGGCCACCATGAAGTTCTCACCTTCTCAACCTCAGGCATGGCGACCCTCAAGTTAATCTCGCCACTAGTCAGTTCCAAGATGGTGGTGGCGGGACCAGCAACATTCAACTCTTCAGAACGGGCCTCATGCAGCATGTATGGCTGCATCTACACGGCTTCATCGTTGTCTGTCCAGCTCGGTAGTTTGGTTACTTTTTATTGATGTGGCCTCCTTCTGCAGGGACTGTGTATCTCCATCCCCATTCTATCTCGGGTAGTGGCATCAGAAGATGAGCCAAGATCCGTTGGCCAACTTGAAGCCAGGACCCATTGATCAATGTCCAGGTTGGACGGGCCTAAGCAGTGTGATCGTCTCCAGCTCAGAGGTGGCAAATACAGAAGCAATGGTGGCGGCAGTAAAGAGCCACCTAGCCAGGACCCTGGGAATGATGTTGGGTTGCGAGGATTGGAGAAGCAGAGAGAGTGAAGTCTACCAAGAGGGAAAAATGAATATGTGAAGCAGTTTCAGTCTTAGTAATATCAATTTAATATTAAGTTATTTACTACATGTACAATTTATTCAGTAATTTACTCTGTAATCCAAGATATCACTGGAACATGGCAACATTATACACTTTTCACTGTACCTAGATACAAGTGACAATTTTAAATAAATATAAATCTAAACATTGGACAGTACCTCGGGCAACAGCTAATTATAATGACACTACTAAGTTATTGAAGATCCCAAACTTAGGAAGAACTTCCGACAGCAGCAGTTACATTGAAGAGCAAATAATGAAGTGTGGTTATTAAAGTTGGAAATCTCATTGATGGCAGGCCTATATAATATGAGATTGTCTAATATCTACACCTGCATCAAGGGTGTGAAATGTTACACTTTTGGTTATGAACCAATCTGTGAGTTGACTTAAGAAGAATACATTGAACTATACAGTGGGTCAGGTACGGATGGTCTCACACTTGTGATGGGGTGGAGTGGAAAAGCAAAGGAAGAGTAATTCTAATTGGAATGGTACTAAGAATTCAAATCACTTGACACCTCATCACATATCTAATTATTTCAGGCACATTAAGTGTACTGTAAAATGTTGATACTTAACACCTAGTTCACTCAGCCAAATCCATTTATAAAGGTTATAAAACTGTTTAATCCTTTGAGAGATTAGCATTCTGAATCATTGCATTTGTTTTACTATTTGTAACAAGTAATTCTGTTTGAATTTCTGCTTTGAGAAAGGTTTGCATTGCAGGTTGGATTCCAGAATAACAGCAGCCTTTTAAAAAACCCCACAACTGCCATTTCTGTTATAACATTTAAAGAAAGGGTGAGGCTATTAGAATAAATCAATAGGTATGAATTCTGTGGTCACCTCCTGACTCCTAAACGTCTGTGCACCATCTAAAAGGCACAAGTTAGGTGTGTGATGGAATACTCCAAACTTGACTGAGAGGGTGCAGCTCCAACAACACTCACAAAGCTCAATGCCATCAAGACAAAGCAGACTGCTTGAGTGGCATCCAATCAATCACCTTCAACATTCACATCCTCCACCACAGTGGCAACAATATATCCCATTCCATTCGCTTCCTCTGCTGTAATCAATGGAATGATGATAATGGAAAGTGGCAAAAGTATGCTGATGACCTATGACAAGCAGGACAATCCCAGGTTTTATGGTTTTTTAATTCCAGAAAGAAGCCATTTAACCCATCGAGACTTCACTGACCCTCCAAAGAGCATCCCATCCAGACCCAGATGTCCACTCTATCCATGTAACTCGATATTCACCATGGTTAATCTACCTAGCCTGCACATCCCTGGACACTATAGGTAATTTAGCATGGCCAATCTACCTAATCTGCACACCTTTGGACTGTGGGAGAAAGCTGGAGGACCCAGTGGACACCCACACAGACTCTGGGAGAATGTGCAAACTCCACACAGTCACCCGAGGCTAGAATCAAACTCTGCTCCCTGGTTCTGTAAGGCAGCAGTGCTTACTATAGACATATTTACATTGACTGAGTTAGATGGTTTTATATGAGATGTCTGCTTAACATCAGGCCCTAGAATTGGACATTGTTGGGGGAGATGAGCAGGTCTTCTAAAATTTGTTTGAAATCATTCACAGATGGCACTGGCAAGGTGTCACTTCTTAAGAAGACAATTGCATCCAGTGACAGTGAAGGGTTATAAAATCAGAATGGCGTGGGTCTTGGATAGGAACCTCCAAGTGGCAGTGATCCCATGTATTAGCTGTCCTTGTCCTTCTCGGTGGTAGAGATTGTGGGTTTCAGAGTTGCTATTGAAAGAACTACGATGACCTGCTACAGGGCATTTTAGGTGTGATAGAATCTATGCATTTTTTTTATTTCAAAAATATACTTTATTCATAAAATACTTTAATGGTCTGTACAGTTGGACATGCCATACATATGTAAACATTCCATTTCTTTGCATACCGAAACAGAGTAATCATTCCTATTTACAGGTCGGTACGATTACATTTTTAGCTGAGGCGTCAGCAGAGCCCAAATGACTGCGCGGGCCCCCTGTTCTTCTTTAGGCAGGCAGATGTTACACGGTGGTCTTTCCCCACCGCGCCTTGGCGGCAACTGCCCCAAGCTTCAGCGCATCCCTCAACACGTAGTTCTGGACCTTGGAATGTGCCAGTCTACAACACTCAGTCAGGGTTAAATCCTTCAGCTGGAAGATCAACAGGTTTCGGACCACCCAGAGAGCGACCTTCACCAAGTTGATGATCCTCCAGGCACAGTTGACGTTCGTCTCAGTGTGCGTCCCGGGGAACAAGCCGTAGAACCCGGAGTCCCGTGTCACGGCGCTGCTCGGGACGAATCTCGACCAATACCATTGCATTCCTCTCCAGTCTTTTTCTGCGTAGGCACATTCCAGAAGGAGGTGTGTGACAGTCTCGTCCCCCCCCGCAGCCGCATCGAGGGCAGCATGCAGTGTGGCTGAGACTCCGGGCGTGCATAAAGGATCTCACAGGCAGAGCCCTTCTCACCACCAGCCAAGCCATGTCTTGGTGCTTGTTGGAAAGTTCTGGCAATGAGGCGTTCTGCCAAATGGCTTTGACAGTCTGCTCAGGGAACCGCTCGATAGGATCTGCCCTCTCCTTTTCCTGAAGGGTCCCAAGGACACTACGTGCTGACCACTTCCTGGTGGACTTGTGGTCAAAGGTGTTTTTCTTCATAAACTTCTTCACGAAGGACAGTTGATACAGAACGGTCCAACTACTTGGAGCATTATGCGGCAGTGAGGCCAGGTCCATCCTTTGCAACACCGGGGACAGGTAGAACCTCAGTACGTAGTGACACTTGGTGTTTGCGTACCGGGGATCCACGCACAGCTTGATGCAGCCACACACAAAGGTGGCCATCAGGTTGAGGGTGGCATTGGGTGTATTTTTTCCCCCGTTGCCCAGATCTTTGTACAGCGAGTCCCTTCGGACCCGTCCATCTTTGACATCCATATAAACTGGAAGATGGCCCGGGTGACTGCAGCGGCACAGGTTCTGGGAATAGGCCAGACCTGTGCCAAGTATAATAGCAATGACAGTGCCTCACACCTGATGACCAGGTTTTTTCCCGCGATGGAGAGCGACCGTAGCTTCCATCTGCCCAGTTTCTGCCTCACTTTGCTGATACGCTCCTCACAAGACTTGGCGCATGCCCTAGCCACCCCGAACCAAATACCCAGCACCTTCAGGTGGTCGGTCCTGACGGTGAAGGGAATTGAGGATTGGTCGGCCCAGTTCCCGAAGAGCATGGCCTCGCTCTTGCCTCGGTTGACCTTGGCCCCCGAGGCCGGTTTGAACTGGTCACATATGAGGTAAAAACAATGACTGCAGATGCTGGAAACCAGATTCTGGATTAGTGGTGCTGGAAGAGCACAGCAGTTCAGGCAGCATCCAAGTAGCTTCGAATCGACGTTTCGGGCAAAAGCCCTTCATCAGGAATAAAGGCAGTGAGCCTGAAGCATGGAGAGATAAGCTAGAGGAGGGTGGGGATGGGGAGAAAGTAGCATAGAGTACAATGGGTGAGTGGGGGAGGGGATGAAGGTGATAGGTCAAGGAGGAGAGGGTGGAGTGGATAGGTGGAAAAGAAGATAGGCAGGTAGGACAAGTCCGAGCAAGTCAAGGGGACAGTTACTGAGCTGGAAGTTTAGAACTAGGGTGAGGTGGGGGAAGGGGAAATGAGGAAACTGTTGAAGTCTACATTGATGCCCTGGGGTTGAAGTGTTCCGAGGCAGAAGATGAGGCGTTCTTCCTCCAGGCGTCTGGTGGTGAGGGAGCGGCGGTGAAGGAGGCCCAGGACCTCCATGTCCTCGGCAGAGTGGGAGGGGGAGTTGAAATGTTGGGCCATGGGGCGGTTTGGGTGATTGGTGCGGGTGATGAGTCTGCTCACGGACAGTGGATCCGAGCAGAAAATGGCGACATCATCCATGTACAGGGAGGCCTTAACCTGCAGGCCCGCACTGCTAGGAATAGTCACCCCTCTCAGGTTTGCATCCTTCCTGATGGACTCGGCAAATGGCTCTATGCAGCACACAAACAAGGCAGGAGAGAGAGGGCAGCCCTGCCTGACTCCAGATCTGACTGGGAAGCTGATTCCCACCCATTGATTGAGACTGCACTGAAAATGTTGGTGCAGAGCAGTCTGATCCAATTGCAGATTCCCTCCCCAAAGCCCATCTCGGAGAGAACATCTCTCATGTACCTGTGTGATATCCTGTCAAAGGCTTTCTCCTGGTCCAGGCTGATCAGGCAGGTGTCCAACCCTCTGTCCTGCACGTAGGTGATCGTATCCCTGAAGAGTGCGAGACTCTCAGCGATCTTCCTGCCCGGCACAGCACAGGTTTGGTCAGGGTGAATCACCGACCCCAGAGCAGACCTGACCCAGTTGGCGATTACCTTTGACAGAATTTTGTAATCCTCATTCAACAGTGAGATTGGTCTCCAAATTTTGAGTTTCTCCCTCTCCCCCTTCCGCTTGTAGATGAGGGTGATGATGCCTTTCCTCATGGATTCACTCATGGTACCTGCCCAAAGCATACTGAGATACACCTCCAGCAGGTCCTGGCCAATCAAGTCCCACAGAGCGGAATAGAGCTCGACCGGTAAGCCGTCGCTTCCGGGAGTTTTATTCTTTTCGAAGGACTCGAGGTCCTTGGTCAGCTCGTCTGGAGATAGCGGCTGGTCCAGCCTCTCTCGTGTTCTGTTGTCTAAGACCTCCGTGATACAGGACAGGAACGACTGGGAAGCCGCGCTGTCTGTCGGCTTTGCATCATACAGACTGACATAGAAGGACTTACTGATCCTCATGACGTCAGCCTGAGATGACGTTATCGAGCCATCTTCTTCCTTCAGGCTGCTGAGCACGGAGTTCTCTTTGTGCACTTTCTGGAAGAAGAAACGTGAGCAAGTCTCGTCCTGCTCCACCGAGCGGACCCTGGACCGGAAGATTATTTTGGAGGCCTCCGAGGCAAAGAGCGAGGCTTGCTGGCCCTTCACCTCCTTGAGGTCCTCCGTGACATCGACCCCCATCGTCTACAGCAGGAGCAGGTTCTGCATACTTTCCTGGAACTGGGACAGTTTTCCCTGCCTCTCTCTCACCTCCTGAACACCTTTGAGAATGAAGAACCTCTTGATGTTCCCTTTTACTGTTTCCCACCAGTCCACTGGGGACTCCAAGAGGGGCTTCACGGTTCTCCAACCTGCATAGTCCCTCTTGAGCTCCCCAATGTTTCCCAGGGTCAACAGCTTTGTGTTCAGCTTCCACATTCCCTTACCAGCCTGCTGCTCGTCCTGTAGGTGACAGTCGGCCAGCAGGAGGTTGTGGTCAGAGAAGAACACCGGCTTGACATCGGTGGATCTGACCGAATCTATGCATTGTGCTAGAAGGAGTGGATAATGAAGGTTGTACATGGGGTAACAATCCACCGGGCTGCTTTGTCCTGCATGGCATCAAGCATCTTGAATGTTGTGAGCAGAAATCATCAAGGCAAATGGAGAGTATTCAATCACGCATTTAACTTGTGCCATGTAGATAGTGGACAGGCATGAAACAGAGGGTAAGTTATTCACCAGAGAATACTCCGCCTGTATAAATCTCATATGTATCAACGCTATTTGCATGTTTGTAAATAGGACCTGACTCATTTGTTGACTGTCTCACCTTGATGTTCAAATAGAGGGCATCAAAGCTATCATGCAGGATAGTGGCTACCCTAATCAAACATTTCCTGCTGTATATTACATAAACTCATAAAAGGACTTAAGGCTGTCATACATTATCCTGAAAAGTGCCCTTTAACTCAGAATCCTTTGGAAGGGTTAGGTAACCTAAATGTTTGAGCACCATGTCCAGTTTGCTGTCTGATGTTGCTACTATTTAGTTGCAACATGAATGGTGTTCAACACCAATAGATGCTGGAATGAAGCAAAAAAGATTTTCTACCTACTGCAAAAATAATTCGAGTGATACATATATTTTAGTATTGATGTGATGCCAGCTATGCAGGCTGTACATGCCAAAGACTGGCGGATTACATCAAATATCATTGCCCTTTGGCAGTTTATAACAAGCAAGATATCCAACTAGTCCGTAATTGTAAGGTTCAAAACACGATATCCAATATTAGATGTGATTCTATGATTGGACATGTTGCTAAATAATCCTGAATGCGTGAAGACTTAACTGACAATCAATTGAAGATTATTAGTCAGCTTCACGGTATGACACACTTTAAGTGTGCTGGAGGCTACATATATAAATATACAGATGGAAAGAACATGTACACACACTGTGGCTTGTTTCAGTTCAATGAAGTAGGTTCTGGTTCATTTCTCAGGAAAATGCCTTGACCAATCAAAGTCAATGTGCCTGCTTTAAAATTTAAGCAAAATTTGATCACGAACTGTCAGAAATCATCTAACTGGTGGATTCTCCTTGGCAACACATTTATCACTCACCATCTACTTGCCAACCAATTAGCCCTCTCATACAGAATTCCTCGTGCAAATTGTTCTGATGACTGTAAGACAAAATACTTTGAGCAAATGTATCTTTTATCAGTAATACATAAGTTCTGTATTGCCAAAAACTACTTTTCAATAATATTGATATCCATGTAGCATATTGATGGTAGGGCATTTGGGTAGTGCTAATTTAATTGAATGTAAAAAGGGAATTTACATTAACTCATTATCAGGAGGTTGTATGAGCCAAATATCACACACCATTTATGAGTCTGAAATTCATATGTCATCAAACTTACATCTTTTTGCACTGTAGGCACAAACTGTTTCAATATTTAAGGAGCTGCAAATGAACACTGTGTTCATTCCCACTTTTGATCTTATGAAGGAGGGAAGGTCTTTGATGAAGTGGCCAGAGACAACTCCTGGACAGTCCAATACAAACAGAAATTGCTGGAAAATCTCCACAGGTCTCTCCACAGATCCTGCGCAGAGAAAGCAGAGTTAGTGTTTCGGGTCCAGTGACCCTGCTTCAGAAGGGTTTTTGTTTTTGTTTCAGATTTCCAGCATCTGCAGTTTTTTCAACAATATGAATCCAGCTCGTGGAGAGTTTTTTCTTGCTTCCCATTGATTTCAACACTCATTTTGCTGCTGACATTTTTTTTGTTTATTTATTTATTCATTGGCATTGCTGGCTGAGCCTGCATTTATTACCCTAAGTTGTTCTGACAGCGGTAGTGAGCTGCCTTCTTGAACTGCCACAATCCAGTTGGTGCATATACAATCACAATGTTGTTGGGGAGTGATTTTGAGGATATTAATTTGCTTGCAGTAAAGTTAACCTGAAGCAGTTTCCAAAATAAATTAATTCTTATAACACTAATTTGCAGCAAAAGCTTCTTTTGGCGTAGGACAAAAAGTGAGCTCACATGGGTGTGATGCAATTTGTAAGAATAAATACATGTTTTGAGTGAGACAATATCTCGTTCACTAACACTGCAATAGAATGGAGGGCTTTTCCACTCTTTTATGAGATTGACAGTGGTATCATTAATAAAATGGAATTCACAAAAGCTCACAACAAAAACAACCCATAAAAATTGGAGAGAGAGGATTAGTGGTGGTTCAACCTGAGGGACAACATACCGAAGGTGAGGGGAGAGGTTGAGAAAGGGAACCTTCATGGTAGCCTCAGCCAGTGCAGCAATTGAACCCAAGCTATTGACATCCCTGTCTATTGTGCTAGAGTCATATAGACGGACAGCATGGAGACAGACCCGACAGTCCAGCTCGTCCATGCTAACCAGATATCCCAACTTAATCACATCCCACTTACCAACACCTGGCCCATATCCCTCCAAATCCTTCCTATTCATTTACCTATTCAGATACCTTTTGAATGTTGTAATTGTACCAGCCTCCACCACTTCCTCTGGCAGCTCATTCCATACACACACCACTCTCTGCGTGAAAATGTTGCCCCTTAGGTCTCTTTTCTATCTTTCCGCTCTCACCCTAAACCTATGCCCTCTAGTTCTGGACTCCCCCACCCCAGGGAAAAGACTTTGTCTGTTTATCCTATCCATGCCCCTCATGATTTTATAAACCTCTACCAAGTCACCGTTCAGCTTCCGACATTTCAGGGAAAATAGCCCCAGCCTATTCAACCTCTCCCTATAGTTCAAATCCTCCAACCTTGGCAACATCCTTGTAAATCTTTTCTGAACCCCTTCACGTTTCACAACATCTTTCCAATAGGAAAGAGACCAGAAACGCATGCAATATTCAAAAAGTGGCCTAACAATTGTCCTGTGCTGCCGCAACATGACTTACCAACTCCTGTACTCAGTACTCTTGACTGATAAAGGAAAGCATACCAAACGCCTTCTTCACAATCCGATCTACCTGTGACTCCACTTTCAAGGAGCTATGAACCTGCACTCCAAGGTATCTTTGTTCAGCAACACTCCCTAGGACCTTACCATTAAGTGTATAAGTCCAGCTAAGATTTGCTTTCCCAAAATGCAGCACCTCACATTTATTTAAATTAAACTCCATCTGCCACTCCTCAGCCCATTGGCTCATCTGATTGAGATCCCATCGTAATCTAAGGTAACTTTCTTCACTGTCCACTACACCTCCAATTTTGGTGTCATCTGCAAACTTAGTAACTGTACCCCTTATGCTCACATCCAAATCATTTATATAAATGACGAAAAGTAGAGGACCCAGCACCAATCTGCATGGCAGTACACTGGTCACCGGCCTCCAGTCTGAAAAATAACCTTCCACCATAACCCTCTGTATTCTACCTTCAAGTCAGTTCTGGCTAGTTTTCCCTGTATTCTGTGAGATCTAACCTTGCGAACCAGTCTGCCGAGGGGAACCTTGTCGAATGCCTTACTGAAATCCACATAGATCACATCTACTGCTCTGCCCTCATCAATGTTCTTTTGTTACTTATTCAAAAAACTCAATCAAGTTCATGAGGCATGATTTCCCATGCACAAAGCCATGTTGACTATCTCTAATCAGTCCTTGCCTTTCCAAATACATCCTGCCCCTCAGGATTCTCTCCAACAACTTGCCCACCACCGACATCAGGCTCACCGGTCTATAGTTCCCAGGCTTGTCCTTACCACCTTTCTACAGTAGTAGTACCATGTTAGCCAAACTCTTGCCAACCTCCAGTAATAGCATCATTAATTAACATAGAATTATAGAATTGTACAGTACAGAAACAGACCCTTCAGTCCAACTTGTCTATGCTGACCAGATATCCTAAATTAATCTCGGCCCATTTGCAAGCATTCGGCCCATATTTCTCTAAATCCTTCCTATTTATGTACCTATCCGGGTGCCTTTTGAATGTTGTAATTGTACCAGCCTCTACTACTTCCTCTGGCAGTTCATTCCATACATGCACCACTCTCTGCATAAAAAAGATGCCCCTTTGGTCCCTTTTAAGTCTTTCCCCTCTCACCTTAAACCTGATGCCCTCTAGTTTTGGACTTTTGGTACAAAAGAGCTTGGCTATTCACCCTACCCATGTCCCTCATGCTTTCATAAACCTCTGTAAGGTCACCCCTCAGCCTCTGATTATCCAGGGAAAATAGCCCCAGCCCTACTTGGCCTCTCCCTACAGCTCAAACCCTCAGGCAACAGCCTTGCAAAACAAACCTGTGCCTCCACCTTTTCTTTCTTTCCTAAGACTATTGTGCAGAAGACCATAGGGCTGCACTCTCATTGGAGAGAAAGAACTGGTGGCTGGTTTAACCTGAGGGCCACCATACATCAGCCAAGAAGGACGTTTAAGGAAAATCCTTCATGGCAAACTCAGCTGTTGCAGGAATTGATGAACCTATGCTTATCGGCATCACTCTGCAGCGCACACCAGCCAACTGAGCTAAACGATCCCAACGAGCAATGTCAGCCGCCAAATTAAAATTTCTGAGCAAGGAGGTGGAACCAAATCGGAGCAAGACACTTTCAGGGTTGGTGGTGCACGGCATTGCCTCCAGGGGGCGGAGGCCTTTTCCTTCAGCGCTCCGGGTGCTGCCCGGTCAGTTCCGGTGGAGACTCACGTTCCTGTAAAATAGGCCGGGGGAAGCATTTTAAATGTAGGACCAGGAGGGTGCAAGATGGCGGGTAGGGCAGAGTTGGTTCTTAGTTAATTAATTAATGTATTTCTCTGTTTAACTGTACTTCAGCCAATTGGTTTTAGTTTCTGTTTTGATTATTCGAAGAGGGCGATCTGTAAACGTTGTGGAAAAACCTGAATTGTGTTTTTTTTTGTGTGTGGCGGAGGGTTGAAGGAAAGGTTTATTTCTAAACCCTGACGTTTTCTGGAGCTGGTGTGGGGTTTTTTTTGCCGATTGTTGGAAGAGTTTTAATTGTTTATTTTTTTTTCTCTCTCTCTTTTTTTTCCACCCGCTTTGTTTTTTTTTCCCCCCTAAAACGATTGCTGCAGATTTGTCGTTGGTGCAGGAGGAGCTGCAGGAGGATCTGGACGGATGTGAGTGATGTGTGAGTGGGCCCGGGGCGGGGAGGGGGAGGGGGGTGGACGGTGGTCAAGGTCCTGGGGACTCTCAGTCCTGCTTTCCCCCCCCCCTTTCTGTCGGATCTAGGTTTTATGGAGCGGATTTATCTTCCCCCCCAAAAAAAACAAAATCATCTCTGCCTCAGATTGAGGGGGCCGGGTGAGTTGGGTTGGTGGTGGGGAAGCAGCGATAAAATCCCTTTCTCCAATCGCTTGCCAGTGTTTGACAGAAGAGGACAGTCCGACTTGGACATTGTTCTGGAAGCGGAAACGCTGAAGACGAGAATTTGGAAGGACAATAGAACAGTTTCTCTTTTAAATAAACGGAAACGTATAGAATGAATTTTCTTTTTTGAGGCGGGGCGGGGTAGGGTGGGGGCGAGGGAAAGTTGAGGTTTTATTAAGATGAAACTGGGACTTTTTTTGTGCTCCGATCGGGAACACGTTTCCTGGAATTGCGTGCTGTCAGTTTATTTGTGAAGCGCCAGTTGAAAGTGTTTGACTGGTATTATCGTTCTATTAGCTTTATTCAGCAGTACGCAGGAGTTGACTGTTGTTATGTACATGCGAAAATATAGAAGTACTTAGCAAATTAAGGCAGTCCGCTTGATTTTTTTTGCTCTATGTTGGTAATGGTGCATGAGGGCGTCCCCCCCAGTCCCTAATCCAGGTGGCCATTTTTCATAACGTAACTGTTAGATGGCGAGTGGCAGTAGGCAGATTATTTGCACTGTAGTTGAGCTTGCTATTTATCCTCATCTGATGTTCAAAACATAGTTCCAATGTCAATCAGACACAAATGCTGTCTGTTTTAGGTGAAAAGAACAAGTCTGACAGTTTTGGCAGTGTTGCTGCTACTGACGACAACTTGTGCACATAATGAAAATCTGGGAATGTTGCTGTCTACATGATTTGGATTTTAATAACCTTTAACAGAAAAATAGATAAAGCCACTGTCATTTTGTTCTGATTTATCTTTTAAGATTTTTGTCAGTTGCAGCAATACAGTTTGTGAAATGCTGAAAATGCAAACAATGCTTTGAATGCCTACTTTTGGATTATTTTACAATAAATTGAATGTTTAATATTTTAAGTTGAATTGTTAATGTTGGAAATTGTCAAATGTTGTACCAGTGTATGCATAAGCCAGTTCTGAATTCCTTTCAAATTACATATTTGAGCAGCTGGCATCTATTTAGAATGTCCTTTTGACTTTTTATATGTTGACACAATGCCTGAGTCAGTGACATGTGTATATACATGTTATGTTTTAAGTGCACGTGTTGTCGATACACAAGTAGATGTACATTTATTCAAATTTATGATCTCTGCTTGGAATGACTAATGCAGTATATATACAAGGCTTTGAAGGCGGACATGCACAATGAACAAGCAGCTTTTAATTGGCTTTAATCCATATGGACAAGCATTGAATTTCCTGGTTTCGTCCAAGCTGGCAAAGCTGCTAAGTGTAAATTGACAGTTTCTTCACCATGAAAGGCCAGAGATTTGAGTTCATCTGCATCTTGTTTTGCACCCCAGACCTTCAAGTTGCATCGCCAGAATCCTAAGGTAGTTGTTAATCCATATTTGAGAAACTTGGCAAAAGGAGAAAAAAGCAAAATAGATGACTGCCTGTAGGAAAGTTGTTTGTATATCTCTCTTTCTTTGTTTTTGCAAACATTGAAATTTTTGCTACATGCTTTCCAAGTTGTTAACTTTGGAAGTTGGCAATAACTTAAGATTCAATAATGTTGGCGAAGTCTTCACCTCCTTAGGGTAATTAAGGGAAGGCAAGGAGGTATCATACTGATTTATGGTGCATATGCATTTCAGAAATGGATCTGTCATCCTAAATTGCACCAGTGTGGTAGCAACTGTGCCCCATGCATTCTGGGAGTAGCTCCTACATCGACATCAGGGACAAGCAAACTTTCACAGATGCATTTGAATTTCAGTATTTGTAGATTTTGACAGATTATTCAAGAGGGTAACATAGCAGTCAGAGTTAAAAGTATTTGGTTTCATGTAATTAGTTTAATCAGCCTGTTCAGTTCGCTTACAATAAGCCTCTGGCACTGGTGGATCTTGAACCCAGGCTTTCTGGCTCAGAGGTAGGGGCATTACCCCTGTGCCACAAGAATCCATTTTGGTTTTGTTTATGGTTGTAATCTGACAACAGATGTTTGACATTTTCAAATGTCGATTGTACAGTGCTGTTGATTTCTGGCTACCAAATGATGAAATAAATAAATTTCATAAAGTGACATGAGCAGCTTGGACTTGGGAGTATTGGAGGTCTTTTATCACAAGAAGCAACACTCTCTGGTTTTCTGTTACCAATTCAAATATCCTTGCTATGAGAGTTATTTATACTCAGTTCAAATTGAGTTAAGTGAATGATAAAATTGCAGACTGTATTTTTCAATATTTGTGAGGAGAGAAGAAATGATCCTTACCATTAAATAGCATTTCTAACTCGGCTGCAGTATCACTGGAAATCACTACTCCAAACAAAATGGTCTGAGAAAAGCAACTTTAAATATTTTAGGTTGATTTAGTTAGTAACTCTGTTATATATGGTATGTGACCAAAATCATTTGAATCTTTGAATTATGTTGACTTTTTATATTCAGTTTTGGCTGGGACTTATTAGCAATGCAATCTTGCAGACAGCTGGATGGAAATGGGGTTAGGTTTCAAGGAATGAATGACAATTGAAAAAGATGCATTACCTATTGCAAAGTTTGGCTTTCTTTGCAAACTGGGATATAGTGATCCTGTTATAGTACTTTGGGCTTTTCGACTCGAATAGACATTAATCTATTGCAACTGAACTGTGAACAAAACAACATGTGGCAAAGATTAATACTGATAGGGGGGATCGCAAACAAGTGAAAAAGAAAGGCATGGGAAGGCTGCGGCTGACTTGGAGCCAGAAAGGAAATAGTCTTGTGGCAGAGAGCATGAATACAATATTAAATGTTTCTTAATCCACTTAGCAATGTGTCCCGTTTCTCAAGCCCCACTCATGGGGTTGCTGCAAAAGTTGATGATTTAATCATTGTACATATGTTCGTCAGTTTACTTGTTGGAATCAAGTTAACAGAAAACATTGATTGACTTCCTGCATTTAACAAGAACTACTGTTTATTGTAAATTTCTAATCATAAGTAAACAGCTATGAAGTATTAACAGATGGCTTTACTAGTCAAATGCTTAACCACCTTCAAAAACCTGTATACAGACGCAGACAAACAGTAAAACGTAATCCCAGTAAACTGGGAGCTGTAGTTAAATAGCATCCATTCACAGGGTTCATTGAGATGACCCTTTTGATTTGCCAAGGTTTTATGTTGTTCAATCTACTTCAGGCTCTTTCACTTTGCACAAGACACTCCCCTAATAAGTCTCTTAGCTGTTGTCTTTAATCAAATAACCTGCTGTAATTGGCAGGAGAAAAACTGACTTCCTTCAAGCTTGAGATAATTTTATGGCAGAGAAATGGAACACATGACCTGTCCTTCCAAATTCTGAAGGCTTTTTTCTGTATTGTTCAAATTCTCAGGAACCAGAGTTGTCATCTCCTTTGGCATTCGTGGCTGGTCACAATTGCATAAAACAATCAGGTACTTGTTGCTGACCAGAGTTTGTTCTATGTGCACACCCTGTGGTTTGTCTTCCACAAATGGCTTCTGTCATGGCATGAACAAAGTGGTAGTGTGAGCACCACACAGTTTCAGTAACTTGCTTTTCAAAGCCCAGCAAGTTCTTCCACAATCCTTGGTTTAAAATTGAATATGAGCATGATATAGAGGAGGTCATTTAAAATGTTGCTCGCATTTCAAATAGAAAAGCACATTGCAAGCAGAGCTACTTCAGTATTTTTTGTAATGATGTGGAAATGAGTATTCTTAATGTTTCAGGTTTGGTGATTATAAAGCATGCTTCTATATGAATACAAGAGCAGAGTTCAGAATGATAAACTGGTGAAATTGACAGAAACATGGCAGACATCAGTGGTGTGAAATTCATGCATTCAGATACAAAGAATTAGGCGTGGCAATGGGAAATAAATGGTGCAGTTTGAAGGAGTTGCAAGAGCAGTCAGCTTGAGATTGCCAAGCCTTCATTTCCCTATAGTTACAAATAGCAAGTGATGCTGAGAGCTGCATATTTAAATTTGCTGACCGTGTCAATTAACGTAGCACATAAATTGTGTTATTAGGGTCCAAAAGTTGCATGGGGCATAGATTGTAAGTGGACAGATCATCTAGATCTGAGAAAGTCAGATCAGAGTTGTTTCAAAATAATGAGATAGCAAGAACTGTATGCGATAAGGGAGTGGCAGGTTGAAGTACTGGAATGGTGTTATCAAGATAATAACTTAGGCCATAGAATTTTGGCCTTTAGCTCCGTTGTCTGGGTAATGATGATGTGGGGTAAGTTATGTTACAGCTATATGGAAGTCTAGAGTACTGTATTCATTTCTTGACTCTGCATGTTTAAGACTTTAGGAGGGGTTGAATGTTGAGAAAATTTGGCCTTCATGTTAAAGCTCATGAGGGTTTGAGACAGAAACTGGTCCCATTTGTGGATGGACCAAAAACCAGAGGTCACCAATTAAAGGTGATTTTAACAATGGAAACACCCACAGCATGAAGTACCCTCCCTCCCCCCCCCCCCCCCCCCCCCCCCCCCCCGCCCCCGCATGCGATTGTGAATGCATATTCTGAGTGGTGAGTGAATGTCGAGGAAGTAGATTCAAGCATGGTTTTCAAAAAAACATTGGATAATTATTTGATGAGAAAAGAATTGGTGGCCGAGCAGAGTAAGGTGCAGGTGAGATTTGGTGAATTCTTGCAGAAAGCTAATGTCAAAACATCAGGTGTGCTGCCTCTATTGAATCCATGTCATACAGATTTATTTAAATGATATTGGCCCTAAAAGGGCTACATTATGAAGGTAGGTTACAAAGATCAGGCTTGTATTGACTTGAATGCAAAGATTAATGTTGATTTAATTGTGTTTCAGATAGTTCAAGGATCAGATGATGAGAAACTGGGGTGGAAGTACAGAAGAAAATGGGGCATGATTTTAAAATTTATGCTGTTCAAGGGTAATGTTGGAAAACATGCCTTGGCCCATGTAGTAGTGAACTCGGGAATTCTGTCCCATCAAAAAAGATGAGGTCAGTTGAAAATTTCAGAACAGATGTTGATAGATTCTTGTAAGGCAAAGTGATTGGATGGAATTAACATGCAGATCAGCCATGATCTAATCGACCTCTAGAACAGGCTCAAGTGACAAACTGCCCCACTTTGCTTCCTTCCCACATTCTTTGTGAAGGTGGCAGAACAAGTTGAAGTCTTTTTTTAAAGAAGGTCTCTGTCGTTTTAGTTTTTGTACACTGTTTCTATTTTATGAAACTAAAAAGTGATGTTAAATCTTTACAAATCACGACTAAATACCGAGATGGAGTATTGCATCCAATCCTGGACACCACATTGAGGAAGAAATTAGACTTTGCACTGCAGAAGTCACTTTTCTGGAATGCCTCCAGGTATCAGGCACTCTACTAAACTGAAGTTGCACGCTTTGAAGATTTAACCTGGAAGATTAGGTAAAGATTGATCCAAATGAAAACTTGATGCAGTAGATGTGGATACATCATTTTCTCTAGTAGGAGGTCAAGCACCAGAGAAAAGAGGAGACTTGAAGTAATATTACTTTTAGTATTACGTATAATGATTGTGCTGTCTGAAAGCGTTGTGGTAGCAGATTAATTAAAAGGCACTTGGATAGGGGCAAATATTTATATTAACGTAGCAAAAATAAGGGAGAGTCTCGCTGGGTCGTTGCTTCAAGGAAGAGGTGTCAGCAAGCTACTCCTGGTTGATCTCTTTCTGTGCTGTATGATTTTAAATTATCCCAGGTAACTATGTTTGAAAGCAGTCTCTCATCTAATTAGTAATTCGGTAAAAGTTGCATTTTCTTTCGAAATGGTTCAAAAGTTTAACTCTTCCATTTTGTGTACTTCTCAGCATGTTATGACATGGTGATTTTAGGAAAGTATTTAGATTGGCTGGATGGCTTAGTTGCAAAATTTTAAAAGTCTGCTGTCTGTGCTAAGTTTCAGTGACTGTCAGCTTTGTTTTTGCATGCTTCATACTTCAGTTGACACCAGTGTTCTATTGGAAGGGTAGGTGCAGCATTGTGTAGATCTAACCAAAATAAACAAAGGAAGAATGTTGAGTAACATGTTAAAAGTAATGAGTTACTTAAAATCACACAAAGGCCCGAGTTTCATCATCATGAATTAACTGTGAATTTGGAGGAAGGTCTCATATTTAGCCTTTGAAATAGGCTGAGTTTTGATCATCTCAGCTGGGGCTGCAGTTAGCCATAATGCCTCCAGATTAGGATTGCTGACTTACTGCTGTTTGCCAATCCAGTCTACCATGCAAGAATTTATTTTACAAGTATGTGAGTGAATGCAGGATCAGGCTAAGTTTTGATAACCACCCCCTCTCTGCCACATTTAAACAGCATGCTAATACTTGTTCAGACTTTTATGAATTTTATCAATTGAATGTCAAGCCACAGGATGTCAAATACTAATTGAACTGTACACCAGCATTTGCCATTTTAAAGCATAATTTATGATGTCTGAACACCTCAGAATTGAGAGGTTTGAAAGTACATTATTTGAGTTAAAGCTGCAAAGAAAAATGATAAAGTTTGATTTTACTAAGTAGCTTTCTGTGATCATTGTGGAAGGTTTTTGATTTAAAATTGAATTTTGAGGTGACACAGCCTAGATTCAATGCATTCAGTTGAGTCTTTGAAAGCAGCAGTATCTGCCAAGAAGCGAATGAATAATATTTGGTCTGTTTTTTAATTTTAAAAAGAAATCAAATATTGATTTGATAAAAGTATTTAACATGGGGTTAAAAACATGTTTTTAACTACTGGGCCAAGCATTTGAGAAATAATGGAATATAGGGTGACCTTGTGTGAACATATTGTCAGTGTGTAGTAAAACATAAAGATATGGTAGAAAATGAGGTTGTATGGCTGAAATGTTTGGAAGAGAAAAGACCAGAAGACAATTGCATATATTCATACAGGGCAAGAACATTGTGAGAATAAATATATACGAAGAACAATAGCATAATAGTTCAGAAACCAAAACCAATGATCTGGAGTTAAGTTCACATTTTTGTCTATCATTTTGATGGAGCTGGAGCAAGAAACTAGTATTGTCATGGTGACCATGTGTCTGTTACATGATTGTTTTTTTTTTACAATTTGCTTTATTAATTCCTTTTGGGAAAAAGGATATCTGTCATCCTTGCCTGGTCTGCATAAGTTTGGCTCTTCACTACTCAGTGAAGTGGCTGTACAATCCACTTGGTTGTCAAGAACGTGGCTCGTTTCAGTTTCTCAAATGAAATTAGGACTAGTCCTTGCCAGTGATATTTTCTGTAAGTGGGAAAAAGAATTGAACAAAGAATATTCAGGTAAATAAGTGAGAAAATTGAAAATCTGTGGTTCCTTTGCTTAGTGTTGAATGTATCAGATCATGCTCTTTGTGAAGCAGTTTGCAGGTAGTTGATTTCCAGAAGTTGAAGGCACTAAGTCAGTGCAAGTTTTGATAACATCTCAACTTTGCATTTTTATATTGGTAATTTTGGGAGTGTCACAACAGAGCAAAGTGATTAATTATGATGAACTGATGAATGACCTCGGTGGTGGGCAAGTTGTTGGAGGGAATCCTGAGGGACAGGATGTACATGTATTTGGAAAGGCAAGGACTGATTCAGGGTAGTCTTTTGCCTCCCTTTCTATCCTTCCTGTAGCATTTGTATCCTGGAACATTCAGCTGCCAGTCCTGCTCATCCCTGAGCCATGTTTCTGTAATTGCTATGATATCCCAGTCCCATGTTCCTAACCATGCCCTGAGTTCATCTGCCTTCCCTGTTCCGCCCCTGAATTCTGAATTGATCAGAAACTCAAATGGACTCAACATATACATATATTTGGAAAAGCAAGGACTGAATCGGGATAGTCAACATGGCTTTGTGCGTGGGAAATCATGTCTCACAAACTTGATTGAGTTTTTTGATGAAGTAACAAAAAAGATTGAGGGCAGTGCAGTAGATGTGATCTATATATACTTCAGTAAGGCGTTTGACAAGGTTCCCCATGGGAGACTGATTAGCAAGGTTAGATCTCACGGAATACAGGGAGAACTAGCCATTTGGATACAGAACTGGCTCAAAGGTAGAAGACAGAGGGTGGTGGTGGAGGGTTGTTTTTCAGACTGGAGGCCTGTGACCAGTGGAGTGCCACAAGGATCGGTGCTGGGCCCTCTACTTTTTGTCATTTACATAAATGATTTGGATGCGAGCATAAGAGGTACAGTTAGTAAGTTTGCAGATGACACCAAAATTGGAGGTGTAGTGGACAGTGAAGAGGGATACCTCAGATTACAGCAGGATCTTGACCAGATGGGCCAGTGGGCTGAGAAGTGGCAGATGGTGTTTAATTCAGATAAATGCGAGGTACTGCATTTTGGGAAAGCAAATCTTAACAGGACTTATACACTTAATGGTAAGGTCCTAGGGAGTGTTGCTGAACGAAGAGACCTTGGAGTGCAGGTTCATAGCTCCTTGAAAGTGGAGTCGCAGGTAGATAGGATAGTGAAGGCAGCATTTGGTACGCTTTCTTTTATTGGTAAGAGTATTGAGTATAGGAGTTGGGAGGTCATGTTGTGGCTGTACAGGACATTGGTCCGGTCACTGTTGGGATATCGCGTGCAGTTCTGGTCTCCTTCCTATTGGAAAGATGTTGTGATACTTGAAAGGGTTCAGAAAATATATACAAGGATGTTGCCAGGGTTGGAAGATCTGAGCTACAGGGAGAGGCTGAACAGGCTGGGGCTGTTTTCCCTGGAGTGTCGGAGGCTGAGGGGTGACCTTATAGAGGTTTACAAAATTGAGGGGCACGGATAGGATAAATAGACAAAGTCTTTTCCCTGGGATTGGGGAGTCCAGAACTAGAGGGCATAAGTTTAGGGTGAGAGGGGAAAGATGTAAAAGATACCTACGGGGGCAACATTTTTCACACAGAGCGTGGTATATGTATGGAATGAGCTGCCAAAGGATGTAGTGGAGGCTGGTACAATTGCAACATTTAAGAGGCATTTGGATGGGTATATGAATAGGAAGGATATGGGCCGGGTGCTGGCAGGTAGGACTAGATTGGGTTGGGATATCTGGTCGGCATGGATGGGTTGGACTGAAGGGTCTGTTTCCATGTTGTACATCTCTATAATTCTATAATAGTGTAAAAAGTTTAAGAATTCATAATCAAATACAAAGCTCATCATATTTGCATAACCTAATGGCTTCTGGTTAATTAAAATGTCAATGATTTTCCAAATTTCTAAACAGTGTAGTTCCATTCCAAGTCTTCAAATTGAAAAGTTAGCCCTGAAGCCATACCCCTCTAGCTTACTATTTTGACTACCTGAGATGATTTGAACAATTTTAAAGATATTTTAGAAATTTATGCAGTGTCAATTTCAATGCTGTAGGCTTTGCGACAGCATCAAATTGTCAAGACAGAAGTAGGGCTACATTGGTCAATGTTTTCTTATTTCAGAGTACTGCTTCTAATATTTGAGCATAAGTGATTCCCTTTTAAATGTTCTTCCCAAAACGACCCAGAAATTCTATGGCTGAGCGGTAAGATTAGAAGTTTTCTTTCAGACTGCCTGTGATGCTTTACCTGTCTGCTCTATCTCTCAGTTTATAGCCATTTAAGAAGTATCTGACCTAAGTATGTGAGTACCAGTTGAACATTTGTATGTCTGACTAATACTGGCTATCGTTCCCTGGATCAATATTGAAGCTATTCCAAGTACTCATTGCTGTGTGGAGTTTGTCGCAGATGCAAGTATTTACTAATAGAACAATGCCCTGCTTCAGTACTGCATATGATTCTAGGCATAGAACAATTAGAACTACATGCCCTGAAGAGTAGTCAGATTTTCTACATATGTGTGCTTGATACCTGGGATGTTTGTGAGTTTCTTTTCTTTTGTTTCTGTTTTAATTTACTAAGAAACTGATTTTTGCCAACAGTGAGATCTTTATGCCAAATTAGATTAGATTAGATTAGATTACTTACAGTGTGGAAACAGGCCCTTCGGCCCAACAAGTCCACACCGCCCCGCCGAAGCGTAACCCACCCATACCCCTACATCTACATGTTACCCCTTACCTTTATGCCAAATTGTTATGCCAAATGTGGTCAGTGTTGACAGCTGTTGAGTTTGTCAAGAGACATACATAGAGCATCCGTGTCTGTGAGACAGTTTCTGGACTGAAGAGTAAAGGGATTAGAAATTTTTAATATGCTAAAAGACTCAGCTCTTTCAGGGACATGAAGTGATTCAGAGAGAATATTATTTATGTTTGAAAACTGTTGCTGCCTTTCCTTTTGTCTCATTGGAACTCTCAACTCTCCATGTGTAATGCGTGGAAATCCGGTTGTGTTTGAATACACAGTTCCCATCAATATCAGGGAGAATGAGTTGGAAACCTGCCCGCTGGACTTGTATTTTGACATAGATTGAAATTTCACGTTCCTTGACTCCATCAGATATGGAGAGTCTGTTGGCGTCTTAAGTGGCCCTCATTCATTAGACTTCCATAAATGTTGGAAAGCTGTTTAACTCTCAGCTAGTCTTGCCCAGCAGCAGTTTGCATACAGTTCATTTGCTAGGATAGCAACCAGATAAGGCAGCTATGGCTGATTGATCTGGGTTAAGGGGAGTACAATATAACTTTCCAAGTGAGGCCAGCTGAAAATTAATTCTTCCCAGACTGTGATAGCTGCCTTCTAAATGGTTCGGTAGGTAACTGGACAAACTTGCTGAACCTTTAGGGCAGACAATATTCTAGATCAACAAGGTAAAAACAATGACTGCAGATGCTGAAAACCAAATACTGGATTAGTGGTGCTGGAAGAGCACAGCAGTTCAGGCAGCATCTTGGATGCTGCCTGAACTGCTGTGCTCTTCCAGCACCACTAATCCAATATTCTAGATCACTCTGGTAGATGTAAAGAGGGCCACGGTATTGTCTGAGGAGGAGCATTGTCTTGCCTAATTCTGATTCTTATTAAACTGCAAAAAAGATAATGTCAAGAAACTTGATGAAAGTGACTCCTGTGTTCTAGTGAAGGCATTTAGTTGCTGTTTCCATCTGAAATCATGAAGATTAAAAGACCACAATGGCAATGTGACTTCACTTTACTGTGTAAGTTGAGTTTGCAGTGAAGTGTTTCAAATAAAGTCTTTGCAAATAATTGAGCAGTTGGCTTAATGAAGTCTTAAGCGCACCAACCATGACTTCAACTCCATGATATTGTTTGTCACAGCAACATTGTGATTATAGCGCTATTTTACACCCTTTATCGTGCCTTTTATTGCTTGTATTTGCTCGGAACTGGCTGGAGATTTGTAACAATAATACAGTACATCGAATTTCTGGTTATCAACACTATGTATAAGGAGTCGTTCAGATTTGTAGTACAAACAGGTTGCAATTACAATTAACATTTCTGATGTCTCTGCCAGTTGGTGTGGATGACTACAGCTCAGAGTCTGATGTCCTTATTATACCTTCAGCCTTGGATTTTGTTTCTCAAGACGAGATGCTAACACCGTTGGGTCGACTGGATAAGTACATTGCTAGTGAGAACACGTTTAACAGGTATGATGTGGAGAAGTACAATTAATGCAGATAATCCTGTGCAAAAATGATTTCTCTTTTAAACTTTTAAAGATTAAAATTTCTGTTTTTGTTAGTAAGCATATTTCATACCACAACCTGATATAGTTGAATAGTATATATAAAATCAACTAAACAATGCTAGATTTATACTTTTTGTTTTGTGAGGAAGTGTAACCACAATACATAGCCTTCTGACTTGATAATTGCACAGCTAATATACAACCCATTATAAAGCACTTAAACTTTGAACGACAGTATTTTCACACATCAGTAAGTTTAGACCTTACAGTATGAATGTAATTTGATAAGCATTTTGCTAATTCGGAAACACAATTCAAGTTTGTTTGTTAAAATGTTCTATTGTGAAAGTGACTAGGTGGCATTGAACCTCGTGAGGCAGGTTTAGGAATGACGTCTCATCAGTGCTGTGTTAGGTGATCTTGGCTTATATGGTCGTGAAACACTGCACTGAGCCTTGGCTTGAAATTAGGGAACAACAATCACCAACTCCTGATCCACTGACCCCTGCCGAATAGTATAAATACAGACTCTGTCCAGGTTGATGCCTGCCTTGGTGAAGTAACATCAAACTCACTGTGGTGGGTGTCATTAGTTGGAGTTTTACTCCTACTTAACTTATTACATTTGGGAGTGAAACAGAAAAATAAAACAAGGGCTGGGGAAAAGTTGACAACTAATTTCTGTAAATTTATTTTGACTTAGTTTTTTTCCATCATTTTGTAATATAGCAAAGAAAGAAATGCATTTTTCTCCACTGTCCCTTTTTTTTTCTAGTAGAGGTATGATTAGAAACTGGCTGTTTGCCAGTGCTATTCTACATAGAGGGGTCTGAGTTAATCTTCCCCTCTCAAAAGAAACAGCAAGTGACATGGTGGCTGGCACTGCTGCCTCACAGCGCCAGGGACCTGGGTTCCATTCCAGCCTTGAGTGTCTGTGTGGAGTTTGCATATTCTCCTCATGTTTCCTTCCACAGTCTAAAGATGTGCAGATTCGGTGGGTTGGCTGTGCTAAATTGCCAATAGTGTCCTCTGTGCAGTTTAGGTGGATTAGCCATGGGACATGTAGAGTTGCAGTGATCGGGTGGGAGGGAGGGGTGAGTCCAGTTGGGATGCTGGATGACCTCTTTCCTCACTAGGGAGATCTGTGATAACATTCTGAATTCCATCTGTCATTGAGGCTGTACTCTCTTGACTCAATTGCATCTAGTTTCGTAAGGGGTAGGCAGAGTCGACTAGTTAATAGATATTTCAGCTGGACAGTTTTTGTTTGCAAAGTACGTGTATTTTAAGTGCATTAAGTTGGAATCACGAAGAAGGGAAAAGAAACCAAGTGTAAGCTTTGGTCTTGCCAACCTGGAGTTTAAGAATTTTTATAACTGATAGACATGTTAGAATTCCTGTAGAAAGCACTTTTAAAAAGTTTGAAATCTTATTGTCGAATTCAAACTTAGACTTGTTGCCTGTAACCAATAAACTAAAACCAATAATTGCTTAGTAGGCAACTAATACTAACTACAGAAATGGAGACTCTTATTAATGCCTTAGCATGACTACAAATCCCACAGGATGACTCTGTTATCAGGAAAACTTCGAAAGTCATTTGGGTTTGACGACTCCACATTGTGTCGTCATGTTGATTGACCATTGAAAGTCACTTTCCTTCTGTATTTGGAGAATGCCTGGACTGATTATTCACTGTAAGGCCACAGTCTGGTGATTTTTGCATCCCAGCCTGGCAAGGGCAAATCTTCAAGATTCTATAGAGTGCTAAAAGATGTGACTCTTCAGCCAGCTTCTCGGGCTTATTGTAAGGCAAAATTCATAGCACATCACAGGACCCTCTTCTTTAATCCCTTCAAGTTAGAGACAATCCAAAACATCTTAGAAAATTTTGCATTTGAAGTCGAAGTAAGTGTGCATCCCATCAAGAGACTAATTGCATGATCTCTGGGTTAGTTACAAAAATCTTATATGTAGTGATGAGTTAAAATCCATAAAATGCCCTGCCTGACTGTGGTGGACCAACTGTGCAAGCCCATTTTGAAAGCTGTGGTACCGAATACAAGTATCATTGCTGCATGAATATTCAGTTTGCATTTCCTTTTCAAAATAATGTTCCTAAGCATTTGTGATTTTACTCTACATGTTCAAGTGCACTTTTGTGTTTAAAAGGAGAACTAGAGTGTTGTGTAAGTGTGTTATGGTGTCTCGTTCAGTGATTGAATGCTTCAGGCACTAGTGTTGAGAAGGTTTGTGTAACAGCAGGCGATTTTTGGGCCTGGTCTGACGTGGAGTTTGGTGTACTGAAATAATTCTGGGTGCGTCAGTTCTTTCTATTCTAGAATATGCAAATAAGAAGCAAATTCTGGGACTAGTCCAAATGACCATTGTTTAGTTGTTGGAACCACAACTTTTAATTTGCTAGCTGTGCACTTTTGTGCAGCACTGTAAGATCCAGACAGGTCTGCATTCGGATAGGTGCTTATTTTTTCCACACGAAAAGTAGATTCCCATGTGGTTTTCATTATCTAGCTCGTAGGGGAATATACCTTTAATACCTCATGCTAACAAATTGTATTGCGCCATCTGATTACAAACAGTAAAGCTGTCACAAATGCAATCCAAGTAGTAAATTTGGATGTAGATTGTGAAACTCTTCCTTTTTTTTATATGAAATATATTCTGTCCTTTTGAGGAAGGAAATTGCAATGACTGTTTTCGTGGTTAGCTCAGCCTAAAATTGTCAAAATTAATTTGATGTGAGTGTAATGCAAAGTGCGGTAAAGGGAATGGTCTCATCCATGACACACAAATTAAAGTAAAACTTTTACATCTCAGTATGATGTGACTGAAAAATTATTTTATGAAATATCACTTAATTTGGTTAACTCATGAAATATAATAAAAGTAGGCTTCCAAGTACAAATCTGGAATTGAAGCGAGGTGTATTCTTCACATTACCTTGCAATTGAATCTGAGGTGATGCAAAAATATTATGTTGAAGATGAGGTTTGGATTTTGTGAAATTACGTTTTTGAAAAAGATGGTTGTTTTGCAAGATTATAGTTAATATTTGATTCTCATTGGAAAATTGAGGACTGCAAGGAAGAAATTGTTTGCTTTAATTTCTATACGTTTGAGCGCTTGGACAATTTTTTATACTCAAGGAACTTAATTATCTTATTTTTTATATACGCACAGTTGAAAGAAGTGTTGTGCACACTTCTGCACGCTAGCTTTTCTTACTCACTGGTCTGCAGAATTCCCTTGATTTCTGTCGACTGATTATGTACACCAAGAGCAAATAAACACAGACTAAGCAAACGTAATCCTCAATTGACTAATGACAGTACCAAGTGAAACATATAAGGATAGCTAATTCCCTACTGTATTTTCATTTTAAAAGAAGTAAGCTGAGTAATAAAAGGAAAGCTAGCTGCACAAGTCAAGATGGCAGAATTTGGTCTAGGCTAACTCATCGGTCATTATTAGTGCCAGTGATTTCTTTTAATCAACTGGATCTATTCTGGTGAATGCAAAGTATTCCATGAACAACTTGAAGGAGCAGAGTGTTCTGACCAATGTTCTTAACTACCAAAAAATTGTATTGGCATGGTAGCTTGCCGCCTTGTTTCTGCCTTGGATTTATGACTGAATTTTGCTGTCTCCTTCATCCTTTTTCGGACAGTCATTGCTCAGACATAGATTAAACTTTCAGTCAATATTGAAACTGATGACATTAGTGAACTTCAGGCTAAAACTTTTTGTTTTTGTATTAGTGCTTGTTGAGGAAATGTCCAAAATATATTTAGATCTAAAAACATAAGTTTAATTCAAATGAATATTATGAATTAAACGTCAAGATCTTGATCAGCCAAGAGGGGATAAAAGGCAATCCACAGAGGAAAAAAGTTGAATGAGATGAATGTTCTAGATGTTCTATATGTTCCGATATGTTCTATTAGCTTTCCAGTTTCAGGTCACTGTCTATGTTCCTAAACTACAATGCAATGCAGCATTGATGTTCTGAATCCTATCATAGTGTTGACACTTTATCTTCTCCTGTTTGACTGAAGTTGAGGTATCTTATTGCTGTCTTGCCTCTAGCCTCATGTTCTTGGTTCTACTGCTGCAGCATTTTCTTTCTGAAACCTAATAAACCATGCCCCTGTTCAGGTATTTTCTGACTTGTGACCCTTCTAACAAATCAACCCAGCAAATTTCCTGTGCAGACTTCACATGACTAATGTAATCTCAACAGATCAAATGAAATGTCCAGGTTAACCTTCTTTCAGATGAAACATGACAAGGGCTTTCAGTATTAACAGAGAAATTAAAACCTTTGATAGTACAATTTAATGTATTAGTAACATTTCTAAGATTTATTACACTAAGGTCTCTTTGTGGCAGCCTGTTTATAAATCCTGAAACATAGCAGCAAGCAAAACCATGGTATGATTATAAGGTTGAGGCATTGAATTAAACAGGTGCTCATGTAGGCTGCTGAGGACGGGATGATGAAATATGACTAAAGAGACAGACATTAGGCAAGATCGAAAGTGGAAGATAGCAATCCAATAAATAGTAGTAGTGACATCTTAAGGCAAAGGAATGTATCGGGCGTATCAGGGCATATTGTCTAACCAACTGCAAAGTTTTCAAACAATCTGGTTCATGCTACATTTATGTCTAGTGAGGAGATATACAATTTTCACTCGGCACTGAGCATGTGATTTGTGTTTAACTGTGGAAAATTGTAACTCAACCAGTAAAAGACAGAGTCATAGAGATGTGCAGCATGGAAATAGACCCTTCAGTCCAACTCGTCCATGTTGACCAGATATCCCAGCTCAATCTAGTCCCACCTGCCAGCATCCGGCCCATATCCCTCTAAACCCTTCCTATTCATGTAGCCATCCAAATGGAGATAGCAAAGGAGGAGAATGTTTGTTTGACATTTAGGACTGTCCAGATGTACTGGTTGGGGGAAGGAAACGAGGTCACTTTTGAAGTTGGTCCCTATGTTCAGGGAAGTATAAATGAAACCATGTAATGGCACTCTAGGAATTAGATAATGACAGTTAATGGAGGACACTGGACATAATGGAGGAAGACAAAGAGGCAGACCAAGTTTGGCAGTTAGGGAAGGCCAGAAGTAAATCATGGGAGTGGCAGAGACTTAATGAGCTGGGAAAAAGTGATTCATTAGTTAGTTAAAAATAGAATGATGATTTATGTGAGGTAAGTGCAAACATAATGGCATATTTAGAATCCTGGGATGACAGCAATTTTAAAGAGGAGTGAATGTGTCCAAGGAGAAAGAGGTGAACATACAGTCTCAATCTTAGGACCACAAACAAAGTCACTGAGAAGAAGAGCAAATATAGCCTTAATAGGTATAACAAGAGTTTGCTGGCCTTTGATTTTAAAAAATTGTTTTATTATCTTTAAAAAAAAAAGGATAGAGATGAGTCTACATTTGTAGAACTGTCCTGAAGATCATGGAGTCAAAGCTGAGGAATTGCAGAATATAATTGCACTTTGTTTACAGCATTTATTCCATGGTCTGCAAAAGTAAAAGGATAAAGGGAATGAAGTATAAAAAGGATATGTGCATCATTTTGCTCTTGCCTTGATCTCCGTTCAAGTGGATAATATTTTGGAGCAGTAATTCAAGAATGTGTTTGTTATTTGTAGTGTTACTATTACTTCATACACGCTTTGTTAATATTAAGACACTTGAAATCCATGTAATGTCTAAAACGCAGTTTACCTTGAGTTGCAATCTGCAGAAAAATGTTTTTCCCCCCCCAAGTAATATGCAAAAAAGAAAATATAGGCATTTTGATGGATCACAATGTTAAATATACTCAGCTGTAGAAATTTGATTGTCTTCACAGTCTCCTTAAGATTTAACAGGTCTCAGTTTGAAAACTTACTCAGGCACAGCTGCATGTCTGCAATTTCAGTGAACAATTCCAAACATTATTAGAAATTCTGTAAGACCTATTGAATGAAAGAATGCTCTGTTGTACAGAACCTTTAATGACCACAAGTTGTTCTGAAGCCTTCAGTCCCAGCAAGTGCCATCACTATGGTCAATTTGGAAGTGTGGCACTTGCTTTCCCTGCAGCTTTCTTTCCTGTTTTTTCTTTTAAAGTATGAAATCTAAGGTATTATCTTGCTAGCTGCTAATGATAGAAGTTTTCTGATGCAGTGACTATTCTGGTCAACTGAATCAGCACTGCATCATGCTTACATTTTCTGGAACTAATTTTTGCAATTTGCTTGTTGTGGCTAGTACCTTTTCCCAATAATGATTACCGCAAGTGTGCTTATCTTATTGAATATTGCTGATGAAGTTCGGGATAAAGGGCATTTGGATCCTAAAATTGCTGTCAACAAGCATGAAGTAACACTATAGCTTTCCTTATTCAAGCACTTTTATCTGCCTCACTTTCCTATACAGTTTTGCAAGACTTCAGCTGTCGTTTTGGAAATCATGACATGATTTAAGTGAGAGTTTGCTACTTTTGTCTTTTGAACCCTAAACTAGAGTTCATCTAAATGTAAAGAAAGTTAAAATCTTGTCTACACCAAAATAGCCTATCTTGGCCAGGATAGTTGTGCTACGGTGGATTTTTGATTGGTCAAGCGAATTCATTCTGAAGTGGGTGTCTGAGTACTAGTAAAACGTGAAATATCTGCAAATGTTGGAAACAGAAATTACTGGAAAATGTCAGCAGATCTGGCAGCATCTATGGAGAGAAATCAGAGTTAATGTTTTGGGTCCAGCACCCTTTCTCAGAACTGATGGTAGCTATGAGAAATTTGGTTTTCATGCAGAAGATAGGGTAGGGTGGTAGGGATAAGGAATAAACAATTACTGGTTATAAGAGTCCAAAGATAGAGAAGAACAGTTGGACAGAGACAAGAGTGGATGACCGTCAGCCCAGGAGCATCAATGACTGCTAATAGGGATCATTAGTGACTAATGGGGACGTAGTATCTAATAGAAGACTGTGATAACAAGGCCGGGTGTGTGGGGTTGGGGTAAGGACAAGGCCTCAAGCTCTAAAATTGTTGACGTCTATATTGAGCCCAAAACACTGTAGAATTCCCAAGTGCAAAATGAGGACCACCAGCTTGCGCTGAGCTTCACAGGAACACTGCAGCAAGCTGGAGATGGGGAACAGGGGTGTGTTGAAGTGGCGAGCAACTGGAATCTCAGGATCTCTTTTGCAGGCAGGGTGTAGGTGTTCTGCAAAGTGGACACCCAGTCCAGTGCTTTGTCTCCCCAGTGTAGAGGAGACCACATTGTGAGCAGCTACAGTAGACTAGGTAGAGTGAAGTGCAGGTAAACCATTGTTTCATGTGGAACATCATTCCTCAGATGAGATCAAATTGCAAACAATACTCCAGGTGTGGTTTCATCAGGATGCTTCACAATTACAATAGGACATCCTTGCTCCTGAACTTGAATGCTGTCACTAGGAAGGCCAGCATACTGTATGCTGTCTTCCTGCTACACCTTCGTGCTTACTTTGAATGGCTAGTGTACAAGGAAATGGAGGTCTTTTTGCAGTTTCCCTTTACCCAATCTATTGCCCTTGAGAGAATTTGTCTTCCAAAATGGATAACCTTTCATTTATCCATGTTATACTTGATTTACCAGACATATGCCCATTTATCCAACTTATCCAAATCACACTGAAACATTTTGTGCGTCCTACTCACAGTTCACTCTCCCACTTAACTTTGTGTTGTTTACAAACTTGGAAATATTTCATTTAATTCCTTCATCTAAATTATTAATATATATTGTGAATAGCTGCTGTCCTAGCACTCATCCCTGTAGTATCCTAGTAGTCACTGTCTGCCCCGAGAGTATGAATAAATGGATCACTACCCTTTATTTCCTGACTGCCAGCCAGTTCTCTATCTGTCAATCCACAGTCCCATGTGCTTTAATTTTATAGACTAATCTCTTTTTTTTTGCCACCTGACTTAAAATCTTCTGCAAGTCCAAGTAAACAGTATCCAATGCGTCATCCTCATCAACTCTAGTAATTGCACCCTGCCTGCAAAAGAGATCCTGAGTGGAGTTGTCAAGCATTATTTTCCTTTTCTAAAACTATGCTGGCTCAGTCCAATCCTGTCACTGTGTTCTGTTATTAAATCGTCTATAATGGACTCTAGCATTTTCCCCATTATCAGTGTCAGGCTAGCCAGTCTATAATTCTTGGTTTTCTGTACCAACATTTTTGAATAGTACGTTGCATTATCTAACCGAATGCATAGGAACTGTCCTAGAGTCTATAAAATCTTGAAAAATGACCACCTGATGTGGCTACTTCTACTCTGGCCACTTCCTTAAGTATTTTGCGACGTAGTTTTTTGCACCCAGTGGATTTATCAACATTTAATTCTATCAGTTTCTCCAACTAATAATGTTTACCTTCAGATCCTCCTTCTCCATAGACCCTGTATTCTCCAACATTCCTCCTTTTGAGAAGACAGAATCAAAGTGTGTTTTCAATTGGACTGACATGATTGTT
This sequence comes from Chiloscyllium punctatum, assembly GCF_047496795.1. NCBI lineage: Eukaryota > Metazoa > Chordata > Chondrichthyes > Orectolobiformes > Hemiscylliidae > Chiloscyllium > Chiloscyllium punctatum. Next base: position 18,315,338 of record NC_092743.1, read on the forward strand.
CCCCATTATAACTTGTCCTGTGTCTAACTTTTAAGGAACCCACATTTGTCTTTGCTAATCTTTTTCTCTTAAACTTAGGGAAGCTTTTATGATTAGTTTATACATTCCCAGTAAGTTTAATCACTTTTCCCCTTTTAATCAAACCCTTTTATCCTCCTTTACTGAAATCTAAACTGCTCCCAGTCCTCAGATCATCGCCTTGAAGCATTCACTCTGAAATCAGGATTTCCATAGAAAGAAACAAATTCCCAAATTCAGTAATTTTATTTTGTCCTGCTAGCCATCTGATATGAAGATCTTCATTTAGATTTTGGTTTGTCATTTTTGTTGTTGTAATAAAGCAGTATGAGAAAGCATTTGTAAACTTATGAAATAATACAGAATTGTTGCTCTAGATTTCCTAACATAATAGTCGGTGTCAAAGAATAGTTTGCTACTCCCAATGACCAAATAAATTGATTTTCAATGCTGTGACTTGCCTATGAAAGTAATTTTATGTTGCATGTACTTCACCTAGTAGCACAATACCCCCTAGCATCCTTTGACATTACCAGGATTCTATTCAGAATTAGTAGTTGCTTGTGAACTTTCTTTTCTATTCCAGATTTTGAGGCAACTGAGTTTTTTTTCACTTTAATGCAGTACATCACTTCATATTATAGGGCAAATAAACAGCTGTATATTGAACTGATTTTATGATAAAGATGAACATAGATTGCTTTCATTTGCTAAAAAGTTAAAATAGTGAAAACCAGTATAATTGGTTCATGTGTTCAGCATCATAGGGCATTGCAGTGCATAATGTGACGTTTCATTCCATTGTGATTGTGTCTGTGTCACCTCTTTGAAAAAGCACACCAGTCTGACCAAGTCCTATTTGTGTTTAGTTATGTTTAATTTTTCAGTTCAAGATTGTAATGCTGTTGGAAGATAGCAAATCAAATTATTTGGGAATAAGAATCTGCTTTATTGGAAAACATAAAATAATGTGGGATAAAATCTCTTTGCCCTTTTGGGCAGAGATTGGTGCTCGGCAGTTTCTGCGTTAACCTCAACCGTTTTTTGCCCTGAAAGTTGGCATTTTATGTTGGCAACTCTTCAGCACTTCAGTCAAATTGACATTGTACCCATGATAACAAACATGGTGATTGTTGGCAGGACTGGTCACCCAATGTGGTTTTGATATTTCAAAATACATTTTAATCCCCTGGGGAAGGGAACTGAAAGTATGCAGTGGTTAAAATAAGTTCTTTCCAACAATTAGGTAAAATATTAAAGCATTTTTACTTTTTTCTTTCGTTTTTAACAGACAAATGGTAGCACGAGGTTTGCTCGATACGCTGCGGGCAGTCAGCGACGATGAAAAAGACTGCCTAGCAGTGCTGGAGAGAATAAATAAGCTAGCAGAAGATCCAGGTAACATGGTGTACATGTTTTGTACTTGAATGATCTGTAACTTTAGTAAGCAGCATTTGAAAATATTGGAGTTGGGGGGGGGGGGGGGGGGGTGATGGGGGGGGTGTATATGTAGAAGTTGATCCTGATCATATCTTCTGACTTGTCCTGATTAGTTCCTGGGCATACTTCACATAATTTAGTTCATTTCTGACACTGCATCTCATTCCTATTTGTGCTGCCTGAAGTCCTGACATTTGTGGATACTTAATCCCTTTCAATTAGTCCATAAATATCAGTTGGAAGAAGCATTGTGGTCTTTAAGGTATGTTGCTAATTTAAACTACTGTCTGACAGTGAAGTATTTTTCTTCCCTGTGTTTCAAGTTAGCATTTTATTAGTTACGCCAGTTTCTTTATTTTAAAGCCACTTATTTCTACAAGCTTTTGGGTTAGATGCTGCACTGTTTGACAAGAGAAAGTGCAGTTAGCGAGTTTTAAGATATGTAGCTCAGGTTGAGGTTCTGGATCTACGTTTGCTCGCTGAGCTGGAAGGTTTGTTTTCAGACGTTTCGTCACCATATTAAGTAACATCATCAGTGAGCCTCTGGATGAAGCACTGGTGGTATCGCATGCTTTGGGTTTCCTTGAGGTGGTGATGTCATTTCCTGTTCTTTTTCTCAGGGTGATAAATAGGATCCAGGTCAATGTGTTTATTGATAGGGTTCCGGTTGGAATCCCACGCTTCTCAGAATTCTTGTGCGTGTCTCTATTTGGCTTGTCCTTGGATGGATGTCTTATTCCAGTCGAAGTGGTGTCCTTCCTCATCTGTGTATAAGGTCATGTCTTTTTGTGACTAGTTGATGTTCATTATTCTTGGTGGCTAGTTTTCCGCCTGTTTGTCCAACGTAGTGTTTGTTACAGTTCTTGCACGGTGTTTTGTAAATGACATTAGTTTTGTTTGTTTGTCTGTACAGGGTCTTTCAAATTCATTAGTTTCTATTTAGTGTGTTGGTGGGTTTGTGGGCCACCATGATGCCAAGAGGTCTGAGTAGTCTGGCAGTCATTTCCGAGGTGCCTTTAATGTAAGGGAGAGTAGCTCGGGTTTCTGGACATGTTATGTCTACTTGTTTGTGTTTGTTGCTGAGAAACCGATGGACTGTGTTAATTGGATACCCGTTCTTTTTGAATACACTGTATAGGTGATTTTCCTCTGCTCTTCGTAGTCCCTCTGTGCTGCAGTGTGTGATGGTTGAAATAATGTTCTCATGCAGCTTCATTTATGGATATTGGAACGATTGCTTCTGTAGTTCAGTATTTGGTCAATATGTGGTGTTGTCTTGCAGATGCTGGTTTGAAGTTTCCCATTGGCTGTTCGCTCTACTGTGACATCTCGAAATGGCTGTTTGTTGTTGTTTTCCTCCTCTTTCGTGAATTTTATGCCAGAAAGGGTTCTTAGAGGCAGTAATGCAGAGACTCTAACAAACAGCTCTGCCAACCATCCAACCCAAACTTTGGGTCCGCTATGTGGATGACACCTTCGTCATCACTAAATTAAATAAATTGGAGGAAACTTTCAAGACCATCAATAATACCCTTTCTGGCATAAAATTCACTGAAGAGGAGGAGAGTAACAACAAACTGCCATTTTGAGATGTCACAGTAGAGCGAACAGCCAATGGGAAACTTCAAACCAGCGTCTGCAAGACGGCAACAAATGTCGATTTTTGTGCTCCTCGGATGCTGCCTGACCGGTGCTTTTCCACCACCACTCTGATCTTGACTCTGATCTCCAGCATCTGCAGTACCCACCTCAGCAAAGTTAAAAATCACACAACACCAGGTTATAGTCCAACAGGTTTATTTGGAAGCACTAGCTCTCAGATCGCTGCTCCTTCATTAGGTGGTTGTCAACTATCTGATGAAGGATCAGCTCTACAAAAACTAGTGCATCTAAATAAACCTGTTGGACTATAATCTGGTGTTGTGTGATTTTCAACTTTATTCCAGGTATTAGTCTCGTAAAGTTTCTCTGAACTGTTTCAAACATATTAACACAAATGTGATAGCTAGTGTACTCCAACTGTGATCTCACCAATCCTGTGTAGCATAATTTCCTTTCATCTTGCATTCAGTTCCTTTCATGATAAAACATATCGCACTATTGAGTTTCTGGTTACCTGCATGTTAACTTCATGCAGTTCATGCACAAGGACATCCAGATCCCTTTTCTTCAGAGCTCTGCAACATCTCAACAATTTAGATCATTTTGGCAGAAAGATTTTAAAAATTAACAACTTCCCATATTATAGTCCATTTGCCAGAGCTTTAACCTCATTTAACCTGCCTATACCCCTATGTGATTATCTTTATTGTACAGAAATGCAGGATAATTAATAATTCACTTTCCTATCACCTCATTCAAAAAGATGTAGAGTGGCAATCACTCACCGTGTTCAGGGAAGAAGTAGAGTGAATTTAATAATTTTTTAGATAATTTGGATATTAGTTGGTGACAAGTATCTCTTTGAAGCGCATGTCTTAAGAATATTTTATTTCATACTTTAGTCGCTGTTTTATTGACTTCAGCATTTATTTGCAATCTTAAAAGGGCAATTATGTGAAGCATTCTGGTTGCTATAGTTGCTATCCTATCTTAAGCATTGCATTTTGTTTGACAAAATGTATTAAAACCTTTTGTGTGCAGATTGATCTTTAGTGATCCGAGTCAGTGAAAATTGAAGTGGAGGATGTTGTTTGAATGTGCAGCAAGCCATTTTTCTTCAGCCATTCCAGTGTGAGCCTGTTTAATTTCATAGCATTGTACCAAATGCATGATCTTCACCAGAAAGGGTTCTTATCAACCAGAGTTTGATTTGGAATTGCAGTGTGCACTTACCACTGCTCCAAGTTAAGCGTGTAATTGCTGGTGACTCATTCCATCAGGTTCAAGACCATTGTCACAATGGGATATCTTCCAGATTGCAAGTAACCATGCATATGTTTCTGTGCCAGACAATGATATGTTTAAACTTGTTTGAAGAGTCAAAGTGAATTTGGATAGTGAGTAACAGATGTTACCTGCATTTATGACTGTTGCTAGGTGTTTCTACTCAAGGGACTGGAGCTTGGATGACTTATTTACAGTGCGCGTGCCATAGTTATTGCATGCAACTTAGAAAAAGATCTCCAGACATTGCAATATGTAAATATGAAACCAGGGGAAAATATTTTAAAGAACTTTATAATAAGCAGAAACATTTCCTTTTCTGAAATAAATTGAATAGCTGACAAGTATTAAGTGCAGCAGTTCCAAATACTACTTGACTTAAATGAATAAGTAATTAACGTGTTTGCCCTGGTAAATAAATTCAGTTACAATTATACAGTTTGTGCCATGATGTCTGTAGTTTTTGTTTATTCACTCACAGGACCTGTCTGTCTGATTAGGCCAGCGTTTAATTGCCTGGCCTAATTATTTTTTTTGGAACTGTATTATGAGCTTACCACTGTTCCAAGCTAAGCACATAATTGATGGCTCATCTCATTAATACTGTAGGTATATTATGGAGATACTAGTTAGATAACTGTTTTAAATTTATTTAAGTTGCATGATCAGTGACTCCAATATATTGTGGTGAAACATTCTTGGTGTTGTCTATGTGCTATTTTAAAATATTGAACTGGGAGACTTGACTAAAGGATCAAAATAAAGGTTTTATAAAATAAGTTAGCCAATAATCACCTCCAAGTCATAATAATAATCAAATGCAAATTCAAATATGAAAATCCCAAAGCTGGCAAACATAAAGTTGTTAAATAAAACTTAACTTATGGAATTTGAGATGCAATGTGGCCATTTAGTTGAGAGAGTTTAGTCAGGTTCCATATCCTAAGCGGTGAAAAATAATCAGTTTTGCAAAATATTGAATGAAATGGTAGTAAGTAGCCATCTTGTAAACAACTGTCTGTGACAAAACTAGGTTTCAGTGTTTTTCTGATCTGTTGTGAAAAAAAATTGCATGTTTTACAGAACCAACAGTTCGTGCAGAGTTAATGGAACAGGTGCCTCATATTGCCATATTCTGTCAAGAGAATAGACCTTGTATTCCTTATGCTTTCTCCAAATACTTGTTGCCCTTTGTGGTTAGATGCCTTGCAGATCCCAACAACCAGGTAAGGCCTTTTCCTTTAATAGATGCTATGCTTCAGTTTTCGTTGAGACTGTTTAATTGTGGTTTCCATTTGATTGTAAACTTATTGATCACCATTTAATTCCAAGGTCCTAACTTGTTCAGAGTTACCATTTGATGGCTTCCAGCAGCCATCCGAAACTTCACCTCTGTGATCCAGGTTTTTCTGAAACTCGCATCACCACCTGATTTTCGGAGTTTGTGCTCAGTTATCTAATATGAGAGCTGGTGTCTGAGAACCCTTCCCTCTGCCAGAGGGCAAACAGTTATATCACATTTATAGGGATAGGTAATTTGCGCTATGTCAATCGATTAATTGAAACCTTTTGTCTATGGTGATGGGGCAGCCACTCATGACACTGGTTGTCCCCTTGATTCTCTCTTCCACCGCCTCTTTAAAAAAATACTGAGGGTGACTTTACTGTTTTGCTCGAACTTTATTTCGAAACGAGTGCACTGACAGTAGGGTGTGTTGGGCACTGATAAATACTTGAAGCTAACTTTTAACCAAATGTTTTTCTGAGGTACTGGTCTGTCTAGGATTAAAGACAAAATGTGGTTTGGATGACCAAATTTAAAAATGGCTTTGATGGCTTCATACTACATGGAGTTGTTTACTCCTAGTTTTATGATGTGTATGGAACCTCCTTTCATTGTCTGTCTGTGCTTGAAAGCAGAAGGTTGGCTTCCAAGTGAGGCAAGTTTCTCCACCCTTAGTGTCTCTGTTTCTTTTGCTTTCTTTTCTTAGACTGAATTGTTGGCATTCTCCCTCTCTCCCTGACTTTGCTTTGAAACTAAACACACATTCTTTGACTAATCTCTAGCTGGTTAAGATATATGTAGTTACAGCAGCAGATTAAGCCTGGACCCAGGTCTCTTTTCACCTGTACTATTCTTGTGGATTTTTCTTATGGAGTGCATCAACCCCCCCGCCCCCCGGTTTCCAGTTGTCAAAATCCAAAATTTACTTTTCTTTCACATGATTTATTCCATTTAACTATACCTAAAATGAGTCATTCCCATTCCTATTTGATGTTGTCACCTTTTCCTTGTCACTATCCTTTCATTTCTAAGTTGAGCTTCCTACTAATATCCATTTTATCAGACTCAGGAGTTCTGCAAAAAAAAATTACTGTCCAGTCTAAAAATATATTCAGAATATCTTTCAAGCAGAAATGAAATATTACTGTGATTTCAAGCATTATCAAATTCTGTTTACTTTTTTCTCTCAAAAACTGCAACCAATTTTCTCAAAAGTAATTTAAGGGATTATACTTTGCCTTTTTTAAATTATTCCAAATTCAAAAATGTTAACAACAGGCTTGAGAGTTTCTTCTGAGTATACCCTCAATAGTGGTGTAGATCTGACAATTTTCATTAGTGATCAATTAATTCCTTCCCAAACAGTTCTTCACATTTTATTTTTAATGCAGACTGCTTCTATTCTAACTTTTTAAAAATTAAAATTAAAAAAACACATAAATTTTTGTCCCTTTTAAAGTTCAGTTGAATTTCCCATTGAGTGCTTGAACTAGCAATTTTCAATCCCAATTTCAGAAACCATTGTGTCTAAGTGATTTTATATTGTAGCTCCTGTTCTTAAAATATTTCGTCTCAGCAAAACTTCTGGGTCCATTGCTGCGTTCTTGAAACCTATTTAAAAACACAAAAAGCAAAATCACTGTGGCTCTGGAAGGATTGCAATGGGTTAATCACATTTAAAGCTTAGAAATCCAGAATTCAGTCTTGGCCAAAATGTCTCATTTTGCCACACAGGTAGTGTGTGATAAGCTTTAAAACCTGTCCGCGAAAGTTCTGCAGTTCTGGGAAAGGGTGGGGCCCAGGTCACTACACTGTCATATTATGCTGTCACATGCTTTTTTTTAAAAACAATACCCAATCTTCTAAATATTTCAACTAGCTTTTGAAATTTCTACAATCTTAAAACCTTTTAAATTTTTTTAAGACCATCTTCAAAACTACATTAAATAATACAAAAATTCAGTTTTATAATGGACCAAAATAGCTAGGTTTTCTCACGCTGTCTTGCGCAGGATGTAGAATTTGAAATTCTAACATGGTTTAAACAATTTGCATTTTATGAATCTGGAAGATTGCAAAGAGTTGTACTCTGGATTTGTCCAAGATACCACTTAGTGCTAACACTAAATGTATTTTTTTTAGCAACCTGATATTTTGAAATCAATTGGACATTTAGGGTAGTATGGTGGGTCAGTGATTAGCACTACTGCCTCACAGCGCCAGGGCCCCAGGTTCAATTCCAGCCTTAGGCGACTGTCTGTGTGGATTTTGCACATTCTCCCCGTGTCTGCGTGGGTTTGCTCTGGTTTCCTCCCACAGTCCAAAGATGTGCAGGTCCGGTGAATTGGCCATGCTAAATTGCCCATCGTGTTAGGTGCATCAGTAAGAGGGAAATGGTCTGGGTGGGTTACTCTTTGGAGGGTTGGTGTGGACTGGTTGGGCCTAAGGGCCTGTTTCCACACTATAGGGAATCTAATCTAATCTAATAACTATCATTTTAAACCTTGGGTGAAGGTTATTTTATGATGTTCGTATTCATCAGTACCCTCCTTCACTTTTGAGTCTTGGGAGGCTGAATAGGGAGGGGCTGTTTTCCTGAAGTGACAGAGGTTGAGGGGTGACCTTTCTAGAGGTCGATTAAAATCATGAAGGGCGTGGATAGGATAAATACACAAGGTCTTTTCCTTGGGATGGGCAAGTCCAGAACTAGAGAGCATACGTTTAATGTGAGAAAAGAAAAATTTAAAACTGACCTATGCAGCAACACTTTCATGCAGAGGCTGGTGCATGCATTGAATGAGCTGCCGGAGGAAGTGGTGGAGGCTGGTACAATTACAACATTTTAAAAGGCATCTGGATGGGTATATGAGTGGTTTAGACTGATATAGGCCAAGTACTGGCAAATGGGACTCTATTAACTTAGGATATCTGGTCACCATGGACATGTTGGACCAAAGGGTCTATTTCCGTGCTGTACATCTTCATGACTCTGTGATCCACGGTACCAAACCTCTACATTATGTCTGCCTCATTCTTTGAAGCTTTCCCACCTTGAGCTAAGTTCGTTGGAAAACTTTGGTATTTTAAAGGAGCTACCAAACAAACATAGTTCATTACATTTATTTTACTGTTGAATGATTGATTGATTTTATTGTTCAGGCAGAATATATGTTATCGTCATAATTAATTTGGCAGTAAAACTATGATTGGTGGGACAACAGCAAAACACTGCAAAAAGATGGAAATCTGAAATAAAAACCAAAAATGCTGATGAAAATCAACAGCTGGCGACACAAACAGTCCATGTTTCTGAAATTTCGCCATAGATGCTGGTACGCCATTGTCAAGTCACCCTTTATTTACATGTGCATAGTACTTGGCACTGGCGCAGCTTCCTCAGAGCCAGCTCTGAGTGAACAGAACCTCTGACGCTCCTGTTTATATCTGTCAGCCAGGGCTCCTTGATTGGGGCTGTTGACCCAGTCAAGTTAGAACACAATCTGAGGTCCGCTGACTGAGCTTGTTACTATCGCAAGAATTTCAAGTCTAAAGGCCATTCAGATCCGGTTCTCCACTGTTTATAGATGACAGCTGAATCAATGAGAACTGCAGTTGATAGACACACTCCATTTGGGAGGAGAAAGCTGTCAGGGCACCTGTTTGTTTAATATCCAGTGAGTCTTGCTGTAGTCTCGTCCATATGACATGAAATGGAGACTAGATCAGACTGAGACACATTCTTTGGAGTTCATTTGGTCTGCTGAGAATGAACTTGCTTTCAGTTATGATCCTGGAGAAACTTAGAAAACCATATTTTCAACTCTGCCATATCTCACAACAGATGTTATCAGGGAAAAACAGTCAACGTACTGCAAAGAAGGCACAGAAAAAGTTCACTAACCAAAGTAATCTAACAAAAATGTTTTAAATGCTGGTTTAGTTTCCCTGTGAATTGCATGCCTTTAATTTTATTTGCATCGTTAGATGAATCTTGTACAAAGCTTATTAAAGGTTGACTATTCACTGTTTAATGTTATATTACTTGACTAAATAAGTTGGCTTTTTCTTGGTTGAAAGAATAGTCAGATATGAATTTGCACCAAATGTATGTCAACGTTTTATATAAAATGGTTCCGGCCCAGTTTTAGAAGTTAGTGAATGACTAGATATAAATTCAGTTTTACTGAAATATTTTTGTTTTGAAGTTTCTTCCTAGTGGCAAATCAATGAATTACAAATAAATGTAGTATGTACATTCTCACTTTATGTTCCTTCAACTGATATATGTTTGGTTACAGACTACTTCATGCCTTTGATTATATTTGTAGGTGAGGAAGACCAGCCAGGCAGCATTGCTGGTGGTATTAGAACAGGAAATAATCGAAAGATATGATGTGGAAACTAAAGTGTGTCCTGTTCTCTTGGACCTAACTGCTCCTGAAAGCAATGACGATCTGAAAACAGAAGCTGTAGCAGTAAGTGAAATGCACACTTTTTAAATTTAGCCATACAGTTGTTGATGTAAAAAAATGGTGATATTCCACAGAATATGGGTATATTGCGTTCAGGCTAAAAGATAAAAACTGAATTTATGTAAAATGTATGGCTGGGAATGTGTATTAATATAGGGAATGTCTACGTTAAGTTATCATCTTTATTCAGGAAAGGGTTAGGTAATGTTAGAGATGGAGAAAATGTGTTGTTTTAGTTTACTCACTTGACAGGATCCTCAATGTTGTCAAATAGCTGAAATAGGCAAATGTGCACGAAGGAAAAGTACTTTGGCTGAAAGTCCAAAGTCTTGTTCTGAGAATTCGAACGTGTTAATAGTTGAGCTCTATTTAGTAGATCTTAACTTCTAAAGTATCTATAATAGTACCTGCATTTGAAAAACTGTCTTCTCAATCTTTCTTGTGTGACAAATTTACATGTCTTCTCAAGTATCATTGGCTTTTATATTCTGTACTTGCAACCATTAATGTGTACCTCCCTTAGCTTGGTTCATATTTCCTAACTTTTCAGATGGTCTTGTTTAATCATAGGCTTATTCTAAATTATGCTTCACGTTCCTCCTTGTCATGAATGGAGGTAGAAGCTTTTCTGTATATCTTGTTATAAGCTGAATCCTTCCTTCTCCATGACTCTTATGGAATCATAGAGTCCTGATGGTGCAAGAAGAGGTCATTAGGCCCATTGAGTCTACACTGGCGCTCCAAATAGCATCCTATCCAGACCCAGCACGCTCATCCTATCCCTGTAACCTCACATTTTACCATGGTTAATCCACCGAGCCTGCGCATCTCCAAAATTAGGACCATTTAATCCAGCCAATCCACCCAGCCTATATATCTTTGGACTGCGGGAGGAAAGTGGAGCACATTGAGGACACCTATGGAGACATGAAGAGAATGTGCAAACTCTGCACAGACAGTCACCCAACACTGGAATCGAGCCTTGGGTTCCAGGTGTTATGAGAGAGCAGTGCTAACCATTCTCCCTTGTAACTCTTTTCATTTAAGTCGGTGTTTAGAAGTTTAGCTTGGTTACATACTTCACGATTTTAGATTAAGTTTAAGTACTTTCTCACTTTTTAGTAAGTCCAGTATTGGTCATAAGAGGTGAACAGCATGGAAATTGACTTTCAGTCCAACTCATCCATGCTGACCAGGTTTTCTCAATAAATCTTGCCCCATTTGGCAGTATTTGTCTCTGATCTCTCTCAACCCTTTTTATTCATATGCCAATCCAGATGCCTTTTAAATGTTGCAATTGTACCAGCCTCCACCACTTCCTCTGACAGCTCATTCCATACACGTACCACCCTCTGCGTGAAAAGGTTGCCCCATAGGTCTCTTTTATATCTTTCCCCTCTCACCCTAAACCTATGCCCTCTAGTTCTGGACTCCCCCACCCCAGGGAAAATTCCTTGTCCAATTATCCTATCCGTGCCCCTCATGATTTTATAAACCTCGTGTTATGAAGTGTAGAAGTGTACTGTATCTTTAAGAAAGTTAAAAGCTTGCAGAAATACCCAACAGCACCATGTATTCTGAACATGATACAACATAACCTTTTGGTCCAGCAGCTAGTGTAGCTGGTTGCCTGGAGACAAAAACAAAATTGAATTCGGCCAATCAGTTTAAATTATACCCCCAACAAACCAAACTCAAATTGAGTTTGAATTTAGTATATTGACGATATTAAGAGCCAGTGACACAATCTGATGCTTTAGGGGAAGAAGACAGGGAAAACATGAACAGTTGAGGGACAACTGCCAAGCCACCAGCATGTATAGGCTGCCCAAAACACAGCTCTCTTAAAGGTACATTTATCAATCAATAATCTGTGAAAGAGAAATCCTAAGAAGAAAATCTACAGAGGAAGATAAAAAGAGAAGATTCGACAGCTGCATGGTTTTGAAATTTGAATTTTTGGTAAATCTTTAGCAAACTAGTATTCGAGAAGGGAAAGGAAAAGATAGGTTAGCTGAAGGGGTTGTAAATGGTTGTTAGTTAATTATTCTCTGTTATACTTTAAGAAATGAAGTTGTTAAGTTTTACTTAGTTCTTGGCCTCTTGAATTTTCACAGATGACAGCAGGAGATAAATCTTTTCTGTCTTGCTGATTTTAAATGAACAGAGAGGGTTTACCTCATGTCCTAACACCTGTGGAAGGTCACCCCTCAGCCTCTGACACTCCAGGGAAAATAGCCCCAACCTGTTCAGTGTCTCCCTATATAGCTCAAACCCTCCAACCCTGGCAACATCTGTGTAAATCTTTTCTGAACCCTTTCAAGTTTCACAACATCCTTCCGATAGGAAGGAGAGTAGAATTGCATGCAATATTCCAAAAGTGGCCTCACAAATGTCTTGTACAGCTGCAACATGTTCTCCAATCTCCTATCCTCAATGCTCTGATTAATAAAGGAAAACATACCAAACAGTGCCTTCACGGTCCTATCTACCTGTGACTCCACGTTCAAGGAGCTATGAACCTGCACTCTTTGTTCAGCAGCACCCCCTAAGACCCTACCATTAAGTGTATAAGTCCTGCTCTGATTTGCCTTTCCAAAATGCAGCACCTCACATTTGTCTAAATTTTAGCCTCCATCGACTACTTCCTGGTCCATTGGCCCATCTTATCAAGATCCCGTTGTACTGAGGTAATCTCCTTTGCTGTCCACCACACTTCCACTTTTGGTTTCATCTGCAAACTGGTTAACTCTACCTCCTATGTTCACATCCAAATCGTTTATATAAATGACAAAAAGCAGTGCACACACCACCCGCTACGTGAAAAAGCTGTCCTTTGGGTCCCTTTTAAATCTTTTCCCTCTCACCTTATACCTGTCCTCGAGTTTTGGACTCTGCCACCTTGGGGAAAAGACCTTGTCTATTCACCCTGTCTATGCCCCTCACGATTTTATAAACTTCTCTCTAAGTTCATTCCTGAGTCTCCCCTGCTCTAGGAAAAACCTCAGCCTATATAGCCTCTTCCTATAGCTCAGACCATCCTACCCTGACAACATCCTTGTAAATCTTGTCTGAACCCTTTCAGGTTTCGCAGCATCCTTCCTGCAGCAGGGAGACTAGAATTGATTCTGAGTTGCTGGTCAATAAGCAAGATTCAGTCTATAGAACTGGGCAGGAGGTGGCAGGTAGTTGGTCACAGGAACTATGTCGGTAGGTGTCTGTAGCAGAGTTCAAATTATTGTTGGCTTTCTGTTAAGTTAATCATCAAACTATATGCCATTGCATGCAAATCTGTTTCTGGCAGAGATGATGTAGTTGCAGAAATTCACACCTGCTGAAGTTGCTGTCAGCCAATTAAAATCCGCTAATTCCATTTACATTGGGATGTCTTCTGATTCAAGTTTATTGTTGAAGCTGGCTCTTACTATTAAAAAGTGATCATAAAGTACAATTCCTGAGAGAAGATCATGAAGACTTCAGAATTGAAGTGCAATTTTAAGAGGCCAAGAGGAGCAAAATCATTCCTCTGGCAGTAAATTATTTTTGTAGAATTTTTCCTTTTTTTTAAGGAGTCTTCAGGTATTCCTTTTCAGAGCTGTTGCTGGACTGTTCTACACCAAGTACTGCTTTCTGTTGGAACTCAGCGTTGCTACTTCTAATCTTCCACCCAGTCCTGTTGATGTAATAAGTCCAGTTTGAAAGGCTAACAAGGCACCTGTCTATTTGAAATGTCACTCTCAATTTCAAGGCCCACCACCTTGAGATATGAACATTCCAGTCTTGGCAGGACGCGCAAAGCAAATGTTGAGCTGTGCTGTTTGCTTTTTAATTTAAATTATCACCTCAAGCCTGGCAAGTGGAAGGAAAGGAAGAAGTCAATCTGTGCCGAAACAGGTGACCCTGTCCTTCTAGATACTGATGAATTGGCATTGATAAAGTAGATTATACATGGTTTACAGATCTTTATTGTTTGTACAATTTTTCCCCATGAGCTGCAGAATTTAAATTGTTAGACTTGAGTAAGTTAAGTTCAATATATCCAAAGTGTAGGAAGGTAGAAGAGAGGAACTCTGGTACGCCTGTATAAGATTACGGCAGAGTAGGACTCCTCAACCAGAGCTCATCTGCCCCTTACGTTTCTTGTAGCCCTTTTTTTCCTTCTTACCTCCCATCCTTGAGTCTCAAGTAAAGTCAGAGCATACTACTGGCCTAGTGAGCCTTGGTGAAGCCCAGCACAGTCTGGAGACGAGGTGCTGGCATTTCCTGGGTTGGAAGGTCTGTTATTCTCAATGCTTTACTTCTTTGTTTTTTTAAAATTATTTCTGTAATTTTGTACTTGAGAATCTACCTTAGTACCTTTTTTTTGTACCTAAGATGGCATCGTAAGTGGCAACTTGCAAACTTGTAACATGCAACAATAAACCTAATTCTAATATTTCTTTTGTCAAACAGTGATAAAATACATTATTGTGTAACAAACATCAGGTCTATACAATAGGCAAGGTGGTTATTTCTTCAAAGAGAGAGCTAAATAGCTTCCTAATTGAATTGTAGATAAAGGTAAACTGTTCCAGCATCAAACCTTATTATCAGCTGAAACAATTATGATCTTGCTTGAGTTTGCTGTTCTTGGATAAGAAGCATTGGCACTGTGGTTAGTCCTTGCTCTTGATTAAGGAGAAGAATAATCGGCCAGGTTTTCAGTTCAAGTGAAACTTATGAAAATGAGAGTATGGACATCAGATATGAATTGAATTGAGTTAGCTGCAATACTTTGCATGGGAGAGGAGCTGCACTCTCAGTGCACAGGTGGAATATGAAGAATGAGAACCACTTGGAAGAAATGCCAGGGAACTGCCTGTACCCACCAAAACATACCCTTGAGTGTAAAATCCGTTCTTGGACGTGGCAACCCATATGTGACACTGAATATCTGGTGTCATGAATTGTTTATAGATATTAAAGATAACTTGCTTAGTACTTGGAAAGCTTATGTTTGTTATTTTTGTGCAGAGGATGCAAATTATTTTAATCATGAAGGTGTGATAAATGCTAGCTGTTAATTCAAAACCAGTTAATAGGACTTTATTTGTCACAGAGTAAAGGTTGGCAGGGGGAGATGGGAAAGAATAGGAACAAAGTATTCATAGAACATAATATGGCCTTAAATAGGTTGTGAAAAATCTAAGCTGTTATTGGATAGTGTCCCCAAAAGGAACATCTTTTCTGATAAAGAAATTTGTGAAACATAAATTAAGAAAAACATGCTGCAGCAGGGAGTGCTGATTTAATTTTACCGGTTTTTGTCTTGATTTATAGATAATGTGTAAAATGGCTCCCATGGTGGGAAAGGCAATCACAGAAAAATATATACTGCACCGGTTCTGTGAGATGTGCTGTGATTGCCGGATGTTCCACGTTCGTAAGGTTAGTTTACAAAATAATCATGTTGATTGCTCCACCCACTCCCATTTTTCCAAACTTGTCATAAATGTGAATTTCTTGTTTCAGGTGTGTGCTGCCAATATTGGAGATATATCTAGTGTTGTTGGTCGTGAGGCCACTGAAAGGTTGCTGGTAGGTATGCATAAAATAGGCATTGGCATTCCATAACAAACATTGCTGTCTTTGGCCATTTGAGGACTTCAAAGAAAAGAAGAATTCTTGTTTAAAAGTTACCATTAATTATTTTTGCTGCCATGACGACATCTAAATAAGAATCATGATTGTCTTTTTAAGTGTGTCAAGTACCTATCAAGTAATTGATCTTTCCTGATGAATAATTACATCAGAATGTGGTTGATGGCGAAAGTGAATGGGTGTTCATTTAATAACTGTTGTTTTCCAGAATTGGAATATAATCGCATTCACTGCAACTATTGATTGTACAACAACTAAGTATTCAAATAAGTTTGTGAAATCACAAGACCCAAGGTTGTCACACTCGTGATGAGTGCATGACTGTTGACATTTATTCCTGACTAACTGTTAAGGATTGCTTTGTTAGCAATAAACTTATGTTTCTCAACAAATAAAACTGAGCAGGTCTTGGTGTTTTTCCTATTATTTGTCTCCTATTTCCTTCTTTTCCTCTTCTTCCATAGAAGGCCTGAGGTAAGGTTGGACAGGTGCCGGCAGCTTTCGGGTAATGCACCAAGAACCATTCTTAATGTATGAACCTTGACAGTGAGTGTCAGCAGGGTAATTGACCACGCGTGATGATGGGATGGGGAACTAAATCTGATCCTTACCCAGCGCATTTACGTTTTTGGGGGTGGTCATTGGATAGAAATCTGTGAAGGGAACCTTCCCACCCTAGTGTGCAGGCACTGATATCAATTATAACACTCTTGCTGAGGTCAGGAAAGACAGAACAGACCAGGATTTAAACCATGATTCACTTTAATGTATCGAGATCGTCACATAGCAGACAATGCATTTTCTCATGCGGTATTGGTAGAATTTCCTGCTGTTTTGACAAATGTTGAATTTTGGCAACATTAAAATGTGAATTTTTACTACTCTCCATGTACTACTTGAATTAAGTGTTTGGTTTTCATTTCTGTTCTGGTTACAAAGGATTCCATGATTAAAATAGTTGTAGGAACAACCTACCTCAAACACTGCATTGGAATTAATTTTCAATCTTGACAGTTTTAGAGCATGCCTACTTCTGTTATAATTGCCATTTTATGAAGAGCTGTGCAACTTCAATTCGTGAAATTCTACTGACCACTCAATAAAACACAAAATCTTGAATTCATAAATAACATGTTTGTGTATTTTGACACAGGCCCAAACATTAAGTTTAAAATGAGTGCTGCTGTAACCCAATACCATTCATGGATAGTCTTTGAATATCACTTTTTCTCTTGTCTGAAATGAAGAGTGAGCTATAATTGAAATTGCAATTTCCTTGGATTTTTCTGTGTAGTTACCCAGGTTTCTCCAGCTTTGCTCTGATAATGTGTGGGGAGTGCGGAAAGCATGTGCCGAATGCTTTATGGACATTTCTTGTGCAACGTCTCAGGAAGTTCGAAGAACAAAACTGTCTTCACTCTTCATTAATCTGATCGGCGACCCTTCACGATGGGTAAAGTCTAATGTTTTTGCACTTTATTCTGAAATTTTAGTAGATAAGCCATAAAGTAACCATGCTTGTATGGCTACCTTAATTTTCTAATGTAAACTGTTTGTATATGTTTCATAAACTTCCAACTATGGCTATTATACTCAGCATGGTGTCAGTTATCTTTCAGGAAGACCATGTGTGAATTTCTGATTGATAACAAAAAATTTTCATTATTTTTAACAAGTATCAGGTATTTGTTCTTTTGTGAACCATGATGTACTAAGGGCAAAAATTGCATGTGTTTTATTGGCTGGGATAAAACCCCTTGCTCTTAAACCTGAGTCCAAATATTGCCTATCATGATATTACTGTTCAATAACCACCTAATTAGTTAAGGCTGAGTTTGAATTCTGCATCTTTGTGCTTTATCACAAGACTTCACGTTCCTTTTAGATTTATTACTGACTGTGGTAATTTCCCTTCTTCCGCTCAATTTCCCTGATCTCCAGCTCTTGACTTTCAACCTAACCGTAAACAAAACAAATTTGCTTGGCGATATCCTTATCCTTTGCCACCATTGTATGAAATGTAAGTAATTCAGTTCATGTGCCATGAGCGTCAGTCTTGTTAGGAATGAAAATGCAAGAAGGTAGCTGTGGTCTGATAGGATTAGGCAGTACATCAGTTGCAGGCCAAAAAAAAAATCAAATTTATATGGAGAGGAGGAATGGAACAAATGAAGAAATGTCTTTTCAACTGCATAACATGTGACGATAGTTTCCCAAGCTGTATCAGTGTGTCTTGCAAATGGATTGGTAATATCTAAGATTTTGGGGTAAAGTATTGTTTTTGAATGGATTTATGTTTATTGAACTGCATATGGATGTTGGAGAGGGATTTTAAAAAGGAGTCTGAGTCCTGTGCTCAGTTGCAAAACTCGTTCTTTATTCAGAGCTCCTTTGCTACACAAGTCGGAGAGGCCAGAGACTGCTCCAAAACTTACTTTCATGTGGGGCATAGTTGCCCTCTTAATTACAACTCCAATCGGAGGTCAGTGACGCTCTACCTTTCTCAGTCAAGTGCAGGGTATTTATACATACTGTTACAAAGTTTACATGCAATATTGGCATCAGTGCTTGCACATCCCCTCTGACCTACACATTTAATCCTGTAAATACACTATCAGTGATGGGCACCTCCGTGGTCCATCTTGGGTCCTCCCACCATCTTGCGATGTTTGCCAGCCCCTCAATCGCACATCCTTGGGTTCTTACGATTACTGACCACATTCCAACACTGATTGTTATGTCCCTTCCTGGAAAGCTGCCGTCTGCAATGTATACTTATTACTATTGACTTTCCAAATTCTGTCATGCAATTCCTGCCCCTTGCTGACCTTCGTACAGAAGCTTAAAAAGGATGTTACTTTCTACCAATTGTTGTAATACTTGTAACATCAGCTGTAATATATAATTACCTTAACTTTATACATAGTGTTATGGACCAAGCCGGACCCCTCGAAACATTTTTAAGCAGGTAGCCCAGACTGTAACTTTGCTATTTGTTTTAAGTAAGTCTATAGTGGATATTCTCAGTGAATTAGTTGGTCCGACTGCCACATTTTAAACAAACAATTTATTTACAAAATTACAGACTGAAACACAAAGAACAGAAAATAGAATACAAGATAACTTATCCTATCCAATAATCCGACAGACTATCCTGACTTATTGACACTGTTCCGAAAATACTTGCAACAGTCCCAATAAACACATCCCTTAGCACAAAGAGTAAAAATGAAACAAATCAGGGCTTTACAGGCTTGACATTAGAGAGAGAGTGTGTACCCAACTGGACTTGCTCCAGCAGCCTTTCTTCACACACACACTGCTGCTGAACTGAATCAAAACTCTAATCTATATGAAGGCTAGCTACAATAGCGAGCTGGCCACTTCCCTTTGATTATACAGGTTTTGTTTTTAATGCCTCCAGTCCAAGGCTTTCATGTTTTATCTGTTAGGGGTGTATAAAAAGGACCCCAATAACCCTTTCAAACCAAACCTAGTTGGAGCTTGGCCAATTACCCCCTCTGGGGGTAGAAAAAAACTCAAGGGCATAGTAACCTTGTAAAAAGACCAGTATTGTGACAATAGTTAAACTTAATACTATGATTCTGTGACGAGACTAACCATTTCGGGAACAGTTTCCCTCTTAAACTTGTGAAGTGGCTCTTGAGGTCATAGTGATCCTGTTTCAGAATTGTTTTTGGCCATCCCCTTTGCTGTGTTATTTGTCTCTTGATACTCTGACAAGGTTTCTTGTTTATACTTCTTTGTTCTTCTAACCTTGCTGATGGAGAGAAGTTTCTTCAAGGGTATTTATCAAAACTAGTCTCTGCATCCAAGGTGAACTGCCTTCATAATTTTAATTTCCCAATATCTGATGATGATAGCAATAAGATGGGTTCAATTCCCACACTGGCTGAGGTCACCACGAAGATCCCACTTTCTCGACCTCTCCCTTTGCCTGAGGCATGGTAACCCTCAGGTTAAACTGCCAGCAGTCACGTCTGTCTAATGAGAGAGGAGCCCTGTGGTCTTGTGGAATGATGGCGAGATTACTTGAATCGCATGCCTTCTATAATTTCACAGTTTTAACCTCGTTTTCCCCTCCCCTTTCACTGCTTCTATGTTTCATTAAAAGCTATTGCATCTCAACTCTTTCAAGTTCTGATAAAAGGTTGCTGACCTGAAATATCATTTCTTTCTTCACAATTGATGTCTAACCTGCTGAGTGTTTCATGCATTTTTTTGATTTTATCCTTTCTTATTAAGGTTAGTTTACTTTTCACTTTGAATTACTGTAGTTGGCATTCGAAATGGATTAGGAGGGTGGCATTTTAACATTGAAATGCTCTCTTTGCAGGTTCGTCAAGCTGCCTTTCAGTCATTAGGGCCTTTCATCTCAACCTTTGCTAGCTCTTCTGGTGCTGGCCATTACTTTAAAGAGGAAGACATGCTTTCTTCCAAGAATGCGCTGGGGAGCCAAGGAACAGAAAACAGTAACAGGTCCACTCTAGTTGTTGTTTGTATTTGTACTTATTTCAATCATGCTGTTTTATTTATTCTCAGTGATTCTTTCGTTATCCATTCCTAGTCTCCCTGTACCACTGAGTGGCTTAAACTATTTAAAAGGCAATTAGTCATGGGTCTGAACTGCCTTTTTGGCAGTTAGGATAAGGACAGCAGGTTTTGAGTGTAATTTTACGCCAATTCAAATTTACCAAACTACCATTGGGTGATTTGAGTTTGGGCTTTAGTTCAGTCTTCTGGCTTATCAGTCCAGTAACTGGTGACTGCACTTCCATACTCACATCTTCCATACTTGTGACAGTAAAATAGGTTTCATTGTTAGATGTTAATGTTGTTCCTGACCACTCTTCTCTTTGCCTTCAATGACATTTTTACCCTCCTAACTGAGACAGAGTTCAAACCTTCTGCAGTTGAACTGTATCAGGGCTGTTGCTCATTTCCTTTACACAATAAGCAGTAATTGAAAGTACACTCCACAAACTGGAGTACTATCGTTAATCTCATTCCAAAAACGTCTTAAATGGCCTTGTCATGAGAATCATTTTACTTAAAATCCTACCGAAGAATCCTTGACATACTATCCATGCTGGCCAACAGAACACTCTCTCTTTGAAAGTGGTGACTACTGCCTTTGCTGTAGAAAGAAAAACAAATGTGTAAAATTTTCTGGATCACTTTTTTTCATAAATTTGGCCTCTTAATCGGCGTGGAGAAAGTGAGGACTGGAGATCAGAGCTGAAAATGTGTTGCTGGAAGCGCGCAGCAGGTCAGGCAGCATCCAAGGAGCAGGAGAATTCCTGAAGAAGGGCTTATGCCCGAGATGTCGATTCTCCTGTTCCTTGGATGCTGCCTGACCTGCTGCGTGCTTCCAGCAACACATTTTCAGCTCTTAATTGTAGTGCATTGTTCAAAATCTCATTGGATAGAAAGCTGAGTTTTTTAAAAGAGTATGTCAACTTAGGAATATTTTATATCTATATTTTGTAGAGTAGAAGAAACTCCTGGCATGGCCATCTTCACTGACTTTGAACTAAATGTTTAAATTCCAGGATTTGATAGGAGACTTTTATCTCAAATTTTGCCTTGTATGCTAGACATTGCTATTATTCTCTCAGCAGTCAGCATGATTGAATAATTTCATGGAAACCCTTGGGTGTATTTTTCTGAATAATAATTTTTGGATTACTTAATTCTCCAAACAGGCTATAAAGCTAAAAATTGTCAATTTTTAAATTTTGATTTGGTTTATTACTGTCATATGACTGAGGTACAGTGATAAGTGTTGTTTTATGTGCTTTACAGGCAGATCATACTATCCAAGTGTGTCAGGTTAGCAGAACAGAGTGCAGGATGCAATGTTTACAACTGCCTTGTTTATCTTAAGTTTATTCTAAGAATTTAAGCTGTGAAGTAACACTTGGTCTTGACTATTACTGATAAAGTAAAAGAGCTTTGTTATTTTTCACCTTTTAGTGTAAAATGTACAGCAGAATCAATGAAAGTTGCAGACGGAACTGTGGATAATCTTGAAACAGAACAACGAACTACAGACTTTAGCTGCCGTACTGTGGAATCAGTAAATACAGCTACTGAACTCTCAAAAAGTGAACGTAATACTGACCGTGAATGTAGTAGTGATGCCAATCATTCCCAGGCAACGTCATTGCAGTTGCACTCTGATTCTTATGTATGTACTAAATCTGAATCATCTGAAGGAAGCAGAGTTGTAAGTCAGTTGCCAAGTTCAGACTCTGAAAGTTCAAGTGCATCTTCAAAGGAATCTGGGTCCAGCTCAGAAAAGGCTGCCATTCCAGAGGACATGTTTAACTCATTCCATTACTGGAGGACTCCTATCCCTACAATAGATCTTGATTTGGAACTGGAGCTGCCACAATGTTCAGATAAGCAAAA
Organism: Chiloscyllium punctatum; assembly: GCF_047496795.1. Taxonomy (NCBI): domain Eukaryota; kingdom Metazoa; phylum Chordata; class Chondrichthyes; order Orectolobiformes; family Hemiscylliidae; genus Chiloscyllium; species Chiloscyllium punctatum. Next base: position 18,337,514 of record NC_092743.1, read on the forward strand.
AAGCAAAGAATCAATACAAGATGAAGCACTATCAGACTGTCCAAGCTTCAGCACAGCTACTAGAAAGGAACTGGAAGAGATGCTGGAAAACTTAGAGCCGCACATAGATGACCCTGATGTAAAAGGTACAATGATATATCAACTATCCATTTCAACTCTCTTGTGATGATAATCCCCTGAAATTTTCTTTTCCAGTCTTCCATCAGTTTAAATGATCAACGTAAAATCATAGTAGGTGTCTGTTAAGTTTGGGTTCCTCAAAATAAAAACTAGTCATCTTATTGCAGTTGCATAAATAGAAGGTAAATGTTGCAAAAAATCATAGTCAGCACAGTTTAATGTAACTTCCCAGTACTTAACTGTTCTGCTTTAATATCAGTCAGTTGAGTATGTATTTTCATCACAAGATTAAATTTTAGTTTGTTAATTTTGGCCTGGCTTTGTGGCTAATTTGGCACTGTTTTCCAGCATATAGTTATGCTCACTGACCCTTCCTTCGACTTGCAGCATGTTGTTCTCCCCCAGTCCATCCTCTTGCTGCTGACCCTCTGACCTGTGGTCTCTCCTGCACTCTGATGTTGGCAATGCTTGCATGTTCTCTCTTGTTCAGGGGATGAAAGTGATGGGCAGGAGACCCTCTGCAAGGATTAGTGAGATGCTGAGTGATGGAGTGGGAAACACTGCATGCCTGAGAGTTGGAAGCAAGGTAGTGAATTAGAGAGTTGTTGAAACTATGTTGGAGGGTCTTTTAAGGAGCAGGAGAAGACCTGTATTGGAGCATTGACAGCAGGAATAGTACATGATAATGAGGGACATGTGGCAAGCAGAAGATTCAGGAAGCAAGATTGGCAAGAATTGGGAAGTAGATGACGTGGAAGGTTACTGCATTGTAAAGTAATTTTATTTACTGAAATAAGAACTTCGCAATGTAATGTGTTTCATCTTGCATAGCAAGTTATTTTAATTTCTTTTCCTGGTGATGAATTTCCTTCAGAACTTAACTGCAACCTTTACGTTCCTTTAAATGGGAAATTGTGTATTGCTTAAAGCCACTGCTGTGAGAAACTTTAAGTGGGGGCTTGCTGCATGGCCAAGGAAGAACTTATTTGTTTTTGGCAAAGATTTTTTGTAATCAGTCTAATATTTGTAGATAGGATGAATTAACATTTGTTTTAAGAACGTCTCAGCTGCTGTGGCAGTGTTTATCACATCAAATTTGAGCAGGATTTTCAGAGCAGTTGCTGAGCATGGACTGAGATTGTTTAGGGAGACAAAACTCTTAACATTGACTTCAAGATTTTTAATGTTACAGGCCATTAAGCAGACAGGGAAAAGCTTCCAGGGTGAGCTGCATAACTCTAATATAATGTGTGACTGAGGCAGAGCTTCACTGAGTGCCCTGTTCACTTTTTTGCAATCGATAACAAAATGATTTTGCTAACCTTTTGCAACATGGCCTGGGTAGGCTTACGTTATTTTGATAGAAGTGACATCATTGTACTGAAAACCTACAGTTTAACAATGAAGTGGATTGAAACTTTTTTTTTAATTATCATCAACATTTGCCACTAAATGATTGACTCTTGAATGATGAATGAATGATTGGCTGCATGTATTACTAAAAGGCCTGTCTCCTCTGGATCTGATCCTGTTTGCTGGTTTCACCCTAAGCACAGTGCAATGTTACTGTAGAGACTGATTCTCCAAATACATAAGCTCAAATCTCACTGTCACAGCTGGGAAGTTAAATTTCAATTAGCTAATGAAAATTTTTGGTCGTTGGGGAGAAAATTTGTATAATTAATGATGGCCCCCTAAAATGACTAAATATCTTTTTTTAAAAAAATTGGTTCACTGAAGTTCTTTGAGAAAATAAATCTATTAATGTTTATTGAATTTGACCCTTAGGAGTAGGCAATCTCCTGCTCAACACCACCCTCTCTTCCTCATATGATAAATGAATGCTTCTTCAAGTTGAACCTTGAAAAAGGTGTACTGAGGGCAGCAAGGGCGTGGAATGTACATTGGATGGGCATTTAGGTTACGACACCAAGACTAGACCCGTAGCCTACTACTGACTGGAACTCTGAGGGCTTATCAGTCAGACTCTACTAGGATTGGTGAGAAACCACCAAGAGAAAGTAGCTTATTTGGGCACCTCTGCCAATTTGTCCATCACCAATCTGTGCTCCTGACAGCAAGAATGACTGCTGCACAATCCTTGTGGAAACAGAGTCCCGTTTCACATTGACTATCATGCTCTGTAGCACTACGTCCTCTGGGATAGTACCAACTGGGGATAGATATAAAACAGATCTGGCAGCTCAAACCTGGATTTCTTTGAGGCGTTGTGGTATATCTTCAGCACTGTAATTGTGTTTAAAGTACGATCTGTAACCTCATGGCTAGGCATATCCCAGACTCTGCCTTTGCCATCTGAAAACTGATTCAGTGAGGCATGCCAGAACCAGCACAGGCAGTAGTAAAAATGAGGTCGAGATCTGTTGAAGCTTCAGCACATTAACACTCAACAGAATCTGCTTCCCATAGACTGAACTGAGTGATATCACAAATTAATGATAATTTGCTCCAAGCAATTGCTCTGCATTCCTGTTACACCATGAAGGATGTGGGTCTATAGAATCCCCACCTACACAAAAGGAGAGCTCCGCATGCCATTTCAAAATAAGGCTGAAGTATTTGCAGCCATCTTTAACTAGAAGTGCCAAGTTGATGGCATCTCTGGTTGTTTCAATTTAGCAATAATATCCCAGATTGGTACAGCATGAAAGAAGGCCATTCAGCCAATCAAGTCTGCACCAACTGTCTAACAAATAAGCAACTGACACAATGGATACAGCAAAGTCTTTGACATCTCAGCTGTCCTTTTCTTGAAAAACACCAACTTTCAATCACCTTTAGCTGTCTAGATCTTGTTCAAAGTCAATCTCGTAGTTTTTTTGTTCCTTTTTAAAATGCTCCACACAACCTAACCCTTGGACCATGCTTTAGATCATCTGATCTAATATCACTTTGCAAACACTGATTATAGGATTGGAATTTAAATATTAGTATCCGTTTGGAGTTTGGATTTCAAAGTGATGGCAAATGGGTGTTAGTTACTTTTGTGAAGAGTTCTCATTTTTTCAAAACAAAATGCTGAGTGGTGACCTAATATAGCATTGCTCAGAAAGCAAGTGGCTGTGACCTCTGTAGTATTAATAAAGAATGGTTTATATATACTAATGATAGTTTACGACAAGTGCACAAATATCAAAGGGTATGAGCATGTTTTCAGTTCTGAAAAATAAAGTATAGATTTTAGTTTGGAAAACCCAGAGATAGGAACCTTTAATGCAGTTAGGAGAAGACCCGACTTGGATCGGGGCAAGTTTAGTTTTTTTCTCTTTAAGGGAATATAAGACAGTTGGGAAAACATAGTCACTTTGGTAGAAGTGTTTGTGTAACTTCGAAATCGGGAGCATTTGTGGGTTTTTAGAAGCAGAGAATTGAATCTGAGTTTTTGACTATTCATGTAAGACCTCCACAGTTGGCGGGAAAGAAACTAGTTCTGAAGCACGGCCACTGAATTGAATTTAACGTTTACTCTGTTTTCTATTCACATATACTGCCAGCCCACAGTTGTTTCTCCAGCCATCCCTATTCTTGTTTAAGAAACTGGGAAGTGGAGGTGGGCAGTAACAGTTAAGTAGAAGTTAAATATTGGACGGAGAACTCCTCTGTTCATTTACATAAATTCAAGTCTAACATTTGGAAATGGGTTGTAACCCCATTTTGCTGTGTAATTAAAAATTTTCCTAAGCTTCGTTCTGTGTCTAGATAGCGGTTTGTTTTTCATTTTGTATGATTTAACCTCTGTCCTTTTCATTAGAGAAACTCTGTACCTTCTATATATCTTTTTGCTCAAATATGTCTGAACTGCTATATTTACTATTGGATGAAAATGTGCTTGTCTTGTTAGTCAGATGATTAAAAGTAGAATAAGGGTCATATTCATGGATTTGAAAATACATATCAATATTTGAATTGTGGAAATGCAGATAGATTTGAATCATGTCAGCCAGCTAAACACTGCATGTTTGTGTAAATGGCAAATGAAACATATGACCAGGTACTTTGTTCTCAGGGAATTTCTTTCAATCATTTGTGGGATGTGGACATCACTAGATGGCCAGCATTTGTTGCCCATCCCTAGTTGCCCCTAGGGAGGAGGTGGTGGTTAGCTGCCTTCATGAACTGCTGTAGTCCACCTGCTGTGTGCTGAACCACAATGCCATTAGGGAGGCAATTCTAGCATTTTGACCCAGCGATGGTCAAGGAATGGTGATTATATTTGCAAGTCAGGATGGTGAGTGGCTTGGAGCGGGTCTTGGAGGTGATTATATTCTCATATATCTGCTGTTCTTTTCCCTCGAAATGGAAATAGTTGGAGGTTTGGAAGGTGTTGTCTGAGGATCTTTGGTGAATTTCTGCAGTGTGTCTTGTAGATAGTACTGCTTTTGAGCATTGGATGCTTATGATTATGGAGGCAATAGGCTTTGGGGAGAATCATAATGTTGCAGCCTAAGAGGAGAGAATTCTGCATGCTCTTCAGCCCTCCTTGTTCTTTTAAACAATACCATGAATATTTATGCACATCTGAAGAAGTCAGTCAGACATTGGTTTAATATGTTCGGTAAAGAAACTTCCAATCCCTTTAAGCTGAGCTGAAGGTGAAATAAATTCGAAGAGAGCAGAAAATTAAACAAAGTAACGGGTTCAAGTGAATAAGTGAAACAAAGTAAGTTATAGGGCATTTCAAACATGATTGCACTTGATCTAAATTGAAATCCATGAGAGGGTGGATAAACAGTAAATGTGCTTCAAGTTGGATCAGTCCTAAAAATTAAACTCTGCAGAAAGGAGTTTTTAAGAAGTTCCAATTCAATGCTACATTCCATTACATTTCAGAATATCACAGCTACACTAAAATCTGGTGAACAGCACTAGGAACATACAGTTTAGAGCAATTCACACTGATCATTGAATCATAGAATCCCTGTAGTGTGAAAGCAGGCCATTTGGCCCATTGAGTCCATATGACCATCCAAAGACCATCCGAAGCAGACATTGGGTGAATGAATGTGCAAACATCACACACACAGTTGGCGGTAGTTGAAGTTGAACCCGGGTCCCTGGTGCTGTGAGGCAGCTAATCGTTGAACCACTGTGCTGCCCTAAATGTTGAGACTGAGTCTTCACAAATTAGAAGACCCTTGAGATGGGACAGGGATAATTTGATTAAGGTGTTTAATAAAAAGGTTTGTTACAGAAGGTTAAGAAGAGGTCCTCACTTTGTGAGGAATTCAAATCAAGAGCATAGTCTTCGACTTTGAACTAACAGCGAGTTCACAGGAGGCTTGTTTGTTTGAAGGCGGAGTTCTGTGGAATACAGTGTCATAGATCACCAATACGAAATGCACTGAAGGGTTTGAAAAGTAATTTGTGTGTGTCAACACAAATTGCATCACTTTATATAAATTGATGTTTCTGTAGTGTTTAGGAAGGTTTGATTTTTTTAAAGTTGTGATTTATTCTGTGAAATAGGTGCTTTGAACTATGTACTAACAATTTGGGTTGCATGGCCTTTAGTTCTGTTTTCAAAATGCCGCCATAGCCAAGCTATTCCAACACAAATTGCTAGCATGTATTTTGATTTTTTTAATTCATTCATTCATTGGATATGGGCATTACTGGCTGGCTTTTATGGCTCTTTCCCTAGTTGCCCTTGAGAAGGTGATTGTGAGCTGCTACCTTGAACTGCTGCAGTCCCCATGCTCTAGGTCGATGCACAATGCCCTGAGGGAGGGAATTCCAGGATTTTAATTCAGCACTTGTCAAGGAGCAGTGATGTATTTCCAAGTCTGGATGGAGAGTGGCTTGGAGGGGAAGTTGAAGGTGGTGTTCCTACTGCGCTGTCCTTCTCTGAGGAAGTGGTCATGTGTTTGCAAGTTGCTACCAAAGAACTTGTCGATAATACACGCTGTTGCTAATGCATATTGGTGGTGGCGGGATTGCATCTGGTGCCAATTGCTTTGTTTTGGAGATTGTCACGATTCTTGTGTTAGAGCTGCACCCATCCAAGCAAGTAGGAATTATTCCATCATATTCCTGTCATGTGCCCTGCAGAGGGTGGCCAGACTTTGAGGAGTCTGGAGGTGAGTTACTTGCTGCAGTGTTCCTAGCCTTCGACCTATTCGTGTAGCCACTCTGTTTATGTGGCAGGTCCAGTTGAATGTTTGGTCCGTGATAATCCAAAGGATGTTGACTGGGGGGGTGGAATTCAGTGATGGTACCAACTTTGGAATGACCAAGGGTGATAGTTAGATTGCCTCTTATTGGAGATGGGCATTGCATGGCCTTTGTGGTGCTGCTTGTCAGCCATTGGATATTGTCAGGATCCTGTTGTATTTGGACGTGGACTGTTTCAGTATCTGTTGAGTCACAAATGTTGCTGAACATCGTGTAATTATTGGCAAACATTCCTCCTTTCTAACCTTTTAGGATGGAGGGAAGATCATTTGAAGCAGCTGTGAAGATGGTTGGGCCAAGGTACTACCCTGAGGAATTCCTGCAGAGATGTCCTAGAGCTGAGATGACTGACCTCCAACAACTGCAACCATTTTCATATATGCCATATATGACTCCAGCTTACAGACAGTTTGCCCCGATACCCATTGATTCCAGTTTTGCTAGGGCTCCTTGATGCTGGGAACTATCATTCTCACCTCACCTTTGTCCACGTTTGATCCCAGGCTGCAATAAGGTCAGGACCTAAGTGGGCCTGGTGGTCCCAAACTGGGTAGCAAGCAGGTTACTGCTAAACAAGAGCTGCTCAATAGCTTTGTCTGGAGCACCAACCGTCAGCACAAATGTCTGAATGTTGTCAGGGCCCATAGCCTTTTGAGCATCCAGTGCCTCCAACCGCTTCTTGATATTATGGAATGAATTAAATTGGCTGTAATGCTGAGGAGCACTGGAGGAAGTAAAAATGGATCATCCACTTGGCACTTCTGACTGAAGATTGCTGCAATTACCTTTTGCAGTGATTGGTTGGGCCCTTCCATTGCTGAGGATGGGGATATTTGCGGAGCATTCTCATCCAGTGACTTGCTTAATTGTCCACCACCATTCATGACTGCAGAGCTTAGATCTACTCTTTGTTGGAGAATCCCTTAATGCTAAGTATCATTTGCTGCTTATGCTATTTTTCATGCACGTAATGCTGTTTGGTGGCTTCACCAGGTTGGTACCTCATGTTTAGGTATGCTGGTGCTGCTCCTGGCATGCTGTCCTGCACCCTTTATTGAACCAGGGTTGATTCCCTGACTTGATGGGAATGGTTGAATGGGGGATCTGCCAGGCCATAATGTTGCAGATTGTGCTTGTGTACAATTCTCCTGCTGTTGGCGCACAGCATCTCAGCCCAGTCAGATCATTAAATCAGTTTGAAGTCTGTCCAATTCAGTATCGTGTTAGTGCCACATAGCATGATGGAGGGTACTCTTAATGTGATGGTGGGACATCTCCTTGAGGCTGTACGGTGGTCACTCTAAACAATGCTGTCATGGATTAATGGATCTGCAGTCTGCAGCTTGGTATGCATGAGGTCCAGTATGTTTCTCCCTCTTTTTGGTTCCCTCACTACCTGCTGCAGATGGAGTCCTTCAGCAGTGTCCTTTATGACCTGATCAGCTCGATCAGTAATGACGTTGCTAAGCCACGCTTGATGATGGACATTGAAATTCCCCACCCAGAGTACATTTTGTGCTCTTGCCACCGTCCGTGCTTTCTCCAAGTGTTGCTCCATACTGTATACAGAAGTACTGAGTCGCTAGCTGAGGGAGGACAGTCTGTGGTAACCAGCAGGAGGTTTCCTTGCTAGTGTTAAACTGGAAGCTGCAAGACTTTATGGGGTCTGGAGTCAGGGTTGAGCGCACTCAGGGGAAACTCCACCTCGACTATATACCATTGTACTGCCACCTCATCTTGATCACTCCAGCTAGTGGGACAAGACAAATCCAGGAATGGTGATGGTGTTTGGATCATTGTCTGTCAGGTATGATTCCACGAATATGACTATGTAAAGCTGTTTCTTGACGATTCTGAAACACAGTTTTCCCAATTTTGGCACTTAAGTTGGTAAGGAGGACTTTGCAGGGTTGACAGGGCTGTTTCTGCCATTGTCTGTTCTGGTGCTTAAGTCTGTGCCATGTGGTCTGTCCAGTTTCATTCCTTTGTTGAGACTTTGTTGCAATCAATACAACTGAGTGGTTTGCTGGACATTTCAGAGGGCAGTTGAGTCAGTCACATGATGGTGGATCTGGAGTCGCATGTAGGCCAGACCAGGTGAGGCCAATAGATTTCCTTCCCTGAAGGACGTTAGTGAGCCAGCTGGTGGGTTGTTTTTGGATAATGCAATGGTTTTATTATTATCAGTAGATTCTTAATTCTGGATTTTGTTTTGTTTATTGAATACAAATTCCACTATCCGCTGTTGTGGGATTTGAACGTGGGACCCCAAAACGTTAGTTGAGTTTCTGGATTAGTAGTCAAGTGATGACACCATTATTAACACCTCCCCTGAATGTGTTTAAAAAAATGCTTATGTACTTCCTGTGTATCAAATCAAATTTGGCCAATTGCTACCCAATCAGTCTATTCCCAATAAACCAGTACTATGGGTAAAGGAGTCATCAGCAAGATTATTGATGAGACACAAGATGGGAGCACAATGTAATACACTCCTTTTGTTTCACTGGGGTAGGTAGAGCAAGTCAAAATTGACACCACTTGAGTCTCCCAAACATTATTTTCACCACCCAGAAGTTTACATTTGTGCATGATCATTGCCATGTACCATTGTCACATCCTCACTTGGGCATATATTGCTATTCTTTCAATATTGCTGTGCTAAAATCAGCAACATTAACTGCTGTCTTGAATTATTGCAACTTAACCAGAACCTTCTCTGGCAAACTGGAGATGAGCAGCAAATGACAGCATGACTAATTAAATGCACACGCCCTTAGAATAGAAAGGAAGCAAGCCAAGCTGATGCTTTTGATGGGATATCGCTCAATATTATGTAATATAGTCGGTAAAAGAGTTTTCACAGTTAACAATTTTTTTTCTGTTTCAGTACCTTGCCTTTTATGAAATGCTTTTTTGAGTAGTTTTTTTTGCAAAGTGCAATCAGAGTGTTTCATTGAAATATAGAAAGCCAGAGACAAGCTCTCAAACGTTTTGAATGGAAAGTAGTGTTATAAGGTTTCTTGAGAGAACCCTTAACTTCATAGGAGAGAAAGAGGCAGGAATATTTAAGGAGGCGATTGCAGTGAACAACTCCATTGACTGAAGACCATGCCATCACATGGTTTAAAAGCATAAGAAATAAGAGCAGGGGTAGGCCACTTGACCCCTCAAACCTGCCCTGCCATTCAACCAGATCATGGCTGACTTGTCTCCGGCTTCGGTTACATTTTTTTATGCCAACTTATCATAGGCCTCAATTACCCAGTATCTCTCAAGTCTATCTCCCTTATCTTTCAAAAAACTTTTCATGGGTCTGGCTTACACAACTCCCTTGGGGAGAGAGTTACAGATATTTATTACCCTCAACGTGAAGAAATATCCTCATATTTAAGTTTTAATTGACTGCCCCTGAATTTTTGATTCTCCCACTAGTGAAAACATTTTAATATCTACCCTTTGAGGCCTCCTCCCGAGTCTTGTCATTGAGACCACCCCCATTCTTTTAAATTTTAATGAATAAAGGCATCAGCCCAGTAGGTCACTTTCAAACTGTCCCCACTGTCAGTATATCTTTTCGTAATGTGGAGACCAAAACTGTACACAGTACACTAGGTGTGGCCTCACCAAAACAATGTATAATTGTAATAAGACTTCCCTATTTTAAGCTCCATACCTGTAAGCAATAAAGTCCAAAATTGCATTTGTCACCTTTAATTACTTGCAGCACCTACTTGCTAACTTTGTATTTCATACCCAAGAGCACCCAGACCTCCGTGTGCTGCTTTTTGAAGTCTCTCTCCATTTTAAAAAGTGTGCCTTTTGATTTGTCCAACTTAACAGTTTCCTATATTAAATTCAATCTGCTAAGTCTTTTTCCCACTTACTCGCCCTATCTCTAAACCCATGCAGATTTATGTCCTCATCACAACATGCCATCTACCTAATTTTGTATCATCCACAAATTTGGGTATGTCACTGTGCCCCTTCATCCAAGTCATTAATACAGATAATAAAGAATTGAGGCTCTTGATCTGATCCTTGTGGCACTCCACTGGTTATATCTTTCCAACCTGAAAAGGTCCATTAGTATTGAGCTTTGTTTTCTATGTGCTAAACGCTCCTCAATCTATGCCAGTACATTACCACCAATGCCATGAACTTCTGTCTTGAGCAGTAGCTGTTTATGTGACACCTTGTCAAATGCCTTCTGGAAATCCAAATACACTACATTTATCAGTTCCCTTTCATCTAATTGGCATGTTATATCCTTCAGAAAAAAACTCTAGCAAATTTGTTAACCATGGTTTCCCCTTTTGCAAAACCATGTTGACAGATTATGCTAAGTTCTTCTAAATGTTCAGCTTTTTTTTTGCTTAATCATGTACTCTAGCATTTTCTCAATGATTGTTACCTAACTGGCCTGTAGTTGTGTGCTATTTTTATTTCCCTTCATCCTTGCCTACTGTTCCTGAACCACTGACTTTTCCTTTAGTCTATTATGAATCTTAATGTTACAAAGTTAATGAATGAAAAAGTAATCAGTGTTTTTCTACCCAACAGCACAAGTGGATGTTCTAACTGCTGCTCTCAGAGCTTCCACTCTTGACTTTGAGGAAGGAAGATCTTTGGAGCCAGTGTGTAACCAAACAGAGTCACAAACCGATCCTATGAAAGTTGACCCTGTCAATGTTGGCCAAGACCATGTGCCTTTAACTGCTGAAATTTCAGCCCCTGTTGAGGTAGGATAGCTCATATGCTTCCTCACTGATTGGAAATAATATTTTGGCTAAATAAGTAGTTGATCAAAGCTGAATTGCTCTATGTATGAGGGTGTTTTGTGTGGTAAGAAAGAAATAGTAGCAAGTTTAGTTTCTTTTATGAACTAGTGTTAAATCTAACCCTTGAGATTGTGCACTAAACAAATTAAGTTAATCACAAGATCAGAACACTTTAACCCCTAACCCATTTTTACTACTAGAAATCCATTTAAATTGTTGACACATGTAAACAATTTCCTGATATTGGTGGTAATAACTGAATGCTGAAAACCTGCCTTAGATTTCACAGCATCTGAAAACAAAGTGTGCAATTCTACATTCAGTTTCTTTGCCAACAGTAGGGGCTGACACTGCTTACATTTGAATTTCCAACATTGTAGATTCTCGTTTGATAGACCATCCCATATTAAGAACAGAGAACGTTACAGCGCAGTACAGGCCCTTTGGCACTCGATGTTGCACTGACCTGTAAACTTAATCTGATGCCCATCTAACCTACACCATTCCATTATCGTCCATATGTATGTCCAACGTCCATTTAAATGCCCTTAACATTGGCGAGTGTACTACTGTGCAGGCAGGCCATTCCACACCCTGACTACTGAGTAAAGAAACTACCCCTGATATCTGTCTCTCACCCCTCAATTTAAAGCTATGTCCCCTCGTGTTAGCCTTCACTATCTGAGGAAAAACGCTCTCACTGTTCACCCTATCTAATGATTATCTTATACATCTCGATTAAGTCTCCTCTCAACCTTGTTGGCTTGTCTACATACTGTGTCAGAAAATACTCCTACGCAAGATGAATCAAAACTGACCCATCTAAACGACTTGAACTATAGTCAATATTTGGCAAGTTAAAGTCCCCCATAACAACTACCCTTGGCAAATCATAGAATCCCTACAGCATGGAAGCAGGCCATTCAGCCCATCAAATCCACACTAACCATCCAAAGACCATCCCACCCCCTCACCCTATCCCTTTATTTTTCATGGCTAACTGTGAACATGCTTAACCAGTTAGCACCATTTTGACTTTTCTACATTTTGTTTAATGCATTTTAGTGTTACATTTCTTAGAATTCTTTGCATGTAACAGCCAGATTTCACCTGTGATGTTGAGTCAACTATCTCTGCATACTCTAGGGCTTGCATATTATTTATTCTGTGATCTAAGTTGGATGTGACAGTAGGGTGCTGTTTGGATAGAGCACAACAATTTTAGTTTGGCGTTCTGTCTAATGCGTGGGCTGTTTTCTTCAGAATTTATTCTCTTTGCAGCTTAACAGGAATTGAATATATTAATTGCCTGTTTCGTGTATTAGAAATGTGATGCTCCTTTTTCTTTTACACTTCAAATAATTGCTAAAAACTGGGGAGTTGGTTGAGTATCTAAGTATACTTTCTTTTAGATCACAATTCAGTACTGTATTATGATCTAGGCTTGTCAAAATCTCAATTAATTTCCACACTCATAACTTGGCTTTGCTGACAATTAGACATGTTACATAGTCATTTTTCTTTCATTTGTTTCCTGATTCTACATGTCCCTTTAAAAAATACTTTGGAAGATTGATAGCAATTTGAATGCCTGATTAATCTGAATTTTGCATGTTTAAAAATGATTGACTATCAAAGCCTATTTATCATGCATGTTTCCATCTGCTTGCAGGAAGACTGTGTTAGTGATACAGTGTATAGCACCAATCAAACACTGGATGCATCTCCCTTTTCTGCAATGGTATCAGATGACCGGGTATTCACTTATTTTGAGACGGTGAGATTATTAAAAAAGCTTTGATGTGCAAAGTTGTTTGAGAAAAGTTTGAAGCAAATTTTCAATGAAGCAGAGGGGTTTTAAGTAAAAGAAAATTGACAGCTTGTGGTCAAATCAAGAGTTATGCTTGGGTTTATTTATCCAAGTAATTTATTCTTCAAATCCAGATATTTGGTGATCATTTCCTCCTCTTAACACCGAATGTAACATCTTGTTAAAGTAAAATTGAAGTGGGAAAGAAAGGTCCTCAGCCATAAGAAGCATTAGTGTGGGCAAGTGATTAAATGAGTGGCTACCATGATGCATATTATTCCTAATCGTTTATTGGACGTGAAAATCCAGTAAGCAATTAGGAAGACAAATGGCATAATGGCTTTTATTTCAAAGGGATTAGAGAAAAAGAATCAGGCAGTCTTCGAGTGTATAGATCTGGCTTTGATGAATCTGTACATGGTTTGATGCATCATAATCAAGGATGCCTTGCCTTAAAAGGTGTGCAACTGAATTCAGTAGATTGATTCCTGGCAAGAAAGGATTGCTGTATAAGTGTTGTTCAGCTTACAGTGAGTTGAAGAAATAGGTTAGTGTCTGGTTTTGATGCTGAAATGAAACAAATTAATGCTAAACTATTTGATTTAGTACATTCTGACTTCTATAACAGTATTCAGTCAACCTTTTCTGTTCATGTGTACAGCATATTGAATTTGACTTTAAATTCAGATCTGTTTCATTCAGTGTTACTTCCACCAACAGAACTTAGAAGGCAGGCTTCAATTTATACAAGACAATTCCTGTCGGAGACCAAACAGTTTTGAAGATGATAAAAAATCTAAAATTCAGGTAAGTAAATGTATCTGGTTAACCGATCTTAACAGTAACTCTTATGGAGGTATTAAATCATTCACATTTAATTTATTGAATCCCTGAGTCTGCAGTAAGAGGCCCCTGGCTATTGAAAAGAACTCACTCGGCATTTGACGGTTGTAACTTCTTGTCATTTAGATTGTGCTCCATATACATTCCAATTATAGTGTGACCTGAAGAGTCACTGTTGCAGCTGACATTGGACTTCATAGATTGTCTTCATGGTAGATTTTATATTGGATTTGGCTAAGCTCTTGATCGCTACTTCTTATCCTTTATTTAAGTAGCCAAGTTGAAAACTTGTGAAACATTGATGAAACTGATACCTTTATTAGTTCAGTGCATCAAACTGAGTAGAACATAAGAAGATTCTACGCTCATAGCATACCTAAACATTGCGTGCAAAAAGTGGGGACTGCAGAGCTGAAGATCAGAGTCGAAAAGTGTGGCGCTGGAAAAGCACAGCAGGTCAGGCAGCATCTGAGGAGCAAGAGAATCGTCGTTTCAGGCATAAGCCCCATTCCTGATGAAGGGCTTATGCCTGAACTGTTGATTCCTTTGCTCCTCTGCTGTGGCCTGCAGTGCTTTTCCAATGCCACACTTGTCAATTCTAAACACTTGTGTCTGACAGATGGTTCCTGAGCAATATTGGATGTATGGTTTAAATGTGTTTGATTTAAGACTGCATGTTCCTTCTGTTACTAATCCAAAATATGACAACGTTGTGCCATATGTACTTCATTATCAGTTCTCATCTCCAAACGAAACTGTATTTTTTCATGTCAGTGTGAATGCTAAGTTGCTGAATTTATTGTATAAGACACTAAACTCAATGTTAGTTTGTGTCAGAACTTCCATCAGGAAAAAAGTTAGAGTTGATTTGCCTACCATTGCGGCTTATACCTCCTCTCCTTTTTTCCTTCATCTACCTATGTGCTGTAATGTTGAGAACCACAAACTTTGCCAATGGATTCTGTTCTATGTGCCACAGAACCAACCATTATCCAAGGTCAGGAATAGTGCTGCCATTAAATCTCCGTGCAAATTATTTTTCAAAGCAGTGGTGTCTTTACCTAACTTAAATAAAACCTGTTATCTAGAAGAGCTAACTGATCATAACAAAATGAAAAGAAACTTGAAGGCCAATCACAAATCTGTCAGAGCAGAAATTTATCTAACATTTCAGTTACTGTGCTTTGCAGTTTGGCTTTGCTTTTGTTAGTCTATGTTCCATTGGGAAATAGTACATTCCCATCACATGTCACAATTTGAAATGAGCAGTTCCATTTCTTTCATCAGTTTAAAAACAAGATTCTGTCCAATCTCTTGGAGCAAAGAATTGTTATGGTATTTATACCTGAAAAATAGTGAAAAGTTTTCTAAGTCACCCCCACTGCAGCACCGACAGCAATGACAGAAGTTATAAATCATAATTTAAAAAATTAAATTTAAGACAAAGTTCACCACAGTTTAGCCAACATCTCCTGGGCTCAGGAAGCCAGTTTAGGAATGATGAACCACCCTGAAGATGCAATTGGGATGAGACCACCATGCCAGGCCACTGGATAAGAGGCCAAAAAACTCAACTGAAGGAGACCGTCACACCTAGACAAGAGGGCCAGAACACCTGGACGTTGAAGAAGACCACCACGTGGGCATGCGACTACCCTTCAGGTGCCCAGACTTAGCCACGGGCCTGTAGCCTCAGGCTAGCCTGCAAATCCGGGCAAGGTAGTCAGCCCGGGATGTGTAACTCACTCGCCAGGAATTCCTAGGCAAGGGTGGAGCCATGTCCGGCTTATCCTGGCACTGCCTCTGGAGGCTCGGAAGAGACTAAAATGAAAAAAAAAAGAGCAAAAGCAAAAAGAAGAGAAAGCTGACAGGGCTGGACAAGCCCTCGGCTCAGCCCCTCTACTCCACAGCTATATTGGGGAGGACAAAAACACACAAAAAAAAATGAAAAAAAGAGAAGCGATCATGTGCACCATGCAAACCTTTTGAGGTTAACAGCCATGGAATGGATACAGTGGTTGGGGGGGAGCATGCATCCCATTTGAAATGAGTGTTTCATTATCAATAAAATCTGTGACTCAAAATAGAAATTTCAACTGATCCTTCAAAATGCACACTTCAGTTTCCTGAAGTTGCCATTTTTGTGAATCTCAATGACCCTGAATTTGTTTTGATTTGTCTATTCTGTTGAGTTAATCTCCTGGACTTGGTTTGAATAGCATTGGGGGTCATTACCCATCAATATCTCATGGGGCAAGTGCCTCTTTACAGCTTCCTGCAGATGTGATAAAATCTGGTTGCAGTGCCTCTGTGAACCGATCAACCACTAACACCCACCACCTGACTTCATGTATTAACTTTTGCCAAATATTTGACGTGCTTGGCAAAAAACACTAGCTTTCTACATTCCGACTAAAGTGGGAATATTTGGTGTTACATTCATAGAATAGAATCCCTACAGTGTGGAAAGAGGTCATTCAGCTGATCAGGTCAACAAGAACCCTCCCAACAGCACCCCAGCCAAACACAGACCTTCACTCTATCCCTGTAATCCCACATTTCACATGGCTAACCCACTAGCCTGCACACGTCTGGACACGATGGGCAATTTAGTATGGCCAATCTACCTAACCTGCACAACTTTGGACTGTGGGAGGAAACCAGAGCACCCAGTGAAATTCCACACAGACAGAGACCCTGCCCAAGGCTAGAATCAAACCTGGGTCCTTGGTGCTGTGAGGCAGTAGTGCTAACCACTGAGCCATTATCTCACCCCACGTCATGTCATGCTGGGTGTGCTACAGCTGGTTAAACACAGTACTGAAGTGCTGTAGTCTGAAAATAGGGCACTGTTTAAATAGTAAATTAAATTTGCTCAGCTTGTCACTTAACCCTGCTTGTTCATATGAATAGTACAATTTTGCATAATTGACCTATTAGAAAAGACTTTTATTACAATGGGTTTCAAGTGTTGATGAAAACACAAATACTTTGGCAGTGCTGCAGAGAAACAAACACAAAGCAGGCAGTCATACATCGTGTTCACCCCTATCCTCGCTCCAAAATTAATTAGGTGAACTTCAGAGGGCAACTGACATTGTTGCTTTGACCTTCCACTCTATTTGGGGAAATTATGTTTGTTAAATACACAGTTACTAAACCTGAAATGTGTCTTCTTTCATTCAGTTTGCGAGATGAAGAACATCATTTTTGTAAACATTTTTCCATATTTACGATAAACAGTTCCAATTAAAATGAGTTTAGTGAATACATGGTATTTAATTGAGGTCACTTGGGAAACCTTTTTTAACTATTTGTTACACATGACAATGAAAGGTTTCTTGATATGCTTTTGTATATTGCAAATGCATGAACAATCATGACATAACAATTCCCTGAATTACTCGTGCAGATACAATGGGCAGAATAGTCTCCTTTTTTGTGTTGTAATAATTCTATATGTGACAGTGGAATATTTTGGAGGGTATGAAGAGGCTGAATGTGGAAATGAAATATGTAATTGTTCACAGAGCTCTGAACATTATGCAATAAATTCGTGTTGCCAAATACAGAAGATTTTTAATTTTCTTGTGTCACTTTCAGGATGTCGTTCCTCAAGCATTGCTGGATCAATATCTTTCAATGACTGATCCTTCACGCGCCCAGACTGTTGACACAGAGATAGCTAAGCATTGTGCTTACAGTCTCCCTGGTGTTGCATTCACTTTGGGCAGGCAAAACTGGCACTGTCTGAAAAATACATATGAAATACTGGCCTCTGATATGCAGGTACTGAGTGTAATTATGCATGTTGGAAAATAATTGATTAAATGTGCATAAACTTTCAGAACTGTCTTTATATGGAGAAAAACCTGTTGGAAATAATTGATTTGCCTCTTTTAATGAGCTTAACTGTAACAGCATGACCCACAAGATCTGAGATTATCAACTTTTATGACATTTGACCTCACTGCCTGGGGTCATTTATTTTAAAGCAAACTCTTCAAAATTGGATATTGAATGAGAGGAAAATTGGTTTTGGATATTATAAGCTTCCAAATTGAATTTGTTTGTTACTGTTTGAATTTACACATTGTTAGAGCTCTTGCTGATATTTCATTAATTTTCTTTTATTCTTTTATCAGTTTTGGTTTTGGACTGAGTAACATCTTGTGTTAAAAAGACCACAAACCAAATATTTCTTCTATTTTCAAGGTTTTAACTTTATTATGGTGTGAATAGAGGCTGAAAGGCTGGTTTGGTTCAGGTGTCTGTCTCTGTGACTCCATTTTAGGGGGAGGTAATGTCTTTGTGGTATGTCATTAGAGTGATCCAGAGAATCAGATCAAATTCCAGAGATTAGGGTTTAAATCCCGTCATGGCAGATGATGGAATTTGACTTTCGTTAAAATCTGAATTACAGATCTTAATGATGGCCCTGAAACCACGTGTTGTACAAAAAAAATCTGGTTCACAAATATCGTTTGGGGAAGGAAAATTGCTGCCTTTACCTGACCTGCCATGCTTGCTAGTCTTTGGGAGGTGGTGAGGGAACCAGCGGAAGGGAAGAACATTTTTTGACCTCATCTGCCTGTCACAAATTCATCTCGCCATGACAGTATCTGTTAGAATGACCACCTCAATCCTCATTGTGACTGAATCATGTCTTGATATTAAAAATACTTGACATTGTGAAGTGAGGTAGTATCACTGTGCTGAACAGATCTTGTAACTCAAGACTGGGTATCTGTGAGGTGCTGTGGGCTACTTACAGCAGCAAAATTACACTCCCTGATAATTGGAGTCAGAGCTGGCACAAAAGATTTGTGTGGTTGTTTAATGTCAGTCACTTCAGTTCCTGGAGCTTTGCATGAGTTGCTCTAGGTAGTATCTGAGGCCTGACTGTCTTTAGCTGTTTGATCAATGGCCTTCCCTCCACAATAAGGTAAGTAGTGGGGCCGTATGCTGCTGATCAGCACCATTCACAATTTCTCAATTATTGAAGCAATCCACTCCAAATGCAGCAAGACCTGGGTGATATCCAGGTTTGGGCTGACAAGTGACAGTAACATGTGTGTTATATAAATGCCAGACAATGGCTATTTCTAACAAGCGAGACTCTACTCATTGCCACTTCACATTTAGTAGTGTTATCATCAACAAATCCCCTACTATCAACATCCTGGGCGTTACCATTGACCAGAAACTGAACTGGACTAGCTATATAAATACTGTGGCTACCAGAGCAGTTAGAAGTTAGGAATCCTGTTGTGAGTAACTTACTACTTGACTCCGCAAAGCCTGTCCACAATTGGTAAGGCACAAGTGATATGGCATACTCCCCACTTGCCTGGATGAATGCTGCTTCAACAATACTCTAGAAGCTGACAGCATCAAATACAAAGCAAGGTAAAAACAATGACTGCAGATGCTGAAAACCAAATACTGGATTAGTGGTGCTGGAAGAGCACAGCAGTTCAGGCAGCATCCAACGAGCAGCGAAATCGACGTTTCGGGCAAAAGCCCTTCATCAGGAATAAAGGCAGTGAGCCTGAAGCGTGGAGAGATAAGCTAGAGGAGGGTGGGGGTGGGGAGAGAGTAGCATAGAATACAATGGGTGAGTGGGGGAGGAGATGAAGGTGATAGGTCAAGGAGGAGAGGGTGGAGTGGATAGGTGGAAAAGGAGATAGGCAGGTTCGACAAGTCCGGACAAGTCAAGGCGACAGTGCTGAGCTGGAAGTTTGAAACTAGGATGAGGTGGGGGAAGGGGAAATGAGGGAAATGACCATAGAACACACCAGATGGCCTCCTTCTTTAGAGACCGCAATTTCCCTTTCCACGTGGTTAAAGATGCCCTCCAACGCATCTCGTCCACATCCCGTACCTCCGCCCTCAGACCCCACCCCTCCAACCGTAACAAGGACAGAACGCCCCTGGTGCTCACCTTCCACCCTACAAACCTTCGCATAAACCAAATCATCCGCCGACATTTCCGCCACCTCCAAAAAGACCCCACCACCAGGGATATATTTCCCTCCCCACCCCTTTCCGTCTTCCGCAAAGACCGTTCCCTCCGTGACTACCTGGCCAGGTCCACACCCCCCTACGACCCACCCTCCCATTCTGGCACTTTCCCCTGCCACTGCAGGAACTGTAAAACCTGCGCCCACACCACCTCCCTCACCTCTATCCAAGGCCCTTAAGGAGCCTTCCACATCCATCAAAGTTTTACCTGCACATCCACTAATATCATTTATTGTATCTGTTGCTCCCGATGTGGTCTCCTCTACATTGGGGAGACTGGGCGCCTCCTAGCAGAGCGCTTTAGGGAACATCTCCGAGACAACCGCACCAATCAACCAAACCGCCCCGTGGCCCAACATTTCAACTCCCCCTCCCACTCTGCCGAGGACATGGAGGTCCTGGGCCTCCTTCACTGCCGCTCCCTCACCACCAGACGCCTGAAGGAAGAACGCCTCATCTTCCGCCTCGGAACACTTCAACCCCAGGGCATCAATGTGGACTTCAACAGCTTCCTCATTTCCCCTTCCCCCACCTCATCCTAGTTTCAAACTTCCAGCTCAGCACTGTCTCCTTGACTTGTCCTGACTTGTCCTACCTGCCTATCTCCTTTTTCACCTATCCATTCCACCCTCTCCTCCTTGACCTATCACCTTCAACCTCTCCCCCACTCACCCATTGTACTCTATGCTACTCTCTCCCCACCCCCACCCTCCTCTAGCTTATCTCTCCATGCTTCAGGCTCACTGCCTTTATTCCTGATGAAGGGCTTTTGCCCGAAACGTTGATTTTCGCTGCTCGTTGGATGCTGCCTGAACTGCTGTGCTCTTCCAGCACCACTAATCAAATACAAAGCAACTGACTTAATTGACAAGCCTCCATTTTCCCCCTTCATAGACTGTCAGCAGTTGCATTATGTAAAATCTACAAGATTCACTACAGAAATTCACCAAAGCTGCTTAGACAGCACCTTCCAAACCTACAACCAATAACATCAGGAGGGTAAAGGACAACAGAGTTATGGGAATATCACCACCTCAAGTTCCTCTCCAAGCTATTTACTATCCTGATTTGTAAATATGTTTTTATTCCTTCAGTGTCACTTGGTCAAAACTCCTGGAACTCCCTCCCTTGTGGAGTTGTGGGTCAACCTCCAGCAAATGGACTGCAACAGTTTAAGCAAGCAGCTCACCGCCACCTTCTCAATAGCATTGGAAAATGGACAAATAATGCTGGCTTAGCCAGTGGCACCTACATGCCATAACTAAACTTTTTTAAGTCTTCTCTGAAACATCGCTGAGCTGCTATTGTCTGTCTTTGATGCATCCCCTTTATGAAGGTTAAATTTTTTTTTAATTAGTATAACTCCATGCGTTAGTCACATCATTTAAAATCATGAAAATCATCTTTAACTGAGTTCCTTCAAGTTTGAAAAAATATGGTACAGGTAAAGGGGAATCTGTGGATGTGCTGTACTTTGGTTTCCATAAGGCATTTGATGAGGTATCATAGCAAAGAATATAAAAGCTCCTTGTGTAGGTAGTAGCAGTGACATGGGTAGATGCTTTACTTGCTGATAAGATGGAAAGTAGAATGCAGAAATTAGTATTTTCTGGATGGCAAGATGTAAACAAGTGGTGTATCAGTACTGGTGCCTCAGACCTAAATATTTATTTATTCATTATGGAATGTTGTTGTCGATGCTTGGCCAGCATTTATTGTCTGTCACATAATGCCATTGGGTTCCAAAGAGAGATTATTTTGGACGTGAAACATTATTTTGTTTCTCTCTCCAGAAATGCTGCTAGACCAGTTGGGTTGTCTAGAACTTCAGAATCTGAAATACTTTGCTTTTGTTGCCAAAGAGAGCCTTGTATTGAGGAATAGTCTCCTCATTTGTAATTCAGTTCTGCACCATTTGAAAGATTTCTTCAGTGAGTTAAAATGCAGAGTTCAACATTTAGTACTTTGTTCTGATGGATTTGTTCGAAATATTTGCCTTACTTTATTTCAGTGGAAGGTTCGAAGGACTCTTGCATTCTCCATTCATGAGCTGGCAGTCATTCTTGGAGACCAGCTGACAGCAGCAGATCTAGTTCCAGTTTTTAATGGATTTTTAAAGGATCTTGATGAAGTACGGATAGGAGTCCTCAAACACTTGTATGACTTCTTGAAGGTAATTTTCAAATTAGAGAAACTACCATCTGTTACATCATAACAACTACAAAGTGACAGAGTGGTGTAAGCTTTTAGCAGGGACTTCAATTCAAATGCAGCCTTAAAGGATAAGATGGAAGTCATCTTTATGTTTATCGTTATCCTTCCTGAAAGCTTTCAGTAGTGTTGTCATTGTAGATACTGTGCCACAGCACAAAACTGATCATAGTTTGATATGAAATGGATAATATCACTCGAAGCTGTAAGAGAAATTAATTGAATTTAAACAGCAGTAGATGCTTAATAAATGCTATTTGCAGCTTTGATCTACTGAATTAGTGATTTTGACCTATGGTGGCAACAAGTACAACAAAATCCATCTGTTGAAAGCAAAGGCAGTCAACTACAGTTGGCACTACGGATTGCTGTCTAGCTAGTCCTGTTTGTATTGTACAGATGTGAACAATAACTGGTGACATAATAATGTTGTCGACCATGAAGGCATAAGGGTACAGTGTGGAAGAAGCTGGAAATGTTAAAATGCAGAATCATTTTCTATCTGATTAAATTAGATTCCCTACTGTGTGGGAACAAGCCCTTCAGCCTAACAAGTCCATACCGAACCTCCGAAGAGTTACCCACCCAGACCCATTTCCCTCTGACTACTGCACCTAACATTATGGGCAATTTAGGACGGCCAATTCACCTGACCTGCACATCTTTGGACTGTGGGGGAAAACCGAAGCACCCAAAGGAAACTCATGCAGACGATCTAAGAATATGCAAACTCCACACAGTCACTCGAGGCTGGAATTGGACCTGGGTCCCTGGCGCTATGAGGCAGCAGTACTAACCACTGAGCCACTGTGTACCCCTATTAACTTTGGACCAAAGCAATGCTGACATTTCTTAAATGAATCTTTAATCCCATTTGCTTCATGCTGTACCTGACGTGGAAATATTTGCCATGGACACTGGCACAATGGATAAGTGCTCTTCTTTTGAGTTCAGTGATTGCACAAAGTTTGCAAATATTTACATAGTCAGTTGCCAGCGCAAAACTTTAGTATTGCTGAAAGAAAATGTTTCTTTCAAGCTTTTTTAATCCAGTCATCATCTGGTTAGTTCACTTTATCAGGGCAATTCCTTCACCAAAGTTAGTTTTAAATTTAAATGAAACGATTAACAGTCTGACATCTTATTGGTGCATTCTCCTCGGCAGTGCTTTCTGACAATCAAGAATCTAGCTGCCAACCAATCAGCATGGTCCTCGTGCAGTAAAACAAAATTGTTTTACCTTTGTATTAGTGTTTCTTGCAAATTGTCTTACAGTGCAAGATGAAAAGAGTAGATGAAATATGTCTTTTTCCAGCAATATTTGAATACTTTTAGCACAAAGTAAGGGCATTCCGTTTGCAAACTAACTATTTTGAACTAGGCTGCCGAAATGGTTGTGAGCATTGGTATCCAGCACATTCGATTCTGACCTGAAAATATTAAAATTGAATATTGCAAGTAATCTACCCTTGTCAAATTTGTGCTAATTACCTTGTTTTTTTTTAATGTTCTTAAGTGCCCATATTCTATTTAAATCATCCATTTTAAAGTACATCTGCCATCTGAGTGTTTTTATTTTGTTCTACAGTTGCTTCAAGTAGAAAAGAGAAGGGAATACCTCTCTCAGCTCCAAGAATTTATGGTAACAGATAACAGCAGGAATTGGCGCTTCAGAGCTGAGCTTTCTGAGTAAGTGGTTAAACTAGCAAATATTTGAACATTCACTAGCTTTGTTCAAGATCTACATTTGCTTTTTCAGTTGGCTTGAGTGGACTAATTCTAATAAAACACCTTTTCTTTTTTACATAGCCAACTCATCCCTCATGTCAGCAAAGATTTACCTTGAACACAAAATTGTAGCTTTATTCCCCTTTGCTTTGTTAAAACAGCAACTTACTTTGACCCTTAAAGAAAGTTGAGAGACAAATGCCATTTTTGAGTATGCAAGAGGTATTAATCCTCAATGCTCTGAATCCACCACTCTTTATGCTCTAGCTCTTGTGTTTTTAACCTGAAAGTTTGTAACTGTAACCTGTTTCAAAATTCTGATGAGCCGCAGTTCAGTAATGTGAACTGTTGCCCAGCATCTACAGTGAGAGCAGCCATTTCATGTTGAAGTAGCTGCATGAATTGTGAACAGATGGTTCTCCAAGTCTCATATAAATGGACTGTTTGTTTACATAAGTCTAACCTGTGCAGAGGACAATATATTTTAGTTTTCAACTTTGTCCACGAATGAGTTACATAGGATACACTGCGCTTCTCCTTTGCTCCACTACTAGGCTGAGAATCCCCAGTTTATACACACTTATTTGTTGACTGATGGGACGACTTTCATAATTTACTTAGGCCAAACTTTTCCCAATTTTGAGAGGTCATTTGATTTCCTGTAGCTTTCTATTTTTAAGTCTGTCTTCATAATTATTACTTTCCAAACCGATGCAATCCAACTGGATTTTCACTGTACCTTTTCCATGGCTTTATTCGTGTAATAATCCCAGAATTGCATGCAATACTCCAATTGTAGCAATCAATTTTGTAATTGTTTTATTGCTTTTATATTCAGTGTTGCTAGACAAGAATTGCATTTATTTTTGTTCTTAATGGTTTTTCCCAACTTTATTTTTAAATTCAAGCATCTGCACCATTCCATCTCTTTCCTTATACTTTGAGATATGTTGATTTTAACTTTTTTCTTAGAATGTTAGTTTACAATTACCTACATTCAGTTATTTCTGCAGACTTCACTGACCTAGACCTAGTCTAGTTTACAGGGGCCCCTAACTAATAGAATCATTTCTGTGCTTTCCATCTTCAAATCTGGAAGGATAGACTAGGTTGTTAGATGTGAGTCTAATAGTTGAACGCCAGTTATTACGTTTTCATAATGTAAGATTAAAATGCATTTATTAATCAAGGATATTGAGTGCAGATTTGTTAAAAGCAAGCCTCTTGATAACCTCAGATTTTGAGCAAATGTCTAGGTTGCTAAAAGAAATGCTGCAGTTGTCGTGCATCCAGACATTTTGGAAGCTGATGAGCTGCTTGAAGAGGTTTGGGAAAATTTCAGTTCCCTATAGTATGTTGATGAAGAGTTGGTTGACAAATAGAACACAACTGGTAACAACAACATCATGAAATTGGGGATCTGAGAAACTGCTTGAAAAATTATTGAAGACTTCAAGATGATGTCAGAAGGTTATCAAATGTGAATAGAAGATAGAATGTGTATGTTCATGTTGATAAATCTGAGGATATGCGTTTTGACACAAGAAGCAAATAAATGGCAGTATATGTGCTTGATGAGAAGGAACCTATCATTCAAATGAACAAGAGACCCGAGGATTGAGATAGTAAATGAACTGAACATGAAGTTATAAATTTGAGTAGTCATTGGCAAGAGTCAAAAAGTGTGGTGCTGGAAAAGCACATCAGGTCAGGCAGCATTTGAGGAGCAGGAGAATCAACATCCTGATGAAGAGTTTATGCCCAAAATGTCAACTTCCCTGCTCCTCTGATGCTGCCTGACTGGCTGTGCTTTTCCAGCGCCACATTTTTCAACTCTGATCTCCAGCATCTGCAGTCCTCACATTCTCCTAGTCATTGGCAAGGCCATATTATCGAACTTCATGATACATTGTAAAAATAATATTTAAGCAATAAAGAGCATAAAGAATGACCATGATGTTGTGTTTGTTGCAACTAATAGTTAAGAAGTGTAAGGCCCTGTGATCATTTCTAATGGAGCAGAAATCTGTTGAACTATTGCAATAAAATAAATACAAAAAGGTAAGTGAGGATAAATTTATTTTATTGCTGGACCTCTCTTTAGATGTATTAATTTCTCTCCAAGCCAAGAAAGTTTATTGCTATGGTCACTGGGTCAAAGTGTTGGAACTTGCTTAATAGCAGCAGTGCTACAGATTCATTAAGGCAGCTCACCACCACGTTCTTCAGATTATTAGGATTGGTTAATAAAAATACTGTAGGTAAAAACAATGACTGCAGATGCTGAAAATCAAATACTGGATTAGTGGTGCTGGAAGAGCACAGCAGTTCAGGCAGCATCCAACGAGCAGCATAAATAAAAATACTGCCCTTGCCTGGATCCCACAAATGATCCATAGCAAATTGAAGTGGAATTTTGTGACGAATTTGGAAAAAACAAATCGGTGTTTTTATATGCTTTTTGTTTTGAATGGAATGTTTTTACATGTTGAAAAGCACAAGATCTAAATGCATGCTAAAGACTATATGGACCATTAGGCTTCTTCCTGGCTGTCAATATGTGTGTACCTTCCAAATGAATGAGAAACTTTGACATTCAGAGGAGCTTTGAGTGTAGAATACATCAGAACATTGGGGGAATAAGATTCAGCTGTTTGGCACCTTGAGCTTGTTTCACCATTTAATAAGTTTGTGGCGACTCCATCTGCCCTGCCTTGGCTCCATCTACTCCATAATCTAACCCTTGGATGGATCTAATCCATCATTTAACCCTGAGTTGACACCACCAAAAACTATCAGACCAGTTTTTTACAGATTGTCACGTCTTTATGCTGCAGCATTTACCTACATAAACAAAATGACCACAGTTTTTTTACATGTACGATGATTGTAAAGTACTTTTTGGATATTCTGATGGTATGATCAAGGACTATCTGAATGCAGCTTCTTTGTTACAACATACTTCCACATGTTTGTTATTTATTAATTTGACTGATTACATGCATCATTTTAAACTTTACTTTGTGGAGCTATGATTCATTTGATGCCCTGTTTTTTTTTCTTATTTGCTGTCCTGGAATTTCTAACAGACATAGTTGACCATCTCTTTGCTTTTCCCAGCAAGTACGATGTGGTCACTGTCACTAACATGCACCCCCACTGTCACCTTGAATAACTGTCCAGCTTCATACCCCAGAATTAGGTCCAGCACTGCACTGACGCTTGTTAGATCTTCTACAAGGTGATTGTTGAATATTTAGAACATAGAACAATACAGCACAGAACAGGCCCTCGATATTGCACAGACCTGTGAACTAATCGAAACCTAACCCCCTACACTATCCCATCATCACCCATGTGCTTATCCAAGGATTGTTTAAATCTCCCTAATGCAAATGAGTTAACTACCTTGCCACTCTGAGTAAAGAATCTGCCTCTGACAGCCGTCTTAAATCTATCACCCCTCAATTTGTCACTGTGCCCCCTCATACAAGTTGACGTCGTCATCCTCGGAAAAAGACATTGATTATGTACCTTGTCTAATCCTCT
The DNA here is from genome assembly GCF_047496795.1 of Chiloscyllium punctatum. Classification (NCBI taxonomy): domain Eukaryota; kingdom Metazoa; phylum Chordata; class Chondrichthyes; order Orectolobiformes; family Hemiscylliidae; genus Chiloscyllium; species Chiloscyllium punctatum. The sequence goes on from NC_092743.1 coordinate 18,364,772, forward strand.
GATCATCTTGTATGTCTCTATCAAATCCCCTCTTAGCTGCTGCCTTTCTAAAGAGAACAGACCCAAGTGTCTCAGCCTTGCCTCATAAGACCTTCCTTCCAGACCAGGCAACCTCCTGGTAAATCTCCTCTGCACCTTTTCTAATGCTTCCATATCCTTCCTGTAATGGGGCGACCAGTATGGTACACAACATTCCGAGTACGGCCGCACTAGTGTTTTATGTAGTTGCAACATGACATTATGGTTCTGGAACTCAATCCTTCGACCAATAAAACCTAACACACCGTATGCCTTCTTAACAGCACTATCAACCTGGGTGGCAACTTTCAGGGCTGTATGCACATGGACTCCAAGATCCTTCTGCACATCCACACTACCAAGAATCTTTCTTTCTTTTGACCTAATGTGCCTTCCTGCTATTCTTCCCAGAATGAATCACCTCACAATTATCTGCATTAATCTCCATTTGCCACCTCTCAGCCCAATTTTGCAGTTTATCCAAGTCCTCCTGCAACATTTTTCCACACTGTCCACCACTCCACCGACTTTAGTGTCATCTGCAAACTTACTAACCTATCCACCTATGCCTGCATCCAAGTAGTTTATAAAATTGACACAGTAGTGGTCCCAAAACAGATCCTTGTGGCACACTGGACTCCAGGCTGAATATTTTCCATCAACCACCACTCGCTGCCTTCTTACAGAAAGCCAGTTTCTAATCCAAACTGCGAAATCACCCTCCATCCCATGCCTCCGCATTTTCTCTAACAGCCTACCATGTGGAACCTCAACAAATTTCTCTTTCTGGCGAGTGAGTGAAGCAGTCCTTTTGTTGTTCATGGATCTCTTTGTGACAGGACACCTTTGGCAGCAGCAATTGGGCACAGGAGTAAGCCATTCAGCCCCCTAGACCCTATCCTGCCATTTGACAAGATCATAACTGTTCGGGTTGTGGCTTGAACTCTCCTGTCTGCCCCATACACTTATATTCTTAATTCAATCTAATTCAACCTTAAAACTTTTTAATGATCCAGCCTCCTCTGTTCTCTGGAGAAGAGAATTCTGCAAATTAATGATCCTCTGAGTCAATACAGTTCTGATCTCCTTAAATGGGCGATACCTTTTAACTTTAAACTGTCCTGTGTTTCTAGATTCACACGTGGGGACACATCTCAACATCCACAGTTCTCTCAGGATTTTGCTTCAATAAGATCACATTAATCTTCTGAACTCCAGTGGTTACAAGCTTAACCTGTTAAATCACTTTTCAGAAGATTGGCCCTTCATCCTTCATTTGCACTATTTGTAAATTAAGACAGAGGCTGTTGTAGAAGGAAAATGTGTCTTGCTGAAGAATGAATGTGACCCAAAACAATGTATAATATTATTTTCTTTCTCTCATGATCTTTTATGCGAATCGTTCTTATTTGATTTACTGTTAGCGTTCATTTTCCTGTTTGTTTGAACCCTCTCCATCCCTCACCTCAGTGCATTAACTTACAGCTTAAATGAATTTTTGCATCACTTATGTAGCTTTTGGCTGTTTCCATTTTTTCTTTCATTTTAGGCAATTGATTTTGCTGCTGGAACTGTACAATCCTAAGGACGTGTATGACTACCTACGACCCATATCATTCAGCCTCTGTGCTGATAAGGTTTCTTCAGTCCGCTGGATTGCCTACCGATTGGTAAGATGTTGATGAGAGTAGCTGAGGATCTACTTGGTAATGCAATGAGAAAACACATTTTTACTGTGCATACAAGCTAGGTGTTGGATTTGATTTCTGGTATCTACTGAGGTGTACTAATTTCACTAGGGGGAGTCATGGTTATGGTGGGGTTTGGGTGTTGTTTCATTTTATGACAGCAAAGACTGAATATGACTCGACAATGGTGGTTAACATCAGTTTAAGCAGTGTACAGCCCCAATGACTTAAATTTTTAATAAAAACATAAACTTATATTGAGAAATGAAAATCTAATTTCTGTGGCAAATATCTGCTTCCTCTCACTGCTCTATCCCCGACCACATTTACAAACCCTTAGCCTTCGGAAAAAGTGCTTTATGAACTACAGCTTGTTCCTTGCAGGGAAGGTAACATTTTAATAATTGTGTTCTTTTCAGGTTGGTGAGATGATTAGAAAATTCTATGCATCTGCAACTCCTGCATTAGCAGTTGACCTTATTCATGAACTTGTTGATAAATTCTGCCATTCTGTGAAATGGTCAGGTCGTCAAGCTTTTGTGTTTGTCTGCCAGGTAAGCAGCCTGTCTGGCAGTGTTGCCCACTCTGATGTTTCCCTCATTATTTTATACATGAAATACTGTGGAGCTCAGTTACAACTGTTTATAATTATGGAATAAATGTATGGTTGAGATCTTGTCCTTGTATTTGTAATGTTTTGGTTGAATTGCATCCCACGATCTTCTCTGGACCAAGTCTCCCTTCTATCCAGTTAACATTGCAGACTGATTTCATTAGTCGCAAGTGTGCATGGAGTGTTGCTATGAAAGTTTTCTCAAATCTTCATATCATTGATACCCGACCATGTCATTTTCGAGGTGCATGCATTGCTTCTTAAGCAGTCCCTCAAAACTCTGAATGACTGTCTTCAACTCTGTTGGGTTCCTGAGATAACTATACCGTCGAATACTAAATCTGCTCACCCTGTATGCAGGTAGTGTTTGAGATGGGTGAGTGAGGTGCTCAGGATTTTCTGGCTCTTGCTTTCACTTGACCTCCACTTGGGCCTGTTGGAGATGCTTTTGTAGATGCTGCTTTTGAGTGGTCTAAGCCAAGAGACATTGGGAATAGAACATAGAAAAGTACAGACAGAACAGGCTCTTTGGCCCTCGATGTTGTGCTGGGGTTAATCCTAATGTAAGGTAAAATAACTCAACCTATGCACCCCTCAACTCACTGCTATCCATGTGCATGTCCAGCGGTCATTTAAATGCCCCTAATGACTCTGTTTCCACCACCACCGCTGGCAGCGCATTCCATGCGTTGTTGCATTGAATATTGCATTCTTTCATGTAGGCTTTGAGGACATCCTTGAATTGTTCTCTCTGCTGTAATGGATAATCAGTTGGTGTGACTAAGTTCAGAGCTGATAGCTTGTTTTGGAGTAGAGTCAAAATACTGTCGATGTTAAAAATCTGAAACAAAATTAGAATGCTGGAGAAACTCAGCAAGTCAAGTAGTATCTGTGAAGAGAATAAACAGTTAACATTTTGAGTCAGGTATGACTCTTTAGAACAGAAAGGTGTTGGAAAATAGCTGTTTTTCATACTTTTTACCTGAGGAGCAGCAAGAGGACAGACGTTACAGAGGCCAATGCAAAAGACAAAGGGGTTATTAATAATGGAGAAAGAAAATAAAAAGATGCACGAGGGAGAGAATGAGTCCTTGCTGTCTAGAAAAAAGCCAACAAGACATGACTATGGAGGAAGACGGAGTATCTCGTTTGGAAGTCTTGTCAAGCATGTGGGCAATGTGGCTGTCCAGTGCAGCTGACTGGCATAATTTGTAGCTCTTGAAGGCTTTTGGCCTGAGAGGCAATGCTGATATTGGAACATCTTAGGAGTGGGTTTTGCAGAGAGGGTTTGAGATGCTTGTCAATGTCTGCAATTCATGCAGAAGGATGGGTAACACGACACCTCTGCAATCCACAAACATGTCAGGATTGCATTGTTGAATTTCATTGTTGATGTCTGCCTCATTGAAAGGATTCTCCCAAAGGCTGGACTTGATCTTGGACAAAAGGTTGAACAGTTTCCTCCTTGTCCTGGCAAATTTCTTGGTTCGTATCACAGCGGTGACAAAGTTCCAAGGGCAGCCAAATTTGAGGACAATGTTCCATCGTCTCTCTTTATAGACAGAGTGCAATTAAATGTTTGTGCTGCTGTCTGCTCCTTTTTTTTTGGAATGGTCTTCTGTAAAAATCCATATTTTTGGACTGATGGGTCTTTGCATCAGTTTTCACAGTGGAAGACACTAATTGCATACCAGAACTTCCAAGAGTGTGTCAAGGGGGCACAGGGGAGTATAATGGTCATCACTAAGGAGAAGATCCCGGAAGCTGAAAGTCATGAATTTGGATAAATCACCTTGACAGGGGGACTACATCAGAGTTCTGAAGGAGATAGTTGAGATTATAGAGGCATAGGTGATATTTCAGGGATCAGTGGAGTTCTGGAAAGTTTCTGATGTAACGCACTTATTTTAAGAAAGGAGGGAGGCAGAAGGGATGAATGGATAGGCCAGTTAGCCTGGCCATGGGCATTGGTAAGATTTTACAGTCTATTAAGGATGAGCTTGCCGAATATTGCAATGGTAAAATAGGGCTTAGTTAGCATGACTTCAACAGGGAAGTCACGCCTGACAAATCTGCTAGACTTCTTTGAGGCGGTAACGAGCATGTTAAACAAAGACGACACAATGGACATGATCTATTTGAATTTCGAGAAGGCGTTTGCCAAGGTCCTGCACAAGACTCTGCTGAATAAGATGAGAGGCCATGGTGTTAGGAACAAGGTACTGACATGGATAGAGGATTGGCTGGCTGGCAGAAGGCAGAGACTGGGGATAAACAGGTCTATTTTTTTCTCTCAGCATGGTAGCTGGCAAATACTGGAGTTCTGCAGGAGTCCGTGTTGGGACTACAACTATTCACGTTATACATTGACTATATGATTAAAGGAACTGAAGGCATTGTTGCTAAATTTACAGATGACACAAAGATGGGTGGAAGGGCACGAAGGAGGGAGGTTGCAGAAGGAATTGGACAGGCTAGAAGAATGGACAAAGAAGTGGCAGATGGGATACAATGTGGAAAAGTATGAAGTTTTATGCACTTTGATAGGAAGAATAGAGGCATAGAGTATTTTCTGAATGGGGAAGGCTTTGGAAATCTGAAGCACAAAGAGACTAGAGAGTCCCAGTCCAGAATTCTCTGAAAGTTAAGATGCCGGTTCAGTTGGTAGTTAAGGCAAATGCAATGTTAGCACTCAATTCAAGAGAGCTAGAATCCATGAGCAGTGATGTACTGCTGATGCTGTATAAGGCTCTGGTCAGACAGTGTTGGAATATTGAGAGCAGTTTGGGCCCATATCTAAGGAAAGTCATGCTGATATTGGAGGGGTCCACGGGTGGTTTACAAGAATGACACCGAGGTGAAGGGCTTATCATATGATGAGCAGTTGAGGACTCTGGGTCTGTACTTGATCACATTCAAAAGGATGAATAATTGAAACTTGCAGAATACTGAGCATCGTGGATAAGAGTGGATGTGGGGAAGATGTGGAGAAGGAGAGTCTAGGACCTCAAGAGCCCAGCCTCCGAGTTAAGGGTGATTCTTCAGAACTGAGAGGAAGAGGAATTTCATCAGTCAGTGGCTGGTGACTTTGTGTAACAGATTGTCACAGAGGGCAGTAGAGGCCAAGTCATTGAGTGTATTTAAGTGAGGGAGAGAGGTTCTTGAATAGGAATGAGATCAAGGGTTATGTGGAGAAGGAGTTAAGAAAGATGGCGCCATGGTTGACTGGCAGCAAAGATTTGATGGGCCAAATGGTCTAATTCTCTTATGTTTTACAGTGTCCCCCAGCCACCCACCTTGCCAATAAAAACAACTGTTCTGCAGCTATGGCAGTCAGTCATCCCCTTTCTTTGAAGATGGTGACTATTATGGTATCTGAGCTCCTGACCTTGTTCTCCTCTTGCCTGATGACAAAGATGAAGTCATGTACTGGTGCCAAGAATGCATTTCCAGTGTATTGTAGCAGGAATTACTCCTGCACCAATGACCTTTTGGCTGTCATCTGTCAATGGCATTGCCAACCTCCTGAGAGATGGGAGTTGTGCTGAGATGACTCTGCATAGCATGCTGTGGGATGTGTTGAGGGGATCAACAATGTCCTTCTAGCTAGAGCTGCTGCTCCTCTCTGTTCTTGATGAAGACCTCTCTCCATTATTCACCCTAAATAGGTAGGGTACATGGGTGCTTGCGCTGTAGATGGTCTTGACTGTGCTGAAGAATCCATACATGCCCAATAAGATGCCTCAATTTTACACGCAGGAGACTTGTTTTTGAGGGTGGGCTGTCTTTGGAAAGGCAGTCGAAGCAGGGTCTTTGAATATTTTTAAGGTAGAAATAGACAGATGAGCAAGGGGATCGGCAGATTTTGAATTTGAAACTTCAATCAGGTCAGCCATGATCTTAAATGGTGAAGCAAGCCTGAGAGCTGTGCTTTTTCCACCTCCCATCTGTTCTTTTATCTTTCGGGGTTTCTTGTTGAACGTCTGTCTTTATTTGTCTGTAGACTTTCTTTCTTTCCCTCAAGTTTTGTTTATGCTTCCAATTCAGGAGCACCTGCTGCTTATGATTTTAGTAGCTCCTGTAGCACTCAGTTTTGCTCATCAGACCAGTATTGATGTTTTCTGGTAGAGAAATCTTTCAATTGCTGCTTGTGTAAAGGCATGCCAGGTGCTATAGGCATTCTGTAGTTCTTGTTCATTGAGCCTCATCATAGAGCCATACAGCATGGAAACAGACCCTTCAATCCATGCCAGTCAGACATCCTGAATTAATTTAGTCCCATTTGCCAGCATTTGGCCTATATTCCCCTCAATCTTTTCATATACCCATCCCAATGCTTTTTAAATGTTGTAGTTGTACCAGCCTCCACTACTTCCTCTGGCAGCTCATTCCATACTTGCACCACCCTCTGTGTGAAAATGTTGTCCCTTAGGTACCTTTTTTAAATCTTTCCCCTTTCACCTTAAATCTATGCAATCTAGTTTTAGACTCTTCTTCGCCCCCCACCCCCGTGGGGAAAAGACCTTGGTTACTCACCCTATCCATGTCACTCATGAGTTTGAGCCTCTGTAAGGCTTCCCCCTGCTGACACTCCAGGGAAAAACAGCCCCGGCCTTTTCAGTCTCTCCCTATAGCTCAAACCCTCCAACCCTGGCAACATCTTTGTAAATCTTTTCTGAACCCTTTCAAGTTTCACAACATCCTACAGCAGAGAGACTAGAATTTCCCACTCCTATACTCAATGCACTGATCAATAAAGGCAAGTGTACCAAGCACCACCTTCACTATCTTGTCTATCTATGACGCCACTTTCAAGGAACTATGAACCTGCACTCCAAGGTCTCTTTGTTCAGCCACATTCCCCAGGACCTTTATATATAAAGATCTAATCTAATCTAATCTAATGTATAAGTCCTGCCCTGATTTGCCTTTCCAAAATGCAGCACCTCGCATTTATCTAAATTAAAATCCATCTGGCACTCCTTGGCCTATTGGCCAACCTGATCAAGGACCCATTGTACTTCAAGGTAATCTTCTTCACAGATTGCCTCTGAGGCCGTACAGTACAGGTGTATGTGATGACAGTTTTCAATAACGTACCCTAACCAGAGCGTGGTTGCTGATAATTACAATTCATTGCTATAGAATTAGTAAGTATTCAGCTCTTAATAACAGTTAACTTTGTAAACATTGCATATTAAAGGATGCATTTCTTTATGTATTTAAATGCAGGCTGTACTTGAAGATGATTATATTCCTGTGGAACAGTTTACTGAGCATTTGATGCCACACTTACTACAGCTAGCATCTGATCCTGTTCCAAATGTCAGAGTGTTATTAGCAAAAACTTTGAGACAAACCCTATTGGAAAAAGGTGAGATTTTCGATTTCTGTCTCTAGTACAATATCCACAAAAGTTTTAAATGGAAAACTTTAAACAATAAAATCCAGATTAAATTTACTGGTTACATGCATGGATATTCTACGTATATTCTGTAGGTCATCAAGGATTCTGAAAGATATCGGAAAACAAATTTTCAAGGAAGTTGGAGAGCTGCAGAAATTATATAGTAGTCATAGTGGGTGACTGGGGCAGGAATAATGTAAGGGGTAGAGAGGTAAGAATTTCTCCACCTTTTTTTTTGGAAGAATTTTCTACATCAGTATGTTTCAAATCACAAGAAAAGGAGATATTCTGGTACTGGTTAGTGGAAATATATTAAATTAAAATCAGTAGAGCAACGTTTAGGGACTAGTGTCCATAGCATCAAAAGGTTTGAGGTGAGTTTGGAAAAGGGTAGCATCTGGAATGCGCTAAGTAATTAAGGGAGGGCAACCTTTCAATATTAACAAGAAAAACAGAACAGTATACAGCTTTTAAAGAAGTTGCAGTGGTAGTGTCCTTACTTCTAGGTTAGAATATCTGGGTTCAAGTGCCACGTGTCTCAACTGGAGAAAGTGAGGACTATTGATTTAAATAAATGTAAAAATTGAAGTATGGACTATTTTTAGTCTTAAACTTATGCATAATTATAGAGGGCAGGGATGACATATTAAATGAATGCTCGTATTTTATAAAGAATGAAAATGCTGCCCATGATAAAATGAACAAGGAGGTAACTGAAACTTTGGATAGACTCAAGTTTGTCAGGAGTTGTCAGATAAGCTTGCTTTATTTAATATTTTCTCTATTCTTGGGAGGTGTTTGCAGAGAACTGGAGAGTTACAAACGTCACATTTTGTTGAAAAAAATGCAACTTCAGGCCAGAAATCCTTTGGAAACAATAATTCAGGACAGCCTTTACAATGTGGACTAAGAAAAGCCAACACACATTTGTTAAGGACAGATTGCATTTAATTTTCTTGTTTTTTTGATGGGCTAATAGAAGGTATTAATCATGAGAGTAAACCATTAATGTGACGTATATGAACCTCCAAGGCATTTGATAATGTGCCCTATTAACAAGATTGAGAGAATATTTCTAGCCCATGGAATAAAAGGGACAGTTGTAGCTTGAATGCAAAATTAGCTGAATAACAGCAGATAACTCTCACCTCCACTTGCTAGTTTTTTGGACTGGAGCATGTTACATAGTGGGCCTCCACATTGGCCAGTTTTAGGTTCTCAATTTTCCTTTATATTTTATTGAGAAATGTTCAAAACACAACTTAATTTTTAAGATAAAACAAAACTTGGAAGCATTATGAACTGAAAGGTGAATGCTGATGGATATCTACAGGATATTGGTGGGATCATGGAGTGGGTGGACAATGGCAATTTAAACTTAAATACGGCAAAAGTGTGAAGTATTTAATTTGGCTGAATGAATAAGGATATACAATAGGGAGTGCATTTTGTAGGAGGTGCAGACTAAAAGGAACTTGGAGGATTTCTGTGCTCCAGTCACAGGGCAGGCTGAGAAAGTTTATCGAAATTTGGCCTTATAAATGGGTGCAGTGTGTGCAAAAGCCATGGAGTTGTGATGAACCTGTAGAGACACTGGTTCCGCCTCAGCTGGTGTTTAGCATCTAGTTCTGCTTCGACACTTGAGGAAGGATGTGAAGGCCTTCAAGGTGCAGAAAGGTTTCCTGGCTGCACAGATGAACAGCTTTAGCTATATTGGTAGATTGGAGAAATGGGACTGATCTCTTTGGAGAAGAGGGAAGTATTCAAAATAATGAGAATCCAAACATAAACTGTTCCTGTTTGTAAAGGGATTTAGAACCAGAGGATACCAACTCGAAGTGATCAGCAAAAGTAACAATGGCAACTTGAGAAGATTTTTATGCTCTGAGTGAGTGGGATCTGGAATATTCTGCCCAAATGTGGTGGAAGCAATGTCAGTCCAAGCCGTTCAAAAACTGATTTCATAATGATATGAAAAAAAGAAATGGGAAAATGGGTCGAGGGCAATTGCTCTTACAGAAAACTGACATGATTGTGTTGGAATGATTCACTAATTTTGTGTTTTGTTTGTCCCAACTTGTTGTCTCTTCCACTTCCAAAACCTAATTCAGAGAAATAAATCTCAGTCAACATCCTGAGGGACTTTGACAAGGTACATGTCCCTGTAATGGGAGAAGCTCAAACTAGGGGTCGCTCTTTTCAAAATTAAAAATGATCCATTTAAAACACCGATGAGGCAAGCAATCTTCTGAGGGCTACAATTCTTTGGCACTCTCTTCCTGAAAAGCTGGTGGAAGCCAAGTTCTCAAATATTTTTATGGCAGGGGAACATAGATCCTTGTTAAACAAGAGGGTGAAAGATACGCTAACTATAGCGTATTACAGCATGGGAAGAGTCCACACTAGTCATCGAGCACCTGTCAATTCTAATTTCCCCGGATCTGGGATCCATAACCTGCTATAGTGCTTCATGATCTAGTAAATACTTTTTAAATTCTGAGTGTTCTGGAAGCCCACTAGCCTCTGGTTGATATAATATTTTTCTTAAATCCCCAGAATCCCCAGAATTGAAAAGAAAAGTAAAAGGAAAGTAGGCTGATACTTCACATTAATGACCATTTCATTTACAGCAGCAAAAGACAACTGGGAGTTGATACTTTTTGCAAACATTTGGTGGTCTCCTCGAATTTAAAAGGAGACCACTTTTAAAGACTCTTATTTTTCAGTTTGCCAAAGATTGGAATGTTTATGCTCAAGATGCATTGTTTTCCATTTGTTTCAGTTTAGAGTCCTTGGCTGAGATGTATTGGTTGGGGATTAGGAGGTAAAATGAAGGATCTTCTACCAAACCAGTTCATTTCATTATTTTCTTACAGAATACTTTGTGAACTCGGGCAGTTCTCACCAGGAGGCCATAGAGCAAATCACTGTGGCGCTGCAGGCTGATCGAGACCGGGATGTCCGATACTTTGCCAGCATATACCCCAGCAGTACAAAGCTTGGTGATGATTCCATGAGTACTGCTTCTTCCACTTATTAAAACAGGCTTTTGTTCCTTGCACCATTGGACTGATCAAACAGTCACTGATGTGTGCATTAAGTATGTGTATCAGCTGGAATGTACTGGGTGAGTGCTCTAGAATACGGCGAGATATCTGTTCTCTACACTGAATGATGGGGTTTTCCAATTGTGGAGATCTGCCTTAGGGCCCTGTATTACACTGAGATTCATTTAAGACTATTACTAGTCGTGTGGCCGTGACTTGGTTTTCATACTTTGACCACTGAAAAATTCTCAGAGGATATTACCACCGAAGCCTTAAACTCCTGTATTCTTAAAACTAGCAAACTTGAACACCTGGAGCCGCCTTAATGGAGGAGGGATTGCCATTTCAAACCTAATCATTCCTTCCAGAAAACTTATTAGAAAGGTTACTGATATTTCTTGTCTATAAACAACATCTAGTTGCATTTGCAAAGAGTAAGATCTAGACAAGTTAATGTGTATTTCTTAATACTGTACAAGAACTTTCATGTATTGATTCAGAAACGTTCTTCTCAACTGTGCGAGTTATGTCAAGGGTATTTTTACCTAAATGAATTAGTTATACCTCATTTAGTTTGAACACGGACAGTGGAGTTGTAATTTGGTCTTGAAGTTTGTCCATTCATACTACAGCAAATTTCAGCCTTGCGGGTATGAGAAAATGGCTGCCACTGATCTGCTTTGATTCACTTCCTTACCCACCTTATTCATTAATGGGTTTTTTTCTAACTACCTTGGAGATTGCACAGGAATTGATTGAATTATAGAGGAGAAAGGACAAAAAATGCATACATAATATATACTTAACGCTTTTGAATACTTTTTTTTACAAATTCCTCATTGCTGCACAGAAGTGAAAACGAGTGCAAGGGTTAATGGTAGCTGTTAGTAGAGGTGTGCAGACCCTGTTAAATTGTTCTAGAATTTATACCTCAGAGTGAGGTGGCTCTGACTGAACTCACAAGTATAAAGTTTTGCACTATCTGGTGTGCAAATATTGTGTTACATCTACCTAAATTTACATGTCTGACTCCACTTTTTAAATCACACAAGGCACCTTTTTATTTCTCATTCAGTCTACCTATAAAAACAATGATCCACCATCTTACTAGGTGAGGGGAATAGAGACATGAGACAAGTTAGATAATCACCATGGGATAATGTTCTTTCAAAGATCTTTGCAATGTGAGGTCATTTTGATCAACTAACTACCATCTATAAAAACTCTATCTTTTGAGTTAACAATCCCACCATCTTCAAGCTGATGGTCTTTGTGCCTTATTGGCAGCCTATGAGGTCACTCTCTGATGGAGTTCTTCAGTCCATGATTAATGTCAGCTCGGTCTTGACATCTATAAGCTTCCAGTATTTAGCAAACATGTCACCTGTCTTCCACTTTTGCAAGTCTTTTCCAAGTTATAGGCCTGTTCTTAAATAATGTAATAAAGCTATCTCATTTATAGGTATCCTGGCTGCAAGATGTAAATGACATGATAGATTCTCATCAGTCCAGGAAGAGAGGCCATTGGTTAAATGAGTTGTTGCAGACTTTTTGGCACATTATTCAGTGGATCTAGCAGAAACAAATGCTTTGAAATGGGGTTGTATTCCACTTGTGCACTGGCTACCCCATGAGCTATCATGTGGTGGATTCTCTAGTGTCCTCCTGAAGGCGATGTTTCTTGCCCTGAACCCCATTTGAGGAACAACACTTCTAACCTGCCCATCTTTAATAGGGTAAGTGATTGATTGTAATTTGAGACTGCTGTATTGCAAGTCAACCTGCATTGCTAAGCCTTCAGAATCAGTCTTCAGTTCTGAGTTTGGAGATTGAATGAATATAAAAGACAAAAATGATAGATTAAGTATGGTCTCCTTTTTTTTCTTTGAAAGAAGTCCAGCATCCATGTATTCTTCCATGTTCAGTAAATAACATTGTATCTTTTTGGTTTTTTTAATAGATTTTGCCACATTTTAGTTTATAAAATCTTGGTATTGTCTTGGACAAACTGATCTCATTCTAGGCAATAGTCCTGTATCTGAAAATAGTTTTTTTTCCCCCCCAACTGATTTAGCTCCAAACCATTTAACAATCTAATCAATTGACTCCTTATCTTTCTCTTAATGACCCCCTCCACTTCTCCACCAAACTTCCCTGCCACCAGGATCAAATGAGATGGTCCATTGCACATGTGGATTTTGGGCTTTGTTTTTCAGAAAGTGAGATGTTGCCTGCTGCAGCTAATCTATTATTACATGCTGCAGAGTGTGGTAAAAGGTCAGATTTCTGTGTGAATTCAAATGTGTGCAGTGGGAACTCTCTGGGTCAGGCTCAGCACTAACACTACAAAGTGGTCAAATGATTTTAAAAGTACAGCATATTTCTGTGTGTGTTATGCAGAGTGCTGCTGTGTACTTATGTCTGTTTCATGCTGGTCATGTCCTGCAGAGTATGTTTTGAATTGGAGTAGCACACAAACTTTAAGTCAGAAAATTCAGGTATTTTAACTTTTTATCATGATCGGCTGAATGCTGCACCTTTTTTATATGTACATATCTGTGAGCACTCAAGTGCCCGTTGTTGATCATGTCATAAAAAGCTGTTGTGATACAAGATGTTCTGTACTTGTCCAAATAAAAATAAATATGCAACTGTTTAAGTTTGTTGCTGTTCAAGTTTTGATTTTGACATTTTGGAGGGAGTGAGCTGGGATTTACAATATCTGATAACTCTGCTGAACTGAGAATTATGTGCATGACAATTTTAAAACTGTTAGTACACGCACACAGAGGTGAAGTGAATGGGACTTCGAGTGCATTTGGTTATGGGTTTGTGGAGAGTGGAAGATCGAAGTTAGAAGAACATTGGACTGCCAGTAAAACTGAAACCAAAATGATAGAGAAGCAGTGAAGCATTTGGTAGTGGCTGGTTGCTATGATGTCATACTTTTTATCCAAGTGAAGGCCTGGACTTTGATTCTGAACCATGCCAAACACCAGCTTGCACAAGCCTGCTCAATGCACTTTCTGAGGCTCAAGGTTTCTCTTGGGAAATCTGGCTGCTGTGAATGTGCAGACAAACATCTAGGAAATCTTTTTCACATTTTATCAGAAAATGTGCCACTTTCACAACTACAACATGGTGACTTGTAGATTGGCCAATAATGCAACATACCAATCCACCAAAGGGTTCAATTGCAGCTGTACACACTCTAAGACCAACATATTCTTCCCAAAGTACCAAACTGAATACTGTACTTGCAACAGAATCTGACAATAGCTCCACAGGTGTGACTGTTGCCCTTTTCCCCAGTTTTGCCTTGTATTCCACAGCTCCCACTGCCTGTTAAGATAGGGAATCGATTTTCGGTGTATTTTGTACCTGTGCTAGCTTTGAGATGTCTTTATATAACATCCAATCACCTCTTGCACCACTGTTCTTATTTAATCATTTAATGTTTTATTCCAACTTGTTAGCCTTCGATCCGGAGTGTATAATTGTTAACTTTGCAAAATTGGGCAAATAACAACAAATGGGAGTTCATTCTTAATCTTCCTGCTACTGTTCTCAATCTTCAATATGCCACTCTGTTTCTTAATCCAAGACATTGACTTTTCTAAAATCGAACATGATGTGAGGCTTGTTGAACAGAGAACTGATCATGTCAGCCTCCCATCAACTGTCAACCCATTGTCCTTCTAATGCCTCTACCCTTTTTTAATATAAATACCACCGTTATTATGTGGAAGCTTATCAAATGCATTCTGAAAGACCATTTTTTATAGGAAACATCCACAGAGATTTGTCCACTAGTGACCTCAAAAATACCTCATTTACTAAAGGCAATTTCCTTCTGTAGATCTAGCCCCATCTACTGTCCACTGAGTCAGTTAACAAGATTCTTCAACCAATCAGTAGACAGTAGGTGGCAGTGCTTGATAAGTCAGCTGCTGTTGTGCACAAAGTCATTTCATTTATCTTGTAGATCTCTTAATTTGCTCATGACAGCAATTCTTGGACCTTATTAATAACTTTTGATAATGCTAGATCCCTCGTGCTGTCTTGGTGAAGTACCTTTAACGTGTTATTCTCTTAATCGATTCCAATTGTTCTATCTTTTAAGCACAAAGGATATACAGGTAACAGCTTGTACCCAGTCTAAAATGCATTCCCATCCTATTGCTCTCTCACTGCTGTACTATAACCGCACAGGAAACAAAGAGCAGAATTATGTAGTGTTACATAATTAAAGCTAGTGTGGCACCTTTAATGTAATCAAATGTCCTGAAAAATTTCATGTGAGCTGTAAGACACCATGCAATTAGGGAGATTGAAGGGCAGTACAGGGATAGGGAGGGGTTTGAAAACAATGAACCTTTTAACATTGCACAACAATGAAGGTCACCAAACAGTGATTGGGATCATGACTCACTGTAAATTAGAATTAATGGTCTTATGTATTTATGTGAGTACAGTGAAAAGTTTACAAGTCGCCACTTAGGGCGCCATCTTAGGTACAAAGGTATCTAGGTACAGATTTTTCAGTATAAATTCTTTGAAAGAAATTAGAAAAGAAGAAAGTAGTCCAGCGTTACAGACCTTGGTATCTTGGATGCAAAAGTACAAAATCATAGGAATACATTTAAAAAATAAAGAAATTAAAAGATCAGAATAACAGACCTTCCAACCTAGTCCACGTCAGGCCTTGCTTCCGTTTGACCAGGGCTTCACCTCGAGTTTGGGAGCCTATGACAACTTCACTTGAGACAAGATAATTCTGTTCAATTCTACTTCCTGGAATCTGGATTTGTTTATTATTTTAGAGTATGGTTGATTTCTCAGTGGTGCTCCTGGTCATCTTAATTCTGATCTCTTGCCATTCACATGCCCATTGGAAAACTATACCCTAGTTCATTGCCTGTAGATTCCATTCAGCTGCCCAGATTATTTGATAGTGCAGTTCCTTCAGTGAATGTGTGTGTGTGTGTGTGTGTGTGTAAATTTCTCTTGCACTGCTCCCCACATCCCTTCCACCATTAGACCCTATTCAATGCCCATGTATTGTCGAGAAGATGAGTGGTGCAGTCTAATATCAAGGCTCACACTTTTTAAAGTGTGCAAGACTCCATTGGTCTTGACATGACTTATAAGTAGCTACTATTTTTGACATTGTACATGACAAGGACATCAGTGTCCACTATCAGTTATTTGTGCAATCATAGATGCTTCAAATTTCAGATTTGTTCATTCTTTTGTCAGCATTATTCTTGAAGATCACATCAAGTAGGTGAAGGCCTCATTCTCTGCTCAACTCCTGCATGGTCACTCTGGAGAAATAACAATCATCATCTTAAAACAATTTCCCTTCCTCCCTTATCTCTAAAGTGTGAAGAGTTCACAAACCTTTGTAACTAAAAAATAACCTACAACACTATTTACTCAGCAAAGCAGAAAATTATTGAGATGTATCCTAAATGCGAACAAGGACAAATTCAACCCAGTTTCTGCTTCATTATCAGCAAAGTGATAAAAGGCTTATCAACAGTGCTATGAACTAATACTTGCACTTAACTTGCTGACCTCATTAAAGCGTGGGTTCAAACACAAACTAAAGACTTGAGAGTGACTGCCTGTAGCATCAAGGAACCATGGTAGAACTAGAGTCACTAGGAATCCGATCTAGAGAAAGCTCTCTGCTAAATGAATGTGCCTGCTACAGAGAAAGATGGTGTGACTGTTGGAGGTCTCTAGGACGTCTCCGCAGGAGTTTCTCAGTGTAGTGTCCTCAGCCCACCTTCAGCTGCTTCATCAATGATATTCCCACCATCACAAAGTCAGAAGTGAGGAAGTTCAATGATTGCACAATGTACACCACTTGTGACTTCTTCAATGCTGAAAAAGCTTTATGTCCAAATGTAGTAAGACCTGCACAATATCCAGGCCTGGGCTGACAACTGACAAGTAACATTTGCAACACAAATGTGCTAGACCATGACTATCTACAACAACAAAGAAACTAAACAACTTAACATTCAATGGTCTTACCCTCACTGAATTCCCCCACTAGCAACAACCTGGTGTTACCATTGACCAAAAACTCAACCAGATGAGCATATAAATGCAACAGCAACTCACAGGCTAGGACCCTTGCAATGAGTAACTTCCTGACTTTCCAAAGACTGTCCACTACCTACAAGGCACAAGTCATGAGGAAAGTGTGATGGAATATTCTCCACTTGCCTGAATGTGTGTTGCTGTAGCAATATTCAAAGACCTTGACATCATCCAGTAAAGCAACCTGCTTAATTGGCATCACATCCACTCCCTCTACCACTGACAGTCAATAGCAACTGTGTGTACTATCTGCAAGATGCAGTAATTCACCAAGGCTTCTTAGGCAGTACTTTCCAAACCCATGACCACATCCATTCAGAAGGACCCAGGTGATACATGGGAACACCATGTTCCCCTCCGAGCCACTCTCCATCCTGATTCAGAAATATATTGCTGTCCCTTCACTGTCATTAAATCAAAATTCTACAATTCTCTTGTAAGAGCATTGTGGGTCAATTTACAGCACATGAACTGCAGCAGTTCAAGGCAGTAGGGATGGGTAATAAATGCTGGCCATGCCAATGAAACCCACATACCCAACTGAATTTTAAAAAATGAAACCATCTTGTTCAATTGCCTTTGCTGTTTTCTATTTCTCCTTTAATACCCACCAATTCAAACTTGCCTGCAGGCTCTCTTTCCTGGTCTCTGAGTCCATCAGTCTCCTGTTTCTTCATATTTTTCTTTTGTCATTTTCTTCCAATGTTAATCATGTCCATGAGATTCCATGGAATGTTGTCTCATAGAAAGCAACTGACCCAGATGGACTCCCCAGCTGTGCACTCCAAGCCTGTGTGGAACAGCTGGCAGGAGTATTTGCAGACATCTTTAACCACTCCTTATTCTGACAGGAGGTTCCTACATGCTTAAAGAAAATTACTATCATCCCAGTTCCAAAGACAAATCAGGCAACGTGCCTTAATGAATCCTGCCGAGTGGTTCTGACATCCACTTTGAGAGCGGATTAATGGCCCACGTCAACTCCAGCCTCTGAGATTGCCTTAATCCACTGTAATTTGCCTACCATCGTAATAGGTCCACGGCAGATGCCATCTCCCTGGTGCTACTCTCATCCCTGGAACATCTTGATAACAAGGACACTTACTTATGTCATACTCCTATTTATTGACTTTAGCTTTGCCTTCATCACCATAATTCCAAATAAACTAATCTCCAAACTCCAAGACCAAGGTCTCTGCTCCCCATTCTGCAACTAGATCCTCAACTTCCTGACCCATAGACCGCAAAGAGTAGGGATAAGCAACAGTACCTCCTCCATGATAACCCTCAATACTGATGCCCTGCAAGACTGCACATTCACCCCCATACTATATTCAGGAAATTTAGCATGTCTTATTGATTTTTATAGATGCACCATAGAAAACATCCTATCCGGGTGCATTACAGCTTGATATGGCAACTGGCCTACCCAATACCGCAAGAAACTACAGAGAGTTGTGAATGCAGCCCAGTCTATCAAGATAACCAGCCTTCCTTCCACTGACTCCATTTAAACTTCCCACTGCCTCAGGAAAGCAGCCAACATAATCAAAGACCCAGATGAGAATGGGAGAGAGAGAGCAAACAATTGCAGTATTGACTTAAAGAAAAAACATGACTCAAAGAAAAACATGACTCAGAACAGAAGCTGCTGCTGTGAAACCAGAAGTAACTGTTTGTGTAAAAGTTCACAAGATACTTCTAAGGGTGCTCTGTCCAGAATCTCCAGATCACAAAAGAAACGATCTCTCCATGGAAGAGAGTTTTACCAGAGTTGACCAGGCTGTTAAATAGAGATTATCCCAGGAATTGGACACACGATTCTCTGGAAATCTGTGCTGTCAGGATTTGGGCAACTGGAGAGAGGGAGTGGGCCTTACTGCTGCTAATCACTTCCAGAAGACTCAAACCAAGTTGAGTGGTTGGTTGAAAGGTCGGCTCTGGTGACAACTCCTGACACTTCTTGTGTGGTGGGAGACACTGTTGAGCTTTGATGCTCTAAGTCTGCCAACAGCATTGTACTGCTGTTTTAAAGTGAAATCTACCCTTTTCGTTGAAGTATCACTTTGCCTATTTAATTCATGTTTAAATCATCAATTTTTGTTTGAAAGTGACAACAAAAAGTTCAGAAAGTGCAACCTTGTCCTTCAATTACTTTGAGTCTTTAAGAAAAACTAGCGCTCTCTAAGGGAATCATAACAAAGGATACAGTTCACTGTATTTCACCCCGCTCCCAACCCCCAAAACCTGTTATGGTGTTTGAATTATAGTAGTTCATGTTTCTTTCTCATGAGAATTGTCTTTATGTTAATGGTTAGGTTCTTGAGCATTTGTGATCCTTCATATGATTTCCAGAGCCTCTTCAAAACAGGTTTGCCCACTTCAGTTGGCAACACCCCCACCCCTAGTTTGATACCTATCTAACCACTTCAAGACCATACCCAGCCATAGCATTCTGCCACTGCTGCAATGTTAACTCCCCCAAGGATCTATACCAACTTAAGATAGGATTTATCATATGATATTCTCCACAATCATGGGATCAGTTTCATGAGCTCCATTGACAATTCAAGCCTTGACTCTCACCTCACTCAATCTCTATCAAGGAAGTCTGCTATCCACTCCTAGATGAATCACAATTTTCTCCAGTTATAGCATTCAGAGACAAAGGACTACGCTGCAGCTCTCACCAAACACTCCCATATGTGGCCCTAATTACCCAGATCAGTTTCAGAATGAACCACATTGATTGAATTATTTTCCTATCTCATTATCACTCACCTCATTACCTCACCGATCTGTTGGTAAAATTTACCAGTGCATTTACCACTTGGGGAATCAACTATTTCCAAAGAGCTCCTGGCCACGCAGTCAAACCTTCCAACCCCTCAAGTCTGCTCTGCCATTCAATTAGATCATTGCTGACCTGATCATCCTGAATTCCACTTACCTGCCTTCTCCCAATAACCTTCGACTCCCTTAAGGATTAAAAATCTGACTTTCAGCCTTGATTACGCTTAACCCAGGCTTGACAGCCCTCTGCAGTAAATAATCCCTCAAATTCACTACCCTCAGAGAAGAAATTCCTTATCTCTGCCTTAAAAGGGCAACCACTTAGATTATTCTCCCAAGTCCTAGACCCTCCCACCGGGGGAAATAACCTCTCTATCTACCCTGTCAAGTCTCTTCAGAATCTTCTATGTTTTATTAAGACCTTCTCTCATTCCTCTAAGCTCCCTTAAACCCTAAGCTCGTCAACCTTTTGTCCCTCTGTACCTGATATCAGCTGAGTGACCTTCTCTGGATTGACTAATGCTGGTATGTATTTCCTTAGATAAAGGGCCCAAAACTATTCAGTATGCCAACTGTGCTCTGAGTAGTACCTTGGATAGTTTCAGCAAAACACCTGCTTTTATACACCGTTTTCTTTGAAATAAAGGCCAACATTTCATTTGCCTTTTGCCCATTGCATGTGGATGCTAACGTTTTGTGATTTATGCACAAGGATTCCCAAATTTCTCTGTTCTGTAGCTTTCTGCACTTTCTCCATTTAAATAATATTCAGCTGCTCTAATCTTCCTGCCAAAGTGCATAACCTCACATTTTTCTACAGAATAATCCATCTGCCAAGTTTTCTGCCCACTGTTTCCGCACTGTACATCTCTATGACTCACTCAGACTGCCTGTATCCCTCTGCAGACAGAGGACTCCACTCCACTTGCCTTCCACCTATTTTTGTGTTTTCTGCATATGTTGTTATAATTCACTTTCCTCATTAAGTCATTAATATATAGTAAATAATTGAGGCCTCAGCACAGATGGAGCACTTCACTAGTTACAAATTGCCTTTGCTCAATCCTCTGTCATTTTATTAATTAGCCAAGAGTTGAGTGTGGAGTGCTGGAAAAGCACAGGAGGTCAGGCAGCATCCGAGGAGCAGGATAATCAACGATTCAGGCAAAAACCCTTAATCAGCAATCTTTACTGATGAAGGACTTATGCCTGGAACGTCGACTCTCCTACTCCTTGGATGCTGCCCGACCTGCTGTACTTTTCCAGCACCACACTCTCAACTCTGATCTCCAGCGTCTGCAGTCCTCACTTTCTCCCATTAATTAGTCAATCCAATATAATATTCCTAATATAGTATTCCCAACACCATGGCCTAATGTGTGGTGCTCAAAGAATTCTTATAAATTTTCAGACATGATTACCTCTTCATGAAGCTACTGCAATCACAGTCTCTGTGACTATTTTCTTTCATATATTCTACTGGTTCATATAGACATAGAGATGTACCTTTGGTCCAACTTGCCTAGATATCCTAAATTAATCTAGCACCATTGCCAGCGTTTGACCCATTATCCTCTAAACCCTTCCTATTCATACACTCATCCCAATACCTTTTAAATGTTGCAGTTGCACCAGCCTCCACCAACAACCTCTGTAGTTCATTCCATAGATGTACCACCCTTTGCATGAAAGTGTTGCCCCTTAGGTCCCTTTTATATCTTTCCCCTCTCAACTTAAACCTACGCCCTCTAGTTTTGGACTCCTCAGCATAGGGAAAAGACGATGACTATTCACCGTATCTATGCCCCTCATGATTTTATGAACTTCTATAAGATCACTCCTCATTCATCAACTCTCCAGGGAAAATAGCCCGGATTCCTGCTTTCCATTCTGGTTGAGACTTGCTTGAATTAGCTGACTTGAGATCAATATCCATAGTGTGTGGAGAACAAATTATGAAAAAGGTATTTTATTCAGAAGATAATGATTACATACAGAATCTACTTTTTTGAAGGCAGACTCCCAGAGTTCCATTAGCACATAGACTATGACTAGCTAAATGATGATGAAAGGTTAAGTCGTCAGGACATTTGCACCAGGCAGCCTCTTGTGACAATAATTTTCAAAGTAATGGCACTTGAATTATTCAGCTGAGATTATTTGCATTAATTAAAAAAACTCTCTTTGCAATCCAGAGTTGAACGACGCTTCACAAAAGCCTCAAGTCACTCTGGAATATTCTCAACACATGTAGGTGCACATCCGGGCATTTTGTTGTTTTTATTTTAAATTATGGATCAGTGCAAACAACTGTACAAAAGCAGGAGTTATCAGAAGTCCAGGACACAATCAGGTCAGTATTACTGTGAAATCTATATAATATCCTCCAATCATTTGAATTAATGATAAACACTGAGCTTATAAAATAAAAAAGACAGGTTACTGACAGCCACGTAACATTTATCAACTTTGCTCACTGGTGACAATTTAGTTAAATCACTCATCTGTATTTATTATTTGTGTTTACTTAAAGGCCTCTATCCTGAACATTCCTGGCATTGACTGATCCTCAGCTAGAAATATAGATTTCTTTTAATAGGGAAATTTCCATTTAAAATAAAGTACTTTCCACATGCATAATTACAAAACAAAAGAGTGGCCTGGAGACATTTCACAGTTCTCTGTAACAAAACAAAAACCCCATCTCCATTTTAAAAAAAAACTCAAAAGATTTGCCGTCTATGTGCTTACCAACACCATTTCACCTCATGGGTTTTAACTTTATACTTGGGGATATTGTAACTTTCATTCACCAAAAATGAACTGTAGAAAAGGAATACAAGAATTATTACAGTTCACTGCTTGTACAGCTTTCTGGTCAGAGTTTTAAGTGCAGCTGCAATGCAACAAGTCATGCAGAACTCTTCAAATCGAGGTCTCTTTACGATCTTTGCTTGGAGAGGGTTTCAATGTTTCCTTCACAGATTTGGGCTGCTCTTGTGCAACTCTTGCGTCGCTCACAACGTCCCTATGCTGCTGAGCACTAGTGGCATTCTCCCCAAGTTCCTCTGCATCTTCCTGAGTCTGATTCTCTCGTTTCAGTCTTTGCATCTGTAACAGTCGAAGCTGCACTCGCAGTTCGATAATGGCCTCTCGTTCATCGTGGATTGCTTGGTTCAGGTGGTTGTTCTTCACCTGACGCAAAAAGAAACAGTGAATATTAAACTGCCTGGGCCATAAGTTATGGAATTCAACCTATAGAGTTTTCTTGTGAACCAAGAAAACATTGCAGATTGTAACTACTGATGAAAAAATAAATCCAATTGCAAAATGAAATGTAAAGGGAAGGACTTCCTGCACATACATGGGCCTACTTACCATATCAGAGCACCAGCTGCATATATTTAAACAGACAAGTTGACTTAATGCAGACTAACAACGAAGTTCAAATTACCCATTTTTAGGTCGATGCAACTCTTAACCAATTGCAAGTGCTCATAGCTAGCACACATATTTTTCCTAATTGTTCCCTCTGCATAACATGATCTAATGATTCAGTGATGGTGAAAATGTAACAAAAACATTTCAGTAAATTAGCTTCCTCATCTTCCAATGAGAAGAATAAATTGTAATATTTCGGTTAAGAGCACATTTTCATGAAACTATTAAGTGAAAGCATCTTAACAAGAGTATTTAATAAAAAATGTATTACCCAAAGTGGGACTTGAAATGGTGAAACTAGAGTTGCATGGCCTGGGCTGTGCTACAGCTCCCTGCATAAAGCTCAAGGAAGCAGTGCTCAAAATCTCATTGGGGCTGATATCCCTGGGAACTAATATGAATTATTGCTGCTAAGTTATATTTTTCTATGTGCTACAGTGACATCAATGCCATTTGAGATGCCTGCTGCTGACTAGAAGGGTGCCAGGAACAGCCGCACGTGCGTCAGCCAGTGTGGACCGAATGTATGTGCCCAACTTTTCTTGATGCTTCTTCTGTTGGTGTGAGTTCGTGAAAATACAGAGTGCCTGTGTGGATAAAGCTGTTTGTCACTTAGACTTGGCTACCATTCTTAACAACTTACAACTGCAAGGGGTTAATGAAGTGTTTAGGCTTGTTACCGATCTAGGAATTCCTGTACTTGACCACATTCAGGAGTTGAACAGCAACTGCTTATTAAAGCCTAAAGTATTTAATGATGACGAATCTACAAGGCCACAATTAATGTGAATGCAGACTAGAATGAGTGCAGTGTTAGGTACTAGCCACACAGTGATTCCTCCTGGCTATCATCACTCTAATGTTCCCTTTAGTGGCTGAAATGAAAAAAAACATACAAAATACCAATGATTAAAGGAGGACTACAAATACTTGGCACACCAACTGTCTTGACTGTAAACAAAAGTACATAATGTGTCTAACTGCAAGAATTTATGTAGCACCATTCATTAGCCAAGTTGTCCTTTTGAAGTATTAATTAAAGGCACCTCCAGCTCTTCATTTTGACGCTGTAGGTCTTCCAGGATGAGCTGTAGCTCTTCTTCATCCTCACTCTCGCTCTCACTCTCCGAGGAATATTCCTCTGTTTCGCTCCGGCCGTGCTGTTGCTGCCGACTAAAAAAGCAAGCAGGAGAAACCTCATTTTAAATCTTTCCACAGAAGGGAGCCACTCTTAAGGTATCTTTGCAGATGGTAAGTGATATTTTTAACGTGTTTAATTTTTAGGTTTCCCATTGCATGTCAGATTCTTCTGCTGACAACTGTTAAGGCAGATTTGGTCTTCACATTCTCTGAACTGATATCCTCAGCCACTTTGAAATGTGCCTGTAACCATTCTGCTTTTCTTGTGTTTTTTTTGTTTCATTTAGTGACAGCATCCAATGTTAGCTCTTTATTGAAGTGCCATCACTGCGTATTTACTATTGGAATTATTATTGTAATTCAAAGTTGTAATCTGAAGTTAAGATTACAATGGGGAGAAAGGTTAAGACCATCTACAAGTGTTTGCTATGCCCAGCCCAGCAATCCAGTCCAAGCTCATATCCACATTCCTGTCAACAAGGAAATTGGCCCATTT
The DNA here is from genome assembly GCF_047496795.1 of Chiloscyllium punctatum. Taxonomy (NCBI): domain Eukaryota; kingdom Metazoa; phylum Chordata; class Chondrichthyes; order Orectolobiformes; family Hemiscylliidae; genus Chiloscyllium; species Chiloscyllium punctatum. Next base: position 18,389,529 of record NC_092743.1, read on the forward strand.
CATTTCAAAATAATTTGGAGTCATACAGCATGAAAACAGGCCTTTCAATCTATCTCATACACTTTTCCAACCTCTGGCCAATATCCATGTGGAGTCATAGAGTCATACAGCATGGAAACAGTCCCTTTGGTCCAACTCATCACACCAACTATACTCCCAAACTAGTCCCACTTGACTGAGCTTCATGCATAGCCCTCCAAACTTTTCCTATTCATGTACTTACCCACTGTCTTTTAAATGTATTCACTGTACTTGCATTGATCACTTCCTCTGGCAGTTCATTCCATAGATGCACCACCCCCTGTATTAAAAGGTTTCTTTTAAACCTTTCCTTTAAAAATATATCATTTAATTTTGGACTCCCCTGCAAGCATACCAAACTTAACCAATTTGACATTTACTGTACCAGCCATGCTTTTCAATAGCATGTTACTCACCTCTGAATTTCTGCAATCTCAGCTCGAAGGCGTTCAATTTCCTCTTTCTCGGATGCAATTTGCCGCCGTAAATACTGTTCCATGGCCAGCAGTTCCTCCTGCTCTGTCAGGATCTCATTTTCCTTTAAAACAACTAAAGTAAGAACTAAAGCAATTCCTGACACATGGTTAAACAGTGACTGGGCAAAATGGCATGTTCATAAGTGCCTTGAAATGTCATGTACTACACTGATGAAGTATCCTGAGTGCTTCAATGGTCAAAAAATGGAACTATAATAAAGTGACTTAGTAAAGTGAAATCTGTTCAAGGCAATACACTATGGAGAAACATAATTCTATAGGCCCTGTGGAATTCTCCAGTATGTCATATAAATAGCACTTCAGATGCTGAAAATCTGAAATAAAAACAGAAAATCGAGGCAAAGCTCAGCTGCTTAGACAGCTGAACTATTTCAGCTTCATGGTCTTTTAATGACCTTTACTTAATAAATGGCTTCCTGCTCACCCACATGCTTGTGTTTTTCCATAAAATGCATATTTCCAATTCCCCATCTCAAACTATTATTTCAGTTATCCACATTAAATTTCATCTACCACCCTCATCATATAGCCAAAATGGTTATTTTGAAAGTATGTTAAATAACTCGCCTTTAATAAATCTGGACAGCTGTGATTGATGAATTTCGAACCACCTATTAATATCATCCCAAATTATGGATTCGAAGAGATGTTGAACTGATTGATTTATAGTCAGCCAAAAATGCCAAATGTTTTTCAATCAGCCTCATCACCTTCAAAGATTTGAACATAGGAACACCCAGGTCTCTGTTCCTGTATCCTCTTTAAAATTATACTTGATAATATATGCATTTTTATTCTAAAATACTTCACTTTCTATTTCTCATACTTCATTTGCCATGTGTTTGCCCAGTTCACCAGTCTGTGGCTCTCTGGAGTCTATTTCTATTCTCCTTTCTATTTATTACATTCCCAAGTCTTGCATCATCTGTAAACATTGAAATTACATCCCACAACCAGGTACAGGCCATTAATCTAAGGTAAATAGCAAGCATCCGAGTACTGACCCCCTGGAAGACACCAATTAATTCCTTTCTCCAGTCCAATTAATTATCTTTCACCAATACTTTCTGCTTTCTGTCCTTTAACTATTCCCCACACTGTAATTGCATCTTTAAATCCACAGGCTTCAGTTTTATTAATATTTATGTTACCATGGCACTTTATCAAACATCTTTTAAAACTCTACATGCAAATCAGACACGCTACCTTCGTCAGTCCTCCGTGTTATTTACTCAAAAAAACTCAAATCAAGTTGGTCAGGCACATTATGCCTTAAACAAATCTATAATGGCTTCCTTTTATTAACCCATGGTTCTCCAAATGGCAATAAGATTTTTAACTGTCCTCCTTGTGCTTTATTATCCAGATTAATTAATATTTTAATAGGCCATGTTTCTGTTCTTTGGCAGTGTTGGCATGGAACAGTACCATTTTGGAGAACGAGAAGAATATATATTTTCAGTGCAGGTGAACTATAACAAAGATTTAGTTCTTTTTTATTATTCCATATGTGCCACATTTAAATGTGAAGTAAATGGGTGGCACGGTGGCTCAGTGGTTAGCACCGCTGCCTCACAGCACCAGGGACCCGGGTTCGATTCCACCCTCGGACAACTGACTGTGTGGAGTTTGCACATTCTCCCCATCTCTGTGTGGGTTTCCTCCCACAATCCAAAGATGTGCAAGTTGGGTGAATTGGCCATGCTAAATTGCCCGTAGTGTTAGGTGCATTTGGCAAAGGTAAATATAGCGTCGGGGTGAGTTACTCTTCAGAGGGTCGATGTGGACTTGTTGGGCCGAAGGGCCTGTTTCCATACTGGAGGGAATCTAATCTAATCTAATCTAAATTGTTCATGTGAAAGTATTCGGCCTGGAGCTTGGTGACCACTGGTGTTCCGCAGGAATCGGTTGTGGGACCTCTGCTCTGTGTGATTTTTATAAATGACTTGAATGAGGAAGTGCAAGGGTGGGTTAGTAAGTTTGCCAATGACACAAAGGTTGGTGGAATGGTGGATAGTGTGAAGGTCTGTTGTAGGATGCCATGGTACAATGAAAGGAGGCAGAACTGGGCTGATAAGTGGCAGATGGTGTTCAACCTGGAAAAGTGTGAAGTGATTAATTTTGCAAAGTCAAATTTGAGTACAGAATACAGGGTTAAAGGCAGGATTCTTGGCAATGTAGAGAAACAGAGGGATCTTGGGGTCCATGTCCATGGATCCCTCAAAGTCGCCACCCAAGTTGATAGAGTTGTTAAGGAGGTATATGGTGTGTTAGCTTTCATTAGCAGGGGAACTGAGTTTAAGAGCCACAGGTTGTGCTGCAGCTCTATAGAGTCCTGGTTAGATGACACTTGGAATACTGTGTTCAATTCTGGTTGCCTCATTATAGGAAGGATGTGGAAGCTTTAGAGAGGGTGCAGAGTGGATTTGCCAAAATGCTGCCTAGATTGGACGGCATGTCTTATGAAGAAAGGTTGAAGGCTTTTCTCATTGCAGTGAAGAAGGATGAGAGGTGACTTGATACAGGTGCACAAGAGGACAAGAGGCATTGATAGAGTGGATAGACAGATTTATTCCCAGGGCAAGAAATGGCTATCACGAGGGGGCATAATTTTATGATGATTGGAGGAAGGTTTAAGGGAGATGTCAGAGGTAGGTTCATTACTCAGGGAGGGGTGGGTGCATAGAATGCATTGCCAGCGGTGGTAGTAAAATCAGATACATTAGGGACAGTTAAGCGACTCTTGGATAGGCACATGGAAGACAGTACAATGAAGGGTATATGCAGGTTAGTTTGATTTTAGAGTGGGATAAAAGGACGACAATATCGAGGGCCAAAGGGCCTTACTATGCTGTACTAGTCTATGTTCTAAATGGCTTAATTTAGTGAAATAAAAATGATTTGAAAATAATTTTTGAACGCAGCATTAAATTAAATACATAATTCTGATACTGAACAGACCTGAGCTAGAAGAATATTGATAACTTCTTCTTCATTTTCATTCATTTCTTCTTTAGAAACATCCTCCTTGGAAAGGCTTGCAATTTCCTGGGCAATCTTAGTTTCACATTCCTGAAAGACAAAGTCAATGATATGCAGTGGGTTTAGATTCTGGTAAGTCATGACATTCTCTTGCTTATTTGATTCTCAAAGGTACTCTTCAATTACAAGCATTTAACCCTTTCAAGCAAATGAGAGATCATTGCCCATTTATTCAAAACAAATTACCGTTCAATTCAATAACGGGAGAAGACAGAGTAAGAACTTTTGCATTCAGAATGCAACTTGGACAAAAGCATCAAAATCTAACAGGGAAACACATTTATGCACCTAAGTGGAAAGCACTCATTTAAACTTCCAGACTCACCCTCCAACATTCACAGATAAACAACCAGCAAAACAGACGGGAGACAGTGGCTAAACTACAAGAAACATTCAATTTAAGCCTATACCTTCAGTCTTGCTGAACTTTTTTTTTTAAACATTCATTCACAGGATGTGGCATTGCTGACTGGGCCAATATTTATTGTCCTAGAGAAGGTGGCAGTGAGCTGCCTTCTTGACCTGTTGAGGTCCATGTGCTGTAGGGACACCTACGGTGCTGTTAGAAGTGTATTTTGACACAGTAACAGCTAAGGAATGGAGACTGTACCTCTAAATCAGGATGGCAAGTAGCTTAGAGGGGAACATGCAGGTGATGGGACTCCCTTGTATCTGCTGCCCTTGCTCTTCTAAGTGATAGTGATTGCAGTTTGAAACGTGCTGTTGAAAGGTGAGTAGTTGCATATACTTGAGAAAAACAAACTTTGTTTCGGTTGCTATTTAGTGTCATACAACACCTAATTTCTTTAATCTACATTTGAACCCATCAAGTGGCTGAATAGGTCAAGAAATGATGGTGGAAAATATGAAAAATCTATTCTATTAAGGATATGGTAGCAGCTCTGGGATCTCTTTGGGATAGTGACTGTAAGATGTTTGCAATATTATGGCTTTGGAGGACCAGGGCAGGGAGAGAAATGTTGGTGGAGGAGAAAAGGAAACATTTAAGAAGAATAACCTGTCAAAAGGAAGGATGCAAGAGATAACTGGCAAATTTATAGACAATTGTGGAACATATCTGAGGGATATTTTCCTGGAAGCATTATCTACAGGAGTAATTATAATAAGTAAAAGAATGCTGAGATGAAACCAAAAGAATCGTGGTCTAAATGAGAATTGAAAGCAACAGAATAAGACCAAGCAAAGAGGGCAGATGAAACTTGTAGACAGTATCATAAAAATTTTCAGAAATACTCAAGAAAATACAGGCAAAGGTAGAAATGAGTGCATTAAAAAGAGATTAATGTATAGGAACATTGCAGAATTATTAAATTAATATTCAGCTTTGACAATGAATGTAAAATAAGATAGCAAACATCAAGTAGGGTCTGGAACAATAGAATAAGTAATCTTGAAATTCAAATGAAGAACTAAGTTATGGAGAAAGGGAAAGGAGTTGAGGGGAGGCCCAGAAAGAGTGGGTGCGCCAGAGAGGGGTGGGAGGAGGAGGAAGGCTGGGGATGGGACAAAAGCATATAATTCCTAAATCACATTGCCAAGATTCATTCATATCAGCACCATAATACAAGTGCAAATTTTATTAGAAACCTTAATCTAAACATTCATTGTGTCTTGGAAAAATCAAGCCTGGAAATTTTCAATTTACTGTGACATATTACAACACACGAGCTTCAAAGAAAAAGATGTTCCGCTCAAACTAACCTGCCTTTTTGCTTCACGCAGTTTACGTTTTAGTGCTGTTAAAATTCGCTGCACCTCCCACAGTCTCTCCTCTTTGGATAAGTCTTTGATGCCAGCTTGTAGGTCTCTGTGCAAGCAATTCAACAGAAATTCCTGGAGGAGCAGAATAAAAGCTTAGGAGGATCTTATTCTGGTTCCAGTACCTGCGATAATGTCACATAGAACCAACCTCTAAGAAATGCGAGTACATTACAAAGGGAATAACCATTTTGCCTTCTACCTGATGTGAAGAAAGTCTAAAGGAATAAAAAAAAACTTTACTAGATCAGGCTACCTAAAAATTGATGACTTATTATGCAATGTTTATATCCAATATGATGCAGAACATCAGTACACCAGCAAGACACACCACTAGAAAGTTTTGATTAAATCAGTTAATTTTTAGAAGACATCTTCCTTAAGGATTCACTTCCTTACTCCTTTCCCCAAGCTACCCTTCTCTTGTGAGAATGGATTTCCCTAGGTCTGTGCTTCTTTACTGGAATACAGTAATTGGAGATTTGGCTGGCAGCCCCATTTTGTGCTTTCATACTGGTGTAATGCACCTTGGTTGTGAGCGTTATGGAATAGTTCTGCCTCCATTAACTCAATCTGTATTCGTCTTGCATGCAATCTTTAAAAAGGGAAGTATAACGGAAGAAGTAATATGAAAAGAAACAGAAAAAGAGAATTAAAAATCACTGAACTCACATAAAAATGCACCCCATTATGCTTTTCCAAATTCAAGTGACAAGAAACACTTGCTTAGCACATCCTTAGTACACATAACATTGTCAATGTCAGGAAAGCATAGGCAAATCTGCTTCTTGTTGTAAAACACTGCCTATTATTTCATTGACTCTTTAATATTCTTGTCAGGACTGAATATTGATTAGAAGTGGAAATATTTCAAAGCTGAAAATACTTAAGTCACATTGGAAAATTCACGTGCACTTGTTTTAACTATCAACATCTACAAATTCAGATACTGTCTCGGACACAACCATTTGACGCATCGAGGCCATGACAGCTCTTTACAAGAGCATTTTAACTACTTCGAGTCCAATCCCATTCCTCTGTCCAGAACTCTTTTCCTGTCTTTCATGAACCTTCACTGCTCCCCACCACCACTCAGAAAAGGTGATGATGCAGTTGCCTTTTGAAAATCACAACTGAAAAAATACCCACCATTCTTTCAGGCCAAATAGTACATTTTGCAACTACTTATTGGACTTTATAGTTTCATTTTTAGTTATTCATTCATTGGATGTCATAAACTAATGAGGCCAGTATTTATTGACCCCTAATTTCCCTGGTGAAGGTGTCAGGAGCTGCCTTCTTGAACCCCCTCAGGGCCAACCCACAGTTTTGTAAGGAAGGGAGTGCCAGGATTTTGACTCCAACATTGAAGGAACAGCAATAGTGTTCCAGCTCAGAATGATGTGGAGCTTGGAAGGTAACTTTAGATTGTGGTGTTCCTATGTCTCTGCCAACCTTGCTCTTCTGGAGGTAGAGGTAGCCAAGGGCAACCAAGGACAGATAATAAATACTGCACAGCCAGTGATGCCCACATCCCATAAGTGAACTTTTAAAAAAAATCACTGGATATTGAATAAAATCACCAACTTTTTCCTTAATACAAAAATGCTGAAGCACATTTCAGGAACCTTTACTGTATTGTATCTGCCACGTGCTAAATCAGCACAGGCTTGAATCAAATCTGAGAGCTTTCTGGTTTGTAATGGTCAGTGCAGCAATAACCCATGCATTTATCCACAGATGCACTGAATGGGCTTAAAATCTTTGCTTTACAATATGCCAATTTGTTTTTAAACCAACCAATCAAGTGGGCGGCACAGTGGCACAGTGGTTAGCCCTGCTGCCTCACAGCGCCAGAGACCCGGGTTCAATTCCCGCCTCAGGCAACTGCGTGGAGTTCGCACATTCTCCCTGTGTCTGCGTGGGTTTCCTCCGGGTGCTCCGGTTTCCTCCCACAGTCCAAAAATGTGCAGGTTAGGTGAACTGGCCATGCAAAATTGCCCATAGTGTTAGGTGAAGGGATAAATGTAGGGGAACGGGTCTAGGTGGGTTGCTCTTCGGCAGGTCGGTGTGGACTTGTTGGGCTGAAGGGCCTGTATCCACACTGTAAGTAATCCATCTAATCTATCTATTGTATTTCAGCTGACAGTCTTTCAAACAAAGTGAGATATCCAAGGAAACGGCACAGAGAATTAAGCATGTGTCCAATGCGTAAAATAAAAGAGGAACAGTGATGTAAAATGATCATGCAACTACTGTTTTCTTCAGTTTGGTCTACAAGATACTGTTAGACATACCTGCCGGCGAATTTCCTCCTTAATGCTCTCTTGTGTCTCAGGTAAGGCTGGCATTGTTGCCACATTTGACCAACGAAGAGGCTTTACGACTGGTTTCAGCTCGATTTCTCCAAACAGCTCTTTAACATGAGTGAAAAACAGGTATAACACACGATTGCTGATCTACAAAAGAAAGGACAAGAATTAGTACATGTTCAAAACATACCTGAGATCAGATGAACACTCAAATTTGGGCCAAACATTGCCTAACATGCCCCTGGTGAAGGTGCAGTCTCACAGTTGCCTTATATTTCCATAAACACTAGAAATCCTCAGTAAAAGCAAAATACTGCAGATACTAGAAAGCTGGAAAAAACCCATTAAAAAATGCTGGAGAAACTCAGCAGCACGTATGAAGAGAGAAATAGAGTTAACATTTTAAGCACGTACGAAGAGAGAAATAGAGTTAACATTTTAAGTCCAATTATATTTCTTTGAAACTTTGATTTTCTGCAGCATTTTCTACTTTTTTTTTCCAGAAATCCTCAGTACCCAATTCTGACACCAGTGCTCAGAAGGAAAACATCCAAATTTACAGCTCCAGACCATAATGACAGACTTTATAAAAAATCTTAAAGTAAGGGAACACTTAGGAAGCAACGATCATAATATGGTAGAGTTCAGTCTGCAGTTTGAAAGAGAGAAGGCAAAATCGGATGTAATGGTGTTACAGTTGAATAAAGGTAATTATGAGGGCATGAGAGAGGAACTGACGAAAATAGACTGGAAGCAGAGCCTAGCAGGGAAGACAGTAGAGCAAAAATGGCAGGAGTTTGTGGATAAAATTGAGGACACTGTACAGAGGTTCATCCCCAAGAAGAGAAAGATTATCCGGGGAGGGATTAGACAGCCATGGCTGACAAAGGAAGGCAGGAAATCTATCAAAGAAAAAGAGAGATCCTATAAAGTGGCCAAGAGCAGTGGGAAATCAGAAGACTGGGAAGGCTACAAAAACAAACAGAGGATAACAAAGAGAGAAATAAGGAAGGAGAGGATCAAATATGAAGGTAGGCTAGCCAGTAATATTAGAAATGATAGTAAAAGTTTCTTTCAATACATAAGAAACAAACGACAGGCAAAGGTAGACATTGGGCCACTTCAAACTGATGCTGGAAGCCTAGTGATGGGAGATAAGGAAATAGCAGCAGAACTTAGTAAGTGCTTTGCGTCAGTCTTCACAGTGGAAAACATGAGTAATATCCCAACAATTAAAGGGAGTCAGGGGGCTGAGTTGAGTATGATTGCCATTACAAAAGAGAAAGTGCTAGAAAAGCTAAAAGGTCTTAAAATTGATAAATCTCCTGGCCCCGATGGGCTACATCCTAGAGTTCTGAGGGAGGTGGCTGAGGAAATAGCGGAGGCGTTGGTTGAGATCTTTCAAAAGTCACTGGAGTCAGGGAAAGTCCCAGATGATTGTAAGATCGCTGTTGTAACCCCCTTGTTCAAGAAAAGATCAAGACAAAAGATGGAAAATTATAGGCCAATTAGCCTAACCTCAGTTGTTGGTAAAATTCATTTAGGATGAGGTTTCTAAATTCTTGGAAGAGCAGGGTCGGATTAGAACAAGTCAACATGGATTTAGTAAGGGGAGGTCGTGGCTGACAAACCTGTTGGAGTTCTTTGAAGAGGTGACAAGTAGGTTAGACTGGGGAAACCCAGTGGATGTGGTCTACTTAGACTTCCAAAAAGCCTTTGATAAGGTGCCACACGGGAGGCTGCTGAGCAAGGTGAGGGCCCATGGTGTTCGAGGTGATACACTGGTATGGATTGAGGATTGGCTGTCTGACAGAAGGCAGAGAGTTGGGATAAAAGGTTCTTTCTCGGGTTGGCAGCCGGTGACAAGCGGTGTCCCGCAGGGTTCAGTGTTGGGGCCGCAGCTGTTCACATTATATATTAATGATCTTGATGAAGGGACTGGGGGCATTCTAGCGAAGTTTGCCGATGATACAAAGTTGGATGGACAGGCAGGTAGTACTGAGGAAGTGGGGAGGCTGCAGAAGGATCTAGACAGTTTGGAAGAGTGGTCCAGGAAATGGCTGATGGAATTCAATGTGAGCAAATGCGAGGTCTTGCACTTTGGAAAAAAGAATACAAGCATGGACTACTTTCTAAACGGTGAAAAAAATTCGTAAAGCCAAAGTAAAAAGGGATCTGGAAGTGCTAGTTGAGGATTCTCTAAAGGTAAACATGCAGGTTGAGTCTGTGATTAAGAAAGTGAATGCAATGTTGTCAATTATCTCAAGAGGGTTGGAATATAAAAGCACCGTTGTGCTACTGAGACTTTATAAAGCTCTGGTTAGGCCCCATTTGGAGTACTGTGTCCAGTTTTGGTCCCCACACCTCAGGAAGGACATACTGGCACTGGAGCGTGTCCAGCGGAGATTCACACGGATGATCCCTGGAATGGTAGGTCTAACATATGAGGAACGGCTGAGGATCCTGGGATTGTATTCATTAGAATTTAGAAGATTAAGGGGAGATCTAATAGAAACTTACAAGATAATACATGGCTTGGAGAGGGTGGACGCTAGGAAATTGTTTCCGTTAGGCGAGGAGACTAGGACCCGTGGACACAGCCTTAGAAGTAGAGGGGGTAAATTCAGAACAGAAATGCGGAGACATTTCTTCAGCCAGAGAGTGGTGGGCCTGTGGAATTCATTGCCGCAGAGTGCAGTGGAGGCTGGGACTCTAAATGTCTTCAAGGCAGAAATTGATAAATTCTTGATGTCACAAGGAATTAAGGGCTACGGGGAGAATGCGGGTCAGTGGAGTTGAAATGCCCATCAGCCATGATAAAATGGCGGAGTGGACTCGATGGGCCGAATGGCCTTACTTCCGCTCCTATGTCTTATGGTCTTATCTCGTACATTACATTATGGTATTATTTAAAATGGAAAAACACCAAGGTATTGTGCATGTCAGTAATTATTCTCATACCTTATTCTGAAGCAGTTTTGCTTCAAATGAGTACTGTCTTCTATGAGCAGGTGAGGTGGATTGGCCATACTAAATTGCCCTTAGTGCAGGTGAGGTGGATTGGCCATGGGAGATGGAGGGTAACAGGGATATGGTGGGGGTGGGGGCAGGATGGGTTCTGGGTGAGATGTTCTGGGTGAGGGTCAATGTGGACTTGACGGACTGAATGGCCTGCTTTCACATTGTAGGGATTCCATGATTCTATAAATTACATAAGTCTTATATTCAAAACAGAGGACATTGTCCATTATCAAGATATGCATTGTTCTACCAAGGTATGCCAAGGATATGTTGAACATATGCATCATCTGTCAGGAGAAACTCTGTACTGGCATCACAGGATTGAATCCACCCTAAAATGCTGCAAACTGTGGCAAGGTGCCAAACCTGGGTCAGTTCTCTCCATAGTCCTTCAGAAAACTAAACAGCATCGTGCAAACTTAAAGGGTACCTCAACTCATTCAAAAATCTCAATTTATGATCAGAAAACATTAGGACGTATCCAGCAGGTCTTGCAGCACCTGCGGATACAGAAACAGAATTATTGTTTTAGGTATTTATCATTTCATCAAAAATGCTTAAGATATTTTTGGAACTTTCTGCTTTTGATGCAGATTTCCAGCAACTGTAGTACAGTAGTTTGCTTTTACATGTCAACAGACAGACTTGTGACATCCTCGTGCGCTATGATTTATATCTTTGTAAATGGAATGTGGATGTTGTTGGCAATGCTCCTTGAAAAGGTAGAGGTGATCAACTTTCCTAAATTGCCAGAGTGTATTGTAGTGTAGTATGAAATCTATCAGTAATTAGTGTTTTGGTAAATCTGGGCCCTGCAGTTAATCCTTTGAATTACAGGCATTTATCTACTCCAAGAATTGGTATTTCTAGAGTGAGGGGGAGAGGAGAGAAGAGAAAAAAAAGATTGTGCCAGCATTGTTAAAATCTGCTCCAATTGTGACCCAGCACAAACACCCTCACATTATTAGAAGCTTAGACTGTGCCCTATTTCAGCCAGCAAGGTTGACTTTTAGTTAAATTATGGTATCGATATATTACAAACAAATGTCATTCACAGGTTTTCTTGCTTCTCTCCCATCAACCACCACCCCAGAAAAAAGAAATCTGGCTATGCTACCAATCACTTTTATGTCGATCAGTAGGATTTGGCTTAGCAATGTGAAACAAGTGGCTCTCATTTTTTCAGATGGTTTAGACCATCATTTGTCCATTACTTATGCCTTGCACCAATGTCCTTTTATAAATCTAATCTCTCCTGGACTTCACCCTGGTATAGACCTCTTTTCTTGCCTCTGTACCTGGTTGAGAACAGTCAGATCACTAATTATCTCCCACTATAAAATAGTTATTGACCAGAAACCGTTTCTCTCCATAGATTTTGTCTGACTTGAGCATTTCCAGTATTTTCTAAATTCCTTTCGAACTTCCCACATCTGAAAAATTATGCTTTTATAAATCAAGATCATCCCATAACACAATATAGAACAGAATTTGAAGAGGATGTGGGATAATAATGGGCTATGTAATATCATAGATAATAGCTGGGATAGATAGAACTGGGAAGAACAACGTCTCTGACCTCAAGGATGTTTGACAGGATGTTTGACAGACAGAAGTAGGTAAGGAACATAAACTGATTGATGCTAAACACAGTCAAAACTCCCCTGAATTTTGACTTTGCCTCATTTACTCCAACATTACTCAACCAACAATTCATAGTGCATAAATACCCACTTCCTCAAATCTCTTGCCTTACCTTCACCTCACACTAAGTGCAAAAACCTCAGAATTCTCTTTGTGGAAGTAATGAGTGCAGTTATCTCTAACATTGATTCCCTTTCTTTCCCTGCCACTCCTGCTCTCTCCACATCCCACCTAGTTCAGCTCTGACTGTCCTCTATAATTTCTTTGCTATGAAACTTAACCCGAACTCTATGGAGGACAGTATTGTTCTCTGAATCCCATGAACAAGACAGGAAGGAATAATACACCACGATCTTTCACAGGAATATAAATCATGACACTAATTTCAGTCCGGTGAGCACAGTAAAAGACAAAATTTTTAAAATTCAGGATAGCTTTGAGTGTGTTTGGCAGCAATCTACATTTGCCACTTACTTCTGCATGGCAAACTTCCTCTTCCTCTTGAGGTCAAAGACATTATGCTCCTTGCTCTGTCCCTATTTCACAATTGGAATCCTCCCAATTTGGTTTCTCTCCTGTGGACAAAACCTAAACTGGTATTTACATTAGTTGTGTCTATTATTATCTATGATATTACTATCGTGCATTATTATTTCACACTTCTCAAACTCTTTGCAACATTGTGTGGGATGGGATGACACCATTCTTCTTCAACAACTTTCCATTGTTCAATCTACACACACTGACCAACTGGCTCCAACCTTATCTTGCCCTACACATCCATAATTAGTTTCTTACATCACCCCCAAAGAGAGCTTTCAAGACTCTGTCAGTGACCTTTGGTTCCGTTTCAGCATGCTGCACCAAAAGATCACCGTCCACAGGAACAGGGCTAGCTTCCAAACTTACACAGGAAACGTATGGCGAGCAAACAGAACATTAAGTACCTTGCTCGTTGACAATTAACTCCTGGCACTTTTTGAAAGTTAATTTACAGGATGGCTATGCTGATATTTGTGGTCCATTCCTAAATGCCCGTGAGAAGGTGGTGGTGAGCCACTTTCCTGATCCACTGCAGCTCATGGAATGTAGGTGAACCAATACAGCCAGTTGGGGAGTTCCAGGATTGTGACACAGTGACAGTGAGGCAACAGCGATATGGTTCTGCTGTCAGAGTGGTGCACACTTTGGTGGGAGCTTGTGGTGACATTTGTATATATTTGCTGCCCTCATCCTTTCAGGTGATAGAGGTTATAGGTTTGGAAGGTGCAGTCAAAGATATCTTGAACTGCTGCATTGCATTCCATTACCTTTCTCAATGTCATAAACTTCTGCTTAATTTCTATCAAGCCTTTTATAAATCACATCTTGTTGCAACTGAACATCAGAAACAATAAAGCTATCACCTTCGATCCTTCCACGAAATCTACAGGAAGCCATTGGGTATCCTTTTACTTTAACGTCCTTCTTCCTGAGCATTCCTCCTTCACGAACCCAGACATTGTATTTTTGCCATATCCCACCACATACTAAATCCAATTTGTTCAATACCCACATTCACCAGCCCATTGACATACACTCTCTCAGTTAAATTACATTTAAGCTTGGCTCCAAATTTTCTTACTCTATTCCTCCAAACTATGCTAATTACAAACATAAAAAACCAAGACAAAGCCACTGAGAATACCTGTTGGAAACCTTAACCCCAGGAAGGAAACTCACTAGCTAGCCATTAAACAACCACAAGTATGAAGCATCACTTGGCAGATAGCAGACTGGCGAACTCATGAGAGAAAGTGAGGACTGCAGATGCTGGAGATCGGAGTGGAAAATTGTGGTGCTGGTAAAGCACAGCAGGTCACGCAGCATGAGAGGAGCAGGAAAGTCCATGTTTCGGGCATAACGCCTTCATCAGGAATGTGAAAGGCTTATGCCCGAAACATCGACTCTCCTGCTCCTCGGATGCTGCCTGACTGCTGTGCTTTTCCAGTGCCAAAATTTGAGGGGAACTCATGAGTTGCTAAAGGTAAACATTGAAGCATTTTACGACAACCTTCAGCTAGAAGTGCCAAGTAGATGATCTATCTTTATTTATTTCCCTCCCTAATCACCCTTGAGAAGGTGGTGGTAGCCCCACAATACTGTTGGGGAGGGAGTTCCAGGACTTTGACCCAACGATTCTGAAAGGAGAGCTATATATTTCCAAGTCAGGATGGTGTGTGACTTGCATAGACACCTGCAGGTCCTATGTGTTCTCACGTGTCTGCTGCTGTTGTTACAATCACCATCTTCTTCGTTTGTGTGAAGTATGAGTTCCTCTTCCTTAGGTTTTCAGCATCAATCTTCAGCCAATTCAATTCACTCTCCAGAATATTGAGGAACAGTTGAAGGCAATGGATACTGGGAAAGCCCTGACAACACTTCAGTAATAGTGCTGAAGACCTGTGCTCCAGAACTTGCCACACCCCTAGCCAGGTTGTTCCAGTACAGCACTGGCAAATAACTGACATGTGAAAAATGATTCAGTTATGTCCTGCACACTAAAAGCAACATAGACCCAATTCTAAAGTGATGGAAGGGTTCATTAACAGCACTATCAAGCAGAACTTGGAATCATAAAATCCCTACACTGTGGAAACAGGCCATTAGGCCGAACAAATCCCACTCAGACCCACGTACCTACCCTATTATTTTACATTACCCCTGACTAACGCATCTAACCTACATCCCTGAACACTATGGGCAATTCACCTAACTTGCACATCTTTGGACTGTGGGAGAAAACCGGCGCAGACATGGTGAGAATGTGCAAACTCCACACAGACAGTCACCCGAGGCTGGAATCGAACCCAGGTCCCTGGCGCTGTGAGGCAGCAGTGCTAATCAACTACTTACTGAATAACCTGCACAATGACACCCCTGTTTTGGTTCTGCCAGGACTACTCAGCTCCTGACATCATCACAGCTTTGGTTCAAACATGGACAAAAGAGCTAACTCCAGTGAGAAAATGATAGCAACTGTCCTTGATATCATTTGACTGAGTTTGGTATCAAAGAGCCTGAACAAAACTAGTCAGTAAGAATCAGAGGAGTTCCCTGCCCTAGTTGAACTCATACCTCACACAAATGAAGACGATGGTGATTGTGGCAAAAACAGCAGACACATGGGATCTGCAGGTTTCTATGCAAGTCACTCACCATCCTGACTTGGAAATATATCGCTCTCCTTTCAGAGTCACTGGGTCAAAATCCTGGAACTCCCTCCTCAACAGCATTGTGGGGCTACCACCACTTTCTCAAGGGTGATTCGGGAGGGAAATAAACACTGGCCCAACATTAATAAAAAGCAGAACTCATCAGCAAGTGGATAAGATTAGATTAGATTACTTACAGTGTGGAAACAGGCCCTTCGGCCCAACGAGTCCACACCGCCCCGCCGAAGCGCAACCCACCCATACCCCTACATCTACCCCTTACCTAACACTACAGGCAATTAAGCATGGCCAATTCACCTGACTTGCACATCTTTGGAGTGTGGGAGGAAACCGGAGCACCCGAAGGAAACCCACGCAGACACGGGGAGAATGTGCAAACTCCACACAGAGAGTCGCCTGAGGCGGGAATTGAACCCGGGTCTCTGGCGCTGTGAGGCAGCAGTGCTAACCACTGTGCCACCATGCCGCCCCAAATAAATACCATCATCCACCTGAAATCAATAAGATCAATTAATTAAAAGTAGGAAGTAAACAAGTATAAAACAAATATAAAATTTGTAACTGCCTCAAGGAAAGATGCTGATTGGTGGTCCTGCTGCATGGGTTGATGCCCCAGGGCACATGCCACATATTTTACTACCGTACTGGATTGAGTGGCTCACTAAACCGCTTGCTGCCTGAGGAAGGGAATCCTGATTGATCAGAAAAGGAGAAAACACAAAGCTGAGATAGGAGAGGGAACACCTTTTTTGACTCATCATATTCTGTTACAATTTTAATAACTGTCTGCATCTAATAGTGCTTCCTTTAGTACCTGAACAGTAGGGCTAAGAACAATGGAAATATTCTGGATGTTCATTTTTGTTTCACTTTCTTTCTCGATGATGTGGTCCATATGGATGATAAGCCAAGAAAAGAGGAGGTAATTGAATACAGGAAGTTCCTTTAATAGGCGCCGGCACTCCTGAACTTTTTCACCATCCGTGCCTTTTCCACATGCATCCTCAAACCGCACGATGAGCTCCTTGGTAAGAACATTTTCAGGCAGCTCACGGAGGTATTGTTTCAATAGGCTGGCCACCGTGTTTGCATCATAATCCTCCAGATTCGGAGACTCTTCACGATCATACACCGCTTTCAGTTCATCAACTTTTGATTTGGTACCTGTGAGTGATAGCAAAGATAAAGAATGTTAACACAGGTATTTCACTTTAAAAAAAAACTTCATGAACTGGAAAAATGAGCCACCTAATAAAAAAAAAACTAACTAATTTGTCAACAAAGTTACAATATAGATAATGTGCTAAGTGACAATGAATACTGATATAAAAAGCTTCTTGATGGCTCTATGGCCTGATAGACTGGAGCACTGTCCTTCACCTCAGACAAGTTCAAATCCAGTCCAGGCTGAGGAATGTCTGTTAAAAGGTTTCAAGGGACAGAACTGTTGAGAATTATCAACCCAGATCTCAGAAGGTGGTAATTCTGCTTGTACATCTACCTTTTGTTAAAAAAGGCAAGACTTATCGATTGGTTAAATAAAGCTCACGATAATACCAACTGTAGGAAGAAACCAGAGTCAACGATTTGAGTGTAGTGACCCTTGTTCAGATTCGTTAGCAGCTAGGAAAACATTGCATTTATACTGGAGGTAAGGTAGAGGGAACGGGTGCAGAGTGTGAGAGATGGCGCCCAGGGAGTTAAGAGAAGACAGACAGGGAGAAGAGACAGACAGAGAGAGATAAAAGGGGCAGATAAACAAGGAGCATATGGAAAACACCTATATAATGTGAAATCAGGCCCATGGGTAGGTGAGAACATGTCACTATGCTAAAAGCAACCCATGTCATAACAGGAACGAGTGTGGGGTGGGCATGGAAGGATGGAATCAGGCTCTAAAGTCATTGAGTCCGAGTGGCTGCAGGGTGCCCAAGCAGAAAATGAGACGTTGTTCTTCCAGCTCATGCTGAGGCTCACTGGAAAACTGCAGCAGGCCTATGGCAGAAATATCAGTGTGGGAACAGGGTAAGGTGTTCAAGTGGCAGGCAACTGGAAGCTTGGGGATATTTTTGTAGCTAGAACATAGATGCTCTGCGAAGCAGTCACCCAGTCTGTGTTTTGTCTTCCCAAGGTGGAGCATAGCACAATGTAAGCGGTGAATAGGCTAGATGTTGTGAAGTACATGTAAATCACTGTTTCACCTGAAAGACATGTCTGGGACTTTGGATAGTGAAGGAGGAGGTAAACAGGCAGGTGTTAAGCCTTCTGCGATTGCATGGGATAGTGTGAGGAGATGTTGAGAATGGAGGATGTCATTGACATACCAAAGAAAGAATTGTGGGGAGGGAACTGAATAGGATTGGATCAAGGAATGTCCCACAAACAGACAAGCATAACTGGAGCCCACGTGGGTACCAATGGCCACACCTTTGACCTACAGAAAGTGAGAGGAATTAGACAAGAAGTTGTACAAAGTTTGGACAAGTTTGGTCATACTGAGAAGGGTGTGGTGGATGTGGATGGTTCAGGCCTTTTTCCAGGAAGAAGCAGAGAGCTCTGAGACCAGAGAGTAAAATGGGATTGCACATCCATGGTGAAGAGAAGTGCCAGAAGTCTGCAAACCAGAAATTCTGAGATAATTCTGACATAAAAGGTCAGAAGAATCACAAATGTAAGTGGGAAAAGACCTAGAAGGGAGAAAAAGAAAACATAAGAGTTGAAGTCAGAAGAAATAGGTTATGTGGGGCAAGAACAGGCAGAAACAAGAGATCTGTCTAGGTGGTCCTGTTTGTGGATTTTGGTGAGAAGGTAGAAGTGGACTGTACGGGTTTAGGGGACTATGAACTGCGAGGCTGTCGTGGGGAGATGCCCAGATGAAAGGAGTTCTTGTCAGCAGTGGATACAATGGCCTGATGGTCAATAGTGGGATTATGTTAGGGGGGAGATTGGAGGAGGGGATTGAGATCTGGCACTCAGCCTCAGCAACATAGAGGATAGTAAGCCAGACAACAGGTCAGCAGGCTTAATGATAGTCAGGATTGGATCGGCAAGCATGGAGTGCAGTCAGTTCAGGGGAGACAGGTTTGAATGGGTAAGGGAGAATGAGAAACTCAGGTGATCAATGTTGCTTTAGTCACCCATTCTCAACAACTCCTAGGCGTATTATCACATTATTTTGGTCGAGTTCAGTACAGGTCACCCGTTCTCTTCTACTCTTAGCTCTTATTATCAATCAACCAGCTTCTCATCTGTCCAGGCCTGCAATCCATATTCTTCTTTTTAACCTACCCCTATCTCCACCCATCTACTCACTCACACTTTACCATTAAGTAAATAAGTCCTACCCTGATTTACCCTAACAAAATGTAGTACCTCACATTTATCTAGATTAAAATCCATCTGCCACTCCTCATCCCATCAGATCACATCTTTGGGCTGTGGGAGGAAACCAGAGCACCTGAAGGAAACCCATGCAGACACAGGGAGAATGTGCAAACTGCACACAGTCACCAAATGCTGGAATTAAACTAGAGTTCCTGGTGCTGAGGGGCAACAGTACTAACCACTCCGCCACCACATTGTGCCAACAGCATAAATATAATTTTTTCCTGGTTGCTAACAGTTTGGGTGAAGAGTCACCGACTCAAAATGCTAACTTAGCTTTCTTCCCACAGATTCTGCCAGAGCAGCCAAGTTCCACCAGCAATTTCTATTTTTGTTTCAGATTTTAAGCATTCACAGTTGTTTTTTTCATTACACTGCTAAGTGCACCTATTCTAGAAAACCTTCTCACTACATGCTTTTGTGTGTCCTTTAAAAGATGTACATGTTCTCCTTCCTAGAAGGCTAAGTAACAGATGCTAGATTCATCAAGTACAAATCTAAACTGTTTGCATAAAAATCAAAAGAATCCCATTGCTCAGTAAAACATTTAAAAAATCAGTTATATTATAAAGTCCACTACAATGTCAAGTTTATATTCTTTCTGGCTATCTTTACACAACAGGCAGCTGCAGTACTAACTGAACTTGGATATTTTTCTACCCAGTACCAGGTGCTAATGGAATGTCAATAAATTTAATTTAGCTAAAAATAGGAGTAATAAGTCAGAAAACAACACAACAGAGCATGCCTCAAAATATTGCAATCAGACAGATCTTAAAATTTTACCTCTAATAACGCTTTCATCTTTGAGATCGATGAATGTATTCCTTCTTAATCAAGCATTAGTCTCTTTATCCAGGTCTGGTAATACCAGATATTGGCAGAGACACACAAAAATCTAGATTTGAACCTAGGACTGTGCTATAGCTTGCCAAAATCTCACACTACAACCCAAGATGGCATCTTTTAATTAGACATTGCTCTTTGCTCATAAATCCCCCTTCCAGAAGTCTTTTTGCTTTCTATTATATGGTAACATGAATACTAATCAGGTACACCTAAAGGTAACATGAACCAAACTTAAGACTTGTGTTTCTTAATGGCAACTTGTGCCATGTGTTTCTTAATGGCAACTATAAATGGGAAGTAAATGCCTATAACTCATAAATGAGTTTTTAAAATACCATATGCCCCCAAATCCAGTCTCAATTTGAATGTAATGAATGAGTTGTGTTGAATTAATTGGACACATACTAGATAGAAATAAATTGAAGTTTTACCAATAAATTAGATTTGTCTTGGGCAGCTGATGGTCTCCCTCTACTTCAATCAATTCGTTTGAAGATTGAATCGTGACTGTACAGTACAGGCCAACAATAAAATAATCAGTTCTACCTCATAGTTGATGCAGAATAGGATGTTAGAAATGAATAGCAGGTTACTTAGCATCTGCAAGATCGCCCATAGATGCTGAATTAAGTGTGGATTTAACTGTTAATTTTAAAACATAGCATATTATCAGGATGTAAATCTTCACCTTATTTAATAAACAAACACCATTACTCTGCTAACACTGCCCAGTCCTCCTTTTTCAAAGGTTTTTGGGATTGCTAACATTTCCATTTTCTCTCAGGCAATTAAATGTTTCAAAGAAAGTCTGAACACTCCACAAACAAGCCGAAACTGTACCTGATACCCTGTAAATGCCTTCACACTTCATGCCATAATTCTCAATGTAGTCAATGCACTCTCGAAAAACTGCAGGTAGCTGGATCCCATCATATAGCATAGTCCTCTCAGCTGCCTCAGCCAAAGGAACACCAAAGACTGGCCTTAGTGTGGTATTCGTATCGACCGGAACTGCTTCCTGCTCAGGAACAGGCTTTTTCTTTTTCTTTTTCTCTTTCCACTGTTTAACGACATCTGCTGCTGTAATATCTTTGGACTTTTTTTCCTTATGTTTTTCCTCTTTGTGTTTTTCCTCCTTATGCTTTTCTTCCTTTGGCTTCTCTTTGATCTTGAAGTCTTTTTCTTTCTTCTTGGAGAAACTCGGCTTTTTGAAGACATGGATACCCTTTGGCCGTTTCATCTTTGATGGGCTCTCTGCATCGTCACCTGAGCTGTCCTCTTGGAAGGCTGCATACCCCTCAGCTACAAGAAAAAGAACATTAATCCAGATGTTGGTTTTACCAACTGCAAACCCCCTGCCCCGCCAAAAGCCCCTCTGTCCAAACAATTTAATATGCTTCTTTGCAACACCATCAGACTATTTGTAGCATATGCATGCATCACTCTTAACATAAGAGCCTCAAGATGAGCATGAGTTGGCTATTTGGACTCTGCAAAGCAACAGTATCAGCCAATAATGATCCTGTTATCAGGAATTTACGTCCACTAATAGTGACAGGACAGGATTTAAAATTCGATATAAATGTCAAATACATAGGGATCATCAAGCTTTCTAAGATATGCTTTGTCCAAGACTTAATGCTGATTTGTCTGAAAAACAAAGTGTGTTTTGCTAGCCAGTCTGCTACTCCCATTTCAAGAGAGCTAATGATGCCAGTACAAAATAGACCCACACTGTATAGGCTACATAAGCCCTACTGCCATCAACAGGTAACTGGCCTTCTCAACCTCCAATACAGAAGGAAGAGACACGGGATTAAAAAGTGACAAAAACAAAACAATTGTAAGAACAAACACAGGGAATAAGACAGGAATATTGCCTGCAGAATAAAAAACAAAGTGTTCAATGAGTCTTCTTCAGAACTGACACAAAACATGAACTCTTTCTTTCTCCACAAATGCTGCTGGACTTGCTGAGTTTCGCTACCATGTTCTGTGTATTTCAGATTTCCAACAGTATTTTGTTTTTAATCAAATATTCCCAGGTCTGGTAGTGCACAGTCAGATATAGAAGAAATTCTCTCCATCACACCTCAACATAAGTGTGCACTTCCTATAGGGGGTATCAATGCAAATTAGATCCCATTTCCCACACCAGCCCCATACTAAATTAGGGACAGTATGCCCATGTTGCTAGGCCTTATATGTAAGCCCTTTTGGAACTGGATTCAAACTGGTCAAATATCCTTCATACAGTGTTTCAACAGGTCCAGAGGACTTTGGGTGCATCACTTTGAAGATGAAAGCAATTCCACAGTTACAAAAGGCAGATTAACCTGCCACATCACCTTTATGCCACCCAGACTTCACCATCATGGACAGTGACAGTCTTGAGATGATTTCTCTGTAGAGCTGCTACACACACACATTGCATTTAACATGCCATAATCCAGGGAAACATTAACTATTACTTACTTCTCTTTTCTTTCTTTTTAAATTTGCCTTTTTTCTTGGTATGTTCCTTTTCATCATCAGATACTATATCAACAGACTCATGCAGACCTTCGTGAGGAGGCGAAGGCTCACCAGTACGATATAGTCCTGGAAATTTTGTAGGACTAATCTCCTCTGAGCTTGGTGTACGAGCCAGACCACTGCCATGTTCAGCCCTGCGGTGTTCACTAGGACTGCTCGTTGGTGGCAGGAAGCACTCAGTCATTGTTGCTCCTAGGAATGTTTCTCTTTCATTACCTGTCCATAAGACCTGATATTGAAAGAATAGAAGTATTAGAAATCAACAAAATTCTTCTATAACATACAATTAATTACCAAACCTTTCGAGTCAAGATTAGAGTGGTGCTGGAAAAGCACAGCAGGTCAGACAACATCCGAGGAGCAGATGCTGCCTGACCTGCTGTGCTTTTCCAGTACCACTCTAATCTTGACTCTGATCTCCAGCATCTGCAGTCCCCACTTTCACCTACCAAACCTTTAGCCCTTGTTTCCTGCAGGCAGCAAGCAATGATGGCATAACTATCCAGATACTGTAGCTGGATCCACAACAATTGGCTGATCTTTACAAATAAAAGTAATATTAAGCACTAATAGCAAGTCAATGTTGATGCTGTTCTCAGAAATTTGTTGCCGGTATGGTCCTTTTAATAGTAGCAGAAGACATTTAAGATTCTGCTTAAAATGGCGAATACAAGTTTAGAAATATGAAAAGATATACTGAATATCCTTCCCAAGGCTGAATGCTGAATTCTCAAAAACAAAGGAGAGATTTTATTTGAAGGAGGGCTAGTCAGTCTGCTCCTCTCACCATCCAAGTAGAATGGTGGTAGTAAATACAGAGGGAAACTCACATCACTATCATTACACAGAAGAAAGATCATAGAATTACAGAAATTTTATGATACAGGTGGAGGTTGTTTGGCTCGCTGTGTCTGCACCATCTGACGGCCATTATGACAGTGCTTTTTGCCTTCCTTTGCCCCAGATCCTTGCACATGGATTCTCTTGGAATAATTATCCAATGCCTCTTGAATATCTTAATAGAACCTGCCTCTATCACAGTTCCAGACTGTGCATTCCAAACCTAAACCATTTGTTATCTGAGAAAGGTTTTCCTCATATCACATTTGCAAATCACATTAAATCTGTGCATTCTCATTCTTGATTGGGATCAGTTTCTCCCCCATTTATCTCAGGCAGCCTCTCTCAATTTTGAAAATTTCTTCTCAGATCTAATTTTTGCATCTTCTCTCTGATGAGAACAGTCACAATCTCTCCAAACTATCTTCATAACTGAAACTTATTTCTGGAACCATATTTGTAAATTTCTTTAGCAGTGTCATATGCTAAATCCTTCCTATAGTGTGGTGCACAAAATTGTACACAACACTCCAGATGAGGTCAAACAAAGAGTCATGTCCAAATTCAGCATAACCTCCTTGACTACTACTCTACTTCCTATTACTCAACTTTATCCACTTTGGTACTGTCCCTTTTGCTAATGAGCTCTAACATTTCTCACAAGTCTGTTATAGAGTCATAGAGATGTACAGGATGGAAACAGACCCTTCAGTCCAACCTGTCCATGCCAACCAGATATCCCAACCCAATCTAGTCCCACCTGCCAGCACCCGGCCTGTATCTCTCCAAACCCTTCCTATTCATATACCCATCCAGATGCCTTTTAAATGCTGACATTGTACTGTATGCTTTTTGAAAATCCATGCTCAGTAAGTCAATAGCATCGTACTCACTGACCCTTATGTTACCACTTCTAAAACCTCCAGCAAGATAATGAAACATGATTACCCCTTTAGAAATTTAATTCAGAATCTTCCTAATCAACACACCTTTTTCCACGCCAGCACTAATTCTATCATATTCTCCAAGGAGAAGGCACTCATTAAGGCTGATCGGCAGTTAACTGCTGGGCTGTGTTTCAGCAACACCTCAATCACAATCCAATCAGCACTCTCCTCCCATTCAGTATAAATGTGGATTTCCCCTTGAATTCCTATTCATGTGAAATGTCTTGATAAATACAAGGTGAAATCATTGGCTTTTTGTGATCTTTGTAACATTTATTCTCTAGGTTTTTCCTTCTACACTTGACTGCAGTTCTCTGCCATAATTGCCATAATACTATTTTTCTCTTAAGTTTTGTCTTTGCTCTTTGGTGTGCCACATCTTTCTATGATTACTTGCTCAACTATTTAATTTAAAACTTTCTCTCATTCCCTAACAATGCTGTCTGTAAGAACACAGTTCAAATGTAGACCATCCAAGTGATAAAGCAGTCACTTCCCCCTGTACTGGTGCCAGCAGTTTATGAATTGGAATCATCTTATGCCACACCAAGATTTGAGCCACTTATTCTTCTCTCTAATTTTACATACACTATGCCAATTTGTCCAAAGATGACATAATCATCCAGGGATTATGACATTTAGTATTCTACTTTTTAATGTAGTGCCTAGCTTCTCTCTATGCAGGGTCATTTCCCTAATTCTATCTTTGTCTTTCCAAATTAAAACACCATAACCACTGAATCCTCGCACAGACAATTCAAATGTCTCGTGAGCCCTGAACAGATGTCCTGAACCCTGACATTAGAGAGGTATCACAGCCAGCTCCATGTTGCAGAGAACAATGTCAAATCCCCCCTGCTATAATATCCTCTCCTACAACTACACTCTCTTGTTGCTCCAACAAATTGAATGGTTTCATATACCACAGTATCATGGTCAGTTTGCATATCATCCCACTCCAATCCAAATAGACAGAGAACTTCAACCCTACTGGACAATTGCAGAGGCTGGTATTTACCTTCTGGCTCCTCTTACTTGTTTCACTCTGTCTCACTCGATCATCCTTGACCGCTGACCAATCCGAAGACCCTATCCAAAGAGCCAACAAACTCCTGGTCAACCTAGCTGTAGTTGAATGCCAAATTTCACCGAGTTATTTCCAATGAGCTATTGTGCATGTGAGGATGATACAAGACATGAGCATGCAGTACAATACCAGGGTAGTAAATCCAGTTTACCATTTTTTCCAAAAACTATTTCTACAATCTTTTTTAAAGCTAATTTCCTCATAAAATTTCCAATAATATAGCTGAACAGACACAACCCAAGAAAATCTGCAGAGCCCCAAAACATATATCTTGAGTTTCCATTTTTCATATGTCAGTTTAAGAGCCTATATCTTAAACAGAAAGTCAACAAGCCATGAAGAACATCAACAGAGTACAGTCTCGTTCTTCATGGATGTGCAGACATCTATCTTTCAGATGGCACTTCTAGTGATTAGAATGGGAATTTGGTTCATTATTTCATCTTCCAGCAAATTAATAACAAAGCCAATACTGACACTCAAACTCTAACCAAACCAAAAACTTGCAGTTTTATGTCACTTGTACATTAAACTGTACCTTCACTCATTAAACTGTCAGGGAATGCCATTTTGTTTTAATGACAATAAACATAATGGATTAAATTCTAAGTGGCTACACAATCATCTAATTTAATTTGCTCAAAATTCTAGATATCATTCCACGCTACAAAAGTGAATCGCTGCTCACTGTTGGTTAATTATTGATTTATCACGTCATGGTGTCTGCTTTTGCTTCATCCTGAGCCATTTCCCTTGAAGTTTGTTGGTGATGGCTTGCCATCCACCCTCAGAAATAGCACAAGGTTGTGGGCTCCAGGTCTACCTCAGTAAGAACATGAATCAAGCCCAATCATTGATACACTGATTAACATTAGTCAAATCTTGGAAGCTTATGAGGAAGGCAATTTGCTTTATATTGAATTTAAGATGATATTTTAGGCAACTGTCGATTCTCCTGCTCCTTGGATGCTGCCTGACCTGCTACGCTTTTCCAGCAACACATTTTCAGCTCTGATCTCCAGCATCTGCAGTCCTCACTTTCTCCTCTATGTGTTGGTTAAGGCACGTTATTTCACTATATCATTTTGCTAAATAACTTTGTAACTCAAACTGCTGGAAAAAGAACAGTGAGATCATGACTAATGCCTTTGGCTTAAGGAAGCAGGAATAGTAAAGATGATTTTTAAGTGAAAGTTGGACAGATCTATTGTTGGTCTGTCTCAGGAGTAATAAGAGCCTGTTCTGGGCACTGCAACTCATTAACAACATGGCGATCTTGAGAGAGGATGGTATGTGCATTCACCAAGAACTTGTGTTCAGTTATAACCTTTAATGTAGTCTAACATCTCAAGGTGCTTCACATAAATATTCTGGAGTTTTGATACCTAGCCATATAAGGGACTGTTGAGGCAGGTAACAAAAGGTTTGATGAGAAAAGTAGATTTTGAGTGTCTGGAAGGAGAAAAGCAAGACGAGAGAGGAGGAGAGGTTTTAGGAGAGAATTCTATAGCCCAGGACCTTGGGAGGTAAGATCATGAATGTCAAAGGTGAACTGACTGGCCTCTTCAGAACTCAAGTTTCAAACTGAAGGAATACAGACAGCTCAGAAGATTGTAGGGTGAGAGATATAGATGGAAGATGAGAAATATGAAAACAAGTAAGCGAGGAGGACCTTGACCAGAAACCAACATCGATTAGTAGGAACAGAGTTGATTTGTGAACATAACTTGGTGCAAGTTTGCACAAAGGCACCAATGCTTTGGATGGCCTAAAGTTGATGGAAGGTGATGAAGGGCTTTTGCCCGACAAATTGATTTTCCTGCTCCTCTGATGCTGCCTGACCTGCTCTGCTTTCCAGCACTACTCTAGTCTTGACTCTAACTGCCAGCCTCTGCAGTACCCACTTTCACCTTAAGTCGATACTAGATGAACCATGGGAGGTCTCCAGGTATGTGCAAGAATAGACCAAGATAGAAGTAACAAAGGCATCTAGTAGGGTTACAGTCAAGCAATGTCAGAAATGGAAACAGGCAATCTCACTAGTGGACAGATGTAATGATTGGGAGTTCATCACTGAGGGGAAAATTGACAGCAATCCTATTCAGCCTCAAAAGAGTAAAGGATTCACATCAGCACTTCACAAACATTTTCCGAATGTGACCTCATTTTGAAGCTTGAAAATTATAATATTGATGATTTGGACGATACCACTGTGAAATAGGTCAGATCTTAGACCACATCAAGGGTTAATAATATCACTGCAGCCAATTGTTTGATTCTACAGGATGACTATAAATATGCAAGCTAAAAGGGTAAATATTATGAAGAAAGCCCGCAGGCTTAGCTTATGTTCTAGAGTATCAAGGATTTGGAGGTGGTAATAACTGAGATTTTTAAGTTGATGAAAGGAATTGTAAGGGCAGTGCAAATAACTATTTCCTTTGGTATAGGAGTCCAGAGTAAAGGAAATGACCATATGAAAAAAAGCTAAGTTGTTCATGAATGATGCCAAGAAACACTTTTCTTCACAAAGAACCAAAAATCTGCAAATCTTCCTCAAATAAAACTGTTACCAGAAGATCAACAGAATTTCAAAACTGAGATTAATTCCAGGACTGGGGCTGTGACTGATGTAGAACCAAGGTCAAAGATTGGGCCACAGTTCCATGCTGGAACAGGCTTCAGGGGTTGAATGGCCTACTCCAGTTCCCATGTTCATAATTAACTCAAAAGAACTTGCTAACCATTAAAAACAATATTGTTGTTTAATCAACCAATTTCTATTTCTCCCAGTTTGTAATTAATTATTTAAAACTGTATGGTTACATATTATAGCACAGAGACAGGTCCTTCAACCCATCTGTCCTAGTCATCTATCATGTGACTGCTCAGTCTTCTCTTTTCTAAAGAAGCAAGCCCCAGTCTCTCTGCTCTCTCAGCACTCCACTCTCTCAGTGGTATCAGCTGAGATTAAAACATTGTACTCGTGTCTCTAGAGTGAGAGTTGAAATCACGATCTGTTGACTCAAACAACAGTCCTGCCTAGTAAGCCAAAGCTGACATTTTTTTGCATGGAATTACATATAGAAACAGAATAGGAGCAGGAGTATGCCATTTGGCCCTTCCAGGCTCTGCACCATTCATTATGGTCATGACCGATCATCCAGTTCAACAGCCGGTTCCCACTTTCCTCCATATCTTTTGATCCCTTTAGTCCAGAGTTTTACATTCAAAAATAGTTGTTGGGACATCTTGTTGAGGTTGTACAGGACTTTGGTGAAGCCACTTTTGTAGTACTGTGCAGAGTTTTGGTTGCCCTGCTATAGAAATAATATTATTAAATTGGAGAGGGTTCAGAAAAGATTACAAGGATGTTGCAAACACTGGAGGGTTTGAGTTATAAGGAGAGGCTGGATAGGTGGGGACTTTTTTTAAAAAATTGGAGCATATGAGGTTGAGAGATGACCCTATAAGAGACTTATAAAATCATGAGGGGTACAGATAAGGTAAATAGCAAAGCTCTTTTCCCTTGGGTCGGGGAGTGCAAACCTAGAGGGCATATATTTAAGGTGAGAGGAGAAAGATTTTAAAAAGGGAACCAAGGGGCAACGTTTTCACGGGGGGGGGGGGGGTTTCATATGTGGAATGAACTACCAGAGGAAGTTGTAGATTTAGGTACAGTTGCAATATTTACAAGATATTTGAACAGATACCTAATAAGGAAAGGTTTAGAGGGAGATGGGCAAAATGCAGGCATGTGAGAATAGTTTTGTTTGGGAAACTTGGTTGGCATGGAGGAGTTGGACCAAAGGATCTGTTTCCATGCTGTATGATTTTGACTGTATAAGTCCTTGAAATCATTCAATGTTTTAATCTCAACTGCTTCCTGTGGTAACAAATTCCACAAGCTCAGCACACTCAGAGTGAAAACATTTCTCATCTCAACTCCAAATAGTTTACCCTGTTTTGTTAGACCAGTCCATGGTTCTGAACTCCACTGCCACAGATCACTTCCGCATCTACCCTGTCTGGTCCTGTTAGGATTTTATACATTTCTAGGAGATTCCACTCCCCCCCCCAATTCTTCAAAACTCCAGTGAATATAATCCTAAACAATTCAACCTCTCCTCATAAATCAGCCCTGCCATTCTAGATATCAGTCTGGTAAACCTTCACTACACTCCCTTGTTGGCATGAATGTCTTTCTTCAGATAAGGAGACCAAAACCACACAAAATATTCCAGGTTTTGTCTCACCAAAACCCTGTGTAACTGCAGCAAGACATCCCTACTCCTATAGTTGAATCCTCTCTCTCTGAAGGCCAACACATCATTTGCCTTCTTGACCACGTGCTGCACCTGTGTGCTTACCTTCAGTTGCTGGTGCACATGGTCATCTTGGTCTACCGAATACTTTATACAGTATATATACTGTTTCAGAATGAAATAAGTTTAAAATTACTAGTTACTTACAAACTAGGGGGTACAAAGAATTGAGACAATACTAACCCATGTGGCAAACTTTGAGAAGTCCTTCTATGGATTATTCCATAGACTAATTGCTCCCCACACTCTTCTGGAATATATCAGCACCATCAAAACAAGTGGATAATCTACTTGGGAGTTAACACTATGCTATAGGACCTTTCTCCCACAAAGTATTCAACAGCATTCTTTCAATTAGCCGAGTTTACTTCTCAAGTCAGGAAATAATGCTTACCAGTACCTTTCTTGCAGTAATAGTTGCAACTTCAAAGATAAAACAAGTTATAGTTCTATATCTAGGGGAAAAAATCATGTGCTAGATAGAATGTATTGTGCAGAAACAGGCCATTTGGACCAACTAGACCATGCTAGTATCATGTTCCACTTGAGCTTTCTCCCACACTTATCTATCAGTATAAGTCTACGTCCCTTCTGCTCCTCCTGCTGGTCCTCTTAAATGCACCAATATTGTTTGCTTCAATCACTTTGTGCAGCAGCAAATCCTTATCTCTCTCGACACAAAGAGGTTTCTTAAGAATTCCCTTTGTGAGTATCTCAATGACAAGTTTGGCTTTGCTCTTACCCACAAGCAGATATATCAAGTCCAGGGTATTAAAACATTTCATAATCGTAAAGATCTCAATTAGATTCCCTTCTCTTTTGATCAGAAAAAATTTGTGACAAGTTCTCCCTTTCCTTTATATGTATTTCAATTCTGGCAATATCCTTTAGCCACCACAATGCCTTTACATTCTTTTGAGTTAGAAATCATACACCAGGTTATCGTCCAACAGGTTTATTTGGAAGCACTAGCTTTTGGAGCACTGCTCCTTCATCAGATGGCAGAGAGGATAAGACCGTAAGACACAGAATTTAAAGCAAAAGATTACAGTGTCATAGTGGTGTACTGAACAAATCTGGATTGTTAAGTCTTTCGTCTTTTAGAATGCAGGTTTTGGTTCATTAATACATAAATCCCAGAACTTCTTTTAAGTCGCCTTCTCAAGATAACTTAAGGTTTTATAACAAAATGTGACATCCCAGCTCAGACAATGCGTTAAAGGTGTCAGGTCAGAGTCTGCCTGTAGAACCAATCTTGAGTCAGATTGGTTCTATTTCCAAAGTGGAATTTACAAAACATTACATGGATTGACTGTCTGCAGATTGTGCATTTTTTGAGCAAAAAAAGGATGCATCTGCAAATACAAATTCACCCCACAGACTCATACGTATGTGCGTGTGCCAGAGAGAGAGAGAGACAGAGAGTGTGTGTGAGAGAGAGACAGAGTGAGAGAGAGTGTAAGTAAGAGAGAATCGCATAGTGAGGTCACCTGTAGTGCGACATGAACCCAAGATTCCAGTTGAAGCCATCCCTGTGGATCCTGAACTTGGCTCTCAGCCTCTTTGCGTTATTGCCTATCTTGGAGGACGATCACTCGAAGATTTGAGGCCAAATGACCCTGACCACTTTTAAAATATGGTGACCAGAACTGTGAACAGTATTGTACTCCATTCATGATCTGACCAAGGGTTTGCAAAGTTTTTCTACTTTTCTTTCCTATCCCTTTAGGAGCAAGCCCCAGCACTTGGTTTGATTTTGTTACAGTCTTACTGACCTGCATTGCAACTTTGCAATCTGTGTACTTCTCCACCCTCTACCTAATTTGATTATATTCTGAGTGATACAGTGACCTCACTTTGCTTATAATGTAGTTTAATTGTTAACAAGAGCCACAGTTTACTGGGGACATTTTGTTAGAACACTCTGATACTGATTCAGGCTGTAGCTTTCCATCAGACAACATAGTACAGCACAGCCCTGCAGAAGGTTCAAACAGTCCTTTAGTCTTGCCTGAGAGCAAGTCTTAGAAGAAATGCAGCACAAATTTACTAGTATGTTAAATTACAAAAAGAGATTAAATAAACTAGGTTGCATTTAGAAGGAATTTAGAAGACTAAGGGTAGATTTGACTCTATAGTTAAAGGGGCTATGGGGCTAGGGTGGCTATAACAAATGAGGTTGCTTATTCGCCACAATCACACTGAATGGTGGAGGGATTCACGGTCTGATACTATTCCCAAGTGCAGCTATACTCTGCATACAACAAATCCACCAACTCATCATTTGCCACCTTCAGTGCACTCCTATTGATTTTGGAGCCTTCAAAGCCAGGTAAAGTAAGGACTCACTGGATCCTCAACCCAAAAGAGAGAAAATGCTGGAAAGTTTCAGCAGGTCTGGCAGCATCTGTAAGGAGAGAAAAGAGCTAACATTTCGAGTCTAACTGACTCTTTGTCAAAGCTCACTGGATCCTCCACCTGGATACTACAGTGTCCCCTGAAAGACACTGGATAGCCTTTCATCATCCATCTGGGCTCATTCATCTTGCCGAACAAAAACTAGTTCTCAAATACAAACTCCTAATCAAGACTTTTTTGTTGTTTCCATTTGCAAAAATTAGGTTTGCATCAATTGTCCTCCAGGAAACAACCAAGATTTAGAATCTCATCACAATGAAGAGAAAATTTGAGAAAATGAGACAATTTCATCCAACCAATACCACAATATTTATTCAGTCAGTCAGCTCAACGACAGCCCAAAGTCTAACCATGTCAAGCCCTAGTGGTTTCTAAACCTAGTAACGGACTGTTACTCAATACTTGAGGAGAAAGTGAGGACTGCAGATGCTGGAGATCAGAGCTGAAAATGTGTTGCTGGAAAAGCGCAGCAGGTCAGGCAGCATCCAAGGAACAGGAGAATCGACGTTTCGGGCATCAGCAACACATTTTCCAGCAACACATTTTCAGCTCTGTTACTCAATATTTGTCAAAATAATTCCACAATTCAAACTATTACTCCCAAGTGACCATAATGCAAGGGAATAAGGAGGACAAACGTGAGCAGTAACCAGTGCTGACCAAGTTGGACAAAACCTACTGAGTCTGTGGTGCCAATGCCAGCCCGTTTGACATCCCACTATTCAACGTGCCAGTTTATTGAGCCATGAAAACAAAGAGTCCACATCAGGCTTCATTTCAACAAAGTCCAAACAGTTCAGTTTATGCAGTAGGAGGGGGTAACTGGGTAACTCAACTTGAGTGCAACTCAAATTATCAGATTAAAATCCAATTTATTTGGCAATCCTGATGTGATGGTGCACAAATAATAATTCAGAAATCAAGAGGCAAAATTTATCTCCACTGAAAGTTTGTCTTCGAACTACCACAATGTAAATGAAGTTCCATCTCCTAGCTCCAGCTTGATGCAAGGTTGATTACTTTAATCTGTTCTATATTTCAGCACAGGCAGGTCATTCTCTCTTTACTCTGGAAATGCAGATACAAACTACCCGTTGCAAATTCTTTAAAAGGGGAGGTAATGGAATAGTGATAATGTCACTGGACTGGGATTACAGAACCCCAGGCCCTAAAGTCCTGGACACATAGGTTCAAATCCACCAATGGAAGATATTGAAATGAAAGTTCAACCAAAATCTGGAATTAAAAAAAGCTAGCCTAATGGCAATCATGTAACCAATGGTGGCAGTCATAAAAGCCCACTGGTTCAATAATGCTCTTTAGGGAACTACTTCCCTGATCTGACCAACACATCACTCTGGACCCATAACAATATAATTGACTCTTAACTACCCTCAAAAATGGTCCAGGAAGCCACTCAGTTCCTGGGCAATAAATGCTGCCCACATCCCAGGGACAGATTTTTCAAATGTGCATTTATATGGCATTTTTAGCCGAATAAAGTGTCCCAACATTTGTCCAATAGACATTCTAAAACAAACCATAACACCAAGCAATACAAGGAACTATTAAGGTAGATAGCTAAAGGCTTGGTCAAACAGGTAGGTTTAAAAAGAAAATAAGCTGGAAAGCCAAACAAGTTTGGGAAGGGAATTTCAGAGCTGAAAACCTAGGTGGGCTGAAGGCCAGTCATCAATTTTCAAGGAATTTAAATTGGCAAGAGGGACAGCTTGGTTATCGGGTAGGAAAAGGTTAAAAGATTAGAAAGGAGGAGTGACCAGACCCTGGATGGATTTGAAAACAAGGGGTAGAATCCTTGATTCAGGAAAAAGCACTCTGTTTGATTGGCACCAGATCCTCATCTTCAATTCCCGCTTCCTGATGAAGGGCTTTTGCCCGAAACATCGATTTTCCTGCACCTTGGATGTTGCCTGACCTGCTGTGCTTTTCCAGCACCACTCTGATCTAAACCCTCATCTTCAATATTCAGTCCTTTCACCATTGACACATAATGGCAACAGTATAGACTGCTATAACTCAGCTAGACAACATTGAGTTAAAAAAAATTCATGTTGGACCTAAAATGTCATCCCCTTTATTTTTAAATTATGCTTTCTGGTTCTGGATTCTCCAACAAGGAAAACACCTCAGCTGAACTGACTCTACCTTTAACTATGTTACAAATTTCAAATCTCTTTTTTTGAAGAGAGAATCTAGGCTGTTTACTCAATTTCTCCTCATAGAACAGTTCCACCATTCAAGGAACAAGTCTGGTGAACCTTTCGACATCCACACTTTCCAACTACTTCCTTTTTAAGAAAAATTCTGCACAGTTGGTTCCCCTACCAAAGTGGATAACTTCACATTTTTCCACATTATCTTCCATTTGTCAATGTTCTTGACCATTCACTGTTCAAGTCCTCCTGAAGCTGTATTACATCTTCCTCACAACATCATCTCCTACTTAGGTTTGTATCTTGCAAATATCGAAATATTACATTTGGATCACACATCCAAATCAATTGTATATATTATGAATGGTTGAGTCCACAAATACTTCTCACCAAATAATTGAAAAACATTCTTGCTCATTCAATATTAGATCTTAGATAAGCAATGACAATTTAGAGAAAATGGAGTGAAGTCTACAAGGCTGAGTATCACTGTCTGCACTTATAAACTGGCTTGGTTTTGGAAGACCGCACAGAAGGGAAGCATAGAAATGAAGGGGAAGAGGAGGAGGAAAAGGCAGACCAGAGGGTGAAGGGAAGTTGCTCATTCTGCCAGTCAAGATAAAAAATCAGCCATAACGGATGTCATACCAGCACAAAATATTAACTATTTCTCTCTCAACAAATGCAGTTAGGGCAGGGTTTTGCAACATTCACTGTCTCGGGGGGCAGCACGGTGGCTCAGTGGTTAGCACTACTTCCTCACACAGCCAGGAACTGAGGTTCGATTCCAGCCTCAGGTGACTGTGTGGAGTTTGCACATTCTCCCCTTGTCTGCGTGGGTTTCCTCCCAGTGCTACGGTTTCCACCCACAATCCAAAGATGTGCAGGTTAGGTGAATTGATCATGCTACATTGCCAATAGAGTTAGGTGCATTAGTCAGAGGGGAATGGGACTGGGTGGGTTACTCTTTGGAGAGTCAGTGTGGACTAGTTGGGCCGAAAGACCTGTTTCCACGCTGAAGGGAATCTAATGTTAAAAAGAAATCAGCCAGATTAGGAATCAGTGGTACAAAAATTGAATTCATTGGTGAAACTCAGCAAGTCTGGCAGTATCTGTGGGAGAAAGCAGTGTTAATATTTCAAATGGATTGGACTCTTAAGAGGGAGCAACTGGTAGCAGCTTGGGATATATGAAGCGCTTTAGCACAGTAGATTTCAAACAATATCACCTACTGCACACGTCATAACATCACATTCAACTAAGCAGTTTCTGTTTAAAGGATTTTCACAGATATAGAAATATGAAAATGATTGGAAAAGATTAGCTAGATAGAAAAAGTAACAAATAGTGAAGTATGAGGACATTTACAATTCAAAAATGGTTCAGAGACTAGTCAAGGCTCATCTTAAGCAAAACTAGTTAGGGTTGAGCTCAGTCTGTCACAGTTTTAGCCACTCACTTCACTTTTAGAAATTGTCTATACACAACAGAGTTGTGTATATGATAAGTTTCAAAACACTCTTTCTCAACATCGACCACAAGATCCTAAAACCAAACTCCAACTTGATAAAGTGGACCCTTCCACATCCGACAGATATTTTGCTGCACTGCCACACACATGATTTACTGTGTCTGTTGCTCTCGAATGTGGTCTTCTCTACATTGGGAAGATAGGACGCCAACTTGCGGAACATTTCAGAGAATACCTCTTGGACACGTACTAAACAACCCCACTGCCCTGTGGCTGAACACTTCAACTCCTCCTCAAACTCCACCAAGGACATGCAAGTCCCAGGCCTCCTCCAACGCCAAATTCTAGCCAACTGAGGTCTGGAGGAAGAACCCCTCATCTTCTGCCTTGGGACCCTCCAACCACACAGGATCAATGTCGATTTCACCAGTTTCCTCATCTCCCCATCCCAACCTTATCCCAGATCAACCCTCCAACTCAGCACCATCCTCTTGAACTGTCCAATCTGTCCATCTTCCTTCCCACCTATCTGCTCAACCCTCCTTTCTGACCTATCACCATCACCCCCTACCTTTATCTACCTATCACATTCCCAGCTACGTTCCCCAGCCCCCTCCCCCTCCCATTTATCTCTCACCCCTTGGGCCACCCCGCATTTCTGACAAAGACCTTATGCTTGAAACGTTGACTGTCCTGTTCCTCAGATGCTGCCTGACCGGCTGTGCTTTTCCAGCACCACACATTTTACTCTGGTCTCCAGCATCTGCAGTCCTCACTTTCTCCAACTTGATAATGCCTGACTGCAGTGGCAATAATCAGTAGCGACATTTTAGGTGAATTCACTGCACATTCAGTGAAACTGTCAACAGATGTTTTCCTACCAACAATGCATTCCTACCCAAGTCAGTCATTACTGCTGTTGAAAGCTGAGATACTTTTCAGCCACGTTTGCAGCAGGAAAGAAAAATCTGAAGAATCCTAAATTACCCCCATGCATCACACAGAACTGCAAGATGTCACATCGAGTAATACTGCTTAAATAAAAAGTCAAACAGACGAATGAAGAACAACCAGCAGAGTGCAAATGAAGTAAATTACAAAAGTAGTGCTTAGTTATTTGTTAAAAGTCAAACGATGCATTTGCACTCCCCCTCCCCCGGCCTTTTAAAAACAACCTAGTTTAGGGTCCAAGGTGGAAGACGGACGAAAGAGAGGGTGCAGAAAATGCAAAAAAAAAGATAGCTGGTATCTTGAAGTGGAGGAGTCTAAAGGAAGGGATTTTCATCTGAAAGTAATAACATGGGGCTGGGGAGGGGAACAAATGTGCCCCGGACCACAGTGTAGCATCTCTGGCGCTCCGGGGAACTGCATGGGATCGGGATGCCTCTCATAGGGAGTGGGGAGGGAGTCCGGTTAAGAGCGCCCCGGGGTAAGTCATCTTATGTCAACAAGGCCCTCTGCTCCCTTCCAGCCACGGCTTTCCCTCCTAATCAAGGTCGGTGATGCGAGTCAGGCCTAGACTACCATCATCGTTCCTTCCTTCACATCTCCTCTGGACTTTAATGTGTATATATTTTTTTAAAAATACACCGCTATCCTCCGAGGAAACATCTTGCACTTTTACCTCATCTTACAGCAATACCGATCCAGGAATTGCAGCTCTGATTCTTGCCGACATAGCGAACCGCCACCGGCCGCGGCCCTACAGCTGTTGGACGGGGGAGGAGAGGCCCACTGGGCTCGGCGACACTGCGCAAGCGCCAGCGTGCAAACACGGCCTCGGCGACACTGCGCAAGCGCCAGCGTGCAAACACGGCCTCGGCGACACTGCGCACGCGCTGGCGTACACACCTGAACTTGGCGACATTGCGCAAGCGCCGGCGTGCCAACACGGACTAGGCGATACTGCGCAAGTGTCAATGTGCGGGCTCCGCTTCGGCGTCACTGCGTGGACGCCGGCTGGACGACATTGCGTAAGCGTCAGTGTGGGAGCTCCGGCACGGTGTCACTGCGCAAGCGTCAGTGTGAGGGCTCAAGCACGGTGTTGCTGCGCAAGGGTCAGTATGCGGGCTCCGGCTCGGTGTTACTGCGCAGGTGCAGACACCCAAGAGTCTGCCAGCCATCGGTCACATGACCGTTCTGAATACAGTCCGAGTGAAGTTTTTCCACAGTTACCTTGTTAATACTGCAAAATACATCAACTAAGCAGGAGTTTTAGCGCGTCGTACTTCCCCGTTTTTTAAACTATCGCCATTCAGTTCTTATCCAAGGACACCTTGCAGTTACGTCTCTGCAATTTCAACTATTGTGTATATTTATAATTATATTTGCGTGACTAATTCATCTGCTTTAACGTGAATGCTCTGTGCATTAAAATACAAGACCTTAAGTCTTGTCTTCTTAACATTTTTAATCCTGTCAACGTTATTTTGCACTATGGCTTGATGCTCTGACTATATAACTTTTTATTTCTGATTCTCTCTACTTTTGCCCTGTTTCCTTCCCTACTGTGTCCCCACATATGTCCCCATTCCCCCTGCCATTGTAGTTTAAACTCTCCCCAAGTGCACGACCAAATACTCTCCCTAGGACATCAGCCTGGGTCCTGCTCAGATGCATCATTTTCAGCTGGTCACACTTTTCTCTCAGAATTGGTCCTAATCCCCAGGGCTCTGAGAAACCCTTGCACAATGTCTCTGGCCATGTATTTATTTGATATATCCTGCTAGTTCTCTGATTAGCACGTGTCACCTTTGAGATGCTACTTTTTAACTTCCTAACTTATTTATGTTCTGCTTTTGGCGCCTCATCCCTTTAAATTTTTAACCTCTGTCATTGGTATCATTGTGTACCATGACCACTGCTTGATCACTTTCCAACTTCCGAATGCCCTGTAGCCATTCTGAAATATTCTTGGCCCTAACATCAGGGAGGCAACAAACCATCCTGGTGTCTCATTCTCTGACCAAGGAAATGGATATCTGTTCCCTTAAAATTGAATGTTCTATAACCACAGCTTTCCCACATTTTCTCCTCCTTTCCCATGCAGTAGAACCAACCGTGATGCAATGAATTTGCATGATGTTACTTTGAGAGGCCATTCCCTTCAACAATATTGAAATTGGTATATCTGTTTTGCAGGGAAATGGCCACAGATGATTTCTCCAATGCCTGCCCCTAGCCCTTTTACTCTGCCTGTGTCATCCATTCTCTCCCTAACTATGGACTGTTATCAGTGTGACTACCACTCTACGTGTTATCCCAATACTCTCAGCCTTGCAAATGCTGCTATGTGTCCCAGCCATCATTCCAGTTCCGAAACTCAGGCTTCCAGGAGCTGCAGCTGGGGACACTTCCTGAATCTTTATTGGTCCCGGGCCTTGGAACACCTCATTTGCCGCCTTGGGACCCTGCAACCACACGGTATCAATGTGGATTTCACCAGGTTCCTCACTTTCCCTCCCCCACCTTATCCCAGTCCCAAGCCTCCAACTCGGCACTGCCCTCTTAACCTGTCCATTGTCTTTTCCATCCATCCGCTCCACCCTCCTCTCTGACCTATCACCTTCTCCCCCAGCTTCAACTACCTTTTGTATTTCCAGCTACCTTCCCACCAACCCCAAACCCCTCCCATTTATCTCTCAGAACCCCCCCCTCCCATTCCATGAGCCTCGTTCTTGATGAAGGATTTATGCCTGAAATGTCGACTCTCCTGCTCCTCAGAAGCTGCCTAACCTGCTGTTCTTTTCCAGCACGCCATCCTCGACTCTGATCTCCAGCATCTACAATCCTCATTTACTTCTATAACCTGGTGTTGTGTTTCCTGAACGGTTAATTGTTAACAGTAACATAATGTTAAAGCCATTTAAAAATCAGCTAATTACAATCTTTTTGCAATATCAAGCAGAATTTCATTGCTGTCAAGGGTCTTACATTCTAAAATATTGTTGTGATGTTGAAAGATTCCAAAGAATGTCATGCACTTTTTGCAGTACAAATATTCATATTATGTAAACAAACACAATCACCATTCTGCATCATTAACTTTCCTAAAATACTTTTCAAATGTTCTTTTGCATTAATTGAATGAAGATTAAAATGTGGAACAGGAGTAGGCCATTTGCTCCCTCAAGCCTCATATTTGATCCAATATTCCTCGGTCTACTTTGCTGTCCATTCCTCATAAACCTTGATTTCCCTTTACTGATGAAGAATCTATCTATCTCAGCCTTAACTGTATACAAGAACTCTGCCCCCACAGCTCTCTTTGTCAAAGAGTTCCAAAGACTCAGAACTTCCAAGAGAAGAAATTCCTCCTCATCTCAGTCTTAAATTGGTGCCCCTTTGCTCTGGCACTATGTCCTCTGGTCCTAGACTCTCCCATGAGGGAAAACATCCTCTCAACATTTACCCTGTCAAGCCCCTTAAGAATCCTATATGTTTCAATTAGAATACCTCTCATTATTCTAAACTCCAGTGAGTAGATTCCCAAACTGTTTTAAATTTTGCTCATTAGACAATACCTCCATAACAGGGACCATCCTAGTGAAGCTTCTCTGAACTACCTCAGATGAAATATCTTTCCTTAGATAAGGGGACCAAAACTTTGCATGTACTCCAGATGTGGTCTCACCAGCACCTTGTACAATTGTTGTAAGATTTCTCTACTCTTACTCCAACTCCCTTGAAATAAGGGCCAACATTCCATTAGTGTTTGTGATTATCTGTGGCATCTGTGTGCTAGCTTTCTGTATTTTATGTACAAGTATCCCTAAGTCTCTTTTTCTCCATTTAAATAACACTTCGTTTATTCTCCCTTCCAAAATGAACTTTACATTTTCTATTTGACAACTTTAGACAATAGACAATAGCCAATAGGTGCAGGAGTAGGCCATTCTGCCCTTCGAGCCTGCACCACCATTCAATATGATCATGGCCGATCATTCCTAATCAGTATCCTATTCCTGCCTTATCTCCATAACCCTTGATTCCACTATCCTTGAGAGCTCTATCCAACTCTTTCTTAAATGAATCCAGAGACTGGGCCTCCACTGCCCTCTGGGGCAGAGCATTCCACACAGCCACCACTCTCTGGGTGAAGACGTTTCTCCTCATCTCTGTCCTAAATGGTCTACCCCGTATTTTTAAGCTGTGTCCTCTGGTTCGGCATTCACCCATCAGCTGAAACATGTTTCCTGCCTCCAGAGTGTCCAATCCTTTAATAATCTTATATGTCTCAATCAGATCCCCTCTCGGTCTTCTAAACTCAAGGGTATACAAGCCCAGTCGCTCCAGTCTTTCAGCGTAAGGTAGTCCTGCCATTCCAGGAATTGACCTCGTGAACCTACGCTGCACTTCCTCAATAGCCAGAATGTCTTTCCTCAAATTTGGAGACCAGAACTGCACACAGTACTCCAGGTGTGGTCTCACCAGGGCCCTGTACAGCTGCAGAAGAACCTCTTTGCTTCTATACTCAATCCCTCTTGTTATGAAGGCCAGCATACTATTAGCCTTCTTCACTACCTGCTGTACCTGCATGCTTGCCTTCATTGACTGGTGTACAAGAACACCCAGATCTCTTTGTACTGCCCATTTACCTAAATTGATTCCATTGAGGTAGTAATCTGCCTTCCTGTTCTTGCCACCAAAGTGATGACCATACATTTATCCACATTAAACTGCATCTGCCATGCAACTGACCACTCACCTAACCTGTCCAGGTCACCTTGTAATCTCCTAACATCCTCCTCACATTTCACCCTGCCACCCAGCTTAGTATCATCAGCAAATTTGCTAATATTATTACTAATAGCATCTTCTATATTATTAACATATATTGTAAAAAGCTGCAGTCCCAGCACTGATCCCTGTGGTACCCCACTGGTCACTGCCTGCCATTCCGCAATGGAACTGTTTATCACTACTCTTTGTTTCCTATCAGCCAACCAACTTTCAATCCAAGTTAGTACTTTGCCCCCAATACCATGCCCCCTAATTTTGCTCACTAACCTCCTATGTGGGACTTTATCAAAAGCTTTCTGAAAGTCCAGGTACACTACATCTACTGGATCTCCCTCGTCCATCTTCAGAGTTACATCCTCAAAAAATTCCAAAAGATTAGTCAAACATGATTTCCCATTCATAAATCCATGCTGACTCTGACCTATCCTGTTACTATTATCCAGATGTGTCGTAATTTCATCCTTTATAATAGACTCCACCATCTTTCCCACCACTGAGGTCAGACTAACTGGTCTATAATTTCCTGCTTTCTCTCTCCCCCCTTTCTTAAAAAGTGGAACAACATTAGCCACCCTCCAATCCGCAGGAACTGATCCCGAATCTATTGAACTCTGGAAAATAATCATCAACGCATCCATGATTTCTAGAGCCACCTCCTTCAGTACCCTGGGATGTAGGCCATCAGGCCACGGGGACT
Source organism: Chiloscyllium punctatum (assembly GCF_047496795.1). Taxonomy (NCBI): domain Eukaryota; kingdom Metazoa; phylum Chordata; class Chondrichthyes; order Orectolobiformes; family Hemiscylliidae; genus Chiloscyllium; species Chiloscyllium punctatum. The sequence goes on from NC_092743.1 coordinate 18,431,529, forward strand.
TATCAACCTTCAGACCTAACAGTCTCTCCAACACCAATTCCTGGCAAATATAAATTCCCTTCAGTTCAGGTCCTTCAGCCACTGTTACCTCAGTGATTGCTTGTGTCTTCCCCAGTGAACACAGATCTGAAGTACCAATTCAATTCTTCTGCCATTTCTTTGTTCCCCGTAATATATTCCCCTGTTTCTGTCTTCAAGGGCCCAATTTTAGTCTTAACCATTTTTCTGCCTTTCACATACCTAAAAAAGCTTTTACTATCCTTCTTTATATTTTTGGCCAGTTTACCTTCGTACCTCATTTTTTCTCTGCATATTTCCTTCTTCGTAATCCTCTGTTGTTCTTTAAAAGCTTCCCAGTCCTCCGTTTTCCCAATTATCTTTGCTATGTTGTACTTTTTCTCTTTTAACTTTATATGTTTCTTAACTTCCCTTGTCAACCACGGCCACCCATGCCTCCTCCTAGGATCTTTCTTCCTTTTTGGAATGAACTAATCCTGCATCTTCTGCATTATACACAGAAATATCCGCCATTGTTCCTCCACTGTCATCCCTGCTAAGGTATTGCACCATTGAACTTTGGCCAGCTCCTCCCTCATAGCTCCATAGTTAGAACATAGAACATAGAACAATACAGCACAGAACAGGCCCTTCGGCCCACGATGTTGTGCCGAACTTCTATCCTAGATTAAGCACCCATCCATGTACCTATCCAAATGCCGCTTAAAGGTCGCCAATGAATCTGACTCTACCACTCCCTCGGGCAGCGCATTCCATGCCCCCACCACTCTCTGGGTAAAGAACCCACCCCTGACATCTCCCCTATACCTTCCACCCTTCACCTTAAATTTATGTCCCCTTGTAACACTCTGTTGTACCCGGGGAAAAAGTTTCTGACTGTCTACTCTATCTATTCCTCTGATCATCTTATAAACCTCTATCAAGTCACCCCTCATCCTTCGCCGTTCCAACGAGAAAAGGCCGAGAACTCTCAACCTATCCTCGTACGACCTACTCTCCATTCCAGGCAACATCCTGGTAAATCTTCTCTGCACCCTCTCCAAAGCTTCCACATCTTTCCTAAAGAGAGGCGACCAGAACTGCACACAGTACTCCAAATGTGGCCTAACCAAAGTCCTGTACAGCTGCAACATCACCTCACGACTCTTGAATTCAATCCCTCTGCTAATGAACGATAATACTCCATAGGCCTTCTTACAAACTCTATCCACCTGAGTGGCAACCTTCAAAGATCTATGTACATAGACCCCAAGATCCCTCTGTTCCTCCACCTGACCAAGAACCCTTCCATTAACCCTGTATTCCGCATTCTTATTTGTTCTTCCAAAATGGACAACCTCACACTTGGCAGGGTTCAACTCCATCTGCCACTCCTCAGCCCAGCTCTGCATCATATCTAAGTCCCTCTGCAGCCGACAACAGCCCTCCTCACTGTCCACAACTCCACCTATCTTTGTATCATCTGCAAATTTACTGACCCACCCTTCGACTCCCTCCTCTAAGTCATTAATAAAAATTACAAACAGCAGAGGACCCAGAACTGATCCCTGCGGAACTCCACTTGTAACTGGACTCCATGCTGAATATTTACCATCTACCACCACTCTCTGACTTCGACCGGTTAGCCAGTTTTCTATCCAATTGGCCAAATTTCCCTCTATCCCATGCCTCCTGACTTTCCGCATAAGCCTACCATGGGGAACCTTATCAAATGCCTTACTAAAATCCATGTACACTACATCCACTGCTCTACCCTCATCCACATGCTTGGTCACCTCCTCGAAGAATTCAATAAGACTTGTAAGGCAAGACCTACCCTTCACAAATCCGTGCTGGCTGTCCCTAATCAAGCAGTGTCTTTCCAGATACTCGTAAATCCTATCCCTCAGTACCCTTTCCATTACTTTGCCTACCACAGAAGTAAGACTAACTGGCCTGTAATTCCCGGGGTTATCCCTATTCCCTTTTTTGAACAGGGGCACAACATTCGCTACTCTCCAGTCCCCTGGTACCACCCCAGTTGCCAGTGAAGACGAGAAGATCATTGCCAACGGTACTGCAATTTCCTCTCTTGCTTCCCACATAATCCTAGGATATATCCCGTCAGGCCCGGGGGACTTGTCTATCCTCAAGTTGTTCAAAATGTCCAACACATCTTCCTTCCTAACAGGTATCTCTTCTAGCTTATCAGTCCGTTTCACACTCTCCTCTTCAACAATACGGTCCCTCTCGTTCGTAAATACTGAAGAGAAGTACTTGTTCAAGACCTCTCCTATCTCTTCCGACTCAATACACAGTCTCCCACCACTGTCCTTGATCGGACCTACCCTCGTTCTCGTCATTCTCAGGTTTCTCACATACGCATAGAATGCCTTGGGGTTATCCTTGATCCTATCCGCCAGGGATTTTTCATGCCCTCTCTTAGCTCTCCTAATCCCTTTCTTCAGGTCCCTTCTGGCTATCCTGTATCCCTCCACTGCTCTGTCTGAACCTTGTTTCCTCAACCTTATGTAAGCCTCCTTCTTCCTCTTTACTAGACATTCAACCTCCCTCGTCAACCAAGGCTCCCTCACACGACCATTTCTTTCCTGCCTGATCGGTACATACATATCAAGGACACGTCGTATCTGCTCCTTGAAAAAGTCCCACATTTCCACCACATCCTTCCCTGACAGCCTATGCTCCCAACGTATGCTCCTCAAATCCTGTCTTACAGCATCGTAATTTCCCTTCCCCCAATTGTAAAAACTTCCTTGTTGTGCGCACCTATCTCTCTCCATAACCAAGGTGAAAGTCACAGAATTGTGGTCGCCATCACCAAAATGTTCACCCACTAACAAGCCCACCACTTGTCCCGGTTCGTTACCGAGTACCAAATCCAATATGGCCTCCCCTCATACTGCGTTAGAAAAGCTTCCTGGACACACACACAGTTCCCTTTATTCAACAGAAATATTGTCACTTCTGATTGTACCCTCTCCCTCTCAAATTGCAGATTGAAGCTTATTGTATTATGGTCACTACTTCCCAATGGCTCCTTCACTTCGAGGTCCCTGATCAATTCTGGTTCGTTGCACAATACCAGATCCAGAATTGCCTTCTCCCTGGTAGGCTTCAGCACCTGCTGTTCTAAGAATCCATCTCGGAGGCACTCCATAAAGTCTCTTTCTTGAGGTCCAATACCCATCCTGATTCTCCCAGTCTACCTGCATGTTGAAATCCCCCATAACAACTGTAGTAACATCTTTGCGACAGGCCAATTTCAGCTCCTGATTCAACTTACATCCAACATCCAGACTACTGTTTGGGAGCCTGTAGATAACTCCTGAGAGGGTCTTTTTACCCTTAGAATTTCTCAGCTTTATCCACACTGACTCTACATCCCCTGATTCTAGGTCCCCCGCGCAAGGGACTGAATATCATCCCTTACCAACATGGCCACCCCACCCCCTCTGCCCGTCAGTCTGTCCTTATGATAGCACGTGTTGCCTTGAATATTCATTTCCCAGGCCCTGTCCACTTGAAGCCACGTCTCAGTTATCCCCACAATATCATATCTGCCAGTTTCCAAAAGAGCCTCAAGCTCATCCATCTTATTTCTAATGCTTCGTGCATTCATGTATAGTATTTTTAATTTGTTACTGCCCTCACCCTTCCCATCAACTCCTATTTCACTCAACCTTACAGCATGATCCCTTTTTGAGTTTTCTGCTTCATTGATACAGTTGTCTTTCTCGACTTCCCTTGTTCGAACTTTCCCTTCAATTTCCTTCTTAAACATCCAGTTTGTCCCCTCCCCCCCTCTACTTAGTTTAAACGTAGCTGTGTTGCAGTAGTAAACCTGCCTACCCAGAATGCTGGTCCCTAACCTATTAAGGTGCAACTTTTTGCCCACTGAACTCATCAGCATTTCTCTGCACAACTTGGTCTGGACAAATCTGGCTAAATTGCTGATAATCGTTACATAGCATTCTGGACCTTCAACTTTCACTGCCTCAGTATTATCTGGAGCATCAGCTTTGGTTTTAAATTCAGCTTTGTTTAAATCTGATCGTGGGATGTAGACTTCTCCAGTTAAGCTAGCATAGGTTGCTCAACCCCCTTGCCCTTGGGAAGGTGATCCTTGAACCACTGAAGTCCATGTGGTGTAGCAACACTAACAGCGCAGTTATAAAGGGAGCTTGAGGATTTTGACCCAGTGATAACGGTAAAACTGTGATATGTTTCCAAGTCAGGATAGTGAAACTGACAACTTCGTAATTCAAGATTAGAGTGGTGCTGGGAATGCACAGCAGGTCAGCAGCATCCGAGGAACAGGAAAATCGACATTTCGGGCAGGAGCCCTTCATCAGAACTTCCTGCTCCTTGGATGTTGCCTGACCTGCTGTGTATTTCCAGCACCACTCTAATCTTGACTCTAATCTCCAGCATTTGCAGTCCTCGCTTCTGCCAACTTTGTACTTCAGAAATAATAAGTCACCCAAAATGAGAGACCAAATGTTGTCCAAATCATGTTGAAATACACTTCTGATAATCAGAGAAAAGACTCTCATCGTAGCCATTTTAACCTGTCAAAGTCAAAGAAGGCACCCAGTCTTTTTCCCAGGGTTAGGAAATCAAGGACAAGAGGGCATAATTTTAAGGTTAAAGGGGAAAGCATAAAAAGGAACCTGAGGGGCAAGTTGTTTACACAGAGGGTGATACGCATGTGGAATGAGTTGCCAGCAGTAGTGGTTGAGGCGGGTATGTTAACAACATTTAAAAGGCATTTGGACAAATGGACAGGAAAGGATTAGAAGGATATAGGCCAAGTGCAGGGAAATGGGATTAGCGTGGATGGACATTTTGGTCAGCATGGACCAGTTTGGGCCAAAGGGCCTGTCTCCATGCTGTAGGACTCTATGACTCTATTACTAACAAACTACATCTAATTTCAAAATTTACACATTTCATGTCCTTCCACAGACATGACAGAAATGTTCAGCTATCAACAGTATGGAAAAAATGAAAGAAATTCAACAAGAAATCGTCTCCTGATTTCTAACTGAGTTTCATCTCTTCTTGGGCATCACGGGCAGCATGGTGGCACACTGGTTAGCACTGCTGCCTCACAGTGCCAGAGACCCGGGTTCAATTCCCACCTCAGGCGACTGACTGTGTGGAGTTTGCACATTCTCCGTGTGTCTGCATGGGTTTCCTCTGGGTGCTCTGGCTTCCTCCCACAGTCCAAAAATGTGCAGGTTAGATGAATTGGCCATGCTAAATTGCCCGTAGTGTTAGGTGAAAGGGTAAATATAGGGGAATGGGTCGGTGTGGACTTGTTTGGCCGAAGGGCCTGTTTCCACACTGTAAGTAATCTCATCAACTAGCAGGTCACTGGGGAAGTCCACAGCAGCGGAATCTGTAAAATGGGTAGGAAACAATTTAAATTTCATGGAATGAGTCAGTGGTAGAGAAATGGATTGCGATGTGGAAACAGTAAACTGCTAATTTTGCTGCAATATATCATGGCAGGGAAGATCAAAATATTCACCACCTAACCTCCTGCTGCAAGGACCATACCCAATGCCAAGGAAACGTAGTATGAGGAAAATATGTTCCGTCAAGAAAGTACTGAGGAACCAGATAATTTCAGAGAAGAATCAGAGCAGCAACCATCAAAATTAATATTTGTATCAAAATAGAACAAGAACCCTTTGTTTAAAAAAACCATCAACTCCAGATCCAGTCAATAAAAGTGCAAGTTTTGTGCCACACAGACCAGCAGCTGATCTCAGCTGGAATGATACAATTATCCTCAAGGCAAATGACATATGAAAGGAACCGGTTAAAACTCTATAAGACAATAAGGAAAAGGAACAGAAATAGGCCATTCAGCCCCTCAAGCCTGCTACTCCTTTCAATAGGGTCATGGCTGATCCAACATTCCTCACATCCATTTTCATGCCTTTACCCGTACTCTTGGTCAAGAATCTAGCCATCTCAGCCTTAACTATACACAAGGACTCTGCCCACACAGCTTGCTGTGCCTAGAAATTCCAAAGACTCTCAGCCCTCTGAAAGAAGAAATTCCTCCTCATCTCAGTTTTAAATTGGGGTCCCTTTACTCTGAAGACAATGCCCTTTGGTCCTAGACTCTCCCATGAGGGAAAATGTCCTTTCATTTTTTGCTCTGTCAAGAGCCATAAGAATCCTAGATTTCTCAATGAGAATCTCTCATTCTTCTAAACTTCAATGAGTCCCAACCCTATGCAACCATTGCTCGTAAGACAATCCCACCATACGGCGCTCCCTGCCAAAGGCTGGGGCAAGGTTCTGACAAAGTCTATCATCATTTCACAGGAAGGAAATTCTCTCTGTGTTTTCTCTGACTGCTCCGCTGAAGGTGCAATGGACAAGCAGCTTTATCATTGCAGAAATCGACTTCCATTGCATCTGAAGATGTGATGGATCAACTGGATTGGAACTTTTACAAATGTGAATGCAGCAAATATGAAATAAAAACAGAAAATGCCAGAAATGCCCAGCAGATCAGGTGACATCCATAAAGAGGGAAGCAGAGTTAATGTTTAACGTCTTGGTTAGGATTGACAACAGTTAAAGGATTAGCAGATTTTTTTTTGTGAGGGCAGTGGTTTGTCAAATGGAGGGGATTAGGCATAACAAAGGAGAAGGTTGATTTACTTGTGATCAGGCAGGACACAGGATAGTCTGAATGACAAGTGGGGTGATGATGCAAACCCAACGGGGACGGTAATGGGAAGGGAAATCAAATTGAAAGGTGGGTTCTCAGGAGGTGTGAATGAGTCAAAGGGGAATCATCGTCAGCCACCACTATCCAAAACAAAGGGTAAACAGAGATTAGGATCTGAAAGTGTTGAGGATAATGCTTAGTCCAGAGGTTAGGGAGCCTGTTAAGACTGTTCCTCAAGTTTTATGTTGAGCTTCACAAAATAAAGGATCAAGTTATCTGGGAGTTGTTCTCCACCTTAACCATAGGCCGGCACAGGGTTTGACTGTTTTCCAAACATTGTTCTCCACTGGGAGTTGTTCCTCTTTTACATGATCAAAACTCCTGGAATCACCATTCTCTAATGTTTTATTTTCTTTGTTTTCACCCTCAGTTTTGCAGCTGTCCTCCTGCTCCTGGAATACTTGTTGTAAATGAACAGGGTAGCCTCTGGCATTGAAACATCTTCAAACATCTCCCTGGGCACCCTTGTTCTCCATTAACACCTTGATCTCATCTGATCGGTGAGGCTCACTACCTGCTCTCTCAGTTCCCTGAAACCTAACCACTGGCCTATTATTCCTGGCTGAGCCCAATTCCTAATTCATAGGGCCCTGGACCCCTACCTCAATGTACACAACATTGTTCCATTAAAATGTAGGAAAATACAGGCAGACACAGAGAAGATGTTTCCATATACAGGAAGCAGAAAATGACCAGTTCCAAATGTAAGGTAGTCAGGAGAGATAGCATACAATGGCAATGTCACTGGGCTGGAAACCCAGCCATCGGCCCAGCTTCATGGTCTGGGATATAGGTTCAAGTTCCATCGCTGTGTAGTTGAACAAACAGAGCTTGAGGTACGGCTTGATTGTTCCTTGCAGATGGAGTCACATGTAGACAGGGTAGTGAAGAAAGTATTTGGTACACTTGCCTTCCTTGGTCAGTGCATTGAGTAAAGGTTGGGATGTTAGGTTGCAACAGTGCAGGACATTGGTTAGGCCACGTTTAGAATATTGCATTCAATTCTTGATTCCCCGCTATAGCAAAGATGTTGTTAAACTTGAAAGGGTGCAGAAAAATTTCATAAGGTTGTTGCTGGGGTTGGAGGATTTTAGCTATAAAGAGAGGCGAAATAGGGTGGTATTATTTTCCTTGGAGTGTTGGAAGCTGGGGGTTGACCTTATACAGGTTCATAAAATCATGAGGAATATGGATAGAGTAAATAGCCAAAGTCTTTTTCTCAGAGGGCATAGTTTTAAGGTGAGAGGAGAAAGATTTAAAAGGGATCAAAGAGGCAACTTTTTCATGCAGAGGATAATGTATGTATGGAATGAGCTGCCAGAGGAAGTGGAGGTGCCTGGTACAACATTTAAAAGGCATCAGGATACGTACGTGGATAGGAAGGGTTTAAAGAGGTATAGGTCAAATGCTGGCAAATGGGACTAGATTAATTTAGGATACCTGGTTGGCATGGGCAAGTTGGATCAAAAGGTCTGCTTCTGTCTTGTATAACATGATGACTATTGCATAGCACTTAAACTTAATGAATAATCTGGATAAGTAATGTGATTCTGGCAACTACCATCAGTTGACATAAGAAAAGTTGGCTAACGATGTTTTAGGAAGAAAACCTGCCAGTCTGTCTGATATGTGACTCTAGATTCACAAAAAATTGTGTTGACTTTGAAATGGCAGAGCAAATCTCTCACGTCAAGGGCAATGAGGATGGGGAAACAGATACTGGACCTAGCGTGTGAAACTCACTGACATTAACATAGATGCATTAAAGGGTAAGTTCACAAGTGAGAAAGGAGAAGGAGGATAGACTAACTGAGCTAATTTAAGTAGATTGGGAGCAAAAGGAAATACTGGCATTTATATGTCACTTTTCACAATGCAGATGTCTCAAAACAGTTTACTGCTGCTTTTTAACATGTGATTCTGTTACTCTGTGGTGACTGTGGTAATGTAGAAACCATGACAAATAACTTGTAAACAGGAAACTCCCACAAACAGCAATATAATGAGATGATCTGTTTTCGTGATGCCAGTTGAGCAATAAATTCCTGAAAAAGGACACACTTTCCTCATTCCTGAAGAAGGGCTGATGCCCGAAACGTCGATTCTCCTGTTCCTTGGATGCTGCCTGACCTGCTGCGCTTTTCCAGCAACACATTTTCAGAGCAATAAATATTACCAAGACAGCAGGAATAAGTGCCCTTCTCTTCTTCAAGATCATATGCTTGGGATCTTAGACGTCCACTCAAGGAGGGAAGTGGGCCTTTTTAAAAATCTCATCTGAAAGATTGAAGTTACATGACACCAGGTTACAGTTCAACAGGTTTATTTCAGCAGGTAAAGTCACCTGATGAAGGAGCAGTGCTCCGACAGCTTGTGATTTCAAATAAAGCTGTTGGACCAGAATCTAATGTCATGTGACTTCTGACTTTAACCACCCCAGTCCAACACCGGCACCTCCACATCTGAAAGATGGCATCTCTGACAGTACAGCATTCCCTCAGTATCACACTGGACTCTCAACTTTGGATCTTCTACTCAAGCCCTGCCAGGGGATCTTGAAACTTAAATCTTATGGCTCAGAGGTGAGAGAGTTACCAACTATTCCACATCTACCATTCAAGGCTTACATGGAGTATAAACACCAGGTGAGTTGAATTAATATGGTAGCACAGCTACTACTATTGGTGCAATTGGGGAGGAGCTGCCCAATCATTGATTGGAACACCTCCTCATCTGTACCGATAGTAATAGCTGTGCTACCTGCTTTCATCTTCCTTAATACATGCATGTCTCCATCCCGGAGGGAACCACCCACAATAGGGCAGAAAGAGTCAAGATGGATGGTAGCCTGACATTCAGTTCCTCACTGCCATCTGGAGAGGATCTTAACTCTGACTGCCCCAAGAAGCTGACTGATTGTGGCCAACCCCTGGACTGGCTTTTTGATTTCGGTCTGCAGTTGACTTACTGTGCAAGGCATGTTCTAGTTGGGCCGAAGGGCCTGTTTCCATGCTGTAGGCCTCTATGACTCCACGACCCCCTGACCAGTAGCCAGTTGTCTTGACTTAGATTCATAGAGATGTACAGCACAGAAACAGACCCTTCGGTCCAACTCGTCCATGCTGACCAGATATCCCAACCCAATCTCGTCCCACCTGCCAGCACCTCAACCATATCTCTCCAAACCCTTCTTATTCATATATGCATCCAGATGCCTTTTAAATGTTGCAATTTTACTAGCCTCCACCAGTTCCTCTGGCAACTCATTCCATACATGTACCATCCTCTGAGTGAAAACGTTGCCTCTTATGTCTCTTTTACATCTTTCCCCTCTCACCCTAAACCTATGCCCTCAAGTTCTGGACTCCCCCACCCCAGGGAAAAGACTTTGTATATTTATCCCTTCCATGCCCCTCATGATTTTATAAACCTCTTTAATGTCACCCCTGCTGACCACCATGACACACTCAGCAGGGCAGTCCAGCAGGATGGTGAGGCTGATAAGCTTAGCTGAGGGGCAAGGTGCAAAGAAGGCAAAAGATGCTATGAGTATCCTGCTGGACTCGAAAAGAGTGACTGCTAATACAGCAAGTGAAGAGATTGTCTGGTCCAGTCCATTGGCCGGCCGTGTGTCCCTGAGCATACAATGTCCTTCCTATTACAATGGTACTTGCTGGTTCAGCTAAGGAGCAACATTGAAGTTCAGAAGCAACAGTAGGTAGTTCAGAGATGTCCCATGAAGGTTCTTAAGAGGCTGGCACATGTCAGCTGCCAATGTCCCATGTACACAATACGCATGTGATTGGTGCCCATTGACCATGCTCTGAGATATTTGTGCCTGGTGCCCAGCATGGGGGTCCTTCGGAGTAAGCATTAAGCTAATGATGCCACTCTAACTTCCATCTCAACAATTGTTGGTGTTTAGTTTGCCCGTAGTAAGTGGTAGAATAGGAAGTTGCACATTAATGAGGTGAGATGTGCAGTTAATGAGGTCATTAACTAGCAATAATTCCCCCTTAATAGGCAACTCACTGCTACCCCATGACACAAATCTTGCCTCGACGCCCAGAACTTAGTTAAACAATGGCTAATGTCAAGACGGGCCTCGTTGGATTCCTCACATGATTCTGTCACAATGTTTTCAATAAAGAGTTAGATATTGTCCTGAGGATTAAAGAGCTCAAAGGGCTTGGGGGAAGATAGCAAGCTAAGGGACTGAGCAGGATCATCAGTGGTGAATATATTGAATGGCAGAGAAGCCTGGAAGGTTCAGTTGGGCTACTCCTTTTACATTTTAGTGTTTATAAGCGAGGTGCCCACCTGTTGTAACTGGGACATGTGAGATGTTGCGTACTGTTGCTGAGATGTGTGTGCCATGACGCACTTTGAGGCAGCTCAGCAGTAAATCAGCCGCAGGATTTCTCCTGATTCGTTCATGGAGTTGAGGGTTGTAATTTTCTCCCTCCTAAAGGTTGCAAAAAGAGCAAAATAATTGGCCCTGTAGAGACACCCACCCCCTTCTCACCATCTCTGCAGTAAGTGTGGGTCCAACACAGAGCAATTAAGGCCCTTAAGTGGTCAATTACCAGCAACTAAACTGCCTCGATTTGTCACTGACCCGATACCTCTCCTTCCCGGTAGGCAAAAACAGTGGCTGGAAGCAGAATGCCCTGCTGCTGAGTGGTGGAGAGGGTTCCTCCATTTACCCCAATCTGAAGCCAATCAGGGGCAAGATGGGGGGGGAAGGGGAATGCATGGCCACTGAAAACTTTCCTGAAAACTTCCCGCTCCTCTGACTGTCGTGATCCCAGCCCCTTCTCCCCATAGCCCCATCCCATGAGACCTAAAAGAAGGAGGAGTCTTTGCTGTCGATCCCCTGAAGGCCATGCCATTTTTTATTTCATTCACAGGATGAGGGCATTGCTGGCTAGGCCAGCATTTATTGACCATCCCTAATTTGCCCAGAGGGCAGTTAAGAGTTGCTGTGGGTCTGGAGTCACATGTAGGCCAGACCAGGTAATGATGGCTTCCTTCCTTAGAGGGCATTAGTGAACCAGATGGGTTTTCCTGACAATGAACAATGGATTCATGATCCACATTAGACACCTAATTCCAGATTATTTGATTGAATTCATATTCGACATGATAGGTTTTGAACATTATTTTGGTCTTTGGATTAGATTAGATTACTTACAGTGTGGAAACAGGCCTGTCAGCCTAACAAGCCCACACCGACCCTGTGAAGAGCAACCCATCCAGACCCATTCTCCTACACCACGGGCAATTTAGCATGGCCAATTCACCTAACCTGCACATTTTTTGGACCGTGGGAGGAAACCGAAGGACCTGGAGGAAACCCACGCAGACACTAGGAGAATGTGCAAACTCCACACAGACAGTTGCCTGAGGCAGGAATTGAACCCGGGTCTCTGGCGCTGTGAGACAGCAGTGCTAACCACCGTGCCGCCCATAAACATAAGATGTAATCTAATCTAATCTAATTATTTTGGTCTTTTGATTAATACTCCAGCAATAATACCACTAGGTTATCACCTCCAACAATGATGGCTAGGATCCAGAGGCTGCTGGGCCCTGTGATCTGGAATCTTTTGGTGTGGCTTAATTCAAACACTGAGGATGGTGATAGTCTGAGGAGCCAACTGACCAGCTCTTTACAAGCTGCTTGGAGCTTGATTCAGCAAGCAGGGGTGCTGGTGGGGGGAGGTTGGGGGGGAGGGGGCGGTACCAAGCCCCTCAAAAACTGAGATTTAAACATTTCACTCGGCTATTTTCAGCAGTCCCTTCAACAAATATTGATCTAGAATGGGTGATGTGTTGGCAATTTTATCACCCGATTGTTATCGCATTATTGTAATTAGTATGCTCCTCTTAATCTGTGTAGTACATGTGGCGTCCTGCCTGGAATAGACACTATTCTGATGATCCATCCAGGGCAGCAATGGTTTGAGAATCAGCAGGTCAGGGATGGAGAGGTAGCCAGAAGCCCTTCCAAGGCTGCTACTGCAATTCTTTACAACCGGAAAAAAGGATTCAAACTGGCCCCAGAGCACCAAAAAGGACAGACGTTTTTCACTCTTAGCCAATCTCGATTAACCACTGATTTTTGCACTGAAATACGGGATCTTCAGATGTACACAATGTACGGCTGTCATCATCTTTAGGATGTAATTGTAGCACTTGGTGTACATTACAACAGTGAATACACTTAAAAGGAAATAAATTGGCTGTAAGGTTTGGGACACCCTGAAGTTACAAAAGGTAATATATAAATGCAATTTCTTATCCTTTTATTCAAAAATGGTGGGAGCTTTGTTTTGGGTGTTTAGACAATTTCCAGTGATGGCTGAATGAATACCAAAAGAAGGATTTAAAAACTATTTTCAACAGCTTTTCAAGGGAAATGTCATTCATGAAATCTGACATCTCTTTTAAAGAAATTATGAATTTAGGTTCGAAATTGGTAAAAGAGAAACACTTGAAATGGTCCATCAGATTATGCATACAAAAGAACAAGGAAGTGCAAGGACATGGGAATAGAGGTAGTTGTTTGGTAGTACAGAACTTGAGCATATATGAACAAAGACATACATTTTCGAAGTCTTTCATCTTGCACTCTTCAGGACTATTTCGCAAGAATGGAAGAAAGTGAACACTCCAGATGCTGGAGATCCATGTTGAAAAGTGTGGTGCTGGAAAAGCACAATAGGTCAGGCAGCATCCAAGGAGCAAGAGAATCGACATTTTTCAAGAATATAAGTTCTGTGTGGAACACTTAAACTTTGAGGAGAATATTGATAAGTTAGCGAGTTTTGAGAAGATTTGTCACTCAGGTTGAGGTTCTGGATGTAGGTTTGCTCGCTGAGCTGGAGGGTTCATGTTCAGATGTTTCATCACTATATTGGTAACATCTTTAGTGAGCCTCCAGATGAAACATTGCTGATGAATCCTGCTTTCTATTTATACGTTTGGGTTTCTTTGGGTTGGTGATGTCACTTCCTATGGTGATGTCATTTCCTGTTCTATTTCTCAGGGGGTGGTGATCGGGTCCAAGTCAATGTGTTTGTTGATAGAGTTCTGGTTGAAATGCCATGCTTCTAAGAATTCTCGTGTGTGTCTCTGTTTGGCTTGTCCTAGGATGCATATGTTGTCCCAGTCGAGGTGGTGTCATTCCTCATCTGTATGTAAGGATACTAGTGAGAGACAATTATGTCATTTTGTGGCTAGTTGATGTTCATGTATCCTGGTGGCTAGTTTTCTGCCTGTTTGTCCAAAGTAGTGTTTGTTACAGTCCTTGCATGGTATTTTGTAAATGACATTAGTTTTGCTTGTTGTCTGTATAGGGTCATAGAGTCATAGAGATGTACAGCATGGAAACAGACCCTTCGGTCCAACTCGTCCATGCCGACCAGATATCCTAACCCAATGTAGTTCCACCTGCCAGCATCTGGCCCATATCCCTCCAAACCCTTCCTATTCATATACCCATCCAAATGCCTTTTAAATGTTGCAATTGTACCAGCCTCCACCACATCCTCTGGCAGCTCATTCCATACACATATCACCCTCTGTGTGAAAAAGTTGCCCCTTAGGTCTCTTTTATATCTTTCCCCCTCACCCTAAACCTATGCCCTCTAGTTCTGGACTCCCCGAGCCCAGGGAAAAGACTTTGTCTATTTACCCTATCCATGCCCCTCATAATTTTGTAAACTCTATAAGGTCACCCTCAGACTTCGACGCTCCAGGGAAAACAGCCCCAGCCTGTTCAGCCTCTCCCTGTAGCTCAAATCCTCCAACCCTGGCAACATCCTTGTAGATCTTTTTTGAACCCTTTCAAGTTTCACAACATCTTTCCGATAGGAAGGAGACCAGAATTGCACACAATATTCCAACAGTGGCCTAACCAAAGTTTGCTGTTTTAGTGTTTTGGTGGATTTGTTGGCTACAATGATGCCAAGGAGTCTGAGTAGTCTGGCAGTCATTTCCTAGATGTCTTTGATGTAGGGGAGAGTGGCTAGGGATTCTGGATGTGTTTTGTCTGCTTGTTTGGGTTTGTTCCTGAGAGATCTGCGGACTGTGTTCATTGGGTACCTGTTCTTTTTGAATACAATGTTTAGGTGATTTTCCTCTGCTCTGTGTAGTTCCTCTGTGCTGCAGTGTGTGGTGGCTCATTGGAATAATGTTCTAATGCAGCTTCATTTGTTGGGGTGATTGCTTCTGTAGTTCAATATTTGGTCCGTTTTTTTTCTGTAGATATATTGAAATATTGGACTACAGAAGCAATCATTAATATCCTTACATACAGATAAGGAAGGACACCACTTCAACTGGGACAACACATCCACCCTAGGACAAGCCAAACAGAGACATGCACAAGAATTATTAGAAGCATGGCATTCCAACCGGAACTCTATTAACAAATACCACCCCCTGAGAAAAAGAACAGGAAATGACATCACCACGGGAAATGACATCACCAATCCAAAGAAACCCAGACATATAAATAGAAAGCAGGAATCATCAGCAGTGCTTTGTCCGGAGGCTCACTGAAGATGTTACCTAGTGTGGTGATGAAACGTCTGAACATGAACCTTCCAGCTCAGTGAGCAAACCGATATCCAGTATTGATAAGGTAACAAGTGGAATCAGACTATTAGAGGCTCTAGAGAATGCACCCATTAATAATGATTGATAGTTATATGCCAGGCTTAGTTTAAATTTTCACCCTTTGAGTGGTCAGGACATTGCCCTTCATTCCTGCTCCTCAGAAGCTGCCTAACATGCTGTGCTTTTCCAGCGTTACATTGTTCGACTGTGAGAGATTTACTACCTGTTTACAGGCACTGTTAATTGAGTTGTCAGAACACTTTTACTTGTGAGTTTGGAGTGTGGGTGTGTTTTGGAAATGTACTTTTTAAAGGTGTTGTCATCTCTTGAAGCAACATATGGCACATATAGATTAAATTTAAAAAGTGGAAGAGATTTGTGCACTTCAGGCCAAGTAGAGGATGGGCCAGCATCAATTGATAACACGATTATCATTCTGTTCAGTCTCATTGCACAAATTCTCATTCAGTTATGGGACTATTTCTCACTTTAACATTATCAATATTATTAGAATTGAAAACTGGCACAATCTTGGATTTAGACAATAGACAGTAGGTGCAGGAGTAGGCCATTCTGCCCTTCAAGCCTGCACCACCATTCAATATGATCATGGCTGATCATCCTTAATCAGTATCCTGTTCCTGCCTTATCTCCATAACCTTTGATTCCACTATCCTTGAGAGCTCTATCCAACTCTTTCTTAAATGAATCCAGAGACTGGGCCTCCACTGCCCTCTGGGGCAGAGCATTCCACACAGCCACCACTCTCTGGGTGAAGAAGTTTCTCCTCATCTCTGTCCTAAATGGTCTACCTCGTATTTTTAAGCTGTGTCCTCTGGTTCAGCACTCACCTATCAGCGGAAACATGTTTCCTGCCTCCAGAGTGTCCAATCCTTTAATAATCTTATATGTCTCAATCAGATCCCCTCTCAGTCTTCTAAACTCAAGGGTATACAGGCCCAGTTGCTCCAGTCTTTCAGTGTAAGGTAATCCCGCCATTCCTGGAATTGACCTCGTGAACCTACGCTGCACTCCCTCAATAGCCAGAATGCCTTTCCTCAAATTTGGAGACCAGAACTGCACACAATACTCCAGGTGTGGTCTCACCAGGGCCCTGTACAGCTGCAGAAGAACCTCTTTGCTTCTATACTCAATCTCTCTTGTTATGAAGGCCAGCATGCTATTAGCCTTAAATAATTAATATACTCTTGAAGAAATTCAGTGGAAATGGGATCAGAAAAAAAGGAACCAATTGAAGAGCAAACAAAGTACTATTAGGGTTATAATTGGTAATAATTCCAATGATTTGGAAGGTTATGATTTAAGAATTCCCCACCAACCAGGGAACATAGTGTTAAAAACCTTTCAAAACTTCTGGCTCACAAAACAGGAACAAGACGAATCAGTGCATAAGAAATAAATAAAAATGAACTAAATTGCCAAGGGTTCTATATAGCTTGGCCACTCCTATGCTAGAAATCTTTCTGGTCTCTGACTCCATCAAAACAATCATAATTAGGAACATATGCACATCTAATATTGCATGAACAGTCCAAACAATGCCAACCTCTTGGAGGGAGCAGGAGATCAGAATGCTGCTGTTCTGTGAAGGGGAGCCAAAGACCGCGGTGAAAAATAAATATTTATGTCCTTCCCTGAGGAAATGGGAAAGCTGTTTCAAAATTTGATTAATGTTGCATCATGTATTGTCATGTTAATCTGAATACACTTCCCTAAAGAGTGATGAAAGCTTAACAATTTATAACTTTAAGAAGTTATATCCAATTCCATTCTGAAAGAAAAAGGATGTAAGGTTGGCAGTAAAAAGGAGAATGGCAATAATTGGATAGCTCTTTCAAAGAGCCAACAGGAATTTGATGGTGTGAATGGCCTCTTTCTGTACTATAGTATCTCACAAAAGCATCAAAATATCAATCACTACATTCGCAGAAACTATCTGATCCCCTCAAAAAAACATTTTAAAAGATTAAGACAGAAGTTTCATTCACCTGATGGACACAAGTTAAGAGTTTGATTTCCAATCAATGATGGGCTAGTTGTTCTTAGTTATTTTTCAATTTGGGGAAGGAGTTTCTTCTCACTAAACAGTGACCCCTGGATAGTGGTTGAGGACACTGGTTGTAATGACCCAGGAAATAGTTCCCCAACAGTCACGGCCTTATCACCTTCCACTCATGTGCAGTACAGCATTCAACATTTTAAGGAAAATAGTCAACATTGTTTCTTGAGGTTTCACGTCTCAGACACAAACACATTGCAGACACAGTGATAAAGTCCGTTATAAAGTTACAGATAAATAACCTTTGTCATCACAGCCAAGTTTTCAGGATTAATATTTCACACACAAGTCAATTGAAAAAAAAGACAACTAAGGAAATTTGCACAATTTTGAAACTGACTCGGTCAAAATGCTCAAACCTGAGGTTTGTTCTCACTCAGTATATGGTTTAAACCCTCAGCACCAATGGACAACAGAGGCATGTGGGATCCAACAGCTTGATGAGGTGTCTGGTATGTAGGTGAAGTAGGTTTGCATGTTACTTTTTGCTTCAGTGCATTGGTTTGTTTCTCATTTTCATTCTACAACACTGCTTAGCTGCAAATGTGAAAAAAGAGAGCTGATGTGTGTGAGCCTATCCATCAGCAAGTCCTCAGCTTGGCCTCCTTGTGGCGACACGTGGAACTGGGTCTCTCCCAGCCCCAGGCCAAATCTCCACCTAAATGTGGAAATGATTTGGCTTCAGATATGTGACCACAGACATGGGTGTTGCACTTAGGGGCCTATCTCCAGCAATGGCCAAATCATTCCATTGCCTGGCAGAAGAGTTAAAGGCTAAGGGAAAAACCAATCCTGACAAAAAAAAAATGGGGAGTGGAGGCAAAATGCAGATTGACGTCTAAATATCTGTTTCCTGACAACTTCATTTCCATTCCTTTGGACTCACCTTCTTTTGGGAGGTTGAGTGGGTGACCCTCACTTCGGGGTAGCACCAGGTTTCCAGAATACTTGACAATACTTATGTGTTAACACAACGCAGGGGACCACAGTCGCAAGTTAATACAGAATTGACACCACGGCATCAACCCATCATTATGTGAAGGCTAACCCCTTACTCAGATGCTATGATGCCTCAGCCTAGATTAAACAGCTAGGGGAAACAGACTGTCAGTGTCACATTGACCAGATCATTCCTAGGTTTAATCATTGGTCTGTGCTGGGTTGTTTGATCTCAGCCAGGGTACTGTTTTAAGCATTACATTTGATGTGGTTTTTTGTTTGGAGATTAAAACAATTTGAGACTCCCACCGATGACCCAAATTGCGTGTGTATATGAGTGAGGATAGATCCAAAAATGTCTGTAATATTCTCAAAGGTTAAAATAACTGAACAGCACACCATGCAATGGTAAAGTCACCATATTTTTACAGGACCAATAGGCTGCTGAGATACCAGAGAGAGACAACTGGTGGTGGTTTAACCTGAGGCAAGGAGCTATGTTGAGAAGGAGAGTCCTTTGTGGTTAACCTCAGCTGGTGCAGGAATTGAACCCATGCTATTAATATTATTGTATAGAGGCAGACAATCTGTCCTGCCAAATGAGCTAAATGAACTCCACGGTAAGACTTGTGTAAATAGAAGGCTGAGTCAGGTGTCAAGTTTCTGAAACCTAAAGACTCAGTGCCCTCAGAAGAGAAGGGAGAAAAATGACAAGGAAAACAAAACTAATTTTACAAAAAATTTCATGTTCTCGGGGCGGTTCTCACAATAGCTGCTAGCCTTTAAAACTAATCCTCGAGCACTCACTGTCCTTCTGTGCTGTTTGGCAGTCTGCCGGCATTGTAAAGTGGAATTTCATGATGTGCATTGCTTCTTTACAGAAATCCTTTTGTGCACATTTTCACTTGTACTGAGACAACACACAAATATGCTTTTGTTTCCTTATGCAGAGTTGGAGATACAGAGTTGATGGCTCGTCGTTTGTTTTCCCAGTGTAAAATCTGCAGAGGAATGCAGCCCTTACACTACAAACAGCTGGAGAGAAGGTTAGTTACGGCACCACATCATCAGATACCATCTGGGCAATGGGGGGGATGTAACAAAACCATACATTTGTGTTCAGATTTTTTTGTCAGTCAGTGCCAACTTTCCTCCTATTAAATTTGAGTGCATTTGAGTTGTGATGAAAAAACAGAATTTTTTCAAAGTCTACAAAAATCTTTTAACATATAATTCCAGATGCCTGCTCTTGGTGGTTATTTTGTTCATGTGTTTAACAATTTACATCATTGCACACCAACTACTGAAATTTAAGTTAATATCTGTTCCTTTTCAAGCAGCTAAATCTATCCATATTTTAAAAATGACAATAGATTAGAGTCATAGAGACATACAGAACAGAAACAGACCTTTTGGTCCATTTAGCCCATGCCGCACATAATCCAAAACTAAATTAGTCCCACTTACCTGCTTTTGGCCACATACCTCCAAACATTTCTTAATCATGTACTTATCCAAATGTCTTTTAACTGTGCCTGCATCTATCACTCTCTCTGGAAGTTCACTCCACATACGAACCACTCTCTGTGTTAAAAAAGTTGCCTCTCATGTCTTTTTTACATCTTTCTCCTGTCACCTTAAAAATGGCACCTAGTCTTGAAATTCCCAACTCTAGGGAAAAGAACCTGCCATTCACTTTATCTATACCTCGTGATTTTATTAACCTCTATAAGGGTCACCCTTCAACCTCCTAAACTCCAGTGCAAAAAAGCCCAGCCTCTCCTCATTAACCAAACCCTCCATTCTGGTAAATCTTTTTGGAACCCTCTCCAGTTTAATAATGTCATTTCTACAACTGGACGAGTGGAACTGGACACAATACTCCAGAAGAGGTGTCACCAACGTCCTGTACAAACTCAACATGCTGTCCCAACTCAAAAGTCTGAGCAATGAAAGCAAGCGTGCTAAATGCCTTCTTAGCCATTCTGTCTACATGTGATGCAAACTTCAAAGAAACATGAACCCAAGTTATTGCCTATCCTGATTAACAGTCAACAATAGTTAAGCACTAACACAGCACTTCATGTAACAAACAAAGAAGCTTAGGCAGCATCTGTGGAGAGAACATAAGAAGAAGTCATACCAGACTTGGAACAGTAACTCTATTTGTCTCTTCATAAGATGCTGCCACAGCTACTGATTTTCTCCAGCAATTTGTTTTTGTTTCAGGTTTCCAGTATCCATAGTATTTTGCTTTTATAGCACTTTGTGCAATGGGACATGCTATCATAAGTTATTTGTTCAAATTACACCAAAACAAGCTGTGAAATTGAATTGAATAAATCTGGTAAATCATTGGGTGGTGCCAGAAACACTAATTATAGCCATGGAGACTGTCATTTTGTCATCATTTTGCAAATGCATGGAGTACAGTAAATACAGTTGGGGAGTTATATGCAGATTACAGTGTGAAATTATAAATTTGCAGCAGTGACAGAGACCTGGCTCAATGAAGGGCAAGACTGGATGTTAAATATTCCTGGGTATAAGTTGTTCAGGAAAGATAGAAACAGAGGAAAAGGAGAAGGGATAGTGGTGTTGGATAGGCAGGACAGTGCAGGTGTTAGAGGAGGAGGATGTCTCAAGGAGTAAAAGGACAGAGTCAATTTGGCTAGACCTATGGAATAAAATGATTGTAATTACATTGTCCAGTGCAGACTATAGATCAACAGTTAGGATGTAGAGGAACAAATCTACAAGGAAATTACAGAGAAATGCCAACATTACAGAGTAGTTACAATGGGAGATTTCAATTACCCAAATATAAACTGGGAAACTAGTCATAGACTAAAAGGCAGAAAGGGTCAAGGTTCATAGATTGTGTTCAGGAATGTTTTTACAGCAGTGTGTGCCCAGTCCGAGCATTGTTGGACCTGGCCCTCAGAAAGAAGGTGGACCAAGTGCATCAAGTATCAGTGTGGAAACATTCAGGAGACAGTAATCATTGTATTGTAAAAATCAGGGTGATGGTGGAAAATGGCATGCAATAATTCAGAGAAAGAAAAATCAATTCACAGAGAGCTGACTTTGTAATGGGGTTAGAACAGAGCTGGACTGGACTGATTGGAATAAAAGTTTGGTGGAAAGTGAGCAAATGGTTTGGGTACAGTCGCAGTATGTACCCTCCAATGCAAAAGGAAAGACAAACAAATCCAGACTTCTCCGAACGACAAAAGAGGTAGAACCTAAAATTATATAGAAACAGCATGATAAGTGGCATTGCACAGAAGAGGCCCTTTGGCCCACTGATAGGGTATGAGTTAGAGTCTGCACCATCTTGATTACACAAATCCCACTTGCTAGCACTTGGCCAATAGTTATGACATTTAAAATGCTCGTCCATGTATTTTTAAAGGTTGTGAGACTTCCAGCTTCTTCTACCCACCCAGGCAGTGCATTCTGCATTCCCACCATACTCTGGGTGAAAAATGGGAGTGGCTGTAGAGATTGTGGAAGCATTGGTCAAACTGTTTCGGACCGTCTGGAATCTGGGGGGGGGAGGGGGGTTCCAGTGCACTGAAAAACCACCAATGTTACACCACTGTTTAAGAGAGAAAGTAGGAAAACTGCAGGTTAGTTAGCCTATCATCTGCAGATGTAAAAGTGCGAGAGTCTAATAATAAGGAACAAATAGCATGTCATTTAGAAAAGCTTAACGCAATCAAGCAGAGATATAACAGAAATCAATATAGCTATCAATATCAATATAGTTATGTGAAAGGGAAATTTGACAAATTTGATAGAGTTGTTTTGGGATAGACCTAGCTGTGTTGATAAAGGGGAACCAGTAGATGCACTACATTTGGATTTCCAAAAGGCATTCAGTTATGTGCCACATAAATGATCATTGATTGAGGAGCAAGGTAGGAGCTTACAGTATTGGGGGGTTAATGAACTAGAATGGATTGAGGTTTGGTTAACACATGGTAGATAGAAATTTGGGAATAATGGGTTATTTTCGTATTGGAAAGGCCTAACTAGTAGAGTACCATAAGGATCGGTCATTGGCCCTCAGTTCTTTACTATTTATATTAATGATTTAGGGGAATAGGCAGAATGTAACGTATCCAAATTTGCTGATGATATAAAAAGATGTGAGTGCATGTTGTGATGAGGACATAAGGGGGATACAGGCAAGTTGAATAGGTGTTAAAAACATGACAGACGGAGCTTAATGTTTCCAGTCTTTGTTACTAACACCAAATTCCCTCACTGCAGTCTAGTCATCTGCCAAGTTAACAAATGCTATGACAGCCAGTTTTATATTTCAGTCATCTTTCAGGAGGATCCATTTCTGTTTGTCGATTGCCATGTGCGGTCTGCTGTATATGGGCATCATGGCCTCTTTCACTTGGGGGATCCCATGCTATTTTTATTAATTCACAGGAAGAGGGTGTCACTGGTTACGCCAGCATTTACCACCCATTCTGAAATGCCCAGAGGGGTGTATAAACATAAAGAATTATTTCTGAGCTGAATACTGAAGCTGACTCACAATGTGAGTATGTCCCAAAACATTAATTTATTAGCTAAAGAAATGGTGGGGGTTGTGTTGATGTAAATACCAAACATAGGCTTAAACTTGCTATTGGCAGACAGTGCAGAGCGGTGACTATTCAACTGCAAGAAATATCACAAATGAACACAGTCCTTGCCCTCACCCAAAGTTTAATAATGCATTTTCCAGTACAATCTCTGGATCGTTCATGCTGAGTAGGGACAGTATTTGTGTGAGATTCAAATATTTAATCCATGAAGTGCAAATTACAACCATGCAGTGAATGAACATCTTGTGAAAGGCAGACGTGAGGCTAGGTTCTCTGAACAGTCTTTGTAAATATTTTGCTCACCGCCTGTTCAGAGATGCACCAGTGGAGCAGGTGGGATTCGGATCCAGAGGTAGAGACATTACCACTGCACCACATGAACAAAACAGTGTCAATAATTAGTTCGACAGTGTCATGTTCAATGTTAAAACAACAAGAGCCAAGGTAACTATCAAGATAACTTGATGACTCAGAATACTATGTAAAGAGCTAAAACAAACAGGATGAATATTATTTCGAACAAACTAAAGTCATCACTCTCCCCTTCTGGTAGGGGTCACCGAGGGACTTAAGAATAATCATACAGCTCATAATTTACAACTAGTTATTTTCCAATTAGATGCTTTAATAGATCTACTATGACTGTGACATCATTTGAATGCCCCTTAAAATCTGCATCAAAATATTGCAAGAGTAGATTATGCTTAACTATACGATCACAGTGACAATGGAGGTCATCCCCCCACACCCAAAAAAAAAGAAATGAAATTATTTAGAAAATATACTAATTACCTTAGAAATTACTACATCAGCAATGGCAAAATCACAAATCAATCATCAAACTTTAAGGAACTTATTTTTAAAACCAAAACAATTGCAAGCAGAGAAGGACGACAACAGTCGTAGCAAATGGAGTCTACAATAGGAAGGATGAATCCAAACCTTAGCACAGCTTCCAGAAGGGCAGGCCTGGATCACTGCAGTGTTTCTTTACTCTGAACAAACAAAAGACTGTGATCAGAACAAAAATACTCAAGTTTGGGAGGGTGGTGGAAAGCAGGAGGAACTGGTTAGACCAGTATTCCTGAGAACTGAAAAACAGAGCCAGACAGAGCAGAAATGGTTACACCAGGTTGCTGCGAGAATTCCAACTTGGCCTGTCCTACAGTTCAACCTGGGAGGGCATAGAAGGCATCCAGTCTTGACAGTTATGAAACAATAGTAGAATCATAGAGACATACAGCATACAAACAGACCCTTTGGTGCAACTCATCCACGCCGATCAGATATCCTAAATTAATCTAGTCCCATTTGCCAGCATTTGACCCATATCTCTCTAAACCCTTCCTATTTGTATACCCATCTAGATGCCTTTCAAATGTTGTAATTGTATCAGCCGCCACCACTTCCTCTGGCAGCTCATTCCATTCATGCACCACCCTCTGTGTGAAAAAGGTACCCCTTAGGTCCCTTTTAAATCTTTCCCCTCTCACCTTAAACCTATGTCCTCTAGTTTTGGACTCCACTCCAGGGTAAACACCTTGTGTATTTATCCTATCCATGCCTTTCATGATGTTATAAACCTTGATAAGATCGCCCCTCAGCCTCCAATGGTTCAGGGAAAATAACCCCAGCTTTCTCAGCCTCTTCCTATAACTCAAACCTTCCAATCCTGGCAATATCCTTGTAAATCTTTTCTGAATTCTTTCAAGTTTACTATAGCAGGGAGACCAGAACTGAATACAGTATTCTAATAGTGGCCTAAGCAATGTCCTATACAGCCGCAACATGAGCTCCCAACTCCTAAACTCCATGCAGGTAGAGGCAAACTTACCGAATGCCTTCTTCACTATCCTATCTGTCTGCTAATCCACTTTCAAGGAAATATGAACCTGCACTCCAAGGTCTCTTTGTTCATTAACACTCACCAGGACCTTACCATTAAGTGTATAAGTACTGCCCTAGTTTTCCTTTCCAAAATACAGCACCTCCCATTTATCTATATTAAACTCCATCTGCTACTCCTCAGCCCATCTGATCAAGATCCCGTTGTACTCTGAGGTAACCTTTTTCGCTTTCCATTACACTTCCAATTTTGGTGTCACCTGCAAACCACACCTCCTATGTTATCATCCAAATCATTTATATAAATTATAAGTAGTAGTGGACTCAGTACCGACCCTTGCTGCACACTGCTAGTCTCAGGCCTCCAGTCTGAAAAGCAATCCTTCACCACCATCTGTCTACCTTTGAGCCAGTTCAAAATACAGAGCAACCTCGATTATCCGAACAAGATCTTAAGGTCCCAATGCTTGGGTAAACTGTGTTATCTGAACATTCGATTATCCGAACAAAATACTCCCCCCGTGTCATTTGGATAATCGAAATTGTTCAGTAGTTAGTTCTCCCTGAATCCCATGTGATCTAACCTTGCTAACCAGTCTACCATGAGGTAGTTTAGTATACTATGTTTTCTTTATCAACTTGCCAGTGCAATCCTCAAAACCAAAACTATAAAACAGCCTTCAGTTTTGCAGCAAGGAGTGTAGCCCCTCTTTCTCTGACCGAAAACAAAAAATGCTGGATCAGCGTGTTAGGAAGCATCTGTGGAGTGAGGGCAACAGAGCCCACTTTCTCTCTTGGGCCTTGTCACTTCCTTTTCACTTAGTCTGAGGCCGCAAGTACAATGTCTGCTAAGCAAGAGGAGGGAAATAAATTGTCAATTGAGGGTGTCAAGGAACAAGGAGAAAAAGAACACAGGAAATACAAGTGGGAGTATTGATTGTGTATATATTAGAATGATGTTTAAAGATATGGGGGAAAGGCAGGAGATAGCTTGAGATAATACAGCCAGTGCAGGCATGATGGGCCAAATGGCCTCCTGATGCACTATTAATTCTGTGAACCTGTTGAGCCCGCTCTGCCATTTATTACGATCCTGGCTGATCTTGAGTTTCAAGTCCACTTTACTGACCACTCCCCATATCCCTTGACTCCATGAGACCAAAAAGCTGTACATCTCAGTCTTAAACAATGGAACTTCCACAATCATCTGACGTAGACATTTCCATTGACTCAACCCTTTACATTAGGTCATTTCTTTTCACCTTGATCTTAATATAAATATCACGCTCTCCTGAAACTCTAAATGGAGTATGTGTACTTGTCAGTTGTGATATAATTAAATGATGGAGTAGGTTCAATGGGATGAATGGCCTTCCTGATTTCCTTGTTAAAAAAACTCTTAACGGTTCCGCCTAGGAACCCTCCAACCACAAGGGATGAACTCAGATTTTTCCACTTTCCTCATTTCCTCCCCCCTCCCCCCACCTTGTCTCAGTCCCAACCCTCGAACTCAGCACCACATTCCTAACCTGCAATCTTCTTCCTGACCTCTCCGCCCCCACCCCCACTCCAGCCTATCACCCTCACCTTAACCTCCTTCCACCTATCGCATTTCCAATGCCCCTCCCCCAAGTACCTCCTCCCTACCTTTTATCTTAGCCTGCTTGGCACACTTTCCTTATTCCTGAAGAAGGGCTCATGTCCGAAACTTCGATTCTCCTGCTCCTTGGATGCTGCCTGACCTGCTGCGCTTTTCCAGCAACACATTTTCAGCTCTGATCTCCAGCATCTGCAATCCTCACTTTCTCCTAGAACTCTTAACCGGAGTCTCACACAGCAATCCAGGTTACCTAAACCAACAGAATATACTGCATAATAATGCTGTTTCTACTCCAGAATCCTTTAACTAGATCTGGAATCAAGAAGACAGAAGGTGGTGGTAGACTGGGGGCACACCACAGTGCTGGGTCTCTTACTGTTTGCAATACATACAAACAATGTAGAAGAAAATTGAGGAGGGGGGGGGGGGAATGGGATGATGCGTAGGTTTATCGGTGACATGAAGATTGGCCAGGGAGTTGAGACAGGAAGGAGCTCTGAGGTAACAAGAGGATGTAGATAGATTGGTCAAATGGACAGATGGAATTTAACTCTGGTAAGTGTGAGGTGCTGCCCTTTGAATGAAATAACAAGATAAGGGAGTACTCAATGAATGGCAGGCCACTGGGAAACTCAGAGGAGAAGAGGGATCTTGGGGTGTTTGTTCACGGATCCTTGAAGATGGCGGGATTGATTAATGCATTGGTTAAGAAAGCGTATGCTCACTTACCTTTTATGAGTGGTGGCCTAGATGATAAGAGCGGGGAGGTTATGTTGGAGCTGTACAGAACTCTGGTTGGTCTCCACCTGGAATACTGTGTGCAGTTCTGGTCACCGCACTGTAGCAAGGATAAGATTACCCTGGAGAACAGATTCATGGGAGGTTGCCTGGGATATAGCATCTCAGCTGTGAAAAGAGACTGGATAAGCTTGTGTTGTTTTCTTTAGAAACAAAGAAGATGGAGACGAGATGTCATTGAGGGGTATAAGATTCTGAAGGGCATGGAAACGGTGAGCGGAAAACAGCTGCTCCCCTTATTTGAAGGATCATTAACAAGGCGACATAATTTTAAGGTGAAAAGTGGCAGGTTTAGGAGGGATTTGACAAAAATGTTTTTCACCCAGAGAGGATGGTGGGAATCCACAATGCACTGCTGGGGCTGCTAGTGACGATTAGAAACCCCACAAACCTTTAAAAAAATACTTGGATGAGCATTTGAAATGTCATAACATTCAAGGCTGTGGACCAAGTGCTGGAATGTGGGATTAATATCGATTGAGAGTATCAATCATCGGTACAGATTCAATGGGCCAAAGGGCCTCTTCTGTGCTGTCTGATTTTGCAATTCTGAAAGTAATGAGAATGTCTTTTTAAAAAAAAATAAAAATTCACCTCAAAAAATCTGTACCCCAAAGCTATTATGCATTAAAGTGCAAAAGTTAAAAAATAAAGCACCCCCACTACAAATACCAAAATCACAATGTGAGAACAGTTTATTAACACAATAATGTTGGTATCGCAGGTGTGATGCATAAGGAACATACATCAATTGAAAGACAGAAAAGGAATGACTGGCTTATTTTGAATATCTACATATGTCAGTACAATGTTCAAATTACAAAACATCAGCAGTAAAATTAAACAGTTTAAAAAAAAACTGCAGTTTTAAATTTCACGACCATCCAATTTATGTCTACATTCTTAAGCATGAAGTGCAGAAATATAAAAATATAAACAGGAACTCAAATAAAACCTCGCTTCACAAGAAGGTAATTGTCTTAACTCTATGGATGACAACATATTTTTCTTCACATCTTTACAGTTCTGGTCTTCAGAAGGTGCAATTCATGCATTTGACGACTTTGTTGCCATAATCAATGCAGTCTGGACCTATACATTCGCAGCAAGCATTGTGAAACCATCTGTATTTCGAAGCACCCATGGACTCGCACGAATTCTTACACTGATGGATAGACATGCAGTCATCAAAGTAGACCACTGTGCAATGAGGTTCTGTAATTAATTTTTAAAAATATTTTAGAAACACTTTATCAATTTACATAATGCCTTTAACACAGCAAACTGCCCCAGGGCACTTAATGAAGAGTGTATCTGACAGCAAATCACAAAAGGAGTTAACAGGTCAATGGCCATGAGTGTGCGCAAATTGGCAAGAAGCACCTTACAGGAGAGATTTAGAGATGGGGGAGAAGATGTTAGAATTAGAGCAAATTGTGCTGGAATTGAAGGAGGGAAGAGATGTTGCAGAGTTGCAAGATTGGAGGATTTTACAGAGGTAGGAAGGGAGTTGAGAACAGTGGTAGTGCTTTCCAAACTGTGGTTTTTCCTACCAGGTGCCAGTAAGGGTCAAGGAGCAAAGGATAATGGGCAAACAAAGCATGGCCCAAGTTGGAATACAGGCATCAGAGTTTTGGATGAGCTCCATTTAAAGGAGGGCACAAGGTGTTAATCAGGCTGGAGGATTTTGCATGGTCAAGACAAGAATGAAAATGGGGGAAGAGTGCAGGTAAGTGGCGTTGAAATGCCTATCAGCCATGATTGAATGGCGGAGTGGGCTCGATGGGCCGAATGGCCTTGTTTCCACTCCTATTTCTTATGGCCTTATGGGGTTGGTGGGGGTTTCAGTGGTAGATGAGTTGAGGTAGGTGGAGATGGACAATGCTACAGAGGTGGCAGTAGGTGGAAAATAATGTGTGGTTGGTACTTCGCTACAGGTTAAAATATAACACTAAGGTTGTGAACAACCTTTTTCAGCTTCAGATAGGTGACAGGAAAGACATAATATCAGATAGCAAGATTGTGGCTGATATCAAAAGCAATAACTTCGGTCTTTGCAATATTTATTTGAAGGAAATTTCTGGTCATTATAGATATTGAACAAACGATATAATAGACCAGAAGGAGTGAATGCACTGAGTGGATGATGAAGACATCAATCCAATGTACATCTGATATTGTGTTTTCAGGGGATGTCATTAAGATGCAGTAAGTAGGTACCTTTTATTGACAAACAAAAAAATGCTGCCACTAACAATGGGAAAAAGTATTGTTCCATTGACCTGCATAGGCAGGACTAGAATGGCCTCCTTCTCTGTTCTTATATGAGTCGACACGAATTTATGTTATACATTATTCATAAAAATCTGGAAGAGTACATTCTAAAACATTTCAAATTATTCATTATTGGCCTGGGGCAGCACGGTAGCTCAGTGATTAGCACTACTGCCTCACTGCTTCAGGGACCTGGGTTCAATTCCACCCTCAGGCAACTCTCTGTGTGGAGTTTGCACATTCTACCCATGTCTGTGTGAGATTCCTCCAGGTGCTCTGGTTTCCTCCCACAGTTCAAAGATGTGTGGATTGGCCATGGGAAATTGCCTACAGTGTCAAGTTAAAGGAAATGTGGGATTATAGAGATAAGGGTGGGGGCTGGTGCTGGGAGGGATACTCTTTAGAGGGTCGGCCTAGATTCATTGGGCTGAATGGCATCTTTCCGCACTATATGGGAAATGCAATAAAATTCAACTTTTCTCCCTTGAGCACGTTGCACTCTGAGACACAGTTGCAATCCACATGGTTTTTACTATTACACGTTCAACATCAAACATATAGCCGGAGGATTTCTACAAAATAACCAGTCACTCAATGGGCTATGGCTGAAGGGTCTTTAAGCTCTGGCCTTTTCCCATTGCAGCTGCCTTGGGCTTTACAGTATTCTGAGCTTGGAATCTATGATTTGAGCATAACACAAGCACCACATCCAGTACATCAGAACCTTATACAAACTGAAACAGAGTCATAAGAATTGGATTCTAATATTCAACAGATCAGAGTAAGGAAAGGCTGGGTATTTTACTTTAAATATAAATAAATAGATTACTATTGGAAGATTTATTACTGGAAATAAAGCAGGTAAGTAAGTATGAAGAATACTCCAAAACACAGACCCTCAAATCAGGCATATATTCCTGCTTCCCATCACCAAATACATCCTGCAGTGTCCACTCTCTCTGTATCAAATATGGATCTAAAGCACTACCAGGATTTAAGATAATTTAAAAGTAAATTTCAAAATATTAACCAAGTAACTACAGGTGAAAGCTTGGTTTGTGAGACACTATTTCACATTTTTAGAAGTATTAGGTAGCAGGGAAATATAAACTAAATGGCAAAATTCTAGTCCACAGACTGTATACTGAGCAGCCTTATCCTAAAATAGGTAAACTGTAGACACATAGTTTGGGATAAATGCGAATTGATATTATAAAAGTGCTTACAAGAAGATTAAATTTCAAAATCAATTCAGTATATGAAGAACTTTGAGACATTTGATGTTAATAAAGTCTTACATAATGTAAAATATGTTTCTCTTCTTCCACTAAATGTATACATTTATACAGGTTCAAAAGCAAACTTATTTTGATTGTTTCGTGTTTTCCTCATACAGTGAGTGCCATGAGTACAGTCAGTTAATTGCTGCAATGCATGACTCTACCTCCCTGTTGTGCAGAGATATACATTTTCCATTACAAATCTCTCACTGCAGCATTAGCTTCCTTCCAAATAAAACTTAACATATTAAACCAAACAATTCTGGAGCCCTACACTGTAATTAAGCAGCAGGTAATTATCCTCTAGAGGACAGGCTGTTACAGATAACAGCACTGCAACAACCATGGTTTCAATTACTCATGTCAAAACTGGATATCCAACTTAAACAACCTGTCCATGGAATCTTTTCTGTTTACTGAAGTCAGGAGGACAGAGGTCATGCTCTGAAGTTGTGGAAGTCAATGCAGAGTTTCAGAAGCTGCACAGCGCCTCAGCAGACAATGGCTTGCTGCTCCTTCACTTTGCATTAAGCTTTACTGGAACATTGTAGTAGCCCCAGGATGGAAATGCTAGCATGGGAGACTCAGATAGCAAGTAACTGTAAGGTCATTTCTATGGTCTGAGCAGAGGTGTTCTGCAATGCAGGGCCCATGTGTCTAGTCTCACCAATGTAAAGGAGACCACATTGTGAACAGCAAATACAGTAGATTCCCTTTATCACTGATGCACAGTGACAGCTATGTTTATCATCTCCAGCAGCAAATCACCCAGACACTTTCCAAACCCCAATCTCTACCATTGAGAAGAAAAGGGGTAGCAGCTGTGTGGGAACACTATCACCTGCTGGTTCCCTTCCAAACTACACCTCATCCTGGCTTGTAATGATATCCCCATTCTTTTTGTGTCACTAGGTCAAATTTCTCAAATTCCCTTCCAGAGAGCATGGTGCCTACACACCAAGGATTGCAGTGTTTCAAGAATGTAGCTCACCACCATCTTCCCAAGGGCAGTTGGAAATGGGTAATAAATGATGACCCAGCCAGTGACACCCACCTAGCATTGCTGAAAACACAGATGTTACCACCTAACACTCAGCAGTTAGAGCCTTCAGCTCCCTTCCTGTCCCTAACCCAGCAATAAGAAGTCAATTTATTCCAATTATTGGCGTGTGGGCACCTCCTTGATTGCTCTTGAGAAGGTGTTGGTGAGCTGCCATCTTGAACTATTTCAATCTCTGCAGTGAAGATTCTCCCACACCATCGGGCAGGAAGTTATAGTCATTGACATTTACAGTGCAGAAAAGGGCTCTTCAGCCCATCAATCTGTGCTGGTCAAAAACAACCACTCATCCCATATCTCAGCCCCTGGCCCATAATCTTGTATGCCTTGGCCTCTCAAGTGCACACTTAATACTTTTTTAAAGTTATGAAGCTTTCTGCCTCCACCATCCTTACAGATAGTGCAGCTTCCCAGCACCCACTTGGTGCTAAGATTCTCCTCACATTTCCTTCTGGTCCTTATTGGAAACTTGCTCACCGATTCCTTCACCAAGGGGAAATGGTCCTTCTGTCCACCTTGTCTATTCCCCTCATAATTTTACAAATTTCAATCATTTCCCCTCTCAATCCCCTCTGCTTTAACAAAGTCCAGCCTCTCCAACTCTGGGATTTTGACTCTATGACAATGGAACAACGGTGACAGATGTCAGATGGTGCATGACCTGGCAGGATACCGGGAAGGAATTCCCATAGGCCAGCTGAAGGAGGTTGTAGAGGCGAGGTGGAGCAGTGCTGGTGACTGTGTAGCTGCTGCTGGAGACAATTGGATCTACCTTTGTCCTCCTCTTCTCCTATTCTGGTTTCCTCACCCAGTTTGAAAGGTGTCTGTAGCATTCGTGATGTAGCACCTCCAGGCATCACGTGGGGATGCTGCAGAGACAACATTGATGGAAGTGCTCTAGAATGTCTACATGATGGCAAGACAGGGCCCATGACTGGAAGGGTAGAGACAAATATGATTCTGTACACTTTTACATTATGACACAGTGGTTATGATGGGCCAAATGGCCTCCTATTCGTTCAGGTAATTCAGATTTTCTCTGAGACTTTAGTCTGTGCTCTGATGCTGTGGTTGCTCCAAAGTAATTTACAGAATGCAGTGTTGGTTCTGAACACCTATTAGCCACTTCACTGTCCATGTTACCATTGAACACTGTGATGTTCCCCAAAGGGGTAAACTTCTCTGTAAAACCTCCACATCCTTCCTATAGTGTAGCCAGCAGAACTGTACACAATACTCCAAATGTGGACTAACTAAAGTTTTATAAAGCTGCAAAATGACTTGCCAACCTTTAAACTCAACGCCCTGAACGATGAAGGCAAGCAGGGGATGGAGGGTTATGGGCATGAGAATGAGATTGAGAAACATAGCAGCCATGATTGAACAGCAGAGCAGACTTAATGGTCTAATTCTGCTCCTGTATCTCGTGGTCTTATGGTACATCTTCTTTCCCACATTATCCACCTGAGTTACCACTTTCAGAGAGCTATAGATTTGCACCCCAAGATCCCAATGTATATCCATGTTCCTAAGGGCCTTGCCATTTTCTGTACAGTTTCCTTTTGTATTTGATCTCCCAAAATGTATCACCTCACACTTGTTGGACAGTACTTCATTTGCCATTCCTCCACCCGACTTTTCAACTGGTCTATGTCCTGTTGTTGCTTTTGACAATCTTCCTCACCTCCACAAATTTTCATGTTATCTGCAAACTTACTAATCTGACCACCTATTTTTTCATCTAAATCATTTATATGTATTGCAAACAACACAAGTCCCAGCACTGATCTCTGCTGAACACCACTGATCACAGAGATAGAGTCAGAAAAACCAGCCTTCACAATTACCCTCTGTCTTCGATAACCAAGCCAATTTGTATCTAACTTCCCAACCCACTGTGAATCCCATGTGACGTAGTCATCTGGACCAGCCTACACTATGGAACCTTGTTGAATGCTTTAGTAAAGTCTGTGTAGACAACATCCATTGCCCTCAACAATTATCTTCGTCACCTAGCCAAACAAATCAATCAAATTTGAGAGTCAAAACCGCCTCTGCCCAAAGGCGAAAGTGAGGAATGCAGATGCTGAAGATTAGAGTCGAGAGTGTGGTGCTGGAAAAGCACAGCAGGTCAGGCAGCATCCAAGGAGCAGGAGAGTCAACGTTTCAGGCAAAAGACCTTCCCAGCAGAAAGCCTTGCTGACTATCCCAAATAAGTCCATTGTTTTCAAAATGTGAGTAAATCCTGCCCCTAAGAATCTTCTCCAATAATTTCCCTACGACAAATGTAAGGCTGACTAGCCTATAATTTATCCCTGTTGCCTTTCAGAAACAAAGGAACAACATTGGCTATTCGCCAGTCTTCTGTGATCTTGCCAATGGCTAAAGAGGATACAGAGATCTCTGTCAAAGCCCCAGCAATCTCCTCCCTTGCCTCCCTCAATATCCTGGGAAATATCCCATCAGGCGCTGAGGACTTACTGACCTTAATGTTTTTAAAAATTTATTCTTCGAGAATATCAATAAACCACTCCCTAATCTTACCACCATCCATGTCTTTCTCCTTAGTGAATACCGACACAAAGTACTCATTAAGGACCTCACCAACTTCCTCTGGTTTCATGCAAAATTCCCTCCTTTATCCTTGAGTGGACCTACCCTTTCACGAGCTATCCTCTTTATCCTAATGTATGTATAAAATGCCTTGGGATTCTCCTTAATCTTACTTCCCAATGACATTTGCCTTCCTGATCCACTGTTAAAGTGTTTTTCTACTTTCTTTATATTCCTCAGAGACATTGTCTGATTTTCAGCTTCCTAAATTTTCTATACCATTCCTTTACTTTTTTGACTAAACCTTCAATATCGCTTGTCATCCAGTGTTCCCAAATCTTGCCATCCTTATCTTCTATTCTCACAGTAATATGCTGGTCCTGAACATTGATCAACTGGCTAAAAAGATTGCATATGTCAGATATGGATTTACCCTCAAACAGCTGCTTCCTATCTAATTTCTCCAGTTCCTGCCTCATACTGTTGTAATTAGCCTTCCCCCAATATAGCACTTTCACCTGAGGACCACTCTTACTTTCATCCATAGCTATCTTAAAACTTTTGGAATTATGATCACTATTTCCAAAATGCTCCCCCACTGAAACATTGATCACCTGGCCAGGCTTATTCACCAATACAAGGTCTAGTACTGCCCCTGCCCTATTTGGGTTATCTGCACATTGTCAAAAAATGTGGTGCTGGAAAAGCATGGCAGGTCAGGCAGCATCTGAACAGCAGGAGAACTGACATTTTGGGTATAAGCCCTTCATCAGGAATGGGCTTATGCCTGAAATGTCAACTCTTCTGCTCCTCAGATGCTGCCTGACCTGCTGTGCTTTTCCAGCACCACACCTTTCGATTCTGACTCTCCAGCATCTGCAGTCTGCACTTTCTCCTATCTGCACACTGTTTCAAGAAACCTTCCTGAATGCACCTAACAAATTCTGCCCTGTCTAAGCTCCGAGCGCTAAGGGAGTGCCAGTCAATATTGATGTAGAGGTGCAAGTGTTGGACTGGGATGGGCAAGGTCAGAAATCACACAACATCAGATTATAGTCCAACAAGTTTATCTGAAACATTCTTCACCTGACAAAGGAGCAGCGCTCCAAAAGCTTGTGCTTTCAAATAAAACTGTTGGAATTTAACCTGGTGTTGTGTGACTTCGGCTCAGTCAATATTTGTGAAATTAAAGTCACCCACTACAACAACTCTATTGTTTTTACATCTTTCCATGATCTGCTTATCTATCTGTTCTTTTATCTCCCATTGGCTATCGGGAGGCCTATCATGTAACCCCATTATAGTGACTGCACCTTTCTTATTCCTGAGTTCTACCCATATGACCTCCCTGGACGAGCCCTCCAAGGTGTCCTCTCTTCGTGCTGCTGTGACATTCTCCTTAATCAGCAATGCAACTCTCCTTTCCCTTTTACATTCCTCTGAATCGCGCCTGCAACATCTAAACCTTGGAACGTAGAGTTGCCAGTCCTGTCCTTTACTCAACCAAGTTTCTGTCATGGCTACAACATTGTAGTCCCATGTACTAATTAAGGTTCATCTGCCTCACTTGTTATAATCCTTGCATTAAAAATAAATGCAATTCAGACCACCAGTCCTGCTTTGTGCTGACCTACTGCTCTGTTCCTAACTCCCCACCACGCTAGTTTAAACCCTGCCGAATGGCATTAGCAAATCTCTCTGTAAGCTTATTTGGGCCCCTCCAGGGTGGCTGCAATCCAACCTTCTTGTACAGGTCCCTCCTGCACTGGAACAGATCCCAGTGATCCAGATATCTGATCCCTCTCTCCCACTCCAGCTCTTTGGCCACACATTCAACAGTATTATCTTCCTATTTCTGGCCTAACTAGCATTAAAACTAATTAAAAATTTGCAAAACTGAATTGCTCCCAAATACTAAAACACAATTTGACTCAGTGCTGGAAAATACATTTAAAAATGCCACCATATTCTTGCAATACTTAAAGCTCTTCAGATTCCTTCCCCTGTGGATAGACCTGTAACCCAAGCTTCATTATACAATGTATGCTGCTTCTTCCCTATATAATGTGGTGGGACAAAATCTATAATTGCACCAGAACTCAGGTGGGCTTGAGAGAGAGTTTTGCTTGCTAGCTGCTCTGTGTTACTAGTATTCTGAAGCATTTAGTGGGCTCAACTTATTAAAAAGACTCATTTTTAAACTTAGCTCAATACAAATCGGAATCAAATGGTAAGATGCTTACCTTTCTCATTCTCTAGTTGCACATGTGGACTTTCTTCGGGCAGTGACACATTCTGGAGTGGAGACATATCGAAGCTTTCCAAAAACGAGACCAGGTTTTCATGATAGGTGAGTTCCTCAGAGACAGGGAACGACACAATGTTCCAGTGGAGGTGAGTTTCACCTTCTGTTAGAGCACGGAACAGAGATGGGATAGGTTCGTGAAGCTCCTCCACTGTACTCTTTGAGGTGGGTGGTGTATCGCTGTAATTTCTGGGATTGCACATTCCTGGGTTTTAAAAAGAACATTAGTATTTGACTGCTTTTCTTTCAGATTTCACGAATAGAAAATTTCTCCAGTACAGGAAATCCCCAGGTTGCAAACAGATTCTGTCCTTGAGTCTGTTCTCAAGTCAATTCATACGCAAGTTAGAACACAATGTAGGACAATACCAAGAAGCTGTCCGTAGATGCAGGAAGTGTTCCTCTGTCAGGTCATTAAAATTACACTTCCATATGCAATCACATTCAGAAGTATGAGCAGACATTCATTAATCAGGGAACCCCTGTATTGGCATTCATTGGCCAGTCTTCATTTCTGGGTCTATGCAACAAGTTTTACGCTATATGTTCTTGAATGAGGTTTATTTAATATATTAATTATGGCCTTATTCATAGTATCATAAAATGGGTGCAAGATAGCACCCTTTCTGCCTTGCCAACTCTTTCTAAGTTCTTCTCAGCTAATTCTACTCCACCATCCTTCTTGCATAATTCTAAAAATAATAGTTTAACTGACTTTGACAAGTGAAAGCCAGTACTTTACATCTTTTTATTTGATTCGATTTAATTCTACACCACAGAAGGAGAAGCAGGCCTTTTAATAGTATGCGAACTATATTATTCAGGTTAAGCATACAAAAGTGGAGGGGATTGATCCATTTAGTGATGGACCACACACATAATATAACTTAATATTGTGTAAGTTAGTAGGTGAACACCAGATTTGTCATGTGTGACTTGGTAAGAGCATGATCCCTCCATCAGTTTAAAAATCTTTTTAAAAAGGGTTTAAAATCTTCGAAAATATTCAAGTCAGACAGCATTTGCTGATTATTTTTAGGATTTCTGCCTCTTTCTGATTTCAAAGATTTTTTGTTTTGGTTTAAACTTGGTTAATCCAGTTGATTAAGGAACGACTACAAGTTACATGATTTTAACAATTAACTATTGTATGGCTGGGTTTGTCAAATATACATTATCCTCACCAAAGAAATTTAACAAAATAAACCAGTGACTTCATAAAAAAAAAATGGCTTGCAGCGGTCTTGCAGCACAGTGCTAACATTCCTCATTCTGATTCAGCAGCTTTGGGTTCAAATCTAATTTGTGGGTCTTATTGGTCATGGAAAGTACATTTGTAACGGAGTCAAATAGGCAGATTGTCAGCTTCTATATCTGCAGGCAAGTGCAGGATGACTTCTGTAATGTTGCATTATGTTAATATATGCAGAATTACATAAATGATTGGTATTTGGTTCCCATTATCATTGACTGGGCTTTCAGAATTTTGTCAGACCATTCATCCCACTGAGCTTGTGGGTCATCCAATGAGATCCACCTGACAAGGTACCATAATCCTTAATATCCTTGCCGCATAGAAATCCTGAGTTCAGATTAGGAATTTAGTAACCAAGTTGGCATCTCTTACTTTCTGTGGAAGGATGGCTTAGATGCCATTTTGATCACATTGTGCCCCCTCGCCCTAGACTGCCCCATCTAAATCCTCCTACAGAGTGGGCTTCTTGGAGGAAAGGCAAATCCTCTCTGTAGTGGCCACACCCTTTGTTCTATTGCTTAAACTATCTCCACTGTCTCATACTTCTCACATTGCCTCCTGCTTTACCTCCTTCCAGATAACCCTTGGCTGGACTGGAATCAGGGCCAGAATTTTTAGGCACTACTTTTTTGGACAGTCCTCCTATTTCAGGAAGTGCACTGTGGTCAACAATGCCCTCCAGCATATCTCCTCCACTTCCCACACCTCCACCCTTGAACCTCACCCCTCCAACCACAACAAGGATAGAAACCCCCGGTCCTCACCTTCCACTCCACGAATCTCCAGATACATCTCATCATCCTCCGCCATTTCTGGCACCTAAAGTCGGACCCCACCAACAGAGAAATAATTCTTCCCCACCCCAATATGCATTTCACACATACTCTCCCTGACTCCATCGTTAGGTCCACGCACCCCCAGCAACCCACCCTCTACACCTGGCATCTTCCCCTACTGCCACATGAGGTGTAAAGCCTGCGCCCACATCTTCCCCCTCACCTCCATCCAAGGCCCCAAAGGATCCTTCCACATCTGGTAGAGATTTTCCTGCACATCCACCCACCTCATCTGCTGTGCCTGTTGCTCTCGACATGGTCTCCTCTACGTCGAGGACACAGGATGCCAACTCGCAGAGCGTTTCAGGGAACATCTCTAGGACATACGCACCAAAAAACTCCACCACCCTGTGGACGACCACTTCAACTCTCCCTCCCACTCCCCCAAGGACATACAAATCCTGGGCCTCCACCACCTGCCAACTGGAGGAAGAACGCTTCATCTTCTGCCTTGGGACCCTTCAACCACACGGCATCAACATCGACTTCACTAGTTTCCAAATCCCCTGTCCCCTCACCTCATCCTAGATCCAACCCTCAACTCGGCACCGCCGTCTTGAACTGTCCTACCTGTCCATCCGCCTTCCCACCTATCCACCACTCCACCTCCTCACTGACCTATCACCATCATCCCTCCCCACTGACCTATCACCATCCCACTTACCTTACCCCAGCCCCACCCCCAACCTCCTATTTATCTTTCATTCCCCCTTCCCCTTCCACATTCCTGACGAAGGGTTTATGCCCGAAACATTGATCCTCCTGCTCCTCAGATGCTGCCTGCCTGGCTGTGCATTTGCAGCACGACACTCACGGCTCTGATCTCCAGCATCTGCAGTCCTCACTTTCTCCTAAGGGCCAATGCCTGAAACATCAACTCTCCTGCTCCTCGGAAGTTGCCTGACCTGCTGTATTTTTCGAGCACCACACTCTTCAACTCTGATTCTCCAGCATCTGCAGTCCTCACCTTCTCCCAGTAGGAAGATAGGACTTAGAAGCAAGAGTAGGACCTTTGCCCTACATCACTATGAACTGAACCTGGGCTGAACTGGTTGTGGTCTCACCTCCACTTTCTTGCTCTCCCCACCCCCAATCCTCAAACTGTCTAAGGATCAACAAGTTGCAAAGTTCATGAGGTTCCCTCCATTTACAAAAGTAGCATTTATATAGTTTATAAAAATCTTTATTTATATAAATTTATATAAATAAATTTATTTATATAATTTATATAAATAAATAATGTATGTAATTGTATAATTTTATTTATATAAATGATTTGGATGTGAGCATAAGAGGTACAGTTCGTAAGTTTGCAGATAACGCCAAAATTCGAGGTGTAGTGGACAGTGAAGAAGGTTACCTCAGATTACAACGTCATCTCGATTAGATGGGCCAATGGGCTGAGGAGTGGCAGATGGAGTTTAATTCATATAAATGCAGGGTGCTGCATTTTGGGAAAGCAAATCTTAGTAGGACTTATATGCTTAATGATAAGGTCCTAGGGAGTGTTGCGGAATAAAGAGACCTTGGAGTGCAGGTTCACAGCTCCTCGAAAGTGGAGTCGCAGATAGATAGGGTAGTGAAGAAGGTGTTTGGTATGCTTTCCTTTATTTGTCAGAGTATTGAGTACAGGTGTTGGGAGGTCATGTTACAGGACAACGGTTAGACCACTGTTAGAATATTGCGTACAATTCTGGACTCCTTCCTAATGGAAAGATGTTGTGAAATTTGAAAGGGTTCAGAAAAGATTCACAAGGATGTTGCCAGGGTTGGAGGATTTGAGCTATAGGGAGAAGATAAATAGCCAGGGCTGTTTTCTCTGGGGTGTCGGAGACTGAGGGGTGACCTTATAGAAGTTTACAAAATTATAAGGGGCATGTATACTATAAATAGACAAAGTCTTTTCCCTGGGGTGGGGGAGTCCAGAACTAGAGGGCATAGGTTTAGGTGAGAGAGGAAAGATATAAAAGATACTTAAGGGGCAACCTTTTCACACAGTGGGTGGTACATGAGCTGCCCGAGGAAGTGGTGGAGGCTGGTACAATTGCAACATTTAAGAGGCATTTGGATGGGTATATGAATAGGAAGGGTTTGGAGGGATATGGGCCAGGTGCTGGCAGGTGGGACTAGATTGGGTTGGGATATCTGGTCAGCATGGACGGGTTGGACCGAAAGGTCTGTTTGGATGCTGTACATCTCTATGACTTCTAGCAGAAATTCCCAAATTGAATCTGAATTAACCAAAATATGTTTAAATTTGCAACTTTGTTTGAAAAATAAACACTTTTAATATTTGATTTTGTATATTTTGGTTAATTATACCACTGAAATGGCTGACCTGACAAATCCAAATGCTTAAATTAAATTGATAATGTCAGCAGAACCCAATTACAACTTTCAACTCCTTCTTTCACATCGGTTGTTTTACGTAAACTCTGCGGGTTTTGTCTGAATGTTACTCAGGATAAAATGCACTGTTACAAAGTGACAGCCCAGAAAGACAAAGTGCAGCAAGGAACACTCTAGTGATGGACAGAAAGATATGGAAAGATTGATTGCAGAGTTGTCTGTGTTATGAAGTTTTACTGTCACCAACATTATGTCTACATTAGAGGAACACTTGAGCTCAGCATTACCAACTAGCCGGGTGAACACAGTCTTTACCACCCTTAAGGCTGGGAACTTATCTTCATTCCCCAATTATTACAGCGCCTGAGACCCGGGTTCAATTCCCGCCTCAGGTGACTCTCTGTGTGGAGTTTGCACGTTCTCCCCGTGTCTGCGTGGGTTTCCTCCGGGTGCTCCGGTTTCCTCCCACTGTCCAAAAATGTGCAGGTCAGGTGAATTGGCCAAGTTAAATTGCCTGTAGTGTTAGGTGAAGGGATAAATGTAGGGGAATGGGTCTGGGTGGGTTGCACTTCAGCGGGTCAGTATGGACTTGTTGGGCCGAAGGGCCTGTTTCCACACTGTAAGTAATCTAATCTAATCTAATCTAAAGTGATCCAGGAGATGTAACAGCGAAACCTCCTGCCATCTTGTGTTTGTCTTCATATGTGGCACAGCAGGAATTGGATGAGTGAAGTGATTTCATGGGCTAATCTCAGTCTAAACTGTAATGTTTGCACACATTTAGCAAAAAAATAGACTTGCACCATTTAAAGAAGTAAATTTTTGTTTTCCAGGTTTAGACAACCTCTCTGTGCAGCTGTAACTAGCTCATTAGTTAACTAGCTTAAGTGGTTTTCTTTTCACATGCTTTAGTATCTGTGGAGTTGCAAATAATACTGAACATGGTGCAATCACCAGTGAACAACCAGCTTCTGACTTTATGATGATGATTATTGAAGCAGCTGAAGATGGTTGAGCTGAGGACACTACCCTGAGGAATTGGAGCACTCTTGCTGCATAGTGGTGATATCCCCATCTCTGAGCCAGGAAGCCTGGGTTTAAGACCAAGCTGCTCCACAGGTGTGTCATAACGTCTCTGAGCTGGTTGATTAAAAATACCTATCCTGAGGAATTCCTGCAAAGATGTACTGGTCTAAGATAATTCTGCTGGAAAATGCAGGCCTGGATATTGGGCAGAAGCAGGAGAATGTCTGAACTGTGACACAAACCATAGTTGAATAGTTTGTTCAAACCCCTAAGTGAAGAATGGTTACATAAAATTCCTTCCACATAGTCACAGAGGTCTCCAGCAAATAAAAATGCCCTTCGGCCCATCAAGACTGTGCATATTAAAAACAATCAACTACGCATTCTAATTG
This sequence comes from Chiloscyllium punctatum, assembly GCF_047496795.1. NCBI lineage: Eukaryota > Metazoa > Chordata > Chondrichthyes > Orectolobiformes > Hemiscylliidae > Chiloscyllium > Chiloscyllium punctatum. Next base: position 18,474,125 of record NC_092743.1, read on the forward strand.
AGTTCTGACGAAGAGTCACTGGGCTCAAAACAGTAATTCTGCTTTCTTCCACAGATGCTGCCTGATTTGCCAAGTTTCGCCAGCAATTTCTGTTTTTGCTTCAGATTTTCAGCATCTACAATTTTAAAAAACTATTCTAATCTTTATTTTCCAGTACTAGTGATTAAAGAGGTGAAGTGAATATTAAACCAACAAGTTGTAAGGCAGACCAAAAATAGCTTGTGTTCCTTAACCATCATGTTGTTTTGTAAATGTTTTACTGGTCTTACTTTACAAACAGCTTCCAATTTAAGATTCTTTCTGTGATAATGCAGGGCCATTAGATGAAGCAATTTACATGATAAAGTGCCAATGGAGATGACAAAAGGCATATTAAACTAGGCATTGACTAGTCAGTGTTTCCTGGAGTACAATCTAATTGCAAATTAGGACTAAAACAAACTTATTGAACTAAATAATGCAAACAAGAAATGCTTAGTAAAATGTGGCTTCACACAGCTTAAATAGTTTGGCTAATTTCCTCCCAAATTGTAACATAGTCAAAATCCTACATTACTTGCCAAAGATAACAATAATGAGAAGAATTTGAAGACAGCTTTTTAAAAGATAGAATAGTGTCGGCCATTTGGCCGAACAAACTATTCAACGACATCACAGAATCCCATTGAGTCCACACCATACCTCCGAAGAGCATCTCACTGAGACTCACCCCCTCAACCTATCCCAAAACTGTGCATTTCCCATGGCTAACTCACCTAGCCTGCACAACCCTAGGCACTATGGGCAACTCAACATGGCCAATTCACCTAACCTGCACACCTCTAGACTATGTGAAGAAACCACACGCAGATACAGGGAGAATGTGCAAACACCAGACAGACAATCGCCTGAGGCTTGAATCGAACCCAGCTCCCTGGCGCTGTGAGGCAGCAATGCTAACCACTGAGCCACCGTGCTGCCCTAAATCTAGCCCAATCCCATTTCCTTTACAGGACTATGCCCACATCCTTTAATTCCCTTAGAAGTTTAGCTACAATTGACCTCTGTCTTGACTAGATATTAATTCTTTAAGCCATTACTGTAAAAAGAATTAATCACTTACTGATATCAGAACTCACATAAAAACTCAGGTTAGTCTGCTCAACCCTAATCACATGTTGATACCAGCGATAGCAGTGCGGTCCTCCTTCAAATTCAAAACTAAAGGTATAATATCTAAAAACTGTGTATCTGACTTTCAATTCAAATGAAATAATAGTTTTACTTAGATTAATTAAGCATTGATATTTTGTATAAAACATTTTAACTCAGTGCTGCTCCCTGAGACTGATAGCGAAATGTGTGCCACTAAGCATGGTCTTCCAGGTCAAACTGAAATAATTGATGTATTAAGAAAATGTAAACACACTTCAAATCCAGTGCAGGGAATGCCAAAAGAAATCTCAACAAGCTGCAATTATTCCCATCTCAACGTGACCCTGATAATAGTACATTGCGTGTTTCTTATTCTGTTACAATTTCTGTTCGCCAAACAGAGCTTCAAACATTAACAAATTCGCAATTACACCATGGGAGGCAGGAGGCAACTCACCCACACAGTCACAGCACTCATCCCACAGAGTCCCCAGGCAAAGCATGCATTCCTTGCAACACGAACAGTTCCCATCTATTGGGCGGCATTGGCATAGTTCCTGCAAAAAACAGAAATGCATGTGATTTTTACAACAGCTGAGTATCGAAGAAACTATCAAATTAACTGCTTAGAGGTTTGAGAACATATGTAACTGAAATATTATGTTGCAAAGTACAAAATAAAAAAGTATGTTGAGATCAGTACAGAGTCACATCTGTTGGTGAGGGATTTCAGCAGATTGATGTTTGCAGGGTTGGACGTTTGTCAAATGCTTTGCATTTTGGACAAAGCACATGACGCTGTTACTGTGGGAGGAAATGGTGAAGGTCTGGATGAGGTGCTGATCAAACTGGCTTTGTTCAGGACTGTGTTGAGCTTCTTGAGTGTTGAGGGAAGCAAGTTACTCCTTCTAAGTGAGAAGACAGAAGGTGATTTACTTGCTACGGTCTTGCTTGCCTGTGAATTGCTGTTGGAGCCACTGTATTTGTCAGGTTGATCGGGTTCGCTTGATGTTGGCAGTGAAGGATTCAGCAGTGGTACTGTCATTGAATGACAAGAGATGTCTATTAGATCTTCTCTTTTTTTAAGTTTGTAACTGGATTATGGACATTGCTGGCTGGGACAGTACTTATTGCCTATCTTTAGTTGAATTGAGTCTCTTCCATTTAGGAAGGGGCAATAAATGTTGGCAAAACCCACATCTCCTGAACAAAATAATTGTCAAAGATTATAGTGATCAGCCACATCATTTGTTAAAATATAGAGTCAGGATCACATTGTACTAATTACACTTTGTTTTCTGTGACACCCCTATTTCCTGAGATTTACAAAGGTTTTATTGTAAATCGATAATATAATACAAACAACCAGTTTCCACCTTTCCTTGTCCAGAAGCCATCACTCTACACTGTAAGAATTTAGCTCTTAAACTGTCTAATGAGCAGTATCTGCTTCAATCTAGCCTGAAGGTAATGTATTTGAGCCTTTAAAGGACCTGCATTTCTAACTCTGTCACTACTCAGCCCTTCGAGGAGAAAGTGAGGACTGCAGATGCTGGAGATCAGAGCTGAAAATGTGTTGCTGGAAAAGCGCAGCAGGTCAGGCAGCATCCAAGGAGCAGGAGAATCGACGTTTCGGGCATAAGCCCTTCTTCAGGAATTCCTGACCTGACCTGCTGCGCTTTTCCAGCAACACATTTTCAGCACTACTCAGCCCTTGCCAATGTTTCCCTTTTCAGCTCAACAGCCATTTTTACATTCCAGTTGCCTCTGTGTGAAGTCCCATTCACTCACAGTGTACATCACTTTTCTCAACTTCAACTTCAGGGAGGGGACAATAAATGACGTTCTAGCTAGTAACATGCACATTCCCTTGAACAAAAACAAAATACTGGTAATGCTTTCTGGCGATGGCAAAAAGAGAGGTTTAATATGGCTATGGCCTATGGTCCAGAATAATGACGATACTATGAATTTGATTCCTAGAATCATAGAATCCCTACAGTGTGGAAACAGGTCTTTGGCCCAATAAGTCCACACCAACCCTCCAAAGAGTAATCTATTCTCCTACATTCACCCCTAACTTACATATCCCTGAAGACTATGGGCAATTTACCATGATCAATTTACCTAATCTGCACATCATTGGAGTATGGCAGGAACCCAGAGCACCTGGAGAATGTGCAAACTCCACACAGGCTGTCGCCTGAGGCTGGGATTGAACCCAGGTCCCTGGCACTGTGAGGCAGCAGTGTTAACCACTGAGCTACCATACCATCCTGGTCTGGTTGAGGTAGGTGTGGGATGTGCCCCATGACCCTGTCTTGAATACTGAAGACAATGACAAAGCGCCATGGAAAAGTGGCTCAGGCTGCAGTATCAACTGTCAATAAGCCAAAGATTTGCCTATTTGCCGGCCATGCCATTTGGCATCCATTTGACACCAGACATTGTTCAGTCCATTGAGTACAGGAATTGGGAGGTCATGTTGCAGCTGTACAGGACATTGGTTAGGCACTTTTGGAATATTGTGTGCAATTCTGGCCTCTCTCCTATAGGAAGGATGAAAAGGGTTCAGAAAACATTTACAAGGATGTTTCCAGGGTTGGAGGGTTTGAGCTATAGGGAGAGGCTGAATAGGCAGGGGCTGTTTTCCCTGGAGGGTCAGAGGCTGAGGGGTGACCTTATATAGGTTTGTAAAATCATGAGGGGCATGGATAGAGTAAATAGACAAGGTATTTTCCCTAGGGTGGGGAGTCCAGAACTAGAAGGCATAGGTTTAGGGTGAGAGGGGAAAGATTTCAAAAGGACCTAAGGGGCAACTTTTTTATGCATGGAATACTTTTTCATGTATGGAATGAGCTCTCAGAGGAAGTGGTGGAGGCTGATACAATTACAATATTTAAAAGGCATCTGGATGGGTATGTGAATAGGAAGGGTTTAGAGGGATATGGGCTAAGTGCTGGTAAATGCGACTAGATTTATTTAGGATATCTGGTTGGCATGGACGAGTTAGATCGTTTCTGTGCTGTACATCTCGATGACTCTATGCAGTCACAAAATTTGAATACATGTCGTTATTACTGTATCATATGCTCTTCTAAAGGCAGCCCAGTTGTCCAGCCAAGAGCAGCAATTCCTCCTGACCCAACCAGACACTTCCAAGAGCATACCACAACTCTGCTGACACATTGTTTCTCTGTAGCTTGAACAAACAGCTCTTCCCTCAACCCAATTGCAAATATTTTAGTTGCCAACTCTAGATAACAACGAACATTCAAACTAGGATTATTATGGCCAAAGCAGATGTAAAATACTTGGCTGGATGAGAAGTGAGATGTTTTTATTCACACACACAGAAACCCAGAAAATAGGAGCAAGAGAAGACCATTAGGCCCTTTCAGCCCGCTCTGCCTTCATTATGATCATAGCTGATCATCCAACACATGCCTGTTCCCACTTTTCCACACACATCCTTTGCTCCCTTTAGCCCCAAGTGCTTTATCCAGTTCCCCCTTGAAATCATACAATGCTTTGGCCCCGACTGCTTTCTGTGCAAATTCCACAAAGTCACCGCGCTCTGGGTGAAGAAATTTCTCCTTACTTCAGTCCTAAATGGTTTACCCGGTTTCTTTTGACTGTGACCCCTGGTCTGCACTCTGCCATTGGCAACATCCTTCTGGATCTACCCTGTCTAGTCCTGTTAAAAGTTTTATAGATTTCTATCAGATCCCCCACCTCATTCTTCTGAACTCCATCCTAACCAATTCAACCTCTCCTCATACATCGGTCTCGCCATCCCAGGAATCCATCTGGTAAACCTTTGCTGCATTCTCTCTATAGCAAGAACATCCATCCAGAGATAAGGAGACTTAAATTGCATACAATATTCCAAGTATAGTCTCACCAAGGTCCTGTATAATTGCAACGAGAAATCTCTGCACCTGTACTCAAATCTTCTCACTGTTCCAACATACCATTTGCCTTCTTAACAGCCAACGTCATGCTTACCTACGGTAAGGACAAGAACTTGTTGCTCAGAATATAGGTTTTGCTACCAAGATTGACAACCTCACATTTGTCACATTGTACTGTGTCTGCTATGCATTTACCCACATACCCAACTTGTCCAAATTACACTGAAGCACTTCTGCATTTTCCTCACAGTTCACCCTCCCATCCAGCTTTGTATCATTTGCATAGATTATTATGATCCAGAATTCTGCTGTCCACTATTGGAGAGAGTAGTGGGCAGCAGAATTCTATAAAACGTTCCTATAAACGGATTTCAGACAGTGCATTCCAGATTACCAACATGCTATGTAAGTCTTTCCCACATGTCTCCTCTGGTGACAATTGCCTCTTGGCCTTTCAATGGTCATATCTTCAAAAAGTCAAGATAACATGGGAATATATATCTTTAGTTAATCTATAGGAAGCTTCACTTACAGACTCACTCCAAGGCTGTAACCCAATCAAGATGTTCAGGAGACCTCAGTAACACAGGCATAAAGATCAAATGGTTTATGAATACAGTTGATTGGAGGTGTAATGAGAAAAAATGGTTATCCAACATAGGTATTTCAGAAAGTAAAATTAATTGAGCTTTTTTAAATACTTGCTAATTACTTTATTTTAATATAGCCTATACCATATGACAATAATTGAGGGAACTCACCAGGTCTAATCTTCCCAAGTAAAGTATTTGTGTTTCTAAGTCTTCTAAATGATAACAATTTTGTCAGTTTTTCCTGTTTGACGATAAGTATTGGTGAAATAAGTAAATCAGAAGTTGTCACGTTCACCTTACACACAAAACGTTCCCGGTTCGAAACCAGACAAAAACAGCGCTGTTGTCTTATTGGCACAGTGGCTCAGTGGTTAGTGCCAGAGATCCTGATTCGATTCCGGCCTCGAACGACAATCTTTGTGGAGTTCACACATTCTCCCCGTATCTGCATGGGTTTCCTCCGGATGTTCCGGTTTCTTCCCACAGTCTAAAGGTATGCAGGTTAGGTGGATTGGCCAAGCTAAATTGCCCAACGCAAACCCATAATGTGCAGGCTAGGTGGATTATCCATGGGTCTGGCTGGGATGCTCTTTGGAGGGTCAGTCTGGACCTGATGAGCCAAATGGCCTGCTTCAAAACTGTAAGGATTCTAAGAAAATTACCGCAAAACAACGTAACTAAAAGAAGATAGAGAGTGGAACAAAGGGCTGCACTTTCAGGATGGCAACCTGTGACTAGTGGAGTCATTTAGGGATCCGTACTGATCACAATTATTTACAATATACCTTAATGCCTCAGATGGGGAAATTGAATGCACTATGCTAAGTTTGCGGAAGACTCAAAATGGGTGGCAAGACAAGGGGTGTGAAGGGCCTAAAAAAAAATCTGTCGAGGGATATAGACAGGTTAAGTAGTGTGCAAGCATAATGGCAGCTAGAATATAATGTGGGAAAATAAGGCGTTATGCAATTTTGTCAAAAGAAGACAGCAGCAGGATGTTACAGCACAAAGGGATTTCAGAGTCCTTATGCATAAATCATAAGAAGTTAGTATCCAAATTAAGCAGGTAATAGGGAGGGCAAACAGAATGTTGGTTTTTACTTCAAAGGAAATGGAGTATAAAAACAGAGTGATTTTGCTAAAACTATACAAGACATCAGTCAGACCATAGATGGAACACTGAGAACAGTTTTGGGCTCTGAGGAAAGATATAATAGCATTGGAGGGAGTCCAAATAACCCCAGCTATGGAGGGACTGTCTAATGAGGAGAAATTGAGTAGGTTGGGCCTGCACTCAATGGTTTTTCAAAGAATAAGAGGCAGCCTTATTGAAACCTGGAAGATTCTTATGGGACTTACATGGAATGGAAAGGAACACAAGACAACCTCGGAATGAGGGCTCACACATTTAAAACTGAGATGAGAAGGAATTTATTCTCTCAGAGGGTGGTGAAGCTGTGAAATTCTTTACTGCAGAGGGGTGTTGAGGATGGGTTGTTAAGTATACTTAAGACTGAGATCGACATTTATTTTTAAAATCAGTGAGGGAATTGAAGGTTATGGGGCAAAGGCAGGAAAGTGGCCGTGATGATTATCAGGATAAACCCAAAGAATTATGGATGCTGGGAATCCTCAATACAAGACAGAAAAGCTCAGCAGGTCTGGCAGCATCTGTAGAAGAAAAAGACTTACTGGTTTGAGTCCAATGACACTTCTTCAGAGCGTTTTGCTCTGATGAAGGATTACTGGACTCGAAACATTTATTCTGTTTTCTCTCTATAGACGCTGCCAGACCTGCTGAGCTCCTCTAGCATTCTCTGTTTTTGCTGAGGACGATCAGAGCAGCCATGATCTCATTGGATGTGGAAAGGACCCGATGGGCTGAATGGCCTACTTCTGCTCTTGCGTGTTATGGTCTTCAAAGAATTAAATATGGCAAGATGTCAAATATTACCCACTCAAACACTTACTGGGAACCAGTGGAAGCCAGTGGAGAGATCTTATGCAAGTTATTTTAGACTCCCCTCAACAAAGGATTAGGACTTTAAAACCAAAAGGTTGATACTCCTGATAACTAAGCAACACTTCACGCTGGATGCCTACGTCAGACGAAAAGAATTGACTGTAATAAAACATCTTCATAGATAAGCAGCCTTTAAACATCGGTTCATGAGTATAAATGGTTACTTGGCTGAGGGACTGGAACATGGCTGTTGCCTGTGGAATAGTTGTCTAGGCTACAGGAAAGGAAGATAATCAGGACGAGGAAAAGCAAAGCACACGCTCCTGGCTTGACTAAGTGAAAGCAGAATTTCTGTATTCAGCTCAGAGCAATGATTTCAATTAACCTTTCACTCCCAGGCATTTCAGGACATTTTAATATTTCTAACAGCAGCAGAGTCTGTCAGATTTATGAAGAAGGGGGTTGAGAGAGAAAGCACAAAAAACATTGGCTGCATCTCCTAGAGAAATTGTCCCCGCAGCACTTGAACAGATGTGCACTGGCATGTATTAATGCAACAAGCTCGTGCTTTTAATCACAAACAGAAAGATTCCACAAGCGCTCTGTGTTGAGGAATGCAGCAGGAATAGAGAAGCTGATCTGTCCAGCAATGGCCACAGGGACTGTAAGAGGCAGGCCTTGTGCCAGTATCTTTCTTACTGAGGCCACAAGTCTTATACAATGGGTTTAAGGTAACACAGAATAAAGCAACAGAGTTCTACACTGAATAGAAAATGTTCACTTTTTTTTTTAAGCAGCTTCTGCTGCTCCAGAGATTTTACAGTGGGAAATACATCTGCACTCATACAAATGATGTGAGTTCACGCTGGTGCTGAGTTCAATTTTCATGCAATTCTACAGCTTAAGTGTGTGGGGCCAATCTTCCCCTTGACAGTGGGGAAAATAGTCATACATCAGTCAGCACCCCATATCCCACTGGTTTTACATTTCACTGACTTCAATGAAAAGCTAAACCTAGGCAGAGTACATAACAGATGCAATCTGCCTCTTCTATGTTCAAGTAACTACTGCCTCTCTCCCCCTCCATTTAAGGATTTAAATCAAATTGAAGTAATAAACCTCAACGTCTTTCTTACAGTCCTCCAGTGTGTCACTGCATTCCATTGCTTTTGGCTGAATGTATTTAATTGGACTCCTTAAGTTACGTTTTGCTTGCAATTTTCTGCATTTATTCTCAAGCACTAAAGTGCATTGCTCTGCTGCCGGCTTTCACACTTATGAGAAAAATAAAGAAAATCAGTGTCTGGCCTATTTAAATCTTTTCTTTCAGACCGGCCTATGGTTTCCTTTGATCCCAACTCTGCGCTGACCCAGACAGCTTCAGCCAAGAATATGGACAAATGTTTGGTTGCCAAGCCATTTTTCATATGGAGGCAATTAAGTCATCTTTATTTTCTCCTCCCATCAATCTTTACAGAGGTTTATACAGCTTTTGTGTGCAAGATCTCTAATTGACATTGTTCAGAGCAACAATTTAGCAAGACATGACCTACGTCTCTCACAACTATGAGGTTTATAAGATGATTATATTATGTAACTTTAAATATAGGGTAATGAAGGCACGTCAATCTGCCAGCAAGTCTGGGTTTGGTTGTTAAATCGAATTAACTCAAAGATTTAATTGGAAAGGGTTACAGCCTAGATTTTACCAGGATGTTGTTGGGACTGGAGGGATTGAGTTATAAAGAGGGACTGGATAGGCTGGGACTTCTGTCACTGGAGGGCAGGAGGTTGAGGGGTGACTTTATAGAGGTTTATAAAATCAAGAGGGGCACAGATAAGGTGAATAGCGATGGTGAGTTCAAAACTAGGGAGCATTTTTTAAGGTGAGAGGAGAAAGATTTAGAAGGGATCTGAGGGACAATGTTTTCACACAGAAGGTGGTGCACATATGGAACAAACTACCAGAGGAAGTAGTGGTACAGTTACAAGGCATCTGGATAGATATTTTAATAGGCAAGTTTTAGAGGGATATGAGCCAAATGCAAGCAAGTGGGATTAGCTTAGTTTGGGAAATGTGGTCAGTACGGATGAGTTGGACCGAAAGGTCTGTTTCCATGCTGCGTGACTCGAAGATTGTTTAAGATGAAGATGGTGAAAGGTACTGTATAATAAAAATAATAGTAACATCAAATAGTCCCCAAGTCTCACAAAGTTGAAAATGTTGAAGGTACCCCTTCTACTCATTGAAGAGTGTGTTGCTGGAAAAGCATAGCCGGTCAGGCAGCCTCTGAGGAGCAGGACAGTCGATGTTTCGAGCATGAGCCCTTCATCAGGGATGATGAAGAGTTTATGCTCGAAATGTCGACTCTCCTGCTCCTCAGAGGCTGCCTGACCTGCTGCGCTTTTCCAGCAACACACTCTTCGACTCTGATCTCCAGTATCTGCAGTGCTCCCTTTCTCCTGGTACCTCATCTACCCTCAAGTTTGAGCAAGGACATGGACTTTGACAAAAAAGTCAACTGGCATAATTGACCATGATCTGCATTTTCCAAAAATGTGTTAGATCTTCTTAATAATCTCTCTAACTTCTCTAAGTGTTGTACTGAATCTCCCCCCTCCACCCCCCCCCCCCTCAGTTATTGTTCCTAAAATCTTATCCAGATTGATGTTAAACTAACAAGCCTGTATTCCCTCATTATGTTCCATCCAATTTTTCCTGCGGCTGTGCAGACCTCGAGGTCTGTGTGCAGCAGCGACTTCCAGTATCTCAAATCAACATGTCCACATGCAGATTGGAGTATGCAGACACTGTGTGGCTTCACAGTTTAGAGGGACATCCATTCCCTGGATGGTCCTTTTACTTCTATGTTTGCTTGAGTAAGGATGTCATAATCACAACTCTCCAATCTTCTGGCACTTTCCCTGAATCTTCATACCCATTTCCAGAGATTACTCATCTGGGCTAGGTGAGTAATCGAATGTCAAAGTATAGCTAGCCTTTCCAGTAACTCCTTCCTCATAATTTTCAATCAAGCCTGCCTTCTACCTTCTTTGGTTTTATTGAAATTTTGTTAAGATTCCTCATCCTTAGTAACCAATGTTACAATGTTACTCATTAAGTACTCCAACTTTACACTGTGCCTCTAAGCACATTTCACCTTCTATGTCCCCAATATGTCCAAATCCATCTCTTATCACCCGCTATTTACTGACAGCCTGGTAGAATACTTCTTGGGTGAACATGCTGGAGGAAGGCAGAAAAAATGAGAAGACTCAGTTTGAAAGGTAACTTGTGTCTCTAGATATTCGGTGTTCAAGAATAATCTAAACAGTAAGGGATTAAACACTACATGACGGACTGCGAAGGTGAATCCTCTCTCTCACTTTTAGACTCTGGAGTGCATATGAGGGAGGCCTCCTCCTACACTAGAATCCAAGCTCTGAAATGGAAATTTGGCTTCAGTCCTGATTTGGCAGGCTGTGCAATGTTACAAGAGCTCCCAACATTTAATTCAGACATCTGTGTTTATGCCAGAAAACAAGAGCTGGTACAGCTGCCCTTCAGTTCTGTCTGGTCAAGTCATATGTCACATCCACATTCAAAAGTGATCAAGGGTATGGCACAACACAAACAGGAAAGGGCAAGGAGATGGAGACAGTTGAACCAGGAACTTCATGTCTCACGTGCAGTCTCTTTAAACATCGTGTAATCCCTTGCTTCCCCAGTCACGCAATTTATACTCAAAGCCTTAGTCATGGAATGTAGATAGATCAGACAGTTCTTCAAATGTAAACCAGTTCAGGCCTTTATTTGGACACTGAGCAAAACAGCAGCTGGTCGGCCAAATGTAACAGCTGTAGCACAGTCTGAGGAGTATTCCAACGGCAAATTAGATCAGAAAAGAGTGGAAAAAACCAAATAGCCAGGCAGTTAGCTAGAAAGAGAAGCAGAGTTAGTCAGGTATAACTTCCCACAGGCACTGGGATCCTGGGTCCCTACCCCCAAGTCCAGCCTCAGCAACCAATCACCCTCTGTATTTATGTCCAAGTTAGGGCAAGTTAGCTAGCATCTGGTTTTGTGGGTATGCACAGCAAATTCAACTGTCCAATCAAGCTTCATAACCACTTTGTTTCTTATTTAGATGTAACATTTTTCTATGATCAACTAACATAATTTATCAGGATACAACATCTTCCTAAATAAGACTTTAGGTCAAGGTCACACAGTTTACATGTATAATGTCCAGCCGACACATATAAAACACCCAAAGGATGGACACCAATCCTAAATTCCCATCTTACTCTCATTTATAATTATTATCTCAAATTCCACAGACCCTGCCAATAGGAAATTATCTACAGGCATCATGAAGATATTTTGTGGTACCAGTACAACATTGCTGGATCTTTCAGTTGAATACAGTTTACTTTCTGTAAGTTAGGTCTAACCTTTGGTTCAGAATTCAGTCAATAAACATATTAGTTTAATTTCCAGAGCTGTCTCTCTCCCTCACTTGTCCAAGTACTTCTTTTTAAAATTATTGTCCTTGTAATAATCTAGCTTTTATTTCAATCAATCCATCTACATTCCCATAAACATGAACAAGGGAATTTGCAGGATTACATTACCCACCATGGGAGAATCCACTCAAATATCTTGAGTTCCAAATCGGACATTAAAACCATGAATCGCCAGTCTCACTATTGACCTATAGGTCCCACCTGTGAGTACCTTTCCCCAACATATCTATCCATGTGATAATGCTGACTGTCTCCCATCTAGTACTTCAGGCTAGGCTCCAAATTTCTTCCAACTATCCCATTTTTTTTGTTATGAATCCCTCACTATTTTATCTTCTAATTTGTTGGCCATTATGAAAGCATTCCAATCATCAGAGATTTTCCATAACAGTCAAACACAGAGATACAGGATGTCTCATCATCTTGTATTAATTGCTCAAATTCTGCAGATTTGTAATGAATCTCCTTAATCTGAGACAAATGGACCTTTCATAGTTTGACTACACAAAGGAGGAATATTAGACCCTAAGCTTAGTGAGCCTGGTCTGTTAATCAATATGATCGTGACTGATTTTGGGTTTTTACGCCACTTTCCCACCCATTGCCTATATTCCTGCATTCCCGAAAACCAAAAATCTGACTACTGTGAATCTGGTTCCATACCTTTTCCATAAATTCACCCACTTGCTGCTTCCACTCCTGAAACCTTGCTGTAGGTGAGGTCTCTGGAGATGAACAGTGAAGGCAGGGGGAGTAGCGTCAATAGACATTTTAAAAATAACACAAAATTATAACAGGCCCACTTGGGCAATTCTACAGGAGAAGAAACACTGAGAGTCAAAGAGTGGGAGGTTTGTCCCAGGGAGGGGGGTGGGGTGGGGATGGGGCCATAAGACAGATGGTTGGGCAAGGGAGAGGCTGTGAGTCAAAGGGTCAGGAAGGAGAAAACTCTGCAATGATTCGGAATATAAGGACATGGGAGTTTTTGGAGGCAGCATGAAGTTTCTCTGTTAAGGAGGATCCTGCAGAACGTAACTACAGCTTTTACATTGATCTTAATGGGAAATACAATTCACTTAAAGATGTTTCACAAAGTCGCGATTTTCAGGACCACAACCACAAATTCAAATAAGCACTTATCACTGGTTGTTTAGAAATGTTAAGTAAATTGCAGATCCACAGATTTTGTAAAAACAGAAATTACTTTCTCATATTTTATATCCAGTTTCATTTGTGCCTTTTTCTTGGTAGGCTGCTTACTTCACTAGATCCACATCAGTACCAATCAAATGGCTAACTACATGTATTTTGCATGGAATCAACTGGCTTTACTGTGACCTCATGTATAGTCATTCCTAAACCAAACTGGGGAGACCTTCGATATTTACTACAAAACAATCGAAATTGCATTTTAACTAACCTGTTCTACCCCTGTTGAGGTGAAACCACTAACAGGGCTCAATTAAATTCGGGTGGCATGGTGGCTCAGTGGTTAGCACTGCTGCCTCATAGCGCCAGGGTTTGAATCCAGCCTTGGGTGACTGTCTGTGTGGAGTTTGTACATTCTCCCAGTGTCTGCGTGGGTTTCCTCCACAGTCCAAAGATGTGCAGACCAGGTGAATTGGCCATGCTAAACTGCCCATAGTGTTAAGTACATTAGTCAGAAGGAAATGGGTCTGGGTGGGTTACTCTTTGGAGGGTCGGTGTGGATTTGTTGGGCCGAAGGCTGTTTCCACACTGTAGGGAATCTAAACTAATTTGCAATTTATAGAATCATTTCAGAACTAAAGCTTCTTGTGTCCAGTTGAATACCCTCAAGCGAATCATTATCATCTTCAAATTCCAAATTCTGTCATGCATTGCTTTGGAAGCCTCTTGTTCCGCTTTGGTCACAGTGTTATTTTGAGTCACATTTGAAATACTTGTTAATTGATCCAAGGGCATTCCTGGAGTTCATTATTTTATTATTGCTACCTTCAACCTCATTCATTCTGTCTGCAACTATTCTATTGTACTGACCCCTGCTCCTCATACCTGAATGATCCTGACAGGATGTAATCATTGGGTTCTCCATCTTTTGTGGCACCACAGAATGTCCCAATGGTGCAGCCAATGCTGCTAGAAATGACGGCTCCCTCTGGATTTTGATTCAAAGCAACAGACCCAGGTGGGGGGACAGATTGTGTTGAGAAAGTGGGGAGGCTGCGGAAGGACTTGGACAGGCTAGGAGAGTGGGTGAAGAAGTGACAGATAGAACATAGAACATTACAGCATAGTACAGGCCCTTCGGCCCTCGATGTTGCGCCAACCTATTAAATTAATCTGATTAAATTAATCTAACCTACACCATTCCATCATTATCCATATGTATATCCAATGCCCATTTAAACGCCCTTAACGTCGGTGAGTCTACTACTTTTGCAAGCAGCTCATTCCACACCCCTACTACCCTCTGAGTAAAAGAACTACCTCTGATATCGGTACTAAATCTATCACCCCTCAATTTAAAGCTATGTCCCCTTGTGTTAGCCTTCACCATCCGGGGAAAAAGGCTCTCACTGTCCACTCTATCTAACCTCTGATTATCTGAATACAATGTGGAAAAGTATGAGATTATGCACTTTGGAGCAAGAATAGAGGCTATTTTTTAAATGGGGAAAGGCTTTGGAAATCTGAAGCACAAAGGAATTTGGGAGTCCTAGTTCAGGACACTCTTAAGATTAACTTACAGATTCTGTTGGAAGTTAGAAAGGCAAATGCAACGTTAACATTTATTTTGAGAGGGCAAGAATGCAAAAGCAGGGATGCACTGCTGAGGCTGCAAAAGGCTCTGATCAGACTATACTTAGAATATTGTGAGCAGTTTTGAGCCCTGTATTTAAGGAAGGATGTACTGACGTTGGAGGGGGTCCAAGAATGATTCTGGGGATGAAATGCTGGTTATAAAACGAGCAGTCGAGGACTCTGGGTCTGTACTCAATGGAGTTTAGAAGGATGAAGGGTGGTGGAAAGTCATTGAAACTTTCAGAATACTGAGAGACCTGGACAGTGTGGACACAGAGAAGATGTTTCCAATGGACCCCAGGATATGGCTTCAGAGTGAAGGGATGACCTTTAGAACTGAGATGAAGAGGAACTTCTTCAGCCAGAGGGTGGCTAATCTGTGGAGCTCATTGTCACAGAAGGCAATGGAGGCCAAGTCACTGAGTACATTTAAGACAGAGAGATTCTTGATCAGTAAGAGAATCAAAATTTACAGAAAGATGACAGGAGAACGGGGCTATGAAACATATCAGCCGTGATCGAATGGTGGACCAGACCCGATGGGCCAAATGGTCTAATTCTATTCCTATATCTTATGGTCTACACTTGATCCAACAGGGTTTGTTGTTTTTTGAGAAGTGAACACCAGTTAAGACCAGGAGCTGATCCCCATGTGTGGCATCTTAGCACAATTCAGCAATTTAAATGTAGTAGTGAAAAGGGTATTTCTGTAGCATTTTATACAATCAGCTCAATTCCATGATACATTCCTCTTTGGAATGACCACTCACCATTCTCTCAGAGTTTGACCATGTCACACATGCATCTAATAGATCAACTTGCTGGTAAATTTCATCCATGAAGCTCAGTTATGGATCCTAACCTTCACCAGAGTCCTGCTGACAAGGCCCAGCTCACCAAATACTTTGATCCAACTTTAGGGACTTTATCAAGGCCACAGCCTGATTTGTCTCTGGTAAGGATATAATCCATATCCACCATACCCATAGAATCACAGATGTAAACAGCAGAGAAACAGGCCCTTCGGCCCAACTCATCCTTGCCAATTGGGTTTCTAAACTAAACTAGTCCTGTTTGCTTGAGTTTGGTCCACATCTCTTGAAGTCCTTCCTATTGTTGTACCTGTCCAAATTATTTTAAATATTTTAATGTGGCCCTTCTACCACTTCCTCTGACAGTTCATTCTATACATGCACCACCCTCTGTGTGAAAAAGTTGACCCTTAGGTTCCTTTTATATCTTCCCTACTCACCTTCCCCCCTCTAGTTTTGGACTCCCCTACCCTGGGGAAAAGACCTTTCTATTCACCCTATCCATGCCCCTTATGATTTTATAAAGTTACCCCTCACTCTTCTATGCTCCAGGAAAAGAAATCCCATTATTGAGGGGCGGCACGGTGGCTCAGTGGTTAGCACTGCTGCTTCACAGCACCAGGGACCCAGGTTCGATTCCAACCTTGGGTCTTATAGCAGCAACCATGCAGAGGTGCTGGTGTTAGATTAGATTACTTACAGTGTGGAAACAGGCCCTTCGGCCCAACAAGTCCACACCGCCCCGCCGAAGCGTAACCCACCCATACCCCTACATCTACATCTACCCCTTACCTAACACTACGGGCAATTTAGCATGGCCAATTCACCTGACCTGCACATCTTTGGAGTGTGGGAGGAAACCGGAGCACCCGGAGGAAACCCACGCAGACACGGGGAGAACATGCAAACTCCACACAGTCAGTCGCCTGAGGCGGGAATTGAACCCGGGTCTCTGGCGCTGTGAAGCAGCAGTGCTAACCACTGTGCCACCGTGCCACCCAGAATGTTGGATTGGCGTGGACAAGGTCAGAAGTCACACGACACCGGGTTATAACCCATCAGGTTTATTTGAAATCACAAGCTTTCGGAGCACTGCCTCTTCATCAGGTGAAGTGAATGTGAGAGAGATGCAGTGAAAAGATGGGTGGCTGCACAGAGCAAAACTACTGAGGCTGGAGGCCACAAGGGATGGGTGGAATGTTGGAAAGTGAGGCTGCTAAATGAGGTAAAGCAGGTTTAAATCTTGCAAAAAGGAATAGTGAATGTTATTGTAAGGAACACACACAAAATTGTACAATTTAACATTGAACAGACTGCATTTGTGTGTTATTGCATCTCAAAGTTTTTCACAAATTATCGCTAAATTATGCCCATTGTCATGTTCCAAATAAAATACAGTGTATTCAGGAAATTACTGCTTTCCTTCTGTCCTGCAGTATTTATTTTAATTGGGGCGTGATCAATAAGAGGATATTAATGAATTCTCATTTGCCCAGTTATAGGAAGGACATTATTACACTGGAGCGCATTAAGAAGAGATTTTCCAGAATGTTGCCGGGTGTGGAAAGATTGAGTTATAAAGAAAGACTGGATATGCTGGGACTCTTTCACTGGATCATAGAAGTTTGAGAGGCGACCTTTTGGAAGTTTATAAAATAATGAAGGGTACAGATAGGGTTTTCAAGGTAACAGGAAAGAGATTTTAAAAAGCCATGAGGGGCAAATCCTTTACACAGAGGGTGTTTCGCATGTGAACGAACTTCCTGGGGAAGTGGTGGATGTGGTACAACGTTTAAAAGACATTTGAATAGATACATGAATAGGAAATCTTTGGTGGGAGATGGGCCTAGAGCAAGCAGATGGGACTAGTTTAGTTTGGGATTTATGGTCGGAATGGATTGGTTGGACCGAAGAGTCTGTTTCTATGCTATATGCCTCAATGAATGTCCGAATAAGGGAGGTGAGTGTGGCTGCCTTTGATATTCCTCATCCCATGTTGGCCTGCAACCTTGCTACATCATCTTCACAATATACTTTCCTGCTTATCTTTGTGTCATTTGCAAATGTAGCCTTTGAACTGCTATTTGGAGATTATAAATTGTAGAATGTTGAAGGCCCAGCACTGACCCCTTTGGGGCTTCACTTGTCACCTCCTGCCAATCTTCTATCCACTCTAGGATGCTACTCCTATACCATGAGCTTCTACTTTGCATAATAATGTTTTTAATGGAACTTTGTCAAACACCTGAAAATCTGAGGACAAGCTCCTCTTTATCCATAGCACATATTACTCCTTCAAAGAATTCCAATAAATGGGGTTAAACATTATTTCCCTTTCACAAAAATATGCTGATTCTCCCTGATTACCTTGAGTTTTTTTTTCCAATTCTAATCTCTATGATAATCGATTCTAATACCTTCCCCATGACAGACATCTAGCTAACTGACCTACTGTTTTCTGCATTCTAACCCTCTCCCTTTCTTGGACAAAGAAATAATATTTGCTACTTTCCACTCACATGGAATCTTTCCCAGAATGAAACAAATTTCAGAAAATTAACAGCACCCGTCCACTACCACATTAGTAATCTCTTTTATGACCTTATGTAGAAGTCCATCAGGCCCTAGAGGTTTATCAACCTGCAGTTCCATCACTTTGCTGAATACGCTGATGTGGTGGTAATGTCACTGGGGAGTAATCCATAGCCTGTTGTTCTGGAGAGCCTAGGTTCAAATCCCACCAGAAGTGATGGTAAAATTTGAATTCAGTAATAATCTGAAATTCAAAGTTAGCTGAGTGCGACACTGTCAATAGTCATAAAAGTCCCATCTGATTCATTCGTATCATTTTGGGAAGGGAATCTGCCATTTTTATCTGGTCTGGCCTACACATGGCTCTCAACCCATAGCAATGTGGTTAAATCTTAAATACCCCTGATAAGAAATGCTCATTTTATACCGTTTTACACTTTTAACTAGCTTCCTCTCATGCTTTCAATTATCCTGAGCTCAGAAGAGTAATGTACTTATTCTGTCTATGCTTCTCATCTGTTTTGGTGATGGTAGAGATCAATGTTGAAAAATGTGTTGCTGGAAAAGCGCAGCAGGTCAGGCAGCACCCAAGGAGCAGGAGAATCGACGTTTCGGGCATAAGCCCTTCTTCAGGAATGAGGAAGGTGTGCCAAGCAGGCTAAGATAAATGGTAGGGAGGAGGGACTTGGGGGAGGGGCGTTGGGAATGCGATAGGTGGAAGGTGGTTAAGGTGAGAGTGATAGGCCGGAGAGGGGGTGGGGGGTGGCGGAGAGGTCGGGAAGAAGATCGCAGGTCAAGAAGGCGGTGCTGAGTCCGAGGGTTGGGACTGAGATAAGGTGAGGGGAGGGGAAATGAGGAAGCTGCAGAAATCTGCATTCATCCCTTGTGGTTGGAGGGTTCATAGGTGGAAGATGAGGCGCTTTTCCTCCAGGCGTCATGTTGCCATGGTCTGTCGATGGAGGAGGCCAAGGACCTGCATGTCCTTGGCGGAGTGGGAGGGGGAGTTAAAGTGTTCAGCCACAGGGCGGTTGGGTTGGTTGGTGCGGGTGTCCCAGAGGTGTTCTCTGAAACGTTCCGCAAGTAGGCGGCCTGTCTCCCCAATGTAGAAGAGGCCACATCGGGTGCAGCGGATGCAGTAAATGATGTGTGTGGAGGTGCAGGTGCATTTGTGACGGATATGGAAAGATCCCTTGGGGCCTTGGAGGGAAGTAAGGGGGGAGAGTGTGGGCGCAAGTTTTGCATTTCTTGTGGTTGCAGGGGAAGGTGCCGGGAGTGGAGGTTGGATTGGTGGGGGGTGTGGCCTGACGAGGGAGTTGCGGAGGGAGTGGTCTTTCCGGAACGCTGATAGGGGAGGGGAGGGAAATATATCCTTGATGGTGGGGTCTGTTTGGAGGTGGCAGAAATGATGAATCTGGAGGTTGATGGGGTGGTAGGTGAGGACCAGTGGGGTTCTGTCCTGGTGGCGATTGGAGGGGCGGGGTGCAAGGGCGGAGGAGTGGGAAGTGGAGGAGATGCTGTGGAGAGCGTCGTCAACCACGTCTGAGGGGAAATTGCGGTCTTTGAAGAAGGAGGCCATCTGGGTTGTTCGGTATTGGAACTGGTCCTCCTGGGAGCAGATGCGGCGGAGATGAAGGAATTGGGAATATGGGATGGCATTTTTACAGGGGGCAGGTTGGGAGGAGATGTAATCTAGGTAGCTGTGGGAGTCGGTCGGTTTAGAGTAAATGTCCATGTTGAGTTGGTTGCCCTAACCAACCCAATTGCCCTGTGGCTGAACACTTTAACTCCCCATCCTACTTCACCAAGGACATGCAGGTC
This sequence comes from Chiloscyllium punctatum, assembly GCF_047496795.1. Taxonomy (NCBI): domain Eukaryota; kingdom Metazoa; phylum Chordata; class Chondrichthyes; order Orectolobiformes; family Hemiscylliidae; genus Chiloscyllium; species Chiloscyllium punctatum. The sequence continues at coordinate 18,494,199 of NC_092743.1, forward strand.
CTTGGCCTCCTCCATCGCCAGACCATGGCAACACGACGCCTGGAGGAAGAGCGCCTCATCTTCCGCCTAGGAACCTTCCAACCACAAGGGATGAATGCAGATTTCTCCAGCTTCCTCATTTCCCCTCCCCCCACCTTATCTTAGTCCCAACCCTCGGACTCAGCACCGCCTTCTTGACCTGCAATCTTCTTCCCGACCTCTCCGCCCCCACCCCCTCTCCAGCCTATCACCCTCACCTTAACCTCCTTCCACCTATTGCATTCCCAACACCCTTCCCCCAAGTCCTTCCTCCCTACCTTTTATCTTAGCCTGCTTGGCACACCTTCCTCATTCCTGAAGAACGGCTTATGCCCGAAACGTCGATTCTCCTGCTCCTTGAATGCTGCCTGACCTGCTGCGCTTTTCCAGCAACACATTTTTCAGCTCTGATCTCCAGCATCTGCAGTCCTCACTTTCTCCTAGAGATCAATGTTGGCTGGGATGCTCAGCGAATCAGACTCCTCTCTTTAACATCCTATCTAAAAGACAGTACACACAGCAATACAGCACCTCTGCAGTGCTGCACTGGATTGTCAGCTTTTGACTGTGTAAGTAGAGAGTTACATGGAGTGGCTCAGTGGTTAGCACCGCTGCCTCACAGCGCCTGGGACCCGGGTTCGCTTCTACCCTCGGGTGACTGTGTGGAGTTTGCACTTTCTCCCTGTGCCAGCATGGGTTTCCTCTGGTGCTCCAGTTTCCTCCCACAAACACAGAAATGTGCAGGTTAGGTGAACTGGCCATGCTAAATTGCCCATAGTGTTCAGGGATGTGTGGGTTGGGTGCATTAGTCAGAGGTAAATATAGGATAATAGGATAGGGGAATGAGTCTGGGTGGGTTACCCATTGGAGGGTCTGTGTGGACTTGTTGGGCCGAAGGGCTTGTTTCCACACTGTAGGTATTCTATAATTCCGAATCTAGAACACAAGCCAGTTGGGGTTTAAGCTGAAGATGAATGGACTGTAATGTAATTGTGATCCTGCCTTTCACACGGATTTATTATTTCACCTTACCTGGATAAGGCACTTGCTCACATCACTTGCACACAAAGCCTTATTACATGCACTGGCACTAGTGACCCAACAAGCAAAGAAAACTGTAGCAATGGTGGGTACCACAGTGTATCTGGACTTCATCTTTCTCAGCTGAGGCTCTTGACGTCTGGGACTGCCAAGCTGCACTGGAAGGAAACACAGGAAAGTTATTTTTTTTTAAAAAAGGGCAAAGAATTTAATCGTATCTTTACTTCGTAGAATCCCTGCTGTGTGAAAGCGGGCCATTCAGCCCATCAAGTCCGCATTGTAGCCCTGACTTAATCCATAATAAAAAACACTGGACAGACTCTGAGGAGTCAGGAGGCCAGTAACCCGCTGTGTTGGGGAGAGTATAGGAGGAGGGTTTGGATTTTTGGGGGGTCGGGGGGTGGGTATTTGGTTAGTTTTATTTCACTGGAAGGTACTTTTCCTTCAAACAAACATTGAGGGAAGCAGAGATCCGCAAAGGATCGAGCAGGAGGGTCAGATCTAAAAAGGATCGAGCAGATTCCGAGGTAAATGTCGCGACTTCCATTGTTTCCGAAAGGAATGGGATGAAGTGAGAAACAGGAGAGGGTAAAAGGCCGGGGTTTAAAACCACACTCACTGCGGCCTCACCAGAGAGAGAGAGAGAGAAGAAAAACGAAACCTCGATCCGTTCGAGAGAAACTCCGACAAAAAAAAACAAACAAAAAGTTGGAGCAGAGTTTCGGAACTCCGCCAAAGCGGACACCGCGAGGCGACTTTCCCTGTCTCCATATCCCACCCCACAGCCCGAATAAACAAAACCATCCTCCTCCAACACAACACCCCCCCCAAACCTCCCCTCACTCACCGCGCGCTGCAGCTCGGCCACCGGCTCCGACAAGGATCCGACCGCGTCCCGTCCTGTCCCGCCCCATGTGTCCCTCACTCTCCCCTCCCCGCCCTCTCTCTCCACCCACTCTCACTCTTCCCTCCCTCACACTCCTTCCCCATCCCCCGTTCCCTGCCCTGCCCTCACCCACCCCCAAACAACCCCCTCTTATCTCCCAACCCCGTCTCCATTCACGCCCCCCCCATCCTGCTCCTCTCCCCCTCATCCTGCACCCCTCTGCTCCTCTCCCCCCTCATCCTGCTCCTCTCCCCCTCATCCTGCACCCCTCCGCTCCTCTCCCCCTCATTCTGACCCCTCTCCTCCTCTCCCCCTCATCTGCACCCCTCCTCTCCCCCTCATCCTGACCCCTCTCCTCCTCTCCCCCTCATCCTGCACCCCTTCTCCTCTCCCCTAGTACGTTTTTCATCTTGCCTATGATAGAGTCATTGAGTCACACAGCATGGAAACAGACCATTCGGTTCAACTAGTCCATGCTGACCATGTTCCCAAACTAAACTGATCCTACCTATACTGGATTAGTGGTGCTGGAAGAGCACAGCAGTTCAGGCAGCATCCAACGAGCAGCGAAATCAACGTTTCGGGCAAAAGCCCTGTTTGGCCTGGATACCTCCAAATCTTTCCTGATGAAGAGCTCTAGCCTGAAATGTCGAATTCCTGCTCCTCGGATGCTGCCTGACCTGCTGTGCTTTTCCAGCACCACACTCTCAACTACCTCCAAATCTTTCCTATTCAGGTACATATCCAAATGTCTTTTAAATGTTGTAATTGCATCCACCACTTCCTCTGGCAGTTCATCTGACCCACTAACCATTCTCTGTCCTCTCACCTTAAAAATATGCCCCAAGTTTTGAACTTCCCCGTTTTGTTATTCATCTTATCTATGCCCCTCATGATGTTATAAATCTCTAAAAGGTCACTCCTCAACCTCCTGCGCTCCAGTGAGAAAAGTCCCAGCCTATTTTTAACAACACAAGTCGTCAATTCCCAGCAATATCCTGGTAAACCTTTTCTGAAACCTCTCCAGTTTAATAACATACTTACTACAACAGGACGACAAGAACTGCACACAGTACTGCAGAAGAGACCTCACCCAACATCCTGCATAACGTCACTCAATGTGAAGTCCCAACTCCTATACCCAATGGTCTGAGCAATGAAGGCAAGCGTGTTAAATGCCTTCCTAACCACCCTGTCGACCTGTGATTTCAAAGAATTATATATTTGAACCCCTAGGTCCCTCTGTTCTACAACTCCACCATTAATTGTATATATTCTGCCCTTTTTTTTGTTTTACCAACAGGCAATACCTTGTATTTATCCAAATTAAACTACATCTGGCACTCCTCAGCCCTTTGACCCAATTGATCAAGATCTCTTTGTAATCTTAGATAACAGCTGTCACTGTGCACTATACCAGAAATTTGGGTCATCTGCAAACTTACCAACCATGTCACCAATAGTCTCATCCAAATCATTTTATATATAAATGACAAATCAAAGTGGACCTAGCACCGATCCCTGTGGAACACTGCTGGTCACAGGACTCCAGTCTGAAAAACAACACTCCACCACCACTCTCTATCTTTTACTGTAAAGCCAATTTTGCATCTGATTACCAAGCTCATCCTGTTGAGATCTAATTTTACTAATTAGTCTACCATGTGGAACCTTATCAAAGGCTTTACTGAAGTCCAAGTAAATAACGTCTACCTCTCTGCCCTCATTAACCTTTTTCGTTACTTCCTCAAAAAATTCAATCACATTTGTAAGACACCATTTCCCTTGCACATAACCATGTTGACTATCCCTAATAATTTCTTGCCTCTCCAAATGCATATAAAACTGATCTTTCAGAATCCTCTCCAACAACTTACCCATGTCAGACTCACAGGTCTATAATTCCCAGGATTCTCCTTACAATCTTTCTTAAATAAAGGCATATTAGCCACCCTCCAGTCCTCCAACACCTAACCTGTAGTTATAGATGATACAAATATTTCTGTTATGGGCTCCACAAATTCCTCCTTAACTTCCCACACCGTCCTGGGATATACTTGATCAGATGCTGGAGATTTATTCACCTTCATGTTTTCTAAGACCTCCAGTTATTGCCCATCCCTAGCTGGTCAGTGAAAAGGTGGTGGTGAGCTGCTTTCTTGAAGTGTTGCTTTAATTGGGATGTAGGTACGTTAACAATGCTGTTGGGAAAGGAGTTGAGGTTTTCCTGAAAGCATCATCCAGGTTGGAGAGCAAAGGCAGGTTAGGCCTGTAATCATTAGTGTTTTGAAGAACAAGAGGTAATCTTATTAAGTAAGATCCTGTGGGGAATTGACAGTGGACGTCTGACAAATTGGATGCTGAAGGGATGCTTTCCTTTTTGGGAAAAGACTGGATCTATGGATCACAATTTAAAAATATTTTTTTCTGGGGGGGGGGGGCGGATCCAAGATGGCGGTGATCTAGGAGAATTGCGTTGCAGACCTCCACACTGTAGCACTGGGAAACATGAGGTCAGCAGATGCTGGAGATCAGAGTTGAGAGTGTGTTGCTGGAAAAGCACTGCAGGTCAGGCAGCATCCGAGGAGCAGGAGAATTGACGTTTCGGGCCGGAGCCCTTCATCAAGAACGTTTAACCTGGATCATCTCGATATCCTGGGACTCTGGAAAGGTCGTGGAGTCCCAGGGAAGTCAACTTACCTGGGTTTCCGCTGTCCAGGAATGCCAAAGAAGGGAGGAGGAGCATATGAGGCCGGGCCTATGGCCCAATCTGCAGGAGCCTTGGACTCGATTACTTATCACGTCCTGATGAAGGAGTTCGCAAAATTTCACGAGATGTTGGGTAAGCAGATAGAGGAGAGACTGGCCCTGATCTCTAACATACTGCAGAAGCATGAACAGCAGCTGGGAGACTGGGAAAAAAGGATGGATGAGGTAAAAAACAGAGTCACAGTGGTGGAAGCTGATACTAGTTCCTCCAAGGATAGGATCCAAACCCTGGTGATGCAGGTCCGTAATTAGCTTGACCAGGTTGATGATCTCGAGAACAGAGGCAGGAGAAAAAATATTCAGAACGTCGGTCTGCCACAGGGTAAGGAAGGTGAGTGGCCGGCGGAATTTATTGAGGAGTAGTTGCCAAAATTCCTTAACTTGGAGGCTGGGATGAGAGGCGTGAAGATCGAGAGGGCTCACCGGGTCACAGCACAAAGGTCAGGTCCGGGTCAATGCCCTCGTCCTGTCTTGGTGCAGTTTCATCATTATAGACATAAGGAGAGAATCATAGAAGCTTCCAGAATCCAGGGGAATGATCTGAAGGCCCTAATTTACAAGGGCTGTAAGATCATGTTCTTCCAGGACTTCTCAGTGGCAGTGATGCAGAAAAGAAAATCTTACGACAGTGTCAAGAGAAGACTGAGGGAACTTGGGGTCCAGTACTCTCTAAGGTGTCTGACGATGCTTTGGATCATCTTAGGTAGATCTGTACATCTCTTTGACACATTGGAGAAGGCAAGACAATTTGTGGGCAAATTAACTTAATTTGGACAATTGATTAGATTACTTTACAGTGTGGAAACAGGCCCTTCGGCCCAACAAGTCCACACCGACCCGCAAACCACCCACACCCCTATGTTTACCCCTTACCTAACACTAGGAACAATTTAGCATGGCCAATTCACCTGACCTACACATCTTTGGGCTGTGGGAGGAAACTGGAGCACCCGGAGGAAACCCACGCAGACACGGGGAGAATGTGCAAACTCCACACAGTCAGTCGCTGAGGCAGGAATTGAACCCGGGTCTCTGGCACTGTGAGGCAGCAGTGCTAACCACTGTGCCACCGTGCCACCCACAAATTGAGTATGTAAAAATTGTAGTGTTGTTTGAGTATGCCTTTGTTTTTTCTTTAAAAAGCAGAGGAAGTCAGTTTGGAGCTTTCTTTTCCTTTTTTTTATTAGTAACAATCTGGTCTAAACTATGTACAGAGGCGGTTGGGATACGTACTTTCAACTTTTAAGTTAAATTATACCAAAGGATGGGTGGGGTATTTACCCTCTTTTTTTCAAAATCTCTTTATTCATGTTGCTATTCCATGGTGTATTTTCTTTCTTGTCTGCTTGTGTTTGAGGTGCGGCTCTAGTTAGGAGGAGGGGAAATGGTTGGGCTGGCTGGATGCCTACTTACGGGCAGTTGATACCCGGTTCAGGTATTTAAATGCCTGGCTGCAGTCTTGGCAGTGGGATGGGAAATTGGGTTTTTGGACAGGTAGTTGCCCCCTTTGGGCAGGGGGTGAGTTCCCCTATTTGGCATGGTTGGCGCTTTATATGTTGGTTTGCTTTTTGGTTTTTGTTATATATAATCTTTGATAGCTTTGTAGATTTGTTAACTGTAGTGGGTTTAGTTTATGTATGATTTGGAGATGCCGGTGTTGGACTGGGGAGTACAAAGTTAAAAATCACACAACACCAGGTTATAGTCCAACAGGTTTATTTGGAAGCACACTAGCTTTCTTACTTTCTCACACTCACAACCCCCAACACAGACAGACAGACAGACACACACAGACAAAGACTCACATGCACACATATTTTGTGGGGTGAATTTGTACTTTTAGGGTTACATTGTACTTTGCTCAAAAACTGCACGCATTCATGTAGAACTCCATTATCTTTACAGGCGATCTTTACAATTACTCTGTTACTGTTACAGGAGACACACTTGGATGATAGGGAGCATTTGAAACTACAGCAGAATGGCTTTGATTGGGTTTACTTTTCAACTTTTAATGCCAGATATAGGGGAGTGGCTATATTGTTTAGGAGGAATCTCCCATTTAAGTTACTGGCGTGTGATTAAGACACATACGGGAGGTTTATAATTCTTAAAGCTTTGATAAACAGAGAAGAATATGGTGTTTTAAATACTTATTGCCCTCCAACCCATCTCCTCAAATTTCTGGTTGATACATTCTCTAAATTGATCAGTCTGAAGCCCCAGCATATCATTATAGAGGGAGATTTTAATTGTCTTGTGGATCCTACTGTAGACAGATTGCCCAAAGGCCCCCCGATACCCTTTGTACAAACTAAACAATTAGAGGATCTGGGTGTGGACTTAGGGCTGGTGGACGCTCCACCCTACAGGCAAGGATTTTACATTTTTTTGCAATCCACACAGATGTCACAGCAGGATTGATTTTTTTCTGACCCCCGTGGCAACGCTGGACTTGATGGCATCTTGTACGTTTGGTAATATTACCATCTCTGATCACGCTCCAGTGTAGCTGTTGGTTAAGATTAAGGAGGTCACAGTGTGTTCGAGGCACTAGCGAATGGATCTCTTTATCCTCAAGGTTAATAGGTTTGTGGAGTACTTCTCGAGGGAATTTTGGGTGTTACTAGACATTACATTAGATTAGATTACTTACAGTGTGGAAACAGGCCCTTCGGCCCAACAAGTCCACACCGACCCGCCGAAGCGCAACCCACCCAGACCCATTCCCCTACATTTACCCCTTCACCTAACACTACGGGCAATTTAGCGTGGCCAATTCACCTCACCTGCGCATTTATGGAAAGTGGGAGGCATGGGGAGAATTTGTAAACTCCACACAGTCAGTCGCCTGAGGCGGGAATTGAACCCAGGTCTCTGGTGCTGTGAGGCAGCAGTGCTAACCACTGTACCACCATGCTGCCCATCCTTAGGCTCGGCCCATCCTTCCTTGAGGAAACTGCCAAAGCCTATGCCAAGGGGTTAGTTATTCCCTACTCTGCCAGCAGGAGGATGAGCAGCAACATCTCCTCAAAGCACGGTTGAAGGTAGCCAAGAAGGCTTACTATGACAGGCCCTCGTTGGTCAAGCTACAGAGGATTATGGTGCTGCCGTCTGCATTGAATTGCATGCTCACACCGACAGCAAGAAGGAGCTTACCTTTGCAAAGCAAAGATTACATAAGCATGGTGACAGGCCTGGCAAATGCTTAGCACATTTCACCAGGAAAAGGAGTGCCCCTCAAACCATCACGGCAATTAGGAAGGGTCTGGGAACCTAACAGGAGTCGTCAAAAAGACTAATGTGGCATTCCAGAGATTTTACTCTAAGTTATACCAATCTGAGGGTTGTGAGGAGGGACGGGCCAACTGCTGGTGGCACAGTGGTTAACACTTCTGCCTCACAGCACCAGAGACCCGGGTTTAATTTCCACCTCGGACAACTGTCTGTGTGGAGTTTGCACATTCTCCCAGTGTGTGTGGGTTTCCTCCGGGTGCTCCGGTTTCCTCCCACAGTCCAAAAATGTGCAGGTTAGGTGAATTGGCTATGCTAAATTGCCCGTAGCGTTAGGTGTAGGGGAATGGGTAGGGGAGGTTGCTGTTTGGAGGGTCGGTGTGGACTTGTTGGGCTGAAGGGCCTGTTTCTACACTGTAGTAATCTAAATCTAAAAATATTAGGGAATGTTATTGTAAGGGAGTTCCAGGATTTTAACACACTGGCACTGAAGGTACAATGATACATTTCCAAATCTGGATGGCAAGTGGGTTGGAGGGAAACTTGCAGGTGATGGTATTCCCATGTATCTGCTGCCCTTATCCTTCCAGATGGTAGTAGTTGTGGGTTTGCTGTGCATGTTGTAAATGATGCAAATTGCTAGTGTCAGTGGTGGAAATGAATAAATGTTTGTGGATGTAGTGCCAATCAAATTGGCTGCATTGACCTGGATGGTATCAACTTCATTTTGTTGGATCTACACTCAACCAGGCAAGTGCAGAAAATTCACTCTCTCGGCGGAGCAGGTAACGGATGGTGTTTTTTTAAAGTCACGGTATAGTCCAGTTATTGTTTTTTTAACGGCTAAAATTTAAAGTTTTTTTTAAGCGCGTAGCAGACCCGGAAGCTGGTGTCACGCTAGTTTACCTGGGAAGGTTTTTTTTTCTTATAAAAGCGCGCAGGCGAGGAACCCGAGGCACTACAGGGGTAGAGCCTCCCACCCGCCCTCCTCCTCTAACCTAATAATACGACCCGTGGTGATAAGCAGGTAAGTGCTGCATTTTGCTTGTTTGTTTCTTTAGATCTAGTTTTTAAAGTTTACCTTTTGGAGGGATGGTAGCGAAGGCAGTGCAATGTTCCTCTTGCAACATGTATGAGGTGAGAGAAGCCATTAGCGTCCCTCCTGATTACACTTGCAAGAAGTGCACCCATCTCCAGCTCCTCCAAGACTGTGTTAGGGAACTGGAGCTGGAGTTGGATGAACTGCGGATCATTCGGGAGGCAGAGATGGTCATAGATCAGAGCTTTAGGGAAGTAGTTACTCCAAAAGTTATAGACAGATGGGTGACAGTGAGGGGGAGTGGGAGGAAACAGCCAGTGCAGGGACCCCTTGCGGTCATTCCCCTCAAGAACAAGTATACTGTTTTGGATACTTGTGGGGGGGATGACTTACCAGGGGTAAGCAACGAGGTTCAGGCCTCTGGCACAGAGCCTGTCCCCGTTGCTCAGAAGGGAAGGGTGGTGAAAGGTAGAAGGATAGTTATTGGGGACTCAATAGTGAGGGGCACAGATAGGCGGTTTTGCGGGGGGCGACAGAGACTCACGATTGGTATGTTGCCTCCCGGTGCAAGGGTACGTGATGTCTCTGATCGTGTTTTCCGGGTCCTCAAGGGGGAGGGGGAGCAGCCCCAGATCGTGGTCCACGTTGGCACCAACGACATAGGTAGGAAGAGGGGTGAGGATGTTAGACAGGCTTTCAGGGAGCTAGGTTGGAAGCTCAGAGCTAGAACGAACAGAGTTGTTGTCTCTGGTTTGTTACCCGTGCCACGTGATAGAGAGTCGAGGAATAGGGAGAGAGAAGAGTTAAATGCGTGGCTACAGGGGTGGTGCAGGAGGGAGGGATTCCGGTATTTGGATAACTGGGGTTCGTTCTGGGGAAGGTGGGACCTCTATAAACAGGATGGTCTACACCTGAACCTGAAGGGCACCAGTATCCTTGGGAGGGTTTAAACTAACTCTGCAGAGGCATAGGAACCTGGAGTGTAGCTTTAGGTTACAGGACCTTGAGTGTAGGGAGGTTAGGAACATGGCATCGATCTCGAAGGAGGGTGCCTGTAAACAGGAAGGTGGCTTGAAGTGTGTATACTTCAATGCCAGAAGTATAAGAAATAAGGTAGGTGAGCTTGCAGCATGGGTTGGTACCTGGGACTTCGATGTTGTGGCCATTACAGAGACGTGGGTAGAACAGGGACAGGAATGGCTGTTGCAGGTTCCAGGGTTTAAACGTTTTAGTAGGGTCAGAGATGGGGGTAAAAGAGGGGGAGGTGTGGCATTGCTTGTCAAGGATAGTATTACAGCAGTAGAAAGGGTGATGGAGGAAGACTTGCCATCTGAGGTAGTTTGGGCGGAGGTTAGAAATAGGAAAGGTGAGGTCACCCTGTTAGGAGTTTTCTACAGGCCTCCTAATAGTCCGAGAGAAGTAGAGGAAAGTATTGCGAGGATGATTCAGGAGAAGAGTGAAAGTAGCAGGGTGGTTGTTATGGGGGACTTTAACTTCCCAGATATTGACTGGGAAAGCTATAGCTTGATTTCGTTAGATGAGTCGGTGTTTGTCCAATGTGTGCAGGAGGGTTTCCTGACACAATATGTAGACAGGCCAACAAGAGGTGAGGCTATACTGGATTTGGTTCTAGGTAATGAACCAGGCCAGGTGTTAGACTTGGAGGTAGGTGAGCACTTCGGGGGCAGTGACCACAACTCGGTGACTTTTACTCTAGTGATGGAGAGGGATAAGTGTGCACTGCAGGGCAACAGTTATAGCTGGAGGCAGGGAAATTATGATGCGGTGAGGCAGGACTTAGGATGCGTGGATTGGAAAAATAGGCTTCAAGGGAAGAACACAAATGATATCTGGAGATTGTTCAAGGAACAGCTAATGGGTGTCCTTGATAAGTATGTACCAGTCAGGCAGGGAGTAAAGGGTCTTGTGAGGGAGCCGTGGTTTAACAAGGAATTGGTATCCCTTGTGAAAGGGAAGAGGACGGCCTATGTAAAGATGAGGCGTGAAGGTTCAGTTGGGGCGATTGAGAGTTATAAGGTAGCCAGGAAGGATCTAAAGAGAGAGCTAAGAGCAGCGAGAAGGGGACATGAAACGTCCTTAGTTGGTAGGATTAGGGAAAACCCAAAGGCTTTCTATAGGTATGTCAGGAATAAAAGGATGTCTAGGGTAGGTATCGGTCCAGTCAAGGATAGTAGTGGGAAGTTGTGTGAGGAGGCGGAGGAGATTGGTGAGACACTAAATCAATACTTTTCGTCAGTATTCACTCAGGAACAGGACATTGTTGCTGATGTGAATACTGACTCACAATTAATTAGAATGGACGGCTTTGAGGTATGTAGGGAAGCGGTGTTGGAAATTCTGGAAAGGATGAAAATAGATAAGTCCCCTGGGCCTGATGGCATTTATCCTAGGATCCTCTGGGAAGCTAGGGAGGAGATAGCAGAGCCATTGGCCTTGATTTTTATGTCGTCGTTGTCTACGGGAATAGTGCCAGAAGACGAGGATAGCGAATGTGGTCCCCTTGTTCAAGAAGGGGAGCAGGGATAGCCCAAGTAACTATAGGCCAGTGAGTCTCACTTCTGTTGTGGGCAAAGTCTTAGAGAGAATTGTAAGGGATAGGATTTATGAACATCTGGATAGGAATAATGTGATCAAGGATAGTCAGCATGGTTTTGTGAAGGGCAGGTCGTGCCTCACAAACCTTATTGAATTCTTTGAGAAGGTGACCAAGGAAGCGGACGAGGGTAAAGCAGTAGATGTGGTGTATATGGATTTTAGCAAGGCGTTCGATAAGGTACCCCATGGCAGGCTAATGCAAAAACTACGGAGGTATGGCATTGAGGGTGAATTAGAGGTTTGGATTAGGAATTGGCTGGCTGGAAGGAGACAGAGGGTAGTAGTTGATGGTATAGATTCATCTTGGAGCGCAGTTACTAGCGGTGTTCCATAGGATCTGTTTTGGGACCATTGCTGTTTGTCATTTTTATAAATGACCTGGAGGAGGGGCTTGAAGGCTGAGTGAGCAAGTTTGCGGATGACACAAAAGTCGGTGGAGTTGTGGACAGCGAAGGAGGATGTGGCAGGTTACAGCGGGATATAGATAAGTTGCAGAGCTGGGCAGTAAGGTGGCAAATGGAATTCAATGTAGCTAAGTGTGAAGTCATTCACTTTGGTAGGAGTAACAAGAAGATGGATTACTGGGCTAATGGTAGACTACTTGGTAGTGTGGATGAGCAGAGGGATCTTGGTGTCCATGTACACAGATCTTTGAAAGTTGCCACCCAGGTAAATAGTGCTGTGAAGAAGGCATATGGTGTACTGGGCTTTATTGGTAGAGGAATTGAGTTCCAGAGTCCTGAGGTCATGTTGCAGTTGTATAAGACTCTGGTGCGTCCTCATCTGGAGTATTGTGTGCAGTTTTGGTCGCCATACTATAGGAAGGATGTGGAGGCATTGGAACGAGTGCAGAGGAGGTTTACCAGGATGTTGCCTGGCATGGTAGGAAGATCGTATGAGGAAAGGCTGAGGCACTTGGGGCTTTTCTCATTGGAGAAAAGAAGGTTCAGGGGAGATTTGATAGAGGTGTACAAGATGATTAGGGGTTTAGATAGGGTTGACAGTGAGAACCTTTTTTCGCATATGAAGTCAGCTGTTACTAGGGGACACAGCTTTAAATTAAGGGGTGGTAGGTATAGGACAGATGTTAGGGGTAGATTTTTTAACTCAGCGGGTTGAGAGTTCATGGAATGCCCTGCCCGTAGCAGTGGTGGACTCTCCCTCTTTATGGTCATTTAAGCGGGCATTGGACAAGCATATGGAGGTTATTGGGCTAGTGTAGGTTAGGTAGGCTTTGGTCGGCGCGTCATCGAGGGCCGAAGGACCTATACTGCGCTGTATTTTTTTATGTTCTATTCTGTTGCGCACCTGACTTGTAGATGACGGACAGGAGGGGATGTTTTTGTTCTTAACTTCTAACCTGCTCTTATTGTCACTACTTATATGGCTAGGCTAGTTTGGTTTCTGGTCAACAGTCAATACAAAGGCTACACACAGATCGAGGGAGCTTTTTTTCCATGCAGTCAGATAAGAATCCTATTAACATGTTTACCACAGAACTATATTTGAATTCTTCTAATTAGGTTTCTAAGAAATTTGGGATATCATATTCAAGTACTTGGGAAAAAAAAGCTTGGAAATGGGGCATCAGTGGGGTTGAATTAGTTTTATTCATGGATATTTGTCAGATTATAAATAAATGTTCATTAGTCTTCCTGATAACAGCCTCATATCAGCTTTTTCTCAGTGAATGATCAGCAGTATATAATCTTTTAAAAGGATAGCATGGGAGTTGCCAGAAAACTTTGTTTTACATTAAGTGCATTCTTCCATACCATCTCGGGATTGTGTAATTTGGGGTGGAGGGGGATAGATAAACCAACCTGTGATGCTCCACTACATGTTCTTAAAGCCATGACCAGTTGTATAAAGCTACAAATTAGTTATTCAGTTTAATTAAATGCAAATTGTCATTCTGACATACGTCACTTGGGTAGTGTTTTTATTTAAACGTAGACATCCTTGCAAGCTGGACTGGAATCAATCTGAAGTTCAAAGAATTAAATCATGAACCTGCCATATTACAGGATCTAAACCTTAATTTCATTTGCGTTCCCACATCTTTATGCATAAATGAATCTTCCATGATGGTGCTCATGATAAACTTGTTTTCAAGCCAAAAGAAATAACTTATATAGATTTTGAATGTTTTATGTTGCTGCTAAAATATGTATTCCTTCAATAGGTACAGTAATATATTTTCGAAACAAGTCTAGATCAATTAGAGCTAACATGTCATTCTTGTACAAGTGTCTGAACAAAAACATTGTTAATTAGAAGATAAAGTTTAGTTCATATGGGGATTAATGAACACTGCTGTTAGGAAGAGAAGCAAGCTATTTAAGCTTCTCAAACCTGTTTCACCACGCAATAAGATCATGGTAGATCAATGACATAACTCAATTTTTTTTGATAATTGATATCTGTAGGTGTTTAATTTAAGATACTACGGATGCTTGGAAATAAAAACAAAAACTGCTGGAACCATCCAGTTCTTAAATGGAAATTAGAGGATGATTAAATAGCTGGAAATGCTAGAAAGGGAGAAAAGGGAAATAAGACCTGAAGAAGTGCTTGGGATTAGCAGGCTCCTGCCAGAGGAAGATGCACCCACTAGTTGAATAGTCTGTTGCCATTTGTTATTTCTATACAAAATTTTTATATTTATTAGATAAGAGATTATGAATAACAGCACAAAGTTTATGCAAGACGACACATTTTTGGCCAGTTAAGCCATTTTTTTGATGATTCCCTCAGATTTAACTGCAGTTAAAAAGGTTCTCTTCTGGCTAAAACAAATTCAAAAACAGACAATGAAACAATTCTCATTCCAATTGCACAACTGTAGATACAACTCCATTTAATTAACATGACCATTAAAATTTATTTAACAATATATTTACATATATTTACATAATAATCAACAGGTAAATATTAAAATAAACAATTTACACTTTTGGAACTATAATTGAAAAAGCATTTGTGCTGAAAAAATAGGTTTTGCTGCAGATTCTTCTTCAGGGTGCAGGGAAAGAGGTGGAGAAGAACATGACACTGAAGATAATCTGGTAATGCATGCATTGCATTGTAACTGTAAGTTCAAACAACTGCTGCAATGTAAAAAAAGCAAACCCAAACACATGCCTAACAAACAAGGTCAAACCACAGCACACTACAATCAATATAAAACCAACTATCAATTGCAACTTTGGTCCATTGAAACATTAGACAATTAATGAGCTATACAATCAAAATAACTATATAATTTTCTTTGTACATATTTTAAACAATATTGTTAAATACAATGTTATTTACAACTGCGCAATGATATGTATAAAATAACTTATTTTTAAAAAAAGACAAAATAATACATCTGTGCAGAATTCCCCCCCGCCCCAAAACAAAAGAATCTGTACAATATTTAAGATCAGAACAGATAACTGTGAAATGAAAAAGATGGGAATATTCTTTTGTTGCTAATTTGTCTGTTCATTTTAAAATTAAACTAAGTCTTCTTCAGAGTACAGTGCTTGCCTCTTCACGGCAGTAAAGCAATAAAAGCCCCAAGATGTTTTTTCTTAGGGTACAACTGTCCATTGGGAAAGAGAGTTCCTGTATGTACTTGGGAGCCAGGCAATTGACTATAAAGAGGAACAGTATAAGAATCAGAGACGAGGGAGGGGAAAACGTAAGCAAGTCTACTAAGCTGCTTCTATATTGCTTTAGTTTGCTGTCAATGCCACTAGCTCCTTGTATGTAGGTCTTGTGTGGTGGCATTATCAGATTCATTAAGACCAACGATAGAGAACATTTTTAATACCAAGTCTTCCTAGATGCAACCGTATCAAATATTGTAATTGGTGCTGATACTGGCTGTACAAAACTTACACATTAAGAACTGGTGGCTTTAGTTCAGTGTTAAACAGATGTAAAGGCAGCTTTAAAGAACCTCCAGTTTTTATCTTAAAGCCGCTTCAATTTTTGAGAATGATCGGTCTTAGAAGACATCAAGATTGTCATGAACCCAGAATGAGGGTTTTCAGCAGTATAGCAAACTACACTCAGCCCTTTCCACCTCCAGCCACTGACTTTTCAAGTTTAGCCAATGGAGCATGGTAACTCTCAAAGCCTTCTGACTGAAGGTGGAGAGAGAAGCTGGCTCAAGATCAGAAC
Organism: Chiloscyllium punctatum; assembly: GCF_047496795.1. Classification (NCBI taxonomy): domain Eukaryota; kingdom Metazoa; phylum Chordata; class Chondrichthyes; order Orectolobiformes; family Hemiscylliidae; genus Chiloscyllium; species Chiloscyllium punctatum. The sequence continues at coordinate 18,509,975 of NC_092743.1, forward strand.
TTGAACTTGTACCTTGCATTTAATGGACCCAATCTAGTTGGTAGGAAAATGTTCAACAAAATAGTGATAGTGAACAAAGTGGCAGCAGCAGAAAAAAATAATGAATAGTGTTGGGAGAATGTTTTATTTTAAAATCAAAGTTCTGCAACCATAGCTGCAAAGAGAATTGGTGAGATCAGTGAATAATGATCATCAAAAGCAGAGCATGTAACTCAGGAAAGGTGCATTAAACCTATTGTCCTCAATGAGCTACATGTAACTCCTGAACCCCAGAAACAGTGTCTCATTTGTGTTTTTTTGATGGGGGTGCTGTCTGAAGTTTCAAACTCTGGAAGTTGAAAACGATTCAACAGTCTGGCTCGCTTATACATTCAAACATTTGATCTGTTACCATTAGCGCCTTGAGGTCTAAGAAAATTAACTGAAACATTAATTGAAACTGAGTTACCTCCCCTAAAGTTCCTTCACATGCACCTATATGGCCCACAAAGACAAACAATTAGACACTCCCAAGTTTGAGAGACCTGGAAAATATTTCTTTTCAAAAAAGTTGACAAGAAAAGAATTTGAAGTGCTCAAAACAATAAGGTGAATAATTTTAACAAAGTGCAAGCATGTAAACAGAGAAAGTTTTAAATACCATTAATTTTTTGAAACATTTACAAAACCTGCAAGTGCATCTTAGTTTTTGTTTTGAATTTAAAGATATTGTAAAGTATGATTTCTTTGAAATTAGGCAAATTTGATTTCTTATTAGAATGTTATCCAAAAACATCTGTATATTTCTGAAAAGCCTATGGTAGTTTTGAGCCATCGTGTAATATTATAAATGAGGCAGCACTCTACCCATGAGTGCTAATGTGAGGTTCTACTGTACCATCAATTCCTTCTTGGGGATAGAGTATCACTATGCCCCTAAAACCTTGCAGCTGCCAGCGCTGCTGGTATGAACATAACATAGCATATGCAACAAATGCCCCAACTTGTAAACTTTAAAGAGTAGGCAGATATTAAGAGTGAATGATAACCTATTTATCAGCTATGTATACTACTGAAATGTAGTAGTGGTTTCTGGTAAACAGTGAAGGGAAGTCACAGTGCGTTAGTGCTGAATCTCACATCAATATGCAGGAAAGAACTGCACTTTTGTTGCCGCAAGTACCCATATCCTCAATTCCTCACTTATCGTAAAAGTGCTCTGGCAGAAAATACACATGCCTATCTGTAACTGTCCTGTATCATTCAGCAGTGACTGTATCTAAGTCATTTTATGCACTTGCTTAAAACCTCCAAAACACATGCACAATCAGATTGGTGTCAAGTCAAAGTCGTCATTGACATCAACAAGAGGGATGTAAAACTCAGGAATCTCAAAGATGCTCAAAGATTTGTGTGAAGAAGGATCAAGCTCTTGTAGTTTAAGCTGCCATTCTAGTCTTTGCACTGCATTCATTGCTGCAGCTTCATGCTGCTGTCTCATAAGAAGACAGGTCTGTAATAAAATAATAAAGTGTTAATTGCAAGGTAAAATAAAAAGGTATCATTTACACTTGGTAAAATAAAAAGGTATCATTTACACTTGGTAAAATAAAAAGGTATCATTTACACTTCCAGAGGAACCTGATGCTAACTGTTAAAGCTCAGTTGGCAGTATGCAGTCCAATGGAAAATTAATTGTGCTTAGAAAACTCATTATTGAGTGTACTTCAATAAACTTGTCAATGCTACCAAAATGTGACAGGAGAGCTGCATCACTCTCCAGAGTTCTGACTGCAATTATGTTCAATGGTAACTTGTAATCAGAAATAGAACCTTCTCCAAAGGGAATAAAAACCTGCAGAATGACTACAAAGCTTCAATTGATCAGATACACAGCAATAATAGTTAAAACTTGAAACAGGTAAAGGTTATTTAGTACCCAGAAACACAAGTACAGGAGAAAATGCAATTTAAGAACTCAAGAATCTTTTCAGTTAAACCCATTCCTTTCATACTGTCTATTTAATACTGGCAGTTTATATAATGAACTAAAACAGACAAAAATAATACTAATAACTTTCAAAGTATTCTTGGCTGCTATGTGGGCAGCACTGTAAAGGCCAGCAATTGTTGCCTACCCCTAAATGCTCTTGAACTAAGTTGCCTTAGGCCATTTGTGAAGGCAGCTAACAGGCAACCTCAATGCTATGGATCAGCTGTCATGTAGGGCAGATCAGGTAGATATTAATCTCAAAAGAACATTTTACAACAGTAGTCACCATTAGAGGCTAGCTTTCAATTCCAGATTTTATTAATTGTTCAGCTGCTGTTGTGGATCTTGAAACCCCACTGTCCCCTTGGCCCGTGGATTACTAACTCAGCGACAAGCCCACTATGTCGCTATCGCACCAATCATGATATTCACTGGTTTGAAGATGAGTGAAGTATGACGTGAAAACTGATTCGCTTTAATGCATGACTAGGACATTCAGTTCACAAGAGATGAGACAGTCTCACATTTTTCTTTAGTACTGTCTCCCCAAAGATACATCATGGAATCCCTCTCACTTTATGAGCACATATGCATCTCATTATCTGCCTCAGGACCCTTCAGCCTTTGGAACTCGATATGGAGTTCAATAATTTTAGGGCCTGAACACCTCCTTCCATGTCCTTACCCCAACCTCCACACCCTAGGCCTTGTCATCACATGGGCTGTCACCATAACCATTCCATTATGAGCTACTAATGGTCCCAATTAGCAGCTATTGATCCCTCCTGGCTGACCTTTCCCTATTACTTTGTCCAACTGTTGTTCTGTCTGGGCTTCATTTCCACCTATTGTTTACTTGTTCCCCACCTCGCCATCTTCAGTATATGTACCAACTGAGGAGAAACTACTTCACACAGAGAGTGGTGGCTGTGTGGAATGCTCTGCCCCAGAGGGCAGTGGAGGCCCAGTCTCTGGATTCTTTTAAGAAAGAATTGGATAGAGCTCTTAAAGATAGTGGAGTCAAGGGGTATGGAGATAAGGCTGGAACAGGATACTAATTAGGAATGATCAGCCATGATCATATTGAATGGCGGTGCAGGCTCGAAGGGCAGAATGGCCTACTCCTGCATCTATTGTCTATTGTCTATAACCTTTTCCTAGCTACAATAGGTTCTGAAGGGTCATTGGCCCCAAAACATTAACTCTGCTTTTTCTCCACAGATGCTGCCAGACTGCTGTGTTTCTCCAGCAGTTTGCTTTTAGAGGGATATCCATAATAAAAACAAATTAGAGGGATATCCATAATAATATGTAAACATGTTAATTGTTCCAGTCGGCACTAAAACCCATCTCTGTTTTCAGGCTGCAGGTTTTTGAGTGCTGTTAAATATACTCAATCATTCATTTGTTTGGATACTACAACTAGTTGGTAGTCCTTCACATCCAAGAGAAATCTTCACGTAACTTCACCACTCTGTTCCAGATAAAGGTTTCCCACACCTTTCTTCAATCACTTCAGCTTTCTATTGCTGGCTTAAAGTTTTAGTATTAATTGTAAAATGTCACCAAAATCTCAAACTTTAAATTATTTACACGTACTGAATTTCCTTTTCCACTTACTCATTTGGAAGAGAGTGACAGGGGAATGAAATGTTAACCACAGATTTTTGAGAACTTTGGCAAAGTATGATTCCAGCCAACAGTAATGCTGGACTTATCAGATTCCAGAGTCAAGGAGCTGTTGTGGTAATATCCCTGCCTCTGAGCCAGAGAGCCTATGTTCAAGTGTCACCTGCTTCAAAAAGCTGCGTCATAACACCTCTTGAAAAGGCTGATGACAAAAATGCATCTCAGACTTGGCTTTGATTGACCATAAGTTTTATTTTTCTTTTGGTTTACCATGAAGATCAGTCACAGGACATACTCACAAGAGGCTGCCAATGTACTTTCAGAAAAATAAAGTTTTACTGTAGCAAAAATGTTTGAGGAACAATGGCAGACTTTTAAGAAATGATTTAAGGGTCAAAGATATATCTAGTGATGAAGCAGAATCCTAGAAGGGGATAAGCTAACCATATAGTTAATCAGAGAAGTTAAGTATAGCGTCACATTATAAGAAAAATGTGCAATTCGACAAAAAAATGTGAAAAGCTAGAGGATAAGGCAAGTTTTAAAAACTAACAAAAGATGATTAAAAATTGAGGGAGAAGATAAACCCCGAAGGTAAACTTGCAAGCAATATCGAGACAAACAGCTAGAGCTTCTTTCAATAGATAAAAAGGAAGCAACAGACCAAAGTTAACACAAACATCTTAGCGAATGATGCTGGGGAAATAATAATGGGGAGCCAGAAAAACGACAGACGAATTGAATAAAAACTCTGCATCAGTTTTCACAGTAGAACATAATTTTAGCATTACAAATTTCTAAATAATCAAAGAGCAAAAGGAGAAGAGGAAACAAATGCAATATCTATCACGAGAGACAAAGTGGGAGGAAAAATAATGGGGCTAAAGACCATCTTGACGTGATGGTATTTATCCTTGGATATTAAACAAAGTAGCTGCAGAGATAGAGGATGCATTGGTGGTAATCTTTCAGAACTCTTTGGTGCTGAAGAAGTCGCAGAGGATTGGGAAAGTGCCAATGTAACACCCAGATTTAAAAAGAGAAAAATTAAATAACCAGTTCACTTAATGTCGGTCACAGGGGAATTGGTAGTTTATTATAAAGGATGTAATCGCAGAGCATTTGGAAGCACATAATATGATCAAGCAAAGACAGCATGGCTTCATGAAAAAGAACTCACGCTTGATCGTTTCCAAAATTCTTTGAGGGGTTAACAAACAGGATAAAGGGGAAACAGTGGATGTAATACATTTGCAATTTCAGAGATATTTGATGAGATTCCACACATTAGGTTACTTAATTATTAACACCATGGTGTTAGTAGTAGTATAACATGAATAAAGGATTGGCTGATAGACAGTTGGGATAAAGGGGACATTTTCAGGATGGCTACGTGAAACTAGTGGGGAGTTGGTTATCTCAGCCGGACAGCTGGTTTGTGGTGCAGAGTGACACCAACAGATTTTCTGTACCAGCTGAGATTACATGAAGGTCCCACCTTCTCAGCCTTGTCTGTTATGTGAGGCATGGTGACCCTCAGGGTCTAATGAGGGTGCAGCCAATGGTCCACGAGCACTTTGGCAACTTAAGTTTTTTTAAATAAAACCTGCAACTAGTAGAGTGCCACAGAATTTATGCTGGATCCACAGTTACATATTATATTAATGATTTAGATGAGGAAAATGAATGTACTATAGTCATGTTTGTCGACAACATAAAAATAAATGGGAAAGCAAGCACTGAAGATGACACAAATTCTACAGAGGAATATAGACAAGTTTAACAATTGGGCAAAAACCTGGCAAATTGAATATCATGTAGAAGAATATGTATTATTCATTTTGGCAGGAAGAATTGAAGAGTGGAATATTATTTAAATTGAAAATGACTGGAGAAAGCTAGAACATAGTGATCTGGGAATCCTTGTGCATGAATCACAGAAAGTTAGTATCCAAATTAAGTGGGTAATAGGGAAGACTAATGGAATACTGGCATTTATTTCAAATAGAATGGAGTTTTAAGTATCCAAAGCATGAGTCAGACCACAGCTGCAATACTGTGAACAGTTTTGGGCCCCTCGTCTAAGGAAAGATACACTGGCATTAGAGGCAGTTCACAGAAGGTTCACTAGGTTGACACCAGGTTTGAAAGGACTGTCTTATGAGGACAGGCTGAGTAGGTTGGGTCTTACTTAATGAAATTTAAAGTATGAGGGGCAACTTTGTTGAAAGATACAATAAAGGGATTAAGGGATTTGACAGGGTAGATTTAGAGAGGTCGTTTCCATCCTGGGAGAGTCGCGGTTCAGTGGGAAGAATCTTAGAATATGGGGTCACATATTTAAATAGAAGGGAGGTGTAACTTCTTCGCCGACAGTAGTGAATCTGCAGAAGGGAAGGAAGATGTCAGAGATAGTCCAGGTGAACTTGAGGTCAGGGTGGAAGGTGTCATAACATGATGAACTATTCAACCTCCTTGTGAGAGCACGAGATGGCACCAATACAATGTAGTAGAGAAAAAGGTGGGGAAATGGTGCAGTGTCACTGTGGAAGATGGACTATTCCACGACAGAGAGGCAGGCATAGCTGCGGCCCATGCGGGTGCCCTTCGGAAAAAAGTGGGAGGATTCGAAGAAGAAATTGTTGAGAGTGAGGACTAATTCAATGAGTGTGTCAGTGGAAGGGTACTGGTTGGATCGATGGGAGAGGAGAGGAAGAAACGGAGAGTTGCTAGGCCTTTGTCATGCTGGATGGTCAGGTACAGGGACTGGATGTCCAGGTACAGGGACTGTATGTCCATGGTGAAGATGAGGAATTGGGGGCCAGGGAACCGAAAGTCATGGAGGTGGTGGTCCATGAGTGGTCCTAAATGTAAGTGGGGAGATCCTGGACCAAGGGGGACAAGATGGTGTCAAGATATGCAGAAATAAGTTTTGCGAGGCAGGAGGAGACAGAGATGATGGGTCGACTGGGACCGTCAGGTTTGTGAATTCTGGGTAAGTGGTTGAACCAGGCGGTGTCAGGTCCCTGGACTATAAGGTTGGGGGCTGTGGATGGGAGATCCCCTGAGGTGATGAGGTTTTGGTGGTCTGGGAGATGAGAGTTTGGTGATGAGAGGTGAGGTCATGGTCAAGGGGGCAGTAGGAGGTGGTGTCTGAATTGGCAACTGATGAATGAGTCAGCTGTATTGTAACTCATGCTGACTTCCCAACACAACATATTTTCTGCTCGTTATGGACATTATGATGAATAGCAATACTTTATAAAAAAACTAGTTTGACATAATAGCTTCAATATAGTGAGAGTGTAGCAGTTCCAGGGTTCTCTCTTCAATCAAACTCTTTTTCCCTCTCAGCACTGGCCTGATCCTGCTTCAACTCCCCACTTTGGGTCTTAACATTTTTTTTTGCACAGGATCATCCATCTCTGTTTAACTTTTATTACGGTATCAATTCAGGACCCTATTATGACCTATAAGGGACTTTCATTGAAATGTATTTATACATCTTATTTAAATTGCTAAAAGAGACATACCTTTAATTTATCAAACTTATCATCTACATCCTGCAACCATGACATAAATTGACGTGCATTGAATCGATCCCTCACCGATGTTTTGTTTTCATCACCCTAAAGTGAAAATTACAATAATAAATTTTTTCAATTGTTCAGCAGCAATAAATAAAATAAATTCTTCCTTCAAATCTCCCACCCAATAGCCCAATTCATCTTCACCTGAGGATCCTGAGGCATATTGTAAACTTCTGCATCCAGAAGCACAGTACAGGCACTAAAAGGCAAAGTTTGATTTGCTAGTGTCCTTGCTGCACGGTAATGGACTCTCAGAACCTCTTGCTCATTTGACATAATAAGCTTTTCCTGAAATAAACACAAATAATACACTCAGTAATGTAGTTGTGTATATTTTAACCACTAGGCTTTTGAATGTATTTTACTGTAGCATAATTTAACCAACATTCAAGTAGTTAGTGCAAATATCTTCAAACAATATCTGATCAGAGGGGAATTTGTTCACAGATTTGGTAAAAGTCATAGTCTGGATCTTAAGTAGTAACAAGCTAATAGAACTCAATGGTATTGAAGTGTAACTCAGACAATTTCTGGTGAATTCACATGCTCAGTTAAACATGGAAATCAGAAAATATATTCCTAAGCTCCCCTGCATTTCCAAAGGATGCAAGTTAAAGGGATACACTTACCTGGACGTAGATCTGTTTGGGCCATTTCAGGAAATACCCTCATTTGGCCTCAATGGATCTAAAAGTGAAGTTTTGTTTTTCCCCCTCAAACGGCCTGAATAGACCCCTAGACACAATGAGTTCAGGTCTTTGGGGAAAAAAAAATGCTTTTAGGTCTGTTTGGGCCAAGCAAACTTTTTTCTCCCCCTCCCAAAGGAGCTGAACTCTGTGTCAATAGGCTGGTTTAGATCAATTCACGAAAAGACCTTCAGATTTTAGGTCATTTCAGTTTTTAGATGTGCAGATAAAGGATACCCCACCTGCAGTTGGAGTTTTTTTTTGAAATAATACTTTCACAGATTCCTATGCACAGTGCTGCACCAAAACAGCTTTAAAATCAGACCAAGGTGCAATGCAAAAAAAATCCAGCCCCATTAATTCCTAACTCTATTGATAGGTAGATGTGAACAGCTTCAGTGCACTGACAGTATGGTAGAGTACACAGTATAACACTGCAGCAATATACAGAAATGCTGCTGTTTCTTGAAGAATCTTTCAGGACATCATTCTAATATGGTTTTTAGCTGGCTCCCAAACAACAGACTGAAGCAGGTTTTAGCCTATCTTGTGCAAGACAAAAGAGTTTTATGGAAACATGTACCCGTTCAATACTATGTTGTAATCGAAGCTTCATTCGTATAACTTCATGTTGCCTGAAGAGTTCTTTCAGTGCTTCAGACAAAGATGGAGGAGGTGTTATCTAAAAAAATATAACAGGAGCAATCAATATTAACGCAAAATGCTATAATTTGAAATCTTTGACAAAATCCATGAAAAAATGCCACTGCTCTACTACCTTTCTTCAAATAAACGATTTACTCGGTAATGATTAATCTGTTTCAAATACTAGAGCCTAGTCATGAATAAAAGAGGAGCACCTTCTATATAGTTTCCCCTTGAGTTAGCTCTGAATTTAAGATTTCTCCTGTTTTCTTCTCATTTCTCCAAGTACCCTTTCCAAACTCTTTGTCCAGGAGGTCCATCTTATGCTCCCTTGTTATATTAATACCTTCAAATCTACAGACAAAGCAGCATGAGGCTGCACGTTGACTCAGTGGTTAACACTGCTGCCTCTCAGTGCCAGGGACCCGGGCTCAATTCCAGCTTTGGACAACTGTCTATACAAACTCCACATATTCTCCCCATATCTGCGTGAGTTTCCTCCCACCATCCTAAGCTGTGCAGGTTAGGTGAACTGGCCATGCTAAATTGCCCAAAGTGTTCAGGGATGTGTAGGTTTGGTGCATTAGTCAGGAGTAAGTATAGGATAATAGGGTTACTCTTTGGAGGGTCGGTGTGGACTTGTTGGGCCGAAGGGCCTGTTTCAACACTGTAGGGATTCTGTGATTCTCTGAGAATGAAACTGGGTTGGAAGGATGAGGAGGATGAAGAGATGCTTCAGCATGAGCTTGATAAGTTGAATAAGTGGGCAAATGTATGTCAGATGAAGTATAATGTAGATAAATGAGATGTTATCCCCTTTAGTCACAAAAATAGGCACACTGATTGTTATCAGAATGGTGATAGACCAGGAAAGGGGAAGGTGCAAGGAGACCTAGATATCCTTGTACACTGAAAGACTCCGGCCCGAAATGTCGATTTTCCTGCTCCTCGGATGCTGCCTGACCTGCTACGCTTTTCTGGCAACACACTCTCAACTCTGATCTCCAGCATCTGCAGACCTTACTGTATCCTTGTATACCAGTCAATATGCAGGAGCACCAACTGGTGAAAGCAGCAAATGGTATGTTGGTCTTCATAACAAGAAAACTTGAGTTCAGGAGTGAGAATGTCTTACTGCAATTATACAGGGCTTTGATGAGACCATCCCTGGAGTATTGTGCAGTTTTGATCTCTGATTGGAGGATAATGACCTGGCTATGGAGAGAGTACAACAAAGAGTTACTAGACTGATTTCTGGGATGGCATTTGGATTACCAAGAGCAGTTTTAGACACCGAATCTAATGATGGATGTGCTGGCATCGAGGAGAATCCACAGGAGGTTTACACCAATGATTTCAGGGTGTGATAATACCATAGCTTTAAGAGGTATATTTTGTCCTTTTTTTTGAGGAGAGTTTTTGAGCTTAAGATGATGAGCTGTCTCATCCAAGCCAACAAATAGCTTAGAGGTCTTGGGATTTTATTTTTGAAAGTTGGAACAATTGAAGCAGCATGACTGTGTGGAATAAGGCACCCACAGAACTAGGTTTTAATTTAGCTTTCAGTGGCTATTGGGGGTTTTGAAATTGAGTGCGGAAATGGTTTCTGTCTGCAACAGCTAAAAGCTTGGGTTGTCTTACATGCAATTCTGGCAGCAATCTATTTTACTGACTTTGCTGAGGGTAGGTTTATGGGAATTTTACTATATTGGAACAGTTGCAGTGTAATACTTCAATAATCTATTATTCTGATAAGTTTTCCAATAGAGTTAAAGTTACACCAATTCTTCTTTCTTTTGAGCAGGTTTTAAACGTAGGGGAAAAATAAAATGTGCTTTGCTTAAAACAGAGTAGTGTAACCAATCAAAGTAACGTGGAACATAGCACCTTACACTTCCCTTTAAATAAAACAAGAGTTGGGTCTAGACTACCTCTTTGATATATTCGGAGGAGAAGGGCTTATGCCTGAAACATTGATTCTTCTGCTTCTTGGATGCTGCCTGACGTGCTGCTTTTCCAGCAACACACACTCGACTCAGATCTCCAGCATCTACAGTCCTCATTTTCTGCTATATTTGGAGGAGGTTTGGACTGGCCAATAAAAAGGGATAAAGGGCTTTCATATAAAGGAGCAGTTGAGGACTCTAAATCTGTTCTCAATTGAGGTAAGAAAGATGTGGGGGAGGAAATTTCATTGAAACTTACAGAATACTGAAGGGCCTGGATAGAGTGAACACGGAGATGATGTTCCCATTAATAGGAGAGACTAAGACCCAAGGGTACAGACTCGAGTGGACAGGACAACCCTTCAGAACTGAGGTGAGGAGGAATTTCTTCAGCCTGAGGTGGTAAATCTGTGGAACTCATTTCTGCAGAAGGCTGTAGACATCAAGAAATTGAGTATACTTAAGACAGAGATTGATAAGATTCTGGATTAATAAGAGGAATAAAGGTTATGGGAGAAGGAAGGAGAATGGGGTTGAGAAACATAATCAAACATGATTGTATGGAAGAGCAGAATCAATGGTTGAAAGACCTAATTCTGCCTAATAGATCTTATGGCTTTGTAAGATCCAGACAACTCTGGATCAGTTACAACTATATTCACTGAAGTTTTGAAGAATGAGGAGTATCTCATAGAAACCTATAAAATTCTAACAGGGTAAATGCAGAAAAGATGTTCCGGATGACCAGGGAGTGCAGAACCAAGGGACATGGTCTAAGAATACTAGTAAGCCATTTAGGACTGAGATAAGGAAACATTACTTCAGTCAGAGTGGTAAGCCTGTGGAATTCTGTGGCAACTGCAGAGACAGGGTTAGCTGTTTCTTTGGAAACAAAGTCATATTGTATCCAAAACTTCAATTTTTTGTTTCCACAGATGCTGCCAGAACTGCCCAGTTTCTCCAACACTCTTTTTATTCCAGGTCTTCAGCAACTGATTATTTCGCCTTTACTGCTAAATGGACTTTCAGAGGACAGTTAAAAGGTCAGTCACATTGCTTTGAGCCTGGCACCACATGTAGACCAGACTAGGTAAGGATGGCACAACTCCATAGTGATATTTGAGTGAATGCCCTAGGGAATTACCTTGGGCCTCTGGATTATTAATACTCGACTGATAGTGCTACTGAACAAATAAAGAATCACACATAGGCCAGATTTCTTTCCCTAAACAATATTCGTGAGCCAAATTTTCTAAAATGACGATTGTTGGTAGTTTCACCCACCATCATCTGCTGGTATCTGACACTATGCCACAGCCAGCAATGGTATTAAATACCATCTGGTGTCTCCAAGCCTTGCATTCAGTAGCCACAATATATAAAATTCACAAACATTTTGCTAATTAACTTTTATTCCTCTACAAATGAACCCCAGGGCTTTGTTAGCAATGTGCGAAATAAAAATTGAGTTTATGTCAAAAATCTTTATTCTCCACTGCTCTTTCAGTGTTCTACCCTAATTATTCAAAGGTCCTGAATCACTCTAACTTATTATGCCATAAACCTGAGCAGTTCTTCTCCAGTATTCCAAGTAGCCATTCGTGGGCGGCACGGTGGCACAGTGGTTAGCACTGCTGCCTCACACCGCCAGAGACCCGGGTTCAATTCCCGCCTCAGGCGACTGACTGTGTGGAGTTTGCACGTTCTCCCTGTGTCTGCGTGGGTTTCCTCCGGGTGCTCCGGTTTCCTCCCACAGTCCAAAGATGTGCAGGTCAGGTGAATTGGCCATGCTAAATTGCCCGTAGTGTTAGGTTAGGGGTATGGGTGGATTACGCTTCGGCGGGGCGGTGTGGACTTGTTGGGCCAAAGGGCCTGTTTCCACACTGTAAGTAATCTAATCTAATAACAAGGTAGAGTGGATTAATCAAATATGGTAATACCAAAAGTTGAGCAGGAAAACGGATATCGACTGGAATGCATACTCTGTCCAGCAGAGGGGGCATTCTCCTTGGTAATACAAGTGTTGCTGTAGGCAACCAAATCTCTTGAAATGCTATTTTGTTGAATTAACTAATTCAATATCTTGGAGCAGTTCTCTTGATACATACTTGTTTCATGAACATTAACATTTGGTAACTTCAAATTATTGTTTATATATTTATAACATGTTTAAAACAAATCTGTGCAGGTTTTTCTATTTGAGGTAATAGATTCTGATGAAACAAAAATAAAGATCTGCATTTTAAAAAACACTTTCATGAACTTCTTTATTCACAATTACACTGTTGCTGCAAAGCATCAATGACTGATCTAGAAGATAATTTGCAAAGCCTGTGATCACCATAGAATATAAACAGCAGAACCAGTCCTGAATTGACTGAACAAAGTGCAAGATTTACAGAGATCCCAAAATGTTTATTTTAAATAGGGAAGTTTGAAGTAAGAATACTCTGAGGGGGCGTTTTAACTGGAAATAGAGCTTTGCTGGAGCAGAGCTCATAAGCTTTTCACTGGAGTGGAGCAGAAATTCAACAACAGGAGATCTCCAGTTAGCAATACTGGACAAGCAAGTCTCCTATCCCGTGCCGCACCCCCCCCACCCCCACAAATGAACGTTGGAGACATCAAAATAATTTGTTAGTCCTACAAACCCCACTCCTTAACCTTCAAGTTCTCTGACCAGGATTGAACCGGACTTTACCAACTTTGTCTTACTGTAACAGGAATTGAATCTCTGACTCTATAATCTTTTTTTTAAATCACCAATACAATGTACTTACACCTTCATACAACTATCCATCTCCACCCTGTCTCAGTTCTTCTGCTGCCAAAGCCTTCATCAATGCTTTTTGCCTCCCCTCCAGGTATAACTGTTGAAATGCACTTCTGGTCTCCCATCCTCCATACCCTTCTACATGTATCCTAACTTATACCCTATAATCTCTTTCCAGGCTTTTGATTATTTGTCTCAACACATTTTTGTTAAATCTTGAATAACTCTTCTGAAATAAGTTTGGATGTTATATTACAATTAATGCTCCATAAACTGTAAACGTAAATATTGATTTTCACGTAAGAATGTTCTCCAACCCCATCCTCCACCAGTGCACCCTGATTTCACCTCCCTTTCCATTCCTTCTTATTTTTCAAGTTAAAAATTAGATTCTTGAAGCCATTACTTCACAGCTGTACTAATTTGTACTAATAGGATTTCAAAACAGGTTAACAGATTTTATAGCACAGAAGTATAGCAAACAGTTTCACATAACAATGGGATGCATGGTGGCTCAGCAGTTAGCACTGCTGCCACAGGGCCAGGGACCGGAGTTCAATTCCATTCTTGGGTGACTGTGTGGAGTTTGCACATTTTTCCAGTGTCTGCATGGGTTTCCTGCCACAATCCAAAAATGTGTAGGCTATGTGGATTGGCCATGCTAGATTGCCTGTAGTGTACAGGGATGTGCAGGATAGGTGGATTAGCCATGGGAAATGCAGAGTTACAGGGATAGAGTAGGGGGTGAGTTTGGGTAGGATGCCCTGAGGGTTGGTGGGGACTCAGTGGGCTGAATGGCCTGTTTCTACACTGCAGGGATTTTATGATTCCATGGAAGGGAAAATGCTATTTGAGAATGTTTCACATCTCTATGGGCTTTTCAGGATTTCAACAAAACAGTAACATTTGCTTTTTCTTCCACTCCAGGTGAGATGTCATATTAATGCAGCTATACCACATTTATTCATTGCACAAAAAAAATCACCGTGTCTTATGTTCATCCAGCTATACTGTCAATTAAACAAACACGTTAGCACCATCATGAATCAGAAACCTGCAATACAATCTCCATTGTAAGAAAAAGTGTATTATGTGGCGTCTCATCTGTAAACTACTTAGGGAGAACTCAGATGAATGTAGGTTTTCCTTTGTCTATTAAAAAGCATCATTCTTCCTTTAAGACGTCTGTTTCAGAAGACTAGATTTGACAACATGACTGCATCCAGCTTTTATGGGCAAGGAACATGCTGCAGTTATTACATGATGGGATATTTATTATTCCCTATCAATGATGCAAGTTAATAGCCCTGCCTCATCATTTGCACAAAAAGTCATTCATTGGAGAATTAAATGCCCCATAAATTGACCAGGTATCAAATTTACTTCAAATATCTTGCAGGATATCTCTGCAAGTGGTACTCAGGGTTGTGCCATCAATCACCTTCTCTCCATCAAAGTCACGAGGTGGGGATGTGATGATGATGATTGCTTGATGTTCAGTATCATTCGTGTTTCCTCCAATATTGAAACAATTGGAGCCTGAAGGCAGCAAACATCTGGGTAACATTCAGATTTAGGTTGGTAAGTGACAACTAACATTTGAGCCACAAATTTACTGGGAAATGCCAACCTCCAACAAGAGAGAGTATCTGACCATCATCCTTTGATGTTCAATTCACTAAATTGCCCTCATCATCCTCAGGGGTTAGTATTGACCAGAACCTTAGCTGGGCGAGCTATAAATACTGTGGTCTCAAGAACAAGGCAGAGGCTCAGAATCCTGCAGTGAGTAACTCGCCACCTAGATGAAGGCACAAATTAGAACTGTGACACTTTGCTTGCCTGGAGGACCTCAGTCTCAACAAGACTCAAAAAACTCATCATCATCTAGGGAAAAGAAGCCTGCTTGATTGGCACCTCACCTAGTATGAACACGTGATAGGAACTGGCATGGAGATCGGAGGCCAAATGGAACCAGGGAACTGGTGATGATTGTATTTTAATTGAGGAATAATCGAGAGAACTTGCCTGGGTCTATAAATACAGGGAGTAAGTAATCACTGGAGTCTTAATCAGTGGCGAGAAACTAGAAAATTGACTAAAAAAGCATATGCCTGGACTTTGTCTAACTATATTTAAACTTCTTACAAATGATTTGGATATGAACACAGGATTTACAGTTAGTAAGTTTGCAGATGACATCAAAATTAGAGGTGTAGTATACAGCGAAGGAGGTTACCTCAGTACAACAGGATCTTGATCAGATGGGCCAATGGGTCAAGGAGTGGTCATTGGAGTTTAATTTAGATAAATGGAAGGTGCTGCATTTTGAAAAGGCAAATCAGGGCAGGACTTATACACTTAATGGTAAGGTCCTGGGGAGAGTTGCTGAACAAAGACATCTTGGAGTGCAGGTTTATAGTTCCTTGAAAGTGGAATCGCAGGTAAACAGGATAGTGAAGTCAGCGTTGGGATACTTTCCTTTATTGGTCAGGGCATTGAGTACAGGAGTTGGGAGGTCAAATTGAGGCTGTACCAGGCATTGGTTAGGCCACTTTTAGAATATTGTGCGCAATTCTGGTCCCTCTCCTATCGGAAGGATGTTGTGAAACTTAAAAGGGTTCAGAAAGATTTACTCAGATGTTGCCAGGGTTGGAGGGTTCAAGACTGAATAGGCTGGGGCTGTTTTTCCTGGACTATCAGAGGTTGAGGGATTATAAAATAATGAGGGGCATGGTTAGGGTAAATAGACAAGATCTTTTCCCTGGGGTGGGGGATTCCAGAACTAGAGAGCAGAGGTTTAGGGTGAGAGGGGAAAGATTTAAAAGGGACCTAAGATGCAATGTTTTCATGCAGAGTGTTGTGCGTGTATGGAATGAACTACCAGAGGAAGTGATGGAGGCTGGTACAATAACATTTAAAAACGCATCTGGATGGGTTAATGCATAGGAAGGCTTGAGAGAGATGTGGGCCAAGTGCTGGCAAATGAGACTAGATTAGTTTAGGATATCTGGTCAGCATGGACGAGTTGGACCCAAGGGACCATTTCCATGCTGTACATGTTCCTGTTTCACTACAGGGAATGACATCACCAACCCAAGGAAACACAAACACAAACAGAAAGTGGGCTACATCATCATTGCTTCATCTAGAGACGCACTGAAGATGTTACCTAGTATGGTGATGAAACATCTGAAAACAAATCTTCCTGCTCAGTGAGCAAACCTACATTCAGTGCTCTACATCTCTATTTACTCATGCCAATGCAGTGTGTATCATTAAATAGAAATATTGGTGCAGCACTTTTCAAAGCAATGACCATCAAGGAGGTGGTAACAGATACATTGGAACACCATCACCTACAAGTTACCTGCCAAGCTATTCACCATGGAGGAGAAAGTGAGGACTGCAGATGCTGGAGATCAGAGCTGAAAATGTGTTGCTGGAAAAGTGCAGCAGGTCAGGCAGCATCCAAGGAACAGGAGAATCAACGTTTCGGGCATCAGCCCTTCTTTAGGAATGAGGAAAGTGTGTCCAGCAGGCCAAGATAAAAGGTAGGGAGGAGGGACTTGGGGGAGGGGCGTTGGAAATGCGATAGGTGGAAGGAGGTCAAGGTGAGGGTGATAGGCCGGAGTGGGGGTGGGGGCGGAGAGGTCAGGAAGAAGATTGCAGGTTCGGAAGGCAGTGCTGAGTTTGAGGGATTTGACTGAGACAAGGCGGGGGGGAGGGGAAATGAGGAAACTGGAGAAATCAGAGTTCATCCCTTGTGGTTGGAGGGTTCCCAGGCAGAAGATGAGGGGCTCTTCCTCCAACTGTCGTGTTGCCATGGTCTGGCTATCCCCTCCCCCCCTTGTCTCAGTCAAATCCCTCGAACTCAGCACCGCCTTCCTAACCTGCAATCTTCTTCCTGACCTCTCTGCCCCCACCCCACTCCAGCCTATCACCCTCACCTTAACCTCCCTCCACCTATCGCATTCCCAACGCCCTTCCCCCAAGTCCCTCCTCCCTACCTTTTATCTTAGCCTGCTGGACACACTTTCCTCATTCCTGAAGAAAGGCTGATACCCGAAACGTCGATTCTCTTGTTCCTTGGATGCTGCCTGACCTGCTGCGCTTTTCCAGCAACACATTTTCAGCTCAAGCTATTCACCATGCTGACTTGGAATTATATTGAAGTTCCTGTCAATGGATCAAATTCTCGAACTCCCTAACAACAACGTGGGTCAGTACATGGATTGCAGCAATTCAAGAAGGCAGCTCACAAGGGCAACTAGAGATGGGCAATAAACATCCCTGTAGTCAGTGATGCCCATATTCTCTAAGTGAGCAAAAGAAACTTGTACCTGCTGCCATGAAGTCCCATGCTGCATTCAGGGGCCTTCAAAATTACAGCACAATATACTGTAGTTGTATGTTACACTACTACATTTCAATCTTTCCAATTACAAAGTACCTAATGTCACCTGTTATTGCTTCCACACCAATTGCAAAAAGTGATTTTGGAAACAAATCTGCAATGCAAGGATATCGTCATCACTGTGATCGATTTATAATGATTTTAATAGCTATTCCCCAACAGACCACATGATTAAGTCAATACTGGGTCCAGTTTGACTTACTTTGCAATTTGCTTATGTATTTTTATCCTCTAATGAAAGCAGCTCAATGCAAAACATGCATTAAAAATTCAGTATTAAGGATGAAAGGGTTCACGTGATTCATTCAAAAGTGCACATGTAAAAAAAGTGAGAAAGATTCTTATAATCACATACAAACTAAATTTACCACTTGCAGTCACTAAAATAGTAAGGTCGGTACATTTTTAACAGACAACACTTACAGTTGGTATGCAGAGTTTGCTCAGAGGGTTTCCATCCAGCAAGTATGATCCAGTGAATGTAACAAATTCATCATAAAACTGCGGTGCTTGAGGAGTGACACTACATAGCACTTTACGCTTTTCTTCTATCTTTTTTCTAATGTGGAGGTATTCATAGTAAGGGTTTGCCTTTTCTGAATGGTAAGGTTGAATTTCTTCTAGTTTTAAAGAATCTACAATGGCTGCTAGTGACTGCTGAGTCTTTTCCTTTGCTTGCTGCAGTGTGGATTTAACTTGTGCAGGATGTGGAACTCGTGACATCTTTCGTTTGTGTGGATGATGCACTTGCCCTTCTTCCTCCTCTGTGAACTTGGACTTGGTTTTCACAGGTGTAGAGCTTTCTGTGTCTTTGTCAGATACCTGTACACAATTGATAGTAGATTGTTTGTTTTGATTGGCAAGTATGTTTGCTCTATTACGAGTAATCCTCTGAGGAATATCTTGTTCTGTTCGGTCAGCTTCCATTTGCTCTTCAGATTCCTCCTTTGCTGACTCAGTGGACTGCCTTCTTTCATTTAGTGCTACCTCTTCCATCACCACTGCTTCTTGAGCAGTAATCTTTGAAAGTTGAGAAAAGTCCATCGCCAATGAGAAATCTTGGTCTTGAGTTTTACTTTCCAAGGATACAGGCTCATTATTTACAGAATGAATGCATGTTTGTTCAGTGGAAGGCATTGCTTCAGCTGACTCTTCTGGTGGTTCGGACTGTATTTCGTCAACAGAGGCTACTAACTCCTTGTCTAATTCTGAGCCCTCTTGATTATATGTTGGTTCTTGACCAGCTGAAGTAATACTTGTTTCACTTTCTTCCATCTTTTCTTGAGATTCATTTAATATGTTGTGGAGAGGCCTCGTTTGGTCCACAAGGTTTTCACTCACATTATTGCTGTCTGATAATGATGTGGACAATGGAGAGAAAGTCTCTTCCAAGCCCTGCATTTCATCTGATTTACAACAATGTGACACATCCTCTGTTGTCTTGTGACTTGTAAGGTCAGCATTTGTGTCAAGAGGAGGATATTTAGCATCCTTCCCATCAGCAATTCCTGCACATTCTGGTTTGCATGAATCCGAAGACCGATCTGTATCATGCAAAGTCTGAGCTTGTGGAAAATCTTGAGTTGCACATTTTGGCCAAAAGAGAACTGGAGGGGTAGCATCATTATCTAACATTGCCCTCATACAAGAGGAGGTTGAAGAATGTGTAGGTGAAAAATAGGATGCTGATTCTTGAACATTTGCTACTTGAGAAGGCTCACTACAGGTCATTTGTGGAGACTTTGATACCAATTCTGAAGTCAACTGGTCTGAACATCCCCACTCTTGTGAAACATGTTGTAATGGGCCAAAAATATTTTTCTCACAAGCTGCTGAAGCTGAATTGCCATCATTATTGCTGTGTAAAGGACCATCGAGCCTGTCATAAGATATTTCCAATGGTTTATTTGACTGAGTGCTGCCAATCAAACAGTTTATTTGTGGCTGCACCACAGGCATCTGCTGTGAAGTATTTTGAATTATGCTGTTGGAATTTGCATCCTGCGATAAATAATTAGTGCTGTTTGGCACAATGACAGCAGGTGGTGTGGGAACAGAAACTTGTAAACAGGAAGTACTATTAAATGTGCTCTCTTCAGTGCCACTATCTGGAAGTGGTTCTGCTTGGGGGGAAATACATACTTGGGGTTGTACTGTTGGTGAAAAACTATATTGTTTTTCACTTGAAGGTGGAAGGTTACCTTCAAGTTGCTTATGGGACAATTTATCATGGTCATTTGCCACAGCTGGTATACTGCATCTCCGAATATCACCTACTAACCGACATTCATTCTCATATCTAGCACTGTCAGCAGAGACCGACCTCAGATAAGATCCTGAAAGTTTACTGGAGTATGGCGATTTAAGTCGGTCTGGTACATCAGCTAAAACATCAAAATCTCGTTCATATACAGCAGGTGATTTGGCACTAGACAGAAATACTGATTGAGAAAAGGAAGACTGAGACTCCGAACCCTCAATAGTGAAATCTGAATCATAGTCTGTTAAAGGCCGTGGTGTTGCTACAGCTGAAGTCTGACATGAATCTTCTGAACTTGCAACTGAAATCATTGATATAGACCTTGACGTTAGCCCTGCCCGATCACGTTCTTGTCTGGGAGATGCAGTTAAATTACTTTCACAACTTAAAGGTCTTGATGTGTCTGGCAAATTCTGTTTTGCATCAGTGGACAGCGATCTCACATTGGTGTCTTTCAGCTGCTTCTCTTTAGAATGTATCTCTGATGGATCTGAACTTTTTGACCTAGTAAGTTCTTTGCTCGCTGTTGAACTCTTCAATTTTTCTCGTTCTTTTATTTTTGTGAGCTCAATGCCAGATCGATGCCTCTGCCTCTCTTTTTCTTTCAGCTTTATTTTCTCTTTGTGTTTTTTGTGCCACTGTTCAATCTCTAAATCCTTCAGACTTAGCATCCGTTCAAAACTGGTCTGCATCAAGTCATCGTTTACTAGTCTCTTTTCTTTTGGCCTCACATCCTTTGCAGAACTAGAGTCTTTAGACTTCAATTTATCAGTTTCGATATCTTTAAGCTTTGCTTTAACAGTGATGTTTATTGGTACTCTCTCCTTTGGTCTATCTTTTTCCTTTCTTTCCTTCTCTTTTGTATCAGGAGTTTTAAGGAAGTCGTCTTTGACTTTTTCCTTTGAGCAGAATAATTTATCATGCAATGCTTTGCTACTTTCAACATTGTTACGTTTCTTCTCATCTTGCAAGTGCTTGGCATTTGTCACAAGGTCACCTTCTCTTTCCCTAGACTTTTCTTTCTTCTTCTCTTTTTCAATATCCCTGTCTTTTTCTTTCACTCTGACTGCTTTACTAACTGTGATGTCTTGAGAGTCTTTTTCAAGTAATTTTACCTTCTTCTCCACAGAATGTTTTTCCTTTTCCACTTTGTCCTTCATTCCACTAGAGTGACGCTCCCTTTCACTTTTTTCTCTTTCATGTCTTTTCTCCAATTTTTCCTTACTCTTTTCTTTCTCATCAGGTTTTTTAACTGAGAATATATTCTTCAATTTGTCATTTTCCCGGTGGATCTTTTCTGCAGTCGAATACAAGTTACTAGAACGGTCTTTTTCTTTTGTTCTCTCTCCGCTGTCTTGTAATTTACTAAGTGTTTTGTCCTGTGGTTTTTCATGAAGTTCAGCTTTCTCTTTCTCCAACCTATTTTCATGTTTTATTTTCTTATCTCTATCAGAATATTTTTTTTCCAACTCTCTCTCTTTTGTTGGGGACTTCTTTTCACTTTTCTCTTTGTTTTCCTTCTTTTCTTTATCTGGAGTATCAGATTTGTCTTTATCTGTGCTTTTCTCTCTCTCAAATAACTCCCAATGTTCTTTCTTCACAAAGACACTAGAGTAAATAGAGTCATCTTTGTCTGTAAGCACAATTTCCTTCCTTTCTTCAAGACTGGCAAGTTTAGTATCCTTTTCTTCTCTAGAATGTTTTTCCTTTTTATTCTTTTTAGACTTTTCCTTTTCTCTGTCCTCTTTGACAGATCTTTCTTCCTTAAAATACTTCTCCTTTGTTTTTTCCTCTTTAACTGGAGTTTTATCTTTCAATGACTTTTCTGATGGAGCTAAATCAGAGTTTTCTTCTTTGAATATTTCATTAGTATCATCATTTTTGAAAAAGTTCTCTTTCCAGTATTCTCTATCAAACTCAGGATATACATCTTTTTCACTCTCTTTTTGTCTATGCTTTCCCCTCTCATTTTCATGCTCTTTTTTAACTTTGTTTTTTTCTTTATCTTTATGCTTTAATTTATGCTTTTTTATAACCTTGCCATCCTTGTCAGTCTTTTTAAGCACTTCTTCCATGCTATCAAATATATCGGTCTCCTCCTCTTTGCTTCTTGATCCAGACTTCTCACCAAATTCAACATGTAGATCTTTCTTGCGATGTTTAGTCTTTGCTTTGTACTTAAAAGATTTGTTGCTGGAACTCTCAGAGGTGTAGTCAGAATCTGTAAGATGATCAAATCGCACAACTTCAGATTGAAAGGAAATGTCTGATGCTCCTGTAGATGTGCCAGTTTTGGTATTTTCCTGTTTAAGTGGCTTTGCTCGTTTTTCATTTAATCCACATGCATGTTTCGGTGATTTGGAAGTTGAAAGGTGGAATTGATGACCTGAAGACTCATCTTTCATACATAAAGACTTCCTGAATGAATCCTCCTCTCTTGTACGTTCTAAAGAGTCCAAACTAGAGCACGTGGAAAAAAGCATCAATTTAGCATTTTCCTTCTCTTCTTTTTCCTGTTTGAATTCATGGTTCTCTTTATTTTTACTTTGCTTCTTCACCTTTTTCTTCCCTTTTCCTTTCTCCTTCTGTTCAATGGTAACCAGATTTTCTTTCTTAGTCCTTACATCCGATTTACTGCTGCTATCTGGAACAACCTCGAGAGAGTTTGCTGAACAAGTTTTTTTCTCTTGATGTAGTTCGTCATCTGAGCTCTCAGAGCTAGATGAAACAAGAACTCTTGCTGATTTTTGCTTTTTAATTTTAAATGGTTTTTGCAATTCTAACTTTGGAGGTGTTAAGTAGCTGCTGTTCTCTTTTATGATGTTCTTTTTACCATCCTTTCTTCGAATCCTTTTCTGATCTAGAAGCTTTCCCATTTCTTCTTCTTCAACTTCATCATCGTCATCATCCTTGAATTCATATTCATCCATAGCAGATGATGTAATTGATTTGCAGGGTGTCAACTGCTGATTAGCATCGGTTTTTAATTCTTTTTCTGGTTCAGAATCATCCATAATATCATCAACACTAGATGGATTCACAGAAGGCAACTCTTCAGATTCTAGAAAAATATACAAATAAAACGGAATTGACATTTGGAAATGATGCATTTTCAAGTCCTATTGCAAAACCTTTCTAATGCTGTTCATGCACAGCAGCACATGAAACGATGTATGATCACAGCATGCTCCAGACGGACAGTTTTACTCATATCTATTTTTATGGAGAAGCTATATATAAAAAAAAAGTTCATTGAGTAGTGCTCTGCATTTAAATGCCATGCACAAACAAACTGCTCACAGAGTTGAGGGAACAAAGTTCACTTTTTGGAATGACCTCGATGGAGAATATGGTAAACTATCAAAGACTGTTAAAGAGAGACCGTGGGGGAGCTAGCAAGATGAACAGGAAGATGGCAGATGCCATGTAATATAGAGAAATATTAAATATTAAGGAAAAGAAATACACCTTAAACAGCAAAATTTTAAATGAAGTAGAGAAGCATCTATTAAAAGTTTACAGTGCTAGTAAGGAGCTAACAGAAATCCATATAATTACAAAATTTGACAACTCCAATTATGTCTCAAGTATAAGCTGAAAATATTTGAAAAGTAATTACACTGAAAGTACAGTGGGACATTAATTGCAGATACAATTAATATTCCTGGACTGTCAATGGAGTAATAAAAATGAAAAGAATGAGCTAAGGTGGTGTGGGGAGAGATGGCATGGTGACACTAAAATTCCAATAAGAGGCAGCGTGATAGGGAAGAAGTAGAGGTAATAGAAAGGAGCATCGTTACAAAATTATTGACTTTCAGAGTTCAGAGTTCACACTTTTACAAATTATAACTTGTCTCAAGTCTGGGACAACTGAAATAATATTGATATAAAGTAGTTAAGCGGGCAGGAGAGCAAACATTTGTTAGACCTGACATGCTGATTTTGGTAAGCTATGAATAAAAGAGAGATTTCTATATTATGTTTCTTCAGAAATATTTTCTGTTAACTACATGATGCACTTAGGATTTACATGATTTTACTCAATAGATTTGAAAGCATTCTTTTACGAAATATAACACATTTAATTGGATATAACTATTTTGAAAGACTATATTTATACAATGTTTCCATAATACCAAAACTGTTCAGCGTGGCTAGGATATTTATTTCTTGTCACCTGTACAACTGTCATCATCATCATCATCAGAAAGAGGAAGCTCTCCTTTCAGAAGCTGCTCCATTTCATCTGAATCAGCCACATCCACAGGACGTTCTCCACGGTGATTCATCTGATATGCATCCCCACCATTGCGCAAAAGCAGTTTCACAATCTAGTGAGAAATATGCAAAATTGTGAATTGCTATCCAATCAAACTAGAAAGTTAACAAAGTTAGTTTTAAATTTGTGCAAACTATTAAGAATGGAAATGTTTTGGGTCAAATGTTTGCAATGAAAATGGACCGTAACTTAATGACTCTTGAAAACCAGAAAAGGTGAATCATAATCTCAGTACTTTTCTATATAGTTTTGTTAAAAAAAGATCACAAGTGTTTGGCATATTATGTTTGTTAACAGGAAGTAGAAAATACAGAAAATTCAATGTGGGACTTATTTAATACTTTTATAATGCAAATACCTAGAAAGAGGGGTTTCAGGAAAAAAAAAACAAAGTTAAGCAGATTTTGTAATGTGGAAAGTAAACAGGATTACAAAAAGCAGCATCAGTAGGATACATAATAAGTTTACTCATAGACAGTTAATGGAAGTACTAGTCAAAATAATTTACTCTATTACATCAGATGTGTTGGAACATAATGCAATAGTTTTACACTTGGGCTGAAGTTGGATGGCAATAGATTTAAAACAACATTCAATTGTCCCAATTGCTTACATTCAATTCCTGGTTTAGTGATTAATTATTAAAAGGGAAGGTCATTGAAGAGAGGCTAAAAATCAAAAGTGAAGAATTTCCCGGTTCAATTTAAACTTTTAAGGAACAATTCTAAAAAGATATTTCTCAACAGGATTCATGTTAACATCACTAAATAACAAAGAAACAACAGTCTGTTCATAGATGGCAAACAGCCAATACAGATTTTATAAGCCACATAACGATAGGATTGCCTGAAAGAATCACCGGACACAAATCATCAATTCTTTTGCATATAAACTTATCTAACTTAAAAATTTTCTGTATTTTCTAATTTCAAGTCCAGTATTAGCTTTCTATGACATAATAAATAGCTCATAAATCATATACATACATCTCTATGTCCATTGCTTGCAGCATCATGCAGTGGAGTATCATTATCAAGACCCTGGGTGTTCACATCTGCTCCTGCCATTATTAGCTGTTTGGCAACTTCATAGTAACCCAAGTTGCAAGCTTCATGAAGTGGAGTCCAGCCTGGAGAACAAGCAAAAATGAACATTTGTGCTTTCCTTTTATCTACCTTAATTCATTTTTGTGAAAAAAAAGGAAGTTTCTCATTTCAACTATTGAATTCCAGAATCTAGTGTGATATATGAAATGATTTAATAATAGGGCAAATATTATATAGAACATAGAATATTACAGCATAGTACAAGCCCTTTGGCACTCAATGTTGCGCCAACTTGTGAAACCAATCTGAAGTCCATCTATCCCACACTATTCCATTCTTGTCCATATGCCTATCCAATGACCATTTGAATGACCTCAAAATTGGTGAGTCTACTACTGTTGCAGGCAGTGCTTTCCACACCCCTACTGCTCTGAGCAAAGAAACTACCTCTGACATCTGTCCTATATCTATAACCCCCAATTTAAAGCCATGTTCTCTCGTGCTAGCCATCGCCAGAGGAAAAACGCTCTCACTGTCCACCCTATCTAACCCTCTGATTACCTTAGATGTCTCAATTAAGTCATCTCTCAACCTTGTTCTCTCTAACGAATATAGCCTCAAGTCCCTCAGCCTTTCCTGTAAGATCTTCCTTCCATACCAGGCAACATCCTAGTAAATCTCCTCTGAACCCTTTCCAAAGCTTCCACATCCTTCCTATAATGAGGTGACCATTACAAAGATGATGTATTAATTCATCTCTACAAAGAATGTTTTAGTGAAGACAAAAATCCTAATATTTACAAATGCACCAGCGTTACTGTCACTCTAAGTGGACCTGTCTACTCGAGTTAGATTTCTTTCAGTTTTATAAATCCTTTGAAATCTTCCTTTCCAAATATTATGTATGATCAGCCTAGATACCTAACTGTGGTGAAGCATTCCATATATAAATAGTCTTTGTGAAACAAATTCTTCTCAGCACCCCTTCATTTTTATTATGATAATGTATATTGAGCCCCTGGTCCTAACTCACCAACCACATGAATATCTTTAATTTGTTTCATTATCTAAACTATATCAGCAGATTTTGTCGAGTGAGAAGCAAGGCAAAAGGATTGGGAGGGACAGAGTTTCAAAAGTTTTAACGCTTTTAACATCACAAAATGAACTGTGACTATCTTCCCAATTTATGTACAAAGGAACAGATTAAGATATTATGTAATGCTTAATTGATCCTAGCACCATCGGAGAACAGAAGCATAAAGCAAACTTGGTCAGTAATCAACTGCTTAGAATCTCTGGGACTTGTGGTTAGGCTTCAATTCGTCTGGAATCAAAAGTCCTTATGAAGGAAGAAGACACTGACTTGGCTAAGTATTTTTAAAATTTTTCCACTCTAATTTATATTAATACAAAACTATTTAGGTAAAGACTCCTCAGGGTTTACCACTGAAGGTTTGACTAATGTGAAAGAGTCATGGAATGGTTCCAATAGAATCATTCACTGAACAAACCTCTTTGGACATTTGTATTCTCAATTTACAAGTTGGATGGCATCCACTCCACACTGAGTCTTTGAATAAGCGTTAGGGAAATAACTGTGGGAGAATTAAATTCTCCAATCGCCTGTAGAGGGTGCACTGACAATATCCAGGAAAGAAATGAGAACCAAGTCAAAGTTTCACATTTTCTTCAGAAAAGCCATCTGCTGTTATGCCCCCAAATGGCACTGTCTTCAGCAGCCAGTGCAGATGAAATTGCACTACTGTTGACTTAAAAAGAGGCCACCTCTATTTAGAGGGAACTAAAAGAATTCCAGTTGGACAAATCATACAAAGGGTCCTAACCAGTGCATTCTAATTGCTGCCTGTATTTACAAATCATCTTCCTCTAGAATGAAGTACCATCCCTTAGTGTTAAAGGATGAAATGGCATAGCATTCAAATAAATTAGACCAAGTATCATTACTGCCAGAATTAAAATTATGAATGAAGATGTAATCTTCATTCACCTCTAGTTGATTCAAAAAGAACAATCCTCATGGAAAACAATGTGGCTTGCCACTCTTAATTGTACGCCAATGCAAAGCCTATCTTTGGATTCAAGCATTTTACCAAAATTGCTCCACCATTCAATCACCAAGTGTGACAATTTAAAGGTGCCGGTGTTGGACTGGGGTGTACAAAGTTAAAAATCACACAACACCAGATTATAGTCCAACAGGTTTATTTGGAAGCACTAGCTTTCGGAGCATTGCTCCTTCATCAGGTGGTTGTGGAGTATAAGATTGTAAGACAAAGAATTTATAATGAATGTTTACAGTGTAAATGTAACATGATTATTCAAAAAGATGAGACTTAAGACAAACGTGGCCTTTTTCAATATATCATTTCAGTTGCATCACACTGCAAAATTTGCTATAAATTTTGTGCTTTATGATCTTATACTCCACAACCACCTGATGAAGAAGCAGCACTCTGAAAGCTAGTGCTTCCAAATAAACCTGTTGGACTATAACTGGTGTTGTGAGATTTTTAACCAACAATGACTGCATCCTAGTACATTTATTAATGTGCTTTGAATTTGAGCACATGAACATAAGGGCAAAAATAAACTTCTGAATAAAAATGAGTGGAAGGTACTGTGAGGAAAAGTACAGCACTTCATCTGAATTGACTGGAACAACTGGACATTGAAAAATTGCCAGCAAGCAATGAACAGCTGCAACAGCCCAGATATAACAGTGAAGGGAAGGGCACATCAATGACACTTAGGACAAAAAAAAATGTCTTCAGAGGAATGTGGGGCCCTTGGAGACTATTTCCCCTCTCAACCATTCAAATGTACTTCTTTTGAAAGATGAAGAAATGAAGAATTTAGTCTTAAACATTTAACATTTGTCGTTCAATTTCAGATCAGGTTATGTATGTGTGGAAAATACTGGAGATCTTTGTTTTGCATATATTATAACATCTCCATCATGTCAGCAACATTCTATTATAACAGATAATGTTTGATTAAGACCTCTTACCCCAAAACTGTTCTGCAAATTTTCCCATTTCCTTGCAGATTCATCTCCTAAAATATGCTGATTGCTCACCATTATGTTTTACCAATAGCCATTATTTACATAATGCTGTGTCATGCAAGCAGCAAAAAAAAAGTTTGACTCGATTCTCACCCATGTGCACTTTCCAGCATGAATTTTACATTATGATCAATGAGAACAATGGTTTTGTTTTTCTGCTCTCTAACAAGTTGCACAAGATCAAATGTCACTTAAACTGAGATCAGCTAGCTCAACTAAGACTAGAGAGTCATGCCTGACTCATCTGCTACAGAGATAAATTCACTGTGATTTCAGGGGAAAGGAATTCGTTAAGACATCAAGTAATAGGAACAAGGATTCACTAAAAAAAAGTCAAAAGAAATCCTCACTTCTCTCAGTGCAAGTAACTTTAGAAAGTCAGATACCATTGACATACCAGCAAAGTCTTTGACATTAACATCAGCACCCTGACTGATGAGCTCCTTAACTTGCTTGGTCTCACCACGAATGGCTGCCATGTGTAATGGAGTTTCTCCTCGCTCATTACGTTTATTGACTTTGTCTTTTTGTCTGGATGATGAGCTTGGAGTCTTTTTTTGCCCTGGTGTTGCTTGAGATGGATGGTTTGGAGTAGAATCTAGTAAGGAGACAAATGAAAATATCTGTTCAGTAACTGTGATAAACTGTGGTAATATGCCAAACTGCCAAGTCTACAGTTATTCCAAAGACCAGTTTGATTTCATGAATGATGAGCAAAATGTGTGTACTCTGTGCAGTCATTTTCTTAAAAGATACAACTTCTTGCCCCCTCGTTCCAGGAAATTCTTTTCCCTTTACACCTGCAGTACCAATACTCAAGAGGATGATGAACTAACTCCATCAATACTGGTCTAAAACTGACTTCAGGGAGATTAAGTATTCACTATTTTACTAGTGACAGTAATTACACTGACTACATTCTACCTCATCACTTGATTGAAAAAAAAACGGTCTGAACAAAAACAAAGACTGGACAGAAACAACTGCGTAAAAACTTTGTGCGTTTTTCATTGGCTTTGTCAGAATCAAGAGACTTAACATGGTGGTCTTGACTTTTGCTCTGAGTGAGGAAAATCGTAAACATGATGAGGGAAAAGGTGCTTGGAATGATCAAAGCCTTGCTTTTGGGGGTTGATGGGGTGTTAACAGTGCAAGGCTCATTCCCCAAGAAAACAGAGTGAAGGCAATTTCAGGTTAATGGGTGGATGTGGGGTCGGGTGAAAGGCCCTCCTTGGTGACCTTCAGCTTAATCGAGCTATGAGAAAAAAAATAATATGAGGGAAGAATCTCTCCAGACCTTAACCACGCAATGCCTGAAAAAATCCCGATGCTCCTTCTATGCCAATATGTCACCTTTAATCTTCCTGGCATCCCCGATGCCAATCTATGCCCAAGGTTACTTATTGCCTGTGCCAACCTATACTCCTCCAACCATGCTTCTACATATGGTCCTTTATATCTGTTTTTTTAATTTTGTGCAATGCATGCCAACCCAGATGTCCAGCAACCTCTTTTATGCTCAGGAAGTCTTATGTCATTCGGTATGCTTTCCTTTATTGGTCAGGGTATTGAGTACAGGAGTTGGGAGGTCATGTTGTGGCTGTACCGGACATTGGTTAGGCCACTGTTGGAATACTGTGTGCAATTCTGGTCTCCTTCCTATCGGAAAGCTGTTGTGAAAATTGAAAGGGTTCAGAAAAGATCTACAAGGATGTTGCCAGGGTTGGAGGATTTAAGCTATAGGGAGAAGCTGAACAGGCTGGGGCTGTTTGCCCTGGAGTGTCGGAGGCTGAGGAGTGACCTTATTGAGGTTTACAAAATTATGAGGGGCATGGATAGGGTAAATAGGCAAAATCTTTTCCCTGGGGTCGGCGAGTCCAGAACTAGAGGGCATAGGCTTAGGGTGAGAGGGGAAAGATATAAAAGAGACCTAAGGGGCAACTTTTTCACGCAGAGGGTGGTACGTGTATGGAATGAGCTGCCAGAGGAAGTGGTGGAGGCTGGTACAATTGCAACATTTAAGAGGCATTTGGATGGGTATATGAATAGGAAGGGTTTGGAGGGAATATGGGCCAGGTGCTGGCAGGTGGGACTAGATTGGGTTGGGATATCTGGTCGGCTTGGACGGGTTGGACTGAAGGGTCTGTTTCCATGCTGTACATCTCTATGAGTCTATGTCAATTCAACCTGTACCCTTTATGGGCAGACCAAATGACCCATGCTGATATTTGAAAACAAAGTTCAACATTATAAACTTTATTTTGAATAAACATTCATTAACACCGATTTCCTACATTTACATTCCTTCTAACACCAATCCCTTATAAATTCATTCAAATGCTTAACCCTTCATAAGAAAACCTATTTGTAGGTGTAGGCTCACAAAGAATTCATAGCTGCTTAAAACTACCAAACTAATACATAACCCACCATGACGATAATGGTTGCGAAATCAATAACCGTAGCATAAATTCTATGATAATCCTCGGACTTAGATCTGACTTAACGAATAGTGAAAGAGCGCACAAACTGTAGAACTCAAAAAACCCTAAAGGTTAGAGATTTAATTGCTTTAACAGCTCTATAATTCAGTTCACCTTTTATACACATTTACATTTTAAAAATCCTAAACAGCACTTTACTGCTGCCAATGGTGCCTCCCAGTGCCCTGTCTAAAAGGGTATCCTAAATCTCCAAAATGGCTTGTGCAGCTCAGACACTTTTCTGGAAAAAATGTAAGGCCCACAAGTTAGGGCAAATATTTTCTCATGGAATCTAACATCTGCATCAGGAATGGAAGTCAGTATCACTTCATTCCAAAAGCAGTTCAGATGCTTTCAGACTATCAGAGTTCATATTCTATTACGTGTGACCACACTGGGAGCTTGGTGAAGCCCTTACCCCTGCCAGTTCCTTCCAGGTCAGAAATTTTGGTGCCATATTTAGAAGTCACCCAGACACCAATTAATTCTCTGTAAGCCAGCAGTATCACTTGTATGCCCACTTTGGATGCCTGGTCCTTCCACTTGTACCCAATCAGTCTACCACCCTGACTCTCAGACAGTACTCCACCTCGGCCAGCCACTTTTACCCACACACCACTTAGCTGCTTCTCTCAGTCATCCTCAGTGCTTTGTGCAACTTAGGTCACCGTCACTGAATGTCAATCATGATATGGCTTAAGTTAGTGTTCCCCAAAGATGACAAGATATGGCTCCTCACTGTCTAGAAAGTACAGTACATAGCTGCAGAATACTTCAATAAGTAGTTGGGAACTAGAGGCAAATATTACTCGGTAGCAGAGACCTTAATTGGGAAGGGGAACTTAATTCTCATGATCTAGCCTTTTAATAAGCACACAAGATGGAAATGGTTTCCTGACAGCTCGACAAGCCTTTAGAATTCCAAGAAGTTAGCTTCAAAAGCTCACTCCACCATCGAGTTTCTGAATTTTTCCCCCTCACACAATTAATTTTGCCTGCCTACCTCGCTTCTGGGAGCGGCCACATGGTTCTATCTACTCTTTGGATATTCCACTCTTGAAAATTGGATTTGTTTGAAGACACTTTTAAATGTGTAGCTGCTTCTGAACAACAGATGTGCAAACTACAACCTACCCTTATTCCCCAGCCTGGTGAAAACAGTGGGTGCTGGATTCAGGGCAGGATTTCCAGAATGGGTGCTTTGGCTGAGCATTGTAAACATGAAAGTATGTTTACTCTGGTAATTCATAATTTACAGCTTCATGTACATTGAATATTTGGATGTCATAATGGTTATGTTGTGAATATGCAAGGAAACATAAGTATAAAAAAAGAGATACGAGTGTTTGGCTGGGGATAGCAGAAGGAGGAGGAAGGTGGGTGAAGAGAAAACAGGCACGAGAACCAAAGCAACAATAGAAATGATATTTTTTAGATCAAACACTAAATGGTGTAAGTTAATATTCTTTGTCAGTTCTCAAAACCAGATTCAAGTTCAAATCAACAAACAAAAACAGAAGTTGATGGCAAAGCTTAGCAGGTCTTGCAGTGTCTGTGACAAGAAATCAAGAGTTAAAGTTTCAGGTCCAGTGACCCTTCCTAGGAACTTTTGATTTTGCTTCACAGATGCTGCCAGACCTGCTGAGCTTTTCAAGCAAATTCTGTTTTTGTTTCTGATTTACACCATCCACAGTTCTGTTTTTATTCAAGTTAGAACATAGAACAATACAGCGCAGAACAGGCCCCTCGGCCTTCGATGCTGTGCCAACCTGTGAACTAATCTAAGTGCATTCCCCTACACTATCCCATCATCATCCATGTGCTTATCCAAGGATTATTTAAATCTCCCTAATGCGACTGAGTTAACTACATTGGCAGACAAGGCATTCCACACCCTTACCACTTAGTAATGAACCTGCCTCTGACATCAGTCTTAAAACTAATACCTCTCGTACAAGCTGACGTAATCAACCTAGGAAAAAGACTTTCACTGTCTGCCCTTTCAAATCCTCTGATCATCTTGTATGTCTCTATCAAATCCCCTCTTAGCCTTCTTCTTTCCAATAAGAACAGACCCAAGTGTCTCAGCCTTTCCTCATAACATCCTCCCTCCAGAACAGGCAACATCCTGGTAAATCTCCTCTACACCTTTTGTAATGCTTCCACATCCTTCCTGTAATGGGCGACCAGAATTGTACATACACCAGCGTTTTGTATAGTTGCAGCATAACATTACAGTTCCGGAACTCAATCCCTCTGCCAATAAAACCTAACACACTGTATGCCTTCTTAACAGCACTATCAACCTAGGTGGCAACTTTCAGGGTTCTATGCACATGGACTCCAAGATCCCTCTGCACGTCCACACTACAGAGAACCTTTCTTTTGACCCAGTATTCTGCCTTTCTGTTATTCTTCCCAAAGTGAATCATCGCACATTTAGCTGCATTGAACTCCATTTGCCACCTCTCAGCTCCATTCTGCAGTTTATCCAAGTCCCCCTGCAACATTCTTCCACACTGTCCACTACTCACCGACTTTAATGTCAGCTGCAAACTTACTAACCCATCCACCTATGCTTGCGTCCAAGTCATTAATAAAAATGACAAACAGCAGTGGTCCCAAAACAGATCCTTGTGGCATACTACTAGTAACCAGACTGAATATTTTCCATCGACCACCACTCGCTGCCTTCCTTCAGAAAGCCAGTTTCTAATCCAAACTGCTAAATCAACCTCAATCCCATGCCTCTATATTTTCTCCAACAGCCTACCACGTGGAACCTTATCGAAGGCTATACTGAAGTCCATGTATACAACGCCAGCTGCTCTATCCTCATCCACATGCCTGGTCACCTTCACAAAAAACTCAATGAGGTTTGTGAGACATGACCTGCCCTTGACGAAACTATGTTGACTATCTGAAATCAAATTGTTGCTTTTTGTTGCTTTTAACGCAGAGTGATAGCAGATCAAAGATTTTCGTATCAATATTTAAGCTCTTCTGTGGAATGAGTTTGTATAACTTACAACACCTAATAGTGCAAACAAATCTCAATTAGCTTCCAGGATGGCTTGCTGATTCATTCACACTAAGAAGGTACTGAGCTTAAGAAGACTATGAACTGCTGACTGCCCTTAAACACTACCTAGAAACCTCACTGAAAAGTACACGTGAAAACTGGTGTGAAAATTCTGGGCTCAGCTACAATCTCCCGTAGCTTCACTCACGAAGGTATCAACAAGCTTTACAAGTGGGGAAGATGGAGAAGGATAATTGCCCTCATGATGGTTGATCTATGAAAAGGAGAGTAGATGATGCATTAAGATTTGTTACTGAGATTGAAGAAGTTATCTCTCCCTTACCATTGTTAGCTACACTTATAGTTAGAACCTAAACTGTCAGATATTCAAAATTTTTATCAAAAATGCAAAGCCATTCTGTCAACAACTGTAATCCAACTGACAAAGACCTACGTACTATTTGAATGTAGACGACCATAAAAAGCAACCACTTCTAAAGCTTGTTGATACCATAATGAGTGAAGCTACGGGAGGTTGTAGCTGAGCCCAGGATTTTCACACCAGTTTTTACATGCGTACTTTCAGTGAGGTTTCTAGGTAGTGTTTAAGGGCAGTCAGTAGTTCATAGTCTTCATAAGCTCAGCACCTTCTCAGCATGAATGAATCAGCAAGTCATCCTGAAAGCTAATTGAGATTTTCTTTGCACTGTTGTGTGTGACAATAAGTTATACAAACTCATTGTAATAATAGTCCTTAAAACTTTTGAAGCATATTAGCAAATGTTGGCATGAAATGATATTAATTTACTAACCATTATGTTATCAGGACACCGCCATGGATAGGATAAATAGACAATGTCTTTTCCCTGAGGTGGGGGAGTCCAGAACTAGAGAGCATAGGTTTAGGGTGAGGGGGGGGGTGGGGGTGGGGGGGGGGTGGGGAAAGTTATAAAAGAGACCCAAGGGGCAACCTTTTCAAGCAGAGGGTGGTATGTGCATGGAATGAGATGCCAGAAAAGGTGATGAAGGCTAGAAGAATTGTAATATTTAAAAGGCATCTGGATGATTATATGAATAGGAAGGGTTTGGAGGGATATGGGTCGGCTGCTGGCAGGTGGGACTAGATTGGACTGGGGTATCTGGTCAGCATGGACAAGTTGGATCAAAGGGTCTGTTTCCGTGCTGTACATTTCTATGACTGTGTTCCACGCACTAACAGTTATCATGGTTATCTTCCACTCATCTCTAATATCATGATTGGGATCAAACTAGCATGTATTGTCCTGTGCACACATCCATATTTGGATAAAACAGACCACATTGAGGAGGACATCGAATTTTAATTAGTAATAGGTTAAAAAATTATGGGAAGTGGACAGAAAGCTGGACTTGAGGCAGAGATGAGATCAGTCAAGATTATATTAAATACCAAGATCAGACTTGAAGGGCTGAATGCCTACTAAAGCTTTTAGTTATGTTCATTCCTTGTATTCTCAGACTGTCAAATTCAGAATTTTGGAAAATGGGAATGAAATATGAGTCCAACTTGGAAGAAAATGCTTTCTGTAACAAAAAGCAAATAAAATGTTTCTTTCTGATGGTCAC
The DNA here is from genome assembly GCF_047496795.1 of Chiloscyllium punctatum. Classification (NCBI taxonomy): domain Eukaryota; kingdom Metazoa; phylum Chordata; class Chondrichthyes; order Orectolobiformes; family Hemiscylliidae; genus Chiloscyllium; species Chiloscyllium punctatum. The sequence continues at coordinate 18,545,419 of NC_092743.1, forward strand.
TGGTGAGATACATAGGTGAGAGCTTACATCAGCTCACTTAAAAGGCATCACAATGGGAGCGCAAGTAAACAAGGTTTCACTTTCTAAGTTTACTTGCTGGGGCAGACTCTAATTTGTAAATTTCTACATGCCACTTGCTGTGGAGTAACTGTAAAGAGTGTCATAAAATTCATTATGCCAACTTGTTCTGCAATAACTAAAAATGGCACAGCAGTGCATACAAGAGAACATTGAAAGATTAGACTAGACTCCCTACACTGTGGAAACAGACCCTTCGGTCCAAGTAGTCGACACCGACCTACCAAACAGTAACCCACGCAGACCCATTTCCCTCTGACTAATGCACCTAACACGATGGGAAATTTAGCATGGCCAATTCACCTGACCTGCACATCTTTGGACTGTGGGAGGAAATCGGAGCACCCGGAAGAAACCCACGCAGACACGGGGAGAACGTGCAAACTCCACACAGTCGCCAGAGGCTGGAATTGAACCTGGATCCCTGGTGCTGTGAGGCAGCAGCACTAACCACTGAGCCACCATGCCACCCCAAAAGGCATCCACCTATATGAAAATGCATATTTGTGATTTTCCCTTTACTACAGCTATAAATCTTACTCCACCCCAAAATTGTGCTATTTTATTCATTTCAGGATTTATTTAATTTAATAAAGAGATCAAGAGAAATAAAAAGGTCATTAAAGGTGAGCAAAGATTTCACTGACCTTATTTTCTAGAATAATTAACTTTTTCAGAAATATGCAATGTCTCATTCAGTCTAAACCGTGTGGTAATGTATTTTGTTTAGAAGCATCAAGTTTTGCCTCCAAGGATTAGATAAAGTAAATGCAAAGAAATTCCCGATGAATGGGGAGTCCAGAACCAGGGGTCATAGTTTAAGGATACAGCATAGCATATTTAAGATAAAGATGAGAAGAAACTTGATGACTCAAAGTGGTGAGCCTGTGAAACTCTATCACAGGAAATGTTTGAGGGCAAAGCAATGAATGCTTTCAAGGTAGAGTTAAATATAGTCCTTGGGGCTAAAGGGATCAAAGGTTGCCGGAGAAAGTGCTAAGTTGGTACTAAGTTGGTTAATCAGCTGTGATCATATTGAATGGCAAAGTGAACTTGAAGGACTGAACAGTCGACTCCTGCTCCTATTTCCGATGTTGCTCCAGAGTTTTATTTCATTTATTGACCATTCTGTCGAAGAACTTCCTGAAATTGCTCAAGTTCTGCCAATGAACCGGCATCTTTCTGGTAATCGTAGGTTAGTTCAATGCACTAATCTTGATCAACCTTTTAATATGCTACCTTGTATGCCCCTTTGCACCAATCTATCAACTGCCCTTTAGAACTGAAAGCCCAAAACTTTTCCAAATTGGTAATTCTAGTCCTTCTCTAAATTGGTGCTGGGATTGGAGTTCAATTCAGGGAGCAGCACTAGGTGTAGTTCTGAAGGTATGATTGACAATATCATGGTTTGTTTGACTTTCTTTTGGACATAATCATTCAGCATTCTTTGTTTTAAGTTATTCCTATTTCAGTGACTGGCTAGGCTGAATTGGTAAAGTACTTCCATTTTCTGTTACTCTTACACCATTCAACTAAATGAATTAATTTAGTTTGTAATGGGTTAAAAGCTTGTGAGGAATAGGCAGGAAAGTAAGTTGAGGCTAAGTTGAGATCAGCAAAGTTCATTTTAAATGGCAGAGTAGGTGCAAAAGGATGAATTGCTTACTCCTGTGTGCACTACATTGCTGTTGTTCATATTACATTGTGTGTCATGGTTTTTCCATTTTGATTGTTATTTATAGTTTTCAAATTACCACACATTGCCAAACTAGCAGGGCCAGTTGATCATTGCTCGTCATACAGCACAGAATCAGATCCTTCAGTCCAACTTGTCATACCAGCCAAGTTTCCCCACACTGAACTAGCCCTACTTGCCTGCGTCTGGCCCATATCCCTCAACATTTCCTGTTCATGTACCATCCAAATGTCAATTAAATGTTGTAACTGTACCTGGATCTGCCACTTCCTCTGGCAGTTCATTCCACGTACTAACCATCTCTGTCAAAAAGCTACATCTCCTGTCCCTTTAACATCTTTCTTCTCTCACCTTAAAAATATGCCCCCCCTATGTTTGAACCCCTAGGGAAGAGACCTTTCCTATTCACCTTATCGATGCCCCTCATGATTTTATTTGGAGCTTAAGCAGCAACTGGAGCCGAAACTGGTGGCTAGCTCACTTCTGGAAGTGGTCACCATACCGGCATGCAGAGGGAAGGAGTGCCTACCTGGCAACTGAGGATGAACAAGTTGGGTCTGCTCCCGTGCTGTACATCTCTATGACTTTATGACAAGACACTTATTCCTGGCATCACAAGGTACTTTGTACAGAAACAGGAAGAACAGATTTTTAAAAAGTTTATCCATTCACTCGCAGGATGCAGGTGTCATTGGATAGGCCAGCATTTATTGTCCATTCTTAACTGCATAAATGGCAGTTAAGAGTCAACCACATTGCTGAGTCTGGAGTCACACATTGTCCAGACCATGTAAGGATGGCAGTTTCCTTCCATAAGGATCATTAGTGAACCAGATGAGTGTTTCCCCAATCAACAAACGATTTGTGGTTATCATTAGACTTTTAATTAGAGATTTGCATTGAATTCAAATTTTATCATCTGCTGTTGAGATTTGAGCGCAGGTCTCTAGACCAATACCTGGTTTTTTGGATTAAGTCAAGCATTGTCACTAGGTCATGCCTCCCCAGCATGTGAACATATGGCTGAGGGATGCAGTACAAGGAATGTTTTTGGATCCCTCATAAACTGCAACCAGTTCTATGGGATATCTTCCAGTGCTTTGGTCAGGATTTAAACTAAATTTAGTAAGTGGCTGGGAAACAGGACGTAACATTAAAAAGGGTAAATGATATGCACAAAGAATTGGCAGGGACAGATAGAACTACAGTAACAAAACTGTTGGTATAAGATGGGTGGGGGTTGGTTAGTTCACTGGGCTGGTGTCTGATGCAGAGCAATACCAACAGTATCCTTCACTGGCAGAGGTTACCATGAAGGTTCCACCTGCGCTACCTCTCCTCTAGACTGCATTGTAGTGACTCCCCAGGTTAAATCAATCCAATAACAGACGACAATCTAACTACCTCCTCTTGACATTCAATGGTGTTATCATCACGCAATCCCCCACTTCCAATATTCTTGGGGTTGCTACTCGTGTTCATATTTCTTATGTCTTAAGTGATCTTGGCCAGACTGCTAATTTTGCTTCTATACTCTAAAAACAATTCCACAACTATTTGTGAATTAGATCCAAAGCTGACTATTTTCATTTTTTCAGCTGGACGTATCCTGGTATATGGGCCAAATAAATTGATAATGTTCATTTTAGTTCCATGACATCAGAAAATCTCCCGGTAGCTGTGCAGAACTCTACCTATTGCTGTAAAGTTATGACCAAGGTGTTCAAACTGACTGACAGACCTAGTCTGACACATTGAATTAAGCTTAATATTTACCATCATGATGGAACCTAGATTTTAAAAACAAAACAAAAACTTGATCATTCATGGGATGTGGATGTCATTGGTTGCACCACCATTTCTTGCCTATTTGCCTTTGATGTACCATCTCCTGCCTCTCACCTCCCCCTGCAGGCATACAATCTTCTGGGAGAAGCAAATAGAATATACTAACTTAGGACAAATCTTAGAAGTTACTCTGATAATTTGGCATTGCTTATTTAGTCAAGAATCAATTTATGTAATTATTCAAATATAAAAAATGACATCAAATATTTCAGGTAATATATAAAATTAAATCTTCCCCCACTCCCACTCAATTCCCTGTATTAAATTGAATAAAGATCTCTTCAAATCTCACATCTGAAAGACATTGGGACTGACCTGCTGTAAACTGTGCATGGAAGGTGTCAAGAAAATGAACAAGATTATAACTCTGAATAGCAATCTATAGAGCTTTCCTCGTTTATTCAAATTCTCCATGGAAGCCTGAAGTAAACCAGAATACTATATAATAATGGAACAAAGTTTTTGGTATTACTAATCAACTTGAGGTCAGCATAGATAGCTGGAGCATCAAAACAAATTAGACTGAACAGAAAAGTCAATAAAATAATACTCTGATATGAAGGCACTGCATTAGGAAAACAAACATCAAAAATAGAGGAATGTCCCAATTTTACTCCTTGTAAACAGGCTTTTGTTGGTTATGAGTTAGGAGTTAAAATAACTGGGGAGTCTACACAACGTTAGACTAGAATTCAACAGAGCAGAGATAAAGATTCTTAATTTGAAATGTGAAAAAAAAGGACAGAGACCATGCCCAAAAGAATTCGGATTTGCACACAGAAGATTTATTTTAATCAAGTGTTTAGATGTATGACCACAAATCTGGGACAGGTGGGATTTGAACCTAGACTTACTGGCCCAAGGCACATTATCACTGTCCTGAGAGACCCCTAGATTTACACTTGGATGCTCACTGACTTAAGAAGAAACTACGTTTGAAAATATAAAGGGCAGATAATCTAAATATGTACAAAGAAAAATTTCTTTCCAGTTCTGTAATACACAAAGTGCTAAGGATTTTATGTTTTTGGTAAGAATGAAAGAAAGAGTGGACCAGCTACTTGTACCTTTTAAAAAGGTGACACTGGGATTTTTCTTTGTCTGTTTTGCTGCATGCACATGATGGAGGTGGAGCTTGGACCAACATCTCATTGGTCAGTCATCACCTCAGCTTCCCCAGGAATGATAACCTGCGTTGAACAAACTTTGCTTGCAGGAGTCAGATTGAAAATATGACAACATTTCATTCCTTTTTCAGTTCACTGGTATTTTTCTCTCAGATGTTTCTTATCCCTTTCCAAAAAGAATTATTCAAAGTAGTCACTACTTCAAGTTTTTGTTTTATTGAATTGCTGGTCATAGAATCATAGAATCCTTATAACATGGAAAGAGGCCATTTGGCCCACACCAACCCTCTGAACAGCATCCCACCCAGATCCAACTGCCTCAACTTAACATCGTAACCCCACATTTACCATGACTAACCCACCTAACCTGCACATCATTAGACTGTGGGAGGAAACCAAGGCATCCAGAGGAAACCCATGCAGACATGGACAGAATGTGCATTCTCTACATAGACTTTCACCCAAGGCTGGAATCAAGCCCTGGTGTTGAGAGGCAGCAATGTTAACTACTGAGCTACCTTGTATAGCCTTATAAAGGTCTGCCCCAGAGACAATGAGTGAAAAGTAATATTCCCTCCAACATTGTAATTACTGGATCTTACACATTGTATTACAATAAAGATGTTAAAGAATTATCACATCTGTTCCAGATGGAACAAAACCAAGAACCCTCAAGAAACTGTTTATTCATAGAATCTCTCCACAGCATCCCTATGGTGTGCAAACAGGCTATTTGGCCCAACAAGTCCATACCGACCCTCCGAAGAGTATCCCACCCTTACCCTATTATACTACAATTCCCCTGACTAATGCATCTACACGTCCCTGAATACTATGGGCAACTTAGCTTGGCCAATTCACCTAATCTGCACATTTTTGGACTGTGGGAAGAAACTGGAGTACCTGAAGAAACCCATACAGACACGGGGAGAATGTGCAAACTCCTCACAGACGGTCACCTGAGGCTGAAATCAAATCTGGGTTCCTGGCACTGTGAGGCAGCAGTGCTAACCACTTGCGATTTCAATAGTTAATTTGTTCTACTGACCTGCAAGAAATTGAAAGCCCACGGGATAAGGTGATGTGTTTTTGTTTTATAGGTGGAATGTGAGAGGTTTACATGGCCCATTTCCTTGCTATTCAGGGATGATTTAAATTTTCATCCAGAAATCAATAAGAACATTGCAGTTGAAATTTGACTACTCCCCTATAGTTACAAAAAAGGATTTGCAACAGATTTGACCATTAATTGCTCTGGAGGTGAGGTGGTCACTGCATTGTATCTTGAGTGGCATGTGATTGAGAGGGAGTGACTGGGGGTTGTCTTGTGGGCATTACTGTGATATAAAGATTTGGTATAAAGGAAAGACTGTTTTTGTTTGGAGAGGGCTTTTGCCACGACCCCGTAAGCCCTGCTAGATGTGTGTTAAAGGTTTGTCTAAAGCTTGTACTGTGTGGTCCTTAATAAAATTTAGTTGCTTGTTCACAGAAGTTGGCATTTGCAGCTGCATGAAGTGTGTAAGGATCTCAGGGAAAAAAAAAAGAACTTGACACGCAGAGCCACCATGCTGCCCATTTATTAGGCAAAATATTGATTAAGTTTCCGCTACTGAAACTGCTAATTCATAATGAAGTGTTATGCCATAGCCAAATGCAACACTCCAGAATCACACATTGATGATATGCTTCACCAATGATTTTAAATTCGCTTCAGCAGGCATTTCAAATCATGACAAACCAGGGGAACAGCTGTCTAAGGAACAGTACAAAACTGAGGGGAATCAGCACTTGTAGAAGAGATAGGAAGAAAATTGCACAAAATCTAAATGAAGCAAACATGAATAATTTATTCTAACATACACATATTATTTTCTCATGCCAAAATGCTGTTAAGACACAAATTATCTTAATATGTCTATTTAGAAAGTTTACTATTTTATTATGGATAACTTGTACTTGCAATCAGGATCACTTTCAGTCAACCTTGTTCAAAAGTATTTTAAGGGCTTTGCATATTTTCACAACACATATGTTTGCCAAACTCAAATAGTAGTACACTTAATTTACAATATTACATCAAACCAGTTCATAAGTTATCTTGCTCCTTTAGGAGCTCAAATATTACACAAATAGACAATTTAATAAAAAAATATGGTTGGTATGACCTGGACTGTTATCTCTTGCAGTCATCTGCATCACTAGAGCCATCTGCTGACGTTCCGATAGGGGATACCCAATAAGTATGCCGCCAAGTGTGGTTTTGCAAACGGGAAGAGTTTTTTTGTTTCCAGGCTCCTTTTTCATTTTCTTTTTTTCAGGACCTTCCTTTTCTGAAATAATTGTTTTAAAAAAAATTACATTTTATTAGAACATTGATTTCTAAAAGTTTGCATGTGACTTGTTCAATTCATCTGGCTACAATAATTAATGCATGATCGATAAAACGCAATGGATGAAAATAAAATTCAAATTTACCAGTCCCATAGAGTTTACCTTTGTCTTGATTGGATTAAAAAGGAAGTTATTCTTGTGTACATAGTGTGTCTGGGTCAAACCCTTTCTGGAGTACTGCATTCAGTTTTGGATGCTGTACCTTAAGAAAACTATACTGATCTTGGAGAAGATCTGGCGTAGATTCACCAAAATTTTATGGTTAAGAAGGTGAGAATGAGGACAGGTTGAATAAATATGTCTTGTATCCCCTTGGATATTGAAGAACATCAATTTGCTTGAAGCACTTAAGATGTTTAAAAGGATTTCATTCAGAGGAATTATTTCCTGTAATGTGGAAATCAATAAAATGGGGAGACAACTAGCCTAGGTCTAATTTTAAAATTCAGATGGTAATCAGGAAGCACACTGTTCACACAAGGGTAGTAAAAATTTCTGTCTCCCAAACAAAAAGGCTGAAATACTAATAGAATCAGCATCTTCAAGATTAAAAATTAACAGATTTTGTTCAGCAAGGGTTTCAAGGGATTTGCAACTAAGGCAGGCAAATGGATTTAAAGGTACAGATCAAATGTGACTTAACTGAAAGGTAAATAGGTTCGAGAGCCTGAGTGGGCTAATCCAATCCTAAACTATGCCAATGTCAATGCAAATCAATAGAACAGATACAGTAAAACTACCAAGAGGTTAAAAGAATATCCTGTTGATCATCTCTTTTCCCCTGTGGGAAGATGCCTGGTCTACACTTATCACTTGTCTCACAGTCCACTGTGTAAAAGGATACAGGAATAGGCTCATGTCCCATCACTCCCTATTATAGCATTATTGAGAAGGGCCCATGATCAATACATAGTTTAGGATTGGATAATCTTAGCTAGCATCATGATTTGAGTAGCTTGCAGAATAGATGACAACACACGACAGGATTTAAGATATCTTCCCAAAATATTTAGACAAAGAAACACATCTAATTCATGTATAAGTTACTTACAATACAAAGTTCAGATTAATCAATAAGTCATAATTAAATTTTTAGATCTACAAAAAGATGTCTTACAGCATTTTACAAACTTCTATTTCAGCTTTAGAACCTCCAAGGAAAATAAAACTAAAAAATGTTATAAACTATATCAGCTTACATATCATTAAGTTTACAGGACATGTATATTAATTATGAAAGTGCAAAATGGAATTAAAATCAGGTACAACACAGCTCAATAATGTCTCAATCTAACTCATTTTTAATTTCCAATTCAATTTTTAGAACCTGCAACTTAAGTCACAAAACAAAGCATATGTTAATTAGTTTCAAAAAGTTATATTTTCAATTATTTAGAAAATCAGAAAATTCACAGAAATCCACTACTGGAATCAAACACAATGATACTTTCAATTACATCACTGAGACAAAATATTTGAAATCATTTCCCAGTTTAGACCATTTTAATGATCACTAGTTTATGAATAATCTACATCATGACCAAGAAACATTCCTGAATTTTTTCCTACTTAAATTTATCAAATTCTCTCTTGGGTACTTAGTTAATTGGTCTTGGGTAAACAGAAGTATGGCAAAGTTTTATTATCTATAAATACTTATTTGAGGTAGAACTTAGATTTTAGGGATGGTAGTATAACAATGTCAAGTAGGATAACTTGGACATCAGTAAATTTGCAGACGGGAATGCATAGAGTTTGAGCTAAATTATCTCTTCTGCAGAACAGAAAATGTGGCCGAGATAGATAAGACAGCTGGTACTGTGATTAACTGAATTCTTGTAGACACAATAGATCCTTGGATCAGTACCGTATTACATGACACCGAATAGAACATTAATTGTATCACTTGACTTTAGGCGTGTCTAAGCTAAAAACAGTAAAATAAGGTTACCATGGATATGGTGTAAGAATAAAGAATAAAGAAACTTTAAAAGAGATGCAGCCTAGGGGGATTGGCTAGCTCAGTTGCTGGAAGGCTGGTTTACAGTGTGCAATTCTCATACTGGTTGTGGTTACCATGAAGGTTCTTCCTCTCAACCTTGCCTCTCACCTAAGGCATCGTGACTCTTGGGTTAAACTACTATCAGTCTCATCTCTCTCATTAGAGGGAGTAGCCCTACGATTCCCTTGACTATGGCAACTTTACGTTTACCATCTCTACAACAAAATAAAGCATTGCAGCTTTGGTCATTTCTTAGACAAGCAGAATAGCACAGAGTGACCAAAATAGATACACTAAAGAAAGTGGCACAAAAAGATAGCATACTGGTATAAGGTGGCCAGCTGAAACAGTTTAAGCTTAGGGTGTTCAAGTTTTGCTGAGCAGTTGGTTATACACAAATATAAAGCTTTGCAGCACCTTCATGAGTGATGATTGATAAACTGACAAGATAAGTCAGAAATCACTCCTTGTACTCACAAAGCATTAAAGATTACTGAAAATAGATTCTAAGAGATTTAGTTAACAAATTTAGCTGAAGCAGCTATATTCTTAATCAATTTAGTTTCCAAAGTAGATCCATCAGTTAGACCAGAAGAGTTGATTTTGCAGTTTATGTAGAACAAAAACATGTTAAGTAGCAATTGAGAATTCTGTCAGACCGCAGCACACTGTGCACTGATTAAGAAATTGAAAAGGTATGCAGTCACAAACATCAAATAGTAATAAACTAGAATTAGAAATTTTTTTCCCAAGGCAACAGTTATTTGCAGAATGAAGAAGAGAAGCTTTCACAAAAGTTAACAGCATTTACCCGAATATGTCCTATAAGATGGTATTAATCGTTCTCCCCAAGTTTCACTTGAGTGTCCTGGATCTGAATCTAAAGACCAAGAGAAATGAAAAATGCAAAGTAAGAAAAATATTTAACATTTCAAGTATGTTGTTAGCAAAGTATGTCCTGTACTTTTCAATATACGAGTGGAATGAGGAATTTCTACCATGATTGCAGTCCATTTAAAAAAAAAAGAGTTCCTTGAAGATCTTGAATTTTTTTTTGAGGTTTAAAGTGCAGACAGCACAAACACTTCAAACTTTTAAAGCTTAAGTGTTATCAGAGATTGCCCCCCTGCATAGCATGACGATATCATTGCAAACATTGATCAAAACTACTTAACACTTCACCAAAGAGAGCTTCAGTAATTTGTGGAACTAAATCATGTTAATCAACACTGATCAAAGAGTGCAGGCATGACAGGCTGAATGGTCTCCCTCTGCACCATAACCCCTTCTGAGATGGAGTAAAATGTACTTCTCTAAAAGCCATCTCTGACTCGTCCCTTCCTCTTTGACTTCGTTGTTTGCAATTCTGGGGAAGGCAGGCTATCCACCAAAATCCAATTAGTCTACCTACCCTCACACTTACTGTGACCACACTCCTATACACCCTACTTCCTGCAAGGATTCTACTTCATTCTTCCAGTTTCTTGAACTCTGTCACATATCCAAAGATGCCACCTTCCACCAGGGCACCTCCGACATTACCTCCTTTTATCCCTAACCCGGCACAGTGGTCGACGGTGCAGGGTAACCACGTAACATCTAATCCATTTCCTGCATTATTTCCCTCAATTCCTTCTCCATGAACATGTCCAATTTGTGTCTTGTTTATTTCACTATCATCCAAGGGGATCCATTTCTAGTTCTCCTTCACCTTTTGCATCCCACCTTTACACTTTGCTACCCTTGCTCATCTGTCTGTCAAAAGTATAAAAGCTTTCCTTTTCCAGTTGTGAAGAGTCATATCTGACTGTAAACATGAACTGATTTTCTGTTTAGAGATGCTGCTGACCTGTTGTGTTTCTGCAGAATGTTTTGGATTTGTCATAGATTGAATTCACTTGCCAAACAAGAATCTAAACTATCGGGGGTAAATAGGAATGTGGATTTCGAAACAAACAGGATTAGCTATGATCTTATTGAATGGCTAAGCAGACATGAAGCAGCTGAAAACAGTATCCAGGAGGAGCTGAGATTCATTTACAATCTGTAATCTCATGGCTTGGCATATTCACCACTCTATTAACAGCAAGCTGGAACCAATACAATTGCAGAAGGGCATGCCAGGAGAAGCACCAGACATACCTAAAAGCTAGGTGTTAACCTGGTGAAGCTACGACACATGTGGAAGCAACATGTAATAAGAGACAGATACTCAAAGGAAGTGATCCTGCAACTAACTGAGCAGACTCAAACTCTAACTCCACTGTCACATCCAGTCATGAATGATGGACATTTCAAGAACCAGCGAAAAGAAGGTCCCACACAACATCCTCACCCTTAATGATGTAGAAGCCCAGACCATCAATGAAAAGACTCAGCTGAAGCATCAGGGATCATTTTCAGTCACAATTCCCAAATAGATGACCCATCTATGGCTCATGTGGATCTCAAAACAGTCTATGCCAACCATAATCCCAAAGTAAACTAGTCCCATCTGCCTGCTCCTGGCAGTTATCCCTCCAAACCTTTCCAGTTCACGCATCTATCCAAACATCTGTTAAACATTGTAATTGTATCCATATCCTCCACTTCCTCATAAAATTCATTTCACACATGAACCACCCTGTCAAAAATATTTTGCCTCATGTCTTTTTAAAATCTCTCTCCTCTAACCTTAAAAATGTGTCCTCTAGTCTTGAAATCCCTCATTGTAGGGAAAAGACAACTACTATTAACTCTATCTATACCTCTCATTATGCTATAATCTTCTGCAAGATCGCCTCTCAACCTCCTAAGCTCCAGTGAAAAAGGTCCCAGCATATCCAGCCTTTCTTTGTAACTCAAACCTTCCATACCCAGCAACATCCTGGTAAATCTCTTCTGAACCCTCTTCAGCTTGATAACTTTCTTCCGATAACTGAGTGACCAGAATTGGACACAGTATTCCAGAAGAGGCCCCACCAAGTCCTGTAGAACCTCAACATGACTTCCCAACTCCTATATTCAAAAGGACTGAGCAGTGAAGGCAAGTATGCCAAATGCCTTTTTAACCACTATCTACATATAATGCAAACTTCAAATAATTATCTCAGGTCCCTCTGTTCTACAACATCATCCAAGGCTCTACCATTAATTGTATAATCCCTACCCTTGTCTGTTGAACCAAAATATGATACCTCACATTTACTGACATTGAACTCCATCTACCATTTTTCAGTCCGTTGATCCATTTGATGGTGATCATTTTGTAATCTTAGAAAACCTTCAGTTTACAATGCCACCAATTTTCGTGTCGTCAACAAACTTACTAACCATGACTACTATGCTCTCATCCAAACCATTTATATAAATGATAAATAAAAAAACGACCCTGAACCAATCCCTGTGGAACACATATTCTGACCTAACTCCTTTATGTTGCTCATTCAGCTTGTAGGTTTGTTCTCAGACATTTTGTCACCATGCTAGGTAACACCATCAGTGAGCCTCCATTGAAGCACTGGTATTCTGCCCTGCTTTTTATGTGTCTCTTTGGTCTTTTAAGGTGGGTGGCATCCTTTCCAGTTCTTTTTCTGAGATCTTGGTAAATGGGGTCCAAATCGATGTGTTTATTGATGGAGTTCTGGTTTGGTAGCAAGTCGGTGCTCATGCATCTTGGTGGCTAGTTTTCTGCCTGTCTGTCTGATGCAGTGTTTGTTGCAGCCCTTGCAGGGTATTTTGTATACGATATTCGATTTGCTGGTTGTTGGTACAGGATCCTTTAGGTTCCTCAGTAGCTGTTTCAGTTTGTTGATAGATTTGTGGGCTACCGTGATGCCAAGAGGTCAGAGTACTCTGGTAATCATGCCTGAAAATATACGATAGTGTGGCTAGAGTCTCTGGGTGCATGGTGTCTTCCTGGTTGGGTTTGTTGTTTTAAAACAAAGGCCTGGCATTCAAACTGGAAATCCATCTATAAACATATCGATTTGGATCCCATTTGCCAACCTCTGAGAAAGCCACCTTAACAGACCAAGAAAGCCGGACATATCACCAGCACTTCAACAGAGGTTCACTGATAATGTTAACTAGCATGGTGATGAAACGTCAGTGAACAAACCTACCAGCTCAGTGAGCAAACTTACAACCTGGACCTCAACCTGAGTTGGAGTGATATGGGCCGGGTGCTGGCAGGTGGGACTAGATTGGGTTGGGATATCTGGTCAGCGTGGACCGAATGGTCTGTTTCCATGCTGTATATCTCTATGACTCTATAACTCCTTTATCAGGGAAAAACTGCTTTATATCTTCTTTGCTATAAATTCTGTATCTTATGATCCTGCTCCACAGCTACCTATGGAAGAAGCAGTGCTCTGAAAGCTAGTACTTCCAAATAAACCTGTTGGACTATAACCTGGCATTGTGAGATTTTTAACTTTGTCCACCCAAGTCCAACACCAGCACCTCATCATATATCTACCTTTAACAAGGACTTTGAGTCATAGAGATGTACAGCACGGAAACAGACCCTTCTGTCCAAGTTGTCTATGCCGACCAGATATCTCAACTGCCAGCACCCGGCCCATATCCCTCCAAACCCTTCCTATTCATGTACTCAGCCAGATGCCTTTTAAATGTTGTAATTGTACCAGCCTCCACCACTTCCTCTGGCAGCTCATTCCAACACATACCACCCTCTGCGTGAAAAAGTTGGCCCTTAGATCTTTTATATCTTTGCCCTCACCCTAAATCTATGCCCTCTAGTTCTACATTCCCCCACCCCAGGGAAAAGACTTTGTCTATTTACCCTATCCATGCCCCTCAATTTTATAAACGTGAGGTCACCTCAGCCTCCAACACTCCAGGGAAAACAGCTCCAGCCTATTCAACCTCTCCCTATAGCTCAAATCCTCCAAAGCTGGCAACATCCCCGTAAATCTTTTCTGAATCCTTTTAAGTTTCACAACATCTTTCCGATAGGAAGACCAGCATTGCACAATATTCTATCAGTGGCGTAGCCAATGTACTGTACAGCCACAACAGGACCTCCCAACTCCTGTACTCAATACTCTGAATAATAAATGAAAGCATACCAAACGTCGTCTTCACTATCCTATCTACCTGCGACTCCACTTTCAAGGAGCTCTGAACCTGCATTCCAAGGTCTCTTTGTTCAGCAACACTCCCTAGGACCTTACCATTAAGTGTATAAGTCCTGCTAAGACTTCCTTTCCCAAAATGCAGCACCTCGCATTTATCTGAATTAAACTCCATCTGCCACTCCTCAGCCCAATGGCCCATCTGATCAAAATCCCGCTGTAATCTGAGGTATCCTTCTTCGCTGTCCACTACACCTCCAATTTTGGTGTCATCTGCAAACTTACTAACTATACCTCTTATGCTCACATCCAAATCATTTATATAAATAACGCAAAGTAGTGGATCCTTTTGGCACTCCACTGATCACAGGCCTCCAGTCTGAAAAACAACCCTCTACCATCCTCTTCTGGTTCTTCTACCTTTGAGCCAGTCTGTATCCAAATGGCTAGTTCTCCCTGTATTCCATAAGATCTAACCTTGACTTATGCAAACCAAACTCAGATGCTTTACAAGCTATGGGTTTTACCTTAAGTAAAATAAAAGTGATCCTTCTAAACTGAAAGCAAGCTATGTTCTTCCATGTTTACTGTCTGCTCTTAAAACTCTCCCAATGCAAACAAATTCTTATTATTAGCCCAGGGAATTGGAGTCTCATACTGGTTTAAAATGCAGCTTCAGTCATACTGACAAGCACTAAACCTCCTCATACACAAAGACCAAAACCCACACATAACCACTTCAAGATCTAAAGTTTAAAATTAGTGATATTAACATAGATATTATAGATGCCTCTTTGAGGCATTTTTATGACCTAAATATTATCTCAACATTATTTCTATGTTTCATTAATTGTAAACTATTGACATTAAACATACAGGTTACACACCAATCACATTTTACACAGCAATGTGCCCTTCATGTTAGATATTGGTAAAACATCCATGATAACATCTTTTCCAGATACATGAATGATTATAACACCATTTGAGAATTAAAATAAAATCATTAAGTTTTTGTCCCAAAATAT
Source organism: Chiloscyllium punctatum (assembly GCF_047496795.1). Lineage (NCBI taxonomy): Eukaryota > Metazoa > Chordata > Chondrichthyes > Orectolobiformes > Hemiscylliidae > Chiloscyllium > Chiloscyllium punctatum. The sequence continues at coordinate 18,560,667 of NC_092743.1, forward strand.
TTCCAAGCAAGTCAACGTCTGCAAAATTAACAGTTTCTTCTACATTGTTAATATATATTTCAAAATGATATAAAGCCAATACAAGATTCAATGTAGTCTCCTCAGTTGTTGAATATTTTTGCTGGCATGTGGTCAGCATCTTTGAAAAGTAATTGACAAGCCAGTCAATCCCCATCTTATCATCTTGTAGCAAAATGACCTCCACACAGATGTTGCTGGCATTGACAGCTAATTTAAATGGCTTCCCATAATTCAGTGCTAAAAATTAGTGTGGCTGTCAGCACACTTAAGTTTTAAAAGGCATTCAAATTTTCTGCTTTTATTCAAGAAATGAATTAAATATACAGTTACAGTTCTTAATTTCATGACAAACTGGTGATAAAATCCATTATGCCCACATGATGCAAAATTTCATGTTAAGCCCATACTTTCACCTCTCCAGGTACAAGTTGGACTTTTCCCAGGAGATGGTTCAAATAAGTCACTTTTGCCTTGGAAAATACACTTTTAGTCAAATTTATAATCATGTCTTTTAAGTGAACAAACAGTTCGGCCAAGTGGTGTAAGTGCTCTTCCCAGGTTTGATGAAAGACAATCAAATTAAATCCCTAATTAGAATCAGAATGATCAATTTAAGTTTTGCTTTGACTAATCTGATGATTAAATTCCTTATCTCTTTGGATTTAGAGTTCTAAAATTTTATCTTGTTCCATTTTTCTACTGCCCTCCTTTCCAGCTTCCTGGTGTTTCTTCAACCCCTCCCCATTTTCTTTTTAAAATTTTCTTAACTCTATGCCCTTTCCATTCCCTCTTTCTCCTCACTTTCCATCTTCCTTTGCTTTCATTTTCCACAATTCCCACTATGCTGTTTTGCTTCTAACAGAAGCTTTTTCATTTCTAATTTGCTCAGGTTCAGTCCTCAATATCCTTCCTGCTAGCTGATTGTCCATACGTTACAGTCAGCAACACAATCACACCCTTCTTATTCCTTCGCACTAAAATTAATGCTGACCTTGAACCCTCAGAAAAAGTCCTTTGCCTCCAGACTGTAATGCTCTCCCTAACTAAAAACACCACCACTCCTTTTCTTTTCTGAACACTTTGTACGAAGAAATATTTAACACTTTTTAAAGTCAGGTTTTTGTTATTGCCATATCATAATTCCAGAAGGCAATTACTGTCTGTAACATCCCAATGTTAATAACTACTGTGCATTCATATATGCATAATGCAATCCTGATTCAGAGATTTAACACTGTCTCTTCACTTGCCCATTCAAGTAATAATTATCAACAACTTTTGAGAATTTAGTGCAGACTTTGAATAAATCCAAAAGCCATCATCTCACAAAAGCTACTGATCTCTACTTCTTAAAAGAAAGTAGTTTCAATTCAGAATGAATTTTTTTGTGGTTTACTGTCATATTTTGTTTTATAATGCTTTGATTTATAAGGGTCCTTATAACGCAGATTCTGGATTAGTGGTGCTGGAAGAGCACAGCAGTTCAGGCAGCATCCAAGGAGCAGCGAAATCGACGTTTCGGGCAAAAGCCCTTCATCAGGAATGACGCAGAGCCTTGGGAATCTTTTTCAGCATGTAAAGGTGCTATAATTAAAAAAAAAGGTTGTTTGCTTATTATCGAGATACTTTTAATCTCAGGTTAAGCGTTCATTTATGGGACTCCTAAAACTATTAGTCACATCCATACTTCTTTCCTTTTTAAAAAAAAATCCCCTGTAGTCAAAATATAATTGTAGTGATTGGACCAAGGCCAGATGGATCCCAATGACTACGTGATCACTGATTGGGGCTGTTAACCTGGTCCAAGCAGGGAGCCCTGGCTGACAGATAAATAGGAGGAGACTCTCTGAATCTCCTGCAAGGGACTGGATCTGAGCTGGCTTGTCAGAACCCATGTTACATGCACATGTAAATAAAGGGTGACCTGGTGATGGGTTACTGGCATCTCTGCAATTATTCCAATAATGTTTACACTTGTTGGTACACAGTCATACAATAAATTTTGTTATATCAGTTTTTAATGTAAAACAGACTATAAAGACTCTTCATGTGAAAGAGAATGTCTGAGTAAGTAACAAGAAAATAGAAAAGGAACTTCACTTACGGCGATGAGGAGTGGTTAAAAAGTAATTTTGAAAGTGATGCATAAAGGCAGAGCAATGTGGCTTTAGGAAACCATTGCAAGATTGGGCTCAGTGATTAAATGACAGTCTCTCAAGGTGACACAGAGGGAACAGAAGAATAAGCAACAATTCATGACAGAGGGGAGGAAGATGAATACAGATTATTCAGATTGTGGACAGAGTAACTGCAAACAAGACCAAAGGTCTTGGCTTTCTTCAAAACTAAAGAAAAATTAAAATAATTTTTACTTCTAGACAACATAAGATTAAGCTATTCATTTTTAATAGCGAGAAACTCTTAGGATCATTAGCAAATGTATTGGTTAGGAAAAATGAAGAACTGCGAACATCGCAAGAGCAGATAAAGGTGGATAATCAGGAATGTTACATAGGTGGCATTGGATGAATAGGTTAAAATAGCTTAAAGAGATGCCTCATATGCACAAAATTACAAAATAATTTACCCCCCTTTTCAAAATTATATGAAGAGAGAGAAAGGTGATATACTTGCTGGTTGTCAACATTTCTGTGGGATAGGCTTGCAACTGCTGCTGGATAAACATTTTTTGCAGAACCTGGTGAATCCATTATTCTTTCGTACTAAAGAACGAATAACCAACTATACGATCAATATACACTAACCATATTTTATGCATTTCATTGAACTGCAACTTCATGAGGTCAAGGCCACTGCTAATTAAACAAATAGAACTGTGAAGGATATATTTGTTGCTCATATTTAAGTGCTCAGTACAATAATCTGTCTTTTTAATTGTGCAAATGTTAAACCAAGTGGAAGTAACTAGTGGAATCGAAAATAAAAGGCAATAAATGCAATTAGGTTGCAAATACTTTTGAGCACAGCCAGTCTATTGCGTCTAGTGACTAAACGCCAAGATTCCTTTGTTCTCAACGTTTGAGCCGGCAGATGTAGGAATATTTTACGTTTATCACTTGCTTACATCCTGTTTAAACTGTTTATTATTTAATTTTTATTAAACTTAACACTGACATGAATTTTTCAGTTGGTAGCAAACAAACAACACTTGCCATTCATTCCGGTTGCAGCTGCCTAGGCTTTTACATTGGTACACAAAAGCCTACTAAAGACAATTACAGAATTATTTCAGTGTGGCAACCTCTATAGAGGATCGGACATAAGAGGGCAAGCAAAATCTTGTCGCTTCAATCTAATTGAAACCCTTACAGTGACATGCAGAGTCAAAACCAGGACATGCAAGTTAAATAGTGAATTCACTGCAAAGATCACTCACAATATGAAAAGAACAAGGATGAGGTTCAGAAGATAGAAGAAAAAAAATTCTTATATTCCTGATGAAGCTGGAAAAGTAAATTTTGAGTGCCAGAAAAGCTTATGGCAGTACTGAAGATTTTACATGCGAATGGACACATCGTATATTTTACTGGTGTAACTCATGGATACCTAGTGGGAAATTATTAGAACTTCATGCCCGGTCTTCTATTTTGATACTGTCCCCTTTGAGGTACAGGTGCAGTGAGGTAGGGAGGCAGGACAAGTTAGAGATTTCTGCGTTTAATTATACATGAGTGGATGTTGGAAGGTATAGTCTAAATGACATTGAGCACCAAATCTGAGTGAACAAATCCTTGCTAGAGTACAGTTCCCCACATACTAATGCTTCTTGGGCTTCTCCACATTACTACTTCTACCATTCTCATTCATCGCTTCTGCACGCTACTGAAAACCTTGAAGTTAAAAATCACACAACACCAGGTTATAGTGCCAACAGGTTTAATTGGAAGCACACTAGCTTTTGGAGCGTCGCTCCTTCAACAGGTGGTAGTGGAGGGCTCAATCCTAACACACAGAATTTATAGCAAAAAATTTACAGTGTGATGTTTAGATGGAGTTTAGATTCCCTACAGTGTGGAAACAGGCCCTTCGGCCCAACAAGTCTACACCGACCCTCATACATCATCACCAAAGACATGGCCCAGAGGAAAGCAAATTTTGCTCCCCACATCACAAGACCTGATGGTCTTAGAGTTGTGCAGAGGGGACAATAGCTTTTGCTGTCACGGGAGACCACACCACCAGGCTAAGCCTGCCTGGCCCCAAATTGTAGCCCATGTTAGTGCTGCATTCCAGGAGAAGCAGGACACCAAGTAGTACAGGGACTAGGTCAATGATCTTCTGCACTTTGCAAAGGTAAGTACCACCACTTTTTTTCTGCTGCCTCACACTTACTAGGCCACCACGTAACTGAAATTATACATTGAAAAACTGATTGTCTGCTAAGCCTTTCATCTGTTAGAATACCGCGATAGTTTCACTTCTTTCATGTGTAAATCACAAAACCTTTTTTTAAAAAAGGTTGCATTCTCGGGCTAGCTGTTAACAATGGTGGTAACTAGACAATATGTTGAAGGTATTGGCCCCCTGTGTTTTCTGTCTATGCCATGATGTATAGATTGATTCTAATCTAAAAAGTGAGATAACGGAGTTCTACATGAATGCATGCAGTTTTTGAGCAAAGCACAACGTAACCCTGAAAGTACAAATTCACCCCACACTCTCACACGCACCCCCTCACAGACTTAAGAAACAGCACTCACTACACACACACACACTTTCTCACACTCTCAACCCCCAACTCAGACACACACAGACAAAGATCCACACGCACACATATATTTTGTGGGGTGAATTTGTACTTGTAGGGTTACATTGTACTTTTCTCAAAAACTGCATGAATTCATGTAAAACTCTGTTATCTCACTTTTTAGATTAGAATCAATCTAAACATCATGGCATAGACAGAGAACACAGGGGGCCAATACCTTCAACATATTGTCTAGCTATCACCATTGTTAACAGCTAACCCGAGAATGCAACTTTTCAAAAAAAGGCTTTGTGATTTACACATGAAAGAAGTGAAACTATCATGGTATTCTAACAGATGAAAGGCTTAACAGACAATCAATTTTTCAATGTATAATTTCAGTTACATCACACTGTAAATTTTTGCTATAAATTCTGTGCGTTAGGATTGAGCCCTCCACTACCACCTGATGAAGGAGCGACGCTCCGAAAGCTGGTGTGCTTCCAATTAAACCTGTTTGACTATAACCTGGTGTTGTATGATTGTTCAAAACAGTAATGGGTACAGGCCCAACTTGCTCAATCTTTCCATTAATTCCAGGGAACAGTTGACTGAACCTTCTCTGAACTGCTTCTGTTGCAATTATATCCTCTCTTAAATAAGGAAGACCAAAAAGTCCACAGCACTCAAACATACAAAATAGGAGTTCTTTTTGTCTGCCATTCATGATGATCATTGTATTAAAGTTTTTCTAAATGTCCTATTATATCCTTAGTAATAGATTCCAACATTTTCCCCATGACAAATGTTAGGTTAACTGGTCTACAGTTTACTGTTTTCTACACAAAAAAAAATGGGGGTGGAGAAAAGAGAAGTGCTAAATTAGTAATTTTCCAATCCATTAGAATCCTTCCAAAATTTAGGGGATTTATTATTCCCAATTATTTTATTTACACACACATATATAAAATATATATTATACTGCTTATTCCTTCCAGATCCTTTTATCACAAGTGTGCTATACCCAACTTCACTGAAATAATGTTCTTTACTGAAGAAGCTAAAAATTTTTCATATTATACTCCATCTGTCAAATCTTGGTCCACTCATTAAACTCCTGTTCCTTTGCTTCCCATCACCATCTTCCTATCCTACCTATCTTGGCATCATTGGCAAAGCTAGCTGTCATACTTTTAATCCCTTTATCCAAGTCTTGAGGTCGACTGAAAAGTTACTGACACCCCAGCACTGATTCCTGCAGCACTCTACTAATAACCACCTGTCAACATGAAATGAACCAGTTCTCCAGACTCACTTCTAACTGGCTTCCTACCAGTTAGTAATCACCTTTATATATATATGCTGGAATATTACTCCCTTCATCCGTGAAGAGAACTTTGATGTTGCATCTTGTCGAATACACGCTGGATTAAAAATCGGTGCCCTCACATTTATATTGTGGTCATAGAATGACCAAAGTGGGGGAGATGAGGACCTAAAATCTGGATTTAAGCTATTGTCAGGAGCAACAAATATATATAAGCTTTTATTAATAACATAATGGATTTTTAAATATAAAATAACCAAACAAAATGGTTTCAGGATTAATACTGTGCTAAAATGGTTGAAGGCTGCATACCTGCTTTGCTGAGCTGGCTGAATGAAAAGAAAGCAGACAATGAAGTCTTCATAAAATTAATCATAAGACATTAACTGACCACTCTGACTAACATTGAACTTGCAAGCATGAGACATAACATGAGAGATACTGTTATCCAGGAAATATCACTGCTGGCCATTATGTCACATTTGATTGGTTTCTCTTTGTAATTAAGATTGTACTCTATCTTAGAAACACATAAAAATGGCTTATTGTTCAAATTCAATTGCGCAATTTCTCAACAGAACACAAACTTTTAACCTCTGTATTGCTGGACAAACCTGCGCCAGGTTGCCTTGTTTTGTTAAACTGGTAACCTTGCTTTAAACAGACCATACTCCTAGTGATTCTTTTGGCCAATCGCGAAACCGATGGGTCCCTCCTGGGGATCAAGATCTTCATATTATATTAGTAAATTTCCAATCCAGAATTTAGGGGGTTTAGGAAGACAATAATGTATTCTATCAGCTTTGCAGACTTGAGGATACAAACCTTCCAGCCCAAGAGATTTGCCATGCTATCGATCTAATAATTTTCCTACTGCCTTTAAGTTTCTCACTTTTACCTGTTGAGTTTCAAGCATTCTGTGGACTTTTTTCTTTCAGTTCTTCTACGTGATTCTTCTACATGAAGACAAAAAAAACTTTATAATGCTTACATTTTCTTGTTTCCCATTATTAATTTCCTGATCTCTCATGCTCGCTCTCTCTCGCCTTTTTAAAAAAAAACCCATGCACGAAATCTTACTCTTTTATATTTCTGTCTTTTATGCATTTCCTAAAAATTCCTTCTTAAAGTATTCTTCACTGGGTTTTTACAAACTATCCAATCTCTTAACCTACCAAAAATCGTCACAGTACTGTTTGCTTTTCATTTCAGTTTGGTATGGATAGGGCATCCTTTTCATAAGGCTTTCTTCCTTAAAGTACACAGGAAACTGCATATTACAGACATATCCAAGAGGCATTTGCTTATGATTTGACAATAGCTCTTGTTATAGGATTTCTCAAAAAAAAAAAGCACCTGCTCCACAATTCCCCTTCTGATTTCCCCATTCTTTTCCAACTATCTTTCGCTGTATGCCTGTTACACATCACGTTTGGTTTTGCCTTTAATTCGTCATCATTGTCCAATCTTTCCCACTGGATTTTCTTTGTTTTTTTTTAAAACAGCTTTCTTTTTTAACCATAAATTACTTATGCAAAACTAGTTTGGAAAGACATCAAGGCATACAAAGTGCAACAATTCAGGTACCCATGCAGACCCTTCGGTCCAGCCAGTCCATGCCAACCAGATATCTCAACCCAATCTAGTCCCTCCTGCCAGCACCCGGCCCATATCCCTCCAAACTCTTCTATTCACATACCCAGCCGAATGCTTTTTAAATGTTGCAATTGTTCCAGCCACCACCACTTCCTCTGGCAGCTCATTCCACACGCATACTACTCTCTGCGTGAAAAAGTTGCCCCTTAGGTCTCTTTTATATCTTTCCCCTCTCACCCTAAAACTATGCCCTCTAGTTCTAGACTCCGTCACCCGAGGGAAAATACTTTGTCTATTTACCCTATTTATGCCAGCCATAGTTTTGTAAACCTCTAAGGTTACCCCTCAGCCTCCGACACTCCAGAGAAAATAGCCCCAGCCTGTTCAGCCTCTCCCTATAGCTCAAATACTCCAACCCTGGCAACATCCTTTTAAATCTTTTCTGAACCCTTTCAAGTTTCACAACATCTTTCCGATAGGAAGGAGACCAGAATTGCACGCAGTACTCCAACAGTAGCCTAACCAATGTCCTGTACAGCTGCAATATGACCTCCCAACTCCTGTATTTAATACTCTGACTGATAAAGGAAAACATACCAAACACCTTCTTCACTATCCTATCTACCTGCGACTCCACTTTCAAGGAGCTATGAACCTGCACTCCAAGATCTCTTTGTTCAGCAACACTCCCTAGGACCTTACCATTAAGAATACAAGTCCTGCTAAAATTTGCTTTCCCAAAATGCAGCACCTCACATTTATCAGAATTAAACTTCATCTGCCACTCAGCCCATTGGTCCATCTGATCAAGATCCTGTTGTAATTGGAGGTAACCTTCTTTGCTGTCCACTACACCTCCAATTTTGGTGTCATCTGCAAACTTACTAACTGTACCTCTTATGCTCACATCCAAATCATTTATGTAAATGACAAAAAGTACAGGTCCCAGCACTGATCCTTCTGGCACTCCACAGGTCACAGGCCTCCAGTCTGGCAAACAGCCCACCACCACCACCCTCTTCTGGCTCTTCTACCTTTGAGCCAGTTCTGTATCCAAATGGCTAGTTCTCCCTGTATTCCGTGAGATCTAATCTTGCTAACTAGTCTCCCATGGGGAACTATGTTGAACACCTTACTGAAGTCTATATAGATCATATCTACCGCTCTGCCCTCAATCCTCTTTGTTACTACTTCAAAAAAAAACTCAATCAAGTTTGTGAGACATGATTTCCCACGCACTAGGCCAAGTTGTCTATCCCTAATCAGTTCTTGACTTTCCAAATACATGTACATCCTGTCCCTCAAGATTCCCTGCAACAACTTGCCCACCACTAAGGTCAGGCTCACTGGTCTATAGTTGCCTGGCTTGTCCTTAACATGCTTCTTAAACAGTGGCACCACGTTAGCCAACCTCCAGTCTTCTAGCACCTCACCTGCAACTATCGATGATACAAATATATTAGCAAGAGGCCCAGCAATCACTTCCTAGCTTCCCAGAGAATTCTCGGGTACACCTGATCAGGTCCTGGGGATCTATCCACCTTTATGCATTTCAAAACATCCAGCACTTTGTCCTCTCTAATATGGACATTTTTCAATGTCACCATCTATTTCCGTACATTCTATATCTTCCATATCCTTTTGCACAGTAAATACTGATGCAAAATACTCGTTCAGTATCTCCCCCATTTTCTGCGGCTCCACACAAATGCTGCCTTGCTGATCTTTGAGGGGTCCTATTCTCTCCCTAGTTACCCCTTTGTCCTTAATCTATTTGTTAAAAACCCTTTGGATTCTCCATAATTCTATTTGCCAACGCTATCTCATGTCCCCTTTATGCTCTCCTGATTTCCCTCTTAAAAGTATACTCCTACTTCCTTTATACTCTATGGATTCACTTGATCTATTATGTCTATACCAGACATATGCTTCCTTCTTTGTCGTGACCAAACCCTCAATTTCTTTAGTCATCCAGCATTCCCCATGCATACCAGCCTTTCCTTTGACACTAACAGGAATATACTTTCTCTGGATTCTCATTATTTCACTTCTGAAGGCTTACCATTTTCTCTTTATCTGCGAACATCTGACCCCAATCAGCTTTTGAAAATTCTTGCCTAATACCGTCAAAATTGGCCTTTCTCCAATTTAGAACTTCAACTTTTAGATCTGGTCTATCCTTTTCCATCACTATTTTAAATCTAATAGAATTATGGTCATTGGCCCCAAAGTGATCCCTCACTGACACCTTAGTCAAAAAAAAATCACGGTCCTCCAGAACCTTCCTCTCCTCTTCGACTTCATCCACTTCCCCAAACTCTTGTATTCATCATTTTTCCTGACCTTCTGCTCCCTGATGTTGAACGTTCTATACTCAAAGTTCTCAGTGTTATCCCCTTGCGTCTATCTCTTTGCACTATTTCAAAGCTGTGGCTTAAAGAGGCTATTTTGCTCTGTTTTCTTTTTAAAAAGAAGAGGTTTTAAGGTGATGTGCCTAGTTGGTTAGTGAGGACTCAAAGTCAACAGCTTGGGAGGCTTTTAGGGCTTTTTTAAAAAAAGGTTGGAACAATAGAAGCTCCCTCCAACCAGCATTTTTACTTTGTTTTAATTTTAAGCTTAAAGTAGGTTGGAGTCTCAACAGAGCAGAGACTGCTGCAGTTGGGGGCTCAGGTACATAATTCTTTGAAGTTTGCATTACATATAGATAGACAAGAGTGCCAAATGCCATTCTATTACTTGACTCTTTGAAGGTTTTATAGGACATTGGTGAGGCCTCTTCTGGAATATATTGTCTAGTTCTGGTCAGCCACTTATACAAAAGATATTTTTTAAGCTGGAAAGGGTTCAGAGAGATTTACCAGGATGTTGCCAGGTATGAAAGGCCTGAATTATAAAAGAAAGGCTGGATGGATTGGGACTTTTTTTTTACTCGAGCATAGGAGATTGAGAAGCAATTTTATAAAATAATGAGGGGTACAGAAAGAGTTAATGGTGGTTGTCTTTTGCCTTGGATGGAAAATTTTAACACTGCGGGCATATTTTTAAGGTGAGAGGGGAGAGATTTAAAAAAAGAAATGGGAGAATTTTTTTTGATAACACACAGGGTGATTTGTATGAGGAATGAACGTCCAGAGGAAGTGGTGGATGTGGCTACAATTACAACATGACGTTTGGATAAGTAATGAATAGGAAAGGTTTGCAGGAATCTGTGCCAGGAGCAGGAAAAGTGGGACTAGTTTAGTTTGTGGTTATGGTTGGCATGGACTGGTTGGACCGAAGGGTCTGTTTCCATACTGTAACTATGTTACTTTACTACTACAATCAATTCTACCATTTTTAAATTGAAGGCACACAGGAACACAGAAATATTAAGAACACAGGGAATCTGAGCAACAGGCCGTACAGTGCTCTGGGTTAACTCAGTCATACCTTAAGATCATGGTTGGATCACTATCTCAACTTAAGATAAGTCTTGACTGGAACCAGATGAAACTTGGAACATTCTGCTTCAGAAGGTGTTTGAGATGGGGGTTATTGAATCTTTTTAATATGGCAGTAGATAGATTTATTTGTCTAACAAGAATCTAAGGTTCGCAGAAATAAGTGAGAATGTGGATTGAATTCAGAACACAAGATGAAGAACCACGATCTTATCAAATGATGAAACAGACTTGAAGAATGGCCATCTTTTGTTCCCAAATTGTATGTTCGTACTGTTGGTTCTGATATAACGCAATAGTTCTGTTCTCATGCAATCTCGCGTTATAAGAAAATCGCACAATAGTCGTCCCATTTAAACTAATGGGGCCTGAATCACGTTATAGCCAAATGAGCCAATACAGGTAAAAGTTTGCGTTCTACAAATATCAGTCTTAATTCTTCAATCGTGTTAAGCCAATTCGCATTATAGCCGAACCAACTGAGCATATGCGTGAAATACAGCGGCTTGAAAGTAATCAGTTTCAGAGTCTAATTTTGAACTATGGAAGTTAGGGTAAGTTTACTCTGTAGATTGGGAAATACATAAATTTGAAAGCAAACAAGTAAATATTTGAAGATGCTGTGAAACTTGAAAGGGTTAGAAAAGATTTACAAGAACGTTACCAGGATTGGAGGATTTGAGCTATACGGAAAGGTCGAATAGGCTGGGGCTGTTTTCTCTGGAGTGTTGGAGGCTGAGGGATGACCTTATAGAGGTTTATAAAGGTCATGAGGGGCATGGATAGGATAAATAGAGGGCATAGGTTTAGGGTGAGGGGGCAAAGATGTAAAAGAGATCGAAGGGGCAACTTTTTCACAGAGGGTGGTACGTGTATGGTAGGAGACGGCAGAGGAAGTGTTGGAGGCTAGTACAAATGCAACATTTAAAAAGGCATCCGGATAGCTATAGGAAAAGGAAGGGTTTGGAGGGATATGGGCCGGGTGCTAGCAGGTGTGACTAGATTGGGTTAGGATATCTGGTTGGCATGGATGAGTTGGACTGAAGGGTCTGTTTCCCCATGCCGTACATCTCTTAGACTGTGTACCAGATGATCCAGAATAGATATACAGTTGGTTCTGCTTTAAGGCAGTAATTGTGCTCTCATGTGACTTTGTGTTATAGAAAATCATGCAAAAGAAATAATGGGGCCTACGGCAAAAATAGCGTTCCGACGAACCACCAAAAATATCAGTAAAAATCAAAACAAAAATAGTAGCTAGCCCAACACAAATGATAGTACAGTCTCTTAAAACCATACATGAAGTAATATAATAAATTGAATACTTAAAGGGATTTCTGAGTCTGCTGTATTAAGACAGGGGCTGAGGGTCATCATCAGCATCACCGTTACTTTCAGGTGTAGTTGGGGTGCAGGGTTACGACAAAAGAAAATATTTAGTCCAGAAGTGGATGGTGGTGGTGGTTCGTTGTCCTCAGACCGTTTCTTAGGGTTTAGCTTAAAAAATGCATCTCATTTTTGCTGCTTTGCCATCTTTCAAGAAGCTATTCACAGGGTGCCAGATAAGACTTTATGCCACAAACTGCTATCCTGCTGCAATTTGCATTGTCGTCATTACCTTCTAAGAGCTGCAACTGCTTGTCAACCTCCCTCAGAATAGAAGACAAAAGCGAAGAGGAAAGTTCTAGTGGTGCTGCATCCTTTACTTCTTTATCTCAAGCTTCAATTTCCCCCCGCAGCAACAAGCTGTTACAGATCAGTCTCCACTCATTCAAATTCAATTTGCTTTGCAAGAGCGACACAATGTTCTTTGATTGCCGGAAGCCCCTCTGATAGTTCAACACCGTTAAAATCATGAAGAAAATCTGGGGGAATCTTCTGCCAAACTGCATGCAAGCAGTCCCTACTGACATCACCCTAGATCTCCACAATGATATCAATAGCATTCTTAACGTTAAGGGTCTTCCGAAACTGAAGAACACTGCCTCATTATCCCGCTCAGTAGCTGCAATCAGCTTCCTGTTATTGCATCCTTGTCCATGAGCTGAATGAGTAAGATCATGTTTGGAGACCGAACTAGCACTTTGATGTTTTCAGAAAGCTCACGAATGTTGAGAGGATGGCTTGGTGCATTGTCCAGAAAGACGAGAATCTTGAAATCCAAATATTATCTCCTGCAATAATTTCTAAAAACAGCCTCAAAAACATCAAGTATACGGTCAGAAAGAAATTGCCCCTCAGTCAACCTCCTTAGCTTGACCTGAAATAGACACCTAGAATGTACTTACAGTAACCATATAATAGCCAACAGGAGTTTTTTAAATAAAATCATTCCCCAATTCACCAATTGCATTACAGCAAAATTGCATTGATGAAACAAACATTATAGGACATCTATCTGTACATCGATCCAAGATAGAAACACTCAATACAAACAGCAAATCAACTGTCACTAACAAAGTTAAAGACTACATTAAAATCAAAGCAAGTGGTTTATTAGGATGTTAAAAAGAAAGCTGAAAATGTGTTGCTGGAAAAGCGCAGGTCAGGCAGCATCCAAGGAACAGGAGAATCGACGTTTTGGGCATAAGCCCTTCTTCAGGAATGAGGAAAGTGTGTCCAGCAGGCTAAGATAAAAGGTAGGGAGGAGGGACTTGGGGGCAGGGCGTTGGAAATGCGATAGGTGGAAGGAGGTCAAGGTGAGGGTGATAGGCTGGAGTGGGGTGGGGGCGGAGGGGTCAGGAAGAAGATTGCAGGTTAGGAAGACTGTGCTGAGTTCGAGGGATTTGACTGAGACAAGGTGGGAGAGGGGAAATGAGGAAACTGGAGAAATCTGAGTTCATCCTTTGTGGTTGGAGGGTTCCTAGGCAGAAGATGAGGCGCTCTTCCTCCAACCGTCATGTTGCTATGGTCTTCTCCAGTTTCTTAAATGGCAAGATATTGGGAAGTATTGATGTTCAAAGAAATCTAGGTATTGGATGTAGGTTTGCTCACTGAGCTGAAAGGTTCATTTCCAGACATTTCGTAACCAATGCTGAAAATTTCTGCTTTCTATTTATATGCTTGGTTTTTTTTGGGTTGGTGACATCATCTCCTGTGGTGACGTTATTCCCTGTGAAGTCACTTCCTGTTCCTTTTCTCAGGGGGTGGTAGATGGGGTCTAACTCAATGTGTTCATTGATAAGTGGTCCGGTTGGAATGCCATGCTTCTAGGAATTCTCGTGTGTGTGGATGTGTTGTCCCAGTCAAAGTCCTTCCTCAACCGTATGTGAGGATACTAGTGAGAGAGGGTCATGTCTTTTTGTGACTAGTTGATGTTCATGTATCATGTATTAGACTCCGTCTTTCACCCCCTGAGAAAAGGAACAGGAAGTGACTTCACCAGAGGAAAAAAACACCACAGGAAATGACATCACCAACTTCGCATGAGGCCGACTGAAGATGTTACCTAGTAAGGTAACGATATGTCTGGTAACAAACCGTCCAGTTCAGCAAGCAAAACCTCAATCTCAGCTATAAACCTTCTCAAAACTTGCTAAAATCTAGGTATCCTTGGTAATAAGTCATCGAAACTTAGCATGAAGTTGCATAATCAATAAGAAAAGTCAAATGGTATGTTAGCCTTCATTGCAAGGTATTTGATTACAGAAATAAAGATGTCTTTCTGCAATTGTATAGAGCCTTAGTGAGATCATATCTGGAGTATAGTGCACAGTTGGTCTCCTTAGCAAAAGGATCAGAGGAATGCAATCACCAGATTAAAACCCAGAGATGGCAGGACTTTCTGATCAGGAGAGATTGAGAGGCTGTACTCTCCAATGTTTTTAAGAATGAGGTGATCTCATGAAAAATTATAAAATTTGTTACAGGGCATGAGGGGTGGGATAGATGGAATGTTTCCCAAGGCTGGTGAGTCTAGGCTCAGAATATTCTCAGAATAATGAAGTAGGCTATTAAGACAGCGATGAGGAGGAATTTTTATATGCAGAAAGTGGTGAATTCGCAACCCTAGGGGAAGTTCAATCATGGAGAATCTCGAGACAGAAATGAAGAGATTTCTTGAGACTAATGGCATCAAGGGACAGCATGCTCAGTGGACTGAATGGCCTATTCCTGTTCCTGTGCTCCAAGCGCAAGATCGGGGCTAGGAAAGAAATGGCACTTGTAGGATGAAAACAGTTGGGAAAATAAATTGAGAATATTGCTTGGATTTTATACTTCTATGCTTAGTGTAACTGCCAAGATTTAATTTCCTTCCATTAAAATTAGGGAAAACCAGGGCTAGTGATTGCACATATCTGCCACTTTGCACACATAACACTTTCTTTTGCACAATTACTGAATGCATTTGTATCACAATTTAATAAGTGTAACTTATAAACAGTCAACATATTCACATAGGAGTCCAAAGTTAAGGAGAGTATTAAATTGAAAGAAAAAGCATTTGAGGTGGCAATAGTTAGTGATAGCCCCAAAGACTGGTACAAATGCAGAATCCAGCAGAGGAGGACTAAAATAATATAAAGAGAGAAAATATACAAGGGCAAACTTGTAAGGAATATGAAAACTGACAATAAGAGCTTTTTAAATATATAAGAAACAAAGAGAGAGGGGTCAAAGTGAACACAGACCCCTTAGATTATAGTTACGGGGAACAAGGAAATGGTTGCGGAGTTAAATAGATATTTCCATCAGTCTTTATGGTGGAAGATACTTTGAAGATTCCATTAACATGAAATAAAATGGGGAAAAATAAGTACCATCTCCAGTTTGTCTAATTCTTCTTCTCTAAGGAGGCTAAAGGCAAATAAATCCCTAGCCCTGATGACTTGCATCCTAGGATCCTAAGAGATAATTTCAAAGATAGCAGATACAGTGGTTGTAATTTTCCAAAGATTGTTGGGTTCTGGAGAAACACCAGAGGATCGGAAAATTGCCAATGTGACACACCTATTCAAAAAGGGGAGGAGGCAAAAAGCAGATAACTATAGGCTGATTTGCCTAACATCTATTGTTAGGAAAGCACTGGAGTTAATTAAGGAAGCATTGGCAGCATTATAATCTAATGAAGCAGATTCAACATTGTTTCATAAAAGGAAAATCATGTGATAAATTTGTTTGATTTCTCAACCACAGTGGATAGAGGGGAACTAATAGATGGGGTGTATTTGGACTTCCTGAAGGTGTTTGATATAGTAACTCACAAAAGATTAAGTCACAAGAGTTCATGATGTTGGAGGTGTTACATTGGCAGGGATAGGGAATGGGCAGGAAGCAGCAAGTGGAGAGAAGGAATTCTTTTCCAGGTTGACAACCTACAACTGGTAGTTGGACAGGGATCAGTGCTGGGACCATAACTGTTTAAAGTGCGTATTAATGATTTGGAAAAAAAATGAAGTCAATGCGTAATAGACAAATTTGCAGATTACATAAGTGAAAGGCAAGGTGTGAGGGGGGTAAAGTTTACACATAGATATTGACAAATTAAGTGGGCAAAACGTCAGCAAATGGAGTATAATGTGGGAAAAAGTGTGAAGTTCATTTGGAAGGGAGGACAAAAGGACAGAGTATTATTTAAATAGAGAAACATCAGAATGCTGTAAAATAAAAGGACTTGGGGGTAACTTGTACACAAAACAAGACAGTTAGCACTCAAGTGCAGCAGGCAGTTTGCGCTGTAGGGATTCTATAATTATGATTCTAGGAAGAGAAAGGCTAATGGAATGTTGGCCTTTATATTAAGAGGGTCGATGAATAATAGCAGGGAAGTTGTACTACAACTATAAAAAAGTTTTGATGAAACCATATCTGCAGTACTCAGAGCAGTTGTGCTCCCTTACGTGAGGAAAGATATTATTTCATTGTGGGTAGTTCAGAGAAGGTTCACTAGGGTGACCCCAGGTATGAAAAGACTATCTTATGAGCAAAGATTGAACAGGTTGGATATCTACTCACTGAAATTTAAAAAAGATTAACAGGTGAGGTCATTGAAACATAAAGGGTTTTGACAAGGTAAATGCTGAGAGGGTATTTCCCTCATGGGGAAAGAGAATACAGTCTCAGAATAAAAGGAACTTCAATTTAAAATTGAGATGAAGAGGAATTTCTTATCTTGAGGATTGTGTGTCTTTGGAACTCCTTGCCATAGAGAAATGTGGAGCAGAGTCCTTGTGTATATTTAAGGCTGAGATATATAGATCCTTATTAATAGGGAAGACAAGGGTTATAGGGAAGTGGAAGGAAATGATCGAGATATCAGTCATGATTGTATTGAATGGGACAGCAAGCTCAACAGTCCAAACCATGTACTCTATTTTTTCGTATCAACGCAAGATACTACTTCAACCACATCATGTTACTAAGGTACAGGCCTTCTATTTACAGGTCACACTCAAGTAATATTTGTTGCTTCAGGTTTTGACTGTAATATTAATGTGAAATTTTGAAGTGTGATTGAAAACATCAAGACTTGAATTTTCTGAGCCAGTTGTCGCTGCATGATTTCAAAGACAATTATGACTTAACCACACCTACGAAAACACCAGACTCCAGAGCACTTTGCCCTTTTGAATTCAAAGTAACTTGTACTTTTAGCCCAGAAAGCTAATCTCTGCAATTTTAGATTTGACCATAAATGCAAGTGGTTTTTGGGATATTTCTGACTGTGTACACTAACAAAATATTATACCTTAATCGAATCATTTTTATTTTAAACCAGTTTTGTTTAAAATGGGATATGGATAAGGATCACCTTTGTATTTGGGATAAGTACTGTAGTTATATGTTAGGACCTGTGAAGTAGTGGGATACAGTGCATAACGTGCTCTGCCAGCTTCAGTTGCAGCACAACTCCTAAGCGCAAGGAACAGAAACTAGCTACAGAAGCAGGTTAGAGGCTTAAAATTCTGTCGTGAGTCACGCATTTGCTGACTCTCCAAAGCCTATCTATAAGAGACAAATCACGTGTGATGGAATACTTTACACAAATGCATTTCCAACATAGTGACAAAATAGCAAGCTTGATTAGCATAGATGATTATTTTAAACATCTATTTCACCCACCAATGACAGACACAACAGTAAACAACAGTACGTACCATGCACACGATGCACTGTAGTAACTTGTCAAACATATAAAGCAGTACAGCACAGGAACAAGTCCTTCAGCCCAATGTGTTTGTGCTGGCCATGCCATTCTAAACTAATCCCATCTGCCTGTACATGGTTTGTATCACTGTACCCTCTGTCTGTTCGTGTATCTGTTAAAATGCTTCTTAAACGTTGCTATCATATCTGCATTTACTATCTTCCCTGGCAGCACATCTCAGGTACCTGTCACCCTCTGTGTAAAAAGTCTTACCTCGCACTTCTCCTAAAAACTTGCCTCCTCTCACCTTAAACCTATGCCTCTTACAATTTGACACTTCTATCCTGGGAAAAAAGACTCCACATCCATGCCTCTCAATTTTATATACCTTTATCATATTGCCCCTCAACCTATGATAGCACCATTCAAACCTGCAATCTCAATCACCAAGGAGGGCAAGGGAAGGAAATAGATGTAAACAGCATTAACTACGCGGTTCTCTCCAGCTAACACACTACCCCAAGTGGACTTATATCACCATTCCTTCACTGTGGCTGGGTCAAAGTCCTGAAAATCTGTTCTAAGCAACATTGTGGCACTTCAAATGGCAGCTCAAGGCAGCAGTTCACCACTAGCCAGTTAGTTACCAAAGGCAATTAAGGATAGACAACAAGTGTGGGGCTTGCCTACAATGCTCACATTGCATGAAATGCAGTTCTCTACCAGATTAAAATATCAAAACAGAATATACCACTAGATAGTGAGCCTGCTTAGAATATTAAGTTATATGCAATGATAACCTTGCAGGACTTGCCACTAAATTAACAGAATGAAAGATAGATCTTATGAAGTAAGGAAGTGAGTTCATATGGTAGCAGTCTCTCTTGATTTTTAATAATTTAATAAGACTAAGAATATTTTACATGATTTTTGTTATTTTGGTGGAACTGAACTTTGATAAATTTCTAAGTATTATGTTGCAATTGCACTGCTTAAAAGAAAACAAAATATTACATCTCCTCCCTTTCAGGGCTGGTTATTTAGCATTTCATTAGTACTTATAATTAACGGTACTGCAACAGTTACAAAGTTCTTTTGTTTGGGGTGTGCCGAGAAAATATTGCACGTAAGTGTTTTTACCGCTCTTATGCATTCAGCCTTACATATTAGCAACTTCCGAACAGCTGTGGACACATTTTTATGAATTTGAAGCAAACAAAGTTCAAAAAATATATAAACAAAAATGAAGAGATTACTTAAGTTTATATTTACAGTTAAGTGAGTTGTCTGCTGAATAATCAAATTACCTAGGAATCAATTCAGAATGCCTATATGGTGGGAGATGTCTTGAGGACCACATCAGTGAAATACATTTTTTGATTATGCCATTACTTGATAGAAATGTTTAGAAAAAATTCTCTACAATTAAAAGGTATTATATAAAAGCAAGTCATTGTTATATAGAAACAAATTTCATTTGGTAGTAGATAAAATATGGAGAAAATATTAAGTTTTCCTGCCTACAGCTAAAAAAAACCCTCCAGTTTTTCTTTGCAAATTTATTATTTCATTGGATAAGTGGGGAAGGTTGTGTTTGTTTGCTTGCATTTTCACCTCATTTTGCCCTGTGTAATTAATTCTTACTCAACTTCAAAGGAGCTAGGCGATAATGTTACAGGACTGCCGAGGCTGAAGTGAACACACTAGTGCGACATCACAGATAAATGATTGAATGGGGAGTATTTCTCTTCTATCCTTTACTATTTATTAATATTCTATCACGATTAATACTTTAAGTTGTGTATTCACTGCTCTTTTTAAAAGGTTTTTTGCATATAGTGTCTTCAGAGTAAGCGTTTAGTTCTTTCTTTCCAGTAGACTTGAATAAAAGATTCTATGAATTTAACTGAATGCATCAGTACAAACCCCAACCAGTGCATTGGTGTGTCTTCCTAGATAATTCTGGCAGTTTTAATCACATCTGTAGGAATTTCCACCAGTTTGTACACTGTCTGTACCAAGTCTTAGAACTTGAGCATTGGCTGGAGGCACAGTAGTGCATCCAAAACGTTGGATATTTTCTGAGATGGTCACTGCAGATTAAGGAGCCAAAGACAAAGGAGAAATGGGTGGTCACCAGGCAGAGAAAAGGGACCAGACAAGCAGACAGGAAACCCTCAGTGGGTATCCTACTCAATAACTATTTTCTGTGTTGGAGAACAATGACAGTGAGGAGTGCAGAGAGGTGTTTCTCTGGCCACAAATATAGCTCTAGGATGGTGTGTTGCCTGCTCGGGGCCAGTGATATCACCGAAAGACTGCAGGGCACCCTGAAGGGGAGGTTGAAAAGTCAGTGATCGTGGTATACATTGGTTCCAATATTACAGGTAGAATGACGGATGAAACCTTGTACCAACAATTCACCAGGGAGCTAGGAAGTAGATTAAAATCAAGGTCTCTACTTTTGCAATCTCTAGATTATTCCCAGTGCAATGTACTAGTGAGTACAGAAGTATGAAAATACAGCATGGCTCAAGTGTGAATGCAGGAGAGAGTGTGGATCACCAGGACAATTTCTGGGAAGATGGGACCTGTACAAGGAGGATGATCTGCACATGAGCCAGAATGTAACCAACATCTTTTTGGGTATTATTTGCTAGTGCAGTTAGGAGAATTTTAATAGTTTATAGTGGAAAGAGACACCGAGCATTACTACAGAAAAAGAGACAGCATAATAAAGTCAAGGAACCAAGACCCAAGAGTTCGGTTGTGTTGAAATTCAAAGAAGTAAGGTGAGACTAGATGGCCTCTACGTTAGTGCTAAAATTACAGGTAAGACAAGTGAGTTAATTGAAACATGGCATGGATTTAAAAGATAGCATTGTGACACTTATCACACAGATGTGGTTGAGGGAGGGGCTGGACTGGCAACTCTGTATTCTGGGGTGTAGGATCTTCAGGCAAGACAGGGAGGATTTTAGAGGTATTATTAATTAAAAAGTCATTGTAGTCAGGAGTAATGATATCTTGTAAGTGTTTTCAAGCGAGATTTTGTGAATAGATCTTTGGAATAAGAAAGGGGTCAGTTAAATTGGGACGTCCAAAACAGTCAACAGGTGACAGAAGAGCAGATATGTAGACAATTTATTATATTGTATTATTATAATAATTTTAAAAATGATAATGATAACAATGTTATATAAATATATTATAAATGATAACAATAACAATGTGATGATAATGATGATGACAGTTATATTAGGGGATTTCAACTTCTCCAGTGTTAATTGGGATATAGTGTAAAGGTTCAGATAAAATTGATTTCTTGAAGTGCATTCAGGAGAGAGTTTTGTGTCAACAGATAAAAGATGCAACATGGATGGGATAGTGCTGGACCAAACTCTGGGGACTGAAACAGGACAGGTGAGGAAGGTGGCAATGGGACAGCATTTTAGTGATTGGGACCATAACAGTACATTTTAAGTTTGTTATGGAAAAGGAAAGAGATGGTGTGCAAAAAAAAAAGGTTTGGATTGGAGAGGACAGATTTTACTAACATAAGGGAGGATGTGGCCACAATTGACAGGGAACAGCTACTTCTGGAAAAATCTACAGAACAGTGGTGGGTGAGGGCATGTACTGTTTGAAAAGGAAATGGGGAGAGCACAAGCCCAATATGTTTCTTTTAAGGTGAAATGTAGGAAGCAGCAAGCCTTGAGAATCCTAAATATGCAAGAATAGTCAGGAATGGATAAGATGGGTTCAAGTTAGGCTGGTTGGCTAACAGTGAGGGAGGAGGTCTTAGGTTACAAGAAGACACATACCCATTAGTCAGATGAGCAGATCTGTGGTAGATGACATTTAACCCTTAAAAGTGACAGGTGATGCACTTTGGAAGTAACCAGATAAAGGACACTAGGGAGCTCCGAGGAAGAGGGATTTTGGGGTGCTTGTTTAAAAATCCCCAGAGGCAGGAAGACAGATGATTTTAAAGCTAATCCATATCCTTTTTAAGGTTGTGAGGTTCCCCACATGTACTACCCTCCCTCAGGCACTACATTCCAGATTCCCATCACCCTGAGTGAAAAGATTATCCCAATTTAATTATAGTGTTCCTAATACTTGCAACAATCTCCAAAACCACCCCTTGGCACAAAAGGTAAAATCAAACACACGTTCTTACAGGAGAGAAATCAGAGAGATCAGCATGGACCTGCTTCTTCAGGTCCAGCAGCTTTTACAATTCTACTGTGCTAAAACCAAATCAAACTAGAGAAAGCGGAGCTGGAAAAACCGGCCACTCCCCTTTCAATGTACACTTTAAAAAACTCAAAAGCCTTTTGCCTGAAGCGGCATCTGTTAGCTATAATCAAAGTGGCCCTAAAAACTCTTCAACCACAGACTTTTCGGAATCTGTGTCTTTTACGACCTCTCCGAAAAAAAAACAAGGACAACATAACCTTATTTAAAGAACAGCATTCTCTCACAGGCAATTTTAGAGGTCATTTAAGAGTTAACCACATTACAGAGAATTTTGAGTCATATGTGGGCCAGACTAGGCAAGGTTGGCAGATTTCCTTCCGTAAACAGTCTTCGTGAACCAATGGACGTTTACAATAAAAGATGAACATTTCAT
Organism: Chiloscyllium punctatum; assembly: GCF_047496795.1. Taxonomy (NCBI): domain Eukaryota; kingdom Metazoa; phylum Chordata; class Chondrichthyes; order Orectolobiformes; family Hemiscylliidae; genus Chiloscyllium; species Chiloscyllium punctatum. The sequence goes on from NC_092743.1 coordinate 18,583,482, forward strand.
GATTCCCACTGCTGAGGCTAGATTACAATTCCAGATTTTATTATATGTTGTTGTCATCTCCACCAGCTGCCATGGTACAACTTGAACCCATTACCACAGCATTTGCTAGGGCCTCTGAATTCTTGTCTGCTGACATTACAACTCCAACATAACCGCCACCAAGTTGGTGGACAGATAATTGGAACCACCTGTACAATATGTACAAGAAAATATAATTTTAGGTTCAACAGTAAATGGAATAGATTACAGAATCTCAGACACTGTATTGAGCTAAAGAAGTCACTGGTTTGTCACCATGTTTAGTACTGTGCAGATTATCTTACTACCTGAGAGGAAAGACACAGAGACTTGCAAAGACCTACACAAAAAGCCCAGCATTAAGCATCTAAACTATAATAAAAAGCAACAGAAGTCAAGCTTGCTGGCTAAGTGATTATCTTATCAAGGGAATATCATTCAGAATGTTAACAAGCCAAACCCTGGTCTCAAGAATGTCGCAGGAGAGGAGTGAGGAGAGGCAGTACTGGTGGTGGGGAGGAAGAAAAGATTATGTTTAGAAGACGGAAGTTGAATGGATAGATTAGATATAGCTTTGCCTTCTAAATAGTCATAGTCTTGCTGTGCAGTATCAGAGGTTGGATAGATCAGATTACAAAAAGGAAGCAAGTTGTACATTTTGCTGGAAAATTATTTGACTGATTTAAAACAATATGCCTAAAAAACTTGGGCTGATTAGAAGGATTAAACACACTTCTGTTTTTCCACATTTAATATGAACAAACATAAATGGATGATTATTTATTTTCACAAGGCACAAAATTTCTGAGGTGCAATAATTTACGACCTTACATTCCTACATTAATAAGCACATTTCAAAAAAACGGAAGAATTTACCTGTATCGGATTCCCTCTGCTCACTCCTAGATGGACTAACAGTGAAAGGAAGTTTACGTTTCATAGAAGCCTTCTCTTTCACTTCTTTTTCCAATTCACTGCGGTCTATTTTAGGTGTCCTGTTGTAGGATGAAACTTTTTCTTTATTCTAAAAAAAATAAAGATTTGAATAGCAAAATTTAGCAGTCTTGTCATCAAATGCTTATGGTAATTGAAATTTTGTGGCTTTGAAATAAATCAAGGATAAAAATTGCTTTCTCTGGCAATTTTCATTTTGATTAAAATGTCCAACTACCTCAAGTTTTTCTGCATTCCAACCAACAGCACTTAGAACTTTCTTGGGTTCTTTGAAAGGCATATAGAAGGTATTTGATGCACCTTGAAAGTTGTGTAAGGGACTTGAAGCCTAATCTCTTCTGCATGAGATTTTCACAAATCCTCTGAATTGGGCATTCTGATCATTTACTGGAATGTAATTTCACATTCTAGTATGACAGAAACCTTTTAATCATTTCCATACTGCTTCTTAAGTTTAATTTTTCTAGGTATGACTATCGCTTACTTGGGAAAAGACATCTAAAGGCTAGCATGTAGCTTATTAACAATGCCAGGACTGGCTTCAATATTTTCCTTGTTCAGTTTAATATAGACCAGTTTCTGGGCTGCTGGTCTCACAAGTGCCCACAAATGAGGAGGAAAATTACAAGTTCAGAATCTGCATGGTCCATTCTTGGAATAGAATAATATCTATCATAGGCATGTGAATGAAAAAAGATATGGACACCTACATATTCACATCTATGTACAAAATATATTTTTTAACACCCCATTTCCACGACTTCAACAGATTTTGAAAAAACTCAGAGGGAAAAAAAAACTTTGTTCTAGAATTGCAACTTCATGTACTAACTCACGAGATTAACGAGGACAAAAAGTGACTCCCAGTGACTCAACGTTTACCTAATAAAATGTTTCAACAGCCTGATAACTTGGCCAGAGCCATTGCTGTCATAGCACTCAACGTTTGTTGACAGGTGGCATTGCAACCTATTTGCATGTTATACATATCGTGGCTTTTGTTGAAAGTCTTATTATAGTACTCAGTTGGTAGTAGCATATTGTTGACATGAGAAAACAGGGGGACAAATTTAAGAGCATAAAGAAACAAACAGAAGTGCATGAAATACATAAATATGCTGAATTTTGAATAACACATTTACTAAGTCAAAGTTTAATGTGGTGGGGATGGATGAGGGGGCCGTGTTGGAGGGGGTTGGGGGTGGGCAGGCAGCGGACGGGGCGGGGTGGGTGCAGACGGGGGCAGGGTCTAGCACGCAGTGCGCATTTGCATAGTTTGCTGAATGGGGAGCAAACTTCACAGAAAATGCAGAGATCCAGAGGAAATCAATTAACTGAATAATTAATTATCCAAACGAAACCGTGCCTACCCATCTCATTTGGATAATCAAGGTACCTCTGTGATGAGAAAAAACTTTATCTGAAATCCGAAGGTTTTTACATGAAGGGTTGTCTACTTGTACTTCTGCTTAGCTCTTGCAAACAAATTGGTCCTGCATTGATAACCCTTTCACACGAGGCAAACTATATCTCCCACTCTCCCTGGTCTAATAGTTTTCCCAAAATGGACTGCTACATAAAATAATGAAAAGCAATTTTCACTGGCTGACAAATTAATAAAAAATGAGACTTCAGCTCAACGTTAACAGTTAAAAACAAACAGTATCTAGGAAATCACCTCCACACACCCTCACTCCCAGTGAGGATTTATTAAACATGCTGTGCTTAAGAAATGCTTGCTGAGCCAGAAAACTTATTTGGGTAAGTGGATCAGTGTTTGAAAGTTAGAAATACGAAGGGACACAGGGAAATGAAGAAAAACTGGTTCACTTAATTACAGAGTTAACAACAGAGGAGAACACAGGGTTCAATACACCTTAACTCATGTATCTCTTAAATTGGAGCTATCCATACAAATCCTATTATTCAGTAATTATTCACTTCAGTAGAAAAACTAAAAAGGCATTTGCATGAAGTATTAATTAATATGATACATTGAAATTTCTATAAAGCTGTCAAAACTGTATTCTCAAATATTCTCAAAAATTCTCAAAAATGATACAGGAAGGTGGGAAGTTTACAATGCAGTCACAAGATTTGTATGTTCTTAAGTAATTGGAACCAGTGGACTTAAAATGACCACGACCAAAATGAATGAGAAATAGGAACAATAATATCATAGACAGAAGTGGGTAACACAGATGCTGGAGATTAGAGTCAAGATTAGAGTGGTGCTAGAAAAGCACAGCAGGTCAGGCAGCATCTGAGGAACAGTAAGAGTGACGTTTTGGACAAAAGCCCTACATCAGGAATGAGGCAGGGAACCTCAGGGTGGAGAGATATATGGGAGGGGTGAGGCTGGGAGAAGGTAACTGAGTGCAACAGGTGGATGGAGGTGTGGGTGAAGGTGATAAGTCAGAGGAGAGTGGAGCGAATAGGTGAGAAGGAAGATTGACAGGTGGGACAAGTCATGAGGACAATGCTGAGCTGGAAAGTTGGAACTGGGGTAAGTGGGCGGAGGGAAAAATGAGGAAACTGGTGAAGTCCACATTGATGCCGTGGGGTTGAAGGGTCCTAAGGCGGAAGATAAGGCGTTCTTCCTCCAGGTGTTGGAGTCCATCTTCTGGAGTTCCACCAGCACCACTTCCCACCTTTTCCTCCGCTACATCGATGACTGCATCGGCACCACCTTGTGTTCCCATGAGGAAGTTGAACAGTTCATCAACTTCACCAACACATTTCACCCCAATCTTAAATTCACCCAGACCATTTCTGATACCACCCTCCCCTTCCCTGGACCTCTCCATCTCCAGGAATGATGACCGACTTGAAACAGATTTTTTTTTAAAAAACAAACCCACTGACTCCCACAGCTACTTGGATTGCACTTCCTCCCACTCTAGCTCCTGCAAAAATTCCTAATTCCTCTGCCTCTGTCGCATCTGCTCCCAGGAGGACCAGTTCCACCACAGAATACACTAGATTGCTTCCTTTAAGGACAGCAACTTCTCCTCCCACGTGGTTCAAGATGCCCTCCAACGCATCTCATCCATGTCCTGCACCTCCGCCTTCGAACCCCACCCCTCCATCCACAACACGGTCAGGAACCCTCTCATCCTCACTTTCCACCCCATCAATCTTCGCATAAATCACATCATCCGCCGACATTTCCTCCACCTCCAAACAGACCCCACCACCAGGGATATATTTCTCCCCCACCCCTATCCACCTTCCGCAAAGACTGTTCCCTCCGTGACTACCTGGTCAAGTCACGCCCCCAACACCCCACCCTCCCCTCCCGATACCTTGCCCTGCCACCGCAAGAATTGCAAAACCTGAGCCCACACCTCCCCCTCGCCTCCATCCAAGGCCCCAAAGCAGCCTTCCACATCAATCAAAGTTTCAGCTGCACTTCCATGTCATTTATTGTATCTGTTGCTCCCGATGTGGTCTCCTCTACATTGGGGAGACTGGACACCTTCTTGCAGAGCACTTCAGAGAACATCTCAGACACCCACAACAACCAACCCCACCACTCTGTGGTCGTACGTTTCAACTCCCGCTACCACTCTGCCGAGGACATGCAGATCCTGGGCCTCCTCCACCGTCACTCCCTCACCACCCGACACCTGAAGAAAGCCTTATCTTCCACCTCAGGACCTTTCAATCCCATGGCATCTATGTGGACTTCATTTCCTCTCCCCCTTCCTTACCACAGTTCCAAACTTCCAGCTCAGCACCGTCCTCGTAACCTGTCCCAACTGGCAATCTTCTTTCTCACCTATCCACTCAAACCTCCTCTCCGACTTATCACCTTCACCCCCATCTCCATCCACCTACTGCACTCTCACCTACCTAGCCCCACCCCCCTCCCATTTATCTTTCCACCCCTGAGGCTCCAGCCTCATTCCTGATGAGGCTTTTACCCAAAACTTCAATTTTTCCTGCTCTTCAGATGCTGCCTGACCTGCTGTGCTTTTCCAGCACCACTCTAATCTTGGCAATAATATCATAGCTGAGCTTCTACTAATGGTCCTACTGTGACCACCATTTCAAGATTGCGAAATTGTCACAAGCCCTTGGTAAAAACTGAGAGTGTTGGAGGAGGGGTGATAAAAAGACGGAGGGCAGGGTGAAGTATGTAGCCATTGCTGACCTGATGTTTGCAACCTCAAAATTTCAGCTTGCTACCAAATTAGGGTCTCCATACCTTCGCTGACTTTGGAAATATGTTCTCTACTTCAAGCTAGTTATTAATATCACTGTAAACAATGGTTCTTAACTAATAGCCCACTAAACACAAAGGAATCTATAGTCGACATTTATGATCTAATTATTTGCAATTTTATGATTTCAAATGGTCCTTTCACCTGGTTCCTTTTAGCCTCTTAAACAAACAAAGCCTGTCAAATAAAAATGAGGTAGTAACTCTATTAGGTGGTTTAGTGGGCAAAAACTTTAGCATGAGAATATTATTTTCTTCTACTAGAAACGCATTACAAAAGGCATACCCTTTATACACTACTTTTCTTTGTGTAAAAGCACAACTGAGAATAAAACAGCATTTTCATCCTGTGAATTCCACCATCTGACAACCTTTTCTTAAAATTAAAATTTTACTTGCAGAAGTAAAGAAAAATCTTGCCCAAGAAAAAACAAAATACACGGACGTTAAGATTTGTCAAGTTGCAGTAGGTGCAAACAGTTCTAATGTGCAAAAGACAAGTCGGAAGCTATAATTGTTCCCTCCGCAACCTGAACTTTGAGCATAAAAGCGGAATAGAAAATTTCCACAGAAATAAATCAACAAACTCACTTCAAAGAATGCATTATGGATATGCAATAGTTTTCACATAAGGACAGATCATTTTCACACTATTATAGCATTGTACAAGTCACAACACAAAGGCAAGTGCATAGTCAAGACAATAGGCATATGTGATTTCTGTTTAAATCTATATAATTCACAACATTTTAATGCAATCTTTGATGTACATAGTACTAACTGTTTCGTAATTCTTCAAGTATGAGAAGGAAACTGGTGCATGGCTTGGAATAGCTCTTTTGTGCAATCCAAGTTGGACAAATGTCAACAGGATGGCAGCTATGCTAGTCAATAAGCCAGATAGCTTAATACGGAATACGTCAAACTATAGAAATCTGACCTTAAATGAATCACCGAGTGAAATGGATTCAAAAACGTTTATTATACTGATTATATATTTTTTTAAAAATCAAGTTATAAATTAACAAACATTATTTGTGTTTTCTAATCATTTCAGTTGCAAAGCTTTCATAGTCAGGTCTTAAAATGGAAATGTACTGTATACAAATACAGCTTTGTACTGTTCTGATGACTGGTTGAAATTTAAGATACAACCACTTTTTCTTTTTCAGAAACCAGCCACCACCTGCTCAATTCCAGCAATTTCTGCTTCTATTGTGCAACAGTCTAGTGAAAGAGACAACTACTGTTCAAATGTTTTAACGGCTTAACTCACAATTACAATGACTTCTGTTATAGTAGGTGGTGGTCCAGGCTTGAAAAGAAAATAAAGCGGTCATACAGCAGGGTAATAGCAAAGTCCGCAGGTATTAGTAGAATCAGGGCAGTAAATTGAATTTTTTTCCCCTAATCTCCAGAAAATAAATAGATTCCCAGGCACTCCATACCCGAGAAATGAAAGACAGCATCTGCTACCAAAAAAAAGTCATAAAAAAAACACAAACAGGCTTGCATTTTTAAATACCAAATGTCAGAAATCACAACAGGTCCTTCAAAAAAGACAAAAAGATTAGGTTCTCTCTTTTTACAAGTGGCCTACACCCACAATGTTAAGCTGTCTTCTTCTGTTACACAAACTGACAAACACTGCCAGCATTTTTATTTCCTTCCCATTAGTTGGAAGAACATCCAAGCTGTATGATGTGATTTTGTGCATTGCATGGAGACAGTAGATGAGAATTTCTAAACAAAACATTCCCATTGATTTTCAATAGGCCACATTTTCCAATCACAATTCAAAACTATTTCCAATCATGATCAACCAAAACGGGATAGGCTTTCCACAGACCTAGTATATCAAAACTGGGCATCCATGAGGAGCTCTGCATGTGCAACACCAGTGTCATGTCCTTTTCCTGAGGTTTCACACAAGAGATGCAATTTGCACACACCAACTTCTGCAAACAGTTAAAGTTTATTAAAGCCTGTACAAGCTAGGTGACCCACTTTGAGACACTTTGCAGGCATGTGAAGTCAGGTCAGAAGAGGCCCCAAACAAAGGAAAGGCAACCCCTTTATACAAGTCAGTTGGTAATGCTCACAGATACCCCACCCCACCTCCAGAATGTTCAGCTTCTTGGAGAAAGACAGTGCAGTTTAACCCTTTAACATTACATTAGTGTCCAGAGAGAGTACAATTTAATCTTTTAACATTACACCAGGAGGACCAGAAGTGTACCCAAACACAATCTGTAAACTTTTGCCCTGGCATGTGCATTATTCTACATAACTATCAAGCCAGGGAATTCTCCATTTTTGAATCTAGTCTATTTTAGTACTTAATATTTGTAACTAGGTACTTTGCACAAGTGACAAAATCTAATACTATTTCTAACCCTGTTTCAATGAAGCATGAAGGAGTGCATATCAAAAGACGTCCCTCTCCTTCTGAGACCTTTCCATCTCCATTTCCATTTCCAGCATCAGACAACACTGACATCTACTTCAAACCCACTGACTCCCACAGCTACCTGGACTACACCTCCTCCATCTCCCAACACCCCCACTCCCATTAAAAATGCAATCCCTTACTCCCAATTCCTTCGCCTCCGCTGCATCTGCTCCCAGGAGGATCAATTCTACTCTAGAACATCCCAGATGGCCTCCTACTTCAAGGACTGCAATTTCCCCCTCACACGTGGTCAACAATGCCCGCCAGTAAGTCTCCTAGACTTCCTGCACCTCTGCCCTTGAACCCCACCCCTCCAAACACAACTAGGAGATAACCCCTCTGGTCCTCACATTCTACCCCACCAATTCCAGATACAACGCATCATCCTACATCATTTCCACCACTTACAGTCAGACCTCACCACCACAGATATCTTTTCCTCCCCATCCCTTTCAACATTCTGCAGAGACCATTCCCTCCACGACTCTCTCGTTAGGTTCATGCCCGCCACTGACCCACCCTTCACTTCCGACACATTCCCTTGCTGCCGCAACAGGTGTAAAATCTGTACCCATACCACTACCCTCACCTCCAAAAAGGCCCCAAAGGATTCTTCCACAACCGGAGATTTTCCTGCACATGCAAACACCATCTATTGTATCCATTGCTCTCGATGTGGTCTCCTCCACATCAGGAGACAGGACACCAACTTGTGGAATGTTTTAAGAGAAGATCCCCAGGGGGGAAACACACTAAACAACCCTGTGGCAGACCACTTCCCCTCCCACTCGGCCAAGGACATGCAAGTCCTGAGCCACCAGACGACTGGAGGAAGAACACCTCATCTTCCACCTTGGCACCCTTCAACCAGTTTCCTCCTCTCACCTGACTACATCCCAGATCCAACCCTCCAACTCAGCACCGCTCTCTTGAAGTGTCCTACCTGTCCATCTTCCTTCTCACGTATCCACTCTGAACTATCACCATTACCTCCCACCTTTATTTAACTATATATCGCTTGCATAGCTACCTTCTCCGGCCCCACCCCGCCAAACCCAACCCCCTCTCTCAACAGATGCTGTATAACATGGGTAAATGTGAATTTGCAAAATTTGGCAGAAAGAATACAAAAAAAGTTTACTGTTTAAATGGAACAAGGTTGCAGAACTTTGTAACACTCATGGTGCCCTATTATGTCAGTATTGCTGACAAGACCAGCATTTGCTGCTCATCCCTATTTGCTGTTGAACTGAGTGGCTTGCAAGGGCATTTGAGGGTAGCAAAGAGTTAACCACATTGCTGTGGGTCTGGAGTCACATATAGCTCAGACCAGACAAGAATGTCAGATTTCCTTTCCTAACTGACATTAGTGAACCTGATTGTTGTAAAAACCTATGGTAATTTCAGGATCAATTAGCTCAGTTGGTTTATGATCCACTAGGAGAAAAGGAGGACTGCAGATGCTGAAGATCAGAGTAAAAAATGTGCAACGCTAGAAAAGCATAGCCAGACCAGTAGCATTCAAGGAGCAGGAGAACCGATGTTTCTAGCATAAGCTCTTACGCTTGAAACATCGACTCTCCTGCTCCTTGGATGCTGCCTGACCGGTTGTGTTTTTACAGTGCCACATGTTTTAACTCTGATCTCCAGCACCTGCAGTCAATTAAAGTTTTCCTGTGAAGACTCTTCCAAGGATGCTCACCTTGAAGTTCTCCTCCTCCCTCAAGGATCCCCACATTCCTGAAGAGTTTATGTTTGGAACATCGATTCTCCTGTTCCTCGGATGCTCCCTGAGAGGCTGTGCTTTTCCCGCACCACATTTTTTGACAGATTTATGATGCAGAGTGACAACAGCTGAGGTTACCATAATGATCCTGTCTTCTCAAACTTGTTCCTCTCACCTTCGACATAGTGATCCTCAGGTTAATCTCATCTCATGGCCCTCTGAGACTAAGGTAACTTTGCCTTTACACCATTGTTTTTGCCTACTCCTGTACTGCATCAGTATCCTTTGGTAGATTTTTTTCTCTTTTTGACAACTTACTTTATTATCTAGCCTAGTATCATAAACCTGCCAAAAAATCAAACTTAGAGATACCATATATCCAGTGTCCGCATCCAAATCATTGATATAGATTGTAAATAGTGCAAGGTCTAGTATTGATCCCTATGGCACTCCATGACTGACAACTTGCCAACCCCAAAAACGACTTGTTTAGCCACACAGGGCTTCCTGTTCGTCAATCAATCCTTTAGGCATGCTGACATATTACTCCTCACACTATATACTCTTTACAACATGCAGCAACCTTTGCTGTGCCATCTTACCAAATGCGTTTTTTTTTACAAATCAGCATGATAAAACTGGTAGAGAATGGAGTACCTCTGTCCTGTGCATTGAATTCCCATTCTAATCAAATTCCGAACTACACATTTTGTTTACATTTCACTTGTGCTCCTCACTGACCACGTGGTGTAAACCGTTTCATACCGGTAATACTAGTCATTCAGAACCATAAGCTAATGCCCATAGCAGGTAGTGTGTTATTAAAGTTAACTTGCTCTGTTGACCTGCAGGAAATTGGATGTCCTGAGGCTATCGTAGGATGCCTCTGACTTAGAGAAAGATTGTAAAAAATTAACAATATAATCTCCTCTTATTCAGATCCATTTACATGGCCATTTCGTTGCCATTCAGAGCCAGTTACACTGTCTTCTCCTCCTCTTTACATTTTCATCCCCTATTCAGAAATCAATAAGAGTATTACAGTTGGAATTTGACTACTCCCCTATAGTTACAAAATAAACCACTTACAACAGATTTGACCAATAAGGGATGATTTACATTATATTGTTTCTGGAGATGGTCAGGTCACTACATTGCATCGAGTGTTGTGTGTGTGTGTGTGTGTGTGCGCACGCGTACATATGTATGCGCGCGCGTGTGTATATGTGCGTGTGGGGGATAAGGAAGGAGAGATGGCTGGGGGTTGTCTTATGGGCATTACTAACTGATGTAAAGATCAGCCATATGTTCACAGGCTGGGGAGGCATGACCTAATGACATTGCTTGACTTAATCCAGAAAGCCAGGTATTGGTGTAGAGACCTGGGCTCAAATCTCAACAGCAGATGATGATTGAATTTGAATTCAATGCAAATCTCTAATTAAAAGTCTAATGATGACCACAAATCCATTGTTGATTGTTGGGGAAACACCCATCTGGTTCACTAATGATCCTTATGGAAGGAAATTGCCATCCTTACGTGATCTGGACTATGTGTGACTCCAGATTCTCAGCAATGTGGTTGACTCTTAACTGCCATTTATGCAGTTAAGAATGGGCAATAAATGCTGGCCTTTCCAATGACCCCCTCATCCCATGAGTGAATGATTTACGTTTAAAAAAAAATCTGTTCTTCCTGTTTCTTTACAAAGTACCTTGTAGTGCCAGGAATAAGTGTCTTGTCATAAAGTCATAGAGATGTACAGCATGGAAACAGACCCTTCAGTCCAACTTGTTCATCCTCAGTTGCCAGGTAGGCACTCCTTCCGTCTACATCCTTAACTGGTGAGGTGACCACTTCCAGAAGTGAGCTAGCCACAGTTTCGGCTCCAACTGCTGCTTAAGCTCCAAATAAAATCATGAGGGGCATCGATAAGGTGAATAGGAAAGGTCTCTTCCCTAGGGGTTCAAACATAGGGGGGCATATTTTTAAGGTGAGAGAAGAAAGATGTTAAAGGGACAGGAGATGTAGCTTTTTGACAGAGATGGTTAGTACGTGGAATGAACTGCCAGAGGAAGTGGCAGATCCAGGTACAGTTACAACATTTAATTGACATTTGGATGGTACATGAACAGGAAAGGTTGAGGGGAAGGATATGGGCCAAATGCAGGCAAGTGGGGTGAGTCCAGTGTGGGGAAACTTGGCTGGTATGACAAGTTGGACTGAAGGATCTGATTCTGCGCCATATGACTAGCAACAATTAACTGGCCCTGCTAGTTTGGCAATGTGTGGTAATTTGAAAACTATAAATAACAATCAAAATGGAAAAACCATGACACACAATGTAATATGAACAACTGCAATGTAGTGCACACAGGAGTAAGCAATTCATCCTTTTGCACCTACTCTGCCATTTAAAATGAACTTTGCTGATCTCAACTTACTTTCCTGCCTATTCCTCACAAGCTTTTAACCCATTACAAACTAAATTGATTGATTTAGTTGAATGGTGTAAGAGTAACAGAAAATGGAAGTACTTTACCAATTCAGCCTAGCCAGTCACTGAAATAGGAATAACTTAAAACAAAGAATGCTGAATGATTATGTCCAAAAGAAAGTCAAACAAACCATGATATTGTCAATCATACCTTCAGAACTACACCTAGTGCTGCTCCCTGAATTGAACTCCAATCCCAGCACCAATTTAGAGAAGGACTAGAATTACCAATTTGGAAAAGTTTTGGGCTTTCAGTTCTAAAGGGCAGTTGATAGATTGGTGCAAAGGGACATACAAGGTAGCATATTAAAAGGTTGATCAAGATTAGTGCATTGAACTAACCTACAATTACCAGAAGGATGCCGGTTCATTGGCAGAACTTGAGCAATTTCAGGAAGTTCTTCGACAGAATGGTCAATAAATGAAATAAAACTCTGGAGCAACATCGGAAATAGGAGCAGGAGTCGACTGTTCAGTCCTTCAAGTTCACTTTGCCATTCAATATGATCACAGCTGATTAACCAACTTAGTTCTCACTTTCTTCCCACAACCTTTGATCCCTTTAGCCCCAAGGACTATATTTAACTCTACCCTGAAATCATTCATTGCTTTGCCCTCAAACATTTCCTGTGATAGAGTTTCACAGGCTCACCACTTTGAGTCATCAAGTTTCTTCTCATCTTTATCTTAAATATGCTATGCTGTATCCTTAAACTATGACCCCTGGTTCTGGACTCCCCATTCATCAGGAATTTCTTTGCATTTACTTTATCTAATCCTTGGAGGCAAAAATAAATGCTCTGTCATTATTTAAATTGATGCTTCTAAACAAAATACATTACCACACGGTTTAGACTGAATGAGACATTGCATATTTCTGAAAAAAATAATTATTCTAGAAAATAAGGTCACTGAAATCTTTGCTCACCTTTAATGACCTTTTATTTCTCTTGATCTCTTATTAAAGAAAATAAATCCTGAAATGAATAAAATAGCACAATTTTGGGGTGGAGTAAGATTTATAGCTGTAGTAACAGGAAAACCACAAATATGCATTTTCATATAGGTGGATGTCTTTCGGGGTGGTACGGTTGCTCAGTGGTTAGTGCTGCTGCCTCACAGCACCAGGGTCCCAGGTTCAATTCCAGCCTCGGGCAACTGACAGTCTGTGTAGAGTTTGCACATTTTCCCAGTGTCTGCGTGGGTTTCCTCTGGGTGCTCCAGTTTCCTCCAACAGTCCAAAGATGTGCATGGTCAGGTGAATTGGCCATGCTAAATTGCCCAGTGTTAGGTGCATTAGTCAGAGGGAAATGGGTCTGCATGGGTTACTCTTCAGAGGGTTGGTGTGGACCGGTTGGACTGAAGGGCCTGTTTCAAAACTGTAGGGAATCTAATCTAAAAATTTTGTATTAAGGAAGGATGGTTTCTTTTTTTTAAAAAGGGAGAGCTTTTGAGATGACTCTGGAAGCTCTGCAAGGTGTGTTAAAAGTTCCTCCCGGAAGTATGTACTGTACTGTGCTTAATAAAGGTTTTTTGTTGTTCACAAGTTGGCATATTGCAGTTGCATTAAGTGTGTAAAAATTTCAGGAAAAATTTAGCAAAAATAGAATTAAATATAAACCTGAGATTAAAAGCTTGTCTAATGTAATTATTGACAACTGTTGTAAACCATGTGTGGTTCATCAGTGTCCTTTTAAAAAAAAGAAAATAGGATGTCCTTATTGGTCTGGGCTACATGTGACCCACAGAAATGTTATTGACTCTTAACTGCCTTCTGAAGTAGCCCTAGCAAGTCACTTAGGTCACAGGGCAATTAAAGATGGGCTAGCCAGCGAGACCCATATCCCATGAAAAGAAATTCCCTTTACTAAGTAACCCATTGCTTACAAGACAACTTAACTCTCCTGAAGGCTGTATATTTAAACTAGAAAAAAAGCTTACTAGAATTCGCCACATAAATCAAGTTTCCAATTCCCCACACAGGCATATTTTCCTGATCTGTACTCCTTATTGTCTATGTCTAACTATGTCCGGAATCCAAATTCAACTCATTAGCATAATCAAAACTTTTAACTCCTGTCAGATTACTGTTCTGCCTTTGACAAGGCAATCACCAAGTTCAAAATGAAATTCACATTTCAGCCACAGAGAAAAGTGTGGTATTAACCTTAACTTTTTTCCTTTAATGAATATTAGCAAAAGCAAGAATACATACTTCAGATTGTTTTCAGAGATAGGAACTTTTAAATTAATTAATGTGCAAATGTGAACGCAAGTCTACAAATTTAAAATTAATAAAATTATGAACTATTTCTAGTCTGAGAGGGAATAGCATAAATACAATGACTACTGTGCCAGCCTATTATTTAAAAGCAGGTTCCACTTTGAATAATGTCTTACTTTTCTTCCAGTCTGTTTTTCAACCATGCTGCTGTTGCAATCAGAACTTTCAGTCTGTGTTGTTCTAGAGGACCCAGATTTTGGCATTTTACAACTTTTGTGCCTTTCTTTCAGCTGCCTGTTTCAGGCAACAATATGATCATCCTTTATCTGAAAAGAAAAAAAGAGTAAAGTTTATTTTTCCTTGTTGCAATGCAAGTCTTACCAATGTAATTAATATTTTAAAATCCAAAAATGGAGAGAGATACTTTAGTTAAGTTTAACTTAAGATCTACTTGTGTAACAGCAAAAGCCACGCATCCTAAATAGCAGCGAGAACTGGTAAAATTCTCAAAACCTGTCTAACCAGACCAATCTATCCATTATTAGGCCATTAATTACAAGCTAATCTGGCAAAACAGGAAAAATCCTAGTTCCCAGTGACAGTCAACTCATCAGGATCCAAGTTAATTTCAGCCAAGCATCAACTGTGCCCGGGGCACAGTTGGCTGGGCTGGCTTTATACAGCTCTAAAAAGATCTGCCAAACACATTAATCTGGTTTTACTAGGTTCCAACTTGACCTAATTTATCATCTATCTATCCCATGTCTTCTGGCACCTCACCCACAGATGTTGATCTCTTCAAGGGGCCCTGCAATCTCTTAGGAGAAAGTGAGGACTGCAGATGCTGGAGATCAGAGCTGAAAAATGTGTTGCTGGAAAAGCGCAGCAGGTCAGGCAGCATCCAAGGAGCAGGAGAATTGACGTTTCGGGCATGAGTCCTTCTTCAGGAAGGACTCTTTTCAGGACATCACTATTCCCCCAATTTCCCTAGCTTCCATATATTTCTCCACAGTAAATACTGAGGCAAAATATTCATATAGTATTACATCCACTTGCTATGGTTCCACACAGACAGTCTCCTTGATTTTTAAGAGGCCTTATTATCTCTTTAGTTGCTGCTTTGCCCTTAATGTACTTGCAGAAAGTCTTAAGATTCTCCTTAACCTTATTCACCAAAGCTATCTCATGTCCCCTTTTTGCTCTCCTGATTCCCTGCACCTACCAGCCCTGTCCTTGATATTAACAGATACATACGGTCTCTGAACTCATCTCATTTCCCACATGCCAGATGTCCCATTACCTGGGAACAGCCTCCCCTAAGTAACTTTTGATCATTCCTGACTAACGTCATCAAAACGTGACTTATTTCAGTTCAGGCCTATCCTTTTCATAACTATTTTAATATTAATAGAATTAGGATTACTGGTCCCAAAGTGCTCTCCCACTAGCACCTCAGTCACGTGCCCTGCCTTACCTCAAGAGAAGGTAGAGTTTTACTCCTTTAAAATAGGTTTACCCACACTGAATAAGAAAGTTTTCTTGAACCTATTTACATTCCTCTCCACCCAAGCCCTCTACACTTTGGCAGTCCCAGTCTATGTTTGGAAAGTTAAAATCCCCTATTACAACCCCATTGTTTTACAAATGGAGATCTCCCTGCATACTTGTTCCCCAATTTTCTGACTACCTTTTTATGTGTACTGTGTTCTGTTCTGTATGATGGTCATGCGCCCCTTAAATGAATACCGTACAAGCAGAAATCTACACATACCAACAGATGGCAACAGACCTGACGACAAGAAAACCGCATCACAGTTGCCCTGAGAAATCTACACGATGGGAGAAATTAACAAGACAGATTTCCAAAAAGAAAATAGAGACTAATTCATCCAACACACCTGCTTCAATGGACTCCCCAAGGTATACATACCAGGCCTCCCCCCACCCACCTCAGAGCCATAGTTTCATTGCCAGGAACATTGACATAAAGACTAGCTAAAGAACTACAAAGATTAAAACACCTTGTGGACAACTCAACCCACTCCATCCAAGAATTCCTCAACATCATCAAGGACACCAAAGTGGACGCAGACGAGATTATGATCTCCTTCGACATGACAGAACTGTTCACTTCCATAGACATCCCCCCAACCAAGGAAATACTAACCTTGTTACTTGAAGGACCAGGAACGCAGGCAACTTACAACACCAACACCATAAACAAAGACTGCATCCTCAAAGTGCTAGATCTGTGCCTCACGACCCACTTTATCTCAACAGCCAGATATGCAAATAAATCAAAAGCACACTCATGGGATCATTGATATCTAGACTAATATCATAAGCTAAGACTAGAACAGATAGCACTGACCACTATCCAGCCTAATCTGCAGATCCACTATATAGATGACACCTTTGTCATTACCAAACACATGCAGCTAGAGGAAACCCATCAACTCAAACAACATCCTTGTTGGCATAAAATTCACCAAGGAAGAGAACAACCACCGGTTCCCCTTCCTGATCATTATTGTTGAATGCAAGGCCAATGGGAAACTTCAGACCAACATATACAAGGAGGCCACAGACTAAGTACTCAACTACAAATGGAGCTGCATCAGAACAATGTTCAAGGGAGTCATAATATGCTGCCGCATCCTGGAGCTGCGCAAAGCAGAATACCTACGCAACATCTTCATAACAATGGGTACCCAAAAAGCATAGTCTGCTGATGCCTACACAACAGACCACAACAGAAAGATAACACATCCAGACACACTAGCCATACTGAAAATGTGTTGCTGGAAGAGCGCAGCAGGTCAGGCAGCATCCACTAGCCATACTGCCATACATTAAAAGGATATATCAAAAACGACCAGACTATTGACCCCTGTGTATCATGGTAGCCCACAAACCAACTACCGCACTAGGACAGCTACAGACAAGTATAAAGGATCCCATACCTACAACCAGCAGGACCAACATTACATACAAAATATCATGTAAAGCTTGCCAAAAGCACTAGATATGGTAAACAGGAAGGAAATTAGCCACCAGGACACACTAATTCTAACTAGCCACCAAGAGACATGATCAGCTATCACTTGTACCCATACACACTGACAATGATGAACACCAATTCAACTGGGACAAAGTATCCATCCTAGTGCAAGCCAGATAAAGATGTGCACAGGAATTCAACTCTGGCACTCAACCCAGAACTCCATTAACAAACATGTAGAATTGGACCCCATATACCAACCACTAAGAAACAGAACTAGCAACAAAACCAGAAATGACACCACCAATCCCAGCAGACTCAGATACATAAATAACAAGTGGGACAGAAAACCACTTCACCGGAGGCGCACTAATGATGTTACCTAGAATGGTTACAGAATGTCTGCGAACTTACCAGCTTGGTGAGCAAGTCAACAACCTCACCCACAACCTGAGTTCCAAATTGTCTCGAATACTCTGAGCATCATACATTATCATCATTCACCATGACCTATCTGCAATCTCACACCTTCAAAAGGCTCAATTTATTGTGTGTTGGACTGGGATGGACAAAGTTAAAAATCACAATACCAGGTTATAGTCCATATTCTAACTGAAAGCACACTAACACGCTTCAATGTTTACTGTCTGCTTGTTAAATTCTAACAAATTTCCATTAATCCTCTATAAAGAGGCACTCTGATACTGGTTTAAGACAACAACAAATAGGAACAGGAATAGACCATTCAGCCCCTCTGAGCCTACTTCACTAATAGGGTCATTGCTGATCCTACATCCCTCTAGTCTATTTTCCTGCGGTTCCAATAACCCTTGAATATTTTACTGATCAAGAATCTCTCACTCTTAAGTGTGCACAGGGTCTCTGCCCTCACAGATATCTGTAGCAGAGTTCCAAAGACTCCCAACACACAGAGGAGACACTCCCAAGTTGAGGAGGAACTTAACTTATTAAAACCTGCCTCATGTCACATTACCAGATCCAACATAGTTGATCACTGGCTGGATTCCACAACATTATTCTAGAAAAGTGTCCCAAATACACTATGAATTCTTCCTCGTAGCTACTTTTGCCAATTTAGTTATGTCAATTGAGAAAATCAAAGTCATACATGATTAATGGTTGGCGTTTTTTTAACATGGAAAAATCTCCTGATATATTCGCCATCCCACAGATCAGTGTGTTTGGGAGTCTATAAACTATTCCTAACAGTGTGTTCTCACTTATTTCAGACCTTCACCCACATGGATTTAAAAAATTATTGTTCGTACATGGGAAGTGTGCATTAGTGGTTGGGCCAACACTTATCGCTCAACCTTAGTTGTCCTCGAGCTGCCTTCATGAACTACTGCAGTGCATTTGCTATGGCAGATCCACAATTTCAGAGTGTGTCCAGACTTTTGACCCAGTGACATTAAAGGAGTGGTGGTATATTTTCAAGTAAGGATGGCAAGTTGCTTGGAGAGGAATCTGTAGGTAGTGCTCTCATGTAGCTGTTGCCCTTTTCTATGTAGGTGGAAGCGACCATTGGTTTGGGAGGTGTGTCAAGGAGCCATAGAACTTCCATAGGACATCTTGAGATGATATACAAATGCTACTAAAGATCAATGGTGAGGGAATTAAGCAGGTTGCTTTGACTTTGACACCATTCAACTTCTTGAGTATTGTTGGAGCTGAACTCATCCAGGCAGGTGGAAGCACTCCATCATACCGCTCACTCACTCTGTAGATGGTGGACTAGCTTTGTGGAGCCAAGAGATTAGTTATTTACTCCAGGTTTCTGGGCCTCTAACCTGCTATTTAGCCAGTTCACTTCAGTTTCATTAATCAATGGTAACCTCCATTATATTAAGAGAGAGAGTGTGTGTGTGTGTGTGTGTGTGTGTGTTGCTGACTCAATGATGGTAATGCCATTGAATGAGAAGAGACAATAGTTATATTATCTCTTGATGTAGATGGTCCTTGTTTGATATTTGTATGGTATGTGTGTTACTTTTTACTTATAGCCAAAGCCTAAACAGAGTCATAGGGACCTACAGTACAGCATCAGCAGTCAAAAATAACTGTCAATACTATAGCTTTAAAAGGTGTATTTTGTCCTTGCTTTTTCTCATGAAGAAAGGTTGAGACAGACGTGACAGCTTGCTCAAGGACCTTGGGCTTTTTAAATTAAAAAATTGACAATAGAAGCAGCCTGAATGGGTGAGCTCCAGCTCCCACAGAACCAGAACTTTTTGATTTTAGCTTTCTGTGGTTGCTGGGGTATTGAAACAGCATGTGGAAGCTTTTATTCCTTTCTCTTTTACAGCTGAAAGTTGGGGTTCTATTCATGCTGCTAAAATTACATATGAGACAACCTATTTTACTGAATTTGTCTTTGCCGACAGTGTTTATCAGATGTTACTACATTGAAATAGTTAATTAGTTATTATTTTGTTAAGCATTTCCATAGAGTTACAGTTAAGCCAGCTCTTTACATTTAAAATATATACAAAATAGAAAGTTGTAATGCAATGTAAAGTTGAGTAGTGTGAGAATTGCATCTGGATTGCAACACCTTGCACATATCTTTAAATAAGAAAAATATAGGGTATCAGCTATCATCTTAATGTATTTTGTGGGGGGTGGGGGTTGAGTCTGGTCTATATCACAACCACCTAACTATTCTAATTCCATTTGCCAATTGCTTGGTCCATATTCTTGTATGCCTTGCTGTCACGAGTGCACATCTAAATGCCTCTTAAATGTACTGAGCATAATGCCATTGCATCTCAGGGGATGGTGGTTGCATTATCTCTTACTGGAGATGGTCATTGCTTGACATGTATGTGACGTGAATGTAACTTCCCACTTTTCACCTTTCCCTCCTAGTTTTATTGCTGACTTCATAGATCCCTTCTTCCACGTAATTACTGTCTAGCATTAGTAAGCTTTTGTTTAGATGCATTGGGTAACAAATTTATGTCCCTTCTTAGATTCTGGAAAACATTTAATGGTATAATTTAACTAATGAAGAACTGTATATTAATGCTGCATTCATCCCTTGCTGTTGATACACAGTAATTGAGTTGATAGTAGAGTTAGCATTCTTGTGATATCACAGAAATTAATTTATATTCAGTCACAATAGACGTGCAACTCATCAGAAGCTTAATTATATTGATTTTAAATGCAAGTTTATTTGCAGATTACAGAGAAACCTTGATTATCCGGCATTCGATTATCTGAACAAGATTGCATGGTCCTGATGCTTGGCTAAACTAGGTTATCCGGCATGCGATTAACCGAACAAAATACTCCCCGCCAGTTTTCTTCGGCTAATCGAGGTTCCTCTGCATATGCAGCCAAAACCAAACTGTCAAACCAAACCTTTTTTATTTAATTTTTTATGGTACAGGGAATATAGAGAATTAAAGACATTGTTTTTTAATGTGACCTCAGATTAGCCCAAAGTATTTAGTAATGAAGCATCCTTGAATCATGATCAACATTGTAACAAAACCTCAGCCAATTGCTTCACAACCAGACTGCACAAACAGCAATGGGATATATGCAGTTAATCTGCTTTTCATAATATCAATTGAAGTCTTTTGGGAGAACTCCACAAGCTTTATCTTGAATAGTACCATAAAATACTTTAACGTCCACTGGGAATGCAGATCGACACAGATTAAATTTGAATGATGGCACTTTTGATATCATTGCACTCTCTCAAAACGGAACTGGAGTGTCAGCCTCAATAATGCGGTCAAGTCACTGGAGCAGCAACTGGTTCCACAATTATCAGACACAGGAGAGAGTACACTGCAGAGCCTAAAGCTGACACTACAGTACTGGATGAGAAACAAACTAAATAATAGGACAAGTATACTAATACACAGTGAGGAAATCGTAAAGGGTGCCTAAAAATACAACAAACACTGAAAATGACAGGACTGTATTGAAAAGGTAGCTATTGCAGTTAGTTTAGACAGGTCTTCTCTCGAGTTTGAAACAAACATAACAATAGTCTTTAAGTAGACTGCAGCTTAAAAATGTATTGCTGGTAAAGTGCAGCAGGTCAGGCAGCAAAGGAACAGGAGAATCGACATTTCGGGCATAAGCCCTTCTTCAGGAACTTATGCCCGAAATGTCGATTCTCCTGTTCCTTTGATGCTGCCTGACCTGCTGCGCTTTTCCAGCAACACATTTTTAAGCTCTGATCTCCAGCATCTACAGTCCTCACTTTCTCCTAGTTTAAGTAGACTGCAGCAAATATTAGACTTTCAGTATGATTTCACTTATATAATGAATATACTTGAGAGTGCAAGTGAATAAATGACCACTTGCAAAGGTTTATTGAATGAGGCGAATACTATGTTCAATGTTTCAAGTTTTCTTTTCTTACATACCGAAGCTTACGAAAAGCTCAGACATGATCAATTTTGTAAACTTGTATCAGGCCAAAATAAACTTAAAACATACCTCTATTTGTAATGTTTTGGCCAATTCTGTTGAAAATATTTCACTCATAGTAACTAAGTACATCAAGAATGCTGCACTGTCTTGGGTTCGGAGGGTTAAATCACTAAAAGTGAAATATATATGCATTTACAGTAACCCACTATTTTAGAAGTGTTTATCAGGAAAATGTTGCAATTAAAATTTTAATCATATCTAAATGGCACATTATTATTTTGGTTACACCCTATATACACTTACTTTCGATCAGCCTACAGCCAAATTTGAACTGCAAAAAATCCCTACTGAAGTGTTGGTGGTGTAGAATCTTCTCTTTGCATCAAATTAATATATATTCCAATTTGAAATCACAACTTTCATTTATAGTCATAGATCTTCCAAAAAGCCAAGGGAACTGCATTACCAGTTTATATAGGCAATATGAGAGTTTGGAGAAGATTTGTAGCTCAGGTTCCAACCAGAACTCTATCAACAAAAACATCGAGTTAGACCCCATCTGTCACCCTGAGAAAAAGAACAGGAAATAACATCACCACAGGAAATGATCTCACCAACCCAGAGAAAACCAAACATATAAATAGAAAGCAGAAATCAACAGCAGTGCTTCACCCAGAGGCCCACTGAAGATGTTACCTAATAGTGTGATGAAATGTCTGGAAATAAACCTTCCAACTCAGCAAGCAAACCTACGAAAGTCGGTGGAGTTGTGGACAGCGAAGGAGGATGTGGCAGGTTACAGCACGATATAGATAAGGTGCAGAACTGGGCAGTAAGGTGGCAAATGGAATTCAATGTAGCTAAGTGTGAAGTCATTCACTTTGGTAGGAGTAACAAGAAGATGGATTACTGGGCTAATGGTAGACTACTTGGTAGTGTGGATGAGCAGAGGGATCTTGGTGTCCATGTACACAGATCTTTGAAAGTTGCCACCCAGGTAAATAGTGCTGTGAAGAAGGCATATGGTGTACTGGGCTTTATTGGTCGAGGAATTGAGTTCCGGAGTCCTGAGGTCATGTTGCAGTTGTATAAGACTCTGGTGCGGCCTCATCTGGAGTATTGTGTGCAGTTTTGGTCGCCATACTATAGGAAGGATGTGGAGGCATTGGAACGAGTGCAGAGGAGGTTTACCAGGATGTTGCCTGGCATGGTAGGAAGATCGTATGAGGAAAGGCTGAGGCACTTGGGGCTTTTCTCATTGGAGGAAAGGAGGTTTAGGGGAGATTTGATAGAGGTGTACAAGATGATTAGGGGTTTAGATAGGGTTGACAGTGAGAACCTTTTTCCGCATATGAAGTCAGCTGTTACTAGGGGACACAGCTTTAAATTAAGGGGTGGTAGGTATAGGACAGATGTTAGGGGTAGATTTTTTACTCTGCGGGTTGAGAGTTCATGGAATGCCCTGCCAGTAGCAGTGGTGGACTCTCCCTCTTTATGGTCATTTAAGCGGGCATTGGACAAGCATATGGAGGTTATTGGGCTAGTGTAGGTTAGGTAGGCTTCGGTCTGCAAAACATCGAGGGCTGAAGGGCCAGTACTGCGCTGTATTTTTCTATGTTCTATGTACACCCAGGCAATATGCAGCCAGAAACACATTGGATAACAGTGCTAGCTAGACTGCTAGAGAGTATGTATCAAGCAGATGCTTTGTATGTATACATGTGTTTCTTGGAATTTGATAAAACAAAAAGGATTGGCAGCATATAAATACTTATTAATCTTTAGATATCAGTTTCTTCAGACTCTAGTGCCTTTTGTATTAGGTATATTTACTCATTCTAAATGTTTTTCCTCAACGTATTATCTCTATTAATATTAAAACATCTTTATTTGCTCATTTCATTAAATTTTACATAGAAATGTTTCTGCAGTTAAATTTTGAATTTACCACCTTTAGTAGTGGCAGTTGTTTCCTTGGGTTCTACTGCTCTGAACAAGGGGAGTTTGTGCATCAATATCTACATTATATAATAACTTTAGAAGCCTAGAAACAGACATCATAATCTTCTCTGCACCATCTATCCTAGTGAGAACAAGCCCAAATTATTGCTATAACATAATACACTTCCTCAGCATTTGCTCTGTATCTTGCCAAGAGCTACCATACACTTTTTGGACTGTTGTGACCAGATCTCTCTTGTCATGATCATACCAGTTATGTTCTGTGATGGGTTCATAAATTGCAAGTTCATACAAGATCATTTGTAGCCCTTCAAATTTCAAAACAACCAGCTGCACAGTCTTATGCTTAAACAAGATAAAGGTCAGTTAACTAAAAAACCATCACTTGTTATTCAAGTAACAGTAACCAAGTTATTACCTAAAAATACATATACAGAGATTAAAAGTAAGCAGGATATAAAACAATCTAGCAAATGATTGGACCTGCTTACAGGCTTTTAAGCAAGAAAACCCCAAGGAGACTATAGAAATAATTTTCAATTGAGAGGCAATACTCTATATAAAAACTGGTAGGATTAGGTCGAAAAGCATAAATAAGAAAGCTGAACTAAAAGCTCTAGACAGCCAGCCTTCTATGCTTAGGTTTTGTGTTCAGAGAAAGAGTATATTGCAGAGAATTGGATAGTTCTGTAAAGAGGAGTTGAGTTATGGAATACAGATCAAGCAAGTTTCTAATTTATCTGCTGGGTTGACGCAGGACTGTCAGCAGCATCCAAATGTAGACCAGAAGGATTGTACTGGGCTGGACTGAGAGGGATCTATCATACACCTGAGCAATGAACTGTATAACCAATCACAAAATGAAAAGGAATGACCTTCCAGTGCAGAATGTTGACAAGGCCAAACTGATAGCTGGAGTAAAAGATTCTTAAACTGGACTAATTTGAGTTTAAAGGCTGGACTGAGTTTAAAGGCAGGAGCTTATATTATTTGAAATCATTTTTCTTATTCTGAGTCTATTTAGTCATTACTGCTGGTGTTTATTTCATTTAACTTTCTACAGTAGAGATAATTTTGGTTTTCAATTTAAATTTTGGCATCATGTTACTATTTACATTGTTGGCTTTTGTGTGCCAAATCCAAATATCTGGTTTCTTCAGTATTTTGGTAACATATTATAATCTTATACTCTATTTCAAATACTATTGCAAGGAATTATAAATTGAAATGGAGCAAGATTAGAGCTCAACAAATTGACCAAAATAAAATTCCCTATTCTGAGATAGATAGAAATATATCATTTTGTACATTTTAAACAATTAGTACAAACAACCTCCTAAATGCATTGAGTGCTTAGCTCAATGGCAATCTCACTTGTTAGAGTCAGAGAACTATGAATTCTAGTCCTGATATGAGTATTTAATAACCTAGGCTAATGCTTTTCTGCAGAACACAGTTTCTGAAGCTGAGACAAACTCAAGCCCTTTGTGAATTTTAAAGGGGGAGAATGCTTGGTACTTTTCCTGCTGGCATTGTCAACATTCACCCAAAAATCAACAAGCCAACTCACTCATCTTATTGTTGTTTTTGCATCAGCAAGCTAGTTGCTACATTTTCCAGAAAAACAGTGACTACAGTTTAAAAGTAATTCAGTCACTGTAAATGTAGTGGGTATAAGATTTGTAATGAAATAATCCGTTTTTTAAACTGACGTTACATCAATTAAAAGCTGTTTTGAGTCACTTCACTATAAAATATAATGCAATTCAAAAATTCTCAAATACTGAAGCAACTTATGCTCATAGGCAGCAAAATCTAGATGACATCAAAGCTTAGACTGATAAATCAAAAACAAATTGGAGATACCAAGCAGGGCTAGCAGCATCTGTGCAGAGAAAACAAAAGTTAACGCTTCGGGTCCAGTGATCCTTCTTTGGAATAGTAAATGGCAAGAAACATTCATACCACATAAGTGCGTGGCAATGATCATCCCAAAGAAGAAAGAATCTAACCATTGCCTGACATTCAATGATGTTACCAATGTGGAGTACCTCAATCAATGTTATAACTACCCTAGGGTTACGAATGACTAGAAACTTACAAATCAGGGTTAAAGGCTAGGAATTCTGTGGCAATTAACTTACTTCAGACTCCCCAGTGCACGTTCACCACCTACAAGGGTTGTGCGTGTGTGGTGCTGGAAAAGCACAGGTCAGGAAGCATCAGAGGAGCAGGAGAATCGACCTTATGCCCGAAATGTTGATTCTCCTGCTCCTCGGATGCTACCTGACCTGCTGTGCTTTTCCAGCACCATACTCTCAACACTGATCTCCAGCCCTCACTTCCACCACCTACAAGGCATAGATCAAAAATGTGATGGAATAAATACACTTGCCTAGATGAATGCAGCTTCAACATTACCAGGCAACCCAATTGACCGGCACCCCATATATGATCTTCAACATTCACACCCTCACAACCGATGCATAGTGGCACCAATGTGTACCATGTATACGATTCACTAGTGGAATTCATGAAGGTTCCTTTAAGTGCATTTTTGAAACCCATAACCTCAACCAACGAGGACGACAAGGGTAGCAGATGCGTGGGAACACCACCATCTATGAACTTTCCTCCAAACCACATACCAGTTTGAAATGGAACAAAATCACCATTCCTTCATTGTTGCTGGGTTAAGATCTTGGAGCATCTTCCCAATGGCAATGTAGGTGTCCCTACAGGTGGCAGGTAACACTAGCACCATACAAATATCAGGCAATAAATCTCTCCAGTAGAAAAAGACATTCTTCTCTCCCTGACCTTCACTGACTCTGTCAGTGACTAGAAGCTTGTGTGAACAATACCAATACAGACACTACAAGCAGGACAAATATTAAGAACATTAGATATTCTACTTCATCATCAGTGTCATCTTCACTGCTTACAAGGCACAAATTAGGAATGTGATGGAAAAAATAGCAAGTGCTGAAGAACAAAATTCAAGACAGTCAACAGAGAGCTAAGCAATCCATCTGATTGATGGTCCTACTGCTGGAATCAAGAACGAACAACCATACAGTGTAGCTGCAGTATACATGGCAACAATTCACCTAGGTTACTTTGACAAGGCTTCCAATTCTATAACTTTCACCAATGACAAAAAAAACAAATTTCAGAAATAACACTTAGTTCACCCAAGTTGCATAAATTTTTGATCTGAATACAGATCACTATTCCTTAATTGTTGCCAGGTTAAAATTCCCCATATTTTGAGAGTACCATCAAAACAGCAATGTGCATTTATAGACAGCACTTGAAGTAAAGCCACAGATAAAATAAGTAGACACCCAACAACACTGCAAAAATACCAAGAGAGCTGACTAAAACTTTGGCAAAGCAGGAGGTTGTTAAAAAAGTCGCAAAATTAAGATGGAGGACAGAGGGGTATAGGAAGCTAGTTTGGAGTCTAGAGGTAAAGCTACAGCAATGAAAATTGGGCATGCACAAGATGCTAGAATGTAGGCACGAAGATCATGGAGATTTTCAAGATGCAGAATGATACTGCTCTCATATACATAAGAACTAGGAATATTAGGCAATTCTGCCCCTTGAGCCTGCTTCACTATTTAATAAGATCATGGCTGATTTAATCTCAGCCTCAGCTCCACTTTCCTGCCCGCTCATCACACGCATCAACCCATTACTAATTACAGATCTGTCCATCTCCTCTGGGGGTAGGAATTCCATATATTCATGACCCTTTGAGAGAACTAATTCCTCATCTCATTTAAATCTACTAACCCTTTTCCTTAAACTATGACATGTCATTCTAGATTGTCCCACAAGAGGAAACATCCCTACATCTATTTTTGTCAACCGGTTTCGCATCTTATATACCTCCATGAGATCTCCTCTCATTCTTCTAAACTCCAGAGAGTACAGACTTAAAGCGTTCAGTCTCTCTTCATAAAACAAAACCCCCATCGCTGTGAGAAAGTGTATAAGGTATGAGCAGGTAGGGAAAGAGTTAAGTTTAGGGCTGCTTGACAAAAGACAAAAGCATGACTTGGACCAGATAAGAACTTGCAGTAAACAATGAGGTACTAGAGGCAAGGGTAGTGGGTTAATGAGGTGAAAAGCATCTATTATGTAATGCCAGTTAACAAGGTTAAGAACATCCATTGTATAATGCCAGATGGCTTACTCTTTACTGTTGATTGTAACGGCTTGCTGATTGTAACGGTCACCCAATCAAAATAGATGTTGCCTTATTTGGATGCTGCTCCCTGGTAAGGGACTATAAAATTCCTTAAGAATCTGCTGTTCAAGAAAGTACCGAGAACTCATGTCTCTGTGCACATGGGTGATTGTTCTCTCTCCCTCCAGGGCCCGGAATAAAGATGAAGGAGGTAAAGCCATACTGTGATCTTGAGTGTATGCTTCAATTGATACAGGACAGGGAAGCGGGACAACATCTAGAATCAATCTAGTGAACTTTCAATGAACTATCTCCAATGCAACAAAATCCCTCCTCTAGAAAGGGGACTAAAATTATATGCACTAATGTCATGCACAGTTGCAACATTGCTTCACTATTCTCTAATCCTTTCACAATAAACGCCAAAATTCATTTGCCTTCTTTGTTAACTGCTGCACCTACATACTATTTTTCTGCAGGCATCAACAATGACACCCACATCTTGCTATTTTTTTTAAGTTGCTATTTAGATAATAAATTGCCTTTCTTATTTCACCGACCAAAACGGATAATCTCACACATTTCCTTTAAATTTTATCTCGCAAATTTTGGACCATTCACCTAATCTATCAACATCCATTTGTAAATTTCTTATTTTTTCATTGCAACATACCTCCCCACCTATTTTAGTGACATATGCAAACTTAGCTATAGTACTTTCTATCCCTACATAGTCTGTATATAGTTGGGGCCACAAAGACCAAAAGCTGTGGCATGGACTAGTTAGATCTTGCCAACCAGAAAAGAAACTATTTATCCAGACTCCGCTTTCTGTTGGTTAGCCATTTGTCTATCAAGGCTAATAAGTTGTCGCTAACCCAACGAGATTACCTGGTCATGAACTTTTACTGCGGCACCTTATCAAATGCCATCTGTAAGCCTCAAGAACTCTAGCAAAACTAGTAAACACAATTTAAACTACATTAAACCATGCTGACTCTGATAGATTGTTTTGACATTCCAAATGTCCTGTTATTGTTTCCTTAATTATGGATTCTCACAATTGCCCAAATACTCAAAATGAAATGGTCTCATTTCCTAGTTTTTGCCTCTGTCCCTTTTTAAATAAGTGCATTACATTAGCACTTTCCCAACACACTAGAAACTTTCCCACATCCATGGCATCTTGGAATATTCGCAGAATCATAAATCCATACAGTGCAGGTACAGTCCATTTGCCCCATTGAATCTACACAGACCCTCTGAACAGCATCCCACCATGCTAGCCCTGTAACCATAACTAACCCATCTGGCCTGTACAGCATAAGGCAATTAAGTATGGCCAATCCACCTAACCAGTATATCTTTGGACTGTGAAAAGAAATTGGAACAAACTTGAAAAAAAAAACGCAGACACGAACTTCTCACAGGCAGTCACCCAAGATTGAATCGAATCCAGGTCCCCTGATGCTGCAAGGCATCAGTACTAACCACCGAGCCACAGTGCCACCCTATAACCAACGGATCCATTATCCCTCCTGCCACTTCTTAAAGGTCCTAGAATGGAGGCCACCAGGCCTGAGGACTTGTATGCCTTCAATCCTAATAGTTTTCTTGGTACTTTTCCCCTCGTGATGATATTTGCTCCAAGAACATCCCTTTCTATAATATCTGCATTACCTATTATTTTTGGGATGGTACTTGCAGCCTCCACTGGGAAAGTGAGACAAAATATTGATTTAGTGACTGCCATTTGTGTTCTCCACTACTAGTACCTCAGCCTTGTCCTCAAAGGGTCCAACTTTAATTCTGTGCTCTTTTTCCTCACTAAAAGGTTTGTGTAATCCATTTCTATATTTTGTGCTAGATTTCTTTCATAATTTCTCTTTGCTTTCTCATTACTATTATTTAAAAAAATAATCCCTTCGTTCATCTTTAAAGGTTTTTCAATCTTTCAGCTTGTCACTTGCCTTCATGATATGGTATGCCTTAGTTTTTTTTAATCACTATCTTTAACTTCCTTGCTTAACCATGGATGACTTTTCTTTTCAATATATATTCCAGAAAGAAAGAAAGATTGTATTTTGAATCAACAGAGTATCGTCCTAAACATCAGCCATGGCTCCTCAATTGTCTTACCCTTTAGTTTTCCTGTCCAATCCATTCTGATGAAATCTGCCCACATACCTTTTGCTTTGTAAGCCTATAAGCATGCCCTCCATTTAGTTGTAAGGGGTTTCTCTTTATTAAAAAAAATTATTTGGGATGTGAACATCATTGGCAAAGCCAACATTTATTGCCTGCCCTAGTGGGCCTTAAGGTAGCTGCCTTCTTGAACTGTAGGTAGATCCACATTGCCCTTAGGGAAGAAGTTCCAGGATTTTGACCGAACATCAATAGAATGGGACAAAAACAAATTGCTGGAAAAACTCAGATCTGGCAGCACCTGTGGAGAGAAAGCAGAGGTAACATTTCGGGCATAATGACCCTCCTTCAGAACTGCTGATGAAATTCTGAAACTGGAACGTTGCTTTCTTTGCACAGATGCTGCCAGAGGGTGACATGGTGGCTCAGTGGTTAACATTGCTGCCTCACAGCACCAGGGACCCAGGTTCAATTCCCGCCTCGGGCAACTGTCTGTGTTGAGTTTGGACATTCTCCCAGTGTCTGCGTGCTCCGGTTTCCTCCCACAGTCCAAAAAGATGTGCAGGTTAGGTGAATTGCCCATGCTAAATTGCCCGTAGAGTTAGGTGCATTAGTCAGGGGTGAATATAGGGGAATGGGTCTGTTGTTGTTTCTGATTTATAGCATTCATAGTTCAGTTAAATCGAAGGAATGTTGATATATTTCAATTCTAGATGGTGAGCAGCATGGAGGAAACTTGCAGGTGGTGATGCGCCCAATGCATCCTTGTCCTTTTAGGTGGAAACAGTGTGGAATGGAAGATGTTATCTAAGGAGTTTTAGTGAATTTCTATAGTGCATTTTGTGGATGAATATCTCCATTGCTGCCCTTATGATGGACACAAGGCTGTTGTTGAAACTGAAGACTATTGGACCCAGGGCACTACCCTGAAGAACTCCTGCAAAGGTAGCCTAGAGCAGAGATGATCGACCTACAATAACCCCAATCAGCTTCCTTTGCAGCAGGTATTGCTCCAACTGATTCGTTCAGAAGGTTATTGAAACAAGTACTGCTTTATTACACCCACTACTGAGACTAAATTGATCATGCTTTACAGCTGAAAATGCACATTTAAGGGGTTACAGGGAAATTTAAGAGCTAACAACTGCCCAGGTCCTGTGGTCATGTAGCCTTCTGTAATTTATGATTCTATGAATCGTTTCAATATACATTCATTAACTGGTTGATGAAACCACATCACTTTATCCTACAAAATGGTTTCATGACATTTTGCCAAGAGTTTAATTACCAAGTCAATCTTTCTACAAAGCAGCTGACCTATTAATTACTGTATCTGTTAAAAAGAAATTCCAAAAAAATTTTAACAGCCATCTTTGTAAATGGAATGAACAGGTCTCGTATTTTTATTGGGAATTTCTTCTGCCAACATTTCTTTCATGGATGAAGTAAGGAGAAAGTCTCTACAGCTGCATCCTTTTTAACCTGCATTTGATTTTGAACTTGACAACAGAACTTTATTCATCTCATTGTTGGAGTCAAGGTTTTGGTAGTTGCCTAATTTTGAAGTTAAAATTACCATGTATACAAAATAGGATTTGTAAGCTCAAACAGATCTAACCCTTTTTTGCGTAATAAATGGAATATTGATTAAGGATTAGCATGGCACATACATCTGCTCATGGAAGAGCTGAATACTACAATGTTTGGGACTGCACAATTGCTGGGCTTTATTAAGCAAATATATTACTATGCTAAATAATTTAAAAGAATTGCATAGGAAATTTAGGGGGATAGGATAAAGCATCTTTTACTTTGCTTGAACAGTGTGCTCTATTGGTAACTTCAGACAGCACCTTTACAGTACCAGTGAGAACTTTCTACTTATTACAAGAGGAAGTGTTTTAACTACCACCAGCAAGATAACCAATTAAAATTCGGAGCTTTTGCTGTGGGCCCATGCCCTCTTGGAAACAGGTCAACATGATCTAATTTTTTTTTCCTGGGGCGCAAGCCACTTGTCAGGGTTTAAATTTGAATCCTTATCTCAAAAGCTGACAGGATGAGTTGTAACTTACAAAACCCATTCCCAAAGACGATATTCTTGGACTAAAAATTAGAAAAAAAGTAATGTGCAAATTGTCACAGATCTTGAAATAAAGCAACAATTAAAATAATTGCTAATTTATGTTGCAAGAATGAATAACATTAACAATTTTTGAGGCTGTGAGCGAATTCCACTTTTGTGTTTTCTGACTAGCTCGTTAAGCTGCGGCATGAGATGAGATGAGAGAAGCCCTATCAAATAGGAATGGCAAAACTGAGAACCAAAAACCAAATACAAATCTCCACTTCTACAACCTGAATTTAGAATAAAAAACAAACATGTTTAAATTCAAGACAGAAGTTAAGAATTTCCTCAAAATAATTCTATCAATTCTTGCCTGAATGAAAGATTCCATAAAAAGTAACCAAAATTCACAAGATTAACACCCACAGAAGCTTCCTCACTCATTATGGATTGCAGGGCATATGCTGACCCAGCATCAGTTAACTTCATATTTGCATGCCATGTCATGCTTAGACAGATACTTGCATTACGATGTGAATGACAAGGGTCTCTTTCCTAGGGTGGGGGGAAGGAGTTCAAAACTAGGGGCATATTTTAAGTTGAGAAAAGATTTTAAAAAGGACCTGAGGAGCACTTTTTTTTTGTTAAGCAGACTGTGGATGGTGGAATGAACTGCCAAAGGAGGAGTGATTTTATTATTGCCACGTAACTAATTACAGTGAAAAGTTTTGTTTTGCATGAAGTACAGGCAGATCATGACATACAAAGATCACAGGGTGATTGAACAGAGCAAGGAATACAAAACTGTGGTTCCAAAGAAGGTGGAAGTGAGTGAGGACTGCAGATGCTGGAGACCAGAGTTGAAAAACGTGGTGCTGGAAAAACACAGCAGGCCAGGCAGCATCCAAGGAGCAGGAGAAATCGACATTTCGGGCATAAGCCCGAAACGTCGATTCTCCTGCTCCTCGGATGCTGCCTGGCCTGCTGCGTTTTTCCAGCACCACATTTTCCAAAGAAGGTGCACAAAAAGCAAGATCAACATTGTATTTAAAATTTGACAGGACCATTCAGAAGTCTACTAACAGCAGGGAAGAAGCTGTTATTGAACCTGTTTATACGTGTTTAAGCTTTCGTATCTTCTACCTGACGCAAGAGGTTGGAAAGATTAAATAATAATATAATAACAATAGCAGAGGGATGGGGATAAATTGGGATGGGAATGATTTTTGATGATGTTGGCTGCCTTTGAGGCAGAGAGAAATGTCGATGGAGTTAAATGGATGGAAGGTGGGCTTGAATGATGTGTTCACAACTTCTGCAGTTTCTTACAGCCCTGGGCAGATAGTTATATTACCAAGCCATGATGCATCCAGATAGAATACTTTCTATGGTCCGTCTGTAAACATTGATGAGAGTTCTTATGGACATGCCAAAAATTCCTTAGCCGCTTTAGGAAGAAGAGGTGTTGACGCATCTCCTTGACCCCTCATGTAGGTGGTCCAGGAAATTGACACTTTTGACCATCTTCACCTCAGCTCCAGTGAGGTAGATAGGGGGCGCATAGCTCCTCCTTGCTCCCTGAAGTTGATGATCAACTCTTTAGTTTAGCTGATGTTGAGGGAGAGATTGTTATCTTTACACCAAATCACCAAGCACTATCTTTTTCTTGTAGTTTGTCTCATCATTGTTTGATATCTGGCCTATAGTGGAGGAGTCATCAGCTAACCTGTAGATGGAGTTTGGACAAAATTTGGCCACAGACTCATGAGTGTACAGGGAATACAGTAGGGGGCTGAGTGCACATCCTTGGAGAGTGCTGGTGTTATGGATTGTTATGGAGAAGTTGTTGTTGCCAATCTTCACTGCTTGTTGTCTGCAGATCAAGAATCAAGTGGTCGATGCAGGTACAGATCCAAATAGCTTTTAAATGTTGTAGAAGTTCATAAATAGAAAACATTTGGAGGGATATGGGCTAAAGGCAGGCAAGTAGGACTAGTTTAGTTTCGAAACATTGACAGTGTGGACTGGTTGGACCAAAGAGTCTGTTTCCATGCCGGATAACTTTATGACCATATGAATTGGCCTCTATTTTCGAATCAGAGCAAGCATGCAATATCAGCCATCCTGCACACAGGATTTTGTTATGTGCCTTGCCAGCAGTCCTGTAGATTTCGAGTAAAACTCTGTTCAGAGTTGAAGATTTCTTTCAGACGCCTTCATGTGACTGAAGAAACTATCGGTTTGCAATTTTTTGGGGCAGGTCATAGAGATGTACAGCATGGAAACAGATCCTTCGGTCCAACCCATCCATGCTGACCAGATATCCCAACCCAATCTAGTCCCACCTGTCAGCACCCGGCCCGTATCTCTCCAAACCCTTCCTATTCATATACCCATCCAAATGCCTCTTAAATGTTGCAATTGTACCAGCCTCCACCACATCCTCTAGCAGCTCATTCCATACACGTACCACCCTCTGCGTGAAAACGTTGCTCCTTAGGTCTCTTTTTATAGCTTTCCCCTCTCACCCTAAACTTATGCCCTCTAGTTCTGGACTCTCTGACCCCAGGGAAAAGACTTTGCCTATTTATCCTATCCATGCCCCTCAATTTTGTAAACCTCTATAAAGGTCACCCTTCCACCTCCGACGCTCCAGGGAAAACAGCCCCAGCCTGTTCAGCCTCTCCCTATCGCTCAGATTCCCTTACCCTGGCAACATCCTTGTAAATCTTTTCTGATCACAACATCTTTCCGATAGGAAGGAGACCAGAATTGTACATAATATTCCAACAGTCCAATGTCCTGTACAGCCGCAACATGACCTCCCAACTCCTGTACCCAATACTCTGACCAATAAAGGAAAGCATACCAAACGCCTTCTTCACTATCCTATCTGCCTGTGACTCCACTTTCAAGGAACTATGAACCTGCACTCCAAGGTCTCTTTGCTCAGCAACACTCCCTGGGACCTTACCATTAAGTATATAAGTCCTGCTAAGATTTGCTTTCCCAAAATGCAGCACCTCGCATTTATCGGAATTAAAGTCCATCTGCCACTTCTCAGCCCATTGGCCCATCTGGTCCAGATCCTGTTGTAATCTGAGGTAACCCTCTTCGCTGTCCACTACACCTCCAATTTTGGTGTCATCTGCAAACTTACTAACTGTACCTCTTATGCTCACATCCAAATCATTTATGTAAGTGATGAACAGTAGAGGACCCAACACCTTGTGGCACTCCACTGTCACAGGCCTCCAGGCTGAAAAACAACCCTCCACCACCACCCTGTCCTCTACCTTTGAGCCAGTTCTGTATCCAAATGGCTAGTTCTCCCTTTATTCCATGGAGATATAACCTTGCTAATCAATCAGTCTCCCATGGGGAGCCTTGGTGAATGCTTTTCTGACGTCCATATAGATCACATCTACTGCTCTGCCCTCATCAATCTTGGTACTTCTTCAAAAAACTCAATCAAGCTTGAGACACATGATTTCCCACGCACAAAGCCATGTTGACTATCCCGAATCAGTCCTTGCCTTTCCAAATACATGCACATCCTGTCCCTCAGGATTCCTTCCAACAACTTGCCCACCACTGAGGACAGGCTCACCAGTCTATCGTTCCCTGGCTTGTCTTTACCGTCCTTCTTAAATAGTGGCACGTTTGCCAACCTCCAGTCTTCCGGCACCTCACCTGTGACTATCGATGATACAAATATCTCAGCAAGAGGCCCAGCAATCACTTCTCTAGCTTCTCACAGGGTTCTCGGGTACACCTGATCAGGTCCTGGGGATTTATCCACCTTTAACCGTTTCAAGACATCCAGCACTTCCTCCTCTGCAATCTGGACATTTTGCAAGATGTCACCATCTATTTCCCTATTGTCTACATCTTCCATATCCTGGATCCAGACAGTAGGATTTATTTCCTTCTATGCCATCTTGCGGCCTCATCATTATAGGTATTTGGACTTAAAGCACAATACAGCATCATGGGCAAATTGTTGCCATTTTGGATAACTGATACAAACTCCTCCCAGGCATTAATATTACTACACCTCAAAAAAAAAGCTTCAGAGATTTTTTATAGGAATTTCTTTATACTGCCCTGGCACATTGGTCATTTGAAAGTTGAAAAACAAATCCTGGCAGGGGAGACACTTTTCAGTCTCCAACAGTGCCCACTCCACTGTGGTTGGAATTTGGCTGATAGTGTTGGGATATCTGGTCAGCGTGGACGGGTTGGACCAAAGGGTCTGTTTCCATGCTGTTCATCTCTATGACTCTATAAGTTGCCTTCGAGGAGGACATCAGCATTTATTTGATCATCTGTCTAGTGAATCTGGAAAATATGGAGGGGAAATCATTGCTTGCACTTCTTGAGCTCTTTTATGTGTTGCTGACATACTGAACAAACCTAACTATCATAAAGGAATGTGAAGCGGACAACTGCTTTGCTCACCAGAACCTTTGTTGACATGCAGAGATCTTTACTGTCAAAGATGTTTGCTAATATAATTTGGAGGCTGAGATTTAGTGTTGGACCTCCTAAATAATTGTGTCTTCTGAGAGAGATGCAACAGGGTATAGGAAATGTTCAATATATTCCAGAGGGTCTCTTTCAACATGATGAAATTGGACTGATTCAAGTTTACTTTTAGCAACATTCAAGAGCAGACTGTCTCCGGTTTATAAAATTGAAGAGATCAAGAATGGTCTTGCAAATCTGGTACAAGGTGAACCTGACACCACAGTCATCCAGAAACTACATGATGTCAGTAGTGGTCAGTTTAATTTTGGCAAGGTTAGAACCTTTTCCATTTAAACAGTTACTAACAATCGCAATAAAGGGCTGTTGATTTTTGATTAGGTAAATAACCACTGTCAAATAGATTTGAAATAGAGCAGGGGCTACAAAAGGCCTTGTTTGACATCAGCAAAGGTTCTGAAGGTATTTTTCGGAGATTTCTCTTGCTCAGAGTTACAATCATATGCTCACAAAGCAGTTGCAGCATTGTGAAGAAGTTTCTTGGACATAATCAAGGCAGTGATACTGGCCTTAATTACCAAGATGATGCATTGGAGTTTAGTCTTCAGTATAGACTGCACATAGCCTTCCAGCATCAGCAGTTCACGTTTTATACTTTGAATATTGAAAACTTTGAAGTGTCACAGATGACTTATTGAACTACTGTATTTACTCAGATTTTTCTTAAATGCATCTGCTACTTAAGTGCTCCATGTGGTGATAAGTTTGACATTCTAACCACAAGAATAAAAAGTTTTTCTAAATTCCTGTTGGGTCCAAGTGACTGCATTACAAACTTTCAGTCTCTAGTTTTTTTGATTCCACAACTGAAAACATTTTCTCCACATCCAGCTTATCTATACTCTTTATTCTAAAGACTTTATCAGGTCACCTCTCATTTTTCTGTTCTTGAGAAAAGGGCCCCAGCATATTCAGTGCTTTTTCATTCAATAGCCTATTCATTTTCATTTAATCCTTAATGTTATTTGGATTGTCTCCATGCATTTTTGCAATTTACAGACCAGATCTGAATACTGTCATTTAAACAAGGTTCCATGCAAGATTAATATCATGCGTTTAATTTTTAAACTTTAATCTTATGGCTGATATACAAAGTAAGTACTTCTGGTTTAAAAATTATTTTTCATCCAGCTCTCCTTTTAACAAGTTCATGACCCTGTTTAGGTCATTAAAAGATGAATTACTTAAGGAAGGCACATCCTAGGAAATTTAAAAACCCGAATTAGAAAGAGGTTGTACACAAGAAATGGATATGTAACACCATCCATTTGTGGGGATGGAATGTAAATTACGCATAGGATAAAATAAAGTTTACTTAGTGACCAGCAAAATATTTGTGATTAGACCATAAAATGTAGGAGCATAAATAGGCTATTTGGCATTCAAGAATGCTCCACCACTTTAATGAGATCACAGTTGATCTAATGATCAACTCCACTTTCCTATCCTTTTCTGTAACACTTGATTCCCTTACTGATTGTTCCGTGGTGAGACAGATTTTTCATTCTTAATGACCCAATCTCTACAGCTGTCTATCTACTTCCTTTAATATCCTAAGATGCAACTCATCAGGTCCAGGAGACTGACCAGACTTTAACCCAAGTACTTTTCTCTAGTGATAGTTATTGCATTGCTACCTACTCACCTTTTGCTCCTGGATTTCATATTTTTCAAAAGCTATTAGCGTCTTCTACTGTGAGGAATTATAAAAAGTATATATTCAACTCAACCATACCTTGGTTTCCAGCTATTATTTCCTCATTTTTTAAGGCACTTGTGACAATTTATATAAGTTACTACTGTCTGCTTTTATATTAGTTGTTGTTTACCCTGTCTGTTTTATTCCTTTTTTATGTCATTTTTGCAAATTTTTAAAAGTCTCAATCCTCGGTTTACCACTAATCTTTGCCACATGGTAGATTTTTTCTTTTAATTTGAGACTATTCTGGTTAACCATGGTTAATCAATAAGTCTCCTATCATCCTCCATTATTAGGATGTACCTGCATTGTGAATTATGAACAATTCCTTAAATATCTGTCATTACTCAATCACCTTTTCAATCAAACTTCTTGCGCAGTCCACTCATCCTCAATCCTTTATAATTACCCTTACTTAACTTCAGCATAGTTGTTCCAGCCAAGGTTTCCAAATCTCAATGCTAAATTTTACCATGTTGTGGACAAATTTCCTCAGGGACTTTTAATTAAACCTTTCTCATTATACATTACTGGCTGGATCCACATCATATTTGACTAGGAAACTGAACTCTTCCCTGCAGCTTTGCTGCTAACTTGATTTTTCCAAATCTACACAAAGATTAAAAGTTGTGGTTAATGATTTCTTCCATTTTTAAAAAGTTAATTCACTTCTTTTGTTCTGGATGGCATCAAGATATTAGAGTTTTCTTAGAGCAGCATAAATCCAGACAAGTGGGATGCATTCCATTACACTTCTGACTTGTGTCTTGTAGATAGTGGACAGATTGACGAGTCAAGAAGGGGCAAGTTTCTTGCTGTAGAATTCCTAGCTTCTGACCTGCTGTCGTAGCTATGATTACATGGCTTGTCCAGTTCAGTTTCAGGTCGGGGAATTCAGCGATTGCAATGCCATCGTGCAAGATTTCTTGCAATTGTACACATTCCATTTTGAATGAACAACGCTATCTCACCACCCTTTATTACTTATTTTCTTCCCCCAATACCCCAACAAACAGGACTTGTTTCATTAAAATTATTTGACTAAAACATTAACTGAATCAAAACTCTTCACTCAAGAAAAATCTATATTAACACTCCACTCTTGATTTCACTTCACTACTGTTCATCTACCGCCTTCAAGACTCATCTCTGTCCACTATTTTGATTATCCCACTCTCTCATCTCCTCTTGGCTTTGTGGCCATTTATGATACAGCTGAAGTACATCGTTATTAATGTAGAAAAATGGACAATATAAATTCAAGTTTTTGATGTTGGTTAGTGGAAAGAATAATAATTGTACTGTATGCAGAGTATGGTGGCTAAAAGATATTATTTAATTCGAAGTAGTTCAGAAAAGGTTCAATTACATATCCCTGGTATGAGGGACTGCCTTGTGAGCAAAGGCTAAGCAGGTTGGGACTGTACTCACTGTGGTATAGAAGAATGAGAGTAGATCTCATTGATACATATAGGATTCCTAAGGGGCTTGGCAGAGTAAATGCTGAGATGATGTTTCCATTCATGGGAAGACTCCAGGACTGTGCGATTAAATAGTTGACCTGCAGGAAATTAGATGTCCCGAGGCTAAGGTGGGATGCCTCTGACTTACAGGTAGATTGCAGGGAATTTACATTCCCATCCCTTGCCAGAGTCATTTACATGGCCATCTCCTATTATTCAGAGATAATCGACATTTGCATCATCATCCTATTCATAATCAATAAGAATATTTTAGTTGAAATTTAACTACTCCCTGTAGTTTAAAAAAAACGATTTGCAACAGATTTGACCATTAAGGAATGATTTACATTATACCGTTTTTGGGAATGACGTGGTCACTGCATTGTGTCTTGAGTCGCATGTGATTGAGAGAGAGTGGCTGGGGGTTGTCATGTGGGCATGACTGATGTAAAGATTTTGTATAAGGGAAGGACTGTTGCCTTTATTCAGAGAGACCGCTCGACATGCTTCACAAGCATAGCGAAGAGTGGTAAGAGTTTCTCCAAAGTTTGTAATGTATTTGCTGAATAGAATTTTTCTTGTTCACAGAAGTTGGCATGTTGCAGTAGCATCAACTGTGTAAGAATCTCAAGGGAAAAAAGAACCTAAAAGGACTAGGAGGTAAAGTTTCAAAATAAAGAGATACCAATTTAAGTCTGAGATAGGAAGAAATTCTTCTCTCAGAAGGTTGCAAGTCTTTGGAACTCCTTGCCACACAGTTGTATGTCCACAGGCCATGTCCTTGTCCTACTAAAGACTGAACGAGATTAATTCTTCATCGATAGGAGAATCAAGGATTTCATGGAAAAGGCAGGAAAGGATAGGAGGAATGTTGGATCAGCCATTCTTATTGAATGGCAGAGCAGGTTTGAGAAACCATCTGGCCTACTACTGTAGTTATTTCAATGGTCTTATAAACTGTACCACATTCCATTTCTAGGAGAAAGTGAGGACTGCACATGCAGGAGATCAGAGTTGAGTGTGTAGTGCTGGAAAAGCACAGCAGGTCAGGCAGCATCCTAGGAGCAGGAGGATCAATGTTTAAGCATAAGCCCTTCGTCAGGAATGAGGCTTGTGGATCGGGGCGGAGAGATAAATGGACGAAGGCAGCTGGGAAAGCAAGAAGTCGATGAGGGAAAGGATGATAAGTCAGGAGTAGGGAGGAGTGATGGACAGGTCCGGAGGGTGGTGCAGAGTTGGAGGCTTGGGACTGGGATAATGTGGGGGGAGCGGTAATGAGGAAGCTGTTGAAATCCACATTTATCCCAAGGCAAAATGAGGAGTTTCCACCTCCAGGCATCAGGTGGTAACAGTTTGATGGTGGAGACAGACTATGTCCTTGACGGAGTGGGAGGGGGAATTGAAGTGTTTAGCCATGGGGCAGTGGGGTTGGTGGGTGCGGGTGCCCCAGAGAGGTTTTCTGAAACAATCCGTAAGACGATGTCCTCTTTCCCCAATGTAGAGGTGACCACACCGGGTGCAGCAGATGAAGTAGATGACATTGATAGAGGTACAGGTACATTTCTGACGGGTGTGGAAGGATCTCTTGGGGCCTTGGACGGAGGTGAGGGGGGCGGGGGGGGGGGTTGGTATGGGCGCAGGTGTTGCACCATGCAGTGGCAGGGAAAGGTGCCAAAAGTGGGATGTGGGCTGTTGGAGGGTGGGGTGTGGACCTAACGAGGGAGTCGCAGAGGGAATGGTCTTTTCAGGACGCCGATAGGGGTAGGGAGGGAAATACATCTCTGCTGGTGGGGCCTGTTTGAAGGTGGCAAAAGTGGCAGAGGATGATGCATTGTGTGGGAGGTTGGTGGGGTGTAAGGTGAGGACCGGGGGGGGGGGGGGGGGGGTTCTGTCCTTGTTGCTTTGGAAGGAGTGAGGTTCAAGGGCGGTAGTGCATGAAGTGGAGGAGATGCGCTGGAGGGCATTGTCAACTATATGGCAAGGGAAGTTGCGATGGTGAAAGGAGGCGGCTATCTGGGACTTTGAGGTCAA
This sequence comes from Chiloscyllium punctatum, assembly GCF_047496795.1. NCBI lineage: Eukaryota > Metazoa > Chordata > Chondrichthyes > Orectolobiformes > Hemiscylliidae > Chiloscyllium > Chiloscyllium punctatum. Next base: position 18,625,110 of record NC_092743.1, read on the forward strand.
AGATGGCCAAGGTGAATTTGAGGTTGGGGTGGAAAGTGATGGTAAAGTTGATTAACTGTTCAACCGTCTCATGCGCCAATACAGTCATCGATGTAGCAGAGGAACACATGGTGGGTGGTGCCGGTGTAACTCTGGAGGATGGACTGTTCCACGTATCTGACAAACAAGCAGGCATAGCTGGGTTCCATGCGGGCCCATGGCTACCCCTTTGGTCTGGAGGACCTTGGGACATCCGCACCCACCATTTAAACTCCCCCCTCCCACTCCATTAAGGACATGCAGGTCCTGGGCTTCCTCCAGCAATAAACTGTTACCACCAACGCCTGGAGGAGGAACGACTCATATCCCACCTTGGGACCCTGCAACCACATGGGACAACCATGGAGTTCAACAGTTTCCTCATTTCCCCTCCCACCACATTATCCTAGTTACAAGCCTCCAATTTAGCACCGCAATCCGGACACATCCATCACTCCCCCTCACCTTCACCCTCCCTATTGCTTTCCCAGCTACCTTCCCCCAAACCCACCACCCCTCCCATTTATCTCTCAGCCCTGAACCACAAACCTCAATACTGATGAAGGGTTTATGCGCAAAACATAGACCCTCCTGCTCCTTGGATGCTTCCTGACCTGCTGTGCATTTCCAGCACTACAACATTTGACACTGCATTCCATTTCTGGCTAGCTCATTTTTATTGTTTTTGCAGTTGGGGTTGCCTACTTGAATTTGTTTAGGTGTAAGGTTCAGAAATGTTGCCTTCAGGCTCAGAAACACTTGCAATTGGTGCACAAAGCCTAATTTGCTTCTAAGGAAGCAATATGGGACTCACTAATCCAAACAAGCAAATTTTTTAAACTCAAAGTCCATTGGCATAAGACAACCCAGAAGCTGAATAACATATCAACTTCAAATTCAAAGACTGGTTGCAAGGCTAAAGGTGTAGGTACAATTCAAGTCATGTCTGCAGCTTCTAATATTCTGCTATTCAACTCCTGTGTACGAATTACGAGAACCAAGATAATCATCTACTGATTGCCCATTTTGGAAGGAAATTTTGTTTCAAATATGTAGACATACCAATATTAAAAAAATGCAAACTTTCTGAGAGGCACAAGAATCATTTAAGATAATTGTATTCTGTGAACTTCTGGAAGCCCTCTGCAAACCTCCTTGCAACTTTGGTCCGGCTGCAGGACCCTGAACAAGCTATGATTGGTGGGAGTCTTGCTGTTTCACAAAGAGCAAAGTCAAACCATTGGCAAAAAGAGGCCTTGATACATAAAGATTGCAAGAACTTTATAAACAAGAAATCCAAGTGTCCACACAAATCATTAACATTCTTCAAGGTGCCTGAATTTTAAACAACAAAAATTAACCAGATCTTTTCCAACTGTTCAAACTAAGGCATTTTCACAGCTGAAGAAAAAATCATTTTATACACAAATGCACAAAAGGTTATTAAAAAAAAGTTCAGCCCAGAGCTGTTATACAGTTTTAAACTTTATTTGTGCACCAAGACCTTATTTCATTAAGTCATAATCATAGAGTCATAAAGATGTACAGCATGGAAACAGACCCTTTAGTCCAACCCATCCATGCAGACCAGATATCCCAACCCAATCTCATCCCACCTCCCTCCAAACCCTTCCTATTCATATATCCATCCAAATGCTTTTTAAATGTTGCAATTGTACCAGCCTCCACCACATCCTCTGGCAGCTCAATCCATACACGTACCACCCTCTGCGTGAAAAAGTTGCCCCTCAGGGCTCTTTTATATATCTTTCCCCGCTCACCCTAAACTTATGCCCACTAGTTCTGGACTCCCAGATACCAGGGAAAAGACTTTGCCTATTTATCCTATCCATGCCCCTCACAATTATGTAACCTCTATAAGGTCACCCTCAGCCTCGGATGCTCCAGGGAAAACAGCCCAGCCTGTTCAGCCTCTCCCTATAACTCAAATCCCCTAACCCTGGCAACATCCTTGTAAATTTTTTCTGAACCCTTTCAAGTTTCACAACATCTTTCCGATAAGGAGGCGGCCAGAATTGCACGCAATATTCCAACAGTGGCCTAACCAATGTCCTGTACAGCCGCAACATGACCTCCCAACTCCTGTACCCAATACTCTGACCAATAAAGGAAAGCATACCAAACGCCTTCTTCACTATCCTATCTACCTGCGACTCCACTTTCAAGGAGCTATGAACCTGCACTCCAAGGTCTCTTTGTTCAGCAACTCCCTCGGACCTTACCATTAATTGTACAAGTCCTGCTAAGATTTGCTTTCCCAAAATGCAGCACCTCACATTTACCTGAATTAAACTTCATCTACTAATTCTCAGCCCACTGGCCCATCTGATCAAGATCCTGTTGTAATTGGAGGTAACCCTCTTCACTGTCCACTATACCTCCAATTTTGGAGTCATCTGCAAACTTACTAACTGTACCTCTTATGCTCTCATCCAAATCATTTATGTAAATAACAAAAAGTACAGGACCCAGCACCGATCCTTGTGGCACTCCACTGGTCACAGGCCTCCAGTCTGATAAACAACCCTCCACCACCACTCTGTCTTCTATCTTTGAGCCAGTTTTGTATCAAATGGCTAGTTCTCTCTGTATTCCGTGAGATCTAACCTTGCTAATCAGTCTCCCATGGGGAACCTTGTCGAACGCCTTACTGAAGTCCATATAGATCACATCTACTGCTCTGCCCTCATCAATCTTCTTTGTTACCTCCTCAAAACACTTTAGTTTGTGAGATTTCCAACGCACAAAGCCATGTTAACTATCCCTAATCAGTCCTTGCCTTTCCAAATACATGAAAATCCGGTCCCTCAGGACTCCATCCAACAACTTGCCCATCACCGACCTCAGGCTCACTGGTCTATAGTTCCCTAGCCTATCTATAGTTAACATATGCTTCCTTCTTTTTCTTAACCAAACCCTCATTACCTTTAGTCATCCAGCATTCCCTATACCTACCAGCCTTTCCTTTCACCCTAACAGGAATATACTTTCCCTGGATTCTCGTAATCTCATTTCTGAAGGCTTCTCATTTTCTAGCCGTCCCTTTACCTGCGAACATTGGCCCCCAATCAGCTTCCGAAAGTTCTTGCCTAATACCGTCAAAATTGGCCTTTCTCCAATTTAGAACTTCAACTTTTATCCTTTTCCATCATTATTTAAAATCTAATAGAATTACGATCGAGGGCCCCAAAGTGCTCCCCCACTGATACCTCAGTCACCTGCCCTGCCTTATTTCCCAAGACTAGGTCAAGATTTGCACCTTCTCTTGTAGGTACATCCACGTACTGAATCAGAAAATTATTTTGTACGCACTTAACAAATTCCTCTCCATCCAAATGCTTAACACTATGGCAGTCCCAGTCTATGTTTGGAAAGTTAAAATCCCCTTCCATAACCACCCTATTATTCTTACAGATAGCAGAGATCTCCTTACAAGTCGGTTTCTCAATTTCCCTCTGACTGTTCAGGGGTCTATAATACAATCCCAATAAGGTGATCATCCCTTCCTTATTTCTCAGTTCCACCCAAATAACTTCCCTGGATGTATTTCCGAGAATATCCTCCCTCAGCACAGCTGTAATGCTATCCCTTATGAAAAATGCCTCTCCCACTCCTCTCTTGCCTCCCTTTCTATCCTTCCTGTAGCATTTGTACCCTGGAACATTATGCTGCCAGTCCTGCCCATCCCTGAGCCATGTTTCTGTAATTGCTATGATATCCCAGTCCCATGTTCCTAACCATGCCCCGAGTTCATCTGCCTTCCCCGTTAGGTCCCTTGCATTGAAATAAATGCAAATTAATTTATTAGTCCTACCTTGTCCCTGCCTGCCCTGTTTGACTTGCTTCTGTTCTCAACTGTACCAGTCTCAGATTGATCTCTTTCCTCACTATCTCTCTGGGTCCCACACCCCACCTTACTAGTTTAAATCCTTCCAAGTAGCTCCAGCAAATTTCCCAGCCAGTATATTAGTCCCTTTCCAATTTAGGTGCAATCTGTCCTTCTTGTACAGGTCACATCTACCCCAAAAGAGATTCCAATGATCCAAAAACGTGAATCCTTCTCCCATACACCAGCTCCTCAGCCATGCTCTGTCCTCCTATTCCTGCCCTCACTAGCTCGTAGCACTGGGAGTATTACTACCCTTGAGGACCTCCTTTTTAAATTTCTGCCTAACTCTCTGTAACCTCCCTTCAGAATCTCAACCTCTTCCTTTCCTGTGTCATTGGTTCCAATGTGGACAATGACCTCTTGCTGGCCCGTCTCCCCATGAGAGCATTCTGCACCCTCTCCAACATCCTTGATCCTGGCACCAGGGAAGCAACACACCAGTCTGCTTTTTTGCTGCTGGCCACAGAAATGTCTGTCTGTACCTCGGACTAGAGAATCCCCTAACACAATTGATCTCTTGGAAGCTGATGTACCTCTCGTTGCATTAGAGCCAGTCTCAATACCAGAAACTTGGCTATTCATGCTACGTTCCCCTGAGAATCCATCACCCTGGGTCCCACATTTTCCAAAATACCATACCTGTTTGAAATGGGTTTATCCACAAAAGACTCCTGCATTAGCTGCCTACCTCTCTTACCTTTCCTGGATTTAACCAATGAGACTGTATCTGAGACCTTTCCCCCTTCCTATAACTGCCATCCATCATATACTGTTGCTGTTGCAAATTTCTCATTGCTTCTAACTGTCTCTCCACCGATCCATTCGATCTGCTAAGATCTGCATTCTTGTTTTTTTTAAAAATTACTTCGGAACCAAACCCCTTCGTCACTAACTGGAATCTGACAGTTCAAAAATGTATTTTTATGTTTGTTCACAGGTCTTGGGCAACACTGACAAACTATAATGTTAAAATATTAAATGGGAATATGTCTCTGGACATTAATGTAATATTAAAGGATTAAACAGCACTGAGTGGGTGGGAACGACATTCATGCAAGAATGCAAATCACCCACACCCCAATTAGACAGTCATTTGCTACTACTCCTCCTAATACTATCAAATTAAACTATCATTCAATCTCTTCCATTCAGAAATGCTTTCTAGCCATTCCCTGAAGACAGGTATCTTGCACCTGCATTGTCTTGGGGAATCACAGTCAGGAAATCATCTGCGTAACGATTTGCCAGGATTAGGGCATTTGCATTTACATTTACATTGTCTGAGGATCTCTCATCCTACCATTGTACCTGGGATCTGGGGTAACATGTGACTGGGAGTTGTCTTGAGTGGCATGTGACTGTGGGGGAGCGGTCAGAGTATCTGTAATCATGGCCAACTGAACTGTACAAGAGGGTTTTCTTTGTTCAGTGCCTCTATGACTCTACTTCACATGCCTGCGAGGAGGGTCAAAGGGGTCACCTAGCTTGTACAAGCTTTAATAAATTTTAACTGTTTGCAGAAGTTGGTGTGTGTGAATTGCATCTCGTGTGCGAAATCTCAGGAAAAGAACCTAACAAAACCACTTTTAGTTCTTGTCCCCAGTGGCTCCGATGATAGCCATCTTCATGAATCACCACATATGATAATGTGGCAATGAAGCTTTCACAAAAGGTATTAGGGAAGGAATGTGGCTCATTAAGGATAAAAGGAAGAGTAGTAAAAATCCAAATTAGGATGCATAACCTGTACAGAATTACATTAATGGCAAGATTTGTATGGAGAGCGCTATTGTTGCACCACGTACAATAAGTTGCTGCACTGCACCTTGCAGATAGTACATAGTGCAGCAATACTACAACAACTGTGACAGGGTGGATAATGAGCCAGTGGAAAGAGACACCTCTCTGGATAATCTCAAACCTCTTGTGTGGTTACTCCCACAATGTATGCAGTGTATTCCACCACAACCCCTGCTTCAACCATGTGGGAGATGTTATTAGATACAACTATGAATCAATTATTGTAAAAGATTCTATCCTGCTTACATAGCTGATATTACGAAGGGCACAGCTGAGCTTTTCAAGATGTTGATATTGAAGGGATTCTGCAATCTTAAGTGCTATGAAAAGTCAAGAAATTGACTGGGCTTCTGTTTTCTGATCCAAAACTTAGACTATGAAAACATTAGAAACCACAGTTAGTGGATATCAGCCAAGGTGGTAATAAGGATCTTACATGTGGCATGAGTGCCCCATAAAAGGGAGGGAAATCTCAAACCATGCTACAATGTTGCAAGGCAGGTACAAACAGGATCAGGCATGATTGTGATTATCTGAACTAGTAAACAGTTCACAGGTTTTGTTGTTAACTTCTGTACATCATGATGGCCATCTAGACGCAATGCTGTCCATGAGACTATATCATATTGATATTGAAATCTGCCCATTAGTTTTGAGATATATTACTTACAGACCGATTAATGGAGACTGAGAATGTGTACAGGGTATAAGCAGGTAGGGAAAGAGTTAAGTTGGAGTTTTGTGACACAAGGGGTTCAGCTGAGGATGACTTAGATCAGATATAAACTCTGAACAATGGGGTGCTGGAGGTTAACAAGGTGGAGGTAATGGGTTAACAAGGTGGAAAAGCATTCATTATGTAGAGCCATTTAACAAGATAAGGTAGCATTCAGTGTGTAATGTCAGTTAAAAAGGTGAAAAGTATCCACTGTATGAATCCAGTTAACAAGGGTTAAGAACATTCATTGTGTAACAGTCGAGGGCTTGGTCTCTGCTAGTAATAACTTGTAGATTGTAACGGTGACCCAATTAAAATGTATGTTGTTTTATCTGGATGCTCCTCCCTGTAAAATGACTATATAATTCATTAAGAAACTGCTATCCCAAGATAACCAAGAACCCATGTCCCTGTGCACATGAGCAATCATTTTCTCTCTCCCTCCAAGGCCCGGAATAAAGATGGAGGAGGTAAAACTATCGTGTCTCTGAGCATTTTGCTTCAACTGAGGGGGAGGGAGACGGGACGACACTTGAAAGTGCTGTCACAGGTAGAAAGGGTGGTGTCTTGAGCTTCATTGGTCAGAGCAGAGGCGACAGTTTGCAACTGGATTAGTCATCGGTGAAGCCACCTTTAGAATAAGGTGTACAATTCTGGTCATCGCTTGATAGGAAGGATACTTTTAAACTAAAAAGGATACAGAAAAAAAATTACAAGGATGTCACAGGGATTGGAGGACTTGAGTTATAAGGAAAGGCTAGATAAGCTGGGAAGTTTTCACTGCAGCATCAGAGACTGAGAAGTGACCTTATCGAAGTTTATAAAATCACGAGGAGCATTGATGAGGTGAATAGCCAAGATCTTTTTAAGATCATAAGAGATTGGGCTGAAAGGAGCAAAATTAAGGCCAATCATGGCTGATAAGTTTCTTCAAGGGTAGGCCTGTACAAAACGAGAAGGCATAGGTTTAAGGTAAGGGGAAAAGATTTTAAAGGGACTGAGGGGCAACATTTTCACAAAGAGGGAGATACATACATGGAATGAATTGCCAAACAAAGTGGTGGAGGTGGCTACAATTACAACATTGAGACGAAATTTGGACAGGCACATGAGTAGGCAAGGTTTAGAAGGATATGGGCCAAATGCATGCAAATAGGACTAGTTCAGTTTAGGACACCTGGTCAGCAGGGACTAGCTGGACCAGAGTCTGTTTTCATACTGTATGATTATATGACAAGCACTTCAACGCTATAATTATTCTGTAAATCTCCTCTGGACTCCCTCCAAGGCTAGCACCGCCTTCCTTAGATAGAGTCCAAAAATGCTCTCAATATTTCAAGTGCAGGCTGACCACAGTCATAGATTTACATTCCTACTTTTGGAGTTTCCTTGAATCCCTACACTGTGGAAACAGGCCCTTCAGCCCAACAAGTCCACACCAAACCTCTGAAGAGTACCTCACTCAGACCCATTCCCCTACCCTATTACTCTACATTTACCCCGAATAATGCATCTAATCTACACATCCCTGAACACTATGGGCAAGTTAGTATGGCCAATTCTCCTAACCTGCACATCTTTGGATTGTAGAGGAATCCGGAGTGTGATATTAAGGAGTTAACTTGCTTTGCTGATCTGTAGGAAATTGGATGTCCCGAGGCTAGGGTGGGATGCCTTTCACATACAGATAGATTGTAAGAAATTTACATTATCATCTCCTATTATTCAGAGCCATTTGCAAGGCCATTTCCTTGCCATTCAACAGCCTATTTATATTTTCATTCCCTATTCAGAAATCAATAAGATCATAGTTGTGATTTGGAGATGCTGGTGTTGAACTGGAGTGTACACAATTAAAAATCACAACACCAGGTTATAGTCCAACAGGTTTATTTGGAAGCACTAGCTTTCAGAGCACTGCCTGATCAAACAGCAGCACTCAAAGCTAGTGCTTCCAAATAAACCTGTTGGACTATAACCGGGTGTTGTGCGATTTTTAACATTAAGGAGTAGTAAGAATTCCAACTAAATAGTTACAAACAATACAAGTCACACCACATCTGGCCATTAAAGGATGATTCGCATTACATCGTTTCTGGAGATGATGTGGTCACTGCATTGTGCCTTGAGTGGCATGTGACTCTGAATTGTCATGTGAGCATTATACAAAAATCTTCACATCACAGTTAGTAAAGTAAGGACAGTTAGAGAGCTTTCCTGAACATGCTTCGCAAGCATGGTGAAGTGTGTTCAGGATTTCTCCAAAGCTTGTACTGCATAGTGCTTAATAAAGTTTGCTTGTTCACAGAAGCTTGCATGTTCCAGTTGCATCAAGTGTGTAAAGAGTCTCAGGAGAAAGAACTCAACAGGAAGGCAAAAGGACTCAACAGGAGCACCCGGAAGAAACCCACGCAGACACGGAGAATGTCTGTGTGGAGTTTACACAGTCACCTGAGACTGCAATCGAACCCGGGTCCGTAGTGCTGTGAGGCAGCAGTGCTAATGACTGAGCCACTGTACAGTTGAACCCTCAAAATGAATGCTAACATGGCTTTTGCCTTCCTAACTGTCAAGTGAACCGACGACATGTTAACCTTAACAGAATCCTGAACTAGGACTAAGTTACTTCGTGTTTCAGATTTTTGAAGCCCTTCCCCCATTTAGAGAATAGTCTACACCTCTATTCGTCCTACCAAAGTGCATAACCTAACACTTTTTTTTTGCCCATTTGCCCATTCTCCTAGCCTGTCCTCTTTGTTGTGGACAAAATGAAGGTGTTCTGCAAAGTGGTCACCTAGATTCTGCTTCATCTCCCTGGTGTAGAAGGGATCGCATTGTGATTAGTGAACACAGTAGACTAGATTTAGTAAAATGTGCATAAATTACTGATTAACGTGGAAAGTGCACCTGGAATCTGGGGACATGGATTGGAACCTCATCATGACAACTGGTGAAATTTTAACTTATTTTCAAATAAACCCATTCAGAGATGTTGTTATTATACCCTGTGGGAGCAAGTGGGACTTGAACCCGGGCCTCCCAGTCCAGGGATAGAAACATTACCACTGTGCTACAAGAAGCCCTAAAAAATTTTGATTCAAAAAACAGAAACAAAACCTCATTATTAACGGTGACCAAGTTATCATGTGTCATGAAAACCAACCTAGTTCACTAATATCCTTTAGGGAAGGAAATATATCCTTATCTGGTCTGCTTTTGAAGGAACTCCAGATCCACAGTCATGTGGCTGACCCTCTTAGATGTATTGTCAAGTGGTCTAGCAAGCCAGAGTTCAAGGATAATTAGAGATGGATGACAAATGCCAGCCTTGCCAGTGACCCTACACTTCACAGAATAAAGATTAAGGAAAAGGAAACAAAGGTGGGGATGCACAAGGAGGACATTCTAGCACTCAGGGGCTAAGCAACTGAAGGCCTGATTGATGAGATTTAAATCAAGGATAGATGAAAAATTAGAAGGAGGAACTTAGCTATCTTGGAATTTTATGGGGCTGGAGTAAAGTATAAAAATATAGGGCGAGGCTACAGAGAGAGCACAGGGATTAACACAGAAAAGGGACTACACGTGGATGAAGGCACAGGCAACAAGATTTTAGATGATGTCAAATGCATAGAGGGCTGAATGGCTAGAGATCAGCAGGAGGAAGAGGATCAGTAGACTACTGAATAGAGTCTCAGCTATAAATGACATTTACATATTTGAACAGAGCTGGAAAAATAAAGTACATACAGAGTATTCTGCCAAAGCAGCATTCCCTACTGATCCAGAATACAAAACTACTCAACCAAGAGCTCAAAAGTAGAAACTTACCTTCACCAGTGAATGGTATTTCTTTTTTGATCAATACCCCTGCTCTCATCTTTAAAATTGGTTGTTGCAGCATTTACACATTTACCGCATAGAGTCATAGAGATGTACAGCATGGTCATAGACCCTTCAGTCCAACTCGTCCAAGACGAACAAATATCTTAAACTAATCCAGTCCCATTTATCAACACTTGGCCCATATCCCTCTAAACCTTTCCTATTCATATACCCACCAAATGCCTTTTAAATGCTGTAACTGTACTAGCCTCCTCCACATCATCTGGCAGCTCATTCCAAACATGTACCACACTCTGCGTAAAACAGTTACCCCTTAGGTTCCTTTTATATCTTTCCCCTGTCACCCTAAACCTATGCCCTTGAGTTCTGTACTCTCTTACCCCAGCGGAAAGACCTTGTCTATTTATCCAATCCATGCCCCTCAAGATTTTATAAACCCCTATAAGACCGCCCCTCAGCCTCCAAGGCTCCAGGGAAAACAACCCCAGCCTACTCAGCCTCTCCTTATAGCTCAACTCCCCCAACCCTGGCAACCTCTTTTTAATTTTTTTTTAAACCCTTTCAAGTTTCACAACATCTTTCCGATAGGAAGGAGACCAGAATCGCATGCAATATTCCAAAAGTGGCCTAACCAACGCCCTGTACAGCTGCAACATAACCTTCTCACTCCTATACTCAATGCTCTGACCAATAAAGAAAGCATACCAAACACCGCCTTGACTATCCTATCTGCCTGCAACTCTACTTTCAAGGAACTATAAACCTGCACTCCAAGATTGTTAAGCAACTTACAAAAACTGAGTGGTTAATGCATCTTCCATAGTGAAAATAAAAATAAATCATTGCCTTTATTTCAGATCTCCAGCAGCCACAAAGTGCTGGTCTGACACCAACTGTGGAAAAAGGGTTAACATCGCATTCAATCTGGAACTGAAGAGACATAGAATTAGGAGTTTTATATTGTTGACAAAAATGGAATAGACAAATGAATCAAAACAGGAGCTCACAAAGTTGATAGGCTGAAAAGATTAACGATCGAGATTTTCACACAAAATTCAAATGAAGTGGTAATCGTTGAAAAGTTTGAGTTTAGATCAGATGTTAACAGCAAAATAAAAGATCAGCTCCTAATGAAAACAAATATAAGTAAAAGAGAAACAGGTAGTGAGGGAAAACATCTGAAGTTGAACTAAATGTAAAGCGCCAATTATAAAATGAGGTGCTCTTTCTTTAGTTTGCATTGGGCTTCACTGAAACACTGCAGCAGGACTTAGGACAGAAATAGGGACATGACAGCAAGATGGCATTCTGAAATGGCAAATGACCTGAAGGGTGGGGTCACGACTGCACATCAAATGGAGGTATTCTGCAAAATGGTTACCCAGTTTGTGCTTGGTTTTCCCAAAGTTAAGGAAACCACATTATGAATCGCAAATACAGTACACTAAATTGAAAAACTACAAAGAGATCACTCCTTCGCTTGGAATGGGTTTTGGGACAGTGGGGAGGAAGGAGATAAAAGAACAAGTGTTACGACTCCTGCATGGGAAGGTACAATGGAATGGGGATTAATTGTTTGTGGTGAAAGAGGAGATGGATAGAATAGCTCTTCAATGGTGGGAATATTCAACTTCCACAAGCACAAAACATTCCTAATGCCTTTTCAAAGTGCTCTGGCTTGTTGACATGCCATGCCCAGTGGTCCAACTAATCTACTTGGGTTACAGTTGTAAAACAGAAATTTATTTTTTCCAAAAAGGTACAAAATTATTAGTATTCAGGTACAGGAAGAAATTAGGAAGGTAAATGAAATGTTTATTGCAAGGAGGAAGAATCAAAGTAGGGTAGATTTTCCACAACTGTGGGACATTTGGAGTATTATATATGTACCAAAAGTGAGTTTTGGTCTCCTCACATAAGCATATAATTGCATTAGAGACAGTTCAGATAAGTCTCACTTGACTGATTTTCTGGAATGAAGGGGTTATCTTATGAAGAAAGATTGGACACATTGGGGCTCGAGTTTAAAGGAATAAGATGAAATGATCTTATCAAGACATAAAAGGTATTGACAGACTTGATAGAATGCTGCCCAGTGTTGAAAATTCCTAGATCCAAGGAACAGAATTTAAAAGGATAGAGGTCTCCCATTTAAGACATGAGTAGACATTCCCACTGCCCTGAGTGTTGTAGTCTGTGAAATCCCTTTCTCAGAGAGCAGAGGCAAGGTCACTAGAACAGAGTTAAACAGATTCTTAAATGACAAGAAAAGCAAAGAATATGGAGATATTCCATTCAAGGAAGTGGGTGGAGTCCATGATCCTGTCGAACTGCATATCAGATTGAAGGGTGGAATGGTGCACACCTGCTCCTAATTCATATATTGAAATAACTAATGGCATAACATACCTTCATTAAAAATTATCCTCTTCCTTAAGGCTGCCTCTTTATAGAGCACCGACTGCTCAATCAACGGAAATGTCCAATTAGTCAGTCTCTTGCCCTTTCCCTATAATCCTGCACATCCTGTTCAAGTATTCATATAATTTCCTTTCAAAGTCATTATTGAACAGTTCCCACCACCCTTCAACTAGGAGCATTCCACCTCATAACACACAAGTAAAAAGATTTTCTTCGGTCGTACTGCCTGGTACTTTGATCAATTCCATTAACTCGTCCCTCTGGTTACCAACTTTTCTGCCGGTGGAAACAGCTCCTCCTTATTGGTTTATAAAACACTTCATGACTTTGAATGTCTGTACTATATTGCTCTTTTAATCTTCTGTGCTCCAGGTTCTCTAGTAGTGGAAGACTATCTCTGATATCAAGAGAGCTAAAGTAGCATTCAGCTATCATGAAAATAACTAATATTTCTATCATTGCAAGTGCAGTTAGTGAAACACATTAAGACATCAAAAGTGAACAGGTGTCAGTCATTTATAGCATTCTCATCTTCCACTCCAAATATTCAAACAAAAATCTAGGTTGATAAAAACTGCAGCACTGACTTTTGGGATGACTGTGATGGCAGTTTCAAAATGAGAATAAAATAGCTACCATCTCCTGGTAGACTTAAAGGAACACATAGCAATAACATGAGGAGCAAGAGTAACCCTTGCTATCTGTACAATTATACATACATTTATGTTCATGAAACATATTTTGCTTGATCATGCAATGTGGGCAAATATTGGGCTGGCCAGCTTTCATTACCTATTCAGCATCCCAGATGGTAGGTAGGATTCAATTACATTGCTTTGGGTCTGGAATCTCACAATAGGCAGTGGTCACATGGTCCCCGTTAGATTTAAAACATTCTAGACTTTTACTGAATTTAAGTTTGTGTCATGGTAGTATTCAAATCCATGTCCCAGAATCTACAGCTCTGTATTACTAGTTCAGTGACAATATACTATGTTAACATATCCCCATAATATACACACATCATAATTCTCTACCATCATAATTAAATAAGCTTAACTTGCCATTAACAAACTGCATGAGTTATTGCGCATAAATCTGGCACGTGTTTCTCATATTGCATTAATCAAACTTCCTCCATTGGCTACAAAGTACTTGGAATTGCCACAAGGTCATGAACAGATATTAAAGAGTTAATTTGCTCTGCTGACCTGTAGGAAACTGGATGTCGAGGCTAGGGTGGTATGCCTCTGACTTACAGATATATTGTAAGAAATTACATCATCTTCTCCTCTTTTGCAGAGCCATTTCCTTGTCATTCAAAAGCCTATTTGCATTTTCATTCCTTATTCAGAGATCAAGAACAACATTACAATTGGAACTGGACTATACCTTATAGTTAAACAAAATACAAATTTCACACCAGATCTGGCCATTAAGGGATGATCTGCATTACATTGTTTCTGGTGGTGAGGTGATTGTGTCTTGAGTGGCATGTGACTGTGAGTTGTCTTGTGAGCATTACTGACAGTGATGTAAAGATTTTGTATAAAGGAAGGCCTGTTTCCTTTGTTCAGAGAGAGCTTTGACATGACTCCACAAGCCCTGCAAAGGTGCATGTTAAAAGTCTCTTCAGTAAGTTTGTACTGTACTTAATAAAATTTTGGTTGTTCAAAGTTAGCATGTTACCATTACATCAAATGTATAAGAATCTCAGAAAAAAGAATTAACAGTGATGGTTTAACTGGAGGGTCACCATGCTTCAGGAGATGCTAGAGGTTGAGAAAGAATATCATTCATGGTAACCTCAGCTAGTGCAGGAATTGAATTTATGTTATTGTCATCACCATCACAAACCAGTCATCCAACCGAGTTAAACCAACTCATGACGTACTATCTGCCAGGCGTCACGCTAAAAGGATTTTAAGTAGTAATGGGCAATTTATTTAGCACTGAAAGTTACAAGAATAGGGAAGAATAGTTTCAAAGGTAGCGATTCTTTCGAATTCCGTATCTCTGAGGGCTATGTAAGCTCAGTCAGTGCTCCCAAATGCATTGCAATCATTTCAACTAGAGCAGGCGCTCCTTCACAACAGATAGTTGATCCATGTATGTCTCATTGACATAGGAAAAAGGTTCTGTATAGAGGGTATGTAAAGCTGGCACTAAGTTAAAAAAGTAATATCTCAAACCTTCAAAGACAGTAAGGAACAAGTGTTCCGCAGTATTGCCTGCAGTTGTATCAGCCCAGTCCAGTCTGATCCCACAAGAAAGGAGGCTCTAATGAACTTCTTTCTTGGAACTGAAGTAGGCCCAGTAGATCAGGTCACAGTAGGAGAACATTTGGGTATACAGAAGCAGAGAAAACCTGAGGTGTATATACACATAACTCATTAAAATGGTGGCAAGACAGGTCGACAGCCATTCATCAACATAAATACTATATGCTTTATTAGTAAGCTAAAAAGTACAATAGCAGGATGGTAAGGAAGATTTATACAAGACACTAGATTTGAGATTGAGCAATGTGTACAGTGTTGAGTGTCACACTACAGGAAGGATTTACTTTTTGCTAAGCTGCATGCCCGCAGTGACTCCAAACAATTGCACACAAAGGTCCACATTGCGATACTAAAGAGTTAATTTGCTTGACTGACCTGAAAGAAATTGAATGCGCTGGGAGTCAGGTGGTGTGTCTTTGTCTAATAGGTGGAACGTGGGAGGTTTACATTTCCATTTCCCTGCCATTCAGGGATGATATACACTGTCATCATCAATTATTCAGAAGTTAATAAGAACATTATAGTTGGAATTCTAACTACTCCCTGTAGTTATAAAAAAACTACAATTCACACCAGATCTGGCCATTAAGGGATGATTTGCATTATATTGCCTCTGGAGTGAGATGGTCACTGCATTGTATCTGGAGTGGCATGTGACTGTAAGGGACTGGCTGGGGGTTGGCTTGTGGGCATTACTAACTGCGATGTAAAGATTTGGTATAAAGGAAGGACTGTTTCCTTTGTTCAGAGAGTGTTTATGCCACAACCCCATAAGCCCTGCGAGGTGTGCGTTAAAGCTTCCTCCAGAGACACCGACCCCTGGACATGATTTACAAGCATGGCGCAGAGTGTTCAGGGTTTCTCTAAAGTTTGTCCCGTGCTTAATAAATTTGGTTGCTTGTTCACAGGAGTTGGTGTGTTGCAATTGCAGCAAGTGTGTAAGAACCTACAGAAAAAGAACCTAACAACATGACTAGAAACAAAATCAGAGGGAATGCTGGCAAGAACATGAAGGTATTTAAGATTATGCAGAAAAGGTTTATGAAAATGGATTCAGGAATGAGACACTTCCAACTTCTTTCAGTCTTTCCTCAATTGAACAGTAACAAATTGCTGGAGAAACTCAGGTCTGGCAGCATCTGTGGAGAGAAAGTAGTCAATGTTTCAGGTTCAGGGAGCCCATCTTCAGAACAGAATTTCTCTCCTCAGATGCAGTGAGGGCTGCTGAGTTTTCCAGCAAATTTTTATTGTTTCAGATTTCTAGCATCCACAGTACAGTGCAGAGCTCGCACTGTTTTCCTTATAGCGAAGAAAGAAAAGAGGAGATCTGACAGCAGTTCTCAAAATTATGTCTGGACAGAAGAAATGGGGAGAAACCAACTTGTAAACGTTTACTTTCATTCACAAAACTATGCCAATGGAATAAAGACCTGAACAACATTAAAATTTGAACTGAATTGGTGCCATATATGGGACCAGATTGGGTTGGGATATCTGGTCGGCATGGATGAGTTGGACTGAAGGGTCTGTTTCCGTGCTATACATCTCTATGACTAACTCTAATCGAGTAACCATCTCCAATACAATGGTCTGAACACCTCTCTTTTATGCAACATGCAATTTATTGAATCTCCTGAGAATTAGGAGAAAGTGAGGACTGCAGATGCTGGAGATCAGAGCTGAAAATGTGTTGCTGGAAAAGCGCAGGTCAGGCAGCATCCAAGGAGGAGGGCTCATGCCCGAAATGTCGATTCTCCTGCTCTTTGGATGCTGCCTGACCTGCTGCGCTTTTCCAGCAACACATTTTCACCTCTCCTGAGAATTACCACTGTTCAGAAACTCAGCTAGTCCATCCACAAAAATACTATTGTTAGAGAAGTAGGTTGGAGGCTGGATATTTTGCAGGAAGTGATTCACTTTCTGACTTCACAAAAGGCACTGTGATGTGCATCTTCTTTCATGCTTACCAGGGTGAGTGCAACTTAGTCACAGAACTGCACAGCACAGAAACAGACCCATAGGTCCAATTTGACCAGTATCGTCAATTAAAATCTAGTCTCATTTGCCAGTATTTGGTCCATATCCCTTTAAACCTTTATTATTCATGTATCCATCCAAATGCCTTTTAAATGCTGTCATTGTACCAGCCTCCACCACTTCCTCTGGCAGCTCATTCCACACACACACACACTACCCTCTACATGCAATATTTGCCCCTGAGGTCCCTTTTATATTTTTGCTCTCTCACCTTAAACCTATGCTCTCAAGCTTTAGACTCCCTTACCCTAGGTAAAAGGCCTTGGTTATTCACCCTATCCATATGCCTCATGATTTTAAAAACTTCTATAAAGGTCACCCTTCAGCCTCTGACAATCCATAGAAAATAGCCCCACCCTATTCAGCCTCATCCTATGGCATAAAGCCTCCAACCTCAGCAACATCCTTGCAAATCTTTTCTGAACCCTTTCAAAGTTTAACAACATGTTCTATCAGAGAGAGACCAGAATTGAACGGAATACTTCAAAAGTGACCTAGACAATGTCCTGTACAGTAGTGACATGACATCCCAACTCCTACATTCAGTGCACTGACCAGTTAAAAAGGTAAGTGCACCAAAATGCCCTTTTCACTACCCTGTCCAGCTGTGGCTGCATGAATCTGCTCCCAAGAACCCTACCATTAAGTAGGCAAGCCCTGCTCTGATTTGCCTTACCAAAATGTAACACCTTTCATTCACCTAAATTAAACTCTACCAACTATTCCTCAGCCCATCTGATTATGGTCTCGCTGAACTCATAACTTATTTCACTGTCCATTATACCAGCAACTTTGGTGTCATCTGCAAACATACTAACCATCCCGCCAACATTCACACCCTTTTCATTTATATAAATCACAAAAAGCAGTGAACCCAGCACCAATCATGTGGCACACCCCCGGTCACAGTCTCCAGTCTGAAAAACAGCTATCTGCTACCGTCTCCTACCTTCAGGCCAATTTTGTATCCAAACTGCAACTCTCAAGAAGCTCTACATTATCCAAGACAAAGCAGCCCAATCGATTTTGCACATTTACTAGCCTCAATTTTCTCCCCAGTTCTACAAGATGAGGCTCCACTGTAATATCTACGTATAATCAATAGAATGATTTTCCCATGTCTCCTTTTACAGTACTTTCCAAAATTTGAAAATCTCACAATCACTTGAAGGAGCAGCACCAAGAAAGGTAGTGCTTCCAATTAAACCTGTTGGACTATAACCTGGTGTTGTGAGATTTTTAAACTTTGTACACCCCAGTTCAACGCCGGCATCTCCATATCCAAAATTTGCGATTGCTTCACATAGAAGGATAGCAGCACAGGAACATCAACTTCAAGTCATTCACCACACTTCTTTGAAAATATATCAGTATTCTTTCATATACTAGGTACAGACCCTAAAAAAAAACCCAGCATTTCAACAGTCTGAAGTTAGAGGGAGCACATCGCTCAGGGACAATTAGCAATAGACAGTAAATTATAGGCTTATCAAAAACATACGCATCCCCCAACTGGAAATTTTTTTTAAAAACTCTAACAAGCATTGCCAAAACATCTGTTTTTAAAGTTTTGTTACAAAAAATTACAAGCCGATTAAAATGCTTCTGATTTCAATTATTCATATTCATTCCATTGCTATACTACTGTAAGTTTGCAAACTTAATTTTTAGTTATCAAACGTTAATTTATCAAATAGGTTTCATTGCGGTTTCTAAAATAACACGGTGCTTTCAAGTGACTGGTATTTAATTAATTGAGAAACCATGTGTCCAATAGCAGCAAAATCCAGGTGGAATCTGCACTTGGACTGATAAGCAGGAAGTTACATTCATGTCACATAGGGGTTAAGTAATGACCATATTCAATGAACTTGAATCCAACCACCATTTGCTAACATTCAACAGCATTACTATCAGTGAATCTCCCAAAATTACCAGCCTGGGGAATAAATGACCAGAAACACAGTCATATAAATACTGTGGCTAAAACAATCCAGAGGGTAGGAATTCTGCAGCGAGTCACTCACTGCCCGACTCAAGCCTGGCTGCCATTCATAACACACAAGTCAGGACTGAGATGAAACACCTTCCAAATGCTTGGATGAATGCTCCGGAAAAAACAACAGTAAAAACAAAAAGAGTCTTGATGACCCAGCAAACGTTCTCCAAACTAACATCGGGGGGCTACTGTCAAAATTGGAAGAGCTGTCGCACAGACAAGTCGAATGACTGACAGTCATAATCACTCAATCACACCTGTCAGACAATGAGGAGAAAGTGAGGACTGCAGATGCTGGGAGATCAGAGCTGAAAAATGTGTTGTTGGAAAAGCGTGGAGGTCAGGCAGCATCCAAGGAGCAGGAGAATCGACATTTTGGGCATAAGCCCTTCTTCAGGAATGAGAAAGGTGTGCCCAACAGGCTAAGATAAAAGGTAGGGGAGGGGGGGAACTTGGTGGAGGGGCGCAGGGAATGCGATAGGTAGAAGGAGGTTAAGGGGAGGGTGAGGGCGGAGAGGTCAGGAAGATGATTGCAGGTCAAGAAGGCGGTGCCGAGTCAGAGGGTTGGG
Organism: Chiloscyllium punctatum; assembly: GCF_047496795.1. Lineage (NCBI taxonomy): Eukaryota > Metazoa > Chordata > Chondrichthyes > Orectolobiformes > Hemiscylliidae > Chiloscyllium > Chiloscyllium punctatum. The sequence goes on from NC_092743.1 coordinate 18,644,710, forward strand.
ACTGAGATAAGGTGGGGGGGGGGGGGGGGGGGGGGGCGGTGAGGGGAAATGAGAAAGCTAGAGAAATCTGCATTCATCCCTTGTGGTTGGAGGGTTCCTAGGCAGAAGTGAGGCGCTCTTCCTCCATTCACCTACACCTCCACACACATCATCCACTACACTCGATGTGGCCTGCTCTACATTGGGGAGACAGGCCGCCTACATGCGGAATGTTTCAGAGAACACCTCTGGGTCACCCGCACCAACCAACCCAACTGCCCCGTGGCGGAACACTTTAACGCGCCCTCCCACTCCACCAAGGACATGCAGGTCCTTGGCCTCCCCAATTGCCAGACCACGGCAATACAACACCTGGAGGAAGAGCGCCTCATCTTCTGCCTAGGAACTCTCCAACCACAAGGGAAGAATGCAGATTTCTCCAGCTTTCTCATTTCCCCTCCCGTCACCTTATCTCAGTCCAAACCTTTGGACTCAGCACCGCCTTCTTGACCTGCAATCTTCTTCCTGACCCCACCGCCCCCTCCCCCTCTCCGGCCTATCACTCTCACCTTAACCTCCTTCCACCTATCGCATTCCCAACATTTCTCCCCCCCCCCCCCCCCCAACCAAAGTCCCTCCTCCCTATCTTTTATCTTAGCCTGCTTGGCACACCTTCCTCATTCCTGAAGAAGGGCTTATGCCCGAAACATCGATTCCCCTGTTCCTTGGATGCTGCCTGACCTGCTGCGGCTTTTCCAGCAACACATTTTTCAGCCTGGTCAGACAAGGCAATGACCACTGTCACCCTCCTTGGATACATCCTGTGTCACCACCAGGACAGACCCAACAGAGGTGGAGGCACAAAAATCTAGAGTCAGGAAGTTGTTCTCAAAATTTATTCCACACCTGATGTTATCCCATAATTTCAGGTTAAATATGGGCAAGAAAACCTCCTGCTGATTACCACATACCATCCTCCCTCAGAAGATGAACCAGGAATCCTCCACATTGAACAAAACTTGGGAGGAAGGACTAAGGATGCCAAATGTACACTGCATGAGAGATTTCAGTAGCCATCACAAAGAGTGGTTTGGCAGCAGTGATTGAGCTAGTTATGCCCTAAAAGGCACACCTGATAGAGTGGGTCTACAGCAGATGGCGATGGAACCAACAAGGAGGGAGAAACATACTTTAACTCATTCTTACCAATCTGTTGGCTGCAGATGCATCTATCCATGACCGCATTGGTAAGAGCTACCACTTAACAGTCCTTGTGAAGAAAAAACACCACTTTCAACATTCAGAATACCCACTATTATGTTTTGTGGCACTATCACCATGCTAAATTGGACAATTCAAGACTGGGCACCCATGAGATGCTGTGAATCACCAATATAAGTATACTCCAGCACCACCTGCAATATCATGGCCTGGCGTATCCCACACTCAACCCTTACCATCAGGCAAGGGGTTCAACCCTGATTAAATGCAGGAGGGCATGTCAGGAGCAGCACCAGGCACACATCAAAATGATGTGTCAAACAGACAAATCTACAAAACAGGATTACTTGCATGCCAAACAGCATAAGGACGAAGGGATCCTGCAACCACCTTAAATCAGATCCAAGTTCTTCAGCTCTGCCATACTTAGTCATACATCCAACGTTCTTCAGTTGCTTCAATGGCATACCCCCTCATCACAAAAAGTGAGTGTGAGGATGTTTACTGATGATTGCACAATATTCAGCACCATTTGCGACTTTTCAGACGGAAGCAGTCCATACTCAAATGCAATAAAATCTGGACAACATTCAGGCTTGGGTTGCCAAGTGAAAAACAACATTCATGCCACACCATGACCATCTCCAACAAGAGAATCTAATTACTGTTGCTTGACATCAAATGTACTATCACTGAATCACCCACTATCAACATCTTTGGAGTTAGCGTCAGAAACTCAACTGGACTCTCCATTTAAGCACAGTACCTACAAGAGGAGGTCAGAAGCTAGCTGCATTGCAGCGAGTAACTCATCTGCTGACTGCCCAGAGCCTGTCTACTGTTATGGACTAGACCCCTCAAAATATGTTAAGAAGGTAGCCTAGAACCTAACTTTTCTGCCACATATGTCCTCTCTGCCAATGTCACAAAACATTTCATGGATGGCCAGTTTTGAGATATCTGTCCCAAGTTCTTTTCACTTAGCACTATCACAGTGTCACAGAACACAAAGGGTATTCTCAATTTAAAGATGGGGACAGTTTCTTCACAATGATTGTGCAGTGGTCACCCTAACTGATACTGTTTAAGTGAGAATGAAGTCAAGTAGATCTTTCCCTGCTGTTGGCTCTACTACCAACTTGAGAGCCGTCTAACAGCTACATCCCATAATACTGAGCCAGCTCAGTCAGCAGTGGTGATACTGAAGTACTCTTTGGTGACGAACAGTGAAATCACTCAAACGAAATGCTGTGTCCTAGTCACATATTTAAGTTCACCAAGTGGGATCAATATGAAAGGGAACTGATTCATCTGCTGAGAGGAAGTGGTAGATGGCAATCAGCAGGGTTCTTTACCAGAAGGGTAACCTTTTCAAACAGAGGGTGGTTTTTTTGTGGAATGAACTGCCAGAGGCAGGTGCAGTTACATTTAAAAGAAGATTGGATCGGTACATGAATAGGAAAGGTTTAGAGGCGTCTGGGCCAAGCGCAGGCAGGTAGGACTAAGTTTGGTTTGGGAGACTTGGTCAGTATGGATGAGCTGGATTGAAGGATTGGTTTCTGTTTGACTGAGTTACAAAAGTAATAAACACTGCAATCAGCAAACATTTCCATTTCTGACCACATGATGGAAAGATGATCATTGAAGAAGCTGAAGATGGTTGGGCCCAGGAAACTATGTTGAGGAACTCTTGCAATGATATCCCATGGCTGAGACAACTTGCCTCCAACAGCCTTCTGCTTTTGTGCTAGGTATGCCTTCCCCATCATTTCCACTGATTTCAGTTGAACTAAGGCACCTCAATACCACACTTGCATGCTCCCATGTCATAAGTAATCACCCTACCTTACTTCTGGAAATCCAGTTCTTTTGTGCTTCAACCACAGTTGCACTGAGATTGGAAACAAGCAACACTAGTCAAATTTGAACTATACATCAGAAAATGGGCTGTCACTGAACAAATGCAGCCACATAGCACCAGTGATGCCTTCTATCACTTTGCTAATGATCGCTGCCAAATTGATCCTTCCTCCTTTTTGTGGACCATATCAGACTAATTTTGTAACCAAACTAGAACAGTTTGGCTAAGGGTACAGATAACTCTGGAATACAAGTCCTTAGTCGCGTGGTTGGGTGTCTCTGTTCCGCGATTGGTCAATCAACACTAGCAATTCGGTCTGGTTCTGTAATATTTCACACTTTACTCAATATCGGCCGGGCACAAGTGGTCCAGTAACACAGAGGTTAAACACTTCAGTGTTCCTTGGAGTAACTGCGCACGGGCTCAAGACAAAGACATTTTTATACTTTGAGACCATAATCACAGAGCACATTCAAACAATTACCTATCAATTTTAATGAAGTGACTTTATTGACAGCATCTTAACTCAATGACATTTACTGGAACCAACCTGGTTTTCCAATATCCAAGTACTCCTCTCTCGCAAACCTGAACTTGCAAGGTCATTTAGGATGGCGAATAATGGCTTATCTAGTCTAGTTATTTCTATGCTGTAAAGAAAGCATTGTCTGCTAATCTTTGTTGAGACAGACTATGGTTAGTTCAGCTTTTAGCAGGGTTAAAAACCATTTTCTGTAGCTTTGATCAGAATTGTCAATTTGCAGCCTAGAAGCCATTTTGTCATATTATTTACATTAAGATGCCATTTTATTGCTGCCTATGTTAGTAAGAGAATGTATTAAGTGGTTGTTCCTGACTATAACTAGTTACTTCAGCCTGAATTCAGATCCTCAGCTGTAAAGTGCTTTGAGCATCTAGTGGTCGTGAGACGTGATACAAGATGGACTTTATTTAAGTCATCTTATTTCAGCCAACAGAAAACTGGTTGCTTCAACTAAATTTAAATCTACATTGGAGACATTACTTTTGACAGGTTTCTTTTAGTATGAGGATTAATAGTAAGTGTGGGAAATACAAGAGATCAGATGCACCTGAACAGAGTACCCACTTAAATGCTAAATTGAAGACTCTTGTGGCACAGAGGTAGTGTCCCTACCTATGAACCAGGAGACTTGCGTTCAAGTCCTACCTGCTCCAGGCATGCTTTACAACATCTCTGAATAAGTTAAGCGATTAGACTCATAGGTTAAGCTAAAAGAAAACAAATGCTGAATATATATAAAAGCTACGTTTTCATGTTCCCCAGATAACATGAGAAATGTTCCTTTTGCAGGGAGTATCATGCAATACGGAACTAATGAAAAAGAGAGACTGCCTATATGGCTCAAAAGACTTTACACATAGGCAGTAAATAACTAAAATTTGAGAAAAGCTGTAATGACAGGAAACTACCAATGAATATTTCCCATGGCAATACACGTACAAACAAGTTGATACAGAAATAATGAGGATACAAACCTCACATTCTGGGCCAGAAGGCCTGCGTTCAAGTCCCACCTGCTCCAAAGATGCACCATAACATGCCTAAACAAGTTGATTAAAATACCTACAAACCTCAAGTTCCTTTGGCAAAAAAAATGTTTTGTTAAACTCCATTATCTTCAACAGGCATCAGAGGTTTTACAACTGGAATTTAATGCCACAAAAAGTGTGTGAAAACAATATCCGCATGACAACGTTTTAATTCAAACCAGTTTTGGTGATTTTTATCTGGCCCTGGAACAAAATATTATTTTCAATTATGTTGCCAAGATTGTGAATTCCATCCCTATCCCTTTGTGCCTCACCTTTTCTCATGCCTCCCTTAAGATACTTAAATACTACCTCCTTGACCAATAATTCCTTATGCCACTATCATGCTATTTGAAAATGCTCCTGTGGTCGATCTACCAAAGCAACTTATTAAGTTTACATTGTGGAATCTATAATGCTGAATAATGCAATTCATGATATCCAAAGTCCAAACCTTCCTGAGTATCAAAGCTTGGCCCATACAGTTTGACAATGCAAAACAATGTTCGTTTAACATCTAGTTTACATTAGAATATTAAAAGTGGAGTTGTGGCATGTTTGGTGGCAATGTTTTTCCTTTGTTCTAATAAAAAGTAGCTAATTTAGTCAATTAGCTTAAACTAGTTCTCACTGATCCTGCCTGCGATGTTAAGGAGAGTCCACAAGCTGCCTCTGAGGGAGCTGGGTCAGCGCCAAGGCCTCTCCATGTGTGAATAAAGGTTGAAGAAAAAAAAAGGTCCACAGTATGGAAAGTGGCAGTCAACTCAAATATTCTAATCCAGTATTTATGCTCCATACAAGCCTCCTCTACCCTCTTCATCAACTCCAACAGCACATCTTCTTTTCCTTGCTACATCACATGCATATGAAATGCATGTACATTATTTACCCTCACATCCTCTTGTAGTAGTGCACTCTACATTTTTACTATGCTTTCTTTATAAAGACATTTCTCTTTAATTCTCTGCTGGATTTTTTTGTGACAATGTTCATGAGCTCTAGTTCTGGACTCCTCACAAGTGGAAGTACTTCTTTTCCATTCACCCTAGGAAACTCTTCCATAATCTTATGTGTTTTTCAAATCACTCTTGTTCACTTTTTTCTGAGAAAGACAGACCCAGGCCATTCAGCCTGTCTGTATATCCTTATGGAATGATGAATTTCCAGACAGAGTCTTGTACTGCAAAGACTAGTGCACATTTGAAAAAATATAAATTAATGGGATGTGGACATCGCTGCCTGGACCAGCATTTATCATCCATCTCTAGATGGCCCTTGTTTGCGTTGAATTCTTTAACTGTTGGGAGTCCATATTATGTAGGTAGAACACACTGCTTAGGAAGGGAACTCCAGGAATTTGACCCCATGATACTGAAGGAATAATACATTAGTGATGTATTGCCAAGTCAGGATGGCAAGTGGCTTCAATGAGAACTTGCAGATGGCATTCCTGCATATCTGCTGTCCTTGTCCTTCAAGATGGAAGCAGTCATGTGTTTGGAAAGTGCTGCCCAAGAAGCAATGGTGAATTTCGGCAGCATACTTTGCAGATGGTACACACTGCAGCAAAGCCTCAGTAATGGAGAGAATCTAGTTTGTGGATATACTGCCAATCAAGCAGGTTGCTTTATCTTCGATGGTGTCAACTGACTGTTGCTGAAGCTGCATTCATCCAGGCAAGTGAGCAGTATTCTTTTAGATCCTGAACTGTAGATGGTAGGTAGATTTTAGGGAGTCGGTGGCGAGTTACCATTAGAGAATTTCTAGCCTCTGGCATCCTCTTGTATCTTTTAGGTCAGATATGTACAGAATGGAAACAGACCCTTCGGTCCAACTTGTCAATTCTATTTAATCTAGTCCCATTTGCCAGCACTTGGCCCATATCTCTAAACCTTTCCTATTTATATATAGATAGAGATGCCTTTTAAATATTGTAATAATGACAATGCGTATAGGGTATGAGCAGGAAGGGAAAGATTCAAGTTTTGAGTCTTGTGAAACAAGATGTTCAGCTGAGCATGACTTAGATCACATAAGAACTTGCTGTTAACAATGGGGTGCTGAGGGCAAAGGGTAAGGGTTAACAAGGTGGAAAGCCATTTAACAAGCAGCAGCATGCAGCACGTAAACAAGGTGACAAGTTAACAAGGTGAAACATATTCATTGTGAAGCCAGTCATTCACTGTATTACGCCAGAAGGCTTAATCTCTACTATTGACACTTGTTGATTGTAACGGTCACCCAAACAATAAGCATGTTGCCTTATCTGGATGCTCCTCCCTGTAAAGCGACTAGATAATTCATTAAGAATCTGCTATTTCAGAAAAGACAGAACACAAATCTCTCTGCACATGGTCAATCGTTCTCTCTCCCTCCAAGGCCCAGAATAAAGATGAAGGAGGTCAAAAAAAACTATTCAGTGTCTCTCAGCGTTTTGCTTTGACTGAAACTGGAATGGGACAACAATAGTACCAGCCTCCACCACTTCCTCTGGCAGCTCATTCCAGACATGCATCACCTTTTGCAAGAAAATATTGTCCCCTAGGTCCCTTTTAAATCTTTCCTGCTTCACTCTAAACCTATGCCCTCTAGTTCTGGACTCCCCCACCCTAAGGAAAAGACATAGGGTATATACCCTATCCATGACCTCACGATTTTATAAACCTCGATGATGGTCACCCCTCAGCCTCCAACACTCCAGGGAAAACAGCCCCTTCCTATTCGGCCTCTCCCTGTAGTTAAAGCCCTTAAATCCTTTCGGAACCCTTTCAAGTTTCACAACCTTCTTCCGAAAGGAGGGAGACCAGAATTCCAAAAGTACAATGTCCCAAAAGTGGCTTGACCAATGTCCTGTACAGCTGCAACATGACCATCCAACTTCTATACTCAAGAAAAGCATACCAAATGCCGTCTTCACTATCTACCTGCGACTCCACTTTCAAGGAAATATGAATCCACATTCCAAGGTCTCTTCGTTCAGTAACACTGTCTAGGACCTTACCATTAGGTGTATAAGTACTGCCCTGATTTTTCTTTTTAAAATGCAGCACCACATATTATTCAAATTAAACTCCATCTGCCACACCTCGGCCCTATGGCCCATCTGATCAAGGTCCCGTTATACTCTGAGGTGACCTTCTTTGTTATCCACTACACCTCCAATCACCTACATTACTTAACTGTGCCATCTGATGTAGTGTTGCCAGAAAGCACGGATGCACAAATCTCCAAGTGATAAAAGGAGGAACTTTCATGTGTTTGGTGCCTTTTAGAATGTCACAAAGTGCTTTACAGGCAATGAGGTGCGGCCAAAGCCATAATTAGGCAGTAGACAGCCCAATTATGCATAACAACTTCCACAAATGGTAGTGTGCTGGTGACTAAATTATTTGTTTAATCACCTTGATTGAGGCTAAATATTAAGCAGAATATTAGGCTCTTGAATGGGCACCCTGCTCTTTGAGAGAGAGATTTTTCATGTTGCTCACTAAGGGCATATGACATTTCACTTCAATAACTCATTTGAAAGATAACAGTGCAGACATCATTGCATTCCCTCAGTACTTGCTGTTTAGTTTCAAGCATGATTCTTTATTCTACTATCTGGAGTGGGACATGAGCCCATAATTTCTAATATGATTTCTTGACTCAGCCAACACTAGCTACTGAGCATAGCTAACTAATATTTGCAAACATAATGGAAATCTGAAGCTCCAGTAGTCTAGGTGTCTGGACATCTTGACAATTAATCATATATTCACTCACCATTTCCAAAAGAACAATAATGTCTGAAATCTACACGAGCAATTGAAACAAAATCTAGAAGTTGCTGCTTGTAATTTTACTCTGACATCATGTGATGAAACCTTTACAGTTACAATTAAATAAAAATCATAAGGAACTTTATTAGCATCAGAAATGCATTCAACTACAACCTTCAACCTCATGGCTTGCATATCCCCCATTCTGCCATCACCAACAGTGGGGACATCAGCAATAGTTCACTGAAAAGTGCAAAAGTGCATACTAGGACAACAAAGTTAAAAATGAGCTATCATCTGAATGACAGTGAATTTCAGTGCATCAGTACAAGACAAGGCATTTACAACAGTCAGAAATGAAAAGTGCTTGATCCATCCAGCATTCTCATGATCCTTAGCAGCACAGATGCCAGCTTTCAGTAAATTTGACTCACTCCACATGATATTAAGTAACAACTGAATCCAATTGGCCCTGATAATGTTCTGACAATAATACAAAAAGACACGTGCTCCAGAACTAACCATGCCCTAGCCAGACTATTCCAATAGTTACAACACTGGCATCTACCTTACAATGTAAAAAAGTTTTATAGCTCTGTTCGCAAAAAAGTTGAACAAATCCAATTACAACCCTATTCATCATTAGCTAAATGCCAGAAACTGTCATTGAGACAACTAACAAGGGGCACGACAAAGGAATAACCATCTCATTGATGCTCAGTTTGTTCTGTTGGGGCCACTTGGCTCTTGACCTCTCGTGGCTATAACAGCAGTGCAGAGCTTAGGAATTCTAAAACCATAATTTATCACCTGTCTCCTCAAAACCTGCCCACCTTACATATAGCACAATTTAGGAATATGATGGAATACTCTGCGTTCTGGGATGGGTGCAGCTCGAAACTACCCAGGACAAAGCAGCCTGCTTGATTGGCACCCCAATTACCATTTTAAACTTTGACCTTTCACCACCATTGCAGTGGCCAATGCAGCACCTCTTTATAATTCCACTGACTACACCTTCCAAGTCTCTTGACTGTACCAAGCCAGGTACTTGGGATCTTCACCTTCCTGATTTAGAACCATATTGCCATTCCTGCACTGTTGCTGGGTACAAATACTGAATTCCATTCTTAAAAGCTCTGTGCATTTCCCTTCCCTGACTGCAGCAGCTCAAGAAGGCAGTTCTCCACCACATTCACTGAGGCAATTCAGAATTGGCAACACATTTGCAATGAAAATTCGGATAAAAGGGCAAGCTCAACTGTTCCATATTGAAAGCATGACATACAGTACATTAAGCGAAGTGTACTAGGGTACATTATTGCAAACTAATTCAGGAGTTAGAACTGCAGATAGACTATTTTGTTAGCCAGTATTTACAGACTTTGTACAGTACTTGAATAGATCACATTTCCTTCTGTTTAATTTTCCTGCTACTTAGGCCATTTGTCCCCAGTATAGATCAATTTTTTTTAACCAAGGGAACTGAATGTTTGTTGGTAACTACACACAATTTCCAAACTGAGTAGAAGTGTTGGTTTTTTCAACAGATCACAGAAGTGTAAAAAGAAGTTGAAAACTTGGAGCAAAAAGTGCTCACAATTTAAAATCAATCCAATTCAAGAGAAAGATCAATTATCACTGTAGCAAAGTGAAAATGGCATCCTAAAAAGCTAAATAGCCTTTTTCAGAGATTCTGATTCACTGATACATTTTAATTTTTTTGTTACTAACTCAGCCATCTCAGCATATCTCACCCTTTGGTCAGTATCGATATGCACCTCCTGGTTGCCACTTGCTACTTATTTGGGAAAGTTAATCATTCTTGCTTATTCATTTTCTTTTGAAGTAATATTGAAAAAGCCAAAGACATTGAATGTCTAATAATGAATTTAATATTGTTTCAAACTATTTAGAATAGTACAAATCGATTGCAAAGTCTAAAAACAAGTACGCAGGGAGGAAATCATGAGTACACTAATCTAAGTTTACTCATGTAACCTGGCTTTAAATGGCAGAAAATGTTTTCTGCTGTAATGCATTTTCTTTATACCATTACATTTTATAGCTTAGTTCCTGATGGATCGTATGCTAATAGGCATTTTTATGAAAGGTAGAGCTTTGAACAGATTGTTAGACTGGGATGAGGGGCCTCCTATCTTATCACACCATACCACTACTTCCTTTCATTGCTTTTTCCTGAGTTTCAGTTTTTATAAAAGCCTTCAATATCTAGCAAATTAGCAACAGGAACCTATGACCTTTTTCATATTGCAGTAATCTCTTTCTCTTACACTTCCGCCTACACCCTCCCCCACTGTGATCGAAAGCCTGTGTGTTTCAACTTAACCCTCTGGTTTCCAGCATCTGTAGTCATTGTTTTTACCCAGTTTAACTTAATATTCAACTTTATTACTGCTTAGCAAAGATGGGAAGTGATAGTCAAGTTGCCTTATTGCTAGACTATCAACCAGAGACCTAGGAAACATTGAGTTTAATTCCCACCATGGCAGTTGGTGGAATTTGAATTCACCAAACATCTGGAATTAAAGAGGCTAATGATTTCCAATGTCCTAAACCACTAATGCATTTTAGGAGAAAAGTCTGTTGTCCTTACCTGATCCAGACTGCATGCAACTCCCAACTCTCAGCAATGACTCTTAACTGGATTAGTGGTGCTGGAAGAGCACAGCAGTTCAGGCAGCATCCAATGAGCAGCGAAATTGACGTTTCGGGCAAAAGCCCTTCATCAATGACTCGTAACTGCCCACTGAAATGGCCGAACAAGGCACTCTACTGTAACAAATCACTAGAATGTCTCAAAATGAGAATGGGCATGGACACATAGTCTGGCATGGACCGATGCACCAACTAACAGAAAAGACTGTGTCAATACTGCAAAGTGCTCCTTATGCACCTGTGAGCGAGTGTCAAAATGGGAGAGCTGTCTCACAGACTGTTTAAGCAACAGCCAAACTCATACTCAGAACCACATTGTACAGACAAGCTACTGATGTATACAGACAGGAGGAGTTGCCCAGCATTGACTTCAGATCTTATTACATCTCATGTAATCATGCCAAACATAGAGTAATCACCAGCAGGTTTCTTTGCCTATCATTCTCTCTTGGTTTATGAATTAATGTTTCATATGTGGAGGAAGCACTGCAGGGTGCCAAGGGCATGGGGTGAATTCAATACATCTCCCACTCTACTATCACCAGCAAGCCAGGGAACAACTCTGGTTCCATAAGAGTGCAGAAAGATATGCTAGGAACAGCACCAGGCATAACTAACAATGAGGTATTAACCTGGTGAAGCTACAAAACAAAACTACCTGTTTGCCAAGCAGCAAATGATAGAAAGGTAGTTTATTGGCCAGTACATGGAATGTAGGAGTTGACAGGTCATGTTGCAGAACCTTGGTTAGGTCACTTCTAAAATACTCCATTTAATTCTGGCCTCCCTGCTTTAGGAAAGATGTTGTTAAACTTGAAAGAGCTCAGAAAAAAATTAACAAGGATGTTGAAAGGTTGGAGGGTTTGACTTATAGGGAGAAGCTTTGGTTATTTTCACTGGACTGTCTGAGGCTGAGTGGGGAGCTTATAGAAATGTATAAAATCAAGAGGAGCATGAATAGTTAATGTCTTTTCCCCAGGATAGAAAAGTCCAAAACAGAGGGAATAGGTTTGAGGTGAGAGAGAGTAGAACATATAAATGGGACCCAAGGGACAACTTTTTCACCCAGAGGGTAGTGTGTGTTTGGAATGAACTGCCATGGGAAGTGGTGCAGGCTGGTACAATTACAACATTTAAAAGGCATTTGGATAAGTACATGAATACCAAGGGTTGAAGGGTACATGGGCCAAATGCTGGCAAAAGGGATTAGATTAATTTAACATATCTGGTCAGCATGGACATGATGGACTGAAGTGTCTGTTTCCATGCTGTACATCTCTATGACTAAGTGGTTACACAACCAACAGATCAGAGTTAAGCTCTGCAGTCCTGTGACACAGTTGGAAATAGTGTTGGACAATTAAACAACTCAAGAGTGTGGGGATATTTGTGGATTTACTGTCTCCAATGATAGGAGAGCTCAGCACATCAGCACAAAAGATAGGGCTGAAGCATTCACAATGATATTCAGCAAGAAATAACATGAAATGTTCCATTTTGGCTTCCTCCAGGTGGTTTTGAGCATCACAGGTGCTAGTCTTCAGCCAATCTGAATCGCTCCACATATTAAGAACCAGTTGGAGGTGCTGGATACTGTAAAGGCGGTAGGTCTTGACAACATTCAGGCAATAATACTGAAGCCTGGTCTTACAGAAATTGCCACACCTCTAGTTAAGCTGGTCCAGAACCATTACAACATTGGCATCTACCCAAATGTTGAAAATTGCCTAAGTATGTCCTCTACACAAAACAGGACAAATTCAACCAGGCAAATTCTTGTCCCATTAGGCTACTCTCGATCAACAGTAAATTGAAGGAAGAATTCATCAATAGTGGTATTAAGAAGCACTTATTTAGCAATGATAGAAATAATGTTATAGAGTTGCAATAATGAGTTATACCATAGTAACTTTCAATTCTGTGCATTGCACCTTAGGAAGGGCATTTCATAGGGGTGGGAATGGGTATTAAAAAGATATTGCTTCCCAAACTTTTTCTCCCACTGTGACCCCATTTCGAAGCCAGAAAATTGTTGTGACCCTATAACAAGACCAGTGAAAGTAGGATAATGTTGAAGGTCTGTGAAAATGCATTGCTAAGACAACAACTGGGAGGGTTGCTGTCAGAGCTCCAAAACAGCATTGCTGCCTTGGAGCATACAATCAAGCTTTCAGCTTGTGACACTATTTGAGAAGTTCTGTATTAAGGCATATGCAACCCAAGGGGGACAAAAGTGAAATGCAGATTGATCAATTCAATTTTTGAACAAGTTCAGGTGCCTGAGTCACCAACTCTGTCTTCCTATGCATCCAAAGTTTTGTAACTTTGACAATGTGTCATTCTTATTACTTGATTATGTTCTGAAATCCTGGAGCTAGTTTTTAAACTCTGTCCCAGTATCAAAAACTGTACCAATGTGACATTCTACTTAAAATGTACAGAGCTCTGAACACTATGAGCTTCCACGCAAGGTCTTTATCCAAAAGTTGATGAGGATTACAACTAGGAAAATGATATATACCAATAGCTAAATTTATAACAATGCATTGGAGTTCTATAAATAGTGCCATTATGCAATTACAAAACCAACTATATAAACATTAACAAATGAAGTGAAACACAAAATGACATCCCAAAGTAACCTCATTTTTCATTTGTAGAATCCAATACAGCTTTGCAGGACAAGACATAATTAAAGCTATTACATCAACAGAGGATTAGGAAAGGAAACTCTGTACCAAACTATATACAGAAAGAGTGGAAATTTCACTGGACTAGTGATCCAGAAGCTCTGACGCCACTAGTTTAAATTTGATTGACACACCTGGGATACAGACAGGCAAAAGAGACAGAAGCAGAGGGGTGGAGTGGGCAGGTAAGCAGGGTGCAGGGAGGAGCAGGTAAGAGAAGAGCAAGTGAACATGCAAAAAAAAAGTCCAAACACATTTATCCCTTTAGGAAAAGGAATGTTCATGTAAGGTGGCGATCTAGTGGACTATTAAGCTAGAGACCCAGGCTCCAGGGATCTCTGTGAATCCCACCATCGTGGCTTGTCAAATCTGAATTCAATTAATATATCTAGAATTATAAAAGAGTTTAACATTGTGTCATGCACAATGATTGTTAACTGTGATAAAACCCAAATCTTGTCTTGTCTAGTCTATGTGTAAATTCAAAGACAAGGCTGAAGCATTTGCAAACATCTTCAACCAGAAGTGTTAAGTGCATTATCCATCTTTGCTTCATCCAGAGGCCCAGGCGTGACAAATGCCAATCAACTAAATCAAATTACTTCACTGTGACATCAAGAAATGGCTGAAGGCACCGGATACTCCTGAGGCCGTCAGCCCTGACAAAATTCAGGCAATAGTACAGCAGAAAAACAGAAATTGCTGTAGAAACTCAGCAGATCTGGCAGCATCTGTGGAGATAAACAGCTAATGTTTCAGACCTTCTCCTGAAGAAGGGTCACCAAACCTGAAATGTTGACACACTCCCTCCATAGATACTGCTGAACCTGCTGAGTTTCTCCAATTTTTGGTTTTATTTCAGATTTCTAGCATCCACAGTTCTTTAGGTGTTTTTATTGAATAGCACTGAAAACTTGCACTCCAGAAATAACCACATCCCAAACCATGCAATTTCAGTACATGTACAACACTGCCTACTGCCAGGCAATATAAGAAATTGATCAGCTGATGTTTTGAATATAGAAAGATTAAATTCAACATAACTAAGTATCGCTGCATTAGTCTACAGTTGATTGTCAATAAAATGGAAGGTGCAGTTGACAATGCTATAAAGCAACACTTGTTAACAGGAATGATCTACTCATTTTCAACTCAACCTCAATACAGCTTAAAACCAAATATGGACAAAACAGATAAATTCCAGAGTTGAGACAGTAGCTGCTCAACATCAAATGGCAGCATTTGTACACATCTGAGATCAAGGAACCTTGAGCAAACATGGAGCCACAGAATGAGGCCTTTTAGCCCACCATGTCTGCACCAGCTCTATTACCTTGTCTAAATATGCCTTCCACCTCCCCCCCGCCCCCCTCATATACCTGCATACTGCCTATATTGAAATAACCACCCAGTGACCCGAATATCTCAACTGAACCTGTCTCCACCACATTCCAATGCAGTGCATTCCAATTTGTTGTGTGAAAGATTTCTCCCCCACCTCATGCCACCCTTCCTTCTTTTGCACATCACTTTCGATGGAAATCAATGGGAAAACATTTCTTGTTGGAGTCAGATCTAGCACTAAGGAAAACGGTGTAGCTATTGGAAGTCAATCATATCTGTCCCAAGATATCCCTGTAGGGAGTTTGTCAACATAGCATTCTCAGCCGCTTCATCAATGACGTTCTCTTCATCACAAAAAGGTCAGAAGCAGAATTTCCACCACTTGCAGTTGCTCAAAAACTGATGATTTGGAGATGCCAGTGTTGGACTGGGGTGTACAAAGTTAAAAATCACATCAGATTATAGTCCAACAGGTTTAGTTGGAAGCACTAGTTTTCGGACTGCTGCACAAACACCTAACGAAGGAGCAGTGCTCCGAAAGCGAATTCTTCCAATTAAACCTGTTGGGACTATAGGAGGTAAAAGGGCTTTTGCCCGAAACGCCGATTTCGAAGCTATTTGGATGCTGCCTGAACTGCTGTGCTCTTCCAGCACCACTAATCCAGAATCTGTTGGGATTATAACCTGGTGTTGCCGGATTTTTAAAAAAACTTTGTAACTTCAAAAAGTGAAGCTGCCTGTATGCATCAAGACTTGGATAAGGCCCAGGTTTCACTAATAAATGGTAAGTAACATAACAATAACTGCCTAGTAGCTATTTCCAAACAACAAAATCTATCCAACCACTTTTAACATTCAGCAGCATTACCAATGCCAAATCTACTATCACATTGATAGTTATCACTTACCAAAAACTGACCTGCACCAGCAAAGTAAAAACTGTGGCTATACAGATTCAGGTCAGAGGCTAGATATCTTATGACAAGCAAATTAACTTCTGACTGCCCAAAATCTGATCACTAACCACAAGGCACTCATCGCGTATATAACAGAATACTCTCCATTTGCTTAAATGGGCACAGCCAGAATAACACTAAAATCTCAACCATCCAGGACAAAGCATTCCAGTTGATTAGCATCCGACGACCATTCATTCCTTTCACCAATGCAGCAGCACACACAAGATGCAATGCAATAACTCATCATGGCTCCTTCAACAGCATCTACTCTCCAAGCCCCAGAAGGAGAAAGGCATGGGAATACCAGCACCTATGCTCCACCAAGACTCTCACCACCCTGACTTGTATTATATCACTGCTCCTTACAGGTGGTCAAGTCAAAATCCTGCAACTCCCCACTAACAGTCCAGTGTACCTACAACACATGAACTACAATGGTTCAGGAATGCAGTTCTCCAACATATTCTAAATAAGAAATCTGGGATAGGCAATAAATGCTGGCCTATTCAGTACACATCCAAATAACAAATTTAAAACATTTAAACAAAAAAGGTGTTGTAATAATACATTTTGATTAAACTTTCAAATGTGAAAAACACTCAAATTTGAAAAATGTCAAGTTTGAAATTGTTAGGTTCTTAATTTGCACTTACCAACTTCTGCAAACAGTTAAAGTTTATTAAAGCCTGGACAAGCTAGGTGATCCCCTTTGACACTCTTCGCAGGCATGCAAAGTCAAGTCAAAAAGAGGCCCTGAACAAAGGAAACACATCCCCTTTTTATACAAGTCAGTTGGTAATGCTCACAGGTACGCCAGCCTCTTCCCCACCACCCCAAAATCATGTTACCCAAGGTAAAATGGTCGGATGAGGTCATCCTCTCAGATAATGTAAATGTAAATGCCCTAATCCTGGGGAATCGTTACGCAAATGATTTCCTGACTCCGTGATTTCCCAACACAATGTAGGTGTGATATACTTCAGTATCGGGGGATGATCACGCAAACAAATTTGATTGGCTGGGGAATAGCTCGGAAAGCAATTCTGAATGGAAGGGACCGAAAGTTTAATTTGATAATAGCAGTAGAATACTAGTAAATGGCTGCCCAAGTGAAGTGTGGATTACAAGGGATAGTCGTCCAAACTTCTGCATGTTGTGAGTGAGACAAAAAGTCACCACCTCCCACTTGCAGAATGCTTAGATTCTTGGAGAAAGACAGTACAGTTTAACCCTTTAATGTCCAGAAAGATAGTACAATTTAATCTTAACATTACAAAATGGTTTAGGTCTATACAAAAGATCTAAAAAGATTTAGCCCACTTATTGCAAGTACAACAATTTGCAGGTTTTGCATAATGTTGTGATGGTGGCACAACTTGCAAAAATGTTGAACACTGGTAAGAATAAATTACATACAACTTAAACATTTAAGCATATATATCCTGAGATATGTTATACCATATAGATTATTATTGAAATGACAAAATCAGCTACTCCACATAAGCCTGCTGTACCTCAGTTTGTGAATTCCCTTCCCTTGTTCATCCTGTTTACAATCTTCTGGGAGTGGCCAAAAAGGCAATGTAATCTATAAAATGTGTGGGTGACCTGTTTATTTTTAAGAAAGTGCATCAATTTCACATAAACGTATTTGCCAGATCACAACTTGGGGGTCATAAGAAATAACTGAACCAAAATATACAAATATTTCCACTGTCAGATGTACCTGTAATCCCAATGACATGATCTGAGATGAATTTACACAAAAGATGCTTGATACAAAGCATTTGTTATACACAACGCTCCTACACTATTTATCTCTAATATTTGCAAGAGAGTCTATAGTCAAGCCTTTTTTAACTGCTTCAATATTGGAAATTCATCTCACCAGAGGAAGCAGCTGCATCTGACAGTACAGGATCCCACCAAAGCACTAATACAAATTCAAATACTGAACATCTGAGTTCTCTGTCGTGACTGCCAGCAGATCAGAGCTTTGATTTCAGTCCAGTATTGATGAGCAATCATTATGACTGGTAGTTATTTATGCCGTGCCAGTGGCTGCTGCTGCAAGAATGAACGAGGAACAGGCCAAAAGCCTGGCAGGTCTAGCATATAGACAGATTGAGAGGAACCAGCACAGCCATCATCTCTAATTTGGAGTCTACTGATGCAATATCTGACAACCAAGCTGGAAGTTCCAATTATCAATTTATATTTAATTCAGTTAAATGTATAATTTCAAGGAAAAGCTGCGAGGACAAAACTAACCACAAAGTGCTTTGTATAACTGTCAAATAAAACTGTCTAAATCTATGGATAATTTTACATTTTTGAATAGAACATGACATTGAATTAACAGGTGTAGCAAGTAGAGTGTACTGGTATTTACAAAGTAACAATATTGAATATGGTTGAGTAAGATTTTGGGAAATTGGCGGACCACGAAATCTCCTTAGTCTCACTTGTAATAAAATCAGTGTTGGAAAAACTCTGGAGGTTTGACAGAAACTGTGGAGAGAGTGAGTTATGTTTAGAGTCCAATGCAACTCTCCTCCAAAAATGGAGAGACATGTTGAATTGTTAACTCTTACCAGAGATGCTACCAAATCTACCTAGTTTCTCCAGCACTTTGTTCATTATGTCAAATCTCCAGCATCCAAAGTACTTCAAATAAAAATGTCAAGCCTCATTTGCCTCTTCCATGACAAAATGCCATTTGACAACTCCACTTCTTACATTTTTTGGGTGAAAAACAAATTATCCGTTTTGTTTGGTACTTGCTTCTCAATGCTCCTGTCCTTTGCCTTTTCTGTAGATACAAAAGAAGTTCACCTGCATACTGGATGTCAAGATTGACAACCAATCAAGACAAAGCAAAGATAAAAGTACAGGTAACTCCTCTGCTGCACTAGTCTCTCAGTTGCAACTCAGCCATGAATATTATGGATTGACTCTTCCACGAATGTAGTTATTTTCTCCAGAAAAATCTAATTATGGGACGTGGAAACAACTCCAACCCTGATCACACTAAATAACACACTGCTAGAAGTGGTCAGCAAACTCTGCACCCTTGGCACATGGTGACAGAGCTAGACTATCTGCCGAGATAGAAACACAATTCTTTTGCTATCATGAAGCAGCTATGAAAATGCAGTCATAGGACATATAGGGAATTGCATCAAGTTGAGTTTTACAATCAGGGAGAGTTTAGAAAGCCTTCATTCTTGGCAAGTTATAAAGTATGAATAACTCACAGGTGCCAGGAAAGGAAGGTCAACTTTAAATTTCACAGCTTGCTGTGATTATGTTCTTCCACAATTAAGCAAGGGCACCAGTCCACTCAATGATAAAGTACGCCAGGACTCATCAAGTAAGAGGTGACTTTGGTAGCTTGAGGATATATGCAGGATGGAAGATAGTCACATATCTAAGGACTTTTTTGTACGGGGGAGGAGCCAGAGCCAGATGACAACCAGTAGGACACCCAAAGCTCAGTTCGAGCTTGCCAGCCCCTAAATGTTGAATCATGCACCTTGGACACACTAACTGATAAACAAAGGAGACATCAGCTGTGGGTTGGCACAAGCCACTATGATGT
Source organism: Chiloscyllium punctatum (assembly GCF_047496795.1). Classification (NCBI taxonomy): domain Eukaryota; kingdom Metazoa; phylum Chordata; class Chondrichthyes; order Orectolobiformes; family Hemiscylliidae; genus Chiloscyllium; species Chiloscyllium punctatum. The sequence goes on from NC_092743.1 coordinate 18,664,377, forward strand.
TTGGTAGCTATAACAACTAACAACAGATGCCAATACTGAAAGCAACAACCAACCACAATGACAGCGGATAAATGTTTTAAACGCAGCAACTGTAGCAAGGCTTACTCACAAGAGGGGGATCTGGCAGTGTTGCAGTGACATTACCACAATGATGATCTAGGGACTCAGGTTAATGCTCTAAGGACATTAGTCCAAATCTCACCATGGGAACTGGTAGAATTTAAATTAAATTAGTAAAAATCTGGAATTCCAACCATGAAACTATCTTGATTGCCTGTGAACTAGAAATGGGATTATAATAACATCCTTTAGGAAAGAAAAGAAACAAAGTGCAGGAGCAGAAGGGCCTCTCGCTGAGATATTTGCATCATCGATAGTCACAGGTGAAGTGTCGGAAGACTGGAGGTTGGCTATCATGGTGCCATTGTTTAAGAAAGGTGGTAAGGGCAAGCCATGGAACTATAGACCAGTGATGGGCAAGTCATTGAAGGGAATCCTGAAGGACAGGATGTACATGTATTTGGAAAGTCATGGACTGATTCGGGTTTGTCAACATGGCTTTGCGCGTGGGAAATCATGTCTCATGAACTTGATTGAGTTTTTGAAGTAACAAAGAGAATTGATGAGGGCAGAGCGGTAGATGTGATCTGTATGAACTCCAATAAGGCATTCAAATTAGATTAGATTTCCCACAGTGTGGAAACAGACCCTTCAGCCCAACCAGCCCACACCGACCTTCCAAAGGGTAACCCACCCAGACCCATTCCCCTCTAACTAATGCACCTAGCATGGCCAATTCACCTGACCCACACATCTTTGGACTGTGGGAGGAGACCGGAGCACCCAGAGGAAACCCACGCAGACAAGGGGAGAACGTATAACCTCCCCACAGACAATCGCCCGAGGATGGAATCGAACCTGGGACCCTGGAGCTGAGAGGCAACAGTGCTCACCACTGAGCCACCATGCCGCCCTGTTGACAAGGTTCCCCATGAGAGATTGGTTAGCAAGGTTAGATCTCGTGGAAAACAGACAGAACTAGTTATTTGGATACAGAACAGCCTCAAATGTAGAAGACAGAGGGTGGTGGAGGACTGGAGGCCGGTCACCAGTGGAGTGCCACAAGGATCGGTGCTGGGTCCACTACTTTTCGTCATTTACATAAATGATTTGGATGTGAACATAAGAGGTATAGTTAATAAGTTTGCAGATGACACGAAAATTGAAGGTGTAGTGGACAGCAAAGAAGGTTACCTCCGATTACAACAGGATCTTGATCAGAATGGCCAATGGGCTGAGAAGTGGCAGATGGAATTTAATTCAGCTAAATGCAAGGTGCTGCATTTTGGGAAAGCAAATCTTAGCAGGACTTATACACTTAACGGTAAGGTCCTAGGGAGTGTTGATGAACAAAGAGACCTTGGAGTGCAGGTTCATAGCTCCTTGAATGTGGAGTCACAATAGGATAGGATAGTGAAGGAGGCATTTGACATGTTTTCCTTTATCGGTCACAGTACTGAGTACAGGAGTTGGGAAGTCATGATGCAGGACATTGGTTAGGCCACTGTTGGAATACTGCGTGCGATTCTGGTCTCCTTCCTATTAGAAAGTTGTGAAACTTGAAAGAGTTCAGCAAAGATTAACAGGAATATTGCCTGGGTTGGAGGATTTGAGCTATAGGGAGAGGTTGAATAGGCTGGGCTCTTCTCCCTAGAGTATTGGAAGCTGAGGGGTGATCTTAGAGGTTTATGAAATCATGAGAGGCATGGATAGGATAAATAGGTAAGAGTTGAAGAACTAAAACAAATGCCATAAACATCAGGTTAGTGTCAAGCTGAGAATATGTATAGGGCGTAAACAGTTAGGGAAAGAGTTAAGTTTTGTGAAACAAGAGGTTCAGCTGAGTATGACTCAGATGAGGTAACAACTTACAGTTAACATTAGGGGGAGGCAGGCAAGGGTAATGGGTTAACAAGGTGGAAAAGCGGTCATTATGTACAGCCATTTAACAAAACCACAAGCATTCAATACGAGAGGTCAGTTTAACAAAGGTGAAAAAGTATTCATTAAGTAAAGCCAGTTATTCATTGTGTAGTAGCAGATGGCTTAATCTTTACTATTGATACTAGTTGATTGTAACAGTCACCCAATTAATATGTATGTTGCCTTATCTGGATGCTCCTGCCTGTAAGAGGACTACACAGGAACCTTGATTATCTGAATATCGGATTATCCAAGGGGATCTCAAGGTCCCGATAGAAACAAAGAGCTGTTTCAACCCTGATTAAGTCTTTTATTTACAGGTACAATGATTAAAAATGAACTCGGTTCACTGAAATGCTGCAGAGAACAGTCCTGGACGTTTCAGGCACCGTCTCCAAATGGCTGACCACCGGCCCTCTCTCTCTTCCCCCCCCCCCCCCCCACCCCACACACTTTCCCTGGAGTGCTACACAAGGGTGAACCCTTTACTCTCCTTCCCCAGATAATCTCTCCAACATTGTCCTGTACAGGACAGAGGTGGAACCTATCAAAAAGTGTGTGCATGTGCATATTTGGAGACTTACTCCACAAAGCAGCAGCAGTCTTATTGTTGGTGCACAGTCAGGCTGCTGGGGGGATTGGGGGGCGCAGATGGTAAGTTGGGGTGGACGGGGAGTGGGGTTGGGGACGGGCAGGGGGCCAGTATTGGACGGGATTCGGGGCTGGTTGGGAGCGGACGAGGGGGTGGGGTCTCATGCATAGTGTGCTTTTGCTAAGTCTCCCAAACGGGGAGCAGACTTCACAGAAAACTCCGAGCCCCAGAGGAAATCAATTAACTGAATATTTATTCTGGGCCCTGGAGTGAGAGAAAACAGTCGCCGATGAGTCCACAGTCTTCTCTGGAACAGCAGTTTCTCAATGAACTATATACACAGGAACCTCGATTATCCAAAAGAGATGGGCAGGCACTACTGATTTCTGATGAAAATGTAAATCATCCCTGAATGGCAAGGAAATGTCCATGTAAACCTCCCACATTTCACCTATAAGACAAAAACACACTACCTTACCCACGGGGCATTAAATTTGTTGCAGGTTAGTAGAGCAAAGTAACTCTTTAGTATTAATGCCCAGAGAGACAGTCTCACTTAATCTTTTAACATTACACCTTCCTCAGAAGGCTAAGGGTTGATCAAGGTAACATGGTGATCAAGCACTGGATCAGCTGTGCAAATTCAATCTTCTACAAACTATAGCATGTGTTTGACATCAAAATGTTCCAGTTATTGATCAGTTGCCATCACATTCCTATACTGCTGAATGACTTAGCCTACATATCAGTGACATCCAAGAGTAGTGAACAAGTTCCAAAAAGCCTGTTGACATTGGAACAGGAGTTGACCAGACACGGAGTGTGCTCCATTATCTAACACAATCATGGATAAATCAATCAGACACCTCAATGCCAACGCACTATCCCTATAACTCTTCCTAGCACTGGCAATTAAAACTTTAACCTCTAGGTCAAACATATTCAAAGACTGAGATTCCATATCCCTCTGGTGAAGAGAAATCAAAAGATCCACCACCCTCTAAGTAAAAACAATTTATCATCTCAGCCCTAAAATGTATTCCCCTTTTTCAAAAATGTCATCACCTGGATCTAGGGCTCAACAATCAGGGAAACATCTTAGCTGCTCTACCTGGTCTATCCCTTTAAGTATTTTATAAGTTTTAACCTCTCATTCTTCTAAACCCAATATTTCCTAAACTCTCTTCATGGAACAGTCTTGCCATGTCTGGGGGTGGAAAAAAAAGACTGATATTTTTAAATCTAATTTCTCATAGGCAATATCTTTCCAGGATGAGGAGACCAAAAACTGCACACAATATTCCAGGCGCAGTCTAAGCAAGCTCCTACAAAATTAAAGCAAAATTTGATTGCTCCTGTATCTAAATCATCTTACAGTAACACCTTTTGAATAGCTTGTTGCACTTGTTAGCCTTCTTTGAATTATCAAAACACTGAAATTCCTTTGTACTGCTCTACTTCACAACCTCAATTAAGAAATACTCCACACACCTGTTCATAGAATCCCGAAAGTGAATAACCTCTCAGTTTTCTACATTATATTCCATTTGTCATGTTCAAGACCATTTACTTAATCCATACAAATCCTCCTGAAGGTGCTTTACACATCACACACTCAGTCAGAGTTGTACAACCCAACAGGTTGGAAATACGATGTTTGCCCTTAAGTTCAAAATCATTGATATGTACACATATAGTGACCAGTTAAGGCCAAAGTTCTGATCCTTGTGATATCCTGACAGCCACAGTCTAGCGATGTGAACAGTAACTCATAAATTATTTGCTTTAAATTTTACTAACAAACCTCCTAAGGGGAACATAGAAATCCTTCTGAAAATCCAAATATACTACATCCACAGATTCTCTTTTATTAGTTTGATTTGCCCTAAAAAAACTTCCAACGTGATTTCCCTTTTCAAGTTTGCATTTTTAAAAACCTAAACGTTTTCCCTAATAAAGCAGATAATAGTTCCCAGGAATTTATCAACTTTCAGACCCATTAATTTCTCTAGTACAATCTTCTTACAAATTGTAATTTCTTTCATTCACTGAGTTACTTGGATGTCTAATTCTGGGAGATTCTTGCATTTTCCTCAGTAAAAAATGAAGTAAAAAAGTAGCCTCTATCATTTCACTATTGTCCTGCCTTTCCTTTTAAATGAATCTATAATCACCTTAGAGAAAATGTTTTTTTGTCCATTTGTGTGTTTTTGCTAGACTCCATTTGTATACAATGCTTCCTTTCCTTATAATTTTATGGTCTTTCTTTGCTTTATTCTAAAATTTCTCAACCCCCAGCTTCAGTGCTATTTCTATACTTTACAGACATTTGTATTTAATCTTATATATACCTTAATTTCCTTTATCAGCTACGATGGAATGACCTTTGGGATCTTATGCACCTCAAATGAACATAGTTGCTGCAAGCTACATTATAGTTATTTGCAAACTGTCTATTATCTAAGGCATATGCTTAATTTATGTGCACAATCCAGTTTAGTCAATTTGTGCCTTATGCCTTAATTTCTCTTATTCAAATTTAGCACTCTTGCTTCAGATCGAATCATCTGGGTGGGTGGCACAGTGGTTAGCACGGCTGCCTCACAGCGCCAGACATCCGGGTTCAATTCCCGCCTTAGGCAACTGACTGTGTGGAGTTTGCACATTCTCCCTATGTCTGTGTGGATTTTCTCCCACAGTCCAAAGATGTGCATGGTGAATTGGCCTGTAGTGTTAGGTGAAAGGGAAAATGTAGGGGAATGGGTCCAGGTGGGTTGCGCTTCAGCAGGTCGGTGTGGACTTGTTGGGCCGAAGGGCCTTTTTCCACACTAAGTAATCTAATCTAATCTGACTTTTGATCATGTAAAATTTTGTCATATTGTGGTCACTGATCCCTAAAACGCTATTTTTGAAAATAAACAATGAACCCTTTACCATTATAAAATACAGGAAACTTTGTTTCAACTGGCACTTTATCGACCAGTACTGTGATGTCAGCGTACTTCTACTGTAACTAAAGTGTAACAGGGATAGTACGCCTCCTCATCGTTTCCGGTACTTGCTGTACATTTTTACATTGATTTTCAGATATGCACTGACATTTTTACTAGATTTTTTAAAAAGGATGTTGATATCTACGAGCTTTGTTTGCTTTACTGGCATGGAGTACATTTTGATTATTCAGAATACTTGATCGTCTGGCAGAGTCTTGGTCCCATAGGTGCCAGTGAATAAACACTACTATATGCAAAATAACATGTCTTCGATGTGGGGAAACAACTTCCTTGCATAAAGTCACTCAAGGATCTTGTGTGTTTCCAATTCAGTTATCATTCCTTAAAACTCCCACCACCTTAGCCTCTCAAAAAACACCTCCACCATACTCAGAATCAACTGTGAACCTTCTCTGAAATGCCAGTATATCTTTCATTAGATATGTGCATCAAAACTATTCAGGGTATTCTAGGTGTGGTCTAAATAGTACTATGTATAGTTTTAACAAGATTCCCTAATTTTATACACCATTCCCTTTGAATTAAAAAGGTTAATAATTTGTCCATCCTATTATTTGAACTTGTACATGACCAGTACATCCATCATCTCTGTAGCTACATCCTTTCAGAGGATGCAACCCAGCATGTTCAGGGGACCTGGCATTTAGCCCCAGTTTCCCCAATACTTTGTCTCTGGTGTTTGTTCTTGTATATATTATTTCCTTCCTTCCTCCTACTGTCCCTTATTTAGTATTTGTAGAATTCTATTAGTGTTCTCTACTGTGAAGACTTCTGCAGAGTGTACACCTGTCATTTCCTGGTTTCCCTAGCCTCAACCTAAGGGGCCTATCTTCCACTTTAGCCTCACTGCCCTCTTATATCCTTAAAAGGAGCTCTTGCTGTCTGTCTTAATATTACTTGCAAATTTACCTTGAATTTATTTTCTCTATTTCTTATTTAGTCCCTTTTTTAAAAAAACTCCCTGATCTCATCTGTGGTGATGAGGCAGGTACAATAAACAATTCAAGTAAAAGATCCACCACTATTAGGGAGGCAATGGATTACTCTGAGCAGTGTTCTTTCCTTTTATCCCCCAGATCTACCACCACTCCTACGGATTCTACATCTTTGTACTAATTTATTTTGAGAGAAAGTCAATTAGTGCAATTCATGTTTCTTTTCTATATCCTTGCATTCTATGTTAGCCAATTACCCTTAGAACGTGGCTTAAATCGGTTTCCACCACCCTCTGTTCGTGCTTCCTAAATCTTAACCATTCACTGAATGATATTTTTTCCATGTCTCCTCTTGCTCTTTAGTCAAGAAGCTTGAAGCCTTGGCTATCTATTCTTCAGCTATTAGAAACAGGATAAATAAATAAACTACATGAACTTTTCCTGATTTTGAACACAGGAGTCAAATGCACTCTTGGTGTTCTCTGCTCCAAGTAGGAGAGCCCCTGCTTATACAGTCTACCAACATAACTTTAAAACCTGATTTGCAAAACTATATTACCTTCACTTTCCAAAGAACCCAATTTCAAAATTGTGATACCCAGAATTGGACAATACTTCAGCTCGAGTCAAACTAGTATTTTATTTATGTTTTGCAAAAGCTCCTGGATTTTGAATTCTTGGACCCTATTTATAAAGCCAGAATTACACACACTTTATTAACTGCTTTGTTGAGCTGTCCTCCCACTTTTAAAGATTTGTGCACAAACACCTCCAGATCTTTTTGTTCTTGTAGCCAACGTGTAAAAAAGCTGTTGCAAAGATCCTATCCTCTTTGTAATTATGTAACTTCTGCAGACAATGGATTCTCACGCCATCAAAATTTCTGGGGAAGCCAAATGACAAAAAAAAACTGGAGCCAAATAAGAATAATTTCTGCAAATGCATCTTCAATGCCCAAGAGCAGTAAGGATAGTTCATAAATCACTGTAAATTCATCAACCACTTAAAAAATTTTTGAGCCTTCAAGTCCAAAGCTCCATCTAGCTTGATTGATTCTTTCCACGAGGATTCTGATTCAGGTACCTCCATCCCAACAGTAAAGTTCCTTCTTGTTTCACACTGATGGCATTACATGATGTAGAAAAGAGCATTCACCTTTTCAACCTGTTTGCCCTTATCATCCTATTCAGCATATGCTGGGGGAATTAGTCTAAATATGAACTGAGAGATTCTGCATTTCCTTCTGCTCAACACTGGTGTCGTGATTTCGCTCATTCCTTATCATTAGCTCATTTCACTTTGTCTTTCCAGATGTTTGGTAATAACCCTTTCTGGCACCAAGTTGTCAACACACTTAAGACTCTAGATTATGACTGCAAACAGTTCCCTTTCACCTTTATTACTTTTGAATCTTTTATAACTGAAATCTGTTTTACCTTACAACCTCCACCAGGACTCTGACCCAACAACAAAATAATTGTGATACATGTCCAAATCAGTGTGGAACATAAGTGTTTTAAATGCATACTGTCCTTGCCCTACAAAGTGGTAGAATTTAAGGGACTGCAAGGTGGAGCATGTCAACTTTGGCAAGGTCTTTTAAAGAAATTAAAGGGATGAGGTGCCCATCCCAGTCTGTGAGAAGGTGGTGGCAAGTTTCTTTCATACACTTTTGTAATCATTGATGTAGTGATACCCACAATGCTATCAGTACTGCAGTACATGCTCCACACAGAACACTTCAAATGAAACATTCATGGTGGCCATTCTAAGTTACTGAATGTGCTAAGCGGCGTTGTGCATCTTGAAGAGTATTAAGGTAGATAAGGCCCTAGGTCCTGATGGGATCTATCCCAGAATATTGAGGGAGGCAAGGGAACAAGTTGCTAGAGCATTGACACACATCTTTGTTCCCTCTTTGGCCACAGGTGAGGTCACAGAGGACTGAAGAACAGCCAACGTTATCCCATTGTTTAAGAAGGTAGCAGGGGTAATTTAGGAAATTACAGGCCTGTGAGCTTCACAGCAGTGGTAGGGAAATTACTGGAAAAGATTCTTAGGGACAAGATCAATATGCATTTAGAAACAAATGAAGCTATTAGTGAAAAGACAACACGGTTGTATGTGGAGGAGGTCATGTCTCACTAACCTGATTGAATTTTTGAGGTGATGACAAAGATGACTGAAGGAGGAAAAACTGTTGATGTAGTCTACATGGATTTCAGCAAAGCCTTTGACAGGATCCCTCATGACAGACTGGTATAAAAGGTGGCAAGATTCACAGAACTAGATTAGTTACAGGAGCAGAGGGTAGCAGTGGAAGGATCCTTTTCAGAATGAAAGGTTGTGACGAGTGGTGTTCCATTGGGATCAGTGCTAGGACCTCTGCTACTTATGGACAACATAAATGATTTGGAGGAAAACAAAGCGGCTCTAATTAACAAGTTTGCAGACAATACAAAGATTGATAGAGTTGCGGTTAGTGAGAAGGACTGTCAGAGGATATAACAGGATATATAGATCAGTTGGAAGCATGGGCAGAAAAACAACACATGGAGCTTAATCCAGACAACTGTGAGGTAATACATTTTGGAAGGTCATGTACAGGAATTATACAGTGAATTGATATGCAGAGGGATCCAGGTGTGCAGGTCCACAGATCACTGAAGGTGGCAGCACAGGTATACAGAACAACATCAATTATCCGAATTTCAGATTATCTGAACAAGATCTCAAAGTCCTGTAAAAACGTTATCTGAACAAAATACTTCTCGCCATCTTGTTTGGATAATCAAGGTTTTCTGTATAAAAGGTAGTAAGAAAAGGCCAATGGCATGTTTGCTTTCATTGAAAGGGGTACTGATTATAATGGTGGGAGATTATGCTGCAGCTTTATAGAACTTTAGTTAGACCACACTTCGAACATTGCACACAGTTCTGGTCACCACACTACCAAAAGGACATGGATGCTTTAGAGAGGATAGAGAAATGGTTTACCAGGATGCTGATTGGTATGGGTGATTTTAGCCAAAAAAGGTTGGATAGATTGTTTGTTTATAAGACTGCGAGTGGCACAGATGGAGTGGAAAGTATGAGGCATTTCCCCAGGGTGGAGGGGTCAATTAATAGGGGACACCGGTTTGGGGGGAGGGGGTATTTAAAATAGATGGTGGAGGCATGTTTTTCACACATAGGATGGAATGCGCTGCCAGAGGTGTTGGTGGAAGATGACAATAGCAGCTTTCAAGCAGCACCTGGACAAATAGGAAGAGAATAGAGGAATATAGATCTTGTAAGTGAAGACAGTTTTAGAATGAAAGGGCAAAATGTGTCACCACAGGTTTGGAGGGACAAAAGGCCTGTTCCTGTGCTGGGGCAACTCCCACCTGAGAACTGAAGAATGTTCTACTGTACTGCAGGTTCTTTCCCTGTACATGATGGACAAGCTTTGTGGGATAATCAGGTGAATCTGCCACTTAAGAATATTAATGATTTGACCCTACACTCAGAATGACTTCATATAGTACACGACTGTTCCTGAATAACAAGGGCAGCAAACTATGGGAACACTACCAACCTGCAAGTTCCTCTCCAAATCACACACCATCCTGGTTTGGAACTATATTGCCATTCCTTCACAGCTGCTGGGTCAAATTCTTGGGACTCCCCTATAGCAGTGCTGTGGGAATACCTACAACATACTACAAAGGTTCATAAAAGCAGTTGACCACCATCTTGTCAAAAGGATATTAGAGGTGGTCAACAAATGCTAGTCCAGTAATGCTGACATCTCATGAAAGAACTCAAGTAAAATGGCTCTTACCCCCACCATCGTTATCTTATTGGTGGGCGTCAGCAATGTAATATCACCAAACATCATTGTTAGGTTATCTTTTTGACACTGCTCGCCACACACAGTTCAAATATCACTTGTCATCAACCAAAAGCTGGTTGCATATAGATAGACAACTTCATTTTCCTTATAGTTACAGTTAATGTTAGTGGAACAGCAGAACAAGTGAGCTTCTGTGCTCTGCAACTCTCATAAAGCCATCCAAAACAACATTATATGGTTCCTATAATATAGATGCAAAGTTCACGAGAGCACCATAAACAAAGTGCAATACAAAAACATGTTTGGGCGGTCTGGTGCAGTGCCACTGTGCTAATAATCCAGCTGTATAGCTAATGATCTTGGGACGTGAGTTTAAATCCCATCATGGCAATTGGTGAAGTTTGAACTGATTAAAGAAAAAGTCTTGGATCTACGGTCATGCATCTCAGTTCGGTGACTAAGACAACTATAGAATTTTGTTAAAAACCCATTTGCTTCACTAATGTCTTTGAAAGAAATAAACCTGCTATTCTTCCCTCATCTGCAGTAGGTTGACTCTTAAGTGCTCTCTAAAATGATTAAGGGCAATTAGGAATAGGCAAAAATTAGGAATGAAGATAAACACTGTGCAAATTATCAGTAACTAGCCTGACTTCTGGTAGAAAGATTATTAATATATCACTTGAAGAAAGCTGGCCAGAGGAGCTCCTAGGTATGGGACTGAATAACACACAATGTTTTTATGCCAGGCATGACATAAACCATACAAAATACACGCATCCTGATCTCCACTGACTTGCAGTTTTACAAGAGGGCCTCAGGACCATGATCCATCAAACGCTGTCTTGATCTCAAGGGCAAATCACTCCTATATTACCTGAAAATCAACTTGTTTGAATGTACAGACACCTCAATGCCATATGACAGTGCTCTCAAGTAAATCATCTGGACAGTCCTTCCTCCTTTCTAATGTCAGTCCAACTTAAAGGACGTGGAGTGACTCATATTTCCCAGATGTCTTCATTCTGGGATGCTAACTCAATCCCACACATTGGAGTCTTAACACACTGCTTATACTGCCACAATCCACATTACTGCAATACATGCCACTTTCTCAAATAACCATAAGATGTAGGAGAAGGCATCATTCAACCAATTTATTTTTTCATACATTCGTGTTTGTACATAGGAAGCTAATTTTGAATTCTCAAATGTATTGTGCTAATTTTAATTTCTTTCAAAAAACCATTTGAGTAGCATGTAATTTGCCTGCTGTTGCCCTCCACTCATTGACCTTGGAATTCTCGCTAATCATGGACTGAAACCTGTCCCAATGTGATTAACAGTAGGAAAAATTTGAAAAACAGTTGTTAGTGGGATATTGATAATGCTGGTTAGGAATATAAAGAGTTGGAAAGTATCAGAAGACCAGTGAACCAATAAATACTTTAGATTTAAGACTGGTAAAAACATAAAATTAGGTAAGTGCTCGGAGATTACATGCTGGAAGGGTTCAAGTTACCATAATGCACACCTTTTTGATTTTATACATGGGTAAGAATACAGACAACCAGAAATTGGCTTTGAAGCCAAATGTTATCTTTGGCCTTTCCACAACCTTAGCCATTTTCAAATGAAACAAAATAGTGTTTTCTTCTTTTTGTATATACAGAGGCAGCAATGGCGTGGTAGTGAAAGATTAACCCAAAATTCCAGGTCATGTTCTGGGAACCCAGATTCAAATCCCACCACATAGATGAGTTTTACTGAACTCAGTAAAAATCTGGAATTAAGAGTCTAGTGACCACCACAAAACTACTTTTGATAGTCAGAGATATCTACGTTCACTATCACCCTTGACCCTGATCTGGTCTGGCCTACACGTGAATCCAGACCTTTAATAATGTGGTCATTAGGGATGGGCATAAATGTTGGCCAAGCCAGCTACACCAAGACCCCATGAATAATTTAAAAAACAAACTCCATTTTAAACAAACATTCTGTTAATACTGGTATTGATTGGCATATCTCTTGCATCAAATTCCCAGCAAAGGGAAGACAGAAAAGAACTGGGAAACATATTAAAGACTACACATTATATCAATATGATCTCTAGAAAAGAAGTTCTACTTCAGTAATGTAACTAGAGAATACAGATTTATCCACAAAGACTCTGGAATATAAGTTCATGACATTAGGTGGGGCACCGCTCATGAAACACCTGCTTTCCAAACAGCCTACACTGTAAAATTCAAATTTCTCCAAAGCACGGGAACAGACTCTTTGCCGACCAGACATCCTAAACTAATCTAATCCCATTTGCCTGCACTTGGCCCATATCCCTCTAAACCCTTCCCTATTTATATACCCACTCAGATGCCTTTTAAAATGTTATAATTGTACTTACCTCCAGTGCTCATTCCATACACTTGCCACCCTTTGCATGAAAAGTTGCCTCTGAGGTCCCTTTCAAATCTTTCCCCTCTCACCCAAAGACGTTGTCCATTCACCCTATCCTTTCCCCTCATGGTTTTACAAACCATCTACAAAGTTTACCTCTCATCCTCTGACGCTCCCAGGATAACAGTCCCAGACTCTCCCTATAGTTCAAACCTTCCAACCCTGGTAAGATCCTTGTAAATCTTTTCTGAACCCTTTCAAGTTTCACAACATCCTTCCCATAGGAGGGAGACCAGAATCGCACACAATATTCCAAAAATGGCCTAACCAATGTCTTACAGCTACAACATGACCTCCCAACTCCTATACTCAATACTCTGATCAATAAAAAAGCAAGCATACCAAACGCCTTCTTCACTATCCTATCTACCAGTGACTCCACTTTCAAGGAACTATGAACCTTCATTCCATGCTCTTTGTTCAGCAACACTCTCGAGGACTTTACCGTTAAGCGTACAAGTCCTGACTAGACTTTCCAAAATGCAGCACCTTAGTTATCAAAATTAAGCTCCATCTACGACTCCTCGGCCCACTGGTCCATCTGATCAAGAACTTGTTGTACTCCGAGATAACCACAAATCAACTCTGTGTCATATGCAAACTCTAGTTTCCAAGGGTGGATTTCTCCTATATTTTCTTTTGCTCCTTGGTCAAGAGAGACAAAATTGCATTCAGAAGACTGGATAGTTCAACTTCACAGAAATTACATATGGAAAATACTAAGACCAGCAAACCTACAACATTTGTCAAAACAAAATCAAATTATGTTTGGCAAAAGCTAGCTATCCTGAATTTGTGCAGTACCTTTAAACAAGAAGAACATGTTCAAATGTAAACCTCCATCAAGGCCAAACTAAAATCAGATAAACAGTATATATAAGACACAGGAGCCGAATTAGGCCATGCTATCCATCAAATCTGCTCTGCCATTCAAATCATGGCTAGCATCTTTCCCCTGCCCTCTTTCCCATAACCCTTATTCCCCCAACTAATCAAGGAACCCATCTGTCTTCAGACACATTCAAAATGACTTATTGCCACAGATTCACTAACCTCTGGTTTGAAATATAGTAAGCTGCAGATCAGAAATTAAAATTTCAAGCAGGAAGCTCCCACTAGTGGGTTAGTGCGAACTTGAAACTTATTAGTTTTGCATTCTAACAAAATACCAATGTCAGAAATGTTGCCAGACAACTTACTACAGACAGAAGCTCCAGACAGATTTGGAGATGCTACAGAGGGAAAAGAGAGGCTAAATGCTTGGAGGAAAAGGATTAGAAGGATTTGACTCAGTAAATCACTAATGTCTGGGCAGGTTGTTGAGAAATTTTAGAATCTTATTTGGTTGTGTCTTACATTTTAGATGCATATTTGATCACTTAATTCACACTTATCTTATGAATTCCTAGACTTATGGGAAGTGGTATAGACTGTTTTGTTGACCCCTGTACACTAGAAAACATTTTTAAAAGCCTTGGGAGCTTGTGACTTCATTCCTTTAGTAAATATTGATCACAATCATGGAATTTCCTCCCCAGTGGCAATTCGGGTCTTCATTCCTTCCTTCAGCCTGGCAAGAGTAGCCACACAAATCACAAACCTCATTACCACCTCAAGTCTCAGAGATATACTGCAGGGAAACAGAATAATTGGTCCAACCCATCTATACCGACAAAATACCCCAACCTAATCTTTCCCCTCTCACCCTAAACCTATGTCCTCTAGTTCTGGACTACCCCACCCCAGGGAAAGGACTGTCTGTCTATTTATCCCATCCATGCCCTTCATGATTACAGACATCTCTATAAGGTCACCCCTCAGCCTCCAACGCTCCAGGGAAAGCAGCCCCAGCTTATTCAACGTCTCTCTGTAGATCAAATCCTCCAACCCCGGCAACATCCTTGTAAATCTTTTCTGAACCCTTTCAAATTTCACAACATCCTTCCAATAGGATGACAGAATTGCATGCAATATTCCAAATGTCGCCTAACTAGTATCCGGTACAGCCACATCATGACCTCCCAACTCCTGTACTCAGTACTGACCAATAAAGGAAAGCATACCAAATGTCTTCTTCACTATCCTATCTACCTGCGACTCTACTTTCAAGTAGCTTTGAACATGGAGTTGAAGGTCTCCCCAGGACCTTACCACTAAATGTATAAGTCCTCCTAAGACATGCTTTTCCAAAATGCAAAACCTCACATTTATCTAAATTAAACTCCATCTGCCACTTCTCAGCCCAATGGCCCATCTGGTCAAGATCCCATTATAATCTGAGGGAACCTTCTTTGCTGTCCACTACATCTCCAACTTTGGCGCCATCTGCAAACTCAATAACTATACCTCATGCACACATCCAAATCATTTATATAAAATGACAAAAGTGCACTGATCTCTGTGACACTCCACTTGTCACAGACCTCCAGTTTGAAAACCAACCCTCCACCACGACCCTCTGTCATCTACCTTCGAGCCAGTTCTGTATCTAAATGGCTAGTTCTACCTGTATTCCATGAGATCTAACCTTGCTAACTAGTCTCCCATGAGGAACCCTGTCGAATGCATTAATGAAGTCCATATAGATCACATCTACTGCTCTGCCCTCATGAATAATGTGTTACTTCTTCAAAAAACTCCATCAAGTTTGTGAGACATGATTTCCCACGCACAAAGCCATGTTGACTAGCCCTAATCAGTTCTTGTCTTTTCAAATACATGTACGTCCTGTCCCTCACGATTCCCTCCAACAACTTACCCACCACTATCATGTGAGGATTATTCCATCACACTTGATTTTTGGAGTAAAACACTCATCAGTCTGTAGTCCAATCCTCTCACTATGAAGGCCAACATACCATTCCACTTCTTCACTGCCTACTGCACCTACATGCATAGATTCAGCAACTGGTGCTGAGAACAGATCTTTTGGCACTTCCCCCTTAGATGTCAGTGTCCATCAGACAATATGAAACAGGCACAGGAGTAGGATATTCATCCCCTGACGGTAAAAACAAGGATTGCAGATGCTGGAAACCAGAGTCTAGATTAGAGCAGTGCTGGAAAAACACAGATCAGGCCGCATCCAAGGAGCAGGAAAATTGACGTTTCAGGCAAAAGCCCTTCATCGGGAATAAAGGCTTTTGCCCGAAACGTCGATTTTCCTGCTCCTCGGATGCTGCTTAACCTGCTGTGCTTTTCTAGCACCACTCTCATCTATTCAGCCCCTGAAGCCTGTGCCATTATTTAACAAAATAGCATAAAAGCCTTTTGCAGCTGCTCAGGAGGGCAGCTGAACAGCACCTTCAAGGGTAGTCAGGGACACAGGCAATAAACAGTGACCAGGTGGTAACACCCACATCTCAAGTGATTTCAAAAAAACTAAACAAAACATTACTGGCTCCTAACACTAGGAATTAACATTCAATTCAAACTAAATAAATGCTAAAGAAAACTTCTCTAGATGAACCATCCACCACAAGGTCCTAAACCCTGTCCAATACTGACATGACAGGAGTCAGGAATGAGAATAAATACTCTTACTAGCCTGGATATGGCCAACTACTAATTTGATACTATCTACCTGACTAGTACCTCCAAGCTAGAGTATCTACGCCCAGCATAGGACATTGAAACTAGTCTTGGTGAGTTTATGCAAAGTATCTCCTGAACTCAAGAGCTCCAAGGACAATAAAGAAAAATCAATACAAACATCACAACCATATCAGATCTGAGACTTTGGACAAGTATCCCCACCTGTCAAAATTCTTCATCCCACTCAGCAGAGTAGCCCAGTGTCACCAGGGGAACGGCAACTGCACAAGAAGACATTCTATTATCTGTAGTGTAACTAGTGATAGGTAGTAAATTGCTAGCCAATACCCACGTTAAGTATGGCAACTTTAGCAAACTTTTTTCTGACAATCAACAACACTGATTAAAGGCTCACCATGCAATAACTAATCCTGACCTTAAAATTTACAAAATGTATTTTGAGCTACTTTTCTCTCAACCTTCAGGCTGCTCGAATATCTCCTGTTTTCTTTCCGCACAGAATTCTCTTACTGACTGAAACTGTCGCAGCCTTGATATACTTAACTATCTAGCCTCAACAGCTTGCTGTGGTAAAGAATTCCAGAATTACTATACTCCAGAGAAGACATTCTTCTTCATCACTGTCTTAAATGTGTGACTCTCTCACAAAGGGAAACAATCTTTTCACACCTACATTATCAAGCCTCCTAAGAATCTGATGCTTCAATAAATTTCTCTCTCATTCTTCTACATTTCAATGAGCACAGGCCCAACCTACTCAACCTCTCAGAACAACCCCTCTATTCTCAATATTAGCTAAGTTAACCTGGCAATGACAAGTATCATTTGATCATAGCTTACTAGATTCCACTATCTTCATTTTCACTTTATCCTCCTTTTTTGGCCTTGTGCAGTATGTATCTTGTCTGTTCACACCATTTTCACAACTTTAAAAAATTGTAACAGGAAGGAAACAATTAGCCATCTCATAGGGAAAAAAATACTGCCCTTAAAATTTTGTGGTCAGACCCTAATAACTAGCAGCACAATTCTTTCTCTGGCAAAATGGTCAGGGAGGAGAAGGAAACATCAATAAAACACAAAGAAAACATGCAGAACTAACTAGAGCCCTTTTCCAATACAGTGCCCATCATAGTGTTTTAGCATGTTCCAGAATGGATCTAAAAGCTGCAGAGAAAATAGATTTCAGTAGGGTAATGGTGGGGGGGGGGGGGGGGGGGGGGGGGTTTGAAACACATGGTTTGGTTGCTATCCAGAGTCCCATATGAAAAACAAATACAGGTAGTTCTCTTATAAAGCCATCTCTCATATGCGATCTTGCTTTATAAGAAAATCATGCAATACCAGCACCATTTAAACTACTGGGCCCCAAATTGTGTCACAGCCAATACAGGCAGGGTAAGTTTGAGGTTTTATAAAAAACGTCCTAAATTCAGCAATCGTGTTACAACCAATTCATGTTGCAGGAATACATGCTATAGGATAACCACCTGTATACAAATGTTTGACAAGGTCAGAAATCAGCTGAATTTTGATTCTTGTCTAGTACATCAACATTACTGAACTCTAACTATATCTGAAAATATAAAACATACAAACTACCATACCAATAAAAGTTTCTACTTTTAAAAAAATTGATCTTTATTCCATGAGCCTGGCAAGGGCAGCCATAGAAATCACAAACCTCACAAAGTATTAGAGATGTACAGCATGGAAATAACTTCCTCTGGCATAAAAGAGTTACAAAAACTACACGTCAATTGGAAGTGATGACACCAAGACGATGCACACGACAAATCTGAAGACCCCCATTTTGCTTGAAAATCTAGGCGTAATATTAAAATGAAACACAGCCAGATATTTATGAAGCAGGTGTTTGAATGCCTTTCAAAAGAGGGCAGCCATTAAACCCAAACATGATTACGTGGCATTCAAAATAAAGTTAAAAATCACAACACCAGGTTATAGTCCAACAGGTTTATTTGGAAGTACTAGCTTTCTGAGCACTGCTCCTTCTTCAGGTGATTGTAGAGAATAAGATTGAAAGACACAGAATTTATAGCAAACGGTTTCAGTGTGATGTAACTGAAATTATATATTGAAAATGACCTGGATTGCTTGTTAAGTCTCTCATCTTTTAGAATGACCATGCTGATTTCAGTTCTTTCATACGTAATTTACAATTTTTTTTTAAAAAAAAGGTATACCCTCAAGTGCACTTTAACAATTGGTGTTATGTCAGCCCAGATAAGGTATTGAAGGTGTTAACTCCCTATGAGGCCATCTGTGCCACAATGGTCAGACTGATTCTAACCTTAAAAAAACAGATTTACAGAATCTTAATGGATTTATGTAGTTTGAGCAAAGTGAAATGTATTTCTGCAAGTACAAAATCACCCCACAAACTTACATGATTATGCGTGCATGGCGGCAGGGTTAACATCTTCAATACCTTATCTGGGCTGACATGATACCAACTGGGCAGCATGGTGGCTCAGTGGTTGGCACTGCTGCTTCACACCGCCAGGGAACCAGGTTTGCTTCCAGCCTCAGGCAATTGTCTGTGTAGAGTTTGCACATTCTCCCCTTGTCTGCGTGGGTTTCATTCGACAGTCCAAAGATATGCAGGTCAGGTGAAGTGGCCATGTTAAAGAGCCCATAATGTTAGATGAATTAGTCAGAGGGAAATGGGTCAGTGTGGATTTATTAGGCCAAAGGGCCCGTTTCCACACTGTAGGGGAATCTAATCTAATCAATTGTTAAAATGTACTTGAGAAAAAGAAAAGTTTTGCAATTTACATATGAAAAAACTGAAACCGAAACCAACATGGTCATTCTAAAAAGATGAGAGATTTAACAAACAATCCGATCTTTTTCAATATATAATTTCAATTACATCACACTATAAACTTTTGCTATAAATTCTGTGTCTTACGTCTTATACTCCACAATCACCTGATGAAGGAGCAGCGCTCCGAAAGCTAGTGCTTCCAAATAAACCTGTTGGACTATAACCTGGTGTGTGATTTTTAAGTTTGTACACCCCAGTCCAACACCAGTGTCTCCAAATCATTCAAAATCAAATATGCTTGTATGCTATGCAAGTATTTATAAAGCAGACTTTCTCTGAAGAGAAACATAACATTATACAGTATCTTGTTTCCTTTGTATCTGTTATTCGCCGATCTGTTTCCCATCTATCTTGTATAATGACTGGATCAAATAGATTGATATACATGACTAAGCCAAGAGCATCCATTATACCATGCTACTTGAGGCACTGGATCAGACTGCAAGCAAATTGGAAATTACATTGTCTACTTAGCCTGACCCTTCACAAAATGGTAGACTTACCAGAGTTTAAAATACAAATTGATTCTTCTATTAAGTAGACCATTTGCATATCTTGGGTTTTCTATTCATTTCCTAAATTGCTGGTCCATTTATTTTAACACCCAAAACATGGGTTTTTTGTGTTATCCTTATCACCCTTTTCAGAGTCTATCCAATTGGGTTTCTCTACCTTATTTTTTGCCTGGCAAATATATTTCCTCTTTCTATAATGCAGAAGAAAACAATACTGTAGCATTATCTTTCTAAATTATTTCAATATTAAATGTTTAGAGTGACATGTAATACTGTGTCCCTCAAGCACATTATCTTATAAAAAGTAATTTAACGTTTACAAAGAAAATGTAGAAAGATGAGAAATCTTAATTTTAAGAGTCCAATGTGAGTTTTAGGTATCACATTAATTCTATTAATAGCAATTGTAGATTGACAATTAAATTAAATACCAACCACACAAACTGGCAATCCACAAAATGTGCTGATATGGAAAATGTGAACATGCTTTTTGCAACAAGGCTGATCGCTTGAGGTTGACTTAAAAGATATTGATAGTGGAAAGAAACAACTCCTACCTGGCAGTATCCTTAGATACTGATAGAAATTTTCTATGCTCTAAATTATCATCCACTTCTTGAGGAGATAAAATGCAGTGCAAAAAACAGAATATGTAAACTCATTCATCCTAGATTCAACATTGATAGTCTGAGTTTGTTTACGATTTGTACTGCAAACACTAATTTTTCTCCGCTTAGAAGTGAATAAAATTCCAATGAATTATTTTTGAAGGCTGTCTTATTGCAAAGATATACATAGAAGGAATTAATGATCGCGACATTACAAAATTCTTTGAAGAAACCAAAACTAATACACATTGTTAGACAACATAAAAAATCTTCAAAACTGAACTTTGAATTTAATCTCACCAACAAACAAAAATTTACCTTCAACATTAAATGCACATTTATTTTTAATTGGACAAAGTTGCTCTCTATTCCCTGCAATTATTCCACAAAATACTCAATAACTTTGCAAACCATATGCAATCAGTATTTATTAAAAGTCTAATCCTTTTCACCACCTTGGTGAAGTATGCTTTTATTCATCTGATGAGTACAGGATCAGGTTTTGTGTTTTATTGGTAAGCATGTCGACAGTCAATGACCATCTGTACTCAAATGTAAATAGATATAAGCACTATGGGTATTGTTCCATTAGTTTACCTCAGTAAAGTTCTCTAAATAAAGTATTGGGAGGATTCACAATTCTTGTGGTGAGAAAACAACAGACTAGGAATTTGCAATAAGGAAGAGGTGGGGCCAAAGGCAGATAAACGCAGCAGCTGGAAAGAGCACAGGATTCAGTAAATTCGTTTTTCAAGTGGAGTTAGCATGGGAAATGGACTGAAACATCGCCCTCTGATCTGTAAATGTTCAACTAAAAGAACATGTGGACATAGTAATTCTAGATTTAAATTTATAAGACTAATGGAGCTAAAGTTAGAGAAGTGATAGCGACAATCTAAAAGAAAAAGATTCAGTTTTATCAATCTTAAAGAAATTCAACTCTCAAACAATCTAATGATTCAGCAAAACACTTTTCATTGAAGGAGTGCAGTCAATCTGATTTTGATTTTTATATCTGTCCCCAAGCAGTAGATCTCTTCCAATGTTTTCTTCTTCAGTTCTCAGTCAACTATTTTAGCTTCAGGGCTACATAAGATTTTGTTTTTCATTTGTACACGACCCCAGTGACATTATCTATAAATACGGGTCAGGTTTACCACAACGTTCATTGTTTAATTTCACTAATATTTAAAGAAAACAATGACTCATCCAAGATTAATCAGACTGGTAGTTATTTGTGAGGCATAGAAACAGCTTTGGCACTGACAATGCAGGTGGAGGTAAAATTAGGTTATTGCAGCAGAAGTGATCTCATGGGTGTCAGCCAGGTGTAATATATTTTCTTTTGAAAAATCAGAAAACTTTGTTTAATCTTGCAAACCTGGCCTCAATGCCATATTTCTCCTACATTTGAGGAATGTCATAAAATTAACTAAGAAAACACCCTTCAGCACAGCTAACAAACTTAGCTGCTTAAAAATCAAACCCTTTGACTTATGACCCAATACAATTCAAATTCGAGGCCGAAAGAAAGTGAGATTGGCTCCTACTTAAGGTACTTCAAATAGTATTTTTCCACCAAATCGCTGAGGAAGAAAAATCTTAAACACCAACGACTAAAGCCTGGAAGCTCCCTAAACATTTGAGATCATTATTCTAAAAGGCAGAAATGAAAATGCCTCTGGCGAGAAACAATGTCCAACATATTTGCATTCTATGTAAATGACCAAGTACAAAAATGCTTTCTTCTTTGTGTCTTGCGTATTTTGTGTTGGGGGCGGGGGGAGCAGATAAAATAATGTCATTGGGGCAGTAAAGAGTCTGCAGTGTGTGGTGTTCCGATTCCCTCATTTTAAGCCACATAATGTCATTCCAAGAGCTCATTTTAGTCTTATTGAAATAGCATAATTTTGCGCATAACACTTTTATGCCGCTATAAATAAAGCTTTAAAAGGAACACAAAACCATTTCCTGTTTACTAAACTGGTCCCGATTCTCTCTGCGAACCAAATCTGATTTCACAGACGCACACGCACAAAAGTCACGATTTACGAAGCTTTAAAATGTCTGCATTCCCGAGAGAATTGTAATTCGCACTACCAGACTGCTTCATCGTAATCAAATTTACAGAATTAACGCTATTCGCTAGACCCCTTATTTACTCAATACGTTTTTAGAGTCACTCATTATTTTAAAAACCTTCATCTAATTATCGACAGATTTGAATTACTTTCCCTTTTGTCCTTCTAGAATGATCCTGAACCAACCTGTGATTCGGTCATCCAACACTTAATGAAATGGTTGGTCAGTCTCAGTTTCTTCCTCTGATTGCAGCAGCAGCCTATTATGAGATTACTAACATTATTTGCCAAACGGATTCGGGCAACCCACATACAATACTTACCACCAAGCCATTATAAGCATAAAGCCATTTTAATTCAGCACAAGACGCGTCACCACTGCCGTGCCTCAAAACTACAGCATCAAAGAGAAACTGTTCTCTTTCAAATGAGTGATAGAAGACCGCTTTCCTTCAACACAAAACCAATCCGGTCAACAGCATCAAAAAGCTCACAGGCAGCAGCAAATTAAGAAAAAACGTTTCCCTGCAGTCATCCTCATACAGTTGTTTTCTGTGCAAACATTTACTCCAGAATCGTGAGGGAGACTGCAGGAAGAGGGTGTGGGAGTACTGGAATCAAACAAAACAACAAAAAAAATTAAAACAAAAACATTCGGAACAGGTTTGGCCACACACCCCCACCAAAGAAAAGTGAAAAGGACGCAGATGGACGGCTTGGACCAAAAGAGTAGGACAGGCTCTCACACGCCTTCTTATTTCATTCACAACACGTTATAAGCCGATTACTGTCGCAGGCCTGCGCTTTCGTGAAAAGCGTTGCCGTTAAAGCATACATCAGTTCACTGGGTCGGCCTTTTACCTTCTCGGAGGGACGTAGGAAGAAACGCGTTAAAAATTGCTGGACCGGAGAGGGAAGGGGGGGGGCGGGGAAGGGAAGGAATTCTTTTTAAAAACAAAACCTCTGTACACCCACCGGGAAAGCAAGACGCTCGCTGTATCGTTGTGTTGCTTTTAAAAATAAGTGATAATACATACACATATTAATACCATAAAGAGAGAAATTATAAACGGCGAGACCTTTGATAAGGTTCCATCTCCGGGACGGCCTTTGACTTTCCGCGGGCCCAACGTTTCCCCCGATTGGACGAAGCCCCCTCACGTGACCCGCCAGCCGAAGACTTTTGTTACGGGTCCGCCGATTGGTCAGTTTCCGGAGCTCGGCCCGGCCCTTTCGGCGGTTTATAATTTCTTTTTGAAAAAAAAAGGATCGTCCGCTTTGTACAAATGTACGTGTAGATAAATATCGGTTCGATTCTCCCAGGTAAGTTACCGATGGGTATGTTTCTCATCCACCCGCCCCCCCCGTGTCCAGCTCCCTCAGTTGGAGAATTAACGACAGCTCCGACTCTCGTTCCCGGCATCCACTGGCGACGCTTCACAATCCCGTGACGTAACGTCTCCGAACAGACTGGAATGTTCTAGAAAAACCTGGGGCTCTCTGCAGTGAGTGAAAGAACGACTTGTCGTTGCGTCGATCTTGTAGAAAATTCGCGTGAAAAGTCTCGCAGTGTTTTTTTTAAAAACCTGCCCAACCCTCCTTCCCCCACCCCATGCTACTTTCGTTTCGCTCAATTAATTAAAAGGAGAGGTTGGTAAAATTTGTAAAGTACTGAATTTCGTTGGTGTCGATAGTGGTGAGGTTGGGGGGGGGGGTGATCTGTAATAAATAATTTGAGGCGATATTTTGGTGGACGAAGCTGGTGCAGTATTTTTCTTATCTGGGAGGAAGCTTACGGCTGCTCGAGAAATGGCACGCAGGCGCTGGAGTATGCAGCGGCTGTTTGCGGAGGGAATGGTTTGCTGTCAATGACTGAGATGAGGGGGAGGGGGGGTTGGGCTGCCTCCGGGCGCTGTGAGCACTTTCGTTGTGTGTGGGTGGTGGAGGAGGGGAGGGGGAGAAAAGGAAGAATTCGCGCAGGCGCCCTTATTGCTTCTGTTAGATAGCTGTGTGTGGGGGCGATCGCAGAGTTGGGGGATGGGTTAACGCAGGCGCTCTGAGTAGTTTCGGTGGGGGAGGGGAGAAAAGGCTGGCGCAGGCCCCGGGAACGCCTCGGTTTGCACCGTTTCTGTGTGATGGATGGTGGGAGGGTTGGCGCAGGCGCAGTGGAGACTTTTGGTGTGATGGGTGAGGGGAACGAGAGACTGGTCAGGGTAATGTCGGCGACCTGTTGCTGGGTGCTGGAAGCGCGAGTTGTTTGTGATGCGCAGGCGTGGCAGGAGTTGAGGGGAATGGGCGGCTGGAAGCTAGTGAATGCTCGAAAAGTAGGAAGTAGTGGCTACTCAAGGGAGGCGTATAAGTTGGACCGACTTGACCTTGATTTTTCTTCCTGGCCGGGAGATGGTGGGCATTCATCCTCCAACTAAATCTACCAATTTAAAAAAAAATTAGCCTAGTGGCTCAGTTGTGGCGATATGCTGAGCAATGGATAAACATGAGAGTTTGAGATTTGTGTAGCAGAGAAGTATTGGCAGAGGAATGGTAAATCTTGGCGGTTGTATGTCTGGGAACATTATGCGTAGGAGGTGTGTTACTATCTGGATGTCAAGGACTCTGTACATTTGAAGGTCCTGAAATGTCTGGGGTGGAATGTTATGCTCTCTCTGGGAGACGGGGTCGCAGTCCTTTACGCAAGACTTAAATGGGTGAATTTTAGTTGTGTGTAGACATTTTTTAATTATTCAGATCATTTTTAGGGTTACGTCCGTAATGGGGAAAACTCCGAAAAGCGAATGAGGAAATGTAGTCGAAGTGCTCCGATTTATCAGGTCCATACCGGCGGTTTTTCCTTCACTTAGTCCCCTTCCCCCGAAATAATAACAGAATGCTCGAAGAAGTCAGGAAGCTACGCATCGCGCGTGGGTAGAGAAACTGTTCTAGTTTCATAAGACCTTTCAGGTGAACTGAATGTTTTGTTTAAAATGTCGACTTCTCAACATGTAATGTGGCCTTGTCATTTTTAATATCCTGTTGGTGAATACTGTATGCTTTGAGGTGCTTAATAAATTGTTCATTTAATATGAACATTGTTTGTGATTTTTCAATTTAGTATTTGGGGTTTAACTGATTCGATAATGTTTGCAGTATCGAAAATCCTTTGAACGATTTATATAATTCCATTGAGTTTTCAGTGGAGAAATCTGTATTCACTTAGTTTGTCTTTTCAATTTAATTTGTATTAAATTTTGAACACTCACTTTTAAAATGTCCGCCAGAAGAAAAGAAAAGTAGTTAATATTCACTTGTTGACTCGTCGAATATCCGCATTTTGCACCAACCTCGCACATTCACAGTAGTTCGACTGAAAAAATTGAGACAGCGGTCTTCGAACACAGTACATCAAAGTCAACTCTTTTGCTGCCTTCCATTTTGCCCTTCTGGATAAATATCTCTAGCTTTTCAGCCCTGATCAAATGTCCAAAATGCTATCATTTTCTTTTCTGGGTGTTTGTAAAATTTTGTTCTGGCAATTTCAATTTACCTCTTTTGTCTTATTACATGACTAGTACAAAATTCAATGCAATCAATAAAATCAACTATTTGGTCTTGTAATCGGAAAATGTTAAATGCACTGAAGTGAAAGACTAAATCATCTTGCTATTATTCCTATGTAGGCAGCTGCTAAGTGAAAATATCTTATACGATTTGAGCTATATGAAAAGTGGAATGGCTTCTTTTTAATTAAAATGTTTTTAGTATGTTTTATTTTGGTCATAAAGCAATCTCCTTCAAAGTGGCTATGCAAAACATTTAGTACCAAAGGATGTTTTTAAAAAATCATCACATTTGAATTTTTTAAAAATGGCTTTGATGTTTTGGAAGTACAGTAGTTTCCAAAATCTAAAGGCAAATCACTTTGATAAGGAATAGCTTGGTATCAATTAACTATTATTAAAGTCTGAACAGTGAGGGTTGGCATGCTACTCCTTATTGAGAATAAATTTATCAAGCTAAATCCTTTCCTCCCTCTTTGTCTGTGTTCATATACTTTCTGTAGGATTGTTCAAACTGATCAAGACATTATTCATCTGTCCTGTTGTTCCCCCACCAAACCCTGCACTAAACAAATTTTAGCTTATGCTATTATTGACTTCATCTTTTTATTAAAAACTGAGAATTGGATGAGATTTTCAGTTTGGTTCCATACTGTATTGATATCATCAATAATGCTAATGATGGGAACAAGACTTGGAATGTTATTCTGACTTCTTACAAAACTTGTATAGCAAAATCAAATTGTAAATAAAGCCTTTTTTGAACAGTGGGATAGAAAACAAGATCAGGAATAGACATCACTGATTGTTTTAAAATTGGTTGTGAAAGCATTCTGCTAGAATCCACTTTTAGTGATCATCTTGATCTAATGCTCAACTTGTTTGTCACAGCTTGTGTAAATTTAGCTGTTTCATCCATTCCTATTAAAATGTTGTACTGGGCTTCCCACTTTCACTTTTATCTAGTTACCACTGCATGATGCACTTTTAATGGTAGTGAGATGTTAAACATTAAGCTAATAATAAAACAAATGCTACTTGTCAGCACTGAAAACCTGTGCTTTGAATTGCAGATTTAAATTGTTCAATTTTTTTAAACTTGCAGCTAGTGATTTCTAAGCAGAGCTGCATCTTTAAAAGCAATAAGCTGAGTAATTTTAATTTTTAAACAATATTATACACAATTGTTTGTATTTGGATAGAAATATGCTATTTGGCCCCACAAGTCTCTGCTGGTTTTTATGCCATGTTTTCTCCCACTTCATATATGTCAATCTGGAATACTTCATTGCACTTCCTTCATAGCCAGAACACCCCTCCTGACATACGGAGACCAGAACTAAATACACTACTCCAGTGTAGTCTCACCTATATGTTTTAGTGCAACTGCGTATATGCTACTGTATACCATTTGCTGCCTTTAATACCTGCACCCGTGTGCTTACTTTCAGGTACTAGTATACAAGTTAATAGAAGTCTCATTTGACCTTTCCCAATCTAACACCATTTAGATCATCTGCCTTGTTTGTGCTGCATCTGCCATGCATTTGTCCACTCTTTCAACTTATTCAAATCAAGTTGAAGTATCTTTGCATCCTCCTCACAGCTGTCATCTGTAAATTTGGTGATATTAGGATTGGAATTAAGCACAGACAGATGTTTTTGCAGCTGACAGACATCAGAATTGTTACACCAACAGGTGCCAGGGTCAAGGCTATCTGAGGGTGCAGAATATTTTCAAATGGTAGTGTGACCAGCAGAGGTTGTACACGTTGGTATCAATGATGTAGAAAAAGGGACAAGGTTCTGCAGAGAGTATATAGAAAATTGGGCAGAAAGTTAAAGTAGGTTCTTGTGTGTAGTAAGATCTGGATTACTCAAGGTGCCATGTGCTAGTGAGTAGAAATAGGACAGGACAGGTGAATGCATGGCTGAGGAGCTGGGGCAGGGATTTACATTGTCAGATCATTAAGATCTCTGTGTACAGTTCTGGATGCTGCATTACCAGAAGGATTCGGACGCTTTGGAGAGGGTGCAGAGAAGGTTTACGAGGATGTTGCCTGGTATGGAAAGTTTGAGTAGGTTAAGTTTATTTTCATTAAAAAAAAAGGTTGAGGGGCGACCTGATTTGAAGTTTAAAAAATCATTGAGGGTATCGAGAGGGTGGATAGAGACAAGTTTTTTTCCCCAAAGTGAAGGATTTCATAATGAGAGGTCACGCTTTAAAGGTGAGAGGTAGAAAGTTTAAGGGGGGATACACGTGGTAAGTACTTCACAGAGGGTGGTGGGCATTTGGAATGCATTACCAGCAGAGGTGGTAGAGGCAGGCACGGTAGATTTATTTAAGATCCATTTGGACAAATGCATGAGTAGAGTCCGAGATGTACAGCATGCAAACAAACCCTTCGGTCCAACCTGTCCATGCCAACCAGATTAGTCCCATCTGCCAACACCCAGCCCATATCCCTCCAAACCCATCCAAATGCCTCTTAAATGTTGCAATTGTACCAGCCTCCACCACATCCTCTGGCAGCTCATTCCATACACGTACCACCCTCTGTGTGAAAAAGTTGCCCCTTAGGTCTTTTATATCTTTCCCCTCTCACCCTAAACCTATGCCCTCTAGTTCTGGACTCCCTGACCCCAGGGAGAAGATTTTCTCTATTTATCCTATCCATGCCCCTCATAATTTTGTAAACCTCTAGAAGGTCACTCTTCAGCCTCCGACGCTCCAGGGAAAACAGCCCCAGCCTGTTCAGCCTCTCCCTGTAGCTCAAATCCTCCAACCCTGGCAACATCCTTGGAAATCTTTTCTGAACCCTTTCCAGTTTCACAACATCTTTCCGATAGGAAGGAGACCAGAATTGTACACCATATTCCAACAGTGGCCTAACCAATGTCCTGTACAGCCGTAACATGACGTCCCAACTCCTGTACTCGGTACTCTGACCAATAAAGGAAAGCATACCAAATGCCTTCTTCACTATCCTATCTACCTGCGACTCCACTTTCAAGGAGCTATGAACCTGCACTCCAAGGTCTCCTTGTTCAGCAACACTCCCTAGGACCTTACCATTAAGTATATAAGTCCTGCTCAGATTTGCTTTCCCAAAATGCAGCACCTTGCATTTATCTAAATTAAACTCCATCTGCCACTTCTCAGCCCATTGGCGCATCTGGTCCAGATCCTGTTGTAAGTGGAGGTAACCCTCTTTGCTGTCCACCTCCAATTTTAGTGTCATCTACAAACTTACTAACTGTACCTCTTATGCTCGCATCCAAATCATTTATGTAAATGACAAAAAGTAGAGGACCCAGCACCGATTCTTGTGGCACTCCACTGGTCACAGGCCTCCAGGCTGAAAAACAACCCTCCACCATCACTTCTACCTTTTGAGCCAGTTCTGTATCCAAATGGCTAGTTCTCCCTGTATTCCATGAGATCTAACCTTGCTAATCAGTCTCCCATGGGGAACCTTGTCGAACGCCTCACTGAAGTCTATAAAGATCACATCTACTGATCTGCATTCAATCTTCTTTGTTACTTCTTCAAAAAACTCAAATCAAGTTTGTGAGACATGATTTCCCACGCACAAAGCCATGTTGACTATCCTGAATCAGTCCTTGCCTTTCCAAATACATGTACATCCTGTCCCTCAGGATTCCCTCCAACAACTTGCCCACCACCGACGTCAGGCTCACCGGTCTATAGTTCCCTGGCTTGTCTTTACCGCTCTTCTTAAACAGTGGCACCACGTTTGCCAACCTCCAGTCTTCCAGCACCTCACCTGTGACTATTGATGATACAAATATCTCAGCAAGAGGCTCAGCAATCACTTCTCTACCTTCCCACAGAGTTCTCGGGTACACCTGATCAGGTCCTGGGGATTTATCCACCTTTAACTGTTTCAAGACATTCAGCACTTCCTCCTCTGTAATATGGACATTTTGCAAGATGTCACCATCTATTTCCCTACAGTCTATATCTTCCATATCCTTTTCCACAGTAAATACTGATGCAAAATATTCATTTGATCTCCCCCATTTTCTGTCGCTCCACACAAAAGCCACCATGCTGATCTTTGAGGGCCCCTATTCTCTCCCTAGTTACCCTTTTGTCCTTAATATATTTGTAAAAACCCTTTGGATTCTCCTTAATTCTATTTGCCAAAGCTATCTCATGTCCCCGTTTTGCCCTCCTGATTTCCCTCTTAAGTATACTCCTATTTCCTTTATACTCTGAGGATTCACTCGATCTATCCTGTCTATACCTGACATATGCTTCCTTCTTTTTCTTAACCAAACCCTTACTTTCTTTAATCATCCAGCATTCCCTATACCTACCAGCATTCCCTTTCACCCTGACAGGAATATACTTTCTCTGGATTCTCGTAATCTCATTTCTGAAGGCTTCCCATTTTCCAGCCATCCCTTTACCTGCGAACATCTGCCTCCAATCAGCTCTCGAAATTTCTTGCTTAATACCGTCAAAATTGGCCTTTCTCCAATTTATAACTTCAGCTTTTAGATTGGAGGGCCGAAGGGCCTGTTCTAGTGATGTAAATTTTCTTTGTTCTTCTGGGTAGAAGTGTCCTGTATAATAAGGATGAATTGCATCTGAATTGGAAGGGGTCCAACATCATGGTGGGCACATTTGAAAGTGCTCCTACGGAGACTTTAAACTATTGGGAGGGAAGGTGACCCAATGAGACAGATAGAAGAAGTAAGTCTGAGGCTAGTACAGTAGAACAGACTAGCAAGTTAAATAGTCAAGGCAGACAATGAAGTAAGACTGATAAATTAAATTTAACAATTTATTTCAAAGCAAGAGGTAAAGTTAGGGCATGGAAGAAGTGAGGACTGGAGATCAGAGTTGAGAGTGTGGCCTTGGAAAAGCACAGCAGGTCAGGTAGCAGGAAAATCTTCATTTCCTGATGAATGGCCATGTCTGAAATATCAAATTCTGCTCCTCGGATGCTGCCTGACCTGTGCTTTTTCAGCACCACACTCCTGAACTCTGGGACGGGCAGGACCAGCAGTATAACATTCCATGCTATAGGATGGGTAGTGATAGCAAGGGGGACAAGAGACATGGGAGAGTGGCACTTATAGTTAAGGATAACATTACAGCTGTACTTAGGATATTCCTGGGAGAATGTCCAGTGAAGTTATATTGGTGGAATTGAGAAATAAGAAAGGGATTGTAACCTTATTGGGATAGGAGCCCTAATAGTCACTGGGAAATTGAGAAGCAAATGTGAAAGGAGATCTCAGACATATAAGAATAATGGATTGTAATGGTAGGGGATTTTAATTTTCCAAAGATAGATTGGAACTACCATTGTGTAAAGGGCTTGGATGGAGAGGAATTAAGTGTATACAAGAAAATTTTCTTATTCAGTATGTGGGTGAACCTACTAAAGAAGGAGCAAAACCTGATGTCTTGGGAAATGAGGCATGGCAGTGATTGAGGTGACAGTGGGAGAGGACTTTGGGGTCAGTGAACATAACTATTTTAAAACTAATAGAATTATGAAAAAGGATAGAACTGATCTAATAGTTAAAGTTCTAAATTAGTATAAAGCTAATTTTGATATTATTAGGTAAGACTTGGTTGGAAAGTCGGAGGCCTTCAAAAATGAGATAGCGACAGTTAAGAGGCTGTATGTTCCAGTTAGTACAAAGGGCAAAGCTGGTAGGTGTAGGGAATGCTGGATGACTCGACAAATTGGGGCCCTGGTCAAGAAACCTGTTACATACAGGTAGCTGGGATTGAGTGAATCCCTAGAGGAATAAAAGGGTAGCAGGAGTACACTTAAGATCCCTGGGACCTGATAAGTGTATCCCAGAACTTTATGGGAAGCTAGGGAAGTGATTGGGCACCTTGCTGAGATATTTATATCATTGCTAGTCACAGGTGCGGTGCTGGAGGGTGGCTAATGTGGTGCCATTATTTAAGAAAAGTAGGAAGGAAAAGCCAGGGCACACTAGACTGGTGGGCCTGATGTCAGTGATGAGTAAGTTGTTGGAGGGGATTCTGAGGGACAAGACTTGTGTTTTGAAAAGCAAGGACTGATCAGAGATAGTCAATGTGGCTTTGTGCATGGGAAACAGTGTCTCCACTACTTGATTTGCGGTTCTTTTTTGAAGATTGAGAAAGTAGATGTATGGATGCAGAACAGTAGATGTATGGACTTAATTTGTTTGACAAGGTTCTGCATGGTGGACTAATTAGTAAGCTACAATCACATTGATTCCAGGGGAAGCTAGCCAATTGGCTTGAAGGTAGGAGACAGAGGGTGGTGGAGGGTTTTGTTTTGGAGGGTGGTGTGCTACCCCAATTGGTACTGGGTCCTCTAGCTTTTGTCATGATTTGGATGTGAATATAGGAGATATGCTTACTAAGTTTGCAAATGACACCAAAGTTGGTGTAGTCGACAGTGAAGGTTATCTCAGTACAATGGGACCTTAATAGATGGGTGGCAGGTGGAGTTTAATTTAGATAAATGTGAGGTGTTGCATTTTGGTAATGCATATCAGGGCAGGACTTGTACACTTAACGGTAAGGTCATAAGAAGTATTGCCAAACGGAGACCTTGGGTGAATTTGTATACTTCCTTGAAGATGGAGTCATAGGTGGTGACTAAGGCATTTGACACACTTGCCTTCATTGGTCAGTGCACTGACTATAGGAGTTGGGAGGTCATGTTGCAGCTGTCCAGGATATTGGTTAGGCCAATACTCCATTCAATTCTGGTCTTCCTACTATAGGAAATGGTGAAACTAGATTCAGAAAATATTTACAAGGATGTTGCTAGGATTGGAGGGTTTGAGCTACAGGGAGAGGCTGAACAGGCTGGAAATGTTTTCCATGACCTGCTGGAGGCTGAGGGATAACCTCAGTGCTCACAAAAACACTGATTATTGTGGAACATTATTTTCCTCCAGCTTGAGTACCCATTTTGTTTAGAATCACTTTTTAAAAAAGAGTGTCTGTTTGAATTGAATCCTAAAACATTTTGGACAAGTGTTTGTGAGATCAAGTAGTGCTAGTAAAAGGTTTGGGGCCATTATGAAAACAACATATGAAAGGTTGGTGGGGACGAGGAATAGGAATGGAATATGAGGAGAATGCTTTAGACAGTGGGATAGCCGGTTTTGTCTGGTATGCTGACTGCATGACAGGTAAATAAGTGAAGTCGTAATGGTTAGAACTGAAATGTATTTTAAAAATAGTATTCCTTTTACAGCAGCTTCCTGAGTTGTAAATGACCTAAATGAAACTTTGCATTCACATTGTTCCACTAATACAAGGAGGCATAGAAGGAAAAAATGCATAACTAGTGTTGCATTGATGTCTTCATTTTTCTTAATTTGTTTTAACTGCCATAACTGAGAGCATACCAAATACAGCCAGTTATTTCATTTGCAGTTCACAGTAAAGGAAAATTAGTAGCCCACTTGCTGAGCTAAAATGGCATCTAATCTTTATGAAATGCAAGAAGGGCCCAGATTTTAATCAACCTTTTTAGAAATGTTATCGCATACCTTTGCATTATCTGTGACTTGAACCCAATACTCCTGGCTTAGAGGTCAGGACACTTGCCACCATACTGCTTGAGCCTCTTCTTAATCCTTTTACACTATTCAGTTTTTTAAGCAAAAAAAATTAAGAATTGCTTGTGCCTGCAGACCCATACCACATGATGTGACAGTGAGAGATAACAGAAAGGAATGCGTAATATTTAATTAATTTCTTTAGTGTCTGTACATGCTGTAAATGCTTACATTTAGTTTGGCTATTACACCATAAACATTTACTTTTAAGAAAACTAACCTCCATCTCCAATTTTAGTCTGAATTGTGTACAATATACTATACAGGATATTAGTGTTAATATTTTGTTTCACATTTCCCCATTTTAGAGGTCATTGCTGAACTTCTAAAACCTTTGGGTCACAGTTCCTCTCAGACTTTTTTTTACAAAGTTGTGATCTGATTTTATACTAGTTGTCCTTTCTGTAGCTTAAGTAATCTAGAGTTCTAGAACAGCATTTCTAATGTTCCTCCAGCTGAATTTAATTTTATAAACTACACACTATGTATTTGCGTAATAGCATTCCACTTTTTGTGCAACTGTAATGTTAATCCACTTAGTGACGTATGTTCTACTCCCTCTCTTTCCAACGTCCTCTATGTGTACTTGAAGGCTGTTGAGCTATCCTTTTGTCCAACCAAAAGACAACTCTAGCTATAAATAAATAGAGCAAAACTGCAATGGCCTTTGTTACCACTGATGTGCTTTAATGAATTTTGAATGCTCTCCATATTATCTTTCATAGGCCTTTTTTAAAATTAATTCCTGAGAGGTAATGTCGGTGGCAAGGCAGGTGTTTGTTGTTAATCTCTAATTCACCTTCAAAGTGACAGTGAGTCACCCTGAACTCCACAAGTCTTGAGTGTTGCAGATACTTCTATGGATAGGGAGTTTGACTTGCAACATTTCAAAAGATGGTAAATAAAAATATGCATTCTTTTGGATTGCAAGTGTTTATGTAACTTTCATTTTAAATATGGTACTCCAAGTAAGTGTGATAACTCTAGTTTTTGAGACCAAAATGATGCTGTTAATGTTGGCAATGCAAAAATAAATAGCTGTTTAATATGCTTCCAGTTACATTAGAATCAAAATGGATTTAATAGTTGACATGATCTTGACAAACAGCTTGAGTTTCATTATAATGTAGTGTTTAAAAATTATGGAAGCTGTTCTGTAGACTACGTGTCCTCGAGCAGGTAGACAATGCTTTACTAACCACTGGGAGCCATGAAAGATGCTATTTTAATTGGATTACAAGAGTTGACTCAGAGTGATTTTTTTTTCTATAGTTCATTGGTTTAACTTGGAAACTTATTTTCATCTGAAAGTGCTGGACAACATGATTCAAAATTATGTACACTACAGGTTAGTTTGTATTTGTGGGATTTTAAAAACAAGAAGTTTCTAGTTCTTCCCACATTTTCTTGATTTTCAGTTCTTGACAGCACAGTACCCCCCACCACGCGTGTGCATGCGCGCGTGCACGCACACATCCCTTCCTCACACCACCCCCATGCACTAAAAGGGACAGTAGCAGCATGAATGACAGATAGCAGTAAACAATGTTTTTTTTTAAACTTCAGGAAGGAAACCCACGTTAGGATCCATGCTTTCTGGCCTAGACTTGAATGTACAGGGCACAATTTCAAACTATACTGCTTATACACCTCTGAACTGAGGAATACAATGGTAAAGTTGAAAGTAAATTGATTTGGTGGAACAAGTGAAGTGTGATTTTTGGTAGGAGGAAAAAGAGGCAATAATAAGGGGTACAGGAGCAAAGGAACCTGTGTGTGTGTGTCAGGTTGGGTTGAAAAAGTGGTTAAATACTCAAATTCTGAGTTTAATAACAGAGTACAAAATCAGGTAATTATGATTAATGGAAATTAACACTTTGGCTTTTTCCATTCTAAAACTGACAGAGGTACCCTTAAGTTATAAAATGGGGAAGATTTGTTGACAATTCAAGTCTTTTTAAAAGAGGAATGATGCTAGGGTGGATAATTTTCCTTATGGATGGGCTGTTTTTCTGTATCTATTCACTCTCTCTTTTTAAAAAGTGGTATACCTCAAATTTCCATCTTGAATTGTGAAAACTTTTTTTTTGCCAGTTAAAGCAATAGTAGTTACACGAAGAAGCATTTACTTAATTAAAATGGACTAAATTCATACCTCTTCTCCTTTACATCCTTTTTATAAAGTATTAGATTGGTGTGATTTGAAGACTGTTTTCTCCTTTATTTCCTTTTATAATTCCTGTGCCCATATGTTTAATACTTGCATTCTTTTGAGTAGTAGGTCACAAATCTGAGCACAAGATTACTGGATAAAATCTTTGCATTCATGATTTGCATCACATTTTTAAATTAGAGTTAGATAATTAATTAGGAGTTTATTGCCATCTAGTACATCTACATTTCCTGTCACATAGTTTAGTTCCAGTTATAATTTAAATATCTTTATTTTTAGGACATTATTTCATAGAAAATATT
This sequence comes from Chiloscyllium punctatum, assembly GCF_047496795.1. Lineage (NCBI taxonomy): Eukaryota > Metazoa > Chordata > Chondrichthyes > Orectolobiformes > Hemiscylliidae > Chiloscyllium > Chiloscyllium punctatum. Next base: position 18,700,452 of record NC_092743.1, read on the forward strand.
TGGGAAAACAATTTTCAACTCTACCCTCTTCTGGACACTTAGACATTAATAAGAATATTGATAGAAAAATATTATAAATTATTTTGAATTTGACTATTAGTGATTTTTGCCTCTAATAAATATTGGCAAATATTTTAGTTGTCTACCTTAGTCTTTGTTTTTTTTGGGACATGCAGCTCATGCGCAAGGCCAGAATTTATTAGTAATCCTGTGTTACCATGGTGATGGGCTGACTCATCGCTTGCTGGGCCATTTCGAGAAGCAGTTAGGAAATTATGGAGTTGAAGTCATCAACGCCAGATACAACAAGGTCATTAAAGGTATTAATAAGGTTACATTTTGATTAAATTTTATTACTTTTCACTTTTATGTTGAATTAAGATTCTTAAACAGTTAGTGCTGTGAAGCTATTTTCTGGATTATTAGTCAGTTACACTGGAAATTTGAAAATAAAGTATGCAGTGGAAATAGAACCAATACATAACACCTGTTGGTTGTTTCACAACTCAACATTAGCTGGGTCTGCCAGCTGTTGGATTCAATCTAAATAAGTAACATTTTTATATACTTAATGTGGAATGGACAGAAGTTCAAAGTGGTGCTCAAGATATAGCACTTTGTCAGTGATATTCCATTCTCTAAAATAAAAACTGGGCTAAGTCTCAGTATTTTGTTGCTCATTCATAATGGTGGTAGAAGGTGGTGAGTTACCTTCTTGAACAATATCCACTCCCTCCATCACCACTGTGTACTATCTACAAGAAATGCACAAATTGACCAAATCTTTCAAACCTGTGACCACTTGAAGTTTGAAGGATATTATTAGAAGATATAGGGAAGCACTACCACCAGCACACCCCACCCCCCGCCACCCCCCCCCAAGTCGCTCACCATCCTGAGCTGGAAATTTAATGTTGCTCATTTACAATCCTGGAATTAGCTCCATAACAGGTACAGTGGTTCAAAGCTAATTAGAGATGGGCAATAAGTACTAACTAATCAGTGATGCCCATATTTTCCCAGGGGGGCAAAAATAACAAAGATACTCCTCCAGAACAATGGGGAGGGTGTTCTAGGAATTTTATATAAAAAGGTGACTCTGTTGCTGATGGAGACTAACTGTGAGCACATTATTGATGGTTTCAGATCAGACATCAGTTTCTCCTCATTCTGGAGACCAGTCACCAAGATGAACATTGCTAAGTGGGCAGCCAATAGCAAACTGGACAGCAAGAACAATTACTCACATGAAGACTGCATTTCTATCAAAGCCATTGTGGATTTAACTGTCCTGTAACAGATTTTTTCAGACATTAATGGGCTACTGTCCCAGTGGCGATGTGCTGCTGGTCAGTGTGAATGTGACGTGTGCGCTGAGCTGAGCGTCATTTCCAAGTTGCATGCTACAGATTCCACTTGACTAACATTCTGGGTCATTATCATGGAGTAGATCAAACTCCTACACCTCAAACATTCTGTTATTAAACTAAGTAATGGCTCGTCTGTACTTCCATGATTAGCAGATAGTTATCTTCAACTGACATTGCAGTTAACAAGGGTATACAGTAGAGTGGCTCAGTAGTTAGCACTGCTGCCTCTCAGTGCAGGGACCCAGTTCTATTCCATTCTTGGGCAGCTGTGCAAACTCCATACTGACATTCTCCCCATGCTCTGGATTCCTCCCACAGTCCAAAAAATGATAGGTGAGATGGGTTGGCCATGCAAGTGTGCCCACACTGTTTCTGAATACCAGTATCATCCTCTAACATTTCTGCCACCTCCAAACTGACCCCACCACCAGGGATATATTTCTCTCCCCACCCCTTTCTGCAAAGGCCAGTCCCTCCCTGACTACCTGGTCAGGTCCACACACCCCAACAAACCACCCTCCCCTCCTGGCACCTTCCCCTGCCACCGCAGGAATTGCAAAACCTGTGCCCACACCTGCCCCCTCACCTCCAATCCAAGGCCCCAGAAGAGCCTTCCACATCCAAAGTTTCACTTGCACATCCACCAATGTCATTTATTATATCCGTTGCTCCCGATGTGGTCTCCTTTACATTAGGGAGACTGAACACCTTCTCACAGAGCGCCTTAGGGAACATCTGTGACACCCACACCAATCAACTCCCTCTCCTGCTCCGCCGAGAACATGCAGATCCTTGGCCTCCTCCACCGCCACTCCCTTACCACACGACGCCTGGAGGAAGGTCTTTTCATCTTTTGCCTTGGAACACTTCAACCCCAGGGCATCAATGTGGACTTTACCAGTTTCCTCATTTTCTCCCTCCCCCTCCCCCCAACACCTTACCCCAGTTCCAACCTTCCAGCTCAGCACCATCCTCATGACCTGTCCTACCTGCTAATCTTCCTACCCACCCTCCTCTCTGACCTATCACCTTCATCCCCACCTCCATCCACCTATTGTACTCTTGGATACATTCGACCCAGCCCAACCACCCTCCCATCCTCCCATTTATCTCTCTACCCTGGAGACTCCCTACCTTCATCCCTGATGAAGGGCTTTTGCCCGAAATGTCAATTTTTCTGCTCCTCGGATGCTGCCTGACCTGCTGTGCTTTTACAGCACCACTCTAATCTCTAGCATCTGCAGTACTCACTTTTGCCTAATCCATTTTTATCATTCCATTTTGTTTTAAACAAATGCACAGGCAGGGATATAGACTAAACAGAGCTGCTTTCCTTCTCCCATTCATCCAACTTTTGTCCAATAGTTGTTTAAACAATGAATAGAAATCATTTCCTCCTGAATCTAAATGTGAGTGCCAAAAGTAGCTACATGTATACTAATGTCAGGAAGCTGCTAAATCTTTTGATGGAGTGCTCGAATCCATGCATGAATGAAGGTACACAGGAAGAAAATCAGATGTGCAGCACAGAAACAGACTCTTCAACTTATCCAAGCTGACCAAGTATCCTAAATTAGTCTAGTCCTAGGTGCTAGCATTTGGCCCATAGGTGTTCAAAGTTTGTGAGAAGATTTGTAGCTCGGGTGCTCGCTGTTGTGGTTCTGTTCGTCAAGCTGGGAGTTTGTATTGCAGACATTTCGTCCCCTGTCTAGGTGACATCGTCAGTGCTTGGGAGCCTCCTGTGAAGCGCTTCTGTATGTTTCCTCTGGCATTTATAGTGGTTTGTCTCTGCCGCTTCCGGTTGTCAGTTCCAGCTGTCCGTTGCAGCGATCAATATATTGGGTCCAGGTCGATGTGCTTATTGACTGAATCTGTGGATGAGTGCCATGCCTCTAGGAACTCCCTGGCTGTTCTCTGTTTGGCTTGTCCTATAATAGTAGTGTTGTCCCAGTCGAATTCATGTTGCTTGTCATCTGCGTGTGTGGCTACTAAGGATAGCTGGTCGTGTCGTTTCGTGGCTAGTTGGTGTTCATGGATGCGGATCGTTAGCTGTCTTCCTGTTTGTCCTATGTAGTGTTTTGTGCAGTCCTTGCATGGGATTTTGTACACTACATTGGTTTTGCCAACCGCCTAAGCGCCACAGACGAACAACTCTGGTTCCTGCATGAATGCCGAAAGAATCGAATCCTTCCACCATGAGTCAGATACAGACCACCAGTCAACAACCCACAAGCCATGGACACAGCCAGACAGAACGGATTCAGAATGATCCAGGTAACGATTACAGACACTCACAACAGACTTCACAAATACAGACAAGAAATTGCGCGCCAAAAATAGTTAATGGACCCGGACCATAGAACAGGCCATCACCTTAGGACAGAACAGGACCACACCCCACAAAAAAAGGCACCAAAAGAAAAAATGGCCACACTAACAACAGAGAGGACACCACAACACACGCCTGGGTTAGAAACCTCTCCCACAGACAGCTCACAAACACGGAAAGAACAACACTGGCCAAGGGACTCAACACCAACCACAGGGACGCCAAGACAGCAGACTTCCTAGCAGCACTAGAATGCACACTCAGGAACAATGGACTGACAGAAGAGACACAACAAACTGTGAGACAAAGTATCATACCTCTGATAACAAGGAAAAGACAAACACATAACCTCAACACCAAGGAGAGGGAAGCACTAAAATCACTAAGAAGCGATAAGAACATAATCATACTACCAGCAGACAAAGGCAGAATGACTGTCATCCTAGACAGAGCAGAGTACATCCAAAAAGTTCAACTACTTGCAGATACCAACACCTACCAAAAGAGGGAGTTTGACCCCACCCTACAGCTCACCAATAGGCTAAACAACACACTGAGGAACCTACAAAAAAAACGGACAGATAACCAGGTTTGACCTACAAAGAATGAAACCTGAAAGCAGCAACACCCCCAGATTCTATGGACTACCTAAAGTGCACAAACCAGACATCCTACTCATACCAATAGTATCACTACCAGGGACACCATCTCACAAACTGGCTAAAGAACTACAGCAGAAACTGAAATACCCCTGATCAGCGGATCCAGACACCCTATACAGTCAACACAGGAATTTTTGGACATCATCGGAAATATACACAAAGACAAGGAAGAAACTATGGTCTCATTCGATGTTAACGGCACTGTTCACCCCTATCAACAAAACCCTAGCCAGAGAAACAACAGCCAATCTGCTGGACATACAGAACAGACAACAGGACGGTGAACCTATCAACAAAGACGGCATACTCAAACTACTGGACCTGTGCCTCACAACACGCTTCACATTCAACAACCAAATTTATGAACAAATCAATGGTATACCCATGGGCTTACCCATCTCTGGACTCATTGCATTACCGCTTCTGCTAAGGTTAGAACAAACAGTCTTACCGCAAATTCAACCCAAACTCTGGGTCAGATATGTGGATGACACCTTTGTAATCATTAAAAACACAGAAATAGAGAACACACACTGGATCATCAATGCCACACTCCCAGGAATCCGATTCACTAGAGAGGAAGAAAAGGACAACCAACTCCCATTCCTAGACGTGATGGTACAGAGAACACTTAATGGAGAATTCACCACAAAGGTATACAGGAAAGCCACACACACACACAGGCTAAGTCCTGAACTACGAAAGCAACTACCCCAACACACACAAAAGAAGTTGCATCAAGACACTGTTCAAAAGGGCCACAACACACTGCAATACACCAGAACTGCAAAGAGAGGAAGAAGATCACCTCTACAATGTATTCACCAAAAACGGATACCCGTGCAATTTCATCAACAGATGCCTAAGGGAAAGACAACGGAACGAGGACATGCCGCAACCCAAAGGACTAGCCACACCACCATACATCAAGAGCATTTCCGAACTGACAGCCAGACTACTGCGACCACTCTGATTCATAACAGCACACAAACCAACAGCCACTCTCTGACAACTCAGCAGAACGAAGGACCCGATACTCAGCATGAGCAAAACCAATGTAGTGTACAAAATCCCATGCAAGGACTGCACAAAACATTACATAGGACAAACAGGAAGACAGCTAACGATCCGTATCCATGAACACCAACTAGCCACGAAACGACACGACCAGCTATCCTTAGTAGCCACACACGCAGATGACAAGCAACGTGAGTTCGACTAGGACAACACTACTATTATAGGACAAGCCAAACAGAGAACAGCTAGAGAATTCCTAGAGGCATGGCACTCATCCAATCAATTCAATGATTCAATCAATAAGCACATCGACCTGGACCCAATATGCCGACCACTGCAACGGACAGCTGGAACTGACAACCGGAAGCGGCAGAGACAAACCACTATAAATGCCGGAGGAAACATCACAGAAGCGCTTCACAGGAGGCTCCCAAGCACTGAGGATGTCACCTAGGCAGGGGATGAAACATCTGCAACACAAACTCCCAGCTTGAACAGAACTATAACATTTGGCCCATATTCCTCTAAACCCATCCATTCATGTACCTATGCAGATGCTGTTTAGGGGTTCAGTGTGGGCTCAGGCCGAATGGCCAGATTTCCAGCTGTAGGGATTCTATGATTCTAATCAAATAATGATCAAAATATTGTGACTAGGGAGGAGGATTTGAAGTCTGTTTCCATGAGGTGCAAGTCACCAAGGTTAGAAACAAAGCCTTTGTTGGACAATGCACTTGTAAATGGAACATACTACAATGCTTTTAAATGTTGCAATTGTATTAGCATTCACCTTTCCTCTAGCAGCTTATTCCATAAGCGTGCCACCCTCTGCATGAAAAGGTTGCCCTTTAGGACCCCCCTGTTTTTCCACTTTCACCATTACCTCAAATCTTCAGACTCCCCGACTATGGCTATTCACCCTATCCACACCCCTCAAATTTTATGAACTTCAAGGTCACTCCTCAGCCTCAGATGCTCCAGGGAAAATAGCCCCAGCATATTCAGCCTCCTGCTATAGCTTAAACCTTCCAACCGCGGTAAAATTCTTGTAAATGTTTTCCACAACCTTTCACAATATCTTTCCTGTAGTAGAGAGACCAGAATTGAAGACAGTATTCCAAAAGTGGACTAACCAGTGTCCTGTACAGGCTCAATATGATGTCCCAACTCCTATACTCTATAAACTGACCAATAAAAGGCAAGCATATCAAACACTGCCTTCACTACCCTGTCTACTAACAACTCCACCTTCAAGGAATTACGAACCTGTGCTCCAAGGTTGTTTTGTTCAGCAACACACCCCAGGAGTCTAGCATTAAGTGTATAAGTCCTGTCCTGATTGGTCTTACCAAAATGCAACAGCTCACATTTATCTAAATTAAACTCCATCTACCACGCCTTGGCCCATCAGCCCATTTGATGAAGATCCTGTTGGCCTGAGGTAAACTCCACTGACCAGTAAACCACGACTTTTGGTGTCCTCTGCAAACCTGCTAACTATTCCTCTTTTATAAATGATTTGGATGTGAATACAGACGACAAAGTAGTGGATCTAGCACCAATCCTTGCAGTACACTGCTGATTGCAGGTCTCCACCACATCCTCTGTCTCCTATCTTAATGGTATCCAAATGTCTAGTGCTCCCTGCATTCCATGTGATTGAACGTTGCTAACCAGTCTAACATGCAGAACCTTGTCAAATGCCTTGTTGAAGTCCATGTGGACTATGTCCGTTGTTCTGCCTTCAACAATCTTTGTCACTTTTTTCAAAAAAAAAGTCAAATCAGATTATTGAGACACCGTTTCCCCACATAAACCCATGCTGACTATCCTTAATCAGTCCTTGCCTTTCCAAATGCATATAAATCCTCTCAGAATCCCCTCCAACGTGACCATCACTGACATCTAGCTCACCTGTCTATAGTTGCCTCGTGTTTCATTACCACTTTTTTAAAATAAAGGCACAACATTAGCCACCATTCAATCTTCCGGCACCTCACCCGTAGCTATCGATAATACAAACATCTCGGCAAGGGGCACAGCAATCGCTTCCCATAAAGCTTTCTGATACACCTGTTCAAGTCCCAGGGATTTATCCATCTTTATGCATTTTAAAACATCCAGCACCACCACCTCTATAACATGGACACTTTTCAAGACATCACTTAACTGTTTAAACTAAATGCTTTAAATCAGAAAAGGAGAGAGAATAGAGGGGAAAGATTTAAAAAGGACTCAAAGGACAACATACAACAGTGGTGCATGTATGGAATAAGCTGCCAGAGGAAGTGGTACAGCTTGGCTCAATTACAACACTTAAAAGAATACCTGGTCAGCATAGACAAGTTGGACTGAAGGCTCTGATTCCTGCCTACCTTTTATCTTAGCCTGCTTGGCACACCTTCCTCACTCCTGAAGAAGGGCTCATGCCCGAAACGTCGATTCTCCTGCTCCTTGGATGCTGCCTGACCTGCTGCGCTTTTCCAGCAACACATTTTTCAGCTCTGATTCTGTGCTGTACATCTCTATGACTCTTTATGCAGGAAGAAACATTTAATTTGGGACAATTATTATGAAATAGTTGCTGCCAAACAGATTGAAATAAACTGTCCAAGAAGGGAAAACTTGGTGGACTAAACTCTGTGGTTTGAATGTGAACAGGAAAATAAACTTACTTAAAATTGGCATTATTTAAAAACCAACAGATTCACGCTTTATGATGGAATGGAAACTTTTATATAAATTTATACTGTATACACAATGAGAACTACACAAGTTCAATACATAACTGATCTTGTAGATGAATGTAACTGGTTAAAGGCCTGGTTGAATTCCAAAACCCGGTCCCTTCGGTGGTTCTAATAATGAAGTTAAACCATTAGCAGGCTCACAAGAAAAACGCCCACTCCTAGAAAAGAGAAGATAAACACAATATAACAAAATGTTCTTGTCTCTTAATTGACTGAAGACAGCTTTTAGTTGCTGTGGTAGCAGAAATATGGATTGACCTCCCCTATAAAATTTCAAATTAAAAATACCCTGCAATTTTTCCTCCATTTTACAGCAACAATTTATGCCTTTTTAACTTGGCAAATGTCTTAAGGCATTTAACAGCAGTGTTAATCAGAATCTGACAGAGCTAAGCATGGAGATAAAGTAACCAAAATTTGTCAGTAAGGTGGATTTTAAGGAGCAGCTTAGAGGTACAGAAGCAAACATTTTGCGAAGAGAATTATAGAGCTTACGGTATGATTGTCAGTTTCAAATCAGGGACGTGTAAAAGGTAATAATTTGAAGAAGGTGGGTATTTGCGGTTGGAGGAGCTTAAAAGGATAGAAGCAGGGAATGATCTGAAATAGGAGAATTCAAAGCTGAGAACAACCCAGATGCCAATATAAGTTAGCAAGCACAAAGGAGATAAGTGGACAGGACCTGATGAGAGTGAGGATAACGCAGAAGTTTGGACATGATTTAACAGGTAGAAGCTGGGCAAAGAGCATGAAAATGGTCAAAGCCAGACAATGTCATGGATAAGGGGTTCAGCAGATATGCAGGGGTGGAAACAGACAATTTTGGTGTCAGAACAGATGTGATGTTGGAAGCTAGACTTAAACTCAAGAACAAGTTATCCATTATCTGGTTCAACTTCAGCCACTTGGCTGGGAGAAGAATGAAAACAGTAGTGAGGGATTAGAGTTTGTGGCAGGAAGCAAAGACTATTGCTTCAGCCATTTCCTTTATTTAAATGAAGAAAGTTTATGTTGTACTGCATATTAGACAAGTAGTGAGACCATAAGATCAATGGAAAGGTACAGTTGGCTGTATCTCCCCATTTGCATAGATGTGGAATCAGATGAGTTTGCAGATGTCAGGAGCATATGATTGGGAAATGGGAAAGATTAACAGTTTAATGGGATTAAATAAGCAGCTGGTGGGATTCACAGATAAAATGAGCTTTGACAACACAAAAGGGGCTGGCTCTCAATATTCTCTAATCCCTCTATGTGGAGGAAATCTTCATCAGAAATCTTCAGACAAAGAAAGGGAAGGAAGCAGCAGAGACAGTTGAATGGGTGGTCTTAGTGATAGAGAAACTGTTTGCACATACTGTTTGATAAGAGGACAGAAGATGACGTAATGGGTGTAAGAAGTTTGTATCCAAGCAGAGAAGCTAAGACCTATCTGTACACTATTCTTGGGATCACCAAAAGTTATTGGGTTTGTAAAGGTTTGCCAAACTTATTTGTACACTACATACAGAATTTACTGAACCTCATGGACAAGTTGCCACCTCCTAGAACACTAACAATTGACCTTCTCTGCATCATAGATTGTTGCCAGCAAACTTTCCTTTGCACCAGTGATCAGCATCTGGTTCTGAACTATTATTTTGGGCAGAGAGCTAACTAATGGCATGCTGACAAATTCCAAGAATTAGAAGGCTTAGGGCCTCAAAAAACTTTGACACTTCGCCACCCCACTCTAAACTGCTGAGAATTTAAAATAGATGAAAGTTAAAAATCAAGTTGATTTAATAATTTTATAACGTTGTGACAAAGCCATTTGTTTTTACATTCTGTGGTTTGCATAACTTTCAGCACAATTACATCATACCTACTCAGAGTCAACTGTCTTATATCAGAAAATGGTAGCAAAAGATTTGTAGTTCAGGTTGAGGTTCTGGTTGTACGTTTGCTTGCTGAGCAGGAAGGTTTGGTTTCAGATATTAGGTACCAGATAACATCAGTGAGCTCTGGATGAAGCACTGGTGGTATTTATTATGTGTTTTATTATGTGTTTAGGTTTCCTTGGGTTGGTGATGTCATTTCCTGTTCTTTTTCTCATGGGGTGGTAAATGGGATCCAAGTCAATGTGTTTGTTGATAGAGTTTTGGTTGAAATGCCATGCTTCCAGGAATTCTTGCACGTGTCTCTGTTTGGCTGTTCTAGGATGGATGTTTTGTCGCAGTCGAAGTGGTATCCTTCCTCATCTGTATGCAAAGATACTAGAGAGAGTGGGTCATGTCTTTTTGTGGCTAGTTCATGTGTCCTCGTGGCTAGTTTTTTGCCTATTTGTCCAATGTAGTGTTTGTTACAGTTCTTGCAAGGCATTTTGTAAATGACATTAGTTTTGCACGTTGTCTGTATAGGGTCTTAAATGTTTATTAGCTGCTGTTTTAGTGTTTTGCTGGGTTTTTAGGCTACCATGATGCTAAGAGGTCTGAGTAGTCTGGCAGTCATTTCAGAGATGCCTTTGTAGGGGAGAGTGGCTAAGGTTCTGGACAAGTTTTGTCTGCTTGTTCAGGTTTGTTGCTGAGAAATCAGCATACTGTGTTCGTTGGGTACTCGTTCTTTTTGAATACACAGTATAGGTGATTTTCCGCTGTGCTGCAGTGTGTGGTGGTTCGTTGAAATAATGTTCTAATACAGCTTAGCTTGTGGATGTTGACATGATTTGCTTCTGTATTTCAGCATTTGGTCAGTATGTGGTGTTTTCCTGTAGACGCTGGTTTGAAGTTCTCCATTGGCTGTTCGCTCTTCTGCGACATCTAGAAATTACATTTTGTTATTTTCCTTCTCTTTAGTGAATTTTATGCCAGTAAGGATATTATTGATGATCTTTAAGGTCTCCTCTAATTTGTTTTATGGGTGACACAATGGTTAGCACTGCTGCCTCACAGCACCACAGACCCGGGTTAAATTCCCGCCTCAGCCAACTGTCTGTGTGGAGTTTGCACATTCACCCAGTATTTGTGGGGGTTTACTCCGGCTTCCTCCCACCATCCAAAAAAAATGTGCAGGTGAATTGGCCATGCTAAATTGACCGTACTGTTAGGTGAAGAATGGGTCTGGGTGGGTTGCTCTTCGGACGGTCGGTGTGGACTTGTTGAGCTGAAGGGCCTGTTTCCACACTGTAAATAATCTAATCTAATCTAGTGACAACGAAGGTATCATCCACAGAGCAGACACAAAGTTTGGGTTGGATGGTTGACAGAGTTGTTGTTCGGTTTCTGTATTACTGCCTCTGCTAAGAACCCTGATATCGGAGATCCCATGGGTGTCCCATTGGTTTGTCAGTTTCTGTTTTGTTGTTGAAGGTGAAGTGGGTGGTAAGGCATTGATCCACTAGTTTGACGATACTGTTCGTGTTGAAGAAGTTGGTCATGTTTGGTATATGAGTTCTTCTAATGGTGTAGTCAGTGTTTCCTTGGCCAGGTTGATATTGATGGATGTGATCAGGGCTGTTACATCAAAGGAGACTATTATTTCATCCTCTTCTATCTTGGTATCTTCAATGGTCTTCAGGAATTCTTGGGTAGAGTGGATGGAGTGGCGTGAGTCTTCTACTAAGTGTTTTAGTCTTTGGTGTAGCTCCTTGGCTAATCTAAGCTGGTGTTCCAGGTAGCGAGACTGAGTCTGATGGGGGTGCTCCTGCTTTGTGAATTTTGGGTAATCCGTAGAAATGTGGTATGTTGGATCTGTCTGGTTTCAGTTTTTGGAAGTCTGTCTTATTTATTTCTCCAGATTTCTGAAGTTTTTTTGAGTAGGGATGTGATTTCGGTTCTCTAGTTGTGGGGTCGTGTCTATCGCCACTTCATCGATGCCTTACCATCCACTTCACCTTCAACAACAAAATCTACAGACAAACCAACAGAACACCCATGAGATCACTGATATCTGGGTTCTTAGAGGCAGTAATGCAGAGACTCGAACAAACAGCTCTGCCAACCATACAACCCAAGCTTTGGGTCAGCTCCATGGATGACACCTTTGTCATCACTAAATGAAACAAATTAGAGGAATCTTGAAAGACCATCAATAATACCCTTACTGGCATAAAATTCACTAAAGAGGAGGAAAACAACAACAAACTGCCATTTTGAGATGTCGCAGCCAATGGGGAACTTCAAACCAGCATAGACAGGAAAACAACACATACTGACCAAATACTGAACTACAGAAGCAATCATCCCAACACCCATTAATGAAGCTGCATCAGGACATTATTTCAACGAGCCACCACACACACTGCAGCACAGAGGAACTACACAGAGCAGAGGAAAATCACCGATATGGTATATTCAAAAAGAATGTGTACCCAATGAACAAAGTCCACTGATTTCTCAGCCACAAACCCAAATAAGCAGACAAAACACATCCAGAAACCCTTGCCACCTTCGCCTACATCAAAGACATATTGGAAATGACTGCCAGACTACTCAGACCTCTGCATCATGGTAACCTACAAACTCACCAACACACTAAAACAGCAGCTAATGAACTTGAAGGCAACACAGGCAACAAGCAAAACTAACATCATTTACAAAATATCTGTACAAAAGAACTGTAACAAACACTACATTGGACAAACAGGTGGAAAACTACTCACCAGGATACATTAACAAGTAGCCACAAAAAGACATGACCTACTCTTACTAGTATCTTTACATACAGATGAGAAAGGACACCACTTTGACTGGGACAACATATCCTCCAAACAGAGAGACATGCGAGAATTTCTAGAAGTGTGGCATTCCAACCAGAACTCTATCAACAAACACGTTCACTTGGATACCATTTACCACTGCCTGAGAAAAAGAACAGGAAATGACATCACCAACCCAAAGAAGCCTAAACACCAATAAAATGTGGGCTGTACCATCACTGCTTCATCTGGAGGCTCACTGATGATGTCACCTAGTATGGTGTCTGAAACTGAACCTTCCAGCTCAGCGAGCAAACCAACATCCAGATCAGGAAATGGTGATTACCATTGTCCTTGTTGCAAACTATAAGCAACTGTCTGAAACCTTTCGAGCATACTATTTTGGACAGTTAAGAAAATATTTACAACTTGCTAATCGTTAAGTTACTCAATACTTGCAAGTCGGAATGTGACTTTCAACAGTTAGTCAACACGTTTCTTCATGACAGAAAATTACTTTTTAAAATGTCCCTCTAATACCTACTTGCACAATTGTGATTCTTACTACCTGTCAGCTCAGGTTTGAGAAGTGTTTGAAAATGATCTGAACGTAAGCACATAATGCTACCTAATGCTGAATGTTAAATGCAAGTGCTGTTTAAATTTAATTTGTTATTGGAGAGGCAGTCCTGGCCATCACATATAATGGATAAATTGTTCTTTGTCCACTTTATGCAGTGAGCCTGATGTTTTTAAGATCTGCTCATTATTTAACTGAAACAAAAGTGTGCTTCAAATAAAGGTGAATAAAATTGGCTGTCCAGTTAACTACTTTCCAGGCTCATATAGACATTTATGCAGACCTGGAGAGAGGATTAGACTAATTTATATAAACACTTTATATTTAGAAAAATATGAAACTTGACACAGATTGTCATTGGTTAGTTTAAAAATTAAGTAAAACTTAATTTTCTGCAGCTGCCTGTCCTACATTCCAGAATCACAACAATGGAGATTGTTTAATGTAACTATTCAAGCGCACCTATGTGACAAGAAAACAAAACTGAATAGCTGCTGTTGGCTGTTAATAACACTTGATTTTTTTTAGAAAGGCAGACTCAATTACCAACATTTTAGATTAATTATTTGATTAGTAACAGAACAAACACACAATTTTCAACATCTATTTTCCTTGGGGCCAAGAGAATTTTAAAGACATCAAAAGTGTCAGGGACTGTCTCTTCTTTGCCCTGCCACCCCTACATACACCGCAGAGGCAGTATACATGACAAAGATAGCAGTAACCACCTTCCCACAAAAAAAAAATGAATGTTGCGTGTCCAGACTGATGCTCGAGTAATCACCAAAAATTTCACTCTTGGAATGACCTCCAAATGTAAAATGAGCCTAGCCTGTCCAAGCTTCCTTTGGAGAGACAATACAATTTTACAGCATTGTGTTGACTACATGGGCAAAGGGGACTCAAGACTTGCATGCTCAATTTACTGAAGCTGACCAGAAATGTTGAAATATTTAAGGCGGCTTGGGTTTATAATATAGGCAGAGTATAAATTCAATCTTGGTTAAACCATTGAGTATTCTGTTCAGTCCTGGGAGCATTGAAGATTAAGAACACTTTATTGAGGTGTTCAAATTTTGAACAATTGCAAAAGGGTAAAAGTTTTCATTAGTTGGTCAGTCAGTAGCTAGACGTTACTGTGTTGCCTGGTAGTATTGAAGGTGGATTCCATTGGAGGTTTCAAAAGTGAGCTTGATATACATTTGAAAGTGATGAATTTGGAGGGTTACCAAAATAGGGCTGGAGAATGGGACTAGCTGGATAGCTTGTTTGGGAGCTTGTACACATGATGAGTTGAAGGGCCTTCTATATTATAAAATTCTATGATTGTGAAAAATAAAACTCTTACTTTGTAAGTGACCTAGTGCTAATTGAAGATAAAATGTATACAGATTGTGCAATTATATTTATTATAGACTTAACATTTTATACTGGATGGTAGAATCCAAATTTATGTTCCGATAAGCATTTATTCTCAAAAGGTGAATGTTTTAAAATCATGGCATTCATTACTGTTGTGCATAAAACAATTTCATTTTTCTCTAATCTTCCAAACATCAATTTTTTTGTTTAAAAAAACCACATTGAACTTTGCAGCATAACTCACTGAATTCTATACCTTGGTCCAGGTTTGGGAATTTTGCCAGCTTTTAATTCATCAATTATTTCTTCCATGTCTTTTGGTGTTAGATCTTCCTGTAATGTAAATATAATATCACTAATCATATGCAATTATGACTGAAGAAAAATTCAAATATGTATTGTAACAAATATGGCACTTGCCCATATTGTTCAATAAAAAAGGATAGATGGTACATCCACTATCATACCAAAGTCAACAATCCTAAATGCCAAAGTTCAATTAGAGATCAGTGTCAGCAGGGTTCCTGATCACTGATCTCTTACTAAATTGGCAAGAGTGGCACTCATGCTTAGCAAGTGGATGAAACAGGAGACTACAATTCAAAAAAATTAAGAAAGGAGTAAATACTGACAGACAAACATTATAAATCCCATTCACCAAATTATCAGCATTGCCAGGTTGACTGAAAGGCAAGTATTTTCTCACAGGATCCTTCGGGCCCTCGACAATGAATTTCTTGTGGCGTGACAAGATATAGGAGCAGAAGTGGCCATTCAACTCATTGAGTCTGTTCCATCAATGTTATTATCATGGCTAACCTGCTCATCCTCACATTCCCATTGCCACCTTTTCCGTAACCCTGAATTCCTTCACAGATTTTTTGTTTAATCCAATCTCCACTTTGAATATATTTAATAACCCAGCATCAGCAGCCCTCTGTGGTTTAAAAAGAAAACTCAGTCGTCAGAAGAAATTCCTACTCATTTCGGTCTTAAAATTTGTGAACCCTTCTTCAGAGATTATGCCCTCTAGTTCTAGGCTGTCTCACAATGGAAAACAATCTGTATCTACCCTGTCACATCCTCTAAGAATCTTTGTTTCCATAAAGTTGCCTCGTTCTTCTATATTTCAAGTAGTACAGACCCACTCTCTTCATTTATATAATCCTTTTTATACCTGGTATCAATCTAGTGAACCTTCTCTGGATTGCCTCCAATGCCAGAATATTTTAGGTAAGGGCTCAAACGTTTTCCAGGTGTGGTCTGACCTGAAATGTCAACTCCCCTTCTCCTCTAATGCTGCTTGACCTGCTGTGCTTTTTCTAGCTCTACTCTGACTCTCCAGCATCTGTGGTTCTCACTAATTCCAAGTGGTCCGATTAATATCGTGCATAGTTTTAGGAAAATCTCCCAATATTTATACTCCATTGCCTTTGAAGTAAAAATTTGTAAGCCTAGTCCAGCTGCTATTTTTGGGCTAGGTTGATGGAGATAATAGAGTAGATTAGTCAATGGTTGACCCAGTAGTCGTCAGCTCCCAATGTTAGGTTCTTTTTCTTGAGATTCTTACACACTTGATGCAACTGCAATGCGCCAACTTCTGTGAACAGCCAAAATTTATTAAGCCAGTACAAGTTTTGGAGAATCACTTTTAACACTTTGCAAAGCTTGTGAAGTGTGTCAAGAAAAACGGTCTCTGAACAAGATAACAGTTCTTCTTTTATACAACAGTTTTACATCACAGTCAGTAATGCCCGCAAGACAACCCTCAACCGCTCCCACACAGTCACATGCCAATCAAGACATGATGCAGTGTCCTGATCATCTCCAAAAACAGTGTAATTTAAATCATCCCTCAATGACAAGATCTGTTGTAAATTGTTTTTAACTACAGGGTGTAGTCAGAATTCCAACTGCAATGTTCTTATTGATTCTGAATAGAAGATGTTGACACTGTAAATTTACTTTGAATAGGTGGGAGATGGCAATGTAATTTTTTTAATATTCTCCCTGCAAGTCAGAGACATACCATCCTATCCCTGGGACATCCAATTTCTTGCAGGTCAACATAGCAAACTGACCCCTTAACATCTCACCAACATGGTGAAAATGCTGCCTCTATCCTCTGACAATCCCTCTGTCAAGCGTGCACTCTTTCTGGAGTGTATTTGTCTCAGCTGTTCATTTCAACTGGATTATGCTCAAGGCTCATCAGCAGCAAGACTCTTTTGGTGTTTACTTTTCCTTGCACTTTCCTTTCCAAGTTGGAGAAAGGACAATGATCAAGGCTGAAGAAGAATTCCTTTTTGGCTTCATCCATTGCTTCTAGAATTAAGGCTCTTTGAAAAGGAAGCACAATGTCCACAGTTCCTGGTCTACTCCCAAACCCATCATAAACGGCACCTGCAAGTCCACTGTTTTTTTTCCCAGGGTAAAAACAATGACTGCAGATGCTGGAAACCAGATTTTGGATTAGTGGTGCTGGAAGAGCACAGCAGTTCAGGTAGCATCAGAGGAGCAGCAAAATCGATGTTTCGGGCAAAAGCCCTTCATCAGGAATAAAGGTTTGGTTTCCCAACTAGGCAGCCTCAAGACCCATTTGATGAGAATGATCAGGTGATTCAAGAGCTAGTAACATGCACGTGCAAGATTTTTCTGAACAAGTATCGCTAAAGCTCAATGGGAAGAAAACCAGTCTACAGGCAAATGAAGGCAGAGGTCCTACAAGAGCGAGCAGATTGGGGATGAAAAAAAAGTGTAGGAAGTCCAGCAACTGGCCAACATCTAAAATGTGCAATGATTATTCACTGCAGTCCCACATAAGAGATTAGTATGTAAAATTTAATAGGATGGGGTAGTGTACTGACATGGATAGAGAACAGGTTGGCAGACAGGAAACAAATAGGAATAAATAGGAAGTTTTTTATTTTGAATGGCAGGTGGTGACCAGTAGGGTACTGCAGGATCAGTGCTTAGATCCCAGCTATTCACAATCTATATTAATGATTTAGATGACGGAACTAAATGTAATATCTCCAAATTTAAAGATGACACAAAGCTGGGTGGGAGGGTGAGCGATGATGAGGATGCAGAGATGATTCAAGCTGAGTGAATGAACAAACACATGGCAGATGGAGTAAAATATGGATAAACGAAATACTTAAATGACATTACAGGAAGGCAGATTATTCTGAATGGCTATAAACTGACAGATAGCTCTGTGCAACAAGACCTGGCTGACCTCATACACCAGACATTGAAGATGAGCATATAGGTACTTCAAGTGGTAAAGAAAGCAAACGCTATGTTGGCCTTTGTAGTGAGAGGACTAGCGTACATGAGCAGGGATGTCTTGCTACCCTTACACAGGGCCCTGGTGAGATCACACCTGGAATACTATATTCAGCTTTGGTCTCCTTAGGAGGATGGATATTCTTACTAATAGAGTGCAGCGAAGGTTTGTCAGACTGATTCCTGAGATGGTGGGAGTGACATTTGAGGAGTAGTTGCATCTGCATCTGTTACAATATTATTCATTGGCGTTCAGAAGAATAAGGGAGAGAGATGCAGGGTCTCAGAAACCCAAATAAAAACTAGCTGGACTGAACAGGGCAAATGCAGGCAGAATGTTCCGGAAGGCAGGGGAGTCCAGCTCCAGGGATCACAATCTAAGGAAGTGGGATAAACCATTTAGGACTGAGACAAGGAGTTTCTTCACCCAGAGACTGCTGAAACTGTGGAGTTCGCTATCACAGAAAACAGTTGAAACTAAACACTACCATTTCCAGGAGGAGTTAGATACAGTTTTTAGGGCTGAAGGAATCCAGGAGCATCAGCAGAAAGTGGGAACAGGGCACTGAGTTGCATCATGATGGAACAGGCTCAGAGTGCAACAGGCATACTCCTGCTGTTTTCTGTTTTGACAGCCCAAGCACAAGGATCTATCCCACCTTCAGCAAAGAGCAGAATAGCACCCATCAAGGACAGAGGAGCACAAGTGTTTGATAGTTGAGAAGATTCTCAAAGTTTTAATTCGGAGACCATCAACCACATCCCACAGAATACTACCCTCCATCCTAAGTACAAACATGTCCTGATAGAAGGTTAAATAAGCCACCTTAAAGCAGAGAACCACCAAAGCCAGTGATTCAGTCTGCAATCCTGTCAAAACACTAAAATACAGCAGGCTAGTTTGTTAGCCATGTACATATGGCCTTGTCTTGAAAGATAAGAGCCTACCAAGGGATGGGACATGTCATAATTGTGAACAGGACTTATTGTGGAAATTAGAGAGAAAGCCTTCCTATCCACTGCTGGAAAGGTCATTAAAAGAATCCTCCTCAATCGGCTCATTATGATAACCATATGAAAGTCCCAACCATCAACAGACTCGTGATCTTCACAGCAAGACGAGTGCAGAAAGTAACAGCAACTGCTTTAAAAAGGCTTTATCATCCTACTTCAATTTCATCCTACTTCCTGCAAAAAATCTATTTCCATCACCTGATGCACAACAGCGCACAATGATCCTCCCCAACAAATTCCCCCGCAGACATAATGAGTGCAAAGTGAAGTCGAGCAAAGCTGCATCATGAAATGACACTCTTCTCAATCTTTCTTACCACAATACTCCACTGCATATCCATGAATCTTCCCACAAGAGTGGAGATAATTTAGACAACAAGTGGAAAACAGTTCGACTTACATCACCTCCAGTCCAGAACAAAGACTACCCCAACCTTTCTTGTTGATCTGCCATATGCAGGTAACTCATAACTCTGAGCTCAGGCTTTAAACCATTCATGATGCATTCACAGAGGTGTGAGAAAATGAGTCTTAGGCTAAATATTTGGAAGACAAAGGTAATCTAGCAGTCTGGATGTGCAACACAAGACCCTGGCTTTAGAAGGCTCCTCTGAGGAAGGGCATCTCACCACTGTTTTAGATTATACAGAAATTTCTGCTAGGGGCCCTGAAATTTCTTCACTAACTTCTAACCCTGTCCAGGAATATACTCTGTCAGGTCCCAGAGATTTACCCACCTATATGTTTTCCAAGACATCCAGCACTTCCTTTTCTGAATGGATTTCAAAACATCAATATTTATTCCCAGGCACTATAACCTCCATTTCTTTCTTCACAATGAAAATTAATGCAAAATGTTCACTTTTTACCTCTCCCATCTCCTGATGTTCAAAATATAGATGACCTCATTGATCTTTGAGCCCTATATTCTCTCTCTTGTTGCTCTTTTGTTCTTTATGTATTTGTAAATAGCAGCCACCCCCAATTATAAAAATAATCTGCCTGCTCTGGACCAAAATTTGAAACTTACATTGACTGAAAAATAGTTCTTGGCTTGTGGATTATTCTATTTGCTGCCATGTAAGATTTAATACTAACTTGGATTTACAGATTTATGATGTTTAAACTACATATGACGACAATTTAGGTACTGCATTTAAAGACATAAAACAGTATCAATGCATTTCAAAGGACTTACATAATAGTTGTCATTAATTTGCACCATTGGTGCATTCACACAGGCACCCAGACACTCCACCTCTGTGACAGTGAAAAGCTTGTCAGGTGTTGTTTCCCCAATAGAGATACCTAAGGATGAAATGAACTTAACTGAAAACACTGATTCACCTCAAAGACCCATCAGAGTCACTTGGGATTCAATTGTTCAATAGCTTAAAAGGCTGGATCTTGCTTCTTTTGCTGCGTAGTTTCAGAAAAGCATATTTTAAAATAAAGTAATTTAATTATAAACAATGAACTTAATGTTTATTTGGGCATTTGTGCCACATTGCATTTAGAAAGCAGCAAAACAAACGAGTATACAGTATGATATGTAATGTCAAAGTTCATCAGCTGCCTTTAAAGAAAATTGCACAATTCATAAGATTAAAAACAAACCAAGAAATTATCTTTACTTAATCTTTGGATAAATTATGTTTAGTATCTATTGTAATTCAGGTTAACTTCTCTACCATTGAACCCATAATCCTTACATTTGCTTCTCAGTTTTATTTAATCAAACCTGTCAGTATGGAATGGTGGGAGAAGAAAATTTTCTAATTGTAGATTAAAGTAGCAATGATGACCATAAAATAGGGGTCTTTATGGGAAAAGAACAGAAATGTTAGTCACCGTCTGAGGGATTCTACTACAAATTACAGGAGAATGTATGTTACGATTTATAGCTTCAGGATGGTTAAACTAATTACCACTTGTGAACAAGAGTCTCGATTTGTGGTCAACAGTTCACATGAGATTCAATTCATTCATTCATTCGTACTCCTTAAATATTCATATATTCTGAGCTATCAACCACAAAGGTCTTCAATTTGATCCACAATAGCTCTGGTTTTGTTCTCAGCTGGGATAATAGTAGGGTCTGAATCAGGCAGCAAGGGGAGAATGAAAATAATTACTTGATCAGTAAAGTTAGGAAGACGTCTGCTATAAAACCAAGCAGCACATGTAACACTTCTTTAAGGAAATGGAGTTTGGTTACACAAAGTTTTAAACCCTTTGAGCAACATTGTAGATAGAAAAGCTACAAAAGACAGATGGGAACTTATATAGCTAATCAATATTAAATAAAGTTAATGAAGAGTTGGTAGAAGTGATTGGTTGATCTGCTGGGAAATTTATGAAAACGAAATAATATAGTTGTAATAAATTTAATGTCACTGTATTTCACCAAAGCCAAGGTTTTGGGGATCTAAAATTCTTGAACAGGGAAATGATTATTTTTACTGGCCTCTGAATACATAAAGAATATGAATTTAGAATTGATATAGAAAGTATAAAGGAGATGCTTATTTATTAATGGACTCCTACTTAGATGTAGTGAGAATCTATCTTCCCAAGTTTATGAAAAATAAATTTTAGATTAAACAAGTTACATAAGATAGCAGAAGAACTTCTCTAGCTTTAAGTTGTTTTTTTTCAGATTTTAAAATGTAGATATTGTTTCAGCTGGTTATAAAAATCACAGGCCACTATTTGACACCTGCTACTCCATCCTTCAGGATCCTTGCTCACCTGAGTACAAAACAAAATACAAATGGAACTAAGATGAGTGATGTCCAAAAACTGCTTGGGTTGTTCTGGAGAATGAGAAAATGTAACTGTTTTTACCAAGGAAGAATTTAGAAATGTGGCATTAAAAGTCCTTTTTTATTATAATATTTCCCTTTTGTGGTAGGTTTAATTTTAACCAGTGAACATCTTTCTCTTTTGATTTGTAATGACTTAGTTGAGCATTTCAATGCATTGCTGACGGAATGCTGCCTCGTATTGTGTGTCAACCTTAGGATATTTTATTAAACCAGAATCCCTGTTAACTAATGAGTTGAACCCAAGTAACATGGCAGCCTATAAACATGTTTTTCTCTTGACAAAAGATGCATCTTGCTACAAAGATGAGTAAACCAGAACAACTGGCCCTTATTCCAATTCCTGTTTGACGAACTGGATGCAAAATGGTTGCTGGTGGATCTGTCTACAAAACAAATCATAATAACATGTCAAATTTAATTGATTGTGAAGTTCTTTGGTATGTTCTACAGAGTATGAATGCAACCATTTTAACCAAGGAAAGAGTTAGAAACATGTGGCATTAGAAGTCCGTATCTGATCATGATATTTTCCTTTTAAGGATAGATCTCACTTATAAAGATTCAAAAACATTTCAGATACATTCAGAGTATCAATCACAAATCATTTCACTTCTGTAACTTTGAGTAAAACAAGATGTAGTTAATCAATACTGGAATTTTATTTGCCACATTAAATAAATATTTAATGAAATCAAATGCTAATCAATGAAAGAAACATGGAATCAAAGGAAATAGTTTTCAAGAAAGGCATTCTCTTGGTAATATATTCATAAGAATATAAAAATCTTCCCATTTCAGTAAAATGACTCTGGAGTAACCAGATTTTCTGCTTACCAAGCTTTTTTGTGATGCATTCTACAATACTGTCAGACTCTCTCAGCATACATGGTGTGGTCGTGCAGATCTGAATATGGTACTTTCCAATTGGCTTGCGGTTAAACATAGTGTAAAACGTTGCTACTTCGTATACCCTCATCGAAGGCATATTGAGAAGCTCGGCAACCTTTTAGAGAAAAGTAAATTTTACAAAGTGAAGCTAAAATTTTACATTCTAGAACAGACTCCAAAACAAATAGATTGTACCAATTAAATCAAGCATTTTCAAATAATTTGAATGCAATGTAGTATTCTGGAGGTAGTCAGTGCATTTTAGCATGTGCCATCACCTTTATACAGCACAATGAAGACCCTAAAAAGTGCTACATTTTAAGACTACAGAAATACATCATATCTTTGGTTGAAAAAGTCTTTATTCAACTAAAGATATTCATGTAGCATAAAAGCTAATCTCTTTTGTTTCAAGCAGTCAAATCAAACTGAATCTTCAAATAAAATATCACTTCTGAGGGGTACCAAATTAAGTCAGATTTATTAAAAAGGCCACAAATTTAAAGAACAATTTTTACCATCACATCAAATAGGCACTTCCAAACCCTCTGCATCAAAATGCTACATAAAAGACTTATCTTATGGGATTGCAAATTGTTTCCCATTAAAAATTAGGATCTTGCCTCAGATTCTTGGATTCAGAAGCTCCAGCTATTTCTAATACTTTGGAGATCCTATGCTATTCCTAAATTCAGGAGAAAGTGAGGACTGCAGATGCTGGAGATCAGAGCTGAAAAATGTGTTGCTGGAAAAGCGCAGCAGGTCAGGCAGCATCAAAGGAGCAGGAGAATCGACGTTTCGGGCATAAGCCCTTCTTCAGAATTCCTAGGTTCAGTCTTGTATTATTGGGTTGTAAGTGAACATTTTAGTAGATAATATAACCAAGAGTGATTCAACAGGGCTCCCTTTTTAAATGGGATTTTCACGTCTTTAATTCAAAAATCATCTAACTTTTGTACATTGGACCAAACTTGTATTTTGTAAAGGCAAGGCCAGATTTAAATCAATTAACTGATTTATTTCACAAAAAACTGTTATAGTTACAATAGTGGAGACCATTTGGTTTGTTGAACCTGTACCAGTTCTTCTGGCAGTAATTCAGTTGGTCTCACTACCCAATTTCTTTTGTTTCCCCCCCTCCATAGTTCTGGCAAACTATTTTACCTTCAGGTGCTTATCCAATTTTCTTTTGAAGGTCATGATTGAATTGTCTCAGCTAGCTTTTCAGATCATGTGTTCTAGATCATAACATTCACTGCTTAAAGCTTTTTATGTTGTATTTGGGAAGGCAATAGCCTAGTGGCATTATAAGTGGACTGTTAATACAGACACCCAAGTTCAAATCCCACCATGGTAGATGTTGGAATTTGAATTCAATAAATATCTAAATTTAAGACTGTAACAATGACCGAGAATTCATTGTAGATTGTCAGGAAAAACCCATCTGTTTCACTAATGTCCTTTAGGGAAGGAAAATGCATCCTGGTCTGGCCTACGTGTGATTCCAGACCCACAAATATGTGGTTGATTCTTAACTGCCCTCTGGACAATTAGAGATAAGCAATAAAAACGCTCGCCAAGACAGTGAGGCCCTCATCTCATGAATGAATAAACAAAGATTTGCCAATTGCCTTAAATCAATGACCTCTGGTTCTTGACTTTTTGTTGGGGATTTTCTCTGTTTGGACCATAATTCTGAATATCGTGATCAAATCTCTGTTTAACCTATTCTTCCGAGAACCTCAGCATCTCAAACTATCCTCCAAAATGAAATCTGTCATGTCTGGAACCATTCTCAGTTCTTTATTTTTATGCACACTATAAAACTTCCACAGCCTTCCCAAAATGCAGTGTTGAAAATTGGAAATGGTACTCGAGTTGTTGTATTTTGTGCTCTATACATCTAGTTATAAAACCCGGGATCCTCAACATTTTACAGCCACTTTCTAACTGCTCCACCACGTTCAATAATTTATATGCATATAGTGCAGATCTCTCTCCTTCCTACAACCAATTGCAGAATTGTGCCCTTTAGTGTATATTGCCTCTTTTCCTCTTAGAAAAATATATCCACTTCACACTAAGTTATTTGCTATATTAATACCAACTCCACCAGTTTGGCAATATTCTTATAGAGTCAGAGTCATATCTGAAGTTAATCACCATCTTCCTCATGGTCCTTTATGCTTCCATAAGTTTAGAACTTGTGCCTTGAATACAACTCTAGCTCAAAACCAAGAGAAGCAGTGGTTCCAGTTATAACCTTTGGCTCACTCAAACATTTATTCAATCACCATTGTACTTGTCTTTAAACAATTTAGTCGGCTTGGTGCATTAATTTGGTTCCTAGAATGAAGGATGTCTCCTAAGAGAAAGTTTATAATGTTGACAGGGCTTTTCTCGTCCTCAATGTAGTGACCATCTTCTACATGGTACAATATTTATGATATTGTTCCTCAGCATTTTGTGGGCATTGCATATTTGAGGATGGGGAGAGTGGGTGGTGATGATAAATGGGATTATGTGTGTACCATATCTGAATGGGCAAGCTGAATTAAATAGTTGGGTTCTTTCCTGTAATTTAATGACCGAAGCATCATACTAAATATTAGACTGGATCAGTATTCTATTTTGACTGCATAAATCTCATTTTACAGAATTCAATCCACACTTTTTGCACAAAACTGATAAGAAAACTGATTTTACATCAAGGGTAAGCTCTCAATCTGGAAGTGTGTGTGCCATTTTTACTATTGGTTCATGCTACAATTAAGTGTTTCTTATTTTAGTGACCGCTTTAATCCCCTGGGTCTCTGACAGTTAATATCAAACTTGTACCTCAAAATAACATGGATGCAGTCTAGCGAGCTGAAAAACAGAGCAAAATTGCATATAACTGGAACAGACCACCAACAAAAGCAAGCATGATTAGATTTGCAATACACAACAGATGGCTGACAACACAAAGCCTTATTTATACTGTACTGCTGAAATCAAGATTGATTTGATGGACTTGTAGAATTACTGAGAAACAATCTCTGTAGTAAGTCAACATTTTGAAGAAGCAATGTATTATCAAAGCAATATTGTGTAGTACTTTTTAAAGCAGGTAAACAGCCTGCATAATTGAAGAAAAATTATGAAAACAGATGCAAAAAAAACATAGCAGATGGTCAGAATTACAAAACTGAGTCATTCATATGGCAATGTGCTGGGTTTGGCTTCTTCTCAAGAATTTTGAAAACACCATATGATCAATTGTGGTGCAGCAAAGAATAACTTAAAGGCCTCACAATCAGTGGAAAGATTTTTTGGTGGGTACTTGGCTAAAGTCATTAAAATAGACAAACAAAACTTCCAATCCCATCTGTTCATATCAATATTATTCACCATTGTACATAACTGAAGCCAGCATTTTGTCTTGATGGCGAAAAAGATTATTTTTCAATTGTAAAGTGTGACACGTTTGTTTTCAATCCAGCAAATTGAGTATTTAACTTCTAGGACACCCAGACATAAAAATTTGATGACCATACAGAATATTTTCTAACTTAACT
The DNA here is from genome assembly GCF_047496795.1 of Chiloscyllium punctatum. Classification (NCBI taxonomy): domain Eukaryota; kingdom Metazoa; phylum Chordata; class Chondrichthyes; order Orectolobiformes; family Hemiscylliidae; genus Chiloscyllium; species Chiloscyllium punctatum. Next base: position 18,726,775 of record NC_092743.1, read on the forward strand.
TCCAGGTGTCAGTGACCCAGCCACGGCAATATATATTGACCATCCTTGAGGGTCTCAAGTGGTAGGCAATCCTTTGAATGTTACAGTCATAATGGTGCTTGCACAATGGGAAATTCTCAATGTTAAGATTTCAACTTAACAGTTAAAGAAGAATAATTTTAGAATCATAAAATCGTATTGTCTAGCAGACCCATAGAGACAGTATTGACAAAACCCACTCTAAATCTACAGTCGTCCCACTTTCCAACATCTGGTCTATAGCATTTAATGTTATATCACTTCAAGTACCTTTCCAAAGTACCTTATGAAGTGTCCCACCTCACCTACCTCCTGAACAGTGCATTCCAGAGTTCCACCATCTCCTCGTGGTTGGGGTGGGAGAGAGAGCGCAAGAGAAACTTCCTGTCTTTCACCTTAAAACTATGCCCTCATGTTTCTGACCCTTCAAGTGAGGAGAACATCTATATTCTGCCCACCTGTCTATGCCCCTGAATCTTATGTCAATCAGGTCCTCTGTCAGCCTTATCTATTCTAAAGAAAACAACACTAGGCTGTCTAACGTCTCTTCACAGCCAAATTGCTCCATCCCAGGCAACATCTGGTGAGTGTCCTCTACAACCCCTCCAGTGGAATCACATCCTTCCTATGATGTGGTAACCAGAACTGCGCACAGTATTCCAACTGTGGCCGACCAATGTTTTGTACAGCTGTAATATAACCTCACTGCTCTTATAATCTGTGCTGAGACTGATATAGGCATGTGTCCTGTATGACTTGTTAACTGGCCTACTAACCTGTCCAGCTGCCTTCAGGGAGCAGTGGACAAGTACTCCAGGATTAGTGTTTTGCTGAGTTTGTTTTGTGTCCATATATCCAAGCTAGAATAATCAGAAATGGGTTGCTGATTAGATTTTACATTACAGCTCCAATAAAAAAAATCGTCAGAATGTGAAAAGAAAGTGAGACCCGTACACAGATTAAGAAACTGTAACAAATGCAAAAGAGTCACCCTACATATTCCTTGCAAGGTTCCTACAGATTAAAATTAGCAAAAGTCTGTTTACAGATATGTACAAACATTTTTTAAAATGAAAACTGAATGGGGGTATACAGAGATATAAAACAGTTTGGATCATACTTGTTACCTTATTCATGGCAGAGATAGGTAGCCAACCATGTTGTCTCTGAGCCAGATCGAGCACTGGGATTACAGCAGCTGATTTATGACCTTCTGGATAACTGCAGAGAATAACATCGAGCCGCTGTAAAAATAAACAAAAATACATGTATTAAGTGTTTGTTTAGCTATGTACTGATTAATTTTAGTGATCAGATAGTTAGAACACTGCCTTATTGTTTGTCCTGTAGTATAACAATGGGTTTAATGTCACAATCTGCCACACTAACTTCTCAAAATACTGCTGCAATACTGCAGGGAGAGTGGAAGCATTTGCATTTCTTGACCCAAAAGCACTTCATAAGAAATGTAAAAAAAGTGAACATGGATAAAGGAAAATAAAACTTTTTAGCGAATGGAAGCACCAATTATATATCACACTGGTAGTACCTTTAGTATTATCACTTAAAATTTAATTGTATCAACTTAGCGCTATATTTTGTTATGCCCCAAGTACACCTTAAGTGCTTCAAAACAATTTATGACATTTGAGCTGTCAATATTTTTAAAATAACCTAGATATATGAAGACCAACACTCAAAAAACATGTGGCAGTCAAATCTGATTCAAAACATCCAGGAAATATCAATTCTGGGCGATCAGAGAAAGGTCACCCTGACCCACAAATCTGAGAAGCTGCTCCTACAATCACATTTTCTTATTCATTCATGGTATTTGGGTATACCTGGCTAGTTCAGCATTTATTGTCCATTGCTACATTCCCTCAAGGTGGTGGTCACCGATCTTCTTGAAATGCAACTGTCTGTTTGGTTTAGGTGGACTCACATTGCCATTAGGTAGGGAGTTCCAGTGACCGAGAAACACTAACTATGGAAATATATTTCTAGATCAGAACACTAAGTGGCGGTGTTCTCATCTGTCTGTTGATTTGTCCTTCTAGGTGGTCTAGGGTTAGGATTGTAATGTCAAATCATGCTCCTCAGCTAACAGCTAATTCCACCAATATACACTGTTTGACCAAAGATACCATGCAGCCAATAAGACCAGATCTTCCTTGCTACGTGCCAATAGGAATGTGGGGGCTACTCCCAATGCTACACTCTCCCAATACCCAGGATCACCCAGGAATCCAGGCCACAGGTGAGGCTTGCAGGAGGAAAATAGTAAAGTGGGGGAGGTTCAGCAATGGGCAGTTTTCAATATTAGGCATAGAGTTATTTGAACAATGTCACCAAAAGCTGACCCACTGCCTGCACAAGAATCCACAAGCAATGCCAGCAAGTTTGCATATTGATCTTTAAACACGGAGATGCCTTCACAGGCTACTGGATGAATAACAGTGGGTGATAATACATAGTTCTAACTGGGAATCAGTTGTCCCCTTAAAGGCCTCAATTTGAGACAGGGCAGGAGACATTCCACCTTTCACAAACCCAATCAGGACAGTGCCAGAATGGCGGAGGAGTCCTCATCTTTCCAATGGCTGGGAGAACACGACAGATGGAACAGCATTAATTAGCTGAACTGGCTAGATACTCCGCACTTGGCTTAGCATAACCTCTTCAGTGTAGGGTTCAATCCCCCCTTCCAGCTATTTTAATATTACCTAAAATTAGAAAATTCAATAGAATATTTGCAAATATTACTTGGTGATCCTTCCAAAAGGAAAGCTTAAGTTACAAATATCAATGTTCTTACCTTATAATTTTCGGGTGTGAAATCAAATGGTGTGTCTGGATTGTTGTCAGGAGTATCTCTATGCTTAAATGGGGAAAAAAAAAGAGATTTTATACACTGATAATGGAAAGCAGCTCACTTCTCTATACAACAATAATTCACACCTTTAAGTTGTTAAATGGCACTATAAAGGATCTTGAATGAAGAAAAAATAATCATAGGGCTATCAAGCCACCAATCAATGGGTGGTGAAAGCAAGTAAGACAAGGGGATGATTTTGAGAAGTCTTGATGGAGTGAAGAGGATCAATGGTGTGTATGAGTTTAAGAGATCATTCTCTAAAGCACCCAAAAGATTGCTGACTCTTTTGGAGAAGCAGGAAAGGTGATGCAAACGGAGGCCAATCATAAGAATATTGGTGTATGCATGAATGTATGAAGGACAGTGAAGTAATGAAGGGTGAAGCAATGGAAGAATGTTGATGTGATCAAAGACTTTAGAAATTATGCACCGTAACAGGAGGCACTGAATACAAATGAGAAAACATTGAGGCAGTTCTTTCTTTTGAAAAATATACTTAATAAAAATTACAAATGTATATTACGCAAGTTAAAATTTGATAAATAAAATGCAAACTTTGACCAATTCCTTCCAAGAGTGTGTAGCACTCTGTGGCATCCCACCACACCTACAATTACAGAATGTGTGTGTACCATTTACATTTCACATCATTCTCTGCGTACAGCAATTTACATAGTTTAAAGCGTTCCCATCCAATCGTCTGAAATCTATGACTTTTCCCGATTGACACTTTGCAGTAGGTGTCCCAGCTTTAGTCTTTCACTAAGTACATGGACCTTGATTGTGTCAGTCTACAACATTCGGCTCTGCATACTGGAAGACCAGCAAGTTTCAAGCAGATCACTGATCACAGATCACCAAGTTTGTGTTTTACAGTAGCGGCTGATGCATATCTGAGCTCTTGGGAACAGTCTGTCAAATAGATTCCTCCATAATAGGGGCACTCAAAATCTCAACAAAAAACACCATCTCATTCCAGATCTGCTTTTGAAAATCATATTCCAGAAGTATGCGTCTCTTGCTCAGACCATTGCACAGCAGTGTTAAGACCCCAAGTATCTGCGACAGATCTGACAAGAGAGGGCCTTTTTACCACCAATGAAGTTATATGTTGGTGTTCATTTGAAACTTCTGACAATGAAGCATTCTGTCAAGTAGATTTGCCAGTCCACTTAGACATCCAACAGATTGTACATCTGCTGTTCTTTGCAGGACTTTGAAATATTTTACATGTGGATTACTGCTTATTGGACTTATGGTCCAAGATTTCTTGGGCACAAAAAAAATACATGGACAGGTGGCATGGGATAGTCCAACTAATGGAAAATTTCATAACAATGTGCAAGAACCATCCAGAACAATATCAGGGTCAGGGAGGAGGCTCTTAGCATGTTGTGAGTTTCGTACTGCATACAAAGGGTCTACCCTCAGCCTTTGCACAATGATGGCCATAAAGATGAGAATGGCAATGGTTTCTTTTTTTTAATCTGTAAATTAGTATGTGGTTTCCCTGCACACCTGAATTGAATGTGGAAGTCACAGCATAGTTTTTTTTTGGTGGATTTCATCTCCTCTACATCTTTGTTCAAGAATACAATTTTGAAAATGTATTTCCATTTAACACGCTGATAAGTAATCATTTCAGACCATAAATCTGAAGACTAGTTAATTTGATAGTGATTACAATTCTAACTATTTCTTACACATTTTTGCCAAGTTGCATTCTTAGAATTAAAATCCTTACTGTGGGGAAACAGGCCTCTCAGCTCAACAAGTCCACACCAACCCTCTGAAGAGCATCCCACCCTGACCCATTCCCCTATATTTACCCCTGACCCATGCTCCTAACCTACACATCCCTGAACACTATGGGCAATTTAGCACAGCCAATTCACCTAACCTGCACGTTTTTAGACTGTGGGAGGAAACCAGAGCACCCGGTGGAACCCACACAGACACGGGGCAAATGTGCAAACTCCATACAGACAGTCGCCAGAGGCTGGAATCAAACCCTGGTCCTTGGTGCTGTGAGGCATAAGTGCTAACCAGTGAGCCATCATCCTGTCCCATTCTTGGCTCAGAAAATATCAGAATATGTTCACAGATTGTTCTATTCTAGACAATGATTCACAGGCGCCTTAAAAGGGTTTGAAAAATATTTTCTGTGTCACAGAAATAATTTTTACAATTTTATTTACACAAAATTCTATGCCATGTAACAATTCTACGGGTCACCAGCTAAAATATTTCCGTTATCATAGATTGGTATATTCAGAAGTCATAGCAAAGCGTAGTGAAAACCCTTTTACTGTGATACATAACAAATAGTTAAAATGTCTCCCAAGTGACTTCAGTTTAAGTATCATGCATTTGCTGAATCTACATTTTAATCAAGACTATTTGTCATAAATGAGAGAGCAGGAAACAATAATCATATTCTACATCTGATAATTTCTGCCCTGTGGTTCAATTTACAGGATTAGCAGTGCTGTATTTAACAAACAATTTCTCAAAACAATGCCAAGCATAAGGTGAAATCAGTAATCTCAATGACAGGTTAATTCTCCTCTCAAATTCACCTAATTAGTGGTGTCCCCCTTTCTATAAAGAGAGGCTAGCAGTGAACATACTTTGTATTTACCACTGCCTGTTTTTTGCAATTCCATAAGAGAAACAAATATATTTATTGCCTACCCCTAGTTACTTTGCAGAAGGTGGTGGTCAACTGCCTTTTTAAACTGCTACAATCTATTTGGAGGATATAAGAGTTTATGCATTGATCTCAAAACTGTGATTCTGATAGCACAAAGTTTTGCCATTTATAGAAACGTGGACTAGTTGAGGAATTACACTGCTTCTATTTACTACTTTAAAAGCAGTACTATTTGCAACCAACATTCTAGTAATGTACTCCAAAATCTGCTGCAGCACACCAACACAACAATGACGGAACATTATATATTCCCACTTTAGTGTCAACTATACTTGTGGTCACAGTCTAACAATACACAGTAGACCATTTAGGACTGAAGAGCACACATTTCTTCACCCAGACGGTACAGAGTCTGTGGAATTTTCTGCCACAGAGAGAGGTGGAGGCCCAAACATTGAATTTTTCTGTAAGGAGACAGATATAGTTCTTGGGCCTAAAGGGATCAAATAGTATGTGGCAAAACAAGAACAAGGTACTGAGTACTGAGTGGAAGATCAGCCATGATTAGATTGAAGGGCTGAATAGCCTACTTATGTTCCTATTTTCTGTGTTTCTATGATTTCAATATCTCTGATATGGGAAATAGTACTATTCATGTGGAATGAACATACTCTAACTGCTATTTCAAGAACCTTTTAAGTCAAAGAGACTTTCAACATATCAACCCTCATCTCAGGACTAAAACCATGACACTATCGGTGAAAACAGAGTCCTAACCACTGCAGCATCAAGTTAAAGCAAAAAGAAATAAACAAAATGAATTAACCCATCAGATTTTAAAAAAAAATGTCCTTTGCATTGTGCAGGAACTGCTTACCACAAATGAGGCTGCACCACTTCCTCCTGCACATTGAGCTGTCCTTTGTATATGACGAATCTGTCTCACCTAGAATGCAAGCATTAAAATGTCAACATTCTTGAGCCATTATCAGACACAGAAATACTGTGCTATTGTGGTCAGTGTTAAATGTAAAGTCCTTTCAGATCATTTCTATAAGAACTGATGGAGAACCACATGGTCTAACCTCAGCAGTCACTTATCCACATGATTATAACAATTAGTAAAAAACACGATGGTGAATTTTTAAAAAATTTGTATTGCAATGCAAATGCACAGGTAAGCGTTACAAATATATGCAAGTACTCAAAAGAAATTACACAGCTCAGTTCACATTCATGGAGGGGAACAGGAATTCTGTAACTGCACCTGGAACTTGTTAACAGTATTGAAGAAGTACTTTTAAGCACATAAAGGCCAACATTTTGAAAGATGGTAACCCAACTGGATTACAGTCAGGTTCTCAAATTTCTTATGCAAATAGTAAGAATATATGATAAAACAATAAATATATGCTTGTGAATAAAATACATTAAAAACAGGAAGCAGAGCCAGCAACAAAAAAAATCAGTGAATTCTTGTTCTGTACATCATTACGTGGCAAATGGCACAACTCATATTCTCAATCCTCCACTGGTTTTTCGTTGTGACTTTCAAAGCAACACCAGTGAAGGCATGGGAGCAGTTCGTTCATCTTCAAAATACAAAATGAAGTCTAAAGAAATGGAAATTTAGTAGAGTGTAAATGTAAGGGGAGAGGGAGGGGGCAGTGAAAGTGACAGTATTTTGGTGTTGTAGGTACAACTAGGTCTACAAACATTTTTAAAGTTGATGAAAAATAAAAACTAAACCATCTTTCAAGAAGCTGGCATGGGGGAGAGGAAGACAAAAACAGAATGGGAGAGGGGGGGTTTAAGGCTGTCTCTATGTAAAATACTTCAATTTAATGCCTTCAGCCATAACCAACAGCTGTTCATGCCGAGCTTGTGACAGCTGGTTCCTGAAATGGAATTTCAAAAAGTGCATCTTTGAGTATCCTCTCATAGTAAATTATGGTGACATTAACATCAGATCAAAGGTTTTGTGCCACTCAAATCCAATTTAATGGGGGATATTTCTTATATTTTTAAACATGCATTATACAGTTAGGAGGATTAAAATGCTTCCAAACTGCTAAATAGACAACTTCAGTTTCAAAGACCTAATTTTTAACAAAAGTCAGAAACCGAACTTCAACGAGTGAGCAAGATAGTGTTAACATTGGCAACACCACTGAAATTCACTTCATGTGAATGACTAAAGTTTTTATAAAATCCCATGGCAGATACTTCTCCAGAACCGTTTTGGGAAATTAGTTCCTGTTACCCTTTGAGTGGAAAAAAAATTTCAACACCCCACTAATCTTTATTTTACTTTAAATCTATTTCCCCTGATCATCAAGCTTCCTAACAGTACCATTTTATTCTTCCAGGAATGTGAGCATCACTGGTTAAGCTAGCATATATTACTCATCCCCAAATGCCCTTGAAAAGGCAGTGATGAATTATAGCCGTGAACTGATGAAAGTTCACGTGACATAGGTGCACTCACTGTGCTGTTAGAAAGGGAGTCCCAGGATTTTTATCCAGCAGTGAAGAAACTGCACTATAGATCTAGTGGCTAACTGGCTTAGAGGGGATCTTGGAGGTACTGGTATTCCCTTACCTACTGGCCCTCAATTTTATAAATCTCAATGAAATCTCCCCTTCGTCCAAAGAAAGCAACACGAGACCAGCCAATCTTGCCTTAAATCTCTTCATTCCTGGTGTCAACCATATATAACATAGAACATTACAGCGCAGTACGGGCCCTTCAGCCCTCAATGTTGTGCAACTTGTGGAACCAATCTAAAGACTATCTATCCTACACTATTCTTTTTTCATCCATATATTTATCCAATGACCATTTAAATGCCCTTAAAGTTGACGAATCTATGACTGTTGCAGGTAGTGCATTCCACGCCTCTATTTCTCTGAGTAATGAGACTACCTCTGACATCCATCACCCCTCAATTTAAAGCTATGTCCCCTTCTGCTAGTCATCACCATCTGAGGCAAAAGGCTCTCACTGGCCACCCTATCTAACCCTCTAATTAGCAACATCCTGGTAAATCTCCTCTGGACCCTTTCCAAAGCCTCCACATCCTTCCTATAATGCGGTGACCAGAACTGTAGACAATACTCCAACTGCGGCTGCACCAGAGGTTTGTACAGCTGCAGCATGATCTCGTGGCTCCGGAACTCAATCCCTCTACCAACAAAACTAACACACTGTATATGCCTTCTTAAAAACCCTATCGATCTGGGTGGCAACTTTCAGGAATCTACGTACACTGACATCTCTGCTCATCTACACTACCAACAATCTTACAATTAGTCCAGTACTCTTTATTCCTGTTGCTCCTTCCAAAGTGAATCACCTCACACTTTTCCACATTAAACTCAATTTGCCACCTCTCAGACCAGCTCTGCAGTTTATCTATGTGCCTCTGTAATCTGCAATATCCTTCAGCACTATCCACAACTCCACTGACCTTAGTAAAATCTGCAAATTTACTAACCCATCCTTCTAGTGTAGATGTTAGTAAAAATGATAAAGTGGCCCCAAAACAAGATCCTTACGGGACACCACTAGTAACTGGACTCCAGGATGAACATTTCCCATCAACCATCACCCTCTGTCTTCTTTCAGCTAGTCAATTTCTGATCAAAACCGCTAAATCACCCTCAATCCCATTCCTCCACATTTTGTGCGATAGCCGACCGTGGGGAACTTTAATAAACGCCTTACTGAAATCCATATACACCACATCAACTGCTTTACCCTCCTCCACCTATTTGGTCACCATCTCAAAGAATTCAAGGTTTCTGAGGCATGCTCTATCCTTCACAAAATTGTGCTGACCATCCCTAATCAACTTATTCCTCTCTAGATGATTATAAATCCTATCTCTTATAACCCTTTCCAACACTTTACCCACCACCGAAGGAAGGTTCACTGGTCTATAATTGCCAGGGTTGTCTCTACTCCCCTTCTTGAGCAAGGGAACAACATTTGCTATCCTTCTGGCACTATTCCTGTAGACAACGACGACATAAACATCAAAGCCAAAGGCTCTGCAATCTTCTGCCTAGCTTCCCAGAGCATCCTAGGATAAACCCCATCTGGCCCAGGGGACTTACCTATTTTCACACTTTCCAGAATTGCTAACACCTCCTCGTGAACCTCAATCCAGTCTAGTCTAGTAGCCTATATTCTCCTCGACAACATCGCCTTTTTCCAGTGTGAGTACTGATGAAAATTATTCATTTAGTGCTTCCCCTGTCTCCCACTCCTATCCTTGATTGGCCCTAATCTTTCTCTAGTCAGTCATTCTTTTATTCCTGATATACATATAGAAAGCTTTCAGGTTTTCCTTGTTCCTATCTGCCAATAATTTCTCTTGTCCCTTCCTGGCTCTTAGCTCTCTCTTTAGGTCTTTTCTGGCTAACTTGTAACACTCAAGCACCCTAACTGAGCCTTCACATCTCATTCTAATAAGCCTTCTTCTTCCTCTTGACAAGAGATTCAATTTCTTTAGTAAACGACTGCTCCCTCGCTCAAACATTTCTTCCCTGCCTGACAGGTATGTATTTATCAAGGACACATAGTAGTTATTCCTTGAATAAGCTCCACATTTCAGTTGTGCCCATCCCCTGCAGTTTCCTTCCCCATCCTATGCATCCTAAATCTTGCCTAATCGCCAGCAATAACCCTTGCCCTGCTTTATATACCTATCTCTTTCCATCGCTAAAATAAACATAACCAAATTGTGGTCACTATCACCAGAATGGTCACCTACCTCCAAATCTAACACTTGGCCAGGTTCATTAACCAGTACCAAATCTATTGTTGCCTTGCCTACACACTGTCAGGAAACCCTCCTGCACACAATGGACAAAAACCGACCCATCTAAAATACTTGAACTATAGTATTTCCAGTCAATATTTGGAGAGTTAAAGATCCCCCCCCCCCCGCCATAACAACTATCCTGTTACTCTCGCTCCTATCCAGAATTTGTTTTGCTATCCTTTCCTCTACACCTCTGGAACTATTTGGAGGCCTATAGAAAACTCCCAACAGAGAGACCTCTTCTTTCCTGTTTCTACCTCAGTCCATACTACCTCAGTAGACGAGTCCTCAAAATGTTCTTTCTGCCACCTTAATACTGTACTTGACTAATAATGCCACACCTCCCCCTCTTTTACCAATTTCTCAGTTCTTATTGAAACATCTAAATTCCGGAACCTGCAACAACTATTCTTGTCCCTGTTCTATCCATATCTCCAAAATGGCCACAACATCAAAGTCTCAGGTACAACCCATGCTGCACCTATCTTATTCCAGTTGCTCCTGGCATTGAAGTAGACACACTTCAAATCACCTTCCTCTTGCGACCTTAAAACCTCATTTCTGACCTCACTACTCCTGGACACTGGAACTACAATTTAGGTTCCCATCCCTCTGCTGAATTAGTTGAAACCCTCCCAAAGAGCATTAGCAAACTGCTCTGCCCCCCCACCTCCCCCAAGGATATTGGTACCACTCTGGTTCAGGTGTAGATCATCCTGTTTGTAGAAGTACCACCTACCGTAGAATGAGCCACAATTCTCCAGGTATCCAAAACCCTCCCTCCTGCACCATCCCTGTAGCCACATGTTCAACTCCTCTCTCTCCCTATTCCTCGCCTCGCTAGCACATGACAAGGGCAATAAACCAAATATAACAACTATTTGTTCTAGTAATAAGCTTCCACCTTGCTCCCTGAATTTCTGTCTTAAATCCCCATCCCTTTTCATTTACTCAGCAGTCCAGTGTCCACTCCTAATCACCTATTCACAAGCTAAGTTTTTAAATCATTGACTCACCTTTCCATCAGCCCCTTGGTCGACGATATATAAATATCCCCAATATCTTCTTAATTCAATCACTGTTCAAAAATAACTCAAGTAGGCCCACTTGACCCGAGAATGAAATCAATAAATGATCTTTTAGATTAGGCAAGTATTATTACATAAACTGTCCCAGAAGTGTAGCACTGCAATTTCCATTTTCCAGTCTTGCCTATTCCTCTGCCTCCAATTTCACTTCAAGCTAGGAAAACCCCACTAGCATCCCTGAATTGAGCCCATTATGATATTGAGACTTTATAAAGCTCTGGTTAGGCCCCATTTGGAGTATTGTGTTCAGTTTTGGGCCCCACACCACAGGAAGGACATACTGGCACTGGAGCGTGTCCAGTGGAGATTCACATGAATGATCCCTGGAATGGTAGGTCTAACATACAAGGAACAGCTGAGGATCCTGGGATTGTATTCATTGGAGTTTAGAAGGTTAAGGGGAGATCTAGTAGAAACTTACAAGATAATACATGGCTTGGAAAGGGTGGACGTTAAGAAATTGTTTCCATTAGGCGAGGAGACTAGGACCCGTGGGCACAGCCTTAGAATTAGAGGGGGTCAATTCAGAACAGAAATGCGGAGACATTTCTTCAGCCAGAGAGTGGTGGGTCTGTGGAATTCATTGCCGTGGAGTGCAGTGGAGGCCGGGACGCTAAATGTCTTCAAGGCAGAAATTGATAAATTCTTGATGTCACAAGGAATTAAGGGCTACGGGGAGAATGCGGGTAAGTGGAGTTGAAATGCCCATCAGCCATGATTAAAGGGCGGAATAGACTCGTCGGGCCGAATGGCCTTACTTCCACTCCTATGTCTTATGGTCTTATCATTTGCAGTTTTAACTGATCAGTTCACCCATCAGCTGAGCTACTGGGGACCTTTATTCATTAAAACAAAGAATCCAGTCAGATAAAATCAAAAAACTACCTTTATCATCAGCTAGTTAAATTTATTGTTCACCCAAGTGCATTCAAAATGATTTATCAGCAAGTTTGTACTGTTGCTTAACTGTCTATGATAGCTCCAAGGTCAATTATAGAATGAGTTGGTGCTCCTACCACTGCATGCAGTGCACAACAGCAAAGTGATTTATCTAGTGACATAATCTCAAACTAAGTACAAATGCAACCACTGAAAGCAAAGGTACCCAAAAGACTGATGTAGTAAAAGCTGCTGTAGTGTTATCGCCCTCTATGGACCTTTCCAGGTAATTCCCGTGTAGTAATTCCATTACTAGCTTCTGTTTTCAATTGTTATAAACTCAACATGTTTGCAATGCACGTTCAACATATAAAGCAGTTTAGATGTTGTTTTTGTTGCTATAGAAATGATTACACAATTAAAAATAGATAAACCCAATGTCAGAAAAATACTGATGAAGCAGATATAGATGTAAAATTAACCTTTATTTACAGACCATTACTGACAGTCAACCATCACAATCTAAGAGAGATCTCTTTTCTACTTAGAACAATTTTTTGTTCAAATAACATTCAATGCTCAGTCCAGGAGGTCATCAAATCCATTTTGTCAATGACAGGTCTTAATGTGCTGGTCAAATAGTCTCACGTGTCCCATAACTCTGAATTTTTTTTCCTAATTTTCTAATCAACCTGTTCAGAGATGTTATTAAACACCTCTGGAAAAGACGGGACTTGAACCTACACCTTATGGTTCAAAGATAGGGATACTACCAGTGATCCACAAAAGCCCTCCCATAGTCCTGCAATATCTTTTAATTATTTATTAAACGCCCTCTCAAAAATCATAACTAAATCTTCATCCACCATAGTGCAATCAGATTGTAACTCGCCCCTTTTGTTTCTATCCCTGATTCTTCTGCCCATTGTCTTACTTCTGCCACTGAAAATAGTTCCTCATTTACTGGATCAAAAATTATTCTGAAAGCCTGCACCAAAGTCTCCCCACAAAATCCTCTAACATCCTAGCCCATCAAGTCTTTCCACAAAATGCTTTCATAGAATGATTTCAGCATTGGAAGCCTTTTTGCCTATTTATGAGTGCTGCCTAAGAACTACTCAGCTAGTACCACTTCCCTGCCTTTACCCTACACAGAGCCGCAAATATTTCCTCTTTAGATAATTGACCAATTTCCTTTTGTGGAGAAAGTGAGGACTGCAGATGCTGGAGATCAGAGCTGAAAATGTGTTGCTGGAAAAGCGCAGCAGGTCAGGCAGCATCCAAGGAGCAGGAGAATCAACGTTTCGGGCATGAAACCTGAAGAACGGTTCATGCCCGAAACGTCGATTCTCCTGCTCCTTGGATGCTGCCTGACCTGCTGCGCTTTTCCAGCAACACATTTTCAGCTCCAATTTCCTTTTGTAACTCATACCTGAACCTGCCTCCACAATGCTGTCCGACATGGCATTCCAGATCCTAACCACTTGATGTGTAGAAGATTTTCAATAAAGGTAATTTCTCCCCAACTATTCTGCTCAGCCATGTGATTTTGAACCTATCAAATCTCCTCACAACCTTCTCTACTCCAAGGTGAACAGCATTCATTTCTTCTATGCCAGTTTTACTGAACTTTCATAGCCCCAGAGCCATTCCTTTTTATTTTATTTATATGTAGCATTAACCTTCATATCGTTTCTGCACAAGCGGTTAGGATCTGGTATGCACTGCCTGAAGGAGATTTAGTAATAACTTACAATAGAGAATTGGATACAATTCTCCAGTTCAGGCTAAACAACGTTTGTTACAAAGTTTCATCATAATATGTTTAGTTTTGTACTCTATGCCTATTTTATTAAAACTCAATATGCTTTATTAACCACTTTTGCAACCTACCCTGTCACCTTCAATTTGTCAAGAATGAGGACTGCAGATCAGAGTCGAAAGTATGGTACTGAAAAAAGCACAGGTCTGGTAGCATTCCAGGAGCAGGAGAATCAATGTTTCTGGCATAAGCACTTCATCAGGAACCAGGCTCATTCCTGATGAAGGGCTTATGACTGAAACATTGATTCTCCTGCTCCATGGTTGCTGCCTGGCCTGACCTGCTGTGCTTTTCCAGCACCACGTTCTCGACCACCTTCAACTTGTGCCAGGTCCTTCTGCCCCCCTTTAAAACTGTGCCCTTCCTCATTCTACATACGAAAATGTAGCATTTCACTGCATTTCGTAACATGTCCAAAACTTCACAGCTGTGCCTTCTTGAAGTCTATCAGTACCATCCTTGTAGTTAATAATACAACTAGGTTTTGTGTCATTAGCAGGTTTTGAAATTGTCCCTTGAGTACATATGTTTATTTGTCTAACTCCAACCCCTGAGAATCCCACTAAATATTTTCTTCCAGTCTAAAAAAATCCTTGTACCACTACACTCCATTCCTGTCAGTCAGCCAACTTTGTATCCCTGCTGGCACTGTCCCTTTCAGTCTGTGAGCTTCACTTTTACAGACAAACCTATTACGTGGCACTTTAAAAAATGCCTTTTGGAACTCAATGTATATTGCATCACTCTAAATGGCCCTCTGTTACCTCTGAAAACTCGAAAAAAAATTAAACAGGGTTTGCCCTTAAATTTGTGTTGGGTTTCCTTAATTAGTGCTGAAAATGTGTTGCTGGAAAAGCGCAGCAGGTCAGGCAGCATCCAAGGAGCAGGAGATTTCCTTAATTAGTCCACATTTATAAAAGTGACTGTTCATTTTGTTTTGAATTGTAGTTTTCAATGTACTTCCAATCACTGGAGTTAAAGTCTAGTAGTCAGGTTCCATTTTACACTTTTCTAAACCAGGATGAAAGGTTAGTAAAACCCTAGTGCTACGGCACTATTTCCGTGCTTCAGAACAATTGGAAGAGTCTGACCATTGCATTTTCAATTTCAATTACTTCTTTCAGTATTCAGTGCTCATCTGGTTCTGCTGACTTATTAATTTTAAATACAGCTAGTCAATTTAACACATCCTCTTTCACAACTTTTTGCCCACCCAATGCTTCAACCATAAAATCATAAGAGGTATGAATGGAAGTAAACCATTCAGTGATGGCAGATATGAATCCTCAATTCGATTTTCTTGTATTTTCCCCCATAAGCCATGATTCCCTGACTGATTACCTACTCAGCTTCTCATAAAATGCCTATATACACACACACAATCAACACAATCAACCTTTTCTGGACCGTCTCAAATACCAGTGTATCGTTTCTTAGATAAAGGGACGAGAACTGTTCACAGTAGTACCATGCATAGTTTTAGCACAGAGACCTCCCTATTTTTATACTCTGTTCCCTTTGAAATAAAGGTCATCAGCCCACATGTCTTCCTTGCAACTGGGTGAATGGCTAGCTTGCGATTCATGTAGGAGGGCACCCAACCTTTCTGCAGTCTCTCCCTATTTAAAAAAAAATCAGCTTTTCTATTCTTCCTGGTAAAGTGCACAACCACCCATTTTCCCACATTATATTCCATCTGATGAGTTTTTTTGTTTATATCCCTCTGTAGACTATCATCCTCACCACTTGCCTTCCCACTTATTTTTGTGTAATCTGCAAACCTAGCGATATTACATTTATGTCTCTCATCAAAGTCATTAATATATACTGGAAATAAATGTGGTCCTAGTACTGACCCCTGCAATACTCCACAAGTTGACATTCTGAAAATGCCCCACCTTATCCCAATTCTGAGTCTATCAATTAGACAATCCTTTAATATAGCATTCCCCAACACCACGAGCTTGGTCTTTGTAAATACGCTTATGGGTAGCTTTCTGGAAATCAAAATATATTGCAGCTGCTCGTTCCCAATTATCTATCTTGCTTATTACCCACTCTACAAATTATAATTAAGTTGTCAGGCATGATTTTTCCCTCATGAAGCCGACTCTGCCCCCATTCCTTTGTTATTACCCTTATTTCAGTTTAGTCTTGGCGAGTTACTGCAGTGCATCTGGATGTAACACATTACTTCCACTGCATGGTGAAGGTGAAGGGAGTGAGTATTCAAGGTGATGGACTGGGTGTCAATCAATGCTTTCTCCTGGATGGTGTCGAGCCTCTGGAGTGTTGTAGCTGAACATATCCATGTAAGTGAGGAATGGTCCATCACACTCCTGCCTTGTGCCTTACAGCTTTGAGAAGACAATAGGTGAGTTACTTGCTACAGAATTTCTAGCATCCTTTCACTTGTAGCCACAGTATTGATATTGCTAATCCATTTCTGGTCAATGGTATCCCCAAGGATGTTGACATTAGGGGATTCAATGATGATGATTATGTCATTCACTATCATGAAGTGATTGGAGTTGTGCAAGGACTAGCATTTGTCATGCAAATATACTTGCCACTTATCAGCACAAGTCTGAATGTTCTCCAGGTCTGTCTGCATATAAAGAGACTTCTTCATTGTTGCAGTCAATGATCAACAAACATCCCCACCACCGATTTAGTGTTCAAGCGCACATCAATGAAGCAGCTGTTGATCAATGAACTCAAGGATAGAGGCTCTTGTGGCACAGTGGTAGTGCCCTGCCTCTGAGCTTGGAGATGCTGTCTTAAGTTGCACCTGCTCCAGGCGTCCATAATCACATCTCTGAAAAGGGTTTGTTTGGGAAAGAAAGGAAGAAAGAGGATGTTGTGTTGCAGTGGTAATGTCCCTGACTCTGACTTGGAAAGCCTAGGCTCAAGTTCCACTCCAGAGGAGCCATAATACATCTAAACAGTTATTTAAATTATCTACCTAAGGAACTACTGTGGTTATGTCCTTAGATTGAGATTATAGATCTCCAAGCATCACCATGACCTTCCTGTGCTAAATATGAGTCTAACAAGCAAAGATTTCCACCTTCTGTACAATTAAGTGCTGCCTTGATGTCAATAGCTGTTACTTGCATCTTGTCCTAGAATTCATATCTGTTGTTCATGATATCTGATCAAGGTCTCAACTTAATTTTCTAGTCTTGACCGCTGTAATCCTTGACTCCTTAGCTGATTAGCAATCTGTCCAACTCAGATTTAAATGAGCTTCACTGTCTCTAGGATAGAGAACTTCAAAAGACTAATAACTAGGAGCATAAATTCCTCCTTATCTCCATCTTAAAAGGGACGTCCCCTTATTCTGAAACGGTGCGTGCCTCATTGTAGAATTGCACACAGGGGCAAAATATCTCCGCAACATCTACCCTAGCAGGTACCCTTAGAAACTTTTAATTGTTCTAAACTCCAAGCAGTATTAGCTCAACCTTTATAAATAATCCCTTCACTTAAGGAATAGCTTAGTGAATTTTCCCTGAAAACCCTTCAGTGCAAGTGTTTTGTTCTTTAAGTAGAGAGGGCAAGACACATTACTGTAGGTATGGTTCATCAGAGCCCTATATAGTTATAACAAGATCTTGAAAAGGGCAGATTTTTTTGATTTCTTAACACACCTTACGTGATATCTAATTCCATGACTTCCTTCCTAAAGTAGAGTGCTCAGAAATGTCCCAATATTCTTGCTGGGACCTGAGCTATGTTTCATAAGTATTGAGTATAACTTTTGTGGTATATACCTCTACATAAAAAAGCTCTGGCATTCATTGCATGTCCCTTGATGTCCTTAAGTAAGCTGCACTCTTGAAGTACTGCAGTCCACCTGCTATGGGTTGACCCACATACCCTTAGGGAGGGAATTCCAGGATGTTGATTTAGCAACAGTGAAGGAACAGCAGAATATTCTCCAAGTCAAGATGGTAAGTGTCTTGGAGGAGAACTTGAAGGTAGTGGTGTTCCCATGTAGGGGTGGCCTTATCAAGGTTTTTAAAATCATGAGGGGTGGAGATAAAGGTGAACGGCAGATTATTTTTCCCCCTATGGCAGGGATTTTCAGACCGGGGCATATTTTAAAGGTGACAGGAGAAAGATTTAAAAGGATACAAGGGGAAACTTTTGTTTTTAAAAACAGAGTGGTTCATGTGTGGAAAGAACTTCTAGAGGAAGTCGTAGATGCAGGTACAGTTGCAATGTTTAAAAGCCATTTGGATAAGTATGTAAATAAGAAAGATTTGGAGAGAATATGGGCCAAGGACTAGTTTAGTTTGGGATTATGGTCAGCATGGGCTGTTTGGACCGAAGAGTATATTTCTATGATATGACTCCATGACTATCTGTTGCCCTTGTCCTTTTGATAGAAGTGGTTGTGGGTTTGGAAGGTGCTATCTGAGGATCTTTGGTGAATTTCTGCAGTCACCTTATAGATAGTATACAATACTGTTAAGCGTCAGTGGATCATTGAAACATATGGATTCTTAAGAGCTTGACAGGCTAAATGCTGAAAGGTTTTCTCTCACAGAACAGGCTAGGGCCTGAGGACGTGTTCTCATAATAAAGGGGTGCCAGTTTAAGATTGAGATGTGGAACAATTTCTTCTGAGGATTGACAGTCTTTGTAATTCCTTTCAACAGAGAGCTATGAGGCACAGACTTTTGTGTATATTTAATTTAAATCAGAGGTAGATAAATTATTGATCGGTAGGTAGTCGAAGGTAAAAGGCAGGAAAGTGGACGTGAGGAATGTTGAATCAACCCTGATCCAATCAAATGGCGGAGCAGGTTCGAGGGGGCGAATGGACTCCTTTTATTCTCATGATCAAAGATAGATACTAAATCAAAAGGAGAAGGGGAATCCGGTAATGAACAAGGCAATTCAAAGCAAGTGAGCACTAATACACCACTCGTATTCATCAGAAATTCTTAAAAATTACCATCAAGTGGAAAACACTTTGGAATAGAAAGGAGGTCAGTCCCTGGGGTTGCTGAATAATTCACCTTTTATAACCGATATTGTCAACTAAAACACAATCAGCTGGAAACAGGGCAAAACGTAAAACGAAAGCTGACGCCGCGAAGAGCGGCGAAGGTCAGTGGATGGTTAATGAAAGGGTGAAGGAGGTTGCAAGAGTTCTGGGTGAAGCTAAACAGCTTCTCCCTGAAGGTCGAACCGCCGCCATGTTAACTCAGCCAGGCCCTGGTCAAACCTGCAGGGCAGCATCAACAACATCATTCTCTTTCAGACCGGTTACAGCCCTAAGTGCAAACAACACACACGCTCTCGCTCTGTTCGAAATAACGGGCGATGACTGAACAAGCGGCGTCGGTCCTTACCGAGTGTGAGACGGCGGAACGGAACAGGCCTGACAGTAACATGGCGACGCAGCTCCCTGTTAGCAGCGGCATCGATACAATCAGTGAGCCACTGCACAGCCTGGCAGACAGCACCTTCAATCAAACTCAGAACTAGACCTCCACCTGTGGGCAATGTTGACAGTCACCCTCAGCTGTAATGAAGCTTTATAGAAACTGACAGTTCACCTCTAACTGCTGTATCTGGGTTTCTATGTAACGACCATAACACATCGGAGTAGAATTAGGCCATTCAGCCCATTGATTCAATCCAGTTTTGATTATGACTGATATGTTTCTCAACACTCTTCTGCCTTTGTCCCCCGTAACCCTTGATCTCCTTAATAATCAAGAACATATCTATCTCTGTGTCAAGTATACTCAATAATTTGGCTTCCACAGACTTCTGCGATAATAAGTTCCACAAATTCACTATCCTCTGGCTGAAGAAATTCCTCCTCATCTCACTTCTAAAGGCTGTGCCCTTAGGTTCTAGTCTTTCTGAGTAATGGAAACATCTTCACAATGTCCACTTTATCCAAGGTTCTACTCTGTAAGTTTCAGTCAGATTCCCGCACCCCCATTCTTCAAAACTCCATTGAGTACAGTCTCAGACTTCTGAATCGCTCCTCATATGAAAAGCCCTCATCCCCAGTATTATTGTTGTAAACCTACTCTGGGCTCCTTCCAACACCAGCACACCCTTCCTTAGATATGGAGCCCACTGGTTTCCACGAATGAAGGTTTTGATTGAATGGTGAAGCAGACTCAATGGGCTAAAAGGTTTAATTCTGCTGCTATATTTTATAGTCTATGTCTAGCCTATCTGTTAAACTGATTTTCTATTACTGATGTCTATAGCTAGCCCATGCACTTATGTTTAACCTGTTATTTCTGATATGTTAACTTACCCAGCAAGATACTTAATATATTATAATAAACTCTATATGGTAGACTTATATATACAGCAATAACTTATGTACCCAGCCGAAAGTACAGGTATCATGAAAGCATGCATTTTATAAATTGTATACTTATATTGCATTATTTATTGATATACATAAAAGACACTATCACGATTATCACCTTCAAGACAGGAATGATGAGAATGTGAAATTTGCATTGTGGTTGAGTTGAATTGAATAAATCCATGTGAGGAGAAGCTAGGTAGTTACAAAGGATGGAAAGAACCTCGGGATTCTAATGATAGATTTGAAATCCACATGCAACAAGACCTGGACAATATGCAGATTTAGGCTGGTAAGTAACATGTTTGTCACACAAATGTAAGGCAATGACCACCTAACAAGATAGAGTCTAACCATCTTACCTTGACATTCAATAGCATTGCTATCACTGAATCCTCTTTATCAATATCTAGAGATTACCATTGACCAACAACTACCTGAACCAGTCATAGGCTACAGCACCATTTCAAACGCAAGGAATTGACTTCCCAATGCTTGCCACATTAATAAAATCCTGCTTTTGTTTGCAGTTTAAACAGATGAGCATAATATTAGATTAATCAACTAATATAGTCTGAACTAATCATGAAACATTCATTTCCTACAAATATTTATTTTTGTATACTTCATCTTACATTATGGTTACTTTTCGGCAACCTGTAGACCACTCTCACTCATGATGTCTTTCCCCATTATTTCCTTATCTCCACAAAAACTATTTTAAATCCTGACCTGAAACAAAGTTCTCTCTTGCTATTATACCAATGTCATATTTGATCGAGTGCTACACCTAAACCTAGCTCCCTATTCTTCTTCAATGTCATATATATCTAAAAGTTCAGGACCTAATCCTTGTCATCCTAAACCACCTCTCTAGAATGGTTATCAGATCATTTTTATTTCAAACATAATCAGAGATTGCTGAAGAAACTCTGCTGAGCACAATTCCTGTTTCTGTTTCAGATTTCCAGTTCTTTGTTTCGGTTTATTTATTTCAGTCTGTGTTCTGTTTGTTTATATTGTTATGAATGCTATGCACATTCAGATACAGAGCCTTCCAATCACTCTTTGCTATCTTTGTAACATCTAGATTTGACTGTTCTTTGGTTTTGTTTTCCCTCTGCATCTTCCTGCCATTCTCTGATCTCTGTTTCCCCATTTAGATTAAAGTCCTCTGTATTTTCTTAGTAATGTGGCTGAGAAGAATACCAGTGAATCAGATATAAACCATCCCAATGATACAGATGCTATTTTTCCCAGTACTGATGCCAGTGTCCCTCAAATAGGAACTCATTTTCTCCCACACCAGTCATTGAGCTATGCATTCATTTCTCTGATCTACTTTGTTGCTTAGGAAAAAGTGAGGACTGCAGATGCTGGAGATCAGAGCTGAAAATGTGTTGCTGGAAAAGCGCAGCAGGTCAGGCAGCATCCAAGGAGCAGGAGAATCGACGTTTCGGGCATGAGCCCTTCTTCAGGAACTTTGTTGCTTGCCAATTTTCATGACATTCAGGTAGTAACCCAGAGATTATTATCTTTTGAGGTTTTACTGTCTAATTTAGCATCAAGCTTCTCTTATTTCTTCAGTTGAAAATCTTTACTGGTCCTACCTGTGTCTTTGGTACCAACATGGATCACAATTACTGGATGCTCCCCCTCTCACTGTATGATCTCTTCCAGCCCAAAGCACGTATCCTGAACCCTGACACTGGACAGACAAATCACAATCATCTTGAATCACACTCGTTGCCTCACTATTATGTCTTCTGTTAATGTTACGGTCCTTTATACTCTTCCAACGTGAATGGCTTCCAATGTTCCTAATAGCCTCACACTTTCTTAGGAATCATCAGAACCCTCCAAAGTCTTTGATTTAAATAGAGACTTTTGGGGGCTTCCAGAAGTAGACGAATTGTCCAGGGGAATGATTGATTTCCAGAGTAATTCCTTTGGTGTCTGCTACATCAGAGATACTGCAAGGTCCCCATGTGCAACACCCATCTACACTGCAATAAAGACAGTCTGGCTAACTGATCATGTCATCATGGTGCAGGAATCTATTCTCTCCATCCCAGAGGCTCCCTGCCTTATTCCTGATGAAGGGCTTTTGTCAATTTTCCTGCTCCTCAGATGCTGCCTGACCTGCTGTGCTTTTCCAGCACACTCTAATCTAAACTATGGAAAAATCCAGGCCAATGGCTTTAGCAATTACAATATTTAATTGATGGAAGTTTCTTCTCATATTCACTACTGGATATCTGATACAAATCTAGTCATACATTTGTATGAAATTCCTTTATAACATTTTTTTTAAAAAGCATTGTGTCCAAGGAGCTGTACGAAATGAGTTAGCTGGCTTAATGAAACATGTTGTCTCCTCCTGCTTCTGTTTCTTATGTTCTTGAAGGCTTTTGAGTGTTTATTTGTAGGCTTGAATATAAATGTGTTCTCTTTGTTAAAGTTGTGTACAGAAGGTCTTTTTCATAATCTTGTTCAGCAATATTCAATCCATTGGTCATGTACTGAAATATCTGAGTTTGGAAATGTGAGGTTTAAATAATAACAAAATAAACTGATAAAAGTCTAATGAAAAGACTTTGTTCTTCAATCAAAAAAATGTTTTCAATTTAGTGTCTCAAATTAGGAAGCAGTCTCTAGTGACCTCTGCTGACAAAATTGGAATGCAGATTAAATAACTGAAAGAATTGTAGAGGTCCTATGGTGTTATAGGAAAACAATTTTAGAGTAATAGTGGTAGCTGCTATAAACAATATGCCTACTAATTTTTCTCGCTCTTTTCATTTACCTTCCTTCCAGGATTAAATGCCATAGCACCTTTTATGCCCCAGTACCTTGGTGAAAATTACAATAATTCATGTACAAACCTATGAAAATGAGTGTCACTGTGGGAACATCACACGGAAAATGCTGGAAAACCTCAGCAGATCTACCAGCATCTGTGGAGAACAGAGTTAATGTTTCTGTAAGACCATAAAGTCTGCTTTAACTTTCGATCATCGTTGATATGTTTCTCAACCCCTCTTCCCTCCCCCCCCATTCTCTGGCATTCTCCCTGCAACCTTCATCTCCTTGCCAATCAAAAACTTATCTATCTTTGTCTTAAATACACTCAATATTCTCGAGTCCAATGTGTTTATTCTTTAGAACATTTGAACTTCTCCAGTTCCGAACAGTTATATTGGACTGGAAATGCTAACTCTGTTCTTCTCACCACAGATTCTAGCAGGCCTGTTGAATTTACCAGAATTTTCCGTTTTTTCTTACGATTTCCAGCAAAACATTTTGCTTTTATTTGAACAACTGAGTCCAAATTTTCTGCAGCAAGGTCTACTCATATTACTTCCTAGATGTGGTCACTGGACAACAATCAGGAATGGGAAACCTAATTTCTACCCCTCTACCTCCAGGAGAAATACTGTTCTTAACTATACTACTGAAGCCGAAATCCAATAAAGCTGAATAGACACCAAAGATTCTAACTCAACTTTGCTGAGATTCTCCACAATGGGCATTGTATACAACAACCAAACCAATGTGGGTGACATTAAATTTTTAATGTGGGAACAGATCATCGCTTACCCTTTTTAAACTGCAATAAAACATCCTATTGCACTTGCATCAATATTCTTTCAGGCCATCACACCATTTTGCTCTTCACAGAGTGCATATCATAATAATTTTTGATCCTTATTTCCAACCTCAGTTCCCGCCTCAGGCGACTGACTGTGTGGAGTTTGCACGTTCTCCCCGTGTCTGCGTGGGTTTCCTCCGGGTGCTCCGGTTTCCTCCCACAGTCCAAAGATGTGCAGGTCAGGTGAATTGGCCGTGCTAAATTGCCCGTAGTGTTAGTTAAGGGGTAGATGTAGATGTAGATGTAGATGTAGGGGTACGGGTGGGTTACGCTTCGGCGGGGCGGTGTGGACTTGTTGGGCCGAAGGGCCTGTTTCCACACTGTAAGTAATCTAATCTAATCTAATCTAATCTAATATAATCTAATCTAATCTAAAACTCCAATGCTGCTGAATCATATACAACAACAGACAAAAAAAGACCATTGTTCCATCTGCAATCATAAACTGTCCTCAAATGTACCAATATTGATGTGACTGTCCAATATAGCTTTTACTCCAATGATATATTGGAATTAAATGTAATCATTATTAGCAGTAATGCTTTGATCAGGACCTTGGTGTTGATCAGAACCTTTACATGTTTATTTCTGTGATACTCTATCCAGCTCGCTCATGATTTTGAAAACCTCCATCAAATCCCCTCTCAATTTTCTTTTCTAAGGAGAACAGTCCCAACTTCTTCAATCTATCCTCATAAACTGAAGTTTCTCATTTCTAAAACTATTGCTGTAAATCATTTTTGCACTCTCTCTAATGCATTTACATCTTTCCTATAATGTGGTGCAATGCTGAACACAATACCCCAGTTGAGGTCTAACAAGTGTCTTATACATTTTCACATCACCTCCCAGTACTTGTACTCTATGCCCCTACTAATAAAGCCAAAGAACCTGTCTACTCTATTAACTGTTCTCTTCTCCTGTCCTGCCACCTTCAATGATCTGTGCACTTAGACACCCAGATCCCTTACTTTATATTGTCTTTCAGTGTTCTTCTGATGAAAATACATCATAGTTCTCAGCATTGAAATTCATCTGCTGTCTGCCCACTTTACCAACTAGTCAATGTCCTTTTGGAGTGGTACACTGTGTTCCTCACAATTTATAATTCTTCCAAGTTCACTGTCATCTGTAAACTCTGAAACTATCCTCTGCACATCAAGGTCTAGATCCTTAATATATATTCGGAAGAACATGGATCCCAAGACTGATCCCCGGGGAATTCCACTACACACCTTCCTCCAGCCGAAAACATATTCTTTGACCATTACTCTGTCTCCTATCGCTTAGCCATTTTTTTAATCCAATAGTTACTGACCCTTTTATACCATGACTTATAATGTTCCACATAAGTCTGTTGTGTGGCACTGTATCAAATGTCCTCTGGTAATCATGTATGCCACATCAATGGTATTGCCCTCGCTGACCCTTCCTGTTACCTTTTCAAAATAAATTTTTGGTCAACAAGGGAGTTAAGGGTTGGGAAAGTAGAGTGAAAATCACAGGGAAATTGGTCATAACCTTAGTGAATAAGTGGGTAGGCTCAAGGGGCTGAGTGGCTTACTCCTGTGCCTAGAGAATTATTTTATGAAAATTTAGGTTGGGGAGTAAGAATATAAGATGACTCCCACACCAGTAACCCTTGCTGGTAAAACCTCTGAGAGCTATCTGCAAAAACCAAGGTGGATTAAATGGAGTTTAATTTTCTAAAACTAGATGGAAGAACTGTGCATCTATTTGTTTATGGTTAATATGAATGCTGACATGAGCAAAAACAAGATTATGCTTAATGGTGATGCCTCTCCCAAACTGACTAGTCTTACAGCCAATAAGGTCACTCGGGTGAGATGCTAGTTACTGCTGATACTGGACATCTATGTGGTTCATCAAAGCTGAGTGCAAATTTATCAGGAAAGCAATTCTGCAAAGACTCATTTTTAAGGCAATTTGAAACTAAAATAATATTTTCAAGTATTCCATTCCTTCCAAACCAGTTTTTGTGAATTCTGTTAAATACAATTAGGCAGAAGTGGGTACTGCAGATGCTGGAAATCAGAGTCTAGATTAGAGTGGTGCTGGAAAAGCACGGCAGGTCAGGCAGCGTCCGATGAGTAGGACAATCGACATTCTGAGCAAAAGCTCTTCATCAGGAATGAAGGCAGGAAATCTCTGGGATGGAGAGATAAAATGGGAGGGGGGTGGGGCTGGGGAGAAGGTAGCAAAGAGTACAATAGGTGGATGGAGGTGGGGATGAAGGTGATAGGTCAGAGAGGAGAGTGGAGCAGATAGGTGGGAAGGAAGATTGGCAGGTAGGACAGGTCATGAGGATGGTGTTGAGCTGGAAGGTTGGAACTGGGTTAAGGTGGAAGGAGGGGAAATGAGGAAACTGGTGAAGTCCACATTGATGCCCTGTGGTTGAAGTGTTCCGAGGCGGAAGATGAGGCGTTCTTTCTCCAGGCATCGGGTGGTAGGGAGTGGCGGTGGAGGAGGCCCAGGACCTGCATGTCCTCGGCAGAGTGGGAGGGGGAGTTGAAATGTTAGGCCATGGGGCGGTGGGGTTGAATGGTGTGGGTGTCCTGGAGATATTCCTTAAAGCGCTCTGCGAGAGGGTGTCCAGTCTCCCCAATGTAGAGGAGACCGCATCGGGAGCAACAGATACAATAAATGACATTGGTGGATATGCAGGTGAAACTTTGATGGATGTGGAAGGCTCCTTTGGAGCCTTGGATGGAGGTGAGGGGGGAAGTGTGTGCGGAGGTTTTACAATTCCTGCGGTGGCAGGGGAAGGTGCCAGAATGGGAGGGTGGGTTGTTGGGGGGCATGGACCTAACCAGGTAGTCACGGAGGGAACGGTCTTTGTGGAAAGTGAAAAGGGGTGGGGAGGGAAATATATCCGTGGTGGTGAGGTCCGTTTGTAGGTGGCAGAAATATCAGCGGATGGTACGGTTTATGCGAAGGTTGGTGGGGTGGAAGGTGAGGACCGGGGGTTCTGTCCTTGTTGCATTTGAAGGGGTGGGGTTTGAGAGCGTAGGTGCGGGATGTGCATGAGATGCATTGGAGGGCATCTTCAACCACGTGGGAGGGGAAATTATGGTCTTTGAAGAAGGAGGCCATCTGGTGTGTTCTGTGGTGGAACTGAGAGCAGATACGGCAGAGGCGGAGAAATTGGGAATACAGGATAGCATTTTTGCTGGTGTTAGGGTGGGAAGAGGTGTAATCCAGGTAGCTGTGGGAGTCAGTGGGTTTGTAAAAAATGTCAGTGTCAAGTCGGAGATAGAGAGGTCAAGGAAAAGGAGGGAGGTGTCACAGATGGTCCAGGTGAATTTAAGGTCAGGGTGGAATGTGTTGGTGAAGTTGATGAAGTGCTCAACCTCCATGTGGGAGCACGAGGTGGTGCCGATGCAGTCGTCAATGTAGCGAAGGAAGAGATGGGGAGTGGTGCCGGTGTAACTACGGAAGATGGACTGTTCTATGTAGCCAACAAAAGGCTACCCCTTTTGTCTGGAGGAAGTGGGAGGATTCGAAGGAGAAATTGTTAAGTGTGTGGACCAGTTCAGCCAA
The DNA here is from genome assembly GCF_047496795.1 of Chiloscyllium punctatum. Classification (NCBI taxonomy): domain Eukaryota; kingdom Metazoa; phylum Chordata; class Chondrichthyes; order Orectolobiformes; family Hemiscylliidae; genus Chiloscyllium; species Chiloscyllium punctatum. Next base: position 18,754,507 of record NC_092743.1, read on the forward strand.
ACAAATGAAAGTGCCAGTGGAAGGGTACTGCTGGAGGCCTCGGGAGAGGAAGAAATGGAGGGCTTGGAGGTCCTTGTCATGGCAGATGGAGGTGTAGAGGGATTGGATGTCCATGGTGAAGATGAGGCATTGGGGGTCAGTGAAATGGAAGTCTTGGAGGAGGTGGAGAGTGTGGGTGGTATATCGAATGTATGTGGGGAGTTCCTGGTCTAGGAGGGAAAGGACAGTATCAAGGTAAGTGGATATGAGTTCGGTGGGGCAGGAGCAGGCTGAGACAATAGGTTGTCCGGGGTGGTCAGGCTTGTGGATCTTGGGAAGGAGGTAGACTCGGGCGGTGCGGGGTTCCCGGACTACGAGGTTGGAAGCTGTGGGTGGGTGATCTCTTGAGGTGATGAGGTTGTGTATGGTCTGGGAGATGATGGTTTGGTGATGGTGGGTGGGGTCATGGTTGAGGGGGCGGTAGGAGGAGGTGTCTTCGAGTTGGTGTCTGGCTTCAGTGGTGTAGAGGTCAGGGCGCCAGAGTACCACTGCACCCCCTTTATCTGCTGGTTTGATGGTGAGGTTGGGATTTGTGAGAAACAAAGCTCACTCACTTCAATAATTTCAGTCCGAGACAAGATCTGAATCAGTAGCATCATTTATTTTACACTTGCAAGTGGGTGTGATGTCCAGTGTCTATAAGGCAGAGGACATATACACACCAAATTCAATTCATACACAACATTTATATGATTTGATTTCTTTTGTTTTACATTGCTCCTCCCCTGTTTACATCCTCCACTTCCCTAAGACCGGCACCCATTGCTCCTGTTTATCTCTTGCCTTATCCGGCCTTGTCTGTGACAAAATGCTTATTTCTGGCCTCACAAGGCCGTTTGACCTCATCCTGCTATAGGTCATTGTTGGGCATATTCTTTCTTCATCATTATCTACCCCCTCCATCTGTGCCTTTCCCGAGGCTGTTCTGATCCCTATGACCCTTTTAATTGGGGTTTGTTCCTCTGTCTCTGTAAAAGTGGGAAACAGATGTTTATACCTACTGTTTGTACAGACTTCATCCCCTCACAACATCTTATCTACTTGCCCGTAATATCTACCATTGTTTTGCAGTCACATTTCATTCTGGCATACAATTTTAGCTAATACAAAAACAATTATATATTTCCTCCACATTGTTTCCATTCTTGTTGACTCAGCTCTTGGCTAAAACAATTACACACTGGTGTGAGTTCATTTTACTTTGTAAAATGGAATTGCAGAATTGCAGAAGTAACATTAATTTACCTATATCCCACAGATTGAAGCGGAGGGAGTGGAGGGCTGCACATTGTGAGGGTGAGAGGTTGGAGTGGGGTAGACAGGTTGAGGCAGTTAATGTCTCGACGGCAGTTGGAAATGAAGAGATCAAGGGCAGGTGATAGGGTGGGCCAGCACGGGGTGTTCAGGTGGATGCAGTGTGTTGGAGGCAGGCGAAGGGGTCCTCAGAAGGTGGGCGGGAGTCCTGATTGTAAAAGTAAGCTCGGAGGCAGAGGCGGCAGAAGAATTGTTTGACCTCATGATGCATATTAAATTCATTGATGTGTGGACAGAGGGGGATAAAGGTAAGGCCTTTGCTGAGGACTGATTGTTCATCCTCAGTGAAGGAGAAGTCTGGGGGTATGGTGAAAATTTGGCATGTCTGGGAGTTAGGACCTGGTGTAGGTGTGGAGCTGGGAGTGGGGGCGAAGCCTGTGACTGAAGTGGGCGTGGTGGTGGGGGGGCGGGTTGGAGTCATGAGCAGGGGTAATGTTCCCTCAGGGTTCTGGGGGAAGGGGATGGTGACATTGGGATCCGTGGGGACGTGTCGGCAGTATGCAGGTGAGTGGCGTTGGTGGGGGCGGAAGTGGTGGCATTGAGTCAGAACTTCAAACTATACAGAACTTTTAAGGTTTACAGCTGGAAATGGATATGTTTGATTGTTGGATTAGAAGAGAGTTGAGTTTTACATTGATCCCCTCAATGAATACTCTCAGCAAGAATCATCAGTTGCATGAAAATGTATCAAAGGGCAATTGATAATTCATGGAACCCGAAGGGAGTAAAACATTGAATGCTTTACACTGAAAAATGTGGAAGCTGGGTATCGTAGAGTAGCAACTAACACACTGGAATAGTGAGGGCTTGAGTTTACATCCCACCACGGTACACTCTGGGATTGTATTCGACAAACATAACATACATACTGTACATCTCTACGACTCTGTATCGCTTTGTGGACTGGTTCCAGAAAAAAAATGGCAATTAAATCTGCCACACTGTCACAGGGCTGGCTACACTGAGCTGGTGATTTCCAGTTCCGCACCTTGCACTGAACTTTTTAATCCCTCCGAGCAGCTTTGCAAGTTGTTGCAGCAGGAAAGCAATATAAACGTAACAAACAGTAATGCGGTGCAGTCTGTGAATTGATTGCAATCACACATGTGTCCTATACCAGTCAAAACAGGCAAAGGGCGCAATAAACCTGTCGAGTGAGATTCCCAGGGTCCAAAATTTTAAAATAAGCCAGCGCATGTTTGTTCTTGTTCTGGCGATTTCATAACTTCATTGTTTCATCACAGTAAGAGGTGAGACTTTCTAGGTTTGTGATTGGATGGCCCGAGTCTTGAGACCATATCACTATGTAACTAATGGGTAGCACTAACCCACAGAGAGGGCACGGGGAGGAGGGGCACTGCTAAAGGCACCAGAAAGTTATCATGTAGTTATTTCATAACATTTGGCTACGTTAGGCACCCCGATACCTTTATCAAAATAAATCCGAAGATATCGAAATGTGCTGTGCGGACCTTTCGTTTCATGGGAGGCGTTTCCATGGTTTGCCCAGGGGAATGGGTTAATCTGGGGCAGGTACATGAGGCGGAGTCGGAGGGGAGGTGGCTGGGACTTTCTCCCCAGTGGTGCTGAGCGCAGTGTTAGTTGGAGCAGTCCCCATTCAGGAGCTGACGAGCCATGAGTTCGCTCAGAGTTCCTGGGAGGAAGCTGGTGTACCACCCTGACCACATTCTGCAGCCAAGCGCTCACGTACCAGATCTTGAGACATACACACGGCTGTATAAGCAATCTGTCGAAAACCCAGAAGGTAACGGCCCTTTTTTGTTTCTTTTTTTTAAACAATTCGATGAATTGAAACGAGCGGGCAGCGTCCAATTTGGGCATAACTATTGAAACAGCCAACTCACATCAGTGTAATCTTGAGGTGTTTGCTAGCCTCGCTCATTCCAGGTAATGTTTTCCATGTTCTGTTTCTGAGCTACTGACCCAGTCAGCCCTAAGTGAATAAACGGAAAACAAAGGTGAACAGACGAACTTATTTCAAACTTCACTTTGTTCCTTAGTCTCTAGCAGAGAGAGCCTCTATTATACAGACCATACCGGAGTCAACTGCAATAGTTTCATTTGCAACATATTAAAATGCATTTCTTCCTGAATTCTTCCGAAACCCATTCCCTCCCTTTCAGATTAAAGCACAACTTGTTTTTATTTAAATCAACTGGATTTAAAGTACCTCCTGATCTCGAATTTTGTCTAATTGAACTCCTGCATCGTACGACTTGGCATTTTATTACATTAGAGGAGGCTATATGCAAGCTGTTGTTGTAGTATTTGGCACCACTTCATCGCAGGGCTGATGTGTGTGACCGAGGTCACTCTTCGCCCAGTGTACAGTGCGGCTCCGAAGGAATGGGTACACCGTTCCATAACTACAGACTACACTTGTTCAGCTGTTCAGAACAACCTCAAACCCACCCCACATCATGCAGCACCCAAATACTGGAATGATGACAGCACTGTTGTTGCTGACACTCTGCAGAAGTAATTCGCCCAGTGACGCTCGCCTGCCGTTTCTTTGGAGCCCTGCACATTACTTTCCCCCTGTGCAGATGCCTTTTTGAAATTAAGCCTGCCTTCACCACACCCTCAGCCACATCCAAACAACTCGCTGCCAAAAGATGTTTATCTGACTGGCAGTTGCTCAATCTCGACATCTACAACTCTCAATCTTCTCCTCCATCTTTCCACCAATGGGAAGAGTTGGTCCCTCTGTACGCTTCATGACTTTGTAATTAAATACCGCTGGTATACCCCTCCCCAGGGGCAGAGGGGCACATGCTGTCTGTCATTTGGCTGTGACAGGCCACGCAGGAAGTGTCCACCTGCCCATGGCCCACTGATGTTACCATCTGGGAAGGGAGAGGAGTGGGCATGGAGAGAGGGTGAGGGGTGAGGAGTACAGATAGGATGGGGGTGAGGAGGGTGCGGACAGGATGGGTTTGACGGTGACAGAGAGGCTGAGGATGAGGGTGTTGGGGGAAAGGCAGGATAAGGGGGTGAGGGAGACAAAGAAGCTGAGAAAGAGGGGTGAGGGAATGTGGGAGACAGATTGGGGATGAGGGCTCAAAGAGGCTGGGATGAGGAGGTGGAGGAAGCTGGGGTTGAGGGGACTGAGGCAAGGAGAAGGCAGAGATGAAGACTGGGCCTGATAAAGAGGAGCTTCTTCTCCTGGGCTATGTCTGTCTCCTTGGCTGATTGGGAAATCTAAACAATTACTACATATCTGGAAGAGGTCTGAATACCATTAACTGGGTTTCACTATAAAGCCTCCTCCAGTATGGAAAGCAACCTTTCACCAATATTCTTTGATTCTGTCACTCAGTCAATGTTTATCATTGCTATTTTCCTGTTTATTACTCCAACTTAGCATACAAGTCCATTGTATGGAACTTTACAAAATGCCTCTTGGAAGTCCATGTATACTACACTGACCTTCTCTCTTATCATAAAACTCAAGCAAGTGGGTTAAACATGACTTACCCTTGACAAATTCATGCTGGCCCTCCTTTTGTGACTCATAGCAACGCTTTCTGGATTTTTGCACAACTGTTGCCTCCACAGCTCCATCTGGAAGTCAGATCAGTCATTGTATGAAGTTAAATTGGTGCCAACTTGGTGCCAAACAACCCACGTGCCCTCTGAGTTGAATCTAGTGGGTCATGTGGTACTGTTTTGGAGCAAAGTGGTGTTCTTCTGGAAATCCTAGATATGACAGGTTGTAACATGACTGCACTTTGTATGAACTATAGATAGGCTGTTCTCAAGATGGTTTCAGTAGCACCTCCCAAATCCGTGACCACTACTGCCTGGAAGGACAAGGGTAGTAGGTGCATAGGACCATCATTTTCTGCAAGTTTCCCACTAGGACACATTTGGAATGACATCTGTGTTCCTGCATTGGAACTGGACCAAAATCGGAGCTCTGGGAGGACCATCACAAACTACTGCAATGTTTTTATTGATTAATGGAGTGTGGACTTGCACTGACTAAGCCACCATTTATTGCTCATCCCAAATTGCCCAGAGCGCATTATTGTAGATTTGGAGTCAAACATAGGCCAGACAAGGTAGGAATGACAGATTTCATTCCCTGAAGGGCATTAGTCAATTGGATGGGTTTTTACAAAAATCAACCATGGTTACATAAAATCATAGAATCACTACAGTATGGAAAGAGGCCATTCAGCCTATCGAGTGTGCACCTACCATAGAAGAGCATCCCACCCAGACCCAGCAACCCCGCCCTCCCTTACTCTATCCCCATAAATCTACCTTTAGCATGGCCAATCTACCTAACCTGCACATCTTTGAACTGCGGGAGGAAACCAGAGAACACACTGGAAACCAAAACAGACACTGGGAGAATGTGCAGTCTCTACATAGACAAGGTTGGAATCAACCCTGTGTCCCTAGAACTCTCAGGCAGCAGTGCTAACCACTTAGGCACTGTTCCATCGTTACAAAGTTGCCTTAAGCTAACTTTAAAATTCATACTTCACCTTTTCCTAGGCTGGGATTTGAACCCATGTCTCAGGGCAGTAGCTGAGAGTTCTACAGTGTTCGTCTAGTGACATTACCACTGTACCAACACCTCTCCTTTTATGAAAACTGCCAGCCAACATGTTATCATGAGGAAATGGGCAGTAAATTGTGCCCCTTGCTAATAAAGTTCCCATCCTCAAAATGAATTGAGAAAGAAAGTTGCAATAATTATTATTATTATTTCATTTTATCAAGAATAAAATAATTTTAGCCAGTGGAAAATTACTGGGAAATGGCCCTGCTTCTATCATGCAGACTTCTTAAAATGTCTGTCCTATTATTTATAAACCTTGTCATTCAATTTCTTTTTTTTTCCTGAACAGAATTCTGGGGTGAGCTTGCTAAAGGGTTTTATTGGAAGAGCCCTCCGAAAGGAACAATTCTGGATTATAATTTTGACGTTTCAAAAGGAAATGTGTATGTGAAATTCATGCAAGGAGCAACAACAAACATCTGCTACAACCTGCTGGATAGAAACATACAAGAAAATGGTCAGGGAGATAAAATAGCTTATTTCTGGTAACGAAAGGCTTTCTATTCTTGCTCTGCCTTACATATATATTGTTGTACCTTTCAAAAATATACATATCAAGGATAATATTGGTTTATACGTTACAAAAAATATTGAGAGAAAATGGCCATTTTATTAATCTAACAAATTGCTCAATGAGATGTAAACTCTAAGTACACTGATTAATACTGGTAAATAGTGTTCTTGCAGCTAGCTACTCCTGGTACCACACACAAATGGTTATTCTTCATGTAAAAGAATAAAGTGAAAGCAAAGAAAATTGAAGCCTAAATGCAGAGAAATGCAAGTAGAGTAAGTAGCAGAGCACATACTAGCATCAACCAATGGGCTCAATGGTCTCCATGAGGTAATATCTATAATTGTTATGAATCTATGGATTGGGGAAGAAGAGGTCACTGAGAGTGATCGCTAGATTATCTGTTGTTACCAGTTTTCTTATCTGGATCAGATAAAGTCTAGTTGTCTATATAAAAATGTATATAGACTAGTAAAAAACATGTTGGAAGTGTAACATGGATTCTATGTTCTGCCCCTTTTCAAGCCATTCAAATTTGATTCATCAAATTAGATAAAAAGTTGGGCTTATTGCTGTATATTTCTGTGGTGCACAATTGTGAGGTGAATCATATATTATTGAAAGTGTTATGATGTGTATAGTTCAGTTGATGATCATTTTATTCCTCTATTCTGTCTCCTAATTGCTGGCCTGCCCCAGATCCTTAAAAATAATTTTCTGTTATTTTATGAATTTCTGTGAAGTCTGGAATGTGCATGTGAACTCCATTGAATCACTGCACGCAAATAATTAAGGATTTAGTTTGAGGTATTTGTATTTATATTTTTTTTCGCTTACCTTCTGCATTGACTTGACTTTTCACCCCTATTTCCAACTTTGTTACTTTTTACTGGATTTTGTTAACAGATCATGCAACCTCCCTCGCATTGTACACATGAAAAGGAGTTAACTTAGTGCAAGATATATCTATTTAGATATCATGGCTTTATTGGCAGATATAAATTCATGGTAATCATTTCAATTTGGTGTATTGTTGCTGTGCTTTGAGAAAGAAAAATGTTGATCTCATTGCTGTTGCCAGAGGTTTTCTATAATTAAAATAATAGAAGATTACACAGATACCCACTGAGCAGGTGTCATTGAAGTCGAAGGATTTGCAAAACTCTTTAGAACTAAATCACCACACCCTTGTCAGACACCCTTTTCCCCCAAAAATGAGGGCGACATGGTTGCTCAGTCATTAGCACTGCTACCTCACAGCGCCAGGGACCCGGGTTCGATTGTCTGTGTAGAGTTTGCGCATTCTCCCCATGTCTGTGTGGGTTTCATACGGGTGCTCCAGTTTCCTCCCACAGTCCAAAGGTGTGCAGATTAGGTGTATTGTCCATGCTAAGTTGCCGATAGTGTTCAGACCTAAACAGACTAGATGGGTTGGCCAGAGGAACTGCAGTGTTACAGGGATATGGTTAGGGGATGGGTCTGTGTTGGATGTTCTTCGGAGGATCAGTGTGGACTTGATGGCTGAATGGCCTCTTTCCACACTGTAGGGATTCTACAAACACTCTTAAGCCTCTCCTCCACACGCTATGCTGCTCTCTCCATTATGTACTACATATCTAAAAGATTCCAACTACAGTGCCACTAAAGGAGCTACCAAAGCTGCAGATCCCTCAAATCTTGCAAGATGGCTTACATGGACCTCAGACTTAGCACGTGCTGATTGCTCTATAACTGGAAAGATAATAATTAGAAATTATGTATTTATGTAACAAAGCTAATATGCAGACACAGCAGATAATAAAGAAAGGCAAATGGAATGTTGGCTTTTATAGTTAAAGGAATAGAATATAAAGGTAAGGAAGTATTGTTGCAGCTATACAAGGCATTGGTGAGACCACACCTGGAGTGTAGTGTGCAGTTTTGGTCCCCTTATTTAAGGAAAGATGTTGTGGCATTGGAGGCAGTTCAAAGGACGTTCAGTAGATTGATCCCAGTGATGAGGGGTTTGTCATATGAAGAGAGATTGAACAGTTTAGGCCTACACTGTCTGGAATTTAGAAGAATGAGGAGAGATCAAATTGAGGCATTCAAGATGATAAAAGGCGTGTATAAAATAAATGTGGAGAGATGCGTCCTCTGATGGGGCATTGTAGGACAAGAGGTGATAGACTTTGGATAAAGGGTAGCAATTTTAAAACAGAGTTGAGGACAAACTACTTCTTCCAAAGGGTTGTGAATCTGTGGAATTTGCTACCCCAAAGTGCAGTGGATGCTGGTACAGTGAGTAAATTTAAGGAGGAGTTAGACAGATTTTTAATTGGTGATGGGTGAAGGCTCATGGAGAGAAGGCAGGAAAATAGGGGTGAGGAGCACATCAGCCATGATTGAATGGCTGAGCAGACTCGATGGGCCGAGTGGCCTAAATCTTCCCTCAACTCTTATGAACTTATGGAAGTTTTAAATTAAAAATCCCAGGCTGATAATTTTTCAAGGAAATAGAGATTCAATCAAGCAATCTGATGTGATATGAATACAATTGTTCAGTAGCATTAACAACAAAGCAGTGTGTTTTATGATAATAAGACATATCACATTGCATAACACTTTCATTATAACAGGCAGTGAGTTGAAATTCAATGGCACTGCCTCTTTTGTCAAGCATTAATCAGGCACCTAGTGCACAATCAGACGTCCTGCACTAATTTTAAGCTAATATTGAAGCTCCCATTAGGTCAGTCTGAGCAAACCAGGTATTAATTATGAGATCCACTGTCTTTCTGAGGTCTGGAAGTGTTTGCTCAGAAGCAACAAGGACTGACCCCAGCTGCATTCAGGGAAACCAAGTTCACAGGCAGCCTACTAGATAATCCTTACATTTTCTTTCAACATATATATATTTATTCATAAAATGTGTAAATGTGTATTACATAACAGTTCAAATCTGACATTACGTGAGGTCCAACACATTTCCATTTTGTGTAGTATGTGATACAGTGAGGTGGCTCACTGTAATTACAATTACGTTACTTTTACAATATCCATTTGCATTTCAAAATATTTACTGCTGCGTGCAGTCCAAGTAGTTTTACCCATAATATTTCCAATACACCTTCGAATTATTTTCCTTCAACTGCCTATCTGATCAGCTTTCCATTGGAATAACCCTTCCTCGGTCACTCGACCCGAAACATTAACTCTGATTTCTTTCCACAGATGCTGCCAGACCTGCTGAGTTTTTCCAGCAATCTCTATTTTTGGTTCTGATTTACAGCATCGGCAGATCTTTTGATTTTTACTGGAATAACAGCGTTCTTTACTGAGGATCTACATTACCACTAGAATTACAGAGTTCTATTCAAAGGAACAAAAAAGCACTTACATCACTGGACTCACTAAAATAACAGCACTCTCTCCTCACTGAAATATCAGAACTCTCTAACATTGGAATAACAGTACTCTAATCACAGAATCAACATAGGTCTCACCTCACTGGAATTTACTATATGTAACCCCATCGGAAACAGACTTCCAATCACAGAAACATCCCTCTACCATCACCCTTCACTTCCTATCTCCACCAGTTTTAGATCCAGTGTGCCACTTTGTCTTGTATCCCACGTGCTGTTACTTTCTCTCCCAGTCTGTCATGAGAGACCTTATCAAAAGCCTCGTTAAGGTCCATGCACATCACATCAAATGCATTACCACTCCTGCTTACCTCATGAAAAGATTCATTCATATTTGTGAAACACGACCTTCCATTAACATAGTCATGCTGAATATCCCTGATGAGCTCTCCAAGTATGTGTCCCTCAGAATTCTACCTAATGACATCCCCATCACCAAGATTAGACTGATTGGTCTATCCCTTTCTCCCATTTTTGATCATGGGACAGTGTTAGCTGTCCTCCAGTCCTTTGGCAGTTCACTGTAGTCAGACAGGATTTGAAAATTGCTGCCAGCATCTCTAATATTTCCTCTAGTGCCTCCCTCAATGGCCCACAGATTTCCTTCTGGCCCACAGATTAATCCATTTTTAAGATTGTCACCCCACTAGTATCTCCTCTCTGTCTATGTTAATTTCTTCTAATATATCCCAGTGCTTCACAGTGATGTTTATACCTGCATTGTCATTTTCCATCGTGAAGCGTTCAATTGAAGACTGTACCCATGTCTTCTGGGTACACACTGATTATCTCTGTGGTCCCTAATGGGCCCTACTCTTTCTCTAGTTATTCTCTTGCACTCTCATGCATTCTCTTTGCCTTCCTAATTTCCTTTTTCAGTTCCCATCTGCATTTTTATACTCCTGTAGGAACTATGCTGTGTTGAACACTTGGTATCTGCTGTAAGCTTTTGTTTTTCCCTTAATCCTAACCTTTATGTTCCATGACATCCAGGATTCTTTTATCTTGACCTCACTGTTTGTCTCTTGCTATTTCCTCCGTGAATGCCTCACACTACTTTGATTCAGTTTTATCTGCAAGTGTCTGCTCTCAAACCATGTTGAGCCGAATTGTGTCTTATCTTAGTCTTTTCCCAGCATAGAACTTTTATGCCTGGCCAATTCTTATCCGTTTCTGTAACTATCCTAAATCCAACCAAATAATGGCTTCTGTCTCCCAAACTGCTCCCCAACCTGATATGCCTTCCACTGCCTGGGCTCATTTCTGATTATTTGGTCTAGGACAAAAATGTCTACTCACTGGAATAACAGACCTACCTCTTCAGTGAAATAACAGAGTTTTCTCCTCACTGGAATAAAAATGTATTATTCGCTTGAACAACAGAATGCTCTAACATGAGAAGAACATCATGTGGAGATGCTGGTATTGGACTGGGATGAACAGAGTTAAAAATCACACTACACCAGGTTATAGTCCAACAGGTTTATTTGGAAGTACTAGCTTTCAGAGCACTGCTCCCTTATCAGGTAACTAGTGTGGCAGGATCACGAGACACAGAATTTATAGTAAAATATCACAGTGTCATCCAATTAAAAGTAGAATGGGTTGCAGGTTTCAGTTCATTAATATGTAAATCCCAGAACTTCTTTTAAGTCATGTTTTCAAGGTAACTTAAGGTTTTATAAAAGAAAGGTGACATCTTAGCTCAGGTGATGCATGAAAATTGTGAGGTTACAGTCCGTCTGTCTCCCAATCTTGAGTCAGACTGATTCTATTTCCAAAGTAGGAATTTATAAAATGTTGTATGGATTGCCTGCAGGTTGTATGCTCTTTGAGCAAAATAGAATGTGTCTGCAAATACAATTCTGAAAGCACACAATATGCAGGCAGTCAATACAGGCAGTCAATCCATACATTTTATAAATTCCTACTTTGAAAATAGAACCAGTCTGACTCAATACAGACAGACTCTAACCTCACACCTTTAATACATTGTCTGAGCTGAGATGTCACTTGTTTTATAAAACCTTAAATTATCTCGAGAATATGACTTAAATAAATTCTAGGATTTACATGTTACTGAACCAAAACTTTTGACCCATTCTAACAAATTATAATTGGACTATAAACTGGTGTGTGATTTTTAACTAAAATAACAGAATTTTCTGTTCATTGGAGTGACACAGCTCTCTCCTCACTGAAGTGACGGAGCTCATTCATAGAATTCCTACAGTGTGCAAACAGGCCCTTCGGCCCAACAAGTCCACACTAACCTTCTGAAGAGTAACCCACCAAGACCCATTCCCCTACCCTACATTTACCCCTGACTAATGCACCTAACCTACACATCCCTGAACGCTATGGGCAATTTAGCATGGCAGATTCACCTACCCTGCACATCTTTGGATTGTGGGGGGAAACCGGAGCACCCGGAGGAAACCCACACAGACATGGGGAGAGTGTGCAAATTCCACACAGACAGTCGCCCAAGGCTGACATTGAACCTGGTTTCCTGGCACTATGAGGCAGCAGTTCTAAACAATGCGCCACTCTACTACCCTATCAGTGTTTTGTCACTAAAATAACAGCGCTCTCTTTCCTCACTGGATTAACAGAGTTCTATTCATTGGAATAACACAGTTTATTCCTCATAGATTAACAGAACTGTCTACTAATGGATTAACAGAGCTCATTCCTCACTGGATAAACAGAGCTCTATTCCTTAATACTGAAATAACAGCTGTCTAACACTGGAATAAGATGACTTACCCCACACTGAAATAACTGTACACTCTCCTCACTGGAATAACAAAGCTCAGTTCACTAAAATAACAGAGGTCTTTCCTCGCTGGACTAACCAAGCTCTATTCAATGAAACAACATAACTCTCTCACACTGGGAGTAGCAGAGCTCTTTCCTCACTTGGGTAACAGAGCTCTCTTTCCAGTATTTTGTCCCATTGTTGTTTGAGATCTGACCTACAACGGTGGTGTCATCAACAAACCTGTAAATGAAGTTAGTGTGGAATTTGGCCATATAGTTGTGAGTATATAAGGAGTATAGGAGGGAACTGAGTATGCAGCCTTGCAGGGCACTGGTGTTGAGGATTATGGCGGAGGAGGTGTTGTCACCTATTCTTACTGAGTGTGGTCTATGGGTCAGGAAGACAAGGATCCAGTTAGAGGGAGGAGCTGAGACCTTGGTCTAGAGTTTAGAGATAAGTTTGTTTGGAATAATGGTGTTGAAGATGGAGTTGTAGTCAATAAGTAGGAGTCTGACCTTGATATCCTTGTTATCCAGATGTTCCAGGGATGAGTGTAGGACCAGGGAGATGGTGTCCGCCATGGACTCATTGTGCTAATTGCAATTGCAAAGGCCAATTGCAAAGGATCAAGACAATTTGGTAGGCTGGAGTAGATGTGAGCCTTGACTAACCTTTTGAAGCACTTCATAATTGTGGAGGTCAGACCTACTGGGTAGTAGTCATTAAGCATGCTGCATGATTTTTTTGTTTGGTGGTCTTCTTGAATCAGATTGGAACTTCAGGTCATAGTAGACAGAAAACTACAGCAGAATATGAATAATAATTAGCAAACTGGGTCCCTATTTACCTTGCCAAACCTTTACTGGATTAGGATTTTGGGTCAACTTTGCATCCAATAATACTGAGTGACAACATGAATCCTTCAACTTTCCACATCTGATGTGGCTTATGATCAATGACTGATCCCACCATGACCATGTCGAACATCCTGCTCTTCACTGGCCACATCAATGTTCTCCGAGATATCTGGTGAACTCCCGGACCTTGACGTAAGCCCTCCTTTATCACAGGATGATGCAATCTGTTTTCAATATGTGCTGCCACAAATGAGAAAACTATGAATTTGCTAGAATGGTGCAGCTATGTGGTGTATTAGAACCTACAGAAGCAATTAAATTTGACTAAAATTGATGAAATGTTTTTATAAATTTGAAAGCAAACTTGAAAATGAATTATCAAATGGATTTGAAGTCATTTCAAAGCAATGCACTGTGCCTGAACAGTAAACATAAATCAGCTTACTGATATTGTGTTTGAGCTCTAAGACTCAGAAAGTGCTGAACTATAACACTGAGGCTGAGGTGCTAGATGAACTACTGCAACAAACCAGAACCTTTATTTACCGAGGACAGATTGCCATTTTGCTGATCACAGTTAACTTTATCTGTTGTTTTTGAAAAAACAGCTGTATCACTTTTGCAAACCTGGGTTCAGCAAACCCATGGTAATGCAAGTTAATCAAAACTTCTTGTTGTAAAAGACAATTTCAATCTTGGCCGTCCATTCTGTAACATTTTCGTACCAAGTGTGTTCCTAAACTGAAAGTCCATGATGAGAAAGATGGCATTTGGCTCATTGAGTCAATTGGGCCACCCACTGCTCTGCCTCAAAGTCCTACGACTTTGTCTCATTCAATTACCTTTTGAAATTATTCATCATCTCCACTTTGACCACTGTCATGGGCAACGAGTTCCAAGTCATTGCCATTTTCTGCATAAAGAAGTTCTTCCTTGTGACCACCACCAGGCATTAAAGTTGTGTCTTCCAGTCCTTGTGTCAGCAATTATTGAGAACAAGTTTCTTTTGGTTCACCTGACCCAAACCTGTCAGCATCCGGGAACCGGAGGTGTGGCTGCAGTGCACAGGAGGACGAGAGTAGGAAGGACAGGGACAGGATTTCAGGGTCACAGGAATATGCTGGCAGACAGCGAAGTGGTTTGAAGTGTGTCTACTTCAACGCCAGACGTATCCGAAATAAGGTAGGTGAGCTTGCAGCATGGATAGGTACCTGGGACTTCGATGTTGTGGCCATTTCGGAGACATGGATAGAGCAGGGTGAGGAATGGATGTTGCAGGTTCCAGGGTTTAGATCTTTCATTAAAAACAGGCAAGGCGGTAAAAGAGGGGGAGGCGTGGCCTTGTTAATATAACGGTGGCAGAGAGAACTTTTTGATGAGGACTCATCTTTGATGAGGTAGTGTGGGCTGAGGTTAGAAACAGGAGAGGAGAGGTCACACTGCTTGGAGTTTTTTATAGGCCTCCGCAGAGTTCCAGGGAGGTGGAAGAGAGGATTAGCAACATTACCCTAGGTAGGAGTGAAAGGAACAGGGTGGTCATTATGGGGGACTTTAACTTCCCCAACATTGACTGGAAATGTTATAGCTCGAGTACGTCGGATGGATCAGTTTTTGTCCAATGTGTACAGGAGGGTTTCCTGACACAGTATGTTGAAGGGCTGACAAGAGGGGAGGCCACACTGGATCTGGTGCTTGGTAATGAACCAGGCCAGGTGTTTGATTTAGTTGTTGATGAACACTTTGGAGAGAGTGACTATAATTCAGTTACGTTTAGTTTAGCACTGGAAAGGGATCGGTACATGCCACAGGTCAAGAGTTATCGATGGGGCAAGGGCAAGTATAATGCGAATCGGCAAGAATTAGGATGCATAGAATGGGGTAGCAAAATGCACGGGATGCAGGCAATCGAAATGTGGAGCTGGTTTAAGGAACAGATATTGCGTGTCCTTGATAAATATGTCCCTGTCAGGCAGGGAGGAAGTGATAAGGTAGGGGAACCGTGGTTTACTACAGAAATTACATCTCTTGTTAAGAAGAAGAAAGAGGCTTATGTGTTGATGAGGCAAGATGGTACAGATGAGGAGATGGAGAGTTACAGATCAGCTAGGAAGGATTTAAAGAGAGAGTTAAGAAAAGCAAAGAGAGGCCATGAGCAGTCTTTAGCAAATAGAATAAAGGAGAACCCTAAAGCTTTCTATAGGTATGTGAGCAATAAAAGAATGATTAGGGTAGGAATAGGACCAGTCAAAGACAGAAGTGGGAAGTTGAGTGTGGACCCTGTAGAGATCGGAGAGGTGCTAAATGAACATTCCTCATCGGTGTTCACTCATGAAAAGGAGATTATTGTGGAGGAGAAAAATGAGGTACGAGATATTAGACGAGAAAGGATCGAGGTTAGTTACGCACAGGTGTTATCAATTCTAGAAGGAGTGAAAGTAGACAAGTTATGGGTGGCACGGTGGCACAGTGGTTAGCACTACCTCACAGCGCCAGAGATCTGGGTTCAATTCCCGCCTCAGGCAACTGTCTGTATGGAGTTTGCACATTCTCCCTGTGTCTGCGTGAGTTTTCCTCTGGGTGCTCTGGTTTCCTTCCACAATCCAAAAATGTGCAGGCTAGGTGAAATGGCCATGCCAAATTGCCCGTAGTGTTAGGTGGTAAATGTAGGGGAATGGGTCTGGGTGGATTGCTCTTCGGAGGGTCAGTGTGGACTTGTTGGGCCAAAGGGCCTGTTTCCACACTGTAAGTAATGTAATCTAATCTAATCAAAAAGTCCCCTGGGCCGGCTGGGATTTATCCGAGGATTCTCTGGGAAGTTAGGGAGGAGATAGCAGAGCCTTTGGCTTTGATATTTGAGTCGTCATTGTCTACAGGTTTAGTACCTGAGGACTGGAGGATTGCAAATGTGCCCTTGTTCAAGAAAGGCAGCAGGGATGACTCAGGTAATTATAGACCAGTGAGCCTTAGTTCTGTTGTAGAAAAGGTTTTGGAAAGAATTATGAGAGATAAGATTTATAATCATCTAGCAAGCAACAATTTGATTTCAGATAGTCAACATGATTTCGTCAAGGGCAGGTCGTGTTTCACAAACCTTATTGAGTTTTTTGAGAAGGTGACCAAGCATGTAGATGAGGGTAGGGCAGTTGACATGGTATATTTGGACTTCAGTAAAGCCTTTGATAAGGTTCCACATGATAGGTTGGTGGAGAAAATGCAGAGGCATTGAATTGAGGGTGATTTAGCAGTTTGGATTAGAAACTGGCTTTCTGGAAGAAGGCAGTGAGTGGTGGTTGATGGTAAACATTCAGTCTGGAGTCCAGTTACTGGTGGTGTGCCACAAGGATCTGTTTTGGGACCACTGCTGTCTGTCATTTTTATAAATGACTTAGAAGCAGGCATAGGTGGATGGATTAGTAAATTTGCAGATGACACTAAAGTCGGTGGAGTAGTGGACAGTTTGGAAGAATGTTACAGGTTGCAGGGGGATTTGGATAAACTGCAGAATTGGGCTGAGAGGTGGCAAGTGGAGTTCAATGCAGCTAAATGTGAGGTGATGCACTTTGGGAAGAATAACAGGATGGCAGAGTACTGGAAAGATTCTTGATAGTGTGAATGTGTAGAGGGATCTTGGAGTCCATGTGCATAGATCCCTGAAAGTTGCCATCCAGGTGGATAGTGCTGTGAAGAAGGCATATAGTGTGTTAGGCTTCATTGATAGAGGGATTGAGCTCTGGAACTGCAATATCATGCTGCAACTGTACAAAATGCTGGTGCGGTCACACTTGGAATATTGTGTACAGTTCTCGTCGCCCCATTACAAAAAGGATCTGGAAGCATTGGAAAAGGTGCAGAGGAGATTTACCAGGATGAGGAAAGGCTGAGAGACTTAGGTCTTTTCTCATTGGAAAGAAGAAGGCTAAGGGGGGATTTCATAGAGACATACAGGGTGATCAGAGGATTAGATAGGGTAGACAGAGAAAGACTTTTTCCTCGGATGATGACGTCAGCTTGTACGAGAGGATATAACTACAAGTTGAGGGGTAATAGATTTAAAACAGATGTCAGAGGCAAGTTCTTTATGCAGAGAGTGGTAAGGGCGTGGAATGCCCTACCTGTTAAGGTAGTGAACTCACCAACATTAGGGAGATTTAAACAATCCTTAGATAAGCTCATGGATGACTTTGGGATAGTGTAGGGGGACGAGCTGAGAAAAGTCCACTGGTCGGCGCAACATTGAGGGCCAAAGGGCCTGTTCTGCGCTGTATTGTTCTATGTTCTATGTTCTATCTTGTCACCACAACCGAATGAGCCTCCAGGAAGGGTGAGAGAGGTCGGCACCTAATGCAGGAGCCTTTTGTAGATATACCCATTTGAAACAGGTATGCTGTTTTGGAAAATGTAGGGGGTGATGGATTCTCAGGGAACGTAGCACAAACAGCCAAGTTTCTGGTATTGAGACCGGCTCTAATGCAACGAGGGGTACGTTGGCTTCGAAGAGATCAATTGTGTTAGGGGATTCTGTAGTCAGAGGTACAGACAGACGTTTTTGTGGCCAGCAGAGAAACAGCTGAATGATGTTTGTTTCCCTGGTGCCAGGATCAAGGATGTCTCAGAGAGGGTGCAGAATGTTCTCACATGGGAGAGGGGCCAGCAGGAGGTCATTCTCCACATTGGAATCAACGAATTAGGAAGGGAAAAGGTTGAGATTCTGAAGGGAGATTACAAAGAATTAGGCGGAAATTTAAAAAAGGAGGTCCTCAAGAGTAGTAATATCTGGATTACTCCCAGTGCTACGAGCTAGTGAGGGCAGGAATAGGAGGACAGAGCAGATGAATGCATGGCTGAGGAGCTGGTGTATGGGAGGAGGATTCACAATTTTGGATCATTGGAATCTCTTTTGGGGTAGAAGTGACCTGTACAAGAAGGATGGATTGCACCTAAATTGGAAGGGGACTAATATACTGACAGGGAAATTTGCTAGAACTGCTTGGGAGGATTTAAACTAGTAAGGTGTGGGTGTGGGACCCAGGGAGATAGTGAGGAAAGAGATTAATCTGAGACTGGTACAGTTGAGAACAGAAGTGAATCAAACAGTCAGGGCAGGCAGGGACAAAGTAGGACTAATAAATTAAACTTCATTTATTTCAATACAAGGGGCCTAACGGGGAAGGCAGATGAACTCAGGGCATGGTTAGGAACATGGGACTGAGACATCATAGCAATTACAGAAACATGGCTCAGGGATGGGCAGGACTGGCAACTTAATGTTCCAGGATACAAATGCTACAGGAAGGATAGAAAGGGAGGCAAGAGAGGAGGGGGAATGGCATTTTTCATAAGGGATAGCATTACAGCTGTGCTGGGGGAGGATATTCCTGGAAATACATCCAGGGAAGTTACTTGGGTGGAACTGAGAAATAAGAAAGGGATGATCACCTTATTGGGATTGTATTATAGACCCCCTAATAGTCAGAGGGAAATAGAGAAACAAACTTCTAAGGACATCTCAGCTATCTGTAAAAATAATAGGGTAGTTATGGTCGGGGATTTTAACTTTCCAAACATCAACTGGGATTGCCATTGTGTTAATGGTTTAGATGGAGAGGAATTTCTGAAGTGCGTACAAGACAAATTTCCGATTCAGTATGTGGATATACCTACTAGCAGAAGATGCAAAACCTGACCTACTCTTGGGAAATAAGGCAGGGCAGATGACTGAGGTATCAGTGGGGGAGCACTTTGGGGCTAGCGACCATAATTCTATTAGATTTAAAATCGTGATGGAAAAGGATAGACCAGATCTAAAAGTTGAAGTTCTAAATTGGAGAAAGGTCAATTTTGATGGTATTAGGCAAGAACTTTCGAAAGCTGATTGGAGGCAGATGTTCGCAGGTAAAGGGACAGCTGGAAAATGGGAAGCCTTCAGAAATGAGATAACAAGAATCAGAGAAAGTATATTCATGTCAGGGTGAAAGGGAAGGCTGGTAGGTATAGGAAATGCTGGATGACTAAAGAAAGTGAGAGTTTGGTTAAGATAAAGAAAGAAGCATATGTCAGGTATTGACAGGATAGATCGAGTGAATACTTAGAAGTAGGAGTATACTTAAGAGGGAAATCAGGAGGGCAAATAGGGGACATGAGATAACGCTGGCAAATAGAATTAAGGAGAATCCGAAGGGTTTTTACAAATATATTAAGGACAAAAGGGTAACTAGGGAGAGAACAGGGCCCCTCAAAGATCAGCAAGGCAGCCTTTGTGTGGAGCCACAGAAAATGGGGGAGATACTAAATGAATATTTTGCATCAGTATTTACTGTGGAAAAGGATATGGAAGGTATAGACTGTAGGGAAATAGATGGTGACATCTTGCAAAATGTCCAGATTACAGAGGAGGAAGTACTGGATGTCTTGAAACGGTTAAAGGTGGATAAATCCCCAGGACCTGATCAGGTGTACCCGAGAACTTCGTGGGAAGCTAGAGAAGTGATTGCTGGGCCTCTTGCTGAGATATTTGTATCATCGATAGTCACAGGCGAGGTGCTGGAAGACTGGAGGTTGGCAAACGTGGTGCCACTGTTTAAGAAGGGCAGTAAAGACAAGCCAGGGAACTATAGACCGGTGAGCCTGACGTCGGTGATGGGCAAGTTGTTGGAGGGAATCCTGAGGGACAGGATGTACATGTATTTGGAAAGGCAAGGACTGATTAGGGATAGTCAACATGGCTTTGTGTGTGGGAAATTCCTGAAGAAGGGCTCTTGTCCGAAACGTCGATTCTCCTGCTTCTTGGATGCTGCCTGACCTGCTGCGCTTTTCCAGCAACACATTTTTGACGTGGGAAATCATGTCTCACGAACTTGATTAAGTTTTTCGAAGATGTAACAAAGAAGATTGATGAGGGCAGAGCAGTAGATGTGATCTATCTGGACTTCAGTAAGGCATTCAACAAGGTTCCCCATGGGAGACTGATTAGCAAGGTTAGATCTCATGGAATACAGGGAGAACTAGCCTTTTGGATACAGAACTGGCTCAAAGGGAGAAGACAGAGGGTGCTGGTGGAGGGTTGTTTTTCAGACTGGAGGCCTGTGACCAGTGGAGTGCCACAAGGATCGGTGCTGGGTCATCTACTTTTTGTCATTTACATAAATGATTTGGATGCTAGCATAAGAGGTACAGTTAGTAAGTTTGCAGATGACACTAAAATTGGAGATGTAGTGGACAGCGAAGAGGGTTACCTCCGATTACAACAGGATCTGGACCAGATGCGCCAATGGGCTGAGAAGTGGCAGATGGAGTTTAATTCAGATAAATGTGAGGTGCTGCATTTTGGGAAAGCAAATCTTAGCAGGGATGATGCACTTAATACTAAGGTCCTAGGGAGTGTTGCTGAACAAAGAGACCTTGGAGTGCAGGTTGATAGCTCCTTGAAAGTGGGTCGCAGGTAGATAGGATAGTGAAGAAGGTATTTGGTATGCTTTCCTTTATTGGTCAGAGTATTGAGTACAGTAGTTGGGCGGTCATGTTGCGGCTGTACAGGATATTGGTGAGGCCACTGTTGGAATATTGCGTGCAGTTCTGGTCTCCTTCCTATCGGAAAGATGTTGTGAAACTTGAAAGGGATCAGAGAAGATTTACAAGAATGTTGCCAGGGTTGGAGGATTTGAGCTCCAGGGAGAGGCTGGGGCTGTTTTCCCTGGAGCGTCAGAGGCTGAGGGGTGACCTTGTAGAGGTTTACAAAATTATGAGGGGCATGAATAGAATAAATAGGCAAAGTCTTTTCCCTGGGTTGGTGGGAGTCCAGAACTAGAGGGCATAGGTTTAGGGTGAGAGGGGAAAGATGTAAAAAGGGCCTAAGAGGCAACCTTTTCAGAGGGTGGTATGTGTATGGAATGAGCTACCAGAAGAAGTGGTGGAGGCTGGTACAATTGCAACATTTAAGAGGCATTTGGATGGGTATATGAATAGGAAGGGTTTGGAGGGATATGGGCCAGGTGCTGGCAGGTGGGACTAGATTGGTTTGGGATATCTGGTCGGCGTGGACAGGTTGGACCGAAGGGTAGGTTTCCATGCTGTACATCTCTATGACTCTCTGACTCTATGAGTTCTTAATCTCCTTTGTTCTAATGTGATTGACACCAGTTTTCCAACCTTGTCGCTAAAATGCCTCATCCCAGTGATTACTGCATCCTTTCAATGCTCTTCACATGCTTGCTAATGTTTGGTGACCAGAACAGGACACAGTACTGTAGCAGTGGTCACTTCTCTATTTCTGTATTTGGAAAGTTGTCCCAAATGCTTGTTACTGTCTAAAATTGATGTGTACGAACACAGGTCCCTGTGGAAACTTTAACAGGGTTATTCCCTGGTGAAAATTAAGAATATCACCATGTGTGCACTGAACAGCTGAATTTCTGGTCACACATGCTCTATTCTTGGCCTCTTTGCATGCCTTTTAAACATTAGAAGGGCCTCTCTATTAGGGTAAGTGGGAGTGTGTTGATCTGGTGTGAAATCCAGGACTCAGATCAAATCAAAATACTGCAGATGCTGAAGTGTGAAATAAAAACAGAAAATGCTGGAGAAATTCAGCAGAAGAAGAGACATGACAGATTTGAAACATTATCTCTGGTTCTGTCTTCCCAGTGACTCAGCAAGCCGGCAGCATCTGAGCTGAGTTTCTGCAGCATTTTCTGTTTTTGTGTCATGAGGCCTAGTCTGAGCCTTAAAAAGAGGAGTCTGCAGAACTCAAAGGAGAATTTCAGGGCAGTGAAGAGCTGGTTCCAGAGTTAGTCCGATAAAGAGGATTCTGGAGGTCTGAAAATTATAATCAGATAAAGAAGCCAGTGGTATCCAGGAGTCCCTAGATATGAGGGTAATGTGAAAGATCCAGGAAATCTAAGAACCATAGAAATTGGGTGATGGAATAGGCTATTCAGTTATTTGAGGCTCCACTGCTATTCAGTATAACTACGGCTGATTCTCTGCCTCAATGCCATATTCCCAAACCTCCACGCCCCCCCCCCCCCCCCCCCCCCCCATTCCCCGCCCATATTACTTGATGCCTGCAAAATCTAAGAATGCGTCTATCTCATTCTTGACTATGTTCAGTGACTTGGCCTCCACAGTATTCTATAGTTAAGAGTTCCACAGGCTCACTATCCTTAGAGTGAGGAAATGTTTCTTCATCTCAGTCTGAGAAGATCATCTTTATTTACCTGAGACTGTGTCTCCTGCTTCTACACTGGGGAAAACATCCTCCCAAAATCGAGCCTGTCCAACCTGGTTTGAATTTTATATGTTTAAATCTGATCCCTTCTCATTCTTCAAAAGTCTAGTGAATACAGGCCCAGTCAAACCAATCACTCCTCATACATTAGTCCTGCAATCTTTGGTATGAGCCTAGTGAACGTTCACTGCATTCCCTCTGTGGCAAGTATATGCTCTGTTAGGTAAAACTACACACAGTAGTCCTGGTGTGGTGCCACCCAGGCTTTGTATGACTGCAGTAAGACATCCACATTCTGAAGGTGAAAGTGAGGACTACCTCAAATCCTCTTCCATGAAGACAATGTACCATTTGTCTTTCTAATCGCTTCCTGCGCATGCTTTCATTGAATGGTGTACAAGTGTACCTGGATTCCTTAGCCTATCCACGCTTCCCAATAAATACACCATTTAAACAATACTCCTCCTTTCTGTTTTTCATACCAAAGTGTAGAACTTCACACTTAGAGAATTGCAGGTCTGGGATCATAGTTGTCCAGTACTGTTCTGACTTAGAAATGTATTGCCTTTCCTTGCCTTCTGGGTCAGAATCTTGCCACATCCTCCCTTATAGCATTGGGGTCTACCCACACCAAATGGACTGCAGCAGATCAGGAAGGCTGCTCATTTCCACCTTCTCAAGGGCAAATAAGGATGATCAATAAATACTGGATGGTCAGTAAATAAATATATTTCATGTATGAACATAGGAAAAAAATCTGATTAAAAGGACCTGGCTTTTAAACTTATGACAAACTTCAGTGAATTTATAGCAGCAATCTAGAAAGCTGAAGATTTTGTCCCAACAGCACCTCCTGAGGTTCAGGCCTTTATGTTAAGCAATCTAAACAAGCATTTTCCAAAGAGGAAAGGTACGTTTGTTTCAAGATTTGGAACAAGAAAGATGAGTATAGATGTTCCACCCAGCCTCAAAAATGTTTTTCACCTGTGGCTGGCTCCAGTAATGTTTGGCACACCCTTAATAAAATTTGACGTGTTCTGATTTGTGGAGGAGCTATTTGCTTCCCCACCATCCCAATCTGTGAGATGACTATCCTCAATCTGCAAGTATGAGCAGCTCATTGTCAGCATATTAATCCACCCACAAAATCAACCAATACTTATCTGTCTGACAAAACTGAAAATCACTGCCACTGTTGCTTTGGTATGACACCTCTTCCACTGGGATCCGAAATGAGGAAGAGTAAACAATACAAAGAGGAGCTGCAGAGGGGAAAGAAGCAGTAAATACCTTCCAGACTGAAGAAGACAGCTTAGACAATATTTAACAAATACCATCACCTTTGATCAGCAGTTAAGAGATATTCTGCTATCGGAGCCCTTATCCTTAATGTCTGCCAAGTGGACTGTCCTGTTTCTTTTCACCTTGGTTTAGGAGTCATCTTGCTTCATAGTCAGAAATCCTGAAGTGCAGACAGGTCAGTGCAGCATTGAGGGTGTGCTGCTCTGTCAGAGATGGCATCATTCAGATAAGATGTTCCTCTCTCAGGTGGATAGAAATGATCCCTGTGTCTCTATTTGAAGAACAGTAAAGACAGGATAATGTTGAACCTGAAAAGAATACCTTTTGATGAACCAGAACTTCTCAGTATTGGGCTTGATGTGTAGGTTTGCTAGGAATTGGACTGTTCCTGATCGACTGTCTCACTCACTGTAACCAGAATGGAGAAAACAATTTTATCCTGATCCCACTGAACCATACTGCCCTTTTGATGAGCTTAATCAGTTTTTGAACAGGCTTGATGCAAGGAAATTGAACAACAAATAAAAAGTGTGATTAATTAAATCCCCAAGATCAGGAAATATCCAGGCATGGATAGTCTGAATCAGGTGATCACAAACAGAACAATGTTAGGCATGACAAATGGTTTCTGCGCTGTTAACAAGAAGAAATGCTTTGGTTCCTGTGCCCCATTGCTTTCCAATAATCCCGGCTGAAAATACATGGATTTCATCATCAGGTGAAGACAGGGTTGATCTTTGCTCAGGTGCTGACATGATCAAGACCCAACATGGTTCCACTCAAGAACCACAGATAGAACTCTTGTCAGACAGAGACAACTGGTAGTGGGTTTAACCTGAGGGTCACTGTGCTTCAGGTGAATTGAAGGCAGAGACTGGGATTGAATCCATGAATAATGACCAATTGGATGAAGTACTTACGAGGCAATAAATTAAAATGGAATTAAATTTGAGATTTGAGATCACTAGCTTAAAGGAGAGCGATGAAGGAAAAAAAAATCAGTTCAGAGGCTTGAAGCAAAAGTGAGATTCAGTGAAACCTTTCAGTGAGTTTAGGACAGAGACAGATGGATGATATTGGAAATGTAACTTTTCTTAGTTGCGATAACTTCTGTCTTTTTTTTATTCTAGGGAAGGAAATGAACCCCATGTCTGCTCCGC
This sequence comes from Chiloscyllium punctatum, assembly GCF_047496795.1. NCBI lineage: Eukaryota > Metazoa > Chordata > Chondrichthyes > Orectolobiformes > Hemiscylliidae > Chiloscyllium > Chiloscyllium punctatum. The sequence goes on from NC_092743.1 coordinate 18,779,681, forward strand.
CATCACCTACTCTCAGCTCTTAAAGCAAGTCTGCAAGTTTGCCAATGTTCTACGGACTTTAGGTGAATAATTATTTTTTCCAGGCAGCAGTAGAGAGGTCTTGTCGATATAAGTAGAGAGCTCTGTTAATCCAGCGAATAAAGCGCTGTGTTTTTCCAGTGAGTAAAGCACCGTGTTTTTCCATTAAGTGACTGTCATTTTTTTTCAATGCATTGTTGGGATGTTCTGCCTATTTGTTGCCTATCCCCTTGAGTAAGTGGGAATGAGCTACCATCTTGAACTGCTCAAATATAAAATAGAACATGTTCAGCATATATTGTTAAAATAATAGTGATGTCTTTTTTTCAGTGTTTTATATTAAATCTTTATTTCACTTTGCTCACACAGAATTAGATACAGCACAAATACAGCCATTCAGTTAGTCCATGCTGGTGTTTAAATGCTACCAGCTTCCCCCCATTCCAGCTATATCATCTTAGCCTTTCAACATATCTTTTCTATTCTCTTTTCCCTGTTGAGCCCATCTGGTTACCTTTTGAAGTGTGTAAGCCATTTGGCCCAGCTGCTTCCCCATACAACATGTTCTGCATTTTAATCATTCCCTGAGTAGAGAAATTTCTTCTGATTTTCCTGATGCATTTATATGGAACTATTTTGTATGTAGGGCCTCTAATCTCCCACAGCTGGATGATTTCTTGTCCTTGAGGCTATTTGTTATTAAGTTCACTGGGAGAAAGTGAGGACTGCAGATGTTGGAGAGTCAGAGTTGAAAAGTGAGGTGCTGGAAAAGCACAGCAGGTCAAGCAGCATTTGAGAACCGGGAGAGTTGATGTTTCAGGCGTAAGCCCTTCATCAGGAATGTGAGGGCTTATGCCTGAAATGTCGACTCTCCTGCTCCTCGGATGCTGCGTGACCTGCTGTGCTTTTCCAGCACCTCACTTATCAAGTACACTGTCAATGCAGAAAACACCACTTTAGGACGAAGGTTACAGAAACAGACAACAAAACCAGAACCAACGACAAGAAATACCAAGCTAATAATAGACAGACTATCATTAAAGATACCAATTCTTATAACTCTGACAGATTGATGGAGGTGGTAGAACACAATAAGTTAAGGTTTGGCATCATATATAAGTAGGCATTTCATCAGTTTTGTTGCATTTCATATAAACAGAATGGCACTGCGGTAATTCTGAAATGAACAGAGGGGCACGTGAGTGCAAATGGCATGCTTAGTTGATTATACTTATATTTCTAAATTTCAATTCTATCATTCCACCTGTCATTATGTTTTGGTGAAGGAAAACAGCATCCTGTACAGTCACAATGTTATCCTCTCTGCTGGTGACTCAGAAACTTGCAGCCTTGCTCAGGTCACTGAAACTCCCCTTGGTGGCCAACCGAAACAATGCACAAGCCACAAAGAAAGGCAAAGGCAAGAGGAGACATCCACAATCCAGTTTCCCAAAGATTGCCCTGGAAATCTGAGATACAGGGCTATCCCTAATAATATGACACATTTGTTTGCTCTCGGTATAAGAGCCTGATCCACCACTCATGGCTGATCATTTATCTCAATGATTCCTGCTTGGACTCCATATTGCTCTTGCATCTAAACTCTAGCGATGTTTTTATTATCTTCCTTAGAGTCATAGAGATGTACAGCACAGAAACAGATCCTTTGGTCCAACTCATCCATACCGACCAAATATCCCAACCCAATCTAGTCCCACCTGCCAGCACTCTGCTCATATCCCTCCAAACCCTTCCTATTCTTTTAAATGTTGCAATTGTACCAGCCTCCACCACTTCCTCTGGCAGCTCATTCCATACACGTACCACCCTCTACGTGAAAATGTTGCCCCGTAGGTCTCTTTTATTTCTTCTCCCTCTCACCTTAAACCTATGCCCTCTAGTTCGGGACTCCCCCATCCCCAGGGAAGAGACTTTGTCTATTTATCCTATCCATGCCCCTCATGATTTTATAAACCTCTATAAGTTCACCCCTCAGCCTCCGACGCTCCAGGGGAAACAGCCCCAGGCTAATCAACCTCTCCCTATAGCTCAACTCCTCCAACCCTGGCAACATCCTTGTAAATCTTTTCTGAACCCTTTCAAGTTTCACAACATCCTTCCACTTGAGTATATTTGACCTCTGTAGTCTTCTGTAGCTGAGAATTCTAAAGTTCAATCTCTTCAAGTGAAGAAATATTTTCTTATCTCAGTCCCTAAAATCCCATTTCCCAAGACTGTCTCCTCTGTTTCCAGACTCCCCAACTTTGAAGAACATCTTCCCTTCAGCTAGTCTGGTCAGCCTTGTTCGAATTTTATACAATTCAATTAGATCCCCACTCATCCTTCTAAAGCCAACGAGTTATGAGGGATGTGATTGAGGGTTGGTGTAATGGATAGGAATGTGTTAGTGTTGGGGACACAGTATAGTCAGTGGAAGATATTGGTCCCAGCAGTTCTGTTGTGTTGTGTTGCCTGGCTATTGCCATTGTTAAAGGCATCTCCTCACCACTGGAGAAAACTTGGAGTCAGAGGGGGAGGATCCAGAGGAACCATGCAAAATGGTATAGGTACCAAGATCTACCAAATGTCCTGAAGATAGGAATATTGGATGAATCTGGTTGTTGGAGTTCTAGTTTAGCTAATCTTTGATGTTGTCTAAGCTGCTTTCTTTGGTGTTGGCATTTTGCTGTGCTTCTAATAATCGTTCCTGTAGTGATTAGAAACTCCCAAACATTCTGCTATGGGTAGCAAGTCTAAAAGACTTAACTTGTGTTCTTCTGATACTATTTAATTGGGCAAAGTGATATTGTCCCTAGCCCTGGACTCAAATCCCACACCAGGACCTGTTGGCTATGGAAAGTGTGAAAGTAACGTGACCAGTCAGGGTTGTCAGCTGGTAAATCCTGTGGCAGGCAGTAGAGCGCAAAGGTTTCCTGGTCAGCCATTCTGAAAAAAAGCAATGCAGTGCATAGCCCATTAGCATGGAACAACCTAATGAAAATCCATTGCCTAACATTCAGAGCAAGGGCATAAGAAATGGAGGAAAGATATTAGTTACAAGTTCCCTTGTTCTTCCAGTCTCCTTTTGTAGTACTTTGTTCATTGGACAGTGTCCAAATTAAGAAAGAATCTCAAGTGAAGTAATTTCTGGATTGTGCCACTCGACCCAGGATCTGATAATTAAACACTTGGACCAAAGACTAATGTAGGAAGAAGGATTTTGTTCTATGAGATACGAGCATAAACCCTCAGCAAAATAAGAGCTATCCTTTTGGGATGGGTTCCACTTAAATTGAGCTGGAATCAGTTTTGTTGAGAATTGTATATCCGTGGGTAGGGATTTAAGTTGGAAAGGAGTGGTCAGGTGTAGGAGATTTAGAAATCCAAAGAAAAATATTGTGACAATTGAACAGTGGGTAAAGGCAAGAAGAGTGGGGCGGGAAAGGACAGATAATTTAAAAAGAAAGACTCTTTACTTGGACTTGTGAAGCAATTATGATGCACAATCTCAGATAAATGATTTGGCTGTAATCAACATTGCAGGGATATGATCATAAACTTGCCCAAGAGGGAAAGTATACAGTGCTGGGTACACCACATTGAAATAAAATAAACTATCAGAATGGACAACCCTTTATAGTAAAGGATGACATAAGGACACAGGAACATTCAAAACAGAGCTGAAGTATGTCAATCAGCCCTTGATTCTTCCCCACCATTCAATGAGATCATGACTGATCTTTTACCTCACACCGTTTTCTCACACTATCCCCATATTCCTTGATATCTACAATATCCATCAATTTCCATCTTGAACGTACTCATTCAGTGACTTAAGAACAAGAACACCCATCAAGGATTTACAATATCTCACAATTTAAGAAATATGTTGCTATTTTCCTTCCAAAGTGGACAGTAACTCATGTTTCCACATGATATTCCATTGGTATGTTCTTGTTCATTGACTCAGCCTGCCCAAATCCTCTTGAATCCTTTGCATCATCCTCATTACTCACATTACCACCAGGTTTAGTGTCATCAACAAACTTAGAAATATTACATTTGGTTGCCACATGCACATCACTAAAATGGATTGTAAATAGCTTAGGACCCAAGCACTAGTCCTTACAGTACCCACTAGTAACAGCATGGCATTCTGAGAATAGCCTTTTTATACTTCGGAGAAAGTGAGGACTGTAGATGCTGGAGTTCAGAGTTGAGAGTGTGGTGCTGGAAAAGCGCATCAGGTCACCCCTTCGGGCTTATGCCCGAAACATCAATTCTCCTGCTCTTCAGATGTTGCCTGACCTGCTGTACTTTTCCAGAAACACACTCTCTACGTTTTATTCTCAATCTTGATTTTCTGTCAATTGACCAATCCTTAATTCATGTGGTTATATTATTCCCAACTCCATATGATCTGATTTTGTTCACTAGCCTTCTGTGCGGGACCTTATTGATAGCCTGAACATTCAAATGCACCATATCCATTGGCTTCATCCCTTATTTATTCTGCTTGCTACATATTCAAAAAACCCTGACAGGTTCATCAAACATGGCTTCCCTTCCATAGAACTGTGTTGACTCTGTCGAATCTTACCATTAGTTTCTAAGTGATCCAAATATTGCATCTTTTATAATAGATTCTTACACTTTTCCTAAAGCAGATATCAAGTTAACCAGTCCCTCTTTTTCTGCAAGAGTGGGGTGACTTCTGCTACCTTCCAATCTCTTACAGAAATTTTGCTATGAACATTTTGGGAGATAACCACTAAAGTATCCACTGAGTTTGTTAATTAGCCCTTTCTCCTTGCGCAGTACTAGACCTCAAACCCACCGACTCCCATAGCTACCTGGATTACACCTCTTCCCACCCTATCTCTTGCAAAAATGCCATCCCGTATTCCCAATTTCTCCGCCTCCGCCGTATCTGCTCCCAGGAGGACCAGTTCCACCATAGGACACACCAGATGGCCTCCTTCTTTAGAGACCGCAATTTCCCTTCCCACGTGGTTAAAGATGCCCTCCAATGCATCTCGTCCACATCCCGCACCTCCGCCCTCAGACCCCACCCCTCCAACCGTAACAAGGACAGAACGCCCCTGGTGCTCACCTTCCACCCTACAAACCTTCACATCAACCAAATCATCCGCCGACATTTCCGCCACCTCCAAAAAGACCCCACCACTAGGGATATATTTCCCTCCCCACCCCTTTCCGCCTTCCGCAAAGACCGTTCCCTCCGTGACTACCTGGCCAGGTCCACACCCCCCTACGAGCCACCCTCCCATTCTGGCACTTTCCCCTGCCACCGTAGGAACTGTAAAACCTGTGCCCACACCTCCTCCCTCACCTCTATCCAAGGCCCTAAAGGAGTCTTCCACATCCATAAAAGTTTCACCTGCACATCCACCAATATCATTTATTGTATCTGTTGCTCCCGATGTGGTCTCCTCTACATTGGGGAGACTGGGCGCCTCCTAGCAGAGCGCTTGAGGGAACATCTCCGAGACACTCGCACCAATCAACCAAACCGCCCCGTGGCCCAACATTTCAACTCCCCCTCCCACTCTGCCGAGGACATAGAGGTCCTGGGCCTCCTTCACTGCCGCTCCCTCACCACCAGACGCCTGGAGGAAGAATGCCTCATCTTCCGCCTCGGAACACTTCAACCCCAGGGCATCAATGTGGACTTCAACAGCTTCCTCATTTCCCCTTCCCCCACCTCATCCTAGTTTCAAACTTCCAGCTCAGTAACTGTCTCCTTGACTTGTCCGGACTTGTCCTACCTACCTATCTTCTTTTCCACCTATCCACTCCACCCTCTCCTCCTTGACCTATCACCTTCATCTCCTCCCCCACTCACCCATTGTACTCTATGCTACTCTCTCCCCACCCCCACCCTCCTCTAGCCTATCTCTCCATGCTTCAGGCTCACTGCCTTTATTCCTGATGAAGGGCTTTTGCCCGAAACGTCGATTTCGCTGCTCGTTGGATGCTGCCTGAACTGCTGTGCTCTTCCAGCACCACTAATCCAGTATTTTTACCTAAAGTAGCCCATTGTCTAATTGATTCCTCAACATACTACTTTTAGAAAACTATTTTGAAAGCATTCCAAGAATTTGCCGTCCAATACATTCTTATTAATTAAGTTTACCCAGTCTGTATGGACATTGAAGTCCCCCGTAATTGCTGTGTTACATACAGTTCTAATTTCCTAATTTATATCACATCCTATTTTACCTTAGAGAGAAGGTGGCTGAGAGAAGATTTGGTAGAGGTTTTCAAAATCTTGAATGGACTATACAGAGTAGATAGGGAGAAGTTGTTTCCGCGTGTAAAAGGGACAAACAGGAGAGGGGATAGATTTAAAGTGATATGCAAATGAAGCAAGAGTGTTGTGAGAAAAGAACATCAATGGTCTGGAATGCACTGCCTGGAAATGTGGTGGAGGCTGGTTCAATTGAGGTGTTCAAGAGGGCATTGGGTGATTAATTGGATAGAAATGATGTACAGAGATTTGGAGCAAAGGCAGGAGATTGGCACTAGGCGTTGGAACCAGTATAGCCACGATGGTTAAATGGCCTCCTTCTGCACTGTTACAAACCTGTGATTATCCTGTACTACTCCTGTGAGTTCTTCTTTCAAGTTAACTTCTTTGACCAAACTTTTGATCACTCTTCCTTAACGTTCCTTTCCCAGTGTTCCCATTTCATGGATTGTACCTCTGTGAAGTACCATGGGACAATTTTCAGATATTGTGTTCTTTGCCTGTTGATGTTGCTGGTGGGGAGAAATGTACTCCTTCTTCGCGAGATACTGACAAGCTAACACGTGGATCAAAAATCTTGTCAGCTTGAGAAGTGGATGGCTGGTGCTGAAACCATCTATACCACATACAAGATCCATGAGCAGGTTGCTTTAATCTCTTTACCCAAAGAGTGGTGAAATGTGTAATTTGCTAACACAAGGAGTGCATGGTCCAGATGTATTTTAAGAAGGAACCTGATTTACACATGAGGAAGAAAGGAAAAGAAAGTGGTGCTCATACAGTTAATGGGGTTAAACCTAAATATTGGCATTGACCAGGCAAGTTGAATAGCTTGTTTCTGTGCTGTCCCTTCTGTTTAACAATTGCCTTGTGCAAATCCCTGTATCTATGATATAAGGAAAACAAAACTGAAAATTCTTGGAGAAAAGCCTATAAATGGAGAAAGAATTTTCCATTGCTTGATTCAATCATGCAGGAAGCTGATTGACAGACTGAGCCTTGCAAAGTTTCTCAAGTTTTGAAGATTTACTTCAACACTTAACATCAGAAATCCATCAGTCATATAAAAAAAGCTAGAGAAAATCTTATTTTCTTTATAGGGGTGAAGAAAGGTGACAGAGTTGCCATATATTTACCAGTGATCCCAGAGCTGATATATGCAATGCTGGCATGTGCAAGGATAGGAGTGGTGCACTCAGTGGTGGTAAGTATGTCCTGATGCCTTTGTTATCAAACAGCACAACTAAAACCAGATTGTCTGGTTGTTTAACTCATTGAGGAGAAAGTGAGGACTGCAGATGCTGGAGATCAGAGCTGAAAATGTGTTGCTGGAAAAGTGCAGCAGGTCAGGCAGCATCCAAGGAGCCTGAAGAAGGGCTCATGCCCTAAACGTCGATTCTCCTGCTCCTTGGATGCTGCCTGACCTGCTGCGCTTTTCCAGCAACACATTTTCAGCTCTGTTTAACTCATTGTCTCAGATAATCCAGTCTCCAGTGAGCTGGAGACTGGACATGCAACCTAAACTCTGAGCCAGGATCCCATGCAAGTGGCAACGTACTGACCTCTGTGGGAATTGTCTGGGAAATGTGTGGATAGGTATAACAGGGTGTCAAGTAGGTAAGATGATGGGTGGGTATACTCCCAGTGCTGCATGAGTAGGGTACCAGGTGAGTAGGGCTTCAGGGTAAGAAGGCTGTCAATGTGAAAGATACGTAGGGTGTCAAGAGGGTAGACAGCCATAGTGAAACCTGGAAAGGGTGCCAGGTAATTGATAGAATGTGAAGTATTTACATAATTGCAGTTAGCCCCTCTGAATTCTTTGATTTAAATCAAGGTTCTAGGTCCATGGGACCTGCATAGCAGAATCTTCAATTGCCTGGTCAATTTCCCTTGGGAATATTGGGGATTCCACCAGGTTGAAATGTGCAACTCCCATCTAAGCTGCAAAATCACAATCTAGCCATTTGAAATGTCTAGGCCAATATTTTGCCTTTCATCTGAACATGTGGATTTGGACATGACCTCAGCTACACAATTTATTCTCGTGGATAATACTCTCACCAAAATGTTGTGTCTGATTTGCTAATTAAACAGCAGTGGACGTAGGTTTGCTCACTGGGCTGGAAGGTTCATTTCCAGACGTTTTGTCAACCTACTGGATAATGTCTTTAGTGGGCCTCAGGCAAAGCAATGCTGAAAAAAAATCCTGCTTTCTACTTATATGTTTGGGTTTCAAAGAACTTTCAGGATAAAAGCAGGAACTTTCAGCATTGCTTCGCCTGAGACCCAGTGAAGATGTTACCTAGTAGGGTAACGAAATGTCTGGAAATGAACCTTCCTGCTCAGCGACCAAACCTACATCCAGAACCTCAATCTGAGTTACAAATCTTCTCAAAACCTGCTTAAACAGCAGTTGCCAATACTTTATGTGTTTGTGATTTAGTTTGCAGGTTTCTCAGCTGAATCTCTGTGTGAGCGAATATTAGATTCACAATGTGTATTACTGGTTACTGCAGGTAAGGACATAATCACTCCAGTGCAGTAATTTACTGTCCTGACCCTAATCCTAGTCAGTTGCTGTACCTGTTGTGCTAGAAAACCTGATGAATGTTGGCAAGTCATGGCTCTCTTTTCTGTAATTCAGATGGTTTCTACAGAGGAGAAAAGCTGGTAAACCTAAAACAGATCGCAGATGATGCCTTGGAGAAGTGCAAAGACAAGTGAGATTTCTGCAAGACATCCTTTTGAGCTTTACTGTGTTAAGCTACTTTTTGAGAGAGACAGCCTCACTGAGGACCGGCACCAGTCTGTGGCGAATATATTGAATACCATAAGTCATGGAACTAAATGGATCTCCCTAGATGGAACATTCAGATCAATACATTTAAATGCTATGTTTGATTTTAGATGTTTCACACACTGCTAATGAAAATTGTATGAATTTCTAATTTAAGATCCTAATTCTTTAATCCAAAGATTACAAAATTACTTTGAGGAAAGTCTTCTCTCAAAACCTTCTTTCCCCTTTGTTTATAATTAATTAAAACAAAAGGTGAAATAATGTTGGTCATGTGACTACTGTTACCCAGAAGAGCACTGTGATAGATGACAAAACAGCATGAAAACTGGTAAGAGTGGATTTGATTTTGCAGATGTGATATGTAGACTGCCCTTTATTGTTTTATTTTACTCACTCATGGGATGTGTTCATTACTGGCTGGGCCAGCATTTATTGTCCAGTCCTAGTTATTGGCGAACTGCTTGTTGGTACCACTGCATTCCATGTGCTGTAGGTACACTCATAATGCTGCTGGTGGGCAAGTTCCAAGATTTTGACTTAGCAATACTGAAGGAACACTAATATATTTCCAAGTCAGGTTTGTGAGTGGCTTGGAGATGATCTTGTACCTGGTGATGTTCCCATGTCCTTGTCCTTCCAGACGACAGTGAGTTTGGAAGATGCTTTTTAAGGATATTGATGAAATTTGAATCATGCCTATTCGTATGTACCTCTTTGCTTCATCGGTGAGTCACATTGGCTCCTGTACATCACAATCCTGTTATCATGTTTAATTTTGTTGAGTGGATTTTTGATCTCTAAGAAAGGCTAAAGTTATGGATTATGTAGCCAGGAAAATGGAGTTAAGACTTGGATTAGATCAGCTATGATATTATTGAATAGCAGAGCAGTCTCAATGGTCTTCTGTTTTTCATGATCTTTAGTCTTCTCCTGCCCATTTATCCTGACTCAGTCATTTCTGCACATTACGCTTGAGTTGCTCTGACTTCCTTATTTTGATCAGGTGTTGGGAGAGCATGTCTATGTAGTATGGTTTCCATTTTAAATACTTGCTAAAATAAGTATGTATTTTAGCTCGCTGAACCTGAAGGCTTGTTTTCAGACATTTCGTCACCATACTAGGTAACATCATCAGTGAGAGTCTCCGGTGATGTCCCACCTCTCTATTTATAGGGCTTGGTCTCTGAAGGTGGGTGATCCTCAAAAATATTAAATAAAAAATGTAAACACTCCCACCCATTCCTACCTCTTGCATTTGTGGTATTTAATGTAATGGCCATTATGTGATTGTTTAGTGTAGTGCAAGTAACTGGGAAGTACTGACATGGTCATATCACAAGGCTAAGGTTCTAGGGACATGGGTTCAAATACGACCATGGCAGGTGGTGAGATTTGAATTCAATAATAATCTGGAACTTTAAATAAGGGCTAGTCTAACAACAATCATGTAATCACTGACAATTGTAAAAATCTATCTTTTTTGCTAATGAAATTTATGGAAGAAAATCTATCATGCTACATGATTCCAGACCCTACAGCAATGTAGTTGACTCTTAACTGCCCTCTGGGCAATTAGGGGTGGGTAATGAATGCTGTTCCATCCAGCGACACCAATATCCTATGAATAAATTAAAAGAGCCACAAAAACAATTGCCTTGACATCAAGACCACATTTGACTGAGTCATCAAGGAGCCCTAACAAAACTGGAGTCAATGGGGGTCAGGGGAAAACTCACCATTGATTAGAGTCATACCTGGTACACAGAAAGATGATTATGGTCATCTCAGTTCAGGACATCCCTGCAAGAGTTCCTCAGGGTAGTGTCTTCGGCCCACATTCAGCTGCTTCATCAATAACCTCTCCTCCATCAGAGGGTCAGAAGTGGGGATGTTTGCTAATGACTGCACAATGTTCAGCAGTGTTTTGTGATTCCTCAGATACTGAAGCAGTCGATGTCCAAATACAGCAAGGTCAGACTTCCACTTGTCTGGATGAACACAAGTCAAAAATATTCAATAAGCTCAACGCCATCCAAGACAAAGCAGCCCATTGAGTGACAGCCCATCCATACCTTCAACATTCACCCTTTCCACTACTGACACACAATAGCGATAATGTGTGTTATCCACAAGGTACACTAAAGTAATTTGCCGAGTTTCCTTTAACAGTACTTCCCAAGTCCACAAACTCTACCATCTAGAGGCAGCAGATAGATTGGAACAGTGCCATCTGCAAGTTCCCCTCTGAACCCCTCACCATCCTGACTTGGAACTAGATTGCATTTCTGTCAGGGTCATTCTGTCAATGTTGCGGAACTCCCATCAAAATGGTACTATGGGTGGACCTACACCCTAGGAACTGCAGCAGTTCAGAGAAGGCAGCTCACCACCAGTTTCTCCAGAGCAATGAGGAATGGGCAATAAATGCTGAAAGTGAGATCCATATCCCATTAACAAATTTAAAAAAAGGAAGTCCTGCTACAACAAGAATATATTACATTTATCATTTCATTTAAATATGAATCACTCTTTACAAATGTATTTATAATTTATTTCAGAGAAAACTTTATTCTGAAAAAGTGCATTGTGGTACAACACCTTGGTGATAAAGTGAGAAACAACCATGAACAGGATAGCTGTAACATCCTACAGGTAAATACTAATTCAGTAAAAAAAAATGATGATTAAGTGATGATGACATGAAACAAAAATATATGAAATTTTCGATAGTGAAATTACTTGGTCCCTCAGGTATACCCCTTCCACATATTCATACATGATGGTCTCAGTTTATCGGCCGCACACCATTTATCTTCCCTCCCTAATCAAAGATCTCAATACTCTCTTCTGGTTTTCTGCTGAACAGTGAGTATTTTTCCAGTCCATATGATGCCAGATCAACGAGTAAACAATTTTATTTCTTTACCACTCTTTGATTTGGAATTATTATTTTTCTATTTACTTTTCACTATTGTCTCTGGTAGGTCCTAATTCTGTTACTAGACTGTGATTGTAGTAACAGTTGCAGTTGATGCTTTACCTTAGTGGTTGTTACTGAAATTTGTACTTTGCCAATAGGTTTTGGTTATCAATCTGTTGCTGGGTATTATAAGCTGCTCCTGTCCTTGACTAGTCTCTACAGTATTCAGCTCAAAGCAAACTTCACTGTATCCAGATCAATCTATCTATTTCTAATTCTGGAATTCAGTTGTCATCTTATGGTGATCAGTTAACCTTGCAGAGACCAGTCAGGCAACACAACCAAGATCTTCCATCTCATTCCTTTCCATAGCTGCATCATTTTTGCTGAAAATAGAACATATTTTAGTTGAGAGTTTGACCTGTAACTCTTCCAACATAGCAAGCTCCCACTCTCAATTTGTTGTTGTTACACTGAAGGGTCATGAATTCACGGCACCAGATGGGGAATGCTGCATTGTCCTGAATGACATTCCTTAGCCTCCAAGTTTTGGAATAGCATAAATGAAGACTGAGAACAGTTCAGTGTCTGTCTGATAAATGACTTTAATGGCAAGTAAGTCTTGCAGGATCTGTAGAAAGTGTGCAACTTCCCCCGTCAGATTTTCTTGTGTATCCTTTGGCCAGGCAAAGCTTTATGCCCAGGGCTGGAAGTTAAAGGATAAAATGACACTTCTCATTCTGCACTTTATGTGGCAGCAAAATGTTAACTTGGGAAATATGGTAATGCTCTAATTTTTTTCTCATAGTTATTCTGGAACTGTGAAACAGATGTATGCTGGGATGCACTCATGAAAGATGTGAGTGAGCATTGTGAACCAGAATGGGTTGATGCTGAACATCCACTCTTCATCCTCTACACAAGCGGATCAACAGGAAAACCCAAGGCAAGCCTTCTATGTAAAACCCAAAATGAAGTGTCTAGTGTTAGGTCTGAGTCCACAACTAGACAACACTTGCTGAACAACCCTGAGTGTGCAATTAGCTACAACTAATTGTTTAAGATTTAAGGTCACCAATTTAGCTGATAAGTTGCTAGAAACAGCTTACATTCGTACATACAAACCTGCCTTCTGCAAGCATTTTTTTTAATTGCCTGGGTGCTTGGGGAACCTGATATTCCTGATGAAGGGCTTATGTCCGAAACGTCAATTCTCCTGCTCCTCGAATGCTGCCCGTGTTTTTCCAGCGCCACACTCTTCGACTCTGAACTCCAATAAATGCAGATCTAGCCAGTAACATCCTTTGGAGGAACAGAAAAGAAAAATGAGTGAAATTAGGAAAAATGTTTTCACACGAGTGGTTCGGGTCTAGAGTGCACTGCATTATAGTGTGCAGAGGCAGATTCCGTTTAGGATTTCAAGAGGCTGTTAATTTGCATACAACAACGTGGAGGGTTACAGGGAGAAGGCAGGAGAATGGTATTAAGTGAAATGCTCGTTTGAAGACAGTAAAACAAAATGGGCCGAATGGTCTCCCCCTGAACTGGGACAATTCTGACTCTGTAAGTTCACCAGAAGTGAACATTACTGACAATAACTTTTGTTTTGCTTTTATTCTAGGGTGTACTGCACACTGTTGCAGGCTATTTAATTTACACTGCGGTCAGTTTTAAATATGTCTTTGATTACCATAACGATGATGTCTACTGGTGCACAGCCGATATTGGATGGATTACTGGACACTCCTATGTTATCTATGGTCCACTGGCAAATGGTGCGACATGTGTTCTTGTGAGTGGAGACAGTATTCAGAGTATTTGTTAGAGTAAAGAATTCACTCTGGACAGGTTTGATCATATATTGCAGGTAGAAGCCTCCATCTTGCTGAGGTAATGTTTTCTATTTGAAGCGTCTGAATCGTTTGGCATCATCCCAGCCAAAGAGACGACCCACTCCAAGGCCTCAGGTTTGGTTATAAACTGTGCAAAATGGTTGAAGGAGTCATAGCTGGCGGGGCGGGTGGGGGAGGGGTGGGGGGGGGGGGCGGGGGAAGAGGTGGGGATGTTGATTAGTATCACAGATCTGAGATTTCCTGGTCCATGGGTAATGGGGGGGAAAGGTGTTTGGAGCAGTGGGGAAAGAAGGCGGAATTGGTTGGCGGGGGGGGGGGGGGGGGTGGGGGGGAAGCGGGGAGGTTTTATATTCCTACAATTGAGGAAGTTTTCCATGGGAGACAGATCAACTACCCATAGGTGGGTATCCAATTTAAACGCTTAAGGCCAATGATGAAGGGGATTTGTCTGGGGCTCCCTAGCACTTTGCCAGTGGCCGTATAGCTGCCCACTCTCTGCTCGGTGAAGTAACCACCAGATCAACGGAGCCATCCTTCCTGTGCTGGCTGGTGGATATCGGGGAGGGGGAGAGTTGAGGAGTCCATGCCTTATTACTAGAGGAAGGAAAGACCACAGCTATTACCCCTCAGAGATCTTGCCACACAACTTCATGCAGCCTTCCCCCCCCCCCCCCCCCCCCGCCCCATAAAATGATTACTGATGTGCATCCTTCAGAGGGTACCCCCACCTTGGCATGTCCTGACCACCTCAGACCTGCCCGTAAATGGATACTTTAAAAATTGTGCAAGTCATGGAATTGTGGGAATATCGAGTGATGCAGCAGAGGACAAGCAGGCATTCTGCCTCTACATGAAAGTGAACGAAAAAAACCTTTCCGGCTGCTTTCTGAACACGCTGTGAAGAAACACATGAATGTCTGGTACAGAACATGGGCTAACTTGAGAAGTGCAGCCTTTGGCAATTCAGTGGGTAGTGAGGTACCCTTCCCCACCCACTAATGTCCAACAACTGGCCACCTGTATTTCGGGTGAGGAACACTAGTTGCAGATGGCTGTCATCATTCAGAAGCAAGGCCTGAAGCACATGCTGAACATGTATTGTACTCTCTCAAGTTATTTTGACATTTTCTCAATCAAAATGCTTGGCTTATTTAGAAACAGGTTCATTAACTACTTCTCCACACTTTTCTACTTCAATAAAGTCAGGCATAAGCCCTTCATCAGGAACGTGATATTCCTGATAAAGGGCTTATGCCCAAAATGTTGACTCTGCTGCTCCTCGGATGCTACTTGACTTGCTGTGCTTTTCCAGTGCCACACTTTCCGACTCTGATCTCCAGCATGATGACACCAAAATTGGAGGTGTAGTGGACAGCGAAGAAGGTTACCTCAGATTACAACGGGATCTTGATCAGATGTGCCAATGGGCTGAGGAGTGGCAGATGGAGTTTAATTTAGATAAATATGAGGTGCTGCATTTTGGGAAAGCAAATCTTAGCAGGACTTATACATTTAATGGTAAGGTCCTAGGGAGTGTTGTTGAACAAAGAGACCTTGGAGTGCAGGTTCATAGCTCCTTGAAAGTGGAGTCGCAGGTAGATAGGATAGTGAAGAAGGCGTTTGGTATGCTTTCCTTTATTGGTCAGAGTATTGAGTACAGGAGTTGGGAGGTCATGTTGCGGCTGGACACGACATTGGTTAGGCCACTGTTGGAATATTGTGTAATTCTGGTCTCCTTCCTATCAGAAGGATGTTTTGAAACTTGAAAAGGTTCAGAAAAGATTTA
Source organism: Chiloscyllium punctatum (assembly GCF_047496795.1). NCBI lineage: Eukaryota > Metazoa > Chordata > Chondrichthyes > Orectolobiformes > Hemiscylliidae > Chiloscyllium > Chiloscyllium punctatum. Next base: position 18,795,329 of record NC_092743.1, read on the forward strand.
CAAGCATGTTGCCAGGGTTGGAGGATCTGAGCTATAGGGAGAGGCTGAACAGGCTGGGGCTGTTTTCCCTGGAGCGCTGAGGCTGAGGGGTGACCTTATAGAGATTTATAAAATCATGAGGGGCATGGATAGGATAATTAGACAAAGTCTTTTCCCTGTGGGTGGGGAGTCCAGAACTAGAGGGCATAGGTTTAGGGTGAGAGGGGAAAGATATAAAAGAGACCTGATGGGCAACATTTTCGCACAGAGGGTGGTACGTGTATGGAATGAGCTGCCAGAGGAAGTGGTGGAGGCTGGTACAATTGCAACATTTAAGAAGCATTTGGATGTGTATATGAATAGGAAGGGTTTGGAGGGATATGGGCCGGGTGCTGGCAGGTGGGACTAGACTGGATTGGGCTATCTGGTTGGCATGGATGAGTTGGACTGAAGGGTCTGTTTCCATGCTGTACATCTCTGTGACTCTAATTGCAATCTTCACTTTCTCTTGCTTCAATAAAGTCATGTAAATAGGAACAAGGGAACACATAGGAAATTTAGCTAAATAAAAGAGTCAGTAGTATTTATTCTTTTTTCTCCTTGGATCTCCCTATTTGAAGCCTGATTGCTTGAGAGAGGGAGGGAGCAGGAAGTCAGTCTGATCCTCGTGTTCTTCAAAGTGCCTTCTGAAGCCCTTTACAGAGCTGTACAAGTAGGTGACCTGGAGAGTGGATGAGGTGACCTACTGTTCCTGCCAGATCTGAAATAGGATCAAAGGTTACTGTTTACGCCTTATGAATTCTCAATTCTAAATTCTTAGCTCACAAAATGGTAGGGTGACTGCCTTGAGGCTAGGTTCCACGAGAAGTTTCACTATAAAACCAGAGGACACAACTATTAGATTTGAGAAAGATTTTTAAAAATTATGCACATGAATTGGATTGTTTTCCAAAGGTCGTATTTTGATTAAATTTCTCTCTCTGTTTTAGTTTGAAGGTCTCTTACTCTATCCACACGTCGGGAGGCTGTATGAAATGATTGAAAAGTATAAAGTGACAAAGCTTTACACAGCGCCCACAGTGATTAGGATGCTGATGAAGTTTGGAGAGGAACCAGTGAGAAAGTAAGAAAGTTAGGAGACTGATTTGAAGTATTCACTGAATGCGTGAAGCATGAAGTGCCACTAAGTAAAGCTGTGCTAGTTACATGCAGTGAGCTTATTGCAATTTGAATCTTCTAGAGTATTCAGAGGATTGATCAAATGAGGAGCTCCTGTATTCTGCCTTTATTGCATGTGTGGGGGATAAAAACTAAGACAGGCTGGCTGAGCCAGAAAACTTGTTTCTATGTAATTCAATTCTAAGTGTTGGATCCTTGGAACAGTCTAGCATAATCTAAAAACTTGAAATTATGTAGCATTTAAATATCTATACAAGTTTTCCGAAGTGTTTAAAGTTATAGATGTTGATGTTTCTTTGATTTTGATTTCAGTATGGAGGGGTTCATCAAATCTGTTGAAATGATGATGCTTTTTGAGAACTAACTGGAGCCATACTAGACCATAGTATGGCCGACAGCTCTGGTCCCCATTTACTGAACTTAGTGATGGCTTCGCTTTCTTTCTCAATTATCTGTCTGCACCTAAGAGTAGTTGCTCCTTTTTTTCAATCTTTCTGTCTTCTTTGAGCCACTTTTCATCTTTTTGTCTGCTCCTCCTCCCTTGTCTATTCCCCACCTTTTCTCCCTTTTCCCTTCGTAGAGTTACAATGGTTGCCAGTATCTCACCAGGAACTCACCCCCATGAGCTGAAACTGTAACTATCAACTAACAGGACAACCCAGTGAGCTCTTAGAAATGGCCATCCGGACACTCGTCCAGTGTCGATCACTGGATGATGACCAACTGTGAGAAAACTTACTTCAACCAATGAGAAATTCTACTTTGTCAAGATATCACTGGCTAACCATTTCAGAACATGCTCAGTTTTGCACATTAGAAGAAAAGACGTTTCAGTAAGGAGAGTGATACTTTACATGATAATTCTGATTATCTTACATACCATTTGTTAACAAACTCTGACATCTAACAGAAACTTGTTTGATTCTACTTAGTGTAGCTTTGCAAGGTGACCACTCCAGAATTCAAGTTTAGAGTCTGGTATTTATTATTTGTGAAGAGCACATTTAAAACAAACCATTCTGTCCAACTAAAATAATCCTAAAATTGTGCCGCAAGATTGAATCATGACTTTCCTTTTCAACACTGATAGACTTGCTATAACCTTTATATTTACTTTCTCCATTCTCTATTGCAAACAAATTGTCCTTTCCTTTACAGATTTCAAAGGACCTCTGTCAATAATGATACTTCAAGCTTTAATTTAGTTTCCAATTTAAGGCTTTACTTCCTCCTTCTGAATGCCCAATTTCTGCTATATTGTAACATCATTCTTTAAGTGTTGCATATAATTTAAAAATCTTCTTTCTTCCTCCATGAGACGTTCTTTTCACTTGACTGCTTCAGGTTTGATCTCAAGTCTTTGAGGATCCTAGGCTGTGCTGGAGAGCCCATTAACCCGGAGGCTTGGACATGGTATCATCGTGTCATTGGTAATGGCAAGTGTCCAATCGTGGATACCTTCTGGCAGACTGAAACGGTAAACATTCCTGTTAAAGAGGCATCCTCACATTTTGTTTCAAAGGGAAGGGACTCAAGAGAGAGGCATGCTATTTTGTCCCAGTATTGTGAGATGCAAAGAAAGCTATCTGGATGTTAGGGGTTAAATTATGAGGAGAGATTATATAAATTAGGCCTGTTTTCTCCAGACTTTAGAAGACTAAGGGATGATCTGATCCAAGTCTTCAAGGTATTAACAGGAAAGGTTTATAAAGATATTAGGGAGCACTTCGACAGATGTTTGGAACTCTCTTTCACAAATGGCAATTGACTCTGGATCAATTGTTAATTTTAAATCTGAGATGGATAATCTTTTGTTAAACAAAATTATTAAGGGATATGAGCCAAAGGCAGGTGTATGGAGTTAGACCACAGATCAGCCACAAGCTCAAGGGCTGTTTCATAGTTTCATAGCAATAGAAGCAGGAGTAGGCCATCTTGCCATTCATGAAGGTCATGGTTGATCTATCCATTGTCTCAGCTCCTCCTACTTGAATTATCCCCATAACCTTTAATTCCCCTATTATACAAAATTCCATCCAACTGAGTTTTGAATATATTTAATTCCATAGATTCACTGCGCTCTAGGAAAAGCAGTTCCTCCTCATCTCTGCCCTAAATCTACTCCCCGCTAATCTTGAGGCCATGTCCCCTCATCCTAGTCTTACCCGCCAGTGAAACAACTTGTCTGCCTCTATTTTATCTATAAGATTCCCTCTCACTGTTCTAAATTTTAGCGAGTACAGTCCTATGCGGCTCAATCTCTCTCATAGCGTAATCCCCTCATCTCTGGAATCAACCTGGTGACCCTCCTCTGCTCTGCCTCCAAAGCCAGTATACCCTTCTTCAAGTAAGGAGACCAGAGCTGTGCACAATACTCCAGGTGCGGCCTCACCATTACATTCTACAATCGCAGAAGAATCTCCCTGCTCTTAAATTCAAATCCTGTAGCAATGACAGTCAATATTCCATTTACCTTCCTGAATACCTGTTGCACCTGCAAATCAACTTTTAGTGATTCATGTACGAGCACTCCTAAGTCCCTCTGCACAACAGCATGCTGCAATCTTTCACCATTTAAATAATACTCTGACCTACGTTTTTTTACTTCTAAAATGGATAACCTCACATTTACCAACATTGTACTCCAGTTGCCAGACCCTTGCCCACTCACTTAACCTATCTAAATCTCTCTGCAAACCCTCCACATCCTCTGCACAGTTTGCCTTTCCACTCAATTTAGTGTCGTCAGCAAAATTGGATATGTTACATTCGGTCTCCTCTTCCAAATTATTTATATAGATAATGAACAGTTGCAGGCCCAACACCAACTCCTGGGGCACCCCACTCACCACTGATCTCCAACCAGACAAACACCCATTTAGACCAACTCTCTGCTTTCTATTGGTTAACCAATCCTCTATCCATGCTAGTACATTCCCAGTAACTCCATGCATTCTTATTTTATGGATGAGTCTTTTATGTGGCACCTTATCCTTCTGGAAATCCAAGTATACAACATCCACCTGTTCCCATAAGACCATAAGACCATAAGACATAGGAGTGGAAGTAAGGCCATTCGGCCCATCGAGTCCACTCCGCCATTCAATCATGGCTGATGCGCATTTCAGCTCCACTTGCCAGCATTCTCCCCGTAGCCCTTAATTCCTCTAGACAACAAGAACCTATCAATCTCGGCCTTGAAGACATTTAGCGTCCCGGCTTCCACTGCACTCCGTGGCAATGAATTCCACAGGCCCACCACTCTCTGGCTGAAGAAATGTCTCCGCATTTCCGTTCTGAAATGACCCCCTCTAATTCTAAGGCTGTGTCCACGGGTCCTAGTCTCCTCGCCTAACAGAAACAATTTTCTAGCATCCACCTTTTCAAAGCCATGTATTATTTTGTACGTCTCTATTAGATCTCCCCTTAATCTTCTAAACTCCAACGAATACAATCCCAGTATCCTCAGCCGTTCCTCATATGCTAGACCTGTCATTCCAGGGATCATCCGTGTGAATCTCCGCTGGACACGTTCCAGTGCCAGTATGTCCTTCCTGAGGTGTGGGGACCAAAACTGGACACAGTACTCCAAATGGGGCCTAACCAGAGCTTTATAAAGTCTTAGTAGTACATCTCTGCTTTTATATTCCAACCCTCTTGAGATAAGAGACAACATTGCATTCGCTTTCTTAATCACAGACTCAACCTGCATGTTTACCTTTAGAGAATCCTCGACTAGCACTCCCAGATCCCTTTGTGCTTTGGCTTTATTAAGTTTCTCACCATTTAGAAAGTAGTCCATTCCTATATTCTTTTTGCCAAAGTGTAAGACCTCGCACTTGCTCACGTTAAATTCCATCAGCCATTTCCTGGACCACTCTCCCAACCTGTCTAGATCCTTCTGTAGCCTCCCCACTTCCTCAGTACTACCTGCCTGTCTACCTAACTTTGTATCATCGGCAAACTTCGCTAGAATGCCCCCGGTTCCCTCATCCAAATCATTAATATATAATGCGAACAGCTGTGGCCCCAGCACCGAACCCTGCGGGACACCGCTCGTCACCGGCTGCCATTCTGAAAAAGAACCTTTTATCCCAACTCTCTGCCTTCTGTTAGATAGCCAATCCTCAATCCATCCCAGCAGCTCACCTCGAACACTATGGGCCCTCACCTTGCTCAGCAGTCTCCCGTGTGGCACCTTATCAAAGGCCTTTTGAAAGTCCAGATAGACCACATCCACTGGGTTCCCCTGGTCTAACCTACTTGTTACCTCTTCAAAAAATTCCAACAGGTTTGTCAGGCATGACCTCCCTTTACTAAATCCATGTTGACTTGTTCTAATCAGACTCTGCTCTTCCAAGAATTTAGAAACCTCATCCTTAATGATGGATTCTAGAATTTTACCAACAACCGAGGTTAAGCTGATTGGCCTATAATTTTCCATCTTTTGCCTTGATCCTTTCTTGAACAAGGGGGTTACTACAGCCATCTTCCAATCGTCCGGGACCTTTCCTGACTCCAGTGACTCTTGAAAGATCTCAACCAATGCCTCTGCTATTTCCTCAGCAACCTCTCTCAGAACTCTAGGGTGTATCCCATCGGGGCCAGGAGATTTATCAATTTTAAGACTTTTTAACTTTTCTAGCACTATCTCTTTCGTAATGGCAACCATACTCAACTCAGCCCCGTGACACCCTTTAATTTTTGGGATATTACTCCTGTCTTCCACTGTGAAAACTGACGCAAAGTACTTGTTAAGTTCTCCTGCTATTTCCTTATCTCCCATCACTAGGCTCCCTGCATCAGTTTGAAGTGGCCCAATGTCTACTTTTGCCTGTCGTTTGTTTCTTATGTACTGAAAGAAACTTTTACTATTATTTCTAATATTACTGGCTAGCCTACCTTCATACTTGATCCTCTCATTTCTTATTACACTCTTTGTTATCCTCTGTTTGCTTTTGTATCCTTCCCAATCTTCTGATTTCCCACTGTTCTTAGCCACTTTATAGGATCTCTCTTTTTCTTTAATACATTTCCTGACTTCCTTTGTCAGCCAAGGTTGTCTAATCCCTCCCCGGTTAATCTTTCTTTTCTTGGGAATGAACCTCTGTACAGTGTCCTCAATTATACCTACAAACTCCTGCCATTTTTGCTCTAGTGTCTTCCCGGTTAGCCTCTGCTTCCAGTCTATTTTAGTCAGTTCCTCTCTCATGCCCTCATAATTACCTTTATTCAACTGTAACACCATTACATCAGATTTCGCCTTCTCCCTTTCAAACTCCAGACTGAACTCTACCATATTATGGTCGCTACTTCCTAAGGGTTCCCTTACTTTAAGATCTTTTATAGAGTCTGGTTCATTGCAAAGCACTAGGTCCAGAATAGCCTGCTCTCTTGTGGGCTCCATGACTAGCTGTTCCAAAAAGCCATCCTGTAAGCATTCCATGAATTCCCTTTCTTTAGATCCACTAGCAACATTATTTACCCAGTCCACCTGCATATTGAAGTCACCCATGATCAATGTAACCTTGCCTTTCTGACATGCCTTCTCTATTTCCCGGTACATGTTGCGTCCCTGGTCCTGACCACTGTTAGGAGGTCTGTACACAACTCCAATTATGGTTTACATCTACTGCACTTGTCACATCCTCAAACATGGCCTTCCCTTCCTGAATCCATGCTGTGTCTGCCTGATGGTGCCCTTTCCATCCAGATGTCTCACAATTTCTTCTTTAATGATAGCGTCCAGCATTTTCCCGACTACAGATGTTAAGCTAACTGGTCTATAGTTACCTGCCTTTTGCGTACACCCATTTTTTACCATTCACTGTCTTCCAATCCACTGGGATGTGCCCAGAGTCCAGTGAATGTTGGTAACTTACCACTAACGCATCTACTATAACTCCTGCTATTTCTTTCAGCACCCTGGGATGCATTCCATCTGGACAAGGGACTTATGTACCTTTAAACCATCAAGTTTGCTCAACGCAACCACTTTAGTGATAACAATTGAATTGAGGTCCTCACCTCCTGTCATATTCTTGACATCAGTCTTTGGCATGTTAAATACATCTTCCACTGTGAAGACTGTCACAAAATAGTTAGTCAATGCCTCAGTTGTTTCAGCATTACCCAATATTAATTCCCCTTTCTCATCCTACAAGGGACCTATGTCCACTTTAGCCACCCTTTTCCATTTTATATCTTTATAAAAATTTTTCATACCTGTTTTTATATTCTGTGCTAATTTGCCTTCATAATCTATCTTTCCTTCCTTTGTTGCTTGCTTTGTGGTTCTCTGTTGCTTTTTAAAGTTTTCCCAATCTTCCTGTTTCCCACTACTCTCTGCTACTTTGTAAGCCTGAGCTTTTAATTGGATGCCTTCCTTTATTTCGTTGGTTATCCAAGGCTAGTTCTCCTACCGTTGCTATCCTTGTTTTTGACTGGAATATACTTTCCTTGAGCACTGTGAAAAATCTCTTCGAAAGTCCTCCACTATTCCACCATATAACTTGTGTTCTCAGTCTAATTTAGCCAACTTCTTCCTCATCCCATTATAGTCTCCCTTGTTTAAGCAAAACACTCTGGTTTTAGATGATACTATTTCATCCTCCATTTGCATCTAAAATTCGATCACCCTGTGATCACTTTCTGAGAGGTTCCTTAACTACGTCTTATTGAATTCTTCGAGGAGGTGACCAAGCATGTGGATGAGGGTAGAGCAGTGGATGTAGTGTACATGGATTTTAGTAAGGCATTTGATAAGGTTCCCCATGGTAGGCTTATGCGGAAAGTCAGGAGGCATGGGATAGAGGGAAATTTGGCCAATTGGATAGAAAACTGGCTAACCGGTCGAAGTCAGAGAGTGGTAGTAGATGGTAAATATTCAGCATGGAGTCCAGTTACAAGTGGAGTTCCGCAGGGATCAGTTCTGGGTCCTCTGCTGTTTGTAATTTTTATTAATGACTTAGATGAGGGAGTCGAAGGGTGGGTCAGTAAATTTGCAGATGATACAAAGATAGCTGGAGTTGTGGACAGTGAGGAGGGCTGTTGTCGGCTGCAGAGGGACTTAGATATGATGCAGAGCTGGGCTGAGGAGTGGCAGATGGAGTTCAACCCTGCCAAGTGTGAAGTTGTCCATTTTGGAAGAACAAATAAGAATGCGGAATACAGGGTTAATGGTAGGGTTCTTGGTCAGGTGGAGGAACAGAGGGATCTTGGGGTCTATGTACATAGATCTTTGAAGGTTGCCACTCAGGTCGATAGAGTTTGTAAGAAGGCCTATGGAGTATTATCGTTCATTAGCAGAGGGATTGAATTCAAGAGTCGTGAGGTGATGTTGCAGCTGTACAGGACTTTGGTTAGGCCACACTTGGAGTACTGTGTGCAGTTCTGGTCGCCTCACTTTAGGAAAGATGTGGAAGCTTTGGAGAGGGTGCAGAGAAGATTTACCAGGATGTTGCCTGGAATGGAGAGTAGGTCGTACGAGGATAGGTTGAGAGTTCTCGGCCTTTTCTCGTTGGAACGGCGAAGGATGAGGGGTGACTTGATAGAGGTTTATAAGATGATCAGAGGAATAGATAGAGTAGGCAGTCAGAAACTTTTTCCCTGGGTACAACAGAGTGTTACAAGGGGACATAAATTTAAGGTGAAGGGTGGAAGGTATAGGGGAGATGTCAGGGGTGGGTTCTTCACCCAGAGAGTGGTGGGGGCATGGAATGCGCTGCCCGTGGGAGTGGTAGAGTCAGATTCATTGGCGACCTTTAAGCGGCATTTAGATAGGTACATGGATGGGTGCTTAATCTAGGATAGAAGTTCGGCATAACATCGTGGGCCGAAGGGCCTGTTCTGTGCTGTATTGTTCTATGTTCTATGTTCTATGTTCTACGTGATCATGAATTTTACCTGTCTCATTGCACATCTAAGATTGCATACTCCTTTGTGACATGCTATTCAAGAAAGTTATCACAGATGAGTTCTATGGACACCTCTTCAAGACTGCCTCTACTGACCTGATTTGACCAATCAATATACAGATTAAAGTCCCCATGACTACTACTGTTCCATTCTTAAATGTGTCAGATATTTCTTGATTGATCACCTATGCCACTATAGCATTATTATTGGGTGGCCTATAGATTACTCCCACGAATGACTTCTTCCCTATGCTATTCCTGATCTCCATCCAAGTGGATTCAACATTTTGTTCCTTAGATTCTATATCATGTCTCCCTATTGCCCTAATCTCATCCTTAATTAAGAGCGCAAATGGCCTACTCCTGCTCCTAAGCTTCCATGTTCCTTAAGAAGGTAGAAATATCTCTTTATAAAATGACTGCAGCCTCCACATTTCATTCTGTGGAGTAAATAACACATTGGCCTAGATTTCCTACTGTTTGGCAATCAGGGAAGGCAGTGGCGGGGATACAGTCAGCTTCCCTTCAAGATGGTGATGCCCATTGAGGATCTCAAAGTACAATATAAGAAATGGAAAATATAGTTCATTCTCCAAATAATTCTCTCCAAACCTCTTCTCTGGTAAAGGTAGAATGGTACAGAGCAGAGAACAGCCAAGTTCTACACTTGATCCATTCTGAGTGAACTGTTGTGTTTTGAGTACTTTAGCCTTGACTTCATAAGGTAAAGAGGGGAAGTTTGTCCAGAACATTATGGTTCTGTGAAGTGATGCTAAGTGATCATGTGTATGAACATCAGCCAATGATTGGAACTGGTTCGTTGTGATCTTAATTGGTGAGGTGGTAAACAGTGGATATAGTCTTGTCTCTTGGCAGGGATCTGCGTTTCAGGTATCGGCTGTAGAAAATTGGAAGGGGAGGGTACACAACAACAATAATATAATGAAGTATGAAAATATCTAAAATATATACTTCCTATCTTACACAGTTATAAAGCTGATATTTTTTTCATATTTTCTAAAACAAGAATGGGAGCAGCAATAATGCAGGGACCTGCAACATCTTTCAGTTGTTGCTAGTTCTATCTCTACAGGAATGGAGAGTGGAAAGGTGGCACTCTTAATACCCAAGGGAGTTGGGACTTTCCTTGTAGCTGAAGGACCATCACCTTAACATCAGAGCAAGGTTTTAGAAACTATAATCAGGAAAAAGAAATCAAAGGCAATTAGAAAGCTTTGAGTTAAAATTAGCCAGCCCAGATTTGTAAAGATGCATCATACTCAACTGATCTCATTGAATTTCACTCATGAAATAACATAGGCTCTTGAAAGAAGATGCTGAAAATACTCAGTACGACCAGCAGCATCCATGGGGAGAGAAACTGAGTTAAAGTTTCAGGATGATGACATTTAATTCTGATCTCAAACCTCGGGTGGAACGTTGCCCCTCCTGGTGCAACATGAATAATAGCAAGAACAGTGGAGTTGAAAAAAAATTAGAATCTCGGTGTTGATAAAAAGTTTTGTGATATTGCCCTAAGGTAAAATGGTGACTTCAGACTCTCACTACTGAGCGGTAACTAAATCATTTCTGTGCATCTTTAGCTCATTAACATTCCAACTGTCTTTAATTATATACCATTTCCTATTTTATTCTCCTTTCCTGGGAAACTAGACAGCACAAATTCCCAACAACTGATTGTTTGCCCTGGCCATCATCTGACTGTGTGTTGAGCTCATTAGTCTGCATGTTCAATGGAAACCATCTTCCTTGACCCTTAGTCCATGCAAGTGTTCATTGACAAACCCCCAGCCTCACCATGTTGCTTTCAAAGCCAACACACATGACTTTAGCCCTTCAATACTTTGGAGCTGAGGGTCTCCTATGACTTGTATGCTTCTGCCAGTTTAGTTTGTGCACAGGGACTCACTCACAAGAGTAAACATCCTTTTCATGTCCACCTTGTCGCACCCATTCAGGATCTTTTAATCTTCATTCAAGGCACCCCTCACTTTTCTAAACTCCAGTGGAAACAAGCCCAGAATGTCCAACCTTTCCTCAGAAGATAACCCGCTTTTCCAGGTATCAAACAAATAAACCTCCTGTGAACCATCTCAAATGCATTACATACTTCATTAAATAGGGAGACCAAAATTGTGCAGAGTATTTGAGGTATGGTCTCACTAATTCCCTGGATAACATTCTTACTTTTTTGTTAAATTCCTTTCATAATAAAGGCTAATGTTTGATATGCCTTTCTGATTATCTGCTGGACATGTATATTAACCTGTTTGTAATTCACTCACTTGAACGTCTAGATCCCACTGCACCTCAGAATTCTGCAATCGTTCTCCACTTAACTAATATTCTGCTTTTATATTCTTCCTACCAAAGTGAACAACAACTTCACATTTTCCCACATTATACTCAATTTGCCAGATTCTTTCCCACTCATTGAACCTATCTATTTGGCTTTAAAACTGAAATAGATACTGACAATTCAACCGTGATTGGTTAACTATGATTTCCATGTCATTGGCCTGAGGTTGTATTTTGATTGGGCGTTACTAGGAGTGTCAGGCCAATGTGATACACATGATTGCTAAATACAGCTCACAAAAGATGGCAGGCAGGAGAATCAAGGGATATCTGAGGTAGATGGGAAGGTGGAATTTCAAGCATAAACATATCAACCACGATCATGCTAAATTGCTCATAGTATCCAGGGATGTGCAGGCAAGATGGATTAGTCATGGGAAATGTAGGATTACAGAAATTGAATAGTGGGGATGGGTCTGGGTGGGATGCTCTTGAGAGGGTTGGTGTGGACTTGATGGGCCGAATGGCCTGCTTCCACACTGTAGGGAGTCTATGGTTTATGAATGATAGAGCAGGCTTGAGGGCCCTGATAGCCTGCTCCTTGTCCATATGTTCATGTGTGTAAAATGAGCTTTTGGTGCATTTCCCATTGGTCAGCCTTTTACCGTTGAACTCCAAGACTAATGTTTGCAAATCTGTGATGAAAAGCAATCCCCATTATCCCTCAATCATTGCAATTCCTTAAAGATTCTAGTATTCCTTTGCTAGATTGCAAGTAGAATAGCACTGCACTGACCAGCTAAGAATGTTTCTATGTTAGCTAGCATTGAACAAAAGTGTGAACAATCAGAGTCTGCCCTGTAACTTTGTTGTCTTGTATCTCTGTACAGGGTGGGCCAATGATGACTCCTTTGCCTGCTGCTACACCATTGAAGCCAGGATCAACTGTAAGCTTTACTATAATGAATTGCATCAATATTTTCTTTCTCGGGTATGAGCTCTTTTCCTCCTGCCAGAACCAATCTGAAAACTGCATTGTTTGTTTTCCTCCAGACATTTCCATTCTTTGGGGTTCTCCCTGCAATTCTCAATGAGCACGGTGAGGAACTGGAGGGAGAAGCTGAGGGTTACCTGGTAGGTGCTCAGTTCAGCTCTGACAGAGCCTTCCTGAACTTGTGGATTGCTCACTATGCATCTCACACAGCAATGAGGGTTAAAATGATTCTGGTACAGAAAAGTGGTCATAATTCTTCAATCATTTGTAAAAACATATACAAACTGTTAACTTCGTTGCTGCTGTGTAAGGTTATACCACGTTGATGTGAATATAAAGTTAAAGAAATGGAAAATGGTGGAAATAATTAGTAGGTCAGACCTCATCTCTATGGGGAAAAATAAATTTAATGTCTTAGTTTCTGATGAAAACTCATCAGACAGAAATGCTGACCTTTCTTTCTCTCTCTGCATGTATTGGTAGAGTTGCTGAGTGTTTCCTGCATTTTCTGTTTTTATTTCAGTGGATGTGGCGTACCTGGATTTTAGCAAGGCATTTGATAAGGTTCCCCTTGGTAGGCTCATTCAGAAAGTAAGAAGGCCTGGGATACAGGGAAATCTGGCTGTCTGGATACAGAATTGGCTGGCCCATAGAAAACAGAGGGTGGTAGCAGATGGAATGTATTCAGCCTGGAGCTCAGTGACTACTGATGTTCTGTAGGGATCAGTTCTAGGACCGTTGCTCTTTGTGATTTTTATAAATGTCTTGGATGAGGAGGTGGAAGGGTGGGTTAGTAAGTTTGCCAATGACAGAAAGGTTAAAAATCACACAACACCAGGTTATAGTCCAACAGGTTTAATTGGAAGCGCACTAGCTTTCGGAGCGACGCTCCTTCATCAGATGATAGTGATCTGATGAAGGAACGGCGCTCCGAATGCTAGTGCGCTTCCAATTAAACCTATTGGACTATAACCTGGTGTTGTGTGATTTTTAACTTTGTACGCCCCAGTTCAACACCGGCATCTCCAAATCATGACAGAAAGGTTGGTGGAGTGGTGGATAATGTGGAGGGCTGTTGTAGGTTGCAACAGGACATTGACAGGATGCAGAGCTGGGCTGATAAGTGGCAGATGGAGTTCAACCTGGAAAAGTGTGAAGTCATTCACTTTGGAAAGTCAAATTGAATGCAGATTACAGGGTTAAAGGCAGGATTCTTAGCAGTGTGGAGGAACACAGGATCTTGGGGATCACGTCCCCAAGTTCTGTAGGGATGCCACCCAAGTTGATAGAGTTGTTAAAAAGGCATATGGTGTGTTGGCTTTCATTAGCAGGAGAATTGAGTTTAAGAGCCACAAGGTTATGCTGCAGCACTATAGAGACCTGGTTAGACCACACTTGAAGTATTGTTTTTAGGTCTGGTTCCCTCATTATAGGAAGGATGTGGAAGCTTTAGAGAGGGTGCAAGGAGTTGCCAGAATGCTGCGTGGACTGACAGCATGTCTTATGAAGAAATGTTGAAGGAGTTAGGGCTTTTTTCATTGGAGTGAGGAAGGATGAGAGGTGACTTGATAGAGATGTACAAGATGTTGAGAGGCACAGGTAGAGTGGATATCCAGAGACTGTTTCCCAGTGTGGAAATGTTTATCATGAGGGGCATAATTTTAAGGTAATTAGAGGAAGGTTTAGGGGAGATGTCAGAGAGTATGGGATGCGTGGAATGCACTACCAGCAGTGGTAGTAGTGTCAGATACATTAGGGACATTTAAGCGACTCTTAGTCTGACCTTAGAGTAGGATAAAAGGCAAGCACAACATCGAGGGCCGAAAGGCCAGTACTGTGCTGTACTGTTCTATGTTCTACGTTCTATCTCCAGTATCCATAGTCTTGATAATAATCCACATTTGAACCAACAAACGGTCATCATTGTGTTGTTGACTAATATGTCATACATTAGCAGCATGACTTCTTTGTCTTTTGAAACCAGTATGTCTGGAATAGGGGCAGCAGTAGCATTGTTCCAACATCACTAGCCCAGTAATCCAGAGCCCCAGGTTATCATTCTATGAACATGAGTTTGACTCTCACCATGATATATAGTTAGATTTAAATTCAATTTTTTTAAATATCTGGAATTAAAACTCAAGCTTAATGGGGACCATTTTTGTAAAAGCACATCTGGCTCACTAATGTCCTTTCGGGAAGGAAATCTGCTATCCTTACCTGGGCTTACAGCAATGTAATTGAATCTTAACTGCCCTTGTCAATTAGAGATAGGTGATAAATACTGGCCTAGCCAGTGATGCCCACATCCGTTACTGAATAAAAAGAACTTTGAAAGGTGGAGGTTATGGGAGTTCTGACAGGAATGATGTGCAGAATAAAAACAGAAGCTTGCATTCAATTAGTATGTGGAATGCCTGTGATGCAGTTCAGCCAGCAGTTCTGGTTCAAGTCTTACTCTAGGACATGATATAGCGAGTTTTGAAGCTCAGGTGGAGGTTCTGGATGTAAGTTTGCTCACTGAGCTGGAAGGTACATTTTCAGACGTTTCTTCACCATACTAAGTAACATCATCAGTAAGCCTCCGGTGAAGCACTGGTGGTTTGGCCCACTTTTTATTTATGTGTTTAGGTTTTCTTGGATTTGGTGATGTCATTTCCTGTGGGGATGTCATTTCCTGTTCTTAATGGGTGTTAAATGGGATCCAAGTTAATGTGTTTGTTGATAGAGTTCCAGTTGGAGTGCCATGCTTCTAGGAATTCTCACGCAAGTCTCTGTTTGGCTTGTCCTAGGATGGATGTGTTGTCCCAGTCGATGTGGTGTCCTTCCTCATCTCTATGTAAAGATACTCGTGAGAGTGCGTCATGTCTTTTTGTGGCTAGTTGATGGTTCATGTATCCTGGTGGCTAGTTTTCTGCCTATTTATCCAATGTAGTGTTTATTACAGTTCTTGCAAGGTATTTTGTAAATGACATTCGTTTTGCTTGTTGTCTGTATAGGGTCTTTCAAGTTCATTAGCTGCTGTTTTAGTTTGTTGGTGAGTTTGTGGGCTACCATGATGCCAAAGGGTCTGAGTAGTCTGGCAGTCATTTCCAATATGTCTTTGATGTAGGGGAGAGTGGCTAGGGTTTCTGGACGTGTTTGTCTGCTTGTTTAGGTTTGTTGTTGAGAAATTGGTGAAAATCATTGGGCACCCTTTCTTTTTGAATACACTGTATAGGTGATTTTCCTCTGCTCTTCGTAGTTCCTTTGTGCTACAGTGTGGGTGGCTCATTGAAATAATGTTCTAATGCAGCTCCGTTTGTGGATGTTGGGATGATTGCTTCTGCCACCAGACACATGAACATCAACTAGTCACAAAAAGATATGACGCACTCTCACTAGTATCCTTACATACAGATGAGGAAGGACACCACATCGACTGGGACAACACATCCATCCTAGGACAAGCCAAACAGAGACTTGCGTGATAATTCCTGGAAGTATGGCGTTCCAACCGGATCTCTATCAATAAAAACATTGACTTGGATCCCATTTACCACCCATTAAGAACAGGAAATGACATCCCCACAGGAAATGACATCACCAATCCAAGAAAACCTAAACACATAAATAAAAAGTGGGCCAAACCACCAGTGCTTCACTGGAGGCTTACTGATGATGTTACTTAGTATGGTGAAGAAACATCTGAAAATGTATCTTCCAGCTCAGTGACCAAACTTACATCCAGAACCTCCAAAAACATTGACTTGGATTCCATTTACCACCCCCTGAGAAAAAGAACAGGAAATGACATCACCAACCCAAGGAAATTCAAACACATAAATAAAAAGCAGGCCATGCCACCAGTGCTTCACCAGAGGCTCACTGATGATGTTACCTAGTATGGTGATGAAACATCTGAAATGAACCTTCCAGTTCAATGAATAACCCTACATCCAGGACACGATATATCAGTGAATGTGTGTTTATAACTGGGTCACACAGGTTGCTTGTCATCCTGCCAATCCTTCCAACATTTATGGCAGGCACCAAGAGTTGGAGAGACGTCTCGTTGGCCATGGTTTAGTGGAGTGATAGCCCTTCAGCTGTAACCTCTGGCTGCAGTCGAGTGACCCATTCCAAGGAAAGTATCTTGACATATGAGAAGTCTGGTTTATATGGCACCTTTCACAACCACGGGACATGTGAAGATGCTTAGACCCAATGAAGTATTTTTGATGTGTAGTTAATTTTGTAAACGGCTGCTGGGAGGTTCTGCATGTGCTGATCTGTGTTCTAGCTCATTGGCTTCCACTTTTGAAGCTGTCTCTGCACACAGACTTCTGGAATCAGTACAGCAGAGAAAATAATTAGACGCAGCATTGGGTTGTAAGTAGGAAATATGGTAACAAATCTGACAACAATAAGGAAATAATGACTAGATCGTGTGTATTTTTTGATGAGGATTAAATATTCACTTGGGAGAATCCATTATGTTTTCAGAGTGTGGTCGTGGGCTCTTTTACATTGACTGATGTCCATGTCGTTTTAGATAAAATCTCCAATAGCGCAGCGCTATCTCAATGCTGCATCATGGTCGATTTCTCCCCCTCAAGTATCTGGGGTAGACCTTGAACTCACAACCTTCACTGGCAAAAGTGTGACTGACTGAATCATGTAATACTCTGTAATACAGGGAAGTCTTAATTATCAGACTGATTATGCACAGTGTGTCAATGTTTCTGGAGTTTTCATTCACTGGTGGGATAAATGCTTTTTGTCTCCATTTCAGGTATTCAAACAGCCTTGGCCATCCATACTGCGCACTGTATATGGAGACAAGGAACGCTTTGAGACAACTTACTTCAAACAGTTCCCAGGGTTTTACTTGACGGGAGACAGTAAATTATCATTTTATTTTAAATCATTTTGAACAACATACACAGGCTCACATTTCTGTCTGAAGCTGATTGAACTTACTTTGGCTGAACCCATATTTGTTGGTGATCAGTTTAAAGCTATGTGGCTGAAATGTTTATTTTACCCTTCGTTTATGCAAAGAAAGTATAATACATTTAAGTGTCAAACCTGGATGTCTTTGTTCAGCTGGGACTTAAGCACAATGCAAAGCATCAAATTGCAAAATTGTGCTATACAAAGTGCATCAGAGCAGCAGAAGAGTGTGCAGAAGCTGCATTTAGCGATAGAGAGAGAGGAAGAGAGATCAGAATTATTCTTTGAGAGGTCTGGTCAAAGATCTGATAATAGCGGGGAAGAAACTGTTCTTGAAAGTATTTGTACGTATATTCAAACGTTTACATCTTCTGCCCAACTGAAGAAGGTGGAAGAGAGTATAATTGGGGTGGGAGGGGTCTTTGATTATGTTGGTTGCTTTCCTGGGAAGGAATGGAGTCAATGGATGGAAGGCTGGTTTACATGGTGGACTGGGCTGCATTCATAATTCTCTGTTTTTTTTGTATTCTTGGGAAGAATTGTTGCCATACCACTCTGTGATGCACCCAGATAGGATGCTTTCTATGGTGCATCTATAAAAATTAGTAAATGTCTTTGTGGACATGCTGAATTTCCTTTGTCTCCTGAGGAAGTAGAGACATTGTTGTGCTTTCTTGACTGTCACATCCTCATGTGTGGACCAGGGTAGATTGTTGGTGATCATCACTGTCAGAAATATGACACTGTCAACCATCTCCAGCTCAGCCTCATTGATGCAGACAGGGACATGCTTTCCACTCTGCTTCCTGAAGTCAGTGACCAGCTCCTTTGTTTTTCTGATGTCAAGAGAAAGATTGTTTTCTTTACACCATGCTGCTAAGTACTCAACCTCTTTCCTGTATTCTGTCTCATCATTGTATAAGATCTGACCTACAGCGGTGGTGTCATCGGCAAACTTGTAATTGGCTTTGGGATGGAATTTGGCTATACAATTGTGATTGTATAAGGAGTATAGCAGGGGGCTGAGCACTCCGCCTTATGGACACTGGATTATGATGGAGGAGATGTCGCCTATTCATACTGATTGTGGCCTATGAGTCAGGAAGTCGAGGATCCAGTTACAGAGTGAGGAGCTGAGACCCAGGTTTCGGTGGTTAGATATGAGTTTGTTTGGAATTATGGAGTTTAAGGCTGAACTGTGGTCAATAAGTAGGAGTCTGCCATAGTTATTCTTGTTATCCAGATGTTCCAGGGATAAGTATAGATAGTATCTACTGTGGACCTGTTGCATCGTTTGGTGAATTGCTCAAGATCAAGGTTGGAGTTGATGTGAGCCATGACTAAACTCTTGCTATTAACTTCATTAGGGAGTGGGTCTCTTGGTTCATCCATGGTTTCAGTGTAAGGAACATTTAGATTAACTTCTTTGGCATGCAGTCTTTTACATTCTTACACATAGAGTCTGTAATGTTAGTGGCATACTTATTCAGGTTGGTCGCTAAGTGCTTGAATATGGCCAAGTCCACTGAGTCTAAGCAGTTCTATAGAAACATGAAGGTGACCAAAAGTGACATGTTAACATTTTTCTTGTAATTTGTTTTCACAGTTTCTCAGTTTACGTGGATGTGTGTCTTGTTCAGCTAAGTGACTGCCACTGTTTCTCACAGAAAGGTTTGTTTTGCAGGTTGCAGACGCGATGGAGATGGCTATTACTGGATCACTGGAAGGATAGATGATATGCTGAATGTCTCAGGTAAAAATTTTAACAGCCTTTCATTTTATTCAGACCTGTTTGAAATGGGAACAAAAGCAGTCACATATCATTTCTGGCCAGTCGGAGGGAGTCTGTATATACTTATTTAAGAAAAACATATACTTATAAAGTACTTTCACTACTTTAGAATATTTCAAAGTGCTTTGTAGCTGATGAAGTACTTTCGAAGTGTAGTCACCACTCTAATGTGGAAAACACAGCACAGCGAGCTCTCACAAATAATAATGAAAGAATGATCATACTACGTACTTGAGTGATATTGGGTGAGAGATAAATGTTTGCCTAGGTCACTAAGAGAATTCCTGTGCTCTTCAAAGCAGTGTATGGGACCTTTTACAACAACTTGACAGGGCAGATGGGATCTGAATGTAACACGTTCCCTGGAAGACAGCACTGCATCACTGCATTGCATGTCAGCCTAGATCATGTTCTTTGGTCTCTAGGTGAGACACAAACCTAGAAGCTTCTGGCTCAGAGACCAGAGTCTGTTTGATATCTGTGCAAGTAATCCTCTCTTCATTACATCTGCATAGTCTGTTAAACAGTGATTTCTTATCTTTTCATGCGATGTGGACTGCATTGACAAAGCTCACATTTGTTACTCATTGTTAATTCCCCTGAACTGAGTGCTTTATTAGGCCAATTTAGAGGGTGGGTAAGAGTCAACCATGTTACTGTGAATCTGGAGTCACACACAGGCCAGGCCTGGTAAAGATGGTAGATTTCCTTTTGTTTTATAACAACTGAAGGCAGGTTTGTGGTCACCATTAGTGAGACTGGCTTTTGTTTTCACATTTTGCTAATTGAATGTAAATTCACCTAGTGCTTTGGTGAGGTTTGGATGGATAGTCTAGGGCATTAGTTTGGCACTCGGCATTACTGGTTCAGTGATTTTTATAAATTCATTTATAGGATGAGGGTTTTGCTGGCTCGGCCCAGAGGACAGTTAAGAGTTAACCACATTGCCGTGAGCCTGGAGTCACATGTAGGCCAAACCAAGTAAGAACGGCAGTTTCCTTCCCAAAATGACGTTAGTCAACCAGATGGTTATTCTGATAGTAAACAATGGATTCATGGTCATCATTAGACTTTTAATTCCAGATTTTTTTTAAAATTGCCATCTGGCAGGTTTTGAATCCAGGTCCCCAGAACATTATATGGGTTTCTGGATTAATCACTCTGTTATCACCTCCTTGTCTGAACTTATCACTTCACTACTAAACCAACACCTTCACTTAAATTGTATGTCGTATGATGAATTCCCAAATTATTGCATGGATTACATAGAGCATACTCGGGTCCTTTCCCTTTGGAAGGACTCATGCTGGCATGGAAATGTAATATTCCAGTCGGCTGCCATGATTTAAGTTTTTGGATTGAAGATATCTATTCATTCCAAATGCTGCCAGAGCCACAGAGAGTATATATTACTATCCCAGCTAGTGATGTATGGCCTTCACCAAATGCTTTGAAAATACTCTTAAGTCTGGATATGTCTCCCTCAAAACCAACTAAGCAATGAACCCTTCACTAATTCTGGAGCACAACTCCCCATTAGAGGGAGGGTCAGGTCAGGAAGAGGGGCGATATCAATTTACCACAGCTGCTGTAACCAGACGTGACACAGACATCCATTCTGTGAACTCTCACTAACTCCCAAGTGGTTCCCTCATCAGATGCACAAGTCCTAGACACATCTTCAGTTGCTTATTTACAGTTGTTGAAAAGTGTGGCACTAGAAAAGCACAGCAGGTCAGGCAGCATCTGAGGAGCAGGAGAATTGACATTTCAGGCATAAGCCCTTCATCAGGAACGTCTGAAACGTGATTCTCCTGCTCCTCGGATGCTGCCTGACCTGCTGTGCTTTTCCAGCGCCACACTTTTCGACTCTGATCTCTGGCATTTGCAGTCCTCACTTTCTCCTCATTAACAGTTGTATTGATTTTGTGTGTATTCTCTATAATCTGTTCAGAAATGTTCTTTACACATCTCTGAGACAGGTTGGACTTGAAGAGATAGGAACACTACCACTGGACCACTGCCACTTACTTTGAATTGCCAGTCTGTCTCAGTCTGTCCTCTGACTGAAACCCAAAGGCCTTCATATGCAGAGTACAGTTGGGACCCATGATCAGGTCTGGGCGTTGGGGGCAGGGGCCGGGGTTTCAGTCTGGACTGAGACTTCCCTCTGAACTACATCGATGTGTGTTTGACATCTTTGCTTTTACAGGTCACCTGCTGAGCAGTGCAGAGGTGGAGTCCGCCCTGGCAGAGCACAGTGCCGTCGCAGAGGTTGCTGTGGTGAGCCACCCCCACCCTGTGAAGGGCGAGTGCATCTACTGTTTTGTCACTCTCAAGGATGGAAGGGAATTGACTCAATTCATTACAGATGAACTGAAAAGCAAAGGTACCTATGCCTAGAGGGACTGAGGGTGGGGCAGAGTTTGCACAAGAAAGGCTCTGATTGTGAAAACCAGTCACATAACATACATTTCCCTATAAACCTGGAACATGCAAATTACTCAACACATTCTTTATTGTAAAGGAGGCTCTGGTAGTGAGAAGTCTTTTCAGCATAAAAACTTAAGAACTAGGAGCAGAGTAGGGCATTCAATCCCTCGATCCTACTCAACTATTTAATAAGATAATTGCTGATCTTCTTGTGGCTTCAAATCTATTTGAACACTGAACAAGGAATAAGAAAATGCCACTCAGTGCCTCAAGTCTCCTTTGCTGTTCAGTAAGATCATGGCTGATCTGATTTTAAATTCACCTCCACATGTCTCCCTGTGTCTGCGTGAGTTTCCTCCGGGTGCTCCAGTTTCCTCCCACAATCCAAAGATGTGCAGGTTAGATAAATTGGCTGTGTTAAGTGCCCATAATGTTAGGTGCAATAGTCAGGGGAGTGGGTCTGGGTGGGTTACTCTTCAGAGGGTGTGGTGTGGACTTGTTGGGCCAAAGGGCCTGTTTCCACACTGTGGGCAGTCTAATCCACATTCCTGCATATCCCTGATAATCTTACATCCCTTTTGGAAATCAAGAATCTGTCTACTTCAGCCTTAAAAATATCTGAAGATTCTGCCTTTGAGGAAGATTTGCAATACCCAGAGAGAAAAATATTCCCTCATCTCTGTCTTAATCTCCTTATTTTTAAACTATGACTCCTGATTCTAGATTCTCCCACAAGAAGAAACATCTTTTGAACATCCACCAGTCAAATAACTCAACTGCAGAGAACACACAGAGGACTAGTGCAGGAGAAAGGTTTTGAAGTAGATCTCATTGAATAATGGAGCAGTCTCAAAGGACTGAATGGTTTATAACTTCTCCTAATCCTCATGTTTTTATTCAAATCCTTAACATTATTCTGTCTTTCTACTAAATCATGATGGATTTGTACTTTATCCACCCATCTTAATTTGTGATTCTTAACACCCTCATCAAAAAAAATCTTGCAATCTCCATTTTTAAACCTCATAAGGCAATCTGCCTAGTCTAGCTATTAGTCTAGTATATAAAAAAAAACAAAAAACATCTATGGAGAGAAAACAGAATTAAAATTTTGAGCCCTATTCTGAAGAAGGGTCACCCTTCCAGGACCTGTTGAGTTTTTCCAGCTATTTCGGCTTTTGTTTCACATTAGTTTAGTAAACCTACATTCCAGCTATTTGTCAACTAAACTTCACTTCTCGATGTGTGTTCTCCCCACCCTCCGCATATCCTTTAACTGGCTTGTTGAGCGAAAATCTGTCTAAAGCAGCCTTACAAAGTGAGTTTTGGAAGAATTCAGGAAGCTTGGTAAAGTCTGCAAGGAGGGCAGTTGGATACAGGTATCTAGGTAGATCATATATACCCAATACTGGGGACTTTAGTTTCAGGTATAGGTTGCAAGATCAGAAGGAGATGAGCAAAAGGTAGCAGAGAAGACAGGTTGCTGGAGAAAGGAGGAGGAAGAAAGCAGGGAAAAAAAAGGACCATTGTTTTATACACTATAATCTCTTTTACGTCATTATAGTACCTGAGAATATGAGAAACCTCCCCAATCCACCTGAAACCAGGTAATCTCAGCAAACCAGATCAAAATCCGTGTAAACTAAAGGATAACATATCTGAAAAGTTCCTCTGTGATGATATCAGGTAATAAAATCTAAGCCTGGAGATAACATACATACATCGTTTATAATATGGAAAACTGATATAATCACAGAATCACAGAATTGTTACAGCATTTGACCCATCGTATCTGAGCCATCTCTTCAAGTTAGCAATGCACTTAGTGACATTACCATCTCTGCTTCCCCAACCCTTACACATCTTCCACTTCCCTTGGCACCAATTCCACTTCCCATGGCACCAATTCCACTTCCCATGGCACCAATTCCACTTCCCGTGGCACTAATTCCACTTCCCGTGGCACCAATTCCACTTCCCTTGGCACTAATTCCACTTCCCATGGCACCAATTCCACTTCCCTTGGCACCAATTCCCTGTTGAATGCCTCAGTTGAATCTACTTCCAGCTCACTCTCAGTTGGTGCATTTCACATTCGAATTGCTCAGTTCATTGGAAAAGATTTTCCTCGCATCACTATTGTTTCTTTTGCCAAAGTGTTGCTGTAGAAAAACTTAACAAGTGTAAAATCATTTGTGCCTGCATTTAAATTGCCAAAACAAATGCAGCACAACTAAATGATACTTCAGCAGGAGTGCCTGGCTGACCTTTGAACCTGTGACTATTTGACTGACTGTCATAGAGTCATTACGTTGTACAGCACAGAAACAGACCCTTCGGTCCAACTTGTCCATGCCGACCAGATATCCTAAACTAATCTAGTCCCATTTATCAGCATTTGGCCCAAATCCCTCCAAACCCTTCCTATTCATATATCCATCCAGATATCTTTTAATTGTTGTAATTGTACCAGTCTCCACCACTTCCTCTGGCAGCTCATTCATACATGCACCACTCTCTGGGTGAAAAGTGGTCCTCTAGGTCTCTGTAAATCTTTCCCCTCTCATGTTAAAACCTATGCCCTCTAGTTTTGAGCTCCCCTACCCTGGGAAAAAGATGTTGGCTATTTACCCAATCCATGCCCCTCATGATTTAATAAACTTTTATGAGGTCACTCCTCAGCCTCCAAAACTACAGAAATAATAACTGCAGCATATTCAGCCTCTCCAATCCTGGCAAAATCCTCGTAAATCTTTTTCGAACAATTTCAAGCTTAACAACGTCTTTCCTGCTGCAGCAGGCAGACTAGAATTGAATGGAACACTCCAAAAGTGGGCTAGCCAATGTCTTATACAACTGCAGCATGACCTCCCAACTCCTACACTCAATGCACTGACCAATAAAGAAAAGCATAGCAAACACCTTTTTCACTATCCTGTCTGCGTGCGACTTCTAAAACTATCCCAATGTACGTAAGCTGCTTGGTTCATTTCTTAAATGCCAACGTTGAATTGTGAACAAAATAGCAAATAGTAAAGCTTTTCCTGGAGAACACCATCGGTAACTGGAACTAAAATCTATTGACTACAATTTTCTGCTTAAGGGAATTCAGCCAATTCTGCGCCATAAGTTTCAGTAATCCCAGGAGAGTCAGTCCTTTTCTCCTTCCTGAGATGTGAAAGTAGGTGAGGTGAGGTGCAGTGCGGTGAGAGGGACTGTCTTTGACATCAAGGCTACACTTGACCAAGTGTGGCACAAGGACCCCCAGCAAAACCGGTATCAGTAGGAATCAGGGAGACAACTCTCCACCAACCCAGCACAAAGGAAGATAGTTGCAGTTGTTGGAGGTCAATTATCTCAGCTCCATAGCATCTCAGCTGGAGTTCCTCAAGGTGGTGTCCTAGGACCAATCATCTTCATCTTCATTAGTGACCTTCCCTCCATTATAAGGTCTGTAGTGGAGATGTTCGCTGATGATTGTGCAATGTTCAGTACAGTTCACAATTCCTCAGATACTGAAGCAGTGTGTGATCCATATGCAGTAAGAATTAAACAATATCCAGACTTTGGCTGAAAAGTGGCAAATAATATTTGTGCCACACAAGTGCCAGGCAATGACTGTCTCCAATAAGAGAGAATCTAACCATCATCCCTTGGCATTCACTGGTATCTCCATCACTGAATGCTCCTCTATCAACATCCTTCGGGTCACTGTTGCCCAAGAGGTGTACTGGAGCAGCCATCTAAATATTGTCCATAAAAACAAGTAAGAGGTCGCGATGTCTGTGGCAGCTATATCACCTCCTACCTCCCCAAGAGCCTGCCCACCACATACATGGTACAATTTAGGAATGTGATGGAATACTCCCCACTTGCCTTGATGAGTGTGGCTACAACAACACTTAAGAAGCTTGACACCATCCATGAGAAATCTGTCTGCTTGACCGGCCTCCCATCCACCACCTTCATCAGTTGCTCCCTCCACCACTGATGCACTGTGGCAGCACCTTCCAAACCCACAACTTCTCCCATCTAGAAGGGCAAGGGCAGCAGATACATGGAACACCACCACTTGCAAGTTCACCTCCCAAACACTCATTATCCTGACTTGAATGTATATCGCCATTCCTTTAATGCTGCTGTTTCAAATTCCTGCAGCTCCCTACCCTACAGCAATGTGGGTCTGTCTACATCCCAATGACCGCGTCAGTTCAAGAAGGCAGCTCACCATCACCTTCCACACCTCCTACAGTGTAATGTGAATTGAAATGAGAATGTGCTGCTCTATGATTGGCCAGGGCCCATCTGAATCACTTCTATAATAAGGCTTCAAAATGGATATTGATGCCTCTGCCTGATTCACATGGGGGCCCAGTTACTGTAAAATGATGGGTCCTTTGCCAGTTTGTAGGACTCTATATAATTTTCAGACTTCTTTGGAAGGGTGTGGGCACTGTACCCTCCCTAATTGGTACCCAGCTGGGTATACAGCTGCATTAGGTACCTGCTCAGGAAACATTACACATGAGTGTTTCTAAATTATTTTCCTGGTGCCAAGGGGAATAATGGACAAGATGGCTTCACCCAGCCTCCCAGTGTGAGTTATAAATGAAAATCAGTCCCAACATGAGGAAGATATTGACTGGAGAGTGTGTGAACAAAGTGCTCACGGTGGCTCAGTGGTTAGCACTACTGCCTCACAGCACCAGGGTTCCAGGTTCGATTCCAGCTTTGGGCGACTGTCTGTGTGGTGTTTGCACGTTCTCCCACTGTCTGCGTGGGTTTCCTCCCACAGTCCAAAGATGTGCAGGTCAGATGAATTGGCCATGCTAAATTGCCCATAGTGTTAGGTGCAGAGGGAAATGGGTCTGCATGGGTCATTCTTCGGAGGGTCGGTGTGGACTTGTTGGGTGAAGGGCCTGTTTCCGCGCTGTAGGGAATCTAACCTAATCAAAAGGAAATCTCTGGAGAATTGCACAGCCTGAGCAACTGTCAAAATACCTGTTGGTAGAAAATGTCTACCAATAAGTTGCTGGTCAGTCTCTTGGATGTAGCTGTGCATTGTGAAGAGTGAGAACTTGAAATGGGGACAAACTTGAATCAAGGAGAATGCAAGAGCTATGTCAAGTCTGAAGCTTACATTTATAGAATGGTTCATCAAATTGCAGCAGCTCAAAAGCATTTCACAATGAATTGTATTCATTGCAGTTCAATGGAAACTCTCTTTCTATTTTTCATTTTCCCCCTTTCCTTATCTCTCCTCACCTACAGGTGCTGGCTCGTGTTGATTTGCAGTCAGCCATTCAACATTTCTTAACCTGGGAATTGACTTTAGTACTGTAGTGGCATTGCAATTGACCTACGTTTGTACATGGCCTTCAGCCACAGGCTTGCACTTTACACCGAATGGTACTGGTAGTATTTGCCTTCTGTGGTCCCTGGAGAACTGGAGGCCTCTTGCAGCTGCAGCATGGTCAGAGGGTTTGCTGTGCCATGGAGGAGGCCTTTTAGTTTTACTTCTACTCCTTCCTCTGACTGTACATTCTCAGATATTTCTCTCCTTCAGTCAAAGTGCCAGCACCTCTAACCGTTTGCTTTTACCTAGAGTGCTGAGCGCAGCATATTCATTCTGTGAACCAGCCACTTCATGCTGGCTAATACCACCTACAAATCAAAGAACTGCTGTCAACACCAGTCAGAGAGGGGTAGACATAAAAGGAAGGAATGAGGATAAATTATAGCAGAATTGCAACAAGACTGTCATGCATCAGCCACTGGGGAGGAAGTGATGATGGATGGGAAAGAAAAACAGAGAAAATTTATGTGAGCGGAAATTAAAATTCATAAAGAATCATGAAGTATATAGCAGGGCAGTCAGTCGTGAGTTGAAAGAGAGATTACAGGGGGGCTATGCTGATCTTTTCCAATACCGGCAGAACGTGCCATTAATTTCCAATATTTTTAGTGATTCAATTTCTTATTTACTGATTTAAAATTTCAGTCTGCAAATTACTGACAACATTTGCGGCAGCAATCAGGGTCGCTGGAATGGATAACTCTTAAGGATTCTTTACTTCATCTGCCAAGTTGGTCAGGTTTGAAAGGTTTGCTTCTTTAAATCGGCCTCATAAAGAAAAATAGAAAGTCATGGATCCAAAGACTGTGCTTCCTTACTGCTGCAGGTAGTGTGTCAGTCTCATAAACTGAAGGTCCTGAGTTCAATCCTCAAAGGGGTCAGTATCATTTATTTTTCCTTGTTGTCTGTGGAATTCTCTTCCCTAGAAAGCAATAGAGGCTGAGTCACAGAACTTATTCAAGGCTGCCTTAGATCACATTTTCTTTGTCGAGAGACCAGGTTAGAAAGATGACGTGAGACCACAATCAGATCAATCATGACTTTATTGAACAATGAAGCTCAGAGATTCAAAATGACCAGCTCCTACATCCTACTTCCCTATTTAAATTGCTCCTTCCGTTAACTCGGGATATTCCAAAAAGCTTTTCAAAATGATTTTATATGATGAGGGTGTCACTGGCAAGGCTAGCAATTGCTGCCCATCCCTAATTACCCTTGAACTGAGTGGTGTTTGAATGTTTCAGGGGACAGTTAAGAACCAGTGACACTGCTATGGGCTGGGATCACATGTAGGCCAGACCAAATGATGATTTCTACCAGTGGCTGTCATAGGGTTAGAGTTCATGTCCCCAGAGCAGTAGCCTTGCCTCTGGATTACTAGTCAAGAGATGTTACCACCATCTCCTCAACATAGTTAATGAAGTACTTTTAAAATGTAAACATTGAAATGTAGAAAGCATAACAGCCAATCTGCACACAGCAAAGTCCTACAAACAGTAACGAGACGATGATCTGTTTTTAATGATATTAGTTGGAAGGTAGGTTTTAACCAGAACCCTGATAAAGTTTCTCTGTTCTTCTTTGCGCAGTGCCAGAGAAGTTTTTTATATCTATCTGGGAGGCCAACAGTGCCTTGGGGGTTTTAATGTATCATCCTAGAGATAGCATCCTTGACACTCCCTCAGTCCCACTGCAGGATCAACCTTCATCTCATGCTCTTATCCCTGTAGTTGGGCCTGAATCCTGAACCGACAGTCACCCACTTTGTGACTCATATCCATCATGGCACAGAGTGCTTTTGTGAGCCAGGATACATCACACTGATACACTGGCTGGAACCATTATGACTTCCTCGCTGTAACAAACCCGTTTTGCATCTGCTGTGGGAGCTTATGGTGCCTGAACTTGTTTAAACATGGAAGGATGATCCGGCATGTGAAGAGATTGATTAGGACTATATTCACTGGAGTTCAGAAGAATGAGGAAGGATCTTGAGGAAACCTATATAATTCTAACAGGATAAATAGACAAGGTCTTTTCCCTGGGGTGGGGGAGTCCAGAACTAGAGGGCATAGGTTTAGGGTGAGAAGGGAAAGATATAAAATGGACCTAAGGGGCAACTTTTTAAAAAAGAGGCATGAACCACCAGAGGAAGTGGTGGAGGCTGGTACAATGACAGCATTGAAGTGGAATCTGGATGGGGAAATGAATAGGAAGGATTTAGAAGGATATGGGCCAAGTACTGGCAAATGGGACTAGACTAGATTAGGATATCTGGTTGGCATGGTCTATGACTTAATGACTGTATGACTGGACAAGGGAAATTCAGGAAGAATGTTCCCAGTGACTGGGGAGTCTAGAACCAGGGATCACAGTCTAAGAATGCAGAGTGGGTCATTTAGCATTGAGATGAGGAGAAACGTCTTCAGCCAGAGAATGGTGAGCCTGTGGAATTCCTTCCCACTGAAAGCATTTCAGGCCAAAATGTTGAACGTTTTCGGGAAGGAGGTCGTTGTAATTCTTATTGCTAAAGGGATCAAAGATTATGGGGAGAAAGTGGGAACAAGTTACTGTGTCAGCCATGATCATATCAAACGGAAGAGCAGGTTTGAAGGGCTGGATGGTCTACTCCTGCTCCTATTTTCTAAGTTGACCCTATTCCACTCTCATTGACCCTAGACGTGGTAGAAGACTTTTTCTGCCAATGGTGTCAAGCAGCTGCTTAAAATATGATAATGAAGGTCATTTCTGATCAATTCCAACCAGGTGTTTTCCATCTGGACAAACAACAAAACAAAATCACTCAAAAACTAAAACACTTACACCAACTGAAATCACTCAATTTCTCCTTTTTAATATTTGCAGTACGACAAAAGATTGGACCGATAGCAACGCCTGACTTCATACAAAATGCGCCTGGGCTCCCAAAGACCCGTTCAGGTAAATCATGTGTCACTCTGAGGAATTGGGACTGCAGTGTGCAAAACTCAGACCATTTGTCAAAATGACCCAGCTGACACAATTTCTCACCAAATATTTCTTTCTTCCCCAAAGGTAAAATAATGAGGCGCATCCTGAGGCGTATTGCTTGCAATGAGAAAGACTTGGGGGATACTTCCACTCTCATCGACCCAAGCGTGGTGGAAGTCCTGTTCAGCCAACGGTGTCAAGCAGCTGCTTGAAATATGATAATGAAGGGTCATTTCTGATCAATTCCAACACTTAGTGGGCCAGTAATTGCAACTGCAAAGATATGTTAGCTTTTTAACCAAAACGAAAATCAAATGCTTAGTAACCTGTCTCTTTAACCTGTCTTTGTACAAACCTTTCACAACATCTAATCGCCTCTGAAATAATTCCATGGTTTTAATCCATCTCTGATGGAGTTGGAAGTCTATTGCACATATTGATCTTTGTATGAAGGAGACCATGTTATCCATCCTCACATTACGTTTCTCAGAGTTAAAATTATGCCCCTGGTTTTTATTGACGTAATTCAAACCTGTATTCTGCATTGACTTTTTCAGTAGTTTGATCAAGCACAGTGATTTTCCTAAGTTAATCTCTCAGAACTTTCCTTTCCAGATTAAAAAGACTCATGGAACTGCAGTTTCTCAGCATCACAGAGTGATATTGGGGAGCAGCATCCATTCTGTATTTTGCAGTGACTCCATTGTTATAATGACCCTTCAGTTTCTCACTGATCATCATATTTACATTGAGGCCACTAATGTTACTTAGAAGAGCATTGCTTGGGAAGGTGTGCTTCTCATCTTGTCCTTGAGAGAATTTGCACTCATCTTCCGTCTGTTTGAATCTTTTATGGTTTTCCCCTCTTTTCGACTGCTTTCCCACTGCAGGATTTGTGCAGATCACGTTTGCTCTATGTTTCTCTTTTCAATTGCTAATGAAATGGGAGTCTAATGGGAGTCGATGGCCCAGTGGACTGTTAATCCAGAGACCCAGATAACATTCTGGGGACCCAGTTTTGAATCTTGCCACAGCAGATGGGGATTTTGAATTCAACAAATATCTGGAAGTAAAAGTCTAATGATGATCATGGTTCAATTGTTGAAAATCCCATCTGGCTCACTAATGTCCTTTAGGGAGGGGAAACTGCCTTCCTTGCCCGGTCTGGCCTACATATGGCTTGAGACTCCAGTAATGAGATTGCTTCTGAATTGCCTTGAATGAATGAAGAAATATTCAGGTTCGTGTGGTTTAGTGTGAGGTTGTATATTTTGGTCTATTAACCTCTTGGTCACCATGCCTCAGGCAAGGGGAGAGGTTGAGAAGGAGAGCCCTTCATGGTAACCTCAGCTAGCGTGGGAATTGAACCCAGGCTGTTGATGTCACATAGTATCACAAACCAACCATTCAACCAACTAAGCTAACCAACCCCCTTCCTTTAGTAATATTTTCATGTAATATTAAATCAATCATTGACTCCAGTAAACTATTCTGCAGTTCCATAGCTCTCTGTGTAAAAGCTTCCTCATGCTCTTCATAATCCTTACACCTTGTGTCTCCTCATTCTAGAATCACTTGCACCTATTCTGTTCCATCCCTTCAAAGATTAATTACACCTTTCAACACATCCCATAATCTTCTCTCTTCTATTAAAAAAAGGCACAATTTCTCAAGTCTTTCTTCAAATTAAAATCTCATTATTCAATGTCTTAATAAAATACTAATTGTGAATACAAATTTGATTTTGCCACATTTGTATTTTGCCAGTTTCCTGCACTTTTCTGCTTAAGGTAATAAATGGTCTTGAGAAGGAGAGTCACATGACCAAGCCTAATCCTGTCCTCTCTTGCTGGTCACATGCTCTCCACCACTGCCCCAATCTAAGCTATGCAGTGCCATTGTTCCTGGTAGAGGTCAGCTAACTCAGTATGAACCCAAAACAGACACAATGAGCCAAATGGCCTCCTTCCACTACGATTCCACCTGACCTTAAGACCCACAGTGATTTTCAAGTTGGCACCTCAGTAAACCTCTGCTCCTTCATTGCCAGCACACAGTAGCAGCAGTGGGCACCATCTGCAAAATATACTGCAGCAACTCGCCAAGGCTTCAACAGCACTTTCCAAAATCACAGTCTTTACCACTTAGAATAGTAAGGGCTGCAGATCCACAGGACCAGCATCACTTAAAAGATCATTTTCAAGTCACTCATCATCCTGACTCGTAACTATATCACTGTTCTTTCATTGTCGCTGAGTCAAAGTCCTGGAATTCCCGTCCAAATGGCATTGTCAGTGTATTTACACCAAGGTGGACTACAACTGTTCAAGAAGGCAGTTCCCTACCACCTTCTCTCAGCCAATTATGGGTGGGCAATGAATGCTGACTATGTCAATGCCCTCATTCCATGAATGAAGAATAAAGCGCATTGTGGAGTCTAAACTTACCACTGAGCTATTCAGGCTGTACCTTAACCATACTTCATTATAAACATTATTCACCATTAATTGCTTTCATGTGAAGCATTGCATTTGCTGCTACCTAAAGTGCAGCACTATTTAATTTTAATGAGAGCATATGTCATAACATCAGCTTGATGCCACAAAGTCTTCTTATTAAGATTACTGAGTGGTGTATTTCTATGAACAAAAAAGAGACCACAGATCTGTCAAGGAAGTCTGTTAAACACCAGCTTGGACATTTTGCATTTTCCTGTTTCTAAATAATTTCAAATTTACAATGTATCGTTTCCACTATTCCTGTTCTTTGCTTTAGTAAGCAACAGAATTAAACCAACAAGTGAGCTCTCTTCGTTTGCCTTGTGATTGATAACATTGTATACTTAATCCTTGAAACTAGATTATCAATAAAAGTCTATCATTCTCCTCGTATTCCCACACTTTGAAAGTTCATGAGTGGGGTGTTTCATATTGAAGAAGTTAATTTGGTTTAAATATATTGTGATTGTTTTGATGCAATTGTTACTAATATCACACAATATAATTCATTAGCATTGAAACCAGTGCTACCACAATCACTTCAGCCAATATAACGCAAATATTCCTGGACTACAAGACTCAGACCAATCCCATGATGGGTGTTTTTACTCAGTAAGTCTTCAGAGAACACTGTCTACTTAAATAAATAAGGGTGCTTAAAGAAGTAACTCTACATTGTGATTATTTTTAGTTAGTTGCTTATGATTAGGTATGAAACTTTATTAAACTCCCGCGGTGCAATATAACATGTTTTGTTTCTCATTCTTGGCTGTTGTTCCTCTCTGGATGTGGGAGCTGGTGGACATTTCAACGTCACCATACAGACACTGTAAGTTATCAACTCTGAAACCTCCTGCTCTAGGATTTGTCCGACCAGCTTTGCCTGAGTCCTGTGATTTCTCAGGTTAATATTTAACCCGCTACACAATGAGTCCACTTCATTACACATTGATTCTGAACCAGCACAAATTGATTCAGGAGTGAGTGAAATATTGTTTAATTGCTGGATTTGTTTCTGCACTCATAAGCACAATCTCGTCTGCTACTAAACTAATTTAACTGTAATGGAGCCATTTCACAAAGAAGCTGAATGAAAAGTTATTAATAGGAGCTTTTTTTTCTTGATTTCTTGTTGTGAAATATTGAACCATCAGTCAAGTAGAATAAAATATTAAACTATTCATGAGAATGGTGTGCATATCTCACATTTCCTCTGCTTCTTAACCTCATTAGGGAGTTTCAAAGCACTAATTGGACAGGATGAGCCTACTCCAACTCCATAATTGCAGCCCACGCTAAATGGCATGTAAAGTTTGACTGCTCCATCAGGTTTGTCCTGAAGTGTTGTGGTGTAACTCTCACACACTATCACCCAGCCCCCCCCCCCCCCACCACATCCAACTCCTTTTTGCCTCACTCCCACCAAGTCGCTATGCAATTACCTAGAGAAGTGGAAACACCTCAGGCAACTTTAGGAATGAACAATTTCACGAGACCCCAGGCACAGTGGCACATCCTCCAGCAACCCACTTCTCTCTGTTTACAGCTATGTTTACCATTCCCTGGGGCTTGTCATAGAATCACAGAATTGTCACAGTGCCCAAGGAGCCATTTTGGCCCATCATATCTGCACTGCGTCTCCAAAGGAGCATTTTACCCTGTCCAAGTTTTCTCCTGCCTTCTTCCTGTTGACCCTGCATATTGGTCCTTCATCCTCTTTTGAATGCCTCGGCTGGATGCTCCACCACACTCGAAATGCTTTCCAGATCCAAACTATTTGCTGCATGAAAAGGTGTTTCCTCATCTCACTTTTACTTTTTCACGGTACCAGCCAGTGATGTGCAGATGAAATGTTGGCCAAGACTTTGATGCTCAGATCCAATGCTCGTCCAACCAAAGATATCCAGATCGAATGGTCAGTCTACTATCCCTGTTTGCAGGCTGCTGGCTTTTCCGTGGATACAGGCAGGAAAGTTGGCACCTCTTAAATTGGATGCGTTGGGGCATTTAAAAAATTTGTGACCACCTCGAGATTTTCACAGCGATGGGCAAACATTAGGTGTTTTGTGAAGCTGATCAGCTCCAGTTTGGTGGGTACAGGGGTGGCAATGCTGGACTGTTCAATTCAATACAAGACACAGCAGATTTGCACAGAAAAAAAAGCTCTACTGTACAGCAATAGAATCTCAATAACCGATCTTTACTTGCTTTATCCTGGGTCCTAGCTCTCCATTTCCAATGGCCACTTTGAACATGTAAATCCAGGTACAGATGACAAAACACTGAAATGGCAGCCAATTCTGGCCAGGACTAGCTCTACTTCCCTGGTATCCAAAGTCAGAAGTCACACTGTTGATGTCTATTTTGTTCCACAAATCCAGATGACACAAGTTTTCTGTACAACAGCAGTAGCTTTATTATCAGACGGCTAGCAAGAGATTCAAAGCATCTCTAAAGTAGCCGAGTGTCTACTTGTTGTGACTCTTCTTCATGAATCTCTGCCCTACACCCAGAGACAGTATATTTTATAGGAATTAGACAAAGGCATATCAGTCACATGGGCGATTATCATTGCATAGTTTAAAGCAGGTAATTATGAATTTACAAAGCTTGATGAATGTCGATGCCCTGCCCTGTGATAATGTGTGAATGAATTACAGAAACTGATTATCGTATTGTTCATGATTATGTATTGATGGGAAGAGATTAAAGCAGAAGGGTTCTTCCTTCAGTAAATGGAGGATTCACATACCTATGCTAATGCGAAGGGGAAGTAAGACAATGGGAGCAGGAGGCATTTTAACAGGGTTGTGACCAGGGCTATCAGTCTTATCTGGAAAGGGCAAATCCCTCTGTCTAGGGTTACAGGGGAGTCCACATGTGTGGCTCCAATAGGTTCTGTTTCTAAGATACAGTACTGAAGTGTTCTGTCTGTATTGTAAGAGTACAGGCCTTCAGTTGATACTGCAGTAAGTCCTTTGGCAGGAGAAGGTTTAACCCTTGGGTCCCCAAAAAGTTCTGAAAGAGAAGCAAAGTATGGAACTGGCCTCTCTGTGGCATGTTAACTTCCTCAACACAACAACAGGTTATAGTTCGACAGGTTTATTTGAAATCACAAGCTTTCGGAACACTGCTCCTTCACAGGTGAAGTGACAAACCATTTTGCCTGACGACAGAGCAGTGCTCTGAAAGCTTGTGATTTGTAAAACTCTGTTATCTCACTTTTTTGATTAGAATCAATCTAAATATCATGCCATAGATAGAGAACACAGGGGGCTAACACCTTCAACATATTGTCTAGCTAACACCCATTGTTACAGCTAGGCAGAGAATGCAACTTTTTAAAAAAAGGTTTTGTGATTTACACATGAAAGATGTGAAACTATCACGGTATTCGAACAGATGAAAGACTCATCAGACAATCAAGGTATTTTTCAATGTATAATTTCAGTTACATCACGCTGTAAATTTTTGCTATAAATTCTGTGCCTTAGAATTGTGTCCTCCACAATCACCTGATGAAGGAGCGGTGCTCTGAAAGCTTGTGTACTTCCAATTAAACCTGTTGGACTATAACCTGGTGTTTTGTGATTTTTAACTCAAATAAACCTGTTGGACTGTAACCTGGTGTTGTATGACTTCTGACTTTGTCCACTCCAGTTCAACACCGGCACCTCCACATGCCTGGTATCCCACCACCATTCTCAGTCTCCTATCCATGATCAGAGTCGTAGATCATTTCTGAGGTCATTAAGACCCCGACCCTATCAAATGCCCAGCTCACAGCAGGCTGGAGACAGGGACAGGAATATGATGCACACCCCCAGGTTCCCATTGTTGACTGTAAACCTCGGCCCCATTGTGCTTGTTGTGGTGCTTTGGCAGAGCTTTTTGATTATTCCCACTCTCTATGCTCCATCCCTACAGTTTTGCATATTTTGTACCTTCAAGAATTCATCCACTTCACTTTGGAAAGTCAATATTGAGTCAGCTTTTAGGCAGTGCATTTGAAATTTCAACAGCGCTCCATGTAAAACATGTCACCCTGTGTTGAATCTGCCCTTTCTCTCAGAGAATTGGTTGTCTTGCCTCTGAGCAACTTCTTTCTGTGTCAGCACCAAAAGACCCTTTTCACTGTTATGTTTTGCCTCTGTAGCTATGCCTTTTTCCCAGTCTCTCTTTGCATCTCTGAACAACAGTTTGATTTATATTTACTCAAGTAAGTACCTCCTTTTTAGGGGATTTGTGAAAGTTCGTCACTTTTTTTTCTATTTAGTTTATCCATTAATTTGTATAAGGTTACTTTAACTTAGTATTATCTTTAATATGTTCCCATCATTCACAAAAGCACAAGGTAAAGGAGCAGGGATAGAGCATTAAGATTGCTCTGCCATTTAACATGGAAATAACTGGTTTTGCACTTTCCATCAGCCTGCCCACTTCTCAGTCTTAAATATATTCAATATGGAGTCTCCCACTCCCACTAAGTTAACCTGCGCAATTTAAATTCAGTGAATAAAATCTGGAATTTGAAGCTTCTTAGTTACAGTGGCCATAATGACTATTACTTGGTAAAAACTCATCTTGCTCATTGATATATTTTTGGGAAGGAAAACTGCAGTCCACACATAGTCTGGCCTACATGTGACTCCAGGCCTAGACCAATGTGGCTGACTCTTAACTGCCCTCTGAAATAGTCGAGCAAGCAACTCAGTTCAAGGGCAATTTAGGGTGGGCAACATCAGCAAAATTCACATCCCATGAAAGAGTTAAAAAGATCCATAACCTTCTTGGTTCGAAAATTCTAAGGATTCACAACCATTTGAGTTTGGAAATCTTACTACACCTCAATCCTCAATTACTATCATCATCTTAACCTGAGACAATCTTTTCGGTTTTAGTTTCTTTGATAGACAGAAATAGTTTCTCAGTGTGTACCCTGTCAAGCCCTTTCAGAAACTTGTATCTCTCAATTTGGTCATCTCTAATTCTTTGGAATTCCAGAGAATATAACCCCAATTTACTTAGTCTCTCATCATAGGACAACCCTCTGACCCAGGAACCAATCCAGTGAGCCTTCAGTGTACTGCATCCAACAAGTATATCAAACCTAAATACTGAAACCAAAACAACACCATGCATTCTCGGTGAGATGTTATCAAAGTCTGTACTCAAAATCTGTATCACTTGTATATCTTATTGCAATAAAGGTCAACATACCATTTCCTTCATCCCAATGGGTCTGCAGGCTAGTATTGTGTTTTTTGTTCACATATACCCAAGTCTCTCTGAACATCATCATTTTCAACCCATTTAAAACAGTACTCTACTTTTCTGTTTAGAATGAATAATCTTGAACTTCCCTCACTACACTCTTTATTTCCACTTACGTAAACCCATCTATATCATATTCCAGCCTGCCTGTGTCCTCCTCCCAGTTTACAGTCCAATTCAGTTATTTTCATCAACTTATTCAGAGACATTATGGCACATCTCCAAGGCAGACAGGACTTGAACCTGGATTTTCTTTTATAATATATTTTTATTCAGAAAAAATAGATTTTTAAATATTACAACAAATACAAAACAATGCAATTCAAAACAGTACAAAAATAAACCCAAATAATAAAAAAAATTCCCCAGCCCACCCTCCTATACAAATGTATAAACACACATAAAGAAGTATAAAATTTTTAAAAAGCCTAAACTAGCTATTTAACTAACTAAATAAATACCTAACAACAAACAAATAAATAGTAATAACTCAGCCCAGCTAAACAAAACACTCATACATTCACAGTTCCTCCTCCCTGGATATTGGATTCATAAAACACAATCGTTGCGGCTATATAAAAGCCCTTGTTAGTGTGGCAGATAAATCTGTGTCCAGGTATTTCAAAAAGGGTTGCCATGTCTTGTAAAAATTCTCAGTTTTGTGGTGTACCATTTGTGAGAAAATCCAGGGGAATATGTTCCATAACAATCTTCCGCCAACCCGACAGGCCTGGGGGGGGGTTTTCTGATACCCAACCTAGCAAGATATTCTTCCTTGCAGAGAATGTAAGAATATTGAAAAGTTTTGCCTTATGCGAGTCTGCAGGAAATACAATGGGTAGGCCCAAAAGGACGAAATAGGGTCCTTCTCCACCCCTACACCTAAAATCCTCTCCATTGCCACCCACCACAGCACTCCAATATGTTTGAAGCCTGTCACAAGACCAAAGACAATGGGTAAGAGTACCTGTACAGACCTTGCACTTGGGACATGCTGAAGGTACCGCTAGTTTAAATTTTGACAAACGGTCTGGGGCTAAGTGGACCCTGTGGAGAATCTTCAACTGTAAAGCATGGGTCCTATTGCAAATTGATATCTTCCTTGCATTCTCCCAAATATCCTCCCATGCCTCTGAAGAAACTTCAACACCCAGCTCTCTTTCCCACATCTTGCAGAGTCGATCAGACTCATCTGAGGTGGCACCCCCCAATTGGTGCTATAGAGTACTGACAGAGAGTGTACTCTTAGCCCTTAGTACCCCTCTTTCTATGTCAGATTTGTAGGGATCAGTCAAAAGTGTGGTCCTTTTTTGATTAAAATCCCTAACTTGAAAAAAACGAAAGAGGTCTCTATTAGGTAACTCGTACTTCTGTACTAACTGATCGAAGGACATCATTACATCTCCCTCAAATAAATCACCCATGCAAGATATACCCCTAACTGCACAACAAGGAGACGTTGCTGCTCACCCTTCTGCCGCTTCCTACTTGTGGAATATGAAATAATTAACCCTCTGTCATAAGTTTTGGCAGTTTCCCAGAGAACAGATGAGCTATCAACCGAGCCTACGTTGATGTCTAGGAATGCCCGAAATTCCCTAAAGAAATACTCCACAAACTTGCTGTCCATGAGAATAAAGGGGGCCATTTGCCAATAACTTGAATCCACTGTAACATCCTTAATTTTAACCATGAGGTACACTGGAGCATGATCAGAGATGGCAATATTACCAATCGTACAGGATGCCACCAGACCCAGGGTTACCGCAGGGTTCAGAAAAAAAAATCAATCCTCGTGTGACATCTGTGCAGATTGGAGAAAAATGTGAAATCCTAACCTGTAGGGTGGAGACACCTCCAGACATCCACCAATCCTAATTCCCCATACAAACCCAATAACTGTTTAGTTTATGCAGAGGGCATTGAGGGACCTTTAGGCAACCTGTCTATTGTGGGGTTCATGAGGCAGTTAAAATCTCCCCCTATAATGATGTGCCTAGACTTGAGACTTAGCAGTTTAGAAAATGCATCTACCAAGAATTTAAAAGGATGAGCTGGGGGACAATAAACATTTAAAATGCCATATTCTTCCCCATTTATCAAGGCTTTAAGAATTACAAACCTCCTGTATGTGTCTTTAACACATTCCAACAATTTAAATGAGAGATTTTTCCTTACCAATGCCACTGCCCTACTTCTGGTATTAAATGATGAAAAATAAACTCGGTCAAAGCCATTCTGCTGTAATTTCAGATGCTCCTTGTCATCCAAATGTGTCTCCTGTAACAAAGCAATATCCACCTTCTCCTTTCTAAGACTCCAGAGTACCTTCTTCCTCTTAATTGGTGAGTGACTTCCCTTGATATTCCAGATACACCATTTAATCAAATGATTAGCCATAATCTTCTGCAATTACATTTAAATTCTGGAGAGGAGGAACGCGAACCACAAATTGCTGCGCCTTAGTGTCGCATGGTCCACCACATATAAAAACTACATAAACTAAAATCACTACATTTACCAAACATACAAAATTATTAAAAATAAAAAATAACAAAAACCAGAAAACAAACCAACATATAAAGCGCCAATAGCGCTGAGTAGGGGAACTCACCCCCTGCCTGGAGGGGGCAACTACCCGTCCCGAACTGCCCATAAATAGGCATCTAACCATCTCAACCACCTTCACTTCTCCCAGCTAGAGCCGCATCGCAAGCACAAGCTAAAAAGAATAAACACCTCATAGAATATCAATATGAATAAAAAAATTCTTTTATATAAAAAAGGGGGAATAAATACCCCATCCATCCTTTGGTATGTCCTAACTTAGAAATTTAAAATGTACATCTTAACCACCGCCAGACATAGTTTGAACCAAATTATTATCAATAGAGGAAAAAAAAGGGGAAAAACAAAGCTCCAACCGGATTTCCTCCATTTTTTTTTACAGAATGGTAAACACATACCTAAGCAACAATATTTATACATACTACAATTGTTTAAATTAGGTTAGTTTGTCCACAAAGTCTCTTGCCTTCTCCGATGTGTCAAAGAGATGCATGGATCCATCTAAGGTGATCTGAAGCACTGCTGGATATCTCAGGGAGTACTGAATCCCAAGCTCCTTCAGTCTTCTCTTGACACCATCACATGATTTTCATTTCTGGATCACCGCCGCTGAAAAGTCCTGAAAAAAACATGATCTTAGACCCCACGTAAATTAGGGCCTTTGGATCCTTCCCCTGAAGTCTGGAAGCCTCCATGACTCTCTCCTTATCCCGGTAATGATGGAACCGCACCAGGAAAGGACGAAGGCGTTGACCCAGACCCGACCTCCGTGCTGTGACCCGGTGAGCCCTCTCTATCTTCAATCCTCTCATGCCAGTCTCCAAGTCAAGGAATTTCGGAAGCCAATCTTCAACAAATTCTGCAGGCCACTCACCTTCCTTACTCTCAGGCAGACCGATGATCTGAATGTTTTTTCTCCTGCCCCTGTTTTCAAGATCATCCACTTGGTCACACAAATTACGAACCTGCGTCTTCAGGGCTTGGATCTCTTCCTTGAATGAACTGACATCAGCTTCCACCACTGTGACCCTGTGCTCCACCTCATCCGTCCTCTTCTCCAGGTCTCCCAGCTGCTGCTCATGCTTCTGCAGCATGAGAGAGACTGGAGCCAGCTTCTCTTCGATCTGTTTCCCCAACATCTCGTGAGATTTCGAGAGCTGGTTCACCAGGTCCTGGAGAGTAATCGGCTCTGAGGCTGCTGTAGGCTGAGCTGCAGGCCCGGCCTCAGATGCTCCTCCTCCCTTTTTAGACATTTCTGGACAGCTGAAAATACAGGTAAGTCAATTTTTAAATGTTTCTTGGGGCTCCACAATCTTTCCAATGCCCCAAGAAATCCTGATGACCTGGGTTGGGTGGGTTAAAGCACCGTCCTGCTCCTGCTGCGATGCAAAGCTGTGCAGTGTGATCTTCTCAGATCGCCGCCATCTTAGATCCCCCTTGAACCTGGATTTTAGCCCCTAGTTTACAACATCAGTGCTCTATCCGTTGAGTTGTGGAGGCTGAGCCCAATCTAGCTTTGTATTGTCAGCAAACCTAAGTATATTGTCTCTTCAGTATATTGACTCATATCAGTTGTGAATAGCGGAGGACCTCAGCACTGCTCTTGGTGGCACTCCACCAGTTGCAGACTGATTCTTGTTCCAGCTGAGGTAGATTTGAGACCTATTGTCTTGCTTCGCCCTGTGCATGGAAGGTAGGGACAAACCATCGCTGACAAAAACTATTGAGGACACAAGCTCAGGATGAAACCTTGATGACAAAGATCCCAAAGCCTGCCTTCAGGTGAAGCACATGGGACTGAATCAAGGTGATGTGATGTGTAATGTTATAAGAACACAAGGTAGAAAAAAATAATCTGCCATCTATCAGTGGTATGTATATCCTTTTCCAATCATAGATTTCAATCCTACCCTGTTTACATTAATTTGTCTGCTGTCCATGCTGCCTCGCTCTGTCATAAACATGCTTTTTTTGCAGTTAGTAAGTTTCTTTCAATAATGTGTTCTAGCCATGACTTTTATTAAAGGCTTCTTCAAATCTATGCATAATGACTTCCCATCATCAGCTCCATTGTCTGCACTATCTCTCTTGTGAGAAATACTCAAACTGAACTGCCAACGTAGCTCACAAATTAACATTGTTATTTTCCCTGGTGATATTGCCCTAATAGGACTTAGCACCAATAGAGCCTGGCACCAGTCAAAGGAGTTATCTCTGTACCCATGCCAGCATTCCTTCTCGAACGATATCATTGAGAAAACAAATTCACTGCACACTCAGGGAACTCACTGGTCCCATGTTCGTCCCTTGCCTCTCCAAACAGATAAAATCTGGGCATCTTTTAATAGAAAGGCTTTTTTCTCCGTGGAGAATATGCCAAGTTTTCAGGATCAAGTTTTCAATTCTAAAATTCACACTGAAGAGTAAGTGGCCACTACTTACAAGTAAGTATGTAGTTGTGAAGTGGAATGTCTGTTGCCCTTCATTTAAATGCATTTGTTTGGGACTTTTCAATGCTGAGTGGTCAGATTGCTGAAATTGGATAACAATCAGTATTTGACGTATTCAGGTTCCTCTTTTCAAATCATTAAAACATAAATCTGCTGTAGTGAATTGTTGAGATAGCCAATTCAAAAAGAGAAGGGATCAATAGTACTTGTTTATGTTATTCCAATAAACGTAAGAACCTCTTTTAGCATTCTTTAGAAGTACCACAGTCAATCTTTACAAGAAAGAGTGACAGCCCCATAAAGGAACTTGCAAAATTTGGAAGTAAGAGTCGGGAGTAGACGTGATTGTTATCCCATGTGGAAAATCTATTGGCAGGTGGGAATTCTGGCATTCCTCTCTCTATGTTCTCTCACTTTCCATTCAGTGAGCTTGTATTGAATGGAATTGAATTGAATTTATTGTCTGGTGTACTGAGGCACAGTGAAAAGCTTTGTCTTGTGAGCAATACAGGCAGATCACAGAGTTAAGTAGCATAGATAGTAAGTAATAGGTAAACAGTGGCAAAAACAAAAACACAAGTACAGGCGAATGTTGAGAGTTTGTGAATCCATTCTAACAACAGTAGGATAGAAGCTGTTACAAAACCAACTGGTGCATGTGTTCAAGCTCCCCGATGGTAGAGGTTGTAGAAAAACATTGCCAGGGTGGGATGGATCTTTGAGAATGCTGGCGGCCTTTCCTTGACACCTGGCCTGGTAGATAGATTCTATAGACGGGAGGTTGGCCTTTGTGATTGTCTGGGCCGAGTTCACCGCTCTCTGTAACCATCTCTGATCTTGAGTGGTACAGTTGCCATACCAGGTAGTGACACATCCAGACAGAATGCTCTTGATGATGCACCTATAAAAGTTGGCAAGGGTATTCACCGTCATGCCAAATTTCCTCAGCTGCCTGAGGAAGAAAAGACATTATTGGGCCTTTGTAATCAGTGCGTCCACATGAAGAGTCCAAGAAAGCTTGTTGTGGATGACCACTCCCAGGAGCTTGACACTCTCCACTCATTCCACCGTGTTTCTTCTCCCGACTTACAGGCAAAAGCTCAAGCAGGAGACCCCCGCGCGGATACAGGTCCAGTGCTGGTCAGAGAGGCAGAGGATCAACTCCGGTGCTGTCTGGAATCGGCTGATCGGGCCTTGTTTAAACAGTCTGCAGGTACTTTGGACAAGTACACCACCACCGTCACAGACTTTATCAGTAAGTGTGTAGAGGACTGCATACTGAGGAAGTCAATCCAGGTGTTCCCAACAGGAAACCCTGGATGATTCAGGACAAACAGACCTGCTAAAAACCAGGCGTGAGGCCTTTAGATCAGGAGACCCACTCAAATGTAAGGAATCCAAATATGACCTTCGCAGAGCCATTAAGACAGCCAAGGACCAATACCAATGATCGCAGCTTGGTAGCTGAAGAGGAAGAAGATGGGCTCCTGACCACTAGACTAACACATGTTTTAAATGATGCAGATGTGAGAAATTTGAACTTTTAAATTCAAGATTGAGCAAAACAAAACTGATCAGGAAGGCATGTTCTCACTGTGTTGTGAGCAATTAATTGTCTGTAAAGTACTGTTTGATGAACACCCAAAACTGACAGTGAAGAACTGAATGCTGGGTAGAGTTCATGAGTTGAGTCAATTCAATGTCCACACTAATGACAAGTAGAAGGTACAACACACATTTAACAATCCACTTTGGAGTGAGGTCTAGGTAAGAAGTCCTTAGGATA
This sequence comes from Chiloscyllium punctatum, assembly GCF_047496795.1. Taxonomy (NCBI): domain Eukaryota; kingdom Metazoa; phylum Chordata; class Chondrichthyes; order Orectolobiformes; family Hemiscylliidae; genus Chiloscyllium; species Chiloscyllium punctatum. The sequence goes on from NC_092743.1 coordinate 18,839,778, forward strand.
CATTAGGCGTAAAACTGTGAAAAGGGAATTCATTTTATTAGCTGGTGATAGTTGCATTGGTACAAATAGGAAAAAAAATTTAGTGCCTTGTGATAGAATCCCTACAGTGTGAAAGTAGGCCATTTAGCCCATCAAGTCCACACAACCCTCCACAGTATCCCACCCAGACCCACCCTATCCCTGTAATCCAGCATTAACCATGGCTAACCGGCCTAGCCTGTACATCCCTGGAGACTATGGGACAATTTAGTATGGCCAAACCACCTAACCTGCACATCTTCAAACCGTTAGAGGGAACCAGAGCATCAGGTGGAAACTCACACAGAGACGCGGAGAATGTGCAACCTCCACACAGACAGTCACCTGAGATTTCACCTGAAATTGAACTGGTCTTGGCACTGTGAGGCAGCAGTGCTAACCACTGAGCTACTGTGCACCCCAAAATTGTGTTCTGATGGTTATTAAATAATGCAAAGCCTGGGTGATTTCATCCATGTTGCATGTGCAGTCCAACTGATTTCAGAACAAAGTAGGCCACATTTCCTCCCATTGTATAATCAGGGAAACGTTCCAGAGTAGAGTTACATCACACTAAGAGACATTTGGACAACCATCATTCAGCTAAACAATGACACTGAGGCTGGTGTCTCATCAATATAGGCTCATGCACAGAATGCAGGTTGTGCAACAGAGGCTGAGAGCACTATAGGTATCAGTGAACTCTTATTGATCACTATGATGATGCAAGATCATAAGAGCTATGGGGAGAGTGCGGGTAAGTGGTGTTGAAATGTCCATCAGCCATGATTGAATGGCGGAGTGGATTTGATGGGCCGAATGACCTTACTTCCACTCCAATGTCTTATGGTCTTATAGTCTTAAGATATAATGAACACATTTGGTCAAATAGCTGAAAGATCAGCCAACTTAGAGAAATGCTTCTTAAAGACCTTTTAAAGGTCTTTAAGGGCGGCACGGTGGCACAGTGGTTAGCACTGCTGCCTCACAGCGCCAGAGACCCGGGTTCAATTCCCGCCTCAGGTGACTGACTGTGTGGAGTTTGCATGTTCTCCCCGTGTCTGCGTGGGTTTCCTCCGGGTGCTCCAGTTTCCTCCCACAGTCCAAAGATGTGTAGGTCAGGTGAATTGGTCATGCTAAATTGCCCGTAGTGTTAGGTAAGGGGTAGATGTAGATGTAGGGGTATGGGTGGGTTACGCTTCGGCGGGGCTGTGTGGACTTGTTGGGCCGAAGAGCCTGTTTCCACACTGTAAGTAATCTAATCTAATCTAATCTAAAGACCTCCATGCCTTAGTTGAATACTTCCATTTCAGTGAGAGGAGAATCTTCATTTCTTGAAGAGAAGTGGCTGGCTGAAGTGGCAATCTTGTGAGGCAATGAATGAGTCAGATAAAGATAATGCTCCACAATACAGCCATTGGAAATGAGGTTCACACTCAGGAGAATATTTAGAGCTGTATAGTTAGCTTGGGTGGTTGGTTTGGATTCAGAGTAATACCAACACTGCCTCAAATCCTGCACTGCCTCATGTTACCATGAAGGATTCTCCCCCTTGCCTAAGGTGTGGTGACCCTCTGGTAAAACCACTAGTTGCTGTCTGTCTATAATAAGAGAGCAGCCATATAGTCTAGTAGGACTATGATGACATTTCTACACTACCTTTATTAAAGAAAAAGTATGATGGACTACTGGCTTACCTTCTAGAGAAACAGATTTTGGAATATACGCAAGCAACTTGACATTTGTGTCATAAAACCAGGGAAGGGTTCAGCAGGTTTGGCAGTATCTCTGGAAATAGAAACAGAGTTAATGTTTCAAGACCAGTGTGACTCTGCTTCAGAACTGAAGGGGGCCTAAAAAGCCAATGTTTTTTATGCTGTTACAAAAAGGGAGAGGAGGAGCAATCTTCAATTCTGAAGAATATTCAGACCAGATTGGAAATGTGAATTGCATTTCTCTCTCCACAGATGCTGCCAGACCTGTTGAGTTTCTGTAGCGGCCTCAGTACTTTGCTTTCATTTTCATTTTTACATTGTATAGTCTCGACTTGCACTGGCAAGGAATACTCAGGGTTCCTAAAGCTGTTACTCCACCACTGGGAATTGTTGGGGGTTCCATTTTCCATTGTAGATGAGACATTTTGTATCAAATTAGAATAACGAGAGTATGAGCCCTGATTCTATCATCACATTCTCCACAGCATGAAGTAATACTGGCTTTTCATTTCAACCACGTAGGAACATTGCTGTTAATGTACTAATCCAAAGGTGTGATTAATACATAAATGTCCTTGAGAAACATCGCAGTATTGAAATCAGATTGCCAATAACGTCCTCGAAATAATAGTGCAATGTCAGTGCATGTTTGATAAGCGCTCCCAAACCTTTTTTCCTTTGATACCTTTCCACTGTGTACCCAGACTTATCAAAGAATGAAGACAAGTTGAAGGTTAATACTGAAAGATAGCTGAACACTGTGTGCAGAAATAGTGCGAGTGGAATCAAAGTGAATTGTTCATTGAGAGGAGAATATGTTCAACTGTTTGCTGGCATTCCATGTAATTATTGAATTAAAATATAGAACTCCTTATTCTTACATCATTTTGGAATTGAAAAAAACGAACTGCAATATGAGGAATTGCTTTTTACTGAGTGAGTGGACTGTACTGTATTGCCTGAGAGTGTGATTGATGCAAATTTAATCCTAGCTTTCAGATGGAAATTGGCTGAGCACCTAAAGACAAACAATCTGCAGGATTGCAGTTAAAGGGCAGGCTGTAGGACTGAGTATATTCCTCTTGCAGAAAGCCACCATGTACACCATGGGCAAACAGACTCTTTTTCAGAAGCAACTCATTGTATGACATTTTAAAATTTGCTCACTGGAGGCCAGCGTCACTGGCTAGGCAAACATTTATATCCGCCCCTAATTGCCAAGAGGATAGTTAATTGTCAACTACATTGTTATGGGTCTGAAGTCACATATAGGTCAGACTAGGTCCCTAAAGGACATTAGTGAACCACAAGGGTTTTTAAATGACATTTAAGAGGGGTAACATGGTCACCATTAAACTAATTTTTTTATTGAATTCAAATTTCATCATCTGGCACAATCATTACTCCCCAGGCTCTGGATTGCTATTGCTGTGATATCACCATCTATAGTCTTAAAGCTTTCTGTAAATTCTGGCCAAAGAGTTATTTTCATTTCAGTTTGTAAATTTTTTTAATATCCATCCAAGGGATGTGGGAATCACTGGCTGGACCCAAACACAGTTGCTCTTGAGAAGGTAGTGGGGAGCTGCCTTCTGGAACTATTGCAGTCTAAGTATACTCACCATGCCCTTTGGATGGGAGTTCCAGGTATTTAACCCAGCAACACTGAGGGAAAAGCAATACATTTCCAAATCTGGATGGTGAGTGATTTGAAGGGAAATTGCAGGTGGAGTTGTTCCCCTGTATTTGTTGACCTTGTCTTTTTAAATGGTAATAATCATTGCTTTGGAAGGTGCTGTCTAAGGGACTTTGGTGAATTTCTGCAGTGCACCTTGTAGATGGTATACATTTCTGCTACTGAGCATCGATGGTGGAGTGACTGAATGCTTGTATATGTAGTGCCAATCAAAGCAGGCTGCTTTATCCAGGATGATGTCAAGCTTCTTGAGTGTTGTTGGAGCTGCATTCATCCAGGGTAGAGGGGAATATTCCATCACACTCTTGATTTGTGCCTTGTAGATGTTAGACAGGTTTTGGGAAGTCAGAATGTGAGTTATGTGCTACAGAATTCCTAGCCCCTGACTTGCTCCTGAATTCAAAGTATTTATATAGCTACTGCAGTTCAGTTTTTGGTCAATGATAATTCCCAGGATATTTATAGTGGAAAATTCAGTGATGGTAATGCCAATGAATGTCAAATTTTAAATTCTCCTTTGTTGGAGATGGTCATTGCTTGGCATTTGTGTGGTTTGAATGTTACTTGCCATTTTTCAGTTACTTGCCAAATCTGGACATTTGAATATAGACTGTTTCAGTATCTGAGGAGTCACTATTAGTGCTGAACATTGTATAATCATTGGCAAACATTCCCACTTCTGACCTTACGCTGGATGGAAGGTCATTGATGAAGCAGCGGAAAATGGTGGGGTGCAGGTCAGGACTCTGAGGAACTCCTGCAGAGATGTCCTGGAGCCGAGATGACTGACTTCCAACAACCACAACCATCTTCCTATGTGCCAGGTATGACTCCCAACCAGTAGAGGGATTCCCATTAGCTCTCAATTTGCTCATTCTTGAAATATGCAAGATTCTTAGGGGTCCCGATAAGGTAAATGTGGATAGGTTATTTTGCTTTGTGGGAGATTCTAGAATCAGATGGCATAATCTCAGAATAAGGAGTCATACATTTAAGACAGATATAAGAAGGAATTTCTTTTCTCAAAGGAATCTATGGAAATATTTAACATAGAGGGCTGTTGAGACTGAGTCTTTACATATGTTCAAGGCTGAGATAGACAGATTTTTCACCAGTAAGGGAATTAAGGATTGGAGGGAAAAGCCAGGAAAATGGAGTTGAGGATTATCAGACTAGCCATGATCATTTTGAATGGTGGAGCAGATTCAATGGGCAGAATGGCCCATCTCTGCTCCTATGTCTTATTGATTTTATGGTCGTTGAGGCCACACAAGTCAAATGTCACCTTGATATTAGTGCTGCCATTTTCACCTCACTGAACCTCTAGAATTCATCCCTTTTTTCCCTGTTGGAACCAAGGCTGTAATGAGGTCAGGAGTTTTAAAAATTTTGAGGGGTAGGATTCATGATTATTTGGCAAAGCATAGCATGATTAAAGGCAGTCAGCATGGCTTTGTGAGGGGAGGTCATGCCTCACAAATCTGATTGAATTCTTTGAGCAGGTGACAAGACAGGTCGACGAAGGTCGAACAGTGGATATGGTGTATATGGACTTCAGCAAGGCATTTGATAAGGTTCCCCATGGTAGGCTCATTCATAAAGTCAGGAAGTATGGGATACAGGGAGATTTGGCAATCTGGATTCAGAATTGGCTGGCTGACAGAAGGCAGAGAGTGATTGTAGATGTAAAGTATTCTGCCTGGCGGTCAGTGTTGAGTAGGGTCCCGCAGGGCTCTGTTCTTGGGCCACTGCTCTTTGTAGTTTTTATAAATAACTTGGATGAGGAGGTTGAGGGTGGGTTAGTAAAGTTGCAATTGACACAAAGGATGGAGGTTTTGTCGATAGTATAGAGGGCTACTGCAGGCTGCAGCGTGACATAGACAGGATGCAGAGCTGGGCTGAGAAATGGCAGATGGAGTTCAACCTGGATAAATGCGAAGCGCGGAATGGGACTTTTTGGTGCCACCCTTTTGGCACCGATCATTTGGCCCTGCCGTTTTGGCTCTAAACTGTTTTGGTGCTCATTACTTTGGCGCTGAGCTGTTTTGGTGCCAATACAAATAGATAACCATCGTGTGAAAATTTGGTTTATTCTCTTGCTCAGAATGTTTACAGCCATTTCTGGTATGGGCTGTACAAGAAAATAGAAAGAAAATTGTATTACAGCTTTCCAATGTGAAGACAGAAGGGCTTAAGTATCATCAAGGCAGTAGATGACTATTAACAATTGTTAAATGAGAAAATGATTACAATACGAGATTTGAATCTACAGCGGGTCATTACAGCTTTGACTATCAACTCTTGATTAGTTGAGAAAATTACATCAGGTCGTTAGTCATCTTTTCTTCTTTAACCAAACAAGACTTTTTTTTATTCTGAATTGGCGCCAAAAAAAGCTCAGCGCCAATGTAATGAGAGCCAAAACAGTTTAGAGCCAAAATGATAGGGCCAAACGATCGATGCTAAAAGAGTGGCGCCTAAACATACCCAACCCTGCAAAGTGATGCATTTTGGAAGGTCAAATTCGAATGCTGAATATAGGATTAAAGACAGGATTTTTGCCAGTGTGGAGGAACAGAGGGATCTGGGTGTGCAAGTACATAGATCCCTCAAAGTTACCACCCAAGTGGATAGGGTTGTTAAGAAAGCTTCTGGTGTTTTGGCTTTCATTAACAGGGGAATCGAGTTTAAGAGCCGTGAGGTTTTGCTACAGCTCTACAAGTCCCTGGTGAGACCACACTTGGAATATTGTGTCCAGTTCTGGTCGCCCTACTATAGGAAAAATACAGAGGCTTTGGAGAGAGTGCAAAGAAGGTTTACCAGGATGCTGCCTGGACTGGAGGGTTTGTCTTATGAAGAAAGATTGAATAAACTCAGTCTTTTCTCTCTGGAGAGAAGGAGGAAGAGAGGACACTTGATCGAGGGATACAAAATAATGAGTGGAATAGATAGAGTCAATCGCCAGAGACTTTTCCCCAGGGCAGGATTGACTGGTACGAGAAGTCATAGTTTGAAGATATTAGGAGGAAGGTATAAAGGAGATGTCAGAGGGAGGTTCTTTATGCAGAGAGTTGTGAATGCATGGATTGTGTTGCCAGATGTGGAGGTGGAAGCAGAGTCACTGGGGACCTTTAAGCAACTGCTGGACATGCACATGGATAGCAGTGAGTTGAGGGATGCATAGGTTAAGTTACTATATTTTACATTAGGATTAAACCTTGGCATAACATCGTGGGCCAAAGAGCCTGTTCTGTGCTATACGTATCTATGTCCTATGTTCTGGCAGAACACAAATTGGTGCCACTGAGTAGGTCATTGCTGAACAGATACTACTTGATAGCACTGTTGATGACACCTTCCATCACTTTTCTGACGACTTGAGTTTAGACTGATTGGGTAAAATGTATAGGACATATCCAGGCCATTTTCCACATTGTTGGATTGATGCCAGTAATGTAACTGTACTGGAACAGCTTGTCTGGGTTGTAACAAATTCTGGAGGGCAGGTCTTCAGTACTATTGCTAGAATGTTGTCAGGACCCACACCATTTGCAGTATCCAATTCCTCCAGTCATTTCTTATCATCACGTGGAATGAATTGATTTGGCTGAAAACTGGCTTCGGTGAGACTCAGGACGTCTGGAGAGAGTGTGTTCATCTGATCCCCTCAGGCTTTTCTCATACTCAGTCTGTTGCATATCAGTACAACCACTGAAATATAAAATTAATTTAATAGCTTTCTTATGCTCAACACAATAAAGGATGTATGCTATATAAAAATTCTTTTGTCAAGATATTTTTATATCAGGCAATGTGCACAGCGTCACATATTTCCCTCCTGTTGGTCAGTTTATAGCATAGTTGTAATGTCAGAGCAATGCCCCCTACTGAATCACAGCGTGTGTTCGCATATGTCAGGCCATCTGTCCCATGTTCTTTCACAATCACTTTATGAACCTAGTACAAGTTTATAGGAGACCATCTAATGCTAAAAGCGTCCAGCATCTCGAAGGCCACGTCTTTGTACAGTCAGGAATTTAGCTGTTCAAGGCCTGAGATGGAAGTGTAAATGAGAGTGAATTAATTCAATGTCAAATCAGGTACAGAATGAGAAATAAAGAGGGCAGGGAAAGAAAGACTGGATTAAATTAGATTTAAAAGACTGCATTAAAATGGGCAACTTGGTGGCTCAGTGGTTAGCACTGCTGCCTCACAGCACCAGGGACCTGGATTCAATTCCAGCCTTGGGCGACTGTCTGTGTGAAGTTTGCATGTTCTCCCTGTGTCTGTGTGGACTTCCTTTGGGTGCTCTGGTTTCCTCCCACAGTCAAAATAAATGTGCAGGTCAGGCGAATTGGCCATGCTAAATTGCCCACAGTGTTAGGTGCATTAGTCAGAGGGAAATGGGTCTGGGTGGATTACTCTTTGGAGGGTCAGTGTGGACTTATTGGTCTGAAGGGCCTATTTCCACACTGTAGGGAACCTAATCTAAAATAGAATAGCAATTTATTGTCACATGCTTTTCTTTTTAGAAAAAGTACAGTGAAATGTTTTATATGTTGCAGAACACAGCACCTAATAGGCCTAAATAAAAAAAAAACAGTGAAAATTCATCACAGTTCACTAAGGTAACAAGGTGCAGAAAGGAAAAAATTATTTTAAAATAACTTGCTTACTTTGTCCTCTTAAAATCCTCAGCAGTGAATATTTGAAGGAATGAGATTCCGCATTTGTAATGGCCACCTTTCATAGTAGAATGATTGCAACTTCTGTAACGTTAATGACATTGATGTGCAGCTCGGGCAGCAACTGCGGGATTTTTGAAGTTAACTCCGCATCTGCTCTTCACCTGAAATGATTGGATCATTTATCCTTAAATAACCGTATGTATCAAAAGTTTTGCCGTTATTCTGATAGTCCACTGACTCTTTGTCAGAACTTGGTGCACCAAGGTCAAATAGACATCTTTGAAGAAAATTTATAAAAATAGCAACTGCACTCAAGTATTAACGCTGCTTTCTTCCCACGGACGCTATCAGACCTGATGAGTTTCTCCAGCGATTTCTGTTTTTGTTCCAGACCTCCAGCATCTACAGTTCTCTGTTTTATTGCCCTCCCAGTCAAATAGGTAAAAGTCTCAAAAGGTTAGATACATTCACATTGGCAGATTCCTGACAGCTGGCCTCCAGCTGTAATGTTTCCAACATTACAAAACTAAAATGGAAATAAATGCTCAACTTATCAACTGATGAGGTCGGCACGGTGGCTCAGTGGTTAGCACTGCTGCCTAACTGCGCCAAGAACCAGGGTTTGACCCCAGCCTCGGGAGACTGCATGGAGCTTACACATTCTCACCGGGTCTGTGTGGGTTTCCTCTGGGTGCTCCGGTTTCCTCCCACAGTCCAAAGATATGCAGGTTAGGTGGAATGGTCATGCTAAATTGTCCTGTAGTGTCTGGGGTGAGTAGGCTAGGAGAGTTTGCCATGGTTAATGCAGGGTTATGGAGATAGGGTAGGGGATTGGAGGGTCAGTGTGGTATTGATGGGTTGAATGGCCTTCTTCTGCATTGTAAGGACTCTATATATGTTCAGCTTTGAGTGACCTCAGCTGAACATTTCATAGTAAATAGACTTTCTAGCCCTCTGAAGCTGAAGCCGTTAAACATGGATCATCATGCTGAGTAGATACACCGTCCTGTTGGCAGTAACCTTGATTTAGTGTCTGTGTCTTCAGCTCATTCTGCACACATCAGCTATTAATCTTGCATAGGTTTTACAAGATGGATCTCAATGTCAGACCAGCTTTAAAAAAAATTGCAAACTACTGACGTTTATTTCAGCACTTGACAACTTCCGAAAATGACGTTGATGCCATTATTTCATTCTTGGTCTGGTGCACTTTGGAACTCAGTCTTGACTTATACAGCTCATTCAAGTTATCACCCATATTCCAATTCTCATCAAGCAACTGTCTGATAAACTGTCATTTGTAATGATAAAATTCTATTTGGTTTCTCTTAGGGCTCTTCATATAATGGATTACAATGCAGGAGCACTGCGGGATAGAATACAGGGGATGCATCAGCTACACAAAGCCCTGGTTAGACTTGCAATGACAGAGAGGTGATAAAAGCAAATAGCACAGATGCTGAAGATCTGAAATAAAAGCAGAAAGTGTTGAGAAAGCTCAACAGGCCTGTAGATGCAGAGAGAAACAGAGTTAACATTTCAAGTCCAGTATGATTCTTCTTTTGAAGATCTGCTGAATGTTTCTTCAGCACTTCCTGTTTTTATTATTGACAGGTAACTGAGCATCCTGAGGTCACAACAAGTTCTATATAAATGCAAGTCTTCCTTTCCTTTTTATTTCTTATTTCAGGAAGAATCCAGCCCATATTTTCTGAGTAAAGTTGTCTCTATGTTAACATTAGATTGAATGGAATTAAGGCTCATTTCCTATATGTGACAGCCCCTAACATCAGAACCAGGCAAATTCTCTCTTATCAGGTAACCACACAGCTGGAATTCACTGCAACCAATTCTCCAAAGAGAATTGACCATTTTTAGGAAGTTTCTGCAAAAAAGTCTATTTAACCTTGGCGCACCAAGTTCTGAAGGGCTTATATTCACCCACTAAGTGTAATTCTCCCAGCTGCCACTAGCAGCGCTGCTGTCACCCTGCCCCATGCAGGCACCATGACTGTAGCTGCTAATTGAATTTGTGATTGTGTCATAGAGTCATAGAGATGTACAACATGGAAACAGACCCTTCAGTCCAACCCATCCATGCCGACCAGATATCTCAACCCAATCTATTCCCACCTGCCAGCACCCGGCCCATATCCCTCCAAACCCTTCCTATTCATATACCCATCCAAATGCCTCTTAAATGTTGCAATTGTACCAGCCTCCACCACTTCTCTGGCAGCTCATTCCATACACATACCACCCTCTGTGTGAAAAGGTTGCCCCTAAGGTCTCTTTTATATCTTTCCACTCTCACCCTAAACCTATGCCCTCTAGTTCTGGACTCCTCGACCCAGGGAAAAAACTTTGCCTATTTACCCTATCCATGCCCCTCATAATTTTGTAAACCTCTATAAGGTCACCCCTCAACCTCTGACGCTCCAGGGAAAACTGCCCCAGCCTGTACAGCCTCTCCCTATAGCTCAAATCCTCCAACCCTGGCAACATCGTTGTAAATCTTTTCTGAACCCTTTCAAGTTTCATAACATCTTTCCGATAGGAAGGAGACCAGAATTGCATGCAGTACTCCAACAGTGGCCTAACCAATGTCCTGTACAGCCGCAACATGACCTCCCAACTCCTGTACTCAATACTCTGACCAATAAAGGAAAGCATACCAAATGCCTTCTTCACTATCCTATCTACCTGCGACTCCACTTTCAAGGAGCTATGAACCTGCATTCCAAGGTCATATCTGAAATCATTCACCCTTCAACCTGGGATGTCACTTAAGAAGAATATCACACAAGGACTAAAACAAAAATACATAACTTCGACTTTGAAATAGAAGATGGAAATATGCAAAAGACTGGAAAGAGGGAAAATCTCAATGCGCTTATTTGGGAATTCAATGTTTTTATTTAGAGAATACCAGAGTGTGCTATATTGGATTGCTACAAGGGATTTCTCATACAATTGACAGATTCATGTAACCAGTGTGTCCCCTACCCCATTCTCCTCATATGCCAGCTAACGGGGAGTATACTGAAGATGTTTAAGAATTAGAATTAGATTTTATTGTCACTTGTACTCAAGTACAGGGATACAAAAGTACTGTGAAATGGATAAGAAGTCACAATTCCTGGTGCCATCTTAGGTACAAAAGCACCTAGGAGCAAAGTCTCTGGGACTGGGACTTTAACACTGGCCGAGGCTGAAGCTAAAATAGGGGTGAAGGGTAGATGGGTCTAATCTCAGCGTTAGTTGTGAAGCTGCTGTCAGAACGCGAGTTTAGATGCCAGATTTAGATTGAGTGCTGGGAGTTTAATGCTAATGAAACCTGACAACAACCGTGATTTGTTCCTTCGTTTGATGCTGTTGGCAGATGCGGCAGATCACTCTGACCCTGTGCCCACCTGATTTATATTGGAATAGACAGTTGTCTGCAGTCAGTGGGTGTCAAAGGGATAGCTCAGGAGATGGTTGTTGTCAAAATACACAACAGAAGAATACCAAGTGAGGCTGAATAAGTGATGAAGAAAGAGAAATTTATTCTCTCAATGCACATAAATGAGATAATAGAGATGGTGAATTGAGGGATATCTTAGTTATTGGCTCATCTTCATAAAGCCTTAATCTCAGTTGACTCTATTATGTAGTAACACAATGTTCAGTGCAGGGACAATAGTCTCTCATGCCCATACTTATCTGTTCCAGCTCTCGGTGAATGATAGCAGTCAGTTATGTATTGATCAGTGGCAGCAGTGCAGTAAGCTTAGCAATCGTCACAGACAGAGCAATTACAAATCATTCTTTTCTTCCCATTCTAAAGTTTAAGGTATTTCCTTCCCTGTTTCGAAACCTGTGGCATCACCAGCTCTTGAAAACCTCTTATTTTTAATTTGCCAAGTAAATTGTCTCACCTTCAACAAATTCCCTTGAGCTCTTGGTTCAGTATCACCTTGGATTCCTTTGACCAATATCAGGATCCTTTTAAATGTTGCAATTGTATCAGCCACAACATCCTCTGGCAGCTCATTCCATACACGTACCATTCTCTGTGTTAAAACATTGCCCCTTAGGTTTTTTAATATCTTTCCCCTCTCACCCTAAACCTATGCCTGCTAGTTCTGGACTCCTGAACACTAGGAAAAGACTTTGTCTGTTTACCCTATCCATGCCCCTCATAATTTTGTAAACCTCTATAAGGTCACCCCTCAGCCTCTGACGCTCCAGGGAAAACAACCCCAGCCTGTTCAGCCTCTCCCTGTAGCTCAGATTCTCCAACCCTGGCAACATCCTTGTAAATCTGTTCTGAATCCTTTCAAGTTTCACAACATCCTTCCGATAGGAAGGAGACCAGAATTGCATGCAATATTCCAACAGTGGCCTAACCAATGTCCTGTACAGCCGCAACATGACCTCCCAACTCCTGTACTCAATACTCTGACCAATAAAGGAAAGCATACCAAACGCCTTCTTCACTATCCTATCAACCTGCGACTCCACTTTCAAGGAGCTATCAACCTGCACTCCAAGGTCTCTTTGTTCAGCAACACTCCCTAGAACCTTACCATTAAGTGTATAAGTCCTGCTAAAATTTGCTTTCCCAAAATGCAGCACCTCGCATTTACCTGAATTAAACTCCATTGGTCACTTCTCAGCTGATTGACCCATCTGATCAAGAGCCTGTTGTAATCTGAGGTAACCTTCTTCGCTGTCCACTGCACCTCCAATTTTGGTGTCATCTGCAAACTTACTAACTATACCTCTTATGTTCACATCCAAATCATTTATGTAAATGATGAAAAGTAGTGGACCCAGCACTGATCCTTGTGGCCCTCCACTGGTCACAGGCCTCCAGTCTGAAAAACAACCCTCCACCACCACCCTCTGTCTTCTACCTTTGAGCCAGTTCTGTATCCAAATGGCTAGTTCTCCCTGTATTCCGTGAGATCTAACCTTGCTAACCAGTCTTCTATGGGGAATCTTGTCGAACGCCTTACTGAAGTCCATATCGATCACATCTACCTCTCTGCCCTCATCAATCCTCTTTGTTACTTCTTCAAAAGACTCAATCAAGTTTGTGAGATGTGATTTCCCATGCACAAAGCCATGTTGACTATCCCTAATCAGTCCTTGCCTTTCCAATAATGTACATCCTGTCCCTCAGAATTACCTCCAACAACTTGCCCACCACCGAGGTCAGGCTCACCGGTCTATAATTCCCTGGCTTGTCCTTACCATGCTTCTTAAACAGTGGCACCATGTTTGCCAACCTCCAGTCTTCCGGCACCTCACCTGTGACTATCGATGATACAAATATCTCAGCAAGAGGCCCAGCAATCACTTCTCTACCTTCCCACAGAGTTCTAAAGTACACCTCATCAGATCCTGGGGATTTATCCAGCTTTATGCACTTCAAGACATCCAGCACTTCCTCCTCCGTAATATGGACATTTTTCAATATGTCACCATCTATTTGCTTACATTCTATATCTTCCATATCCTTTTCCACAGTAAATACTGATGCAAAATACTCGTTTAGTATCTCCCCCATTTTCTGCGGCTCCACACAAAGGCCGCCTTGCTGATCTTTGAGGGACCCTATTCTGTCCCTAGTTACCCTTTTGTCCTTAACGTATTTGTAAAAACCTTTTGGATTCTCCTTAATTCTATTGCCAAAGCTATCTCATGTCCCCGTTTTGCCCTCCTGACTTCCCTCTTAAGTATACTCCTACTGCCTTTATACTCTTCTAATCACTCGATCTATCCTGTCTATACCTGACATATGCTTCCTTCTTTTTCTTCACCAAACTCTCAATTTCTTTAGTCATCCAGCATTCCCTATACCTACCAGCCTTTCCTTTCACCCTAACAGGAATATACTTTCTCTGGAATCTCTGCCCCCAATCAACTTTTGAAAGTTCTTGCCTTATACCGTCAAAATTGGCCTTTTTCCAATTTAGAACTTCAACTTTTAGATCTAGTCTATCCTTTTCCATCACTATTTAAAATCTAATAGAATTATGGTCGCTGGCCCCAAAGTGCTCCCCCACTGACACCTCACTCACATGCCCTGCCTTATTTCCCAAGAGTAGGTCAAGTTTTGCATCTTCTCTAGTAGGTACATCCACATACTGAATCTGAACATTTTCTTGTACACACTTAACAAATTCCTCTCCATCTAAACCCTTAACACTATGGCAGTCCCAATCTATGTTTGGAAAGTTAAAATCCCCTGCCATAACCATCCTATTTTTCTTACAGATCGCTGAGTTATTGAGAATAACGTTTCTGCTGCAGGGACAGCACTAAATTGAAGCCAGTTGAATCAGTGTTGTGATAAGGCTACTTCCTTACCTTTTCTGCCTCTTGTTATTTTAATTAAATGCCAAATCACTATTGGCAGAGCAGCAATTGGAAGACAAGAAAGAGGATTCCATTCAAACCAAAACTGTATCAATTTCCTGATCTCTGTATTTCTTCTGTCAGCAGAGTGCATGTTTCGATGCATAGATTAAATCTGATTTATTTCCTCTCTGATACTCAGTATTAGATTCACCTGTGGGTTGCCATGACACAAATGATTAAATTACTTGTGTGATTTTTCGGGCACTTTCCCTGTGCAGCAAAATCAAATTATTTTCAGGCAAAATGAATTTGAGCTGTGCAGCAGAACCATCGCGCTCCAGGAGCGAAGTTTAGGGAGTTACTTGTCAAACTAAGCTGTTATTTGCGCTTTCTGGGTCTGACATAATGAGGAATTTGAATTAGGAGCAGCAGCGAGGTATATAATAGCTGCTCCGCTATTCTCTAAGCTCGTGGCTGCACAATGAGCCCACCTCCACATTTTCACCTCATCCCCATTTCCCCGGATTCCTTCAGGCATAAACATTTGTCAGTCCCAGTCTTAAATAAACTCAATGATTAATCTCCCACAGACTTGTGGGGTTGAGAATTCCAAAGATCCATTACTCTCTGAGAGAAGACATTTCCTCTCATTCCACTTTTAAGATGTTGACCCACTATTGTGAGACTTGTCCTAAGTTATCTCAGAATTTTATATGGTTCAATAAGATTGTCTTTCAGTTTTCAATGTTGCGGAGAGTATATGCCAATGCTACTTAACCTTTTCTCTTAGGACAACCGTCTCAGTCTGGTGGACCTCCATTACCTCGCTTGAGGCAAATATATTCTTCGTTAGGTTCAAGGGCCAAAGCTGCACAGATATGGTCTCAACCAGAGATCGGTAATTTGCTGCAAGACTCCTTGCATATTATATTCCAACCTCTTTACAATAAAGGTCAATGTGTGAGTTAACTTCCTAATTGCTTGGTGTGCCTGCATAGTCACTTTGTGTTTTGCGTCCGGCCAATGGAGCTAACTGACCTCTGTTCGCCCAGCTTGCAATGCCCACAGCACATGAATGAATAGATGGCAGCACTGATAGGGTAGGGAGGCTTCAGAGCCTGCATGTTCTAGGCTGGCCACATCCTTCTCACTCCCTCTCCTTTTCTGTCTTTTTCTTTCTCTTGTCTTTCATTTTCTGACGTTGTGGGAAACCTGGACCACTGTTGGAGGTGGCAGGATCGAGAACTCCTGGCTTCGATAGGCCCAGAGCCTGTACTTGGGAAGTCAGTGGGTCACCAGTTGCAGGTCAGCTTGGTGTCCGGAGCAGGGCTGCAGTAGATACATAGCAGGGACATGATGGGTTGTGGGGTGAGGCCATGGTGCAGTCTGGAGATGAGGTCTAGCATGGTCTGGAGGCAAGGTCCTGGCGTGGTCTGGAGGCTAGGCCCAACTGGACTGGAGGTGAGGTCCTGGCATGATCTGCAAATGAGGTGTTGGCACGGTTTGGAGGCAAGGTCATAGCGTGGTCTGGAGATGAAATGCTGGTGCAGTCTGCTTGAAGACTGTAATGCTGAACTTTTTATCTCTTTAGCTTTCTCATTTATTCCTATACTTAGGTCACTTTGTACCTAAGATGGCGCCGTAAGTGGTGACTTGTAACATTTCACTGCACTCATGTAGCAATAAACCTGATTGTAATTCTAAAAGAAATGAGCAAGTCAAGGCTGTTGTTTAATTAAGCACTTTAAACATTCCTGAAGAAACACCTCGCATTAGCTGGGGTGCGTCACCATTTCACAAAATGACATCCTAATTGAATTAAAGTATTTAAGCTTTAATTATAGTGCCCCTTTAAGGCACAGTCTGTCACCTCTTTAAATTAGCTCAGAATGGTTTATCGTGGTTTCATTTGGTTCAGTTAATATATCCAAAGTTTATAAAGAGAGACAGTATAGGGTTCTGTGGTTCATCATCACCTCGCAGAATCATTTTAATTTTAATTTCATGTGATATGTTACCTTTGTGCCAGTCCCTCTGTAAGGGGCAGTCTCTCTTTAATTGGCTTGATTTGGTTTCAATTGGTTTAATCAAAATAGCATTCAGGGAAACTGTTAACTCCTTAAGGCACCAATCTTGTTTCACTCGATTGTTGGTTCTTAGAGGATGGAAGGAGAGACACCCCGTTAAAGGGTTGCCACTTGTTCAACTGGTTAATTTTGTTTAATTTGGTTCCAGTAGTGTTCCATTATTTCAATTGGTTATTTTACAATAGTATAAGGAGGATCCCAAAGACTTTCTTGCGGCACAGAGGCATTGGTACTGCCCCTGGACTGGGAGGTTCAAGTACCATCTGCTCTAGAGGTATATAATAATATCACTGAACAGGTTACCTCATAAAATGGGTTAATTGAAAGAAGGAAAGACTTTACCAGTTCGACTCCCACATCGCATCCTCTCAGTGGAAAATCTATAAGGAGGGTCCCTAATTGTCAGGGTGTTGTGGTAATGCCCCTACTTTGAGCCAGATGGCCCAGGTTCAAGTCTTACCTACACCAGATGTACCTGACATGTTAATTGACAGTATCCAGTATAAGAAGGGCTCCCCTGGTGTCGTGGGAGTGTTCCTTCCCCAAGGTCAGAAGGTCCTGATTCAAGTTCCACCTGTCCCAGAATAGTGCAATAACAAATCCATGCAGGTTGTTCAAAAACATCTTTTCTTTTTACACAAAGACACTATGGACCTGGAAGTCGATGGTACTTAACGAAGTGACATGGGGTTAGAAGATCAACTTGTCGTCAAATAGGATGTCAAGTTTGCAAATTACCTGTTTCGATTTGATCCATTGGCTGAGCAATTGGTGGAATGGGGACAAAGGTATACATTTTGTCGTGGGTTTTGTCGGGTCTTCCCAAAGGTGATGAAAAATCCTGTGGTCTTCTTATTTTCCCAAATTGCTGCGTCTCATCTGGTTACTCATTTACTATAAAACCGGGATGCTTTAAAGCTAAGTTTTCTTCAAAGCATAAGCAAAGCAAAAAATAGTTTCTGGTTCTTTAACCAAAGTTGATTTTCATTAAAAATTAATTCATTCATATGAGAGAATGTTTCTGATGGTCTGGAGCATGGGGATGTTAAAGTGAGTATGGTCTCCTCTACCTGGGATTGTTGGCCTGAGCTATTTAATGAACCAATGTCTCTTCCATTCTGCCAGTATACAGCTTGTCTGAAGAAATTGTGAATACAATATGATATGATAATGTAAAAGGTAAGAGCATTGGAGTTCAATTGATGCTTTCAAGCTGCTCTGTCAGTGAATAATATAATGGCTGATCTGGTGTAGTCTGAATTCCAATGCCCTGACTATATTGAATGGCCCAATTCTCTGTGGAAGAGCATTCTGAAGATGAATGATTCACTGAGAGAAGAAATTCATCTTCATCTCTGCCTTTAATGGAAGCCCCCTTATACTTAAACTGTGTCCTACAGTCCCAGGCTACCTCACAAAGGGAAATTTGCTACCATGTCACGCTCCTCAGAATCTTATTGGTTTAAATATGATTGTCTCTCATTTCTCTAAACTTCAAGATCCAATCAGCTCAACCTAGCAGACAGCTGATCATAAGATCACAAGACCATAACAAATAGAAACAGGAATAGACCTCACGGCCCTTCGAGCCAGCTCCAATATTCAATAGGATCAAGGCTGATTCAACACTCCTCATGGAGAAAGTGAGGACTGCAGATGCTAGAGATCAGAGTCGAGAATGTAGTCCTGGAAAAGCACACCAGGTCAGGCAGCATCCGAGGAGCAGGAGAATCGATGTTTTGAGCAAAAAGCCCTTAATCAGGAATGGCTTCTGATGAAGAGCTTTTGCCTGAAACGTCGACTCTCCTGCTCCTCGGATGCGTCTGACCTGCTGTGTTTTTCCAGCACCACACTTTCGACCCCAACATTCCTCACATCCACTTTCCTGCCTTTTCCCTGACCTTTCCCCCACCCCGATTCCTCTATTGATCAAGAATCTATCCCTTTATCAGACTTAAATATGCATACGGACTCTGCCCCCACAGTTGGCTGTTGCAAGGAGTTCCAAAGACACCCAATCTTCAGAGAGAAGAAATTCCTCCTCATTTTCAGTCTTCAATTGACGTCCCTTATATCTGAGACTCTGGTCCTAGACATTCCATGAGGGAATTATCCTCTTAACATTTACCCTGTCAAGCCCCTAAATGTTTCAATGAAATCACTTCGCATCATTTTAAATTCCAAAGTGTAGAGTCCCAACCTGTTTAACATTTGTTCATAAGACAATCTGTCCATTCCGAGGATCATCCAACTGAACCTTCTCTGAATTGCATCTGATAAAGTGTAGGGGAATCAACCATTAAAAGCATCCATTTTAAATCTCCATCTTGCAATAATCATTTATCTCATAAGTTTAAAATGGCTACTGCAGTCATAGTGACCATGAGAATGAGTCAAGGAATGTAAGAATCTTGACATAGCTTTGCAGCTGTTCTTTCTCACAGAACTTACAATGTATAAAATACGGATAACTGGTTAACTTTATCTGCTATGATGCAAGAGAAAGGCACCAGACGTAGAAACATTTTAAATCTATAGCTATATTTGAGCTATGAGAATAAGACTAAAATGTATTAATCAACTAATTTCTAATTGTGAGAACTTAAATAGAGAAAGAAACATGAGACTCTGTGGGAAAGAGAACATACGAGATTTTAATGCACGTAAGGGCTATGCTGCCTTCTTGCTACAAATCAGAGATCTCTCATTAGTCCATTCCAGAGACATCTTGATTAATACTCTGGACTATAGACTATTGATCTCTCACCGCCTTAATTACAATAAAGTATGTTTTATGTAACTTAAGTGTAGTCTGAGAATTTTTGAGTCAACATTTTGGTGTCGCGACCCTTTTCCCAACATAGGAAATGTTTCTCTAGGCTGAATATGTGACCGAATGTTTGAATCAGATGCAATGCAGTGGTGGGACCCCTTAGGTATTTTACCTTAAGACCACTCTTTGTGTCTGAGCAGTAGTTCTACCCCTCGCCTTGAGAGACTTGTACCTTGAAAGGATCAAACGAACTACTTGGACCATCAGTTTAAGGAAAATGTATGTCTCTTCTCTTTTTGTTTAATATGGCTGGTTTGATTTTGAGTCTTTTTGTTTAATATGTCTGAACTGCTTGGACCAGAAGAATAAGGTATGAAGGTTTTTTTTATGAGGTTGTTCTAGGTTGCTATTCTGTATTGTTCTCCGGTCAGGGAAGTAGTCGCTACTATCTGACGGATTTAGCTTGGAGAGCTTCCTCCCTCAGATTTGACCCATTGAAATGATGAGATATGAGACAAAGGAGGATAGCTCGATAAATTTCTCACTCTATTATTGTTATGGCTGGTTGAAAATTGTTTACTGTACAGCAAGGAGCCATAATGTACAATGGGACAGTCCCTCGATGTAGTTGGAAAGGCTAGATGTGAGAGAGGACCTGATCAGGAAAATGATTTCTAGGGATTAGAGGCCCTTCTGAGAAATTGGACATTTTGGTAAATTCTTTGTGTTAATTGGGCAACTTGTGATATACGAATTAAAGGGCTTCCAGTTCGGAAGATTGCATGATTGTAATAGTGTGTGTGTGTTTGTGTGAGAGAGCTGTCCAAAGAATGGGGAACTGATTCCAAAACAAAAGCTTTGTCAATATTTGAGTAAAATGGTCACAAAGAACTGAGAAGCCATTTCCACTTAATGGCACAGTTAATTGCAATCACATAAAACAAATGGCAGAAACTTTGAAACCTTTGAATAGGCAAAGGAAACAGAGAGAGAGAGAGAGAGAGGAATAGAGTGACACAGGCTGCTCTCACTGATCTAAGTGTTAACTCTTTGTGATCTGTTTTGAGTGTACTCTTGTTCATTGGTGGTAACATGTAGTCTTATGTAATCTTGTTTTTTGTCCCATGGAACTTGAGATCTGGGAATGTTTTGATTTAAGTCTGCACTTTGGAAATCTATGGTGATTTTAAAGTTTTGTCTGTTCCTCTTATTAGTTTAGGTTGTACATGGTGCATGTTATTTTCTTTTGAGGGACTTTCTGTACTACTTTGAATCTATATCTGCCAGGAAATGTTCATTGTGAAAAATTGTTTTGTAAAGATTGGTTAAAATTATTGCTTGCATTTTGAATTTATCGTGTTTGGAATTTAATTTTCTTGCCAGAGTGAATTTCCAAATACTATCTTGTAGGATAAGCTCATCTTTAATTCAATCCTGTTTGAATTGGATTTTGGTAAAAGTTTCAAAAATCTGAGAAATCTGACGAAGAAGTAGGGGTGGCGTCCAAACATATTCAGGTTTTGAAGGAGATGTGGAGACACCTGCCCTTGTAAGTGCTATGGTTGATCTGTAATCAGTTATGCTAGCATAATAAAAATCTCTTTAGGCTATTGTTAAAATAAACTCTCCTTTCTCTGGTAGTCTGCTGCTTGGTATTAAGATGTGGGCATTTCATCCAGTAGTCATAGTTATGGAGGCTTTTTACTTCTTGACCCTTTCAGATAGGTTCACGTGCACATATAACATTTACTCAAAATATTTAATGATGACGGTCACAGTAACCAATGAAGCAGTAATTTAGATTTTATTGGTTTATCTATGCAATAGAGCTACTGGAATGGACAGACTGACCTGATAGTTCTATGCACAATCTGTTTAGTCACTTAGTTGGAGTTAAAATTTATTTGGTAAATGACATTTTTTTTCTGTTTTGAGTTTGTCCTTTTTTTAAATTTAAAAGCGAACATAATAAATCTATTATCCCAAAGGTTATAAATTAGTATGTTTGTGCTCACAGACATGAAAATATTCATTTCCAATATGGCCTTTACCAGTTTAATTTGTATTTCTGGGTTCGGTGCCTTTTGCGATCTGTGAGATTTATGTGGGTGAAATTGGAATTCCAGTTGTGTAAATCAGACCTACAGCATCAACAGCATTTCTGAATGCTTTAATTTGCTTTTAGTTTTTCTTTGAAGGCAGTGGCAAAGGAAATTGTAGATGTGGTTTGAAACGTTTTAAAAATTTTATTCAAGTATGCTTTGTGTAAGTCTTGTTTAATCAGTGATAGTTGGTTTAATTAACTAACTTGACATATGTTAGTGATCTACAGGAGGTATTACACAGGTGTTTTGGATTACTTTTAAATTCTATTACATTTTTAAAAAATAATTTTCTATTAGTTCAGTGGAATTTGATTTATTTTGATGCAGACTAAATGTTGTTTAGTGTGCACTTATTAGGACAACCCTGATACAATTTTCTGTACACAACCCTAATCAGATTTTAATCATTTTGGGACATTTAAGTCTGTTTGTTATTCTTAATTAACAGTGAAATGTCTCATTCTGGATTAGTGGTGCTGGGAGAGCACAGCAGTTCAGGCAGCATCCAAGTAGCTTTGAAATCGACGTTTCGGGCAAAAGCCCTTCATCAGGCTTTTGCCCGCAACGTCGATTTCGAAGCTACTTGGATGCTGCCTGAACTGCTGTACTCTTCCAGCACCACTAATCCTGAATCTGGTTTCCAGCATCTGCAGTCATTGTTTTTACCTCAGTGAAATGTCTCAGCCATTTGTTCAAAATCCATCTCTCAATTAGACAATGTCATTATTTTGGTTTATATTTTGTGCACCATTTTTATTAGTCCTGAAATTCAAAATCAGAATTAATTGGCAAGTTTGATTGGGTTTTGTACAAAGTGAGCATTGTACATGCAATTGGCAATAGAAGCTATGGCAATACGAGGGAAAGTGTAAGAGGCAGAGCAAGAGCAGAGACCTTAAGCGAAAGGGAGACTTTCTGTATTCCTCGTGCAAAGCACCGGCACTGAAACAACAGGTGGAATAACCATCTGTGCTGGAGCCATTTTTATTTTTACTTGATAAGCTTGCCTAAGAGTAGGACAAAAATTTCAAATCTCGTTGTTGGGATTATGTACACTGCTATTTCTGGATGTTATGGAGGCATTAATTCTCTTGGACATTCAAATTGAATTTATTAATTACAGGTCAAAAAGGAATATTTAATTAATTTACATCAGAAATTGCTAAAGAGAGGTCACTCTTGGGAAAATTGCATGCTTGAGCATTAACAAACAGATCAGCAGCGAAAATAGCTGATGCTATGGGTATATTGAAAATTTTAGGACAGTGGGCGGCACGGTGGCACAGTGGTTAGCCGGAGACCCGGGTTCAATTCCCGCCTCGGGCGACTGACTGTGTGGAGTTTGCACGTTCTCCCCGTGTCTGCGTGGGTTTCCTCCGGGTGCTCCGGTTTCCTCCCACAGTCCAAAGATGTGCAGGTCAGGTGAATTGGCCATGCTAAATTGCCCGTAGTGTTAGATAAGGGGTAGATGTAGATGTAGATGTAGGGGTATGGGTGGGTTACGCTTCGGCGGGGCGGTGTGGACTTGTTGGGCCGGAGGGCCTGTTTCTACATTGTAAGTAATCTAATCACAGAATAATAGTTGATTGACTTATTTTAGATCTTAGAAATGTTAACATGGACCTTCTAGAAATGTTACTAATGACTGTAAATGTTTTATTTTAAACTTTATTATACTATGTTTATGACATTTAAGTCTTGCTTCTGTACCCTCTGTATAGGTCAGGAAACGAGGGACCTGGGGTGTGGCCACTTGTGAACAGGTGGTAAACCTAATTTGAAAGAAAAATTGTGAGAAATAGTGTTAATTATTAATTGAATAATGGAATGATAGAGCCAATATTAAATGGAAAGATACCCTGCTGGCCATGTGGAAGAACAATGCATGTGAGAGGGGAAGAGAAGTATCTACAATAGATGGGACTCCCAAAAGCTGGGAGATGTTAAAAGCTTTCGAGAGTGTAGTGCTGGAAAAGCACAGCAGGTCAGGCAGCATCTGAGGAGCAGGAGAATTGATGTTCTGGGCATAAGCCCTTCTCCAGCATCTGCAGTCCTCACTTCCTCCGAGATGTTAAATGCTGAGTGTGAATGGGTAGATCGGAGGTAAAATAAAAAAGGGAACAGGAGAGACACTGTAAAGACACTAAAGCTGAGGAAGATAAAAAAGGGTTGAAGCAGTAGTGCTGTAAAAATAATCTAAGTTCTACTCGGGATGTGGAGCCTATGTCTGGCATAGGGAATGACACTGACAAGGATGAGGAATGACACTCACTGAGCCCTGAACATCTCCTGATAGTACCTGCATACCTCTGATTCTATACCTCCCCCTTACTCTGAAGATGAAGGGTCTGGTATCGGTCACTGGGTGTACAGCCGACATCATGGGGATGAGTGGCCTGGACCATCCTCAACCAAGGGCCATCCCAGGAAACAGAGTAATGTTAATGAACCAAGCTCCTGACTGCAGGAGAAATCTGTCCAATTTGCTTGATATATCCGAGGACAATACAAATGTGTAATGCCACTCCTCAGGACTTGTTTGCTCTTTGCATTATGATCCTGTCCCCTGAAGAGTTAGCAAGTGGCATGGACAGATGTGCCAGGGAGGTGCAGGGCCTGTTCGAGTTATGAGGACTTGAAGGAGAGATTCCCTAACAATGATGCCTAGGTGGACCACTTATTCCAGTCTTTAGAACAGGGTTTACAACAACTGTAAACATTAGTGAAGAACTGGAATGTAAACCCGAACCTGGGGAGTGAGGAGGTGATTATTGGGAACAATTTGTTGCCTGTTACGGAACATTTACAGGTAATCAAGCCTTTAATCAGGAAGCTGACTCACCTTTGTTTAAGGCTCTGCTTTAGCTATGTATTCCTTCTGGTGTTGCTGACTTGATGTGGACAAACAATATGAACTGGTCCAAGAATTTCCAATTGCTAATGAGGTGAGCGGTGGTCTTCTACAGGGATGGCCAGAACAAGCACAAACCATGATCCAATTTATAGGTAAAAACCGAATATGTCCTGCGACCTCGTGGTCTCTATATGCCGTGTGCCAACCCTGACGGTGTTGAATAGGACCAGGATACCTGCTGGGGGTGGAACCTACCTCAGATGCCCACCCAGTGACCACTGCTGAGTAACCTGTTCCTGAGGGGACCCTGGAAAGGGGGACACGCAGGCCCCAGCATTACACCTTAGGGCCTGAGAGCAATACAGCAAAATCTCCCCAGGGATGAATGGCAGGCCCTTGTTTTAACTGTAGGAGATATGGCCACTGGACAGTAAAGTTTCCTTATCGTTATCTTGGATCAACATATTTTCATAAGAATAAATCAGCAAATATATATACTGGCTCTTGTTATACTTTTGGCGTGGCCCATGATTGTAAAGCCTTGTGGGAACATGGAGGATTTTTAACTTCCACGGGACAGCCTTTCAGTAGTGCTGCTTTTTTTTATCATTACCTCTTTCAGGCTTTGCAATTACCAGCCATACTCAGGGTTCAGCTCATACTGGTGCAATGGCTACTGTCTTTTCAGGCAATGAGTGGGTAAACACTGATGCCAAGCGGGCAGCCTTACACCCCAAACTTCAGATCCCATTGGGTTCCCACCAAAACCTGGTTATAAACAGTTTAAGAATGGGTATGCCAAACCTGGGTGAGAAACATAAATTACAGAGGGAAGCCCCTGCTGAGGACCACAAGCTATGGACTCAAAAATGGGTGCTCCCTTAATACGCAAACCAAGCTATGGGTTACCTCTATGGGACAAGTTTGTTTTTCTTCTTTGCTCCTACCTATCCTAATTTATTATTGTACATAACTGGGCAAGGAGAGAATGGTTACTACTTTATTACAAACCTAGTGACACCCAGATTTCCAGAAGGCAGCTAAGAAAAGATCTGAAGCATGTTTGATTTGTACAAAGACGAATGCTGAAAAAGGGATGCCCTGTGGTTCTGGAACCATTTCCTTGACTGGTGGACCTTTTACTTGTCTATAACTTGATTTTATAGAATTACTTAGAGTACATTGCTATCAATATTGTCTAGTAATAGTAGATGGATCAAAGCCATCCTAATGACTGATAATACTGCTACAACAGTGGGGAAAAAGTAGGAAAATGTCTGCATAAGTTAATCAAAATGCTTCAAAGTTTACATTCACAGGTACACTGAGCCTATCGTTACAGGGAGACTACCCTTCTGTAGGACCTGGTGATTAAGAACTGGGACCAGGGAAAATCAGAGCCAAGGTGGACAGGACCGTTTCAGGATTGCTGACTACCCCGACAGCTGTGAAAGTGCAAGGACAACTCCGCTGGATTCATCTAATCGACTGTAAATGAGTCAGTGAAGGAACAGACAAGGACTAAGAAAAGATACATTAGATACTGGTGATTTTGATGACTTTGGGGGTGGGGGTTTACTTTGGGGGCAGAAGGCGTTTATGCTAAAACTATGCATTGTCACCGGGAGAGCAACCAAAACGATGTATACATCATAATGCCTTGACACTATTTGCTTTAGTAAAGGTGGGAACTTCTTTCAATGGCTTACATATGGGGACCAGTCACTGCTCCTTCACTCTGCCATGGAATGGACTGAACCAAAATTTGACTAAATTTGTTTTTTTTTTGTTTGATTGGTCTGCCATCCTGAACAAAACATCAGGGTCCCTCAGGAATGGCCCTAATCCCAGGGCATGGCGAGATGGATATTCTGGCCTAACTGCCTATAACAGCACCTATTTTATTTACGGACTGAAAGCTGATCCGTGACTCCCCTCAGACTGGTGGGAATCATGTTATATCAGGTATGCAGTTCCTCTCATCCGTGTTTTAGATGCATTACCTTCACCCCAAGGACCAAATGCTTATGGCCACTAATATCTAGTTGCTATCATCATAAACTTTAGGGATGACCTGGTTGATCAGAGAAATGGTCAAAAGGTGGAAATGATAAAGTGTAGGGAAATGAACAATTAAAAGCATCCATTTTAAATCTCCATCTTGCAATAATCATTTATCACATAAGTTTAAAATGGCTACTGCAGTCATAGTGACCATGAGAATGAGTCAAGGAATGTAAGAATCTTGACATACCTTTGCAGCTGTTCTTTCTCACAGAACTTACAATGTATAAAATACGGATAACTGGTTAGCTTTATCTGCTATTATGCAAGAGAAAGACACCAGATGTAGAAACATTTAAATGTATAGCTATGTTTGAGCTATGAGAATAAGACTAAAATGTATTAATCAACTAATTACTAATTATGAGAACTTAAATAGAGAAAGGAACATTATACTGTGTGGGAAAGAGCACGTGCGAGCTTGTAGTGCACATAAGAGCTATAAAATATGCTGCCTTCTTGCTCAAAATCAGAGATCTCTCATTAGTCCATTCCAGAGACATCTTGATTGATACTCTGGACTATAGACTATTGATCTCTCATTGGCTTAATTACAATAAAGTGTGTTGTTTGTAACTTACATGTGGTCTGAAACTTTTTGAGTCCACAACTCCATTGAAATAATATCTTTATTTCCATACGGAGACTCAATTTTCCAAGATTTTGCCCACTTACCTAACCGATCAATATCTCTTTTTAAACTGTTTGTATCCTCTGGGATTCTGCCTTTCCGCCTATTTTTGCATCATCTGCAAATTTGGCTACAGTACATTCACATCCTTCCTCCAAGTCATTAATATATGCTGTAATATATATTAATATATATGGTCTCAGCACTGATCCCTGTGGAACCCACTGGCCACAAGTCACCAACCCCAAACCTACTTATTATTTCCAGCCCATTAGCCAATTCTTTATCCATGCCAATATACTACCTCCAACAACATGGGCTTTCATCTTATGACTTTGAGGTACTTTGTCAAATGCCTTCTCGAAGTCCAAATACAACACATCTACTGGTTCCCCTTTATCCATGCTGGTTGAGAATTCCTTGAAAAGCATTAATAAGGCAAATAGCTGGTTGGTTAACATAACTAGAACTGGAAGGATAAGAGGTTTTCGATGGAATCATGTATTGGGAAAGTGTACAGAGATTTCAGCGAGTGGTTGATTTTCCAATGCTGCCATTACTGAAGAGAAGATTATTGTCATTACTCCTTAAATCTCACAACCTATGCATTCCTTACTCATAACTGCAGCTTCTCACCTTTATTGCCTGGCTCCTATTTCCATGAAAAGTTGTAAGAATATCAACTCAAGGAACTGGAATCATGATCAATTTCTCTGTGCAATCTAAGGCTAATACTTATGAAACAGTGATATTATTTCAAATAATTTTCTTATCGAGAAATGAAATTATCTTTGAAATATATCTGTTCAAGTTGTATGTCTCCCTTGCATTAGAGAATCTGGCTTGATGACCGGAATAGTAGTATTCTTGATATGTTGAAAATAATAAACTACTATAGATTGAAAATTTGTCTTTCTGAACATTTTAAGCCTGTTTTAATTTAATTAAGCCTGATTTCATTTCATTTATTGCAAACTATTATTTCTCATTACAGCACTGATCCCTACCTTCACCAGTAATGCCACACCATCTCCTTTTGCTTTCAGTCTATCTTTCTGAAATGTTGAATACCCCTGGATATTCAATTTCCAGACCTGGTCTCCTTGGACCCACGTCTTAGGATAAGGGATAGCAAATTTAAAGGAGCATCAAGGAGAAACTACTCCCAAAGGGTCGTGAATCTGTGGAATTCCTTACCCCAAAGTGCAGGTGGATGCTGGCTTTAAGGAAGTGGTTTTAGGAAAGAGTTAGACCGATTTTTAGTTGGAAATGGTTTGAAAGGATATGGAGAGAGGGCAGGAAAATGGGGGTTAGGAGTATATCAGTCATGATCGAATGGCAGAGCATTTGGGCTGAATGGGCTGAATGATCTAATTCTGCTCATATATATTATAAACTTATTATTTAAAAAGGACATTCCATATTTTATAATTTTAATAAATAAATTAGTTATTAATCTTTTATTCTGAACAGAATATAGATGCTTTGCTTTTTTGTGTTCTGCAGCTTTTAAATTTCTTTATAAATGGCTCTTCAGGTAACAGTAAGGTTTGTTGATTCTGTGTTAGGAATTAAAATGTTTAATATTTGTGTGGGATCTTATTCTCCACAGATTCAGAGGATGTATAGCAGAGTTTGAAATGTATCTGTGACCCTATAATATTTTCCAGCAGTAATTGTATTCTCCATCTTATGATTTATCTATCATTACAAATGAATGGATAGAATCCATAGGTGAATGCAATGTTTCCAACCCTCCTCAATAACCTTGGACTCTCTGGCAATGATTCCAATCTCAGGTGGCTGCCTGTGTGGAGTTTGCACATTCTCCCCCTGTCTGCGTGGGTTTCCTCTGGGGGCTCCTCTTTCCTCCCACAGTCCAAAGATGTGTAGTTCAGGTGAATTGGCCATGCAAAGTTGTCCATAGTGTTCAGAAGGTCGAGGTTAGGCACATTAGTCAGAGGAAATGTAGGGGAATATTTGGGATGCTATTTGGAGGTTCAGTGTGAACTTGTTGAGCTGAATGGCCTGTTTCCACACTGTAGGGATTCTAGGATTCTAGAAGTAAGGATTATTCTCTGTAACACTGCTATTCAGCATGGAGGACCGAAGGGTCTGTTTCCATGCAGTACATCTCTTTGACTCTATGATAGGAGATTTAAGAGAAATTCACTTCTTTATCCATTTTCCTTGACAACTTTCATTCATTGATTATAAAAATATTTGAGATGGTTTGGTGGGATCTGCCAACTTGGATAGAATCAAGAAGTCTGGGATTGAAGAGTCTGATCATTATCCAGTTGAGATGGGAAAGCAGTGCATCACAAAGTTGGTCATCTTGTGGGAGTCTGGCAACGGGGCCACCAGAGCTAGGGGCCAGATGGTGACACTTCAGGGTCATAGCCAGAGTGGTCTACTCTAAGTGACTATATGTGCACACTGTGAAGAGTGACAGCTCTCACAATTGTCCCTCACAATGAATTGTCTTTTAATATCAATAAATGTATAAAAATTACAGTTTGTGATATGTTTGCACAAAACATGGTTGCAGAAAATAGAGATATACATAAAATAGAACCAATGTCCTTAAATCAAAATAGAGGAAACCATAAGTGGTGATCCAATGAACTGCATTTATGTACAGTACAGATATGACAAGTGAGAGGTGCATTATTGTCAGATCTATTTAGTGTTTTGTTTTGCTTTTAATGCCTTTCCCCACACAAGTCCCTTCCTTGGTTTCTCGTCAGCACCATTAAAACAAATTCTGCTGTAGGACTCAATAGCTGTCAATACAAATTGAATCTGTTCACGATGTTACATTGCGTGAATGCTTCACTCCTAGGAACCACAGCCACTCCTTTTTATGTTTATTTTGCACTTAGTTTGTGAATTGACTGTTAAAAGCTGGCACTGGATTTGGGCCAGTTGCGTGCAATAGGTAGTTGTAACCTGAATTTGTTGGTATTACCTCTTGGACTTTAGCACTCTCTTCTAATGAAAACTAGAACAATGTAATGTTCACGCATTTTGATGAGCTGCCCATATTCAGTGCCATATCAGGTATACAATGCCAGGTCTGTATATTAGATCCAAATGTAGGTGCAGCTATTGGCAATTCAGCCACTTGAGCTGCTCCACTATTTAATGCAGTCTTGGCTGATCTCATCTTGGCCTCAACTCCACTTTCCTGCCCACTCCCCTTAACCCTTTGAACCCATTGCTAATTACAAATCTGTCTATCCCCTCCTTAAATTTACTCAGTACCACACTCTCAGGTAGCGAATTCCACAGATTCACAACCCTTTAAGAGGAGTAATTCCTCCTCATCTCATTTTCAAATCTCCACACCATAGCCTCAATCTAAGACTGAATACCCCACATCATAGACTCCCTACAGTATGGAAGTAGGCCATTCAGCCCATCACCAACCCTCCATAGAGCAGCCCACTCAGCCCCAGCAGCTCTACCCCATCCCTATAACCCTGCATTTTCCATGGCTAACCCACCGAACCTGCACATCCCTGGATACTATGGGCAGTTTAGTTTCATCATGGCCAATCCACCTAACCTGCACATCTTTGGACTGTGGCAGGAAAACTGGTAGCATCCAGAGGGAAACCCACACAGACACAGAAAGAGCAGGCAAACCTCACACAAACAGTTGCCTGAGGGTGGAATCAAATCCAGGTTCCTGGCGCTGTGAGGCAGCGGTATAACCACTAAGCCACCATACTGCCCAACCACAATGGGAAACATCCTCTCTACATCTACTTTGCCATTCCTCTTTAGCACATTATGTACCTCAATTAGATCTAGATTCTAGATTCTAGATTCCCTACAGTGTGGAAACAGGCCCTTCGGCCCAACAGGTCCACACCGACCCTCTAAAGAGTAACCCACCCAGACACATTTTCCTCTGACTAATGCACCTAACACTATGGGCAATTTGGCATGGCCAATTCACCTGACTGCTCATCTTTGGACTATGGGAGGAAACCGAACAACCCGGAGGAAACCCATGCAGACATGGGGAGGATGTGCAAACTCCACACAGACATTTGCCTGAGACTGGAATTGAACCTGGGACCCTGGCGCTGTGAGGCAGCAGTGCTAACCACTGAGCCACCGTGATCTCCTCTCATCCTTCTCAACCACAACCAGTGTTGGACTAAACCTAGGTCCAAAGGATCTCTAGTTGTGCTGTATGACTCTATTCATTTAGTGAACCTTCTCTGAACTGCCTCAAACGCAATTAAATCCTTCCTCAAAATCAAAGGTCACACAACACCAGGTTATAGCCCATCAGCTTTATTTGAATCACAAGCTTTCAGACCTTTGTTCCTTCATCAAGTGAAGTCACTCTGAAAGCTTGAGATTTCAAATAAACCTGTTGGACTATAACCTGGTGTTATGTGATTTTTAACTTTGTCCACCCCAGTCCAACACTGGCATCTCCACATCAACTCACTGTGCTTCAGTTTGCAAAACACAAAAAGTAATCTTCAAAATTAATTATGATTCTATGATTGATGGATCCTGAGTAGGTCAAGAATTAATGTGGTGAATGTGAGGACTGCAGATGCTGGAAATCAGAGTCAAGATTAGTGTGGTGCTGGAAAAGCACAGCAAGTCAGGCAGCATCTAAGGAGCAGGAAAATAGACGTTTCGAGCAAAAGCCCTTCATCAGGAATGAGGCAGGGAGCTTCTGAGATGGAGACATAAAATGGGAGGGATGTGGGGCTGGGGAGAAGGTAGCTAAGAGTACAATAGGTGGATGGAGATGAAGATGGAGGTGATAGGTCAGAGAGGACGGTGGAGCGGATAGTTGGGAAGGAAGATTGGCAGGTGGGACAGGTCATGAGGATGGTGCTGAGCTGGAAGGTTGGAACTGGGGTAAGGTGGGGGGAGGGGAAATGAGGAAACTGGTGAAGTCCACTTTGATGCCCTGGGGTTGAAGTGTTCCGAAGCGGAAGATGAGGTGGAAGAATTAATGTAACAAGCTATTTAGGATAATCAGTTTGACTCATAATAAGGCTCACTTATGATTGTGTTCCCAAAACTTCTCACATCTGATAGTCAGAAGGTACAATAGGCAGTAAGAAAGGTTTTAAAGAGCCTAATACTTTTTCAATTGTTCATTTCAAAATGACAGATTGCTTTCTATAATTTCGGACACTGGAATCATAAGGTTTTATGAGCTGATTGCACTTTACTTAATGTTCATGTGGGGGGGAGGGAGGGAGCAGCAGATTGGTGGCCATGAAATCCAGCCCCATGCCCTTCAGTAGCAGTTAGGTCAGATCTTTGATTTATGCTTGTGCCACAAGTTGAACCACCTTATTATAGATGCTTCACACATTCAGGTAAATAATCATTAGTTTTATTTTCTTGCTAGCATTTCCTGCATGGACCTTGCTAACATGGTGCACTTTACTATTAAACTGTCAGCCCTTTCCTGCCCCAATCAGCGTAACTTTTACCTAAGTTACACAAAGACTTTTCTCTTTTTACTCATTAAATCCCCCTTCTTCCAAGATTTGGAGATGCTGGTGTTGGACCGGGGTGTACAAGATTAAAAATCACACAATACCAGGTTATAGTCCAACAGGTTTTATTGGAAGCACTAGCTTTCAGAACTCCACTCCATCACCTAGTGTCGCCGCTCCATCACACTCCAAAAGCTAGTGTGCTCTCAATTAAACCTGTTGGACTATAACCTGGTGTTGTGTGATTTTTAACTTTGTACATCCTTCTTCCAAAGTCTCTCCCTGACCCATGTTCCAGCCTCTCGCTGACACTAGATGGCGACATCTCACCTTATCAATTAAATGAATAGTTGAGGACAAAAGATGTCTGGGCTTGTACAGTGTTTGCTTACAGCTTCCCACTGCTACCATGCAATAACTCCTTAACAAAACTAATCAATGAGTGGCAAAATGTTGATTTTTGCTATTATTTGGAGCATAGTTGTAGATATTCATTGTTCATGTATGGCAGAAAATATGTTTAAATCTTCAGTTCTTCAATTCCAGTCACACAGCATGACCTTATAGAATCAGAAACCTACAGTACAGAATGCTATTTAGTTTGTTGTGTCTGTGCTGGGTCTATACAAGAATTGTCACAGTTTGACCGAGGGCCCTGCATTTCCCTCATGACTGTGCAAATGGATCTCCTCAAATGCTGTGTGTAAGTTCTTATAGAGTGTAAGCTGGAAAAAGCACAGCAGGTCAAGCAACATTAGAGGAGCAAGGCGTTGATGTTTCAGGTCAGAACCTTTCATCAGGGTCATCAGTCCCCTGAATTCCCTGATCCTCTGATGTTGCTTGACCTGCTGTGCTTTTTCCAGCTTCACACTTTATTGGCTCTGACTTTCCAGCATCTGCAGTCCTCACTCTCTCAAAGCTCTCATCGCGTTGGCTTCTGCCACTTAGGTGTGTGTGCAGTTCTGGAATCCACATTACAGGAGGGATGTGAAAGCACTGGAGAGGGTAAAGAGAGAGGTTATAACAGGATGGTGCCTACGCTGGAGAGTTTGAGTTATAAAGAGAGATTGGGCAGACCGGGATTGTTTTCCTTGGAACAGAATCGATTGGGGGGGGGAGGGGGGGTACATGATTGAAATATAGAAAGTTATGAATGGTATGGACAGGATAGACCTTTGTGGAGGGATCAACGACCAGGAGTCATAGATTTAAAGTAAGGAACAGGAGATTTAAAGAGATGTGAGGAAAATCCTTTTCACCCAGAGATTGGTTGGAATCTGTAAGGCTGATTGAAACCTTCCTAACATTTAAGAAATATTTAGATGTGCACTTGTGATGTCATGGCAAATGAGGCCAAGTGCT
Organism: Chiloscyllium punctatum; assembly: GCF_047496795.1. NCBI lineage: Eukaryota > Metazoa > Chordata > Chondrichthyes > Orectolobiformes > Hemiscylliidae > Chiloscyllium > Chiloscyllium punctatum. The sequence continues at coordinate 18,873,611 of NC_092743.1, forward strand.
GGAAAATGGGATGAGAATAGTTAGGTGGTTGTTTTTGACCAGTGTGGACACGATGGGTTGAAGGGCCTTTTTCTGTGCTGTAAACCTCTGTGACTCTATGACGGTCTTTCAGGTAGACCATTCCAGATCTTAACAGCTCTCTGGGTGGCAAACATTCTCTTTCATTTCCCTGTTCCCTCATTCCTTTGTCAACAGTTTCAAATCTGCCACCCACTGTTGGAACAACTTGTTTTTTTTTCCTCATTGTTCCCTGAAACCCTCCTATTTCCCAAACATATAAGCACTCAGTCTGTTCCTTCATTTAATGTGATCATGGCTGATCTAACCGTACTCTCCGTCTAACCCTGATGACCGTTCACTCTCTCATTTAACAGGAATCTATTTACCGTTGCTTTAAACATATTCAGGATGCTGCTTTCTTTTTAGGAAGAGCGTTTCAAAGATGGGAGAAAGAGAGAAAATGTTTTGCTTAAACTCTGTCCTAAATGGGCAACCTGTGAATTTTAAACAGTGATCCCAATTTCTCGATGCTGCCAGAAGTGGAAACATCTGTCAAGACCCTTTGGGGGTTTTACAGTTTCAGCAGAATCAGCTCTTACTTTTGTAAATTCCAGCGGATACAAGCCTGGCTCATCCAACCTTGCCTCATAAGACAACCTCCTCATCTCAGGTATTAGTTGAGTAAACCTTTCCGAATTGCTTCTAATATATTTACATCATTTCTTCAATGAAGTGACCAGTTCTGTACACAGTTAAAAATCACACAATACTAGGTTATAGTCCAACTAGCTAGTGCTTCCAAATAAACCTGTTGGACTATAACCTGGTGTCGTGTGATTTTTAACTCTATACACCCCAGTCCAACACTGTCATCTCCACATCAGTTCTATACACAGTACTCCTGATGCAGTGTCAGCAATGCTCTGTATAACTGAAGCATAATCTCCCTAGTTTTTAATTGAATTTCCTTTGGTGGATCACTATATTAACCTTTTGTGATTAGAAACATAGCATATAAGAGCAGGATTAGACCATCCAGCCCTTCAAGCCTGCTTTGCCATTCAATCGTTGCTGATGATCCACCTCAGTACTGTGTTCCTGCTTTCTCCCCAACCCCTTTGATCCCTCTAGTCCTAAGATCTATACTTATCTCCTTGAAAACATTCAGTGTTTTGGCCTCAAGCATTTTCTGTAGTAGAGAATTCTATCGGCTCAGCGCTCTCTGGGTAAAGAAATTTCTCTTCATCTTTGCCCTAAATGGCCTACTCTATATCCTTAAACTGTGACCTCTGGTTCTGGACTCCCCAGTCATTGAGAACATCCTTCCTGTATCTCCCCTTTATAATCCTCGAATGTTATAGGTACCTATGGGATACCCCCTCATTCTTCTAAACTCCAGTGAATATGATCCTCAATGATCCAGTCTCTCCCCCCTACTTCCCAGCATCCCAGGAATCAGTCTGGTAAGCTTTGTTTGCACACGCTCAAGATCCATAACGTCCTTCCGAGACCAAATGTGCACACAATATTCCATGTGTAGTCTTACCAGGGCCCTATGCAGTTGCAGCAAGACATCCCTGATCCTATACTCAAATCCTCATCCTCTGCAGGCCAATATACCTCGGGCCTTCCACACCACCTGCCTCAACTGTTTGCTTGCTTTCAGTGACTGGTGTAGAGGACTCCCAGATCCCATTGCATCTTCCCCTTCCCCAATCTATTGCCATTCAAATAATAATCTGAATTGAATTTATTGTCATGTGTACCGAGGCACGGTGAAAAGTTTTGTCTTATGAGCAATACAGGCAGATCACAGAGTAAAGTAACATAGATAAGTAAATAATAGGTAAACAGTGGCAAAAGCAAAAACACAGGTACAGGTGAATGTTAAGAGTTTGTGAGTCCATTCAGTATTCTAACAACAGTAGGGTAGAAACTGTTGTGAAACCGGCTGGTGTGTGTGTTCATGCCTGTCTGGTTTGCTACTGAAGTGAATAATCTCACATTTATCCACATTGTGTTGCATCTGCTATGTATTTGCTCACTTATTCAACTAGTCTAGGTCACTCTGAGGCCTCTTTGCATCCTCCCTACCCAGCTTTGTGTCATCTTCAAAGTTGAAGATATGATGCATAGTTTCTTCATCTAAACCATGAGAATATATTGTGAATCACTGAGATCCAGACACTGATCCTTGCCTCTCAGAAAAACATCTGCTTATTCCTACACTCTGCTTCCTGTCTGCTATTCAGATTGCAAATCATTTTAGTACACTGCTCCCATCACATGCACTTTAATTTTACGTCTTACCTTCTTACGTGCAAACTGACTGTGTTATCAAATTTTGTATATCATCTGAAAACTCTACAACTCTCTCGTCAAGATCAGCCATATATATAGAACAAAGATCAATCCCGAACTAAATCCTGCTCTTTCTATACTATTCCTAATTCATTTGACATTTGTCCGTCTTAATTTTCCATGCACCTGGTTTCTCCTCTGCGATGTTGATTCCCAGTTCCCTTCTCTCGACCAAATTTCTTGTCAAAAATAATAAACTTTACTATTCAACAATGGAATGAATGTTATGAATGTTTTTACTGAATAAAGTATTATTTTGATTAAATTATTGAGTCACAAGCCACAAACAAATACATTTAGCAACATGAATGCTCTGTTCAGCAAACTGTTACAATACCAACACAGACAGATAATTTTCATTAAGGTGTTTGAATTTATAGGGACTGACTGAAAGATTACATTGTATAGTGTCATAGAGACATGGAGTCATATCACAGAAAAAAGGCCCTTTGGCCCATCGAATCTGTGCCAGTCAAAAGCAACCACCAAATCATTCTAATCCCATTTCCAGCACCTAGCCCACAGCCTTGTATAGTTGACATTGCAAGTGCATATCTATGTGCTATTTAGATACTATGAGGATTTCTGCCTGTGCCTCTTCATTTTATACATCACAGTCAAACACCCCTCAGTTTGCTCTGCTCAAGGGAAACAACACCACTCTGTCCAATCTCTCTTTGTAACTAAATCTCTCCAGCTCAGGCAACATCCTGGTAGATCTCCTCTGGTTTACATATATAGTGTAAGATCTTGATGTAATACTTGATTGAGTTTTTTGAAGAAGTAACAAAGAAGATTGATGAGGGCAGAGCTGTAGATGTGATCGATATGGACTTCAGTAAGGCGTTTGACAAGGTTCCCGATGGGAGACTGATTAGCAAGGTTAGATCTCAAGGAATACAGGGAGAACTAGCCATTTGGATACAGAACTGGCTCAAAGGTAGAAGACAGAGGGTGGTGGTGGAGGGTTGTTTTTCAGACTGGAGGCCTGTGACCAGTGGAGTGCCACAAGGATCGGTGCTGGGTCCTCTACTTTTTGTCATTTACATAAATGATTTGGATGCGAGCATAAGAGGTACAGTTAGTAAGTTTGCAGATGATACCAAAATTGGAGGTGTAGTGGACAGCGAAGATTACAACAGGATCTTGACCAGATGCGCCAATGGGCTGAGAAGTGGCAGATGGAGTTGAATTCAAATAATTGTGAGGTGTTGTATTTTAGGAAAGCAAATTTTAGCAGGACTTATACACTTAATGGTAAGGTCGTAGGGAGTGTTGCTGAACAAAGAGACCTTGGAGTGCAGGTTGATAACTCCTCGAAAGTGGAGTCGCAGGTAGGTAGGATAGTGAAGAAGGCGTTTGGTATGCTTTCCTTTATTGGTCAGAGTATTGAGTACAGGAGCTGGGAGGTCATGTTGCAGCTGTACAGGACATTGGTTAGGCCACTGTTGGAATATTGCGTGCAATTCTGGTCTCCTTCCTATCGGAAAGATGTTGTGAAACTTGAAAGGGTTCAGAAAAGATCTACAAGGATGTTGGGGGATCTGAGCTACAGGGAGAGGCTGAACAGGCTGGGGCTGTTTTCCCTGGAACGTCGGAGGCTTAGGGGTGATCTTATAGAGGTTTACAAAATTATGAGGGGCATGGATAGGATAAATAGACAAAGTCTTTTCCCTGGGGGTCGGGGAGTCCAGAACTAGAGGGCATAGGTTTAGGGTGAGAGGTGAAAGATAAAAAAGAGACCTAAGGGGCAACTTTTTCACGCAGAGGGTGGTACGTGCATGGAATGAGCTGCAAGAGGATGTGGTGGAGGCAGGTACAATTGCAACATTTAAGAGGCATTTGGATGGGTATATGAATAGGAAGGGTTTGGAGGGATATGGGCCGGGTGCTGGCAGGTGGGACTAGATTGGGTTGGGATATCTCGTCAGTATGAACAGATTGGACCGAAGGGTCTGTTTCCATGCTGTACATCTCTATGACTCTAAAAGCAGTACTGACCAAGCATTATTTAATAGGCAACCTATATGGCTCAGAAAAGTAATTGAAATGTAACCTGTCCTGTTCAGAAACGGTACCTCTGTGTTGACTCTCTTCTACAATGAGCAGTAAATTTTGGATTTAAAAATCATTCATTCTCCGCATTTAAAACACTATAAGATATTCAAAATCTCAAGCTGACTGTTGGAAATCTTGTCTACTGTAAGTGGAGAATTGGATCGAATTTGGTTATCAGGACCAGTCTGTATTAAAACTAGTGATAAAGATATTTCCCAACCAACACAGAGTCATACAGCGTGGAAGCAGACCCTTTACTCCAAATAGTCCATGTCAAACATAATCCCAAACTAGATTAGATTAGATTCCCTACAGTGTGGAAACTAAACTAGTCCCACCTACTTGCTCCTGGCCTGTATCCCTCCAAACCTTTTCCATTCATTAATTTATCCAAATGTGTTTTGAACATTGTAATTGTACCAACATCCACCACTTCCTTGGCAAGTTCATTTCACATGCAAACCACAATCTGTGGAAAAACTTTGCCCCTCATGTCTTTTTCAAATCTCTCTCCTCTCATCTTAAAAATGTACCCCCTAGCCTTGAAGTCCCCTATCCTAGCGAAAAGACAACTACTGTTAACCCTGTCTATACCTTCCATGGATTTATAAACTTTTATCGGGTGGCCTCTCAACCTCCTGTGCTCCAGTGAAAACAGTCCCAGACTATCCAGCCACTGATCTTTAAGAGTCCTCACCACCTAATATATTCTCACACACCAGGGGTCATTACCTGAGATTCATGTTTTTTTAGTTCAATATAATGTTTCATTATGGACCCATATTTAATTTACTTGTCTGTAAGTGGGGTGACATTGATGGTCAAAAACCAGTCATCAAGATGTTATAATCAATCATACAAACTGTCTGTACTTTCATTTCTACACAATCTACAATGGAAGCCTCGGAACAGAGTTCAGATCAGCTCCGCCTCCCATAAGTGCCACAGCTAGCTCTGGCCTTGAGGTGTAGCTAATTAATTTACTCCTTTTGAGATGCAAAATGGTTTCTCTGTGCAAAGCAGTTTTCTTTTGCAACAGATGAGTTCATTAAACGGGTGTCACCTTCAATTAAAAGAAAAAACCCTTTTATAGATCTTTTGTGTTGGCAGAGATGTGGAAAAGGAAGAGACAAATACACCTGTGACCACGTGTCTTTTCTCTGTCACACAGCACGATGCAGAAAAGCTCCCATTCTGGCATTGTATGGTGCGTTTGTAAACTGACAAAAATGTGGTCTCTCAATGCCCTGAGGAGACATGATTTTAATATAGAATCCTCCCCTTCACCGGATCCAATTATTTTCACATGCAATGCAACACTGAATATTGACCTCCAAACTAGGCTGATGCTGTTTTTGTGCGGATTGAAAGGTTATCAGGGGTTTGCACGTGTCTGCTCCATTTGCTGTCTGCCAGTGTCAGTGGCAGCTGGTATCTGCTATTTCTGTGGGAAGGGCAGGGCTGTTTGTATCTGGGCTCCACTGGGGATCCTGCAGTCATTCGGAGATGGGGCTGCCATGGGCTGTGGGTGGGAGGAACAGCCTGTGACAGCTGCCTCACTGTCTGCGACAGGAGAAACTTCCACTGGCTGAACAAAAGGCAGAGTGGAAACCGTCACCCAGAGCAGGCACATGCAGGAGGGAACTTTGTTTGAGAATCATCCAGATAAGGAGAAAATGGAGTTCAAAAATTCCAATTAGATTCATGTGCCGCATGTACAGGGGAGGCAATGGTCTAGTGGTATTATCACAAGAGGAATAATCCGGAAATCTAAGTAATATTCTGGGGACCCGGGTTCAAATCCTGCCATAGCAGAATGTGGAATTTGAATTCAATAAAAAATATGGAATTAAGAGTCGAATGATGAGCATGAATCTATTGTCGATTGTTGGAAAAACCCATCTGGTTCACTAATGTCCTTTAGGGAAAGAAACTGACAACCGACATGTGACTCCAGACACACGGCAATTAAGGCTGGGCAATAAAAGCTGACTTAGCCAGTGATGACCACATCCTGTGAATAGATAAAAACACAGTTTTCGGTCAGATGCAATGGCTGTGGGGATCCTCCATTCTCTCTTGCCTCCAGCTGGTACAGCGGGAGAGCCAACCTGACCATCTGAACGAATGGCACGTCCAGACACGAGTATGGCTAGAAACCTGTAGTGTCAGCCCCCTGTACCAATTTGACAGTCAGCAAGCTGCCTGCCCTCACCTGGCTGAACTCATGTGGGGCTGCCTCTGACATGTATTCGGGAAGGTACTGCATTTAACACCCAGCTTGTTTGGTGCCCGCTGCTGCAATGCTCTCCAAGAGAATGCTACAGTTTGCACTTTCCTCACGTGAGCCATCGTTCTACCTTTGTCCATGGAAATTGAGAAATTAAAGGACCAGCTGCTGGGGGACTTTGGTTACTGTCTGTTGCTGTGGTTAACAGCATCATTCTCGTATCTATTTAATAATGCCGAGCAGATGTCTAATAAGGCTCATCATTCCCCATGAGTAACCTTTGAGAACACCATTTGCATTTTAAAGCTGCACCCGTGACAACTAACCTCTTCCTGCGTCTCCTGTAATTTCATCCAAGCAAAGTGTCCGAGTTCAACTTGCATCCAACCAACGCTTATTCTGACTATGTCATTTCAGAGTCTGTACTGGTTGTCCAGTTTGGGTCCGAGTTATGTTGTTCAGTACCACACCCATATTCTTTATCATTGTTTAGCTTACATGGAATACCTTAGTTCCCTCAGTAAGGTCAGAAGAGATTTGCCAAACAGCCATTGCCAACATTTTTTTGTCGAACTTATTGTAGTTGTTGGTATCAGTCTAATTTTCTCCTGAACATTACCTCTTGAAAAGTGATTGTTTGTTGTGACAGCCCTGGTGCTTGGATTAATGAGCACAGAGGCAAGAGCTATTTGAGACTTTTGGAACCTAGAACAAAGAACAAAGAAAATTTACAGCCCAGGAACAAGCCCTTTGGCCCTCCAAGCCTGAGCCAATCCAAATGTACTGTCTAAACCTGTTGGTCAATTCCTAAGCATCTGTATCCCTCTGCTCCCCACCTACTCACGCATCTGTCCAGACACATCTTAAATGAATCTTCCGTGCCTGCCTCTACCACCTCTGTTGGCAACGTGTTCCAAACGCCCAACGCATTCCAATGTTCCAAAAGCCTGTTTGGCTTTCCAATGGCAATGTTCAATGGGCCGGCTTTTAGGCTTGAGTGCAGTCAGGAAAGAAAGACAGATGACAGTAGAAATGGTGCATTCTGTGGCAGCCTGACCACTCCACCCCCATGTCTGTCAGATACACATTGTCAAACTGGCAGGACCCAGTGTGAACATCACTTTGCACCTTGTTTGAGGGACATGTTCTCTGCCTTTGGCTCAGAGGCTGACAGGGTCCAGCAAGGATTTGGAGCAGGCTGGTGCCTCAGGAGAAAACCCAATTGATAAGTGAGAGAGGCCTCATGCAGCAAATACAGAGGAACCTCGATTATCCGAATGACATGGGCAGGGAGTATTTTGTTCGGATAGTCGAATGTTCGGATAATCGAATGCCAGATAACACAGTTTAGCCAAGCATCGGGACCTTGCAATCTTGTTCGGATAATCTGAAATTCGGATAATCGATCTTCAGATAATCGAGGTTCCTCTGCAGTTCTGGAGCTGCCACTGCTCCCTGAGTCTTTGTGCGTTCAGCATTGTGCATCAGCTCTTCTTACATGGAAGGTTTACTCCTCCATGAGTGTCAAAATGGGTTGAAGCTATAAGCTACACCCGTCAAAGATTGCAGCCATTTCATGAATGTTCTGGAAGCCATTATTCCTGAATGGAAGACCATGAAGATGTGGATGCAGCACTTTTGTGGATGCTGGAGGAAATACTCTGCTTCACTGTACTAGTTCTCTCAGCCTCAGAGATCTCAGCTTAGTGTATTGACCATGCAGCTGGTGCAGCTGCCACCCCCACGCTGATTGATGATGTCACTTCTGCCCCCATTATGGCCACTCCCACCGCCACTTCCGCCCCTCACAATTCCTCATGCATCACACGTGATATTACTTCTGCCCCTCACATCATCGCTGATGTCACACGCTCAATGACTTCCGCCACCCCTACTGCCGTGTCTGCCACCACTTCCGCCCCCACCAACGCCACTCACCTGCATCCTGCTGACACGCCCCCTACAGATCCCACTGTCACCATTCCTGGCCCCCACAACCCTGAGGGGAACACCAGCCCTGCTCATGACTCTAACCCCATTCCCCCCACCATCACACCCACTCCAGTTACCAGCTCTACCCCCACTCCCAGCTCCACACCCACACCAGATCCCAGCTCCCACCCCTGCCGAGTTTTCACCATCCCTCCAGACCTCCCCCTCACTGAGGATGAATGATCAGTCCTCAGCAAAGGACTCATCTTCATCCCCCTCCGTCCACACATCAATGAATTTAATACATGCTGTGACGTCGAACAATTCTTCCGTCGCCTCCGCCTCCGAGCTTACTTTCACAATCAGGACTCCCGCCCACCTTCCGAGGACCCCTTCACCCACCTCCAACACACTGCATCCACCTGGACACCCCGCGCTGGCCTGCTACCCGCCCTCGACCTCTTCATTTCCAACTGCCACCGGGACATTAACCGCCTCAACCTGTCTACCTCCCTCCCCCACTCCAACCTCTCACCCTCATAATGCGCAGCCCTCCAATCCCTCTGCTCCAGTTCTGATCTCAACATCAAGCCAGCAGATAAAGGGGGCGCAGTGGTAGTCTGGCGCACTGACCTCTACACTGCTGAAGCCAAACGCCAACTCGAGGACACCTCTTCCTACCGCCCCCTTGACCATGACCCCACCCCCCATCACCAAACCATCATCTCCCAGACCATACAGAACCTCATCACCTCAGGAGATCTCCCACCCACAGCTTCCAACCTCATAGTCCGGGAACCCCGCACTGCCCGGTTCTACCTCCTTCCCAAGATCCACCAGCCTGACCACCCTGGCCGACCCATTGTCTCAGCTTGCTCCTGCCCCACTGAACTCATTTCTACCTACCTGGACACTGTCCTATCCCCCCTAGTCCAGGAACTCCCCACATACGTTCAAGACACCACCCACGCCCTCCACCTCCTCCAAGACTTCCGTTTCCTCGACCCCCAATGCCTCATCTTCACCATGGATATCCAATCCCTCTACACCTCCATCCGCCATGACCAGGGCCTCCAAGCCCTCCGTTTTTTTCCTCTCCAGACGTCCCCAACAGTACCCTTCCACTGACACTCTCATTCGTTTGGCCGAACTGGTCCTCACCCTTAACAATTTCTCCTTCGAATCCTCCCACTTCCTCCAGACCAAAGGCGTAGCCATGGGCACATGTATGGGCCCCAGCCATGCCTGTCTCTTTGTTGGCTATGTAGAGCAGTCGATCTTCCGTAATTACACCGGCATCACTCCCCACTTCTTCCTCTGCTACATTGATGACTGCATTGGTGCCACCTCGTTCTCCCGCGAGGAGGTTGAGCAATTCATCAACTTCACCAACACATTCCACCCTGACCTTAAATTTACTTGGACGATCTCTGACACCTCCCTCCCCTTCCTGGACCTCTCCATCTCCATTAATGACGACCAACTTGACACTGACTCTTTTACAAACCCACCAATTCCCACAGCTACCTGGATTACACCTCTTCCCACCCTACCTTTTCCCAATTCCTCCGCCTCCGCCGTATCTGCTCCCAGGAGGACCATTTCTACCACAGAACACACCAGATGGCCTCCTTCTTTAGAGACCGCAATCTCCCTTCCCACGTGGTTAAAGATGCCCTCCAACGCTTCTCGTCTACATCCCGCACCTCTGCCCTCAGACCCCACCCCTCTAACTGTAACAAGGACAGAATGCCCCTAGTGCTCACCTTCCACCCTACCAACCTTCGCATAAACCAAATCATCCGCCGACATTTCCTCCACCTCCAAAAAGACCCCACCGCCAGGGATATATTTCCGTCCCCACCCCTTTCCGCCTTCCGCAAAGACCGTTCCCTCCGTGACTACCTGGTCAGGTCCACGCCTCCCTACAACCCACCCTCCAATCCTCGCACTTTCCCCTGCCACCGCAGGAACTGCAAAACCTGTGCCCACACCTCCTCCCTCACCTCTATCCAAGGTCCTAAAGGAGCCTTCCACATCCATCAAAGTTTTACCTGCACATTTATTGTATCCGTTTCTCCCGATGCGGTCTCCTCTACATTGGGGAGACTGGGCGCCTCCTAGCAGAGCGCTTTAGGGAACATCTCCGAGACACCCGCACCAATCAACCACACCGCCCCGCGGCCCAACATTTCAACTCCTCCTCCCACTCTGCCGAGGACATGGAGGTCCTGGGCCTCCTTCACCACCGCTCCCTCACCACCAGACGCCTGGAGAAAGAATGCCTCATCTTCCGCCTCGGAACACTTCAACCCCAGGGCATCAATGTAGACTTCAACAGTTTCCTCATTTCCCCTCCCCCCCACCTCACCCTAACTTCCAGCTCAGCACTGTCCCCATGACTTGTCCTACCTGCCTATCTTCTTTTCCACCTATCCACTCCACCCTCTCTTCCCTGACCTATCACCTTCATCCCCGCCCCCACTCACCCATTGTACTCTATACTACTTTCTCCCACCCCCACCCTCCTCTAGCTTATCTCTCCACCCTTCAGGCTCTCTGCCTTTATTCCTGATGAAGGGCTTTTGCCCGAAATGTAGATTCTACTGCTCCTCGGATGCTGCCTGAACTGCTGTGCTCTTCCAGCACCACTAATCCAGAATCTGGTTTCCAGCATCTGCAGTCATTGTTTTTAACTTAGTGTATTGAAACTCATTCAGGAGATTGCAGAAGGCATCGACCAAGCCAGCATTTATTATTCATCTGTAATTGCTTTGAGAAGGTGGGGATGAGCTGCCTTCTTCAAAGAAGAGGCTCTGTCTTGAAAATGGTGTAGTCATTGCATGATAGTAATTGCGTACAAGTTGCATTGATATGATCGACATTGTTACTGAGACTGTGAGGAGATCACAATGTTAGATTTCCCTCCTTCGAGATCTAAAGCTGTCCACCTGCTCAAGAGCATGTGACATCATCATATTGAGTGGTGGTTAATCCACTCCTCAGCAGTAGAATTTGTAGACCTTTCCACCCTGTAAGATAGTCAGGTGTGTGACTTGGAGAGGTGCTTGCGTGTGATGCTGCACCTATGTATCTCCGGCCCTTTTCCTTCATTGTGGTAGAGAGCATGGGTTTGGAACGTGCTACTGAAGGATCCCTGCTGAGTTGCTGGAGTGCGTCCTATAGATGGTACACATTGCTGCCAAACGTGGGCAGACAGGCTGTGAATCTTTGAAGTGGAAGTTGGGGAGCCATTCAAGGGACTGCTTTGATCTGGATGACATTGAGCATTTTCAAAACGAAAAGTGCTTTTTGATCCAATCCAGAACGCTGACCGGTCTGTGCCTGAACTCTGACCGGTCTGTGTCTGAATGCTGACCAGTCTGTGCCTGAACGCTGACTGGTCTGTGCTTGAACGCTGACCGGTCTGTGCCTGAACGCTGACCAGTCTGTGCCTGAACGCTGACTGGTCTGTGCTTGAACGCTGACCGGTCTGTGCCTGAACTCTGACCGGTCTGTGCCTGAACGCTGACCAGTCTGTGCCTGAATGCTGACTGGTCTGTGCTTGAACGCTGACCGGTCTGTGCCTGAACTCTGACCGGTCTGTGCCTGAACGCTGACCAGTCTCTGCCTGAACTCTGACCGGACGGTGTCTGAACGCTGACCGGTCTGTGCCTGAACGCTGACCAGTCTGTGCTTGAACGCTGACCAGTCTGTGCCTGAATGCTGACCAGTCTGTGCCGGAACGCTGACAGGTCTGTGTCTGAACGCTGACCAGTTGGTGCCTGAACGCTGACCGGTCTGTACCTGAACGCTGACCGGTCTGTGTCTGAACGCTGACTGGTCTGTGCCTGAACGCTGACCAGTCTGTGCCTGAATGCTGATCGGTCTGTGCCTGAACACTGACCGGTCTGTGCCTGAACGCTGACCAGTCTGTGCCTGAACGCTGACCGGTCTGTGCCTGAACGCTGACCGGTCTGTGCCTGAACGCTGACCGGTCTGTGCCTGAACGCTGACTGGTCTGTGCCTTATTGCTGACCGGTCTGTGCCTGAACGCTGACTGGTCTGTGCCTGAACACTGACTGGTCTGTGCCTGAACGCTGACCAGTCTGTGCCTGAATGCTGACCTGTTCGTGCCTGAACGCTGACCAGTCTGTGCCTGAACGCTGACCGGTCTGTACCTGAACGCTGACCAGTCTGTGCCGGAACGCTGACAGGTCTGTGTCTGAACGCTGACCAGTCAGTGCCTGAATGCTGACCGGACGGTGTCTGAACGCTGACCGGTCTGTGCCTGAACGCTGACCAGTCTGTGCTTGAACGCTGACCAGTCTGTGCCTGAATGCTGACCAGTCTGTGCCGGAACGCTGACAGGTCTGTGTCTGAACGCTGACCAGTCGGTGCCTGAATGCTGACTGGTCTGTGCCTGAACGCTGACCGGTCTGTACCTGAACGCTGACTGGTCTGTGCCTGAACGCTGACTGGTCTGTGCCTGAATGCTGACCTGTTCGTGCCTGAAGGCCGACTGGTCTGTCCAGTTGATAAGGAGAACGAGAGAATAAGAAGCCCTCAGTGAGGCTGTGTCCACCTGCTTCACTGTGGCAGGACACCTTCCCACTAGTTGTCTCATGCTCCTGTTAAATTCTGCCTTCCCCTGTACGGACATAAAAAACTTCCATCACTTTGCAGTTTTATAGCTGTCGTTCCTTTGAAAGTTGAAATGTGCAAAGGTGGCCTTGTTGATTTAACCTGTTCCTTGCACTGCCTACCTCACACCCCTGTGGGAATACTTTCACCTCACTGATTATAGTGGTTTAAGACAAAAGCTCACTTACTTCTGAAAGGGCAGTTAAACGCAGGCAATAAATGTTGGGCCATGACAATGACCCTCCCATCCCTCAGGATTAGAATTACTATAAAGGATAACCCACTCAGATATATTCCCTGACCCTAGTACTCTACATTTTCCCTGACTAATGCACAGAACCTACACATCCCTGAACACTCTGAGCAATTTAGCATGGTCGGTTCACCTGACCTGCACATCTGTGGGAGAAAACCAGAGCATCTGGAGGGGACCCACGCAGACACGGGGAGAATGCACAAACTCCACACAGACAGTCACCCAACACTGGAATTGAACCTGGGACCCAATGCTGTGAGGCTGCAATACTAACCACTGAGCCATCACGCTTCCTGTTGTGTGGAATAAGTGTGAGTTGTACTGAGTAAGTCAATGCTTATTGCGTGGAGCTATCTCTGCATATTATATCGAATAACAAGAAACTCTAGTCAGCTGCTGCCTGACTCAAACCAACACTTGTAAATCAATTTAAAGGTTTACTGTTGTCTTGCCTCTCTTGAAGAGTTTGGAAAGCTGATTCTGATGTTGCTGCTATTGGTTTTTCTCAGCCTCCTTTCTCAATACTTTACCTTCAAAGCCTTCATTCGGACAATGGAAGATCTCTCTCGTAATGGACTCTGGCACTTTTGGACCAGAACAAACTTTCTTTCTGCCATGACAATGATTCCGACCAATATTGATGCCACAAAATCTTGTGTCTTTTGAATGGTCTCTTAGCAATCATCTTCCAGCAAGATGGCCCTCTCCAAAAGCACATCAGAAGGTTCATTATATGGAAGTTATAGCTTCGAAATGTTGCCAGTGTTTATGGTCCCTGAATTATCTGTTTATCTCTATTTATTATCAGCACAACTTTCTCTTTCTTTGGTCCTCCTACTCCAGATGGCTTCTCTCTCTGCTAGCATTTTCTCTTCACTGTTCACCTCAACTATGTATTCCAAGTGGTATCAAGATCCATGTCCTAAACATTCCTTGAGTAAAGATTATTCTCCTGAATTCTGGATTGCTTTTATTTGTGACTACCTGATATTTGAGATCCCTAGTTTTAATCACAAACTGATCCCACCCCAAACCCCATATCACTCTCTCCGTAACCCCACACTACTCTCTCTGTAACCCCACACTACTCTCTCTGTAACTCTACTCGACTCTCTCCATAACCCCACACTATCCTCTCCAACACACACAATTCTCTCCGTAACCCCACACTACTCTCTCCGTAACCCTACACTACTCTCTCTGTAACCCCACACTACTCTCTGTGTAACCCCACACTTCTCTCCCCATAACCCCACACTACTCTCTGTGTAACCCTACACTACTCTCTCCGTAACCCAACACTACTCTCTCCATAACACCACACTACTCTCTGTATAACTCCACAATACTCTGTCTGTAACCCCACAGTGCTCTCTCTGTGAACCCACACTACTCTCTCCGTGACCCAACACTAATCTCTATGTAACCACACACTACTCTCTCTGTAACCCCACACGACTCTCTCTGTAACCCAACACTGCTCTTTTCGAAACCCCACACTACTCTCTCCGTAACACCACACAGCTCTCTCTGTGAAACCCACACTACTCTCTCTGTAACCCCACACTACTCTCTCCGTAACCCTACACTACTCTCTCTGTAACCCCACACTACTCTCTGTGTAACCCCACACTTCTCTCCCCATAACCCCACACTACTCTCTGTGTAACCCTACACTACTCTCTCCGTAAACCAACACTACTCTCTCCATAACACCACACTACTCTCTGTATAACTCCACAATACTCTGTCTGTAACCCCACAGTGCTCTCTCTGTGAACCCACACTACTCTCTCCGTGACCCAACACTAATCTCTATGTAACCACACACTACTCTCTCCATATACCCACACTACTCTCTCTGTAACCCCACACTACTCACTGTGTAACCCCACAGTGGTCTCTCTGTAACCCCACACGACTCTCTCTGTAACCCCTCACTACTCTCTCCCTAACCCCACACTACTCTCTCCGTAACCCCACACTACTCTCTGTGTAACCCCTCACTACTCTCTCCGTAACCCCACACTACTCTCTCCGTAACCCGACACTACTCTCTGTGTAACCCCACACTAATCTCTCCGTAACCCCACACTACTCTCTCCGTAACCCCAAACTTCTCTCTCCATAACCCCATACTACTCTCTGTGTAACCCCACACTACTCTCTCCGTAACCCTACACTACTCTCTCTGTAACCCCACACGACTCTCTCTGTAACCCTGCACTACTCTCTCCAAAACCCCACACTACTCTCTGTAACCCGACAGTACTCTCTCTGCAACCCCGCACTACTCTGTCTGTAAACACACACTACTCTCTCCATATCTCCAAACTACTCTCTGTGTAACCCCACACTACTCTCTGTGTAACCCCACACTACTCTCTCCGTAACCCCACACTACTCTCTGTGTAACCCCGCACTACTCTCTCTGTAACCCCACACTAATCTCTGTGTAACCCCACACTACTCTCTGTGTAACCCCACACTACTCTCTCCGTAACCCCACACTACTCTCTGTGTAACCCCACACTACTCTCTGTGTAACCCCACAGTACTTTTTCCATAACCACACACTACTCCGTGTAACCCCACACCACTGTCTCTGTAACCCCACAGTGCTCTGTCTGTGACCCCACACTGCTCTGTCTGTAACCCCACACTGCTCTCTCCATAATCCCACACTACTCTCTGTGTAACCCCATGCTACTCTCTGTAACCCTACAGTGCTCTCTCTGTGACCCCACACTACTCTCTCTGTAACCCCACACTACTCCCTCTGTAACCCCACACTACTCTCTCTGTAACCGCACACTACTCCCTCTGTAACCCCACACTGCTCTGTCCGTAACCCCACACTACTTTCTCCCTAACCCCACACTACTCTCTCTGTAACCCCACAGTGCTCTCTCTGTGACCCCACACTACTCTTTTGTAACCCCACACTGGTCTGTCCGTAACCCCACACTACTTTCTCCCTAACCCCAGACTACTCTCTCCGTAACCCCACACTACTTTTTTGTAACCCCACACTACTCTCTCCATATCCCCACAATACTCTCTCCTTAACGCCAGGCTACTCTCTCCATAACCCTACACTACTCTCTCTGTAACCACACTACTCTCTGTGTAACCCGACAGTGCTCTCTCTGTAACCCCACACTACTCTCTCCATATCCCCACACTACTCTCTCTGTAACCCCACACTACTCTCCCCATAACCCCACACTACTCTCTCTGTAACCCCACACTACTCTCCCCATAACCCCACACTACTCTCTGTGTTACTCCACACTACTCTCTCCGTAACCTCACACTGCTCTCTCCGTAACCCCACACTGCTCTGTCCGTAACCCCACACTACTCTCTGTGTAACCCCAAACTACACTCTCTGTAACCTGACAATGCTCTCTTTGTGACCACACACTACTCTGCCCGTAGCCCCACACTATTCTCTGTGTAACCCCACACGACTCTCTCTGTGACTCCACACTACCCGCTCAGTAACCCGACACTACTCTCTCTGTGACTCCACACTACTCTCTCTGTAACCCCACTCTACTTTCTCTGTAACCCCACACCTTTCTCTGTGTGACCCCACACTACTCTCTCTGTAACCCCACACGACTCTCTGTGAACCCACATGACTCTCTCCATATCTCCACACTACACTCTCCGTAACCCCACACTGCTCTGTCCGTAACCCAACACTACTCTCTCTGTAAGCCCACACTACTCTCTCCATATCCCCTCACTACTCTCTCCGTAATCCCAGACTACTCTCTCTGGAACCCCACAGTGCTCTCTCTGTAACCCCACACTACTCTCTGTGTAACTGCACACTACTCTCTCTGTAACCCCACACTACTCTCTGTGTTACCCCACACTACACTCTCTGGCACCCCAAGGTGCTCTCTCTGTTACCCACATTACTTTCTCCGTAACCCCACACTCATCTCTGTGTAACCCCACACTACTCTCTCTGTAACCCCACACATCTCTCTCTGTGACCCCACACTACTCTCTCTGCCACCCCACACTACTTTCCCCGTAACCCTAGACTACTCTCTCCATACTGTCCCCACACTACTCTCTGTGTAACCACACAATGCTCTCTCTGTAACCCCACACTACTCTCTCTGTAACCCCACACTACTCCCTCTGTAACCCCACACTACTCCCTGTGTAACCCCACACTACTCTCTCCATATCCCCACACTACTCTCTCTGTAACCCCACACTACTCTCTCTGTAACCCCACACTACTCCCTGTGTAACCCCACAGTGCTCTCTCTGTAAAACCACACTACTCTCTCCGTAAGCCCACACTGCTCTCTCCGTAACCCCACACTGCTGTATCTGTAACCCTACACTACTCGCTGTGTAACCCCACACGACTCTCTCTGTAATCCCACAGTACTCTCTCCGTAACCCCACACTACTCTCTCTGTAACCCCACACGACTCTCTCTGTAACCCCACACTACTCTCTGTTGAACCCCATATTACTCTCTCCATCACCCCACACTAATCTTTGTGTAACCCCACACTGCTCTGTCCGTAACCCCACACTACTGTCTGTGTAACCCCACACGACTCTCTCCGTAACCCCACACTCATCTCTGTGTAACCCCGCACAACTCTCTCTGTGACCCCACACTACTCTCTCTGCAACCCCACACTACTCTCTCTAACCCCACACTACTTTCTCCCTAACCCTACAATACTTTCTCCTTAACCCCAGGCTACTCTCTCCATAACCCCACACTACTCTCTCCGTATCCCCACACTACTCTATCCATAACCCCACACTACTCTCTCCGTATCCCCACACTACTCTATCCATAACCCCACACTACTCTCTCCGTATCCCCACACTACTCTATCCATATCCCCACACTACTCTCTCTGTAACCCCACACTTCTCTCTGTGTAACCCCACAGTGCTCTCTCCGTAACCCCACACTGCTCTCTCCGTAAACCCACACTGCTCCATCTGTAACCCCACACTACTCGCTGTGTAACCCCACACGACTCTCTCTGTAACCCCACACTACTCTCTGTGTAACCCCATATTACTCTCTCCATCACCCCACACTAATCTTTGTGTAACCCTCTACTGCTCTGTCCGTAACCCCACACTACTCCATCTCCGCAACCCCACACTACTCTCTCTGTAACCCCACACTACTCTCTGTGTTACTCCACACTACTCTCTCTGTAACCCCACACTACTCTCTCCGTATCCCCACATTGCTCTCTCTGTAACCCCATACTGCTCTGTCCGTAACCCCACGCTACTCTCTGTGTAACCCCACACTACTCTCTCTGTAACCCCACAGTGCTATCTCTGTAACCCCACAGTGCTCTCTCTGTAACCCCACACTTATCTCTGTGTAACCCCACACCACTCTCTCCGTAACCCCGCACTACTCTCTCTGCAACCCCACACTACTCTCTCTGTAACCCCACACTACTCACTCCATAACCCCACACTACTCTCTGTGTTACCCCACACTACTCTCTCTGGAACCCCACAGTGCTCTCTCTGTGACCCACACTACTCTTTCTGTAACCCCACACTACTTTCTCCATAACCCCACACTACTCTTTCTGTAACTCCACACTACTTTCTCCATAAGCCCACACTACTCTCTGTGTAACCGCACACTACTCTCTCCATAACCCCACACTACTTTCTCCGTAACCCCACACTACTCTCTCCATAACCCCACTCTACTCTGTGTAACCCAACACTACTCTGTCCGTAACCCCACACTACTCTCTCCGTAACCCCACACTACTCTCTCCGTAACCCCACACTACTCTCTCCGTAACCCCACATTACTCTCTCTGTAACCCCACACTACTTTCTCTGTAACCCCACACTACTCTCTCCGTAACCCTACTCTCTGTGTTACCCAACACTACTCTCTCTGTAACCGCACACTACTCTCTCTGTAACCCCACACTACTCTCTGTGTAACTCCACACTACTCTCTCTGTAACCCCACACTACTCTCTGTGTAACTCCACACTACTCTCTCTGTAACCCCACACTACTCTCTCTGTAACCCCACACTACTCTCTCCACAACCCCACACTACTCTCTGTGTTACCCAACACTACTCTCTCTGTAACCCCACACTGCTCTCTTCGTAACTTTCTCCGTAACCCCACACTACTCTCTCCGTAACCCCACCATGCTCTCTCCATAACTCCACACTATTTTCTCTGTAACCCCACACTACTCTCTGTGTTACCCCACACTACTCTCTCTGGCACCCTAAGGTGCTCTCTCTGTGACCCACACTACATTCTCTGTAACCCCACACTACTCTCTCTGTAACCCCACACTGCTCTCTCCATAACCCCACTCTACTCTCTGGGTAGCCCAACACTACTCTGTCCATAACCCCACACTACTCTCTCTGTAACCCCACACTACTCTCTCTGTAACCCCACACTACTCTCTCTGTAACCCTGCACTACTCTCTCTGTAACCCCACACGACTCTCTCTGTGACCCCACACTACTCTCTCTGTAACCCCACATTACTCTCTCTGTAATCCCACACTACTTTCTCCGTAACCCCACACTACTCTCTGTGTTACCCCACACTACTCTCTGTGTAACCCCACACTACTCTCTGTGTAACTCCACACTACTCTCTCTGTAACCCCACACTACTCTCTGTGTAACCCCACAATACTCTCTCCACAACCCCACACTACTCTCTGTGTTACCCAACACTACTCTCTCTGTAACCCCACACTGCTCTCTTCGTAACCCCACTCTAATCTCTCCATACCCCACACTACTCTCTGTGTAACTCCACACCAGTCTCTCCGTAACCCCACACTACTCTCTCTGTAACCCCACACTACTCTCTCTGTAACCCCACATTACTTTCTCCGTAACCCCACACTACTCTCTCTGTAACCCCACACTATTCTTTGTGTAACCGCACACTACTCTCTCCGCAACCCCACACTACTTTCTCCGTAACACCACACTACTCTCTGTGTAACCCCACTCTACTCTCTGGGTAGCCCAACACTACTCTGTCCATAACCCCACACTACTCTCTCTGTAACCCCACACTACTCTCTCCATAACCCCACGCTACTCTCTGGGTAGCCCAACACTACTTTGTCCATAACCCCACACTACTCTCTCTGTAACCCCACACGACTCTCTCTGTAACCCCACACTACTCTCTCCATAACCCCACGCTACTCTCTGGGTAGCCCAACACTACTTTGTCCATAACCCCACACTACTCTCTCTGTAACCCCACACAACTCTCTCTGTAACCCCACACGACTCTTTCTGTGACCACACACTACTTTCTCCGTAACTCCACACTACTCTCTCTGTAACCCCACACTACTCTCTCTGTAACCCTGCACTACTCTCTCTGTAACCCCACACGACTCTCTCTGTGACCCCACACTACTCTCTCTGTAACCCCACACTACTTTCTCCGTAACCCCACACTACTCTCTGTGTTACCCCACACTACTCTCTCTGTAACCCCACATTACTTTCTCCGCAACCCCACACTACTCTCTGTGTAACCCCACACTACTCTCTCTGTAACCCTGCACTACTCTCTCTGTAACCCTGCACTACTCTCTCTGTAACCCCACACGACTCTCTCTGTGACCCCACACTACTCTCTCTGTAACCCCACACTACTTTCTCCGTAACCCCACACTACTCTCTGTGTAACCCCACACTGCTCTTACCATAACCCCATTCTACTCTCTGGGTAGCCCAACACTACTCTGTCCATAACCGCACACTACTCTCTCTGTAACCCCACACTGCTGTCTGTAACCCCACACTACTCTCTGTGTTACCCCACACTACTCTCTCTGTAACCCCACACTACTCTCTGTGTTACTCCACACTACTCTCTCTGTAACCCCACACTACTCTCTCCGTATCCCCACATTGCTCTCTCCATAACCCCATACTGCTCTGTCCGTAACCCCACACTACTCTCTCCGTATCCCCACATTGCTCTCTCCATAACCGCACACTACTCTCTCTGTAACCCCACACTGCTGTCTGTAACCCCACACAACTCTCTCTGTAACCCCACACTACTCTCTCTGTAACCCCACACAACTCTCTCTGTAACCCCACACTACTTTCTCCGTAACCCCACACTACTCTCTGTGTAATCCCATACTATTCTCTCTGTAATCCAACACTATTCTCTCCGTAACCCCACACTACTCTCTCTGTAACCCCACAGTGCTCTCTCTGTAACCCCACAGTGCTCTCTCTGTAACCCCACAGTACTCTCTCTGTAACCCCGCACTACTCTCTCTGCAACCCCACACTACTCTCTCTGTAACCCCACACTACTCACTCCATAACCCCACACTACTCTGTGTTACCCCACACTACTCTCTCTGGAACCCCACAGTGCTCTCTCTGTGACCCACACTACTCTTTCTGTAACCCCACACTACTTTCTCCATAACCCCACACTACTCTTTCTGTAACTCCACACTACTTTCTCCATAAGCCCACACTACTCTCTGTGTAACCGCACACTACTCTCTCCATAACCCCACACTACTTTCTCCGTAACCCCACACTATTCTCTCCTTAACCCTACTCTCTGTGTAACTCCACACTACTCTCTCTGTAACCCCACACTACTCTCTCTGTAACCCCACACTACTCTCTCCACAACCCCACACTACTCTCTGTGTTACCCAACACTACTCTCTCTGTAACCCCACACTGCTCTCTTCGTAACTTTCTCCGTAACCCCACACTACTTTCTCCGTAACCCCACACTACTCTCTCCGTAACCCCACACTACTCTCTGTGTTACCCCACACTACTCTCTCTGGCACCCTAAGGTGCTCTCTCTGTGACCCACACTACATTCTCTGTAACCCCACACTACTCTCTCTGTAACCCTACACTGCTCTCTCCATAACCCCACTCTACTCTCTGGGTAGCCCAACACTACTCTGTCCATAACCCCACACTACTCTCTCTGTAACCCCACACTACTCTCTCTATAACCCCACAATACTTTCTCCGTAACTCCACACTACTCTCTCTGTAACCCCACACTACTCTCTGTGTTACCCCACACTACTCTCTCTGGCACCCTAAGGTGCTCTCTCTGTGACCCACACTATATTCTCTGTAACCCCACACTACATTCTCTGTAACCCCACACTACTCTCTCTGTAACCCCACACTGCTCTCTCCATAACCCCACTCTACTCTCTGGGTAGCCCAACACTACTCTGTCCATAACCCCACACTACTCTCTCTGTAACCCCACACGACTCTCTCTGTGACCCCACACTACTCTCTCTGTAACCCCACACTACTCTCTCCATAACCCCACGCTACTCTCTGGGTAGCCCAACACTACTTTGTCCATAACCCCACACTACTCTCTCTGTAACCCCACACGACTCTCTCTGTAACCCCACACTACTCTCTCCATAACCCCACGCTACTCTCTGGGTAGCCCAACACTACTTTGTCCATAACCCCACACTACTCTCTCTGTAACCCCACACAACTCTCTCTGTAACCCCACACGACTCTTTCTGTGACCACACACTACTTTCTCCGTAACTCCACACTACTCTCTCTGTAACCCCACACTACTCTCTCTGTAACCCTGCACTACTCTCTCTGTAACCCCACACGACTCTCTCTGTGACCTCACACTACTCTCTCTGTAACCCCACACTACTTTCTCCGTAACCCCACACTACTCTCTGTGTTACCCCACACTACTCTCTCTGTAACCCCACACTACTCTGTCCGTATCCCCACACTACTCTCTGTGTAACCCAACACTACTCTGTCCGTAACCCCACACTACTCTCTGTGTAATCCCATACTATTCTCTCTGTAATCCAACACTATTCTCTCTGTAACCCCACACTACTCTCTCCATAACCCCACGCTACTCTCTGGGTAGCCCAACACTACTTTGTCCATAACCCCACACTACTCTCTCTGTAACCCCACACAACTCTCTCTGTAACCACACACGACTCTTTCTGTGACCCCACACTACTCTCTCCGCAACCCCACACTACTCTCTCTGTAACCCCACACTACTCTCTCCACAACCCCACACTACTCTCTGGGTAGCCCAACACTACTTTGTCCATAACCCCACACTACTCTCTCTGTAACCCCACACAACTCTCTCTGTAACCCCACACGACTCTTTCTGTGACCACACACTACTTTCTCCGTAACTCCACACTACTCTCTCTGTAACCCCACACTACTCTCTCTGTAACCCTGCACTACTCTCTCTGTAACCCCACACGACTCTCTCTGTGACCCCACACTACTCTCTCTGTAACCCCACACTACTTTCTCCGTAACCCCACACTACTCTCTGTGTTACCCCACACTACTCTCTGTGTTACCCCACACTACTCTCTCCATAACCCCACGCTACTCTCTGGGTAGCCCAACACTACTCTGTCCATAACCCCACACTACTCTCTCTGTAACCCCACACTACTCTCTCCATAACCCCACGCTACTCTCTGGGTAGCCCAACACTACTCTGTCCATAACCCCACACTACTCTCTCTGTAACCCCACACTACTCTCTGTGTTACCCCACACGACTCTCTCTGTAACCCCACACTACTCTCTCCGTATCCCCACACTACTCTCTCCGTAACCCCACACTACTCTCTGTGTAACCCCGCACTACTCTCTGTGTTACCCCACACGACTCTCTCTGTAACCCCACACTACTCTCTCCGTATCCCCACACTACTCTCTCCGTATCCCCACACTACTCTCTGTGTAACCCCGCACTACTCTCTCTGTAACCCCACACAACTCTCTCTGTAACCCCGCACTACTCTCTCCGTAACCCCACACTACTCTCTGTGTAATCCCATACTATTCTCTCTGTAATCCAACACTATTCTCTCCGTAACCCCACACTACTTTCTCCGTAACCCCACACTACTCTCTCCATAACCCCACACTACTCTCTCTGTAACCCCATACCACTGCAACAATCAGAGATCTTTCCTCTACATTTATCCTACGAAACCCCTTCATAATTTTAAAGGTTTCTAATCAGCTGCAGTTCAGAAGAGCAAGAGGAAACCTGTTTGAAATCTAAAAGTTCTTGAAGAGTCTTGAAAGGGTACATGTGGTAGGAAGGTTTTCTCTTATTCAAGAATCTAGAACTTGTAATCACTTTATTGAAGAATAAAGAATAACTCATTTAAGACAGAGATGTGGTGAAATTTGCTCTCACAGAGGGGAATGAGGTTTTGGAATTTTCTTCAAAAGGAAGCAGAATCTTTGAATATTTTTCAGATAGAGGAGGATTCTTGATTAAAAAGTGGAAGGCACGGTGGATCAGTAGTTAGCACAGCCGCCTCACAGCACCAGGGACCCAGCTTTGATTCTACCCTCAGGTGACTGTCTGTGTGGAGTTTGCATATTCTCCCTGTTTATGAGTGGGTTTCCTCCGGGTGCTCTGATTTCCTCCCACAGTCCAATGATGTTCAGGTGAGGTGGATTGACCATGCTAAATTACCCATAGTGCCCAGGGATGTACAGGCTAGGTGGGTTAGCCAAGGGAAATGCAGGGTGACAGGGATAGGTTGTGTCTGGGTTGGATGCTCTTCAGTGGGGCGGGTTGGACTTGATGGGCTGAATGGCTGCTTCTACACTGTAGAGATTCTGTGGAAGACGAGTCACTTTCACACGCTCCTTTCGATCTCCCGGACCATTAAGCTGTCAGAGATCCCCACAGGTTTGCAACAAGGTGTAACATTCTTTGGTGTGAAAGGTATGCCAGTAAGGATACCAGACCATAAAGAGGTGATGCCATTCATGGTGCTGGTGCAGTGAACTGTCCAAGTACTTCAAGAGGTTCTGGGTAAAGGGTTCAGCCTCTCGTACCTGCTCCTGCTGTACATTTTAAACATATCAATGAGTTTTTGTTTGATTCAAGTTGGAAGAAAACAAACATTCTCTGCTCGACATAGTCAAAGGAGCAAACAGACTAGCTGGTGAGATAGTGTGTAGATAACATCAGGCTCAATGACATTCTTGTACGCTCTATTTTAGTAAACAGTATTCATGTATTTACTTTGATTTATTACAGCCCGTACAAATACTTTTCTTTCTATACTTTACCTGCAACACTGCCAGGAGGAATTATTTTTGGCTTGGAAGTGGGAATTCCAGTAGGCTGCGAAATAATTTGTCAAAAACTAAACTCAAGTTCTAGAAAAGAAAATTCCAAACAGACGGCACTCACAACTCCACTCAGTCATTTTGAATTTCTCCATTCTTTAAACTGTACTTCTAAGCACTTCAGGATTTGTTTGACTAAGATTAAAGTGATAGATACTGGCAGAGTAAGTTATTGTTTATACATGCCCCAGCTTCAGTGTAACCTTTCATATTCATGCTTTTTATCACAGATTCTTGCAGTACAGAAGGAGGTCAGTTATTAAGTCTGGCTTCAAATGCCTGTGAGACTCGGAGAAACAACTACCTATTAAACAACTATCTATTTTTAGAGTTGTTACCTTTTTAAATCAGAGTCAGGTTTTATAGCATAAAAATAGAAATTGTTGGAGAAACTCAGCGGGTCTTGCAGCACCTATGGAGAGATAAACAGGTGTTAGCCTTTTGAGTCCAATATCACTGTTCTTTTGTTATTCTTTTTGGAACAGCGCTGTTTGACAACACTTGCTGTGTATTTTTGGATGGGCTTGTCCACATTAATAAACAGAATTTAGAAACCTGCATGGCTCCTCTGTGTTTATTGGGCACATTATTCGAATTGCATTTACTAGGGCAAAGGTAATGCTCATTACAAAAGAGGGCCTTTAGTCCATAGTGTCTGAACTTCAAAAAAACTCAGATCTACAGTCCTCCAACTTTCCAGTACCAGGCCCATTGCCTTGGATGTTACACTTCAAGTGCTCATCCAAGTACTTTTTCAAGGTTTCGTTGCTCACCTACCCTCCCAGACAGTGCATTCCATACCCACACTTCCTTCCACACAAAAAAATTCTTCAAATCCCTTCTAAACCTCCTACCCTTTACCTTAAAATGATGCCTCTTTATTATTGACCCTTCAACAAGCTGTTTTCTATCCACCCTGTCCACGCACCTTATAATCTTATACACCCCTATCAGACACCCTTTCAGCCTTCTCTGCTGCAAAGCAGGAACCCTAGCTTATCCAGCAGCTCCTCATAGCTAAATGGCTCATAGTTAAACTGCTCCATCCCAGGCAACATCCTGGTGAATCTCTTCTGCACCCCTTTCAATATAATCACATCCTTCCAATCATGCACTGACCAGAACTCCAGACACTACTCCAGCTGCAGCTAAACCAAGGTTCTGTACAGCTCCAACATAATCTCCCAGCTTTTATAATCCATGCTACAACTGGTAAAGGCAAGTGCTCTGTATCCCTTCTTTATTACCCCATTAATTTGCCATGCCGCTTTCAGGGATTTGTGGACAGGTACCCCAAGATCCCCCCGCTCCGCTGAGCATCTTAATATGCTACCATTCATCGAGTATTCCCTTGTCTTGTTTCTTCTTCCAAAGTGCATCATCTCATATTTTTCAGGGTTAAATTCCATTTGTCAATGAATTGCCTATCTGAACAATCCATTCAAATTCTCATGTAACATAAAATCTTCTTCTCCAATGTAAACCACCCGGCAAATCTTTGTCAGAAAACTCACTTATCATCCTCTCATATTTTCTTCTATAGCGCTTATAAATATCATCAACAATAAGGGACCCAGCAGTAATCCCTGTGGAATACCACTGGACACCAGCCTCCAGTCGCACTCACAACCTTCTACCATCACCCTCTGTCTTCTACCACTAAGCCAATTTTGGATCCAGACTAACAAGTTACCCTGGTTCTCATGTGACTTTACTTTGTTTATCAGTTTGCTATGTGTAACCTTGTCAAAAGCGTTACTGAAATCTACAACAACTGCACAGCAATTCTGAATGCTTGTAAGGAAGCAGCTGGTAAGTAGACCTGTGAGTCGTAAGCGAGTCTCTGTAGTAAGAGATTCCACAATGTGGCTCCATATCTTAGATTAGATTACTTACAGTGTGGAAACAGGCCCTTCGGCCCAACAAGTCCACACCGCCCCGCCGAAGCGTAACCCACCCATACCCCTACATCTACATTTACCCCTTACCTAACACTATGGGCAATTTAGCATGGCCAATTCACCTGGCCTGCACATCTTTGGACTGTGGGAGGAAACCGGAGCACCCGGAGGAAACCCACGCAGACACGGGGAGAACGTGCAAACTCCACACAGTCAGTCGCCTGAGGCGGGAATTGAACCCGGGTCTCAGGCGCTGTGAGGCAGCAGTGCTAACCACTGTGCCACCGTGCCGCCCACATGACATGAACAGCTAGCACCCCTTTAACTCTCATCAAAGACATTCACACGCTCCTTTCAGTCAGTTAATCTACTCAAGAGGCTCATTAAACATTAATCCTATCTCAGTAAAACGAAAGAGACTCAATTGAGAACAAGATCAAATAAAACAAGTTCTGAGTCCATGCTCTTGGCATCAATTACTGCTCAGAATTAAGACTTTTAAATCTTCCCTCGGGAAAAGACGTAGAACATAAAACTGACATTGCAGCAACCTTTATTAGTGAATGATACACAGGCAAAAGAGTTGCTATGTTTACTGTTTCTAAAAAAGTTTCTTTAAGGACCTTATTGAGCAATATAAACAATCAAAAAGCATTCTCTCTATTTGCCATTTCCTCTGTGACTTAAAATTGATTCAGTGATTTTATAAGCAAACTATTTGCAATGAAATTATCTAGCACTTTCTCCTGACCCTAGGAGGTAGGTTGTTAGCAGGATCACCTTTGTGCTCAGGATGAGAAAACCAGCCTCTAACACTGTTCTTATTATAGATTAGATTAGATTCCCTACAGTGTGGAAACAGGCCCAACGAGTCCACATTGACCCTCCGAAGAGCAACCCACCCAGACCCATTCCCTTATATTTATCCCTTCACTTAACACTATGGGCAATTTAACATGGCCGATTCACCTAACCTGCGCATCTTTGGACTGTGGGAGGAAACTGGAGGACCCGGAGGAAACCCACGCAGACACAGGGGGTTCGGGCAAACTCCACACAGACAGTTGCCTGAGGCAGGAATTGAACCCGGGTCTCTGGCACTGTGAGGCAGCAGTGCTAACCACTGTGCCACCGTGCCTGAATCTCAGTTTTCGCCATGTCACCCACTGACCCATGCCATCTACATGTCCCTTTCTATTCTCCTGTCCCACTTCATGTCATTTCACAACACTTTCATGACTGCACATTCTCCCTATGCCCAGCATCATGCAACCTTCATGCCTGCATGTAGCCTCCCGACCTACTCACCCAGTATTAACTATGGGCAAACTTCAGCATGTATTTGGAATGGACATTAAAAACGAATGATCTGCTAACTATTAAGTAGAGGTGGGTTGTTAGCAGGCTCACTTTTGTGCTCAGGACTAGAAAAACCAGTCCCTAACACTGTTCTGAAACTTCCTGAATCTTAGTTTTCACCATGTCACCCACTGATCCAGCAATAACGAATGAATAGCAGAATATTTCCAAGCTAGTTGGTAGGTGATTTGGAAAGGAATTTGCTCATGGTGTGGTGGGAGCAGTAAGATAAACAATCACTCGCCATGCTCTGATTCTGCTTGGATGGGTAAAAGCAGTGCCAGATCTGCACAATGGCAAAGCCATTATCAGAGGCAGGATGGCTCAGTGGTTAGCACTGCTGCCTCACAGCACCAGGGGCGTAGGTTCGATTCCAGCCTTGGGCGACTGTCTGTGTGGAATTTGCACGTTCTCCCCCTGTCTGCATGGGTTTACTCCGGTTTCCTCCCACAGTCCAAAGATGTGCAGGTTAGGTGGATTAGCCATGGGAAATACAGGGTCAGGTGGGGGGCATCTGGGTGGGATGCTGTTTGGAAGGTCAGTGTGGACTTGATGGGCCGAATGGCCTGCTTCTATGCTGTGCGGTTTCTATGAACTGTGTTAAGAGGATAGTGTGTCACAGTTATAGGTTTACTCTCAGGATCCCTGTTTAAGTATGTCTTCTCTGGTATCAGGCTATATTACTGTCAAAGAATATAAAACACTTGAGACTTCATACCAGACAGGTACTACACAATTATTGGTGTCCCTCCACCTCCAAAATTAATAAAGGCAGAAAATATGAAATCCCACAATGACCATTTAAAATTTATAGTGGAGAAAACACAAGTTTACACCTGCCTCCCTTTTTAATAGTTTAATTTGTCGCATCGATCTGCCCATAGATTCTTCCCATTTATAAAGCCCTGCAGTAACCATCTCCACAATGAATTTTATAGAACATTTGAAATAAAATACGAAATGACGAGGCTCAAGGTTATTGCAAAATGTTCAAAGTGGTGGCAGCACCATTTTGTTCAGCCTCAATTTATGTCAACAAGAGACAGTGAGGAATGTTATGGATCCTAAAGGCTAAATGAACATCTGGTTTACATCCTCTCCTCTGATAATAATAACAATAACTAATAAACCAGCCCTCATGGAGCCAGCAGTGGCTCCTGCCTACTCCTGTGTCTGGGAATACTGTGTTTTACTCTTGGAATCCACCTGGTTCCAGGTCTGAGAGGGTTCAGCTGCATTAGCCAGCTTGTGTCCATTGATTTTGTTAATTCTATGCTGTTGCCCTTCTTACCTCTTTGTAAACATTGCAGACCATTAGAAATGACTACTGCTGAAAGCTAATGTCCCCATTAATCTATTTGCCTTCTCTTGTTACTTGAGGTGATTGCTGGCCAAGAGAGTGACTGAGAAACTGATATATGTGTGTGTATATATATATATATATATTGAAAAGGAGAAAGCAATTGCCCAGTCTACCGTGCAGACACGTTGCCATAACAACTTCATTGAAATGATCTGCAGAAGGCCGGATCATCTGCAAACATGCCTGTTGATGTGGATAATACAAAGGGTCAAGTCGATATATTGTTTTCTCCCTATGCAGAGAGAGAATCTCATTCTCATACAGCTGGAACCTTGCTCTAACTCTCCTTCCTAACAATAATTGGCAGGATAATAAATCCTGACCAGACCTCATACAGCAACACTTCAATTATAAATGAGTAGCGCATCTTTATTTACCAAGGACCCAAACCTTTTAAAATTTGTTTAACCATATCACACAATCAAACCAATATTACATCATACATAAAGCTCTTCTTAACTTACTCATCAATAAGCTCTCAAACTTTCTTTTGACAAACACTATGTCTGGGTAGCATGAAAGTGGAAAGCTGTTTAGTCCTGTTGGAAGAAATGCCACTGAGAAGGTTGGTAGATGGGGGAAGGGCTTGCGAAAGCCACGGTTGGCAGCATGATGATTCCATTCAAATACCTGGGTTGGGCCCTTGCAAGTGTTATCAGGTCAGTGGTGTGACTGCCCTCCCCGGTGCTAACCCAGTATTCACTCTTTAGGTTATTGGCATGGTACAGTGCCTTGTGTTTTGTTCAACCTGCTTATTGATTCAGCACAATGCGACAAAATGCACCTTTTAAAAAGTGCTAATGGGAGATTTTGTAAAAGATCAAGATGAGTAATGGGAACACTTTGGCACCACTACTTTTTTTCATTCATAGAACATTGATAGTTGGGCCAGGCATTTATTACCCATCTCTAGTTCCCCTTGAGAAGGTGGTAGTGAGCTTCCTTCCTGAACCGCTGCAGAATGTGGTGTAGAAACACCCACAATGCCATTAGGGATGGAATTCCAAGATTTTGACCTCGAGGCACTGAAGGTGACAAATTTCCAAGGACAGTGAGTGACTTGGAGAGGAACTTGTAGAGTTCTTATGTATTTGCTGCCCTTGTCCTTCCAGATGGTAGTTGTTCTGGGCTGGAAGGCACTGTCTTAGGAGCCTTGGTGAATTGCTGCAGTGCACCTTCTAAATTATACACACTATTGCTACTGAGTACTGGATGTGGAGAGAGTGAATGTCTGTTGATATGAGTGAAAGTGAGGACTGCAGATGGTGGAGATCAGAGTCAAGATTAGAGTGGTGCTGGAAAAGCACAGCAGGTCAGGCAGCACCCTAGAAGCAGGAAAATCGACGTTTTGGACAGGAGCCCTTCATCAGGAATCATGTTGATATGGGGGTCTATTGTTACAACATGGAAGTGAACTCCTCTGTTACTTAAACCCAAATATCCAGAAAAGCTCATCTCACCTCATAATCTTTTATAATATGAGTGACAGAGAACTCCCAAATTCCGCTATTTAAATAAAATAATATCAATTTTTTTTAACTCTAAAAGTAAACATTAAACAACTATTCACAACTCTAAGACCCTTTTCTCTGAACTGCTTACTATTTGCCTCCAACTCCATCACAATATGCGATTCCAATGCGATACTTACATCAACTTAAAATTACATCAACTTAACTTCAAAGCCATACACTATCATCTTCTGTCTTCCCTCTTTCAGATGAGGATCTCCCTGGGTCATCTTCTTTCTTTTTACTGCAAGTATGTTTCATATGAAAAGGTACCATTGATAGAGAGCATTTCCTAATTTCTGAGAGAGCAAGATATTCACTCTCCATGTGTTTCTGTCTTAATGGCATCTCTTCAATTTTTAAAATGTTTGCATTTTTATACCCTCAACATTGGATAGCCCCATTGGTACAATAAATTCCAATTCAATTGGGTTTAAGTATCTTGGGGCATAATTTAAACTGGTTGATTGAATTGCTGTCAAAACAGCAACCAAAACTCATATATCCATTTCACAGCCAAATATTACACATTTTTGATTTTCCAGTATATTTTGGGACTGCCATCTAGTCATATACAGTGGTGCTTGTAATCTCTCAGTTCTGAACAGCATTCATTCTCTCTTGGAAGTACAGTACATGCCTTCAACTTCATAACACTGTAAAATGGGTTGCTTTGTGTTGGTTGTTGTTAAGCCTTTTGAGTGTTGTTGAAGCTGCATCATCAAAGCAAAGGGGGAGTAACCCATCAAACTGCTGACTTGTCCCATGAAATAGCGGACAGGCTTTGGGGAGTCAGGAGGTAAGTTACTCATTACAGGATTCCTAGCCTCTGACCTGCTCATGTAGCTATTGTGTTTGTATGGCTAGTTCAGTGTTTGGTCAATAATAATCCCCAAGATGTTGATAATGGAGGATTCAGTGATGGTAACAGTATTGAAGCCAAAGCGCAATGGTTATAAAATCTCTTGCTGGAGATGGTCATTGTTTAGTACTCATGTGGCATGAACATCACATGCCAGTTGTCAGCCCCAGCCCTGAACTTGCTGCATTTGGACACGGACTGCGTCAGTATCTGAGGAATCGCAAATGGTGCTGAACATAATATAATTATCAGCGAACATCCCAGTTCTGACCTTAAGATAGGGGAAGGTCATTGAAGAAGCAGCTGAAGATGGTTGAACCTTGGATAAATCCTGAGGAACTCCTGCAGTGGTGATAGCTTACCACATCATGACTTACTCTTTCAGGGGTCGTACTGTCAGAATGGAAGGACCATACTATGATCATGTAGCTCAGAGTCAAACTTTGCTTGGATTATTTGTACTGAGGCGTGATGTAGTCTTAATTAAGAGGCAGCTTTATCCATCTATCCATGTCTCTACAGCAGCTGGTCTTATTTTAGGATGATCAGATCAAGGATGTTTCTTTCAAGCTGCTGAGTGGTTTTAGCAGATTCTGTGAAATCGTTAGGATTATATTTTCTTCTGCATTTGATGGCAACTGGCTAAAAAGAAATTAAGACAAATGATGACTTGATACGTACATGAAATGATTTGAAACCTTTTGGGTTGAGCCACGGCTATTCAAACATTGCTTAGGTGAATTTAAATGTTTACACAAATTTATATCAATCATTATTAAAGAACAATGCAGAACTGAAGTCCATCTGTGACTACCCAGGGTAAGTCA
Source organism: Chiloscyllium punctatum (assembly GCF_047496795.1). NCBI lineage: Eukaryota > Metazoa > Chordata > Chondrichthyes > Orectolobiformes > Hemiscylliidae > Chiloscyllium > Chiloscyllium punctatum. The sequence goes on from NC_092743.1 coordinate 18,907,160, forward strand.
TCGGTGTCCTGCATACTTATTTTCCATTGTCCTGTATGTGACATCCGTAATTGGAGAACAGGACTGACATATAATGGATAGATGTGGATGCTACAAAGCAACCCATGACTCCTGGGCTAATAATCCTGAGACTGAGCTCAAATCCTATTTTCAGAATTTGAATTTCATTTAAAAAATGTCGTCTGACAAAATCTGGAAGTTAGAATTAAAAATGATCACCAAGACACAGAGGGTCATAAACACCCAGTTTGACCTCCATTGCTCTTCGGGGAGGGAGGGCTGTGAACTCCAGAACACTGTGGGCAGTGAACCCCAGACCAGCACTTGGGGAAGCAGCCCCATAGTATTGTGCCGGCTGTGAGTCCCAGGTGGAGACCGGTGCAGGGGAGGCAGTCTTGGAACTTACCTTGGGGCAGTTGAGAGCCGGTATGGAGCAGTTTGGGATTGGAGCAGAGTGCGGAGAAGACCGTTGGACTGGGGTCTGGCTGTGGACAGTCACACCACATGCAAAGGCCCTGCACTGAGCTGCTCCACTGTAATGTCTGTTTGAAATGTCATACTTTACTGCAATTATCAACCCTTTAATGATGTCCTATTTTAAACTTATTTTTTCAACTCTGTAAAGTAAGGAAACTACTTATTATTCCTCTGTTGTATCCAAGATTTGTACCTAGGTACTTGTACCTAAGATGGCACCCTAAAAGGTAGCCATTGTAAAAGCTTTGCACTGTACTCCTACAATGGAGTATACATGACAATAAAGGGTTTTCTGTTCTATTCTGTTCTATTGTTGTTTCCTGACCTAACCTACCTATACTGCCAGTACCACGGCAATATGATTGGCTTTTAATTGCTCTGTGAAATGCAAGCCATGTAATTATATGGTTGAGTTTTAAATAATAAGCTTTTCAGTGATGTTTTTGCCTAGAGAATTTATTTATAAAATGGGGCCAGACACCAATTGAAAATGTGAATTGGGAGTAAGATACAAAACTGGTTATTGACTTGCTATGATAAGATTTGCACTGCAGCCAAAGATCAACATTCACTTTTAATGGTACACCTTTTAATTCATAATTGCAACTTCTATCAATTCGACTGAACAATTCATTATGCTGTCCAGGTACATGCCTATATATTACAGATGTGTGAAAAATAACTTTCATTGAAACAATCCCGATAAGCTGTTTTAGTGTCATTTAGTCACATTGCCAAACTAAATAATGCCCATGCAGAGTACAATATATCTCTGCCATGGTTATGAGAATTTACACTGTTCGTGGGAATTACAGTAAATATGTTTTCCATAATTGGATTCTGTGCTTAAAGTAATGATTCTACACATTTAATGGGAACATAGAGTTGAAGCAAACATAATTGTATGAATAAATTTTAGTCTTTTAACACTTTCACCTGGTTAGGTGCTAAGTAAATGTTGGATAAAAACTGCAAGAACTGTGGATGCTGTAAACCAGAAACAAAAACAGAAATTGCTGGGAAAACTCAGCAGGTCTGGCAGCATCTGTGTAGAGAAATCAGAGTTAATGTTTCAGGTCCAGTAAGCCTTCCTCAGAACTTTGTCAGTAGTTGTTGGAAATGTTTCGAGGGTGGCAATTTCTTTCTTCCTTTCCTGAGTACAGTTTCGATTCAGTGGGTGCCAATCACATTTCTGAACCTGAGGGTTGTGGGCTTAAGTCCTTGACTGGAACTTAAAATCTAGGTTGGCACTGCAGTGTGGTGCTGAGGAAGTGGTACGTTATTAGAGGAGTGTTAAACCATAGATTATTCTCAAAACGGTGTACTTCATAGGTAGTACACTTTTGATTATTATAGACTCAATGGCTGAAGGGCCTCTTTGTTTCGTATAATTCTGTGTTTCTATTAATTCTGAGCATCACACTTTAGGAAGCGGTGAAGAGTTTAACCAGAATGTAAAAAAGATTTACAAGTATGGTTTGAGGGGTGAGGCACTTTGTTTATGTTGATAGAATGGAGAATCTGACACAAAGATAGGTGGAGGGACAGGTAGCGTTGAGGAAGGGGGGTAGGCTGCAAAAGGATTTGGACAGGCAAGGAGTGTGGAAAAAGAAAAGGCAGATAGAATACAATGTGGGAAAGTGTAAAGTTATGCACTCTGGTTGGAAGAATAGGGGCATGGACTATTTTCTAAATGGGGAAAAGCTTCAGAAATCTGAAGCACAAAGGGACTTAGGAGATTTAGTTTTCTAAGTCTCCTAAGGTTAACATACATAACATAATTCTCTTAAGGTTAACATACAGGTTCAGTTGGCGGTTAGGAAGACAAATGCAATGTTAGCATCATCTCAAGCAGGAGAAAGTGAGGACTGCAGATCAGAGCTGAAAAATGTGTTGCTGGAAAAGTGAAGCAGGTCAGGCAGCATCCAAGGAGCAGGAGAATCGACATTTCGGGCATAAACCCTTCTTCAGGAAATTCATTTCAAGTCGGCGAGAATGCAAGAACAGAGACGCACTGCTGAAGCTGTATAGTGCCCTGGATAGACCGCATTTGAAATATTGTGAGCAGTTTGGGCGCCGTATCGAAGGCAGGATGTGCCAGCCTTGGAGAGGGTCCGAGGAGGTTTGAAAGAATGATCCCAGTGATGAAGGGCTTGTCATATGGGGACTGTTTGAGGACTCTGGGTCTGGGACTCTGATGGAGTTCAGATGGATGAGGGTGGGATCTCAGTGAAACTTATAGAATACTGAGATGCTTGGATGGAGTGGATGTGGAAAAGATGTTTCCACTAGTAGGAAAGACTATGACCCAAGAGTACCCCAGAGTGAAGGGGTGATCCTTTAGAACTGAGATAAGGAGGAATTTTGTCAGCCAGAGGGTGGTGAATTTGTGGAATCTATTGTTGCAGAAGGCTGTGAAGGCCAAGTCATTGAGTGTAGTTAAGGCAGAGATAGACAGGTTCTTGATTGGTAAAAGGATCAAAGGTTACAGAGAGAAGGCAAGATTGAGAAACCTATCAGCCATGATCGAATGGCTGAGCAGACTCAGTGGGCCAATGGCCAAATTCTGTTTCTCTTTTACGGCCTTACTGTCTTTCCCTAGAGAAGAAAAGGCTGAGAGGAGATTTGATAGAGGGGATCAAAAGCACACACAACTAAGTGATGGTGTAGGGGTAATGATTAGATTCCCTACAGTCTGGAAACAGGCCCTTCAGCCCAACAAATCCACACCAACCCTCCGAAGACTAACCCACCCAGACCCACTTCCCCCTGACTAATGCATCTAACACCATGGGCAATTTAGCATGGTCAGTTTACCTACCCTGCATGTCTTTGGACTGTGGGAGGAAACCGGAGCACCCAGAGGAAACCCACACAGACACTGGGAGAGTGTGCAAACTCCACACAGACAGTTGCCTGAGGCTGGAATTGAACCTGGACCCTGGTACTGTGAGGCAGCAGTGCTAACCACTGAGCCACTGTGCTACCCAGGGTAATGTCCCTGGATTGGTAATGTAGAGATTGTGGCTAACGCTGTAGAAACATGGATCCAAACCTTTACCATGGCAGCTACAGTTAATAAATCTGAAATAGAAGACCACTGTCAAGAAGGGTGACAATGTCAGCCACCATTTATTGTCATTAAAAACCCATTCAGTTCACTAAGGCCCTCGACCAGTGAAGTTGATTGTGAACTGCCTACTGGAGTAGCTGGAGATGGACCATGAATGATGACCATAAGAGGATACAGTGGATAGAGAAAATTATTCTTATTGGCACAAGAGTTGTGCTCCAGAGAACATGAACTTAAATGATGTAAAAGAACCCACGATGACATGAGGGAGAATTGTATTAATGCATGTGTGGTTCGGGTTAGAGATGCCCTGCTTGAAACTATGGCGGAGGCAGATATAACCTTGGCTTTTGAAAGGCAATTGGATGAGAGCCTGTAGAGAGAAAAAAACCAGGCAGGGCTACAGGAAAAGGGACTGTGATGTGCTGTCTTACTCTTCCAGAGTGCCAACATCAACAAGATGAGCTGAATTGCCTCGTTTTGTGCTGTTACACTTCTGCGGTTCTGTGAGTGTGTAGGAGCAGGGGATTACCTGCCAACCAGCCTGGTTCTTTACTGCTATATTCCCTCATTCCATGAATCAGGATGACAGGGAGTATTGTTTATATGTACACACACCTAATCGGAGAGAAATAGATACAATATGTTTCCAAATACTGTATACTAAATTAAATCAGCCATATTACTGAAATGTGCATTGGAGTTATACATCAAGGGATGTGGACATTGCTACTCAGGCCAACATTTATTGCTCAACACTAATTGTCTTTAAATTGAGTGGCCTGCTGGGGCCATAGTTTTAATTTATTCATTCACAGGATGTGGATGTGGCTGGCCAAGCCAACATTTATTGTTTATATCTAATTGCCCAGAGAACAATTCAGAGTTAACCACATTACTGTGGGTCACATGTAGGCCAGACCAGGTAAGGAAGGCAGATTTCCTTCCCTAAAGGACATTAGTGACCTAGATAGGTTTTAATCACCAAGGCTGGCTTTCACTTCCAGATCTGTATTAACTGACTTAAACTCTCACAGCTACAGCTGTGGTGGGGTTTGAACTCAGGCCCACAGTGTATTAACCTGGGCTCTGGATTACTAGCCTAAGTGACATTACCACAATGTCACCAGCATCTGGCAGACTGGAAATGTCACACTAATTTATTATGACCTGGCCTCTGTGATTGGATTGAACTGCAGGTATTAGAGCAGGGTGGAAGTTTTCCTGTGTATTGACTTGACCCGAGGTGTTAATTCTGGACAGCAAAAATGTTCACTTCTCCAACACTGATGCATATCAAAGTTCTCAATAGATAATAAAGGAGGGTTAATTGACACCCTTGACACTATCTGATACTGCAAGATACTGAACAATTATGCTAGTTTGACTGAATCACCTAATTTAAGTTATTTAAAGCCTGAGCTACTAGTAACAGCCTGAAGTCTATCTATCAAGCAATAACACTGGTCCAAACTGTTATTTTTATTTCTAATTAAAGTGTGTGAATTAAACTTGTGTCTAGATTCATGTTCATGTTCACCAAATGTTCTCATGATCCATTTATTGCCATGTAGACTTCTCTTGAGGATTTACAAAAATAAATTTGAAGCCAAGGTGACTCTATATACTGTGCTGACCCCCTTTAGAGTCTCAAAGGAGCCTGAGTTCTTGTTTCAACGGCGTTCAGCTGCTGTCAATTTTGAAATACATTTATGCACAACAAGCCGAATGGTTTAAGTGTAGGGAGCATTTAACAAGATTGCTCCTCTTCTTAATGATCAATTCTCAGCAAAACAAGATTACGTCAATTGTAAGCTTAAAGATTGTCTTGGCTAACATTTAAAGTAAATTGTGATGATTTGATGTATGGTTGCACATATCCCTCTCTTTCTCTTCTTCCTTAGTAATATGTTGTCAACAGATTCCTCCTGAAATGATTTTCTTGACCTTGGAAATTGTCCATTTGTTGTTCTTTACAGAATTGTTAATGGTACATAGGGAGACCATTAGGACTGCAGAACTGAGATTTGATCCATTGGCAATGGAATCACTTAGCTCTGTCTATCACTTACTGCTTGTGCTATTGGGATGCAAGTAGTCTTGTGTAGTAGCCCCACCAGGTTGACACCTCCTTTTCAGGTATGCCTGGTACTGCTACTGGCATGTCTTCTGCACTCTCCATTGAACGACGATTGATCCCGGCTTGATTGTAAAGGCAGAATGGGGGATATGCTGGGCCATGAGGTTGCAGATTGTGCTGGAGTACAATTCTGCTGCTGCCTCATGGATGCTCAGTCTTGAGTTGCCTGATCAGTTCAAAGATTGTCCTGTTTAACACGGTGATAATGCCACACAACATGATGGAGGGTATTCTCAATGTGAAGGCAGGACTTCGTCTCCACAAGGGCTCTGAGATGGTTGCTCCTGGGGCCATACTGACATGGACAAATCCATCTGTGGCTGGCAGCTTGGTAAGGATGAGGTCAGGTACATATTTCACTCTTGTTGGTTCCCTCACCACCATCACAGACCCAGTCTAGCTACTATGTCCTTTAAGATCCGACCAGCTCGATCAGTAATGCTGCTTTTGGTGGTGGACATGGAAACCCCTACCCATAGTACATTCTGTGTCCTTGTCACCCTCAGTACTTCCTCCAAGTTTTATTCAACATGAAGTACTGATTTATCAGCTGAGGGAGGACAGTATGTTGTAATAAGCAGGAGGTTTCCTTGCCCATGTTTAACCTGAAGCCATGAGACTTCTTGGAGTCCAGTGTCAATGTTGAGAGTTTCCAGGGCAATTCCATCCTGACTCTATATCGTCTGTGGCTCAACCTCTGCTAGGTCTGTCCTTCCAGTGGGACAGTATAAACTAGGGATGGTGATGGCAGTGTCTGGAACATTCTCTGTTCGGTATGATTCTGGGAGTTTGACTGTGTTGGGCTGATGCTTGCCTAGTTTGTGAGACAGAGTCAAACAGTGTGTTGTTGGAAAAGCACAACTGGTCAGGCAGCATCCAAGGAGCAGGAGACTCAACACTTTGAGCATAAGCCTTCATCAAGAATGATGCTTGTGGCCCAAGGGGGCTGAGAGATAATTGACTATGAAACAGCTTTTCCAAGCTTGGCATGAGCCTCCAGATGTTAGTAAGGAGGACTTTGCTGGGGTGACAGGGCTGTTGTTGTTCGCCATTGTCATTTCTGGGGCCTTAAGTTGGTAACAGGTGGTCCATTCAGTTTTGCTTTTTAAATGTAATTATTAATTCTGGAATATGAAGCTAATTGCAACAGTGGTGACTTGGCAACAATGATCAACTCTTGTAAAAGCTTATCTGGTTCATAACTATCCTTCAGGGAAGGAAATCTGCTATCCTGAGCTGGTCTGGCCTACATGCAACTCCAGAACTAGTGCAATGTGGTTGACTTTGAATTGGCCTCCAACATGACCTCGCAAGCCACTCAGTTCAAGGGCAATGAGGGTTGGGCAACAAATGCTGGCCTTTGTCAGTAATGCCCAAATCTTGAGATATAAATAACCATTTGTCCACTCATTTACATGAACTTGATATTAATTGGGCAAATGGGCATATAAAATGGGCAAAACGTAGACACAGAACAACATACTCCAATTGAGACGCAGAGGGCAAGCTCAGTACATGAAGCTTGAAAGATTTACCCTCTAGTTGCTTTTCATCAATAAATGTTGACAAACAAGCAGTGGATCTTGAAAATCCCTTGGTATTAGTAATTATCTTTGCATGATCTTTTGATACCACACATGGAATAATGCTTTGTGACAATTGGAACAATGCAAATTTAGTCCAAAGTTTAATAAACATTAGAGAACACTCTGGCAGATGAAGCAGCCTTTTTTTTAAACTGATGTTAGTTGAGGGTTATGTATTGGCTGAGACTCTAGAGACAACTCACATGTGAGTGTTCCTTTAAGACAGAATCATTGGCCATCCATCTCAGAGTGCAGGAAGGAGCTCACCCTCAAGGTATTGAGCTGGCCTCGCCTCCAGCTCAGAAGCTCCTCAGTGCAGCATGGAAGTGTCAACATCAGTAAGGCTCAAATCACTGGTTTGGAATGTGACTCCATAACACTCTGACTCAGTCCTCCTCACCAACACACAGCTGACTAAAGTGGTAAAACTGACCAAGAGGCTGTTCCTCTTCCAACTCCTCACTTCACAACAGCCAGCCACAGCAAATTAAAGTGCTCCATGCAGGGAATATGTACTGGAGCATTTGGCTCCACAGGCCAGAGGTTTGCTGAAGGAGTTCTAAATAACCACTGACAAATTTACAAGTGAAGCAATGCACAATATCACTCAGGTAGCTGATGAAGGAGCAGCGCTCCAAAGGCTAGTGCTTCCAAAAAAACCTGTTGGACTATAACCTGGTATTGTATGATTTTTAACTTTATCCACCTGAGTCCAACACCGGCTCCTCCATATCTTGATTAGTCAGAATCAACCTTAATTTTAAACTTGGCAGTTACCTGTCAATCATGAGCTAAATGGTAAATTCTCCATGGCAACATGTCTATGAATCAGATTCTACTTGCCAACCAATCAGCACACTCCTCTCAGACACCATCAACATTGTTTTCTCTTTACCTTCTGAACTGTCCTGATGAGTGCAAAATGAAAAGTTTTGATAAAATATGTCCCTTTTCAACAATGCAGATGGTGTTTTGTAGTGTGTTTGGAGTCTGAGTATATTTAGTGCTGTTGGAAATATATTTAAGAACCTTTTCTTTGCAGCTTGATCTATCAACACATGGTCTTCACCTTCACATGGTTAGACCTTCTGTTCCCTCAAATGGCTCTGACATTGTAACTGTGGTATCATCGTGCTGTATGTTTCTGATGTTAAACCTATTATTCTACATATAGGACCTTGAAATCTGAAGGTATGGTTCTCAGTGGTAGTGAAACTGAAATCTGGGATAAGCTCACGAGACCAGAACTGTGGATATCTCAGCGAGTTGAAAAGTTGGGTGAATATTACTGAAATAGGGAGGATCAAAGCTCTGGAAAAGGTCGGAAATATGTGATTTGGCAGTTTTAAAATTTCCTCTTTACCATGTTATGTCTGACAAAGTTAGGGTCCACCTGAGAACATTTAGTGTCTAGAAGTCTGGTCATTTCTCTATTATGCTTTCCTTCCTCGGGATGTCTTTGCTATGTTTCTGGTCATCATTTTATTGCCTTGTAATGTTAGGAATTACAGGCCCACAAGGAGCTGCAATGTCCATTTTAATTATAGAGTCATCGAGGTGTCTAGTGTGGAAACAGACCCTTCGGTCCAACTCGTCCAAGCCGACCAGATATCCTAAATTAATTTTGTTCCATTTGCCAGCATATGGCCCATATCCCTGTAAGCCCTTTCTAGTCATGTATCCATCCAGATGCCTTTTAAATGTTGTAATTGTACCACCCTCCATCACTTCCTCTGGCAGCTCATTCTGTAGGTGCACCACCCTCTGCGTGAAAAAGTTGCCACTTAGGTCTCCTTTAAATCTTTCCCCTCTCACCCTAAATGTGTGCCCTCCTGTTGTGGGTGACCCCACCCCAGGGAAAGCTAGATATTTCTTCAAAGATAGGAATAAAGTTTGCATTTTGAGGTCTTGCAGCTTTTGGCCCTTTTTGCAGCAAGGAATGTACATTGATGTATTGGTTCAGTACTCCATTAGAGTTTATAAAGAGACAGTCCCTGCAGCCATTCAAGCAGATACAGACAGTGTAGACTGTAACAAAGGCGTAATGCTCTTTGTCCTTCTGTTTCTCTGGGACATCCTTCAGTGACTGGGTCGTTATTGTGTTCAGAGTTGGCATCTCCAAGGGCAAGTGGAACCTGGACTTGATCAATGCTGAGTATTTACAAAGTGATTGTGTTCTCCAGTACATTCCTGACTGAAACAGCCATGAATACATCCATGCCAACAGCCCATAAATATTCAGTAGGATTTCAATTGGCACAACACGCTGTCCTGGCAATTAATACAAACTGTAACGTTTTATAATTATGATAAAAGTGCTCATTGAGATAAGGGGCCATGAGTTGACAGGACTGACAAGTACGTCTCTGTTTAATTATGATGGAAGTTAGCTTGATTAGCAGGAGAAAAAGAACGAGTGGCCTTGATTTCCAGTCAAAGTCTGAAGTGAACAATGGCTTACACACTGCTGACTGTAGGCAACTAATTCAGCAACTTGACGATGAAAGGATGTCACAGGGGAGTGGGAATGTTAGAACTTATCTGACCTGAGCAGAAGAGAATGGAACTTTTTGTTTTCATCCTGTCAGAGCCGTCATGTCCTTGAACGGGTTAGCAGGGTCCAAGATGCCAGCACTAATTGACCGAGAATTGATTGGAGGTTCGAGTGGAATTGTTGGATGAATGATTAAAACTGGGACCTCCTTGGGGGTGGGGGGGGGGGGGGGGGGGGGGGGGGGGGGGGGATGGGGAGTTGATAAAACGTGTTCAGAATTTGTTGATAGGGAGCTCTAGCATCCCAAATCATGTGCTGATTCCTGACTTTCACTGAACAAAGTGAACAATGATAGTTTGTTTCTCCTTCGCTCAATGAGAATGTTAATCAAAATGCATTCCGTGACTTTGAGGAATGCTCTTGTCTCAGCAAGTTTTGATTTCCAAAGGTGAAAATTTGTAAACTCAAATGTCCAACCACCCATCATGCTTGATGTTCCAGCTCCAAGTCATTCTTTTAGATGAAAGCTTTTAATGTAAGTGATTCAAATTGCACTCATGCAACCCAAGAGGAGTCTGGCAATCTGCCACAGGAACAAAGCCCAATGATGCTACATCAGCAATCATCCTCCACTCCAGAAGCAGAATATCTGGTGAGTTTTCTTAGAATCCAAATACCTAAATGACCAACTGAATGTATCAAGGTACTTCATGGGCAATTAACCGGTGCCATCCGGAGAGAGAGGGGAATGATACAATCTCTGTATATTGACAGATTGTTCCACTTTTGGAACCTATCCCGTTTCCAGCTGTCATGGGAAGAATCAGTAAATAGGATGGACATGAGGAAAATCCACCCAATATTTTGGTCCCGTCTCACATTTATCATTGCATGTGGCAAATGAGCAGAATTGCACAAAATGTTTAGCATAATAACAAGCCATTTTGCTCAACTGGTTGACACCAGTGCTTGTATTGCACTGCAGTCTCCTGTCATCTCACTTCAGCTAACCTTATCAACATGTCCTTCTGTTGCTTTCTCCTTCATGCACTCATCTGGTCTTACCTTAAAAGCATCTATGCCCATTATCTTAACTCCTCTGGCAGTGAAGATGACACGATTGGTCATCTTCATTCTCGTTCAGCCACTGGCAGTGGTAATGGACAACACACTTTGCAGCAGTAATCCAGACAGGTTTGCTGAGATACAAAGACACAGCAGTCTAGATTTGCTGATTGGATGTGGGCCCAATTTGTTACTAGGCACTGCATGAATCACCAAAATAAAACAAAGAACTGTGGATGCTGGAGATCTGAAACAAACAAAAAACACAATTTGTTGGAGAAACTCAGAGCAGTTTTGGCAGCTGTTGTGTTGAGAAAACAGAGTTGATACTTCAATTCCAGTCACCCTTCCTCAGAATTAGAAGCAACTAGGAAAAGGTGGTTTTGAAGCTGGTTTCAGGGGACGTGGGTGGGGAAGAAGTGAGCAAATGGGTGGAGACAGGGCTCAGAGACAAACAGAAAAATAGATAGGCAGACAAAGGGTTTGTTACTACGAGGCCAGGGAAGAATAGAAGCTAGACAGATGACAATGGGGAGGATGAGTAGTTGAAAATGAGTTGGCTGTACTGAAAGTAACACAGTTCATGGCAGAACCTTGGCAACAGGTGTGCCTAATAGATAAGGAAAGAGGTGATCATGCTTCATTACAGATAGTTCTTCTATAATACAATGTTTGCATTAATGTGCAACCCTGCATTATAGAAAAATCACACTTTAGAAACAGAGCTTAAAGAGTTGGCAATATAATCGTGTTATAGCCAACACACGTATTAAAAGTTTGTGCTTTAGAATCAGTGTCCCCAGTTCATCAATCGCGTTACAACAAATTTGTGTTAATGAGGGATTCTGAGTAATCCAAGATAGGGGAACGGGAAAAATTTCTGTCTGTAACAGCTGCTCCTCTATTGAGGTATTTTAGGTGTTGGAGGCGATTTCCTCCAATTGTAGGAGCAGCAATTACTGTTTAATATGCTGTTGCGTTGTTTTGGAACTTTGGGAAAAAAAAGTCAAAACAACAGCAGTATTAAAAGGGAGAAGAACAATCAAAGGAAGCACATGGTGAGGTCAGTGCAGGAGATAGAGAAAGAAACTGACACCATAGTGTACCCGCACAGTTACTGCCTTTGCTGTTTGAATTCATGTATCGCTGGACATTGGAGTGCGCTCTGGGAAAATTAACAAACAGTGAAATTCACAACTGATCTTAGAGGAACTGTTTGGGTGAAGTTCACAGCACAGACGCAGATAAGTGTATTGTTTTTAAGTGTGACCTACAGAACATCTGCAGTAGTGAGTAGAGTGGGTTCTTTCTTGATTATGTTTTTTGAGATATGTCTCTTGATTAAACTTAAAATGTAAGCCATAACTATTAATTGAATCTGGGACAGTGTTTTGTAAAGGAATAAGACAGTGTTATATTCTAGGTCTGTAGATTGTGAAGGAGCAAAAATGGCCTTTAGTAGAGTGATATGTCCTTCTTGTCAGATGTGGGAGTTTAAGGAGAGTTTACAGGTTACTGCAGATTATATCTGCAATAAATGCTGTTGGCTGTGAATCTTATCAGATCGAATGGATTGGTTGGAGAGACAGTTAGAAGCAATGAGGAATTTGCAGCAGCAACAGTATGTGATGGATGGCAGTTATATGAAGGGGGGAATGTCTCAGATACAATTACACAGATGGATTAACTCCAGGAAAGGTAAGAGAGGTAGGTAGCTAGTGCAGGAGCCGTCTGTGAAAAAAGTATGTTATGTTATGTACCTACTAGAGAAAGTGCAAAACTTGACCTACTCTTGGGAAATAAGACAGGGCAGGTGACTGAGGTGTCAATGGGGGAGCACTTTGAGGCCAGTGACCATAACAAACAAGTATGCTGTTTTGGAAAAATAGGGGGTGATGGATTCTCAGGGGAACGTTGCACGAACAGCCAAGTTTCTAGTATTGAGACTGGCTCTAGTGCAATGAGGGTATGTTAGGTTCCAAGCAATCGATTGTGTTAGGGGACTCTCTAGTCTGTGGTACAGATAGATGTTTCTGTGGCCAGCAGTGAAAAATCAGAATGGTGTGTTGCTTCCCTGGAGCGAGGATCAAGGATGTTTCAGAGAGGGTGCAGAATGTTCTCAAGGGGGAGAGGGTCCAGAAAGAGGTCATTACCCGCATTGGAACCAACGACATAGGAAGGGAAAAGGATGAGAGTCTGAAGGGAGATTACAAAGAGTTAGGCAGAAATTTAAAAAGGAGGTCCTCGAGAGTAGTAATATCTGAATTACTCCCGGTGCTACGAGCTAGTGAGGGCAGGAATAGGAGGATAGAGCAGATGAATGCATGGCTGAGGAGCTGGTGTATGGGAGAAGGATTCACATTTTTGGATCATTGGAATCTCTTTTGGGGTAGACATGACCCGTACAAGAAGGATGGATTGCACCTAAATTTGAAGGGGACTAATATACTGACAGGGAAATTTGCTAGAGCTGTTCGGGAGGATTTAAACTAGTAAGGTGGGGGGTGGGGAGGGGGGGGGGGGGGGGGGGAGTCCCAGGGAGATAGTGAGGAAAGAGATCAATCTGAGACTGGTACAGTTGAGAACAGAAGTGAGTCAAACAGTCAGGGCAGGCAGGGACAAGGTAGGACTAATAAATTAAACTGCATTTATTTCAATGCAAGGGGCCTAACAGGGAAGGCAGATGAACTCAGGGCATGGTTAGGAACATGGGACTGGGATATCATAGCAATTACAGAAACATGGCTCAGGGATGGGCAGGACTGGCAACTTAATGTTCCAGGGTACAAATGCTACAGGAAGGATAGAAAGGGAGGCAAGAGAGCAGGAGGAGTGGCATTTTTGATAAGGGATAGCATTACAGCTGTGCTGAGGGAGGATATTCCCGGAAATACATCCAGGGAAGTTATTTGGGTGGAACTGAGAAATAAGAGGGCTGATCACTTTATTGGGATTGTATTATAGACCCCCGAATAGAGGGAAAATGAGAAACAACTTGTAAGGAGATCTTAGCTAAATGTAAGAATAATAGGGGGGGATATGGTGGGGGATTTTAACTTTCCAAACATCAACTGGGACTGCCATAGTGTTAAGCGTTTAGATAGAGAGGAATTTGTTAAGTGTGTACAAGACAATTTTCTGATTCAGTATGTGGATGTACCCACTAGAGAAGGTGCAAAACCTGACCGACTCTTGGGAAATAAGACAGGGCAGGTGACTGAGGTGTCAGTGGGGGAGCACTTTGGGGCCAGCGACCATAATTCTATTAGATTTAAAATAGTGATGGAAAAGGGTAGAGCAGATCTAAAAGTTGAAGTTCTAAATTGGAGAAAGGCCAATTTTGATGGTATTAGGCAAGAACTTTCAAAAGCTGATTGGAGGCAGATGTTCGCAGGTAAAGGGACGGCTGGAAAATTGGAAGCCTTCAGAAATGAGATAACAAGAATCCAGAGGAAGTAAATTCCTGTTAGGGTGAAAGGGAAGGCTGGTAGGTGTAGGGAATGCTGGATAACTAAAGAAATTGAGGGATTGGTTAAGAAAAATGAGGAAGCATATGTCAGGTATAGACAGGATAGATCGAGTGAATCCTTAGAAGAGTATAAAGGCAGTAGGAGTATACTTAAGAGGGAAATCAGGAGGGCAAAAAGGGGACATGAGATAGCTTTGGCAAATAGAATTAAAGAAGTCCAAAGGGCTTTTACAAATACATTACGGACAAAAGGGTAACTAGGGAGAGAATAGGGCCCCTCAAAGATAGGCAGGGTGGCCTTTGTGTGGAGCCGCACAAAATGGGGGAGCTACAAAATGAGTATGTGTAGTTGTATTTTGCATCAGTATTTACTATAGAAAAGGATATGGAAGATATAGACTGTAGGGGACTAGATGGTGACACCTTGCAAAATGTCCATATTACAGAGGAGGAAGTGCTGGATGTCTTGAAATGGGTAAAGGTGGATAAATCCCCAGGACCTGATCAGGTGTACCCTAGAACTCTGTGGGAAGCTAGAGAAGTGATTGCTGGGCCTCTTGCTGAGATATTTGTATCATCGATAGTCACAGGTGAGGTGCCAGAAGACTGGAGGTTGGCTAACGTGGTGCCACTGTTTAAGAAGGGTGGTAAGAACAAGCCAGGGAACTATAGACCAGTGAGCCTGATGTTGGTGGTGGGCAAGATGTTGGAGAGAATTCTGAGGCACAGGATGTACATACATTTGGAAAGGCAAGGACTGATTCGGGATAGTCGATATGGCTTTATTCAGGGGAAATCATGTCTTACAGACTTGATTGAGTTGTTTTGAAGAAGTAACAAAGACGATTGATGAGGGCAGATCAGTAGATGTGATCTATATGGACTTCAGTAAGGCGGTCGACAAGATTCCCCATGGGAGACTGGTTAGCAAGGTTAGATCTCACGGAATACAGGGAGAACTAGCCATTTGGATACAGAACTGGTTCAAAGGTAGAAGACAGAGGGTGGTGGTGGAGGGTTGTTTTTCAGACTGGAGACCTGGGACCAGTGGGGTGCCAGAAGGATCTGTGCTGGGTCCTCTACTTTTCATAATTTATATAAATGATTTGGATGTGAGTGTAAGAGGTACAGTTAGTAAGTTTGCAGATGACACCAAAATTGGAGGTGTAGTTGTCAGTGAAGAAGGTTATCTCAGATTACAACAGGATCTTGATCAGATGGGCCAATGGGCTGAGAAGTGGCAGATGGAGTTTAATTCAGATAAATGCGAGGTGCTGCATTTTGGGAAAGCAAATCTTAGCAGGACTTATACATTTAATGGTAAGGCCCTAGGGAGTGTTGCTGTACAAAGAGACCTTGGGGTGCAGGTTGATAGCTCCTTGAAAGTGGAGTCGCAGGTAGATAGGATAGTGAAGAAGATGTTTGGTATGCTTTCCTTTATTGGTCAGAGTATTGAGTACAGGAGTTCGGAGATCATGTTGCGACTGTACAGGACATTGGTTAGGCCACTGTTGGAATATTGCATGCAATTCTGGTCTCCTTCCTATCAGAAAGATGTTGTGAAACTTGAAAGGGTTCAGAAAAGATTTACAAGGATGTTGCCAGGGTTGGAGGATTTGAGCTATAGAGAGAGGCTGAACAGGCTGGGGCTGTTATCCCTGGAGCGTTGGAGGCTGAGGGGTGACCTTATGGAGGTTTACAAAATAGTGAGGGATATGGATAGAATAAATAGTGAAAGTCTTTTCCCTGGGGTCGGGGAGTCCAGAACTAGAGGGCATAGGTTTAGGGTGAGAGGGGAAAGATATAAAAGACACCTAAGGGGCAACCTTTTCACACAGAGGGTGATACGTGTGTGGAATGAGCTGCCAGAGGAAGTGGTCGAGGCTGGTACAATTGCAACATTTAAGAGGCGTTTGGATGGGTATATGAACAGGAAGGTTTTGGAGAGATATGGGCCGGGTGCTGGCAGGTGGGACTAGATTGGGTTGGGATATCTGGTAGGCATGGACGGGTTGTACCGAAGAGTCTGTTTCCATGCTGTACATCTCTATGACTCTATGAAACACGTGTTATAGCAGGACGATCTGTATTGTTAAACTCTATATTGAGTCCTGAAGAAATTAAGGTGCTCAAGGTGAAAATGAGGCGCTATTCTTCCAGCTTGTGCTGAGCGTTGCTGGAGCACTGCAGCAAGGCCAAGAAAGGAATTGTTGGTGACATGGTAACAGGCCACTGGAAGCTCAGGGTTCTTTTTACAGAATGTTGGCATTCTGCAAAGCAGGTGCTCAGTCTGCACAAATGACAGCTGACTTGAGGTTCCAGTTTTAGTCTACTTTAAATGTGATAGCCGAGTACCAGACTCAGAAGACACCAAAACACTGAGAGCTCATCAATTGTTCTGTTCTTCATTGACTGTTTGTTACTGCAGGATTTTAAAATCTGACAGAAGTTTAGAAAGGGCACCAAAAATGCCTTGAAAATTACTATAATTGCTCACTTCTCCACCAGGGCAGTAGGTATTACCCTACAATCACAGGGTGGCTGATTTAAAAACTGCATTTGTGACTTGACATAGTCACTTGACCTCTCCCATAATTGCAGTCAACTTAGAGGTAGAGACAACTAACACCTACACCGGGAGTGAGGTGTCAGCAACACAGAGCTGGAATTGTCTTGATGTTGAGAACTGTAAGAGAACAAACAACAGTAGGAAATTTTAGAGAATAATTAAAGTACCCTTGCACTAGTGGGCAAGTCATTCATGCTGTGAATTTTGCAGTCCCTACTCCTGTGGAGATGAAGGATGATGATCAATGGAGTTTAAATGTCTTCTAGGCCCAGTGGCAAAACTCTGAGATTACTCACAGAGTTAGGCAGAAAGAAAGTGACAAGTCTGTTAACAGTGTTGGAAAAAGACTGCTATAGCCTATATTGCACTCAGATCTCACTGATCAGGAGCGAAAGCAAGGCTGGAGAAGTTTTGAATGTCACAAGGACCCACTTTAAACCCTTCACTGATGTCAATATGCATTTAATATCAGAGGTCAGGAAGAGAGGGGGAATATTGACCCATATGTGACTGTACTGAGGCATCTAATTTATCTCATGAGTTAGGATAATTGATAGATGGTTTCATCAGATACAAGATTGTATAAGGAATGAGAGATCCTACCATGACAGCACATCTGCTGAGAGAAATTTACTCTCAAGAAAATTATCAATATGTTCAGAAGCAATGAAGTCAATCTTCAGCCAGAGAATATTAATAGGAGAATTGACAAGTCTGTGCACCAAGCTGAATGACAATCCAGGCCTAATGTGAGCAATGGAATCAAAACAGTAATAATTCCAGAGAGGCCAACAGGATGATGGTGAGTCCACAGGATATATAAATATTTTTTTTTCTACTCATTCATGGACTGAGGGTATCACTAGCTAAGCTAGCATTTTATTGCCCATTCCTAATTGACCATAGAGTAGTTAAAATTCAGCCCCATTACTGTGGGTCTGGACTCACATGTAGGCCAGACTAAGTAAAGATGGCAGATTCCTTCCCTAAAGGACATTAGTGAACCAGATGGGTTTTTCCAACAATGAATTCACAGTCATCATGAGACCCTCACTTCCAGATTTTACTGAGTTCAAATTGCATCACTGGCCGTGGCAGGATTAGAACCCAGGTCCCCAGAGCATTACCTGTGTCTCTGGGTTAACAGTCCAGCAATAATACCACTAGGCCGTTGCCTCCCTCAGTGTGGAATGAGGAAAGGAAGGAAATGTTTTTGGTGGTAAAACTGTGCTGTAACTGCAAAAACTATAATCACTTTGCATACAAGTGATTTGCTGGGAAGAAGCAAAGTAAGCCATGGCTGCTGGAGTGATGTCAGAGGATGAGTCTGGCAAATCACTCTCAACCATTTAGCAGGTCGGGATATTCAGGTCTAAAAGTGCTAAATGGTTTGTGAATGTTAAAGTGATGATAAATGCTAGTAAAGAATCATAGAATCCTTACTGTGTGGGAACAAGTCCACACCAACCCTCTAACGAGTAACTCACCCAGACCCATTTTCCCTACCCTATATTTACCCCTGAGTAATGCACCTAACCTACACATCCCTGAACACTATGGGCAATTTAGCATGGTCAATTCACCTAGTCTGCACTTCTTTAGACTGGAGAGGAAACCGGAGCACCCAGAGAAACCCATACAGACACAGGGAGAATGTACAAACTCTGCACAGTCGCCCAAGGCTGGAATCGAACCTGGGTTCCTGGTACTGTGAGGTGGCAGGGATAACCACTGCGCCATCATGCCACCCAGTGTTATGTGCAACATAATGAGCTTCACTGTGTAAAGTGACTCAAAATGGTGACCCAAATGAAGCCTTCAGCGGTAACATTGAGACTTAATGATGGAATGATATGTCAAGTGGACAAATGAAGTTAGGACCCTAATGCAATGAGAAGAACAAAGATTGACAGTTCCTGATTGTAGGTGAAAAGTGGCAGTATGTCACAGACCACTACCTAAGCTAATGACTGCTGAATGGATCCTGGAAAATAACAAAACCAGTTCTCTAATGTCTCCCTGGTGAACAGCATCATGAAATAGACAAGATTGTGAGAACAATTCAGTAAGGAGAGCTCCTGCATGCTCAAAGTCAGCCAGAACTACAAGGTAAAGAGCTGAAAGTGAAGCGAGTGGTCAAAAAGTGACAATGCCCACAGTCTGGGTTAGCTATATGTTGGCAGTGAAGGAGCCTGCAAAGCTGAGGATTTGCATAAATCCAAAACATCTCAGTAATTCTGTGAAGAGAGCTCACTACTCAAGGCAAACCATTGAAGGGTCACCATAACTTGCCAAGGCAAATGACTTTACAGTTGAAGGATCGCTACAGGTGCATACAACTGATGAGAGCAGCAGTTTTCTGGCTACATACTGGACGTCGATTGAGAGACACAGATGATTGAGTATACTGTTTGGCATTTCCACTGCTCTGGAAGAGTGTCAGCTAGGACAGCAAAAGATCTTTCCAGAATGGAAGTGATGGTGGAAGATCAGTAAGCTCTGGACATACAATTGATGAAGCCATTTTAGCCCCTGATTAAAACCTGGTGAGGCTGCTAAAGACAACTTGCCAGATGAAACTGAACATGAAAAAATGCGATTAAAGATCCTTGAAGTCAAGTACATAGGTCATGTACTGACAGCAAAAGGACTTCCCCTGAATTCTGACGAGGTGAGAGCTGTAGCACAATGCAGAAAGCAACAGGTATGAAAGTGGGGCAATCATTTATTGCATTTGGGAACTATCCAGCAAAGTTCTTGCCCAGTTTGTCATCAGAACCTCTTATGCATGCTCATTGCTGTATGTGGAATGGTATTGGGGCTCAGCCCAAGGATTAGCCTTCACTCACATTAGTGATGACAATTCCAGTGCTGAGGTGTTACAGCATTAGTAGCAAAGTTACTGTGTGGTGTCAGTGAAATGGGATTTGGAGCAATTGGCAGGTAGCGAGGACAAACAGTTGTTTTTGTGTCCAGGGTGTTAATGGAAAGCCAATGGCATTCTTTGGAACCAGTGAAGGAGCATCAGCCCAGGAACTGCAGATAGTCAATGAACAGCTACTACAACTAGCAAGGGTACTAAAGACCTGAACACTTTAAAGATTATGGATACAATCCATATGAAGTGAAATGGAGCAGATTGTAGTGAATAAACAGTTTTGTTTTTGTTTATGAGTGCTTACTTTCTCTTTAGATCTATACTGCAGTTGCAAGTCATTATGACTTCATTTTCTTCCGATTTATTTTATGCATAGAAGGATGTTTGGAGAAGTGCATTTGTATTGTGCGCTGTGCATTGTGACTTGCCATAGACATGTGATCTCTGTTGTTGATTTAGGTTTTGAGGCAGACGCCATTAACAGTTGTAAATGTAGCAGTGGCTCTACACTGACTCTTAGCTGTTAACATGCTCACCTGCTGCTGCTGCTATACTTAAGTCATTGTGAAAGAATTCACTCTGCTCCTAAACGTTTTCACATTTCAGTCTGTTTTCTGCATGTGACCCATCTCCTCATCCTGCTCACAGCTTGCTGCTTTTCCCTGTTAGCATGCAATATGTGGGTAGCTACCTCACACTTCACTACAACATTGAAGAAGAACCACACACTGGCTAAGCCCCATTCTTCTTGCAGGAGAAGCTCAGTTTGTAACAGCCAAGAGAAATCCAGGACTGGGGGAATGAGTGCCGAGGAAAGGGATGTGAGTTAATCAAAAATGTCTTGGACAGTTAAAGCTCCTGGTGTGACTGACATATGAAAAGGGACCGGGAAATGAGGCTGATCAGTGTTAAATGGTGATAATTAATGGGTATGAAAGCTAAATAGATGGGAAACAGTGCCCCTTGTATCAAATGCATTAATGCATGCTTTGCAGGAATGTTGTATATATTATAACAGTTGCATACATTAAAATAAGCAGTTATATCTTTATTAAAAGCATCCTTTATTCTAAAAACATGCATGGTGATTGGCACATTGTGAGGCAGCATTGTTGGCAGTCACTTATCGCCTTGGGCAGAAACCGAAATCTTTCATTTTGTTTTCAATTACACTTCATTCAATTACACTACATTTTCTTTGCTTCAAGCTATCAGTAGCTGTGAGCTGTTCTCTGCAGCTTTGTCTGTATCTCAGTCTCTCTTTAGGGAACTGCTGATTGGAAAGTCCATTATAACTTAATTCTCCGAGATCTGTATATATTCTAACAGTCCCAGAAGATTCTAGTAAACTGTTGCCTTTGGAAAGTTTAAAGCTCTTGATGTAGGAATGCTGCTGTTATTGTAATAGTAATGACAGAATCCAGATTCAGATTCAGATTTCAGTCCGCACACTCTATGGAATCTCACAAGCCATGCCTGCCTCATTTAGTAGACACCTTTTGCAAAGAAGGTGACTCTAGCCAGGTTCTAGCAACAATAACTCATTCTCTTACCTTATTCTTTACAGAAATTAAAAAGGACAAGATTAAGGTTTTATTAAACTAACAGATGCTGAATGAGGAATCCACATTACACTGTTGCCTTTCAGTGCAACACACTAATTGAAGAACAAACTGCAATTCATACCCAAACTGGGTCGACCTGGCAACATGAACAAATGCTGCTAATGTTAATTAAGCCGCTACTGTATTCACCTGCGGGGTAACAGCTGTGCATCACTGTTGTTGCCCTGACCCTTCTTGACGTCATGTTGCAGCATCTGACAAACAAAATGGTGAAGCACATAAAATAAAAGAGCCAGGCAACAATGCATTCATTCATCATATCAGTTATTCATGGAGTATTTTACAAGATTGTAATTTGACATTCTTAACTAGGACTCATTTGCTTAACCCAGAGGTTCCCAAAGCCGATTTTGTACATGGATCAGATCTACCTCCAGATTCCTACCAGCAAAATGCTTCAGTGAATTGACCTCTTTAATACCCAAGAGATGTACAAAATATACAAATTAGAAAACACATGTATAGAACTCAATGTTAGAACAGCACTATTAATCCCTCAGGGTAGTGCACTAAAACAACCCATCTCCAGCTGCTTCATCAATGACCTTTATCGTGAGGTCAGAGTGGGGATTGTCACTATTCAGAACTAGTTGCAGTTCCATAGATACTGAAACAGTCCATGTCCCCATGAAGAAAGAACCTGGACAAACAGCCAAGCTTAGGCTAATAAGCGGCAAATAATATCTATGCCACACAAGTTTTTTTAGATTAGATTCCCTACAGTATGGAAACAGGCCACTCGGCCCAACAAGTCCATACTGACCCTCCAAAGAGTAACCCACCCAGACCCTTATTCACCCCTGACTCTGGGCAATTTAGCATGACCAATTCACTTAAGCTGCACATCTTTAGATTGTGGGAGGAAACCGGAGTACCTGGAGGAAACCCACGCAGACACGGGGAGAATGTGCAAACTCCACACAGTCAGTTACCTGAGGCAGGGATTGAACCTGGGTCCCTGCTGCTGTGAGGCAGCATTGCTAGCCACTGTGCCACCATGCTGCAAGTGTCAGGCAAAGACCACCTCCAATGAGAGCCAATCTAACCACAGTCCCTTGACATTCAATGGCATGGCTATTGTTAAATCCCTCATTATCAACATCCTGGGGGTTACCATTGAATAGAAACTAAATTGGTTCAGCTATATAAATGCAATGGCTACAAGAACAGGCTAGAAATGGTGGCAAGCACCCCACCTTCTGACTCCCTTAGCCTGTCCATCATTTATAAGGCATAAGGAGATAGTGATATAACAATAATGTCACTGGTTTAGTAATCCAGAAGCTCAGCACAATGCTCGGGGGACATAGGTACATAAACTGAAAACTAGTCTCTACAATTATCAATGATCAGAATAAATGAATAAATTATCTGGATAGATGCAACTGCAACAACATTCAAGTTGCTCTTCGCAATCTGCTAACAAAACAATCTGCTTGATTAGACCATAAGACATAGGAGTGGAAGTAAGGCCATTCAGCCCATCCAGTCCACTCTGCCATTCAATCATGGCTGATGGGCATTTCAACGCCACTTACCCGCGCTCTCCCTGTATCCCTTAATTCCTTGCAAGATTAAGAATTTATCTCTGCCTTGAAGACACCCAACGCCCCGACCTCCACTGCGTCCACAGGCCCACCACGCTCTGGCTAAAGAAATGTGTCCTTATTTCTGTTTTAAATTGACCCCCTTTAATTCTAAGGCTGTGCCCACGGGTCTTATTTTCCCCACCTGACAGAAACAATTTCCCAGCGTCCACCCTTTCTAAGCCATACATTATTTTGTAAGTTTCTATTAAATCTCCCCTTAACCTTCTAAACTCTGATAAATACAATCCCAGGATCCTCAGCTGTTCATCGTATGTTAGGCCGACCATTCCAGGGATCATCTGTGTGAATCTCTGCTGGACATGCTCCAGTGCCAGTATGTCCTTCCTGAGGTGTGGGGCCCAAAGCTGGACACAGTACTCTAAATGGGGCCTAACCAGAGCTTTATAAATTCTCAGTAGCACATCGCTGCTTTTACATTCCAATGCTCTTGAGATAAATCACAAAATTACATTTGCTTTTTTAACCATGGATTCAACCTACAAGTCAACCTTTTGAGAATCCTGGACTAACACTCCCAGATCCCTTTGTACTTTGGCTTTAGGAATTTTCTCACTGTTTAGAAAATAGCCCATCCCTGTATTCTTTTTTCTGAAGTACAAGACCTCGCATTTGCACACATTGAATTTCATCAGCCGTTTCTTGGACCACTCTCCCAAACTGTCTAAATATTCCTGCAGCCTCCCCAACTCCCCAGAACTACCTGCCGTCTGCCTAACTTTGTATCATCGGCAAACTTTGCCAGAATGCCCCGAATCCCTTCATCCAGATCATTTATACACAAAATGGAGGGCAGGAAAAATTTTTGGCTGTAAGAGCTGCTCCTTTCTTTGAGGTATTTTAGGTGTTGGAGGTGATTTCCTCGAATTCCAGGAGCAGCAATTACTGTTTTATATGCTGTTGCATTGTTTTGGAACTTTGGAAAAAAAAGTCAAAACAACAGCAGTTTAAAAGGGAGGAGAACAGACAAAGGAAGCACATAGCGAGGACAGTGCAGGAGAGAGAGAGAGAGAGAGAGAGAGAGAGAGAGAAAGAAAGAAAGAAAGAAAGAAAGCCTGTACAGTTACTGCCTTTGCTGTTTGAATTCGTGTATCGCTGGACATCGGAGTGCATCTGGGAAAATTAACAAACAGTGAAATTCACAACTAATCTTAGAGGAACTGTTGGGTGAAGTTCACAGCACAGAATCAGATAAGTTAATTGTTGTTTTAAGTCCAAGAGAAAGGCTCCAGTAGTGAGCACAGTGGATTCTTTCTTGATTATATGTTTTTGGAGATAAGTCTCTTGATTAAACTTAAAATATAAGCCATAGCTATTAATTTAACCTGGGGCAGTGCTTGTAGAGGAATAAGACGGTGTTATTTTCTGGGTCTGTAGATTGTGAAGGAGCAAAAATGGCCTTTGCAGTGATATGTACTTCTTGTCAGATGTGGGAGTTTAGGGTTACTGCGGATTATATCTGCCATAAATGCTGTTGGATGCAAATCTTATCAGATTGAGTGGATAAGTTGGAGAGACAGTTAGAAGCAATGAGGAATTTGCAACAGCAACAGTATGTGATGGATGGCAGTTATAGAAAGGGGGGAATGTCTCAGATACAGTCACATAGATGGGTTAACTCCAGGAAAGGTAAGAGAGGTAGGCACCTAGTGCAGGAGTCTTTTGTAGATATACCCATTTCAAACAGGTATGCTTTGGAAAATGTAAGGGGTGATGGATTCTCAGGGGAATGTAGCACAAACAGCCAAGTTTCTGGTATTGAGACTGGCTGTAATACAACAAGAGGTACGTCGGCTTCCAAGACATCAATAGTGTTAGGGGATTCTGTAGTCAGAGGTACAGACAGATGTTTCTGTGGCCAGCAGAGAAAAAGCAGAATGGTGTGTTGCTTCCCTGGTGCCAGGATCAAGGATGTCTTAGAGAGGGTGCAGAATGTTCTCATGGGGGAGAGGGGCCAGCAGGAGGTCATTCTCCACATTGGAACCAATGACTTAGGAAGGGAAAAGGTTGAGGCTCTGAAGGGAGATTACAGAGAGTTAGGTAGAAATTTAAAAAGGAGGTCCTCAAAGGTAGTAATATCTGGATTACTCCCAGTGCTACGAGCTAGTGAGGGCAGGAATTGGAGGATAGAGCAGATGAATTCATGGCTGAGGAGCTGGTGTATGGGAGAAGGATTCACATTTTTGGATCATTGGAATCTCTTTTGGGGTAGACATGACCTGTACAAGAAG
This sequence comes from Chiloscyllium punctatum, assembly GCF_047496795.1. NCBI lineage: Eukaryota > Metazoa > Chordata > Chondrichthyes > Orectolobiformes > Hemiscylliidae > Chiloscyllium > Chiloscyllium punctatum. The sequence goes on from NC_092743.1 coordinate 18,932,374, forward strand.
GACAGATTGCACCTAAATTGGAAGGGGACTAATATAATGGCAGGGAAATTTGCTAGAACTGCTTGGGAGGATTTAAACTATAAAGGGGGGGTGGGGTGGGACCCAGGGAGATAGTGAGGAAAGAGATTGATCTGAGATGGGTACAGTTGAGAACAGAAGTGAGTCAAACAGTCAGGGCAGGCAGGGACAACGCAGGACTAATAAATTAAACTGCATTTATTTCAATGCAAGGGGCCTAACAGGGAAGGCAGATGAACTCAGGGCATGGTTAGGAACATGGGACTGGGATATCATAGCAATTACGGAAACATGGCTCAGAGATGGGAAGGACTGGCAACTGAATGTTCCAGGGTACAAATGCAACAGGAAGGATAGAAAGGGAGGCAAGAGAGGAGGGGGAGTGGCATTTTTGGTAAGGGATAGCATTACAGCTGTGCTAGGGGAGGATATTGCCGGAAATACATCCAGTGAAGTTATTATTGGGATTGTATTATAGACCCCTGAATAGTCAGAGGGAAATTGAGAAACAAACTTGTAAGGAGATCTCAGCTATCTGTAAGAATAATAGGGTAGTTATGGTAGGGGATTTTAACTTTTCAAACATAGACTGGGACTGCCATAGTGTTAAGGGTTTAGATGGAGAGGAATTTGTTAAGTGTGTACAAGAAGATGTTCTGATTCAGTATGTGGATGTACCTACTAGAGAAAGTGCAAAACCTGACCTACTCTTGGGAAATAAGGCAGGGCAAGTGACTGAGGTGTCAGTGGGGGAGAACTTTGGGGCCAGCGACCATAATTCTATTAGATTTAAAATAGTGATGGAAAAGGATAGACCAGATCTAAAAGTTGAAGTTCTAAATTGGAGAAAGGCCAATTTTGATGGTATTAGGCAAGAACTTTTGAAAGCTGTTTGGGGGCAGATGTTCGCAGGTGAAGGGACGAATGGAAAATGGGAAGCCTTCAGAAATGAGATAACGAGGATCCAGAGAAAGTATATTCCTGTCAGGGTGAAAGGGAAGGCTGGTAGGTATAGGGAATGCTGGATGACTAAAGGAATTGAGGGTTTGGTTAAGAAGAAGAAGGAAGCATATGTCAGGTATAGACAGAATAGATCGAGTGAATCCTTAGAAGAGTATAAAGGAAGTAGGAGTATACTTAAGAGGGAAATCAGGAGGGCAAAAAGGGGACATGAGATAGCTTTGGCAAACAGAATTAAGGAGAATCCAAAGAGGTTTTACTAATATATTAAGGACAAAAGGGTAACCAGGGAGAGAATAGGGCCCCTCAAAGATCAGCAAGGCGGCCTTTGTGTGATTAGATTAGATTACTTACAGTGTGGAAACAGGCCTTTCGGCCCAACAAGTCCACACCGACCGGCTGAAGCGCAACCCACCCATACCCCTAACGTAACACTACGGGCAATTTAGCATGGCCAATTCACCTGACCCGCACAGCTTTGGACTGTGGGAGGAAACCGGAGCACCTGGAGGAAACCCACACAGACATGGGGAGAACGTGCAAACTCCACACAGTCAGTCGTCTGAGGCGGGAATTGATGGTATTAGGCAAGAACTGTGAGGCAGCAGTGCCAAATACTGTGCCACCGTGCCACCCACAAAATGGAACCACAGAAAATGGGGGAGATACTAAATGAATATTTTGCATCAGTATTTACAGTGGAAAAGGATATGGAAGATATAGACTGTAGGGAGATCGATGGTGACATCTTGCAAAATGTCCAGATTTCAGAGGAGGAAGTGCTGGATGTCTTGAAATGGGTAAAGGTGGATAAATCCCCAGGACCTGATCAGGTGTACCCGAGGACTCTGTGGGAAGGTAGAGAAGTGATTGCTGGGCCTCTTGCTGAGATATTTGTATCATCAATAGTCACAGGTGAGGTGCCGGAAGACTGGAAGTTGGCTAACGTGGTGCCACTGTTTAAGAAAGGCGGTAAAGACAAGCCAGGGAACTATAGACCGGTGAGCCTGACCTCGGTCGTGGGCAAGTTGTTGGAGGGAATCCTGAGGGACAGGATGTACGTGTATTTGGAAAGGCAAGGATAGATTCGGGATAGTCAACATGGCTTTGTGCATGGGAAATCATATCTCACAAACTTGATTGAGTTTTTGAAGAAGTAACAAAGAAGATTGATGAGGGCAGAGCAGTAGATGTGATCTATATGGACTTCAGTAAGGCGTTCGACAAGGTTTCCCATGGGAAACTGATTAGCAAGGTTAGATCTCATGGAATACAGGGAGTACTAGCTATTTGAATACAAAACTGGCTCAAAGGTAGAAGACAGAGGGTGGTGGTGGGTGGTTGTTTTTCAGACTGGAGGCCTGTGACCAGTGGAGTGCCACAAGGATCGGTGCTGGGTCCTCTACTTTTTGTCTTTTACATAAATGATTTGGATGTGAGCATAAGAGGTACAGTTAGTAAGTTTGCAGATGACACCAAAATTGGAGGTGTAGTGGACAGCGAAGAGGGCTACCTCAGATTACAACAGGATCTTGACCAGATGGGCCAATGGGCTGAGAAGTGGCAAATGGAGTTTAATTCAAATAAATGCGAGGTGCTCCATTTTGGAAAAGCAAATCTTAGCAGGACTTATACACTTAATGGTAAGGTTCTAGGGAGTGTTGCTGGACAAAGAGACCTTGGAGTGCAGGTTGATAGCTCCTTGAAAGTGGAGTCGCAGGTTGATAGGATAGTGAAGAAGGCGTTTGGTATGCTTTCCTTTATTGATCAGAGTATTGAGTACAGGAGTTGGGAGGTTATGCTGCGGCTGTACAGGACATTGGTTAGGCCACTGTTGGAATATTGCATGCAATTCTGGTCTCCTTCCTATCGGAAAGATGTTGTGAAACTTGAAAGGGTTCAGAAAAGATTTCCAAGGATGTTGCCAGGGTTGGAGGATTTGAGCCATAGGGAGAGGCTGAACAGGCTGGGGCTGTTTTCCCTGGAGTGTCGGAGGCTGAGGGTTGACCTTATAGAGGTTTACAAAATTATGAGGAGCATGGATAGGATAAATAGACAACGTCTTTTCCCTGAGGTGGGGGAATCCAGGACTAGAGGGCATAGGTTTAGGGTGAGACGGGAAAGATATAAAAGTGATCTAAAGGGGCAACATTTTCACGCAGAGGGTGGTACGTGTATGGAATGAGCTGCCAGGGGAAGTGCTGGAGGCTGGTACAATTGCAACATTTAAGAGGCATTTGAATGGGTATATGAATAGGAAGGGTTTGGAGGGATATGGGCCGGGTGCTGGCAGGTGGGACTAGATTGGGTTGGGATATCTGGTTGGTATGAACAGGTTGGACCGAAGGGTCTGTTTCCACGCTGTACATCTCTATGACTCTATGACTATGATTCTAAAGTGAACAGCTGTGACTCCAACACTGAGCCCTGTAGGATACCACTTGTCACTAGCTGCTGTTCCAAAAAAGAACTTTCCATCCCAACTTTCTGCTTTCTGTCAGACAGCCAATCCTCAATCCATGCCAGTAGCTCATCTCGAACACCACCTTACTCAGCAGCCACCTGTGAGGCACCTTATCAAAGGCTTTTTGGATAATATCCACTGGGTTTCCCTGGTCTAACCTACTTGTTACCTCTTCAAAAAATTCTAACAGGTTTGTCAGGCATGACCTCCCCTTACTAAATCCATGCCGACTGGTTCTGATCCGACCCTGCACTTCCAAGAATTTAGAAATCTCATCCTTAACGATAAATTCTAGAATTTTACCTACAACCGGGGTTAGGCTAATCGGCCTATAATTTTCCATCTTTTGTCTTGATCCTTTCTTAAGCAAGGGGGTTACAACAGTAATTTTCCAATCATTTGGGAGTTTCCCTTACTCCAGTGATTTTGGAAAGATTACAACCAATGCCTCCGCTATTTCTTCAGCCACCTCCCTCAGAACTCTAGGATATAGCCCATCCAGGCCAGGAGATTTATCAATTTTTAGACCTTTTAGCTTTTCTGGCACTTTTTGTTTTGTAATGGCTACCATACTCAACTCTGCCCCTTGACTCTCCTTAATTGTTGGAATATTACCCATGTCTTCCACTGTGAAGACTGATTGACACACCCTTCACCACTGATGCACAGTGGCCACAGTGTTTAACATCTACAAGATACACATTGTAGTAATTCATAAGGCTCTTTGACCACTTCTTTCAAACCCACAATTTCAACAAGGACAAGGAAAGCAGAAATGTGGGTGGCACGGTGGCTCAGTGGTTAGCACTAGGGTCCCAGGTTCGATTCAGCCTCAGGCGACTGTCTGTGTGGAGTTTACACATTCTCCCCGTGTCTGCGTGGGTTTCCTCCGGGTGCTCTGGTTTCCTCTCACAGTCCAAAGATGTGCAGGTTAGGTGAATTGGTCATGCTAAATTGCCCATAGTGCTAGGTGCATTAGTCAGAGGGAAATGGGTCTAGGTGGGTTACTCTTCGGAGGGTCGGTGTGGACTAGTTGGGTCAAAGGGCCTGTTTCCACACTGTAGGGAATCTACTCACATGGGAACACCATCACCTGCAAGATTCCCCCCCCCACGTCACACACCACCCTGGCGTGAAGCTATATTACTCTTGCTTCACTGTCACTGGATTGAAACTGTGAAACTTCCTGCCCAAAAGCACGGTGGATGTCCCTCCACACAAATTCAAAGGGGCAGCACACCAACCAACTTCTCAACGGGAATTAAATTCTGGCCCTAGCCAGAACATCTCAACATCCCGTGAAAAAATGAAACAAGAATTTGCCATTCAATATTCCAAATGAGGCCATTTACTCATACATAATACCTGAAGTAATAGTTAAATCTGATTTTGTTTTTTTAAAAATAATCACGTTTACACCCGTTTGAGATAAATCCCTTTTTGTGTCTAGTGTGAATACTCTGCTTCACAGGCTGAGCTTGACCTTTCGGGCCAGTAGTCTTTTAGCAAGTGGATCAGTACCGACATGACAAATTTCATTAATCGGGTTCTCATCACATTGCATGTTCTTCTTCATGCTATCTGCCTTTAGCCATCTGTCTAATTTTAACCATCACTCCCCAGCATATATAGTTATTGTGTGATGCATGCAATTAAATTTAAAAAAAAGAAACCTATGTTGTTCTGAACTCACTAAAACTGGACAGTGCTGACAACTGGAACCATATTTCAGAGTGGAGTATGAGTCATCCGGGTTGCTGTGTGTCAGCAGTCAAACGTAGGCCAGACTGGGTAAGGATAGCAGATTTCCTTTCATAAGGGATGTGAGTGAACCAGATGCATAAACCAGACCAGCTTTTCCAGCCCACGTCCCAGAACATTAGCCTGGGGTTCTGGATCACTGGTTATTAGTCTGGGTTCTGGATCACTGGTTATTAACCTGGGGTTCTGGATCACTAGCTATTAGCCTGGGATTCTGGATCACTGGTCATTAACCTGGGGTTCTGGATCACTACTTATTAGCCTGGGGTTCTGGATCACTAGTTATTATACTGGGGATCTGGATCACTGGGTATTAGCCTGGGATTGTGGATCACTAGTTATTATTCTGGGGTTCTGGATCATTCGTTATTAGCCTGGGGTTCTGGATCACCCGTTATTATCCTGGGGTTCAGGATTGCTCGTAATTAGCCAGGGGCTCTAGATAACCAGTCGTTAGCCTGGGGTTTTGGATCACTGGTTATTAGCTGGGATTCTGAATCACTGGTTGCTAGCTTGGGGTTCTAGATCACTGGTTATTATCCTGAGGTTCTTGATCACTATTCATTAGCTTGGAGTTCTGGATCATTACTTATTAGCCTGGGCTTCTGGATCACTGGTTATTAGTCCGATTCTGGATCAATTGTTATTAGCCTGGTGTTCTGGACCACTAGTCATTAGCCTGGGGTTGTGGATCACTGGTTATTATCCTGAGGTTCTTGAACTGTAGTCATTAGCTTGGGGTTCTGGAGCACTGATTATTAGTCTGGGTTCTGGATCACTGGTCATTAACCTGGGGTTCTGGATCACTAGTTATTAGCCTGGGGTTCTGGATCAATGGGTATTAGCCTGAGGTTGTAGATCACTAGTTATTATACTAGGGTTCTGGATCATTAGATATTAGCCCAGAGTTCTGGATCTCTAGCTATTAGCCTGGGGTTCTGGATCACTGGTTATTATCCTGAGGTTCTTGATCACTAGTCATTAGCTTGGGGTTCTGGATCACTGGTTATTATCCTGGTGTTCTGAATCATTAGTTATTTGCCTGGGGTTTTGGATCAGTGGTTATTAGTCTACGTTCTGGATGACTAGTTATTAGTCTGGGTTCTGGATCACTGGTTATTAGTCTGGGGTTCTGGATCACTAGTTATTTATCCGAGGTTCTGGATCACTGGTTATTCGCCTGGGGTTCTGGATCACTAGTCATTAGCCTGGGGTTCTGGATCGCTGGTTATTAGCCTGGTGTGCTGGATCACTGGTTATTAGCCTGGGTTCTGGATCACTGGTTATCATAGCATGGGCTTAGTTGTATTATTTCCAGACCATTTATCCAGAGACACAGGTAATGTTCTGGGGATCGAGGTTCGAATCCCGTCACAGCAGATGGTGGTTTTGAAGTCAACAATAATCTGCAAATAAGAGTCTAACAAAGACCATGAAACCATTGTCGATGGATCACTGGTTCTGGATCACTGGTTATTAGTCTAGGTTCTGGATCACTAGTTATTAGCCTGGCATTATGGTTCCCTAGTTATTATACTGGGGATCTGTATCACTGATTATTAGTCTGGGATTCTGGATCACTGGTTATTTGCCTGGGGTTCTGGATCATTGGTTATTTTAGCATGGGCCTAGTTGTATTATTGCCAGACCATTTATCCAGAGACACAGGTAACGTTCTGGGGATCGAGGTTCGAATCCCGTCACTGCAGATGATGGAATTTGAAGTCAACAATAATCTGCAAATAAGAGTCTAACAATGACCATGAAACCATTGTCGATGGATCACTGGTTCTGGATCACTGGTTATTAGTCTGGGGTTCTGGATCACTGGTTATTTGCATGGGGTTCTGGATCACTAATTATTATACTGGGGTTCTGGATCACTGGTTATTTGCCTGGGGTGCTGGACCATTAGTTATTTGCCTGGGGTTCTGGATCAGTGGTTATTAGTTTGAGTTCTGGATCATTAGTTATTAGTCTGGGGTTCAGGATCAGTGGTTATTAGTCTAGGTTCTGGATCCCTAGTTATTAGCCTGGGTTTCTGGATCACTGGTTATTAGTCTAAGTTCTGGATCACTAGTTATTAGCCTGGCGTTATGGTTCCCTAGTCATTAGCCTGGGGTTTTGGATCACTGGTTATTAGCCTGGGTTCTGGATCACTGGTTATCATAGCATGGGCCTAGTTGTATTATTGCCAGACCATTTATCCAGAGACACAGGTAACGTTCTGGGGATCGAGATTCGAATCCCGTCACAGCAGATGATGGAATTTGAAGTCAACAATAATCTCCAAATAAGAGTCTAACAATGACCATGAAACCATTGTCGATGGATCACTGGTTCTGGATCACTGGTTATTAGTCTAGGTTCTGGATCACTAGTTATTAGCCTGGCATTATGGTTCCCTAGTTATTATACTGGGGTTCTGGATCACTGGTTATTTTCCTGGAGTGCTGGACCATTAGCTATTTGCCTGGGATTCTGGATCACTAGTTATTAGTTTGGGTTCTGGTCACTGGTTATTAGTCTGGGGTTCGGGATCAATGGTTATTAGTCTAGGTTCTGGATCCCTAGTTATTAGCCTGGGGTTCTGGATCACTGATTATTAGTCTGGGGTTCTGGATCACCGGTTATTTGCCTGGGGTTCTGGATCACTAGTCATTAGCCTGGGGTTCTGGATCACTGGTTAATATACTGGGGTTCTGTATCACTGATTATTAGTCTGGGGTTCTGGATCACTGGTTATTTCCCTGGGGCTCTGGATCACTAGTCATTTGCCTGGGGTTCTGGGTCACTGGCTATTTGCCTGGGGTTCTGGATGACTGGTTATTAGTCTAGGTTCTGGATCACTAGTTATTAGCCTAGCGTTATGGTTCCCTCGTTATTATACTGGGGTTCTGGATCATTGGTTATCTTAGCATGGGCCTAGTTGTATTATTGCCAGACCATTTATCCAGAGACACAGGTAATGTTCTGGGGATCGAGGTTCGAATCCTGTCACAGCAGATGGCGGTTTTGAAGTCAACAATAATCTGCAAATAAGAGTCTAACAATGACCATGAAACCATTGTCGATGGATCACTGGTTCTGGATCACTGGTTATTAGTCTAGGTTCTGGATCACCAGTTATTGGCCTGGCGTTATGGATCCCTAGTTATTATACTGGGGTTCTGGATCACTGGTTATTAGTCTGGGGTTCTGGATCACTGGTTATTTGCCTGTTGTTATGGATCCCTAGTTATTATACTGGGGTTCTGGATCACTGGTTATTTGCCTGGGGTGCTGGACCATTAGTTATTTGCCTGGGGTTCTGGATCACTGGTTATTCATCTGGGTTCTGGACCATTAGTTATTAGCCTGGGGTTCGGGATCAGTGGTTATTAGTCTAGGTTCTGATTTTCTAGTTATTAGCCTGGGGTTCTGAATCACTGGTTATTAGTCTAAGTTCTGGATCACTAGTTATTAGCCTGGCGTTATGGATCCCTAGTTATTATACTGGGGTTCTGAATCACTGGTTATTTGCCTGGGGTTCTGGATCACTAGTCATTAGCCTGGGTTTCTGGATCGCTGGTTATTAGTCTGGGGTCTGGATCACTAATTATTAGCCTGGGGTTCTGCATCACTGGTTATCATAGTGTGGGCCTTAACTGTACTATTGCCAAACCATTTATCCAGAGACACAGGTAATGTTCTGGGGATTAAGGTTCAAATCCCGTCATAGCAGATGGTGGAATTTGAAGTCAACAATAATCTGCAAATAAGTGTCTAACAATCACCATGAAACCATTGTTGATTCTTAGGAAACTCATCTGGTTCACTAATGTCATTTTGAGAAGGAAATCTGCCTGGTCTGGTTTACATGTGATTCCAGATACACAGCAATGTGGTTACTCTTAAATGCCCTCTGGGTAATTAGGGTTGGGCAATAAATGCTGGCCCAGCCAGAAAAGTCCACATCCAGCATATGACTAAAAAAATTAGTCTTGGGTTCTGGATCACTTGCTATTAATCTGGGGTTCTAGGTCACTAATCCAGTGACATTACCACTTTGCCATTGCCTCCCTGCTCTACAGTTTGCTTATGATTATAAGCCTAGGAGAGTCCATCCTGCTGTGCTCCATTGTAAACTAGAAATAAGAGCATATGCAATTAGAACTACTCCAATTTGTGTTGAGCGGTCAAATGTTCTTCAGTCCCTCACGCAATCTAATTTACTGATCTAGGCTACGTTTCCTGGTTGTATCCTGGAAAATTTTAGGTCTTCAGGTGGACTTTTTAATTGTTTTAAAATTCAAAGTTCTTCCTGTGAGATTTGGTGAGTTTAAAGAAACTTCAAAATGTTGCCTCACTAAGTAATCACATGGGACAAATTGCAAGAGGCTTTTGAGTTCTGAATGAGTGAGAGCAGGAAATGTTTAAAATAAAATGCTTGAGACATACTATCCCTTTGCTAAGTACTTTCCAGCTGTTAAAGAAGAGTTTTTAAAAAACTTTTGAAGCAAGTATTGGTTGTTGGAGGGAAACGCTATGGGAGATAAAATTTTAATTGTGGACACAGATCCCTCTCTATTCCATACTGAGAAGATTTAATCCCATCTGTTTTTGTTTCATAAAGAAAGCATGATTGCATTTTGTGAGGACAGGCACGTACAGTTTGCAAGAAATAAATACCCTTCCCTCACCTGCTCATTTAATAAACTCTACTTTCACTTGCAGGCTAAACAGACATTACTGTGAACCAAGGCCAAGCCAGCCTTGGGGGATTGAAGAAGAGACAGGATGAAGAATCGAGGAAATGGAATACCCCAGCACAGACTGTTACTTGCATGTAAATGCTATCATGGACAGACGTCTCGTGAGAGAAAGAAATCTTGCTGCAAAATGAAATGTAAAGAAAGACAAGGTCCGAATGCAAAAGGAAATTGAGTTGAAGGGAAGAAGGAGGCCACTTTGTGAATCTCAGCCTAGCCTGAGACAAGGCCAAGCTATAAACACATACCTGTTGCAAATGTCACCTGAATTTACACAGGGTGAGATTTTAGCTGGACTTTTACATTTGTACCACAATCCCTGGGAGACAGAGCAGACTTGTGAGGGGAAGAGGGGAAGAGGGAAGGAGCAGTAAGTTAGGTAAGATGGTAGGTCACACTCAGACAGTTCATGGTCACACTTAGGGGCCATTTTATCCAGGTGTGCCCACAAACAACTCCCCAAATCAAAAAGGCTGAATTCCTCCCTCCCCACACTTCAGCCCAAACTCCTGACCATTTGCCTCTCTTGTGATGTCCCCTATCACTACTTCTGGCCTTCAGGTCTTACTCTGGACCCAACAGTTACCAGTGTCCTCCAGCGTTTGCAGAGATGCTGAGCTTCCAGCCAGTTTGTACCTCCACGTCAAATCCCAACCATTAACTCTGTTGAATGCAAGGGATTTTGCATGAGTTTAAACCTTGCCCTACCACTCTTGTGGAGAGTATATTCAGGCACTTTGCGAAATGGGAGCCGAATCTGAAGGTTTAGGCTGGAGTCTGAGTGGATGGAACTGAGATTTCTTTGAAACAGCACAAAAGAAATAATGAATATTATTTTCTGTGTTTATCTCTCCATGTCTGTTCTTAATACAATTCCACATCAGATGACAGAGATTCCTTATTAGTTTCATTTGCCTTTTCATCCTTAATTGGGATGAAGCATTCCGTTAGAATGAGGCAGTCAGTGGGATTCTTCTTCTCAGAGTACTTTTGTACTCAGTGTTAGTCTAAAGCATGGAAAAGATCTTTTAAAAATAACATGAATATTTCAGAATGATCATTCTGGAGGTACTGCAGCCTTATTTCAAATTATACAAAATGTGTTGGACAGCTATCGGTCAATCGAAAACTTTAACGGTTTTCCCGCTGATAAAGTCACAATTTGTTTTCAGTGATTTTCTGCAAAAATATTTTCTTTTTATAGACTTGTATTGCCCAGTGCTAATCTCCTGTTCTGCATATCCCTGCACCCTATTTCTATTCAAATAATCATCAATGCCCTCTTGAATGCCTCATTTGAATCGGTGTCAACCACATTTCCAGGCAGTGCATTCCATACCCTAACTACTCACTGTGTGATAAGGATCTTTGTCACGTCAGCATTGCTTCTAAATCAATGAGAAACTGAGGAATGCAGATGCTGGAGATCAGAGTTGAAAAGTGTGACGCTGGAAAAGCACAGCAGGTCAGGCAGCATCTGAGGAGCAGGAGACTCAGCTTTTCAGGCATCAGCCCTTCATCAGTCATTCCTGACGAAGGGCCTATGCCCGAAACATCGACTCTCCTGCTCCTTGCAAGTTGCCTGACCTGCTGTGCTTTTTCAGCCCTACATTTTAAATCTATGTCCTTTCATTCTATTTTTCTTTTAGAAGCAGGAGTAGCTCTGTATATATTCTATCCAGCCTGCTCATGATTTTGAAAATCTCTAACAAATTTCTTCTCAGCATCCTTCTCTCCAAGGAGAACCGTCTTAACGTCTTGAAGCTATCCTCATAAGCTGAAGTTTCTCATGTCTGAAGACATGCTTGTACAAGATAAGCACTGCAACACTCTCTCCAATGTATTTGCACCTTTCCAATACTGCAGTGCCCACAAGTCTACACAATACTCCAGGTGAACTCTAACAAATGTCTTGTATAAGTTCCACAACACCTCTTTGATTTTGCACTCTATGCCTCTGTTAATAAAGCTGAGGGCACTGTATGCTGTACATTTGGTTTCCAGATGCGATGCAAGATCTAAATGTTTGATGAATTACACTAAAGCAGTTTCCTTCAACAATTTATTAGTGAATTACTCTGGATCACAGCCAACAATCCACTCCTTTCTCATTCCGATCATCTCACAATGAGATTTTAAATTAATTTGTATAAACAACTTGGACGAGAATTCAGGAGGCATGGTTAGTAAGCTTGTGGGTGACACCAAAATTGGTGTATAATGGGACAGTGAAGAAGGCTATCTAAGATTACAAATGGATCTTGATCAATTGGGCCAACGAGCTAAGGAGTTGTACATGCGGTTTAATTTGTATAAATGCGAGGTATTCCATTTGACAAAAAAGGGCGGTACTTATACAATTTCTGTTGGAGCTTGGGTGGTTTTTGTAGAACATTGAGACCTTGGAGTTTGGTTACATTGTTCTTTGAAATTGCATCACAGGTAGACAGGGTGGTTAAGAAAGTGCTGGAAAAGCACAGCAGGTCAGGCAGCATCTGAGGAGCAGGAAAATCAATGTTTCGGGCAAAAACTTGCCCGAAACATCGATTTTCCTGCTTCTCGGATGCTGCCTGACCTGCTGTGCTTTTCCAGCACCACTCTAATCTTGATGTTGATCTCTAGCATCTGCAGTCCTCACTTTCGCCTGGTTAAGAAAATGAGTAGCTTCATTGCTTCGATCTTTGAATATAGGTGTTGGGACGTCACATTGAGGTTGTACAGGAAGTTGGTGAGGCCTCTTTTGGAGTACTGCGTGCAGTTTTGGTTGCCCTGTTATAGGAAGAATGTTATGAAATTGGAGAGGATTCAGAAAAAAAAGGGACGTTGTTGGGAATAAAGGGTTTGAGTTATAAAAATAGACTGGAATAGGCTTGGACTTTTTCATTGGAGCATAGGAGGTTGAGGGGTGATGTTATAGAGGTTTATAAAATCATGAGGGGCATAGAAAAGGTGAATAGCAAAAGTCTTTTCCCTAAGAGTTCAAAACATGGGGGCATATTTTTAAGGTGAGACAAGAAAGATTTAAAAGGGACCTGACAGGCAATGTTTTCACACAGAGAGTGATTTGTGTGTGGAATAAACGGCCAGAGGAAGTGATAGGTGCAGGTATGGTGACAAAATTTAAAAGATATTTGGACAGGCACATGAATAAGAAAGGCTTAGAGGAATATTAGCCAAACACAGGCAATTGGGACTAGTTTAGTTTGGGAAACTTGGTTGGCATTGATCACTCGGACCCAAGGTCAGTTTCTGTGCTGGAAGCCTCAATGACTCAATAAGATGAAGTGTTGAATTATTGTCACCCAAGAATTTTCTTTGTGACCTGCTTCAAATTAGATTACTGAGTGCACATGCTAGAGCCTATTGATTTCAATGGTGGTATATTTTATTGCAGCTGTTGTCATTTCTAGCTGTTACCATGGTGATACAGTGAGTCTGGGGAATCTTTCATTGAGGGTTTATTGACTAAACAGCTCCCATCCTGACCATGACACAAGATGTCAAATTGAGATCTTCAAATGTTACAGGGTGATCAAAAAATGCATTGCCGCAATTACATGGCATCCATGTCAAAGGTTACATCTCCTGACTTACATGGAACTGACATCTCTCACAACTGAAATCTCTCTTTAGATTTCTTTAGGTTAACTGAGAGAAAGAGTAGGTAAGTTGCTCATGACTCTTTAACCAGTAACTACCTGTGATGTTCAGAATGATTATTCCTCCAAAACGGTTTCATTTACCTGAGGGAAGGATGTCCTCGGATTTGCATCAGCACGGCCACGATCTAGAAAGTATTATGTTGGAATTGACCTCCTGAGTTCTACTCACAGCATTCTCCATTCTTCCCTCAAGGAGCAGCATAGCCATTGGTTTGTGGCAATAATCAGTGATAAGAAAGGGCATATTATTCAACATGGATCACACTTGACAGAATGTCCCACTTCTGTGTGAATAAGCATCGAAATATTTTTAGGCTTCTATCAGGTTTTTTTCCTGTCAAAGACTTCTGAAAGCCTATGAACAAGAGTGATTTTATATACTTAATATTTAATATCACTTGTTCCTTGATGCATTGCTGGCTGGACTCAGCATCTAACCCTAATCGCCGTGCAGAAGGTGATGGTGAACCACCTTCTTGAATGACTGCATGCCTTTGGATGTAGGAGCACCCACATTAGGCTTTTAGGAAGGGAGCTCCAGGAGTTTGACCCGATTACACTAAAGGAACAGCGATATACTTCCAAGTCAGGATAGTAAGTGACTTGGAGGGATACTTGCGGCTGGTGGTGTTGCCAGATCTCTATTGCTCTTGGCTTTCTATGTTTCACAGGTTTGAAAACAGCTGTCACAGAGTCCTTGGTGAGTTGTTGCACTGTACCTTGTAGATGTTTCATACTAATATTCATATGCATCAGTGATGGAGGGATGGACTGCTTGTGGATATGGTACCAATCAAGTGGGCTGCTTTGTCCTATCCTCCCAATCCAGGTCTTACACTCCTGAATCCCGAAATTTATGTTTTCTGTTCCCATAAATATCTTGAAGATGTTAACCAAGTCAGCCCTTGCCCTTTTAAATTCCAGGGAATACAGCCCTATTTTATTTAAACTCTCCTGTAATTTGTTTCTTGAAGTCCAGATCTCATTTTGGTATATCACCCTATCACTGCCTCCAAGGCTATTATAGCACTCCTAAGGTGTCATGTGCAGAGCTGCTCATAGTACTCCAGGCGCTATCTAACTGTGGGTGACAACAGCATTGAATATCCAAGGGAAGATATTTTCTTGGGAAAAAACCCCTGAGTGACAGAAAATACAAAGAGCTTGTTATAATGTATAGACATTGCAGTTGTAGAAGCAACAAAAAACAGTACTTTCTGACATTTAGCATCTCATGTTTTCGAACCAACGTGTTCAGAGATTTTATTACAACCTCTGGAGCAGGTGGGACTTGAACCCAGTCCTCCTTGCTCAAAGGAAGATACTTTGGCACTGTACCATTCAGCTTCCAGTGCTTAAACACAACTGCACACAGCCAGGAGCAATGAAAGGATTTGCATACAGTCATTCTTCAGTCATTGTAAATGCTGAAACCAATTTGCACACTGTAAGGTCCCGCAGGAGCAATGAGGTCAGGATCAGATCATGATTAGCTATGTATTTGGAGAGCTAAAGCATTGGCTAGGATTTTAATGTGAACTCCTGCCATTCTCCTTCGAATAATGCTGTGGGGTCTTTCACATTCACCTGACACAAGGGGCTGAATTTTCCAGGTGTAGAAATGTTTCTGAGAGCATGGGGGATGTGTGGTGGAAAGCAATGGGAGACCCCATCAGGACAGCTCTCTGATGCTAACCTCTACCTGCTGACTTTCCAGGGAGTGGGCTCCAATTGAGTCTGTACCATGGAACCATTAACTAATTATGACCCCAGTCAATGGTCCTTTCACAACTTTCGTGGCGCTGTCTGGAGAAAGCGGTATCACTATACCCACCCCTTACCCTATTGGGAGGTTGGTGGGCTGTAGGTTGCTGAGTCAATTGACAGCATTTCGTGGTTACAATGAATCATAGAATCCCTTCAGTGTAGAAACAGGCCATTTGGCCAAACAAATCCACACTGACCTTCAAAGACTAACTCACCCAGACCCATTCCCCTAACCTATTACTCTACATTTCCTCTGACTAATGCACCTAACCTGCACATCTTTGGATTGTGGGAGGGAACTGGAGCACCTGAAGAAGCCCATTGCAGACATGGGGAAAATAGAACATAGGACATTACAGTGCAGTACAGGCCCTTCGGCCCTCGATGTTGTGCCACCCTGTCATACTAATCTGAAGCCCATCCCACCTATGCTATTCCATGTACATCAATATGCCTGTCCAATGGCGACTTAAATGCACTTAAACTTGGCGAATCTACTACCGTTGCAGGCAAAGCATTCCATACCCTTACTACTCTCTGAGTAAAGAAACTACCTCTGACATCTATCTTATACTTATCTCCCCTCACTTTAAAGTTGTGTCCCCTCGTGTTTGCCGTTCCCAAACTTGGAAAAAGGCTCTCCCTGTCCACCCCTCTGATTATCTTGTATAGCTCTAATGTGCAAACTCCACACAGACAGTCACCTGTGTTCGCTGGCATCAAACCTGGATCCCTGGCACTGTGAGGCAGCGTTGCTAACCACTGAGCCACTATGCTGTCCAGGTCAAACAGGGTCAGGTGCAGGGACACATCTGAAGGGTTCAACCTTCCACCCTGAGACTGCTCATAGTACTTTGTCAACATCGAAGGTTCCTTTTCAAGGTGCCCCTCAGCTCTCTTTTCTTCTCCTGCGGTGCTCACTCCCCTCGGTGGATCTACCATCCGAATATGCGCTAGTGTCCTATAGGATGCCCCACTTCCCTCATCTGCCTGCCACCCTCAGTTATGGGCTGATGTCTCCCTAGTGCCTAGAGACTCAGGAAAGAAAAAAATGCTACCAATGGAGGCACAGCTGACAGAGCAGTGATTGTCGTATGATAGCATTATTAGAAGGTAGCCCACATTCTACAAATTATATACAGGATCAATCAAGAGAGGATGTCTCTGAAACCTGATACACTCAGGCCCCCGTTCAATGTGATTTGACATTGTTATGATACAGCACCTCACACACATGCTCTCTGGCTATTATTAAAATCATCACAGATCCTTTACTCTGTAGTAGCAAAATGATAACATTTGAGTGTTTATTGAAATGACATCCAGTTCAAGTTAGGACATTAATTGTTTGGATGAAGTTCCTTACAGTTGTTTATACTAAAAATTGTTTTATAATTCTTAGGCCTGTTATCAAGCCCATTGCCAAACTAAACTGATTAAATCTTCCAGCAATGAGAAATAGCAAGAAATGTCAAGAGTTATGTATACATGCAAATTATCCAGCTGGGGTCAAAAGCCTGTAAGAGATAGTAAAACCTTCCTTTTAAATTCCTCACGATTCCTACTGTTAGCTGGTAATTTAAGACCACTAGATATGCTGCAGAAATATCTCATGTTTTCCAGTATCCAATTTTAAAATCAATATTTTTATAATGGTGATGTGAAAGCTCTCTGATCACTTTCGTCTGGCCTTATAGCTTGTAATGTGCTTACCTTTCAGACTTCCGTTGTCATTTAGCAACATGTAACATGCCCTCCAAAAATCTTGAACACTCTTTAACCATAATTCGGAAATGGAAGTACTCTTGGCGAGAAATCACGTCAATGCCATGGTTTCAGTTTCCAGGAAGTTCCTTAGGTCTGTTTAATTGCATTCACATTAATATTTTAACAACATGTCTCCTCAAGAATTTAAAATTTTAGGAGGATTAAATGCAAAAGGATATATATATATAAAACAATGCGCTTCATGTGCTTCAGACAGAATGTGTGCAGTTTGTCTATTCTTAAAGGAAAAGCTACAGCTAAAAATAATCATCCTCCTTGACAAACAATGTTCCTTCAATTGAAGCCAAGAATTAATTTATTTCTCACTACTCTAAAACAAAACTATTTTCCAAATGAAATCAAATGGAAGTCACTTCAAGGAAAGGCTACATTGGAAGAGAGCTGATTCACCATTACTTATATATTCTAAAGAGCGTTTTCTGGGATTTGGTACTTTGGTTGAGATCTTTCAATTTTTGCTACTCAATCAACTTGATGCTTAAAGCTTGATGCTAAAGTAATTGCATGTGGTATTAAGCAGCCTTTTTCTCTGTAAGCAGTTGGACTTGAAATTGGTCTACTATTCATCAGACCCAGAGAATCCTATTGAATCACGCAAGGCAAAGGGTTGGGATTTGTGAAAACACTTCATGAACACTCATGAGGCTGCCCAGTCTATCAAAGCCGTACACATCCGCGAAGGGTCAAAGGATGTTGCAATCAAGAGGCAGTGTGCCCCTTTCCAACACTATATGGTGGAGTTGGCAGCAGGGTGATAGACACAAAGTTGTTGCCTGGAAAGAGTGCCATATTGTGCACTATCATGTCAATCTCAATCTGTCTGAAGCACTTTGTCAGCCCCCTGTAAATAATTGAGCTCACAGCCACTTTTGTTTATTCACTCATAGTGAGTGGGTGCCCATGATTGGGCCAGCATTGATTACCCATCCTGAGTTGCCCTTGAGAAGGTGATGGTGAGGTATCTTCTTGAATCATTGTGATCTATGTACTATAAATAGTCCCAGCTGTTAGGGAGGGAGTTCCAGGATTTTAACCCAGCGACAATGAAGGGACGGTGATATATTTCCACCTCAGGATGGTGAGTGGCTTGGAGGGTAACTTGCAAGTGGTGGTGTTCCCATGTATCTATTGTCCTTGTCCTTCCAGATGGAAGTGATCATGGACTTGGGAGGTGCTCCGTAAGGATCTTTGGTGTATTTATGCAGTGCATCCTATAGATAATATACGCTGCTGCTGCTGTTAGCAGTGGAGGGAATGCATGATTGTGGATGTGGTGCCAATCAAACAATCTGCTCTGTCCTGGATAGTGTCAAGCTTCTTGAGTATTGTTGGAACTGCACCTATCCAATTGATAGTTTCTATAACTACGTACTCACTCCTACAAAATGAAGCAAGAACTGAGGAAATAGAAACAGAAACAAGGTATTTCGCCCATTTGCTGTTTCACTCCACTATTCCATAGACCTTCATATCACTAGTATTCACAAATCTGTCTACTTCTGTCTTGAACATGTTCAATGATTGAACTTCCACAGCTATCTAGATAGAAAATTCCAAAGATTCTTCAGTCTCAGAGTGAAGAAAATCCTCCTTGCCTTCAGTCCTAAATGGCCTGCCTTTTATCCTGGAACTGGAACTGCTGGTACTTGAGCCCAATTTTTCTTGTATGTTGATCCAGAAGGGTTGAAATGAGGCAACCCTTCTAGAACAATGAGTTGAGTGCACTGACAAAAGATGGATTGAGATAGGGCCAGGGGACTTGGAGTCAAGGCTTTACTTTTGGCTACCCCTTTGCATGTCACAAAAGCACATCCCTTTAGAGGTTCTAGGCCTCCTGGGAAATTATAGGACCAGATTTTTTGTATTGACATTCACTATTCCAGCTTATTTGGCATGCTACTGAATCCCTGATATAACAAATTCCGAAGAAACTGGCTGGGAGATTGAAGATTCAGCTGGGCATCCTTTCTGCCTGGAACCCTCTAAAAGGTGCCAATTACATTGGAGAATTCAATTTATTTTGCCTCAGTCATGGGATGTAGGAGTCATCGCTTGTACCAAACCAAATTGCCCAACCCCCAACTGTCCATAGAAACAACTGAATGGTTTATTCTGAGAAAACTGTCAGATAAACCAGGAAGTGCCCTTCTCATAGAATGTTACTTACCGCCCTTGAAGAGGTTTGTTTAAATGGTTTAATAAAGGTAATGGAGGGAAATTTGTCTTCTGTCACAAAGAGACTTCCTGAGGTCTTCTTTGATATGAGGTATGAGCAAGCATACACTGTAACATAGGGCTGGATCTGCTGCTGCAAGGAACCAAATGCTTGAAAAGGTTGAATAAGCTAGAAGCTTCCATTAGAATTGTATCTCTGACCTGGATTCCACTTCAGGAATGTCCTTGGAGCCAATGTTGGAACGACAACAAAGACCTTTCCTCAAAGCGTATGGAGAAGATTCCAGCAACAGACAATGCCAGCCCGGCTGACACCCCCTACGTTTGGAGGAGTGATAGCTGAGTTCAGGCATTGGACTCAAGACACAGGAGTGAACACCTCTTAAGGTCAATGACCTACTCCCAATCGACTTGAAATATTAATATGAGAAGTTAAGCAGAGCTTAATGGTGAAATGCAAATGTCATGATATTGCCAATTGAATTGATTTTTCACATTAACATGTGAAAGGCAAGGTTTGTAAATGAATCTAAGTTTTGTCTAATTTAGTGAGTTCTTTGTCTGTGTTTTTAACTTGTTTTATAATGATTAAGTGAGTCTGTTGGTAACGTTCTGATGCCACATGTTCCAGAGATCACAGTGACGAGGCAGTGCCAGAATATCACCAATGAAGATGTAGATGTTTGTTGGTTCAGAAATGATTTACAAGGATGTTGCCAGGGTTGGAGGATTTGAGCTCTAGGGAGAGGTTGAACAGGCTGGGGCTGTTTTCCCTGGAGCGTCAGAGGCTGAGGGGTGATCTTATAGAGGTTAATAAAATCATGAGAGGCATGGATAGAATAAATAGACAAAGTCTGTTCCCTGGCCTATGGAGGTCCAGAACTAAAGGGCATAGGTTTAGGGTGAGAGGGGAAAGATATAAGAGAGACATAAGAGGCAACTTTTTCACACAGAGGGTGTTGTGTGTTTGGAATGGGCTGCCAGAGGAAGTGGTGAAGGCTGGTACAATTGTAACATTGTAATATGAGTAGGAAGATTTTGGAAGGATATGGGCCGGGTGCTGACAGTTGAGATATCTGGTTGGCAAGGACAAGTTGGACCATGCTGTTTACATGCTGTACATCTCTATGACTCTATGATTCTAAGAGGAGTGAAGGTGGAGTAGAAGTTTTGGTCTTTAAGTGGCTGGACCAGCAAGGAAAATTCATGGAGCTGAATTGGAAGGAACTATCCAACCTTCTCTCCGTGAATGTTGCACTTCCTAGGATAGCTGAAACGTGCTGTTAGAAGTGACATGATATAATAAGAGCCTCAAAGATAAGTCTTGCTATGTTTAAAAATGTACAAATCTCTTCAAGACTTTTCTTTGCAAAACCTAAATTCCTGCTTTGTGAATTGGTTGTGGCAAAGAGATTGTAAAATGTCGTTGTCTTGGAGATGGCTGTAACTTCATCTGACCCTCACAGTTAAAATGTCAGATGCTGAAATGTCAATGTTATTTACTGTTTTACGAGATATCATAAAATGCATGTGGTGTGAAGATGTCTCAGATAGTGCTATCATTCTCTTATTTTCATTCAGGGGATTTTATTTCAATTGCATGTCTTTCAAAGCAGTGGTAAAATAATCAATTCATGATTCATGCCTCTCTCTTGGTGAAGTGCGTGCGCTATGACGGTGAATATTCTTTGACTGGTGGGAGAATGGTGTGTATCAAGGAGCTGTCAGA
Source organism: Chiloscyllium punctatum (assembly GCF_047496795.1). Lineage (NCBI taxonomy): Eukaryota > Metazoa > Chordata > Chondrichthyes > Orectolobiformes > Hemiscylliidae > Chiloscyllium > Chiloscyllium punctatum. The sequence goes on from NC_092743.1 coordinate 18,953,449, forward strand.
GCAGGAGGACTGAGCTAATACTTGGCCTGGGAAATCTCATTGTGACCAGTGTAGCTTCAGTCAATCAGCTGAGTAGAGTCAGAATCATACGGCATGGAAACAGACTCTTCAGTTGAACCCACCTACGCTGACCAAGTTTCCCAAACTAAACTAGTCCCATTTGCCTGCATTTGACCCAAATCCCTCTAATCCTTTCCTACTCGTGTGCCTGTCCAAATGTCTTTTAAATGTTGTAACTATACCTGAATCTACCACTTCTTCTGGTGGCTCATTCCACATATGCATCACCCTCTGAGTGAATAAGTTGCCCCTCGTGTCCCTTTCAAATATTGATCCACTCATCTTAAAACTATGCCCCTTAGTTTTAAATTCCCCAACCCTAGGGAAAAGACCATTGTTAATCAGCCACTCTACACCTTTCATGATTTTATAAACCTGTGAACGTCCTATGCTGCAGGAAGAAAGGTTAGAAGTCACATGACACCAGGTTATAGTCCAACAGGTTTATTTGAAATCACAAGCTTTCGGAGCGTTGCCCCTTTGTGAAGTGAGGAAAAGTATACAGGCACAGGATTTATAGGTAGAGAGATCAATAGGCAGAGAGAGATCAAAAGATCATACAAATAGTGTCAGTGGAGTGTCGCCAGGCTGAATAATAAGTCTCTGCAGGTGATCAAGAATACTGGATTAGTGGTGCTGGAAGAGCACAGCAGTTCAGGCAGCATAATGCAGCACCACTAATCCAGTATTTGGTTTCCAGCATCTGCAGTTATTGTTTTTACCTAGGTGATCAAGAATGTCAGACTGAGCGAGTAAAGAGTTGAACAGTAGGTGAATGGACGAGGTATAATCTGATTAATTGAGGCAGAGAGATAATTGCAAAATATTAAAAATAAGGTGGTGCTGGAGACAACCCAAATGGCTGGAATACATGACAGGTATGATCAGCAAGACATGTCAGATCATCAACATAGATACCATCATCATACTTGGGGACATCACCCACCACATACAAGGCCATACTCATGTAACTCGGCCAATGTTGTCTACCTCATATGCTGCAGGCAAGGACTGCCCAAGGCCAGGTACATTGGCAAGACCATGCAGACGCTATGACAACAGATGAATGGACACCGTGCAACAATCGCCAGGTAGGAATATTCCCTCCCAGCTGGGGAACACCTCAGTGGTCAAGGGCATTCAGCCTTCAATCTTCGAGTAAACGTCCTCCAAGGCAGTCTTTGAGATAGAAAACAAGGCAGAATTGCTGAGCAGAAACTGACAGCCAAGTTCTGTACCCATGAAGATGGCCTCAACCATGATCTTGGGCTCATGTTATGCTACATGTGACCCCACCACAATGTTCTGTATCTGTAAAATCTTCCTTACTCTCCTGTTTTGACGCCATCACCTTGATAACTTGTTATGATCTCTCTACCTCAATTAGTTTGTACAGTTTTGGATTACTTGTTACTTTGGTTAGACCCTCGGCATATGACTTTTATACCTATCATGTTATTCCAGCCATTTGCCATTTGGTTCGTCTCTAGCACCACCTTATTTTTAATTTTTTGTAATTATCTTTTTGCCTGAATTAATTGGATTATAGGTCATCCCTTTACTTGTTATTCAGCTGTTGATACTTTACTCACACTGTCTGACACTCTTGATCATCTGCAGAGACTTGTTATTCAGCCTGGCAACACTCCACTCACACCATTTGTATGATCACTTAACTCTCTGCCCGTGATCTCTCTGCCTATAAATTCTGTGCGTTTCTCTCACTTCACCTGAGGAACAAGTAGCACTCCAAAAGCTTGTGATTTTAAATAAACCCTTTGGACTAGGTTGAGTAGGTTATGTTTATTTTCACTAGAAAAAAAGGAGATTGAAGGGGGACCTGATTGAGGTTTACAAAATCATGAAGGATATAGACAGGGTGACAAGCTTTTTGCCAGGGTGAAGGATTCAATAACCAGAGGTCATGTTTTCAATGTGTGAGGTGGGAAGTTTAAGGGGGATACACGCGGCAAGTACTTCACACAGAGGGTGGTGGGCGTTTGGAACGCGTTGACAGCAGAGGTGGTAGAGGCAGGCACGGTAAATTCACTTAAGATGCGTCTGGACAGATGCATGAGTAGGTGGGGAGCAGAGGGATACAAATGCTTAGGAATTGACTAACAGGTTTAGACAGTACATTTGGATCGGCTCAGGCGTGGAGGGCCAAAGGGCCTGTTCCTGGGCGTAAATTTTCTTTGTTCTTTGTTGTTCTATAACCTGGTGTCATGTGGCTTGTGTCCTTATCCCCCCCCAGTCCAACACCTCCACATCATGGCAGTGAAAAATGAAGCCTATACTTATAATTCAAACCCTCTATTCCTGGGAACATCCTGGTCAATCTTTTCTGAACCCTTTCCAATTTAATAAATTCTTTCCTATAGCAGGGCGACCAGAACTGCACACAGTCATCATCATCGGCTGGCCCTCGCAAATAAGGATGACTCTCAGGGTGAGTCTGTATGTGGCTGTACAGACCCATGTGACTCCTGCAGGCTCTGTTTTACTGGAGCAGAGGGGGATTGTGGGAAGGGGTGGTGGGGTGTTGTTGTGGTAGAGCACTCCTTAAACTGTTTCCACCTGGCTTCATGGCCTCACCAACAGCCTGTACAACCTCAACATGATGTCCCTACTCCTATACTCACAGGTAATGCTTGGCTGATTGATTTTGTGGTAATGATTGTTTATTTCTGTCCTCTGACAGAGACTATCGTGACTGCTGCTGACAATGTGTCTCTATTGCCTTCACATCCTGACAGCCAATAAAGTGCTGTGGACGAAACAGAGGTGACCATGATGTCGCATCTGCAGTGGAGGAGGGACAGCTGTCTGAGGACACACGGTGCAGACAATGATTTCCACACTGCAGGCGAGTCTGTCACTTGGGAGAGTGCAACATGTGAGAATGAACTTGCTGCAGTGTTGGCCTTTACATCAGAGGGAGGTGATGGATCTGTGGGTGCATCAGCTCAGGATCATCTGTCCCCACATCAACAGTATCACTGCCAGATCTGTGAAGAGGGACTTCAGGATTATACAGGACTACTTTAGCAAATGTATGTGTCACAGTTAGAGAGCATTCAGCTTCATCCCTTCAGATGAACTGCGAACAGATCTGATGCAGTCCATCAGACCCTCTCAGGACCACTTTAGCAGAGTTACAGGCAGGCTCTGATTCTCCGAGACAGCAATCTACGTTTCAGAAGCTGTATCTGCAGAATGTCCAGCCATCACTTCCAGCTGGGATGGCAGTGTCTGATTAAGAACAGCCCCTTAACCCCCCCTCTGACCAGGTGCAGCCCAACGCACAGCCCGATCTTACATTCAGGACAGAGGAATCCCGTTCACAAAGAAAGGAAAGTTGTAGGGGGAGCGAGGGTCCATATCACCTCACCTCACAGTCTTGCTGTAAGCCATTCACTACTTGGGTATCATTGCATCGGGGAGATTCTGCCTACTTCAACATCGTGTCTTTTATGTTGAAACCCACTTTTAACATAACATTTGGTGTGGCACTTTCTCATCTCAGGGTTCACTTTCCGTAATGCACTATTTGTTTATGAGAGTTTCAAAGTTTTGATTTACACTGTGTCACATCATTTCCCATTGCTTTTTGTGTGCGTTATTTGCTGGGACTGTTTCGCTGACCATTCAAATGTTTATGACACACTTTTGCATTGTTTGTACAGTCTTCGAAATGTTTTTATTTCACGTCAACACTGTCAAAGAATCACAAATAAACAGTGCTGGTGATAAATGACAGATGATAACTAAGAAGGCATTTGGTATGTTTTCCTTTATTGGTCAGAGTATTGAGTGCAGGAGTTGGGAGGTCATGCTGCGGCTGTACAGGACATTGGTTAGGCCACTGTTGGAATATTGCGTGCAATTCTGGTCTCCTTCCTATCGGAAAGATGTTGTGAAACTTGAAAGGGTTCAGAAAAGATTTACGAGGATGTTGCCAGGGTTGGAGGATCTGAGCTACAGGGAGAGGCTGAACAGGCTGGGGCTGTTTTCCCTGGAACGTCGGAGGCTGAGGGGTGACCTTATAGAGGTTTACAAAATTATGAGGGGCATGGATAGGATAAATAGACAAAGTCTTTTCCCTGGGGTCGGGGAGTCCAGAACTAGAAGGCATAGGTTTAGGGTGAGAGGGGAAAGATATAAAAGAGACCTAAGGGGCAACTTTTTCACGCAGAGAGTGGTACGTGTATGGAATGAGCTGCCAGAGGATGTGGTGGAGGCTGGTATAATTGCAACATTTAAGAGGCATTTGGATGGGTATATGAATAGGAAGGGTTTGGAGGGATATGGGCCAGGTGCTGGCAGGTGGGACTAGATTTGGTTGGGATATCTGGTCGGCATGGAAGGGTTGGACCAAAGGGTCTGTTTCCATGCTGTACATCTCTATGACTTTATGACTCTATGACTCCGCAAAATGTTTCTAGTTGGAAATAAAAGCCATTTTTGACATATTCATCAGCAGCCTCATTATTTTGGGAGGGAAGGAAATAGACAGAGAAGCGGTTATACAGGAAGGAAGATACTTAGTTTGCGGGGGGGGGGGACACACAGGGAGGGAGATACATGGGAAATGTGGGGGGGTGGGAGATAGACAACATTGATACACAAGGAAGGGAGATACACAGCCATGAGATATACACAGGGAGGTATGTAGGGATGAAGAGATCATACATAGAGAGATGTATAAGGATGTGAAGAGATCTACAAGGAGGGAGAGAGATATACAGGGAGGTAGACAGGGTGTATATCCAGGGAGGGAGATATATGGAGGCAAGATACATTGGGAAGGTGATACATGGGAGGAGATACATGGAGGGTTGATGCACAGGGAGAGAGATGAACAATAGGAGGAATACACTGGGAGATATACACGGAGGGAGATATAGAGGTAGGGAGGGAGGCACATTGGGAGATAAACAGAGATGCAGGAGAGATACAAAGGTAGGGGGAGATATATGCAGGGGGAGAGAGAAGGATACCGGAGGAGGGAGATACAGAGGGAGGTAAACTGAGGTGAAGGGACATACACAGGATGGAAGGGAGGTACACATGGATGTAGGGAGTTACAGAGAGAGGGAGACACAACAGTCTGGCAGATTTATGAAGCAGGTAATCTCTAGCTAACTGAGCAGGGGCAGGACTGTGCTGCCTCATTGTCTCAATAAGGCATAATTACATGAGCTCCATGTGACATTCATCTACCCTGGAGAAAGTGAGGACTGGAGATGCTGGAGAATCGGAGTCAAAAAGGGTGGTGCTGGAAAAGCACAGCAGGTCAGGCAGCATCCGAGGAACAAGCGAGTTGAGCAGGAATTCCTCATGAAGGGCTAATGCCCGAAACATCGATTCTCCTGCTCCTCGGATGCTGCCCGACTTGCTGTGCTTTTCCAGCTCGACCCTTTTTTGACACATGCATCTATCTCGTCGAGGTCCTCACTAAGGTTAAGGCTGGGTCTTTGCTGGACAGCAGGATGATGTAGTGCGCAACATGAAACCACAATCTTGGCCGCTGTCACAGGTGAACAATGTCAGGTATGACCTGAACGTGCCCAACTCCATGGAGGTGTGTCTCCATGAGTCTCTGATTGTCCTCTTCACTGCTTGGCGTGTTGTTGTAGGAGCGATGTATTGTTCTCATGTCTTCGGGGGTGGTCCTGCAAAATGGTGTCATGAGCCAAGTTTGCAAAGAACAGCCAGAAGCCAGCCTATGATTCCTGGTGTACAGATCATGGCCTGCTCCACCATCTGATTTTTAAGCTGAGGGAGAGGCAGATAAGCTCTGTGGGGACTTCCGCAAGTGTCAATTGGCGTGCAAATAAACAGCTTCTGCTTCAGAAGCTGCTCCCATGCATGGGCCTTGGAGACCTGTGAAGTTGCAAAGGAAATTACAGGGAGCATTGGTGGTGGTACATGGTCATCAGCAGGAGGTTTCCTTGGAGAAAGTGAGGACTGCAGATGCTGGAGATCAGAGTCAAGAGTGTGGTGCTGGAAAAGCACAGCAGGTCAGGCAGCATCCGAGGTGCAAGAGAATCGACATTTTGGGCAAAAGCCTTTCATCAGGAATGAGGCTGGGAGCTGCGGGGGTGAAGAGATAATTGGGAGACAGCTTGGGTTGGGGGGGAGGTAGGTGGGAATGTGACAGGTAGAAGGAATCATGTGCGTTTCCTGGCTATCATCCACTCAGGTTTAGAAATCTCCTCCCATTTTGTTTTTAATATCCTGAAGTGAGTCTATTCAATATAGATTTGATGGGCAGAAAGGCCTTTTTGTGATCTGGTGCAATACACTTCTGACATTTACAGTAAGATTATTGTGTGTTATCCTTTCTGCATCTTCTGCTGCTATGTTTATTAGTCCGGAGAAGTCTGCAAAATCTGATGTCCTGCCATCCCTGTCTAACTGCTCTATTAAAGTCGAACTAATTTAAAAAGTAGCTTAAACCTATTTTAAATAGAAGAGCAAAGTTAAGTTCTTTTAACTGTGGAGGAATGCAGCAAAGTTAAGACACAATTCAGTTTTTAGTTCTGAACATGTATGTGCCCGGAATTAGAAGGTCCACGAGGGTCTAAGAGATCTGTGAACACTGCTTTTATAGCTTTTTAGGTAGCTTTCTGGAACTTCCTATTGTTTTAGCCAATCAGGGAGACTCACTTAATTGTCAATCATTTGGATGGGCTGTAACTGTTTGTTTCTTTGTGTAGCAGGACCTGGCGCCTTTCTGGCTGGGCCTTCCTTTGTTTGGTGGATAAATTGTTGGGAATGTATCTTTCGAGGATAACTATTGCCTTTTTACAGTACTCTAATGTCATTAGCACCTGTTCGCTGTGTTTGCACTGTGTTTTGTGTCTAGATTTTTGTGACTTCAGAGTTTTACTTGGCCAATATACCCAACATCCCTTGCTGTTTGGCCAAGTTAGCAATCTATCTTGTATAAGCAGCGGGGAAGCTGCTATAGGCCTACGTACTGGAACTGACAGCTGCAAACCAAGACCTGTTAATGCTGCAAAATGGGGCACTCTTCAAATAGATTGAACCACTCAAGCCTGGGCATCTGTGAGATGCTGTGGGTCATCAACAGCTGAAGAACTGTGCTCCAGCACAATCTGCATCCTCATGGCCTAGCATATCCTCCTTTCCACCATTACTGCTAAGCCAGGGGATCAACAGAAATGACAAGTTCTCAATGAATAGTTTGGTTCAATGGAAAGTGTGCAAGGCAGGTCAAGAGCAATACCAGGCATACCTGAAAATGAGGTGTCAACCTAGCGGAATCCCCAAACAGAACTACCTGTATGGCAAACTGCATAAGCAGCAAATGATAGAGCTAAGAGATCCACAATTTGTGATGATAATGTGCGATAACACACTAGGCCTCATCAAGACGCACCTTCTATAAAACTCGATGAATGCTTTTCCATAATATGGTAAGACCCAGCCCTGTCAGTGTGATGTTAAGCCGATACATTAGAATTATTAATCGATATAAATTGTACTGAAGCATATCACTTCCTGGTGAGATGTTAAACCAGGGCCTCATCTGCCTATTCAAATACATTTAAACTATCATAAAACCCTAGAAATAGGAGCTGGGGAGGGTCATTAAACTGTCTCTGTCATTAAATAGGATAATTGCTGATTTCCTACCACAACTTGATCAGCGTGTGCTGTGCATGAACCCCTTAATTCCCTCAGTACCTAATCCTCATTTGACTCTGTCTTGAACAAACTGAAGGATCGAGCATCCACAGCTCTCTGGCATAAATTATTTCAAAGATCCACAACTCTCTGAGTGAAGAAATGTATCAGTGACCTGACTCCCTCAAGGCTAACCCCTTATTCTGACAGCGACCCTGCAGGACTATCCCTTGGCATTATTTTGAGAAAGAACAGGGCAGGTACCAGCAGTATTGTGGCAGATAATTATCCCTCAGCCCACATTGATTATTTGGACACATTTACATTACAGGATGCAAATTGTCAGCCACATTGCCCATATTCCAGGAATAGCTACACTTCAAAAGTGTTTCATTAGCTGTAAAGAGCTCCAGGGTTTCCTAAGATCCCAATAAGTATGATATCAATTTACGACCTTCTTCTTAGGCTGTGCAATTCTAATGCTGAGCTCTTCATCCAGTTACTACTGAGTTTCTTTTGAAATTCAGTTTCCTTATTTAAATCTCACTTTATCATGTACGTTGAGTACAATCTGATTGATAAGATGATGGCAGCATTGTGCGTTCCAATACATTTAGGAGGTGCGGAACAGGTGACTCTCCTTCTCAATATTCCCTCCGATCTAAGAACAAAGAACATTACGGGACAGGAACAGGCCTTTCAGCCCTCCAAGCTGACGCCGATCCAGATCCTCTACCTAAACCTGCCATCTATGTTCTAAGGGTCTGTATATTTTTGCTCTATGCTTATTCATGTACCTATCTAGATACATCTTAAATGATGCTATCATTCCCGTCCCTACTACCTCCGCTGGCAACACGTTCCAGGCATTCACCACCCTCTGTGTGAAGAACTTTCCATGCATATCTCCCCTAAACTTTTCCCCTCTCACTTTGAACGTGTGATCCCTAGTAATTGAGCCCCCCACTCTGGGGAAAAAGCTTCCTGCTATCCACCCTGTCTTCACTTCCCATGACTTTGTAGACCTCAATCAGGTACATCCTCAACCTCCGTCTTTCTAATGAACATAATCCGAATCTACTCAACCTCTCTGCATAGCTAGCACCCTCCCTACCAGGCAACATCCTAGCGAAACTCCTCTGCGCTCTCTCCAAAGCATCCACATCCTTTTGGTAATGAGATGACCAGAACTTATGCAGTGTTCCAAATGTGGCCAAACCAAATACAACTGTAACATGACCCACCAACTCTTGTACTCAACACCCTGTCCGCTGAAGAAAAGCATGCCATATACTGTCTTGATCACTCTATCAACCTGCGTTGCCAACCTCAGTGGACCTGAACACCCAAGTCTCTCTGTGCATCACATTTCCCAAGAGCTTTTCCATTTACCGTATAGTTCGCTCTTGAATTGGATCTTCCAAAATGCATCACCTCGCATTTGCCCAATTTGAACTCCCCTTCTGCCATTTCTCTGCCCAACTCTCCAATCTATCTATACCTAAGGTAAGGATCCTTGTCTCAATTCAGTGTCTCCATCCCTCATCCTCTGATTACCAGCAGGCAATGACAGAGCATGTGAGAATAGCAAAGTACCAACCCATCCAATTTACACGGTAATCTCCAAAACGGCACAAAAATAGCAGCTTTTACCCTTTAAGTGACCTTATGTTCATAGCTATTGTAGGTTTCTTGGCTTAATGGTAAATTCATAAACAGAAATTGCCTTTCACAGCGATTTGCAGGCAACAGTTTGTTGGTTAGGATGAATATTAACAGCATTTCTGGGTAAAATCCTGTCTTGTTGTTTGAAAATCAATTGAAGTTATTTGCATAACATAACCGACAGTGTACATAAATGCTTCACTGACTGCGTTGAACGTAGGGGCTTTGATTGTCATTTAACAAACTTGTTTTCCACGCAGTTCCTTATTTATGACATGCTCTCAGGCAGGTGAGGAGTTGTGGAATGGATTGGCCATTTGCCACCCCCTGAGCGATCTGTTCACATCCTGAAGCCTGCAGGGAAAATACACAGGGGAAAAAATCTGGAGACCCCAGCTCAAAGCCAAAAGCATAAAATCAATGATAATTGAAACTCTTAACTATAGCTTGAAATGATAGCATTTCTTTAAAATAACAAAATGCCCCCAAAGCACTTCAAGAGCGTGCTCTCAAAGATAATTTGTGACTGAATCACGGAAGGAGTTATTTGGGCAGGGGGATTAGAAGCTTGGTCAAAGAAACACTTTGTAGTACAGAACTTGAACATTGATGAAAACAGAAATAAATTGATCATAAGACTATCATTCTGGTTCCCGAATGTCCTTAGGGGAAAGAAATCTGCCATTCTTATTCTGTATGGCCTACTCGTGACTCCAGGCCCACAGACATGTAATTGACCCTAAGACAACCTCACAAGTCATTCAGTTAAAGGGGAATTAGGGATTGGCAGCAAATAGAGTCATAGGGTTGTACAGCACAGAAACAGACCCTTCGGTCCAACTCGTCCATGCCAACCAGATATCCCAAGTTAATCTAGTCCTATTTGTCAGTATTTGGCCCATACCCCTCCAAATCCTTTCCTGTTTATACCCATCCAGATGCCTTTTAAATGTTGTAATTGGACCAACCTCCACCACCAACACAGTTTGAAGCACTCAGCAAGGCTTAGGATCATCCCCACAGGTCTCGGACTGAAGGTTCCTGAACGTGGCCAGGTCTGATTGAAGATATCTGGTGGTGCTGTATGAACTTTACTTCTGTGAGTTCTTGCGCCTGTTATAAAATTAATCCACAATCTCCAGAGTGTAAAGCTGCTTTACAGACTTGCTGTTGTTTTCCTGATTGCAGAGAATAAACAATGGAGCTAAAAGAAAAACTAATATTTTTAAGAGGACATTATGTACCTGCTTAGTTTTGCTGCAACATCATGTGAAAGTTGCATTTTTAAAATGGCTGTCCTTAGTGTTGATATTAAAAAAGCAGGACACTTTGAAATAACAACTTTGAGAATGCAAGTTATTAGCTTTGTCACTGCTGGTTTCAGGCATACACTAAATGTTGGGAAACTTAACTTTAGTTGATGATCTAAAATTAATCCAGCCTTTCCTCATCAGGATAATTGCAAGAATGCCAAATTTCAAATGAGCATCTATCCTTCGGTATTCATGCGTCTGTCCTGATGATTGCAAAGTTAAAAACCTCAGCAACCCACCTTTCTTTCCAGTTTAATCGAAATGTTTTAAAGAGTGTTTTAAAGGAGGAATGAGAAAGGTAACCATGGAAAGATGTTTAAAGAGGAGGTTTTAACGCTTAGGGCAAGGCAGCTTAGAGTGCTTCCGTGAATGGCAGCAATGAAATTTGGATAAGAGGTCAGAGGAGCTCAGCAATTCTGGAGGTCTAGGAGAAAGTGAGGACTGCAGATGCTGGAGATCAGAGCTTAAAAATGTGTTGCTGGAAAAGCGCAGCAGGTCAGGCAGCATCCAAGGAGAAGGAGAATTGACGTTTCGGGCATAAGCCCTTCTTCAGGAATTCTGGAGGTCTCGTGGGCTAGGGAAGGTTAACAAGGAGAATACTTTGCACCAGATCACTGAGACAGCTTCTAACTGAATCAGACGGGCTGACCTGATTTATAGAGTCACAGAATTACTTTGGACTATTTTTGGTGTTTTAACAATGAGCCGCTGAACAACATGGTACTGATACCAGAAGAGGGGTTTATGCTCTGCTAATCAGCTCAGATTTGGAAATCTCTCAAAATATCCTTAAAACAGTACAACAGAAGAGCTGACTGAAAACATTTGCTTTTGCCTGCAGAATAATTTCAAGTTATGGAAATGGGTTGGTAAATTAGGCAACATATTTTGTTTGTGACAAACAATATCACCCCGTGACATTTCTCAAAAACATGTTTGAGGAATTCCCAACATGTTGAACTGTGTTCACCGCACCCCCGCACCCCCCTCCCTCCCCCCGGTCATGTTGACAATGTAGTGGGAATGTCACTGGGCTAATGACTCAGAGGCCAAAGCTGGTGTTCTGGAGTTGTGGGTTCAAAGCTCGTCATGGGAGGTGATGGAGTTTAAGTTCTTTTAAAAGCAAGTAAGGTCATGAAACTATCAGTAGTCTGGCTCCTGAATGTCCTCTGGGGGAAAGAATTCTGCCATTCATACCCAGTCTGGCCTATATATGACTCCAGGCTCTCAACCATGTAATTGACCCTTAGATGACCTCACAAGTCAGTCAGCTAAAGGGAAATTAGGAATGGGCAGCAAATGCTGTGCTTTACAACAACACCCATATGAAAGGGTGCATTTTAAAAAAAGCCTGTTTTAATGTTGAGATAACAATAATCGGGACACTTTTGAAATAACTTTCAGCATGCAAATGACTTTGAGGAGGTTATAATATATACAAGTTTTTAAGCTTGTCACTGCTGGTTTCGGGTGTACACTAAATGTTGGGAACCTCAAATTTTAGCCATAATTACGTATCTAAAATTAATGCAGCCAGCAAAAGAAACTTTCTCAAGGAGGCATCTGACTACTCCCAAGAGGTCACACTTCTGTTTAGCATTCCCTCCTCTGGGAATCGATATGGTTGGACAATAGACATAGAACATTACAGCGCAGTACAGGCCCTTCGGCCCTCGATGTTGCGCCGCCCTGTCATACTAATCTGAAGCCCATCCCACCTACACTATTCCATGTACGTCCATTAGCCTGTCCAATGGCAACTTAAATGCACTTAAAGTTGGTGAATCTATTACCGATGCAGGCAAAGCATTCCATACCCTTACTACTCTCTGAGTAAAGAAACTACCTCTGACATCTGTCTTATACCTATCTCCCCTCACTTTAAAGTTGTGTCCCCTAATGTTTGCCGTTCCCATACTTGGAAAAAGGCTCTCCCTGTCCACCCTATCTAACTCTCTGATTATCTTGTATGTCTCTATTAAGTCACCTCTCAACCTTCTTCTCTCTAACGAGAACAGCCTCAAGGCCCTCAGCCTTTCCTCGTAAGACATTCCTTCCATACCAGGCAACATCCTAGTAAATCTCCTCTGCACCCTTTCCAAAGCTTCCACATCCTTCTTATAGTGTGGTGACCAGAACTGTACACAATACTCCAAGTGTGGCCAATAGACAATAGACAATAGACAATAGATGCAGGAGTAGGCCATTCTGCCCTTCGAGCCTGCACCGCCATTCAATATGATCATGGCTGATCATTCCTAATCAGTATGGCCGTACCAGAGCTTTGTACAGCTGCAGCATAACCTCCTGGATCCGGAACTCAATCCCTCTATTAATAAAGGCCACCACACTGTATGCCTTCTTAACAACCCTGTCAATCTGGGTGGCAACTTTCAGGGATCTGTGTACATGGACACCAAGATCTCTCTGCTCATCTGTGTTCCCAAGAATCCTACCATTAGCCCAGTATTTTGCATTCTGATTACTCCGGCCAAAGTGTATCACCTCACACTTGTCCACATTAAACTCCATTTGCCACCTCTCAGCCCAGCTCTGCACCTTATCTATGTCTTTCTGCAACCTACAACATCCTTCGTCACTATCCACAACTCCACCGACCTTAGTGTCGTCCGCAAATTTACTAACCCACCCTTCTAAGCCTTCATCCAGGTCATTTATAAAAATGACGAACAGCAGTGGACCAAACACCGACACTTGCGGTACATCGCTAATAACTGGACACCAAGATGAACATGTTCCATCAACTACAACCCTCTGTTTTCTTTCATCACGCCAATTACTAATCCAACCTGCTATGTCTCCCATAATCCCATTCCTCCGCATTTTGTATAATAGCCTACTGTGGGGAACCTTATCAAACGCCTTGCTGAAATCCATATACACCACATCAACTGGTTTACTCTCATCTACCTGTTTGGTCACTTTGTCAAAAAACTCAATAAGATTCGTTAGGCACGACCTACCCTTCACAAAACTGTGCTGACTGTCTCTGATCAGATTATTCTTTTCTAGATGGTTATAAATCCTATCTCTTATAACCTTTTCCAACGCTTTACCAACAACTGAAGTGAGACTCACTGGTCTGTAATTACCGGGGTTGTCTCTACTACCCTTTTTGAACAAGGGAACCACATTTGCTATCCTCCAGTCCTCAGGCACTATTCCTGTAGACAATGATGATTTGAAGATCAATGCCAAAGGCTCGGCAATCTCTTCCCTTGCTTCCCAGAGGATCCTAGGATAGATCCCATCCGGCCCAGGGGACTTGTCTATTTTCACACTCTGCAGTATTTCTAATACCTCTTCCTTGTGAACCTCAATCTCTTCTAGTCTAGATGCAAGTATCTCTGTATCTTCCTCACCAACATTTTCATTTCCTATAGTGAACACTGTCAAAAAGTATTTATTTAGTGCTTCCCCTATCTCCTCTGACTCCACACACAACTTTCCACTATTATCCTTGATTGGCCCTAATTTAACTCTCGTCATTCTTTTATTCCTGACATACCTATGGAAAGCCTTAGGGTTAACCCTGATCCTATCCGCCAACAACTTCTCATGTCTCCTCCTGGCTCTTCTGAGTTCTCTTTTTAGGTCTTTCCTGACTTCCTTGTAACCCTCAAGCCCCCTAACTGAGTTTTCACATTTTGTCCTAACAAGCCTTCTTCTTCTTCTTGACCAGGGATTCTACTTCCTTAGTAAACCAGGGCTCACGTGTTCTATATCTTCCTCCCTGCCTGACAGGTACATACTTATCTAGGACACACAGGAGCTTTTCCTTGAATAAGCTCCACATTTTTAATGTGATCATCCCCTGCAGTTTCCTTCTCCATTCTACGCTTCCTAAATCTTTCCTAATTGCATTGTAATTTCCCTTCCCCCAGCTGTAACTCTTGCTTGGTGAAGTACACCTATCCCTTTCCATCACTAAAGTAAACCTGACAGAATTGTGATCGCTGTCTCCAAAGTGCTCACCTACTTCCAAATCTAACACCTGGCCAGGCTCGTTACTTAGTACTAAATCTAAAGTGGCTTCGCTCCTTGTAGGCCTGTCTACATACTGTGTCAGGAAGCCCTCCTGCACACATGGACAAGAACCGACCCATCTATAGTACTTGTACTGTAGTGATCCCAGTCAATATTTGGATAGTTGAAGTCCGAGGGCTTTTGCCCGAAACATTGATTTCGAAGCTAATTGGATGCTGCCTGAACTGCTGTGCTCTTCCAGCACCACTAATCCAGAAGTCCCCCATGACAACTACCCTGCCTCTCTCACTCCTATCAAGAATCATCTTTGCTATCCTTTCCTCTACGTCTCTGGGACTATTCGGAGGCCTATAGAAAACTCCCAGCATGGTGACTTCTCCTTTCCTGTTTCTAACCTCAGTTAACGAGTCCCCAAGCATCCTTTCTACAACTGTAATATTGTCTCTGATCAACAATGCCACACCTCCCCCTCTTTTACCATCTTCTCTGTTCTTACTGAAACATCTGAATCCCAGAATCTGCAACAGCCATTCCTGTCCCTGCTCTATCCATGTCTCAGTAATGGCTACAACATCAAAGTCCCAGGTACCAACCCCCACTGCCAGTTCATCCACTTTATTTTGGATGCTCCTCGTGTTGAAGTACACACACTACAAGCCAGGTTCTCGTTTGCCAGTGTCAGATACTTGATTTGGGAACTCCCTACTCTCATCCTCTTCTGTACCTGTCCTACAATTTTGTTTCCCATCCCCCTGATGTATTAGTTTAAATCCACCTTAATAGCTTTAGTGAATTTCCCACTCAGGATATTGGTACCCCTCTGGTTTAAGACCATCCTGCTTGTAGAGGTTCCCACCTACCCCAGAAAAAGCTCCAATTATCCAAAAACCCCAAACCCTCCCTCCTGCACCATCCCTGTAGCCACGTGTTTAACTCCTTTCTCTCCCTATTCCTCACCTCACTAGCACGTGGCACGGGCAGCAAACCAGATAAAGCAACTCTGTTTGTCCTAGCTCTAAGCATCCATCCTAGTTCCCTGAATTTTTGCCTCAAGTCCCCATCTCTCTTCCGACCCAAGTCGTTGGTGCCAATGTGGGCCATGACTTGGGGCTGCTCTCCCTCCCCCCGAAGGATCCCAAAAACACGATCAGAGACATCACGGACCCTGGCACCCGGGAGGCAACACACCAACCATGTGTCTCTCTCGTCCCCACAGAACCTCCTATTTGTCCCCCTAACTATCGAGTCCCCAATGACTACTGCTCTGCTCCTCTTCTCCCTTCCCTTCTGAGCAGCAGGTGTCCCACTGCTTTCCCCGGTAAGTCAGCCCCCCCAACAGTATCCAAAATGTTGAGGTGAATGGCCACAGGGGATCCCTGCACTGCCTGCCGGTTCCCTTTCTGTCCCCTAACTGTCACCCATCTGTCTTTTTCTTTTATCTGGGGAGTGACTACCTCTCTGTAAGTCCTGTCAATAACCCCCTCTGCCTACCGAATGATCCGAAGTTCATCCAACTCCAGCTCCAGTTCCCTAATGCGGTTTGCGAGGAGCTGGTGTTGGGTGCACTTCCCACAGATGTACTCAGCAGGGACACTAGTGGTGACCCTTACTTCCCACATTCTGCAGGAGGAACATTCCACTGCCCTACGCTCCATCCCCACTGTTCTAACTCCCGAAGTGACTACTAACAAAAAAGGATTAGGAAATAAACTATTTACCTTACCTTGTCAATCTGGCTCCCACAGCTTTTGTTTTAGGTTAGAGGAGGAGGATGGGTGGGAGACACTACCCGAGTAGTGTCTCGGGTATCGCAACCACGCAAATATAAACTGCCTTTTATGTGGTTGTGACAATAATTACCTGTAGAAGTGTCTTCAAAGTTATGATATATGGCCCTAGCAGACAAAGCACAATAGTAGGATAGGAAATTCCTCAAGTTAAATTGGGGTGACAAAAGTTGAAACAATTTTGTTTCACAGAGCTGTTATCAACATATCCATTTTTTATTTTACCTCTTCCCTCACTTCGGTTTTCCCTCTTCACTTACTCACAGATTAACTCCTGATTCGTTCACAAGCTGCTGGTGAGATTTTGACTACAGTGGACCAACTCGTGGTTGGTAAATATAAGAATATTTACGAATATCACATAGAGTCATAGAGTTTTACAGTGTGGCCCATCATGCCCACGCCTGTCATCAAACACTTCTCTACTCTAATCCCATTTCCTAGTATGTGGGCTGTAGCCTTGTATACCATTATTTCGAATGAATTAATGTACTTCATAAATGTTGTGATACTTCCCATCTCTATCACTGACTCTTTCAGGCAGTGAATTCCAGATAACCACCACACTCTGGATGACACATAAAAGCATAAATGTGGAAACATATCCCCTTTAAACTTCCTGCCCCTTACCCTAAAGCTATACCCCTCCCATTACTGACATATCCACAATGGGGAAAAAAAAATCAGAGCCATGAATCCATATCTTCGTTTTGCACAATCAATCCTTCATAATACCTCCAACCAGTGCTGTAACTTCTAATGGAAGGAATCATCAAATAGTCAGAAGGTCAATGTAGAAAGAATCTTTCGGGCATGTTGAATCACACATCGTGTCACATCAGGGTTTTATAGATCGATTCCATTGCAGTAATGCATAGGAATGGTTTTCATACAATTTAATGCTCATATGTTACCTGACCAGATAAATACGCGTTCCCTCAAAGTGTTAAAATGTCTGCCTCATGTGTAATTTTCGCAGTCAGCCCTGGTGAGGTCATAGCCATGTGAGTAATGTCCAGCATGTTCATACATCCCAAAGATGGACAAAGTTATAATGGCTGAGCATTGCTCATCTCTCACAATTGATCAACGCATTCACTGCAGACAGCCCCCGGCAGCAGGATTTGGCTGACCGCTGTCAGGGAGGTGCACTTTGATTGTGGACAACACTGAGACTAAATACAACATACTGGCCTAGCCTGGATATTACACCTTTTATTTACCATTTATCTATCAGTCCTACAAGCTTCATTCTTGATGAAGGGCTTATGCCGGAAATGTCGATTCTCCTGCTCCTCAGATGCTACCTGACCTGCTGTGCTTTTACAGCCCCACACTCTCGACTCTGATCTCCAGCATCTGTAGTACTCACTTTCTCCTGGCTATTACACCTGTCATCCGCAAGCTTAAACCCAGTGTATGACGGAGAGTGCAGAAGCAGGGACAATTCCCCACATCTCTCGAGGGAAAGCAAAATATATTGCGGATGATGGAAATCTGAAGGAAACACAGAGAATGCTAGAGAAATTCAGCAGATCTGGCTGCATCTGTGGAGAGTGAAACAGAGTTAACTTTTCGAGTCCTGTATGACTTCTTCTGAGGAGCCAAATTTCAGTCTGTGTGAGTGCTATGTCCTGAGTGAAAGGGGATGCCCAGCAGGGGAGGGAGAAGATCAATGATCTTCAACATTCCACAAGGCTATCGTCTTCTCCAGAGATTCACCACTCTCATTTGATTTTATCTCTCTAAATGAATACTGCAGTGCCTGGAAGCGGTATTTCCTGGTTGAATATTTGGTGTTTGAATTTGAAAGGCATTCCCACTTTGCCTGGAGCTGCATAAATGTTGGCCACAGTGTTGGAATTCAGGGTGTTGCAGTTGTCAATCTAAACTCAGACATTGCTTTTCTTTGTGCTAAAGAATTCTAAGATTCTTGGTTACTTCAAATGTATTTCCCTTGTGACCTGTGAGGAAAAAGGTAATTTTTCATCTATATGCCTGTCAGGAATGGGATTGTCTATTGTTCTTTTGAATATCAAGGAAATCGCCAAAATATGGAGAAATATACCATTGTCAGCTAGCCATTTGCCCATAATCACTGATATGCCAACACAAATATTTTTACAAAAAGCAGGATGCAAATAAGTCCTTCTGATCTAATGTTTCCATGTTTGAATTGGCGATGAGCACAGACTAACCTTTTACACGATTGAAAAAAAAGATGCTGAAAGTACTCAAAATACCTGGCAATATATAGAGCAGGGAGAGGAGTCAATGTGTCAGGTTGAGGACCTGAGGTATCATCAAACTAATGCGTACTGAATGTCTGCACAGTTGAATGGCAGGTCAACTTCTTAAACTGTCTTACCGGTCCCATCTCTCCCTTCTCCCCCCTCCCCCCAACCAATCCCCCTCCACCTGCCTTATTTATTCATAATGAATCATGTACAACTTTTCTGACCAGCTATTTTCACAGGTTGGTGGCGATGATAATACAGTGGATTTGCTTTTAACCCTGTGTCTGACATTTGCTTTTTATGAGATCTGCAGTTTTTTTCTCATCTATTCCTTGTGGAACACGCATGAGTGGGAAAAGTGAAAATAAACGTTCTACTTCCTTCCTTAATTACTCATTGTATCTAGAAATAAAACAGACTTTACTAAATGAAGAAAGCTATACCAAGTTATAGAATATTGCAATTATGGTATGGATGGTAGATTTTTAACTGTAAATATTAATTTTTAATAGATGCTGTGAGGCATGCATTACTGTACTTAACAGTGCGTTAGCAGTTTGGGAAGGATTATGCCCCATTCTCGCCCTTCCAGGACCACCTTGTGTATTTTCCACTGTGTACACTTGCTGCTTCTCATAGGGGTGACACTATTCAGAGCCTCTCAGAAGCAAACATTGCATTAATCTTGCAACATGGATATAAGAGGAAGAGCGTCTGGAATGGGAGACACCGACAGAATATAAGGTTGGTACTGGTTGGAGTGCAAACCAAAAATGTTCAGAAAAGGTAAGATTGGAATCATTTTTGTGAGGTCCAACTTCTCTTCCAGACTCCATAAGAACATGGGAATTAGAAGTCAGAGTAAGGCATTTGGTCCCTGGATCCTGCTCCCTCATTGAATAAGATCAGGACTGGTCTTCTATCTTAGCATCATTTTCCATTCTATCCTATATGTAGGATGGTAGATTTCATTCCACAAAGGACATTAGAGAGAGGGAGTTCCAAATTTCCACTGCTGAGTAAAGAACTGGATTTTTGAGACTGAGGCAGATAGTTCTGACTGATCCGTAATTTTAAGAGGCTGGTAGCATGTTTAATGATGGGCCTGTACTGCAAGTTGTTGTTGTTCAAGATACCAAACTATGAATTAGGTGCATTTGGTCCTGCTCCACCATTCAATAAGCTTACGGCTGATCTGCTTCACATTCCCATCTGTCCCCATTCACCTTTGATTCCCTCATCTATCGAGAATCTAATCTATCTCCACCCTACAAATATTCAATGGCATCACTTCCTGAGACTGAGCATTTCATAGTCACACAGTCCCCTGAGAGAAAGGAATTCTCCTCATCTCTGTCCTGAAAGTCAACACCTAATTTTAAAACTGTGTGGCTTAGTTCTGGACCCACCACAACAGGAAACATTCTTTCCGTGTCCAATTTGTGGAGACCATTCAGGATATTGTACACTTCAATCAAATCATTCCTCGCTCATCTAACCTCCTGTGCAAATAAGTCCCTTCTTTCCACATATGAACATCTGCTCTTTCCAGCAATCAATCCTGAAAACTTCCTCTGAACTGCCTTCAATACTTTAACATTGATTTTAACATCCTTTAACATCCTTCCTGAAATTGGGAGATCAAACTCCATACAGCATTGAAGGTATGGTCTCACCAATGTCCCATGTAATTGTAATAGAATAAACCTATCTTTATGTTCAATGCTTCTTGTCATAAAGGATAGGATTTCATTAGCCTCATGATTACGTGCAGTGCGGCATGCTAATTTTATGTGGCTCGTGCACTTCGATCCCACCCAGGGATCCCCACTAGATCCCCACTAATTATTCAGTTATTTTCCAATTAAATAATACTCTTTTCTTTACCGTGCCTTGTAAAGTGAACAGCTTCACATTTTCTGACGTTATACTCCACCTGTCAGACACGTTCACTTACTCAACCTATCGGTATTAGTTGAAAGTGAGAACTGCAGATGCTGGAGATCAGAGTCAAGATTAGAGTGGTGCTGGAAAAGCACAGCAGGTCAGGCAGCATCTGAGGAGCAGGAAAATCAATGTTTCGGGCAAATCCTCATGACCTGTCCTACCTGCCAATCTTCCTTCCCACCTATCTGCTCCACCCTCCTCTCCGACCTATCGCCTTCATCCCCACCTCCATCCACCTATTGTACTCTTAGCTATCTTCTCCCTAGCTCCAACCCTCTCCCATTTTCCTCTCCACCCCGGAGGCTCCCTGCCTCATTCCTGATGAAGGGCTTTTGCCTGAAACGTTGATTTTCCTGCTCCTCGGATGCTGCCTGACCTGCTGTGCTTTTCCAGCACCACACTAACCTATTGGTATTAGTCTCCATCCTTGCTATGTTATCTACAATGTAAACTTTTCTACCCATCTTTGTTTCATTAATGGACTTAGTCACCATGCCTTCAATCCTCCAGCTAAGTCATCTGTAAAGATTAGAACAAGGGCCCAACACAGACTACTGTAAGGCCCCACATGTCACACCCTGCCAATCAAAAAAGACCCATTTACACATTCTCCTTTCTGTTTCCTGCTCACCAGCCAATCTGTATTTCCATGCCCATTTGTTACCTCTGTGCCAAGAACTCCTACCTTGGGCAATTACCTTTTATATGGCACCTTGTCAGATTCCTTCTGGAAATCTAAGTACATTCGGTTCTGCTATAACATGTTAGCTCTGTTCTTGTGCAATCCCGTGTTATAAGAAATCGCATAATAACAGCACCATTTAAACTAATGGGGTCGGAATTGCATTATAAGCAATACACGCTTTAAAAGTTTGTGCTTTAGAAATAGTGACTCCAATTCGTCCCAATCGTGTTAGAGCAAATTCGCATTCACGAGACGTGCATTATAGCAGAACAATCTGTGTAGCAATTCAACTGGCCCCCTTTTACCCTATATTACTCCTTCATAGAATAAATTTATTCAACTCGATTTCCCTTTCACAAAACCATGCTGCCTCTTTCCAATTGCCTTGAACTTTTTCAAGCATCTAGTTCCAGTCTCAGTAATGCTCAGTGGGGGCCAGTCTCCAGTTGCATCAAGGGAGTAAGCAGTCCTTGCCTTAACAGGTGCCTCCTGAAATCATACATGGAGCCAGGATCTGGACTAGGAAAGTTGTGGCACATGTAAATACTTCAGTTTTAGTGACTTATGGTATCAATGGGATAAAGAAAAGAACAGGAGTACACCATTCAGCCCATCAAGCCTTCACCGTGATTCCAGATGATCTCCTCATTGTTATTTTTCTGCACTATCTCAGTATTTCTTATGATGCTGTTTGATCTTTGAGCTTCCTGCCCTCTAAGTTAGAGGAATGCGCTCATGTTTGAAGGAAGGCCTTATTGTGGGCTTCCATAATCCACGCATCAAAGAAGTGGAAAGATTTTCTGATCATGACTGTCTGCAGCTGCTGCCTTACTGTCTTTATAGATCCATGTCTACCACTTGGGGAACTTTATGGGGAGTGTGGGTCTGTGATGTCGATCTGTGGGGTGGTTGGTGTTTTCCATGTTGATGTACCCACTGAGCAACAGATTGAGAGATGATGCAGATATTTGAATGAAACCCTGGAAGGGACCAGTTGCAATGAACTTGATGGCCACAAGTTAAGAAGTATTTATGTAATCATTTGCATTGCCACAGCCTCCGGGGCTCTGAGTCATGAGCTGGAAAGCACAATTAGTGTTGTCAGATCTTTGTTGACTGACATGGGCTGAATGGCCTCTTTCTGTACTGTACACATCTCCCTGTCTATGACTAACCTTGAGTGTAAAGGCATGGGATTGGGTAATCATGGTGCATCATCGTTATCCAGAACTGCACAGACTTCTCCAACATTTGTCTTGAAGCTCTGCACCTGTTGCTTGTTCTACCTCTTGGTCACGTGCAGAAAATGTCTTTGGAGATGGTGCATGCACCCTTTGTTCAGGGCAATACATCTACCTCCTTCTCCTGTCTGCTGTGCTCTGAGCCAACTCTTGGCCTGGTACCCTGGCTCTGAAGCACTTTGCTGACACCGCCTTTCCACTATTGCCCATTTTTGCCAAGGTATTACACCCATCCTGTTACATTTTCCTTCTTTGCTATACACTCTTTGCTCAGTGAGCAGTCTGGCAGTCTGACCCATCTCCTAATTGTTGAAGGAAGAAAGGAATAGTCCTGAGGGACAACACATAGCTGGCCCTCCTCTTCCACAAGGCCCCAACAGCCAGCCGCCACTGACCTCTACCTCTGAGCTTCAGTTTCTGCATTTAAAATATTACATCGCGCAGCTCTGCACAAGAGATATGCATCTTTCATGGCGTCTTCATAAGTGTTTTCACCACCACTACAAATTCATGGCTCCAACACTGCAGGTGAAGAGGTTTAGAGCAAGCATGTGACTATTTTCCAATGTGCCCAGCAGATGCACACCAGTGCAGAGGCATGCCCTGCCCCTTTCTCCTTTATATGGAATGGGGGCTTCACCGGCGAGGCCAGCATTTATTGCCCATCCTGAAGTGCTCTGGAGAAAGCTGTGGTGAGCTTCTTTTTTGAACCACTGCAGTCCATGCAGTGTAGAGACACCCACAGGGCGGTTTTGATGCAGCAAAAGTTCAGGAACATCAAGTCAAAATGGAGTTGAAGGGGAATTTACAGGACTTGATGTTGTCATGCATTTGTTGCTGTTGTCCTTCTAGGGAGGTTTGGGAGGTGTTGTCAACGGAGTCTTGATGAGATGTTGCAGAGCATCTTGTAGGTAGTGTGCACTGTTGCTGCTAAGAGTCGGTGGTGGAAGGATTGGGTGTTTGTGGATGTGGTGCTGCTTTGTCCTGAATGATGTCAAGCCTCCTGAGTGCTTTTGGAGCTGCACCCATCCAGACAAGTGGGGAATATTCCATCACATTCATAACTTGTGCCTTCAGGCTAGTGGACGGGATTTGTGGAGTCAGAGGTAAATTACTTACTTCAGAGTTCCCCACTTCTGACTTGGTCTTGTAGCCACAGTATTTATAATTGTGAGTCCAGTTCAATCTCTGGTCAATAGTATTCCACCCCACCCCGCGAGTTGATTGTGCCAACTTCAGTGATGATAATGCCAATGCACGTCAAGGAGTGGTGGTTAGATTATCTCTTACAGGAGATATCATTGCCATCCACGTGTGGTGTGAATGTTACTTGCTAATTGTCAGCCCAAGTCTGGATATACTCTAGGTCTTGCTGTATTCAGACATGGACTGCTTCAGTATTAGAGGAGTTGCGAATGTTGAGCAGTCATCATTGAACATCCTCACTTCTGACCTTACGATGGAGGGAAGATCATTGCTGAAGCAGCTGAAGATAGTTGGCTCTAAGATACTCCCCTGAGGAAGTCCTGCAGAGATATTCTGAGATTGACATGGCTGGTCTCCAGCAACCATTGCCTAGTGCTAGGTATCACTCCAACCAGCTGACAGCTTTCTCTGATTCCCATAAACTCTGGTTTCACTGAGCACTTTAATGCCTCATTTAGATACGTATTGTCTTGATGTCATGGGTAGTCTAATTCACCATACCCATGTACTCAGATTCTGGATTCTCTCATCTGATCCATGTATGTAAGTTTCTCCATGTCCTCCCACTCCTGATCTCTATAACTGTCTCCAGTTCCACAATACCTCATGGATCTCCTTGATCTTTCAGTTCAAACCTTTAGAGGGTGGGGATAGTGAAGGTGAGAAACCACATGGATGTGGGGTTTGGGGTGAGTGAACCGAGGTGTGAGAGAGATTTTGCAGGTGAGTGCAAGCAGTCTTGCTGATGGAGAGAGTGAGAGGTTGGAAACTCAACCCATTGTCGGTTAGGACATCAACATTCAAAATAGCCTGGTTCAACTTCAGCTAGAAGCCTCCCCTATCCCTAGCATTGTTATATTATCCTGCCACACAACTCTTGGAGAACAATCAGTTCTTAACTTCTGTTGCTTCCCCATTAAATCCTTAAATTCTGGAATTCCCTGCCTAAACCTCTCTGCCTCTTTACATTTCTCTGTTACCTTTAGCTGCTCCTTAATGCCTATCTATTTGACCACGTTTTAAGCTATTAATATTTCCCAGTGTGGTTCAATGACATAGTTAGAAGCTCATATGAAGTTCCTTGGGACATTCTGCTGCATTTAACATCTCTATATACATGCAGGTTGTTCTGGCATCCCATTCAATTCTCCACTTGACATGGAGCTTGCACTGTCACAGCTTCAGCCTCGGTCTGGAGATGTAGAAAGTGAATGGTCAAAAGGCTGGGGGCCAAGTGCAGCAATACAATCTCCCTGCAAAAGGCTCAACCTGCCTTCAATACTGCAAGGCCAGGAAATCAATGAATATATTCACTAACCTGAAGCTGCCTCATAAATACTCCTATAAATCATTCATGTTCCTCTCTGATGGGCAGCCTCAGGAGTTCTGTTGCTGCTGACTTCTTCACTAACTACTGCTGCTGAGCTTTATCTGCACAGATTTGACCTACATTGCAGAGAGGAACTGTATTTGACACTATTGCCCAAGGGTGGAATGAGGACAGACATCCGAAATTCACGTTTGTCTGTGCTTCCTAATGGGCGATAATCTGAAGTGACAGCGGTGTGTACACATGCACGGAAACATCATGTTATTGAATGCCTTGGGCAATATTTAAAACGGAGGGTAAAACAACGACTTGCAATTATATAGACATTCATAAATAGACAGGAATAAATCAGAAATGAATGAACCCTGGCAGGAATATAATTAGGATTTTATGTTCAAATATGGCAGGAGATAAGAAGTAGCAGTTGGGAAGGCAGTGTTTTTGGCTGCGCTGTTTATGGCACTGTCAGGAGATACACATCCATCATTGCTACTGGGAACCAAGTGAAGCAGCCAGCAACCAGCTTTGCTTCAACTTCTTCACTCTGTTGCTATTTCTGGCTCGGTCGATGTATTCTGTTTCACAGGGCTGGTTGAATTATCGATTCACCGCAAGCCTTGGGGCCTTGGTTGTGAGCCACTGTAAACGCTACCTCCATCTATCTGGCTGAGTTCTTGGCACCAAATGTTGCAATGCGGTTCCCCGGTTGAACAGTGAACTAACTGCACACCCTTTTTCACAGCTCATTTTTAACAGCACTCTGCATAGTCTCATTTCATAGGGAATAAAGGTCATTGCAATCAGCTCCAAGCATCCTATAAACAAAACATCCCAGAGAAACTGCCTTTTAAAGTTTAGTTTAGCTTGTTTATTTTCACAGATAGGTCCAGGGCCAGCCTTCTGACAGCTAGGCTTAGCCTCCTCCGAGCTTTGTAAATGTGATTGAAGTCCATTCTTCATTGTGGGGCCGGGCAAAGCAGCCTGGAGGTGGGGGTACGGTGGTGGGGGGAGCCCAGGGCAGCTGAGGGGGGTATTAATGAGGGTGGGGAGGGGATATCAAGGCAGCTGAGGGGGCATTAATGAGGGTGGGGGTGGGGTGTCAGTGCAGCTGAGGGGGTATTAATGAGGGTGGGGAGGGGGTATCAAGGCAGCTGAGGGAGCATTAATGAGGGTGGGGGTGGGGTGTCAGTGCAGCTGAGGGGGTATTAATGAGGGTGGGGAGGGGGTATCAAGGCAGCTGAGGGGGCATTAATGAAGGTGGGGAGGGGGTATCAAGGCAGATGGGGGTATTAATGAGGGTGGATGTGGTGTGTCAGTGCAGCTGAGGGAGTATTAATGACGGTGGGGGAGAGGTGTTAAGGCGGATGAGGGGAGTATTAATGGTGGTGGGGAGAGGGTGTCAGGGTAGATGAGAGGGGTACTAATGAGGGTGGGATGGGGTGTCAGGGCAGATGGGGGTATTAATGGTGGTGGGGATGGGGTGTCAGAGTGGATGGGGGGTATTAATGAGGGTGAGGAGGAGTGTCAAGGCGGATGAGGGAGTATTAATAAGGGTGGGGGTGGGGTGTCAAGGCAGCTGAGGGAGTATTAATAAGGGTGGGGGTGGGGTGTCAAGGCAGCTGAGGGAGTATTAATGAGGGTGGGGGTGGGGTGTCAAGGCAGCTGAGGGAGTATTAATGAGGGTGGGGGTGGGGTGTCAAGGCAGCTGAGGGAGTATTAATGAGGGTGGGGGAGGGGTGTCAAGGTGGATGAGGGGGGTATTAAAGAGGGGGGGGTGGGGTGTCAGGGCGGATGGGGGGCATTAACGAGGGTGGGAGAGGGGTGTCAGGGCAGATGGGGGGGGTATTAATGAGGGTGGGGGTGGGGTGTCAGAGCAGATGAGGGGGGTATTAAAGGGGGGGGTGGGGTGTCAGGGCGGATGGGGGGCATTAACGAGGGTGGGAGAGGGGTGTCAGGGCAGATGGGGGGTATTAATGAGGGTGGGGGAAGGTTTGTCAGAGCAGCTGAAGGGGGTAAATAATGCAGCCACACGTGATTTGCCACCTAAATAGAGATTGGACAGATTAGGTTTGTTCTCCCTAAAACAGAGGAGACTGAGGATGGGGAACATGACTGAGATGTGTAAAATTGTGAGGGAGTTAGGATGGGTGGACAGGAAGAGAGATTGCCTCTTGGTGGAGGGATCAATAACCAGTGGGCAAGGGACAGAGGGTTAGAAGAGATAAGGGGAAATGCTTTGTCACCCAGGGAGTGATGAAATCTGGAACTCTTTAGTTGTAAGGAAGGGGGGAGGCAGAAACCCTCATAACACTTAAGAAAAAATTATATGTGCACTTGTAATACCAAGACATTGAGGACTATGGGCCATATACTGGACAATAGGATTAGAGTAGTTAGGTGGTTGTTTTTGAATGGCGCAGACTTAATGGACCTCTTAATGGGCCTCTTTCTGTGCTGTAGGTCTCTATGATTCTAAATAGCAGGCCTGATTAATACAATCAAATGTTAAATAACAGCATAAAGAAGCCATTTACTGCACATTATTTTCCTTCCTCTGGCACTGCCAGCGAGGTGACCCTGCTGCACTGTGCCAGAACTGTGAGCTGCCTAAACATCTGAGATAGGCAGCCCTGGTAGGACTGGAAAGGCAACTGGGAAATTCTCACCAATAGAACAATTAAACGGCGTCCTGGACACATCACCAAATTTGCTGAAGGTTGGAATGAGGACAGGCTGTGCAGTGTGTGATCATGCAACAGAGAGAAGTGTTTGTTTGCTTGGCTTGCCTTCTTTCATCTAAAGTGGTTTTGATCGCTAACCAGGCAGCTCCTGTGTGTGCCTCCCCAGGACTTCCAACACCTCCTCGTCAGAGTCCAAAGCTTAAGATTCATGGATCATATTTGAAAACACTTATCCAATGTGCCACCACTTTCACCGAGAATAACAAGGGCAGCAGATACATACAACCACCTGACAGTTCCCCTGCAAGCCATGAATCATTCTGGAAACATAATCACCATTCCTTCACCATCACTGTGTCCAAATCCTAGAATCTTGCCCCCTCCAAGGCATTGTTGATCTACCTGCAGCACATGGACTGCAGTGATTCCAGTAGGCAGCTCACCACCAACTCCTCCAGGGACGATTATGAATGGGCGATAAATGTTGGCTCAACCAGTGATGCCAACATTTCATGAATGAATAAAGGAAAAGAATGTCTGATTCTCATTTCCTTTACTTGCCATCTTTTTCTGCAAGGACCCAGGTGTCAGCAGATGGGTGATGAGTCGGACATAATCTAGGCTGGGAGGAAATATAGTGATGAGATATGAATGCTGGGGGTGACAGGCTATATCTGAGGCTGTAAAGGAAGATCCTTGCATTGGTGACATTTGGGAGAGTAATATGGAAAGGGCATAATACTACAGTCCTCTACTGGAGTCCATGAAAGGTGGTCTGACATGTATGATTGACATGGAGGTCAATCCATTGTCCGTTTACATCAGGTGATTAAACTTATTGCAACATTGCACAGTCCTGGCTTTCAGAGATATAGATCTACTGCCATTATCTACTAATGTCATAGAGGTTAATGACGTCCACTCACACACCCTTTCCAGCCCACTGTTCACGGATCCCAAAAGGACTCCTCTCTTTTTTCAATATTTATTTATTCCTGGGACATGTGTATCATTGGCAATACTGTCCTTCATTGACACTGAGAACTTGAACCTCAGCTGTGTGTCCAATGATTTTCTCCTGACATGGATTTGCTAAGGTGTTTAAATCCAGCACGAGGTTTGAAAATGGCTTGTTTAAAAATAAGAGTCATCGAGAAATCTCAGTTGACCTTCTCACCAGTGTCATCTCTGTGGTGCACTCAGCTCCTTGGCTCAGTTGCAACTACAAACTCAGCAAGATATCTGCACTAGGAGAAAGTGACGTCTGCAGATGCTGGAGATCAGAGTCAAGAGTGTGTTGCTGGAAAAGCACAGTGGATCAGGCAGCATCCGAGGAGCAGGAGAATCGACGTTTTGGGCCGGAGCCCTTCATCAGGAATAAGGTGAAGAAATATCTGCACCAATCTGTCTCTCACTTGTACTCGACTGCAGTCACCTCAAATCAGGAGCAGCAACTGAGAGAATTTCACTCGACAATTTGCTGTTGCTAATGGTCCAGCATTGCCTTGGAGTAACCCGAAAGAAAATCATAGAGGCATTAAAAAGTAGTTTTAAAAAGGCACTTCTGTTAATTAGTTATGAAATTAGCAAACATAGGAGTAACACTGCTTAACCATTCAATTGATTAATTAAGAGTTTGAAAAGAAAGTCACTATAGGCCCCTCTCTGATTCAAGAAAGATAAGGTGGTGAATTTAACCCAAGGGACATCAGGTGAGGTTGAGAAGGTGGAACCTTCTCACCCAGTGCAGGAATTGAACCCACACTATTAACATCATTTCATTGCAAACTAGATAGCTAGTTAACTCAGTTAATCAAACTGCACTCCTTGGCTGGTATAGAAAGGCTGGATTCTGGATTAGTGGTGCTGGAAGAGCACAGCAGTTCAGGCAGCATCCAAGTAGCTTCGAATCGACGTTTCGGGCAAAAGCCCTTCATCAGGAATAAAGGCAGTGAGCCTGAAGCATGGAGAGATAAGCTAGAGGCACGACATGGTTGAAGAGCTTCAGGGCAGAGGAAATGACCTGGGAGTTGCAGTGGGAGAGGGACTCCCTGAGATTCTTGTAGAGAGAGGAGGAAAACTTCTTCAAGGCAGGCATCCTTGCAAGAGGATTCGCAGTAGGGTTAAAATCAACGAGGTAAAAACAATGACTGCAGATGCTGGAAACCAGATTCTGGATTAGTGGTGCTGGAAGAGCACAGCAGTTCAGGCAGCATCCAAGTAGCTTCGAAATCGACGTTTCGGGCAAAAGCCCTTCATCAGGAATAAAGGCAGTGAGCCTGAAGCATGGAGAGATAAGCTAGTGTACAATGGCAGTGGACAGGTTGGACAACCAATGGCTGGAGTTTAGGTATGGGGCAGATAATGAAGGTTTCATGTGGTGAAACCTTCAGGAATATGTTCCCACAGAATTGGCAACCTGGAAACAACTATTTTGATTGACTATGTTTCTGGCTGCTGTGCATCCCACACAAGTGGACATTTCAGCCTAATGTTGGTTAAAACACAGCTAGAGAATTGTGTGCAGTTCTGGAATCCACATTTTAGGAGGGATGTGATTGCTGTGAAGACAGTGCAGAGGAGATTTATGAGGACATTGCCTTGACTTGAGAGTTTTACTTATGAAGAGAGATTGGACAGACTGAAGTTGTTTCCTTGGGGCAGGGGAGACCAAATGAGGATAAGACTATGATGAATAAAATTAGGGGCAGCATAGAGAGGTTAGATGGATTTCCCCTTGGTGGAGGGATCAATAAATAGAGAACAGCGATTGAAGGTAAGGATCAGGAGGTTTAAAGGGGATATGAGGAAATTGTTTTCCACCCAGAGTGTGATGGGAATCTGGGACTCACTGCCCACTCAGTGTGGTACAGGCAGAAATGCAGATAACATTTAATACGTTTTTAGATGTCACATACAATGTTGAGGCATACAGGATTATGGGCCAAGTCCGCGGACACGGCATTAAAATAGTTAGGTACCTGTTCTTGATCAGCAATGACTCAGTTGGCCGAAATGCATTTTTCCATGTTGTAGATCTCCATGATTCTATTTTGCAAGATTCTGTCATTTAGTCTGTGGTCCATCTTTTTAATCTCATTGGTTTTCAGCATAGATACTCTAGACCTTAGAACTCTATGACTCAATGACACAACCTGTTGGATTGCTTACTGTGCAATGAAGAGTGGATTGGAGGATTGACAGTTGTGTAGATTCTTGTGAAATAATTAAAGAAAATTTTCAGCAGAAGATGTTCATTTTATTTTAGTTTCCAGCTTTATTCAGATCTCTGCAAGATAAGTTACAACCATTAGTAAATTGGATGAAATCTTGCTAATTTTCCAAGTTTAAAATAAAAATTGAGTCAAGTGACCTTGACTTACTGGCAGTAAGCAAGAGAGAATGATTAGTAAAGTCCACACTGCCAAGGAAGCCGTAAGTCAGGCCAAGTGAATAACTATGTTCGGTTACAAATTGTACCTGACACCAGGAATGTACATCTTATCACAATATCAGAATCCCTGGTGAAACATTTTCTTAAATGCTGTTACAAACCTACACCAGAACATTTAATTTGTGTTGTGACCTGGCTAGGGACCAAGAGCTTTTATTTTTTAAAGCAGATGAATGGCAAGATCCAGGGGACTTATTAGGAAAATAGGGCCATAAGATTCCACGGTTCTGAACAAACAACAATAAACCTTGCAAAGCAAAATCAGAACAGTGATATGACTTACAATACATGTACAACAAACTTCCAACATCCAGAATTAAAACATGCCTTCTGTTGGGTAATTGAAATAAATGCACAAAGGCTGGTATCCTGTTACCAAGGCAACCTTTACTTACATGTGCGCAGTATATGGGCTTTGACCAGCCAGCTCAAAGCCAGTCTCTGAGGAGACTCTCTGAATCTCCTGTTTGTATCTGTCATCCAGGCCTCCCTGATTGACACAGGTTAACAACCAAAATCAAAGATCTCATTGTCAATGAGATCCACTTGGTAATAAACTGGGATAAAATGCCCTATGGCGCACATAAAGTCTGCACACCTCCCAAGATATGAATCAGCAAAACTCATTAAAATTCACAATGAATTACAATTTTTCACTTGTATTTATCTGGCCTTAAAACTCCCTCTCATGAGCCACTCTGTTATGTGCTGCCCGACCTGTTCTGGTTGATCACCTTCCTTTCCTGGGACTATGTTCCAATGGATTCTGAAACTGCACTCCAGTACTCACCTCACAGGCATCACATCAACATTTCCCTGACAGCTAGCTTCACTAAGCTAGAACTGCTGCTGCTTTTTCTCCTCTGAATTCTCACCTTGCTTTGCTGCATCAAGTAAGCTCTGCTTGTGAGTTTTTCAAATCCCCCCTCGCTCAGCTGTACTTAATTATCAATGGCAAACAACCACTTCTGAGGCAGATTGTAGTAAAAACATCTTTGGCAGATTTCTCAGCCAGCAAGTCGAACAATTGGAACTGATTTGACTGCTTTTGGAGCTTTCAGACAGATGAGGACCAACCACCACCTCAATGTAATATGGTGAAAATGTATTCATTATTTATACTATGCCTAGAAGCATGGTTAAGTAGAACTTCATTAGAACCTTCTTCACTCAACTTTCAGACCTAAATTCACTGATGATATGATCTCGCTCTTCGTATATTGTTCTTTGCCCCATTAACACAATTTAAAATTTTCCAATCTAAGGACACAATTCCTGAAACAAGGGAGCTATGCAAGTTTCTGGTTAAAGTGTCTGAAATTTCCTCATTAATTTCTTAAAAATCTCATGGGATAGAAGCTATCAGTTGCTGGGTATTTGTTAGACCTCTGTAGCATTTTGTTTTCTAAATATAATGCTAAAGTGAATGTAAGTATAACTATTTCTCTGCTTACATTCACTTAAGTGACTTAAAGTGCTCAATATATTAATCCTTGCTCTGAAGGTCAGCCATAATATTTTGTTCCTTCATGTGCAGACTGATACACAGTCTGTGCCATTTGCTTATTTTCAATTACAATATTATTCATCGGCATTTAAGGACCACCATTGGCCTAGCCAACATTTACTTGTGAAAGATATTCTTGCCATGTTAATACTTATCCAGAAAGCTCCAGTATAGAGATAAGATGGGCGGCACGGTGGCACAGTGGTTAGCACTGCTGCCTCTCAATGCCAGAGACCCGGGTTCAATTCCCGCCTCCGGCGACTGACTGTGTGGAGTTTGCATGTTCTCCCCGTGTCTGCGTGGGTTTCCTCCGGGTGCTCCAGTTTCCTCCCACAGTCCAAAGATGTGCAGGTCAGGTGAATTGGCCATGCTAAATTGCCCGTAGTGTTAGGTAAGGGGTAGATGTAGATGTAGGGGTATGGGTGGGTTACGCTTCGGCGGGGCGGTGTGGACTTGTTGGGCCGAAGGGCCTGTTTCCACACTGTAAGTAATCTAATCTAAAAAAAAGATTATCCTAGTGTGACCTGGTGTTGAATTGTTGTTGAACATGAGAGTGGGTATTAAGGGTTCGCTTGGTTTGATTTCAGCATCTTAATTAGTTCAAAGGGATAACATTAGGCAATTGGTATGCTTTCCTTTATTGTTCAGAGAATTGAGTATAGGACATTGGTTAGGCCATTTTTGGAATACTGTGTGCAATTCTGGTCTCTCCACTACAAGAACAATGTTGTGAAACTTGAAAGGGTTCAGAAAAGATTTACAAGGATGTTGCCAGGGTTGGAAGGTTTGAGCTATAGGGAGAGGTTGAATAGGCTGGGGCTGTTTTCCCTGGAGCATCAGAGGCTGAGGGGTGGCCTTATAGAGGTTTATAAAATCATGAGGGGCATGGATAGGTGAATATTCAAGGTTTTCTCCTGCGTTGGGGGAGTCCAGGCATTGGTTCAGGATGAGTGGGAAAAGGTTTAGAAGGGGCTGAAGGGCAACGTTTTAACAGAGAGGGTGGTGCATGTTTGGAATAAGCTGCCAGAGGAAGTGGTGGAGGATAGTACAATTACAACATTTAAAAGGCATTAGGAGTGGCAGATGGAGTTCAACCCTGCCAAGTGTGAGGTTGTCCATTTTGGAAGAACAAATAAGAATGCGGAATACAGGGTTAATGATAGGGTTCTTAGTCAGGTGGAGGAACAGAGGGATCTTGGGGTCTATTTACATAGATCTTTGAAGGTTGCCACTCAGGTGGATAGAGTTTGTAAGAAGGCCTATGGAGTATTATCGTTCATTAGCAGAGGGATTGAATTCAAGAGTCGTGAAGTGATGTTGCAGCTGTACAGGACTTTGGTTAGGCCACAGTTGGAGTACTGTGTGCAGTTCTGGTTGCCTCACTTTAGGAAAGATGGGGAAGCTTTGGAGAGGGTGCAGAGAAGATTTACCAGGATGTTGCCTGGAATGGAGAATAGGTCGTACGAGGATAGGTTGAGAGTTCTCGGCCTTTTCTCGTTGGAACGGCGAAGGATGAGGGGTGACTTGATAGAGGTTTATAAGATGATCAGAGGAATAGATAGAGTAGGCAGTCAGAAACTTTTTCCCTGGGTACAACAGAGTGTTACAAGGGGACATAAATTTAAGGTGAAGGGTGGAAGGTATAGGGGAGATGTCAGGGGTGGGTTCTTTACCCAGAGAGTGGTGGGGGCATGGAATGCGCTGCCCGTGGGAGTGGTAGAGTCAGAATCATTGGCGACCTTTAAGCGGCATTTGGATAGGTACACGGATGGGTGCTTAATCTAGGTTAGAAGTTCGGCACAACATCGTGGGCCGAAGGGCCTGTTCTGTGCTGTATTGTTCTATTTTCTATGTTCTATGTTCTATGTGTATAAGAATAGGAAAAGTTAGTGGGATATGGTCCAAATGCTGACAAATGAGACTAGATTAGATTAGGATTTCTGATCAGCATGGACGAGTTGAACCAATGGGTCTGTTTCCATGCTGTACATCTGTATTAACTTAAGATAGAGATATATTTTTTTAAAATGCAAATGCAAGGAATCTAAATGCAAACAAGAAATTCTGGAAATTGGCAGCAGCTCAGTTTGAAACTTACTGGTGAAACACAGGATTCTGATGATAATGCTTCCACCAAAATGTCAGGTTATGCATTTTGGAAGGCACACAGATTAAGCGAATGAATTCCCAATAAGTAGGAGCACTTAACAAGTTTTGAGAAATTTGTAGCTCACATTGGGGTTTTGAATATAGGTTTGTGCTCTGAGCTGGAAGGTTCATTTCCAGACGTTTCGTTCCCTTCTAGGTAACATTTTCAGTGGGCCTCAGGCAAAGCATTGCTGAAAATTCCTGCTTTCTATTTATATGTTTGAGTTTCTTTGGGTTGGTGATGCCATTTCCTGTGGTGATGTTATTCCCTGTGGTGAAGTCCCTTCCTGTTCCTTTTCTCAGGGAGTGGTAAATGGGGTCTAACTCGATGTGTTTGTTGATAGAGTTCCGGGTGGAATGCCATGCTTCTTGGAATTCTCGTGTGCATGTCTCTGTCTTCTGTGTGTCCTAGGACATGCCAAACAAACACAAGCACGAGAATTCCGAGAAGCATGGCATTCCAACCAGAACCTTATCAACAAACACATAAATAGAAAGCAGGAATTTTCAGCAATGCTTCGCCTGAGGCCCACTGAAGATGTTACCTAGCGGAGTAACGAAATGCCTGGAAATGAACCTCCAAGCTCAGCAAGCAAACCTACAGCCAAGTAGGGGCACTGTGGAGGAACAGAGGGAACTGGAAGTGCATGTTCACAAATCCCCAAAGGTAGTTGGACAGATTAGTAAGGTGATTAAGAAATCACGTGGGATGCTTTGTCAAGGCACAGAATATAACAGCAGAGCCCTCAATGCAAGACCAGCTGGAGCACAGATCAGCAAAGAAGATCAACAAACAATGTGAATGGGGACCACTGAACTGCTCTCCTATCCTTCCCTCCACCCATATCATCCATTCCTTTTTGTGTCTATCTGTATGTGTGTGTAGTGGGGAATGCTTATATGTGGGTTAGAGTTTTAATTAGCAGGGCTACCTGCTGGTGATTCATAACTGTTCACCTGTAGTCAGAATCAGTGCATTTGTAATACATATTCAAAGAAAGAAAGCACCGGCAAACAGGTTTAAGGGAAATCCCAAGGCATTTTATACATATATAAAGAGCAACAGGGTACCTAGGGAAAGGGTAGGTAACTCTAGGACAAAGGAGGGAATTTATGTGTGGTGCCAGAGAATGTGGTGAGGTCCTATTGGTATTCACAAAGGAAAAGGACATGGTGGATGGTGAGAGGAGCATATTGATGTTCTAGGGCATGTTGATATAAAAAGGAGGTGGTGTTGGATGTTTTGTAAAGCATTAACATAGACAAGACCCCAGCATGCTGAGGGAAGCAAAGTAGGAAATTTCTGGGACCTTGTATGAAACCTTTGAAACTCCTTTAGTCACAGGAGAGGTGCCAGAGGACTGGAGAATAACCAATGTTATTCCTTTGTTTAAGAAGGACAGCAGAGGTAATCCGGGAAATTACAGGCCTTATGTCAGTGGTAGAGAAATTATTGGAGAAGATTTTTAGGCATAGGATTTACTCGCATTTGGAAAAATGTGGACTTATTAGAGATGGACAACATGGCTTCGTGTGGGGGAGGTTGTGTCTCACAAACCTGACTGACTTTTTGAGGAATTAACAAAGATGATTGATGATGGCAGGGAAGTTGATGTTGTCTGGTTTTTAGCTAGGTGTTTGATAAGGTCCCTCATGGCATCCTGATACAGAAGGTGAAGTCACATAAGATCCACAGAGAGATGGGAAGATGGATACAGAACTGGCTCAGTCATAGAAAACAGAGTAGCAGTGTAAGGTTGCTTTTCTGATTGGAGATCTGGGACCAGTGGTATTCTGCAGGGATCACTGCTGGGACCCCTGTTGTTTGTAATAAGTATATTACGACACAAAGTTTGGAGGAGCTGCGGATAGTGAGGAGGATTGCCAGAGAATACAGCAGGATATAGATCGGAGATTTGGGTGGAGAAATGGCAGATGGAATTTAACCTGGACAAATGCAAGGTGGTGTATTTCAGAAAGTCTAATGCAGGAGGGAAGTATACAGTAAATGGCAGAACCTTAGAAGCATTAACATACAGAGGGATCTAGGCATGCAGATCAAGGTATACTTGCCTTCGTCAGTGGGCGAGTAGAGTATAAAAATTGGCAAGTCGTGTTACAGCTGTATAGAACTTCAGTCAGGCCATATTTGGCATATTGTATACCATGCTGGTTGTCACACGACCAGATGGATGTGGAGGCTTTGGAGAGGGTACAGAAATGGTTTACTCGGTTGTTGCCAGGTCTGGAGGATATTAGCTATGAAGAGAGATTGAATGAAGTTGGTTTGTTTTCACTTAAACATCGAAGGACAATGAGAGACCTGATAGAAGTTTACAAAATGATGACTGGTGTGGATAGAATGGACAGATGGAATCTTTTGCCCAGGGTAGCAATGTCAAGTACTAGGGGACATAGGTTTAAGGTAAAAGGGGGTAAGTTTAAAGCAGATATAAGAGGCAGGTTTTTTTACACAGAGGATGGTAAGTATCTGGAATGCCCTGACAAGAGATGATAGAAGCAGGTACATTGGAAACATTTAAGAGTCATGTTGACAGATATACCTATAGGCAGGGAATAGAAGGATATGGGCTGTGTGGGAGAGAAAGAATTTCAGTTTGGAAAGGCATCATGTATCAGGGCAGCCTTGGTGAGCTGAAGGGCCCATTCCCGTGCTGTCCTGTTCTTTATTCTTCTTGTAGCAAAGAGCTTAGACAGATGGCATGAGCATAATTGTATTGTTTCTTTAAATTCAAGATCAAGATGATATCAACATAAGAGAGACCCCAAGTACTCAACAATCTTTGCTGTCTCCTAAATCTCCAATTCATCTTATCTATGCCTCTCATGATATTATACACCCTCTAAAAGGTCACCCCTCAACTTCCTACTCTCCAGGGGAAAAGTCCCAGCCTATCCAGCCTCTCATAAGTCAATCCCTCCGGTCTCGGTAACATCCTTGCTTTTTGCACCCTTTCCAATGGGGAAAAGAGAAACAGACCAAAGGCAGTGAGGAATGTTAAATCAGTCAGGATATCATTCAGTGGCAAGGCAGACTCCTGCTCCTATATCTTATGGCCTTAAATGATCTGCCTCTCAGAAATCCATGCCAAATAGACCTGAATAAATCATATAGCTCAAAGTGCTTGAAAAATTGTTCCATGTTGTGTTCTTGAGAAAAATTCATATTTCAGTGTTGGGCTGCCACTGGGGTTTTCTCCCTTCTCTCTCACCATTGCCTATCAAAAATTAAACTCACACATGTGAATGGATGATATGTGACGCTCACACGTACAGTTCACCCACAGCAGCTGAACATGCTTATTAGGAGGGAAGACTAACTGCTCTCTAATTTGCTGGATAAGGTTTTGGATCATTTCTTCCCACTTAATTGCTACTCATTAGCAGATGCTGAAGACTTTGGCTTTCTAAGCTGAGGAAATATCCTTTTTTGTACTTTAATGACTTAAAGGGATCCCAATTTGGCATGTGAAATGACGAGACCTCCAGATTATAAATAATAGCATTCTTGCTAATTTCCTACCGTGAAGCCAAATGCGCTTTATAAATTTTGTAGTAAATTTTTGCCTAGTTAGGCTGCATTAATGTTGGGTCCTGTGCTGCTCTGATTGTAAGTGGAGAAAAACTGAGATTCTGATTGACCAGCAGAGGAGCCCATGTAGAATTTTAAATTCATGTACTTTGAACTAAATTCACATTAAAACAGTGGCACATGGCAGCTATATTGAATGGGCCAGCAATAAATCATATTTGTCAGATTAAAATATCAAGAAAAGCTACTGTTTTCCTTCTTTTCCTCCAGGGTTCTCTGTGACCCCCCAGCACTCCACCTCAGTGACATGCTCCCATGTTATCACTAATGCTGACTGTTCACTCACTGAGTGGAGGCAGACACGAGTCTTAGGGAGGTTTTATCCCATATTGTGTAATATTCCTTTCTCACTGGATGGGCATGACTGAGGGCAGTTTCAAATGGTGATTTCTGTTGATGGGGCCTTTGACTTCCTGTGTTTCCTGGTACATCTGGGAGATGGCCAGAAATGCTTGGGATTCTTCCCTTGGTCTGACTCATCTTCTACCTTTTGCCTCCAAACAGCAATGGTATGGGTTAGAGGTTGGCTGGTGCACATCTATGGGATTCTGAGAGAAATGGCTATGCCAAGAGATAGAAAAGAGGAAGATGTAGTTCGGTAGGTCATTGGAAAGCAAATAGCAGGATGTGAAGACTTGAGAGCAGTTCTTTGTTCTTCGATAACTGCAATGTGAGAGGAGATGGCCGCTGTGGAGGAAGCAGCAAGTAGGGAATGTGTTTTTGGAATGAGCCTTGGAGGTGACATATTATCCACTTGTGAAACAGTGGAAGAAAGTGTTCAAAGAGCAAAGAGGGTGAACGGACTGTTAGCAGGTACAGTGCCAAGAAATGGAGAAATAAACTACCTAGTTCACCCGAGCTGCTCCTGTTAAGTCCGAGAAGAAATGAAGCCCAGAACCCAATGCAATGAGAGGAATGATGGTGTACAGATTGAGATCGGAAACGTGAAGCGTAATTCACTCGTTTCAGCTGAAGCTAGTCTAAATCTTGGAAGAGTGACTCTGCACATGTTCAGAACCTCACACTGGGCCCTCAGAAGTCTCCTCCTGGGCATTCGAGGGGTGGTCTTTCCACCGCCCTGCCTGCCCACCTCC
Organism: Chiloscyllium punctatum; assembly: GCF_047496795.1. Classification (NCBI taxonomy): domain Eukaryota; kingdom Metazoa; phylum Chordata; class Chondrichthyes; order Orectolobiformes; family Hemiscylliidae; genus Chiloscyllium; species Chiloscyllium punctatum. Next base: position 18,993,081 of record NC_092743.1, read on the forward strand.
CAACCTTGGAAGTTCAAACTAAGTAGGTTCCCCTGGTCTCTATCAAAAAGACCCTCAATATATCAAACAAATGACTCTGGTGTTGCCCAACCAAACCTCCAAGGCTAATGGGCCCCATCGCCAAGCATGCTCCCTGTACCTTGAGTCTCCTTCCCAAAATATTGCCCCCTCCCCCACTACTTGTCCAACCTCCTTTGCCCTTATTTGCTCTATGGTCCTGATGGACTGACAATGGCCCAGTCCCTTGAGAGATCTAACAGGGCAACCCAGGACAAGAAGTGTTCAGAGTTCTGTACATGTCTCTGAATGCATTCACCCCATCCCCCAGACTGACTGTGAGCCACTCTCTGAACTGCAGGGACATGGATGCCCTGACTGAGAACACCAGCTGAGGTATCCTTGACTAACTATGCCAGGGCCCCCTGACTGTCTGAAGGACATGTCCAAGGCCTGCTCCCCTAAGATTCTGAGAGATGCTGCCCACTTGCTGCCCATGCAGTGTGGTCACCAGGTAAGCTGCAGGCACATGATGCCAGTGTGAGATTGGTTTAGCACAGTGCTGTGCAGCAAGCTGTCCACCACTTGACTGGGAACGGCTGACCAGAAAGACAAGCTGCCTGGTGGTGTGACTGCACAGGAAAGCAGGGATGCTCTGAGCAGGTCTCTGCTTCCAGGTGACTATGCAATTGGATTGAAGAGGTGCCATGAGGACTCTGGTGGGGTTGACGAATATTGGATGCCAATGCCCGTACACAAAGGACATGTGAGGCTATAGATCATGCCCTAAGGTGCTTTGTCTGGTGAGCAACATGGTGGCTTCTCACAGCCAGCAGCCAACTGAAATTGCTGTGACTTCTACGTTGGGAATTCTCCATGCAGTGGATGGCAGGCTTGGAAGCTGCATATTAACGCGGTGAGAGGCAACTTGCTGCAGCCAACAAGAATTTTGCCGCAACGCCCAGATGCAATTTTTAATGTGTTGCTCCTGTGACATTAATAGATGTATTTTTTTCCTTTTTTTTAATGAAGAAAGATTGAGACAAAGATGAAGAGCAGTCTGCTCATAGCCAATATAATAAACAGTTTATGAGGAATTGATTTTTTTTTTAAAGTTGGAACAATAGAAGTACCCTGAATGGGTGGGGTCAAGCTCTCATAGAACCAGGGTTTTTAGCTTTCCATAGTTGCTGGTCTCTTCAAGCTAGATGTGGAAGGTCTTATTCCTGTCTCCGTTACAGCTAAAAGCTGGGGTTCTCTTCCTGCTGCTAGAATTGCTTGTGGGACAATTTACTTTACTGAATTTGCCTTTGCCAAGGGTGTGTTTATGGGATGTTACTCTATTGGATCAGTTAATTAGTAGTAGTTAATATACATTATTTTATTAAGCATTTCAATACCCAGTTATTTAAGCCAATTCTTTTCTTTTTATTTTGTCTGTATTTTAACTGTAGTATAAAAGGAAAGCGTGTTTCATTTCAAGTCGAGCAGTTCGACCAATTGAGTTGCATCTGAAATGCAGCACCTTACACTTACCTTTAAATAAAACAAAGCTGGGGTCTAAACTATCTATTTAATATTTTAAAAATCAGGGCTTCTTGAAGAAGGGCTTATGCCTGAAACTTTGATTCTCCTGTTCCTTTGATGCTGCCTGACCTGCTGCGCTTTTCCAGCAACACATTTTTAAGCTCTGATCTCCAGCATCTACAGTCCTCACTTTCTCCTATCTATTTAATATATTTGGAGGGGGTTTGGTCTGGCCTGACTCCAAGATAGGCCTCGCTAGATGACTCAGAGGAACGGGAGTAGGTCATTCAGCCCGTCCAACTTGTTCACCATTCAATGAGATCATGCCTGACCTGGCCTCACTCCATATACCTGTCTTTGGCCTATTTCCATTGATATCTTTCTTACTAAAAATTTACCTCTCTCATACTTAAAATTAACAACCCGGATCTCACATCCACTGTCATTTGTGGAAGAGAATTCCAAACATCTACCACACTTTGTGTTTAGAAGTGCTTCCTATCACCTCTCCTGAATGGTCTGGCCCTAATACGCAGACCATGCCCAACCATGCCATGTTTTTCCTGTTACTATCTTGAAGACTTCGATCAGATCACCCTTTAAGCTTCAAAGTTCTAGAGAAAGCAGGCCTAATCTGTAGAATCTCTCCTCATAACAACCCCTGAGAACACATATAATTCTTGTACATTGTACTTGCTGCAAGGTCAATGTGTCCTTCCTAAGATCTGCTCTACTAAGCCAAGTGAGGTCTAACCAGGTTTTGTATAGCTGCAACATAACTTCTGCATCTAGATATAAAGGCTAGCATTCCATGAGTTGTCTTGATTATTTTCAGCACATGGTCATGATACTTTTAAGATCTATGCACCTGTACCCCCAAGTTTCTTTAGAACGTCCACTGTATTTAACTTCACACCTTCTAAAAAGTGCCCTGATCTATCCCCTTTCTGTCCAAAATAGCTAACCTCACACTTGCTTACATTGAATTCCATCTGTCACAATTTTAGCCATTTGCTTAATCTATCAATATCCCTATGTAATTTTATGCCATCAATGACACCGTCTACAATACCACCCAACTTTGTGTCATCAAAAAATTTGGATATATGACTTTCCATGTCATTATCCAAGTTGTTAATAAATAATGTGAATAATTGAGGCCTTTACACAGACCCTTGTGGGCCACCATTGGTGACATCCTGCCAATTTGAGAATCTAACTGGTTATCCCGTCGCCTGCCACTCAACCATGTACCCAGTTGTGTCAGTAATTTGCCCTCAATTCCATAGGTTTCTACTTTAGTTAATAGTCTGTTATGTGAGAGTTTTACAAATACCTTCTTGGAGTCCATGTAAATAGCATCTGTAGACATTCCCCTGTCTCTGTCCCTGTGATTCTCTGCCTTTCACACCATAGACCACTCAGACACCTATAATGAGAAGCAATAGCTTATCATGTTCTGGATATCCTCAATCCTGCAGAGATATTCCTAGTGCTCTTCCCCCTTCACCTTCCCCTCCCTCACTATGACCCCTGTCCCTCTCGCCTGTTCTGCTGTGTAGCTGTGCAAAGTGGAATAGCTGTTCTGAGAAATTTAAAGGGCTGTAGAGAAAAGGAGAAAGAGTGGACTAGTGTTCTTTTGGAAGGGTAGGTATAGAAGAGGAGCTAACTGACATCCTGGGTCGTAGGGTCCTGCAATTTGTCTCTGCAGCATTTAGTTGACATGCTTGTAAACATTTAACAATTTATGGATTAATGTGACAGTAGGAGGTTGGTTATGAAATTGGCTACAAGACAGAAAGCATACATTAATGATGAATAGTTGATTTTAGAGGAATTTAAATATATGGCGCCTCAGAAATTGGTATGAAAGAACTTATCTTTCTCCAACTTATTAATATTTCTGTACTTGGATATAAGACTTGAGGGAGCCGGTGTTGGACTGGGGTGGAAAAAGTCAAAAATCATACAACACCAGGTTATAGTCCAATAGGTTTATTTGGAAGTACTAGCTTCCATCAGGTCGTTGGGTGGCGCTCTGAAAGCTAGTGCTTCCAAATAAACCTATTGGACTATAACCTGGTACCAAAAGAGAAAATGCTGGAAAATTTCAGCAGGTCTGGCAGCATCTGTAAGGAGAGAAAAGAGCTGATGTTTTGAGTCTAGCTGACCCTTTGTCAGAGCTAAAAAAAAGGGAGAAATAGGGAGGTATTTGTACTAGGCTGAGAGAAGGTGAGTCATGGCTCCAGGAGCAAAGGTGATAAAGAGGTGATAATGACAATGCATACAGACATTACAGGGAGATTAGGAGCTGTGAATGACCAAGGCTGAAGCCAGTGCTATGTGATAAAATATGTGGGAGATGGTGGGGATCGATGAAGCAGAGGCAAAATGGAAAACGGGGAGAAGAGTAGCAAAGGAGGAAGAGGAGAGGAAAAAGGTGATGAGAGAGTGGGGAGCGAGAGAAAGAGAGACAATCAAGAAATAAGAGGTACAGAACAATGAAAAAAAAATGAAATAAAATTACTGAGCAGAATAAAAACAGAGGGGTCAAGATGGGATAATCATCTGAAGTTGTTGAATTCAATGTTGAGACCGGCAGTCTGTAACGTGCCTAGTCGGAAGATGAGATGCTGTTCCTCCAGTTTGCGTTGAGCTTCACTGGAACATTGCAGCAGACCAAGGACAGACATGTGGGCAGAGGAACAGGATTGTGTGTTGAAGTGGCAAGCCACAGGAAGGTCCGGGCCCTGATTGCGTTCAGATCGAAGGTGCTCAGCAAAGTGATCGCCCAGTCGGCGTTTTGTCTCTCCGATATAGAGGAGACCACGTTGGGAGCAACGAATGCAATAGACCAAATTGAAAGAGGTACGCTGCTTAATCTGCAATGAGTGTTTGGGGCCTTGGATGGTGAGTATGGAGGAGGTAAAGAGGCAGGACTATAACCTGGTGTTGTGCGATTTTTAACTTTGGATATAAGGGACATCGTTTCAAAGTTTTCAGGTAATGTTAACCTCAGAAATGAGATAAACAGTGAGGAGGAGAGGAGCCAACCTCAGGAGATTACGGATGCTGCTGAAACAGGCAGAGACATATACAGAGGAACCTCGAATATCCGAATATCAATTATCAGAATTTCGGATTATCTGAAGAAGATCTCAAGGTCCTGATAGAAACAGTGCATTAAAGAGGAAACTTCAGAAAACTCTGAGCCCCAGAGGAGAGGCATTGAATCAATTAACCGAATAATCAATTATCTGAACGAAATAGTGCCCGCCCATCTTGTTGGGATGGTTGATGTTCCTCTGTAGATTAAACTGATGTAGAGAAATGTAAAGTGAAACATTTTAGTGAGGAGAGGGGTTTCCATTAGATTAAAATATTAGGTAGGCAACAGCGAGAGTACTGAGTGTAATTCTGATGGCCAAACTATAGGAAGGATGCTGTTGGACTGGAGAAAGTGCAGAAGAAATCTATCAGGATGTTGCCTGGGCTGGAGCGATTCAACTCAAATAGACAGGCTGGACTTGCTTTTCTTAGACCAGTGAAGGCTGAGGGGGTCATCTGATTGAGGTGTACGGGGGGTTCCCCAATATACAAGCATCAGACTTACAAACAACTTATACTTATAAATACTGTCCCCTGTAGGAGTGTAAATATCCAACATTCTAATGTTGCCTGTGCTTGTGAATGGCTGCTTATGTTGTCTTGCATTGTGTTCTGAATTGTATGCAAATTGACTTGTGAATGAATTCAGGAATGGAAACCATTTGCAATCACTTGGACTACAGCAGGTTTAGAGAGGATTTGAGGGAAAAAAATTCACCTAAAAGGATGGTCAAGATGGGAGCCCTCAAAACATTGAAGCACTATTTATATGAGCACTTGAAACACCATACTATACAAGGCTATGGGCCAAGTGGTGGAAAATGGGATTGGAATAGATAGATAAATGCTTGTTGACCATTATTGGTGAAATGGGCTGAAGGGCCTCTTTCCATTCTGTAAAAGCTTTGTGTCTATATGAGAAGCATGCAAAGTTGGGATTGTTCTCCTTAGAGCAGAGATGGTTATGTGGAAGTTTATTTGAGGTGTTCAAAACTAAGAAGGGCTTTGATAGTGCAGGTAGGCAGAAACTGGTTCTGTTGGCAGGATGATCAGTGACAGGGTGATGCAAATTTAAAATAATTAGCAAAAGAATTAGACAGGAGATGAGGAGTTTTTTTTTCTATTTTGCTCAGTGAATTGTTATGATCCAGAGTGAGCTGCCGGCAAAGACAGTGAAAGGAGATTGTAGAAGGGAACTAGATATACGCTTGAAAAGGAAAGAAATGCACAACTATTGAGAAAGAGCTGGCATGGGCACAATAGTTTGAGTAGTCTCCTTTTCATGCTGCATCATTCTTGGATTCTATATTAAGTCAATGTGTATCAAGAAACCAAATATGGCCTTCGTTTAAAATAGGCTGTTCTGTGTAATGTCGTATTCACTGCCACACACATAATTATTCAAAAGTAATCTTCACTATTAAAGCTATCCTGATTTCAGGCACAACGTCTGTGTGTGGGATACATTTTATCGCCAGTAGAGATTGCAGGCAGGTCACTTTTATTTAATTAAACTTGGAGGCAGGCTGACCTACTTCCCCAAACTGTTCCTGTTCCTGTTCACAGGACACTGAGATGCAACCTAAATAAAGACGTTGATGGGATATCTGAAGCAAGCAAGCTGGAGACATTGGAACGTGCTTTGGTTTTAAAGTACATTGTTCATAGTTGTTGCATCTCCTTCAGTTGAACTCAGCAGAGCTCACTGCCAGTTTAGGTTAGTTGATTGTTTGTTTGAGTAGGGAGGGGGCAGTCATTTTGACTGAAAATCAATGCTGGGACCAGGACCAGGCGGATTAGGGGAAGCAACAGACTGAGGGAAGTGGAGGTCTCTGCCCTGAGCTTGAAGCCAAAAAGCAGGTCTTCATTTCCCTAGAGCTGGCAGCCAGACATTCAAGTCACCCAGCTCAGTAATAGGGAGGGGTGGGCGGTGGGGGGGGGTGGGGGAGGTGAGTGGTCAGTAATGGGGGGAAGTGGTCAGTATTAGGGAGGGGGAGGGGTTGTGGTCAGTATTAGGGAGGGGGAGAGGGTGTGGTCAGTGATAGGAGGGGAGGGGGAGTGGTCAGTAATAGGGAGGGGGAGGGAGAGGGAGCGTGATCAGTAAAAGGGTGGGGGAGGGGGGAGGAGGAGTGGTGAGTATTAGGGAGAGGGAGTAGTCAGTGATAGGGTGGGGAGGAGGATGTGGTCAGTAATAGGGGATGGGGAGTGGTCAGTGATAGGGTGGGGAGGGGGGATGGTCAGAAATAGGGAGGGGGAGTGATCAGTAATAGGGAGGGAGAGGGGGAGGAAGTGTGGTCAGTGATAGGGAGAGGGAGGGGGAGTGGTCAGTGATAGGGTGGGGGAAGTGGTCAGTAATAGGTTCGGGGGAGCGGTCAGTAATAGGAAGGGGAAGGGGTGTGTGGTCAGTGATAGGGAGGGGGGAGCCGTCAGTAATAGGGAGGGGGAGAGGGTGAGTAATAGGGAGGGGGAGGGGGAGGGGGTGTGGTCAGTGATAGGGAGGGGGGAGTAATCAGTAATAGGGAGGGAGGAATGGTCAGTGATAGGTTGGGGGTGGGGGAGTGGTCATTAATAGGGAGGGGGCAGTGATCAGTAATGGGGAGGAGGAGGGGTGTGTGATCAGTATTAGGGAGGGGAAGGGGGAGTGGGTCAGTAATAGGGAAGGGGAGGGGGAGTGATCAGTAATAGGGAGGGGAGGGGGAGTGGTCAGTGACCAGAAGAGGGAGGGGGAGTGGTCAGTAATAGGGAAGGGGAGGGGGAGTGATCAGTAATAGGGAGGGGAGGGGGAGTGGTCAGTGACCAGAAGAGGGAGGGGGAGTGGTCAGTAATAGGGAAGGGGAGGGGGAGTGATCAGTTATCAGGAAGGGAAGGGGGAGTGGTCAGTAATAGGGAGAGGGAGGGGGAGTGATCAGTCATAGGGAGGGGAAGGGGGCGTGGTAAGTAATAGGGAGGGGGTGGGGGAGTGATCAGTAAGAGGGAGGGGAGGGGGAGTGGTCAGTGACAGGAGGCGGGGAGTGTTCAGTAATAGGGTGGGGAGGGAGGGAGGGGGAGTGATTAGTAATAGGGAGGGGGCGTGGTCAGTAATAGGGAGGGGGAAGGGGAGGGGGAAGGGCAGTGGCCAGTACTAGGGAGGGGAGGGGAAGTGGTCAGTGATAGGGAAGGGGAGGGGGGTGAGTAATAGGGAGGGGTAGGGGGTGTGGTCAGTGATAGGGTGGGGGAGGGGTACATTGAAAAATACCTTGATTGTCTGTTGAGTCTTTCATCTGTTCGAATACCATGATAGTTTCACTTTCATGTGTAAATCACAAAACGTTTTTTTAAAAGTTGCATTCTAGGGTTAGCTGTAACAATGGGTGTTAGCTAGACCTGGAGGAAGAACGCCTCATCTTCTGCCTTGGAACACTTCAACCCCAGGGCATCAATGTGGACTTCAACAGTTTCCTCATTTCCCCTTCCCCCACCTCACCCTAGTTCTAAACTTCCAGCTCAGTAACTAGTCCCCTTGACTTGTCCAGACTTGTCCTACCTGCCTATCTTCTTTTCCACCTATCCACTCCACCCTCTCCTCCTTGACCTATCACCTTCATCCCCTCCCCCACTCACCCATTGTACTCTATGCTACTTTCTCCCCACCCCCACCCTCCTCTAGCTTATCTCTCCATGCTTCAGGCTCACTGCCTTTATTCCTGATGAAGGGCTTTTGCCCGAAACGTCAATTTCGAAGCTACTTGGATGCTGCCTGAACTGCTGTGTTCTTCCAGCACCACTAATCCAGAATATGTTGAAGGTGTTAGCCCCCTGTGTTCTCTGTGCCATGATGTTTAGATTGATTCTAATCTAAAAAGTGAAATAACAGAGTCTTACATGAATTCATATTGTCTAGCTATTACCCGTTGTTACAGCTAACCTGAGAACGCAACTTTTTAAAAAAAGGTTTTGTGATTTACACATGAAAGAAGTGAAACTATCATGGTATTCAAACAGATGAAAGACTCAACAGACAATCAAGGTATTTTTCAATGTATAATTTCAGTTACATCACACTGTAAGTTTTTGCTATAAATTCTATATTTTAGGATTGAGCCCTCCACTATCACCTGATGAAGGAGTGACGCTCCAAAAGCTAGTGTGCTTCCAATTAAACCTGTTGGACTATAATCTGGTGTTTTGTGATTTTGAACTTTGTACACCCCAGTCCAACACCGGCATCTCCAAATCAGTTCCCTTCAGAAATGAGACATTCTTCTATTCCCATCGTACAACACGGAATGAGGCCTTTTGGCCCATCATCTCTGTGTCAGCTCTTTGAAAAAATTACTCACTTAATCCTACAATTCAGCCCTTTCCTCATAAACTTGTAAATTATTCTTTTTCAGGAACATGTGCAATTATCCTGGAATGTTTCTATTGCACTTTCAGGTAAAGAATTCCAGTTCTCAACATGAAGAAATTTTAAATCATTTCCCCTCCAGTTCATTTATCATTTTATTTTAGATCTACAAACTCCACTTTCAAACAATCCTGTTCCTGCCAACACGATCTATCAAAACCCCTGGTCATTCTGAAGATCAGAATTAGGTGTCCATTAAACCTTCCCTGGGGTTCACATACACACACCTTCTAATAGGACATACTTTCAGAGTTACAGATTTATAGCTGAGGAATGGACAAACCATCTTGCTCTTTCCAAGTACCAGCATAGACATGATGGGCTTAATGGCCTCTTTTCATGTTGCTTAATAATATTGGTGTGTCTGAACAAAATCTCCCATTCTAGAGCCACGGCTGGCAGTGAGAGGGGATACCATAGAGGGTTTCCAACACAGAAAAAAGCCCTTCAGCCCAATGAGTCAAAAACAACCAGTCAACTATTCTAATCCTAAATTATTTCTGGTCAGGGGGGTGTTGGCTTTTCTCACATGGTGACAAGTTCTCAGCACATTATGTATGGGTGAGGACTGTTACCTGATTGGGTCGGAGGTCCCGCTGCCCAATATGAAGGGCAGCTGCATGGAATCCATTCCCTGCAAGTGAGAAATTATTCAGAGAAGACAACGGCAATGAAATTTTCCTTCCATCCTTCACCGAGCAGACTTCCACCCTTGGTCAGCCTTCTTGACTCTCACCCCTCTTGCTCAGTCAGCCTCCATGTCCTGCACAATGTAGATTACTATCACAGCACTGGGCAGATAATGTTCCCCAACCTCCAAACTACGTCTCCTGCTCTATGGGGATTTTCATTTTTAGCTTCTTGCCCCACTTGAGCCACCCCTTGCTTCTGGCTTCGGGACCTGCAGAAGATTTTGTTTCCATCATGCAAACCCAGACTGATTGCCCATTCCCATTGTGTCAGACCTTCTATGCAGGATTTTCTGCAGTGATTCAGTGTCATACCACTCAGTGCCTCTGAGAAACTTTGGTATTTAAATTCGCACCACCAGATAGTTACTGAACTTAATGAAGGTTGAAATTAAATGTGTAATGTGCATGACTGTGTTTTGAATGTTTATAATCGAGAAGTTCATTTCAACACAGAAAATACAAACACAGAAGTGCAGGGATCAAGCTAGTGAGGCAAAAATGGTTAAAAGATGTTCATCAAAGTGTATGAAATAAAACACTTTTACTTACAGTTTTAGACCATGTTTATTAAGTAGTTTCTTGTTTAAATTAAAGTGGAGAAACATTCCTGCAAAAAAACTCATTTCATTTGATATCATTACAGTGTATCATCAGCGTGTGCTTGCTGATTAAATTAAAACAATCAATTTGTTTGGTTTTGGAAGTCAAGCAGAGCATTTTTGCAAGCAGAGTTTCTCAGTGCAATGTTATGCTTCTTAAGAGTTGAACTGTAGGGAAATGATAATGAAATATTGCATGTATTATATATATATTCTCTATTTGAATAAATCTTGAATGAAGAAGCTACTCAGAAATGAAGAATTTCTTTTACATAGCAAAGCTGGAGAAGAAGATTTGCCCTCTAGATTTAAAAATATATAAGACCATTAGACCATAAGACATAGGAGTGGAAGTAAGGCCATTCGGCCCATCGAGTCCACTCCGCCATTCAATCATGGCTGATGGGCATTTCAACTCCACTTACCCGCATTCTCCCCATAGCCCTTAATTCCTTAATATGCTTTAATGATCCATCTGACTTGTAAAAGCACGCATGACTTAAAAGGAAGGCTGGTGGTTTCTCAAGATAACATCCAAGTGAATACTGTCACCATTTGTTCTTACATTATGTCTGAGCACTGGGGATTAGAGGTCAGCGTCTTGTCATGATGGACAGAAACCATGCTTTGGAATATCCCATGAGGAGGCTCTGAAGAGATATCGGAGGCTTTTGCTTGCAGAGGAGAAGAGAGAGGAATAGCAAAAATATAAGTGAGACACCTCCCCCCAGTAACACCTCTCCCATTACACTAATACCTCCCACCTCCCTACACCACCCCCTCCCACCACAGCAGCTAATCTGATTCTGGGGGTGGCAAGGTGGAGTTAACATTAAGACCCATACTTTTCTAGTTAGAATGCACTGCATCAAGTATAGTAGTGATTCAGAATGAGCACAATTACTGATCATTCCCCTCACCATCACTGTAGACCTTCATTGGAAATAGTCCTGCTAACCTTAGGTTGTGACCCTTTATTCGACAGAACCAGGATCACAGTCTAATGATACAGAGTAGGCCATTCAAGACTGAAGTGAGGAGAAGTCTCTTCACCCAGGGGAGTGGTGGGGTGCCTGTGGAATTCTTTGCCATAGAAAGTGTTTGACGCCAAAACATTGAATGTTTTCAAGAAGGAGATAGATATAGTTATTAAGGCGAAAGCGATCAAAGGGACAGGGAGAAAGGGGAACAGATTACTAAATCGGATGATCAGCCATAATCATATTGAATGGTCTCAAAGGAGTAGACTCCTGTTCCTAAATTCTATGTTTCTACATTTATTGTTGGGTTTGCTGACTACGACTTAAACACTCGTGCACAGTTGGTGAATTTCTTTGGTTTTTCCAAATTCTAGCAGCACGAGGTGTTACTCGCCTCAGGCATTATGCTGTGCAAACATTTGAATATTACAAGAAAAACTGGAGTCAGTATCATGGCTTCACTGTCCATAAAGAGACTAAGTTTCAGTTCATCGATGATACTGATGAAGATCTGGCAATGGAGATTGGTTCTCGAGGATGAAGAGTCGAGAGGGTGGTGCTGGAAAAGCACAGCAGGTCAGGCAGCATCCGAGGAGCAGGAGAATCAACGTTTCAGGCATAAGTCCTTCATCAGAAATGAGGTTATGCCCAAAACATCGATTCTCCTGCTCCTCGGATGCTGCCTGATCTGCTGTGCTTACCCTCTCGACTCTGATCTCCAGCATCTACCGTCCTCACTTTCTTGAGGATGAACTTTGCCCATCACCAGAAGGGATCAGATGGAGATGGAAGGAAGAGCTTTTTGAGAAGAGTTACTGTGTTGGGATTGAGTGGAAGCAGAGAGTCAGAGGCAAACAGTAAAAGCAAAGGTGATGGAAGAGGATGGAGTGAATGACTATGATACACCTGACACAGAAACTGAAGAAGGCAAGAAAAACCAGCAAGTTGCAGCTACCATTACAGAAGACATCAATTGGTTTAGCTAAATGCTTTCAGATGGCTGAAAATCAAGAATACTGCAACTGACACCCTTCATGTGCCGAGGTGCTCTATTACTTTATTTATGTCCGAGCTTTGTCTTAGTTTGGATGTGCCCCTAGTTGAAGGAGTAGCTCTGTTGGGATTGCAAAAGGTGCAGAACATCCACTGTTATCTGGGTTTTTTTTTGTGCATTCAGTTCTGGTCATCACATTACAGGAAGGATTTGGAGGCATTGGAAATGGTGCAGAAGAAGTTTACCAGGATGTTGCCTCGATTAGAGGGCATGAACTATAAGAAGATGTGAGACAAACTTGGGTTGTTTTCTCTGGAGTGATAGAGGTTGAGGGGAGGGGTGTAAATAGGCAGAATCTTCAACCCATGTTGAAATGTCTAATACTTGATTGGCATTGCATCCACATTCATCTACTCCATCCACCACCAATGCTCAGTAGAGGTGGTGTGTACTATCTACAAGATGCACTGCAGAAATTTACCAAAGATCCTCAGACAGTACCTTCCGAACCCGTGACCACTTCCATCTAGAAGGACAAGGACAGCAGATAGATGGGAACCCCACCACTTTCAAGTTCCCTTCCAAGCCACTCACTATCCTGACTTGCAAACATATTGTTGTTCCTTCACTGTCACTGGGTCAAAATCCTGGAATTCCCTCCCTGATGGCATTGTTGGGCCACATACAGCACAAGGATTGCCGTGGTGCAACAAGGCAGCCCACCAGCACCTTCTCAAGAGCAACTTGGAACGGTCAATAGACGCTGGTCAGCCAGTGATGCCCACATCCCACAAAGTGAATTAAAAAAAATTAATGGGCATGCATTTAGGGTAAGAGGTGGAAAGTTCAAAGGAAATGTGAGGAGCAAGTTTTTAACACAGAGAATGGTAGGTTCCTGTAACGTGTTGCCAGTGATAGTGGTGGCACCTTTAGATAAGCACATGAACAAGAAGGAGTGGAGAGATATGAACCATGGGTAGGCAGAGGGATGAGTTTAACTTGGCACCATGTTGGCACAACCTTGTGGGTCAAAGGTCCTGTTCCTGTGCTGTACTGGTCGACGTTCTATCACATATGACTCTTAACAATGGTCAGTTTTAACAAATATTCCAAAATGGGAATAGTTTCATCGGAGAATACATAAGGTGCTCACGATATTTCATTGTCCCTCTCAAAAAAATGTAGATAGAATATATCGTGCTTGAGGGCCATTGTAAAATTACTCAGTCAAATAATGAACAGAGTCCAAGTTCCAGCAGTGGGGACCTGAGGGCTGTACAGCCTCTTACTGTGCTCTCAGTGACTCTATAACTCCACGACTAAACTGTCAGGGTAGATTTTCTGATTGAGTATCCAACAGTGTTTTAAGTTCACCCTATTATCCCATCGCATTCCCCCACCCCAAACCCATATATCCCACCCCTTTATATTGTGAAAGCAACTCACCTCCACTAACGTCCACTGGATTGAAAACTGCAGTTTATTCGTGAATTCAGATCTCACCAGCACTGATGATTTATTTGTGTTATATTTGTTTCATTGCGATAAACACATTGGGTAGCCTTCTCACCTTGTGGAGTGGGGGATTAATGACTGAATCTTGTTGCTCTGTTGTATTGATCTTTCGTTAACACTGAAAAAAGGTTCAGTGGGTGCAGTGCCCATAAGGGAAATTTGACAAATACTTGAAAGGGAAAAGAATTGTGGAGGTATGGGGATGTCACTTTAATGCCTCCTAGCCTTACAATGCTCTGAGATATCTATACTTCTGGCCTCTTGACTATTACCAATTAAATTGGTGGCCATGCTTTGGAATTCTATCCCTAAACCTCTGGCTCCTTCAAAATGCCTCATTAAACTTACCTAATGGTCAAGCTTTCAACCATCTGTCCTAATATCATCTTATGTGGTGTGGTATCTAATTCTACTTCATAATAACCTGTCAAGTGTCTTGGGATGTTCAATTATGTTACAGGCATGATGTAAATTCAAGTTTTGGTGCTGGCTAAAGATTAGCTTTAGATATAGATTTATTGTCCCATGTACTCAAGTACAGGAGTACAGTGAAAAGTGTAGAATGTCACCACAAATAGTGACATCTTAGGTACAAAGTAGTAAGAGAAACAAGAGTTTAGAGTTAGATTAGATTCCCTACAGTATGGGAACAGACCATTTGGCCCAACAAGTCCACATTGACCCTCTGAAGAGCAACACACCCAGAACCATTCCCCTAACCTATATTTACCCCTGATTAATTATGGGCAATTTGGCATGACCAATTCACCTGACCTACAAAGCTGCGGATTGTATGAGGAAACTGGAGCACCTGGAGGAAACCCACACAGACACGGGGAGATTGTGCAAACTCCACACAGACAGTCATCCAAGGCTGGGATCAAACGTGGTCCCTGGCGCTGTGAGGCCAGCAGTGCTAACCACTGAACCATGGTGTCACCTCTAAAAGTTCAATTTTAAGCAATTTTCCAGAGAATAGCAGAAAAAAAAGAAAAAAGATAATTGTTATCATTATAATCTTTCATTGTTTAAACTTGGAAAATAAAGGAATAAGTGAAAAGTGATGGGATGTGGGACTAATTGTTTTACTCTTCAAAAGATCTGGCTCTGACCTGATGAACTCAGTAGTCTCCTGCTGCTCTATGATTCTGTAACATGTTTTCTCTGGGAAAGCTTTTCAACTCTCTCTCTCTCTCTCTCTCTCTAACTGGGATCACCGAGTTTAAAGTTGGGTTCAGTATGCTTTCGTATTGCACTGTTAACTGTGTCTCTACACACATTTGCACTGAACCATCCACAAATCATGACTGAAACAAAATACCAATTATTGATAAACGGAGGAAGGGTCACTTGACCTGTAATGTTAACTCTGATTTCTCTCCATAGCTGCTGCCAGGCCTGCTGTGCTTTTGCAGTAATTTATGTCTTTGTTTCTGATTTACAGCATCTGCAGTTTTTTTCAATTTTTGGCATTTGTTAACGTTAGTGAGAAAGTATTACAAATCCCTCTTTCAATCACTATAACCTAGCTCATAACATTGGCAAAAAGCAGTGTGAATTTTTTTTATTGTCAGTTCAAATGTTATAACATCCATTAGGAGTAGGAAGTAGGCCGAATGGAATATTCTGTCTGAATACCACATGCTGAGCATTAGATTAAATTCCCCACAGCATAGAAACAGGCCCTTCAGCCCAACAAGTCCACACCAATCTTCCAAAGAATAACCCACCCAGACCCACTCCCCTACCCTGTATTTACCCCTGACTTGGCAATTTTGCCTGGCCAAGTCACCTGACTTGCACATTTTTGGACTGTGGGAGGAAACCGGAGCACACAGAGGAAACTCAAGCAGACACAGGGAGAATGTGCACGCTCCACACAGACACTCACCCAAAGCAGGAATCAAACCCGTTTCCCTGGTGCTGTGAGGCAGTAGTGCTAACCACTGTGCCGTCCCAAAGCATGTCTTTATATTTATGCAAGATAGAAGATGGAATTTCAAGAACTGTGCAGAATGTGTGAAGCAAGGAGGCAATAAAAAGTGCAATAATTGAATTTGAAAATGAAGCTTCTTTCTTGGACTGTGACAGTTTTATGATGGTTTATGATAGCTTAAGTAACACCGTACTGAAAAATCTTTGATCCAGACTGTTCTTCATGACTGTATTGTATGGGCTTTATGAGACCTCTCCTGGATTATTGTATGTGCAGTTTTGATCACCTTATCTGAGGAAGATGTTCTGACTATGGATATAGTACAATGAAGGTTTACCCGACTGATTCCTGGGAGGGCAGGACTGATACATCAAGAGAGCCTGGATTGATTAGGACTATATTCACGAGAGTTTAGAAGAATGAAAGGGGGATCTCATGGAAACCTACAAAATTCTAACAGGACTGGACTGGATAAATGTAGGAATGACACTCCCAATGATTGCATGTTCCAGAACCAGGGATCACAATCTAATAATCTGAAGTAGGCCATTTTGGACTGAGATAAGGAGAAATGTCAAGCTTGTGGAATTATCTCTCAAAGAAAGAGGCAGAGGCCAAAGCATTGAATATTTTCAAGAAGGAGTTAGATGTAATTCTTATAGCTAAACGAATCAAAAGGTACGAGGTGAAAATGGGAGATAGTGGCATTATGGACCAGACCAGACTCCCTCAAAATGTATTATAAAGTTAGTCTAGAAGCTAACATTTTTTATTTCAAAGGTAACCATGAGAAACTGTGTTCCTGATACAATTTGACTGGTAAAACAATTTGACATTAAGCAAAACATAATTTATTCAAACACTATAGTTAAAACACAACAAAATAAAATGGAATATGGATTATCTTAACTCTGTTGGAAAACTTAACAGAATAATAGATTATTTTATGACTAAACAGTAACTGTTCCAATATAGTAACAGGGAGAAAGTGAGGACTGCAGATGCTGGAGATCAGAGCTGAAAAATGTGTTGCTGGAAAAGTGTAACAGGTCAGGCAGCATCCAAGGAGCAGGAGAATCGATGTTTCGGGCATGAGTCCTTCTTTAGGAACAAGGGCTTATGCCCGAAACATCGATTCTCCTGCTCCTTGGATGCTGCCTGACCTGCTGCGCTTTTCCAGCATCACATTTTTCAGCCCCAATATAGTAACAGCCTATAAACACACTTGTGGTAAAAAGGCAAATTCAGAAAACAGATTGTCTCCAATCCAGGAGGAAAGAACATCAAAAGACAATTCTGAGAGAAATCTCAGGGAGACAGAGTATCCCAGCCAGGAGAGATTCACTACTTTCCAACCCTACTAAGACCCCAGCAATAACTGCTGAAAGCTAATAGTCCTGGATCTGTGAGAGCTTGACCACACCCACTCAGGCTGCTTCTATTGTTCTAACTTTAAAAGAAAAACCCCAAGGCCTCACAAGTTAGTTATCTTCTCATAGACTGTTGTACACCTGCCCCCCAATCTCTGTCTAAAATAGACCAGGACAAAACGCACCTCTTAAAGCCATAGTGTTGTCACAGTGGGAACAGGGTACTCAATTGAATGATCAGTCATGACCATATTGAATGGTAGAGCATTGAATGGCCTTCTCTTGCTCCAATTTTCTATGCTTCTATCACTCACAACTCTTAAGAAAAAGCAGAAATACATACAGAAAATGGTCAGAACACCCAATGCTCGCTGAAATGCATTGACCTAAATTGGTAACTTTTTCTCACATCACAGATCCTGCTACACCTGCTAAGCACTTGCAGTGTTTAAAAGCATTGTGTTCAGAGCAAAGGTCGCTGGACCCAAAATGTTAACTCTGATTTCTCTTCACAGATGTTGCCAGACCTGCTGAGCTTTTCCAGCAATTTCTGTTTCTGTTTTACAGCATCCGCAGTTCTTTCGGTTTTTATTTCCAGTGTTTCCTGTTTTTACTTTCGATTTCCAACACCTACAGTATTGTCTTTCACATTTAAGAGGGTTTTTTTTGCAAAGTGATTTCAAATTCCCTGATTGAGATACAGTTAGTCATAAACTGAAATTGCAGCTGCTGACGTTGTGCAGCATTAGTGTTTGTAGTGTTAACTCCAGATCGCAATAGGAATTAAATATCATTTCCTTTAACTCTACTCCTTTATTGTGTAAGACTCATTTTTAAAAATCCTTAATTTCTGTGCCATTACAAACATTTATTTCAGAATTTGATTTGGAACCTGGGTTTATTTTTACAGTTAAGTATAAATTCTACCAGATTAACAATGGAAGGTCAACATCTTCTTTCCTCCTAAATAATTGATGTTTGTAGGAAGTGAAAAATCCCACTAATTCCTGATTATTTTCTTTTCCTGGTTTATTTAGTTGTACTCTCGTATTATGATGAAATACTTCCAGAACTGGAGGCACATCCCCTGTGAGGCATGGCTGCTGCCTTCACATTGTAATTTATGTTCCAGCCCTATCTTTACTCAGGGATGTTCTGCCATTTGTGCACCCTTTAAATCACATCACTGGAGATGGAACTGTTCTGTTTTTAGATGACTTTCGCCAATAGATCAGAAAATGACCCTGGGGAATGCTGCTGTATTTGTAGGCCACTATATTCCATTGTGTGAATTCCTCAAGTGCATGATGATGAATCCTTAGTTGGAATTTACCTCCAGTGCTATTAAACATCCACTCCCTACATCACTGGTGCACTGTGACTGCAGCGTGTACTGTTGAGGTATGCAGGAGCCAAGTGTAGGACAATACTTTCCAAACTAATAATCTCTAACCACTTAGAACAGTGACAAATTCAACTGTTATCCCTGTTGAAAAGGGATTAAACCTTTTCAGTGCCTGTGAATGAACAATGACCTCTCTCTCCTATGAGACGCTATATTTGGCTAAAAATAGTCTGAAAACCTTACTGTTCAGGTCATGAAGTATATAATTATCGTCATCAAAATTAACCTCTTAACCAAATTTTGTATCAATGAAAACTTTCTCAGGCCTTCGCCTGAGCCTTTGCCTTGTTGAATAGTGAAGAGTAATGGATTCAAAACTGACCCTCAAGGAGCTTCATTGCAAATCACCTCCCAATCTGTCATAGGTCCCTCCATCACGACCCTTTGCTTCCAGACATGAGATAACTTTTGTATCTGAAATGCACTATCCCTTTCATTCTTGAGGTGTTTTATCTTCAGTATAAATCTGCTGTATGACACCTTGGGAGGCTGATCAGCCAATTGTGACTCTCTGAAGTTTTACAAATATCTATCCAATTAGCCTCACTCTTTGTCTTTTTTTCCTGCTTTGGAATTTATCTGATTCTTTTTTGAAAGTCACACTTCAATCTGTCATCACCTCTATTTCAGATTGCTGTGTACCAAATCATTACCAAGTCTTCCCTCTGGTTCATTTCCAACCATCTGAAATCTGTGTCCTCTGGTTATTGACAATCTTCCAGGCAATGCATTGTTTATAAAGAACTGTAAGTGCTGACAGGATGGCAAAATATTTTACACAGTAGGTGGTGGACGAGCTTTTTTATTCACTTATAAGACGCGGGTATTGCCAGCTGGGTCAGCATTTACGCCCCTCGCTAGTTGCTGCTGAAAAGGTGGTGATGAGCTCTCTTCTTGAACTGCCACAGTCCATGTGCTGTGGGTGGTACAATGTGGTTAATACCACTGGGGAGTGAACAGCAGGATTGTGACCCAGTGAAAGTGCTGGAACGGCGATATATTTCCAAGTCAGGATGTTGAGTGGCTTGAAGGGGAATGTGCAAGTGGTGGTGTTTCCATGTATCTGCCACCTTTGTCCTCCTGGAAGGTGCTATTTGAGGAGCTGAAATTCTGCAGTGAAACCTACAGTTGGTACACATTGCTGTTACTGAGCATCAGTAGTGGAGGGAGAGAACGTTTGTGGATGTAGAACCAATCAAGTGATCTGCTTTGTCCTGGATGGTGTCAAGTTTCATGAATGTTGTTGGAACTACACCCATCCAAGCAAGTGGGAATATTCCATTCCACTCCTGACTTGTGCCTTGTAGGGAGTGGACAGGATTTGAGGAGACCGGAGGTCAGTTACTCACCGCTGTATTCCTAGCCTCTGACCTGCTCTTGTAGCCACAGTACTTATATAGTGAGTCCATCTCAGTGTCTGGTTGATGCCAACAGTGAAGAATTCAGTAATGGCAATGCCATTGACTATCAAGGGGATAGTGTTATATTCTCTCTTGTTGGTGATGGTCACAGGCTAACAATTATGTGGGGGGAATGTCACCACTTGTTAGCCCAAGCCTGGATATTGTCCGGATTTTGTTGTATTTGGACACAAATTGCTTCAGTTTCTGTGGAGTCACGAATGATGCTGAATGTTGTACCATCGTCATTGATCATCCTCACTTCTGGAGGGAAGGTCATTGATGAAGCAGCTGAAGGTGATTGGGCCTAGGACACTACCCTGAGAAGCTTCTGCAGAGATGGCCTGGAGCTGAGATGTCTGACCTCCAACAGTAACAACATCTTCCCATGTGTCAGGTATGACTCCAACCGGCACAGAGCTTGCCCCGATACCCATTGATTCCAGGTTTGTTAGGTCTCCTTGATGCCACACTCAGTTTCATGCAACCTTGATGTCAAGGGATGTCACTTTCACCTCACCCTCTGGAATTCAGCTCTTCTGTCTGTGTTTGAACCAAGGCTGTAATGGGGTCATGACCTAAGTACCCTGGTAGAACCCAAGGTAAAAACAAGGTAAAAACAATGACTGCAGATGCTGGAAACCAGATTCTGGATTAGTGGTACTGGAAGAACACAGCAGTTCAGGCAGCATCCAAGTAGCTTCGAAATTGACGTTTCGGGCAAAAGCCCTTCATCAGGAATAAAGGCAGTGAGCCTGAAGCGTGGAGAGATAAGCTAGAGGAGGGTGGGGGTGGGGAGAAAGTAGCATAGAGTACAATGGGTGAGTGGGGGAGGGGGTGAAGGTGATAGCTCAAGGAGGAGAGGGTGGAGTGGATAGGTGGAAAAGAAGATAGGTAGGTAGGACAAGTCCGGACAAGTCATGGGGACAGTGCTGAGCTGGAAGTTTAGAACTAGGGTGAGGGGGGGGAAGGGGAAATGAGGAAACTGTTGAAGTCCACATTGATGCCTTGGGGTTGAAGTGTTCCGAGGCAGAAGATGAGGCGTTGTTCCTCCAGGCGTCTGGTGGTGAGGGAGCGGCAGTGAAGGAGGCCCAGGACCTCCATGTCCTCGGCAGAGTGGGAGGGGGAGTTGAAATGTTGGGCCACGGGGCGGTGTGGTTGATTGGGGCGGGTGTCCCGGAGATGTTTCCTAAAGTGCTCTACTAGGAGGCGCCCAGTCTCCCCAATGTAGAGGAGACCGCATTGGGAGCAACGGATACAATAAATGATATTAGTGGATGTACAAGTAAAACTTTGATGGATGTGGAAGGCTCCTTTAGGGCCTTGGATAGAGGTGAGGGAGGAGGTGTGGGCGCAGGTTTTACAGTTCCTGCGGTGGCAGGGGAAAGTGCCAGGATTGGAGGGTGGGTTGTTTGGGGGCGTGGACCTGACCAGGTAGTCACGGAGGGAACGGTCTTTGTGGAAGGCAGAAAGGGGTGGGGAGGGAAATATATCCCTGGTCGTGGGAACTGTTTGGAGGTGGCGGAAATGTCGGCGGACTGGTAGAACCCAAAATAGGTGTCACTGGGCAGGTTATTGCTTGGTAACCCTGTTGATGACACCTTCTGTCACCTTACTGATAATTGAAAGTAGACTGATGGGCACTAATTGGCTGGGCTAGAGTTGACCTGCCTTGTGCGTACAGGAGATACATGGGAATGTTTCCACATTGTCGGCTAGATGCCAGTGTTGTCACTGGACAGGAACAGGGTCACCATACTGCCCCAAATGATGTGAAAGACACTGGACTGAATCCTACATTGTTTTGGTCTAAGTGCGAGTTGCATTTGTGACTTACTAAACTCATCTTGTTCATCAACCATTCCTGAAGAAGGGCTGATGCCCGAAACATCGATTCTCCTGTTCCTTGGATGCTGCCTGACCTGCTGCGCTTTTCCAGCAACACATTTTCAGCTCTGATCTCCAGCATCTGCAGTCCTCACTTTCTCCTCGAAGAATCAACCATCACATCTGTTTCTATACCATCTAACCACATGCTGTTCCCAGAGTAACTCACCGCACAGCAGATATGATGATTTTATGGTGATAATGATATCCCAAACTTTGTCAGCATCCTTCGTGCCGATGCCATCAGTAGAAGCCCGTTGTGCATCCCACAGACCCTGTCAATCCAAGGCTGCACTGCACGGTTGCTGACAGTTACCCCCGATTTGGGAGGCACCAGGAAATGGAAACTTCCTTCTCCCACAGGATGTACCTGTACCAGCCCACTCTGAGGTTGCCACACTGGATACAACAGTCTCAGCCATCTGGAGGAATGGCCAGCACTGTTGGAAGGAAGTAACATCCTTCTCTGTTCTAGCTAGGTAAGTGCCATCATTCTCAGTCTGATACCTCCCACTCCCTCCATCTCTGCTACTGTACCCACACCCCTCCCCCACCACGGTCCCCCCATCCCCTCCCCACACTGCTCCCCCCTCCCACTATGGACTCGGGTTCTACATTCTGACTATGGCCTGCAGCATCTTCTCTGTTCACTGCTACCCACCCCAACCCCTATCTCCACTCACGCTGCGTAGCCTCTTTGCTGCCCGTTCACTCACTCGGGAAACCTCCCCTCATGCGTCAACACTAATAGCTGTACCACCCACTTTCACCTTCTGTAATACCTGCCTCACTCTGATTCTAGGAGCAAAACAGCCCACGCGGGGCAGAAAGAGTCAGGATGGCGGGGGTACTGCCTGAGACTCAGCTCCTCACCTTTTATCAGCGGAGGTTCCTGACTCTGACCGTGCTGAGAGAAAGTGAGGACTGCAGATGCTGGAGATCAGAGCTGAAAGTGTGGTGCTGGAAAAGCGCAGCAGGTCAGGCAGCATCCAAGGAGCAGGAGAATCGACATTTCAGGCATAAACTCATTTCTGATGAAGGACTTATGCCCGAAACATTGATTCTTCTCCGTGGCTGCTGCCTGAGCGTCTCTGCATTTCTAGCACCACACTCTTCGACTCTGAAATCAGAGGCTGCCCTTGCCATACTGGACAGGGAACCTCTGAGCAAAACCCAACTGAGGCCTGCTGACAATCATGACAAAACCCCTGGCTTTGTGTGTGCCATAAACAGCGAGGCCTGACAGGAGTAATCTGATCCTGATATCTCCGACTGAGAGGGTGAAGTACAAAAAGACAAGACAAGGCAATGCAACACAGGGGTTCTGTGAGCTCAGAGTCACAGAGGCCAGGATTCAGCCTGGTCCAGTCGGTGAGCTGGGGGTGTGTACCTGAGCACACAGTGCTCTTGCTGCAGCATTACAATGAGAGGTGGCAGCACTAACTGAGGCAGCATTGAATTGCAGAGGCCTCATGTGAGTGGATTAGAGATGTGCTACAAAGGTTCTTAGAGGTTGGCACATATCGGGTGTCAATGTGGGTCATGGGGTCTGCTAGGAGACAGTGAGGTCTGCAGATGCTGGGGATCAGAGTTGAGAGTGTGTTGCTGGAAAAGCACAACAGGTCAGGCAGCATCCGTGGAGCAGGCGAATTGACGTTTCGGGCTGGAGCCCTTCATCGGGAATTCTGATGAAGGACTCCGGCCCCAAATGTTGAATTTCTTGCTCCTCAGATGCTGCCTGACCTGCTGTGCTTTTCCAGCAACACACTCTCAACATGTGTGTCTGCTGCTCACGGAGCAAGTGGGGAGCTGAATCCTCCATGTAGCTCTTCCATTTTCCTTATCAAATTTTCTTGATGTGCAACTTGTTTGGTGAGTTTGATAAGATGGGAGGTTGAGTATCAATGAGACTGTTAACATGGTGCTTAACAAATAATAAGCACAGGTAATTGGCAATTCACTGCTGACTAGTGAGAATCCCCCCAATGCACTTGTGAAAATGAGAAATGATGTGTGAGTTGTTCCTGATGTCAAGAAATGTCTTGCTGCACTTGTCACCTGGTTCTGCCATACATCTCACCATGGTCCACTTCATTCAGACCCCTATACGATTCCGCCCATTGTTACAGAACTTATCTACAGTTTAATATGACCTGATGCTGAGATAATTTTTGTCCTCACTCTTTAGAACAGCCTTGTTATAGTTTTTAATCACTGCATGGTCACTGCAAGCTTTGACTATTGTTAAAGTTCATGAGCTTGCTCTGGCATTTTTACCCTTTCACATACAATAGGAGCTCTCATTTCCAAAGAAGTGTGTGAGTAATTTCATTTTCATTTTCTTCGACTGAGGTTTGCTTTCATCTTAATGAGCTTCCTGTCAGCCAGATAAAAACCCATTCTCACCAAAACTATATCTCTGGCAGACATGAGCTCTAATGTAATGTGTTCATTAGTGCAATTCCAGTAAGCTCATTAATCATCATCAAAACTAACAAATAGGCTGACTTGTGTACATGGCCTTTCTCGTGCTTTCATTCCAACCTGCAATCTGTGCCATGCACAGTTCTACTTTGGTTGCTAACTATAATCACCTTTGAGAACTGTCATTGGTCAATGATCTGCCGCTGTCTGATTCACCCTCTGTTTCTGAGCCTTGAACTTGTCTAACGGTGATGGTTGATTTTGGCTGCACCCACTGAGTTGTTAAGTCAGTCAGCACAGTTTGATGTATTGGGAAAACAAGAACCTAAGTAAGCTTTTCACCCCTTTCAGCCTTTTCTGTCAGTCAGTCTTTGGTGGTGTTCCATAACGATTGTGCGGGACCTCTGTCACTCACCATTTTTGTAACTAATTGCTTTTGACAATCCAAAGCACAAAACCAAATCTGCATGTGACAGAAAGGTATAGTGAAAACTGCAAAGGACCATGACAGAATCATAGAGTCATAGAGTCATAGAGATGTACAATATGGAAACAGACCCTTCAGTCCAACCTGTCCATGCCGACCAGATATCCCAACCCAATCTAGTCCCACCTGCCAGCACCCGGCCCATATCCCTCCAAACCCTTCCTATTCATATACCCATCCAAATGCCTTTTAAATGTTGCAATTGTACCAGCCTCCACCACTTCCTCTGGCAGCTCATTCTATACACGTACCACCCTCTGTGTGAAAAGGTTGCCCCGAAAGATGTCAGCATAGATGCAGAGTGGACATGTAAATGGAAATTAAATTTCAACGTGATATGTGTGGGATGGAACATGTTGGGTGGAGAGGCTATCTGTTCTCCAGAAACTAAGGTTCTAAATGGGAAAGAGGTACAACTTTTTGCTTGACGAATGATAAAAACACAAATTATCCTCAGAACCAGGGTTTCAATCATGAATCTGTGAGTGCTGAGGTTGGGCCACACTGCCTGAGAGTGTGGTGGAAACAGACTCAATCAAAGAATACAAAAAGGAACGGGATCATTATCTAAAAAGGGAA
Organism: Chiloscyllium punctatum; assembly: GCF_047496795.1. Lineage (NCBI taxonomy): Eukaryota > Metazoa > Chordata > Chondrichthyes > Orectolobiformes > Hemiscylliidae > Chiloscyllium > Chiloscyllium punctatum. Next base: position 19,018,368 of record NC_092743.1, read on the forward strand.
GATGCACAGGGCTGCAGGGAAAATGGGGCAGAAGTGACAGTGGGTGAATGTATCTTCCAAAGGGTCAGCATGCATATGACAGGCTAAAAGGCCTCCTTCTGTGTTATACACATTCTATGATTCTAGTTGTGGCGCAGAACTGCAGCAACTCCAAGGAAATTGAGACCCAGTCATTCTTATATGTCTGTTGGACCTTACCGTATATGAAGTGGCTGACGTACTCATGAAAGTTGCAGCAATGACAAAATGCATTGGCTTCAACACATTTGGAATAGCATGACAAAGTGAAAGGTGTTATACAAATGAATGTTTTGCCGTTCATTATTTCAATAAACAGTGAGCAGCCATTGCAATGACCTCCCGGCCTCCTGCTGAATCCCAATGCCTTCCATTTTTAGCCTGATCAGCAATTAATTTGAATAGCAATTTGAATAAGAAGAAGCTCCTTGATTAATATGTTTATTTTCCAGTTAGTCAGATGAGGAGTCTGACTAATAGAAACAAGTAGAAAATGTAAATGAATACAAATGAGCAAGGTAGCTTACAAAAAGTGATGAAAGATTACAAACCATCTTAGATTTAGCTAAATTATGCATTTATGCTGAATGACTCCAGCCTTATGGCTAATTCTGTGAATCACTGTAATTAGGAGGATTCACTCTGAAGGCACAGACCATGTTATAATTCTACTTCTAATCGATTAACAACTTGGATCAAAGTCAAAATGCTGGAATATGTCTTCAGCAGGAGCTTTGGCAGATTAGGCATGTTGAAAATGTGTCAGATTCTGATGGAATTAAAGGGAACAATTTGATTATTCTGGTGTTTCATAGATCATGGATTATGGAATTGATGTGAGCACTTAATAATCCACTCAGCTATACTTATGAAACACCTTCATGGTGGTTAACTGAAGAGCAAAACGAAGAAAAGATTTCAAGTCAATTTTTTTTTGTACATTCACTCTTAAGGCATGGACATTGCTGGCTAGCCCAGCATTCATTGTCCATCCCAAGTTGGTCCTGACAAGGTGGTAGTGAGCTGCCTTCTTGAACTGCTGCACTCCATGTGCTACAACCACAATGCTGTTAGAGCAGGAATTCCAGGATTTTGGTTTAACAACAGCGAGGGAACAGTGATATAATTCTAAGTCAGAATTGGAAATTGCAGGCGGTGGTGTTCCTGAGAATCTGCTGGCCTCATCCTTCTTGATGGAAGTGGTCATGGGTTTGGAAGGTGCTATCTAAGAATTTTTAGTGTATTTCTGCAGTGCATCTCATAGGTAGTACACACTGCTGCTACTGAGCATTGATTGAGGAGGGAGTGAACATTTGTGGATGTGCTGTTTCTCAAATGGGTTTCTTTGTTTAGGATGATGTCAAGCCTCTTAAGTGGAGCTGCTCTCATCCAAGCAAGTGGAAAATATTCTATCATGTTCCTGACTTGTGCCTTGCAAATGGCTTTATGAAGTTAGAAGGTGAGTTACTTACTGTAGGATTCTTAGCTTCTGACTTGCTCCTATGGCCATTGTAGTTCTATGGGTTAAACCAATTCAGTTTCTGGTCAATGCGAACCCCTAGTATGTTGACAGTAGAGGATTCAGTGATAGTAATACTGTTGAACGTCAAAGGACTGAAGTTAGATTGTCTCTTATTGGAGATGGTCATAGCCTGGCATTTGTGTGGCATGAATGCTACTCATCTCTTTTCATCCCAAATCTGAATATTTTCTTGTGTTCGGAGGAGGATTCACCGAACCCGAAACATTAATTCTGATTTCTCTTCACAGATGCTGCCAGATCCGCTGAGCTTTTCCAGCAACTTCTGTTTGTGTTTCTGAATATTGTCTCGGTCTGACTGCATTTGAATATGGACTGCTTCAGTATCTGACAAGTCACGAATGTTGCTGAACGTTGTGCAAACATCGGTGAACCTGCCCAGTTCTGACCTTCTGATGGAGGGAAGGTCATTGATGAAGCAGCTGAAGATGGTTGGGCCTAGGACACTACCCTGAGGAACTCCTGCAGAGATGTCCTGCACCTGAGATGACTGACTTCCAAAAACGACCATCTTCCTGTGTCAGGTATGACTCCAACCAACAGAGGGTTTGTTTCCTGACTCCAGTTATTTATAAATGTATAAGTTATAAAGGGTACATCTTTCTTTTATAATATGTTTAAGGCTGTGCTTGCTATCTTATTATCTTATTAACTGCAGAAGGCTGTAGAATCTAGATCATTGAGCATAATCAAAGCTGAAGTAGGCAGAGTTTGAACCACTAAGGGAGTCAAGAATTATCAGCAAAAGACAGGAAAGTGGAGTTGAGGATTATCAGATCAGCCATGATCTCATTGACTAGTAGAGTCGACTCGATGGGCTCAATGGCCTACTTCTGCCCCTTTATCTAATGGTTTTATGATGCACAGTAGTAGTGAGATTTCTGACAAATTTAATTAATTATACTACTTTATTGAACCAGTATCTCGGGTCTCAGAACTAAATGTTCAACAAAATCCAATTTCTCTTTTGAATTTTAAATATTGGCTTAATATTATATACATGTACTTTTAGCAATAATCAGCAATGTCTGGGTATCTGCAAATAGATCCTGTTTCAAACTACAATGAATCCTAGTGTTCTGGTGTTGCAAGCTATTTTAAAATCTCAGCCTTAACTAGTATGCAATTGTACAATGCTGGGCACTGGGTGAGCTACTTTACTCGTAAGATAAGGGCAGAACTGTTGATTTAGATCACACTTGAGCATATAACACAAGACAGGTCCAGTGGAGATATTTGTGGGAGGATTGTGGAAGTTCAGTTTGCACTGTGACACAAAAGGAAGAAATAGGTAAAATAGTCCAATAGTTCCTAGTGGACCACAGGGCTGCTCTCACAATGGAAAGAGAAGACTGTGGGGTTTAACCTATATTCACCACACCTCAGATTGGAGAAAAGTTGAGAAGGAGAGTCCTTCATGGTAACTTTAGCTGTTGTGGAAATTGAGCTCACACTTTTGGTACCACTGTGTATTGCAAAGCAACCATTCAGCCAACTGAGCTAGTCACCCCCAACTTAGCTGCACAATGAAATAAAAAGACTGAGCAAAATAGAGAAGCAGTCCTGTTATCAGGGCTGGAGAAAGTGTTTTAAGCTACATTGTAACCTAGACCTCAATGAAGAGCAGAAAGACAAGACTGGAGAAACTTTGAAGGCTTGCAGACATACTTTAGATCCTATATTAATGTCACTAATTATTAGTATTCCTTTCACATCAGAGCACAGATGGAGAGGGAGAATATTGATCAGTATGTGATAGCATTAATATATCGACCTAAATCTTGTCAGTTTGGACAATAGAAACATGATTTCATTAGAGATTGGATTGCCTTCGGCATTAGAGATCCTGCCATCAGAGCACATCTGTTAAAAGAGGAGAAACATAATCTCGAGCATTGCCAACATGTGCAGAATCTCTGAGGCTGTCATATTGTCAGCTAGGGTGTATTAATGGAAGAACAAAGAGACCATATATTATTCCAAAAGATATCTTGGGCTATTAAGGACAACCTATTGGAAAAAGGAAAAAAAAAACACCTGGAAGGACCAGCAGGAAGATCAAGACCATGGGGCAAAATATAAATATCACGATGCATATCATACACAACAAAAGGAAGTATGTTCAGTGTTGAGAAAGACATTCTCTGACTGCAAGAAGGTGGCTTATTTTGCAAGCAAATGTTTTACGTGTCCAATAACATGGCTTGCGCTTTGACAAATTCACTTTTAGCCAGGTTTATCATGAAGCATACTTCCTAAAGTCAATGAACAATCCTGATAAATATTGAAAATGTTCTTTCAGTGTGTGATTAAAATTCACCAGATCATCTATATATATGACACAATTGGTTAATCCTGAAATGACCTCATTGATTAGTCTCTATAACATGGCTGGCACATTTATCATATCAAATGGCATGGTTTAAACTGATACAGTCCATTCATCATTATGAAAGCCGAAATTGTCTTTGCTCTTTTGGACAAAGGTACCAGCTGGCATCCTCTGAGCAGGTCCAGTTTAGAAGTATACGTTGCTTGTCCCACCTTTTCAACACGGTCCCCTAAATGCGAAATCAGGCATGCATCAGTCTTTGTAACTGCATTGAATTTGCAATAGTCCACATATAACCGTTGGGTACCATCTGGTTTAAGCACCATTACTCTGAGTGAGCTCAGTCACTGTAACTTGGTTCAATTATATCGTTTTGGAGTATGTGCTCAACCTCTTTTAGAACCTATGCCAACTTTAGAGGGTTATGCCTATAAGGATGTTGCTTAATTGGAACAGCATCACCTATATCTACATCATGAATAATTAGGATAATACTTCTCAGCTAATTTCCACATATCTTCCCATGCAATAGTAATAACTCTTTCAGGTCATTTCAATTTTTCTCTGGAAGGTGACTCAATAATTTATCCCAAAGTTTGACAACTTCCTCATTGTACAATTTAATTTGAGGAATGTCCAATTCAGAATCCTCTGAACTTGGTTCTTAACTCTGTGTTGAAACCAATAACAGTCTCCTTTGGCTTTCCTTCCCTGTCAAAATACTTTTTGAGCATATTCACATGACACACTCTGTGAAATTTCTTTCTGTGCGGAGTCCTTATCAAGTAGTTCACCTTACTCAATTTCCTTTTGACTTGATAAGGTCCTCTAAATCTTGCTTTTTAAGGTTCACCTATCACTGGAAGTAACTCTAACACCTGATCTCCTATAGCAAAATGGTGAGTTTTTGATTTTTTTGTCTGCTTCCTGTTTCATTGTATACTGTGATACTTTAAAATGCTGAAAATGTGTTGCTGGAAAAGCGCAGCAGGTCAGGCAGCATCCAAGGGACAGGAGAATGCCTGACCTGCTGCACTTTTCCAGCAACACATTTTCAGCTCTGATCTCCAGCATCTGCAGTCCTCACTTTCTCCTACTTTAAAATGCTGTCCAGCCAACTCCCCTGCTCTATCTAATCATTCCCAAAAATTTGACACATAACCCAAATATTTGGTCTCTTAATTATGACTTGCCAATTTCTCCTTAATCAATTTTAATGGTCCTTTCACTTCATGTCCAAATACTAATTCAAATTGACTGAATTTAGTCGATTCATTCGGTGCATCTCTGATCACAAAAAGTACAAACGGAATTCCCTTATCCCAATTATCTGAATAGTCTGGATTATAAACTCTCAACACGGTCTTTAATGCCTGATGCCACTTTTCTAGTGCTCCCTGTGACTCTGGATAATATGGAGTAGATTTACTTTGTTTTATTCCTAAGCTGTCCATAACTTCTTTAAATAACCTCAATGTGAAGTTTGATCCTTGATCTGATTGTACCTCTGTGGGTAGTCTGTATCTAGTGAAAAGTTTGAGTAATTCCTCTACAATTCGTTTAGCTGTGATATTGCGTAGTGGAATGGCTGGAAGTCTAGTGAACACAACCATCATTGATAACAAATACTGGTTCCCACTTTTTGTTTTAGGTAGGGGACTCTTATAAAAAGGTGCAGGTTTTATTACTGCCTGTGGTTTTCCAATTGCCTGACATGTATGACAAGTCTGGCAAAATTCAACAATCCTTGTGCAGTCCAGGCCAGTAAAAATGTTTTTGTATTTTAGCTTGAGTTTTCCTCACTCTTAAATGACCTCTAAGTGGTAGCTCATGCCCCACTCGCAACACTTCTCTTCCATACTCCACTGGCAATATGACTTAATGAACTTCTGCCCATTTTTCATCTGCTTGAATATGTGATGGTCTCCATTTCCTCATTAAGACATCTTTTTTAAGATAGTAGCATTCAAAAATACATTTGGATTCTTTTTCCGTGTATGTCTTTTGATGCAATCGCTTTAAATTTTCGTCTTTCTGCTGTAATACAGTTAATTTATCTGAGCTAAAGATGTCTGATGTCATCTTTCTGATCCTGGTTTGTGTCTCTGCTAATTCCATTTCAATTTTCTTATCTATACTCTCTGATCTCTCCTCTTTCAACTGGTGACTTTGTGTCCTTGTTACCACACAGTCAGGAAAAAAATCCCAGGATATGTGTCCTGCAATAGTTCAGTTGCCTGAGTTTCCACTGGCTTTTCAACCACAGTAGGCTGTACTCCTACCTGTGAACGAGGTATATCGCTAGCAAGGACAAATTGTGTTCCTGGAGCTGAGAGTTTGTCCAGTACTCCTACCACAAATTCTCCACTCTTCATTGAAGACTGTAACCCCACTTTACATAATTGAGCACGTTTTGTCTCGCCATTAATTCCCGTTACTAGTACCTTTTCTGGCAATAATCCTTCAGAGGTACATATCACCTCATCTTTCAACATCAAAGATTGTGAGGATTCTGTATCTCTTAATATTGTAATCTCTTTACCTGCTGCTCCTAGCCAATGCAAGAAAACTCTACCATGGCAGGTATACCACAGAATCACAGAATCCCACAATGTGGAAACAGGCTATTCAGCCCAACAGGTCCACACCGACCTTTCAAAGAGCATCCCGACCCCACCCATCCCCCTACCCTATCCCTGTAATCCTGCATTTCCCATGACTAATGCACCTACACATCCCTGGACACTATGGGCAATATAACATGCCCAATCCACCTAACCTGCACATCTTTGGACTGAGGGAGAAAACCAGAGCACCCAGTGAAAACCCCGACAGACATGGGAAGAAAGTGCAAACGGTTTAAGAAGATCTGTCACTTAACCAACCTCCAACCAGATTGCACATCCTGGTGCAGCTTTCTAGCTTCCACTGTCCTTTGCATTACCACTCCAACAAAATTAATTAGCTTATCCTGTTTTCCAACATCTGGCTTCCCAGTACCCTTCCTAACCCACCAACACTGTGATATCATGTGGGCCTACTTAATAGCAGTGAAAACACCAGAGCTTTTTAACTTCTCTTACTCCTTCAAGGGTTTCCTTCTTACCCTGTGGTAAATTATCCTTATGATCTTCACTGAGATCTACCTTTCCCTTTCCACGCGAGGATTTCGCTTGTCCCCATTTCCTGTCCTTCAAGGATTGAAATTGATTTTGGAAGCCAAACCTTGCTTTATGGACCAACTCATAATCATCAGCCATTTCAGCTGCTAACCTTGCCGTTTTAACTCTTTGCTCTTCCACATGAGTTCTCACTACTTCAGAAAGTGAATTTTTGAATTCCTCCAAATATTCATTTCTCTAAGGGCGTTGTGGGTTTGCTCTATTTTTAATGTCCTTATCCACCTATCAAAATTACTTTGTTTGATCCTTTCAAACTCAGTGCAGGTTCAACCAAGGCCCTCCTTAGATTCCTAAAACATAGTCTGTTGGCTTCTGGCACAAGCTCATAGGCACTTAAGTTGGCTTTGTTCACATCCTCATACGCCCCAGATACCTCCTCTGATAGTGGTGCAAATACCTCACTAGCTCTACCTGCAAGTTTTGTTTGGATCAACGAAACCCAGATGGTCACTAGCCACTGCATTGGTTTAGTCAACTTTTCAAATGAGATGATAAAGACTTCTACATCCTTCTCATCAAATCTAGACAATGCTTGAACATATTTAGACAGTTTCTCATCAGGCTACCATGGCCTTGCTCATCCTCACTCTCTTCCTCATGAAGTTTACCTTCGGCCTTCATCTCTATCCTTTTAAGCTGACTTACCTGTCTAAGCGCCAATTTCTGAAGTTCAAACTCTCTCTCTTTCTTCTTTTCCTCTCTCCTTTTCTCTCTGTTTCTCATTCTCTTCTGCTTTTAATTGTAATTCAAACCTTTTCATTTCTGTTGTTCTTTCCTTGTCTTTTGCCTCTGACTCAAGTTGCTTCATTTTCAATTGAACTTTAGCCATCTCTAAAGATTCTGATGGCATTCCCAGCAAACTTAATAGCTGAGTATTGCTGTAGTTATCTCTCCTTCCTTATAGAAGGATGCAGCTTCAACTCCAGATTGCTTGCTAATTCCAGCACCCTTGCCCTAATCACCTTTTGTAAAATGCCTAAAAGTCACTTCTTCCACCCCCCAGAAAATGCTTAGTGACTCAAAGAGCTATCCCAGGCACTGTTTAAACCAATTGAATTCAACACCTGGAACAAAAGACACTAACACCTACCACTCTCTGCCCTCAAGTCCAATAACCCTAATCCAAATTGGATCTGTAGAACAAATCCCGCAAAGAGCCCCCAATCTGTTATGGACCAGGCTAGACCACCTCAAAACATTTCAAGAAGGTAGCCCAGACCCTAACTTTGCTAGTTGTTTTAAGCAGGTGTAGAGTGGATAGTCCAGGAGAGACGCTGCTGGTCAAACCACTTAGTTTAAAAAAAAACAGAGTTTATTTATAAGATGATGGAATGAAACACAAATAAAATAGAACAGAATATAGAATAACTTAACCCTATCCGAAAACCGACCAGACTATCCCAACTTAATGATGCTGTTCCAAATATTCGCAATAATCTCCGTAAACACTTCTTGGTGAAAAAGATAAAATCCAACACACGTTCTTACAGGAGAGATATCAGAGAGGGGGAGGATCAGCGTGGAGCTGCTTCTTTGGGTCCAGCAGTTTCACAACTGACTGCCTGCTTTCGGTGAACAGCCAGACGGCTAAAACCCAAACCGAAGCAGAGAAAAGCTCAGCTGGGAGAACTGGCCATTCCCCTTTCATTGTACAAGTGTTTTTTTTCAAAACTTGAAAGCATTCTTGAGTAGTCAAACCCAGACCTTTTGGAATCACTACTTTTATGACCTCTCTGAAAAAAAGCCAAGGGCAGCATAACTTTGTTAAAGGATCAGCATTGTCTCATCTCCCCTCTTAAAAATACATTTTCCAGCTCCATATGCGAATAATACTCATCTCAAGAGGACAATAAATGTGTAATGCAATGGGAATAATGGAGATCTAGAATTCCACACAGCAGATGTCTCAGCTGTAGAAAGTCTGTAGCTTGGACCAATGACCTTTATTCTGCCGCAACAGATCTGTGGCATTTTGCTGACGAAGTCACTGACACCTGGACAGATCCGAGCAGTCTGGAAAGATGTCCTTACAGGCTTTGGATCTCTTCCTGGGAAACATCATCTCAAAATAGATTAGAGGATGAGTCCAACTCAACCTCTGTCGTGTTGAGTTCTAGCTGTCTTCAAGTTCAGCCTGAAAGACAAAATCAAGGAGCTGGAAAAACTGAATGTTCAAGAATGTGACAATAGCTTCAGACTGGATCAGCAGCATAGTGGCTGTGAAAAGATCTAGAAAACTGAGAGTGTGCTGTTATTTAAATCTTTGAAAAGATCCCACTGCTTTGTGATAACTATAGAAAATCTTTCACCATAACTCACCAAGGCAAAGGTCCTTACCACCCTCAGTGTCAAGGATGGTCACTCCCATATTGGTCATGCCCATATTGGTCACTTCCATATTGGTCACTCCCATATTAGTCGTGGCAGTGGTTTTGGATTCTAAAAGGACGCTGGTTTGCCAACTCAATATCTTCTTGATTATGTCCAGTCTTGTCAGTATTAAGCTCTTGAGTTAAACATAGAACTGATTAATTTTACTGCAAAAACACATCCAGGTGAAGACTTTAAAAATAGTATAAATGTTCAAATATATTCAATTTTCCAATAATGCACACAAACATATTCATTTCCATAAGCACACAAAAAAAATATAGCTTTACAGAGTTTTGAGAAGATTTGGAGCTCAAATTGAGTTGCTGGATGTAGGTTTGCTCAATGAGCTGGAAGGTTCATTTTCAGACATTTCATCACCATAATCGGTAACATCATCAGTGAGCCTCCGAGTGAAGACTGGTGGCATGCCCGCTTTCTCTTTATGTGTTTAAGTTTTCTTGGGTTGGACAAACAGGCAGAAAACTAGCCACCGGGATACATGAAAATCAATGAGCCATAAAAAGACATGACCCACTCTCACTGGTATCCTTACATACAATGAGGAAGGACACCACTTCAACTGGGACAACACGTTAATCCTAGGACAAGCCAAACAGAGACATGCATGAGAATTCCGAGAAGTGTGGCATTCCAACCGGAACTCTATCAACAAACACATTAACTTGGATCCCATTTACCACCCCATGAGAAAAAGAACAGGAAATGCCATCACCACAGGACATAACATCACCAAGCCAAGGAAACCTAAACACATAAATAGAAAGCGGGCTATGCCACCAGTGCTTCATCCAGAGACTCACTGATGATGCTACCTAGTATGGTGACAAAATGTCTGAAAACTAACCTTCCAGCTCACCAAGCAAATCTACATCCATAGCTTTACAGAGGACCGGATCTTTAACTTGGCCAAATAAGATGCTGATAAAAGAGTAAATTTGAAAGGTTTTGCTCTTTGCCCTCAGAAAAGCTCAGAACCCTAGGAACACCATCAATGGCATATGTCAGAACAAGAAGATTCTGAAAATTGGCAGTCCAACATAAGAGCTGCGATGATCCTAGAAAATTGCCAAACTGAAGATTTTTTTTTCGGAACCACAAGCCTTTGTAATGGCAGGTCTGAAACTCCTGGGAAAATCTCAGTGTCACAATGAAATAAAGTCAATGTTCAATGGTAGTAATCAGAGGTGTCAGTCACAGCTTTGTAGATGAAGAAGTTGATGAATACAGCACACCTTTTCACATGTAACTTTCATCTTCCCTCTGACACAACGATAATGCGTTTGGATTATAAGGGTGTCAGTCCTGTCAACATAGCATGAGTTAGATTGTACCATATTAAATATGGTTCAATGCTTCAGAAAGGTCCCAACAAATTGCAGAAAGCAGCAGTTTGGAATGTTAAGCCCTCTGGCTCCAGGCAATGTCTCACCACCAACAAAGAAAATAACATGTGAAAGATTGGGGTCTTCGTTCATTTAGCCTCAACTCTCTCCAAACAATCATCACCAACAAAGGTTACACTTTTGAGGCATCCTATGCTTGTTGTGGTCACTCTCACTTTATTCTGTTGTTATGGCACCTAATGTACATTTAAAAATAAATTAAGTGCTTAATTGGTTTAGTATTAAATATTCACTCAATGTGCTGATAGTCTGACACAGATCTGTAGTGGTTTGTAGAAAATGCTATCTTTTAGAATAATTCTATCCATTGACTATGAACAAGCAAACACCCATTAATTTCTGTCCCTCATATTTATCTTCAATAGAACTGCTGTTTCACCAAACTGTCCTGTTCAAATCAAAGGTGTCTCACAATGATCAAGTTAATGAGCCATGTTGATGTGTCAAAGTTATTCATTTGTGCTTTCGCTGACCTTTGCGTCAGCTTGCCCTGAAATGAAATGATTTACGACTTCCCTTTGTGCTGAAAGCATCTTTCCCCTGGCAATACATTAATTGGGGAAGAGTTGATATCCAATGCAGTGTTAAAAGATTGGCCGAAGCTAAACTCCCCTAAAGCTATGCTCTTGCAAACAGCTTGACTTTTCATCCAACAGTCTGCATTGCATTCATATAATGAAGGAGGTGGGCTGGAACATTGAACTCTCGTAAATCAGCACAAGTTGCTTTAAGGACACACACGGTAATCTAAGAAATGATTGTAGTCGTGATGTGGAGTTGCCAGTGTTGAACTGGGGTGGACAAAGTTAAAAATCACACAACACCATGTTATAGTCCAACAGGTTTATTTGGAAGCTACCTGATGAAGGAGCAGGACTCTGAAAGCTAGTGCTTCCAAATAAACCTGTTGGATTATAAACTGCTGTTGTGTGATTTTTAACTTAGTAAAATATTGTGGCAGAAGTTTCACTTCTGAGTTAATTCCTTCATTTTACTTTCCTTAGTTGCTAATTAAATTTATTAATCAGGTTCCTGATTGTGTTTCACTCCTTACACAATAGGAACGAGGCTGATACAATAATGTGCTGTGCATCTGACATCACTATCCTCCTGTAGCGACTCTCAAATGACAACACAGTTGTCCATTCTGGATCCTAGAACCTGCAGAGATATGACAGCCTCCATAAATCTAACAACACTTTCTGTAACACCTGCTTTCTCTATCCATTTGCTCTTGTTAACTTTTTCATGTATTATTTTTGTAGCCCTCTAACTAGTTCAGAACTTAAACATTGCTAAAAGGAGACCAGAAATTGGAGTTTTTGACTTGCACTCATCAGAACAAGAATGGAAAGAAGAGAGATACCATTTTCAAACAGAATGAAAAAAGGTTGCTGATTGGTTGGGCTATAATTGGATTGCAGATGCACCAAGAACAATTGTTGTCAATCTTAATTGTCTGATAAGCAGGTAAATTCTGATTGGTCAAAGCATTGCCAATGTATGTTCAGATGTCTGTCCTTGCTGTACCTCCATGCCAATTATGGCTCAATCCTCTTCTCATTCTGCATAAAATGGTATCTTAATAAATGTATATTCTAAACTCAGACCACTGGTTTGGTTTGGGTAGCAAGCATGAAATGTTTGGATATTAGGATACTAGTAGAGTCATAGAGTCACAGAGATGTACTGCACGGAAACAGCCCCTCCGGTCCAACCTGTCCATGCCGACCAGATATCCCAACCCAATCTAGTCCCACCTGCCAGCACTCGGCCCATATCCCTCCAAACCCTTCCTATTCATATACCCATACAGGTGCCTTTTAAATGTTGTAATTGTACCAGCCTCCATCACTTTCTCTGGCAGCGCATTCCACACACGCACCACCCTCTGCGTGAACATGTTGCTCCTTAGGTCTCTTTTATATCTTTCCCCTCTCACCCTAAACCTATGCCCTCTAGTTCTGGACTCTCCCACCCCAGGGAAAAAACCTTGTCTATTTACCCTATCCATGCCCCTCATGATTTTATAAACCTCTACAAGGTCACCCCTCAGCCTCCGACACTCCAGCCTATTCAGCATCTCCCTTTAGCTCAAATCTTCCAACTCTGGCAACATCTTTGTAAATCTTTTCTGAACCTTTCAAGTTTTACATCTTCCAATAGGAATGAGACCAGAATTGCAGGCAATATTCCAAAAGTGACCTAACCAGCATCCTGTACAACCGCAACATGACCTCCCAACTCCTGTACTCTCAATACTCTGACTAATAAAGGAAAGCATACCAAATGCCTTCTTCACTATCCTATCTACCTGCAACTCCACTTTCAAGGAGCTATGAACTTGTGCTCCAAGGTCTCTTTGTTCAGCAACACTCCCTAGGTCCTTATCATTAAGTGTATACGTCCTGCTAAGATTTGCTTTCCCAAAATGCAGCACCTCACATTTATCTAAATTAAACTCCATCTGCCACTCCTCAGCCCATTGGCCCATCTGATCAAGATCCCATTGTAACCCGAGGTAACCTTCTTCGCTGTCCACTCCACCTCCAATTTTGGTGTCACCTGCAAACTCACTAACTATACCTCCGATGTTCACATCCAAATCATTTACGTAAATGATGAAAAGTAGAGGGCCCAGCACCGATCCTTGCGGCACTCCACTGGTCATAGGCCTCCTGTCTGAAAAACAACCCTCCACCACCACCCTCTGTCTTCTATCTTTGAGCCAGTTCTGTATCCAAATGGTTAGTTCTCCCCTTATTCCATGAGATCTAACCTTGGTTCCCCATGGTGAACCTTGTTGAACGCCTTACTGAAGTCCATTGAGATCACATTCTGGAAATATATAAATGTTTTCAGGGCTGCCAGATGTTTGACATGGTTAAAATTAACAAGATGCCCCAAAGATCAGAGACAATCCAGAAACTACATGTGAGCAGGATGAATGATGATGCATGAAATTTAAAGCAGGCACCAGGACAGGACTGCCCACAGGAGGGCAAACCAATGGAAATAAATAACAATCAGATCATTTTTATACTGGACAGCCGATCTCTTAATCCCCAACTCCTCGAAGCTCCTCAACATTTCTGCTTTCTTGCTGCTGTGCTATGTTTGACTCTCAACTTGATAAGTGTAAATCTTCCCTGTGCTTCTAGTTTTCTCTGAAGGACTCATCAAAGCACCCCGTTACCATAACCCATCCTCCCAACTATCGTCCCTCCAGATTCAGTGTAAAGTCATGACATTTTCAATGAAAATGCACCAGCAATGTTTCACTTGTTAACCAATGAAGTAATTGATAGAATGTATAATTGTATCAGTTATATTGACAACTCAATTGTTTTTAGCCTAACCTCGGCAGCACATTTGCATCATGTGACTAAACTGATTGATCAGCCATAAAAAGCCAATATGAATGAACTTTCCAGTGTCAATGTGACTTACTCATGCCAAACTGTGGGACAAGTTGCACTCAGAAGCAAAATTACAAGCTATTTTTGACTTTACGGTGCCTAGGATGAAATGTGAAACTTTACATAATGTTGTCTTGGGTGAGTTCCAACACAAAATGGTTCTGAACTTCAGCACTGTCATTGCATCCTTAACAAATTGTTGAAAAAAAAGGCAGAATATTTGAATGGATGAAAGACTGTCAGTTTGCCTTTGAAAATTTGGAAGTGGTATTGACAATGGCACCCGTTTTAGCTGCACTGAATTATATGAAGCCATCAAACTGACTGTCAATACCTGCTATATTGGTGTGAGGCTGATTTACTGCAAGATGATGAGATGATCATTGAATAGCCTGTCAGCTTTTTATTGAAGAAACTGACTGCACAAAATAAAAATATTCAAAAGTTGAAAAAGAAAGACATCGAGTCTTTTGCTAGATCTGTGTCATTTTGAAATCCACATTAGCAACAACATGGAATAAACCGTTATTTAGGCAGACAACAATATTTTGACTTTCTTAGAAACATTACTGGACAAGAATTTATGATTAATTCAATAGGGTTTAATTCCGCAACTTTGTAATTTAAAACTCACTCATCCCTCGGAGAGAAAATGTCACTGCAGATGCTTTATCAAGAGATGCACTTTCATTCTTCACTGGGATGTATGTATGATGTAAATCATGTGTTTACATAAATTTTTAGTATAATTTATTGCAAGTCTGGGTTCTTGGATTCTGGATTAGTGAGAGACATGGTTTTCTCTGGGTGTACGGAGTTAGCAATTAACTTGTGGGTATTTCTGCAGCAGTGGTGATTTGTATTAAAACAACTTTTAAGGCTTAGTTTGAGAAATAATGGGTTTGTGTGTACAGGTTGTTTTGCTATAAAATGCATTTCGTTAACGCAAATTCACCATGACGTGCTTGATGAATGGGGGACACTATTTCTAAAATGCAGTTTTAAAGTGTGTATTGGTTCCGCCGATACCGGCCCCATTAGTTTAAATGGTGCTGCTTTACATGAATTTCTTGTAACATGGGATTGCATGAGAACAGAATTACCGCATTAAAGCCGAGCTGACTGCGCATTAGCAGTGTTTATGACTGAACGAGATAAATAAAATTTAGAAGGTCAGGAGGGAGTTAATTTGGCTTAGAGAAACACTCATAGCTAGAGATAGAGGCTTTGTTTTTAAGTTTAACTTTTGCTTTGGTAGGTAATGGCCTGATGGGATTATTGCTCAGCTATTATCCAGAATGGGTCGGTGGAGATGGAGCCCAGAGAGACGGAGAGACGTATGAAAGGTGGAGGTAAACAAGGACATTATGGATAGTAGGTCAGGACAGAAGAAAAGCTGAGTAAATGGTAATAAGAGCTAACAGTAGGAGAAAATGGGCTAAAGGTAATCCATGTCTTATCAGGACTGTGTGTGTATGTGGTGAGCATGGGAGGATAGAATCAGGTGCTAAAGTTATTTAACTCAATATTGAGTCCTAGGGATGCAGGGTCCCCAATTGGAAAATGAGATGTTGTTCTTTAAGCATGTGCTGAGATTCACTGGAACACTGCAGCAGGCCTGTGACAGCAATGTTGCTGTGGGCACACAGTGGTGTGTTGAAATAGACAGGATGTTGGTACTCTACAAAGCGGTCACCCTATCTGTGTTTCATCTCCCCAGTGTACAGGAGACCACATTGTGAACATTGAATACAGTGGACTGGATTGAGTGAAGGGCAGGTGGAAGGTGTGTCTAGGGCCTTGGGTACTGAGGAGGGAGGAAGTAAATGGGCAGAAGTTACACCTTCTGCGATTGCATGGGAAGGTACTGTGCCAGTACGGGGTGGTACTGGAAGTGGAGGAGGAGTGGTCTAGGATCGCCCAGAGGGACCGGTTCCTGTGGAAGGCTGACAAGGCTGGGGAGGAGAATATGTGTCCGAGCATGGTATCTTGCTGGAGGTGATGGAAATGGTTGCTTACAATCCTTTGAATGCAGAGGTTGGTGGGGTGATAAGTGAGGACCAGAGGCTCCAAATCATCGTTGCTCGAAAAAAGGAAGGGGTGAGGGTGTAATTACAGGAGATGGTTTGAACACATCTCAGGGCCCTGTCAACCATAGTGCAAGGAATCCTCGACTGAGGAAAAAAGTAGACATTTCTGGGGATCCCCACAGAAGGTGACATTGTCAGAATAGATGCAACAGGGAAACTGGGAGAATGAAATGGAGTCGTTCCACGAAGCAGGGTGTGAGGATGTATAGTCGAGGTAACTGTAGGAGTTGGGTTTGTAGTGTATATTGGTGGCCAACCTATCCCTAGAAATGGAAACAGCAATGCCAAGGAAGGTAAGGAAGGAGTCAGAGATGGACCAGGTGAAGGTGAGAATGGGGTGGAATTGGAAGGAAAAATTATACATTTTTCCAGTTCTGAACAAGAGAGGGAAGCAGAATCGAGATGTCACTGACATAGCCGAGAAAGAGTTATGGGGAGAGAACTGAATAGGATTGGAGCATGTACCCGAAAAAGAGACGTGTAACTGAGGTCCATGTGGGTATCCATGGCCACACCTTTGATCTGAAGAAAGTGAGAGGAGTTAAAGGAGAAGTTGTTCAGCGTGAGGATGAGCTCAGCCAGGCTGAGGGGAATGGTGGGAGATGGGTATGCTTCAGGCCTTTTTCTGAGGATGAAGCTGGGAGCCCTGAGACTGTCCTCATTGGGGAAGGACATGTAAATGGATTGCACACTTGCAGTGAAGAGGAGAAGGCTGGAGGCTGCAAACTAGAAAATCTGAAACTGATGTAAAGCATCAGGATAATCGCAGATGTGAGTGGGGACGCACTGGACAAGGGGAGAAAAGGTATAGTCAAGGTATGAAGAAATAAGTTCTGTGGGACAAGAACAGGCAGAAACAATGGGTCTCCCATTTTGTTTTATGTTAATCCAGAGACATAGGTAATGTTCCAGGGACCTGGGTTCAAATTCTGCCATGAATGATGTGGAATTTGAATTTAATAAGAATCTGGAATTAAGAATCTAATGATGACTATGAAACTGTTATTGATTGTGGAAAATAATCTATCTGGTTCACTAATGTCTTTTAGGACAGAAACTACTGTCCTTACCTGGTCTGGCCTACACGTGACTCCTGATCCATAGCAATGTGGTTGACTCTTAACTGTCCTCTGGGCAATTAGGGGTGGGCAATAAATGCTGACCTTGCCCACGATGCTCACATTTCATGAATACATTTTAAAAATCACCATGCTGTGGTGTGATTCAAACCTTGGTTCCAGAAGCATTACCTGGGACCCTGGATTATTCATTTCTATTGCCTATGAACTCAACATTGAATATGAGACATGAATATGGCGTTTGGATTCTGCCCAATGATTTAAAGTGATTTAAAATCAAGACATCAGTTGAACCACTGAAGCACTCTGATTATCCACCATGGAGAGAATTCATGAGGTGTGTTATAACACTGGGAAGTCTTTGAAATGCTCATAAAACTGTCAGAAAAACAAACACTTATTCCAAGTCCTCCAGAAAACATGGCTCAAGTATTGATAATACTATCAAATTAAACAAACAAGCTTTCAAAACTATTTCACAAAAACATAATCCTTCTAACAGGACATAACATTTTCACTCAGTCAAATCCCAATATGCCTTTGGCAGCTCTGTAATCACCTCCTGCAGAGTTGAATCCATGAAAGGGGTGGTAGATTGGTTGGAGCTCAGCCAAGTGTTCATAGTAGGGTTTCAGTGTAAACATTGTGCCAATATAGGTTCTAGATTTGAATATGTGACATTTTTAAAAACAGGTTGAACAGATGGCTATCTAACTCAAAATGTGGCTGACAACCATTCGGTGAGTCTCTGAAACAATCTGATAAATGATAATCTATTCAGGAGGGTTCAAAGATTTTATAGTGTTCAGCTCTATACCCTTAATTAAACAAACTGTGAGATCAGATCCTATGATGGATGCTTGGCTGAGGTCCAAATAATGTTCATGCATTCATCATTACTGGAGCAGTTTACATCGCCATCAGGAATACTGTAAGCATTGTTTGGCTGTCTGTTTTATGAGCTGCTGAGAGGATTGCTTATTTGGTATGGTTTTTGAATAGATGAATTTTGACCATTTTACGAGCACTAACATTTTTCAAGTGATGTTTGAATGGATATTTGACAGTTTCATAAACATTTCAAGACTTCCCAGTGCAAGAGAGAGAGAGAGCTTCAACAGTATGTCTCTTTTCTTAGCAATACTCAGAGAGGTGATATGATAACAGACTGCCAGCTACCATAAAAGTTTTAGAATCCCTACTTTGGAGAAAGGGGCTATTCGGCCTATTGAGTCTGCACTGATCTTCTGAGAGCATCCCACACAGACTCACCGCTGCCCCCCGCCCCCCCCATGGGGTTTTTACCATGGCTAACCTACCTAGGCTGCACATCCCTGGACACTATGGAAAGTTTAACATGGCCAATTCATCTAACCTGCACATCTTTGGACTGTGGGAGGAATCCAGAGTACCTGGAGAAAACCCGCACAGACACAGAGCAAATGTGCAAACTCCACACCGACAGTCCCCCAAGGCTGGAATCAAACCTGGGTCCCTGCCACTGTGAGGCAACAGTGTTAACCACTGAGCCACCATGTCACCCTTAGGCAGTACTTCTACAAGAGATATAAATAGTAGGAGGCTTTTAAGAGGAAGGGAGGGGTTAATTAAAGATGAAAAGTTGTATTTCTGTGTGTAAACAGAGGGAAGATCTGGGATACTAACTTTGATCTGTCTTTACCAAGGAAGAAGATGCTGCCAACACAATATTGAAAGAGGAGTTGGATGAGATCTTGCTAAGCTGCTTCATCTCTAGGACTGATAAGATACATACCTGAGGATGCCAAAGGAACGGGGTGGCATGTTGGTTCAGTGGTTAGCATTGCTGCCTCACGGCGCTAGGAACCTGGGTTCAATTCGACCCTTAGGCAATTGTCTGTGTGGAGTTTGCACATTCTCCCTGAGTCTGCGAGGGTTTCCTCCAGATGCACCGAGTTCTTCCCATAGTCCAAAGATGTGTAGGTTAGATGAATTGGCCATTCTAAATTGCCCATAGTCTTCAGGGATACATAGGCTAGGTAATAATTTAGAGGAATAGGCCTTGTTGGGCCGAATTGCCTGTTTCCACACAGTAGGGATTCTATGAAAGAAAGTGAAAGGTATGGAACACTGTCCGTAATATTCCAATTGTCTTAGTAGGTGGTGACATAAAAAGGCAAATGTTACATAAATGTCCAATAAAGAATATGAGGATAAAGCCAGCAACAGTAAGATGGTCAACTTGGAGGGAAGGAAAGCTTTCTGAAATGATAATCTGCAATAAAACTAACAGTCACTTGGACAAGTGTAGATTAATTGAGAAAAACCAGAATGACTTTATTAAGGATGAATCATGTTTAATTAACTTGATTTGAGTTTACTGATGAGTGAGCAGATAGGGCTTATCAGGATAATATGGTTGACAGTGTGTGAGGACTTGTAAAAGGTGTTTTTGTGAATTGCCAGTGATTATGTGACAAGACACATGGAGTAGTGGTGAACGGTTGCCTTATGGACTCAAGGTATTTTCATGGTATCAAGGGCACTGCTTATCTTGTTGTACATTTATGACTTGGACTTAGATGCACTGGGTGCAATTTTCAACCTCAGATGACACAAGACATGAAAGCAGTGCAAACTGTAAGAAAGACAGTGTTAAAATGTGAAGAAGATATAGACAGGATGGTAAAGTAACAGATGAAACTTAAAGCAGAGATGTGTGAAGTGATTCATCTTGGTAGGAAGTACTTGCAGGGATCCAGCAGGGAGACACAGCACGTGAAATGACCTTCCCCTGTGTCACTGTGACACTGAACATGATAGAAGAATCAACAACAAAGTACAGTAAGTTATTTCTTGTCTGCAAATTTAAAACAGAATTGAGTATGCTAACCACCTTCACCATTACTTTTATGACTTGTCTCCACGGTATCAGTCCCAGTTAGTTCTAGTCACAAAATAGTGAGGTCTTTCCAGCAAAGATTTCTCCTTTTAATCCTGTACATTCATCTTTCTTCCTTGGCCACTGCTAGTCCTTCTTTAATCCTCCACGGCCGTAGATTCATTTTCCCTCCGCTGACAATACCCAGCTCTACCTTGTCAGCGCTGAATGGCTTCAGTCACAGCTGGTGACCGTGAGAAGGACATGCAGCATTCTTAAACTGGGAACACAATGGAAAAGCATTGAATGCTATTAGCCAAAGGTCTCTAGAAATTGTTAACTTATTTTTTTCTAAGAGGGATGAGATATACCAAGGAGTGCAGAAATCAGAAATGACAGGAAAGGGTTAAATACGTCAAAGACAGGATGTAACCTGCTGTGTATGTGAGATGCTGGCTACAGAACTGGTATAATCTGGCTTTCTGGAAGGAAGACATTTAACATTCATGAGAGGCTGTGCGTGTCACGATGATAGATGTAATGAGTATATCATTGTTCTGGCATAAATACGCAACCTGCACTGAGGGATTTCTCCAGTGTTTTGTGATTACTGCTGCAAAACTCCTGAGAGGTCGCTGGTGAACATATAGATTCATTTCTTACAGATGTTAGGCATCTGTGGTAAAAACATATGAGCTCAATCAAAGATTAGAAAGGTCAATATAGAATTCCAACTCTTTCCTCAGCTCCATAGATGCTTGTAGGCTACCAGACTGTCCAAATTGGGAAGAAACTGTTGTCATATCCTCTGCCATACCAAAAATATTGCAAAATTGCCAATTACTCCATCTCTCTACAATTGTTCCCCTTGGCAATCTTGTTGTCTTGCTTGATCCAAATTTATAATTCCACCTCTACAGCTAAGACTCACATATCACACGATAGCAACAGTTAATGTTTAGGGGTGCAGTATAGTTTCACTACCTAGGCAACGGGGTGAATACGATGGTGGAAGGGCAATGTTTTTAGACCAGTAATTTAGAACCCCAGGTTAATATTCTGGGGAACAAAAATAGAAAGTACGAGAGAAACTCAGCAGGTCTGGCCGCATCTGCAGAGAGAAAACCATAATGTTACCATTTTGAGTCCAGTGACCCTTTGTCAGAACAGCTCCAGTAGTTTTCTCTCACTTCCTGTCCCATCACAGCAAATAATGATGATATAGAATACACTGTCTGAAAGGATTGCACAAACAGGAACAAAATTAACTTTCAAAAGGGACTTACATACATATTTGAAGAGAAAATATTGCAGTGACACAGTGAAAGAGTGGAGAAATTGTGACTAGTTAGATATTTCTACCAAAGAGTTGAGAATGTGTTGCTGGAAAAGCACTGCAGGTCAGGTAGCAGTCAAGGAGCAGGAAAATCGACGAGGGCTCTGGCCCAAAAAGTCAATTTTCCTGCCCCTCGGATGCTGCCTGACCTGCTATGCTTTTCCAACAACACACTCTCAACTCTGATCTCCAGCATCTGCAGTCCTCACTGTCTCCTAGTTGATCTCTACCAAAGAGATGACACAGGCACAGTGGGCTGAATGGCTTCATTTTGTGCTGAATCATTTTATAATCCCTTGAATCAATGTTACTATTACTTCCAGACCAGATTACCTCAACACATGCTTCTCTGACTTCTAAATGTTGACCCAAATTCCAATTCATTCAGTACTCCACAAGCCCCAACATGATGCTGCACCCTAAGTCCAACTTGATCATTCCAATTCACACTGATGTACATCGAGTTTCCATTTGCTCATAATTGATTTGAAAATTCCTCTGCACTCTTGCCCACTTTAATCTTCTTTACCCTTAACCACAGCCTAAAATTGTTTGTTTTCTGTAACCGTGGCTACTGAGCGTTTTATGCTCCAGTTTACGATTAGAATTGCTCTTTCAGCTGAAGGGAGCTGGTGGCCCAGTGCTGATGTCACAGGAATTATAATGTAGAACTAATGTTCTGAGACAGGTGCAGAAGGTGAAATCTGAATTTAATAAAAAGCTGACCTAATGGTGATCACTATCAATTGTTTAAAAAAATACATCTGGTTCGCCGTTTAGGGAAAGAAATCTGCCTCGTTTACTTGGACTGACCTACATGAGACTCCAAATCCACAGCAAAGTGGTTGACTCTTTTTTATTTCTTTTTTTTATTTTTTACTGCCTAACTGTGGTAGTGCTTAGTGTGGTTGACTCTTAACTGTCCTCTGGGCAATTAGGATTGGGCAATAAGTATTGGATTAGCCAATGAAGCCCACATCCCATGAATGAATAAAATTAATTCCTTAAATTCCCTCCCTAATTCCTTTGTCTTGAAATGGAACAGAAAAGCTGGGAGGTAACATAGGTTAACCTTCTAAATACATACCACCTCCTAACAGTTGACCGTGCTAAAGTGTCGTTGTTCCAATGTGGTTGATTCTAATATGGCTGCTAGCAATCTT
Source organism: Chiloscyllium punctatum (assembly GCF_047496795.1). Lineage (NCBI taxonomy): Eukaryota > Metazoa > Chordata > Chondrichthyes > Orectolobiformes > Hemiscylliidae > Chiloscyllium > Chiloscyllium punctatum. The sequence goes on from NC_092743.1 coordinate 19,041,184, forward strand.
AATCATACCCACCCTCATAGTGATGGGTCTGAACATTAAACAAACAAATCCGTTCACATGTCACTTCAAATGAACTTGAAAGACGACATCAGATGTTGGAAATTCGGACATTTTATTTTACGGGTACATTATCTCTTACAGTGAACCCTAAAGACATCCATGACAATATTCAGTCTGAACAATATTTCAATATTTTCCAAAAATTATCAATACTGTACACAGACAGTTGAACTGTTACAATAATTTAGTTAAAAATGCTTTCTCCCTATTTAATGCAAGAAACACCAATAATTAAAATACAGTACATGTTTAACCTCACAATTTCATTACAGTGGATTCTTTGTCTTTTTGTTCCTCATATTTATGAGTGATGTCGGGGCACAGTAGCTATATACATGCACTAAAGTGCTATGGACCCAATGGCATGCAAATCAAGTATTGTACCATCATACATCTAATTTATTAAGACTGTCCGTATCTCTCCTCTTTTTCTGCCTTTTGCTCTAGCAAAAGAAAATAAAAAACTATTTGATATAGCTTCTTTCTCTTGTCTCTAAATATGTACCATGCAACTCGTTTTTGTCGAGTGCACTGTGGACTCTCTGCAATAATATAACTAATGCTCCAATCAATATAAAGCACTTTACAAAGTCTCACTGGCATCAAATGTAGAATAAAATTAATGCTTTATAAAAGAATAATATTAGGACTATTTTACATGAAAAACAATACAGTGCAATGTAAAAGAAGGCAGTCCAAATTACTGAGAGACCACTCCAAACCCTTCAACCTCTCAGGATTCTGATTCCTTTCTCTTCTTCCTGTTATATAGAGTGTACTTTTTAACAGGTAAATACCTGGACACTATAACCGTCATACTGGGGTGTGCAACGCTGTATGGTAACACGCTGTATGGACACTAATGTAAGCAATGAATTACAAGACTCAGTTGACATAGTTACAAATTTTATTGTAGATAATGCTTCTGTCCTTTTTTTTTGTGTTTATTGGAATTTTTCGATGGAAAAGAATTCCCCTACTTGACGTGACCTTCAAGCTGTAGACACCTCCACAGCCACCGTTTTACACGTGGCCGCTCAGTGGTCAGCTGACAGAAGGTGTAACTTTGGATGGAGCTGACCATGTGGGTCACCATCTCTCCCCACTCTCCCACCCTCCCTGTAGCTAGCCATCTGGTCCTAAAGTACAGGCCAAAACATTGCAGATCTGACAAGCAAGCAGCCCTCTAAGTGTTAAACCTGCATTCCTCACTTCCATAAAGAGCACCGTGCTATAACCACCAGCTGTCAGGAAAACCAATTAGGATACATATCACCTGGATTAAAATTTTAACTTGGCCACTTCCAGTAAACAGCAGTGAAGAAATAAATCTTGACTGAATATTCCAAATCGAGAAAGAATAGGAGGGTGGAGGGGGAAATCCTGCTGAATCTTCACTGCATACATTTCATATAACTCTGACTACTCACCATGATGGCTAAAGTAACAGAGATCCTTAAAATCATTACCCCGCAGGCAAAGAAATCTCTACCTTTAGAGCCAATAGGTGCTGGCTGGTTTCAGATTGCAGTATAGACATTTCCATTGTTTTATAGGTTTAATACACAACATTTATTCCTCCATTCTTGACCTGTTAAATCCTTTAGAACTTCAACTGCTGACCAGGTTCGGTCACTTTGCAGGGCTGCCGTGATGATGAATTTCGATGGCGTTTTGCTGCTGAGCCAATGGCTCATGCGGTCTTGTGCTCAGTGTCACAGTGTGGCTCAGTGTGTTGGAGTGGTTCTGTTGCATGTGCGTCACTGCTTCTGGGTTGCCCGGCACAAGCTAAATCCCCAGAGGATGAAGACGGGGAGGCGGAGGGGGAGCGTGAAGCCCATCGTGATGGTGGACGTTGATTAGCTGGCCTGGCAGGGCGTGAGAAGCAGGATTCTAGTGGTGGTGCTACTGAGGACCGAGGTAACTCCTTACAACCCGGAAACAGAAAGAATAAAAGGCAAGGTTAAGACATTGCAATGGAGGGAAAACAATCAGAAATCTTATCAACCTGCCTACTGTTAACTTGCACGGTCTCTTTCATGTCAATGGATTATCACTGAAATATTGAAAGGAGCATTTGCTAAGGGAATCTTAGTTAATATCAGCCATTATTCCTGAAATCGGACAACATTGCACAGTTACAAAAACCCTCAGTTCATTCAAAACCCTCAACTTGTATAGAGTTAACATTGGGCCTGTAATAGTAACAATACCCATTGATTAGTCAAATAAATGAAAGATTGATGAAAAATTGTTCTGACACCGGGAATGAGGATTACATTTCACATTCAAGGAACTGGATATCAAAACTTCACTTGTTCAATGATAACTGCTCATTCAATCGCTCTTATTGCAATCAAGCCAAAACTTAAAGCAACATCAGCGCAATGTATTGGAAACATTTAACCAATCAGTTGATCGACTCCTTTCTGAGAGTTTTGCACAGAATTGTGTTTCAGTAGTCCATGTGACAAATTGTTCCTAGTGTCCAATAACTTCATGCCTTTTTTGTAACTAGGGCTGAAGCACAGAGGACTTCCATGAAATAGTCTCATGAAATAAGTGAGCCAGAATACTCACCTGCTCTGTACCCTGAAAGGTGCCAGGTGGAGAAGTATCCTGGACAGAGGGTTTGTTTCAGGTAACCTTGGTAAGTGTGAAGCATCATTTTCCTGAACAGCACACTGTGACTGAAGGGCTCTATAATTAGCACAGAGCAGCTTTAAAACAGTCTTTGCTAGAAGACACGGGTGTGCAAATGTTGTGTACTAATGTCGTCTACGTTCTACCACAGAAGGTGACCTATTTAGGAAAGGAAATGCATGGCTCTCCATGAGACTAAACTGCAGTGAGAGTTAGAAGGAAAACAAAAGTCCAAATATTGGTACAGGGCAAGTGCATGAAATCTGAAAATATCCAAATGATTTGGTTGTTTGTTACAAAAGGTGATACTCATTCTCTCTTTTCATCACTACACGATGCACTGGAACAACTCGGAAACACATCTTCATAAGCACCTTCCAAACCTGTGATTTCTATCATCCAGAGGAAAAAGCGTAGCAAGCGGATGGGAACACCATCACCTGCACATTGCTCACCAAGCCATGCGCCATTCTGACTCTGTACCCTGAAAGGTGCCAGGTGGAGAAGTATCCTGGACAGGGGATTTGTTTCAGGTAACCTTGGTAAGTGTGAAGCATCATTTTCCTGAACAGCACACTGTGACTTGCAGCTATATCGCCATTCCTCTGCTGTTGCCAGGTCAGAATCCTGCATCTCTCTCAATTAGGGTGTCCTTACACCACGAGAAGGCAGGTCACCACCACCTGCTCAAGGGCAATTAGGAATGGCCATTAAATGCTGACATCACCAGCGATAACTGTGAATGAATGAAAAGGCATCCCAATGCATTTCACAGAAATGATGTATATTCTGTGTGGAACACTTTAAAGAAAACATCTAGGAAATATTTAGCGTCTTTCTAAATTTGTTGAAAGATACTCTGAGAAAACTACACTCCTATCCATGGGCTATATTGGTTGAATCACAAATAAAGTTTCTTCTTGGCAATGCATCTCATATTTCTACCATGTAAGCATTGAGCAACAGAGGTGACACAGTATAATTAAATGCTAAATTGAGAGCTGTATGGGAAAGGCTGAGGGAATGCTTTGGAGTTCCTTATCGAGGGTGGCTTCCAGTGGGCTGGCTCTCCAGTACCATTCACATTATTTCAGATCTACTTTGTTATCTGGAGCTTGGAAGGTGAATACAACAGACAGAATGACTTAAGGAAGAAGAAACAAAATAAAATACAATAAAGCAAATAAATCTGAAATACAGGCTTAACAAGTTAACAAGTTCTTTGTGTTTAATGTGAAGTCAGAGTGCAAGACAGCAAAGACATAACCATCAGCTACAGCCATAGTTCTTGCTCCAGCAATAAATCACTCAATGCTCAGGGTGACCCACACAAAACAGGAACAAACATCAAGAAGCCTGGAGAAATTCAGCAAGTCCAGCAGAGAAACAGAGTTACCATTTCAAATCCAGTATGACTCTTCATCTGAAGAGCTCTAAAGAGATTCATACAAGACCCAAAACGTTAGCTCTGTTTTTCTCTCTCCACATGTACTGCCAGACCTGTTGAGTTTCTCCACTGTTCTTTGAGTTTGTTTCAGATTTACAGCACCTGCAGTATTTTGTTTTAATGCTAATCAGACCCAGAGGAAGCTGATGACTGATACACTAGGATATCAATATCAGAGTTTAAAATACAGCATGGACTGAAAGATCAGAAAATTTGGAGATTTAAACATTTTTTTGTTAAGAAGTGACACACCCTTGGCTAAAGAATTGAACAAAAAGAAAAGGGAGGATCTTAATTGACTAATCAGATTGCTGCTGAATCATGGGTAATCTTAATTAAAACATATTACACAGGTACACTCCTCTTAAATCCCACAGTTTCGGGATTGACGATTTCAAAACATGCCAATTTTCCAGAAAAAAAGTAAAATGTTTTTCATCCAACGATGCAGGAAAACCAACTGAAACCGAAATGCAAAACGTTTTAGAATAATGGTCATATTGCTGCTGATATTAATTAATTTCTAACACGTCGGTTTAAATAATTCCTTCATCCCTCTCTCCTTTCCTTATATCAGCACAACCTGTTTAAAAAGAGGAAATTTCAAGCAGTAAATGTCCAGCTTTTGAGGAGCTACATTTGAGAGAACGTGAAGTGAGATAAAGAATAGGTTTTGACATTTCAATTCCAACTGCATTGAAAGTCTAATATCCGGCTTGAAAGGAAAATTCATTGTACGATGTCAAGAGTGACATGCAGTAGCTAACATGGTGCTATAATAGCCAATTTCGACATCAAATGTGCCATGTAACATCATGTTGAAATGCAGATACCGCACTCTAAAAATTGCAAATCCTTATGGGGCTTCCCACTCTGGCCTGTTGGTGGCTCTGGCCTGGTATTTAAAACCCAATTAACTATTGACAAGCTTCATTTCTAAAGTGGAAATTGGAATGGACCTATTGGGCATGAGGAAAGGTTTCGGTGTCATAGTTGTACATTTAACCGACTGACTTTTAGCTCACTGTTTTTCTCCCCAATCTCTAAAAGTAACCTCAGTTTAGCACTTTCTCTGGGTCTGAGTTAATGACACAGATGTTTAAATCCCACCTTCCCAACAGACCATTCTGTGACCTCGCTCATTCTCCCTTTCACTGTAGTTCTCAAATTCACTTGATGGATTAACCAGGGTTGTGATTCTGGCCAATATCGCTCTGAAACATCTTGACTGCCTTATGCAAGATTCACAGCATAAAACGTATTGGTCCTGGTGACTGACCATGTTCAGTTTGGTGCACATGCGCACCAATGTTCCTCGGATCCTTGGTGCTTCCCATGGTCCTCACGTTCATCATGTCTTCCCTTGCCTTGTTGTCCTGCCATTGCACATTTATCGGGATTAAATTCCATTTACCACCAATTAGCCTATCTGACCAGCCTATCAACATCCTGGGGTGGCATGGTGGCTCAGTGGTTAGCACTGCTGCCTCATAGCGCCAAGGGCCTGGGTTTGATTCCCACCTTGGACCTCAGTCTGTGTGGAGTTTGCACATTCTCCCCACATCTGTGTGGGCTTCCTCCAGGTGCTGTGGATACCTCCCACAATCCAAAGATGTGCAGGCCAGGTGAATTGGCCATGCTAAATTGCCCATAGTGTTAGGTGCATTAGTCAGAGGGAAATATAGTGTAGGGGAATGGGTCTGGGTGAGTTGCTCTCTGGAGGGTTGGTGTGGACTTGTTGGGCCAAATATCCTGTTTCCATACTGTAGGGAATCTAATCTTCTTGTAGTTCAAGGCTATCGTCCTCATTATTTATCACTGCACCAACTGTTGTATCATCCGTGAAACTACCAATCATTCCTCTTCCATTCACGTCTACTCATGTATTTAAATCACAAACACTGACCCTTGTGGTTTTTCACTGGACACAGACTTCTAATTGGAAAAACATTCCTCAACCTTATCCTTGGATCCCTTGGACTCTTATTTTTGCTTTCAAGCTCCCATGCAGGACCTTATCAAAAGCCACCCTGAAGTTCAAGTAGACAACATCAAAAGCATTGCCCTCTTCCACGCAGCCACCCACCTCTGAAGAATTTATTCAAGTTTGTCAGACACGATGTTCCCGAGATAAAATCAACATAATTGTTCTTGAGGAAGGAAGAACTAAATTCAAATCTCCCTGTGATCTGAAGGAAGGAAGGGCTTTCTCAACACAACCATGCCACTATTAAACCAATATTCCAGCCCTGCCAGTGTGACCTCCTGGAGTTCTCCCCTCTCCACTAAGATAATCTTTATGTCCTCCTCCTCCAACCCATCCTTCTCCCCATTATAGATTCATACAGCACAGAAAAGGCCCTTCAGCCTGTTGAGTCTGCGCCATAACGACCATTAAAAGTGTACTAATCCCAACTTCCTGTACTTGTCCCATATCCCTGAAAGTTATGATATTTGAAGTGGTCCTCCAAATATTTTTTAAAGGTTGAAAGGTCTTTAGCTTCCACTACCTTTCCGGGATGTGCATTTCTGATACCCACCATCCACTGAGTGAAACTGTTTTATTGCAAATACCCTCTGAACCTCTTGCCCCTTACTTTAAAACTCTCATGATTGACCCCTCAGCCAAGAGGAACAACTGCTCTCTATCTACCCTGTCTGTACCTCACATAATCTTATTCACCTCAATCACATCCCCCCTCAGTCTTTGCTGTTCTAAAGAAAACAATCCATCTCTATTTAGTCTCTCCTTACAGCGCAATTTCTCCCCCAGGCAATATCCTGGTGAACCTTTTCTGTACCCCCTTCAGTTCTATCTGTAGTGAGGTGACCAGAACTACACTTACTTCAGCTGTGGCCTAACCAACAACTCCAACATTACCTCCTTATACTCTATATGCTATAACTGACAAAGCAACTGTCCCATATACCTTCATCATTATCCTGTTCAGGTGCTTTGCCAACTTCAGGGATCTAAGCTACCCAGTGTCCTGTCATTCATTAAATACTCCCTAATCTTATTTCTTCTTCCAAAGTGCATCATCTAAGACATATCAGGGTCAAGTACCATCTGCTACTGATCTGCCCATCTGACTGACCTATCTATAACTTCCTGTGACCTAAAACCATTGACTTCCCTATTAACCACTTGACCAATTGATACAGAACTGGCTTGAAGGTAGAAGAAAGAGGGTGGTGGTGGAGGGTTTGTTTTCAGACTGGAGGCCTGTGGCCAGTGGAGTGCCACAAGGATCGGTGCTGGGTCCATGATGTTTGTCATTCATATAAATGATTTGAATGTGAACATAGAGGTATAGTTAATGAGTTTGCAGATGACACAAAGTTGGAGGTGCAGTGACAGCGAAGAAGGTTACCTCAGAGTACAACGGGATCTTGATCAGATGGGTCAAAGGGCTGAGGAGTGGCAGATGGAGTTTAATTTTGATAAATGTGAGGTGCTGCGTTTTGGAAAAGCAAATCAAAGTAGGACTTATACACTTAATGGTAAGGTCCTAGGGAGTGTTGCTGAACAAAGAGACCTTGGAATGCAGGTGCATAGTTTGTTGAAAGTAGAGTCGCAGGTAGATAGGATAGTGAAGAAGGCGTTTGGTACGCTTTCCTTTATTGGTCAGAGTATTAAGTACAGGCGTTGGGAGGTCATGTTGCAGCTGTTAGGCCACCTTTGGAATATTGCGTGCAATTCTGGTCTCCTTCCTTTCGGAAGGATGTTGTGAAACTTGAAAGGGTTCAGAAAAGATTTACAAGGATGTTGCCAGGGTTGGAGGAGTTGAGCTATAGGGAGAGGCTGAACAGGTTAGGGCTGTTTTGCCTGAAGCGTCAGAGGCTGAGGGGTGACTTCATAGAGGTTTACAAAATCATGAGGGGCATGGATAGGATAAATAGACAAGGCCTTTTCCCTGGGGTGGGGGAATCCAGAACTAGAGGGCATGGGTTTAGGGTGTGAGGGGAAAGACATAAAAGGGACCTAAGGGGCAACCTTTTCATGCAGAAGGTGGTGCTAGCATGAAATGAGCTGCCAGAGGAAGTAGTGGAGGCTGGTACAATTACAGCATTTAAAAGGCACCTGGATGGGCATATGAATTGGAAGGGTTTAGAGGGATATGGGCCAAGTTCTGGCAAATGGGACTAGATTGGGTTGGGATATCTGGTCGGTATGGACAAGTTGGACCGAAGGGTCTATTTCCATGCTGTCCATCTCTATGACCCTATGATCTTAATGTCGTCTGCAAAATTACTTCACATTCCTCTCACACTTTCTATCTATCTCATTTACATACATAACAAACAAACAACAAACAATTGTGACCCTTGTGGAACACCAGTGGACACTGGCCTCCTGTCACTCAAATAACCTTCTACCCCATGTGTCCTATTACTAAGCCAGTTTCTGATCCATCTCACCAAATTTCCCTCAATTCCATGTGCCTTAATCTTCTCAATTTATCTCCCATGTCAAAAGCTTTGCTAAAATCCATATAAACTGAATTTCCCTCATCCACAACACTTGATCACACTTTAAAAAAATTCTATCAAATTTGATAAGCATGACTTCCCTCTGACAAAGTCATGCTTAATACTGGATTAGTGGTGCTGGAAGAGCACAGCAGTTTAGGCAGCATCCAACGAGCAGCGAAATCAACGTTTCGGGCAAAAGCCCTTCATCAGGAATAAAGGAGTCATGCTTAACCCAAGTCTAATTAACCCATGCCTTTCCAAGTGGGTATTAATTCGCCCCCTCAGAATTTTCTCTAATACTTTCCCTTCTAGTCTATAATTTCATGGTTCATCGTTACCTCCCATTTGCCATCCTCCAGTCCTCTGGCACTTTCCCAGTGGCCAGACAGGAATTAAAAATTATTGTCCATCATTCTCTCTCCCCTCATTCCCCATCTCCTCCTAATTCACCCTCACTCCTACTGTCATATCTCACCGACTTGCCTCTGCTGCATGCTGGGTTAAATTATCCCCAGACTTTTTTTGACTTGAATACTCAGTGCAATCTTAGCTTTGGCCAGAGATCAAACTCTAAAGAAATAAAATACCTTCCCATTAATTCCTACCATCCAACATTCCATGTAGAATAGTAATAATTCTTCCCTGTACATTTCCTAAGCCAAGCATAAGATATTTCTAAATTGCTGTTTTAAGTTGCTCTCAACACTAAATTACTGTCGGGTTTTATACACAGCCGGCAGAAATTTGAAGTCTCCTGTAAAAATTGAGGTTTTTAGTCAGAACCAATTTTTGGATGAATACTTAAGGAGTCATATTACAAAGTGGTTAACTTTTGTCTGATAAATATAATAAATTCCAATACAATGCGTGGGTGAAAGATTCAGAGCTATGTCAGTGGGGAATAGGTTATTTTATCAGGATGGCCTCTTACCTGTCCTTCAGATTACAAATCATGAGTGTATTGGTTAAAATCTATCTTGCAACCCGTCCCAAAATAGCTGGAAACACTCACAAACTTGTCAGTGTCCGGGGAGAGAAAATCTCAAAACCTTAAGGTAACAGTTCATAGAATCCCTACAGTGGGGGAGCAGGCCATTTGGCCCATCAAGTCTACACTGACCCTCTGATGAGCACCCCACCCATCCTATAACTCTGAATCTCCCAAGGCCAATCCACCTAACTTGCACATCTTTGGACTGTAAGTCAAACTAGAGTATCCAGAGGAAACCCACACAGACACTGGGAGAACATGCAAACTCCACATAGTCACTAAGGGTGGAATCAAACCCAGGTCCCTGTGAGGGAGAAGTGCTAACCACTAGACCACAATACCCACCCAAACATTAAAAAGACTTACGTTCCAAATATTTTAAAAAACTGTTGCATTGCTAAAAGAATCATTGCTTGCTATTCCACCATTTGTTGACAGTAAGTCTGAGCTCTCATTACTGGATTAATACTTTGTGACTGGACTCATAGTCTTCTATTAAGACAAAGGAATGTCTGCTATTTCATGCTCTGATTGACAGCTCCAAGTGGTTATAGACTCTTTGAAATGGGACAAAGAATTACAACGTTAGTTTTGTTTTCATGAGGTTAAAGGAAATCTGTTTTTCTTCTGAATAGAGAATTCTTTAAGAGAGTTATCTTATATTATTTCAGCATTGGTCCTGAGGTCTCCCCATGATGTAAATTGTGTGATTTGGCATGGTAAGGTGTAAGGGCAGATTGGGGGAAATGCATTGGCACAGGGTTGGCAAGCGATTATGAACTGATTATGTGGAGGGTGTAGGCTGGAGGGTTGTTTCATTTTTTTTTACTGTTTCTTTAAAATAAACTTTGATAAAGTCTCGGACCACCAAGGCAGGCTTTCTGCCTGGCCCCCAGAATAAAATTCCAAAATTCCCGTCTACTTCCTTATAGGTTGGGTTTCTGGAACTGGTATATTTCCTGGCTGTGTGCTCCTAACTTGGGAGCAAAACTTCAGACAGTTATATTCCCTCCTATGAGCACAGATGGATCTAACTCTCCAAACGCTTGAACTGTGTCAAATGCACATTGTTCTGAAATAAATCTAAATTAGTTGGGTCAGATCGGTCTGGATTCAATATGATCTGCTGTACATTAGCCAAAGTGAAGGGGGTAATTGCAAACTGGTGTTTCAGATGCTAAATGTGCCCATGAAACAGCCCTTTATAATGCTGACATTATTTTAATGTTGCCTTTTAAAGCTCAAATCTCACAACGGACCACAATCTGAGCATGCGGGAGGTACATCGTCTCTTAAGTAGCTTCTGCAGCTGTGTGAAATCTGAGATATGGGTTGATTATTATTTTACATAAACACTTTTAATTCCCAATGCAATGTGATATGGTGAACTTTGCTTTATAAAACGCTCAACAAAAGATGCAAAGTGGCACTTCCTTCATATAACAGCGACTCAGTCAGCTCCTTTTTCTCGGGAAGGTGAAGTAGCATAAGATTTTTTTAATATAATGTCATTACCACCCTTAATTAGTGTCATCTATCATTCAATTGCAAGCAAATTAAATAAGACTTTAAGATGGTGATACATCTTTTAATCTACAGAATTATAATTGCGCAAGTTAAAAAGTTTTACTGTTACATTCTAAAAGATCTCAGTCTACACTTTTCTTGTAAGATAAAGCAGCTGCAGTTTGTCTATCAGCCTGGATGGAAATATGAAACCGACTTTGGAAAATGGTCTGATTTCTGTGAACTGCTGCTCTGTCTAAACTCTCAATATGTGCTACTCCTTGAAGAAGGGGCTCCATTAAGGTCTTGGCAATGAGACTATAATCATGAGAATTCATCATTATTTATTGCTACTTGCTTAGAGCTCCTGAATTGAAAAATGAAACAGCCTTAATTTCAAACTCGTGTGTAAACTGGGAAAATAAATGGCACAACCAACGAGTAATTGAATATGCTGTGAGATATGAATGTAGTTTTAGTGAGAGTCCTATAAGATTACTTTTTAAACAATTTTCAACAAAGTTCTTGCATTTTGTGGGTTACCTGTATCGCAAAGGAACAATCTTTTGCTCATTTTTACCTTTGAAAAGCTGCAATCTGTTCTGTGTATTCCCCAATAGGCCCAGTTAGGGAAGGCAGGGGCTTAATGGTATATCGCTGGACTGTTAATCCAGAGACCAAGGTAATGTTTATGGGGACCCAGGTTCGAGTCCCTCTATGGAAGGTGGTGGAATTTGACTTCAATAAACATCTGGAATTAAGAGTCTAACGATGATCATGAACTGATTGTCGGAAAAACCTGTATGGTTCACTAATGTCCTTTAGGGAAAGAAAATGCCATCTTTACCTGGTCTGGCCTACATGTGACTCCAGACCCACAGTAATGTGGGCAATCACAGATGAACAACAAATGCTGGACTAGCCAGCGAACTCCTCATCCCATGAATGATGTTTTCACATATACTCATAATATACTCAATAACATTATGAATGCAATTGGTGTGATTTCTAGGACGATTAGTCCCCACATTCTGGAGGTGAAGCCAGCTGAACTAAGCTTCCTTGTAGATTGTGACTTACCAAACTCACAAGGATCTTTCTCATTGATCATATAAGGGAAAGCAATTCGGCATAGAGGTAAACTACCGAGGTCGGCAGAAAGAGGGGCTAGCAACAGACATTCCATGTTGGGTTTAAAAGGTGAGGGACTGCCACAGTGGAAGCTAAAGCAGATTGTAATCATGGAAACTAGGATTCAAAACACTGGATTGGTCCAGATTCATCTGGTAAATAGCTGGTGCGGTCCATGTATGTATAAGGGAGTGCTAATAAGAGGGGCCGTATGAGGAGGAGTGGCCAAGGTGGAAAACAGTAAGGGTTTCACTGGGCTAAGGGTATCAGCTACAGGATTATCATGTCATGAGGTAGGCCAAAGAGTTAAGGAAGTTGGAAATTGTTGCCTGAAGTGATCTGTGGGAAGATTTTTGTTCCAGTCCACGAGGTGAATGAAAAGGCAGAAGCCAGACATGAATAGCAAGGGAGACAAGGTCACATTGGATCTGGACTTGGTGATGGGACCCATTAGCTTCGGTAGATGGCCAGAATAGTTAGCTTTATGATGCAAGCAAGTTGGAATCCAATTTGTGCAACTCAAGGTCCCACAAAAATAGCATTAGATAAATGACAATTTAATTTATTTTAACAACCGTGTCTTAAATTTACACAGCCCCCCTTGCATCTGCCTGTCTCACAGTTTCGAGAGCTAGAGGGTAGAACCTGAGATGGAAACTGGTAAGCATTTCCAGAATTAAGAAAAATGATTTCAAAATCCTCAAATTGGAACCAAGTGCTATGAAGCTGCAGGTTACAACTGTGTGCCATAAGGTCTGGTTGTAACCACTGAGAATCCAGATTTCATGACCCTGAGCTAAAGTTCTGCCAGAGCTGAAGAGATAGTTTCCAACTTATTATCAAGCTGTTGTGTCTCATTTTTTTTTTCCCACTTTTCTCATGAACAACAGCTATACCACTCGAATAATCCACTTTGAAGACATTCTGTATTTAATACCTTCAAGGAGATAAAACTATAAATAGGTTTCTACATGCCTAACGATAATAATTAATACTCTTTAATTTAGTCATTCAGTAGTATGGAACTTGAGTATTGTTGAAAGAATTTATTGAAGTTTCTCATCTTGTACCCATCAGGATATTTCACGAGAGTATAAATTCAAATTCTGCAACTGAACAACATTTGCAGGATAATCCTGAATGCGTGAGAACTTACACTGTAAACCAATTTAGGATTGCAAGTTGGGTTTTCAGTATTGCAGTACTTACATATTCTGAAAGCCACACAGATTAATAAACAGGGCCTGTTCTTTGCCCTAACAAATCAGAGACAATCTCTTGGTTTACCAAAGTCTGGTTGTTAACTGCCATATAACATTAATAGAATATTGCCTACTTCATGGCCTTCTACCAATCACTCATTGACCAATGAGCACTCTTCTCTCATGCAGTATACATGTTGGATTCGCTATGAATTTACATCCTTGTTAAATTTCCTGAAGGTGCAAAGCTTCAACAAAACATGCCTTTTTTCAGAAACAGTCATTAATCTCATAGGCACTGAGAAAAACTTGTAAGCACAGTGAAATAAAGAGAACAGGCTCGAGACATTTGTTAGTGTAGAAGAGACATTGCAGGCAGTTGTCAAAACAAAAGGAATATCAAAAGAATGGAAAGCTGCCAGGAAAACAGAAAGGTGACCAGTAACAATTACAAATGTGCTCGGAGGAGGGAGTATCACAAATCCAAAAGCAGATACATCTTTAAAAGAGAATGAGAATAAGCTGGAAACATTCATCAGGCCAGACAGTACCCAGCCAGTGAAATGACAGCTAATGGATAAAGCTGACCTTTCTGTTCGGTTGGAAACTCAAAGGAAAAGCAAAGAAGTTGAATGCAGAGAGGAGAAAGTTAATGGAAAGACCAATCACAGTGAAGAACTCAATGTGTTACTGGCCTACAGTACTAATTAATGATCATCTGTAATTGAAAACTTAAATCATTCTGTTTTTGCCATTAGACTGCGATTTTCATACAACTTCCTAGCTGTTTCTGGAGGAAATGCTGAGCAGTCACTTAAAAGGTTACTAGAAAGTTGTATCAGGTTGGTCTTGGGTGTCCCAAGAGATGCTGCTGTTTCCCACTTGTACCTAAATAATCAATGCCCTTTAAAAAGTGCGTGTAAGCAGCTGAAAATTGTTCCAATTTTTAAGTGTTGTCATAGAGGTAATAGTGAATGCTAATTTCATATGAAGGCTACTTAAGATGTTAAGAAGAGTGTTCCTTTCCTTAAATTAAATTTTCAATGTTGATTCAATGAATAAGGAAATTACTTGGTAATTAATTAATGTTTTTAGCCCATTAGTCCTGAGCTGTCATTGCTAACAAATGCATCATTTAAGCAGAGGGAGGGGGAAAGGATCAAAGAGGACTCAGAAATTGCCTAATGTTTATGAACTACTTGCATGAAAAGCATTAATGAATGAAAGATCTTTTAAATTATTTCTACATTTTTTTAGACAGCCAACATTAATAAAGAATAAAAGCAGATCCAGGTTAAGAAATGTCTGTTTAACTCACTTTGTGTAAAGTCTGTTTATGATTACTAATAGTGTAGACATCTGACACAGTTCGCGAATGTCCTATTGCAGGGGGCACTAATATCTTTTTCCAGTCTCTTTGTAAGAAAAGTATAGCCTGTTAAAATCATTCCAAGTGTAATAAATGGAATAGATAAATATGTTTAAGGCATTGATTTTACTTCATGGAGATCCAATATTCATTAAAAAATATAAATCTTCCCTCTATCTGTCCATAACTTTCTGCTTTTGTAATCCAGAGAATAATAACTTGTGCACAAATATCAAGACATGTTTCATTGGTGGACTAAGGAATATGGACATTAAATGAAAATTGAATGTTTTAGGAGGATGGTCAAATGCTGGGTGAAAATGTTGTGATTTAGAGAGTCTCTTGAAGGAGGAGACAGAGGTAGAAAGATTTTGAGGAGGAATTGTGGAGTGTGGGGCCTAGCTGGTTGATCGGGGCAACAGCAGAGGGCAGAGTTAGAGAAATGGAGCACACAGAATCATACAGTACAGAAAGGCCCTTTGGCCCTTCAAGCTGCACCAGAATTTTGTATAGCTGTAGCATGACCTCATGTTTCCAAAACTTAATCCCTCTACTAATAAAAGTTAACACATTGTATTAACAGCCTTATCAACCTGGGCGGAAACTTCCAGGGATCTATGTACATGGAGACCAAGATCTCTCTGCTTATCTACACTACCAAGAATCTTACCATTCACGCAGTACTCTGCATTCCTGTTACTCCTTCCAAAGTGAATCACCTCACACTTTTCTGCATTAAACTCCACTTACCACCTGTCAGCCCACTCTGCAGCTTATCTATGTCCCTCTGTAACCTACAACATCCTTTGGCACTATCCACAACCCTACCAACTTTAGTGTCATTCATAAATCTACTAACCCATCCTTCTACGCCCTCATCCTGGTCATTTATAAAAATGACTAACAGCAGTGGACCCAGAACAGATCCTTGCAGGACACCACTAGTAACTGAACTTTAGGATGGACATTTCCCATCAACCATCAGCCTCTCTTCTTTCAGCTAGCCAATTTCTGATCCAAACTGCTAAATCGCCTTCAAACCCATGCCTCTGCATTTTGTGCAGTAGCCTACCATGGGGAACCTTATCAAATGCCTTACTAAAATCCATATACACCACATCAACCACTTTAGCTTCATCCACCTGTTTGGTTACCTTCTTAAAGAACTCAATAAGATTTGTGAGGCATGACCTACCCTCCACAAAACTGTGTTGACTATCCCTAATCAAATTATTCCTCTCTAAATGATTATAAATCCTATCTCTTATAACCCTTTCCTACACTTTATCCACAACTGAAGTAAGGCTCACTGGTCTATAATTGCCAAGGTTGTTTCTACTCCCTTCTTGTACAAGGGAACAACATTTTCTATCCTCTAATGTTCTGGTACTATTCCTGTAGACAATGACAACATAAAGATCAAAGCCAAAGGCTCGGTAATCTCCTCCCTGGCTTTCCAGAGAATCCTAGGATAAATCCCATCCGGCCCAGAGGATTTATCTATTTTCACACTTTCCAGAATTTCTAACACCTCCTCCTTGTGAACCTTAATCCCATCTAGTCTAGTAGCCTGTTTCTTAGTATTCTCCTTGACAACATTGTCTTTTTCGAGTGTGAATACCAACGGAAAATATTCATTTTGTGCTTCCTCTATCTCCTTTGACTACCCACACAACTTCCCACTACTGTCCTTGATTAGCCCTAATCTTACTCTTGTCATTCTTTTATCCCTTATATACCTGTAGAAAGCTTTAAGGCTTTCCCCGATCCTATCCGCCATTAACTTCTCATGTCCCCTCCTTGCTCGTCTTAGCTCTCTCTTTAGGTCTTTCCTGGCTACCTTGTAATGCTCAATTGCCCTAACGGAGCCTTCACATCTCATCCTAACATACCCTTGTCAAGGGATTCAACTTCCTTAGTAAACCACGGCTCCTGCATTTAACAACATCCTTCCTGTCTGACAGGTACATACTTATCAAGGATACACAGTAGCTGTTCCTTGAATAAACTCCACATTTCTATTGTGCCCATGCCCTGCTGTTTACTTTCCCATTCTAAATCTTGTTTAATCACATCGTAATTGCCTTTCCCCCAGCTGTACCTCCTGCCCTCCAGTGTATACCTATCCCTTTCCATTGCTAAAATAAACATAACTGAATTGTGGTCACTATCACCAAAATTCTCACCTACCTCCAAATCTAACACCTGGCTGGGTTCATTACCCAGTACCAAAGCCAATGTGGCTTCTCCCCTTGTTGGCCTGTCTACGTACTGTGTCAGAAAACCCTCCTGCACACATTGGACAAATACTGACCCATCTAAAGTACTTGAACTATAGTATTCCCAGTCAATATTTGGGAAGTTCAAGTCTCGCTCCTATCGAGAACCAACTTTGCCATCCTTTCCTCTACAGCTCTGGAGCAATTTGGAGGCCTACAAAAACCTCCCAAAAGGGGACCTCTCCTTTCCTGTTTCTAATCTCAGCCCATACTACCTCAATTGACGAGTCCACAAATGTCCTTTCTGCAGCTGTAATACTGTCCTTGACTAACAATGCCACAGCACCGTCCCGTAGGGTGGCACGGTGGCTCAGTGGTAAGCCTTGCTGCCTCACAGCACCAGGGTCTGGGGTTCGATTCCCACCTGTCTGTGTGGAGTTTGCACGTTCTCCCTGTATCTGTGTGGGTTTCCTCCCACAATCCAAAGATGTGCAGGTCAGGTGAATTAGCCATGCTAAATTGCCCACAGTGTTAGGTGCATTAGTCAGGGGTAAATATAGGGTAGGGGTTTGGGTGGGTTTCTCTTCGGAGGGGCGGTGTGAACTTGTTGGGCTGAAGGGCCTGTTTCCACACTGTAGAGAATCTAATCTTCTCTGTTCTTACTGAAACATCTAAATCCCAGAACCTGCAACAATCATTCCTGTCCCTGCTTTTAACATGTCTCTGAAATGGACACAACATCGAAGTCCCAGGTACAATCCATGCTGCAAGTTCACCCACCTTACTCTGGATGTTCCTGGCATTGAGATTGACACACTTCAAACCAGCTTTTTGCTTGCTGGTGCCCTCTTGCGTCCCTGAACCCTTATTTCCGACCTCCCTACTCTCGACCTTCTCTATACTTGAACTACAATTCAGGTTCCCATCCCCCTGCTGAATTAGTTTAAACCCACCTGAACAGCATTAGCATATGATCCCCCTCAGGATATTGGTACCCTGCTGGTTGCAGTGAAGACCATCCTGTTCGTAGAGGTTCCACCTACCCCAGAATGAGCCCCAATTATTCAATTATGCCCCAATTTGTGACAAGATTAGACGGTTCTGACTTTGTATGCCTCGACTGATAAAGTGGACAAGTTGGACCAAAGGGTCTGTTTCCGTGCTGTATATCTCTGTTTGTGAGGCCTGATATGAAGCCCCTTGCTGATTCTACTTGATCCTTGTATGTACTCCCACTCACTGTTTTGCTTCGCTTTATAAGTATGTTCTCTTGTCAGGATTGTGTTCAATCAGACTTGACAAAAGATGTCTATCTGAATTGTCTAATACTTTCTCTTTTTCAAATGTTAACACACCCATTGTGCATTTTTATCATTATTTGGATAAAGGCAGGATTAGATAAGGGTATTTAAAGGAATCTGGAATTAAGAGTCTAATGATGACCATGAATCTATTGTCGATTGTTGGAAAAGCCCATCTGATTCACTAATGTCCATTAGGGAAGGAAACTGTCATCCTTACCTGGTCTGGAGTACACAGAACATTACAGCGCAGTACAGGCCCTTCGGCCCTCAATGTTGCGCCGACCTGTTGAACCAATCTGAAGCCTATCTATCCTACACTGTTCCATTTTTATTCATATGTTTATCCAATGACCATTTAAATGCCCTTAAGGTTGGTGAGTCTACTTCTGTTGCAGGCAGGGTGCCCCACATCCCTACTACTCTCTAAGTAAAGTGACTACAGACCCATACCAATATGGCTGATTCTTAACTGCCCTTTGGGATGGGCAATAATTGCTGGTCTAGTCAGCACCTGCCCTCATCACATAAATTTATACAAAGAAAAACACCCAGTGTTACAGCATTATATTTCCATATTACACTAGAGTTTATTTTTATAATGCATAATCTATCTTTTGGAATTAAATACATTCGGTATGTATTAACTTAAGAGAAACTATTTTCTTTGTCTCTGATGCTCCAGGTTTAGTAAAAAAGATCTGACACACTTGGTTAAAGACAAATGCTAGTCTCCATCATGTAAGAGAGAAAATGCTATGGAACCAGGTTGCAAGTAGATGTGATGCCAATCAAATGAGCTGCTTTACAACAAACCAGGATGATGGTGTCAAGCTTATTGATTGTTGTTGGAGCTGCAATCACCCAGGAGAGTATTCCATCACACTCCTGACTTGTGCCTTGCAGATGGCTGACAGGCTTTGTGGAGTCAGAAAGTGAGTTACTCATCACGGAATTGGTCTCCAATTGACTTGCTAATGCATGAACATTATATGATCAGTCTCAGATTGGCTACATGGGTCCAATTTGTGATTGTATTCTTAAGGGTGTTGATAATCTTATTGGTACCATTTTCATTCATCACCTGACTGCCTGAAAGGTGAGTCATTTTATGGGAACATCCTTTTTCATTTCCCTGCTAATTTACTAAGTTTACAGATCTTAACATTTAAAAGACATTTGGATAGGTACATGGATAAGAAAGATTTAGAGGGATAGGGGCCAAACGCAGGCAGGTGGGAGTAGTTTAGTTTGGGAAACTTGGTTGGCATAGATGAGTTGAACTGAAGGGTCTGTTTCAGTGCTGTATGACTATGACTCCATAAGATTAACCGGTAATGTTGCAATACACTGCTTTTCCATTCATTCCATTTAGTCGGAGTCACACAAACCTCATTCTTCTTGAACTGTACTGCTTGAAGCATTTAATAATGATCAAAAAATGTATGATCCAGTTTCAATATCATAATACAGGTTACTCATTCGGAAAATGAAGGATCTTTCTACCGATATTTATTAAACAGATAGCTCAAACGCCAGCAAGGTTGTTAATAAAGAACTTACAGTAGTGAGGCAGCAGGGTTAGAGTCCCCAGGGGGTGGTTAGTAAGAGAGTTTGGCTCTGGGCAGAACAGACAGAAGAAAAATAAGACAAGATAAAGAGCAAAGTTACACATTGATACAGTTGTTATTAAACAGAAAGACCTGCAAGTTTTATACAGTCCCTTCACAAAACCAAAAGCACTTTATAGCCATGTAAATAAATTCGAAGTGTGGTCATTACTATAATGTAGGAAATGTGGTAGCCCAATTGTGTACAGAAAACATTCAGAAACAGCTAGGTGATAATGACCAGAGAATCTGTTTGTGATGTTGATTGAGGACAGGACATTGGAGATAACTACCCTGCTCATGCTCCAAATTATGTCATTAATTTACATGATTTTACATCCAACTGAGAGAGCAGCTATGGTTTTCAATATCTTGGAGTACATCCCAGTCTAGAATGTTATGTTCAAATCCCTGGAAGGGGACTTGAACCCACAATCTTGAAGCTGAGTAGTGAGTAGAGCAAAGAGAGTTCCAGCTGGTAATGTTAATGTGTAGGGTACTCTCCAAATTGATCAGTTACAGATTCAGAAACAGATACATTTTGACGTCAGGACTCATAAGTTTGCCCGAATGACTCAGTTACTCAATGGGGATTTTCAATATGAGCATACTAATTGGGCACTGACCTAAAAACAATTGACATATGAAGCGTTAAGTTTGAGTTACCTCATTAGGTGCAACGAGGTTTAACAAATTTACTGTGGATCTTAGGATCAAAGCAGAATTAAAGATTTCAATGAATGCTCATTGTGCACAGACTGATGAATTCATACATCAATCTCACTTCAAGTAGTATAAACCACACGTTATATACTCGATGGTTATAAATCAAAGAAAAGAAACAGCTGTAAAATATTAATTTGAGAACAACTTACATACATAAAAATAAAATAAAATAGATCATTTTAAAGATGTCCCCTGTCTCCATTGTTTGATAAAGAAAAATTACTTTAAGGTGTTCCAAACCAGGGAGTGATCAGTGGGAAGCTTGTCCCTGTTTCAGACATGTCCCTTGTGTGTATGTTTTTACCTGTCACCATACCCACGATAGTAAACTGACTCTCTCATGTTGAAAACACCTTCATGAGGCACATCTGAACACAATGCCCCTCTTCTTCCAGAAGCTGGCCAATAAAAGGAAGGAGACAACCAGCGAACAAAAAGGGGGAGCCACTTCATGGTCAACCCTGATTCCTAAGGAAAGGATCACTATTGACACCAAAGAAAAGGGACAGAGCAGTCAGCAGTGGAGATGGTGAGTCTGAGCTTTGGGTGACGCAGAGCGCATTAGCATCTTTTACAGAGCATTTATAACAGAAAAAGAGCCATTTGGCACATCAGGTCCTTGCTGTTGTTCATTATCCACACAGGTCTCCTTTCTCTTTAGCAACATACCCATACAATCATATCTCCCTGAAGTAATTATTTTGCTTTCTGTATCAATTTGATTCACATTTACTATTTCTCGTGGCAAGGAGTTAGTTCCAAATTCCAATCACTTTCTGTTTACAGAGTTTTGAATTCTGCACTGGATTTATTACTGACTATCCTACATGTGGAAGCCTCTCCTGTACTTTATAATCCACCCCACAGGGGCTTTTCTTTGCAGTGACAACTTCGCTCTTATCTTCTCCCCTTTTATTGGAATCCTCATACCAAACTGACCAATAACGACCTGGGGTCTGTGGGTTCTGATCACTTTATGAAGCTGATACAAGATAAAGAGATACATTGACCTTCTGATGACGGTTTCTACCTTTTGAAAGGCATTTTAACGATTGCTTCTTCACTCGAACCTAAAATAAATCCCTAGCAGTTTTGATATTCTTCCTATAGGAGGGTGGAGTTTCTCAGCACTTTGAAACGAATGGCCTTTGGATAATCTGATCTGCCTGAGTGTAGAGAGTGGAGACACCCACCCAGTGAGTTTATCACCTCTCTGACAGGCCAAACAGATAGGACTCAATTATAGTGAATCCTAGAGTCACATTTCTGTCAGGGTTGGGCTTGAACATGATTTCCAGTCGGGAATAATGAGAATTCAGACGGAAGCTTCAGTTGGATTTTCCAGGATACATCACCAACCACCCACCAGAATGTGAACACATTACAAGAAATGGCTTTATTTACACCAATAAAACCTAACATACCAAAGGGCATCAATTATTACTGAAAGAGTTTGAAGGCCAACATCATAATATAATCAAGAAGTATCAGTGAATAGAGGCTATTCAGCCCATCTTATCCATACTGGCTCTGTAAGAATTGCATTGCTTTTCTCATTCCCATGCCTTTTCACCCTGGCCTTTCAATTTCTTTTTCCTTTAGCTATTTCACCAATTCCCCGATTAATGTCACAATCAAAGCTACCTCATTCTCTGGGACTGCCTTCCAGATCTGAGATATGATTAGGGTTAGTATTGTTCATATATAGTTTTGGAACATATGTAACATACTACTATTATGACAATTACAATACTGTAAATCGTCTGGTATTGTAGTTTTAGAGTTAATATCAATGCTATAATTGTAAGGTGTTGGCTGCAGCTTATTGGTTGTGCATGATTATTCCTGCTCCTATATTATCAGTACAGTGAGTTAGACAATAGGCTCACTTGTGGATTCCAGATACTGATCCCCGACCCCCAGTTGCTTCAATGATGCAAAATTCAGTCCTTTCAGACACAATTGTGTGAATCGCAATCAAGGGCAGCTATGCAATGATTACAGAACCAGCATCTATATTCTCTTCGGGACCCACGAGTCATACCAAACATCAGCCTGAGATGTTACATCAAACATAACTCAGTAACCACATACGCAGATAATTGGCACTTACACTACTAGGCTTGTTCCAGAGTTTTTCAAAGTGAGCGACAGCATAACCTCTGAATTGCAAATCAGCTATTAGTCTCGTAGGAACATCAGAATGGAAGTTTGCCATTTAGCTTTGAGCTTTTCCTGTTCAGTAAGATCATGTCCCTGATTCCACTTACCTGCCTTAGTTCCACAGCCCTTGGCAAGCAAAGCAACTAGCAATCACACGTTGAGATTTGAAATCAATCATTGATCTAGTGTCGATTGCCTTTTTGTGAGAGAAGATTCCACATTTCTATCACCTTTTGTTCAATATTTTCCTTGATCTGCTTTCTGAAGGGCCTACCCCAGTTTTGTGTGTTGTCTCCTTGCACTAGACCCAGTGGAAAAGTTGTTCTTATTTCCCCTCAAAATCTTAAAAAACATAAATCTCCTGAAGTTTCCTCATTACAGGCAACTTATTTGTTTTTCTCTTTGCGTGCTGGGTGTTCAGGAAAGATGAAAGCATCATTAGACTGTTAAAATATTTCTTTACAGTGGGCAAAAGTATTCATTTTCGATTGACTTATTCCTTCTCGAAATGTGACCAAATTTCAGGAGCGAGGGTCACTCTGCAGTTAATTTGGATTCCTGCTGCTAATTGCCAGATCTTCCACCTTGTTCCTTCCTGCTCACAGCCATTTCCTGTGCTCATTTTCTCCCATTGCCACTGCTTCCCAAGAAATTTGAGAATAAAATACACTGTTGTTTGACAGTACAGAATCTGAGTATCTCTGAAAAAGGCACATTTCATTTTCATTTTGTGCTCATCGGGACATTCACAAGAAATACTGCTGTAAAGGGCAACAACATGTTATACAAAGTGAGAAAAAGAGGGTTCATTGGTTGGGAAGTGGACTCTGATTGGTCGAGGCATTACCATGGAGATTGCACCAGTTGGTGATCACCGACAGTTACTGCAAAGCATTGTTTAAGATTAAACCAGGCAGTTTGATGCGGATTTGCCAAGGCATTGCCCCAAAGAATGAACTATCAACTGTCACTAATTTTGTTGAGTTGAAACAAGTGCAGTGCATGTACATGAAAGCAAAATACTGTGGATGCTGGAGATCTGAAACCAACACAGAGAATGCTGGAATAACTCAGCAAATCTGCGAAGACAGAAACAGAGTTAACGGTTTGAGTCTGGTATTCCTCATCTTCAGAACCAAGTTCTCAGTGTTTGCTGCGGTGCATGTACAAGTGCTTTCTGTCTGCAAAATACAGAACGCTGTACCTTACAGTACACGCAAGGACACCAACCTGTAATTGACTGACAATTCTAAGTTGATTCTACTGTGCACAGGAAGATGCATACATTAACAAGCTGACCCCAATTCTATGCATTCCCTAATGACATTGCCTACTTGCCAACCAATGAGCACTCTCCTCTCAAACATACAAAATATTATTTCCCTTTACACTAGTATTCTTGTGAATGTTCTGATGAGTGCAAGTCAAAAGGCTTTACAAAATGTACTTTGTTTTTCAAAACTAATGAAAATGAATTTAACATTTGTTTTCCAATGCTCTCTGATGGCTCAGTGCTTTCTGGCATAATGTGCTGAACACTGGGGATCGGGAATCCTGTGTCCAGTTATTGGTCTGTGTAGAAGGCAACTGATCTCAGTCTGGACAGTGCTACATTGAAGGTCAGTGGATCTTAGGTCATGCATCGGAAATCATCACTATCCAGTCACCCTTGTTGGGTGTTCTCATTCTCGTGTTCCATTCTCATGTTCTTCACTGATTTTAATGTGAACCAAACATACTCAACATTAACTTGTGACAATGCCACAAAGCAATGTCCATGATTGGTTCCAAATCTGTTGAAATGGTGACCAGAAAAGATTCAATTTGTTTTTATTTTGTTAATACAACAGTTGGACTTGAATAAAGACTTGTAGATGGACACAAAGTGTTAAAGCTGTTTACCTTGTTTGGCATTTGACAATTATTTTGAGCTGCAAGTCAAACCCAAAGCTTATTTAAAACTTAGGGCAAGGGTTGGAATTGTTTACTCTCCATCACCAAACAAAAACAGACTTGATCAATGGCTAGTGCAAGATCCCTTTCACCTCGCTACCTTAGTGTACAACTCAATAAACCAGATCCCCTTCTGTCTCACAGTGTCAGGATCTAGTCAACCGTAAAGGACTACAATACAAAACACTTGACACAAAATTGACCTGTTGTCCCCTGACCTGCAGCTTTGTGAATTCAGCCACAGATACAATGTAAAGTGCACAGAGATATTTTTGAAAGTATTAAAATTCTCAGTAAGAACTCAGACAAAGTAAGGAAACAGAATTACCTCAAGGGAACCAGGGGAAGCTCCATCTGGATCATCTGCCTTTGTATCATCACTGGCAGGTTTCTGATTGTTCTTAGCTTGATTTTGTTCCTCGTTAAGAGCCTGCTCAAGGGGGTGTTTATTTAAGATCCTGGCAGGGCTTTCAGCAAGTGTGTATCCTGGAGAAAGGGGAGCTCCCTGCTTAGCAACGAGATCCTCGCCATCTCCTTCCATCTCGGATTCTATGGTCACGTGGACAGGGCTTGGTGATCTGCCACGGACACTCTTCAAAAACTCCTGAACCAGCACATAATTTGACCTGGGCTCTGTGGCCTTAGGCCTACTCATCGACCTGGACAATCTCTGCGACGTATCACAAACTATAGGTGTGTGATCTATAATATTGAACAAACTTGAAAGGCCATCATTAATGGTCGTGTGGACTGGACTGTCTCGTGTGGTGGTCGACCTGGCCCAGGCTGACTCATTAAATCCCTTCTGTTGGTTATTGGGCAAAATCCGATCTTTTGGCTGATCGGATTTTGCTGAAATCTTTCTTTGCAGCTTGGGTGAGCCATATTTTGGGGAGCAGCATGTGCGTTCAAATTTTGCCTGCATTTTCTCAACTCCGGGAGCCACTTGTTTGCTTCGCAAACTCCGTGAGGGCGATGACACTGGAGTTGAGCCCCCCTTTGGGGTTAGACACTTGTGTGGACTGCTGCTGATGCCTCTAAGACAGTCTGTCTGTAGACCTACACTGATGGTGCGTGTGGTCTGTGTTCCCGTACTTGTGAAGCCATTAGTCTGACACGCAATGTCTTTGAACTGGGGTTCGATTGAGTTAGAACGTATTCGGCTCATGACTGAATGAGCAACTTCCTTCATGTCATCACTCATGTTGCCAGAAATTTTCAAGTCGTGCAGTGATGAAGCGAAGCCAACAGTGCTGCAGATTGGGTGCTCCATTGGATGGAGCCCACCCTCCAGCAGGTCTTTATGGTGCTTGCCAATGTCACACGGCCATCTTCCAAATACATCTGCTGGACCTGCCTTTGGCTCAACGACATTGCCATTCGCTTTGATCTTAGAAAATGCATAATCCGAATCAACTACTTTCGTTCCATCTTTTTTAGGATGTGCTGACCCATCAAACCTACAAATCAGAGGTGGGCTGTGATAAAGTCGCGTTCCCAATTTATCTGGGTTCATGCTACTCCACTGAAGCTGTTTTTGAGTGTAATCTTGGCTGCTTGTTGTGTTTGTTGTCATGGTGGCACTAGTTGTGAGGTACCACGAGGCAGACTGGAAGGGCTCTGAGGCTAAACTGCTAACTATTTTATCACTTTCAGTCTTTTCTATCCAGGCTTCTGTTGGATTATCCCTGTTAGTGTACTCCCAGTTTTTTCTGTTGAACTCTTCAATGTACTTCAGGTCATCTGGAGACAGCGGTGGGGTGGTCTCGTCCTTGGTGAGGCCTCCCTGTAGCTGAGGACCACCAGGGAGGAAAGGGGAACTGTCCATCAAACGTTGAAACTCTGACATGGAGGAAACCGACTTTGCCCTTTGAATAAAACAGGAAGATTTTTAGTGTAGCCTCAAGAATGAAGAAATAAAACTGTACCATCAAACAAAAACACAGCCAGTACTAGTGCCATTTCACACAACGTATTAGATGCATCTCTTGGACCCTTGTTACTGTTCCTATGTGTATATCATCAGCTATTCTGTATTAGCAGCAATTGTAAGCAACATTGAGGTGAAATAATTATTAATCTCTATTATTTTGCTGGCACTGGTTGGAATGGGAATATTGCAACATAGTCTGTATTGTCCACCTGAGACAATTAGTTAAGAGTCTCAACCAAAGGATGACACCTCTGGCAGTGCAGCATTACTGCACCAATGCATTAGACTGGACAATGTGCTCAAGGAGGAGGCCATAGCTTGGTGGTAATATCATTGGACTGGTAATTCAGAACCCCAGACTAATGTTCAAGGGCCAGAAGCTCAAATCCCACCATGGCAGATGGTGAAATGTTAATTCAATAAAAATCTTGAATTAGAATTCTGTAATGATTGCTATTAAAAACTAATCTGGTTCAGTAAGGTCCTTTAGGGGAGGAAATCTGCCATACTTACCTGGACTGGCCTCAACCTTAGACCCACAGCCATGGGCAATCTGGGATGCCCATTAAAGGCCAAAAAATAAATTGCTGGTTTGGGTCACCAATCCATAAAACACATCTAGGAGAAGGATTCCAACTGACCTGATGTGGTTTGAGAATTTGTACTCCAATTGTGTACTGATTCAGGCTGGGTCACCAGTCTGTGGCTGCTGCTCCCTCTTCAGAACGACACCATCCTTAACCTTTACGCATGAGCATTTTACCATGACTGATACACAAGGGTATGTAGAATGGTGGTACAGAAACAGGCCATTTGACTCCAATGTTCATGTTCCAAACGAGCCTCTCATCACCTTCCTTCTTCAAATCCTAGCAGCATGTCCTTGTTTTCCTTTCTCCCTCCTGCACTTAGCTAGCTTCTCAGAAATGGATCCACAGTCTTTGCCTCAACTTACCCACGTGGTAACAAGCTGTATATTTTTACCACTAGATTAGATTAGATTAGATTCCCTACAGTGTGTGGAAACAGGCCCTTTGGCCCAAGGAGTCCACACCGACCCATTTCCCTCTAACTAATGCACCTAACACTATGGGCAATTTAGAATGGTCAATTCACCTGACCGGCACATCTTTGGACTGTGGGAGGAAACTGTTATGCCTGGAGGAAACCCATGCAGACACGGGGAGAATATGCAAACTCCACACAGACAGTCGTCCAAGGCTGGAATTGTACCTGGGTCCTTTGGTGCTGTGAGGCAGCAGTGCTAACCACTGAGCCACCTTGCCACCCTAAACTTGGGTCCTGAATTCCCATTTTGATTTACCAATAACTAAGGGTCTTAGCTTTAGTCTCCTCTACAAGTGGAAATATCTTCTCACCATCTAGCCCTTGTGAGCCATGTCATAACCTTAATGTCTCCATCACATTGTCCTTAACCCTTCTCTTCTCCAGAGAAGAGTGCTGTCAGTCATATCCTCATCCAACATCCTCCTGTATTTTTATTGGGATCAGTGCATGCAGAGGGACAACTGATGTTTTGTACTTATTTTAATCAAAACTCAGATCCAGCATCTCTGCAGCTATGCCACTGACCAAGTCACCGTGTTTTATAATCAACCCTGGGTCTACATTAGGCTGAACATTTACCCAGTAAAAACTGAGAGTCAGGAGGGCAAGTTAGGGAATGTGGTTGTCATTGAAGACTATTTTTAAACAGATTTGAATCACCCTGAAAAAGCAACATTTTGTTTTCTGATTTGCCCTAAAATTAACGCACTTAATGTAACACTAGATGCGGTGATTTGGGAGATGCATTTTTGCTTCTAATTCATCTTTTGAGATTCAAATCTGCAACACAATCGGCATCTAAATCTATTTTCAATTTTAAATGTCATCTGACCAATAAAATCACAATGATGGCTAACAGGAACGCTTCAGATGAAACAGTCGTCTTTTATCCTAGCTGCTGTCAAAACAATGAGATAACACCAAAAATACATTCAGCACATGAAATTTATTTTCTCTTACAAACATTCAATATTGGTGGGCAGGAAAATACCAATAAGTCTGTCAAGCTTTTTCCTTTTACTCGAAACACTTCCCCTCTCTTCAGGAAGGAACTGATTCATGACAACCTCTGAAAGTGTCTCCATGTGACCAATACTCAAACTGAGTCGAGAAACTGTGCTGCCTTTCGGGAAGACGATAGCCATCCTCTTCCAGGTTTGATATGAACAGAATTTCCAGTGCTACTGCCCCAGCTTGTCGGTGGGGATCAGAGAATCATAAAATCCCTAGAATGTGGAAGGAGGCCATTTGGCCCATCATGTGTACACCAACCCTCCAAAGAGTATCTCACCCAGACCCACTCTCCCAGTAACCACGCATTTCTCATGGCTAATCAAGCTGCACATTCCTGGACACTATGGGCAATTTAGCATGGCCTGCACACTTTTGGACTGTGGGAGGAAACCAGAGCAACCGGAGGAAACCCACACAGATACATGAAGAATGTGCAAACTTCACACATTCTGTCACCCGAGGATGGAATCGAACCCAGGTCCCCGTGAGGCAGCAGTGCTAGCCACTGAGCCACTGTGCTGTCCAATGGGATGGGAGGGGACTGTAAATTGAAAAGAAGATTGCACAGAGTGGGAAATGTGTTTCTTTGGGGGTCTCAAGCAACAAGGGGAAGATTTTTGAGGAGACAGGATGTGCATTTGTGCTCCTCGCAAGTTTCACAATCCATAGAACAGTTTGGGAACAGTCTGCAGTGATCCCCTTAAGTTCTATTGATTCAACTGTTATGTATCAAGTTCTACTGGGCAGAGATTGTTCAGTCACTGACTGGAGTCTCCAGATCTGGCTGGGTGGGCTCCTGCATCATGTCCTACACTGCGACAGTGGCTACTCTTCAACGAACAGACTTTATTGCCTGTAAAACACTTTGGGACATCCTGTGTCAGGAAAGGTACTACCTAAAGGTTTTTTTTTGTCTTACTATTCACAGTTGCTGAATATCAAAATAGAAATGGGACAGATGTGAATGGCATGTGCCATTATTATTATCACTCATTGTGTTACTGTTTTACCATGGTACTGCCCGATTTGGCAGAACGATAAACAAATCAATACTGGTCCTAGTAAGTGCTGTTATTTTGTTAAACAAATAGAGTATGACATCCATTTTCACCTGATGCCCAAGAATATATACTTTCCTGTGGGTCTCACAGCCATAGTCCACAGTGAGTGTATTTTCTAGCTATAGCCCAGAGGCACGGACACGAACTGTGCATTCAGTAAGAGTTAAACATTGCTCAGACAGCCTGCAAGCTCTAATTGATCAGAACCCAGTCTCGTACCTCTGAAGATTCACTTTCCGCGTTTCTTTCTCTTGGAATTCTGCCGTCTCCTTGGTCTCACAAATTTCACTCAGAGCCTGCGAAGGAAGAACGCTGCATGTTACTGAGTGACACAGTGTTGACATTTGTACTGCTACACCCTATTGTTACACTCTTTCAAACAGAACAAGTTACTATCTGCATTCCAGAGAGGTTGCAGCCCTCCACAATAGCAATGTGTCAAAGGGTATGTATTAGCAAGTGGTGGCGACTTCTAAATCTTCTTCTGCTTATGAAACAACTCAGCGGGTTCCTTTGTACATCTGATATTCATGTTCATTGAACAACAAAGGAACACAGCATCATCACGCAAGACACTGCATGTCTTTAAATACAATATTACCAACTGCTCAATCACACATTATTAAACACTATAATCAGATCAGCTGAAAAGTATCTTTAATTTATTATTGGAAACAGTTCAACGTAACGTTGATTACTTTGACGTTATATTTAGTGCTAAAGAGAACAATTTGAAAACTGTATTGCTTGCTTCACAAGTGGTACTATAAACAAATGTCATGAAATAACTTGAATGGTCTAAATTAGTCAAGTTGGAGGTCAGGTCTACAGAGGATAATGTGGGTGAAAGGCATGTGACCTAATTCTCAGTTAAGGAGATAGCTTTGAAGGGACCATTTGAGTTTTTTTTTAACATTAAAACACAGTCAAGGAGATAGGAAATGAAGGGAACATTTGACTTTTTTTTAAACTTGTTTATGGGATGTGGGTTTTGCTGGTTGGATCATCACTAATTAACCAGGAGAAAGTGGTAATGAACTGCCTTCTTGAGCTGCTGCTGTCCTCGGACATCCACACAGTACTTTTAGGAACAAATCCACAGGTCTCTGACCAAGAATTACTGAAGGAACCGTGACATATTACAAAGTCAGTTAATGGTAAGGTCCTAGAGAGTGTTGCTGAACAAAGAGAACTTGGAGTGCAGGTTCATAGCTCCTTGAAAGTAGAGTCACATGCAGGTAGGATAGTGAAGAAGACATTTGGTATGCTTTCCTTTATTGGTCAGAGTTGGGGAGTCACATTGTGGCTGTACAGGACATTGGTTAGGCCACTGTTGGAATATCGTGTGCAATTCTGATCTCCTTCCTATCGGAAAGATATTATCAAACTTGAAAGGGTTCAGAAAAGATTTACAAGGATGTTGCCAGGGTTGGAGGATTTGAACTATAGGGAGAGGTTGAATAGGGTAGGGCTGTTTTCCCTATAGTGTTGGAGGCTGAGGGATGACCTTATAGAGGTTTATAAAATCATGAGGGGCATGGAGAGGATAAATAGACAAAGTCTTTTCCATGGGGTGGGGGAGTCCAGAACTAGAGGGCATAGGTTTAGGATGACAGGGGAGAGATATAAAAGAGACCTAAGGGGCAACTTTTTCACACAGAGGATGATATGTGTACAGAATGAGCTGCCAGAGGAAGTGGGGGTTGCTGGTACACTTTCAACATTTAAAAGGCATCTGGATGGGTATATGAATAGGAAGGGTTTGGAGGGATATGGGCCGGATGCTGGCAGGTGGGACTAGATTGGGTTGGGATATCTGGTCGGCATGGATGAGCTGGACCAAAGGGTTTATTTCCATGTTGTACATCTCTATGACTCTATGTCAGGATGGTGTAGCTTGGAGAGGAACCATCAGTATTGTTGGTGCTCCCATGTAGATGGGCAGGAGGTTGGAAAAACACAGCAAGCCAGCTAGCACCAAGAGGTGGAGATGTCAACGTTTTGGGTGTAACCCTTCTTCTGGTCTCCCATGTTTGTGCTGCCCTTGTCCTTCTAGATACATCTCTCCGCTTTGAATGGTGCTGTCAAAGAAGCCTTGGTGAGTGTATCTTGTAGTTGGTACACACTGCTGTCTCTCTCTGTCAGGACTGAAGGTTGTGCATGTTAAAAGCTGGTGGATGAAGTACCAGTCAAGTTTGTTCTGGATCATGTTAAGTTTCTTGAATGTTGTTGGAGCTACACTCATCCAGGCAGAGAAATCTATCGTTCCCCTGATTTGAATCTTGGAGATGGTGGAAAGGCTTTGGGGAGTCCAGAGGTCAGCTATTTGCCACAGAATTTCTATCTGCTCTTGAAGGCACAGTATTTATATGGCTAGACTAGTTCAGCTTCTAGTCAATGGTAATTCCCAGGAGGTTGATAGTGGACGATTCAGCCAAATGACAGTAGTTATATTCTCTCTTGTTGGAGATGATTATTGCCTGACAATTGTGTGGCATCAATGTTCCTTACTACATACCAGCTCAAACTGCCTACAGTGTCATCCTTAAAGTGACAGATTTGCTGAAAATCTGGTTTCTAATTTTGGCGTTAACAAAGTCGAAAGATTTGGGCTTTAAAAAAAACTACATTCTTGCTATTCTGCAGGGGTATATTGGTCAAACAAGACAAACTGCACATGAAATGAAGGCACAAGAACATGTGTGAAATAGAAATAAATCTTGCCTTTGCGAGCTAAAATGGAAGCAAAGTGTTGGAAGTTGAGCTAAGTAACAAAAAAAACTTGCATTCACTCTTCCCCAGGAAGGAGAATCCCTTTATCTCTTCCATGAATGGTCGAGCAGCTGAAACATTGAGGTGCAGTAAACACTTGCAGACTGTACCATGACAGATTCTAGTCGACACTCTGATTAAAATGCAGCTCCGCGTTCCAGTCATTGCTACTTCAGCTCAAGGAAAACTCAGTTCCTTTTGTCTGAAAGCTACACACATTTATAAAGGGCTTGACCATTCTATGCCAAGACTACACCAACAACAGCAGCAGCAAAGTACTCCATCTTAGCGTTTCCCCTCTGTTGTTTGTTAATGCAACAATAGCCAATTGCGTGAAGTTACAAAGTAGCCTAGTTTTTTTTGTAGGTTTTGCAGTAAGCATTCTTGGGAAAATAACAGTTAAAATGGCAAAACGTATCAGGAATACAATGACCACTGACTACAGAAAACAGATAAATTGTTTCTGAACAGACCTACAAGAATCTCTGGGAAATCAGTGCTTGATAATGAGATTAGGAGGCTCATCCCAGTGAAATTATGCCTCATAATTGCTCACCATCTTTGCAGAATGACTTGCTCAGAGACTGGGATGGCCTGCAGGGCCAATCTGTTGAGGAGAGATCAGAGGCAAATGGAAGTGTGTGAATGCCTGGAGGAAGCCTCATCCACCGCCTCGGGACCCTCCAACCCTATGGAGTCAATGTAGACTTCACCAGTTTCCTCATTTCCCCTCCCCCCAACTTTACTCCAGTTCCAACCTTCTAGCTCAGCACTGTCCCCATGACCTGTCCCACCAGTCCATCTTCCTTCCCACCTATCCACTCCACCCTCCTCTCTAACCTATCACCTTCACCCCCACCACCTCCATCCACCTATTGCACTCAGGCCTGAAACGTCGATTTTCCTGCTCCTCGGATGCTGCCTGACCTGTTGTGCTTTTCCAGCACCACTCTAATCTTGACCCTGTGTGTGAATGCCACCCACCGTTGGCCTGCAGTACTGCTGTAAAGCTAGGAGGGGCTGGAGTGGACCAGACTGAATTCATCAAGAAGAGGAGAAACTTAGACTTCACTAATTGCCTCCAGTGTCTACTTGAGGACACTTGGCCACTGAGGTAAACTTAGGGAGGTATACGGAGTTTTCTTTGTCAAATTGAAGACTGAGATGTGGAAGGAGCCGCGAGGCCCCTGATGATTACACTCAAGGGGCTGAATGCTCGAAGGCACCTTGAGCACTCAGGCTATCATGTTGTGGTATGAGGCAGCTTGAGGCGATGAGTAGGACTGGCTGATCATGCCCAGAGGTTGTGTCACCATTTAGTACCCTGTACACCTTCCTGATGTAGAGAAATTTTCCTTCAAACGTTTTGTGGAGATGAGGTGGCATTTTATCCTCCTTATAGTGAGGCACCATTTTTCTGATTAGTTTTTCTCCTCAGCAGAACCCAAAGTTCAAATTACAAAAAAAAAATTGTGGTTTACTTCAGCGCATGAGAATTGAGGAG
This sequence comes from Chiloscyllium punctatum, assembly GCF_047496795.1. Taxonomy (NCBI): domain Eukaryota; kingdom Metazoa; phylum Chordata; class Chondrichthyes; order Orectolobiformes; family Hemiscylliidae; genus Chiloscyllium; species Chiloscyllium punctatum. Next base: position 19,075,333 of record NC_092743.1, read on the forward strand.
TGAATGTTGCAAGAAAGATGGCCTTGTGTGGCCCAATGTATATAAAACTTTACCTCCTTTGGGTAAAAAATAAATCAAATTCTTTTGAAGTAAATAATTGCAACTTTTTCCTCAAAACAAAAACAAGGTGTCAGATAAGAAGGCTCAGTGTTCCAGGTAGGTGTCTCGGCTGACAGCAGTCTTATCACTTAGCACTGTGCTCAGGCATTGGAGATCTCTCTGTCTCTCTCCCTCTTTGAACACTTAAAAGACACAAACAAAGCTTTGTTCATTGCTGGTGACTCTTCACATTAAAGCAGAACACATTGTTCTGATGATTCACTATTAACACAAAAATGTCAGTGTTTTTAAATTACTAAAAAGTCAGTTTTGCACTTGGTGTGTTGGCCATTTTGAATTCACACAACAAAATGGTTGGACTGTTATTTATAAAATGAATTGACCACTTTGATATACCTAGTGCACATTGTGAAACTTCGGTGAAATTGTAAGGAATACAATTTGAAGGCATGGTCAAACTTTTCCAGGACTTGTGGGAGGCTCAGTTCATGTTGTCAGGAAGGCATGCGTACTTACAGAACTCAGATGCAACTAATGACTCAACATATTACCAATATGTCACTGCACAGTCCAGTTACAAATCTGATAAAATGGTCTTGAATGAATTTTACCTGAAGGTGCCTGTGAATGATATAAAATCACTGTGATAGAAATGATGCCTCAATTAGTATAGTCACAAGCAGTCATAATTCTGTGTTGACAGCAGATTCTTACTGGTTGATGTTGTAGTTCAGGCTAAGGCAGATGGCAAATGTTTTCCAAACTGCAAGTCTGAGGGTCCTCGGCATCACTTAATGAATTGAATGACAAGGCATCAAGGAACAAACTTGGGGGAGTGTGCAAACTGTTACCTTCCTTCAGAGCAAAGGATGCAGTATATTCCCTACTTGGCTGTTTCTCTGATTCCAAGAAAGGCCTGTGGCCTTGTGAGCGATGACTCTGAATGCTCCCTTGTGCTGGACATAGTCCGAAGGACTCCAGCACTGGCTCGTGTTGGTCAGTACAGAGACCAAATCCTCCTTTCCAGGATTTGGACTGAAGCTGCATTAGGAACACAAGAAAGCTAGTTTCTAACAGGCTACTGCTTTAAGAGCTGAAAATGAAAGGGAAGTAGCTGATGAGAATGTTGCAATTATGTTGTAATGGTCCACATATGAATCACGGCAACGCCTTTGCCCCAGGAGCACAGTGGTTAGGATGATCACAAGATTGGTATCCATGCACTGACCTCTGGTGTTTGGTTCCTCTGTTCCAGAGCAGGCACATTGCAGCAGATGCACAAACTAACTTCAGCGAAGCCCTGCGCACAGAGGCTGGAAAAGAGTTACAGGGCGATCAATGCAGCACTTGCTCCCTCACTGTGTGGTGAACACTGTTTGCAGAAGAACCTCAATGTAGGATTGCTAAGCTCGGCCAAAACCAGAGAAGGGCCAGAGGAGGCTGTACGATCATGGGGCAGGGTCTGATGTTTGTTTTATTTATGAAAAATAGAAGCCTTTTGAACAGCAGGAAATTAAAAGAGAACCCTCCATATTACAAGCTACAGACTAAATTGAAACACTGGACCTTATTATAACATCATTCTTTTATCATTAGAAATCTCCATCAGCCACAATGATTGTTAATCATTTAATAATCCCTTAAAACTGTCAAACTTCCACACAATCCCCTGCTGAGATAGGGGTTCTGGAACTCCTAAAACACAGCCAAGCATTCATAATGGCCTTACATTTGCAAATAATGACTCCTGTTAAAATTGTAAAAGTAGATTGCCTTTTATTCTAAGCTATACCAGGTGACCTGTCTATCAAAGCAGCCTCAGGGTGACTGGCTGTTTTATTCTAAGTGAAAGCTGCAGGCCAGTTGTGTTTTTGATCCTCGTAATTAGAAACTTGATAGTGACCATCCACCAATTTTGTTCTTCTGTTGATGTTCATGATGAACATTAAAGCTGTGCATATATCTTGAAAGAAACATTCTACAAAACAGATACAAAATTAAAAGTGAGGAAAAGGCTAACTGGCCCATCAAGCTTGTCTCATAGGATGCTGGCCTGACTTTATACTGCAAATTTATAGCTTGGAAGATAAGATTGTGAAAACTTTGCTAGCTGCTTCGATGCAGCACTTAGGAGGTACTGCACGGTTTATTGGAGGCGCTATCTTTTGGAACAGGCACTAGACCAAGACCCCATCTGCTTGCTTGGTTAGTTGGTTGGTGGGGCACCATTTCACAGAAAAGATTGGGCATTGGCAGGAGTTTGGCTGTGTGCAAATTGGCCGTTGCTTTTCCTACATTTCAACAGTGCCTATACTTCAAACAAGACTTCAACGGCTGTAAAGCAAATGACACATCTGGCACTCACAAATGGTGCTACATAAATGCAAACATTTATTTTTGAAACCAAGGAACCTTTAGCTTCTCCTTGTCACACTTTTCGCTCGGGCACAGTTGTGACAAGTAAAAGCTCCTGCCAATTTTGCATCCAGTGTTGGAAATGTGGTTTAAATTCTGGAAACGATGACAGAGTTCTTTATATATTTAGGATGCATTTTTGCTGGAATGTGCATTCATTCTTTATGCTTTAGACTGGCAAAAGGAAGGAACCAAATGAGATGTGCAAAAAGTAAAGGTTGAAATCAATCTGCTTTTATTAAATCCATATTTTCTTCCTCAAACAACAACTTCACACCATCATTACTACCGTTTCTTTTATCTTGAAACTCTTACTCAGGCAGCACATGACTCAGTCACTGCGAGTCTATGAAAGAGACAGGACTGTGCAGAGAATTCTTGTGAATTGTCAAAGCAACTTCTTGCTCAGAGGAAAACACATGCTTCTTTGTGTTTCTGAAGCAATGTGTCTTCCCTGACCGATCAAAAAATAGGAGCGGACAGTCGTGAAAAATGACAATTCAATCCCTTTTGTGGGACTGCTATTGAAAGTGCTGCACTGCCATGATAGACAAAACACAATGCGATGGCAATACTGTGCAAAACGCAGAGATCACGAGCACCAATGTGCCAACGATATAATCAGTTACAATAGCATTTGCTCCATATGTAGCAATGGGTTGGTGGGAAAATTTTAAGCAGCTTTATTAAAGTATGAGAGTGCCTAGCTCCTGTTGAAGTTTTGAGACACTGACTAAAGCAAGCTGCCTTCAGAGAAAACCGACAGCCTTTAAGATCTCCAAAGACTTGAATACCTCAGACAGTGGCACCATTATATTGCTCTGAACAGCTCCCAGCTGCTTAGAACATGCTTCATGACACAGGATTCACAGTTAAACATAGCAGGCCCTATTCAGTGGCCAACCCTGTTCACTTCCGGAGAGGTTATGCACTGTGCCAAACAGCTAAGATATGACACGGTCGCTGACTGAGGTTTTCAGAGTTTTAGGAGCCTCATAAATTGTCAGTTTTTCCATGGAGGAAGTTCCCCTTAATCTTTATCCTACAATCACAGTTCTGTTATTCTCAAAACAATCCCTTGTCTCCCCCATTGTTAAAGTATAATCCCTGCAATTAAAAATAACTGGCTTGCACCAAATACAAACCTCCCAGCTCTCAGTGGTTCTGTACAGTAATTAAGGAGGACGTGGTCAAAAATATATTTTTAAAATTTCATTATCAAACAGGGAGGGGCAGGCACTGTACTGATCCCCCTCAAGCATTCTTTAAGCCATAAAGTTAATTGTCCAATAAGCTGCCTGTACATGATTACACCATGGATCTCTTTCTCTATATTACAAGCTCAGATGCTAGAAAGCAGAATATTGACTATTGTATTACTTACGCACCAGAGTGTTTCATTTAAATTTGATTTTGTGCTGTCAGACATTTCTATCTAATACTTTGTTAAATGGGGAAACAACCTTGGACAGGTAGTTCCAACCTGATTTGAGTGCAAGGCGGCAAAATGCTATTTCTCACCCTCCTGACTGGATGGTAAGCTGAAGCTGCCCCTTACCAGTACTAGAATAGAATCCCTACAGTGTGAAAACAGGCCCTTTGGCCCAACAAGTCCACACCGACCCCTCTGAAGAGCAACCACCCAGACCCATTTCCCTACTATTCTAGATTTACCCCAGAATAACGCACCCACGTGCCCGTGAACACTATGGGCAATTTAGTATGGCTAATCCACCTAACCTGCACATCTTTGGATTGTGGGAGGAAACTGGAGCACCCGGAGGAAACGCATGCAGACACAGGGAGAAATGTGCAAACTCCACACAGACAGTTGCTCGAGGCTGGAGTCAAACCCGGGTCCCTGGTGCTGTGAGGCAGTAGTGCTAACCGTTGAGCCACCATGCCACCCGTGCACTCTCGGCCTGTGAGCTGCTAGCTACCAGTCACTCAGGTGAGAGCTGAATCAAATGTCAACGCCAAAGTAAAAATGTGGATGTGGGAAATCTGTAAAAGTCTAACAAGTTAGTAGTCAGCATCCAAAAGAGAAAATAAAGCAGAATGCTGGAATCCGAAGCACACAGAAACACAAGTTACCAGAGAAACTCAGCAAGTCTGGCAGCATCTATGGAAAGACAGACAGCAAAAACATTTCAAGTCCAGTGACCCTTCTTCAGAACTGAAGAACCTGCTGAGTTTCTCCAGTAACTTATGCATTTCTGAAGGACAGAAGCAGCTGGGTTAAAATTTCAGTGGGTGGCACGGTGGCTCAGTGGTTAGCACTGCTGCCTAACCGCACCAGGGACCTGGGTTTGATTCCACCCTCGGGCAACTGTCTGTGTGGAATTTGCATGTTCTCCCTGTGTCTGTGTGGGTTTCCTCCCACAGCCCAGAGAAGTGTAGGCTAGGTGGATTGGCCATGGGGAATTTCAGGGTTCCAGGGAAAGGGTAGGGGGGTGACTCTGGGTGGGGTGCTTTTTGGATGGTTGATGTGGACTCAATGGGCTGAATGTCCTGCTTCCACACTATAGAGATTCTGTGATTCAGCTGTGCAGTTTGAGCATTCTCTGTTTTGGAGATGAATCAACCATTTCACCTTCTACATTTTGCAAATTGAGCCAACGTGTTCATCACTGATCAAAGGCACGAGATCTTAGGTTAGTTTAAAGCTATGTCATTCTGTGTGTTTTATCGTTCCGCTTTTGTTTAAATCTTGATGAAGATGTTCATGTTTTTAAAAGTTTAAATTGATGAGGCCTGCATCTCCAAGGTGCCTGAACATTGATATTTTAGAAAATGGTTGCTCTGAATATCCTGTAAGCCATGTGTGATGAATCTGCATTTCCAAGTGGAAGCAGGTGTGACAGCACTGTCAGACTGTCTGTACTCCATCAGCAAATGGCTCAGAAAACCATCTGGTTCCCTGGTAGCTTTTATCTCAAGCTTGGCTCTGCCGTCATCTTCCATCTGTTGTTCCTCTGTGTCTGTCTCTAGGCCACTCCCAACTCTGCTCCCTTGAGAGTTCTGTCAGTTACAGTTCCTGACTGCGTGAAGAATGGTTGGGTCCTAGTTCCTGGCTCTCTCTTCGGTCCAGGACTAAACCAAGCCGGCGAGGAACTGAGCACATGATATTGGAAGGGTTTTGACTGTTTTGCAAACAGGGCAGGTATTCAAATAATTAGATTAGATTCTCTACAGTGTGGAAACAGGCCCTTCGGCCCAACAAGTCCACACCGACCCTCCGAAGAATAACCCACCCAGACCCATTTCCCTCTGACTAATGCAACTAGCACTATGGGCAACTTAGCATGGCCAATTCACCTGATCTGCATATCTTTGGACTGTGGGTGGAAACCGGAGCACCCGAAGGAAACCCACACAGACACAGGGAGAATGTGCTGGAATCGAACCTGGGACCCTGGTGCTGTGAGGCAACAGTGCTAACCACTGAGCCTCTGTGCTGCCCACAACAGAGTTGCTGATCCTCTGCCTCCTATTGTTTTTAGTTTTAACCAAGTCCTCCTGATCAGACAGCAAAAGGCCACTACCAACGTTTTCTTAAATAGTTAGACGATCTGACTATGCCATTGGTTCCCAATTTATTGGTTATTTAAAATCAATTTGCTGCTCATTTCAAGCTGCCCTTGAGAAGCTGGTGATAAGATCTGTTCATCACTGTTCCAAAGTGGGGGTCATATCAGAGTTGAAACACTAGCTTGGTTTCTCTTTTCACAGATACTATTTACAGGACCTATTTTGTTTCTCCAGCACTCTCTGTTTATGTTCCAGATTTTCAGCATCCACAGGATTTTGTTTTTATTTAATCTGTCTATCACTTGCTGCTCATGCTGTTTGGAGTCCAGTTTGGGGGCTTCACCAGGTTGACACCTCATTTTTTAGTTGTGCCTGGGGCGGCTCCTGTCATGTCCTCCTGCACTCTCCATTGAACGAGGGTTGACCCATCTTGATGGTAACGGTTGAGTGGGGGATATGCCGGGCCATGAGGCTGCAGAATGTGCTGGAGTACAGTTCCGCTGTTGATGGTCAACAGCACCTCATAGATGTCACTTTTGAGTTGATAGATCTGTTCAAAATCTGTCCCATTTAGCATGGTGACAATGCCACAAAAGACGATTGAAAGTACCCTCAACGTGATGGTGGGACATGATCTTCGTAAGGACTATGCAGTAGTCACTTCTACCGATGCTGTCAAAAAGCAATTTTGGTGGGCAGATTTGTGAGGGTGTGCTCAAGTATCATTTTCCCATACCACCTGCCGCAGACCCAGTCTAACAGCTATGTCCTTCAGGATCTGAACAGCTCAATCAGTAATACTGCTGCTGAGCCACTCTTGGTGGTGGACACTGAAATCCCCCACCCAGAGGACATCTTGTGCCCTTGCCACACTCAGTGCTTCCTCAAGTTTTGTTCAACATGGAGGAACACTGATCCATCAGCTGAGGGAAGATGGTTCGTGGTAATCAGCAGGAGGTTTCCTTGTCCAAGTTTAACCTGAAGCCACAAGACTTCATGGGATCTGGAGTCAATGTTGAGTACTCCCAGGGCAACTCCCTCCCAACTACATACCACTGTGCCACCAGCTCTGCTGGGTCTGTTTTGCTGGTGGGACAGGACATGTAATGATGACAGTGTCTGAGACATTGTTTGCCAGGTATGATTTCATGAGTATGACTATGTCAGGTTGTTTGACTAGTCTATGAGACAGCTCTCCCAATTTTGGTACTAGCCTCTAGATGTTAATAAAGAGAACTTTGCAGGATCAACAGGGCTATTTCTGTGATTCTTCGTTCCACTCCCCAGTTCAATGCCAGGTGATCTATCCAGTTTCATTCCTTTGAGACCTTTTTTTAAGAGGTCTTATCCAGTTGAGTGGCTTGCTGGTCCATTACAGAGTGCATGAAGTGTTAACCACATTGCTGAGTGGCTGGAGTCACATGTAGGCCAGACCTGGTGACATTAGACATCTCTCTGGATTGTTAATCCACTGAAAGTCGCACAATGCTGTCACATCATGGTGTCGGGTGCCTGGATGGGAAGTTGGGCTACCAGGCGGGAGGGAAGGGAGTAGTGCTTGTGTTTGTTTGAGATAGGGATGTAGCAAGCGGCTTTTTGGGAGACTTAGCTCAATGTTTATGGTGGGGAGGGGAGGGGGGGGGGGGGATGAGGGGAGGTGTCAGTGTTAGTAGTTGTGGAGTGGTGTGAATGAAAAAGATAGACCAGATCTAAAGGTTGAAGTTCTAAACTGTAGGAAGGCTAATTTTGATGGTATTAGTCAAGAACTCTCAAAAGCTAATTGGGAGCAGATGTTCACAGGTAAAGGGATGGCTGGAAAATGTGAAGCCTTCAGAAATGAGATAATGAGAGTCCAGAGACAGTGTATTCCTGTTAGGATGAATAGAAAGGCTGGTAGGTATAGGGAATAATGGATGACTAAATGAATTGTGGGTTTGGTTAAGAAAAAGAAGGAAGCAGATGTCAGGTATAGACAAGATAGATCGAATGAATCCTTAGAAGAGTATAAAGGCAGTAGGAATATACTTAGGAGGGAAATCAGGAGGGCAAAAAGGGGACATGACATAGCTTTGGCAAATAGAGTTAAGGAGAATCCAAAAGGGTTTTTACAAATACATTAAGGACAAAAGGATAGCTAGGGAGAGAATAGAGCCCCTCAAAGATCAGCAAGGCAGCCTTTGTGTGGAGCTGCATGAGATGGGGAAGATACTAAACGAGTATTTTGCAACAGTGTTTACTGTGGAAATGGACATGGAAGATATAGAGTGTGGGGAAATAAATGGTGACATCTTGAAAAATGTCCATATTACAGAGGAGGAAGTGCTGAATGTCTTGAAACACATAAAAGTGGATAAATCCCAAGGACCTGATCGTGTGCACTGTAGAACTCTGAGAAGTTAGGGAAGTGATTGCTGGGCCCCTTGCTGAGATATTTGTTTCATCGATAGTCACAGGTGAGGTGCTGGAAGACTGGAGGTTGGCTAACGTGGTGCCACTGTTTAAGAAGGGTGGTAAGGACAAGCCAGGGAACTATAGACCAGTGAGCCTGATGTTGGTGGGGGGCAAGTTGCTTGGAGAGAATCCTGAGGGACAGATTGTACATGGATTTGAAAGGCAAGGACTGATTAGGGATAGCCAACATGGCTTTATGCGTGGGAAATCACGTCTCACAAGCTTGATTGAGTTTTTTGAGGAAGTAACAAAGAGGATTGATGAGGGCAGAGCGGTGGACGTGATCTATAAGGTCTTTAGTAAGGCATTCAACAAGGTTCCCCATGGGAGACTGGTTAGCAAGGTTAGATCTCGTGGAATACATGGAGAACTAGCCATTTGGATACAGAACTGGCTCAAAGGTAGAAGACAGAGGGTGGTGGTTGAGGGTTTTCTTCAAACTAGAGGCCTGTGACCAGTGGGGTGTCACAAGGATGAGAGCATAAAGGATATAGTTAGTAAGTTTGCAGATGACACCAAAATTGGAAATGTAGTGGACAGCAAAGAGGGTTACCTTAGATTATAATGGGATCTTGATCAGATGGGTCAATGGGCTGAGAAGTGGCAGATGGAGTTTAATTTAGATAAATGTGAGGCGCTGCATTTTGGGAAAGCAAATCTTAGCAGGACTTATACACTTAATGGTAAGGTCCTAGGGAGTGTTGCTGGACAAAGAGATCTTGGAGTGCAGGTTCATAGTTCCTTGAAAATGGAGTTGGAGATAGATAGGATAGTGAAGAAGGTGTTTGGTATGCTTTCCTTTATTGGTCAGCGTATTGGGTACAGGAGTTGGGAGGTCATGTTGCAGCTGTACAGGACATTGGTTCTGCCACTTTTAGAATATTGTGTGCAATTCTGGTCTCCTTCCTGTTGAAAGGATGTTGTGAAACTTGAAAGGGTTCAGAAAAGATTTACAAGGATGTAGCCAGAGTAGGAAGATTCGACCTAAAGGGAGATGTTGAATAGGCTAGGGCTATTTTCCTGGAGTGTTGAAGGCTGAGGGGTGACCTTATCGAGGTTTATAAAATCATGGAAGGCATGGATAGGATAAATAGACAAAGTTAAAAATCACACAACACCAAGTTATAGTCCAACAAGTTTAATTGGAAGCACTTGTTTTTGGAGCGCCGGTCCTTCATCAGGTGGTTTTGGTGAAGGAGCATCAGGTGAAGGAGTGACTCTATGAAAGCTAGTGCTTCCAATTAAACCTGTTGGACTATAACCTGGTGTTGTGTGATTTTTAACTTTGCACACCCCAGTCCAACACCGGCATCTCCAAATCATAAATAGACAAAGTTTCTTCCCTGGGGTGGGGGAGTCCAGAACGAGAGGGCATAGATTTAGGTTAAGGGACCTAAGGGACAATGTTTTCATGCAGAGGGTGGTGTGTGTATGGAATGAGCTGCCAGAGGAAGTGGTGGAGGCTGGTACAATTGCAACATTTAAGAGGCATTTGGATGGGCATATGAATAGGAAGGGTTTGGAGGGATATGGGCCGGGTGCTGGCAGGTAGGACTAGATTGAGTTGGGATATCTGGTCGGCATGGACAAGTTAGACCGAAGGGTCTGTTTCCGTGCTGTACACCTCTATGATTATCACAGGGTTTGGGGGCACATTGATGGTTTCATTGTTCACCTGGAGTTAGAGCAGGTTATACACCTCTAAATAATTACTACCTAACTTAGCTTTTATGGAAAGTGAGTCTGGACCTGCAAAGTCTCTGACTAACTCAGTGTTCGGAGGGTTTGGATGGTTCTAAGTGCAAGTTGATTGTCCATTGGAAGTTTAAACGTCATGGACAATGACTGTATAGTCAGTACGTTGGGAGTTCCTAGAGGTACCTTTGCATTCATTCCAAGTTATAGCCAGTCTCTGACTATCTGGAGACTGACAGATCTGGGCCATTATTTTAAGAAGACAGCAATGCAAGTTACACCTAGAGAGCCACGCATCCAGTATCCACAAACACAGTGTATTCCACCATGAGTACCAATGATATTGGGCAGGTACATGAATGGGAAAGGTTTCGAGGGATATGAGCCAAACACAGACACATGGGTCTAGCTCAGTATGGGAAACTTGGACAGCATAGACGTGTTGGACCAAAGGGTCTGTTTCCATGTTGTATGGCTCTATAAAGACAACCTTCGGCAGACAGCAGGAGTTCACTGAACCTATCTTTAAGTAATGAGCTGCAATTACCGACTTTTCAGCACAGTGCAATCCCCTTTCCCTGAGAGATCTCTCATTTGCCCACCTGCTCCAGTTTGCTCTGCAGCTCCTTCATCTGCCATTCCCACTCTCGTCGCTCCCGGTCAAACCTGTCCAGCAGCTCCACCTTCTCGTGCTTCCAGTTCTTTTCCGAGTGTTGGAGCTGCCAGTGAAGATCCATCAGCTGACTGTGACTGTCGGCCAATAGTTTCCGGTGCTCCTCCCTCTCCCGCTTGAACATTTCTTTGGGATCGGCGGAACCCTTGTTGGTGCTCTGCTTTCCAACCCTCTCTTCAAACTGCCAAAAAAAATGTAGCTTTCAGGTATGGAAACTGATCCCTGTAAATAGATTACTTACAGTGTGGAAACAGGCCCTTCGGCCCAACAAGTCCACACTGACCCGCCACCCACCACCCTACATTTATCTCTTTTATCTAACACTACAGGCAATTTTGCATGGCCAATTCACCTGACCTACACATCTTTAGACTGTGGGAGGAAACCAAAGCACCCGGAGGAAGCCCACGCAGACACGGGGAGAATGTACAAACTCCACACAGTCAGTCGCCTGAGTCAGGAATTGAACCCAGCTCTCTGGCGCTGTGAGGCAGCAGTGCTAACCACTGTGCCACCCACAATACTGAATCACTTGTTCAATTTTAAGGTCAAGAACTCAGAATCAGAGAATGGTTACAGTGCAGAAGATGTGGATAGTGAGCAACAGCTACAATGTCCCACATGGTCACACAGTTTATAACGCCCACGGGAGCACTTTAACTCTTGGGTGGGAATGGGCCTAGTCGGCAGGCAGCCCAGCTGTGGAGCAGTATTTGCCTCTATGGGAACAATATAGCCACTGGGAGCAGTATTAAACCATCTGAGACTGATATCATCCCCTCAGGGAGCAATATCAGCCTTTATGGGGGGGCAGTATGATTCCTCTGGGACTGGTATTAGCTTCACTTGGGGAAACAGCTCCTTTTGGAGCAGTTTCGGTCTCTCACGGACCGATATTAGACTCTCTGGGGGCAGTTCTAACATGTTTGGGATTGGTATCAACCCTGCTTTGAGACTAGTATCAGCTCCCTCTGGGACAGGTATCAGATCCTCTGGGACTGGAATCAGCTCACTCTGGAAGTGGTAATAGCTCCTCTAGGACTGGTATTGGCTTGTGTGTATTAGCTCATCAGTTACCACTGTCCTGACCGAGAGAGCCAGGGGAGAGGGCCACAAAGCAAAGACAAAGAAGACCTGGGGTGCTCTTGCGGGACCCAAAGGAATAATCATTTTCCTCTCAGCTCACATCAAAACTTCTAAGACATTGTTGAACCTTCCCTTTGCTGGCGATTTCTAACCCTGCTCTTCACTGTCGTCAGTGGGTACAGAAAAACCACAGCTCAGCCCTCTGATACAATTCGCAGCGGGGCTTTAGTGATGGCCCAATTCAGGTGGACGGGCAAATGCGGATGACTCACACTGCGTTCTCTTCAAGCTGCACAGCACAGTTAGGTTTGTTTTTTTCCCCCAAGTCTGATTTCCACCCAATGATATTTGCCTCTCGTTGCCATTGATCACTGACAAGAAATGGCCATTATCCTGAGAGCTGCTGGCATTTTGGCCGCCTCAGCCGAGGGGAGTTTCGACAGTGCAGCGAAGAAAGGAAGTGAATGAAGAATCAACATGCCTACCCCCAAACCCCAACCCCGACATAAGGCCATTATCACACTCAGAGTCATAGCTTTACCAAAGTACAGAATGAGGCCATTCAGTCTATCATGTCTGTGATGGCTCTCTAAATGAGCCTTGTAATGAAATGTCATTCTCAAGCCTTTTCCTGTAACCTTGCACATCGTTTTCATTCAAATAAAGGTCCATTTTCCCCTTGAATACTTCTATTTAACTTGCCTCCACCAAGTTCCTAAGCAGTCTGTTTCATATCCTAACTACTTGCTGCTCAAAAAGCATTGTTTTTGCTCCTATTGCAAATTATTTTAAATCTGTGTTCCCCCTCATTCTTGGAATTTTTAGAAATAATGCCTCTCTATCTACTCTCATCAGTTGGAAAACTTCTTTCAAATCTCCTCTTAGCTCTCTCCCTTTTTCAAGGAATATAGTCCCACCTTCGACCCCGAGGGTCCCCTGCTGCTCCACATCCTTCACTGTGGCTCTCATATTGTCCCTCCATGACTTTTTATCCAAAATGTATAACCTCACAGTTCTCCACATTGAACTTAATCTGCCACCAATCTGGCCACTGGAGTGATTGTAATATGAGTTCCCTGATTGGGGCTGTTAACCAGGTCCAATCAGGGAGCCCTGGCTGACAGATATAAACAGGAGTGGCAGAGGTTCTGTTCACTCTGAGAGAGCTGGATCAGTGTAAAGGACTCTCCATGTGGAAACCAACTTGGTAATGGGATACTGGCCTCTATGGAGATATTTTCACCCACTCTACCAACTTGTCAATAACTTCTGGACCCATTTCCTGTCCCCCCCCTGTCATGGTTTACAATGCTTCAGCTAAGTCAGAGAAATTCCATGCTATACTCTAATGGTTTGTAATGATTCTTTTAAAGCCATGACTAATTGGCACCATTCTGTTGCATATTATTTCTCCATAGAAGATATTCATAGAATCCCAAAAGTGTGGAAACAAGCAATTTGTCCCCACTGACACTCCGAAGAGTCTCCCACCCAGATCCATTCCCTGACTCTATCACTCTAAATTTTTCCATGACTAAGGCAACTAACTTACACATCCCTGAACACTATGGGCAATTTTGCATGGCCATTTCACCTAACCTGCACATCTTTGGACTGTGGGAGGAAACCGGAGCAACTGGAGAAAACCCACAGGAAGACACAGCAAGAACATGCAAACTCCACACAGACAGTTGCCCGAGGGTGGAATCAAACCTGGATCTATGGTACTGTGAGGCAGCAGTGCTAACCACTGAGCCACCATAGTGAGTGAGTCTTTGAAGCAAAATTGAGGAATGAGAGTTGTGTACTCGAGCCTTTGTCTTAACCCACTTCTTGATGCTGTTGTTCCACTGTTTACAATCTGAACAAGGTAAAACGTTGCAGGTTACCTGGGCGAGTTGACACTTTTGCTCGGCGTACTCCATTTCCCAAGCAGCTTTCTCATTAGCATACTGCTGCTGTAATTCATTGCGACGCTGCTCCTCATCACCAAGCTCAGCACCAAACTCTTCCAAAACAGACTTCAGTGCAATCAGAATCCTTCGGTTTTCTCTGGCCTGTAAAAAAACAAAAACCTATGGTGAATCTGCTGCCTGGAGGTAGGTCATTTGGCCCAATTAGCTTATATTGATGCTTAAACTCATTTAAGCCTCCTGTCAGCCCTCCTGAGATCTACCTGCATATTCTGCTATTCCTTTAGACTCATAGAGATGTACAGCACAGAAACAGACCCTTCAGTCCAGCTCATTCATGCCGACCAGGTATCCTAAATTAACTTAGTTCCATTTGCCAGCATTATCCCTCTAATCCCTTCCTATTCATATACCCATCCATATGGCCTTTTAAATGTCATAATAGTACCAGCCTCCACCACTTCCTCTGGCAGCTCATTCCATACACATACCACTCTCTGCATGAAGATTTTGCCTCTTGGGTCCCTTTTAAATTTTTTCCCTCTCCTGTGCCCTCTAGTTCTGGACTCCCCCACTCTAGAAAAAAGACCTTGCCTAGTTATCCTATCCATGCCTTTCATGATTTTATAAACCTTTATAGGTCACATCTCAGCCTCCAACTGTCCAGGGAAAACAGCCCTCTCCCTATAGACCAAACCCTCTAACCCTGGCAATTTTCTTGTAAATCTTTTCTGAACCCTTTCAAGTTTCACAATATCCTTCCTATAGCAGGGAGACCACAACTGCACACAAATATTCCAAAAGTGGCCTAACCAATGTCCTGTACAGCTGCAAGACATCCTCCCAACTCCTACAGTCAATGCTCTGACCAATAAAGGCAGGTGTACCAAATACCTTCTTTACTCTACCAACATATTCTGCTTCTCCTTTGTCCTTATGTGTTTATTGAACTCCTCATTAAATGCGACCACTGTGCACTGTTCACTGTAGTTAACTATTTCTAAGATGAGATCAATAATCACACGACACCGGGTTATAGTCCAACAGGTTTATTTGAAACTGGAAGCTTTCAGACCCCTCGTTCCTTCCTCAGGCAACTGGTGAAGATTAGATTAGATCTCCTACAGTGTGGAAACAGGCCCTTCACAAGTCCACACTGACCCTCCAAAAAGTAACCCACTCACTCTTATTTCCCTCTGACTAATGTACCTAACACTACGGGCAATTTAGCATGGCCAATTCACCTAGCCTGCAGATCTTTGGACTGTGGGGGAAAACCGGAGCACTCGGAGGAAACCCACGCAAACACGGGGAGAATGTGCAGACTCCACACAGGCAGTCCCCCGAGGCTGGAATCAAACCTGGGACCCTGGTGCTGTGAGGCAGCAGTGCTAACCACTGAGCCATCATGCCGCCCATGAGTTATGGATTTTAATGGCTCCATTTTCTCAGTTTCCTGTGCTCTTAATTTTATTTAATTTTCTTGTGAAGGTGCTGACTCTTGCTGGACCACTATTCCATGGATAATTAAAGCTCTAAGTAACCATCTTGTATTGGAATTAAGCAGGATGGTTTATCAGAGGGTATTGTGTTCAAACTCTGACATCTACCCAACCTCCAACACCTTCCCAGCAGGATAACTGCATGACAATTGGTAGTGACAATGAGGATGACATTCCTCTCCTGTACAGAGGTACAAATGCTTCACTGCTGTTACCTTGGAGATGTATAACATAAAAACCCACAGCAATCCTGGTTTTGCAAAATACATGACTTCCACCGATTGTTTAAATGCGATTCCTTTTTCTCAAAATCCAATCTCAAAGCCGAAATCAATTAGAGGTGTTTCATTGTCATTTAATACACTGTTATACTGACAGTAAATCACTCCATTCTGTGTAGCCTTGGTAACAGTCACAAGAAGGTCTGAAGCTTTGTCGAAGATACAGCTCAAGGTCAGATTTAGCCGTGATTATTTAAACAGTAAAAGACTCACTAACCGAACCAGTCTCCCCTCTGAATTGCAAATAGCAACTCGGGGCAAGGAATGCAGGGCTGTCCATCTTCACAAACACATACCTCACAATGAGTGAGCAGAAAATTAATGAGAGAATGTTAAAGAGACAGAGTTTACTTGTGGAGGTGAATGGAGGACTATAAATCTAACACTGGAATTTATGAAAGATTTGCATTTAAATACTTTAGGAAGCACAGCAAAATACAAGGAAGACGATGAGATAGTGGTTTTGCCACTGGACTAATGATGCAGGCCATGTGTTCTCGGGTCATGTGTTTAAATCCCACTATGGCAGCTAGTGGAATTGAAACTTAGATAATAAATTCTGGGACTGAATGCTAGTCTCAGTGATGGTGACTAATTAAGTTATCATCAATTGCTGTAAAACCCATTGGGTTCATTAATATCCCATGAATGGAAAGGAAGGAAATCTGCTATGATTACTGGTTGGCATGGCAGATCCAGCAGGTCACTCCTGACCAACAGAAATCCAATTGTTTCTCTCCTGCTTCTGAAGTGGTTCGAGTCTAGCAACTCACTCAGTTCAAGGGGCAGCCCATACAGTCAAAAACTAAATAATAAGTAAACAACTTTTGTACAATAAAAACGTCACAAGCATTTTGCAAAACATTAACATTCCACTTTTCTAAATTCAGAATGTGGAGGTGCCAGTGTTGGACTGGGGTGGACAAAGTCAGAAGTCACATGACACCAGGTTCTAGACCAATAGGTTTATTTGAAATCATAAGCTTTCGGAGCGCTGCTCCTTTGTCGGCTGCTGGGTCGTGACTTCACCTGACGAAGGAACAGCGCTTCAAAAGCTCGTGGCGCGGGCAGGGGGAGTTGCTCCTGCTCTGCAAGCACCACCATTCCATCAGAGGTTGGCAGTCCTTGCACTTGGCAATGCCATGGAGAAGCCTGTACTTGCTGCTGGCAGGAGAACAGAAGTCACTAGCATTAAGTTGTTAAGAAAGTGGTGTGGTGGTGGTGGTGTGGAGGATGTTTTGGGGGTTCTCAGTCACTGGGCGGACTGTGGGGTGTGGTTAGAACCAAGGACAGGGCGTGTCTGTCTGGGGCCACCTCTCTTCTCCATGTACCCCACCCAACCAACAACTGACAGCCTGTTGGGTTCACCTGTTGGGTGGGCAGTCTCTTTCTCATCCCACCTGGAGCGAAGGCAATTCCAGTCCAGGAGGGAAACGGCCTTAGAAAGGCATTAATCAACCAGTGAGAGTCATAGAGGTTTTACTGAACAGAAAAGGGCCCTTCGGCCTATATATCCAAGCTAGTCATGGAGAATCTCTCTAATCTAATCCCATTTCCCAGCATGTGCTCCATAGTCTTGGTATTTCAACACTCTTCCAAATGTTTCTGAAATGTCTTGAGGGTTCCTGCCTCTGTCACTCTTTTCAGGCAGTGCGTTCCAGGTACCCCTCAATCCCTGGGTGAAAATATTCTTCCCTAAATCCCCTCTAAACCTCCTGCCCCTTCCCTTAAGTCTATGACCCCTGATTATTGAGAGCCGTTCTAAGGGAAAAGTTTTCTCCCCATCGATCTTGTCTATGTCGCTCATAATTCTGTCTCAATCAGAGACCCCTCGGCCTTCTTTGCTCAATGGAAAACAATCCCGGCCAATCTCGTCTCTCTTCATTGCTCCAGCCCAGGCAACTTTAAAGCATCAAGTGGCAATGGGGCAGGAAGGTAAAACTTGGGTCATATTCTCAGCCAGAAGAGGTGGAGAAGGGTTTCTGGGATAGCAGCAACCCTCCTATATTTGCTCCTTTGGAGCAGCACAGTGACTCAGTGGTTAGCACTGCTGCCTCACAGCGCCAGGGACCTGGTTTCAAAACCCACCTCAGGTGACAGTCTGCGTGGAGTTTGCATGTTCTCTCCGTGTCTGTGTGAGCTTCCTCTGGATGCTCTGGTTTCCTCGCACAATCCAAAGATGTGCAGGTAGGTGAGTTGGCCACGTTAAATTGCCCATAGTGTTTGGTGCATCAGTCAGAGGGAAATGGGTCTGGGTTGGTTACTCTTTGGAGGGTCGGTGTGAACTTGTTGGGCTGAATGGCCTGTTTCCACACTGTAGATAATCTAAACTCAACTACATTGCCTGCCCCTCAGGCCACACCATCTCCAGGATTGGAAGATTCCATCCAAGTACAAAGGTGATGAGTGTGTGAGACAAAGACAGAGAAAGAGAGAGAGAGAGGGAGAATGCAACTGATGATATCCTGTGGTTGCCTCAAATGTTACTTAATACTCTCACTCCCAAATCTATCCAAAGATTCAATTAAAACTGCTCAGAAAGGCAGAGCAACCATTTTCAATCTAGAGAAGGCAGCAACTGGCACGAGTCTCCCATGGATTCAGTCGCATCATGTTTCCTTTGTCTGGATCCAATTATTATTAAGAGGTTGAAACTATTCGGCTGGAGGAAAGGGGAGTTTGTGCGGTCAGCTTGAACAAATAAATCGCCCCATTTCAATTGGGCCCCTCTCACCTAACAATTTTCTAGTACTGACTTCCATGTGGCCAGGATGTACCATGATCAGATGCCTGCATGATCGAGTCTGCCTGGAACAAGCACATCAAAAAGTACTGCAAGCTTTGTAATAGTAGGATGAAGCAGAGTTATAGGTTTAAAATGTGACAGTTGTGGTAAAAGCAGAACAATTGGAATTTTCAAAGAACTTCATAATTCCGAGCTGGTTGTGGATTGTGTCAGACGGTTCTGCACTGACTGTAGTCATTCCAAGAGGGAAATAGCTTTTCAGGAACCACTGCAGCCTAACTATAGACTAATACCACCCTAGAGAACGTTCAGCATTTTCACTTACCATAGTTAAAAACCATTTCCACCCTCCCGTCTCCCTAGTGCCCTCTGAACTGCAATGTTAGAATGGAATATCAGCTTAATTCTACAACTGGGTTTGTACTTTTAACAATAACTAGAAGGAGGTTTATGGCCCAGTCATATAGCACGGAAAAAGGCATGCCACCTTTAGCAATAGGATGCACATATTCAAGCAGATAAACCTGAAGTAAAACGAGAATGTCTGCTAACGGTGCCAAAACACTCTCAGTCCACACGCATAAAACGCACACTGCCAGTAATACCAGTGACAACATTCTGTCCCATTCACTCATATTTATTGCGTTTATTTGGGGGCTGCCATGTTTTTTACTGCAGGGCGATTTCACAAAATGTGCATGTGCACAACTTCCCGTGTGCATAATGTGAACCTTGCAGGGGCTATCCGGAAAAGCAGGAAGTCATGGTGCAGGATCGAATTACTGCAGATGCTGGAATCTGCACTGAAATCAAAAAATGCTGGAGATCACAGCAGGTCAGGCAGCATCCATGGAGAGAGAACTTTTCGAGTCTGGGTGGCTCTTCATCAGAGCTGAAGTGAAGTGTGGAGGGGGCAGCATTTAGACAATAGTAGGGGAGGGGGTGTTGGAGTGCTCAGGGAGAAAGGATCCCTCCCCTAGCTGGTCATTTTAACACAGCATCCTGCTCACGTGCCCACATGTCTGTCATCGGCATGCTGCAATGCTCCAGCGAATCCCAGCGAAAACTGGAAGAGCAACATCTCATTTTCAAACTGGGCAGTTTACAACCTTCTGGACTCAATATTGAGTTCAATACCTTCAGATTGTGAACGCATTCCTTCCCTTTCTTTTAGCTTTACTTGTTACATTCTCTGCCACAATGTCCCCTTTCCCCTCCCACCACTCCAATGGGACCGTCTGGCAGTTAGACACACCATTGTTCTCCCATTCTCACATCCTGATCACTTAGTCTGAACTATCAACATCCTTTCTCCCCCAGCGTAAGATCCACACCCCTCCCCCAACTATTGCATAAACAGTGCTCCCCTCCACGCCTCTCAGTTCTGATGAAGAGTCATCTAGACTCGAAACATTAGTTGCTCTCTCTCCATGGATGCTGCCTGACCCACTGTGATATCCAGTATTTTTTGTTTTGAAGTAATATTACAATAGGTTTAGGTGTTGCCATTGACATTAATGCACGAAAGCATGAATTGTACTACTCCTGAGGGTCAGGTTATTAGTTTATCATCACAAAGATGTTTTTTTTCTCTCTGTTGATAGCCTGGCCGCTCTTGGGTGATGGGATGGGAAAATTCACCTCACTTTGCGGATTATAAAATCTTAAGACATCAGATCACATGTAGGCCATTCGGCCTATCAAGTCTGCTCTACCATTCAATGAAATCATGGCTCATCTGAAAATCCTCTATTCCACTTTCCTGCCTTTCCCCCATAATCTTTGATCCCCTTACTGGTTAAAATTTGTCTATCTCAGTCTTGAATTTACTTAACAATACAACTTCGACTGCCCCCTGCTCTAAAGAATACCACAGACTCACTATCCTCTGAGAAGAAGTTCCTCCTCACCTCTGTCTTAAATGGGTGATCCCTTACTTGAGATTATGTCAAATAGTGTGGCACTGGAAAAGCACAGCAGGTCAGGCAGCATCCGAGAAGCAGGAGAATCGATGTTTCGGGCATAACCCCTTCATCAGGAATGGGGGGAGGGGATTGAGAGATAGATAGGAGGGTTGGGTTCGGGGGGAAGGTAGCTGGGAAGTGTCAGGTAGATTCAGGTGGGTGATAGTGATAGGTCGAAGGGGAGAGTGGAGTGGACAGGTAGGAAGGAAAATGGACAGGTAGGACAGTTCAAGAGGGCAGTGCCGAGATTATGTCCTCTGGTCCTAAACTTTCTACTCCTGCTACGAATCCTGTATGTTTCACTAAGGTTGCCCCACAGTCTTCGATATTCCAACATTTACAGTCCTCCATACCTGGTATCAGCCTAGTGAACTTTCTCTAGATGGACAAGGAACCCAAGAACAGCGTTCCAGCTGTGGTCTGATATGTTCCTTGCATAGTTTCAGTAAAACCATCCTGATTCCATACTCTATTCCCTCAGAAATGAACGGTACCAATGTTCGGGATTTCGTGAGTGCATTGGTAAACTGAAATTATTGGGGATTACAATGACAAACTAGAGCCAATGGGGTTTTTTTAAAACTGAACTTGTTGGATGGAAACTCTATTGAGCTGAAAAATGTGTTGCTGGAAAAGCGCAGCAGGTCAGGCAGCATCCAAGGAGCAGGAGAATCGACGTTTTGGGTATAAGCCCTTCTTCAGGAAGGGCATTCCTGAAGAAGGGCTTATGCCCGAAACATCGATTCTCCTGCTCCTTGGATGCTGCCTGACCTGCTGCGCTTTTCCAGCAACACATTTTTCAGCTCTGATCTCCAGCATTTGCAGTCCTCACTTTCTTCTAGGAAACTCTATTGAGTTTGGGTGGAATGAGCTTACATTAAAACTGCTTGGGACCCAATATCAGTATTCACCCAATTATGATAATTTCTCAAGGGATGGGTATGGTTTGAATTATTCCCCTTGCCACATGTGCAGTCAGCAGATGAGACAATTCTTATGAGACCGAATACAGGAAAGAAATAGAATGCTTTGTATCACAGTGCAAAGACAACAATCTCGCTTTTAATGTCAGCAAAACTAAAGAAACTGATCATTGACTTCAGGAAGGAAGGAGGAGGACACGCCCTCATCTACATCAGTGCAACTGATAACCAACAACCTGTCCTGGACAACCCACATCAATGTGATGGTCAAGAAGGCACAACAATACCTCTCCTTCCTCAGGAGGCTAAGGAAATTCAGCATGTCCATAAGGACCCTCACCAACTTTTACAGATGCACTATAGAAAGCATTCTAACTGGGTGCGCCACAGTTTGGTACGGCAACTGCTCTGCCCAAGATGGTAAGAAATTCCTGAAGGCTGTGAACACAGCCCAGACTATCACAGAAGAGAGTCTTCCACCTACGGTTTCCATCTACACTTCTCGTTGCTGTGGAAAGGCAGCATCGAGAGACCCCTGTCACCATAGTTATAATCTCTTCCATCAGGCAGAAGCTACAAAAGCTTAAACACATGTACGAACAGTTTCGAGAACAGCTTTATCCCCACTGTTATTAGACTGCTGAGTGGACCTCTCCAATTTCAAATCTAATGTTGATCTTGCTTTTTGTACACCTCCTGTGCAGCCATAGATTTGTTCAATCACCCTATGATCTGTATGTCCTTGTATATAATGATCTACCAATACTGCACGCAAAACAAAACTTTTCACTGTACTTAGGTACGTGTGACAACAATAAACCAAATAAGCCAATGATGGGACATGGTGCTTTCCCTGGTAGTAACCGCCATCATGTTTCTCAAAAAGCCCAGGATGGCCTTGAGGAGATACCTCACTGCATCTACTGCCCTGAGGATCAGTAGGAAAACAGCAACTCCAAGAAAGGAGAGCAGGAACAATCAGACATCATCATGAGCTGAAGAAATTTCACTTTACTGCCGCTGTGACCTGAGTAGTTTCACTCGTCCATTGCAACTTTGGCAAACTGCCACATTAGCTAAGGAAGCATGGAGTATCACAGCCCCTATCACAGCCTGGAATCAGACCATAGGAGCTTAATCAAAGCACCTAGCAGGGACCTTTGGAACTGGGAGATGTTCCATCAGTGAAATTCCCGAGCTGACAGTGGCAGGAAAACAAAGATTAATTTTGTTATCCCTGTCACGCAGGAAATTGGATCGAACTATTTAAAAATGCAAGGACAGGCAAACCAAGAGCAATTTAATTCTGCAGAACGATATTGGAGTGGTGAACATGGTGTCTATGAAAGGAAAATCAGATAGATATTTAAAGTAAAGATAATGTGAAAATGCAGAGCAGGGAGTTAGTTTATACATAGTTCCAGCCAACAGCAGGAACCTCACATTCAGAGAGGGTTTTACAGTGTAGATGTTTAGGGGATTGAGTGTCTAGCACTAGACAAGTGTTCACCCAGCAGGGATTCTGAATGCAGATTTATTTTGATGGGAACCCATCCCACATGAGCTGTCTACTTCCAGACACTAAACTGGCCCCTGCTACAAGAACCTGATTGGAAAATCCACGCTGTCTTTCTTTGACTGTAGTTATGTCTCACTGGAGCCAGTTGGTTATCAGCTACCACAATGTTACCATGTTAAAATAGCCACTGCCAGGACTGACAATAAAAAACTGGAATGCACGTAATGGCCTCACTAAGGAACCCGCCACAAATTCTGTCAATAGCTCCAGGATTGGGGTCAAATATTTCTGATGAAACAAAGAGCAATTTCTTAACTCAAAGGATGGTGATTCTTTGGAGGGCTGTAGATGCTCAGTCTGAGTCAAGGTTGAGATTGATAGAGTTTTGGACACTAAAGGGATCCAGGGATATGTGTGGGGAGGTCTAGAAAGTGTAGATGTAGACAGTCATGATTTTAGAGAATGGTAGAGTAGGCCTGAGACACCTTGTGGTCTGTCCCTGTTCCATGGATCAAGTGGGTCCCTTCTGTCCCGTATCGTTCAATCATTCCAACGGCAGTACCCTTAGGTAGAAGTAGAGTAAACGTATACCTTTCTTTTTAAAAAATCACACTTTCTCATGGGTTTCCTTGATGGGATTGGGAATTAATCTGTTAGTAGCTGATCAGAACCAAGAGGGTCTGGCCTGAATTATCTGACATTCAAGCGTGGCAACTGTCTCAGCCTCTTTTGTGTTAGGGACAGAGATACTGCTGCTTCCTTTTTTAAAAATAATTCATCCACAGGGTGTGGGCCAAACTAGCTTGACCAGTATTCTTTGTCATCCCTAATTGCCCAGAGTCAACCACCTCGGATTCCCATGTAGGTCACACCAGATAAAGACAGCTATTTCCTTCTGTAAAGAACATGGGCTTTTCTCACTGACAATCGTCAACAGTTTCACAGTTATCATTATGCTTAGTGAGTTTTGAGAAGATTTGTAGCTCAGGCTGAGGTTCTGAATGTAGGTTTGCTCGCTGACCTGGAAGGTTCATGTTCAGCTGTTTCATCACCACACTAGGTAATATCTTCAGTGGGCCTCCGGACGAAACACTCCTGATGATTCCTGCTTTCTATTTATATGTTTGGGTTTCTTTGGGTTGGTGATGTCATTTCCTGTGATGATGTCATTTCCTGTTCTTTTTCTTGGGGGGTGGTGGTGGTGGTTGTGGGGGGTGCGGTGTGGTAAATCGGGTTCAAGTCCCAATAGAAAGCAGGAATCATCAGTAATGCTTCATCCGGAGGCTCACTGAAGATGTTACCTAGTATGGTGACGAAATATCTGAACATGAACCTTTCAGCTCAGCGAGCAAACCTACATCCACCATTACACTCTTTATTCCAGTTTTTTGCTAAATTCAGATTCCACTATCAGCCATGACAGGATTCAAACCTGGATGTCTAGAACATCACCTGGATTTCTAGATTAATAGTCGAGTGACAATACCACGAGGCCATCACCTCCTCTGCTGTTTAGTAGTGTCAGTGCATTTGCACACCAAATGAGACAGAACCAAGCTTAGCAGTGACACAACGTGAGTTCATATTTACTATTGAAGTTCATGTGAGTAACAGTGATGGCAAAACAGGGAATGCTGGAAATACTCAGCAAATCAGGCAGTGTTTGCAGATAGTGAAAAGAAATAGGCAATGTTCTAGCTATGGTCATCAATCTGAAATGTTTGCGTTGTCTTTATCTCTGCAGATATTGCTGGACCTGCTGAGTATTTCCAAACTTCTCTGTTTCTACCATAGCATTTTGCTTTTGCATCAGTTATGGTGACTGGTTCAGGCTACCTCGAGGATCACAGTCAGAGGTTGAAGTGCACCTCATCAGAAGAAACAACACCTTCAGGACATAAGGGGCGAGGTTTGCCTCCAGAAACAACATGTATTATAACCTCATTTCTCAGATTGGGATTGGTTTCTATGTGCTGTTTGAACCAGCTGCTGTCAGTGTCGTATGAAGGCCAGCACACTCGCTTCAACTGTGATTAGGTCACAGCAGAAACCATCAATCACAAGTTAATCCCGGGGAGTGCAAGCAAAGCAGAAATACTTCCAAGGGATATCGTCCGAGTCTACTTCAAACTACCTCAACCATCTGTCAATCATCTGGCAGCAATGTTGGCCGCCCTGTACAGTATGAAGTCAGGACAACATTTATGTGTTCACTGTCAGCACAAACCTTTCTGAAACCCAGTTCTGTGACTCATCAGGATATGTTTAGAAATAGGCACCACCACAACAACTGCTGTCAGGTAAATAGAGTTTATGTAAGCAGGCATTTAAAGGACAGAAGAGCAGTTTGGTGGCTCTGATTCTGCTGATGTCTCTTGGGCACTGATTAGACCAGGAAGCGAAAGTGAAAATCAACAAGGTAAAAACGAAAGTGGTCAGCTAGCACGTGAGGGAGGAGGAGACCAAGCTTTCACTGGAAGTGATCTCCTCTCACACCGTGCTAATAAGCTTTGCCCTACAACAATTCATTCACTGTCAAACTGCGCAATAGTTATGGACACAGCAGCTTCCTAGGTTACTGCGGATGCCTTTTAGCGAGGCAATGTCACTCTGTCTTGAGAGCATGGCCCTCAAGTATGATATCTTCTCAAATATTTCAAACTTTTGTCAGGGAAAAGCACATTTTAATTTGCAGGCAGCAGCTATCCACTCCCTCCCACCCCACAACAGCATGAGTCTAACCTGTGTACTTGCACTGATATCATGGCATCTGAGTGACCTGACATGGAGAGACAGGGCTCTTCATTGTCATATTTAAACTGGTCCTCCACAGTGTAACTGGGAGCTCAGTTTAAAATTCCCAGCTGCAGTCTATGTTTCTAAGGGGTTGAACTGACAACGAAGAGGCAGGCAGGAGGCACTGGGCCTTTCCTATTGCTGTTTCAAAGAAGCCGTTATCCTTTCCCTGCTGACTGGGGCCCATCTCTCTGCTTCTGATGCTCAATTACTCTGCTCTCTGTCACCGCCTCCAGTTCTATGCGTTCTACCCTATTCTCACCACCAATCTAATCCCTCCCAAATGCCACACAGTTGCCCCAAGGACTACCAACTGCCAACACTTAAGCCTGTTCATTTGGCCAACTGTTAAACAGGGAAAGGATCCAAATAATTATATGAAGAACTGCTATTCGGGGAGGCAATGGCCTAGTAGCATTATGGATGGTCCAGGAGCAAATTACTGCAGACGCTGGGATCTGTATTGAAAACAAAAAGGTGCTGGAAATCACAGTGAGTCAGGCAGCATCCGTGGAGAGACAGCAAGCTAATGTTTTGAATCTTGATAGAACAGTCATCTGGACGCAAAATGTTAGCTTATTCACTCTCCAAGGATGATACCTGACCCACTGTGATTTCCAGAACTTCTTGTTTTCAGTTATCTCGTGAATCTAGTGACCCAGGTAATGTTCAACTGCTGCCTGGTGGCACTTGAATTCAATAAAAATCTGGCATTAAGGGTCTAATGATGATCACTAATTGATTGTCGATTGTTAGGACAAGCCCATCTGCTCCACTAATGTCTTTTAGGGAAGGAAACTTACCTAGTCTGGCCTACGTGTGACTTCAGACCCACTGCTGGGCAATTAGGGATGGGCAATAAATGCTGGCCCAGCCAGCGACGTACTCAGCTGTGAATGAGGAAAATAAAAAAGCGCTAAGTTCCATGGCTCCTCAGTCTTTGTAGGATTGTGGACTATTTTGACTATCTCATACCCCCAGAAATATTGAGGCCAATAAGTACCTCCCTTTTTGATTAATCTTAGCCATATCCTCCAGACATGTCGTCACACCTTGCCAGAGCACAACAATTTACATAGTTCCTTTTATATGATTCTTCTAACTTATGGTTTCAAAGCATTTCAAGGGAATGTTATCAAAGTCTGATTCTGAGAGAAAGTAGGGTATAGTGTAAGAGATGACAAGAGTCTTGGTCATGGAAACACCTTAAAAGAAGGAAAGACAGGAATAGAGACCAGAGCAGAGGGTCTGATCAGCTGAAAACGTGGCCACTGTGGAACAACTGAAATCAAATATATATGAGAACTCAGAATTTGGAGGGGGATGGGCACTGAAGTTTTATAGAGCTGGAGATATTTACATAGATAAGGAGGAGCCCAGCATTGCCTAATCTAGAGCGAAAAGATGTAATGAGTGAGTGAGGCAGCAGAACTGTGAATGATCTGATGGGGTGGGAGATGGGGAATAAGTGGCCAGTGAGGGAAGCCAGACAACAATGAGCCAGAAACTCATCTAATTGCGTTGCATACTCATTTGATGATTTTCTCAAGTTAGCTATTCCAAAAGTGTAACATCTTATTTAATGTCACAATGCTTCTTTTCTTACTATTAATGACTGCTGACACCTGAAGCCTTTACAATGGCAAACAATCGTCTGGATAAAATTGGCTTCCTTCATCATCTTCAAGTTTGATATTCGATCACCCTCTTAAAGAAAGCAAACAACCTCTGTTTTCTTAAAAGTTCCTCAGAATATCGGCTCTCAACGCAAAGAACTGTGTACAATTGAGTTGAACTAAATGACTAATGGGCCAACATGTACACACAGCTATTGAAACATTCTGCTTTTAATTGCATCCCACCACTTCTCCCCGTTGGTTATAATGGAACTATGAGCAATCGGGGCACAACCTTTGAGCTTGTTTTTCTGCTCCATTGCCTGTAAAAGTTGGCAGGTTTTGCTTTCCTCTCTTTGGCCCAGACAGAATTGATGTTAAGAGTGTAAGCAATGGGTTAGAGAAAAACAAAGAGCTTGCTGTGATACAAATAACGTTTAAAACAAATGCTAGCATTTGGGTTTTGTTTTAAAACCAAAACAAACCCCCACCTAATAGCATTATTATGGTTGCTGGGTCAGGGCTGAGATTTGATGGTGATGGCGATAGTGATGTGGGGAGATTGCCTTGTACAACATTAGAGTTAGCTCTCCCCATTAAAACAAGATGCAGCTACTTGCAAATAATAATCCCTACACAGGTCAATGGCTCAAAATCTACCTTTCGACCTTGTTTTATGTCAGTGTGTTGCTGCTCATCTCATTCCACAGAAGTACTTGCAGAAGTTGTTTCACTTCACACGTCCAGTGAGCAATATTTAAGAATATTTGAACTGTTCACTGACTGATTATGGAGGATACGTGGGCACTCCTGTAATGCTTGTCATCTGTTTCAATCGCCACTAATTGAATTTACTGCATTCTCTGCTCCTTAATGAACTGTAATAGGAATGTTGATGGTAAATGATATTCACTGACTGGCACCAACTACACCAGCTGATTGGAGCCAACTACCATTCCTCATGTTTACATGGTTTTTAAAAAAATTAATTTGCAGGATGTGGAAGTCACTGGCTGGTCAGCATTTATCGCCCGTCCCTGGTTGCCCTTGAGGAGGAGGTGGTGGTGAGCTGCCTTCTTGAACCACTGCAGTCCACCTGCTGTGGGTTGACCCACAATGCCATCAGGGAGAGAATTCCAGGACTTTGACCCAGCCACAGTGAAAGAACAGTGACATCTTTCCAAGTCAGGATGGTGAGTGGCTTGGAGGGGAACTTGAAGGTGGTGGTGTTCTCTTGTATCTGCTGCCTTTGCCCTTCTAGATGGAAGTGGTCATGGGTTTGCAAGTGGTGCATATTGGAATATTAGACTTGGCTAACTCAGGTGATGTACTAAAATGGTGTGATTCAAGGTCAATCTTTGCTTCACCTTCTTATGTCAACACTGTCTTGACATGGACAGCAGAACCATTCACAGCACTCCAAGTGTGGTCTAAAGAAGCTAACACAGGCTCTGCTTTTCAACTGAATACCTTGAGCAATGAAGTTTAATTTTGTGTTTCTTTTTGTTACTGGCCTTATTCACCTGCATCACTGCCATTAGTGGTTTGTGTACCCTTAACCTCTCTACTCCTCTTTTTCATTTGTTCATGGGATGTGGTTGTTGCTGACTGGGCCAGCATTTAATGGTTATCCCTGATGGGACTTGTAATGAGCCACCATCCTGAATCACTGCAGTCCATTGGGTGTAGGGAGAAAGTTCCAGGATTTTCATCCAGTGACATTGACAGAATGGCAACAAAGCTTCCAAAGCAGCCACATTGTGACTGGTGTGTTGACATTGATCCCAGTATTCCTGTTTCAGAAGTCACTGCTGTGCACGGAAATCAGAGATCTCCACAGAAGAAAGCAAAATTAAGGGGAATGTCAGTAGTGTCTACTTGTTCTTGTTTTTCTAGATGGTAGTGGACATGGACTGGGAAGGTACTGCCGAATTTCTACAGTGTGTCTTGGAGAGGGTGTATAGTGCTGCTAGTGTGTGAGGGAGTGAAAGTACAATGTAAGAGACTACATGTTGCCAATTTTTAGAACTGAATTGGAGTTTGAAATACTACAATTGTTAAAAAAGCAGAAGTCTTGTATTCCATCACACCCATGATTTATGTCTTGCAGATGATGGACAGGTTTGTGAGAGTCAGGAGATGTGTTATTAGCTGCAGGATTGCTATCCCAGCATAGAAGGTATAGTTAGTAAGTTTGCAGATGACACCAAAATTGGAGGTGTAGTGGACAGCAAAGATTACCTCAGATTACAATGGGATCTTGATCAGATGGGCCAGTGGGCTGAGAAGTGGCAGATGAAGTTTAACTCAGATAAATGTGAGGTGCTGCATTTTGGGAAAGCAAATCTTAGCAGGACTTATACACGTAATGGTAACCCTTCTCATCAATAGACTGACGGGGCTGTCATTGGCCAGGTTGGATATGTCTTGCTCTTTTGTGTTCAGGATATTGCTG
Source organism: Chiloscyllium punctatum (assembly GCF_047496795.1). Taxonomy (NCBI): domain Eukaryota; kingdom Metazoa; phylum Chordata; class Chondrichthyes; order Orectolobiformes; family Hemiscylliidae; genus Chiloscyllium; species Chiloscyllium punctatum. The sequence goes on from NC_092743.1 coordinate 19,104,959, forward strand.
GGCTGTTTCCCACATTGTCAGGTAGATGCCAGGGTTACGTCTGCACTGGAAAAGTTTGGCTAATGGTGCGTGATGTTTTAGACTACAAATATTCAGTGCTATAGACGGTATTTTATGTCGCTACACTCTTTACTGAACCAGGGTCGATCCTCTGCCTTGATGCTAATCATAGGTATGCCTGGCTATGAAGTCGCAGATTGTGTTGGAGTATGATTCTGCTGGTTATGGTCCACAGTGTCTGAGGGTTTCTTCTGCCAAGTGGAGAGGACGAATCCAGGGATGGCAATGGTAGTGTCTGGGACATTGTCTGTAAAGGTATGATTCGGTGAGTATGACTATGTTAGGCTGTTTCTTGACTAGTTGGTGAGACAGCTCTCCCAGTTTTGGCACTAACCCCAGAAATTTGGAATGATATTTCTCTAGAGTTGACAGGGCTGACATTGCCACTGTCATTTCTGGTGCCTAGGTCAATGCTAGATGTTCTGTCTGGTGTCATTCCTTTTCGTGGGTTTATACAACTGAATGGCTTCTTAGGCCAATCAGATGGAAGCTAAGTGTCAGCTACATTAGTGTGGGTCTGGAGTCATATGTAGGTCAGTCTAGGTGAAGATAACAGATTTCCTTCCCGAAAGGACATCAGTGAACCAGATGGGTTTTTACAACAATCAAAAGTGGTTTCATGGTCATCACTAGATTTTATTTTATAGCAGGCATATTTTTAAACTTCAATTCCCATTGTCTGCCATGGTAGGATTTAGATCCTGGGGCATTCAGTGATTCTAATATCATGGGAAGATGGTCATCGCTTGGCACTTGCGCAGAGTGAGTGTTACAGGTCATTTATCAGCCAAGTTATTAGCTTAAGTTAAATAACTGACACTATAACAGACTGCTTCAGTAGTTGCAAAGTCAGTAAATATACAAATATCAAAGCATGTATCATCAAACATTTTGACTTCTGACAATATCATTAAAAAAAGAGGTCATTGTTGAAGCAGCTGTTGAGAGTTGGGTCTAGGACACTATCCTGAGGAATCCTTGCATAGACACCCTGAAGTTGTGATGCCTGACCTCCAATAACCACAATCAACTTCCTACTCTAACCAATGGACAGCTTTCCCCCTATTACCATTGATTCCACTTTTTTACAGCTCTTCATGCCACACTTGGTTGAATGCTGCCTTGATGTCAAGGGCAGTCACTTTAACCTACCTCTGGATTTCAACTCACTTATCTATGTTTGGCACAACTCAGTTATGAAGTCAAGAGCTCAGTAGTCCTGCAGCACATCAGTGAGAAGCTTATAGTTGAGCAAGTGCTGCTGGTTATTGTGAGTAGTGTGTTGGGATTGGCATTCCATTATGTTGGCAACCTCAGGAGAAGACCAAGATGTTCATTCACTCGACACCTCAGTCTGAAGGTACTTGCAAATGCTTCAGCCCCATTTTCGGTATTTATGTGCTGGGGATACAGATAGTTGTGGACAATCTTTTTTTACGTTTAGCTTTGAACCACCATTCATGGCTGCATGTGGCAGGACTACAGAGCTTAGATCTAACCCTGGGATCATTCAGCTGTATCGCAAGTTGTTCAGCTTGTACAGTTTGTTCAGTGTTGTAGCTTCACCAGATTGACACCTCATTTGCAAGTTTATGTGCTGCTGCCTTCCTAACTCCTCACTGGCTTCCTAACTCATCAGGCTTGATAGCAATGGTAGAGTGAGAAAGATATGGGATATGAGGTATTCAACTACAGACTCTGATGAAATACAACATTGCTGCTAATAATGACACATAATACCACATGGACTCCCAGTCTGGTGCTGCTGAATCCATTCTGAAACCAATCCATTTGGCATTGTGGTAGTGCCACATATAGTGATGATAATGCAGGATACCATCCTGAGATTGCGTCTCTATTTGCAGGGATTTGCAGTGGTCACTCTTACTGTCACAGACAGATACACCTATGGCGGTTAGGTCTTTGAGAACATGAAAGAACTGGAGCAAGAGGAAGGTACCTGGTCCATTGAACCTGCTCCACCATTCAATAAGGTGGTGGCTGAGCTGACTGTGGCCTTGACTCAATTTTCCTGCTCCCATAACACAAGCCAATCGACCATTCGATTAACTCAGCTGTGAGGAGCTTCAATGAGAATGAGGTCTAGTATATTTTGCCCTCATGTTGGTGCTTTCCTCACCTGCACAGGCCCAGACGAGCAGATATGTCCTTCAGGATACAACCGGCTTATTATGTAATGGTGCTATGAAACTACCCTTGGAGATGGGTATTGTTACCCCCTCACCCATTCTATGTCCTTGCCACCCCTTGGTTCTTTTACACATGGTGTCTAAACTAATAACCACACGAGACATGCGAGAAGAAAGCCAGATGCATCTTGTCCAAACAAAACGCCAAAAGGAATCTGAAATAAAATTAGAAATTGCTGGAAAAACACAGCAGATCTGACAGCACGTGGGGAGAGAAAGCAGAGTTAACATTTTTCAGAACTGAACTTCGATTTCTGTTTTTGTTGAGTCTTGTCCACCATCTGCCATTATGGTAAATTCCGGATACAATGTTAATAGAATCATTGACTCCTGATGGCAGTTAGTCTTCATTAATTACAGATCCTAATCAGACAATTGGACCAAGGGAAAACCTCTCCCACGGTAGAGAGCTTTTGAACCACAGATCCAATATCACCTGTTCCTCCCAATCACTGCTACACTTGTCACATATTAAGCCTCAAATTACTCTAAAACTGTGTTGCGAATACGATAAGCAACATCATCTGATTTGCCAAATGACCAAGCTATCAGTCTCATGCGTTACAGAAAGGTGTAAATTGTAGGTTTGGAAACATGGACAGAGGAAATTTGAAGAATAAATGTTCCTAGACTGGCTTTTAAAGCAGCTTTAGCAGTGAATATACACTGACAGCTGCTGTTTTTGCAGATGGAAAATGATATTCAACGAGGGTATCACTTTCAAATCAGACACAGTGATATGAGGCATTGGTTTAATCCACTTACCAGTGTTGGTGTGAGATGGTAGAACATGAGAAATAGGAGCGAGAGGAGGCCATCTGGCTGATCGAGCCTGCTCCACCATTTAATAAGATCAGATCTTTTTGTGGACTCAGCTTCACTTAGCTGCCCACTCACCTTCACCCTTAATTCCCTTACTGTTCAAAATCTATCTCATTTTGCCTTAAAAACATTGATTGCGGTTGCCTCCACTGCTTCACTGGGCAGGGAATTCCACAGATTCACGACCCTTTGGGTGAAGAAGTTCTTCCTCAACTAAGTCCTAAATCTACACCCTCTTATATTGCCCCCTAGTTCTGGCACAGCTCAAATTTTCTCTAGTTCTGAAATGTTTAGTGGTTGAAGTAGCTTACTTAAAATCTATTCTCAGCATTTCTAGCATTTAAATAAATGCGTTTGCATGCACTGTAATCAAACCAATCAATCTTTATTAATTAATTGTCTTGTTTGCCTACCATGACTTCAAGAAAGCCACATTGGTGAAGTGCTATAGGATGTACAGGCCTAAAATCCTCCCAAGTAATATTATAGTTAGCACAAATCACATCCCAAATAACTCAGCTACCCACATCAACGCCTGTGTGTTCTAATTTGTGAACTGCTTCAAACCGCAATAAATTACTTTGAGAATAATCATTGGGAGACTTTAGAAAAAGCATAGTGTGTGGGGAATTTGGACTGAGCACAACAGTGAGGGATCTAATGAGCAAAAAATGGTTCAGATGAGTTGGAAAAATAAATATAATGAGTGAAGACAAATTGCTGCATGTTAGCACTCTTAGACAAGAGGTTTGTGTCCCAGAGAGATCACGGAAGGTGAGCGAGCTAATTGCTAAAATGATGTTCAAGCTAAAGAATTCAATTTTAAGTAAGCAGCAGGCTTCTCATTTCAGAGGAAGGAGTCGGTGTAGGTTTATTCACTGAAGATCCACCTGCTGATTGCTAATGGAAGCCACTCAGCCTCATCTGCTGGTCTTTTTCAAACATCGATCGATAAATTCTAACCAACCAAGCCCAAGGAGAATGGGAGGGGAATAATGGTTGGTGGTGGGGAGGGTGGGGAGGAGGTTTGCAAAGGTGACACCCACCTGCTTCTGGTGTTGGAGTAACTCCTTTGTTTGTAGCTGCGGCCTGTGATCATCTGTCTCAGTGCAGGAAAGCTGGGAGTATTCAGACAGCACACACCCACTGTCCTCCTGATCAGCATCCAGCTCTTTTGGCTCAAGGAGCAGGTTCAGTTCAGGCAGGTTTTCAATCTGTTCAAACTCAAAACACATTATCTGTACGTTAAACATAGAAGCCTTACAGTGTGAAAACAGGCAAAGCGGCCCATTGAGTTCACACCAACTCTCTGAATAGCATCCCACCTAGACTCACCCCTCCTGCCCCCACCATATCCCTGTAACCCCACATTCCCCCATATCCGACAACTACCTCATAGAGTCATAGAGACGTACAGCACGGAAACAGACCCTTCAGTCCAACTTAGCCATGCCGACCAGATATCCTAACCCAATCTAGTCCCACCTGCCAGCATCCGGCCCATATCCCTCCAAATGCCTCCTCTTCATATACCCATCCGAATGCCTCTTAAATGTTGCCATTATACCAGCCTCCATCACTTCCTCTGGCAGCTCATTCCATACACGCACTACACTCTGGGTAAAAAAGTTGCCCCTTAGGTGTCTTTTATATCTTTCCCCTTTCACCCTAAACCTATGCCCTCGATTTCTGGACTCCCCCACCCCAGGGAACAGACCTTGTCTATTTATCCTATCCGTGCCCTGCATGAATTTATAAACCTCTATAAGGTCACCCCCTCAGTGTCCAACACTCCAGGCGCCCCAGCCTATTCCACCTCTCCCTATAGCTCAAACCCTGGCAACATCCTTGTAAATCTTTTCTGAACCTTTTCAAGTTTCACAACATCTTTCCGATAGGATGGAGACCAGAATTGCACATAATATTCCAAAAGTGGCCTATCCAATGTCCTGCACAGCTGCAACATGACCTCCCAACTCCTGTACTCAATACTCTGACCAATAAAGGAAAGCATACCAAATGCCTTCTTCACTATCCTATCTACCTGCAACTCCACTTTCAAGGAGCTATGAACCTGCACTCCAAGGTCTCTTTGTTCAGCAACACACCCTATGAGCTTACCATTAAGTGTATAAGTCCTGCTAAGGTTTGCTTTTCCAAAATGCAGTTTATCTAAATTAAACTCCATCTGCCACTTCTCAGCCCACTGACCCATCTAATCAAGATCCCATTGTAATCTGAGGTAACCTTCTTCGCTGTCCACGACATCTCCAAGTTTGGTGTCATCTGCAAACTTACTAACTACACCTCTTATGTTCACATCCAAACCATTTATATAAATGAATAAATGTAGTGGACCCAGCACTAATCCTTGTGGCATTCCAGTGATCACAGGCCTCCAGTCAGAAAAACAACCCCCACCAACCACCCCACCTCCCCCACTCTCTGTCTTCTACCTTTGAGGTACTTCTGTATCCAAATGGCTAGTTCTCCGTGTATTCTGTGAGATCTAACCTTGCTAATCAGTCTCCCATGGGGAATCTTGTTGAATGCCTTACTGAAGTCCATATAGATCATGCCAACCGCTCTGCCCTCAGCAATTCTCTTTGTTACTTCTTAAAAAAATCTCAATCACATTTGTGAGACATAATTTCCCACGCATAAAGTCATGTTGACTATCCCTCATCAATCCTCGCCTTTCCAAATAAATGTACATCCTGTCCCTCAGGATTCCCTCCAACAACTTGCCCACCACTGACATCAGGCTCACTAGTCTATAGTTCCCTGGCTTGTCCTTACCACCTTTCGTAAACAGTGGCACCATGTTTGCCAACCTCCAGTCTTCTGGGACCTCACCTGTGACTATCGATGATACAAATATCTCAGCAAGAGGCCCAGCAATCACTTCCCTAGCTTCTCACAGAGTTTTAGGGTACACCTGATTAGGTCCTGGGGATTTATCCACGTTTATACATTTCAAGATATCCAGCACTTCCTCCTCTGTAATATGGACATTTTTAAAGATGTCACCATCTATTTTCCTTCATTCTATATCTTCCATGCCCTTACCCACAGTAAATACTGATGCAAAATACTCATTTAGTATCTCCCCCATCTCCTGCGGCTCCATACAAAGGCCGCCTTGCTGATCTTTGAGGGGCCCCCTGTTTTCTCCCTTACCCTTTTGTCCTTAATGTGTTTGTAAAAACCCTTTGGATTCTCCTTAACTCTATTTGCCAAAGCTATCTCATGTCCCTTTTTTGCCCTCCTGATTTCCCTCTTAAGTATACTCCTACTGCCTTTATACTCTTCTAAGGATTCTTTAGCTGACATTTGCTTCCTTCTTTTTCTTAACCAAACCCTCAACATCTTTAGTCATCCAGCATTCCCTATACCTACCAGCCTTCCCTTTCACCCTGACAGGAATATACTTTCTCTGGATTCTCATTATCTCATTTCTGAAGACTTCCCATTTTCCAGCCATCCCTTTACCTGCAAACATCTGCCCCCAATCAGCTTTTGAAAGTTTTTGCCTAATACCGTCAAAATTGGCCTTTCTCCAATTTCGAACTTCAACTTTTAGATCTGGTCTATCCTTTTCCATCACTATTTTAAAACTAACAGAATTATGGTTGCTGGCCCCAAAGTGCTCCCCCGCTGACACCTCAGTCACCTGCCCTGCCTTATTTCCCAAGAGTAGGTCAAGTTTTGCACCTTCTCTAGTAGATACATCCACATACTGAATCAGAAAATTTTATTGTACACACTTAACAAATTCCTCTCCATCTAAACCCTTAACACTATAGCAGTCCCAGTCGATGTTTAGAAAGTTAAAATCCCCAACCATAACCCTATTACTCTACCTGATGAAGGAGCAGTGCTTTCAAATAAACCTGTTGGACTATAATGTGGTGTTGTGTGATTTTTAACTTTGTCCACCCCAGTCCAACACCAGCTCCTCCACATCCATCTAGCCTGCACATCTCTGGACATTATGGACAAGTTAATATGGCCAATCCATCTAACCTGCACATCTTTGGACTGGAGGAAACTCACGCAGACACAGGGAGAACATGCAAATACATACAGACAGTCGCCTGAGGGTAGAATCAAACCGGTGTCCCTAGTGTTATGAGACAGCTGTGCTAACCACTGAGGCACTGTGCCACCCAAACAATTTTAAATGTGGAAGATCACAGTCAATATTGCTGGAATAAACTAATTGACTCTCCCCCAGCAATGCAATATTTCAACAAAAAAATCTTTAATCCTCTGGGATGCTCGCTCTAGAAGTTAATATCTTGTTTCTACTCAATCCTGTGTCCTGCATGTGCTTTCTGCATCTCACTCAGATATCTAGCTGTAGAAGCTCAAACTAATAATATCAGAATTTTCATAAGAATAGTGATGGGAAATGGCTACACAGGTGAATGGTCACAAATTCATTTTAAGTCAGTTGAAAATTCTCCTCCAGCTGAGGTGAGGTCACACTTCTAGAACATCAACCCTGTAGAGCTCTTGGGTTGAGCAACCAGCTATTTGATCATTGAACTATTTTGACTCAGCTTCCTCATGTGATACCAACTAGCTTGGGGTGTGGTCAGTCCTGAGGATTGGCAGCCATCATGATGGGGACTTCAGGAGGAGGCCAAGATGGTTCATTCACTTGTCACCTCAGGCTGAAGGGTATATGACAGGCCAGACCATATCAAGAAGCACCCTGACCATAGCCTTTGTTAGGTGGACAGCAAGAAGGTGCACAGATGTTTCAGTATCCTTGGAAAATTAGAGGGAAAAGGCAGGACTTGGTATAAAACGTGATAGAACACAGAGAGAGAAAGACAGAGAGACAGAGAGAGAGAGAAAACATTCACATGTTGAGAAAGATGGTGATGTAGTTGCATTGGCACAAGATCACTCAGGCTCAAATCCAGGATAATGCTCTGGGGATGTGGTTTGTAATCCCACCATGGCAAGTGGCAAAATTTGAATACAATCTGGAATTAAAAACTGATTTGATGGTGACAATGCAGTAACAAGCGAGAGAATCTCATCCTCACTAATCCGCCTACCACAGTCCTAGTGGACGCAAAGCCCCACCTTCATTTTGAGAATACTCTTCATTGTGCTGTGTGGCTCTATCACTGTGGTAAATGTGGCAGACTTCAAACAGATCTATCATCTCCAGCCTGGTGATCCATAAGGCACTGTGGGCCATCAATAGCAGCAGAATTATACACCAGCACGATCAGTGATCTCATGGCTCAGCATATTCCCCACTCAACCATTACCATCAAGCCTGGGGATCAACCCTGGTTCAACAGAGTGTGCAGGAGGCCATGCCAGGAGCAGCACCAGGAATAAAGGTCATTCTGTTATTTCACATTATCTTGTTAATGCAAATTCACTGTAACGCGATTGACAGAATTGGGAACACTGTTTCTAAAGTGTGAACTTTTAAAACGTGTGTTGGCTGTAATGTGACTACATCGCCAATATTTTAGGCACTGTTTCTGTTGCGTGATTTTTCTATAATGTGCGGTTGCATAAGAACGCAACCATTGTGTTATAGTAGTAACCTGTACCTAAAAATGAGGTGTCAACCTGGTGAAGCTACAAAACAGGATTGCTTGCATGCCAGATAGCAAAAGCAGCAATTGATAGACAAAGCAAACCCACAACCAACAAATTTCTGGAGTCCTGCCACATTTAGTTGCGAATAGCAGTGAACAATTAAACAACTGAATGGAGGAGAAGGTTCCACAAATATCACAATGACAAGGAAGCACAGCACTTCAGTGCAAAAGATAAGGCTGGAGCAGTTGCATTCATCTTTGTCCCAAAATGAGGTAAAAACAATGACTGCAGATGCTGGAAACCAGATTCTGGATTAGTGGTGCTGGAAGAGCACAGCAGTTCAGGCAACATCCAAGTAGCTTCGAAATCGACGTTTCGGGCAAAAGCCCTTCATCAGCCCGAAACGTCGATTTTGAAGCTACTTGGATGTTGCCTGAACTGCTGTGCTCTTCCAGCACCACTAATCCAGAATTTGTCCCAAAATGTCAAGTGGATGTTCCATCTTGGCTTCCTCTTAAGGCCTCGTGTCCTTTTTCTCATCTTTAGCCAATTCGATTCACTCCATGTTACACCAAGAAATTCTTGGAAGTACTAGATACTGCAAAGGCTATGGGCTTTGACAATAATCTAGCAATAACAATGAAGATTTGTGCTCCAGAATTTTCTGCACCCTGAACCAAGCTGTTCTAGCTACAACATAAATATCTACCCAACAATGTGGAAAATTGCCCAGATATGTTCTGTACCCAAAAAGCAGCATAAATTCAACCCAGCCAATTACTGTTCCATCAGCCTGCTCTTGATCAGCAGTAAATTGATGGATGTGGTCATTAGGAGTAATATTAAATGGTACTTACTCAACAATAACTACTTACTGATGCCCAGTTTGGGTTGTGCAAGAGCTACTCAGCTCCTGACCTTATTTCAGCCTTGTTCAAACATGGACAAAAAAGCTGAATTTCAGAGGTGAGCTCAGAGAGATAGCCTTTGACATCAAGGTGCACTTAACCTAGTGTGGTATGACAGGGTCCTAGCAAAACAGAAGTCAACAGGAATCAAAGGGAGAGCTTTCCACCGGTTGGAGTCAAATTTGGCTCAAAGCAAGTTGTGAATGTGGTTGTTGGAGGTCAGTCATCTTAGCTCCAGGAGAACCCTGTAGGAGTTCCTCTGGATAGTGTCATAGGTTCAACCATCTTCTACTGCTTCATCAATGGCCTTCCCTCATCATAAGGTTAGAAGTGGGGATGTTTACTGATGATTGCACAATGTTCAGCACTGTTCACAACTCTTCAAATACAGAAGCAGTACATGTCCAAATGCTGCATGATCTGAACAATATCCAGATATGGGATTATAAATGGCAAAAACATTTACATTACAAATTCGCCAGGCAATGACCATCTCCAACAAGCAATAATCTAAACATCACACTTTGGCATTCAATGGTATTACCACGATCGAACTCCACACTATCAACATCCTGGAGGATACCATTTACTTGAAACTAAACTGGACTAGCCATATAGGCATATGGCTACTACAGTAGTTCAAAGGCTAGGAATTCTGTAGCAATTCACCTCCTGACACCACAAAGTCTGTTCACCATCTACAATTCCGACAGTATGGAAGCAGGTCATTTGGCCCATCGAGTCCACACCGAACCTCCAAAGAACAACCCACCCAGCCTACTGCTGTAACCCTGTTTTTCCCATGGCTAACCCACCTAGCCTGCACAGCCCTGGATACTATGGGCAATTTAGCATGGCCAATCCATCTCACCTGAACATCTCTCAACTGTCGGAAGAAACCAGAGCAACCAGAGGAAACCCATGCAGACACAGAGGGAACGGGCACACTCACACAGACTATCACCTGAGGGTAGAATCGAACCTGGGTCCCTGGCACTGTGAGGAGGCCGTGCTAATCACAGAGCCACTGTGCCACCCAGAAAATACAAGTCAGGTGTGTGATGGAATATGTTCCACTTGTTTCAGTAACATTCACAAAGCTCAACTCTCCATCCAAAATACAGCAGCCACATGACTGTCACCTCATCAACCACTTTCAACATTTACTTCTTCACTACCAATGCACACTGGTAGCAGATACCTATCTGTAATTGAGCTTTGTTATATCTTTGCAACCCTGGGACCTCTACCACCTAGACAGACAAAGAAAGCAGATGATTCCAAACATTATCACCTGCAAGTTCTCCCTCCAAGTCTCACATCATCCTGACTTGTAACTATGTTGCTGTTAGTTCACCACAGGTGTGTCAAAAACCTGGAACTTCCTTCCAAACAACACCATTAGTGTCCTTGAGTCCCGAGGCCTGCAACCGCTCAAGAAGACAAGCCACTACCACCTTCTCAGGGCAGTCAGGAATGGGCAATAAATGCTGGCATGGACAGTGACGGCCAAATGTTGTGATTTAATGAAAATGAGCAGGAAAAGTGCAAACTGAAAGGTGATGAAATGAAATAAGAACAACTTATGGGAAGGACTAAAGAAAGTCAAGGCATGTCAAGGCTGCAGGCCAAATGCTTGAGAAGGCGATCAGAATAGTCGGGTGATCAGCACCGACTTGATAGGCCGAAGGGCTTTTTTCTGTGCTGTCGACCTCTATGAATACAATTCTAAAGGACAAGTAACGTGATGAGGTTGAAAAGGTATAGGAGAACTGCCACAGAAGCTCATGAATGTGATAAGCTAGAATCACTAAACAGAAAAGAAATGTGAGGTAGGTTCAGTAACTGCTATGAAAGCTTCTTGATGCCAGTGTTTTGTCATGGCGACTAGGACGAGTCCACAATACTGAAGATTCAAACAGGTTTGTAATTCATACTTTGACAGCAAGGAGAATAGCTGGAGCTGTGACTTGTTCTCTCCCTGCTTTGACTCAGAATAGCTTAACAAAGATCTCAATATTTCATTCTTTGCCTGGGGTGAACTAAATCTTGTGTTCGAAGATCGCTAAAGAAATCAATAGGATAGAGATTTATCAACATTGGCATCAGCTATAGTTTGAAAACACAGGGTCTTTTCCTGTGTTGGATGTTGTGATAGCTCTACCATGTCCTTAAGCCTTGTTTCAAATACAAGGAAGCTTCCTCTGTGCCAAAATAAACAATCCTTTCCTCAATGCCAAAATGTTCCATTCCTGGCAACATCCTTTTCAGCTTCCTCTGTACCCTCTCTAGTGCAATCATATTCTCATAAGGCACTGACCAAAGTTGTACACAGTGGCTGTCGTTTAACTGGTGTTTCATACAACTCTAGCACAACTACTGTGCTCTTACATTCTATGAAGCAAAGATCCCAGATGCCTTGCTAACATCCTTACCAATCTATCCTGTTCCTTTCAGGGATCTGTGGACAATAGATCTCTTTATTTCCCAACTTCTCAAGTTCTCAATTTCCCAAGTTCTCTTTATTTCCCAACTTTTGGTGGACTGCAAGAAGGTTCAAGAAGGCAGCTCACCAGCACCTTCTCAAGGGGAGACAGGGACGAGCAACAAATGTAGGTCAGCCAATGATGCCCATATCCCACAAATTAATAAAACAAAAATCTCAGTATCCCATCATTCCCATGCACCTCTGTGTCTGTCCTATTTTTAAAATTATTTGCCAAATCTCAGTTCCAAAATCAAAAAAGGAGACTGCTCAAGACTGCAAATTAGTTGTGCATAGAGTTGAGATGCAGGGATCAGGGGTCATACCTCCAAGATGTCCTCTTCACTGTACTCCACCTTCTTGCCTTGCCTCCAGTGTTTGAGCAGCCATTTCAGTTTGACATAGAACAGGTAAGTGCTGTCCTTGAACATTCTCATCTCCTGCAGTAGCAGGGCCCTCTCGTGACTCCATGACTTCTGCTCCAGCCTGTTCTGCAAGCTCAGGCTCTGCACTTCAAAGTCTTTCCTGCGCAAGTTCTTCTGGTTTTCTTCTTCAATCTGTGGCAGCAAAGAAAATATTACTCCAGGCACTTTAGATTTACTAGAACATGAAGCTAAAGATGCAATCATTAAAGAAAAGGCCCACCTCAGGATTTACTTAGTGCTACGTCGATCAGAAAGAGGTCCTGGTCCCTCTTTAATAACCAGGAGAAAGTGAGGACTGTAGATGCTGGAGATCAGAGTTAAAAACCGTGGTGCTGGAAAAGCACAGCAGGTCAGGCGGCATCCGAGGAGCAGGAGAGTCATTCCTGATGAAGAGCTTATGCTTGAAATGTCAACTCTCCTGCTCCTCGGATGCTGCCTGACCAGCTGTGCTTTTCCAGCTCCACACTTTTTGACCCTTTTCAATAACCTTCCACCCTAATCCCCATATTATACATACAACGGTGGCACAGTGGTTAGCAATGCTGCCTCACAGCGCCAGAGACCTGGGTTCAATTCCCGACTCAGGCGACTGACTGTGTGGTGTTTGCACATTCTCCCCGTGTCTGCGTGGGTTTCCTCCAGGTGCTCTGGTTTCCTCCCACAGTCCAAAAATGTGCAGGTTAGATGAATTGGCCATGCTAAATTGCCCGTAGTGTTAGGTGTAGGGGAATGGGTCTGGGTGGGTGTGCTTCGGCGGGTCGGTTGGACTTGTTGGGCTGAAGGGCCTGTTTCCACACTGTAAGTAATCTAATCTAATACTGTCAGTAATCTAATCTAATAATTAAGACGTGGTGTTCAAAACAAATCTAAATTTAAAGGTCTTTGCATGCAGACTTTACAGACTCTACTTTTGCAGCAGGGGGTGGGGTTGGGGGAAATGATTTTTCTCACTCTATGTTAAAAAATGGAGCAACGTTGAAATCTAATCTCAGTATTGAGTACATTCTGGCTTTATTCACCTTTTTACTGCTTCAATACTATAACCATCTGAGGTGTCAGCAGAGGCTTAATTACTGCTGCCTTACCAAGGCACTCAGATCTCAGTGCCAAACCTGTGCCCACTGGCACCCAACAACAGGCTTTCCTGCATGCTGGGAATTTATTTCCAATTAGACCTTGTAAAACCACTGCTGTAATTCACCGAGGCAAAAAGAGACGATATCTGTCTCACCAGTTTGACATGGAGTTCAATCCAACTCAGCATCAGGAAACTCGGCCCATTGTATTTCCAGGTTTCCCCCAGACACAGGAAGCTCCTTATCAATTTGGGTAAGACTCAGGCCCTGTGTTCTAATTCATTATATTACACACTACTAATCCACTCTGAATTAAATCCTGTTTATAAATTATAAATCCCACTGTGTGAGCATGTAACAGTATGTTTTTAATCACCAAATGAAACTGAACCATAACAAAATGCCTGTGGCTATCTCAAGTCCAATGACCTCAGCTGGCAAAACTTAAAAAGGAAAAGGATGCATTAGACCAGTAACATTACAATTTAGAAATTAAATAACATTTGTTACGGAAAATAATTAGTGCATTTTGCCCAAGGAGCGTTATTTGCTTGAGGCAATTTAAAAAGTCTCAAGATAAATTCGACTCCACATTTTCCACATGAACACAATCTTCTGCCAATGTTTCTTAACCTCAGCATGACTCTGTGAAGAAATTCTTGATTCCCTTTCCATGATTGGAGGAATACAATTACTTCCTCTCTACGCAGTGTGCGTGTGGGGAGATGACATCATGGGGGCTATAAAATTCTGTACAGACTCTTGACTCAAAGCTCCGTGGCATCTGTCCATTTTTTTTTGTCTCAGTAAAAATTCCCTGGAAAAGTTTACAGAAAGCCTGGCAAAGAGCGGGAGCTACAATGACGTCCTCCTGACTTGAATAAGTCCAAGGAATAAAACCGAATACAAATGCAACTTTCTACACACATCACCACATAGATCAGAAACTTTGGAAGGAGCCTGACCTGAGTTAGTTGCTGAGTATTACATATAGAATCATATAGCACTTCAGTTGCATTCCTGCACTCTTTCTCCATAAGTTTTCAAATGTTTCCCTTTTGAATACAGTTTTGGGGCTAACAAGAAACCTTCTCATGACTGGTCCCAGATTTCTGCTATTTATCTTGCCTCAAAAGGAAAAGAATGCTCTGCTTTGAATGCGAGCTGCATTCTTCCTTATCAGGGAAATAAAGATCCTTCTGAATTTTAAGAACATTCGAATTAGGGATTTTGAGCCATTTCGAGTCGGCTTCACCATTCAGTAGGATCGTGAGTGAATCGGACTGTGGCCTCAACTACACACATTCCTACCTATTCCTCTATTAACTTCTGACTGCCTTAAAAATAGTCCATGACCCTGCCATGACCAAACCCTGGGGAACAGTGTTCCAAAAGATTCATGTCCCTCCAAGAAACAATAATGTCACCACACCCCTATCTTAAATGGGACATCCTTCTGTCCTCCCAAAGTGCGGTCTCTGTCTCATAAGGGGCAGCATCCTTTCATAATCCACTCTGCCAAACCCCTCAGGAATGCAAGATCAGTCTCTAAACTCCAATGGATTAAGGTCCAGTCTTCCCAACCTCTCCTCATAACATAAGCCCACCTTCCCAGCTATCAGTCAATTGAACCATCTCTGAACTTACTCCTAATGCATTTATATCCTTCAGTAAATTAGGAGATCAAAACTGTGCACAGTATTCCAGCTCTCTACGGTGTCCCGAACAATTTTAGCAAAACAAATCTGGTTTTACATTCCACATCCCTGACAACAAATGAGGAGATTCCATTTGGCTTCCTGAAAGTATGCTGGACTTGCATATTAACCTTTGTTTCAGGTACTCAACAGCAAGATCTGTCTGAACCTCAGAGTTTGGTAATCTCTCTGCATTTAAATGATAGAGGGATTTTTGTCAGGTTCACTGACTACCTCTAGGCAAAATGGCCTCTTACTCTATCATGAAAAACAGGCTGTTAGGAGACATGCACTTCCACAACTGGGGTGCTCTGCTCGCTAACTCCTACAGTCCTCATACTGAGATGAGCAATTCACAACACCACTATCACAGAAACAACAGCATTCAACTACTTGGAGCTGGGAGTCAGACACAAGACTGACTTATTGACAAGGCGAAAGTGAGTACTGCAGATGATGGAGATTAGAGTCAAGAGTGTGGCGCTGGAAAAGCATTGCAGGTCAGGCAGCATCTGAGAAGCAGGAGAATTGACGTTTCAGGCAAAAGCCCTTCATCAGGAAATTGCCCGAAATGTCGATTCTCCTGCTCCTCCGATGCTGCCTGACCTGCTGTGCTTTTCCAGCACCACACTCTCTGACACCCAATGCACCAAAAAGTAAGATCCCTGCAGATTAATCAAAAGGAAAACCATCACCAATTCCCAGCAGGAATCTAGCAATTGCAAGACGAGAATAGCCAAGGTCAATCAAGTTTGCCCCCATCCAGGTAGTCACACCTTATAAAAATAATAGAACTGTTAACTAATCGTAGCAAATCAATCTCTATCAACTCATCTACAAAACGCTCGCATCACCAGAGAAAACATCTCAGTTGAGAAAAGCTATGGGAACTATAGGTCTCAAGTCACCGGCTCTTCTCAAGCTATGTGACGTTCACCTTGTACCATGTCTCAAATTGGTCATATATTCCAAATAGGATTGTCTGCAGTGGGTGAGCCCTGAATTGTGGGTTTGCTGTTGAAAGGTGCATAAGTGCTTTGCCTTTTTGGAGATCCAGAGAGTGCTTGTTAAAGAAGACTAGGCTGGAGGTAAAACTGGCAAAGGCTTCTTCCATATCGGCGAAAGCCTTTCAGTCAGGGAGAACCGTGTCATCAGGAATTTTAAGCAGCTGGACAGATTTCCAAAGGATAGAAGCTCCTCAGGCTGAACTCATGGAAGGCCACAGCTTGTAAAGAGGACACCCGCACCAATCAACCCGACCGCCCCGTGGCCGAACATTTCAACTCCCCCTCCCATTCTGCCGAGGACATGCAGGTCCTGGGCCTCCTTCACCGCCGCTCCCTCACTTCCCAATGCCTGGAGGAAGAACGCCTAATCTTCCGCCTCAGAACACTTCAACCCCAGGGCATCAATGTTGACTTTACCAGTTTCCCCATTTCCCCTCCCCCCACCCTACCCCAGTTCCAACCTTCCAGCTCAGCACCATCCTCATGACCTGTCCCTCCTGTCAATCTTCCTTCCCATCTATCTGCTCCACCCTCCTCTCCAACCTATCACCTTCACCCCCACCTCTACCCACCTATTGCACTTTTAGCTACCTTCTCCCTCCCATTTAGCTCTCCAGCTCTGAGGCTCCCAGCCTCATTCCTCATGAAGGGCTTTTGCCCAAAACTCAATTTCTCCTGCTCCTGGGATGCTGCCTGACCTGCTGTGCGTTTCCAGCACCACTCTAATTTAGATTAGATTAGATTAGATTACCTACAGTGCAGAAACAGGCCCTTCGGCCCAACAAGTCCACACTGCCCCGCCGAAGCGCAACCCACCCATACCCCTACGCTTACCCCTTCACCTAACACTACGGGCAATTTGGCATGGCCAATTCACCTGACCTGCACATCTTTGGACTGTGGGAGGAAACCGGAGCACCCAGAGGAAACCCACGCAGACATGGGGAGAACGTGCAAAGTCCACACAGTCAGTCGCCTGAGGCGGGAATTGAACCCAGGTTTCTGGCGCTGTGAGGCAGCAGTGCTAACCACTGTGCCACCGTGCCGCCCTTGACTCTAATCTCCAGCATCTGCAGTACCCACTTCTGCCTTATAGTGAGGACAGTCAAGGGATGGAACACACAAGGTGAGTGGGTCATGTTTTGCCCTGGGACTGGTCTCCAATATCTCTTTTTGCAAAATGGTGTGTAAGTCATGTTTTTGTTAATAATTATTATTAGAATGGCTTTTAATGTGAGATGACACTGAATCTAAAGAACAGAGAATCGGTCTCCTTGTTGTGCAGTCAAATCCATCCAATTTTTGACCCAGCCATTCCAACACAGTCAGCTCTTGAAGGTTTATGGTTCTAATTACACTGTCTCTCCTCTAGCTCCTTACCAAGTTTCCTTTCTTTGTGTCTGAACATGAATTATGTTAACAGATTGTTCCACCGCCCTCACCTAATGCCCACACATCCACTTTCCAGTTGAGATCACTGCATAGCAAGTAAATGCAGAACTTCACCCATACCCATAGACACTGAGACCAAAGGGATCCAAATGAAGACACAAGTGTAAGTGACCGATTGAGCAGAGGCCAAGGATTAAATTTAGCACTTTATGATTCTGCAGCACTCGAATCAGCAAGGGTCTCACTCTCTCCTCAAGTGTAACTTTCTCCCAGGAGATCATGTGAATCTGCTCAAATAATTTACCTCAGAGATTATCTGTACCCACCTGAATGATCTTGCTGGTGAATTTTTCATTTTCGTCCTCCCGAAGCTGCCTTTCCTGTTCCAGACGAACTTGCAGTTCCTGAACAGATAGATCCTGGTCTGGTAAAACACGGGATTCCCTGAGCTGTGCATTTCAGACAAAGGGACATGTTCAGTTGAAGCTGAGTGAATAAATGGCCTGATCTCAGAAAACCTCCTCAAGCATTTCTCAGTCATCAAAGAAGTGAAAATAATGCCTCTACTTGTGATTTTTGGGTTTACCCACTGCACATGACTACGACTGTTCATATTGTTAATTCTCAGCAGTAATAATGACCCAAGTCAGAGCTGCAATGAATCTCACCTTCTGTCAGTAACTCATTGGACATGCTGGTGATGACAAATTGGGATTTAGTCCCTTCACAAAAATCTTGATGGTAAAATTACCAACTGAAGAAATTTCAACCCAACCATTTAAATAGTTTCCCGTTCTGTGCTTCATTATTAAAGATGCTAAAATGTAATAACAGCAGTATCAACTATGATAGTCAATGTTTCTGAATATTGGATTGCAGTGTTTCTAGCTACTGCTCTTCATTAAAGGGCTTTTTCTGACTAATAAACAATAAGTCAGACCTTCAAGCAAACCTCCTCCTGAGTTCGATTCAATGCAGACTCTAAGATTAACATTAGAGTTACTTAAACCATGACTTGCCACCAGTTACATCATGGACTGGCCTTAACTGTAGATGCATTCACACCACAGAATTGAAACTGGAGATCATATTTATGTCTCTCCCACCAGAGTGAGCTTCATACATAAAAATAAGATAACTTATATCCTGTTTCTCGTCAATCTTCACACAGTTGGAATTTTCTGCACCTTTATCCTCTCTTGTCGAGGTTTCCTAAATGCCATGTACTCTCACTCTTCTTTTCAGTATCTTACAGTGCTACAGAACAGGACACCATTCAGCCCATAATGCCTGTACTAGCTCGGATCTTTGGTAAAGTAATCTAATTCATCCTACTTCCCTGTTCTATTCCCATAGCTCTGTAGTTTATTTGCCTCTTCCAGTTTTACCCCAATTTAGAAAGTTCCTGTTAAAGCTGCTTCTTCATTGTTTCAGATAGTGCATTTCGGATTTAAAAAGCGACAGTGACAAACACTTAGCAAAGAGCAATCACAACATGATTGAGTTCATTATCCCATTTGTAAGTGAAAAATCATGAATCAACTACTACAGTTTTAGATTTGTGTGAGGCCAATGTTAATGAGGTGAGACAGAGATTGTAGTGATTGTAACGAGGTCAGCCAGCTGGTCTAATTAGGGAGCCCTGGCTGACAGATAAAAAGACATGTCAGAGATTTCTGGCCCTCAGAGCTGACTCTGAAGGAGCAGCACTAAGTCAAGGAATTTTCATGTGTAAATAAAGGGTGATTTGGTGACGGGATACCAGTCTCTATAGAGTTACTTCAGAGGCTGCGTACAAAGCTCTGGTACGGCCACACTTGGAGTATCGTGTACAGTTCTGGTCACCACATTATAAGAAGGATGTGGAAGTTTTAGAAAGGGTGCAGAGGAGATTTACTAAGATATTGCCTGGTATGGAAGGAATGTCTTACGAGGAAAGGCTGAGGGCCTTGAGGCTGTTCTTGTTAGAGAGAAGAAGGTTGAGAGGTGACTTAATAGAGACATACACGATAATCAGAGGGTTAGATAGGGTGGACAGGGAGAGCCTTTTCCCAAGTATGGGGACGGCAAACACGAGGGGACACAACTTTAAAGTGAGGGGAGATAGGTATAAGACAGATGTCAGAGGTAGTTTCTTTACTCAGAGAGTAGTAAGGGTATGGAATGCTTTGCCTGTAGTGGTAATAGATTTGCCAAGTTTAAGTGCATTTAAGTCGTCCTTGGACAGGCATATGGACATACATGGAATTATGTAGGTGGGATGGGCATCAGATTAGTATGACAGGGCGGCACAACATCGAGGGCAAAGGGCCTGTACTGCGCAGTAATGTTCTATGTTCTATGTTCTAAACTGGAAAAATCTTCTCATGGGTAAAACAGCAAAAGAATAGCAGAGGATGTCTAAAGAGACATTTAACAAAATACAAAACCATTTCATACCTCTGAGGGGGAAAAGCTCCACTTCACAGAAGGAAAAGCAATGGACGATTAAAAAGACAAGTGCTGAGGAAAATGCAAAAACAGCACAGATCTTGCTGAATTGAAAAGATACAAAGACCAGCATAGGGTCACAAGGCAACCTATAAGAGCTAGTAAAAGGAAATATGAAAAGAAACTTGCCTGGGGCATCAAAACCAATAAGAAAAAAATTGTACAGTCAAGGGAAAGTGGGTGGTCAGGAGTAATGCTGGCCCATTAAAGACTGAACATGGGCATATTGTAACTGACTATGTGGAAACGGCGGAGATGATGAATAATTAATTTGCCTCATAATTTACAGGAGAAAAGGAGGATAACTTGTCAGAAGTCCTGAGGAAATTAATAGTTGATTGTGAACAGGGATTGAATTATCATTAACAAAATTAACATAAGTAAAACATTGGTAATGAGGAAATTAATGGAATTGAAGAGTGACAAATCCCCAGGATCTGATAGTTTCCATCTGAGGGTGTTAAAGGAAGCATTATAGATGCTTTAATTGGATTGTTTTGAAAATTAAACTTCACCATCCTTAATTATTCACAAGTACCCTCTGCTTTATGTCCTTTACTCTTCATGCGTCTTCCTTTGGTCAGTATTTATTGCCCATGCCTAGTTTTCATTAAGAATGTGCGGTGAGCTGCCTTCTTGAATTGCGTCAAAAATCACGAGACACCGGGTTACAGTCCAACAGGTTTATTTGAAACCACAAGCTTTCAGGGCCTCCGTTCCTTCCTCAGGCAGCTGGTGTCATCTGATGTTTGACTTTGTCCACTCCCATCTAATACCGGCACCTCCATGTCTTGAACTGCTGCAGTCCATATGCTGTAGGCAGACCCACAATGCCATGAGAGAAGGAACTTCAGGATTTTTACTCAGCGACACTTAAGGAACCGAAATATACTTATGAGGCAGGATGATGAGTGGGTTGGAGGGGAACTTACAGTTGGCAGTGTTCTTATGTGTTTGCTACCCTTGTCCTTTGAAATGGAAGTGGTTGTGGGTTCGGAAAGTGGCATGAAAGGAGCATTGGTTAATCTCTGTAGATGGCTGACGCTCAGTGGCAGCAGTGTATGTGATGGAGGGTGTGGACATTTGTCGATACGCTGCCAATTAAGTGGGGATGGCAGCAGCACTATTGATTGAGCTGATCCAATCTTAAATGACATAGCTGCTACACTGAGTTGGTGGTAGATGGTGAGGAAACCAACAAGAGGGAAAAACATACTTGACCTCATCTTTACCAATCTGCCAGCTGCAGATGCATCTGTCCTTGCCAGTATCAGGAAGAGTGGTCACTGCATACTCCTTGTGGAGACAAAGTCCTTTATTCACATTGATAATACCTTACATGGTGTGACACTACCACTCTGCTAAATAGGATACACTGCAAACAGATCGAACAACTCAAGACAGGACCTCGATGGGGCACTGTGGGCCATCAACAGCAGCAGAATCTGCAAGCTCATGGCCCAGCATATCTCCTCTGTACCATGATTGTCAAGCTAGGGGATCAACCCTGGTTCAATGGAGAGTGCGGGAGGGCATGCCAGGAGCAGCACCGGGGGTACCTAAAAATGAGTTGCCAACCTGATTAAGCTCCTAAACAGGACTAATTCCGTGCCAAACAACATAAGCTGTAGGTGATAGAACCGAGTAACCCCACAACCAATGGATCAGATCTATGCTCTGTAGTCTTGCCACATCCAGTCGTGAATGATGGTGGACAATTAAACATCTCACCAGAGGAGAAGGGTCCACAAATATCCTCATCCTCAATGATGGAAGAGCCCCAAGACATCAGTGAAAAAGATAAGATTGTAGCATTTACAGTAACCTTCAGCCAAAGGTGACTCCTCCTGTGTCATAGTCACACAGCACAGAAACAGACCCTTCAGTCCAACTCATGTGTCAAACAGTCATCCCAAACTGACCTAGTCCCATTTACCAGCACTTGGCCCATATCCCGCTAAAGCTTTCCTATTCATATAATCCATCCAGATTCCTTTTAAATGTTGTAACTGTACCAGCCTCCACCACTTTCTCTGGTGGCTCATTCCATGCATGCACCGCCCTCTATGTGAAAACATTGCCCATTCAGGTTCTTTGTAAATCTTTCTCCTCTTACCTTAAACCTATGCCCTCTAGTTTTGGACTCCCCCACCCCAGTGTTCCCCAGTGTCACAGATACCAGACATCAGCCAATTCAATTCACTCTAGCGGGTTTTGAGAAGATGTGTAGCTCAGGCTGAGGTTCTGGATGTAGGTTTGCTTGCTGAGCTGGAAAGTTCATTTTCAGACATTTCGTCACCCTTCTAAGTAACATCTTCAGTGAGCCTCCAGACAAAGCACTGTTGATGTTTCCTGCTTTCTGTTTATATGTTTAGGTTTCCTTGGGTTGGTGATGTAATTTACTGTGGTGATGTCAATTCCTGTTGTTTTTTTTCTCAGGGTGTGGTATATGGGCTCCCAGTCAATATGTTTGTTGATAGAGTTCCAGTTGGAATGCCATGCTTCTAGGAATTCTCGTGCATGTTTCTGTTTGGCTTGTCCTAGGTGTTGTCCCAGTCGAAGTGGTGTCCTTGCTTATCTGTATGTAAGGATACTAGTGAGAGAGGGTCATGTTGTTTTGTGGCTAGTTGATGTTCATCTATCCTGGTGGCTAGTTTTCTGCCTGTTTGTATTGTATTTTGTAATGACTGCGAGACTACTCAGACCCCTTGGCATCATGGTGGCCCACAAACCCACCAACACACTAAAACAGCAGCTAATGAACTTGAAAGACCCTATACAGACAACAAGCAAAACAAATGTTATTTACAAAATACCATGCAAGAACCGTAACAACACTACATTGGACAAACAAGCAGAAAACTAGCCACTAGGTTACATACAGATAAGGAAGGACACCACTTCGACTGGCACAACACATCCATCCCAGAACACGCCAAATGAGAATTCCTAGAAGCATGGCATTCCAACCAGAACTCTATCAACAAACACATTGACTTGGATCCCATGTACCACCCCCTGAAAAAAAACAGGAAATGACATCACCACCAGAAATGACATCACCAACTCAAGGAAATGCAAACATATAAATAGAAAGTAGGAAACATCAGCAGAACTCTATCAACAAACACACTGACTTGGACCCCATGTACCACCCCGTGAAGAAAAAAGAACAGGAAATGACATCACTGCAGGAAATGACATCACCAACCCAAGGAAACTCAAATGGTTAAATAAAATGGAGGAAACATCAGCAGTGCTTCGTCCGGAGGCTCGCTGAAGATATTACCGAGTATGGTGACGAAACGTCTGAAAATGAACTTTCCAGCTCAGCGAGCAAACCTACATCGATTCACTCTGTCTGATATCAAGAAATTATTGGAGACACTTCATACTGCCCTGGTAATGCTCAGGCAATAGTACTAAAGACTTGTGCTCTAGAACCTGCTGTTCCCCTAGCCAAACTGTTCCATTCCAACTAGAAGACTGACTTCTACCCAATAATATGGATACATCCAGGACATAAAAATGACGACAGATCCAATCTGACTAATTATCATCCCATTAGTCTATTCTCGATTATTAGCAAAGTGATGGAAGGTATCATCAACAGTGCTATCAAACAGCACCTGCTCAGCAATAACCTGCTCAGTGATGCCCAGTTTGGGTTCTGCCAGGGCCACTCAGCACCTGACCTTATTCCAGTCTACCCATGACATCAATGTTACATTTGATAAGTGGTGGTGTCAAGGAGCCTTAGTAAAACTAGATTAAATGAGACACACAAAAATTGCTGAAGAAACTTGGCAGGACTGTCAGCATCTGTAGAGAGCAAGGCGGCCTTTGTGTGGGACCGCAGAAAATGGGGGAATTACTGAACAAGTACTTTGCATTAGTATTTACTGTGGAAAAGGACATGGAAGATACAGAATGTAGGGAAATAGATGGTGACATCTTGAAAATGTCCATATTACAGAGGAGGAAGTGCTGGAAGTCTTGAAATGCATAAAGGTGGATAAGTCCCCAGGACCTGATGAGGTGTACCCTAGAGCTCTGTGGGATGCTAGGGAAGTGATTGCTGAGCCTCTTGTTGAGATATTTGTATCATCGATAGTCGCAGGTGAGGTGCCAGGAGAGTGGAGGTTGGCTAACGTGGTGCCACTGTTTAAGAAGGGCGGTAAGGAGAAGCCAGGGAACTTTAGACCAGTGAGTTGTTGGAGGGAATCCTGAGGGACAGGATGTACATGTATTTGGAAAGGCAAGGACTGATTAGGAATAGACAACATGGCTTTAAAGAAGTAACAAAGAGGATTGATGAGGGCAGAGCAGTAGATGTGATCTATATGAACTTCAGTAAGGTGTTTGAAAAGGTTCCCCATGGGAGAGTGGTTAGCAAGGTTAGATCTCACGGAATACAGGGAGAACTAGCCGTTTGGATACAGAACTGGCTCAAAGGTAGAAGACAGAGGGTGGTGGTGGAGGGTTGTTTTTCAGACTGGAGGCCTGTGACCAGTGGGGTGCCACAAGGATTGTTGCTGGGTCCTCTTCTTTTCGTCATTTATATAAATGATTTGGATGTAAGCATAAGAGGTATAGTTCGTAAGTTTGTAGATGACACCAAAATTGGAGGTGTAGTGGACAGCGAAGGTTACCTCAGATTACAACAGGATCTTGATCAGATGGGCCAATGGGCTGAGAAGTGGCAGATGGAGTTTAATTTAGATAAATGCGAGGTATTGCATTTTGGGAAAGCAAATCTTAGCAGGACTTATATACTTAATAGTAAGGTCCTAGGAGTGTTACTCAACAAAGAAACCTTGGAGTGCAGGTTCATAGCTCCTTGAAAGTAGAGTCGCAAGTTGATAGGATAGTGAAGAAGGCATTTGGTATGCTTTCCTTTATTGGTCAGAATATTGAGTACAGGAGTTGCGAGGTCATGTTGCGGCTGTACAGGACATTGGTTAGGCCACTGTTGGAATATTGTGAGCAATTCTAGTCTCCTTTCTATCCGAAAGATGTTGTGAAACTTGAAAGGGTTCAGAAAAGATTTACAAGGATGTTGCCAGGGTTGGAGGATTTGAGCTACAGGGAGAGGTTGAATAGGCTGGTGCTGTTGTACCTGGAGGCTGAGGGGTGACCTTATAGAGGTTTACAAAAGTATGAGGGGCATGGATAGGATAAATAGACAAAGTCTTTTCCCTGGGGTCGGGGAGTCCAGAACTAGAGGTCATAGGTTTAGGGTGAGAGGGGAAAGATATAAAAGAGACCTAAGGGGTAACCTTTTCACACAGAGGGTGGTATGGGTATGGAATGAGCTGCCAGAGGAAGTGGTACAGGCTGGTACAATGGCAACATTTAAAAGACATTTGGATAGGTATATGAATAGGAAGGGTTTGGAGGGATATGGGCTGGATGCTGGCAGGTGAGACTAGATTGGGTTGGGATATCTGGTCGGCATGGACAGGTTGGACTGAAGTGTCTGTTTCCATGCTGTACATCTCCATGACTCTAAGTCCAGTGACCATTCTTCAGAATCACCTGGAAACAAAGGGGAAGCTTACCACAGGTTGACGTCATACCTGGCACAAAGGAAGAAGGGTCATTCGATTGGAAAAGTTAACTCTGTTTTCACTCCACACGGAGTCAATACTGTGGCGCTGGAAAAACATAGCAGGTCAGGGAGCATCCGAGAGGCAGGAGAGTTTTGGGCCAACACCCTCCATCCGGAATGAGGCTGTGAGCCGAGGGGGTGGTGAGATAAAAGGGAGGGGGGGTGGGGCTGGGGGAAGTTAGCTGAGAGTGCAATAGGTAGATGGAGGTGGCGGGGGGGGGGTAAGAGAGGAGGGAAGGATAAGTGGGAAAGAAGATGGACAGGTAGGACAGGTCATGAGGGCAGTGCCGAGGTGCCAAAGGCGGTTTCTCTCCACATAGACTGCAAGGCCTGCTGAGTTTCTCCAGCAATTCCTGGTTTTGTTTGTTTCAGATCTCCAGCTGCTATTGTTCTTTGTGTAATTTTGTTAGCTTAGGAAGATGGTTGTGGTAGTTGGAGGTCAGTCACCTCAGCTAAAGACATCTCTACAGGAGTTCCTCAGGGTAGTGTCCTAGGCCCAACCATCTTCAGCTGCATCACCAACCACGTATACTCTACCATAAGGTCAGAAGTGGGGATGATCAGTGATGAATGCACAATGTTTGGCACCATTCCTGACTTTGTCAGATACAGAAGCAGTCCATATCCAAATGCAGCGATATATGGACAGTGTCTAGGCTTAGCCTGACAAGTGACAAGTAACATTGATGCCTCACAAATGCCAGACAATGGTCATCTTCAACTAGAGACAATCCCTTGACATTCAATGGCATTACAATCAATGGCATTATTATCTTGGGAATGTGACTTGAAAGAAGTTCTGGGATTTACATATTAATCAACCGAAACCTACATCCCCATTCTAAGTGTTTGAAGACTGAACAGCAATCTAGGTTTGTTCAATGTATCACATCAGTTGTATGACACTTTGATCTTCTGCTATGAATTCTGTGTCCTATGATCCTGCCCCACTAACTCCCTGATGAAGGAGCAGCGCTCAGAAAGCTTGTACATGCACATAAACCTGTCGAACTATAATGTGATGTTGTGTAATTTTTTAAACTTTGTCCATCCCAGTCCGACACCAGCAACTCCACATCTATCAACATTCTGTGATTTCACAATTGACTAGAGATTGGAGTAGCCATATAAATACAATGGCTACAAGAGCAGGTCAGCAAATAGGAATCCTGCAGAATGTAACTCAACTCTTGACTGCCAAAAGCCTGTCCACAGTCTACAAGGCTCAAGTCAGACGTGTGTTGGAATCCTCCCCACTTGCCTGGATGGCTGCAGCTCCAGGTGCTTGACGCCATCCAGGACAAAGCATCTCACTTGATTGGTGCCACAATGACAAACATCCACTCCGTCCACACTCAGTAGTAACATTGTGTACAATCTACAAGATGTATTGCAGAAATTCACCTAAGTTCCTGAGACAGCAACTTCCAAACCCATGATCACCACCACCATTTAGAAGGACAAGGGCAGGAGATACATGAAAAACCACCACCTACAATTTCCCCATTAAGCCACTCACCACTCATACCTGGAAACATACTGCCGTGCCTTCATGTGTTGCTGGGTCAAAGTCCTGGAACTTTGGGTCTACCAACAGAAAATGGACTGCAGCGGTTCAAGAAGGCAGCTCAGCACCACCTTCTCACCAGCAATTAGAGATGGGCAATAAATGCTGCCCTGGCCAGGTACACCCACATCCCATGAGTGAATTAAGAAAAAAAATTCTTAGGTGCATCAAAAGTGTCAGGAGTGGTTTTTATCTTATCGCCAAAATTGGTAGATCTGCCACTATACCTGTCCAAAGTGATTAAAGGGCTCGGTGTGTGTTAAGTTCAGGTCTCATCGGTATAATCAAATGTTCAATGAACACATTAGGCACCTTGTTATGCCAAAGGCCAGAATGTCTCGCAGTTTCAAGAACCATGAAGTCATGAAAAATGAGGGCTGTATGGGGTAGAAAGTGGGCTGTCAGTAGTTGACAGTCGGCAATCTATATATTTGTGGGACTGCACTTGCATGCCTATTTCTGGCTGTATAAACATTTCCACAAAAAAAAAGTGCCAGGCTATTTTTGGAACAGTTTCCAGAACTCCCTTCAGATATGCTACTCACACCCAACAAGTGAAAATGTAAGAGATGATTTTGCACTGAAACGCTGCTGGTGGGGAATCCCTGCGCATATCATAAACTGTTAACATCATCCTTCTCTGGAGAAAAAAAATATTCTAACTGAAGACTTTTCCTCATCAAACACTTTGCTGCAGTTGTGGTGTGCAGATGACAGTGTGGGCCTCTGTCTCACTGAACATAATTTGACTGGTCTGGAAGAACGAAAGACTTTTAAAACTGACCTGATGCCAGATATAGAAAGAGAAACACACATTTCAAAGAAGAAAGATCACAATTGTGCATCTGTCCAAAGCCTGGGTGTAACTGCTGATGTTACAAAAAACAGAGCGTGGTCGGACTCCACCCCTGGTGAAGGCTCGAGTATAATTACATTAACCTCTGCCTTCACTCTTGGCTGATTCCAGTCTTTTAGTATTTCTCTAATTTTTAATTTGATGTGTGTGAGAGAGAGAGCAAGAGTGAGCGAGAGAGAGAGAGAGAGAGAGAGAGAGAGAGATGATTGTCCATTTCGGTTAGTCCATCCTTATCTGACAAACTAATTGTTCAACTCAAAGATGCTCCTTCAATTCCTCAGACTCATTTACATTTATCAAAGAAAAGCCGCGAGTTTCAATCTCAAGGCAGGTAGCAGGAAACCACTGGGGGGAAGGGGTGCTGACCAACTCAGGTGAGAGACTCTGTGAAGATGCGATGTTCATTGTTGGATGAAGTTAAAAATCACCCAATAGCAGGTTATAGTCCAACATCTTTATTTGAAAGTACAAGCATTCGGAATGTATTTTTGTCCAGAGAAGGAT
This sequence comes from Chiloscyllium punctatum, assembly GCF_047496795.1. NCBI lineage: Eukaryota > Metazoa > Chordata > Chondrichthyes > Orectolobiformes > Hemiscylliidae > Chiloscyllium > Chiloscyllium punctatum. Next base: position 19,133,646 of record NC_092743.1, read on the forward strand.
GATGTTAACAGTTTGTGATGTGTGCAGGGATTCCGCACCAGCAGTGTATTATTACAAAATCATCTTGTTGGCTGTGTGTAACATATGTATAAGGAGTTCTGGAAACTGTTCCAAAAATAGACTGGCACTTTTTTTTGTGGATTTGTCCATAGGACCAGAGGTAGGCATGCAAGAACTTGACTGAATTTTTTGAAGAAATAACGAAGAAGATTGATAAGGACAAAGTAGTGTACGTGATCTATATGGACTAAAGTAAATCATTTGACAAGGTCCGCATGGTAGACCAGTTAGCAAGGTTAGATCTCATGGCATACAGGGAGAACTAGGCATTTGGATACAGAACTGGCTTGAAGGTAGAAGACAGAGGGTGGTGGTGGAGGGTTGTTTTTCAGACTGGAGACCTGTGATTAGTAGTGTGCCACAAGGATTGGTGCTGGTTCCACCGCTTTTTGTCATTTATATAAATGATTTCTATATGAACTCAGGAGATATAGTTAGTAAGTTTGCAGATGACACCAAAATTGGAGGGGTAGTGGACAGCGAAGAAGGTTACCTCAGATTACAACAGGCTCTTGATCAGATGGGCCAATGGACTGAGAAGTGACCAATGGAGTTTAATTCAGGTAAATGCGAGGTGCTGCATTTTGGGAAAGCAAATCTTAGCAGGACTTATACACTTAATGGTAAGGTCCTAGGGAGTGTTGTTGAACAAAGAGACCTTGGAGTGCAGGTCCATAGCTCTGTGAAAGTAGAATCGCAGGTCGATAGGATAGTGAAGAAGATGTTTGGTATGCTTTCCTTTATTGGACAGAGCATTGAGTATAGGAGTTGGGAGGTCATATTGCGGCTGTACAGGACATTGGTTAGGCCACTGTTGGAATATTGCATGCAATTCTGGTTTCTTCCCTATCGGAAGAATGTTGTGAAACTTGAAAGGGTTCAGATAACATTTACAAGGATGTTGCCAGGGTTGGAGGATTTGATCTATAGAAAGAGGTTGAATAGGCTGGGACTGTTTTCCCTGAAGCGTCGGAAGCTGAGGTTTATTAAATCATGAAGGGCATGGATAGGATAATAGACAAGGTCTTTTACCTGAGGTGGGGGAGATCAGAACTAGAGGGCATAGGTTTAAGGTTTTCATACAGAGGGTGGTACGTGTATGGAATGAACTGCCGGAGGAAGTGGTGGAGGCTGGCATAATTACAACAGTTAAAAGGCATCTGGATAGTTACACGAATATTAATGGTTTAGAGGGATATGGGACAAGTGCTGGCAAATGGGACTAGATTAGGTTGGGATATCTGGTTGGCATGGACGGGTTGGACTGAAGGGTCTGTTTCCGTGCTGTACACCTCTATGACTCTACATGCAGTCCCACAAATATATAGGTTGCTGACAACTACTGATAGCTCTCTTCTTAACCCATACAGCTCTCATTTTTCATGACTTCATGCTTCTTGAAGCTGCTAGACATTCTGGCCTCTTGCATAATAAAGCGCCTAATGTGTTCATTGAACATTCAGATTATACCCATGAGACCTGAACTTAACACACACCGAGCCCTTTAATCACTTTGGACAGGTATAGTGGCAGATCTACCAATTTTGGCGATAAGATAAAAACTGCCCCTGACATCTTTGATACACCTAAGAATTTTTTTTCTTAATTCACTCATGGGATGTGGGTGTTCCTGGCCAGGGCAGCATTTATTGCCCATCTCTAATTGCTGGTGAGAAGGTGGTGCTGAGCTGCCTTCTTGAACCGCTGCAGTCCATTTTCTGTTGGTAGACCCAAAGTTCCAGGACTTTGACCCAGCAACACATAAAGGCACGGCGGTATGTTTCCAGGTATGAGTGGTGAGTGGCTTAGAGGGGAAATTGTAGGTGGTGGTTTTTCATGTATCTCCTGCCCTTGTCCTTCTAAATGGTGGTGGTGGTCATGGGTTTGGAAGTTGCTGTCTCAGGAACTTAGGTGAATTTCTGCAATACATCTTGTAGAATTTCTTGTAGATTGTACACAATGTTACTACTGAATGTCAGCGGTGGAGGGAGTGGATGTTTGTCATTGTGGCACCAATCAAGTGAGATGCTTTGTCCTGGATAGTGTCAAGCACCTGGAGCTGCAGCCATCCGGGCAAGTGGGGAGTATTCCAACACACGTCTGACTTGAGCCTTGTAGGCTGTAGGCAGGCTTTTGGCAGTCAAGAGGTGAGTTACAGGATTCAGAGTTGCTGACCTGCTCTTGTAGCCATTGTATTTGTATGGCTAGTCCAGTTCAGTTTCTGGTCAATTGCGCAACCACAGGATCCTGACAGTAGTGGATTCAGTGATGGCAATGCCACTGAATGTCAAGGGATTGTCTCTTGTTGAAGATGATCATTGCCTGGCATTTGTGTGACACGAATTTCACTTGCCATGTCTCAGGCTAATCCTAGATACTGTCCATGCATTTGGTTATGGACTGCTTTTGTATCTGATGAGTTAAGAATGCTACCAAGCATCGTATATTGATCAGTGATCATCTGATCTTATGGTGGAGCAAAAGAGGTTGGTAAAGCAGCTGAAGATGGTTGGGCCAAGGACACTACCCCAAGGAACTCTTGCAGAGATGTGCTGGGCTGTTGGTTGGTCAGTGCAGTGTCTCAGTCATGAACACATACTAAGCCTTGACTGAGTTTCTGACATCCATTAGAATGTTGGAACAATTCAGCCTCAGGGAAAACATTGCTCGATTGACAGTTCTGACTCTCTTAACCTTCTGTTAATTGCACTATTTTAATTTACATAAAAACAAAGAGGTTTCAAGTGCTTGCAGTCTCTTCTATTGGCGATTTATTTGGCCTGAATGATGGATACTTTAATTATCCTGTTGTAAAAAGGAGACATTCTTTAAGAACATGGAAACTAATGAGTGATGCTTTTTAAAAACATTTTCTATTTACAGATTTTTCTGCTTCCTCTTTGTTTACATATATTAGAATATTTGAGGATAAAGCCTGATTCCTCCTCCATGAAGTCATGCTGATAGTGCTTGATTATATTATGTTTTCTAAATGCTCTTCTATCGTATAACAGATGCTAACATTTTCCCAATAAAGATGTCAAGTTAACTCGTCTACAGTTATTTTCTTTATCTCTCCTTTAATTTTTGAGTAAAGGTTTTATATAGATAGTTTTCCAATCCTTTGGCACTTTTCCAAAATCCAAGGATTCAGGTTCAATTGTGATCTGCAGCCTAGCACAGTCTTCCTTGAAAAGGGTTCCCTCTTTGCCTCCTCTATAATCCTCCAACTTACTGATAATCAAAGACCGATTGACAAAGCAAATCATCACAGACAGTTCTAAATATTAAAGCCAGGTGTCGTGACCCTTAAACTTTAGAAGATGTGCTTTTAGAAACGTCAGAAGCAGTGTTTTTTCATTTGAGGTGAAACACGATGGCCTAAAATGGAGTAAATTGGACTGAACTCTGCCTGGCAACAGGCCAATGTGATGGAGACACCAGGGGGCACAGGTCAAATCCGACAGAAAACGAAGTGTAAACTTTAACACCTGGACACAAAAGGAAGGCGGCTGACCTTCCTAACAGCAGATTCCCAGAGGTATTCAGACAAAAGTTTTGGAGATGACCACCCATAACAGGTACCAAGCTAAAGGAATGAACATCTTTTAGGGCAGCAGCGAGCAGAGTGCTGGTGAGAACACAACCCATTCTGAAAAAAAAACTACCTTTGTGGAAAGTTAGATACCAGGCTGAACCTTACAATGGAAAAGCCATTTCATTATGCTCATAGACTCGAGTCTGGAGAAGCACAATGGCAGATTTATCTTAGCAAAGTGGGGTGATGGGCTGGGAGAATTAGCCACAAGATTATTTGTCTACAGAGAGTGAGATGTACTGCATAATGTTGTCTGTTTTTGATTGTGTTAAGAAGTTGTTTGGGAATACTTTCCATTAATTTATTAGGTTTCTACTAAATGATGTTTAGTCGATATTGATTTTATTTGGTTTGTTAAGGTAAAAGTCTTTTAATGTGAAATCTCATTGAATGCTTTGTACAGATTGTACGAAATTCAGATCTCTTTTTAAAATTGTCCATCTCTGCAGGGACTATTACACAGAAACATGGAGATTTGAATCCCTTCCTCCTGATTGGGAACACAGCTCTGCACAATGGAAACTGCTGCCTGACTCAAAATGCTTCCCAAATTGTTACCAAAAACAAATGTCTTTAGTTACCTCTGTACTGAAGCCGCTCTCGTCTTCTGTCCTGTATATTTTGTAGTCTCCATCAGCTTTGCGGATTTGGTCCATAGTGCCTCGGCTCTGAAGGGTTTCTTGCTCTTCTCTGTGACTGGGGACTAGCTGCCAATCAGGCTGGTCCCTCAGTTTGGACTGTTGAGTGCATGGGCGATTTAACAAAAACAATAAAGGACAGGGAGGAAATAAAAAAAAAACAAAAATGGGTATAGTAGACGACTAAAAAACTACAAGACAAAGAAAAGCGTGAAAAGGAAAACCAACTTAAACACAGTGGCATAAGAGAGTGATGAAAACAGAACCAAAATGAGTATAAGCAAAATGATGGGCTGAAACATCTGAAAAGAAAAAAGAGAAAGAGAGGAAAAAAGAATGCAAACACTGGTTATGAGGCGCATGCAATGAAGGATGCATGAATCAAACCAACGGTAAGCTTACAAATCATGAAAGAATTTGCCTATCCCTGCAGGAGCCATGCACAAAGCACCATTTAGGAGGGGGTTAGTGGGGGCTGGTTCCGTGACTAGAAGCAAGCACCAGCCTTAAATCACGGTGCTGCCTGTCTGAGGATACCATGCCCCCTCCCCTCTGTAGGAAGGGAGAATTGATTGGTTTCATGGCATGTGCTCCTTATGTCTTTCCATGGATCATTAAGTGAATCGAGAATCTTGAACCGCCTCTGGTATTCTGTAAATCAGCTCATGGAATTGGATCCAAGGGACCTAAGAGACTCAGAGATTTGAACGAATGCCGTAATGAATGGGTCAGTCTACACATTCCTGTTGGTGATGACAATGGAGGAATTATATTGCTTTGGTCACTACTTCAATGTGGGAGTTAACTGTTTATTTTTAATGACAAAGTCAAACGTCACGCGACACTAGGATATAGTCCAACAGGTTTATTTGAAATCACAACCTTATGAAGGTGACCTGATGAAGGAGCAGCGTTCCAAAAGCTTGTGATTGCAAATAAACCTGTTGGACTATAACCTGGTGTCATGTGACTTCTGATTTTGTCTACCCCAATCCAATACCGACACCTCCACATCGTATTTTTAATGAACTATCATCCTACTACACTCCTGGACAAATCTATTGAACATTTAGGGCTAGTAATATTTTTTAGGAAATCTAGTGATATTTATGAAATTTTTTTTATTTAATCACCACTAGTTTTTCAATGTGCTATGTTTGGTGTTGAAGATTCTGCTTCTATTTTCTCACTGAAGATTTTCTCACGTTGAGTTAGTATTGCATTGGATATCACCAGTCCCAAGCAACACTCTAAATTATCCAAGGCACTCTTGATACCTGATTTTGGACAGAGGTTGGCAACGGACTGACTGTTCAATCTCAGGAAGATAAGCTCCAAACTGTCCACAAGCCACACAACACTTGCTAACCATTAGTGACCTGGTCAGGCCTGTGGCGGATAAGAAGTGGGACTCGAGTTCACAATTTGTCGCTTGTACCCACACTTTCTGGTATGAATTTCACCCAACGATCGTGCCACCAGTTTCTACCCGACCCAGGCCACGGAGGTGAGGCATAACTGAAATAGTAACTGGTGAGGTTTGGCTGTCGGAATGGTGGAGCTTCACAGCTCAGCCATATTTACAGATTTGCCAGGCAGCCTGCCCAATGAAACTGATAAAAAGTACCTAACCATTTACAAAGTCTTTAAGAATACATGTTCAGATTTGCTACACATTTTACTCTGCTTATCAGGTTCAATGAAATTGTGGCTTCCATTGGTAGATGGACATAGAATCAGAAACAGGCCATTCAGCTACACTGGCCAAGATTTTAGAGGTTGACGCATAGCCTACATGTATTTACTCACCGAGGTCACTATCAATCAATAGCCTAGATTAACAAAAAGCTGTGTACTTATGGGAGTTCTATTAACTTCGTTCAATGCACAATGTGATGGGCTGAACAAACTGCAGCACAACAAAGAAATGGACAATTCAGAGGGCAATGCCCACACTGCCCCAGAGTAAACTTGCAAAATAAATCTGTATGTCACAGTGGGTCAGCTTTCTCAATGTGTAATGCCTGCCCCCACTAGTTTTCCCTGCTGTGATAAACCTACTCAATGGAAAGATTCTGGTCTGCTTGGGGAAGTACTTTAAGATCAAATGCAGGAAGAATTCTTTGTTCAGGATTAACCACCTCATTCCATAACACCCAAACTCTTGCTTTGGTAAACACACCCGAATAGTGCAAAATTCAAAATCAAAAAGGGCCCGAGGTGTTAGGCCAGAAAGGAAGGTAGAAAAGACATTAATCATGGCAATAAATCTGAGTGAAGACAATAAAAATTTGCATGACCCACATCGTTAATTCTTCTTCTGTGTTCAAGTGGAAAAAGAGCTGGATTGTTATTTCTGGGCCATATATTTTGGAAACATCCAGTCAGCCGTATCCAAACTGGCCTGCTCACTCTCTAACCGAAGGTATGTGCCAATCCCATTTTGCTTCATAAAGCAAGCTGTGTAAAACATTGCCCATCTTTCACTCACATCACAGGCCCACAGCTCAGCCCCAGCACTCTGAAGGTGACGCTATGACTCAAGTGCACAAGCAGCTGAACACTTCCCTTCCTGCCAAGCTCTCAGTCTGACTGGAGAAGATGCGAGAAATGTGATATCTGGCACTAGTGGATTTGCTCCTAATCCATCTTGGCTCAGGAAAAGCAGAGAGTGAACTGATTTAACGACCCTGTCTGATCTACTGTAAAACAAAATGAAAGTACACGGGGGCTTTATATCTTTGAAGCATAGAATCTGAATAATGCTACACCTTAAATAGCCTAATTCCATTTGAGCTGGTCTCTAGAGGTTTTTGGAAGTCAGGTGTAAATGGGCTGCAAAAGACCTTAATCAGAGTTATTCTTGCAACGTTTTCCCATTCTGCATGAGGCTTCACATCAAACTCTATGAGCTGAGCACAGAATGTATTTAGTAAGTGTTTTAGTGCAGTTTGGTTTATGCTTAGTAAAGGTGCAAAGTGTTATTGAGTTTAAAGGCAACAGCAGAAGCGAGAGCAGCAGTGGTGCATCTAAAAGCAGACAAGCCAGCTTGCTTACCTGGAAGTCAGTGATGAGCTCCTTCCCCAGAGTTCCAACAGGAGAGTCGCGAGACATGGAAGTCACAGATGACAGGAAGCTTCCAGACTCTGTCAGATGTGGCAAAGGTGACAGGTCGTCCATTTGCTCCCTCAGCCCTTCCCCGAGATGATCAACCTTCTCCATGAAGGTGTGCAGCTCGGATCGGAACGCCTTCATCCTGGTGTTGATGGTGTCCAGAAGCTCAGGCTGGTTCCTGCTGCTGCTGCTGCTGCTGCTTCTCTCCCCGTCTTCACTGAAGCCTTGGTCCGAGGCAGCACTGGTCACCAGCAGCTTGGCGTCGTAGATGAGGCTGTCGGTGTCTGTGATCAGGCGATCGACCGTCCTGCCCAGACGTTCGGCCTCCCGTTTGATGCTGATGAGAGACTCGGTGTCTTCCCTCTTCCTCAGCAGCTCCAAGGCGCAGATGTCGACTGCGTCCGGTGGCTTGCCTGGCGATTTCTCACATACCTCTTCGGAGTCGCTCTCGCCGCCGATGGGGCCCTCCCTTTTTGGCTGGGGCGGAGCGTGGCTCTCCTCACCATCGCTCTCCTTCTTGCCCGGGTCACTGTCGGCATCGCTGTCCCTGGGGCTGGCCGTACGGAGGCCGAGGTGTGACGCCAGATCGTAGCGCTGCACGTTGGAGATGAGCACCCGATTCTCGTACTGCAGCTTCATCACCTTGCCGCTCAGTTCATTGACCTGGAGCCGGGCCGCTTTCAGCTCCTCCTGAAGGGAGACGCCTGCCTTCTCCTCCAGCCATGCAGGCTCCTGGCCTGGGCCTGGGCCACGCCTCAGCACGCTGATCTCGTGGGTGAGCTGCCGGTTGTGGTCTTCAATCTCGCTGATGGAGCGACGCAGGAGCTCCGCCTCCTCCTCCACGAACTGTAGGTGCCTCCGGAGTTCAGCCGCCGAGTCCAGCGAGTCACCGTGCGGTGAGGTGGGAATGCTCGGCACGTGTTCCCGGCCCAGGCACTCCCTGTCATGCTGGCACTTCATGTCGTCCATCTCGGCTTTGAGGCCTCTGTTCTCTACCTCCAGCTCCACGATCTTCCTGCCCAGGATGTTGGCCTCTTCCTCCACCAGCTTGAGCCGCAGCTTCAGCTCAGCCTCTCTGGTGCTGGGCGGCCCTCCAGCCTCACCGGTGGGGAGGGGGCTGTCCACATCCCCGTACAGGGACTTGTACTTCTGCAGTTCATGTTCCAACTCGTCCTTCTCCCTGCCCAACTTTGCCATCTTCTTGCGCATCAAAGAGCCTTCCTCCTTCGCAAACTGGAGCTGGCACCTGAGGTCAGCACTATCTTCCTGAATTTAGAAAGATGAACAGATCAATAATAGAGACATAAAGTCATACAGCTTGGAAACAGACCCTGCGGTCCAACTCGTCCACACCGACCAGACATCCCAATCTGACCTCGTCCCATTTGCCAGCATTTGGCCCATATTCCTCTAAACCCTTCCTCTCCATATATCCACCCAGATGCCTTTTAAACATTGTAATTGTATCAGCCTCCACCACTTCCTCTGGCAGCTTGTTCTATATATGCACCACCCACTGCAGAGGAGTCAACCATAATGTGGTTAGAACCAACAATCAAAATCTTCCAGTAATTCACTCAAGAATTCAGCATGCACTGTTTTCAAAGCATGAGGGTGTTGTGCCAAAGAGTGATAAGGAACGATGATGCTAAATTCTTTCGATCATTGACCCAAGAATTCAGTCTCCACACAGATTAAAGGACAAAACAGACAGGGGTCCAATGATGTCGTCACCCAACATCCCAATGCACACTGCTCTACAACGTTTCCAAATTTTATCCAGGAAGACGGATAAGTGGGTTATTTAAACTTGTTTGGGTCACTTGGAAGATTATACTCTAATGGAGAAAACTGGTTTTAATCACGTAATTATAGAAACAAGAAAGGGTCGCATTTATACGGCACCTTTTATGATCATAGGATATCCCTAAGAACTTTATTGCTAATTCACTCCCCATACTGGTCATGCTGTGGCTGTGGAATGAATTCATTCCTATTTGAAGCTCTGATTGTTAGTCAATACCAGACTATGCAAGTAACACTTAGACGTGAACAACTAAAATTAATCGTTTTTATCATTTTCCATTTAATTCAACCTTTAAGGAGAAATAAACAACTGTGAACTACATACCAAGCACCTGCCTAAAGGAGATGGAGGGGCGAGCCAGAGGCAGATTGCTCTACAACAACAAAAGTACATTTATATGGAACCTTCAATGTAGTGGTACATCCTGAGGGAGCTTCAAAGGAATGCTACATTTGTACCAGGTTAATGGTATCACTAACTGAAATAGAAAACAATCTAATGAGGTGAAAAATGAACCAACAAAGGGCAGCCACATCAAACCCACTTTCCTAATGGGAAGCTGAAATGTCTCTCAAAAATAATTTTTAAGATCATCATCAAACTTGGCAAAATATCAACATTTAAATCAATCATTAACCCAGGAAGTGCTGCTCATTCTACAGTGGGTTCCACAACTTCCATCCTTCAGGATGGCAATTTAACCTTGTGGGGCACCACAGCACAGTTCACGAGGAGTCTTTGGGTAGTCAGTGAGTATTACAAAGTTGCACCACCTTTGTCTTCCTCCTCCTCTCACTCCAGCCTGAGGACTGAAAGCAGAGCTAATGTTAATTGGACATGCTGGAGGGTTTGTACTTTCCCAGAGGGAGGAAGCAGTTCACAAATCAATCGATCACAGCTCTGAGAACTTGGTGCTAGCAAAAGCCTGTGAGTTAATGAAGTGGCTCTTTACTTCACAGTATATCAGGGAGAATTGAAGCCTGGACGTAAGGTTTCCACTGGGACACTCATGAAACAGCTGCTGACTGCTGACTGAGAGACCTAGCTAGCAGCAGGTCCCATTGCTATCAAGACAAACCTCATGCCAAATTAGTGGAGGGGTAAAACTCTTCCGTCAAAATAAATGTGAACGTGACCACACTAAAACCATTCATCTATAAATTCAAACTGACAGGTGAATTAAGGTTAAACAGGGAAAACACTGCAGAAACTCAACAGGTACAGCTACGTCTGTTTGGAGACAAGAAACAGGGTGGCTGAAAAATGGTGGTTTTTATGCCATTGACAAAATGGAGGGGACGACAAGGACTGAGTGGAACAGATGGTGAGGGTGACCAGAGCAAAAGATCAAGGGAGTTCTAAAGACAGTAATTTTCCAGCCCTTTTCAGTTCTGGAGAAGAGTCATGTTGGATTCAAACTGTTAATTCTAGCTCTCTCTCCACAGATGCTGCCAGTCCCACTGGAGAATTCTCTCTTTTTACTTCAGATTTCCAGCATCTACCATTTTGCTTTTCAATGAATTAAGGCATCATCTGATCAATTTGTTCATATAAGCTTGGGGCTGACTGGGTTGCTATTCACAGAGAGAATTGGCATGGACTTGATAGGACATATGATGTATTAATGACTGCACAGCTCAACGGACTGTTCCGTTTGGAAGGAGTTGACAAGGGAATTGACAAATACTGTGGTGAGATTTTAGAAATTCATAACCTTGAACATTGTCAAGTTGGATTAGAGACCATCACACAGGAATTGTGGAACAATGGAGAACATTACATCCTTGGAAGCCTGCTCAACTTACTGGTGAGCGTTACCATTAAACATTTGCAAAGCGTCTCAATAATGAGACATCAGCGTTATATGGACCTAATACATTGGAATCACATTGCCTTTAAAAGAGGGAAATCAGACTGTGCTTGATAGTCCATCTCAGAACTGCAGATGCTGACATAGAGAATGGAGGATGGGGATATTCCCCAGTGGAAATGCAAGGCCAAAGTGCTTAAAATCGTTTAAGGATACATATTGCCCTGTTCCCACACATTGGCACTGGGTCTTTGATTTTTAAGACGTCCAAATGCCCACCTGATTCAGGTGCCAACACAGCAACCCAAGACAGATGGAGATTGCTGAACCATGTTGTTTGAGTTGAAGAACAGGACAAGGGTGAAGGAGACAAGTACCTTTCCAATTACTGATCTCGCTAATGTCAGATCTGGTGTCTTTAAAAATAATTGAACAAAAATATAACTAAACTTTGAACTGAAGCTACATCAGGGGCAAGTCTCTATTTCTAATTAATTTGATGACAATCATTGCGAAGATAAGGATTTCAGGCATGTTGCTGCTACATTTTCCTGTCTGCTCCATGGAATTCTTATTGACAGTCAGTGTCCAATATTTCTCAAAATTCCCACTGTGTTATTCCATTTAGGGAGAGCAGATAGAAACTTGTCTACAGGAAAACAACACATGTGGACCAAATATTGAACTACAGAAGCAATCACCCCAACATCCACAAACGAAGCTGCATCAGAACATTATTTCAATGGGCCATCACACACCGCAGCACAGAGGAACTATGCAGAGCAGAGGAAAATCACCGATATCATGTATTCAAGAAGAATGGATACCCAATGAACACAGTCCACCGATTTCTCAGCCACAAACATAAACAAGCAGACAAAACAGGTCCAGAAACCCTAGCCACTCTCCCCTACATCAAAGACATCTTGGAAATGACTGCCAGACTATTCAGACCCCTTGGCATCATGGTAGCCCACAAACCCACCAACACAATGAAACAGCAGCTAATGAACTTGGAAGACCCTGTACCGACAACAAGCAAAACTAATGTCATTTACAAAATACCTTGCAAGAACTGTAACAAACACTACATCGGACAAACAGGCAGAAAACTAGCCACCAGGATACATGAACATCAACTAGCCACAAAACAATATGACCTTCTCTCACCAGTCTCCTCACAAACAGATAAGGAAGGACACCACTTCGACTGGGACAACACATCCATCCTAGGACAAGCCAAACAGAGACATGCACAAGAATTCTTAGAAGCATGGCATTCCAACTGGAACTCTATCAACAAACACATCGAGTTAGACCCCATCTACCAATCCCTGAGAAAAAGAACAGGAAATGACATCACCACAGTAAATGACATCACCAACCCAAAGAAACTCAAACATATAAATAGAAAGCAGGAATCATCAGCAGTGCTTTGCCTGGAGGCCCACTGAAGATGTTACTTAGAAGGGTGACGAAACATCTGGAAAGGAACCTTCCAGCTCAGCGAGCAAACCTACATCCGGAATCTTGTCTCCATGCAATAGTTGTAAACACAATACTGACTAGTATCCTGTACTCATTTGTAACCCTGAATATGATCATCCCAGAATGTGTGTGACCATAATGGGAAGGGAAGGGGGTTTGGGCCAGGAAGTTTCCATGTTGTTCCCCTTGTGTGCCAAGGGGGATTTGAACTCCTGGCCAGGCTATCATGTGGCAGGACGCAGGTTTCCAGCAGCAGGTGGGCGGTAGGTATGGAGTGGGAGACCCTGGGGTTTGAAAGTTACAATCATTACTCAATTCAAATCGTCCCTGTCACGAAGTACATCTGCTCCTCCTTAACACACAAGGAAACTGGAAAGACAAAACGCAAAGTTCAGGCATACCTGGGACTTCTAACTATAATTACACAGGTTTGAATTTGTACAGTATTTCATAACATCATGATGTCCCTGAATGGTTTACAACCATTAAAATATAGTCATTGGTGCACATTTGTGTGAAAGGCTAAAAGATAAACTATCAAGAAGCATATGTAGCCAAAGACTGAGTCTGTTTGTTATTACTCTCCCCATAAGATAGCTTCAGACCCAGTTACCCATATGACTTCTTTTTCTCTGGCAATGTTCCCCCAAAGATGTTGAATCATTGTTGATATACAATTCTCCAACACCTGATTGCTTGGAGCAGCTAATCCTCACATACAAGCTGTATGGCAAGGGACAGTATATAGTCTGCGTGTGTCTTCACCAAACATAGCATCCACACATTTCCTTCCTGTTTGTGAACATGACAATCAGGAGTGAGACCTCAATCCTAATGGAAGCCCATTCTCATGTGGACACAGGTCGGAGATCAAACATGCTGCAAATTGAGGATTAAACCCGAGACGTTCCTGGACTGTAAGACTAAGCTTTAAATAGTTGAGTTAACAATAAATCAACAACAAACAAAAACTGTGGATGCTGGAAATCTGCAACAAAAACAGAAATTGCTGGAGAATCTCTGCAGGTCTGGGAACATTTGCAGAGAGACAAAGCAAAGCAGAGTTAACGCTCCAAATCCAGTGACCCTTATTCAGAAATGGGAAATTAACTTGCTCTGAAGAAGGGTGACTGGAAACGTTAACTCTGCTTTCTGTCCGCAGATGCTGCCAGACCTGCTGAGTTTCTCCAGCAATTGTTTTTTGTAATAAATCAACAACTATCCTCTCAGCTTATGTTACGTTTGGTCATTAGTCAATAAATTCCCAGGAATTTAATTCCTATATCAATATCTTGGTCTTCGCCATGGAAACACAATGATCTGTTTTGCTGATTATGTGTTCCAATTCTTGTCCATCATAACGGCTCTGTGGCAGTCAGCAGTTGAAAACAAATGTTGAAAGAAAATGAACAGGCAATTGACTGATTTAGAAGTAGGCCATTCCACTGCGATCAGCTGTTAAAGTGTGACTGATAGATTAGTGCCCACCACTGAGGCTTTAACCTGCTGCCAGGAGTTTCACTGGACTTGGAGAAAGGTTTGTGAGCGAGCTCTCTATGCTCTGAGGGAGACCGCGCAGCTGCTCCTGTGGGTGGAACTGAGGGGACAGCAGTGATCCAGTAGATCAGCTGATGGTGACGATTGAGACAAGCAGGTGGGAGGACGCAGAATTTACCAGCAATGTACAGTAATTTGGGGAGTTGCGATCATCTAGTAACTTAAGAATGTAAAAAATGATGCTGCTCATCCACCACATTCTCTGCATGGCACTGGAATCTTATCAGCAATCTCCTTGCCCTTCACAATAACCCGAAATGGACACAAGATTTCAATGACATAAATAATGTGGATTTCTACAAGTTATGAGTTGACATGTCAATCAATAAACCGTATATTTCCTCACCTCCACTACCCCGTAAACGGAACCAATCATTACTGGAAAATACTTCTTTGAGAAAACCAATCTGGTATTGAGCTGGACATCAGAGTGTCCAGTATGATTTTCCGGCCTGCCAAATCCAGGGAAATGTAGGGAAGACCAGGAGAACTTCTGGGCTATTGTTACTCACTTGAAAAGGCCATCAGTTCTGTTCAATGTGATATCCTGGTGCCCTGGAGTTTGAGAACATGGTCTGCCATTTGTACAGTCACTGGTACCATCAACTAAGGTCGTGTTCTCGCCTTGCATGATTCAGGAAAGACAGGAATCTATACCTGATACTAAATGGTGGTAGGGAATCTTCAAACTAACGTAACACAAAGAATCACTCACAACATACTCTTTCCCACAACCTGTGCTACCATCTCTAGGAGATCCAATCGTTCTATCAGACCTTCGCATGAGCACAGCCTTTTGTCCTTATAACTAAACAGAAAAGGACTGTAGTCATGTACAACTCATCGGAGATCACTGAGGCTTCAAGTTATAACATTCGATTTAAGATCAGTCAAATCCCACTCCCTCCATTATTTCCCTCACAGAACATCACAAATTAACCCCAATGGTGTCACCCGCTGCTTGGCAAAGCCAGCTCTCTCACCTCTGGTGGAGATGCCTATAGGAATGAAGCTTGGTGATAAAAATCAGTGTATGATGAGCACTAGCCTCCCCACCCTACCATGATACTGGAGTCAAGGACTGTGACCATTGAGTGACTTGATCATTTCTATTGCGCTGTCTACAAAGTATCAGGTCAGGAGGCATCAACACTGACACAATTTGAAATAGAACAACTCAAAAAGATCTTGCCCTATTAGTCTGATAATGCCATCCACATGAATGATGATAGAATTCTCCAAACCATCTTCTCTGGCAAGCTGTGGTCTGAACTTTAGAGGTAGCTGAATGAAAAGCTTTAAAACCACAAAGGCCATCACACAGTCTTTCAATATTGACTGCAGCATCGGAAATCACAATGACACAATGCCCCGCAGCCTGCCTGCTTTTGAATAGAAGGTTGTAATACCATGTGCATGGTGCAACTGATTTACTCACCTTCAGGGGTGGTTGATGGCATTTAAAGGGACTATTAACTTTCATCCATGACCAGCTCCGTCAGCTCATTCACATCTAAGACTCATTCACATCTGCTGGGAGACTCTAGCAATAGCATTCACTATAATGATGTATCCAATACAAGAACTCAAAATCAATGACATGGTGAGGATGCACTGCCTCAGTCTAGTCAAGGCTCATTTAGAAATTGGTAACAATTCTTCTACACCTTAAAATGATCAAAAATGCACTTTACTATAGAGGAGCTCAAAATCCTGGAAGTAATTAGCAACAACTGGGTGATACAATGTGGGGTCTTTCAGGAGGGAGCAAATACTATGGGTCAAATTAATTTCCTTTTGGTGGTGGACATATCATAGCCAACTGTTCTCCAATGGTGGCCCAGTGGTTAATACTGCTGCCTCACAGCGGCAGGGGCCTGGGCTCGATTCCAGCCTTGGGCGACTGTCTGTGTGGAGTTTGCACATTCTCCCTGTGTCTGTGTGGATTTTCTCAGAGAATTCTGGTTTCCTCCCACAATCCAAAGATGTGCAGGTTAGGTGAATTGGCCATGCTAAATCACCCATGGTGTTCAGGGATGTGTAGGCTGGGTGCATTGGTCAGGGGCTAAATGTAGGGGGAATGGGTCTGGGTGGGCTACTCTTGGGAGGGTCAGTGTGGACTTGTTGGGCCAAAGGACCTGTTGGAAAAACTCAGCAGGTCTGGTAACATTTGTGGAGAGAGAAAGAGAGGTAATGTTTTGAGTCTGATACGTTCTGTGGAAGAGTCTTATCTCCCTATTCTGTTTCTGCCTGAATCATTTACCAGGATGGGATGGTCCCGTCACTTTAATGGCTATATGGTTTAAGTGGGCTGCATACTTTCTGTATTTTGGGTGCTGTAATCCTCTTAAGCAATTTCCCTCTTGGTATTAAGTTGGAACAATAATTCCTGTCCCCTACCTCCTCCCTCGGAGCCCTGCCAATTAGCTCACCATTCACAGAAAAATATAGACAAGGAAGTTATGGATAAATCCATAAAGAAAGGTTAACATCACAAAATGAATTGATTGGATTTTTTTTTAGTATCAGTTCATGGTGTTGACTCCTTGCCACAAGTGGAAGTTCCGCTGTATTAAATCGTAACGTTGCCAAGTCAGGGTAAAGATACCTAACCCATGAAAAACTGGAATCGAATCGACCTTGTAGGCTCAAGGGAACGTAATACTTTGCAGTGGGAGATAGCCCCCGAGAACTCATAGTTTACCTGCGTGGCACTTTTCTTATCTTTGTAAAACTCTCGGCTTCCTCTTCTCTTCAAGGAGCTCTGTAAGAGACAAAAGCCAAAAAGCTATCATGAGAGAAGATAAGAGATAACATAAACATTCACAGTGCAGGGTGAAAAAAATCCCAGTCACCACCCACTTATTAAAAGCTTCAAGTCAAATAACTTAACACTTCAATTAAAATGGTAGGCAAGTGTCAAAAGAACACACTGTTCATTTGCAGATTAATTGTTATCTTTAAACTTGGGTGATAATTGTACCAGCAAACATTGATATGATAGCCCATTATAAAAAGAATTGCTGACATACCATACATTTTACAACCAGTGGACATCCCTAAGTTCTTCACAGCCAATGGAGTGTATTTAAACAATAACAAAAGCACAAGTTGCTGGAAAAGCTCAGCAGGTCTGGGAGCATCTGTGCAGAGAAATCAGAGTTAATGTTTCGGGTCTGGTGAAGGGTTCTGAGGAAGGGTCTCCAAACCCGAAACATTAACTCCAATTTCTCTTCACAGGATGCTGCCAGACCTGCTGAGCTTTTCCAGCAACTTTTGCTTTTGTTTCAGATTTACAGTATCCGCTGTTCTTTCAATTTTTGTTTTGTATTTAAACTGTAGTCACCATTGTCGTCTCAGCCTTTATACAAACAATTTTTATTTTTTATTGTCGCCAAGAAAGAGAGTTAAGCTGACAGCACAGTCCAATAAGGAGTGACTCCTTCCCCGCAGTATACTGGCTGCGGCCAGCCACCTCAGAGTCACTCTTCTGAATTGAAGAGATTCTCATCTCCTGATTATATATTTTTTTGTTCCCCACTCCACTACTGCCATACAGCAGTAGTGTTCATATTACAAATATTCTTTATTTTGTAATGCTGCTAAAACCCATATCATCCAATAGGCTTCCTAACATGTCCGAGAACTAATTTTCTGCTCAGACTGTTCCATACTCTGGCAACCAGATGGTGAATTAGGAAGCTCAAGACTTTCAGAGATTTATTAAGGATTTATGTATTTTAAATTAACCTGTTCAGACATGTCATGACATATCACTGCAGCTGGTGGATTTGAAGCCAAACCTTTTGGCTCAAAGGTACGCCCACTACCACTGCTGCAAGCTGGACATCCACCATCTTGTGACTCACCAATACCTGTGGCAAGGCCTAGTGCAGGCCTCCATCACCTGGCACATCCCTGACTCTGGTCACCCCACCCTGCCCAGCCACTTGAACCCACCGCTTAACTGATAAAACTCTCGAATGCTGTGGGTTGTGTTTCATTCAAAACTCCATGCTGGAAAACAGAAATAGTTATAAGACTTGAGAGGAGGAGTATACAAAGAGTCATCCGAGCACAGATCTTTAATTATTGCTGTTGTAATGTTTTCACTGACAGGACATTATGCTAGGGAGATGGTCAGTCAACTTGCTTGAGGGTCAGTGTAAAATCCACCAGCACACCCAGTGTTGACTTCAGTTTTCCTTCTGTTGCTAGGCAATGACGTATGGTTTACAGTCAGCATCTCTCTGGAACTCAAGTTGAGATCATGAACTTGACATGTGGAGAGTGCTCAGGATTCCTTTCACTGTCTGCCAGTGTGCATAAAGAAATCAGACCCCATACACATTAGGAATTAAACTGTAACAAGTTGTCACAACATAATATGTCTTTAGCTTTCTCCAGTCTCCCCTGCGGCTCAGTTGGGTGCACTGTTGCTGTTGGGGTTCGAGCTGCAGTCAAGAACTTGAGCCTGAAACAATCTAACCCGGCATTCCAATGTAAAACAGAGGGAGTGCTGCACTGCTGCTTTTTAAATGAGATGGTGAGTTAAAGGAAATTGGATCCCGTAACAATACTTCAAAGAAGAGCAAGGGTGTTATCACTGGCCAATATTTATTCCCCCAATCAACATCATTATAAAACAGATTATTGGTCATTATCTCACTCTTCTGTGCATAATAGTTCCTGCATTTTGTTGTGTCTACACTTTGAAATAATGATTCTGGATTAGTGGTGCTGGAAGAGCACAGCAGTTCAGGCAGCATCCAAGTAGCTTCGAAATCGACGTTTCGGACAAAAGCCCTTCATCTGGTTTCCAGCATCTGCAGTCATTGTTTTTACCACTTTGAAATAATGTACTTGATTGGCCGTAAAGCACATTTAAGTGCTTGCAAAAGGTGCTACATAAATGAAGCCTTTATTTTCACTTCAAGACTGTGTCCACACTATAGACGTTGAATTAATTTTTTTTTAAAGTAGTCAGAGATGTCAAGCACGTCAACATAACGAAGACTCGGACAACCTCGAGGCTTTGCTGATGTAGACGTTCAGCAAAACCCAGACTAAACTCACTGTGTAGCAGCGATAATGCTGAAAAGTGAATATTATGACTGTATCTTTAATTATTTCTTTGGATCCTAGCCATATACTAAACAAATACCATCCACATAGTTACACACAGCCCTTTATCCTCCCAGGTGAAGTCAATAATTTCACTTGTGCAAGGTCAAGGTCACACCACTAAATGATGAGCAATTCTGAACTGCACTCTGCAATGTGTGGTGACTGTGTGATCGTTCCTGGATGTGGGTGATACTCTCAGTCCTGTGCTGTTTTCATTGCATCCCTTGGAATTCTATTGTGTCTCATGAGAGCAGGGAGGAGGAGACTCTAATCTCAAACCTTACAGGGCAGCCCCTCCTTCATGCTTTGGCAGACCTTGATCTGTGGCGAAACCCACAGCCAGTTTCAGCCTTCGTGTGTTTCCGTCCACTGCTGATAAATGAAACACAGAAACAGGATTGTGCTGCTTAGATAACTGAAAATGACAGAATTTCTCAGCATTGATATTGCATTCTAAGAGTTTTTTGGTGGCAGCAAGGGATAAGAAAGGGAGGTGAGCAAGTTACAGTGCTTTTTAAGTGTTGACTGTTCCTTTAAGTTTGGATATGGTACTACTTGCATAAAGTATTATTTATTATAGCTGTGGAAAACAGAATTAAATCCCAAAACTAGGGATGGGTTTTAATGCCTACTGGCATTATAACACAGATTAACATTAATCTGCCAAACCAGCGACACACACATCGTCATAGAGATATACAGCATGGAAACACACCCTTCGGTCCAAGTTGTCCACGTCGACCAGATATTCTAAATTAATCTAGTCCCACTTACCAGCATTTGGCCCATATCCCTCTAAACCCCTCCTATGCACATACCCATCCAGATGCCTTTTAAATGTTGTAATTGTACCAGTCTCCACCACTTCCTCTGGCAGTTCATTCCATATACACATCACCTGCTGTGTGACAAAGTTACCCCTTAGGTCCCTTATAAATCTTTCTCCTATCAGCTTAAACCTATGCCCTCTAGTTTTGGACTCCCCCAACCTGGGGGAAAGACCTTCATTATTTACTCTATCCAAGCCCCTCGTGATTTTATAAACCTCTATAAGGTCACCCCTCAGCCTCTGAAGCTCCAGGGAAAATAGCTCCTGCCTCTCCCTTTAGCTCAAACCCTCCAATCCTGGCAATATCCTTGTAAATCTTTTCTGAACTCTTTCAAGCTTCACAACATCTTCCTATAGCAGGGAAACCAGAATTGAATGCAGTGTTCTAAAAAATGGTCGAACCAATGTCCTGTACAATTCAATATGGCCTCCCAAACATCTATACTCAATGCACTGACCAATCGTTGGTATTGTATACAGACCACTTTTGAGCTGCCCTGATCACATTTTTCAGGTAGTTTTCCATGGTACAGTGTAATCTGTAGTAAAGCTCATACTGCCTTAAACTATGAGCTGGGACAGGGGAGTAACTTTTCCAGCATTTCATGACCTTGCACAAGGAGACTTGGGCTCTGGAATGCATACTGAGAATCTGAGCAAAACGTACAGGTGGAAAATCAGCACAGCACTTACTGAAAATCTAATGTATACTCCTGATCTGATCGAATACACTAGACCCTTTCACAATGCAGATTGAAAGCAGGTTCCTTCCAAGCGGCAGAACCATGAAGGATGTGATTTACATCATGCTTTGGAACTCATAGCAGCACAAAAAGAGCTTTTATTTGGCAACTTACAAATGAGTACTTTATAGAGATTTGTTGAAGGATGTGCTAATGGATTTTATGGAACACAAACAGTGCAGCGAGGGGTACTTTATAGGGTGTGCTAATTACTGAGGAGGGCATGTTACAGATAGGAGTGTTTTACAGAGGATGGACTCTGCTGCAAGTAATATTTTATTGGAGATCTGCATTACATAGAGGAGAATCTTACACTGTACACAGAGACATTTTATGTGAAACGTGCTTTCCGAATGAGTATGGAGAGGTGCATGAAAAAAACATCTGCGTTAAAAATCTGAGGGAACTGTTTACAAAGAAGTATTCGATCTAATGATGCATCAGTGTGTGAGGTAGTGAAGAGGCTGCAGTACTAAAGCCTTAAACAAAGTTCATCAATTTCATGAAAAAGACATTATAAAACTTCAGGGTTTGATACTGAGGCATTAAACTAGCTCGCAGTTTACATTCCCTGCACTGCTACAGTGCTGGTTTTCATAGTCATTAGTTCGACTACACACGGTTATAGCTTTCGAAAATGCCACTAACTCAGGAAGCATCTGAAGTTCATTGAACCTGACAGCGCAAGGCATCATGGTCTGGGCCAAGTACTCCCCATGAACTGCCTCCTGTTGAGGTATTTCCACCTCTCGATGGCACCAGTACAGAAAAGAGCAGCAGTTAGTAATCAAAGAGCCCATGTCACTCTCAAATTTCCAGCCAGATGCTTGCTGATGGACAGTTAAAAGTACTGGCGGGTGAACAAGAAAAAAAGCAAATAATCCACGGACTGTGCAAGCGACTGAATGAACTGCGGGAGAAGAGGGGTACCTTCTTAAAACCAATCTCCTAATGACCCCATCCATCTCAGCCAAATCAAGTCCTCTTCATCATAATGAGGTTAGCTCCAGCATCGAATGTCTCCACTTTGCTAATTTATTCAATATTTTATGTGACCTCAACGTAAGAAACAGTGTAATCGTCAACAAAGCTTGTATTGTCTTACACTATGATCTTTTCCAATGTTTCGTGACCTTGCACAAGGAGACTTGTGTTCTGGAATGCACGCTGGGAATCTGAGCAAAAGGTACAGGTGGAAAATCAGCACAGCATTTACTGAATATCTAACGTATATTCCTGACCGCAAGGTTTCTTTCCCACAGTGCGAGGTCACAACGTGACCCCCATGTGTCCTGTGCCAACACTAAGAGGAGAAAGTGACACCAAGTCTTTCTAGCTCCTGATGGCGGTGGTGGGCAAGTTGTTGGACGGATCCTGAGGGACAGGATGTACATGTATTTGAAAAGACAAGGACTGAATAGGGATAGAGAACATGGCTTTGTGCATGGGAAATCATGTCTCCCAAACTTGATTGAGTTTTCTGAAGAAGTAACAAAGAGGATTGATAAGGGCAGAGCAGTAGATGTAATCTATATGGACTTCAGTAAGGTGTTCAACAAGGTTCCCCAAGAGAGACTGGTTAGTAAGGTTATATCTCATGGAATTACAGGGAAAACTCGCCATTTGGATACAGAACTGGCTCAAAGGTAGAAGACAGATGTTGGTGGTGGTGGAGGGTTGTTTTTCAGACTGCAGGCCTGTGACCAGTGGAGGGCCACAAGGATCGGTGCTGGATCCACTACTTTTCATCATTTATATAAATGATTTGGATGTGAGCAAAAGAGGTATAGTTAGTAAGTTTGCGGATGACACCAAAATTGGAGGTTTAGTGGACAGCAAAGAAGGTTACCTCAGATTACAATGGTATCTTGATCAGATGGGCCAATGGGCTGAGAAGTGGCAGATGGAGTTTAATTTAGATAAATGTGAGATGCTGCATTTTGGGAAAGCAAATCTTAGTAGGACTTATATACCTAATGGTAATGTCCTAGAGAGTGTTGCTGAACAAAGAGACCTTGGAGCGCAGGTTCATAGCTCCTTGCAAGTGGAGTCGCAGGTAGATAGGATAGTGAAGAAGGCATTTGGTATGCTTTCCTTTATAGGTCAGAGTATTGAGTACAGGAGTTGGGAGGTCATGTTGCGGCTGTACTGGACATTGGTTAGGCCACTTTTGGAATACTGCGTGCAATTCTGGTCTCCTTCCTATCGGAAAGATGTCGTGAAATTTTCACATAAATGAGCCAGATGTCTGGAAATTTTAAGCCCTGGAGATGTCCTAGGATGCTGGCAATAGCAACTGGGAAATCCATTTCTCATTCTTGGAGTCATCTGAGCTTCACTAAAGCATTGACAAGTCACTTTCTACTTTCAGCTATATATGAAGAACCAAATCCAATCCACCATCAAGATTTATTTTCCAGATGAGAATACTACCTATTACAATCTGTTTGTGAGTTTCAGGGATAATTAAAGAAAAGTTTGTGCATGGATACGATGATGGCTTTCAATGGTATTTTGCCCAAAGCCTGTCTCAATGGTAACAGAAATCACATAGGCCTTGTATCCAGAAAGAAATGCTGAATAATTATCTTCTAAACACTGTTTTGTCATGAAATTAAATAGCAAGATTGTAGTATAACCATTTATAAAGCCTGGAATCCCTAACACTGCTCTGACAGACTTGGAGACTAACATTCTGAGTCAGTACAGTTGATCTAACCATTATGATTATCTTGTACCCACCTCTTGATAAAATAACTTGAGTCCTACCATCCCCCGTAATGACCAAGTCACCCAGACTCTGTTGTTAAGGAGGGTTCAGAGTAGGCCACATGACCTCCTTCACTATTCCATCTTCCCTTAAGTCAATCAGTCCCAAAACATGAGAAAATTATAAAATTTTTAACATAAATAATAGGGTAGAGTATAAATAACAAAATCCTGGCAAATGTTTAGAGAAGGTGGTAAGGCTTTATACAATTTTTGATCTCTTATTGTACAAACATACAAGGATATAAATTAGGAGCAGAAATAGACCATTTGGTCCCTTTAGCTGACTCAACCATTCAATAAGATCCCACCTTATCTGCTTGTTGTTTGAATCCTCATGCTGTTCCCACTAGCATAAAAACGACCAGAACACTTCCCTTCCCTAGGAGCTAGTCTTGTAATCACACTCAAAATTCTCTCCATGCGGTAAAGAGATGCTCACAATGAGAAATAACCTGACATATTTTCTTCAGTTGATCACATAATATTTAGATTTTTTATTTTGACTCTTAACAACATATAGTTATTCAGGTGCCAATGACCTATTTTTGAGAGGGCAGACATTCGCTGTTTATGTCCTATACACCCAACATCTCCCATTCGCTCCCTGCCCAGCAACACCTCAAGTTTAAAACTGTTGCCTTTGGGCTGAGATTCTTCAGGAGATGGCTGGAAGTTGAGAAGGCTGGCAATATGTTGGGAGAGAGCACCAGGAAAGGGGAGCCTGATGTCTTCTCAATGCGTGGTCATTTCAGGGGGCACTCGTCTCTTTTCTGGGTATTGTGCCCATTCCTGGAAGATCTACAGCTGTGTCTGGTAGTCTTCTGGCTCTTTTTCTTTCTCTTCCTCTCTCAATGGGCCATCAACTTTGGGATAGCAGCTCACCCTTCCTCAATCGGATAGAAGCCCCAGTAGTGGCCAGCAGTGGCCAGCGTGCCACCCCATTGTAAGCTCCAGACAAGACTCTTTTCAATGGACGACAGGAACGATTACTGGTCAGGGCACACAATGTTCAATCAACTGTCGTAAGACATTTTACTGGAATAGATATCCACCGATTTCTTTGAAAGGACGGAATGAAATCCTAGTTACCCCCCCCGAATCTGGCACGGGGCCATCCCAGTCAGATGGGTAATTATTTTCAGTATTGCCCACTCAATAATTGTTTAACTCCGATGGGTACTGTGTCCATGGTGAGCTGGGGAGAGCATGGTAACCACTGCTGTACTATTGTCCGGACTTGTCCGACCTGCCTATCTCCTTTTCCACCTATCCACTCCACCCTCTCCTCCTTGACCTATCACCTTCATCTCCTCCCCCACTCACCCATTGTACTCTAAGCTACTCTCTCCCCACCCCCGCCCTCCTCTAGCTTATCTCTCCACGCTTCAGGCTCACTGCCTTTATTCCTGATGAAGGGCTTTTGCCCGAAACGTCGATTTCGCTGCTCGTTGGATGCTGCCTGAACTGCTGTGCTCTTCCAGTACCACTAATCCAGTATTGCTGTACTATTGTCAGATGGGACTCATGGCAGGAAAAGGTGACACAGTTGAACGACTTAAGGCCTGACTTTCTAAGCCTTATGTTTCTTTTCCCCAGTTCAGACAGCAGAAAGTTTTGGGAATTCTCTCCCCAAGAGAGCAGCAGCGACAGTGTTATTGAATATTTCCGAAGACTTCATGACAAACATAGAAGTAAAATGTTATCGTGGTTAGGCGGGAATGTGAAGGCCTCGATCAGATCACTTTATAAAATGGCAGAGCAAACTCAAAGGATTGAAGGGCCCACTCCTAGTTCATATCTGTCATATGCTGGAGACGAAAACTCAACGCTCATCAGGATTTTGCTCAAGTCAGCTATGTAACTGCTCAGTTATATTAGAAAGTAAATGGGAAATATTGAGATTCTGCTGCATTCAGGGTGGGGTTCACAGGGTGTTCCCTTGAGAGAAGTGACCCTAGTCATCCCCTCCCACCAACCAGTCAAAACAGTAAAGGCAGAAAATACAGCCGTCACACTTTCCTTCCAACTCATCAATTCTATGTAAACCAAATAAAAAGTGTGAAATGTATGTAAGTCTAACAGGGACGGACAGACCGGATGGTAGCGAGGAGCAAGTCTGGTTGGGGAGTTTGGACAGGACATATGGTCTCAGGATATGGGATAGACTATTTAGGACTATGGGGAGGAGATATTTTTCACTCAGAGGGCAGTGAGCCTCTGGAATTCTCAGAAAGAGATTCATAAACATTTAGATATTGAAAGCATTAAGATGCACAAGTCGTTCTGCTATGACACGCGAATTTGCTGTAATGCGATTGATGAATTGGGGACACTATTACTAAAGCATGATTTTTCGATAGCACAGGGTTGTACAAGAATGCAACCGTCGCATTATAGAAGAACAACTTGGAGTTCATTAAGGCGGGAATATCTTAAGGTAGAGGAGTGTTACAATCTTGAATGGGCTTGAAGGGCTGAATGACATATTCCTCCTCCCAGCTTACATATTTCTATAAATGTAGCCCCTTTACCAATAGCTCAGTGTAGAGCTGATGGGGAAAAATCCAGTTCTGACTTGCTGGTTACCAAACTAACCAATTACAGCCAGAGCAGCCTCAGAGTTCCGACGAAGGGTCACTGGACCTGAAACATTAACTCTGCTTTCTCTCCATAGGTGCTGCCAGACCTGCTGAGTTTCTCCAGCAATTGCTGTTTTTGTTTCCAGCATCCACTGTTCATTGTTTTAGTTAGCTTGTGTGATGTTCCGAGGGATAATGTGAGAGGAATGTCATACTGTGAATGTGTGCACGCATGTATGTGTGTGAGAGTGAGTGTGAGGGCATATGTGCGTGTCTGTGTGTGCTTTGGGTGGGGTGACTTGGAATGTCTTAGAAGAATTATCCCTCAATGTTCTTTAAAATTTCTCTACATACTGACTAAAATTAACAATGTACCAACCTTACTTTGTATTTACATGACTTAGTAGATACAGCACACCAGTTATTTAATTAGAAACAATATGCTCAAGAACACAGACTGTTTCAGTAACACTGGGAGTAGGAAAACATTGATTTTTTTTGGCAACTGAACAATATTGGTGTTACAGGTAGAAATCTAAAACAGGGATTTTACTTCATACCACGCAGTACGGTGCTGAGCCAAACATTTAACAATAAATGAATGCGTCAGCTCGCAGAATTCCAGCCTTTATTTTTAAAAATATTTTTAAATCATAAAAAAGCAAGCTTACATTTATATAGAGTCTTTTACAATCACAGGACATCTCAAAGTGCTGAGATACAAAGTCTAACAAACAAACAAAGAAGATCAAAGATGTGAGGACTGCATTACTATTCAGAAACCATGAGAAACATTCTCTGTAAATAATCTCCTGTCTGTAACAACTTACTACCCATTATATTATTTTCTCATTCATATGGGATTGGAAAATGAAAGGTCTGAACATTTTTCAACGTATATTTAAAGCTACTTACAAAGGGATTTTTTAATTCAAGAAAAACACTGCCGTTACTGTTGCCTCCCAGGACATTTTGCTTGGATTAAAGATTCCTCTCAGACATTTACAGCTCTGGAAGATTTATTTCATAGGCGCACTCTTTGAAAGATAGGCAGCCAAGGTTTACTTTTACAATGTGATGGGCTGTTGGCGGACACAGCTGTGTGCCCCCAGCCAATCCAATCTGTGCACACCTTGGCTGAAAAGAAATGTCAACTGTAGAGGAGTCAGCCTCCCTATATCAGCTCACTTACACACATCTGAGCACGCAACTGTGTATCAGATGTGCGACAGAAATCCAGTCTAAATGCAACCAGTATCTCACTCCTCACAAATCAAAATGCCTTCAACAGATCTGTGTGTAATACTGTCGACAATTAATGGTTGTACAATCCCTACCCAATGGTCCTCATTAGTGATTGCATCACCTCTGACAAAACTGCTCCTGTCTTACTTGCTACAAATACAAGGGGACATTAATGATGAGTTTTACAATTGAAATCTACCTTGGAACTTGATGGATCAAAAGAAATCTGAAGGAAAACCACATGGTTGTGTGTTAAATGTTTTCTATTACCACATTTTAATCGAGCATTTTGACATTTTCAACCATCATTGCTCAGCACAGGCCAAAGATGGAAAAATTGACCCAGAGAAATTTAAAAAATGCTAAAAAGATTCAGAGGGTCAAGCAGCATCTGCAGACAAAATAAAACAGCTGAAAAGGCCACAGACGTGAAACATGAGCTCAGTTTTTCTCTCCACAGGTGCTGCCCTACTCACTGAGCCTCTCCGGCATTTTCAGCTTTTATTTCAGATTTTCAGCATCTGCAGCACTTTGCTTTTGCAATCTGGAGAAATTATTCATTTGTGATACTAACTACCACTTAGACGTTGCTGGGTCGATCACTTGTACTTTACTGTTGTCAGTTCTGTTTCCTTCACTTCACTGGGGCTCTTTTTAAATAGAGTCTGTAGACTGCTGTTTCAATAAGACTTGATATATTGTAAAATAAACTGGCTGTGAGCCCTGCTCTAAGTCCCAATCAGTGAAATAAATTTTATCCAAGGATCTTAAGACTGAAAGGAGGAAAGATTTCTTCACTCAAAGGGTAATGAGCCTGTGGAAGTTCTTGACCACAAAAAGCTTTGGAGGACAAGTCACAGAATATATTCAAGAATGAGATAGATAAATGTTTAGATTTCATTGGCATCAGAGATATGGGGAGAATGTGGGAACATGGCGCTAAAGTAGAGGATCAACGATGTTCATACTGAATAGCAGAACAGGCCTGAAGGGCTAAACGACCTACTTCCATCCCTCATTTTTATGAAGACCTTTAAACATAGATCCCTGTGCAACACCCACCAAAAAAAATTAACAACATTTTAAATCTATTGAGCACACCCTAACTGAGAAGTAAAATTTTGATGATATAATCACTGCTAGGATTGTTGCTGACCAGAAATAAAACTGTTTTCTCAACTTGAGCAGTAAATTTATCTCAGGTGAGTTCTTGATGTCATAACTAACTGCGGGATTCATTCTCCAGTGGATGCTCCTGAAAGCTTGACCCAGCACAGATTGTAACCCCTCCCCCATCCCCAGGGAAGAGCGACCTTTGCTTTGTTGTCAAATGTTGCTGGTGTTGAAGATCAAGTGGAAAAAACTTTTGTGACAGTTACTCAGGGCCTGGTGTTTTCTTCCCTGCATTACAAATTAACATAGAATTTGTTTCAGAGATTAGAATTTATCTCAGAGATTCTTTTCTATATAGGGTTCCTTCAGGGACAGGAGAGAAATATTGTTTCTGGGTCTTTTATCCCCTGCTTCCTCTTCTTTGATAGCTTGTCAAGAGCCTTTGCGATACAATTTGAGTTCTATGTAATGGAATAACGCAGATGTGAAGGAGATTATTCTACTCATTGTGTCTCCTTCAGTTCTTTCCAAGAGAATTTCAGTCCTAAATTGCCACCACATTCTTTCCCCATTTTGATTTTTCCAAACATTTATGCAATTTCCTTTTTGAACTCTAATTCCAATCTTTATCCACTACAGTGTCAGGTGTTAACCACTTTCTGTACGACAATTTTTTCTCATGTTGCCTCCCATTCTCTTCCAATCATTTTCAATGTGGTTAACTCTGAGCCATCTGATTATCAATCTTAGTGGCTGAAAACAGTTTTTGTTTATTCTAACTAAACACCTTCTTAATTTTCTACACGTTTATCAAAATCCCCCAGGTTTATTGGCTCTGAAGAGAGCAAACACAGCTTCTTGGTAATCCCTCATCACTGCATCTATTCAATTAGATCTCTTCTAAATCTCTGTCAAAGCCTTCAGATATCCAGAATAGGAAACCATGGTCATAGTGAGGTCAAAATATTCGATATAGATTCAGCGAAACCTCTTCACTTTTGTACTCTATGTCTCTATTTGTAAAGCACATCAAAACCTCATGTTTCAATTGCACACAACTTAGAGTTATAGAGATGTACAGCACGAAAGCAGACCCCCCCCAGTCCAACCTGTCCACACTGACCAGATATCCCAACACAATCTAGTCCCACCTGCCAGCACCCGGCCCAAGTCCCTCCAAACCCTTCCTATTCATATACCCATCCAAATGCCTCTTAAATGTTGCAATTGTACCAGCCTCCACCACTTCCTCTGGCAGGTTATTCCAAATACATACCACCCTCTGTGTGAAAACGTTGCCCCTTAGGTCTCTTTTATATCTTTCCCCTCTCACCCTAAACCTATGCCCTCTAGTTCTGGACTCCCCACCCCAGGGAAAAGACTTTATCTATTTATCTTATCCATGCCCCTTATGATTTTATACACCTTTATAAGGTCACCCCTCAGCCTCCACTGCTCCAACCCTGGCAACATTCTTGTAAATCTTTTCTGAACCACTTTAAGTTTCACAACATCCTTCCAATAGATTGGAGACCAGAATTGCACGCAGTATTCCAAAAGTGGCCTAACCAATGTCCTGTACAACCACAACATGACCTCATAATTCTTGGTTATTCACATTATGCAGTCAGCTCTGCTTCTTTGAATCTGGCCTGATGACAAAATTATTTCTTTTCGAGGGCTATCCTGGAGATTTTCTCAAGGATTAACTTTTGAATTTCAAGGTTTGCTTTTGAATTTTACAGGCTCCTTTTTCATTCTCACTAACTCATTTATGAGGTCACTCAACCACATGGTAACAATACGTTCTGATTGTGTTGAGACATTTGGACTGATATCGAAGCAAAATGAGAAGAATTCATCTGTATCCTCAAACACCAACACTCCATTAAACTGCAAGCCATGACACTGGAACTCTTTAATTTCCGAGACACCACGGTCTTTAAAGCAGCATAAAGTAACAGGTTTAAGCAACAATAGGGTTGTTCATAATAATTGACATTTTTCCACATAAAATAAAAATCATCACCCTAAATACACCTTCCACATTACTAACCAGATATGCACAAAGTTGGAATATTTTAAGCAGGCAGTCGCAATTCTATTCATTGCAGCTCGAAGCTCAGTCCCAGATATTAATTCAACAATTAACACAG
Organism: Chiloscyllium punctatum; assembly: GCF_047496795.1. Taxonomy (NCBI): domain Eukaryota; kingdom Metazoa; phylum Chordata; class Chondrichthyes; order Orectolobiformes; family Hemiscylliidae; genus Chiloscyllium; species Chiloscyllium punctatum. The sequence continues at coordinate 19,164,282 of NC_092743.1, forward strand.
TGTTCATTACAATAGAATTCATTACATTATTCCCCACGTCATTGCTTGCAACTATAGGCAACCTTAAAGTGAAGATTCCACACTCATTAGGGTGGCTCAGTGGTTAGCACTGTTGCCTCACAGCGCTAGGGACCACCTCTGGGTGCTCTGGTTCCCTCCCACAGTGCGATATGCAGATTAGGTGAATTGACCATACTAAATCGCCACATAGTGTCCAGGAATGTGTAGGTTGGGTGGGTTAGCCATGGGAAATGCAGGGTTATAGGGGTGGGTGGGGAAGGGGAATGAGTCTAGGTGAGATGCTCTTTGGAGATTCAGTGTGGACTTGCTGGGCTGAATGGCACTACAGTGATTCTATGATTTTCAATAAATTTATTAGTGATTTCAAGTTTTCCTGTCTCTCAGTTTGTTGAGTGTTCCTTTGTAAATAAGTTTAAAACAGTTCTGTCCTTTGCAGCCTCCTTCTTCAATCACTTCATAGTCTCCTATTTCCCTGTAGCCTAAGCCTCCTTCTTCACTCTTCCTTACTCTCCCTCTTGTGTAGCAGCCTTCATATTACCTATCCTGAAGCCTCCCTCCTCAACTCCTCCTTGCATCTCTTCCTTTGCTCCCATCTTGCAGCCTCATACCTTCCTTGCAAACCCCCCCCTTTCCTAACCTTTTAGATTCCAGTTTTCAGTGCTTGTCCCATCACAAAATCCACTTTTAGACTCTCTGCGGCCCCTTTCGCCATCCCTACATTCTCCTTAACAACCTGACCTTTATAACCTAATCTCACCCTTGCCCCCATTACAGCCTCTGGCTTTAATTCCCACACTTGCAGCGAACTTGCCTACTCCCCTCCCTCCCCTACCCCCAGAGCACAGCCTCACTGTTTCCTCTCCTCACAGACTCGGCCGGCAGCAAATTCTTGATCCAGCTGAAGGAAATTCTGAGACCTGACTGACAGCACGCCCCCAAAGCCCAGATCCAGCTCACGATCACCCCGAGGGCCCACACCCAGCTCACTGTTTCACTATTCCAGGCACGGCTCAATACATGCCACAGTGCATAGACCCATATCAATGCAAGAACCACCACCACCTTGTCTGAGTCCTAGCCCAGTCCTCACCCCTACTCTCACCAGCGAGCCTATCAGCACCGACTCCTGGTGTAAACCAGCTAATGACTGGATGAGAAGCACCCTCCTACTGATTTTGTGCCTCTCACCGGAACAAGTGTGCTCTTGTATGTCACCCCGTTACAGAGAGCCAGTGCTGCCTGAGCCCTTGCCCTCCCTGAAGGCACAGGCCTTGGGGATTCACAGTGTCGACTGAAACTGAATCCTGGACACTAGCCTCACAGTGTTCCTTAAGCATTCATTACGGTAGCATAGTGGTTATGTTACTAAACTAAAAATCCACAGAACTATTATGCCAGAGCCTAGATAATAATCTAGAGAGACGTGTTCAAATCCCACGAAGTTAACAAGAGAACATAAACCACAAATCTTGGAATAAAAAGTCTGTATCAATGACTATGAAGTTAACAGATTATTGAATGGGTCTGTCATCTTGAGGGAAGGAAGTCTGTCATCCAATTACCCAGTACAGGAGTCCTCCGATTTACAAACGCCTGTCTTACAAGCATTCAAATGTACGAATGCGATCTCATACAGGGGTGTAATTTTGAAGTTTTAACATAAAAACATCTCCTATACTTACAGACAGCTCCTTTATATTATCCTGCATTGTGTTCCAACGTTTGTGTTTGTGAACAGACCCCAGAACGGAAGCTGTTTGCAGCGTGGGGATTGAGTGTATAGTCTTCTGGGACTCCAGGTCCACAGCAATTTCACAGACTGATTGACATGTGGTGAAATGTCTGAACAGGCCATTCTGTCATGGTGGAAAGAAAGCAACAACATGGTCCCTTCTCAAGTCAACACAGTCCCTAATGAAGTGTTAATCACTCAAAGCCAGCTCTGATGGACAAGGCATGTCGTCCTCAAGCCTGACACCAGACTCCTGAAGCAACAGGAACGACTTGGAACTCTGTCATGATAGCAGACTCCCAGTGGAAAGACAATGAAAACATGTCAGGGATATTTACAATATGACCCTGAAGAGGTCAAAGAAACCCAACAACTCCTGGGTGTCCCTGAATTGTGACAGACTGAAATGGAACAGGTTCATTCAGGAAGGCACTGAACTCATCGATAGTGAGCGGTTACAAAGTCGAGACACCAGAGAGAACACCAATCTCTCAACACCTCATTTACCTGAGCCTTGAAGGACCACCAGACTTCTCTGTGAGGCAGAATCTGCAGATTAGATTTTCAACTCACAGTCATATCAGAGGCCCATGAACTGGAGCAGCAAGTCATCCTTGATCCCGAGGGGCTGCCTAAGAAGCAGCAGCTCACAGGCAATAAATGCTGACCTTGGTCAGTGACGGCCATGTCCCATGACTGCAAACAGACTGCTTCTCATACTGAGCATTCGGTGTTTGTCAAACTCCTCCTTTGAACAGCAGGATTTCGAGAAGTCAGATGTGGAATGTGGAAGGCTGATGGACATCATCCTTCCTTCCAGTATTGTTTTCTACTATCACAGAACAAACCCTTCTGAGAGAGTTTGGAACAGGCATTGCACTATGAAAAGGCAGAATGTCACTGTATACTGCCTGAAGCGACTCTATGAGATGGTTTAACGCATTTGGAATACCATATCCGGTTCCCACCCACAAACATTTTCAAAGCAGGTCTTTAGTGTGAAAATTTAAAATGCTAGCTTCAGAAAGCTTTCAGCAGTAGCACTGCAAAGTGGAACACCCGTAGAAAAGAGAATATCCTACAAAAGAAACCCAACAATGTTCACAAATGTTCTCTCAGTGTCCTTTTTGACTGATCCCAGGCCTGAGTCCAACCTAAAACTTTGCCTGACACATGTTGCATTCAGAATTGAATTTGCAAATCAATGATCAAACAGAGGAGATTGATGGGCCACAGAGCCTGTGTGGTAACACCGGTCATGTCTAAGCTGGAATACAATTTAACTTATTACAGAGAAATGTGCAGCATCCTCATTAAAATAAGCAACTGGGGGGGATCCACTTTCAGTCATATAATTGGGCAGACATCAGCTATTCAACAAATTAATGACTTGCTCAATGACAGAAAAGGACAGCATAAATAGTCAGTTAAAGAGTTTTGCGACCATGGAAGATCATTAAAGACTATCGTAACAAAAACAAGTGAGTGAGTTTGTTATTTTGGTGAGTGGATGCAAAGTGAATACTGTGCTAATAAGATACATCTGTTGCAAAGTCTGGTTTTCGTCCTCAGTTTTGAAGTTGATTGATGATTACCATAATTTAATCCTGCCTGAAGGTGCTGTTTAGAAGCAATTTTCATTGAGTAGTGTATTTTGCTTACAAGCGCACATCTCCACTTATGGTGCAGCACGCTGGCTGACTTGAAACAAAATGTTTCAGAAGGGCTCACTGGTTGAGAAACAAGAGACACTGATTCTTTGATATGGTCATGATGGTCTCAGTCGAAGGGGTCCATATGATATTGATATCCATCTTAGCATCCAGTCTCTCTCTCCTGCTGTTACTGTTCTGCATCATCTCCTCAGAGTTTGCTAATTCCTTACTGGTGAGGAAATCAAAGGTTACAAGGGGCAACAGGAAAGTAGAATTAAAGCCAGACCCAGGTCAGTTCCACTCCTACACTAAAATGAATCTTTGCATGTTCCTCCCCATAGCCAAGGGGATGGGAGCCTTGCAGGATCTCAATAACCAAGCACTCCTTTTCATCTCATCCCTCCTTCTAAGTTTTCCAATAAGGAACAGCAGCACAGCATTGGGAATTTAAATGAAGTCCTTGAAGACCTTTTGGCAAATGTAGATAGTGAGGTAATGACAAAGTGTCTCAGACGGTCTGCCAATGGATATCAAAGTCCCCTCAAAACAGAATTTGTCTCTAGCTGTAAGTAAACATTGGAACTGGGCATGACTTTAAAAGATAGTGTCTCTGAGGGTCTTGAGCAATGTCCTCACCCCTATTCAGCTGGCTGCTGCGAGGAGAGGTAGTCACTTGAAGCACTAACCATGACGAAACCTTTATGATGGATGTGGGGAACAGACCAGAATTCACCCTGAACAAAAAGGACAAAAGGGCCACAGTGTCAACTCGGAATGAATATCAGCGAAAAACCCAGGAAAATACCAAGGCAGAGCATTAAATTGAAAAAAATATTACTTTGTCTTATTATGGAAATGATTGTGGTGATTGGAGTTGTGTTAAAATACCAATGCCAAGAAACCAAACTTTCCCACAGTGATGGATGATTTCCCAAGTGCAAAATGAGACATGCTTAATATGGAAGTAAAGGACAAAGACATTTTGTGTATCATTCTTTCATTGTACAGACAACAATGAATTCTCTTTAGTCCCCATCCCCAGAAAACACAGACTGAACATGTGCATCTTTCGGCTAAAAATAAATAATAAAACCAATTAACAATAACCTGACTAAAAATATATCTGATGGAATGCCATGGTACATTCACACTTTTATAAAATATACTCTGAGTTGATAACAGGTTGTTAAGATGTTAATGGACAAACGTTGCTTGTTTATTCATAGACTATAAATAACTGCATCAACAATCAAAAAACACTTTGAAACAACTGTGTTGAAAAGGTTTGCAGTCTTTCTTCACTGTGAAAAAGCAGCGTGAGATACACAAGTAGCTAGGTTGCTGAAGTAAGTACTTTGAGGCAGTAATAAAGTCACAGAGCTGTACAGCACAGGAACAGACCCTTCAGTCCAACTTGTCTGTGCTGACCAGATATCCTACATTAATCTAGTCCCATTTGCCAGCATTCAGTCCTTCATAGACATATACCCATCCAGATGCCTTTTAAATGCTGTAATCGTACCAGCCTCCATCACTTCCTCTGGCAGCTCATTCTACAATGGTTGCCATTGTCTGCGTGAGTAATGTGGTGAAAGGTTTGAGATGGTCAGAGAAAATGCAGCACTTTGTGAAAGCAAGTCACTTTCACCTTCCCAAAGGCAACCAGGATGGGAAATAAATGGCACTCTTGGCACTGACCCCGGTCAAAGCATTTATTTTTCAGAATATTACTTTCTGGGGTGAAGGCAGGGTCAGTATCCACAGGCTACATTTCAACAGGGATGTAAGACTCAGCAACAGCTAAAAAACAAATTCTGTCACTTTCCACTGGTCTTGGATATTGATGGCATAATATTTCTTTCCAGTGAAGGTGTTCTTGAACAATGAGTGGCTACACATGTACAATTAATAACACCCTGGAGAAGCTAAGTGGTCACAACAATATCAGCAGCCTCTTAAAAGCCCGGCATGATATTGGCTCCACTGAAATAAATGGAAAAGAACGAATGAGGTGCAGTCGATGCAATATATGGCTATAATTGCAGCTGGCTTCTTGTGGTCCATATCTTTTAGTCCATCTTTATCTGACACAAAACCGCAAATAGAGGTAAAGCTGCCGTAGCCTTACCACTCTGGAAGACTGATCTCTCATTAGAGAGAGAGAGAGAGAGAGAGAGAGACATACACAAAACTGGTAGCTTAACCTGAGGGTCACTGTGCTTCGGGTGAGGGGAGAGGTTGAGCAGGAAATTTCTTCATGGTAATTCAGCCAGTGCAGCAACTGAACCCCAATTGTTAACATCATTGCATTGAAAACCAGCTATCCGGCCAACTGAGCAAAATCAACTCCTGAGAAAGGGATAAGTAAATAGGCCTGAAGGAGGTCATTGAAAGGCTACTAGCTTTATAGGCTGCTTATTTCCCTGTGGGTAACGAAGAAATTCAAAATAGAAGGTATTTCCTAATTAGTTATTTTGGAGACTGTGGGACAAGTACTGTCTAATCATCCAATTTGGGATTTACCACATTAAAAGATTTAGGCAAATTCAAGGTGTGGTTCCGCAAGGATAATTTTGTGCAGGTAATTTTTAATATCACTGAGGGAGAAACCTGACTACAGCAGGGAAGATCAGGCTCGGGGTGCTGGTGAAACAGTGAATGGAGTACGTGCTACTGCTAGTTGTTCACACTCCTCGCAGATTTATAACTACCACTGACTTCTCTTGAGAGAAAGAGCTACCAATATGTTTCTATGTAAAATTTGGACAGGGTAAACATTTTCTTGAAGCATTCTAGGCAACCACTGCAAAGCTGAAAGATATTCTCGAGAAAAGCTGTATTCTGTAGATGTTTGTGAGTGGTGTGCCGTTGACGTCAATGGAAGCAGTTTGTTTTTAATACACTCTGATCAGAAGCTTTCTTTTCGATACTACTGAGTATGTGTTTATGCATGTGTCAGGAAATGCTAAAACAAAAACCTGCGATCAACTTGGCTGGAAACAAATCAGCTTGGCTTTCCTTTTCCCACAGTGAGGGAGCAAAGGGCAGTCAGCTGCCCTGGCAGGAACAATGGGACTGAGGCAAGTGACCCTTTTCACCTAGGGTACTATACCACAGGAACAGGAGGAGGTCCTTCAGCTACTTGATCATGCATGAGCCAAATCTTCATGCATTTAGCTGCCTTGGTTTCCTGAAGCTTAACAAACTGGCCATGAGAGGCCTTAGCCTAGTGCTATTATCACCAGGCTACTAATCCAGACACCCAGGGAATGCTCTGAGAACCTGGGTTCAAATCTGGCTGCAGCAGATGGTGCAGCTTGAATTCAATAATTTTTTTAAAAATCTAGAATTAAGAGCCTAATGATGGTCACAAATCTACTGCCAATTACCTGGGAAAACCCACCTGGTTCACTAATTTCTCTCTCGTTAGGGAAGGAAACTGCCATCCTCACCCCATTGTACATGTGACTCCAGACCACAACAGTGTGGTGGACACTTGACTGCCCTCTGGCAAATTAGGGATGGGCCATAAATGCTGGCCTTGTTGGCGATGCCCTCAGCCTTTTAATGAATAAAACACAGTAAAAATCTATCAATCCCGGTTTTGAAAATTTCAATAGACCCTCAAGCAATATTTATTGGAATAGGTGTGGGGGGAAGAAACTTCAAGATTTCCAAAAGTCTTTGTTGGAGCACAGATTTCTGACAACATCCCTAAATACCTCACCTTGACCTTTATGGAGTAAACCTGTTTTGTTGTGGTCTTTTGCGATGTCAGAATGACTTGGAAAAAAGAGAGAGGTACATGCTGTGACTATTTGCTATGCATTGACAGGCCAGACATTTATCACACTGATGTTTTCATCCAAGATTCTCCAGACGATGGTGCAGTCAAGAGCCCTTTTATTATGATGTTTCCCTATTCATTACACACGCTTAAAACAGACAGTGTCCTAACTCACTGACAAAAGCTACATTTCAAATCAAACTAAGATGCTGGTTTTCTTAATTACACAAGATTTTTGGCAGCACTCAGTTGCATTTGAAGACTACATTTGCTCAAATTCTCTTTATTTATTTCAAAAATTTACTTTATTCAAAGAAAGTACATATATACACATAGTCAAATGCATTTCAGTTCTGTAGGGCAGCATATCATACAGATAAACATTGGAGTTTGACTCTATCCAAACAGCCCAAAAGCATCTCTTACTTGAACCAGACTGTATTTACATGCTTTGAGATCAGGAGGGTCTGATAATTGAATCAACCCCATTTAATCAATAGAAAGACCTCTGACAGCGGTCTTTTCTCAGACGGTGGTCTGAGACTGGTGTACCTTTTCTTGAATTTTGTAAGCCTTTGTGGCAAAGCACAGTTAAAGCCCTCTCAGTGCTTCACTATTTAATATGCAGTGCAATCTTTTCACTGGACATAAGAGTTTGACCTTTAGAAATCTGTCAAATGAGGGAGGAAAGAGAGAGGCAGCAAGGCTTGAAGGTCCAAGGTTGAGAGACTCTGGAAGGAATAGATTACAATTCAATTGAAAATTTAAATTTGCAATGAGCCAGATTAGGCTGGGATAGGCGAAGATAAGCCTTGCCTTCCCATTCCATTGTAGCTGGAAAATTAACCATGAATGGATGTCACCAAATTGCTGAATTGAAACATATACAATGCATGTGCATCTTTGTTTCTGTCTTCAAATAGGGCCGTACGTTAAGATGTAACTTCCAGTGCATGTAAATGTGCTACACTGGGAACTTGGAACTTGACTGACAATTCTGAATATGTTGTCAGCATAACTCTTTGTGCACTCAGGATTATCCAGTAAATTCTCTTCAACATCTACTGTTGGACATTGTCTTGGAAGTGTGGACTTGTTGGACACAATCTGTATCTATTTGTTGCAAAAAGCCAAAGGATGTGCTTTGGGATGGTATTGGTTACATTTCTGGCATCACACCCCCACTGAAATTCAAATGCCACATTATTCATTGCTGTCATGATGAAATCTTGTATCCCTTAGCTTATCAGTGCCTAGTCTATCTCAGATTACCCTGGAAGGGTAGAGTATCTCCAAAGTTTAACTAATTGTTTCTATATAGCAGCAATACTCATAGTGCTTCCACTAACAGGATGCTGCCTGCAAGCTAATAAGATGTTCTGCCTCTCAGACAAAGGAGTCATGCGGTATATGATTTTCAGTGCTGTTGTGATGCCAGATATTTAGGCTGGACATCTCAAAGACTTGTGGATCATTTCAAATTGCATAAGACAACAATCAATGTACTTACCATACTCAACCAGCCTGTGCTTCGAAAACTCACAACTTACTATCCAATGTTAGATGTGATTGGACATCATTTTCTGGATAATTAAGAAAGTACACTGACAATCAATTCAGGACTACTGGTTGGGTTCACAGTACAGCATACTGGCAAGTATTAGGAGCTACATATATTAATTCACACGACCTTGTTCTTCACATACAGAAAGAACACAAACTATACTGTATCTGCTTAAAGTTCACAAAATAGATGACTGCCATTTACTGGTTCATTTCTCATGGCAAAGCTCTGACAAATCTCAGTCAACCTGCCTGCTTTAAAATTCAAACAAAGCTTGGCAATTGACTGTCAATCATCAACAACTGGTGCATTTTCCATGCCAGCCGCTCCTCTAATCAAAGTTCATCTGTCAACCAATGACCACCCTATTATAGTGCAAACATTGTGCAGGTTAGGTGAATTGGCCATGCTAAATTGCCCGTAGTGGCTTTGGTGGGTCGGTGTGGACATGTTGGGCCAAAGGGCCTGTTTCCACACTGTAAGTAATCTAATCTAGAATTGGTTTCCCCTTACATTGGCATTCTTGCAAATTATCCTGATGAATGTAAAACGAAAGCTTCAACAAACCATGTCTTGTTCTAGCAACACTCTCATTCTGTCCTACTGAATAACCATTTGGTAATCTTTTCCTGAACATAGCTTTTAAGCCTTTCAGTGCCTATAATCCAAATCAGTGATAAGTTCACAATTTCAGCTTGAAATATTGTTAATATACAATTGCCTAAAGTAACAACAATGTAGATGGAGATAAACATTGAAATTTAAAATCTTAGGAGTTGAATGAAGTTCACAAATACTCAATCAATTCAGTGACAGCCTTGCATTGAGTTAAACATGAATCACTATGTTTGATGTGCCCGGGTGATTTATAGTGAAATTTCAGTTTTCACAGTAAACCACAGCAAGAAGAGCAGTATTAATCTATTTTGATGCAAATAATGTGACTGAAATCTCAATTATTGTAGCCAAGATCAGACATTCTAAGGATAGCCAACAACCAACCTTCTAAAAATATATTTGACATATATTATAAACAAGATGTAAAAATATAAACCTACATGCACCTGCAGTTGACACTTTCAGCAAAATGTTACAGATCTCATTAACTTAATAGGGACTCCCCAACATTACCTGACAGACTCCTGCACTCTCTTCTGCTATCCATATGTTCAGAATTAGCTTGTGCAAGTGACAGGGTTAATTTAGAGCCACATAATAGTCTATTCTATGTTGCATTCTCACACTGACTGTGAACAGAGTTATCAACGGACAACTTTAATGTAATTAGCACTGTACTGTAGGATTGCTGCAAGGTCAGAGGTATAAAAGATGCCACGACACCTTTTCGATTTGTAGAAAAGACATAAAGTTAGGTAGGATAGTAAGTTGTGAAATGAACACATAAACGCTCCAGAGAGCTTATGTGAGTGGAAACAAAATCTGGAAAATGGAGTATACTTCAGGAAAAATTTGAATTATCCACTTTGGCAAGAAGGATAATAACGAATCTTGTTATCCAAATGCTGTGAGATTACAGAGCTCCACAATGCAAAGGGATCTGGTTGTCCTTGTACCGAGGAACCTTGATTATCCGGCATCGATTATCCGAATCCCAGATTATCTGGCAAGATCACATGGTCCCAATGTTTTGCTAAACTATGTTATCCGGCATTTGATTATCCAGAATTTGATAAACCAAATGAAATACTCCCTGCCCATATCCTTCAAATAATCGAGGTTCCTCTATAAATGAATCACAAAAGGTTAGCATCAGGAACAACAAACAATTAGGAAAGCTAATAGAATGTTATCATTTATTGTGAGGGGGGATTGGATACAGAAGTAGAGTGTTATGTTTCAGCGGTACAGCTGGAGTACTTTGCACAGCACTGGTCTTATTTAAGGAAGAACATAAATACATTAGAAGCAGTTCTGAGTAATGTCTGGAATGGGCAGGTTGACTCAAGGAGAAAGATTGGACAGGTTAGGTTTGTATTCATTGGTATTTGTAAGAGGCGACTTGATTTAAACAGTTAATATCCTGACAGTCTTAACATGATCAAAGTGGAGACGATGTTTGCCTTTATGGGGGAATCCAGAACTAGGGTCACTGTTTAAAAATCAGGGGTCTGTCCATTTAAAACAGAAAAGCAACAACACTTTTTCTTGTTAAGCTGGAGTTAGGGTGAAAGATCATCAGGGGCATGTGAGAACACAAATTTGAGGCAACCATCAGATCAGCCATGATTCTGTAGGAGGCTCAAGAGGCTGAATGGCCTACAATCACTCCTTGTCCGTGAGTTTTAAAAGTGAAGCAGAGTTCTCCTAATCTTCTGGCCAACATGTATCCCCTCAATCAACATCATCATAACAAAAGAAAATACAGATTGTTCGGTCATTTATCTCCTTGCTGTGTATAGGCCTTGCTGTGTAAAAGCCTGTTGAGTTTTCCAACATTATGGTTTTATATTTTAGAAACATTCCAATAGTGCAAAATTCTTTGGGGCATCCAACAGCCAACGAAGAAAGCAACTCTATTTGCGATTACAGCTGGCAGTGCTAGACCAAATACCAGGTCCCAACTGGGGAAGGAGTGAGTTTTACGCCATAGAGCGTCCAACATTCAGCACGTATTACACATAATGGCTAAGAGCATGTATAGGACACACAGATTAAAAAGCACAACAGTAAGCATTGATTTGGACCCAAAGCTTAAGAATCCAAGCACAAGAATAGGGAAAGACTAAGTGGCTCATTATAGTTCATCCGTGTCTTTGTCCAATCCTCTAACGATAGCAAGCAGCTGCTTCTTTTTTCTGTTCCTCCTGCTCTGCTTGCCCTGGCAAATTATTCAATTACTCTTTGAGTATCTGCTTTAAATATACTTTCCAACTCTTTCAAGTTGTTATATCTGGCCTTTCTCCACCACTCTTACTTCAAAGGGATTATGCTTCTGTCATTTAACATTTTATAGGCCTTAACGAGTTCCCTACTTTAAAGAAATAATTTTTCTTATTTGTTAGACCATAAGACGTAGGAGCAGAAATTAGGTCATTCAGCCTGTCGAGTCTGCTCCACCATTCCATCATGGCTGATCAGTTTCTCAACACCATTGTTCTCAGGATGTGTGTGACTGTATTTATCACCCATCCTGTCTTGTTTTACTGACAGCATATTAGAATCATGCAAATAGCATGGGACTCAACACAAGTGCAGGCTAAACTGGGTAGGCTTCTTTCCCTGAAGGCCATAAACCAATCAACTGAGTTTTTACAATTACAGTATCTGGTCATTTTCATGGTCACTTGTTTCTTCTGCAACTACGACTATACTTACATAGAGTATTATATCATCAGAATATCCTAAACTGCTTCACAGACATTTCTTTGAAGCACTGTAACACACCAAAGTCCTGCTCATCTGTTGCCCCTGTGCTTACTGGACTATACTGGCTTCCTATTCAGCAAAGCTTCAAATTTTGCAAATCTCAAGGTTATTTTCAATCCCTCCATGGTCTCACACTTCCCTATCTTTGAAACCAGTCCCAAGATCATCCAAATTCCATGCCTCCCTCCAATTCTAGCTTCTTACACATCCTCAATTTTAACAGCTCCAACTGTTGCGTCATGCTCTCAGTTGTCCAGATTATAAACTATGCAATTTCTTCCCTTAACTTACTCTGAACATTTTCCCAATGACAGATGTTAGGCTCACTAGCGTATACTTCTCTTTTTTTCTCCTTCCTCACCCCTTTTAAATAAAGGTGTTACATTGGCTGTTTTCCAATCCTCTAGGACTTTTCAACCCTCTAAGAATTCTTGGAAGATCAGACCCAGTGCACCCACTATCTCTGTAGCATCTTCCCTTTGAATATCCCAGGATGCACCCCATCAGATCCAAGGGATTAATTGACCTTTAGCCCCATCAGTCTCCAGTATTTTTGCTCTAATGATAGCTACTGTGCTTATTTCTTCTCCCCCTTTTTCCGTAATTATACGGAGTTTTTGGAATGTTATTGTGCTCACCACCATGAAAACTGATGCAGAGTATTTATTCAACTTCTCTGCCATTTCCTTGCTCCCCATTATTATTTCCAAAGCTTCGTTCTCCAAGGGGCCTATGTTCATTTTGGCGACTCCTTTTTTTCATATATTTTTTAAAAAACCTTGGTCATACTCCTTGGTAACTTACCCTCAAAGATTACTTTTGATCTTTTTTACGTTTTGGGCATGTTTTATTGGTTTTTAAAACTTTTCAATCTTCTACTTTAACACCTATCTTTAATGGCATTTGTAAGTTTATCCTTTCAATTCTTCTTTGGTTAACCACTGTTATTTTATCCCCTTCCTAGAATGCCTCTGCCACACTGGGATATATCTTTGTGTGAGGCATGAACTATTTTCTGAAACATTTTTATTGTCCATCGACCATTCTTTTCTGTTAAGTTCCCTTCCCAGTCCACTTCATCAACTCTGCCCTCATTTCCTTGTATTGCAATTACCTTTAGTTTAGTTTCATATAGTTATGTCCAACCAAAGTTTCTCACTCTCAAACAGCTAAACTTAACCATGTTTTTGTTACTGTTCCCTCAGTGATTTTTTTCTTCTGAACAATTATTAAACCTGCCTCATGACATATTACCAAATGTAAAATAGCCTGATCTTTGGTTGAATCTTAACAAATGGTTCAAGCAAACTACCCCATCCACACTCTGAAATCTTCCTTGCAATTACCTCTGTCAATTCGAATCACCAAATCTACATGCAAATTAAAGCCACCCATGATTTGTGTAAAGCCTTTTTATTTGCCCTCATTATTTCCTGATTTACACTCTGTCCTACAAAACTATACTGTTATGGGGATCTATTTACCATTCCCACCAGTGCCCTCTTCCTCTTGTTATTTCTTATGTCTATAGATTTTACATCACCTCATCCAAGATCATTTCCTGTTTACACACTTACTCTATCTCAGATTGACATAGCTGCCCCACCACCCATACATCCCTTCCTCTCCTTTGGAAAAGCCTCATGTCCCTGAATATTTAGTCCCCAGTTTTGATTTCCTTGTCTCTAATATCTGGGACCATCCAATTAGCTTCTAGGTCGGCCATGAATTCATTTATTTTGTTCCAAATACCACATACTTAAAAGATGAGCCATCTACAGGATGCTGCCTGGACTGAAGGGAATGTCTTATGTTCAATATTGTACCTTTTTTTTTTAGCATTTCTTCATTTGAACCTACTTGCTCCTTTTTTAATATTTGTACATGCTTCTTGTCCCATGCTGGATATCATTATCTGCACAGTTACCCTGCAATGCTCACATATCCTTTTGCTTTGTAAGCTGACACACATCCCCTCTCCCAAACCTTCCTGCCCCAGTATTAGTATATTTAGCCCTTTGCCTTGTACTGTCACACCAACTTCTGGTGTGCGAAACTAATTTCAGGGATCTAAGTGTGTAAAATAGTGACCATGTTTTCCTTGATTGCAAAGGTACGTACGCCTAAGTGAGCTAAATAGGACTGGCAGGCATAAAACAATGATTGGTGCATTGGTAGCCTTGCCAGAAAGACTGCTGTCACTGTCGAGAGGGATGGAGAAGTCCTGTTCCAACTTGGCACAGGACTTCACACAGAACTTGGAACCCATCCTTTCCAGTGTGGAACTCCATGAGAGCACTTACAAACACAGGCGTGATGCAGATTCAGATACTGCAGCCTCCACTACAGTACAAGCAGAAGCCAAAGGCCACGCTGGAATTGAGTGGAAGTGGTACATATAACACTCGGCTGCGAGAACAGTAACAACAATGTTAAAACTACCAGCTTCTTAATATTGCATCAATGTAATTTTTTATCATTCATTCACAGGATGAGGGTATCACTGGCTAGGCCAGCATTGATTACCTATCTCTAATTGCCCAGTGGGCAGTTAAGAGTCAAAAACATTGCTGTGGATCTGGAGTCACATGTAGGCCAGACCAGTTCAGGATGGCAGTTTCCTTCCCTGAAGGACATTAATGAACTAGATGGGTTTTACCGAAAATTGTCAATGGATTCACAGTCATCATTAGCCTTGCAATTCCAGATTTTTTATTAAAGCCAAATTCCACCACATACCATGGCAGGATTTGAACCCAGGTCCCTAGTCTATTAGCTAGGTCTTTGAATCAACAGCCATATAACCATTAGGCCATCACTTCCCACTGGGGAGGGACTAATTGTACCTGATGCACTTCAAGATGTCTTTGAAAGATGTAATGAGGCCAGAAATGAAAAGGTTTTGTTTTAAAACGTTTCCTCTGTTCTTGCTGATCCACATGTCCTCCTTCATTACAAACTGCTGATTTATGAAAATCTCCATTCCTGCTCCACAAGGAGAAAAGTCAGGTTTACACCTGGAGCATTTTCACTCAGCAAGGCACTTTGTGGATGAGATTCACATTCAAAGATCCCAAGTAACCTGCACCTTTCCACATCAAAACAGCCTTGGATAAACTCCAAGTGTCCTCTAAAGTAAAAGTAAAGTTGCCGAAGTCCCAGAGGACCATTGAACTGCTACACAAGTCCAATGCGGTAAGAATTTCATTGGGGTTTGGAACATAGGAAGACTGGTAGGAGCAGGAGAAAGCCATTCGGCCCCTAGAGCCTGCTCTCATATTCAATAAGACCATGATTGACCTGGTTGTGGGGACAGGGGAGGGTATGCTGATGGTAATTGATAAGAAATTGCATTTGACCAACAAGATAGGAGAACAGAAATCTGGATTGGAGTCCGAAATCATCTTAATTAAATTGCAAATTGTAGTTCCAATATTAGCAGTCAATCTTGAGTAACAATTATTACGTTTTCTGAGTTTCAGAATACAGGTTAAAAATTTGGGGGGGCAATACACTGCTGAAAATATTGAACATAACTAAAACTGGGCACGCGTCATCAAGAAACCACAGGTTTCATTCGCAATACTGGAAGGGAAGTCATAAGTATATCACAAATATTTGCTACTGTCCCTGTAGAGTGTGACAATAAAGATCTTTATCATTAGCTGTATCCTCCACATCTCCTCCCTCATGAATATGTGTATGGTAGGAACCACTGAAGGTGTGCTCAGTATCAATACTGCCTGTTCCTACAGGTCAAAGCTCAAGCTATGATGAAAGGGGGGAAATATGTATTCTGCACTATAACAGATTTCCGAATAGCAGTTTTATTGAATTTAAAAACTCATTTTCTGTTAATTAATCCCCAGGTGTCCTATTAAAATCCTAAAGTATAATCTAATCACCAGTCCATTCTCATTGTCAGAGTGCTTACATAAATGCATTTACAGACATAGAGCTGTACAGAATGGAAACACACTCTTCGGTCCTATTTGTCAGTATTTGGCCCATGCCCCTCCAAATCCATTCCTGTTTATACCCATCCAGATGCCTTTTAAATGTTGTAATTGGACCAGCCTCCATCACCAACACAGTTTGAAGCACTCAGCAAAGTTCAGGCTCATCCCTACAGGTCTCGGACTGAAGGTTCCTGAACGGACCAGATCTGATTGAGGATATCTGGTGGTGCTGTATGAACTTTACTCTGGTGAGGTGTTGCCCACGTTATAAAATCAATCCACGATCTCCAGAGTGTAAAGCTGCTTTACAGACTTGCTGCTGTTTTTTTGATTGTGGAGAATAAACAATGAAGCTAAAAGAAAGGCTAATCGTTTAAAGAGAACAGTATGTACTAAAAAAGGATAAAAAGTGGCTATATTTTCTTTTCTTTTGAGTTTGAAGAGGTTTATTTTGCTTTGTATGATACTGATGTCACTGCCTTATGCCTGATAATATTTGTTGTTCCTGTTAATACTTTAGAACTGCTGTTCCTAATCTTTCTTACAGCTTCATAAATTCCAATTTGGCATTGAGGAGCTTCAAAACATTATCCTCTTCATCGCATCAAATGGGAAAATCTTCTGCACAACAGATGTCTCTAATCGCTCACTTACCTCCCCCCCCCCACCCCCGAGCTAGAAGGTATAAAATAAATGAATGGTAAAATAATACCACACATTTATAAAATAAAAATCTTCCAGTTATAAAATGAAACATACTTGATTTCTTTGAAGTTCAACTATTATCAAGATAACTTAAAAGGGCTTTAAAGCAACAACAAAAGTAACAACAATATAAATACTGTGGAAACAAGAGCAGGTCAGTGGATAGGAATCCTGCAGCGAGAAGCTCACTTCCTGACTCCTCAAAGCGTGTCCACCTTCTACAGGGCAAAAGTCAGGAGTGTGATGGAATAATCCCCATTTGCAGCTCCAACAACACTCAAGAAGCTTGACACCATTCAGGCCAAAGTAACCTGCTTGCCTGGCACCCCAACCACAACCTTCAACATGCACTCCCTTCACCACATCATGGAGCAACAACAGTGTGGACTACTCATAAGATGCACTGCAACGACTCACCAAAGCTTTTTCTGCAGCACCTTCCGAACCTGTGACCACCACCAACTTGAAGGACAAGAGAAGCAGACCACCATTTGCACCTTCTTTCCAAGCCACTCACTATCCTGACATGGGAATATCTAGCCATCCGCTCATTGTTGCTCATGTCAAAATCTTGGAGCCACCTTCTTAGTAGCACTTTATCCCTCCACCATATGGACCTCAGCAATTCAGGAAAGCAGCTTGCCACCACCTTTTTTTTTTCCAGGGCAACTAAGAACAGCAACAAATGTTGGCCTAGCCACAAAAGAATAATAAAACCAAGTTGTACTTAACATGATAAGATTACTTACAGTGTGGAAACAGGCCTTTCACCCAACCGACCCTCCAAAGAGCAACCCACCCAGACCCCTTCCCCTAACACTCTGGGCAATTTAGCACAGCCAATTCACCTAACCTGCATATCTTTGGACTGTGGGAGGAAACCCACACAGACACAGGGAGAACGTGCAAATCCCACACAGACAGTTGCCCGAGGCAGGAATTGAACCTGGGATCTCTAGCACTGTGAGGTAGCAGTGCTAACCACTGTGCCATCATGCCCCCCTAATTTGACATTGAGCCACATAGGGAAATATTCCGACATATGCGGAAAGGCGATGGTGTACGGCTAATGTTCCTGGGCTAGTCATCCACAACCCTAGGCATATGCCTTTGAAACCACGGTAACACGGTGAAATGTGAAATCAATAAAATTCTGCAATTATAAAGTTAATCTAATGGCAACTGTTGATTGTAGTAAAAGCCCAGTTGGTCCATGAGTGTTATTCAAGAAAGGAAACCTTTCCCCAGTCTGGCCTCCAGAACCTCAAACAATGTAGCTGATTCTTAACTACTGTCTGGGCCATCCGGACTGAGCAACAATCTCTGGCCTAGCCAGTGACAGCCACATCCCATAAATGAAAACAAAAATGAGCAATGCTTAGTCTAAGAGATTTGTCTTAAGGAATGTCCTTTCGCAGTGAATTTCAAGTGTATGACTTGCTGAGTGGGTAAATACAGTCCTCTGTTTTTGTAATATGGTTCAATTTAAGAGAATGTGCTTCCACTAAAACCTTTTAATAGGACAGTTTCAAATCAGCTCGGCTCAGCTTAAAGAACAGAATTAATCCTGCTTAGTTCTACCTTACTCTTTTTTTAGATGTGATTCACACAAAATCCATTCAATGTGATATACATGAGAAGACAGACTAAACTGGCACTTTGCCCTCTTAAGCTTTTGTTGTGTTTTCCTGGCAAAGCTATATACACAAATCATAATTAATTTAAACAGTGAGGATTGCAGCCATTCGCTATGCCTTAATATAGGCAATAGAGCCGACAGACAAAGCACAGCAGCAACTGTGAGAAAAGATTTCTCAACGTATTTTAGTTTGGTCTTGTTTGGCTTTAGTTTCCAACATTATAAAAATGACGACACTCCAAAACTACTTCGAGGCCTTTAAAGCAGCCTGCAATATCCAGAAGATGTGAGGGGCATTCTGGTAAAGCAACTGTTTCACCTTTCTAATAAAAGAGTATGACAGTACAGGAGGACGTTTGGTCCATCATGCCTTAGTCGGTTCTTTGACAGAGATGTTCAGTTTAGACCTGCACCTCAGCTTTCTCACACTGGCCTTGCAAAGTAATCCTTATTATTGGAGTTTAGAAGAGTGAGAGGTGACCTTATTGTTGATTAGATTAGATTAGGTTAGATTAGATTCCATACAGTGTGGAAACAGGCCCTTCAGCCCAACAGGTCCACACCAACCCTCCGAAGACCCACCAAACCCATTTCCCTCTGACTAATGCACCTAACGCTATGGGCAATTTAGCATGGCCAATTTACCTGACCACTGAAACAGATTCTTTGGGGAGTTGACAGGCTAGATGAGGAAAAGTTGTTTCCCACTGTGGGATACTGTAAAACCGGGGGGGGGGGCATACTCTCAGAATAAGGAGTTGCTGTTTCTGACCAAGCCGAGGAGTAATTTCAGAAAGCAGCAACTCCGGAATTCTTTCCCACAGAAGGCCATTGAGACAGAGTCTTCAAGGCTGAGATAATCAGATTTTTAATCGGTAAGGGTGTCAAGGGTTATAGGGGAAAAGACAGAAAGGTGGATCTGAGGATTATCAGATCAGCCAAGACATCATTGGCTAAGAGAGCAGATTCAATGGGCTGAATGGTCTGCTTCCGTTTTCATTTCTGCGATCTACAAAAATTTGTCAGAACACCAGGTCCTTTTGCTCTTGCAGCCATCCAAACCCTCAAACCCTCATCTGAAGTATACCCCTTCTCAATAATCCACGCGCCTGCCCATTTCACCAGTCTATGTTCTCTAGAAGTGTTCTACTATTCTTAACCAATTTACCAGGATGTGACAATACGCATCATCTTGTACTCCTGCCCTCAGGCCATTTATTCATATCCATTTATATATACAAGAGGAGCTTGCAATACAGATACATATGAGATCGTAGCAAGAATAAGGGGTCAACTCCTTGAAACATGAGAGACTAGATCTGGTAGAAATGTGAAGGTACTCAGGATGCAGATTCATAAATCATTAAAGTTAATGGTGCAGATTAACAAGGACATCAAAATATAAAAGATAGTCCAAGGGTTCATTTCTACACATATAGCTTTCAAAGGCAGAGGCTATGTCTAACTTGTCTAGAATCTTGACCTCTTTCCTGATTTTGCCCGAAACGTCGATTCTCCTGCTCCTCGATGCTGCCTGACCTGCTGTGCTTTCCCAGCAACAGACTCTCAACTCTGATCTCCAGTACCTGCAGACCTCACTTTCTCCTAAAACCTAGACCAGACAAGACTTAAGAATGTTGTGTACAGATTAAGTCTCTGTATTACAAAAGGATAGTGAAAAGAAATATTAATGGAGAAAATGCAAAACAGTTTTAAACATTGAAGCCAGGACTGACAGGTTAAAACCAACAGCCAGGACTTAAAAGTCTGTTACTCCTTTCCCTAAGACAGAGGGCACAGAGATTTGGTAGTGCTCTTTAAAGTGACATAAAGATTTGACAGTTTGGAAACGTTTTGACTTTTAGATTATTCTAAAACTAGGGGTCATAAATTCAAAGGAGTTACAAATAAATATAAGGAATTCAGGAGAAAGACCTTTGCTCAAACAGTGCTGAGAATAATCGAACTCTACTACAGGAAATGGTAAAATCCACTTACACATTTGCTCTAGATTTAGATTTATTTAACACTGTCACTTGTACTCAGGAATGAAGAGTGTATAATACCGTCATGCTTTGGCGCCATCTTGGATTACAGAATAAATTACTGAATAATTTGTATAAATTGTAAAAAAAAACTGAATAAATTGGTATTAAATTGATACTACTGAAAGAGCTCCCACAGTTCATCTTTCCCTCTCTGTAACTTCACCCTCTGTTCTCCTCCAGTCACCGCTGTCCCACATCATCCCCAGGGTCATGGCAATATGCTCCTTTCCTGCCATCATTGCCGCCATTGCTTCCACATCCACCGCCTCTGAGCTGGAGACTGCCACACTGCACAGATCCCGCAACACCTCCAACGCGGCACCGAGTTGGCCCACCGTCTTCTGACACCGCCATCCGAGACAGAGCGGGGAATGGAGACATGCAGGACCCGGGGACTCCTACAAGAGGAGGCCCCAAGGCAACCAAGAACAAAAAAGAAAAACATCTGACTGAGCTCCCGAGCTCGAAGGACAATGATAGACCGCGTGGATGTGGACAAACCCACCGCACAAGCCCATGAGATGTCGAGGCCCAAGCTCCAGAGTCTAACACTGCCAACCCTGCGATTGCCATCTTGAGATTTTCATGGGGGAAGAAGGAACAGTAGGATATTTTAACAGAGCTAGATAAAGTAATTTGGGTAAATGCTCATGTCCAGCTGTAACACAATTTTTAGTCCCATTAGGTTTAATGACCTGTTTCTGAGCTGCATGATCCTACAGAGTTCGACTACGATCTAGAAGCTTTTAGCTTACTGCCAAATACTGCTTTGTTGTAGGACTGTGAGCCTATTAGGAAATATCTGAGATTGCATAAACTGCTTTCTACTTTGCAGCCAGTTGAGAAACAATATTAAAAAAACAACAAAAATGAAAAAAAAAACTGCAGTTGATGGAAGTCTAAAACAAAAACAGAAAATGCTGGAAATGTTCAGCAGGTCGGGCAGCATGGAGGAAGAAATAAGAGTTATCACTGCAGGCCAGCAGTCAGAATCCTTGTCATAACCTTTCATTCTGAATAGTTGCTTTCCTAAACTGCCATAGCCCTAAGCCTAACTATCTCTAGCATTTTCAATGTCTATGATAGGATATAAATGCTACCAGATTACAACGACTGTTTTTGTTGTACAAGAGTGGACCTTGTGGACAGGTCCATGATTTAAATCTCACAGGATTGAGAGAGGGGCTTAGAATCAGTCCTGTTGCAGATTAAACAGCAACAGGTTCTCTGACTAAGCTCTTGATTTCATTACTCCTCTGAGAAATTAGTATGCTGATAAATATAACACACTAATCTTGAGGTTTAATTAGCAAGACCTGAAAAGGCTCATCATTGACCTATTTCTGTCAGTGCGCCTGTGTATCACCTTGTTTGTAACAGCAAGAAAGAATTGGCAAAACAAAACTACTTCCTGCAGTAATATGAAATAAAATCAAGCACTCGATTTGCCAACCTTCTGTTATCGAGTCGTAGTTAACAGTGTGATGTGCAGCTCTGACTTTCTGTAAGTGTTGAACTTATTTCCTGTAACGCTGCTTTATCATCCTC
The DNA here is from genome assembly GCF_047496795.1 of Chiloscyllium punctatum. NCBI lineage: Eukaryota > Metazoa > Chordata > Chondrichthyes > Orectolobiformes > Hemiscylliidae > Chiloscyllium > Chiloscyllium punctatum. The sequence goes on from NC_092743.1 coordinate 19,186,327, forward strand.
TGTTCATCATGCTTTAATGATAATAGCCCATTGTTGGAGAACACCATATCCTCTGAGTCACAGTGAGCAATGAAAGTCCTTTGTCAGTGTAACAACTAAAAATTGAAGCTTTACTGTCCCTCAGTGAGGGAGCTAGTCAATCACATGTTCATCAGCACCCTTTCAAAACTAACCCAGTGTCAAAAGAGCTGACCACTACCCTAACTGACCACCCCCCTTCCATTCAAAATACCACAATCACTCACTTGTGGTGCCCCTCCTTTCCTCATTTTACAAAGTCCTAGCAGGCAGTGGAAAAACTAATCCTGCTGTTTCCATTATTGTGAAATTAAGTGAATCATTGAATCACAGCAGAGCGTCAGCATAGAAAATGACCATTCAGGCCTTGTGTCCTTGATGGCACTCCATACAGCTTCCCAGCTAATTTCAAATCCACCTTCTCCCGAAAGTACTGAAATTAATTATCTAATTCTCTTTGGAAAACCACTGTAGAATCTGCTTTCAACAAACTCTTGGGCAGTGCATGTCAGATCCTAACCATGCGCTGTGTAAAAAGCTATTTTCTTACACTGCCCCTAATCCTTTTGACTATGCTCTTGAGTTAGTGGCTTCTGTTTTGTAAAACCCTGCTTTAATGGGAACAATGTTTCCCTCTCTCCTTGCACAGGAGGCTCCCAAGCACCGAGGATGTCACCTAGACAGGGGACGAAACGTCTGCAACACAAATTCCCAGCTCGGCGAACAGAACCACAACAACAATCTTCTCACAAACAATGCACATGTCTATCTACTTTACTTTAAAAGATGGTGACTGTATGGACTAGACTGGACTGCCCATTGAAGGTCTCAGAAACATTTTTATCATGGGAAATCTCAAAGGGAAACTGGATAGATGTTTGAGGGAATCAGCAACTGGGCAGCATTGCAGACGAAGCAGATAGACTGCTGGTCATGTGCCCATTGCACAGCTGCCCCTACATTGAAGTGTATTGCTCCTTTACAGTGCTGAGTGCAATGCTGTTTATTTCCAGCGCTTTCTATTTTTATTTCATTATAGTCAGTTCTTCAATGATCTAAGTATTATGATCATTTGATCGAAGTCTTTAACCGATTCTTTGAATAATTACGTTGTCTAATCAGATTTTTATCTCTACACTGAGAAACTTGCTGCTGTTTGACCGATTCTCATGTTTCATTGTGACGGCTCTTTTCTAAGAATTGGACAGATATTCACAATGTCGCCTCTGCGCAGATACAAGTTTGGTAGTGGCTTTAACTACCACAGTGCAAGGAGGGCCTGACTGTGTTATCAAAAGGCATACACTCACAGGACACAGATCCTCAATGCATCCTGTTTACATTCAAATTAAACTTCAACAACAACAACAATGTTAAAACTGGCAATTATATGCCTGGAGAGTGACTGGGCAATCGCTACAAATTAAGCTAATATCTTTGTACATGTGGAGGTGAGATCCGGCATAGTCTGCTATCAGGAGGGCAGGGCATACAGTTGGAAAACTTGACAAAGGGATGATGTAGTCAACCTTAGAGCAGATTGTAGGCTGCGCTGCAGAGAGACCAAGCAGCATATTACATGAAGGCCACAGTGATGACTTTCTTTATGGTGTTCTGGTGTAGTGTGAAGAGTAGAAATGTGATTTGAGGACCTCAACCAGGGAGCTTCAGGACAGCAGTGATATCAGGCTCTGCAGCAGAAATGGGAAGTTGAGGATAAATGATAACTTGACAAGACAGCACAAGTTTCTGGGTGGGTGGGCAGTGGTGATGAGGCAACAGTTTGAAAAGGAACAATGTCAAATGTGGGAACAAGTCATTCACAATATCAGGAGCATGGGGCTGAGTGACGAGGAGTTCAGACTCAGAGATTGAGCTCTGAACAAGACATCAGGAGAAAAACTACAGGGCCAAAGTTCAAATTTATGGGAATGCTTAGTTTTGTAGCAGAGGCAGCTGAACAGACATTCTGTATCTGTCTGTTACTGAGGAATCCACCAACATTTTCCACATGATAACGGTGATGTTGGAGAGAGCAGGAGAGGGGGAATTAGGGAGCTAGTTTATAGTACAGAAAATAGGGCTGGGAGTCACATTTGGAATCAGAGGTGATCTCATTGAAGCTTACAAAATTCTGACAGAGTATGACAGGGTGCATGTAGATTGGACATTTTCCCTGCCTGATAAGTCTAGAACCTTTGGCTTACGCCTTTTAGCACTGAGGTGAGGAGGAATTTCTTCACTTGGAGGATGGTGAATCTTTTTTATTCTCTACTCAGAGGGCTATCGAAACTCAATCACTGAGCATGTTCAAGACAATAATCAGTGGATATATGAGTATTAATGTCATCAAGGAATATGGGGATCACATAGCAAAGTTCCTTTAAGGGAGAAGATCAGCCTGGATTTAACTGAATGGCAGAATACATTCAATGGACTGAATGGTCTACTGTTGTTCTGATGCTCCAACTTCCATTCTCCAAGATGACCCTGGTGGCTATAACAGACAAAAGTACAGCCCATTCAAGCTTTTTAAAGTTTCAGGGGACTGAGGTCTAAGTTTGCTACTTTTGAATATGAGGGACCAGAGATCTGAGGTGTACCGGGATGGTAGGGATGGAAGACAGCTGAGCAAGAGGATATCAAAAGCTGGGGAACAAGGTGAAGATGTGACTAAACAAGATACCCATTATTGTGGTCAATGAGAATTTCAGAGTGCGACTGCATTGCTTTTTCTGGGGTGGATGTAGAAGAAAGAGGGACTGAACACTGTCTGAGGGTGGCCACTCACCTGCAGGAGGTTAAGAGACTGTGGGAGACTGTAGTTTAGGGGAATATCCCTGAATATGGGGAAGGGACATCAGGGAAATGTAATCAGCTAACAAAGGTTAGGAACTCTTTTCCCCATGGATGGGGAAACCAACAAGTGGGTAATGAAAATAAAACAAAGAATTGCAGAATTCTGAAACTAAAACAGACATTGCTGGAGAAACTCAGCAGGTTTGGCAGCATCTGTGGAGACAGAAGGAGAGTTAAAATTTCAAGTACAGTGTCCCGTCTTCAGATTTGATAGTAGCTAGGAAAGTGTGGTATTAATGTTGAAAATGGTTAAGGGGGTGAGAGAAGGAGTGTATGGATAGGCAGAGATGCAGCCCAGAGAGAGAGAGAGAGAGAGAGAGAGAGAGAACAACAGTTCGGTATATCTGATAGTCTGCTCAGGAGAAAGTAGGTGCAAATGGGTTGACTGAGATTAAAGCAGCTCATGTCTTGACAAGGCCTGGGGTGAGGGGGTGGGTAAGGACATAGAAGAGGGTTCAGGTTCTACAATTATTGAACTCGCTATGTCCTGCAGGATGCCCAAGCGGGAAATAAGGTGCTGTTCTTCCAGCTTGTGCAGAGCTTCACTGGAGCACTGCAGCAAAGCCTAGGACAGAGATGCTGCCAGTGAACAGGGCAGCGTGTAGAGGTGGCAGGCAACTGGAAGCCCAGTGTCATTGTTGCAGTCATGAGCAGGGTTATCATGCACACCATGATGGCAGGAGGGACTGGCACTAGCTTCCTAGTCAAGTTAGAGCTGCAGTTCATTGAGCAGAACCTTAGCTTCGGGTGCTGCAAAAATCCATGTGATATTTCTGTCAGCAGAACATTATGACAGGAGAAGATTGATTATGCTCACTAGTGGAAGGCATTCTGCAAGTAACCTGTAGTGGTCACAGAGAAAGGTCTGATCTAAGTTAGGCAGAGAACCATATGAACACTTCAACTACAAATGAACATCGACCATAAATCTTAGAATCCTTACAGTGTGGAAACAGGCCCTTTGGCCTAACAAGTCCACATTGACCCTCCAAAGAGTATCTCACCCAAACCCATTCCCCATTACTCTACATTTACCCCTGACCAATGCACCTAGCCTACACATTCCTGAACATTATGGGCAATTTAGCCTAACCTGCACATCTTTGGATTGTGGGAGGAAACTGGAGCACCCAAAGGAAACCCACACAGACACTGGGAGAATGTACAAACTCCACACAGACAGTCACCTGAGGCTGGAATCCAATCCAGGTCCCGAGCGCTGTGAGGCCATAGCGCTAACCACTGAGCCACTGTGCCACCCCAAAAGACTTGATATCTCCTGATTTGGACAATAATTGGACTGGCTTTGTGTCACTTTACAGCAGGACACAATAAATGGAGGGGCCTGGCAGGGTGTTTACTTTCGTCAGGATGCAGAGCTAAGGTCTGTAGAAAGCATACTAAATATCTCCAGGGCTGCACTGTAGCAATCGTCAGACACTGCTCTGTGCTAGCAACTGATAAGAAGCTCAAATCGGCCCAACCCTCCCTCCCTTCCCCTCCTCCCAGCCGAGCTATCTGCCCTTTTGTGTTTTTATTGCGAGCTGCAGGTTCACTCTTTCGCTGATTGCTTCAAATGATTGTGTACAGATTGTGCTTTATTGCTACTTATCTGCAGCTTCACAGAAATGGAGAATTAGAACAATGGTAACAGTAGAGGTGACAGGAGGGTGTAATGTAGATGAAATATTAGTTAGCACTACCCTGGGCACAGGTGTCGATTTAAACTCTTACTTCCATGACAGGGGTTTCTGAAACAAGAAGATTTATGACATTGGAAAGTTAGATATGACAACACTCCCTTCTCCAGTACTGAGCAGTCAGTTTAACTATAAATTCCAACTCCATGACTCGCAATTTTAGTCTTGCAATTTAAGCATTTTATCAATAATCTTCTGTGTGAAAATAGTACAAGTTAGTATTCAATACACGTTTACACATTTTTTTTCAGTTTAATATCACTAGCTTGACAGCATTGAGTGAAGGACAGGGTCTGCATATTAATTGAAGCCTCTGTCCCTACATTAACTCTATTGATGGTCCTGCACAATACACAGCCACTGTGATTAATGCGTAATTTATACACAGGTCACTTTACAAAAGCCTTCATTCATGGTCAAACTGAACTAATTTGTCCACATAACAATGATACCAAGAATCAGCAGAAAATGCTAATTCACAATTCCCTTATCGTCAGGAATAGGACAGTTCTGCACAATACAAATATCTGTCTCTACACAGTATAAATTTTAGTTTCCTTCCAATCCTTTAACACATCCTTCTTTCTTTTTTATCAGATGATTATATAGGGGACACTAAAAGAACAACTGAAAGCTGCATATTAATAAAAATACAACCAACGCTTCAGTAATAAAAATGACAAGTATTTACAATTTATTGGACCAGGTACAGGCATTAAGTTGTAAAAACATAGTAGGTCAGACAGCATTGGAGAAGCAGGAAAGTTGACATTTCAGGCCAGAACCCTTCATCGGGACCTTCATGAGTTCTGATGGAAGTCGTTGACTTTCCTGCTTCTCTGATGCTGTCTGACCTGCTGCGTTTTTCCAGCTCCACATTTTTTTGACTCTGACTTCCAGCATCTGCAGTCCTCACTATCTACAGGCATTCAGTTTCCTCTTCTTCACTCTTCAAGTTCATTTCACAGAACTGCTTCCAGTGACTGGCTGGGCTGCATGTTATTGAGTCATAGAGTCAGACCCTTCGGTCCAACCCGTCCATGCTGACCAGATATCCCATCCCAATCTAGTCCCACCTGCCAGCACCCGGCCCATATCCCTCCAAACCCTTCCTATTCATATACCCATCCAAATGCCTCTTAAATATTGCAATTGTACCAGCCTCCACCACTTCCTCTGGCAGCTCATTCCATACACGTACCACCCTCTGCATGAAAATGTTGCCCCGTAGGTCACTTTTATATCTTTCCCCTCTCACCCTAAACCTATGCCCTCTAGTTCTGGACTCCCCGACCCCAGGGAAAAGACTTTGCCTATTTACCCTATCCATGCCCCTCATAATTTTGTAAACCTCTATAAGGTCACCCCTCAGCCTCCGACACTCCTGGGAAAACAACCCCAGCCTGTTCAGCCTCTCCCTGTAGCTCAAATCCTCCAACCCTGGCAACATCCTTGTAAATCTTTTCTGAACCATTTCAAGTTTCACAGCATCTTTCCGATAGGAAGGAGACCAAATTGCCCGCAATATTCCAACAGTGGCCTAACCAATATCCTGTACAGCTGCGACATGACCTCCCACCTCCTCTACTCAATACTCTGACCAATAAAGGAAAGTATGCTCATCCAGTTTTCTGTGCAGAGTGTGACTGACACAAGCTCAAGAACAGCACATGTGCAGCTGTCCTACAGCTGGGTTTGCAGTGAAGACCACAACATTGGGGAAGGCCAGCGTAGGACTTCAGTCAGAAAAGAATGGCAGCCCCAATTGCACACTTTGGCTAAACCAGCACTCTTTCCACTGGGACACGAACCACGTTTTGGAAAACTGCTGAGGGGTATTTATTCAAAGGAATACTGTTAATGAAAGAATGTTGGCCTTTAGTCTATTTGACATAGTTTTATTGCACTTGTGATGACTAGCAGATGTTAGAGAAGTTCAGATATAAAGGATTCACAGCTGGGATTTATCACAATTGGATCTTGCTCACTGACAACACTTGAATCTCCTCCAACTCCAAGTTTAAATTAGGCCTTGAATGTCCACTTTCTAATGAGGAAAGTTATTCAAAGCAAGGAACATGAATCAATATGGCATTAGCTCTATTCTTTGAATATTATTATTTCATCTTCATCGAGGCTAAACAGCACAGATAAAAATGACTCACCATTGTTAATACTGCTCGACCCTCTAAAATTTGAATTAGACAATGAGGAACCATAACCTTAACTGAAGGTAAATATTTCATCCGTTAAATCACCAGAGCGTACCAATCATATCTATAAAAAAATCATTTTGTTGTTCTCATTCACTTTCCATTCCATCAGGAAAATCCACAGGAGATATAAACATGCAGCTGTGTATGTAGAGAGAGGAGCATTTCACCTCTATACACATTTAACACCAGTGGGATGCTACGTCAAGGCAGAAATATTCCTAACAGGATAAAGTAAAGGTAATTCTTGGGGGAAAACAGGAATAGAATTAGGCACAGTTGAAACAGGTGCTGGAAATCGATAGTGTGGTGCTGGAAAAGCACAGCATGTCAGGCAGCATCCAAGGAGCAGGAGAATCAAGGTTTCGGGCAAAAGCCCTTCATCAGGAAAATAAAACCTCCCATCACCAAACCATCATCTCCTAGACTGTGCATAACCTCATCACATCAGGGGATCTCCCATCCACAGCTTCCAACCTTACAGTTCGGGAACCCCGCACCACCCCGTTCGAAAATAAAAAAAACAAGTCCTGAAACAGACTTTAACCCATCTCTGTCTGCCTGTGCAGCTGCTCTGGAATGAAATGGGACCGTTTTATGGCTTCCTTTAAGTTATGCAGTCATAGGAGGTGAATGTCACCAGTAAAAGGATTCACTGATGGTACTGAATGTTCAGGGGAGCTGGTGAGACTCTCTCTCTTGTTAGAAATGAATATTGCCCACAGCACAAACCTTACCAGTGACTTATCAGCCTCAACCTGGATTTTACCAAGGCTTTACACCACATAGGAATGGTCTGTTTCAGCATCTGAATGGTATTGAACATTTCAGTTATCAGAAAGCATCCCCCAGTTGAGACCTCAGATGGACGGAACGCTGTTGATCTGGATAGGTGGGCCTGCTCCTACTTATTCAAAATTGTTTGCTTGAGTCGGTCCTGAATGACTAACTCCTCCCTGGTACTTTACATCAACACAATGTGACTGTTTCAGATGAGTGAACAAAGTAATTTATCTGGGTTTAGCAGAGCCCTGCTTTCTTAACAACCAGAAAAACATTTCCATGTGATGTGTCACAGAGCCATATGCTTTAGAAAGATCTTTGATCCCTGCTCTGCTATCAACTAAACTGACCTCAGTTGAATCAATAGACTTGTATGTCTTCACAGGATGTCACTATCATTAGTAAGGGCAGTGTTGCTTACCCCAAACTGCCTTTCAGAAGTGGTGGTGACCTTTTCTTTTAAAATTGCTACATCCATGTTGTGTAGGGACCCACAACTGTGCTGATCGGGAGGAAGTTCTGGGATTTTGATGCAATGACAGTGTAAAAACATTGATTATTTCCAAGTCAGGGAAACTTGCAGGGGATGGTGTTCCCATGCATCTGCTATCTTTGTCCTTCTAGAAGATAGCGGTTGTAGGTTTGGAAGGAGCTTTTGAAGCAGCCTTCATAAGTTACAGAAGGCATTGTGTAGATCATACAGGCTGCTGATACTGAATGCTGGTGGTAGGGTGAGTGAATGTTGTGCCAGTAGTGGGCTGTTTTGTTCTGGACCCATCCAGGTAAATAAAGAGTAAACCATTGTACTGCTGACCTGTGCCTTATACATGGTAGACAAGCTTGGGGAGTCAGGACGTGAGTTATCAATCGCTGTATTCCCAGTGTCAGCGTTCTGCTCTAGTAGCCACATTAATAATGAGCTGGTTCAGTTATTTTGTTGGTCAGTAGTAACACAAGATGGGGAATTCAGCAATGGCAATGTCATTGAATGTTACAGTGAGATGGTCAAGTTCTCTCTTGGTATTTAATGGTCCTTTCTTGGCTCTTGTGTGGCTGTACATTACAGCCAATTACTAACCTCAAGGTGCTGTGCATAGACCGTTTTAGTATCTGAGGAATAACAAATGGAATTACAAATAGGTTCCAATTGCAATTTGAAAGATTTGTTTAAATCTTTAAACTCCACTTCCCTATTTTGGGGATCATTCCATGTTGTGGTTCTGTTCGCCGAGCTGGGAATTTGTGTTGCAGACGTTTCGTCCCCTGTCTAGGTGACATCCTCAGTGCTTGGGAGCCTCCTGTGAAGCGCTTCTGTGATCTTTCCTCCGGCATTTGTAGTGGTTTGAATCTGCCGCTTCCGGTTGTCAGTTCCAGCTGTCCGTTGCAGTGGCCAGTATATTGGGTCCAGGTCGATGTGCTTATTGATTGAATCTGTGGATGAGTGCCATGCCTCTAGGAATTCCCTGGCTGTTCTCTCTTTGGCTTGTCCTATAATAGTAGTGTTGTCCCAGTCGAATTCATGTTGCTTGTCATCTGCATTTGTGGCTACTAAGGATAGCTGGTCGTGTCGTTTCGTGGTTAGTTGGTGTTCATGGATGCGGATCGTTAGCTGTCATCCTGTTTGTCCTATGTAGTGTTTTGTGCAGTCTTTGCATGCGATTTTGTACACTACATTGGTTTTGCTCATGCTGGGTATTGGGTCCTTCGTTCTGGTGAGTTGTTGTCTGAGAGTGGTTGTTGGCTTGTGTGCTGTTATGAGTCCTAGTGGTCGCAGTAGTCTGGCTTGGAAATGCTCTTGATGTATGGTGGTGTGGCTAGTCCTTTGGATTGTGGCATGTCCTCATTCCATTGTCTTTGCCTTAGGCATCTGTTGATGAAATTGCGTGGGTATCTGTTTTTGGCGAATACATTGTATAGGTGTTCTTCTTCCTCTTTTTGCAGTTCTGGTGTACTGCAGTGTGTTGTGGCCCTTTTGAATAGAGGAAGAAGAACACCTATACAATGTATTTGCCAAAAACGGATACCCACTCAATTTCATCAACAGATGCCTAAGGGAAAGACAATGGAATGAGGACATGCCACAACCCAAAGGACTAGCCACACGACCATACATCAAGAGCATTTCTGAACTGACAGCCAGACTACTGCGACCACTAGGACTCAACAGCACACAAACCAACAGCCACTCTCAGACAACAACTCACCAAAACGAAGGACCCGATTCCCAGCATGAGCAAAACAAATGCAGTGTACAAAATCCCATGCAAGGACTACACGAAACACTACATAGGACAAACAGGAAGACAGCTAACGATCCGCATCCATGAACACCAACTAGCCACGAAACGACACGACCAGCTAAGCTTAGTAGCCACACACGCAGATGACAAGCAACATGAATTTGACTGGGACAACACTACTATTATAGGACAAGCCAAACTGAGAACAGCCAGGGAATTCCTAGAGGCATGGCACTCATCCACAGATTCAATCAATAAGCACATCGACCTGGACCCAATATATCGACTGCTGCAACGGACAGCTGGAACTGACAACAGGAAGCGGCAGATTCAAACCACTACAAATGCCGGAGGAAAGATCACAGAAGTGCTACACAGGAGGCTCCCAAGCACTGAGGATGTCACCTGGACAGGGAACGAAACATCTGCAACACAAATTCCCAGCTCGGCAAACAGAACCACAACAACGAGCACCCGAGCTACAAATCTTCTCCCAAACTTTAATCATTCCATGTAGTCTTCACTATTAGGAAGAATCATTTCCCAGCTAAAATCATAAATTTTCCTTTCATCAATTTGTTCCTTTATTAGATTGTAGTTTAATTTGAGTACAGTTCGGATCAACTCTCTCCCGAATGCTGTATTTAGCTGATTATCAATGCAACATTTCTTTGTTTCCAAATTGTGGGAGGATCGCCTATATATTCATTCCTAAAAACCGATCAGTGCAGGTTCCATTCCTGACCTCACCACTCGATTTATACCTCTGCCACTGGAAATTAATCTATTTTGAGCTCTGTAATCCTAACCAGGACCTCTCCGCCTGTGATGTCAAACTCATTAAGTTTAATTATAGGAAGACAATGATGGCTAACATGTAAGTAGCATCTTCCCGAGAGAAAACCTCCAGGAAATTATCATTTAGTAGGTTAAATGTTTTTAGTTTGACCTTGTTTGAATCCTAAATCTCAGATTATCCTGTTGTTCAAACACTGCTTGCCAGTAATTTATACAACATGTGTGCATGGGACCCAGCGACACTCATGGTCAATGAGTTAATGTGAGGATCAGCCCTTTTGGCAAGTGAGGACAGGAGCATTTACCCCAGCAAAAAAGGAGAAATAAAAAAGGGAAGGAATAAGTCATGCAAGGCAAAGCATTTTACCACACTGACAAACAAAAAAGTTTTTTTTTCCATTTAAATTTTTTAAAAAACTAATTATGGTCTTTTTAAAATGATAGAAAGCCATTATGGGAGCCTCTGAAATGTTTGCCTTCTTCCTCAACCAAGGATTGCGCAGCTCCATTGTTGACAGGCCTTCAATCGGGTCCAACCCATCTCCCATACTTCCACCCTCACCTGTTCTCTTCCCTCTTGCGATAGGGTTCCCCTTGTCCTCACCTACCATCCCACCAGAAGATCTTTAGCCACCATTTCTGCTACCTCAAGTAAGATGCCACCACCAAACACATATTCCCCTCCCCTCCCTTGCCCGCTGCTCTACCACTCATCTTAGTGTCATCCGCAATGTTTGGCACACTACACGTGGATCTGGTACTGTAATTTTTTATATAAATCTACAGTTTCAAACAAACCTTAAAAACCTAAAATGGGTGAATTGTGAATTATCTAATTGCCGGCCTCTTTAATCTCAGTCTCCACTTTAAGTGAGTATTCACGTAAGATTACAGTAAATTCCAGATTGCTGAACCTAAGTACTTCATTTTTCACACAAATGCCAAAACAGCAAATGTTAAAATGTTTCTCATCACAAACCAGTGACAGATGCACATACCAAAAAGCTAAGTGCAAATATCTTCAACATGAATAAAATTTATATTTTGTTAAGAATGGTTTATTTGGTTTTCCATTAGTATTTTACCAGGATAATAAAACAAAAGAGATAAAAATCCAAAGTTATCTTTTGCTGGAAGCATGAAAAGAATCCATGCTTGATAAACAGCAGCACTGCAGTGTGTCATAGTCCATTTAGGCACCTTAAAAATCTAACTACAATGAAGCAGTATGAAATACTGACACTAAATCTCTCCTCATCAGCACATTTCTTACAATATTGTGTTGTGAAATGATACAGCTGAGTAACACATTCTGCTCCGAAGCCTTATTTTATGTCCTGGCTTGAAATAGCGGCGCTGAAATAAATACCAGTGATACAAGACTCGCAGACCAACACAGCTGGCTTCATTGCTTGCTCCACAGAAAATGTCCCTGTTCATTCCCAGTGCAGTACTGAAACATTCCTTATCAACGTGTAACAGTTTTGAACCTCTGGGGAAAAAAAAACTTCATTGTCACAGGAGTACACTCCCATCTGATGTTTTACATTAAGATTCCCAGTAGATGTTACTTAGAAGAAAATCTGAACATGTCGGAAATTTCACTGTAAAAACACAATTATTGACAACAGAAATGAATTGACAAAAATTAGCAGCGTTTGAATGTGACCCGAGGTTGGGTAGGGGGGTCAATGCATTTCTACATCCATGCTGGTCATATATGACATAGGAGCCATTTTAACTTGCGCACAACTTACGGGGTTAAAATAGGGCCCTAACTTTCATTGCTGAACTAAAGTAACCAGCATTTGATGGGATACATTTTATTATCCAGGTTGCTGACTGTGGTTAGAAGGAGAAACGGTAAATTATTCAACTTGGAGGAGTTCCTCCACTTCGTAGGAGGAACAGATCTTCCGAGTACTGTACATCTTCAATGCTAAGGAGTACAGCAAGTCAATAAGTCACTGAAGACTAACATGCAGGTACAGCAAGCAATTAGGAAGGCTGTAGAATGTTGGACTATGTTGAAAGAGGATTTGAGTACAGGCATATTGAAGTCTTGTTTCAAGTGTGTAGAAATTTGGTTAGACTGCACAGGAGTACTGTGGGCATTTCTGGTCTCATTATCACAGAAAGGATATTATTGCACTAGACATGGTGCAATGACGTTTCTCCAGACATGTTCCTGGGACAGCAGGATTGCTCTATGAACAGAAAGTTTGGCAAACTGGACCTGTATTCTCTGTGGTTTCACAGAATGAGAGGTGATCGCGTTGAAAATTACAACATGCTTGAAGGGAGGGATAGGGTAGATGCAGGTAAAACAGATGCCCCTCACCTCAAGGACTCATGACTGAGGAGTTTTCTTTTCGACTGAAGAAGAGTCTTACCAGACTTGAAATGTTAATTCTGTTACTCTCTCTTCACAGATGCTGTCAGAACCGTTGGAATTCTGTACCACAGGAGACTGTGGAAGCTCAATCATTGTCAATGCTTAAGATTTCTGATTATCAGTGGTGTAAAGAGTTATGGGACATTTGTCAATAACAGGCAGTGAAAGTTCTATCAGCCATGTTTGCATTAAATGGCACAGCAGGATTTACGGGCTGAATGGCCTACTCATGTTCCTATGTTGGACTTAGTTCAGCAGGAAGAGTATTCAGTATCTGCTGTTTGAACTCGCAAAGGCTCAAACCTATACTAGTCTGTTTTCTGAAGTGATGTAGCAATTGTCCTCCTTGCCACAGAAGTGAAGATGAAGATACAATTATGTCCCGATGAGACTCAGGTGGCTTTAAACGGGCACACTTGCTGAAGGAAGACAAATCAAGGTAACCATCCATGTCAAACCAGCATTTCAAACCCGATTCCAATAGATCGACAGAAAGCTAGGGAACTGTTCATGAAAGGCCACCCTTTGGGAGGACTTAAATTCTTCCCATTTCACATCAACTGGCCTATTATCCCAACACTTGGAATGCATGGAGCGAGGGAATTAACTGAACAGGCAAAATAAAACTGAAGTGGTTCTTACAAGCAAGTTAAAATCCAACATTCCATCTGTTCCTGTGCTGTCTAGACTTAGACAAATCGACTGTTTCTGGGGTGAAAAGAGCATATCCTCCATCAAGTGAACAGGGACTCTGCCTACAATGACTTGTTATTACCTTGATGGAGAAATTCCTCAGTACAGGCAGTCCCACATTGTGAATGGCCTCCTTTTTGGAATCTATTCGCAAATCAGTTTGTACCCGAGTCGGAACACAGTGCAGAACAACGTTAAGCAGCTGTTCATAAATATAGGAAACGTTTGAATCTTGGGTCTTTAAAATTATACCCCTGTATGGGATTGCATTCAAAAAGTACAAGTGTTCATAAATCGGGGAACCACCAGTACAGTGATGAACACCCCTGTATAGTGATGAACCCTCTGTACGGTGATGAACCCTCTGTACGGTGATGAGCCCCCTGTACAGTGATGAAACCTCTGTGCGGTGATGAACCCCCTTACGGTGATGTACCTTAGTCTGGTGATGAACCCCCTGTACAGTGATGAACACCCCTGTATGGTGATGAACCCCGTGTATAGTGATGAACCCCCTGTATGGTGATGAACCCCCTGTACGGTGATGAACCCCCTGTATAGTGATGAACACCCCTGTATAGTGGATGAACCCCGTGTATAGTGATGAACCCCCTGTATGGTGATGAACACTCCTGTATGATGATGAGCCCCTGTACGGTGATGAACCCCCTGTACAGTGATGAACCTTAGTCTGGTGATGAGCCCCCTGTATAGTGATGAACCCCCTGTACGGTGATGAACCCCCTGTATGGTGATGAGCGCCCTGTACGGTGATGAACCCCCTATAATGAGATTTACCTTAGTCTGGTGATGAGCACCCTGTATAGTGATGAACCCCCTGTATAGTCATGAACCCCTGTACGGTGATGAACCCCCTGTACGGTGATGAACCCCCTTTACAGTGATGAGCGCCCTGTACGGTGATGAACACCCTATAATGAGATGTACCCTAGTCTGGTGATGAGCACCCTGTACGGTGATGAACCCCCTGTATAGTGATGAACCCCCTGTACGGTGATGAGCCCCTGTACGGTGATGAACCCCCTGTACAGTGATGAACACCCCGTGTATAGTGATGAACCCCCTGTACGGTGATGAGCCCCAGTACAGTGATGAACACCCCTGTATAGTGATGAACCCTCTGTATAGTGATGAACCCTCTGTATAGTGATGAACCTCCTGTACGGTGATGAGCCCCTGTACGGTGATGAACTCCCTGTATAGTGATGAATCCCCTGTATGGTTATGAGCCCCCTGTACGGTGATGAAAAACCCTGTACGGTGATGAACCCCCTGTACGGTGATAAAAAACCCTGTACGGTGATGAACCCCCTGTATGGTGATGAATCCCCTGTACGGTGATGAACATCCCTGTACGGTGATGAACATCCCTGTACGGAGATGAGCCTCCTGCACGGTGATGAACCCCTGTACAGTGATGAGCCCCCTGTACGGTGAGGAGTCCCCTGTACGGTGAGGAGCCCCCTGTACGGTGAGGAGCCCCCTGTACGGTGATGTACCCTAGTCTGGTGATGAGCACCCTGTATAGTGATGAACCCCCTGTATAGTGATGAACCCCCTGTATAGTGGTGAACCCCCTGCACGGTGATGAACCTCCTCTATGGTGATGAGCACCCTGTACGGTGATGAACCCCTGTACGGTGATGAACCCCCAGTACAGTGATGAGCACCCTGTACAGTGATGAACCCCCTGCACGGTGATGAACCCCTGTACAGTGATGAGCACCCTGTACGGTGATGAACCCCCTGTACAGTGATGAGCACCCTGTACAGTGATGAACCCCCTGTACGGTGAGGAGCCCCCTGTACGGTGAGGAGCCCCCTGTACGGTGATGTACCTTAGTCTGGTGAGGAGCACCCTGTATAGTGATGAACCCCCTGTACGGTGATGAACCCCCTGTATAGTGATGAACCCCCTGTACGGTGATGAACCCCCTGTACGGTGATGAGCACCCTGTACAGTGGTGAACCCCCTGCACGGTGATGAACCTCCTCTATGGTGATGAGCACCCTGTACGGTGATGAACCCCTGTATGGTGATGAACCCCCTGTACAGTGATGAGCACCCTGTACAGTGATGAACCCCTTGTACGGTGATGAACCCCCTGTGGATGATGATTCTTAGTCTGGTGATGAGCCCCCTGTACGGTGATGTACCTTAGTCTGGTGAGGAGCACCCTGTATAGTGATGAACCCCCTGTACGGTGATGAACCCCCTGTACGGTGATGAACCCCCTGTATGGTGATGAACCCCCACGTATAGTGATGAACTCCCTGTACCATGATGAACCCTAGTCTGGTGATGAGCCCCTGTATGGTGAGGAACCCCCTGTACCATGATTAATCCTAGCTTGGTGATGAGCCCCCTGTACGATGATGAGCTCCCTATATGGTGATGAACCCCCTGTACGGTGATGAGTACCCTGTACGGTGCTGAGCACACTGTATAGTGATGAACCCCCTGTATAGTGATGAACGCTAGTCTGGTGATGAACCCCCCCGTATGGTGATGAACCCTAGTCTGGTGATGAACCCCTTGCATGGTGATGAACACCCCTGTATTGTAATGAATCCTTGAACGTGTCAATCTTACAATTGGGTGACTCTTGATTTTGAAACCGTGACTCCTAGTTCTACATTCTTCCATAAGAGAAAACGTCCTTTCCACATAGAGTCATAGAGTCAGAGAGATGTACAGGATGGAAACAGACCCTTCGGTCCAACCCGTCCATGCTGACCAGATATCCCAACCCAACCTAGTCCCACCTGCCAGCACCTGGCCCACATCCCTCCATCAATAGTTACCTTTCTATAGTTATCTACAGAAACATTATTACAATAAACACTATTACAACATGTTACATTTACTTTGAAAAACTACCAGCAGGGACAATGTGCTGACAACTGAGAGGACACCAGCTTTTCTAGTAGGTACATTTTTTTCTCCTTTGCGCGTTCCTGATGGGCAAAGACAACCTTCCAGGCCTTAGGAATGATCGTCAGATACAGAAAGAAAGAGTCACAGTTAACTGCAGGAAAGATTGTGTGTACAAAGTTGCTTTTGCATATCCAAGCATTTTGACTCCATCTTAATGACATAAACATGGTGGGTTTCTCAATGCCAAACTGGAGGGGAGCTTCAACATGAAACAAGAAGGTTCAATACCAGCAATATTTAGGATCCTAAGCTCACCTCTTTGATCCTGTCCAGCTCATTCTGCAGCGTTTGCTTGGAGATTTCCACTTCAATTAGTCTCTGCCGCAGGGACTCGTTCTCATCTTCCACAGTGACACGCTTCTCCTCCACGGTCTCCAGCTCATGGTGTAGACGCACAGACACATCTTTGGCAACCTGTGAATAACGGCAAAACAACAACTCAGCTCAAATTCTCCTGGAAAAATATCCTTCAAAATAATCCCTCAAGGCTTTGCAGGAAAACAGTGATGCTGTGCATACAAACCAGACTCAGCACATTGACTTGAAATTATATCACCATTCTGTCACTGACTCAAAATCGTGGAACCCCCTCCCTGACTATTCCACACCCAATGGACTGCAGCAGTTCAAGATATCTCAGCATCACCTTCTAAAGGGCAATTTGGCATGAGCCATAAATGAATGAATAAAGAAAATAATCCAGGTCTGTTCACTGGCAATGGTAATGTGCATCATAGGCAAGTTAAGCTACTGACCAGGTTAACTGGACTGACTTATCTGAGGGAAACGCTGTGGTATTACATCTCTATTGAGATTAATACCTAAAGCAGGAGGGAGAATTTTTAAAAAAAATTTTATTGAAAAAGACGTTGAATCTTTTGCAAAATTATAGAATTACTATAAAATAGTATAACAATCTTATAGTATAACAGCAATAACAATAAACAAACAACTACTCTACTTCACAAACAAACTAGAGGAAAAAAATTATGCATACTACAGTTCAATAAATAGTTAAACAAATTAAAATAAATTAGATCGAACTAAGTTAAATTTAAGCACTCAGTGCAACTCCACCAAAACTCTCCATCACCGGGAGCATCAGTTGGCACACCCGTATTTATTCAGGTTTCTTCCTCTCAGGGGCCCCGGGCCAACCAGACACAGCCCTCGCGGCTACACAAAGGCCCTAATCAATATAGCCGACAAGTCTGCATCCATATGGTTCAAAACGGGCCGCCATGTCCTAAAAAAGTTTCAATTTTCCGGTGCACCATACTTGTGAGGAAGTCTAGGGGGATATGTTCCATAACTAACCCAGTCCATCGCGAAAGTCCTGGGATATTTTCTGATATCCAGCTCATCAGAATGTTCTTCCTTGCACAATATGAAAGAATGTCAACCAATTTCTTCCCATGCGCATCCAAAGAGGGCAGATTTGGCAGACCCAAGAGGAGGAACACCGGATCTACCTTAACCTCGATTCCCAAGATTCCTTCCAAAACACTTGCTATAGCACCCCAATACCTATGACGGCAACGAGTAAGAGTACCAATATCCGTTTTACATTTGGAATACATTGGAGAGATTTCTTTTTTAAATTTCGCAAGCTGCTCCGGAGCCAAATCGATCCTGTGGAGAACCTTCAGCTGCATAGCTTGCATCCTATTACAAATTGAAATCTTCCTCACATTCTCCCAAGTATCCCCCCATGCCCCTGATGAGATCTCCAGCCCCAATTCCTGAGTCTAGATTAGATTAGATTAGATTACATTAGATTAGATTACAGTGTGGAAACAGGCCCTTCAGCCCAACAAGTCCACACCGACCCGCTGAAGCACAACCCACCCATTCCCCTACATTTACCCCTTACCTAACACTACGGGCAATTTAGCATGACCAATTCACCTAACCTGCACATCTTTGGACTGTGGGAGGAAACCGGAGCACCCGGAGGAAACCCACGCAGACACGGGGAGAATGCGCAAACTCCACACAGTCAGTCGCCTGAGGCGGGAATTGAACCCAGGTCTCTGGCGCTGTGAGGCAGCAGTGCTAACCACTTTACAGCCGTTCAATTTCCTTCGAGGCACTGCCTCCTAGTAAATGCTCGAGAGAGAGTACCTGTGGACCGAAGTACTCTCCTCTCCACGTCAGACTGATAGGGATTAACCAGTAATGTAGTCTTTTTCTGTATAAGGTCCCTAATATGAAAATAACGAAAGAGGTCCCTACTGGACAATTCATATTTCTGGCTCTGCTGATTGAAAGCCCTCCCCCTCAAATAAGTCTAGGTGGGAGAATTTTAAAGTAAGATACTTT
Organism: Chiloscyllium punctatum; assembly: GCF_047496795.1. Lineage (NCBI taxonomy): Eukaryota > Metazoa > Chordata > Chondrichthyes > Orectolobiformes > Hemiscylliidae > Chiloscyllium > Chiloscyllium punctatum. The sequence continues at coordinate 19,205,307 of NC_092743.1, forward strand.
GTTGCGCTTATTTCACAATAGGAACGTTTTCCAAACTGATTTTAATTTATGTTTCAGTCTGTACTCTGTTGCTACACTCTGAAATTCTAATAACCCACACGATTTGAAAATAATAAGAAAAGTTAACAATGCATCAAAGTAATTTAGTCCATCATAGGAGACTTTTATCTTCATGTAGATTGGGAAAATTAATATTTACGAAGGTAGCCATGCGGGAAGAATTCATCGAGTGAATTTGAGACAGCCATCTTGAAAAATATGTTGTGGATTCAACCAGGAATCAGCCTGTTCTGATTCTCATTTTGTAATAAGGCCAGGCTAACAAAACATCTTCCAAGAAAAAAAAGATTATCTTGGGAACAGTGACCATATCTTAGTAAAGTTTAACAGTCAGGTTGAGAGTGAGAAACCGAAATAAGAATAACTATGAAGGAAATGAGCATAGAGTTAGTGAGAGTGGACTGGGAAAAACAATTCAGCAAAAGAGATAGTTAAAGGATAATGGTAGACATTTAAGAAATACTTCATGACTCATAGAAAAAGATATATCCTACGATGAAGGAAGGGTTCTAGGAAAGGGATAAATCAATTATGGTTAACCAAGGAACTTATGGATAACATCAAATTGAAAGAAAAACATTAGTATAGATGGCAGAGAATTGAGATAACCAGAGTACTGGAAGACTGCTAATGTACACCCTTATTCAAAAGGGAATGTGAACATTAAAAAAAAGGTATTACAGGCCAGTTAGCTTAACATGTCATTGGAAAAATGTTGTAGTTTATTATAAAAGATGCAACAGCAAAGCATTTAGAAGTAAGAATTTAATCAAGCAGAATGAGCATGACTCGTGAAGGGGAAATTGTGTCTGACAACTTATTACAGTTCATTTAGGTGGCAACAAGCTGGAAAGATAAAGGGAGAACAATAGATGTACTGTATTTTGACTTCTAAAAGGCTATCAATATCATGATGCAAGTAAGGCTACTTAATAAGATCCTGTAGTGTTGGGGACTAGTATATCAGTATGGACAGAGGATTGGCTAACTAATAGATAACAGAGGATGAGGGTAAGGGGCATTTTCAGGATGGCTACCTGTAACTTGTGGAGTAAGACAACAATGCCTGTTGGGACTACAATTATTTACAATGTGGCTACAAAGGCAGAAATTGAGAGGAACATGTTTTTTTGTTTCTCTCTTGAACAGCCAGAAACTAATTATGTGGGAGGGGTACAGGGAAGCTCAGTGCAAGCTGGAAGAACAACACCTTATTAATTTTTTACAATTAATTAGATTAGATTCCCTACAGTGTCGAAACAGGCCCTTCGGCCCAACAAGTCCACACCGACCCTCCGAAATGTAACCCACCCAGACTCATTCTCCTACCCTATATTTACCCCTGACGTGGTAATTTAGCAAGGCCAACTCACCTAACCTGTACATCCTTTCCACTTGGGAACTCTGCAGCCTTCGGGACTGACTATTGATGAAGGTGATGTGCTTCTAGTTTGCACTGAGCTTTGCTGGAGCACTGCAGCAAGCCTGAAACAGAGATATTGACCAGGGAACACATTTTCCTCGCTACCATCAGTTCTGAGGAAAGGTCACTCGACCCGAAACGTTAACTCTGTTTTCTGTCCACAGATACTGCCAGACCTAAGCTCTTCCAGCAGTTTCTGTTTTTGTTTCCAATTTACAATTTCCACAGTTCTTTCGTTTTTGTCCCAACATTTTTCATTTTAACGATGATTATGTGTGTGTATGTATAACTGTGGCAATTCATATTGGTACAATTATTTATAAATGACTCATATACATGAATGGATATGGATGACTAAGTGAAGGTTTACGTGACTCAGTATGAATGAAATTGCTAAGAGTGCTACAGTTTCTAAGTTCAGTATTTCAGTGAGTGAAATTAAGTTGACACTAAGCTGGTATGGAGGTCGATATAATGCACTCTGTGGCACAGAGTGCAATAGGAACCAAATTTGTACCCCAGTCAAGTTCTCTTTTGAATGTATAAGTGCAGTTGTGGTGTTGCTCATTTAGCACTGCATCTGTATCAGTGGTACAATTTGGACTTCTCTTGTTCCCAGATCCAAGACTCAAAAACAGCTTGTCATTTCTTTAAAACATCCAGGGAATCTGTGGTTGTTTTAAGAATCTTTCGGAAAAGCCACAAGGAGCTTGCAGCAATTTAAAGAAACCAATTGTAATTTCCTTGAATAATAAAATAAATGTGGTCTGTTGACCTGGAAATTGTACTAACAGGAAGGAATTTAAATACCAAAAAAACCACAAAGGAGATTCAGAGGAAGGATATAGTGGGTGAAGATGGCTAACATACAGATGTCATTACAAAAAGAGGAATACACCAAATTCTGGTGAGAAGAAAATCTCTTTCAGAACGTGGCTGGTTTTCTGTTTGTCAGAAAAGGAGACAGGAGCTCTTGGAGCTGTTGTGCAAGTTGGCTAGAAAGGTGTTAAAACCTGGAAAGTCATGTAAGAACCTCTGAGACACTCTCAGGCCACATAAGGGAGAGTTCAGAGAACAATGAGTATCCTGTTGGTGTTAACCATACCAGAGCGCTCCGATGGAATACAGCTGCTGGTGAATATGACTCAAGGGCTAAATGAATTGGCAAAGAAGGTCAGAGGTCCTGTGTACTAAAGGCTGAGTTGTGAGAATTGACATTGCCATACTTATGTGGGGAGTGATTCAGTATTTGTGATTACATGAGACATACCTTTGTTCTATCAGCTATTTTCACTTGAAGTATCATTTGCCTGTTAATTTCTACTTATTCATGGTGTTAGTTCTAACTTGTTTTAAGATGAAAATTACACAAAGTGAGCTCTTATTGTTCATTTCCTCATTTGGGGAAGTCATAGAAATACAAGTAGGCCATTCAGCCCATTGAGTCCATGCCATTATTCCATGAGATCATGGCTGATCTGACCATTCTCAATTCCACTTTGCTCCCTCATCTTCAATAACCTTTGATTCCCCGACTGATTATAAATCAGTCTATCTCAACCTTCAATGTACTTAATGACGCAGCTTCTATAGACCATCATCTGGGTTGTGTGATAAATGTGGTTATTGCTGGTTCACAGTTTCCCCATAGCGATCAGAATAAGGGTTAGTGAATTGAGCAGGCACGGTGTGCCAAGGGATCCACCTCACCTTCAGATCTTGTTCCAAGTTCCTTATCAGCTCGCCATCCACCTGGCCAGTCTGAGCAACTTTCAGGCTTTTCTGCTCTGCTTTCCTGAGGCGGTACTGCAGGATGCGGCAGTTCTTGTTGGCTCGATCCAACTCTCTGCGGAGTTCCTGCAGCTGGTATACATCCTCCTCCAGATAGCTGTCCCGCATTTCTTCCATTTCCGACCGTAGCTCATCCAGCTCATCCTGCATTTTAGAGCATGCACACAGCACAAATTAGCAACAGGTTAGGCACAACATTCGCCACAGCCGTCCAGTGTTGCATTAACAATGGACAAGGAGTGAAAGGGCAACATGCAGACTGCAGATATTCAGTGAAGATCAGTGCACACTGTGGGATGGTAGTGAGTGTTGGTGTAGCAATGTCAATCTGGTGTGTGTGTGGGCAGTGAAAGTGAGGTGGGTGGGGGACTGGTGCTGACCCGGGCCTTACAGTTTCCCACTGATGATAGAACACTGCAGTATCTTCCAGTGGAGGCAAAATAGGACCAGTGAGTTACTCTCCTGCTGGCATCTTCTGTTGGCTGGGGCACTGGGAGCAGATGGGGGCAACTGTCCTCATGACTATACAGATCAGGGCACAGACAACAAATAGGATGAGAGGGGAAAGGGGAAATTCATTTCAGAAAAGCATCTCTTGGAAAGAGGGGCAACAAAACTTTAAGTAAATCAAAAACAAAATCAAGTTTACAAACTCACCCTTCCCAATTGCATGATAAAGACCTCTACAAATGAAGAGAAGTCTTGTGTTTCTTGTTTAGCTTTTGCTTTCATGTGAACCTTGCACTCATTAACGTGAGAGGATTCAGTGTTGAGAGAAGGATGGAAGATTTTTTGTTTGATTTTAAACACAACATCTGCAGAGACCAGCTGCAGAGTTAAGCTCTCCCAATTCTGTCCCAACAATTAATACATTAATCTCGACACCAAAGGAACAGCTGCCACTTCAACATGCCGTTACCATCTCTCACACACCAGTCGTGCTCCTGGAGTAGGATTGCCAATTTGGCATTGACAGATTTAAGTCTGAATGTTTTGATCAGCACTGATGATGCCCAAGTCCCATTTATGGAGGAGCTCAACTTCATTTTAAACAACAAAGTTTGAGAAGGGGCTGGACTGTTTTTGAAATAAGCAATCCCATTACCGGCGGTGAAGATTTTAATCTACTTTGAAAAGTAGACTGTTTTAAATCTATATTTTGGATGTTTACAAAACAATACAGTTCCTGTGTTCTGCAAAATATCCCCTGACTTTGCTCACATCGGAAACTAAGCATTTCTAACATATAAATCAAATATGGTGGATGTAATCAATGCCATCACATTGTTCTCCCCCCCAAAAAACTTTAGTTTCAATCCAACCTCTGAACAACCAGGACTTCAAAATTCCCCAGGACTCTGGGATATAGTGTCAACTGGACATGGCCATTGTAGTCTATCACCAGAACCAAACCATGGAATCATTATAACATTTTGGCCCTAACTCAAGTTGAAGGGTGACCTCCTGGAGTTACCAGTGTTCTCTTGCAGGACATTGGACTAGTCAGGGAATACAGGAAGAAGAGGAAACCATTCAGCACATTGGGCCAGCCCTATCACTCTCAATCAAGGCTGATCATTTCCTCATTGTCTCTTCTCCAAAGGTCAGAACAGAACCTTCCCTACGGTGGGGTGAATTGGGCAGACTGCCCACACACTCTGGAGAATCCTGCGCTCAGACCACATACATCTGAGAGAAACCAGGATAGGTTGGTGTGGGGGAGGGGGGGCTCCTCTGTGATTTCCCTCAGTCCCTGTATTTCCCACACCCAATGCCTTAATGTCATTAATTTCCAGAAACTTACTAAGTTCGGTCTTGAACCTGCTCAATGATTGAGCTTCCACAGCCTCCTGGGTTAGAGAATGCTAAAAGATTTCCCCAACCTCCGAGTGAAAACGTTGCTGCATATCTCAGTCCTAAATGGTCTGCTGCTTGTCCTAAAATTATGTCCCCGATTCTAACACCACTAGCCATGGAGAGGCATGCTATCTTTATCCACTTTCTCATGTCCTGGAAGAATTGTGAGAGTCTCAGTGAGGTTACTCTTCAAAAAACTCTGGAGAATACAAATCCAGTTTCCTCCAATGTCTCCTCATACAGCAATCCTGCCATCCCTGAGATTAATCTGGTAAACCTCCATTGCACTGCCTCTGTGGCAAGTACATCCTACATTAGATAAGGAGATCAAAACAGGATACAATCCTCCAGGGAGGTCTCACCAAGGTTCTATATAACTGCAACAAAAAACATCTTTACTTCCCTTTGAAATGAATGTCAAGTTTCCATTTGTCTTAATTCCTGCTGTACCTGCAAAGTAGAGTTTACAAGGACATCCAGATCCCTTTGGACATCCACAATTCCCAATTGCTCACTAGTTCTAAAATAATGTGCCTGTTTTCTCTACAAAAATGATTAAACTTCATACTTATTGCATCCCATCTGCCGTGTTCTTGTTCAATCACATAGACTGTCAAAGTTCTTTTGAAGCAACCTTGCCCCCTCCTCGCACTTCCGTTCCCAACCAGTTTGGTATCATCAGCAAACTGGAAATATTACAATTGGTTCCCACGTCATGATATTTTACATAAATTGTGAACAGTTGTGGATAGTTGTGATGGACCTTGCAGTACCCCACAATCCTGAGAAAGATTCCTACTCTTTGCTTCCTGACTGCTCACCCATTCTCAATCCATCCTGTCACATTTTCCCCAATCCCAAGTGCTTTGATTTTATTTAGTAATGTCCGGTGCGGGACCTTATCTCAGGCTTTCTGAAAGTACAAAACATATCATATTCAGTGGGGGTTTTCCTTTGTCTGTGCTACAAGCAATTTCCTCAAAAAACTATGACAAGTTTGTCTGTTTCCTTTAATAAATCCACGTTGACCATGTCCAGTTTTGCTATTCTTTTCCAAACATTCTGTTGTCACATCCTTTATAACAGCTTCTAACATTTCCCTACAACTGATAAACAAGCTAACAAGCCTACAATTCCACTCTCCCGTTCTTTTTAAATAATGACGTTACATTTTTCATATTCCAGTCAATACGAATCTTACTAGAAGTTATAAAATTGCTAAAGATTAGATTAGATTACTTACAGTGTGGAAACAGGCCCTTCAGCCCAACAAGTCCACACCGCCCCGCCGAAGCGCAACCCACCCACACCCCTACATCTACCCCTTACCTAACACTATGGGCAATTTAACATGGCCAATTCACCTGACCTGCACATTTTTTTGGACTGTGGGAGGAAACCGGAGCACCCGGAGGAAACCCACGCAGACACGGGGAGAACGTGCAAACTCCACACAGTCAGTCGCCTGAGGCGGGAATTGAACCCGGGTCGCTGGCGCTGTGAGGCAGCAGTGCTAGCCACTGTGCCACCGTGCCGCCCAAAGGGAACCATCAAAGCACTCACTATCTTAGAATCCCTTCAGCGTGGAAACAGGCCCTTCGGCCCAACAAGTACACACCAACCCTCCAAAGGGTAACTCACCCAAACTCATTCCCCATTATTCTACATTTACCCCTGACTAATGCACCTAACCTACACATCCCAGAACACTATGAGCAATTTAGTCTGGCCAATTCGCCTAACCTGCACATCTTTGGATTGTGGTAGGAAACCAGAGCACCCAGAGGAAACCCACACAGACATGGGGAGAACGTGCAAACTCCACACAGACCAGCGCCCAAGACTGGAATCAAACCCAGCTCCTTCATGCTATGAGGCAGCAGAGCTAACCACTGAGACACCGTGCCACCCTCTCTATTGCTACTTCCTAGGATTAAGCTTATTTGGCTCAGAAGTTAATAATTAAGTTAATTTTCCAAATACTACCACTTCACTGATATTAATTTCCTTTAGCTGCTCGTTAACACAAGCCCCTCAGTTGCTTAGTATTTCTGGCAAAAGTTTTGATACTTCCTCTGTGAAGCCAGATACAAAGTAACCATTTATGTTCTCTTCCATATTCTGATCTCCACTACAATTCTCCTTCTGCCACCTGCATTGGGCCAGACTTATCCTCGCTAATCTTTTTTCCATTACATCCCACCTTTATGTTCGTGATAGCTTGCTTTCATACTCACTTATCCTATTCCTACATGCACATCGAAGTCACCCATCATTGCTGTAACTTGAACTCGATATTAAAACTGTAACACAGCTTTTGCTCCTAAAGTTGTACAAAAGGCAGCGATTGTGAGAATGTCTCAGCACTAACTGAAGACAATGGAGTCTCACATGGTACCAGCACATATGTCTGAAAGACACAATTTAAAATGAAATTGCAGGCAGTTACTGATTGTTAGTTGTTCTGACATACTTGGAAGAAGAGGTGGTGTCATATTAGCATCTCATGGTCAGGTATTGTGTTTTTAACATATTCTTTTACAGAATGTAGGCATCACCAGCATTGCAAACATTTACTGTCTGTCCCTCAATACCCTAGAAAAGGTGGTGGTGAACTACTCTCTTGGGTGTTTGCAGTCCATGTGGTGTAGATATAATTGACAGTACTGTTACAGAGCGAGCTCAGGGACTCTGAGCAATGCTGATATATTTCTAAGTCAGAGCAGGGTGTACTTTGAGCTGCTGTTATCTTTTTTGCATGTTATGAAGTAAATAAAGAAAAATGAAACTTGAAATAAAGATAACAGTTGCCTGAAACAAGACAGGCAACATCTGTGGAGATTGGAAAACAAATGCTGCTTGGTCTGCTGTTCTTGTTTCTATGTGTTGATACCTCTAAAGTGACTGCGGTGAAATATTGTTGATTTGATGAAACGGGCATCCTTTGATATGACTGTTCACAAGACCATTGTTTGTGGGAGGAGCAGTTAGTTCAGATGGCTGATTCACAATGCCAAGTGATGCCAGCAGCGTGGGTTCAATTCCCGCAACAGCTGAGGTCACCATGAAGTGCCCACTTTCTCAACCGCACGCCCTGCCTCTGGTCAAACCATCTCCAGTCATCTCTCTCTAATGAGAGAGCGGCCCAATTGTCCAGTAAGACTATGGTGACTTTATCTTTACTTCATACCATTGATTGAAACAAAAGAATCCTCCCTCTTCTAAGCTATTTGCCCTTCTCTGATGCAAGTGTTCTTAGCTGTGGTGACATCATGAATGACTAGAGTTGCCTCTTGTGACTCTGAGCAGCATAGTAAGTTCTCATGTTGACTTTTAAGAAGTTAAATTCTGACTCAATATGTTCTATGTTCTTAGCAGATTTTTGTTGCTCTCCCCACTTTGAGTGAGATGTAAGGAGATGAGATCGGGCCCACCCTTCTGATTGTAAGCGATTTGCCACAGTGTTTTATTTGACATGAGGAATCCCCATCAGTTTGGCAGTAAAAATGGTGCCTGGATTTAGCCAATACACCGAACACCGATTCCATTAAACTTCTTCAGCTCAGGGACTCCCTTTAGAAGCAAGCGCAGCTACTTGGCAGAGGTGTGGGAGGGAAAATACTCTGAGTCTAAAGTAATGTTCGCTGTAGGAGCAATCAAGATAAACCGTCCATTTTTTTCCTCAGGGATAAAGCAAGCATTCTGGAGACCACCCTGCAGCTCCTACATCAGTCATTAACCAACTCAAACAAGTTAAAGAACTTGTGCCTCAAGTCTTAAGACACAGCATTCTTGTCTATGGGAAAATTATTCTGCAGTTACATTTGAGAAATCTGTCAAACCCTTTCCATTTCAGAATTGCCATTAAAAAAAAGCTTATGTTACATGCAGTGGATCTTCAATCCTTTGCCATAGAGCAGGCTTCACTGCTCCCACAACTCCAAGGGTTATAGAGCAAATAACTCAAATTACACTGCTGCTGATTGATGCTGTGAGCAGTGATTACTCTGTGCTGAATTCTACATCTCCACCACACCCGCCCCAACACAGCAGTCCTCTTGGAAACACTGACCCCAACTCAGGTCAGCAGTTGCTGGGCTACATGATCCAACAGCTAATTGCTGGCTCAGGACTTGCCAGGGTAACACTTCAACAACTAAACCGACCAAAAATCTGACCTCATCAACTAAAAACTCCTCCAAACCCCAGCCAACCCTTTTACAGAAAGTTAGAGCTGAAGAATTGAACTTCCTCCTCTCTGCAACAGCCCACTCAAATAGGAACAGTAACGTTGCTACTTGTAGTACTAGATCAAGCAAAACATTTTTAAAATGCGTCCATAGTATGGTGGGTATTGCTACTGCCCATCCCTAATGGCCCCTCAGAAGGTGGGAGAAAGATGAATTGCTGTAGTTGCTATAGGCCCACAGTGTTGTGAGGGAATGAGTACCCGGCTTTTGACCCAGTGACACTGAAGGACTGGCAATACATTTCCAAGTCAGGACGGTGAGTGGCTTAGTAAGGAGCTTGCAGCTTGTGCGTCTCCATGCAGCTACTGCATTTCTAAGTGGTAAAGGCTATAGTAAGGCACTGTCAGAGAAGGCTTGCTGACTTATTGTAGTATATCTTGAGGTGTACATACTGCTGCCAATGCCTGTGTGCAGGATGTGATATTTTTAAAAATGAAACTTGGGATACTCCCTAGTGTTTCTAAAGCCATACCAGCTGCACTTGTTGGTTCTTGCACTCTGTCAGTGAACAGCAATTGCATCTGGTGATGTGGTGCAGATCAAGGGGGCTACTTTGTCCTGGATAGTGTCAAGCTTCCTGAGTGGTGGGTGAAGCTGCATCCATTCTGGCAAGTGGGGAGTATTCCATCACACTCCAGACAATACAAAGGACTGAGCAATAGTAGGATATTCAGCCTCTCGAGTCTGCTCCACTATTTAATATGCTCATCTTGGCCTCAAATCCACTTTTCTGCCCACTCCACTTAACTGTATAACGCATAACTAATTAAAAATCTGTCTCTCTACCTCCTCCTTAAATTTATTCACTGTCTATCACACCCTGGGGTAGTGAATTCCACAGATTCACAACCCTTAGAGAAGTAATTTCCCCTGATCTGTTTTTAATCTGCAACCCCTTATCCTAAACTTTTGACCTCTCATTCTAAGTTGCCCTAGAAAGGGAAACATCCTCTCTGCATCTACTAATTCAATCTCCTTTATCATCTTAAAAACCTCAAATAGTTCGCCTCTCATCCTTCTAAACTCTAACCAGGACATGTCTCAACTGCTCAATCTCTCCTCAGTCTGACATTACTCTAATGGACAGACTACTCTGCCAGTAATAATGGCTGACAGTGTGTTGCTGGAAAAGCACAGCAGGTCAGGCAGGCTTCTGAGGAGCAGGAAAATGGACGTTTTGGGCCAGACCTCATTCCTGATTAGATTTATATTAGATGAGATTTCCTACAGTATGGAAACAGGCCATTTGGCCCAACAAGTCCACACTGATCCTCCAAAGAGTAACCCACCCAGACCCATTCCCCTACCCTATATTTACCCCTGGCTAATGCACCTAACACAGTAGGCAATTTAGCGTGGCCAATTCACCTGAACTGCACATCTTTGGATTGTGGGAGGAAACCGGAGGACCCAGAGGAAAGCCACATAGACACGGGGAGAATGTGCAAACTCCATACAGAGAGTCGCCCGAGGCTGGAATCAAACCAGAGTCCCTGGCGCTGTAAGGCAGCAGTGCTAACCATTGAGCTACCATGCCCCCCGAAGCTTTACCACAGCTTCACTTAACAAACAATACCATGATATGAAAAAAGATTCTCTGTATATGAAGGGCTCCGGCTCAAAACGTCGATTTTCCTACTTCTCGGATGCTGCCTGACCTGCTGTGTCTTTCCAGCAACACACTCTCAACTCTGATCTCTAGCATCTGCAGACCTCACTGTCTCCCAGTAAGAATGGCTGACAAGTTTGCCACAGCTGGAGTTTGGGTATTCTGCATTTGACCTGACATGATTTCACTACACCCCTCTTCTTCCCCCACGGTAAACATCTTGCACTCCATCATGAACTCTGCAGTGAAGGAATGGCTAAGCTATCCAAGATCATCTGTGAGTAACAACGTACATTCCATCACTCCATCAGCCTATGTTGAGTGTACGTCCATCTTTAAGGGCTATTGACAACAGTGATAGCAAGCTCTTTTAAAACATTGCAAGCAAGTTCCTGGGTCTCCTTCTAGGTAAAAACAATGACTGCCGATGCTGGTAACCAGATTCTGGATTAGAGTGGTGCTGGAAAAGCACAGCAGTTCAGGCAGCATCCGAGGAGCAGGAAGGGCTTTTGCCCGAAACGTCGATTTTCCTGCTCCTCAGATGCTGCCTGAATTGCTGTGCTTTTCCAGCATCGCTAATCCAGAACCTGGGTCTCCTTCTGACAAGACACAGACTAGGATTTGAAGCTTTAAAAATTAGTACTGTTTCCTCAAATCAGGCAATTACGGGTCAATTACTCCACCACAATTAGTGGGAAAAGGGATCACAAACTTTTCCAGATGCAATTGCTGTTCACTGACAGAGTGCAAGAATCAACCAGAGCAGCTGACATGCTTTAGAAGCACTAGGGAGTGTCCCATGTCTCAATGTCTGGCCTGGCAATCTCTCATTTCAGAATTTTCATCCACGTTTTCAAGTCTGTCCATTGTCTGTCTCATAAACCCTCCCCAAGGCCATTTCGCAGTAAACTCCTCGAGCTCCAGAACTCCGAGATCTCCCTGTTCCTTCCACTTCTAGCCTGTTACCCACTTTGTATTTTAAATCACTCCATCACAATGATCATTCAGCTGCCAACACCCTAAGGTTTGGTATTCCCTCCTTAAACCTCAACATAATTCTACCTCTCTCTTTTGCTTCATAGTGTTTCTTAAAACATCACTCTGTCCAAACTTTTTGTCAGGTCCCCTATTACCATCATATAGCTCAGTGTCAAATGTTGTTCAGTAACCCTCCTATGAAGCACTTCAGAATGTATTACTACCTTAAAGGAGCTACCTAAATTCAAGTTACTGTTTTTGTGACCATATTCAATTCCCTACAGTGTGAAAACAGGCCCTTTGGCCCAACCAGTCCACACTGACCCTCCAAAGAGTAACCCACCCAGACCCATTTCCCTCTGACTAATGCACTTAAAACTATGGGCAATTTAGCATGGCCAATCCACCTGACCTGCGCATCTTTGGACTGTGGGAGGAAACCGGAGCACCCTGAGGAACCCCACACAGACATGGGGAGAACGTGCTGGAATCAAACCTGGGACCCTGGTGCTGTGAGGTGGCAGTGTTAACCACTGAGCCGAGTCAAAGTATATTCATTGTACTGAGATATGGAGAAGTTGCATAGACAGTTCAAAGCTAGAAGTTATTAGTGAGAAGAATTGAAAATCTGCTACTGCTACAGGAAAAAACCTTTTGTCCAATGGGCAGTAGCGAAATTGCTGGTGTTGTGTGTTTCATCTCCTGCTGTTCACTTCATTCATGATTTACATGGTACTTCAGACATTCAACATTGTAGATTTATGCTCTGATGAGTATCATAAAAGAGATCAATGGCACTTTACACGTTGAAAAGGCTACCTAAGGGATGATAGATGCCCTAATGCAACAAATCCCATCTCAGTCTTCATAATTCCAATTGATCCAAAATCAGCAACTATTTTTGCAGTCTAAATGCCAGATTTTCACTACACTGTGTGAAAACACGAATCCTGCTTTCACTCTTACATAATGGTAAGATCCGAGGGAGTGTTGCTGAACAAAGAGACCTTGGAGTGCAGGTTCATAGCTCCTTGAAAGTAGAGTCACGGGTAGATACAATAGTGAAGAAGGCATTTGGTATGCTTTCCTTTATTGGTCAGAGTATTGAGTACAGGAGCTGTGAGGTCATGTTGCAGCTGTACAGGACATTGGTTAGGCCACTTTTGGAATATTGCGCGCAATTCTGGTCTCCTTCCTATCGGAAAGATGTTGTCAAACTTGAAAGGATTCAGAAAAAATTTACAAGAATGTTGCCAGGGTTGGAGGATTTGAGCCAAAGGGAGAGGTTGAATAGGCTGGGGCTGTTTTCCCTGGAGCGTCAGAGACTTTGGGGTGACCTTATAGAGTTGATAAAATCATGAGGGACATGGATAGGGTAAATAGACAGTCTTTTCCCTGGGATGAGGGAGTCCAGGACTCGAGAGCATAGGTTTAGGATGAGAAGGGAAAGATATGGAAGAGACCTAAAGGGCATCATTTTCTCACATTTGAATCCAAAACCCTGATTGATGAACTGCAACTTTCCATTTGCCTATTTTTGTATCTGTTCACTAGCTTCTAGAAGTGTCTATCAAGGAAAACCCACATTCCCTTGCTGTGGCTCCTAATCCCTCACCATTAGGGAAATTATTACCACTTGTTTTCTCAGATTCCTGACATTGAACTCAAGCCCAGCTTGGAGAGTCTGCAGGCCCATGGCTTAAGAAAGGACTGTAATGTTTGAGTTTTTAAACTTTGTTTCTTTATTTTTCTACTTTTATACTAAGAAAACTGTCATGCTGAACATTTTTAAAAGTATTCGCTTATTTACTACTTCTAAAATTAAGATTTTGTACCTAGGTATTTTGTACCTAAAATGGCGCTGTGTGTGGTGATATTTTACACTTTTCACAGTACTGTTACTACTTGAGTACATGTGATAATAAAACCTAGATCAAAAAATCATTCTGTCGTAGTTATACTCACATTCCCAAAATCCATAGTTCTAACCATACAATCTATAGACTGTAAATAATGGCCACTCACTTCCACCCATCCTCCCATTTATGCAGCTTATTGTCTCTCCTAACTTCATGTCATTTCTAAACGATGATATACAACATTATAACTAAGGCTGATGCACCAGTGCAAGTTCCCTGGGTACCACCGACTGTCAGAGAGAGAGTGAACTCTTTGCCTTTATTGTAATAACACCCATATTATAAGCAATGTAAAAAAGAATTCTGGATTAGTGGTGCTGGAAGAGCACAGCAGTTCAGGCAGCACCCAAGTAGCTTCGAAATCGACGTTTCGGGCAAAAACCCTTCATCGGGAATAAAGGAGGGCTTTTGCCCGAAACGTCGATTTCGAAGCTACTTGGATGCTGCCTGAACTGCTGTGCTCTTCCAGCACCACTAATCCAGAATCTGATTTCCAGCATCTGCAGTCATTGTTTTTACCAATGTGAAAAAGAAGGCTATAGTGGTCTGCGTATGACCATTGGTGAATCTGTGGCTCTTCTCAAAAAGGTTAATCCAATGCTCTGCTCGATCAGAAGCACTGTGACTTACAACAGATCACTAACTCTGTACAAACATCACTTCAACTCTACTGAAAACAGTCCACACAAATATAGCCAATAAAATCTGTAAAAAAAAGTATTTTACTTCAAAAGCTCTGTGCCAGTTTTCTAATTCTCTTGTTAAGTCCTGAAGCTTTCAGAACAAATTGTAGTCTCAAACACAGCAGCAGTCAGATCAGTAACTTTTGGCCACTATTGTAAGGCAATTGCCAAAAGAAATCAGCAGCAAGATAATAATATTCTTCACCAGCAAATAATGACCTGGAATGCACTGTTCAGAAGGGTGATGGAAGCAGTTTCACAAGTAGGCTTTCAAATAACTTAAATCTGACGGGAAGTGGCAGAGGAATGGAATATAGCTACTAAGGTCTATCATATACATGATGGGTTGATCAGCCTCATTTGATGCTGCGGTGTTTCAATGACTGATTGCAATTATTCAGAAATGCAAATTCGAGGATTCTGCAGGGGTTGCTGCATGCTCCAGTGGAAGTGCATTATAAAATGTAGCCACATCTGTGGGATTGTGAAGCATGCAGCCTACATCTTTCCAAGCCATCTCATATAAGGAGAAGCAGGATTCTCCATGAATTTAGAGGATCAGTGTGAAAACATGAAATTAATTTGTGCACAAATCAAAGTGATCGAAAAGAGTTGATTCACTGGAAAGGGCAAGAATTCCATCTTGCAAATTCCATAAAGTAATCCTCAACACAGCACATTGCTCTGAACATCTTTTGTACTGGAATTAACCAGTTCACTTTACAAGTATGTGGAAGTACCACTTTTATGATAAGTGTATTAGCCATTTGCAAACTCAACACTACTTATCCAACTTGCGTGGCTGAAAATGTGACACGATAAATATCCACATTTCAGAATATATTGCAAGAAGACAAAATTAGCAACCTGACCAGAATAACTTTCCCAAAAATAGGCAGCAGTTGGGAGAGGAAAGAAAATCAAACAGGTGTCTGCAGATGGTCGACATTACATGAGCATCAGCTGTAACCACACGCACATATTCTGGTGTCTTAATACCACAACCACCAAACATTTTGCTCTGTTGCTGACCCCAAATGAAGTCCATACATTCTCACATTTACACAAGGCCACTGCCTGTCATTGTATTTTAAAATTAACTCTATGGTCAAACTGCAAGATCAAAGTAGCTAAATAAAACAAATCTCCGCAATATTCAATACTGAACAGTCATAAATACACCATCATAAATTCCTCTTAATGACTGCCAGCTAACTGATAGCATCAGTCATAACCATGGTGGCAAGCATATTTGAATGGCTTTTAATATTCAAAGATAAGAAGCAAGAGCAGAAGTAGACAACACCAGTCCTCAAGCCTGTTCCACCATTCAACAGAATCATGCCTAACCATCAACCTTCCCACTGATTTTCTTACTGGCTTCATGTGTCTGCAGAGTCAAGGTGTAGCAACAACTTCTGAAACTGCAAATCAATGCCATGATTGGCATGCTGATGCCAATCGCCATGCACAAGGCATTAGAGCAGCTGCACACCCGTACAGCCTTGCAGCTTAGAGAGAATGCTGCTGACCATCCCCCCTCAATTCCATTTTTCTGCCTGCTCTGGATTCCATGAGGGACCAAACATCTCTCGATCTCAGCTGTGAAACTGGATTGAACAACAACTCTCTAGGGTAGAGAATTTCATGGACTCACAATCCTTTAAATGAAGAAGTCTCTCCTCATCTCAATCCTACCCAATCACCCTAACTGAGACTGTTGTCCCATGGACTAGATTCCCCAGCCAGGGCAAACAACTTCTCAGGATACACCCCATTGAGCCCCTTCAGAATCTTCTATGTTTCAATGAGATCACCTCACATCCTTCTAAACTCCAAAAAATGTGGGCCTGATTTATTCAGCCTCTCATTACAGGACAACCTACCCATTCCAAGGACCAATTTAGTGAACTTGCAATACAACAATTTCCTTTCCTGGCTACGAAGACCATACTGCATACTGTACTCCAAGCATGTTCTCGTCAATACTCTGTATAATTGTACCAAGATGTCTTAATTCATATACTCCAGTCACCTGACAATAAAGGTCAATGTAGCATTTGTCTTCCTAATTGTTTACTCTGTCTGCATGTTAACTTTCTTCATTCCACATATGACTACACCCAGATCACTCTGAACATTAAAATTTAAGATTTAAAATAAATTGATTTACTACCAAAGTGAATAACATCAACCAGAAATTGCTGGAAAATCTCAACATTTCCAGCATCTGCAGTTAGATTCCCTACGGCCCAACAAGTCCACGCCAACCCTCCGACGAGTAACCCACACAACCCCATTCCCCTACCTATATCTACCCTTGACCAATGTACCTAACGCTAAGGGGAACTTAGTAAAAACAAGGACTGCAGATGCTGGAAACCAGAGTCTAGATTAGAGTGGTGCTGGAAAAGCACAGCCGGTCAGGCAGCATCCAAGGAGCAGGAAAATTAATGTTTCAGGCAAAAGCCCTTCATCAGGAATAGAGGCAGGGTGCCTGCAGGGTGGAGAGATAAAGACAGGGGGTGGGGGTGAGGAGAAAGTAGCATAGAGTACGATAGGTGAATGGGAGTGGGGCGCCTGGAGGAAGAACGTCTCATCTTCCGCCTCGGACAACCCCAGGGCATCAATATGGACTTCACCAGTTTCATTTCTCCTTCCCCCACATCACCCTAGTTCCAACCTTCCAGCTCAGCACCGTCCCCATGACCTGTCCTACCTGCTTATCTTCCTTTCCACCTATCCACTCCACCCTCCTCTCTGACCTATTACCTCCATCCCCACTCACCTATTGTACTCTATGCTACTTTCTCCCCACCCCCACCCCCCTCTCATTTATCTCTCCACTCTGCAGGCACCCTGCCTCTATTCCTGATGAAGGGCTTTTGCCCAAAACGTCGACTTTCCTGCTCCTTGGATGCTGCCTGACCAGCTGTGCTTTTCCAGCACCACTCTAATCTAGACTAAGGGGAATTTCGCATGGCTAATTCACCTGACCTGCACACCTTTGGATTGTAGGAGGAAACCCACACAGACACGGAGAGAATGTGCAAACTCCACACGGACAGTCACCCAAGGCAGGAATCATACCTGGGTCCCTGGTGTTGTGAGGCAGCAGTGCCAACCACTGAGCCACCATGCCACCCTTTGGCTTTTTGAATAGTCTCACTTCTTCACATTATATACCATCCTGTTACACATTCCCTTAACCTACCTTTGCAGTAATTTACAACTCACAACTGCACAATTTACATTCTCACCTGCCTTTGTATTGCCAGTAAACCTAGATTCAAAACTCTCCATCTTTTCGTCTGAATTATTAATGTAAATGGCCTGCGCTACACAAGCTCCACTGCTAAAATATAAGTGAACTTTATATCATTCAGAAGCCAGCAGCAAAATTAATGAATGGAATACTCTCGAAGTGTTCCCCTCTGAAATTATCCAACATACTTTCCTTCAGGAATAAAACTCACTGAACAACTCGCTATATATCACCCTGTTTATGTGATGATTTTAGAGTGGATATGACAGGGAGGGAAATACCCATTTGAAGTGTTGTTGACTGCAGACAGTCAGTTGTGGTGGGTGTAGTTTGACGTGATAAATTGGATATATCATACAAGAAGTTTACTGGTACAACATTGAAGTATAGTGATCAAAATTCAATTGTTCCCTTGAGTACTGCTATTGATGTGCTATATAAACCTAATGATTATTGATGATAGATATTATACAGCCTTTTGGCAACTGGAAAGACATTCAATGAAAATGTGTCCTGTATTGTGGCCGTAGAAATTAAATAGAAATCAACCATCAATTATGTCCATTGAATATACATGTATCTCTCTATGATATCCATATGTCTATGTGGTCACACAGACATAAGCTCTGGTACATATTACAGTGTATAAATAGATATTCAGCATATGTAGACAACACAATCATAAACTGTGTGTGCAGTACTACACCAGGCTGTACACACCAAGACTGGAGCCACGCCAGCAAAATCTGGAGTCCAGCCACTGGCAACAGAAGAGTTATTTTTTGAAAATGTATTCGAAAAAAACACTTTTGAATATGTTATTTTTACAACCCAATCTGCTGCTACAAACCAATGCTGCAAATAAACAGGAATTAAGCAGTTTCATGTGAATTCAAAGTTAGCACTTCCCAACATTCTAGATCTGTTCATATAAAGCAAATTTAAACAATGCACCGCTGACTATGAGCCAGGTCTGTTCATCCAATGTGGCCACAAATGGCTGTTTCACGCTGCAATATAAAGATGAGGGGCACTATCTCCTGCAGTCTCCATAACAAAGAATATGTAAATGAACCTAACAGAATATGAATAAGCTTTAGTTGTAAGAGCTTTGTGAGGAGACCAGTCATCTAGCCAGAATACTATTACAAAGGACCTTTGGGCTCAATGTGCTGCACAGCAATACATACAGATGATATAAAGCCACTCATTATTATCTGGAATGTGAGTGTGTTACTGTGGCCCCAGCTGGCTAATAAGGAATACGGAGTTAGGACATTAACTGACTTGTAGCAAACTGTCAACTTGTCGACAGCGATATGCATCAGCCAGACAGACACTCCATGTGATTTTCTTTTTTATCATCACTAGGTCAAAACTGGCTGTCACAGGGCATCTAATGGCGTCTGCCACTAATTCATCATTGCTTGGCATGTTCAGATTGTTAAATAGTTTGCGTGAGGAACCTGCGAGCTGATAACATCGTAGGAAGGGAAAACCAGGCATCTTTTATGTGAGAGATCAGATAAACAACTGTGTATCTCCACAAAGTGCGAGCAGCAGCGGAGGTAGGACGAACTCGGAAGACTGCAGATAAGGTAAGGCAGTTTTTATTAAAATTACTTACCGGTAGCGGGCAGCTGTGCTTTTCTCTTTCACAGAAGGAGCGGGAGCAGTGGAGGAAGTGATGGGGTCCAGAGGGGTAGCCGGGAAGGTAAGCAGTGAGTATAAATACTCACCCTTCGACGCCAACGGCCATTTTAAGTGTGAGCAGCAGCGGAGAAGGAGCGGGAGCAGCGGAGGAAGTGACGTGGACCGGAGGGGCAGCCGGGAAGGAAAGTAGTGCCCATACATATCAGCAAGGTGGATTTAAGCTTGGGGCAGATTAGGAATGCAACAAAAAGGAAGGATAACTTAGGACATCTTATGACTTCCAATATCTCTAATGATAAGAATGTTAGCATTAAGGCACTTTACCTGAATGCTCGTAGCATTCGTAACAAAGTAGATGAACTAATGGCACAGATCATCGTGAATGATTATGATGTGGTAGGCATCACAGAGACATGGTTGCAGGGGGTTCAGGACTGGCAGGTAAACATCCAAGGATTTTACAACTTATCGAAAAGACAGGGAGGTGGGCAGAGGGGGCAGGGTGGCCTTGTTAGTTAAGAACAAAATTAAATCTATGGCACTGAATGACATAGGGTTGGATGATGTGGAGTCTGTGTGGGTGGAATTGAGGAACCACAAAGGCAAAAAAACCATAATGGGAGTTATGTACAGACCTCCTAACAGTGGTCAGGACCAGGGACGCAACATGTACCAGGAAATAGAAAAGGCATGTCAGAAAGACGATCATGGGAGACTTCAATATGCAGGTGGACTGGGTAAATAATGTTGCCAGTGGATCCAAAGAAAGGGAATTCTTGGAATGCTTACAGGATGGCTTTTTGGAACAGCTTGTCATGGAGCCCACAAGGGAGCAGGCTATTCTGGACTTAGTGCTATGTAATGAACCAGACTTTATAAAAGATCTTAAAGTAAGGGAACACTTAGGAAGCAGCGATCATAACATGGTAGAGTTCAGTCTGCAGTTTGAAAGAGGGAAAGCAAAATCGGATGTAATAGTGTGACAGTTAAACAAAGGTAATTATGAGGGCATGAGAGAGGAACTGACGAAAATCGACTGGAAGCAGAGCCTAGCGGGGAAGACAGTAAAGCAAAAATGGCATGAGTTTGTGGGTATAATTGAGGACACAGTACAGAGGTTCATTCCCAAAAAAAGAAAGATTATCCAGGGAGGGATTAGACAGCCATGGCTGACAAAGGAAGTCAGGAAATGTATCAAAGAAAAAGAGAGATCCGAGAAAGTGGCCAAGAGCACTGAGAAATCAGAAGATTGGGAAGGCTACAAAAACAAACAGAGGATAACAAAGAGAGAAATAAGGAAGGAGAGGATCAAATATGAAGGTAGGCTAGCCAGTAATATTAGAAATGATAGTAAAAGTTTCTTTCAATACATAAGAAATAAACGACAGGCAAAAGTAGACGTTGGGCCACTTCAAACTGATGCTGGAAGCCTAGTGATGGGAGATAAGGAAATAGCAGGAGAACTTAATAAGTACTTTGCGTCAGTCTTCACACTGGAAGATATGAGTAATACCGCAACAATTAAAGGGAGTCAAGGGGCTGAGTTGAGTATGGTTGCTATTACAAAAGAGATAGTGCTAGAAAAGCTAAAAGGTCTTAAAATTGACAAATCTCCTGGCCCTATCCTAGAGTTCTGAGGGAAGTGGCTGAGGAAATAACGGAGGCATTGGTTGAGATCTTTCAAAAGTCACTGGAGTCAGGGAAAGTCCCGGATGATTGGAAGATCGCTGTTGTAACCCCCTTGTTCAAGAAAGGATCAAGACAAAAAATGGAAAATTATAGGCCAATTAGCCTAACCTCGGTTGTTAGTAAAATTCTAGAATCCATCGTTAAGGATGAGGTTTCTAAATTCTTGGAAGAGCAGGGTCGGATTAGAACAAGTCAACATGGATTTAGTAAGGGGAGGTCATGCCTGACAAACCTGTTAGAATTCTTTGAAGAGGTGACAAGTAGGTTAGACCAGGGAAACCCATTGGATGTGGTCTATCTAGACTTCCAAAAGGCCTCTGATAAGGTGCCACACGGGAGGCTGTTGAGTAAGGTGATGGCCCATTGCACTTGAGGTGAGTTACTGGCATGGATTGAGGATTGGCTGTCTGACAGAAGGCATAGAGTTGGGATAAGGGGTTCTTTTTCGGAATGGCAGCCGGTGACAAGCAGTGTCCCACAGGGTTCAGTGTTGGGGCCACAGCTGTTCACGTTACATATTAATGATCTGGATGAAAGGACTGGGGGCATTCTAGCGAAGTTTGCCGATGATACGAAGATAAGTGGACAGGCAGGTAGTACTGAGGAAGTGGGGAGGCTGCAGAAGGATCTAGACAGGTTGGGAGAGTGGTCCAGGAAATGGCTGATAAAATTCAATGTGAGCAAATGCGAGGTCTTGCACTTTGGAAAAAAGAATACAAGCATGGACTACTTTCTAAACGGTGAGAAAATTCATAAAGCCAAAGTACAAAGGGATCTGGGAGTGCTAGTCGAGGATTCTCTAAAGGTAAACATGCAGGTTGAATCCGTGATTAAGAAAGCGAATGCAATGTTGTCATTTTATCTCAAGAGGGTTGGAATATAAAAGCAGCGATATGCTACTAGACTTTATAAAACTCTGGTTAGGCCCCATTTGGAGTACTGTGTCCAGTTTTGGGCCCCACACCTCAGGAGGGACATTCTGGCACTGGAGCGTGTTCAGCGGAGATTCACACGGATGATCCCTGGAATGGTAGGTCTAACATACGCGAAATGGCTGAGGATCCTGGAATTGTATTCATTGGAGTTTAGAAGGTTAAGGGGAGATCTAATAGAAACTTACAAGATAATACATGGCTTGGAAAGGGTGGACACTAGGAAATTGTTTCCGTTAGGTGGGGAGACTAGGACCCGTGGGCACAGCCTTAAAATTAGAGGGGGTCAATTCAGAACAGAAATGCAGAGACATTTCTTCAGCCAGAGAGTGGTGGGCCTGTGGAATTCATTGCCGCAGAGTGCAGTGGAGGCCGGGACGCTAAATGTCTTTAAGGCAGAGATTGATAAATTCTTGATGTCATAAGGAATTAAGGGCTACGGGGAGAATGCGGGTAAGTGGAGTTGAAATGCCCATCAGCCATGATTAAATGGCGGAGTGGACTCGATGAGCCGAATGGCCTTACTTCCACTCGTATGTCTTATGGTCTTAATCAGTCAGACAGAAGTGTTAGGAACTAGACATTACAAGAACCAAGGTGGAAATGGAATAGAGAAGTGGGTAATTCAATGTCAAATCAGTACGAAAGAAAAATAAAGAGAGAGATTCAGAAAGACTGCAAAATAAAGGACAGAGAGTAGACGTTAAGCTTCTTTTATTTTTGTTTGAACTTTTTTAATAAAAAACTTCAACAACAATTAAAAGCTGTAGGAATGAGACCCTTTGGTGGTAGTGATATTGTCAATGGACTAGTATTCCAAAAAAGTTAATATTCTGGGAACCTTGATTCAAATGGCATCATTTAAGATGGCCAAATGTGAATTTAATTAATAAAACTGGAAAGTAAAGAAAGAAAAACAGGTGGTCTAATGGTAACCATTAAACCATTATCAGTAGTTGCAAGAACTCATCTGGTTCATTAATACCCTTTAGGGAAGAAAATTCTGCCATCCTTACCTGGTCTGGCCGACATGGTCTTAAATGGACTCTGAAATGGCTCAGCAAATGTTTGAGAAAAGGGATGCCTTGAAATGCATGAAAGTGGATAAATCCCCAGGACCTGATCAGGTGTACCCTAGACCTTTTTTGGGAAGCTAGGGAAGTGATTGCTGGACCCCTTGATGAGATATTTGTGTCATCGATAGTCACAGGTGAGGTGGCAGAAGACTGGAGCTTGTTTAACGTGGTGCCACTGTTTATGAAGGGTGGTAAGGAAAAGCCAGGGAACTATAGACTGGTGAGCCTGACATCGGTGGTGGGCACGTTGTCGGAGGAAATCCTGAGGGGCAGGTTTTTCATGTATTTGGAAAGTCAAGGACTAATTAAAGATAGTCAACATGGCTTTATCCATGAGAAATCATGTCTCATGGAACTTGATTGAGTTTTTTGAAGAAGTAACAAAGAGAATTGATGAGGGCAGAGCGATAGATGTGATCGATATGGACTTCAGTAAGGCTTTCAACTAAGGTTCCTCATGGGAGACTAATTAGCAAGGTAGATCTCATGGAATACAGGGAGAACTACCCATTTGGGTACAGAACTGGCTCAAAGGTAGAAGACAGAGGGTGGTGCTGGAGGGTTGTTTTTCAGACTGGAGGCCTGTGACCACAACGTGTGCCACAAGGATTAGTGCTGGGTCCACTGTTTTCCATTTATATAAATGATTTGGATGTGAACATATAGTTAGCAAGTTTGTAGATGACACAAATGTTGGAGGTGTAGTGGAGAGCTAAGAAGGTTACCTCAGAGTACAGTAAGATCTTGATCAGAAGGGCCAATGGGCTGAGGAGTGCAGGTGGAGTTTAATTTAGATAAATGCAAGGTGCTGCATTTTGGAAAGGCAAATCAGAGCAGGACTTACACACTTAATTAGTTATAGAGATGTACAGCACGAAAACAGACCCTTCGGTCCAACTTGTCCATGCCAACCATATATCCCAACACAATCTAGTCCCACCTGCCAGCACCTGGCCCATGTCCCTCCAAACCCATCCTATTCATATACCCTTCCAGATGCATTTTAAATGTTGCAATTGTACCAACCTTCACCACATCCTCTGGCAGCTCATTCCATACATGTACAACTCTGTGTGTGAAAACGTTGCCCCTCAGGTCTCTTTTATATCATTCCCCACTCACCCTAAACCTATGCCCTCTAGTCCTGGATTCCCCCACCTCAGGGAAAAGACTTTGTCTATTTACCCTATCCATGCCCCTCATAATTTTGTAAACCTTATAAGGTCACCCCTCAGCCTCCGACGCAGCAGGGAAGACAGCCCCAGCCTGTTCAGCCTCTCCCCATAGCTCAAATCCTCCAACCCTGGCAACATCCTTGTAAATCTTTCTGAACCCTTTCAGGTTTGACAACTTCTTTCGGATAGGAAGGACACCAGAATTGCGCGCAATATTCCAACAGGGGCCTAACCAATGCCCTGTACAACCTCAACATGACCTCCCAACTCCTGCACTCAATACTCTGACCAATAAAAGAAAGCATACCAAATGCCTTCTTCACTATCCTATCTACCTGTGACTTCACTTTCAAGGAGCTATGAACCTGTACTCCAAGATCTCTTTGTTCAGCAATACTCCCTAGGACCTTACCATTAAGTGTATAAGTCCTACTAAGATTTGCTTTCCCAAAATGCAGCACCTCACATTTATCTAAATTAAACTCTACCTACCACTTCTGAGCCCATTGGCCCGTCTGATCAAGATCCCGTTGTAATCTGAGGTAACCTTCTTTGCTGTCCACTACACCTCCAATTTTGGTGTCATCTACAAACTTACTAACTATACCTCTTATGCTCACATCCAAATCATTTATGTAAATGATGAAAAGTAGTTGACCCAGCACCGATCCTTATGGCATTCCACTGGTCACAGGCCTCCAGTCTGAAAAACAACCCTCCACTACCACCACCTTCTGTCTTCTACCTTTGTACCAGTTCTGTACCCAAATGGCAAGTTCTCCTTGTATTCCATGAGATCTACCCTTGCTAACCAGTCTCCCATTGGGAACCAAATCATCCGCCGACATTTCCGCCACCTCCAAACAGACCCCACTACCAGGGATATATTTCCCTCCCCACCCCTTTCCGCCTTCCGCAAAGACCGTTCCCTCTGTGACTACCTGGTCAGGTCCACGCCCCCAAACAACCCACCCTCCAATCCTGGCACTTTCCCCTGCCACCGCAGGAACTGCAAAACCTGCGCCCACACCTCCTCCCTCACCTCTATCCAAGGCCCTAAAGGAGCCTTCCATATCCATCAAAGTTTTACTTGCACATCCACTAATATCATTTATTGTATCCTTTGCTCCCGATGCGGTCTCCTCTACATTGGGGAGACTGGGTGCCTCCTAGCAGAGCGCTTTAGGGAACATCTCTGGGACACCCGCACCAATCAACCAAACCACCCCGTGGCCCAACATTTCAACTCCCCCTCCCACTCTGCCGAGGACATGGAGGTCGTGGGCCTCCTTCACCGAGGCTCCCTCATCACCAGACGCCTGGAGGAAGAACGCCTCATCTTCCGCCTCGGAACACTTCAACCCCAGGGCATCAATGTAGACTTCAACAGTTTCCTCATTTCCCCTTCCCCCACCTCACCCTAGTTCTAAACATCCAGCTCAGTAACTGTCCCCTTGACTTGCCCGGACTTATCCTACCTGCCTATCTTCTTTTCCACCTATCCACTCCACCCTCTCCTCCTTGAGCTATCACCTTCATCCCCTCCCCCACTCACCCACTGTACTCTATGCTGCTTTCTCCCCACCCCCACCCTCCTCTAGCTTATCTCTCCACGCTTCAGGCTCACAGCCTTTATTCCTGATGAAGGGCTTTTGCCCGAAACGTTGATTTCGAAGCTATTTGGATGCTGCCTGAACTGCTGTGCTCTTCCAGCACCACTAATCCAGAACCTTGTTAAATGCCTTACTGAAGTCCCTATAGATCACATCTACCACTCTCTGCTCATCAATCCTCTTTGTTGCTTCTTCAAAAAACTCAATCAAGTTTGTGAGACATTATTTCCCATGCACAAAACCATGTTGTCTTTCCCCAATCAGTCCTTGCCTTTCCAAATACATGTCCCTCAGGATTCCCTCCAACAACTTGCTCACCACCGAGGTCAGGCTCACCGGTCTATAGTTCTCTGGCTTGTCTTTACCACCCTTCTTAAACAGTGGCACCACGTTTGCCGACCTCCAGTCTTCCGGCACCTCACCTGTGACTATTGATGATAAGAGGCCCAGCAATCACTTCCCTAGCTTTCCACAGAGTTCTAGGGTACACCTGATCAGGTCCTGGAGATTTATCCACTTTTATGCATTTCAAGACATCCAGCACTTCCTTTTCTGTAATATGGACATCTTGCAAGATGTCACCATCTATTTTCCGACAGTCTATATCTTCCATGTCCTTTTCCACAGTAAATACGGATGCAAAATACCCTTTTAGTATCTGCCCCATCTCCTGCAGCTCCACACAAAGGCCGCCTTGTTGACCTTTGAGGAGCCCTATTCTCTCCCTCGTTACTCTTTCGTCCTTAATGTACTTAATTGGATGAAGGCAGTTCTGGCAACACAAGAAGCTTGATACCATTGAGGACAATGAAGCCCACTTAACTAGTAGGTTTCAATCCAAACATTCACCCTCCCCATTGACACTCAGTAGTAGCAGTCTGTACCATCCACAAAATGCACTGCAGAAATTCACCAATGCACCTTAGACAACATCTTCTAACCCACACACTACCAGTATGGAGGACAAGGGCAGAAAAACATGAGAACACCACCATCTGAAAATTCCCCTCCAAGCCACGCACCATCTGATTTGGAAAGATCCCAGTGTCACTGGGTCAAACTTCTGGAGCTCACTCAGATTTGTCAGTCTACCTACAAAAGAATGGACTGCAGTGATTCAAGGCAACAGTTCCCCATTGCCTTCTGATGAGCAATAAATGTATGGTAAAGTCCTGGGGAGTGTTGCTGAACAAAGATACCTTGGAGTGCAGGCTCATTGTTCCTTGAAAGTAGGATCGCAGGTTGATAGGATAGTGAAGGCGGCATTTGGTATGCTTTCCTTTATTGCTTTGAGCATTGAGTAAAGGAGTTGGGAGGTTATGTTACAACTGTACAGGACATCAGTTAGGCCACTTTTGGAATATTGCATTCAATTCTGGTCTCCCTGCTATAGGAAAGATGTTGTGAAACTTGAAAGAGTTCAGAAAAGATTTACAAGGATGTTGCCAAGGTTGGAGGGTTTGAGTTATCGAGAGAGGCTGAATAGGCTGGGGCTGTTTTCCCTGGAACGTCGGAGGCTGGGGGGTGACCTTATAGATGTTTATAAAATCATGAGGGGCATGAATAGGATAAATAGACAAGGTCTTTTCCCTGGGGTGGGGGAGTCCAGAACCAGAGGGCATAGGTTTAGGGTGAGAGGGGAAAGATATAAAAGATACCTAGGGGGCAACTTTCTCACACAGAGAAAGATCCCATGACGTATATGGAATGAGCTGCCAGAGGAAGTGGTGCAGGATGGTACAATTACAGCATTTAAAAGGCATCTGGATGGGTATATGAATAGGAAGGGTTTAAGAGCAAGTGCTGGCAAATTGGACTAGATTATGTTTGGATATCTGGTTGGCATGGATGAGCTGGACCGATGGATCTGTTTCTGTGCTGTACATCTCTATGACTCAGACCACGATCAAAGCATTGGAAGGATGAGAGGGATCTGATTAAAATGTATAAAGTTCTAACAAGTAGATTAGATAAAGGGAGGATGTTTTCCCTGATTGACAACTCTAGAACCAGGAGTCATTCTCAAAATATAGAGCACTCTGGAATCACAGAGACCAGAAATCCACGCTGAAGTTGCCATGCTGAGCCACTGGGAGGCCATTCAGGTAGACCATTTAGGACTGAGGTGAGGAAACATTTTTCATTCAAAAGGTGGAATTCTTTACTACAGAGCCACAAAAATATATTCAACAAAGAGATAGGTCCTATTTTTTAAAGAAATGAAAGGCATTAAGAGGTATTGGGAAAAGCCAGGATATAGCATTGAGTTAGAGAATTAGCTGCTATCTTACTGAACGGTGGAGCAGAATGGCCCATTCTGCTCCTGCTTTCTATGTTTCATTGACATTGCTGCTACACCATTGCCAACATCAAGTGGCCATTAAACCAACAAGGGGAATAAACATATTCGATCTCAGCTACACCAATCTGCCTGTCACAGATCCAACTGTCCATGAGGCCATTGGTAGGAGTGACCACAACCTAGTTCTTGTAGAAACAAAGTCTTGCATTCACCATGCTGTATTGGAAAACTCCAAACTGTTCGAACAACTCAAAACTACAAATCCATGAAATGCGCTAGGGCATCATCAGCAGAATTGCCTATTCCAGCTCATCCACAATTCTTTTTCTGATATTGTATATCAATATGCATCACTCGCTCATCCAGAATTGGAAAAATTCATCGGTTTCACTTCCATTTTTCACCCTGCTCTCACTTTCACCTGGTCTATCTCTGACTCCTGCTTTCCCTTTCTTAACATTTCTGTTTCCATTTCTGGGGATAAACTGGCTAATAAAAACTACTATAGACCCACCGACTCCCAGAGCTACCTGGACTATACATGCCCTGTTTCTTCTAAAGACTGCATTACATTCTCCCAGTACCAGTCGCATATATTCCAATGAGTCCAACTTTGACAAGGGAGCCTCGAAAATGACCACCTTCTTCCACAGCCGAGGATTCCCAAGCATCGTTGTTGACAAGGCTCTTAATTAGGTCTGACCCATCTCCCACACTTCCGCCCTCACCCCTTCTCTTCCCTCCCACAACAGTGACAGGGTTCCCCTTGTCCTCACTTACCATCCCACCACCATCCACATCCAGAAGATCATCAACCACCATTTCTGCCACCTCCAGTGAGATGCCATCACCAGGCACATATTCCCCTCCCCTTATTTGTCCACGTTGCACAGGGACCATTCCCTGGTTCACTCTTCCTTCACTCCCAACACGCCCCTACAGTCCCATAGCACCTTCACCTGCAACCGCCGAAGGTGTAACACTGCCCATTTACTCCTCCCTCCTCAGCATCTCAAAGACCAAACATACCTTCCAGGTGAAGCAGCATTTTACCTGCACTTCACACAATCTAATCTACTGCATTCACTGTTCATAATATTGTCTCCTCTACATTGGGGAAATGAAGCGTAGACTGGGTGTCTGCTTTGCAGAACAGCTACGTTCTGTCTGCAAAAAAGACCCTGAGCTTCAAGTTGCCTGCCACTTCAACATACCACCCTGTTCCTTCGCCAACCTCTCTGTCTCAGTCAGGCTTGCCGCAGTGTTCCAGCAAAGCTCAGTGCAAGTTGGAGGAACAGCATCTCATTTCCTGCTTGGGGACCTGCAGCCCTCTGGACTCAATATTGAGTTCAATAATTTTAGCGCCTGAACTCTCTCATATCCTAGCCCCCTACCACACACCAGTCCTTGTTATCACGCAGTCTGCCATTACACACTATCTATTGTTAGCCACTAACAGTCTCCACAAACAGCTATTCACTCCCCTAGCCAGATTGTTATCCACCCCTTAGTTTGTCCAACTGTACTTCTCTCTGGGCTCTATCCCCAACTATCATTTACTCCTTAAACCCTCCCCTCACCCTATCTTCTGCAGATAAGCTGACATTCTTCCTAACTACCACTAGTTCTGTGGAAGGGTCACTGGATCCCGAAACATTAATTCTGATTTCTCTTCGACCATCACCATCAGCCAATGGAAGCATGGAGACTGGAGGAGAGCACGCCATGAACAGCACCAGCCATACCTAACATGTTGACGTTATGAAGCTTGCATGTCAAACAACTTAAGCAACAAGTGATGGACAGAGTTAAGCAATCACACAGCTAACAGATCAGCTCTAAGCTTGCACTCCTGTCTCATCCAATCTTGAACGATGGAAAATTAAACTCCCTGGTAGGAGGAGGCACACATATCCTCAAGCTCAATGATGGGATGATCCAACACCTCTGTGCAAGAGACTGAAGCATACGTATGGATTTTCAGCCGGAAATGCCAAGTGGATGATCCATCTTGGCCTCCTTATGAGGTCTTGTGCATCAGAGGTGCTGGTCTTCAGCCAATTCATTTCACTCCACTTCAGAAAAACTCTTGATTGGCTTGAGTGATGAGTAGTACAGGGAAAATAATAATGATTGTTGGACGTCAATAATTTCACTTCAGGAGTTTCTCAAGGAACCCTGGCACAATCATCTACAGTTGCTTAACCAATGACCTGCCCTCCATCCTGAGTTCAGAGGTGGGGTGTTCACTAATGATTCTGAAAATTCATAAATTGTTCAGCACAACTTCTGACTCCTCAGACATTGAGGAAGTTCCTCAAAGACCTAGACAACATTCAGAGTTGCAGCAATAAGTGACAAGTAACACCCACAACATACAGGTGTCAGACAAAGACCATATTTAACAAGAGAAAATCCAACTATCACACTTTGACGCCCAATGGCATTACCATTTCTGAGTTCCTTTTCATTATCATTCCTGATGGTTACAAATGAGCAGAAACTAAACTGAACCAGCCAAAAATATTGTGATGACAAGAGCAGATACAAGACTAGAATCCTTTCAGCAAGTAACTCCTGAATCTGAAATTCCTGTCCATCATTTGCAAGACACTGTCGGGCCGCAACATTTCAGGTTGTGTAGTTGAACATGCATACCGCCACTCCAACATTCTGAACATGGTCGTCGGCATGGCAACACAGATCATAGCAACGACTGCCGATTCCATCTCCCAATGCCATGCTCGGAGGTCCACTCAGAAGAGAGCGGTTAGAATGAACACTGGTCAGGAGGGTAACAGAATATTACCCACTTGCTTGGAATCCTAAAGTTTCAACATTCAAGAAGTTCAGCATTATCGAGCAAACTAGACTGACAACACGTCTACCAACTTAAACTTGTACTCCCTTCACCACTGATCCACAGTCACAGCAGTGTGTGCCATCTACATGATGCACTGCAGCAATCCAACAAGGCTCCCTACACAGCATTTTCCATACCCACCAGCACTATCATCTGGAAGGACAAGGGCAGCTGTTTCATTGGAAAGACAACCACTCGCAAGTTCCCCTCTAAGCCACACACCATCCTGATTTCACAGGACCGCAGAAGTGTTATGGTGCAGAACAGGCCATTCAGCCAATCATCTCTGCACCAGCTCTTCAAAGGAGCATCACTTTCTGGTATGCATGAAGAGCTGCCTTTTCCCCCATACCTTTGCACATTATTTGTATGCATTATTTGGTTGCCTCAGTTTAACCTACCTCCACCACAATTCCAAAGTAATGCATTCAAGGCCTTAGCCATTTGCTGAAAGAACAAGTTATTTCTCATATCATATTTGCTCCTTTCACAAAATCACTTTAAATCTACATTCTCTTATTCGTAACTTTTTTTACGATCAGGAACAGATTCTCCCTAACTATAATACTTAGCTGCTCATGATTTTGAAAACCTACATTAAATCTCTTCTCAGCCTTTTTCTGTGCAAGTAGAACATACCCAACTTCTTTAATCAATCCTCATAACTGAAGTTTCTCATTCCTAGAACCATTCTTGTAATCCGCTTCTGTCGTCTCTCCAACACATTCATATCTTTCCTATAATGTGGTGCCCACACTATTCAATACTCCAACTGAACTCTAACAAGGGGCGGCACAGTGGTTAGCACTGCTGCCTCACAGCACCAGGGACCCGGCTTCAATTCCAACCTCGGGGGACTGTCTGTGTGGCGTTTGCACATTTTCCCTGTGTCTGCATGGTTTTCCTCTGGGTGTTCTGGTTTCCTCCCACAATCCCACAATGTGCAGGTGAGGTGAATTTGTCAAGCTAATTTGCCCATAGTGTTCAGGGATGTGTAAATTAGAGTCATAAAGAGTAAGAGCATTAGTTAGGGGTAAATGTAGAGTAATAGGCTAGGGGAATGGGTCTGGGTGGGTTACTCATCAGAGGGTCAGTGTGGACTTGTTGGGTGCAGTAGTCTGTTTTCTCACTGTAGGGATTCTATGGTTCTTTGATAAAGTTGCAAAATGCAATTCATGCAGAGGGTGGTGTATGTATAGAATGAGCCGCCAGAAGAAGGGGGTGGGGGCTGGTACAACTACATTTAAAACATTTACAATATCTGGATGGGTTTATGAATAGGAAAGGTCATGGATCGAGAGTGTGGTGCCGGAAAAGCACAGCAGGTCAGTCAGCATCCCAGGAGCAGGAGAGTCGGGCAAAAGCCCTTCATCAGGATTTCCCTCACAAGGACATGGGCCAAACGCTGGTGAATTGGACTGGTCGGCAGGGTCGAATTAGACCGACAGGTCTGTTTCCGTGCCGTACATCTCTATGAGTCCGAGAGGGACCATTTCACAGTTTGCAATGTCCACACATCGGCTGCCCCATTAAGATGAGGGTGTGTGTGTGTGTGTGTGCATGCATGTCTAACCAGTCAGTCCAACATTCAAAAAATGCTCATTATGTAAAACTACAGCCTTGGTTCACGGCCCTCCTTCCAACAAAAAAACCCCCCGAAAACGTCTATTATTTATCCATCCGGCAACCGCTATCTTTGAAGAAGCGAGTCAGAAAACTGGTATCCAACCAGAAGTTGCTAGCCAGCCCTCACTCCGTCAGACATCTCCCGTTGGTTCATTTCGAATCTGACAGGATACATGGCTCTGTTTGAAACCAGATCCCGCAATGTTAAAAATAAACACAAGCGCTGGTGTGGAGAGGCGGCACGGCAAAGCATAATACTATATCCACAAACTCCACATCTCATCAAACTATACATTCAGCCCAATTAGAAACATTCCCCTGACAAGTATTTTTCAGATGTCACACAACACGCTAACATTATCGCGCCTGATGAAGGAGCAGCGCTCTGAAAGCTAATGCTTCCAAATAAACCCGTTGGGACTATAACCTGGTGTTGTGTGTGTTTTTTTTAACTTTATAATTGTTAAATAACGAGGAGGATTCCGTTCAAACTTATCACAAATAAATGAGTCTTCTTGACCAAAAAAAAGGGACCGTGTATCGTGTATATCGACATTAAAAAGTGACGAAATTTACAGTTGTAATTGGGAATCACGTCTGAGGGAACCTCCAACTAAATTTAAGATAGTAATCATTCATCATATTTTATTTTTTAAAAAATAAATTGCAATTGGGGATCATACACGAGAGAAATGTTCAATTTTTAAAAATGACTACATTTAAGATCATAATTGGGCATCATACATCTTCATTTGTAAAAGGACGATATTTAAAACTACTGTCATTGGGGACCATAAATCTTAAAAAACAATTAGCGGAATGAGATCAAAACCATGTTCAAGAAGCAGCGCTCCGAAAGCTAGTGCTTCCAAATAAACCTGTTGGACTGTAATCTGGTGTGGTGATTTTTAACTATGTTCAAATCGAAGTGAGGAAATAATTAAGGGGACGTTAGGTGTAACACTGATGGAAGTAAATATCAAAACACAATCATATTAAATAATTAAACCTGTTGGTGACACGGGAGAGATGAAAGCAATAATCAAACGGGGAAACCATCACAAACGGGAGGATTTTGGTGGTAAAAATTATCTAGCAAAGAGACACAGGAAGGTAATGTTAGTGGCGGGACAGCGCTGTGAGCAATGTCTGAACAGTCTCTTGTCTCTCCCTCTCACCTTAAGATAGTCGTTTTCCGAGCGGAGTTCCTCGATCTCTCTGAGCAGCTCCTGGTGCTGAGACCTCCCACCGCCTTCCAGAGTCTCGGTGGCCGGGCTACAGGCGTTGCCGGCCCTCGACTCCTGCCTGGCTTTGCCGGCCTTGGGTCCGTGTTCCCCATCGGGAAGGTGGCTACCTTTACCCGGGGAACGGCGCTGCTGCTGCTGCTCTGGAGCGAGGGGCGCCCCGGCCGCCTGCTGCTGCCGGCTCTCTCGGCACCTCCTGCCGCTCTCCGCGTCGCTGGAGCCGGTGCCTGACTCGGCGTCGCTGGTGGTGGTCACTTCCCCGGCTTGCGGGCGCTGCTCGTCGGAGAGGGGCTCGGAAGCGCAGTCGGACAGGTCTGAGCTGCTGTCGGTGTGGCTGGTCTTGGCCAGAAGAGAGGGGGATGGAGCCTGGGTTGTTGCTGCTGACAGCCCGGGGCTGGGCTCGATCAGGAGGCATTTCTTGGCTTTTCTGAGCTGCTGCTGCTGCTGCCCTCCTCCTTGCTGCTGCTGGTGCTGCTGGTGGTGATGGTGATGATTGCCCTTGTCCGGGTGCCCCTTGGAGCTGGAAACCCTCTTGGCCGGGTGGGGGGCGGACAGCGAGGGAGACTTGGCCGCTTTGCCCCCGGCCGAGGCTTTGTCCTTCGCCCCCAGGACCCCGCTCCTCCTGGAGAGGCGACTCTGAGCGGGCGGCAGCAGCAGACCCGGGAGCTGCTGCTGCTGCTGCTGCTGGTGTGTGGGCTGCAGCTGGGGCTTGGAGAGAGGGAGGGTGGGCGAGGAAGGCAGCACCAACCCTCCGGGTTTGGGGGGCAGGCAGAGCTTGGCAGCAGACGCTCGGCAGTGAAGATCCTTGAGGGGTCTGGCCGGGGACGGAGCTCTGTTCAGCCGCTTTCTCTCCACGTACTGCTGCTGCTGCTGCTGCCTGATCTCCGGGCTCCCGTTCACCGTCTCCATCCCCGCCGCACTCCTCCTCCAGTCCCTTGCAAAAACACACCGGCTACCCCTCTCTCCCCTTCTCTGAGCATCACTCCTTCCTGAACGATTGTGCTTCTTCACTTCCCCCCACCCCCCTCCTCCTCCCCAACCACCTTAAGTGTGGCTGACCGCCCGGATCCAATTGTATTTAAAACCCGTCACACACCAGCCTAGACATTTGCAAATGGAAATGAATGACCATTTCCTCGCCCTCTCCGATTTGCACCGAGCACTGTCTCTCTGTCTCTCTCTGATGAAGCAAATCTCTCCCTTGCTCTGTTGTGGGCTAGATTTCCACCATACCTGGCTTTTTTCTCATCTCTTCCCCCCACCCCCTTCTCTGCTCCCGACCTGATTAAGACAGAGGAAAATTTAAAAAAAACTGCAGCCTCGCCTAACGCCGGTAGCTGAACGCATGCGTGTCTATTCAAGCCAGACCCCTCACTGTAGAGCAATCATCGAGAGCCAGATTTGATGTAGGAAATGCAGCCGGCAGCTTGCATCGTTGTGCGTGCGTGCACACCTCCCCCCACACCCCCCAAAAAACGCTTACTGTTTATATGCGTGTAATTGAATGTTGAATATGTTTGTTTGTTGCTGCAGGACAGCCGTCTATCGTTTCTTTTAATGTGAGCCATCATTAAGGATAGATAGCCAGTCATTCCAGAATTGATTCAAATCGGTCTGCACGCCAGGGGAAGAAAACAAAATCACATTTTAAAAATAAATTGTGTTTTTTCCCCATCTTTTTTGAACGCTCTCTTTCATCCTGGCCAATTTGTATCCCTCAATGACGGTCACAAAGACACATTTGTGTGAGTTTGCTGCCTGCAAACTGACAGACTCGTCCCCCGCGTTTTAATGGCGAGAGCTATTCAAAAGTACTCCATTGGACGTATAGCGCTTTTGAGTTGGCCGGTGGTCGTGAATAAGCGCTATGTAAATGCATAAGACCATCGCAGCAGTAAGCCATTCCACCCATCGAGTTCACTCCGCTATCCATTGAGCTCATGGGCTGATCTGATTATCCTCAGCTGCATTTTCCCATCTTTTCCCCATAACCTTCAATTCGCGTACTGTATAAAATCCTAGATTAGAGTGGTGCTGGAAAAACACAGCAGGCCAGGCAGCATCCGAGGAACAGGAGAACATGTTTCAGGCATAAGCCCTTCTTCAGGAAAGAATCCATCCTTCTCGATGAAGGGCTTTTGCCCGAAACGTCGATTTCGCTGCTCGTTGGATGCTGCCTGAACTGCTGTGCTCTTCCAGCACCACTAATCCAGTATTTGGTTTTCAGCATCTGCAGTTTTTGTTTTTACCTTATCTCAGGTTTGAGTATACCTAATCTCGACCTTGCTTATAACTCAGTTCTTCTTTAAAGCAGGAAATCATTCAATGCAGTCCCCCAGGAACATCCTCAATAAGAGTTGGCAACTGTAACCATGTAATGGGGTACATATGACAGCTCTTGACAATAGCTGGGGGGGGGGGGGGCATGATGCATGATTAAACCACACCCTTTCAAAGTGATGCAGGCAGTATTACCCACTAATTGCCAGGTTTGCAATGCTCAGTTAGACTGAATCCTTTCATGCTCCTGCTGCTGAGTTTCTCAACATGTAGGGTAGAGTTCACACACAATGAATGCAAAGACAACCCAGAGGGAAGTGTTTGGCTTTTATCT
This sequence comes from Chiloscyllium punctatum, assembly GCF_047496795.1. Taxonomy (NCBI): domain Eukaryota; kingdom Metazoa; phylum Chordata; class Chondrichthyes; order Orectolobiformes; family Hemiscylliidae; genus Chiloscyllium; species Chiloscyllium punctatum. The sequence continues at coordinate 19,241,929 of NC_092743.1, forward strand.
AGATTCATGCCTGCCAGCTGCATGATACAGAACACTGTGCTGTCCATGCTGTTCCACTACATTGTGGCTATCATCCGTAGTACCTGGAGGATCATCATCAGTGAACGATGCTCTTTGATCTGGTCAAAACCCGTTGCTTTTCCGATGTAAACAGTCATCCTCAACCGAGTGTTGGAGTCTGACACAATCTAAGGTCGAGGACTTTAGGTGGCTCAGTGGTTAATACTGCTGACTCACAGTGCCAGGAACCGGGTTTGATTCCATCCGAGGAGCAGGAAAATCGATGTTTTGGGCAAAGACCCTTCATCAGGAATTTGCTGCCTGACCTGCCGTGCTTTTCCAGCACCACTCTCATCTAGACTCTGATTTCCAGCATCTGCAGTGTTCACTTTTTCCTAGTCGATTCCATCCACAGGCAACTGTCTGTGGGGAGTTTGCACATTGTGCAGATTCCTCTGGATGCTCTGGTTTCCTCCTACAGTCCAAAAATGTGCTGATTAGGTGGATTGACCATGTTAAATTGCTCGTGGTATCCAGGGATGTGCAGGGTAGGTGGTTTAACCATGGAAAATGCAAGGATAGGGTAGGGGAATGGGTCTGGGCGGGATACTCTTTGGACGTTTGGTGTGGACTCAATGGGCCAAATGGCTGCTTCCACACTGTGGGGATTCTATAAGTTTTGGACAGTTGCCATGGAGGTGCAATGAGGAAAGAGCCACACTGCCTATATTTTTCAGCAATAGTACCTTGGGAGGTTAAAAACTATCGCCTCCCTAAGTACTGGGCAATGTTCTTTGTAAATTGTAAATCAATGGTCCCAATACAACCTCTAGATCCAAGAATATACATTTTCTGAAGTTAAGTAACTAACTAGGTTCTTTAGTTTTGTCAGCTTTCCTCTATTTACTGATTCTTTAAAAACAAAACAAGCAGCTTCTGTTGGAGGACACCTCCATCCTCAGGCAACTATCTCCATAACAACTTAAGGATTTTCTTGCTTTGAGAAGCCTCTCAGATATGTCAAGTGTTCAAGCATTGACATAGTACAGCAAAAAAATGTGGCAAACTCTAACTCACTTTAATTTGAAATCAAAATTCTACATTTTTAATCCTGAAGATAACCCATAAGGGAGAGTTATGGGTTTGTTTCTGACGGGCACATACTCAAAGGGCTGAAGGGCCTTTTTCTGTGCTGTAGACCTCAATATTTCTATATTTAGTGTTACTACGTAATTGAACCTTAAGTGCCATGAGATACTAAGGTGGGATTTGAACTGGTGCCAGAGTCAGGAAGTCAGGGCTCTGGATTACTAGAAATGTGATGTTACATCCTAATTACTTTTGAAGTGAGATTACTGTTGGAACATAGGAAGCACAGTAGACAGTTTGAAGATTGCAAGTTCTTACAAAGAACAATGTGGTAATAAGCATGTTCATAAAATATCTGTTCACAGAATGTGAGCACTGTTAGCTAAATTAGCATTTATTGTCCATCTGCAATTCCTCTTGAACTGAGTAAATTGCTGGGCCATTTCAGAGGACAGAATCTAGATTAGAGTGGTGCTGGAAAAGCACAGCAATTCAGGCAGCATTCGAGGAGCAGGAAAATCGACATTTCGGGCAAAAGTCCTAATGAAGGGCTTTTGCCCTAAACGTCGATTTTCCTGCTCCTCGGATGCTGCCTGAACTGCTGTGCTTTTCCAGCACCACTCTAATCTAGAATCTGGTTTCTAGCATCTGCAGTCCTTGTTTTTAACCCACTTTAGAGGACAGTTAAGAGTCAGCCACATTGCTGTGGGTCTAAAGTCACATGTAAACCAGACCAGGTAGGGACAGCAAACATTCTTCCCCAAGACACATTAGTGAGCCAGATGGGTTTTTACAAAAGTTGGCAAACGCTACTAGGGTGCCATCATATAACCTGTTTTAATTCTTGAATTTTTAAAATTGAATTCAAATGTAATATTGTGGGATTCAAACCCATATCCCCAGAACATTAGTCTGGGACTCTGAATAACTAATCCAGTGGCAATGTTGGTTGAGGGATAAATATTGGCCAGAACACTGGGAAGCACTTCCTAGCTCTTCTTCAAAATAGCGGGACAATGTTGATGATACCCCGAAGACCAGGAAGGCAGACTCTTTGTTTTAACTTCTTGTCCAAAAGGCAGCATCTACAACAATCTCTCAATATTGGTGTGCCAACTGAATATGTGTTAATTTTGCTGTTCAGGCCCTGGGGTGGGAATTTAATTCAGAAACTTCTGAACCTTTTAATTCAGAATCTTTAGAATACAAGAGTAGGGATGTACTGTTACATCCGTATAAGAATCTGGTCAGACCACATTTAGAATATTGTGAGCTGTTTTGGGCCCTGTGTCGAAGGATGGATGTGCTGGCCTTGGAGGAGGTCCAGAGGAGGTTTACAAGAATGATCCCAGGGATGAAGGATTTATCATATGAGGAGCAGTTGAAGACTCTAGGTTTGTACTTGATGGAGTTCAGAAAGATGAGGAGGGATCTGATTGAAACTTTCAGAATACTGAGAAGCCTGGATAGAGTGGGCATGGAGAAGATGGTTCCACCAGAAGGATAGACTAGGACCTGAGGGCACAGCCTCAGAGTGAAGGGCAACCCCTTACTGAGGGTCAACTGAGATAAAGAGGAATTTCTTCAGCCAGAGGGTGGTGAATCTGAGGAACTCATTGCTGCAGAGGGCTGTGGAAGCCAAGTCATTGAGTGTATTTAAGACAGGGATAGATAGGTTCTTGATTGGTAAGGACATCAAGGATTAGGGTGAGAAGGCAGTTGAAAAACCTATCAGCCATGATTAAATGGTAGAGCAAACTTGATGTGCTAAATGGCCTAATTCTGCTTCTATAAATCTTATGGTGTAGAAAATGTATTGAGGCATTTCAGAACGGAACATGTATAGATAAAGTTTTTATCTCGATTGCACTTTTTGTGTTTTCCACTTTGGAAAGCTTTTTTCCTTGGTCTGTATTCTTGATGTGAAAGGTATTTTGCAAATATTAAGCCTCGTGCACAATTGTATTAAGTGGAACATGCTGCATGGAGAGAAGTTGAATACTATTTTGTGATATTGTTTACAAATTTAACGAATAAGGTATATTTTGGGTGGGAAAATTGCATGAGGGCAACTACACCTTGTATTGTGAGAGAAGCCTATGGTGCTGGTGTAACTATATTTAGATCTTGGAATTAAATGTAATATCTCCAGATTTACAGATGACACAATGCTTGGTGGGAGAGTGAGTCAAAAGGAGGATATTTCAGTGTGATTTGGACAAGCTGAGTAAGTGGACAGATGCATGGCAGATGCATTTTAATGTGGATAAATGGGAGGTTATCCACTTTGGTAGCAAAAACAGGAAGGCAGATTATGGTGCAAGGGTGTGGGGACAACTACTTAGGACTGAGATGAGCAGAAATTATTTCACCGAGAGTGTGGTGAGCCTATGGAATTTGCTACCACGGAAAGCAATCAAAGCCAAAACATTGTATGATTTCAAGAAGGAATTGGATATAGCACTTGGGGCAGAGGGATCAAAGGGGACAAGTGGGAAAAGCAAGCTGGTAATGATCAGCGATGATCATATTGAATAGTACAGCAGGCTCAATGGGCTGAACAGCCTACTCCTGCTCCTATTTTCTACGTTCCTATATATCTCCCTGGCTTCTCTCAAACAAGAAAAACTGAAATATAGTTTGCTGTTGCTGAAGAAGTGTATGTAGATATGACAGTACATGGCAAGCTGTCGAAAATATTCCCAACTCCGGCTTGAAAGGAAACTGGTAAACAAAAGTTCATCTTTGTGGTCAACCTCAAAGCCACCGACAATGCAGTCCCTGAGCTGCTCTATTTGGAACAAAACATTAAATCAGGTTAGAACCCTGGTGAGTGAGGCACTGTAACAAAATAAGTCAAATGGTCAACAGAAATTATTTTTTCTCACTTATAGGACATGGGTGTCACTGGGTGGGCCAGCATTTCATTGGCTGTATCTAGTTGCCCTTGAGTAGGTAATGATGAGTTTGAACTATAGCAGTCAATGTTCTGTAGGTAGTCCACTTTTCTGTTAGGGAGGGAATTCCGTACACATGAGATATAAGTTCAGAAGATGAACCCTAGTCATTTCAGAATACTGATCGGAAGGCTTCCTGATAAAGATTGCTCAGAAGATGTCATTAAGAATTTAATCCGTGTTATATATGGACATTTCTCTAGTGATGAAAACAGGAACAGGCTGAAGCTACTGCTGAGCCCCGTTGTATACTTCAATCAAGATTAAACATCCACTCTCTCCACCATCAACACTCAATAGAAGAAGGATGCGCTATCCATGCACCATGGAAATTCACAAAGGCCACATGACAACCACCTCTAGAAGGACAAGGGCAGCAGATACATTGAAACACCATCACTTGCAAGTTCTCCTCCAAGCCACTCACCATCCTGACTTGGAAATATATGCCCATTCCTTTACTGTCGCTGAATCAAAATCCTGCAACTCCCTCCCTAAGGGCATTACAGGTGTACGTACACCAAATAGACTGCAGCAGTTCAAAGCACAGCTCACCACCACCTTCTGAAGGGTAATTAGAGATCGGAAGTAAATGCTGGCGCAGCCAGTGATGCCCACGTTCCATGAGAGAATAAAAAAGAATTGGTAATGAGAATTGACTTAGTTCTTAATTTGAAATTCTCCTAGCTACTGTGATGAAATTTGAGCTCATGTTTCCAGTGCATTAATTTGGCTGTCCAGATTGCTATCACCATCCTACCATCCACATCTGGTTGAGTAGCTAGGAAAATGGAACTCCAGAAAGCATTTACAATGAAGTAGCAAATTAAGAAACGGTGTGTGGGAGCCACAGCCAATACAGGATGGCAAATGGATTCTGCAATTGGGAGGCCCAATAAGAAGATCCACATTAAGAGAGGTAGCTCTGAAAACTTACACCTCAAACAAAAAGATGTAATGGCCACAGTTGGTGAGCTATAATTGCAGCAGATCCAACTTGGTTGCTTTATAGGGAGCACTTTTGTTTTCCCTCCACCAGCCCAACCTGCCACCAGAAGGCTGTCACTATTCTGTCAATGGACCCCACACCAATACTTAGCTGTCTTCTGGAAGAACTTTAACAGATTTCATTGGCTCTGTACCAGAAGGTAGCTGTCAACTTCTCAAATCCACTATCCTGAAAAGGCAGGACCAAGACAGCCAACCATTTTGCCATTCATGTAGAGAGGTGTGGATGGCCTAGTGCCAAAGTTGCTGGACTCTTAATCCAGAGACCAGGGTATGTTCTGCGGACCTGGGTCTGAATCCCACCATAACAGATGATGAAAATTGAATTAAATAATTAATCTGGTATTAATGATGATGATGAAACTGTTGTTGAATGTCAAGAAAAATCCAACTGGTTCACTGATGTCTTTCGGGGAATAAAATCTGCCATCCTTACCTGTTCTGGCCTGAATGTGACTCCAGGCCCACAGCAATGTGATTGAGTCTGGCCAGCTGAGGTGACACATAGTGGAGCAGGAGATGCACTGGGAGTCCTCAACATTGACCATGGCACCAGGTCAAACACGGGCAAGGAAACTTCCCACTACTCACCATGCACTGTCCTCCCTTGACTCCATGTTGGAGGAAGCACTGAGGGTGGCAATGGCTCAGAATATACTCTGGGTGGATGATATCTAAATTTACCACCAAGTGTGACTGGCCAGCAGCATTACTAATTGATCTGGGCCAGTCCTAACAGATTGGGAGGTACTGTTTTCAAATTAGGGGTTGTCCTTTCAGCACAGTGGTAAGTGAAATATGTTTTTCTCAGTAAGTTGTGTGACTCTGAAATTCCCTGCCCCAGAAGAGGCAAGGTCATTGGTAATAGTGGATACATTCCTGTTAATCAGGGAAATCGGGGTTAGATGGGGAACATGGAATTTGAAACACAGACAGATCAGCCGTCATCTTATTGAATGGTGGAATACACCAACTGGTGCACCTCTGCTCCAAATTTGTTATGTCCATATTCCAATGGGCACTCTTGCCTCCAAATCTGTCTCTACTTTATAAGAATCCCACCTATTCTGTTCCTTGCTGCTGTTCAGGAAGAATTGCTCTCTGAGTATGCTGAATAGCACCAACAACTCACTGTCCTTTTCTCCAGGTCCTCCTCCCTCGATTAAGAGCTTTTCCTCTCATGTCTGCTCTCTCAATCCCCAAGTCACACCATGTTGCATGGAAATGTCCAGTAATGCACTCATGCCTGGGAGCAGCTGATTTCTCCTTGAAGTCTGCAAAGTCTCTTCCAGCACCTTCCACAACATTCCCTGTCGACGTTTAGAACTTTAAACAACTCTGCAGAGTGCCAAACCCTTGCAGAATCAAAACAATCACCACAAGTAATTATCCAGCAACTAAACTGTAGTTGATGATTTCTTCTAACAGGGCTAATTGGGCTCAGGGGGCTATTCTTACTGCTGCTTTTATTTACAAGAGGGTACAGAAAGGGCATTAAGCTCCAGAGGACATCATTGGTGTCAAATCAGAGATACACGCTTCTTGATGCCATGATCTACCTGCACTTCATACTACCTCAGCCCTTCGCTCACAGTCTCACTCAAATATTGCAACTTGTCCCAGAGATATGTGCGCACACATGGACTGCCGCCACAATCACAGTTTGACAGCAGAAACCACTGTCTGTGCCTGTCCAAATGCCATGCCAGAGTTTTCAAGGTTTGTAAATTTTGTTTCTTCTTTCTGAGACATTTTGCAGTAAACTTTATTTAGTTTACACTCAAAATGCCAAACCAGACTAAATAGCTGCAAAACCTGACAGGAACTTGATATGAAGAGCCAGGAGGATGTGCAACTGAAAGATGAGAGTACACAAGTATCTAACTAGTCTCCCTGAGTTTAGTTTTTTTCAAGTTAATTTAAAGATAGTTCTTCTATCACATCATAGTTGTGTTCTTGTGCATTATGGAAAAACCATGCTTCAGAAACAGCACTTAAGGTGTTGGCAATGTAATCCTGTTACAGCCAACACACATTTTAAAAGTTCATACTTTAGAAACAGTGACCCCAATCCATCAATTGCGTTACAGCGAATTCGTGTTAATAAAGCACACGTTATAGCAGAATAACCTGTTTTAAATTCTGCTTTGGACATGGTGATATTTGACAATTGTGGTTCAGCTAAGAGAGCTCCATGCAAAAAGTAGATTTAAAACTCTAAGAATCTAAAACAGTTTTATTACTACACTTGCGCACGTGTGCTTTGATTGTAGAATTTACTACAATGAAAAATTACATCTTAACTGTTTACTTTCCAATATAAACACTCAGTACGTTTTGAGGCCCTTTGTGTCCTTTTAGGGTCATAGTCTGAACTCCTGGAGGAATTTCACACTGCAGTGACATTCGACTGTGTATGCATGTGCATGTGTCACTTGATTACAATCAGATTTCTTTTCGATGAACAATGGCTATTGCTATATTGTTGCTTCAGTTTTACAGCCACTGTGTGATTGGATTTTATAATTATTGTCATACAATTTCATAATAGACTTACATTAAATGCATGGTCAAAACAAAATTCAGCAATGGACCCCAACTCAATACTTTAAATAACTAGTATATGAGGCAGGGGAGAACAAAGTAGAGTGGTATAGCTGCTGTTAAAGGTTTGGTTCACCATTGAAAAGAAGGTTGTGATGATAAAAGAACACTGAACTAATTGCTCACAATGGCCCAGCAGAAACATGTGTAAAACACTTCTGTCTTAAGACTCATCCTGGATACACATCATGATCAGGTAACAGATGAGCATTAAATTGTGTGAAAACCATTCCTGTTCATTACTGCAATGGGATTGATCTATAAAACCCTGATGTGACACCATGTGTGATCCCACACACCCAAGAGATTCTTTCCACATTGACCTTCTGACCAGTTGATGACTTCTTCCACTAAAAGTTACAGCATTGGTTGGAGGTATCATGAAGGTTTGATTGTACAAATCAGAGATATGGATTCACGGCATCTGATCTTTTCCCCTTTGTGGATGTGCCAGTAATGGGAGGGGTATAGATTTAGGGTAAGCGGCAGGAAGTTTAAAGGGGATATGTTTCCACATTTATGTTTTTATGTTTCACCTAGAGTGTGGTGATTATCTGGAACTCACTCCCTGAAAGAGATGGTGGTAAAGAAGGGAACCATCACAACATTTATGAAGTAGATTAATTCATCAGAAATAATGGTATACAAGGCTACAGCCCACATACTGGGAAATGGGATTAGAGTAGAGAAGTGTTTGATGACAGGCGTGGGCATGATGGGTCACACTGTAAAACTCTATGACTCTGTGTGATATTCGTAAATATTCTTATATTTACCATACCATGTGTCGGTCCAGCAGCTTGTGAACAAATCAGGAATTAATCTGTGAGTAAGTGAAGAGGGAAAACCAAGTGAGGGAAGAGGTGAAATAAAAAATGAATATGTTGATAACAGCTCTGTGAAACAAAATTGTTTCAACTTTTGTCACCCCAATTTAACTGTAAGAATTTACTATCCTGCTATTGTGCTTTGTCTGCTAGGGGCATGCATCATAACATTGAATACAGTTCTACAGGTAGATATTGTCATAACCACATAAAAGAGTCATAGAGTCATAGAGATGTACAGCAAGGAAACAGACCCTTCTGTCCAACCCGTCCATGCCGACCATGGCAATCTAGTCCCACCTGCCAACACCTGGCCCATAACCTTCCCAACCCTTCCTATTCATATACCTATCCAGATGCCTTTTAAATGTTGCAATTATACTCGCCTCCACCACTTCCTCTGGCAGCTCATTCCATACACATACCACCTTTTGTGTGAAAAAGTTGCCCCTTTGGTCTCTTTTATATCTTTCCCCTCTCACCCTAAACCTATGCCCTCTAGTTCTGGACTCCCCCACCCAGGGAAAAGACTTAGTCTATTTATCCTATCCATGCCCCTCATGATTTTATAAATTTCTATAAGGTCACCCCTCAGTCTCCGATGCTCCAGGGAAAACAGTCCTAGCCTAGTCAATCTCTCCCTATAGCTCAAATCCACCTACCCTGGCAACATCCTTGTAAATCTTTTCTGAACCCTTTCAAGTTTCACAACATCTTTTCGATAGGATGGAGACCAGAACTGCATGCAATATTCCAACAGTGGCCTAACCGGTGTCCTGTACAGCCGCAACATGACCTCCCAACTCCTGTACTCAATACTCTGGCCAATAAAGGAAAGCATACCAAATGCCTTCTTCACTATCCTATCTACCTGCGACTCTACTTTCAAGGAGCTATGAACCTGCGCTCTTGGGTCTCTTTGTTCAGCTTTTTTTTATTTCAAAAATATACTTTATTCATAAAATGATTTGATGGTCTGTACATTTGATCATGCCATACATATGTCCACATTTACAAACACAGATTCAAATTTATCCTTGTCATATACAGGCCTGTGCATTTTTCAATCTTGTACATATATTTGGCTGAGGCATCAGCAGAGCCCAAAAAAACGTCCGCATAGGCCCCCTGTCCTTCTTTAGGCAGGCTGATCTTACACAGTGGTCTTTCCCCACCGCGCCTTGGCGGCAGCTGCCCCAAGCTTCAGCGCGTCCCTCAGCACGTAGTCTTGGACCTTGGAATGTGCCAGTCTGCAACACTCAGTCGGGGTCAACTCCTTCAGCTAGAAGATCAACAGGTTTCGGACCGCCCAGAGAGCGTCCTTCACCGAGTTGATGATCCTCCAGGGCGCAGTTAATGTTCGTCTCGGTGTGAGTCCCGGGGAACAGGCCGTAGAGCACGGAGTCCCGCGTCACGGCGCTGCTCGGGACGAACCTCGACAAGCACCACTGCATTCCTCTCCAGACTTCCTCTGCATAGGCACATTCCAGAAGGAGGTGTGTGACAGTCTCGTCCCCCCCGCAGCCACGTCGAGGGCAGCGTGCGGTGCGGCAGAGAGTCCGGGCGTGCATAAAGGATCTCACAGGCAGAGCCCTTCTCACCACCAGCCAAGCCACGTCTTGGTGCTTGTTGGAAAGTTCTGGCGATGAGGCATTCTGCCAAATGGCTTTGACAGTCTGCTCAGGGAACCGCTTGACAGGATCCGCCCTCTCCTTTTCCCGAAGGGTCTCAAGGACGCTACGTGCTGACCACTTCCTGATGGACTTGTGGTCAAAGGTGTTTTTCCTCATAAATTTCTCCACGAAGGACAGGTGATACGGAACGGTCCAACTACTCGGAGCGTTCCGCGGCAGTGAGGCCAGGCTCATCCTTCGCAACACCGGGGATCAGATACCGGGGATCCACGCACAGCTTAATGCAGCCACACACAAAGGTGGCCATCAGGGTGAGGGTGGCATTGGGCGTGTTTTTTCCCCCATTGCACCGGTCTTTGTACATTGAGTCTCTTCGGACCCGGTCCATCTTTGATCTCCAAATGAATCGGAAGATGGCCCGGGTCACTGCGGCGGGGATAGGCCAGACCTGTGCCACATATAGCAATACTGAGAGTACCTCACACCTGATGACCAGGTTTTTTTCCCGCGATGGAGAGTGACCGTTGCCCCCATCTGCCTAGTTTCTGTCTCATCTTCCTGATCCGCTCCTCCCAGGTCTTGGCGCACGCCCCAGCCCCCCCGAACCAAATACCCAGCACCTTCAGGTAGTCAGTCCTGACAGTGAAGGGGATAGAGGATTGGTCGGCCCAGTTCCCGAAGAGCATGGCCTCGCTCTTGCCTCGGTTTACCTTGGCCCCCAAGGCCCGTTCGAACTGGTCACAGATGCACACGAGTCTGTTTACGGACAGCGGATCCGAGTAGAAAACAGCGACGTCATCCATGTACAGGGAGGCCTTAACCTGCAGGCCCCCGCTGCCAGGAATAGTCACCCCTCTCAGACTCGCATCCTTCCTGATGGACTCGGCAAATGGCTCTATGCAACACACAAACAAGGCGGGTGAGAGGGGGCATCCCTGCCTGACTCCAGATCTTACAGGGAAGCTATCTGATTCCCACCCATTGATTGAGACTGCACTGACAATGTTGGTGTAGAGCAGTCTGATCCAATTTCCGATTCCATCCCCAAAGCCCATTTTGGAGAGGACATCCCTCATATATGTATGCGATATCCTGTCAAAGGCTTTCTCCTGGTCCAGGCTGATGAGGCAGGTGTCCAACCCTCTGTCCTGCACGTAGGTGATCGTATCCCTGAGGAGTGCGAGACTCTCAGAGATTTTCCTGCCCGGTACAGCACAGGTTTGGTCCGGGTGGATCACTGATCCCAGAGCAGACCTGACCCGGTTGGCGATGACCTTTGACAAGATTTTGTAGTCTGCATTTAACAGTGAGATCGGTCTCCAATTTCTAATTTCCTCCCTCTCCCCCTTCCGCTTGTAGATGAGGGTGATGATGCCTTTCCTCATGGATTCACTCATGGTACCTGCTCGAAGCATACTGACATACACCTCCAGCAGGTCCTGGCCGATCAAGTCCCAAAGAGTGGAATAAATCTCGACCGGTAAGCCGTCGCTTCCGGGAGTTTTATTCTTTTCGAAGGACTCGAGGGCCTTGGTCAGTTCATCCAGAGGGTCTCTTTGTTCAGCTACACTTCCTAGGACCTTACCATTAAGTGTATAACTCCTGCTAAGTCCTGCTAAGATTTGCTTTCCCAAAATGCAGCACCTCACATTTATCTAAATTAAACTCCATCTGCCACTTCTCAGCCCATTGGCCTATCTGATCAAGATCCCGTTGTAATCTGAGGTAACCTTCTTTGCTGTCCACTACACTTCCAATTTTGGTGTCATCTGCAAACTTACTAACTGTACCTCTTATGCTCACATCCAAATCATTTACATAAATGATGAAAAGTAGAGGACCCAGCACCGATCCTTGTGGCCCTCCAATGGTCACATCTCAAAGTGATTATAAGCTAAGAATTTCTGTCTTGTCATGTAGTCTGCTTTTAATTTGCAAGAGATTCAATTTAAAAATATACAAGAACAGCTGTAGTTTAAAGAAGATAGTTTATTTTACTGCAAGACTACCACTGTAGTTGTCAAGCTGCCCTAATACAGTTACTAGCTGAACATACATATGCAAAGGCAATCAAAGTATGGTCAGTCTCTCAGAACTGATGCTTCTTTGAATTTCTCTTTGCAAAGTCAAGGCATTGAAATCTGAAGTCAAAGTCAGCAGTTGTGATTGCTCTTGTGGTTGAATAGTCAGTGTTTTCCTGTCCAAATGGAGACTGTGGGTCTGCAGATTTTGCCAGAGAGAGAGAAACTTTCCTGTTTCCCACCTATTCTGGAGTTACAGTACTTGCAGAATGCTTGGATTATTGTGGCAGGACAACTGTTGTTTCTGTATACCGTTCTCTTTACTTCCTTTGGCCAAGAACTCTCGGTGATGAAGCCTCTCAGAGATGTTCCTGGGTGTTCTGCACAAAGTAGCTGTTCTAAGGCAGACTCATAACTTTAATCAGTCATTGTTCCAGAACAAAAAGGAAGGATGTCAATCATTCTGGAATCCCTTTTAAGTCTCCTCAATACTTATTTCCATTTTCACCAAGGCCATTAAATTTTCACACCTTTCAAAAATTTAATAGACATCCCTTAAAGACCTTAACAGCGTCTGACAGGATTTTTAAACAGAAAGATGCCATGCTATCTGTCCACAACCTCATTTTCAAAAAGACTGTTAAACTCACTTTAAAGATTTGAGCACACAATTGTACCTTTTAAAACAGTGGTCCCTAAAATCTATTATGTTGTACTTGGCTGTTGCAACAATAATGAACAGAAAATCACAGAAACCAGTTAAATTGATATTCTGGGAGTGTACATGTGTGAACTAGATACTTTACTTTTCCAAGGTAGAGAGAAGATGAATTAGCTGCAGTATAAACTAAAGTGCCCCAATTTGATTGAACCTTAATGCCATAACCAGAGCCTTGACAACATCAGTAAGTTAGTTCCAATTCTCTATATCCTTATTGTGTTTCAAGCGTGACTGATAATTAAGGCCAAATGTTAATGTACTGTTGAATTATACTCATTTGAAATTGAGTTTATGGAGTCACTTAACCATCAAAAAGACAACCTAGGTGAGGAGGAACATGACGGGCACCCGAAGTACTCAGGGATGCCCTCATAAGAACGAGGTACGATGCTCAACTCATTGATCGTCAGTTCCAATGTGCTACAGCAAGGAACTGTAATGACCTCCTCAGGAGACAGACACATGCTGCAACCGACAGGGTACCCTTCGATGTTCAGTATTTCCCAGGAGCTTAAAAACTATGCTATGTTCTTCATGACCTGCAACATATTATCAATGAGGATGAGTACCTCGCTAAGACCTTCCCCACACCTCCACTGCTTGCCTTTAGACAACTGCCAAACTTCAAACAGATCATTGTTTGTAGCAAGCTGCCCGGCTCTCAGGACAACTCCATACAACCTTGTCACGGTAGGCGCTGCAAGACGTGTCAGAGTGTGGACATGGATACCACCATTAAACGTGGGGACACCTCCCACCATGTACATGGGAGGTACTCATGTGACACAGCCAATGTTGTCTATCTTATATGTTGCAGGCAAGGATGCCCGGAGGCATGGTACATTGGGGAAACCGAGCAAAGGCTACGACAATGGATGAATGGGCACCGTACAACAATCAACAGACAGGAGGGTTCCCTCCCAGTTGGGGAACACTTCAGTGGTCCAGGACATTCAGCCTCGGACCTTCGGGTGACCATCCTCCAAGGTGGACTTCGGGACAGGCAGCAGGGAAAAGTGGCCGAGCAGAGGCTGATAGCTAAGTTCCATACCCATAGGGAGGGCCTCAACTGGGACCTTGGGTGCACGTCACACTACAGGTGACTACCATTGCACTATACACACACACAGACACTCCCACCCACACACACACACACACACACACACACACACACTCCTATACACATGGACACACATATACACAGACACTCACACACACCCTTACAGACAAACACACTCCCACACTCATACATGCATCCTCTCAGAGACTTAGAGGACTAATCCACACACATTTAGAGACTAATCCACACGCATATACACTCTCTTACAGATACTCACAACCCCCCCACCCCAGACACACACTCCCACACTTGCACATGCACCCCCTCACAGACTTAAGACACTCTACACTCACATACACTGCCTCTCATACTCACAACCCCCCAACCCAGACACACACACATACACATACACAGACACAAAGACCCACATGCACACATATACATATACATATACGTTTGTGGGGTGAATTTGTACTTGCAGAGTTACATTGTACTTTGCTCAAAAACTGCATGAATTCATGTAAAACTCTGTTATCTCACTTTTTAGATTAGAATCAATCTAAACATCATGGCACAGACAGAGAACACAGAGGGCCAATACCTTCAACATATTGTCCAGCTAACACCAATTGTTACAGTTAACCTGAGAATGCAACTTTTAAAAAAAGGTTTTGTGATTTACACATGAAAGAAGTGAACACTGTATTCGAACAGATGAAAAGACTCAACAATCAAGGTATTTTTCAATGTAAAATTTCAGTTACATCACACTGTAAACTTTTGCTTTAAATTCTGTGTCTTAGAATTGTGTCCTCCACAATCACCTGATGAAGGAGTGGCACTCCGAAAGCTAGTGTTTCTAATTAAACCTGTTGGACTATAACCTGGTGTTGTGTGATTTTTAATTCCATAATTATAGGGTGATCGCAATTTGGAACTGAAGTCCACAAAGTGAATGGGCAATTCTATAGTACACTTATCATTGAAGGCAAGTAACTTCAACACACATTATAACATTTTTTATTGAGTTATCAACATAGAGAATCAAATTCCATTATGCAATTTTCAATAAAATAAATCTGGGCCTAAATAGGAAGCATCTATTCAATAAATAATTTTAAAAGACCAGCTGGAAGGACAGGAATCTGAAGGAATTTAGGAACTGAAGCTTTAAATATTTCAGTGGAAGAAAGGATCTGGGATATATTAATAGCTTACAAAGCACAGGAGAAATTAATAGAGGATTAATAGTGTGACCAATAGATCCCAGTGTTATCAACAAAATAAGAAGCTGCATGGAATGTGGCAAGAGCTTATTTTGAAAGGGGCAATGCTTTCCCTAGTATTTAGAGACATAGATTCATGGAGTCCTACAACATGGAGACTGGCTGTTTGACCCAAACCAGTCTAAAATGTCCATTCACGCTAACCCTATTTCCCTACACTTGGCCCTTCTAAACCTTTCCTGTCTATCTATTCATCCAAATGCCTTTTAAATGTTGTTAATGTATCTGCCTCAATCACTTCTGCTGGCAGCTCATTCCATTTGCATACCACCCTAAAAACGTTGCCCCTTTTATTCTTTTCCCTTTAACTTTAAATTGATACCCTCTAGTCAGTCATTGGTTCCCCAACCCTGGGGAAAAAAAACTAAGTGCATTTACCCTATCCATGCCTCTCATGATCTTATATACTTCTATAAGGGCCCCCTCAGTCTCTAAAGAAAAATGCCCTAGCTTGTCCAACATCTCCCTATAACTCAGAACATTGAGTCCTGGCAACATCCTTGTAAATTTCCACTGCACTCTTTCCAGTTGAATAACATCATTCCTATAGCAAAGTGACCAAAACTGAACACAATACTCCAAGTGTGGCCTCACCAATGTCCTGTACAACTGCAACATTACTTCCCAATTTCTATACTCAGTGTCCTGATGGATGAAAGCCAGTGTGCCAAAAGCCTTCTGCACTATTCTGTCTACCTGTGACTCCACTTTCAGAGAACCGTGCACCTGAACTCCAAGGTCCCTCTGCTCCACTACACTCCTTAAGACCATTCACCATGAAACTCCTACCTTGATTTGACTTTCCAAAATGCAAGACCTCACACTTATCTATATTAAACTCCATTTGCCATTTCTTGACCCACTTCCCCAGCTGATCAAGGTCCAGCTGCAATTTCTGATAGCCCTCCTCACTGTCCACAATACCACCTATTTTAGCGCCATCTGCAAACTTACTAATCATGCCTTGTACATTCTTATCCAAATTATTGATGTAGATAACAAACAGCAATAGGCCCAGCACCGACCCGTGAGGCACTCCACTAGTCACAGGCCTCTAGTCTGACAAGCATTCTTCCACTATTACCCTCTGCTTCCTACCATCAATTCAATTGTGTATCCAATTTGCAGCTCCCCCTGGATTCCATGGGATCTAACCTATCAGAGCAGCCTACCATGTGGAACCTTATCAAAGGCCTTACTGAAATCCATATAGGCTATGTTTACTGCCCTGTCCTCACCAACCTTCCTGGGCACTTCATCAAAGAACTCTAACAAATTTGTAAAGCATGATCTTCCATACACAAAGCCATGCTGACTATTCCTAATCAAACCCTGTCTTTCCAAATGCATGTGTATCTTATCTCAGAATCTTCTCTAGTAAATGAACTAGCACAAATGTTGGGCTTACTGGTCTATAGAGTCATAGAGATATACAGCACAGAAGCAGACCCTTCGGTCCAATTCGTCCATGCCGACCAGATATCATAACCGAATCTAGTCCCAATTTCCAGCACTTGGCCCATATCCTTCCAAACCCTTCCTATTCATATACCCACCCAAATGCTTTTAAATTCTGAAATTGTACCAGCCTCCACCACTTCCTCTGGCAGCTCATTCGATACATGTACCACTCTCTGTGTGAAAAACTTGTCCCTTTAGTCCTTTTTATATCTTTCCCCTCTCACCCTAAACCTATGCCCTCTAGTTCTGGACTCCCCCACTCCAGGGAAAACACCTATTTATCCTATCCATGCCCCTCACAATTATATAAACCTCTATAAAGTCACCCCCCCTAGCCTCTGACGATCCAGGGAAAATAGCCCCAGTCTATTCAGCCTCTCCTTACAGCTCAAATCCTCCAATCCTGGCAACATCCTTGTAAATCTTTTCTAAACCATTTCAAGTTTCACAACATCCTTCCAATAGGAAGGAGTTCAGAATTGCATGTAATATTCCAACAGTGGCCTAACCAATGTCTTGTACAGCCACAACATGACCTCCCAACTCCTGTACTCAATGCTCTGACCAATAAAGGAAAGCATACCAAATGCCTTCTTCACTATCCTCTCTACCCGTGACTCTATTTTCAAAGAGCTATGAACCTGCACTCCAAGGTCTTTTTGTTCAGCAACACTCCCATAGTTCCCAGGCTTTTCTTTGCAGCTCTTCTTGGATAAAGGCATAACATTCGCTACCCTCCAGTCTTCCGGGACCTCACTCATGGCTAATGATGATGCAAAAATATCAGTCAGGGCCTCTGCAATTTCTTCTCAAGCCTCTTGCAGTTGGTCTTGGATATACCTGATCAGGGCCAGGAGATTTATCCACCTTCAGACATTCCAATACTTTGAAAATTGGAGAAAGCAATGCCTTTTGTTAGGCACAGAGGTGATCAATGTCTAACAGAAAACCTATACACTAACCTCTCTGTGAGAGGCTAGGGACAGATTTGGTTCCAAATGATATATGGAACAAGTTGAAGCCTTCAGCATTTTGCAATCTTTAAATCAAGCTGCCAATCAATTTAGAGTCTGTGGTTCATTTTGTGAATAACAAAAGATATTCAGCTTGTACGAAACCATCATCACATTCTACTAGTTAATGAAAGCCTCCTCAGAAACTGCCATAAGGTCTACATTTTAGCAAGGATGCTTGTGGTAACTCAGAACATCATTTGAATTCAAATATAATGAAATGCATTTCTCCCATGGAGTTCTAATTGAATATACTATTGACATATTGAAGGAGCAGCTCAAGTTCCTGAGTATTCTGTTATGGTACTGGTTGATGGTAATGCTGGTCATGTCAGATCCCGGAGTGAGACCTGCTTAATAGACCAAAAATCTTTTTTTTGCTTGTTTCTGCTGGAGATCAGTGACTGAGCAAATTTGCAAGAGACTTATTTTCTGATTGGATTTCCTTTCTGCTAGTTCTTGGCTTCGTTTCCTTTATGGCCTTGCTAACATGATGTTTGATATTTGTGTTGCTCCTCTACCCAATCTATACTTCCACCTTTCCAGTGATAATTGGCATCCTTATGTTTCTTACCAAAATGAACCCCATTTATCTGTGTGAAATTCCATTTGCAAATGATGTATTGATTCTGCAGAGATATTAATGGCCTCCGTTATTTGTTGGAGCCATCCTCAGTACTGAGTACTCTCAACATGAGCATCCCCTCAAGTTGGTGTTATCTGAAAATTGTGTTTGGCTGTTAAAGCAGAAGAGTATTAATCAGAGATTTGTGCACTGTTTGGGACATTGCCATGCAGGGTGTCTAACCATTCTATAGTATCAACCATTCCGGTACAATGAACATCCCTGACACAGCCACTGGTAGGGAACTCACTAAGACCCACGGCCAGCTGAACAGTTGGCATGTTAAATGAAGTGTGCCCAAGTTGTCAGCATAGCCCAATGCCATGTCCATGCATCGGACCCCTTGATCCCATACAACGCAGTTAATAATCATTGAGGACCCCATGCACTGGGTCTCGCTGGTGTCTACAAATCGATGTGTGAGGCCATAACAATACTGTTTGGTTCTACACAGACAGACACTAACAAACACATGAATGGTGGAAACACAATCATTTCTGAAGTCTTTGTCAATTATTTACAAACAACTGTTCCCTGTGCCACCAAAGTGACTTCAGTACGTTTTCCTCTTCCTCTCCATCCCACTGTGTCTGAGTTCCACAGGGAGTGGGTGGAGCTTCTTGGACCTGCCCTTCTGGGCCTCTCCAATGGGGGAGTAGGCATTGTGTCTGGACATTGCAGACATTTGAGGGTCTTCTTGCCAGAGGCAAGTTGACCTTTCTCAGCCTCCATTTCTAAGGGTTGCAGGGGGGCATACAGGGTAGAGCTGGTCTGCCCACCCATCACTACCAAGGGGCATGTGGGTGGTTCCTCCTTTATCTGGGTATCTCATGTTTCCTTGTGGGAAAAGGCACCTGGTTTGGGGTCAAGGACCCCTGCCTTCCTATCATCTTGACTATGGCTCAGATGTCCATTGTGCAGTGTCTGATGGCTGGGACCATTGCAGTGGAGAAAGTGAGGATTGCAGATGCTTGAGATCAGAGTCAAAAGGTGTGGCACTGGAAAAACACAGCAGGGCAGGCAGCGTCCAAGGAGCCGGAGAGTCAAAGTTTCAGGCATAAGCCTTCCATCAGGAATGTGGGGAGAGCCCATGGAGGCTGAGAGATAAATGGCAGGGGGGTGGGGTTGGGGGGAAGTTAGCTAGGAAAGTGATAGGTCGATGAAGTTGGAGGGTGATGGTGATAGGTCAGAGCGGAGGGTGGAGTGGATAGTTGGGAAGGAAGATGGACTGTAGGACAGTTCATGAGGGTGGTGCTGAGTTGGAAGTTTGGATCTGGGATCAGGTGAGGGGAGGGAAGATGAGGAAACTGGTGAAATCGACATTGATCCCGTACATTTGCAGGGTCCCTAGGCAGGAAATGAGGCGTCCTTCCTCCAGACATCGGGTGGCTTGGATTTGGTGGTGGAGGAGGACCAGAACTTATATGTCTTTGGCAGAGTGGGAGGGGGAGTTGAAGCTGTCAGCCACAGGACTGTTAATTGGAGTGGAGGTGATTCCCTCCGAGAAACTCAACCCTACTTGGACTTTGCCATGAAAGGTAAGACTGAGCCCAACGCCTTTTCATTGACCTCTGAAAACAACATTTAGGAATGTCCATAATCCTTTCAAATTCAGGAATTTCCATAATCTTTAAAATTCAGGTATCCCCATAATCCTTTAAATTCAAGACCACAAAAAAAAATTTAAATATGAAGCCCTCATAACAAACTGAGGGGTTCGGTCTAGGGATGTAGATTGGGGAGGCGCTAGCCAAGTGGTTTTATTGATGAACTGTTAATCCGATAATGTTCTGTGGACCGGGGTTCAAATCTTGCCATGACAGATGATGGAATTTGAATTGAACGAAAATCTGGAATTAAAGGTCTGATGAAGATCAAGAAACGATTGTCAGAAAAACCCATTTGATTCATTCATGTCCTTTAGTGAAGGAAACTGCCATCCTTACCTGGTCTGGTCTACACGTGACTCCAGACCCATAGCAATGTGGTTGACTCTTAATTGCCCACTGGGATAGGCAATAAATACTGGCCTAGACAGCGATGCCGCAATTCATGAATTAATAGAACAAAACTGACTAATCTTTAATGTTATAAGTACATTCTGTTCCCCTTGTTATTTATAGGAATTATATTAATTAACTAGCAGACTTCTGGAAAATACCTTTTTTTTTCTAATATGTGCCATTATATCTCTTCCCTAAATTTCTTTTTAAAATACATGGTTATAATCCATCCAAAGTCTTTGTCTTCTTTCAGCTTGATTACTTTATTCAATACATTTTAACATCAAGACGTTGCCTTCACTGAGTATTAAGGTTGTTTTTACAAATTTAGGGGAAATGCGTGAATGGAAATTAGTCCAAGTTAGGAGACTTGCAGCATACTTTTAGATGACCTCATATTTAACAAGGGTAGAATATGATAAACAGGAAGTGAAGTTAGTCTAGCCCTGAGGTAACAAAGGCATGGATGAGGGTTTCAGTAGGAGGTCGATTAAGACAGAGACCTTCATTTTTATAACAAAATGATAGCACACATCATGTGCCCATTATTTATACACGCTTTCCCAGTAATTTCTTCAAGAGTTCTTTTGATGCCCCATGATAACCTTCAGGAAGGGTGAGCACGAAACCCTGGAGAGGCTGTGTATATGGTGAGTTCCTATAGACCATGCACACTGGAGCCAAAGTGTGGCCGTGGAAGATGCTGGATATTGAGTTCAATGGAAAAGCCATTGGTCAAGAAAAATGGTCAAGAAAAATGGAACCATATTGCTTTCTGAGTCTTTTGTGTGGGTGAGTCTATCTGGGCAAGAACTATCCATCAATTTTTAAACTCGATGTTGACTAATATCTCCTGGAGCTGATATAGACAGCTGTGTTATTGGAGAGGCTGGAAATAGAACTGGACACTGGAATTGTTCACAAACAACCTAACTGCTAACATTCTGAGATAAGGCCATTGATGAAAAAGCTGAAAGTGTTGAATGTGCTTCCTGGAGGACAACCCAGGATGTGATGACTGGTCTTTGAAGGTGATGACCATCTTCTTTTGTATTGGATTCGCTTCAAGACACTGGAAAGTTGTCTCTGACCCCAATCATCACAGGTTTACTCAGTACAAGCAGAATTGCAATTTGAAGAGGTTGAGCTAATTTTTTTGTCATTTTGTAAAAGTATTTAACAGCTCCTCGTGGCCCAGGAGCACTGACACCACACAGTGTTCTCCCTGGCCCCAGAACAAAACCTTGGGCCTCCCATTTTCCGCTCTCAATGCAAATGTCAAAGAGACTTCTTTCACCAAAGAACACTGCCTTGGGGTCACGGTGACAACTTCACCGAGTCAGTTTATAGAATCTTTTGTTAACCCCATTTGCTTTGCCTAGAGAAACTGTAGTTAGGAACAGGAGTTAAAATAGCATAGGATTAATTCCTGGTACATTGCCCTTGAATTCTAGTTTACTATTGGGGCAGTTACAGGAATGGTTGTATTCCTTGAGGACACAGTTTTAGACCCAAGAGGTTAGCTGCCACTATATGGCTACAATATTAATGGGGGGAGATAACCAGAAGCTGTCTGAAGTGTTTCTTAGTTTGAATATTTACATAATGTCTGCATTAACTTTGGTACAATGCTTAGTCTCAGTGGGGGCACAGAATGTAAATGTGCTCAATGATGAGGCATCCAGAACTATGTCCCCAGATTAGCAAGGTTTTTCATAAATTCAAATTTGATGTTGCACGCTGAAGGGTCTAATTTCTCCTACCCTTTAAACTAAACAACATGAAAAATATACAGGAATTGATGAATAGTCAGTTGGAGGACAGCCAAGATGCAGCCAAAGATTGTAACATAAAAGAAGGAAATCCAAAACAAATCATATGTAATCCAAGATGGAGGACGGGAAAAAATTCTGGCTGTAATAGCTGCTGCTTTTTTGAGGTATTTTAGGTGTTGGAGGTGATTTCCTCGAATTTCAGGAGCAGCAATTACTGTTTTATATGCTGTCGCATTGTTTTGGAACTTTGGGAAAAAATGTCTCAACAACAGCAGTATTAAAAGGGAGAAGAACAGACAAAGGAAGCACATGTTGAGGTCAGTGCAAGAGAGAGAGAGAGAGAGAGAGAGAGAAAGAAACTGACACCACAGTGTACCTGCACAGTTACTGCCTTTGCTGTTTGAATTCATGTATCGCTAGACATCGGTGTGCGTCTGGGAAATTAACAAACAGTGAAATTCACAACTGATCTTAGAGGAACTGTTTGGGTGATGTCACGGCACAGAAACAGATAAGTGAATTGTTTTAAGTGTGGCCTACAGAAAGTCTGCAGTAGTGAGCAGAATGGGTTCTTTATTGATTATATGTTTTTTGAGATACGTCTCTTGATTAAACTTAAAATATAAGCCATAACTATTAATTTAACCTGGGCCAGTGTTTTGCAGAGGGATAAGATGATGTTATTTTCTGGGTCTGTAGATTGTGAAGGAGCAAAAATGGCCTCTAGTAGAGTGATATGCACTTCTTGTTAGATGTGGGAGTGTAAGGAGAGTTTACAGGTTACTGCGGATTATATCTGCAATAAATGCTGTTGGTTACAAATCCTATCAGATCAAATGGATTGCTTGGAGAGACAGTTAGAGGCAATGAGGAATTTGCAACAGTAACGGTATGTGATGGATGGCAGTTATAGGAAGGGGGGATAGTCTCAGATAGAGTCACGTAGATGGCTTAACTCCAGGAAAGGTAAGAGAGGTAGGTAGGTAGTGCAAGAGTCTTCTGTGGCTATTCCCATTTCAAAAAAGTATGCTGCTTTGGAAAATGTAGGGGGTGCTGGATTCTCAGGGGAAAGTAGCACGTACATCCAAGTTTCTGATATTGAGACCGGCTCTAATGCAACAAGGGGTACGCCGGCTTCCAAGTGATCAATTGTGTTAGGGGACTCTCTAGTCCAAGGTACAGACAGACATTTCTGTGGCCAGCAGCGAAAAATCAGAATGGTGTGTTGCTTCCCTGGTGCCAGGATCAAGGATGTCACAGAGAGAGTGCAGAATGTTCTCATGGGTAGACGGGCCAGCAAGAGGTCATTGTCCACACTGGAATTAAAGATATAGGAAGGGAAAAGGTTGAGATTCTGAAGGGAGATTACAGAGAGTTAGGCAAGAATTTAAAAAGGAGGTCCTCGAGAGTAGTAATATCTGAATTACTCCCGGTGCTACGAGCTAGTGAGGGCAGGAATAGGAGGATAGAGCAGATGAATGCATGGCTGAGGAGCTGGTGTATGGGAGAAGGATTCACATTTTTGTATCATTGGAATCTCTTTTGGGGTAGACATGACCCGTACAAGAAGGACGGATTGCACCTAAATTTGAAGGGGACTAATATACTGACAGGGAAATTTGCTAGAGCTGTTCGGGAGGATTTAAACTAGTAAGGTGGGGGGTGGGGTGGGACCCAGGGAGATAGTGAGGAAAGAGATCAATCTGAGACTGGTACAGTTGAGAACAGAAGCGAGTCAAGCAGTCAGGGCAGGCAGGGACAAGGTAGGACTAATAAATTAAACTGATTTATTTCAATGCAAGGGGCCGAACAGGGAAGACAGATGAACTCAGGGCATGGTTAGGAACATGCGACTGGGATATCATAGCAATTACGGAAACATGGCTCAGGGATGGGCAGGACTGGCAGCTTAATGTTCCAGGGTACAAATGCTACAGGAAGGATAGAAAGGGAGGCAAGAAAGGAGGGGGAGTGGCATTTTTGATAAGGGATAGCATTACAGCTGTGCTGAGGGAGGATATTCCCGGAAATACATCCAGGGAAGTGATTTGGGTGGAACTGAGAAATAAGAAAGGGATGATCACCTTACTGGGATTGTATTATAGACCCCTGAACAGTCAGAGGGAAATAGAGAAACAAATTTGTAAGGGGATCTCAGCTATCTGTAAGAATAATAGGGTGGTTCTGGTAGGAGATTTTAACTTTTCAAACATAGACTGGGACTGCCATAGTGTTAAGGGTTTAGATGGAGAGGAATTTGTTAAGTGTGTACAAGAAAAATTTCTGATTCAGTATGTGGATGTACCCACTAGAGAAGGTGCAAAACTTGACTTACTCTTGGGAAATAAGGCAGGGCATGTGAGTGAGGTGTCAGTGGGGGAGCACTTTGGGGCCAGAGACCATAATTCTATTAGATTTAAAATAGTGATGGAAAAGGATAGACCAGATCTAAAAGTTGAAGTTCTAATTTGGAGTAAGGCCAATTTTAGGCAAAAACGTTCGAAAGCTGATTGGGGGCAGATGTTTGCAGGTAAAGGGACAGCTGGAAAATGGGAAGCCTTCAGAAATGAGATAACGAGAATCCAGAGAAAGTATATTCCTGTCAGGGTGAAAGGGAAGGCTGGTAGGTATAGGGAATGCTGGATGACTAAAGAAATTGAGGGCTTGGTTAAGAAAAAGAAGGAAGCAAATGTCAGGTTTCGACAGGATGGATCGTGTGAATCCTTAGAAGAGTATAAAGGCAGTAGGAGTATACTTAAGAGGCAAATCAGGAGGGCAAAAAGGGGACATGAGATAGCTTTGGCAAATAGAATTAAGGAGAATCCAAAGGGTTTTTACAAATATATTAAGGACAAAAGGGTAACGAGGGAGAGAATAGAACGCCTCAAAGATCTTGTGTGGAGCCACAAAAAATGGGGGAGATTCTAAACGAGTATTTTGCATCAGTATTTACTGTGGAAAAGGACGTGGAAGATATAGAATGTAGGGAAATAGACGGTGACATCTTGAAAAATGTCCATATTAGAGAGGAGGAAGTGCTGGACGTCTTGAAACACATAAAAGTGGATAGATCCCTATGACCTGATCAGGTATATCCTAGAACTCTGTGGAAAGCTCGGGAAGTGATTGCTGGGCCTCTTGCTGAGATATTTGTATCATTGATAGTCACAGGTGAGGTGCTGGAAGATTGGAGGTTGGCAAACGTGGTGCCACTGTTTAAGAAGGGTGGTAAGGACAAGCCAGAGATCTATAGACCAGTAAGCCTGACGTCGGTAGTGGGCAAGTTGTTGGAGGGAATCCTGAGGGACAGGATATACATGTATTTGGAAAGGCAAGGACTGTTTCGGGATAGTCAACATGGCTTTGTGCATGAGAAATCATGTCTCACAACTTGATTGAGTTTTTTGAAGAAGTAACGAAGAGAATTGATGATGTCAGAGCAGTAGATGTGATCTATATGGACTTCAGTAAGGGGTTTGAAAAGGTTCCCCATGGGAGACTGGTTAGCAAGGTTAGATCTCACGGAATACAGAGAGAACTAGCCATTTGGATACAGAACTGGCTCAAAGGTAGAAGACAGAAGGTGGTGGTGGAGGGTTGTTTTTTCAGAATGGAGGCCTGTGACTAGTGGAGTGCCACAAGGATCGGTGCTGGGTCCTCTACTTTTCGTCATTTATACAAAATGTTTTGGATGTGAGCATAAGAGGTACAGTTAGTAAGTTTGCAGATGACACCAAAATTGGAGGTGTAGTGGACAGTGAAGAAGGTTACCTCAGATTACAACGGGATCAGATGGGCCAATGGGCTGAGAAGTGGCAGATAAATGCTAGGTGTTGCATTTGGGGAAAGCTAATCTTAGCAGGACTTATACACTTAATAGTAAGGTCCAAGAGAGTGTTGCTGGACAAAGAGACCTTGGAGTGCAGGTTCATAGCTCCTTGAAAGTGGAGTCGCAGATAGATAGGATAGTGAAGAAGGCATTTGGTATGCTTTCCTTTATTGGTCAGAGTACTGAGTACAGGAGTTGGGAGGTCATATTGTGGCTGTACAGGACATTGGTTAGGCCACTGTTGGAATATTGTGTGTAATTCTGGTCTCCTTCCTATCAGAAAAATGTTGTGAAACTTGAAATGGTTCAGAAAAAACTTACAAGGATGTTGCCAGGGTTGGAAGATTTGAGCTATAGGGAGAGGCTGTATAAGCTGGGGCTGTTTACCTTGGAGTTTCAGAGACTGAGGGGTGACCTCATAGAGGTTTACAAAATTATGAGGGGCATGGACAGGATAATGAGACAAAGTCTTTTCCCTTGGATGGGGGAGTCCAGAACTAGAGGGCATAGGTTTAGGATGAGAGGGGAAAGATATACAAGAGACCTAAGGGGCAACTTTTTCACGCAGAGGGTAGCACGTGTATGGAATGAGCTGCCAGAGGAAGTGGTGGAGGCTGGTACAACTGCAACATTTAAAAGACATTTGGATGGGTATATGAATAGGAAGGATTTGGAGGGCTATGGGCCGGGTGCTGGCAGGTGGGACTAGATTGATTTGGGATATCTGGTTGGCATGGGTTGGTTGGACCGAAGGTTCTGTTTCCGTGCTGTACATCTCTATGACCCTATGACTTGATGTTGCTCTACAATGGAATAACAGAGGGACAACACAGAGGGAAAAGTCAGTGATACTTGGAAATGAAAGCTCTGGTTGGACTGGAGTTCCATTCCAAACTATTAGATTAGATTCCCTACAGTATGGAAACAGCCGTCAGCCCAACAAGTCCACACCAACCCTCTGAAGAGTAACCCAACCAGACTCATTCCCTGTATTTACCCCTGAGTAGTGCACCTTACACTATGGGCAATTTAGCATGACCAATTCACCCAACCTGCACATCTTTGAATTGTGGGAAGAAACCCACACAGACAGAGGGTGAATGCGCAACCGCCACACAGACAGTCACCTGAGGCTGGAATCGAACCCAGTTCCCTGGTGCAATGAGGCAGCAGTGGTAACCACCGAGCCACAGTACCACCCCTAAATCAAGCCAAGTCAGACCAGTACTATATGTCTCATTCTTCAGCTGAATTGTTTTATCCTTCTGGCTACCCAAAGAAAAGAAGTGTTAGTGTCAAAGGAAAGATGAATGGTTTATGGGACATCTCATGACTGGGCCAGAAAGCAATGAGGAGTCCAAATGTGCCCACTGAATCCATGTACCAGGCTAAGGGATATGACTAAAAAAAGTAGAGCAGATTCCAGCAGATTGGGTTGTCTGCCCTAAATCATGAAATGAATATAGAAAGTGCTGGAAAGACTCTTGTGAAGAAACACAGATATTCAACTCGAAACAATAAGATTGCACGCAAGCATTTGTGGAGAGAGAATTAGAGTTACAGTGATGATAATTCAAGTTGAATATATCGCTTCTTTGGAAGAGTATCTCCAGTACTTAGTGTTTTCATGTCAGATTTTCAGCATCTGCAGTATTTTGTTTCTATTTATTAATTAAAATCATGATTGACCTTGGAACTGGTGACGTAGAGAACAACCGGCTTTTATGTCTGGGAGAGGATGATGAGTTGGTTAGATATTAGTCTGGGATAATAGACTGAGGATTAGTCCTGTTCTAAAAAACTAGGCCAGTTAGATAGAAGCAGATCACACACAAATATAGCATTTGATGGAATTGACTAGAGTTTTAGATTAGTTTCCCGACAGTGTGGAAACAGGCCCTTCGGCCCAACAAGTCAACACTGACCCCCCGGAAGAGAACCCACCCAGACCCATTGCCCTACATTTACCCCTGACTAATGTGCCTAACACTATGGGCAATTTAGCATGGCCAATTCACCTAACCTGCACATCTTTGGACTGGGGGAGGAAATCTACACAGGCACGGGAGAATGTGCAAACTCCACACAGTCTCCCGAGGCAGGATTTGAACCCAGGTCCCCGGCACTGTGAGGCAGCAGTGCTAACCACTGAGCCACTGTGCTGCCCTAAGTTGGGGTTTTTAGCTGGGGTTTTCCAGAGGGAGATTAAAGAAGACCTGGATTTGTGGCACAAATAGAGAAAAGCACACAGCTGAGTTTCCAATACTCTGCCACTGAAGTCAGAAATGGGAACCCAGGGTATTTCATACCCATGGTGCAGAAGGGAGATCTTCCAATTCCTTGGATATCAGCTTCTGTGCTGGGACAGGTAAAAGCTTTTTCTCAGATAATGTTACACTAACATTTCCATTCACTTGCAAATTGCTGGCTGAGTCACAGTGAAATGTCTCATCTGAAAGACTGTATTGGGGCACACCCTGTACTAAATTGTAAACTTGGATTATGTGCTTAGACCCTGAATGCACAACCTTCTGACTCAGAGGCTATGGTGCTACTGCTAAACCAAGGCTGACAACTGTCATTAATACACACATAATCTGCCCTGCACTAACAGAAGGGAATCAGAGCCGGAAGTCTACTGATGCCAAGCAACCAGGGAAACTGTGAAAGCCTTACCATAGTCAGGATATGTGGCTGTTTGCGACCTGTTAGCACTCTCCGGTTAATCTCAGCTGATGTTGGTAAAGATAGCTAGAAAGACCAGAGCCCTTGCAAAGAAAGGTAAAAATAGAGAAACAAAAACAGGATTTGCTGGGAGTAACTCAGCAAGTCTGGCAGTATCTGTGGAGAGAAAATAGGATTAACGTTTCAGGTCGAGTGACTCTTCGTCAGAATTCCGACTTGCCATTCCCCATTCTGTTATGCTGCTCATTTGTTAGTACTGTAGATGTCTCCAGGTTTGGACCCCGCTAAACACCAGGCTGCTCTCTCTACTTGCTGAATGATTAATTTTTTTTTCACTGGTGCCCATGACATGACATTTATGTGAAGGGTGGTTTGAGTAACATTATCAGAACCACATTCATCTTGAACAGGTCTTTAACAGCAATCATAAAAACCTGTTAATGATGGGTTTGTCTATCAATGAGTTCTCAAATTGTTTATGCACAGAAACATTGGAGAAGTAGCAGTCAGTACCTCTCCGTTAATGTTAATATATGAAATATTACAGCTAAATGCACAATTAAATCAAACCAGCTCTAACATACTGAAATTTTTGTCTCCATTAATCTTTCAGTAGTAAATGACTTGCACATAAATTGAAAACCTAAGTGCTGATTGCAATTGATCTCCTCATTGGAGCTTGTGGAAATACTAGTCAACCATAAAGGTCAGCTTCAGGTCAAGCATCTCAGAAACATGACAGATGACTATCTCAAGTTGCTTTGTTTTAAGCCTGCTCAATCCCTACAAGGTGATGAATAATAAGCAGCAGATGTGCGCATCATATGTATAGAATCCATTCACTCTTTCAGCTTATCTATGGGAATGAGAAGAAATATATATTGAAAAATGCAATGGACTCAAAACAAAGTAACAGATTGTATTGGAAAATAGCTGCAACAAAAAGAGAGAAGATAGCAGATGAGTATAACTTGGGTCAACTGTGATTAGATAAGTACTGCAGAACTCAATGAAAGTAGAAGATCCTTCAAAGCATACTTTACCGGGATATTGCCTGCACTGTGCTAATTTTTAATCATAATGTGGAGGTGCTGGTGTTTACCTGATGAAAGAACAGCATTCCAAAAGTTTGTGATTTCAAACAAACCCATTGGACTATAACCTGGTGTCATGTGACTTCAGACTTTGTCAAATTTTTAACAGTAATTATATTTGCAAATGATTTAAGCACAGAAGAAACCCTCATCTTAGAAAACCCATTTTGAAGGAGATTTTTAAAATTTGCATATTAATTCTACTAGTCGTAAGTATGGTGCCTTGAGCAAGTTCAAGAGAAGTGAGATGGTTTATAATTATACTGGCTGGTTCCAGTTTGTGGAACAGCACATTACCCATGGTGCAGATTCAGGATTTTCCGGTACATAACACTCCCGAATAACTCTCACAAAAAAAAACTCACAAAAAAATTCACCATTACTTTTTTTCTTAGACTGTCATTTGGATTGTTGACCTTCCAACTGTACAGAGACAAACAGATGGAGTGCTGGAAAAAATGTTGGTCCCAGATGAAATCTATCCAGGAGGCAGACACATGATTGCTGGATTAGCTGTCTCAGTGAAATCCAGTCTCGAGACTCAGAAACTACTTTGGATTGTAACCAGTCAACAGACCCATCTTGATTTCTCTGACTTCTGTTCCCATCTCCTCGAGTCACACAAATGTCAAGGACACTGAGATTAACAGTGCACACACCAGTCCTGTGGAAATCTGAAACATAAGCAAAATGTACTACTGTCCCATGTAACACCCCTAAACTGGAGTGTGAAATGCTTCAAAGTAGCATCTTTGTTTATTAATGCATATTAGAGCGAAACATTGCTGTGATTGTTACTTGTAAGCATTGAAAACAAAAGTATTTTGCTGTATTTAGTAATCAGAACCAAATTCTTCCTCTGTATTCAACAAACACTGAGAATACTGAAGAACTACAGCAGGTCATTTTTATTCACTCAGGGGACAGGGACATTGCTGGCAGGGATCACATTTATTGCCCTGTCCCTTGAGAAGGTGGTGGTGAGTTGTCTTGAACAGTTGCAGTCCCTATGCTGTAGGTAGACCCATAATTCCAATGAGGAGGGAATTCCAGGATTTTGACCCGGAGACAGAAGAGGAATGGCAATATTTTCATAATCTGGATGGGGTGTGGCTTGGAGGGGAACTTAGAGATGATGGCGTTCCCATGTTTCTGCTGCCCTTGCCCTTCGAGATGGAAGTACAGAGGAACCTCGATTATCTGAAGGACACGGGCAAGGAGTATTTCGTTCAGTTAATCGAATGCCGGATAACATAGTTTAGCCAAGCATCTTGACCTTGCTGAATAATCTGATATTCGGATAATCGAATGCCGGATAATGAAGGTTCCTCTGTAATTGTGGGTGTGGAAGGTCCTGTCTAAGGATCTTTGGTGAGTTTCTGCAGTGCATCTTGTAGATAGTAGACACTGCTGCTACTGAGTGTCAGCAATAGAGGGAGTGAATGCTTTTGGATGTGGGGCCAATTAAATGGATGTTTTGTCCTGGATGGTGTCACATTTCTTGAGTGTTTTTAGAGTCACATCCATTCAGGCAAGTGGAGGATACTCCATCATAGTCCTGACTTGTGCCTTGTAGATGGTGAACAAACTTTGGGGTGAGTTACATGCTGCAGTATTCCAGCCTCTGACCTGCTCTTGTAGCCACAGTATTTATATGGTGAATCCAGTTCAGTTTCTGGTCAATGGTAACCCTCAAAACTTTGTATAATGGAGAATTCAGTCATGGTAATGCCTTTGAATGTTAAGCTTATTGTCTGAATGCTACTTGCCACTCATCAGCCTAAACCTGAATACTGTCCAGGCCTTGCTGCATTTGGTCATGGACTGTTTCAGTATCTGAGGAATCATGAATGGTGCTGAACATTCTGCAAGCACTGGCAAACATCCTGATGTCTGACTTCATGATGGAAGGAAGGTCAATGATGAGCAACGGAAGATGGTTGAGTCTAGGACACTACCCTGAGGAATTTCTGCAGAGATGCCCTGGGGCTGAGATGATTGGCCTCCAACAATCGCAATTATCTTCCTATGTGTCAGGCATGCTTCCAACCAGCGGGGAGTTTGCCCCCTGATACCAATTGATTCCAGTTCTCCTTGGGCTTCTTGATGCCAGATTCAGTCAAATGCAACCTTGATGTCAAAGGCTGTCACCTTCACCTCGCCTCTGGAATTCAGCTTGTTTGTCTATGCTTGAACCGAGGCTGTCATGAGGTCAGGAACTGAGTAGTCCTGGTGGAACCCAATCTGGGCGTCACTGAGCAGGTTATTGCTGAGCAGGTGTAACTTGATAGCACTGTTGATTACACCTTCCATCACTTTATTGGTGATCGATAGTAATCTGATTGGGCAGTAATTGACTGGGTTGGGATTTATCCTTTTTTTTGTGTACAAGATGTACTTGGGCATGTCAGGTAGATGTCAGTGTTGTAATTGGACTGGAATAGCTTGGCTAGGGGAGCAGCATATTCTGGAGCACAAGTCTTCAGTACTATTGCTGGAATGTGGTCAGGGCCCATAGTCTCTGTATTATACAGTGTCTCCAACTGTTTCTTGATACCATGTGGAGTGAATCGAATTGGCTGAATGCTGGTTTCTAAGTTGCTGGAGACATTTGTAGGAGAAGGAGATGGATTACCCACTCGGCATTTCTGGCTGAAGATGCTTTCATAGCTTTCATGCTTTCATATTTATGGAGCCTTCACCCCAGTGAGTTATTTAATTGTCCATTGTCATTCTCGACTGGATTTGGCAGGACTGCAGAGCTTAGATCTGATCCATTGGTTATGGCATTGCTTAGCTCTATCTATCAGTTGCTGCTTATGCAATTTGACAAGCAAATAGTCCAGTTCAGTGGCTTCACCAGGTTAACACCTCATCTTCAGATATGCCTAGTGTTGCTCCTGGCATTCCCTCCTGCACTCTCCATTGAATCAGGGTTGATCCCTTGGCTTGATGGTAATGGTTGAGTGAGGAGTCTGTTCCATTTAGTACAGTGATAATGCCACACAACATGATGGAGGTTATTCTCACCGTGAAGGCAGGACTTGTCTCCACTAGGACTTTGTGATGGTCACTGTTACTGATTCTATTATTGAAGGATGCATCTGTAGCTGGCAGATTGGTAAGGATGGGGTCAAGTATGTTTTTCCCTCTTGTTGGTTCCCTCACCGCATTGCAGACACAGTCTCGCAGATGTGTCCTTCAGGACCCGACCAATTCGGTCAGCAGTGCTGCTGCTGAGCTACTCTTGGTGGTGGACATTGAGTATATTCTGCACTGCTGCCATCCTCAGTGCATACTCCAAGTAGTGTTGAACATGCAGGCACACAGAGTCATCAGAGGGGCAGTAGTACAGGGTAGTCAGCACTAGGTTTCCTTGCTCATGTTTGACTTGATGCATTGAGTTTCCATGTGCTCCAGAGTCAATGTTGAGAACTCCCAGGGCAACTCCCTCCTAATTGTAGACCACTGAGCCACCACTCTGCTTGGTCTAACCTGCTGGTGGCACAGGACATATCCAGGGATGATGATGACCATGTATGAGACATTATCTGTAAGCTATGATTGTGTGAGTAGGACTGTCAGGCTGTTGCTTGATGAGTCTGTGAGAGGAGTGACAGACATACATACACATATTCCAAACCCCGGTGAGGAAATGACCCTGGACATTATTGGAAGTGACTATGCTGAGCTCGTGGCCCTAATTGTCCAAATGCCAGGTAAAAGTCAATCATTCCTGTGTACCTCGAATCACACATTAATCAATCCAGCAGGTCAATCAGCGTCCAAGGAACAGGAAAATCAGCGTTTTGGGCAAAAGCCCTTTATCATTCCTGATGAAGGGCTTTTGTCCGAAATGGCGATTTTGCTGCTCCTCGGATGCTGTCTAACCTGCTGTGCTTTTCCAGCACGACTCTAATCTTAGTTAACCCATATTGCTACCTAACTCCAATAACCCATCACCCTGATGCTTCTTGAGAATGTGTCTGCCTCTGCCTTCAAAATATTTAAAAACTTTGCTTCCACTGCCTTTTGAGGAAGAGAGTTTTAAAACTCATGACCCTCTAAAAGAAAACAAAACCTCCTTAGTTCTGTCTTAAATGCTGACCCTTGGTTCTCCTTTCTGTCACATGCAGAAATATCCTCTCCACATCCAGTCTGTGAAGACCCCTCAGGATCTTGTGTGTTTCAATTAAGTTGTCGCTTCCTTTTCTAAATTCCAGGAAATACAGACCAAACCTGTCCAACCTGTCTTTACATGACAACACGCCCATATATGGATGACTTCCATTGCCCAGTACCCTAAATATAGTCTCCTTGATGCCCTGTATTAGTGAAGCAGGACCTGCCTACTTTTGCATTCAATCCCTCTCACAATAAATGATAACATTCTATTAACTTTCCTAGTTACATGCTACACCTACAAACTAAGCTTGTGATTCATGCATGAGGATGTACAGATCTGTGGGAAAAAGGTCTGCCGCCCTGCTCAGCCACAGCATGGCAACATAAAAAACCCAGAAGCTGGCCTGCAAAACACAGAAATCAAGCCTGCTAACATATACGGAAACTACCCAGAGTGCTCCACTCTTGGCCAAACACGCTAACATAAAAAGAACCAGACATGGCCAAGCCCCTTCCTAGTCCCTCCCTAAAAGATTTCTACAACCAACTCCCAGCCCTGATTAGCATTGCAGTCGCAACACTCCAAGTGAAGGCTCCTTTTGCATTGAAACCAATACCGCATACACAAACAGGCAGGCTGAGAGGCCCCGGAAGACTTCGCTCATAGGAGGAACACAATGGACACACCTGGATGCCAGGAGAAGGGACATTTGCACATATTTGAATGCACTGGATATACAATGAAGAATCCTCGAGAAGACATTCTCACCCACTCACAGAGATGGCTGGAATCTCCCCTGTCAATTACATATGAATTGATACTGCCAGACTCTTAGAGTCATAGAGTCATAGAGATGTACAGCATGGAAACAGACCCTTTGGTCCAATCCCATTCATGCTGACCAGATTTTTTAAATTTCAAAATATACTTTATTCATGTAAATAAATCTCTGGTACTTGTACAATTTTCCATGTTGTTCAAAGTTATATACATTGCATGTCTTAACGTTACAAGGAACAAATTGAATTGATCGAATTCACAGTTATCCTATTCACAGTTACCTTTATTAACTATCCAGTCTCTTGGTATTTGGCTGTGGCTTCAGCGGAACCCACCTACTGAGTGGGTGCCCTGTTATATGAAAGCAAAAGCAACTTCTTTAACCCCTAGTTTATGGGGTTACCATTGTCCATTTAACTGTCCTGTCTCTGGGGTAGCTTGTCTACATCCCCATGGTAAGCACGAACTGCTGGACCTTCGCTGGGCTGAGGTAGCTATCCAGCTCCTCACTGGGGTCATTTACACGCTCTGGTGTCATTGAGCCAAGGCAAGGGTCCTCCCTGTCCAGTTCTGTGTCTGACAGTGGGACTGTCAGAGGATCACAGATCTTGGTTGCCTGTAGTTGTGGGGCAGTGGGTACCCCCTGGTTCTCACTGGGTGGAGGGTGGACTTCAGGGGGTCCGTCGTTCCCTGGTTGGGAGGAAATGCCCTCCTCTTTACCGACGGCGCTCTGTCTCTTCTTCTGGTGGTGATGGCCTTCTTTGCGTCCATCTTCCCCCTCTGAAGAGCTGGCCGTCCCTCCCTCGTGCAGCTGTCTTTTCCCCTTTTGCTGGGAGGCTTTGGGGGCCTGGCAAGATTTCCTCTTCCTGTTTTTAACAGGTATCCACTCCTCTGCCTGCTCGATTACCTCCTCCTCCATTTCTTCCATCTGCCCGGCTAGAGCTAGGATCAGCTGCTGTGTCTCTCCGCTGGCTGCCGCCTCCTCCACTCCAGCCTGTTCTTCTTTCTGGGTGCCACCAGACTCCGTTTCCCTGCTCTCCGGGTGGACCTTACTGGTCTTTGGGGGTCCACGGCTCACATTGCCACCTCCAGCCATCTGTGCGTAAGTGGGCCCCCCCCCCCCCCCGTCTTGGGCAGGTCTTATACATGTGGCCCGCCTCTCCTCACAGGTTGTAGCTCTTTTCTTCCTGACAGTCCTTAGTCAAGTGACCCTCCTGTTTGCAGTTCCTGCAGATGGTCACTTTGCAATCCGCCGCCACGTGTCCCGACTTCCCGCAGGTCCGGCACACTTTCGGCTGCCCTGCATATGTCAGGTAGCCTCTGCTCCCTCCAATTGCGAAGCTCGAGGGTGGGTGGAGGATGTTCCCACTGTCATCGGCCCTCAGAGTTACCCTGACCTGCCGCTTACTGGTCCAGATCCCAAAGGGGTCGATCACATCAGTGGCTTCTCCCTCAACTTGGACGTACCTTCCCAGGAAGGTCAGGACATCAGCCGCTGGAACATAAGGGTTGTACATATGGATTGTAACAACCCAATTCCTCTGTGCAGGAAGCACACACAATGGGGTCGCTGACAAGATGGAAAACAGCAGCTCCCCTTCCTTCTCCTTGAAGACCTTCAAGAGCTGCTCGCACTGCTTCACGCTTCTGAAGGTCACATCAAAGTAGCCTGCCCCAGGAAAATCCTGCAGGCAGTACACGTCCGCAGCTGCAAACCCACAGCATCCCAACAGCACCTTCTTGATAAACAGGGTGCGGTCGAGTGG
Organism: Chiloscyllium punctatum; assembly: GCF_047496795.1. NCBI lineage: Eukaryota > Metazoa > Chordata > Chondrichthyes > Orectolobiformes > Hemiscylliidae > Chiloscyllium > Chiloscyllium punctatum. The sequence continues at coordinate 19,278,293 of NC_092743.1, forward strand.
TGTATGATCCTCAATCTTCTTCACAGTCACCCTGACTGTGTTCCGAATGCCCTGGCCAGGGCTGCGGGCAGCTGTCGAGGCCATAGCTCTGAGGTTGGCTGGTCCCTGAATTGGCGTTAGGCCGAAGCCAGCATGAAGATCCACCAAGAGCAGGTCAGCTTGTCGAATGCCTTACTGAAGTCCATATAGATCATGTCTACATGTCTGCCCTCATCAAACCTCTTTATTACTTTTTCAAAAATCTCAATCAAGTTTGTGAGACATGATTTCCCACGCACAAAGCCATGTTGACTATCCCGAATCAGTCCTTGCCTTTCCAAATACATGTACATCCTGTCCCTCAGGATTCCCTCCAACAATTTGCCTATCACCAATGTCAGGCTCACTGGTCTATTGTTCCCTGGCTTGTCCTTACCACCCTTCTTAAACAGTGGCACCACGTTAGCCAACCTCCAGGCTACCCGCACCTCACCTGGAAATCGCTGAAACTCGGCCAGAATCCAGAGGATTACCGGCTCCAGAAGGGAATACCGTTGGCCGAACTGCCGGAATGATTCAGGCGGAGCTACCCGGCCTGGAAGACTCAAAGTCGGTATGGACACTTGGATTCGCTTCCGTCCCCAATTGGAGCACTTCCCACGATTGGAAAATGCTGAAACTCAGCCAGGATCCGGAGGACACTCCACCCCAGTAGGGAAGACTGTTGGCAGAACCGCTGGACGGAATCCAGCAGTGCTAACCAGCCTGCAGGTCTCAAACTCCATCTGAAGCCACTGATTCGCCCCTTTGCGAAATGCACCCTAAACATTACCATAACGGGAAGCCGAACCCTAACTCTAACCCTAACTCTAACCCTAAAAGTGAACCGCACACTGACCCTAAGCCTAACCCTAAGACAGACCTTAAACCTAAGCCTGACCCCATCGCAAGTGTCACTCCAGTCAAATACACCCTTCGAAACCAACTCCTTCTGCGACTGCAACTCCCCAAGGTCCCAAATTCAGATTCTTGATTAATTTCTATTCTGTTTATTCTTGTTTTAATCTTTTTACAATTTCACCATGCTAATGTAACTGCTTTACAATTATCACTTTAGTGTTGTATCCATATAAAAATATGCCAACACTTCTGTTCAAGAAAGAACATTTGGCCATCTGTGCAGAGAATCAGTTCTGTGTCAGCCTGGTTAATTTCTCATCTGCGATATCGCTTTGTGTAATAAACCTCTTGTCAATTTCACTATGATCCTCGTTTGTCGTCTCTGATCTATTGGGTTCAATTATCTGACAAGATCCCTCTACATTAGAGAAACATACTGTGGTAGTGATAATGTCACTGGATTAATAATCTAGAAACTGAGCATGTGTTTTGGGGACATGATTCAAAATTTACCATGGCAGATGGTGTAATCTGACTTCAATTAAAAAAAAAATCTAGCCTAATATCAACCGCATAACCATTGTTAATTGTGATAAAAGAAAACCCAAATTTTGCTCATAATCTTTAGGGTAGAGAATATGTTATCCTTATCTGGCCTGCCCTACATATGGCTCCAGACCAGCGGCAATGTGGTTGACACTTATCTGTCCTCTGGGCAATTAGGGATGGGAAATAAATACTGGCTTAGTCATTGGTGTCCATAACTCATAAATGAAAAAACCTAATTGCCCTTCAATCTCTCACTAGTCAGGCAATTTGGTTATTGTTTTTATTCTTCTTGTCAAAACTTCACTTTCTGCTGCATTAAACTCAACTTGCGAGGTCTTTGTCACTCAGGTAAACTCTCTTTATTCCTTTGTAGCATCCATATGTCCCCTCACAACTTGCTTTTCTCCCTATCTTTGTGTCACCAGTAAATTTAACTACCTTTGGTCCCCTCATCCAAATAAGTTTTAGAAATTGTAAAAATACTGTGGCTCCAGCACTGATCTGTGTGACACACCATTCATTACAATCTTCTGAACTGTCATCCACCTTTGAGCAATGAGATGCATTTTTCTTTCAATCGATGCAATCTTTAACTTTGTTTTCTTAACTACAATTGGAGGGGTCCCCCTCTTGAAACTTTTCATTCTGAAATATCCTTAAACTAATTTGCCACTTCACTTCAACTAGCTTAGCTTTCATGTTCTCAGAGTGCCCTCATTAGGTTTAAAATATTAGACTTGGACCCTCACTTCTGTCCCTCAAACTGAACATACAATGGAATTAAATTTTGGTTGCTGCTACCTGGGGTGCTTTCACTGTGAGGTCATTAATTAATTTTATCCCAGTGCACAACACCACACCTAGTGTAGGCTGCTCTCTGGCTGATTACAGAATATAAACAAGGTAAAAACAATGACTACAGATGCTGAAAACCAAATACTGGATTAGTGGTGCTGGAAGAGCACAGCAGTTCAGGCAGCATCCTCGTTGGATGCTGCCTGAACTGCTTGCTCTTCCAGCACCACTAATCCAGTATACAGAATATAAACACCTATCCCAAAAACACTCTATGAACTCCTCCTTCTAGGTTCTTTGTCAATCTGATCTTATTCAATGGCGGAGCATACTTGAGGGGCCAAATAGCCTACTCCTGTTCCTTTTCCATACATTCATGAGATCATTTTAGCAAGTGCCTGGCAGGGAGGTGGCATGAGTTAGGAAGGGGATTCCAGAGTTAACAGGCACCAACCATGGAGCGAGAAAAATCAGGGATGCTCAAGAGGACAGAACTGGAGGAGAGTCTCAAAGACTTGTAGGGATACACATTCATACAATGAGACTATCATGAGTGAAATGCAATCTTGGATCTGCACTGTCCATGGAAGTGTTCAGTAGTATTCCCCAGCAGAGGAACCTCGATTACCTGAAGGACATAGACGGGGAGCATTTTGTTCGGTTAATCGAATACCAGATAATTGATGTCGGATAACATAGTTAGCCAAGCATCGGGATCTTGTGATCTTGTTCAGATAATCCGAAATTTGGTTAATCAAATTCTGGATAATCAAGGTTCCTCTCTATCTGCTATTTGAAAGCTTACAGGTGGTTCAGACTCCAAACTGTGAGACACAGTGCCCTCTGGTGTTGTCCATTATTATATCTTCTCCAATTCCCAGTCTATTTCCCTCGATGAGACATTAGAATGGCTGTAAATTTGAAAATCTGGTTTAGTACACAGATTTTATCTTATTTTTATTTGTTTATGGGATGTAGGCATCGCTGGCTAGGCCAGCACTTGTTGGCGATAAGACCATAAGAAATAGGAACAGCAGGAGGTCATTCATTTCTTTGAATCTGGTCCACCTTTCAATAGGATCACAGCTGATCAAGCATTCCTCACATTCCTGCCTTTTCCCTGTAACTCTCAGTTCCCCAACTGATCAAGAGTCTATCTCAGCCTTGAATATACACAAAGGCGCTGCCTCCGCAGCTCACTGTGGAAAGGATTTGCAAAGACCCATAACCCTCCTTTCAGCATTTACCCTATCAAACCTCTTGGGATTCTGATAGGTCTCAATAAGATCACCTCTCATTCTTCTAAACTCCAATAAGTAGTGCCCCAATCTGTTTAGCCTTTGCAGGATCATTCAGTGATGGTGATATCATTGCATGTCAAGAACCAACAGCTTTATTCACTCATATTGGAGATAGTCATTGCCTGGCTCTATGTAATTCAAATGTTACTTGCTCAACATAATTCTTAATGTACTTGATCTCAGACTCTTCAACCAGTCTGCCGAAGATGGATCTGCCCGTGACAGTATTGATGACAGTGACTAGTGCATTGCCCTCGAGGAGATGAACTACTGCCATCACATTGAGAATACTTTCGATTGTGTTGTATCGCGCGATCACTATGTTAAATGGGACAGAGTTTGAACAGAGCTACCAACTGAAGACTGGAGGGGTCCTCCCCTTGAAACTTTTCATTCTGAAATATCCTTAAACTAATTTGCCACTTCACTTCAACAAGCTTAGCTTTCATGTTCTCAGAGTGCCCTCATTAGGTTTAAAATATTAGACTTGGACCCTCACTTCTGTCCCTCAAACTGAACATACAATGGAATTAAATTTGGTTGCTGCTACCTGGGGTGCTTTCACTGTGAGGTCATTAATTAACTTTATCCCAGTGCACAACACCACACCTAGTGTAGGCTGCTCTCTGGCTGATTACAGAATATAAACAACTATCCCAAAACACTCTATGAACTCCTCCTTCTAGGTTCTTTGTCAATCTGATCTTATTCAATGGCGGAACATTGGAAAAGCACAGCAGGTCAGGCAGCATCTGAGGAGCAGGAGAATCGATGTTTCAGCCATAATCCACTGTGGGCCATCAGCAACAGCAAAATCATGTTTCAACACAATTTGCGACCTCATGACACGGAGTATCCCACAGTCCTGAGGAACGGCTCTGCCTGAAATGTTGACTGTCTTGTTCCTCAAATGCTGCCTGACCTGCTGTGCCTTTTCCAGTGCCACACATCGTCGATCCCAGAATGTCCTACACACAAGCATTACCATCAAGCCAAGGGATTCAACCCTGGTTCAACAAAGTAGGACATGCCAGGAGCGACCCCAGGCATACCTAAAAGGTGAGGTGCCCACCTGGTGAAGCTACCAAATGTGCAAGTCAAACAGCAAAAGCCGCAAATGATTTTGTCTCTTCATTCACACAAGTAATCCCACAGCCAATGAATCAGATCTAAGATCTGCTGTCCTGCCATCTTCAGTGGTAAAACTCACATTTGGGCTCCTTGCAAGCTTTTTCTGAATGTTGTGGTGGCCATGTGTGAAAACATGGTGCCATTTGTCTTGCCTATCAGCAGCCACTGCTGCTTATTGCTGATTGAATGAGTTACCAAACAAAAACAGTGCTGAAAAGCAGGAGTGTCACAAAGAATCTGAGCAAAAAGACAGCAGTCAATTGTGGGGTAATGACGTTCTCTACAACTTTATAACATTCAGCAAAACGGACCATGGAGTAAATGATAAAATGTTATGCTTGTGCATCACTTTATTTGAAGTCAAAAATCACACAACACCAGATTATAGTCCAACAGGTTTAATTGGAAGCAGTAACCTTTGGAGCGCTGCTCCTTCATCAGGTGGTTGTGGAGAAGTCAATTGGAATTTCAATCAAGGGAAATGTGAAACAGGCTATTGATTTATCATCAATTTTATTATTCCATAAAGTTAAAATAATCCTCGTTGATATTATCATGAACAAATCAACAACTGCATTATGAGAGTTTAGCATGTGGTGCTGGAAAAGCACAGCAGGTCAGGCAGCATCCGAGGAGCAGGAAAATCAATGTTTCGGGCATAAGCCCTTCATCAGGAATGATGAATTCCTTCCTGATGAAGGGCTTACGCCTGAAACATGGATTCTCCTGCTCCTCAGATGCTGCCTGACCTGCTGTGCTTTTCCAGCACCACACTCTTGATTCTGATCTCCAGCATCTGCAGTTCTCACTTTCTCCCAACTGCATCATGAGATCATAGCATTTTAAACTACAGCAGTAAGACATTTGGCACATTGTTCCTCAGCTGATTCACCAAGTCCAATTAGTCCCTGTAGCCTGGCAATATTTTCTCATTTCCAATTCTTATTCACTTCACTCCAAAATGGATTACAGCTTCTGCAGTTGGTGTTTTCTGGGCTTGGGCATTTAATGTCCAAGCAAATGTTAACAACAATGATTCCAAACTCATCTTTGATCTTTAGGTGATGATTTTGTATTCCTCTCCTTCTAGTTATCAAGCACCAACAAGTACAGCATCTTTACCCATTTTAACACCTCCACATCAAAACACATAAATAATAACCAACATGCCAAAAATAGCTCAAGGAGAAATTTAAGCGAGAATTAATAAGCAAATTTTATTAATCATAGTCAGATGATCAAGAAGATTCACCTCGTGGGAAGATAAAACAAGTTAATGATTTATGATATGCCTGAAATCTTATTTAATTGGAAAATCAACAAACAGGAAGGTTCAGTGAAAGTGCTTCATAAATACATTTGAGGCAAGTGAATACTTAACCTCTGGTGGAAAATATTTGAGAGTGCTTTTATCTTTACATTTATGAGGCATGGTACTAAGTAGAATTACTTTCATGATGCTATCTTTGGTATCAATACACCATCCTGATTTGGAACTATATGGATATTCCTCCACTGTCATGGGATCAATATCCTTAAAATCCCCTCCTAACAGCACCCTGAATGAATCCAGCCCCCATGGACTGTAGGGATTCAAGAAGATGGGTCACCGTCAGATTGTACTGTGTAATTTGAGATTAAATGCTGATTAGAAAGTGATGCTGACGTAGCACAGAAGAACCTTTAAAAAGTGCAAAAGCCAGTGGTCAGTCTCAGTCCTCATTGTGAATTTGGTTCAGAGCAATGAACAAGCGCGATAAGAGAATTCTGTGTCAGGATGTGGAAAATCTGCAAAAGTTCCCCATTCCAGAGCTTGCACTATTAATGCCTGGTGAACCTCTGGGTAAGAATATATTTGAGTCTGGTTATGACATCCTTCACCCACCGTTCGTCCCCACTGCCCTGGCCCAGCCTCATGTATCAAACTTTCCATCAAAGATCACAATTTAATGGTCATGTTGGGGAAGATAATGGAAGATATTCAGGGATGGCAGTACTGGACGCTAAAGTACAATTAATGCCTTCCATAGCGGAGGTGACGGTTGGAGACTGGTAAAGAGAAAAGATTATTCTTAAAATAAAACTGCTAGGTTTAGATGAAAAATGTAAAGTATATTTCTTGTGATCGATCGCGTCTAGTCTTTAAGGTAGAGTGAATCCTTTCACGAACGAAAACAGGAAGCAAATTTCCCCAAGAAGAAACCTTGAGCTCATCTGCCCTTTTCCCCCTTCACCACTCCCCTCAGAAGCTAAGACAATAAAAATTTTCCAAACTGACACTGGTAGATATTCGTTAAGGAAAGGGATTAAGAGTTCCAGATTTCAACTACCCTGTTGACATTGGCCCAATCGAACGTTTTAAATCTGAGATTGGCAGATATGGTACACCTTGGCCCCTGTTTCTTGCTCCCATGTCAGGGAGTGGGTCATCTCTTGCCCATGACCTGGGAAAATCTGGCATGGGAGGTAAGACTTCTGTTTTTGGGGTTGTTAAGGTTTCCCGGGAGAGGTGTGGGTGGCACTGTTCGACAGCGTAGTCTGGTTCCTGTGGATGCAGTCTCTCTCCTTGCACCAACAGAAACCAAAACCATCCCTCCTTCCCTTCCCTTTCACTCTTGATCCCTCCCACACACACAAAGTCCCTAAATTCTGCTGATGTTCATCCATACTCCCAATGCCATCTAATGCCCTTGTTCCCCCCTTAAATAACTCCCATTTCCCTTCGTGCCAATGTATGCTCCTCTACCCACACCTCCATGTTCCCCCACATCATCCGTGCCAATGGACTGATCTCCCACTGCCCCCATACTCACCTCAACCCCTGCTCCTAATCATACCTAAGATCCTTTATTGTGTTTAAGCTTGTATTGTACCAACCTCACAAACCATGCTCCTTCCTATCACCTTGTGCTCTCCCCACTTCATTCAATTTCATGGAGAATTCATCCCATGATCAAAGCTCAGGAGCCATGCTGACTGGAAATATATTTATTGATGTTTATTGATTATAATTTGCTGCTTATTAAATTTTACAATTGAATGCATTGGAATACAAGAAGCCAGAGAAGGCTAATTGGCCCTTTTAGCCTGCTGTGCCTTTCAATATGATCATGGCTGACCCTTTATCACATTCCACCTTGCTCCCCATACCCCTTAATGCTGCCAAAATCTATCTCAGTTCTAGAATATATGTAGTGACACAATTTCCACAGTCTTCAACATAGGGAATTCCATTGGTTCACTATTGGTTGAATGAAGACATTTTCTTCACTTCATTAAGCTAGAACACCAGAAATGGAGTAGGCCATTTAGCCTGCACTGCCTTTCAATATTCATCAACCACTTCAAATGCCTTTTACCTATTCCATTCTCATAAGAGTGCACACCCTTGGCAATCAGAAATCTATCAACTTCTACTTTAATCACTCACAAAGCTGAGTTGTCACAGTGGTAGAGAATTACAAAGCTTCACAACTATCTAAGTTAAACAATTCCTCCTCATTTTGGGTGGAAGTGATACCTGCTTCATTTTTAAATTGTTTCCTCTGGTTCTAATATCTCTAACTGGGGGAGACATCTTACCTGCATCTACCCTGCATGTCTATTCCTTTTGTAAGTTTCAATAAGATTACCTCTCATTCTTTGAAACTCTATAGAGAATACAGGCTCAGTTTGCCAATCACTCTTTGTAGGGCAGTCCCACCATCTCAGGATCAAGGCTGCACGCACTAGTGTTCCAAAAATAAGATGTCTGAAAAGGATACCAGGTTATTGATCCAGCAACAATTTCACATACAAGCCAAGCTAGTGTGAAGAGAAGTATGGAAATGACAATGTTTTCATATATTGTCTTACATCTGGGTGGATGCTCTTGGAATTGTTTTGTGACAAAGATCAGAGAGGAGGGAGTGGATCAAGGATAATTGGATCGTGAGATGGGACTATCAGATTGCTCCAGTGAAGGATGTTTCTCTGAGCTTGGAATTCTTGGATATTGCTCCGCAGAATAAAGGGAGTATGACTCTATGTTAACATTAATGTATTTATTCTGGCTGTTAGAAATGTACAATGGTTCCTATAAACTGGAACACACAGATGCTGTCAAACCATCTTCAGCAGTTTAACCATCACACAAGTGCCAGGTAATAACCATCTCCAATAGTCTAACTGTCTTCATTTGGTAATCAATGACATTACCACCACTAATACCATCAAGATCCAGAGTAGGGGACTACCATTGACCAGAACCTGAACCTGAACTGGAGCAGTCTGTAAGTACCATCACTACAACAGCAGGTCAGAGGCTAGGAAATCTCTGGAAAGTAATTCCCTTCCTTATCCCTGAATGTCCTTTTACCATTTACAAGGAGCGAAACTGTTTCACTTCAACAAAAACAGAAATTTCTGGAGAAACTCAGCAGGTCTGACAGGATCTGTGGAGAGAAAGCAGACGGAATGTTTCAGAATCAGTCGCTGGATCTAAAACGTTAACTTGGCTTTCTTCCCACAGATGCTGCCAGACCTGCTAAGTTTCTCCAACAATTTCTGCTTTGGTTTCAGATTTCCAGCACCTGCAGTTCTTGGTTTTCTGTAAGTGTTTCACTTGTCTGGATGGGTGTGCACTAACAACATCAAAAGAGTTGACACTATCTAAATTTCCATCTCCTACCACCACTTTAAACTTTAACTTTGTCCCCAGTTGTAGCAGTAATTACCATCTACAAGGGGCACTGCAGCAACTCACCAAAGTTCCTTCAACAGCACCCTCCAAACTGTATGCTCTCCCCAAATGTAAAAAAAGACAAGTGCATGAGAACATCACCACTTGCAAGCTCCCCAATAAAACCACACACCATCTTGACTTGGTTCTGTATCACTGTTGTTTCACTCCCTTACATTGTTCTGAAGAACTCCATGGACTATCGCAGTTCAAGAAGATGACTCACAACCACCTCCTTAAGGACACTTGAGGTATGGGCCTTGTTACTGTTCAGCCATCCTGAGAATGAATACAACTAAACCTCTGCTGAGCATTTTAATTAATTCTAATCTTGACTTCTGGTATCCTACGCTCGCAAAATTTTTAAATGAGTAATTATAATGAGGGTGGTTAAAGTTAAGAGGCTGCTTCCCACATGAATATCCTTACCTTTCTGAAACACACAACAAAATTAATCATTTGTACAAAACGACTGAGGTGATTACCAAAGCAGCCTGATATTGGGTAAATCAAACCTGGAGCTGCTCAGTCTGAGTAACAGCTATCTGCTACTGACCCCTGGTGGCTGTTCTAGATTTTTGTAACTCTTCAGTTATGAGTTCAGACTTGCAGATGGTTTTGTAATTCCCAATTTAATTCTGAGCTAAAAATGCCAATGAAGAAGGCTATGAAGCAAAAATGCTCTCTTACTTTACAAGCCACACAAATTTGCATTACATCTTTATTTCCCTCTTCAAAATAATTTTTTTAATATAAATATTTTTATTAGAAGCTTTTAAAAAATCTTTTACAGAACATCAATATACAAAAAAAAGAGTAATACTAAAATACAGAAAGATAGAGGCAGTAAACTAATGTCACTTCACATTACTATTAATAATAAACTACCTACTATTCTACCAGAACAAACATATCTACTTAAACTAAACTACAAACAAATTAAATAAAAATTAAATTAAACTCAATTCAAAATAAATTAAATTATATCTCACAACTTTATTATGTCTCACAACCAGTCATTGCACCCACATTATTTTCCCACAGCCTCCCCATCCCAGGGCCCCATGGGTGCCCAGACTGATTCCCATGGCTATACCGCGGCCCTAGTTAATATTACTGATAAATCTGCGTGAATGTAATTTTGAAAGGGCTGCCACATCTTGTAAAACTGCTCCGTTTTGTGATGCACCATATTTGTGAGGTAATCTTGGGGGAAATGCTCCATCACCAGCCTATGCCACCCCAAAAGACCTGGTGGTTTTTCCAACGTCCAGTTCATTAAAGTGTTCTTCCTCACACAGTGGGTAAACATGTTACACAATCTCTTCCCGTGTTCTCCAGAGAGGGCAGATTTGGCAACCCCAGAAGAAGAAATACCAGATACACTTTAACTTCGATCTCCAGGATGTCCTTCAACTCCCTTATTATAGCACTCCAGTATCTCTGGACCTTACAACATGACCAGTAGCAGTGTGTAAGAGTGTCTATATTAATTTTACATTTGAGACACCCTGCTGATGTTCCTCTCTTGAACTTAGCGAGCCTCTCTGGTGCCATACAAGCCCTGTGCAAAATCTCCACCTGCCTCGATACTGTCCTATTCCCCCCGGTCCAGGAACTCCCCACATACATTCGGGACACTACCCACGCCTTCCACCTCCTCCAAGACTTCCATTTCCCCAGCCCCCAATGCCTCATCTTCACCATAGACATCCAGTCCCTCTACACCTCCATCTGCCATGACCAGGGCCTCCAAGCCCTCTGTTTCTTCCCCTCCCGACGTCCCCACCTGTACCCTTCCACTGACACTCTCATTCATTTGGCTGAACTGGTTCTCACCGCCAGCAATTTCTCCTCCCAATCCTCCCACTTCCTCATGGGCACCTGCATGGGCCCCAACTATGCCTGTCTCTTAGTCGGCTACATGGAACAGTACATCTTCTGGAGTTACACTGGCTCCATCCACGAGGACTGACTCAACACTGACATTTTTTACAACCCACCGACTCCCACAGCTACCTGGATTACACCTCCTTGCACCCTACCCCCTGCAAAAATGCTATCCCATATTCCCAATTTCTCTGCCTCCAACTCATCTGCTTCCAGGAGGACCAGTTCCACCACAAAACACACCAGATGGACTCCTTCTTTACGGACCATAATTTCCCCTCCCACGTGGTTGAAGATGCCCTCCAATGCATCTCATCCATGTTCAGCACCTCCACCTTCAAACCCCATGGTCCTACAACTGTAACAAGGACAGAACCACCACCACCCACCCCCCCCCCAACCCCTGCCCCCACCCCCCCCCCCCCCCCCCCCCCGGTCCTCACCTTCCACCCTACCAACCTTCGCATAAATCGCATCATCTGTCGACATTTCCATCACCTCCAAATAGACCCCACCACCAGGGATATATTTCCCTCTCCACCCCTTTCTGCCTTCTGCAAAGACTGTTCCCTCCGTGACTATCTGGTTAGGCCCATGCCCCCCAACAACCCACCCTCTTGTCCTGGCACCTTGCCCTGCCACCGCAGGAATTGCAAAACCTGCGCTCACACCTCCTCCCTCACCTCCATCCAAGGCCCCAAAGGAGCCTTCCACATCCATCAAAGTTTCACCTGCACTTCCACCAATATCATTTATTGTATCCGTTGCTCCCAATGCGGTCTCCTCTACATTGGGGAGACTGGACGCCTTCCTGCAGAGTGCTTCAGGGAACATTTCCAGGACACCCACACCAATCAACCCCACCGGCCTGAGGCCGAACATGTCAACTCCCCCTCCCAGGTCCTGGACCGCCACCACCGCCGCTCCCTCACCATCCGACACCTGGAGGAAGAACGCCTCATCTTCCAGCTGGGAACACTTCAATCCCAGGGCATCAATGTGGACTTCATCAGTTTCCCCATTTCCTCTCCTCCCACCTTATCCCAGTTCCAACCTTCTAGCTCAGCATCACCCTCATGACCTGCCGATCTTCCTTCCCACCTATTTGCTCCATCCTCCTCTCCGACCTATCACCTTCATTCCCACCTCCATCCACCTATTGCACTCTCAGCTATCTCCCCCCCAACCCCATTCCGTCCCATTTATCTCTCCACCCCCAAGGGTCCCAGCCTCATTCCTGATGAAGAGCTCTGGCCTGAAATGTCGATTTCCTGCTCCTTGGATGCTGCCTGACCTGCTGCGCTTTTCCAGCAACACACTGTCAACTCTGATCTCCAGCATCTGCAGACGTCACTGTTTCCTAAAATCTTCAATTGCATGGCCTGCACTCTGTTACATACTGAAATTTTCCTTACATTTTCCCATATACCTTCCCATATCTCCAATGAAATATCCTCTCCTAGCTCTCGATTCCACGTCTTAGAGAGTCCCTCCACGACCTTTCTGTAAATGATACAAAGTACTAACTGAAAGAGTGACCAGACACCGGAGTACTCTTTACTGAGCCAGGATCGTGGTCTTCCTCTGTATATAATCCCTTATCTGAAAGTACCAGAAAAGATCCCTATTGGACAATCCATATTTCTGACTTAGTTGGCTAAATGACATCAAGACCTCCCCCTCGAATAAATCTCCCAGACAAGAGATTCCCTTATTCTCCTATGCCTTAAAGCCGGAGTCCATTGCCCCAAGTTTAAATCCTGGGGCTCCCACCAACAGTGTAAACAGCGAAGTCTTAAGCCAATTGCCCTGGTCTTGCATAATTACCCTCCAGGCTTTTACTGCGTTTAAAATGATTGGGCTCTTACACTGCTCATTCACAGATTTCATCTTATCCATGAATAATAGATTAACTTGGGGACATCTCGACTGTGAGGCTTCAACTTGAAGCCAAATCGACTCCGAATCCCCTCATACACAGTCACTGACATATACTAAACAGAGCACTTATCTTATATCACTTCGAGTCCAGAAGATCCACCCCTCCCCCACTCTGCGAAAGCTGCAATTTGGTAAGTTTAATTAGGGGGCATCTGTGATACCAAATAAAAGAACCTAGCCAACTACTGAGCCTCCGTAATACTTGTCTGGGTAGCATCAACTGGAGCGTTCTCAAAGGGTACAACAGGCAAGGAAGAACATTCATTTTAATCAGGGCTATTTGGCGTAACCATGATAATGGTAATCCCTCCCATCGCTGCAAATCCTGTTTTATTCTCTCTATTAATTGTACATAGTTAGCTTTATACAGCTGGTGGAAGGCAGGGGTAATAAAAATTCCCAAACACAAAAAACCTTTCGCTGACCATCTAGACAGGAACTGTATTCCATCCTTCAGATCAGGCACCTCCACTAAGCACCCCCCGCCCCCATCGGCATAGCTTCCGATTTTGCAAAGTTGATCTTGTAGCCCAAAAAGCTGCCAAATAAATTCATTGTTTGAATCAATCAAGGAACAGACTCCTCCAGATTGGCCAAGAACAAAAGGATGTGATCTTATGCTCCCCATTCCCACCCTTGGCGCCACTATTTCAGGATCCCTCCTGATAGTTTCAGCCTAATGGCTCAATTGCCAAGGTAAATAGCAGCGGTGAAAGAGGACACCCCTGTTGACTATCTCTCCCAATATTAAAGTTACCTAACTTAGTGCCATTTGTGATGACTGCCACCTTAGCATAATTATGTCAGTCACTGCCCATCTGGCAAAGGATTCCCACAGACTAAAGCACTCTAGGACCCCAAACAGGTACGGCCATTTTATCCGGTCAAACACCTTTTCTGTATTTAGGGAGACCACCAAACCCAGGATCAATCTTTGCTGGCATACCTGCACTATGTTCAGTACCCTCATGATACTGTTGGAGGAGCTACAGCCATTAACAAAACCCATCTGATCTTCTTTAGTAATATAGGGCAACACCTGTTCCAACCTCATGGCCAACGTCGACGATAGAATTTTAAAATCTACATTCAACAGTGAAATGAGTCTTTATGAAGCACATTCTTCGGGGTCTTTCCCCTTCTTTAATATGAGGGAGATATTAGCCTCCATAAGAGGCAGAAAATCTTGTGCATATGAATAGCTATACATCCCCAGAAGTGGCTCCACCAACACATTTATGAATTTGTTATAGAATTCACTTGGGAATCCATCTGACCCCAGTGCTTTGCCATTCTGGAGATGCTTTACTACCACTGCACGTCCTGTACCATCATAGGCGCGTTTATACTGAGGAGGTCCAGGTTCTCAAAAAAGGACTGCATTCTCGCTGCACCGTGTTCGCTTCCTTCCAACTGATATAACTCTGCGAAGTATTCCCCAAATCTAACATTGATCTTCTTCAACTCACGGGTAACTGTGCCAGTTTTCTCTCAAACAGACATAATAGATTGGGCCAAATAGATAGATTTCTAGCCAGATATGCCAGCTATCTACCTGGCTATCTCCAAATTCAAACAGTCTTTGCTTAGTGAAGGAAATCTCTTTTTTTGTCACCTGTGTGTGCATTGAGTCAAGAGTAGTCCAGAGGGCCGTGACCCACTGCAGCTTGGCCAAAGAGGGCCTACTATAATATACTTTCTCAGCTACCTTCACCTGGGTCTCCGGCATCCATTGTTGCTCCTCCCTCTGCCTCCTTCTAGTCGTTGAATATGAAATAATCAGGCCTCGTAAATATGCCTTAGTGGCCTCCCAAAGAATTGTCGGATTACTGACTGCACCTGAGTTTATATCCCAGAAGGCCCTGAACTCTCTTGTGATGTACTCAACGAATTTACTATCCCTTAAGAGGAATGGTCAGAGATAGTTATATTCCCCCAATTTTGCATGCCAGTGTTCTGTCCAAACTGTCAGTTGGCATTAAAAAAATGTCAATTTGCTTATGGCACTTGTGTGGGTTGGAATAGAAAGTAAAGTCACATCCACTAATCCCAACTCCTCACACATCCACCAATTGCTTAGATTGCACAGGTGTACCTGCCAAGCAACTTGGCATCCTGTCAACCTCGGGATCTATTAGGCGATTAAAATCCCCTCCTATGATCGTGCGGCGCACTCCAAGACTCATTAATTTAGCGACTGCATCAGTTAGAAATTGGGGGACATACACATTCAGGACACCATACCCTTCTCCATGTAATAGAGTTTTAAGAATGATGAGCCATCCATGTTTGTCCTTAATTTGCTCATTTACCTGGAAAGGGAGGTTCCTTTTTACCAGTATAGTCACTCCTCTACTCTTAGAGCTGAAGGAGGAGAAGAATACCCTATCATAACCTCCCTGCTGCAGCTTCAGATGTTCCTTATCAGTTAAATGTGTCTCCTGCAGCAGGGCTATGTCCACCTTATCCTTGACAGCAGCTTCTTTCTTTTTAATGGGGGAATAGCTCTCTTTTACATTCCAGGTGCACTACCTGAACAGATCACTAGCCATGGTCATCCAGGGTAGCCTGTGGTTTCCCAACAGGAGGAAGTTTATCTGAGCTGCGGTGAGCAACAAAAACATTAACTCTGTAAAGTCTAAAAACCACTCCTATAAAAACTGCTACAACTAAAAAACTAATCACTACATTTTAACTTGAGCAAATACCCAAATAACTCCCAATTCACTAGAGATCTCCCCCCTTGCCCATGCGGGGCACTCCTCCTAATCCTTGTTACCTTCCCAACTGCCTCTAGCTGAGGCCAATTCACAAATGAAGAAAACCTGTTATTTACATTCTGAGAGTTAACAATGGATGCCCACCCCCGATGGCCCCCACTTATCTTGACCACAGGTATAGCCACCCCCAATCCAAACACAAAAGGATAGCAGTTAAAAAAAAGCCTCTGATAATACCCAACCAACCGATATACAAAGAAATTCCGGCTTTACATCAAAGCAGTATAAAGCCGATAACCACAAAAAAAGGGGAGAGAGAGGAGAAAAAAAGGGCAATTAAAATTTAAAAAAACCCATAGAATTGTCTGTATCAATGGAGGATTCTTTTTTCTCTCTCAGAGGGTTATTAATCTTTAGCGTCCTCTTCCACAGAGGACAGTAGAGGTTATGTCCTTGAAAACACTCAAGGCTAAGCTAGACAGACTATTGATCAACAAGGGAGTCAACAATTATAGGGAAGTAGAGATCATCTACAATCAGATCAGCCAGGAGGAAGAAATCATGACGGACTCAATCTTTTCACTTTTTTTCTCCTCTCTTGATGCTGCCAGACCTGCTGAATATTTTCAATAATTAATTCCAATATTATAATTATAGTCATGATTTTACTGAATGGGGAGGCGGCCTTGATGGGATGAATGTTCTACTGTTGGTCTGCCTCTTGTGCTGCTTCACAGATAACGTAACATCATATCAGACCTGGACCTCCTAAACCTTTAAAAACCACAGATTAAACCAAACAACCCACAACCAAATAGGCACAGAATCAAGTAAATCAGTAACTAGTAAAGTAATGATCACTTCAATGCTAACAAGTAGCTACCAATGAAGAAGCAGCGAATCAAATCATTTAAAATAAAGTTTGAAAATAATTTTGAAATCTTAGGTTGCTAACACATCCATGTTCAGGGAATATACCTATCACAATTCCCAGAACTCAGCTCCTCTCCTGAAAATAACAAGTCACATTTCACAACTAAGGGGTAATATGTTATAATCATTCAAAATGCTATTTGCAGTGTGCCATAACTACTGTTTGTATGATACATCTCCACTACAAAACCTCAATCCATGAGTCCATAGAAACAATCATTGCATGTTCATGAACTTGTGAAGGTGACCAATTTGCTCTCACATAAAAATAATACCAGAGGGTACACATTATTGAACTTTACTTGTTCCAACTGACAGCAAAGGAAGTTAGCTCAGTTGATAATGCTCTCTTAAAAGGTTGTAGATTTACTTCTCTGTACAATGAATAGAGTGCAAAATGCATTACTGAAGGAGTACTGCACAGTCACGGGTGCCATCTTTCAGATGAGATAATCCCCATCAGCCCAGTGGGGTGGATGTAAGAATCCTTAACACACCACTTCAAAAAGCAAGGGATTTAGCTACTGTGCCCTTTCTTTTCCATTCATTCACAGGATGAGGGCATTCCTGGCTTCACCAGCATTTATTGCCCATCCTTAATTGCATAGAGAGCAGTATAGAGTCAACCATTTTGGTGAGAGTCTGGAGTCACATGGAGACCAGACCAAATAAAAATGGCCATTTCCCTCCCTAAAGGAGGGAAACGGGTTTTTACGAAAATCCACGACGAATTCATGGTCATCATTAGACTCTTAACTTCACATTTTTTATTAAATTCAAATTCCACCATCTGCAGTAGCAAGGTTTGAACCCAGGTCCCCAAAGCAACATTTATCCTTTAATCAATATTGCAACAAAGCAAGTAACTGCATGAAAAAATGTAGATGCTGTAAATCTGAAAGAAACACAGAGAATGCGGGAAAAGACTCAGTAGGTCTGGCAACATCTGTGGAGACAGAAAGAGATGCAAAATGTTAGCAAAGTAACTGAGAATTTACTACACACAAATTGGCTGTCTCATTCCTTCAACAGTGACTACACTTTAAGAATACCTAATTGGCTGCAAATATCCAGATGTGTCCTGAGAGTATGAAAAGCACTATAGAAACACTAATCCTTAGAATCAAAAAATCCCTACAGTGCAGATAGAGGCCATTCAGCCTACTGACTCTGCACTGATCCTCTGAAGAGCATCCCTCCAAGTTCAGTCCCCTATCCAATCTCCATAACCCTGCATTTCCCACAGCTAATGCACATAGCCCGCACATCCTTGGACCCTATGAAGTTTAGCATAGGTAATTCACTTAACCTGCACATCTCTGAACTGTGGGAGGAAACCAGAGCACTTGGCAGAAACCCACATAGACATGGAGAGAACATGCAAACTCCACACAGTCATCCAAGGCTGGAATCAAACCTGGGTCCCTTGTGCAGTGAGGCAGTAGTTCTAACCATTGAGACTATGTGCCACCCTTGTCTTTAAACTAAAGCATAGATCATTATACTTCAGACAAAAAAGCACACATCAGTAGTCTGAACTAAAAGCAGCATTTCTATTTTTATAAGTGCACGTACGTCAAATTTCCTAACACGTTGATAATAGTGCATTCATGATCTTTATAATTATAGAACTGAACCTATTGGTCTGTCCAACTTCAATGCCAGGATATTTATATCCTCAGTCACAAATCTAAGAAAGACCCCATGAACATTCTCCATTCCAGGGAATGCATCCCAGTCGTGAAATTACAGTGTCCTGACTTCACTGCCAGAAATGTTTTTGCTACTGGTTTTGCATCTTAAATGATTCCACAATTGGCCTCATGACCAGGGACACCTGACTCCTTACCTGAACACTCTCCCGGTCTCTATCCATAATGCACACAGTCTTCATCCACATTTAGTTTAATTAATTCTCAGGCTATCATCATCTCTGGGAGGGCAGCATTTAAGGCCTATACAACTGAATGGTTGCTATGCCGATTCAGAGGGCAATTAGGAGTCTATTACAAGACATTGTTGTGGATCTGGAGTCTCACATGGAGCAAACCAGAAACATAGCACATTCCTTTTTCCATAGGATGCTAGTGAACCATAAAGACTTCTTAACAATGAATACACTAGTTTTTATGAAGCAGATTCATTTAATAATTCAATTTAATTCCATTAATTGCCACAATGGTATTTTTCATCATTTAATCTTTGTATAAAATAAGGCTTAAAATAAGATTTTAAAATGACTTTGTTGAGTTTATACCTATTATAAGGGGATCAACTGTAATTTTCTTGGATCGTATGAAATCCTGGTCCATGTGACCTAGTGACCTCTAACCTGGAAGCAGTGCCAACAGGGAGAACGTTAGGACCAACAGCTGCATGGCTATCAGTCACAAAAAAAAGATATGAAAGAGAGATGCAAGCAGAGGAGCTGAAGGCAAGCAGTGCACACATGCAAACACAAGGAGAGAGCAAGCAAAGATCCAAAGAAAACACATAATTCTTGAGAGGAACAAACCACTTTCAGGAAGCAAATTTCCTGTTTGGCAGAAAGGAAGACTAGATGTCTTGGAGGCACTGTACCATCTACCTAAAATGTTCTAAAGCATGGATGGCTATGTGGATAGCTTGAAGATACTAATGAGCTAGGTGACTTCAGAAAACAAACCAAAATGAGAACTCAGATGTTTAATAGACCTTTACTGCACAGAAGGGTGCTAGTTGGCCCATTGTGTCCACACTGGCCACCAAAGATCTGACTACACTAATCGTATTTTCCACAGCACTGGAGGCTATGGCAACACAGCAAATACCTAAATATTACTTAAATGTTACAAGAGCTTCTGACTCACCAACTCTTAGGCAATGAGTTCTAGACTCCCACTAATCTCTGGGTGAAAAAAATCTAAAGCTCTCCTCCTAGTCTATCTAGTCTTAAACCTGTGCACTCCCCTACAATTATTAATCCCTCTACAAATTGTAAAAGTGTCTCTCTGTCCACCCTATCTATACCTATCATAAATCAGGTCTCCTCTCAACCTTTGTTGCTCCAAGGAAGATAACCCAATTCGTCCATTTTTATTTTATAGTTCAGAACTTTCAGCCCAGGCAGCAACCTTGTTAAGCTCCCCATAATATCCAGATGCATTCTTTTCTCCCTGTTTTTAAAACGATAAGACAATCCTCCAGTTGTTTGCCACCTCATCTGTGGGCAGAGATTTTCAACATTACTGCCAGAGTATCTCCTTCATCACCTCCCTGAACAGCTAGAATGCAGCTCATGTAGATCTGTGGAATTATCCACTTTTAACGTTACTAAACCCACTTTCACTTCCTCTCTCTATATTAGCGAGTTTTGAGAAAATTTGTGGCTCAGATTGAGATTGTGGATGTAAGTTTGCTCACTGAGATGGAAGGTTCATTTGCAGACGTTTCATCACCATACTAGGTAACATCATCAGAAAGCCTCTGGTGAAGTACTGGCGTTGGTGACCCGCTTTCTATTTATGTGTTTGGCTTTCCTTTGGTTGGTGATGTCATTTCCTGTGGTGATGTCTAGCCACCAGGATACATGAACATCAACTAGGCACAAAAAGACACGACCCACTCTCCTTACATACAGATGACGAAGGATACCACTTCGACTGGGACAACACATTCATCTTAGGACAAGCCAAACAGCGACATGCACGAGAATGCCTAGAAGCATGGCATTCCAAGCAGAATTCTATCAACAAACACACCAACTTGGACTCCCTTTACCACCACCTGACAGAAGAACAGGAAATGACATCACCGACCCATGGAAACCTAAACAAGCAGAAAATGGGTCATGAAACCAGTGCTTCACCAATGATGCTACCTAGCATGGTAACAAAATGTCTGAAAACTAACCTTCCAACTTAGTGAACAAACTTACTTCCCATCTATGTTTATTTTAAAATGCACAGCTCTCTACCCAATGTCTATATACCTGTATCCTTCTATCATTGATTATTTGGCTGGCTGAACAAGAATTCTGGAAACCTGCACCTCCAGGACTGCTGTAACCCAAGGGAGAGAGCATTTGTAGAAGCTTATAATAGTGCTTTGAATTTCATGGAAACAACTATCAACTTATCCTGCTTGAATAATGAACATTTTATTGATGGAATAGCTGAGCACATTCATGCAAGGAGTTGTGCAAATGTTTGTCCTTACAGGAAATGCATCTTTGCTGTACCAACTATTTAAAGTGAAAAATCTCAAACATTTTTATTCATTCATATGTAATGAACATTAGTATAAACCAGACCCAAAGTGGTCAGTCAGTAAATTTGGCTATTTTGGTTAATGATTTCCCCACAGAATATGATCATTCTGCAAATTATTGCAAAAGAGACATCAAGCTAGAGGACAGAATATTTGATATACTTTATTTCAAGTTATTTTCTTCTATCAAAAGCGTAAACAAACTACTCTGTAAATTTTGAAGTATTTTCAAACACTCCAAATTAAGAAATACAACCTGGTAAAATACAACTTGCAAAACGTACCAATATTCCAGGACGAGTGCTCTGCAATAGTGCATTCAAACATTCTCTAGCTTCCTTTCTTCAGAATCTGGTAATTACAACACTCTGGACTTTGAACATGCCAAGGGTGGAGTGGAATATGTGGTGAAGAAAATGTAGGGAATGACCAGGAGACACAGAGAGTTCTTCAAGAAGTAGGTCTTTTATTTGCAAACAAAAAACTGTGACACTGAGAAAGCAGATTCTCTAATGCCCACAAACCTCTACGTTCGTGGGTTTTTATTTTTTCATCCTGTTTCTATTTGATTAATATAGTTGGACATGCTGATAAGCTAAGTACCTCACTCTAGCTACACAATAAACCAGTGATGTTAGTTCCCATGATCTCTTCAGTTGTACATTCTACTTAATATTATTCTAATGTCACTGTTAGATATTTAGTGCTAACTCTTCCAACAATGGTCTTTCATTCCAGACCCTAATGTCATGATTAGGAATTGATTATCACCTCTGCGACAGAATAGACAGTTAGTCCATTCCAGACTAACCTGTCATTATAGATATTTAGCTATTCCATCTCTTACAATAGTCTCCTGTCTCAAGCTGACTCTACTATTAATTAGATATTTAATGTCATGTCCCAAATATTTATGGTTCCAATCTGGTCATAATGACACTTAACAGGGAAACTAGCTCTACTAACTGTTCTCATCTCACCATAGTGACCTTTCAGCCTCAACCATACTCTGCTAATTGGTGAAAGAGCATTTCACTCTCTTATCCCATCCTGCCTTCCACAGACCACAGATTGCCAGTGGTCTTCATGATTTAACCCTTCCCTTGCTTTCCTGCTCTTTATTTTCCATAAATATGTATGTCATCTTTCAATTTCCTTTTCCAGTGCTTGTTTGGAGAATAGTGCTTGGTTACATTCAACATATGATCTTATTTGCTATTTTACACATCTGTCTGCAACACTTTTCTAACCAACAGGTGAACAACAGCCTAGGCACAGCACATACTCACAAATGGCGACAGCAATATAGATTTAGTTCTTTATCCCCCCAAATGGAAACAATTAATACAATTTTGCTTAAAAGCTTTCCACTAACTTACATAATTAGCTTTTCCTTATGTTCAAGGGACTGCAACTACAGAATATTACCTCTGATTTTCTTCATGATATTGATATGGAAAGGAAACCAATTTATTTAAATACCTTCAATGGGCGAGGAAAGTATTTTGTATGTAATTTAAAGTTCATGAGTGCAATAAAAATACATGTATCAGTCACATACATCAACAAAACTATCCTTACCATATCTCAATTCTCCAAGAAACAATAAAACGTTACTGAACTCCATTTACATCAATTTTCTTTCTAAATTCGGTCAGTAGACTTGTACCTTCCAACCTGTGGTTTTTCAATAATTGTTTCCTATTCTATTATGATAGGATTCACAAGCACTATGCAGCAGACACCTCCTTTCCATGGCTGCATATAACTTTATTCATACTTCACCAGTTTATTTTTCTTAAGATAAAATGATCCATTTTCTTTCTAGAACTTGGCCAGTGACTTGTTCATTAGTGCAACACAGAGGTTTGATTGCACTTACCAAGTTGCCAACTATTGCTCTGCTGTTACAGGAAGAAACCAGGTATTTTCCTTTGTATGAGATATGGGAGAGTAAGGTGGAATTTGAGTCAAAGATGTTTCTTTAATGTTAGCAAGATTGGTTGAAGATTGGAAAAAGACTGTATATCCACTCTGGCTCTAAAAGAAAAATCCTTTGTGGGAACTTTACAAAACATAGCTTATTACTGCCTTTTCCCATGTTCAGTTGGTGCAAACTTTACTAAAACTGCATTCAATACAAGTTCAGCTAGAGTGGGTGGTGTTGACGAAAAGGCTGACTGTTCAGTGATAAACTTTAAACAACAATTTTTAAAAATTAATTAAATTTTTCCCTGCAATAAAACTCAGACAAAGCGTATTTGATTTTTATCTTCCCCTTTAAAAGAAAAGGATACTCTCAACAATCACATTCCTGATGAAGGGCTTATGCCCAAAACGTCAATTCTCCTGCTCCTCGGATGCTGCCTGACTTGCTGTGCTTTTCCAGCACCGCACCCTCAAAACAATCCATCACAGCAAAGGCTTTGAAGATTTGTAGACAATGTGATATTTGATTTGAGGAAGGGTCAATATTATACTTTTAGGTTAGCACCATGAATCTCAAATATATTTATTTAGGGAAATGAAAGTCAAAACTTCAAGTGTGTTCAACATGCAACGAACTACATATGATAATTAGCAAACCAATTATTATTGAGGCTGAATTAATGGAGGTAAATTCTGAGGTTCAAGGACAGAAATAATGTTCTCCTTCAGTGCGCAAGTTTACTAATATAAAGTCCATAAACTCAAAAGGAAGGTTGCATTTTGTAAAACATGGCGAATTTGCTTTGAAGGAACAGATGGAAAGAACGATCAAAATTTTAAAGTAAGGCTCACAAGATATAAAATATACCCCAACAATCAGCATTTACTTAAAAGATATCTTTAAGACCAACAAAATTCTTATAAATCACCAAACACAACATTGGTTGCTTTAAAATGGAGAGTTTGGGGCACCAAGCTGCAGCTGTCTCTAAAACAGAGAAATAAGAAACCTGAACACAGTGTTTATCTGTACTGCTGGTAAAACCAGTCATCTCCCCACATGGACAAGAGTTGCATCTGTTATGAAGCTGAAGAGTCAGTGCAGAACAACACACTTACAACTTTCCATTGATCTGTGGATTCAATCATTAATTATTCTTTGGCGAAAAAATAAAAATTTAACAGCTCAATGGTTTATGCATATAGTTTTAATAGGTCACAATTTTACATACCATGCTTACACTGTAATCCATCCAAAAAAAAATCAGCTACACCAACAAAAGAGACAGACTTCACTTTTTAAATAACACATGCGCTAATGGGTTGGAAGACCTACTTCATACTCTATGTAAAGCACTGTCTTCATGCACAATCTGGAATCAATAGCCCTACAGGTGTAAAGTGAATCTGCCCTATTGTGGGTTCCATTATGTATAAGTTATCAAAATTACTTCCTTGACCATTATTATAAACAAAATGAATACTGTACTCTTATTTGACATATTTCTACAATAATCTGCAATACTGGGTAAGGAAGCTACTTTGCTGCTCGTATTACGAGCCATGTCTGAAGTGGGTTTTCTTTTAAGTAAAAATGCACCCATTTTACAATGTGCTTGGCACCTGAAATTAAAACTCAACATTATAAGGGAGTGCTGCTTACTGTTATGATGTAAGTGAGAGGTGCAGTCATTTGCACAATCAAAACAGTTCTCAACAGACCAAAATTTAAACATTTGATCTTAATAAGGCAACTTTATAAAATGCCCACTTGAAATTTCATATACGTTATAAAATATCCACCTAAAATCTTAGCCCACACCACCCCTAGTGTTTTTTTAAGCATAAGTGCTTCCAAAGTGAGCACAAATAGCATCTTTTCTCAACAGTCAACTTTTTGATGACTAAAGAAGGATTTTATTTTTGCTCTTATCAATATATAGAGTTATGTCTTTGAAGCAAAGTAAATGAAGGTTTAAATTGCATGATCCTTTTCTGTCACTGCACTGATTCTTTGCAGCACACTGGGAACAGTTCCTTCATGTGTTTTCTGAAAGACTGAAATCACAATTTAGTGTTACTTTTAGTTCCCAACACTTTAAGGTGAGAGGAAAAAGGATATAAATCAGGCTCTGCACCAACATTTAAATAACAAAAAAGTACCTAGGGGATTTGCTCCTCCTAAAATATATTCCAAATCTGCTTTATTAGTTCCTCTGTAAAGGTGCACATCTTGCACTATTCAGGAAGGAAGGGAACGCTGATATTATGGTACGGTGGGCAATGGCGACCTTGCACTAGCGATTAGACAGCCATTTTCAGTGGACTGCTTCTTTTTTTGAAAAAAAAAGAGTACCAGAAATTGTCCCTTTCAAACTCATTAGAAACACATGGTACTGCACACCAACAATAAATACAGTACTAGAATAGAAAACATCAACTTTGCCAGAATCAGAGGATATTTAAAAAAAACCATGTGCAGTTACTCTGAACAGTGTCATTTGATCCTATACCATTTTAAAAATCTCACACGTAGACAAAGTTAGTATGAGCTCTTGTCTGATCATTCCTACAAAGTGCAACGATGACAATGGCGAGGCTGATTGTATTACAGCAACGCACAGACATGGGTATGAGCATAATATGGCAGAGTAGTGGGAGCAGAGAAGCACTGGTCAGCAGCAGCGGACATTCT
This sequence comes from Chiloscyllium punctatum, assembly GCF_047496795.1. NCBI lineage: Eukaryota > Metazoa > Chordata > Chondrichthyes > Orectolobiformes > Hemiscylliidae > Chiloscyllium > Chiloscyllium punctatum. The sequence continues at coordinate 19,304,024 of NC_092743.1, forward strand.
GTCGAAGCGGTGGCAGTTCTGGAGGAATTTCAGGTTCTGGTTGCAGTGATAAAATGCTGTTTGATAATTCGCGTCTGGGTATATCAGGTAACTGAAAATTAAAAGTAGAGATTAAGTAAAGATATTTCTGTAAGCTTTCCCAATCACTTACAAGAGATTCCAGGTAAAAGATTTACACAAAAGCAGACATGTAAACTAATTTTGTACAATAAGAAACAATGTAACTGTGGTTAATCATTTCACTTTAATTTTTAAGCTCTCATTCAACATTATGTTACAGCACAGAACGAGAGATAAGTTTAAAGCAAAGTGATATAAACAAAAGAGGATAAAATAGAATTTGTTGTTGAGAGGGCTAGACAAAGAATGACAGGAGGAAACTCTTGCAAAACAAACAATGGCTGGTAAGCATCTAATGTTGTAGAATATACTGATAAACAACTTGGATTAGACAGTGCACACTGTCTGACGTGTTGCAACAATTTTGGATACTGGCCATTCTCAACTATTAAGGATATTCACCTAGACACACAAGGGCTAACATCTACTTGTGCCATGAATCTTCCAAAATGCGCATTTTGGAATTAGGTGTACAACCGTTACAAAAAGCACTCAATGTTTCTCAAAATTAAAAATACACAACACCAGGTTATGGTCCAACGGGTTTATTTGGAAGCACTAGCTTTCAGAGCGCTGTTCCTTTATTAGGACAACCACCCGATGGAGCAGTGCTCCGAAAGTTAGGGCTTCCAAATAAACCTGTTGGACTATAACCTGGTGTGTGATTTTTAAACTTTGTACACTCCAGTCCAACACCGGCATCTCCAAAGCATATTTCTCAAAGGTTAACAATGACTTTTGCATTTAGCTGTTTAGCTAGCTGTGAAACAAACTGCAAACATTATAAGTCATGAAGCAATGCCCAATGACAATGAGTCCTCCTGATCCAATTTTACAGACTTGGGTAAACTACAGCCCATGGCAGTAGGGGAAGGCATGTAAGGTGTGCCAGCAAATTCACTGTATACCAGGTATGTATGGGGAACTGCTCATGGCACCTGGCTGGTCAACATAGGGAGTGCTCCTCTGATCTGGAGTGCACAAGGAGCAGATGCATTTGTTAAAGGTTTAAAGATTATTTATCAGATTACTGATGTTTTGATTTGGCTAGCATATGAACAGCCATTTCAAAACTTCAATATAATTTACACTCGAGTTTCAAACATAGCTTTGTTATCCCATTTTTCTAGCTTCTTAACGGTTCTTTATTGATGTCATACGAGCTGGTAGTCCAGAATCTGAATCTGAGACCTTCAAGTCTATCTACATCGGCACAGTAGTTGATGAGTTCCTCCAGTTACTGGAATGGTTATATATCTATGATAAACATCTGAATCGGCATGTCAACCCTTTTCAAATTTCTACTCATTTATTATGTTACCAGGGTCGTTGCACACTTGGAACAGACTGTAAATGAACTTGGTAGCATTTATATTAAAAATTGTTACAAGACATTTTTTTAAAAACATTAGTTCTAGAAATGAGACATAGCAAGAGGATACAAATCACCACAAGATGTGGTGACTGTCTGCCTTTTGATCTTTCCACTTTTTCTCACTGTTTCTATTGCTGTAGTTTTTGCAAAACCATATTGTAGATTACAGTAAGGCAGCGTTTATATCATTGGTAGAACAAATTACCAAAGTGTTGAAAATCTGAAGTCAAGACAGAAAATGCTGAAAAAACCTCAGGTCAGGCAGCTGTGGAGGGAGGAGTGACAATGGAATTGAAAAGCTGGGGATCCAAATGTAGACATTAAACCAAGGAGATTTGGAAAAGAGGAACTATTTGGTTTCTGTTAGGATAGTATAATTGTAAAGATAACGGTTTTATGTTTATTGATTGGGAGACGATGGCCTAGGGGTTATTATCGCTGGAATATTAATCCAGAGACCTAGGTGTACTCAGGTTCAAATCCTGCCATGATAGACTGTGAATTGGAATTCAATAAAGAAAAATCTGGGGCCAAGAATCCAATGATGACCATGAAACCATTGCTGATGGTCAGAAAACTCATCTGGTTTACCAATGTCCTTTATGGAAGCAAATCTGCCATCCTACCTAGTCTGGCCTCCATGCAATTCCAGATGCACAGCAATGTGGTTTGCTGTCAAATGCCCTCTGGGCAATTAGGGATGGGTAATAAATACTGGCCTAGCCAGTGTTGTCCACACCTCATGAATTAATTTTTAAAAATTGTGCCAAAATGTATTTTTATTCTGATTGCTTGTCTCTTCAGCATTCACGGCTAATCCCCATAACCAAGATATAGGTCTCTGATTGTAAACTCCTGCAGTCCTGCTGTGGATCCAATTTCTGCTTCTTTACTTATTCCAATGTTCCCACTGTTTGTTTTGTAGCAACTAATCACTCCTTGTTCTTTCATTCGTTGCCTAAATCTCCTCGCCTCTGCTTGTTGTTACATTTCCAACTTCTTTCAGTGAAAGACTATCAACCGGAACTCTGTTCATTTCTCTAGGCATGTCACTTGACTTGCTGAGTAGTGTTCGATTTTCATTCCACAATATTTTGCTTTTAATGTGAATTCTTTTAAGTTGCTCATGTTTGTAGGATCACCAATGTAATATGACATTCCTGTAGGACAATACTGGAATTGATGCACTTTGAGCTGATATTTGTAATACAGCATTGCGAACTTTTAAAATAACAAATTTGATTTTTTCAAATCATTTATAAAGATTGCAAGTGTTAGAGCAGTTCCTAATGTTAATTTGTTTTTCTACAAATAAATGAGCTTGCCTTATTTAGAATGTCATCCACAAGCTTCAAAAAAATCTCATTGACATTATAGTTGTCCTTTGCACTGGCTTCACAAAAACGCATCCCAGTTACCTGCAGGGCAAACTAAAGAAGTAAAAGAATAAAGACATTTAGCAAAACATCTAAAGCCAGAGGTTTATTTTTGTTTTAAATTATCAAAAGCGGCAAAAGATCCATTTTAATTAGAAAAGACACTTCCACACCCAAAGCTTTTCTGACAAAAACAAAGATAAGACTGAATCCCAGAACAGTTTCTCTGCAATTTTACTTCACTTTGCTGGCAAACAGGTTAAGGCAGCTCTTTTAGAAAAATGGAATTGAAAACAACTGCATTGTCTCTCCACTCCAATTCTACCAAGTTCCAACCATAGGTGGTGATGGTGAGCTGCTTATTTAAAATTACTGCAGCCTATGTGGTGTTGCTACACACAGTGCTGTTAGGGAGTTCAGAATTTTGATCCAGCAACAGGAAGAAACTCAAACAGTTCCAAGTCAGGATGGTGTGTGGCTCAAGGTAGATATTTGGAGGTGTACCCTAACCCATTCCCCCACCCCACTTCCCCAGGTAATCTCTCCAACATTGTCCTGTACAGGACAAATATGGAACTGGTCAAAAAGTTGCAGTAAAAAGCTGTGCATGCACATGCAGGATTTGGGGGTGGGGGGCAGTGTTGGACTGGGTTGAGGGGGCGGGGGGGGCGGGGCAGAGTCAGGACGGTGAGGTTGGACAGGATCTCACACGCTGTGTGCTGCTGCTAGTCTCCTGAATGGGAAGCAGACTTTAAAAACTGAGCCACAGAGGAAAGGCATTTGATCGATTAACCAAATAATCGATTAACCAAATAAATCGATTATCCGAACAAAATGGTGCCCACCCACCTCGCTCGGATAATTGAGGTTACCCTGTAAATCTTTCATGAACCCTTTCAAGTTTCACAACATCCTTCCGATAGGAAGGAGACCAGAATTGCACGCAATATTCCAAAAGCAGCCTAACCAACATCCTGTACAGATGCTACATGATCTTCCAACCCCTATACTCAATGCTCTGACCATTAAAGGAAAGCATACTGAACGCCTTCTTCATTATCCTATCTATTTTCAAGGAGCTAAGGGAGCATCGCTCCCTTGGACCTTACCATTAAGGTGTATAAATCCTGCTAAGATTTGCTTTCCCAAAACGCAGCATCGTGCATTTATCTAAATTAAACTCCACCTGTCATTTCTCAGCCCATTGGCCCATCTGATCAAGATCTCATTGTAATCGGAGGTAACCCTTCTTCACTTTCCCCTACACCTCCAACTTTGGTGTCATCTGCAAAATTACTAACGATATCACGTATGTTCATATCCAAATAATTGAGAATTGCTGATCAGACAGGAAACAGGCGGCTTCAAAAAAGTCTTTATTGGAATAAGGTTAAAAATCACAACACCAGGTTATAGTCCAACAGGTTTAATTGGAAGCACACTAGCTTTCGGAGCGACGCTCCTTCATCAGGTGATTGTGGAGGGCTCGATCATAACACAGAATAGGTGGTGGTGGTGATGATTGGGGGTGGGGGGGTCATACTTGGGTCTCAGCTATTCATAACATAGATATCAACAACTTGGATGACAGAATCAAATGCAATACTTCCAAGTTTGCTGATGACACAAAATTTAATGGTTTTGAGATTGTGGAGTAGAAGGAAAGAGGTTTTAAGACTATTTAGACAGATTGATTGAGTGAGCAAATGCATGGCAGAGCAGTAGAACACAGATAAGGGTAAAGTTCTCCATTTCAGTAGGAAAACAAAAATTACAGACTACTATGGTGATTGAGTAGGAAATGATGACACACAAAAAGGACCTGAAAATCCTTGTACACCAGTTACTGAAAGCAAGTAATTAGGAATAGAAATATGTTGGCCTTCATTGTAGGGAATTTGAGTACAGGAGTAAGGATGTCTTGCTGTAGCTGCACAGGGCCTTGTTGAAACCACACTTGGAGGAGTATTGTGTGCAGTTTTGGCTGCTTTGTCCAAAAGTGTACTTGACATACAGGGAGTGAAACAAAATTTCTAATTAGGGATGAGCAACAAATGACCATATTGTCAGTGATGCGCACGTCCTGTGGATGAGTTTAAAAATATATATAAAACAGTTAATGGAAAGAAAGACGTTTTGTGCAGAATATTAAAATCCAAGAATAGGAGAAGAGTACATGGATTCTGAAGGTAGATTTTGGACCATAGTTCAGAAATGCTTCTCACTAAATACAATCTATTTACAGAAGAAACATCAGGAAGTGTAGCTGAAAATCCAATAAATAAATCTTTCTGCAAGGATAGGAAATAAACAAAGCCAAATAGACTTCTTCAGCTGTAATTATCCTGTGATCTCTGAGCCCTATGTTAGTCTCTGAAAATTTTGTTGTCACTGACAATGGTAAGCACTAGAATTAACTCCTTGTGGATCCAGTCTGAGCAAGAGCTTTACAAGGTACTTTATAACCAGGATTACATTAGGAAGTCACACTTCATAAGAGCAAGTAATATTTTTAGATCATTTCTTACCTTTTCTCCCTGTTGACGAGAGATTGCTCGATCAACTTCACAGTCTAACTTATTTCCCACTAATAGTAGCTCTGCATCTTCTGAAGCATACTGTGTATGACAAAACATTGTTAAGAGTCAAATGTGGTGCATTATACAAGAGAACTGTACAAGTAATATGAATAGGCAGAAAGACTCAAAACAGTTTGTTGCACACCTTCAGTAACGTGCAAGAGTAGCAACGTCATATTACTCAGTAATGGGCTCTGGACATCACTAGCTGGGCCACCACTTACTGCCTATCTCTAAGTGCCCTTCAGAAGGTGTGCTGGGCTGCCTTCTTGAACCACTGAAATCCATGCTTTGGTAGACCCATTGTAAAGGAGGGAGCTCCAGGATTCTGACCCAACAACTGTGTTGGGATGGCAAAAAGATTCAAAGTCAGGGTGGTATGTGATTTTATTTTCTATGTATCCAAAAGCCCTTGCCCTTCTGGACTGTAGACTTCAGAAATTCAGAAACTTTAAAGGAGCCTTGTCAAGTTGTTGCAGTACATTCTGCAGATGGAACACACTGTTGCTACTAATATTTGTGGAAGTCATGCAAATCAAACAGGCTTTGGCATGAATGGTGTCAAGCTATTTCAGATGAAGGTGAAGCTGGACTCAACCAGGAAAGTGGAAAATATTCTATCACACTCCTGACTTGTAGATGGGTGACAGGCTTTGGGAATCAGGATTAGAGTCACCGCTGCTGAATTCATAGCCACTGACCTGCTGGCGCAACACAGTATTTACACTGCTGGCCAATTTCAATTTCTGGTCAATGATAACCTTCATGATGTTGAAAGTGGGGGAATTCGGTGATGGCAAGACCACTGAATGTAAAGAGACGATGGTTAGATTCTCTCTTGTTGGAAATGACCATTATCTGACACTTGCTTGGCAGAAATGGAACTTGCCACTTATCAGCCAGGCCTGGATATCGTCCATTACTCCATTTGTGCATAGATTATTTCAGTATGTAAGGAATCACAAATGGTACTCAACACTGCACAGTGAACATCCTCACCTTTACCCTTATGATGGAGAGAAGATCATTGATGAAACAACTGAAAATAGTTGGACCATGGACACTACCCTGAGGAACTCCTGCTGAGATATCCTGTGGTTGAAAAGATTAACTGCTAACAATCAAAACCATCTTTTGTGCTCAGTATGACTCCAATAAGTGGAGCTTTCCTCCTCAAACTCATCAACTCCAGTTTTGCTAGACTTCTTAATGTCACACTTGGTCAAACGTTGATACTAAGGACCGTCACTGTCACTTCCTTTTTGAACTTTGTTCATTTGCCCATGTTTCGACCAAATCAAAATGAGGTTTGAATCAAGTGGGCCTGGCAGTACCCAAACTGAGCATCAGCGACCGTACTATTATCAAATAATGCCACTTTTCATCTCTTTGCTGATGATTGAGAATAGACTGCTGAGCAGTAATTGGCTAGGTGAGATTTGTCCTTTTTTATTGTAGACAGGACGTAACTGAGAAATTTTCCACATTGTCTTCTTTTTTATCTGCACTTCAACCACTTGATCAGGGGATCTGGTTAGCTCTGTAGCCCAATACTGTTGGAACATACAGACAAAAGCCCATGCAGTATCATTGCTTTCAGTGGTTTCTTGCTCCCACGTCAATTGAGTTGACTAGGCTGAAGACTGGAATCTGATTCGGAGGATCATCCATTTGGAATTTCTGGCTTCAGCCCTGTCAACTGCACTTATGTGCTCACCTCCCCAATCATTGTGGTTGTGGGTGTTTGTGGAGCTTCTTCCAGTGAGTTGATTGATTGTCCACAACCATTCATAACTGGATGACTATTTCAATGCAGCTCTGATTGGTCTCGCACATTCTATCCTCTGCAAACTAGAGGTAATCAAAAACTCTGGCGCCTGTGAATTAACTGCAAAAACTCCTGCTCCCCTCTGTCTCCTTTTGTGGCTCAATGTCAATGTTTGATAATGCTCCTGTGAGAAGTGTTTTGGAATCTTCCATTAAAGGCACTATATAAATATAAACTGTTGTTGCAAGTTTGGCATATAAAACTGGCAATTACTACTAAACTAGCATCAATTTGATTTGGCTTATAATGGTGGTTATTATGGGTTAAAATGTATGATGTTTCTGCAATACAATGAAGGTTGGGTAGAGAATTGAAGAAAGTGGAAAAGGGATGGCTTGGTATTGTGCAAACTATAATTTCCGTTTTGTAAGTAATATAGCAGTATGCTAACAACTTTCTGACATTCTTTCAAAAACATTTAGACTTTTTGCACTTGAACTTGAATCATTTGCTGCTCCCTCTCTTGTAATAATGATTGTGAAACCACCAATCTGCAGGTTTACTGCAGATTGCTTGGGATATGAAAATTGAGAACTCCAAATTGCAGACCATTTCCTCATAGCCAAATCATATGCCAAAAATCACACACAAGCCTTCCTTCTTTGAGAATGGTCAGCAGTGTCCTTAATTCAGAAATCTATGGTTATGACAGTGCGGGTGAGTACTGCACCAGTCATTGTGTTATAAAAAGAGGCATTACATTAGGCAGCAAATATTACCCACTGCACTATGCAAATGCAACTATGGTTACATCATAAAAACATTGGTGAAGATGCAACTAAACACTCCACTTCAGTTGTCCAATCCAGACTTAAGTAACACTCTGCCCTGTTATTTTTCCTTAAATACCAATTAAATCAAAGGAAAATATTACTGACAGTTTGGGATATATAGGTCTTGAAATGTTACAATGTATCTGGAATGACTATTGGATAGTTAAAAACAAACTAAATACTTTCATTTAAAAAAAATTAAAAATTGAAGCATCTTAAACCACTTTCACCATTTTATAAAATTTAAACGAACACTATGAAGAAGGCACGTAACGACATCTTCATTACCTTGTCAATCATTTTCATCCATTTTGGTACATCTTCAAATGTTTCTTTTTTAGTAATGTCATACACTAAGACAATTCCCTTGGCACTCCTGTAATATGCTGAAGTAATGCTGTTGAACCTCTCCTGCCCTGCAGTATCCCTGAAGAAAAAGTGATTTTTAAAAAATCAAAACAATTTACAGTCAAGTACGTCAAAGCAGAACATCCATTCTGGCTACATTATCCAGTTGGTTCATTTCTATCTGCCACCACCCTCATCAAAACATTTGAATTTGAGCTCTGCAGTCATGTCAATTGTGGAGAACTCGTCAACACAAAAGGTTTTGTAATCTTCTCGCAATTAAGGTCCACAAGACTTCTGCTTTATTAAAATAATTTGGAAAGAACAATACTTTAAACAGATGTGTAGTAGTTGCTCAATGCCAGTTTGTTAAGAGCTTGAAGAATATATAAAACATTGCAGCAGATTATTAGCGACACATTTTCTTTAAATGAATCATTGCAAAACTGTTGGCTCATACTGTTCAACTTTAATAATGGCACAGTATGGTGTACCTACCCCTGGACCCAGAGGCCTAGGTCATTGCCCACCTGCTCCAGAAGTGTGTAGTAACACCTCTGAATAGGTTGATTAGACAAAAAAAAAGACTGCCAGAAAGGAGCTCCAATATTGTTCAATTAATTTTGTTTAGGTTGACAATGGAAAAATCCAAATAAATTTATTAATTTCAGGGACCTTATTTTGACCTGGATGGGGTAGAAGGATAAACACAAGTGGTCAGTATTATCAAATAATAAAGTAGTACATTTTACCTCCATACGCTCCCGTAGATATAGTGCTATTATTTGCCAGCCTCTTGCAGCCAGATCTTAAGAGTCACACAGATGAGGGATGAGAACACACAGACAGTTAGAAATTAGACTACTGTTAACTGGAGACTATGGATAAATAAGGTATCTCAGAGTGACGCAGCAATCTGAAGCCATGGTCTCGCTGGGAAGTATGAGGGGTGGGGTTGATTACAGAGTGTTAGTAAGCTTTTTATAACATCAAAAGAGATCATGACAACAAAGACAACTGACAACATACCATGTGTCACACAGATGATTTTATCTGCCAGAATATTTGTATTACTCATTCTCACTGATAGGGCTGTATGGCGGTATGATGCCAGATGCCAATAGGGAAGAATGGAATCCTACGTACCACATATTAGTGCACAAAGCAGCAGCAGCAGTCCTGCAGGTTTATTGGATACTTTGAGTTACACAAGGTCAAAGAAAATTTGGTAAAACACAAAGTTGGAACAAGTGGTTTATACACTTCAGAGACAGACAGACAGACAGTTCTTATTTTCTACTGTTTACAAATATTTAACTTTTGAATACTGTTTACCCTGACAAAGAGGGAATTCTTTGTTCACAAAAGTTGGGTTATATGATAATTTGAATGATGCAACTTTTAAGTAGGCTACAGATCAATACAAGGAATAAAGATATTACCTGAATTAACAGGAAGAAGTGGTACGAAGCACAGATTATTTTACATTTTAAGAACTGGCAGTTTTGCATATTCATGGCTTCTACTTACAATACCATGTGCTTCACAAACAGAAAGTAAATGAACAGAAAGCATACTTTTAGCTACAAAAGGCAAGTTCTGATAAAACAAGGGACAGTTTACAAGTTTGGTCTCACAGCGGCCAATTAGAGATGCAATCAAGGTGACTTGAAACCAAGGCACCCATTCCAGAGACTGAGGCAGAAATAACTGCTGAGGTCACAGACTAAGGAATGGCAAGAATGTCAACCAAACACAACAGCCTGTCCAAGATACTTTTGTGAGTTTGTTGCCTCGTTTCTAAAAAAAACTTCTAAATATGTCCAGCATAAAGCAGAATATTGAAGGAGGTGGAAATCAAATCTCAGTTTGACAATCTAGGTTGACCATCAAACAACAAATTTACTACAGTTACAGAAGCAACCTATTACAGTTAGAAGTCAAGTAGAAATTCATCTTCAATCAATTTTAAAATTAGTGATACTCCAATTGATTTCAAACATTTTTCGGGATGTTTCAGATAATATATTGACCCAATATATTGGCTGTCATCAGGAGTGGAAAACCAGCTGATACCAAGAATGAGAATGTAAGAGAATCTTCAATGAGGAGTAATGGAAGAGGAATATGAACGAGTTAATGGCTGGAAACGTGTAGGTCACTTACCAGATTTGTAATCTAATTTTCTTCCCTCTTAGTTCTATTGTTTTGATTTTAAAATCAACACCTATGAACAAAAATACAGTAAAAGGAAAAGGAGGAATAAGAAGCAAACGCAAAAAAGCAAACAAAATACAATTTTCAACAGGATACATTGCTCTTTAATCAAAGAAAACAATTGTATCACCACAGGAAAGGATGGAAAACAAAAAGTTAGGCCAACCCATTGGGAGGCCATACTGTATGTAACTTTCAGTACATTGTGGACAAGATGTGCACACTAACTTAGAGTACTGTATCACACAATAAATATTTGTGTCATTTTTATTAACTACATATACCAGTATGGTATCTTTAATGCAACCTCCCCTCCCTGCTGTGAAATACTGTAGTCATTTAAAGAGTAGTCACGTGTCAGGGCTGAAACCAGGGAACTCTCATCTTCACCGGGCTAAACGCTCTCCAATTCTCACATGGCACTGTTGTTGTCGTCTGTACAGGATAATATGGTTTGAGTTTTTGCATTTACTTTAGATTTCATTATACAGAATCAGTGGTGCACAATGAGAGTTTTATTTCCATGGTCTTTTGCAAACTTATCCCTTGCTATTAAAAAAAATCTGATTTTAGCCACTTGCGCTTTGACCCTGATCCTGTTCCTCAACTACAAACAGTTGCTACTAATTTCAGGAACATCTGCTTACCTATTTAAAAAAAGAATTTTTGATATGTAGCTCATGCCTAGTTGCTAATTGATTTTAGAGCTTCAGGGACAATTGCAAATGGTGGACACTCTGTGGAAAATAGTTACAGCATTCTGTGGAGCTAAATGAACACTGAAAAGTTTCATAACCAACAGAAACCCAGAACACAATGACATATACAGTAGTTAGAATTAAGCCAAGCCAAAAACATAATGGATCGAGTATTAAAGTACGCTTAAATATAGTTGTCATTTTAGGGAGCAACAAGTTCAAACTTTTTATTTAAGATCATAAACTGCATTTATCACCTGTCACTGATATTTTGGGTCACTGATAAAAAATAGAGAAGAAAATACTTCAATAATCTTATTTGAAGTATAGGTAAATTAACATGGCAAAAAGTTGTTTGAAAATAATGTTTCCAAAATTGAAACACTTTAATGTCAAAATTATATTTATAAAAGCATGAAATTTAACTAAATATGGCATCAGGAATCTTAGAAAAACAGGGTCATGGGAAAACCCAAAAATGATCAGATCCAAACAGGAAAATGGTTGCAGCTATGAAACACCAATCACCACAGTCCCAGAATATTTCTGCAGGAATTCCTGAGGACAGCGTTATCAGCACTAAGTTAACGTCAACATCCGGAAGTTCAACAATAATGACTAGACCAACAATGTCAATCTTAAGGTTACACAACAGGGCAGAGGCGGTATACTCTCACAAGTGGTTCACTGCCTTACCTTGCAAGTTTTTCCAACAAGTCTCAAGTCAAGAATATGATGAACATGTACAGCTGTAATATCATCCAACACAAAGCAGACTGTCTGATCAGGTCCTCGGCTACTGAACCCAATATCCAATTTTCTCAGTTGCTGTCACATTATTGTAGGACATACTATTTGCAGTGTGCACTATCAACTCACCATGGTTACTTCAACAGCATACTATTAAGAAGGACAACAGGTTCAAAGTCACAGGCACACCACGATCCTCAAGTTCTTTTCTAAGTTGCACACAGTCGTCATAAAAATAAGTATCATTCCTTTGTTGTTAGTCAAAAACACACAACATGCCTAGCATTTCCCATGTTCCAAAAACATTTTTTATAAACGTATCTTGCCTCAGAAAATAAACACAATGCATAATTCAGTTCAGCCATTGCCACACAGCCCATTACCACATGCATTGAAGAGCACATTACTGCCTGATGCAGCACAGCTGATTAAATGGTATAGCACAGCCAATTTGCATAAGATACCACATAGCTAATAGGCAGTGAGGTCAACATAGCTAGTAATGAAATATAACAAATCTGCCCAAGGGCTAACACCAATGGGCAAGGTACTAAATATCTTCTCTTTCTCACTAAACTCTCCCCAAAACTAAAAAGGTGCTTTGAAAGTTTAACTACTTTTGAGGAATTCAATGGATTCTCATTGCAGAAGACCACCTAGTGAAAGAGGCGTCAGATAATGACCACATTCTGCAGAGAGGTGCTTCTTTGATTTACACACACTCCTTACTTTTTGCCTTATCCTTATCCTTTTGTTAAAAACCTACGTTTAGGAAGAGATACAGCGAGTGCCACAAATGAATGATTGTACGTGGAGGCCACAGGAAGTATTAAGAGTGGAATTAAGTTCACTAAAATTTGTTGACTCACCTGGTCTTGGAAAATGATTTTATAACACACAGTATTCTACATATACCATATACATTACCTAGCACAAAGGTGGCTGTGGTGTTCTAAGTCAATCATCTCAACTACAGGACATCACATAAGGAGTTCTTCAGGTCAGCGTTCAAGGCTCAAGCATCTTCAGCTGTTTTATCAATGATGTTCTTTCCATCATAAGACTAGAGGTGGAGATGTCTACTGATGATTACACAATTTCCAGCACCATTTAAGTCTCCTCAGCTACTGAAACAATCCACATCCAAATGCAGCAATAGTTGCACAACATGTAGAGGTTTAGGTTGAAAAAAGTGGCAAGCAACATTCATTCCACACAAGTGTCAAGGAATTACTATTTTCAACAAGAGTAAAAAAGTGTCCCTCAAATTTGAATGGCCTTACAATCTGCAAGTTCCCCTTCAAGCCCCACAAATTCCTGATGTGGAACTAACTTGACATTGCTTTTCACTGTTGCTGGGTCAAAATCCTGGAACTCACTTTCGAACAGCACTGTTGGTTCACCTACACCACATGGACTGCAGAGTTTCAAAGTACCATGACTTTCTCTGAAGCAGTTAGGGATGGCAATAAATTCTGGTTCAGCCAGTGAAGCCCAATGCTTACTAAGCTGGCACAACTAGATTCGTATATCTCATCTTCACAAAGGTGACTAAACATACAATGTAATTTTGAATCAGTATCTATTCTTAAATCAAAGTTCATTTGAAAACAAAAATTGACATGCTAATTCCATTCTGAATGCTTTACGTTCAATGTAAACTAAAATTTATAAAAAATGTCTTTATGCTGTTCTAGTTATAGCAGAATAAAGTTATTTTTATCAAACCAAGCACATTCAGAAGAAAACTTTCAAGCAATCGCAATCTTAATAAACTGGTGAAATATCATGCCTAGCAGTAACCAGTTTGTTAGTGTCTAAAGTCAGCAATTACAACAGAAAACTTGAGGGATTTCAGTGACGAGACAGGGAAACAGTATGGATGGAATTAAGTCACAGTAACATAGGGAAATAAAGCTTCAGTTGTAACAATTCTTGCTCAAACTACATCTTTAGTTCACGTTCTGAAGAAGGGTCACTGGTCTCAAATAGGAGAAGTGAGGACTGCAGATGCTGGAGAGTCAGAGTCGAAAGGTGTGGAGCTGAAAAAGCACAGCAGGTCAGGTAGCATCAGAGGAGGAGAGTCGACGTTTCAGATGTAAATTCTTCACCATCAACTCTCCTGCTCCTTCAATGCTGCCTGACCTGCTCTGCTTTTCCAGCCTCACACTTTGTCACTGAACTCAAACATTAACTCTGCTTTTTCTCCATAGATGCTGAGATTGTCCAGAAATTTTTGATTCTGATATCCAGCACCTTCAGTTTGTTTTGTTTAGTACTATGTTTGGTTTTCATGTTGAGCACAGGAAAGGTGTTTTAGCCCTACAAGGTTCACCACAAGCTGAGAGTCTAAAGGCTTACTTTGTGGAGACAGGTATCATAAACCTTACTTGTATTTGAGTGGAGTTTGAATGGTTGAAGGGGTGTTTAATTGACGTACTTAAAATAATAAAGGGATTAAACAGGCTAATGCACTTCCACTGAGGAGGAAATCACAACCAAGTATATACAATTTAAATGAATGAGATTTTCAAGATTGAGATGAACAGTTTGCACTTCATTTATACAAATTATTTGGATAAGAAAACAGGAGGTATGGTTAGTAATTTTGCAGATGACAGCAAAATTGGTGGTATAGTGGACAGTGAAGAGGGTTATCCAAGATTCCAAAGAGATTTTGATCAATTGGGTCAATGGACAGAGGGGTTGCAGATGGAGTTTAGATTAGATTACCTACAATATGGAAACAGGGCCTTCGGCCAAACTTTAATTTGGGCAAATATGAGATATTGCATTTGGGTAAAACAAAGAAGGACAATACTTATAAAATTAATGGTAGGGCCCAGTGTTGTATACAGAGACACCTAGGGTTCAGGTACTTAATTCTTTGAAATTTGCATCACAAATAGACAAGACAGTTAAGACTGTGTTTAGCATGATTACTTTTGTTGCTCAGACATTTGGGTATAGGAGCTGAGACATCATGCGGAGGTTGTACAGGACATTGAGAGGCCTCTTGTGGAGTAGTGTGTGCAGTTATGGTCACCCTGCTATAGGAAGGACATTATTATAATGGAAAGAGTTCAGAAAAGATTTAACAGGATGATGCCAGGAATGAAGGGATTGAGTTATTAAAATAGGCTGGTACTTTTCCACTGGAATGTAGGAGATTGAAGGGTGACCTTATGGAGGTTTATAAAATCACGAGGGGCATGGATAAGGTGAACAACAAAGGTCATTTCTCTAAGGCGGGTAAGTTCAAAACTAGTGGGCATTTTTTAAGGCAAAAGGAGAAAGATTTAAAAATGACATAAGGGGCAACTTTTTTTTAAAAAACAGAGACTGTTTAGTGTGAGGTATGTGCTGCTAGAGGAAGTAGTGAACGCAGGTACAGTTTCAACATTTAAAAGACATTTGGATAAGTACATGAATGGAAAGGTTTGGAGAAATATGGGCCAAACACAGGCAGGTGGGTCGAGTTTAGTTTGGGAAGATGGTCGGCATGTACTATTTGGACCAAAGGATCTGTTTCCATGTTGTATAACACCATTAATGTATAAATAGTCTGTTTGCTTAGTTGTCTCAAGTGGAAAAGTTTGAGGAACTGAAGTTGGTGCTGAATTAATTTTTATTTTAAAACCATGTATTCAGGTTCTGTCGGACTTTTCTATCATAACTCAAAGATCCATGCACATATTACTCCTGTACTTGCTGATCTACACTGGCTTTGATTTTGAAGTTCCCACACTTCTGTTGTAATCCCTTAATGGTCTCACCCCTCTAGTTTAAACTCGCTCAAGTCATACAACTCATGAAAGCCTATGCGTTCTTCTTCTAACTCTGAAGATCTGTACACCCTACTCAACTGTCTCAGCCCCATTTACCTCCTTAAATATGCCTGCTTCCCGATTTTCTTTTGATATGCTCATCAAAATCCAGCTCTTAATCACCTATAACAAATCCTCATTTGTGTTCAGCTACACTTTTGTCTGATTAGTCTCGTGGAGCATCTTAGGATATTGTAATTATTGCCATATCATTTTGCATCAACCTCCTGCATTAGTATTTTCGTATTCATGCAACAGAAATGCCTAGGTGATCAAGTCACCTGATCATACACCAGGTAACAGTCACTTTCAAATCCTGGATTTTCATCATTACTTGATATGGAGATCAATAATTTCAACTGTAGTTCCATTTTATCAGACAGCAGGTACTAGTTATGGCTCTTGTGGGTCCAGGCAGCTGTAAATGCCTTGTTTTGTTTTTTCATTTGTTTTATTGCTACTTCTCTTTCCTCACATCATAATCACATTGGTATTTTACCACTACTGTTTTCCACCTTGATGTACCTCATACTTTTCTCAACCATCACCCCTCTCCTGGTGTAAAATGGCTACTTTCATTAGACATTTGTTGAATCAGAATTAATCCATTCTTTTTATTTATTCAGTTATGGGATGTGGGCATTGCTGGTTCAGCCAACATTTCTGGCTCATCCCTCGTGGCTGTAGACTTGAATCGCTACAGTACAACTGAATGGCTTGCTTGGCCATTTCAGATGGAGGTTAAAACTCAACCACATGACAAACGATATGGAATCATGTGTGGACCAAACCAAATAAAGATAACAGATCTTCCTTCACCAAAGTGCAGTAATGGAGAGTCTCGTTTTTAAATTTCAAAAATATCAGTAGCCAATATCAAACATATGACCTTGTAAGTTTGCACTTGGGTATCAACCTATTGATTGTTGATGGACAGCTTATCAAATAACTTTCCTATGCGGGACTCATTGCCACTTTTGTTGACATTTGTCTGAGGTGCAGACAGGTGGGATGAAATTTGACAAGTTTCAATTTCTAGAGAGCTTTTCTCAACCTGTATCTCTATGCAAAACCTTGATTAAAACAACTCCATCCCGATCCAACTAAATCCCACCCAACAGATGTCATATGTTGATCTCAGATGCAGCAAACAATTTCTTTTCCAGTAGCCGGTCAGTGCAGAACCATTGCTACTACATGAGATGCTAAGTCTAAAATACATACGTGGCGTAACTCCAGATCTTGAGTACTGGTTGAGCTAGCTTCTCAAACTTCAACTCATCTCTGGAAGTCAGATGATCCGAGAAGCTGAAGTTCAGGTGGCCCAAGTGATGGATTGACAAGGCAACCAGAAGCTGATCTGCTATACAACAAACCCAAGGGTCATTGAGCTGATCAGTCACTTTCCTCACACAACTGGACCCATCAATTGTTGGAACAGCAGAGAAGTACAAACATATGTACTCTTCAAGTTAACATATGACGCTTCTACATACCAAAACCAACTTCTGACCCCTCTCCATTCTTTATTTGTTGATGCTCTAAATCTTATCAATAAGAACACCTTTGATTAACAAAAGGGATGTATAACACTTAACTACTAACAACACATTTCAGTAAATCAACTTTTAGCACTGATCTGATTATTGTCATACACTTTGAAATGTGAAAAATTAAAGTTCACTTAACCAGTAAGTCATTTGCTCCTTCATTCTTTTCAACTGTATTTACCAAAATATGCAAGTTCCACATAAATCTAAATTGACCTGCATAAATTACACACAGTGTAGTTTCCAAATCTAACTTCTTTTCTCATTGTGGTTTGATTGTAGACCTGAAAAAATTCAGTTGGAGTAATCTGATAAAAGCTGCGCAATCTGAAACATTTAATGTTTCTATCTACAGACATCTGAGAATTTGCATCTTGTTCCCCCCCCCAACCCCGATTTCAAGCATTCTATTATATTTAGGTTTCGAACTTTCTCACCTAATAGTCATAAAATCAATTTTACAGTCATGGTAGGGTCCTGAGAAGAGTTGTCACATTGCCATGGACAAGCTTGCCATAAAAGTTAAAGCTTTTAACTGGAGTAAGGCAAATTTTAATGGTAGTAGACAAAAACTTTCAGGAGGCTGATTGGAGTAGACTGTTTGCAGGTAAAAGGACATCTGACAAACGAGAGGCATTCAAGAGTTCAGAGGCATTTTGATCCTGTTGGAGTGAAGGGTATGGCTGGTAAGATTGAGGAACAATGGATGAATAAAGATATTGAGGGTCTAGTCAAAAATAAAAGAGAATCATGTTTTAGATATAGATAACTTGGTTCAATTGAATTTCTTAATCAATATAAAGAGTGTAAGGGCATTCTTCAAGAGAAATTAGTACGGCTAAGAGGGGATCTGAGATAGCATTGGCAGATAAGGTTAAAGATAATCCAAACAGATTCCACAAATATGTTAAGAGCAAGAGGATAACTAAAGAGAGGGTAGGGCCTCTTATAGAACAAGGTCGTTGTTTGTGTTGAAACCAGGAGACGGGAGAGGTACTCAATTAATATTTTGCGTTATCTTTTACTGTGGAGGAATAAATGGAGTCGAGACAATGCAGAGAAATAAACTTTGATGTTTTAAAAACAGTTCACATTACAGAACAGACCTTGGCAGGTCTTAGAGAACATAAAGGTGAATAAATCTCTGGGCCTGATCTAATATATCTCAGACTTTTGTGGGAAGAAAGAGAGGAAATTATGAGACCCCTTGCAAAAATATTTGCATCATCTATAACTATAGGTGGGATGCCTGATGACTGGAGGGTGGCTAATGTTGTACCTTTGTTTATGAAAGGTTGCAGGGAGAAACCAAGTAATTATAGACCTGTGAGTCTGACTTCAGTTGTGGGTAGATTGTTGGAGGTGATTATAAAAGATAGGATTTATAGACATTTAGAGGGGCAAAAATTATTAAGGATAGTCAGCATGGTTTTGCTCGAGGAACATCAGGTCTCTCAAACTTGATTGAGTGTTTTTGAGGAAGTTACCAAAATGATCAATGCTGGCAGAGTAGCAGACATTGTTTATTTAGATTCTTGTAAAGCCTTTGACAAGGTACCACATGGTAGACTAATCAGTAACGTTAGGTCACATGGGATTCAGGGTGAGCTTGCCAATTGGATACATAGTTGGCTTAATGGCAGGAGACTGACTAATAGTGGAGCGTTACTTTTTGGACTGGAGGCCTATGACCAGTGGTGTTCCACAGGGAACAGTTCTGGGTCCTCTTTTGTTTATCATTTATATAAATGATTTGGATGAGAATATAGAAGATATGGTTAGTAAGTTTGCAGACGACACTAAAATTGGCGGCATAGTAAACAGTGAAGAAGGTTTTTTTTAAGATTACAAAGGGATTATACAAACAAATGGGTCAATGGGCTGAAAACTGGCAGATGCAGTTCAATCTGGAAAAACAGGAGGTATTGCATTTTGGTAAAACAAACAAGGATAGGGATTATACAGTTAATGGTAGCCTTGGGTCGTGTTGTAGAACAGTGAGCTTGGGGTTCAGGTGCATAATTCTTTGAAATTTATGTCACATATAGACAGGGTCGTTAAAATGGGGTTTGGCACACTTGCCTTCATGGAGAAAGCGAGGACTGCAGATGCTGGAGATCAGAGCTGAAAAATGTGTTGCTGGAAAAGCGCAGCAGGTCAGGCAGCATCCAAGGAGCAGGAGAATCGACATTTCAGGCATAAGCCCTTCTTCCTGAAGGGCTTATGCCCGAAACGTTGATTCTCCTGCTCCTTGGAGGCTGTCTGACCTGCTGCGCTTTTCCAGCAACACATTTTTCAACACTTGCCTTCATTGCTCAGTCCTTACAGTATAGGAGTTGGGAAGTCATACTGAGGTTGTACAAGATATTGGTGAGGTTTCTTCTGGAATGTGTCTCCAGTTCTGGTCCAGTTACAAGGATATTATCAAGCTGGTGAGGAGATTTACCAGCATGTTGCTGGGTATGGAGGGCTTGAGTCATAAAGAAAGGCTGGGACTTCTTTCACTGGAGCACAGGAGGTTGACTTTACAGAAGTCTACAAAATAATGAGACGTATGGATAGAGTTAATGGTAGTTGTCTTTTCCCTAGGATGGGGGATTTCGAGACTAGGAGGCACATTTTTCAGGTGTGAGGAGAGAGATTTAAAAAAGACACAGGCAATTTTTTTTAAAAACACAGACGTGATTCGTGTGTGGAATGAACATCCTGAGAATATGGTGGATGTGGATACAATTATAACTTAAAAAGACATTTGGATAGATACTTGAATAGGAAAGGTTTGGAGAGATATGGGACAGGAGCAGGCAGGTGGGTCTAGTTTAGTTTGGGATTATGTTTGGATTATGTTTGGACTGAAGGGTTTGTTTCCGTGCTGTCTAACTCTATGTCAGACCTATGGGCTCAGGTACATAGTTCTAAGAAAGTTTAATCACAGGTGGAAAGGGTGGTAAAGGCATTTGGCATGCTTGCTTTCATTGCTCATACCACAGAGTATAGGAGTTAGGATATCATGTTGCGGTTGTACAGGACATTGGTGAGGCCACTTTTGGAGTACTTTGTACAGTTCTGGCTACCCTGCTAATAGGAAGGATATTACCGAGGATGCTGAAAAGATTTACAATGATGTTATTGGGACTGGAGAGTTTGAGTTACAAGGAGAGGCTGGGACATTTTTCACTGGAGTGAAGGATGTTTAGGATTTATAAAATCATGAGGGGCATAGGTGAAGGTGAAAAGCAAAGGTTTCTTCTGTAGTGTAGGAGTGTTCAAAACTAAAGGGCACGTTTTTAACGTAACAGGAAAAGATCTAAAAGGAACCTGAATGACAAACTTTTCACAGAGGGTGGTTCATGAGAGGAATGAACTGCCAGAGGAAGTGATAGATGCAGGTACAGTTATAACATTTAAAAAGACATTTGTACAGGTATATGCGCCAAACACAGGCAAATGGGAATACTTTAGTTTGGGAAACTTGGTTGGTATGGACAAGTTGGACTGAAGGGTCTGTTTCCGTGCTGTACAACGCTACCTTTCTTAAAAAATAGACTTGGTAATAGGGAAAGAGGAGAACTTCCAAATGGCAGAATTAGCGTTTATGACTCAAAATCATGACAAAAATACCCATGTCAAATTACTCAAAATATAAACATGTTAGAACTTCACATGAATGCTGATAGATGGTCAGCAACAGGTTGCATTCACCCAATACCTTTAACAAAGTAAAGCATAGCAAGGTATTTTTGAGGAGCATAAACAAACAAAATCGGACACCGAGCTACAATAGGAGACATGAGTGTCCATGCTCGGTCAACGTTTTCAGGACCAAAAACAGAAATTGCTGGAGCGTTTGAAGATAGGAAAAGCAAAGAGGGTAGCAAGGAAATGCCAGAGTTTACAGCCTCAGCAGGGGTCAACAGTGTGACTAAAATCAAGTTGAGATAGACATGTGTCATAAGGAAGGGAAAGAAGTCATTCTGCATTAACTGCTACTCCCTGTTCATATACAACGCTGGTGTCACTACTAAAATGAAGAAAACAGATCCCAAATCAAAGTATGTGTTGATCCTCTCCTGTTGCTACATCACATACACCTTGCAGACAAACTCAGGGCAATATCAGACTGTTGTACAGGTTCAAAATAACAAGGATGGTTAAAACACTCACTCACTTCCTTGCTACCCAAGCACTTCTGGAAATCAGGTTCCCTGAAGAATTGGTGGAGATGATCCTTAACAGGAGTGGGGTGTGGGGGACTTGGTCCTGGGCACCAGATGGTAGGGTGTCCAGGGGCATGAGGATATTGAGATAGAGGTCCTAGACAGTTAGCATCAAGGAGAAGGTGCCCTGGGAGAATATGGAGACCTGTTGGAAAGTGAGGGTCCTGAGGAAGCGAGGGTCCAGGTGAGAGGGGTTGCTCCGAACACTGCGGGTCCTGGACACTGGGTGCCCTGGGTGGACCGAGGGAAAGAGTTATTCCTGGGGTTATTCCTGGGGTGGAGTGACCTCGGGAATGGGGTGGGATGGGGTGGGGTGGGGGAAGAAGGCGAAAGCGAAGTGGGGGTTGGGTGTCCGAGGTAAAGAGGAAGGGGATTGGGGTTACCCGGGGAAAGAAGACGGTCCCGTAAGGAGAGGTGGTCTTTGGCGGAGAATAGGTTCCTAGGGAGAGGAGTGGTTTCCCGCCCCCCCCCCCCCCCCGCAGTCCCACACCTACCGACAGTGGATTTGCAGGCCTCGCTGAAGGTGTCATCCGTGAAGCGCTCCATCAGGCTCGTTTTGCCCACTCCCCGGCTGCCGATGATGATAACCTGCAGCTTGTAGTCGGCGGGCCGAGGCGGCTGCCTCCTGCGCCGGGAGCTGGCGGGACTGGGTTTCGGGGAGGCCCCGCCGGCAACCGGCAGGCTGTTGGCCGAAAGGGACCGGGAATTGGAGCTCAGACCTTCCCCTCCGCCGCCGGGCCCTCGCCTCTTGGCTCCGGCTGTCCGATCCATCGGCCTTCGCTGTCCCTCCTCCGATCCCTTACTGTCGCCCGTTCCCTTCCGCCAACAACACTCCGCCGTCTGGAGAACCAGATCTGACTCCTCCAGTATCCCACATGGCACTGCGAGGGCCGCCTGACGTCACAGCACATGCAGCTCCTGAGCTGCAGCACCGTAGTGAATCGCTAGGGCGGCGCTGCGACAGGCCCGAAGGCAGCAGCAAGATTCAGGCGCTCATTGCACCCGATTTTCACCCAGAAAAATGATGTGCATTTGTGTTGGCTGACTTCATAAGTACTTTTAATGTACTTAAACATCACAATAGGCCCCAAGGCACTTTAAAAAAGTACAATTTGACACCCCAAAGTTCCTGAAGAAGGGCTTATGCCCGAAACGTCGATTCTCCTGCTCCTCGGATGCTGCCTGACCTGCTGTGTTTTTCCAGCACCACATTTTTCAACACCCCAAAGTTAGGTCAAGGTATCTTAAAACTTGGTAAAAACAAGCACTGGAAACCAGAGTCTAGATTAGTGTGGTGCTGGAAAAGCACAGCAGGCCAGGCAGCGACCGAGGAGCAGGCGAATCCACGTTTCGGGCAAAAGCCCTTCATCAGGAATAGAGGACAGAGGTCAGAATTAGAATAGTGTGGACACCACCAATATACATCCCATCCACTACTTTCCATTCTTACCTATTTCCGCCAGTACTGTACCTTATCCAGGTTCATGGTTGGCAATCTAATGAGTCAATCATAGCATCTTACCTCAAACCAGAGAAGGCTTATGTTTTGCTTTATGCTCCAGTTTCATGATCACTCCTCTACACAATCCTCTGCAATTTTCATGCCATCACATGAAAATTTTCTTCACTTGTGTTTCATTCCTGGCAAATAGCTGACTGGATGCAATGCAAATGAACTTGAATATTTCATATAATTGATTAAGATGCATTTTGTGGATATAGAATTGGCTGTGTAGTGGCGGAAGGGGAGAATTTGAAGATCCCTCTCTTCCCCGCCACCCAATAATGGCATACACGGCACCCGGCAACCGGTTCCATATAAGGGAAAGAGCAGCTGTGATAGGTCGGAAATTGCAGAAAGGCGGGGCCTGGGTGTGGGGTGGAGATGATTGACAATGGAGCACGTGCTCGGTCCTCTCGCGCGCTCTCACTCCCGAGCAAATGGCCGTTGACGTCGCACGAGCGCGGGTTTGAGCTGGGTCGGGGGGAAGGAGTTGAGAAGCTAGGGTTGGATCTAGAAGGTTCTGTGGGAGAGTGGCTGACTGCCTCCGCCATTGTCTTTGGGCAGGGGGTTCGTTTCCAGATGGTAAGGGAGAGCGTCGGCCGTATAGACCATTCAGGTTCCTCCCGCGATCACACCTGCACCTCACCACCTCCACCCCCAACACTCTCGATTCCCCCATTCGGTGGAAGAAATCCTCTTCCCCATTGGAACTCGTTTTACGCCTGGCACAATTTTCATTCATTGGGCATGGGTGTCACTGACCGGAACAGCTTTTATTGCCCATCCCTGGTTGCTCTTGAAGGTCTTGGCTCCAAGGTGAGTTGCCTTCTTCAAAGGCTGCAGTCCATTTGCTTTGGGTTGCTCCCATTGCCCTCAGGGAGGGTTTCTGGGATTTTGACCCAGGAAGGGGGATGTATTTCCAAGTCAAGACGGTGAGTGGCTTGGAGGAGACCTCACAGATGGTGGGGTTCTTAAGTATCTGCTGTCCATGTTCTTCTAGATGGAAGTGGTTTTAAGTTTGGAAGATACTGTCCAAGGTGATGTGGAAAACTTTTATACTGTATCTTAGACTCGTGGCGATGGTGTCACAGGCAGGTTTGGGTCCCCAGCAACTTCTGCATCTTCAAGTCAATCCTAACACTGACTGATAACTGCTGCAGCGGAGACGAGTTTGGGTTCCTGATGGTGGCTGCATCCAGCACAGATTCATGGAGGCAAGTTTGGGCCCAGTTCAAGACTCAGCAGCAGCAGTGACTGCATTGGCAAGAAGGGCCCGAAGTGGACGCATGGTGGTGACAAAGCCGAGTTGGGACCAATGTGGTTCTCAGTGGCATTGGTGGCATCTGGATTGGTGAAGTTCAGTGAGGATTTGGCGGCACGGTGGCACAGTGGTTAGCACTGCTGCCTCACAGCACCAGAGACCCAGGTTCAATTCCCGCCTCAGGTGACTGACTTTGTGGAGTTTGCACATTCTTCCCGTGTCTGTGTGGGTTTCCTCCGGGTGCTCCGGTTTCCTCCCACAGTCCAAAGATGTGCAGGTCAGGTGAATTGGCCATGCTAAATTGCCCATAGTGTTAGGTAAGGGGTAGATGTAGGGGAATGGGTGGGTTGCGCTTCGGCGGGGCGGTGTGGACTTGTTGGGCCGAAGGGCCTGTTTCCACACTGTAAGTAATCTAATCTAATCTAATCTAATTCGGATTCGGTGGTGGAGGGCCGAAGCCTGATGACTTTCATTCCAGTGATGGCAGTGCAGCGAAGGGGACTTGTGCCTGGCCACCAAGCCCATGGCCCATGACAGAGCGCTTAACAAGAAAGAGTTTAAAGTTGGCCACTTTTAAAATTTCTTTTGCCTTTTTATATTCATGTTTTGGTTTATTTCTGTATTTTAAGGTATTGCTGGAGAGTGGCAATATTTATTATACAACACTTTTCATTGTATTTTGTAACAAGATACATGTAACTATAAATAAATCAAATCAATAAATTGTCCGTGGTGCACACTACTGAGTGTCGGTATGGAGGGGGAGTGTGTTTACGGACATGGTGCCAATCCAGGTTTGTCCTGGATGGTGTTGAGCTCCTTGAGTGTTATTGAATGTTCTGTCTCAACCCTCTAGACCGTCTTTGGGGTTTGAGGAGGTGAGTTACTCGCTGTGGATTCCTAGCCTGTGACATACTCTTACAATCATGGCATTTAGTTGGTTAGTTCAGCTCGGTTTATGGCCAAAGATAACACTTAGGGCGGCTTCAGAATTGGTAATGCCATTGAATGTCAAAAGGTGATGGATAGATTCTCTGTTGTTGTAAATGGTAATTGACTAGTATTTATGTCATGAATGTTACTTGTCACATTGTCAGCCCAGCCTATATATTGGTCAGATTGGATTTATCCTGCTTTCTGTGAACAGGACATACCTAGGCAGTTTTTCATGATATTGAACAATGGTGTCTGCACATGGACAGCAGAAGGGATTGTACTAGGATGGGGGTGTGTGCAAGTTAGACAGATGGGTGATTTGTGGGAAAGTTGGAAGGATTCCCAGTAATCTTTTTCTCCCATTGCTTTGATAGGACTGGATAATATACTGTGAGCAGTGCTCCTGCTATTTTCCAGTAGAACTCCATAGCTTGTTGTTGTACCCTTGGCAGTGTTCCAGGAAAAAGGAGGGAAAGATATAAAATGGACTGTCCATTTACTGAAGCTGAGTTGCTGAGACTGGAGGGTTGAGTTATAAGGAGAGGCTGGATAGGTTCTTCCCTGGAGTGTAGGAAGCTGAGGGGTGACCTTGTGAGTGGAGACAAAGAAAATGGGTGAGATTCTTAATCAGTACTTTGCATTGGTATTCACCGAGGAGAGGGACACGGCGGATGTTGAGGTTAGTGATAGATCTTTTATTACTCGAGGTCAAGTCAGCATAAGGAGGGAGGACGTGTTGTGTATTCTAAAAGGCATTAAGGTGGACAAGTCCCCAGTTCTGGATGGGATCTATTCCAGGTTACTGAGAGAAGTGAGAGAGGAAATAGCTGGGGCTTTAACAGATATCTTTGCATCCTTGAACACGGGTGAGGTCCCAGAGGACTGGAGAGTTGCTAATGTTGTCCCCTTGTATAAGTAGGGTAGCAGGGATAATCCAAGTAATTATAGACCTCTCAGCTTGATGTCAGTGGTAAAGAAGCTGCTGGATACGATACTGAGGGATAGGATATATTCCCATTTGAAATAACAATGGCTTATCAGTGATAGGTAACATGGTTTTGTGTAGGGAAGTTCGTGACTTACAAACCTAATAGAATTTTTGAGGAGGTGACAAAGTTGATTGATGAGGGAAGGGATGTAGATGTCATATATATGAACTTTAATAAGGCATTTAATTAGATTCCCCATGGTTGGCTGATGGAAAAGGTGAAGTCACATGGGATCCAGGATGTTATAGCTAGATGGATAGAAAACTGGCTGGGCAACAGGAGACTGAGTAGTAGTGGGAGTTTCTCAAAATGGAGACCTGTGATTAGTGGTGTGTTCCACAGTGATCCATGCTGGGACTAGTGTTGTTTATGATATACACAAATGATTTGGAGGAAGGTGTAGATTGTCTGATGAGTAAGTTTGCAGATGACGCTAGGATTGGCGGAGTAGCAGATAGTGAAGGGGACTGTCATAGAATACAGCAGAATATAGATAGATTAGAGAGTTGAGCAGAGAAATGGCAGATGGAGCTAAATCCGAGCAAATGCGAGATGATGCATTTTGGAAGATCCAAATCAAGAGTAAACTATACAGTAAATGTCGAAGTCCTGGGAAAATTTGATGCACAGAGAGATCTGGGTGTTCAGGTCCATTGTTCCCTGAAGGTCAGTAGTGGTAAAGAAGGCATATGGCAGGTCATGTTACAAGATGTATAAGACTTTGGTTCGGCCACATTTGAAAGACTGTGTGCAGTTCTGGTTGCCACATTACCAAAAGGATGTGGATGCTTTTGAGAGGGTGCAGAGGAGGTTCACTAGGATGTTGCCTGGTATGCTAGCTATGAAAAGAGGTTGACTAGATTAGGATTATTTGCATTAGAAAGATGGAGGTTGTGGGGGTACCTGATTGAGGTCTACAAAATCATGAGAAGTGTAGACAGGGTGGATAGCAAGAAGCTTTTTCCCCAGAGTGGGGGGCTCAATTACTAGGGGTCATGAGTTCAAAGTGAGAGGGGAAAAGTTCAGGGAGATATGCATGGAAAGTTCTTCACGCAGAGGGTGGTGGTTGCCTGGAACGCGTTGCCAGCGGAGGTGGTAGGGACGGGAATGATACATCTTAAATGATGCTATCTAGATAGGTACATGAATAAGCATAGAGCAAAAGGATACAGACCCTTAGAAAATAGATGGCAGGTTTAGGTAGAGGATCTGGATCAGCGTAGGCTTGGAGGGCTGAAGGGCCTGTTCCTGTGCTGTCATTTTCTTTGTTCTTAAGGGTTTATAAAATCATGAGGGGCATAGATAATGTGAACAGCCGAGGTCTTTTCCCCAGGGTAGGGGAGTCCAAAACCAGAGGGCATGGTTTAAAGTGAGAGGGGCAAGATTTAAAAGGGACCTGAGGGCCAACGTATGCATAATACCCTCTGTATGAAAATGGTATGGTCTACCATAGGGAATGGTAGAGGCACATACAATTATTACATTTAAAGGCATTTGGACAGGTACATGGATAGGAAAGGTTTAGAGGATATGGACCAAACACAGGCAAATGGGACTAGTTCAGTTTAGGAAATTTGGTCAGCATGGATGAGTTAGGTTGTTTCTGTGCTTTACGCTTGTATGACTCTATGACATGACTGACATGACTATGATTCAATGAAACAGAAAGTAATAGTCAGTAGATATTTGTCTGAGTTCCTCAGGGGTTGGTATTGGGACTCTTGCTTATCCTAATATAGGTTAATGATCTAGATCTTGGTGTGCATGACAACAATTTCAAAGTTTGCAGAAGACACTAACAAGTTTTGAGAAAATTCGTAGCTCAGGTTGAGGTTCTGGATGTAGGTTTGCTCGCTGAACTGGAAGGTTTGTTTTCAGATGTTCGTCACCATACTAGATAACACCTCGGTAGCTACAAAACGACATGATCCATCTCACTAGTACCCTTACTTATGAATGAAAAAGGATGCCACTTTGACTGGGACAACATATCTATCCTAGGCCAAACCAAACAGAGACATGCAAGAGAATTCCTAGAAGCGTGGCATTCTAGCCGGTACTCTATCAACAAACACATTGACTTGGATCCCATTTACCACCCACTGAGAAAAAGAACAGGAAATGACATCACCACAGGAAGTGACATCACCGGCCCAAGGAAACTCAAACATAACTAGAAAGTGGGCTACACCACCAGTGCTTCATTCGGAGGCTCACTGAAGATGTTACCTAGTATGGTGACGAAACGTCTGAAAATGAACCATCCAGCTCAGCGAACAATCCTACATCCAGAAGACACTAAGCTTGGAAGAATTATAAACTGTGAGGATGACAGTATGGAACTTCAAAAGGACATTGACAAGTTGGTGAAATGAATGGATAGGAGACAGGTGAGGCTTGATGTAGAAAAGTGAGAGGTGAAACACTTTAGTTGGAACAAAATGAAAGACCGTATAAAATGGAGGGTGATTACAGTTCTAAATGGGGTGCAGGGATAGAGGATGTGTGTGTGTGTGTGTACACGTCATTGAAGGTGGTACAATAGATGGAGATAACAGTTCATAAAGCAGGCAGTGCTCTTGGCTTTGTTACAATGGCATAGATTACAAGAGCGGGAAGGTGATGTTGAACTTGTACAGAACTTCATGTTATGGGTGCCAAATTGTTGGGAACACGAGAAAGCACTGGAGAGAATGCAGAAGTTATTTCCTAGAATGATTCCAGAATGGGAAACCTTAGTTTTGAGATTCTCCTTGGAAAGAAGGCTGAGAGATGATTTGATTATTCGAAAACCACCAGCAGGCTGGATACAATAGATAGAGAGCAGTTTCTGTTTGTAAAAGACAACATAATGAGAAGGCATAGGTTTAAAGTGATGTGCCAACAAAGCAAGAGCAATGTGAGAAAACAGCAAGTAATTGGGGTAAGGGGTTGGTTAGCTCAGTTTGCTGGTTTGTAATGTAGTGTGGCATCAACGGCACAAGTTCAGTGCCCATTACCAGCTGAGGTCACTGTGGAAATCCCACTTTCTGAACCTTGCCCTTGCCTGAGGTGTAGCAGCCTTCAGATATAACTCACCACCAGTTGTCTCTCATTAGAGGGCAGCACTGTGGTCCACTGGGAGTATGGCAAGTTTACTTTTATCTTTAATTCGAGTATAAAATGCACTGATTGGAGGCAAGTTTAATTGAAGCAATCAAGAGGCATTGGCTTAATTAGATAAAAATGGTCTGTAGGTAGATAGGGAAAAGGCAGGAGATTCAAGGTAGGTAATAGAACCAGTGCAGGTATGATGGAACGAATGGCCCACATCTGTGCTATAACAATTGTGATTCTGAGCTGTTTGATAATTCTTCCACACACTGCCTTTCTGATTCTCTGCTTCTAATTCATCACATATATCACTTGGTTGTTTCTGTTTGCCAACTGTTTGAATTTCTAACTTTAAACTTTTGTGATGATCCACATCCTTTTTGTACTTTCCTTCACCCTTGAATTCAGTCTGGCAGCAGCGTCTGAGTTGGTGAGATGGGGCCGGAGATTGGCAACTCTAGTTCCGGCATAGCAGTGAGGGGACTTGTGGCTGGTCGTTCCAAGTCCATGGCTGAGCACTTCACAAAGGGGACTATAAATTGAACTTTATTTCTTTATTTTTCTGCCTTTATATTCTATGCTTTAGTTTATTTTTCTGACTTTTAAGATGGTGTTGGAGAGTGGCAACCCTATAAAAACCCTAACAAAATACACATGACAATAAATCAAATCAAAAAGTCTCATCAGATAGGGCGGCATGATGGCTCAGTGGTTAGCACTGCTGCCTCACAGCACCAGGGACCTGGGTTTGGTTCCAGCCTCGGGAGACTGTCTGTGTGGAGTTTGCACGTTCTCTCCGTGTCTGCATTGGTTTCTTCTGAGTGCTCCAGTTTCCTCCCACAGTCCAAAGATGTGCAGATTAGGTGAACTGTCTGTGCTAAATTGTCTATAGGGTTCAGGTGCATTAGTCAGGAGTGGATATATAGGGTAGGGGGAATGGGTCTGGGTGGGGTACTCTTCGAAGCATTGGTGTGGACTTCTTGGACCGAAGCACTTGTTTCCACACTGTAGGGATTCTATGTGTCATTCTATGCATCTATGACCATCCTTTGTGCAAATCTTAACACTTTCTTTGCTTTGTCCATATGAACAGTGTTAGAGGCTTGCTAAAGCTCTCCTGCTATTCTTTTGTCAATCAGCATTTGTAGTGATATTAAAGCCTGTTTTTGCAACATATAAACATATCAACAAATGAAATAAGGGTTAGAGTAGGTTTGGTTCCTTGAGTCAGTTTCACTCTTCAATTAGATCATGGCTGATACGTTTGTGTTGCAAATTCCACATTGTAATAAACACCACAATAATCTTTGATTCCCTTGTTTAACAATAAACTATTCACCACACTTTCACCACCTTCCGTGGCAGAGAGATCCATTTGCACAGCCCCCGAGAGAAAATATCTCCTGATCTCTGTCCTGATAGTTTGCACATTCTCCCTGTGTCTGCGTGGATTTCCTCCCGGTGTTTCAGTTTCCTTCCACAGTCCAAAGATGTGCAGGTTAGGTGAATTGGCCATGCTAAATTACTCATCGTGATAGATGTACCAGTCAGGGTGGGTTGCTCTTCAGAGGGTCGGTGTTGACTTGTTGGGTCGAAGGGCCTGTTTCCACACTGTAGGGAATCTAAATCTAAATCTAAATGATAAAGCGACCTCTAATGTTGAAACAATGTTCCCTGTTCTGCAAGCAGAAATATCCTTTCTATGTCCACTTTGTCAAGATCATTCAGGATCTTACATGCTTTAATCAAGTTACCCCTTACAGTTCTAAACTCCAATGGACCTAAGCCTAGCCTGTTCAACTTATTCTTATAGGACAACACATCATTCCAATCTACTCAACTTCATCTGAATTACATTCGAGGAATTTACACCTTCCTCAAATAAGGAGACTGAACCTTCATACGGTATTCAAGATGTGGTCTCACCAATGCCCTGTATAACTGAAATATAATATTGTTACTTTTATGTTCAATTCCTTTCATAAAGGGTAATATTCCATTGTCCTTCTTGATTACTTGTTCTACTTACATAATAATGCTTTTTGTCTCATGCACCAGAATACTTAAATCCCTCGGTTGTTCAGAATTCTGCAGTTGTTCTGCATTTAAGTAATATCTTTCTTTATTCTTACTGCCAAAGTGAACAAGTTCATACTTTTCTCAATTATACTTTATCTGCCAGATTTTTCTGCATTCACTTAACCTATGTGCAATTTCTTTGTTTTCTTCACAACAAGATTTCCTATCTATCATGGTGTCTTCTATGAATTTAACCACAATGCCTTTGCTTCCCCCATGTAAGTCATTAATGTAAAAAGTTGAGGTCCCAACATACACCCCTGGAGAAATCTATTCGTCACAGCCTGACAATTAGACAAGACCTGATTATAGATACTCTTTGCTTTCTTCTATCCATGCTAATATTGTTACCCCTGTACACCATGAGCTTGCATTTTCCACAACAAACATTGATGTGTTCCTTACCAAATGCTTTCTGGAAATCCAGGTAGACAACTACAGATTCTGCGTTACTTACGGTACATGGTACTCCTTCAAATAACTACAATAAATTGGTTAAACATGATTTCCCATTAACCAAATGCTGACTGTTTCTGATTACCTTGAATTTTTCCAACTATGCAGCTAAAATCTCCTCCTCGACTCCTCCAACTCATAACAAGAGGAATTGAGTATAGAAGCAAAGAGGTCCTTCATAACAAGAAGAATTGAATATAGAAACAAAGAGGTCCCTCTGCAGCTGTACAGGGCCCTGGTGAGACCGCACCTGGAATATTGTACTCCGCTTTGGATTCCAAATTTGAGGAAAGACATTCTGGCTATTGAGGGAGTGCAGTGTAGGTGAAGGGCTTTTGCCCAAAACGTCGATTTCGAAGCTACTTGGATGCTGCCTGAACTGCTGTGCTCTTCCAGCACCACTAATCCAGAATCTGATTTCCAGCATCTGCAGTCATTGTTTTTACCTCACGAGGTCAATTCCCAGAATGGCGGGACTATCTTACGCTGAAAGATTGAAACAACTGGGCTTGTATACCCTTGAGTTTAGAAGGCTGAGAGGGGATCTGATTGAGCCGTATAAGATTATTAAAGGATTGGATGCTCTGGAGGCAGGAAGCATGTTTCCGCTGATGGGCGAGTCCCGAACCAGAGGACACAGTTTAAAAGTAAGGGGTAGGCACTTAGAACAGAGTTGAGGAGAAACTTCTTCACCTAGAGAGTGGTGGGTGTATGGAATGCTCTGCCCCAGAAGGCTGTGGAGGCCAAGTCTCTAGATACTTTCAAGAAAGAGTTGGATAGAGCTCGTAAAGATAGTGGAATCAAGGGTTATGGGGATAAGGCAGGAACAGGATGCTGATTGAGGATGATCAACCATGATCATAATGAATGGTGGTGCTGGCTCGAAGGGCAGAATGGCCTACTCCTGCACCTATTGTCTATTGACTCCTCGACTCCTACTCCTCCTCCAACTCCTTGACCCCTGACCTTTGGTGACCTCCGGTGAGGAGCGATGATCCCTGACCTCCAGTGAGGACTCCTGGCCTGACATAGCAACCTCCTGCAGTGTCCTCCCGTGTAGCATATCGCTGGTGAGGTGTAGAATCAGGGCCCGGTGTGTACTAGAAACTGTTGTACCAAACTCTTTTTTTTGTAATGCTGGACATTTTATTTCTGTATTGTCTAAAATCTTGTAATAAATGAAGATGTGCATGAGTACTTTGTATCTACGTCAGCACTATAATTGGCAACATGTAAACGTTTCACTATACTTACTGAGTATATGTGGCAGTAAAGGTTATTCTATTCTATAATTATAATTTTGCTAAGTTCCTGTATCATTTCCATGTCCCGATTTACAATTATTATTGTAATGTTTTTAGAATTCCTCTTTTGTTAAGACAGAAGTAAAATATTTGTTCATTTGATCCACCTTTTCCTTATTATAAGACCATAATCATAGGACAAGTAGACCATTCAGCCCACTGAGCCTGTTCCACCATTCAATGAGTAATCCTCGACTCTACTTTCCTGTCTTTTTCCCATAATGTTTGCTTCTCTTATTGATTAAAAATCTGCCTGTTTCAGCTTTGAATATACTTAGACCCAACCAGTACAGTTCTCTACAGTAAAGAATTCCACAGATTCACTATTCTTAGAGAATAAAATCCTCTTCATCTCTCTCTTAAATGTCAGTGTTCCCTTCAAGCTGTCTGGTTGTACATGCGTTGTAGCTGCCCCAAAGTTTTGTGGACTGTGATTGGTGTTGGGCTGGTTGGTATTGACTTTCAAGACATCCTAAAAGGAGAAACAACTTCTCCATATTCTGTCAACCCCCCTAGAACTCTCATATATTTCAATAAGGTTGCCTTTCATTCTTCTAAACTCGAATGAGAATGTTCCCAATCTACTCAACCTTATCCACTAAGATAATTCCTCATGCTTGGGATCATTCTAGCAAACATTCTCTGGACTAACTCCAATGCCTCCTCAAATAACTGGACCAAAATCATGCACAATATTCTAGATGTGGCCTAACTGGTACCTTGTATAATTTTAGCAAGACTTCATTGTTTTAATGCACCTTTGAAATACAGGCCAACAGATTATTTACTTCCCCATTACCTGTAAATTTGAATGCTAGCATTTTTTTCATGCTGCAGGACTCTCCAATTCCTTTGTGTCATAGCTTTCTGCAGACTTTCTCCATTTAAAATATATTCAACTTTATTATTTCTGTCAAAGTGCATAATGTCTGATTTCCCCACATTATATTTCATCTGCCAAGTTTTTCCCCCACTTGTTTAACTTGTTTATATTGCTCTGTAGAATCTTTGTGTCAGCCTCACCACTTCCCTTCCCATCTATGTTTGTATCATTTGCAAAACTGGCTATTGTACATTCTTCAAATTTGGTTATATAAATCTATTATTAACTCTTCATCCTCCTGCATTAGAGGATCAACAGCCATGTTACTTACACTTTTTCTGTTAAATATCTCTCCAGCCTGTTGCTATCCATCTTCATATTACTGACTAGTTTCTTCTCTGACTCTAACTTATTCTTCTGGATTAGCCTTTTAGACATTCTCTGCTTGTCTTTACATTTCTGATCAATAATCTGACGTGCCACTCATCTTTGCACAGTGATCCTCTCCCAAACTTACTTATATTTTAGTTAACTATGGATGATAACTACCTTGAGAATGTTTCTTTACATTGGAATAATTAGTGTTCTGAAATATCTCCTTAAATATCTGCCACTGTTTCTCTATTCATCTATACCGTAGCCTGTAGGCAAGTTCACCTCAGCTAGCTCTGCTTTTGTGTTCACTTAATTAATCTTTTTTAACTTTAAACAATATCTGAAACAACTGTTCTGAAGAAGGGTCACTCAACCCAAAATATTAACTCTGATTTATTTCCACTGATGCTGCTGGACCTGCTGAACCTTTCTAGCAATTTCTGTTTTTGTTAACTTTAAAACGGTTGTCTTAGACCCAACCTTCTCCCTCTTAAACTGGAACTAAATTCCAGTCATAGTGAAATTGCACAATTGATATCATCATTGCAGAGACTATCTTCTGAATTGACTAATTCAAGTTAAATCCCACCAGCTATTATGGTGGGGTTTGAAAATGTGTCTCCAGAATGTCAGCCTGATCCTCTGGATAACTAGCAGTGACATTACCAGAATGCCACCACCTACCTCTAACTCACTGAACTTTCCCCTTAGCTCAGGGAAAATTCTTTTCAGAAAATGTGTGAACCTTTTTATTGTTGCCTTCCGTTTTTTGCTAGTTTTTGATGCACAGTATCCTCAGTGAGCTCAGAATCAACTGCAAAAGTACATTTGCCCGTTGTTAAATATTTTGAATGCTGTAATGAATGACCTACATGGAGACCCAGGCCTGCTTAATGGGGATTAGCATCTCTGTTGTTGCCTGACACTTGTATGGTGTGGAAGTTACTTGTTGCTTATCGGCCTTACCTTGGATGTTGTCCAGATCTTGCTGTGTGCAGGGCATGGACTGCTTCATTTGAGGAATTATGACTGTAGCTGAACATTGTACAATCATGAATGTCCTTCTGTTAGAGGGAAGGTCATTGAGGAAGCAGCTGAAAATATATTGGGCCTAAAGCTCTGCTGTGAACACCTTCTATTTAGGAGCTTTTGAACAAATTGATTGCCTTGTCTAGAAACAGATGGATAAAATAATGTTTTACTACATACCAGTAATGAATCCAACACACTAAATTCTAAATAACTTACAAAACTCCCTTTCAGTCTGTTATGCCACAATTGTCAAAAGTTAATTTGATTTGTTTTATGGCTTATCATTTCAAAACTCCAGTGTACTTTGAATCTAATGCCATTGAAAAACATAAATACATAGTATTTAATTACTGACGTTTAAACTGATGTGTCTGATATATATATTATAAAATGTTCACATTCCAATCCTGTTGATGATCTGATTTGAGGTTCCTGGTGAATTGTCAACCCAGAAAAGAAAAGTGAATTGTTCCAATTTTTAATAGCCAGAAGAAACATATGACATATAATGTTTCCTTTGAAAACATGAGGATATTTAAAGTTAGTCCCACACTTGGCTTTTCTGAAACAGAGGCTTGTTGAGACAAATGTTCTGCAACTTTCTGTGGTCTTGTAAGTGTGGTTTTGATAGTTTGGTAGTCTAAAAGATAAATGGTACAAGTTGTTAGTTAGTATAGATAAGGATTGGGTCAGAGCATTCAGCTACTCATTGATTTATGTCAGTTAATTTAAGCACTGCTTAAATATTAAAATGTTTATACACAGTGCTTAACTATTCCCTAAGAGCTCACAAATGGTCCAGTATCACTTTTGTTTATGTATAGAATTAGCATTGCCATTATGTCCAAAGCAGTAAATAATCTTGCTCTGATGAACCTCCACTTTTCAAAAGGCCACATTTGCTGACACTGCAGCTACAGAGGGTGCACTCCTTGTACATGCAAGCTCTGTGCCTAGGAAGCCACAGTTCACAATGCCACAAGTACTTGCCTGCATCAAAGATCACTGTTCAGGCAGCCTCTCGATCTCTCCTTTTATATCAAGCACCTTGCTGCCTCTCTCACCAATCTGCTTCTTACCTCGCTCACCATCCACCTGTCAACATTTTGCTGCCCCTCTTGATGATCCTCTGAATGCACTGCTCACAATGCCACTGCCAATCCCTTTTGAGAGAGGGAAGCAGTGAGATAATAGAATAGGAAGAGGGAAGCAATGAAGGAGCAGGATAAGGAGGGGTAAATTTGGGACAGTAAGTAGTGAGGGGATGGGATTTGAATAGAAAGTGAGGTAATGAAAGGGGTAGCCCAAGTGGGAAGGAATGAGGGTTTGGAAGTGTGTCTGAAAGTGGGAAGGAGTGAGTGGATGGCAAGTATTTAATGGACAACACAACACTGATATTCGCAGTTACTGCATGCTGCAGTGGACAGGGTGGCTGCCAATTTTCTGTCCCAGTTTAGTGATCAGAGATACCATGTTGTAAAAAGATGCACATCTGAATATTACTTGTGTGAATTATTAACATTTGACAGCTGACAGATATTCAAAAGCTCCAGACTCCAGGTTCATGTGGCATAAGCAATGCACCATCAGCTGCAAACAGAATGAAAGAAAACTTACAATTGACACAGAAGCTCCTTTCTCAGCAGAGTCTTAATGAATCTCATCTGACCTTGAAGAACTAACTAGACTCACACAGGTCACATACAGATAAATGAAGTAGTTAGAAGCAATATTAGTCATAGGCTACACAACAAAAATTTAAAAAGTCATTTGAAATAAATTAATTTGAACATTTTTGCTACTACAGATCTTGACCTAGATATTTGATTGTGTTGTGAAGTGAGCCTTTCCTAGCATTTGTGATAAACTTGTCCAACAAATTCTAGTGCTAACAATCACTGAGAGTCCTACAACAATGTTATTTAAAGAGTTTATTCCTTTTATATCGATCAATTGCTGGTTTGTCCTTGTACGTAGAATTTTTCCCCTATTTTTTGTGTTGCAGAAGTGAATACTGCCATCTAGTAACACATTTCTGTTAGTGCTGGTCTGTATTAGTTCATAATTCTAATTAGAGTTTAGGCTGCAACAGGATGAGAAGCAGTGAAATGGAGAAGAGAGATGAAGACAAGAACAAGAGGCTAAAAACCACGGTGGGTGTTGAGTAATCATTTCCCTAGTACAAATAAGGAAGGCTAGTGTGCGCTGGGTGCAACTGGAACACAATGCAAACCTGTGAGTTTGGTGAGTCAGGGGGTGAATCTACAAAGTTAGTTTCTTTATATAAAATCTGGTATTGCTTGCTATTTGAAACAGTAAGAGCAAACCTGGAAAGGCATTGACTGCCAGGACACTGAACTGCCAGTGCCTCAGGAAACAGACAGGAGCTGTATAGATGAACCATCTTTTTTATTGTTAAACCCTCAACAGTCCTGCAGTCCTCTGCATCATCATTCAAAGTAACACAATCTGCCATCTTTAGCCCAGTCTCATTGGTCTTGACCTCACCTGTGTGAAACTGTGAACACCAATACCAAATGTGGAAATACAAACTTTCGGGTCGGTTTCAATTCCTTGCTCCTCTGAAATTGGAAACAAATGCTGACCTTGCCAGTGAGACCCACATCCTATAAAAGAATGAAGAATACTCTCTTCTGCTCAACAGGAATAGTTGAATTGTGGGAGTGAGTTTACAGCATGTTTCTGTTAAATGAATTGAACTGAATTGAATTTATGGCCACGTGTACCGAGGCACAGTGAAAAGCTTTGTCTTGCAAGCAATACAGGCAGATCACAGAGTTAAGTAGCATAGATAAGTGAATAATAGGAAAACAGCAGCAAAAACAAATAAAAATACTGGTTTAGGTGAATGTTAAGAGTTTGTGAGTCCATTCAGTATTCTAACAGCAGTAGGGTAGAAACTGTTTGTCTTTACTGCACGATTCAGTAATGCCAGCTTAGGTGAAGGATGGTATAATTACATTAAAAATTTCAAAAGGGCCGGATAGTTAATGCTGCTTAGAATGACTAAATATGAAAGAATAGAACACAGTCAGAAGTTAAAATAAAATAAGTTTCTGCATAAACAAGTTAACTAATTTGCATTATAAATAATTTTTATCTCAAATAATGTTTATCTTTACAAATCCTCAGAGACTTGCTAAGTCGAATGAATCTATGGTAGGTTCATTCATAGAGTCAGGAGATATGGGATACAGGGAGATTTGGCTATCTGGATTCAGAATTGGTTGGCTGACAGAAAGCAGGGAGTGGTTGTAGTTGGAAATTGTTCTGCCTGGATGTCAGTGTTGAGTGGTGTCCTGAGGGCTCTGTTCTTGGGCCTCTGCTCTTTGTAATTTTTATAAATGACTTGGATGAGGACATTGAAGGGTAAGTTAGTAAATTTGCAGACAACATAAAGGTTGGATGTGCCATTGATAGTATTAAGGGCTATTGCAGGCTGCAGTGTGACATAGACAGGATGCAGAGCTGGGCTGAGAAACGGCGGATGGAGTTCAACCTGGATAAATATGGAGTAATGCATTTTGGAAGGTCGAACTTGAATGCTGAGTTTGGGAGTAAAGACAGAATTTTTGCCAGTGTGGAGGAACAGAGGGATCTTGGTGTTCAAATATAGATCCCTCAAAGTTGCCACCTAAGTGGATAGGGTTGTTAAGAAAGCATATGGTGTTTTGGCTTTCATTAACAGGGGGATTGAGTTTAAGAGCTGCAAGGTTTTGCTACAGCTCTACAAGTCCCTGGTGAGACCGCACTTGGAATATTGTGTCCAGTCTAGTCGCCCTACTATAGGAAAGATACAGAGGCTTTGGAGAGGGTGCACAGAAGGTTTACCAGAATGCTGCTGGACTGGAGGGCTTGTCTTATAAAGAGAAGTTGACTAAGCTTGGACTTTTCTCTCTGGAGAGAAGGAGGAAGAGAGTGACCTGATCAAGGTATACAAGGTAATGAGAGACATGAATATAGTCAATAGCCAGAGACTTTTCCCCAGGGCAGGGGATTGACTGGGACGAGGGTCATAGTTTTAAGATATTAGAAAGGGAGTATACAGGAGACATCAGAGGTAGGTTCTTTACGCAGAGAGTTGTGAATGCATGGAATGCGTTGCCAGCGGTGGAGGTGGAAGCAGAGTCATTAGGGACATTTAAGCGCCTGCTGGACATGCAATGGACAGCGGTAAATTGAGAGGTGCGTAGGTAAGGTTATTTTATTTTACATTAGGATTAATCCTCGGCACAATATCATCGGCAGAAGGTCCTATTCTGTGCTGTACTTTTCTATGTTCTATGTTGTTTCAAAACTGGCTGGCGCGTAAGTTCAATCTTCTGTACCTTCTCCCCGATGGTAGAGGTTGTAGAAAAAACACTGCCAGGGTGGGATGGATCTTTGAGAATGCTGCAGCCTTTCCTTGACAATGGGACTGGTAGATGCATTCTATAGGTAGGAGGTTAGCTTTTGTGCTTGTCAGGGACGAGTTCACCACTCTGTAACCGTCTCTGATCTTGAATGGTCCAGTTGCCATAGCAGGCATTCAGACAGAATACTCTCGGTGGCGCACCTATAAAAGTTGGCAAGGGTATTCGCCATCATGCCAAATTTGCTCAGCTGCCTGAGGAAGAAGAGATGTTGTTGGGCCTTTATAATCAGTGCGTTCACATGAAGAGTCTAAGAAAGCTAGTTGTAGATGACCACTCCCAGGAGCTTGACACTCTCCGCTTGTTCCACCTGTGTGCTGTTAATGTTTAGGTGAGTAACATCCCACTGAAATTGCCTTATTGACATCTCTGAATTGATGTAGAACCTGCATCATCCACGTGCCCATTTTCATCTTTTTGATTATCATAGTCCTGCCATCATTAAGACCTATATCAACATCAGTCACTTCACCACTGCACTGCTAACACTTTCACTTGTGCTTTTTTTACCTCCAGGTTTGATTATACCAATGCACTCCTGGCTAGTCTCCTACATTCAAACTTTTATAAATATGATTCATCCAAAGCTTTGCTTGGATGAATCTTCACTCACAAATCCTGTTCCTTTATCATCTGTGTGGTTAATACCAAAGTTAGCTCCCAGCCAAGCAAATCCTTGATGTTACAAATGTTAGCAGAAGTGATGGTCTATGGTTTAAAGCTAGGGTATTAATCCAGAGATTCAGGTAATGTTTTGGGGACCTGAATTGGAATCATTTCATGGCAGATGGTGAGATTTGTTTGCAATAAATATCTAGCCAGCCCTGGTCTGCTGCATTTGGACATGGACTGAGGAGTTGTAAATGGTGCAGAACATTGTGAACATCCCCACTTCAGACCTTATGATGGGGAAATGGTCATTGATGAAGCAGCTGAATGGTTGGGCCATGGACACTACCCTGAGGAACTCTTGCGGAGATTTACTGGAGCTCTGATGACTGACCTCCAATGACCACAACCATCTTCCAACATGCTAGTTATAATTTCAATTAATTGAGAGTTCTCCTCATTCCACTCTTGTTTTGCTGGGATTCCTTGATGCCACACTCAGTCAAATGTGGCCTTGATGTCAAGGTCTGTCACTCTCACTTCACCTGTGGAATTCAGTTCTTCTGTCCGCATTTGAACGAAGGCTGTAATGAGATCAGGAGCTGAGTGGCCCTGCCAGATATGAAATCCAGCACCAGTGAGCAAGTTATTCCAGCACCAGAGTGTTATTCATGTGATAGCCCATTGATAGCCAGATACTGACCCCTTCCATCACTTTGCTGATGATTGAGAACAGAATAATGAGGTGGTAATTCACTGGATTGGATTTATTTGGGTTCTTTGTGTCCAGTTAGTTGAATTTAAAATTCACCAGCTGCATTAGAGTGGTGAGATGTGAACTCGCGATTGCACAGTGTTGGCCTGGGCCTGTAGATTATTAATCTTGTACATCCTCAGTTCTAAGTTCTAATTTGTGGCTACACCTTTAGCTATCTGAGCCCTAAGCTCTGGAACATCCTTCTTTGCTCCCCTCTTTCAGACATTTCTTAAAATTCCCTCTTTTTTCAAGCTTTTGATCAGCAGAGTGCTTATACACTTAATGGTAAGGTCCTAGGGAGTGTTGCTGAACAAAGAGACCTTGGAGTGCAGGTTCATAGCTCTTTGAAAGTGGAGTCGCAGGTAGATAGGATAGTGAAGAAGGCGTTTGGTATGCTTTCCTTTATTCGTCAGAGTATTGAGTACAGGAGTTGGGAGGTCATGTTGCGGATGTACAGGACATTGGTTAGGCCCCTGTTGGAATATTGCGTGCAGTTCTGGTCTCCTTCCTATTGGAAAGATGTTGTGAAACTTGAAAGCATTCAGAAAAGATTTACAAGGATGTTGCCAGGGTTGGAGGATCTGAGCTACAGAGAGAGGCTGAACAGGCTGGGGCAGTATTCCCTGGAACGTCGGAGGCTGAGGGGTGACCTTATAGAGGTTTACAAAATTATGAGGGGCATGGGGTGGGGGAGTCCAGAACTAGAGGGCATAGGTTTAGGGTGAGAGGGG
Source organism: Chiloscyllium punctatum (assembly GCF_047496795.1). Taxonomy (NCBI): domain Eukaryota; kingdom Metazoa; phylum Chordata; class Chondrichthyes; order Orectolobiformes; family Hemiscylliidae; genus Chiloscyllium; species Chiloscyllium punctatum. The sequence goes on from NC_092743.1 coordinate 19,346,064, forward strand.
AAAGATATAAAAGAGATCTAAGGGGCAACTTTTTCACGCAGAGGGTGGTACATGTATGGAATGAGCTGCCAGAGGATGTGGTAGAGGCTAGTACAATTGCAACATTTAAGAGGCATTTGGGTGGGTATATGAATAGAAAGGGTTTGGAGGGATATGGGCCGGGTGCTGGCAGGTGGGACTAGATTGGGTTGGGATATCTGGTCGGCATGGACAGGTTGGACTGAAGGGTCTGTTTCCATGCTGTACAGCTCTATGACTCTATAAGTTGTTCAGTATTGTAATTTATTTTATATAATGTTCCGACCCTTGTGTCATATCTTTGGATAGTTTCATTGAGTTAAAGATACCATTTAAATATAAGTCTAAGTTGTTATCTGTTGATAAGTATGTTTATGGATGACACAAAGCTTGGTCGGGTTGTTGACAGTGAGGAAGAAGGTGTTAGGTTACAGGAGGATACAGACGAATTGGTCAGATGGGCAGCTCTGTGGCTGAATAGAATTTAAATCTAATAGATGTGTGAGGTGATGCGTTTTAGAAGAAGGAAAATGATAAGGGACTCGATGGAAGGCAGGCCACAAGGAAATTCAGAGAAATAGAGGGATCTTGGGGTTCTTGTCCACAGATCCCTGAAGGCATTAGGACAGGTTAACAGGGCAATTAGAAGGCATAGGATACTTGCCTTTATTAGTCAAAACATGCAGAGAGGTCATGTTGGAACTGTACAGAACTTTGGTTTTGCCACACGTGGAGTACTGTTCTGGAGTTCTGGTCACCGCATTATATGAAGGATGTGATTACCATGGAGGGGGTGCAAAGAAATTTACCAGGATGTCACTTAGGATGGAATATTTCAGCTGTGAAGAGAGGCTAGGTAGGCTCATTGTTTTCTTTAGAGCAGAAACAGCTGAGATGGGACCCCATTGAGGTATATAAGATAATTAGGAGCCTGGACAGGGTGGATGGAAAACATCTGTTCCCTTTCGTTAATTGCTTAATTACAAGGAGGTATAACTCTAAAGTGAAGGGCAGGAGGTTTAGAGGGAGTGTGAGGAAGAAAGTATTTCACCCAGAGGGTGTGGAAGTCTGGAATACACTGCCAGGAAGAATAGTTGAGGTAAGAAACCTCACAGATGAGCGCTTGAAATGTCATAGCATTCAAAGCTCTGGGCCAAGTGATCAAAAGTGGGACAAGCATAGACATAGGGTAGTAAAGATCCAATGGGCCGAATGGCCTCATTTATGCTGTATGATTCTATCATCTATCAGAATGTGATGGAGCAAAAATAAAGCATGACCTTACGGCGTACCTTATCAGCACAAATCTCTTCTGGTTTGAAATAAATCAATCTTCCTACACCAACTTCATTCCCCTGCTTATTGCGTCATTGTACCGAAGAACAAAATTTGGAACTTTCGATCATATTCCATACCTTATTGACTAAGTCTCCACAGGAGCATAGATACTGGAGATTCCATCACACTCAAATGACAGGTTCTCTACCTCAAAGCAGATGAAATACATTTATCATACATTATATATAAAACTCCTAGTCATTGTAGGTGCAGCATATAGCACCACACCTAATATTACACTTTTGTCCTTTATAATACCTACCTCATCAGGAAGAAGAGAAGGACCTTTATGGGTCATTGCTCTTGTCACTGGGGTGGGAATGGAGCAATTTGCATTTGATGACATGATGGAATCTTACTGCTGGATTTGGGAGGTAGTGGAGGAGGTGCTGGACAAACATCACAAACTTTAAGCAACTTATAGTCATTAGCTGATAAAACTTCAACAGTTTCGGGTGATGGCAGATTGATGACTTGCTCACCACAGGGAGATGACCGTTGGCTCACCATGGTCACCATCACTTTCATAAGTTCAACAGGTATTTCAAAGGGTTCATCTGAAGCCTGGGTCCATCCAGCAATGAGATATTTCATGTTGACTTCACCGTCAATCTGGAGTTCATTTATATCAAACAGATTGTGTGGAAGGGACTAGTCTTGACGAATCACTTTAACATGGAATGGGGGCTTGTGGTGGGCAAGCAGTCCCTCGGTAGTGGATGTTTCTCTGTCTTTTAAAACTTCCAAGAATGACCCTACTGTGTACATTAGGAGTGTGATAATATCTTGAGTGGAGATGGTCTTGCATATTAAAACGGGTATGATTTGTAGTTGCGTCCCAGCAAATGTTGAAATATTTGCAGGCTTGACTGCGAAATCCATCTCCTGTTACAAATGAAGTCAATCCTAGGTCGGCAACATAGCTTTGCGTAGCAATGACTTCAGTCACTCCACTCGCCTTCCCTGCAAGTTCCAAGTCATAAACTGTTTGGAATGTTTTTGGAGTCCTCTGAAATACGGCAGTGTAGTTCCAAGGAATGAGAAAATGTTTTCTGGCAGGGTGCTGAGAGACTTCTGTGATCAGGCATTTTTTCACCTTTGTTCTTCCCAAGATTGTAAGGTACTTTCCAACTTCAAGGTATGTGGGGTTACATCTGTCCTTCATGTTAAGGCAACAGCTTTTGCCCACGATATCAACAACGTGAACAGTCAGAGGAAACTTGTCATTTGGCATGATGTAAATATCTTCCAGAGAAGTGGTTCCTGCAATTGGGTTCTTTGTAACAATATCGGTGATATTGACTATTTCAAAATCCAGTTGTGCCGGGATCAGAGTGTCGACTTCTCCTAGCCAGAAAACACACTCACATTACAAAAGAGAAACCACAGAGTTTCAATTCACATTATTGACAACAGAGATCTGAAAATTGGTTGAAACAAGCTTTAGTGGAGCAGCATGGTAACTTTAACAAGCTGTTTGCAGATTTGTTATAAAATCTTTAATTAATTTTCAGAATATAGAAAGATGGAAAATAGGAACATGAGAAGGCCATTCAGCCCCTTGAACTTGTTCTGCCTTCAGTTTGATCATGGCTGATCATCCAACTGCTTTCTCCCCATCAATTTATCCACTGTCTCACCTAACTTTGTGTCACCTGCAAACTTTGAGCTATTGCATTGACTAAATCATTATCATATTTTGTGAATTGCTGGGGTCTAGGGTCTGATCTTTGCAGTATACCACTAGTCACTGCCTGCCACCCAGTATTCCTATTCTATGTTTACTGTCTGCCAATCATTTCTGTATCCATTCCTGATAAAGGGCTTATGCTCGAATCGTCGACTTTCCTGCTCCTCGGATACTGCCTGACCGGCTGTGCTTTTCCGGCATCACACTTTTTGACACTGATCTCCAGGATCTGCAGTCCTCACTTTCTCCTAGTTCTTTATCCAGTCAGTACACTATCTCTAAATCTCTGCACTTTAATTTTACATGCTCATCTCCGATGCGGTCTGCTGCTTGTTATGGCCAATTTGTCTCTGTCTTCCTTGAATCTAACAATATCCTTAACTTTCCTTGTTAGCGTTGGTCAGGCCACCTTGCCTGTTTTATTACAATGATTATTATTTAAAGAATGTTTTGTACTCATGAAGCTGAGGGATGTTATTATTGTGGAATGCAACAATTTTCCACTTTTGATGCTAGTGTCGTGACAAAGTATATTCAAATTAGGAGTGGCTCAGTTCAGATATAAAATGTACTCTCTCTATTCATTCCCATCTCAATTCCAACCCCAGAATGTGATTCAATTTTGTTTCTAGTGTCAGTGATCTTCATGTGTTTTCCAGTGAAGCTCTTAATTGAGCATCAATTTGTGCCAAATTGTAAGTACTTTGCTCTATGCCTTACACTCTTCAGGAAGAGCCCATATTAATTGCTGCGAGCTGGGGTTATGCCCGGGTAACCATTATTTCCTGGAAAATTTTGGAACTGAAACTTGAACTCTGATCTGACTGTTTCGAATGATGTGGTTGTTAGGGGAATAGCCTTGGGAAATAGGATAGCCACATAGAAACACAGAGGCAGGAGTGTTTTCAGTCTGTTTGAGTCTGCACTGGCTGTTCAAATGAGCATCATGACTTTGTGCCATTCTCCTGCCTTTTCCCCATATCTCTGCACACTATCTCTATTCAAATAATCTTCCAGTGTCCCCCGAATGCCTCAGTTGAACCAGCCTCCAACAGATTTCTGGCTATACTTTTCATACTGTATTCCACTCCTGGCTCCTCTCTGTCTTCCTGAGGTTGAATTGATGTTCTCATCTCCATCTAGTGGCCGAAGTCAGTCATGCTGGTAACCCAGTCCAGCTGCACTGATCAAGTACTGCCACTAGATGTCGGGATCCGTCAGTCTAGTCACAGTACTGTGTAGTAAAGGTGAATAAAAGGTAAAAACAATGACTGCAGATGCTGGAAACCAGATTCTGGATTAGTGGTGCTGGAAGAGCACAGCAGTTCAGGCAGCATCCGAGGAACAACAAAATTGATGTTCCCTTCATCAGGAATAAAGGCAGAGAGCCTGAAGCGTGGAGAGATAAGCTAGAGGAGGGTGGGGGTGGGGAGAAAGTAGCATAGAGTACAATGGGTGAGTGGGGGAGGCGATGAAGGTGATAGGTCATGGAGGAGAGGGTGGAGTGGATAGGTGGAAAAGGAGATAGGCAGGTAGGACAAGTCCGGACAAGTCATGGGGACAGTGCTGAGCTGGAAGTTTGGATCTAGGGTGAGGTGGGGGAAGGGGAAATGAGGAAACTGTTGAAGTCCACATTGATGCCCTGGGGTTGAAGTGTTCCGAGACGGAAGATGAGGCGTTCTTCCTCCAGGCGTCTGGTGGTGAGGGAGCAGCGGTGAAGGAGGCTCAGGACCTCATGTCCTCGGCAGAGTGGGAGGGGGAGTTGAAATGTTGGGCCACGGGGCGGTGTGGTTGATTGGTGCGGGTGTCCCGGAGATGTTCCCTAAAGCGCTCTGCTAGGAGGCGTCCAGTCTCCCCAATGTAGAGGAGAGCGCATCGGGAGCAACGGATACAACAAATGATATTAGTGGATGTGCAGGTAAAACTTTGATGGATGTGGAAGGCTCCTTTAGGGCCTTGGATAGAGGTGAGGGAGGAGGTGTGGGCGCAGGTTTTACAGTTCCTGCAGTGGCAGGGGAAAGTGCCAGAATGGGAGGGTGGGTTGTAGGGGGGCGTGGACCTGACCAGGTAGTCACGGAGGGAACGGTCTTTGCGGAAGGCGGAAAGGGGTGGGGAGGGAAATATATCCCTGGTGATGGGGTCTTTTTGGAGGTGGCAGAAATGTTGGCAGATGATTTGTTTTATGCGAAGGTTGGTAGGGTGGAAGGTGAGCACCAGGGGCGTTCTGTCCTTGTTACGGTTGGAGGGGTGGGGTCTTCCATAAAGGAACCTTCCACATCCATCAAAGTTTTACCTGTACATCCACTAATATCATTTATTGTATCCGTTGCTCCCGATGCGCTCTCCTCTACATTGGGGAGATTGGGTACCTCCTAGCAGAGTGCTTTAGGGAACATCTCCGGGACACCCGCACCAATCAACCACACCGCCACGTGGCCCAACATTTCAACTCCCCCAACATCAACATCAGCCCAGGAAATTTTCACTTTGGTTTGGAATCTTGGCAGTTCTTCCCTTTTAGCCCCTATCTTCACGCAGTTTACAAGACTGCCCACAATCTCATAGGTACTTGTATCTGGAATGAGCAGAAATTCCCCGAAAATGGAAAACAAAGTAATTAAAATAAACTAATGTTGTTTAAATTTACTTTAATGAGTTTCAGTAATTGTATTTCATGAAAGATATGTTTCTTCATTTGTGCAAAGAAAGCAATGGTTTTAATAGGCAACTGAAAAGTAATATTCACACCGAATAGGCTAGTCTTGTCCTCATGTCATTAACAAGGCCATTGTTTATCACCCAACCCTTGTTATCCTCGGGAAAATGGTTGATAAACCTTTAGCTTGAATCTCTGCAAGTCTTCATGGAGAAGATGCTCCCTTCGTGCCTTTGGGTTAGGGGTTCAATGAGATAATGAAGGAATGGCTATTTATTTTCCAAGTCAGAATATTGTGTGACTTTGAGGGGAGTTTGTGGATTTCAGAGGTGGTGATGAAGATGGATTAACAAGGGACTGTTGTTCAACCTGTGATCAACACTAACCAGTGCCAGGGTGCAACTGTGTTAGATTAAATAGATGTTTAAAGTGGGAGACAGGATGTCCATCAGGTAGACTGCTTTATGTTGGGAAGGCATAAGCAAACGAAGGCCCATACGTCCACAGAGAACTGAGCACGGTAAATGAACAAAACATGTTTTAAGTACAGAATAACAAAATAAAAAAAACACACACAACAAATCTGAGTGCTTAGCTTTCAGAATTGTAAAATATAGCACTGAATGTGATGCAGGATGAATTGTTGTTGCTAAGAGGCAGGGACACTTTCTTAAAATGCATGATTTGAGCTAGAGTTCAGTAACTTCACTGAAAAGTGGGGCACTGACAGCTCCCCGCCATCTGCAAAGATTAACCTCTCCGCCTCATCTTTGAAACTACAGGCTTCCTAGAAGACTGTGAGATTAGAGGAGGAGCAGGAGCCACGTTAAGATAGGGGGCAAGTCACTTTATGCTTGTGAGTAATATATATCAGCAGCAACGCCTGCCTCTGGAAGAGAACACGCATGGATATTGGACTGAACCTTCAGGGTTCTAATAATGCAATGGATCGAGTGTAAACACTAAATAAAGGTTTGTGTTGAACTGTGTGAGGACAGAGTTGCCTCAGTATGATCTTGCTATCTTGCTTGGTCAGATTTTCCTGTCATCCTATGTGATGACGAGAATATTGAAAGCAGTCAGCAGCACAAGACAAACCCTGAGGATGTGGATGGGATGGAGGGGTAAGGCCAGAAGCAGCAAACCATTTGCTGGCTTTAGCCATTTTCCCTTCAGCCAGATGCTAAATGTGTGTTCGGAGGTTCACTGTGCAAGATCACCTAATGGCCTGACAGTCTCGGCCACAATGCAGCAAGGAGAAAGATTAATTAGACTGATACTGCTCAATGACTGAGTAGAAATAATTGAACTTCCTCACTCCTGCAATTGCAGAACACAGGGGAAAGGTTCTAAATCTGCTCTCCCTTCCCACTTCTGTAGATAGTGTATGTAGTTAATAATGGTTGCTGTACAGCTGTATGAAGACAGTCTCACCTCTCTTTGTAAACTTGGTATGATCGCACTGCACTATGCAGGTACTATCAGCATTGTCAGTAAATTTACCATGCACAACTTACCTGCAGAAGAGGAATGTACAAATGAAAGATCACAAGTGCAGCACTAGATCCATTCAGGACAATATGCCAAGTTACTGCAGTTTCGACATGCCTTGTGGTTTACCAGTTGAGTACCTGGTAATTTTAAGACTTCAACCTGTTCTTCAGTTAGAGTTCTTTTTAAAATTAGCTGTGCTACAGTTTAGTTTCTCCATTTTCCTTATTATCTGACCTGAAAGAGTTGTTTCTTGCTGAGGTGTTGTGGTTTCTAGCAATCCCCAATCCCATCTCTGAGAAGCTGCTCTCTATATGAGCCCTGCCGAAGGGCTCATGTCCAAAATGTTGATTCTTCTGCTGCTCGGATGCTGCCTAATGTGCTGTGCTTTTCTAGCACCACACTTTTCGACACTGATCTCCAGCATCTGCAGTCCTCACTTTCTCCTGCTCTCTATATGTAGGTCTGCAGAGTTTATGTTGGCAAGCTGTTTGTTACTGGAGTGAGCCCTTGTCCTGTCCAGCCCCGGTGAAGACATCTGTACAGGTGCAACCACCATTCGTTTCTTCCCTTAGTTACATCTATTAACTAACAGAAGTTCACCCCCACCAGAATAACTGTATATCTACGATTTGTTCAGAATCATCAAATCATTCCAGTCTCGTAGAACACACTGTATAGTAAAATCTAATGTGCTCAAAGGTAAAGTTATATACCAAGATTTTCAGGTAGGTATGCCAAATCTTTGTGCTACCCCCTCTGGGCAATGGTTTACCCTCACTAGCAGCTGTCCACGTAGAAGACAGATCCTCGCAGTTATTCATACTCATACCTTCAACACTCAACCACATGTGGCACAACACCTTGTTGGAAAGATAGGAAAAAATGGCACAAGGCATGATTGACAAGTATGCAGACTGCTATCTTAACTCAAACTAGGACAAAATGTAAGATTAGATTCCCTTCATTGTGGAAACAGGCCCTTCAGCCCAACAAATCCACACCGACCCTCCGAACAGTAAACCACCCAGTCCCATTTCCCTCTCACTAATGCAACTCACACTATGGGCAATTTAGCATGGCCAATTCACCTGATCTGCACATCTTTGGACTGTGGGAGGAAACTGGAGCACCTGGAGGAAACCCACGCATACACGGGGAGAATGTGCAAACTGCACACGGACAGTCACCCGAGGCTGGAAGTGAACCTGGGACCCTAGTGCTGTGAGGCAGCAGTGCTAACCACTGAGCAAGAGTTTTGTACAAACCTATGGGTTCGAGGAAAAATACTATGTCATTATGCCCAGCCTAGGTCATCTGACACTGTAAGGAACACTGGTCAAGTCCTGTAAAGAAAATGTAATTGGTGAAGTACCCAATCTATGTGCAATCAACCAGCTGTCACACAGAATGATAACTTGGATACTGAAGCTATTAAACTAAACACAGTCACACTTCCCTAAAATGATACATTTCTTTCCATGATGGCATGCAGCAGACCACAGAGTGAGGCCAAACCACCAAGTTATGATAACCAATTTTGATTCTGATTATAACTTATTATTGTCACATGCACCGAGATACAGTGAAAAGTATTGTTTTGTGTGCTATCCAGGCAAATCATACCTTACGAAATTACACCATGTGAACAGGACAGAATTGAGAGTGTGGTGCTGGAAAAAAACAGCCAGTTAGGCAGCATCCAAGGAGCAGGAGAATCAACATTTCAAGCATAAGCTCTTTCTCATTCCTGATGAAGAGCTTATGCTCGAAACGTCGATTCTCCTGCTCATCGGGTGCTGCCTGACCGACTATGCTTTTCCAGCACCACACTCTCGACTCTGATCTTCAGCATCCGCAGTGTTCACTTTCTAACAGGACAGAATCCAGAATATAGTGTTACAGCTATAGAGAAGGTGCAGAGAAAGATAATCTCTAATATATGAGAAGTCTGTTCATAAGTCTGATAACAGTGGAGAATAAGCTGTTCTTAAATGTCTTGGTATGTGTCTTCAAACTTTTGTATCTTCTTACTGATGGAGGAGAATATAACCAGGTTGATAGATGTATTCAATTCTGTTGGCTGCTTTTCCGAGGTGGCGGGAAGTATAGACAGAGTAAATGGATGGAAGGCTGGTTTGATTGATGGGTGGGGCTGCGTTCACGATTCTCTAATTTTTTGTGGTCCTGGAAAGATGAGTTACTTTACCAAGCTGTGGTGCATCCTGATAGGATGATTTCTATGATGCATCTATAAAAATTAGTAAAAGTCATTGTGGACATGCTGAATTTGTTCAGCCTTCTATTAGATACTACCATATCATAACCCTGCCAAACCATTACCTAAATGAGTAGAATCAATGTATCTATATGCATTCTTGTACATATTATTGAAAAAAGTTCCCTTTTTAAAGGGAAAAGAAGGGTTGCTGTACCATTTAATAGACCAGACAGGCAGTATATCTTGAAGACCGTTACAAGGCATTATCATTTGTGATATTCCAGTATAGGTTACCCACCACACTATCAGCTATTCTCTATGTGCAATGGAGTAAGTATAATGTGTTGTCAGTCAGTTATGTTTATGTAATACAAGTCTGGATGTTGTGAAAATCTGTGCTATTACGCCAATTTAAGTAATGATGTTAATAAAATTAAAGACATCTGTCTCGTCAAGAAACCAGTCTTTCTGGTATATGTTATGTGAGCTATCATATAATGTATCATCTCAGCACTCAGATCATATCAAACTGGCATCATGTTTGACCGAAGAAACCATGTCATAATCTGTCAACATTTAAATTTTATCGATTCCCTCAAGCACATTTATGATGACACTGGGGATGAGAAGCTTTTTCTTTCTTTCATGGGATGTGGATGTTGCTAAGCTAGTAGTTATTGCCCATCCCTATTTGCCTTCGAAAAGGTGATGGTAGGATGCCTTTTGAACCATTGCAGTCCATATACTGTAGGTAGACTCAAAATGCCTTAGTTGAGGGAGTATCAGGATTTTGACCCAGTGACACTGAAGGAATGGTGATATATTTTCAAGACAGGATGGTGAGTATTTGCAGGTCGTGGTGTTCCCATGTATGGTGTTCATTTAGCTCTGTCTATTACTTGTTGCTTCTGCTGTTTGTCACAAAAGTCCTGTTTGGTAGCTTGACACCTTATGATTTGGAGATGCTGGTATTGGACTGGGATGTACAAAGGTAAAAATCACACAACACCAGGTTATAGTCCAACAGATTTATTTGGAAGCACTAGCTTTCGGAGCACTGCTCCTTCATCAGGTGGTTACACCAGCTCTGAAAGCTAGTGCTTCCAAATCTGTTGGACTTTAACCTGGTGTTGTGTGATTTTTAACTTTGACACCTTAAGTTTTAACTTCAGATAAGTGAAGAGATGAGCAAATTTGATATAAAAACAAAAGTGTTGGAGAAACTCAACAGATCTGGCAGCAACTGTGCAGTGAGAAACAGAGTGGATGTTTCAAGTCCTATATGACTTGAAGCTATTTCAGATTTCTAGCATCTGCAGTACTAAGAGAGGAGTAGGAGTTGTTTTATTTAGAGTCGTGAGTTTAAAGGTAAATCTAATAGAAGTCCATAAAATCATGGTAATTGTTTAAATAAATCAGGAAAAACTGTCTGGCAGCATGGATCGTACCCAGAGGACACAGATTTACAGAAGGTGTCATGTTATACAAGAACAAAGACAATGGAGAGAATTACAATAACTGCGAGTGCATCTCACTCCTCAGCATCCCGAGAAATGCCTTTTCCAAGGTAATTTTATCGCGCTTGACTAGCCAATAGAAGATTTTGAGCAGCACAGTTTGGCTTCAAAGAGATCGATTCACACTGGCCATGATCTCAGAACATAATATCAGTGCAGTGAACAGCACACAGCAGGCAGCACTCTTCTTTGGTTTTGTACATCTCACAAAAATATTGAGTATCATGTGTTTGATGGGCTTTTCTTGGATACTGGGGAAAATTGGCTGTCCTCCCAAGCTTTGCCAGTTCATACCATCCTTCCATGACAACATGCACAGCATAAATTAGTTCAATGGCTGTCGGCTTTCAAATCTAGCATTGGGTGACATAGGGTTATAATTTCAAATTAGCAGTGCCTTTCAGACCCTGTATTATGTTTGTCTGTTATTTTCATTCATTGGGAAGGCCTTGAGCCATGACCATGCAAACTGGAGGTCAAGGCCTTAAATATGAGGAAATTTGAATTTCCTCTTCAGCCCCAACCAATTCTGTGCAGTGTGCAAGTTTTGGAAGCTATCAAAACAAAAAAAAAATCTGTTTCATTAGAGAGATTGTGACTATCAGGCAAGCCTGCTAAAGCGTTAAAACCTTTCAGCAGATAGGTGTTTATTTAGAGATGTTCAGCATAGAAACGAATTCTTTGGTCCAACTCATCCATGCCAACCAGTTATCCTAAACTGATCTAGTCCCATTTGTCAGTACTTGACCCATATCCCTCTAAATCCTTCCTATCATGTACCCATCCAGATGCCTTTTGTTGGACTTTGGCTCAATCTACCAGCTTACTTTCCTCTATGTGTGAGCCGAGTCCTGCGTGTTCTTTCAATGAAGCAATAGGAGAAGATATTCAGTCTCAAACTCTTAGTTTATTTTAGCAGTAAGTGGATAAAGTATAGAGAGCTCTGGGTCTAGGTCTTCCTGTCCCTGACAAACAGCAAAGTGTGTCAGTTCATGAAGTCCAACGCATTCCTGTCCCTGACCCAGTCTTTTATGTAGTACAGAACGTCATGCAATCACTGAGGTGGGATTGTCTTCTGATTGGGTGTTGATCTGACTCCATTCTCCGCCTTCTCGCGTTCCTGGATGTCTAACCCCATGTGACCTCCTTTTGCCCGCGAAACAGTATCCATGTGACCTCCTCTTGCACGCAAAACAGTCTAGCACATTCTGATCTGTGTTAACAGTTTTTTCGATTACAAGTCCCCCTTTTGGTCTCCCTTCTTGCCAGAGCCATAGTTTCGGTCTCCATCTGTGACATCTGGTAGGGCGGGGGAGCCTTCCCTTCAATTGCTGTGATGATTACCCTGTTTAACAGAGATCGAATACAGGGAATACAACAACATCCACACAACACTAATGTAGTCATGATACCAACGAGGGACATAAACACAGACACAATCAATCCTTTCCATTTCCCAAACCATGAGTCGAAAATGCCTCCTAGAGGGTTGTCAATACCTGAATGTTCATGCATTTCTTCAGACAAGATTCTTAGTCCTTCCAGGGCTCTGTTTACCAAGCCATCAGGTGCTGTATTGTTGGGGATGAACGTACAACATTGATCTCCGAACATAGAGCACACTCCCCCTTTTCTGCCAACAACATATCTAAGGCCATTCCATTTTGTACTGTCATCAATAAGGTCGCTGCCATTTGTTCAGAGTCCCGCCACCACGTCTCTAGTTCTATTGGCTAGCCCAAGTACATTGTAATGTACATAGTTAATTCGGTTGATGTTTTTATTCGGTGTGACTGGGAATAGAACCCCGATAATTGGGAGATTCTCAAATCCTGCTGCTACCTGGTCTGCCAATTTATATTCATCAGGTACACCGCGGGGAACACCTATTGCAAGTGGTTGAGCCAGAAGTGACATCAAACAAATCCCTGCGTTTTCGTGCATGCAGATTTATTCCCTGTTGTCGTTCTCCTAAGAGGAATAAGGGTAACCCTAGCCTGACCATTGCACAGGTTCCAGACCAATCTGGAGGTAGACTAATATGCAGTGTTCTATCTCCACAGTACCAAAAAAGATCAGCTCTGGCCCAAACCATTGTGCTAGCATTCTGCCAGCCGGTTACATCAATCGTGTCCTGACACCAGTCAGTGAGCATGTCTCCCAAGATTGTATTAGAATTTCGAGCGAAACAAGTGTAATTGTTGGCCCTTGGGGTAAACACTGGAGGTAATGTGGAATTCTTTACAGGTGGGAAAATAGCACTTAAGGTGGTACAATTTGGCGGGTCCGCCTGCATGGTGAGTGCCATCATGCAGTGAAATCCTGCTGGGTCTATATTAGGGAACAATGGGGCTGGGGTAGTAAATAGGGTTGGCCTGGCCGAGGAACACGCGACGCAATTACTCATATTCATTGAAGTTGCGGTCGCTGTCATCCAGTCCAGCCATAGGTTCTTATCCCCGTACCCGGTGGCTAATTTAATAATGATGTCCCTTCTCGTGAGGTTGTTGTAGTCTATTACCACGACTCCTGAACTTGGTTCTACCACCATACTTGTTGTGTTTTCGGTTTGTGGCTGGTTCGTAGGAGGGTCCACCAAGGTTATCTTCACTAGTCCCATGGTATCCACTCCTGATTGATCTACACCTATTACAAAATAAAAGCTTCTGTCATCAATCCCACAGTAAATCTGTACCTCTTTGGGACCAGGGTTAATGTCGAATCTTGTCAGGGTTAACAAGAATGGATTTTTTAGCTCTGAGGAATGATCGAGCTGCCCCTTAGTCAGGCTCACATGGTCTCGAACTTTCCATCTATTATCAGAGGGTGATGACTTCTTGGGTGTCCATCGTACCCCAGTCCATGTTAATACATGATCCCACAATGGGCATGGGTCATAGTAAATGGCATAGATGCAAAGATATACATCATACCCCCTCCAGTTCCCTGTATCTTGGCCACAGTCAATTACTTTGCATAAGTCAAACTGGTATGTTGTACCACGCGTTTTATCATGTCTGATGTGTACCTGGCTCCCCGCCTCCCTTAAACATTTGTCTGCCTCTTGTCCTGTTGATCTTTTGTTCCTGGGATTTTCTCCCTTGCCTGTGTGTTTGTCCCTCGTGGTTGATACCCTTATTAATAGCGGCATTACATTTATACATAAAATAATAGCAAAAACTCCCTACTACAACAGCCTAGGGTCGTATGGGCTTCTTACAGAGATGAACATTATGTCCTTTACACAACTTTCCTATATGTTTTAAACAAAATCTTCTTGTGTTCCGGTCCTGTCCTCACTTATGCTCTCCAGAAAAACCTTTCCTTGGAGATCTTTAGAACCTCTCCCCCTTTTTCCAGGACCCTCTTTCTGCAAAAGTTAAAAGTTTAAGACCCTTCTGCTTTTTTTCTGTTCTTATTTGTTCTCGAGTTCTCGTTGGCGGTTCCGTGGCTGCACACTGGCTCCAATGGTACCAGCTTTCCCCTTTCCCCTGTAGTCTGACTGCATGAGATGTCCTCTCCACCACCTTGTAAGGTCCTGTCCACCTTGGCTCCGAGCACTTCCGTTTGATCACCTTCAGCAGGGCACAGTCTGTGGTAGATGGCGCCTGGCTCTGTAGGTCCCCCTTTGCCGATCCAACCTGTTTGGAGAAAGCTGACACCAAAGCTGTTAGTTGGTCATAGTAAGGTTTGTACCTTAGAGAGGGTCCTCCTCCCTCTAACATCTGTATTCCAGCTCCCGGTCCCGGGAACTGCTACCCTGTTGTTAGCTCGTATGGGGTGAACCCTGTGATAGAGTTTACTGAGCTTCTAATGGTCATTAAAGCTAAGGGTAGGGCATCACACTTATCCTATTTTTCCTTTTATGGACTGATTCATTCTTTCCACTTTTCCCTGTGACTGAGGATGGTACACTGTTCCAAACACATGTTTCAGTCCTAAAGCTGCTTCAATTTCTTGCAGGTCTTTGTTCTTGAAATGTGTGCCATTATCTGACCTGACTCTCTTTGGAAACCCATGCATTGGAATGTATTGGTTTATCAAGAATTTGATCACTGTTTTCGCGTCTTCTTTTTCGCAGGTATCGCTTCTGGCCAACCAGTGTATGCATCCACTGCTACCAAAAGGTACCAGTATCCGTTTACTCTCTCTATCATGTCAGTGTAGTCAATCACTATTTCCTGACCTGGCATTCTTGGGAGAGGGAATTTTTCCCTCGTGTGGTTTCACTGTTGCTTTTACATTGTATTCTGTACATGTTCTACATTCCCTAATATAATTTTCAATCATTGCCGGCAAGAACGGATGCCACCAATGTGTCAGATACCTCTGCATCTGTGTTTTTCCACAGTGTGTCAACCCATGAGCTTCCTGAAGCATGGAAGCTATCAAACCTGGGGGTAGGACTGGTCTGGGGTACAACCAGTAAGGTGGTCCCCGCAGAAGCTTCAATCTGCTGTATTTTCCCACATACTCAATTGCTTGCCCAACTATGCTCTCCAGTCGCCCATAGCTAACTTGTTGCCGAGTATATATTGGCAAAATTTAGTCATCCAGGGCCCTCCTCCCTCCGTGGGTGGGGGCATTTTATCCAGGATGCAGTTCACGTCAGTAAATGTAAAGGACTGATAAACATCCCCCATGTAGGAGCCTCTGTAAGTTAATGGCATTTGGTGGTGCTGATACTTTATGGGTTGTCATAATGTGTCTCTTTGAAGCAGGTTATATCTTGTTTCAGGTAGGGGCTTCAGTGGAGGGCCGTGTTCCGTGTGCGTTGTGAGTGAGCCTGTGAAAGTGACGGGGTAGGTGTGTGGATCATCATCTGTCAGGGATTCTTTGTCCTCAATTTCCGTACTATTTTGAGACGCCTCCTCATTCAATTTCTCTCTGTCTCTTTCTTCCCTCAACTCTCTCCTTCTGTCTGAGAACCTGTCATCTAGTAACTGACCTGAGTCATGTAATCTTCCCCTCTTTTCACTCTCAGCACTATACGGTGTCGAGTGAGCATCTGGCTCTTGCACTGATGAATGTCTCCCCTCTTTCGGTTGTTCTTTGTTTCTGCTGTGAGTCATTATCACCCTGCTTGCTTCCTCCGCCTCCTTAACTGTCTGTTCGGCTTCTAGTCTTAGTTTTTCTACTTTTCTGATGCTTTCTTCTACTGCTTCCACCAGTCTCTCTTTTGCTACGTTGTACTGTCTTGTTCCTACTTCTTGCACATCTAACACCCCTTCTTGAACATACATGAGTGGCATTTGTGTAACAGGATATGGGGGCAGTGGTTGTACCCCAGGCAGTTTAGGATATAATGGCACGGATGGTCCTGCCTTTTCTGTCTCCTTTACCAGTTCTGTTTTAGAGGTACCACCAACTCTCTTTTGTAATGTTTCTACCGCTACACAGGCTAATGTCATGTTGTGCAGGTGAATCCTCCTCTCTTCTTTCTCCTCGCCTTCTTTCGTCCACTTTCTTCTAACCAATATTGACCCTTTTTTTCCCTTCATGTGCTCTTCCACTTCTAGTTTAGCTTGCTCTTCTGCTTTTCCTAAAAATGGCGACAATTTCTTCCTCTCCTCATCTTTAGGGACTTTGGCCTGTTTTTGTAATTCTACCCAAACCTTGTCATATTTCTCCATCATTGTTTTTTGTTTGTTCTTTGCGAGCCCACTGACTAACTGACTTCTGGCTTTACCCCACTGATGTTTTACGGGCAACATTAAGTTGGAAAAACATCCTCCGTATTCTTCACATTCTTTATCAAATTCCCCTTCCATTTTATATGTTTTTTAATCCTCGCGTCCAGTAGTCAGTTGGTTTGGGTGTAATATAACCAAGCAACCAACCCAATCAGAGACAAATCCGGTGGCCAGTCAGTTTGTTTGGAGTACACCCGAGCAACTGACCCTTTCACTGAGAATTATCAGCAGTTTCGTTGTCACCGTTAGGTTTCCACTGCCGACTCTCTCTCTCGCTGAGACATCACCATCCTTGTCTCCAAGACACTATTGGCTTTTCTGCCACCCTCCATACGTTGCCCAATATAATTTTAAAACTTACAACACATCAATCATAAACCAAAATTTGTGAGCGTTGCTTTTATGAGATCCTGCTCAATGGACTTTAAACCTCCTCACACTTACATACCTTGTTGCTTTTATGGGGACTCTAACCCCACGGGACTTTAAACCCGTACGTATTATACCTTGTTGCTTTTATGGGGACTCTAACCCCACGGGACTTTAAACCCGTATGTATTATATCAATACTTTATCCACTTACTATTACTAGGACACTTGCAGTATAATGACAACAATCAATTTGATATCTCCAATTGCAGAACTTCTATATAAACAGGCGTCTGCTCACCTTTTTATGCGGCGCCGCTTGTTGTTGTCATCAGACGTCAGTTGTCCGTTGTTTCTATTTTTCTCTCTTTTCCGTCACTTCTCCGTCTTCATCACGTCGGGGTCACCAAATTGTTGGACTTTGGCTCAATCTACCAGCTTACTTTCCTCTATGTGTGAGCCGAGTCCTGCGTGTTCTTTCAATGAAGCAATAGGAGAAGATATTCAGTCTCAAACTCTTAGTTTATTTTAGCAGTAAGTGGATAAAGTATAGAAAACTCTGGGTCTAGGTCTTCCCATCCCTGACAAACAGCAAAGTGTGTCAGTTCACGAAGTCCAACACATTCCTGTCCCTAACCCAGTCTTTTATGTAGTACAGAACGTCATGCAATCACTGAGGTGGGATTGTCTTCTGATTGGGTGTTGATCTGACTCCATTCTCCGCCTTCTCACGTTCCCGGATGTCAAACCCCATGTGACCTCCTTTTGTCCGCGAAACAGTATTTACGTGACCTCCTCTTGCCCGCGAAACAGTATCCACGTGACCTCCTCTTGCCCGCGAAACAGTATCCACGTGACCTCCTCTTGCACGCGAAACAGTCTAGCACATTCTGATCTGCGTTAACGATTTTTTCTATCACACTTTTAAATGTTGTAATTGTACCACTTCCTATGGCAGTTCATTCCATACACATAGCACCCTTTGCTTAAAAAAGTTGCCCCTTATGTCCATTTTAATCTATCCCCTCTCACCTTAAATCTAGGTCCTCTAGTTTTGGATTCCCCCACCTTAGGGAAAAGACCTTGGCTATTCATGCAATCCATCTTAATGCATTGGTTTTAACATTTGTTCTTATGACTCAGGTTCAAATTTTGCTTGGTAATGCTGATCTGATGCATCCTGGGACATTTTCCTACTCTAAAGGTGCTATATAAATGCAAGTTGTTCATGTTGTTGGAACTGGCTGTCTGAAATAAATGCCTATTCAGAGAACCTGGTGGCGACAGGGTTAGAACCTTTTAGGTTTGTATGCTGAATTTAAAAAGGTGCTGGTGATATTAGAATTTTGCTGTTCTCTGTCTTAGATGGTTTTTTTAAAATTAAGCTACCAGCATAGTTTAATAGACAAAGTAATTTTCTTCGGAACATCTGTTTCCGAAAGCAATGGTCAGGGTGCACCTCGTATTAATAGACCATGTTAACAATGTTCTGGCAATCTGAAGTATTTTTTAACAGTGATGTTGGTGCAGCATTTCAGTAGGTGGCAGCAGAAGATTACAGACTGGAGATTGTACAAAATCAGGTATTGAGAGTCCAGAGTGTGTATGCTGCAGCTGTCTAACCAATGAGCTCCTTATTAACAGTGCGATTTTAAGAGAATGCTGGGCCTTACGTTCCCTTATACATAACAAACCACAGTACTTGTATTTCAGAAGTACAGTCGGTATTCTCATGCAGGAAATGTGGCAGCCAATTTACAAAGAGCAAGGCCCCTGAAGCTAAATTGAGATCGTGGTGAGATCATCTGTGCCGACATCATCATCAATCAAAGTCCCAGTTAGTGTGACTCGGCACCAAGGACTTATGTGTACATCAAGAGATAAACTCCAACCAGAGTGAGATATTCACACTTAAGGGGATCAAGGGTTATGGGGAGAAAGTGGAAGAATGGGGGTTGAGAAACTTATCTGAGAGGAGAAAGTGAGGACTGCAGATGCTGGAGATCAGAGTTGAAAAGTGTGGTGCTGGAAAAGCACAGCTGGTCCGGCTGTGCCTTCCCAGCATCACACTTTTCGACGATTGGGAAACTTATCAGCCATGATTGAATGGTGGAGCAGACTTGACAGGCTGAATGGCCTAATTTCTGGTCCTATGTTAATGGTCTTATGAATGGCCCTCCATCACCTTTGCCTTTATGATATAGAGAAATACCGCTCATAACCTCAGGAATTCCTAAAGTTTGGCATTCGACCAAGTGTTCTTCAAAAAAGTGCTGTGGGACATCTGTTATATACACCTAGGAGAGTATCAAGTCTTTGGTTTAATTTAACATGAGAAAAGACAGCACCTTCAACAGTGCAGTATTCCTTTAGTACTGCATTGGTGTGGTCAAGATTTTGTGCTTAAGGATTGGGACTTGAACCTACAGTCTTCTGATTCAAAAATGAAAATACTGCTGACTGAGCCACAGGTAATACTATCATTGCTATTATAAACATTTTTCTAATCATGTGGGATTTGGGCATCATTAGCTGGCTAACATTTATTGCCTGACCCAGTTGACTAGAGAAGGTTGTGGTGGTGACCTGCCTTTTTGAACTGCTGCAGTTCATGTGCTATAGGTTGACCCACAATGCCATTAGGGAGGGAATTCTAGGAATTTGACTCATTGACAGTGAAGGAACAGTGATATGTTTCTAAGTCAGGTAAGTGGCTTCGAGGGTTATGTGCAGGATGGTGTTTCCATGTATCTGCTGTCCTTGTTTTTCTACATGGAAATGATTTGAAACATGGTATTTAACAATCCTTGGTGGACATTTGTGGATGTGGTGCTAATCAGTTGGGCTGCTTTGTCCTGTATGGGGTCAATTTTCTTGAGTTGTATTGGAGCTGCACCCATCCAGGATAGTAGGGAAAATTCTATCACACTTCTGATTTGTACCTTGTGGATGGTTTAAGGAGTCAGGAGGTGAGTTACTCACTGCAGGTTCCTAGCATCTGACCTGCTTTTGTAGCCACAATGTTTATATAACTAGATCAATTCAATTCCTGATCAATTATAACCCCAAATATGTTGATAGTGGGAGATTCAGTTATGGTAACTTAATTGAATGTCAAAGGGCAATGGTTAGATTGTCTGCTATTGGAGATTGTCATTACCTGGCACTTGTATGGTGTGAAGTTACTTGCCATTTCACAGCCCAGTCCTCAATATTGTCTTCTTGCATGCAAATATGGACTGCTTCAGTATCTGAAGAGCTGTGAATGGTGCTCTACATTATGCAATCATCAGCGAACATCCGCACTTCTGAGCTTATGATGGAGAGGAAGTCATTGATGAAGCAGTTGAAGATGGTTAGGCTGGGATAATACCCTGAAGAACTCCTGCAGAATTATCCTGGAGCCAAGATGACTGTCCTCCAACAATCACAACCATCTTCCTGTGTGCCAAGTATGATTCCAACCAGTAGAGAGTTTCCCCCTTGATTTTCATTGACACCAGTTTTGCTAGTAATCCTTGAGGCCACACTGGGTCAAATGCAACCTTGATGTCAAGCGCTGTCACTCTCACCTCACCTTTTGGAATTCAGCTTTTTTGTCCATGTTTGAAACAAAGTGTAATAGGGTCAGAGCTGAGTGGCCCTTGTGGAACCCAAACCGAATGTCAGTGTGCAAATTAAAGCTCCTTGTGCAGAGTTTCACATACTGGAAGTGCAGTTTGGCAATTCTATTTCATTTATGCAAATCATGCACGGTGTTCTGGCCTCCTCAATCTTTTTGTAATAACTACGATGAGGAGGTGCCAGTGTTGGACTGGGGTTGACAAAGTTAAAAATCACACAACACTAGTTATAGTCCAACAGGTTTATTTGGAAGTACTACCTTTCGGAGCACTGCTCCTTCATCAGGTAGCTAGTAGAGCAGGATCATAAGACACAGAATTTATAGCACAAGGTCATAGTGTCATGCAACTAATCTGATGTTAAACAAACCTAGATTGTTGTTAAGTCACATTCCTGAGATAACTGAAGGTTTTATAAAAAAGGTAACATCTCAGCTCAGACAATGCATTAACGGTGTGAGGTTGAGTCAACCTCATGGAACCTTCAGTTATCTCAGGAATGTGACTTGAAAGAAGTTCTGAGATTTCTCAACATTTTATTAATTCTGCTTGAGAAGGCCTTTCATATTGGAGAAGCTGTATCCTAAGTGTAACCTTCAAAATGAGTGAGTGCCATTTAAACCGTCAACAAACACAAGTCTTTTTATGAGGTAGAGCAAATACTGTTAGTAGTTCTCTTTCTCAAAGGAGCAAGCCAAATACTTACTTGTGAAGTGGTAAGTATGCCAGCTATTAACCCAGTAATATGAGTGCCAGAATAACCTTATGTAAAGGTGTACAGAATAATTTATTAGAATTTTGCACGTAAGTTGCATTTTAATGCATTTAATTCACTGCAAATGTTAACTCCGGGTGTTGCACTGCCAGGATAAATCCAGAATACTGATCAGCAGAATGGGCAAAGAGTGGAACCTTTGTCATCTTTGCTTCTTTCATATTGGATTCATTTTAAGATATAGCTATCAGGGGACTGTTCAATAAACTTGCTAATTCATCGGATGAGTTGAAAACAGGACCATTTATGTGAATGATACCAGCAGCAGTAAAAATGCCTTCTCAATGATTATGAAGAAAAACAAACAAATTACAATGTCTGATTTACAACTTCAGGAGGAAGAGAACGTTGCCTTTATCTGACTCATATATGGTTGGAAATCACTGTCAAACTTGATGAAACTGAGCCAAGTTTTCTTAATTGTCTCTTTTAAACTATTGCATAATAATATATTACCTGGCTACAAAGTTCTTCATTTTTAATAGATTGTACATGTTAATAAAGCAGAGAAGAAATGAGATCGGAAGTATAAATACATCAATCTTTAAAGATGTGAGTGAAGGTAGGTGAAGGAAACAAATGAACACAATGTGAATTTGGTCCTGGGCCTCTCAATTTAGAGAATATCTGTATGAGTAGACCATTTGGCCCTTTGAGTGTACTGCATTATTCAATACAGAATCATAGAATTATGGAGATTTACAGTATAGAAGGATGCCATTTGAACCATCGAGTCTGTACTGGTTCCCAAAACAGCTACCCAGCTAGTCCCATTCTCCAGCCCTATCTCCGTAGCCCTCTAAATACATCACTTTCAAATATATATCCAGCTTTCATTCAAAACTTCCTGTGGAATCCACCGTCACTGTCCCAGCTAGCACATTCCAAATCCTAACAACTCTCTGAGTAAAGAAGTTTCCACTCACTCCACTCCTAGCTCTTTTGCTGAAAATCTTGCATTTACTGACATACCAACGAGTAGAAACAGAATATCCTTCTTTACTCTGTCTAAACTCTTCATAATTTTGAACACCTTACTAAAGTCACCCCTTAATCTTTGCTCCAAAGATTCTCCTCCTCGATGCTGCCGATTCTCCTGCTCCTCAGACGCTGCCTGACCTGCTGTGCTTTTCCAGCAACACACTCAACTCTGATCTCCAGCACCTGCTGACCTCACTTTCTCCAAGGAGAAAAAGCTCAGTTTCTTTAATCGTTTCCTGTATCTAAATCTTTCCCTGCACTATCTTCAGGGCTTTAACGTCCTTCCTTAAATAAGGTGCCCAGACCTTAAGACAGAATTATCATGGCAGATTTGAGAAATAAGTAAGTAATTGTGAAACAACACAGCAGACCAGATAGCATTGGAAGAACAGGAAAGTCAACCTTTTGGGCCAGGACCCTTCATCAGGACTGGGGAGGGGGAAGGGAGCTCAGAACTAAATAGAGGGAGGGAATGGGGCTGAGGTAAGGTAGATGGGATAGCGATTGATGAATGCAGGTAGGGGATTATTGTGATTGGACAGTGGGAAGGATGGAATGGATAGGTGGGAAGAAAGATGGACAGGTTAGGCTAGGGCAGCTCAAGGTGGGGAGGAGAGGGAGGTCTGGGCATGGGATGAGATTGGGGTGGGGAGATTTTGAAAGTGGATGTCTATGTTGAGGCCATTAGGCTGTAAGCTCCCAAGGTAGAATTTAAGGTGTTGTTCCTCCAGTTGTTGTAGTCTCATTTTGACAGTGGAGTCGCCAAAGGTGTGGGAGAGGGAGTTGAAATGGCTGGCAACTGGAATTGGTGTTGATTAGAGCATACAGAGCCCAGATGTTTCTCGAACAAGTCCCTGAGTCTGCTCTTGGTCTCTCCAATGTAGAGGAGACCACATCGGGAACAGGGGATGCAATACACCAGGTTAGAAGTGCAGGTGAATCTCTGCCACATTAGGGATGATTGTTTGGGGCCTTGGATGGAGGTAAGAGGGGAGGTGTTCCAACTCCACATTTTATCGACTCTGACTTCCAGCATCTGCAGTCCTCACTATCTGGAAGTGATCTTGAATGTGGAAAAAATCTGTTCGGCCACATTTGGATTATTTCATGTCTTGAGGCTATAGTTTTAAAAATTAATTCTTGGAATTAATTCTTGGAATCCAAGCATCGTCAGCAAGACCAGCATTTTATTGCCCAACATTAATTGCACTTGAGAACCAATGTAGTCTGTGTGGTGTAGGCATGGCTACTGTGTTTTTCTTCTATAATAGTTTTTGCTAAGTTATTAAAGAGGGCAGTTAAGAATCAAATGCATTGATATGTGTTTGGAGTCATATGTAGGCCAGACCAGGTGCAAAGGCAGATTTTCTTCCCAGAAAAGCACCAGTGAACCAAATGAATTAAAAAGCCTTATGATCATTATGACTTAGACAGGCAATACATTTCAGGTTTATTCACTCAATTTAATTTCTTCCAGTTTCTGCAGTGGGGTTGAACTCCATTCAATGCAGCGCCAGTCAGGATGTCTGGATTACTAGTCCAGTGACATTACCACCATGCTCCTGTCTGCAGTAGCATTAGGTGGTTTCTCTGACAATTGAAGGTTCAAAATGTTTGTGATTTTTAGAATAAGTTTGTTATAGTTGTGAGACTCTACAAGGCACTTAGTTCTTAATATCAGGTGAAATACAATCTGCTGAAATTTGGGATAGTGATCATACTGAAGTTTACCCAGAGACAGGCTCAGGTGATTCCTGAAGAAGGGCTGATGCCCGAAACATCGATTCTCCTGTTCCTTGGATGCTGCCTGACCTGCTGCGCTTTCCCAGCAACACATTTTCAGCTCTGATCTCCAGCATCTGCAGTCCTCACTTTCTCCTCAGGTGATTTTGTTATCAGGAAGACAGAGACCGAGGTTGAAGCCTATCAAAACTCAAGTACTAGTTTTTGCAGCTTGATTACAAGAGGGCAACTGGCCTTGTTGGACAAACACCCTTAGACAGACAGCGAGGCTTGGAGTGGTAGACTGAAAACAGTACCTAAGTGGAGAGAAAGATTGTGTGTTAACCACCATGCAAATGTCTGGTGAGAGCAAATTCTCTGATTGACATTAAAGGGACTTCTTAGAATTCCAGCAGTACTCCAGAGATTCAGCAAAGGGACTTTTAAAGTGGGTCACTTGAAGACTTGCCTTGTTGGAAGAGGAAGAAGAGTCTATTGAATAGCCTGGAAGAACTTGTATCTTTATCTACAAGGCTTTATATCTGCTGAGAATATGGAGAAATGAACTCTGGTGGGTTTCAGTTGTGTACAGAATGCTAGGAGCTGCAAACCAAAGTCTCCAAGATGAGATCTGGGCTTTGGCAACCCATGTGGAGACAAATGTGGAGATCTTTATAAAATTCAAAAACAACATTAGCCTTGAAGCTGACGACCACTAAGCTGCTTATTCTCACCATTCACATTTCATTCATAGAGTCATAGTCAGAGAAGATTGATTTACCTTCACAATTTGGACAGCTATTGCAGATTGCATTAGGAACAGTGATTTTATTTTTGCAAAGAATCAGTTATCATTCTGTTCATGATTATTGGACTGAATATGACGATTTTTGTCATGCAGCTCCATTCATTTGATGGAAACATAGTGATTGGGAAAGTAATCTTTTCATTGGTTCATGTATTAGTTTTTGACTATATGAAATTTTTTAATGATTTACAATAAAGTCTGAAAACATGAACTACATGATTATTTTGTTACTTGGTGAGAAATTCATATCCCTTCAGTCATAAAGTCATTGAGACATACAACACAGAAAAAGGCTCTTTGGGCCCATTAGAGCGGTGCCAGTCATAATCAAGGACCAAAGTATTCTAATCCCATTTCCCAGGATTTGGTCTACAGCCATGTATGCTTTGGTATTATAAGTGCACATCAAAATTTTAGACAATAGACAATAGATGCAGGAGTAGGCCATTCTGCCCTTCGAGCCTGCACCACCATTCAATATGATCATGGCTGATCATCCTTAATCAGTATCCTGTTCCTGCCTTATCTCCATAGCCCTTGATTCCACTATTCTTGAGAGCTCTATCCAACTCTTTCTTAAATGAATCCAGAGACTGGGCCTCCACTGCCCTCTGGGGCAGAGCATTCCACACAGCCACCACTCTCTGGGTGAAGAAGATTCTCCTCATCTCTGTCCTAAATGGTCTACCCCATATTTTTAAGCTGTGTACTCTGGTTCGGCACTAACCCATCAGCGGAAACATGTTTCCTGCCTCCAGAGTGTCCAATCCTTTAATAATCTTATATGTCTCAAACAGATCCCCTCTCAGTCTTCTAAACTCAAGGGTATACAAGCCCAGTCACTCCAGTCTTTCAGCTTAAGGTAGTCCCGCCATTCCAGGAATTGACCTCGTGAACGTACGCTGCACTCCCTCAATAGCCAGAATGTCTTTCCTCAAATTTGGAGATCAGAACTGCACACAGTACTCCAGGTGTGGTCTCACCAGGGCCCTGTACAGCTGCAGAAGAACCTGTTCGCTTCTATACTCAATCCCTCTTGTTATGAAGGCCAGCATGCTATTAGCCGCCTACGCTACCTGCTGTACGTGCATGCTTACCTTCATTGACTGGTGTACAAGAACACCCAGATCTCTTTGTACTGCCCCTTTACCTAAATTGATTCCATTTAGGTAGTAATCTGCCTTTCTGTTCTTGCCACCAAAGTGGATAACCATACATTTATCCACATTAAACTGCATCTGCCATGCATCTGACCACTCACCTGACCTGTCCAGGTCACCCTATAATCTCCTAACATCCTCCTCGCATTTCACCCTGCCACCCAGCTTAGTATCATCAGCAAATTTGGTAATGTTATTACTAATACCATCTTCTATATCATTAACATATATTGTAAAAAGCTGCGGTCCCAGCATTGATCCCAGCGGTACCCACTGGTCACTGCCTGCCATTCCGAAATGGAGCTGTTTATCACTACTCTTTGTTTCCTGTCAGCTAACCAACTTTCAATCCAAGTTAGTACTTTACCCCCAATACCATGCGCCCTAATTTTGCTCACTAACCTCCTATGTGGGACTTTATCAATAGCTTTCTGAAAGTCCAGGTGCACTACATCTACTGGATCTCCCTCGTCCATCTTCAGAGTTACATCCTCAAAAAATTCCAGAAGATTAGTCAAGCATGATTTCCCCTTCATAAATCCATGCTGACTCTGACCTATCCTGTTACTACTATCCAGATGTGTCGTAATTTCATCCTTTATAACAGACTCCAGAATCTTTCCTACCACTGAGGTCAGACTAACTGGTCTATAATTTCCTGCTTTCTTTCTCCCACCTTTCTTAAAAAGTGGTACAACATTAGCCACCCTCCAATCCACAGGAACTGATCCCAAATCTATTGAACTCTGGAAAATAATCATCAACGCATCCACGATTTCTCGATCCACCTCCTTCAGTACCCTGGGATGTAGACCATCAGGCCCCGGGGACTTATCAACCTTCAGACCTGACAGTCTCTCCAACACCAATTCCTGGCAAATATAAATTCTCTTAAGTGCAGGTCCTTCAGCCACTGTTACCTCAGTGATTGCTTGTGTCTTCCCCAGTGAACACAGATCTGAAGTACCAATTCAATTCTTCCTCCATTTCTTTGTTCCCTGTAATATATTCCCCTGTTTCTGTCTTCAAGGGCCCAATTTTAGTCTTAACCAATTTTTTGTCTTTCACAGACCTAAAAAAGCTTTTACTACCCTCCTTTATGTTTTTAGCCAGTTTACCTTCGTACCTCATTTTTTCTCTGTGTATTTCCTTCTTAATAATCCTCTGTTGATTTTTTATCCTATGTTTTTTAAATGTTGTAGGTTTTATGCCTCTATCTCCCTTACAGGCAGCGAGTTCCAGATTCCCATCATTCTCTGAATGGAAACAAAATCCTCACAACCCCTCTGAACCTCTCAATCTTGTTTAAAACTTTTTTAAAAGCCTTTGCATGTGAAGTCTGACCAGTGGCTGAAGGTGGGATGGGGCAGGCAATGAAACCTTGGAAATGTGGCCCCAAAGCCACACAAAAGGTAGATTGAAGATTCACTGAAATAAAATCAGGAACAATAAGTTATGGGAGCTCCCACTCAAATTGAAACGAAGTTTCCAGTTAGAATGAGCTGCATAGACTGGACGAGCTGCATAGACTGGACAGCCAATTGTCAGTTTTGCCTTCCCGACCTGCAATTAATCAAATCCTTGCTGTTTGTACATAGAAAGAGCAAGAGAGTTGGTGTGAATTTAATGAGCCAAATTATTTTCTTTCTGTAATTTTTTTTGATAGATTCAGAGAAGAATGCCTATATCAGTGCATTCCAATAATGTTCACTGCTGCAATTAATGGTTTTGAAGAACCACAATTATCATAAATAATTTAAATCCACCTAATGCAGTCAACCAGCAACCATATCTAAACCCTAGGGTTAACAATGACTTTTATCTTTCCACAAATTGGCAAAATTATATTAACTTGCTTTTGAACATAGCATTTTATTTTAATATAGTGTTTAGACCACATTCTAATATGTGAACCCAGCAATAGATCAGGTCATTTTAACAGTTTACCTAAATGGATTAAGTGTTGTCATATAAGCACTAGCCTCAACTTTGCAATTTCACTTAAACCTTGTAGTAGCTTTACTCTTGCTGCTCAGAAATACATCCTTTTAGTATCTGCAACTTGCCAGTCAGAACCAGCCTTCTTGAAAGAAAATGCAAACATAGGTACATCACATTTTAACACTCAGAGCTGCCAAATCCTATATGTGGAATATAGCAGGTTCCTGTGTAAAAGTATTGACGTGTGCTCCAGTTTATAATTGGTGTATGGATATAATTTGGGATTTTATTCTTCTCTAGCATCTAATCTCTGTATTAATTTTGAGTTGTGTGAGGCTGTTAAAATTGAACAATGCACTTCTACACTGAGGTGCGATGAATAATTAATAGCTGGGACCTGCCTCCTATTGTCTGCTAAAGTGAAGAACATTCTGTAGAAGGAAATAGCTAAGTGAGGATGAGCAAGTTGCCTCACTTGCAATGCCGTCTCAGACTTCACTGACTCCCACTGTGGTTTTAATTTGAATTGTGCAAACTGCTGTAGAGAAATTCAGGCAACAGGAGAAGTAACTAATGAAGAAGTGGCATTTTGCTCTCTTAAAACTGATAGACCTAAGGAGAAACCACAGGGAGGAGGAATGTGTAATGAGGAAATGGTAGTGGGCAGGGAAAGGTAGTTGGGTTTACTACATATGCAGCTTTAGAAGTTCATGAGCAACCGAAGGCACAGTTTTCCCTTTAGATCTCTGAGAAGGAAATTTTAATGTACCTGGCATTGTAAAGAAATATGAATAGAACAAAACTAGGAAATTATAGAAGGCTGGGAAAAGGGTGTGCTACAGAAGCAGGAACAGCAAAGAAGTACATGACCCTTCACACGCAAAATAAACAGAAATTCAGCACAATTATATCAAGCCGTAAATAAACAAACAAAGTCAAGAGACTTTGATTGAAGTACCATACATAATAAGGAAGCTTTGGGTATGGAGGTTACATGGAGAAGTGGGAAGAGAAGTGTGTAGGGGCCAAGGACCTTTGTAATGAATAGTTTATGGCAATATCCTGGTAAAGGAAAACAGATTTTCAAAGTAGCCAGCTCTTGCCTAAGATCTGTCTCAGGAAGCAACAGCCCTGCTTCCAGCCCAACCCTGTCTCTCCTGAGGCTTATACTAAGATGTGAATGTAAATTTAGATAGGAGATAGGGATATGGTGTAGGAAAAATGGTCAGACTTTGAATTCCTGACTCAAATATAAAAAATCTAGCCATAAATTTCCAGTTGACTGACTAAGCGGTTGAAATAATCTTTCATAACTTGCACTCAAAACTCTTCTATAATTTTGAACACATAATAGCGTCCCTCTTAAATCCTCTGGTTCCGCTGAATCAAGTAGTAGCTTTTTTTCAAGTCAATCATCATAATTACCACTTCACATCTCCAGTATCATCCTAACCATTTCAGAAAATGTTTTGCCATGAGTTCTTAGCAAGTAGCTGTACAGACACAAACAGCTGATACCCATAAGGCTGTGCAGCACTAGTTGAGCAAATTGCTAAGCCTTCATCAAGGGATCGCTTATCTCCAATCATACTGTCTGCTCAGAAAATGAACCAAATATTTCTTGTAGATTTCCACCAGGATTTTTCTCACAAATTGCTTGCTTGCAACAGCGAGCAGGAGATTTACCCTCACATACAAATCAGGAGTAGAAGTAGACCATTCAGCCCATCGAACCTGCTCCACCATTCAATAAGATCATGGCTGATATGTTTGTTCTGAATTCCACTTTCCCGTCCATTCTTGATAATCTTAGATTCTTGTTAGTCAGGGGAAATCAATCTACCTTTACCGCAATGATATTCTGTGACCCTGCCTCCTCCACCTTCTGAGGCAGAGTTGCAAAATCATATTTTCTCTGAGAGAAAATAGCTTCCTCTGATCTCTGTCCTAAAGGGGTGAACCTGATTTTGTCCCCTAGTTCTGAAATTACCTATCCATGTGCACCTTGTCAAGACCATTCAGGATCTTACACACTTCAATTAATTAACCCCTCACTCTTTTAAAAACAAGCCCTTTAGTATTAGGAGATCCAGTGCAATGCCATAACTATTTTGAATTGTGATTGCATGTATCATCTCATCATCAGTGTCCATGATGTTTGGGTAAACCATCTATCTGTCCCTCTTCTCTTGTTTCTCCATTTGTCTTTCTCCTCCCTTCCATCCATTAATCACCTAAAACAGGACAGGTATTGAACCAATGTTGTCGGCATCACTATGTATTAGAAACCAGCATCCAGTTAATTGAGCTAATCAATTCATGATCAACATACAACAAGCAAATGGGCATCAGATTTTATAACAAGCAGGCATATTAGGGCTGGAATTTCATTATAATAAACACTAAAAGCTAATTTAAGTATAATTGCAATAATCCGTTTGCTCCCTATTTATTTAGCAGTGTAAAGATTATGAAAAATCATGCTAAGACTCACTAAACCCAATTTCTTGACCCCCCCGATCCCATTAATTTTAACATAACTTAGTGATCAACTTTTAATATTTAACCTTTAACAAAGTTAAATCTGATATAGAGTTATTTACTGGGATAGAAAAAAATTCCTCATGATAATTGAAGTGCAGCTAATAAACATTTCAGTTGCAGGTTCAGATTAATGCTTATTATAATTATACAAACCAGTGGGAAACCTGACTGAATGAGAGATGGAGGTGGTGCAGTTACACCTTCCAATGCTGGGACATTGACATCCTTTGTTCATGGCACAATGAAAAAGACACTCTTGACATTAATATAAAACTAGCGTGCAACTTTATGGATGAAGTGCAGGTACCAGAGTCAGGTTTTAACATTTCACTGCCATGGGCTTTGATGTGGAGCTTCAAAAGTCATTATGCCAAGTCTGTGCAGCTTGCACTGTACGCAGGGACAGTGATTTTCTGAGCTGCATTGTATTGTGACCTCTGGACTATCCTACTAATCAAACTTTGCCTCTGCCAACTCCAGGAAAGCCAAGCAATAATATCATAGCAGGAAATAGGTAGAAGAGTGAGGTTGAGAGGCATATCAGCCCTGATCAAATGGCAGAGCAGATTCGATTGACTAAATGGCTCAATTCTGCTCCTATGTCTTATGGTTTAATCTTTATAAGTCAGAAATCGAAATTATCGAAGACATAAGATTTGTTGCTATGAATTTATTAGAAATTAGAGTTGTCTAATGGTGTTGGGGCAGGTATAAAAGTTGGTGGACATCACTACATTAAAGCTGACTATTGATGCATTTCACTGTGTCTCCACCATATTTCAAAGGTTATGAAAAGGATGACATAGATGGACCGGTCTGTTAAGAGTGTCATACTTCTTAGTCAGTGGCATCTGTTGGAATTGTTAACAGTTAGGTAATGAGACTAATGCATTTCCTTTACTGCTGAGTTAAATGGTCTCCGGTCTGGTCAGTGTATTGTAAATAACTTCAACACTGGAAATGTGAGAGGGCGGGATGAAAATATTAGCAGTGTCCTCAGTCTTCATTGTTTTCCAGCTGTCACATACTGGGGCAGGATTGTATTTCTGTACTGCATTAACAAGGAAGTAAATTTGCTGAATTTTTTTATTTGCAAAAAAAAATACTATATTCACAAAAATTATCTTCTGTACAAGCACAAGGTACTAAAACAGTTCTGCACAGCCTTTGCAGAGGATAAATAAATGCACATTATTTGACAGTCCTCAGGATTTCCCTGCAGTTGCAAACAATGGCATTTTCTACTCACACAGGATATTACTTATGTATATTTTGAGGCAACGGGAGGTCTAATAACTGAACAGCCCTCTTTATACTTTGGCAGAGAGACCTTAGATGGTGGTTTCTTCAGTTTGATTAATGTACTCTGAATGTATATTAATAATTTTTCTAACCTCCCTACACTTCATGAACACTATGTTGGATGCAGTTGTGATGCTCTCTGTTCAAATGATCAATCTGTTTGCATTTGCTGAATATTTTCATCTGTGGTTCGCAGCCTCCTGGGTATTGGAGATTGTGCCAATCGAATAAAGGTTATAACCCAGCAGTATGCAAATTAGGGGAGAAAACAGTTCCTTTAATTTACGGAAACTGACTTGCATTTTGAGTGCTACCACTTCCCTGAATAACAATTACTGCTTTATGATTTTTCAAGTTACTGATTAGACAGGTTGGCTTTAGTGCAGAAATTTTGTGTTTATTAGGAATGAAGGTGCAATCTAAACTCCACATCACTGGTACCAGTAAATTAAGAGTCTACCTCCTTTCAAATTTAACCATGCAATTATCTCATACGTAGAGACATACAGAAAAAGGCCCTTTGATCCATTGAGTCTACACTGATCAAAAACGATCACTGAACTAATCTAGTCCAATTGTTCAACACTTTGCCCATAGCATTATATACCTTGGCATTGCACTTACTCCTAAATACTCCTTAAATATTATGAGTTTCAGTGAGTTCCAGATTCCCACCATTCTCTGGATGAAGATAATTTCCTCACATCCCCACTAAACCTTCTGACCCTTACCTCAAATGTATACCCCTGGTCATTCATCCCTCCATCAAAGGGGAAAGGTTTCTTCCTGTCTATTTTAATTTTATACATCTCAGTCAAGTCTCTTCTCAATCTCCTCTGCTCTAAGGAAAGAAACCCCAGTCTGTCCAATCTCTCTTCATAACTGAAACACTCTAACCCTAGCAACATCCTGGTAGATCTCCTCTGCACCTCTCTAATACTATCACATATCTCTAATACTATCACATCCCTCCTATAATGTGGATTCCAGAACTACACACAATACTCCAACTGCAGCTTAACCAATGTTTTATAAAGTTCCAGCATAATCTCCTGACTTTTAAACACTGCATCTCAGCCAATAAAATCAAGTATTCCATCTGCCTTCTTAACCTGTTTCACTATCTTTGACGCTTCCCAGGGTCCAACTGTTCGTCATGTATTGCCTTGATGATGTACTGGTACAAACACGTATGACAATATATTACAACAAAAAGTACTGTTCAACTATATGTTTCTATCATCTCCACATTCAGATTTTGTTTTTATTTAGTTTATTTAGCGGGCAATATTAGATGTCATGGCCCCTTATAGGAATTCTACTAAAATGGGATTAACTCAGGCTTGTCACACTTCATCTTAATCCATTTGTCCTGGACTGATTCAACTTTATTGGTATGAAAGTGACAACTGTAGATGAGATGATTGCTCCGAGGAAGTCAGTTTTCTACAATCAAAGTGAACTGTGTATAGATGTGGCAATATAAAACAATTAGTTACTGACAAGAGAATAATCAATAGTGTTTGGTAGAGTGCGTCTTCTGAGTCCGCACATACATGTCTGTGTTACGTGTGTGTCTGTGTGTGTCTGCATGTGTGTATGTGTGTAAATGTGCATGTGTGTATTTTTGTGTTTGCATGTGACTGTATGCATAAGAATCTGTGCTTGTTTGTAGATTTTGATGTCTGTGTTTATGCGTGTGCACATGCATCTGATTGTGTATGTGTGTGTGTGTATACCTGTATGCCTATGTATGTGAGTCTGTATGTATGTGTGTGCGTATCTATGTGTCTGTATATACGTCTGTGTGTATGTGACTGCAGCTGGGCTCAGCTTTGGAGGTGCTGCATTTTGGAAAGGCAAATCAGAGCAGTTAATGGTAAAGTTCTGGGGAGTGTTGCTGAACAAAGGGACCTTGGAATTCAGGTTCAGGATAGTGAAGAAGGCATTTGATATGCTTGCCTTTATTGGTTATACTGCATTGAGTATAGGAGTTGGGAAGTCATGTTGGGAAGTCATGCTGTACAGGACATTGGTCAGGCCACTTTTGGAATGCTGTACGCAATTCTGGTCTGCTTCCTATAGGGAAGATGCTGTTAAACTTGACAGGATTCAGAAAGGACTTACAAGGATGTTGCTTGGGTTGGAGTGTTTGAGCTATAGAGAGAGACTGAAAAGGCTGGGGCTATTTTCCCTGGAGCATCAGAGGCTGAGGGATGACCTTGTAGAGGCTTATTAAATATTGAGAGGCATGGATAAGGTGAATAGTCAAGGTGTTTTCCCGAGGACAGAGGAGTCCAAAATGAGATGGCATTGGTTTACATGAGACGGAATGGATTTAACAGGGGCCAAAGGGGAAACTTTTTCACACAGAGTGCTGCATGTATGGAATGAGCTGCCAAAGGAAGTGGAAGAGGCTGGTACAAATACAGCATTTAAAATGCATCTGGATGGTTATGTAAATGGAAAGATTTAGAGGGATATGGGCCAAATGCTGGCAAAATGGGATGAAATTAATTTAGGATAACTCGTCGGCATGGATGAGTTGGACGGAAGGTTCTGTTTCCAAGCTGTAACTTTCTATGACTCTTGAAAGGATTCAGAAGCAACTTAAGAGGATGTTGCCAGGGTTGGAAGATTTGAGCTATAGGGAAAGGCTGAATAGGCTGGGGATATTTTCCCTGGAGCATCACAGGCTGAGGGGTGACCTGATAGAGGTTTGTAAAATCATGAGGGGCGCGGATAGGGTAAATAGCCAAGTTCTTTTCTCCAGTGTAGCAGAGTCCAAGACTAAAGGACATAGGTGTAAATTGAGAGGGGAAAGATTTAAAAGGGACCTAAGGGACAACGTTTTCATGCAGAGGATGGCATGTGCAGGGAGTGGCCTGGCAGAGGATGTGGTGGAAGCTGGTACAATTACAACATTTAACAGGCATCTGAATAAGTATATGAATAGGAAGGGTTTGGAGGGACATGGCCCAAATGCTGGCAAATGAGACTTGATTAGTTTTGGATATCTGGTCAGCATGAACCAGTTGGATCATAGGGTCTGTTTCCGTACTTTAGAGTTCTATGACTCTATGACTCTAATATGTTTGTGGATTGACTGTGACTACTGCAACATTTTAGAGGATGAGCTTTAGCTTTCCTGTTATTTTCTCCAGTAAAAACTTAAAAGGCTTAATTTTGTTAATGCTTAAAAAAACAGATAATGCAAACACCTCATCTAGAGGAAGGCATTTCACTCATCATGTCTGTACCACCTCTTTAAACAGCTTTTCAGTTGTTCTCAATCCCCTGCTCATTCCCTTCACTTTGATTCCAATTCAACTACATTCCAGATCAGAACAGCTTGCTCCCTTTAATCTTTCTGTTCCTCATGTTGTGCCCATTGTTTTCCAACCCTTCTGTCATGAAAAGTACTTTCTTCTTTGTTCTTCTATCAAAGTCCTTCTAGCTTTTTAAACAGATCAATTCAATTTTCCTCTTAACTCTTTTCACTCTTCTGAGAACAGGTCCAGTGTCTCTAAACCTTCATATCACTGAGGTCTTTCCTCCCTGGTATCATTATATTAAATCTTCTTTGCTCCTCTAAACTGAGTATTGTTGGTAATAACATTATAATTGTAATATCATTGTAATCTTCTCTAAAAACAAGATACCCAACGCACAACTCACTGAGTAATAAGAGCCCCATGTAGCTAACCATCTTGATTCTTAAATGAATCTGTTTCTTGAGGTCTCTGTTTAAGCAAGGTGCTAAGGACAAGCCAGGGAACTATAGACCAGTGAGCCTGACATCGGCAGTGAAAAAGTTGTTGGAGGGAGTGCTGAGGGACAGGATGTATTTGGAAAGGCAAGGACTGATAAGGATAGTCAACATGGCTTTGGGAAATCTTGTCTCACAAACTTGATTAAATTTTTTGAAGAAGTAACAAAGAGGATTGATGAGAGCAGAGCAGTGGACGTGATCTATATGGACTTCAGTAAGGCATTCGACAAGGTTCCGCATGGGAGACTGGTTTGCAAGGAATACAGGGAGAACTAGCCATTTGGATACAGAACTGGCTCAAAGGTAGAAGACAGAGGGTGGTGGTGGAAGGTTGTTTTTCAGACTGGAGGTTTGTGACCAGTGGAGGGCCACAAGGATCGGTGCTGGGTCCATTACTTTTCATCATTTATGTAAATGACTTCGGTGTGAGCATGAGGTATAGTTAGAAAGTTTGCAATTGACACCATACTTGGAGATGTAGTGGACAGCGAAGAAGGTTACCTCAGATTAAATGGGATCTTGATGGGCCAATGGGCTGAGAAGTGGCAGATAGAGTTTAATTCAGATAAATGTGAGGTGCTGCGTTTTGGGAAAGCAAATCTTAGCAGGACTTATACACTTAATGGTAAGGTCCTAGGGAGTGTTGATGAACAAAGAGAACTTGGAGTGCAGGTTCATAGCTCCTTGAAAGTGGACTTGAAGGTAGATAGGATGGTGAAGAAGGCGTTTGGTATGCTTTCCTTTATTGGTCAGAGTATTGAGTACAGGAGTTGGGAGGTCATGTTGCTGCTGTACCAGGACATTGGTTAGGCCACTTTTGGAATATTGCATGCAAATCTGGTCTCCTTCCTATTGGAAGGATGTTGTGAAACTTGAAAGGGTTCAGAAAAGACTTACAAGGATGTTGCCAGGGTTGGAGGATTTGAGCTATAGGGAGAGGGTGAACAGGCTGGGGCTGTTTTTCCTGGAGCCTCGGAGGCTGAGGGGTGACCTTATAGAGGTTTATAAAATCACGAGGGGCATGGATAGGATGGATAGACAAAGTCTCTTCCTTGGGGTGGGGGAGTCCAGAACTAGAGGGTATAGGTTTAGGGTAAGAGGGGAAAAATATAAAAGAGACCTAAGGGGCAACTTTTTCACACAGAGGGTGGTATGTGGATGGAATGAATTTCCAGAGGAAGTGGTGGAGGCTAGTACGATTATAACATTTAAAAGGCATTTGGATGAGTATATGAATAGAAAGGGTTTGGAGCGATATGGGCCAGGTACTGGCAGGTGGGACTAGATTGGGTTGGGATATCTGGTCGGCATGGATGGGTTGGACTGAAGATCCTGTTTCCGTGCTGTACATCTCTATGACTCTATGAGATGAATGCAATGAGATGTGTGTGGGAATAAAGGTACAGGTACAGGTTTGATCGAGGTCTAAGTGGGTCTTTTCCAGATCTCTCCCCATGTGTATCTTGAAAATTCTGTTACTTAAATATGTTTCCATTAAATTCATAAGTAGTGCTGTGTCTAACCTGAAATAAGACAGTTAGATACAGCATCCTGAAGAATTAATTCTGTTCACAGATGTTGCCAAAATGTTTCTAGTCTTTTCTGGTTTTGTTCAAAATAAAATAACTGCTTTTTGATTTGACTGCAGCTTTGGAATACAATGCAAGTTTATCATTTATCATGGTCTTAACAAGGTATACTCTTACTTTATGGAGAAAGTGAGGACTGCAGATGCTGGAGATCAGAGCTGAAAAATGTGTTGCTGGAAAAGCGCAGCAGGTCAGGCAGTATCCAAGGAACAGGAGAATCGACGTTTCGGGCATAAGCCCTTCTTCAGGAATGAGGAAAGTGTGTCCAGCAGGCTAAGATAAAAGGTAGGGAGGAGGGACTTGGGGGAGGGGCATTGGAAATGCGATAGGTGGAAGGAGGTCAAGGTGAGGGTGATAGGCCGGAGTGGGGTGGGGGCGGAGAGGTCAGGAAGAAGATTGCAGGTTAGGAAGGCGGTGCTGAGTTCGAGGGATTTGACTGAGACAAGGTGGGGGGAGGGGAAATGAGGAAACCGGAGAAATCTGAGTTCATCCCTTGTGGTTGGAGGGTTCCTAGGCAGAAGATGAGGCGCTCTTCCTCCAACCGTCGTGTTGCTATGGTCTGGCAATGGAGGAGTCCAAGGACCTGCATGTCCTTGGTGGAGTGGGAGGGGGAGTTGAAGTTTTGAGCTACGGGGTGGTTGGGTTGGTTGGTCCGGGTGTCCCAGGGGTGTTCTCTGAAACGTTCTGCAAGTAGGCGGCCTGTCTCCCCAATATAGAGGAGGCCACATCGGGTGCAGTGGATGCAATAGATGATGTGTGTGGAGGTGCAGGTGAATTTGTGGCGGATATGGAAGTATCCCTTGGAGCCTTGGAGGGAAGTAAGGGGAGAGGTGTGGGCGCAAGTTTTGCATTTCATCGCTCCATCTCCTCCATCGCCAGACCATAGCAACACGATGGTTAGAGGAAGAGCGCCTCATCTTCCGCCTAGGAACCCTCCAACCACAAGGGATGAACTCAGAATTCTCCGGTTTCCTCATTTCCCCTCCCCCAACCTTGTCTCAGTCAAATCCCTCGAACTCAGCACCGCCTTCCTAACCTGCAATCTTCTTCCTGACCTCTCCGCCCCCACCCCACTCCGGCCTATCATCCTCATCTTGACCTCCTTCCACCTATCGCATTTCCAACGCCCCTCCCCCAAGTCCCTCCTCCCTACCTTTTATCTTAGCCTGCTGGACACACTTTCCTCATTCCTGAAGAAGGGCTTATGCCCGAAACGTCGATTCTCCTGTTCCTTGGATGCTGCCTGACCTGCTGCGCTTTTCCAGCAACACACTTTCATACTCTTACTTTATACCAGCTTTTTCAGCTCCCCCTCCGTGCATTCACTTTTCCACTTTTAATTTAGTTCTTTAAAACAAATAAATTGGAGCTGGGAGTGGAAGGTGAATGCGGAGAGGGCTAGGCTTTGTCTTAAACTATTATGTCACAAAAAACGGGGAAATCAATACTTATAATTAAGCCAAATAATCCCAAGACTAGAACATTAAGATTGAAACTAATGATCTATGGTTTGTCTCTAACTGAGTGACTTGGTGAACTGCAAGAGTGAACTTTGATACATAGCTGTCATTTAAATCCTCAGGGTTTAGTTTGAGTTAATTTGTGTATGCATTTTGCTGACAGTGACAGTCATGGTGAATGCCAGCTGATAGTCAGCTCCTTTTGAATGAGGAATGCATTTTGGTGACAAGTTTCTTCAATTGTACCATATGAAAGAAAAGCATTTCTCTATGAAAGGCCTTTGTCTGCTATTTTAATAGACACACTGACTCATTTAAAAGAATTTGACTAGCACTTCTATTAAAATGAAAGACAAACAAATTTCATGCAAATGTGTGAAAAGTACTCTAATACAAGAAAAGCCTAATTTCAAGCCAGTGTTCACCAAATGATTCTGATGTGATCATTACAAGTTCATTGAACATTAATCCACAGTTGAAAAAACAAGTTCAGTAATGTATTTAGTACAGTGGATTAAAATTCTCTATGTTATAGTGTACTGGTACCCTGATATGTAGTAAAAACAAATATTGGGATTAAGGTCTTCTCCATGGAAACATGGAAATCTGATCATTTTAGAAATATAGTTGCTGTCAGCAGAAAACACGAGAAGTCAAATTATGCTCAATATGTTGAAGTTTAGCATGGAAACAGAAACATCTGCCTTATGATTTGCAATATCTTACGAGAGTGTAAGAAATACCTTTCTTTAGTTATTCACAGGATGTGAGCATTACTGGCTTGGGAAAGTTGTTGCCCATCCCTAATTGCCTCCAAATGGAAATTAAGATAGGACTGTCTGGACATACTGCTGACTTGACAAATCGATGAAACAAATGGAATATGCTTTTAAAATTTGTCACTTTTGGTAATCTGTGTAGATGATATTGTATCTCCATTACTTTTTGACACTGCATAATAATGGTTTATCCTTACTAAACACCATCGGGGTTGGGCAGGGATCCAATGTCATTTCAATCTCAGCTGCACAAAAGGAGATAAGATTCGAGGGATCATGTCCTCATTGTTAACAATCTTAAGACAAATGTCAGTTCCTCTTATTGCATTACTGCATTGACAACCACCAGTTATGTGGCATTTTTAACTGAATAAACACACTGTGAGGAGATTAGTGAACACTCTTTTTGACAATTCAATCTATCAAGCTAGTTAGAGGGGATTCCAGAAAAATTAATTCATAAGAGAACAGTAACTATCTGTTTGATGATCAAGTGTTTCTAAGGTTGAAAACAAGAACAATGTTGAAGTAGCTAGCATGTGGAAATATATCTAGAAATGAGCATCAGTATTCCTTCTTTCTGCAGTTTTACATGGAATTGATGTGCTTCAAAATGACATTTTCTGTCTGCGATGACAGTCTAAAAATTGTCAACTTTGAAATCACAGAGATGGCACAACTACCTGCTATGGGACGATTTTCCACAGGTTTCCACTTCCAGAAGGCATGTATGAACTGATTTGAATTTATTATTCGTTGATATAAGCAGCCTCATGTCAATATAATTGGAAAGAGCTCCTCAAGAGGCAGACAAAGACATAAATGGAAGATATCATATTGTAAAGAATTATCTTAAAAAAAGCACCTGAGATAACTTCAACTTGAATGCATGTTTTATCCATTCCCTCAAATAATCAATGTTGACGTGAAGCAGATGCTTCGCAGGGAGGAGTTTCACACTGACACTAGCTCAGAGTGTGTAATTTACAAGAGTCACTTTACTAAGCTCATTAATCACGTAACAATAAATGGCACATAGAAACAATTGGAAATGGTAAGCAATGTTGAAACCTATGCATGACAGAAGACAAGGAAGCTGTAGAAGAGAAAGGCAGCTTTAGCAAATGGATTAGTTCTATCAATTGAAAATTTAGATTGTAGTTCTTATTACCTACTTACAACCTACATTAAGAGAATATCAGTGAAAGACTGTTTAAGCACAATTAAACAAGAAGCTACAATCATTTCAAACAGATATCAATCAAACTGTTGACCTTTATGGAAAAGTGGCACATCCAAGATTTTCTTTCCCAATTTGTCTTTTTCCAGAATCACTGCTTTGAGTTAGGTCTGTGATCCTAATAACATCTCCTGCAGAGAAGGAGAAATTGTACAAGGATTCTGTAAGAAAACAAAATAATAAAAAATTGCCAAATAAATGCTTGACGGATCTATGAAACAAATAACACTCTTTCATTTGTGTATTCATACTACATGCAATTTAATAAATTTGCTGGCCTAGTTTCATTTATTCTTTAAAGGGATGTGGGCATTGCTGCTAAGGCAAGTATTAGTCCAGCAGATTTATTTGGAAATGCTAGCTTTCAAAGTGTTGCTTCTTCTACATCCGAAGAAGCAGCACTTCGAAAGCTAGTGCTTCCAAATAAACCTATGGACTATAATCTGGTGTTTGATTTTTAACTTTGCCCACTACAGTCCAACACTGGCTCCTCCAAATCAAGGCAAGTATTTGTGTCCACGAACTGATTTCAGAGAATGGTTGTAAGTGAACCACATTGCTGTGGATCTGGAGTTACACAGATGTCAAACTTGGTAAGGATGGCAGATTTCTTTCAGGGCATTATTGTTTTTACGACAAATGTATATAATTTCATGGTCACTGTAATGGAGTGCAACTTTGCATTCCAGATTTTTAAAATGAATTTCAATTCCATCAGCTGTGGACTATGAAACAGTGTTCCCTTTGGCCATTATTTCCGCCATGATGGCTTTGATTCTGTTTAGGTGTGGTTCATAGGCATTAGGAGCTCTCTGCTTCATTGAAAATTGTTCCTTTGTAAGGAAAATGATAGTCGGCAAGTTGTTAAGGCATCATGATAACTGAATCCTATGCTTATCTGATGGCCATGAAACATAATGTTCCATATGAATCACTGCATCACACAGTGCTACAGTATGCCATTTGGCCTATCATGACTGTGCCAGCTTGTTCAATTCATCCCCGACATCATGTTGTTTCACATCAGGTCTGCAATTTTCTCTGCAATTGACTTTGCTACATTCTTTGTGCATTACAGATCATAACAACTTGCTGTGTTAAAAAAATCCTCATCTGACTTCTTGCTGTTTTGCTAATTACCTTAAAACCTGCACTCTCTGGTTACTGACCCTTGTGTCAATAGAAACTACTTCTCTTTATATATTGCATCAGAGCCCTTTGCAGAAAGGACAAACCTAGATTGCTATTTTTAAAATTCCCAGCTCATCAGAGCTGAGACAAGAGCTAACTAAGATCAGCTAACGTGGTACAAAGGGGATTGTATCAAGGACCTGTGGTTTGTGGGTTTCAGGTGTAAAATCATTTCATTTTGCCTTTAACTATCAGTTATAGAATTGTAGAATTTGCAGCACACGAGGAGGCTATTCGACCCATTAAGTCTGCAATGGCTCTTGAAAGAGCTACCCAGCTAGTCTCCTTTGTAGAATCAAACCAGCTAATCAGCGTTACGAATTGCCCACACAAGTAATAACTTCTGTTCTAAAGTTATGATCTATCAGAGAGTGTCATTTTCGGAAAAACAATAATTTAATAATGAAGAATTATGGTCAAACTTGTCAATGAAAGTCCAAAATGGTCTTGATCCTGTTCCATGTACAGAGGTAGAGGAATACAAAAATAACTCAAATAGAAAGTCTAATGTCTATTTTAATGTACATCTCAATGTACAATATAAACTTGTGATTACTGTCATTATGGTCTTTGGAAGATGGAATTCTGATTCTTACTACCTCTGGGTTAAGAGAGGAGGTGGTTAGATATATAAAGCAGAATACAGAATGTTCTGGAGAGAGAGGTAAAAGGTATTGTTCTAGTCACTAGTTATCAAGTATTATTAGATATACTTTATGCGGAATTTTCCCATTTTTTTTCTAAGTTTGGGCAAGCATGTTGGATGGCAATTAACATATCACCCTCACTGACGAGATAGTTCACCTGATCACCTGGCGTTCTCAGTGTGACTGTTGAGGTTCTTTTAACAAAGTACATTTCACTACCATTTTAAAAAGTCATTTTGAATATTCAGTGGGAGTAGTCGGATCTTTAATGGTCAAGTATGGCCAAGCTGTCAGTGGCTTCATCATCTGCTGTGGATCTGTTTGTACAAAGAGACCATCTTTGCTGGTGTATTTGGGGATTCCTGCACAATTTCATTACAATAGGCCACTGTTCATGAGTCTCCAGTGC
This sequence comes from Chiloscyllium punctatum, assembly GCF_047496795.1. Taxonomy (NCBI): domain Eukaryota; kingdom Metazoa; phylum Chordata; class Chondrichthyes; order Orectolobiformes; family Hemiscylliidae; genus Chiloscyllium; species Chiloscyllium punctatum. The sequence goes on from NC_092743.1 coordinate 19,389,000, forward strand.
ACTGTCACCTAAAGATAACTGGGTAAGTTTTACTACGATCAGAGCAAGATTCTCACTCTGATCAGAATATCTGGGCCATTCCATTATTGTCATGTCAGTCAATAGATAAATTTTGGCTAAGATACCATGGAGAAATCCTTGCTCTCCTTTGAGCAGTGTTATTGAATGTTTGCATCCACCTGTCAAAGGAGCCAGTGCAATGGCCTAACGCTTCAATATTGAGCTGATTGGCATTTTCAAATTTCTGCTGGTGTCACTGAAATGGAACTTAATCATCAAAATTTCTGGTGCAGAGGTGAAAATAGTATCACTAACCAAGGCTAACGCTTAAGTTTGAAGTGTTTGTCAATCATGAACAGTAGTCGCTGAAGTTTCATTTTGATTTTTTAAATGACTTTCTTGCTTTTGATGTGTTGTTTGTTGCAATCTACTTTCGTTACTACCAAATCTTGTGCTACAGCAATGCGTTGTACTTCTTGGGCATGTTATTGATTTAAAATGTTCTGATAATCCAAATATACCTGTGATATTTTTGATGAAGTATCTGCTTAACAAAAATTAACAATCCTTTGCAAAACAATTGTGTATTTATGGGCAGCACAGTGGCACAGTGGTTACCACTGCTGCCTCACAGCGCCAGAGACCTGGATTCAATTCCCGCCTCAGGCGACTGTCTGTGTGGAGTTTGCACATTCTCCCCGTGTCTGCGTGGGTTTCCTCCAGGTGCTCTGGTTTCCTTCCCCAGTCCAAAAATGTGCAGGTTAGGTGAATTGGCCATGCTAAATTGCCTGTAGTGTTAGGTGAAGGGGTAAGTGTAGGGGAATGGGTCTGGGAGGGTTGCGCTTCAGTGGGTCGGTGTGGACTTGTTGGGCCGAAGGGCCTGTTTCCACACTAAGTAATCTAATCTATTTGCACCTTGCTTAAGTGCTCACTATTTTCTATAGAAAATGTCCACGTCTTGAATTAACTCCAATGTGGCTAAAATCAAATGATTTTTATAGTACTTGAGTAGATATTATACTGATCAATAACACAGGCAGACATGCTATTATAAATAAGGAAAGGTTTTGCTAGTTGCTTACCTTGTACGTAAGTTTCACTGATCACCTTCACTGTCCGGTTCAGGTTGTTTGGATTCAGAGATTGGATGAAGGAGTGCCAGACGTGTACTTTCTGTTCATCGCATTGATTCATTTTCTTTCTTTTTCACATTAACTGAACAAGAACCCTGTTGGAACCACACAAATCTGAATACATTTAAAATGGCAAGGTGGATTTTGTTTACGATTTTTCTGAGCAAAGACAATATATTCATTAAAAAACTGGTTCCTGGAAAAAAAAGTGTAGTTAATAATCACCCACTTGTTTGCAATCATCCACAATGCTTAGAATGTGGTTTTGGGCTGGCTCCAATAATTTGTTCAGACCATGAAACTGTGTTATCCTGGCCACATAATCCTGGCCAAGTCTTCATATTTATGAAGGTCTCCTCTGTATTTAGTGATTCACATTTCCTTATGCACAAGTCATAGGGAAAACACTAACAATAACGACTAAGCTAATTGCACACCAGTCAAATATCAATGTCTTGCCGTGCTGAAATACTTGTTTAACATGAAGCCTCGTTCACCTAAAATACAAACTGCTACTATTTTGTACTATTTCTATTGCGTCAGTGGTGGCTCAGCTGATAGCATTCATGCCTTTCAATTACCAGATTCTTGGTTCAAATATCCCTCCAGGTTTCAAGACATAGCAATTGTGACTAGTAGAAAGAGATCATTGCAGTGAGACAGCATCTCGGACTCCTGGAGGAGCTGTTAAATCTGCCTAATGGGGGAACAATCCAGTAGTGCCTGACAATGGGGCGGCATGGTGGCTCAGTGGTTAGCACTGTTGCCTCACAGTGCCAGGGACCCAGGTTCAATTCCCACCTCAGGCAACTGTCTGCGTGGGTTTCCTCCAAGTGCTCTGGTTTCCTCCCACAGTCCAAAGATGTGCAGGTTAGGTGAATTGGCCATGCAAAATTGCCGTAGTGTTAGGTGAAGGGGTAACTGTAGGGGAATGGGTCTCGGTGGATTGCTCTTCGGAGGGTCAGTGTGGACTTGTTGGGCCGAAGGGCCTGTTTCCACACTATTGAGAATCTAATCTACATAGTGGATCTTCAACAGGACAAGTTAGACCATAATGTCTCATTCACCAGTTTTATGAATTTCTTTCCCTCTTGGTGTTCAGGTGAACAGTACTCAGATTATGGCATAGTTGGAGAAGATCATTAGAATTATTCTGACATCTGACCCATATACGACCCTCAACTAACATCACAAATTTGGATTACTCTGCAGGGTTTACGTGATTAACCACATTTCCAAATGTTGGCAGAATACAAATGTACATAGAACAGTACAGCACAGTCCAGGCCCTTTGGCGCTCGATGTTATGCCGATCTTTTATCCTACTCTAAGATCAGGCTAGCCTACTGACCTTTCATTGCATTATCTTTCACGTGCCTGTCTAACAGTTGCTTAAATATCCCTAATGTACCTGACTCTACTACCATGGCTGGCAGTGCATTCCAAGCATCCACCATACTCTGTGTAAAGATCCTACCTCTGATGTCTCCCCGAAATCTTCCTCCAATCAACTTAAAATTATGTCCCCTTGTGATAACCATTTCCACCCTGGGATAAAGTCTCTGGCTATCCACTCTATCTATGCCTCTCATCATCTTACACACCTCTATCAAGTCACCTCTCATCCTTCTTCACTCCAATGAGAAAAGCCCTTGCTCCCTCAACCTTACTTAATAAGACATGCCTTTCAGTCCAGATAGCATCCTGATAAATGTCCTCTGCACCCTCTGTAAAACTTCCACATCCTTCCTATAATGTGACGACAAGAACTGAACGCAATATTCCAAGTGTGGTCTAACCAAGGCTCTGCACAGCTGCAGCATAACCTCACGGCTCTTAAACTCAATACCCCTGTTAATGAAAGCCAACGCACCATATGCCTTCTTAACGACTCTATCAACTTGGGTGACAGCTTTGTAAACCTATGCACATGGACCCCAAGATCTCTCTGTTCCTCCATGCTGCCAAGAATTCTGCCTTTAACCCTGTATTCTGCATTCAAATTCGACCTTCCGAAATGAATCACTTCACATTTTTCCAGGTGTAACTCCATATCTGCCACTTATCAGCCCAGCTCTGCATCCTGTCAATGTCCCTTTGCAACCTACAACAGCCCTCCACACTAACCACCACTCCACCAACCTTTTTGTCATCTGCAAACTTACTAACCCACCCTTCCACTTCCTCATCCAAGTCATTTATTAAAATTACAAAGAGCAGAGGTCCCAGAATCAATCCGTGCAGAACACCACTGGTCACCAAGCTCTAGGCTGAATACTTTCCATCTACTACCACCCTCTGTCTTCTATGGGTCAGCCATTTCTGTATCCAGACAGCCAGATTTCCCTGTATTCCATGCCTCCTTACTTTCTGAGGAGGTGAACCTTATCAAACACCTTGCTAAAATCCATGTACACCACATCCACTGTTCTACCTTCATCCACATGTTTTGTTACATCCTCAAAAAATTCAATAAGGTTTGTGAGCATGACCTGCCCCTCACAAATTCATGCTGACTACCTCTAATCAAGCTATGGTTTTCCAAGTAGTCATAAATCCTGTCTCTCAAAATCCACTTCAATAGTTTGCCCACCACAGACGTAAAACTGATTGTCTGTAGTTCCTGAGATTATCCTTATTCCCTTTTTTGAACAAGGGTGTAGTTTTTGCTGCCCTCCAATCTGGCACTACTTTAATGGACAGCGAGGACGCAAAGATCATCCCCAAAAGTGCAGCTGTTTCTTCCCTTGCTTACTGTAGTAACCTTGGGTATATCCATCTGGCCCAGGGGACTTACTTATCCTTACGTTTTTCACAATTTTCAGCGCATCCTCCTTCTTAACAGTAACCTGTTTGAGCATACCAGCCTGTTTTGTCCTCTCAAACATCAAGGTCCCTTTCACTAGTGAATACTGAAGCAAAATGTTCATTAAGGACCTCCCCTATTTCCTCCAACTCCAGGCACAAGTTCTCTCCACTATCCCGGATCGGCCCTACCCTCACTGGCCATCCTGTTGTTCCTCACATAAGTGAAGAATGCCTTAGGGTTTTCCCTAATCCTACCCTAGCTTTTTCATGCCCACTTCTAGCTTTCCTAAGTCATTCTTCAGTTCCTTCCTGACTACCTTGTTACCCTCTAGAGCCTTGCCTGATCCTTGCCTCCTCAATCTTAAGTAAGCTTCCTTCTTCCTCTTGATTAGAGATTCCACATCCCTTGTCATCCATAGTTCTTTCAACCTACCATCCCTTCCTTGCTTCAGTGGGACCAACCTGTCTAGCACTCGCAGCAAGTGCTCCCTAAACGACCTCCACATTTCTAACGAGCATTTTTCTGAGAACATCTGTTCCCAATTCAGGTGCCCCAGTTCCTGCCTAATAGCATTGTAATTTCCCCTCCCTCAATTAAACACTTTTTCATAGCGTAACAGCTCATGGGATCCAAGAAAGTACAGAAGTGATTTGCCAGGTTGTTGCCTGGGCTGGAGAGTTTCAGTTATGAAGAGAGATTGGATAGACTGGTTTGTTTTCTTGGAGCAGAGGAGACTGAGAGGGGCATGAGTGAGATGTGTCAAATTATGTGGGGCATAGACAAAATAGACAGGAAGAAATATTTCCCCTTGATAGAGGGATGAATGACCAAGAGGCATAGGTCTAAGGTAAAGGTCAGGAGGTTTAAAGGAGATGTGAGGTAAATGCTTTCAACCCAGAGGGTGATGGGAATCTGGATCTTACTGCCTATAAGGGGTAGAGGAAGATCTCTTCTTAACATTTATGTAGTATTTTGATGCGAAAGCATAAAAGACTGTGGGCAAAATGCTGGAGGATGTGATGAGAATAATTAGGTGGTTGTTTTTGATTAATGCAGACTCAATAGGTCAAAAGGCCTTTTTCTATACTGTAGGTGTCTGTGGCTCCATGTTGGACTTACCTTGAAGTCTGGTTCTATTACAGCAAATTTTCCTTAAGAACTGCTACAGTCCCGGTAGTGGCCATCATTCTTGGTGGCACAGTGCAGACCAGAGACTTGCCAGCTATTTTACTGGATCTCAGAGTTGGGACTTCTTCTCTGGTTGGGGTAGAATACCTGCCTCAAGCCAGTTACTGGCTTACCGGTTATTAAATGGCTGTGGGACGACTTCACCTATGGTAAGATTCGTCTCAATGTGTGCAGATAGCATTGCTGATGTATGATGATGCACTGTGTAACTAACTTCTAACAAATCCCCTCAGCATCATATTTTATTAAATTTTCTGAATTCATGATTTGATCATGGAAGTAAATACTACATTAATAAATAAAGTAAAGAATCAATGTTGTACATTTGGATCTCATAAAGATACTATCTTAGAAATGCATTGTTGGCAGGTCCACATCACAGACAAAATGACATCAAATGTCTCTGAACATTTTAGAAACAATTGGAGTTGTAGCTTGGCATATCACCAATAAATGTTCTTCTCCAAAATAGCTATCGCTTTGTGCATCAATAGAACACAGTATAGTGTTGCTGGAGAAAAACAGCCCTGTTATTAATAGCAGACAGATTCTGATAAAGAAACACTGTATTTACTCCATCTGGGAACCATATTGAATAGGAACACAAATTCAACATTTTCATCAAGAAAATGATTATTGTATTACCTGCTACCTCTTAGGGCTCCATCAGCTTACAAAATGACAAGCTGAACAACTTAGTAAGACACAAGCAGCAAAAATGCAGGAATGTTACCACATGGAAGTTCCACACACCCTCATCCTACTTGGAACTATATTGTCATGTCTTCACCTGCCACTGGGCCCAAATGTTGGAATTGTTTTTTTTAACAGTACTTGTCGTCATACAAAGGGCTATTACAACATTATCACTATTGCCTATTATGAGATAAACTTTAACAAGACAAATGGACAACATTTGCAAAGGAAGAATAAGTAATAATATTGAGAAAAGGGAGAGAAATGGGATGATTGTATAATGTATCTGTTGAGTGAGCAATTACATGCACATGATGGGTGGAATGGCCTCTTCCTTTGCTTTAATTTCACTAACTTTGTTTATTCCCAGGGAGTCAAAATTCACACATCAGGTTATAGTCCAACAGGTTTATTTGGAGGAAAGCTAGTACCTACAAATAAGCCTGTTGGGCTATAGCCTGGAGTTGTGTGATTTTTAATTTTGTCCACCCCAATTCAACACCGGTACCTCCAGGGTAGGGTGAGCACCTGGATATTACTTTTTGATCCCTTTATCCATTCTTCAGTTCTTGCATTTCCAATCTTTATTGCAACAGTTGAAATTTGTTGGGCCTAATTGAGATTATTGAAATTGTTTTACAGTAAACAAGGATTATTACCTTCAGCACCCTTTCTCATATAAATTATGTGTAACCTATTTGTTTGATTACTAACATTCAATGAATTGTAATATGAAAACTTTATTCAAAATGCCTTGTAACCTAATTAGGTTAGCAAGGGAGATGGAATTGTTGCGATTGAATTCAGTCAACGTGAAGCATTTCTTATTCATGTACAATAGCTGTATAGAGTGTAAAACTCCAACTACTCTAACTCGACAATATCCATCAACACCTCAGTTGAATATTTCTGACTGGATCGTTTTTCCACTTCTGACAAAGTGACCTTGAGTTATGAGTGATGTTGTCAATTGAAAGCAGAAACTCAGGGACATACAGAGCAGGTCTGCCAGCTTTTGTGGAGTTTCAAATCGTCAGCTTAACATTTTACTTTCTCAACAGAAATTGGAAGGAGGCAGCGCATTTGTTTTTCATTCACTCCTAAGATGTGGGTGTCTCTGACTAGGCCTGCATTTATTGCCCATCTCTAATTGTCCAGAGGATAGCCACATTGCTGTGGGTCTGGAGTCACCTAGCAAAGTCTGTGTAAGGGGGATGGCAGTTTCCTTCCCTAAAGGAAGTTAGTGAATCAGAGGAGTTTTCCCAACAATTGACAATGGTTTCACTGTCATCATTAGACTCTTAATTCCAGATTCTTCCACCTGCCATGGTTGGATTTTAACCCAGGTTCCCAGAACATTAGATGAGTTCCTGGCTTAATAGTCCTGTTATAATGCCACTAGGCCATTGCACACCTTTAGAGCCAACAGTCAAAGACTTCCATGCCATTAATCTTGGCTGGGTTTGAATCACATCTGAGAAGTGAAATGGCCATATCTAACATATTTTACTACACATTGTCCCTAAGTTTGAATCTAATGATGATATGTCATACACATTGGCAAATCAAAGGGTGAAGAGCATACCAGATGTTCAATCATTGCTCCTTATTGTGGTTAGTGAATGTATATTACATCTTGAAATGGTCAAAAATATTTTAAGGCATTAAGAAGGATGAAGGAGATGTGCAATTCTATCCAGTTAACTCCATTCCTCATGATTCTGTTGTTCAACTGAGTTTCAGATGACAAAATATTCGCCACAGTGGGAATTGCTGTCAGTACTTCAATTCTTTAAAGTGTCTTGGGGCATTTTATTTTGTTAAAAGTGTTAAATAAATGCAATATGCTGTTGTGATGGTTACTTGACGCTGATTCAAGAGACCAACCCAATAAATGCTCAGGTTTAGTAGCTAGGTAAAAACAATGACTGCAGATGCTGGAAACCAGATTCTGGATTAGAGTGGTGCTGGAAGAGCACAGCAATTCAGGCAGCATCCGAGGAGCAGTTTCGGGCAAAAGCCCTTCATCAGGAATACAGGCAGAGAGCCTGAAGGGTGGAGAGATAAGTGAGAGGAGGGTGGGGGTGGGGAGAAAGTAGCATAGAGTACAATAGGTGAGTGGGGGAGGGGATGAAGGTGATAGGTCAGGGGGGAGGGGGGAGTGGGGAGTGAATAGGTGGAAAAGAAGATGGACAGGTCATGGGGACAGTGCTGAGCTGGAAGTTTGGAACTGGGGTGAGGTGGGGGAAGGGGAAATGAGGAAACTGTTGAAGTCCACATTGATGTCCTGGGATTGAAGTGTTCTGAGGCGGAAGATAAGGCGTTCTACCTCCAGGCGTCTGGTGGTGAGGGAGCAGCGGTGAAGGGGGCCCAGGACCTCCATGTCCTTGGCAGAGTGGGAGGGGGAGTTGACATGTTGGGCCACAGGGTGGTGTGGTTGATTGGTGTGGGTGTCCCGGAGATGTTCCCTAAAGCGCTCTGCTAAGAGGCGTCCAGTCTCCCCTATGTAGAAGAGACTGCATCGGGAGCAATGGATACAATAAATGATATTAGTGGATGTGCAGGTTTAGTAGCTGATAATTACTGTGTCCTCTAGTTCAGGATAAGCTGCAAACACTTTCACATGCTGGGCTTGTGTTGACACCGATCATCAAGGAGACCACTGTCTCAGTCTTTTATGTCTCCAAATCCATCTAGAATTTTTCATCCTACATGGAGAGATATTCTGAAAATGCCATACTTAGTGACAAAAATTGATCATGAGACTGAATCTCATGACTGAGACACATGTGACTAACTAGGCAAAAATGAGGACTGCAGATGCTGGAAACTAGAGTTTAGATCAGAGTGGTGCTGGAAAAGCACAGCATGTCAGGCAGCTTCCAAGGAGCTGAAAAATCGATGTTTCAGGAATATTCCTGATGAAGGACTTTTGCCTGAAACGCGATTTTCCTGCTCCTGGGATGCTGCCTAACCTGCTGTGCTTTTCCAGCACCACTCTGATCTAAACACATGTGACTAACTGCTTGGGCTACTCCTTTTAGCATCGTTAATGTGTATAAAGGACCTTGACTTAGTGCAATCTGTAAATGATGTCTGTATATTCTTCTTAAATTATACTTTCTGTGTAACTCCATAATTTGCAGTTTATGACTCTTTTATAGAAAGTGATAAGTGCTTTAGGTACTTCAGGGTTCACCAACAATCGATTGGGACACTGGAGATTCAGATGTCTCTAAATTGTATGTTCTGGTGGCCCAGAAATGTAGCAGGCTACCCGCTTTTAGCTATCCCCTCCAAAGTCCAATGTGTCATGCAGAGCCCATGAAGCAGAATAGCTACACTGCAATACTCAACTTGATCTTGATTTCACTGAATTAAAAACAGACAATCCCGGAGAAATATAACAAGCCTGGCAACGTTTTCGAACAAGAAACAGAGTTAATGTTTTGATTCTGATATGACCTCTTCAAAACTCTGAATTGATCTCCCTTTGTGGACTGCTACTCTATGACTTTTTCAGATACTTACAGTTTCTTCAGGATTGCAAAGATAAGTAGAAATGGTTCTCCTTTCTTATTGACTATCCTGTTGCGCAGGTGATACAATCCATATTTTACTCCATAGATTTAAATGACAAAACTATGGAAAAAGTCATATATGTAAATTATCTGTTAACTGTTAACCTATAACTGTTAACTTTCAGCAGAATCAGTAAACTACTAAATAAATAATGCTAGTTCAAGTACAGTGAAGTAGTTTAGGTTTCTGTATTTTGCAAAATGGTGTCAGTAATTTGATGCAACGCCTCCACATTGCATTCCAGATATTTTTAGCACTTTGACAGTGTTAGACTGTCTGTAACACTCATTTACAAAGGCATACTCTGTTGGTATTCTATTACTTCGAGGCTGTTTTAAGCTGTCTAAAACATCATACAGAAAGTTCTAAATTGATGCATTTCAAGTTACCATAATTTTTGAAAGATACTTGAAAGTTACTACCATCTAATCAGTTACTCAGGATAGAGCACAAACACTATTGTAGAATATTGAGCTTAATAAAAGATTTTAAGGTGGGATATAAAGCACTAGATATACAGCAAAATGTAGGGCCATAGGAAGTAATGATCTGGATCAGGTAAGTATCTGCAAATAGCTTATCCTTTCTTCGTATTTCACAGTTTCCTCAGGGTCCTTGTGTTAATTCCTCAAAATCCAAAGGAGTCTTCCTTCAGAGTCTCTTTCCATCACCCACTGCACTGAGCTTTTAAAAATGTTTCTCTTGATACCATTTTGCAAGAATAGATACCTGGATGGATTATTGACACTCTATAAAGATTTATTTTAGTTTTAAAAATCACGTAGCTCCTTGCCTAAACCTTGGATTGACCATCCTGTCTTTAGTTCATCTGTCTTCTTAGCATCTGCAAATGCTGGCTGGCTTTTATTCATTTTTCTTACCTCATTTGTGCCATCTCACATCTCAAACCAAGAATTAGTTCGGGGTCAGAGGTTGAATGTTGCGAGGCAGGGACAAAAGGCTAGTTTGAGAGACCCCGAACTAATTCTCTTTCTGATTTGGAGGTGCCGAATGTTGGACTGGGGTGGACAAAGTTAAAAAATATGCATCACCAGGTTATAGTCCAACAGGTTTATTTGGAAATATTCAAATAAACCTGTTGGATTATAACTTGGTGTTGTGTGATTTTTAACTAATTCTCTGACATTATTTGTGTTGAAATCAGTGATTTCTGCCTAAGGCTACTTGTCAGACCTCCTAACAAGCTACACAGAATGGTCTCTAAGGTCAGTAATCTTTAATCATCAGCAGGCTGTTGAAATTGGCTCTGTTCTCTAAAATAAATGATCTGCTACCTCAATAGACAATTAATTCATGTTTGTTAATATTACTCAAACTAACCTAAATAAAAAAACTTAACATAACTGAGTGCTATGATTGTTTTAAGTATTCGCTGGTTGCTATCACATAATTATAGGAGTCCACACCTATCCAAAGGCCTCTTTTTTTGAGCTAACCAAGGCTAATTATCGCATTGGCATGTTTCTATGGAAAGGAGTTAAGTAATTTTCAGTGAAATAAATCTTGCAGTACTGCCCAATTCCTTTTTCAATTTCAAGCTGATTTTAAATGTGTACTTAGACACATTTAATATCCCAACTGCTTCCCCTAAGCCCACACCTCTGCTTCTTGCCAAGTTGTCTGCCAGGTACTCCTGTGAGGAGAGAGAGCAGAGAGCTAAGAGTGTTCATAATGTATTGGGTTCAAACAGGGAAAGGACAATATTTCTGGAAGGAAATTGTGTGGTGTAGGTATGAGGTATTAGGGTGAATATAGGCTTGGCTGTTCAGAAGTGGATCTCACTGGAAGAGATCAGAAAGGCACAACGAGTGGAACTGCAAAGCCACTGTCATTAGTTGGGAAACCTGAAGGTGGTATCCGTTGTGTAAGGGTGTTAGGACCCTGGAGCAATCTTGTGATGATGCAGAAAACATTATTGAATCTTTCTTTGATAGAGTTTCTACCCACAGATCTTTGGAAATCCCTCAGCCTTCTTGGAAAAATAATATTTTCATCTGTTTCCATGATGAAACAGATCATCATGGATAACAACATTTAAAACAGCAAAAGCATTAACAGCTTTCAGTTTTAGTACCTGAACTTTACAGCAATAAAAGTTTAATAGTAACTTTCAAATAAAAATTAATAGATATTTTTATTGAAAATTTAACATGTTTTTACAAACTTACAAAATAATACACACAAATACAAACATTAATATACAATTAAATAAATAATAACCAAAACCTAACAGACAAAAAGAAGAGATTAAAAAAAAACAAAACTCAACTAACTACTAATCTAACCTATAACTAACCAGAGCGTAAAATAAAATAACTTACATTACTCAAGAGAACAAAAAAGGATAACATAGTAATTAAATAGTAAAGTACACGCTTGGAATGAATTAACATCAAGTCATAATAAAAGCCGTATTTATGCGGGATTCCTCCCCCAAGGGCCCCTGGACCAGCCAGAACCGCGACCACAACTAGATGAAAGCCATTGACAAAATGGCCGAAATATCTATCTATATAATTCAGGAAGGGCTGCCATACTTTATAGAATAATTCAGTTTTTTAGTGCACCATATTTGTAAGGAAGTCAAGGGGAATACATTCCATAACCAACCTATACCAATTTGAAATTCCTGGAGTGCCCTCAGCTACCCAGTTTACTAAGATATTTTTCCTTGCACAAAAGGAGAGAATGGAAAATAATTTCCTCCTGTGCACACCCAGGGAAGACAAGCTCAAAAAGCCCAGGAGAAGAGATACCGGATCTACTCTAATTTCCGTTCCCAAGGTTTCTGTCAAAGCATTTGCTACTCTGACCCAGTATTTGCAGATCTTATGACATGTCCATCAGCAGTGTGTGAGAGCACCCACCTCTATTTTACATTTGGGACACATTGGAGATGCTCCTGCCCTAAATTTTGCCAATCGCTCCAGTGCTGTAAGAGTCCTATGGAGTATCTTTAACTGAATGGCTTGGGTTCTATTACAAATGGAGATTTTCCTGGCATTTTCCCAGATGTCGTCCCACATTTCTGTGGATATTTCCAACCCCAATTCCTGATCCCATGTTCTAAGCAAACGTTCCATGTCTGCTGAAACTTCATTATGTAATAAATGATAGAGAGTGCTGACCGAGGGTAAACCCATTGGTCACAACACTCTTTGTTCCCTATCTGATTTATAAAGGCTATCTAATAACGTAGGAGAAAGTGAGGACTGCAGGTGCTGGAGATCAGAGCTGAAAATGTGTTGCTGGAAAATAACGTAGTCTTCTTCTGTATGTAATCTTGAATTTGGAAATATCGAAAGAGGTCTCCATTAAGTAGTCCAAATTTCTGGTGCAGCGGTTCAAAAGACATCATGACCCCCTCCTCAAACAGATCCCCTAAACTAGAGATATCCCTGGACCTCCAGGATTTAAATGTGGCGTCTGTGAGCCTCGGTTGAAAACCCCATGCCCCCACTATAGGAGTATAAGGGGAGGTTTTATGTGAATTACCTTCGTTTTGCCGCATTATCTTCCAGGCTTTAATTGTGTTAATACTATAGGGTTTTTACAATGGTCCATAACGACTTTCATCTTATCCAAAAATAAGAGGTTAATAAGAGGACACTTTGCTTGAGAAGCCTCGATGTCCAGCCAGAATGATTGCGGGTCAGACGAGACCCAATCTGCTATGTAGCTTAGTAGAGAACTCAGCTGATATTTCCTAAAGTCTGGAAAATCCCGCCCACCCCTTGCTTGTGGAAGCTGTAGCTTCTTTAACTTAATGAAGGGCCGTCTATGGTTCCAAATGAAAGAACCAAGCCAACCATATAATTGCACAGTGCCGGCCTCAGCAGCATCACCAGGAGCATTCTCATAGGGTATAAGAGACGGGGCAAGACATTCATTTCTACCTATCCAAGAAATTGGAAGATCCCCCCAACATTGAAGGTCCTGCCTTATCCTTTCCAGTAGATGCACAAAATTGACCTTGTACAGCTGACCAAATACTGGGGTGATAAAAATACCTAAATATAAAAAACCCTCCAGAGACCACTGAAAGGGAAAATGAGATCCGTCCAATAAGTGGGGCATACTAGCGAGACCACCCATCATCCTCCAATTTTGAGAAATTAATTTTGTAACCTGAGAATGCACTAAATAAATTAATAACTTGGATCAGGTGAGCCACGGACATCAAAGGATTACCAAGAAAAAGGAGAACAACATCTGCATAAAGGGTAATTTTATGTTTACCTGTGTCAACCTTCGGGGCCGTTATATGAGAATCAGCCTGTATAGCTTCCGCTAGTGGCTCAATTATTAGCGTGAATAGTAACGGTGAGCGAGGACAACCCTGATGGCAGCCCTTACCCACACTGAAGCTATCCGAGCCTAAACCATTGGTGATCACGGCTGCTTTGGCATCATTATACAATGTTGAGACCCATTTAGCGAATACCTTTCCAACGCCAAACCTTTCCAGTGTATAGAACAGGTATGACCATTCAACCTTGTCGAATGCCTTCTCCGCGTCCAACGAGACTACTGTTCCCGGTATTCTTTCCTGATGACAGACTTGAATCACATTCAAAACCCTTCTAATATAATTAGATGATCTACAGCCCTTGATAAACCCCATCTGGTCCTCTTTTATGATATATGGCAATACCCTCTCCAGCCTCAATGCTAATGTTTTAGAAAGAATTTTAAAATCTACATTTAGCAAAGATATTAGTCTGTATGATGCGCAATCTTCTGTGTCCTTTCCTTTTTTGAGAATGAGAGAAATATTTGCTTCTCTCAACGAAGGTGGGAGGCAGCCCTGACTATATGAGTAGTTGTAAATGTCCATAAGTGGACCAGCTAATACCCCTGTAAACTCTTTGTAGAATTCAACCTGAAATCCATCTGGACCAGGTGCTTTACCACTCTGAAGCTGCCTGATTGCGTCAAGTACTTCCTGGGTTGTTAGGGGAGCATTCAGGACCGACACCTGTTCTGGGGTTAAATCCGGAAAGGCCAGGCTTTTAAAAAAGGACTCCATCTTCCCGGTTCTATCTTCACAATCCTGCGATTTATACAAATCAAAGTAAAACTTTCTGAAGATTGTGTTGATCCTTTTATGATCATGAGTCAGAGTACCAGCACTTTCCCTGATGGACATGATAGCTTGAGGGGCCTTTTCTTTCCTTGCGAGAAACGGTAGGTATCTACCAGGCTTATCGCCATGTTCATATAATCTTTACTTTGCAAATAATATTTCCCTCTTTGCCGTTTGGGTAAGCACAGTATTCAGGGCTGTCCTAAGGGCTGTAATCCTTTGTAATTTAGCAACAGAGAGCCTATCAACATACGCTGTCTCAGCTGTCTTTTAGCGAGCCTCGAGTAGAAGCTGTTGTTTTCCCTTATGTTTTTTCTGGGTCACCAAGTATGAAATGATCAGACCCCGCGCATAAGCCTTAATGGTCACCCACAACATCGATGGGCTACTAGCCGTATCTGAATTAATTTCCAAAAAAGGTTTGAATTCTTGAGAGAAATATTTTACGAATTTACTATCCTTCATTAAGAAAGAGGCCATACGCCAATGTCGGGGGGCTGTCTCATTGTTCCTAGTCTTGATTTCCATATACACTGCAGTGTTATCAGCAATTATTATATTACCTATTTTGCAGGATAATATGGAATTCAAAAAGGTCGGGGGGCAAAAAACATGTCAATTCTAGTGTGACACTTTTGTGGATTAGGATAAAAAGAGAAATCTCTGCCTTGCGGGTGGAGGCACCTCCACACATTTACTAATTCTAGCTCTTTATTCAAATCCGCCAATTGCCTGGATCTGGGGGATATACCTGCAGTACTTTTGGGTTTCCTGTCTATCTCCGGGTCCATAATGCAATTAAAATCTCCTCCTATAATTGTGTGTAACGAACCCCGAGAGCCATCAGTTTGGAGAATGCTTCCATTATAAATTTGAAAGGATGTGCTGGGGGACAATAAAGATTCAAAATCCCCATATTCCTCTCCATTTATAAGGGCTTTAATCAGTATGTACCGTCCAGATTCATCTTTTATCTGACTTAAGATTTTGAAAGGGAGATTCTTCCGAATGAGAATAACTACTCCCCTACTTTTTGAACTGAAGGGTGAAAAGAAGGCCTGATCAAATCCACCCTGTTGTAATTTCAAGTGCTCTTTATCCAGTAAATGTGTCTCCTGTAAGAGAGCTATATCAACCCTTCCTGTTTTGAGGTTTGAGAGTATTTTCTTCCTTTTTGATTGGCGAATTACTCCCCTTGACATTCCAGGTGCACCATTTAAATGAATGACTAACCATAATCATCCAGGCAAGTCCAAGACCGCCCCCTGCCCCGGGAGGAAGAACCCCATCCAAAACACCCTGAGCATAGACCATAGAAAATTCACAAAAATTGAGATTCTTTAATACACTCACACCAATATAGTAAAAAACTATTTCTAAATAAAAAAATTAAAACATATTTAAAAGGAGATTTTCCCTCTTGCTTCTAGGGGGCATCACTTCCTATCTGAAAACCCATCGTATCCTCTCCCAACCAGTGCCCCACCCTCAACCCAGGCACCCCATAATAAAATAGCAAAATTCAAGTGTACTATAAAGCTAAAGTTAACGGTGAGCATCCTACACCGCCCCCCCCACCATACTAACACTTAGATATATTTAGTAATGATAATACCATGTATAAACATATAAAGCTATAAAGTTACAATCTCAGTAGGTAATAACTAAGTATAATAACACAAAAATAGAAATAAGGGGAAAAAAACCCACTCTAAAAGAAAAAAATAAGATAGGACAAAGCAAAAGCGCCCTCTCACCTGAATCAACTAAACCGCCCGGCCTATTAAAAAAAAGGAAATCGCATAGTGGAGAACAAATAAGCCCCCCCCTCCCTACCCACCGGAGATGATATTAAACAGTAAAGGAAATAAGGGAAAAGAAGAAGGGTAAACCGGGGGGGCGGGGGGGAGGGGAAGCAGAACAGCATCATTAACCACACGGATTAATTCTTACAATCTCTTTAAGAGAGTCCAAAAATTCCTTGGCCTTCTCAGGCGATTAAAAGTTATAGATGGATGCTTCGTGGTTAAAACGCAGCGTCACTGGGTAAAGCAAGGAGTACTGAATGTTTAAGTCCCTTAGACGCTTCTTCATTTCATCAAACTCCCTCCTCTTGCGGACCAAAGCTGGGGAAAAATCCTGAAACAGCATAATCCTAGATCCCTTGTATGTCATGGCCTGGGTATCTTTCCCGAGGGTTCTGGGGGCTTCCAGAAGCATTTGCTTCTCTCTGTAGCACTGAAGCCAGAACAGGACCAGGCAGGGGTGCTGGTCCGACCCGGGCCTGCGTATTGCAACCGATTCTCGAGGTCATCGATGTGATTTTTGAAGGCCTGGACTCGGTGTTTGAGAATCTGGACCCGACCCACGGCCAATTCTGCAGCAGCTTCCAAGGTTTAGCTCCGTCCCTCCACTTGATGTTTGCTTTTTTCAATATCTAGGTCGTGCTATTGTAGCGCAACTGAGAGCAATTCCCACCTGCTTCTGGACTCCTATATGAAGACATCAATCTTCTCTTCCAGCTTGGTAATTACAGCAACAAGGTTCGCCACCATAGGTAAGTTCCCTGGGGCGGCTGCGGACGTCTCTGCTGCAGCTGGGGAGGGTGGGTGAGGGGTTCCTGTCTGCTGTGAGCTGTCGGCATTCTTTCCCTTAGTCATTTTAACAAAGCACCAAACTACTCAAGTTTGATGCAAGATGACTAACTGTATTGAATAAAAGTTATTTTGAATGGTTTGGCAGGTGTGGTGGAGGCAGGCAGCTACTTTGCCTGAGTCTTGGGCAGAGCACTACAGACTCAGACTTGCTGGGGGGCCGCCATCTTGGATCTCCTAATAGTAACTTTAATTAACAAAATTATATCATGGCAACAAAATGAGTATAGTACAAAAATGTCAATAATTATGCAATCAAGAAAATAATCTGCAACTTCAAAAGCTTATCAACTATCAAATAATACAATTAATTTTTCCACCAGAAAGTTTGAAGCTTTCACATCCATTTGGTCGATTACTAAGTTAGAAGATGTTGATGTTATCTAAAATTCCGAAAGTGTTCAGCATTGGGCACAGAATCGAATGCACAGCAGGTTGGTAGACTTCTCTACGACGTGGAATAATTTTTTTATTTACACATGTGTTATGAGAATTGCTGGTTGACCATCCCTAGTTGCCCTTAAGAGGATGGTGGTGAGCTGATGCCCGAAACAGCTGCAGTCCGTGTACTATACGTTAACCCACAACGCCCTTTGGGAGGGAATTCCAGGGTTTAACAATGAAGGAACAACAATACATTTCCAGTCAGGATGGTGAGTAGTTTGAAGGGAACTTACAAGTGATTGTGTTCCCATGTTTCTGCCATCCTTGTCCTTTTGGATGAAAGTGATTGGAAGATATTGTCTGAGGATTTTTGGTGAATTTCTCCAGCACATCTTGTAAATAGTACACATTGCTGCTGCTGAGCATTGTTGTCAAGGGAATGAATATTTCTGGATGTGGTGCCAGACAAGTGGGCTGCTTTGTCCTGGATGGTGTTGAGCTTCTGGAGAGTTATTGGAGATGCAACTATTTAGGTAAGTGGGAAGTGTTCTGTCACACTTCTGACTTGTGCCTTGTAGCTGATGGGCTTTGGGGAGTCAGAAGATGAGTTACTAGCTGCAGTATTCCGAGCCTCTGACCTGTTCTTGTAGCCACTGTGTTCGTGGTTCAGTTAAGTTCACAAGTGGGAATGTTTGCCAATGAGTGCACAATGTTCAGCTCCATTCATGTCTCCTCAGATACTGAAGGAGTCCGTGTTCAAATACAACAAGACCTGGACAACATCAAGGGTTGGGCTGGCAAGTGGCAAGTAATATTGGTAATGGTAACAACCATGGATGTAGGTAGTGGCACTCTCAGTGATGGTATTACCACTGAATGTCAAGTGGCAGTGGTTAGATTATCTGTTATTGGAGATAATCATTGCCTGGCATTTCTGTGGCGCCAATGTTACTTGGCACTTGCCAGCCCAACCCTTGATATTGTCCAGGTCTTGTTGTATTTGAACACGGACTCCTTCAGTATCTGAGGAGACATGAATGGAGCTGAACATTGTGCACTCATTGGAAACATTCCTACTTGTGACCTTATGCTAAATGGATGGTCACTGATGAAGCATCTAGAGGTAGTTCAGGACACTGCCCGAACAAACTCCAATGGAGAAGTCCTAGAACTGAGATGACTGACCTCCATCAATCTCCACTATCTTCCTGTGTGCCAGCTATGACTCCCAGAGTTTCCCCCCAATCCCCATTGATTCCAGTTTTGCTAGGGCTCCTTGATGTCAGGGGCACTGTGATGATGCTGCTCCTTTAACAAGATGATGTTGTCTTTGTTTCGTTTTTCAGGAGTTTGTAAAAACTCAGGTTCTGAAATGTCTGGGGTTGAAGAAACTTTTAAGTT
Source organism: Chiloscyllium punctatum (assembly GCF_047496795.1). NCBI lineage: Eukaryota > Metazoa > Chordata > Chondrichthyes > Orectolobiformes > Hemiscylliidae > Chiloscyllium > Chiloscyllium punctatum. Next base: position 19,407,954 of record NC_092743.1, read on the forward strand.
AAAACAAAACACTTGTCCGATGAAAGGGGAGTGGCTAGTTGCCTAAGCTCAGCTTTTCTCTGTGTTTGGAATGGTTTTAGCAAGGTCAGTTGTGAAGCTCCTGGACCCAAAGAAACAGGTCCATGCTGATTCTCTCTCTCTCTGACATCTCTCCTGTAAGGACCTGTGTTTGATTTGACCATTTTTACCAAGGTATGTTTATGGCGAGTGTTGCAAGTATTTGAAAGAGCAGCATTAAATTGAGATAATCTGTTGGTTTTTCAGATAGGATAAGTTCCATGTTCTGTTCTTTTTTGTTTGTTTCATTTGGTAATCTTGCAAATAAGTTCTGTTTGTGTAAAACTAAGTGGTTGGGCCAGCTGCATCACTCTTGGAATATCCATGTTACACCTACTCAATACAGATCGCAAAGTTAGGGTCTGGGCTATTTTATTGAAATATTTCAAGGGGTCTGGCATGGTCCATAACAAGCACTCTCACTTCAACTCTGGAATTCACCTCTTTTGTCCATGTTTGAACATAGGTATAAACAATGACTGCAGATGCTGGAAACCAGATTCTGGATTAGTGGTGTTGGAAAAACACAGCAGTTCAGACAGCATCCAAGGAGCAGGAAAATCAATGTTTCAGGCAAAAGCCCTTCATCAGGAATACAGACAGAGTGCCTGAAGGGTGGAGAGATAAATGAGATGAAGGTGGGGGTGGGGAGAAAGTAGCATAGAGTCCAATAGGTGAGTAGGGGGTGGGGATGAAGGTGATAGGTCGGGGAGGAGAGTGGGGGAAGGTAGAAAAGAGTACAATAGGTGAGTGGAGGTGGGGATGAAGGTGATCTGTCAGAGGGGAGGGTGGAGTGGATAGGTGGAAAGGAAGAAAGGCAGGTAGGGCAAGTCATGGGGACAGTGCTGAGTTGGAAGTTTGGAGCTGGGATGAGGTGGGGTGAGGGGAAATGAGGAAACTGGTGAAGTCCACATTGATGCCCTGGGGTTGAAGTGTTCCGAGGCAGATGAGGCGTTCTTCTTCCTGGCATCAGATGATGAGGGAGTGGCGGTGAAGGAGGCCCAGGACCTCCATGTCCTCGGCTGAGTGGGAGGGGGAATTGAAATGTTGGGAGCAACAGATACAATAAATGATATTGGTGGATGTGCAGGTAAAACTTTGATGGATGTGGAAGGCTCCTTTAGGGCCTTGGATGGAGGTGAGGGAGCAGGTGTGGGCGCAGGTTTTGCAATTCCTGCAGTGGCAGGAGAAGGTGCCAGGAGGGGAGGGTGGGTTGTTGGGGGGGCGTGGACCTGGCCAGGTAGTCACGGAGGGAACAGTCTTTGCGGAAGGCGGAAAGGGAAATATATCCCTGGTGGTGGGGTCTGTTTGGAGGTGGCAGAAATATCGGTAGATGATTTGGTTTATGTGAAAGTTGGTAGGGTGGAATGTGAGCACCAGGGGCGTTCTGTCCTTGTTACGGTTGGAAGGGTGGAGTCTAAGGGCGGAGGTGCAGGATGTGGACAAGATGCATTGGAGGGATGCGTTGCTCCCGATGCGGTCTCCTCTACATTGAGGAGATTGGACGCCTCCTAGCAGAGCACTTTAGGGAACATCTCTGGAACACCTGCACGAATCAACCACACCACCCTGTGGCCCAACATTTCAACTCCCCTCCCACTCAGCCAAGGACATGGAAGTCCTGGGCCTCCTTCACTGCTGCTCCCTCACCATCCAACGCCTGGAGGAAAAACGCCTCGGAACATTTCAACCCCAGGGCATCAATATGGACTTCAACAGTTTCCTCATTTCCCCTCACCCCACCTCACCCCAGCTCCAAACTTCCAGCTCAGCACTGTCCCCATGACTTGTTTTACCGGCCTATCTTCCTTTCCACCTATCCACTCCACCCTCTCCTCCCTGACCTATCATCTTCATCCCCACCCCTACTCACCAATTGTACTCTATGCTACTTTCTCCCCACCCCCACCCTCCTCTCATTTTATCTCTCCACCCTTCAGGCACTCTGCCTGTATTCCTGATGAAGGGCTTTTGCCCGAAACATCGATTTCCCTGCTCCTTGGATGCTGTCTGAACTGCTGTGCTTTTCCAGCACCACTCTAATCCAGAATCCATGTTTGAACATAGTTTGTAATGAGGTCAGGAGCTGAGTGGCCCTGGCAGAACCCAAACTGGGTGTCACTCAGCAAGTTATTGCTGAGCAGGTGCTACTTTCTAGAACTGTTAATGACACTTTCCATCACTTTACTGATGATCCAATGAATCAGATATGTTTCAATAAGGTCTCTTCTCATTTTTCATGTATAGTCCTATCTACTCTCTTCATGACAAAGTCCCTCCATATCCAGGATAATCCTTTGCTGGACTGCCTCCACCAGCATATTTTTCCTTAGGTAAGGGGAACAGAATTGCCTACAATATTCCCAATGAGATCTTACAGGAGCCTTTTGTAGTTTTAAGATTTCCCTATTTTTATACGAGATTCTCTCTGAAATACAGATCTGCATTCCATTTGCCTTCCCTATTGCTTGCTGAACTTGGATGCTAGCTTTTTGTGATTCATCACGCAACATGTAATGTTAAATATTGTATGGATCAGGAAATAAATCGTGTGATAGCATTATATTTTAACTTGAGTAGATGCTTGCTCTGCAAAATGTGCACGATGTACTTCCACTGAGGAAAGTAGTGGCATGCTCCATGATCCATTGGCATAGGGGGCTGCAACCTGTAACTTCATTTGTGGCTTTTCCAGGGGATTGCAATAAAATGAACAATTCTGAAAGATATTTACTTCATGAGAAGCAAGAGCTCTTTTTTATTGTAATAAAAAACTAATTGCTATACTACACCTCATAGCTTCAAGTAATTTTTGTAATGAAAGGTATCAGAAATCTTGAAATAAACTGAGTTGTAGATGTCTTTTGCTTGAAGAACAGGTTTTATGGTCTCAACCATTAGTCCTGCTAATATAACTGTGATAATAAATTATTCTGCATGTACTATTAGAAGTGTTTTTGGCCAATAGCCAAAAACATTTTAAAGTTAGGTCTATTTTAGTAATCTACCAATACATAAATCAAAAACACAAGGAGGAAGCACTGAGGGTGCCAAGGATGCAAAATGTACTCTGAGTGGGGGAATTTCAATGTCTAGCACCATGAGTAGCTCAGCAGCACTTCTGTTTGAGCTAAAGGACATTGCTGCTAGATTGGGTCTGCAGCATGTGGTAAAAGAACCAACAAGAGAGAAAATTTGACCTCATCTTTACCTATCTGCCAGCTGCAGGTGCATCAGTCCATGACAATATAGGTGAAAGTGACCACTGCACGGTCTTCGCAAAGCCAAATCAGCAGGAACATTCTCTGTCGTGTTGTGTGACACTGTCACTGTGCTAACTGGTACAGACCTCAAACAGATCTAGCAACTCACGATTGGGCATCCATGAGGTGCTGTGTGCCATCAACAGCAGTAGAACTCCAGCACAATCTGCAACCTCATCACCTTTCTCAAAAATTACCATCAAGCCAGGAGATCAACCTTGATTCAACGGAGAGTGCGGTGGGCATGCCAAGAACAGCATCAGGCACACCTAAAAATGAGGTGTCAACCTGGTAAAAATACCAAACAGAACTACTTGCATGCCAAATAGCAGAAGCAGCAAGTGATTGACAGAGCTAAGCGATCCCACAACCAACAGAGCAAACCTCAGCATTCACACCTCATCCTGCCATGAATGATGGTGCAAAATTATACAAGGAAGAGGCTTCCCAACTATCCCCATCCTCAATGATGGAAGGGCCCAATAAATCAATGCAAAAGATAAAGCTGAAGAATTCACGGCAATCTTCAGCCAGATGTACCAAGTACATGATCAGTCTTAGTCTCCTCCATGATGACAGTCTTCAGCCAATTCGATTCACTCCATGTGATATCAAGAAACAGTTGGAGACACTGAATAGTGCAAATGCTAAGGGCCCCGATATTATTCCAGCAATAGTTTTGGAGACTCGTGCTGTGCTCCAGAACTTGTTGCTCCCTTAGCTAAACTGTTCCAGTCCAGTAACAACACTTGCGTCTACCTGGCAATGTGAAAAATTGTCCAAGTATGTTCTGTACACAAAATCCAGCCCAGCGAATTACTGTCCCATTAGTATACTCTTGGTTCACCTATGACATCAAGCCCACACTTGATAGTGGCATCAAAGAACCCTGGTAAAACCTGAACAATGTGAATCGGGGGCAAGTAACATTTGCACCACACAAATGCCAGGCAATGATCATCTCCAATAAAAGGCAAGCTAAACACCTTCCCGCTAAATTCAATGGTGTTGCTATTACTCAGTCCCCAACTATAATTGTCCTAGTGGCTCCATTGACCAGAAATTCAACTGGCTATAGTGACTATGAATACTGCAGCAAGTAAATCACCTCCTGATTCCCTAAAGCTTGACAAGGCACAAGTCAGGAGTGCAATGGAATGCTCCTCACTTAGCTTGAAGAATGCAGCTCCAACAATACTCAAGAGGCTTGACATTCAGGACATAGCAGCTTGCTTGACTGGTACTACATCCACAAGCATCTACTTCCTCCACCATTGGTACAGAGCAGCAACAGTGTGTACTATCTGCAAGATACACTACAGAAATTCACCGAAAATCTTTAGACAGCACTTTTGAGACCCACAACCACATTCATCCAGGAGGACAGGGCAGCAAATACATGGGAACACTACCACGTACAAGCTCCCTTCCAAGCCACTCACCATCCTGACTTAGAAAAGTATCACCATTCATTCACTGTTGCTGGGTCAAAAACCTGGAATTCCCTCACTAAATGCATTGTGTGTTTGTCTACAGCACATGGAATGCTGCTGTTCCAGGTGGCGGCTCAGTGCCACTTTTCAAGGGTAATTAGGAATGGACAATGAATGTTGGCCAGCCAGCAACATCCATGACCCCTGAGTGAATAAAAAAAATCTAATATATATATTTTTCTACATATGGAGGTTATGCATTCTATCAGAGTCACTATTTGTCTTCAAGATACCTTTTTTTTGTCTTTCAACTTACAATAGCTTGTATCTTAGGCAACATTTTTAAAAGACTCTCTGAGTAAAAAAGAAATGGTGGTTTTAATTGTCTGTCTTGTCCTGAGCAAATGGTATGGTGAATTTAGAGGGAGGTAACAGGGAAGAGTCATTGACTTAGCCCAGTAACTCATCAGCTTCCTCAGGCTAAAATCCAATCTGCTCCCATGTTTAAATACAGAATATGCATTACAAAAGCTGCAGCTGTTTTGTTTTCAAAATTGAGTGATAGAAAACTGTGTAGCAACAGCGACTTGACTGAGAACGCCAAACTGTGACCTTATTAAGCCTGCATCTATGGAGCACCTCTACAGAGGCAGGGGCAGACTGCAACAAATGCATGGAATGTTGGAGATTATCAGTAGATCTGGCAGGATCAATGAGGAGAGAAACAAAATTAACGTTTTGGAACAGGTACGACACTTCTTCAGAACTAAAGGTGTGGGTAATTTATTTTAATTTTAACAGAGGTAGAAACCCAGTACAAAAGACAAAGGTGTTGTTAATGGTGGAGAAAGGAAAAAAAGAGTTGTAAAATGGGTGTAAGTTAAGGTTTGAAAGGGAGAGAATTACTCCTCTCTAACAGTAAAATAACCAAGATAAGGTTATGCAGAGATGTAGGAATGCAGCTATAAAATGGTCAGTATCTGAAGTTATTGAATTCCATGGCGAGACCTTGAGAGTGTAAAGTACGTAAGCTGAAAATGAGGTTGTGTTCCCTGCGCTTGTGTTATGCTTTGTTGGAACATTGCAGCAGGCCCAGAAAGAAATGCTTGCATGTTAGGAGTAAAGACTGAATGGGGTTTGCCTTTGCTGTCTCAGACCTATCCTCTTAACAGGGCAAACTCACCGCTCCAGGTGAATGTTACTTCCATCAGTGGTCACTTGTTATTAAACCAATAGTTTGTGTTGGCTTGGTCATGTTTATCAGATGAATGGTTGCCAAAGAGCTGCTGTGCAGTGAATTGGCCATTCGGTCGCAATTTCCTGGAAGATCATTTATCTGCTACAAGGGCACCTGCAAGAGATATGAAGATGATGGATGTTAACAGCAGGTGGGAGATAGTTGCTGAAGGCTATGTCTCTGGAGGCTGACTGTTTGGAAGGGCATTGAAAGATGGATGAGCAGGAACAAAAGATAACTTGGCTAACTGCAAAGAGGACCAAAGGAAAAGAAAGGCCAGTAAACTGTGCACTTCGTCAGCTCACAATCTGCCTCCACAACAAATGCAGCAGAGACTACCATAGCAGAATGGGGCTCCTGAACCATACCAGGTGGTGCTGTATACTGTGTTGACCTAATACAGAAGGATGCCACCACTATTTAAATACAAGATCCTTGTTCCTATCATTGACTTCTCAACTCCAGTCTTTTTCTGCAATGTTATAGAGTCATAGAGTTGTACAAGATGGTAACAGACCCTTAGGTCTATGCTGACCAGATATCCTAAATTAATCTAGCCCCATTTGCCAGCATTTCACGCATATCCCTCTAAATCCTTCCTATTCATAAACCCATTGAGATGCCTATTAAATGTTGTATTTATACCAGCCTCCACCACTTCCTTTGCCAGGCCACTCCATGCACATATCACCATCTACATGAAAAAGTTATCCCTTAGGTCCCTTTTAAATCTTTTCCATCTCAGCTTAAACCTATGCCCTCTAGTTTTGGACTCCACTTCCCTGGGGGAAAAAAACCTTAATTATTTACACTATCAATGCTCGTCATGATTTTATAAACTTCTATAAGGTCATCCCTCAGCCTCCAATGCTCCAGGGAAAATAGCCCCAGCCTATTCAGCCTTTCCCTGTAGCTCAAACCTTCCAACTCTGGCAACATCCTTGTAAATCTTTTCTGAACACTTTTGAGTTTCACATCAAATAGCAGGGAGACAAGAATTAATCACAGTATTCCAAAAGTGGCCTAATCAGTGTCCTGTACAGCTGCAACATAATCTCCCAATGCCTCTACTCAATGCTGTCCTCACTTAAAAACAAATCAAGCAAAACGTCAGGATGATTGCTAAAGGTTAGGACTATCACAGATGTAAGGATGGTCGTTTAGACCACCTAGCTCACTCTTCCACAGAAACCTGTGATTTTCCTGCACCTCAAACCACCTCTTAAAGAATATTAGAATTTTCCCTGCAGTAATTTAGCTAGAAGATCACAGTTATGAAATGCCCGTAGGATTTCCTAATAGTCTCCCACTGAAGATTTCTGAGTGTAGCTATTAATCAGTGTGAGGAAGTTTTTGGTCATATTCATTTGAACCAGTTCAGATGATGGGTCACTGGACCCAAAATGTTAATTCTGATTTCTCTCCACAGATATGACCAGACCTACTGAGCCTTTCCAGCAATTTCTGTTTTTGTTTCATTTGAACTTGCCTATTAACAGTTCACTATGTCTCCTTGTTTTGGAGTCAAGGTATAACTTCAAATTGTCTGATGTGAACTGTCTAAGTTTTGTGCAGATACCAGAATCCTGAAATCTCATTCATGACTGAACCTGGTGTTCAACTGGCTGTCAATGGTGGACAAGTACAGAAAGCATCTTGTATGTGTAATATTATCCCTTTAAAATCACAAATATGTCAGGGAATAGTCAGTAATTTTAAAAAACAGAATCAGTAATGCACAAAAGGACAGCATGTGATGATGCACCTAATCTTTCTCTTGTGCTTCACTTACAAAGTTTGATTTGTGATCACTGTTACAGCAGATACATTGTCTGTTGCAGACAAAAGGTTTCCTGCTGGGAGTTTGAATTATGATTTAATAATTGTGCAAGTCACAACTTCTGTTCTCCTTTCCCCTCTCCCAGTTTAATTTAGACAAAATAATTATGACATTTTGTTTCCATTACATTTCCAGTCATTGAACTCTCTGAGGAGGGAGTACACAACATCCCATCGTACCCAAATCACCAGAGCAGCCTGAGGAAATGACGGTGGGGATAGCTGGGTAAGAAGTGAGGGTAGGGATATCTGGGTAAGAAGTGAGGGTAGGGAACTAGGCAGGAAGTGAGGGTTGGAATATCTGGATGGAATGATGGTTTTACTGGGCATGCAGCAGAGTTTGCCCTCACAGTCATCTCCCAATCCTCTCAGACATCTTTAACATGTTAAGTCCAGGTGTTTAGCACTATATTGATCCCACATATTAACAGGTTCTTATTGCATATGTGGAGTGGGAAAAAAAAACACTTGCCAATCTGGTCAAAACATTAACCAATATGTATCTGCTTGCTCCCTCATATTAGAACAGAAATTGACCCATCTACGATTGATTGCAGTTAGAATTATGTATAGTGGGTTTTATTTATGGACCATTATAGCAGGAATGTCTACTCCCTGCAAATTGGGTCCTCTGCTGCAAATCAGTTAGCAAGTTTCAGAAATTGTATCTCTTAATCCCATGACTCTGCTGCCCATTTGTGAATTAATATTGTGGAAGTTGTCAACATGTATAGATGTTTCCAGCAAGATTTTGACCATCTATTTGATCCATTTATGTTTTCAGGAATGACTTAGACATAGTTCTTAGGCCTAGAAGGATCAAAGGGTATGAGAAGAAAGTGGGAGCAGGGTACTGAGTTGAATGATCGGCCAAGGTCATATTGAACGGCAGAGCAGGCTCGAAGGACCATAAGGACTATGTCTGCTCCTATATTTTACATTGCTGTTTTATTCTGTTGTAAACAATCTTCTCACGGTGTAGCAACCAAAGAAAACTTATTCACCATAACAATTATTTGTACATTACAAATATATCTATATATACATATTAACAGGAATCAAATACAGTTGCCGGAGTTCAACATATTGGCTTCAGATTTATTAAATCTCTAGCTCAGTTTGGATTTATTGACTGCTGTTCAAAAATGACTTGCAAATTAATTCTGTTATCTAATCAAGGAATTTTGTTATACAGTATTTTGAAAGAAGCCCATACAATTGTTGCATTTAAATTCATGCTAAATATTCCACATTTCCCAAGGTCTTTGTGGTTGGTTACATCCTGTTCTTGAATGTGGGTTCAGTTACTTTACTGGCTGAGGTTACCATCACTTTCTCAACTTCGCCCTCTGCCTGAGTTAATTCTCAGGTAAAACTCATCACCAGTCATCTCTCTCTTTGTCTCTCTCTCACTCTTACTATCGCAAGAGTAGCCTCCTGACCCTCTGGGGTCATAAAGATTTTAAGCTTCATTTGGGGTAACACTCACTGTGCCTCAAACCTTCCTGTAAAAGCTTGTGCAATTGAATCTGGCAATATGGCAATGCTTCATGTAATGGACAACAGCTCCCGAGCCTGCTCGAGATGGCCACCAGCAGGTTGAGATAGCAATCCGAGAGTATTGCTTGGCCTGAATGACTTTGGCTACTGTTCCTTCTCTGCTGTGTCATTGGCCATGTATTAATGGAGAAGGTGAATGTGGTGTTTGTAAAAACCAAAGGGAACCTAATGGTTAGGTAGAAGTAGTGAGTTGATTGGATTCATCATCTTCCAGAATGTCATTTTAAATTGACTTGTTAAGTCTATTTTTAAAGACCTGCATTCTTGTTATAGTGGATTAATCATGGCCATTTCATGTGGGATGGGTCAAAGGATGTATAACTGGACTCAAACTGTGGTTAAAAGCAAAATACAACAGATGTTGGAGGTCTGAAATTAAAACAAGAAGTGCTGGTAAAACTCAACAAGGCTGGCATAATCTGTGGAGAGTGTTATGATCCCAACTGATGTTATTACTGGATAAGTCAGATCCCAGACTGAAACTTGGCTTGATAGATCATATTTTGCGTTGCTTTGGTGCTAAAAGGTGGTCTCTTACTGATACATAAACACACATTGTTGCAGATTTTGTTTTATAAAAACGGAAATTTATTAAACAAAAGAAATGAAGATCAAATAAAAAAAAGCTAAACCATTTACTTATCACACAATTCCAAAGATTTTTAAACACATTGTAAGAGTTAATCTCAGGACTACTTAAAAATGTATTCATTAAATGAAAGTGTTTTCCTTAAGCTTGAATAAAATCTCTTATCTTCTAAACTGGAGCTTGTTTATTTTGTTCAGTTGTAAAATCCTGCCAATGCACATAAAACCCATTAATTCTAAAACTCAGACTCAAGCACTGTTTCAAAAGAAACCACCATGGCTGTAGAAATACTTGCAAGTTAATTATTAAATTACATGTTACTAACTTAAACCAAAACCCAAAAAAACAGAAACAACAGTGAACATTTCCAATCCAAATTGATTCATCAAAAGATGAAGCAAGGCCTGTTTCAACACTGTAGGAATTCTATGAAAATGGGATGAAGAGATGTGTAAAAGAATCATAATGGTTTAAAAAGTTTCTCTGTCCAGATGTTTCAGATTTGTTGAGTTTCTGTAGAACTTTCTGTCTTTATTCCAAACTGTGAATGTTGGTTTAGGAGGTGCCTGTTTGTAACTGTAACTCTGGAAGTATATAGAAATAGAAAATAATGAAGATCCAGGTTAAATGCAGTGAGCCATACCTTCAGGTTGATTCATGGGAGCAGATATGTGCTTAACTAGATACCTGCATTAACTAGTGTTGTTTTCCCCTCAGCTGTTGGAATACATTAATAATAAAATGGGTGTGTATGCAATATCTAAATAAACTAGTTCTGGCTTCCAATATTATTTTCATTTAGATAAGCATGGGATTTACATATGCACATGGGAAAATTACTTCCCATTGCTAAGCAGAGAAATTCTACTGAGAGAACTTCAATTAGACCATATTGACATGAAAAGTAATTCAGAAACAAACATTAAAAGGGACCTGTCAGATAAATTGTTGCAACCATCAAAATAAAATTTGGAATATCTGGGAGTGGAACGGCTGTGCACAAAGGAAGGAAAATGAACAATTTGCAATTGCACATGACGTAAATTCAAGGATTTGTGGTCTATATTTAGATTGGAATCAGATAGGACAGAGAGTGAATATTTATTGATAGAGAAAACAACTGACTGAGTAGATCAAAGGCAGAAACATCATCTAGGTGGTTAGAAGAATCAAACACCTTGTTAGAAATTCTCCATTAATTTTATATCGAAATTTAAAAAAAGTTTTCTTTAATTATTTCAACTACACACATTTTTGGGTGGAGGGGGACATGCAAAAACTACAAATTAATTAGCAGTAAGTTTGACAAATGCATTGGTATCCATCATTAGAAATGTGAGAAAATCTTGAGAGTAGTTTTGAGTTCAATAAACAGATCACCTTAGTTCTTTTCAGACAATGATACATGATTCAAATGAGCATCAAGTGTGGCAAATTCAATGGTCGGAGAAAGAGAGTTACCACATCTGATTAATGAATTTTCACTGGAAGTGGTGCATGGTTTTGAGCAGAGATTTTAGAAAGGAAAGAGGAAGTGAGGGAGAAATAAGGGGCCGAAGCAAGACGACAAAATGTGGCTGAATCTACAGTCGATGACATGGCAGGAAGCTGTTATCGTTATTCTATTTGAATTGTTCAAGACAGGAAGCAACTTGATGACAATGAATTGGCTTAAGATTTGAGACTGTACATCAAGGAGGAAGAATGAAAGTCAGTGAAGTAGAATGCTAGTCTGGCTGGAAAAGTCATTGGCAACCCCTAAACTTGTCAGGGCCACCATCTTAGAAGCAGGAATAGCATGAAGCTGATGAGAACCTTGTTGAAAATGGCTGACTGGAAGCTCAGAAAGATCCACTGGAATGTGACAGACATGATCTTTGTTATTTGATAATCGGTCGTAGAATGTAAAAATCATATAACTTTTGGTGGCTCCTTGACAAGAATGTTCACTATGCACTTTAAAAAAAATACAAGAATTCAGAGCAGGACTAGATCAAATGATCCCATTGAACCTGTTCCACCATTCAGTAGGATCACGGCTTATCTTCTGTCTCAACTCTACTTTCCTACCCACTGTCCAAATCCCTTGATGCCCCAAGAGTTCAAAATCGACTTCATCCTTAAATATATTCATCTAATGAAGCGTCTATAATATTCCTGGGTAGCATAATCCCAAATGGTTTGAGAGAAGAGATTTCTCCTCATTTCAAGATTCAGTGATTGGTCTCTTCTCTTGAGACTGCGCCTTTGTATTCCAGATTCTCCAGGCAGAGGAAACAACATCTTAGTGTTCATTATTTCATGACTCACTAAATAAAAACATCACTTTGCATTCTTCTAAACTCCAGCGAGCGTGATATAGGCCGGTTCATTTTACCCAATATCTCAACATCGGACAACTCTTTGATTTGAGGAACCAAACTAGTGAACATTCAATGTGCAATGGCCAAGGGAAATATATCCATCTTTAGATATGGAGACCAAAACAGCGCACAAGTCTGAGCATTTTGACAATTACAATGGAAGACCTCATGCTTATTAAATGCCCCAGAAAACAGAAACATTTGACTGAAGATCCATCAGGTGAGTTTTGAGCATTTGAGTAGCCATCCAGAATGTAAACAATGGCACTGATGTTGTAAGAGTTGTTGTGGCAGCTGAGATCTGAACTGGACTTGATAAAAAGTATTCCTTCACATTGTTTTTATTGAGTGAAGAAGCTGGAACAATGCAAACCATACTCTATGCTCTCACCCAATGTATATAAGTTGCCACTGGTTCAATTAGACCTCACAAAATTGAACTCCATATATCTAATATCATTGCTACTGCTTATGTTCTGTACTCCCCTTACTTTACCTGCTGGGTGCTCATCAAGGAGATGTGCTATACAGGAGAATGACAGATGTTCCTTAATGACACTTTCGCCTTGTTTGGCTATTTTTATATCAACTCATACCTTCATACATCACCTGTAGGTAGAGCAGCGAGCAACCTAATTACAGAGTTCCATTGTGTTCTAAACCTGACTGCTGAGCCATTTTTATGTAATTTTGCTGCTAAAGTTGAACAATGTACTCAGAGACTTACAGCTTCTTTACCTCATTACCAACCATACAGAATGACAGGTTGAGCAAGCAGGTCACATTGCAATCGTTAGGAACAGTGGATATATTGTGTTTGCTACATGAAACATTCTGGTACTTATTCTTACTTTCATCAATAACTCCATTCCTGCAAGTTAGTTTGATAGTCTTTTACCTTCCAAACAAAAAACACAGAGGTGAAACACTGCAGATGCTGGAAATCCTAAATTGAAAACAGAAAGTGCTGCAAATGAACATCAAGTGTGGCAAATTCAATGGTCGGAGAAAGAGAGTTACCACATCTGATTAATGAATTTTCACTGGAAGTGGTGCATGGTTTTGAGCAGAGATTTCATGTTATGGCAGTTCAAGAAACATTGAACGTCTTGGTGATATCTCTAATAAAAGGTAGATTGGAAAACACGAAGGATGGAATTTTAAGTGGATTTCATGCATATTGATTCAGATATGGAGATGGTTGCTGGGAAAAGAGATGTAACTGCGAAGATAAGTTTAGGTAGACATTTGGTGGCATTAATCCAAACAATTATGTGTGCCTCTGGATTGTTATCCAGTGACATTACCACTATACAACCTAGCGCTAACCCTGTTAACCTCACGCTAACCCTGTTAATGAAGCCATTAGTACACTCTGGATTGTTAAGAAAGTGCTGCACAGTTGTGAAATTACATCTAATAATAGATGTTTTGGTTTTGGCTGATGAAGGTTGGTGGAATATAGTTAGTGGTATTGTTATTACCAACAATCCAGATAACATGCTATTTGATATGACCAGCCAACTGAATATTAAAGGCACTAACGTGATCCTCCCATCAGTCCAAAAAGATATTCTGCTTTTAAAAGTCAAAACATTCATCTAAAAATTTCAGATATATATTTTATTTTTACTCACCCAATTCTAAACCACAGCTGCAACAAACTCAGTGAAGTGGCAGAAAATTATAGTGGGAAGGGGTGCTTGGCTTAACTGCCCATCCGGAAGAAAAGTTAGCGATAGGTCATTACCAAGCCTGACCCACAATAATAATGCATTGCAGTTGGGCTGAATTAATGGATAACTACATTTCCATTGCTGTCTGGAGAAAAAAACTCCCATCCCATTCAGAAATGAGTGCTGCTGGGACTGCAGAGTAAAGTAAAACTGAGAACTTTTGGGCAGGGATGTTTTTGATGCTTCTGGGAGGGGTACAAGGGATTAGGGAGGAGCAGGTACGAAAGAAAGGGGTAATCTCTTTCCAGAGGTGACTCCAAATGAACATGCAGACGGTACTCCCTTCCTTCTCTCACCTCAAAAAAGGAAGAGCTGCTCACTCCTGCTTGCTTTCCCATGTCTCCCACATTATTGCATGAGCAGAATAACATTGCGTCAATTGTGCTTTTAAAAAGCCTTAATAAATGTGACGTGCTGCATTTTGGTTGGGCAAATCAGGTTAGGACTTATACACTTAGTGGTAAGGACGTGGGAAGTGTTGCTGAATAAAGAGACCTTGGAGTCTAGGTTCATAGTTCCTTGATAGATAGGATAGTGAAGAAGGTGTTTAGTATGCTTTTATTGGTCAGTGCACTGAGTTTGGGTTTGAGATATCATGTTGTGACTGAACCGGACATTGCTTGGCCACTTTTGCCATACAGTGTTCAATTCTAGTTTCCCTGCTAAAGTTGTTAAACTTTAAAAAGTTCAGAAAAGGTTTACAAGGACTTTGTCAGGGTTGGAGGGTTTGAGCTATAGGGAGCGGCTGAATAGATTGAGGCTATGTTTCCTGGAGCATCGGAGGCTGAGGGGTGACCTTGTAGAAGTTTTCAAAATCATATAGGGTGACTAGCCAAGGTCTTTTCTCCAGGGCAATCATGTCCAAAACTAGAGGGCATAGGTTTATGATGAGAGGGGAAAGATTTAAAAGGGACCTAAGGGGCAACATTTTTCATGCAGAGGGTGGTGCTTGTATGGAATGAGCTGCAGAGGAAGTGGTGGAGATGGGTACAATTACAACATTTAAAAGGCATCTGGATGGGTATATGAATAGCAAGGATTTAGAGGGATATGGGCTAAATGCTGGCAAATGGGACTAGATCAGTTTAGGATATCTGGTTAGAATCCAAAGTAAGGAGCTGGAAGAACACAGCAAGCCAGATAGCATCAGGAGATGGGGAAGTTGATAATTTGAATCTAACTCTTTTTCAGGAATAGAGGTGGGGATAGGAGAGTTGCAGGTAAAGAGGGCGGGGGGGGGGGAATGTTATGGGTGGGGATGAGGTAATGATAGTTGAACACGGGCTGGGTACAACCTACTTGGTTGATAGGAGGAATGATTTTGGTTGGTAGCTGGAAGGAGGAGTGGGTTGGAGGGATGGAAGCGAAGAGGCAGGGCTAGAAAGGGAGTCAGGGAATGGGTGGGAAGGTTATTTGAAATTGGCAAATTCAGTGTTGAGTCCTCTGGGCTGTAGGCCACCCAGGCAGAAGATGAGGTGTTGTTTCTCCAATTTGCAGTCTGGTTCACAGTGGCAATGGAGGAGACCAAGGATGGACATGTCGAAAAGGGAGTGGGAAGGGAAATTGAAATGGGATGAGTTCGACCAAATAGTCTGTTTAATGCTTGTACAGTTCTATGACTCTATAACTAAATTACCCTTAATTATTTACTTACACAAGTTGGTGGGTTGCCAATTTCATAGTCTGCCCACCTTCTGTATTATAGAAGTGAGCTCAAGGGTGCCTGGGAAGCTGGTGGCATGTATGCAACTTATATTATGTCACTTTCTCCCAAGAACACACCTGATGAGCAATGTAATAACGAGCCTGATATATTTGAACAAAACCGACTTATAGTTTATACAGTCATTGTGTCATACAGCATGAAAACTGTGGTCATAAGTCCATGACAACAGTTCCCAAACTAACTTAGTTCTACCTGCCTGCATTTGGCCCAAATCTTTCTTATCCAAATATCTTTTAAACTTTATAACTATACCTGCATCAGCCACTTTCTCTGCAGTTCATTCCATACACAAACCATTCCCTGTGTAAAAAATGTTGCCCTCATGTCTTTTTTAAATATTTCGCCTCTCACATTTAAAAAAAGCCCCCCGTTTTGAACTCCCCGCCCTAGCAAAAAGATCCTTGTCTTTCACCTTATCTATGCCCCTCATAATTTTATAAACCTCAATAAATTCACCCCTCAATCTCTTATGCACCATTGAAAAATGCTCCTGTCTTTCCAGTTTGATTTTATATTTCAAACCCTCCATTCCCAGCAGGATCCTGGTAAATCTTTTCTGAATTCTTTCAAGCTGAATAATATCCTTCCAAAAATAGGGCAATCAGAACTACACACAGTGCTCCAGAAGATAGGATAGTGAAGAAGACATTTGGGACACTTTCCTTTATTGGTCAGAGCACTGAGCATAGGAGTTGGGCGGATGCTGCCTGAACTGCTGTGCTTTTCCAGCACCTCTAATCCAGAATCTGGTATCCAGCATCTGCAGTCATTGTTTTTACATAGGAGTTGGGAGATCATGTTGCGGCTGTATGGGATATTGGTTAGGCCACTTTTGGAATATTGTGTGCAGTTCTGGTCTCCCTTTGATAGGAAGGATATAGTGAAACTTGAAACTCATTCAAATTATTTATATTAATGACAAACAAATACGGACTCAGTACCGATCCCTGTGGAACACCACTGGTCACAGGTCTCCAGTCTGAAAAACAACCCTCCACTACCACCCTCTGTCTCCTTCTGTCAATTTTGTATCCATTTGGCAAGGTCACCCTGAATCCTGTGTTACCTAACTATACTAATTAGCCTTCAATGAAGAGCCTTGTCAAAGGCTTTACTAAAGTCTACGTAAGCAATGTCTACCGCTGTGCCCTCACCAGTGTTTTTGGTTATTCATTAAAAAACTCAATCAAGTTTGTGAGACACAATTTTCCTCACACAAAACCATGCCGACTATCTCTAATAAATTCTTGACAATTTGAAATAATTTTGTTAGCATTAACAAAACTCTGATTTTTTTTAATGCATTCTGGTTTCTCTGCTCTCCATTGACTTCCTCCCATTATTACTTTCCCTGTCCTGCTCTTGTTTGTAATTGACCTGAACAGTTGTCAATTTGATTCATTCTGACCTACCCCAGTCCCCACTAAAACAAACACCAGCAGACTCAAGAGTATTTTCCTTCCTGGGCTATTGTTAATCTGAACCATGCAGCTTGAAGCTCTTTTGCTTTTACTTCCTTTTGCAGGATGCAGCACAGAAGTCTTTCATTACTACAGTGCTCTGTTTTCTATCCACCTTACTCTGCATTGTTTCCAGAAATGCTACCATCTGTGTAAGGTCCCTGATCCCTTGTTTCTGCAGCTCCAAATCCAGGAAGTGGTGATCCAAAAAGGAATAGTTTAAATATTAAAAAGGTGGAAATTAACATGTGAATGCTGAAAGATATGTTATACTTGCCACAAGGTTCCTAGTACAAATCCCATTTTAAAGTTTAAATTCAATCCCTTCTGCACTACTGAGGGAGGCTGGCACAGCTGTCAGAAATGTTGTCCTTCAGATAAGAGAGTAAACTGAGGTTCCACCTGCTTTCTCTGGTGAATGCAAACGATCTCATGCAATTCATTTGAAGAAGAGCAGTGGAGTCATCCCTGGTGCTTAGTCAATTTAATTTCCTGGCCAATACCACAGAAACATGATTTGCTCATGATCACATTGGTGTTTGTCAGAGTTTACTATGCACATAGTGTTTGCCATGTTTTTCATGTTACATTAGGCACCACACCTCAAAACTACTTCAGTGATTGAGAGAGTGCTGTGAGAGGTCTCGTGGCCGTGAAAACTGTGATATAAATGCAGATCTTTCTTCAAGGTGCCTATCTGTACAGGCCTGCTGTAGTGGCTATTACTGCAGTGCTATTTGCCTTGCTATATGACTGTTTCCTTTCTCTCATCTTCATGGCTGGGCAGTAAACTGGCATTAGCAAATTAACAGACAGCAAGGATGTAGACCAATCATAGAATCCCTACAGTGTGGAAACAAGCCCTTCGCCCCAACAAGTTCACACTGACCCTTTGAAGAGTAATACACCCAGGCCCATTCTCCTACCCTATTGTCTGATAATTACCCCTGACTAACACACCTAACCTACACATCCCTGAACACTATGGGCAATTTAGCATGACCAATTCACCTAACATCTTTGGATTGTGGTAGGAAACCAGAGCACCGGAGGAAACCCACATTGACAAGGGGAAAATGTGCAAACTCCACGCAAACAGTTGCCCGAGGCTGGAATTGAACCTAGGTCTCTGGCCCTGTGAGGCAGCAGTGCTAAGCACTGAGCCACTGTGCCACCCCCAAAACAGAAAGTTAAAATCACCAATGGAAAGTTAAAATCTACATCTTTGGCTTCAACGAAGCTTGCATTAGCCCTCAGAATGCAGTTAACGTCACAGTCTTAACAATTAAGGACACAAATATGTGAGTGATACCTCTCCCTTTGCCGATCTGCATTGATCTTGGTGGTGATTAACTGGAAAGACGGATGATTTTGTGGTGGTGGATAATCGGTGAAAAGTGTCATGGGTGATTTGATGTGGAAAAAAAGCTATTTGGCTGTGTGTGTTAACACTTTCAGATATTGAGCCATACAAGTCTATTGATAAGCCTAAGGTAAGGCTGAGCAAACAGTTAGTTGTCATTCATACTGAAATGACTAGGATAGCAGCTGAGAGAAAGAGAAATGTGTTGGCTTTGTGATGGGAACATTAGGATTGAAGAAAGAGAGATTTCATAGTGACTTCCTTTCTGTTGTGAAGTAAATGCTATTATTGCTGTTCAGCTGCTCTATCACAATCAGGATCATAAAATCTTCAATGTTGTAGGTTCTAGTTTAATACCATTTGCTTAAATGTATTTTAAAATATCGTTGACTCGTGTGAATCAACACGAGCCAATTAGTGTTACTTTGAGTATCAGGTGGTACTGCATATCGAATGTATGGTAGATGAAGTATAATGTGGATAAATGTGAGATTATCCGCTTTGACGATTAAAAACAGGAAGACAGGTTATTATCTGAATAGTGAAAGGAAAGGAGGAGGTGCAGTGAGACATGGGTGTCCTTGTACACCAGTCACTAGAAGTAAGCAATGCAGGTGCAGCAGGTGGTGAAGAAAATAAATGGTATGTCGGCCTTCGTAGCGAGAGGATTTGTGGACATGAGCAGGGATGTCTTGCTGTAGTTGTTCAGGGCTTTGGTGAGATTACACGGAGAGTATTGTGTGCAGATTGGGTCTACTTATCTGAGCTATGCAGAGAGTTCAAAAAAGGTTTACCAGACTGATTTCTGGGATGGCAGGACTGACATATGAAGAGAGATTGGATCGCTTAGCACTATATTTACTGGAGTTTGGAAGAACGAAGGGGTGGGGAGAATCTCATTCCAATCTATAAAAATTCTGAAAGGACTAGACAGGCTAGATGCAGGAAGGATGTTCCTGATGACTGAGGAGTCCAGAACCAGGGGTCACAGACTGAGATATGGGGAAGACCATTTTGGACAGAGATGAGGATAAATGCCTTCAGCCAGAAAGTGGAGAGCCTATAGAGTTCTCTACAACAGAAAGAGGCTGAGGCCAAAGCATTGAATGTTTTCAATAAGGAGTTAGATATAGTTTTGGAGGCTAAAGTGATCAAAAGGTATGGGGCAAAAGTGGCAACATCGTACTGATGTGGATGATCAGCCATGATCATACTGAATGGGGGAGCAGGTTTGAAGGGCCGAATGGCTGACTCCGATTTCTATTTTCTATGTTTCTATCTATTTGAAGAGGCCTTCAAAAACTATTGTTAACTATAGTCATTGCTAGATTCTTTGAATGCTGGTATTGGAATTAAAGGTACAGGTTTGATTAATAGTTGGTGTTTCCCTACTTTTGCGATTGATGGCATGCCTGGCAAAATTTCATTTCATCGTTATGTAATTCTAATCAACAAAAAATGTTTTAATATTTTAGCCTGTATTTTCCCTATACCTCAATGAGCTACTGTTGAAATTTTGCTCGCTGCTATGATACCTATATATTTTGACACTATTTTTCCTTCCCTTGTCCAGTCATTCTTTTGATCTGTGATTCTTTTGACACTTTATGTCAGTTCTACAATTTCTAGTTTCTATTTCTATTATCTGTATTTCTGCAATTGTCTCTTCACTATGGATGTGCAAAAGTGGTGGCACTGGCAAAGTAGACAGTGTTTGGAATCCTGAGCCAGTCTGCTACAGACAGGCCGGTTCCTCCCTTCTTTCCTTACTCTTTGCATCTTCCTTCTTTTTAATTTTTCTTCATCTTTTTCCTGTGAGTGGCACTGGAGAAGGTAATTTCATGAGGAGGACAGCCAGAGCTAGACTCTTGGCGAGGCAGCATCAGCCTAGCCTGTCATCGGGATCTAGAAGCTACTGGTTGTGATAGGCCCAGAGTGAAGACCCCAAGAGTTGGCGAGGTGGCACTACAGTGGATCCAGGGATCCCTGGTTGTGGTAGGCCTGAAGAGCAGGGATTGCTGATTATTGGCAAAGTGGCAGCAGTGGCAGTGGAGCTGGGGTCTCCTGGTTGTGGGGTGAGTGTTGGTCCAGCACAAGACTTGGCATCAGTGGAGGCATTGGTGATGTGGGCCCAGCAGCAAAGTGATGGAGCCTGAAGAGTGGCAACTCCTACATTGGTGCATCTGGTGCAGGTGGCAGCATGGTGATGGAGGAAGGATGGTGTTGGTGTTGTTTGTCAGCCGGCGTGGGGTTGAGGACTCTCTTTCAGCTACATCTTTTTATTCTTTTCAACGTCCCTCTTTCCCTCACTTTGTTCAAATAAAAGGTTGTTACTCACATGTTACTCACATGCTCCCCCATTATGTCTATGTTTTTGTTCCAGTCCTACCCAGGTTCCCTCCCAAAATATTTTCTTTGTTGCATTAATGGCATCATGGGTGCTGCTTCCTATTCTTGTTCAGAATTGTAAAAAATAAATAGATTTGTTTCTAATTTTCATTCTTCTCTCACCTTCCCTGAGCCATCTCTGACTTCTCCCTTCGCACCTTGACCTTACAGTTTTCATTTCTGGGTAGAGGTTGTTCATCAACATCTATCACAAGGATACCATCCTGTGGCATTCAAAGGATCATACTCTGCCATTTCCACCATCTCTACCATGGTCTACAACAAAGAAGTCTTCTCCGTCCCTTCCTTGTCCCCTTCCTCAGGGATCATTCCCTTTGTGGCACTCTTGTCTACTCCTCCCACTTCCAATACCTCTTCACCTTTCCATGGCATCTTTCCATGCAATTGCAGGAGGTCTATCACTTGTTCTTTTACCTCCTCTCTTTCCACTATCCAACCCCTGAACACACCTTCAAGGTGAAGCAGCTCAAAGTATATTTACAATGGCGAGACCAAACTGTGACTGGGAACACCTTTGCTCTAATCACAATAATGATCCAAACTTCTAATTGCTTGCTATTTCAACACCCCATCTTGGTTTTCCAGTGAAGGCCTGCTGCAATTTTTGAACAAAGCCCAATGCAAGCTGGAGGAGCAGTACCTAATTTTCAACTTCAGAAATTTATAGTCCTCAGGACTCAAACATTGAGTTCAGCAACTTCAGAGCATGAACATTGCCCTCCACTTTGATTGCAATCTCTCCCCAAACCCCACCAGTGTCCTGTTTGCATGGGTTTGCTCTCAGCGGAGCTGACCTATTTTCTGCAATGAAAATTTACCATTAACACTTACTCTTCCCTGATATCATTAGTGCATCTTTTACATTTCATTTGGGCTCTCCCGTTATCTGTTTCATTTGCTCCTGCTCTCCACTTATTGAACTGTATAAAAAACATCAGTTTTCCAGCCCTCCAGCTCTGAAGAAGTCATGTTTAACTCACAATGTTAATTTTGTTTCTCTGTCCACAAATGCTGCCAGGCCTGTTGAGTTTCTCAAGCACTTCCTGTCTTTATTGGTTCACCTGCTGATTGGAAAGATGAGGAAATATCTTTCCCTTCCTAGTAGATTCCAAGGGAATATGTTCCACCTGTACTACACTACCCATTTATTTTCGTGATATACCCTTTTCTGAAGGTTCTTTAGGAATTCCACCTACTTTAATTGGTCTCTCATTTAACTTCCAGCAATGGACTTTAGTAGGTTCAGCCTTATTACAATGCAAGTATTGTACTTTCTTTCTACCACTTTTGTGCTTTAAACTTTCTCTTTTATTATTAAGGCAGTCTTTTGATTAATCCCCAAAACTAATAGTTTTTCAAATATCAGCTTTGCTATTCCTCCAATTTCATTGCTGCTGTCTGTGTGAGATATCACAGGTTTCTGCCAGAGCTGCTGCTTCTTGGATCTTTAATACTTGATGTTCAATTGAATAGGTTTAATGCTTATTGAAGCGGTATTTCATAATTCTTCCATTTTCATGATTTCCCTTACATTCTCAATTCTGTTTTCTAATTTCCATCATTGTTACTGGTGCAACAATATTTCTTTCCATTCTTGCAATTCAACAGATTTCTTTCTTAAAAGTGCAACATTTTAATTGATAAACTAGAGATAAGTGCGTATTCATTGTGTATTGTTTTCTATGAACAGTTTAGTACACTGCAGGTTTCTAATCTGAAAAACTGGTGTAAACAGTCATAGCTGTACCTGTCATGGCACTCTGTAACAATAAGATCCAAACATCAGTTGGTCAGCTACCTTTTCAACCGACTTGTGGATAGGAGAGATACCTGGCGATACTAGCCTACTGTAGTAGGTATCAAGTTAAAAGTCATACAACACCAGGTTATAGTCTAACAGGTTTAATTGGAAGCACTACCTTTTGGAGTGCTGCTCCTTCATCAGATGGTTGTGGATGAAGAAGTGGAGCTCCGAAAGCTAGTGCTTCCAATTAAACCTGTTGGACTATAACCTGGTGTTGTGTGATTTTTAACTTTGTGCACCCCAGTCCAACACCAGCATCTCTAACTCATGTAGTAGGTATCGATTGATTTGGCTCAAGATGTCTACAGAAATAGGACTTTGCCATCGTCTGCAAAGAAGCAATGAAACATCGTGTGTAATGAGGCAGATCCCGGTATACATTGTAATGGCTGAACCTTCTGGTCAGAGTCAAGATTAGAGTGGTGTTGGAAAAACGCATCAGGTCAGTCAGCATCTGAGGACCAGGAAAATCGATGTTTCAGGCAAAATCCCTTGATCAGGCATTCCTGTTGAAGGGCTTTTGCCCGAAACATAGATTTTCCTGCTCCTCAGATGCTGCCTGACCTGCTGTGCTTTTCCAGCATCACTCTAATCTTGACTCTAATCTCCAGCAAAGGCAGTATCCACTTTCGCCTTTCTGGTCAGAAACAACCTGGTACAGAGATATCTACTACTAGACAGGCCAGTTTCTGGCAGAGGAGCAGTCACATCATGGTATGGAGGAGATACAGAGGGATTGTGAACCTTCCCTCCACCATGCCATCATCTTCCTTATTGGCCTCCCATCCCTTTTACCATGAGAAATGGTAAGACAGGAGGGGGGATATTTTAAAGGAGATGTGTGAGGAAAGTTATTTACACAGAGGGTGGTAGGTGTCAGGAACATGTTACCAAGGGTGATGGTAGAAAAAGATATGATAGCAAAATTTATGAGTCAATTTGGCAGACATAGTTAGAGGCAGGGAATAGAGGGATATGGACCATATGCAAGCAGATGGAGATTAGTTTAGAATAGCATCATGGTTAGCACAGACATAGTGGCCCAAAGGGTCTGATCCTATGTTCTATGTTACTTATTTATTCTTTGTGTTTG
This sequence comes from Chiloscyllium punctatum, assembly GCF_047496795.1. NCBI lineage: Eukaryota > Metazoa > Chordata > Chondrichthyes > Orectolobiformes > Hemiscylliidae > Chiloscyllium > Chiloscyllium punctatum. The sequence continues at coordinate 19,431,886 of NC_092743.1, forward strand.
CCACTGTATTGACTGCATATTGTGTTTTGTACCATTTGACCTGATATTTATTGTTTGTTCTTCATTTTTTAAATATATTTATGCCTTTAATTAAATGCGGACTGTTACAGTTCAGATTTGTTGTTTGAATGATGTGTTATTTATTAATAGTGCTGTTTATCATTACATAAGTATTCACATTTTCCAATACTCAAGTTACACATTAGCAGTCATCTTTGTAAAGTGTCCTGAAAGATTCATGAAACTAAAGAAAAGCATTATAAAATGCTAAATATTTGAAAACACAATTTTTTTGTCTAACCTTTCACTTAGACATCTGAAACTTTAACTTATTTAGCACTAACTTACTTTGAACTTGCATGTTGATACTGAATTAGAGTAATTTGTTTAAATAATAGTTCAGTTGTCTTTATTCAGGATAGAGGCTGGGAGAGGGAGTTGGCCTAGCTGGAGGAGGGAAGAGGATTGTCAGTAGAACCCACACTAATCTGTAAACTTTCTGCCAGACTTGCCTTCCTCTGTTAGTCTGTGGTCAGTCACTGGGCCTGTAGAAAGGGCACCGGATGGCATCTCCCAGGATGGTGAGGTCACACATGAGTTCTAGCACAGAGGATTCACTTGAAGACTTGGATTGAAAAAAGAATGCTGATGACTGTTGTGATGAAATGCTTGGGCATTGACAGGATTTCCAAAAAGCATTAGTTGCTGCTGAGGAGTGTCGAGGATGGGCTATGTGTCAGCGGAAACACAAATAGTAGCCACACATTGTCTCAGCTGGTTGCCATGAATGCCTAACTCATTGCCATACAGACTTAGACTGTTCTCATTTTGTGGATACCAACGCTCAAAAGTTCTTGCAGGCTCCAACAATGTGGTCCTCCAGTAGATTACCAAGACTGCTGAGGCTCTGCCCCAGAGCGATGGCAGCAACTCCATGAACTCTCAGGATGACGCAATTTGTGTGCCCACAGCTGCCACTCTATCTAATGTAAGGCTGTCCTTCAGCCAGCCACATTGGGCTGCTGCTATGTTGAGGTGGTGCAGTCGAAAGCTGGGCTTTCCTGATGCAAAGCTGCTCCAAACTGACTCTTACCAGGGTAAGTGCAATGTTCTTCAGTCAAAGTCAGCAACCTTCCATGCCTACACTGCAGCCTCTGGTCTGATATTCTGTGGGAAGGTGATAGGCCAGACAAATACAACCAAGGTTAGCCATCAACAGAATGCATAAAACTGACTCATTGAGTTCTTTGGGATGGTCACTGTAGCTAACAGGGTGCAGTGATGGCCAATAATAGAGGGAAGGTAGGGCTAAAGTTGGTATGACCTAAGGATTTGGGTTATGTTCACTAGAATTTGGATGGAGTGATTATGGACGGCGCTGTCTGAAAGGAAAGTTGGTAATAGTCTCCCTTCTTCCTCCCTGCTTTTTCTCCTCCTTCCAGACGTTGACTGCACCGTTGTTCTTGGGTTGAGTCACAAGATGGCAAGGTTTTGTTCATTGAATTGTGAAATATGCTATCGTGACTACTGCAGGGATCCTCCAGAAACGCTCAGACAGTCGGGATTAGCTGGAGCACTACAGTGGGCTGTTGATGATATTATGTGTGACAGAGTACTCTCAAAGAGGTGTTGGACACTGGAGTTGTGAGGCATTTGGTCAATGGATAGTCCACACCATCATGCAACCATGGTATGATTTAACCATATTGCCTCACATACTGAGGAGAGATGGGAATGGTCCAGAATAGAGCATTGTAACTGTTTCTGGGGTACAGCTTAGAGTCTACTAACAATAGCATTTGCACTGTTTGGAGGCACTTCTTTGCCTCAGTCCTTTCTCAGCTTTGTTCTGCAGTGGCCTTCTAATTTATCCCAGCACATAGAGTCATAGAGTCGCATACCCTTTGGTACAACTTGTTCATGCCAACCAAGTTTCCCAAACTAAATTAGTCCCACTTGCCTGCATTTGGCCCATATCCCTCTAAACCTTTCCTAATCATGTACTTGTCCAAATGTTTTTAAATGTTGTAACTGAACCTGCGTCTACCACTTCCTCTGGCCGTTCATCACAAAATACTAGAGGGCATAAGTTTGAGGGGAGAGGGTAAAGATTTAAAAGGGACCAAAGAGGAAACATTTTCCTGCAAAGGGTGATGCGTGTATGAAATGAGCTGCCTGAGGAAGTGGTGGAGACTGGTACAATTACGACATTTTCAAGGCATCTGGATGAATATATGAATAGGAGGGGTTTGGAGGGTTATGGCGATCAGAGTCAAGATTAGAGTGGTGCTGGAAATGCACAGCAGATCAGGCAGCATCCGAGGAGCTGTGTGGAAACAGTTGCCCCTCAGGTCCATTTTCTCCTCTCACCTGAAAAATGTACCCTCTTGTTTTGAATGCCCCTACCCAAGGGAAAGGATCTTTGCTATTCACCTCAATACCCCTCATGATTTTATAACCTCTATAAGGTTACCCCTCTGTCTCCTACACTCCCGGGAAATCATTCTAATAAATCCAACTTCACCTTATTACTCAAGCCCTCCAGTCTCAGTAACATCCTGGTAAATCTTTTCTGCATCCTTACCAATGCACAGAATTGAAACTGGAGAACTTAATTAAGCTTCATCTTGATAACATAGCTTGTTCTGAGCTATCATTAACTTGACCTTTAAGTTAAGGAATCTTTATTCACAATTTCTTCTTTGATCTGATGAGATAAATGTGCTTACTATGATGGATGGACTGAACATGGTCATGAACCAACTGAGCTTCCAGGAATGGAAACTTGTGAGGTTGTGGTGCATTTCAGAATATGTGTGCAGTCAATAACACCTGAAAAAGTCATATGTGCACTCTGCTTCTCTTTGGTATGAGAAAACATTACGTACCCCTTTTTTCTGACATAAAGTGTGTCACTCGGCTTTGCCATACAACAGTGACAGAAAACTGGGAAATGTTAGACTTGCTAGAAACCCTAAGCTTGTGTGCACCTCTTCCCTCTGTGATCATTTCCTGGTACATTGGTCAATCACCCTGTCAGACTGCAGCCAAGTCGACGTTAACCCCTGCTCCCACAACTGGGACAATGTGGTTTGACCAGAAATTGGAACCCAGGCTATGCAACTGGCAGATACATCACTGCTTGCCAATTCAGATAGAGTCAGTGGAAGTCGAACAGTAACTAAAGTTGATGATCTCTCCGTAGACCTCATGGAGATTGGTGGGTGGGCGATGATGTTTGTTGTATTGTGGGGAATTCATTTCTGTTGCTGAATACAGTTTGCATGTTTAAAAAGGGTCATTAGTTGGAATTATATCACCATTCCTTCATTGTCGGTGGATCCAAATCCCCGAAACTGTGGTGTACCTACATGGACTGCAGAGGTTCAAGAAGGTGGCTCAATAATAACTTTCTCAAGGGCAAGTAGGCATGAACTGTGGGGTAATTCTCATTGCTATAATAGTTTAATAAGTGAGTTGTTGGCATTTCAGTGTATATATTTCTCTGTAGCGTTATGAATACTATTTTATGGCTCGTGTTTTAGTACATAATTGATTAAATTTAGCAGCTAGAAAGGTAGAAACATAAAACAGCAGGTGGCCTTGCTGAGTTGAAGAGCTGGAGTTTCCAGTCTGCACAGCTGGTGCAGAAATACGGTCCAGCGAAATTGGTTTGGGAATTAAAACTGAATTGTATTAAATGTATTTCTTTAACTCTGATAGGTAGAAAAACCAATTTATCTCATCATATCAAAGAAGAATTGCAAATGAGGCATACTTAAGTTGAGGATAATGATGGTTCAGAGTAGGCTATATCGGCACAGAGATGAGTGAAGCTTAATAAAGTTCTTCAGTTTCAGTTCTGTGCATTTGCTGGGAAAAGTTAGAAGGCCATTGTAGAATAAAGCTGAAAAAGGACTGCAGCAAAGAAGTCAGGGAGCTCAAGAGGTATTGTTAGCAGACTCCAAACAGTGAGGCAGGAGATGTTCAGAATGCTAGAATTGTTCAAGCGTAGACGGGGCTCCCAATCTGAGGGTTCCTTTCTGCGAGCCCCCACAAATGATGAAATGCTTTCGTGTGGAGCTTGATATACATAGAATACAAAGAAGTTAAAAATCGCAGACAAGTGAATTTTGCTTGCGGATGTTGATTTTGCTTGTCAGTTATTTTTTGGCAATTTTGTGATTTGTGATTTCACAGATACAGAAGACTTACTGTATTTACATGATGGAACGATGAAATATTGGAACTCAGAAAAACCTGAGGCATTGTGTCAGCTTACACATGCAGTCTATGAAACAGCTTTAACTATGCCCATGAGCAGGTGCTGGAGAGAACCTCAGAAATCCAATAGAACACAATTGCAAGGAAAATGATTAAACAAACTGGATTTCTTTAAACCCATGTATTGGACGTGAGCATTGCTGGCTGGCCAGCATTTATTGCCAGTCCCTAGCTGCCCTTCGGAAGGTGGTGGTGAACTGCCCTTTTGAACCACTGCAATCCACATGCTGTAGGTTGACCCACAATGCTCTTAGCTGGGAATTCCAAGATTTTGACCCAGCGACGGTGAAGGAACAGCAATGTATTTTCAGGTCAGGATGAATAGGTTGGAGGGGAACTTGGAAGTGGTGGTGTTCTCATGAATCTGATGCCATTGTTCTTCTAGATGGAAGTGGTCATGGGTTTCAAAGGTGCAGCCTAAGGATCTTGGGTGAATTTCTGCAGTGCATCTTGTAGAAACTGAGGGTCAGTGGTGAAGGGAATGGATACTTGTGGATATGGTGCCAATCAAGTCAGCTGCTTTGTCCTGAATGGCTTCAAACTTCCTGAGCGTTGTTGGAACTGTGCTCATCCAGACAAGTAGGCATTATTCCATCACACTTCTTGCAGATAGTGGACAGGCTTTGGGGAGTCAGGAGGTGAGTTATTCCCAACACTATTCTTAGCCTCTGACCTGCTCTTGTAACCATTGTGTTTATGTGGTGAGTCCAGTTGAATTCCTAGACAATCAAAATCCCAAAGATGTTGATAGTTGGGGATTCAGTGATGGTAACACCAATATCAAAAGCTATTATTGGAAATGGTCATTGCTTGCAATTTTTGTGGCAAGAATGTTACTTGCCACTTGTCAATCCAAACCTGGATATTGTCACGATCTTTTTGCATCTGAACATGGACTGCTTCAGTATCTGAGGAGTCAGAAATGGTACTGATCATTGTATAATCATCAGTGAACATCCCCACTTCTGATTTTATGGTGGAGGGAAAGGTCGTGATGAAGCAGCTGAAGATGGTTGAACCTAGGACACTTCCTTGAGGAACTCCTGTCATGCAGCCGAAACCTTTTTTTTTATAAAACCTTTTATCTCAAGAATGTGACTTAAAAGAAGTTCTGGGCTTTACTTATGAATGAACTAAAACCTACAACCCATTCTAAAAGCTGCAAGACTAAATACAAACCTTATGTTTGTTCAATAAATCATTTCAGTTGCATGACGCTGTAACCTTTTGCTATAAATTCTGTGTCTTATGGTCCTGATCCACAGTTACCTGAAGGAGCAGCACTCTGAAAGCTAATGCTTCCAAATAAACCTGTTGGACTATAACCCGGTGTTGTGTGATTTTTAACTTTGTCCAACCCAGTCCAACACCGGCTCCTCCACATCACCGTTGATTCCATTTTGCTGTGTCTTCTTGATACCACACTTGATCAGATGCAGCCTTGATGTCAAGGGCTGTCACGTTCAGCTCACCTCTGGAATTCAGCTCTTTTGTCCATGTTTAAACAAAAGCTGCAATGAAGTCAGAACCTAAATAGCCTTGGCAGAACCCAAATTGGGAATCACTGATCAGGTTGTTGCTCAGCAGATGCTGCTGGGTAGTACTGTTGATTACACCTTCCATCACTTTATTGATGATTGAGAGTAAATTGTTGGGTGGTTAGTGGCCAGGTTGGATTTGTCCTGCTTTCTGTGGACAGGACATATCTGGGCAATTTTCCACATTGTTGGGTAAATGCCAGCGTTGTAACTGTACTGCAATAGTTTGGCTAGGGAAGCTGCAAGTTCTGGAGCACAGGTCTTCAGTGCTATTGTTGGAATGTTGTCAGGGTCCATGCCTTTATAGTATCCAGTGCCTTCAGCAGTTTCTTGACATCATGAAGAGCGACTCGAATTGGATGAAAACAGTGTGATGCTGCTGATGCTGTTGGAGGCTGAAATGGATTATCCATAGATCATCTTGGCACTTCTAGCTGACGAATGCTGTGAATGCTTCAGCCTTATTGTTTGCACTAGTGTGCTGGGCTCTTCCATCATGTAGGATGGGGATGTTTGTGGAACCCCCATATCCAGTGAGTTGTTAAATGTCCCCCATCATTCACAACTGGATGTGGCAGGACTGCGGCGCTTAAATCCGATTCGTTGTTTGTGAGATTGTTTAGCTCTGTTTATCACTTGTTGCTTATGCTGCTTGGTATGAAGATAGCTTCAGCGGGTTCCTGATGAAGGGCTTTTGCCCAAAACGTCGATTTTACTGCTCCTCGGATGCTGCCTGAACTGCTGTGCTTTTCCAGCACCACTAATCCAGAATCTCATTTTTGAGTATGCTGTTGCTGCATCTGCCCTCCTGCACTCTATATTGAACCAGGGTTGATCCTATGGCTTGATGGTAATGGTTGAGTGGGGGAACGTCAGGCCAAGAGGTTGCAGATTGTGCTGGAGCACAGTTCTGCTGCCGCCTCATGGATGCCTTGCCTGGATTTGCTGGATCAATTTGAAGTCTGTCTTATTTAGCATGATGTTACTGCCACATAACACAATTGAAGTTATTCTCAAAGTGAAGATGGGACTTTGTCTCTACAAGGACTGTGCAGTGATCACTCTTACCGATACTGTCATGGACAGGTGAATTTGCAGTTGGGAGCTTGGTAAGTATGAAGTCAAGTATGATGAGCAAAACTAATGTAGTGTACAAAATCCCATGCAAGGACTGCACAAAACACTACATCGGACAAACAGGAAGACAGTTAACGATCCGTATACACGAACACCAACTAGCCACAAAACGACACCACCAGCTATCCTTAGTAGCCACACACACAGATGACAAGCAACATGAATTCAACTGGGACAATGCTACCATTATAGGGCAAGCCAAACCGAGAACAGCCAGGGAATTCCTAGAGGCATGGCACTCATCCACAGACTCTATCAACAAACACATCAACCTGGACCCAATATACCGGCCACTACAGCGGACAGCTCGAAATGACAACCGGAAGCGGCAGAGACAGGCCACAATAAATGCCGGAAGAAACAGCACAGAAACGCTTCACAGGAGGCTCCCAAGCACTGAGGATGTCACCTCGACAGGGGACGAAATGTTTGCAAGATAAATTCCCAGCTCGGCGAACAGAACCACAACAACGAGCACCCGAGCTACATATCTTCTCCCAAACTTTGATCAAGTATGATTTCACTCTTCTTGGTTCCCTCATCACCTGCTGCAGACCCAGTCTAGCAACTGTGTCCTTTAGGACCTGACCAGTTCGATCTGTTGTGCTACTGCCGAGCCACTTTGAAATCCCCAACCCCGAGTTCATTTTGGATTCTTGCCATCCTCAGTGCTCCCTCCAAGTTTTGTTCAACATGGAGGAGTACTGAATCATCAGCCGAGGGAGGACATTATGTGGTAATCAAAAGGAGGCTTCCTTGCTCATGTTTGACCTGAAGCCATAAAACTTCATGGAGTCTGGAGTCAATGCTGAGGACTCTCAGGGAAGCTCCATTCCGACTGTTTCCCATTGTGCCACCATGTCTGCTGGGACTGTCCTGCTGGGACAGGACATATCCAGAGAGGATGACTTTTTAAAATTCACTAATAGAATGATGGCATCACTGGCTGGGCCAGCATTTATTGCCTATCTCTAATTGCCCAGAGGATAGTTAAGAGTCAGTTGCTTTGCTGTGAATGTGGTGTCATATGTAGGCCAGATCGGGTAAGGATGGCAGATTTCCTTCCCATTAGTGAGCCAGATGGGATTTTCCTGACCATTCACAATGGTGTCATAGTCATCATTTGACTCTTAACTGCAAATTTTTTTTAATGAACTCAAGTTATTTGAACCCGGGTCCCGAGAATATTGGCTTAGTTTCTGGATTAATAGTCTAGCTATAATACCACGATGCTATCACCTCTCCAGATAATAGTGTCTGGGACATTGTCTGACAGGTTTAATTCTGTGAGTGTGACTATGTCATGCTGTTGCTTGATGAGTCTTTGAGACAGCTCTCCCAAATTTGGCACTAGCCCCTAGATGTTAGAAAGGAGGACCTTTCAGGCTTGACAAGGACTCTGCCGTTGTCTTTTCTTGTGCCTAGACTGATGTCAGGTGGTCTGTCGATATTCATTTCTTTGTTGAGACTTCATAGTGACTACACAACTGAGTAGCTTGCTAGGCATTTCAGAAAGCAGCTGAGGGCAACCACATTGCTGTGGGTCATGGGTCATATGTAGGCTGCACTAGGCAAGGATAGCAGATCTTCCTTTATGAAGGACATTAATAAACCAGATGTGTTTTTTTGTGGCAATCGATAATGGTAGACTCTTAATTCCAGATTATTTTGATTGAATTCAAACTCCACTGACAACTGTGGCTGGATTTGAACCCAGGTTTCCAGAACATTAGCTGAATTTCTGGATTAATAATTGAATGACCATACCACTAGGCCATTGTCTCCCCTTAAAATATGGCAGGTGTGAGCAGTTATTGAGGCAGTCGGTGACAGGCAGTTTTTGAGGTAATTCTGAAGCGAGATCTTCAAAAGTGAAGAATTGGAATCTCTGACAAAAGAGTGATTTAGTGACTTACAATGTCATTAGCATCAGAGTATTACCTGTTTTGACTCAAATGGCCATTTAAAGTACAGGAGACCATAGTTTGATAGTAAACCCATATTTTCCTCATCTTAATTATAAGCTCTAGGTTGTTTTGCTTTTCTAACTCGTATGATAAAGTTTAGTTTGTTTTTTGAAAACCATGGAAACTCGTGGCTAAGTTCTCATAGTAAGTACCTGAGATCAAAAATTTTGTTTTTTTAAAAATTACCTGCTCCTAAGCAGATCTCATCCAGGATTATAACAGTAGAAGCTTCACAGATGACTGCAATATAGACCATGTAGATACTAGTTACTAGGAGTCTGTGAGTCTGATCCCTAAGTGAGTAGTTCTTAGCTCAAGCCTGTGACACTGAAACACTGTCAGATGAGATATCAACCTTTGGATTTTCTGGGCTTGTACTTAGCAATGTATTCATAAAGTCATGTGAAGACAGCAGCAGGAGGAAGCATGTGTTTAACTAGTTTTGATTCTACTACATCAACCAAAAATTAGTCTGGTGAGGTACTTGGTGAGGTAAATAAATGGAAATCTCATAACATTTTGTAAAGAATCTGTGAAAGGTCCCAAATTTGATAAATCACTTGCAAAAGAAATTTCACTTCAACTTTTTGGAGAATATTTCGCAATCAACAGCTTCTTAAACACTAACCATTTTTAGTGCTATTTGAAAGAATTGTGAACTATTCAATTGGATGAGATGTGAAAATTTTAACTTCCAATTCATTTTTTTGAAGGATTGTGAATGAAAGTATACAATGTCACAGCAGGAAGACAACAGGAGGGGGAAGATAGAGCACAAGGGAACAACATGCAGAACACTAGACTCGTAATTCTTTATTGAACAATTAATTACTGAAATACAAGTTAAACAAAAAGTTGACAATATCATTCTGTGGACAATAGTAAGGTTTCTGGAAAAAATGATTGTCACTTACTGTGCTTCACATAAAGAGTGTTCTTCATGAATAAATAATCAGATGATTCATAAATATTTACAATATAAACAAATGAAGGAACAAAATAAAGCTTTGGCTCATTCGTTTAGGGCTGGACTAATTTCTGGCTTTTGTTTTTTGTCATAGCTGCACTCAGCATTAAATCTAAGTTGACAAGCAGATGAAATGATAAAGGTAGCAATCACTGATTGAACAAAATAACCAAAAGATTTACATGTACAAATAGTCTGTTAAGTCTATATTAGCCACATACACTAAGTGTTATTTTCTTTTGAATATAAGGATAATAATTTTAATAAAGAATTGTATTCCCCACAAAATGGAAATACAATTTGATCCTTGAACAGAGGTTCGTTCAGTGACTCAGTGCCACAAGCAATCTAGTTTATCGCTGGAAGTTGACTAACACCAGTGAGAACAGACAATACTGTTAGAACTAAAGCCTTCTCAATGACAATTACTGAGAGATCGGTCTCCATTTAAATAAATTTATATAAAGCCAGTGTCATCCACTATATTGTTTGAGAGACTAGAGCATTACAATGTATTTATCATATTAAAAGGACTACTTTTAACTTTTGTTTCCTTCTCAATCAATTCCTTAAACACTTCAAAATGATTTCTAAATGTCTGGTGCACCAACATTTCAGGAAGTATGGGAACATTAAATGCTGATAATTTGAGAAAAATGTAAGAAAGGATGAAATGAGAAATAAAGTTTGCTTGCCAAGTCAAAATCCATCTTTCTGGAGACATGTACAACCTATTGCACCATGTACCCTTCTCAGCCTGGTAGCATCATCATTCCAACTACCAATACTGTTAATGGTTTGATGGAACCGAGCTTAAATAATTGATAGTGAAGAGTAAATTGACACTTCCTTTTGACACTACACAAAAACACCACTGGGCATGAGTGGATACAGAGATTAGAATAAGTATTTTAATGTGGTTCTGAATACCCAAAATATTACAGGAGGTCTGGAGAATTTCATGGCCATTGCGAATAAGAATCATAATCTTAAGATAGTAATTGTGGATACAGTTCTACTTTCATTTTTTTTAAAGCATTGCTCTTTTCTCTAATCATTTTTCAACTTGGAACTTGATGTCAGAGCTCATGCATATGTTCCACAGACAGAAATAATAACACCTTTGACTGGATTCTTCTCTATTAGTGCTTGGATAGAGCAGGGTCTGAAAGTCATTAAAAAGGTCTTGATAATACGACCCCTATAAAGCATCAGATGTGTTGTTTGGGCATTCTGAGTGGTTTGATGTGAAAGAGCTGATCTTGCTGGTTAAAGGAAGATGAACTAATTTACAGCAACACCTTGCTTCAATGTATTGCCTTTAATATAATAAGACATTACACAGCAGCACACAAAGAAAACAAAGATAGCCAGCCATTTGAGATTGTGGCTAAAATGTTTGGTCTGAATAACAGAGGAGGAGAGAGAGGTGAAGAGTCAGGAAGTACAAGACTGATAAACAAATGGGTTTAGTTTATGTTAGGGTATAAGAAGCAGAATTTGGATAAGTTTAGGTACATAGTTGGTATAAGATGGAAGGCCAATCAGGCGAGCTTTGAGCCTTTCGTAAAAATGATTTCACAGGACATGTGAACCAATAATTGCTCCTGAAGTGAACAGCTTGCTAGGTCATTTCAAAGGGCAGCAAAGAGTCAACCAGGTTGCTGTGGGCCTGGAGCTATGTTTAAACCAGACCAGGTGAGACTGGCAGATTTCTTTCCCTACAGGACTTCAGTGAACGTAAGTTTTAACAAGAGCAATAGTTGTCATGGTCACAACGATACAAACCAGTACTAGATCCTTTTGATTAATGCAGCTTAAACTTGATGAGCTGTCATGTTGAGATTTGAAATGACAGGTAGCCTGCTCCTCAGGATTACTAGCTGTTTGAGATTACCAGTATGTCACTTTTCCCTTCCTTAGGCAGCAAAAGCATAGATGAGGCTTTCAGCATCAGCTGTGGAAATGGGTGGTGATACAGAGATAGAAGGAATTGATTCTGGTAATGGAAAGGATATGGGGTTAGGAGCTGAATTCAGGAGACTATATAAATCTGGCTCAGCCTGAAGCAGTAGGCCAGGAAGGGGGATGGAATTGTTCGCTAGGAAGGAGAGTTACTCCTTTATTTAAATTCCTGGCATCCCATTGGTGTTGCTTATGATTTGTTACAATCAGTATATCTAGAATTTCACAGTAGCGAAGGGCTGTTGACAGTCTAGCTTAAGATAATAAACAACTTTTATCCATGGAATTGGTGATTGTCACGAGTCACCACTGAGGCCATTTGAGATTTAGGACCTGCCCCGGCTTCAGGAACTTTGTTCCTAATTACAAATGTTGCTCACTGAGCTTTAGTGCACTGGAATGTAAGCAGTTGGATAGTGAGTTGGGAGTATCAACAAGCTCATGTTTCCATGAACTCCTTAGGCCCTAATTGTCTGGCCCCAGGAGGGTGGGAATGGGGGTAGCCAGTCAATATCAATATCACTGCCAGGCTGCATGCTGGCTCTACTCCACACTGCCACCATCCTGCCTCCCCAATCCCCAAGCCTCCCCACTCCATGCCCAAGCATCCAGATTCCAGGCAGTTATTGCAGAGGCAGGTGTATGGGGGGTGGCTAGTCTGGGTCACTAATGGCCTTTTATAAAGGTTCCACAAAATGAAGCCAGATGAGATTTTCCAATTGGCATCTGCCATTTGACCACCCAGAGGCAACCTCCCACAGCCACAGACAGGGCAGCCAGTGCTCCAGGCTCTCATTGTCCACTAAGGTGCGCAAGCAGCCACATGAATGCATTCTTCCTGAACAGCAGCAGCCAGGTTGCAGAGATAGTAAAAGCTTGGCTGCCTCTGTTTTTGAGCTCCCTCTCTTTGGCTCAACTTGTGTTACTTCCTGCTGTTATGTTCCAACTAGACTGTCTCTGACTGGGCATCCAAATTTGAAAGTCCACATTCTGGTCATGAACTGGCTGCTCTGGGATAAACCATACTGAATGACTCTTCAGCATGTGGAGGCTTCTACTTGAGCCTGGCATTGGGTTCAGGAGCCCATAGAGAAAGTGAAGCTGCTTGAGTTTGCATTTTAAGGGTCTACATTCAGAACTGTTTTAGATCTGTAAGGGTTTTATTTGAGGTAAGTAGCCTGCTTACAGTAGTTTTCTAGTTTAGTATATATAAGACCATAGAAAACAAAGAGATTAGAAGCCTAAGTAGACCATTCAGCCCCTCTGATTGCTCTGAGCTGATGTGATAATCCTCAACTCCACTTTCTTGCCTTTTCCCCATAACTGCCAAAACCCTTACTAATTAAAGATCTGTCCATATCAGTCTTGAATATTCTTAATAACCCAGCATTAGTGGCTCTCTGCGGTAAGTTATTCCATAGATTCTGACAGAAGAATTCTTCCTCATTGTCTTTAATGTGCATCCCCTTATTCTGAGATTATGTCCTCTGTTCCCAACTCTCCCACAAGGAGAAGTAACCTTTCCTTTTCTTAAGTCCCTGAAGAATCTTGTATGTTTGAATAATTTATAATTGGACAGTATCTTAATTTGAGGAATTCTGAATCTGTATTCCCAATATATCAGCCTGGAGTTACTGGGTTGTGGGCACAGTGTGACTATCATGATGCCAGCACCATTTCCACCTCATGAAATTTAAGCACAGGCTCCTTAGGGACTACTTACTGCCTTGATCTCATTGTATACCTCAATCCTATGTCAGGTATCCTCCATCATAAAATTGACTGTTGGGTGATGCGGCTAACTAGTGCCTTCCTCTTCTAGCAGCTTTTCTACAGATCTGTCAATTAAATACTAGTGCATCTATCAGTATTAAAGACACACTGTGCTATCACCTCAATACAAGTTATCACTCTTGCCACCAGAATCATTGGCCCTTTTAGCATTCAAAAACAGATGTTTGTCTTCTTCAATATGAAAATCTGGAGTCAATGCTTCCATTGTAGAAAGCTGTCGTCAGGTCTCCATCAGGATTACTGCATACAGTTTTGGGCAGCAAACCACAAACGTAGATTCACCAGACTCATACTAGGACTTTGAGGGTTAGAGTATGAGAACAAATTGCACACACACAGTTTGTATTCCTCTGACTTTGAAAACTTGAGAGATGGTCTGATTGAGATCTTGAAGACAAGGAGGATTTACTCAGATAAAATGATAGATTTATAGAGGAATGAGATTCAAGGCTATGATAGAGAGGTTTTTAATCAATAAGTAAATGAAGGTGTTAGGAAAGTGGAGTTGAGGAATATTAGTTGAGAATGGCAGTGAAGACTCAATGGGCTGTATGGCCTACTTCCGTTCCTACGTCTTATGAGGCCATTTGGTCCATGTGCTTAATTGATAGGGAGTTTTTTTTTGGCTGTGGAGTCCTAGAAGAAAAAGTATTATCTTCACAAAACAAAACCCAAAACTTCAAGAAATGGGAACAGGAGTATTCCATATTGCTATGGCATTTAATACAGTCTTGGAAGGTCTTGGAATTCAAATCCTCTTTTCTGACTACTTTCCATATCCTTTGACTCCCTGAGAATCTAAAGGTTTATATATCCCAGCCTAAATGCATTAAATGATAACCCCGTGGTGTCAAGAACTCCAAAGATTCACAATCGTTTGACTGAAGTAAGTTTTCCCTAAGATCTTAAATATTTCGAGTGGAACCTGTTTACATGTGTACAGCAGGAATCTGAAACTCACTCTCTCAAAATATTGCCAAATGCTAGGTTTGTTAGCATTCTTACAATGGAGATTGATAGTATTAATTAGGTCAGGTTATCGAGCGAGTGGAGGAAGGTTGGGTGAATGGATGAGCTGCAAATCAGTCACGGCCTCATTGCGTGGTGGAATACGCCTGACGAGAATGAATGCTTTTCTCCTGGTCTTATATTCCTGTATCAGAAATTGGGGCTAATGTGGAATTACTTTAATGTAATGAAACACCCCAAAATGCTTAACAGAGACATAATCAAGAAATGACGATGGATGGAGATGAAGGAGAAATGAAAATGTTTTAAAAGTGTAAAATAATGAAGGAGAATTGGAAGAAAGAAGCAGCCAGAAATGGCGATTGAAGAAACTGGTTCTAAGTCTCAACTTTTTTAATCAATGGAATTGTTCATTAATTCATTAACAGAATAAAATGGCACCAAGTACATCGATTGCAGAATATCTCAGATCATTTTGCATGGCAAAAAAAATGGAGAGACTCCAAACCAGTAAGTGAGAGATAAATGGGATACAGACATAATGCTGACAAGGTCTGGAATAGGTTTTTTTTAGAAAATTGTACTTAGAGCCAAGAAGACACATCAGCTAAGGCCAATGGCCTATTCCTAATTTTCACTCCTGAATATTAGTCAACTCCTCTGGACTGCCAGTAAAATATCTTGCATTAAAACAAAAATGTGCTCTTTAGTTACACCAGCTAACTAACAATGCTCTGAGTAATGTGTATACATTTAGTATGAATACCAATTTCCTTTTAAATATCAAACAGCTGCAGTATGGAGAGCTGCTGGTTTAAAGTAAATGTTTGGCAGTGCAAGCAGATTTTTTTTTACAGTCTCTCTCTGAGACCCCAGAAGGGACCCAGTTTGTGGAATTAAAAACAAAGAGAAGCGTTGGCTTGTAGAACTGATGGCCACTGATTTATAGCTCTCTTGTCATAGTTTACCAGGAGCCTGCGCATTGTTTTCTGGATGTGGACGGGAGGGGCCTCATGTGATGCCACGGATCTTGCATCAACCAGAATTCAAGCACTCAATTGCCACTTCATAGCAGAACTTATACTGTTCCTGAAAGAGAAACACAATTCAACATTTTGAGAACCATTTTAATGTCATTTT
Organism: Chiloscyllium punctatum; assembly: GCF_047496795.1. NCBI lineage: Eukaryota > Metazoa > Chordata > Chondrichthyes > Orectolobiformes > Hemiscylliidae > Chiloscyllium > Chiloscyllium punctatum. The sequence continues at coordinate 19,447,647 of NC_092743.1, forward strand.
ATATTTGATTCATGCTTAGATCTTTCAGTGTTGGTCATTGATCAGTCAGGACAGTATGTACAGTAAAATTCAAATTATCTGGCATACACCAACATTGGTTGTTTCCTGTAAATTCAAAATGCTGGGTAACCTACTGTAGTTTGTGTGAATATTAGGAATCGATCAGAAAACATATCTCAACATACACTGCGCCATGCAGAGAATTGGACCTTGTCCATCTGTGACTCTTTTCACTCAGGGAAAATGCTTCAACCTTCATCCAGTTCTTTTACAATCGCTTCAGACTGACCAGATTGTTATTTTATGTAGTCCCAGGAATACATGTTTCATCTGTCCTGCTAATGGGTTATTTTGGTGGCATGGGAATCATTGATGAGTTTGTGTCCTAAACATTTCTAGCAAATTGGAATTAGGACTGCAGTTCCAGCTGAGTTCTTTTGTTTGCTTTCCCAAGATCAGTATATCATGCTTTTGCGAATTAGTTTTGAAAATTATAAATCTGTTGGTGTTAAAATTTGTTTTATTAACAGGCAGCTATGGCCCCAGAAGTGATCAAGTACTCCAGATGATTAAGAGGTTCACGTAATCAACGTAAAAACACACATTAAGCAATAGTTATGTAACTGAGAGAATATATATATATTACTGTTATACTTTATTTACTGTGTAAATCAGTGAAATTAAAATGTTACTTTGCCTTGAATAAAACTTACCAGTAGAGAGCCTTCCCACTCTCACCCTCAGCTGAATACTCATACATCATTGTGGAAAAATTTACTTGAAATTGAATTAACTTTTTATATTTCATGTGGCCATTCAGTTGAACAAGTATAATTACACTGAGGTAACTAAATTAAAAACTATAATAATTGGACAAAATAATACAGTAAATTTCATCGGGTTTTTTTTCCAGTTTACTGAGAATACCAGATTGTTAGCTGTTGGATAAAATAAAGTTTACTGGATATTAAAAGTCTGAGAATTACAGTGATTTCTCTTTTGTGCTACTTTTTAAATGCACTGGCTAGTGTGTCTAATGTCTAATGCCATCCTTGGATTAGGCTAGCTTGTGATGGTTTGCATGTGTCCAATACAGGCATAAAAATAGACACAAAAAACTTTTAAGATAGCTGGCTACAACATCATGTGTTTTTGACAATATCTGCTCCAGGTAGACCTAAAACTCAGCTAAATATTAGAATATGGACAGTCATATTCACAAGTCACTTTGTTGAGAATGGACCGTCAGCAGAACAAGATTGTCACTTATCAGTCAACTCATTTCTCTATTTCACTTTGGGCAGTAGAGATACCAAATGTCAGTGTCTCTTCCTGAAAGGCATTCAGAAAGGTAATTTGGAATAGGTTTTCTATTTATAAATTCCTAGTTGTCTCAAAGTTTTGTAACACATGATGTAAGAGCCCAAAGCACTATATTTCCTGAAAGAAGGATTTTGGAATTGTAATATGTTATATGGTTAAGGGATGCTAGTTTGTTACATGCTGCTTTAACAATGACAAGAACTATTCTGATGACAAGAAGCATAATCAGAAAAAGCCATTAAACCAGTTACAAGGCAACTATGCAGCCAAGGTAAGAAAACTATATATTGAAAATCACAGAGGAACTTTTCTCAATCCAGTTCCAAAGTTAAGGCACTTAATGACAAGAAGACTTGTAGATTACTGAGAATTCTTTTCTTTTGTTAAGTTAAAAATCACACAACACCAGGTTATAGTCCAACAGGTTTATTTGGAAGCACGAGCTTTCGGAGTGCTGCTCCTTCATCAGATAATTTGTTAGACTTTCACTCTAGACAAAACATCAAGTCTTCCATGAAACTACAGGCTTGCTACAAAAGAGATTGAAATTATGACTACTTGTATTATTTTTCTTTACTTCCTTTATATCTGATCTTTATGTATAGGATAATTTGTGTGTTATTGTATTTAGACCCGCTGAGCAAGTGTGAGATAATAAATGATCTTTATTTTTAAATACACAAAAGCTTGCTGCTGAAGAGTATTTAACTTGGGAGAAACCTCTCTTTAGATATGAACATACATTTAACTCACTCGTGAGTACACCTTGATCATGGACCATAACAAAACACATGAACTCTGTCCTTAACATATGAATGAATAGATTGCTAGCACAACGTCTGCACTTACGTTGAAAAATATAGCCTATTGAGCAATGTATGGAGAACAGGGCCCACAGGTATTAATTATAGCTTCAATTGATCAAGCAAAAAAATAAGATAAGAACAATTCTTTTTAATAGTATCCTACTCTATTCAATGACAATTATTATAATGGAACTTTGATGACCATACAATAGCCCCTGATCTTAGCTGTCCACATGGATATAAAGAAACCATATTTACTTATAAAGTCAGTTGCTAGTTAGTACTACACAGGGGGATGAAGATGGATGGATGGCTAAGGTGCTGGTGGGGAGAGGGCTGAGGCACGGAGAAGTTTCTTAACATTTTACACTGCTACTTTGGGCCTTTTACTGATTTCTCACCAAAGTTACAGTGAGAGATTGGGAAAGGCAGTTGGAATGTTGAGCCTATTGATTGCTCTATGGTCTCTGAATGAAAGATGCACACTTATTATCCATGAAAAATAAGTAAAATCGACAGGAATTCATCTGCATAAAGGTTTTGTACTCACCAGCAGGTCCACCATATTGGGCTTGTTGTTTCTCAGTGTTTTCACAGCATGGAACACATCGACTGCTCGCTGGTGTCGGAGCATCTCACACACGATACTGATGGCACAGAAAGCTCCACTGCGCCCTCCACCATTCCTGCATTTGTGTTAATGTTTGGACATGATTCAGTGCTCAGCTCAGGAAGATCCAATTGTCAGTACACACATAATCCGCAGTCAATTCATCCTTCACAAACTGACAATGTACAGTGATTGCCAAATGGCATTTGTTGCTGTATTAACACACAATCTATCTCACACAAAGCAGCAGAAGCCACATTTTCCAAGCTCTCCTGAGAAATGTGAATCAACATCGACTACACTGTGGTATCCAGGTTTCAGTTTAATTGTTTTCAGTCCCTTATCTAAGCTGTGCTGAATTGGGTCTGGTGTATTGTTCAGTATTTCCCCAAGGATATATAGTTGGGGATTGGGGGGGAATAATTATAGATGGAACATTTCAGACGTGGCTCAGTTGTTAGCACACTTGATTCTGAGAAGGCTTAAGACTCTTCCTCAGTAAACTTAAGCACTGAGTCTAGGCTGACACTCTGGAACAGTACTGAGGGAATGCTACACTGTTGGAGGCATGGTCCTTCAAATCAGATGTTAAGTTGAGGATCTATCTACACTGTCAGATGGATGGCATTATTTTGAAGAACAACATAGTCCTTCATAATATGCCAGCCAATATGTTTACCTCAACTAAAACCACTGAAAGGGATTAACTAATCATGTTTACATTGCTGTTTATGAGAGCTTGGTACGAACAAATTGACTGCTGTACTTCCTATGTTAAAGCAATGAAAATACTTCAAGACCACTGAATTGGCTGTAAGAGATATTGGGATGGCCTGAGATTGTAAAAAGATGCTAAGAAAATGCAATTTTGGAAAAACCAGTCAGACATCAATGGGAACCATACTGACGGCCTAGAAAAAAATCCATGTGTATGTGGAAAAGGGGAAAAAGATGAATTTTTTTAAACAGGACTTCAAAAAAAGTTTATTTATTGAACATTTATTATCCATTCAGATCACATCACATATTGAGACACAGGGTAAACACAGGCATTGGAATCTGTGACTACTGAAGGAATGACGAGGAAATAGCTCCAGATGAAGTTGAAAGAGGCCAAGTAACTTGCTAGACTTAATGCTGAGCATGTTCAACTAACAGAACAGCAATCAACAAAGCAAACAGAATGGTGCACAAACAGAATGGTGCACAAACAGAATACAAGTCAAGGTTTAGTGAGCCACAGATTAAGTTGGAAGTTGCTCTTACCAGACTGTAACTTTGGGTCAGGTTTCTGATAAACAAGGGAAGTATTCAGATACTGGAAGCAGCACAGAACAGCGCTGGAAGGCTGATTTTTTTTTAACCAGTGGTGGTGGGGGTGGGGGGGGGGGGGGGTGGGGGAGGGGTTTGAAATCTGAAGAATGACCTGAGATTCAGCCTTTCCAACGACAACCAATGGGATGAGAAACTGGACACAATCAATAGTTACTGCGTGCCAGGTTCCTGTCCAGTCAGCAAAGTTACACACTTCCTTCAGATTATCAGTAATGTATTGTCAAAGAAATTCCATATAAGAAGTGATATTGAAGGGTTCATCTTGAATGTAACTTTAAATTAAACATAGAAATTGGACAGGCTGATGTAAACCTGGATATGAACAAGGTAAGGAGACAAGTACAGCAAGCGCTATTGGTGGGAAGAAGGAGCAATTGGTTTCTGATGGGTAAATCCCACAACTTCCACATTCCACAGCCGCATTCCTCTTTTATCACGATAACCTACTGCCTGGAAGTCAACCTGAATGATGGGTCTTGGCTTCTAGGTGGCCAGGGAGCACCATGCAGATAGGTCTATTCTATGATGCAGCAGAATGGGCAAGGGGGAAAGGTAAAGTGACCTGGTTAGAGGGCAGGGTGCTTTGGGAGTTGGAGCAGAAGAGCTCCTGCTTCTCTTGTCCCACAAATAGAGCAGTAAAAGCCTTCTCTTTGTAGATGATGCAAACATAGGTGAAGGGGCAGGTAGTATTGAGGAGGTGGGGAGTCTTCAGAAAGATTTAGACAAGTTGGAATGTGGGCAAAGAAGTGGAAGATGGATTACCACGTGAAAAAGTGTGATGTCATGCACTTTGTAGGAAGATAGAGGAATAGACTATTTTCTAAATGAGGAAATTCAGAAATATGAATTGCAAAGGGACTTGGGACTTCTAGTCTAGGATTCTCTTAAGGTAAACTTGCAGGTTGAGTTGGGAGTTAGGAAGGCTAATGTAATGTTGGCATTTAGTTCGAGAGGACTAGAACATAAAAGCACGGATGCACTTCTGAGGCTTTATAAAGCTCTGGTCAGACCACATTTTGAATTTTTTGAGTAATCCTATCTCAAGAAGGCTGTGCTGGCCCTGGAGTGGGTCCAGAGGAGGTTCACGAGAATGATCGCAAAAATGAAAGGCTTAACACATGAGGAGCATTTGAGGACTCTGGGACTTTACTTGATGGAGTTTGAAGTGCATTCTCCCTTATCGACAACAATAGGCTGCCACCTCTCTTTGTGGTGGTCATCCTCCAATATCCATTCACCATGTCAAGTCCATCAAGGAATTAGCCAACTCTGGAAACATCAATGTAGGGACCTGTACCTGACTCCAGTGTCAGTATCTCGACCCAAAATACAAAAACCTGCCCATGGGATTGTGTTTGTATTCAAACCTATTATTCTATCTATGAGCTTACAAACTCAATAATGTCAAGATTTGTACAAATTCAACTCTCAGTAACATATGGTGCAAATCTATTGTTATTTGTGTGGAATAATAGAATCTGCCTTCCCTTTTCACTGGTTATATTCCCACTTCTGAGTCTCTTTTTTGAACCTCATTCCAGACAGGCCAGAATTTGGTGACAAGAGCTCTGAATCTGAATTCTGGGTTAACATCCAAAGGGCAAGTGAGAACAAATTTTCTCCTTGTGCCTGCTACTTCATATGGAAGTTCATTGAAATGCTGTCATCATACTGGTCTAATCACTCTACTGATTGATATGAAGGTTGTTATGGCTATGGATAGAATGCTCCAATGTTAAGGCTGTCTACCAATCCTTCCACTGCAAAGGAAGAGTACAACCATAAGGTGACAGTCAAACCTCCTCAATCCAAGTTGTCCAACATTTGCAAGTCTACCTTTCCCATCACATCAACACCAGGTGCACAAAATAGGAATCCATTTATTTGGGGGAACTTCCAAAGTCTAATCAAAGCATAAAAAAAATGAGAATCATGCTGGAGAACAGAAAACACACTTACAGACAGTGTACAACGGTGCGTCCCTCTCCACCATCATATTCCTCCTGCCACTTCTCCACCTGCCTGATGAGTTTCAGGAAGGAACGCTTTGAGACAGGATTGTCACGGTACATAGGCCAGCCCAGAAACTGGAACTGCTGAACCATTCGGTAACCATCCTGAGGCTGTTTGAGCACACATATCAGCCAATAGGAAGACATGAAAGGAAATAGACATCACCGAATAAGATTTTTCAACTTTATTCATTAATATTTACTCTTATCTATAATCTTATTAAATCTTTTTTTCTGACATAATTGAAAGTTAGTTAAAAACAATATTAAGAAAGTGTCAATGTTTTCTGAAAGTAAAGTGCAGCCATTTGCCATTTTTCTAATTGCTTTTGTTGGAAGTGTCATGAACATGCTCAATTCCTTTGCTTGTGCTTATTACATGGTAGAGAAAATTTTGACAGAGAACAAGTCCAACGAGGGAGAAGAGGAGGTGCTGAAGAAGTCATACTGGACTTGAACTGTTAACATGGTTTCTCTCTCCTTAGATGCTGCCAGGTCTGCCTGAGTTTCTCCAGTGTTCTCTGTGTTAGTTCCAGAGAGGGAGAATTGAGGTGGACAGCTCCATCAGAGTAAGGACAGATGGACACTAACAACCTGATCTAAGATTAATTTGATTAATAGGATGACAAACCAATTGAACTGGTGACAATCATTGACATTTCAGCATCATGTAATAAACAAATCAAGGAATTAGCCAACTCTTTCTCAAAGTGAATGAGCTTACTTTTCCTGAGATTGTAACCCTCTAATACCTAGAATCTTATGGTTCTCCTACGTTGCCTATTCCCCACCCCACCCCATGCCAACATTGTTACCTTTCAAAGCCAATAACCAGAATAGTGTTCAAAAATGTCCTCTTTTGAATTCCATTCCATACCCCCAGCCAATTTAATATAACACCTGATTCATGTTGTTACTTTATTACAGCTAGTCTCTAGATTGATGTATTTATTGAGGGAGATGGGTCTGGGTGGGTTACTCTTCGGAGGGTCGGTGTGGACTGGTTGGGCTGGAGGGCCTGTTTCTGCACTGTAGGGAATCTAATCTAATCTAACACTGGCTTGGGTCCACCACCACTGAAAAAAAGGGGGTGGCACAGTGGCTCAGTGGTTAGCACTGCTGCCTCACAGCATCAGGGTCCCAGGTTCGATTCCAGACTCGGGTGACTGTGTGGAATTTGCACATTCTCCCCGGGTCTGCGTGGGTTTCCTCTGGGTGCTCCGGTTTTCTCCCACAGTCCAAAGATGTGTAGCTCAGGTGAATTGGCCATGCTAAATTGCCCATAGTGCTAGATGCATTAGTCAAAGGGAAATGGGTCTGGGTGGGTTGCTCTTCGGAGGGTCGGTGTGGACTGGTTGGGCTGAAGGACCTGTTTCCAAACTGTAGGGAATCTAAAAATATAATATTATAAGTTGATGATTACGAAATTTGCAACACAAAAAACTAAATCAGTTCAGTGCCGTATAATAAAATATTGATCAAACCTAAAACAATGGTTGGGTGGGGGGGGTGGGGGGAGCGGTGCAGGCAGGGAGAGCGATGTGGTGGGCTCAAGAGAAGCGATGTCAGTTACATCCATTCAACCTATCAGTATTTCAAGCATCCTGTTTTTTAAGATTTTTTAATTAAAACAGAAGAACATTTCTATTACACGATGTTTAAACTCATGCTCTGTTAAAAACATTTGATAACAACTGTTAACATGAGTATATTCAGTGTTGATAATAATCCTGTTGCAAAATTATAATACTTCAACAAACATTTCATCCATATAATGGAATTTTTAATATATCCTTCAGTTTAAAGTATGGTTACTTTTTTAAACGGTCCCATTTTCAGGATTTAAGTAATGTCCAGAAGTATGATTGATATGTGTGGTTTCTCAGACCGAATACAAGTCTGACATTCTTTTTACATTAATATATAGAGACCTTGAATAGTGTTCCTTCTTGAAGTAACTGCACAGAGTCTGGTATCCCATCACTAACTCACCCTTTACTCAAAGCCACTCCCTAGAATGAGGAGACCTTTTGAATCTCCTGTCTAAATCTATCATCTGGGGCTCCCTGATTTGCCCAGGTTAACAAATCCAATCAAGGATCTCAGAGTCAATGAGATCCACTTGGCCATGGTTCCAATCACTACACTTCTGAACTACTGTTGATTACAAGTGAGGATGAAAAACAACATGGAAAGTCAAATTTGAAAAAGCTTGTGAGGATTTCAATAGACTGTGACAGAAAACAGGTTCTTACCCTGGATGCATTGTAAATTCGGAATATTCTGCTGATAATGTCTTCCTCCAAGTCAGCAGACACAAACTCAACCTGGAGGGGACCATGCCGATGGACACCATTTTCTGGCCAGTACTGGGGGCACAGCTATTTTGAGAAAAGACAAGAGGCATTTATATCTGCTAAATAGTATTAATATCAGCATTATTAAACGGTTTGCAGATGTGTAGTGTCTTATGACAGCTTTCAGAAACATCTCAATGTGCTTCTGTTGTGGACCAGATCAGACACCCACGAAATATTTTAAGAAGATAGTGTAGACCCAAACCTTTTCTTATTTTAAATGCAACTGTGAAGTGTCTGTTCCCAATGCAATGTGTTAAGGAATAGGCCAGACGCCTCAAAACATTTCAAGAAGGTTGCCCAGACCCTACCTTTGCTAGTTGTTTTAAGCAGGTGTAGAGTGCATATTCCAGGAGAGATGCCACTGGTCAAACCACTTAGTTTTAAATAAAAAACAGAATTTCCAAAAGAGAACAGAACACCGAATAACTTAACCTATCTGAAAACCCAACAGATCATTCCAACTTAATGATGCTATTCCAATACTTGCAACAATCCCCCTTGGTACAAAAGGTAAAATCAAACATAGGGTCTTACAGGAGAGAGGTCAGAGAGAAAGTACCAGCCTGGACCTGTTTCCTTGGGTCCAGCAGCTTTTTTTCACACCATTACTAAAAACTAAATCAAACCAGAAAAAAGCTGAACTGGGAGAACTGACTAATCTCCTTTTATTGTACAAGTGTTCTTTTTAAAACATGAAAGCCTTCTGGCTGAGGCAGTATCTGTTAGCAATTAACAAATTGGCTCTGAAACCCTTCAACCGCAGACTTTGCGTAGTCTGTGTCTTTTATGACCTCTCTGAAAAAAAGCCAAGGACACCACAGCCTTGTTAAAGGAGCAGCTTCGTTATAATTGCAACTGTCAAACTACTTGACATTAAGCAAAATGCAATTTATTTAAATACCTTAGTTAACACTCAACCAAAGAAAGAGGAGTAGAGAATAACAACTTTATTGGATAACTTAACAGAATAATAGATACAGTAACTGTTACGCATTAACTGTTCTTATATAGGGTAAAAACAATGACTGCAGATGCTGAAAACCAAATGCTGGATTAGTGGTGCTGGAAGAGCACAGCAGTTCAGGCAGCATCCAAGTAGCTTCGAAATCGACGTTTCGGGCAAAAGCCCTTCATCAGGAATAAAGGCAATGAGCCTGAAGCGTGGAGAGATAAGCTAGAGGAGGGTGGGGGTGGGGAGAGAGTAGCATAGAGTACAATGGGTGAGTGGGGGAGGGGATGAAGGTGATAGGTCAGGGAGGAGAGGGTGGAGTGGATAGGTGGAAAAGGAGATAGGCAGGTCGGACAAGTCCGGACAAGTCAGGGGACAGTGCTGAGCTGGAGGTTTGAAACTAGGATGAGGTGGGGGAAGGGGAAATGAGGAAGCTGTTGAAGTCCACATTGATGCCCTGGGGTTGAAGTGTTCCGAGGCGGAAGATGAGGCGCTCTTCCTCCAGGCGTCTGGTGGTGAGGGAGCGGCGGTGAAAGAGGCCCAGGACCTCCATGTCCTCGGCAGAGTGGGAGGGGGAGTTGAAATGTTGGGCCACGGGGCGGTTTGGTTGATTGGTGCGGGTGTCTCGGAGATGTTCCCTAAAGCGCTCTGCTAGGAGGCGCCCAGTCTCCCCAATGTAGAGGAGACCACATCAGGAGCAACGGATACAATAAATGATATTGGTGGATGTGCAGGTAAAACTTTGATGGATGTGGAAGGCTCCTTTAGGGCCTTGGATAGAGGTGAGAGAGGAGGTGTGGGCACGGATTTTACAGTTCCTGCGGTGGCAGGGGAAAGTGCCAGAATGGGAGGGTGGGTCGGAGGGGGGTGCGGACCTGACCAGGTAGTCACGGAGGGAACGGTCTTTGCGGAAGGCGGAAAGGGGTGGGGAGGGAAATATATCCCTGGTGTTGGGGTCTTTTTGGAGGTGGCGGAAATGTCGGCGGATGATTTACTTCACCAACACATTCCACCCTGACCTTAAATTTACCTGGACCATCTCTGACACCTCGCTCCCCTTCCTGGACCTCTCCATCTCCATTAGTGACGACCGACTTGACACTGACATTTTTTACAAACCCACCGACTCCCATAGCTACCTGGATTACACCTCTTCCCACCCTATCTCTTGCAAAAATGCCATCTTGCATTCCCAATTTCTCCGCCTCCGCCGTATCTGCTCCCAGGAGGACCAGTTCCACCATAGAACACACCAGATGGCCTCCTTCTTGAGAGACCGCAATTTCCTTTCCCACGTGGTTAAAGATGCCCTCCAACGCATCTCGTCCACATCCCGCACCTCCGCCCTCAGACTCCACCCCTCCAACCGTAACAAGGACAGAACGCCTTCCACCTTCCACTCTACAAATCTTCGCATAAACCAAACCTTCCGCCGACATTTCCGCCACTTCCAAACAGACCCCACCACCAGGGATATATTTCCCTCCCCACCCCTTTCCGCTTTCCGCAAAGACCGTTCCCTCCGTGACTACCTGGTCAGGTCCACACCCCCCTATGACCCACCCTCCCATTCTGGCACTTTCCCCTGCCACCACAGGAACTGTAAAACCTGCGCCCACACCTCCTCCCTCACCTCTATCCAAGGCCCTAAAGGAGCCTTCCACATCCATCAAAGTTTTACCTGCACATCCACTAATATCATTTATTGTATCCGTTGCTCCCGATGTGGTCTCCTCTACATTGGGGAGACTGGGCGCCTCCTAGCAGAGCGCTTTAGGGAACATCTCCGAGACACCTGCACCAATTAACCAAACCGCCCCGTGGCCCAACATTTCAACTCCCCCTCCCACTCTGCCAAGGACATGGAGGTCCTGGGCCTCTTTCACCGCCGCTCCCTCACCAGACGCCTGGAGGAAGAACGCCTCATCTTCCGCCTCGGAACACTTCAACCCCAGGGCATCAATGTGGACTTCAACAGCTTCCTCATTTCCCCTTCCCCCACCTCATTCTAGTTTTAAACTTCCAGCTCAGCACTGTCTCCTTGACTTGTCCGGACTTGTCCGACCTGCCTATGTTCTTTTCCACCTATCCACTCCACCCTCTCCTCCTTAACCTATCACTTTCATCTCCTCCCCCACTCACCCATTGTACTCTATGCTACTCTCTCCCCACCTCCACCCTCCTCTAGCTTATCTCTCCACGTTTCAGGCTCACTGCCTTTATTCCTGATGAAGGGCTTTTGCCCGAAACGTCGATTTCGCTGCTCATTGGATGCTGCCTGAACTGCTGTGTTCTTCTATAGTAACATCCCATAAACACATCCCTTGGCGGAAAGGACAGTTCAGACACAGATTCTCACATGCAGTTCCCCAATCCAGGAGGAAAAAGAACATAATGAGAACATTCAGAGAGAGTAGCAGCCAGGAGACATTCACTAAGGATTTGAAATCCTTTGAGACCTCAATAGCTTCCGCTTAAAGCTAAACCTAAAAAAAACTCGAAAGTCTGGTTTATGAAAGCCAGCCACACTCAGGCTGCTTCCATTGTTCCCACTTTTAAAGCAAAACCCAAGTCCTCACAAACTGTTTACTCAAGTGGTCTTCAGTCGCTGGCTCTGTATCTCTTCTTCAAAAAAACCAGGACAAAATAAACTCTTTAAAGCCACATCATCATCCGACTTCACATGCAACAACTTGTTTCAAATGCCCTTTACTATAGCAATATAGCCATACGCAACATTGAAGATTCAATAAATAGTAATTGGGTGAATGGTTATCAATCTGCTTTTGGTATGGGCTTTTGAGGAAGGCTATGTTGGATACAACACAGGGAGAGGTCCCTTCTTTTTCTAAATCATCTCTTGGGTAATGGAATCTCAATTCAGGAACTTCAAAGGATTGAGGAGATGGTGAGTAAAGTGAATACATCTGTTCAGTTACTGACAATACAATGAGTGGTATATTGCACTAAACAATCCTACAATGTTCCCTATGCCACAGCCAAAGCCTCTCCTTGACTGATTTTAACCTTCTGCGAATCCTCTTGCAAGGATGCCTTCCTTGAAGAAGCTCTCCTCGTCCCTCTACAAGGATCTCAGTGAGTCCCTCTCTCACTGCACCCCCCAGGTCATCTCCTCTGCCCTGAAGCTCTTCAGCCACATCCTCAAACAGACTAGCCAGACCATGGCAACACGACGCCTGGAGGAAGAGCGCCTCATCTTCCGCCTAGGAACCTTCCAACCACAAGGGATGAATGCAGATTTCTCCAGCTTTCTCATTTCCCCTCCCCCCACCTTATCTCAGTCCCAACCCTCGGACTCAGCACCGCCTTCTTGACCTGCAATCTTCTTTCTGACCTCTCCGCCCCCACCCCCTCTCCGGCCTATCACCCTCACCTTAACCTCCTTCCACCTATCGCATCACCTTCCCAACGCCCCTCCCCCAAGTCCCTCCTCTGTACCTTTTATCTTAGCCTGCTTGGCACACCCTCCTCATTCCTGAAGAAGGGCTTATGCCCGAAACGTCGATTCTCCTGCTCCTTTGATGCTGCCTGACCTGCTGCGCTTTTCCAGCAACACATTTTTCAGCTCTGATCTCCAGCATCTGCAGTCCTCACTTTCTCTTCCCTGCTCCATTCACTTTGTAAGTTTGTCACTGAAGGCAGCTCTGATTTTGACTGGACTATTGGGATGTAAATGAGACAACATCCCCCACTTCAACAGGCAGTTATAAGAAGGACACTGTAACCAGAATTAAATGGAAACAGCTGCCTCTGGGTCTAGCCACCAATTTTCAGGGTCATGTTACCCTGGTATATTGCTGGCTGGTAAGAGCATCCATCTGACTTTAGGGAAGGATGGAAGGCTAAAGTCATAAAAAGTATCATCTAAACAACTGCACACATGCAAACACAGACACTTGCAGCTGTTTCTGTGTTGCTGTCAATGCTCCATACTCCAGGGTGAGTGACAAAGATTCCAGAATAGTAGAATTCCTTGGATGTCTTCCTCCCATTTAAAGATGTTTAGCAATATGAACTTGCCATATGTTGTGCAACTGGATATTTCCACCTTTGTATACTCAAAACAGCATTTTAGATAAGTGACTTAATTAGCTAGCACTGACTGTGCAAGTGATGAGTTTTGAAGTGGACCTCTGCAAATATTCATCAGAGTTAAAAAAAACAAATCTTGAGGACTGTTGTAGCTAGAGAGCAGGGACTTGTTCCAACTATCTGGACCCTAGTCCCTGAAATGACAGGTCAGTATACAAATACACCAATTCTCCAGGGAAAAGATGTGGCCTAATGATGACTGCAGGAAAACACATAATGAACCTCAGTCTGTTATGGTTCTGAAGGTTAGCAAAAAGCAAGCTGATGCCAGTCATTTATGGTTTGCGGTCCATAAATTTCCTGAAGTCATGAACGATTTTGCCCCATCAGATTCCCTATCTAACATTTGCTTTCAATTCCACCACAGGCATGAAGTGGTATTCATAATAGAAACAAAGAAATAAGAGCATCAGTAGACCATTTGGCCCTTTAAGCCTACTCCACCATTCTTTATGATCATGGTCGACTATCCAACTCAATAGCTTATTCCTGCTTACTCCCCACATATTTTTGATCCTTTTAGGCCCAGCCATTATTATCCAACTCATTCTTAATATCATACAATATTTTGGCCGTGACTGGTCTTTTATCTGGTAGTGAATTTCACAGGCTCATCATACTCTGGGTAAAAGAATTTCTCCTCATCTCATACCTAACTGGTTTACCATGTATTCTCAGATTGTGACATTCTCCTGGTGCTGGACTTGCCCATCACTGGGAATATCCTTCCTACACCTTACCCTATCTAGTCCTTAGATTTAGATTAGATTAGATTCCCTACAGTGTGGAAACAGGCCCTTCGGCCCAACAAGTACACACCAACCCTCTGAAGAGTAACCTACCCAGACCTATTCCCCTACCATATATTTAGCCCTGACTAATGCACCTAGCCTACACATCCTGAACACTATGGACAATTTAGCATGGCCAATTCTCCTAACCAGCACATCTTTGGACTGTGGGAGGAAATCGGAGCACCCGGAGGAAACCCACACAGACACAGGGAGAATGTGCAAACTCAGTTGCCCAAAGCTGGAATCGAATCCTGGCCCCTGGCTCTGTGAGGTAACAGTGCTGACCACTGATCCACTGTGCTGCCCTGTTAGAATTTTATAGGTTTCTATCACATCCCTCCTTAATCTTTTGAACTCTAGTGAACAGCATTCTAATTGATCCAACCTCTCCTCATACGTCAGTCTTGCTGTCTCGAGACTAAGTCTGATAAACTTTTGCTGCACTCTCTCCACTGGAAGAACATTCTTCCATCGATGAGCTGCACAGAATACCCCAAGTGAGGTCTCACCAAGGCCCTTCATTCAAAAACAACAAGCATAAATAATGTCACTGCTCGTAACAGAGTGTAAAAGGAAGTTAGGAACATCATACCTGGCATTTTTAAAAATTAACTCGTGAGACCTAGGCATCGCTGGCTGGCCAACAATTATTGCCCATCTCTAGCTGCTCTTGGGAAGGGAGTGAAAGGACAACTCTTTCGAACTGTGATGAGGAGGAATGTTTTTCAGCCCGCAGGGAATGAATCTGTGGAACTCCTTACTGCAGGAGGCTGTGGAGGCCAAGTTATTGGATGGATTTAAGACATAGATAGATAGGTTCTTGATTGGCAAGGGGATCAAAGGTCACTGGGAGAAGGTAGGAGAATGGATTGAGAAACGTATCAACCATGGTTGAATGATGGAGCAGACTCATTGGGTCAAATGGCCTAATTCTGCTCCTGTATCTTACGGTCTTATGTTATCTGCCTTTTTGAGCCACTGCAGTCCATTTGCTGTAGGTAGACCCACAGTGCCATTAGGGAGAGAATTCCAGGCTTTTGAACCAGTGTGAAGGAAGGATGGAAATTAGGAAGTATTATTATTGTAGAAGGCTTTACATGAGACTACACCTGGAATAGAAAATGCTATTTTCATTACCACATTTAAGGAAGGATATATTTGCATTGGAGAGGGTACAGCAATGGTTCATTAGTTTGTTCCCCTTGGTGATTGGTTTCCCTATGATGAGAGACTGAGTAAATTAGAGATAATTTTCCAGACTACTGAAGAATAAGAGGTGATCTCATTAAAACATACAAAATTCTGAAGGCGCTTGAGATGATAGATATTGTGAGGTTGTTTCCCTAATGGGGAAATCTGCAATATAGTATCAGAGTAGAGGGATGATCATTTAAGACTGAAATAAGGATATCTTCACTTAAAAAGTTGTCAATCATTGGAATTTTTATGGAACATGGAAGTCACTGGGTACATTAACATTTATTGTCCATCTGGTTGACTCATGCCCAGAGTGCAGTTAAGAATCAACTAGATTCACAGGAGGCTCCCAAGCACTGAGGATGTCACCTAGACAGGGGACAAAACATCTGCAACACAAATTCCCAGCTCGGCGAACAGAACCACTACAATCAACTAGATTGTTGTGGATCTAGTCATAGGTAGGTCAGAGCAGGTAATGATGACAGATTTCCTTCCCTAAAGGGGTTTAGTGAACCAGTCGAGAGGGTGGTGCTGGAAAAGCACAGCCTGTCAGACAGCATCCCAGGAGCAGGAAAAGCGACATTTTGGGTAAAAACCTTGGAAGTTATCAATGTGAATCTGACAAGTGAATAAATGCCAACAGGAGAACAACAGAGCTTGCGTAGATTCTTACGTGACAATAGAATTTGCCTGAAATGTTGATTTTCCTGCTCCTCAGATGCTGCCTGACCTGCTGTGCTTTTCCAGCACCATACTCTCCACTCTAAACTCCAGCACCTGCAGTCCTCACTTTCGTTTAGTGAACCAGATGGGTTTTATAACAATGGCTGCATCGTCACCATTGGTGACCATCTTACCATTTCAGATTTTATTGGATTCAAATTTCATCAGCTACCACAGTAGCATTTGAACCGACGCCCTGAGAATATTTACCTGAGGTTACCTGTCTCTGAACATGGACAAGATGAAAGAGATGGTTGTTAACTTCAGGAGGGCACGGAGTGACCACTCTCTGCTGGACGTCGACAGCTCCCCGTTGAGATTGTGAGATTCACCTGGCAGAGAATCTCACCTGGTCCTTCAACACGAGCTCCATTGCCAGGAAAGCCCAGCAGCATCTCTACTTTCTGTGCAGGCTGAGGAAAGAACCCCCACCCCCCCCGATCTTCCCCACATTCTACAGAGGGTTCATTGAGAGCACCTTGAGCTGCTGCATCACTGCCTGGTTTGGGGATTGCACTGTCTGGGATCGTAAGACCCTACAATGGATCGTGAAGACAGCTGAGAAGATCGTTGGGCTCTCTCTTCCCTCCATTAGAGAAATTTACACCACACGCTGCAACCGAAAGACTAAGACCATTGTGGACGACCCCATACACCCTCACTCAAACTCTTCTCCCTCCTGCCATCTTGCAGAAGATACCGGAACATTCGATCTCTCACAACGAGACTGTTTCTTCCTTCAAGCCATCAGGCTCTTTCACACAGTTTGGTTGGATTCTTTCCCATCTGAAATTCTTTGCATGACTTCAAATTGCTGCTAGAAAAATGTCTATTATTATCATTCATCTATTATGCTGTAACTTGCATGTTTTGCACTTCTTTTACACTTTATGCCATGCATAATTGTGCAGTTTGTGCTGTCCATGTAGCACCCTTGGTATTGGAGGGTGTCTCGTTTTTACTGTATCAGTTGTATATGGTAGAAATGACAAGTAAAAGCTAGTCTACTCTATTAGTCCAGTGACATTGCTTGATTGTTGTACTAAGATACAGTGAAAAGTACTGTTTTGCGTGCTGTACAGGCCGATTGTACCACGCAAAGTGCATCAGGGTAGCTGAACAGAGTACAGATTACAGTCTTACAGCTGCTGAGAAGGTGCAGAGAGGGAGAGATCAGAATTAACATCTGAGAGTCTGTTCAAATTTCTGACAACGAGAAAGAAGTTGTTCTTCAATCTATTTGTACGTGTATTCAAGCTTTATATCTTTTGCCCAAAGGAAGAGGGTGCAAGAGAGTATAGCTGGGGTGGGAAGGGTCTTGATTATATTGGTTGCTTTCCCAAGACAGTGGGAAGTATAGACACAGTCAATGGTTTAGGTGGTGGACTGGGAAAGTGAAATTGAAGCTGAAGACAAGCCATGATTGTATTGATTGGTGGAGCAGGCATGAGAAGCTACCCTGCTTCTAACTTTTATATTCTCAGTCCTCATGTTCAAAAACCTTTAAAGTATATTTTGCAGATAGACAAGTTAATGGTTTAGAAATAATTGATTCTATTTCAGTTTTACAAGAGGCTAAGTAAATAAGTTTGATCTGTAGAGAATGATAGAGAAAAAATAACTGATGGTTCATGAATAAACATCTGAAATCATTGTATATATCACAGTGCAAAATCTGTGCTTTTAAATCATAGTAGCTACCCCTGCTGTTAATTGATGAATGGTTGAATTTTCATTCATATTTACTGCTTGTCGAAATTTGTTCTTTTATCTGTGTCTCACACTTCCCCAGCAGTTAGCTTCTTAATAACAGATCAGCTAAATTGTAAATCTCTGTACTCCCAGGAGGGAGGGGTGTGGAGAGGGGTAGGAAGGGGTTGCTTTCAATCTCCAGCTGATGTGTTGGTGGCAAATGTAAACTGACGGGCTTTGAACAATTCCAGAAAAAATATTGCATCAATATTTGTAATGCAGGATCAGGGTGCTTTTGGGAGCAGGGTCACCAGTCAGAACATATGGAAATTCTTGCTAAAACTATACAAAACACTAGATAGATCACAGCTGGAATATTGTGAACAGTTTTGGGCCTCTTATCTAAGGGAAAGATATACTGGAATTGGAGACAATTCAGAGAAGGTTCACTAGGCTATATTATGTCTAGAGGGACTGTCTTATGAGGAGAGATTTAGTAGGTTGGGCCTCTACATATTGGACTTCAGAAGAATGAAAGGAGACCTTATTGATAGATATTTGAACAGTAAAGGAATTAAGGGTTATGGTAAGCAGGCAGGTGAGTGGAGCTGAGTTCTTGAAAAGATCAGCCATGATCTTATTGAATGGCAGGGCAGGCTCAATGGGCAGATGGCCTACTCCTGCTCCTAGTTCTTATGTTTTTGTGAAACATACAAGATTCACTTTAGACTTGTAAAGGTGGACATGGAGAGGTATTTTTTTCCCCCTTCTGAGAGAGTATAGGATTACAGGGCATGATCTCAGAATAAAACGTGCCCATTTAAAACAGAGATGAGGTGGAATTTCTGCTTCTCTCAGGGGATAGTGAAATTGTGGAATTCTTTACTACAGAGGGCTTTCAAGGCTGGGTTGTTAAATATATTAAGACTGAGGTAGGCAGAGATTTAATCAGTAAGTGAATCAATGGCTACGGGTAAACGATAGGAATGTGGATTTGAGGATTACCAGATCAGCCACGATCTCATTGATAGTAGAACAGACTTGATGGGCTGAATGGCTTACTTCTGCTCCTATGTCTTATATACATCAGGCAAATGAAGGTTTGGGCCAGTGGATTCCATTACCCTGTCCTCTAAGAATCTTTTGGCCCTGATTAAAACTTTCTGAACAATATGAGCACTCTGCAGCACACAACAAATGTAGAAAGCCATAATAATCATAGGCACATATCAAACAACCAATTAAAAAATCCCACTGTACTTTGAAATCAACTGGTTTTATTGGCACTCCACTTTAAGATAAACAACATGGGTTGGGCCAGTATGGATTTCTTTCAGCTGTGCACCAAAGCGAATGATATTTGTGAATGAACTTATCATAAGACAAATAAAGTTGAAAAGAAATTAGAAATTCAATGATTGTGTGAATAGGAGGATGGAAAACATGCTAATTATTTTTAATTCATCCTCAAAGAAAGGACAGAATGTTTGGCTGAGAGACCCAAAGAATTGGGCTGAATTTTCCAGACATAGGGCAGAATCATAAAGGGGTCTGAGTGATGTTGGCTATGACAGAATTGGGGAATAAGTACGGCAAGACCAATATTGACGTCAAGATTAACTCACTCTAGCGTTTCTACTTCTCAAAAGTGGCCTGATGAGATTCTCACTAAGCAGCGTCAAACTGCCAACTGATTATTGGTTGTTGAATGCCATGTTAACAGGCCAACCCATCTCATTAATATTCAACCTTCCATCTTACCAAACTCACCAAACAAGCTTAACATCAGGAAAACTCAACAATAAAACCAGAGCCTGATGGATTCAGCTCACCGCTTGCTTTGAACGACCTCCATGTTAGAGACTTGGCACCAATAACTTAGGGTATGCTCCATGGGCACTAATATCCTATTTACATGGATATTGGCATCTAACATGTCAGCATCTAAGAATTCTCATGCATCTCTCTAAACCACTTACAGTACGCATCTGCACACTAACAGGAATTCTGATTGTAATGCTGCAACAAGTGTACTGTGCATTCAGGGACACACACCTAGCTCATGAACCAGATCAGGCTGTATCTCTGGCCTGAAAACAACAAATGCTGGAGATCACAGTGGGTGAACAGCATCCATGGGGAGAGAGCAAGCTTGTGTTTTGAGTCTAGATGACTCTTCATCAGAGTTGAAGTGAAGTGTGTAGGGAGCAGCATTTATGCTATAGTTTGGGAGAGGTGAGAGTTGAAGTAGTGGGTGAAAGGTGCTGATGAAGAAAAGATGTTGATAGTTCAGATTAAGTGACTGGAATGTGAGAATGGCAGAAACAGTGGTGTGTCTCCTGCCAGATCGGAGTGGAATTGGAGGGGGGGAGCGGGGGGTGGGGGGAAGGACATGATAACAAGAAACGAAAGGAATGGGAGTTGGTTTGCACTTTAAAGGTGTTGAACTCAATATTAAGTCCAGAAAGCTGTAAAGTGCCTAGTCTGAAGATGAGATGTCCTTCCAGTTTGTGTTGTGATTCACTGGAACACAGCAGCAAGCTAAGGACAGGCATGTGGGCATGTGAGCAGGATGCTGTGTTAAAATGACTGGCTATAGGAAGGTCAGGATCCTGCTTGCACAAAGACAAGAGGTGTTCTGCAAAACAATCACCCAGTCTGTATTTGGTTTCTTAATGTAGAATAGACTACATTGGGTATAGTGAGTACAATACACAAGATTGTAAGAGGTACAGTGACATGCTGCTTCACCTGGAAAGACTGTTCAGTCACTTGAATGATGAGCAGAGACGAGGTAAAGGGGCAGGTATTGCACCATCTGTCGTTACATAGGAAGGTGCCATAGAGAAGGGGATGTTGTTAATGGTTGTGAAATGGACTAAGGTGTCCTGGAGGGAACAATCCCCGAAAAGTGTAGACACGAGTAGAGAGGGAAAGATGTGCTTGGTGGTGACGTTTTCTGAAATGGCCGAGGATGATCCTTTGAATGGGGGTGGTGGGATGAAAAGTGAGGACAAGGGGAACCTGATCACTCTGTTATGAGTGATGGGAAGGGACAAGGGCAGAAGCACAGGTGATAGGTCGGCTGTGGTTGAGGGCCCTGTCAACCATGGTGGGTGGGAAGCAAGCCATATCAGCAGCGTTGTTTTAGAAGGTGGCATCATTCAAACAGATATGACATAGGCGAAGCAACTGGGAGAATGGGATGCAGGTCATGAAATGTGAAGAGCTTAGTGAAGGTAGCTATGGGAGTCAGTGGCTTTGTACTGGATTGCAGTGGACAGTTTATTCAACAAAATGGAGACCGAGAGGTCAACGAAAGAAAGGGAAATGTCTGAAATGGATGATGTGAAAGTCACAAAGGGGCGAAAATTGGAGGCAAAATGAATGAAGTTTACAAGATCCTGACGGGAGCATGAAGCGGCACTCAGACGTCACTAGTGTACCGAAGGAAAGGTTGTGGGAACAGGCCAGTGTAAGACTGGAACAAGGATGGTTCCACATATCCCATAAAGCAGCAGGGCATATTTGGGACCCATGCGGTGCCCATAGCCATTCTTGGATTTGGCAGAAGTTAAATGAACTAAAGGAGAAATTGTTCAGTGAGAGAACAAGTTCAGCCAGGCAGAAGACAGTGGTGGAGGATGAGGATTGTGCAGACATCAAGTCAAGGAAGAAGCCGTGAGTCCATCCTGGTAGGGAATGGGGTTATAGAGGGATTGGACGTCCATGGTAAACAGGACGCAGTTAGATCCAGGGAACTGGAAAATGTCAATATGGTGGAGGGCATCAGAGGAGTCGCGGATGTAGATGGGCAGGGTCTGAACAAGTGGACTGAAGATGGAGTCAATGTAGAAGGAAATGAGCTCAGTGGAGCAGGAACAAGCTGATACAATGGACTCACTGGGGCAGTCTAGTTTGTGCATTTTGGGAAGAAGGTAGAAGTGGGCAGTCTGGAGTTGGGAGACCACAAGGTTGGAGGCAGTTGGGGAGATCTCCAGAGGTAATGTTCAGATGTGGGGTCATAGCCTGGGGATGAAAGGAAGGACTATCCGAGAATAGGCACTGAACCTCCACAAAGTAAAGATCAGAATGCCAGACTACAACAGCACCAACTTTGTGAGCTGGTTTGATAATAAAGTTAAGTGTTGGACCTAAGGGAGTGAAGTGCGGCAATTTCAGAAGGGGACAGGTTAGAATGGGTATCTCTGGCCTGTTTATTTTCTTTGATAGTGCTCACTCACTCTGAGCCCATCTAGTCGAATTATATTGACTTGCTTTTTTATGCCTTTTTTTGCACCTTTCCCCCTCAGCCAGCGATACCAGGCTCTTTTTACTACAGTCCTCAGTCAAGTCAAGAGAGATAACCTTTGCTCTGTGATTCCAAGCACAGTAAGTCAACAGCAGCCTCCAATACCTGTCCAGGCCTGTGTTGGGGTGGTCAGGGTCAGGACGCTCCCCTTATTAGAGGTGAGGAGCGAAGTGACAGCTAGTACACCATCAGTCTTGGCTCTTTCTGCCCTAGCGTCAATTATTTTGCTCATCGAATGAGGGAGAGGCAGGTATAATGGAAGATGAAAGTGGGTGGCACAGCTATGATTGCTGATGCAGGTGGGCAGGTGACCCGAGTGATGTTGATAGGAGTTGGGATGGGTGACACAAAGTGGGGAAGGCATTTCAGGCAATAGTAAGAGTGGTAGAATAAGAGTCCTGATGGGGGGGTGGGTACCTTAGTAGTCCAACTTGTCTGGGTACACAATGGGCTTTTAAAGAGGCTGTTTTCATTGGAGAAAAGAAGGTTTAGGGGTGACTTGATAGACGTGTACAAGATGATTAGGGGTTTAGATAGGGTTGACCATGAGAACCTTTTTCTGTGTATGGAGTCAGCTATTACGAGGGGGCATAGCTTTAAATTAAGGGGTAGTAGGTATAGGACAGATGTTAGGGGTAGATTCTTTACTCAGCGAGTTGTGAGTTCATGGAATGCCCTGCCAGCAGCAGTGGTGGACTCTCCCTCTTTATGGGGGGCATTTAAATGGGCATTGGATAGGCATATGGAGGATAGTGGGCTAGTGTACGTTAGGTGGACTTGGATCGGCGCAACATCGAGGGCCAAAGGGCCGGTACTGTGCTGTATTTTTCTATGTTCTATGTTCTAGATGGAACGGATGTAAGCAATACTGGTGAATTCCTGCATAGCCACATAGCGAGCTGCTCTGGGAATGGTGTGTGGTAAGATGTGGTGGAAATTAGACATAAGAGATGCCAAAGTGGCATGATGGGAAAGTAACAAGGCGAAAGTGAGGACTGCAGGTGCTGGACATTAGAGACGAAAGTGTGGTGCTGGAAAAGCACAGCAGGTCAGGAAGCAGCCGAGGAGCAGGAAAACCAACATTTCAAGCAAAAGCCCTTCATCAGAAATGAGGCTGGGAGCCTCAGGGTGGAGAGATAAATGGGAGGGGGTAGGGCTAGGGGGAAGGTAGCTGAGGTGCAATAGGTGGGTGGTGGTGAGGGTGAAGGTGATAGGTCAGAAAGGAGGGTGGAGCGAATAGGTGAGAAGGAAGATAGACAGGTGGGTCCGATCATGAGGGCAGTGCTGAGCTGGAAGCTTGGAACTGGGATAAGGTGGCGGGAGGGAAAATGAGGAAACTGGTGAAATCCACATTAATGCTATAGG
This sequence comes from Chiloscyllium punctatum, assembly GCF_047496795.1. Taxonomy (NCBI): domain Eukaryota; kingdom Metazoa; phylum Chordata; class Chondrichthyes; order Orectolobiformes; family Hemiscylliidae; genus Chiloscyllium; species Chiloscyllium punctatum. The sequence continues at coordinate 19,471,241 of NC_092743.1, forward strand.
GTTGGAGGGTTCCAAGGCAGAAGATGGGGCGTTCTTCCTCCAGGCATTGAGTGGTAAGGGAATGGTGATGGAGGAGGCCCAGAATCTGCATTTCCTTGGTGGAGTGGGAGGGGGAGTTGAAGTATTCAGCCACGGGGCGGTGGGGTTGATTGGTTCAGGTATCACAGAGATGTTATCTGAAGTGCTCTGTGAGTAGGTGTCCTGTCTTCCCAATATACAGGAGACCGCAATGGGAGCAACGGATATAGTAATTGACATGTGTTGAAGTGAAGGTGAAACTTGGATGGATGCACGGGGGGAGGCATGGGTGCACGTTTTGCAATTCCTGCAGTGGCAGGGGAGGTTGATGGAAGGGGACAGTGGGTTGTTGGGGGGGCATGGACCTGACCAGGTAGTCATGGAGGGGATGGTTTTTACGGAAAGCAGATAGGGGTGGTGAGGGAAATATATCTCTGGTGGTGGAGTCCATTTGTAGGTGGCAAAAATGGCAGAGGATGACGTGATGTATATAGAGGTTGGTAGGGTGGAAGGTGAGGATTGGGGGAATTCTGTCCTTGTTGCGGTTGGAGGGGTGGGGTTCGAGGGCACAGATGCAGGAAGTGGATGAGATCTGCTGGAGAGCATCATCAACCACATGGAAGGGGAAATTGCGGTCTTTAAAGAAGGAGGCCATCTGGTGCGTTCTGTGGTGAAACTGGTCCTCCTGGGAGCAGATGTGGTGGAGGCAGAGAAATTGGGAATAAGGGATAGCATTTTTGCAAGAGGCAGGGTGGGACGGGGTGTAATCCAGGTAGCTGTGGCAGTTGGTGGGTTTGTAGAAAATGTCAGTGTTGAGTCAGTCACCATCGATGGAGAAACAGTCCAGGAAGGGGAGAGAAGTGTCAGAGATAGTCCAGATGAAGTTAAGGTCGGGATGGAATGTGTCGTGAATTAACGAGGCAAGTTTGGTAAGACACGGTGAGATAACATGTGCAACCTGGATTTGCTATTGACTGGCTCCTGCTTGCTGCTGGTTCGTCACATAGAAACTGCTCCTGGAAAAAGTGGCAGAAGCTAGGACCATATTGGGTAACTGATTTATGATTCATGCTCACTCCCAGCCTCAGTCATTGAAATAGATTCAAGACACAGATGAATGGATTTCTACAGATTAAGGATTTCTACAGATTAAGGATTTCTACAGATTAAGGATTTCAAGCGATATGGAGATTGTGCAGAAAATGGCGTTGAGGTATAAGATCAGCCATAACCTAATGAATGGTGCACCAGGCACAAGAGGCTAAATGACCTCTGCCTGCTCTTATTTCCTATGTCTCCAAACCCTCTTCCCAGTGCCTGGTAACATCCCTGCCATTAATTCTGCTTCTGTAATCACAGATCCTGTCAGATTTGCTCAGTATTTCCAATGGTTTCGGTTTTCATCACAAATAAACTAAGCAGCAGCCAATGAGTAATGTGTACCAGCAGCTCTCAATATTACAATAAATATTCACATGGGACAAAATATTGATGGAGAGAAATGTAAAGCATAATGTTGCTTGTTTGTTTAAACAGACAAATGGATTCTAATCAATTAGGACGAAAGAGTAGGAGTTTGTTCACCTCTCTAAATGTCCACTTTGCAGACCTGACAACAGCTGTGACAATAACCTGTTCCCAAAGAACTGAGATCTTGTAAAAAGGCTTAACTGTCAGTAAATCTGTCACTTCCTTTTACCTGAGTCTTTTAATTTCCCATTTTCTGTTCAACCCCCATTGCCCATCTCACTTATCACCATTTCATGCCATCAGGAGAAAGCTTTATTAATGAGTATCCCAAGGTGAATAAATTCTAAAGGAAAATCAAGCTTGCACAATTCCGAAGAGTCTAACCTGTTACATGAGTATAATTCTTTTGCTTTTCAAACTCTCACTGATTTCAATTTGAAGAGCTGAATGCCTGCACCTCATGTCAGTAATAAAATGCCATTGGTCAAAGAAAACATTCGATGAAGAATTTAAACAAAGTGCCCTTAAAGAAGGTCTATTACAGTCCTTCAGTGTTGTCTTCAATTTATGTTTTTCATCTCATGAAAACCTTACTTTCTGTGATTACATTAATTTTCTATCAGGAAAAGAAATTGGCAGGCACAAAATAGGTGTGAGAATTTATTATTTTCCCTCTCGCACTTACTTTGATGAAGAGTTTGGAGAAATTCAACTTCTTTCCAACACTCTCTTTTGTTTGAGCAAGTTTCTGGAAAATAGGTCTTTACACAATTTTCTATTCAACCTGCTCAGAGTGATGTTGGAGAAGCAAGTAGTGACTTGACTGAAACATTGAAAATGCTGGGGTGTTTGACAGGATGGATGTAGAAAGAATGTTTCCTCTTGTGGGAGAATCTAGAACGAGGGGTCACTATTTAAAAATGAGGGGGCATTGTTACAAAATTTGATACACATAGAAGTATTTTTTTTCTCACAGAGGGTCATGAGTCTTTGAAACTCTCTTTCTCAGAGGATAGTGGAAGCAGAGTCTTTGAATATTTTTAAGGTAGAGGTAGATAGATTCTTGATTGGAGTGGTGCTGGATTCTTGTTAAGCAAGGTAAGGGGGTGAAAGGTTATTTGGGGTAGTTGGGAGTGTGGTGTAATTAGACCTCACTAATTGGCAGAGCCTTGCAGCCTGCTACTGTTCTGAGTTGGTCTGAACTTCACAGTCTAACAGATTCTTCCCACAAAAAGCCTTGCTGCATTCTTCCTGCACATACAAACATACAACTTAGGAGTAGACTATTCAGCCCTTCAAACCTGATCGGCCAATTGACAAGATCATCGTGGCTTATCTGATTGTGGCCTCAACTCTACTGTTTTGTATACTGGATACCTTTTTATTCCCTTGTTAGTGAAGAATCTATCTAAACCAGCCACCACCACTGCCTGGGAAGGATTAATGACAGTCTAAGGAAAAAAAAATTGCTCCTCATCTCTGTCTTAAATGGGAGACCACTTATTTTTAAATCAGTGAAGTGAATCTTACTAGAACTGCTCCTAATGCAATCATTTCCTTTCTTAAATAAAAAGAACAAAATTGGATTCAGTACTCCTGATGTGGTTTCATCATTGTTCTATATAACTGTAGCAAAACATCCCCACTTTATACTAGATTTCCTTTGCAACAAACATTGACATTCAATTTTCCTTCCTTCCTCCGTATCCAGAAACTAGCTTTCGTGATTCATACACCAGATATCCAAGTATGTAGCACAGAGCTGTGCAATTTCTCTTTGCTCAAATGGTTTGGTTTGCCATTTTTCTATTCTTTTTGCCAATGTCGACAAATTCTCACTTCACTACATTGTGTTCCACCTACCAAATTTTTCTCCACTCACTTAAACCTATCTACATCCCATTGCATATTCCTATCCTCTTACGATTTACTGTCCTTGGCATCTTTGAGTTATTAGTGACTGCATCCAAGTTATTGATATAGGTCATAAATTGCTGAGGCCCTAGCACTGATCCCTGTGGTTACAGCTTGCTAATGTGGAAATGACCTATTGATTCCTACTGTCTGCTTCCTCTTAACTAACCAATCCTCTATCCAAAGCAAACAAATTAGAAACAACCCTGCTTGTAAATCTGAAACGCACCCAACCTGAAGTGTTTCTCTCTCCAAAGCTACTGTCGGATCTGCTGGATATTTCCCAATTCTTATTAGTCTTATGTTTACACCTACCTGTGCAGGGTCCATATCATTGAGCATGACGATTGAAGTACAGTGGTAGTCTAACACGAGCCTCCAGAAGTCCTTCACAGTGTTCGGTAAGGGATGTTGAGTAACAATGAAAGCTGAAGGTTGCTTGTAACTCTGTAAGTGGGAAATAAGAGAAAGGATGATACAACTGGCTTTTTCTTTCCTCGCTGCACATATTGTCAGAGGAACCCCAGGCCTACAAGTAGCTGCTGGTACCCCGACAAAGTCTCTCAACGTTGACCCAATGTTTCCATTGTTTTCATTTCTCAACACTGCCAAAAAAACTATACTTTCCCAAATGGCTGAGTAGATGAATCACTTATGTGGTGTGGCAGTGAGTCACGGAAAGCAGGAAAGTTCAGTTTCGTTCCTCTGTTATGTTTGTTAATCCCAGCTGAGTCAACAGTTGAGATGTCAGGTATAGCTTACTCCTGCAAACCAAACATTTCCTGGTTTCAGTCCAGTGGCACCTACTGGGAAGTATGAGTCTGCCTATGGGTGTATGTATATGCGATGATATGTGCATGTGCCCACGTGTATGGTATGTATGATGGTGAGCATGTGTGATTATGCTTGAGTGTGTCTGTGTGTGCATGTGAAATGAGGACAGCATCAGGCTAGGCTGGGCAGGACAAAGAATTTGACCAGTCCTCCTCATTTCTCAGTGATCTTTCCCTCCTTGCTTTCGCAAATTCATACATGTCATGATTTACACGCTAGCCAGGAGGTCTAACAGACACTGCCAGTTGAACACAGCACATAGTAAAAGTATGAGATCAGCTGGAGTCGGTTCATCCTCTGCTTCTGATTTTCAATTTGCCTCTTCCCCTCTCACAGTGGCTGCCCCCAACTGGCACACATCCCTGCTTATGACTGAAAACTTGCTATGTGCTGAATTACAAATTGCATACTCTGTGTCCTACTACTGCTTCTAACCCGCCAGACAATGGGTTTGGGTAAATGTTTCTAATCGATCATTTTCTCTATTCTTTCCCTTCATAAAGATGAGATGTCCGTTTTCCACAGGGCAAAGGACTAGTCAAAGCAACTGGATGGCATTCAATAGATGCTTTATGGGTTGCTTGAACTATAGCACCACCATACAGTGCTGTATAATTAGCAACAAAGGCTGGAGGAAGGAGCAGTTAATGTAGTCAGCTTGAGCAATCAGAATATGGGATGTTGGGTGAAGCAATGGTAATGTCACTGCACTAATGATACAAAGGGCCAGGTTAGCTCAGGCTAATTTCTGGGAGGATGTAAAAAAAGATACAAATTAGGAGTGGGATCAAGTCATTCAGCCCATTGAGCATTTATAGACGGTTCGTAATATTATGGCAGATCTGGCGTGGTCTGAACAACATTTTCATGCCTGACATGGCAACCAATAGAATTTAAATTCAATCAATTAGGAAATAAACACAGAGCCCGCTGTAGAAACTCAGCAAGTTTGTCAGGATCTGTGGAGACAGAAACAGAGATAATGTTTTATGATTCACCTTCAGAGCTTAAGAAGTCATATTGAACTTGAAATATTAACTGTCTCCCACTCTCCACAGACCCTGACAGACTTGCTGAGTTTCTTCAGCATGCTCTGCATTTGTTTCAGATTTCCGGCATCAACAGTATTTTGCCTTTTTTTATATTTTTGTGTTGGACACTGAATGCTGGAAGCCTCCATCCCACTAAAGAATGAAGTAAAAGATAGTTGCCACAGGCCGGCAGAGGAAACTCAACCAATGAAGAGCATGTGCAACAAGACATAGCACAAGAACAGATCAGTAGCTCCTCGCTGTAGTTCAGATCGATAGTGGTGACACGTCTGTAGGGTCTCACTGGGTGAATATTTCTAAAAAGCTCCAGACAAAAAACAAGAAGCTCTAATAAGATGTTTTGACTCTGGCAAATCCATGCTCTAAATGCAAATTTTGGTGACAAAGAAAGATTAGAAAGGTTCATACTGAATGATAGAAGATTTTTGTGAAATATGTTTAATCGTATCGTATTTTATTGAAATCATAGGGTGTGATCCACATGGCTCAGCTGTAGCCATGCCTGTGGTAAACCAACAATTTCTACCACACCACATTGTTTAAAACATAGGATTTGTATCCATGACATTTGAATTTATACTCCACTGATGATATATATAATGAGTGATGAGATGTATTTAATATATTATCTTTAAAATGATCAATAAAACATTGAAGACATGGAAAAAATAAAAAAGTAAGTGGGAAATAGAAAACAGAAAATGCATTGTCTTGAGGCTTCTTGTAGATCTCATTATTGGAAAGAACAACAGCTACTTACATCCATTAGGGCAGCGTTGATGTAGTTGCTACTTTCACCATCTATTGTGATCAGGAATGGGAGGCATCTATCTGGTGGGAGGACATCCATGCATCGATTCTTCTCATGGTTTCGTGGTAGAAGTGCTATACTGCAGTCCTCCACTCGTAGGTTTGGGGTCACCATGTTAAGAGTCTTATGAAGATAAATGACAAAAATTTGACACAAGAATATGGCCTGAGAGGAGCCCCTTTCACCCTTTGACCCTATTCCTTCGTTTGATAGGTTGTCTTGCTGTAGACTCTATCCAACTGATTCAAAAGGCAAGTGACCTCTCAGAGGTAAAGCCTCTTGTTTCAGGACACCAAATTCATAATTATCACCAAATCATTATTGTGGTTTACATCACAAATATGGCACTTGAACTGTGTATTTATCCAGACCCTCACATGTTAATCTGTCTAATTGTTAACTTCTCCACTGCTGCCACAGAATTAATTTTAAAAGTATTTCCACTTATCATCTTGAATTTTCCTTTCTACATTCGTTTTTACCACCAATAACTATTTACTGAAAGATATGTGCGCATATGTCAGGGTTACTGTTGCTCACCCACCAGCTCCCTTTTACACCCACCTCACCTGCCCTCCACAATGTTATATCCTTGATTGGTCCATTTCACCCAAACAAACTTTTGAGAGCATCCTGTTCGATGAGTGGTTGAGTAGATCCAGCAGATCAAATCAGAGGGAGTAGAGGGGAGGCAATGGCCAAGTGGTATTATTGTTAGACTATTAATCCAGAGATCCAGGAAATGTTCTGCGGACCTGAGTTCGAATCCCACCCCAGCAGATGATGGAATTTGAATTCAATAATAATATGGAAATAAGAGTCTAATGATGACTATCAAACCATTGTCCATAGTCATGAAAATCCCACCTGTTTCACTAACTTCCCTTTAGGAATGAAATCTGCCTTCTTTACCTGGTCTGGCCTTCATGTGATTCCAGACCCACAACAATGTGATTGACTCTTAATTGCCCTCTGGGCAACTGGGGATCAACAACAAATGCTGGCCCATCCAGTGATGCCCACATCCTGTGGATGAATTTAAAACAAAAATCAGATCCACAGGTCCAACTCGATAGTTAATCCCTCCTTGATGGAGATACCTGTCATCGGCATCCCCAGTCTGGAGACTATGCTCAGATTGGAACTTGCATTCTCTCAGACCATGGCATTGGCTCTTCATCTCTGGTATATGACACATGGCCCTGCTTCCTTTGCCCATTTGTGGTGTGAACAAGATTGTGATTCACTGTGAGAAAACCTGAAACAAGTGCCACCCATTTTGGATCTAAAAGTGTCAACTTCAATGATATATTGGATTCTATTAGATAACCCCAAGAGCTAAATGAGTTTGTGATTTCTCTCACCCTATTTAATCATATCAAGGTTATTTGGTTCTTGTTCTAGTTTGGTGATGAATGCAAGATGATGCAAATATACTCCTTCTGTCTATTAACTGACATTGTAGAGCTTTAAAATCACCTCACTTCTCTATCAGCAACAGCTCCCTCACCACCACCCCAAAGTTTCCCTGCACCCCAACGCCCACACTGGCTTTTTGGTAAGTGAAGCAAATTCGATCAACATTGCGGATGTGGATTTGTTTTGATCAGGATTTGAACCTGAGTAAGATAATGGCCCATAGTGTTAGAGGTAAGGTGCTAGTATGGATATAAGATTGGCTATCTGGCAGAAAGCAGAGAGTTGGGACAAAAGGGTCCTTCTTAGGGTGCTAGCCAGTGATAAGTGGTGTTCCGCAAGGCTCAGAGTTGGAACCGCAACTTTTCACTTTATACATTAACGATCTAGATGAAGGAACTGAGGGCATTCTGGCTACATTTGCAGATGATACAAAGATAGGTAGAGGGACAGGTAGCATTGAGGAGGTGGGGAGGCTGCTGAAGGATTTGGACAGGTTAGGAGACTGGGCAAAGAAGTGGCAGATGCAGTACAACATGGGAAAGTGTGCGGTTATGCAGTTTGGTAGGAAGGATAGACTCATGGACTATTTTCTAAATGGGGAGAAAATTCAGAAGTCTGAAGTGTAGAGAGACTTGAGAGTTCCAGTCCAGGATTCTGTCAAGGTAATCTTGCAGGTTGAGTCAGTAGTAAGGAAAGCAAAAGCAATGATGGCATTTATTTTGAGAAGACTTGAATATAAAAACAAGGATATACTTCTGAGGCTCCATAAGGCTCTGGTCAGACCGCATTTGGAGTATTGTGGCAGATTTGGGCCTCATATCTCAGGAAAAAGGTATTGGCCTTGGAGCATGTTCAGAGGAAGTTCATAATAATGGTCCCAGGAATGAAAAGCTTAGCATATGAGGAATGTTTGAAGACCCTGGGACTATATTTGATGGGGTTTAGAAGGATGAGGGGTGGCTCAAATAGAAACTTACAGAATATGGAATAGCCCGAACAGATGTTGGGAAGAAGTTTCCATTGGTAGGAGAGAGTAGGACCCGGAGGCTCAGCCTTAGAGTAAAGGGAAGATCTTTTAGAACGGAGATAAGAAGAAACCTCTTCAGCCAGAGAGTGGTGAATCTATGGAATTCATTGCCATAGAAGGCTGCGGAGGCCAGGTCATTGAATATATTTAAGGCTGAGATAGATAGGTTCATGTGTATCAAGGAGATTAAGGGCTACAGGGAGAAAGTGGGTGAATGGTGTTAGAAACTTATCAGTCATGATTGAATGGTGGAGCAGGCTCGATGGCCTGAATGGTCCAATTTCTGCTCCTCTCACTTATGGCCGTATGGTCTTTATGGACATGGAACTCCTTATCAATAGCACTGTTGGTGTCCCTTCACCAGATGGCCTGCACTGTTCAAGGCTCATCATCACCTTCTCAAACAGTAATTAGGAACAGGAAACGAATAAGGGCCAATCCAGTGTTGCTCGGATCCCACGAATGAATTGGTCAAAAAAATATGTAATTGGCTTTTACAGAAAACACTTTTTCATTGTTCACAAGTGCTTTTGCTTACCCTATACTCCTCCTTTATCTGTGAGGAGTTAGTCTGTGGCTCCAGTTTATTCATCTCATAATATGCAGACCTGAGCTGAGAGGCTGGAATTGCTGTGTCTCCACACAAACAGGCCTCCAGGATAGCATCATGGATGAACACATACTGCTCCTGTTGAGTTTGAGAAGAGAGAGTGCAGGCAATTTTCAATCAAAGTGGAATCATTTTATGTGCAGGAATTAATGATTCAAAAAGGCTTTTCACAGCTGCATTTTCTGAACACCAAGTTTAATGATTTGTTGCTGAGTAAGATGTAATTCATATCACAGCAAATGATCTGGAATGGTTTCAGTGTACATTAAGCAATAAACTACGGCACAATAATAGCCTCAAACATAGTACATCTGATTTTTATTATCCATTCACTGCAATCCTAATTTCACATTCTTTAACTATTTGACTGCTGATTAATCATATTGTCAGACATAACCCTCCACCTTCCTGTACAAGAAACAGTCATCATTTCTCAGCTGTAGAATTGTGCAGAGCACTGTCACATAAGTGGCTCTCTAACGTAATGTTAGGATGCGATTGGCAGTAAGTCAAACTGCCAGTGCTGTTACAGAACAGATTGTAGAGTGTTTCATCTGACCTTCTTTCCTCTCTCCTTCCAGTGCAAAAGAAATCATCCATTATTGGAAATGTTATCATCATAGGGAGCTGAGGATTATCTTCTTGTAGTCCAGTTTGACCTGAGTTCTTTGCAAATATTAATACCACCACCAAAACCAAACAAAATACTTGCCATCAAGAACTCAAGCCTCATTTGTATAGGAGTCAAATTTAGGCAAACCCTTAGTGCCCATTTTTAACTATCACAGAGACCCCACCATGCTTGCAAACTACCATCCTACCTCTAACATACTATTTCTTTCCAAAGACTTTAAACACACTGGGTTTTTGAACTCCGTTCCCATTGTTCATAGGGGCGGCACGGTGGCTCAGTGGTTAGCACTGCTGCCTCACAGTGCCAGGGACCCAGGTTTGGTTCCAGCCTTGGGTGACTGTCTGTGTGAAGTTTGCACATTCTCCCCGTATCTGTGTGGGTTTCCTCCGGGTGCTCTGGTTTCCTCCCACAGTCCAAAGATGTGCAGGCCAGGTGAATTGGCCATTCTAAATTGCCCATAGTGTTAGGTGTGTTAGCCAGAGGGAAACGGGTCTGGGTGGGTTATTCTTCGGAGGGTCAGTGTGGAGTTTAGAGTAGATTACTTACAATGTGGAAACAGGCCCTGCAGCCCAACAAGTCCACACCGACCTGTCGAAGCACAACCCACCCACACCCATTCCCCCCTACATTAACCCCTTCGCCTAACACTACAGGCAATTTAGCAAGGCAAATTCACCTAACCTGCACATTTTTGAACTGTGGGAGGAAACCGGAGCACCCGGAGGAAACCCACGCAGACACGGGGAGAACGTGCAAACTCCACACAATCAGTCGCCTGAGGCGCTATGAGGCAGCAATGCTAACCACTGTGCCACCGTGCCGCCCACCACTTGTTGGGTCGAAGGGCCTGTTTCCACATTGTAGGGAATCTAATCTAATCTAAACTCCATGCCTGAATCTCTACCATCAGTTTTCTGCCCTTGTCACAGTACTAATAATGACAGAAAGTGAGGATTGCAGATGTTGGAGATCAGAGTTGAAAAGTGTGGCAATGGAAAAGCACAACAGGTCAGGCAGCATCCGAGGAGCAGGACAGTTGGTGCTTCGGACATAAAGACCTCCTATGTGACTGTGACACAGGTAAATTTCCCATCTTAGTCCTTCTTAACAACCCCTGGTTACACTATACTTCCATACCCCTCTAATGCCTCTCCATTGTTATCAAGCTGGGTGGAACTGCTCTCTGTGGTTCCATTCTTAACCATTTAACTATCATTAGACGGTCACTTGCAATGGCTTCATATGTCTTGCTGCTGCACCACTACCTTTCGTTCCCTAAGAATCTGTCTTTGCCCTCTCCTATTTCTCATTTGCATGATCTGAAAATGTGTTGCTGGAAAAATGCAGCAGGTCAGGCAGCATCCAATGAACAGGAGAATCGACATTTCGGGCAGAAGCCCTTCTTCAGGCTTATGCCCGAAACGTCGATTCTCCTGTTCATTGGATGCTGCCTGACCTGCTGCGCCTTTCCAGCAACACATTTTCAGCTCTGATCTCCAGCATCTGCAGTCCTCACTTTCTCCTCATTTGCATGATGCCTCACAACAACAACACCAGATGGCACCCAGTAGTACCTCAGCACCATGCCTCCTCACTCTACTACTACTAAATTATTTAACTGTTCATAATAAATATAGAACCATGAAATATACGTGCAGAGTTAGGCCATTCAGCCCATTGAGTCTACTCCTCTATGCTATGAAATCATGGTTGATTTGATAATGCACAAGTCCACTTTTCTGCCTTTTGCCCATAACATTGACCCCCATACTGATTAAAAATCAGTCTCTCTCAGCCTTGAATATACTTAATGACATAGCCTCTTGGTAGTAAAGGATTCTACAGATTCACTCCACTCCGAGAAGAAATTTCTCCTCATTGCTGTCTTGACCAGATGACATGTTCATTTGAGATTCTGCTCTTTTGTCCGAGAATTTCCCACAAGGAGGAACAACTTCTCTTCATCTTATTGGGATCCACCCCCAAGTTCTTCTTCTCTAGTGATAGGGATGGGCAATAACTGCTGGTATAGCCAATGATACCCCCATTCTATGAATGATTAAAAATGACTCATAAACAATATAGATGGAGGTTAAGTCTTAAAAGGATCCTGTGGATTTAGTACCTCTGTCTGGACCATGTTGACCCGGCGTGAGCGGAGTTCCCTGACACAGTTGTAAATATCAACAACCCCTTCTCTATCTGCCATGTCCAACATGATGTCAATGACCATAAAGCAGCCTGTTCTTCCTGCTCCAGCACTGAAAGACAGAGAGAGAAAATTAATATGAGCTCATTGTTCCCAGCCTGTCAGAAACACTCAAACATTGCATATTCTAAATGTGATAGATTTACCAATTCTTACTTTTTTTTAGACACTGTAATGCCTATAGAATGAATACAATTTATGACAAACTAAATCATCCCAGATCTGTTAATGGTCTTCATTAATTTGGACATTGTCAGGTGGGCACAATTTATCAGTGCATTATTCTCTTCTCAACTTGAGATGTTTCTTGGGAAAATTAAATCTGCGCAATCGCCTCACATAAATCATGTACAAGAAGAAATCTCGCATTTATACAGCACCTTTCATTACCTCAGGCCATTGTATAGCACTTTACTAATTAAGTACTGAAATGTAGTTCTAATGCAGGAAACGGGGAATGGGGCAATTGGCACATGAAGTATCCCACAAATACGAAATATGATAAAGATCAGATAATCTGTTCAGTAACAGAATAAGAAAGTGCTGGAGAAACACTGTAGATCTGGCATCTGTTCTGAAGAAGAGTCATAGACTCAGAATCTTAACTCATTTTCCTTCTCCATATATGCTGCCAACCTAGTGAGTTTCTCTAGCAATCATTGTCTTTATTTCAGATCTCCACTGCCTACAGCATTTTATTTTTACATTAATCTGTTCAGCAATGTTAGTCGCAGGAGGCATATCTGCTTGGTCTCCAGAACATCCTGATTCTGTTTTGAAGGACAAGGGCGGCAGATATATGGGAATACCACCATCTGCAAGTTCCCCTCCAAGCCAATCAGCATCTTGATTTGGGAATACATTGCCTTTCCTGCAGTGTTGCTGGATCCAAATCTTGGAATTCACTCCCTCATGGAGTTGTAGGGCAACCTGTAGCAAAGGGATGGCTGTGGTCCAAGAAGGCAACTCCTTCTCAAAGACACCTAGGGATGGGCAATAAGTGCTGGCCCAGCCAATGACATCCATGAGTCAATAAAATAATTCACCACTCTACCAATTTTCATGTCATTGATGAACTCCTTGAATATACACCCTAAATTTAATTCCAATTCATTCAGGTACACCACAAACAGAAAGGGCCCCAGCACCAAGCCTTGCAGAACCCCAATGGAAACAGACTTCCAGTTAGAGAAATACCCCTCAATTATCACCCTCTGCTTCCTGCCGCCTATTCAATTTTGGATCCAGTGTGTTGCTGTATAATATTGCAAGTTGCTTTTAGAATGCCTATTTTAGGGCTCATTGTCAGATTTCCTTATTAATTAGTAACTGCTTTGGTGGCAAAGCCAATTCTGGGGCTATATTCCTAAGGATTATCAAACCTAAACCTTTTTGCTCAGAGATATGGACTTCTATGCTACAGGAGTCCTTAAAGGAGCACTGAAATTGAACCAAGCTGCATATTCTGCCAAAGTCCAGGACTAAGCCAGACACTTACTAGATAGTCAGTCTAACTCTCTCCCAACTGAGCTGTAATGGTTGACCTACCTGCAATGTACCACAATAGGGCCAGCACCCGCTGGATTCTTTGTCTTTACCCGCCGTACAAAGCCCAGCAGTCCTGTAGCATGGTATGGAACACCATGGTCTGGCCATCCAGTGAAGTGGAGCTGTCTAATCTCTCGAATCTCATGAGCACCTCTCTGTTAAAAGGTGAAAAAGTTAAATTAGCTACTTTCAGAAAAGTGTAATTAAATCCAGGGGAAACAATGACTAGAAGGATGTAAAATATAAATATAATAGGTAAGGAGGAAGAACTTTCATAGTTCATGAGCAAATTTCACATCATTTGAAATGAAGTCAAATTACAACTAGCTTCTGATGTATTAAACATTGCAGTTACGAGATAGAAGTTTGCACTTAGATAACAGAACTGAGATAGCAAGGATTTGTTTTCTGGTGGCAAAACTTCAAATAGAGAGATGAGGCAATCATATTGAAATAACAGAGATTTGCACTGAATTCACACAGAGAATTGACATTGAGATAGCAGGAATTGGATTGGGAATTCAAGCCATATATAAATCATGTCAATGTAGCAATTTTGCAGTGCATTATTTTCTGGAACTCTATTAAAAGGAGGAAAAGTTGCAAATGCCTTCAGAAGAACTACAAATCTATATTTGGAAAGAAATAATTTTGATATGATGATAAAGATTCAATCATGGTAGCTCAGTGGTTAGCACTGCTGCCTCACAGCATCAGGGACCTGGGCTCGATTCCAGCCTCGGGCAACTGTCTGTGTGGAGTTTGCACATTCTTCCAGTTTATGTGTAGGTTTCCTCCCACAGTCCAAAGATGTGCAGGTTACGTGAATGGACCACGCTAAAAAATTGCCATAGTGTTTACAGGTGTGTAGGTTAGATGCATTTGTCAGAGATAAATGCAGAGTAACAGGGTGGGGGGGTGGGGGGGGGGGAGGGTCGGTGTGGACTTCGGCCAAATGGCCTGTTTTCACATGTAGGGATTTTTAAAAAAAATTACTCTGACACTCATTAATGCACATCAGTTTGCAGGCCTTGACCTTTCAAATTGTAATGTAAGTAGCTAATCCTTTTTAATCTATTACTTAGAAGCAATACAAATTGCTCAAGCAAACACAATGTGACCATGTGTAGATTTCACCAATAGATTTCTCCAGCCATCGGTTTGAAATCAATATCGCTCTTCATTCCAAATTTGTACATTCAAAAGGTTTACCTTCTCTACTGCAAATGTCCTTATCACATATTCGGCCAGCAGCTCTGTCTCAATGAGAGTTACTTTAATGTCTCCGTAAATTTCAGTGTCATCGGGCCAATACTTGCAGCACTTCACCTGTTAGCAGAGAGCAATATTAAAGTAACCTGAGATTGCAGACTTTTCCCTCTTTTTATATTCCACACAAATTAAGAAATTGAATTTATCTTTAGAAATTTTAAAACAAGCCCTGGGAAAATGCTCAAAAATATGTCACTGATTCAGCTTCCTTTGTTAATGCAGATATGGCCTTCGGAGATGATTTGATCCATTACCTGGCAATCTCCTCAGTCTTTTTGTATTGCAGCAGAAATTTATCTCCTCACTGGTTTGAGTTGCTACTTACGTGGATTTGTGAAATTGTACTTTATCCTGCAAACTTTACACAAAAGCAAGTGTCGAAAACATTGCAGTTCAGAGTACTTGCAGAGATTCTTGTGCCTGAACACAAATGCATCTTTCTCCTAATCTGCAGAATCTTGACATTATTCAGATGGAAGCATTGACCTTTCTATTAATATTCCTGTAAATTTCACTGAGCTTCAATGATCTGGAAATTGGCAGTTTTCTGAGATTTAAATTATTGGTATTTTAAGTTCTCATTATTGACCTGTAATGCATTTAATTACCACATTAGATTGGAACTAGCTTCTTACACCAGATCATTCTTCTCCTTCCTTCTTGAAGTAAAAGCAAGGCTAGGGATCTCAGCAAAGCAAACACACTCCTTGTGTTGTGTGAGGAGCAGATATTCAATTCTGAATACGTCCCCAAGAGTGGATGAATTTTATTAGCAAAAGCTATGCTTTTAATGAATTGTTTTATTGTAAGATATTAAGAGGGTCTTCATTTCAGCCCCAGTGTAAGTCAAAAGCTGCTCTTGATTTCACTGAAAGGCCATAATCTTTAGAATAGTTCACAAGATTCTGCTAAACCCTTCAGGCTTGGTTAGATGTAATCAACATGGAGTTTTAAAATGAAACCCATCCCAGTTCTGTCTTCCTTTCATTTCAGGCACCCACTGAAGCATTAAGCTCCCTACTGCTGAGTTTGGTTTTCTTATGCCAAAGGCCTTTTAGCATCTTGGTGCCTAGTGTGGTGTTGTCCTGATTGTCACTGCTGGTACCTCATGGTATCTACTGCCTCAGCCAGGTGGAAGGCTTGTTTGAGGCATTTCGCTACCACCATGACAAATCCTCTTTTGCCAATACTGTATCAGGGCCTGTCTAATAATCAGTGGCAGAGGATAGATCACTTTATAGAAGAAAACAATGTTCTTTGTTAACAAGATGAATTATTACATGATAGCAGGAAGAACAATTACATTACAATTAAGGCATAATTACTGGGATTCCCAGGAGCAGTGTGGAATATCTTTGCTCCCTATGAACTCTAGTGTGGACCTCACTGTTCCTACCCAAAGGCTACATGTGACATTATCAGAATGGATGGAGCTCAATGTATCAACAACATTAGCTCCTTTGGAACTAGCATCTTCTCCAATACTTAGTTTTCTGATGCAGTGCAGCTGGAACGGTTGCTTTATATGTAAAAGTTCACTGCAGAAAGTGGTTTCTACAGCAATCTGACCTTAACAGAATAAGGTGTTATGGTTGACTCCTAATGAAGTTTCCTTCAACTCTTCTGATCTTCACGCCTGCTCAGTTTTTCTTGGATAGATGCTCAGCCACTGATGGTTTACATTGGTTGGTCAACATTGTAAATGCTAGAGCTTGGCGGAGAGTTTGCCCCCAATGTCCATTGATTCCAGTTCTGCTAGGGCTCCTTGGTATATTATACTCGGTCAAAACCCTTGATTCAAGGGTTGTCACTCTCACTTCATCACTGGAATTCAACTCTTTTATCATGTTTGAACCAAGACTGTAATGAGGGCAAAAGGCTCCGATGGAACCTAACTGGGTGTCACTAAGCAGGTTATTGCTGAGCACCCATTGTTTGATAGTACTGTTGTTGACACCTTCTATCACTTTACTGCTGACTGAGAGTAGACCTGTAATTAGCTGAGTTGGATTTGTCCTACTTTTTGTGGATAGGACATACCTGGGCAATTTTCCACATTGTCTGGTAGATGCCAGTGTTGTAACTGGGGTGGAACAGCTCAGCCAGGGGGACAGCAAATTCTAGAGATCAAATCTCTAGTACTATTGCCAGAATGCTGTCAGGGCTAATAGCCTCTGCATTATCCAGTGTCTCTGACCATTTCTTGATATTGCACAGGGTGAATCAAATTTACTGAAGACTGGTATCTGTGATGCTTGGAAGCACTGGAGATGTTGGGATGAATAATCAACTCAGCACTTTTCGATGAAAATTGCTGTGAATGGTTCAGCCTTGCATTTTCCACTGATTTGTTGAGTTCTTCAATTATTGAGGATGGAGATATTTATGGAGCCTCCTCCTCTGTAAGTTATTTGTTTGTCCAGCACCATTCACAAGTGGATGCAACAGGACTACAGAACTTCAATCTGATCCATTGGTTGTAGGATCATTTAGCTCTGTCTATCACATGCTGCTTATTCTGTTTAGCATACAAGTAATCCTGTTTTGTATAAACACCAGGTTGACACCTCATTTTTAGATGTGCTCGGTGCTAATCCTGGCATGTCCTCCTGCACTCTCCATTGAACCAGCATTGATCCCCTGGTTGGATGGTAAGGGTTGAGTGGGGATATGCCTGACCATGAGGTTGCATATTGGGTTGGAGTACAGTCCTGTTGTTAATGGCCCACAAGGCCTCATTGATGTCCAGTCTTGAGCTATGACATCAGTTTGAAGTTTGTCCTATTTAGCACAGTGATAATGCCACTCAACACATTATTCTCAATATGAATGTGGGACATTGTCTTAACAGTGGTCGCTCTTACCGATACTGTCATGGACAGATGCAGATGCAGTCTGCTATGCCATTTAGGACCCAACCAGCTCAATCAGTGGTACTGTTGCTGAGTCACTCTCAATGGTGGTC
Source organism: Chiloscyllium punctatum (assembly GCF_047496795.1). NCBI lineage: Eukaryota > Metazoa > Chordata > Chondrichthyes > Orectolobiformes > Hemiscylliidae > Chiloscyllium > Chiloscyllium punctatum. The sequence continues at coordinate 19,489,024 of NC_092743.1, forward strand.
ATCCAAATCCCCCACTCAGAGTATCTTTTGTGACTTTGCCACTCTCAGTGCTTTCTCCAGCTGTTGTTCAACATGGTGGAGTACTGATTCATCAGCTAATGGAGGACGGTATATGGTAATCAGAAAGAGGTTTCCTTGACGACATTTAACCTGAAGCCATGAGACTTCTTGGAGTCTGGAGTCAATGTTAAGGACTCACAGGGAAATTCTGTCCTTACTGTATACAACTGTGCCATCAGTCTTAGCATCTTGGAGTTCCTTTGCAGAGGGAATCCATGTCTTGTGGGATTTGTATGTAGCTGTCTAAGCTTCAACATCTCCCCTAAACCCAGAAAGGTGCTTTTCCACAGCTTGAATGTTTTGATCATTCTGTTGGTGGGACAGGACATATCCAGGGATGGTGGTGTCTGCGACTATATCAGGCTGTTTCTTGACTAGTTTGTGATACAGCTCTCCCAGTTTTGGTACTAGCCTCCAGATGTTAAGAAGGACGACATTGCAGTGTCAACAGGACTGCTTCTGCTGTTGTCTTTTCTGGTGCCTAGGCCAATGCCAGGTGATCCGACCGGTTTCATTAATGTTGAGACTTCAGAGGCAGCTGAGAGTCAGCTAAATTATTGTGGATCTGCAGTCCTGTGTAGGCCAAATCAGATGAGGTTGGCAGATTTCCTTCCCTGAAAGACATTAGTGTGCCAGGTAGTCCAAATCCTGGAATATGGGACCAGTGTACATAGGTGAAGGCAGGCTCGATGGGCTAAAGGGCCTCTTCTTCACTATATTAGTCTCAATGACAATGTAATAAATGAGGGGAGTTTATGATGAGCTGATTTCCCCACTAATTATTTCAACTGCCAAAACAAAATAACTACTATAGGAATAGTGGACTCTCCAAAGTACTGCAAACAACACTTTAATTCATCACTCTCGAGCATAAAATGGAACAATAAACAGTGACTGAAAAAGACTGATAAGGTACAAGGTTTAAATCTCAATTCAATGCATTTGCCCCTTATAAGCCCTGCAGGCTGACACACTGCTGCCAAAACAGCAATCAAAAAACTCTTCACCAGGCAGATGCTATTTAAAAACAGCAAATTGCCGTCAGCGTATTGATTAGCAGCAAGGTTTTCATTAGCGTGTCACTCGCACTGATCCAGCCAATAAGATTTCTTCATTAATTAGACTATTAAACTTTAATTTTTCAACAAATTACAGCCATGAAAATAGAAAATGAAAACCGTTGTTCTATTATACAGTTCCCTAAATGACTTTGATGTTGCTCATAGTCTCCTGCTGAAGATTGGGCACTTTCACTGCTACATCTAATTATTTTGCTCCATAATTGGACAACTTGTCCATCAGTCACCATTGAGCCTCCAGCAGCAATAGAAGTACATTCTGAGTGGAGTGATATAAAAAACAAATCGTCTAATTTAAGAATTAAACAAAATGTAACAGTGCACTATGGTAAAAAGGAAGCTGCTTGACATCTGATCTCATCAAGTCAGAATATTCTGGAAAGGCAGGGTAGGTTGAAAGGTCGTCAGAAAGAGTGACAGGTTAATATTTGAAAAGCTGTCAGGTAACCATTGAAATTACAGACCACAAAGTGGCAATTTGACTGTTGTGGCGGTGGCTGTGTTTGCTTTTCATTTGGAGTTTGCAACCGCAATCCCCTCACCCTTGGAAAATGCACAGATCGTCAAGTAATAAACACAGGGAGAAACACACTTTAGAACATCGGCCATCATATGATTGATCCTTCTTACCACAGAAAGAAAAATATTGCGTACAGGTCGTTCTGCCATAATATGTGTTTCATTAACATGAATTTGCAATAATACGATTGACAAATTGGGGACACTGTTTCCAAAGCACAAACTTTTAAAACATGTGTTGGCTGTAATATGATTACATCGCTGACATATTAAGCACTATTTCTAAAGTGAGATTTTTCTATAACGCAGGGTTGTACAAGAATGCAACTGTCATGTTATAGACAAACTACCTGTATTCAGAGGCAGTGGGGCTGAATTTTTTCAAAGATTGTTAATTTTGATGAGATCCATGGAGGGTTTCTCTTTGTCTGAACATTCCCACTTCTGACCTTATGACGGAGGGAAGAACATTGGTGAAGCATCTGAATGTCGGATCTAGAACATTACCCTGGAACTCAGAGTTCTTGCGGTGTAGTGGTAATGACCCTACCTCTGAGGCCAGGTTCAAGTCTCACCTGCTCCAGAGATGTGTAATATCATCTCTCTGAATATGTCGATTTGGAAAATAACTACCTGAGGAACCCCTGCAGAGACATCTGGGAGCTAAAATGATTGATCCATAACAACCACAATTATCTTCCTCTGGGGGTGATTCTAATTACTGCAAAGTATTCCCCTGATTCGCATATTGAGAAGGCTCCTTGATGCCACACTCAGTTAAATATGGCCTTGCTTTCATGGGTGGTCATTCTGTCTTCTGGAGCCCAGCTCACTTGCTCATGTTTGGAGCAAGGTTGCTAAGGGATGGGGAACCGAGTGCCATCTCTGTTGTCTGGCTAGCTGGTTTGCAATGCAGACCGATGCCAAAAGCATGGGGTTCAATTCCTGCACCAGCTTAAGTACTATGAAGATCCCACCTCCTCAGCCTTTCCCCACACCTAAGCTGTGGTGGCCCTCAGGTTACCCTTCCACCAGTCATCTCTCTCTCTCTCTCTCTCTCTCTAATGACAGAGCATCCCTATAGTCCAGTAAGAGTATTCACAACTTCACCTTTACCTTTTATCCCTCTGGAGCACATATTTTCAGTAGTATTGTACTGTAAATAAAATCTGTCCAACATTTTCACCTAACACAACCCCTTCATCCTAGAAATCAGACAACTGAACACCTTTTGAACTGCTTCTAATGCAGTGACATCCTTTCTGAAGAAAAAATGTTTTAAAACTGATCCTTGCTACTTTTCTGGCCTCAATTCCACTTTCAACCTGTCACCACAGCAACAACAAAATCCAGTGCAAAGTTTGAAAGTGATAGGATTCTTTTCAGAAAAAACTAGCATATTAATAAAAATTCCATAAATGTATAAAACATTCAAAAAATGTCTTTACAGAAATGAAACCCATCACCACATTATAATAAAGGCTTATCTAGTGAGTATTTAAGAGCAACTACTTGCAGGTTCCCTTATCAAAGATCATTCTATGAAAAACACTAAATCCCAATGAAAATTCTCTTCAATTATCCTGGATGAAAGTGTTTACAAAAAAAAAGAATAATATTTGGAGGCTTCAAGCAGATTTTTGCAGAAAAAGAATGCAAACACTTTATCTAATAAATGTTGAAATGAGTGAAATCACAACCAGAATTTAATTGGTTGAGATTGCTGTTCTTCTGTCCTCTCCAATTTCAAAGCTCCTTGAGAGGTCCTTGAGCACTTGGTCTCACAGCACAATGAACAACAGATTGACGCTATTTTATTTCCTTAAAACTACTCCCCCACCTCAACGTATTGAATGTGCTAATATTTCTAACCAAATGCATAGCAATTCTAGTGACCATCATATCTACCAAGCTCTGAGGCCATGGATTTATGTCTCCAATAACATTGTGACAAAGACATACAAGTTAGTTTTGTTCATTGTTTTTCTTGCTGGAAAGGTCCATACCAATTGAAAAGATTTTTGAAATTCTGATAGGTTTGATGTAACAAGTACCGCACAAAGCATGCACTTACCCACCAAAGCAATATCTCAGACTTCAACACTGAGATTTCACACCATGCAGATAATTCATTAGGTTTCTCAGCTGGCTCTTATTAATTTAATGAAAGGAAAGTACTAATGGTTTCCCTGCAGCTTTAAATTTGTTGGACTGTATGGAATTCTGTTCTGTCATTTCCGTCAATATCATGAACCATTGTCAAATATTAAAATAAATCAGATTTCCAGCATTTTTAATGTCATTACTATAACTAGGAGTTGTCAGATAAGATTAGTTGGTGGGCTGACAGGACCATACTGCAGTTGGGGTAAGAAAGATGCCTCAGTTCCTGTTGGGCCTGTGGCAATCTGACATTCCCAAAAGTACCTTTGATTTGTGGATCTCCCTTGAGTTTTCGATTGGCAATTCAGTGCCAAAGGTGTGGTTTTGCTACCAGCTTACAAGATTTCATTTTCACACACATTTTATTAATCACAAGAAAACAGGGTTAAGGCATTGTCACAGTTGGTCTTGCTCTTGAGGTGGAATCTGACTGACAGAAATAGGTAACTTATTAAGAACAACTAAGTACCCTTCCTTCCCAAGTTTGAAGTCTGGTGGGTAACAGGCATTTTAATCTTTGTGCCTGGAGCTGTGGGGATCAGAGGGCTAGGGCTGAGGTTATAGATTGGCCCTCCACACTGGTAATCTGACAGCTGTGGCCATACCTATTTGAGACAATACAAGAAATCTTCAGACAATACCTACACTTGGATGTGCCGTTTCATCCTCTGTCCTGCACCAGTGATAGCTACCTCTTGTGCTAGCGTTCAGTTATCCATAACATTCGGTGCTCTGATTGCCTCTTCTGCTGCAGAGTGGGCACCCCTAACCCCAGCCTATCCCTAGTTGGACCATTGGCTCGCAGAGGTTGCATATCGACCCAAAGACCAAAAGATTTTGAAGTTGGGAACATTTCAACCCGAGATTGCACTCCAATGGGCCTTTGCTGACTGACTTACAGAGTCCAAGCAATCGAATTCAGAGGAGGAGTTGTAGGTCCTCAGAATATTTAGAACAATAAGAAAGTGAAAAAGAGATTGAAATATAGGCATTAAAACAGTAAATCTGAGGATTTCTGGAACCAAGAGTCACTGCAGATCTGCGAAGATAATCGAGATGGAAATGCAGGATGTCAACAGCAGAGTTTTATATGAGTTGAAATTCACAAGGCATGGAGGATGATTGTGAGGATGATTGTGACATAGGATGTAGGACTTTGACTTAGAAGCAGGAGTAGGTCATTCGACCCTTCACACTTCACCATTCAATAAGGTTTTGAATGAACTGATTCCAGGTGACACCAGTGTCAGTGAAGACTTCATCACAAGGTGGACTCAACTAATAGTGATATGCCTGAAGAGTAAGTAGATTCTATGGTTAGAAGCAAAGTCCAGTATTAAACAGAAAAACAAGACTGCCAACAGTTCAATTTAGTCTGACATGGTTATTAGGGAAGTGAAGGGGGTTGAGTGGTGATGGGACACCTGTGATGGGGTCACTGGTAATTGCTTCAGTTTTTCCTTTGTTTAGTCAGAGAAGATAGATTATCTCTGTGTGAATGCTGGACAGCCAGTGTGATGACACAATGAAGGTTCTCAGAGAGATATTGGAGAGAAAAAGAGTTGATAGTCATCAGCAGACAAATGGAAGTGACTGTCCATGGAGGCCATTTTAAATTAACCCAGTCAGGGAGAGAGTGACAGATTTAAATGATTGAGTAATTTCCATAATCTTGCTTTCCACTGAAGAAAACCAATGAATATGATCCCAGTAGGTTTTACCCGACCAGGTAGCATTGCCAATGGACAGTATGGTGATGAAAAAGAGGGGCAACTTTGGATGGACCTATAACAATGGACTAGACAGGTATGAAGGGATTGTCTGATGAGTGGAAATTGAACAGGTTAGACCTGTGCTCATTGCAGTTTTGGAGAGTGAGAAGAGATGTTTTGGAAATGTAAAAGATTCTTAGGGGAAGGCAAATGCAGTAAGGTTGTCTCCCCTTATGGGATGGTTTAAGAACTGCTGGCATAATCTCAGAGTAAGGGATCAGACAAAGATGAGAAGGAATTTCTTCTCTCAGAGGGTACTGGATCTGCATATTGATAATTTTTCTATTCAGCATATATTTGGTATGGAAAGATCCTTGAGAAATTGTGCTAAGAAGAAAATTCTAATAAATGTTTCTCAGGCAGCTGATACCACAGGTTACAATGGGCCTGATACACAAAATAATGATTCACTAGATACTGAGATGATGGCTTTTCAAAGGTTCCTGAAATATGCCATTTCACCATCTGAGCAAACAGCAGGTACTGATGAGCTCTCCATTAAACCAAATATATTTTACTGCTAAACATATTGAAAAATCATTAAGTAAAATTGCCACTTGAGGTTTTGCAGTAATAGGAATGTTGGCAGAGGCAGCAGATGGATCTTTGTTAACAGTCTATCAGAGGTTTTAGTCCCAGCACAATTGGGGCAGATGTGAGCAGCTGTGTGATATGCTATTCGATAAATGGGTTATGGCATCTCGTGTGGGTTCATTATATGAAAACAGCCAAAACAGAGCTTCTGTATGACTTAAACAGCTGCAATAGACAGGGCAGCTGGCACAGGGAAATCTCTCAGACAACCTTCCTTCACAAATGGCATACAAACAGGGAACTGTGTCCATATTCATGAGCAACATTTTGAACATGACAGGCAGTGACAGATGAGCCAAATCCCAGCATAAAGTTCCTGAACGTCCTGAATCATTGGCAGCAGGTGCACATCCACCTTCGGGAATCTCATACTAGGACACTGCTCCATTAGTAATATTGAAAAATTGTTTAGGGAGTACAGGTGGGCTAGCAAAGAGGAATATTAACTCACAGACACAATCTAGATGGAAAAACAGCTCAGATTTGCCTAGTAGAAAAGGTGTTGCTAGTTTTTGGACTGCCCTTTCAGTTGCCAATTCTTCCCCACTGTGGTGTTAAGATTTGACTGAGAAGCTCGATCATGTAGTGTTACAAAATTGTGCTTTTAGTAAGTTCACTTCTTGCAAATCAGAAACTAAAAAAAAACCGTGAAGAGGGCACTGAGGACAGTTTATGTCTCCATCATGATGTGAACCTTATTACAACTACATAGTTCTTCTTTGTGGCTTTTGTCTGCCTAATTGATGCTCCATGAATACAAATCTGAAAATGGAAATCTGTTTTATTGAGAGGTTTCATCGCATGCTTCAGGCCACTCCATATCCAACAACCTGCTCAGAAAACTCTGCTCCCATTTTGACTGCTCTGACAAATACCACCACAGCAGTTGAGACAATCTCAGCATTCTAAAACAACAACCAACAACACTCTAAACGAAAGGTTCATCTGGCCTACTCCCACATGGTAATGGACACTTTACAAAGTCCCTGGATGCAGATCAACAACTTCATCAAAACCAAACAGCATATCCTTGAACCATGTTGTATTTATTTACCCAGGATTTGTCCATTAGTTTTGAGATATATTATTGACAAACAGATTACCAAACAGTGACAAAAACATTAGCACTGCCACCATTAATAAATAGAAGTAATAATGTAACCAAGTAACTAAATAGATGCATGTGCAGGTTAATTTTACATCTGTATTTGATTGAAATTGAGCTTCATCAAATTACACCCTGACCTAAATAATTCTGCTTCAGGCGAATGTTTTTGGTTGAGCCAAAGACTCAGAAAACTGGTGTAACTGTCATTCCCTGCTTTTTACCCAAGGCTCTTCTGAAAATGTGCTGGTAAGATGGAACCCCACCCCCAACAACTGTTCAAATCCTTCTCTCAAAGAAACTCTCTCAGCCTGGTTAGACATTTGAGGCCTTTGGAAGTAAAATTTGTCACTGTTTCATCAGTTTATCTCTCGTTGGATATAAAATTCCAGCAGGAAGAATTTGCAGGTTGTTCTGGCATCATGTGCCCATGAACACTGACCCCTGTGATGAAGGGCTTTTGCCTGAAACGTCGATTGTCCTGCTCCTCAGGTGCTGCCTGACCTGCTGTGCTTTTCCAGCACCACTCTAATCTTAACCTTGTGAAGATATCACTTGGGATGCTCTGTTGTAAATAGAGGTATGGTTAAGTGATGTCACCCCCCCCACTTCCAGGTCACAGTTGGGGGTGCAAGCCCCTATTGAAGACTCAAGCTCAAAGGTTAGGGCTGAAGGTCCTTTGTTATACCGCCAAAGGTTTACATGAGATGTTAATATTAAGATGTTTGCTGACGACACCATCATTGTAGGGAAGATCTCAAACAATGACAAGACATTGGAGAAAAGAAGGTTTAGGGGTGACTTGATAGAGGTGTACAAGATGATTAGGGGTTTAGATAGGGTTGACCATGAGAACCTTTTTCCACGTATGGAGTCAGCTATTACGAGGGGGCATAGCTTTAAATTAAGGGGTGGTAGGTATAGGACAGATGTTAGGGGTAGATTCTTTACTCAGCGAGTCATGAGCTCATGGAATGCCCTGCCAGTAGCAGTGGTGGACTCTCCCTCTTTATGGGCATTGAAACGGGCATTGGATAGGCATATGGAGGATAGTGGGCTAGTGTAGGTTAGGTGGGCTTGGATCGGCGCAACATTGAGGGTCAAAAGGTCTGTACTGTGCTATATTTTTCTATGTTCTATGTTCTATGTAAGAAAGAGATTGAGAGCTTAGCGGCATGGTGTAAAGTCAACAATCTCTCCCTCAGTGTCAGCAAAATGAAGAAGCTGGTCATTGTTTGCATCAATGTTGCTGAGGTGAAGATGGTCAAGAATGCAAAGTTCCTGGGAGTGATGATCACTAACAATCTGCCCTGTCCACCCAGACTGATATAACGGTCAAAAAAGTACAACAACAACAATGACAACATCCCTACTTACTCAGGAAGCTAAATAAATTCAGCATGTCCCCAAAGACTCTTACTAATTTTTATAGATGCACCATAAAAAGCATCCTATGTGGGTGCATCAGAGTATGGCCGCTGCTCTTCCCAAGACTGCAAGAAACTACAGAGTCATGAACACAACCCAGTCCATCACATAAACCAGTCTTACATCTGTTGATTCCATCTATATTTCTCACCAACACAAACACAATCACAGACCTCTCCCACCCCAGTTATACTCTCTTTCACACCCTTCTGCTAGACAGACAATACAAAAATTTGAATACATATTTGAATAGATTCAAGAACAGCTTCTTCCCTGCTGTTATCAGACTTTTAGATGGACCTCATAAATGTTAATTCTGATCTCTCTCTCTCTCTCTGCACCCTCTCTGCAGCTGTAACACTGTCTTCTACCCTGATGTACTTTGCATGGTACTTTGTGCCTGTACAGCACGCAAAACAATTTTTCACTGTATCTCAGAACATGTGACAACAATAAAACAATCAATCAATCAATCGATCGACTGGTACAGTTTTGAAAAATGGAGGCATTCCTGATGTCCTATTAACTACTTCAATCAACAGATTTCAACAATAGATTGTCTGGTCATTATTGAATTTTTGTTTATGGGAGTTAGCCATGTGAAAATTGGCTGTTATATTTCCGACATCAGCAAAGTGACTACATGTTAAAAAGTACTTATTTGACCATAAAGTGCTCTTGGAAGGCCTAGGTGAAAGGTGAAATATAAATTCAAGTTCAAATTCAGAGGAGACAGTGGCATAGGGTTAATGTTTTCCTCAGATGGCCAGACTGATCTGGGATTAGGGGTTCACATCAGCTTTGAAGGTGGTGACATTTAAATTCAATTAACAAATATTGAACTGAAATCTTGTCTTGGTAATGACAGTTTGAAAGTATTGTTGATTGCTGGAAAAACTCATCTGGCCCACTAATGTCCTTTGGGACCTAATGCTTTACCTGATCTGGCCTACAAGTGACTCCAGGCCCACAGGATGTGATTGATTCTAACTGCCCTCTGAAATGATCTAGGCAAGCTAATATGTTCATACACTGACCTTGCCAGTGATGTCTACATCCCATTAAAAGAATAAAATAATTGTATCTTTTTTATTTGGCACAAACTGTTAGAGTGGCATGGTGGCTCAGTGGTTAGCACTGCTGCCTCACAGTGCCAGGGACCTGGGTTCAATTCCTGCCTCAGGCAACTGTCTGTGTGGAGTTTGCACATTCTCCCTGTATCTGCGTGGGTTTCCTCTGGGTGCTCTGGTTTCCTCCCACAATCACAAAGATGTGCAGGTCAGGTGAATTGGCCATGCTAAATTGCCCATAGTGTTAGGTGCATTAGTCAGGGGTAAATGTAGGAGAATGGGTTTGGGGGCCTCTTTGGAGGGTCGGTGTGAACTTGTTGGGTTGAAGGGCCTGTTTCCACACTGTAGGGCATCTAATCTAATCAAATCTCAAATACAAACAACTAACCACCCATTAAATTGGAGTCTCAACTCTGACAAACTGAACTTGAAACAATAAGCTCTAAATCTCTGTGGCTGCTACCAGTCCTGCTGAGTCACACCAACACAATATATTTTTATGCAGAATCCCTCCTTCTGTTTCCAACCCAATGCCTCCTGCACATGTGACAGCTAAATGGATCAAACGCAAGAACAATGGATTGTGTGCTCAAACACTCATAAACCATTACTCAGGAAAGAAGAAACAGTTCCTTCTTGAAAGGGAGGGGTGATTCCTGGAACCAAGGCACATTACAGGAGGGACAGGAACAAGACCGAAACACATAGAAGCATCAGTTAGACATAAATGTCTGTGTCAAACCCTTGTAAAGCAAAAGGGAAATCCAGAATCTGTGTGATATACTCACTCTTCCAACTTCCACCAAGTTTGTAACCATGACGATGGTGGCTGAGTTTTCTTGCCAGATCATCCTCCAAAAATCGTAGACAGTCTCTTGCATTGGTCCTGCACATAGACAAAGGGATTTAAAACTCAACTAAGTGACAAAAAAAATACATCGAAGCAGACACTTCCATTCCACACTCAGAGCGAGCAGAACTGGCCTGACAGTGAGAACACAGATCAGATTCCAGTCTCCCAAGGGATTAGGCTTTCATTGTGAAAAATGCTAGAGGTAAAAGATATGGTTCTAACCATATTTTAAAATAAATCTTGGATGTCAATGAAAACAGAATTGCAGTTAAAGACTCATTATTTTACAGCACCACATAGATTCAAGTTTCCTTTATATCCATTACAGGAATTTAGGTTTCCATGAGACCTCATTTTTCTAAATTCCGATGAGTATAATCTTAACTGATCCAGACTGATTGGTGGGCTATGGTCTATAAGTTCACCCGGCACGGTGGGCACAGTGGCACAGTGGTTAGCACTGCTGCCTCACAGCGCCTGAGACCCGGGTTCAATTCCCGCCTCAGGCGACTGACTGTGTGGAGTTTGCACGTTCTCCCCGTGTCTGCGTGGGTTTCCTCCGGGTGCTCCGGTTTCCTCCCACAGTCCAAAGGTGTGCAGGCCAGGTGAATTGGCCATGCTAAATTGCCTATAGTGTTAGGTAAGGTGTAGATGTAGGGGTATGGGTGGGTTACGCTTCGGCGGGGCGGTGTGGACTTGTTGGGCCGAAGGGCCTGTTTCCACACTGTAAGTAATCTAATCTAATTCATGCTGACAGTTTACCTAAATGGCCATACTCCATTTTGTCAGTTTGAAGTAATTTTACTTTTCATTGATTGACCAGGATATTTTACAAGAGTGTTAAAATGGAGCAAGCAACAGAGCCCAACATTGCAGGGGTCATTGCTGTAGTTGTCTATTTCAATGGCCATCCAAATTAATCTGTTCCATCATTTGATTGTGTTTTGCAGACAACCAAGGAATAATCTGAGAATCTGCTAAAATAGGAACAAAAGAAATGTTGCATGAGGTAACGGTCCTGAAACGGTTACAATTTAGAAGTGGCTGTTCGTTTACCAGTGTAAACCAAATAAGCATTTAGATGGAATCAAGGAAACAGGAATGTCCTTTTATCCATAAAGACCATAAGAAATAGGAGCAGGAGCAGGCATTAGACCCACTGATGGCTTTGCCATCCAGTAAGGTCATGCTGGTCTGGTTGTGGTGTCAAATCCATTTTCCAGGCTGATGCTGATAATCCCAGGCACACCTGTCAATCAAAGATCGATCTAACTCTACCTTGACTGTGTTCAATATCACAAACTCTACTACTATCTTGGGAACAAGGTATCATAGATTAATAACCCTCTGAGGGAAGAAATCCCTCTTCATCTCCACTTTAAATGGAGGACTCCTTACTCAGAAATTTGATTCCTCCAAACTTCCTCTCAGCATCTGCCCCACCAAGACCCTGCCGAATTGTATACATGCCAAGAGGATCATAGAATCCCTACTGAGTGGAAACAGGCCTTTGGTCCAACAGATCCACAGCAACCCTCCAAGACCCATTCATCTACATTTACCCCTGACAAATCACTTAACTTACACATCCCTGAACACTATGGGCAATTTAGCATGGCCAATTCACCTAACCTGCAAACCTATGGATTGTGGGAGGACACCAGAGCATCCAGAGGAAACCCACGCAGACAGTTGTCCAAGGGTGGAATCGAACCCAGGTCCCTGGTGTTGTAAGGTAGCAGTGCTAACCACTAAGCTACTGTGCCACTGCATTGAGCCATTATTAGGGATTATAATATATAGTGGATCAGTTAACCAAGAGGAAATAGGAAGATTAGATTATTTTCAGATTTACAAATTGAAAAACAGTAGGGTAAAGGGATTAATGCTGGGTCTTCAACTGTTTCCAATCTGTACTAATACCTTGAATTAAGGAACTGAATGTATTGGAGGCAATGTTGCTGAATATGCAAAGATAGTGGGAAGATAAGTTATGAGGAGGACATAAAAAATCTGGAAAGAATGGAGGGTGATCGCTGGCTGGCTAACATTTTTTACTGTCCATCCCTAGCTGCCCTTGAGAATGTGTGGTGAGCTGCCTTCTTGAATTTAAGCTATCAATACCCCTTTCCAGAGTTTTTATGTCCTCCTCATAACTTATCTTCCTACTATCTTTGCATATTCAGCAACATTTCCTCCAATACATTCAGTTCCTTAATTCAAAATATTACCACAGATTACAAACAGTTGAAGACCCAGCATTAATCCCTTTACCCTACTGTTTTCAGTTTGTCAATCTGAAAATAACCTAATATTCCTATTTCCTCTTGGTTAACTCGTCCATTATATATTATAATCCTTAATATATCTACACACACACACAAAATCAGCTCTTATCGTGTGTAGTAAACTTTTATGTGGCACCTTATTGAATACCTTTTGGAAAGCCAGATACACCACTACATCTCCTGTTCCTCTTAATCCATCCTATTTGTCACGTCCTCATAGGAATCTAATAAATTTGTCAAACATGATTTCCCTTTCATAAATCCACATTGATTTTACTTGATTATAAATGTTTGCTACTACTGACTTAATGATGGATTTCAGTATTTCCCAACAGCAGAAGTTACACTGACAGGGCCTTTCTGTTTTCCCTCCTTTTTTTGAAGCTGTATTGAAACTGTAGCTGCTATAAAATATTACTTCATACACAACGTACTCCTTTGAAGCACAAAGCAATTTGATTTATACATTAAAATAGAGCATCCTCGGGTAAAGACGTTGGTATCATCTCTATATTTGCAACCTCCACCACAGACATAACTTACAGCAAGTAAGTTAAAAATACTATATGGGTAATGCATCAATCCCCCAACTTCTTCACCTTAAGCATTTCACTTCTGTTCCCATCTAATAAACTGTCAACACAGCCTGGATGAAACCTGCTAACTTTCTCTATACTTCTGAAAATGCTTGATATTGTTCTAAGTCCCTTGTCGATAGAGACATCACAAATGCAGTTCAATATCTTCCTCGCTCCTTATGCATGACTCTCAAACTCCTGTGGTGAAAGTTCCAATTCTTTCATTGTAGTAACAACATGATTATTCAACAGCAGGGGTTTCTAGAAATAATGAAAACCTCAGTTTGTCATGGGTCAGAAATGCTCACAAAAGTTCCATGCTGCACTTCAACCCAAATTTTGTTCAATAAATGAACACATTTAGCATAAGTAACCTTCCAATTTGACAAAATGCCCTTGGAAATACCTGGCATTTCATATAAAATATAACGCAATTTGTGAAAATATTTAACCTTCCATAAAAGGAAAATTCCAAAGGAGCCATTTCTTCCTCATGATATTCTTTATAATGCTGAAACCCTCTCCAGAGCTCTCATTAACAGTCTATCTTTGCCCTGTTGTTGTTTGATCCCAAACTGATTTACAGTGAAGTAAATTTACTCCTTGTTGCCTTGCTTTCAATTGGAGAAAACTACATTTTGAAATATTTATGCTCTGCTTTCTTCTCAGAATTGACAGGATTGAGTGGTTTTGAAACTATTTTCCCTTTAAAATTGTTCTTTATAAATAGCAAAAAAATTAATAATTTCCATCTAGACTGTCTGCAAACATTCTGTCATAGTGTTATCTTTAATAAGTCTGTGATTGGGATTCGTTGTCAAGGCTTCTCTGCATCATTATGAACGTTCTTTTTTTTAGTGTTATCTGAACTTAAGATAGACATTAGTACAATTCCTGTTCTTTTGTCATTCTAAGGTAGCCTGGTCTATATTATGTTGCAGAGCTGCATTCCTTGGAAGCATGCACGATCCCTATAATCAAAGAGTTCCTTATCTATCTTGGGAACTGCATTTCAGAAGCTGCAACAGGAAGAATATCAGATGTTTATCTGCGAGGAATCATGGTTTGATTTTCCATTGTTATTTTTGGAAATGCAATGAAAATCATAGCAATTACTGTACCACATAGCGGTGAAGTCCTATTTGAGGTGGAACTTGTGGCCCTAACGCACAACTTGGGTGCAGTTATCTACCCTTGACTTATTCTCTATTCAAATACTGAAGCACACTGCAAGTTGGAGATACCGCCATTCAGATGAAGTCTTTAGTGGAAATTCCTGGGGATGTAAAAATCCATCCATTCGCAGCATTTTTCTTGTTATGTAGCTCAGTACTTATCCTTCAAACATCATGAGATAATAATATTGTCACAGTTGCTTGTGTGAGCCTGCTGCATCCAAACTGTTTGCCACATTTCCTAACACAACAGGGGCCACCCTTTAAAAATAATAAAAAAGCTTTCATTGATACTGAAGCTATTTGGTCACCCTGAGGGGAGAGCACTGTGTCAATGCAAGCTCGCTCTTCCAGAATATGTGGAAGGTAAAGAAAGGATGGCTTACTTGTGACTACACTGCATTTACAAATTCTGTACAGTTCAAAGTTCTAACAGAATAGATGAAGATCTCAGGCATGTACACACACTTCCCTTCCTGAGCTTTGTATAAAATGTATAAAAAGCCGCATTCACACTGTGTGTGATGATGATTTACTTTCACAAGAAATGTCGCTAGGCTTGAGTTCAGCCTGCACGAGTGTGTCACGGAGAAATAATACTGTAATTACACCGAAGGGAAAGGAAATGAAGGAGCAAATTAATGCAGATGCTGGTATCTGTACTGGCAACAAAAAAAATGCTTGTGATCACAGTGAGTAAGGCAGCATCCGTGGAGAGAGAGCAAACTAACATTCTGAGTCTAGATGACTCTTCAACAGAGCTCTGGGTGCTGCCTGACCTGTTGTGATAAAGAACAAAGAACAAATAAAAATACAGCTCAGGAACAAACCCTTTGGCCTTCCAAGCCTGCAACAACATATTCTGCCCTTCTATATCACTTACACAATCCAATTCCCTTTATTCCTGACCTATTCATGTAATTATGCAGGCTCTTCTTGAATGCTGCTATTATGTCTGCTTCCACCATCACCGCTGGCAGTGTATTCCAAGCACTCACCACCCTTTGTGTGAAAAACATGCCTTGTGCTTCTTTTTAAACTTCCCCCTTGCACCTTGAATCTGTGTCCCCTAGTAATTGACCCCTCCACCCTGGGAAAAAAGCCTCATACTTTCTACTCTATCCAGTCATTCACAATCGTATCAACTTCTATCAGGTCATTCCTCGTCCTCCTGCGTTCCACTGAAAACAAACCCAGTCTATCCAACCTTTCTTCATAGCTAGAGTTCCCCATACCAGGCAACATTCCAGTAAACCTTTTCTGTACCCTTTCCAAAGCATCCACATCTTTCTGATAGTGTGATGAACACAAATGTAAGCAATATTCCAAGTGTGATCAAACTAAAGGTCTGTAAAGCTGCAGTATAACTTGTCTATCCTAATACTCAATGCCCCTCCCAATGAAATGGAGGAGCTGGTGTTGGACTGGGGTGGACAAATTTAAAAATCACACAACACCAGGTTATAGTCCAACAGGTTTATTTAGAAGCACTAGCTTTCAGAGCACTGCTCCCTTATCAGGTGGCTATAGAATGGGATCATAAGACACCGAATTTATAGAAAAAGATTACAGTGTCATGCAACTGAAATGATATGTTGAACAAACCTAGATTACTGTTAAGCCTTTCATCTTTTATAATGGGTTGCAGGTTTTGGTTTATTATTATATAAATCCCAGAACTTCTTTTAAGTCACATTCTCAAGATAACTTAAGATTTATAAAAAAAGATGACATCACAGCTCAGACAATGCATTGAAGATATGAGGTTAGAGTCTGTATCCCAATCTTGAGTCAGACTAGTTCTATTTCCAAAGTCAGAATTTATTACATGGATTTATTGCCTGCATTGACTTCCTATAGGTTGTGCATTTTTTGAACAAAATAGAATATATCGGCAAATATAATTCTGCCTCCAAATAAACCTGTTTGATTATAACCTGATATTGTGTGATCTTTAACCTTCCAATGAAGGCAAGCATGCCATAGGCCATTTTTAATACTTTATTTACCTGTCCTGCCACCTTCAGTGATCTGTGGACCTACACACCCAGATCCCTCTGCATATCAATACCCCAAAAGGTTCTGCCATTCACTGTATAATTCCCACCAGTATTGACCTTCCAAAATGCATCACCTCACATTTGTCCAGATTAAACTACATCTGCCATTTTCCTGCCTATGCGTCCAACTGATCTATACCCTGTGGCAACCTCTGACAATCCTCTTCACTACCCGCAACTCCATCAACCTTTGTATCGTCTGCAAATTTATGAATTAGACCAGCTACATTTACCTCAAAATCATTTATGTGGATCATGATAGCAGAGGTCACAGCACTGACCCCTGTGGAACACCACTAGTCACAATGCTCCATTCTGAAAGGTATCCTTCCACTGCTACCCTCTGTTTCTAGTGGCTAAGATATGGAGGTGCCGATGTTGGACCAGGATTGGACAAGGTCAAAAATCACACAACATCAGGTTTTGGTCCAACAGGTTTATTTGAGAACACTAGTTTTTGGACCGATGCTACTTCACTACATGGTAGTAAGACAGGAAGACCTTAGGCACAGAATTTATAAGGAAAAGATCAGAACTAAGCCAGTTCTGTACATTGCCAGCTAACACCTGATACCATGGGACTTCTCCTTTTGTACCAGTCAGCCATGAGGGACTTTGTCGAAAGCTTTACTGAAGTCCATGTATACAACATCAGCTGCTTTTCCATCATCAACCATCTTTGTCACCTCCTCAAAAAACTCGATCAAGTTAATGAGGCACGATCTCCCTGTACAAAACCATGCCTATTGCTAATAAGTCCATTTGCTTCAAGATGCATTAGGATCTTGTCCTCGAAAATCTTTTCCAATAATTTCCCTACCACTGATGTGAGGCTCACAGGTCTGTAATTTCCTGGATTATCCCTGCTACCCTGTTTAACCAATGAAACAACATCGGCTATTTTCCAGTCCTCTGGAATTTTACCTGTGGCCAAAGAGGGTACAAAGATGTCTGTCAGTGCTCGAAGGAATTTGTTCTTGTGCCTCCCTCAATATTCTGGGATAGATCCCATCAGGACCTGGGAATTTATCTACCTTAATACTTTTTAAGATGCACAACACCTCTTTGTTTTTAATAGCAATTTGACTTGGAAATTTGACACTCCCTTCCCTGAAATCATTTTCCACCAATTCCCTCTCTTTGGTGAATACTGACACAAAGTATTCATTCAGGATCTCACCTACCTTGTCTGGCTCCACACATAGATTCTCTCCTTTATCATTTCCTTGGCTACCCTCTTGCTTTTCATAAATGTATAAAAAGCCTTGGGATTCTCCTTAATCATGTATGTTAATGAATTTACATGACCACTTTTAGCCATTCTAGTTCCCTCATTTAAGTTCTTGCCTATTTTCTTATATTATTCAAAAGTTGATCTCTAGCATTTCTTGTTTTCAGGAAAGGGAATGAAAGAATCCTAAATTTCATGTGGTATAATCTCTGATGCTGAGGATACCTCTTGTACTCAGTACTCAGCAGGTGAACATTGTCTTTTGGATCATTAATTATCTGGAGTATTGCAGGAGCATTAAAGTGAGAAGTAGGTCCATCTTGCAACATTTGCTTCACCTCTCATGCATAGATTTGTTACGGTAATAGTTAAGCTATATATGCAAAATGAACACATTTGTATTATGACGAGCTGGTACTTTTACTCTAATTAAGAACTATTATGATTAAATTACTTTCAGGAAACAAATTATGCTGCAGCACATTACTTGTTAAATGTCACGCATGCCTGATTTCATGCTTTTCCTGGGGACATATAATAACAGCTTACAGTAAATTATACTAATGACTACCATATGTGTTCCTATCCAATAAGAAAAGAAGACAGGTTTGCATTTATATTCCCTTTCCCAACCCGTAGGATGTCTCAAAGTGATTTACAGCAATGAAATATTCTGGAGTGTAGTTACTTGCTGCAGTTTAGGAAATGCAGTAGCGAAATTCTGTATAGTAAGGTCCTACAAACAGCATTGTCCAGACACCTGTTTTTAACAATGTTGCTCAAGAGATAAGTATTAGTCAGCACATTAGGGCGATTCACCTTTCTCTTCTTGCTATTGTATCATGAGATCTTTTACATCCACTGAGAAGGCAGACAAAGATATCTTAATGTAACATCCAAAATCACATCTCTGACAATATACGGTTCCTTCAGAACTGCACTGAAGCTGCAATTAAGGATAAACATGGATTCAAGATTGCACCACATCCTTGTTTAACATAAGACAATGCTCAATGTGTATTGTGAAACATGTGGTCACGACAGTTGCTGACTCTCATTGTCAACATTTTGGCTGCTTGAACGTCTGTGCAGTGGCTATAGAAGTTTTACCTCATTAAAGACATTATATAAGTGGAAGTTTTGTGTGATGGCATCAAGGCAGCTTTGCTGTTACGCCACATTCAGTGCCATAAGATTGATTCTGCTGTGAGTTGCCATGTTACAAATTGCTGTTCATTATTGGCATCGTGTTTCCCAATGTCTGGCCCCAGCCCTGGTCGTGGATCTTTGAGGAAATGTCTATTGCTGGATTATTTACTATGCCCTCACTTCAAAGGGAACAGAGCACAGAATAAGGACAGAAAGAAAAACAGAATTACTTTGGCTTGAAGTCCATGGAATTTGGCCAAACCTTGGTTACAATTGGAAAAGCATGAATCACCTTAGCTCATGGCCTTGGCATTACTTTGCTCAGGGCCTAGCTTAGACAGGACTGCACAGCTTTTCAAAAAAATGCAATTTCAGTTTTATGAAGCACATTCTATCCACATTACATCACAATGAACTGTGGATACCAACTACTGGTGGCCTTTAGCTAAGGTTTCAGCTACCAATCCTGTTCTGAGTATAAGTGTCTGTGTAATTATCAGTGAGAAAGAAGAGTTGACAAGAGACTTAACAAGAAGAGGCACTTGAATTACATAACAAGGCATGTTGCGGAGTGGACTCAATGGGCCGAATGGCCTTACTTCCACTCCTATGTCTTATAAGTTATAACATTATAACAATACATACAATTAATGAGTCTGGTAAATTACAACTGTGAAGAGTCAGAAATGACATGTGCCTCCAGTGGGTCCTTGTGCAAGACTACCTGGTTGTCCACTCAAAATCTGTGTGGCATCATCAGAATTGGTAGGACTGAATACAAATTCAGCATTAATGTTTGGAGATCCCTAGCATTCCATTGACACTGGAACCCTGGCTCCGCACTTCGTAACCCACAAGTGTCCCTGGAGAATCTTAGTGAGGATGTTGTCCAACAGCAAAGTTGGAGTGACCTACATTTGATCAAACACCAACAAATTATTGATAGTGGCGAAATGTTGGTGTTCAACATAGAGTTTCATGTACAACCACTCATGTTCTTTGATCTGGCAATCCTCCAATACTATACTGACAAATGGCAACACCTGTTTTCATTTGTTCCAGTTGAATTTGATTGAGCATTGGTGTGGCTGAGCAAAAGATTCGGTTTTACCAGCAAGGCTATTGGCAACCACTCTGGAGAGAATATGTACTATTGTTTGTAGCTTCCCCTATACAAATTTGGCCTCATAGCAAGCCTCAGAAGGTGGAGTTGGAACTTCTGTCTCTGTGAAGACATCTATGCATTGATTAGGAAGACAAAGACTTTATCATCTGTTTCCAGGAGAACCTTGAAGATAAAGAAGTATTCTGAAAATCTCTTGCATGCTCACGTGACAAAAAGAGACTCTTTATTTATTACTGCTTTGTGAATCTCCATGTCTGACAGTGCCTTGGAGACATGACACACCAGTGTCTGATGCCCATCTGGTTGCTCCTGATGCAGCACTGTACCTATGCTAGTAGCTGAAGCATTCATATGATTGCTGGAGAGGATGGATTTCAGTGTCTGAGATAGCCATGCAATGCATCATGTCTTTGATTAATTGGAATTCATCCACTTGAAGTGAGTCCCAGTACCAACTTTAAGGGCACGTCTCAAGAATTCAGACATTGGTGCTCCAACCTAGAAATCTGTGCAGATCATAAACTGATTTTGCAGTAGAAAACTCCTTAACAAACTTGTTTTCTGTCCAAACAGATTTATCTCAAGCAGTGAACAAGTTCTTTGGAAAGTTTGCATTTTTCATTGATGATAAGGTCTTTGGCTTGTAGACAATTTAGAACTGCCTCTAGTTATGTACTCCATCTTTCATTGTATGTGGCCTTCTAAACCTTGTAACATACTTGACATCATCCGTTGGATGAATCAATCCTAAATGACAATCAAATGATATGAAGTCTCCCAAATGGGATGAGAAGTGTAGTCTGGAGGCTTACAGTCATACAGTCATAGAGCACAAAAACAGACCTTTTGGTCCAACCAGTTGACGTCAAACATAATTCCAAACTAAACTAGTCCCACTTGCCTGCTCCTGGCCATATCCCTCCAAACCTTTCCTATTCATGTACTTATCCAAATATGTTTTAAACATTGTAAATTTATTTACATTTACCACTTCCTCAGGAAGTTCATTCCACACCTTTCTCTAAATTAAACTCCATCTGCCACTCCTTGACCCATTGGCCCATCTGATCAATATCTCGTTGTACTCTGAGATAACCTCCTTCACTGTCCACAACACCTCCAATTTTGGTGTTACCTGCAAACTTACTAACCATACTTCCTATGTTCACATCCAAATCATTTACATTAGATTATCCTTAGTGTGGAAACAGGCCCCTTGGCCCAACAAGTCCACACCGACCCGCCGAAGCGCAACCCACCCAGACCCACTCCCCCACATTTACCCCTTCACCTAACACTACAGGCAATTTAGCATGGCCAATTCACCTGACCTGCACAATTTTTGATTGTAGGAGGAAACCGGAGCACCCGGAGTAAACCCACGCAGACACGGGGAGAATGTGCAAACTCCACACAGAGGCGGGAATTGAACCCGGGTCTCTGGCGCTGTGAGGCAGCAGTGCTAACCACTATGGCACCGTGCCGCAATGACAAAAAACAGTGGACCCAGCACTGATCCCTGTGGCACTGGTCATAGGCCTCTAGTCTGAAAAGCACCCCTCCACCATCACCCTGTCTATTGCCTTTGAGCCAGTTCTGCATCCAAATGGTTAGTTCTCCCTGTATTCCATGTGGTGTAAGGCTGTTTTAAATCAGTAGTATAGAAATGCTGCTTGTAATCTGTTGTCTTCAGCTTATATTCTTTAACTAAATCTATGCTGTTCAAATTCTGTTCTCTTATATTTTCTTCAGACTATTAAACTCTATTACAATGATTTTACATTATTCATTTTGTCTGCAAGCATTTAAAAATGAACAAATATTGGCAGGTAAAATCAAGGAAAACCAGGAGTGCTTTTATCAGTACATTAAAAGCAAGAGGGTAATTATGGAACAGGTAGGGCCCTGCAGAGATAAAGGAGGTAACTTATGTGTGGATATAGAAGATGAGGACAGCATCTTAATGAATACTTTGTCTCTGTGTTCACAAAGGAGAGATGCAGATTTTCTCGTTAAGGAGGAGGAATGTGAAATATTAGATGTAATAAATGTAATGAAAGAGGAAGGACTGGAGAGATAGATAAATTATCAAAACCATATAGATTGTATCCCAAGCTATAACAGGAAGACAGGAGGAAATGAAGGATGCTGTGAGGATCATGTTCTAATCCTCACTAGGTACAGATTAGGTACCAGGAGATTGGGGGTTCTGTGAATTATGCAATTGTTTTGTAATTCTAAGCCAGTCAGTCTGCCTTCAGTACCAGATAAAGTATTAAAATCAATTCTGAGACACGAGATAAATTGTCACGGAAAGTGATAGTGTGGTTTTGTAAAGGGAATGTCATGTCTTATTGCCTTAAGTATATGTATTGAAGAAATAACAAGGGGGATTGGTGAGGAGAGTATACTGCATCTTGATTACGGATTTTGGTAATGTATTTGACAAGGTTCCACATGACAGATTGGTCAGGAAAGTAAAATGTCTTGGGACATAGGGGCAAGTGGTGAGCTGGATCTGAAACTGGCTCAGTGACAGGAAAGAAAGAGTAATGGTTGATGGACAATTTTGCAGTTGTAAAATGTCTTCCAGTTGTAAATCCTTTGCTGTTTGTCGTACACGTGGCTGGATTGAACTTAAATGTGGAAAGCATGTTTATGAAATTGCAGATGATATAAAAATTGAGTGTGTAGCTGATAATGAAGACAATGGCTATTGACTTGAAGATGGTCTCAATGGTTTAGTTGAGTGGGTGCTAAGTGGGAAATGGAATACAATCTGGAGAATTGTGAGGGAATGTATTTGGAGAAGGCGAATAAAGCTTGGGAATACCCGATAAACAGAAAGCTATTGAGGGGTAACAGAAGGTGAGAGATCATGGACTGCAAATACATAGGTAGCAGGACTGGGAAGATAAAGTGGTAATGAAAACATATGGATGCTTTCGTTTAATGGATAAGATATATGCTGTCAAAGCAGGGATGACATGTTGGAACTATGTAAGACACTGGCTAGGCCACAGCTGGAATTTGTGTTTAGTTCTATTCATCATGTCACAGGAAGGACTCAATTGTTCTGGAGAGAGTACAGAGCTCGGGCTCGGGCTTGAAAATTGTAGTTATGAAGAAAGATTGGACAGGTTAGGATTGTTTTGCTTAGAATAGACAGATACTAAAAGGTCAATTTTGGCTTGATAAATCATATGCTTTTCAAAACAAAGGCTAACACGATGGACACACAATGAAAAACATGTACAAAAGACATGTTATTTCCTTAAAGCAGAACAGTCTTCTTTACACAACAGAAAACAAATGAGTAAATAACCAGGTAATGTAAATGTAGAACAGAGTCTGAAAGATCTCAAAACATACAGCAAAGCAAAGTCTCATCCTGTTTGTCAACACTATTTGTTTACAGAGATACAAATCCAGAGAAGTTATCCCTCTATATCAAATGCTTAGGTTTGATTTAATTGTTTCTCCCCAATCTTTTTCCCCAGTAGATTGTTCTCACATGAATACACAAAAAATTGAAAAGTTAGAGTTTCTCAGCTTTAAGCAACCTGAAATTTCTAACCAAAAACTTCTGGTTGTATCAACTAAATTTTGCACTGACTAATTATGCTTTAACTGAACTGTTGGAGACCCCCTTCGAGTTAAAATCAGAAGTCACATGACAGCAGTGTGATTGCTGTCACACTGGGTGGCACAGTGGCTCAGTGGTTAGTTGTTGTGGTTCTGTTCGCCGAGCTGGGAATTTGTCTTGCAAACGTTTCGTCCCCTGTCTAGGTGACATCCTCAGTGCTTGGGAGCCTCCTGTGAAGCGCTTCTGTGCTGTTTCCTCCGGCATTTATAGTGGCCTGTCTCTACCGCTTCCGGTTGTCAGTTCGAGCTGTCCGCTGTAGTGGCCGGTATATTGGGTCCAGGTCGATGTGTTTGTTGATAGAGTCAGTGGATAAGTGCCATGCCTCTAGGAATTCCCTGGCTGTTCTCTGTTTGGCTTGCCCTATAATGGTAGTGTTGTCCCAGTCGAATTCATGTTGCTTGTCGTCTGTGTGTGTGGCTACTAAGGATAGCTGGTCGTGTCATTTCGTGGCTAGTTGGTGTTCGTGTATACGGAGCGTTAACTGTCTTCCTGTTTGTCCGATGTAGTGTTTTGTGCAGTCCTTGCATGGGATTTTGTACACTACATTGGTTTTGCTCATGTTGGGTATCGGGTCCTTCGTTCTGGTGAGTTGTTGTCTGAGCGTGGCTGTTGGTTTGTGTGCTGTTATGAGTCCTAGTGGTCACAGTAGTCTGGCTGTCAGTTCAGAAATGCTCCTGATGTATGGTAGTGTGGCTAGTCCTTTGGGTTGCGGCATGTCCTCGTTCCGTTGTCTTTCCCTTAGGCATCTGTTGATGAAATTGCGAGGGTATCCGTTTTTGGTGAATACCTTGTATAGGTGTTCCTCTTCCTCTTTTTGTAGTTCTGGTGTGCTGCAGTGTGTTGTGGCCCTTTTGAATAGTGTCCTGATGCAACTTCGGTTGTGTGTGTTGGGGTGGTTGCTTTCATAGTTTAGGATTTGGTCTGTGTGTGTGGCTTTCCTGTAAACCTTTGTGGTGAATTGTCCATTCGGTGTTCTCTGTACCATCACGTCTAGGAATGGGAGTTGGTTGTCCTTTTCTTCCTCTCTAGTGAATCGGATTCCTGGGAGTGTGGCATTGATGATCCAGTGTGTGTTCTCTATTTCTGTGTTTTTAATGATTACAAAGGTGTCATCCACATATCTGACCCAGAGTTTGGGTTGAATTTGCGGTAAGACTGTTTGTTCTAACCTTTGCATTACTGTTTCTGCCATGAGTCCAGAGATCAGTGAGCCCATGGATGTTCCGTTGATTTGTTTGTATATTTGGTTGTTGAATGTGAAGTGTGTTGTGAGGCACAAGTCCAGTAGTTCAAGTATGCCGTCTTTGTTGATAGGTTCAACGTCCTGTTGTCTGTTATGTCTGTCCAGCAGGTTGGCTATTGTTTCTTTGGCTAGGGTTTTGTCGATGGAGGTGAACAGTGCTGTTACATCGAATGAGACCATAGTTTCTTCCTTGTCTATGTGTATATTTCTGATGATGTCCAAGAATTCCTGTGTCGATTGTATAGATTGTCTGGATCCGCTGATCAGGTGTTTCAGTTTCTGCTGTAGTTCTTTGGCCAGTTTGTGTGATGGTGTCCCTGGTAGTGATACTATGGGTCTGAGTGGGATGTCTGGTTTGTGCACTTTGGGTAGTCCATAGAATCTGGGGGTGTTGTTGCTTTCAGGTTTCATTCTTTGTAGGTCAGACCTGGTTATCTGTCTGTTTTTTTGTAGATTCCTCAGTGTGGAATCCACATCGACAAAACCCTAGCCAAAGAAACAATAGCCAACCTGCTGGACAGACATAACAGACAACAGGACGTTGAACCTATCAACAAAGACGGCATACTTAAACTACTGGACTTGTGCCTCACAACACACTTCACATTCAACAACCAAATATACGAACAAATCAACGGAACACCCATGGGCTCACCGATCTCTGGACTCATAGCAGAAACAGTAATGCAAAGGTTAGAACAAACAGTCTTACCACAAATTCAACCCAAACTCTGGGTCAGATATGTGGATGACACCTTTGTAATCATTAAAAACACAGAAATAGAGAACACACACCAGATCATCAATGCCATACTCACAGGAATCCGATTCACTAGAGAGGAAGAAAAGGACAACCAACTCCCATTCCTAGACGTGATGGTACAGAGAACACCGAACGGAGAATTCACCACAAACGTTTACAGGAAAGCCACACACACAGACCAAATCCTAAACTATGAAAGCAACCACCCCAACACACACAAACGAAGTTGCATCAGGACACTATTCAAAAGGGCCACAACACACTGCAGCACACCAGAACTACAAAAAGAGGAAGAGGAACACCTATACAAAGTATTCGCCAAAAACGGATACCCTCGCAATTTCATCAACAGATGCCTAAGGGAAAGACAACGGAACGAGGACATGCCGCAACCCAAAGGACTAGCCACACTACCATACATCAGGAGCATTTCTGAACTGACAGCCAGACTACTGCGACCACTAGGACTCATAACAGCACACAAACCAACAGCCACGCTCAGACAACAACTCACCAGAACGAAGGACCCGATACCCAACATGAGCAAAACCAATGTAGTGTACAAAATCCCATGCAAGGACTGCACAAAACACTACATCGGACAAACAGGAAGACAGTTAATGCTCCGTATACACGAACACCAACTAGCCACGAAACGACATGACCAGCTATCCTTAGTAGCCACACACACAGACGACAAACAACATGAATTCGACTGGGACAACACTACCATTATAGGGCAAGCCAAACAGAGAACAGCCAGAGAATTCCTAGAGGCATGGCACTCATCCACTGACTCTATCAACAAACACATCGACCTGGACCCAATATACCGGCCACTACAGCGGACAGCTCGAACTGACAACCGGAAGCGGCAGAGACAGGCCACTATAAATGCCGGAGGAAACAGCAGAGAAGCGCTTCACAGGAGGCTCCCAAGCACTGAGGATGTCACCTAGACAGGGGACAAAACGTTTGCAAGACAAATTCCCAGCTTAGCGAACAGAACCACAACAACGAGCACCCGAGCTACAAATCTTCTCCCAAACTTTGATCAGTGGTTAGTACTGCTGCCTCACAGTACCAGAGACCAAGGTTTAATTCCAGTCTTGAGCGACTGTCTGTGTGGAGTTTGCACATTCGCCCCGTGTCTGCGTGGGTTTCCTCTGGTGCTCCGGTTTCCTCCCACAATCCAAAAGATGTACAGGTCAGATGAATTGGCCATGCTAAATTGCCTGTAGTGTTAGGTACATTAGTTAGGGGAATGGATCTGGGTGGGTTACTCTTCAGCGGTTTGATGTGGATTTGTTGGGCCGAAGGGCCTGTTTCCATACTGTAGGGAATCTAATCTAATCAGTTTATAATCCAACACGTTTATTTGAGGTGAAGTGAGTCCACTTGTGATTTCACATAAATCTTTTGAACTATAACCTGGTGTCATGTGACTTCTGACTTTGTCCACCCCAGGCCAACACTAACACATCCACATCCTTTCTAGTTAAGAAACTATATTTACTTCTGACCATGTACAGGGGTTTGCTCTGAACTCTGTCTAAAAGCTTTCAATGTCTGGGTTTCTTAAACTAAAGGAGAAAGTGAGGACTGCAGATGCTGGAGATCAGAACTGAAAATGTATTGCTGGAAAAGCGCAGCAGGTCAGGCAGCATCCAAGTTTCTTAAACTAAAACCAATATTTAATTATCCTAAACAAAAAAACAAGTTAGTTAGCTTCCAGACTTGCTGAGTTTCTCCAGCTGTTCCTGATCTTTGATACATGCTGGACAGGTCACTGTCCTTCCAGGAATGTCTGACCTAGTTAATATTTATCTTTTGAAAAAAAGTTCATTAAAGTACTGACCCCCATATGCCACTATTTTAAAATCTGAATCCTAAAAGTTTTATTTAATATATTTCAATCTGATACCTTTCATAACACTCTGTGTAACTACTTTTGTCCTTAGCTTGCAACGAATCTGTTTAACATAGATCTGGCATTCTCAATTTTAAAATAAACAAGAACAATTCTTATTTGCTTTGAACTTTGACCAAAATTTTGTGTGATGCAATGTCTCCTTAATTTTATTCTTTAAGTTCAGCTCTAATTTTTTTAACGATGCTTCCCAGTTTGAGTTCTCCCAATGCACTCTGTCCATTCATCTTGACAGAGGGTCCTGTCATGCAATTGGCAGTATCTCTAATCTACCCAGAACCTCTGGGTTCAAGTTCCAAGGACTTGAGGGGCAAGGTTGGTGTTTGATGAAGGTAATGGTTTAGAAGGGGTTAATGCTCATCTTCCATTGCCTCCCACCCACTCTACTGTCGTTTCATACAGTCTGTGAATGGAGATAAAAAGTGCTATTCAAGTTTTTGGAAGGAGTAGATGATCTGTACTGGTTCTGTAAAGGTACTAGCAGCTATGACTGAACAACGTACTTATTGTTATCATGCAGTAAACTTCTTGTTAACTAACTACAGGGCCACTTCATTCAATCCCCTACCATATACTTTTAGATTGCCTTTGCTTTCTCTTAGGCCAAAGAAGGATTGGTAGCAGTGAACTACCTTAATCAACCTTTATCATAGAATGCTTCATCATAAAGTGTGGAAACAGGCCATTCAGCTCATCAAGTCCACACCGACCCTCTGAAGAGTATCACACCCAGCACCCCCCCCTCCTCCTCCCACCACCACCACCACCACCACCACCCTATCCACATAACCCTGCATTTCCCATGGCAAATCCACCTAACCTGCACATCTATAGACTGTGGGAGAAAACCGGAGCACATGGAGGAAACCCACGCAGACACAGAGAGACTATGGAAACTCCACACAGGCAGTCACCCGAGGGTGGAATTGAACCCTGTCCCTGGTGCTGTGAAGCAGCAGTGCTAACCACTGAGATACTGAGTCACCATGCCACCCTTATTTTACTCAGTGTCACGTACTGGCAGAATTAGCAAATACCACAAAGTATCAAAAACAATCATCTGTGAAAAATCACAGAAGTTGCATTCAGAATTCATCCAAGAAAGTTGAGTATTAACCTATAAATCGTTCCTACACACTACAATAGCAAGTGGTAAGAATATGAGTGATTCTTGGGTAGCCATTTACTGTGGAAAGAATATTGGAGTCTCTACTGGCTGTGCTTCCATTAAATAAGTGGAACTGCAGGACAAAAATCTTAAAATTCAGCCCAAGAATCATGAACAAAATGATGACTGATCGTGTTGTAAAAAAGTGTCACTGTTTCCTAATGCAATCTGTAATAGTCGTCCAAGTTGGGAAGTTAAACCATTCAATCAACTGAAATGTGACTGGTGAGAATAAACAGCTTAAGCTGTCATGGCTTCAAGGTTAATATTGTTTCCAATATTGTTTTTGAATAGAGACCATTCTCCTCATCTGTCTGTCAGTTCAGTATCATCACGATATCATCGCTGTACCACAGGCATGTTACCTGAGGATACAAAGTTTTATACTCTATTTTACCTAAGGATTTCTTGTAGCAGATCATACTACTCTGCCTCTGCTCTATTCTAATAGCTGAAGGTTGTGACTGTGAATGTGCTGTTGTATAGAAAGTTGAAATTAATATCCGTTTGATTCTTCAATACCATACCCATGCCTACATGACGGGGGTGGCATAAGCATTGCCACGTTAGGTAGGACATCCTGCTGGAGGCAAAATCACACCATGATCATCATTATCCAAATGTCAACATCTATGTAAAAATGCATGAAACCTTAGCCACCTAGACTCTGAGTGAACTGTAACTCACGATTAACATTTCCTTTAATAGAGTCATAGAGTCACAGAGATGTACAGCACGGAAACAGACCCTTTGGTCTAACTCATCCATGCCAAACAGATATCCCAACCCAATCTAGTCCCACCTGCCAGCACCCGGCCCATATCCCCTGGAAATCCTTCCTATTCATATACCCATCCAAATGCCTTTTAAATGTTGCAATTGTACTAGCATCCACCATTTCCTCTGGCAGCTAACTCCATACATGTTACACCCCCTGCGTACCTTGAAACTTTTGATCAGGTCTCCCCCTTAAGCCTTTAAATTCCAGGGACCAATTTCTAGCCTTCTCCAGCCTCGCTAGGTCTTCAGCCTTTTCATCCTCCATTATAGAGGAGCCATCTGATCCATTTGTCACATATCTTGTTAAATCCTATATTTTTTACAGGAGTCAAGTGTTCCAACCCTATTTAGGCTAAACCTTTTAATAATATTTAGAAAAAATGATTTACGAAAGGCATTAGTGATGGCAAACCCACATGTGGAAAGTTTGTGTCATATTAATTTCTGGAACATATCTGGCTCCTGACAAGAGTTACTTAAAGGGAAAGGAAAGTCTCGTGGGAGTTCCTTTTGCCCTGATTGCTCCCTGCTTTTTATTAGCATGGTTTCCATGGCATCAAAATAAATGTCTGTATTTATATTATTTTTTATGAAAATAGGGGAGCACATATTCTGAGACATTCTCCCAAAGACTTTCAGTTAGCTTTCATCATGATTATTTTGAATCAAAACAGACTGCAACTCAATTAGCTCCACATTGAAGTACATCTGGGAACCAGATCAGTGGTGTACAAGGATTGCTGTGTTTGAGACGCTGTTAATAATCCACTGTAAATACCAGGGTGAAGCAGGGCAGACAGACTGAAAACTACTGCTATTGACTTTATTATTCAGGATTAAATCACTAGCATAAACCAGTGGGGCTGAATGGCCTATTTCAGCACTATCTTTTGTGTACTTCTATGCATTGACATCAGTGTAGGATAATATTTTAAAACAACATCGTAATAAAATGTTATTGGGTTAACAAGAGATTAGCTATACTTATACTTAAAATGAAAGTAAGACATTAATATTAACTTTATATAACAATATAAAGACTGTAAGTACCACATCACATGTTTTCTTTAGTCTCTGGGGAATTATCAACTGTCATAGGCACCACTTGGTCCTTTAACTCCTAGCTCAGGGCAGAAAGTTGTGTGTTAATGGGTTTGACCACTCTCCTGGTTGACATTGCAGTGTACTGAAGAAAAGATGCTTTGTCCGTTTTGAGGATGATTCAGTTCAAGGTCCTCTCTGCCTGTTCTGACCTTGCAAATCAATCTGAATCCCACTATTTGAAGAGTTAGTAGTTCTCTTGGAATTCTGGTTATATATTCCCCTTGTAACCAATATAATTAAAAATAAACCCCCCTGGTCACATATCCTATTAGTGACCTTGGGATATTTGTGTCTTTGAACTTGTTTTAGGAGGACTGTCCCTTCAAGTAGCAAAGAGGCCATCATTATTCAGAAGACCTTTACTGACAAGCTGTGAACACCAAACAGGTCCTGATGAAGCTCAGTCTGGGTCAGCAGAAGATTGCCAAGTTTATGTGAAGCCAGATTAGTGTGGCTGCTCCCACCAGCTCCACAAACAAGATTACATTTGGGAACACTTACACAATGCGCTGTCAGTAAATATTGGGCTGTGTGGTTTTAATGCAAGCTCTAGACATTGGTCCTTCAATCAATCGAATGTCCACGTCTAATTTAACCGGCCACCTTGGAATATGTTGCCAGCTCCATCCCTGGAGTTACTAGGGTGATAAAGCTACCTATCTAACTTTGTGGTCATTACACTTCGATTAAGAGTAGAAGTCAAAATGGACCTCACTATTCACAAAATGGCTGCAATTTTTGCCAGCATAACTGTGCTTCGATCGTATTAATTTTATGTGGAACACTTTAACATACCACAATTTCTGTTGTCATGATTAGGCACCTAATCAATTCAGTGGGTAGGCTGATTTCTTGACAAAGCTGCTGAGCCAAACATAACTTTCAACTGCTTAAACAAGAAAATGAAAGAACTGTGGATGCTGGAAATCAGAAACAAAAACAGAAACAGAAATTGCTGGAAAAACTCAGCAGGTCTAAGTTAACCTGGAATGTTAACTCTGATTTCTCTCCACAGATGCTGCACAAACTGATTAGTTGTTCCCTTGCTGGTCACTTTGCCTCAGTGTAAACTGAGTGATCTCAAAAGGCATGCAGGCCTAGACTGTCCTACTATTACTTTAAGTCTGGAATCGGGAAAATTTCATGGAGTGAAACCCCTGCCTTGCTTTATAAACTGCTTAGCAGCGGATTGACTTCCCGCAAGATTACCATTGGAATTCTGAAGTCGGACCTGGTAATCCCACCCACCTGGAGCTACTGGCCAATCTGAAACTGGTATCTCTAGCATCATGGATATTGCCAGGATACCTCCTCTCAGAGCCCGAGGCAGAGAAAGGTAAGTGTTGTTTGTGCGGGGTTTCTAAGGTCAGGGGATGTGGTTTTGTGCATTGGGGGGGGGGGGGGGGGGGGGGGTGAGAATAAGGGGCAGAAGGGGGTGGTTCTCAGAGGCCACCTGACTTCCCAATGTCAAGATTCTCAACTGTGCACAAATCAGAACAGATCAATAGAATATCTCCATGCTGCCTCCACACTTCCACATCCCCCCACAAACTGACAGGTTTGCCCTCATCAGTTCACCTGTTCGTTTGGTCAACTCTTTCTCGTGCTGCCTGGAGTTTTAATAATGGCAGTCCAACAGGATGACATCCTTATGACCATTTAAGGGCCTTCTTTGGCAGATCAGGAAGGTTGATCTTGGACCTTCTTACCCACAACTTTGATATCTGAGGTGGCGGGACATCCCAAGTGATCAGTATCTTCCCGGTGCCAAACCTCGCCCCCTCCCAACACCTCCCCCCCTCCCCCCCCCCCACCCCCCCCACCCCGCCCGATTACTGCCACTACCTTTGGGAGGGAAAGCCCAAGTTGGATGCAACAGAAATACCGGATCAAGTCTGACTGGGTATACATTAACTAATTTTCCCATTAATCCTGCAGAATTACAGACAACAGATCTCATACTACTCTGAGAAAAACATAGAAATGAAACCATCTTACTTCAAACAAGGGATGCATACAAAGTTCTTTCAGGATGAATCACATTAAGTGACTCTCTTTGAGCAACCCTTTGTATTTATGAGGGCCTTGGAACAAAACAGGCTCTTTTTTTTTGTTTAATTTGAAGATACAACTAAACAATCCTTCCTGACTTTACACTCGAATCACTTCCATTCTAATTTTCTTCAATTTGCTGCTTCTCACACTCAGTGTGAGCTGGAAATGAAACAATCTCAAGTGCACATTTGTTCTCACTAAGTACTCACTAATTCCGTTCCTTTCAGAGTAGAGCAAGTCGAGGAGAGGAATAAAACAGAGTTCAATTGTTTGAGGTATGTAAATGGCACAAATTTAGAGACAGGAACTGCGAACAGTTAAGGACATCTCCCCAGCCTTGAACTGTCACTGAACCAAGAATGTACAAGCCCACCTGCAGCACTTTGGTCATTGTCTCAGTGGTTATGTTAAGTGCTAAGTGGAGTTGCAGGTAGACAGGATAATGGAGAAGGAATTGTATATGCTGGCCTTTATCGGCCAGTGCACTGAGTACAGGAATTGGGAAGTCATGTTGTGACTGCACAGGACATTGGTTAAACCATTTTTGGAATACTATGATCAATTCTGTAGGAAGGATGTTGTGAAACTTAAAAGGTATCAGAAAAGATTTAAAAGAATGCTGCCAGGGTTGGAGGGTTTGAGCTACAGGGAGAGGCTAAATAGGCTGGGGCTATTTTCCCTAGAGCGTTGGAGGCTGAGAAGTGACCTTATAGAGTTTATAAAACCGTAAAGGGCATAGATAGGGTGAAAAGCCAAGATTATTTCCCTGGGGTGGGAATAAGGCATAGGTTTAAAGTGAGAATGGTGTGTATGGAATGAACTGCCAGAGGAAGTGATGGAGGCTGGTACAGTTACAACATTCAAAAGGCATCTGGACAGGTATATGAATAGGAAGGGTTTAGAGGGATATGGGCCAAACGGGTCTAGAGTAATGTAAAACATTTGGCCAGTATGGACGAGTTGAGCCGAAGTGTCTGTTTCCATATCGTACATCTCTATGACTCTAAGAGCAGAGGAATTTCCTCAGTACGTCATTGACTATATCTACCGCAAATAATAGCATCACTCTTATCATTGAACTGACATTTCTGGAACATTGCTATGCACAAATTAGTAAATGAAGGCCAAAAGTAATGTCTTTTTGTGATCTGGTCACCAAGGTGAGCATGGCCTCAATGATCACCATCCTTTGAATGGACATCACGGCATCTAACTTTACAATTTTTGTAATTCAGAGGCCCAGGTAATATTGTTGGAACATGGTTTGTATCGCATATCTGCAAAATTCAATTCATAAATTCAAGAATTGAAAGCTACTCTTAGGTGATGATTTTTGTTTTATTCTTTTATGGAATGTGGTGTTGCTGGCTAGGCCAGCATTTATTTTCCATCCCTAGTTTCCTTTGAGTAGGTGGAGGTGGTGAGCTACCTGCTTGAACCACTGAGGGAATGGTGACACATTTCCAAGTCAAGATGGTGAATGACTTGGAGGTGGTGGTGATGTTCCCGCATAGCAACTGCCCTTGTCCCTCAAGATAGTAGTAGTTGAGAGTTTGGAAGGTGCTGTCCAAGTAACCTTGGTGAATTTCTGCAGTGCATCTTGTAGATGGTACACACTGCTGCAACTAAGCACTGGTCGGAGCATGCGAATGCTTGTGGATGTGTTGCTAATCAAGTGTATTGTTTTGTCCTGGATGGTGAAAAGTGTCTTGAGTGTTATTGCATTCATTTAGGCAAGTGAGTGAATACTTCATCATTCTCCTGGCTTGTGCTTTGTGGATGGTAAATAGGCTTTGTCAAGAAGTGAGTTACTTGCTGCAGGATTCCCAGTCTCTTACTCCTTTTACTCTTGCCAGGTGTAGTATGTGTAGTTTTGGTTTCTTTACCTCAGGAAAGATATTATTGCCCTCGAGAGAAGGTTCACTAGATTTTGTTCCCAGGATAGCTTGACTATCTATGAAGAAGATTGGGGAAATTGGGACTGAACTCTTTAAAGTAAGAATAAAAGATAGACCCATTGAAACATACAAAATACCTAAAGCGATAGACAGGGAATGCAGACAAGATGTTTCCCTGGTTGAGGATTCTAAAAATGATGTCATTTAGGGCCAAGATAAGGAGAGATATGTTTACTCAGAGGTTGGTCAATCTTTGGAATTCTTGATTCTGGAAGACTGTGGAAGCTTAGTCTTTGAGTATGTTTAAAGGGAAGGTGAATAGATTTCTGATTATCAGTGACATAAAGGGTTATGGGGACAGTGTGTGTAAAAGGTACTGAAGGGCTTGATTAGCCACAATTATATTAAATATTGGAGCAAATTCAATGGGCTGAATGGCCAACTATGTTCCTACATTCCCAAATTAGACAGACACTATTTCCCCTCCAACAATC
This sequence comes from Chiloscyllium punctatum, assembly GCF_047496795.1. Lineage (NCBI taxonomy): Eukaryota > Metazoa > Chordata > Chondrichthyes > Orectolobiformes > Hemiscylliidae > Chiloscyllium > Chiloscyllium punctatum. Next base: position 19,524,355 of record NC_092743.1, read on the forward strand.
TATGTTGGCTGTTCCTAAACAAACCAACTGTTTTCATGTGACTTTTAATTCTACCCCAAATAATTGTTTCCAGACCTAAAACAACATGGTTGATACTTACTTGTTCTCTGGGACACCCGCACCATACAACCCCACCGCTCAGTGGCCCAACATTTCAACTCCCCCCTCCCACTCTGCTGAGGACATGCAGGTCCTGGGCCTCCTCCACTGCTGCTCCCTCACCACCTCACACCTGGAGGAAAAACATCTCATCTTCCACCTCGGAACACTTCAACCCCAGGGCATAAATGTGGACTTCACCAGTTTCCTCATTTCCTCTCCCCCCACCTTACCCCAGTTCCAAACTTCCAGCTCAGCACCATCCTCATGACCTGTCCTATCTGCCAACCTTCCTTCCCACCTATCCGATCCATCCTCCCCTCTGACCTGTCACCTTCATCCCCTCCCCCATCCACCCATTGTACTCTTTGTTACCTTCCCCCACCCTCCTCTCTGACCTATCGCCTTCATCCCCACCTCATCTATCTATTGTAATCTTTGCTACCTTCTCCCCAGCCCAGTTATCTCTCCACCCTGGACGCTCCCTGACCTTTTCCAGCAGTCTAATCTAGACACTGTCCTTTAACACGGCCTAACAAGCCACTCTGTTCAAGGGCAGTTAGAGATGGCCAATTGCAAAATTGCAGTGATATCCAAACCCCATGAAAAAATAAAAAAATAAATCTACAAGATTTGAAACAGCCTACTGTTTTCTTACTCACTGACCCCATTCACAAGATCAGTGACCATTCTTTGTAACAAAAAACAATATCAATTAATTTCTGTCATTGTTGCCTTTGTCTCTACCATTGTAATTCAATTGAAAACCATGCTGCAGATTAAAATCTTCCATTGTGCTTAATATTTTATAGATCACCATAATTCTCTTTTCATTGGCCCCTTGTGGCTATGCAGCCATGAACCCAAATCCTTATGTTCCATGATGTTCTCTTTTAAGAAATGCTATTTGCTTAACAGATGTTTGAAAAGCACATTGACTAAGCCAATAAAACATCTGCTTGCTGAGGCAGGTAGATATGCTTTCAGAATCTGTGCTAATGCGATGCGGCTGTTGTCTCAATAAAACACCATCATTAACTATGTCTGAATCATATGACACATTTTACTCATCTCCCCATGGGGTTGCCAATAAGAAAGTGATCTGTAGAAGCCACACTCAGATATAGCGCAGAAAGACAAAATTCCTGAGAGGGATCAAAATAGCTTTTCCTGGCACTAATCCAAGTCAACAAAACTCAACAGGGGTAGTAAGAACTGTGCTTGTTTTGTGGTTTACTTGTGGCTCTTTTCATCCTCTGGTACAGTGTTAAACCAAGCTTCTGTGTATGTGACTACTTAGCCTGTAAGTTTACAATATCTGTCAGGGCTCGCTTTGTGTTGAAGTCAGAGGGATGGTTTCCTGGTCTTTTATGCTGGGAGAAAAAATGTGAAAAAGGCAAGGAGAGGCTGAGGGACTGGGATTTGGATGTAGAAGTCCAGGACCAATTTTGTCCAGATCATTAATTCCCCTTCCTTTCTATTATGAGTGACCTGAGGAATAGTATCAATTTCATGCATCAGTTTCTCCTCGCAGGGTACTGAATATCAGATAAACAATCTGAAAATTTTAACACACTGGATGTAGTTGACAGAAAAGATTTACAAGGATATTGCCAGAGTTGGAGAGTTCGAGCGGCAAGGAGAGGCTGAATTGGCTGGGGTATTTTCCCTGGGGTGTCAGAGACTGAGAGGCGACCTTATTGTGCTTTATAAAATCATGAAGGGCATGGACTAGACAGCAAAGTTTAAAGTGAGAGGGGAAAGTTTTAAAAGGGACCTGAGTGGCAATGCTGTCGCACAGAGGGTGGTGTGTGTATGGAATGACCTGCTGGAGGAAATGGTGGAGGCTGGTACAATTACAACATTTAAAAGACATTGGATGGATACATAAATAGGACGTGTTTAGAGGGATATGGGCTAAATGCTGGCAAATGGGAAGAAAGTAATGTAGAATATCTGGTCAGCGTGGACGAGTTGGACTGAAGGGTCTGATTCTATACTGTACATCCCTGTGACTCTAAGTAGTGCTGAGTGGAGGAAAGTTGGCTTTAAATACAGGAGAATTCACTCCTCTTCTTTGTACCATACTCTGGTGATATTCATCTTAATTAACAGCTGGCATCTCCAACAATGTAACATCCCCACAGTGGAGCACCAGGGTATCAGCACAAGTCCTCTTGTTGTCGTTTTAAAAAATTCATTCATAGAATGTCAGGGCAGTCACGAGTCAACTGCATTGCTGTGAGTCTGGAGTCACATGTGGGCCAGGCTAGATTAGGGCAGCAGACTCCTCCCTAAATGCAACATTTTTTAACCTTGCAGTGAGCATGTGAGCTCGACATTATCCTTGACATCTCCTGTACGTTCTATAAGTACATGCTTAAAGAAATGGTTGTATTGCCAGAATTGTGTGGATCAAGAGAGGTGCAAATGTCATGCTAATGCATCATGTTCCCAAAAGAAATAAACATCCTGGTCACAGATTAAATTACAACTTCACCTTGCTGTCGTGTTGCTATCCAGCACTACGCATGGAGACAGCCCACAGGACTTAAATAAATCCTCGCATACTGCGGAAATGGCAACACACTAATGAACAGGTAATTATGTAACTCCCCAGTCTATTAAAACCAGATTGCAAGTCTATTACAGCTGATTACATTTGCCAATTTCAGCTGCATCCATTTACATTTGTGCATCAACACTTGTGCTAAAAGGAACTCAATAAGAATTTTGAAACAATTAGATGTCATTGAATTTAACTCTGGGGGAATTCAGCACAGTCGTTTCAAATGACATTTGTCAGTGGGAATAACAAATGAATGTAAACTGCGGTCTGAATAACTTTCAAGGCTAACAGATCTGTCACTTTACTCTTTTATTTAGACATTGATGATGTTGCTATATTATTTGTGCTGTTATTGTCATTATTCCCTCCCTCACATTTTCAAGTTCTTTTATATTACAGAAATCTCCAAATACATCTTGTCAACTAGGGATTCAAACCACAAAAAGAAACTATTGATGTACTAAAAAACATGGATCATGAAACTTAAAGAAGAACCCAGAAGAAACACCCTCTTTTAACTGTGACAAAACAACTTGGATTCATACAGCACCCTCAAACTAATAATAAAACCCAAGGCATTTCAGAGGGACACTAGAAAACAGAACATTAAACTGAGCAACACAAGAATTATAGATATTTTTAATCAACCTGCTCAGACGTGTTATGATACAACTCTGGAATAGGTAGGACTTGCATCCAGGCCTCCTGGCCGATATGTAGGGATGCAACCATTGAGAGAGCTCAGACATATGGAGTTGTTGGCTGGGATTTTCATTCCCGGTCAGGAGTGCTGAAATAGAAGAATTCCCTGCTCTGTGAACCCAAACCTAAGCGTGGCCATCCAGCCAGCGGATCAGAGGGGGCAGGCTGGGTTAGAAGCTAGGTTGGGTAATCCTGGAAGAACAGCTGGGTGTGAGGGTCGGATAACCACAAGTCCTGACTTGGGAACTCAGCGCAGTGTCCAAAATTAAAAACTGCCCTGAGCTCTCACTACTCCTTCCTACAACCCCATATACTCCCCATTCTTCATCTATGACAACTGTCTCATGCCTTTCACTCAACACCTGAACATGCCCTCATGCATCTCATGCCAAATGATTATCCCAAAATAACCTTTATGTCCTCTTGCCATCTATCTTCAGGTATTCACATCTGCCGTCTCCACCATGACATTTTGTTTGGTCCTTATCACAGCTCATGCCAACTTATATAACCCGCTCACCACCCTTGTTCATAACACCTACCAGGCCAACTCACCTAGTATTTACTATGGCAGACCTAAGGAGTCATTGCATAGATGAGATAAAATAACTTTCTTTCAAATAAATTTCTAAGTATCTTTTGCAGACTTTACTGAATTGTATAAAAGAACTCTCATTCATAAACAAACAGTCATTTACTATAATTGCTTACATTCAACAAAATAAAGCCTTATAATAACATTTCACTCAAGTGTACAATCTAATGCAGCAGCAAGTATTAGAAATCATAATCCACAGCCATAAGTTTAGAAGCACTTATAGCTGTCAATCAAAATATGAGATGACAGGGACCTTACTGTGATAATGGATGGTTATAAATTCAGTTATGCAGCATCAGACCACAGATTTTTCTTATACTTTTGACAGTTCATTTTGACAGATCTGTTGGCAATTCCAATGAACTTGGCAGTAATAGGTTTATGCATCTTTAAACACACATTCATACCTATTTCCAATAATTTTACGTGCAGTTAGACCTATGTTCAACAATTCCAAAGAGCAACTGACTAATCAAAATGAACCCTGACCTCTACCAAAAGGCATGTCATGTCCATCAAAGGTGCCACAGGACCAGATTCAAAGTGGCACTATATTTCTTCAAAGAAAGAAATGCACACATTTCAGACGTACCCTTACTAAGTCCATTCCCGACAGTCGGGTTTCACAACACTGGGCTGCCTTAAGTGAGGGCAGCTGTTGATTTAGGTTGTCAGCTGCCTCCTTGAACGGAACAGGTATGAATCTGGACTGAACCCCATTGCCACTCCCTGAAATGAGAAGTGTTATGTCTAGGCCAGACTTTCATTTCTCGGCTCATTCGCCATTTCTGCCCACATTGTGGTGAATATCCGAGCTGTTAAGTCAGATAAGCAAAGGTTCAGTCAAAGAGACAAATTTTAAGCAGTGCACTAAAGGAGGAAAGTGTGATAGAAAGGTTCAGAAAGGGAACTCCAGAGCTCAGGACCTCAAGTCGTGTATAAATTAATGTCACGGCTGCTTAAGGATCCTCAATTGGAGGGATATTTCAGAGGGTTGTGGGGCTAGGGGAGGTAACAGAGATAGGGAAGGGCATGGCTGCAATGAGAATAGATAACAACAAAGATGATAGTAAACACAATATGCTCTTTGTCTGGAAGCATGTGAGTTTGGTGTGAGTTAGGACATAGGCAGCAGAGTTTAGGGCTGGCTTTAGGTTTATGAGAGGCCAGCCAGGAGTGTGTTGGAATTGTCAAGCCCACAGCTAACATGGACATGATAGAGAGTTTCTGCAGATTAGATGCTGTATAACTTGAAGTATGTTATGAGTCTTTTCTACGTTTGAGTATAAGAGCTGGCAAGTCATGTTAAAATTGTACACAAAGTTGGTTTGGCTGCATTTAGACTACTGTGTACAGTTCTGATCACCACATTACCAAAAGGATGTGGACGCTTTGGAGAGGATGCAGAGAAGGTTGCCTGGTATAGAAGGTACTAGCAATGAAGAGAGGTTGAGTAGCTTAGGTTTGTTTTCATTAAAAAAAAAGGAGATTGAGGGGGCGACCTGATTAAGGTCTACAAAATCACGAAGGACATAGACAGGGTGGATAGAGATAAGCTTTTTCCCAGGGTGAAGGATTCAATAATGAGAGGTCATGCTTTCAAGGTGAGAGATGGAAAGTTTAAGGGGGATACATGTGGCAAGTGCTTTACACAGAGGGTGGTGGGTGTCAGCAGAGGTGGTAGAGACAGGCACGGTAGATTCATTTAAGATGCATCTGGACAGATGCATGAGTAGGTGGGGAGCAGAGGGATACAGATGCTTAGGAATTGGGCAACAGGTTTAGACAGTATATTTGGATCGGCTCAGGCTTGGAGGGCCAAAGAGCCTGTTTCTGAGCTGTAAATTTTCTTTGTTCTTTGTTTACTGAAATTTATTGAAATCATAGTTTTTCGTTTATGTATTGTGACAATATTATGCAAGCACACTTATTTGAGTTTCATCGTATCATTCTGTCATATTTATTTACAGAGTAACATTGGGAATGGACCTGTATTTATGATAGAATGGTTAAGCTCAGACTTATAAAGCGTGACATTAAAATTCCAGACTTAGATTTATCAGGCTGTTGTTATTGTTGAACTTGGATACATGTTGTGGTTCTGATTTATTTTCTAACATGGTCACACAGTGATTAATTACAAAGTGATACTGTGACCAGACCCAGCCATATTATAGAGTGACACTGTGAATGGGTACACAATGTTTTATAATGAACCATGGCTCAAGTCAACCTATTACAGAGTGACTGAATGTATAGGACAGGATTTAAGGTAGGAGCAAATTGCTGCAGATGCTGAACTCTATATTGAAAACAAATGCTGGAGATCAGAACCGGATTTAATGCTCCTTTGCTGGCAGGTTTGGGATGGTGGGTGACCTTAACTAAGTACATTCATTCTTTTTATTTGAAAAAAAATTGTAATGCAACCTATTGCATTAATACTCTTCACAATTCAAAGTTAAAAGTCACCTTTTACCTGACTATCACCTGATGAAGTTGCTCCGAAAGCTAGTGTGCTTCCAATTAAACCTGTTGGACTATAACCAGGTATTGTGTGATTTTTAACTTTGTACACCCCAGTCCAACACTGGCATCTCCAAATCAATCTTCACAATTCAAGTAGCCATTAATTGTCAGAACTGATTTAAACAGACCAAGCTGTAATATCCCTCACTCTACTCAGCTAAAAATACCTATTGCCATCCAATCCTTTAGTGTGGAAGCAGGCCACTTGGTCCATCAAGTCCACACCAGCCTCCAAAAAGCATTCCATCCAAACCCACCCTCCCACTGATGCTATTCCTATAACCCTGCATTTCCCATGGCCAATCTGTCTAGCCTGAACATCTTTGTACTGTAGGAGGAAACCTATACAGACAGAGGGAGAATGCGCAAACTCCACACAGACAATTGCCAGAGGCTGGCATTGAACCTGAGCCATTGGCGCTGTGAGGCTGCAGTGCTAACCACTGAGCCACAGTGCCATACCTTACTCCCTATACCTGAAACTCAGAGGTCAGTAAGTGCTCATTTTAACTAATTGGTTCCCTATTTAACTTCCTTCCATCCTATCTTCCTCATTTTAAAGATGAAATATGAGGAACCCACTTGGGCTTCTCAGTTGGGATCATTTAGTTATTTTTCTATGTTGCTTCTTTGTGTTTTTTCAATTTCCAGGATCCAGCAGTGTTCTGGCTCCCAAACTCTCCTGTCTGCAACTTTTGGCCCCACTTTTAACACACTCAGAGGCCATTCACTCACAGTGAGTTAAAATCGACCATGTCTTTCTCTGTCTTTCTACACCTGTCTCTCCTTGCCTATCATCTATTCTCTCAGTCCCCTCCACATCCACTTTCTGGCATCTGCGGCTCCTTTCTTTCATCATTGTATCTTCTTCCTTTCAAAATCATCTTAAATGAAAGAACACGATCAGTTTGGCTTCTCCACTAATGCTCCACCTCCGCCTGCCCAAAAGATTCTCAGATATGTCTTTTGCCCCCCGTTATAATTTCTCTCGTAACTTGTTTGATTCTATCCAGGCCAGCACCAGCTTCACTCTCTCCCCAGCCACTTTCAGGATACAGCACATTTTAACACTAAGGCAGCCCAACAACATAGCCCAAAGTTAAGTGGCAACGTTTTAAAAGAAGTGAAGGATGTGAGTGGTCATCACATTAAGTATAAGTGTGTTTTCTGAGTGATGAGAAACTTTGAATGGCAAAACAGTGGCAGATGTAGGTATTCAATCACACAAATCATAAAGACTAGTGTATTGCAAAGGAATTGAATATAGAATGAGTGGAATTCATGCAACGATTATATAAAACTCCGGTTAGAATATTCAGTTCTGGGTACCTAAACTGAGAAGTGTACAAATGAAACCAGCATTGAAAGGGTTAAGGACAGGTTGCATATATGAGGGCTTGTATTTCTATGCCTGTAAAGAATAAGGGTGAACAAATGAAAATACTTAAGATGTTTAAAGGAGTTAATTCAGTCGATAAAAATGAAATATTTCCTTTGGTGGGGAAATTCCACAAAAAGGAGATAGAACTTTAAAATTACAGAGAGCAGAACCGTTCAGAAGAACTGTCAGAAAGCACTGCTTCATGAGCAGAATGGTCCTGGCAATCTGGACTTCTTGGCCCCAGAACATGAGTGAGTTTCAGTCCATTGGAGATTTCAATACAATGTTTGATAGGCCTTTAAAGGGCAAAGATTACAGACAAAGACATACAAATAGATTTATGATACAGATCAGGATAGTCTAATGGAATGGTGGAATACCTCCACAAGGTTCAATGGCCTGTTTCTGCCTTTATGTTACCTTTCGGGATACAGAAACATATTGGGAAAGTTGGTTTTCCCTGACCGATTGGGAGACAGCAAAGCCGGAATGGCGGTGGAAATGTTTTATTTTCTAGTTGCTTGCAGACAGAGGATTCAGATCATTCCCTCTTTGGCAGCAAGTATGAATCACCCAGAGCCATTTGCTAAGAAGCAGAGATGGAGGAAAAGACAGCAACCCAGCTATAATCACAACACTCAAACAACAGTGTGCACACAAGCCTACACTCAGCCAAATGATGGGTGATGTAGAAATGCCTCACCACATAAATGGGGTATGGGGAGAATTCCAAGCAGCAGGAGGTATTTAATAAGAACTCCCACTCACTTGAAGAGCTTCTCTACAATTAACTTAGCAGAAGTGAATGTAATTGATTTATATTCCTCTATTAATGTAAAGACAGCATAATGTTAATGCAGGGAAACATATATTTACACTGATTCTTTTCAACTAACATTATAAAGTGGTAGAACATTTAGCACTTTGAAGAGGTTTTAAAAGTTGCTTACCTTGTGTGGCGATATAATGGTTTGGTCTGTGATAGCCCTGAAGAGAGAAAATAAAACATTAAACGCCTTTAGCCGCATAATGCAGAAATTGCAAATGGCTCTCAATGATATTTCTTTTGACCTAGGTTAGTGAATTACTCTAAAGCAGGTCAAGGAGTTGGAACATCAAATTGCTTGAAGATTATGACAGGGGTCTTCTATACCAAACTAAAATGCATGCAGCAATTATGCAGATTATTGGTATTTATGTTGGATATTTGGTCTTCTATATCTATTAGCATTTTTAAAATTCTTTCTTCATGGGATGACCAGCATTTATTGCACATCTTTAATTGCCCAGAGGGCAGTTAAAAATCAACTGCATTGAGGTAAGTATTTTGGTAAGTTGAGGTAAATTGGTTTAAAAAAAACTTCTCTTTCCTTTTTTGTAACTTTAGTCTCAACTTAGGTAAGTCTTAAAATTAAGAATGGCAGGAGATCTCAGACCTGTATTATGCTCCTCTTACTCAATGTGGGAGCTCAGGTACACAGCTGGTGTTCCTGACTCCTTCACATGCAGGAACTGTGTCCAGTTGCAGCTCTTGTTAGACTGCATGATGGGTCTGGATTTGTGGATGGACTCACTTTGGAGTATATGCGATGCTGAAGGGGTCATGAATAACACGTTTAGTGATTGGTCACACTGCAGATTAGGATTGCTGAGGGAGAAAGGGAGTGGGTGACCAAAAGGCAGAGAAAGAGCAGGAAGGCAGTGCAGGTGTCCCCTGCGGTCATCTCCCTCCAAAGCAGGTATATCGTTTTGGATACTATTGAGGGGGCTGGTTCACCTGGGGATGGCAGCAGTAGCCAGGTTCAGGGCAAGATGGCTAGCTCTGCTGTACAGAAGGATGGGAAAAAGAGTGGAAGGGCTACAGTCATAGGGGATTCAATTGTAAGGGGAGTATATAGGTGGTTCTGTGGTCAATAATGAGACTCCCAAATGGTATGTTGCCTCCCAGGTGCACAGGTCAGGGATGTCTCGGATTGACTGCAGAAAATTCTCAAGGGTAAGGGTGAACAGCCAGTTGTCATGGTATATGTAGGCACTAATGATATAGGTAAAATCACAGGATGAGGTCCAACACAAAGAATTTAGGGAATTAGGAACCAAGTTAAAAAGTAGGACCTCAGAGGTAGTAATTTCAGGATTGCTACCAGTGCCAAATGCAAGTCAAAGTAGGAATGATAGAATATTCAGGATGAATGCATGGCTTGAGAGATGATGCAGGAGGGAGGGGTTCAGATTTTTGGGACATTGGGACCAGTGGGGGAGGTGGGACTATTACAAAATTGGATGGTCTACACTTGGTCAGGACTGGAACCAACGTCCTTGGGGGTTCTTTTGTTTATGCTGTTGGGGAGGGTTTAAACTAATGTGGCAGGGGTTGGAAACGAAATGAGGAGGTTAGTGGATAGTAACTAAAGCCTGTAAAGAACTAGATAATGAAGTCAGCATGACAAGGGGAAGAGTAGACAGGAAGCGGCGGATGAACACAGAGGAACTGGTGGTCTGAGGTGCATTTGTTCCCCAAACAACAGTGAACAAGTGAACAAGTGCTTTTAAATACTAAACATAATTAAAAATACAGTTAATACTAAGTGTGAAATGAAAGCTTTGATACTACAGTCATGGAGATAAATGTTATCCTTTGTCGATATGTCTGTCAACAGAATAGCAAGAGTTGCTCGAAATTTTCACAAACTAACATCTTTCAATTCTTTCCATTAAAAAAATTAATTAAAAATAAACAACTCTGTACTACAGAGGGCTGAAAATCAACTTCAGTTCAATGGGCACTGTTATATGTTTAGAAATTGAGGTATGCATGTTCCATACTTACCCTGTTAAATAATTGCTTTTCTGAAGATAGCAGAGGTGTAATACAGCTTATCTACAGAAGAAAATAAAATTGTTTTCCTCTTTTGGATTTGTGTTCAAGCCAATGCCTTTGATTTCTGCTCCAAATTCCATTCTCTGGTTAATGGCCCCATCCCTCTCCCCAGTCGCTGCTTGGATAAAGTAGATTACCCATGCCTTTGGTGTCATCTTTAACCCAAAGGTAAGTTTTCATCTGCATTCTTGCATCATCATGATTTCCACGTCTTAAACAGTGCCCAACATTGTCCCTGTCTCAGTCCAATGCTGCTGAAAGACTCATTCATGTTTCCCTTGCTAATCTATCCTAATGAACTCCTGACTAGTCTCCCACATTCTACCCTCTGTAAACTTGAGATCAATCAAGCACTTAACTCATTTTAAATCATATCAAGTCTTGGTCCCTTGTCACCCTTGTGCTCACTGACCTACTGTGAGTCCCATTCAAACAATGAACTGTTCTTAAAATTCTCATTCTTGTTTTGCAAATCCCTCTATGGTCTCCTTATCTCAAGAATCTCTTTCAGCCCTAAAACTCTGTGTGATATTAGTGATTTTCAAATTTTAACCACTTGACCATGCCCAACCTTAATCACTCCACCAAGTAGGCCATACCTTCAGATGATGAGGCCTTAAACTCTAGAATTCCGTTCATAAACTTTCTACATCTTCAACTTGCTTTCTTTTAAGAACCTACTTAAAACCTATCTCTTTAAACAAGCTTTTGGTCATCTGGCCTAATATATCCGTGGGTGGCTTGATATTTTGTTTTGTAATGATCCTATGAAGTACCTTGGGATTGACTAATACATTAAAGGCGCTACAAATTAGAAGTTGTTGTTGTAATGGTGTTTACTTCTGCAGATTTGTAAATGTGTTCACTAACGATTCGTTTAGCATGATGTGTAGATTGACATTTTCTCATGTTTTTCACCTAGCATCATCTCCAAGCACTCCTAGGTCAGTGCAGCATGATGAGATATAAAATAAGCAACCGTCTATTGTGCTATTACGATGGATAAGAATGTACCTATATTTATGAAGAAATCGGTATTTCAATAAATTTCTTTTCCAAAGTGCTCATGATTCCATGAGAAGTAGGATGACTAAAACCTTCAGAAGCGCATTTATATTCTTACACAAAGCAATCACAGGTATTCTTCGCCACAATAGACTCAAACCACAACACTAAAAGCACCCCCTAAAGTATAATATTCAATCCACCGCTCACACTAAAGGGATGAAAGCAGTGACTCTCTGGCAGTTAGCAAAGAAAATGAATTTGTGACAGTCAGTTCCTAATGGGCACAAGCCCATTGAACAAAACTGCCCATAATCAGCATCAAACTGACAGCTTCACTCTTTGAAGCCACAGAATGACTAGTGTGGGAAATGCAAGTAGCACGCTGGTATAGTGGGACATGCTGTTCAGAGATTGTCAATTTGTTACAACAGAGTGAAAAGAGCTTTAGTCTGAATCTACTTGATGTTCTACCTGACCTGAAAGCATTTGATGTTGGCAGTTTTTACCAAAAGTGAAAAAAAGATTTCTTCATTCAGCAATGTTGACTCGTAACCAACTAAAGAAAGAAACCAAATTCAGGTTTACATTTAATAATTTCAATACTTACTTCCACATAGTTTGCATTAATATAGTCAGAGTTTGAATCTCCCTCCAATGGTTGCAGCCTGACCCGAGAATGATCATCTGAAAAAGAGATAAATCAAGATTCATTCATGAATCACCTTGAACTGTAAAGGAAGACAGAAATTTGCTTTTGGACTGAGCCATGAGGAGGAGACATGGTGGAGCACTGAATCTTCTGACTTTCAAACATTATCGTTGGCAGCTCAGACCAAAATAATCGTGGCCTGATCCTAACTTGCTACTCACTTCCCTTGAGATTCCTCTCTCTCCGTGCAGCTCTCCCTCATTCCCCACCATCTCCCATGCCACCAACTCCTCCATCCCAGAGCTCCGTCTCTATTTTCTACATTCCTAGACTTGCAGAAGGCACTGGCTAAAGAACTATAGTCACTACCACTCTCTCAGTATGAAGAAAGGCAGGAAATGTTATGGTCATAGAATGAGAGAATCCCACAGTGTCGAAGCAAACCATTCAGCCCAGCAAATCCACACCTACCCTCTGAAGAGCATCGCACACAGACCCTACCCTGTAACCCTGTATTTTTTCATGGCTAATCCACTTGGCTTGTATATCCCAGGACACTATGGGCAATTTAGCAAGGCCACTCCACCCTAATTACAGCTTTGGACTGTGTGAGGAAACCAAAGCATCGAGAGGAAATTCAGTCAGACACAGGGAGAATGGGCAGTCACCCAAGGGTGGAATCAAACACATGTCCTGGTACAGTGAGGCAACAGTGCTAACCACTGAGCGACCAGGTCCATCAGCCTTTGTCCCAGTTTCACATATTGGAGATCTTCCAGCATGATTCACCAACTGAATGCAGAAGCTATGGTATATAAAAGCAAATTTGGCCATGATATATATTTAAAAATTGCATTTTCTAATGGTCCCCACAGATTCCACCCTCCCCAACATAAACACTGCCACTCAAACAAAAGCAAAATACTGCGTTTGCTGGACATCTGAAATGAAGACAGAAACTGCTGGAGAAACTTAGCAGGTCTGAAATCATCTGTGGAGAGAAAAATCAGAGTCAACGTCTTGAGTCCAGTATAACTCTTCTCCAGGGCAGAAAGGAGTTGGAAGATAGTAATTTTGCGCTGTTGACTGAGGAGGAAGAGTAATAAGTGAATGAGAATGTGTGTGCTCAGAGCAAAAGACAAAGGGAGTACTAATGGTGATAGAAGAGAGACATAAAATCAATGTAAATGATTAGTGTGAAAGTGAGAAATGGGTCCTGTCTGCTGACAGTAAGGTTAACAAGCATAACAAAAACATAGCAAGGCATGGGCCGTCGGTTCTGGTGTCAACAAAATGCAGGTCAGAGAACATGGTCTGAAGTTGGTGGATTCAATATTAATCTCTAGAGCTAGAAAGTATCTAAATGGAAAATGAGGTACTCCACCAGCTTGCATTGAGCTCTATTGGAATACAGTAGCAGGCCAGAAATGATAGCAAGATGCCCTACTGAAATGGCAAGGTTGGGGCCATTCCTTCAGACAGAGTAGAGATCCAATTGCAGCAAACTATGTTGAGTCCAACTCAAAATTAACATGCACTTTGTCCTCAAACTTCAACCTTTCCCTGCAGATAACTGTGGAAGGAGCCATGAGTAGAACCTCCTTCATTCTGGCCAAGTCTACAAATCCAGAGGATCGTTAGGAACACCTCATCTCATTATCCCACAGGATATTGGGGCCTGCTTACTGACTGAGACAGGCTGATTAGTGCAACAATTGTTACGGATGAAGGGAGTCCCTCCTGTGACGACCTGGTCAGATCACATCTGAGATACTCAAAATGAAGAGCGTTTGGTTTGAACCCTACACTGTGGACAAGACAGGCAGCCTGAAGAGCAACATAAAAGAAAAGAATGCAGTTCTTCATTCAACACTCCATTCATTGGTCACAAGAGAGATCAATCAACAAACAGAATCACTAGCTTCCTCAGCATCACAAATACAAACTAACCCATGAACAAATAAGCTGCATTCATCCTTGACCTGCATTGGCCTGATAGCTGGTGATTTGACTGTAACACGAGATTCCTCCTGCAGGATGTACAACGACTTCATAAGCTGCATATGTACGCTCATCAAAATGCATTTATTTTTGCACTTTAGTAAGGCTATATAAATGATCAAAGTAAATATGCCATCAATTGTATAACAGCTTCCTAAAGTAAAGATATATTTGCTTCATAAAATGTCAATGTAATTCCTTGTGTCTGCAATTAAAAACAAAGCAGAAGGAAAAAGGACTAGCAAATTTGATTTTTTTTCTCCAATCTACCGTGAAGTCCTACAATCACAAACCACAGCACAGGTATATGTTCAACCTGAGCAGCAGCTTCCCAATGTCTTTCAAAGCCTTGTTGGAATCAGATGCCTGCCTGCTTCTCATGTAATAGCCCTGGGACACTCCCTATAATTCATATCTGTGGGATTTTTTAGCAGCAGTTTGGGAATAACATTCGGAATAAAATCAAAAGACAGTTTCCTTCTGATTTAATATTAACATATTTGCTGGTCATACAGTCATACAGCATCAAAAAAGACCCTTCGGTCCAACCAGTCCATGCCGACCATAATCCCAAGTTAAACTAGTCCTGCCTCCCACGCTGGGGCCATATCTTTCCAATTCATGTACTCACCCAATTGTCTTAACCAAAGCTGGTTGGTTTTTGGAACATGTGTGGCCTGCCTGTTTCAAAATGCTCCATTTGACTATGAAGGAAATGCTGGTGAACAACTTCACTCCAGCTATTTGTTTTGGTCATACCTCATTTCATCATATTTAAAGTTATGGAGCTTGCTTCTGCTCTCAGGTATTTCTGACTACTAAGGGCAATTTTAACTGAATCTCTGATCAAGTGAGTGGGTTCGACACTAGATTATGTCGCATTTATTTGTTGGAGGAGAATACTGAGCCGAGTGTGTGAATACTACAGCCCTCAATGTTATATCACTTCCATCCTCAGCCCTTGATCTTAACTGGAATGGCGCTTGGATGTTACAATTAGCTTCAGTATAGCTTGGCTAAATCAAGGAGAAAAATGTTTTCCTGATTCCTTCTCCCAGCTACTGTCTAATGCCTGCTGCTGGGTGGCGTTGAATGAGAACAGAATTAGTCTTAATTTCAGTCAGGTTGTCTGACCTGGATAGTCAGGCTCAGCAAAGAAGAGTGGGTTAATGAAGATGCCAAACATTGACCAGCATTCATGGAGCTCCAGTACTCTCAGCAAGGTTCCGGAATTGCACAGCCCTGGCATTTTTACCAGTACAATTAGGGAATATGGCAATGACTGTAGCTCCGACTTTGAGCAAGACCTGACACCGCTGCTACACAAACCTAATGTGACTGAATACGGCTGCAAATCAATTTCCATATAGACAGCGTTGCTAATAGGAAAACAAGTGATTTAAATTGGGGAATTCTGGCTGCTCCGGCACAGAGAAATGGATGGTGGTTTCATGAATTAATTTCACATGTAGAAATCACAAAGGAAATGCACCAGCTTATTTTATCACAGTGATAGCCTTCAAAATTCTAAAAGCTCTTTGTACCATGGGAATTAATGTCTTTGCAATTGCCTCAGTCATTTTACCTTTGTCTCAGAGCTAAACAAATACGCTTAATATCCATGGAACAAGGGATTGGATATTAATGTCCTCTGCCTACCCATTCCCCCCACAACAATTTATCTGCATGCTTACAGGGAAAAGAGGCATCAGGCTGCCCTTTTGGGCTATTCAGATCCTTTGGTGGCCAATTAATGGCCATTTAATTGGCTAGATTTAACATTTCCTTCAGTGGACTTGAAGGCATTGGGCTCAACCCTATCACTAATACTGTTGGCTGCCTTTTCTTAAGGCATGCTCTCTAGATTGTCAATGAATGATTATAGAATCCCTACAGTGCAGATAGAGGCCATCTGGCCCATTGAGTCTGCACCAACTCTCCAATGAGCATCCCATCCAGACACACTTGCTCCCTCCCATCCCCCTGTGCTAATCCACCTAATCTGCACACCCTTGGACACCACAGGGCAATTTAGCATGGCCATTCCACCTAGCCTCCTGATCCTCGGACTGCAGAAGGAAACCAGTGCACACAGAGAAAACCCATGCAGATACAGGAGTAATGTGTAAACTCCACACAGATAGTCACCCAAGGCTGGAATTGAATCATTGTGAAGTAGCAGTGCTAACCACTAAGCCAACCTGGTTTTAATTCAAGTTCAAAAGATGCTGGAATGGATGATAAATCAACTTGTGATCTGCAGACTCTGCTACATGTGGGGCAGGTAATGCTTTAAGAGTTGGATGGCTTAGATGTCCATGCACTCCCTCCAATATTTCAACTTCACATTCCTAATAAAGTCTCTTGACATGTTCATTGCCTTTCTGATTGGACCTTCTATATTTTGAGTTGACCAAAAGCTGGGTGCTGGCATGATTCAGTGAAGGCTATTTGCCCCTTTCAGGGATCGCCAAAGTATTTTTGCTGTGCCCGGCAGGTCTCCTGCATGACCAGGTTCTGAGGATGCAGTAGTTTTGAGAGTTTGGCGTCAGGGGAGATGGCTTTAACTGATTAGCACCTCCATGCTGGATGTGCGTGTTTGGAAGAGGATTTTGTTATTGGTCTACCTTTCTTGCCACTGAATTTGAAGGACTTTGGAGACCCATGCTCAGCTCCTTGAGATGTTTGATGTCAGTTGTCCACATTTCCACAATGAAAATAGCATCAAGGAGGTCCACCAACCTGTGGAAAGCCCATACCCACTTAAGGGCTTCCTCCTGATACCACAGAGGGACCCACACCAATGTGTCACCTCGATAGGTTTCCCTGCGTGGGCTGGTGGTGGCTTACCCTTTGAGCCCAGTTGCCCCCACATTCCCCCATTCACACCTTTCCTTCTGCACTCACCTCTCTCTCTCTCTCATCACTATCTCCAGCCCCAGACTATCTGGCCGTAGGGTCTAGATTAGACTGGTGCTGGAAAAGCACAGCAGGTCAGGCAGCATCTGAGGAGCAGGAAAATCGATACTTTGGGCAAAAGCCCTTCATCAGGAATCTATGAGGTGAAATGCTGTATTGGGGAAAAGGGCTTTCCTCCTCCCTCCCTTGACATGGTATTGCTTAGTTGACAATGAAACATGAAAGTAGAAAGAAGAATTTTAAGTGAAAATTAAAATAGACAAGTGGAAAACTTTGTACATAAGGAGGAAAACTGTTCTGAAGAAGGGTCACTGGATCTGAAATATTGATTCTGCTTTCTCTCCACAGATGCTGCCAGGTCTTCCAACTTTTTGTTTTTGTTTCAAATTTTCAGTGTCTGCCATTCTTTATTTTATTTTACTGAAAGAGTTAAATATGTATTTAAACTTTGTGGCAAGGTAGACATTTGTTTATCATTGCTCCCATTTTCTGGCAGGAAATAGGGGTAAAATGACCACAGTTTCAGACAATGCTACAAACTCAAAATGCTGAAATACATGACGAGACTTGAGAACAAATTCTGCTGCATACCTTAATTTCTGTAATGTTATTTATTCTTCTGAACAATGAGAATCGTTACCTCTGTGTGAGTTGACTGTTTTATATCTATGAGCATGTTGGGGTGATCCAAGGCTGGATACCTGTATCTTTAGCACGGATATTCTTCAATATTTAATAATATTGCTTTACCAATAGGTGAGAAGATGTCATATGTGTGGGCCATTCAACTGATTTATTTCACAATGACATGAATGTACAGTGTAGTTGTTTCACATTCATGAAGGTTTTTGGCATATATTCATACAAAATAATGAACATGTAACAAAGAAATGAGTTGTTATATTTGATAAATATAGATCGCCTCCTCTGCTGTAGCCTGGGGCCAGAACATCCTCTTATTATTTACATGAAGTACTGGATTTCACAGAGTAGTGCTGACTCTGGAGGCCATTAAAAATGGCTGGAATGAGATGAGGTTTAAATCATACAAGAAACTGAGTCATACCATTTGAAATTAATGCTGAGGTCAAACAGGTCTCTTTTTCATTCTTTGATGGATCATAACCTGTCATGTGGAAGTTACAAATATATGGAAGTGACTAAATGCTCTTGAAAGGCAGGTAAGGTCTGTTAAGTGTCACAGTTTCATGTTATTTAAATCCCTAGTCCTTTAAACTTTGTTTGATTGTTTCTGAGTTAAAAAGGCACATACATTAATGGACATCTAGCCAGAATTGATTCTGATGACGCGATTTCATTTAGCTCTGTTGAATGCCCTCTCTTCATTATCGGCCCGGTCAAGATATCTCTCGTCAATATCAGTTCACTGTGCTATAGATAGGGCAAATGCAACATTTTATATATGTACAGTATGTAACAGAGCATTAATATGGTTGTCAGTGATGATGGAAGTGAAGTAAGAGTGGAATCAGATGATAAGGTAACCTTGTCACTGAGTTTGTGAGACAGGAAACTGGAAGGCTTTCAACACCATCAATTGTAATCAATTGTTTGAGGTTCATGAAACAACACGAGATGCGCCACATTTGGAGGTGGAATTCACCAAGATACTGCATATGAACAGAAAGCACAAGAAATGCACAAGAAATTATAGCCATGATGTGGAAGTGCTGGTGTTGGACTGGGATGGCCAAAGTTTAAAAATCACACAACGCCAGGTTATAGTCCAACAGGTCAATTTGGAAGCACTAGCTTTCTGAGCGCTGCTCCTTCATCAGCTCCAAAAGTTAGTGCTTCCAAATAAGCCTGTTGGACTATAACCTGGTGTTGTATTATTTTTAAAGAAATTATAGAACCAATAACTATTTTCACTGAACAGTATCCTTTTTGTCATGTGCTGCAATTGGAGACAACTCTGTCTCAGAATAACCTCACTAAGGCAAAGGAGAAGAAGCTGTACTGATCACAGAGTTGGATGGCATTGACTGTAGTTGCCAGAGGCATGTGGGGCAAGAAATCTCTGAAGCTAACAGACAGAGGGCTGTAAATAACCACTGGGCATTTACATAAATAATGAAGCAAAAGACAGGAGAAGGATTCTTAAAAAGATTTATATGCATTCACCGAGGAGCAATATAAACCAAGATCAGACAGCAATGCCGCAGCAGTGTCACTGAATTCATAAAATAATGCAACCTTTAAGTAGAGTTGGCATCATTTTTCAAGAGAAACAGTACTCACAAGCAATGATATTCCCATATCTATTCTTCATCCTGTTTTCATCTTTCTTGGCAGAATCCCATGGGGCAGACTGTCCTTCATAAAAACTCTGGAACACACAAATGTTACAATTAGCAACAATACTTAAAAAAGATGTTTGATTATAGGTAGGACGGGGGAGAGAAGTAGACACATAGGCCACAATAACAGTGTCATGCTCCAATCGTGCACACAAAGGGACTGCAAAAATAAAACTAATTTCTTGTCAAGTGAGATCAAATCTTTGAAGTTGCTCTTCAGATTGATCACAATTAAACTTCCATTCTATTATGGGCATGTATTATTTAAGCTTAATGTAGGAGCCTTATAAGGCTAATGTTACAAAGCTGTGCTACAGATGAAGAGGATACCATGGTTGTTCATGGATTTCTACCCTTCCATTTTAATGGAAGCGAAGTTATGGGCAATTCACCTTTGGCTACATGCAGCAAGCAAATGATGTTGCATGACACTGATACAGATTGAGAATTGTTTACTTTTTTAGGTGATAGTGTAAAATGGACAATATTAAATGGCTACTGATGGGAAGGAACGGCAGGTGTCCGATATTGTTCGCTCCTGACCGGTCTAAATTATCCCTCCCTATCACCTTCCCATCTCACTCCCTTTATTTCTAAGATGGTTCTTACTTAGTTCTTCAGATCAACTGTAACATTCCTGCCACCCATGCTACCTCAGCAAAAAAAAGGATTGAACTGTGGGGATGGTCTGAGCCGAAAGACATCAGGACTCTTTCCGTTTACCCACGAATCCACTAAGAATCCGAGCTGAATGGATTCAGTGCAGCACTTTGAAAGTTTATTGAATTGCAGTTTGAAAACAACTGCTGAAATACTCACTTTACAATCACCAAAAACCAATGCAAACAACATCTTAAATGCAATTGAGAAAATGTAGCAGGTGGAATCAAATATTTGTGTCTGAGGTTGATGGCAATCTGTTTATTCCTGAGGGAGCCCTTTTATAAGCTGACAGGCTGTTCAACCATGAAATGGTTGTATTTCTCCTCTGGAATGTGTGTGTTTCTGTGTGCATTGTGCAATTTCAACATCTTTTGTTGCCAGTTTGTTTCTCTCCGACTTGATGCACAACTTAACAAGGAATTCTGTCAAGACAGGAGTGGTCACTACATGGCATAGTTGATTCGCATAAAGAGTTGGCAACCTGCAGTAAAACAGAATATTTGGACTAATTTGACCTTTGCCCATCCTGGAAGGAAGATTGTATAACATTAACATGCAAATTTCACGTGGGTTAGATGACTTTATTGTTGGTAATTATCCAGATATTAAAGTTTAACATTTCCACTCTTGGATTTGCAAGAGGAAGATTGGTCAATACTTATGCTTTGTAACTTTGTTGAAACCAGTAATCAGGCCTAACAGACTAGCCTGCATTTACACATTGTGCACTTTATGTTTGTATTCTACAAGAAAAGAACCATTTCATATAGTTCCAAAGTACGCCAAAGCTAATAAAGTACATTTGAAGCATTGTCATTGTGACGCGGACAACAGGCAAACTAATCAGTCCACAGCAATTGTACCCAGACAGCAAAGTGGTAAGAACAAGATACCATATTGGCTGAAGGATAAATATTAGTCAGGATACCAACTGCTCTTCCAAAAGAGCATGACAGAATGTTTCTGTTCATTTCAGTGGGTAGGTTTGATGTCAGTTTTAACATCTCATCTGAAAGATACAATCTGGCAGTGTAGCCCTCTCAGTAATGCCAGTTATGGAGTCAGTGATTCATACAGCACTGAAACAGACCCTTTGGCCCAACTCATGCCAACCAGGTTTCCCAAACTTAACTACTCCCATTTGGCCCATATCCCTCTAAACCTTAGCTCCAGTGTATCCAGACTGGGCTATGAAACATCAGACATATTTTCCATTGTGGAGGTGGGTACTGCAGATGCTGGAATTTAGAGTCAAGATTAGAGTGATGCTGGAAAAGCACAGCAGGCCAGGAAACATCTGAGGAGCAGGAAGGGCTCCTGATGAAGGGCTTTTGCCCGAAATGTCAATTTTCCTGCTCCTTGGTTGCTGCCTGACCTGCTGTGCATTTCCAGCACCACTCTAATCTTGACTCATATTTTCCAGTGCTGCTCAAATGACCAATGGCAAAAGTACTTGAAGTTCAAGTGAGGATTAATAATGATGCTCTAGCATAGCCAAACATCACACTAATACTCGCTGTCAAAGCTCATCGCTTAGACATGAATAAGGGTGTCTTGGAAAAGGTATTGGAGGAAACCTGGAGGTAAAGCCTATAGGAGAGGAAGCAAAGGAAGAAATTTGGGAGAATATCATTTACAAGCTATTTCAAAAAAGACTTTGCAGATGAAAATTGGAGCTTAATGCTTCTAATCACAATTGGCCAGCCATGGTCTTCACCTACATGTTGAGTTCCAGCTAATCTCACCTTGACCATGTGCATTCCTTGTATTTATTGGATTCACAATGTAATGTAGGATTGTTGTATGTTGTTATTATTTGGGAACTTGGATTCAAAAGTGAAGGAAAAACAGATTTAAGATTATAATTCCATGAAGATGATTGGTTTGAATAAAGGTCAGAATGTCATTTTTGAACAGAGAGTTTAAACATAATTTCAAAGAAAGCATGTGAAGTAATAACTAATTAAAACTACCTGCATAGTTTTTATTAGTTCATGGGACATGGGTGTTACTGGCCATGCCAACATTTATTGCCCATCCCTAATTGCCCAGAGAGCCGTTAAGTATCAGCCACATCGCTGTGGGTCTGGAGTCACGTGTCAGTCAGACCGGGTAAGGATGGCAGTTTCCTTCCCGAAAGGACATTAGGGAAGATGAGGATTTCCCAACAATTGACAATTCATGGCTATCATTAGACTCTTAATTCCTGACGTTTTTTAAAATTGGATCCAATTGCCACTATTTCCATGGTAGGATTCGAACCTGTGTGCCCAGAACATCACCGGGGTCTCTGGGTTAATAATCCAGTCGGGTCTCTGGATTTATAGTCCAGTAATTTTACCAGTACGCCATCACATTCCCATGAGGTGATGAATTGATTAAATGGTTACAAAGTTGAACTTTGATGACATATGGAAAATCAGACCAGGGACCACAATCAGGATTCAGTTTAGAACAAGTTTCAGACTAATAGAAGAGCAGCTTAACTTGTGGCAGTCCAGACTTTCAGAAATGGAAAAAAAACGTAACTGCTTTAGCAGTTTTAAGTAGACAGGGTATTTTTAAAAATTCAATTGCGAAAAGTCAGTGATGAAGCTGGCGTATGTATATTTTGACAAAGAGAATTGCATTTGGTGAGCATATAAAACATTGCTGAAGGGAAGGCTTGCAACTTTGTCAATCAAGTGTGAAACTGAAGAGTTGAGGTAAGACTGCTGATGCAATGGGGTTGAATAGCTATAAAGGATACGAGTTGGGAAACGAGTTGAAATTTTCTTTTTGTTGCTAATGTTAAAATTTTCCTAACTTTTCATACATGTCTCTAGCTTTGATTTTTTTAAAGTTTGTGTTATAAACATTTGATAAAAGAACATTAGCAGCCTCCCGTGGATTTGATCATTGACTGACCGATGTGGTAACCAAACCGCAAAAGTAAAACTTATGGTCTATGAAACCAGGTTTCACTCTGAGATCTGACTTGCCTATCAACTGAGGATCATATCTCAGTCAATCTGGGGAACGTGGTCAGGAGGCAGCATTGTAAAGAGGGGAATTAGCTAACGAATTAGATAGTGAATTAGCTGAAACGAAGCATATAGTACAGAGCTAGCTGCTATCAGTTGAAATAAATTAACTGTGGATGCTGGAAATCTGAAACAAAAACAGAAAGTGCTGGAGAAACTCAGCAGGTCTGGCAGCATCTGTAGAGAGAAAATTACAGTTAACATTTCTGGTCCTGTAATCCTTTTTTCTGCATAATTTACAGGAATGGGAGTCTGCCCTTTTACCCTTCAAGCCTGCTCCACAACTCAATAAGATTAGGGCTGATACATTTTGGCTTTCACCCCATTTTCCTGTCTGTCCCCCATATATCTTAGCAAGCAAAAATCTGTCTAACGCAACCTTGAATATATTCAATATCCTTCACTGTTCTCTGGGGGAGACAATTCCAAGGTTAACAAGTCCCTGAGAAAATAAATTCCTCCTTATCTCTGTCTTAATGGGCGACTCCTTACTTTTAACCAGTGCCAACTCATTCTATATTCCTCCTTGAGGAAGTTATTATCATTAGTCTTTGATCTCATTTAGATTTTTAAAACAATGTTTCTAAGTTAAATAATGATCCTGACAAACAAAACTATGTAGAGCTTTCACTTTGGGCACTATCAGGAAATAGGTCACAATAGGAGTTTGACATTATGTTAGGCTTCACACTCACACCAAAATTCATCATTAGTTTAGTATAAATGTAAATGTTCTATGAATTCCTGCTACCGAGAAGTGTAAAAGAATGTAATTATTTTGTTTTATATTCTATAAAAATGTATTCTTGGACATTTTTGAGAATGGTAGGCTGGTAGAGTTTACTAATGGAACCGAAAATTATAAACAAAAATAAATATTTTTAATAGGTATGTCCAAATCTCTATTGCTGCGTCACTGACTTTAAAATACCAGAAATTGACTTTAAAAGCAATACCCAGCCTTTTAGCAGTTTCATTAGCATGGGACTGATAAATCTGTTTCTATATAAGTTTTTTTGAGATGGAAAAGCTTTTAAAAATTTACATACTAACGTTCACCTGTCTGCCCAGCCTGAAAAATCAGCTTTGTTTGAACAGCTTTCCCGAGGCAGTGGAATTGAAAGAATTTTAAGACTTGGGGCAGAACTCAATTTGTTACTTGCATGAACTGAATCTTGAGGCTGAAGGATTAAGGGAAGCACAAATAAAATTTTGTTTTGAAGATTAACAAGAAAATGACATTTAATGGTCCTAACCTTTTGCACTGTCTGATCGCTTTGACCTAATTGGAGTTCAATATCACCAGTGGAATTTCGGCTCCAGGTTATTCTGCAATACTAAAAGCCTGTTTTACAGTTCTGATGAAAAGAGAGACTTAGAAATGAAATGTATCCATGCCTTATTGCTTTGGTCTATAGATGGAGCTGTAGAATTGGAACTTGCCTTTGGCGAAACATGATCAAAGTTTCCACTTTATTTGTAACAAAAGGTGTTGTGATGGCTCCATATGATAGACTTTCAACAAACTACATGATGAGCAAAAAGCCCTCAGGCTACAGCAAGTCTTAAGACTGTTCTTTTTGCAAAGTGAATAATCATTTCAAGCCTAAAAGAACCAATGATTGCAATTTTGGTAATTAATTCTAATTACATTGATATAATACTAAACAAATCAGAATCAATTATATCAGATATAGCTTTTATCCCCCTTTCCTCAATATCTTACTGTCAAAGTCTTAGTTGGAACTTCCTGAATATCTTATATTTTTCACAAATAATTCAGAGTCTCCATGTAGTGAACCAGGGGAATATATTTTGCTGTCTGAAACTATAGCAAAAGTATAAACATTACTTACTGAAGACGGTATTAACTCTCTCTGAGCTGCATGATCCTTTTGGCACAATTTATAGGTTTAGAATCGGCTTTTCCTCCTCACTCATCCAATGTTTGTCACAGAGTAAAACAGACCCTTCATTTGTGAATGATGACATTAAAGTAATGGACTCATAAATCCAGAGCTTTCCAGCTGCAAAAAATGTTTGTTTTTCTATCAAGGAAAAATGTCTAACTATCCTAATACAAGTAGTACAGTCCTAGTCAGTTTGAATTGCTTTGAAATTGGATGGAATGGAATTGAATAAGTTATTGTCACATGTATTCAATGTAAAATACAATGAGAAGTTTATACTGTAACCATGAATTGGCACCATTCTCATTAAATTAAGATAAATTCAAAGATAAAGAAAGATAACTAATAGCCCTCTTTAGATCTTATACAAGATTTTCTTTCCATCACCCCTTCACATACTAAATTCACTTTTCTGTGGATTGATTTTCCAATTCAACAGCTTGGCCAGCAAATTTTTGAATTTCCATCTAGTCTTCCTCTCACTGTTGTAAGTAACACTTTTTAAAAAAAAGGTTATCTTGTTGGAGTGGAGAGGTTGTAGCACTCTCGTCCCTCCTGTCTACTGTCTTCTGCTTTGCAGAATTCACCACTCCATCCCTGAGTTTGGGGCCGGTAGAAAGGTTATCAGGTGGTCACATACTGCATTTTACTGGGCTCTAAGTCTTCAGTGAGGGAGCATAAAATTCAGGCCTTCTAAGGAGTTATTGCAAGAGGATTTGAGTACAGGAGCAAGAAAGCCTTACTGTAGATGTACTGGGCTGTGGTAAGGCCGCACCTGGAATATTGAGGGAGGAAGTGAGGACAGCAAATGCCGGAGATCAGAGTCAAAAAGAGTATTGTGCACAGTTTCGGCTGCTCGATGAAGAAATGATGCATTTGCCATAGACAGAAAGTGCAGCAATAATTCACCAGCTTGATTCCTGAGATGGTAGGTTTGCCATATGAGGAGAGATGGAGTAGACTGTGCCTGTATTCACCAGAGTTGAGGAGATTGAGGGGGTAAGCTGATTGAAAAATATAAAATTCATACAAGGCTGAATAGACTAGACACAGGGATGGTGTTTCTCCTTGCTGTCAAGGTTTTTTTAATTCACTCATAGGATGTGGGCATCACTGGCTGGGCCTGCATTTATCACCCATCCCTAGTTGCTGGAGGGGCAATTAGAAGTCACCCACATTGCTGTGTGTCTGGAGTCACATGTCAGCTGGATCAGGTAAGGATGGCAGTTTCCTTCCCTAAAGGACATCAGTAAATTGGATGGGGTTTCCCCCTGATAATCAGTAGCAGTTTCATGATCAATTTAACTTAATTCCAGATTTTTAATTGAATTCAAATTCCACCATCTGCTATGATAGGACTTGAACCCAGATCCTCAGAAAATTACCTGGGTTTTTGGATTAATAGCCCAGTGATATTCCTGCTAGACCACTATCACACCTGTTGCTGAGCTTGGTAGTGTTGGTGTTGATAATAACAAGTGGTCATGGTCTCAGGATACAAAGTAGACCATTTCAGATTGAGATGCAGAGAAATCTCTTCACTCAAAGGGTGGTGGCCCTATTTACATTTCTACATGAAGGCTGTGGAAACAAAGTCACTGAATATATTTGCAAAAGAAAAAGACAAGGGTGTGAAGAGGTATGGGCGAGATGTAGAGTATTGCATTGAGATAGATGGTAAGCCATGATCATATAGAATAGTGGAACTGGTTTGATGGGATGAATAGCCTATTCCTAGTTCTTGAGTTACTGAAAATCTAGGAAACACAGGGTAGAGCCTAAGTTCTCAGAGTGTTCTATGGCTTGGGAAGTGGAGATATAGGGATGAGTGAAGCCATAGAAAATGAGTATGAGGAATTTCAATTGAAGTGTTGGTGACCAGGAGCTAATATAAAGGAAATGAGTGTCAGGGTGAACTGGATTTGATGTGAAGTAGAATATCAGCAGAAGAGTTTTGTAAGACCTAAAGCTTTTGGAGGATGGAAAACGGTGATCAGTCAGGAAAGCATTGGAATAATTGATCTTAGAGAGAACAAGAAAACTATTGAGGGTTTCAGCAGTAGACACCCTGAGGCAATGACAGTGATGGTTTTTGTTATACTAATGGAACCAGTTTGTCTTTACAATAGAGAAGCTATGGGTTGAATTTAACTTTAATGGCAAGGGGCCTGATCTCTGTCCTGAAATCTAGTGGCAACCTTGTGAATACAATCACCTAGTCAGGAGCCCTCTCACTGGGTCTCACGATACATTGCACAGGGAATGTGGTGATCACTGGACGGGTAACCTAGAACTCCAGACGAATGTTCTGGTGGCACGAGTGCAAATCTCTTCACGTGAAAGGGTGAAACTTGAATTCAATAAAAATCTTGTCTCATGGTGACCATATAATCACTGTTGATTGCTGCAAACACCTGTCTTTTTCAATAATGTCATTGGGGAAGGAATACCTGCCATTGTTGCCTGGTCTGGCTTATATGTGACTCTAGGCCATCAGTGATGTGATTGCACTTAGCTGCTCTCTTGGCAATTATGGATGGGCAGTAAATGCTGGCCTGGCTGGATTGAGGATAATAAATAATGTTCTTTTTTGATGGGGTTGCATTAATCAGCTGTAAATCAAATGCCCTGTGCAAATGTTAAATAGGGCATGGTGACATTGAGTCTGTGACCATTATACCAGTGTCCCAAACTGGAGAAGGTGAGCAGCACAGAAATTGTCAGACACCCATCATTTTGAAGTGAATTATTTAGATTTTGAATGACTCAACCATCTATAATGTTTTGTTATCTGCAATGACCACAAAAAGGATTCAAAGTGTTTTGTGACAACTAAAGTGAGTTGGTTCAATGGCAGGCAAAAAGACACACACACCAGCACATAAGCTGAGTGTGGCAGGAGAGCCCACTGCCAAAGGGTAGCAACTTGTATATGGTTTGTTTTCCAATCTCATTATTTTCAAATGTTTTGGAGTCTGATGTAAGAAGTTAAGAAAAATTCTCAGTACAAGGGGAAGTTTTCTAAGCTTCTGACTGGTTTCCTGTTCTCTCTGTTGTACTATGTCTCAGGCTACAGTCACAATTGGATCCAGAGCAGCCCCTTTTGCTTTTCTCATTGGCTTCCTTCCCACTGAACAATCATGTCAGCCATCTGAAAAACTGAGAAGGGAGGGGGCAGGAGCAAACTGACCATCCGTTACCCCCCTTGCCTCCTTTGCCCAGCCAAGAAAGGAAAGATTCAATATGTTGAGATAATTTAATCAACTCAGAGTTAAATGGGGCATAGATCAGGCTGGTTCAGCCTGAAGTTAGAGGAATGCAAGCAGAGGGTGAGGACCAGAGCTGACGAATTGATTGGAATGAAGTGAAGAGGCTTCATTCTTCTCAACATTCAACTGAAGGAAGTTTGATCCTATTCAAGACTTTGTCAGAGCTGTCATTCAGTGGTGGCACCACCAGAAGATTGTGGCTTCTGACCCCACTCCCTAAATATAGGCTGACCCTGCTGTGTAACTACACAGTATTCGATTAGAGCGGTGAAGGGAGACTTGAAATGGAGGACCCACCTCAGTTTGATGCCGAAGAAAATCTCACAGCAGTACTTTGAATTTTAGCAAGGAAGTTCTGCCTGATGTCCTATCAACACTTAGCTCGCAGTCTATATCACCAAAACACCCGATGCAGTTTGTGTGATCTTGCTCAGGATAAATTGCCTGACATACCTCCTCCATGACAACAGTGACTACATTTTAGTGTTGCTTCATGGGTCTGAAATGCACTTTGAGGCATCTTGAGAATGTGAAACATCCTTCTTTTTCTTTGTTTTGAACTTCAGAAGCAACGGAGGAGGTGGTGGACAGGTAGAGCCAGTGTCGTCAGCTATATTTGGAATCTAACATCACAGTTTAGAAGATATTGCTGAGGGGCAGCTTGGAGGAATTATGCAATTTTGTAAAGGCTTTGTTCCCTATCTCCTGACTAATGATGAGCTATAAATCTATGGGGCCCTCATACACTCTATTATCTCAGGTTGAGACCTGAGTAACAACTCTGCAACCACAGGGTCAATGTAACCCCATCCTGTGCCCGTTCAATAACTGCCTTCAAAATCAGGAGATAAATCTGAAATAAAATCCTGGCTGTGTTTCCTTCCCTCTCAAACTTTCATATATGCAGTCAACTCCGTTTTGCCATCTCTAGATGCACCAGGTAGCACAACCCTGCACCTGTGAACAGTATTCCACAAATCTAGAGTAAAGGAGCATGTGTCAACATATTTGTGAATTGCTGAGACCTCAGCACTGCTGGAAGTGCTTTGCAGTGAGATATATTATAGACTGTGCCATGAAGTGTGGAGAGTTTAGTAATAATCAATTCTGCTCAGTTACCTCAGCCTCACCTCATGGCAGTTAATTATTGTCCTTTGGGCTATCAGTTTATCAGTAAGGCTCATAGAATAAAACGATAAAGCTGCCAAAGCAACAACTGTGTTTTCCATCCTTCGGTGAAGTCAAATGTTTACAAAATTAAAGCTGCTAAATTTCAGAGATAATTACAGTCTGTGAAAGATTCAGATTGAAATATTAGTAAAACATGCCTCATTGAAATGTTTATTAGATACAAATCATTTCAAAGCTCAGGTTGTTATTCAAGAGTGTTAGAGTCAGCTGGATTGCTGTAAAATGCTGGAGGATATACTCTAAGCAATTCTCTTATCCTTTCACCACAAATACAATATTTAATTGTCTTCAGCAATAAAAAGATCCATCTTGCAAACAAAGAGACACAGCAAATGACTCTGACAGTTGATTAAATGATATGAAAGTGAAGAACATTGTGGAAGATCACATTTTGCCTCTTTGAGTTGGCCCAGAAACTTTTCACATTTGCCATATAATATTGCAAATCACTTACACAGTCAGCCACTGTGTTGTGGAATGATTGAACTGTTCATCTGTGTTTGCTGTGGAATTTAGGAGTTCATACCATCTCCAGCACTTAAAGAACTCAGCACTCTTACTTATGTAATGCCATGGAACTTTTAACATCCACCCGAACCACTGGAGCAGGCAAAGAAAGCATCCCCAACATTGCAACAGTCCCTTAGAGTGGCCACTGAAATGTCTGGATGCATTCTTCTGCCTCAGGCAAGCAAGTGAGGGAGTGCATGTAGACTGATTACAGGGTGGCTCAGTAGTTAGCACTGCTACCTCATAGCACCAGGGTCCCTGATTTGATTCCAGCCTCGGGCGACTGTTTGTGTGGAGTTTGCACATTCTCCCTGTGTCGGTGTGGTTTTCCTCCCACAGTCCAAAAGATGTGCAGGGCAGGGAAATTGCCCGTTGTGTTAGGTGCATTAGTCAGAGGGAAATAGGTCTGATGGATGGGTGTGGATATGTTGGGCCGAATGGCCTATTTCCACACTATAGGGAACCTAATCTAATGTATTACACTTATTGTCAAGATTTTGTGGTGT
This sequence comes from Chiloscyllium punctatum, assembly GCF_047496795.1. Classification (NCBI taxonomy): domain Eukaryota; kingdom Metazoa; phylum Chordata; class Chondrichthyes; order Orectolobiformes; family Hemiscylliidae; genus Chiloscyllium; species Chiloscyllium punctatum. The sequence continues at coordinate 19,555,084 of NC_092743.1, forward strand.
TCTATAACATAATAGTATTGGATATCAATCTACATTTACCTTTATTAATTAATAACTAGTTAATTAATTAGTTAATTTCCTAACTAATTATCTTCTTCAGGATGTTCTGATTCTGTTGGAGCAGTGCTCCAAGAACTGAGACCAAAGATGGAATCTCAGGGTTAATCAATTTGTTAGCTCAGTTCATAAGTTAGAGGAATAATAATTGGCAGTACAGAGAGAAATCACAAGACTGAGATTAAACTCAATTCTTGTGGAGAGAAAAAAAATGATGCTGATGAAATGGAAAAATGGTTGTAATTTTGAATATAGCAGAGAAGACTTCCAACTTTAATCAGTCAGTCAAACCTTAGATTTTGATTTTGCATCAAATGGATATTGCTCTGTCACAGGAGGGAAATGCATTAAATAAGCTTTGGTTGTGATCTTTCTATTGTCCAAACTGATTTGAAATGTATGGATCATAAATAAATTGCTGGCCCAGTTGAGTTTTTGGTCAATGGTAATGAGTTTCAGGTATGATGAGAAGATGAAGCTCATCAAGTGTTCTCTCCTAATAGATAGCATACATGAGTAAATATTGATCTTAATCTGTGACTCTCCAAGAAATCAATTTGACTGCTATTAAATATAATCCTGGCAATGAGTTAGTGGGATGAGTTAGCGGGCGGCACGGTGGCACAGTGGTTAGCACTGCTGCCTCACAGCGCCATAGACCTGGGTTCAATTCCCGACCCAGGCGACTGACTGTGTGGAGTTTGCACGTTCTCCCAGTGTCTGCGTGGGTTTCCTCTGGGTGCTCCGGTTTCCTCCCACAGTCCAAAGATGTGCAGGTCAGGTGAATTGGCCATGCTAAATTGCCCGTAGTTTTAGGTAAAGGGGCAAACGTAGGGGAATGGGTGGGTTGCGCTTCAGAGGGTCGGTGTGGACTTGTTGGGCCGAAGCGCCTGTTTCCACACTGTAAGTAATCTAATTTGATCAGGTCTTTTAAAGAGGAAACATAGAAACAAGAATAGACCTTTCAGTCCATCGAGTCTATCCTGCCTTTCAGTACATTCACGTCTGATTGAACACTTCAATGCCATTTGCCTACCCATTCCATTAGTTCTGTATGGTATTGGCAATGAGATATCTATCAATCTCTACCTTAAACTCAGACTGAGCTTCTGCAGTTCTCTGTGGTAGAGGACTTCAAAGGTTCACAATCTTCTGAATAAAGCAATTTCTGAAAATCTAAGTATGCTGCATCCATAAGCTTTCCTTTATTAACTTTGCAATTAACATCTCTAAAAATCATCAACATGTTTGTCAAATATGATTTCCAATTCACAAATCAATGCTGGCTGTGCCCAGTTAGACCATTATCAACCAGGTGGCTATTTACCTCATCCATTCTAATAGATTTTATCATTTTCGCTAACACATCCGTAGTTTTCTGTTTTCTCTCTTGCTCCCAATAGAGGGATGACATTTGTTCTCTTCCAATCTGCAGGAATTCTTTCAGAATCTACAGAATTTTGAATGAAAGTCACTAATGCATCAACTTTCTCTATAACCACCCCTTTTCAACACAGACAACATTGATGTGATGGACTGAATGCTCACTTTCATCACAGCTCAACATTGCCTCAATAGATGAACATTTCTGATTGGGTGATAATTTGACAAAGGTGAGGTATATAGGTGAGATACTTAGATTCTCAATGACATACTGAGAGATAATAGCTAGAGTCATTCAAAATAAGGAAGCACAAAAAAGAGGGGTCACAACAACAGATGATGTCAACTATGAGCTCTCTTTTGTATTTTATGACAAGACAAAGCATTTCTTGTCTTGATGCAATGACAAAAGATCCTAGGTCAATAGTCCAACTGTGCAATTACACAACTCCTTTTGTCTCTTGACATTCAGGCAGCTCTCTCCCCGATTTTACATTTAAAAAACATACAAATCTTTCACAATCAACTGCAAACATCTGAAGGCTGATAACTGGAAGGCATCAGCAGTCGACTTATTTGTTGCGAGAACACTGCTGTATTATCTCAGAATAAACCACACATCAATCACCATAATACAGCAATTGTGCTTTGTGGGTGTCACATCTTATGTCTCACATCCAGGAAGTCTGATATTTAGATAATGTCAATTACAAGCATTGGACTTTTCTCCTACAGCTTGTACCTATTCAGAGGGAAAAAAAATAGCAATTCAATCTGAGGTGTTAACCAATAGCGTTCATTTATTTTGCTTTGGTAGTTGAGTATAGGAGTTGGGACATCATGTTGAGGTTGTACAGGATGGCGCCACTTTTGGAATATTGTTGATCGCCCTGCTATAGGAAGGGTATTATTACATTGGGGATGGTTCAGAATAGCTGTACAAGAACATTGCAGGAACTTGAGTTATAGGAAGAGGCTGGATAAGCTGGGACTTTTTCACTGGAACACAGGAGGTTGAGAGATGACCTTACAGACATTTATAAAATTATGAGGGGCATAGACAAGGTCTTTTCTCTCGGGTGGGGAGTTCAAAACTAGGAGGTATATTTTTAAGGACGGGGATAAAGATTTAAAAGGGACTCGAGGGGCAACTTTTCGCATAGAGGATGGTTCATATGTGGAATGAACTGCCAGAGGAATTGGTAGATGCAGGTACAGTTATTGTATTTAAAAGACATTTGGAAAGGTACATGAATAGGAAATGTTTAGAGGGATATGGGTCAAATGCAGGGAAGTGGGACTGGTTTCATTTTGGGAAACACAGTCAACATGGATGAATTGGACTGCGGGGTCTATTTCCATGCCGAATGAATGAGTTTATGAAAGGGTTTCACTTACTATCAATGTACCAGTCAACATTTATACCTTAAACAGTACTACCAAAGCAAATTAACTGGTCATTCACCGGAATTTTATCTGTCAAACCATGCCTTTTGAAAAATAGCTTTCCTGCATCTTTTTTGTAGATTCCATGCCCTCATGCCAAGTTATACTTCAGAAGAACTTCCTTTCTGTTACAGAAGATGGAGATTACTGAAAAGAGAATCGTGTGGCCAAAAGTTTTCACCTTATAACTCATCAGAATGAATGATCAGGACAAGAACACCCAATAGAGGGCAATACATTGATATACAGTACCCCACGTTGAACACAACTTCGAGGAAGTACAGAACGTGGAAAGATCTCAAATTTACGATAAGGTGGAAACCATCTAGAAAGATGAGGGCAGCAGATACATGGGAACACCACCACCTCCAAGTTCCCCTCCAAGCCAGTCACCATTCTGATTGGAAATATATCACCATTTCTTCACTGTCGAGGGGTCAAAATCCTGGAAATCCCTCCCTGTTGTGAGTCAATTAGCAGCAAGTGGATTGCAGTGGTTTGAGAAGGCAGCTCACCAGCGTCATCCCAAGAGCAGTTAAGGATGGGCAATAATTGCTGGCCCAGCCAGGATACCCACATCACATGAGTGAATAAAATAAAAATTTTAAAGCACCAAATGATGTAACTGGCCACATGTGCCTTGATTGACCACTGATTCTCTTCAAAACTGGTGAGGGAATGAGAAAGTGACGTGAGGGACGGTGTGAAAACAACTAGGATTTTAGCTAATATGGGAATGTGTATGACATTAATATTAGCAAGAAGGGAGTTCAATGGGAACTACAGTTGGGGACTGGGAGAGGAAAGTCTGAGTCAGGTGGTATCTGATGCATTCCTTGTAGGGCTTAGGGAAGATCTCTTGCTTCTACTGGCGTACCAGAAACCTTGATAGACAAATAGTTACAGGTACCAGTGTCTTTTCTTGCCACAGCTTCGTGTTGCCAGGTTTAGGACCAACACTGGGAGTCACAGCCTTAATCCAGAATTAAAATTGTACCTGTATCTGAACCATGGACATCAAACCCATCAATTAATTGTCTAAGAGGTCCCTGCAAGGCTGAGGAAACGTTCTGTCCGAAAATGATGAAAGAAATATCAGATGTGATCGTTTAAAGAAGGCAGATCACCAGCATATACTCGAAGATAGTTCGGAATGGACAATAAACGTTGGCCTAGCCAGCGATGACGACATCCTATTAATGAATAAAAATGTAGCCAACACAGTTGATTTGAAAGCCCTATTCCTGACAGGCAGGCAGGATTAAAATGGGAGTTTACCTCTCTGAGCACCTCTGCTTTTTCTTCTGCTACAGCTGAGCTTGATTCTCAAATGTGAAGTTCTCTGGGAAGTTTGCTATCGTCAAGGCTTGAAATGATTCAAGGTCACTGATACCAATATCCCCAACTCACTCTTGCAAATATAACCTGGTGTGAATTTGCTGAGAAATCATCAGAGCATAAACGTTACAAGACCCTAGTACCTGAACCTTTTCCACCTTCTGAAAAGTGGCAGTTCTGTCAAGGTCTATGCATCACCAAGAAAACAGTTGTCGATTCTAATGTAGCTTTATAATGACAGTGTGTTAAATCAAAAAAGGTGCAAAATGACATACTTGTTCATTAAGTGAGGACAAGCAAAGGCAACAGTACCTCATAGATTCTGGGGAGGTCAGCAAAGTCTGAATAAAAAGCATATTTGGATAAGTAACACTTGAGAAAGTTTCTCCTCTTGTGTTTTTTTTAAACTTTGCAGAAGCATGCTGAAGTAAACAAAAAAGTCTCTTCAGAAAATAGCTTAAAAAACCATTTACTGCAAATTACTCGAAGTGGCTCCATCACACCATGGGATCTGCCTGCTGGATCCTTCCTCACATTTAAGTGATTACCATTTAACTCGTGCTGTTCATTTGAGGTCATTTATTATGTCCTGCATGAACACAATTCTTGCTGCTATCTTACATAGCACGAAAGAGGTTTTCTTAAAGGCGACAAGTTCCATTTTTCACATACTCCTGCTCTCTTACTTGTAAAAGCCTGGAATACATTCCCTTCCCTCATGCACACGATCCACTCTGGTCAAACTACTGATCTTATAAATATAAACAGGAATAAAGAGAAATGAATCACAAAACTGAGTGTTCATTAATGCAGAGTTGCTTAAACTAATAGGATTATAATTAGTGTAGAATGTGTTATCACTGTGTTTGTCATATTCCCTATAGATAGCACTGACACTGATCAGTTTAAACAGAAACGATGGAAGTCAAGATACAGATCATTGGGTTTTATTTATAATCATATCAAAGGTCTCAACATTGTCCCTTGACATTTATTGCTCTGATCTTTAAAATATAAATTAATAGATGGTTGACTGAAACCTATTATTCTAAGTGACAGACCTCCGTTCACAAGCTTCTGTTGGAGATGTTTACATTTTAGGGTACATTTTGAATGCTAGCCCAAACAGTCTGGGTGAAGCTGCTCAGTTACATTTACCAATGAAGCAAATCATTGCATCAGAAAATGCTGGAAAAGCTCAGCAGGTCTGACAGCATCTGTGAGAGAAATAGAATTAATGCTTCAACTTCATAGGGAAATGGTTCTTGGGAAATTGTTCAATTCTAGAGAAGGTATTTAGTATACAACCATGCAGGTTAGCAGGCAGGTACATCTGATAATTAGGAAGATAATTGAAATACTGGATAATAATGCAGGGGGATAAAGCATGCAAGCAGGAAAGAGATTTCACAACTGCATAAGGCATTGATAAGACCACACTTTGAGTATTGTCTACACCTTTTCTGTCCTTACTGAAGACAAGGCATACTTGCATAGGAGGTAGTTAAGTGAAAGGCCACTTGGTTGATTCCTTGAATGAAAAAAACGTCTTATGAAGAAAGTTGAGTCAGTTAGAGTCCAGAAGAAGTCCATTTAAGTATGAGTGCTGAAAAATGTGTGCTGGAAAAGCGCAGCAGGTCAGGCAGCATCCAAGGAGCAGGAGAATCGATGTTTCGGGCATAAGCCCTTCTTCATAAGCCCGAAACATCTATTCTCCTGCTCCTTGGATGCTGCCTGACCTGCTGCGCTTTTCCAGCAACACATTTTTTAGCTCTGATCTCCAGCATCTGCAGTCTTCACTTCCTCCCTCATAAGTATGAGTGGTCTGATAAGCTGAACAGGAGAGATGCTGAGAATGTGTTTCCCTGAGCAACCACGGGACATAATTCCAAAATTATTTGTCGGATTTTGAGGGAAGACTGTTCAGTGGTTAGGAACCATTTGACCTGTAAAAGGTCATAATATTATTTTATGAAGAGTACATTTTTAATGTAGTAATTTGGAATTTATTCAGAAAAGGTAAGTGACCATTGATTTGACCAACATTTGAAAGTGGAAAAGTATTCAGAAGTAATGGATTACTTTATCCTTTGGATAATGTACTCTTCTACATTAATCGCTACAGTACTACCATTAATTGTCATTAAAACCCATCTGTTTCACAAATGGGGGAACAGTCCCAACTTCTTCAGTCTACCCTCAGACCTGGTTTTGTGAGTGATGCCCCCATTCTGCGAATAAATGAAGAAAAGGTTTGAAACCTGTATGTGACCACACCAATGGTCTTAACTTCTGAAATAGCCACTCAGTTAAAGGGAAATTAGGGATTGACAATAATACTGGCCTTGATGCTATGCCCGCATTTCCCAAAAAGAATAAAGAAAAATTTCCAATGTACCGTGATCTTAATGAACAGCAGAGGCAAAGTCATAATCTCACTGAACTAAAAATCTTGAGTCTTAGCTGAATATTTAGTGGATATGGTTCCCCTCCCGCCGTGGCAAGTGGTTAAAAAAATTTGAAACGATAAGAATTTGGACTTAAAGCCATGGTACCATTGTTGTAAATACCCATCTTGTTCATTAACTTCCTTAGGAAAGATAATCATCCAGCCAAAGCCAGTCTGGCCCACATGTGAATCCAGCTCCAGGGCAATGGGGATGATTTTGAACTACCTACTAAAATGACTGGCAAGTCATTCTGTTCAAACAGCAATTAGAAATAGATAACACAAAATCACAAAATTGGTAGAGTGCAGAAATAGGCCAGTTGGCCCATCGTACCTATATTGGTTCTATTACCTCTTGCTAATCTCCTGCATATCCCCCATAATCCTGCATACTCTTACTCTCCAAATAATCATCCTATCTTTTTTTGAACTTGTCTCTATGACATTCCCATTCCATTCCATTTCCTAACCACTCGTCATGTGAAAAAATTGATTTGTTTGATTACTTTAAATGCACGCCCCCTTGTTTTTTCATTTTTTTTTAACGAGTGAGAACATCGTCTCCCTATCTGCTCCATCCAGCCCACTCATAATTTTGAAGAACCCCTCAAATCTCTGCTCAGCCTTCTTCTCCACAAAGACAACAACCCCAACTTCTGCAAATTACCCTCAGACCTGGTTTCTTGAGTGATGCCCCCATTCTGTGACCAAATAAAGAAAAGGTTTGATAGGTCAAGTAACCTATCCTCCACCTGTTTCTGAAGGAATCTAAGACAATTTCACCTTGACAAGGCCAGGTTGCTTGAATGGCCAATTGGCTGGCTTAGTTGAGGTCACAGTATCTGTGGGATGTAACCGCAGGAGGGTTGCATCTTATTGGCATCTTCCTGATGCCACTAGGGCCAAACATAGGATTGAGCCCTGCATCAGCATTCATTTTACTAGTAGTGGTCAATAAAGATAGCTCTTTTGGGACTGCCATCGAATTGAGGATAGTATCATGTCCCTGGAAACCATCAGTCTAATCAGAGTAAAAAACAAAAGAACTTTGGATGCTGTAAATCGGAAACAAAAACAGAAGTTGCTGGAAAAGCTCAGCAGGTCTGGTTGGTCAGGTGAAGGGAAATTAGAGTTAAGTTTTGGGTCCGGTGACCCTTCCTCAGAACACTCTGCCCATTACTGGTGACCATTGCTCAGGCTCCCATCTCGGTGGCAAGGTTTGAAGATAGGATATGTTTTGTTGAGCAAATCAGGCCCTGGCACTGTCTGCAAGGAGCATTGTCCAGTCTTAGCCACTGCCACTGGAGAGCCCTTCCCTGGACCAAGGAGCAGCAAGAAAAGAGGAACACCCCCCCCCCAACCTCGTAGGAGGCTGGCCATCCCCATGTGGGCCAAATATGGGAATTGCAAATAGCCTTAATTGGCTACCACCGAGGTACTCATGCTGCTGGAAATACAGTGTCTATGGGAAGATGCTGGGTTCTCATTGCAACAACCTCACCCATCATACAATCAGCCTCCCTGCTACCTGACCTGCCTGCACACGGCTGGTAAAATACACCCCATGATTTACTTGATCGGTGTTGCTCAGTCACACATCAATTAATAATTGGAAATATTCCGTACTCAAGTTAGCACATATGTTAAAGCACATACGACCAGACATCTTCAAGGACAGTAGGCACTTCAAAGACAATAACTTTGCGACAACTTGGGATTTGATGAGTTAGCCCAGTGCTGTGGCGACTGTAACCTCATAGAATATGAGTTCCCTGAGTGGGGCTGTCTGGAAGACCTGTCTGACAGATAAGAACATCCATCCTGTTCTCTCTGAGAGCTGGCTCTGAGGGAGATGGATCAGTATGAAGGACTCTCCCCATGTAAATAAAGGATGACTTGGTGAAGCGATACTGGTCTCTGTGGAGTCGTTTCAATTGCAACACCACAAGGTTACAGTACCTGACAAGGTCAGAGCAAATCCAGAGATGGATTTTGACGCAGAATTTCAGAAAATCTGTATTAGAGTTACAGCATTTAAAGCATTAGCTCCCAGGAAGTATAGGGTTCGTTATGTGTGAAATACCTGTGAGTGCTTTTAAATTGCTTTTCTGATAGGAATCAGTTGATTTCAATGAGTGGGAGCAGTTTGCACTCTGCTTTATTAAGAGATGAGGGAGTGTTATTAGAGTGCAGATGGAGGTTGTGTTTGTAATCATAATACATCAGTATTTTTGAAGAAAGGACTGTGACCTTATTATATCGGGAAAAGGATGATCGCCTGGGAGTGTGGCCTCTGACTTTCCACACTGCATTAAAAAAAATTAGGTATTAAATGGGCCTATTACCACCTCCACAGGGATCAAAACTTCCCTTTAACCAAAGCCATGTACTTATCATTGAACGTTATCCATCCATCTCGACTATAATTCACTCAGATTCTTGCCTTTTCTGTCCAATATAAATCAGCCACTCCTCATAATAAGGTTCATACAATCTCTTTTGAATGCTATGGCTATAGATGAACACAATTCATTACAAATGACTATGGCCTCAATGTCAGCTGCTCCACAATAGCAGGAGAGGGCCAGTGGATGGTGATTTCAAGACTCTACAGACTATCCTCCTCTCACCCATTACCAACCTGCCAGGTATTTTCATGACCTTCCTCACGGCATCAGATAACATTTTGTGCAAGTATCTGGTTCTCAATTTCACAGGCTTCCAGGTGAGAAATGAAAGACAAAAAAAAAGTTATTTGACAGGACCAATACATCTGAGGGTCTTGCTGGGTTGATTCCCATGAGCTTTCCTACACTCTTCCTGTCCTCCCATGACAGGGCTATGGCCTGACTCACTCCTGACCCATATTGAGCTTGCTGTTTCTTACTGGCAGCACATTTTCAGCTCACTGGTTTGCAGCTGCCAAATCATTAATAGGGCAAGATTTGATCAGTTCTCTGGTGACAATCTGGGAAGCCTCCAAAAATGGAGGAGGGAGGTGAACCAGTCATGGTACGATGGGCCAAATGGCCTCCTTCTGCACTGTATCTACTCTGTGATTCTGCTGAGGTATCAAGACTGAAGCCTGCTGTTTCGCCGCTGACACAGGAAAATGTCAGTGGTGTGCATGGCTGCAGCCTGGCTGCCTCACCAACCCGAACGGGTCACCGATTAAACTGATTCATGAAAAGCAAAATACTGCCAATGCAGGAAAGCTGAAACAAATACAGTCAATAAGAGGAGAAGCTCAGCAGGTCTGGCTGCATCTATGGACAGAGAAACAGAGCTAATATTTTGAGTCCAGTAAGACTGTTCTTCAGAACTGCAAGGTGTTGGAAATTAAAAAAAAATACTTTTGACAGAGGCAAATGCGGAGCAAGGGCTCATTGTGTAGAGGTCCATTGCAAAAGACAAAGAGGTAGTTAATGCTGTTGTAGATGAAAAAGAAATATAAAATGGGTGGAAATTCAGCTGTGAAAGAGAGAGAATGGATCCTGTTTACAAAGAGCCAAGTAAAAATGACACAAACAAAAAACAAAAGCAGAAACTGCTGAAGGGTCACTGGTGCAAGTGTTTTCTTCCTTAATGGAGGCTCCTCAGTTGAAGTGGAGGGTAATTCCCCCATCCCCCACCAATTCCATCAGTAATGGCCACCTCCACCAGCTCTGTCACCGATTGCTGGGGGACCATCAGTCTGGCCTTGGCACAGTGAATATCAGGCCTCAATGTGGAGCCTTCCTTCTTCCTGTAGACATCCCTATGACTCTACACCTCCCACAGTCCTCCACTTTAACCTCTCTTCAACTGGGGCAGCAGGGTGGCATGAATAAGCCTCTGCCCAAAGTCCTGCCATTCATCCGCACAAGCTTGGGTATCCACGTTTTGGGTCCCATGTCTAATAAGCCTGGGCTTTTGGTAAATTCAAGCCACAGAATCCTCACCATGCGAAAATCATAGAATTTCCGCAGTGTGGAAACCAGCCATTTGGTCCAACAAGTGTAAGGTGTGTTAGTCAGGGGTAAATGTAGGGTAGGGGGATGGGTCTGTGTGGGTTACTTTTCGGGCGGTCAGTGTGGATTTGTTGGACCAAAGGGACTGTTTCCATACTGCAGGGAATCTAATCTAAAGTCCACACCAACCCTCCGAAGAGTGTGCCACCCAGACCCATTCCCTTACTCTGCTACTCTACATTTCCCCTGACTAATGTACCTAATCTACACATCCCTGAAGACTACGGGCAATTTAGCATGGCTGATTCACCTGACCTGCACACCTTTGGACTGTGGGAGAAAACCGGAGCACCCAGAGGAAACCCACGCAGACACGGGGAGAATGTGCAAACTCCACACGGACAGTCACCTGAGACTGGAATCAAACCCAGGTCCCTAGTGCTGTGAGGCAGCAGTGGTAACCACTGAGCCACTGTGAACATTTCACTGTGTAAAATTAGTCTTGAGAATCAAAAGTGAGGCATTTTATGGAATGATTCTCCCAGTGTTCTGATTCTATTCAGATGCTCCAATTGTAGAAAATAAACCAAGAGATTCGAGGAGGTCTGCCTTCTAGCCAAGCCATTAAAGATAGTTAAAGCTAAATTGGACTCTCCGGCAATAATTTTGACCCTTTTTTAAAATCCATGTTCCTCTCTTGAATTCTTTCGGCACCATTGCACCACACAACACTGCACCTCACAGTACTTCAATGATCTCTCTGACTGAATGCCTCATCTTTAATTCAGAACACAAATAAATTAAGGCTTTTCAGATGCGCGTTTTCTAATTTATACTTCAAGTATTGATTTCTCACAACATTAATGTCAATCATTTGAGAAAATCTGATGAGTTCAATTGCCTGGGCACATTTTTATAAGATTAAAGTTGCTGAAGCTTTTCACCTTGTGCTCTCGCAGGATGAACATAAGAATGACCAAATTACAAACAATCAGAACAATTTATATCACGGGAGTTGAGTGGTTCACAAGTTAACTTTGATTCGTGGAGGCCTTTGAGATAGGAGCAGAAGTAGGCCATTCAGCCCACTGAGTCTGCTCCAACATTCAGTGAGATCACAGCTGATCTGCAGACTTACATTTTATTTTGCGCATAAACTGCATAACTCCATGAAAGATTCTGTAAATCCCACTTTAGAAATAGAATCAGTCTGACATTAGGACATAGACAGACTTTAATTTCACACCTTCAATGCATTGTCTGAGCTGAGATGACACCTATTGTTAAAAGCTATCTTGAGAATGTAACTCTAAAAAAGTTCTGGGATTTACATATGAAGGAATCGAAATCAATATGGTCATTCTAAAAGATGAAAGACATATTACATTCCATGACACTGCAATCCTGTTGTCATAAATTCTGTGTTGTACGATTCTGCTGCACGACAGCTGATGAAGAAGCAATGCTTTGAAAACTAAATAAACCTGTTGGACTATAACCTGGTGTTGTGTGATTTTTAAATTTGTCCACCTCAGTCCAACACCGGCACCTCCAAATCATGGCTGATCTGATAATTGTCAACTGTTCCTCAACTGTTGATTCCCTTACTGTTTAAAAATCTGTCCACCTCAGCCTTAAATATGCTTAATAACCCAGCCTCAACAGCCTGCTGCAGAGATGAATTCCACAGATTCATTACCCTCTGAGAGAAGATATTTCACTGTTTTAAATAGACAACATTTCAGTCTGAGATTATGCCCCCTGGTTCTGGACTCTCCCACAGTGGGAAACAACATTTCGGCATCTATCCTGTCAAATCCGTAAGAAATGTATGTGTTTCAATAAGGTAGCCTGTCATTTGTCTGATGTCCAAAGAGTACAAACCCAACCGACTCAATCTTTCCTCATAAAACAGCCCTTCTAAGCCCAGAATCAATGTAGTGAACCTTCTCTGGGGGTGTCCAATGTCAGTATATCCTTCTTTAGATAAGGGGACAAGAAATACTCTTGATATTCCAGTGTTGTCTGACTTAATTAGATGTGGCAAGTTCTTCCTTTTTTAAATCTCCAGTTCTGTTGGAAAAAAGACCAACGTTCTATTTGCCCCCCCTATTTCCTGCTGAACATGGATGCTAGTTTATCTGTGATACAGAATCCAAATCCGTTTGCTTTGGGTGTACAAACATGAGCTGGTTGAACGTGGTCTTTACTCAGTGTATTATGAACAATGGAAAGATTAAACTGTTTGAGTTGATCGCCCAATCCTGTCTTTTATGGGCTATGTTTCCAGGTTACACAAGCTCTGGAATTTATAGATGAGGTCACTCAGCTGTGCTGTTGGCCCAACAAGGACACAGTGGGGAAAAAAAGAACTGTGGATGCTGGGAATCAGAAAGGAAAAACAAAGTGGCTGGAAAAACCCAACAGGTCTGGCAGCCTCTATAGAGAGAGATACAGAGTTAATGCATTCGAAGAAACAAAAAATATCTACTTTTGGAAGTGATTGGGCAGAACATGCTGAACAAGCCTGAATTTGGCTAATAGCCAGACTAACAACCAAGTTAAGAAATTCAGTCAAGCACATAACATGGCTCATTTATACTTGGAGAGAAACATCCAGTCTATGGACAATAATAATGCTGCGGGTTATGGGACTTACATACTCCCTATCATAGAAAACTTTGGAAACAGGGTCTTTGAATGCTTTTTTACAACAGAGGCAGATGGATTCTTGTTAGACAAGGGGACCAAAGGCTTTTGGAGGTAGATAGAAAAGTGAAATTCTGAACATAAACAGATCAGCTAGGACCTGTTTGTGGAATGTTGGAGAAGGCTGAAGGAGCTGAATGGTTTACTTTGTTCCTATCTCCTATCTATACAGGACATTATCTGTGAAAACAGAAGAAGGATATTCAAACCTTGCACATTGAATTATATGGAAGCTTGGAAAGCCTATAATTCCCTTTTGTGTTCTCCATCACCACCCCTCAGAGTTGGCTTTAACCCAATCAGATCCTGTTTAGTAAGTTGTTGTGATTGTGAGAAATTGGCATTCTTGCACTAGTCCTGATCAGAGCAAGATTAGATTCCCAACAAATCCACACCGACCCTCTGAAGAGTAACTCATCCAGACCCATTCCCCTACATTTATGCCTGACTAATGCACCTATCACTATGATAAATTTAGCATGGCCAATCCACCTAACCTGCACATCTTTGGGTGGTGGGAGGAAACCATACAGACACAGGGAGAATGTGCAAACTCCACACAGACAGTCGCCCAAGGCTGGAATCGAACCTGGGACTCTAGTGCTGTGACGTAGCAGTGCTAACTGCTGAGCCACCATGCCACCCATGAAAAACTTCAGTGAAAAGTCTCTCTTTTCAGCAATATTCAGCTTCCGTATCAGTGAGTGACATTTAATATGTTAATGGTGTTTTATGAGGGCAAAGTTTGTTTTTATGAATAAGCTCATGGAAATAACAGAGTGAAGATTGATCTTCTATTTCACAGACTAGGGCTAGTTTGACTTTGTGATTGTTTAAAAAAGGGCAATAGCAATTAAACTACCAGTTTAAATCTCTTCTGATTTGTATTTTCAGTGACAGCACTATTTCGCCGCTCTGAAATGAAACAACAGAAGTTAAAGGGGTTGGCTTTGGAAATTATGGTTCAGCTGGCAACGAAGGGTTAATCCTTTGGAAGAAAAGAACAAAAGACTAATGGTATTGAACAGTTCCCACCGACTATCAAATTGCTCAATGAGCATTTCTCCTTCATTTATGCTTATTATTTCCCCTTGCTTAGCTTTTGAAAGTCTATTAAGGGCATATTAATGATAATAATTATCTATAGTCTTAATGTTGAAATGATAATGTAGCTGTTTAACCAAAGCCGTTTTCAGCAATTATTTTAATTGGTGCTGATAAGATAGTGATCCTGAAGGATTACTAGACTTGATGCTTTCTACTTGAAATCATCCTCCATCACTTTGTTTGATTTAAGGAATTTGCTTTGTATATAAGCTTTCCCATGTGTGTGCATGAGTGTAGAGTGGTCTAAGTCTCTGAGAGGATGCCTGTGGGAGTGTGGGAGTGTGTGTGTCTGTAAGGGTGTGTGTGAGTGTCTGTGTGCGTGTCTGTGTATATGTGTGTCCATGTGTATGTGTGTGTATAGGAGTGCCTGTGCTTGTGTGTGTGTGTGGCGGGGGGGGGGGGGGGGGCGAGTGTGTGTGTGTAGGAATGTCTGTGTGTGTGTGTATAGTATAGTGCAATGGTGGTCACCTATAATGTGACATGAATCCAAGGTCCTGGTTGAGGCCCTCCCTATGGGTACCGAACTTAGCTATCAGCCTCTGCTCGGCCACTTTTCCCTGCTGCCTGTCCCAAAGTCCGCCTTGGAGGATGGTCACCCGAAGGTCCGAGGTTGAATGTCCTGGACCACTGAAGTGTTCCCCAACTGGGAGGGAACACTCCTGTCTGTTGATTGTTGTGCGGTGCCCATTCATCTGTTGCCGTAGCCTCTGCTCGGTTTCCCCAATGTACCATGCCTCCGGGCATCCTTGCCTGCAACATATAAGATAGACAACGTTGGCTGAGTCACATGAGTACCTCCCACGTACATGGTGGGAGATGTCCCCCCATGTAATGGTGGTATCCATGTCCACACTCTGACACGTCTTGCAGCGCTTTCCGTGACAGGGTTGTATGGAGTTGTCCTGAGAGCCGGGCAGCTTTCTACGAACAATGATTTAAACAACCGCCAATCCTCAAACAAATCATTGTTTGTAGCAACCTGCCTGGCTCTCAGGACAACTCCATACAACCCAGTCACGATAGGCGCTGCAAGACGTGTCAGAGGGTGGACATAGATACCACCATTACACGTGGCGACACTCCCACCTTGTATATGGCAGGTACTCATGTGACTCAGCCAACGTTGTCTATCTTATACGTTGCAGGCAAGGATGCCCTGAGGCATGGTATATTGGGGAAACCGAGCAAAGGCTACGACAACAGATGAATGGGCACCGCACAACAATCAACAGACAGGAGGGTTCCCTCCCAGTTGGGGAACACTTCAGTGGTCCAGGACATTCAGCCTCAGACCTTCAGGTGACCATCCTCCAAGGTGGACTTCGGGACAGGCAGCGGGGAAAAGTGGCCGAGCAGAGGCTGATAGCTAAGTTTGGTACCCATAGGGAGGGCCTCAACCAGAACCTTGGGTTCATGTCACATTACAGGTGACCACCATTGCACTATACACACACACACAGCCACTCCTACACACACATTTGCGCGCACACACACATGAACACACATATACACAGACACGCACACAGACACTCACACACACCCTTACAGACACACACACTCCCACACTCACACAGGCATCCTCTCAGAGACTTAGACCACTCTACACTCATGCACACACATATACACTTTCTCTCACAGACACTCAGAACCCCCCATCCCAGACATGCACACACACTGCCACACTCACACATGCACCCCCTCACAGATTTAAGACACTCTACACTCACTACACACACATATACACTCTCTCTCATACTCACAACCCCCCAACCCAGACAGACAAACACACACAGACAGACCAAGACCCACATGCACACATATATTTTGTGGGGTGAATTTGTACTTGCAGAGTTACATTGCACTTTGCTCAAAAACTGCATGAATTCATATAAAACTCTGTTATCTCACTTTTTAGATTAGAATCAATCTAAACATCATGGCACAGACAGAGAACACAGGGGGCTAACACCTTCAACATATTATCCAGTTAACACCCATTGTTACAGCTAAGCTGAGAATGCAACTTTTTAAAAAAAAAGGTTTTGTGATTTACACATGAAAGAAGTGAAACATGGTATTCGAACAGATGAAAGACTCAACAGACAATCAAGATATTTTTCAATGTATAATTTCAGTTACATCACACTGTAATTTTTTGCTACAAATTCTGTGCCTTAGAATTGTGTCCTCCACAATCACCTGATGAAGGAGCGGTGCTCTGAAAGCTAGCGTGCTTCCAATTAAACCTGTTGGACTATAGTCTAGATTAGAATGGTGCTGGAAAAGCGCAGCAGTTCAGGCAGCGTCCGAGGAGCAGTCTATAACCTGGTGTTGTGCAATTGTTAACAAAAATACACGTCTTTGAGCTGAGGATCTTTTCAAACTTACCTCGATACCTATAATGAAAGTCTGGCATAAACCACTTTCAAGTAACTATTCAGGCTGACCATTCATTATCCACCTGAGATTATAAATTCATAAATTAAAGGAGCAGAATAAGGCCATTCGGCCCATCGAGTCTGCTCTGCCATTCGACGATGGCTGATCTGCTCCTCACCCCTATTCTCCTGCCTTCTCCCATGTGCCTTCACCCATCACCAATTAAAAATCTGTCAAACTCCTGCTTAAATTTACTCACTGTCCCAGCATCCACTGCACTTTGGGGTAGCAAATGCCACAGATTCACATCTCTTGGAGAAAATGTTTCTCCTCAACTCTGTTTTAAATTTGCTACCTCTTATCCTAAGACTATGAACTCTCGTCCTAGAATGCCCCACAAGAGGAAGCATCTGATCCACATGTATTTTATCCATTGCCTTTATCATCTTGAATACCTCAATTTAACATCCCCTCGTTTTCCTGAAGTCCAGAGTATAGGCCTAAACTGTTCAATCTTTATTCATAGGACAAACCACTCATCTCTGGGAGCAATCTGGTGAACCTCCTCTGAACTGACTCCAATGCCACTATAGCTTTTGTCAAACAAGGAGATTAAAACTGTGCACAATACTCTAGGTACAGTCTCAACAATGTTTTGTATAGCTGTAACAATACTTCCTTACCTTTATATTCTATTCCTTTAGCTAGAAAAGCTAACATTCCATTCACTTTCTTTATTATCTGCTGTACATGCATGCTAGTTTTCTGTGACTCATGAATGAGGACACCCAGATCCCTCTGGACTGGAGTGCCCTGAAGTCTTTAATAGGTCAATCTAAATGGGGACAGACTTCAGGCTGCTACACCTTCCAATTTTTCCAACCAAAATGTCTGACGTTACACTTATTCACGCTAAACTCCACCTTCCACACTTTTCCCCACTCTCTTAACCTATCTATATCCCTCTGTAAGATTCTTATTTCCTCATTGCAATTTATTGTCCTGCCTATTTTTGTGTCATCCGCAAATCTGGCAATAGAGCCTTCTATCCCTGTATCCAAGTTGTTAATACAGATACAGTTAATACAGATTGTAAATAGCTGTGGGTGAGGACCGAATCCTGTGGCACCCATTAGTTACTTCTTGCCATCCAGCCAATTGGAAAAGTCCCTGAGGAAGTTTACAATGATGATATCTGGAAACTATTGGGTCCCATGTAAACATATTACAGATCTGAAGAAAAAGATAAGGCATGAGCAGAAGAAAAGACATATATTTTATGTTGCCCTTCAGAACTGCTGGAATGATAATTCCACTAATTCACCAGCCTGAGGAATTTGTGCTGAAGCTATGGATAGAGGAACTGATAGATTTCATTAATGACATTAAACGCAGCATGCAGGGAGGATTCTACTTTTAGATTTGCAGCATTTCTTAGAGTAAGAAGCCAATTATTTCCCACATGTCGGCAGATAAGGCAAAATAAATACTTCTGGTTGATAAATATCAGTGTCATTGTATGTCGGTGATTGCCTAACACTGGAAGCTCTTTTGTGTACTTTGTAATGTTCTTTCCATTGTTAGGAAAGATCAGTACTTACTGTTCTCTGCAGCTGTTTATTGGGTAGAATGAGTCCAAAAATAGGCAGTATTTTTGGACGTCACACTGAATACCCTGACATTGAGCTGTAAATGGTTTTAGGAAAAGTAATATAAATGAAGATTTGACTATAATATGGAAAGTCAGTGTCTGCTATCCTCTACGTGTTAACATTGGATGATTGTAGCTGAATAATCTGCACTGTTTCCTTCACTCACTGTTACAGAAAACTCAGAATAGAATCACAACACATTCACCCCACTGTGCTTGCATTAGTTGTTTGAGAGAATCAACCAAAGAGTCATAGTGCCATTACAGCATAGAGGAGGTCATTTGCACCATCCATTGTTTGTAAAGCAATCCAATCAGTCCCACTTACAGAGTCATAGTCATAGAGATGCACAGCATAGAAACCAACCCTTCAATTCAACTTGTCCATACCAATCAGATATCCTAAATTAATCTAGTCTTATTTGCCAACATTTCGCCCATATCACTTTAACTCTTCCTATTCATGTACTCGTCCAGATGCCTACCAGCCTCCACCATCTCCTCTGTCTGTTCATTCCATACACACACCTCTGTGTGAAAAGATTTCCCCTTAGGTCCCTTTTAAATCTTTCCCCTCTCACCTTAACCCTATGCCCTCTAGTTCTGGACTCCGCTTGCCTGGGGAAAAGACCTTGTCTATTTACCATATCCATGCCCCTCATTATTTTATAAACCTCTGTAAGGTCACCCTTCAGCCTATGACGCTCCTGGAAAAATAACTCCAGTCTATTTAGCCTCTCCCTTTAGCTCAAACCCTACAACTCTGGCAATATCCTTGTAAATCTTTTCTGAACCCTTTCAAACCCTTGGTCTCACCCATTGTCCTACAAGTTTATTTTCCTTACATGTCCATCCCATTTCTTTTTGGAATCATTCACTGTCACTGATGCAATACCTTCAAAGATACTGCATTCTAGGGGTTACAATTGTTTAACTTTACAAGACCATTGTGTTTTAAAATGTTTCCTTTACTTTAAGGTGAGGCAGAATATTCCCAATAGAGATGCGGCAATCATATTAAACCTCTACCTGGAGACAAGCTCTCAGGTTTGGAAAATCTTTCTCATCTGTGTGTATTTGCTGATCTTGAGACTTTCCTTCATTTAGTTCATGAATACCCTGCATTTTTCCTTTGTTCACTGCTCACAATCATTGACACTTTTCATGCTATTACACACAAACAGTGCTCACATTTTTGCGGCTTCTTTCCTCTCACTCTCAGTCATCACTTCCATTAAAATTTGCTGGAACATTATCAAAATTTGTTGAGTTCTTGAAAAAAACTCAAGGCTTTTCATCTGCATTTATGAAACCATTCAGATTTGCTTTTGAACAGTCTTTGAAGGTCTGCACACTTGGAGCTCTGCACATGTCCTCCATTTCACTGTTTTCAAGGTTCAACCTACACAAAGGCTGTAATTTAATACTCAAACCAGAACCAAGCTAGAAGGCAGGGCAGGTGACATAAAATGGAACATGAAGGCTCACGGTGAAGAACAAATCAGCTTCCCCAGTAAATCTGGAACAGCAAGTGTCAAGAGTAACCTTACTGCTAGGACGCCAAATGAAGCCTTCAGGTAGGGCTTAGACTTTGGCAGGTGACTGTGTGGCACCCTCTTTCTACAGTGCTCTGTGACTAACTGAGGCTGGAGGGAGAAAGTGAGCACCGCAGATGCTGGAGAGTAAGAGTCGAAAAGTGTGGCGCTGGAAAAGCACAGCAGGTCATGCAACATCCGAGGAGCAAGAGAGTCAACTTTTCGGGTATAAGTGTTGCAGAGTCTTCCAGTGTCTTCCTGATTGTCCCCACAATCCTGCCCCACTTACTTACATTCCAGTGCCCTTACCTCATCCTCAGGTGGCAATGTAGTACTAGCAGTAGCCACTAGTCCTGGTGGTGCCACTGGTCTTGCATGGCTTTGGGCATATGATTGGCTATCAGTTGCCAGAGTCAGCACTTGGGAAGATTTTGCAGAAGGATTTCCCCCTGCAGGAACTGTGACCCAACAAAGGAAGGCAGTAGACACTTGCTATAATCCCAGGGAATGGCTGAAGTGGCATTGTCATAATTGCACCAAGCGAGCATATTTAGGAGTGAACTGGAAAGTGGGATTGGACTAAAGGCCTCAACTGGAGAAGTCATAGAATGGCTGAGATTGATGATACGCTGAGGTATTCAGAGGAACATTTACTACAGAATTCTGTTGTTCTCTAATAGATTACAGTTATCCCTTCCTAGGTAGGCATGCCATGGGTTGCTAGCCAACACATACATGACTGTAATGCAAAGACTGCAGCAATAATATATACTTTTAGAATGGATACAAACTGCTCATATTCCTGCTTGTCCCTGTTTATGTGGTTGTTATGCAGTCCATATTGAAATCCTTTTCGTTAGAACAGGGGATGGCAGATTTTTGTGTGGTTGCACAGAAATAACAGAATGGTTATGGTGCACAGGGAGGCCATTGAGCCCATCTTGACTGCCTGCTAGAATATAGTTCAAAGCCTGCTTTCAGTCTCACTGTAATGGTGTCTGAGCAGCCATCCCTGCGCATAATTACATACCAGATGATCATATACCTGGTAAAAAGACAGACATCATCACCATGGATGCGTAAGTGCTAAAGTTCATGATGTGAGATCAGTTTGTGTGAAATTAAGGAATGGCAAGGGAAAGAATTCACAGGTGAGAGTCCTCTATAAGCTTTTTAAAAAGTTTCCTCAATGTAGAATGAAGTATAAATCTGGGAATAATGGGGGGACATAGAAGGACACTAGAACTGTTATGGATGATTTCAAACTGCATATTGGTTAAAGGTGACAAGGAATATAAGTTTGTGGAGTACAGCAATGTTTGTTCGTTCGAAGACTACCTTGCAAAACCTCATCAGGAAGAAGTTACTTTGGATCTAGTAATGTGCATTGGGGTGGGATAATAATGAGGTCTCATATTAAGGATCATCTGGGAGGTAGCAATCGCATCATGGTGGAATTTCAAATTCAGTATGAGGGAGAGGAATTTGAGTCTCAAACCAATATCCTCATTATAAATAAGACTAAAATAGAGGGACGAATAGATAATTCTCGAAAGCTGGCTGAGGGGGTAAAAGTCAATATATGAGCAATGGCAGATGGTTAAGCAGCGATTTCATAATCACAATTATTCTGGTGCAGAAGGTGGCCATTTGGCCCATCATGCCTGTACTGGTTCTACTGCCTAGTTTGGCTCTTTTCTTTAGTGCCAATCTCCTGCCTTTTCCCTATCTCTCTGCACATTATTACGATGCAAAATGAAAACCCGTGGGCGGCACGGTGGCACAGTGGTTAGCACTGCTGCCTCACAGCGCCAGAGATCCAGGTTCAATTCCCGCCTCAGGCGACTAACTGTGTGGAGTTTGCACGTTCTCCCCGTGTCTGCGTGGGTTTCCTCCGGGTGCTCCGGTTTCCTCCCACAGTCCAAAGATGTGCAGGTCAGGTGAATTGGCCATGCTAAATTGCCCGTAGTGTTAGGTAAGGGGTAAAGGTAGGGGTATGGGTGGGTTGCGCTTCGGCGGGGCGGTGTGGACTTGTTGGGCCGAAGGGCCTGTTTCCACACTGTAAGTAATCTAATCTAATCTAATCTAATACCCTCCTGAATGTCTCAGCTGAACCTGCATCCGCCAACATTTCGAAGCAGAGCGTTCTAGACCTTAACTACTCACTGTGTGAAAACGTTTCTCTCACTGAAACTGTTCCTTTCGATTGAATAATTGCAGATGTCAACTTGTGATAATGTGCACAGCGTCACACATGAAGAAATGGTAATTTGAATGTATCCTAGGGAATGACCTGTATTTGTGGAACCACCTCTCGTAAGACTCAGCGTTTTGATCAGACAGCAAGGGAAAAGGGTCTGCAAGGAGTTTCTTTCTATCGAGCATCAGCAAGTTGGATAATGTATGAATGCAGCTCTGCTGTAGATTCCCACTGCGGCCACAGATCAGCCATAAAGCTCCAACTCCCTCCTTTCTGCTGGAGTAGATGTGATCTAGAAACCAACATATTACTGAATAAACTGCACTTAGTTTCTGATAAGTCACTGTCAGCCTAAACTTGAAAACACATTGATTTCTATGTGCTGCCTGTCATGTCTGCTAAATGTAGATCATCTTTCAGTGCCAGAATAACAGCTGTATCACGTTTAGCGTAGCTAATCGTTATTCTCTACTGGCAATGACCCCCAGCTAAGTACAGATAGAGTTGTGACTTGTAATTGATTTGCTGTGTAACTGCAGCTGTCAGTAAGACATATCTCTTCTTTTGCATGTTCTTATTACTTTAGCACTGACTTAGGGTAATACAATACAGACAGGGTTGCTTCTTCGTGCCCCGATGAGAAACTCTGAGAAAAAAAGTTATTTCACTGCACTTCACATCAGTTGAAACTGCCCAGCATCACAATGTCTACCTAAACCTGGGGTATTAATTATATCCTGATTTGCCAATGCCCTTGCAGTAGAGTCAAAGGTATGGCGCAGGAAAAGCACAGCAGATCAGGCAGCATCCGAGGAGCAGGAGAGTCGACATTTCGGGCACTCCTGACGAAGGGCTTATGCCCGAAATGTCAACTCTCCTGCTCCTCGGTTGCTGCCTGACCTGCTGTGCTTTTCCAGCACCACACTTTTTGACCCTAATCTCCACCATCTGCAGTCCTCGCTTCCTTCACTTAAAATAGAGGGTGGGTTCAAAAATAAACTGATATAAGGTCAGGCTGGATTTTCTCCCTTGAATTCCACAGGAGATTTACAAAAAGGCCATTCAGCACCCCAGGGATGTTGCTAGACTTATCAAACCTCCAAGGTTGGCATGCAGACACCGGGAATGATGGAAAAATCTCCAGGAAAAACTCAGTACTGCAGTTGCTGGAAACCAGAGTCTAGATCAGAGAGGTGCTGGAAAAGCACAGCGGGTCAGGCAGCATCCGAGGAGCAGGATCCTGCCTGACCTGCTGTGTTTGTCTAGCACCTCTCAAATCTCCAGGAAAGTGCAGAGAGCAACTCATGAAAACAATTATAGGGGCAACAAAGAAGTGCAATTTTAAGAATTTTCTTTTTTGATGGTACTTTACTCATTGGGAAAACTTTGAACATGGTTAGGAAGGTTGTTTTGCCAAAAATTAATGAATCAGGTATGACGAAGAGCTGATTCATTTATTGGCGGCAAAGAAAGTTGGTGTACCATGAGAATAAACATATCAGGAGAGCAATAGTGAACGTGGAGGTGTGGTGCAGGCCTAGCGGAGAATGGAGAGCAACAAGGAAATCATGTGGTTAACCTGAAGTAGGATGTTCAGCCAGGATTAATGAGCAACAATGGGACAAATTTGCAGCTACTAGATGTTGCAAAAATCAGTGAATTGAAATTTCGATTGGAAAAGGAGAGGTGCAACGAGACCTGGGTCTTCTGGCATGATGGCTCAGTGGTTAGCACTGCTGCCTCTCAGCACCAGGGTCCCAGGTTCGATTCCAGCCTCACGCAACTGTCTGTGTGGAGTTTGCACGTTCTCCCCTGGGTGTGCCCACAGTGTTAGGTGCATTAGTCAGAGGGAAATGAGCCTGGGTGGGTTCCTCTTCAGAGCGTCGGTATGGACTGGTTGGGCCAAAGGGCCTGTTTCCACACTGTAGGGAATCTAATCTAATCAAATCAAAAAAATCACTGAAAGGAAGTGTGAAGGTTCAGCAGGTGGTGAAGAAAGCAAATGATATGTCACCTTCAGAGTAAGAGAATTCAAAGGCAGGAGGAGGAAAATCTTGCTGCAATTGTACAGTGCCTTGTTGAGACTATACCATTTTCAGCAACCATGGGAGCGGTGACAGCAAGGACCAGGGGGCTGTTGGGAAGGTAAATTTCCCTTTAAAAGGACTTATCTCGAGAGTCAGTGGCCTCCATTTTGCAGCAGTGGAGGCGATGAGAGTGAGGAGCTGAGTGGGAACGGTCAAATTTCACTCTGGGAAGGTGAGTGAACTGAAATGTTTGGGCAGCGACTAAACGTGCATCACATGTTCGTGCGTTACACGCGACATTACACGTGCAGTGTGTTTATAAGGTAAAGCTTTTTTTAATTGTGTGATTGGTAAAAATTTTTCCTTTTTTCTTCATTTGCCTATTATTTAATATTACTGTTAGACCAAGATAAGGTTAAGATTAAAAATAGCAGAGATGTCAGACCCGTGTTATGTTCCTCTTACTCAATGTAGGAGCTCAGGGATGCGGCTGGTGTTCCTGACTCCTTCATGTGCAGGAAGTGGGTCCAGTTGCAGCTCTTGTTAGACCGCATGATGGCTCTGCAGCTGCGGATGGACTCACTTTGGAGCATATGCGACGCTGATCGGGTCATGGACAGCACGTTTAGTGAATTGGTCACACTGCAGATGAGGACTGCTGAGGGAGAAAGGGAGTGGGTGACCAAAAGGCAGAGAAAGAGCAGGAAGGCAGTGCAGGTGTCCCCTGCAGTCATCTCCCTCCAAAACAGTATATCGTTTTGGATACTGTTGGGGGAAATGGCTAACCAGGAGAAGGCAGCAGTAGTCAGGTTCATGGCACCATGGTTGGCTCTGCTGTACAGAAGGGCGGGAAAAAGAGTGGAAGGGCTACAGTCATAGGGGATTCAATTGCAAGGGGAGTAGATAGGTTGTTATATGGTCAAAAACAAAACTCCCAAATGGTGTATTGCCTCCCAATACACCATTTGTATTAGGTCAGGGATGTCTCAGATCGGCTGCAGAACATTCTAAATGAGGAGGGTGAACAGTCAGCTGCCGTGGTGCATATAGGCACCAATGATACAGGTTAAAAAAACGGGACAAGGTCCTACAAGCAGAATTTAGGGAATTAGGAGCCAATTTAAAAAGTAGGACCTTAGAGGTAATAATCTCAGGATTGCTACCAGTGCCATGTGCTAATCAGAATAGAAATGAAAGAATACGCAGGATGAATGCGTGGCTTGAGAGTTGGTGCAGGAGGGAGGGGTTCAGATTTTTGGGGCATTGGGACCAGTTCTGGGGAAAGTGGAACTATTACAAATTGGATGGTCTACACCTGGGCCAGACTGGAACCAATGTCTTTGGGGGTGCTTTTGCTAATGCTGTTGGGGAGGGTTTAAACTAATGTGGGCAGGGGTTGGGAACCAAATGAGGAGGTTGGACAAGAAGGCGGTAGTAACTAAAGTTTGGAAGGAACGAGATAATGAAGTCAGCGTGACTAAGGGGAAGAGTAGGCAGGGAGCAGATGATGAATGCAAAGGGACCAACAGTCTGAGGTGCATTTGTTTTAATGCAAGAAGTATAGTAGGTAAGGCAGAAGAACTTAGGGCTTGGATTCGTACCTGAGAGCATGATGTTATTGCTATGAGTAAGACTTGGTTGAGGGAAGGACATGATTGGTAACTAAATATCGATGTTTCAAGTGGGATAGAGAGGGAGATAAAAGGGTTGGAGGAGTTGCATTATTGGTCAGTGAGGATATCACAGCTGTGCTAGGGAGGGCACTATGGAGGACCCGAGCTGTGAGGCAATAAGGGGAGAGCTCAGAAATAGGAAGGGTGTGGTAACAATGTTGGGGCTGTACTACAGGCCTCCCAACAGCGACGGTGAGATAGAGGTACAAATATGTAGAGAGATCATAGAAAGATGCAGGAGCAACAGGGTGGTGGTGATAGGAGATTTTAATTTTCCCAACATTGACTGGGATTCACTTAGTGTTACAGGTCTAGATGGAGTAGAATTTGTAAGGAGCATCCAGGAGGGCTTCATAGAGCAGTATGTAACTCTAACTCAGGTAGGGACCACACTGGACCAGGTGTTGGAATATGAACCTGTCCAGGTGGTCGAAGTTTCAGTGTTGGATTACTTTGGGAATAGTGATCTCAATTCCACAAGTTTTAGAATACTCATGGACAAAGACAAGAGTGGTCCTAAAGGAAGAGTGCTAAATTAGGGGAAGGCCAGCTATAGCAAAATTTGGCAGGAGCTGGGGAATATAGATTGGATCAACTGTTTGAGGGTAAATCCACATTTGATATGTTGGAGGCTTTTAAAGAGAGGTTGATTAGAGTGCAGGACAGACATATCTCTGTGAATGAGTGATAGAAATGGCAAGATTAGGGAACCATGGGTGACAGGTGAAACATTGAGAGTAGTGAAGAGGAAAGGGAAATCATACAGAAGGTCTAGGTGACTGAAAACTGACAAAACTTTGGAAGAATATCGGGAAAATAGGACCAATCTGAAATGAGGAATTAAGAGGGCTAACAGGGGTCATGAAATAGCCTTAGCAAACTGGGAAAATCCCAAAACCTTTCACTTGTTTATAAGGAGCAAGAGGATAACTAGAGAAAGGGTTGACCTACTCAAGCACAAGGGAAGAAAGTTATGCATGGAATCAGAGAAAATGGGTGAGGTTCTTAATGAGTACTTTGCATTGGTATTCACCGGGGAGAGGAACATGATGGATTTTGAAGTTAAAGATAGATCTTTGATTACTCTAGGTCAAGTCAGCATAAGGAGGGAGGAAGTGTTGGGTATTCTAAAAGACATTAAGGTGGACAAGTCCTCAGGTCCAGATGGGCTGTATCCCAGGTTACTGAGGGGAGCGAGAGAGGAAATAGCTGGTGCCTTAACAGATATCTTTCAGCATCCTTGAACACAGGTGAGTTCCTGGAGGACTGGAGAATTGCTTATGTTGTCCCACTGTTTAAGAAGGGCAGCAGGAATAATCCAAGTAATTACAGACCTGTGAGCCTGACGTCAGTGGAAGGGAAGCTACTGGAGAAGATATTGAGGGATAGGATCTATTCCCATTTGGAAGAAAATGGGCTTATCAGTGATCGGCCAGATGGTTTTATGCAGGGAAGGTCATGTCTTAACAACTTAATAGAATTATTTGAGGAAGTGACAAAGTTGATTGATGAGGGAAGGCCTGTAGGTGTCATATACATGAACTTCATTAAGGCATTTGATAAAGTTCCCCATGGTAGGCTGATGGAGAAAGTGAACTCACATGGGGTCCAGGGTGTACTAGCTAGATGGATAAAGAACTGGCTAGGCAGCAGGACACAGGGAGTAGGAGTGGAAGAGAGTTTCTCAAAATGGAGACCTATGACCAGTGGAGTCCCACAGGGATCCGTGCTGGGATCACACTGTTTTTTATGATATACATAAATGATCTGGAGGAAGGTACAGTTGGTCTGATTAGCAAGTTTGCAGATGACGCTAAGATTGGTGGAGTAGCAGGTAGTGAAGAGGACTGTCAGAGAATACTACCAAAATAGATAGATTGGAAAGATGGACAGAGAAATGACAGATGGAGTTCACTCCAGGCAAATGCGAGGTGATGCATTTTGGAAGGTCCAATTCAAGAGCGAACTATACAGTAAATGGAAAAGCCCTGGGGAAAATTGGTGTACAAAGAGATCTGGGTGTTCAGGTCCATTGTTCCCTGAAGGTGGCAATGCAGGTCAGTAGAGTGGTCAAAAAGGCATACAGCATGCTTTCCTTCGTCGGAC
Organism: Chiloscyllium punctatum; assembly: GCF_047496795.1. Taxonomy (NCBI): domain Eukaryota; kingdom Metazoa; phylum Chordata; class Chondrichthyes; order Orectolobiformes; family Hemiscylliidae; genus Chiloscyllium; species Chiloscyllium punctatum. Next base: position 19,583,094 of record NC_092743.1, read on the forward strand.
GGGGTACTGAGTACAGGAGTTGGCAGATCATGTTACAGTTGTATAGGAGTTTGGTTCGGCCACATTTGGAATACTGCGTGCAGTTCCAGTCGCCAAATTACTAAAAGGATGTGGATGCTTTGGAAAGGGTGCAGAGGAAGTTCACCAGGAAGTTGCCTAGTATGGAGGACACTAGGTATGAAGAGGGGCTGAGTAGATTAGGATTATTTTTATTAGAAAGACAGAGGTTGAGGGGGGATCCTGACTGTGGTCTCCAAAATCATGAGAGGTGTAAACAGGGTGGATATCAAGAAATTTTTTTCCCAGAGTGGGGAACTCAGTTACTTGGGGTCATGAGTTCAAGGTGAGAGGGGAAAAGTTTAAGGGGGATACGCGTGGAAAGTTTTTCACGTTGAGGGTGGTGGGTGCCTGGAACATATTGTCAGCAAAGGTGGTAGGGATGGGAATGATAGCATCATTTAAGATGTATCTAGACAGACATATGAATGGGCAGAGAGCAGAGGGATACAGATCCTTAGAAAATATGTGGCAGTTTAGATAGGATCTGGCTTGGAAGGCCAGAAGCCTGTTCCTGTGCTGTAATTTTCTTTGTTCTGGAATATCGTGTGCTGTTTTCTTTATTTGAGGATGGATGTTCTGGCTCTGAAGGGTGTGCAATCAAGGCTTACCAGCCTGAGTCCTGAGATGGTATAGCTGATGTATGTAGAAGGGACTGGAATGGTTAGGACTATATTCACTAGAGTTTAGAAGAATAAAGGAGATCTCACAGAAACTGATAAAATTCTAACAGGACTATACAGGCGACCGGGGAGTCTGTAATTAGGTGCCACAGTATAGGAATACAGTTTAGGCCATTTAGGACTGAGATACGAAGAAATTTCTTAACTCAAGAGTGATGAGTCTGTGGAATTTTCTCTCACAGAAAGTGGTTAAGGCCAAACATTGAATTTTTTCAAGAGGTTAGATTTGGTTCTTAGAGTAAAGTGTTCCAAGGGTCTGGGGAGAAAATAGGAACAGGGTACCGAGTTAGATGATCATCCATGGACATATTGAATGGTGAAGTAGGGTCACATGGTTTGCTCCTGTTCTTATTTTCTCTGTTTTGTATGTTTATGATCAGTCCAGTACCAATTTTACAACATGTACTAACTATAAGGCCTCTCCAGTGTCAGGCCATGGAAGATTTGAGAATCAAATCTCTCCCGTCGATCAGTCAGAAATTAAGATGGCAAATAGTATGGCACCACAGGATCAGGGGAGTCAATGTTTCAGGTCAGGACCTGATGAAAGATCCTGACCTTAAACGTCGACTCCCCTGCTTCTCTGATGCTGCCTGACCTGCTGTCCTTTATCAAACTCCATACTTTATTGACTCTGACTTTCCAGCATCTGCAGTCCTCACGATCTCCACACGGTATGTCACAGTAGGTTCTGAATTATCGTCTCTTATCTCCGAGTCTTGGCTTCAAATCAGCTGAAGCTTTCAGTTATCTGTTCACCAACCCACTCGACGTGTGGCTAAATATTGACTGTAACGCGTGGCGGAACAATTGCAAACTGCTCTTTGAGAAACTGTATCGTGATGTTGTGGGAAATGGAATAAAGTGTTTACTTCCTGAGGATTGAGGCGCTGCATTGATCAGAAGTGAAAAGGAGAGGGAGAGATTTCCTCTGCATCTAACAATGATGTCCCTGTACTGAGTCTGCTGGATACTGATGTCAGTCACCAATAAATAATATGGACTGGATCTCACAACATCGAAATTAAGCCCATTTTTGTTACCTTTGGGAAATGTGAGATAGGTGCCAGAATCAGCAGAGCTAGTCTAGCTGTTGGCATGTATTGGAGGAGTTTTGTACACAAGACAATACCAGGCATTGCAAGGTTTTACTCTTGAGCTCCATGACCTACCTCATATTCCTCTTTGAATCCATAGCCTTCAGCACATTTCATCTGGGTAATATGCTGCAGCAGGTCTGCCACTCGTATGGCTGGATGAAGCTGCCCAGTTTGATAAGGTACATCCACAGTCTCTCGCTTCTTATAGGGATGTGGCTTTCCCAGGTTGCTGGCCTCACTGGTGACTGTGTGATTTTCATCTGCAGGTAAACAGTGACAGTGATAATTAACTGTTGCTCATCCAAGCTGGTTGTAAACGCTCCACTTCCGAAGTAAAATGGTCGTAGATTTGAATTAGTCAAACAAAGTGAATCAATGTATCATTTTATGTTTCGCTTTGGTTGGTAATTTTAAAGTTGCAGTTTTACACAGACATTTAGGTAATTGGCATAAATGTGAAATGGCATGTCCATTAAAGGGGTCAGGGTGTGGTGCTGGAGAAAAACAGCAGGTCAGGCAGCATCCAAGGAGCAGGAGAATCAACGTTTTGGGCATGAGCCCTTCATCGGGTCCACAAAAGGGTTCGATTTTAATGGATGGAGAGCAAATGTGATCCAATTCTATATGTGGATAGATAAAAGGAAATGACTACATTTTATGGCAGAAAAGGTCTACCATGTAGGTCAAGGTAGTCTCAGCTTTAATGATTTGGAGACCGTTGTTTAACTTCATCCTTAAATAAGTCATGGAATTAAGGGATATTGAGTTGTACAACTGTAAAATCACAGCATGAAGAATTTAGTGTTTCTTTAATGGGGATTGGCAGTGATGGGGTGGGGGTGGGTGAGGAGCGTGTTGAGTAGGTGTGGATCACATGAGAGAACAAGCTTTGATGGGCTGAATGGCATTCCTGTGTTTGAGTTTGTTAGGGTTTGATCTCAGCTTGAGACATCAGCTGGGGATGTTGGAACTGCACTCAGTGCCAACTGCTGTTCAACGACTCCTGCCGGAAATGGTAAATGGTGGTTTCAGCTTGGTTAAGGACATGACTGTAGTGAGCTGTGATGCTGCTTCCAGTCAAACAGCCTGTTAACGTTAAGGTGTCTGCAACCCCAGCTGCATGATGGAAAGTGTTTCAAGGTGGTCAATAAGTTATTAGTAGCAGCAAAAAGTGTCAGTAGATTGAGGAATAAAGGTGCAAAATAAAACTCAATTGAAAATTGATTTTAAGTGAATCATATTTCGCTGAAAGTGAACATTTTATTTGAAAGGAGCCACTTTTTCTTGTTTGGGAAGTTACATTATACCATTACCTCATGCAATAGTAACATACTGCAGCCTTAGAATAGTCCCAAATAATTAGAAAATTAAATGCATCCCTCACCGTAGTGGTCATGCCAATAATCAAACAGATTACAAATTATTGGCAAGGTGACCGCCAATAACCACAAAAGTTCAATAATCATACCAAGTACAAGCAACCAATAAGCTCATCAATTAAAATGAAATCTAGGTTCAGAAACCATTCCAGCTCTTTTCACTTAAGAGAATTGAGTAGTTAAAAAAAAGTAAAACAGCAACTTTTCCTTGTTAAACAAAATGCTCTTGGGTCAGATGGGCCAATAAAATCTTTATAATTCAGGAAAGGGTTTCCTCCTTTTCTCAATTATAAAGCAAAAATCAAACATTCACAACAGATCCTATCACATTGTATAGAACACTTAACAAATCAGTTCTCATTTTTGGCCTTGATTTCATTTTTTAAAAAATCACAGCAAGCCAAGTCAATGCACATTCGGAATGAAGATGACACGTTCAATGGCTCTCAAGCTCAGCTTAAACAAAAATTACAATGAAAGGCCGGGCGTAAAACATTCAACGGAATATAAAATGGGAAATGCAGTTGGGGTCCATCAAGGGTGGGGTGGGAGGATTGTGCGGTGGCATAGAGGGAGAGAAATGGGGAAGACAGGGTTAACATCTTCAACACTTACTCAACATGCCATGTAATGAATGGCTTTATGAGTTATTACACAGGGCATGAAATGCTATATGTCAACTGCCATGCAAGTCAACACACAACAGAACTGGCCAGAATCGGGTGAGCTGGAAAAGGCACCTCTGGAACAGGGCAAGCAAGTAACTTACCATTTATTGGCACTTTTTAAAAAAAGATACGTAAGAGGTCAATGTGGAGAGAGAAAAAAAAAGAGGAGGAGAAAAGGAAACAGGGCATAAGCAACAATATTGTGAACATCCTTAAAATGTCTTAAAATTAATTTTATCTGATTTTCTTTTAAAGAATAAACAGCTCTTCACCAGTTCATTATAATATCGATGGAAACGTTATATTATAAATAAATTTGTTTTTATTTGGTTACTACTTAAAGCCCAGTACCCCAGTGGTCCCTTTAACACTACAGTAATTATCTCATTGTTGGACAGACTGCTTGAAGGCTGAGGGGATGCTTCAAATTGTCAAATGACTGGAATATTTTTTAGTTTAATATTTTGTGGATCTCAGTACAAATCTATGGCCATGGTCTTCAGAGACAGCTATGACTGACTAGTGGTGTGGGGACATTGCATCACAATTTCAATAGCATGTCATGCTCAAGTACCTTTAACCAGCAATTTCAAAATACCCAGTTCCATTAATTCAGTTTGGATGAAATAAACAGAAGGAAAAAAGAAAAGAGTGGCTGTTCGAAATAAGAGAAGTAAAATCCCGAATTTCATTGCGACTGATAGGGAATATTGCTTTTTTTAAAAATGCAGTTTGCATTGCTGACTTCAAGATAAGATCAATTGCAAAGTGACGTGGGTGTGCATTTATGTTGCAGGTGTTCTTTTCCTTTATTTCTAACCTCCCTCCTCCAGCCCCCAATCCTTCTCCTTTCCTGAGGTTCAGGGTTTTTTTCTGGTATATAATCCCATGGGAGCCAGCAATCTTCCAAGGGCTCAAAATGTGGCCATTCTCCACATGTGAGCATTGGTGAACACAATAGTTGAGTCAACCCTTACGTGATGTCCACACATGCGTAGTTTACAGGCGTGTTCTTGGTGTGGGGAAACAGATAAGAGGGTGGGTAACTGGACAGCAGATAGGAGCAGGAACCCTGGTTGATGTTCTCCTCCCTGACCCATTTATCACACCCCTTTCTTTCACCAGCTCACTCAACGCAGACCAGGAATCGAAATTGGGAATCTCCTGGGCACTGCAGCCCAGTTGCATGCCAGCCAATGCATCCGGGAGTATTATTTAAGGGAGATGTGTTAAGTTAATTCGTCTTTGCCAGATAACAAATGCAACACAAGCCACTGTATTAGTTTATTTCATCTCCTTAAATTGCAGTAAACTGGGAGAAAAACAGAAAGGTCCTCACCTAATATTGCAGTTGGCACGAATGGATCTGGTGAGTAGCGAGTAAGTAGACCCAAGTCACAAGGTGGTACCATACCAGAGAAAAAACTGCAGTTAGTTTCATTTTAATTTTCTCTAAGCATTTATACCCTATACCTTCATTTTGAATTTTTAAAATGAATTATAGTTTGTGACAGAGGAGTGGTTAACCTTCACATCACCAGATTTGTACTGGATTCTATACACCTGTAAGCTTGTCATAATATGGTTACATTGAAAATAGTGGAGACCTGGAAGTGACTGCAAGGACAAATTGAAGGGTTAACAATATCTAATTGCAAAATAATGAAAATGTGGAATTAATAAGTCGGCAGGATCTAACCTCTATCCAAGCTATTATAATTTTCATAGAAAATAATGACTAATTAGGCATGATTGTAATGCAATAATTTAATCAAGGCTTTATCTTGCTTTGAAAATGAGGGCTCATGGATTGCTGTAATCTTGTTTGCCTTAGGATTTGGCTTTGATCAGCTTGTAATGATTGTAACAAGGTCAGCCAGGTGGACCTTAAAGACCTCATGGGGCTGTTAACCTGGTCCAATCAAGGAGCTCTGGCTGACAGATATAAACAGGAGTATTTGGTGGTAGAAACTGAATAAAGATTTGTGCAGAAAACCAAAAAAGAAACAGGAGATTGGAGAGGTGACCACTGCAGGGAGTGGAGTGTATTATTTCCCCCTCCAATTCTATTTTGATTTAATCCTTGTCCTCCCCTTCACTGTTTGATCACACAGCATTGTCTTCGTTTTGATGGGCATTACTTGTCACTGGCCACTTGGGTGCCTTGTTTCTTCCTGGTGGTAGAAACTGAATAAAGATTTGTACACCTTATTCCGCACCTGCACACACACAACTTGGGTGCTGGGGAAAATATAAGCACTACTGCAGTTAGTGTAGGGGTTTAAAAAAATTTTGTGAGAACATTTTTTAAAAAAGAAATAAAAATAGGACATTCAGAGAGTCTCATTAAAAAACCTTTTTTAAAACAGGAGTGTTACACATGCTGGTCTGAGAGCTGGCTCTGAGGGAGCTGAATCAGTGTCACGGACTCTCCATGTGTAAGTAAAGGGTGACTTGGTGATGGGATACCAGTCTCTGTGCCATTATTTCAAGCTATTCTGGAGTATTTCTAGATTTACCTTTCTAGAGGGGTAGACAGGAACTACACTAAAGACAAGTGAAACAGGAATCAAAATGTGTAGAACTGAACATAGATCAGATTGTACATGAGCCTTCTTTATGTCCATTTAGTAAACTATCCTCAAATTACTGTTGGTAATATTGATGAATATCATTTTGATGGAGGAATTACTCCATTAAAAATGGACACCACCATTGAAATATCTAATGGCCAAAGTCACAATTTGTAATTTGTAGCTGACAGAAAATAATGAAGAACAGGGTATTTCACTCTTGTGTGTGGTCACTTCCACACAGAAAGGTTAAGACATGTCAAGCTAAAACTGTACATTTGTTAAGAAATAGTCTGCAACTTTTTCTGAAATCTAAGTCCATTACATATTCTAATGACTACAAAATGGCAGTCACTGATTTTCCAAAAGTAGTTATTGACGGTTTGGTGTAAAGCCTTGAGCATGTTGTATGAATATCAGTTCCATTTCCACTTGAACAAGTTGTGCACTATCTTACATGCTTTTAATATGATCCATGGAACATGCATGGGAACAAAACCATAGGATCACAGGTTAGAAAGAAACCTTCATTTGCAAGGCATGAAACCAGTAACTTTGAAATCCTGCGGTCAACTTTATTATGCTGTTCACATATTGAGGACACGTGAATCAGTTCACAGCCAATGTATTACTTTTGAAGTGGAGTTGATTTGCTGGTTTATAACTTAATTCAAGTGTTTTCAAATGGCAAAAAGTGGAAAAAAAAATTAGTCAATTGCTGGTTGATGGAGAAGTGTTGACCTGGACTCTGGGAGAAAACCTACTCGTTTCATTTTTCTACTGATGGGATGTTGGTAAGGCTAGAATTTATCACCCGTCCTGAATTGCTCTGGAGAAGCTGGGGGCTGAGCTCGTGTGATACAGATACACACGCAATGTTGTGAGGGACGGAGGTCCACGATGTTGAACCAGTGACATTGAGGGTAGTGAGTAGTCAATTTGGTTTTATCATTATTAGACATTTCCACTACTGTTAGCTACAACTCAGGGCTTTGCTAGGCCATTTGGAAGGGCAGTTAAGAGTCAACCACTTTGCTGTGGGTCTGGAGTCCCATACGGTGTGATGATGGCTGATTTCCTTCTCTATAGGATATTGGTGAACCAAATGAAATTTTGCAACAATCTGCTAGTTTCAGGGTCAACATTACCGATAGCAATTTTTATTTTAGACTTTATTAGCTAGTTTTGGATTCCTTGGTTATCAAGATGAAATTTGAACCAATTTTCTAGATTGTTAAGTCTTGGTCTCTATTATGTTACTGTACCAGGAAAATAGCCAGTCTTTAAATTGCCTCTTGTAAGGCCAGCTGAGTTCACATTGCTCACACAATTCTAGAAGTATTCTTTAAGCACTCATGGGACATGGGTGTCTGTAGCTTGACCAATATTTATTGCGCATCCCTAGTTGCCCTTGAGATGGTAACAGAGAGCTGCCTTCTTGAACCACTGCAGTCCATATGCTGTAGGGACATCCACAATGCTGTTAGGGAGGGAGTTCCAGGATTTTGACCCAGCAACACTGAAGGAGCAGCAATACATTTTCAAGTCATGATAGTGAGTAATTTCGAGGGGAACTTGCAGATGGTGGTGTTCCCATGTCTCTGCTGCCCTGGTCTTTCTAGAAGTAAGTGGTGGTGAGTTTGGAAAATGCTGTCTAAGAAGCCTTTGTGAACTTCTGCAATAGATCTTGTCAGTGGTAGACACTGCTGCAACTGAGTATTAGCAGTGGTGGGAGTAGGAATCTGTGGATGCTAGCAGCTTTGTCCTGGATGGTGTGAAGCTTCTCGAGTGTTGTTACAAATGAGTTGGGAGTATTCCTTTACACTCTTCACTTGAACCTTATAGGTGGTCAATCGGCTTTGGGGAGGTCAGAATGTGAGTCACTCGCTACAGAATTCCTCGCCTCTCCAGGAACTGTTCATCACAGTAAAAAAATGAACTCATTTGTGACATTCTTACAACAATCTTTCAAATAATAAGATAAATAATTCTGGATTGTTTTATAATGCTCCAATCTTATCAGTATCTTCCCTTTCAGTCTGTGATAATGCTGAAAATGTTCTTTTTTTTGGATCATCCCTCCAATTTCCTCCCCTCCACTTGACTGATTCATTTAGATTTTAGATTCCATCATCCCGCATACTCAAGTACAGGAGTACAGCGAAAAGTGTATAATGTCACCACACATCTTAGGTACCAAGGTACCTGGGTACAAAAAAGAACTTAGGGACAAAGTATCAAGAGAAATGAGAGTTAAAACGTTCAGCATTATTTCACAGAATTGTAGAAAAATAATGAAATAGGTAATAATCTACACAAATGTCTTTTGTAGTTTAAACTAGGAAAGTAAAGGTATAAGTTAAAAGTTCAACAGTCTTTGATGAATCCTTCACTTATGAATTTTCTTGCTGTGTGTTTGACTGATTCTTGCTGTCCCCTGGTTTCTCACTCAAGTGAAAGTTTCGCATGTTTAAAGATTAGAAGTTGATAGCCAAAGACTATGCTTTTATTTCCAAGGAGTGTACAGGGAATTAAAAATTACGGGAATCAAAAGTTATGGGCAAAGGCAGTTGAAGATTATCAGATCCATCGTGATCTCACCGAAAGGCAGAGCAAACTTTATGGGCTGAATGGCTTACTTCTAGCCCTTTGTCTCATCAGAACCGAATTTGGATTGTGATGTGTAGATAGGGGTAAATGCAGGATTCATTGGCAAGAATTCAGGAGCAATCTGTTTTAGTCCCTGTTGCTCCCCAGTTTCCCGTCTGCAGGCACGATATCATCTCCAGCCAAATGCTAGCCAACCAAAAGTAAGAAAACTCAACACGGAGTAGACTTAGTATTTAGATGTTATTGCTTCTCAAAATATGATATACAATCAGACAATCATAATCCCCATAATAATCCAGTGTTTCAACAAGAATCAGTCTGTTTGAAACTGATAAGAAGATTGCTGAATTTGTCTATATTAAGCTGCTGTCTGGGCCAGGATCTGGAATTATTTGATGGTAATGCATTAATTTATTCTGTCAGCCAATGTATTTAGTACTTACATTGTGTCATCTTTTTCCATTATAAATTTCTACCTCAACCATGATAATGAGTTTGAAATGAAGACATCAAAATGAAGACATAATTAGGTGGTTTTAAAATGGAACATGAAGTGTATCTGAATGCTCGCTCTAATTATTCTCCATCCTCCAATCTTGTATTTATTCAGAGACTCCATTTGGTCTGGACTCTCCCAATGCAATGCCACTGTGTTTGAGTTTCCACATATGCTTATCATCATTAAAGGCACCTCTCTTTGTTGTGTTGATCACAATTGGTTCAGGTTGGTTATTGAGATGTACAGCATGGAAACAGACCCTTCAGTCCAACCTGTCCATGCTGACCAGATATCCCAACCCAATCTAGTCCCACCTGCCAGCACCCAGCCCATGTCCCTCCAAACCCTTCCTATTCATAAACACATCCAAATGTCTCTCAAATGTTGCAATTGTACCAGCCACCACCACGTCCTCTGGCAGCTCATTCCATACACGTACCACCCTCTGCGTGAAAAAGTTGCCCCTTAGGTGTCTTTTATATCTTTCCCCTGTCACCCTAACCTATGCCCTCTAGTTCTGGACTCCCCGACCCCAGGGAAAAGACTTTGTCTATTTATCCTATCTATGCCCCTCATAATTTTGTAAACTTCTATAAGGTCACCCCTCAGCCTCCAACACTCCAGGGGAAACAGCCCTAGCCTGTTCAGCCTCTCCCTGTAGCTCAAATCCTCCAACCCTGGCAACATCCTTGTAAATCTTTTCTGAACCCTTTCAAGTCTGAAAAACAACCCTCCACCACCACGCTTTGATCCAGTTCTGTATCCAAATGGCTCGTTCTCCCTGTATTCTGTGAGATCTAACCTTGCTAATCAGCCTCCCATGGGGAACCTTGTCGAACGCCTCACTAAAATCCATATAGATCACATCTACTGCTCTGCCCTCATCAATCCTCTTTGTTACTTCTTCAAAAAGCTCAATCAAGTTTGTGAGACATGATTTCCCATGCACAAAGCCATGTTGACTATCCCTAATCAGTCCTTGCCTTTTCAAATACATGTACATCCTGTCCCTCAGGATTCCTTCCAACAACTTGCCCACCACTGAGGTAAGGCTCACTTGTCTATGTCCGGCCTTGTCCTCACCACCCTTCTTAAACAGTGGCACCATGTTTGCCAACCTCCCGTCTTCCGGCACCTCACCTGTGACTATCGATGATACAAATATCTCAGCAAGAGGCCCAGCAATCAATTCCCTAGCTTCCCACAGAATTCTAGGGTACACCTGATCAGATCCTGGGGATTTATCCACTTTTATGCGTTTCAAGACTGTAGAACTATATGCCAAAACATTTTTTCATCGAAAAGTTATGGAGCAATTGACAAGTCGATTGGAAACCCTGGATGAATGGACAGTACCCTGGATTGATCCAGCCACTTTGACATACTTGTGCTAGTACTGAAGGTTATGGAAAGAGTAATATTTCATTTGTGCTTCCATCTGTGTTCAGTGTGTCACAGCTGTATCAAAATTACTTTAGCTTTTTGGTACCACTCTACAATGTTCCACCACACTTCAGACAGTTGAAATGAAGGCACGATGGCAAGTGTGAATGGAACAGACGGTAAATATATATATATATGGTAATATGAATCCATGTTGGTGATCACATAAACCTTCCAGGTGGAGATACAAATAATCCTTATTTTCTAACATAGGACACAATAATGGTTCCTGAGTAACAAATAGATGACTTGCTTAACTCAAAGAAAGTTCTGTCGGACTGTCTTAATAGCAAGACAGGATGGGACTCTACACATTGGAATTCAGAAAAATGACAGGTGATCTCTTTAAAACATAAAGAGTTCTTAGGGAGCTTGACAGAGTAAATATCAAGAGGTTGTATCCTCTCAAGGAAGAGTCTAGGACCAGAGGGCATCATCTCCAAATAAAGGGGCATCAATTTAAGACTGAGATGAGGACGACTTTTTTCTCTCAGAGTGTTATGAGTCTTTGGAACTCCTTACCACAGAGATTTTTGGGTGGGGCAGAGTCCTTGTGTATATTTAAGGCTGAAATAGATGGATTCTCATAGGCAAATCAAGGAATGTGGGGAAAGAGCAGGAGAGTGAACGTGAGGAACACTGAATCATCTATTAAGTGGTGAGGCAGGTTCAAGAGGTCAAATGACCTAATCCTGTTCCTATTTCTTATGGTCTAATGGTCTGTTACCCTTTCATTTTGATGTTGCTGCTAAGTTCTAAAAGTACTGATGTATTTGACCATGATGGATAATGTAACCACAGATAGAACCACAGATTTACACAGAATAGAAACAGACCCCTTAGCGCAATTCGTACATGCCCAACAGATACCATAAGCTGATTTACTCCTGTTTGCCAGCAATTTGGCCCATATCCCTCTCAACCCTTCCTATTCCTTCCCAGATACTTTGTGATTGTACCCACCTCTAACACTCTCTCTGGCAGCTCCTTCAATATGTACATCAACCTCTGTGCAAAAACGTTGTCCCTCAGGAAGTTTTAAAAAATTTTCTCCTCTCACCTTAAACCTATGCCCCCTAGTTTTAGTTCCTCTACCCTCATCTTCTAGATATTTATAGGTGGGCAATAATTAGGATGACACTGGAAATACTCTTAGTTCTAACTTGGAAGGAGCCCATTGCCAACATTCAGGCCTGTTCAGAGTTTATCACCACTAGCGACACTGCACCAACTTTAATTGTAATGCAGAAATTCTTGTCACAGTCTGCCTTGTAAACTTCAACTTTCCCAGGGATTTTTATCACCAGCAGGAACATTGCTTGATTTGGAGAACTCGCGATGCTGCAGCGCACTGAGCACTGAAGGCTTGGTGCACATACCCGTCCCTGTTGTTTTTGATAATCAAAAATCCTGTCCAGTGAAGACTGAGCCAATACTTTCCAGGGCTGAATGGCCTAATCCTGTTTCTATGTTAAATATAAGTAAAGAATGAAGCCATCATTTGGCTGTCTCTTCCTCTCCCGCTCCACTCTGGTCAAACTAAGCATAGCTTTACAGGTACTTTCTAGGTCTAAAGAGCAATAGGAATGTAAGCCCCCTGATATAGCCACCTGTGTTATATCTTCATTTCTTCGCTTTCTCTACACCTCTTTCAACCCGAAACTCTTTGCTAATACCCTTGACATACCTTAAATCTTGACTGAAAATGGCAGAGTATTATTTAAGTGGAGATAAATTTGGAAATGTTGATGTACAATTCAAGGAACCTGGGTGTGCTTGCACATCAGTCATTGAAATGGAATCTGCAGTCATTGAAATCAGATTAAAAGGAAAAGCATCACATCTTTCCAGCCACATTCACTTGGTTTTCAAATCATATCACAGACTTGACAATATCGTAGTCATGATTTGGAGATGCCGATGTTGGACTGGGGTGGACAAAGTTCAAAATCACATAACACCAGGTTATAGTCCGACAGGTTTATTTGGAAGCACTAGCTTTCGGAGCGCTGCTCCTTCATCAGGTAGTTGTGGAGTATAAGATCTTACAGATAAGTAATTTCCCATTTAAATGATACAGTTTGGTACTATCCGTGGTAGGTCTTGGAATGTATCACCCGCGGACACAGGGTGACACCTGTATAGCCTTTAAAGAAGTAAAGCATACTAAGTTGCTTCATAACAGCATAATCAGAAATAAAAACTTGACACTGATCCAAAACATTAGAAAGTTAGTTAAAAAACTTGTCCAAAGTGCCACGTTCTAATCAGGACTTGAAGGAGGAGAAAAGTTGAAGGAGGTGCTGCTTGAAACACGCATTCTTGACCAAACTTTTAGTCATGTGTCCTAATAGTTAGACTTGGCACCAAGTTTTGCTTTACTACGTTTCTGTGATGCACATTAAAATGCTTTATGCTGAAGGTGCAATGTAAATGAATTGTGTTATCTGCAACATCCTCCAGCCCCCCCACTCTCAGTTTTCTACCATTGATCAGAAACTCATCTATGTTATATTATATCATTGTTGATGCATATTGTCCATGACATCCATTTCCTAAATCCCAATGGCTAAGTTTGTAGGTGGCTTCTCATTCCGTAAGCTACCGTTCATACTGAGTTAACTGTTCGCTATAGAGTGGCAGGATGAGCACTGAAAGCGACCTCAGCAATACTGAAAGTGGGAAGGCTGACAGAAATCAAGCACTGTTCCTGGTTTGCATCACTGTCCAGTGACCAGGGATCTGCAAGTTTAGACTTGCTAATGAGCTCTCTACTGTATTCTAACACCCACCCAATTGTGTCTGTAAGTTTAGCCAGCAGAAGTAAAGGCCAAGCTCTACTGACTCCTGGACTGATGTACTGGAAACACAAGTTCAAACTCAAACCCAGCAGCTCACTTGGATTCAATTAATCATGGTGTCAAGATATGACACTTCCCTGTAGAAGGAAGATGGGAGATGGGTTGTTTCCTGTGAAATTCAACAGGTCAAGTGTGTAATAGTGCAGATATAGGGTTGAAGAACAATGAAGTAGCTCAATTGCCATAAAATGCCATCTCATTTATCTGAATGGAGGAAATTTGTATTTATGTGTGATTTGACCCCTAGCATTACGGTAGACTCTTAACGGCCCTTTAGTCCAACAGGGAGAAAGTGAGGACTGCAGATGCTGGAGATCAGAGCTGAAAAATGTGTTGCTGGAAAAGCGCAGCATCCAAGGAGCAGGAGAATCGAAGAAGGACTTATGCCCAAAACGGCGATTCTCCTGCTCCTTGGATGCTGCCTGACCTGCTGCACTTTTCCAGCAACACATTTTTCAGCTTTAGTCCAACAGGTTGTATTCAATGGACAACAAGGGATGATCAATAAGTGCTGGCCTTATCTCCTTGAGAATGAATATATATATTTTTAAAAACTGCCTGCAGTCCTGTATTGTAGTACCAAAGAAATAAAATGGCTTTCAGGAACGGAGGGGGACAATTACAATGAGGGATAATTTATGGTAACAGGTTGCCTTGTATGTCATGCTGATTATATGTAGAAAGGCAGGGCCCGGGAGCACTCACGCTATTTTCTCAATGCCATTTGTATCTGTTTCTGTACATGGAAGCATGTGATAATAGATGGAAACAACATCATTATTCGCAGGGCACTTATACTAATGGACAGGTTGTCAGCATGCAGCAAAACAAAGCTTTAAGAGTGTTATTCTAAACAGGATGATGTGGCAGAGTACATTATATTATGCGCAAGTAGGAAGAAATACATGAAACTAGAGCTTTTCACGGTGCAGAACTTGGTAAGCGTTGAAATCAAAACAAGTCTTTGTGCTGCAGGTAATATCAGAGCAGGCTTGTATCTAGGAATCAGGCCTTTGTTGCTCGTGGATACATGAAGTGAAACAAGTGTTTAAGCTATCAGCTCTTAAAGTAGTAGGAATCAACCTTAGCAGTTTAAGGGGAAGACCACTATTCAGAAATACAAGTTAGACAAAAGTGGGTACTGCAGATGCTGGAGATTAGAGTCAAGAATAGAGTGGCGCTGGAAAAGCACAGCAGGTCAGGCAACACCCGAGGACCAGGAGAACCGATGTTTCGGGTAAAAGCCTGATGAAGGACCTTTGCCCAAAATGTCGACTCTCCTGCTCCTCAGATGCTGCCTGACCTTCTGTATTTTTCCAGAAATACAAGCAACCTTACTTGCTGCTTTTAAAAGAATTAACATCTTCTTTGGCATCCTCACCAAAGCCTTGTAGAATTTCCTTTAAAAAAAGGTTGTGCTGAGGATTATGTCCATTTTTCCCATTCAATGTGGACCAAAATGATGGGGAAATTCCCATTTCCCAATAACTAATTTTCTGGTTAACAACTGCTAAAGGATTAACATGCACTGACCCAGAGCACGACTTTGTGTGGTGGTATAAAGTGGATATGGCGATTGCAGAAATTACAACAATCAGAGATACTGAAAAGGCTCCTGAACTTGCACCAAGATCAAATCAATCCCCAGGCACTTTTGTTCTTTATATTTTTAAAAATAACACCAAACTATTTTGGCTTTCTCAATGATGTTTGAGCCCATCTAGTTCAACTGCCTCTGAAATGATCACAGCCGGTGAGATGGTAAGTGCCCGATAATTAACCTCAGAGTACAGAAAGGAGAACAAAAAGAGAATCACCCAAGGTTCTGCTCCTGATTTCTATCCAGTTTCCCTGCTGGAGGGTGTGGACAATAAGTGAGGATGGGATGTAGCTCACCTGTAAAGATCTCAGTGAGAGGGTCAGAAAGCTATTGGGCTAATGTTCACACATGGAGAACAACGCTAACACTCACACCTGCACAGTGGTCACGAGAAGGAAGCAACACAGGACTAGATGAGTCTGTGCCTTCAGTAAAGGAGGGCAGAAAGCTGGACTGGTTTTTTTTGTAAGTAATGCAGTTACTCCGTTTTTATTTTGTGAAGTGTGCCATTTTTAAAGTGGCCTTCTATGACTACATACAGGCCAGAGTTAGACTTTGCATTTATACAACTCACGATTTGGGAATATCTGAAGTTTTGGTTTTGCAGCTAGCTGTGCATCTGTGAAATTGATAAACTGTAGATTTATTTTAACATAATTTTTGGATCTGTGACAAAAATATATTTAACCTAAGCAGTAAACCTGATCAATTTCCCCAAATGTAACAGACAATATGAAACTCTGGCAATTTGAACATGCATGGACACTTGGTAGCAGCTTTAGTATTGGATTTATTGATTGCACCTCATTGTTGACCATGACAACTAAAAATAAGACATAAATCAGTTGCAAGATTGCTAAGTAAAGATAAAGTTGCCACAGTCCTTAGAGCTGCTCCCTCATTGGAGAGAGAGAGAGAGAGAGAGACAAGTGGTAATTAATTAGTCTGAAGGTCACCATGACTCAGGTGAGGGGAAAAGTTGAGAAGGTGGGACCTTCATCATAACCTCAGCCAGTGCAAACAGTGAACTTATGCTGTTGGTGTTACTCTGCATCACAAACTAACCATCCAGCCAACTCAGCTAACTGGCCTTAAAAACCTACCTTAAAGTCGTTACAATGATTTGACTAACATTTGAACAATGATAGGCAAACCAGAACATTTGACCTGCCTGTAAGTTATATTTTCAATATATTATGAAAGAAATTATTCTTCAAATGACCCGGGATGTAACATAAATTTTACAGTTACGATGTCCTCTCAAAAGGATAATGAAACTTTATAAGAACAAGCAACTCAACTACCTGGGTAGTAGGAATTCTGCATAGATGGACTCTTCAGTGTATTTGTCTTCACAGTAAATGAAGACGGTGAGGACATGGCTAAGAGAAAATGAGAAAGAATATATCAGTGATTAATACAGTTCAGGGACAGTTTCATTAAATGATGGAGGGTCTTATGAACTCACCTCTCCCATTCAGATTGTGGGTATCCATGAAGGAGAATGCCTCATCACAGTTAGTACCTTGCTCAGTAAAACTCTTGTCCATTGAATTGACCATCACAGTCATCTCCTGACGGGTGCTGCTCAGGGTATCCTTTCGCTTCTTTGCCAGTTTCCTTGAAAGCAAGGAAAGAAATAAAGCCCAGAGTTTACTCTTCAATGAAACATGGACACAACATTTGAATTCTATTGTTTCTTAAAATGAAGTTTTCTGAGTTACCAACTAATTCTAAAGGAGATTCCTTTACATTTGCTTAATGTCCAAATATATTACTCACACTGTTTAAATTCAGACCCCTACAAGAACTGTACACTGAGGGTAACTCTGAGGAGCAACTTTAAAGCAAAAAGAGTCCAGGAACAAGGGAGTTAATGAACATACCCAATGAGTGTACGGGAGTCTTCCCTTCTAACATGATATAACCTATTCATTCTGTAGTTTAGAGATTGGAGTAATGTTTTAACTTTCCAATTAGCTGGTACCATAAGGAATTAGAAACACAGAAACACAGAAAATAGATGCAGGATGAGGCCATTTGGCCCTTTGAGCCTGCACCACCAATCATTATAATCACGGCAGATCATGCAATGTCAGTATCCCATTCCCATGTTCTCCCCATACCCCGTAATCCCTTTAGCTACAAGGGCCATGTTCAGCTCCCACTTGAATATATCTAATGAACTGGCCCCAACAGCTTCCTGCAGAAGAGATTTCCATAGGTTCACAACTCTCTGAATGAGGAAATTCTTCCTTATCTCAGTCCTGAACCGGTGACCCTTTATTATTAGACTGTAACCCCTAGTTCTGGATCTCCCCAACATCTGGAGCATTCTTCCCACATCTAGCCTGTCCGGTCCCATCAGGATTTTATTTGTTTCTATAAGATTCCCTCCTCATTCTTCTAAATTCCAGTGAGTATAAGCCCAGTCAATCTATTCTTCTTCATATGTCAGTCCAGTCATCCCAGGAATCAGTCAGATGAACATTAGGGGCAGCATAGTGGCTCAGTTGGTAGCACTGCTGCCTCACAGCACCAGAGACATAGGTTTGATTCCAACCTTGGGTGACTGTCTGTGTGAAGTTTGCACATTCTCCCCGTGTCTTTGTGGGTTTCTGTTGGGTGCTCCGGTTTCCTCCCATAGTCCAAAGATGTGCAAGACAAGTGGATTGGCCATACTAAATTGTTCAGGGATGCATAGATTAGGTACATTAGCCACTGGAAATGCAGGGGAGGGGATGGCTCTGTGTGGGAGTGTCAGAGGGTCAGGGAGTACTTGTTGGGGCGAAGGGCCTGTTTCTACACTGTGGAGATTCTATGATGAACTGAATGACATAGGAACAACCAAAATTACCCTTGACAATGACAACTTCAGGTTTTGCTTCACAGTGTCAGCTGGCAAGCTTGTTATTGAGCTCATTCTTTCCTGATGACTTTCTCTGGTTCTACAAGTGATAGCTGCTCGTTGGTATTTTGCTCAAGCCCATTCTCAGTATGTTACCTTTGACTGTGAATGTTGGCCAGCTGTTAACTGGATTCGTGCCTAATTCAGTCCTCATCTGGATTCTGCACACTGCATTTCTGGAAGTGAGGTTTACATGTCGCAGTCAGAAGAAGGAACCAATGCTGTCCTTCCGAAGTGTCTCCTTCCTTAGTCTACATGCTTATAATCAAAATATTTTCTGAACAAGAATTCCAGTGCTATAGCAGGCAACCATATTTATTTAAAACTTACTCATGGGATGTGGGTGTCATTAGCTAGCTAGCATTTATTGCTCATCACTAGTTGCCCAGAGACCAGTTAAGAATCAGCCATAATGCTGTGGGTTTGGAGTCACATGTAGACCCGACAGGGGAAGGATGACAAATTTCCTTCTCTGAAGAACACAATGAACCAAATGGGGTTTACAATGATCAACAGTGATTACATGAATAGCATTAGGATAGCATTAGCAAGTTTTGAGAAGATTTGTAGCTCAGATTGAGGTTCTGGATGTATGTTTGCTAGCTGAGCTAGAAGGTTCATTTTCAGATGTTCCGTCACCATACTAGGTAATACCATCAGTGAGCCTCCGATGAAGCACTGGTGGTATTGCCTGATTTTTATTTATGTGTT
Organism: Chiloscyllium punctatum; assembly: GCF_047496795.1. Classification (NCBI taxonomy): domain Eukaryota; kingdom Metazoa; phylum Chordata; class Chondrichthyes; order Orectolobiformes; family Hemiscylliidae; genus Chiloscyllium; species Chiloscyllium punctatum. Next base: position 19,602,186 of record NC_092743.1, read on the forward strand.
TAGGTTTCCTTTGATTTGTGATGTCATTTCCTATGGTGATGTCATTTCCTGTTCTTGGCATCATAGTAGCCCACAAACTCACCAACACACTAAAACAGCAGCTAATAAACTTGAAAGACCCTATACAGACAACAAGCAAAACTAATGTCATTTACAAGTACCTTGCAAGAACTGTAACAAACACTACATTGGACAAATAGGCAGAAAATTAGCCACCAGGAGACATGAACATCAACTAGCCATAAAATGACAGGACCCACTCTCACTAGTATCTTTTCATACAGATGAGGAAGGACACCTTTGACTGGGGCAACACATCCACCCTCGGACAGCCAGAGACAGGCATGAGAATTTCAAGAAGCATGGTACTCCAACCAGAACTGTATCAACAAACACACTGACTTGGATCCCATTTACCACCCCAGAGAAAAATAACAGGAAATGATGTCAACACAGGAAATGACGTCACCATAGGAAATGATGTCACCAACCCAAGGAACCCCAAACACATAACTAAAAAGCGGGCCATACCACCAGTGCTTCACCAGAGGCTCATTGATGATGTTATCTAGTATAGTCATGAAACATCTGAAAATGAACCTTCCAGCTCAGCGAGCAAACGTATATCCATCAGGCTTGCATTTTCTTAAAATTCCATTTTCTTTGATTGAATAAAACATTCACCACCTGCTATGATGGTATTTGAACCAAAACATTATCCTGGGGATTTGGATTTCTAGCCCAGTGACATTATCATGATGTTCCTTGAATTCAATCTTTGGTCTGTGAAGGTCTGTGCTTGTACTAGAGTCACTCTAATTCCAGTCAGTCACTGGAATTTGTGGCTGAAATGTAATTTCTCACTGCATTTGAACCTGAAGCTAATGGTGGTGGAGTGATGAGCCAGGGGTGTGGGGAGGGTGGGGGAAGACATTGGTGAGGAATCAGGATAGAAAATTGGGGGGCAAGAAGTGGGTTGAGGTCAAGGATACTGGATTAGTGGTGCTGGAAGAGCACAGCAGTTCAGGCAGCATCCAACGAGCAGCAAAATCGACGTTTCGGGCAAAAGCCCTTCATCAGGAAGGATAGCTTGTCCTCACAGAGGCCGATTGAAGCCTGCAAGCCCAAAAGAATAGGAGCAGAAGTAGGCCATTCAGCCCATTACATCTGCTCCACCATTTAATGAGATCATAACTAATCTGATAATACTCATCTCCAATTTCCTGACTTAGGCCCATAACCCTTACTGACTAAAATCTGTCTATCTCAGCCTTGAACATTCATAATAACTTAACCTCAACAGCTCTTGGTGATAAAGAATTTCACAGACTCACCACCCTCTGAGAGAAGAAATTTCTCTTCATTTCTGCCTTAAATGTGTAGCAGTTTATTCTGAGATGAAGCCCTGAGGTCCTAGACTCTCCTACTGATTCTGGAAACCCTACTGGAACTGATTTGCTGCTGGTCCTCTGAATGTCCTGGAGCTCTTGAAGAAAGAGATGTTAACGTTGAAAGGCATGGGACCCGCAACGGAAGGCAGTTCTTCCAGGTCTCTGAAAAGGGTCATAATGTGGATGATCTGGTTTACTGGCTACTACATGGAGCCTCTTCATTAGCCATTGCTTTGAGCCCTGAATGTGTGGAATTCTGTTTTCTTGTATTAAGCTTGTTATTAATAACTCTATGCTGTTATTGGCTATTCTAGGGGCATGGATGAGCACTTGCTACTATTCAGTGCTACATTTTGCATCCCAACACAAACCTTCATCTTCTCTCTGTCCCATCTGCCCTTGCTCGAAAAGATTTACATCTCTCTTTTTCCCAGCTCTGACAAGAGATCATTGACCTGAAATGTTAAGAGTGCCCTCTGAGTATTCACTGCATTTTCAGTCTTTCTTTTAGATTTCCAGCAGCCGCTGTATTCTGCTTTTCGATTAGTCCATTTCATTTCTGTTGTCTGCCAAGGAATGTTGAGGAGTTTCTCCTCTGTTCTCCTTCCGTTAATCTTCAAGCGAGGCAATACTTTGTGATGGAGAAATTGATTGATCACCACTGGGATGAAAAATCACATCTTCTGGATGACATGGTGGGAGTAATATCAGCATGAGGACTATGATTGTTCAAAGCAATGGTCCAGCATTACCTTCTCAAGATAGATCAAGACCAGCTACAAACATAGTCTTGCCCAACCCATGCCCACCTCCTGAGAACAACTAAAATAAGAACAAGATGCCAGTTCACTGACAAGAAGCTTTGCCCTTTCTTTGAGAGTCTGAGGAAGGAACTTTACTGACAGATATTTTTAAACGTAATCTAGGCAAATTTCCAAGTCCTGGCTCCAATGACGTCTCAGATCTGAGCCTCTGCACAATATTGCTCTTGGCAGGCAGCTAAATTAACAGGCCAAGGCATACAAGGCTATGAGCCAAGAATAGTTACAGAATCATCGAATCCTTACAGTGTGGAAGCAGGTGATTCGGCCCATCAAGTCACACACAACCTCTGAAGAACATCCTACCCAAACCCATCCCATCCTTGAAATCCTGCATTCCCCAATGGCTAATCCACCTAACCTGCACATCTCTAGCCACTATGGGTAATTTAACCTGGCCAACCCACATAACCTGAACATCTTTAGACTGTGGGAGGAAACCAGAGCACCTGAAGGAAACCCCATACAGACACAGGGAGAATGTGCAAACTCCACACAGACAGTTACCCAAGGCTGGAATCGAACCTGGGTCCCTTGCGCTAGCTACTGTGCTGCCCAGGTTGGTTGCTTGTTTTGGACTGGTGCAGAATTGATTGGCCACAGGGTCTTTTTCTGTGCTGTGGACCTCTATGACTCCTTCAGGAGCTGCATCCTGTCAATGAACAGTGGGTGGACGGCACTGCCAATGGGAGCGTCTGATCTGTCGTTGGCCAGGAAGCCCAAGAGAAGAGCTATATGTTGCTGATGGAGGACGGATCCATGGGACTGGCTCTAGACTCGCAGAACCATCTAGGTGACTTCTGAATTTAACAAAAAGTTAAGGTATGTCTGCAGGCTGCCAGTCCAATACAGTAAAGGATCAATCACTTCACAAGGCTCCACCTGGACCATTTTCATAGCCCCCTCTGTATGACTGATCATACTCTGACCTAAATGAATAGCTCGAGTGTCCTGTAGATTAATTCCACATTTAACACTTGCCTTATTGCGATTTCTGCTGTGATTTATAAGCTATCTACATTGCTTCAAGTATTTTCTTTTCTTTCTAGGTCATTCTATGAAGAATTTTGTCTAAGATGCATTCTGCAACAGAAAATCCATTACTGTTTTTCTCCAGTGCTTTTGTACATCAAAGCAACCTTCTGATTTGGAAGCAAAAGTCATTTTCAATCACTTACTACTCAAAAACAAAAATTGCTGACTGACAAAGCCAGTCTTTACATTTCTCCTTAAGGCTAAGCCTCAACGCACATTCTGAAGCAAATTAGTTCCACTGCAATTGAGTAGTACAGGTAATATTTTGTCATATTCTAATACTAAGTGATGTGGGAGGACATTTGAATAAGTAACAGTGTCTATCCTGCAAGATTCATTTAAAACCTGCATTTTCTCATAGTTGTTTTTGCCGGAATGGTTTTGAGTGGCCAGAATATGTAATGTTTGCTGATCAAAGGCAATTCTGCTGGTTATGGTATTAGAACGAAGCTTTCTCATATATGGTTCAGATTTTCATGTATGTAGTAGCTTTTATCAACCAGGACTGATGTTTCTTATATTTAAAACACTTATTCACAAGTTACATGATATAGGATATAAGGATGCAGATACATCGCTAAGCACACAAATGCCTGTGTGCAAAGGATTCTTGCACAAATACACAGAAGGCAAGTCTTATTGGGAGATGTGCTCTCTGCCCCACCCTCACCACTGCCTGAGAGATCAGATCAGGTCAGGTCAGAGTGGGGAAAGGCAGCCTCAAGGGTGGCTGGAAACCTAGGGGGAGGAGTGTGTGCTGCTGATGTAGGAGGGACACCATGGGATTCTCTCCAGACCACACAATCATCTGGAGACTTGGGCATGTTTAAAAAGAAATTAATATGCACCTACAGCTGTCAGTCCCTCACCTTTGAAGATCAAGACTCAAGGTGAGGCTCCACAGTGTCCCTTTTTGCACGTGGCTCAATTAACAGGCCAAAGTATACAAGGCTTCAGGCCAAGGGCTGGGAAATGGGATGAGAATAGTTACATGTTTGTTTTTGACCATTGCAGTGGTAGAGTCATAGAGATGTACAGCACGGAAACAGATCCTTCGGTCCAACCCATCCATGCTGACCAGATATCCCAACCCAACCTAGTCTCACCTGCCAGCACCCGGCCCATATCCCTCCAAACCCTTCCTATTCATATACCCATCCAATGGGCTAAAAGGCTCTTTTCAGTGTTGTAGATCTCTACAACCTTTCGCACTCACCAACCACATTCACACCTATCAACAACCGACACACGTATATTAGATTACTTACAGCGTGGAAACAGGCCCTTCGGCCCAACAAGTCCACACCACCCCGCCGAAGCGTAATCCACCCATTCCCCTACATTTACCCCTTTTACCTAACACTATGGGCAATTTAGCATGGCCAATTCACCTGACCTGCACGTCTTTGGACTGTGGAAGGAAACCGGAGCACCCGGAGGAAACCCATGCAGACACGGGGAGAATGTGCAAAGTCCACACAGTCAGTCGCCTGAGTCGGGAATTGAACCCGGGTCTCTGGTGCCGCCCATATACATATCCTGCAATCCTGCAATCTTATGTTGAGTCACCTAAAGATTGCTGAAAATGGGAATGATGGTGAGAATTCTGAAATCAGGTTCCAGCTGCCCCTTTAAAACTGCTTCAGGTTGGTTCAAACCAGCAAAATTCAATGTTTAATGTTGTATTGACGTTTAACATCCCTGATCGTCAGAGATGCATGACGCTGTGGCTATCAGCTTGAACAACTGTCAATCCTTTCCCTCTTTAAACCTACAGCTGTATCACTCTCCCATATTGCAATAGTGAGTAGACTTCCATAGCACTTCAACAGCATTGTGTGTGAAGTGCTAAGTGCATGGAAGGTATTATCTTTCTTAAGCTACAGTTTCTCTGATCTTTCTCATCAACCACAGTCATATTGCTCTTTCCATATCTCCTTGACCCCTTCACATCTACTTGCTCGTTTCTTATCTCCCTGCTCATAGCTCATTTCACATCACCTCGCCCCTTTCATATTGCCTTGGTCATTGTTCATTTCATATCTTTTCACTCATTTCATATCTCCTTCCCCATTTCTTCCACTTTCAAAAGAAACCATTCAGACCATTCCTTAAGTTTTTCCACTTCCCTGCACCATCTCGGTGATAAAGTGATCACACCATTTCTTGCTTCTGCTCTACTTTCAGGCATTTCAATCCTGTGGGAGCTCTTATTTTCTTCAGTCATCCCGTTCTCCTGCATTTCCAGCTTTTGAAGTGAAAGTTAGATCTCAGCAAAACATTAATTGATCTATTTAGTTACCATCTGGTCTTTTCAAAGACAGGATGCCAGGGAACCTTAATCCTTCAAAGACACCACAATAAAAACAGAGATAACACTATTGCAACAGTATACATGGAATATTCATTGTCTACAGTACTCATTTTTTTGCCTGTGAAAATGATGACAATTATGAATGACTCCTCATAACCAGTATGGCATTGCAACTCTAAGGCTCATTTATTCATTTAAGTGGCATTGACATTCAATATGGTACGTAATTTCTGTTGTGTGAAACTGCCAGCTAATGCAAAAAAGCAACAGGAAGCTAATAGTTTCACTGATGTATAATTTATACTTAAGAAAACTTTTTTTTAACTATGTTGGATCATGCTGCCTTTAATGTATATTACACCACCCAGGGAGGCAATATTCATATTTACCTCTTTTTGTTAAATGCAGAATTAATATTTTGGGTCCACTGCAAAGGTATGGAATTTTGATACGCACAATTATTTAATTCCTTGTAATAGCAAACAATTAAGTAAGACATCTTCAGAATGTCTTGATGCATGAGAATCTTATGTGGTGTAATTTAGATTTTTAGTTTAATGCAGCAAACTAATTTTCTATGTTAAGTTAATGATCTGGAAAACATCTTTCCAGCTCCTTAGTGGGCACAAACAGAGTACCAGTACTCAAAACAAGCTTCTGTGTATAAATTACCAGGCTGACAAACCACAAAGCTAACTCAGACTCTTTGGAGTTTATTCATTTTATTCCCCAACTCCACAGAGGCCAATGTCCCCTTACCAAGTCCCCCTTTATTTACATGTGGACATACTGACTCAACTCACTCAGAACTAGGTCTCAGAATGAACAGGATGTCTGACACTCCTGTATATATCTGTCAGCCAGGGCTCCCTGATTGAACCAGATTAGCAGCCTCAATCAGGAAACTCATATTCTATGAGGTCCACCTGGCTGACCTTGTTACAACTACTACCTCCCTTCCACTCTGAGTCCGAGGACATAGCTGGATCCTTTTTTTTTGTAGTTCCTCCTGGGGCATTTTAGCACTGGGTCAGGTTCCTTCATCTCTGCTTCTGATACGGGCAGCGTGTGACGCACAGTAGCTCGCCCCGTGAGCCCTGAGCATCTCAGAAGAAATTCATTCTCTTCTTCAGGTGGGCAAAGGCGTTGAGACAGCAACATCCACCGTGTCTGTCCCAGATTCTGAGGTATCTTCAACGCTTGACGGAGACGGAGATCCCCTGAGTTTTGGAACAGTCAGAAAGGCTGTTGAGGAGCCTTTTGCAAGTTTGCACTGTTTGCAAGTTTGCAGCTTTCATATGGTCCACGTGCTTGTTCAGGATGGTCACACCTACCCAAGGTCACTGGACCTGACCTTGCATCGAACGTGCCTCTTACCATCGCAGGGCCAATTCCCGTGGTTCCGACATTAAACTTCATCCCCTAAAGTAAACTGCCTCTCTCGTTTACCAGTATTGTCAGCTGGGACCAGAAGTATAGCCAGAGGGTTTAAAACCATTACTTCTCTTCCAGTGGTGGTATCTGCCAAATTGCTTTCTGGTCTCAGGGATAAGTTAAATCACCTCAGTAGACCAGTAAGGTAATATGCTCCAATTGCACACAAGATCCTGAAGGGGGAAGGAGGAGGAGACTAGCAGTCAACATGCCCATAAGTAGAGCAGAGGGTATTTGCCAGATGTTGTTGTACAGTAGGGAGGAGAAAGAAACTGAGGCCAAGACTTCAGATGGAAGGATGTAAGTGGACTGGACTGGAAGTGGACTGGGGGACAAGATTCTTGGGACAGGCAGAGTGGGGGTAAGTAGGGTACAGGGCTGTAAATGTTTACCAAGGTGAGGATAGTTGGTCAGTGGATCCCACTGTTGACGTCCAGCTAACCTCAAGTCTCATCCTTGCTCAGAACAGGAATATCCAGGAGCTCCTGCAATATTCCGGGATGAAAGAGAAATTCAGAATCTCTGACCTAGAAGAGGGTAGGAGGTGAGGTTGGAAGGTAGGTTACGTTAGGGAGGGAGGCAACAGGTTGTTGGGAAGGGGCGCAGCGAACAGGGGAGCCCAGAACGAATAGGTTTGCTGGTCTTAACTGATTGCTAATAAAGTTACAGTGGGAACAGGCAAAGGAGAGGAGGAGACATCTGTACTTGAACAAAGTGACCTTGGAGTGCAGGTTCATAGCTCCTTGAAAGTGGAGTTGCAGGTAGATAGGATAGTGAAGAAGACGTTTGGTATGCTTTCTTTTATTGGTCAGAGTACTGAGTACAGGAGTTGGGAGGTCATGTTGCGGCTGTACATGAGATTGTTAGGCCACTGTTGGAATATTACGTGCAGTTCTGGTCTCCCTCCTTTCAGAAGGATGTTGTGAAACTTGAAAAGGTTCAGAAAAGATTTACAAGGATGTTGCCAGGGTTGGACGATTTGAGCTATAGGGAGAGGCTGAACAGGCTGGGGCTGTTTTCCCTGGAGCGTCGGAGGCTGAGGGGTGACCTTATAGAGGTTTATAAAATCATGAGGTGCATGGACAGGATAAATAGACAAAGTCTTTTCCCTGGGACGGGGGAATCCAGAACGAGAGGGCATAGGTTTATGGTGAGAGGGGAAAGATAGAAAAGAGACCTAAGGGGCAACTTTTTCACGCAGAGGGTGGTACGTGTATGGAATGAGCTGCCAGAGGATGTGGTGGAGGCTGGTACAATTGCAACATTTAAAAGGCATCTGGATGGGTATATGAACAGGAAGGGTTTGGAGGGATATGGGCCAGGTGCTGGCAGGTGGGACTAGATTGGGTTGGGATATCTGGTCGACATGGACGGGTTGGACGTAGGGTCTGTTTTACTTGCTGTACATCTCTTGACTCTGTCACTCTGTGGGAGGATGTGAGGCAGCATTGAACTGAAAATAAAGATATCAGACAACTAAACAGTTGCATGTGAATGTCTTGGCTTTAAATAGGCAATAAAGCAAATGAGGGAGTGTGGGGGAGCAGCTGGAGTGTGGAGTGTGTATCCTAGGGGAGCAGCCAGATTTAGAAACTCAGAGTGGCCTTTGTAGAGGGCAGTAGGGTAAAACCACTACTGAATTACTGGGGCAAGCTGGTCAGAGAAATCACTGCAGCTGGAACATTTCAGAAATGCCCAACAGAGCGAAGGCAGCAGAGGATAGCCCAGTCTGGGTGAAATTCCTTTGGAAGTTTAATGGTTCAGGGTGGTCATCGCCACCTACAGTAGGTTATGGTTACAGTAGAGGCTTCAGTTGATGGGATAGACTTCTCAGGTTTTAGTGTGCCAAAGATCAATACAGGTAAATGGATAGATAGAAAGTGGTTGAACGGGCAGCCAGACAAGTATTTCGCTAATTCTGATCTTAATTAGTCTCAAATTCAGGAGGTGGGGGGGGGAATTGATTCTTCGGAATTAAGCAAGAGTGACACAATCTGACTCATCTGATTCTTGCACCTTTTTCTCTGTCTTTGCTGATTCCTACGTTGATAGAAAATAGAGTGAGGAACAGAGATGGTGCCTGCCAGCTTGCAGCCTTAAATCACAAATTTCGATTGGTTTGTTGATGAGAAAGCAATTTGAAGAATCGCAATCAGTCCTTCTCCACGGTCAATCCTAATGTTGCATGTTCACAAAGCAAAACAGAGGACAGCATTGGCTGTAGCCTGTTATTTAAAAAGCAGCTCTATGCACACACAAAAAAACAAGATCCTCACAAAGTACACAAGCACTTCTGAAATGATTGTGATCTTTGAAAGAACACCATCGATGAACATGGAGCAAGACAACTGAGGAGGTTTCACATGCTGTGGAAACTGGATTGTTAAACACTGCACTGGGGTGAAACCTGATATCAAAATGCCTGGTCATATAAGCATGCAGCATAATTGGTTTAACCTCACTGATCTTTGTGAACAGAAAGCTTCTCTGGCTATGTATGCGATGAAAACACATTAGCTCCACAACAATCGAATCTGCTCACTCTGTGGTGAGAAGTTGTGGATAGACTCCACAGGCTGGGAGTTCTAAGGACAGCAGGATTTGAATATCTTCAGAAGAGAGCAGATGGTACGGAAAATGATTTTTTTGTTATCAGCTTAGTACTCTCAGCTCCCAGCCTGTATTATTTGGTTTTGTAAATGTCATGCTTATTACAGTGTGGGGAATGGGACACTTAACATTTCCACGTTCAGTCCACCCCGTCACCAACCACAGAGCTGGTTGATAAAATGCAAAGCAGCCTTTAGTCTAGCCCAGTGACATGCCTCTGTCCCAACCTCAAAAGAATCATTAGGGCAGGTTTTCCATTTAATCCATATCATGCTGGATTATCTCTGATCAAAAGTGATCTTTAATCAAAATTAGCTGAAGGTTCGTCAATTTTTAAAAAGGTATTTCCTCACAAGGTGTGGGCATCGCTGGCTGAGCCAACATTTATTGCCCCTCCCAAGGTGCCCTTGAGAAGGTGGGGGTGAGCTGCCTTCTTGTACCACTGCAGACCATGTGCTGCCGATGGACCCACAATGTCATTAGCCAGGGCCTTCTAGGATTTTTTTTTAGATTAGCTTCCCTACATTATGGAAATAGGCCCTTCAGCCCAACAAGTCCACACCGACCCTCCGAAGAGCAACCTACCCAGACCCATTCCCCTGATTAATGCACCTAACACTACGGGCAATTTAGCATGGCCAATTCACCTGACCTGCACATCTTTGGACTGTGGGAGGAAACCGGAGCACCCAGAGGAAACCCACGCAGACATGGGGAGAATGTGCAAACTCCATACAGACAGTTTCTCAAGGTCGGAATTGACTCTGGGTCCCTGGCGCTGTGAGGCAGCAGTGCTAACCACTGAGCCACCATGCTGCCCCATGGAAGGTCCTGTCCAAGGAAATTAGTAAGTTTCTGCAGTGCATCTTGTAAATATTGCACATTGCTGCTTCTGAGTGTCATTGGTGTCGGGTGTGTGCAGATGTGGTGCTAAACGTTTGTCTTGAATGATGTCAAGCGTCTTCAGTGTTGTTAAAATTGCACTCTTCTGAGCAAACGGGGAGTACTGTATCACATTCCTGACCGTGCCAAATGGTCTCACACTGTGCTGCAAAACCTGCCGTTTGTAAATAAACACACTGTTGCAAACTCATTTACTGATTCAGCCTGGTGCAAATTCTGGCAATGATATGCTCCCTGTCGAAGAGTGTGGTCCTGGAAAAGCACAGCCAGTCAGGCAGCATCCAAGGATCAGATATATCCACTCCACCCTCCTCTCTGGCCTATCACCTTCGCTTCATCTTCATCTACCTATTGCATTCCCAGTTACCTTCCCCCTCAATCCCCAACCCCCTCCCATTTATCTCTCAGCCCTATTCAGCCTCATTCCTGATGAAGAGCTTATGTCGAAACGTTGATTTTCCTGCTCCTCGGATGCTGCCTGCTTTTCCAGCACCACACTCTTCAACTCTGATCTCCAGCATCTGGAGTCCTCACTTTCTTCTAATGATATGCTCCCTGTCAAGCATTACAGTATGTCTTCAACATGAGTCAACATCGAATTGATTTTGAGTTCTTGTTCCTTTGCTAGGATATGTTCATGAACAAAGCAAACAGAATGAGAAACAAATTAGCCAATGGAGGATATCTCCTTAACCAGTAAGTACAGACTGTACAATATATTAGAAATTTGCCAGACAACACCCTCCAACCACTGATTAACCTCAACTGCTGGGGTAATTGTCCCTAAATAGCATAGAATTAGCAAGATTAACCTCCCCCAAAATTCCAGGGAAATAAAACAACTGTCCTTCCCCCAATGCTCCACCATTCTAATGTAAGAGGTATTTCTTGGTACCAACTAAATTTGTCATTTGATCACCGAAATCTACTGAAATTTGCAATCACTAATCGAATCTGAGATGAAAAGAACTTTGCAATTTTCACTGAACGACATCAAAAAGGTAACCTTTGTACAAAGCAAGGTCACAGATTGTACATTGCAAAATGTTCATGGGCTTAAATTAAGCCAAGTATAGCTGTTTGTTCGTCTCTACGTTCTGGTGCAATTTATATCAATTTTGTTATTTGGAACGTTCAAAATGTTTCTTTACAGAAGACAGGATAAATATTCATTGCACCACAAGACTTCATCTCCTTGAACATCATTTGATGTGCTGAGGATAAGACATATTCAATACTCCCTTCATCCCAACATTTTGATTATACTGCTGCAAAACTTGAAAGAGGTTAATTGCACTTCATCAGTTGTCTACCATCACTATATATTTGACTTCAGGGACTAGACTTGTGATAAGAACATTCAAGGTTCAGCCTATGGTATGTTAGTTGGCTTTAGTCAGACTGATGGTCAAGTCTGGTCCAGCATCCTATGCCATGAGGGAATGGGGAATCAGTGAGGACTCTTAATTCTGATCCCTGTCCATTTACCGAGTGTAGACATTGGTTAAAACTAATATCATGCGCATCCCTCATCTTTGCTTTGTTCAAACAGTTTTCAGATTAGAAGCATTTACCTTTAAGAAAAAGATCCAAAAATTGTGGTGTATCAGCAAGCATTGAATGTCGCTGATGCCATTGCCCTGTTAAGTGTCTTAACATCAAGCCCATGCCCATCACCTCATGCACACCAACATATACACACATCATATACAGACACTCACTGATGTAAAAATAGTCTTGATATCAAAGTGAGTCATATTTAATACGGAAGCAACACTTTCAAATTGAATATTTAATTTAGAAAACTTCACCTTAGTTGAAAAATGACATATTGGAGTGTATTGCTACTGCCTGCAAATGATAAATTATTCAGATAACCCAAACATGCAAATTAACAGAGAATAAGAGAAGACTACTTCAACTCCCCCAGACCTGCCCTGTCATTCCAAAGATCAGGGCTTGTCTGATTACTCCATAGTCCTACCTATGTTTGTTAATCTGCCATCACACCTGTTCATCAATAATCTATCTAATTCTGCCTTAAAACAAAACAAAGACTCAGTTTCCACCAGCTTGTGAGGAAAAGAGTTCAAAAGATTCACAAACATCTCTCAGGAAGAAAATCTCCTTATCTAGTTTTAAATAGTTGGCACCTTATTTGGAAATAGTTCTAGATTTTCCCACAAGGAAGCAATGTGACTGGTGACTTCAATCAAGCCAATCTAAGGAAGGTGTTGCCCAAGTACCATCAGAACATTACCTGCTCCATCAGGGGCCCAAACATATTAGACCACTGCTACACTACTGTGAAGGATGCCTACAGCTCCACCCCCGCCCTCATTTTGGGAATTCTGATCAGTATGTCGTGCTTCTTCTCCCTGGCTTCAAGGCAAAAGCTCAAGCAGGAGACCCCCTTGTGAATACAGGTCCAGTGATGGTCGAAGGATCAACTCTGGTGCTGTCTGGAATCGGCTGATTGGGCCATGTTCAAACAATCTACACGTACCTTGGATGAGTACACCACCACCAACACTGACTTTATCAGCAAGTGTGTGGAGGACTGCATACCGAGGAAGTCAATCTGGGTGTTCCCCAGCAGGAAACCCTGGATGATTCAGGACATACAGAACCTGCCAAAAACCAGGTGTGAAGTCTTCAGATCAGGAAACCCACTCAAATATAAGGAATCCAAGTATGACCTTCGCAGAGCCATTAAGACAGCAGAGGACCAATACTGATCCAAACTAGAGACCCAGACAGACACCTGGCAACTATGGCAAGGACTGAGTGACATCACAGGTTCTAAAAAGAGACAGTGCAAGATAGCAGACAATAACATATTCCTCAGCGCTTTCTATGCTCGCTTTGAGCAGAATTTCGGCAGAGAGGTAACACCTATTCAGAGAAGTCCTGACGAACCTATCCCAATAGTCACTGCATCTGAGGTCAGACCAGTTTTCCCTTGTGTGAATCCAAGCAAAGCAATGGGACCAGACGGAGTGTCTGACCATGCACTCAGAGCATGTGCAGATCAACTGGCAGAGGTCTTCTCAGACATCTTCAACCTTTTCTTGCAGCAGGCCCCTGTCCCTGCCTGTTTCAAGAGGACCAACATCATCCCTGTGCCTAAGAAGGCTCATGCAGCATGTCTCAATGACTACCGCTCAGTGGCCCTAACCTCGGTGGTTATGAAGTGCTTTCAAAGACTGGTCATGGCATTAATCCACGCCAGCCTCCCCACTACTATTGACCCACTCCAATTGGCCTATTGGACCAACCGATCTACGTCAACTGCCATATCACTTGCCCTTCACTCCTCCCTAGAACATTTTGACACCAAGAACAGCTACATCAGAATCCGACTCATTGATTACAGTTCAGCCTTCAGCACTATTATCCCCTCAAGGCTGATTACTAAACTTAGTGATCTCGGACTAAGCCCCACTCTCTGCAACTGGATCCTCAGTTTCCTGACCCACAGGCCACAATCAGTGAAGACTGGGAACAATATTTCATCATCACTAACACTCAACACTGGAGCCCCCCAGGGGTACTCAGCCCCCTACTTTACTCATTGTATACCCATGACTGTGTCGCCAAATACCTGACTAATGCCATTTACAAGTTCGCTGATGACATCACCGTAGTCGGCCAAATCTCAGATGGCAAAGAAACAGACTACAGACGGGAGATGGAAGATCTGGAAAAATGATGCACTGAGAACAACCTAGCTCTCAATGCCAGCAAAACCAAGGAACTCATTATTGACTTTTGGCAGGATGTTACTCATGCTCCCCTAAACATTAACAGCACAGAGGTGGAACGAGTGGAGAGTGTCAAAGTCCTGGGAGTGGTCATCCACAACAAGCTTTCATGGACTCTTCACGTGAATGCACTGGTTACAAAGGCCCAACAACATCTCTTCTTCCTCAGGCAGCTGAGGAAATTTGGCATGACGGCGAATACCCTTGCCAACATTTATAGGTGCACCATCGAGAGCATTCTGTCCGGATTTCTCACTACCTGGTATGGCAACTGTACCATTCAAGATCAGAGACGGTTACAGAGAGTGGTGAACTTGGCCCAGACAATCACAAAGGCCAACCTCCCGTCTATAGAATCCATCTACCAGGCCCGCTGTCAAGGAAAAGCCGCAAGCATTCTCAAAGATCCATCCCACCCTGGCAATGTTTTTCTACAACCTCTACCATTGGGGAGAAGGTACAGAAGCCTGAACACACGCACCAGTCAGTTTCGAAACAGTTTCCAACCTACTGTTGTTAGAATACAGAATGGACTCACAAACTCTTAACATTCACCTGTACCTGTGTTTTTAGTTTTTGCCGCTGTTTACCTATTATTTACTATCTATGCTACTTAACTCTGTGATCTGTCTGCATTGCTCACAAGACAAAGCTTTTCACTGTGCCTCTGTACATGTGACAATAAATTCAATTCAATTCATCTTTCCACACCCACTTTGTCAAGACCCCTGAGGATCAGAGATTGATCAAGTCACCTCTTACTCTTCTGAACTCTAACGGATACAAGTCTAACTTTTTTATTGCCCATCCTTAATTACACAGAGGACAGTTAAGAGTCAACCACATTGTTGTGGTTTTGGAGTCACATGTAGGCCTGACCACTAGCATCTGGTAAGGATGCCAGATTTCCCAGTGAAGTAAATGGGATTTAAAAACCATCAACATTGCTATTTATTTCAGATTTATTTTTAATATACAGAATTTAAAATACACAACACCCACTGTTTCTCCCTCATCTATTCTACTAGTAAGGTCCTCAAAAAACTTCAGTATGTTTGTCAAACATGATTTCAGTTTGACATGACATGGCCACCTACATGCACAGAAGAGGCTAGTGTCCTTGCTGGTCATTATTCACCTGCCCTCAACCCCTTGCAATTATTTACATGTCCCATTGTTTCCATGATGTCTTAGAACCTCAGAGCAAGCTACTAGTTCGGTCCTCAAAAAACTTCAGTATGTTTGTCAAACATGATTTCAGTTTCATAAATCCATGTTGACTTCATGTAATATTGTAGCCATTTTGTGAGTCTCCTGTTAGCACTTCTGTTATATCAGGCTCCATATTTTCCCTATGCTCATGTTAGGCTAACTGGTCTGCAATTCCCCATTTTCTCCTTCTCTCCTTTTTACTAAAGCAATGCCAGCAGACTGAAGGGTCCTGAAGAAGGGTTACAACCAAAACATTGACTTCTCCACCTCCTGTTGCTGGCTGGCTTGCTATGTTCCTCCAGCTTCCTGCTTGTCTACTCCAGTCTGCTGGGACTGTTTCAGAAAATTGACAATCAATACTTCTACAATTTCCATGGCCAATCTCCTTGAAAAATCTGGGATGACGATTATCAGGGTCTGGGGATTTATTAGGTTTCAATCCCACTAGTTTGTCCAGCACTTTTTTTTTTAAGAAAGAGTAATTTCTATCAATTCTTCTTTCCCAAAAGACCTTAGGTTCCTTTGCACTTCTGAGAAGTGTCTTCTTCTGTGAAAATAGAACAAAAGCAATTTTTAATTGCTCTGACATTTCCTTATTCTCTGTTGTCAATTTTCCTGTTTCAGACTTTAAGGGGCTGACATTTGTCTTCTAGTGTCCCGCTAACTGTAATCTCTGATGTAACATAGCAGCCAATATGCACGCAGCCAGCCCCCGACAAGGCAATAAGATGAAAAGGCAAGGTCACCCTTCTCCTTAGGTGTTGTTTAAGAGATAAATTGTGCCTAGGGGGACACAGAGAACCCTCCTGCATTTCTGGGATGCTTTACGTCCAACTCAGGAGGCACACGTGACATCTCATCTGAAAGATGGCACCTCCAATTATACACCATTCCTTTGGTACTGCGCTGAATTATTAGCATGGATAACATGCTCAGATCTTTTGAGTATGACCCAAGGAAGTTAATTAAACCTAGTGCCTGGGACCTTTCAACAGATTCAACAGAACTTACTTCCTGACAAAGGATTGAATAGACTAGGTTAATGTTCCTTACTTTTAGAAGAATGAAATGTGATCTTACTGAAACATATAAGGGACTTGGTTCAGTAAATGCTGATGTGTTTTTGTCTCCTTCCCTTTTTGAATAAAGGTGTTTCAATCCTTTTCTAATTCTTCAACACTTTTCCAGAGCCTAAGAATTCTCACTATTAATGCATCCTCTATCTTTATAGCTATTTGCTTTAGTATCCTAAGATGCAACCCTCAAAGTTCATTTTTTTCCTTTGTCGTATTTTCCTAATTTTTAAGGCTTTCCTAATCTTCTGGCTTGCCTTAATTTTGGCACATTGTATTTTTATTTTTATTTCAACTTAGTGACTATACTTATGCTCCCTGATTAAGCATAGTTGGTTTATTCCTTTTTTGTCACTGGGATATATCTTTGCTATGAGTTATCAATTATTTAAATATCAGCCATTGTTCCTCAACCATTTTTGCTGCTGAACTCCTTTCCCAATTCACTCCAGCTAACTCTGCCCTCATTCCTTTGTGATTACTCTTCTTTAAGTTTAGTACAGTTGTTTCTGACCCAAATTTCTCACTCTCACACTGAATACTAAATTCCAGCATGTTGTGATCACTGATTTCAAAGGGATCTTTTACTTGGAGATTGCTTATTAAACTTCCCTCTTCACAAATTGCTTGTTGACCAGCTCTTTCTAACCTGGCAACATCTACCAATATAGAAAGACAAGGACAGTGGGTACATGTGAATAGCATAAAGTTAAAAATCACACAACACCAGGTTATAGTCCAGCAGGTTTACTTGGAAGCAGATTTATTTCCAAATAAACATGTTGGTCTAAAACCTGGTGTTGTGTGATTTTTAACTTTGTACACCCCAGTACAACACCGGCGTCTCCAAATCATGTGAATAGCATCACCTGCAAATGTCTCTCCAAGTTACATACCCTCTTGACTTGTAACTGTATCACTGGGTCAAAATCCTGCAACTGCCTCCCTAACAGCACTGCAGGTATACTGTACTAACACCCCAAAGCCTACAATTAAAAATGAGCAATAAATGTTGATCTATCCATTGATGACCACATCCCATAAGAGAATAAGAAATGCCTCACTTTAGTTTTTCTTATGCCACACTGAGGTCAAATATACCTCAGAACACACAGCAAAGCATCAAATATATTCTATAGAACGTGCTCATGTTACTCAGGGAAGAGTAACCCTAACGTATATTTGTGGCAGCAGCTAAACTAATGAGCTATTGCTTCTCAGTCTGCTGTTTGGTTTAACCCCCAAGTACAATACCTCAACTAGCTTCATGTATGAGTAATTTGCACATTGGTGTTGCAGATTGATGTTCTGCAGTGACAGTTGTTTCATTAATTCTGGGAACTCTTAGTACATGTCAGAGTAAAATAGTGCAAGCATGAAAAATGTGCCACTTTGCGTTCTGAGAAAGAAACATCAGAATTGCAGCCTCTCCTGCCTTTTTGTTTCCAAAACCTTAACCCCTGTGGTGCGATAACTCATTGCTTCACCTCACTCCTTCACAGGACTCCATTTGTCACTGTCAATTCCAATCTGTTTCAGTTGTGTTAGGTTGAAGGCTGGGAGGAGGAATCCTCTCCCCTGTGAAGTGCAGACTAAGTGAAAGATAAACAATCTTGCTTTATAATACATCAGACCTCAGCCTCTTGGTCCCTACTGGGGTTATAGCAGGCACAATTCCATGAATATAATAAATTTTGCCATCTTATAATCTATCCAGAAAAAAAACTTTATTCTTTAGCTCATGAAGGACCTTGCATAGCGAAGTGATTTTCCCTGATTTTCCACTTCGTGCATCAGGGGTTAAGTATCCTACAAAATCAATTGGAAAGAGGGACCAATCATTCAGTGAGCCCCTCATTTTTCCTGCCGATTGCCTTAACGAGTCAGAAATTAGAAGAACCATTATGGTACTTTCTTTCCCACCACATTTCCGGAACTCACTGCACTCTGGCAATTTTAATTCCTTCTGCAGGTTACAGGAATATACTTCACCAAGAAGATAAGTGTTTGGACCTTCTTCTAATGCTGCCAGCACCACTGATCAAAACAGCAGATTTAATGGGATGAGGCCAGAGCAAAGTATCTGTTGACTCAGGAGGGATTTCCTTATTCCACTCCTGGCAAGTTATACCCCTGCCAGCAATAAAAAGAAACTAAAGAAAAATTTGTATCAATAGTACCTTTCCATAGAATCCCTACAGTGTGGAAATAGGACATTCAGCCCAACAAGTCCACACTAATCCTCCGAAAAGCATCCCATGGCTAACACGCCTAACCTGCCAATCCCTGAACACTATGGGAAATTAGCATGGCCAGTCCACCTAACCTGCACATCTTTGGACTGTGGGAGGAAACTAGAGCACCCGGAAAAAACCCACACAGACATGGAGAGGATGTGCAAACTCCACACAGACAGTCGCCTGAAGCTAGAATTGAACCCAGGTCCCTGGCGCTGTGAGGTAACAGTGCCAACCACTGAGCCACTGTGCCTTCTCTGACATTAAGATCACATTCCCCCCTTCCCTCACATTCAATGAAGTACTGCTTGCTTTAGTATTGGTCCATATGCTCAGATTAGCTCAGACCTGAACTTAAGGTGCTTCTTCAAACAGTATTTACATTTTTTGTATGCAGGTCTTGGAGCAGGTATCTCTGACCTAAGTTGCTCTGGTTCCAGTCTTCCAACAGAATCCTCCCAGATGACAACAGAGGTATAGCAGACCTCAGAGACTCATTTATTTATTTATATCCTACTCTACTAAAGGTAAACATTATTCTACTGTAGGAAACACAGCAGCTAATATGCATGCAGCAAGCTCCCACAACTGCAATGTGACAAAGTCCGAATAATCTGGTATTTGCTGGGTTGATAGAGACCTAAATGTTGGCCAGGGTGATGGACAAAATTTCCCTTCTCTTCTTTAAAATTGTGCCATTAACTTTTTTTTCTGTGAGGGGAGAGTAAAAGGTTCAGTTCATGTCACATGTAAAGCCACACGAAAAAACCCACAAAACAATGCACACTCCTAGTTGCCAGTTGTAACAATAACAGCAGACATTTCAGTTCAGTGAAACTATTGTTCCCATTTGAACAGATGGTATTTAAGAGGGATTAATGCTAGTGTTTTCATGCAGAAAGGGATCATCAATCTCTTTGTATATTACATATACATCGTTAGAGATATGTAAAGCCAGTTAGATGCCAGAACATCCAGTTGCTGACTGTGAGTGTGAAATTGATGCGTTTATTGCATTTCTACCAGGAGAAGAAAGGACAATTACGGGCTGCCATCAAAGCAGACAAGCCAACAACAACACTCAGAGAACAGCAATTGGGGAATGTGCAGACAACATAGCACATTAAATTGCTAACTGTCTGAAAACAAGACATCGTGTTTGATTGGTATCGTAGTACATTGTTCAATTGTTTCACATTAGTGCCAGGTCTCAGAAAACAGAATACGTCAAATACTATTTTATGCAATCTTAACAGGTTTCCTTTTAAAAAGGAATCCTCTTTTCAAATCACACTGTGAGAAATCCTAAATTCAGTTTTGAATGTTAGCCGCTAAAACTCTTCACATACAGTACACCAGCACATGAGGTTGATTCCATTGTTACAAAAATGGGCGAAATGGAAAACTGCTAAGTCAATTTCTTCAGAATACAAACTGGTAAATGATTAACAGGAAATAAATCTAAATAAATATCTCATGTGAATTCTGACAAGCTAGCATTTAAAGATCATCCCTCTGTGCGTTTTTTTTATTCACTCATAGGATGAGGGTGTCACCTGCTTGGTCAGCATTTATTGCCCATCCCTAATTGCCTTGACAACAGTCTAAGAGTCAACTACATTGGCTTTGGGTCTGGAGTCTGGAGTCACATGAAAGACTGGCCATTTCCTTGCCTAAAGGATATTAATGAACCTAAAGGATATTAAAGACCAGATTGGTCTTTCCAACAATCTATTAGTTTTTTTCATTCCAGATTTTTATTAAATTCAAATTCCAAGATCTGCTGTGGCAGGATTCAAACCCAAGCCCCAGGACATTACTTAGGTCTCTGGATTAATGGAGAGTGAGGACTGCAGATGTTGGCGATCAGAGTCAAAATGTGTGGCGCTGGAAAAGCACAGCAGGTCAAGCAGATCCGAGGAGCAGGAGAGTCAATGTTTCGGGCATAAGTTATGACCGAAACATCAATTCTCCTGCTCCTCAGAGGCTGCCAGACCTGCTATGCTTTTCCAGCACCGTCCTTTTTGTCTCTGGATTAATAGTCTAGCGATAATACCACTAGACCATCACTCATGGTATAGTTTACCAAATTGTATGGAACTGAAATAATGGAGTAGGAATGCTGGGTGCCCATCCTTTGATTGATGTATTTGCTCTGTTAGACATATACACCAACCTGTTAATTTCCTTGGTTGATTTTTATGTCCATGCACAAATTGAATTCAATTTCACAATTGTCCGATGTGGGATCCCCTCAGATGACAAGCGTCATAACTATTGAATGATACTATCCAATAAGAAGGATCAGCAAGTAAAAGAGAAGTATGGTGAAAAGTAAATTTGCAATGGAAAGCAAGAAAGCCTCTCTTGTCAAAAGATGCTGAATGCTTGTGATACACTAAGCGAGATAATGGGATAAAATGTTGGAGTTGTTAAAAATGCAATGAGGTGTTACAAAGGGACTAACACAGTCACGCTGATGAGCATCAACAAGCCAAATGTCATTTTTTAATCCTTGACTATTTGTATCTTCCAATTATAAACCATATTGCAGCAAATTGCAAGATTAAGATCTTCCTGACAACAGCTACTTCAGTCTGAAGGCCATTGCAACAACAATCATAAGGCTTAAATACTTCACTAACAATTCCTTAATTTAAACATAATTCACAACTTAAATGTCTTTATGAAGCAGTGAAATAAAAATTTAACAAAAAGCAACACAAGGTCTTACCTATATTGGGTTTTGCAAATAGCAATTAGAACAGCATAACTAACAAATGCTACATAACTAACAAATAATTGAATGTGCTCTTTCTATCAAGTAACATTTCTACCTTACATGCCTTGTCCATCACACTTCATTAAATTTTGTTACTCATTACTCTGTGGGTAATTAATCCATGGAGTGAGAGATAATGAGTGTGAGAGATTGGATTGAAGGGAGTGCATTTGATTGATGGGAAGAAGGAGATTGGAGTGTGAGGGGAGAAAAATTGAAATCCAGAAAAAAAGAGAATATAACATGGTGGGGAGAGATTCGTGGTGGGGGTGAGAGATTGGATGATTGGATCACAGGAATAGAGGTTGGATCATGGGAGAGAGATCAGATTGCATACAGAGACATCAGAGAAAGCCATAAAGAAGTTCACACCATCCAGAGCAGAGTTACTTGAGCTCAATATTCAATATTGCAGGAGCAGACTGACTTTGAAAGACTTTCACAATGGCTCTAACACTGAGAATGACAACAGCCACATATTGTTGCAGAAATAGTCAACTGCAAACTCTCCTCAAGTTACGGAGCTTCTCGATTTGGACATTCTATCACTCTTCCATTCCCATTTCTAGCATCATTGTGGGAGCATCAACAGCACAAATTCTGCAGCAGTTTAAGAAGGCAGTCTGCCATTACCTTTTGAGGATTTGTGATAAATGTGTTATTGCCAATATTGTCCATATCTGTTTTGCAAGTGTTTAGTAAATGTGTGTGATTCAGCATTGGGAGGATGATTGACTTCTTGGTTCCTGGTTTAAGTAGGAAGATACAGTCCCCAAGGTGTCCCAATCCTGACTCCTGCCTGGTGATAGCTGTTGAAGGATCCTTTTGTGCAAATGCGCAGGGAGCTCTGGAATTGGCCTCAGGCTCCATGCACTCCGCCCCAACACCCCAACCCCCCCCACCGCCAATGCTCCAAACAGCCTGTTGAAATTTTGTGTCCAGCTCAGACATGACAACCAGCTCCCTTGGTCATGTAGTAAAGAGTCATCACTAAATCCATTCTTCAGTTTCAACTTCACTCCTTTCACTCAGGGACAATTTGAAGGTAGATCTTCTGCTCTGCTTAGGAGATGAAAACTGTGACTGTCAAGTCCAAAATCAACAACCTGTTTCCACTGATCATCGACAGAGAATAACTATAGCAATGAGTAAAGGAAACATTTATCATGTGGGCCAAGGTGTTTGAACTGCCCAGAGATTTTCCACATCACAAATGACAATAAATGAATAATAGGATTAACAGCCAGATATGCAGCAGTATGAAGACAGCAGAGCCATTCCTAACACAGCAAGGGTGCAGAAAGATATAATTTACTACTGATAGTATTTTGTTGGAAGAACAGCTGGAACACATCAATGGAAGTAGAATGCAGTTGCATTACCTCCCACTCCTGTTATTTTCTGAGAGTTGTGTAATAAATCACTCCAGCGAGGCCATAAAACAAATAAATGTACCTATCAAAAATACCCCATAGTGCTACTGACAAGTAATGAAGAACTGTTATGTACTCAATGACATGTAATTTTTTGTTATGGAATATTTGACAGAAAATTGTGGAAACATTATTATTACACATTGTCAAAAGACAATCTATGATTTAACCAATATAATCCTCACAGTTTTGCAGGAGTCCTGCAGCAGAAATGCTTTTTGTTTGCAGCAAGGAAGAAGATAGGAAGATACATATAGAATGAGCCTCAGATGTAGTAACTTACAAAGTACTGACATAAAGCGCCATGTAGCTAAGACAGACAAGGAGAAATGCAATTTTGCTTGATTTGTAAAGAAAATGTGGATAAGTAAATTGGGAATTCTAGGATAAACTTCCTTTATTGTGCCGTGTTGTACTTTTCAAAATAATTTTTAAAAATTGATTGTCAGGAAGCAGATTTCAATGGTATAATCTTATCCCTCTTTAGTGAGATTATTTGTTCTGTGATTTGCTGGATCACTATAGAGAAAATAGTTAAGAGTCACACACATGGGTGTGGAATGGAGTCACATAGCGACCAGACCAGGGAACAACAGCTTATTTCCTCCTCTCAAAGAACATGCCTCAGTTTGTTGGATTTTTGAAACAATTGAATAGCTTCGTGATCGTTTCTACTGACTGTGGCTTTTCATTTATAGATGTTTCTGAATCGCAACTTAAGTTCTTATATTTGCATTGTGCATAGAAACAGCCTTTCAGCCCAATCAGTACACGCCAGTATTTATGCTTAACTCAACTTTGTATCATCATTCTTCAGCTAAAATCTAGCATTATAATCATCTATTTTCTCTCTCTCTCTCTCTCTCTCTACTCTCTCTCTCTCTTTCTCTCTCATGAGCTGAATTCACCTTGATATGCACCTATACCATTCACTTCAACCACTCTCAATGATGGCAGGTTTCACAACCTCACCATTCTTTCAGGAAAGAGGTTCCTTCTAAGTTCTCTATTGGATTTCCTTGCATTGTTTACCTTGCATTGATGCCCTCCAGATATGCTCTTCCCAAAAAAAGGAAACATTCTCTCTGTATCGATCAAAACATTTCATAATTTTAAATATCTCTATTATGGCATTACTCAGCCTTCTCTTTCAATAGAGTACAAACTAACCATATCAACCCTTTCCTTTTTTTAAATGGCCACACAACTTTGGTGTCATCCTTGTAAATCTTCTCTGCATCCCTCTCCAGTGCATTGTATTCTTTATATATGGTGGCTAGATTGTATGGCGTATTCTAGATGTGGTCCAACTAAGGTTCGATGCAGATTTAGGACAATTTCTTTTCAAGGTTAAACCATTAGAAATAGCATCCAGTTTGCTTCATTGATGGTCTCTGAACCAACCATTATTGATTTGTATATTTTCTTGAAATCCTTCTTGTCTCCACCTCACCTGCATATTTCTATTTGTTAATGGGAAGTGGGCATCGCTAGCTGAGCTAGCATTTAGTACCTGTCTCCCAGTTACCTCTTGAGTAGGTGGTGGGGAGCTGCCTTCTTGAATCACTACTGTCATTGTGCTATAGACCAACAATGCTGTTAGGGAGGGAATTCGAAGATTATGAGCCTGCAGCACTCAAGGAAAGGCGATATGGTTTCAAGTCAGGATGGTGAGTGATTTGGAGGAGAGTTTGTAAGTGGCAGTGCTCTCATGTATCTGCTACCCTTATCTTGCTAGATGGAAGTGGCTGTGGGGGTTTGGAAGGTGTTGTCTAAGTAGTCTTAGTGACTTTCTGTAGTGCACCTTGCAGACAGTACACATTGCTGCAACTGAACATCAGTGATGGAAGGAATGGATGTTTGTGGATGTGGTGCCAATCAAGTGGGTTGCTTTGTCCTGGATGGTGGCTAGCTTTTTGAATGTTGTTGAAGCTGCACCCATCCAGGTAATTGGGGAGTATTCCATCACACTGTGTCTTATAGGTAGTGGCTTTGGGGTGTCAGGGGATGAATTACTCACTGCACGATACTTAGCCTCTGATATGCTCTTGTAACCATTATATTAGTATGATTTGCACATTCCAATTAATATACAGTCTCCCTATTCTCCCTAATAAAATGGGCCAATTCTCATTTATCTTCTTTGAATTCATCTATCAATTATTTGCCTATTCTGAAATTTCAATGACATCCTGCTGTGACCTACAGTAGCTGTCCTCAGCATTGACTATCTAAACCTAAGTCCCTGACCCCAACTCAATTTGGCATTACCATGAATACAGAGGCTGTGTTTTTGATTCCAAAGTCCAAATTGTTAATTTTAATTTTCTTCCGTTAGTAATCCAGGTTAATTCAGTGGCACAATCAGCACATTAATAGGTGCAACAGCATCACACATAGCAAATTACTTGAAAGTGCAATGGCTGCTGATATCCAGGCAAAAGAGTGTGGCTGGTGAGCTCTCACTGAAAGCAATTGATACTCTACAAAGTCTGCATTTATCCACTAAATTGATCAGGAAGACAACAATTTGTCAGGGAATGGTTTTGTTGCTGTTATTTTGGTGGATGAATAATGTTTTTGGGGATTGGGATTTTACAAGGGAAATCACAATCTTAGCCAGGCATTAATCCTTTAATCTTCCTAACTTTCAGAGCTTGATCCCAGCCAACCTTCCTCATTTTTTGAGCTGTGCTTGTGTTCTGATAAATTGGGCATGAAGTGGAATATTGAATTTTTAATTATGCCTTTCAATTTTTTTTGTTTTGTGCTAATGCTCAGACTTACTCTTTATGTCATGAAAACTAAAGTCTGCAGCGGACAATTCTCCTCTGTTCAGACTCTAGTTGTTTTACTGCCTTCAATATTTGAGTCTCTCAGAGTATAATTCAGTTCGACCGAAATAAGGTTCCTCTTGCATGGAATGTTAAACAATTCAGTCTTAAATATCAAATTAACCTTTTCTCTTCACAGCTCTGGTGTGTTCCACATCTTTGAACACTCTGTTTTATAACCCATAAAAATGCTGCAACACAAATAATTTTTATTGGGATTGTATGCCTGTCTCTTTGAAAAAGAGTCTGTTCTACTGAAATGAGTATTGCCGTTCGAAGTTTGGCTATTGTCTTGGAATACATAACAGTACAATCAACAATAGGTAAAAGTCACCACTGTCCCAGAGGGCTTCTCTCTCATTAGAGAGGGACAACAGGTCACAGTTCAACCTGAGCATCACCACAACTCAAACAGGGGGAACAAGGCTGAGAAGGGAGGACTGTAATAGTAACTTCAGCCAGTCCAGAAATTAAGCACACACTGTTGGCGTCCAGCTAACTGAGATGATTGACCATGGTGTGAATAATCACAAATCCCAGAAGACAACAGAGTGGATAGGTTAAGAACCCATACGGGATACTTGCTTTTATTAACCAAGGAATCGAGTACAAGACCAAGGAGGTTCTGCTGGAACTGTATAAAACACTGGCTAGGCCACAACTGGAGTACTGCATGCAGTTCTGCTCACCACATTGTGGGGAGGATATGATTGCACTAGAGATGGTGCAGAGAAGGTTTACCAGTACACCGCCTGAGCTGAATAGCCCGAGCAATGCAGAAAGATTGGATAGCATGGGTTGTTTTGCTTGAATCAGTGAAGGTTGGGGTAGGGCTTGATAGAGATGTATAAGGTTATGAGGAGCATACATAGAATGGTTAAGAAGGCATCTTTCCCTTTGTACATAAGCAGGGGCATACATTTAACATGAGACAGAATGATAAGAGGGGAAACTTCCTTTCACTCAGAGGGTGATGGGAGTCTGTAATTCACTGTCTGAAAGAGTGGTTGAGTCAGTAACTCTGAGCCAGGGTGTGTCAGCAAACAGAGGGAAGACAGAGACATGGAACTTGCTGTGAGCTAACATGTAGGCAGCAGGGTCACTTTACAGGATAGAATGTGAGAAACATATCAGGGATGCTTTGGAATTAGTTAATTTAGAGGTAACAGTGGTACATGAGATTCAAATAAATCGTAATGATGGAAGTGATCACATGACTCTGATATCAGTGAAAGAGCAGACACTAGTCTAGAATAGGCATGTGAGAAGAAAGAGGTTTTCGAAACCAGACAAGAAAGCTGTTTTTGAGAACTTGCTTGGTAAAATGCAAAATGAAGGAGTATTGCATAAGGAGTCAAAGACTTTTAGTTAGTGATAGGGAGAAAGTGGTCTCAGAACTGTATATGTGCACACACCAACAGCCAAGGTCATCCAGACCGGTATCTCAACATGCAAGTATTGGTATAAAACAGAAGATAAAGCGGTAATAAAAGCATCAATGATAGTTTCAGCAGCAGATGAGCTGAAACAGATTTTATGTTATAGAGATGGAAACAAATGGCTTTAATGATGTTGCGTAGCTGAGGCTGGCAATTCAGCTAGGGTCTACAGCTCAGACTATTGCCATTAGAGGGATAGAGTCAGTAGCTATGGATTAGAATCTGGAGCTCCGACAAAATGTTTAACTGGACAAAATGTTTCCCAGTGTTTAATTAGAGAAAAATAGCTGTTGAGTGAGCAGTCTCAACATTTAGCAACAGTACAGGAGCTGAAAGAAATGGTGATGGGCAGAGCTGGGTGTCATCAGTTCACATTATACAGTATGCACTCTACAAAAATAGCTGCATGTAAAATTCTTTACATTAGTACAATGAGTTCACATAAAAAGTCAGAGGAATATATGTTATTCTGATAAGCATTTACGAAAGGGCTTGCTGTTACAAACCATTCTCTCTTTGAAAGGCACAATCATTGGCTATGTTTTTGCTCACTTTATTTCTTTTTGACCAAGGCATCCTGATACATCAGTATGGAGGAGAATGGAGCAACTAAAAGGCATACATTTGTAATCAGTTGTCACAGGTACACATTTTAGATTGGGGAAAAGGCCTGTCATTTTTTAATGCCAACTTACTAAATGTGTCACCTCGCTATATCTTCACTGTATTGAAATTAGGTTTCCTCCCATTGCCTGTTAATCATTTTTTGTTTCCCTGAAATTCAAAGCCATAGAACTCCTAAACTGCTTCAATTCTCTCTTTCTCCCTCTATTCTCAGGCTTTTAAAAACTGATCTCAAAATTCTATAAAGGTTGCTTCTTGATTTGTTTCTTTTTCTCACACTACTGATTCACGTGGTCTGGTCATTACTGATGAGGCAAGCAATTATTGCCTATTCTAAATGGTCCTTGAGAAGGTGGTGCTGAGCTGCCTTCTTTTGACACGTTCAGTATGTGGTTTAGGTGAACCCACACTGTGCAGTTAGGGAGAGAGTTCAATCTTGTTATGAGGGTAGAATTTTCAACTTTAATGTTCTGTGTCACTTATTTTAGCTCTTGTGTTGGCTTCTTCACAGATTAAATGCAAGACAACGCCAAAGCTCAGAAGCTGGTTTGATCCACAACACATGATCTCTGTCTGCGTATTACAATTGGCACGGACCAGGCTGGACCCCCCTCAAAACATTTCAAGAAGGTAGCCCGTTGCTACTTATAGAGTCATAGTCAGACAGTCATAGAGATGTACAGCACGGAAACAGACCCTTCGGTCCAACTTGTCCATGCCAACCAGATATCCCAACCCAATCTAGTCCCACTTGCCAGCACCCGGCCCATATCCCTCCAAACCCTTCCTATTCATATACCCATCCAAATGCCGCTTAAACGTTGCCATTGTACCAGCCTCCACCACTTCCTCTGCCAGCTCATTCCATATACGTACCACCCTCTGCGTGAAAATGTTGCCCCTTAGGTTTCTTTTATATCTTTCCCCGCTCACACTAAACCTAGTTGTTTTAAGCAGGTGTAAGGTGGATATTCCAAGAGTGTTGCATCTGGCCCAACCACTTAGTTTTAAACAAATCAAAATTTATTTACAGGATTACTGAATGAAACACAAACAAAAGAGAACAGAATATAGAATAACTTAACCTATCCAAAAACCCAACAGACTATCCCAAATTAATGATGCTGCTCCAAATTCCTGCAACAATCCCCACAAACACCCCTCGGCACAAAATGTAAAATCAAATACAGGGTCTTACAGGTGTGATGGCAGAGAGATTCAACATGGAACACCTTCTTCCATGTAACTGTTTCTTTGACCAGCAGCCTCAAAACTGACTGATTGCTTTCTCTAAACAGCCAGACTGCTTAAACCCAAACCCAACCCAAACTAAACCAGGGATAAAAACGAGCTGGGAGAACTGGCCAATCCCCTTTCATTGTATAAGTGTTTCTTTTTAAACTTAAAAGCTTCTTCAAGTAGTTCAAGTCAGACATTTCGGAACCTGTGTCTTATAAAACACTTCTGGAAAAAAACCAAGGACAACACAACCTTGTAAAGGAGCAGCAACATCACACAATGAAAGCCCTAAAGCTGAAATTATGTAATCTAGCTACTGTTACATTAATCGTAAAACTGATTCAAAAATTTGCAGCAATTCAGCTGTGTCTGTAGCATCTCAATCATTGAACATCAATTAAATACTCTCAAAATACCTTTACCACTTCAATGAAATGGGCATGGAACATAGAACATAAAAATGTTATTGATTGTTTGAGGTTATACAATAACAAGATTCCTAACATTCAAAAATGAAATATTGATCTTTAATTGTATTTGTTTAGTGCTAATCTTATGAAGTTGTTGTTTAACAAGGCAGTAGAATAAATAGAACCTATTCATTTAAATTACTGGTGACTGAATGAATAAATGACTTAATCTTTGCGGAGGGTCAGAAATAGCCAGATATATGCTTACACTAGGCAGACTAGGTGATGTTATTTGGACAGTGAAAAGGATGTCTTTCTACTTTGGTCAGTCCACTCTGGATGAGTGCTGCATATTATTGGCATGTCGATCATTTACTGAAGAGATGAGGAAGCTCTGTAATCTTGAATAGCTTTCAGTTATTGATGTGCAAGACTTAAAATTGCTCCTTTCAAAACAATGCTGAAAATTATACCAGCACTTCAAAAAGTAAAACATAAATACATTGATGATTTTTATTATTTTTGGTGACAAAATAAGTGCTGTGTATTTCTACGAGTCATTTGTTTTTTTTGATGGATAATGAACACCTCTGACATTACAGAAGTTCTGTGATTACAACAGATTGGATGCAGAATTTCAAAGACAATAACGAAAACAAAACCAAAATAATCCTTTCTGTGTTATGCATAATGAAATGGTCAATCTATTTGTAAAGAACAGATTTATGATTTCATTACACAGTGCAGAAAAAGTACTCCCTCACTCTGAGCGAAGATGATGAAGTTCCAAATAACATTCCTGCATTATGCATTCTAAAATACATATATCTGCTTATTTTATTGTTTGACTGAAGTGTTGCAATCAGCCATGTTATTCTCATGCACTGCTCTGTACAGCTGACAATTCTTATTTTCCTGATACATTTAAAAGCCTGTTGAACAGTAGTTCAGGAAGCAGAGGTTCTGTTAAAGGTTAAATTTCCTCCCGACATCATGGCTTCCGGAACTGGTGCAGTTCCATATGTTGGGAATGCTTTCCCCATTGTTGTAAGTTGAGGAGCAGTCGTCCAATATTATATTTGACACACACAGCTCCACAAACTAGCTCTCAGGGAATGGTGATCAGCAGCTAAACCCTTGACTGATTCACCGACTCATGAGTTTGCATCAGGAACATGACAAATCTGGTGCTGCAGTAGAAATATTCCAGTTTCCAGTTGATGGTTCATGGTGATACCATTCCCTGTTTTCTTTACGTAAAGTTGCCATTTGCTCCATGATGATCAAGACAATGATAGAAACTCAGTCCTAGGAAGTGGGGAATTATTCCTATTCTCTTTTTCTCATTTATGTCATCTCAACCATATATTAAAATATCAACCCAAAACTCTGCATCTCGATTTTCCACTACTGCACCAATGTGATATTCTACAATTCCCGTACAGCGATTTCCATGAATCTGTAGCTGAGATTGCCAACAGAGCACATCTTTCTTTGTGACTGAATAATTTTGTTTGCTGGAACGGCCTTGACAGAAAAGATCTCAAATGTCATAGACTTCAGTCTGAGGAAGCAGGTACAGGACTAAGTGTGGCCCACTAAGGGGATGGGTGGAGATCATGAGGCAACATGGATTGGCAGAGGAGCAATTAAGGGCTGTAGGGGTGGAAGTGGGTGGGGGGGGGAGGGTTAGTGGGCATAAGTAGGCACTGAGTTGGAATTGAGGAGGCAACCTTTTGAACTTAGCTTTCAAAAGGTCCCTGAATCTAGGCAATGATTCACAGTGAGATGCTGCAAATGAAGCATCGTCCCAAACACCATGTCATTTCATAGAATCATAGAATCCCTACAGTGTGGAAGCAGGCCCTTCAGCCCATCGAGTTCACACTAAGCCTCTGAAGAGCATCCCATTAAAACCCACCCAACCCTCTAACCTTGCATCTCCCATGGCTAATCCACTGCTTTTGTAGGGGAACATTTACAGGGGCAAAGGACAGGCTTACCTTCCTTAATGGAACTAGTTGCATCCAAAGTGCAGGGGGCTAGCTCGTTAACCTCATCCTTAACCTGGACCAGTGAGAACTTGTAGGCTGGGAATGAGAACACGGATCCTGGAACCAGAGCCTGGCCGCTATAGTTTAACACCTCCAGAGTTGTCCCGACTCCATAAAAACGCAGGCTTGTTTAGTGTCAATCAATGTTAATTTTCTACCCCGAATCCATGTCTATCAGGTGGCATTACCTCAACGAATCTTTCAGAGTATTCTGACAGTCAGCAAACTAAGGCACTTTCACTTCATTGGTTTGGACTGGATTTGAATGTATGCTACAGTAGTGAAAGGCACTTTGTGGATCGATCTCATCATCTAATAGTTAAACTGTGAACAAACTAGACACAAAATATTTGTTCTTTCAAACATATCACTCATACATGATGATTTATGTTTTTTTCTCAAATCTTCACATTACCACTGACATCAGAGGCACTCAGGGAGTTTTGTATTGCCCTTCAAGAGGGCTGACCATATGCGTCCATTGAATCTATTTATGACTGGGGTCAATATATATTTGGATTCTTGGGAACTTAGGCTTCAGCTGATAAGCGACTAGTAAAACTTTTAATTGTGCAAGGCAAGGACTACCTTTGGAAAGAGAGAATCTAACCATCTCCCCTTGATATTCAATGGTATTACCATCATTGAATGACACACTATCAATATTCTGGGGCTTACTATTAACTAGAAACATACGCGAATCTCTCATATGAATACTATAACTACAAGAGCAGGTCAGATGCTGCTAAATCTGTGGTATGTAACTCAACTTGCTGAATCCTCAAAGTCTACAAGGCACAATTCAACAATACCCTCCACTTGCCTGAATGAATGCAACTCTAACAACATTGAGGAAGCTCAACATGATCCAGGACAAAGCAGCCAACATATCTGAAACTCATCCATCTGAGATCACTACCACCTAGGATGACAAGGACAAGGGCAAGAGGTGCATGGAAATACCAGCACTTGTAAGTTCCCCATCAAGCCACATCGTACTTTGTACAATATTGTTCTGTTATCTCAGTCCTTTCATCAAAATCCAGGAGCTCCCTCCCAAACAGTACTATGGGAATACATTCATCACAGTAGACTACAGAAATTCAAGAAGGCAACATACTACCAACATCTAAAGGGAAATTCGTGATGAGTGACAAAAGCTGGCTGAGGCAGCCATGACAACATTCCCTGAAAGAATAAACAAAAAAACAAGTTCAACAATGCTGCCTTTCTTGGACTGGAAACGTACTGCCAATAAGAACATAAAGAGAATAAACTCTTATTTTGAAGATGTTATGTCAGACTTAGGTTGATGATGATGTCAGAAAGATGGAGGAAACAGCTACTTTGCTGCACGATACATATGAGACTTATTGCAGAGTCAGTTATGGAAGAAATCTCACCTAAGGACAGAGAGAATTGGAGCAGGAACAGGGTACTAAATCTCTGAACCCTCACTGTTTAATAGGACCATGTCTGATCTTTTTCATAGGAATCTCCCCACATCCTTTATGAAAGTGTAAGTGATTTCCTCTCAGGTCACGGAAATGAGAAACATTAAAGAAATTAAAGTGCAGCTGTGGTTGCTGACAGTGGAGACACTAATTTTCTATGCCCTTGCTTTTCTTCTATTAGTTCAAGAGGTGTGGGCATTTTTGGCTGGACCAGAATTTATTGCCAATATGTAATTGTGCTTGAGAAGATAGTGAGATGCCTTCTTGAACCACTACAATCCATGTGATGTCGAGACACCCACAATGCTGTTAGGCAGGGTGTTCCAGGATTTTTACCCAGTGACACTGAAGGAATGATGATACATTTCTAAGTCAGAATGGTAAGTCGCTTGCAGGTGATGGTGTTCCCATACATCTACTGTCCTTTGGAATCTAAAGAGTAGAGGTCTTGATTTGGAAGGTACCATCTAAGGAGAATTGTTGCAATGCATCTTGTAGATAGTCCACACTGCTGGTGGTGCAGTAGGTGAATAGGGCGCCAAACAAGTGGGCTGCTTTGACCTGTTTGGGATTGGGTTTTCTGAGTATTGTTGGAACTGGTTACAGGTATTAAATAAATAAGAAAAGTCCCAGGGCTGACCGAATACTTTTGAGCACCCAAGCAATGAGGAAGTTGGTCAAAACAGAATGTACAACAGAAGGCAGCAGACTCTCTGTGGCACCACGGTAACATATCATTTTTTCATTCCAAGAAAGCAGTCAGGTGCTCAGGCAAATGTGAAACTTGCCTATTTATAGCCCAATGCATGCTTTCTGCAGCTCACTGTGAATGAAAAAAGATTGCAGCAAAATGTGAGAAAGCTGAGAGCTGTAAGAGTTCACGAGTAAGTGACAGCCCAATTGAAAGTCACACAATAGACCCTCACTGCTATCACTCGAGAAAGGAAGCAATAATCTTTGGAATAGTATATCAGTCAGACTACCAATTGTATTGACCAAACGAATCCACTTGCGAGCTTTTATTAGCAAAACTGACCTTTTCAAAAAGCTTTCTGTTACTGGGGATTGTGTCACACCCCCAACCCCCATCACTGTCCACCCACCCCCCCCAACCCCCACCCCCCCCGCCCGTGGTTACTAATTTCTGCAGCCCTGAGATCAAATAAATTCCTTTCATTGACTTTCAATCAACATGTTTCCAGTATTAATTTGTCTAAATATAAAATAGTTAGCAGTGTTTGCGCTGGCTTGGTCAAACATGCTATTTAGGAAATGAAAGAAATCGTGCTTCTTCAAAAAAAAGCAAAGGTGGCTGTGACCTCATAGCAGTGAGGATTAAATGAACAGATATATACTTCTACCTTCAAACCACTGATAATCACATTCTTCAAAATAAGCCAACACAAGGAATGGAGATGGACAGCTCAAATCTTCAAAGTCAATTGATGTGAACAGTTGATTATGTTTCTTTCATGAACTTTTAAGGTGGTCCCTTGGGATACAGAATGACTTCTCCCATTCTGGTGTGACGGGTTCAGAACTGTCTGATGCTCCCAATCTGCAGGTGTTGGCACCTTGTGACACTCAAAGAGGTTGGCTGTGCACTCCCTTCAACCCGATCAACATTGCCTCCTTGCGGCCAAGCAAGCCTTCTCCACTTCCGTTAACTATAAGTCTCTCATCAGTTGGGTTGGGTTGGGGGGAACGTGGTGGTGAGCGAGAGTGGGGCTCAAACACATCTTCTTAGATGTAAAGAATAACATGGTCCCAAGTGACAGGCTGGGGTGGGAATTTAATGGCTGGAAGTTATATGGAAACAGACAGAGGAAGGAAAGGTTATTAGAGGTTATGAGGTATGAGGTGATTGGGTTAGGATGGGGTTGTGCAGAGGCTTAAAGCAATCAGCTTGACAGGCCCTGTGCAGGACTTAAGGCTTTCAGGCTGGAGGTGGTGGAGGAACTGGAGGAGATCAGGGTTCAAGGGGAGGGGATTGGGAAAATACGCTATATCTTTGTGTGAACAATCCAAATACAGAACAAGACGATCAATCCATGGAACGTCTCCACACAGAAAGTGGTGGATCTCCTCAGGATCACTGTTACAACTTCCTTCCCATTCTCATCTTGAACTGTTATAATCTCCGACCAAATTTTCAATATTTGCTTCAGCATTAATAATATACCTTCCTCTGTGGCACCCTTCGTCCAATTGGAGAAAAGCTGACTTTCCACTTTAGCCTTCTAGTTTCATCTCAGAGAGAACCAGGGAGTGCAAGAAATATGCAGTAGCTTCAACTGTGTCTGGTGAGGGGAGCCGGGCTATCTTTTTTAAAATGAACCAGTTGTCAGTTTTAAGACAGGAGTCTTATAGAGGCAGTGATGAATCCCTTTCTCTTTTGTTTTGGTATTGGCAGCACTTTATTTTGGGTTACATTAATTCATTCTCAAGGTGTGGGTGTAAGTGGTTCGACCAGAATTTACTGCTCATCAGTAATTACCCTTGGAAGAATTTTGAAGTTGATTTTATTTTCATGTGTATTTTATAGTAAAAATACAATAAAATACAGTGAAAAACTTTCATTTGTTACAGCAAAACTGTGAGCTACCCATCAGGGATGTGTAGGTTAGGTGGATTAGCCACAAGATAGGGTAGGGGAGTGAGTCTGGGTGGGATGCTCTTCAAAGGGTTGATGTGGACTTGATGGGCCAAATGGCTTGCTTCTGCACTGTAGGAATTTTATGACATTTCCTGCATCTACTTAAATAGCGTAGTTGGCGAACTCAGAGGGAGTTTAAGGGTCTACCAAATTGCTGTGGTTCTTGAGTCACCTGCAAACTAGACTGGATAACTTTGGCAACTTTTCTTTCCCTTAAGGGTGTTAGTGAACCAAATGATAATCGAGTAGTTTCATGGTCACCCTTACTGGAACTAGTTTTTCTTTTTTCCAGATTGATTTAACTAATGGATGAAAAATCTCCAGCTGCAGTAGTAAGATTTAAACTCCCTAGGGTTTAATGACTTTATATCATTATATCAAGCCTCAGGGTTACTAGTCTAGTTACATAACTATGATGTTATTGTGTGATGGCAATGTCATTGGATTAATAACCTAGAACCACAGGCTAGTGATTTGGAGATAAAAACAGAAGTAACTGGAGAAAATGAAGAAGGATCAGAACTGAGAGATTACTTGCTGGAAGAGGGGTCACTGGACTCATAACATTAACTCTGCTTTCTCTAAATAGACACTGCCAGACCAACTGAGTTTCTCCAGCAATGCTGTTGATGGAATTGTGTGAAGTTTATGCTGCCTGCCACAGATCAGCTCAATATGTGTCTGCATCTGGGGATTCTGAAATGGTGCTGAATATTGTGCCATCTTCAGGGAGCATCTCTAATTCTGACCTTGTGGTAGAGGGAAGCTCATGATGAAGCAGCTGAAGATATCTGGGCTGAGAACCATACCCTGAGGAACTCCTGCAGAAATCTTTTGAGGTTGAGGAGAATGACCTCCATAACCAAGGCTATCTTCTTTTGTGCTAATTAAGATTCCAACCAAGAGAGAGTTTTCCCTGATTCCTATTGGCTCTACCCTTGCTGGGGTTCCATGCTATGGTCAAATGCTAAACTGATATTAAGGGCAGTCACTCTCACCCTTAACCTCTGGATTTCAGCTCTTTTGAGTATGTTTGGAGTAAGGCTGTAATCAGGTAAGGAGCTAAATGGCCCTTTCTGAATCTAAACTGAGCACTAGTGAGCAGATTATCACGAAATAAGTGTTGTTAGGCTTATAAATGACCTTTTCCACTATTTTGTTGATGATTGAGAGTACAGTCATAGGGCAGTAATTGGCTGAGTTGGATTTGTCCTGCTTTTTGTGGACAAGTTACATATAGACAACACTCCTCATTGCTAGTTGGATGCCAGTACTGCACTGGTCCCAGTACAGTCCAGCTCAGGACCTTTTTTTGGTTCTTCAGCACAGTTCTTTATATACCAGGTTTAATTTAAAGTTAATTTCAATCAATCCACTTTTGTCACTGCATCGGTTACCATTCCTATCCTTTTAGCTTTTCACTAAATGGCTTACTTGTTAAAAAGTGCTTGTTCAAGGCCATGTGAATAATCACTCACTATTTCTCTTTACAGTGGCTAACTGTATAATTCCACAACTCCTTGTTTCTTTTCAGAGTTCCAATGTTTGCTCTCTTTAATTTCTATGACTATTCTTGTTGCCTCTTTTCTAAGAGAGAAACAGTTGCCAAAGGCAAAACATGCATGGCTTTTAAAACTGACTCAGAAATACACATATATCATTCTAGCCATGTTCCACCTCAAGATTCAAAGTTATTACTCAACTTTAAAGCAAGTCATCTCTTACAGGTGCTTAGCATGTATTACCCTTTGCTTGGATTGGAGTTAGGGAGCTTGCTCTTCTGTTTAATGAAACACAAAAAAACAAAATGACATGAGCAATACCTTGCTTGCTCTTGAGAAGCTTAGCAGCAAGAAAGCTTTTCTCAATGGAATCTATTTGTCGAGTTATTAGCATAAAAATAACATCACACAGAAGACATCAGTGACCTTCATATACATGCAAAATGATACAAGATTGTTAACGTGAGTGTGGGTAGATCTTCAAGAAAGATACACATATCAGTTGACCTTGTCAATGTAGATCTCCAGGCTTGTCACAGACTGAAATGCAAGTGCCCTGTTGCAATTAATGTATTTTTTTCTGGACAAGTAATACCAATGGAATTTAATTAATGCTACCATCCCAGTGTGTGTCCTGAAACCACCAGAATGTAATAGCTTTGCGTTCCTTCTCTGTGAATAGCGTATCTGAGCAGTGAAGGTTACCAATTTCGATACTAACCCGATTTGACAGTCAGCAAGGAGTTATTATCTACAACAAGATTTTAATTTACTTCCACTTTCTGGTTTTAATGGATTTTCCCAAAAATTGGTTTCTGCTGTGAGGATATTCATTAATATCCGCTGCTGATTAATTCTGTTTTTATTTTGTCTGCCACTTCCCCATATCAAACAACCTACTCGTCTAAAGTATAGGAATGAGTTGCAACTGTTCTATTCAGCAGAAATATGTCTACTTGTGGTGCTGTGAAAAAAAACAAGTGTGACTTCAAACACATGGCCACATGGTCAACACCCAAAGTCGGAAGAAGGTACGTGCTCAGAGACGTAGAAAATTCTGGGTGACCACCTCCTCATCCTCTCACCTACAATGACAAACTATCGACAATATAAGTTTAATGACAAAAATAGAATTTGCTGGAAAAGCTCAGCAGATCTGGCAACATCTGTAGACAGAAATCAGAGTTAGCATTTCGGGTCCTCTGAGATACCAGACCTGTTGGACCATCTCAGATGAAGGGTCACTAGACCAGGAACATTAACTCTCGATTTCTGTCCGCAGATGCTGCCAGATTGGCTGAGCTTTTCCAGCAATTTCTATTTTTGTCTCTGATTTACAGCATCTGCACTTCTTTCAGTTTAATAAGTGTAATGATGGCCATTTCAAAATGGATTACCGGATGTAAGCTTGCTGGTAAGACTGGCATTTATTATTCTTTGTTAGCATATCATGGTCACCTTCCATGGCACACTTGAACTCTTCTCCTTCCTGCCTCCGTTACTCAACTCTATTTCAGGGACAGGCTATTAAGCAATGCTTACTGTAAATCTACTAATTCCCAGTTACCTCGAATACATCCTGCTTCATTTATTGACTCTATTTCCCAGTTACTACAGCTCAGTGCCATCTGCTTTAATGAAGCAGCCTTTATATCATTCCCCCCCAACCCCCCTGATATGCTCTGCTTTCTCCTGAATGATAATGACCTTGTTTGACAGAGATGCTGACTGTCATCATCCGTTTCCCGTTCTTCGACTCTCAGCCCCTTCTCCTCACTGCAAGAATCATGACAGGGTTCCCTTTGACGACGAGAGTGAGCTGCTGGAAAAGCACAGCAGGTCAGGCAGCATCCGAGGAGCAGAAGAGTCGAGGTTTTTCCAGTACCCCACTCTCGACTCTGATCTCCAGTATCTGCAGTCCTCACTTCTCTTTGACATCAGGTTGCATCTCACCAGCCTGTGTTGTTCATGGATCATCCTGCATTAGTTCGGTTATGTCCAGCATGACATCACGACTAAACACATCTCCCCCTCCTCATTCAGCAGACTGAAGGTGCTGCTTAATCCATTACTCCATGGTCCACTCGTCAATCACCCCCAAAGGCCCTTGCTGTTCTGGTCCCACGGCATCTTCCCAGGCAAGTCGACCCTTATCTCCCCCTTCTCTATTCTCCTCAAACTGACCTTCAATACTTAATATTCAACAGGCTCAGATGGGAACCTTTAACCTCATTTCTTACTTCTTGTGTATTTTGCAGGTTTTATTTTGGATGGAAGCTCCTGGACACAGTTCTGCAATTTCGATTTACACCTCCTCTGGTACGTACTTTCTTTCTTAACTTATCCCAAATCCACCTTTATTTGTCTTGCATTATCTGCCCTTTCTCCTTCATCCCTTCAACCTTTCAGAGATCTTCCCTTTTTTTAAATTCCCTTTCCAGCTTTCCTCTTCCACGCCCCCCTCCACCCCCATCCCAATCCCTCACCCCCTCACTGTTGAATCCAGAAGTAGAGGACCCAGCCTCAGGTCATTTAGAACAGAGATGGAGAAGAATTTCTGCACTGAGAAGGTGGTGAATACTTTGCAATTCTCTCCCTTGGTGGGCTGTTGGAAACTCAGTTCAAGAAGACAATGGCAATTTTGACATCAAGGAGCTTGGGAATAAAGCCGGAAAGTCTCACTGAGGTAGATGATTAACCATCATGGAGAATGATAAAACAAGTTGGAGAGGCTGAATAACCTATTCCTGTTCATGTGTTCCTTGTTTAAGAACAGCTAGATCTCAAAGCAGTCCCAGCTCTGAAGTTATCCATTGATCTGAAATGTTGACTCAGTTTCTTTCTCTGTAATGCTGCTGAGCAATTTATTTGGAACATAGAATCTCTACAGCATGGAAGCAGGCCATTCAGCCCATCAAGTCTACACTGACCGCTCCCTCCCTGCCCCCCCAAAAACAGCATCAACGTTTCGGGTCGGACCCCTTCATCCTGCTCCTTGGTTGCTGCCTGACCTGGTGTGTTTTTCCAGCAACACACTCTCGACTCTGATCTCCAGCATCTGCAGACCTCACTTTTTCCTGGTCGATTTCCCCCAAAAGAGCATCCCACCCAGACCCACTCCCCCTATCCCTGCAGCCCTGCATATCCCTGGTCAATTTAGCATGGTCAATCTACCTAACCTGCACGTTTGGATTGTGGGAGGAAACCGGAGCATGGGTTTCCTCCGGGCTCTATCCACAGTGAAAGGGGTCCGTGCCACTTCCATGCTTAAACACAATCCCAGAACCTCACTACAGCATTTTGGAGCAACTTCAGAGAGAATGTACAAACTGCAGACAAACAGTCGCCTGAAGGTGGAATCGAACCCAAGTACCTGGTGCCGTGAGACAGCGGTGCTAACCACTAAGCCACTGTGCCACCCCAAATATTATTGATTGACCATTCCTAGCTTCTCTGAGAAAGTGGTGCTGGGCCTTTTTGAACTCTAGTTTTTGTGCTGCAGACATACCAAAACACTACAGTGAGGATCTGGGATCTAGACCCAGCAATGAAGGGCTCTTGATAATCTATGTCCAAGTCAGGATGTTTGTGCCAGTCAAAAGGGATCATGGAAGTGACGCAGACCACTTGTACCAGCCGCCTGTTTTTATAGGACATGGGCGA
Organism: Chiloscyllium punctatum; assembly: GCF_047496795.1. Lineage (NCBI taxonomy): Eukaryota > Metazoa > Chordata > Chondrichthyes > Orectolobiformes > Hemiscylliidae > Chiloscyllium > Chiloscyllium punctatum. The sequence continues at coordinate 19,643,070 of NC_092743.1, forward strand.
GCTGGCATTTATTGCAAATCCCGAGTTGCCCTTGAGAACAGGGTGGTGAGCTAGCCTTTTTGAACCTGAGTGGTCCATTTGATGTAGGTAGACCCACAATGCAGTTGAGGATGTTTGAGGATTTTGGCAACACTGAAAGAACAGCAATATATTTCCTTATCCTTCTTGTATGGAGATCAGGCTTTGGGAGGGGTTGTCAAAAGAAATGTCAGTAAATTTTATATCTTCTGGATAGAGCATCTTCCAGTTAGGACACACTGAAGCCACAGTCCACTGTTAATAAAATGTGGTGATATTGATTTCCGTGGATGAAGCACCAATTAGTTAGTTGCTGGAAGCATTGCTCTTTGTTGTGTCTAATGCAAGCTCCCAAAAGGGAGGAATGTGATAAGATTCACTCTTCAAAAAGTTTAAAGGTTGGGAGGTAATGTTGCGGCTGTGCGGGACATTGGTTGGGCCACTTTCGGAATACTGTGTGCAATTCTGGTCTCCCTCGTATAGGAATGATGTTGTGAAACTTGAAAGGGTTCATAAAAGGTTTACAAGGATATTGCAAGTGTTGGAGGGTTTGAGCTATAGGGAGAGGCTGAACAGGCTGGGGCTGTTTTCCCTTGAGCATTGGAGGCTGAGGGGTGACCTTATGGATGTTTATAAAATCATGAGGGGCATGGATAGGGTAAAATGTCAAGAGCTTTTCCCTGGGTTGGGGGAGTCCAGAACTAGAGGGCATAAGTTTAGGGTGAGAGGGGAAAGGTTTAAAAGAGAGCTAAGGGGCAACGTTTTCATGCAAAGGGTGTATCAAATGAGCTGCCAGACATGGTGGAGGCTCATACAATTACAACATTTAAAAGGCATCTGGACGGCTAAATGAATAGGAAGGATTTAGAGGGATATGGACCAAGTGCTGGCAAATGGGGCTAGATTAATTTAGAATATCTGGTCAGCATGGATGAGTTGGACTGAAGGATCTGTTTCCGTGCTGTACATCTCTATGACTCTATGGATCTTTTGTGTTGTCCTGTGAAGATAGTTGGAAGGCCTTGGCTAAACTCTCAGACAAAAGACAATACCTCCAACAGTACAATGCTCCAATACTGGAGTGTCATCCTTGGTTTTTATGTTGGAGTTTCTGAAAATTCCGGTCTCCTTCCTATCGGAAGGATGTTGTGAAACTTGAAAGGGTTCAGTAAAGGTCTACAAGGATCTTGCCAGGGTTGGAGGATTTGAGCTACAGGGAGAGGCTGAACAGGCTGGGGCTGTTTTCCCTGGAGCGTCGGAAGCTGAGGGGTGACCTTATAGAGGTTTACAAAATTATGAGGGGCATGGATAGGATAAATAGGCAAAGACTTTTCCCTGGGGTCGGGGAGTCCAGGACTAGAGGGCATAGGTTTAGGGTGAGAGGGGAAAGATATAAAAGAGACCTAAGGGGCAATGTCTTCACACAGAGGGTGGTACGTGTATGGAATGAGCTGCCAGAGGATGTGGTGGAGGCTGGTACAATTGCAACATTTAAGAGGCATTTGGATGTGTTTATGAATCGGAAGGGTTTGGAGAGATATGGGCCGGGTGCTGGCAGGTGGGACTAGATTGGGTTGGGATATCTGGTCGGCATGGACAGGTTGGAGCGAACGGTCTATTTCCATGCTGTACATCTCTATGAATCTATGTCTCTAAGTGGAACCTGAACCCAGAATGTTCGAATTCTGAGTCACAGCTAACAAAGGATGTCTGGTGCATTCATCCATATAATGATAGCCAGCATATTAAAAGTAACTAATAATCTCCTGTTCGTCAAGACATTTTAACAATTAAAGATGTTATGTACTGCAGTAATTTTTAAAAATAATTTTATGTTTGATTAGATTACTTTGCTGTGTACAAACTCAGAACAATTATTTTACACAGGCATGATTACTGTATTTAATTTCAGTTCAATTAAGGACGACTACACTTCAATTAGTCTTTACATCCAGGTACATGGCTGCACTCAAATGTGTGATTCATCCACTGATATTTCCAAGGGTAGAACTCCAAAATGCCAAATGGCTTCCCTTTGAGTGAACTTATTCTTACATTAATTGCATTTCTGATCTAATTCCATATTAAACTGTCTGCTAATTAATTACACTTTCAGTGTGATCAACAGTAATAGAACCTTGCATTATTTTCATTCAAAAACTATGTACAACATTATTTGACAACCACATCGATTTCAGGAATCAGAAAAATGTGCTTAATATCTTTCATATGAGACTGAAAAGACACAAGCTTTCAGCTTCAGGCATGGGGCATTTTTTTCTTTGATAATGAAGTGTTGTCTAAGATCTAATTCTCAGTCTGATCACTTGCGCAAATTAAATTTCTGAACATTTATGGAAGTAGCAAAGCCAGCTTACTACGCAGTGCAGTGAATGGTTGAGAGAGTAACAACAGATGCATTTATGTAGCTTCTTAAAGTGATAAGACATCCCAATGGGCTTCAGAGCAACATTATCAAATGAAATCTAGTAATGAACCAAATAAAGAAATATGAAGATAGGAAATTGGTGTCAAGGAGCATCTTAAAGTAGCAGAGAGATGGAGAAAGAATTCTCAAGCTTAGGAACTAGAATGAGACAGCTGACAGCACTTTGACTAGTGGTGGAGTTATTAAGGCTGGGATAGACAGTGTTCAGAACTGAAGGAGTGTAGACATCAAAGATGATATCAGAGTTGGAAGGATTTCCAGAAATATAGGAAGACACTTATAAATTTCAGAAATAGATTTCCTTTCATCACATGACAATAAAAAGATTTCTCTGATCTTAAGGACTCCTTAGGCACTTTAATACCAATCCAATAAAATGCAACCAAGTATTTTGATCAGATTCTTTGTTTCTATCCCCACCTATCATTTACTCCTTACCACACCTCTCCCCCCCCCCCCCCCCCCACTCTCTCCCAGCCTATCTTCCACATATAAACCAACATTTTCCAAGCTACCATCAGTTCTGAGGCAGGATTGGACCTGAAACGTTAACTCTGATTTCTCTCCACAGATCCTGCCAGACCTGCTGAGCTTTTCCAGTAATCTCTATTTTTTTGTCTCTGATTTATAGTTCTTTCTGTTTTTATTTGATCAGGTACTTGATTGATTCAAGGTATATTAGGTGATTTTCATATTAAAATGCAATGACATGGTGCATGTTTCTAAACATCTATAACACAGATTAAATTAAAAGAACTGCTTTGTTTAAATGCAATGTAAAATAGCTATGGTCCCAGAGGAACATAAAGCTGCTCTTTCATCAGAGAGACTGTGGTAATTTAACCTGAATATTTACTCCTCAGGCAAGGGCTGAGGTTGCAAAGGTGTGAACTTTATGATAACCTCAGACAGTGCAGGAATTGAATGCATGCTCTTAACATCAGAAGTCAACTGCCCAGTTCTCACTTTCTCCTAGCTGATGCCCAGTCAACTGAGCTAATCACTAGAGTACCCACTGCTGTCGAAAGGGGTTCAGAAGTGCTAGTGGACACTGCTTACTCCATCTGCAAGAACATCTGGGAAACAGACAGCAACCAAGGTGAAAAACCCCGTGTCTGCGTGGGTTTCCTCCGGGTGCTCCGGTTTCCTCCCACAGTCCAAAGATGTGCAGGTCAGGTGAATTGGCCATGCTAAATTGCCCGTAGTGTTAGGTAAGAGATAGATGTAGATGTAGGGGTATGGGTGGGTTATGCTTCGGCGGGGCGGTGTGGACTTGTTGGGCCGAAGGGCCTGTTTCCACACTGTAAGTAATCTAATCTAATCTAAAACTGAGCTCACAGCAGCTATAGGAAACAGCATTACAAACCAACATTCTCAACATTATGCCATCACATCTGCACCTTGGACAACATTGAGCTTAGGATATGTTCATTGATTGCTTAAGGAGCTTATTGGCTGGCAGATTTTCAACTCAACTTTTCTGACAACATTTATGTGCTGGGGTGGTGAGTTAGCAGGGTTACTTTCTGCAGTCTATGAGGAGCAATGTGAGGTAGAGAGATGGAGAGAACAAATTTCTAAGCCTGGAGACTTGGCAACTTCAGCTGATCAATCAACTGATGTAGAGTCCATGAGAAGGCGCAAGACAAGTTCACAATGAGGACAGTCATGACTGAGATCAAGAGATTTTCAGAATGAAGGGACACAAGGGGTACAGGGAGTAGGATGGGGAAGTGGAGCTGCTGCAGAAGGTCGATCATGATCTTTTGGATTGCTGAATAGGGTCAATAAGCCATATGCTGAAAATGCGTTGCTGGAAAAGCGCAGCAGGTCAGGCAGCATCCAAGGAACAGGAGAATCGACGTTTTGGGCATGAGCCCTTCTTCAGGAAATTTCCTGAAGAAGGGCTCATGCCCAAAACGTCGATTCTCCTGCTCCTTGGATGCTGCCTGGCCTGCTGCGCTTTTCCAGCAACACATTTTTCAGCTCTGATCTCCAGCATCTGCAGTCCTCACTTTCTCCAATAAGCCATATGACCAATCCTGCTGTGGGATTCTTACGTTTTACACATGTCAATAGGTAGGGAGAAAGCCTACCAACTGTCTCCAGTCTATGTGTAGAGGTAAGCTTCAATATTACAAACTAGATGTCTTTATCAACCCAAGATGTCAACAGAGTTTCTCCTTCAGTAGATGCTGTCAGGCCTGCAGAGGATTTCTAGCTCTTCCAATCTCCAGAATTCAATCAGTGGATAAACTATTGCTTATTAATATAAAAACCCTTGGGAATGAATTGCCTTTAAATTGCTTGAGCAGGTAACAAAAGTGTAAAATGCCCTTGAATGTAACCAGTTAGTCATCCCAAAAAATGTGCTTTCCATTTGAAGCATCCAATGGCTATATTATTCAGCTAGCCATTTATGGGCAAAATAATTTTTCTATCATTTCTAATGGTCTTAACTCTGAAGGACTTGAGGCGGTGGTACAGTGTCGCATTAGAACATCTTGAAAACTAAACACTCAATCCAATTATAACTGCTCTTTCACAGCACCATAAATTACTGAGCTGGTCTGGCTCGGATAACAGGAAGGAGTAAAGGAAAGATTTATCACTGGGCGCCCACAGCTCATCACTTTCTGGTTTGCAAAAGGTTGAATTTCACAATAAGTGTCAAGGAATTCTGAAGGGATTTATAAAGCCTATTGAAAGCCTGACAAAAGTCCAAACTAAAATCTCAAGGCTCTCCATTCAAAAAGCAAATGCTGCCTCTATAAACCTGGTAAACAAAAGCTCTGATCTAGCTTGAGTAGAAGTGCAAGTCCTTGGTCAGAAATAATAGGAGACATTGAGCCTCCTGGTATCTATGCTTTTAATAATGATCTGTACTCAATAATAAGCTGTTGAAATAATTAATACTCAAATCAAATGGTATTTCGGCAAAGTGACCACTTTAATTATTGAGAGAGCATTCAGCCATATGGTCACCTTTTGTTAAAGCAAAAATAATTAGTTTCAAAAGCTGACCATTAATTTTACTATCGTTTTGCTTCTGTTGCTTTTATGAGTACATCTGCGTAAGCTGCAAATATTAATACAGCCAATGAAAATGCCTTCCTTTTGTGCTCTTCACTCCTTATTTTCCAACCTATCTTTGTGTCAACAGTAAATTTAGCAACTATATCTTCAGTCCCTTAATAAAGTCCCTTCAGTTCCTATATAAGTTGTAAAAGTTTGATGTCCTGGAACTGATCCCTGTCACTTGTTACACCTTGCCAACCTGCTAAAGACCCATTTATGTCCACTCTCTTTCCTGTTAGCTAGTCAGTCTTTTTTTTCATTCCTTCATGAGATGAGGGTGTCACTGGCTAAGCCATTCCAGAGGGCAGTTAAGACTCAACCATTTTGCTGTGTATCTGGAGTACCATATAGGTCACACCACATAAGGATGGCAGTTTCCTCCCCTATAGGACATTAGTGAATCAGATGGATTTTTACAACAATCATTTCAAGGTCATCCTTAGACTCTTAATTCCAGATTTTTACTGAATTCAAATTCTATCACCATCCACAGTGGAATACACTACCTGGGTTTCTGGATTAACAGTCCAGCGATAATCATCTCCTCCATTCTATTCATACCAACACTTTATCATCTACAGCTTCAGATTTTATTTTCCATAATAATCTTTCAACTGACATCTTATCAAATGCCCTCTGGAAATCCAAGTACAGTATATTCACCAGTTCCCCTTTATCCACATGTACATTACTTCCTGAAAGAACTCTAATAATTTGCTGAAATATGATTTTCCTGTTCACCAAACCATTTGGATCCTGTCTGATTAACTTGATTTTTTTAACTATGTCCTGCTATATATCCTTACTAACGCCTTCTCTAAGACAGATACTAAGTTAACTGGTCTGTAGTTTCCTGCTAACTGTCTCTCTCCTCTTCTGAATAATAATACATTCACTATCTTCCAATCAACCAAAACCTCCCCAAATCTTTTGAACTTTCGAATTTTAGAACCAATACATCAACTGTCTCTTGTCACTTCTGTTAAGACCTGGGGATAAAGTCCATAAGGACCCAGGCCCTTGTCAGCTTGCAGAGACAACAATTTGCTCAGTACAGGGGGTCCCTAATTTATAAAGGTCTGGCTTAGCGACAGCTCGTACTTGATTTGCTTTGTTTTATTACTGACACGTGTACCAAGGTATAGTGAAAAGTGTTGTTTTATGTGCTTACAGGCAGATTGTAGTATACAATGCATCAGGGTAACACAACAGAGTGTAGGATACAGTGTCACAAGTGGGGCAGCACAGTGGCTCAGTGGTTAGCACTACTCCCTCACAGTGCCAGGGATCCAGGTTCAATTCTTGCCTCAGGCAATTGTCTGTGTGGAGTTTGCATATTCCCCCTGTGTCTGTGTGGGTTTCCTCCTACAATCCAAAGATGTACAGTTCAGGTAAATTGGTCATGCTAAATTGTCCATAGTGTTAGGTGGCTTAGTCAGGGGTAAATATAGGGTAGGGGTTTGGGTGGGTTACTCTTAGGAGGGTCTGTGTGGACTTGTTGGGCTGAAAGGCCTGTATCCATACTGTAGGGAATCTAATCTAAATTGCTGAAAAGTTGCAGAAAGAGATCAATGTTAGTATTTCTCAAAAGCCTGACCAGAGCAGGGAAGAAGCTATTCTTGAATCTTTTGATTCGGAGATGCCAGTGTTGGACTGGGGTTAGAACGGATGAAAGGCTTAACAGACAATCAATTCTTCAATGTATAATTTCAGTTACATCACACTGCAAATTTTTGCTCTAAATTCTGTGTTACAATCGAGCCCTCCACAATCACCTGACGAAGGAGCGTCGCTCCAAAGGCTAGTGCGCTTCCAATTAAACCTGTTGGACTATAACCTGGTGTTGTGTGATTTTTAACTTTGAATCTTTTGGTATGTGTATTCAAACTTTTATATCTTCTGCCTGATGGAACTGGATGGAACAGAGTACAACCGGGGTTGGAGGGGTCTTTGATTTTTTGGTTACTGTCCCAAGGCAGCAGGAAGTACAGATGAAGTCAGTGGATGGGAGGTTAGTTTGCCTGATGGCCTGGGCTCTGTTCACGACTGTCTGCAGATTCTTCTGCCCCCAGGAAGAGTCTTTATGCACATACTGAATTTCCTTAGCCTTCTCAGGAAGTAAAGGCATTGCTGTGCTTTCTTGATCATATTGTCAACGTGTGTGGACCCTGCAAACTTGATCTCATACATGATTGTAATTTTAAAGATCTGACAAACAAACATTTCCTTTTCTTATGAATGACTCCTTTATAATGTCCTGCATTGTACTCCGACTTGCATATAAATCACTTGTGGACAGATTCCGGAAGGGAATCCATTTTCAATCCAGGGACTGCCTATTCCTGGTGATTGTGATTTTCTTAAGTTCCTCCTTCCAATCCACTTCCTGATTTACAGCTAATTTTGTAATTTTTTTTACTTGCTGTTTTTTATACTGTGTCGAATCATCTCACCTGCCACCTATTTTTGCACAATTTGATGTTTTTTTCTTTAATGTTGGTACTGTCCGTGGCTGTGAACCTGAACTAATTACACAGCTGTCATCATTTGTCCCTGAGGAAAGAAACATCAGCAGCAGCAACTTGCTGTTAGGTCCCATTTTTAATTCAGTAGGACCTCCAAGTCCCTTATTAAGAGTGCTCTCAGTTAACATTTGATGTCATGTCACACAAAGAGGCATCAGACAGGAGAAGACAGAGATAGATAAAGGCTTCCTCAAACAGGTAGGTTTTCAAGAATCTCTAACTAAAAGAGGTGAGTGAAGTCAATAATTAAGCAGAAGAGTTAGGGAGAAAATTTAGACCATAAGATATAGGATCAGAAATTAGGCCATTCAGCCCATCGAGCTTGCTTTGCCATTCAATCATGGCTGATAAGTTTCTCAATCCCATTCTCCTGCATTTTCCCTTTAACTCTTGATTCCCTTGATACTCAAGAACCTCTCTATTTCAGTCTTAAAACTCCTCAAATACCTGGCCTCCATAGACTTCTGTGACAATGAATTCCATAGATTCACCACCATCTAGCTGAAGAAGTTTCTCCTTAAATGCATTCTAAAAGGTATTTCCTTTACTCAATAACCTAATTTCAAGACTTGGAGCAAGGCTTGGTCGTTAATTATGAAGTGGTGATAATTGGAGACATGCAAGAGGCCTGCACTGGAGGAACACATAGATGTTGGATAGTTTTCGTCAATGTTCACTGTAAATATTTTTGCAGATATGTAGTTCAAGTACTCAGCCCTTTCCAATATATTTACAGGTCCAGCAATAAGCAATAATAAAGTGAGGAGAAACGGTGACTGGCCTGGACAGGAACCTGAGCGGCTGCATGACCTGGAAAGATTATGATTTGTCGTGATGCAAAATGCTAGGGAGGGAGGGTGCAAGTGAGGCTATGGAGGGATTTCAAAGTAAGACTGAGACCTTTTGAGAAGAGCACAAGAAATGTGCATCATTGTGTGCGTGATGATATCTGTGTAATGTGATTTATGTACTGCCATTTCTACTCAGCAAACAAGTGTAAGGTTTATTGAAGAGGTTCCTCTGTAAATTATTTTACAATAACAACAGGGCTACAAAGGCAAAGCGTTTTAAATCTAAACTCCACTCCTGAGAGGATAATACAACAATGAACATCTGTGCTTCTCAAGTGGATAATTTCATTTTTAATACACCTGAAAGGCAACAAAATGAAGATCTTTAATAACAGGCTTCCTGACCAAAACTTCACAGAGATAGAAAAGCCGGTCAATCCCACATGTCATTCAAGTGAAAAGGAGCTGCATCTTTCCTCATCCTGAATATATAATTTAAATTCACCAACTCACTAATAACTCCGATTTGAAACCTGAGTGCCACAGTATCTTTGAATTGAGTTCTGATATTTAAATGCAGCTTCAGATTATTCTCCCTCTTTAGGAACTGTGACTTGATTCATATTAATTCAAACCTTTCAAGAGCTTGGACTCAGTTATTCCTTGCACTTCTTTGAATGATACCATCTGTGCTTAAAGGCTTTAATATCTGGATTCTTTTAAGCATTTTTCAGTGAATTGCTTTCACCCCAGCTGGCCCACGATCATACGTCTGATTCTCCTCTGGTGTAAACAGATACAATTATAAAGGGAACGCGTTCTGTAAGATTCAATACTGTTCCTGAATGGTACTGTTTCTGCACTTGCCCTGCTGTCCACATTAAATGTTTGTGAAGCTTTGTGCAGCAATGTGTCTTTTATGCAAAAAAATCTTTGATGTCTCAACATGTTGCCTCTCCTCTGACAGCACAAGATTCAGTTCAAGGTGCGACACATTCCAGATCTGCTACTTCAGTACGATATAATTCTAGCCTTTTGGATCATTTAACTGTCAGCAGTTGTAGTCCTGTATTTGCAAATCCTGTCTCCCTTACCCTCTCAAAATTTCAACATCTCTCTCCTCCTTGGAGATGTTCCATGCCCTAGCTAATGTTTATCTCTCAGCAAACAGCCTTAAAACAGATGTTTTAAATCCACTCACAGGGGAAGCACGGTGGCTCAGTGGTTAGCACTGCTGCCTCACAGCACCAGGGTCCTAGGTTTGATTCCAGCCTCGGGCAACTGTCTGTGTGGAGTTTGCACATTTTCCCCGTGTCTGCATGGGTTTCCTCTGGGTGCTCTGGTTTCCTCCTACAGTCACAAAGTTATGCAGGCCAGATGAATTGGCCATGTTAAATTGCCCATAGTGCTTGGTGCATTAGTCAGAGGGAGATGTGTCTGGGTGGATTGCTCTTCGGAGAGTTGGTGTGGACTTGTTGGGCCAAAGGGCCTGTTTCCACACTGTCGGTAATCTAATCTAATCATATGGATATCCCAATATTTATTGCCAGTCACTAAATGCCCCTTGAGAAGGTGGTGGTGAGCTGTCTTGTTAAACCGCTGCAGTCCATGTGTTTTATATAAACCTACAATGCTGCCAGGGAGGGAAGCCCAGGATCTTGATCTGGAATGTCAGGATTCCAAGCAGATCTGGAATGTGTTGCACCTTGAACTGAATCTTGTGCTATCAGAGGAGAGGCAACATGTAGACAGTAAAGGAACAGCAATATATTTCCAAGTCAGGATGGTGGGCAGCTTGGAGGGGAACTTCCTGGAGATGGTCAAAAATCACATGACACCGGGTTATGGTCCAACAGGTTTATTTGAAACTGCAAGGTTTCTGAGTCCCCGCTCCTTCCTCAGGCAGTTAGTGAGAGACAATACATCGGACACAGAATTTATATCGTAAAAGATCAAAGGATCATACAACTCATGTGAATGTATTAAACAAACCTATTAAGCTATGAAGTCTTTAATCAGTTAGAATGGAGTTGGAGGTTTCGATTGATTAATATATAAATCCCTGCCCCAAGATAACTTTAGGTTTTATCAGAATAAAGGTGACACCTCAGGTCAGACAATACATTTTAGGTGTGACACCATGTTTCAAGTCTGCTTGTATCTCATCCAGGAGCTAGAATTGTTATAGTTCCAAAGTAGAAATTTATAAAATGCCACATTGACTGACTCTCTACAGTTTTTGTGCCTTTTAAGCAAAATAGTATGAGAGGGAGAGAGTGCATGTGTGTGAGAGGGTGTGTGTGTGCATGCATGGGTATGAGGAAGAGAGAGAGAGTCTGTGCGTGTGCTTGAGGGGGAGTGTGTGCGAGTGTGAGGGAGTATATGGGTGTGAGAGCATGTGTGTGATTGTGTGTGACAGTGTGTCTCATACATACAGACTCACACTCTCTCACAGGCATATACTCCCTCACACTCGCGCATACTCTGTCAAGCGGACACACTCCAACATATTCTCACACATATATAGACCCTCACACTCACACAATCTTTCTCAAGAACACCTGCAGACGCACACACATACATGCACACACACACTCTCTCTCTCAGACACAGACACACACACAAACATACAGCCACACATATAAAACTATTTGATGAATTTGCATTGGCAGATACATCCTATTTTGTTCAAAAAGCATACAATCTGTAGACGGTCAGTGAATGTGGCATTTCATAAATTCCTACTTTGGAAATAAAGCCAGTCTGGCTCCAGGATGAGATACAAAAAGACTTGAAACATGGCACCACATTTAAAATGCTGAAAAAGCGCAGCAGGTCAGGCAGCATCCAAGGAGGAGAATCAATGTTTCGGGCATGAGCCCTTTTTCAGGAATGAGGAAAGTGTGCCCAGCAGGCTAAGATAAAAGGTAGGGAGGAGGGACTTGGGGGAGGGATGTTGGAAATGCGATAGGTGGAAGGAGGTCAAAGTGAAGGTGATAGGCCGGAGTGGGGGTGGGGGCGGAGAGGTCAGGTTAGGAAGGCGGTGCTGAGTTCGAGGGATTTGACTGAGACAACATGGGGGGAGGGGAAATGAGGAAACTGGAGAAATCTGTGTTCATCTCTTGTGGTTGGAGGGTTCCTAGGTGGAAGATGAGGCATTCTTCCTCCAACCCTCATGTTGATATGGTCTGGCGATGGAAGAGTCCAAGGACCTGCATGTCCTTGGTGGAGTGGGATGGGGAGTTGATGTGTTGAGCCACGGGGTGGTTGGGTTGGTTGGCCCGGGTGTCGCAGAGGTGTTCTCTGAAACGTTCTGCAAGTAGGCGGCCTGTCTCCCCAATATAGAGGAGGCCACATCGGGTGCAGCGGATACAAAAGATGATGTGTGTGGAGGTGCAGGTGAATTTGTGGCGGATATGGAAGGATCCATTGGGGCCTTGGAGGGAAGTAAAGGGGGAGGTGTGGGCGCAAGTTTTGCATTTCTTGCAGTTGCAGGGGAAGGTGCTGGGAGTGGAGGTTGGGTAGGTGGAGGGTGTGGACCTGACAAGGGAGTCGCGGAGGGAGTGGTCTTTCCGGAACGCTGATAGGGGAGGGGAGGGAAATATATCCCTGGTGGTGGGGTCCATTTGGAGGTGGCGGAAATGACGGCGGATGACACGCTGTATATAGAGGTTGGTGGGGTGGTAGGTGAGGACCAGTGGGGTTCTGTCCTGGTGGCGGTAAGAGGGCGGGGCTCAAGGGCGGAGGAGCGGGAAGTGGAGGAGATGCGGTGGAGGGCATCGTCGATCACGTCTGGAGGGAAATTGCGGTCTTTGAAGAAGGAGGCCATCTGGGTTGTACGGTATTGGAACTGGTCCTCCTGGGAGCAGATGTGGCGGAGACGAAGAAATTGGGAATATGGGATGGCATTTTTACAGGGGGCAGGGTGGGAGGAGGTGTAGTCTAGGTAGCTGTGGGAGTCGGTCGGTTTATAGTAAATGTCCGTGTTGATTCGGTCGCCCGAGATAGAAATGGAGAGGTCTAGGAAGGGGAGGGAGGAGTCTGAGACGGTCCAGGTGAATTTGAGGTCGGGGTGGAAGGTGTTGGTAAAGTGGATGTGTTCAACCTCTTCATGGGAGCACGAGGCAGCGCCGATACAGTCATCGATGTAGTGGAGGAAAAAGTGGGGGGTGGTGCCAGTGTCCCTTGGGGCCTTGGAGGGAAGTAAGGGGGGAGGGGGGAGACAGACTGCCTACTTGCGGAAATGGGGAGGCAAGCCGCCTACTTGCGGAACGTTTCAGAGAACACCTCTGGGACACCTGGACCAACCAACCCAACCACCCCATGGCTCAACACTTCAACTCCCCATCCCACTCCACCAAGGACATGCAGGTCCTTGGACTCCTCCTTCGCCAGACCATAGCAACACGACGGTTGGAGGAAGAACGCCTCATCTTCCACCTAGGAACCCTCCAACCACAAGGGATGAACTCAGATTTCTCCAGTTTCCTCATTTCCCCTCCCCCCACCTTGTCGCAGTCAAATCCCTCAAACTCAGCACCACCTTCCTAACCTGCAATTTCTTCCTGACCTCTCCGCCCCCACTCCCACTCCAGCCTATCACCCTCACCTTGACCTTTTTCCACCTATTGCATTTCCAACGCCCCTCCCCCAAGTCCCTCCTCCGTACCTTTTATCTTAGCCTACTGGACACACTTTCTTCATTCCTGAAGAAGGGCTCATGCTCGAAACATCAATTCTCCTGCTCCTTGGATGCCGCCTGATCTGCTGCGCTTTTCCAGCAACACATTTTCAGCTCTGATCTCCAGCATCTGCAGTCCTCACTTTCTCCTCCACATTTAAAATGTATTGTCTGACCTAAGGTGTCACCTTCATTCTGATAAAACCTGAAATTATCTTGGGGCACGGATTTACATATTAACCGATCAAAACCTGCATCTCCATTCTAACTGATTAAAGACTTAATAGCCGCCTGGGTTTGTTCAATACATAAGTTGCATGACCCTTTGATCTTTCACTATAAATTCTGTGTCCAATGTGTTCTCTCTAACGAGCTGACTGAAGAAGGAGTGGGGGGTCGAAAGTTGGCGGTTTCAAATAAACCTGTTGGACTATAACCCAATATTGTCGGGTTATTTACTTTAATTTTTGACTTTGTCCACCTCAGTCCAACACTGGCATCTCCACATCATTTCAGGAGTCGGTATTCCCAGGTAACTGCTGTCCTTGTTCTTCTAGATGGTAGTGGTTGCTCTCTTTGAAGGTGCTGTCAGAGGAGCCTTTGGTGAATTTCTGCCATGCATCTTGTGGATGAAGCACACTGCTGCTACTGGGCATTGTCATTGGTGGAATTTTACACTCGCAGGCAGGTGGGTTTAAAGCTGCATTGGGGGTGGGGGAGAAGAGGGTTGTAAAATCCACCAACAATTTTCCTGCATCTACCTCCCCACTCCAGCCCCAACACAAGCATATGGGCAGTGAGAGGGGCATTGGATGGCTTGCTTACCCCCCTGCCAATAGACTGGCCAAATAAGAGTTACTTGTCACTTTCTTTGATCAAGGCCAGTGATGTGCCAGAGGTCCTAAGACTGCTCAAGCTCCAGGAGGGCAATGAATTAAACTCCATTTGCCACTTCTCACGTTTATTGTTATTATCAATCACTGATTGGCCAGCAGCCAATTGGGGAGTGGGACTTCCTTCCCCAGATGGAGGCAGAGGTCTTGCCTCAAAGTCATTCATAGCTCATAGAATCATAGTATCTCAACAGTACAGATAGAGGCTATTTGGCCCATTGAGTTTGCACCAACCTGCTGAAGAGTATCCCACCCTATCTCCATAGCCTTGCATTTTACCATGACTAATCCATACATCCCTGGACACTTAACATGGGAAATTCACCTTACCTGCACACCTTTGGAGTGTGGGAGGAGACTAGAGCATCCGGCAGAAACTAGAACACCCGGCAGAAACCCATGGAGACAAGGGGAGAATGTGCAAACTCCACACAGTCACCTGAGGCTGGAGTTGAACCCAGATCTCTGGCACTATGAGGCAGCAGTGCTAAGCACTGAGCCACCATGCTGCCATTGCAGACCTGAAATAGAACATAGAACATCACAGCGCAATACAGGCTCTTCGGCCCTCGATGTTGCGCTGGCCTGTGAAACCAATCTGCAGCCCATCTAACCTACACTATTCCATTCTAGTCCATTTGCCTACCCAATGACCATTTAAATGCCCTTAAATTTAGTGAGTCTTAAAGTTTCAGGCAGTGCATTCCACAACCCTACCAGTCTGAGTAAAGAAACTACCTCTGATATCTGTCCTATATCTATCACCCCTCAATTTAAAGCTATGTCCCCTTTTGCTAGCTAACACCATCCAAAGAAAAAACACTCTCACTGTCCACCCTATGTAACCTTCTGATTACCTATATGTCTCAATTACCTCAGTCACCTCTCAGCCTTCTTCTCTCCTTCGAAAACAGCCTGAGGTCTTTCAGCCTTTCCTTGTAAGACCTTCCCTCCACATCAAGCAACATCCCAGTAAGTCTCCTCTGAATCCTTTCTAAAGCTTCTACATCCTTTTTATAATACAGTGACTAGAATAGTACGCAATACTCAAGTGTGGCTGCACCAGAGTTTTGTACAGCTGCAGCATGACCTCATGGTTCTGAAACTCAATCCCTCTGCAAATAAAAATTAATACATCGTATGTCTTCTTAACAACCCTATCAACCTGGGTGGCAGCTTTCAGGGATTTATGTACATGAACACCAAGATCTCTCTGCTCATCTGCACTACCAAGTATCTTACCATTAGCCCAAGGAAATGGTACTCTGCATTCTTCTTATTCCTTCCAAAGTGAATCACCTCACACTTTTCTGCATTAAACTCCATTTGCCACCTCTCAGCCCAGCTCTGCAGCTTATCTATGTCCCTCTGTAACCTACAACATCCTTCATCACTGTCCACAACTCTATCAACCTTTAGTGTCATCCATAAATTTACTAACCCATCCTTCTATGCCCTCATACAAGTCATTTATAACAATGACAAACAACAGTGGACCCAAAACAGATCCTTGTGGTACACCACTAGTAACTGAACTAGGATGATTATTTCCCTTCAACCATCACACTCTGTCTTCTTTCAGCTAGCCAGTTTCTGATCCAAACCACTAAATCACCCACAATCCCATGCCTCTGTATTTTGTGCAATAGCCTACTGTGGGGAGCCTTATCAAAGGCCTTAGTGAGATTCATATCCACACATCAACTGCTTTACCCTCAACCAGCTGTTTGGTCACCTTCTGTGACATATGGTCACAGAAATTTGAGGGTGCATACATGAGGATCAGTGGTTGGCACAACATCGTGGGCTGAAGGGCCTGTTCTGTGCTGTACTGTTCTATGTTCTATGTTCTATGTTCTATGTTCTAACTCATTAAGGTTTGTGAAGCACAACCTACCCTTCAAAAAACCATGTTAACTATCCCTAATCAACTTATTCCTGTCTAGATGATTGTAAATCCTATCTCTAATCACCCTTTCCAACACTATACCTGCAACAAAAGTAAGGCTTACTGGTCTGTAATTTCTAGGGTTGTCTCTATTCCCTTCTTGAACAAGGGAACAGCATTTGCTGTCCTCCAATCTTCTTACATTATCCCTGTAGATAATAATGACATAAAGATCAAAGCCAAAGGGCTCTGTAATCGCCTCCCTGGCTTTCCAGAGAATCCTAGGGTAAATCCCATCCAATTGAGGGGACTTATCTATTTTAACACTTTCCAGAATTGTGAACACCGCCTCATTGTGAACCTCAATCCCACCTCGTCGAGTCGCCTGTATCTCAGTATTTTCCTCAACAACATTGTCTTTTTCTCGTGTGAGCACTGATGAAAAGTATTCATTTAGCACTTCCTCTATCTCCTCTGACTCCATGCACAACTTCCCACTACTATCCTTAGTTGGCCCTAATCTTACTCCAGTCATTCTTTTATTCCTGATGCACTGATAGAAAACCTTAGGGTTTTCCTTGATCCTATCCACCAATGACTTCTCATATGCCCTCTTTAGGTCTTTCCTGGCTAACTTGTAACTCTCAAGTGCCCTAACTGAGTCATCACATCTCATCAAATGTTATCTCTATTAATCTCTGTACTGATCTGTTGAGTTTTTCCAGCGCTTCATGTTCTTATTTCTGATCTCCAGCATCCAGAATAATTTTCTGTTTTGATTTTGTTTTCGTCCTCATTTAGAATTGGCTTGAAGAGGGAAGGACAACGCAGATGCCTCACAAAAAGGGAAAGTGAAATGGAGGGGGCAGTGGAACAAATATGCAAGTGATGCAGCTATGACTAGTGAACGGATAGGGAGAAAAAAGTGCATCAATGAATGGAACATAGGAACATTCAGTTCCTCAAACTGTTCACTATTCAATTGGATCATTAATAATTCAATTCATCGATCAACTTTGGTCCTGTAATCCTTAATGCACTTGTCTTAGAAATAACCATTTGACCTGGCTTCTTTTTGGGGAAAAGAGTTAAAATTTTCCACAATCTTTTGCTAAAGATGTGTTTTCTGACAACATGCTACCTGACTCTCATTTTAAGGAACCTGTGTTCAGGTCATCTCAACCAGAGGAAATTGCTTTTCTCTAAATACCTTATCTTTGTCATTTCCTATGCCTCAGTTAGATCTTCTGTATTCAATGGCATTGTGTGCGCTGTGATGCCCACCAATACCAGCATGTGGTTGGAGTAGTTTCCTGTCCCCATCCTCTTAGTTTGTCTGGGTATGAAGGTCTACTTGGTTTATAGTGAAAAAGGAACAGCCGCTAGGGTGCTTCAACATGGAGAGGCTCTTGACCTAAACAAGGTGCAGCTTATTGCATTGGTAGCTGTCGGGTAAAAGTAACATTAATAAGCTAAATATGGCATCAAGTAATACCCTTCTATGATTAACATCAGAAGCCCACCAAGAACGTGGCTAGTACTGCTGCCTCACAGCGCCAGAGACCCGGGTTCAATTCCCGCCTCAGGCGACTGACTGTGTGGAGTTTGCACGTTCCCCCAGTGTCTGCGTGGGTTTCCCCTGGGTGCTCTGGTTTCCTCCCACAGTCCAAAGATGTGCAGGTCAGGTGAATTGGCCCGTAGTGTTAGGTAAGGGGAAAATGTAGGGGTATGGGTGGGTGGCGGGTTGGTGTGGACTTGTTGGGCCGAAAGGCCTGTTTCCACACTGTAATATAATCTAATATACAATTCAGTGAATAAATCTTAAAATTACCTGGAGAAATCAAAGAATTTTGATCTTCTCATGCCAGTGTCTCTAAGTAAAATGTTACTTTCAGTGAGGTAGCATAAAGAGACAGTGGGATAAACTCTCAACAGAGAGATTTTTTTTAGCCACATTGAAAATGCAACTGACCTATGGTTTATTTATTACTGGCAAAAATTACATTGTGTAAAACAGGGATTCTGATGGTAGATCAAGCATGCTGTCAAAATATTCAATAAGACTTTGCCTTTAACTTTCTCTTCAATGGCAAAAACAGAAAGTGAAACAAAAAAAATGGATTATTCTTCATACCATCTGAAGATAAATGAATTCCCGCTGAAGATGCGGGACTTATCAATATGGTAAGCTCCAGACAGCCACATTGTCCTTTGAATACTTCACATCACCATAGTCTACAGGAATATCACTGTCCAGAATGGCCAGGAACAGTTTTTAGTTCTACTTTTCATTTGTGTGTATGCTGGACTTGACATTGATTCTATGCTGATGAATATAGCAAGAGCTTTGGTGCTCAATCCGTTGTTATTTAATTCTCTGCCTCATCTATTGTCCTTCTCTAATCTTGACTATCTGGACTACCTATATTGCACAAAGAATGACATAAATTAGAAAGACCTATAAAAAAAATCCATGTTTATAGTTCCCTAAATACTTTTGAAACCATTTGCAATTACTGCCCTTTATCTTTTCAGGTTCAATAAGTCATTTTCCCCTGTATCGTGGGTCTGCAGTAATATAGTATGGTGAAAGTGAGGACTGCAGATGCTGGAGATTGGAGTCGAGAGTGTGGTGCTGGCAAAGCGCAGCAGGTGAGGCAGGATCCGAGGAGCAGGAGAGTCAACGTTTGGGGTAAAAGCCCTTCATCAGGAATGAGGCTGTGAGCCAAGGGAGTGGAGAGATCAGATAGTAGTGGTAATATAGTATGTAATTGTCAATACAATGTGATAACCTTTTCACACCCACAAACTATAATTACGACGTTTTGATATTGTTTATATGGCAAGTCCTTTTGCATCTCACATGTGGAAGGTCTTGGGTTCATTGCCCTAACCTTGGGTTTAGTCTTGCCTATGGTGCACTGCCTTCCAAATAAAATTGTTGTCTTGTTTTTCAGTTTTTTTTTAATTTGGCTCGTGCCATGATGCAGTTAATGGGAGCCAAAAACTCTGCGGTATCTTGTCCCAAGTGTGTGCCTTGACAGATTATGAGGAGATTGCAGCTGAGCCTCATCCTTTGCTCTCACGCAATGTCCACTTAATCTTGATCAAGATTGGGTACACTGTGTAGCCCACAGATACTGAGAGCAACACAATGAATGGAAGCAATGAAATCAGCTCCAAAGAGGGACTGAAGTGTTATTCAGTTTGAAAATGGAATGTGTACACTTTATACTATGTGGGTCACTCCTCAAAGCCACGTGAATTCAATAACACCTTTGATTAATGCAACTTGATCTGCAGAATTTGCAGAACCGGTACTCCACAATATTCCAGGAAAGTTTCTTAGGAGCAGATGAAATTAGGCGAATAAAACAAACAAGAGATAGTAAATCTCGGCGGCATTTCAGAATGCCTGCTATAATTGCAGATACCTGAGGAGAAAAGCCATGAATAAAACAAATGAAGTGCATGGAACAGAAGGAATTAAAGCATGGAGCAGTTCATTTGCAAAGCAGTTACTTACAGATAATAAGTGTAGGACTGGGAGCTTCTTCTGCCGGGTGGGATGGTTGGAGGATTTAGGCAGTGAGGGGAAGGATGGAATGAAAGGAAAAAAAAACAAATATTAATGGATCAAAAGAAAACTAAAAAAAAAACTTGCTTCCTTAATTAAAAGAAACTGTTAAAAGCTGTGATGGTTGATGCTTAAGTGAAGCTCGTGGTAAAGCAGAGAATCACACATTGTGGTACAGTTAATGACAGGCACAACAAATTAATTGGAGAATGAGAACAATACACTAAGCATTCCATTGCCTTGAAAACCTACAGAGCATTAATATCTCACACTGGCTGTACAGTACAGTGTTAAGCCATTGCTGCTTTTATTAGTGATGTTTAAATATGGATACATGGGGAATCAATTTTCTGGAGCTGACTTCCAGCATTTACAAATCCATTCCTTTCTCCAAAGCACAGATTGTTCCATTCATTGCTTTTTGTTCACGGCTGTTTGATGGGGTAAAGGAGCTGGATTCAGTTGTGAGCTCGCACCATGAATCCCAGGATTGCTGAATCTGAATTCAAACAGCAACCATGCAGAGCTCCTGCTGCAAAGATGTTAAAAATGACTTCATTTGTTCTGTGTCTGAGATGGATGGGTTTGGGAAGTCCAATTATTTTCTGCTAAAATAGCTTGTCAATACTTGGCACAAGACAGCATTAGATTATAATCTTATTTATAACAGCAGGTCTTTTTTTGTCAAGACTATTTTGCAGAAATATTGAGGTTCCAGAAATCAATATGGGGAAGCTCGTTTTAAAATTTATGAAACATTATGAAAGTACTGGGCAGTCACAAGAACGCTCAACTTCACCGCAAGGGGATGTTAGTGTGATGGTGCACTCCTGTTCAGATCCCAGTCTGAATGAGAGGAGTACAGTCCAAGATGTGGCACCTTCTTGAGGAATGGGAGGGAGGAAGCAATCAGATGGAAGTGGCCTTATATCTCTGAGTACAATGCTTCCCAAATGTCTTCCCACCATGAGGTTTGGAAAAATGCAGTGATATCTTAGTGGAAATGATGAGAGGTGGGGTAGAGGGTAGTGGCGGGGAGACAGCAGTCAGGGTAGAGGTGGACAGGGATAGGAAACGTCTGTGAGTGCAGGGTGGAGACTTGCCAGGGCCAGGGGAGTGGGCTGCTGTGAGAACAAGAGCATAGCTGTTGTATTGCAGTGAGAGACCTACAATGGCCGCTGCTGCCTCCGAGCACACCAACCCAAACTTTCAGCCCGTGACCCCACTTGGGGTCCTGACTCTCACTTTGGGAAGCTCTGTTCTTGTGGATGGCTGATACAAATATTAAATGTGTGGAAGATATGAATGCAGGTGAATTTAGTAACATGGGGATAAATTCTGATTAAGGAAAAAAACAGATTTTTAGGTAGGCTACAAATCTGAAACAATGAAACTGAAAATGCTGGAAATGCTCAGCAAGTCAGTCGTATGTGGAGGGTGAACCAGAAATCAAAGTTTATCATTGTTAATTCTGTTTCTAGTGCATATTGCCAACAGTTTCTACTTTTATTGTAAACTTCATTGTCCCCTCTCATTTACTTAAAACAATTTCTGGTTGTGAATTTCCACAGGGCTTTCTCCAATTATTCACTGTAAATTCTGCTTTAAGAACATAGGAATGGAAGCACAAATTGGTCATTCAACCCCTTAAACAGTCTCTGCCTTTGAACCTGACCATGGTTGATCACCTATTCCAACACCTTTTTCCTGCATTGTCACCACTTCCCATAAAATCTTTAATATCTTCAATCTGTTACGACACGGGGTAAATACCTCTGCTAATTTAAATCTGACACACAGAGAACCTCACCTCTGTTAAATTTTGAGAGGCAAAGAACTATCCCAGAGGTCACTATTTAAAGCAAAAAATTAACAACTTTATTCTTTAAGTCCACAAGAGAACATTAAACAACTATTTACAACTCCTTTCTCTTAAACCTATCTTTTACCTCCCACTCTCCAATACTGGTCGGATAAAAACCCCGATTAAGATTTACAAAAAAAAAATTAAAATTTCACGGTGGCACAGTGGTTAGCACTGCTGCCTCACAGTGCCAGAGACCCGGGTTCAATTCCCGCCTCAGGCGACTGACTGTGTGGAGTTTGCACATTCTCCCCGTGTCTGCGTGGGTTTCCTCCGGGTGCTCCCGTTTCCTCCCACAGTCCAAAGATGTGCAGGTCAGGTGAATTGGTCATGCTAAATTGCCCGTAGTGTTAGGTAATGGGTAGATGTAGGGGTATGGGTGGGTTGCGCTTCGGCGGGGCAGTGTGGACTTGTTGGGCCGAAGGGCCTGTTTCCACACTGTAAGTAATCTAATCTAATCTAATCTAATCTAAAACCAGCCAGCTGTCAAATCTTCTCTTTGTATCTTCCTCTGTAGCTTTTCCTCTGCCATCTTTTCTTCAGTATATTGCTTCACAGGTCTTTCATATGAACAGATACCATTCAGAGGGTTATTCGTTTGGCAGTCTATACTTATTGGTTTTGTTGGCAGTTCTCCCTCTTACTGTTCAAAATATACAGTTTTTTACCCCAAAACATCGGACCATTTCATTGGTTTGATGTCATCAAAATGCTAAATTCAAATTCAATTGGATTTTGGTATCTGGGGCATAATTTAAACTGTTGGCCGAACTTTAATTTGTTTTTGTTCTGTGGCAACACAACTCCAGCTATTTGTTTCGACCAAGTGTTACATTTTTACTTTGTTCAGTACACTCTGGGCTTTCAGTCAGTCCTTGTTAGCTTCCTCTTTCTCTTAAAGGTACAGTACACCTTAACACCTTCATAACAGATCTCCTCCATGAAGTTATACAGTCCCTCGAGATAGAGAATGCCAATGATTTACTGCTCTCTGAGTGAAAACGTTAGTCCACATCACAGTCTTAAATGGGCACCTCAGACTCTGAGACTGTGACCCTGATAATTGATTCCTCCTACCCAGGACAGACATCATTCTGGGATCTACCCTGTTAATCCTTGCAACATTTTTGTATCCTTCATTTTTCTGCTGATTTCTCTAAATTTCATTTTCTAAACTGAACAGAATGTCGACACAGTCTCTTCAACCCCTCCACTTGAACAATGCTGTCATTTCAGGAACTGTTCTAATGAAGCAATATTTCATTAGATAGATTTCTTAGGACTAATGAGATTGAAGAGTATGGGGACAAAGTGGTTACGTCACTGAGTTGGATGACCATGACCATATTGAATGGCCAAATGGCCTTTGCCTGCTTATATTTTCTACGTTTCTAATGTTAAGTGATTAAGTGAAATGAGACAGATGATTTTAAGGAAGTTGTCTTTGCACGGTGGGAAGTTGGATGTTAGTGGTGGGGGATAGTGCAAATCTAGGACATTCTCCTTAAAACATTGTTGAGGTTAGGTCAACTGAAGTTCTTGAAGCTCACGTTGTTTTATTAGACTGGGTGTTAAGAGTTTTGGAACAAAGGTAAGTTGCCACAGTCTTACCAGACCGTTGGACTGCTGTCTCATTGGACAGACAGACAACTAGCGGTGGTTTAACCTGAACGACAGTGTGGTGCTGGAAAATCACAGTGAGTCAGGCAACATCCCAGGAGCAGGACAATCAACATTTTGAGCATAGGCCCTTCATCAGGAAGGGCTTATGCTCAGAACTTCACTTCTCCTGCTGCTTCGATGCTGCCTGACCTCCTGTGCTTTTCCAACACCACACTTTTCAACTCTGATCTCCAGCATCTGCAGTCCAAGGGGAGTACAAGGCTGGGGGGCAGGGGTGTATGAGGTTTGGGGGGGAAGGGAGAGTATGAGGCTGGGGGGGAGTGGGAGTATGAGGCTGGGGGGGGAGGGGGAGTACGAGGCGGGAGGGAGGGGGAGTACGAGGTGGAGGGGATGGGGAGCATGAGACTGGGGGGAGGGGGAGTACAAGGCTGGGGGGAGGGGGAGGGGCAGTACAAGGCTGTGGGGGGGAATACGAGGTGAGGGGAGGGGGCGGGGGAGTACAAGGTGGGGGGGAGGGGGAGGGGGAGTACAAGGTGGGAGGGAGGGGGAGTACGAGGCGGGCGGGAGGGGGAGTACGAGGCTGGGGGTGAGGGGGAGTACGAGACAGGGGGGAGGGGGAGTACGAGGTGGGGGGAGGGGGAGTACGAGGCGGGGGGGAGGTGGAGTACGATGCTGGGGGGGGAGGGGGAGTACGAGGCGGGGGGGAGAGGGGGAGTACGAGGAGGGGGGGAGGGGGAGTACGAGGCTGGGGGGGGGGGGGGAGGGGAGTACTGGATTAGAATTGTTTTGACTAGTGAAAACACAATGGGCCAAAGGGCCTTTTGTTTTAACCTCTGTAGGTTTGTGTATCTGTTCATCATCCTGACCTGCCTTCCTGTTCCTACTACGCCAGTTCTCCTGCTGTCATTAGGCTGAGATTCACTGCTAATGAATAACAAGATGGATCACCACAACCATTATTCAGTAATCATTTCAAAATTAGAAAGCTTGAGGTACTATGTAAACCAAATTGAAAAATGTCCGTAGAAAATGTTAGTAACTACTCTTTGGATGTACATTTGCTGAGAAAGGTTTCCCCTGGACAAACTACAAACTGAGAAGGTGCTGCCACACTGTTTTTTCAGTTTGCTGATTTTTGACCAAGAAAAGAAAGATAATCTCTAATTTTGTGTGTTCGGGAGAGATGGGGCTGGGGGGCGGTGGTGGGGGTGGGGTGGTTGCAAACTGTGCTCCAAGGGAGAGATTGACAGCTCATGGACGAGTGCAACTTCAATAGAGCGAGTGCTGACATTGCAGAATTCAGCCTCTCACTACCCAATAAGCACCGAACAGAGGTATGGTCACAATGTCCATATGGTGAGCAGTGCTGTTAATATGCCAATAAACTAAACATTTCCATCAGCTAGTGACCTGAAGAAATAATTCTCCCTTGAAATTCATTGATTATTTGTGTGTACACTGGTTTGAACCCCATATAGGATAAGTGTGATCAAACGGATGGCAATGCAAACTCTACTGTGCAGTTACAAAAGAGACAAGGGACTGGGATGACAGAACAGACGGGGTGGACCCATAGGACAGGGCGCTGTGCCTGTCACCACCCTGCAGGCCTCTGAAATAACTCCACGGTGGCCAATATCCCATCACCAAGTCACCCTTTAATACATGTGGAAAGATCTGATTCTGGCACAGCCTCATCTTACAGTGCAGATGATGGCCATTCAGTCAATTGTGCCTAATTCTGCCAGGATCTCTGTTCTTTTTTTCAGGAGAGGCTCAGCAATATTTATTAATTTTTTTTCTTGTTCCCTCCATTAAGTTATCTCTACAATGCACAGTCCAACTAAGAGCGAGCAGTGGAGAGCTATCTCCTATACATGGCTAATGGAAAATATATTCAAATACCAAGAGACATAAAAAAAATCCCAAACAATTCAAAGTGCAGTGATAATTTTCTAGAATCTCTGTTCTTATCTGTTGGCCAGGGCTCCTTGATTGGACCAGATTAACAGCCCCAATTAGGGAACTTGCCTACTCCTTGGATGCTGCCTGACCTGCTGTGCTTTTTCCAGTGCCACACTTTTCGATTCTGCCTGGGCAGAGTAAATAGAGTGAGAGTGTTCCCATTGGCGAAAGGATTGAGAAGCAGGTGGTACCGATTGCAGCTTTGCACCAAAAGAAGTCACAGAGACATGGGGAAACAGCCTTGCACACACACAGTCGTTAATATCGGGAAGGCTCAGTCTGGGAGTGCAGTGGAGATTGAGATATTTGGGAGAGAATTAGATTACTATTTGAAGAGGAATATACATCAGGTTATGAGGAGAAGGTGGGGGGGATTTAGATAAAGTGAACCACGACAGGCACAATTGACTGAATGGCCATCATCTGCACTGTTAACACTGAATGACTTCATGAACTACTCCACACCAACCCCTCCCCCAACACTCTTACCATTGGTTACCTGACAGGTTCATCTCCAAATATTCCCACACCACTTGGAAAGTAAACAGTTGTAATTGTTTGATTGAATGGTTCTTTACTGACAGTCAAAGTGTCATTAATCCCTCCTTATCCAATTATTTCAAACCCGGAGACAGATGTCTTCAAAACCATATTTGTCGGACAAATGGCCCACTGGTTTTCCTCTGGGCTGGTCATATCAGCTATGGTCGAATGGTTGCGTAGACTCAATCTGCTGAACAGCCTAATTCTGCTGCTAGATCTTACAGCCCAGTGATTATTGCTCAAAACAGCATTGCAGTCATGGAGGGCTGGCAACGTCAGTATGTAAGGACAGCAACCCCTGGAAAGTAAGGCCTTCAGCATCTCTGGGTATGACTGAGATATTTTCAAATCAACTCAGTCCAAATGTAGTGGATGGATTGTGTAAAGGTTCAAAAAAGTCAGAGAAACTGGGAAAAGCATTTTAATGGGGAAAGGGGTCTTCTTGTGAAATTCCTATGTAAAATAACATTTCTGTATCATTTAATCCCTTCATGTGGAGTTAAGGTAACAAATGTGGATATTTTGAGAGTACAGAATAGAGGAGCCTTCGGATTGCTGTTCGATCTCGATATCCATCTGAAGTCAGCATTCTGCATGCAGCAATTCTCACTCGGCCACTCCTGTTCTCTTGTAAGAAAACTACATTGTTTGAAGTGGATGAGAACAAATACCTGTGGCACTTAATGAAGTAGCTGGAGAAAACCATAGCTGCTGGGTTGCAAGGTCTCTGATTGCAGGCTTCTAAAATCTAAACCCTCCAGTTGTATTTTGCTCACTTTATTTCCACTATTCTTGTCAAATGTTCTCACGCTAAGAGGCCTTAGGGTCACTCTTCCCATTATAAAATATCAACTATATTCAGTCTTATGAGAAATGAGGGCCAATTGTCATGGATGACAATCGATGGCACTTTCTAGGTCGGTTCAGCAAGCCGGCAGAGTTTTGCCTCAGAGTGCAGCCTGGAGCAATTCAATGCTTGATTATACACAGAGCACTATATTATCTGTATCCTCTCGGCCTTTGTCTTTACAGCTCACCTTTCATGTTTAATCTGCAAACTGCAAAGGTTCAAAATAATACATTAAACTGTAGAAAGAGACCACTGAAAACCCAGACTTGGTTGGATGGTGGGTGCTTTGATATTACAGCACTCAGATGCAGCATTTTCAAATGATTTCTGTTTTGTTATCTTTGAGACACATTTGAAAACCATCTGCGGTAAACTTCACAAACTGCACTGAACAGCCTGGTTAATTTCACAATTACATGGGACTTGCCTGGAGCAATTTGGGTGCACTTTTCACAAGATGTCTTCTAATCTTTGAATGTGCACAGGACTCAATCAGGCACAGCCCTTTATAAAACCTTTCACTTGCACATTTTCCTCCACATACCCTAATCCACATGTTAGATAGTGATGGATTATGATGGTCACTTCTGCAACTCACAGGCATTTCCTGTGAAACACAAACCTGTTAATTGAGACCAGTTTGAGCTGAGCTGCATTGCTATGGCAATATGTGTTACATGTCACCACTTCCAATTAGAATAGAAGCCTAGATCCTTTGTGAATTCTCAAAGAGGATGAGAATGAGAGTTGCTTTATTTTATCTCACCTTTAAACATGTTTCAGATTAGCTTTTATAAGAACTAATTGCATAGATATCACGCTTAACTGTATACACCAAACAACATCCTACTTCAATGACTGGTGTCTCCTTCAACTATTATGTTAGGACTGAGTCTGCTTTTTTCTTGTGAATGCTCATGGCCACAAAGGGCCATAGTAACTGACAGCAAAGCCCACGGTGATTAACGTGATAAAGGATAAGCTATATTCTGCAGTGTTTATAACCAAGTATTGATCATAAATAATATAACCGTGTCTCTTTGAAAGACGTACTACATTTACTTCGTGCATAAAGTAATGGATAAGTGACCCAAGAATTTAGAGCAGATGTTAAAGCTCTTGATCTATCTGGTTCTCCGAGGGGCTCACTCAATGACGGCAGACCACAGACATACTGGATTAGATTGATGTAGACAAATCACATAGTCAGGATCAGGGCACAAAATGCTCAAGGATCCTTGTTAAGGCCACATTTTCACCCCACAAATTGACCAGAGATAATAAACTGCACCCTCCCTTCTTTAGAAAACAAAGAAATTTGTGTATCGTTTTACAATAGTAGTTCCCAGTGACTTGCAAGGCAAATCCTTGTTACATGGGATCCTATGTGATTTATCAACATTTTAGGGAGTGTATTTCATTATTTTTATCGTTAAAGTGGAATGCCAGTGGCCTTGACAATAGATTTACCTTATGCACATTTTTTTAATGAGGAATAAATATGTTTGCATTTTAAAAGATTGATCCATTCAAGTAAGGGACTGTTAATAAATCCAAGTCAATCTCTTTACACAGACTGTGGTGCCACATTCCTCATAACTATACAAAGCAAGGGTTACTCTTGAGGAAACGGATTCTTTTTGCTACGGTTCCACCGCTACTGCTGTCTGTTGTCTAACACATACCTTTTCTTCATGACCAAAACTATGCCAAGGAAAATGATGACAAACAGCAGAATTCCAGCAATAACCCCAGCGATTTTTACAGTGTGGTCTGTCTGTTTTTCTGGTTCCTCAGCGCTCGGTTTGCGAGTTGCACCTCCTGAAAGGCAGTAAATTCAGACAGGAAGGAAATTAAAGAAAAAAGAAGTCCACATTTATTCTTACTTCTACCTAGGGAAGAAAGATCTTCCTTGATTATTATCTCCCAAAGACACAGAAGAAATAACCTTGGCCTCAAAATTACCCTGTGAAGATTAGCATAATGACCACCTCTGACATGTTTGAATTTAAGAAAAGGTGGCAGTATAACATACTAATTCTTTTATTTTAATCGGGTTGGGGTGAGTTTGATCTAATTAAAAATCCATTCACTTAACTGAGTAGACATGAGAGGTTATTATTAATGGATTGAATATTCTTTATTATATAAAAAGAAATATAGTATGTAATTGAATTCATAAATTTGCTTATACATTTGCCGATCTTAAACAGCATTATTTTGAGGTCACATTTCTTTAAACAAAAAACACAACTTTTAAAAATACGTTGTTCTTTCATATATACTTTATTGTGAAATATACCACTATGATGACCCATAAAATAAAAGAATACATGCAGTGTATTCCTTTCTATGTTGGTAGTTATCAAGCCACAAACAGCAGTGTGCCTCCATATGAACTGACATTGTCATAAGTGGACACACTGGACCAAGAAATAAATGAATTCTCCATCCACTCTTCATGAATTAACTCTCACTGCGCCCCCAAATACGGAAGTGTCAATAATTCTTCATCTTGTTGCTCCTGTGTCTGAAGGAGTGAGATAAGCTCATTTATCATGCATTCCCTCTCTTTGTTTTTCTCTAAGCTCTACAGGTCTTGTCACTTTTGAGAGATCCAAATCGTAGCTATACATCTCGCCCACAAACTTTTATTTCCTAACAATTTATTCATAAACCGGCAGCCACTGAATGATCACAGAATCACTTAATATCTGTGTGAATGAGATAACTAGCATCGTGTAGTGAGTGCCTTAGCACTTGGAGGCTTTCTTTATCAACTTCCATTTGCACTGTTTACCACTTAATGTGATGGAATGTCAAAAGTACATTTATCGAAATTGCCTTTCTCTCATGTAAGTCAGATAACGAAAAAAAGTGCCGGGAACATTGAATTTATGTTGTCAATGCCTCACATGCTCCACTGTAACACAGTATCACAGTGCACAGAATGAGGCCATTCGGCCCTATTATGAACTCTAACTTTTGGAGATAAATTTGGAATGGAGAAGAATGAGGCCTGATTGGAACACACAAAATTCTCAAGGGATTTGACAAGGCTGATGTGGAAAAATTGCTTCCCTTTGTGGGAGAGTCTAAGACCAGAGGGCGTAAACTCAACATAAGAGGCTTATTTAAAACAGACATGAAGTTTGTTTTTCCCTTATAAAGGTTAGTGAAGTGGTGAATTCTTTACTGTTGGGTCATTAGGATATTCAGGGATTAGATTACTTACAGTGTGGAAACAGGCCCTTTGGCCCAACAAGTCCACACGGACCCTCCAAAGCACAACCCAGGGCTGAGATAGAGAGATTTTTGATCAACATGTGAATAAAGGTTTATGGTGAAAGGGTAGCAAAGTGCAGTTGAAGATTATAAGATCAGCCATGATCTCACTGAATGGTCGGACAGGACTAAATGGGCTAAATGGCCTGTGTCTAGTTCCACATTGGACTCCTCAATGAATAGCCGAAAGGATGACATGACAAAGTTTCACATTTTATGAGTTTCATTGTAACAAAGGTCTAAACGCACAATTGATAAGTGCTACCTTTGTAGAAAATTAATACTTTAAACCACAAAACAGAATGTCCAGTTTTCCTTTTAACGCCAGTGAAAATACAATGCGCACATGTATGCTCCTTTATTTAGACATTTTGTTCTTTTGGAATCAGTCAAAGGTGATTCTTAGCTCCCAAGGGTTTACCTCTGGTTGTTTCCTTTGTCAGCCTGGGAATATTTAATCTCAACTCTGTCTGTCACAGTGATGAACTTCCACTGGAGGTTCTTCCTCTAGTACAGACTAAAGGAGTTTTTTTTAATCCTTGTTTTAACACCTCATGATTTGCTCTGTTCAGCATGAGTACAAGCTCCTAACTGCAATCCTCCCTCGTGAGGGACAGAGTCTTGCTGCTTATAGGTGTCTCCCCTCTCCCAAAACCTGGCAGGCTAACCTTGTCAGTTCAAGGATATCTGAAACCCTTCCTCTCTCAGAGCCCATGAGGTGAGATTGAGGAGACTCAGCCAATCAAAAGATTCACATTAGTTTCCTGGCAGATCTCAGAACAGGACGCAAGACCCCTTTTTTTTAAACTTAAATTAAGATTATAGTCCCAAAACCTGACACCCTCAATAACTTCATAATTCTAACGGTGTTTAGATTAGAGTAGTGCTGGAAAAGCACAGCAGGTCAGGCAGCATCCGAGGAGCAGGAAAATTGATGTTTTGGGCAAAAGCCCCTCATAATTCTTGCAGCCGATTGTGCCTGTGCTAATACTTTGGTCAAGATCATATATTAGCTCCTCTTCCCTCTGTCTTTACAGAGCTCTGTAATTTATTTTCTCCTTAAGCAATTATTCTGTTTCCTTTCCAAAGTCCCAGTTGTGTTTTCAGGCAATGTATCCCAGATTACGACATCTTGCTGTGTTAAAGGAAAACTTTGCTCATATCGCTTCTGCGCCTCACATCGATACTTGGAGATCTCATCATCTCATCTTTGTTTATTCTTGACTTAAAATATTAAAGCATGAACCACACAAGTTACCTCATTGTTAGAAAACTGACATGAATTTTACAATCGCTGGCATTGTCAGTTCATCAAACAAAAACCTCCAAGCTTTTCTCTTGCCTACAGATGCCTACTTGAAATGGGGTGGAGCTCAGTCTGTTCCTTTTTGTTCAAGATGCCCAGTGCTGGAACGATATATTTGGCTGACAGCATCAGCTCCAAATTAACTCGATTTCCCACACAATCACCATTTGCCAGTGAGAATGGGGGAATCTAGGATGACTTTACATTTTCACATTAGTTATTACAAGAGGTCAGCTGGTAGACCACCTACTCAACCCCTACTACATTCCCAAACGTAATCACCTTGAACCATATCAGGAATAAAATCTGTTTCCTTCTGAAAAATGTGATTAATGTACACTAGGAAGTATCAATAGAGAAAAAAGAAGTGACTATATTTGGTTAACATAAAAAAAGCAGCAGGAGTGAAGTTAATTGTGTTTTTAGAGTGAACTAAATGTACAGAAAGCAAAGATGTATTGCCAGGTATTTGTTTCAATAAAGTATTATAGACCATTCTTACATGGGTGCCCACTATGTCGGCTCTTAACAGCTTCACATTACTGTGCTGTGTCATAGCTTGGAAAACCACAGTTGAAATATAAATTTATCACAGAAATACAAGAAAAAGTGGGCGATAAATCATAAATGACATTGGAAAGCATTAAAATGCATTTGGTTTGTATTGCAGAAGGTATGAAAGTCTGTTTCAGCTTACATCAGACTCCTTTGAGACAGTTAACCCTGACCCTCTGCAATTGTACCCACAGAATCGCACGAGATTAAAATATAAAACAGTTCACCCTTTACCCAGCACATCAGGCCAGATGAGAAAAATCCCCCCACCCCCCACCCCCAAGTTGCTAAAACCTTTTAAATAGGGTAAACTAATATTTAAATAAATTACCACTTCTTTCAAAGTTGGATAAGGTGATAGCATATGGCTTGTGCACTAACTAATGCACATTGTCACTTTGGTAAGATTGCTGGAAATCTACTTCTGTTGGTTTATTTTTAGGTATCACATGTCAATTTTGGTGCCATATTAATGTGTTGGCAACTATGAATCATACCCAAAGGTTATGACATCCTCATTACTCTTTTGCAGCCTACTGCCACCAATCACCTTTCTGATATACTGGTCCCCATCTGTACTCAGTCCTTGGAACACTTTTCATTGAAAGACTAACACAGTAAAGTACTTTCTACCTTGGCTTTAACTTAATCAGAACTGACCTGGCAAGTGGAGAGAGTCCTTGCCCGCTGTTCAAAATAACTTAATATTTCATCAATCATCTTCTGGTTTTGGGTAACGTAAAAACAGATTTAAGGTCTGGAGGACAGTCACTCTTCAAACAAGGCAGACTTTTCCCTAAGTAAATACTTCCCGTGGAAATTTGGCGAACATTGCAAACACAAAAAGATGCTATTCCACTAAATGTTGCCATAATGCGTATTATTTCTAACTTGCGTTAATTTGACCTATGATTCTTTGATCTTCTAGTTAGGTACTTCCAACAAAATACAGTAAAAGGTTTATTCCTGATCTCCAGCCATTCCAAACCACCTTACTGTCAATGGAGTACCTTGGAGTGTAGACATTATTGTAATGTCAAAAACATGGAGGCAAGTTGCACAAAGAAGATTGTGTGAAGAGAATGTCATAATGACGAGATAACCTCTTTTCAGTTGTGTTGGTTGAAAGATAAGCAGTGGTTGAGCTATTTGCAAGAATTCATCATCCCTTCTTTGAATTAATATCACAGGATCTTTGAAATCCATCTCTTGGGCTGAATCCTCAGCCAAAAGGTAGATGAAAGTGAGGCATTGCATTTTAGTAAAAGAAACAAGGGCAGGACTTATACAATTAATGGCAGGGGCCTGGGTAGTGTTGTAGAACACAGACACCTGGGGGTTCGGTACAAAATTCTTTGAAATGTACGTCGCAGGTAGATGGGCATTTAGCAAGCTTGCCTTCATTGTTCAGACTTCTGAGTGTAGGAGTTGCGCAGTCATGTTAAGGTTGTACAGGATGTTGGTGGGGCCACTTCTGGAGTACTGTGTACAGTTCTGGTTGCCCTGCTATAGGAAGGATATTATTAAACTGGAGAGGGTTCAGAAAAGATTTACTAGGGTGTTGCTGGGAATGGAAGGCTTGAGTTTTAAAAATAGGCTGGTACTTTTTCATCAGAGTGCAGGAGTTTGAGGGGTGATGTTATAGTGATTTATAAAACCATGAGAGGCATAGTTAATGTGAATAGCAAAGGTCTTTTCCCTAGGGTGGGGGAGTTCAAAACCAAGCGGCATATTTTTAGGATGAGAGGAGAAGGTTTCAGAAAGGATATGAGGGACAACTTTTTTACACAGAGAGTGGCAAGTGTGTGGAATGAACTGTTAGAGGAAGTGGTGGATGCAGATACAACATTTAAAAGACATTTGGATAAGTACATGAATAAGTACATTGTTTGGAGGGAGATGGGCCAAATGCAGGAATTAGTGTTGTTTTGGAAACATGGCCAGCGTGGATTAGTTAGACCTAAGGATCTGTTTCCAGGCTGCATGAATCTATGAGTTTCTGACTTCCAGACATGCAGTGTGCCGAGGAATGGCAGATGGAGTTTAATTTTGAATAATGTATGATGCTGCATTTGGAAAGGCAAATCAGGGCAAGGCTTATACACTTAATGGTAAGGCCCCTATGGAGTGTTACTGAACAAAGTGACATTGGAGTGTAGGTTCATAGTGCCTTGAAAGTGGAGTCCCAAGTGGACAGCATTGTGAAGAAGACATTTGGTATGCTTGCCTTTATTAATCAGTGCATTGAGTGTAGGAGTTGGGATGGCATGTTGTGGCTGCACAGGATGCTGGTTAGGCCACTTTTGGAACATTATGTGCAATTCCAGTCTCCCTGCTATAGGAAGGATGTTGTGAAACTTGAAAGGTTTCAGAAAAGATTGACAAGAATGTTTCCAGGGTTGGAAGGTTTGCAATAAAGGGAGAGGCTGAATAGGCTGGGGCTATTTTCCCTGGAGTGTCGGAGGCTGAGGGGTGACCTCATAGAACTTTATAAAACCATGAGGGGAATGAATAGGGTGAATAGACAAGGTCTTTCTCCCAGGGTAGGGGAGTCCAAAACTAGAGGGCATGGGTTAAAGGTGAAATGGGAAAGATATAGAAGGGATCTGAGGGGCAACCTTTTCATGCAGAGGGTGGTGCATGTATGGAATGAGTGGCCAGAGAAAGTGGTGGAGGCTGGGGCAGTTACAACATTTAAGTGGCATCTATATAAATTGGAATGTTTAGAAGGATATGGGCCAAATGCTGGCAAATTGGACGAGATTAATTTGGGATACTGGGTCAGCATGGACGAGTTGGACCAAAGGGTCTGTTTCCATGCTGTACAACTCTATGACTCTAAGACTCAGTATGGCAGTGGAATGCCAGCCTAGATTTCATGCTCAAGTCTCTGAAGTGGGATTTGATCTTAAGAATTTCTGATTCAGGTATCAGAGCACTGCCAGCTGAAACTTAGGTAACACTTTCAAATATTGAGGCCTTATAATAGATCTAGACTATCCAGAAAGCTACAGTGAAAATAGACATTCTTCCACGCCACCAGGATAGTTGAAAATTGCTCAGACAGCATTGCAGTTACAATGTTTAAGTTCTCTGTTAACTTCACTGGTGAATGCACAATTTTGGGTAGTCAGGAAGGCAGAATTGTCTGAGCAAACAGAGGTTATCTGATTTAATATGGAAGGCACAATAATTGTTCATTATGTTGCTGAGATGGGCAAACGAGATATCAGCCAGAATTCTCTCTGCAGGGCAATTTCAGTTGACTACTCCTGGAAAGTGAGTATCTGCATATATTCAATGGCAAGAGATCCTCTCAGCTGCAAAGGAGATGGATGGGAGATTTAATAGAGCCATAGAGTCAAAGAGATGCACAGCATGGGAACAGACCCTTCGGTCCAACCCGTCCATGCTGATCAGATATCCCAACCCAATCTAGTCTCACCTGCCAGCACCCAGCCCATATCCCTCCAAACCCTTCCTATTCATATACCCATCCAAATGCCTCTTAAATGTTGCAATTGTACCAGCCTCCACCACTTCCTCTGGCAGCTCATTCCATACCCATACCACCCTGTGTGTGAAAATGTTGCCCCTTAGGTCTCTTTTATCTCTTTCCCCTACAGTGATACACGATTGTGATAGATTTAGGTAAGGCAGAAAGAGGAAAGCTATTTTTAGTGGATAATGCTGCAAAGGTTTTGAGTAAGAAATGGAGGGGTGAGTCTGAGGAGTAACCTTTTTTTACACAATGAGTGGAAATGACCTGGAATTTGCTGCCCTATGACAGTGCTGGAAGTGGAAACAATGTACCATTTCAAAATGGGCACATGAGGGAAATAAATGTGCAGGACTCCGCAGACAGAGTGAAGGAAGAAGACTCAGTGACTACTCAACAGAGAACCAGCAAGGACTCAAATGGCCTTCGTTTGAGTCATAATGATTCTGTAATTTCCCTTCTTAACCCTAAATGGCCATCTGAGATGCTGAGCCCTAGTTCTCAACTCAATAACCAGGGAAATGTTTTTTCCTGTAGTTACTCTGTGAAGCCCCTTTAAAAGTTTATATTCAATTGCACCATCTTTCATTTTTTGGAAACTCGAGGGAATATTAGGCAATTCTCACATCCTTGGAATCAGGCTATTGAAACCTGTGGGGATCCAGAGCTGGATTAGTGGTGCTGGAAGAGCACAGCAGTTCAGGCAGCATCCAAGGAGCTTGCTGCCTGAACTGCTGTGCTCTTCCAGCACCACTAATCCAGAATCTGGTTTCCAGCATCTGCAGTCATTGCTTTTACCTCGGGATCCAGAGCTGTCTAGAAGCAGAATATTAAATTTTTAACAATTCATTCATGGCATATAGGCGTAGCTGACTAGGCCAGCTATTCCTGCATCAATCTTCTCTCTACATTGACTCCATGGATGCAAAACCATACTTGTGGAATTTTGGATGAATTGTTCCAAAATACTAACTGTGCCTATAGCATCCAAATAGTACCCTTGTTGACTATGTTAGAGGCTGATTTTGCATTTCTTTCTTCGAAAAATACACAAGCAAATGCAGTTTTTCTCTGCTCAATTAAGACTTTGCATTAGGTTGGGTTTGTCACATATTAGGCCCAATTAACCGTTCACAGACAAAATGCAATTTGAAAGCATGCAGTGGAGAGAGATCCTACGTGCATTGGTTAGTTGCAAACTTCCAAAGGCAGACACAACACAATGAGTTTGCTGTGTGGAAGGTAACAAGAGAAAATAAAATCTCTAAAACTGAAGAGAGAGAGAGAGAAAGAAAGGGAGTGAGTGAAGAAGAGGCAAAAAGAATGGCATGATGATTTGGTCTGTACTTGAACGTCTGACCTGTTAGTTGGTTGTCGCCTGCAGCAGGGGCGATGCGAATGTATGGTGTTGTAAGCTGAGTCACAATTATCGCAGCTAAGGCAAAGGAAGATTTTCCAGGTCAGCATGCATGAGAAAAAAGCCAGACTGAAGCTAGACTAGTAACAAGAATTACTTAGCGATCATATATAATATGCTACCATATGTTTAAGAAAGTGAGCAATACAGACAACTTAACTTGAACATTTCTGAGAAGAGGGACATGTGGCCAAAGCTTTCTGCTGTGCACATATCAGGGTGAATGCAAGAATGCAAATTTCACATGATCTCAAGAATTTGTACAACAGGAGAAAAGGGTGCTGTCTGGCGGGTGCGTGAACTCAAATTGGCCAAGGCTTTGACATGGGGAAACCAATGGTCTTGCCTTGGCCAATCCGAGGACTTGTCAGCCAATCAGTCTCCTTTCCTACTGTAGTATAAATTGTTGTGATTGGTTGAAATTCGGCATTCTCGCATTTGTCCTGGAGATCGCAAGATAAACAATTTTGGTGACATATCTTTCTTTTTAGTAATATTCAAGTTCTGCACTACCAAGTGACAATGTTACTTATTCTGTTGAGAATCCAAATAGTTTGGATATAAAATAACATAAACTCTTGCATCAATTTATTAACCCTTAAAGAACTGTATTTTTGTCTGATAACATTAGAGGTGAAAGAAATAATTGTTTAATTGGCTTCATAACTTACCGTAACATAGCTACTGTGCAAATAAAAATGGTACTGGCTTTTTCCTCATTTATTTTCCAGATATTTTCCCGTCCCTTCTTACACCATGTTCCAGTCCTCAGCTGAGAGCACAGGTGTAAGCCTTTTGCATTTCAGCCAGAATCCATGCAAATGAGTTCATTTTAAATAGGCCTCCAATTTCTCTCCTTCTTTCAATATGATGTGTAGATGTCAGTGTTGGACTGGGGTGGACGTAGTTAAAGATCACACAACACCAGGCTATAGTCCAAACGATTTATTTGAAAGTATAAGCTTTCGGAGTGCTGCTCCTTCATCAGATGGCTGTCTGTTTCAAATAAGCTGTTGGACTATAACCTGGTGTTGTCTTTGAACATGGATAATGTTTCCCTCTCTCTTCTTGGTCAGTCATTTGTTCTTACCCAATTTTTCCCTCTACTATTAATAATGTTCTTTGTCCCATTCAATGCTTTGTTTTGGTCAGGCTTCCCCACAACTGGGATTGTGATCATATTATACGGGGTGTCATGGACTGTAACAACTCAGTGCTTGCAACCTAGAATATAGTATGCTATTTAAGCCAGAACTACCATAATTGTGACTTAAATTTTCTCATTTTAAATTGATGTATTCCTTTCCCTCTTGTTGTCTCCTGAAAGTTAACTCCACAAAATAGCTCCAGCTTTTCTGACAGAATGGCTGGACCAAATCATTGGCTATTCCACAGCTGATAGCAATCTTGGTCTGCCTGGCAGTTCAAAAGGTGAGCTTGTTGAAGGGAACAGCACTAATGCCTAATGTAGCGACAAGATTCTTTCTAATTATGTTGCTGATGGATTGATTGATGAGGCCAAGATACATAATAATTTTATGCTGCTGCACTGCTGCCTCATCACCTTAGGTTTTAAATGGTACTATTGTGTAAGTGGTCGCCATAGTGACAATTACCATTTCTTTTGTTTTGCTTCAAGCAGAGCTGTTCTAGAAACGGAAACACCGAGATAATGATTTCTTTTCTCGGTTCAACTTAATTCTTATTTGTGAGAAAGGTTTGGCAATTTGCAGTGGGTGCTCTGCACTGCATGGACCAGGACAGCACTAATTAGGATTATGATTGACCTGGCAGCATTGATGGCATTGTGCAAGGATGGACAATGTTGAAATGACAGCGTGCAAGCTCAATGACACGTTTTAAATATATCACAGTTACAGCAGTCATTCCAGATTAAAGACAATGCTTCATCAAGCCACGCACGCTTAACGTTATTCACACAGTGAATTTAAAATGATCACCCTTCACTTTTGAACAGTGCACTCAAAGGTTGTCCATTGTATTACTGGCCATGTTTTCAAAATCCACAAAAATAACCCCAAAATGTTTGGTACATCCAAGTTCTCCCTTTTTCTCTTGAATCCACTAGCTTTCACCAGGGTATGGTTCCCAACTGACCAAATGTAATCCTAGAGAGGGAGGTTTTGAATATCCTGCAGGGTTTCTCCCCACTCGACAGAATAACTGCAACTAAGTGACATAAAAATCAATGACTCTGTTTCGGAGTGTCTCAATGGCTCTTCCAATGAAATCAAAGCCAAAAGAGGAATTCCCCTGCCTAATGCCACGCCCATGCAGACATTCACAATTGGAGCACAGAATTTAACTAGAATGGAGGTCTGAACAATGCCTGATGCTACCTGTGCCTGATATCCAGGCTCTGGTTGAAACCAAATGCTGTTGCTCAACAGTTGCCAAGACTGAGGTAGTTATGTCGCCCAGCACTGTGCTTGGTTTGGCTCAGCATGACACAAGACATTAAAACTGCAGTGGGGTTAACACATATCATGTATATGTGCCTGGTAGTTTGGAAATGAGAGTCCTGCTTTAACACATGGGTTTTGTGCTCCCATTGTAAATCATTTCATAATTCAGAAGAAGACACCGGCTATCAAATTGGAAGTAGTCCTTTGAGGGTTAATAAAATCACAGTAAATGGGTACCGCAGCAAACCAGGAAAACAACAATAGCAGAGAACGAGCAACAAAATTCATCAAGTTACCAATATACAGTCATATTCAGATGCATGCTAGAACCAATCTGATCTATGTACAGCAGAGTACAGTTAAGCAAGGAGAAACTGCCACAGAACTAATTATCAGAATCATTTTCAGGCATTCAAAGGTAAATAAAACTTGTGTTGATGAGCTGATGAAACCAAAATATACACACAAGTTTTGAATAATCAATTTATAAAGAATTATCAAAGCATGTAGGAGACTTAATGTATGAAGGTGAAAAGAAAACATTTTCGCTGACATTTTGGCTGTTGAGAACATACATATTGTCATGCATTTTAAATGCCTTTTCAATTAGAAAGACAAGAATATAATGGCAGATGTCTGCAGTAAGAAGAAAGGTGAGAACTAAGACATACCTTTTGTGGCCACCCTGACGCAGTCAATTTTGGTTTCCTGTGTTAAATGAAAAGAGAAACTGTCAATTTTGGTGCATCAGCTAAAGCAAACATAACCTCATCACTAACTCTATTTAAAATCCATCGATAAGACTGACTTGGAGGAACAGGGACGTGTTTGGTAACATATTAGCAATAGCTCTTAACAAATTCAGAATGTATGCCAGCTGTTGACAATTGGAATGAAATGTACTTGGCATTTTAGATAAATACTTCAGTTAACATTTATCTAACAACCAGAGATATTAATTGGCAAAGGCAGAAAACAGCCTTCACTTCAGCACCTCTTTGACCTTGAGTGATGTACAGAGAAAGCCTCTGCGACATATCTGACAATTATTAAAAAAAAAATCAATGGTGCTTCAGCTTGGCATTGGCACAGCAATGTGAAAAGGAAGCCATCACTTTGCATAGCAAAACACTTCCAGATTGCTATAAATAAGCAGAGTTCATCAGAGGCAATTTTTACACGCAATTCCTGCAGAATTTATCAGGCAGCCACGAAGATAAATTTGATTTGCTTGAGTCTAATTCACAAGTTCTCATTTATTTAAAGTGAACCCACAATGTAACAGACAAATACAGATGTATGGACTGACATTCTGGGGTAGAAGGATATTGAAGTGCTCAGAACTGATTACTAAGAAAGCATTGGGAACAGAAGTGTGCAAGAAATAGAAAAGGTCATTGAGCATATTGTACTCGTCACTTCTAAATCACATGTAAAATCTGCTTCGTCATGAGCTTTTCCAAATCATGTTATCTACAGACAGAGAAAATATTTTGTGTTGTTCTTCCCTTTACTTCAAACGGAATGAGAAAATAAATAAATCAATCCTACAAATCTTTCAATAATTACATTTTAAGTTGCCTTTCTGAGCAACACACTTCCATGGTCCTATCATCTCAGAATTTGTCTTATTTTGGAACAAAGGAACATGGGTAAACCATTCTGTCTATCGAGTCAACTACAGTATTCAATGGGATCCTGAATGATCATCTGAATACCACAATGTAGATGTGACCGTCCCATACTAACTGCAGATCTACTCAGTCTCATATCTTTACACAAAGGAAAGTGAACCTTTGGAAGTCTCGATCCAGAGAGCTGCAGAAGCTCGGTCACTGAATATGTTCAAGGCGACAACCAACATATTACTGTGCTGGGTCAAAATCCTGGAATTCCCTCCCAAATGGCATTTTGGGTCAACCCACAACAGGTGGACTATCGCAGTTCAAGAAGGCAGCTCACCGCTGCCTTTTCAAGGACAACTAGGGATGGGCAATAAACGCTGGCCACCGATGTCCACATCCCACAAATGAATAAAGCAAAAGAAACGTTCTCGCCTATCCAAGTCCCTTGAAGCCAACTTGCATTTTATTCCCACCTCACAATTTTATTTCTACCTTTTTTTTGTGTCATAGAAATAAAGAATATAGGAGTTGGAGTTGGTCATTTGAACCGTTGCCTGCTCTTCCATTCAATATGATCATGGCTGATCTTCATGCTCAACACCCTAATCCCAGCCTCTCCCCATATCCCTTTATCCTTTTAGCCACAGCAGCTACATCCACCTCCTCTTGGAAATGTTTTGCCCTCAGTCTCTGTGAGAGTGAATTCCACAGGCTCACCATAATCTGGGTGAAGACATTTCTCCTCATCACAGTCCTAAAAGGTTTACTCCTTATCCTTAAACTATGATCCCTGGTTCTGGATACCCCCACCATCCATTCTGTCTTAGCCTGTTAGGATATTACATGCTTCTATGAGATGCCCATCCTTCCTTCTCAACTCTACTCAATAAAATCCTAACCGACATCAGTCTTACCATCCCAGGAATAATTGGTAAATTTTCACTGTACTACCTCCATTGTAAGAAAATTCTTCCTCAGATAAGGAGACCAAAACTACACACAATATTCCAAGTGTGACCTCACCATTGCCTGCTTAAATGCAGCAAGACATCATTTTTGCTCTGCACCTATACCTAAAGAAAATATGAAAATTGTTCCCCACATCCAAAACATTGATATAGATTATGCATGGATGTGAACGCAGCACTGATCATTGCAGAATTCTGCTAGGTACAGTCTGTCAATGTGAGAATTATCTGTTCACCCAACAACCCTGCTTTCAGTATATTAACCAAATCTCAGTCCATACTAATATAATAACCCCATTAGCTATACTTTTGTTTATTAACTTCTCGTGTGGGACCTTACCAAAAACATTCTGGAAGTTCAATGCATGCAGTAGAGGGAATGTCACTGGACTGGCAAGACAGAGGACCAGGTTAATGTACTGGGGACAAGGGATTTGAATCCCACAGTGGCAGATGGTGAAATATGATTTAACTAAAAATCTGGAATGAAAATCTAGTCTAATGGTGACCATGTCACCATTATTGATTGCTGAGAAAATCCATTTGGTTTATGAATGCTCTTTGGTGAAGGAAAGCTGCTATCCTGACTTACATGTGACTCCAGACCTACAGCAATGTTAACAAGTTGTGAGAAGATTTGTAGCTCAGGTTAAGGTTCTGGATGTACATTTGCTCGCTAAGCTGGAAGATTTGGTTTCAGACGTTTCATTACTAGGTAACATCATCAGTCAGATTCCAGATGAAGCATTGGCGGTATGGCACCCTTTTTATTTATGTGTTTAGGTTTTCTTGGGTCAGTGGTGTCATTTCCGGTGGTGATGTCATTTCCTGTTCTTTTTCTCATGGGTGGTAAATGTGTTTGTTGATAGAATTCCGGTTGGAATGCCATGCTTCTAGGAATTCTGACGTATGACTCTGTTTGGGTTGTCTTAGGATGGATGTATTGTCCCAATCAAAGTGATGTCCTTCTTCATCTGTATGTAAGTATCTTTACATTTCAGTTATTCAGGTTTCCGAATCTCTTGATCATGTAATATTTCTGCAAGATTGAAAACCCCAGGACCTGATCAGGTGTAACCTAGAACTCTGTGGGAAGCTAGGGAAGTGATTCCTGGGCCCTTTACTGACATATCTGGATCATTGATCGTCATAGGTGAGCTGCCAGAAGTCTGGAGGTTGGCTAACGTGGTACCACTATTTAAGAAAGGTGGTAAGGACAAGCCAGGGAACTATAGACAATAGACAATTGTCTATTGTCTATTGGAACTATAGACCGGTGAGCCTGACATCAATGGTGGGCAGTTTGTTGGAAGGAATCCTGAGGGACAGGATTTACACGTATTTGAAAAGGCAAGGACTGATTAGGGATAGTAAACATGGCTTTGTGTTTGGGAAATCATGTCTCACGAACTTGGTTGAGTTTTTTGAAGAAGTAACAAAGAGAATTGATGAGGGCAGAGCAGTAGATGTGATCGATATGGACTTCAGTAAGGCTTTCAACTAGGTTCTTTATGGGAGACTGGTTAGCAAGATTAGATGTCATGGAATAGAGGGAGAACTAGCCATTTAGATACAGAACTGGCTTGAAGATAGAAGACAGAGGGTGGTGGTGGAGGGTTGCTTTTCAGACTGGAGGTCTGTGTCCAGTCTAGTGCCACAAGGATCGGTGCTGAGTCCATTACTTTTTGTCATTTCTATAAATGATTTGGATATGAACATAG
Source organism: Chiloscyllium punctatum (assembly GCF_047496795.1). Classification (NCBI taxonomy): domain Eukaryota; kingdom Metazoa; phylum Chordata; class Chondrichthyes; order Orectolobiformes; family Hemiscylliidae; genus Chiloscyllium; species Chiloscyllium punctatum. Next base: position 19,686,617 of record NC_092743.1, read on the forward strand.
GAGGTGCAGTTAGTAAGTTTGCAGATGACACCAAAATTGAAGGTGTAGTGGACAGTGAAGAAGGTTACCTCAGAGTAGAATGGGATCTTGGCCAATTGGCCAATGGGTTGAGGAGTGGCAGATGGAGTTTAATTTAGATAAATGCGAGGTGCTACATTTTGGGAAAGCAAATCTTAGCAGGACTTATACACTTAATGGTAAGGTCCTGGGGAGCATTGCTGAACAAAGAGACCTTGGAGTGCAGGTTTATATCTCCTTGAAAGTAGAGTCGCAGGTAGATAGGATAGTGAAGAAGACGTTTAGTATGCTTTCCTTTATTGGTCGGAGTATTGAGTATAGGAGTTGGGAGGTCATGTTGTGGCTGTACAGGACATTGGTTAGGTCACTTTTGGAATATTGCATGCAATTCTGGTCTCCTTCCTATCGGGACGATATTGTTACATTTGAAAGGGTCAAAAAGATTTACAAGGATGTTGCCAGAATTCGAGGATTTGAGCTACAGGGAGAGGCTGAACAGGCTGGGGCTGTTTTCCCTGGAGCTGAGGGGTGACCTTATAGAGGTTTATAAAATCATGAGATGAGTGGATAGGATAAATAGACAAAGTCTTTTCCTTGGGGTAGGGGAGTCCAGAACTAGAGGGCATAGATTTAGGGTGAGAGGGGAAAGATATAAAAGGGACCAAATAAGCAACTTTTTCATGGAGACGGTAGTGTGTGTGCATGGAATAAGCTGCATGAGGAAGTGGTGGAGGCTAATATGATTGCAACATTTAAAAGGCATCTGGATGGGTATATGAATAGGAAGTATTTAGAGTGATATGGCCAGGTGCTGGCAAATGGGACTAAATTAGATTGGGATATCTGGTCGGCATGGACGAATTGGACCGAAGAGTCTGCTTCTGTGCTGTACATCTCTAAAACTCTGCGACTCTAAGACAGGTGCAAGTAATTATTTATTTTCTCCGCCATTTCCCTGTTCTCCATACTGCCACATTTGTCCCAGATAGCCTAGATTTTACAGTCGGTCTTTACATTTCTTGTCAACTTGTATTCATAATCTATTTTCCATTTCTTTATCAGTTTCTTTACTGCATTCTAAATAGATTCAAATTCTTGAGCTTCTCACTTTTTATGACTTCTTATCAGCCATTTCCTTCAACTTTTAACATCTTTTGTTCGCCACAGTTGAGTCACCTTTCCCTTTGGCTGTTTGTGTCTTTGAAGAATGGATATATATTGTAAACCATGAAATATTTGTTTGAATACTATTTATTACCTGCCCACTGTCAAATATTTTAGTGAATTTTCCCATCCACCACAGCCAACATGCCCCGATACCCTTGATTTCTTTTACTCAGATTTTAGACTCTCGTTATATAATGAATTATATCACATTAAAACTAAACGTGAAATTTTATGATATTATGATCACTATTTCCCAATGTTCCTTTATAGCAATGTTATTAATTAATCGTTTCTCATCGCTTGTTATAAAGCGAAAATAGAAGACCCCCCAGCTGGTTCTTTAACATACTACTGCAGAGATTCACCTATCTCATGCGGTCCCATTTGCCACAGAACCAGTCAAAAATCTAATGCCCTTCTTCCTATACCAGCTCTCCAGCTGTATACTCAATAACTCAATTCATTTATTCTTGCGCTCTTGAGGTCATCGGATTTAAAGTAGTATTGAGCTTAATGTCTTTGAGGTCCTAATTTTTAGCCTCTTTTCTTGCTCCCTAAAATCTGCTTTCATCCCTCTTCCTACCTAAATTATTGGTACCAATGTGAACTATGACCCTTGGTTGTTCTTCCTCCCCAAGAAAGATTTCCTGTGACTGCACTGTGATAGCCTTGGCCTGCCATCAGAGAGGCAACGTGTCATCCTGCAGTCATGTCTATAACCATAGAAATACTTGGCTGTTCTGTTCACGAATGAACTCCCTATCAGTACTGCCTTTTCAATTTTCCTCCTCCCCTCTTGTGCAGCTCAGCCACCCTTAGTGACACTAACTTGATATAACTGCACTCCTCTGGGGAACCACAGCCCTCATCAGTATCCAAAATGGAGAAGAGACGAATGACCGGGATACTCTCAGCAGATTCCTGCCTAGCTTGTTAGGCTGTCTGGCAGTCAGTCCTTCCTCTTTGAGCTCCCAAACTGATGGTGTGACCAACTCTCTCAATGTTCCATCCGCGTAGCTCACTGCTCCCATTGGCTCCAAAACCCAGAGCTCAGCTTCTGCAGCTGGTAAGACTTGAGTATCTTTTGGATATCAGAACCAATACTTGAAGGGCCGGGGGCAGAGATATCGTGAATGAAGAACAATCTCTGGTACAACTAGGGCTAAGAAGTATTTCTTGTTACTCTGTAGCTGTAGTAATTCTTTTAAACAGTCAATGCCTTTGGGTATCAACAGGCCAGCATTTAGTCTACATCACTAATTGCCTTTGTGAAATGGAAAGCTGCTTTCTTGAACCAGACCAGGTAAGAATGGCATATTTTCTTCCCTAAAGGACACCAGTGAACTAGATGGATTTTTAATGGCATTTTGGGTAGGGGATTATATGATCTCCACTGCTAATGCTAATTTTTCATCTCAGATATTTTGCATGCAGATGGTATTGAACTTAATAAAGACAGAGTAAAATAGCTTACTCTGACAACAAAGTAAGTTGATTAAGGGATCTGTGCTATGAAAATGAATGAAAACATAGCAATGGAAGGGGTGGCACAGTGGTGAGCACTGCTGCCTCACAGTGCCAGGGAACCCCGGTTTGATTTCACCTCACTGCCTGTGAGGTGTTTGCACATTCTCCCCATGTCTGGGTGAGTTTCCTCCCACAGTCCAAAGATGTGTAGGTCTGGTGGATTGGCCATGCTAAATTGCCCATAATGTCCAGGGATGTGCAGGTTAGTGGTTTAGCCATGGGAAATGCAGGGTTACAGGAATAGGATAGGGGAGTGGATCTGGGTGGGATGCTCTTTGGAGGATCAGTGCTGACTCGATGGACTGAATAGCCTGCTTCCATATGGTAGGGATTCTATGAAGTTGAAGGATAACTGCTGGCCACTGTTTCTCACATGTCCTGTTCACAAATGCACATCTGCGAGTCAGAATGCTTTCTGTATTTAGATATGGGAGATTAGAGGAAAAGACTATAAAATGAGGAAATGTACAACAGGCAGTTAGTATCTGCGGTAAAAATAAGATAGGTTAATATTAACAGGTCCCAGCATTAAGAGATGAACATACACATTACTGGAATGAAATAGAGAGAGGTGGGTGTGGGTGAAACATAGGGAAACAATGAAACAAACACAAAGAAGAACTGTTCAGAAAAAGAGTTGCGAGATACAATAGATCATCTCAGAGAAGGAATAGGGATAACAAAATTGAAGAAATGAACCTAAGCACATGGTAAATATAAGGTCAGTGGGAGACCTGACCTGGGCAAGAAATGGGTGAAATGGAAGTGACAGAATCAAGGCTGTGGGTCAGGCTTGAAATATAGAGAGAAAATCCATTAAAGTACAGCATGTTTGACAGTGCCTAAAAGGTAGAGAACAAGCAGACCCTTATCTCATACCAGCAGACTGTGCTAATTACGAATATCTAGATTAGTTTCCCTGCAGTGTGGTCCACACTGAGCCTCGCACTCATTTCCCTATTCACCCTGACTGATGCACCTAACAATTTAGCATGGCCAAACTACCGAACCTGCACATTTTTGGATTGTGGGAGGAAACCAGAGCAAACCCATGCAGACACGGGGAAAATGTGCAAATGCCACATAGATAGTTGCTCGAGGCAGGAATTGAACCTAGGTCCTTGGTGCTGTGAGGCAGCAGTGTTAACGATTGAGCCACCATGCTGCCTGAAACAACAAAGCTGCTCCCTTCTGAATCACAGAATCCTTACAGTGTGAAAACAGGCCCTTTGGTCCAACGATTCTCCACCAACCCTCCAAAAAGTATCCCACCCAAACCCATTCCCCTACCCTATTACTCTACATTTCCCCATACCAATGCACCTAACCTACACATCCTTGATCACTATGGGCAATTAGCATGGCCAATTCACCTAACCTGCACATCTTTGGATTGTGGAAGGAAACCGGAGCACCTAGAGGAAACCCACGCAGACACGGAGGGAATGTGCAAACTCCACACAGACAGTTGCCCGAGGCTGGAACCAAACCTGGGTCCCTGGCGCTGTGAGGTAGCACTGTTAACCACTGAGCCACTGTGCTGCCCCCAGAGCTGATCCACATCATTAGAAAGTCCTGCTGTGAAAATCAAAAGCTACAGCTGATGTTTGAAGTTACCGGTCAGTCCTCAGGTCAGAAGTTGTTAAGCTTACAGCAGAAAGATAATTGATCATAAAACCTGTGATACACTTTACTGTGTCAAGGCAGGGCAGAGGACAGAAACATGAGAGAATTGGAATTAAAATACGAAAGCACAGTAAGATCAGGGATGCTGTTGTGGACAAAACTTGGTCTGAAAAAGTAACTATCAACTTTGTAATGCGGAGCAGAATACAGCAGTGAATACAGGGTCCTACAGCAAAGGAAGTGCAAGTGAATTCTAATGAAGAGCAAAATATATGTGACTGTAGGCATTGGTGAAAGGATGAGATGTATTGGTAGGTACCAGACACCAGAAGGTTATGGATCAGAGAAGAGTGAACCAGAGTCCCTCATTAAAAAAGGGAGAAGCGCAAGATATATTTGGTGACTGGAATAAACCACAAATATTGGAAATGTAAAAAACTGGTGGAACAGTTGATGAGAGTGAAAGGGACCTCGTAATAATTTGCTGAGAGGAGGGGGAGGATGTGTGCTTAGAAATGGAACAATTCAATCCGGCTGCATATCACTTTGAAAAGCCAAAATGCTTCAGGTAATGCACTACATTTAGAACTATTATTCCAATACCTGCAGAATCTTTAACATCGAACCAATTAGGCATATTATTTTAGAAAATTAAAATAAAGAGGATGCACATGGCAAAATATTCAAAGGAACGGCAAACTTCCTGTTTTGCTGAAAGTAACTTAAGAAAGCATTCCCAACTGACACTTGATACTCAATTAAAACATTGTCAAAGATCAGCATTGCTTCAAGGTGTAACAACAACACACCAAAGGCCAAATTATAAACATGAATTAAAATCATCCAGTAATTATCTCCTCAAGATGAAAATAGTTATTTTCTTTCAGTGTCTCTCTAGATTTGTTAAATGCTAATAGGCAATTGCTTTTAAGTTTAGGCTACTTTTTAAGGAATATTTATCATCCTTAAGGAAGCTGGAATAAATACACACTTAATTCAATGCAAACTGCTTTACTTCAGTGATTACAAGTTGGTCCATTTTTAATTTTTTTATCCTCCACCTCCCCTTTTCTGATTCAGAGGATTGGCTGTCATGCCTCACACAACGTTACCTCATCACCAATGCTCAATTTTATCCTACAAAACACCTGAGGTGACTCAACATCCTATCTTTCATCTCATCCCATTGGGAAATCTCTCTACTTGATATGCATTAGCAGGAGTTCTGACAAGTTAACTCTGTGGAATGAGGGCATTTTACCTTTTTACTTTGTGCGTGTTCATTATTGTACTAAACAGCCAGCTCCCCGGACTTCCAGATCAATAGCAATGCAACTTTGAAAACAGCATGAATTATCGGTGAACAATGCAGCTTTATTTTTAAATAGCTATGTCAATTGAATACAGGGGGTCAACACCTTCAACATATTGTCTAGCTATCACCATTGTTAACAGCTAACCCGAGAATGCAACTTTTTAAAAAAAACGTTTTGTGATTTACACATAAAAGAAGTGAAACTATCATGGTATTCAAACAGATGAAAGACTTAACAGACAATCAATTTTTCAATGTATAAATTCAGTTACATCACACTGTAAATTTTTGCTATAAATTCTGTGTGTTAGGATTGAGCCCTCCACTATCACCTGATGAAGGAGCGACACTTCGAAAGCTAGTGTACTTCCAATTAAACCTGTTGGACTATAACCTGGTTTTGTGTGATTTTTAACCTTGTACACCAAACTGGTTATGCATTTAAATACCAAGGCGTGTTTTGGTTTAGAAAAACAGCAATACTCTTCTTCATTAACTTTCATAGGAACCCTGGTGAAAATGAACTCTTTGGACAACAGCTACTTGGATGCTGCCTGAACTGCTGTGCTCTTCCAGCACCACTAATCCAGAATCTGGTTTCCAGCATCTGCAGTCATTGTTTTTACCATGTCTGAAAAAGGCTTGGTAATGCTGTACCCAGATAATGACCAGTCCAGCAACATTTACTTTCACATTATTTCACATTTTGCTATCACACACAGGGTGATTGCCATTTGGTGAAATGCCAGAAGATTGGGCATTTCTTTAAGTTTGCTCCCTCTCATGATTAGCACACTGAATGTAGAGTAGGAAAAACTAGAAGGGTGGAGAAGTTTCAATAAAGAATGTTCAATTAGCAAACTAACACGCTTTATTACCAGCTTTCCGAAGAGTTATTTCTCTCGCCATTGGATATGGGCATTGTTGGCAAGATCAGCATCAATCGCAATCCCTAATATCATTTGAAAAGTTGGTGGTGAGTTGTTTTCTGGAAATGCTGCAATCCATATAATGTTGTGTTTTTCTACAGAGAGTACCAGGCTTTTGACCCTGTGACAGTGGTGGGACAACAACATAGTTCCAAGTCAATATGGACCTTTGACTTGGAAGGGAGTATTCAGATGGTGGTGTTTGCATGTGCCTGTTGCAAGTTTTAAAGGCTTTGAAAGCAAATGTTAAAGAAGCTTTGATGAGTTGCTGAAGTGGATTTTGGAGATGGTGCCCGTAATGGAGGAAGGGAAGACTTAAGTTAGTCGTTATGTGCCAATCAAGCAAGGCAGCTTTGTCCTGGATTGGTATTGAGCTTCTTCATAGGAATGTAGCAAATAGATACAGGAGTCGGCCATTTGGTCCATTGAGCACATTCTGCCAGAGGTGTTGCTGGGCCTGCACTCACCAAGTAGGTGAAGAGTACTCGAATATATTCATGCCTTGTGTGTGTAGACATTGGGGTGGCTTTGAGGAATCAGGATGTAAGTTACTCACCACAGATTTCTCAGTCTTTCCCCGTTCTCATTGCCACTGCGTTTACATGATTTATCCATTCAATTTCTGGTCATTGGGCACCAAATTGATTATTGAAACCAGGATGTTAATAATGATGGAATTCTACAATAGCAATTTAGTTTAATGTTGAGGGGCAGTGGTTGGATTCTATTCTGTTGGAATCACTGCCTGGCACTCATGAGGCACAAGTGTTCCTAGTAGTTGGCAGTTGCTACAGGAGATAACAGTAGATGTGTTCCTTGAATGTAGAAAAGCTAATTTATTGTACTTCAAACAAAGCTGCTTTATACCAACTGAACTCTTGCTTAGTTAGTTCCCAGTTCACGTAACAGAAGTGTGCTAAAGTGTGGGTATATAAAATACCCAGGACACCTCTTGTGGTAGAGTGATAGAGTTCCTACCTCTAAGTGAGGAGACTGGGTTCAGTCTGTGGTTCCTGATGTGCGTATAATGTCTCTGAACAGATTGATTAGAAAATCTCCATAATACACAGGAGTAATTACTGAGCTTTTACTCCAGATGGCTGTCTGCGCTTTCGGTCAATGTTTGAGCTGGTTACTTCAATTTTGCAACTTATCCTTGCTAATATGGGGCATTGCAAGCTTTGCTATTGCATGGTCAGCATTGAGCTCAGTACAGACATAACCACCAAGAAGCAGACGATAACCTATTTTATGAGGAACCAAATGGGCAGACCAATGGTTTTTCATGTTTAAGTAAGAGGCAACATGGCCATTGTCCTATGAGACCATACGGCTGTTCGCTCCTTAGAGAAAGAGATGACTAGTGCTCGTTTAACCTAAGGGTCACATGCAAGAGGTGAGATTGAGAAGGACAATCCTTCATGGTGACTGCAGTTGGTGTGTGAACTGCTATTGGTGCCACTGTGAATCTCAAACCAGCTTGGCTTGCCAACTGAGCAAAACCAAACCCCATTACTTTTCAATTTTACATGCACTTTATAGATAAATGATGGCAATATTAGGTAATGTATGGAAATAAATGGATAAATGATGGCATATTCATTAATATATGAAAACAAAAATAATCATTGACTATCTTATGGTTGTGCTCAACAGTTACAGCTATGGACACTTACCCTATTGGCTTTGCTCACTGCCTGGAAGTAAATGCTGTAGCTCTTATGAGGGAGTAAGGGAGCATTCCAGTAGCCACTGTAGGTCTTGTTATCTCCAACAATAAATGGTTGGGCTACTTGAAGAGCATCTGGTGGAAATTCTGCAGCAAAGTAATGAGGGGAGTCTGAAATCGAGGCGTTTTGGTAGGTGATGGGGACAAAGTAGCAGTCCAGGACATCAGTGGCCTTCTTGCTTCTGCGTGGGTGTTCCTCTTCCACAATGACCTGATAGGCACTGATCATAAAGCGGAGAGAAAAGAAAACATCAACTAAAATATTTACAAGATTAATTGATTGTACAACAACTACTACCTTCCACGTTGGCACATACTCTTTTGCAATTTTCTCATTTGGTTGGGATTTTGACTCATCATCCCATGGAAAGAACCTTAGGCTGATTAAAATTAAAAATCAAAACAGAAGTTGCTGGAAAAGCTCAGCAGGTCTGACAGCATCTGTACAGAGAAATCAGAGTTAACGTTTCAGCTCAGGTGAGCCTTCGTTAAAACTTCCCCAATCGTGAGGAAGCATCACTGGACCCGAAACGTTACCTCTGATTTCTCTTCACAGAAGCGATCAGACCTGTTGAGGTTTTCCAGCAACTTCTGTTCCTGTTTCTCATTTACAGCATCTGCAGTTCTTTCAGTATTTATTTAAAATTAAAAATGTTACTTTTGAACTCGTTCTAACTCTCAAGCAATTAAACTAACCACAGCAGAAGCAGTTCTTTCTAATCTACTTCTTCAGATGTGTTATGGTACACCTCTGGAGAACCTGGGTTTCCTGGCTCAAAGGTATGGTCACTACCAATGTGCCACAAGAAAGCTACAATGTGCACTTTAGCTATATGGATCAGTTTGTAGCATGTTTCAACTACTTAGAACCAGTCCAATGAGACCAGAAGATCATAGGAGCACAAATTTGGCCATTCAGCCCATCAAGCCTGCTCCACTATTAAATCATGGCTGATGAGTTTCTCAACCCATTTTCCTACTTTCTCCCTGAACTCTTGATCCCCTTGACAATCAAGAACCTATCTATCTCCGTCTTAAACATACTCAATGACCTGGCCTCCACAGCCTTCTGTGGCAATGAATTCCATAGATTCACCACTCTCTGGCTAAAGAAGTTTCTTCTTATCTCTGTTCTGAAAGGTTTTCCCTCTACTCTAAGGCAGTGCCCTCAAATCCTGGTCTCTCCTACCAATGGAAACATCTTTCTATTATCCACTCTCTCCAGGTGATTCAGTATTCTATATATTTCAATTAGATCACCCCTCATCCTTCAAAACTCCATCGAGTATAGACTCAGAGTCCTCAAATGTTCTTCATATGTTCAAATCCTCTCAAAATAAATACCATCATTGCATCCTAACTACTGACTCAACCTGCAAGTTTACTTTGAGAGAACTCCCAAGTCTCTTTGCACTTCAGACCTCTGAATTTTCTCCCCATTTAGAAAATTATCTATACCTCTATTCTTCCTACCAAAGTGCATCACTTCACACTTTCCAACATTATACTCCATATGTCACTTCTTTGATGACTCTCCTAATCTGTCCAAATCCGTCTTCAGTCTCCCTGCCTCCTCAATACTACCTGTCCCTCTACCTATCTTTGTATCATCTACAAACTTAGTCAGAATGCCCTCAGTTTTCTCATCTAGATCATTAATGCATAAAGTGAAAAGTTGTATTCCCAACACTGAGCCTTGTGGAACATCAGTTATCTGCCACTCTGAGAAAGACCCTTTAATCCCCATTCTCTGCTTTCTGCCAGATAGCCAATCTTCTATCCATACCAGCACCTTGCCACTAACATCATGGGCCCTTATCTTACTCAGTAGCCTCCTGTGTGGCATGTTGTTAAAGGCCTTCTTGAAGTCCAGGTAGATAACATCCATTGGCTCTCCTTGGTCTGATCTGCTTGGTACCTCCTCAAAGAACTCTAGCAGGTTTGTCAGGCATGACCTATCCTTGATGAAACCATGCTCTATTTTACTGTACACTTTCTTGCATTGAGAAATCTCATGCTTCATGATGGATTCCAGGATCTTACCCATGACCAAAGTTAGGCTAATTGGTCTGTAATTTTCCATTTTCTGCCTTACTCCCTTTTTAAATAGTGGTGTTACATTAGCGATTTTCCAGTGCTCAGGGACCTTCCTTGATTCTAGTGATTCATAAAAGATTACCACTGATGCCTCCACTATCTCTTCAGTTATCTCCACTAGAACTCTGGAATGTAGTCCATCTGCTCTAGATGACTTATCCATCTTCAGGCTATTCAGTTTTTCTAGCACCTTCTTCTTGGTGATGGCAACCATACTCAGCTCTGCCCCTTCACTCTCTTGAATGTTTTAGACATTACTCATGTCTTCCACCGTGAAGACTGATGTGAAATAATTATTCAGTTCCTCAACCATTCCCTTGTTCCCCATTACTATCTCTCCAGCATCATTTTCCAATGGCACAATGTCCACTTTTGCCTCCCTTTGCTCTTTATTTATCTAAAGAAACTCTTACAGTCTTCCTTTATATTACTGGCTAGCTTACCCTCATATTTAATTTTTGCCCTCCTTATTTCTTTTTTGTTGCCCTCTGTTGGTCTTTGTAAGCTTCCCAATCCTCTGGTTTCCCATTGTTCTTCACTACTTTATATACTTTTGCTTTTGCTTTTATGCTTCCCTGACCTCCCTGGTCAGTCATGTTTGCCTCATCCTCCCTGTACCATGTTTCTTTTTCCTCAGGATGAATAGTTGCTGTGTCTCCTGAATTACTCTTAGAAACTCCTGCCATTGCTGTTCCACTGTCTTTCCTGCTAGGCTTCTTTCCCAGTCAATTCTACTCAGCTCCTTCCTCTGTCGTTGCCAATATTCAGCTGAAATACATTTTCTCTGATTCTATATTCTCTCTCTCAAATTACAGAGTAAATTTGCTCATGTTATGATCACTTGCTCCTAAGGGTTCCTTCACCTTAAGCTCCCTTATCAAGTCTGCCTCATTGCACAACACTAAATCCCATATTGCCTGTTCCCTAGTGGACCCCATCGCAAGTTGCTCCAAAAAGACATTCCACAAATTTCTTTTCTTGTGAACCACTACCAACCTGATTTGCTAGTCCACCCACATATTGAAATTTCCCATGATCACTGTAACTTTGACTTTCCTTTGCATCTTTTCTATCTCCTGGTATATCGTATGCCCCAACTCCTGACACTGTGAACAACTTATATATGACTTCAACGTTTTTTTTAACTTTGTGATTTCTCAATTGTATCCACACAGATTCTACACCATCTGACCCTACTTTGTTTCTTACCATTGACTGAATTTCATTTCTGACTAATCAGGGCAACCCCTCCCTGTCTGCTCACCTGCCTATCTTTTCGATAGGATGTATATCCTTGAATATTCAAGTCCCAATCTTGGTCCCCTTGCAGCCACATCACCGTGATGCCTACCCCATCAAACCTGCCAATTTCAATCTGCGCCACAAGCTCATTTACCTTATTCCTTATAGTGTGTGCATTCAGATATAAAACCTTCAGTCCTGTATTAACTGTCCCTCCTTTCATTGTCATTTATTTGCCCAGTCTATTTGAAGTTCGACCGCGAACTCTTTCCAAATGCTCTGTCCTGGTTGTGTCTGTGCTGCAGATTTTAATAACCGCTCCTGAGTTCTGCACTCTTCCCTCCTCCTTTTAATTCAGGATTTCGAATTCCCCCTATAACTGAATGAGAGTCAATTGCCTCAATCCATACGCAAGTCAAAATTGTACTATTAATTTTGAGAACTACAACTGCTAGGGCTGGAAATTTGAAGTTTAACTTGATAGACGGATATTGAACTCCCCTGCCCTATTTTCTTGCTTTCTTTTCTGTTGGTTGTGCACCATCAAAAGGTCCTCAGGATCTGTTTTACATATGCCACAAAATAGAATGAGTTTGGAAATCAAGGGGAATCTGTGCAATCAATCAGGTTGAATGAAAGCAAGGAACATTTCCCATCGATCATCTTTAAATCTCTCATCATCTTGTTGATGTTATGAAAATTAAAGAACAAAGCTGTCAGACAATTACTTGTGCACATTATGCAAAACATGTTTAAGAAAGTACAACTGTAGAAATATTTCTCTTCTTGAGATGCCAGTTTGTTTGGGATAATTAAAATTACAAAATCGTTGACAGTTCAAGGCAAATGGGGCACTTGTATACAGAGAATATATTCATTTGACAGTACTGAATCTGAGTATTGCTATAAAAAGGACATATTTTGTTGAATCTTTTTATTTTTCTTTCAGAGAATGATAGAATCTTAAGTACAGAAGCAGTCTATTTGACCCATTTGTATCTATACGGGCGGTGGTGGGGGGGGGGCGGAGGCGGTGGAATATTGAAGTATCACATATATGTTAGTCCTCAAACCACCCCTCCCCTGGGCTAAATCCCAGGGAATCAGGAAGTTGGTAGGATCTCCACTCTCCAATAAATGACCACTCCTCCCCCACATTCAAGACAGTACATTAAGTTGCATTGTGTAAAAAATTAGGGAAATAAATTCAATGGCAACACTAAAATGTCAATCTAATAAGCAAGCACATTATTCACTGATGAGAAAAACACTTTGATTGAATATCTATTTATAGATGTGATTATTCATGCAGAGACAAGCCATCAGCCAAATAACAGGTTGAGTAATGTAAGTTAGGAGCGAATCTTCTTTCTTCTCTTTCCATAAGTTAATATTTTTTCTTCACTATCTTTAAGTTAATCACACCATTACACCCCTCTCTGAACATCTCTGTCACACTAGAAATATCTCTGAACTGGGCAACAATGTAAGGCTGCAGACTGATACAAATTGGTTAAGTAGGTGGGCAAAAGGTCTAGCAATGGAGTATAATGTGAAGTTTTTCTCTTTGGCATTTAGGATTTAAAAAAACAGAGTATTAGTTAACTGGAGAATGACTTATAGAATTCTCAAGTGTACATCAATCTAGGATCTTTAGCACATGAACCACAATAAATTAGTACACATGTGAATAAGGTTAATGGAATAATTATAAGAAAAATTGAACATAAAGTAAGAATGTAATGCTTTAGGTATTGATGGCATTTGTGAGGCCACCTTTTGATTACTGTGAACAATTTTCTTCTTCTGATTTAAGGAAGAATGAAAATGAATTGGAGGTAGTTCAGAGGAGGTTGACTATGTTACTGGCCAGAATGAGCATGCTATCTTCTAAGGAAGGATTAGACAAACTGGACTTCTTTTCAATGGAGTTTAGAAGAGCTAGGACAGTGATTTGATTGACGTTTATGAACTGCCAAATGGTATTGACAAGGTGGACATGGAAAGTATCTTTCAGGTTTGTTCAGAACTAGAGGAAATTAGTTCAAAATTAGTGGTCACCCTTTTAGGACAGAGGTGAGAGGATTTTTCTTTGTCTCAGAGGGATGTGCAGCTTTGAAACTCTCTACATCAAAGGCAGTGATAGTGGGGTCAATGAACGTTTTTAAGGAAGAGACAGATAGATTCTTGTGAGGCAGGGGAATTAAATATTGTTGGCTGTGGATGGGGACTATGGAATTTGGAACACAAATAGATCTTATTAAAAAGCAGAGCAAGCTTGAAAGGTTGAATGGTCTACTTCTGCTCCTAATTCGTATGCTCTTATCTAAATGGGCAGTGCTGAATTGGCAGACCATTTTATAGCTCTTGTGAGTTTTGTTTTCATTGATGTTTTGGGGGAGATGTAAAGCAAGCCAACGATGCATTGTTGTCCACATTTTCTGCTGGCTGAATTTAGAAGTTGTCTCAACACCTTGCTCATAAGAAATTTGGTTCTAGGACTCAGTTACTCAGGAATTTCACCCTGTCTAACTTCTGACAGGAAAATCATGAGATTGTCCTGGGTTTCCTCCGGAAATGCAACCTGATCTTTCCAACTGTTTCAAGCTGTGTAAAATTGTGAAAACAATAGGACACTGGTCAAAGGTATTTCTGCTTCGTGTCAGCTCATATCAGTTGTCTTATATATTCCAGGCAGCATATTAGTGCAGCAAATGACGTAATGAAAAAAAAGTTAATCAATTCATCTGCGTCAAAAGTGCCTTTAAACCACACAAAAGAAAATTGCCCATCCATACTACTACAATGTGTATCAGTACAGGTCTACAGTAATATGCAAACCAGAATTGGTTTTCCTCAATACATCACATTACAATATAGAGCAACACTGTTCTTTTGAGAGATCATATTACACTGTACTGCAATGGTTTTCAGGTTACTCTAAAACACACATTACACTGCATTATCATGGCAACAGTGAGAAACATACTGCAGCATCTCAATGCACCATACTACAGTGTGAACCAGAACTGTCTATACACATTACACTGCATTGTAGAGTTATCTCAGTGATGTGATTACTGGACAAGTCACAAACCAGAGTGATGTCTAGCTTAAAAGAACATATTTTGTTTTGTTTTGGTTTTAACAAGGTAATCATTTACTGAAGCATAAGTAAATAATGTTGCAGATTTGGTTTTAACAATAAAATAGAAGTTTATTAAGCAAAAGAAATAAGATCAAGTAAAATAAACCAGACAATTTGCTTATAACATGGTATGGTTCTTAAAAGCACCCCTTTCACAGTAATAACATGTACTGTGGTGGTGTAATTTGCCACAAATATCAATGGTTCCAAAAACCTAGCAACTACTTTATTATCCAAATGTCATTTATTTTTTCCTCACTTTTTTTTCATCATGGCAGTAGTCAGGGTTGCTGGTTTGTACCAGTCAGATTTTCATAAGATTAGATTCAGTAATATTTTTAAATCTCACATTTGTTCTGCTAGGTTTCTCCCCAAACTTATTTTCTGATTTTTCTACATGGATTATGTTGACTATCCCATGTACTGTTGTCCTTCTTACTTCCTGGGAAAGTGGATAAAAAGTATTCATTTAGCAAGTCTGCTATTTGAATTCATTCTTCTTGACAGGCACAAATTATTGTTTCTCAAGGACTTTTCTTGAAATGTTCTCAAGGAATAATTTGTGGATTTTGGGGGCTCCTTCTTCAATAATTATCAACCTTCAAATTAAAGCCACAATAAGCAATAAGAACAGTCCCTCCTCAAATGGCTCAATTTTTAAACTGGTACAAGACAACAGGCATGGTTAGTAACAAAAGATTTTGTTTCCAAAATAACTGATACACATTTCTACAGTCAAAAAGCCACCATTCTAAATGCACATTTGACAGACTGGTGAGGTCATAGTTAATGTATTTCCATTGCTTATGCAGAAAGTTGGAAAATTCTAATAAGGTAGATAGTACGCTTTTTAGCATATCTCAGATCCTAACCTCAGATTTGAATTGTACAATGAACAAAGTTTTCACAAGAATATTATTCACTACAGTATTTCCCCCTCCAGTAGCTCCTGAATATATATATCTTAAGATAGGAATTCCACATACATTTGCAAGGGCTACATTGGTGTTTCTAAGTTTCAGAGGCTCCCCTAGTTTGCAGACTATCTATTTGTTGACAAGTTTATAACTGTTTTCTCTACTTTGTAGCCTCCCTCTCATTCTCACACTAAGCTCACATTCATTTCCCCACCTTCTAGCTGCCGCTTCTCCAAACCTCTTGCAGTCTCCCTCTCAGTCTCCATCATGTAATCCCCTCTTACCTCCTTCTCACCCACTAAACCCTTGCAGTCTCCCTTTCCACATGTTCACCTAACCCTTGGAACCTCCCTTGATACCTCTTTCTCACATATACAGTCAACATGAAGGGTCAGCACCAAGTGAATAATCAAAACTTCAAAGGTCATTATATCTGAGTAAATGCAAATTGGCATCGGGAAAAATAAGATTGGAGACATGAATGAATATTCTAAAGACTGAAATTAAATAGCAAAGGCAATGAGTTGAATTTGGAAAGCTGTGATAAATCAAAGAGTTACAGTCAAGGCAAGGGAGAAAGGTAAATATGGGAAACAAGCAACAGACTGTAATAGGAAGGACTGCGAGTACAAACTAAGAATAAATCAACAGATAAAGCTAGAGGCTACAAAAATAATAAAAAGGACAATGCCAAAGGCTGGACTATTACTTGAAATGGGGTCGAGAGTATAGTGTTGGGAAAGCACAGCAGGTCAGGCAGCATCCAGGAGCTGGAGAACTGACATTTTGGGCAAAAGTTTCCTGGTGAAGGGCTTTTGCCTGAAACATTGATTTTCTTGCTCCTGGCTGCTGCCTGACCTGCTGTGCTTTTCCAACACCACACTCTTGACTCTAGTCTCCAGGATCCGTGATCCTTACTTTCGCCTATTACTTGGAATGGTTAAATTGCTGGTCTAATATCTGGAATGGATGGGTTGACTTATGAGAAAAGGTTGTATAAGCTTGACTTCTAATCACTGGAGTTTAGAAATGCAAGAGGCTACTTTGCTGAAGTGTATAAGATTCTGAAGGGTCTTGAGGAAGGTATGTGTGAAAAGGATGTTTCCTCTTGTAGGAGAATCTAGAACCAAGGGTCAGTATTTCAAAATAAGAAGAGGACAAAGAACAAAGAAAATTTACAGCCCAGGAACAGGCCCATCAGCCCTCCAAGCCTGAGCCGATCCAAATGTACTGTCTAAACTTGTCGGTCAATTCCTAAGCACTTGTATCCTTCTGCTCCCCACCTACACATGCATCTGTCCAAACGCATCTTATAAGAATCTACCATTCCTGCCTCTACCACCTCTGTTGGCAATGCATTCCAAATGCCCACCACCCTCTGTGTGAAGTACTTGCCTCGTGTATCCCCCTTAAACTTTCCACCTCTCACCTTGAAAGCATGACCTCTTGTTACTGAATCCTTCACCCTGGGAAAAAGCTTGACTCTATCCACCCTGTCTATACCCTTCATGAGTTTGTAAACCTCAATCAGGTCCCCCCCCCCATCTCCTTTTTTCTAATGAAAACAAACCTAACCTAGTCAACCTCTCTTCATAGCTAGCACCTTCCATACCAGGCAATATCCTCGTAAACCTTCTCTGCACCCTCTCCAAAGTGTCCCCATGCTTTTGGTAATGTGGCGACCAGAACTGTACACAGTATTCTAAATGTGGCCGAACCAATGTCTTGTACAATTTTAACATGACTTGCCAGCTCTTATACTCAATCTCCCGTCCAATGAAGGCAAGCATACTATATGCCTTCTTGATCACTCTATCCACCTGTGCAGCAACCTTCAGGGTACAATGGACCTGCACTCTCAGATCTCTCTGCCCATCAACATTTCCCAAGTCTCTTCCATTCATTGTATTCACTCTAGAATTAGACTTGCCTAAATGCATCA
Organism: Chiloscyllium punctatum; assembly: GCF_047496795.1. NCBI lineage: Eukaryota > Metazoa > Chordata > Chondrichthyes > Orectolobiformes > Hemiscylliidae > Chiloscyllium > Chiloscyllium punctatum. The sequence continues at coordinate 19,704,274 of NC_092743.1, forward strand.
CCTCACATTTGTCTGGATTGAAAGCCATCTGCCACTTTTCTGCCCAACTCTCCAGTCTATCTATATCCTCCTGTATTCTCTGATAGTCCCTTATGCTTTCTGCTACTCCACCAATCTTTGAGTCATCTGCAAACTTGCTGATCATACCAACAGTGCCCTCTTCGAGATTATTTATGTATATTACAAACAACAGTGGCCCCAACACTGACCCCTGTGGAACACCACTGGTCACCTTTCTCCATTTTGAGAAACTCCCTTCAACTACTACTCTCTATCTCCTGCTGCTCAACCAGTTTTTTATCCACCTAGCGAGAACACCCTGCACACCATGTGACTTCACTTTCTCCATTAGTCTACAATGGGGAACCTGATCAAACACCTTATTAAAGTCCATGTATATGACATCAACAGTCCTTCCTTCATCTAACAACCTGGTCACCTCCTCGAAGAACTCTATTAAGTTGGTAAGGCACAATTTCCCCCGCACAAAACCATGCTGCCTATCACTGATAAACTCATTTTTTTCTAAATATAAATAGATCCTATCTCTCAGTACCCTCTCCAGCAACTTTCCCACCATCGATGACAGGCTCATTGGTCTGTAGTTACCCGGAATATCCCTACTACCCTTCTTGTACTGGGGGACAACATGAGCAACCTTCCAGTCCTCCGGCACCTCACCTATATTTAAGGATGCCACAAAGATATCTGTCAGGGCCCCAGCTATTTCCACTCTCGCCTCTCTCAGCAACAAGTCCTGGGGATTTGTCCACCTTAATAACCTCTAGCATACCCAACAGATCTTCCTGACTTATGCCAACGCGATCCAGACTTATCAAACGCCTATCTCTAATCTCAAGATTCATCATGTTCCTCTCCTCAGTGAACACTGATGCAAAGTAATCATTCAGAATCTCATTCATTCTTTCAGGTTCGGCACACAGCCTTCCTTCATTATCTTTTAGTGGACCAATCCTTTCTCTAGTTACCCGCTTGCTTTTTATATAAGAATAAAATGCTTTGGGATTTTCCTTAATTCTGCTTGCTAAAGCTATTTCATGATCCCTTTTAGTCCGCTTGATTCCTTGTTTAAGACTTGTCCTACTCTTCTGATATTCCTCCAGGGCCCATTCTGTTAGCTGCCTAGATCTTACGTGTGCTTCCCTTTTCCTCTTGGCTAGTTGTACAATTTCTCCTGTCATCCACGGTTCATGAATCTTGCCCTTCCTATCCTTTGCCTTCAATGGGACATGCCTATCCTGCACTGTCTTTAACCTACCTTTGAAAGCCTCCCACATCTCAAACGTGGACTTCACTTCAAATACCTGTGTCCAATCCACATTTCCCAGCTCCTGCCAAATTTTGATATAATTAGCCTTGGCCCAGTTTAGTACTCTTCCCTTAGGACCACTCTCTTCTTTATCTACAAGTATTCTAAAACTTACAGAATTATGGTCACTGTTCCCAAAGAAATCCCCCACCACAACTTCTACTACTTGTCCTGGCTTGTTCACCAGTACCAGGTCCAATATGGCCCCAGTATGGTTGCTAATTTAACACACAGATGAATAGATTTTCCTTTCTCTCTCAGAGGGCCAAAAGGTGACAGAAGCTGAGTCTTTGCATATTTTTAAGGTGGGCATAAGGAGATTCTTGTTCAGGGAAGGGGTAATAGGTTAGTGGGGTATGTGCGATTGTGGAGTTATTAGATCAGCTATGATCTTATTGAATGGTGGAGAAGGCCCAAGACACTTTTGGCCTATTTATGCTCCTAATACATTTGTTTACATGTTATTTTTATTCTCTCAAACCATATTGGCATTGCTGGCTGGCCAGCATTTACTGCTCATCCCTGGTTGCCCTTGGGAAGGTGTTGATGAGCTGCTTTCTTGAACCACTGCAGCCCATGTGCTAAAGGTGTACCCATAATGTTGTCAAGGAGAGAATAAGAAGATTTTGACCAAGAGACAGTGAAGGAACAGTGATATATTTCCAACTCAGTATGGTGTTTGGCTTGGAGGAGAGCTTGCAGGTTTTGGTGTCCACATCTATCTTTCTCAAATGGGATATCATTGTTTTTCCACTTTAGTCATTCACAGAATGTGGACATCACTGGCTAGACCAGTGTTCATTGCCCATCCCTAACGTTCAGAGGGCAGGTAAGAGTCAACCACATTGCTGTGGGTCTGGAGTCACATGTAGGCCAGACCAGGTAAAAACAATGACTGCAGATGCTGAAAATCAAATACTGGATTAGTGGTGCTGGAAGAGCACAGCAGTTCAGGCAGCATCCAACGAGCAGCGAAATCAATGTTTCGGGCAAAAGCCCTTCATCAGGAATAAAGGCAGTGAGCCTGAAGCATGGAGAGATAAGCTAGAGGAGGGTGGGGGTGGGGAGAGAGTAGCATAGAGTACATTGGGTGAGTGGGGGAGGAGATGAAGGTGATAGGTCAAGGAGGAGAGGGTGGAGTGGATAGGTGGAAAAGAAGATAGGCAGGTCGGACAAGTCAAGGAGACAGAAACTGAGCTGGAAGTTTGAAACTAGGATGAGGTGGGGGAAGGGGAAATGAGGAAGCTGTTGAAGTCCACATTGATGCCCTGGGGTTGAAGTGTTCCGAGGCGGAAAATGAGGCGTTCTTCCTCCAGGCGTCTGGTGGTGAGGGAGCGGCGGTGAAGGAGGCCCAGGACCTCCATGTCCTCGCAATATCATTTATTGTATCCGTTGCTCCCGATGTGGTCTCCTCTACATTGGGGAGACTGGGCGCATCCTAGCAGACCGCTTTAGGGAACATCTCCGAGACACCCGCACCAATCAACCAAACCGCCCCGTGGCCCAACATTTCAACTCCCCCTCCCACTCTGCCAAGGACATGGAGGTCCTGGGCCTCCTTCACCGCCGCTCCCTCACCACCAGACGCCTGGAGGAAGAACGCCTCATCTTCCGCCTCGGAACACTTCAACCCCAGGGCATCAATGTGGACTTCAACAGTTTCCTCATTTCCCCTTCCCCCACCTCATCCTAGTTTCAAACTTCCAGCTCAGTTACTGTCTCCTTGACTTGTCCGACCTGCCTATCTTCTTTTCCACCTATCCACTCCACCCTCTCCTCCTTGACCGATCACCTTCATCTCCTCCCCCACTCACCCATTGTACTCTATGCTACTCTCTCCCCACCCCCACCCTCCTCTAGCTTATCTCTCCATGCTTCAGGCTCACTGCCTTTATTCCTGATGAAGGGCTTTTGCCCGAAACGTTGATTTCGCTGCTCGTTGGATGCTGCCTGAACTGCTGTGCTCTTCCAGCACCACTAATCCAGTGTAGGCCAGACCAGTCAAGGACAGCAGATTTCATTCCCTAAAGGGCATTGGTGAGTCAGATAGGTTTTCTTTTAAAAAAACAATCAATAGCATTTACATCCCAACATTAGGCTAGCTCTTAAATCTATTTTCTTTCTTAAACTCAAATTTCACCATCTGCCATGGTAGAATTTGAACTTATGTCCCTCGAACATTAGCCAGAGATTCTGGACTGCTGGTTCAATGATATCATCCCTCCACTACCACCTGCCAAAATGTGATAATATAATATTCACTCTTTGCAAGATGCTCTCTCACTAAGAAAACCATTCCCCAATTCATAAGAGAAATTTTAAGGGTTTTACTAGAGATATATTCCACCAGTCCATAAAGAAATGAAAATTGCCATTACAACCACAACATGTTTGTTACGTTGTTCATTGATCTTAGTGTTTATATGCACACCTTCACTATATTATTATAAAGGCACAGTTGGCTCAATTGGTTGTACGGCTGGTTTGCACTTCAGAGTGTTGCCAACAGCAACACAGTGGCTCAGTGGTTACCACTGCTGCCTCACAGTGCCAGGGACCTGGCTTCAATTCCATCCTTGTGTGACTGGCTATATGGAGTTTACACATTCTCCTTGTGTCTTTGTGGGTTTCCCCCACAACCCAAAGATGTACAGGCTAGGTGGATTGGCCATGGGAAATGCAGGGATAGGATAGGGGTGTGTGTCTGGATGGGATGCTGTTCGGAAGGTCCGTGTGAATTTGATGCGAAGAATGGTCTGCTTTTACACTGTTGAGATTCCATAACAGGTTGGATTCTTCTCCCTCACCAGTTGAGGACACTCCTTCTTGACCTCTCCCCTTGCCTGAAGTGTGGTAACCCTCAAATTAAACTAGTACCAGCTATCTCTCTGTAATGAGAGAGCAGCTGCGTGGTTGTTTGGGATGAAGGTGATTTACATCCTTTATACTATAGCATTGTGATTAATAGTCCAAAGAAAACTCTGTCAGGTATGGTTCATTGTTCCACAGTGCTACTCATAGGACATCCACTGCCTCATCATTCTTCCTGAAAACCCTTCTTTCTAATATCACCTTTTCCAAAAAGTTCAAAGACATGGCCTTGGTGATGATTGTTGCTGAGTTTCTGTGGTACTTTCCACAAAAGGCCATCATCCATACTAAATTGGACCAATCAACTAAATACTATTGTGAAAATAGCAGTTCAGAAGCTAGGAACATTGTGCTAACTCATGTGTCCACCATCTACAACATGACATCCTAAAGCTTCAAAAAAACACTCAAGAGGTTTGGCAGCATCCAGGACAAAACATCCCTACATGTTTGGCATCAGATTCAATACCTTCAACATTCACTCTCTTCATCACCCATGTTCAGTAGCAGCAATGAATAGCATCTACAAAATACATTGTAGCAACTCACCAAGGCTCCTTCAACAGCACCTTTCAGACCCATGATATTTTTCACCTAGAAAGACATGCCGTACCATCCTGATTTCGCGCAATAATGCCGAATTTTACTGTCACTGGGTCAAAATCTTGGAATTCGCTTCCTAACAACACTGTGGGCATCCTTAAACTGTAAGGATGGCAATGGTTCACTCAGACAGTTCCCCATCATCTTCACCAAGGCAATTAGAATATGGACAATAAATGCTGGTTTAGACAGTGATACTCACACAGAACATAAAACATAGCCAGAGACTTTTCCCCAAGGCAGGATTGACCGGTATGAGAAGTCATAGTTTGAAGATATTAGGAGGACGGCATAAAGGAGATGTCAGAGGTAGGTTTTTTACTCAGAGAGTTGTGAATGCATGGAATGCGTTGCCTGCTGTGGTGGTGGAAGCAGAGTCATTAAAGACATGCACATGGATAGCAATGAGTTGAGGAGTGAGTAGGTTGTTACTATATTTGACATTAGGATTAAATCTCGGCACAACATCATGGGCCAAAGGACCTGTTCTGTGCTGTACTTATCTATATTCTATGTTCTAGAACATTACGGCGCAGTACAGGCCCTTCGGTCCTCGATGTTGTGTTGATCTGTGGAACCAACCCGCACCTCATCTAATCTACACGATTCCATTCTCATCCGCATCCCATGAACAAATTAAAAAAGAAATGGGTGGTAGTATGGTGGTCTAAAGAAAATTACATTGTTCTTTTGTAATGTTTTGATGTCATTTTTAAAAAAAAGTAAGTAGAATTAATGGTACTACAATAAAACCTGATACCCATACATCATGCACATCAGTTTGATATTATATAGGAAGAGAGAACTAAGTGGATTCTATTTTTATTTGACCCGTTGAATGTTTTCCAGCTATTTAAAAAAAGACGTTCTGATTACATGGATTCATGGTATTTTGCTATTGGTTTCTATTTCTGCCACTTTTTACACACTTTGCATGCCAGATCTTTTAGCAGCTCATGGGAAAAAAAAAGAAGAAAATAAACACAGAACAGACCACTGCTCAAGTCAGCAAGCCTCCTTTGATAACACCTCCGGAATCCCTAATCTCCACCATCCAGGAGGACAATCCAGCTGATGACTAGGAACAGCACAACCTGCAAGTTCCCCTCTGAGGTACACATCATCCTTTCACAGAATGGTACCTCCATTGAGTTGAAATCCTGGAACTCCCCACCCTAACAGCACCTTAGATTATTTTAATTGGTTCAATTAGATTTGGTTCAATGAGAAGTTAGGAATAGGCAATAATGCTTACATCTCAAAAAAAGAACAGCATTGTAATTAAGGCACTGCAAGAATTTCATTATATACAAGGAGAACTAACATTTACATGCAGAGGAGTCACCACTTAAGATCGCAGACATACTTTGTTTATTAGATAACTCATTCCAAGTCTAACTGTCAAACTGACTTCAAGAGATCCGATGTTAAAAGCTATAAGGCCCTGACATAGCAGCATAACATGAACAAGTGAAGATTAATGACCTTGAATCTGTATTGATGTTAGTTCATCTCATCTGGCTTGTTGGACTTACTACCCTTCTTTGGGTCAAATTTCTGATGACGTGATCCATAGTCACTGATGTGACCCTGGGACCTTGTAGTCTGCACAGTTTAGGAATTCACTATTCAGCAGATTCTCTTATAATAAAAGGACTACAGGAGACATAGGCCCATTTGGGATGAACAATGTCACATGGATAAATAATTGAATGGTTAACTGATATTGTTCTAAGTGGTACATGTCAAAAGTCAGAAGCTCACAACAATTCCTCTCAAAAGGACAACTGTTTGAAAAGCTTTTGAAATCTATTTAAAAAACACTCCAACTGTGATGTGAAGAAAATAACTTTTAGAATTGCAAATGTTATTGTAAACTGGAAATCTTTCAGTGTAAAATTTATTCTGATGTGAGCATGATATTTCAGTCGAACTTCAGCATTTATACCAGTGCTTTAATGAGTTTGTGTTAATTTTGGTTTGATTTGTACATGAAGTGATATTCTCCCTGAGCTGGATGAACCTCTTAAGCTAAATTAACATTCATCTCTCCACGTCATTTGATGATTCAATCCCTGGCTCCAAGTGCAATGCTCCAATCTCAAATCTTTACTGACATTTGAAAGTGTCCAGTTGTTTCAGTGCTGAGGTCACCAAGCAGAAGGCTGGAAGAACACAGCAGGCCAGGCAGCATCAGGAGGAGGAGAAGTCGGGTATAACCCTTCTTCACCAACTCACATTGATCTTCCTGCACTCAAACTCAGGGCAAAAATTAACTGCTTCCATTTCAGTCAGAGTGTTTTGTGTCATTAAAATATTGCAAGACACAACAGCACACATGAACAGAACTCAATCACCAGTGACTGCTTGTTTAGGGGGTGGGGGGCTCAGTGGGGGCAGCAGGGGTGTGTCGTCCAGCTGACAAACTAGCTCATGGCCTCAGTTGATTCCTGAAGAGGCAATCATCAAGGGCATGGACTGCTCTATGTGAAGATTGGCAGCATCCCCAGCCCTGGGTTCCTCGCGACTGCACAATCAGGTGAGTATTTTTTGTTCGAGAAGCTCACCTGTCTGCAATCCTGCTGAGATCCTGGATAGAAGCTATTTTGAAAGCAGTGTTCAGGGCAATTTCATTTTAGATTTGGATCCTTGTTAGTATGGCAAAGGGGCCTATTACTACTTTTAGAATACCCGTGGAAATGCCTCTACAGTCTTTGGAAATCTTAATTCTACAGCAAGCCATCATGACCTTGAATGCCCTGCCTTGGGGTGTGCTGGGCATTAATTCAATTGTGATGCTTAAAGAAGATTGGACATTTATCTGAGGAGAAAAATATTTCAAGGCTCCAGGGAAATGATGAAGTAGTGGGACTAGGTGAGTTGCTCTTATATAGAGCTGGAATGGACACGAGGTTCAAATAGCCTCCTTTGATACCGTAGCATCTCTTTGGCTGCTGCTGCGCAAGGATTAGAGTTAAAACATAGAGCAGTGTTGAGAAAAAAGTTTCACATACTTTATTATTTGAGTTCCTAGTGTTTAAATAGGATTTTCTTTCACTTCACAGTATGAATCATGATTTGTATTTATATATGCGCTTCAACACAATGTAAAGTGATCCAAATCCAATGAACATAATGCAAGCAAATAGAGGAAACAATTTCCAAACACAAAATTCTACAAATAGCAACTAAATTGAAGGGCCTCGTGGTGCTGAAGTGGTATGGCTAAGTCTGGGTCAGAAAGCTTGGGTTCAGATCTCACTTCAGGATGTAATGGTCACAGAAGCACATCAGACAGATTACAGCTTTAAAACAAATTAGTCACTCAATTTATCAGGATGTTTCTCTGGTGGTGGCAGATGGGAAAAGTTAACATCGATAATAGTGACGAAGTAATGATAACTTTTCATTGAGCACTGATCGACCTAAAAGCTGAGGAAAATTGAACAAAATAAGCTCACTGTCCTGATAATTAGGTGGTCTGATCTTAATAGAGGATGCTGTTACACTGTCCATTAAGTTCCACTCCCTACCTGACAGGTTTACCAAGCCTCTGCGGCCTGCAATGGTTCCAGCAGGCAGTTCACCGTCACCTTGAATAAAGGTCAGTTAGGGGTGGGAAACAAATGCTGGCCCAGCCAGAAAAAGCTCACATCCCATGATCAAGCTGAAAAAATGCAGCAAAGCAAAAGATGCATCAAGTAAAATCTGAAAAAAAAAATTAGTTTGGGAAAGGATCATCTAGAGCTGAACACTGACTAATGTTTGTGGACAGAAGCAGAAATTTTAGGATGTCAAGACACATTGGGGAGGCACAGTAACTCAGTGGTTAGCACTGCTGCACTCATAGTGCCAGGGACCTGGGTTCGATTCCAGCTTTAGACAACTGTATGGAGTTTGCACATCCATCCATGTCTGCGTGGGTTTTCTCCGGGTGCTCTGGTTTCCTCTCACAGTTCAAAGGTGTGCAGGTTAGGTGGATTGGCCATACTAAATTGCCCATAGTGTTCAGGGATGTGCAGTTTAGGTGGATTGGCCATGCTAGTTTGCCCCATAGTCTTATGTGAGTTAGCCATGTGAAATACAAGGATAGGATGGGGTGGATGAGGATGGGATGCTCTTCGAAAGTTTAGTGTGGGTTGAATGGTCAGCTTCCACACTGTAGAGATTCTACATCTTAAGAGGAAGCCATATGAAGACTGCTCAAATTTTGATCAACCAGTTTTCAGCCACTGAGGTGGTAAATTAACCAATTATATAATATAAACTCGTATCTTATTCCTTGTTTTCAAATCCTTCTATGGCCTTGTCTTCCCTATTTCTGTAATTCTTCAGAGCCTACCCACTATGCTTATCTAATTCTGATTTATTCATGTGGTCTGGGTGCCATTGGCTAGGCCAGCATTTATTGTCCATCCCTACTTACCCAGAGGGCAGTTCAGAGTCAACCATATTGCTGTTGGTCTGGAGTCACGTGTAAGTAAGGGTAGTAATGAACCAGATAGATGCTTGCCCAAAAATTAACAATGGTATGTTCATCACTTGACTCCTAATTCTAGATTTAAAAAAAAAATCAAATTCCACCATCTGCCCTGACAGGATTCAAACCTGAATCCCTAGAATGTTACTTGGATTTCTGGTTTAATAATGTAGTGATGTTACCACAAGCTCATTGCCTCCCTACCTTGCTTCATCATTAAGGAACACACCTTAACTTGCATAAGCCACAAACTCTGGAATTCCCTCCCAACTCCTTTCCATCTCCTCACACCAAATACTCACTTAGGTACACACCTATTACCTGCAAATCTGCTTTACATTGTGCTTGAAGACAATACTACTACCAGCACATTGCGATAGCAGTCTAGAATTTCTCAGTTTTCACATACACTGTTCCTGAGGCTGCTTGCTCCTTATGTTCTGGAACATATGCTCATCTCTCTTCTTGTTGTCAGAGATGAATTGATGAATTATGTGAGTCTCATTGATCAAGCAAGTGCCTCCTAATACCCAATACCCCCTTCTGTATCTCAGTGTCATACCTTATTTTATAATGGCCTGTGAAACAGTCTGGAAGTTTTCATTACATTGACAACATTATATAAATCATATAGTAGTTGCTGTTGGATGAAGAGGCTTTTTCTCATTCCATGTCTTCTCATATTCTTAAATATCAACTAAAGGGATTCATCAATGACAAAATTATTAGCAATGTATCAAAATAGAGAACATTGAAATTTCTGAAGTACTCATGTAATCTTATTTCTACTTTCGGCTTAGATTGAAATCAGTAATGTGTTTAGATTTGAGCTCCTTTAAAGCATCAATCTGAAAGCCCCAGGTGCTGACAATCTGATGCACAGCATGTGCTCTTATTATAGAACAAAGGGGAAATGATGTCCATCTGCAATCACTGAGAATAAATTGGATACAAGTTCTTTGGCATGATTTGGAGTATTTCTTTCCACTTTCAGACACATTGTTATGGCTTCCCCACACTTGGAAGGAAAATGTATTGTCTATGCTTCAAACATAAGAACTTAAACTGGGTGAGCTGACACTGGATGAAACCATTCATTTTCACTGGATGGTTACTGATCCACATGCAACATGGAACAAAATGCCATTCATCAAAAGTTTGATCAGTATTTGTGTGATGCTGAAAATGTGAATCCAACTTTCTCTAGTCTCAAGTGGAAACATGAATGAAAGACCATGCTTAAAATTCAATACACTACATTGCAGCTCCTGTTTATTAATGCCCTTCCATCATGTTAAAGAGTTATGACATCCAAAATTTGAAGGTAGAAGATCACTGACTGGACAACCATATTTACCTCTTGAAATTTCAAAATGAATGCTTTGCAAAACAAAAGACACTACTTTCAGCAGCAACAATGTTGTGTTTTCAAGAAATGGACACAGCAAGTCCACATCAGAGAGTGGTCACATGACTCACTTTGGGGTTGATATAAAATGCCAGAGTTGAACAAAGAGAGATAATTTGCCTGGAGTGACAATCTGTCCACTCCTCTCTATTTTCTGTGAAACTCCACTCAAAAATGTGTGAATAGTAAATCCACTGGAAGACCTCATCACCACAAGTGGACAGTCGCTAAAGGAGAATCCAACATACCATTCATCAAATGTTTGATCAGCATTCGCAGCAAGCTGAGAATCTGATTCAAACTTGCTCCAGTCTCAAGTGGAAATATAAAATGAAGACCACATTTGGAATTAAGTATATTACATCGCACACTACAGCCTCTGTTTTATTTGTGTTCTATTTATCTTCTTGTAAAATTGTGGCATCCAAAATCACAATATATAATCCAATTGACTGGACAGACCAATAGTTTTCCCAGAAAAATGATCAAGGAATCATAATTGATCAAGGAAGTAGTCCCACTGCCAACACCTTGTGTGAAAAGTGACTTTGACTGCAGACTACCATCTGGGACAACCTGTGAACAATCAGTTCTTTTCTGAATTATAAAAAATTGACAATACTAATCCTGCTTTTAAACTCAATTTTTGCTGGGACCATTGGCGGAATGAGATAAGGAAAGAGTCAGTTCACCCCTCCTAACTGGATTGTAACAATCTGATGAAGTGAAAACAAACATCTCCATACTGTGTTATATTTCTAGCACGGTGGGGGTGGGGTGGGAGGTAGCTGGGAAGGCAATAGGTGGGGGGGTGATAGTGATAGCTTGGAGGGGGGTGCTGACTGGTTACATGGGACAGAAAATGGACATTCAGACCATCACAATTTGGACCTGAGTGAGACACTTACTGCCTCCAGCAAATCCACAGCCTCCAGAAATGGTTCTCCTTCCAGATGCTCCTCTCCATGCTCACAGCTCTGTGTCGCCACCTACTGTCCCTGCAGTCAGCCCTGCCCCAGCTCAGGGCCACACTCTCCAAGACCTGCAAAGGACCTCTGCTGTTCTTCATCCTGACAAGGATCCACACACTCAACAAGTACTTTCTCATCAGCTACCTGTCCATCTTCCTTCCCACTTATCCACTCCACCCTCCCCTCCGACCTATCGCTCTCACCCTCCACCTGCATCTACCTATCACCTTCCCAGTTATCTTCCCCCCACCCCACCCCACCCCCACCCTCCTAGTTCTCTCTCAGCTCCCTCCCCCCACCAACATTCCTGATGAAGGGCTTATGCCCATAACATCGATTCTCCTGCTCCTTGGCTGCTGCCTTACCTGCTTCCAGCGCCACACGTTTCAACTCTGATCTCCAGCATCTGCAGTTCTCACTTTCTCTTATGCTATATTTATATTGAGCATCCCATAAGACAATTTGCTGTTAATTAAACTGCTTAGACATCAATGTATTTGAAATATTCTGAACAAAAAATTTACATGGCCACCTTTGGCTCATTGAGGCAACTACAAATTCAATGCACATCATGTGTACTAAATCAAAAATATCATTGCATTTTGACATTTAGCAAATATTCCTCTACATGAAAATGGTTTACAGTTTAACATTACAACAGCATAAGAGCCCAGTTTTGTTCATTGAAGCCTTGTTAAAAAAAAAACAGCCTGGTGAATTCCATTAGGTTTTGGAGTCATTTCACTGAGCAATCATTTTTAACCAAATTGTTAATCTGGTTGAAGTGCTCAAGTAAATTGACATTCTGCTCCAAAGAATACAGGTTCGAATTAGGTTTATAAGAAATATTGCTGAAAATGTGTTGCTGGAAAAACGCAGCAGGTCAGGCAGCATCCAAGGAGCAGGTAAATCGATGTTTCGGGCATGATCCCTTCTTCAGGAATGAGGAAAGTGTGTCCAGCAGGCTAAGATAAAAGGTAGGGAGGAGGGACTTGGGGGAGGGGCGTTGGAAATATGATAGGTGGAAGGAGGTTAAGGTGAGGGTGATAGGCCGGAGTGGGGGTGGGGGCGGAGAGGTCAGGAAGAAGATTGCAGGTTAGGAAGGTAGAAACTAATGTATGTTGTCTGATGAGGCTGCCAATTTGTCAAAGGTTAGCTCAGTTTAATGAGCTTTGTGCTTAGCTAATTTTATTGAGGGCTAGATACTGACCAGAATTCGGAAAGTACCCTTCAAATAATGCCATGGACTCTTTCAGATCCTGAGAGTCTAGAGAGTCTTTGTTTGTGACAAAAGAAAACAAAATCTTTCAGTCAAATCTTAAAGATATTAGTAAGGATCCTCTGACAGTGGAATATCCTACACTTCTTGCCCACATCCCCCCCTAATATATGTGCATCTGACAAGATTCTAGTTTTGTTTTGTCAACAGTTACAATTGCTACCCTACAAGTTCCCTTCTCTTAAAAATATAAACAGCATCCAGAGTAATTGCATGGTGTCAATTTATGAAATGGCTGCCAAGGGAGTGGCATGTGGCTCAGTGGTTAGCACTGTTGCGTCACAACACCAGGGATCTGGGTTTGCTTTCACCCTCAGGTGACTGTCTGTGTGAGTTTGCACATTCTCCCCATGTGTACATAGAGTTCCGTGCTCTGGTTTCCTCCCACAGTCTAAATTTGTGCAGGCTGGGTGGACTGGCTGTGCTGAAGTGCCCATAGTGTCCAGGGATGGGTTGGTTAGCTATGGGAAGTGCAGGGTTACGGGGGTAGGATGAGGAGGTGGGTCTGCGTGGGATGCTCTTCAGAGGGTCGATGTGGACTCAATGGGCCGAATGGCCGCTGCCACACTGTTGGGATTCTATGAACACTGAAGAATCCTGAAATCGCAGACACATTTTTCAATGACCATATAATTTAGCTCCTCAAAATATTTTACAATGAAGTTGACCATAAGGAAACTTATTGCTCGGGCAATTTGTATTTCATTTGTCCATGTCTCATACTGTAAAATTAAATTGCACATTTTCTCACATTTATAATTCAGAATTTGTGGCTTTAATTCTGCCCCGTCCCTTCACTATTGGGATTAGATCTGTAATAAACTGCTGCAGAATATTACCTAGATACTGTAAATGTGCTTTGTGTTCCCTCAACCATAACTCATTACAGAGAACTTTCATTGTGTCAATAACTCACCATCACTCTTTGGTTGAGCTCAATACACCGCCTCAATAGAGATAAAATCTGATGTAATAAAATATTAATTATCACTGAAAGGTTGCACTGGAATTATGAAATCAATTATGGCTCACATACTGTGTATGTAGGGCAGGACGAAATAGTCTCACTGGCATAGAAGACTCAGTCTTTAAAAGTGCCGTGAAAGATTAGATTTAGAATGATTTCTTTTTGTATGAGTTGAAGAAAACAATATTTGTGATGGAATGTTAATGCAAAGTTACTGTTTCCCAGTTTCTTAATACTTAGAAAGTTTTGACATAAACCTAACTTGCTCTTACCTTTTTATATTCAGCTAGCAGTAAAACGCAACCTTTGAAGAAAGAACTAACAATTTGCTTGAGCTAGTCCTGATACTGCAGTTCCTCCGGTATCACATATATCTCACAACTTGTGCAGTTCCCTGGGGCAGATAGTTAATAACGAAAGGCAATGAAGTAATAATTTTAAAAAAAGAACTGCAGATACTGGAAATCAGAAATAAATCACTGGACCCGAAACATTAACTCTGCTTTGTCTGCAGAGATGCTGAGTGTTTCCAGCAGTTTCTGTTGGCAATGAAATAATCCTTGTCAATGTTTTAGTAAATACCGAGAAAAGAGATGGTACATCACATCATTCATTACATTTAACAATTAATGGAGTACTGTGGCATTGCAGTACTGTCACTGGGTAGGCATAGGTTAATACTTTGAGTACATGGCTCAAGTCCCACAGCTGGTGGAATTCAAACTCAAGTAAAAAAAAACCTCAGTAATGGTGGCCATGACAATTATCATCAATTGCTGTAAAATTCCATTGGGTGCACAAGTATCCTTGAGCAAAGGCAATCTGTTGAGACCAGGTAAGGTCGGGAGACTTCAGACCTTTAGCAAAATGGCTCACTCTCACGTGACTCTGAAATGGCTGAGCAAACATGCTAGTTCAAGGACATTTAGAAATAGGCAATGAATGCTGGGACTGTGAGTGACATGCACATTCCATGGAACAACAAAATATTACTCCCCTTATATGAGACATATTGGCCTGAAATTGTTGCACTTCAGCTCTCTTCATGTTTTTCTATCATGAACCATAAATGAAATCATTTAAATTGTTTCAGTTGGGTGAACTCAAAATCGCAACTTATCCCTAGGAGGCATTCCTACTTGGCTTCTAAGGGCAAGCAAGGATTTTGGAAACGGGTCAATGTTCCAATGTAGACACTTCTTCAGCTTCTTAATAATCGTTGTCATCTAACTGCCTCAACACTGTTACAGTGAAAACATGCGAGCATTTAATTCCTCTGCATTATTGGAAGAAGAATAGAATCTCTACAGAGCAGAAAGAGGCCATCGGACCATTGAGTCCACACTAACCCTCCAAAGAAGGATCCTAACCCAGATCCTTACCCTATCCTCGCAACGCTACATTTACCAAGGCTAATCCACCTAGCCTGCATGTCCTTGGACACGATGGGGCAATTTAACATGGCCAATCCACCTAACCTGCACAGATTTGTACTGTGGGAGGAAACCGGAGCACCCGGAGTGTGAAAACTCCACACAGACAGTCACCCGAGGCTGGAATGAAATCTGGGTCCCTGGTGCTGTGAGGCAACGGTGCTAATCACTGAGCCACCCACCATGCCAGCCCAAGTGTTTAACGCTTTGCAGTTTCATTCCAGTCTGCGTATATATTTTTAACAAAGCAATTCCTTACTGAGAACAAAAACAATGCAACCACTGAAGCAACACAGACAGGAATGTAATGTGAGAATTTCATGTGAATATGGTGATAGGACAATCCAACAGTAAAAATCAAAAGAACTGCAGAAGTTGGAAATCAGAAACAAAAATAGAAATTGTGGAAAGTTATTTCACTGAAATGGACTGTGCAATGGCAGGCTCAGGTCTCTTTCCTCCCTTGTGGTTCTTTTTATTCATTCATAGAATGTGGACATCGCTAACTACGTTAGTATTTATTGACCAGAGGGCAGCGGGGATAAGGACTGCTCTTTGTTAACATACAGAATCAAACTCTGATGATTCTTTTCCACAGTGATCAGCTATGGGATGGGCACGCTTGCCCGTGTCTGTGGTGATATTAATGAATTCAAGTTACACCATACAGACATATCAATTGGAGGCAGGAGGAGGCCATTCAGCCGCTCAAACCTGCTGTACCTTTCAATAAAATCATGGCTGATCTGACTGTAACCTCACATCCACATTTCCATCAATCCCTAATAATCTTTCAACCCCTTGTTGAACTAGAATCTATCCACCACTGCTTTCAAAATATTCAAGTATTCTGCTTCCACTACCTTTTCAAGGAGGGTTCCAAAGACTTACAATTCCCCGGGAAAGGAATTCTTAAAGTGACCCATAAAACTAGATTTCCCCATAACAGGAAACATTTTCTCCATCTCCACCCTGTCAAGACCCAATTAGGATTTTATATGTTTCAGTCAAGTCTTCTCTTACTTTTTGAAACTCCAGTGGATGCAAGTCTAGCCTTTCCAATCTCTATTCATAAGATGGCAGCCCATTCCAGGTATTAGAGTGGCAAACCTTTTCCAAAGTGCCTCCAAAGCATTTATATCCATCCTTAAATAAAGACATCAGTACTATGCACAGTACCCCAGTAGTGTGGTCTTTTTAGTGCCCTGTATAACAGAAGCATTGTGTTCTTACTTTTGTATTCAGTTCTCCTCACTATAAGCAATTGCATTGTATTTGCTTTTCCTGCTGTACCAAAACTTTGACTTCTCCACCTCCTGATGCTGCCTGGCTTGCTGTGTTCTTCCAGCCTTCTGCTTATCTACCTTGGATTCCAGCATCTGCAGTTTTTTTGCCTCATACCAACACACTAATCTTTTATTATTTTGCATGCACACTGGATCAAAATCCTGGAATTCCCTCCCTAAGAGCATTATGGGTCTCCCACAGCAGTTGGACTGCAGTGGTTCAAGAAGCAGCCCACCACCAGCTTCTCTAGGGTAACGAGGGATGGGCAACAAATGTTGGACTGCCAGCCATGCCCACATCCCACAGATGAATAAACAAAACAGCTTCCTCTACATCTCAGAGCTTTGCAATCCCTCACCATTTCAATAATACACATCTTCTTTATTCTTTCTACCAAAAAGAACACGTTTGCATTTGTCTCATGTTGTACTCTGTTTGTCAGAGCTTTGCCCAATCACTTAACTTCTCTGCATGTTTTTGTAACCTCCTTTGTGTTTTCTTCACAATTTACTTTCCAACCTATCTTTGTGTCATCAGCAAATCTGGCAACTATACCTTCCAGGTATTAGGCTAGGAAACCTTCTCCAGGGCTAGTAAATCATTATTCAAACGATTTATATAACTTTTAAACTGTTGAGGCCCCAGCATTGACCCTCGTGGTGCACCACTTGTTTTATCTTGCCAATGTGAAAATTACCTATTTACAGCTTCTCTCCACTTCCTGTTAGCCAGCTAACCATCTCACCTTCCATCCCTTCCTGATACACAGCACATCTTGAGCTTTCACTTTCTTCAATAGTTTTCCAACATGCCCAGCAGCAACTCCTTCCAGTCACGGAAGGAAATTCAAATATGCAGATTTTAATAAACGTTGCTACTGATCACTTCTAATCTCTCTGACTGTCAAACACAATCTTTAACCACCCTGCCTGACAAACAGAGGCACAACAGACAAGTAACATGACTTTCAATTGCCACAACCTCAGCTGCATTACCTTTCCGTTCACCTCAACAAATCCAAGGGCAAGTTGCACAGCAGAAAAATGGGACTCGAGCAGATAGCTTCAGGTGAAGAGCTATCAGCAGCCCTGGTATAATGAGCTGAATAGCCTTGTTCTGTGCTGTTACTTCTCTGACACCTGCCTCACTTTGTCACATTACAGAAACCATCGTGGATGTTGTCTGTTCTCAATATCCGCAGGGCAAAATTGTAGCAATCTTGCCACAGTCATATTCCGTTTATTATTGCTACAAAATACATCAGCTTGCGTGGAGCTATGTAAAATATTTATTGGTTGCATCATTATGTAGATCACACAATTAGTGGTGATTGACCTGAAATGGTCTATCTTCTAACTTTTAACATTTTATGCTTATTTGAATATTTCCGCTGAGGAGAAAGTGCGGGAAAAATACCAATAAATTATTCGATATTGAGCGTGATAGGTAAGAAAACAACTACACAATGCAGCAGAGAAGGGAAATGTCATCAGGTTGTCAGTTGGTGTAATTCTGCTGGTTCATAGAACATTGAGAAAGATACAATAGGTTTTTGCAAATAAAACTGCCTATTCCAAACAACAGAAGAAGTAATTTGTTTGTGTATAGTTATTCAGAACTTGTGTGTGATTAGCATCACCAAGTTATTTTAAAGCTTTTGAATTTGTGCAAATAGACACGGTCAACTCGAAGGAGGATTAGTATAAGATTGTTTGGAGAGGAAGTGATCAGTCTTATGATCTTTCATTTTGTGAGGTACCCGTTCCAGTAATTTTGAGTTCCTTTAAAACTGTTTCTTTCAATATAAAATATATGTTAGCAAGAATCAATCCAATTAATGCACCGAATACTTGGTCCAAAGTCGAACTCTTGTCTCTGAATCAGAAGGAAGCAGGATTAAGCTACAATTCCCATTATTTTGTCCAACATTTGCCCCTCAAGCAATTCTGCCAAAATAAAGTCACTTTTCTCATTGTCAGGTTTTGTTGTGTTCAAAATAGCTCCCTCATGTGCTTACAGAATAAGAATAATGACACACTTAAATTCATCCAACTCACTGAGTAACTGAGTTTTTTTTTATTTCAAACATATACTTTATTCATAAAATTATTTTGATATCTATACAATCGGTCATGCCATACACACGTATACATTCCATTTCTTTACATACAGAGATTGGAATTAATAAGTTGTATGTACAAGTCTGGACATTGACCATCTCGGTATTTAGCTGAAGTGTCAGCGGGGCCCAATTACTGAGAGGACTCCCTGTTCTTCTTAGGCAGGCAGACCTTACACAGTGGTCTTTCCCCAACGCGCCTTAGCGGCAGCTGCCCCAAGGTTCAGCGCGTCCCTCAGCACGTAGTCCTGGACCTTGGAATGTGCCAGTCTGCAACACTCAGTTGGGGTCAGCTCCTTCAGCTGGAAGATCAACAGGTTTCGGACCACCCAGAGAGCGTCCTTCACCGAGTTGATGATCCTCCAGGCACAGTTGATGTTCGTCTTGGTGTGCATCCCGGGGAAGAGACCGTAGAGCACGGAGTCCTGAGTCACGGAGCTGCTCGGGACGAACCTTGACAAACACCACTGCATTCCTCTCCAGACTTCCTTTGCATAGGCACATTCCAGAAGGACGTGTGTGACAGTCTCGTCCCCTCCACAGTCGCTTCGGGGACAGCTTGCAGTGCGGCAGAGAGTCTTTAAAGGCTGTGTAAGCTCATGCTGGGCAGCCACCAAGCAGGAAGGTTTGTGGTGGTACCAAACTGACTGTAATGTCACATTCATATTTATTGATAGGTTGGTGTCCCTGGCTCAACTGGCTAGGCTCAAAGCAATTCCTCTTTTAATCCTCTCTTGTTCTTTTCTCCATAATGCAGGTTTTTGACCAATCTTTTGGCCACCTGCTCATGGAGCTCGATGTAAATTATTTTTGATAACACTCCTGTGAACTTGTTTGGGATGTTTTACGAAGGTAAAGGCAGTGTATCAATGTAAATTGTTGTTGTTGATGACTTAGATGGCATTTTCATCATAAATATTGAACTGTCTGGTCGAATAGACCGTTTCATTGGCTGTACAAAATACAGAGAGTCAGGAGGCGACCAGTAAATTAGCTGACCCTGGATTATGAGCTGTCAGTCAAACCTCATTACCTTCTTATTTCCAGTACAGGTCTAGCACCAGGATTGCACCTTGTGTGGCCTGATATTTATAGCTGCCTTCCTAACCCATCACCCCCAACCAAAGTTTAACTCTTAAAAAGGTTAAAAACTCCATCTTTCTAACAACCACCTAAAGTGCAATATTCTTGCTTTGCAAAATTACCAGTAAAAGATAATGGAGCAAGTAAAGCAAACTAATTTCTTCGGAGACCCAGGATGACACCAATTAGATCTCGCAGTAGTACCCCGCCAGATATATTTCACTATTCAGACTACAGAATGACAACCAATTACTTGGTTCTGACGTGGCCTGAAATGCATTGTGACCTGGGAAACAGATCGTTTTTATGCACTTTGACAGGAAAGCATTTACTTTCAATTTAGACAGTTGAAGAAAAGCATTTAAATCTCATTTACCAGCTTCTAATATTAATCATTGCACCTCTCACATATCACTGCCATTGATCGCTGGAGTGTTGAGGCCCTAAAGAATATTTCTACGGCCCCTGTGCCTTGTAAGTCTAAAAGGTTCCGTAGGCAGATAATACCTGACCCTGCACGTTCACTTTCAGAATTACATAATAGTTGTCATTTAGGAACTTAAATGGGTTGGGAAAGTCATACAACAAAGACCACTGAAGGAATGCACACTATTATCACACAAATCCTACACTAAAGTGCTGATAGAATGCTTCATGTCAAAACAATTTGATTGGGTCAAGATTTTCAGGGTTTTAAAAATTTGTTAATTTTACTGCCATTATTTTCAGTAAATGTAACAAGAGGTGACTGTCTATGTGCTGAGAATCTTAACTTCACCTATTCAACGAACAATGTTATATCCAAGAACTGGCTACATGAACACTCCAGGAGCTGAAGAATTTTATGTTGAGCCTATGGTATATACAGGATGTTCCTTCTCATCTTCTCCTGATGTTGGTAACATCAGAGTTGCCAGTTTTCAGTTAATTCAATTCACTCCGCAATGATATCAAGAAACAGCTGGACACAGCAAAGGTTACAGCACTAGCAACATTCCCCATGTAGTTTTGGACACCTGTCATCCAGAAGCTGATTCTCACTAAGCTGTTCTCACACTGACATCTCCCCCAAGATGTGCATGTTCTCCCCGTGTCTGCGTGGGTTTCCTCCGGGTGCTCCGGTTTCCTCCCACAGTCCAAAGATGTGCAGGTCAGGTGAATTGGCATGCTAAATTGCCCGTAGTGTTAGGTAAGGGGTAGATGTAGGGGTATGGGTGGGTTGCGCTTCGGCAGGGCGGTGTGGACTTGTTGGGCTGAAGGGCCTGTTTCCCCACTGTATGTAATCTAATCTAATCCAACAATATAGGAAACTATTCGGGTGTATCCTGTCCACAAAAATACAGTATAAAATCAAAGACAAAACTAGCTGGAAAAGCTCAACAGGTCTGTGGTGAGAAATCAAAGTTAACCTTTCAGGTCAAGTGACCCTTCCTCAGTATAAAACCAGCTCAGCTAGTTACCCAACCCCACCGGCTGAGTGAGGGAAGGAATTGTCAACTTGTTGCTGTTAACATCAATGATGCAAAACCATCATAGCCCCAGAAGACATTTAAGAGGCATTTGGATGGATATATAAATAGGAAGGGTTCAGAGGGATATGGGCCGGGTGCTGGCAGGTGGGACTAGATTGGGTTGGGATATCTGGTCGGCTTGGACGGGTTGGACTGAAAGGTCTGTTTCCATGCTGTACATCTCTATGACTCTATGACTCTAAGACCATAAAGCTGCTGCCTCATTAGGAGAGGTGACCGCTAATGGTTCAACCTGCAGGTCACCACTGCACAGCTGAGGGGAGAGGTTGAGAAGGTGGGACCTTCATGGGAACCTCAGATGGTGCAGGAATTGAACCCATGCTGTTGGTGTCACTGAACCAGCCAGCCGGATGGCATTCTGTTCCTATAGGTGTCTACCAGTGAAAAGTGGGAGCGTTAACCATGAGTGTCCCAATGATGAGCGTGTGATAACAGTGTGGCTATCTGTTGGGGCACATTTTCCGATGTACTATGTGGTTTGACATGGAATGAGTGGAATCGATGTGGCTCAGATCTTAATGAGCAGCTTAAGATGACTTCTTACCCTGACAAGTAATTTTTAAAATCAATGGCTGATAGTCCTGCCTGATTTATGGGCAAAATGAATGGGATATACAATGGACCACTTAACCAAAACCATCTGCTTTACACCCACTGATGACAGTGAGAACGATCTCTCAATTTGCCATCAGACATTGAAGTGCTTCCCAGATTGTCCAGATGGAGATGGAAGTTATGACACTGTGATGCTGCTGTCAATTCAGGCTCACAGTCTTAGAGTGACTGATGTGCAAATATCCTGTTTCAGATATTAAAGGCATCAAGGTGAACAGGAAGAAAGTGAAAATGTTGAAATAGAGATTAAGCCATATCATATTAAATGGATGAGCAGGCTCAAAGGACAGAATGGTCCATTCCTGCTCTGGTCTCTCTGATTCTAAGGGAAGGACTTAAGATAATTAGACTTATCATTAAAGCAGGTAATTTAGCTGCTTTAATGAAACTTAAATGCTTTGTCAAACAAATTGAAAATGATTAGAGTTAAGCAGAGGGCGAACAAATCAAACTAATGTAATAATATGAAACAAACAGGTTTAAAATTAGACGTGCATTTGATTTTTTTACATCAAAGATAGAAAACCTTGTATTTGCATAGTGCCTTTCAGAATGCACAATGCACGACACAGCCAATTAAATATGTTTAAATGTGCTTACAGATGCTTTAAAGGAATCATGATAGCAAACAGCAAGTTCCCACAAACAGCATTATGAAATTAGATCATCTGAGGTGCTGACTTAAGGATAAATATTGACTAAGGCAAGGGGGAGTCTCCCACGCTCTTCTTTTGAAGAATGTTGCAGGACCTTTCACATCCACCTGAAAGATGGGGGTTTCAGTTTAACATCTGCCCTGAAATTCCACCAACACTGCAGCACTCCCTCAGTACTGAAATGGAGTGTCGGCCTGGATAGTGGATTCAATTCGAGAACTTGGTGCTGGAAAAGCACAGCAGGTCAAACAGCATCAAAAGAGCAGGAGAATCGACATTTCAGGCATAAGCCCTTCATCAGGATTCCTGATGAAGGGCTTATGTCTGAAACATTGATTCTCCTGCTCCTTGGATGCTGCCTGACCTGCTGTGCTTTTCCAGCACCATGTTCTCGACTCTGATCTCTAGCGTCTGCAGTTCTCACTTCCTGCTAGTGGATTCAAGTGTCTACAGTGAAGCCTGAACACATGACTTTATGACTTAGATGTGAGACTGCTAACTACCTATTGATGTTACATCAAGTTCTATTCATTTGTGTATGAATGCCGTATCCCATTTGTGGTTGAAAAAGTGTACTTGGAGATTAATTTAAATTTAAACAAAAATTTAAATTGAAGATCAAATGGGCCTAAACATCTTCATCTGCTTTATCAATGACTTCCCCATCCCTTCTGTTGTCAGCACCATTCATGATCTCATCAGATACTTTAGCGTTCCATGCCACATTTGGGCTTTAGTTGGTAGATGGGAAGTAACATTCATGCCACACAAATGCCAGGAAAGATCATCACCAGCGAGAGAAAATTTAACAATCTGTTCTAGAGATTCAATTACATTGCTGAATTCCAAGTTATTCATGTTCTCTGGGTTACTATTGTCCAGAAACTCAACTGGACTAGCCATACATAGACATTGGCTGAAAGACCAGTTCAGAGGCTAGGAACACTGTGGCAAGTAATGCATCTTGTGACTCCCCAGATCATCTACAAGGCACAAATTAGGAGTGATAGAATACGCCCCACTTGCCACAGCTCCAAAGACATTCAAGAAGCTCAGTATCATCCAGGTCAAAGCAGCCCACTTGATTGCCACCACATCCATCATTTTAAACATTCATTGCCTCTAACACTGATGCACAATGGCAACTGTATGCAACATCTAGATGCATGACTGAAACTCACCCAGGCTCCTTCAACAGCACCTTCCAAGCCCATGACCTCTATTACCGAGAAGGATGAGGGCAGCAGATATATGGTAACACCATCATCTGCAAGTCTCCCACCAAGTCACTCAACATTCTGACTTGGAAAAATATCACTGCTCCTTCAGTGTCACTGAGTCAAAATGTGATTCTCTTTCTAACAGGTTGTGGGTGTCTCTGATGTGGTGTGGACTGCAGTGGTTCAAGAATGCACTATCTTCTCAATTTAGGATTTGCAATGAATGCTAACTCAGCCAGCAATGCCCATATTCCATACATATCTAAGGTAGGAGTAACCCTTCTGATTTTTGCACACACCTGTATCCCAAGTGCTGGCCTCTGCTTCTGTCTTAGGCTGTGGTCATTAAAATCTGTTATGAAGGCTACTGAAGGAATCCATCCTGTTATCAAGTCATCTGCCTTGGGTACATGACTGAGGTGCAGGGCCTACACAGCTGCACTTATTTGTTGATCATCCACCTCTTTACTCAAGAATATTACCTTTCCAATCAGTTGCACTAGCCTGGGCTGCCCATGAATATTTACATGAATTGAATTAGTATCACTGGATGTAAGGAGGGTGCTTTCAAGGACAAAGGTGTGGAAAGTGGAGGAACAGTTCACAAACACCTTCCACCCTGACCTCAAGTTCACCTGAACCATCTCGGACACCCCTCTCCACTTCCTGGACCTCTTCATCTCCATTTCCAGTGACTGATTCAACATGGACAACTACTTCAAACCCACTGACTCCCATAGCTACCTGGAATACAACTCATCCCACCATCTCTCCTGTAAAATGTTATCCTTACTCCCAATTGCTCCACCTCTGCCGCATCTGCTCCCAGGAGGAACAATTCCACTCCGGAACATCCCAGATGGCCTCCACTTCAAGGACCACAATTTCTCTTCCCATGTGGTAAACAATGCCCTCCAGTCCATCTCCTCCACTTCCATCCTTGAATCCCATTCCCGGTCCTCACCTTCCACCCCACCAATCTCCAGATACAATGCATCATCCCCCACCATTTCCGCCACCTACAGTCAGACCTCATCACTGGAGATATATTTCCCTCCCATCCCTATCTGTGTTCCGCAGAGACCACTCCCTCCACGACTCCCTCGTTAGGTCCATGCTTCCCCCCACCACCAACCCACCCACACACTCGACACTTTCCTCTGCCACCACAAGAGATGTAAAACCTGTACCCACACCTCCCCCCTCACCTCCATCCAATGCCTCAGAGGATCCTTCCGCATCGAAAAGAGATTTTCCCACACATCCCACACATCATCAAACACATTATCCCGACCAGGGATAAGGCGATTCTGGATCTGGTATTGTGTAACGAACCAGAATTGGTCAGTGACCTCGAAGTGAAGGAGCCATTGGGAAGTAGTGACCATAATACAATAAGCTTCAATCTGCAATTTGAGAGAGAGTGGGTACAATCTGATGTGACAATATTTCAGTTGAATAAAGGGAAATATGGAGCTATGAGGGAGCAACTGGCCAAAGTTCAATGGTTCAATACCTTAACAGGGAAGACCGTGGAGGAACAATGGCAGATATTTCTGTGTATAATGCAGAAGATGCAGGATCAGTTCATTCCTAAAAGGAAGAAAGATCCCAGGAGGAGACATGGGCGGCCGTGGCTGATGAGGGAAGTAAAGAAACATATAAGGTTAAAAGAGAAAAAGTATAACTTAGCGAAGATAAGCGGGAAAACGGAGGACTGGGAAGCTTTTAAAGAACAACAGAGGATTAGTAAGAAGGAAATACGCAGAGAAAAAAATGAGGTACGAAGGTAAACTGGCCAAGAATATAAAGGAGGATAGTAAAAGCTTTTTTAGGTATGTCCAAGGCAAAAAAATGGTTAGGACAAAAATTGGGCCCTTGAAGACAGAAGCAGGGGAATATATTACTGGGAACGAAGAAATGGCAGAGGAATTAAATGGGTACTTCAGATCTGTGTTCACTGGGGAAGACACAAGCAATCTCCCTGAGGTAACAGTGGCTGAAGGACCTGAACTTAAGGGAATTTCTATTTGCCAGGATTTGGTGTTGGAGAGACTGTTAGGTCTGAAGGTTGATAAGTCTCCGGGACCTGATGGCCTGCATCCCAGGGTACTGAAGGAGGTGGCTCGGGAAATCGTGGATGCCCTGGTGATTATTTTCTAGAGTTCAATAGAACCGGGGTCGGTTCCTGAGGATTGGAGGGCGGCTAATGTTGTGCCACTTTTTAAGAAGGGTGGGCGGGAGAAAGCAGGAAATTATAGACCCGTTAGTATGACCTCAGTGGTGGGAAAGATGCTGGAGTCTATTATAAAGGATGAAATTACGGCACATCTGGATAATAGTAACAGGATAGGACAGAGTCAGCATGGATTTATGAAGGGGAAATCATGCTTGACTAATCTTCTTGAATTTTTTGAGGATGTAACTCGGAAGATGGACGAGGGAGATCCAGTGGATGTAGTGTACCTGGACTTTCAAAAAGCTTTTGATAAAGTCCCACACAAGAGGTTAGTGAGTAAAATTAGGGCGCACGGGATTGGGGGCAAAGTACTAGATTGGATAGAGAATTGGTTGGCTAATAGGAAACAAAGGGTAGTGATTAACGGCTCCATTTCGAAATGGCAGGCAGTGACCAGTGGGGTACCGCAGGGATCCGTGCTGGGACCGCAGCTTTTTACAATATATGTAAATGATATAGAAGATGGTATCAGCAATAACATTAGCAAATTTGCTGATGACACAAAGCTAGGTGGTAGGGTGAAATGTGATGAGGATGTTAGGGGATTACAGGGTGACCTGGACAAGTTAGGTGAGTGGGCAGATGCATGGCAGATGCAGTTTAATGTGGATAAATGTCTGGTTATCCACTTTGGTGGCAAGAACAGGAAGGCAGATTACTACCTCAATGGTATCAAATTAGGTAAAGGGGCTGTTCAGAGAGATCTGGGTGTTCTTGTCCACCAGTCAATGAAGGCAAGCATGCAGGTACAGCAGGTCGTGAAGAAGGCTAATAGCATGCTGGCCTTCATAACAAGAGGGATTGAGTATAGAAGCAAAGAGGTGCTTCTGCAGCTGTACAGGGCCCTGGTGAGACCACACCTGGAGTACTGTGTACAGTTCTGGTCTCCAAATTTGAGGAAAGACATTCTGGCTATTGAGGGAGTGCAGCGTAGGTTCACGAGGTCAATTCCTGGAATGGCAGGATTGCCTTACACGGAAAGACTGAAGCGACTGGGCTTGTATACCCTTGAGTTTAGAAGACTGAGAGGGGATCTGATTGAAACGTATAGGATTATGAAAGGACTGGACACTCTGGCAGGAGGGAACATATTTCCGTTGATGGGGGAGTGCCGAACCAGAGGACACAACTTAAAAATACGGGGTAGACCATTTAGGACAGAGATGAGGAGAAACTACTTCACCCAGAGAGTGGTGGCTGTGTGGAATGCTCTGCCCCAGAGGGCAGTGGAGGCCCAGTCTCTGGATTCATTTAAGAAAGAATTGGATAGAGCTCTTAAAGATAGTGGAGTCAAGGGGTATGGAGATAAGGCTGGAACAGGATACTGATTAGGAATGATCAGCCATGATCATATTGAATGGCGGTGCAGGCTCGAAGGGCAGAATGGCCTACTCCTGCATCTATTGTCTATTGTCTATTGTCTATTGTCTACTGTGTCCATTGCTCCTGATGTGGTCTCCTCTACATTGGGGAGACACGACGCCTACTTGTGAAATGGTTCCGGGAACATCTTCGGGACACACGCACACAACAACCCCACCACACTGTGGCCGACCACTTCAACTCCCCCTCCCACTCCATCAAGGACATACAAGTCCTGGGCCTCCTCCAACACCAAATCCAAGCCATTTGACACTTGGGAGAAGAATACCTTATCTTCCGCCTTGGGACCCTCTAACCACATGGCATGAGCGTCAATTTCACCAGCTTATTCATCTACCCTCCCCCCACCTTATCCCAGTTGCAACCCTCCAACTCGGCACCACCCTCGTGAACTGTCCTACCTCTCCATTTTCCTTCCCAACTATCCGCTCCACCCTCTGCACCAATGTACCACCATCATTCCCTACCTTCTTCCAACTATTGCCTTCCAAGCTACCTTCTCCACAGCCCCACCCCCCTCCCATTTATCTCTCAACCCCATGGGCACTCCCCACATTCCTGATGAATAGCTTATGCCCAAAATGTTGACTGTCCTGCTCCTCGGATGCTGCCTGACCTGCTGTGCTTTTCCAGCGCCACACTTTTTAACACTGGATTCAAGACGTTTTCCTTAGATAACACATCTATTACTGTCGTTAACACATCATTAACTTGCCTGGACAAACGTGCCTGTTCCAAATATTGAGGGGTATATGAGAGGTCAGTTGTAACTTCCAGTGTGGAAAGGCATCTCGACTCATTTCCTACTTCCACTACCAAATTTTCGGAACGCCATGGAAAATGCTAACCTAGATTTCACTCATTGATACTGACCCTCAGAGGCACCATAGTATAGCTCACCTGGGAAATCTGTTGCTGGGGTTGAAACACAATCTGGGGACAGAGGGAATTTTACTCCTTATTTCTTGAGCTCTGCCTGGCCTCAGTGGTTCTAAGAAGTAGATGATCCATCCTCAGGTGTTGCTTTCACCCAGCTCAATACTAAAGTCTGCTGAAATTATATGTATGCAAGAAAACCTTACACTTAAATTTTCTAGCGATTTCCTGCAGATTGAGTTCTGATAATGCTGGATGTCATCACATAGTTAAGCATTCAATAACAATGTCACCACTCATTAACTACAGGAAACTAGCCTTCCCTTGCTAGCCACGAACCATCTTGCATCCTCTCACAGATGACAGCCTAATAGATCAGGCAGTTTCTTTAGTAATCAAAAATAATGAGTGCATGGGACTGATTATTATATCATCGCATCTGAACTTGAAGGAAATGATTCTCTTCCCATCATTCACACTCTGACATTGCAATCTACTGTTCTTCTGGAATTGCATGGTATTCATTATGAGCATTGCCATAGCAACTGCCAAAAGTAGCAAAAGCAACTGTGGGAAGGCAGGGGGCATCATTTTCTCTGGGATCAAAGAGTGAGTGAGTCCCAGTCGATACCTGAGCACTACTGTGTGCTTACTCCAGGTCACCTCCCTACGTTTCACGTTGTTAGTGGGTCCCCTGTGCAACTGCTCATAAAATTCAGAAGAATGAGAGGTGATCGCATTGAAATACAAAGGGTTCGTAAGGTATTTGACAGGGTAAAAGCTGAGAGGATGTTTCCTCTCATGGGAGGAGTCTACAACTAGAGGGCATAGTCTCAGAATAAAGAGGTGCCAAATTAAGACTGAGATTAGAATTCCTACAGTATGGAAACAGGCCCTTTGGCCCAACAAGTCTACACCAACCCTCCAAAGAGCAAAGCACCCTACACTCATCCCTGACTAATGCACCTGACCTACACATCTTTAGATTGTGGGAGACACAGGGAGAATGTGCAAACTCCACAGAAACAGTCACCTGAGACAGGAATTGAACCCAGGTCCCTGATGCTGTGAGACAGCATTGCTAACCACTGAGCCACTGTGCCACACCAAATGAGGAGGAATTTCTCCTCTAAGGGGGTTGTGAGTCTTTGGAACTCTTGACGCAGAGAGCAGCAGGGGCAGACTCCTCATGTGTATTTATGGCTGAGATAGATAGATGCTTGATCAGTCAGGAAAAGGGCAGGACAGTGAACATGAGGAGAGTCAGATCAACCATGATGGTACATTCAGCTTAAGGGGCCAAACTCTTGTTCCATTTTCTTATGGTCTTATACCCTGTATTCCACCATGTAACACACAATACAGCATCAAAATATTGATCATCTGTGAGCAGTTCACAAAGTATTACAAGGATAAGCCACAGAGTCATAGAGATGTACGGCACGGAAGCAGACCCTTCAGTCCAACTCGTCTGTGCTGACCAGATACCCTAACAGAATCTAGTCCCACCTGCCAGCATTTGACCCATATCCCTCAAAAACTTTCTTATTCATATACCTACCCAGACACCTTTTAAATATTGTAGTTGTCCCAGACTCCAATACTTGATCTGACAGGCCATTCTGTACACATGTTACCCTCTGTGTGAAAAAGTTACCCCTTAGGTCTCTTTTATATCTTTCCCCTCTCACCCTAAACTTATGCCCTCTAGTTTTGGACACCCCATCCTGAAGAAAAGACCATGTCTATTTATCCTATCTATGCCCCTCATGATTTTATAAACCTCTATAAGGTCACCCCTCAGCTTCCGATGCTCCAGAGAAAATAGCCCCAACCTGTTCAGCCTCTCCCTATAGCTCAAATCCTCCAACCCTGGCAATATTTAGTAAATCTTTTCTGAACCCTTTCAAGTTTTACAACATTCTTCCTATTCCAGTGAGACCAGAATTGAATGCAATATTCCGAAAGTGGCCTAAATAATATCCTCTACAGCCACAACATGACCTCCCAACTCCTATACTCAATGCACTGACCAATAAAGGAAAGCATACCAAACACCTTCCTTACTATCTTGTCCACCTGCGTCTACACTTTCAAGGAACTATGAGCCTGCACTCCAAGGTCTCTTTGTTCAGTAACACTCCCCAGGACCTTACCATTAAGTGTATAAGTGCAGCCCTGATTTGTCTTTCCATTATGCCGCACCTCACATTTATCTAAATTAAACTTCATCTGCCACTCCTTGGCCCATTGGCTTATCTGATCAAGGTCCCGTTGTACTCCGAGGTAACCTTCTTTGCTATCCACAACACCTCCAATTTTGGTGTAATCTGCAGACTTACTAACTATACCTCCTATGTTCACCTCTAAATCATTTATAGAAACAATGAAAAAAATTGGACCCAGCTCTAATCCTCGTGGAATAGTGCTGGTCACAGGCTTCTAGTCTGAAAAACAACCCTCCACCCCTCTATCTTTTACCTTGGAGCCTAAGTTATGTATCCAAATGGCTAGTTGTCCATGTATTCCATGTGATCTAACCTTGCTAGCCAGTCTACCATGAGGAACCTTGTCAAACGCTTGACTGAAGTCCATATAGATCATGTCAACTGCACGGCCCTCATCAATCCATTTACTACTTCTTGATACAACTCAAGTTAGTGAGATATGAGTTCCCACACACAAAACCATGTTGGTTATCCCTAATCAATATTTCCAAATACATGTACATCCTGTCCCTCAGGATCCCCTCCAACAACTTGCCCACGACTGATGTCAGGCTCACTGGTGTATAGTAACTTGACTTTTTCTTACCACCTTTGTGGTCCAACCTGAAGTCTATATTGCAGGAATAGCATTGCTTGACTCATTTCACAACCTTCAATTCTCACAGTGGAGTGCTCTGTGCTCGCAGTTTGATTGATAGAACCAACTTGTTATGAGCACTTTAAACAGAACCATGAATTCCAGTGCTTATTTTTAGAAGGAATTAAAGGAAGCCAGATATGATATATTTTAGAGATAGTGAATCCTTCAAGAGACACCTGAAAACTTTATTTGGTCTCATCTTGGTATAGGTACTAAAGTCTGAATATGGTTAGTGTAAATGGTTGATAGTGCATGGTTGACTTAAGTTGGCTCTATGTTGGTGTGGGGCTTGAAAGGGCTTTGGGTGAGTGGAGGGCAATGGTTGCTAAAGAAGGTGAAGGGTGATTGGGGAATGAATACAGGTGAATTACATGACTGGAGGGTTTGAGGGGACATACACTGGAGGGATAAGGGTATGAGGTGACGTGGGTTGGCATGGATGGGGCCTGAGGTGTTTTTGGGATGATGTGGTGGGGGGTGTTGTGAGGGCTGAGGTCAGGAGAGCTGCTATTTATTTTATCGACTTTTGCAAAACTCTTTGACAAAGTGCTGCTGCACTGAAGCTGGTGTTCTATCCAGCCCACCCCAACATTCGGCAGCCTCTGCACATTTTCTGGAATGACACCCCATGATTTCTGGGCACCCGAGCAGCTGCCCCCTCCTCCAAACATCCCCACCCTTTCTTGCACCCTGAAATGGAAAATCGAAGTTCTGGGGCACTTAAGTCCTGGACTAGGTCTTCAGATCAGAATTTGCCACAACTCTACATTCACTACCCAGGAGTGAAAATTCAGACTGAACATGCAGATTTTGTTTGAAAAGCAAAACACCACAACAACTGATTTGAAGCCATTGTGAACCTGAAATTTTGACTCTATTTCTCCCCACAGATGTTGCCCGACCTGTCAAATATTTCCAGCAATTTCTGTTTTTTATTCCAGATTTGGATCTAATTGAACAGAAGGAGGAGTGAGGTACAAAAGTTTGTTAGTTTAATAGATTTGTAACCTCGGAACTACATTTCTTGCTGAGGCAACTACCAGAATGCAACTGGACTGTTCCAGCAATTTATAAAACCTATGTGTCCAACAACACTAAAGATGCTGTCATGTTTCACACATAAGGTGATAAGCCTGTACCAAGCAGTTTCTAATTTTGTTCCAGAACTGAGGTATTTACTCTGTTCTTCAAACGAATGGAGTGTGATAGCACAGGACACCAGGCAGGTTTGAAAACTGAATGATAAAATGAGTGAAGGAAGTCTTAATGTGGATAAATATAAAATAGGGGAAATTATGTCAGACACAGATCTGAGACTTGGTGAGTACCAAGAGAGAAAATTTCAGTGCAGTGAGCGTTATAATTTGTATCAATCAACAGACAGAACAAGGGAAAAATTGGAGGATAAGGAACGAAAGAATGACTTAAACCGATATACTTATTCTATTATATTGGGTATCCCTTGCAGGTGAAAATAAGCTTTTCTTCAGCCTGAAAATGGCTGTCAAGGTTAAGAGGAATCTACCGACTTGATAATGTATGGCATTTGTTATCATGTGGCATGTCTGGTTGTTTATTAATAGTTTGCATCGTGACTTAGCTGTCCCTTCTTACTTTGTCACTATTGGTTCTTAGAATACTGGAATCCATCCCACAGACTCAGCTGCCTTCTGGTCTTGGTCCAGGTCCATGATCCCCAACAATTAATGTCAATGGTGGGAAGCAATAGTCTAGTGGTGAGATCGCTAGATCATTAATATAGAAATTTAGCTAATGTTCTGGGGACCTGGCTTGGAATCCCACCATGGTAGATGGTATTTAAATTCAATTATAATTATATGAATTTAAGAACCTATAATAGCCATGAAATGATTGTTGGGAAAAACTCATCTGGCTTTGGGAAAATGTCCTTCAGGGAAGGAAATCTACCATCCACCATATGACTCCAGACCCACTACAATATGGTTGACTTTCAACAGCCTCTGAAATGGCCTAGCAAGCCATTCTCTTGTATCAATTGCTACAAAGTCCCAACAAAGAAATTAAACCAGACAGACCATTAACATTGACGTAGCCATCGGAGAAGACAATATCTCCTGTAGATTCCTCCTTACTAACATCTGGGGGCTAGGGTCAAAACTGGGTGAGCTGTCTTACAGACTACTCAAGCAACAGCCTGATACAGTTATACTTACAAAATCATACCAGACAATGTCTCAGACACCACCTTCACCATCTCTCACATCGGCAGCACAGATCCAACAGAGATAGCAGCATAGTCGTGAATTTCCAGTTGGAATTTTGCAGCAATCTTCAGCCAGAAGTGCCGAGTGGATGATTCACCTCCAGTGGTCCTCAGCATCTTCAACCAATTCAATTCACCCCATGTGATATCAAGAAATCACTGGAGACACTTGATACTGCAAAGGCTATGGTCCTTGACAATGTTCAATAATACTGAAAACTTGCGCTCCAGAACTTGCCGCTCCCCACACACCTGCTGTTGGTCCATATCCCTTAATAACCTTGCTTCACAAAAATACATCTATCTCAGATTTAAAATTATCAACAGATCCAGTATCCACTGCTATATATGCAAGCGAGTTCCAAACATCTACCACGCTTGTGTGTAGAGTGGTGCCATGGCATCTTTACATTTACTACAGAAAACAGTTGGGGCCTGAGTTTAATGTCTCATCTGAAAGACTGCATGATCCTCCTTCAGCACCCATGCATTGCTAGGCTTGACTATTGCGCACAGCCCTGAACCCTTTGATTCAGAGGCAGAGGTACTACTATCTGAGTTATGGTCATGAAGTAAAAAGAGTCAAGTCAAGAAGTGAAGCAAGGATTGACAATCAGAAAACATGTTGTCTTTTTGTAACTTCACCATGTGAATGAAAGTAGAGCCTTTCCAGATACAGGAAACGTTACCACAAGGTTTTGAGTAGACTTTTAGAGTAATAGATGCTGATAAACCAGGATATAAAACTTATTTCATCTGACTAAGACTGTTTCTCGACAAACCACCAGAAGTTGAAGAGCAGAACATCAATACTCATTGTCATTGCTGAGGTTAGCTGTTACCATAGCAATTCATACCATAATGATTGAACTTGGTTCTCTTTGTATTAGTATGACAAAGAAATCATAACATGGTAAGTAGTGGAAAAAGTCCCTCAAAGATTCAGTAGCAGTCAGCGTGTAATTGAACAATACAACCCAGAGTATTGAAGCTTAATGTGGGCTCTGGTAGCTAATCCCAACTTGAAGTAGCAATAGTATCTTCAGCAAGCTGGTCTGATGAAGAAAAGCCAACTTGTTGATTGTGATTGCTATTAAGGATCTTTCCACCCAACACTGTTAAATAATCTGCCAATGCCTCTGTGCTCTGCACTTCAGACCCACATTGGATTCTGGGCTAGCAAGTCCTCAACCTTCCAGCTCTCATCACTCTCTCTCTTCAAATCCCTTGAAAGCATTCACAACTCCCTTTCTATAACTTGCTCCATGTTACAACCCTACAGGATCTTTGAGCACTTAATTTTTACAGGTCTGTCATCTCACCTCCAGGACACTTACGTAGGATTTCCTCAGGGTGGTGTCCCAGACCCAATCATCTTCAGCTGTTTCATCAATAACTTTCCCACCACCATAAGGTCAAAAGTGAGGATGTTCGCTGATGATTTTACAATGTTCAACACCTTTTGCAACTCCTCAGATACTGAAGCAGTCCATGTCTAAATACAGCAAGGCCCTGACAATATCCATGCTTTAACTGACAAATGACAAGGGACATTTTCACTACATAAGTGCCAAGCAATGGCACCACCAACAAGAGGGAATCTAACCATCTGTCCTTGATATTCAACTGCATAAACATCACTGAATCCCTCTCTTTTAATGTACTGTGGGTTAGTAATGACCAGGAACAGAACTGGACTAACCAGTTTTGCTATGGCTACTAAAGCAAGACAGAGGCTAGAATTTAGCAGTAAGTAATGTACTTCCAGTCACTCTAAGCCTGTCTATAATCTACAATGCACAAGCCTTGAGCATGATGTTATACTCTCCATTTTTCTGGATAGGTGCAACTCCAACAACCTTCAAGATGCTCAACACCATCCAAGACAAAGCAGCCCACTTGACTGGCACCACATGCACCACCTTCAACATTCACTTTCTTTGCCACTATCCACTGTGGCAATAGCGTGTACCATCTAAAACACAGTAACATAGAAAATAGATGCAGGAGGAGGCCATTCAGCCCTTTGAGCCTGCACCACCATTCATTATGATCATGGCTCATCATGCAGTTTCAGTATCCCATTTCCTCTCCATACCCCTTGAACCCTTTAGCCTCAAGGGCCACTTCCAGCTCCCTCTTGAATATATTTAATGAACTGGCCTCAAAGGCTTCCTGTGGGAGAGAATCCCACAGGTTCACAACTCTGAGTGAAGAAATTCTTCCACATCTCAGTTCTAAATGACTTATCCCTTATTCTCAGACTGTGATGCACTTATCTAGGCACCTTCAACTGCAATTTCCAAATATAGGATCTTTACCATCTTGAAGAAGAAGGGGAAATGAGGCATGGCAATGCTATCCCCTGCAAATTCCCCCCACGTCACCCTGACTTGAAAATACATAACCGTTCCTTCAGTGTCATTGGGCCAAAGTCCTGGAATTCCCTCCCTCATGGGTCTACTACAGCACATGGACTCAGGTGCCTTAAGAAGGCAGCTCACCACCAGCTTCTCAAGGGCAATTAGGGGATGGGCAATAAATGCTGGAGTAACCAGCGGTGCCCACATCCCATGAATGAGTTTAAAAATGTGATGGTTTCTTACACACAATGACATCCTCTTTTCCATTATTCAAGGACATGCCTTCAGTTGCCTCATGCCTTATCCCTCCTTAAGTCTCTAATACCTCTCATTCTTTATTCCTTTGAGATGCTTCTTCCAAACTGCCTCTTTGGGCTCCTAACTTAATAACACCTTTGTGTGGCTTGGTGTCAAATTGTGTCTGCTCATGTTCCTGTGGAAGGCTTTGGCATTTTTTCACATTTGAAAGTTGTTGATACCAGTGTAAATTGTTGATACCAGTGTAAGTTGTTGATACCAGTGTAAGTTGTTGATACCAGTGTAAGTTGTTGATACCAGTGTAAGTTGTTGATACCAGTGCTAATTACTCAGTTTCCTACAACATGAAGATCCACAAGGTAACAGAATGCAACCATTCCTCACTGCACAGCATTGTGACCTGAGTTGGCAATGTAAGGTAATTAATTTTTGTGGAGTAAGAGCAACTTAAAGGAAAATTCTTAATGCTGGCTTTCAGCATTTATCAACATCCTATCTCTCACCATGGCAACCAAGAGAATAACTTCACCTACCTTATCATTACACCTTCATTAGCATTACTGCTTCAATAAGTCTACCATAACATTACCACAGTCTGCTTCTGAAGTATGGTATTTACCTAATTAAATCATGGTTTTACAAGTTCCTTCTTAATTTGCTGTTGCTTGAAAACTCAAACATCAAAATAGAACCAAAGGATGTAAACTTCTCAGCTCAACGATAAGCACGAGTTGAAGGTACAACCTTAAATTCTTTCTATCCTGACTGTCCAGATCAGCTAAATAGCTGAAAATGTGTTGCTGGAAAAGCGCAGCAGGTCAGGCAACATCCAAGGAGCAGGAGAATCGACGTTTTGGGTATGAGCCCTTCTTCAGGAATGAGGAAAGTGTGTCCAGCAGGCTAAGATAAAAGGTAGGGAGGAGGGACTTGGGGTAGGGGCATTGGAAATGCGATAGGTGGAAGGAGGTCAAGGTGAGGGTGATAGGCCGGAGTGGGGGTGGGGGCAGAGAGGTCAGGAAGAAGATTGCAGGTTAGGAAGGCGGTGCTGAGTTCGAGGGATTTGACTGAGATAAGGTGGGGGGAGGGGAAATGAGGAAACTGGAGAAATCTGAGTTCATTTCCCCTCCCCCACCTTGTCTGAACTCAGAATCAATGGGTGTCATAGAGTAATAGAGATTTACAGCACAGAAACAGACCCTTCGGTCCAATTCACCCATGCTGACCAGATATCCTAAATTAATCTAGCTCCATTTGCCAGCAATTGGTCCATATCCCTCTAAATGCTTCCTATTCATGTACCCATCCAGATGCCTTTTAAATGTTGTAATTGTACCAACCTCCACCACGTCCTCTGGCAACTCATTCCACATACACACCAACCTTTGTGTGAAAAAGTTGCCCCTTAGGCCCTTTTAAATCTTACCTTAAACCTATGCCCTCGTTCTGGACTCCCCGCCCCAAGGAAAATACCTTGTCTATTTACCCTATCGATGCCCCTCATGATTTTGTAAACCTCTATAAGGCCACCCATCAGTCTCTAATGCTCCAGGGAAAACAGCCCCAGCCTGTTCAGCCTCTCCCTCTCGCTCAAACCCTCCAACCCTGGCAACATCCTTGTAAATCTTTTCTGAATCCTTTCAAGTTTCACAATATCCCCCCTATAGCAGGGAGACCAGAATTGCACAGTATTCCAATACTGGCCTAAACAATGTCCTGTACAGCCGCAACATGAGCTCCCAACTCCAAGGCTCAATGCTCTGACCAATAAAGAAAAGCAAACTAAATGCTTTCTTCACTATCCTATCTAGAGTCATAGAGATGTACAGCACGGAAACAGACCCTTTGGTCCAACCTGTCCATGCCGACCAGATATCCCAACCCAATCTAGTACCACCTGCCAGCACCTGACCCATATTCCTCCAAACCCTTCCTATTCATATACCCAAGCAAATGCTTTTTAAATGTTGTAATTGTACCAGCTTCCACCACTTCCTCTTCCTCATTCCATACACGTACCACTCTCTGTGTGAAAAGGTTGCCCCTTCGGTCTTTTTTATATCTTTCCCCTCTCACCCTAAACCTATGCACTCTAGTTCTGGATTCCCCCACCCCAGGGAAAAGATTTTGTCTATTTATCCTATCCATGTCCCTCATAATTTTGTAAACCTCTACAAGGTCACCCCTCAGCCTCCGACGCTCCAGGGAAAACAACCCCAGCCTGTTCAGCCTCTCCCTATACCTCAAACCCTCCAACCCTGGCAACATCCTTGTAAATCTTTTCTAAACCCCTTCAAGTTTTACAACATCTTTCCAATAGGAAGGAGACCAGAATTGCATGCAATATTCCAACAGTGGCCTAACCAATGTCCTGTACAGCTGCAACATGATCTCCCAACCCCCTACTCAATACTCTGAAAGGTAAAGGAAAGCATACCAAACAATCCTTAGGAACAGAAACTCTCCAGAACTCAGAAATTAACTTGAAGCCAGTGTGTGAGCTTCTCATCAGTTATGCTTAGTATTTCCAGCTGTGGGTCTTTGCCACCAGTATTTCATTACATTTATGAAGAAGCCCATCTTTAACTCTCAGTCACCAGTTGAGGAGAAATAACTTGCACATCACAGAGACTTCAAAATATTTTGTTTCCCATCGACCTTGTTTTAATAGGGAAACCTAGCAACTAGCAACACACAAACAAAGGCCATGTGACATTTTTTTTCAGATGGCTACTCCCAATACATTGTGGTACTTGCCATCTCTACCAATCTGTGGTACTGGGAAAGGGTTGATAACCCTCCACCACCAATGCTCCTTTGTTTTTGCTTTAATTTGGCTCTATCTCATGATTAATGGTAGAGTAGCTACCTTAGAGGCACTATTCTTTCATAACTGGAAGATTTATTATATGACAGCAATATGTACAACTACATTTGATGAAACATAATTACTCAGACCATACGGAATTGGTACATATACTTCTGGGCTCTCCTTAAACTCAAAAAGAATTCCTTGTCTCCATCTACATTCTGTGGGTGTAACAGCTGGAATGGGTGGAGTCAATGTATTGCAAACATTAACCCCTACAGAAACATTCCCCTACACAACAGTCCCTACAAGTATTATTAAGTTAAATGGGTGCAGGTGCAGGGGGAGGGTATGAGTTAATGGACTGGCCTTAATCAAAAAGTGTTGCATAATTTTTTTTCACGACAGACAAGGAGAAGACCTTTATTTAAGGTCTCACCTGAAAGTTTGCATTTCTAACAGGACAGCACCTTAGCAGAACTACATAGAGCAGCCAACTAAATTATCTGGGTTCGCCCGCTCATCCTTTGTATTCTGGCAAGTAAATGTAGAAGCTGCAGAAAAGCAGTATAGGCACTAGCATCTACCAAAGATTTACACCACTCCTCTAAGGTCTGTGGGACCAATGGGCGAAACCTGCACTGGCAATTTACCCAAGTGGTGCTTGAACCTTCGATTTCTGCCCCAGGAAATAAGACTAGCACCTTCATACATTTGATGACTATGCTCAAGTCATTGGATCTTTTTCCTACTTCCCCATTGTTCCTCTCAAGAGAAGTACCGATCAATAAACTGCCAGTAATGATATCCTTCTGACTGATTACACAGTAGAACTCAAATCGCACTGTGAGAATGTAATAAGATCAATATGAAAGCTGTCTTCATGTAAGAGAGGTATAAAAATGAAATGAGATGGATTTTCAAGTTGAGAATGGATGGATTTTTACAAGAACCAATTTACTGATGAGATTCGTAATGAACATAATTGTGTGTCTGTTAGAATCTGCAGAATAACAGTCAAGAGAAATCATGAAGAATGATGGTGTAACAAGTTTCCACACCAGCCCAATACAATCATGTTGAGGGCTGTTTTATTTTTGGACAGGTAAAGAGTTGTACTGCATGTTAGTGTTGGAGGCTTGGGAGGAATGAGGGATTCAGTGGCATAATGTCACCCAGGCTAGCAATGTAGAACCTTGTAGGTGAAATGTTCTGAGGACATCAGTTCCAATCCCACCATGGTGAAAATTTGTATTGAATAAAGGATAGCTTAATGGCAACTATAACCACTGTCAGTTACTGTTTAAAAACCTTTGTTGGTCTTCATACTCTTAAAGAAAGAAAATCTACCTTCCTCACTTGGTCTGGTCCACAAGTAACTCCTGTAGTTATGGTTGATACTTAACCATGGGGGATTGAATTCTGGCTTAAACAATGATGCTCACATCTTGTGAACAAATAAAGGCCACAGCTTAGTCTTGTTTTCAAATTCATTCTTGAGGTGTGGCCACAGCAGCAAGGTCAGCATCTATTGTCCATTCCTACTTGCCTTTGAGAAGGTAGTGGTGACGTTGCTTTGTTACATGCTTTACCAGTCTATTTCAGAGGGCAATTGACAATCAACTGTGCTGCTGTAGGTTTGAAAACAAATACTGAATAAGGATCACAGATCTCATCCCTGAGGAAGATGAGTGGCAATCAAATATTTTCATGATCAGTGTAAATGAGACGAACATGTTATTCAGAACTGATTAAATAACTGATTTTAAATTCCACCTCTCCCCACCTCCAGCTGCCGTGGTGAGAACTGAACTTACAGGTGGAAAGTTATGCTCTTAGAGGTGGCAGGCAATTAATCAGGAGGGATGGTGGATTACATGAACCTCAACACCTTTCCATCCCACCACGTTAAATCCTGTGCAGAAAGGTCAATGGTCAATCGTTCAAACCCGCTGCCAATTAAGGCCTTCACATGGGCAAATAATGACCACCCCGAGGCCTTAGCCCAGAACTGCGCAGGTTAACCTGACCGGAGCTGAGCTTTGTGAAATTTCATCTCAGTAGCAGAGAGCCTCACCACCACAACAAATATTTGCCACATGTCTCAGGTCAGCAGGTCAGAATTACCAGTTCAGTAACAATGCAATTCTACCGAGGAGGAGGTTATTAATAGAGGGGCTCGTGGATTTCTTTTGGGGCATATCACACTTTCCAGAAGTAAAAACCAATAACATTTGCTCAACTAATTCAGAGAGTCAGCACAGAAACAGGCCCTGTGGCCCAACATGTCTATGCCAACCATAATACACCAGGCCACACCAATCCCATTTCCCTGCATTTGGTCCATAGCCTACTATGACCTGACATTTTAAATGTTCATCCTGATTCTTCTTAAATGCTGCATGAGTACTTGCCTCCACCCACCTTCTCAGGCAGTGCATTCCATATTTCTACCACCTCTGGATGAGAACATTTTTCCTCAGATCTCCTCAAAACCACTTACTCCTGACATTAAACTTATGCTCTCTATGCTTAGACATATCTGCCATTGGGGGGGTTGGGGGGGGGGGGGGGGGAGGGGAGTCGGAGAAATCACCACTTACACTAGCTATGCGTCTCATAATTGAGAATCCCTCAATCAGATCCCATCCCTCAGCCTACGCTGCTCTAAGGAAAACAAATCCAGCTCATCCAATCTCTCCTCATAACTGAGACTGTTGGCAGCATTCCTGACAAGTTGCTATCGCGCCCCCTCTCCAGTGCCAACCTGTCCTTCATATAGTGTGGGGACCAGAACTGCACACAGTATTCTGTGGTCTAACAAATGCTTTATAAAGTTGTAACAAGACTTCTTTGCTTCTATATTCTGGACCCAGCTAATGAAGGCAAGTATCCCTTCAGCCTTCTTCACCACCCTGTCTACGTGTTGACACCTCCAGGGATCTCTGGACTTCTACACCAAGGTCATTTTGTTCCTCAGCACTCCTTAGGGACATACCATTCATTGTGTACATTCTTCCCTTATCAGAGCTTCCAAAATGTATCACCATGCACTTACCAAGAAATTCCATCTGCCATTGCTCTGCCTAATTTGCCAGCTTATCAATAACAGTCTGTAGCATGACATCATCGTCCTCACTATTAACAACACCACCAACTTTCATGTCAGCTTCAAGCTTACTAATTATAACTTCTACATTCATATCCAAGTCATTAATGTACAGCACAAACAGCAAGAGGACAAGCACTGATCCCTCCATTACACCACTGATCACAGACTTCTAATCATAAAAACAGCCCTCCATCATTACTCTTCTCCTATTTGTAAGCCAATTTTGGATCCAGTTTGCCAACTTGCCTTGGATCTCATGGGATCCAATTTGGACTAGACTTCCATATGGGACCTTGTCAAAGGTCCTATTGAAGTCCATGTGAACCACATCAACAGTACACCCTCAAGATATTCAGTTATCTTTTCAAAAAAACTCAGTTGAATTGATCAGACAGGATCTCCCTCTAACAAATCCATGTTGACTATCCCTGATCAATCCCTGCCTTTCCAAGTGTTGATTAATCCTGTCCTTCAGACATTTTCCCAGTAATATGCTGACCACTGATATCAGACTGCAACTATTCATGCTACATATTGATAATCTGGATGAAGGAACTGAAGGCATTGTTGCTAAGTTTGCAGATAACACAAAGATAAGTGGAGGGATGTGTATGTGTTAGGGAAATGTGGAGGCTGCAGAAGGACTAGGACAGGTTAAGAGAGTGGGCAAAGAAATGGCAGATGGAATACAATGGAGTGAGGTTATGCAGTTTAGTAGGAAGAAAAAAAGCACAGACTATTTCTAAATGGGGAAAGAAATCTGAAGCACAAAGAGACTTAGGAGCCCTAGTTCAGGATTCCCTTAAGGTTAATATACAGGTTCAGCTGGTGATTAGGATGGTAAATGCGATGATGCTATTCATTTTAGCAGGGCTGGTATACAAAAGCAGAGATGCACGGTTGAGGCTATATAAGGCTCTGGTCAGACTGCATTTGGAATATTGTGAGCAGTTTTGAGACCCATATCTAAGGACGAATGTGCTGATGTTGGAGGGGGTCCAGATGAGATTCAGAAGAATGATCCCATGGATGAAGGGCTAGTCATATGAAGAGTGGTTGAAGACTCTGGGTTTGCACTCAATGGAATTTAGAAATATGAGGGGGGACCTGAGTGAAACTTACAGAATACTGAAAGGCCTGGATAGAGTGGACATGGAGAAGATGTTTGCAGTACTGGGAGACGAGTACTTGTGGACACAGCTTCAGAGTGAGGGACAACTCTTTTGGACTGACATGAGGAGGAACGTTTTAAGTCAGAGGGTGGTTAATCTTTGGGACTCATTGCTGCAGAGAGTTGTAGAGATGAACATATTGAGTGTATTCCAGGCAGAGGTAGGTAGGCTCTTGATTGGTCAGGGGATCAAAGGTTACAAGGAGAATGGGATTGAGAAACATATCAGCCATGGTCAAATATAAACACTATGCCTTCAAGGGCAGGGCAGAGGCTAGGAATTGTGCAGTGAGTAACTCACCTTCTGACTCCCATATCCACTATCCACCAACTATGAGTCACAAATCAGGAGTGTGATGGAATACTCTCCACTTGCCTGCAATACTATGGTCTATCAACACTTAAGAAGCCCAGCATCATCCAACACAAAGTAGGCCACTTGACTGGCACCCATCCACCACCTTTAACATTCATTCCCTGCACCACTGATGCTCAGTGATAGCAGTTGTACAATCTATAAGATGCCCTGCAGTAATTCGTAGAGATTCCTTCAACTGTACATTTTAATTCTATGACCTGTACTATAAGAAGAAAGAGAGCAACACTACCTGCAAGTTCCCCTCTAAAACACACAACGTTCTCCCTTGGAACTGTCATTGGATCAAAATCCTAGTACTTCCTTTCCTAAGAGCACCGTGCATATATGTACACGTCATAGACTGCAACAATTCAAGATGGCAGCTCACCGCTACTTCCTCATGCGTGATTGGTGATGCGTAATAAATCTTGTCGTTGATGCTCATACCCAGGAATGCATTAAACAAAAGCCTGGAGCCTAATCAAAGGGTTCAGAAAAGATTTACAAGGATGGTGCCAGGGTTGGAGGGTTTGAGCAAGAGGGAGAGGTTGAAGCTGAGGACTGACCTTATAGAGGTTTATAAAATCATGAAGGGCACAGATAGAGTGAATAGTCAAGACCTTTTCTCCAGGGTAGGAGACTCCAAAACCAGAGGGCATGGCTTAAGATGAGAGAGGAAAGATTTTAAAGGGGCCTAAGGGGCAACGTTTTCAGCAGATGATGGTGCATATTGAAATGAGCTGGCAGAAGTAGTGGTGGAAGCTGGTACAGTCACAACATTTAAAAGGCATCTGAATAGGGACATGAATAGGAAGTGTTTAGAGGGATATGGGTGAAATACTGGCAAATGGGACTAGATGAGGTTACGATATCTGGTTGG
Organism: Chiloscyllium punctatum; assembly: GCF_047496795.1. NCBI lineage: Eukaryota > Metazoa > Chordata > Chondrichthyes > Orectolobiformes > Hemiscylliidae > Chiloscyllium > Chiloscyllium punctatum. Next base: position 19,748,687 of record NC_092743.1, read on the forward strand.
CCTGCTTGAGTTGGACCAAAGGGTCTGTTTCCATGCTGTACATCTCTATGACTTCATTTGTAAAGTACAAAAGTAGTTTTGTACTTTAAACCTGTAGCTAGAAAGCCAAACATCTTCTTAACGCATCTTGCCACACGCAAAAATACATATATCTATATCCCCAGAATCTGCTGTTCTTGAAATGACTTTAACAAATTACATTTAGTTTCTATTATCTCTCCTAGTTTTTCCTAACACATAACATCACATGTTTCTGCATTAAATTTCATAGATCATACATCTCCCCATTTTATGAATCTGTCTTTGTCTTCCTTAAGTTCCCTCATCATTGTCCAAATCTTTTGCCATTTTGCTATGTCATCTGCAACCTGTGAAATTATGTTCTTGGGAGGCTAAAAGATTGGAGAATATTAAAATGGCAGGGTGGAATTTCAACACAAGTGATAAAGATTGATTATGATTGCGGATCCATGATTATGAGTATTGCTCAATTTAAAGACAACAGGCTTATCCTAACATCTGAATGAAGAAGTGAGTGATCAGACCATGAAATAATCATAATTTGCAAGGTAACACACCACATTTAAAAAGCATACTTTCATAAAATGTCACATCCTGAAGTATATCTTAAGGAGTGAAATAACTCATGCATATATCTCTTAACAAATATATTTCCTAAGCAGATTACTACCAAATACAGCAGTAAATCCATAAATCAATGTCAAATTCAGTTCAGTGTTAGTGTTGATGATAACCTAATGTTTGCTTTCCACAGGGTAAATGAATCAATTGAATTCTGCCTTGTGGCTGCCAATTGCTATTTTAGATAATGTTTTCTACTTGTCTAATTATATAATGCACATCAAATTGGAAAGCACGTTTCCCACAACATAGCCACCTCCACATAACCATAAAAAACAATTTTTGTCAACGGTGCCAATACTAAGCTTTCAGGGGTGTGTCTAGATATGTAGATGAGATAGCATAGTTGATATCATCTACATGGACATCTGAAATACTTTGACAAGATCTCGCATGACTGGCTAAGACAGTAAGAGCCCATGGGATCCAGGGCAATTTGGCAATTTGGATCCAAAATTGGCTTGGGTGCAGAAAGCAGCATGTGGTAGACAACACTTGCTTTGGTGACTGGATGCGTATTACCCAGGGGCCTACTGTCAGCCTTAATGATCCAGAGATGAATGCAGGCAGTTTGATCAGTATGCTCGCAGATAGCATGAAAATTGGTGGTATTGTAAATAGCAACAAAAAGAGCCTTAGACTACAGGATAATATAGATGGGCTAGTCAGGTGGACTGAACAGTGACAAATGGAATTTAATCTCGAAAACTGAGCGGTAAAATACTTTGGGAGAACTGACAAGGCAAAGGAGCACATAGAGTCATAGAGATGTACAGCACAGAAGCAGACCCTTCAATCCAACTCGCCCATGCAGACCAGATATCTGAACCTAATCTAGTTGCATTTGCTAGCAGTCGGCCCATATCCCTCTAAACCTTTCCTATTCACATACCCACCCAGATGCCTTTTAAAAGTTGTAATTGTCCCAGCCTCCACCACATCCTCTGTCAGCTCATTCCATACATGCGCAACAATCTGTGTGAAAAGGTTTCCCCTTAGGTCCCTTTCAAATCTTTCCCCTCTCACCCTAAACCTATGCCCTCTAGTTCTGGACTCTGCCATCCCAGATAAAAGGCTTTCTCTATTTACCCTATCCATTCCCCTCATGATTTTATAAACCTGTACAAGGTGACCCCATCAGCCTCTGATGCTCCAGGGAAAACAGCCCCAGACTATTCAGCCTCTCCCCACAGCTCAAATCCTCTAACCCTGGCAATATCCTTGTAAATCTTTTCTGAACTCTTTCAAGTTTCACAACATCCTCCCAATAGGAAAGAGACCAGAATTGCACGCAATATTCCAAAAGTGGCCTAACCAAAGTCCTGTACAGTCACAACATGACCTCCCAACTCCAAACCATCCACTGACCAGTAAAGGAAAGCATACCAAACGCCTTCTTCACTATCCTATCTACCTGCGACTCCACTTTCAAGGGACTATGAACCTGCACTCCAAGGTCTCTTTGTTCAGCAACACTTCCTAGGACCTTACCATTAAGTGTATAAGTCCTGCTAAGATTTGCTTTCCCAAAATGCAGCACCTCACATTTATCTAAATTAAACTCCATCTGCCACTTCTCAGCCCATTAGCCCAGCTGATCAAGATCCTTTTGTAATCTGAGGTAACCTTCTTCACTGTCCACGACACCTCCAATTTTGGTGTCTCTTCAAACTTAACTAACTATACCTCTTATGTTCACATCCAAATCATTTATATAAACAGTGAAAAGCTGTGGACCCAGCACTGATCCTTGTGGCCTCCAGTCTGAAAAGTAACTCTCCACCACCACCACCACCCTCTGTCTTCTATCTTCGAATCAGTTCTGTATCCAAATGGCTAGTTCTCTCTGTATTCCATGAGATCTAACCTTGCTAATCAGTCTTCCATGGGGAACCTTGTTGAACGCCTTACTGAAGTCCATATAGATCACATCTACCATTCTGCCCTCATCAATCCTCTTTGTTACTTCCTCAAAAACTCAATCAAGTTTATGAGACATGATTTCCCACGCACAAAACCATGTTGACAATCCCTAATCAGTCCTTCCCTTTCCAAATACATGTACATCCTGTCCCTCAGGATTCCCTCCAACAACTTGCCCACTACCAACGTCAGGCTCACTGGTCTATAGCTCCCTGGCTTGTTCTTACCATCCTTCTTAAACAGTGGCACCACGTTAGCCAACCTCCAGTCTTCCGGCACCTCACCTGTGACTATCGATGATACAAATATCTTAGCAAGGGGCCCAGCAATCACTTCCTTAGCTTCCCACAGAGTTCTAGGGTACACCCGATCAGGTCCTGGGGATTTATCCACTTTTATGCATTTCAAAACATCCAGCTCCTCGTCCTCTGTGATATGGACATTAATCATGATATCTCCATCTATTTCTCCATATTCTATATCTTCCATGTCCTCCTCCACAGTAAACACTGATGCAAAATACTTGTTTAGTATCTCACCCATCTCCAGCGGCCCCACACATAGGCTGGCTTGCTGATCTTTGAGGGGCCCAATTTTCTCCCTAATTACCCTTTTGTCCTTAATGTATTTGTAAAAACCCTTTGGATTATCCTTAACTCTATTTGCCAAAGCTATCTCATGTCCTCTTTTTGCCCTCCTGATTTCCCTATTAAGTATACTCCTACTGCATTAATACTCTTCTCAGGATTCAATCGATCTGTCCTGTCTGTACCTGACATATGCTTCCTTCTTTTTCTTAACCAAAACCTTAACGTGTTAAATAATAGGACCTTAGGAAGTACGGCATCCTAAGAGAATCACAGGGACCTTGCTGTGTCCATTCATAGATCCACAGTGAAGGCCACAGGACATGTACATTAGGTAGTTAGGAAGGAATATGGAATACTTACCTTCATTAGTCAATGCATTGAACACAAGAGTAGGTTAAGATGGAGCTGTAAAAGATGTGTATTCAGCCACAGTACAATCACCATGTTATTAGAAGGATGTGATTGCACAAGAGAGGATGTGGAGGAGATCCACCATATTGCCTACATTGAAGTGTTTCAGCTATGAAGAGGGATTATTTTCCTAAGAACAGAGAAGGCCAAGTGGGAACCTGATTGAGGTGTACAAAATTACAAGTGACACAGGCAGGGTAGGTAGGAATAAACATTTCCCCTTTGTAGAGGGATCAATCAGCAAGGAGCATGGATTTAAGGTGAGGGACAGAAGGCTAATAGGAGATTTAAGGAAGAATATTTTCACCCGGAGTTTGTGGGTGTCTGGAACTCACTGCCTGAAAGGGTGGTAGAGATGAGAAATATCTCATGAGTTATGAAATATTTAGAGGAACACTTGAAATGCCACAGCGTACAGAGCTATGGACCAAGTGTTAGAAAATGAGACTGGACCAGATAGACGCTTAATGAACAGAGTGAGACGATGGACCGAAGGACGTCTTTCCATGTTGCAAAACCCTGTGACTACCTTTGACAGAACCAAATGAAGAAGCTTTTCATTCAAGCAATGTTAACATTTGAGCAAAACAGAGGCACATTGCTGCAGGACGAACGAGGGTTTTGCAAAACCAATGGCTCCAACACCCCAAGTTCGTATGCAGAACCTGCAATCTCTCATGCAAATTGAGACTTGGTCGAAGATCACATGTGAGACGACATCAACCTGGGTTGCAAACCTGTCTTTGTTTCTTTGTTGAAATGACAGGAGAATCCATTATATGCTGCAATGCATTAAACATCAGCATCATTATAATGTGGTCCTTAATTGAGAGGCTCAGACACAAAACAAAATGTTTAATCTAAAATTCATTCAATGTTGAAGTTTCCACAACCCTGGAGAGTAGAGGATTCCAAAGATTCAGAACTCTTTGAGTGAAGAACTTTCTCATCTCAGTCCTGAATCCCCTAGATCCCTTAATCCTGCAACTGTACCCCATTGCTTTAGATTCTCCAGCCCAGGCAGCAGCCTTTTAGTATCTACCTTGTCTAGATTCTTAAGAATCTTGTGTGTTTCAATCTGATCACCTTTAATTCCTCCAAGTTCAAAAGAGTATAAATTCAGTTTACTTAGTCTCTCATCACTGGATAACTCTTTCATCCCAAGACTGATTTAGTGAACACTCGTTGTACTGTTGCCAAAGCAAGTATATCCATCAAAAAGCATGCAAACAAAAATTACATGCAGGTGTTTCCTTACCAAAGCCCTTTATGCTTGTGAAAATACTTATTTATTCTTGCACTCCAATCACCTTGCAATGAACGGCAATAAACATGCTACTTGCCTTCCAAATTGTTTGTTGTAACTAACTCCACGTTCCCTGTGCAAATAGTTGCAAATCTGTTGAAGGTTAATATTTACATTTCACACCTTTGAAAAAAAGTTCTGTTTTCCTATTCTTACGAGCAAAATGAATCAGCTCATATTTCCCCATATTTTACTTCATTGACTAACTTGCTGCCCACTCATTTAACAGAACTATATTTCTTTGCAATCTCCTTACATTCCTCTTATGGTGCACCTTCAACCTAGCCTTGTATCGTCAATAAATTTAGATACATTGCTCTATTTGTGTAAGTCAACAATATGGATTATAAATACCTGAGGTCCCAGCACTGATCCTTCCAGCGCTTCTCAAGTCATATCCTGCCAATGTTAATGTGGAGAAAGTGAGGACTGCCAATGCTGGAGATCAGAGTCGAGAGTGTGGCGCTGGAAAAGCACAGTGAGTCAGTCAGCATCCGAGGATCAGGAGAATCGATGTTTCAGGCATAAACCCTGCATCACGAACAAGCCTCGTGAACGGGTTATGTCTGCAACATCGATTCTTCTGCTCCTTGGATGCTGCCTGACCAGCTGTGCTTTTCCACAGCACCATACACTCAACTTTAATGTGGCCCATTTGTCCCTATTCTCTGCTTTTGTACATCAAGCAATCCTCCATCCATGCTCACGTGTCACTTGCAACTCTATAAACTCTTAAGCTTGTGTGGCTTGTTATCAAATGCCTTTTGATGTCACAAAATCCAATGGCATGGATAATAGTATATCTACCTAACATGGATCATATAGTTTTGTTTAAATTGGAGTCTGAATGGGGGGAATGTCTCAGTGACACTTACCCTTTCAGGCCAGACCTACTATGACTTGAATATGGGTCACAAGATGCCAAGGTGTGCATGTTTTAAAATTTTATTTCAGGCATCCTTAACGTCCAGAAGAAGGTGTGCTATTCTGGGCCACACAACAATGCTTTGGACCTCCCTTTTCTCGGATATTTTTACGGCAAAGATAGATTTTTGAACAATAAGGGTATTTGGAGTGATGGTGACTGGGAATATAAGTCGACGAGAAAGATCAGCCATGATCTTATTGAATGGCAGAACAAGCTCAAAGGGCCAGATGGCCTACTCCTGCTCCTATTTCTTTTGTTCCTCACCTGTCCCACTTGACGCAGCCTAGAGTTCCCACTGACCTGGCTGCTTTGGATGCCATGCTTCCTGACATCCAAATTGCAGCTCCAGGCCAAAACCCAGGGATCTGGCCGAGCTTGATTCAGGCTGGGTTCAGAAAATCTGGCACCGAGTGGACTTCTAAAACAAAAACCAAACAATGCGGATGCTGGAAATCTGAAACAATTACAAAGAATTCTGGAGGAACTCAATGGGTAATCCTGGGATATAAAGAACACAGTCACCTTTGGGGCTCATGTGCATCGCATTCAGTCCCTATCCAACACTACCCATTCCCTTTCTTTTAAAACCATGTCCATGATGTCATAGTGTATGCCCACAGTCCAAACATTCATGGCACCATCACCAAAAATGTATTAAAATCAAGCAAAGTCTTCTTTTGTGAATAAAGGTACAACTACATTTATATAAATATATACATTTATATAGTTAGCTTCCTGCAAGAGAGATTGTTTTCTTGAAAGTTTTGTATGGCCTGGTCAGTTCATTTCATACCTTCAGAGACTGGGGAAATTGAGGTTACCCTGGGACTGACTAATTGTTCATGATGGTTAATCGGTGCACAACACTGGGTATCCAGTAACATAACAACTAATGCCTGTGCAATCTGGGGGCAGAATACATTAAGGAAAAGATCCCCTGGATTAAGTCTACGTGTAACGTCAATTCTTTCCTAGTCAACATTTAGCAAGTTCCTGAGACATCATCAAAGTAATGACTGAAGTTTCAAGGAGATAGCCAGTGCCAATAATAGTTATGAGCAGGTTGCTAGGAGATGAGTGAGAGGAGTACATATTGATTTACAGACTAATTTACCTCCTTTCTGAGATGTGTGCACCTAACCCCTCACATGATATTTTCTGAAATAATTACAGCAATTTAAAAAAATGGCCTTAAGAGATAGTTAGAAAGCTGTGTGTGCCTGCATATTACTGGGAAGCTCAGGAAGCAAGCCGAGAACTGGAGGAATTAATCATTGCCTATTCTCTGCGGAATTTCAATGCCATTTGCTATTCAAATATCGACACAAGGAAAATCTTTGACAAGGTATAGACTTTAAAATGGACACACATTTCACTATTTAAATAGTAGCTGTTACCAACTAATGGTTGTGAGTAGAACAATAACATTAAGCAATATCTGTATCACTTGTTTTAATCAGCACTAAACTATAACGTCTGAGAATTTCCAAATTTGCACATCTTATTGGTGAGCTCATATTTTACTCAACTAAGATCAGCAAATTCAAGAACTTTCTCAAAGCCTTGGGGGGGGGTGCCAAAAATATGCAGCGTGGCAGCTACCAATTAGGTAATAGCATGGTGGCACGGTGGTTAGCACTGCTGCCTCACAATGCCATGAACCCAGGTTCAATTCTACTCTCAGGCGACTATACGTGTGGAGTTTGCACATTCTCCTCGTGTCTGCGTGGGTTTTCTCTGGGTGCTCTGGTTTCCTCCCACAGTCCGAAGATATGCAAGTTAGGCAGATTGACCATGCTGAATTGCGAATACTGTCCGGGGAGAGGCTAGAGGGGTGAGCCATGGGAAGTGCAGGGTTACAGGGATGGGAGGGTAGTCTGGGTGGGAAGTTATTCAGAGGGTCGGCAGATGTTTATTCCACAGCACTCAACCCAAAGAGACCAGCCGTCAGCTGATTGTCAGTCTCCTGATAAATGTCAGCTCTCCTAAATGGGTCACAAATGCCTGCAGCAAGTGGGCATTGTCAGCAAGGTCAGTATTTACTGTCAGCCCTTAACTTCCCCTTGAGAAGGTATTGCTGTGCCTCTTTCCAAACTTGCTTGGCCATTTCAGAGAGAGGTTGAGTCAACTACATTGCTGTGAGCCTTGAGGCACCCATAGGCCAAGTAATTTTGGCAAATTTCCCACCTTGAAGGGCATCAGTGATCCAAATAGACTTTCCGGGGAATCTGATTATGATTCCAATTTCCCAAGGATTCAAGGTCGAACTTGAACTAACTGTCCACAAAGTTGGCAGAGACCTCATATCTGTCAATTATGCCTGCCCTGACTGAAGTTCCCATATCTCTCAACTGAATACAAAAAGAATTGACACTCCGAGGGGCATTAACTAACTGGAGGCAATACTTGAACCCTCAGTGGGGAGGAAGTCCCACCTCAGAGTTTCCTGAGTGGGTGGCAGTTCTGCTGGGAATGGTGGCTACTATGAGGACTTTAAAAAAATTCCTTGTAATTCATTCACCGGGATAAGAGCATCACTGGCAGTATTTATTGCCTGTCCCTGATTGCTGAGAGGGCAATTGTGAGTCAACCACATTGCCATAGGTCTGGAGTCCCCTGTTGGTCAGACAGGGTAAGGACAGCAGTTTCTTTCCCTAACGGACATTAGTGAACCTGATGTGAGGAGGTGCCTCCCCACCTTCCCACCCAAGAACAGCCTGGCTGGGCTTCCTGTAGTCCTTCAACTGCTCAAAGCTGAAGCTGGGGCATGGAAGGCAGCCTTTAAGTTGGTCATTAGTTGGAGAGTTTTTGAACTTTGAGAAAGCGCAGAGAATTTTACAGGCTGTCCATCAAGACCGACAGCATTCTCTCTCTGATGCACACCTCCCTTTCCCCAGACATGAATACCCACTGGACAGTGCCCATCAAATACATTACCTTAGCTCTGGACATAGGGACACGTCCCTGGATTACTATTGCTACGTTTCTGTAGCCCATATTACAGACATCAAGTTTCAGCATAAGACCTTTACCTTTGCAGGAATCCTTTGAGGCTGATTCAAAGCTTTGTCAAACTCCAGGGCAAGTTACCCAACATGAACATGAAGCAGTTCATTCATGTCAAAAACACACACCGCAAGCATTCTGAGGCACTGCATTAATCAGATTAGCACGCTTGACAACATGTTATGAAATCTCTCACGCCCCCATCCCCGCCCAGTCCCCTTGTCAATATTGAAGATAAGAAACAAAGACAATTCCCAGTGAAAGATATCATCTCAATTAATCTACCTGACTGGGGCTCCTCTGCTCTGAGCAGGCTTCAGCAGAACAGTCACTGTGCTGTCAGTCTGGTTCAGTGGTGCGTCATAATCATATGCTGGCATGGATGGTGCTACAAAAGGTGACAACAAGAGCAATATATTGTTAGGTCTTTTTGCCATGCAATTTTCTCAAATACATAAAAGTACGTCATCTATTTTTTAATTGTCTTCAACGTTGCACAACACATTTACTATTAAATCTGAGGTAAAGCTGCACACAGTAACTCTGGAATCATCGTGCCATACCAATGATGGTAACTAGCTCTACCCGTGCAAATGTTAACATTCATCTGCGCTGCCAGAATATCTGAGGCAGAAACAGATGGTAGATACATGCACATTCACACCAAAGAAGCAGGGAAGCAGAAAACAACTGGAAACAATAAATTAAAAACTAAAAGACAGAATGCCATGAATTGAAGATGGCTCCATGGGGCTGGGCTTTGAAATATTCTAAAAGCTGCTAAAGTTCACAATTTTATCTGAATCTTCTGCGAATGCAGCAAATACTGAATGCTGGAGCCTTCTACTTGTTAGAATTCACGTTTGGGTAGATGACACATTAAGCTTTAAGTGGAAGGGACTCCAATGGTCTGAAATTTGGTTGCAGTAATTTGTCACAACAGCAGCAAAAGGCATTCCATGCTAAATATCCACAATGTCAGGGAGCCCAAGCAACTGTTATTCTCGGTAACACACATCAGGCTAACTGTTATTATCTGTGACATATTTCAAGCTAATGGATATTCCCTGTCACGTGTTCCAGTTCAATGGTTATTCTTTGTAACACTCTGCAAAGCAGCTGTTATTCTGTGTAACATTCTGACAGTCCTCTGCTTTCCTGTACGAGATCTATGGTCTCTATTAATGTCCTAATAGAAGATTATCTGTGTTCAGCTACTAAAACAAAATAATGCTGTTGCTGGAAATCTAAAATAAAAACAGAAAGTGCCAGAGAAACTCAGCAGGTCTGGTTGCATCGACAGAGAGAGAAAGTAAGTTAATGTTTCGAGTCCGTTATGACTCTTTCACAACATTTTTCTATGTTCTTGCTTCTTTTCTATGAAAATGATGCTAGAGGGTTAGGAAGCATTAATGTAATATTCAGATTGCTTTTTTAAAATTAATTAAAACCAAAAGAACTGCGAATGCTGTAAATCTGAAACAAAACAGAAACTGCTGGAAAAGCTGAGTGAACGGGGCTCTGAGAAAGGCTTATGAGACTCGAAATGTTCACTTTGATTTCTCTCCATAGATGCTGCCAGACCTGCTGAACTTTTCCAGCAATTTCTGTTTTAGATGCTTTTTTTCTTAGTTTTGGCAAGTTAAGAAAAGCCATGTGACTACATAAAAAATGTTATGTTGCAACAAATTCCTTACATAGAAGTATAAACTAGAGCAGGACTAGGCCATTCAGCCCTTTGAGCCTGTTCCGCCATTTAATATGATCAAGCCTGATCTGCATCTCAATGCTTTATTTAAGGCAAAGTTGTATAGTTGATCACTATATAAAGTGATTTATGCTGTAAATAATGCATAACATTGATGTGTTCACCCCCTGCATTATGTTTCTATTACTTAGTGTGTTTTTATATTGATTATGTGGACCTCTTGATTATCCAGAATATTTGATCAACCAGCACACTCCTGGTCCCATAGGTGTCAGTAAATAAAACAGTTGATGTATTATAATAAAGTAACTGTACAATTCTTCATAAAAGGAACACATTATTACATCTCTGCACTTTAACACCTTCATCTTGAACAATTTCACCTGAAATCTTTCGCCAGGGGACAGCTATCATTACAGCTTCCAGATTCTAAAACTTAATGTGAATTCAAATGGCTTTACTGCAAGTGTCCAATAAAATCAGTGCAGCTATGTAAATGATTGGTTCATGCTATTATTTAAGAAACTTTCTAACTTGTATCATTTGTTTCACAAAAATCTTTGCTGGAAAGAAGTTCAAGAAAAAATCAGATGTATTTTGTCAGCTTGTTTTCTTTATACTGTACAGACCATTGAATGTTCTCATACCTCTCTTGATATACTGGGTAGAAGTCCATTGGGTTCAGGAGTCTGTGATTGAGACTTCCTTACTGTCTCCCTGTCAGTAATCTGTAGTAGCTTGCCCCATCAGTAAAGATGGTGTTGTAGTGCTAATATCACAGGCTTGTAAATTAAAGACCACACTAATGTTCTGGCAATGCACATTCAAATCCCACTGCAGCAGCTAGTGGAATTTAAATATAATTAACAGAAGGAAATTGGAACCGAAAGCTTCTGCCTATAGCAGTCACCCTGAAATTAGCATTGATGGTCATTAAAAATCCTATCAGGTTCACCGATGTTGGTCAGGAAAGGAAATCTGCCATTCTTGCCTGGTGCCGTGACTCCAGACAATCTGGCTGATTCTTAATCAAGTCTGAAACAGTCCAGCATTCCACTTTACAAAAAATTCATTCACAGGATGAGGATGTCACTGGCTGGACCAGCATTCGTTGCCTATCCCAAAGGCCAGTTAAGAGTCAAAACATTGCTGTGTGTCTGGATTCACATGTCAGCCAGACCAGGTCAGGATGCCAGGTAAAGGGCCTTAGTGAACTGGGTGGCTTTTTCCTGATAATTCCATGGTCATCATTAGACTCTTAGTTCCAGTTTTCATTTAGAGAAATTCAAATTCCCACCATCAAGAACCCAAGTCTCTGAAACATCCCTGGGTCTCTGGTCCAGTGATAAGGCTACAAAGCCATCACCTCCCCTAATTCAAGCTTGGTTCAAGAAATAAATGCCACTCACAACCCATCAAAGAATATACAGGGCTTTGATTGGAAACATCTGTGCCATCATTAAATCTACTCTCCACTCACACACTCTTTCACAGTAGAAGTCACAGAGTAGAGATTTCAAGAGCAAACACTGATTTTTATTTCCCTCTCTCTGGAGTCTAAAATTTCAACATAATCTATTTGGATGACCTGTGTGTTGAAGCCAATTTCAAGCCTGTCAAATTTGTTGGTAATGAAGAAATAGATTAAATCAGGGCTGAGGCAAAGGATTCACAACACAGTTTTGATTGGCTATGTAATTGCTCAGACATGTAGTAAATCAACTGTTTCACAGATAAAATGTAAAGACATTGCACAAAGATTGAAAAGAATTGCCGTGCATAAATCAGGATCAAGTATAGTAGTAGTTATGCTGCAGAATTAGTGTTCTTGATCTGGATTAATACCCTGATAAAATGAGTTTAAAGAAACAGCATAGTTGGAGGCCATTCAGCCCATGTCTTGCCTGTGCTGGCTTTTTGAAAGAGTGGACTGCCGTCCACAGCAGTTTTGAGAAACTGAATTCAGTTTGATTCACAAATTGAAATTTCTCACACATTAGAGAGTCCATGATCAACACTTAAGCAGGAACAATAGGAATTTCTACACATTCTCTTCCTGAAAGCAGGTCTTGAGCTCAATGCCTACCGATGTTTTATCTTGAGCTGAAACAAAAACAGAAATTGCTGGAGAAACTCAGCAGGTCTGCCAGCATCTGTGGAGAGAAAACAGAGTCAATGTTTCAAATGCAGTGTTCTGACAAAGGGTTACTGAACCCAAACCATTGACACTGATTTCTCCTGGAGATGCTGTCAGACTTGCTGAATTCCTCCAGCAATTTGTTTTTGTTTTGGATTTTCAGCATCCACAATTCTTTGTTTTATTTCACCCTGAGCTGTTTTCTTGGTAAATAGATGGAAGTGGTTTGAGAAGAAAACCTCCCGCCCGTTTCTCAATGGCACGTAGGGATAGGCAGTAAATGCTTCATCAGCAATACCCACATCCCATGGATGACTGAAAGAGAAGCTTTTTCCAGCCTTAGTTTGCCATTGCCTTTAGCACTTAGGTGCAGGGTGAGGAGGCCAATCCCAAGTCTACATGAACTAGAATGCAACCTATCCACACTGTTGGTGTTATTCTGAACTACATGGTAGTCATGTAATCAACCGAACTAATGGACTCCCAAATCCTATACAGTTAAGTTCCTGAAAAAAATCCTTCACTCAGAAAATGCCCTCTCTTCTTTCGGTGCCATTTGTACATGAGTTTTTTAACTCACGATGTCCATTTCATTTCAGTTGCATTACACTGTAATCTTTTGCTATAAATTCTGTATCTTATGACCTTGTACTCCACAACCACCTGATGAAGGAGCGGTGCTCCGAAAGCTAGCGCTTCCAAATAAATCTGTTGGACTATAACCTGGCGTTGTGTGATTTTTAACCTTTTAAATTCAGCAGTAGGTCTAGGGTCTCTCATAAACTGGGAAATGAATTTAATCTGCACAAAACTTTAACTTGAGTTTTCACATCTAATGCCATTAGGAAATTGTCAAATTTGACATTTTCTGCAGCATGTTTTCATTTGTCCTTCACCTTATAAATAAACAAAAATCACTGTGAATTTTAATTAGTAATACAACTAGGTTCAAACGCTGGTTCTTTGAAGTCTTGTTGATGTCTACTTGTTATGATGAATTTTGAAAGCTAAGAATTTGGCTGTTCATGTTACTAGTGTGGCAATCCCAGTGTTAGAAAAAATTCCAGGTCAGGAACCTGGAAGCAAAAGTGGTGCAACATCTAAGTGATCTTCCCAGACGCAGCCTATTAAGACTCTGCCTTCAGAACAGCTGACCAATGGGGGACACACCAGTGACAGCTCGCTTATGTCAGTGGTGACTTGCTGCATTGTAACAATTCTGTGACTCAGACAGACATGGATGTGGGAAGAACAACTAGCAGTCACCATCAGAATGGTGTATGTTATGCCCCAAGTGGAGGGGGTGCTAGTAGTTAGAGGCATGCTGCTAATGCTGAAACCAGTGGACAAATCCCAATACTCACAAATATCAGACATATTCATCCATGAGGAATCATTGGACTCAAAATGTTTACCCTAGTTTCTTTCTCCACAGAATGCTGAGTTTCTCTAACATTTTCTGTTTTCAATTCAGGCAGAAATTTCCTGTTGACCCTCCTCGTCCAACAAGCTTTCTTTTCAATTCTCCATTGTGTTTACTTAACATTGCCCTCTAGTAATCCATGGTATTTTCCTCAGTCAATTCTTTTAGCAAAATCCACATTCTAACAATTGTCTATGTAAAGACATTTATCGTGATTTGGAAACCGGATTCAATAGAGACTACGTAATATTTATAACTCCTAGTTTTGGTTCCAGATGGGTGAAAAATATCTCTTCTGTATGGTTCCAATTGCAATTCACTACACGATCACACTTTGTTTCATTCATATTAGTTGCTTTCAAACACTCTAAGTACTTTGGAAGAAATCTTATTTAAATATTCATCATCTAGCCGAACATCTGAAGGTGAAAGAGCATTTATCTCTGCATTGGACCAAATGGTGAATTTTAATAACGCAAGGCTGTGTGGGTATCAGTTTTCCAAAATGTGATGAGGTTTGAGACAGTTGGTTCTGTCCAAAAGACAATTTTGAGAAATAATCTTGAGTGTCTTCATACCCTCCTTCCAACAAAATAAATGAGTCTGAAGTAATAAATAGTAAAAGATGCCTGCATTGGAAAACAATACCTGATATCTTTGTGGTAAACTGCTTGGTTACAGGGTGTCCATAACCTTTGACAGTGCTGGCACTGATAGTGAATGAATAGGTGGTCCCTGGGTACAAACCCACAAATAGATGGTGGGTCTCATTTCCCAGCTTGAACACTCGGCCACTTTGGTTCGATAAGTCAATCTCAGGATCAAAGGAACCAATGCCATTGTAGGAAACCTGTTTGGAGAGTTAAAAGAAAAACAAAGTGAGAAAAAGGCTTTGCAGATTGAAAGAGATTGCATGATTATCCAGTAAACCCTCGTGATTTATGCACTGTCAGGTTTTCGATATTGCGTTTTTGCAAAACCTGGATTCTGATGTATAGAATGTCAGGTAAGGCAATAAGTCCCAGAGCATTATTACAAATACATATTCAGAACTTTTTTTTTGATAGGTAAGCAGTTCAACTTTTTTTTCCCTTTAATAACCTAGTGATTATTTGATGTTACAGAGTCAAATTCCTAATGTGTTTTTTATTCTTCTTCCAGACTGAGGATGTAGGTAAAATGATGACCAGCAGAGGTCATTTTATCAATCAGGGCAGTAAGTGGTTGGTTTAACAGCTATTCATGTGCAAATAATGAGCAAGTCATGTGAAATTGATCTTCTCTGAGCCGTTTGCAGTTGTGGAAGAAATCTCTATCATCACAATAACAAAGGCATTCCGTACAGAACAGACTAGCTGCACACCTACAGAGCAGGAGAACCGAACACAGCCTTATGAAAACCAAGATTTGGAGATGCCGGTGTTGGACTGGGATGTACAAAATTAAAAATCATACAATACTAGGTTATATTCCAACAGATTTAATTGGAAGCACTAGTCTTCGGAGCCCCGCTCCTTCATCAGGTGGTTGTGGAGGACACAGTCATAAGACATAGAATTTATTGAAATTTGTTAAAGAGCACTTCTCCCCCAGGTTATCACCAATCCTGAACAGGCCATGCTGATGGTAAGCTTGGTTAAAGGGGGCCATTGGAGTCTTGGCAAAATGTCTTTCATTTCATCAGGTTTATTTTCTTTTCCATGCTGAACTTGAAGATCCTCAGGGTAATTTTATCAAAGGTGGGTGGAGATGTGTGATTTAATGTCACACTTTTTTTGCAGCATTATCCATGGTCGACATGGCCTCTATTATTCTTTTCTTACAACCACAGAAATTTTCAGCATTAAAAGAGGCCCTTTGGCCCATTGTCCCTGTGCTTTTCATCGAACATCCATCTATTCTGATCTCATTTTCCAGCCCAAAGTTTAGTATGCTCTGGCATTTCAGTACTTCTTCATAGGTCTTCCAACCTCTTCTACTCTTTTAGGCAATGCGTTCCAGATATCCATAACCTTCTGATGAAACAACCTTTCCTCTGAACCTCATGACCCTTATCTTAAGTCTGTGTCCCCTGGTCATTGATTCATCTACTAAGGAGAAATGTTTTTCTGTATCAACCCTATCTAACATCTTTACATCTTAGTATGCATCAATCAGATCCCCCCTCAGCCTTTTCTGCCCTTAAGGAAACAATCCCTGCCTATCAGAGGGTTAGATAGGGTGGACAGGGAGAGCCATTTTCCAAGTATGGTGACAGCAAGCATGAGGGGTATATAGCTTTAAATTGAGGGGTGATAGATATAGGACAGATGTTAGAGGTAGTTTCTTTACTCAGAGAGTAGTAAGGATATGGAATGCTTTGTCTGCAACGGTAGTAGATTCACCAACTTTAAATACATTTAAGTCATCATTGGACAAATACATGGACCTACATGGAATAGTGTAGGTTAGATGGGCTTCAGATTGATATGACAGGTCGGCGCAACATCGAGGGCCGAAGGGCCTGTACTGCGCTGTAATGTTCTATGTTCTATATCCGGTTTCTCTTTATAACTGATTTGCTACAACCCAGACAACATCCTGGTGAAGATTCTCTGCAACATCTGTAGTGCAATCAAATCCTTCCTATAGTGTGGTGACCAGAACTGTACACAGTGCCTGAACAGTAGCCTAATTAACTTTGAATACAGCTCCATCATAACTTCCTTGCTCTTGTATTCAAATGTTTAACTAATAAAGGCAAATATCCCATTTCTCTTCTTAATCACATTATTTGCTTTTTTTGCTACCTTCACCGATCTGTGGTCATGAATACCAAGGTTCCTCTGCACCTCTGTCTTCCTAGGGTCTTATATGTACTCCTTTACCCTGTTCATCCTTCCAAAATTCATCACCCCACACTTTTCAGCATTTAGCTCAGCCCACCTGCATCATTCACTAGTCTAAAATTATTTACCATACCACCAATTTTCGCACCATCTATCATTTTGTTGTATAAGCATTTCCCAGGTGCATGTTATTCTTGACAGTAATGGTCACCTTTCATGTGTAAGTCCATCAGGGCACCATCAGCAGAATGGACAGCACCACGGCTGTCCCTACTGCTATTCCTATCCTATATAAAATCCTGCTGGTCTTTATGGCTCAGTGCTACTTTTCGGAGAATCAACTGATTTTAACAACAAGGTATTGTTCTCTAACACCTGGTATGTTCCAGGATGCTTCTCAGAAGCATAGTAAGTCATAGAAGGAAATGCATGGTCAGATGACCAACATGCCCATGCCATAGTCATGGCTTTGAAAAAGTGACTTCAAGGAGGAGTGAGTTAGAGCCAATACAGTAACATATCTGACCTTGACTTTTTTTTAATCTCTTTTGGACCTCTCTGAAGGCATTTGTTGTTTTCAGTACAGATTCCAGAATCTGCAGTAATTTGTTCCCACCTATTCCAGTTTCTTGGCTACAAGACATGCATGTGCCATAGAGAGCTCTGTGATACTAAAACTGTGTTGTACAGTACGGACTGTGGTTGGTGTGATCAACAGTTGAACACAGATTCAGGACTAGGGGAGAAAAGCATTAATGATTAATGAACCAGTCCTCAAAGAGATTATTCCATATTGGTTCAGAGATTGAATCTGTACACAAATGACCCACAGAGCTGGGACTATTCCTCAAAGCCAGCTTTAACTTCTGCTTGACACCAATCACTAATATTCAAGGTTGAAATAGAAATTAAAGAGACAAGCCATACACACAATCAACATGGAATAGTTAAAACATATGCCTGGGCTTTGTTCTTGAATGTAAATAATACTATGTTTTTCACTGTTGAATATTTACCAGGGAAAACTGATGCCTTTATTACAAGAACTGGCATGGACAAAATTTGGGAAGTAGCCCAGCATAGTCAGGAAGTTCTAATCAGACACAACATAGCTGGTATGTCTTCACTAAAGCTCTCAGGGTCATCACTTTTCTAGATAATGTTAATTTAGCTTCTTCACACTCTCAGATTCAATAACTCCTTCCAACTAGTTCCTTTGAATAAGCCATCTGAAGTCATCATTTAATATCAAAGAATTCGAAGATCAACAGAGTGAAAAATGACAACTAACATTAAGGAGCTCTTTTCAGCTAAATCATTAAATGGTGAAACTCCTTCTTCAACGTAGTAAGAATTCAAATGTCCTGCTATGTTAATAATCAAATGTACCATTCAGAAAATGTCTTAGATTCAATTTCTATCTGTGTTGAGTTAGTTAATAAGGGAACTGATGAAACTAATCTTAACATGGTTCTCAGTTGCAAGAGTATATTATGAATGTATAGTCAACACCACTCCCTACATACATAAACAGTATTCCTGTTCAGAAGAGTCATACTGCACAGAAACAGACCCTTTGGTCTAACCACAACACACCAAGCGTAATCCCAAACTAAACTAGTCCCACCTGCCTGGACTTGCCCATATCCCTCCAATGTTTCTTATTTGTGTCCTTATGTAAATGTTTTTAATTGTTGTAATTGTACTTGCATCCCGCACTTTCTCTGGAAGTTCATTCCACAAATGAACCACTCTCCATGTTAAAAAAAAAATGCCCCTCATGTCTTTTTTAAATCTTTCTCCTCTCACCTTAAAAATATGGCCCTAGTCTTGAAATCCCTCACCCTAGCGAAAAGACACCTGCCATTCACCTTAGCCATGCTCCTCATTATTTTACAAACCTTGATAAGGTCACTCCTCAACTTCCTATGTTCCAGTGAAAATAGTCCCAGCCTATCCAGCATCTCCCCATAACACAAACCCTCCATCCCCAGCAACATGCTGGTAAATCGCTTCTGAACCCTCTCCAGTTGAGTATTATCCTTCCTATCATAGCGCCACCAGAACTGGACACAAGAAGAGGCCTCATCAACATCTTCTACAACCTCAACATAAAGCCCCACTCTTCTATTCAAAGCTCTGAGCAATGAAGGCAATCATGATAAATGTCTTCTTAACCACTGTATCAATATGTGATGGAAACTTCAAAGCATTTTTTACCTGAATCTCTCGGTCTCTCTGTTCTACAACACTGCCCAGGCCCGACTTTTAATTGTACAAGTCCTGCCCCTTATTTGCTTTACCAAAATACAATCTGTCACATTTATCCAAATTAAATTCCATCAGCCCATTGATCCAATTGATCAAGATCTCATTGTAATCTTTGATAACGTTCTTCACTGTCCACTATACCAACAATGTTGGGTCATCCACATACTTACCAACCATGCCTTAATAACCAGTATGTGGATGCTATGTGTTAATATAATGATGATTTGAAGTGTAATAGGTTTTAAAGGTACATTCTTTACTTTTCATTCAAAGGACAGAAGCATAACTGGCTTAACCAGAATTTCTTGGAACCCGAACCTGCCCTTGGGGAGGTGGTGTAAGCTGCCTTCTTGAACCACTGCAGTCAGTTTGGTGTGGGTTGACCCACACCATGTATTCCTCTGACCTTCTAGATGGTAATGGTTATGGCCTGGACGTTGTTGTCTAAGGAACAGCAGTAATTTCTGCAATGCTTCTTGTGGAAGGTACACTCTGCTGTTCCTATGTATCGATGACGGAGGGAGTAGATGTTTGTGGATGTAGGGTTTATTGCTACCAGATAGATAAAAGTCAGTTAAATTCCAGTCAGTTGGTTAACTCTTAATTGTGATGCTGACAGAGGCTTTCATCATTGTAGTTTCAAATTGACATTTTAGCAATTTGAGCCAAAGTTAAATTACGTAGTTTGTTTTATTTTAAGCCAAAATTTAGATTAATTTCAGTCTTCAAATATAGATGTTGAGTCTTTTTTTTAAAAATAGACGGGGCAGAGGAAGGAAAGGAGATGACGAGGAGTGGGCCCCACCCAGGATTGAATGAAGTACTGCAAAAATGTGCTTCTTGTTTTCCCAGTTTTTAGATTCTGTGAAGGAATTGAAAGATTACAGCTGGAATTGTGCAGGAATGCTTATAATTTGGTTTGTGCATATGATGCTGGTATCAAGTTTATGCTGATATTGTAGAGGTTTTAACCTTGTTTCTTCAAATTCAATGTGATTTTTTATTTGTAAGGATCACAAGAGACTACCTTACCTCACTCTATCCGACCTCACCAGGAGCTGCTTGTTTCCAATCACTTTCATTGGAAACAGTTCATTTTAGATTTCAAGATTTCTTTCCACATGAGGGAAACCTATTCACTCTCTCCTTCACTAAGAAGCTATGGCTGTCCCCTCAGCATGTTGGTCTCTTGAATGGTTCGTGGAATCTGTGGGTGGAACCTTCTCCTCTCAGATGCTTCTCAGGTGTCAGGAGTATGTGATGACCTCAATAGCGATGGTGTCCATGCCCTACCTGTGTGTGCAACTTCTTCCTGGACCCTTCCAGCCACCAACGCTGGGAGCTAAGGCCCATGAGACTGCCCATTGATGTGGGAGGAAGGTATTGTTATAGTAGCTGGCAAACCATAAGGATTAAAATCAACAAGGTAAAAACAATGACTGCAGATGCTGGAAACCAGATTCTGGGTTAGTGGTGCTGGAAGAGCACAGCAGTTCAGGCAGCCTCCAAGGAGCTTCGAAATCGACGTTTTGGGCAAAAGCCCTTCATCAGGAATAAAGGCAGTGAGGCTGAAGCATGGAGAGATAAGCTAGAGGAGGGTGGGGGTGGGGAGAAAGTAGCATAGAGTACAATGGGTGAGTGGGGGAGGGGATGAAGGTGATAGGTCAGGGAGGAGAGGGTGGAGTGGATAGGTGGAAAAGGAGATAGGCAGGTAGGACAAGTCCCAACAAGTCATGGGGACAGTGCTGAGCTGGAAGTTTGGAACTAGGGTGAGGTGGGGGAAGGGGAAATGAGGAAACTGTTGAAGTCCACATTGATGCCCTGGGGTTGAAGTGTTCCGAGGTGGAAGATGAGGCGTTCTTCCTCCAGGCATCTGGTGGTGAGGGAGCAGCGGTGAAGGACGCCCAGGACCTCCATGTCCTTGGCAGAGTGGGAGGAGGAGTTGAAATGTTGGGCCATGGGGCGGTGTGGTTGATTGGTGCAGGTGTCCCGGAGATGTTCCCTAAAGCGCTCTGCTAGGAGACGCCCAGTCTCCCCAATGTAGAGGAGACCACATCGGGAGCAACGGATAAAATAAATGATATTAGTGGATGTGCAAATAAAACTTTGATGGATGTGGAAGGCTCCTTTAGGGCCTTGGATAGAGGTGAGGGAGAAGGTGTGAGTGCAGGTTTTACAGTTCTGCGGTGGCAGGGGAAAGTGCCAGGATGGGAGAGTGGGTTTTAGGGGGGGCATGGACCTGACCAGGTAGTCACGGAGGGAACGGTCTTTGCGGAAGGCGGAAAGGGGTGGGGAGGGAAATATATTCCTGGCGGTGGGGTCTGTTTACACCGGCACCATTCCCCACCTCTTCCTCCGCTACATTGATGACTGCATTGGCGCCACCTCGTGCTCCCGCGAGGAGGTTGAGCAATTCATCAACTTCACCAACACATTCCACCCTGACCTTAAATTTACCTGGACCATCTCTGACACCTCCCTCCCCTTCCTGGACCTCTCCATCTCCATTAATGACGACTGACTTGACACTGACATTTTTTACAAACCCATCGACTCCTACAGCTACCTGGATTACACCTCTTCCCACCCTACCTCTTGCAAAAATGCTATCCCTTATTCCCAATTCCTCCGCCTCCGCCGGATCTGCTCCCAGGAGGACCAGTTCCACCACAGAACACACCAGATGGCCTCCTTCTTTAGAGACTGCAATTTCCCTTCCCATGTGGTTAAAGATGCCCTCCAATGCATCTCGTCTACATCCCGCACCTCCGCCCTCAGACCCCACCCCTCCAACTGTAACAAGGACAGAACGCTCCTGGTGCTCACCTTCCACCCTACCAACCTTCGCATAAACCAAATCATCCGCCATTTCCGCCACCTCCAAACAGACTCCACCGCCAGGAATATATTTCCCTCCCCACCCCTTTCTGCCTTCCACAAAGACCATTCCTTCCGTGACTACCTGGTCAGATCCACGCCCCCCAACAACCCACCCTCCCAATCCTGGCACTTTCCCCTGCCACCGCAGGAATTGTAAAACCTGCGCCCACACCTCCTCCCTCACCTCTATCCAAGGCCCTAAAGGAGCCTTCCACATCCATCAAAGTTTTATTTGCACATCCACTAATATCATTTATTTTATCCGTTGCTCCCGATGCGGTCTCCTCTACATTGGAGAGACTGGGCGCCTCCTAGCAGAGTGCTTTAGGGAACATCTCCGGGACACCTGCACTAATCAACCACACTACCCCGTGGCCCAACATTTCAACTCCCCCTCCCACTCTGCCGAGGACATGGAGGTCCTGGGCCTCCTTCACCGCTGCTCCCTCACCACCAGACGCCTGGAGGAAGAACGCCTCATCTTCCACCTCGGAACACTTCAACCCCAGGGCATCAATGTGGACTTCAACAGTTTCCTCATTTCCCCTTCCACCACCTCACCCTAGTTCCAAACTTCCAGCTCAGCACTGTCCCCATGACTTGTCCGGACTTGTCCTACCTGCCTATCTCCTTTTCCACCTATCCACTCCACCCTCTCCTCCCTGACCTATCACCTTCATCCCTCCCCCACTCCCCCATTGTACTCTATGCTACTTTCTCCCCACCCCCACCCTCCTTTAGCTTATCTCTCCACGCTTCAGGCTCACTGCCTTTACTCCTGATGAATGGCTTTTGCACGAAACGTCGATTTCGAAGCTCCTTGGATGCTGCCTGAACTGCTGTGCTCTTCCAGCACCACTAATCCAGAACCATAAGGATTCCCAGGGTGCACGTGCCCTGTGAATATGTAGTTAACTGTTCAAATTCAATGTGACCACAGCTGCCAGGTCACCAACACTGAAAGGCAAATCTCTCCCTCCATTTATCCCAGCATCACCCAACCTGCTGCTAAGAAGCTGCCCTTCAGACAGCTGCCAGCATTCAATTGCAGAGGGGGTTAGCTCAATTGGCTGGATGGCTGGTTTGAAATGCAGGCTGATACCAATAGCATGGGTTCAATCTCTACGTTGGCTAAGATCCCTCTGAATGTACTTACTTTCACAACCTTTCCAGTCACCTGAGGCATGGTGACCCTATGGTTAAGCTTACCACCTGTTGTCTTTCCCTCGTGAGAAAGCAGGACAACAGCAACATCATTTGGGAAATCACTCTTGGTATTATTCTCAGTCAGAAAACTATTCAGTCTTATTTTACCAATTTGCAACAGTGCCCTCTTGGCTCTTCAAATGGAGACCGATACAGTTAAGATTTCAATCAGTAACCTCTATATGATTCCACTATTTTTAAGTCTGAGAAAGCCATCACTCTGACCTATTGCGACCTTCTTGTGCATGGCCCCAGGGTTTTGATATTTCCCATGTGTGTGTGTAGGA
This sequence comes from Chiloscyllium punctatum, assembly GCF_047496795.1. NCBI lineage: Eukaryota > Metazoa > Chordata > Chondrichthyes > Orectolobiformes > Hemiscylliidae > Chiloscyllium > Chiloscyllium punctatum. The sequence continues at coordinate 19,772,233 of NC_092743.1, forward strand.
GCCTTGTAGGATATGTGGGCGTGTGCTGACTACTGCCCAGTTCGTAGCTTGAGTTGGTAACATCCAGCCAGGCACCCCAGGGAATCAAGTTTAGCCCACAGTCAATAAAATGTCAACTTGAGACTTTGTGCTGACATATGTCAGATGCATTTCAAATGAACCAGCCCTAAACAATAATCTGACCAGAGTTTGAAACAATCAGCCTTATTACATGCTGTAAAACTGTGGAAGATTCCAGAGAGATTTAAAATGTGCCCTCGGCTTCTGAGCAAATATAAAACTCGTCCTAACACAGTGGTTTATGGCTTTGTCCTTCGCTGTGAGGACCTGAGATCGATCAATGTCAGACTTGTGGGATGAAACGTTTCCCATGTCATTCACAGCAGCGAGGACACCATGTGAAATAAATGGGACAGTTTTAATATGGCTTCTGGTGAACGCAAATGTACAGCATGTAAACAGAATTCATAAAGAAGTCAGTCGCCTATCAAGGACAGCTGGTTTAGTGAGATTATTTTTTATTCATTCATAGGATGTGGGCATTGCTGGCTGAGCCATCATTTATTGCCCATCCCTAATTGCCCCTGAATTATAACAGTTTGCCATTTCAGAGGGCAGTTAAGAGTCAATCACATCAAAGGATAGCAAATTTCTTTCCCTCAAGAAGTTGAGGAGTTGGATAATCAGGACGTTGGTGAGGCCTCTTCTGGGATTCTGTACCCTGCTCTGGTTGCCCTGTTAAAGGAAGGATATGATTAGGCTGGTGAGGGCTCAGAAGAGATCTGCCAGGATGTTGCAGGGCATGGAAGGTTTCAGTTATAAAGAAAGGCTGGACAGGCTAGGATCTTTTTTCACTGGAGTGTAGGAGATTTGAGAGGTGACCTTATGGAGGTTTACGAAATCATGAAGGGTTTCGATAGGGTTAATGGTGGATGTCTTTTCCCTAGGATGGGGAATTTCAAAACTAGGGGGCACGTTTTTTAAAATAAGAGGAGAGAGATTTAAAAAAGACATAAAGGGAGAATGTTTTACATAGAGGGTGGTTGTTATGGTTCTGTTCGCAGAGCTGGGAATTTGTGTTGCAGACGTTTCGTCCCCTGTCTAGGTGACATCCTCAGTGCTTGGGAGCCTCCTGTGAAGCGCTTCTCCATTAGGTGTTCTCTGTACCATCACGTCTAGACGTCTAGAACATCTAATGGAGAATTCACCACAAAGGTTTACAGGAAAGCCACACACACAGACCAAGTCCTGAACTACGAAAGCAACCACCCCAACACACAAAAGAACTTGCATCAAGACACTGTTCAAAAGGGCCACAACACACTGCAGTACACCAGAACTTCAAAAAGAGGAAGAAGAACACCTGTACAATGTATTCACCAAAAACGGACACCCCCGCAATTTCATCAACAGATGCCTAAGGGAAAGACAATGGAATGAGGACATGCCGCAACCCAAAGGACTAGCCACACTACCATACATCAAGAGTATTTCCAAACTGACAGCCAGACTACTGCGACCACTAGGACTCATAACAGCACACAAACCAACAGCCACTCTCAGACAACAACTCACCAGGACAAAGGACCCGATTCCCAGCATGAGCAAAACCAATGTAATGTACAAAGTCCCATGCAAGGACTGCACAAAACACTGCATAGGACAAACAGGAAGACAGCTAACGATCTGCATCCATGAACACCAACTAGCCACGAAACGACACGACCAGCTATCCTTAGTAGCCACACACTCAGATGACAAGCAACATGAGTTCGACTGGGACAACACTACTATTATAGGACAAGCCAAACAGAGAACAGCCAGGGAATTCCTAGAGGCATGGCACTCATCCACAGATTCAATCAATAAGCACATCGACCTGGACCCAATATACCGGCCACTGCAATGGACAACTGGAACTGACAACTGGAAGTGACAGATTCAAACCACTACAAATGCCGGAGGAAAGATCACAGAAGCGCTTCACAGGAGGGTCCCAAGCACTGAGGATGTCGCCTAGACAGGGAAAGAAATGTCTGCAACACAAATTCCCAGCTTGGCGAACAGAACCACAACAACGAGCACCCGAGCTACATATCTTCTCACAAACTTAGAGGGTGGTTCATGTGTGGAATGAACATCCTGACAAAGTGGTGGATGCAGGCACAGTTACAATGTTTTGAAAAATTTAGGTAAGTACATGAATAGAGTTTGGAGTGATATGGGCCAGGAACAGGCAGGTGGGGCTATTTTAGTTTGGGATCATGTTTGGCATGGATGAGATGGATCGAACAGTCTGTTTCCGTGCAGTCTTACTTCAAAACATGAGAGTTGAAAGGTTAATGTGGGTAAATTAAGGGACACATACTTCCTCATTGCATGCAATGTTGCAAGATCTTGACTGAGGTGCAGTATACATGTACTAACAGACCCAAGAGACCAACATTCTGAAAATTAGGATGTCATAGACAGAGTTGTACAACTCAAAAATGGCCCTTCTGTATTTCCCTCACAGCAGTGGTTTGTCGCAGTTGGTTGAAACATAATTTCATACTTCCCTGTGCTGTAGATATCTCCACCCTCATGGTAGGCTTCCATATCACTGATGGAAAGCTCCCTCAACCTCAACTGCACCTTAGTCCTGCTCTTCATGTGTAACCTCCTGCAAGTTTAGAAATGTAAAGTACTCAATGCCCTCTCTGAGTCAAGTATTTTGTTTTATTCTTTCATGGGATGCTGGTATTTATTGCCCAATATTAATTGTCCTGGAGAAGATGTTGGTGAGTTGCCTTCTTGAAACGTTGCACTCTTTCGGGTCACCTTGCTGCCAGGGAGGCAACTCCAGGATTTTAACTCATTTCAGCGGTTCCAAGTCAGGATGGTGGGAGGATTGGAAAGGAGCTTGCAGTCCCATCACCTGCCCTCCCTGTCTTTCGAGCCGGTACAGGATGCAGGTTTGGAAGGTGCTATTGGAGCAGCCTTAGTGGGTGAGTACAGTACCTTGAATTGATGGTACACACTGATGCCACTGTACATTGGCAGTGAGGGGAGTAAATATTGACGGCTGTGAAGAGGGTACCAGTCAAGAGAGCTGCATTGTCCTGGATGGTGTCAAGCTTTTAGAGTATTATTGGTCCCAAGTACGAGATGAAGTCAACAAGAGATATTGAGTGGCTCATGTGAAGCTTTCTGCTGATGGACAATTGTTAGCATATAACTGAAGAAATATGAGTAAAGAAATATTCAGCCCCATCAAGCCTGTTCTGCCATTTGAAATGATTATGGCTGACCTTCCGTCTTAGCTACACCATCCCATACTATTTTATATCCCTTAACTTCCTTAGTACTGTAATTCCAAAATTCCTTCTATCCAAAATAGTACCAATCTGTGTCTTTAATGTATTCAACAATAGAAAATCCACAGTTCTCTGAGATTGAAAATCCAAAGACTCTTTGAATGAAAAAATTTCTCCAGATCTCAATGTAGAAAGGCTGATCCCTTCGCCTGAAACTGCAGCACCATGTTCTTTACTCTCCAGTCAGAGGAAGCAACTTTCAAATATCCAAACTCACAAACCTTTTAAAATTGCTCTATGTTTCAAGAAAATCACCTCACTTTTCTCTAAATGCCAAGAAATGTAAGCCCATTTCATTCAAAATCTCCTCAAGCCTAACCAGTTATACAAGGTTTTCTGAGTTCCACTGTCCGAGGATGGGAAATGAAGAATGTTTGGTGACATTCCACATAAGCAGCTAATCCATAATGACTTATTTAACACACACGTAGTCCATGGGGTAAATTTGCATTTGCAGAATTGTATTTGTAGATACATCCATTTTTGCTCAAAATACGCATAACCTGCAGGTAGTCAATGCAGGCAGTCAATCCATATAACATTCTATTAATTCCTTCTTTGGAAATAGAACCAGTCTGACTCAAGATTGGGATGCATACAGACTCTAACCTGACACTTTTAATACATTGTCTAAGCTGAGATGTTACCTTTTTTGATAAAACCTTAAGTTATCTTGAAAATGTGACTTAAAAGAAGTTCTAATATTTACGTAGACTTAACAACAATCAAGGTTTGTTCAAGATAGTGTTTTAATTGGATGACAGTGTGATCTTTTCCTATAAATTCTGTGCCCTACGATCCTGCCCCACTAGTTACCTGACTAAGGAGCAGTGCTGTGAAAGCTAGTGTGTCTAAATAAACCTGTTGGACTATAAGCTGGTACTGTGTGATTTTTGTATTTAAAGTGGTCTATTTAAGTGAGGCCAGGACTTGAAGGGGCTGCTCCTCAGCATAAAATTTCACAGTCTGACAATGTTGCTTTTCTGAAACAAAATGGTAGTCATGATGCAGAGATGCCGGTGCTGGACTGGGGTGGACAAAGTTAAAAATGACACAGCACCAGGTTATGGTCCAACAGGTTTATTTGAAAGTACAAGCTATCGGAGCTCTGCTCCTTCACCAGGTACCCACCTGACAGAGGAGCGCTCCAAAAGCTTTTACTTTCAAATAAGTGTGTTGGACTACAATCTGGTGTTGTGTGATTTTTAACTTTAAACAAAATGGACAGAGCAAGCAGGCTTATCTTGGTGAAACCTGTAATCTGTAGGTCTAAGATTGCTTCAATCGTATTCTCTGCCTGTTTACTTATATTCAATGACCTGCAAAATGCCTGCGTGACCATAAGACATAGGAGCAGAATTTGGCCATTCAGCCCATTAAGTCTACCCTAGCATTTGATCATGGCTGAAATGTTTCTCAACCCCATTCTTCTGCCTTCTTTCCATAATCCTTGATCCCCTTACTAATCAAAAGCCTATCTTTTTCTTTCTTAACCACACTCAGTAATTTGGCTTCCATCACCCTCAGCAGTAATGCATTTCACAGATTCATCACCCTCTGGCAGAAACATGGAGTACAGAGTGTCACCAAAACTTCTTTGAGGGCACTGTTGGAAGGATGCCACTTATAAAATGGTATTCTGTTTATATAAACTTAAATTCTTATTTTCAGGTCAATGAACAGCCTGTTAGATAGGTCAATTATGTGGATGTTTTCTTACAATACCCACTTTGCTAAAGAAAGTATTAATGAACCATTGGACACTATATGCTCTGATTGTGTTTTCACCTCAGTAATTATTAACCTTTAAACGTCTCAAATTATTTGGGAACTTGCAGAGGATTACTCTAATCTTTAAAACATTTTAGCTTTGCACAAATTAAAGTGAATTCAAACTAATAACTGTTAGATTAAATCTAGGAAATGGTTGGAATTAATTATCTTGGGAAGGTCATTACAGGAATGTACATATCATTTTCATAATCCAGTGTTTCCAGAGACAGCATCATTTGACCCTGGAAAGACCAATGTATACAATACTGTACATATTTACAGTAAATGGTTACTTCCATCAACACTCGATTTCTATTAAGAGAAGCATCTAAGCTCATAGTCCTTCAAGTTTGTTCCACCATTCATGAAGATCATTTCTGATCTGAATCTTAACTCCACCGATCTACTTTGGTTGTATTAGTCTCATTAAAATTATTCAGTCCCAGTTTCATATTTTTGTTTGACCTGACACCAACAGCTTTTTGGGAGATCTACACGATTCTCCTTCAAAGGATTCTTGCCTGATATCATACCTCAAAGAGCAGATATTAATTTTCAGGTTAAACTCCAGCATCTTGGACTACCCCATAACTCCTCCCTACCAACTCCTGCACAGAGGAATAGTTTCTCTCTCTCTATCCTATCAAGCCTCATGGCAATGCCTCAAAATACCTCACAGACAACTGATTACTTTGAAGCTTATTGACTATTGTTATTTCGATACATAAGTTGCTGTTGAAGAATAACAAGCTCTTTCTCAAGCAGCAATGGAATATATTAACATCAATCTGTTTCAGTGATGTTGAGGAACACTGGGAGCACTGTTTGCACATTCTTGCGAAGTTTAATGCTCATCTCAAATCACTGGGCAAGCAGTTGCAAAACTTGTCTCATTTGAAGGACATACCTCGGACAAGTCAGTGCTCTCCCAACACTCGACTGAAGTGTCGGCTTAAATTATGCAGTTAAATCCGAGCACAGAGCTGCAACCCACAAGCTTCAAAACCTGAGGCAAACGCACTACCCACTGAGCCAAGGAGACAATGTCAGACACAACTGAAGCGTGAGGTGCTTTCTGACTGGAACATATCACAGGATGGGGCTACAGTTAAGCTTGTGTGGAATTTAAAAGATGAGTTTAATGGATGGATCTGTCAGACAGCAATCAGAAACAATGCAATCGGTGCACATGAGGCTGTTAAAATCGCCTCGTCATCCTGTGCTTATAATTAGTCAACAGTTCCTGGCCCATACAGAACACGTATGGCCCAGTAACATTTCCCAAAACTTTAAGGCTTGCCTTCATAACAGAAAATTGATGTGTTCAGAGAAAAAACAGAATTTAAAAATGCACAGAACTCTATAATATAAGTAAACATTGCGATCAATTGGAAATCATTATAATTTACCACTGAATGAAGAAGCAATATCCAACACACATAGCGCATGTCAATAATCGTGACTGTGACACTATTAAATTGTCTTAAAACAAAACATTTAGTTGACTGATATCATTTAGGGAAGAAAGAATGTAAGAATACAAGGGACCTGGACTAAACCACCAAACTCTTCCAGCTCTCACGTTCTGATCTGCTGCCTCAACTCTATGTTCTGACCCATTCTTCATGTCCCCTGATCTTCCGAGACATGAAAAATCTGTCTGGTTAAACCTTGAATATAGTCAATGATGGAATATCTGGAGTAAAGAACTCCAAAGAATCACAACCCCTTGAGTGAATTTTTCTCCTCATTGCAGACCTAAATTACCAGCCCCTCATAATGTTTGGGACTTCCCAATGACAGGGGAAGCAACCTCTCAATGTATCCCCTGTCCAAACCACTGAATTGCTTTGTATTTCACAGAATCCCTCCAGTGTGGAAGCAGGCCATTCAGCCCATCGAGTCCACATTGACCCTCTGAAGAGCATCCTACACCCCCCCCCCCCCCATCCCCATAACCTCTCATATCCCTTGGCTAATCCACCCAGCCTGTACATCCCTGAACACTATGGGCAATTTCCCATTGCCTATCCACCTAACCTGCACATCTTTTGACTGTGGGAGGAAACTGGAGCACCTGGAGGAAACCCACACAGACATGGGGAGAATGTGCAAACTCCACACAGATAGTCACCCAAGGCTGGGATTGAACCCAGTTCCCTGGCACTATGAGGCAGCAGTGCTAACCACTGTGCCACCATGCCACCTAATTCTACTCCTTCTCAACTTCAATGAATAGAGATTCAATTACTCATCACTCATTATCGGACAGTACTTTTATCTCAGGGACCAACTCAATGAAACCTCACTGCACTGTCTTTAAGTACATTCCTTCAGCTATGTCAAGTAAGGCTGCACAAATAATTGTATGTGTGATCTTACTGAATCCTTAATGCAATTGTTGCAAAGTTTCCTTATTATTGCAATAAAGGCTAATATTCCATTTGCTATCTGATGGAATACACAGATCAAAATTTGCATTTTTTAAACCCAACTCAAGTTGAAAATGAAATCAAAGGGAACTGAGACCAACATAGAGACTGGAAAGTAAAACCTCTGAGGAAATGAAAACTGAGATATGAAACCAAAACTTTAGGACTGACTGACACTGTTTGAAACGAGAAAAGAAAGAACTCAGAACTCAGGTGAAGATGATGATCCTTGCAATGCAGAACATGCGAGCTGAAGAAAACAAACCCCTCCAGTTTTGGCTTTTGTTGGTTTTCAGGCCATTAACTTTTCCCTTGCTAATATCTCTGGTATCTATTTTCTGCATTCTACCATAAGGATAGGTACAAAATATTTCTTCAATGTCTTTTCCTCACTTCAAATGCTGATTGTTCCCATTTCGAGCTCCAGATACTTGATGTTTATTTTAGCTACTTCCCTCCGTACATATTTGTAATATGTTTAAAAACAATGTTTATATTCCTGGCTATCTTGCTGTCAAATTATCATTTTTTCAGCTTTTTATCACTGATCACTCTTTAGTGGTTTCAAAACCACTCCCAATACTAAGACTCAAAACTATACTTCACAATATTAATAGCCTCTTATTTTAGTTTCACAGTACCCTTCACTTTTAATCTATGGGTGGATGTTTCTTGTCAAGCATAATTTTTCTTCATGAAATTTGTTTTCCTTGGACACTGAATCATTTCTTGAAATGTTTTCTATCTTTATTTACCATTGTACCTATAACCTATTCAAACAAACCACCTTCGCCAACTATCTTGTCATATCTAAACAGAGGCTTTGTCAATGTGCTGCCATATGCAGAAGCTTGAGGAAATGCCCATTTATAAGTATTGCAAGCTGATGGGAGCAAACTGGTACTTGAACCCATTGATGAGTTGGCTCAAAATGGTCAAATAAATAATTAGCTGTTTATGTTTGCCTCTACTGGGAGCCAGAAGCATCAAACAAAATCCCTGCTGAGTGGAATTATATGCAGTGTAATTCATTAAGTTACTCATCCTACCTAACTAATTGACAATCCAGAAAAGGATAATGTATTTTGGATGAGTAAATCCAAGGTGTGTAAGGCACCATTATAAGGAATTTGATCTCAAGATGTGTATTTGCATGCTGCATGCATGTGTAATTTATTAATTCATGTGAGGCAAAATAGAAAACAGAGTGTGCAAATAGTTTTTGACCCTTTTACATTCCTTGCTTCCTTTGTACTGGACGCTTATTAAAATTATATGAAAACACCAACAATATCACATGTTGAGAGTCATTTTGGTCAGTTGCAATAATTCAACTCACCACGCTAGACTATTGGCATTATCTGACCCAATCATTAAAAAAGAATATCCAGTGATGTATGGCATGGATCGGGAGCAGGGGTGGCGGTATGGGGTGTCACTGTGCAAGTCAGCATTCTCAACAAATACTCTGATGAAGCCAGAGTGTTGCTTGCAATGGCTGGATGACTTCAGGAACCAGCAGTACTCTATCCATGAATTTGTGGAAAAATTCCAAACTTTGGTGAATGAGAAAAGCTGAAGTTCAACACTGAGCAGAGACAGATACGTTTATCTGTATTTTGTGGCTGCATTAAGATCGACATAAGAAAGAGTTGCCTTTATATCACTTTTTTCATGACTGCCAGCTTTCTCGAAACACTTTGTACTTACCTATAGTTTTAGTTTAGAGTGGCATGATGGTCAGTACAGATATGATGGGCAGAAGGGCCTATTACTGTGCTATGCTGTTCCATGTCCTTTGTAAAACAGGGTTGTTTAACCATTTGTGCTGGATGAAACTGTTATAGTGGAGGCAACATCAGTGTCTCTGGCAGAGTCCAGCTTTCAGAGACAGCAGAGTGAATTATCCCTGAACAGAATCATTGTGGAAGTTAAGTGTGCCTGATTGTACCAATTTATATTTATTTATTTAATTCCATCAACAGTATAATGTCCCTCCCATTTTCAGTGGAGTTGGAACATCTGTCAGAGCATCAGTGCCATTTTGTTTCGGTGATTGATTGTCAAGAGGCAACGTTGAGTTAATTAGGATATCAGGATCGTTCAGAGTGAATCTCAAGAACTCCTCACAGTTAGTTGATCTGATCAGATGACAAGAAAGTACAGGGCTAATTTTCTTTCCAGTTCAGCACCTGTGGCCCACCTATAGCACAGCGTGACATTCACTCAACGTAGTCCTCTATTACTTTTCTCCGCAGTTATTTATTTAGCTCCACAGTAAAGATACACATGGGAGCAGCCTCAAACATTCTCTGACTAATCCAATCCAACCCAAATATTCACCGTCTTGGAACTAAAAGCTTTGCATATTTTATCCACATCATGAATAAAATATAGCTTTTTAACCTTTGAATTGGGTTTACTCATATCAAAGGTCACTTAATGGAGGCTTTCCAATGGTCAACACACTGTTTTTTACTTACTTAGTGTGGAAACAGGCCTTTCAGCCCAACAAGTCTGCACCTCCGAAGAGCAACCCACCCAGACCCATTCCCCTACACCTAACACTACGGACAATTTAGCATGGCCCATTCACCTAACCTGCACATTATTGGACTGGCGGGGGAAACCAGAGCACCCAGAGGAAACCCACGCAGACAAGGGGCGAATGTGCAAACTCCACACAGACGGTTGCCTGAGGCAGGAATTGAACTGGGATCTCTGGTGCTGTGAGGCAGCAGTGCTAACCACTGTGCCACCATGCCGCCCAAGGTTTTAACAGATATATAACTATGGTGAGGTGCCTGATGACTGGAGGATGACTAATGTTGTACTTTGGTTTAAGAAAGGTTGTAAGGTGAAACTGGGGAACTATAGACCTGTGAGTCTGACTTTGGTTGTGGGTAAATTGTTGGAGGTGATTTTAAAAGAGATGATTTATGGACATTTAGAGAGGCAAAAATAGTCAGCATGGTTTTGTGTGAGGAAAATAGTGTCTCACAAACCTGATTGAGTTTTTTGAGGAAGTTGCCCAAAGGATTGATGAGGGCAGAGCAGTAGATGTTGTTTACTTGGAATTTAGTAAAACCTTTGACAAGGTTCAACATGGCAGACTAATTAATAAGGTTGGGTCACATGGGATTCAGGGTGACCTTGCCAACTGAATACATAATTGACTTAATGGCAATAGACAGAAAGTGTTGGTGGTATGTTTTTGAACTGGAAGTCTGTGACCAGTGCTGTTCCACAAGGATCAGCCCTGGGTCCTCTTTTGTTTGTCAATTTTATAAATGATTTGGATGAGATTATAGAAGATATGGTTAGTGGCATAGTGGCATTGGTGGCATAGTAAACAGTGAAGAAGGTTTTCTAAGATTACAAAAGGGATGAATGGCTGAAAAATTGTAGATGGAGTTCAATCTGGGTAAATGTGAGGCATTGTATTTTTGTACAACAAACAAGGGTAGGGCTTATACCATTAATGGTAGGGCCTTGGGTAGTGTTATAGGACAGAGGGACTTGGGATGCAGGTACATAATTCTTTAAAGTTTGTGTCACATATGAACAGGGTGGTTAAAATGGTGTTTAGCATGCTTGCCTTCATTGCTCAGTCCTTTGAGCACAGGAGTTGAGAAGTTATGTTGAGTTGTACAGGACATTGGTGAGGCCTCTTCTGGAGTACTGCATCCAGTCCAAGTCGCCCAGTTATGGGAAGGACATTATCAAGCTGGAGAGGATTCAGAAGAGATTTACCAGAATGTTGCCATGTATGGAAGGCTTGAGTCATAAAGAAAGGCTGAATGGGCTGTGACTTTTTTCACTAAAGCATAGGAAATTGAGAGGTGACCTTACAGAGGTTTATAAAATAATGAGGGGTATAGATAGAGTTAACGGTAGTTCTCTTTGCTCTAGAATGGGAGAATTCAAGATGATGGGGCACATTTTTAAAGAGAAAAATTTAAAAAAGACAAGAAGAGCAAATTCTTGAAATAGAGGGTGGTTCACGAATGGAACAAACTTCCTGAGGAAATTGGATGTGGATAGAATTACAACATTTAAAAGACATTTGGATAAGTACATGAATAGGAAAGGTTTTCAGGGATCTGAGCCAGGAGCAGGCAGGTGGGACTAGTTTAGTTTGGGATTATGTTCAGCATGGATTGGTTGAACCAAAGGGCCTGTTTCTGTGCTGTATGACTTTGTGACACTGTCCCCCGCTCTTGATAAAATAAATAAAATCAAATTGCATATGTGAAGTGTCCATATATCTATAGGCAACACTAAACACTTACAAGGGTTTAAGTTATTCACGTCTTTGATGATCTCACATAATTTAAGAACCTGTCAGTATTCTTAACACCATAAACCATTTAACTTAGTTTATAAAAACAGAGATATAATGAATGGATTTTAATCAGAATTCTTTCCATCTTTTAAAAAATCTGGTTTTGGATAAAAAAGCAGATCAAAATCTTTTCATAGAAAGAATTATGATTGAAAAAAATGAGTTATGCTGCAATCTGTGTTCAAAAAGAGTTCATTAGAAAGCAATGTCAAAGTGATGTGAAGAGCAAAAAGGTCTTTTGAGGATGTTGGAATATCAGGAGATTTTACCTCCTGTACATTCAATGTTTTACAAGAAGTGTTCAGTGAGATCAAACAATGATTTCGTGTACAGAACCTGCTGATCTTGTTGTGATGTAGATTTCTTTGGTTTTAGCAGATTTTATGGTTTAGCTATAGCAATTAGTCTGTAATACAGTGTTCTTCTTTTTAAAAAACTGCAATGTTAAGATTTGAACTCAAAGCACGATTGGTGACTTTGTTAATTTGCCAGTTTTGGGGAATAAGTATTTGTGTGAAACTTCCACCCTAAGAAATAGAAGGGTATATAGGTGGGAGGGAGCTTCACACCCCAGCTCACATGGTTTGTTGTAGGGCCAACAGCATGGTTAAAGTAATGGAACAAATTATGCATTATGTGCATTAATGTACTGGTCTATTTGAGTTAATATTGCCGTATGTAAGAATAATGAAAGAGAATAACTGGGGAGATAAGATGGAGACCTGAAAATTCATTTGCAGAAGATTAAAGGATATGAGGAATGTAAGACTGCTGTTTTGAAGAAGTGAGCTACTAACAAATATCAATCTTAAAACCTTTGGAAAAACATCTGCAAGAGCCCAAGTATTGTGGCATACGGAATCAATGGATACTCAAAACTCTCAGCTCGATCCAGTCATATTGATCAGGACAGACTATGGTCTAATATGGCAGGGCAAGGGTCTCATTATGGAGATAAAAGAAAGAAGGTAGAAGACATCATTGGCTCACATCAACAAGACAGACAATAGTAAACAGAATACAGTGAAAGAAGAGGAAAGTATATTTCAGAGAATTTGGAAGCAAAAGCTATCAGAGTCAAGTGTATTACAAGGTGGCACAGTGGCTCAGTGGTTAGCACTGTTGCCTCACAGCGCCAGAGACCCAGGTTTGATTCCAACCTTGGATGACTGTCTGTGTGGCGGTTGCACATTCTCCAAATGTCAGCCAATCCAAAGATGTGCAGGTTAGGTGGATTGGCTGTGCTAAATTGTCCATAGTGTTCAGGCCTGTGTGGATTAGATGCATTGTTTAGGGGAATGGGTCTGGGTGGGTTACTCTTCAGAGGGTCAGTGTGGACTTGTTGAGCTAAAGGGCCTGTTTCCACACTGTAGGGATTCTAACAAATTCTTTGATGAAATGCTATTAAGTATTACCTTTTTAATTATTTTTTATACTTAATAAAGCCTCTGACTTAAGTAAAGAATATGAATCTGTATCTCGTGGGTCAGAATTGGTTAAAACCTCTGAGTGAGATGGGTTGGGGCAGCCTGTGACATGCAAAAGTGGAGAATGTACAGTGGAGAAAGTAAAGTTCTAACAATTATTAACTGCCTGCCTAGTGACAAACAATGTTCCAAAAAGAATGCCCCAGTCCTCCAGAAGACTTTAAACAGGGTTGCTCTCCTGTTAAATGATTGAATTTGTTGCTTGACCATGTTATAAAGGATAAGACCAAAGGCCCAAGTAAAAATACTTCAGTAATTTATTGAAACAAGATCAGTCCTGAGTGATCTATAATAAACAAGATCAAGTGATCACTTTAGACTGGCCTGTGCTCCAGCTGAGGCATTTCCTACAGATATTTCAGTCAGCAGTAAACATACATCCGACTGTAGGTTCTTGATAAAATAACAGAAAATTACGTCAAGTGGAGTCGTGGCTTTATTGTGCAGAGCCACTTTATAAAGCCATCAGCTGTTGCCATGATCTTCTCTGCAATTGGCAGCAAGGCCCAAAGCATGTCTGTTGCTTTTGACAGGAAAGTAGGCCCATTTTTTAATGGAGTCATCAGGGGGACCTGAAGTTTAGAGAGTAAGCATGATAATGGGCAGACTGACCATGACTATATAACCTCTGTACTTCAGCTCAATCCATAACATGGGTCATCTTTATTCAAGAGTCTATGAAGACTCATTACAGTGACATCAACTCACAGCAACTCAACTTCCCATGACAATAAAGCTAATTCATTTACTGTTGTTTAATTTTTTTTTATTGAATTAAATTGACATTACACAACATGCAAGCTCCTAGCAACAAGCAGTTGTGTGAAAGTGAGGGGAGACATGGTACTTTAACCACTGTGGCTTCACTTTATCTGCTCGTTCAATTTCCTCAGGTTATTGGGCTCATAGGCTCTTTCTGAACCATTACTCTATTTTCCTAACTGCTGACTTTGTTATTGGTAATAAGTATGCAAGAGGATTTGCATCAAATTCCCTGTCCATCATACTAACAGATACTAACGATAGGAATTCTATGAATGTAACATTTAAAACTACTAGGTGCACTTGCGATGGGAGTGCTACTTGAACTGCTATGCTCTTCCAGCACCACTAATCCTGAAAATTTTCAGCACATCAGCTTCCTCTATCTCTATCCATTCCAGCATGCACACCTGCTCTTCAAAGGTTTCATTCACTACAAAGTTCGTTTCTTTCGTAAAGACAGAAGCAAAAAACCCATTTAGGCCTTCCCCTACCTCCTCAGACTCCACACACAAGTTCCCTATACTATCCCTGATCGGTCCTACTCTTTCTTTGACCATTCTCTTATTTCTCACATAAGTGTAAAATGCCTTTGTGTTCTCCCTAATCCATTCTGCCAAGCCTTTCTCGTGCCCCCTCCTGGCTCTCCTCAGACCATTTTTGAGCTCCTTCCTCGCCTGCCTGTAATCCTCATCCATTAATATCATTTATTGTATCCGTCGCTCCCGATGCGGTCTCCTCTACATTGGGGAGACTGGGCGCCTCCTAGCAGAGCGCTTTAGGGAACATCTCCGGGGACACTCATACCAATCAACCACACCGCACCGTGGCCCAACATTTTAACTCCCCCTCCCACTCTGCCGAGGACATGGAGGTCCTGGGCCTCCTTCACCGCTGCTCCCTCACCACCAGACGCCTGGAGGAAGAATGCCTCATCTTCCACCTTGGAACACTTCAATCCCAGGGCATCAATGTGGACTTCAACAGTTTCCTCATTTCCCCTTCCCCCACCTCACCCTAGTTCTAAACTTCCAGCTCAGCACTGTCCCCATGACTTGTCCGGACTTGTCCTACCTGCCTATCTCCTTTTCCACCTATCCACTCCACCCTCTCCTCCCTGACCTATCACCTTCATCCCCTCCCCCACTCACCCATTGTACTCTATGCTACTTTCTCCCCACCCCCACCCTCCTCTAGCTTATCTCTCCACGCTTCAGGCTCGCTGCCATTATTTCTGATGAAGGGCTTTTGCCCGAAACGTCGATTTCGAAGCTACTTGGATGCTGCCTGAACTGCTGTGCTCTTCCAGCACCACTAATCCAGCACTTGCGATGCCAAGGCAAGCAAGATTATGGGCCAGGTGCTGGAAAAAGGAAATAGAATAGGGAGCTGATTTCGGCCATTACAAATTCAATGGGTTGAAGGGCCTTTTGCTGTGCTGTAGACCTCTATGACTTTGGGGCAACACAGTGGCTCAGTGGGTAGCACTGCTGCCTCATAGCACCAGGGACCTGGGTTCGATTCTAGCCTCAGGCAACTGTCTGTGTGGAGTTTGCATGTTCTCCCCGTGTCTGCGTGGGTTTCCTCCGGGTGCTCTGGTTTCCTCCAACAGTCCAAAAATGTGCAGGTTAGGTGAATTGGCCATGCTAAATTGCCCGTAGTGTTAGGTGCAGGGGCAAATGTAGGGGAATGGGTCTGGGTGGGTGCGCTTTGGCGGGTCGGTGTGGACTTGTTGGGCCTGTTTACTGTAAGTAATCTAATAAAAAAAGATGTGTTAACCCACTTATTTTAAATGGGTCAATGCCCCCGTTGAAATAATATATTACGCAAGCACACTTCGACATTGTGACCAACGTCACACATCACATGAATTAAAGCCATACTTGTGATCGCTAGGAATCTGAAACAAATGCAGAACATGCTGGAGAAACTCAGCAGGTCTGGCAGCATCTGTGGAGAGAGAAACAGAGGTAACATTTCATGTCCAATATGAATCTTCTTCAGGATGGAGGATTTTTTCTTTGAGATGAGAATTTGTCCTTTGAGAAGGTGACCAAATAGGTAGATGAGAGTAAAGTGATTGATGTGGTGTATATGGATTTCAGCAAGGCGTTCGATAAGGTTCCCCATTGTAGGCTATTGTACAAAATGCGGAGGAATGGGATCGTGGGAGATATAGCAGTTTGGATCAGTAATTGGCTTGCTGAAAGAAGACAGAAGGTGGTGGTTGATGGGAAATGTTCATCCTGGAGTCCAGTTACTAGTGATGTACCGCAAGGGTCGGTGTTGGGTCCACTGCTGTTCGTCATTTTTATAAACGATCTGGATGAGGGCGTGGAAGGGTGGGTTAGTAAATTTGCAGATGACACTAAGGTCGGTGGAGTTGTGGATAGTGACGAAGGATGTTGTAGGTTACAGAGAGACATAGATAAGCTGCAGAGCTGGGCTGAAAGGTGGCAAATGGAGTTTGCGGACAAGTGTGAGGTGATTCACTTTGGTCGGACTAACCGAAATGCAAAGTACTGGGCTGATGGTAAGATTCTTGGTAGTGTAGATGAGCAGAGAGGTCTCAGTGTCCATGTACACAGATCCTTGAAAGTTGTCACCTAGGTTGACAGGGTTGTTAAGAAGGCATACAGTGTTTTAGCTTTTATTAATACAGGGATCGAGTTCCGGAACCAGGAGGTTATGCTGCAGCTGTACAAAACACTGGTGCGGCCACACTTGGAGTATTGTGTACAGTTCTGGTCACCGCATTATAAGAAGGATGTGGAAACTTTGGAAAGGGTGCAGAGGAGATTTTCTAGGATGTTGCCTGGTATGGAAGGAAGGTCTTACGAGGAAAGGCTGACGGACTTGAGGCTGTTTTCGTTAGAGAGAAGGTTGAGAGGTGACTTAATAGAGGCATACAAGATAATCAGAGGGTTAGATAGGGTGGACAGGGAGAGCCTTTTTCCAAGTATGGGGACGGCGAGTACGAGGGGGCATAGCTTTAAATTGAGGGGTGATAGATACAGGACAGATGTCAGAGGTAGTTTCTTTACTCAGAGAGTAGTAAGGGTATGGAATGCTTTGCCTGCGAAGGTAGTAGATTCACCAACTTTAAGTACATTTAAGTCATCATTGGACAAGCATATGAATGTGCATGGAATAGTGTGGGTTAGATGGGCTTCAGATTTGTATGACAGGTCGGCGCAACATCGAGGGCCGAAGGGCCTGTACTGCGCTGTAATGTTCTATGTTCTATTTTCAAAGTGAGAATGCACTCAGGAGGGTGGTGGTTGGAGAATGTTATGGCTCTTTTCAATAAAAGATGGATGGCCTTCAGCCCACCCTGATGGGGGATGGATATGTAGAGATATTGCACATCCTGGGGGAAAAGGAGGCAGCTGGAAACTGGAAATTACACAACTCACACAAAGTTGTAAAAGAATCAGCAATGTGAGTGGGAAGAGATTGAACAAGTGGGAGAATAGAGTCTGGATAGTACAACAGGAGCAGGCTGAAATGATGGATCTGCCAGGGTAGCCACGTTTGTGAAGTTTAAGAGGTAGAAGTGGGCCTTGCAGGGTTGGGAGACTGAGATGGGAATCTGTGGAGATTTAACATTTTCCAAGTCAGGATGGTGAGTGACTTGGAGAGGAATCTGCAGGTGGTGATGCTCACATGTGTCTGCTGCCCTTTGTCCTTCTAGATGGTAGTGGTGTAGGTGTGGAACTGCTGTTTATGCAGCTTTGCTGAACTTATGAAGATGGTACACACTGCTGCTACTGGGTGTCAGTTGGTAGAGCGAGTAAATGCCGTTGGATATGAAGCCAAACAAATAGCCTGCTTGGTCCTGGATGGTGTTCATCTGTTGATTATTGTTGGAGCTGAACTCATCCAGAAAAGTAGGGAGTATTCCATTGTACTTTTGATTTCTGCCTTGTAGATAGTGGATTAACTTTGAGGAGTCAGGAGGTGAGTTAAATGCTGCAGTATTTCTAGCCTCTGGCCTGCTCTCATAGCCAAAATATTTGTATAGTGAGTCCAGTTCAGTTTCTGTTGAGAGTGGGAGATCCCGTGATAGTTAACGTCATCAAATGTCTAGGGTTGGTGTTTAAACTGTCTGTTATAATAGGTGTAATTGCCTGGCTAAACATTGCAGCATAAATCTGGATATTGACTCCAATCTGGGGAGATTTTTCCACTTGAATCCCAGGATGTCCAGTTCTGCTAGGGCACTTAGTTGGCCTTGATGTCAAGGGCTAGCAGTCTTACCTCAGTTCGGGAATTCAGCTCTTTTGTCCAAGTTCAAACCAAGGCTGTAATGAGGTCGGGAGCTGAGTGGTCCTGGTGGAACCCAAACTGGGCATCACCGAGCAGGTTATTGCTGAGCAGGTGCTACTTGATTGCATTATTGATGGCACTTTCCATCACTTCACTGAGAGTGGACTGATGGGGCAGTAATTGACAGGTTGGACTTGTTCTGCTTTTTTGGTGCATACTTGGTCAATTTTCCACATTGTTGGGTAGATGTCAATGTTGTAACTGTATAGGAAGAGCTTGGCTAGGGGAGCAGAAAGTTCTGGAGCACAAGTCTTTAGGACTATTGCTGGAAGGGCCCATAGCCTTTGCATTATCAAGTACCACCAATCGTTTCTTGATATCACATTGAGTGAATTGAATTGGCTGAAGACTGACATCTGTAATGCTGGGGACCACTGGAAGAAACCAAGATGGATCATTCACTTGCCCTTCTGGCTGAAGGTTGCTGTGAATACTTCAGCCTTGGATTTTGTATTGAGGTGCAGGGTCTCCCATCACTGAGGATGTGGATATTTGTGAAGCTGTCTCCTCCAGCGAGTTGTTTGATTGCCCACTACTTTTCATGGCTGGATGTGGCAGGACTGCTGATCAGTTGGTTGTGGGATTTCTTAGTGCTATCTATCATTGCTATTTATGCTTTTTGACATGCAAGTAATCCTGTTTCTGAGTGGCTTCACTTGGTTGATATCTCATCTTCAGGTATGCCTGGTGCTGCTCCTGGCATGCTGTCCTGCACTCCCCATTGAACTAGGGTTGATTCCTTGGCTTGATGGTAATGGTTGAGTGGGGAATTTGCTGGGCCATGAGGTTACAGATTGTGCTAGAGTACAATTCTGCTGCTATTGATGGCCCACAGTATCTAATCGATCCACAGTCTTGAGTTGCTAGATCTGTTCAAAGTCTGTCCCACTTAGCATGGTTACAGTACCACACAACACGATGCATCAATGTGTCGGTGAAATTCCCCACAAGGACTATATGGTGGTCACTTACAACAGTAATGTCATGGACAGATGCCTCTGTAGATGGCAGATTGGTAAAGATGAGATCAAATATGTTTTTCTATTATGTTGGTTCCCCCACCACCTGCCGCAGATCCAGTCTAGCAGTTATGTCCTTCAGGACCCAAACAGCTCGAGCAGTAATGCTGTTGCCAAGTCATTCTTGGTGGTGGACTTTAAAATCCCCCATCCACACATATTTTATGTTCTTACCACCCTCAGTGTTTCTTCCAAGTGTTGATCCACATGAAGGGGTATGATTCAAGTAGGATGGTATGTGGAAATTAGCTGGAAGTTTCCTTGTCCAGGTTTAACCTGAAGCATTGGGACATCATGGTGTCTAGAGTCAATATTAAGGACTCCCAGGGCAACTCCCTCCCAACTTTATAACACTGCCTCCATCTCTGCTGGTGGGACTGGGCACACCCAGCAATGGTGATGGTCTATGATGTCATCCATAAAGTGCGATTCCACATGAACGTCTATATCAGTTGTTGCTTGGCTCGTCTGTGAGACAGCTCTCAGTGATTTTGGCATGAGCCCCCAGATTTGAACCTGGTTCCCACGACATTGCCTGAGTTTCTGGATTAATAGTCTTGCAACGATACCATGAGACTATCACCTTCCCAGGGTCAGCAGGTTCATGGAGGAGAAGAAAAGGATGGCAGGGGTGGTGTTATGTGGCCCATAAAGGAGTTACCCCTGGCCTATTATTGTCTTTGAACAATGAATGCTGCTTGGTTTCACTCTTGGAGCCAGCCTCCACCCACCATCGGATAATTGTGATGGGAAGTAGATGGAATGGGCATTGATTGCCTCATTTGGCTCACGGGCAGGTAGGTGACCTCTATCTTGTGTAAAATCATGTGAGAGTCACTAAAAGCAGCCCTGGTAATATGCCCCATCTCCTGCCTGCAAGCCCAGTTCCAAGGTAAGCATAAAATTCAGCACCACGTTGCTAAAAAGCAGAACTTGAGGAATAGAATTACAGATTAATTTCCATCCTCTCTCTGATGGAAACACTGACTTGTATTTGGCTGAGCCCCACCAACCTCTACCTTATCCAGAATCCATCATGAGTGAGTCTAAATAATAAATGTTAGCAGCTTTTTGGCTTTTCTGATGAAGGGCTTATGCTCGAAACGTCAAACCCCCCCCTGCTCCTTGTACACTGCCTGACCTGCTATGCTTTTTCCAAAGCCCCATTTTTCAGCTTGTGACACCAGGTGCACCAAGCCTATGACCAACTCAATTACATTCAGCTGGCACAGCAGAATGGGAAATGCAGGGTTACAGCAATAGGGTGGGTCTGCTTTGGACGGGCTGTGTGGACTCAATGGGCCGAATGGCCTGCTTCCGCACTGTAGGGGCTCTATAATTCTACAATAAGTGAAAGGATAGAAAGTATACTTTTCTTCTCTGACCAGGTTGTGATCCTATTTTGTCAACACTGGGATAACTCCAAGAAAAGGACAAGAATGCCGAGTCAATTTCTAATTGTCATAAAACTGGTGTGTCACAGGGGGCTGTGGTCAACTGGGATCAGGAATTCCTGATGAAGGGCTTATGCCCAAAACATCAATTCTACTGCTCCTTGCCTGACCTGCTGTGCTTTTCCAGTGCCACACCTTTCAACTGGGATTGGAGGTCAATCAAGAAGAAGGAGAGCCAGTAAATAGAGTGATTGGTCTGGGAAGGAGTGTAATGTCAGAGGACTGTGATCAGGAGCAGGGAAGGTTTGCTCCCCTGAAGAAGAGTGGCAGCAGAATTCGGGGTCCTGCCAGCTATCAGCCAGCAATGGTCCACAGGCTTTTAGGGAGGACTCCAAATTGTTGTGTATATTTAAAGTGCACACCGTGACCCGCATCAGTGTCTCTGAGGGTCACATGCTGGGCTCCATAAGGAGCTTTCTCTTCTCTGTCCTGCTGCTACCAGCTGCCTGCTGGCAATCCAACTTCAAAAAGATGGCAAGAAAGTTAGCTCAGTTGTTGCTAAATAGTTGAACCCTAGCCACACTTCCCCCCACCATCCCCCCCCACCCCCCCACCCCCATCCCTGACAAGTCCAGTGGTTGGTTGAGGTGAAGGAATTCTAGTTGTGTTTGAATCATGATATAAAAGCCCCTTAGGACTGTGGTAAAGAATATGGTCCTCAGATCGGATGGGGATATACTTAGCATCATCAACTTAGATGAGTCAGCATAGCCAGTAATGCCTACAACCTTCCAGACTCACGTTCTGCAAGATAGAATTGAGAATCTATTTCCTGAATCATTGAAGAGTAAAATAGCACAATTTCAAGTTGCTGAATGCCACTGTGTTATTTTGATATTTCTAAAACATTTACAGAACAGTACTGGGGTCTGAATCTTTTCTAATATCTTAGTGTTCTCATATGGTTCACTGCATAAAATAAAATCCGTGAATTGTGTGGGACCGAACTATAGAGAGAAGAAATGTTTGATAACCTGTGTGTGCCTGATAAGTTATTGTTGGTTAAAGACATCATTCTGACCTATCCATTGACCTCAATACGTCTTGAATATGAAGATGAAAGAACAATTAGCTTGGGCTTTTCTCTTAAGGACAGAACTGGATTTGATTCTGCTGCACACACGAACCTCACTCCTAACTCTCCATGCCAATTCTCTTCATCTTGAGTCACAGATGATAAGTAGTTACTCAAGGCTTTATGTATAATATGCAATGACTTATTCAAGAAGGATAATCACACTCACTGTTCCACAAACCATCACAAAAAATGCATAATACCCCAAACAGACCATCAAAATGGCCAATTTGCCTGACTGACTACTACTCCGGGTAACAGCAACTAATACCACAGATTTTTTCAATAACGGCACAAAAACCCCTATTTCTTGTATCACAGTTAAGTTGAACAAGATCAGTGAAAACAAAGGATTAGAAAACAAAAGATAAATGACTTAACACACATACCATGGGTGGAAAAATCTGACAGACAAGATAGACAAAATGCAAAGATCAAAAGTCCAAATCATTGGATAGAAAATCACCTTTCTCACAGTCCCTTGAATTTTTGCAAGGATGATATACTGTTATCTGTAGCGGTGCTTTGATTTGATCACTGATCAGGTGAACTCAAGATCTTTCTTCTATGAATTGTTTTTTTAAATTCTCTTGATTTTTCAGTCTCTTCCCAGCATGTAAGGGGGGTGGGGGGAGCGGATTCGGGAGGGAATAAGTGGGTGGATGCTTTCTGTCTGCAGGCTGTGGAGGTTTCTGCCACTTTCTGCTGCTGTTGGAACTTATAGTCTGCTGTTCAACCCGTCACAGAATTTCCTTCAACTGGAAGATTCTCAGCGCTGCTTCGGCTCAAATTCTTCCTTTACTTCTTCCAAAAAGCAGTAATGAGTTGCACAGCTCACCAGCTTGATTTCCAAGTGGCAAAACCTTCCAGGTATTGCACTTATAGCAGTATTACTTGGGGAGGTGATGGTGTAGAGGTAATGTTACCGGGGTAATGATCCAGAGTTCAGATGAGGTTTTGGCAATATGGGAAAATGCTAGTAATTACCCTAAACGCCATCACCCAGCAAGCTTTATATTCTATTGTAAACATTGTATGTTTAGGTGTATAACTGATTTTATATTTACCACTTCCTCATCTCCTCACAAGTCTCTGGCATCACAAATTCGGATAGTCTGGAGGTTACAACATTCTTCCAGAACATCTTCCCTTCAAACTGGTAATGTTGATAGGTCTGTGAATTGAGGTTTGTTGACCTTGATTCTGATTGTCTACAAATGGTTTGTCCACTGGAGGATCGTGGCAAATAGGAACAGGAGTAGATCCTTCAAGCCTGGTCTGCCATTCAATGTGATCATGGCTGATCATCCAAATCAGTACCCTGTTTATGGTTTTCCCCCAAAGCGTTTGATCCCTTTAATCCTAAAAACTATATCTGCATCTTTGTTGAAAGTCATCATGTTTTGGCCTCGATAGTTTCCTCTGGCAGGTAATTCCACAGTTCACCACCCTCTGGGTGAAGAAATTTCTCCTCATCTCATTCCTAAAAAGCCTAGCCCTTACCCTTCAGTTGTCACCTTTTGTTATAGACTCCCCAGTCATTGAGAACATCCTTCCTGCATCTGCCCTGTCCAACCATTTTAAGATTTTAAGGGTTTATATGAAATTCTACCCCTTCAATCTTTCTGAACTCCAGTGAATATAGTCCTAACTGATCCAATCCAGTCTTTTCCCATATTTCAGTGCTGCCATCCTAAGAATCAGTCTGGTAAACATTCTTTGTGCTCCCACAATAACCATAACATCTTCCTGAGACAAGGAGACCAACACAATGCTCACCAAGACCCTGCATAATTGCAGTAAGACATCCCGACTCCTGTACCTGAATCCTTTCCCTATGAAGGTCAATATGCCATTTATCATCTTCACTGCCATTTACACCTGCATGCTTACTTTCAGTGAATGGTGTACAAGTAAAGCTAGGTCTCATTGCACCTCCCCTGTTCCCAATCTATCACCATTCACATCATAATTAACCTACTATCAAAGTGGATAACCTCACGTTTATCCACATTATACTGCATCTGCTGTGTATATTAAAGAGTAAATGCTCTTAACTTTAATTTGTTGTTCAGATTGGATTTCTTTATTCACCCTCTGCTGATGTCTTCCTGGTGAACTGGATGTTTTCACATGCTCAATCATGGCAGGAGAATAGCTGGTTACTTAACATTGTCACATTATCACTGAAAGACATGATTCTTCTTTGACGGATGAAGGACTGAATGTTGCTCTCGAGCTTGTATTAGTACAGTTTTTAAAATCCTTACATGGGATTTACTGCAGAACCTAACTCCATTTTAAACATTGATTCCCATTTGAAACAATGTTTCACTCAGAATTGTGATTTTCAGAAATTTAATTGCAACTTTCAGCAAGTACATCCTAAACTTGTTCAGTTTGAGGTTTAATATTTAATTTTGATACAATTCTACATGTTTAGAACTGATTTGTTTTCTCCCTAAATGTCCAATGTTGTGGTCTGTTTTGTCCATCTTAGACATTCAATCTTTATTGCAGTATTCTTTCTCTTGTTTTTCCTTTTTATTTATTCTTTTTTTCCTATAAAACTGCAACATCACAACGTTGTTTATACTCTGATGAACTTTATGCTTTTATTCATGTATACGATCAATGTTGCTTCTTTGTGTTCAGGGTTTTACCCTTGTGCTGGACAGAAATGCTATCATATTAACCTGTTGCATGCTTTAGATCAGTATTATAATAATGTATTATTTGCTTCTAATAAGGGCACTAGACTATCTATTTTAAATACTGAACTAATCTTTAAATCTGTGACACAGCAATCTATATCCCTGTGCTCTGTGTGGGTTTTTCTGATCAAAGTGATGATTTCTCACCCTCGCTGGTTAAAATGGAGATTTCCCTGCCTTCTGTAACCTAGATGGAAGATTCTCAATTATTCGTGGGCAAATCAGCACTTGCTGGCTTTCGTTTTCTAGTACCCATTGCCTGCCCCCGTCAAATACACTTCTGGGGCTATGGCCTTAATAAATCTTCCCACCAAACCTACAGTTTAAATTACAGATCCCCCGATTGTATCACAGACTTAACATTCTTCCAAGTATCTTCTTCTGTCAGCCTCCGTCCTCGAAATCTTTTAAATTGCCCTTTTATCACCTTCTCACAGCTCTGTGACTCCTGATGCTGCGGCCTGGCTTCTAATTAAACCTATGACCCTTGCCTCTGCTATCGTAGCCATGCCTCCTGGTGCCCATTTGTGATAGCAGCAATGCTCACTGTGAACAGCAAGTGCTCCTTCTTTACTTGTGTCCTTGCCAACCTGGTGTTTTGTGCCATTATTTTAAAGATTTTCCCCTTCCCTACAAAGAAAACTCTATTCTTGAAGGTCTGAAACAGCTGTTTCCCTGCTGATCCTCAAACAGGGATATAAGCTATAGATTCTGCTTCTCTAAAGACTCTAATTGCTAAGTGTGTTAGTTTTTACTCTCATAATAGCTCATATAATATTTTCTGTGCCTCTTACCAGCTCCATTAACCCACTGATTTGAATATGCTCCACAATTAAGCATTCATAGCTCTCTGGAATATCGGAGCAACCAAGTACACAGATGCCCTCAATTTAATATTAGGGGCCTTCGTTCTTTCAAGATTAGTGGGAGGGTAACTTTGATGGGTGTGGAAGGCTCCTTTAGGGCCTTGGATGGAGGTGCGGGAGGAGATGTGGGCGCAGGTTTTGCAGTTCCTGCGGTCTCCTCTACATTGGAGAGATTCGGCGCCTCCTAGCAGAGCGCTTTAGGGAACATCTCCGGGACACCCACACCAATCAAGCACACTGCCCCGTGGCCCAATATTTCAACTCCCCCTCCCACTCTGCCGAGGACATGGAGGTCCTGGGCCTCTTTCACCGCCGCTCCCTCACCACCAGACGCCTGGAGGTAGAATGCCTCATCTTCTGCCTCGGAACACTTCAACCCCAGGGCATCAATGTGGACTTCAACAGTATCCTCATTTCCTCTTCCCCCACCTCACTCTAGGTCCAAACTTCCAGCTCAGCACTGTCCCCATGACTTGTCCTACCTGCCTATCTTCTTTTCCATCTATCCACTCCACCCTCTCCCCGCCCCCGACCTATCACCTTCATCCCCTCCCCCACTCACCTATTGTACTCTATGCTACTTTCTCTCCACCCCCACCCTCCTCTAGTTTATCTCTCCACGCTTCAGGCTCTCTGCCTTTATTCCTGTTGAAGGGCTTTTGCCCGAAACATCTATTCTACTGCTCCTCGGTTGCTGCCTGCACTGCTGTGCTCTTCCAGTACCATTAATCCAGATAGTTAATCAGAAATGCATGACATTTCTTTTCGCTGGCAGTCAAATGGAAATCAGTCCTGTTTCATTTCCCCCTCAATTTTCTTTCCTACATGACAACAACAATGATGAGCGCAGAGTTCCTTTGAATTTACAATACGTTGAGATAGCTTTGGGAATAAAAAGTCAGCCTGTGTAATTGTATCATTGGTCAAAGGCCCCCTGATGGAAAATATGTGTGTGGATGTCAGGGTGTATAGATTTTTTTACCCAACCTGTGCTGACATGTTATTGCACACCTCTGGAGCTGCTGGGGCTTAAAGCAGGCCTTGGATTGGGTCCTGCTGTAGCACACAAAGTACCTTTAGATAAACATTTGGCAACACTGAATATCTAATCCTCCACATGAAGGAGGTTCTCACATCTTCTACACGTCACTCATTGCAAAGCCATAAGTACCCATGTAAATAACAAGCATTGGCATCTTTTAAAGAAAGAAAGGCGAAAACTTGAGAATAAAAATCGTTAGCTTATTCATTTAGGAAGGATAGCCTCCATAATGTGCACAAATACACTAAATCAGGAACCGAATTGAAAGAATATATTCGTACGTTTACAGTGTTTCATAACAGGAGAAGGTGAGGACTGCAGATGCTGGAGGTCAGAGTCGAGAGTCAGGTGCTGGAAAAGCACAGCAGGTCAGGCAGCACCCGAGGAGCAGGAGATGAAGGGTTGATGTTCAAAACCTCATGCTCCTCGGATGCTGCCTGACCTGCTGTGCTTTTCCAACACCACACTCTCAATTGTGTTTCATAATAGCCAACCTCAAATACATTGTTAAGGTTATAGACAGGAAAATCAAAAAAAAAATACATCTCTGCATAATGTTTTTGTGCGAAAGATAGAATAGTAAATTTTAAAATTGCACAACCACAAAAAATATATCTTTACCTCGTAAAGTGTGATAATACCAAATGTTTCTATTGGCTCCTTCCACTGTAGATATATCTTCTCCTCAAAGGTGCTTCCTTGAACTGAGTCTATGGGGATTGCACCAGGCACTAATGGGAAAACATAAAAAAAAGTCAAAGAAAGAATAACAGTTTTTCTCTATCCTCATGACAGTGACACAGCAGCTTCATGTCCCTAATGGCATGTAATGGTGTGTAACATCCACTCATTGTGACTGGCAGCTCAACCTAAAGAGTATACTTTTATGACCTTAGCATCCACGAGACACTTAATAGCGTTGCAGGCAATCGAGCAAGTTCAGACACAAGCCTTAACAAAGGGAAGGCATTACCATAGCCCTGACTGACTAACTCACAACTGACAATCACAGGAGAATTATGGTCCAATTCCTCAGGCTCGATAAAAGTCAATTTACTCTGTGCTGCTCCTTAGAAACGTTCAATAGATTTTAGACATAAACATTTTTAGATTTCCTTTCCCCTTAACAAATTATCTTTCTCTTGCTTTCTAACCTGGAGGAAATAGATGTACTTATTGAGAGCCAGTGCATTGTCACTTCTTTGATGCAGTTAGATGTGGACCGATTGCAGAAGTCAGTTTATTTGACGCAGTACTGTACTGTAGACTTGTTAGCCAAGTGAAAACTCATGGGATTAAGGGATCATAGAGTCATAGAGATGTACAGCATGAAAACAGACCCTTCAGTCCAACCTATCCATGCCAACCAGATATCCCAGTCCAATGTCGCCCCAGTACCCGACCCATATCCCTCCAAACCCTTCCTATTCATATACCCATCCAAATGCCTTTTAAATGTTGCAATTGTACTAGCCTCCACCACATCCTCTGGCAGCTCATTCCATACACGTACCACCCTCTGTGTGAAACAGTTGCCCCTTAGGTCTCTTTTATATCTTTCCCCTCTCACCCTAAACCTATGCCCTCTAGTTCTGGACTCCCCGATCCCAGGGAAAAGACTTTGTCTATTTATCCTATCCATGCCCCTCATAATTTTGTAAACCTCTATAAGGTCACCCCCAGACTTCGACGCTCCAGGGCAAACAGCCCCAGCCTGTTCAGCCTCTCCCTGTAGCTCAAATCCTCCAACCCTGGTAACATCCTTGTAAATCTTTTCTGAACCCTTTCAAGTTTCACAACATCTTTCCAATAGGAAGGAGACCAGAATTGCACGCAATATTCCAACAGTGGCCTAACCAATGTCCTGTACAGCTGCAACATGACCTCCCAACTCCTGTACTCAATACTCTGACCAATAAAGGAAAGCATACCAAACGCCTTTTTCACTATCCTATCTACCTGCGACTCCACTTTCAAGGAGCTATGAACCTGCACTCCAAGGTCTCTTTGTTCAGCAACACTCCCTAGGACCTTACCATTAAGTGTATAAGTCCTGCTAAGATTTGCTTTTCCAAAATGCAGTACCTCGCATTTATCTGAATTAAACTCCATCTGCCACTTCTCAGCCCTTGGTCCAGATCCTGTTGTAATCTGAGGTAACCCTCTTCGCTGTCCACTACACCTCCAATTTTGGTGTCATCTGCAAACTTACTAACTGTACCTCTTATGCTCGCATTCAAATCATTTATGTAAATGACAAAAAGCACCGATCCTTGTGGCACTCCACTGGTCACAGGCCTCCAGTCTGAAAAACAACCCTCCACCAGTGGTAGGAAGGTTAGAAAATTGGCCAAGGGGCAGGAACAGAGAATAATATTGAATGAATTATTTGTTTTCAGACGGGAGGGATATATACAGTGCTGTCCCTAGAGATTGGGACTGAGACAGCTTTTCTTTTTGAGATATAATTCATGGTCTACATCTGGATTTAAAGGGTAAAATACAATATTTGTCGATGATATGCAACTTGGGGATGTGTCAAGCAATCAGAACAGTCACAGACTTCAAGAGGATATCGAAAAAAACTGGTGAAATGAGCAGATACATGGCAAAATAAATTTAATGCAGAGAACTACAAAGTGACACTTTTTGGTAGTGTCATGCCAAGTACAAAGATATTGGGTGATGACCTTTCAGTCAACAAGTTGAAAAACTGATCACGAGTAAGCTATTAAAAATGGCTGCTGCAAATCATGTGACCTTTGGCATTTGCATTACAAACAGTACCAGATGTCAAGCTAATATGAAAAAATTAAATATGAACTTTCCCAGCCACCTGGAGAATTCACACATCTCTTTGTTTAAGGATGGATCAAGTCAACAGAACTGGAGAATTTCTAGATTGCCTTACATTCTGTTTCATTTTGAACTAAAGAGAATGTCGAAACTCAATTTATGGTTGATGGAAGTGAATGGACATTGTTAACCTTCCATTCTATCTTGTTGGAATTTCTCAACCAAACTAGGCTGTGCGAACCTCAAAGCTGTTAAACCAGAATACAGAATATTGGAATCAATATAAAACCTTTATTTGGAAAGGACTTTCAGCTTATGAAGTGACACATGATGAGGCAGCCATGTTTTCGCACGCTTTTCAAAAGCAAACTAAAAGCTATTTGAAAGCCGTTCCGTCAAAAGCCATTACCAGAAAGCTAGACCATTATCCATGAGTGAGCAAGCAGTTAATGTAATTAAGAAAGAGTGAGATCCCAACAGAGAGAGTAATTTTCCTAAAATATACTGACTTCATGTTTAACTGAGAACCAACTCTCTGAACATTTCACTAACAGAAACCACACAACCTTTCTATGACTATCACTTATATTAAAATATCAAAATCCTCCAAGATACTTCAGGCCTGCTATGTCGAAGAACTAAATATGTAGTTCAGAGAATGCGATTATTATAGATATTTTCTAATCACACTTGCATAGTTTTACTAAAACCTCCCTATACAACAGGATGTTATTACATAGCTCTGGTGGGATTTGAACTCACAAGAACACTGGAATGAGATAATGACAATCTGTAAAAATGCATTACCTTTACTGCTGCATTGCAAAATATCTAATAAGGTTTTGTTTGGCAACTGATTGGCCATTAACACTAAGCTGTAAGATTTGGAGGGCATGGGCTACTGCTATAAAGCCAGAGGAGCTGAATATTATTTAAATGGAGAAAGATCACAGAAGGCTACAGAACAATGGTTTATTTAATAGGACATGGGCTTTGCTAACCGGGCTTTTCACCCAGCGACACTCAAGGAATGCAACACATTTCCAAGTCAGTTTTAAATATTGGCCTTCATTTCAAAGGGAATGTGAATAAAAGTAGGGAATTTTTGCTAAATATATTCAAGCCACTAATTGGACCACAGCTGGAATGTAGTGAACACTTTTTGGCCCTTATCTAAGGAAATATATATGAGCATTTGAGGCAACCAAGAGAAAGTTCACCAGGCTGATACCATGTATGGAGGGACTGTCTTCTGAGGAGAAGTTGAGTAGATTACATCTGTACTATATAACAATTTGATTGGACGAGAGGCAATCTGATTAATACATACACGATTCTTAGGGGGACTCAACAGTGTAGGTGTGAAAAGATTGTCTCCCTTTGTGGGAAAGTCAAGGAACAGAAGGCATAATCTCAGAATAAATCAGAGATAAGAAGGAATTTATTCTCTCAGAGGATTGTGAATCTGTTACAGCAGAGCTCAGTCGAGGCTGGGTGGTTCAGTATATTCAAGGCTGAGGTAAACAGGTTTTTACTCAATAAGGAGATCAAGGGTTATTGGAAAAGACAAGAAAAGACAAGAGTTGAGAATGATCAGATCTGCCATGGTCTCACTGAATAGAGAAGCAGACTTGATGGGCTGAGTAACCTACTTCTGAACTGTATCTTATGGGCTAATGGTCGAAATAAAATAGAATGGAATGTTGCTGCCAATGAGAGGCATCTAGTAAGTTGAAGATGGAAGGCGCTGCATTCTCCATGAACATTAAGACATACGATGGATAAGTTCAAAATCATGGATAATTTTGATGAAGTAAATAAAGAGAAATCATTCTTAGTGGTAGAATTTTATGAATGCATTTGTCACAGTGTTAAGGTGAAGAACCATACACCATTGGTAACATAGAGAAATGCTTTCCAAATGGAAGGTTATTGTGATTGGGAATGCATTGCTAAAAAGGCTGATGGATGCAGAATCATGCATCAGGTTCAAGGGGGAACTGACCAAGTACTTGAAAAGACCAACCTTGCAGTGCTGTGGAGAAAAAGTGAGGGAGTGAATCAAGTTGGAAAACTTTATGGAGGAGCTGGCAAAAGCATGATGGGCCCAATGGTCTCCTTCTGTGTTGAATCATTCAATGATTCAAATGTAAATTGAATTGGTGAAAGCTCATAGCAGAAGGGAGCTACTGCTAAAAGCTGATGCTCTCAGCCTGCAAAGAATTACTCAAGTTGAAATATTTGCTTTAAGTTTCATTTCTCCTGAGTGAGGAAATGGGAGGAGATGACTGGTAGTTTACAAGACCTTCAGCCAGCCCATTTAGTATTCCAAAAGATAACTTGTGGCATAGGGGAAATGTCACCGGGTTGATAATCTTGAGCTGAGGCTAATGATCTGGGAGCTGGTGGTCTGCATGTGTTCTGGGGTGAAAAGCAATTGGTTGTGGAGGATATATAGACGGAAATAGCGGTCAAGGTAACTTCAGGACAAATGGCCCTTAGCTGCAAATATATA
This sequence comes from Chiloscyllium punctatum, assembly GCF_047496795.1. Taxonomy (NCBI): domain Eukaryota; kingdom Metazoa; phylum Chordata; class Chondrichthyes; order Orectolobiformes; family Hemiscylliidae; genus Chiloscyllium; species Chiloscyllium punctatum. The sequence continues at coordinate 19,804,198 of NC_092743.1, forward strand.
TAGAAAGCCTGTAATCATTCAATTATGGGACGTAAAACAGAATCCTCTGGGATTACCACAATAATCAGACCATTTCCAGGGGGAAGCACACAGGGACAGGGCTGTCTAGTGCGGAGCATCAGAAAAAGTAGCTGATGATGAGAAAATATGATTTTCATTCCTCCCATTATATCAAACCACACAAAGAAAGCTGTCAAAACATCAGTGAATAGTGAAGGCTGAATATTAGCTGAGGGCCAAAAACAGCTAATTTATTAAGTGCCTTTCTACAGAAGTCAATTTAAGGCAACTTTCAGGGAAGGTTCTATTGAGAACATAAACTTTAGAAATTATTCAGCCGCATCTGTCAGCCCCCTAAAAGAGGGGGGGGGGGAGTCTGAAACCCCAACCCCTCATCTCTGGGACCTGTCCAACATACTCCTGCTCAGGACATTGGGTCTTACCACAGAAAGGAACAGGACCCAGTTTTGTCAGGTCTAATACATATGTCACAGAAGGCAGAATGGTCTGTTGTGGTTGAGACGCCATCATCCTAATGAAATATTTAACATGCAGAAAGCAGTCCCTGCTTTCATAGATCCAGCAGAAGTCTACTTGCTGAGGCCAACCTTGAGAGTTGTGCAAATGGTGCACACCTGGTATTCCTGGCCAGGACTGTGGCCAGGTCAGGAGTTACTTTTAAATTAGTGTTCTTTAGAAGTTCCATTTGTGGATGGAGACACCAAATCCCTACATGAGCAGGTAAACTGTGTCAGACTTTTCTCCCCTTAGGGAGCAGTGAGCTCCTTGGTTCTACCCCAGTGCTTTTGACTCCCAATGAAAAGCTTCTTCAATGACCATGAAATTTGACTGAATTTGTGAGACCATGCAATCTGACATGTCCATCAAGATAATAGAACCCTCCCCTCAGGCATACAATTTGTGCCTTCAGTGTTTTATTTCTGTATTTCATAGAGAGCGACACAGTCTTACAGCATGGTAACAGATCATTCGGTCCAACTAGTTCATGCCAACCATGTTCACAAATTAAACCCGTCCCACTTGCCTGCATTTGGACCATATTTCTCCAAACCTTTCCTTCATGTGCCTAGGCTCTGTAGGTTTGTCAGAACCAGTTAGGCTCATCCTGCCAACCAGTCAACACCCTCATCTCATGCAGTGCACATGTGTGTTTCCCTCTTGAATTGATATTTTTGCAAAACGTCCTGATGAGTGCAAGTTGAAAAGATTTGACAAAATGTGTCTTTATTCAGCAACACTCAAGTTTTATCCTTAAATTAAATAGCACAGAAGGAGGCCATTTGGCCCATTATGTCTGTGTCAGTTCTTTCAAACATGTGTTCCATTAATCTCAAAGCCCTTTCTTGCCTGATTTCCCAAAATCGCTATGCATTTTTTTTGTAATTTTCAAGCATTTTCCCAACATTCGATTGAAAGTTACTGTTGAGTCCATTTCCACCGGATCTCTATTTCACTTCAGAAATTGCCTACAATTCTGAACAGGCTGGTACTTTAGTAAAAAAAATCGTTAAAGTCACAGTTGTGACATTCATTCAATAATAACAATGCACAAACATAACAGAACAGTTGCTGTCAAATTGGACCCACAAAGCTGGTATGAATGCAATGCCCCCTGCTGCCAGGGGTCAGTAGAGCTAATAACAAACAGATGGTTATTAGGAGCAGGAGTGTAGGCTGTCTTTTGTGGGATACCCTGCTGCTCTGACATGGCTACCCTGATACACTGCAAGCTAAGACAACCTGGTTAGAAATTATTTATACAGAAGTAAAATTAAAAGTCTACATCTTTGCACCAGCTGAAGAACATACTCCAGAATTACATTTTAATTCACCTTTCAAATTGTCAACGAAAATATCTTCAGTACTATATGAAAACCTCAAGAGACCCATGAAAATTATCCTATATCCTGCTTAGTGCAGTCACATTGTATAAAGACCTAGAATGATAAGACAACTAAACAATACGAGAGTGTTAATGTCATGGATTTATAGGCCATTAGCTTTATAAATTGCAGATTTTACACAGATTAGTACTTATCCTTGTTAGATATTTATCCTCTGTTTTCTTCTTCTGTTTACAAATTGCACTTCACTTAATTTCTGCCTCATTTCCAAAGATACTGACTGAAGCTGGGATGGTTTAACAGCTGGTTGCTACTGATACTGGTAAGTCAGTGCCATGGCTACCTTTTCTTGTCAGCTTCCTCTACCATTTCCTCAGTTCCTTCTGATTAAATTTAATCTGTGGTGCAATATGATCCAGCAGAACAATTTTCCTCAACCAGGTGACTATTATTCATATTTGAACCGGGACTAGTTGAACCTTTGAACCCTAATCAATTCCTTTCTTCATGTTAACATATGATGCTGAAGAGCAAATCAGAGTATTGCCTTTGTTGTCCTTGCCCATATTAACCAATTGTCCACAGAACTGAACTTGTAACATATCTGGTCATATAATTTAGTGACCTTAATCCTGCACCCATCCACTCCCAGTCCTTCCATTCCCACTTACATTCCTGATGCACTTTTCATCATGTCTTCATACTCCCTCATAGCTTTAACCCCCCACCCATCATTTCCCCTATCAAGGATTCCTACATAGGGCCAACTAATCCACACCGACCCTCTGAAGAGTATCCCACCCAGACCCATTCCCCTACCCTATTACACTGCATTTCCCCTGACTAATGCAAATCCTGAACACTACGTACAATTTAGTATGGCCATTTAACCTAACCTGTACATCTTTGGACTGTGGAATGAAACCGGAGGACCCAGGGGAAACCCACACAGACACGGGGAGAATGTGCCAACTTCACACAGACAGTCGCCCGAGGCTGGAATCAAACGGGGGTCCCTGGTGCTGTGAGGCAGTGGTGCCGCCATCATATGTCCTCTCATTCTCCCTCATGTTCTCAATGCCTTCATTATGCTCTCCATGTATACTCCATACCCACCTACCCAGTATCCACAATGAGCAAACCTCAGGATATCTTTGAAATGAACATTAAGAAATCAACTTCTATCAATTTATTTTAATTCAGGTCAAAACACTCTCCTTCAAAAAGAGATCAAATCTCCACAACTGATCAAATAGTTGACAAACAAATAATGACCAAAATTAAGACAATTAATCGCTTGGTGACATTTTAAAATTGTCAGGCACATGCCGACACAGCACTCTGCTGGGATAAGTGTTTCTTGGACTTTTGAAATTCAGCCAAGCATTCATAATGATCAATTGTCATAATAAAGACAATGAAACCTATTGAAATTGTAAAAGCATATCACTTTTTTTTAAAAAAGGTACACCAGCTTGTCTGTCAATTAAATAGTCTAGCAGAAATCTTTTTCTCAAACTGATCTGTTTCTATTTTAGCCAGCATCTGCAGTCATTGTTTTTACCTATTTTAACAAAGCAGTCAAATCACTGAAGATCATTACATTAGTGATCCCAATGACTGTAGCAAAAGCATCTTTCCTTTCAGTACAGCACCTAACCACTGAAATGAAAACAAATTATTTTATTTGCCTCATATTTTAAAGTCTGTCAATGAACGAATTCCAAGACCAGAACTAAGGTTTCCATGTCCTCTAAAAGGTAACTAACCATGTCTGCTTACTTAAAGAGATCATCTCCCTCAAAATTGGGGTGAGACATTGAGGAGGTTTTAAACTGCCCACATCTATAATGCAAAGATGGAAGTGCTGTACAGCAGCATGTGAACTACGCCTGTCCTTACTTTATGCCTGTAAAAATTGCCAGAAAATGAGATGGAGGTATGAATCCAGGAATTGAGCCCTGACTGTCATTTTTTTTAGATTAGATTACTTACAGTGTGGAAACAGGCCTTTTGGCCCAACAAGTCCACACCGACCCACTGAAGCACAACCAACCCAGACCCATTCTCCTACATTTACCCCTTCACTTAACACTACAGGCAATTTAACATGGCCAATTCACCTGGCCTGCACATTTTTGGACTGTGGGAGGAAACTGGAGGAAACCCACGCAGACACAGGGAGAATGTGCAAACTTTACACAGTCAGTTGCCTGAGGCGGGAATTGAACCCAGGTCTCTGGCGCTATGAGGCAGCAGTGCTCACCACTGTGCTACCCACTATATTTTGTTTCTGCTCATCCCTATGCAGTGAAAACTAGGCCAGAATGTAAAGCAGAGAAACAGGCCCAATTAGCTGATTAGTGCTGTCAAATGGGATGAGATTAGGTTAGGATATCTGGTCAGCATGGATGAGTTGGACCGAAGGGTCTGTTTCCATGCTGTACATCTCTATGACTCTACTTACTTGTGCCAATGTCTATGTTATACATACATCCTGCCAAATATTCAACTCATTGAGGAACAAGAAGTCTGGTCCACCTCAGAACACAGAGAAGATTATAATTGCTAGGAACAAACTAGTTTCAGTCAAATTCTCATTTGTCCTCAAAGGCAAAGGCTTAGAGCTGTTGTTTCAGATTGAAGGCAATAATATTCAGGACATTGAAGAATAAGTTACTTCATATAAAGGATTAAAATTGAACCCTACACAGAAGCATAGAATTGTTACAGCACAGAATAAGTCCATTCAACCTGTTGTCTGTATGTCTCATATCTGAATCAGCTATTTACCTAAAGCCACACTCCTGCGTTTTCGCCTTAGCCTGCATGTTCTTCCTTTTAGATAATAATCAATTTCCTTTTCAATACCGCTCCTGAACTGGCAGTGCATTCCAGATCCTAACCACTCTGTGTGAAATTGTTTTATCTCTTGCCGTCCTTTTCCTGTCCTTCCACCAATTGGAAAACTTCTAGAAGTATTTTCTTCAGAGCCCTCCATTAAATGCCTCCATTAAATTTCCTTTGGGATGCAAAGGGATTTAGGTGTCTTTGGGCATGGATTGCAAGAGGTTACTATGCAAGTACAGCAAGTAATTAGGAAAGGTCATAGAATGAGATAGTGCTAGAAAAGCTAAAAAGTCTTAAAATTGATAAATCTCCTGGCCCCGATGGGATACATCCTAGAGTTCTGAGGGAGGTGGCCGAGGAAATAGCGGAGGCATTGGTTGAGATCTTTCAAGAGTCACTGGAGTCACGGAAAGTCCCGGATGATTGGAAGATCGCGGATGTAACCCCATTGTTCAAGAAAGGATCAAGACAAAAGATGGAAAATTATAGGCCAATTAGCCTAACCTCGGTTGTTGGTAAAATTCTAGAATCCATCATTAAGGAGGAGGTTTCTAAATTCTTAGAAGAGCAGAGTCTGATTAGAACAAGTCAACACGGATTTACTAAGGGCAGGACATGCCTGACAAACCTGTTGGTATTCTTTGAAGAGGTGACAAGCAGGTTAGACCAGGGAAACCCAGTGGATGTGGTCTATCTAGACTTCCAAAAGGCCTTTGATAAGGTGCCACACGGGAGGCTGCTGAGCAAGGTGAGGGCCCATGGTGTTCGAGGTGAGCTACTGGGATGGATTGGGGATTGGCTGTCTGACAGAAGGCAGAGAGTTGGGATTAAAAGTTCTTTTTCAGAATGGCAGCTGGTGACGAGCGGTGTCCCGCAGGGTTCGATGCTGGGGCCACAGCTGTTCGCATTATATATTAATGATCTGGATGAAGGGACTGGGGGCATTCTAGCGAAGTTTGCCGATGATACGAAGATAGGTGGACAGGCACGTAGTACTGAGGAAGTGGGGAGGCTGCAGAAGGATCTAGACAGTTTGGGAGAGTGGTCCAGGAAATGGCTAATGGAATTCAACATGAACAAATGCAAGGTCTTGCACTTTGGCAAAAAGAATAAAAGCACAGACTACTTTCTAAACGGTGAGAAAATTCGTAAAGCCAAAGTACAAAGGGATCTGGGAGTGCTAGTCGAGGATTCTCTAAAGGTCAACATGCAGGTTGAGTCTGTGATTAAGAAAGCGAATGCGATGTTGTCACTTATCTCAAGAGGGTTGGAATATAAAAACACCATTGTGCTACTGAGACTTTATAAAGCTCTGGTTAGGCCCCATTTGGAGTACTGTGTCCAGTTTTGGTCCCCACACCTCAGGAAGGACATACTGGCACTGGAACGTGTCCAGCGGAGATTCACACTGATGATCCCTGGAATGGTAGGCCTAACATATGAGGAATGGCTGAGGATTTTGGGATTGTATTCATTAGAGTTTAGAAGATTAAGGGGAGACTTAATAGAGACGTACAAGATAATACATGGCTTGGAAAGGGTGGATGCTAGGAAATTGTTTCCGTTAGGTGAGGAGACTAGGACCCGTGGACACAGCCTTAAAATTAGAGGGGGTAAATTCAGAACAGAAATGCGGAGACATTTCTTCAGCCAGAGTGTGGTGGGCCTGTGGAATTCATTGCCGCAGAGTGCAGTGGAGGCCGGGACGCTAAATGTCTTCAAGGCAGATATTGATAGATTCTTGTTGTCTCGGGGAATTAAGGGCTACGGGGAGAATGCGGGTATGTGGTGTTGAAGTGCCCAGCAGCCATGATTGAATAGCGGAGTGGACTCGATGGTCCGAATGGCTTTACTTCCACTCATATGTCTTATGGTCTAATGCTATCATTTATTATGAGGCAAATTGGAAACAAAAGTAGGGAGGTTCTGCTCCACTTATACAGCGCATTGGTGATAAAACATCAAGTGTAGTGTGTGTGGAATTGTTCACCTTATTTAATGAAGGATGTAAATGCATTGGAAGCAGTTCAGAGAAGGTACGCTGGGCTAATATGTGGAATGGATGATGAGGAACGGTAGGCCAGGCTAGGCCTGTATCCACTGGATTTTAGAAGAAACAAAAATGACTTGATTGCAACATGTATGTTATTGAGGGGTTTAACAGAGTAGAGGTAGAAAGAACAAACTAGAATTAGGGATTACGTTTTATAAAATTAAGACTAAGAATCTTTTCTTACAGAGTCATGAGACTTTGGAACTCTCTTCCTCAAAAGGGAGTGGAAACAGAGTCCATGAATATATTTAAGCCTGTGGTAGACAGAGTCTTGATAAGCAAGGGGGGGTGATGAAAGGTCATCAGGGGAGTATGCAGAAGTGTGGATTCATCAGATCAGCCATGATCTTATTGAATCGTGAAACCGGTTTGAATTCCTAATTCCATGTCTGTATGCACTGAGAACAACCTAGCTTTCAATGCCAGCAAAACCATGGAACTCATTATTGACTTTTGGCAGGATGTTACTCATGCTCACTACACATTAACAGCACGGAGGTGGAACAAGTGGAGAGTGTCAAGCTCCTGAGAGTGGTCATCAACAACAAGCTTTCGTGGTTTCTTCATGTGGACGCACTGGTTACAAAGACCCAACAATGTTTCTTCCTAAGGCAGCTGAGAAAATTTGGCATGACGACGAATACCCTTGCCAGCTTTTATAGGTTCACCATTGAGAGCATTCTGTCTGGGTGTATTACTACCTGGTATGGCAACTACACCATTCAAGATCAGAGATGGTTACAGGGAGTGGTGAACTCGGCCTGGACAATCACAAAGGCCAACGTCCCGTCTATAGAATATAGAATCTATCTACCAGTCCCATTGTCAAGGAAAGGCCGCCAGCATTCTCAAAGATCCATCCCACCCTGGCAATGTTTTTCTACAACCTCTACCATCGGGGAGAAGGTACAGAAGCCTGGACACACGCACCAGTCGGTTTCAAAACAGTTTCTACCCAACTGGTGTTAGAATACTGAATGGACGCACAGACACTTCGCATTCACATGTACCTGTGTTTTTGTTTCTTGCCGCTGTTTACCTATTATTTACTTATCTATGCTATTTAACTACGAGATCTGCCTGTATTGCTTGCAAGACAAATCTTTTCACTGTGCCTCGGTACACGTGACAATAAATGCAATTCAATTCAATTCAACCAACACTTTTCCAAGGAAAACTATTCAGACCTATCCATGCAACTGAATGTCTCATTCCTGGAACTTTCTCAATCTTCTCTGACTCTCACATCCTCAATTTGTACAACTTGAGATGCCATTGCTATCCAAGGCATTTGACTCTTAAACTTACAAAAATGAACAGGTAGTATTCATTACTTACCATCTTCATCCGTCTGGATCACAAGCTCATCACTTTCCTTTCTTCCTTCTGAGTTCATTAGGACCAGTTTCACACTTACATTGGTGTAAGGTGGTAGACTGCGCAGGGTATATTGTGGTTGAATGTGTCCTGTGTCCTGGCAGACTTCTTCACCCACATGCTCTTGACCTCCCACTGCATACCGGTATTGAGCAGTAAGGTTAAAGCTGTGGCAACGGGTCACATTGTAACCGAAAGGCTCCCAGCGGATTGTGATTTGTTTGGACTTGATCTTTACAACTTCTATATTCCTCGGCCCATGCATGGGATCTGTTGAAACAAAAGAAAATATCTGTCACTGATTCAGATTATCTATCCAGGGGAATGATTTCCTCAATAAATCTGTGCTAAGGAACGTTTTGTGATTCTGTTCAACAGAGAGCAAGAGGACAATATCCCACCTCTTTCTGAAGAAAGAACTAATCTTCTAAACCATACAACTGTACACAAATTGCCACCATTTTAACATTCATAGACCAATGTTATTTGATAAATAATCACCGTGCCTCTTAAGCTACACTTTATAAGGAGACAGTCGGTTGTCTCAGTGGTGAGCACAGATGCTTTACAGTGCCTGGAATCTGGTTGAATTCCACCCTTGGATAATTGTCTGTGCGGAGTTTTTACATTGTCCCTATGTTTGCATGGGTTTTATCCCACTATCCAAGATGTGCAGGCTAGGTAGATTAGCCATCAAAAACACAGGGATGGTGTGGGTCTGGTTGGGATGCTCTTGAGAGAGTTGATGTGAACCTGATGGGCCAAATGGCATGTTTTCATACTGTAGGGATTCTATGATTATAGTATGTGTAGTGAAGTGAGGACTTGAGGAAAATACCATGCTTCATTCCTGCCAGTAGTTTGCTTGACAATGCTATTGATTTATTCTCATTCTTGATTGGATATAAGGTTTCAGGTTCAATCACTGGTGTGTGCTGACTTTAGTGAGCTGAAACAAAGCAGCAGTATGCACCACACACATGGTTTTACGGTGCTTCTGCTTAAGAAGGAAGCTATCATCCATCATTTCTGATCCATATCAAATTACGCCTGTTGGACCCATGTATGTGGGAAGTTGGAAATAGATCTTCCATGGTTGAGATGCTGCCATAATTGACTGTTCTCCCAACACTTACTATTAAGCTTCACACATAAATAATGGCCATGTCTAATGCAATGGTGGGATGACAACTGGCACTTTTAGAACTGAATCTCAGGAAGTGGATAAAACTATTAATTATTGGGGAGACCTTGTAAGTGTATTAAATTGTAGTCTCAGCAAACAAGCTTAAATATAACATTTTGAATTTATTATTTTAAAAAAACATCTCTAGACAGGGCAATTTTAAATGGTAACTTGCTCACCCTTCTATGTTTTCACTCAGATTTACACAGGTGGTGAAGTGTAAGCTTGGTCTTTATTGAGAGCTTGTCAGACCAACAAATATGTACCCCACTGGCCCGCTAACATGACCAATGCCGCAACAAGAAAGCAAGATCACATCACTTGACCAGATGTGACTCAATCTGGCTGCTTTTCCCCACCTGTTGCAATACATAAGTCAGCACCAACTCACTCAAGGCTAAAACAATACATTCACTTGGAGCACTGAAGTTGTCATTGTGAGGATGTTTGATCAATGATGACAAATAATTAGGTTAGAGCAAACAACATGTCATCATTTGTGGTTCTGGGGTATGGAGAGGTAAGCCTTATTGAACCTTGTGTGAACTTCAATCCAGTGGACGCCATTTAACAATCAATTTTATTTCTGTCAAAAGCTAACATCCTGGTTAAATAATGCCTTCTACACTTGCTGAGCAAGAAAGATCAGGATTGGATAATAACAGAGTATTACCTTATTTTATGTTTTTATACTTCAGATTTATTGTTTGTTTATTCATATGGTAGATGACATTCATTTTAAAACCACAAATCTATTCATACAAGAACAAAGGATAAGTCTAAAAAAGGGTCTGAGTTAATATAGTCATATTTCTTTCAATTGCATTAACCAAGGGGAAATCAAATGCAAGTAGGAATGAATTTAAACATCTTAACCTTGCCTTATTTTGAGATAGTTAGCTGTCAGGTGACCAAAACATTTCTTTGCTGTGACAATGACAGACAGTAATCATTCACAATGGATCATGCATCAAAAGGAGAATATATCAACTAAACGGTCTTGATCAATGCCCAGTCTTACTCAAGCATGTACTAGGCTTTTGTACAAATGTATTTTGCATTTTCATTGACCCGGCTGACAAAATGTATCTGCAGGGAAATGAAAAAAAAGCTGTAAATTAATTCAAAGGAACATGGCCAGAAGTCAATTACTGAAGTGTTTTAGATTATGCTCATTTGCTGGGATAAAGATAATTACATTTAGACAGTGAACCAAATCAGTGAGGTATTAGTCATGAAAATAAGGATTGCAGTTATCTTAGTTGAGTTGTTCTTTTGAGCACTTTGTCGGGTTTAATGCTCCATACGATCATCTGCCAAAGAAGAACAAGTCAATATGGATTTAGTAAGGGGAGGTCGTGCCTGACAAACCCGTTACAATTCTTTGAAGAGGTGACAAGTAGGTTAGACCAGGGAAACCCAGTGGATGTGGTCTATCTAGACTTCCAAAAGGCCTTTGATAAGGTGCCACACGAGAGGCTGCTGAGTAAGGTGAGGGCCCATGGTGTTCGAGGTGAGCTACTGGCATAGATTGAGGATTGGCTGTCTGACAGAAGGCAGAGAGTTGGGATAAAAGGTTCTTTTTCAGAATGGCAGCCGGCGTCCCACAGGGTTCAGTGTTGGGGCCGCAGCTGCTCACGTCATATATTAATGATCTGGATGAAGGGACTGGGGGCATTCTAGCGAAGTTTGCCAATGATAGGAAGTTAGATTAGATTAGATTATTTACAGTGTGGAAACAGGCCCTTCGGCCCAAGTGGACAGGCAGGTAGTACTGAGGAAGTGGGGAGGCTGCAGAAAGATCTAGACAGCTTGGGAGAGTGGTCCAGGAAATGGCTGATGAAATTCAACGTGAGCAAATGTGAGGTCTTGCACTTTGGAAAAAAGAATACAAGCATGGACTACTTTCTAAACGGTGAGAAAATTCATAAAGCCAAAGTACAAAGGGATCTAGGAGTGCTAGTCAAGGATTCTCTAAAGGTAAATATGCAGGTTGAATCCGTGATTAAGAAAGCGAATGCAATGTTGTCATTTATCTCAAGAGGGTTGGAATATAAAAACACCATTGTGCTACTGAGACTTTATAAAGCTCTGGTTAGGCCCCATTTGGAGAACTGTGTCCAGTTTTGGGCCCCACACCTCAGGAGGGACATACTGACACTGGAGCGTGTCCAGCAGAGATTCACACGGATGATCCCTGGAATGGTAGGTCTAACATATGAGGAATTGCTGAGGATCCTGGAATTGTATTCATTGGAGTTTAGAAGGTTAAGGGGAGATCTAATAGAAACTTACAAGATAATACCCTTGGAAAGGGTGGATGCTAAGAAATTGTTTCTGTTAGGCGAGGAGACTAGGACACGTGGGCACAGCCTGAGAATTAGAGGGGGTAAGTTCAGAACAGAAATGTGGAGACATTTCTTCAGCCAGAGAGTGGTGAGCCTGTGGAATTCTTTGCCACGGAGTGCAGTGGAGGCCGGGACGCTAAATGGCTTCAAGGCCGAGATTGATAAATTCTTGATGTCACAAGGAATTAAGGGCAATGGGGAGAATGCTGGTAAATGGAGTTGAAATGCCCATCAGCCAAGCTTAAATGGCGGAGTGGACTTGATGGGCCGAATGGCCTTACTTCCACTCCTATGTCTTATGGTCTTATGGTCTAAGAATAAATCATAGCCTTGCAACGAGTATAACTTTGTGTTTGTGAGACAAAGGGAGCTGTCCTGGACTATCATCATGAAGCAAAGGTATTGTGCTTTTTTATTTCACAATCCAAAGGAAAGACATTTACTTCATATCGAGAAAGTTTTCAGGACTGTTTGTATAATTAGTGACAGTCGTGTAAGAAATATCACTTGATTTATATCAGACACTCGTTAAAATATAAATCACCTCTATCCAAATAATTATTCTGCTGAAGAAATATAATTTGAGAGTTAGTTCCTTTTGGATTTTTACCACTGTTTTTTTAAAATCAATTTTAATTGATGTATACAAATTTTATGCTTGCTAAAAATAGTCGGATTGAACCAGTAAACAGTCTTGCATTGGCAGCACGCAACTCAAGAGGCATTTGCTGCTGTGCATCTCAATGTTTAACTCTGAGTTACATTTGAATATTTCATATTTATTGATGGAGGGAACAAAACATGGGCAGATGCTAACCACTCAAGAATTGAGATACCATCCAAGACCAACTGCCCACTTGATAGATATCTCCTTTACCATGGTAAAGATTTACCAACGATGCACAGTGGCAGCCGACAAAGCAACTAACCTTCTTCAATAGCATCTTGCAAACCTGTTCCATCCTCTGGTAGAACATGGGCAACGGATACTTGGGAACAATACCTCTGTCGAATTCTTCTTCAAGTCACATACTACCCTGACTTGTAACTATATTCCAATTCCTTTGTTGCACTGGTACCAGAAGGCACAACACCACCTTCTGAAGGGTAATTAAGAATGGGCAATAAATGTTGTCTTTGTTCGAGATGACCACAGTCCATGAACAAATATCCAACAGATGCTCCAGCAGTACTACATTGTCCATTTAATACCCTCTCCCCATCAATAGTCTTCTGATCACTGAAGTCATGATTTGGAGATGCCGGTGTTGGACTGGGGTGTACAAAGTTAAAAATCACACAACACTAAATTATAATTCAACGGGTTTATTTAGAAGCACACTAGCTTTCGGAGCGACGCTCCTTCATCAGGTGATTGTGGAGGGCTCGATCGTAACACAGAATTTATAGCAAAAATTTGCAGTGTGATGTAACTGAAATTATACATTGAAAAATTGATTGTCTGTTAAACCTTTCATCTGTTAGATTAAAGTGAAACTATCACTGTATTTTAACAGATGAAAGGCTTAACAGACAATCAATTTTTCAATGTATAATTTCAGTTATATCACACTGCAAATTTTTGCTCTCAATTCTGTGTTACAATCGAGCCCTCCACAATCACCTGATGAAGGAGCGTCGCTCCAAAAACTAGTGTGCTTCCAATTAAACCTGTTGGGACTATAATCTGGTGTTGTGTGAATTTTAACCCTGATCACTGAAGGCAGTGTCAATGCCTCTGAGGAGAAAATAATAATGAGCATCTGGAACGTATCAAAGACAGGTCAAAATGAAATGAATTGGTATCTTCAAAAAAGATGAAATATGTCGGTGACCCAGTGAAGTTTCCATGACTAGGAAATGGGTTAACAAGTTTAGTGCTGGCATGTTTTTCACTGGGTTCAAACACCAGAGATCATCATAAATTAAGAATAAGGAGGGAAGTCGATGGATTTATTTCCACCCATACAAGAAGCAGTGTTATAGAGACTTTGACAGAACATGGAAAACAAATGGGGTCAAGAAGCGTTCGGTGTTCTGGAGACAGAAGGGAATTAGGAAAATATGTGTCGTTTACAAGAATGCTGGGTATAGCATCCCTAAACTTATGTTTTTAATTGCTTGCTGGAGCTCAGGTTGAACATTAATTAGTCAGAGTAATATTTCCTTACCTTCATGTTTACCTGCATTTCCTGCACTGTTATATTTAGAAAGGAGGCATGACTCTCTAGAATACTTGAGAAATAGTGGTGTGTTAAAATGAATAAACAAGCTCATTTATTCACCTTGACATAGCACAAACTTAATTATAATGTGTAGTATCCAATACCTGTGACTGTCCAATTGCCTGGAGCAATGGGAAGCAATGACAAGATGACTAACCTTTTCTCATCCTTCGTCTGCCTTAAATAATCAGCCGCAGCATTTTGAAACACAGAAAGAAAAGCAAAGCAAATTGCTTTCCTGGGTTGACAGCAGCAGAGGAGATCTGCCATAAAGCACAGCAACTGCATTTCCTTCCTGATACTCATCACAGTCAGGCGTTTCAGCAAAGGGACTGGATCAGATTTTCAACCAGTGTTCGTTTTTGCTCTCCTGGGTCAAAAGTAGCACAGCCAGAGGCAGGTCAGACACATGCTTCTGCACATCCCCAGAAAACTGTGGCTAGCCATCCAGCTGTTTGATTTTTCTGAGTGATGTTGTAAATTTGGTGCCAATTAGCAGGCAGCTTCAGGTTATGGCCTCAGGCTTTTTAGGACCTTGGCCGGCCCTTCTCAAACTCAACTCACATAACGGTGTCCTAGTTGTTTCAGGGAGACTCGAGGGCAGGCTCCAGAGGCACAAATGAAAGGGGCAAATCAGAACACAGGCCTCAGCTGTCTTTTGACATCCCATCTGATACCTGTCAGGCATGTTCACCACGCAGTGCATGGCAAGATGACAAACCCAACAGACGGACTAACAAGTCTGTCATTCTGGTGATCAAATCGGAGACTGTTCCAGCTGGGTTGGAGGTGTTTGATGGTTAAAATAAAATTCCAATTTGTCAGCACGGCATGACACCAATCCCATTTGTAAGCATATAGCAATCCCATATAACCTCATCACAGTTCTATTCATTGTGTAGTTTGTAAAAGGCAGTGCCGAGTCCACACAGCAAGCCCACTTTGTGCAATAAGTTCCATTCTGAATGCCAGTTGAGATGAAACAGCAGTCTCCAAGCTGCCAAACGGAGAATAAATAAAAGGTAGACAGTGCCCCAGGTTTTACTTTAGGAGCTACAGAATGTAAACATAAAGATATATCTACCCAACAGTGTGGTGCTGTGATGACACAATAAGCATAGTACACAAAGAAGCTGACTATAAAATAATGATGGATACGTTCATTCCCTGAAATAAAGAATTTCTCAGACTTCTTTGAAGAGAAAGACACAAACCAGACCAAACTTTTGCGAATAAGGATGGAAGGAAGGGTGGTTGAACTTGAATAACTCTGATCTATATTCAGGGAAAATATATGGTTCGATCTGATATTCGGCCATGCAATGAGCGATTACCCTGCATCTGGTCCCATTGACACAGGCAGCATGTAAACTTAAAACTGGCTGCATTTCTATTGTCAAAATCACCATCAACATGATGACCAGCTACAAGTGCATCTAGGAGAAGGTGAAGACTGCAGATGCTGGAGATCGGAGTCAAGAGTTGGGAAAGCACAGTAGGTCAAGCAGCTCCGAGGAGCAGGAGAATCGACATTTCAGGCATAAGTCCTTTATCAGGAATCAGGAAGGGCTTATGTTTGAAACGTTGATTCTCCTGCTCCTCGGATGCTGCCTGACCTGCTGTGCTTTCTCAGCAACACACTCTTGACTAGATGTGCAGTTAGCCTGAATGCCCAGCTTAACAAAGGCTAAATATTGCAGATGCTGGCAATCTGAAAGAAAGGATGCTGTAGAAACTCAGCAGGTCTGACGTGCTGCACCAAGGAGGTGGTGATGGCCTAGTACCAACATCAGTGCACTGTTAATCCGGAGACCCAGGGAATGTTCAGGGCAACCAGGTTCAAATCCTGCCACGGCTGATGGTGGCATTTGAATTCAATTTTTAAAAATCTGGAATTAAGAGTCTAATGATGACCATGAATCCATCATCAATTGTCAGGAAAATCCCATCTGGCTCACTAGTGCACTTTAGGAAAGGAATCTGCCATCCTTACCTGGTCTGGCCTCTATGTTACTTCAGATTCACAGCAATATGGGTGATTCTTAACCACCCTCTGGGGCAATTAGGGATGGGTAATAAATGCTGGCCAGAGACCCCCTCATCCCATGAATGAACAACAAAAAGGTATGACTCTTCTTCATTGTTTCTCTTAAAGACAGCTTACCTCTCTTAAAAGAGAGATTCGCTCATGCGACCGCAGCTGGCAGGACAGGCTCAAGACCTTTGTGACAGATGGAAGAATGGTTTCACAGCAGCAGGCTGGAGGGAGATTCCCAGATTCTTGAGTGTGTCATTCAAGGCTTTAGTCACTTTCTTCACTTGCACACCACTTTAAATCTATGCTGCTTTGTTCTTTTTAAATTATTAACAGTGGGTACAGTTTCTCGTTATCTACACTGCTCAGCCACTCATGATTTTCAAAACATCTACCATATCTCCTCTCAGCCTTCTTCTCTCCAAGGAGAACAATCCCAACTTCTTCAATTGATCCTCACAACTGAAGGTGAGCATTCCTGGAACCATCCTTGTAAATCACATCTGCATCGTCTCCAATGCATTACAGCCTTGGCTCAAACATGGACAAAAGAACTGAATTCCAGATGTGATGTGAGAGTGACAGCCCTGGACATCAAGGCTGTATTTGGTAAAAACAATGGCTGCAGATGCTGGAAACCAGAGTCTAGATTAGAGTGGTGCTGGAAAAGCACAGCAGTTAGGTATTCCTGATGAAGGACTTTTGCCCGAAACATCGATTTTACTGCTCCTCGGATGCTGCCTGAACTGCTGTGCTTTTCCAGCACCACTCAGATCAAGGCTGTATTTGACTGACTGTCAAAAATTAGAATCAATGGGAACCAGGGGAAAGCTCTCTGCTAGTTAGAGTCTTAGCTAGCACAAAAGAAGGTGGCGGTTGTTGCTGGAGGTCAATCATTGCAGGACTCTCTATAGGAGATCCTCATAGTAATGTTCTAGGTCCAAATATCTTCAGCTGCTTCATCAATGACCTCTCCTCTATCATAAAGTCAGAAGTGGGGATGTTTGTGATGAATGCATAACTTTCATATATTCAAGCAGTTTATGCCAAAATGCAGCAAGACTTGGACAATATTCAGGCTTGGGCTAAAAAATGGCAAGAAATGCACATGCCACACAAATACTAGGTAAAGACTTTCACCATCAAGAGACAATCTAACCGTCACCCCTTGACAATGGATGGCATTGCCATTACTAAATCCCTCGTTATCAACATTCTGGGAGTTACAACTGACCAGAAACTGAACTGAAGTAGCCATATAAATACTGTGGCTACAAGAGCAAATCAGAGGCTAGGAATTCTGCTTTGAGTAATTCAACGTCCATCTTCTCAATATCAGTCCACCATCTACCAAGTACAAGTCAGGAGTGTGATGGAATATTCTCCATTTGCCTGGATGATTGCAGCTCCAATAACACTCAAAGCATGATACCATACAGACTAAAGGCAGTTCCTTTGAATAGCAAGACAGTCACAATATCCACCCCCTACACCAATGTTCAGTAGCAGCGAGGTGTACCACCTACAAGATGCGCTACAGAAATTCAGCAAGGCTTCTTAGATAACACTTTCTAACATGATGATTAGTAACATCTAGAAGCAGCAGAATACACTTCACCTCCAAATGACTCACCATCCTGACTTGGAAATATATTGCTATTCCTTCCGTATTGCTGGGTCAAAATAGAGTCATAGTTTTTACATAATGGAAAGAGGCCTTTCAGCCCATCACATCCACGCCTGGAACATATGGTCCAGAACAGATAATGGCAGTGGACACCAGTGGACCAGATGGGTTTTAGAACAATTCAATGGTTCCATGCTCACAATTGTTGACAGTGGGTTTTACTCTAGATTTTTCTTCTGTTCACTCTAATAACATTCCACAACAAGAAATCTGTGGGATTTGAACTCCTATCCCTTGACCATCAGTCTTGCTTTCTGAACTATTCATCCAGCAACATTAATACTGAGTAATGGTACTCACTTACAGATAATGCAGTGACTGGTTACTACCCATTGAGATTTTATTTCAAAGTGAGCTCTCGTCCAGCTTTTCCTTCAGAATAAATTCTCCCACTTAACTTATTATTATCGGTAAATTTGGAGACATTGTTAAGGTCAGCACTTTATCGATTTCCCACTTTGCAGAATCCCTCCAGTACTCAGAGATCATTCCATAATTACAATAATCCTTCCCCAAATTTAGTTCCTCTCTCTACTCCAGAGCTAGGGTATTTCTCAACTGGTCCCTGGAATATGTTAGTCATTCAGTTCCCTTATATACCATGTCTACGATGTGCTCATGGTGAGTTCCCCATGGACAGCCAAAAATTCAGTCAATGGGTTAAACTGCAAAGAATGATAGTGCAGAAACAAGCCATTTGGCCCAACAGATTTATGCTGGTCTTTGTCTCCATTAGACTTCTTGTCACCTTGGAACTGACCTGTCTATATCTTTCCTGCTCCAATGTAAAATATTTCCCCAAGTTGTTGGCAGTATAAAAGCAGAGCAATCAAAGCACATAGTCCTGCTTGATTTAGATCCCTACTTACACAATAGGGTGGCACAGTGGCTCAGTGGTTAGCACTGCTGCCTCGATGTGACTGTCTGTGTGACAGTCTGGGTTTCCTCCCACAGTCCAAAGATGTGCAGGTTAGGTGAATTGGCCATGCTAAATTAGGTGCATTGGCCATGCTAAATTGCCCATAGTGTTCAGTAATGCACAGGTTAGGTGCATTAGTGAGGGGAAAGGTAGAGCCTAAGGTAATGGAATGGGTCTGGGTGGGATACTCTTTGGAGGGTCGCTGTGGACTTGTTGGGCCAAATGGCCTGTAGGGGTTCTATGATTCTATGATAAAGCACTAAAACAAGAAACAAGACATGAGGACCAGCTGTTCTATGCAAGTACTCATGCTCCACGGGTATCTCTCCCCTTCGTTTTTTATCTAAACCTATCATCACAACATTCCATTCCTTTATCCTTCAATTATTTGTTTAGTTTCCCTTTAAAATCTATCTATGTTATTCACTTCAGCCAATTCTCTTGAGTTCCACGTTATCAAAACTCTTTGGGTAGAGAAGTTTCTTCTGAACTCCCAAATGGATTCTCTGGTGACTTTCTCGTATTGACGACTCTTCTCCATTGTCTCTCCATATTCTTTCTATAAAAACCTTTCATAAATAGTTCAGTTCTGGTCACTGCATTATAGAAAGGATGTGGAAGCTTTGGAATGGGCTCAGAGGCGATTTACTCGAATGTTGCCAGGTATGGAGGGAAGGTCTTCTGAGGAAAGGCTGAGGGAATTGAAGCTGTTTTCATTAGAGAGAAGAAGGCTGAGAGGTGACTTAATTGAGACATATGAGATAATCAGAAGGTTAGATAGGGTGGACAGTGAGAGCATTTTTCCTCAGCTGGTGATGGCTAGCACAAGGGGACATAGCTTTAAACGGAGGAGTGATAGATTTAGGACAGATGTCAGAGGTAGTTTCTTTACTCAGAGAGTAGTAGGGGCGTGGAATGCACTGCCTGTAACAGTGGTAGACTCGCCAACTTTAACGGCATTTAAATGGTCATTGGATAAATATATGGATGAAAATAGAATAGTGTGATAGATGGGCTTCAGATTGGTTCCACAAGTCAGTGTAACATCGAGGGCCAAAGGGCCTGTTCTGCGCTGTAATGTTCCATGTTCTATGTTCTATGTTCTAAATTTAAAGACATCTGTTAGATCATTTTCACAAGAGGAAAGAAATCCAATCCATCCATGATACATACAGCTGTGCATTACTGAAATCACTTCTGAGCTCTCCAGAATATTAAAGCCTATTTTATCATCATAAAACAGGGACCAATCATCAGAAAGTAGTTGCCTGTTAACCAAAGGCATCCCTTTATTGCACCCTGGAGATAGTTCAATAAAGAAATATCATCAACATAATGGTGGCCCACTGCCAACACTGGGAGATTACAGGAGCATCATGACATTGTAATTTGCACTCAAATAGTTAGCAACAACAGCACTAGATAACTAATATGGAGATAATTTTACAACATTAAGCTTACCCTAATGTAGTGCATTTTTATTACTGCACTACATCAATGTTCAGATATTACTGCCCTCAACCAGTACAGCCTCCAGCATGGTCGTCTCAAGTACATGTTGGCTAATGGCTTGTTAATTGCTCTGTTTGCATCAATTAGAGAATCAATTTGGTCTTTCCCCAACATTGCATGTACAGTATTTAAATTGTTCTCACGCAGCAATAAGAACATGATTGGCATGTTTCACAAAAATGCCTCAAATTCGGGAGAAAATATTAAAAACATTTCAGCTGCTTAGAGATAATTTGGGCATCACACCTCAGCTGAAACTAAAATGGATTTGGAGAGTCACTTTTGATGTTTTGCAAGCCTTCCTTTTTGCATCAGTAATGGAGTGGTAGCAGCTGAAGGAAGCTCAAACACACTGGGGCTGCCTTTCTTGGTGGTGTCAGTACAATGACCAATAGCTGGCATTCACTGCATCTGTTATTATGATGAACAGAAACAGGGGAGGTAATACATAATCAACTACTTGAATGTACTTTGAAGTGATGGCTTATAATGAATATTTCCTGCCAAGTATTTTGCATAACTACCCACTAGGTACAGTCACAGTTAAGATTGGATAATTGTGTCATTAGTCTACCTCATGATATGATGGTGTGGTGCGCCTCTATCACAGACTAACAATTGCATTCTTACTATGTGACTGACAGCTCAGATCATATCTTGTCAAGTAATTTAAAACCAATTCCATATTAAGTGTGTCCAACACAGAGTCTTAGAATAAAAAATAGCAAAAGAATTGTGGATGCTGGAAATTAGTAACAAAACCAAATCAGAAATTGCTGGACAAATTCTGCAGGTCTGGCAGCATTGGTGAGAGAAAGCAGAGGTAATATTTTAGGTTGAGTAACCCTTCTTCAGATCAGAGTTTTTGAAGGGTGAAAATGGGTTAAAAATTTGAGCAAAAATATATTTTTGAAATCAATGTTTACTATTACTTTCATGACCTTCTGTATTATGATAGTTAGGCGGCATAATCTGAGTGGTTTAACCTTCCAATGGCTCAGGCCTTGTCCTGTCAAAACCAACTTCAAATTCAAGTCTGTGTTATGTTGGTCAATCACAACCAGAAACCTTGGCTAAAGGGAGAATCGATCTAGATACTGTCTCTGGTTGTTATTGAACCACAAGATGGTACAGCACAAAATCAGGCCATTTAGCCCATATGGTCTGCAACAGTTCTTTAGAAGGGCTAACCAGTGTCATTCCGTGCTGTTTCCCTATATACAATCAATCTTTATTTTAGTATTTCTCAAATTTCCTTATGAAAAATACTGTTGAAATGTTTTCATGCCACTTTATCAGGTAGGCCGGAGGCTGGAAGAACACAGCAAACCAGGCAGCATCAGGAGGTGGAGAAGTCGATGTTTCAGGTTTAACGCTTCTTCAGGACTGGGGCTGGGTGTGGAGGGAGCTGCAGATAAAGTGAGTGGCAGGGCAGGGTGGTAAAGTGGGGACAGGTGAAGACAGGTAGAGGGTATAACCTGGTTGGTCAGTTGGAGGAATGAATCCAGTTGATGGCAGGAAGCAATGGAAGGGAGGGGAAGGGGCTAGGAAGGGAGTCGGGGGATGGGGAGGGAGATTGTTTGAAAGTGGAGAACTCAATGTTGAGTCTTCCGGGCTGTAGGGCAGAACACAGCAGGCCAGGCAGTATCAGGAGGTGGAGAAGTCAACGCTTTGGGTGTAACCCTGCTTCAGGACTGCCCTGTCTATTTTGGCCTGACTTTTGCCCGAAACGTCGATTCTCCTGCTCCTCGGATGCTGCCTGACCTGCTGTGCTTTTCTCGCACCACACTCTCGACTCTGATTCACTCCAGCATCTGCAGCCCTCCCTTTCTCCCTGTCTATTTTGGATTCCAGCATCTGCAGTTATTTTTTGTCTCTAACTATATCAGGCAGTCCATTTCAAATTCTATCTAGTTATCAGAAAAAAATAAATTTTCCTTATTTGGTCTATCACTTTAAATCCATAATCTCTGGTTAGCAACCCTTCAGGGTTTAATCTATTTAATCTCTCTAAACTTTTCATGATTTGGACAGGTATCAAAACTGCTCTTAAGCTTCTCTGCTCTATGAGGAAGAAGCCTTTTTTTTGTGCCTATCTCTGCAACTCGAATCCTTCAACCTTGCAATCAGTTAGAAAATCTCTTCTGAAGCATCTCTAGGTGGTTCACGTTCTCCTGAAAGTGTGCTGCCCAGAATTGAACTCAATACTTTATCTGGGCCCAACAGCATTTTACACATGTTTATCAGAACTTCCTGGCTTTTATATTGCATTGCAATATCTTCTGTTGAAATTAACAAATGTGCGAATGTTAAATGAGCACATGATCAAAGTCAATTGCATCGCACTCCATTCCAAATCAAAAGGACCTGGTCGTGGAGAACTTGAGTCAGGGGTCAGAGAGAAACTGAAATTTGTGGGATCCTATTATGCAGGTCAGTAATAATTACAGACAGGAAGGGACGTGAGGAAACTGAGGAACACCGGCTGCTGGAAGCAAAAAGAAATAAGTCATTTTCAATACCAGGCTATGTCTATGATCTTTGTAACTTCATTATTGAGAATGTTTTTAAAAAGTGCTTTGAAAAAGCAACTGCATAATCAAACCAACCGTCCAGCCATTATTTATCTTCATTTAATTTCAGAGAAAGGAAATTTTAGAAACACAGAGGAAGGGACAAAAACACTACGATCAAAGTGACTTTGTGCAGTTAACTTCGACCAGAATTGAACATTGCACCACAGTTAAACGTACAGAGGTTTCATTTTTTAATCAGACATTCTCACCTCTAAAAGGATTGACCTCTGCAATAAAGTCTTAATTTCACAGTGTTTTTATGATTCCTTAAGAATTATTTTGTATGGAAGAGGAGTTATTTTTCTCAAGGTTTGTGAATAACATTACACTCTTACTGACAGAATTAGCTGAAGAAGATTGCATCAAAAAATTTGTTCAGATACAACTGGTCAGCATATGAATGCTAACTGGTTTAAATATCTATTTACAATTTTCTGATAAATGAAGCAGCTTTGAATGCCTGACATTAAAGACCCACGTAAAAAGTTCAGGGTTATGCAAAGTGTCAATTGTTGGAGTAGAAAGGTACAAGCCCCAATAATAATTCTGCTTCTTAAACAGCACACAGCTGCCAGCATCAGCCCATTTTCCCATTTCTACAGCATTGTTACAAACACAATTCTTTGCCAGTTTACTTCCTAGCTTTGCAGGAATGTCTAATAAGAAGATAATTGCCATCCAACTGCTCTCTGCATTCGCCTTCCCTCCTGGTTTAAAAAAACCAAAACTCCTGCAACTAACTAGTATTGCTAAGCGATGTGGGACAGCTCCTGCAGGTCTTATCACCACGAAGAGTACAAGAGTTCTATCAGGAATATAACATCAGCTAAGCCCAGAAAGGCTGAGCCCTGGTATAGCTGATGCTCACCATTTGGCATTCACTCGATAGTTCCTACAGCTCTGTAAATGGTTTCTTCGATATCAATCCCAACCCCGCTTCAACAGTAAGATGTTATCAGTGACAGCAATGAGGCAAGAGAGCTTTCAGCCTAGCTTCTAGCCCCTGGCTTGTTTCACTCCACATTTAATCAGTACAGTTATAGATTTGAGCTTTGGGTTTTTTTTCTCTAGAAGAAAATTAAAAAGGACATGAACTAAAATGAGTGATTGGATCAATTTTCATTTCAGGTCCAGTTCACAGCACATTCTAGTGGAACTTTACACTGTAAGTTTCATTACAAAAATCAGTGCTGTTTTGGAAGTTCAATTTGAAGGAGCCCTGTAACAATTGGTTTGATTTCAAAGTACCATGGGCAACAGTTAAAAGCAGATTGAATAATTTCTAAGATTTCTGGAAGAATACATTCAAATTTCATTTAATTTGATCTTTGTAAAATGAATCATTGAATCCCTACAGTGTGGAAAAAGGTCATTCAGCCCAACAGACCCTCCAAAGACCTATTTCCATCTGAGTAATTCTGTTTTTCCCATGGCTAATCCACTGTACCTACACATCTCTGAATGCTATGGGGCAAAGTTAGAAATCACACAACACCAGGTTATAGTCCAACAGGTTTATTTGGAAGCACTAGCTTTCATAGCACTGTTCCTTCATCAGGTGGTTGGAAGCTAGTGCTTCCAAATAAACCAGTTGGATTATAACCTGGTGTTGTGTGATTTCTAACTTTGTCCACCCCAGTCCAACACTGGCTCTTCAACACTATGGGCAATTTAGCCTGGCCAATCCACTTAACCTGCACATCTTTGGACTGTAGGAGGAAACTGGAGCACCCGGAGGAAACCTACGTAGACATGGAAAGATAGTTGGCTGAGGGTGGAATCGAACCCTGGCACTGTCAGGCAGCAGTGCTAACCATTGAGCCACAGTGCCGCATCATTACCACAGAGAAAAGCACAGATTTTTGCGACAACAGAAAGCCTTTCTGACATGGCGGGAATTATGGAAGGGATGAAAAACCTGAAGTCCCGATCCTGAACACAGCAATTCTCATCTTTGTGGGGAGCGAGAGGTAGGACACGTTACATAAGTGCACATTTTAACAGAGCAGCTGACCTTTTATAAAGGTCAAATTTTCCTGCCTCTGTGCACCTGACCCAAGAGCTAAAATCCAGGCCTACTTTTTTTTTGGCATCAGAGAAGTCAATTAGCAGGGACGAGGAGGAATGTATATGAAGGCTGGTTAATTTTCGTATTTTTTCCATACCAGTTAACATCACTGGCTAAGCAAGCATTTATTACCCATCCCTAACTGCCCTGGAGAAAGAGATACTGAGCTGCCTTCTTGAAACATTTCAGTTCAGCTGGGGAGGGAGCTTCAGGACTTTGACCCATCAGCAGTGAGGAGTGTTGATATAGTCCCAAGAGAGGAGTCTACACAGCTTATAGGGGACACTGGAGGTGACAGTGTTGCCATGCTTCTGCTGGCCAAGACGGAAGATGAGGCGTTATTCCTTCTGTCGTCAGGTAGTTTGGATTTGGGGGTGGAGGAGGCCCAGGACTTGCATGTCCTTTTGGGGAGTGCGAGGAGGAGTTGAAGTGGTTGGCCATAGGGCTGTGGGCTTGTTTGGTGCGTGTGTCCCAGAAATGTTCCTTGAAATGCTCCACAAGCTGGTGTCCTGTCTCCCCGAAGGAGAGGAGATCACATCGAGAGCAATGGACACCGTTGATGAGATGGGTGGGTGTGCAGGAAAATCTCTGCCAGATGTGAAAGGAGGGGGGCCTTGGGTGGAGGTGAGGGGGGAGGTGTGGGTGCAGGTTTGACACCTCTTGTGGCAATTGGCGGATCTGGTCCTTACTCTCAACAACTTCTCCTTTGAATCCGCTCACTTCCTTCAGACGAAAGGAGTAGACATAGGCTCCAGCTATGCTTGCCTCACTAACACCTTCTACCCTGATCTTAGGTTCACTTGGACTTTCTCAGACACCTCCCTCCCCTTCCTGGACGTCTCCATCTCCATCTCTGGTGATTAACTCAACACGGCCATCTATTTCAAATCCACTGACTCCCACAGCTACCTGGACTCCCACCCGTCCCAACCCCTGTCCAGTAAAAACGTGATCTCTTATTCCCAAATCCTCTACCTCCACTTTATGTGCTCCCAGGAGGAGCAATTCCACTCCAGGTCATCCCAGATGGCCTCCCATTTCAAGGACCAGACATGATCAACAATGCCCTCAGTGCATCTCCTTCACTTCCCACACATCCGCCCTTGAATTCCACCCCTCTAACCACAACAAGGATAGAACCCCCCTGCTCCTCACCTTTCACCCTACCAACCTCTGGATACACAGCATCATAGAGATGTACAGCATGCAAACGACCCTTCGGTCCAACCCGTCCATGCCGACCAGATATCCCAACCCAATCTAGTCCCACCTGCCAGCACCCGGCCCATATCTCTCCAAAACCTTCCTATTCATATACCCATCCAAATGCCTCTTAAATGTTGCAATTGTACCAGCCTCCACCACATCCTCTGGCAGCTCATTCCATACACGTACCACCGTCTGTGTGAAAAAGTTGCCCCTTAGGTCTCTTTTATATCTTTCCCCTCTCACCCTAAACCTATGCCCTCTAGTTCTGGACTCTCTGATCCCAGGGAAAAGACTTTGTCTATTTACCCTATCCATGCCCCTCATAATTTTGTAAACCTCTATAAGGTCACCCCCAGACTTCGACGCTCCAGGGAAAACAGCCCCAGCCTGTTCAGCCTCTCCCAGTAGCTCAAATCCTCCAACCCTGGCAACATCCTTGTAAATCTTTGCTGAACCCTTTCAAGTTTCACAACATCTTTCCGAAAGGAAGGAGACCAGACTGCATACGATATTCCAACAGTGGCCTAACCAATGTACTGTACAGCCACAACATGACCTCCCAACTTCTGTACTCGGTACTCTGATCAATAAAGGAAAGCATACAAAACGCCTTCTTCACTATCCTATTTACCTGCGACTCCACTTTCAAGGAGCTATGAACCTACACTCCAAGGTCTCTTTGTTCAGCAACACTCCCATTACCATTAAGTGTATACGTCTTGCTAAGATTTGCTTTCCCAAAATGCAGCACCGCGCATTTAACTAAATTAAACTCCATCTGCCACTTCTCAATCCACTGGCCCATCTTGTCAAGATCCTGTTGTAATCTGAGGTAACCCTCTTCGCTCTCCACTACACCTCCAGTTTTGGTATCATCTACAAACTTACTAACTGTACCTCTTTTGCTTGCATCCAAATCATTTATGTAAATGACAAAAAGTAGAAGACCCAGCACCGATCCTTGTGGCACTCCACTGGTCACAGGCCTCCAGTCTGAAAAACTACACTCCACCACCACTCTCTGTCTTCGACCTTTCAGCCAGTTCTGTATCCAAATGGCTAGTTCTCCCTGTATTCCGTGAGATCTAACCTTGCTAATCAATCTCCCACGTGGAACCTTGTCGAACACCTTACTGAAGTCCATACAGATCACATCTACCACTCTGCCCTCATCAATCCTCTTTGTTACTTCCTCAAAAAATTCAATCAAGTTTGTGAGACATGATTTCCCACGCACAAAGCCATGCTGACTATCCCTAATCAGTCCTTGCCTTTCCAAACACATGTACATCCTGTCCCTCAGGATTCCCTCCAACAACTTGTCCACCACCGACATCAGGCTCACTGGTCTATAATTCCCTGGCTTGTTCTTAACACCTTTCTTAAATAATCATACCACATTAGCCAACCTCCAGTCTTCCGGCACTTTACCTGTGACTATCAATGATACAAATATCTCAGCAAGAGGCCCAGCAATCACTTCTCTAGCTTCCCAAGGAGTTCTAGGGTACACCTGATCAGGTCCTGGGGGTTTATCCACCTTTATGCATTTCAAGACATCCAGCACTTCCTCCTCTGTAATATGGATATTTTGCAAGATGTCACCATCTATTTCCCTACAGTCTATATCTTCTATATCCTTTTCCACCGTAAATAAGTACTGATACAGTACATTATCCTCCGCAATTTCCGCCACTTACAATCAGACCCCACCACCAGAGATATTTTTCCCTCCCCATCCCAATCTACAGTCCGCAGAGATGATTTCTCCATGACTCCCTCATTAGATCCAAGCACTCCCCCCAAACCTCCACACCCGGCACAGTCCCTTGCCGCCACTTCAGGCGTAAAAGCTGCTCCCACACCTCCCCCCTCACCTCCCCCCAAGGCTCCAGAGGATCATTTCACATTCGGCAGAGATTTTCCTGCACATCTATACACCTCATCTACTGTGTCTGTTGCTCTCAATGTGGTCTCCTCTGCATCGGGGAGGCAGGACACCAAGTCGTGGAGAGTTTCAGGGAACATCTCTGGGACACACACAACAAACAACTCATCACCCTTTGGCCAACCACTTCAACTTCCCCTCCCATTCTCCCTAAGGGCATCCAAGTCCTGGACCTCCTCCATCAAATCCAAGCTGTCCAATGACTGGAGGAAGAACGCCTCATCTTCCATCTTGGGACTGCCCAACCACATGGCATCAATGTCAACTTCACCAGTTTTCAAATCTCCCTATCCCCCCCCATCTCATCCCAGATCGGATCCTTCAACTCAACACTGCCCTCATGAACTGTCCTACCTATCCATCTTCCTTCCCATCCATCACCTTCCCAACTACCTTACCCCCAGTCCCACCCCCACCCTCCTATTTATCTCTCAGACCCCTTCCTCCATCACATTACTGATGAAGTACTTATGCCGGAAACATTGACTCTCCTGCTCCTCAGATGTTGCCTGACCTGCTGTGCTTTTCCAGCACTGCACTGTTCGATTCAGACTTTAGGCAGAGGGCAGGTATGGCTGGCTTTCTTGCTTCGCTGCAAGAACTCTTCAGGCTAACTGGAGGCTGTCTCACAGGCATCAGATTGATCTTGAATAGACCTTCTCAGGCTCACTGGTTACCATTGCTGCCTCAGAGCATCAGGTACCCCGGTTCGATTCCACCCTCGGTGACTGTGTGGAGTTTACACATTCTCCCCATGTCTGCGTGGGTTTCCTCCAGGTGCTCCCATTTCCTCCCACAGTCCAAAGATGTGCAGGTTAGGTGGATTGGCCGTGCTAAATGCAGGGTAATGGGGATAGGTGGAGCTGGGGTTGGGTTGGGTAGGATGAGGGGGTAATTGAGAGGAGTTACCGGGAGTTGGTCACTCCTAAGGCTCAGGACAAGGATAAATGGGTTACAGTTAGGGGGAGGAAAGGGCCCAGACAGACAGTGCAGAGATCCCCTGTGGACATTCCCCTCAGCAATAAGTATACCATTTTGGATACTGCTGGGGGGATGACCTACCAGACAGAAGCCATAGCAGTCAGTTCTCTGGCACTGAGCCTGACACTGTGGCAAAGAATGGAAGGGGGCAGAATAGAAAAGTACTCGTGGTAGGGGACTCGATAGTTAGGGGAATTGACAGGAGATTTTGTGGTCAGGATCGGGATTCCTGGAAGGTATGTTGCCTCCTGGTTCCAAGGTCTGGGACGTCTCCGATCGGGTGTATAAGGTTCTAAAAGGGGAGGGCGAACAGCCAGAAATCTTGTTACATATTGGCACTAATGATATAGCCAGGAAAAGGATCGAAGATATAAAAAGTGATTTCAGGAAGTTAGGATGGAAGCTGCAAAGCAGGACGAACAGGGTAGTGTTCTCTAGTTTACTACCGGTGCCACGAGATAGCGAGGCGAGGAACAGGGAGCGGGCACAGCTTAACACGTGGCAGCGCAGCTGGTGTAGGAGGGAGGGCTTCAGATATGTAGATAATTGGGATGCCTTCTGGGGAAGGTGGGACCTGTACAAGAAGGACGGGTTGCATCTGAACTGGATGGGGACCAATGTCCTGGGTGGAAGGTTTGCTCAAGTAGTTCGAGAGGGTTTAAACTAGTATGGCAGGGGGATGGGAACCTGAGCTGTATACCGGAGGTGAGAGTTGATGCAGATGAGGCAATAGCAAGAGGTAGACCAGCTAGTGGGAAAGACTTTCCTGGGAAGGAACCAAGGGATCAGTTAAAGTGTGTTTGCTTTAAAGCAAAGAGTATCAGGGATAAAAGTGATGAACTTAGAGCATGGATCAGTACCAGGTGCTATGATGTTGTGGCCATAACAGAGACATGGGTTTCTCAGGGGCAGGAATGGTTGCTGGATGTTCCAGGGTTTAGAGCATTTAAAAAGAATAGGGAGGGGGGAAAAAAGAGGAGGGGGTGTAGCACTACGAATCAGAGAGAGTATCACAGATACAGAAGCTTCCATTGTCGAGGAAGATCTGCCTACCGAGTCATTATGAGTGGAAATTAGGAAAGCAAGGGAGCAGTCACCTCGTTAGGGGTTTACTACAGGCCCCACAATAGCAGCAGGGAGATGGAAGAAAGCATAGGTTGGCAGATTTTGGAAAAGAGTGGACGTAGTAGGGTTGTTGTAATGGGTGACTTTAACTTTCCCAATATTGATGTGAACCTCCTTCGAGCAAAAGATTTGAATGGAGCTGTTATTGTAAAGTGTGTTCAGGAGGGTTTCCTAACTCAGTACGTTGACAGGCCGACGAGGGGAAAGGCCATTCTAGACTTGGTGCTCGGAAACGAGCCAGGGCAGGTATCACATCTTGTGGTGGGACAGCATTTTGGTGATAGTGACCACAACTGCTTCACATTCTACACAGCTGTGGAGAAGGCCGGGATTAGGCAAAATGGGAGGATATTTAATTGGGGAAGAGGAAACTATGATGTGATTAGACATGAGTTAGGAAGCATGGATTGGGAACTATTGTTCCATGGTAAAGACTGTTTGTGGAGACTGTTTAAAGAACAGTTGTTGCAAGTGATGAATAAATATATCCCTCTGAGACAGGCAAGAAGTGGTAAGATAAAGGAACCTTGGGTGATGAGAGCAGTGGAGCTTCTCGTTAAAAGGAAAAAGGTAGCATATAACATAGAACATAGAAGAATACAGCGCAGTACAGATCCTTTGGCCCTCGATGTTGCGCCGATCCAAGCCCACCTAACCTACACTAGCCCACTATCCTCCATATGCCTATCCAATGCCCATTTAAATGCCCATAAAGAGGGAGAGTCCACCACAGCTACTGGCAGGGCATTCCATGAACTCATGACTCGCTGAGTAAAGAATCTACCCCTAACATCTGTCCTATACCTACCACCCCTTAATTTAAAGCTATGCCCCCTCGTAATAGCTGACTCCATACGTGGAAAAAGATTCTCATGGTCAACCCTATCTAAACCCCTAATCATCTTGTACACCTCTATCAAGTCACCCCTAAACCTTCTTTTCTCCAATGAAAACAACCCCAAGTGCCTCAGCCTTTCCTCATACGATCTTCCGAACATACCAGGCAACATCCTGGTAAACTTCCTCTGCACCCGTTCCAGTGCCTCCACATCCTTCCTATAGTATGGCGACCAAAACTGCACACAATATTCCAGATGCGGCCGCACCAGAGTCTTATACAACTGCAACATGACCTCAGGATTCCGGAACTCAATTCCTCTACCAATAAAAGCCAGTACGCCATATGCCTTCTTCACTGCACTATTTACCTGGGTGGCAACTTTCAGAAATCTGTGTACATGGACACCAAGATCCCTCTGCTCATCCACACTACCAAGTATCCGACCATTAGCCCAGTACCCCATCTTTTTGTTACTCATACCAAAGTGAATCACCTCACACTTACCCACATTGAACTCCATTGGCCACCTTTCTGCCCATCTCTGCAGCTTATCTCTATCCCGCTGTAACCTGACACATCCTTCCTCACTGTCAACAACTCCACCAACTTTCGTATCATCCGCAAACTTGCTCACCCAACCTTCTAACCCCTCCTCCAGGTCATTTATAAAAATGACAAACAGCAATGGTCCCAAAACAGATCCTTGCGGAACACCACTAGTAACTGCACTCCAAGATGAACCTTTACCATCAACTACTACCCTCTGTCTTCTTCCAGCCAGCCAATTCCTAATCCAAACCTCCAACTCACCCTCAATGCCATACCTCCGTATTCTTTGCAGTAGCCTACCATGGGGAACCTTATCAAACGCCTTACTAAAATCCATATACACCAAATCTACTGCTTTACCCTCGTTCACCTCCTTAGTCACCTTCTCAAAGAATTCAATAAGGTTTGTGAGGCACGACCTGCCCTTCACAAAACCATGCTGACTATCCTTGATCACATTATTCCTATCCAGATGTTCATAAATCCTATCCCTTACAATTCTCTCTAAGACTTTGCCCACAACAGAAGTGAGGCTCACCGGCCTATAGTTACTAGGGCTGTCCCTACTCCCGTTCTTGAACAAGGGAACCACATTTGCTATCCTCCAGTCTTCTGGAACTATTCCTGTAGATAACAAGGACATAAAAATCAAGGCCAATGGCGCTGCAATATCCTCCCTTGCTTCCCAGAAAATCCTAGGATAAATGCCATCAGGCCCAGGGGACTTTTCTATTTTCACCCTTTCCAGAATTTCCAACACCTCTTCCCGACATACCTCAAAGCCGTCCATTCTAATTAATTGTGACTCAATATTCACATCGGCAACAATGTCCTGTTCCTGAGTGAACTTACGTAAGGTAGAGGAAGCTAGGGTCAAGCTCAGCTCTACAGGATTACAGGCAGGCGAGGAAGGAGCTCAAAAATGGTCTGAGGAGAGCCAGGAGGGAGCACGAGAAAGGCTTGGCAGAACGGATTAGGGAGAACACAAACGAGAATACTTATGTGAGGAATAAGAGAATGGTCAAAGAAAGAGTAGGGCCAATCAGGGATACCATAGGGAATTTGTGTGTGGAGTCTGAGGAGGTAGGGGAAGCCCTAAAATTAGTTTCTTGCTTCTGTCTTTACGAAAGAAACAAACTTTGTAGTGAATGAAACCTTTGAAGAGCAGGTGTGCATGCTGAAATGGATAGAGATAGAGGAAGCTGATGTGCTGAAAATTTTATCAAACATTAAGATTGACAAGTCGCCAGGCCCAGACCAGATTTGTCCTCGGCTGCTTTGGGAAACGAGAAATGCAATTGCTTCTCCACTTGCGAAGATCTTTGCATCCTCGCTCTCCACTAGAGTTGTACTTGAGGACTGGAGAGAGGCAAATGTAATCCTTTCTTCAAGAAAGGACTTAGGGAAATCCCCAGCAATTACAGACCAGTAAGTCTCACGTCTGTCATCTGCAAGGTGTTAGAAAGGATTCTGAGGGATCGGATTGATGACCATCTGGAAGAGCATGGCTTGATTAAATGCAGTCAACACAGCTTTGTGAGGGGCAGGTCATGCCTCACAAACCTTATCGAGTTCTTTGAGGATGTGATTAGAAAGATTGGTGAGGGTTGAGCTGTGGATGTGGTGTATGTGGACTTCAGCAAAGCATTTGATAAGCATTGTAGGCTCATCCAGAAGGTCAGGAGGAATGGGATACAGGGGAACTTAGCTGTCTGGATCCAGAATTGGCTGGCCAACAGAAGACAGCAAGTGGTAGTAGAAGGAAAATATTCTGCCTGGAAGTCTGTGGTGAGTGGTGTTCCACAGGGCTCTGTCCTTGGGCCTCTACTGTTTGTAATTTTTATTAATGACTTGGATGAGGGGATTGAAGGATGGGTCAGCAAGTTTGCAGATGACACAAAGGTTGGAGGTGTCGTTGACAGTATAGAGGGATGTTGTAGGCTGCAGCAGGATATTGACAGGATGCAGAGATGGGCTGAGACGTGGCAGATGGAGTTCAACCTGGATAAATGCGAGATGATGCATTTTGGAAGGTCAAATTTGAAAGCTGAGTACAGGATTCTTGGCAGTGTGGAAAAACAGAGGGATCTTGGTGTGCAGGTACATAGATCCCTTAAAATGGCCACCCAAGTGGACAGGGTTGTTAAGAAAGCATATGGTGTTTTGGCTATCATTAACAGGGGGATTGAGTTTAAGAATCATGAGATCTTGTTGCAGCTCTACAAAACTTTGGTTAGACCACCCTTGGAATACTGTGTCCAGTTCTGGTCGCCCTATTATAGGAAAGATGTGGATGTTTTGGAGAGGGTTCAGAGGAGGTTTACCAGGATGCTGCCTGGACTGGAGGGCTTATCTTGTGAAGAGCTTGACTGAGCTCGGACTTTTTTCATTGGAGAAAAGGAGGAGGAGAGGGGACCTAATTGAGATATACAAGATAATGAGAGGCATAGATAGAGTCGATAGCCAGAGACTATTTCCCATGGCAGAAATGACTAACACGAGGGGTCATAGTTTTAAGCTGATTGGAGGAAAGTATAGAGGGGATGTCAGAGGCGGGTTCTTTACACAGAGAGTTGTGAGAGCATGGAATGCGTTGCCAGCAGCAGTTGTGGAAGCAAGGTCATTGAGGACATTTAAGAGACTACTGTACATGCATATGGTCACAGAAATTTGAGGGTGCATACATGAGGATCAGTGGTCAGCACAACATCGTGGGCTGAAGGGCCTGTACTGTTCTATGTTCTATGTTCCATGATGGTCTTCAGAGGATCAATGTAGATTTGATGGGCTGAATGGCCTCTTTGTGCACTGTTAAACATCAATGATTCTATTATATCTTCTCTGTCTCAATACCAGATAAGTCTTTATGCTGTAAACTGACCCAATATTCAACATTCTTCCACAACTGTATGAACAGATGGATAGGGCATGCATTGTGGTAGAAGTTACAGTTGCATGAGTTGTCAACTGTCATATTACCTGACATTACTCTGAACCTTTGGAAGACACTGAAATAACTGAATGGATGAGGAAAATTAAGTCAGAGTGGTGGGGATCTTTGCATTGCGCATTGAAATATTCTTGGGTCAACTCTAATGAGGACTAATATGTTATCTTGCACTTCTTTTGGATATTTGTATCAATATTTTACCAGAATAATTGTTTTCTAACCAATTCACGTTAATGCCAAGTCGAAATGGTGATTATTAATTTTGACCCTGAATTTCTTCCATTGTCATTCCAGCAATACTTCACACGATAGTTAGAGTTTAAACAACCAAGCTCAGAAAGATAAACTCAATGTTTTTTTTCCTTCGCTCCTCCTCTCTTTTTTCATTCTTTCATTCAATCACAAGCAAGTATGGTATTTGCTGTTTGTCCAACTGCCTTTAAGAGCAGTCCAGAGTCAACCACTTTATTGAGGTAACTGAAAGAACTGCAGATGCAATAAATCAGAAGCAAAAACAGAATTTGCTGGAAACGCTCAGCAGGTCTGGCAGCCTGTGTATCTGGTGCCTCTTTATGGCCAGGTCAGAGTGACTGGTTTCCTTCAAGGTTGCTGGTTAAGTAGCTAGGTGTTTATAATAGCCAGCAATAGTTGATCGGCTTTCAATTGCACTAATATTTATTTTATTAATTCATTCAGTTTAAATTTCTAACAGATGCCATAGCAGAGTACAAATCTGTGCTCACCTGAGCAGTGGCTTGGTGCTTAGAATTACTAATCCACTGCACCACCATGCCCCCATCTCCCTTTATACTACAGTCAAAGATTCATACAGCATACGAACAGACCTTTGGTCCAAACCGTCTGCGCCAACCACACACCCAATCTGAACTAGCTGAAAATGTGTTCTGGAAAAAGGGCAGCAGGAGAATCGACATTTCGGGCGTGAGCCCTTCTTAAGGGCTCACGCCCGAAACGTCGATTCTCCTGCTCCTTGGATGCTGCCTGACCTGCTGCACTTTTCCAGCAACACGTTTTCAGTTCTGATCTCCAGCATCTGCAGTCCTCATTTTCACCCAATCTGAACTAGCCCCATTAGCTAGCATTTGACCAATATCTGAACCCTTCCTGTTCTTTACCCATCCAGATGCCTTTTAAATGTTGTAATTGTATCCCACTCCACCATTTCCTCTGGCAGTTTATTCCATACTCGCACCACCCTCTGCGTGAAAAAGTATCCCTTCGGCTCTTTTTTATATATTTCCCCTCTCACCTTAAACCTATGCCCTCTATTCTTCGACTCACATACCCTGGGAAAAAGACCTTATCTATTTACCCTGTCCATGGCTTCTTCATCAGGTGACAACCACTTGATAAAGAAGCAGCGCTCCGAAAGCTAGTGCTTCCAAATAAACCTATTGCCCTGTAACCTGTTGTTGTGCGATATTTAACTTTGTCCACCCCAGTCCAACACAGACACTTCCAAATCATGTCCCTCATGATTTTATAAACCTCTATAAAGTCACCCCTCAGCCTCCAAAGCTCCAGAGAAAGTAACCCCAGACTTTTGAGCCCCTCTCTCTAGCTCAAACCCTCCAGACCCGGCAACATTTTTGTGAATCTTTTCCAAACCCTTTCAACTATAACAATATCTTTTTTATAGCAGGGAGACGGTTTTTTTTACAATTAAGAATATACAAAAAGGAGCATTTCATTTATCTTTCATTGCATTTCGCCCCAGAGCTCTGAAATCCACAGCTGCCCCTTCCATTCTCTGTGGTTTGCTCTGGGCTGTTTGTTGGCATTTACCAAGTGACTTTAATTTTGTTCTGGTTCGCAAACGTGGGTATGCTTCACTGACTTACAGATAAGCCGCCTGTTATATTGCAGGGATCATTTTCACTTAACTGGACGCCTCTTTAAAATTACCTTCTCTTCCGTTCACTACAAAACAAAGGTTGAGCTTATCCATCCTGAAGAAGTTGAGTTCATCCTCCATCAAACCATTCAACACAATCTTAAATAATTCCATGACGTTCACCTCCACTGTGCTTTATACTTCACAATCACACTTTGAATGAAGTAAATATGCTCAATATCCAAAGTCATAAATTTCTCCTTTTCTACTTTCAACTTCTGTCATATTGTAATGGTTCAGACTGAATCAATTGTTTCCATAACATTTATGAACTTACATATCTTCTTTTTCTTAATTCATTGGATGTGGTTATTGCTGGTTGGACCAGCATTTATTGCCCATCCTTAATTGTCACGAAGAGTGTAGTGGTGAGCTGTCTTCTTGAATAACTACAGTCTTTGGGGTATGTGATCACCCATGATGTTGTTGGAGGAAGGGTTTGGGGGTATGTGGTGGTGGTGGTGAGGTGGAGCGAATGTGGAGAGAGGGGGAGTGGAATTCGATGTGACTCCAGACCTACAGCGATGTGGTTGAGTCTTAACTACCCTCTGAAATGGCCGAGTAAATCACTCAGTTATAACAACTGCTCTCAGCAAAGGAATGAACCAGATGGACTACTTGGCATCAAACAAAGCAACAGATACAACAATGGCAAAAAGAGCCCTGTTGACCCTTCAATATCTTCATTATTGATATCTGCACATGCTAAAATTGGGAGAATTTTTTTTCTCAGACTACTCAAGGAACATTTTCATACTCATGGAACTATACCTTGCAGTTAATGTCCCACCATCACTGAAAGAAGCACTGAGGGTGATAAGGGTACAGAATGTACTTTGGTTGGGCGATTTAAATGTCCACCACTAAGAGTGGCTCAGCAGCAGCACTACTGGTCAAGCTAGTCAGGTCTGCTAGATTGTGTCTGAGGCAGGTGGTGAGGAACTAACAAGAGGAAGAATATACTTGACCTCATTTCTGCAATTTCTGTTTCAGATCTCCAGCATCCACAGTTCTTTCTGTTATAGTACCGTGGCAGATGGACCTGCCCTTGACAGTATTGGTAAGAATGCCATTGTGGAGACCAGTCCCATCTTCACATTGATAATATCTTACATTGTGTTGGTGGCACTATCACGGTGCTAAATGGGACAGACTTCAAACTGATCTAACAACACAAGACTGAGCATCCATGAGGCATTGGGGTCATCCACAGGACCAGAATCAACACAATCTGCAACTACATGACCTGGTATATCCCCCACTCAACCATTACTATCAATCCAGGGGATCAACCCTGGTTCAATGGAGAGTGCAGGAGGCCCTGTCAGGAGCAGCACCAGGCAGGCCTAAAAATGAGGTGTCAACTGATGAAGCTACCAAAACAGGACTACTTGCATGCAAAACAGCATTGGCAGCAAATGATAGACAGAGCTAAATGATTACACAGCCAACAGTCAAGATCCAAGCTCTGTAGTCCTGTCATAACTACTCATGAATGGTGGTGGACAATCAAACAACTCACTAGAGGAGGATGTACCACAAACATCGCCATCCCCAGTGATGGAAAAGCCCAGCACGTCAGTGCAA
This sequence comes from Chiloscyllium punctatum, assembly GCF_047496795.1. Taxonomy (NCBI): domain Eukaryota; kingdom Metazoa; phylum Chordata; class Chondrichthyes; order Orectolobiformes; family Hemiscylliidae; genus Chiloscyllium; species Chiloscyllium punctatum. Next base: position 19,842,004 of record NC_092743.1, read on the forward strand.
AAGATATGGCATTTTACTGACGTGAAGAGTGGATGATCCATCTCAGCTTTTTGCAGACGTCCGTAGTACTGTTATGGACCAGACCACACCCCCTCAAAACATGTCAGGCAGATAGCCTTGACTCCAACATTTTCTAATTTTAAAGGCAAGCTCCTGGAATTGCGTTCCAGATGCAATTCTATTGGTTAAGCTGATAGGATCAAAACAAAACGCACTTTATTCACACAAAGTTAAAAATCACACAACACCAGGTTATAGTCCAACAGGTTTATTTGGAAGCACCAGCTTTTGGAGCGCTGCTCCTTCATCAGATGATTGTCAAGAATAAGATTGTAAGACACAGAATTTATAGTGGCAACGGATGAATGGACACCACAGAGCAATCAACAGACAGGAGGGTTCCCTCCCAGTCGGAGATCACTTCAGCGGTCCGGGACATTCGACCTTAGACCTTCGGGTGACCATCTTCCAAGGCGGACTTCAGGACAGGCAACGATGAAAAGTGGCTGAGCAGAGGCTGATAGCCAAATTCGGTACCCATAGGGAGGGCCTCAATCGGGACCTTGGGTTCATGTCACACTACAGGTGACCCTATTGCACTATATGCATGCACAGACACACACACGCACACACGCACTCAAACTCCCCACCGACATGCACACATACAAATATAAGTTTGTATATTTTACTTTGCTCAAAAACTGCATGAATCCATGTTAGATTCTGTAAATGCATTTTTTAGATTAGAATCAGTCTGACAATTGTGGCACAAACAGTCTCACAGGGAGTTAACACATTCTGGGCCGACATGACACCAATTGTTAAAGTGAACTTGAGATTGTAACTTTTAAAAAAAGTTTTGCAATTTACGTATGAAAGAACTGAAACCAACATGGTCATTCTAAAAGCTGAAAGCCTTAACAAACAACCCGGTTCTTTTTCAATATATAATTTCAGTTACATCACACTGTAAACTTTTGCTATAAATTCTGCGTCTTACAACCTTATTCTCCACAATCACCTGATGAAGGAGCAGCGCTCCAAAAGCTAGTGCTTCTAAATGAACCTGTTGGACTATAATCTAGCGTTGTTTGATTTTTAACTTTGTATACCCCAGCCCAACACTGGCATCTCCAAATCATTTATTCATACACTATAGTTAAATTACAAACAAAAGAAAGAAGAATTGGAATAAGTTAACTCTCTTTGGAAACTTAACAATAATGGATTATTTGACAACTAAACAGCAACTGTTCCATGTAGTATCCCATAAACACACCCTTGGCAAAGACAAATTCAGTAAATAGATTGTCTCACATGCAATTCTAGTAGTAGGAAGGGAACCCCAGCTTTTAGCTGTAACATAGACAGGAATAAAAGCTTCCACATCCAGCTTCAAGAGCCTAACAACTACTGAAAGTAAAACTAAAAACACTGGTTTTGTGGGAGCTTGACCCCACCCATTCAGGCTGCTTCTATTGTTCCAACTTTTAAAAAAAACCAAGGCCACACCAGCTGTTTATTTTCTTAGCTTGAAGCAGATCACTCTGTACCTCTGTGTCAACCTCACTTCCGAAAAAAATCAGGACAAAATATATCTCAAAGCCACAATATGATACAGCATCCAGACTTCAGCCAACTTTAAGTCACACTGTGTAATATCAAGAAAGAGTTGGAGACATTGGATTCTGAAAAGGCTGTGGATCCTGACATTCCTGCAATAGTACAGAAGGTTTGTGCTCCAGACCTTGCTGTCCCCCTTAGCCAAGCAGATCCAGTGCAGTCACAACACTGGCCTCCACCTGGCAATCTGGAAAAAATGCCTAGGTGTATCCTGTACACAAACAGCACAACAAATCCAACCCAGGTAATCACTGCCGCATCGATCTACACTTGGTCATCAGTAATTTAGTGCAGCATTCCGTTTGACTGTGCTAAGCTTAAATAAGAGTAATTACAAAGAAAAGAGAGAAGAGGTGGCTAGTGCGGGCTGCAGAAGAAGTTTAGCACCAAACTGATTGAGGAACAATGACAGATATTTAAGGAATGACTCGCGGCAAAGACATATTCCAGTGAGGCAGAAGGATTCGAGGAAGGGGATAAGCTAATCATGATTAACCAGGGAAATTAAGGATAGTATTAAATGTTAAGAAGAAAGATACACGATGGCAAAGATGAGTGGTAAACTGGAGGATTAGGGAAGTTTTATATAAGGACCAAAACAAAGAGAGAAGGAGGAAATAGATAACAATTTGCAAGTAATACCAAGAAGGACAGCAAGAGCTTCTTTAAACATATAAAAAGGAAGAGAAAAGCCAAAGTGAACATCTAGACCTTCTAGAGAATGATGTTGGCGACATAATAATAGGGAACCAGGAACTGGCAGCAGTTAAATACACTGCATCAGTCTTCACAATAAAAAAACATTAATAGAATTCCAAAATTACTGAATAATGATTACCAGACTAAATGCCTAGACAAATGAAATTTTCACCACGGCTTTCACTCCTGATCATTATTCAGAGATCTCTGAGAGATCTCTTGCAATTATTGTGCATCGACCATCAGAGAAAGATGAGACTGCATTTGGTTGTAATGCATTTCATGTAAAATATCCCAATAATACGCAAGTTCACAAGTCAAATGGCCAGTTGAGGTGTAATATTAAAAAGGTGACTCGTGTTCCTTCAAGCGTCAATGAGTTTATCTTTGACCTCTGCACAAAAAGAGAGCAACTTTGACAAAACTGACATTGTCCACCTGCTTGTTGTTCTCAGCTTGATGCCAGAGCTACGCTAAGGCTCAGACCTCATGTCATAAGTCATCAGTGAACTCCCTAACAGCAATCAGGCAATTGACCAGATCCAGTGCTGAGTCTGCAGGAGGGAAGAGATCCTGGAGGGGAGGAAGGGATGAACACCTCGAACAAGCTGGTAGTAGGCTGTAGTCTTGGTGAAACTATAAGTACCCTGAGCTTTTCCATGAACAGTCCACCAATGGTCCCTTTAAATTCCTCATTCCATAGTGCACTGGAGAAAGCATGCTCACCATCACACTCTGCACATTTGCATTTGAAAACGACAGTTTGAGTCCAGGACAGGATTCGTATATTGAGGCAGTTTTCTGCCTGTTTGGGCAGGATGAGACTCTCACCCGTTTGCACATCACTAGGCCTTGGGCCAAATATCCCTGATGTTTTAACTGGAAGTATTCGGGTAAGAATCAAGTTCTAATTTACTGTGAGTTGTTGGACAAGCCTTGGCAGCTTTAACTGCATGAGAAGGGAAGATATATCCAGAGTTCCTGGGCATATGAATACAATGGCTGTGCGGCCTCATTCTGTGCTGTAAACCTCTGAGATATGATGAGGAATGAAAAATATTTTGCCGTACAACAGTCCCGCTTAAATATAAAGTTGTTTCTAATCCCCAAAACATATATGACACAAAGAGTTCCAAACACTTCAAATTTCATGACACTATACTGCAGTACACGTTTGGATTATTAAAGCAATAGACCAAACTGATCCCATTCCAAAAGGTTACTGCAGAGTTCAGCTCAGACATGCCATAAACAATCACAGCTTGAGTTCTTTTGGACAACCACCAAATTCACATTTTATGAGCATAGCTCGACTGTGAAAGATGATGTAGGCACCAAACAGTCCTTCCTATTTTATGAACTGCATATGTTTACTAAATTCAGATCACAGTGCACAGCATGGAACAATGCATCAATGTAAATCTATTCAATCATGTCGCAGAAGGTGATATAAAAATATGTGGCTCGTTTTTCAAGCCATTACAAGGGGGACTGGCATCTAAGAATGGCATAAAATTAAGAAAAGGAGAGTTCATTTGAAAGAGAACAGGATTATGTAGAAGCTTTGAATCATTTGAATTGAATACTCTTGAGATTGTCTCCAATGCTGATTTTGCAGGGTGACGGCAATATGGAAACTGTAGCATCATTAATTCAAACCTTATGGATGAATGTTCAAACGCCACCTGCATCAGCCCAAATCAATTTCGGATGGTTAGGCCTCTGGCTTTCACAGCTCACCCATGCCTCCTCCATTCCCCCTCATTACTCCCACCTCTCCCTGCAATGTTCTGCATACCGACCATGTGACCTCATATTGATTTAACTTTGTTGATTTAGTTATTGTCAAGTATGTCTTGTTGCAAAATGAACCTGGTGGACAGTATCGTCACTCTCCAATGCCTATCTCAAAACACAGAAAAATAAACCAAAACATAGAATATAAAGGCAGAAAATTTAAAAATAAAGGAAACAGCTTCCAGCTTTCCAGTCCAGTTTGTTAAATGCTCCATCATGCGCCTGGTATGCAGGCACGAGTCCCCTTCGCCACACTGCCACTGATGAACCATTCTTCAGTGTCATCTCGCCTCAACTAATGCTCTCACCATCACCAGTCCTCACTGGGCCATGTGAATGCAGACACCACCAATGTTGCCGGGTACCGCACTGGCCCAAACTCAACTCCGCTGCCGCCATGTGCCCACTTCGGGTCCACCTCACCAGTGCAACTGCTGATGATGCCAGTAGGTCTCATACTGGGCCCAAATCATCCCCCAAAGCCACCTGCCTGAATCTGTGCTAGACACAGCCGCTGCTGGGAACCCAGACCCTCCTGTGCAGAGGCAGCCATGAGTCAGTGCTGGGACCATCTCAACTGAGGCTGTTGGGAACCCAAACCCATCTCTGATGTCACCATCACAAGTCCACGCTTCTGGGTCCAATTGCTGCCATCAATGCGGCTGCCGTGACCAAGCTCTTCCCCAAGAGGTAAGTAGAGGAAATGAAACGAAAAGCAGACAAAGCAGATGAACCCTGACCTAGGCAATGACCCAGCAGCATTATTGCTGGACTGTTAATCTAGAGACCCAGGTAATGTTTCAATCTCACCATGGCAGATGGTGGAATTTAAATTCAATAAATATTTAATGGTGGCCATGAATCCATTGTTGATTGTCAAAAAAGCCCACCTAGTTTGCTAATGCCCTTTAGGGAATTAAATCTACTATCCTTACCTGGTTTGGCCGACACACGACTCCAAACCACAGCAATGTGGTTGACTCTTAACTGTTCTTTGGTCAATTAGGGATAAGCAATAAACACTGGCCTAGCCAGTGATGCCCTTATCCCATGAATGACTAATAAAAAAAAAGCCCTATTCCACTGCCACTTTACTAGAAGTATAGAGCATCTACATATCCCATCTCCCACCTGTACCTTCTGACTCTATTACTCCTTCACACCCCGGCTTTACCATTACCACCAGGCTGCTTGCTTGCTACTCATGTTACCTCTATACGATCCCTTCCAGCATCTACCATTTACATAGCCAATAAATAAGTAATACTGCAGACAAGGCTGCAAATGTTCCTTAATCTGAAAAAAGAAGCACACTTTGACAATCTCCTCCAAAAATAACTCATTGTATAATCTCATAAACGAGGTCAACCAAAAACAGCTTTTCAGAGCAAAAAATGTCAAAATCTTTTGTCACCTTATCATCTCTTAATCTTGTCCAAGTAAGCAAACAGGAATTGACTAAAAACTATATCATAGGAAAAAAATAACTTATTGCATCCTTAATAAAAGTGCCAATCATGTGAATCTAGCACTCCCTTTTGCAACTGCATAAAGAGGCCCCTGATATCAATCTTGGTGCTCCGCCAAGGACTCACAATGAGGCCATCTGGATAAAAAAAAGACTTTTGGCCATTTATTTAAAAATTTTCTAATCAACATGTTCAGAGATGTCATTGCACACCTCTGGAGCACATGGGACTCAACTCCAGGTTTCCCAGTCCAGAGATAGAGACACTAACACTACACTATAATAACCTTAATTTGGCCAGTTATTTATTGAATTACGATTTATGCACCCGCAGGCTATCAAGGAAACTTGAAAAGACACATTGGAACTTTTCGATGCTAGGGTGATGAGATATTAGGAAATTGGGCACCTGTATTTTCAAGACTTTTAAAGAATAAAGTGAGCTCATTGAAAATTAGGAAGTTCTTACAGGGTATGTTAAGATGGATGGAGTAAGGATGTTTCTCTTGGCTGTGGATTCTAAAACAATGCTTCCTTCTGTGACCCCATCTTGAGGCTTGAAAATTGTCATGACCCAGAGTAAGAACATTAAGACTGGGAGTACAGCAGGTCAGAGCACAGCTCACACCTCCAAAATTTCAGCTTGTGATTCTAATAATCCCAGGCTCTATTTTGTGATGCACTGATCTAGAACCAGGGATGCTGTCTCAGAATAAAGGACAGGTCTTATAATACTGAGGTGAGGAGAATTTCTTCACCCAGAGATTGTGGTGAATCTTTGGAATTCTCAACACTACAGCTATGAGGCTCAATCAGTGAGTATGTTTGAGACAGACATCAATAGTGATATGGACACTAATGACATCAAGAGTCTGGGTGATGGTGGGAAAAGATGACAGAGAGGGAGATGAGCACCCTTGTCTATTTGAATGGTAGAGCAATCTCAATGGACCAAATGGCCTATTTCTGCCATTATTTCCAATGTTCCTACATTAAACCATTGGTTGGATACACTTTCTGTCATTTAAAGTCAGGTTAGTTAAAGGCAAAGCAGCGATTATAAATGCTGTTTTTGGGTGTTTAAACCCATTTTCAGATGCATTAATCAAAGTGCACCATGTTGCCATTCATAAATATATGAAAAAATGTTTTAAAGGCTGCATTAATATAAATACAATTAAAATGCTGCTTTATTGTGTTGGTTGTAGCTCAGTTGACTGGACAACTGGTTTTGTGATGAGAAGTGAAAAAAATAGCATGATTTCAATTCCTGCAACAGATGAGCTTACAATGAAGGAATCTCCTTCTCAGCATCTACCCTCTCCTGAGGTGTGGTGACCCCCAGGTTAAGCCACCACCAGCCATCCCTCTCCGTCTCTCTAAAGAGAGAGCAGCTCGATGGTCTGGTAAAATGATCAGCATTACCTCTTAGTGTGCTGATTAACGGCCTAGTTTGCTTTCGACAATATGTAAATACTTTTGACCAAAAAGAGCCATTTTCAAAACAGAAACAACTGGTGCCTGCCTTGTTGGCTGCATCCCAAACAGAAACTCTTGGCCAATGCTTATATGTGTTGTTGCCCTCCTTCCCACTGAAACCAGAGGGAATCTATTTGCCCTTATTGCGGGTCAGGATCATACAGGCCACTCCCATCACACTGAAGACTCATATGATGAGTTGAGGTATCAGCTTCCAGCAACAATTCCCATTTGCTGCTCAATGGCACTGCAGCATCCAGAACTACAAGTCAGAAACCATCTCTCAGATTGTGCTTTGAGTGCTGGTGGAGACACCTCACGTATATCACAGTGAGTTGCCATTGGTGAGTCTGGGCTGCCTCCGGCAATGCCTTGAAATTCAAATCAAATTTTAATGATGTAGAGAGCAGAAGTGATGGCTTGCAGAGTCTCTGCTGCCATAGTTACCATCTGTGAGTGGGCTTAATGTATTGAAAGGCAGTCACCATTCAAGGACTCAAGGTGAAACAAACTGGAAAGCTCAGTATTGTGACACCAGTTAGTCTAGATCAGTGCCATTATATTACTTCGGATTTTCAGCATTATATGTTATTGCCTCCTTCACTAACTCTTCAAAAAGATAAATGATCAGGATTCTGCATGAAATACTGAAGACAAAATATAAATTCTCAACTTTCAATTGGACGTGTTTTCCCAAAAGGTAAAAAAAAATGCCCTTCATGAGTAAGTGCCTGGAAGGATTGTTAGAGAATAAGGATTGAAACGTTTATACTGCAAAATATCCTAAAGATTTTCAGCAAGTTAAAATGGTTAAATGACAAGTTCAGTTTTACTCCTAGATCCATATTGGTTAATACTCAGCCACAGGTGTTTCATCTATGAGCTTAGTCACCTTCTGAAAGTACTACTAGTTAACTTGAAAATGACAGGCTTGTAATGGTATGAGCAGTCATACACAGTGAATCACAATAAGGCTCTTGAATCAATGACTTCTTTGCGAGTGCAGGAGATCAGATTTCCAAATCAATATAAAACCAGGACGTTATCAGTTATATATCCTTGTGGAAAACAAAAGAACCAAAGATACTGGAAATCAGAAACAAAATCAGAAGTTGCTGGAAAAACTCAGCATATCTGGCAGCGTCTGTGGAGAGAGAGCAGAGTTAATGTTTTGGGTCCAGAGACCCTTCTTCTGATTTTATACCCTAATGTAGACTTGACGAGAAAAGGATTGCACATTTCCTTCCCTCGATGGTATCAATGAACCAGGTGGGTTTTTGAATAAAAATAGATGATCTTTCATGGTCACCACTCCGAAGAGCAACTTTTGATTTCCAGATTTTGTTCGTTGAATTGAAATTTCACCAGCTGAGGTGGGATTTGGGCCAATGCTCTGTAAGTCCATCCAGTGGCATTGCCACAGCACCACTGCTTCCCCTATATTGACCAGCCAGTTTGACCCATTGTGGGGAAGCAAACTTATGCAGGTTGAGGGGGGGAATGCAGGAATGAGCAAAATAGAAAAATGTTCTCAGCAGTTTCCACATTGGTCACTTTGATGTTCAACACCTCCAAATGCTGAGATCAACACTCACCCTTTGCACTCTGCTCCCTTCCCATGAGAGATAACCAAGGTCTGTTTTGGAAGTTTGAAAACTTTCTGTCTGCTTTGATTTGGGTGCTCGTAGGATTGTCAAACTTCCAAGATTGACTTGGAGTTTCCAGGAATTGACAACTAGTCTCCATGGTATTGCCATGTGCAAGCATAGGGACATTAAAAAATAATGCTTTTTTTTGTCTTCTGCTTTGAATGTTTCACTTTACCCGATATTAAAATATTGAAAATGGGCAAGCAAAGAGGCTGTTGGGCTGATAGTCAAGCATCATCATCCAGTTGGGTAATGAGCTTTTCGATTGGCACAGGAAGGCAGTGGGTCACATAGATGGATATGTTGCTCAACTAATGGATTGGGCAGAAAGGCAAGTCATGTAATGAACCGCTAAGTATACAGTCAACCACAGTGGGTCACCTTAGATACTAGGCTTCCCCTTAAAGACTGGCTTGAAAGTTGAATCAGGAAAATTGAATCCAACAACAAGAACTGATATCGATAAAACAGCTTTAGTGAAACAAAACATTCCAAGGCTCTTCACAGGAATATTCTACAGAATAAAATGTGGCACTGAGCAACATTAGGAGACAATAGGGTAGGTCTCCAAAAGCCTGGCCAAGACTTGATTTTAAGGAGCAGTCATAAACATGGAAAAGTGAGGTGGAGAGATGCAGTGCAGGAATTCCACAGCTCAGGGCCAAGATATCTGATATCATGGTCACTAATAGTGGAGTGATTCAAATCAGGAATTTTCAAGTCCAGAAGTAGAGGGCATAGGGCTTAGGGTGAGAGGAGAAAGATATAAAAGAGACCTAAGGGGCAACTTTTTCACGCAGAGGTGGTACGTGTATGGAATGAGCTGCCAGAGGAAGTGGTGGTGGCAGGTACAATTGCAACATTTAAGAGGCATTTGGATGGGTTTATGAATAGGAAGGGTTTGGAGGGATATGGACCGGGTGCTGGCAGGTGGGAATAGATTGGGTTGGGATATCTGGTCGGCATGGACAGTTTGGACTGAAAAGCCTGTTTCCATGCTGTACATCTCTATGAATCTATGAGTCTATAAGTTGCTGCATTTAGAGGAATACAGATTCCTGAGAGTGTTGTGAGGCAGGGGCAGGTTCCAGGGATAGAGAGGAGGGAGAACATGGAGGGTGTTGAAAACCAGGACAAGGATTTTAAAATCAATACATGTGTTGACCAGGAGGCAATGTAGGTGAAAGTGAGAACTGCAGATGCTGGAGATTTGAGTCAAGATTAGAGTGGTGCTGGAAAAGCACAGCAGGTCAGGCAGCATCCGAGGAACAGGAAAATCGATGTTTCAGGCAGGATCCCTTCAACAGGAATGAGGCTGGAGAGATAAATCGGAGAGGTGGGACTGGGGAGAAGGTAGCTGGGAGTGCAATAGGAGGATAGAGGTGGGGGTAAAGGTGATAGGTTGGAGAGGAAGGTGAAGTGGATAGGTGGGAAGGAAGATTGGAACTGGGATAAGATGGGGGAGGAGAAATGAGGAAACTGGTGAAATCCACATTGATACTATGGGGCTGAAGTGTTCCGAGGCAGACAAGGCGTTCTTCCTCCAGTGTCAGGTGGTGAGGGAGTAGAGGTGGAGGAGGCCCAGGACTTGCATGTTCTCGGCAGAGTGGGAGTGGGAGTTGAAATGTTCAGACACAGGTGGTGGAATTGAGTGGTGCGGGTGTCACGGAGATGTTCCCTGAAGCTCTCTGCGAGTAGGCGTCCTGTCTCCTCACTGTAAAGGAGACCGCATTGGGGGGCAACGGATACAATAAATGACATTGGTGGAAGTGCAGGTGAAAGTTTGATGGATGTGGAAGGCTCCTTTGGGGCCTTGGATGGAGGTGAGGGAGGAGGTGTGGCTGCAGGTTTTGCAATTCCTGCTGTGGCAGGGGAAGGTGCTGGGAGGGGAGGGAGGGTTGTTGGGGGGCATGGACCTGACCAGGTAGTCACGGAGGGAACAGTCTTTGCGGAAAGCGGATAGGGGTGGGGAGAGTAATATATCCCTGGTGGTGGGGTCCATTTGTAGGTGGCAGAAATGTCAGCGGATGATACGGTTTATGCGGAGGTTGGTGGGGTGGAAGATGAGGAAGGGGGCTGGGGGGGAGTTCTGTCCTTGTAGCAGTTCGAGGGATAGGGTTTGAGAGGGGAGGTGCAGGACATGGATGAGATGTGTTGGAGGGCATCTTCAACCACATGGGAGGGGAAATTATGTTCTTTAAAGAAGGAGGCCATCTGGTGTGTTTTGTGGTGGAACTGGTCCTCCTGGGAGCAGATACAGTGGAGGCGGAGCAATTGGGAATACGGAAGCAATGTAACTGATTGACCACAGGGGTGAAAGGGGAATGGGACTGGCTCCAAATTAAGACATGGATTACTCTATTTTGGATGACCAGAGGTTTAAAGAGGGTAATATGTTGGAGGCTACCAGAATTCTGTTGCTGATTACCAATTATAAAATAATGTGTTGCTGGAAAAGCGCAGCAGGTCAGGCAGCATCCAAGGAACAGGAGAATCGACGTTTCGGGCATAAGCCCTTCTTCAGGAATGATTCCTGAAGAAGGGCTTATGCCCGAAACGTCGATTCTCCTGCTCCTTGGATGCTGCCTGACCTGCTGCGCTTTTCCAGCAACACATTTTCAGCTCTGATCTCCAGCATCTGCAGTCCTCACTTTCTCCTCGAAAATTATAAAATAATTACATGCAATTAGTTTGGCAACAGAACTGACACTTCAATTTACTCCAAAAGGGTTCTGTTTTTGAAGGTATGCTCTCCTTAATATTTTTTATTCATTCATGGGACATGGACATCACAGGGTGGCCAGCATTTATTGCCATCCCTAATTGCCCCAGGTGAGCTGCCACTTTGAACTGCTGCAGTTCACATGATGTAGGATGACCCACAATGCCCTGAGGGAGAGAGTTCAGGATATTGACCCAACGACAGTGACGGAATAGTGAAATATTTGCAAGTCAGGATGGGGGGGGTGAGGATCTGGGACGGGAACTTGTAGGTGTCGGTGGAAGTGGCTATGGGTTTGAAGGTGCTGCCTCAGGATCTTTGGTGAATTTCTGCCCTGCCTCATGTAAATAGCATACACTGCTGCTGCTGAGCATCAGTGGTGATTGTGGAGGTGATGCCAGTCAAGTGGGCTGCTTTGTCCTGGATAGTATCAGACTTATTGTTGGAGCTGCACCCACCCAGACAAGCAGGGGGTATTCCATCATAATCTTGACATGTGCCTTGTCGATTGAGGACAGGATTTGGGTGTCAAGAAGGAGTAACTCACAGCAGTACCTCTGGCCTCTGACCTGCTCGTGTAGCCAGATGTATTCAGATGGCAACTCCAGTTGAGTTTCTTATCAATGGCAAGCCCCAGGGTGTTCATAGTGGGGGGGTCAGTGATGATAATACCATTGAATGTCAAGAGACAGTGGTTAGAGAGTCTCTTATTGGAAACAGTCATTGCTTGGCATTTGTGTGGTGTGACTGTTCATTACCACTTGTCAGCTCAAGCCTGGATATTGTCCAGATTTTGTTGCATTTGAAAATGGACTGCTTTAATACCTGAGGAATGGCAAATGCTAGGTGCATTGATCCTATACTGCATATACAATACTTGCTTTAAGAAAGCATTATATTACAGTTCTGCAGGAAAAAAAAAGTGTTGCTGATAAATGTGAAATGCATTTATGTTAGTTTTGTTCACTGTGTGTTGCATGTAACACATTCACTGCTGAATGATGTCCCAATTATCTCCCTAAACTCTGTAATACTAAGGGAGGAGATAATTCCAGAGCAGCTCTCTTTCCACTTTTATATTGGCAGTCTTTCCTGTGAGAGCGAGATCTGCTGGATAATTTCAGCACCATCTTCCAAGTGTTGTAATGGAAAATGTGACAATTGGGTGCATATGCAGCAAATCAATATAGATGGGACCAGCTGTCAGAATGCAAAGAATAGTGTGAGATCTGTATATTACGCAGCATGTCTGGGAAAGGATATCAGATTAATCATTGACAGAGAAACTCAAGGAAGCGTTTGGAGTGGGGGATGGTGGCCCAGGTTAATGAGGTGGGGACACAGGTTCAAAATCTACTGTGGCAGAAGGTGGAATTTAAATTCAAATAAGTAATAAAAAGGAAGCCTTGATTTGAAAACCAGTCTCTGTATATATATGAAACTATCAGTGTTGTAAAAATTGTCTGTATTGTTGTTCGGAGATGGAATCTGCTGTTGTTCCCCACTAAGCCTTTTGTATCGTGTCTCTCAGGTATTATGCAGTGGACCTTTAGGAGACTTGTCCATGATATTATTACCCTGTCATAGCATGTGACCTGAAGGTACAAAGGTCTCAGCCTCCAACTTAACTGTGGCCTCTCTAAGCATGACATGCTGATCGAAGAGTGCAACTGTTGGTAACTGAATAGTTCAGAATATGTCAGATTTTGATAGACCTGTACATATCATGAATTGTAAAAACAAAATTATTGATTCTTTCAGTACTACTTTATCTACATCTACCTCTTACTGCAGTGAGAGGTTAGCCAGGTGGACTGCAAACAATATGAGTTCCCTGATTGGGGCTGTTAATCTGGTCCAATCAGGGAGCCCTGACTGATAAATATAAACAGGAATGTTAGAGGTTCTGTTCACACTGAGAGCTAGCCCTGAGGGAGCAGGATCAGTGTGAAGTACAATGCACATGTAAATAAAGAGTGACTTGGTGAAGAGATACTGGTCTCTGTGTAGTTATTTCACTTACATTCCAGGAGCTAACTCAAGTATTGCCTTGCCAGGTGTAAACACCATGTTGAAAATAAAGGCTCACATTTACAAACGATGCACCAAATGACAGAACAATGCTTTCATGTGACTGGTTAATCCTCAACTGGTCTAGCAAGCCAATCGGTTTTACCAAACTGCTATGGAGCTGGGATGTTCTCCCACTGGGATAGGGGAAAAGGGTCTGTCAGAGGAAGGTGAAAACTGGAGTTTGTGCTAAACTAGATTTACAATAAAACCCTTGTATACCTCAGGCTAAACATCCATCTTCAAAGTGATAGAAGGGAGCATTGATAACACTCACACTACAATAACCTACTTCCTGACACTCAGTTTCCTGAGCTGAAGAAGGCAGAGACTCAAACACCGGAGAGTGGTTAACTGCCTTAGTTTTCCTAGGTAGGTAAATCTTCAAACAAATGATAATTCATTTGTTACTGATCTTACTTTAAGATTAATACTAGCTCTACAGAGGCCAGTATTCTGTCACCAGATCACCCTTAATTTGCATATGGAGCGTCCTTGACAATGATCCAGCTCCCTCAGAGCCAGCTCTCAGAGTGAACAGGATGTCTGACACTCCTGTTTATATCTGTCAGCCAGTGCTCCCTAATTAGGTCAGACTAACAGCCTCAGTCAGGGAAGTCATATTCTATAAGGCCCACCTGGCTGACCTCATTACAACAACGATACTGACCTCTGTATATCCTCAATTTTATCCATCTATTCATTCACCCCATTATGTGAGCCCCACTCCCACTCCTTCACCTCAAGTCTTGGTTCAAAGTTCTGATTTCTTTCCTTACACCTTTCCACCTCTCTACCACACATACCCTCTTCAACATCCACTTTAAAGTCTACCTCTTTGACCAAGCTTTTAGTTATTTGACTGAATGCCATCTGATGTGCCAAAACCTTGTTGTATAATATTCCTGTGACTTCTACATATTGAAGCTGTTTTGTTGTTGTCATTGATTGCAATGAAAGCTTCATATATATGGACCTGAAGTTTTGGTCATTGTGTTTGGAGCCATCGTGGCATTGATATGAATGTTAAAAATAAACTTAGTTCCAGATGTCTGGCAGAATAGATAAACTGAGACCAATACCGTGAGGTTCAATCCTTATCCTGAAGCACATGATTTACAGGAGGCTTTGTTTTGGTGACTGACTTGGCTGTCAGAACATCTGTCTGCCATGTTACAATTCCACATGCGCATGGACCGAGGCAGAAACTGCCAGGTCTTTAATCAGTTTCAGATGATTAGGCCAACATTCCCCCAGAGTGATGTAAATGTGAAGTTCAAATGGAGGCCACTCTAAGCAATAACATTGAGCAAGGAACTGGTAAAGAGGCTTAGGATGCAACATGCATTCCAGCTCCTGCTGTTGGGAATAATAACCCACTCCCTTACAAATAAAATCTCAACATGTTCAGAAATGAAGATTTGAAATGATCACATTCGAAATGGAGACTGGTGTGTGAGTGAAATAAAATCTAATCATGTCATTAAATAAGCTCTTGACATACTATAATGTACAAGGCTCACAGCTAGTTTGTGGTCCAGAGTGATACCAACAGCGTGGGTTCAATTCCCATCATTAGCTGTGATTCCTGTGAAGGAGTCTCCTTCTCAACCTCTCCCCCTGCCTGGGGCATGGTGACCTTCAGGTTAAATCACCACCCGTCAGCTCTCTCTCTCTCTGATGAGAGAGCAGCCCTATGGTCTGGTAAGACTATGCAACTTTATCTTTTAGTTTTTTTTTACCAAGCTATAGGCCAAATGTTGGAAAATGGGTTGAAAAAGGATGGATGTTTGATGACCAGTATAGATGTGATGAGCCAAAGGACCTCTTTCCATGCTGTATGAACTCTGAGTCGGTAATCCTAATACTGTAGATGGAGTAAGTGCAAAAACAAAATCTAGGCGCACTACAGTAAACTCTTTGTTGTGGATGTTAATTTCTCAGTTCTGATTTCCCAAGGCACTGCATTGCCATCATGGGAGACAGTTTTGACATCAATGGCAATATTTAGGGATACCATGACACATTAGAAGCTAAAATGTAGAGATGGAAGAATGCTATTTAAAGGTTCCTGGTACATCATGAACAGTAAAAGGTTTAGAAAGAAGAAAACCTGAAGAAGAAAAGCTCTAGGCTTAGGCAGGTAAAGGCGCACCCACCATTGGTGAGATGACTAAGATTAAGGAAGAGCAAAAGGCCCGAATGAGAGGATGGAGGATTGTCTTAGATTTTACAGGATTAGGGGAGATTACAGAGATACCTAGTTGCATAGCAGGTGAGAATTTGATGAGATACAAATTATTTATGGTGCAATGGCATCAGATGTTTGTGTAAAAATGTTGGATCAATTTCCCAGTAAAACCTCAGTGGTTAGCACTGCTACCTCACAGCACCAGGGACCCAGGTTCGATTCCAGCCTCAGACAAATGTCTGTGTGGAGTATGCAACATTCTCCGTGTGTCTACGTGGGTTTCCTCCGGGTGCTCCGGTTTCCTCACACATTCCAAAGATGTGCAGTTTAGATGAATTTGCCATGCTAAATTACCCATAGTGCCAGGGAACCACAGAGTTCCTGTACTAATCCAGCAAGTGATGTCCTTTCTGAGAGAAACCTCCAGTTTGGGGAGGACTTTATTTTGTGCACCCTTTGATTTGACTAGAATAAATTAAAAAATTGCACTTAGCTTGCTCTTATTGAGATGTTATCCTCTCCTATAGAACATTTGACTAGATTCCCTACAGTGTGGAAACAGGCCCTACGGCCCAACTAGTCCACACCGACCCTCCAAAGAGTAACCCACCTAGACCCATTTCCCTCTGACTAATGCACCCAACACTATGGGCAATCTAGCATGGCCAATTCACTTGACCTGCACATCTTTGGACTGTGGGAGGAAACCAGAGCACCCAAAGGAAACCCACGCAGACACAGGAAGAATGTGCAAACTCCACACAGACAGTCACGCAAGGCTGGGATCAAACCTGGGACCCAAGGCTGTGAGGCCGCAGTGCGAACCACTGAGCCACTGTGCCACCCATTCTTTGATCGTCCAGCTTTTTTCAATGTTATACTCTCCTACACTCTTTCTTCCTCAGTCTTTTTTCACATCAAGGGGTGGGCAATTCTGTTATTGGCTCTTCTGGATGTTTCATCACATGACTCCCACACGGCCCCAGTGCCAAAACTCCAATAAATGGCTTATTTCAATAACCGTCTGATATTTCTTAGGAGCACCTCTCAGCAGCACCAAGGAAATTAATCTTCCGTTTCTGGAGACACCAAGGCAATCTATAAGTGGATTGCACTTACTGTGATTGACAAACTCCTAAAACTCAAACCTCCCATCAGTAGTCATCTAAACCTTCCACTGTTCTTGGTTCCAAACAGACTATCCACAAACTTTTCATTTAGCTGCCAAGTCTCTTGCTCTAACTTAACTTTTCCTCAAAAAATATAGTTTTTTCATGGTTTCTCAAGTGTTTTCCTCTGTCCTTCAATCCTTTAATGCCTACTTAACATTTCCCAACCATCTTATTCACCACATGATCTGAAGAGAGATAGAGACATGAGATCGAAACTTTTTGCCTTGCACTCATCAGGACAAATGCAAGAACACAAAATTTCAATAATCACAACAATTTATAATCCAAATAAAAAGTATACTGATTGATTGGAAAGTCAAATCTGATTGACCAAGTCATTGCGATGCAGAAAGAAACAGGGAATGGTTGGCTCGACTAACAGACTAGTATCAGAGGACATGATTTATAAACAAGGGGTCTTCCAATTAAAATGCAGATGCTAAGAATTTTTTACCCATAGCTGCCCTATGAATCTGTAGAGCTTCCTTCTGGAGACAGCAGCAGAGGTGGGATCACTGAATATTTTTAAGGTAGCAGTAAACAGATTCTTAACTAACAAGAGGGTCAAAGAGCATCGGGGGCACATAGGAAAGTAGAATTGAGGCCATATGATCTTACTGAAAAGCTGAACATGTTTGAGAGGCAAAACAGCCTACACCTGCTCCTAATTTGCATGTTTATGCAACAGGGTACTGCCTTAACACAATTGAACAGTATCATGTATTTATTTATATCAATGCAATGTCCACTGAAAGAGGGAGAAAGGACAGTATGGGTTTTCTAATAAACACAACTGTATATAATTACATTGAGGAGTGAACATGTTATGATATAACTGGCTAACATAGGCATGTGTACTAACCAGCATGACAAACTATGATGAACACTGTTGGATAGAGATATGGGTGAGTAAATGTATGACCTTTTAATTAGAAGTTTATTGCTTGTAGAAGCATGGTAAAACCATTTTTTTGATCATGAAGTTATATGGCACCTTTGATGGGTACACCTTCAAACAAAGAAACCTGAAAGACGATTACAGGGTGAAAATCACTATTTGAGGTGGACGAACTAGTAATTAGCTGGTCCAGCTGAACAGCACGTCCCTTCAGTTGTTTATTTTAAAAAAAAGAGTACAGACCATACTCAACCAGCCCTCACTGGAAAAACTCAAAACAAAATGTCAGGTCTATGCCATTCTGTAATTAGACAGGCAGGAGGCTGGGAGAACATAGCAAGCCAGGCAGCATTCGGAAAAAGGGTTACACCCAAAACGTCAACGTATCCACCTCCTGAGGCTGTTTGGTTTGCTGTGTTCTTCTAGTCTCCTGCTAGTCTAATTTGGATTCCAGCGTGTGCAGTTTTCTTTTCTCTCTATTCTGTGATTAGACGGCATGTTCTAAACAATCCTGACTATGCTAATACTTAGGAGAAAGTGAGCACTGCAAATGCTGGAGATCAGACTCAAGAATGTGGTGCTGGAAAAGCACAGCAGGTCTGGCAGCGTCCGAGGAGCAGAAAAATCTATGTTTGCGCATAAGCCCTTCATCAGGAATCAGCTGATAAAGAACTTATGCTCGAAACGTCAATTCTCCTGCTTCTTGGATTCTGCCTGACCAGCTGTGCTTTTTCAGCACCACACTGTCTATGTTAACTACACCAACAACTAATTTAAGACCATAAGTCAAGCACTGGTTCATGAACACTTGCTAGAGGAACATGATTTCATACCCAGGGCCCCATTCTCTGCCAGTGAGAGGAATATATTCAAACTTTGCTCATTTTCTCAATTATCCCAGAGACTGGGGGGGTTTACAACTCCCTGTTGCTTTCACCATGCAATGCTTTAACCCCCTCCCCATTAGTAAAAGAAAAGCTGAACCAATCAGAACCCTTTTGATTCCTGCAGCTGATATTGGTGCGCCCATTTGAAATTTGGTATTCTTGCATTTGTCCAGATGAGTGCAGGATGAAAGCTTCAACAACATTCATGTGCATTTAAATCGTTCCGACCTTGTTGATGCAGTGGCTAGGAGTCTTCCACTTTGTTTTCTTCCTGAGGAACTTCCGATGCTTTGGGCTATCGAGTGTTAAAAGTATTTTCTGGCCTTCGTCTGCAGCATGCCTGAAGTTTTAGACCATCTATCAACTCAAGCTTCCTCAACTGTTTGATGTCTATTTTCCAGTCTGCTGCTTCTTGTTAGCCCAGGATTATAATTGCTTTTATTATTATTGGATGCTAAGGGTTGACGTGGTTGTAAATCTAACAAAAAAAAATCCATAGCTATTAGCAAAATATCTGCATCATAATTATCAGCAGGAATGTGAAATTCCCTATGGAATTGTGTCAGCTTCTCACAGAAAGCGATGGACGCTCGGCAAGTGGTTTAAGTATGAATTACCGCACAGAAAGAGGCACCGAGTGTAACTGGTGCACAGGGGTGTTCATGCTCCATTGAAACTTCTGCCTCTGCTATTTCACAAGTTTCCAGTCCAACTTTCTAATCTTTTCTCCCTCAGATACCTATCTAAATGTACATAAGTTAAAACAAGGAAAATATCATGCAACAAGAAAAACAAAAAGCATCGGAAATATCAATCAGGTATTTTTAAAGAAATAAGTGGAAAACATACAGAATGCTTCAGGTTGAGACATTATCTGCATGTTCTGTTTCTTCTTCTTCAAAAAACTTCTGCTTATTTTCTTTAAATAGTGGAGACACAGTTGCATTGGCAGCACTGATTGAAGAGAGACAGGTGTGTCTTAGGAATCTGCTATTCCTCCGCTGTTTAACGAACAAGCTGTTTGTAATGCTGGTGATTTAAGAGATACCTCACAGAAGGTGAGTAAACTGATAACAGAAGCAAAGTACTGCTGATGCTGGGAATCTTAAACAAACCAAGAGAATTCTGGAGAGACCCAACAGGTCTGATAGTACCTGGAGAGAGAGAAACAGAGTTAATGTTCCAAGTCTGATGCAGTTCCTCTTCAGAACTGAAGAACTCAGTTCTTCCAGTTCCTCTTCAGAACTTCCGAGAGTCATACAAGACTCGAAACATTATCTGGTTCTCTTTGCTGCCAGACCTGCTGAGTTTCTCCAGCTTTCTCTGCAATTGCCTCAGTAAGCTAATGGATGCTTCCAGATTTCTCAAGATAACAGGGATTCATTTGGAAGGAAGTTGCTTCTGATTCCAACCCTTAATGTATATTTTGGATAAAGCACGAAAATGTGGAATCCTTAATGACTTAGAGCTGAAAAAAATGACAATTCTTGTTGCAGCATAATCAATTACAGTTGCCACCTTTAGATGGACATATTTCTGTCAATGTCATTTCATGGCATTCACTCTGATTGCTCTGCATGATCAAAGATGCATTTTGCTTTATCCAGCACTTTTATGATTAATAAATGAAATTGCCGAAGTTTTCTCTCACAAATAAGTCACTTTTATATGTTCCTATAGATTTTCATGTGCTGCCCATGCCGGCGTTCTCGAGATTAATCTTTAATTCCTGGAGAGCTCAGGTTAGCAACCTGTAATATCGATTTACAGACTGGAGTGGTACAATGTTCAGTTGTTGCTCTCTGCAGCTAGCTAAGCTCACCAAGGGAGTAATAAGATCACTCAAGCTGACTCCAGCCCTATTTGGCAAAGGTACAGAAAATAAAAATCAAACACAGCTACTGCTCCTGAACACAGGAATATAAACCGCATATAAACTGAATATAAACTGACATGCATTAAAGATCTTGGCAGTCATCCTCTAAGCTCCCATAAGTCAACTGACTGCTGGGATGCGACAGAGATTGTTAATCGTGAAAGATTGAAACACAGATAATAGGAGCAGGAATAGGCCATTCAGCCCTTCGAGCCTACTCCACCATGCAACATGATCATGGCTAATCATCCAACTCAGAACCTTGTTTCCTCTTTCTCCCCATGCCTTTGATCCTTTTAGCCCTTAAACTATATCTAACTCCTTCTTGAAACAGGAAATATTTTGGCCTTTCTGTGGCAGAGAATTTCAATGCTCTGTCACTCTCCAGGTGAAGACATTTCTCCTCATCTCAGTCCTACCCTGTATCCTTAAGCTGTGCTTCTGAAATTGCAGCCGACCAGGAACATCCTTCCTGCATTTACCCTGTCCAGTCCTGTTTGAATTTTATACATCTCCATGAGAATCCCCCATCATTCTTCGAAACTGCACTGAATATAATTCCAACCAATCCAGGTTCTCTTCATATCTCAGTTCCACTATCCCAGGAATCAGTCTGGCAAACTTTTATTGCATTCCCTCCTTGGCCAGAACATCCTTCCTCAAATAAGGAGGCCAAAAAGACTTCTTCCTCTCCTTGAGTTGTCTGGTTGCAGGCAGGTCAGACCCATACTGTCATGATCTCCACCATGAAACAGGTTCAAAATCCCAGTGAGCCAGAGTTGGGTGATCCAACCATCTGCTATTGACGCCAGTTTGATCCACAATGGCCATGCAGCCTAGTGGCTGCAATTATCTGTGGCAATATCTACATTTACACGTGCAATTCCAGCCTGGGTGGTAATGGTAGAGGCTCCAATTTCTTTGTACTACCTGGGCTGCCCAGGAATCTCTTTCAGTCTTTCCCCACTGTAATGTGCACCTGCCTCAGCCCTGAAGCAGGACTTGAACCCAGAGCAGAGACACTACCCACTGCACCACAAAGATGTCGGAATGGGAAGAAATGTCAATGATTTCAGAGGAAGGCACTGTAATGGGGGAAGATTTGAAGAGGATTTCATTCTGCAGTGGATAACCGCACTGTCTAGTGTGGTAGTGAACTGCACACAACAATGCTCCAGATCTTAAACTTGTTGGCCTGGCCAAGTCTTTGCTGAAGCCAAAAGAATGGGACAAACCACCTTGACCCAATGGAGCAATAGGTAAAATCAATAGGTTCTCCTGAATATCCCAGTCAGTGCCCGGTGCTGACAAGAACTGCAGAAGCCAATCAGACATGGCTTCCCTGTGCTACCTTCAGTCAGCAAAAGGCATTCGAAACAACTGCCAAAATACAATAGGTTCTTCATGAAGAAAGATGCTTAGTAAGGAGGTATGTTAAAGTTATAGAAGGTAATCAGGAGAATAGAGTTCTATCAGTTTTTGTGGCAACAGCCAGAGAAAGCCCAAATGTCCCATGTCAGTGTTCTGGGTTCTTAGATTAACCAATGGCTGAAAGATCACTTCAATAACAGAGGGACTGTGAAATATCTCAGCAGCCATCACTGCTGTCCAAAAAGGGGGAGGAGGGAAATAGGCTTCATTCCCAATGTGAAACTGTCATCACATAGGAGCCAAAAGATGACTCAAAAGTGTAATAATGGGACAATAAGTTCCGTAACTCACTCCCCCTCTAGCAACCATTCAGGCAGTTTACATCAACAATTTCACAGCCAAGTGGAGAAATGAAAATGACGTTTTTCCCTCCCCACCCCCATTCCATTCAGCAGCCAGCAGTGACTGCTAAAAGACATTTGTCTTCTTCCGTCTTTATGATTATAGCACGCTGTGACTCACTCAGCAAAAAAAATAGTTGCAACTGAAGCAGCTTCTTGATGCAAACTGTAACCACCCACAAGAGAGCAAGTAGAGGTTGGCAACTCACAGCCAGTGAGGTCCATATTGCAGTAACAAATGAAAAAAAGGAGCAACTCATGGGTGGTTCAGGAAGGTTGAAGATCATGTGGACCGACATGACAGGGGAGATAGGCGCCCTGATGGAGAGTACGTGGGTCAGGAAAGATTCCGCTTTGTTCCAGCCGATTACAGAGGTCGGAACAAGGTTGTGGTAGCCATGCCTGAATCAGCCACAATGACCCCAGATTGAAACACGGTGGGATGTGTATTCATGGTCAAGTGAGCAAGTGCATTTTGAGCGAGAACAAAATGCAGCCAGGCAGCTGGGATGTGATGTGAGACAATACCAACACTAACTGTTTTGGTTCGCTAATGTAAAGAGTGCAATATTGCTCTCAATCTGAAGTAAATGCTGGAAATACTCAGCAGGCCAGGTTGCCTCTGTGGAGAGACAAGCAGAGGTAATTCTTCCAGTCAATGACTCTACATCGGAATGGTTCTGTGGGCATCTGGTTAGTGGTACCATGCCCTTCACCTGTCCAGCCACTCCCTCATCCCACTGGATGTTTCATTCACAGAGAGGGAGGGAGTATTCCCACCCCATAGGCCCTTAGTGATTAGTTCACAGCCTTTTAAACGTCCCCTCCCATTGTCACAGGAACTTCACCCATGTCAGAAAAGGACAATTCCTGGTTACCAAGAAGCTAATCAAACCTTGGTCAGCCATTGCACTCAGCTTAAGGGGAGGGAGGGGTTTGCCTCCTAGAGCGGCACCTGTAGTAAATCTAATGAGAGCAGCCATGTGGACATCATAGAATATGAGTTCCCTGATTGGGGTTGTTAACCTGGTCCAATCAGGGAACCCTGTCTGATAGATATAAATGGGTGTGTCACACATCCTGTTCACTCTGAGAGCTGGCTCTGAGGGTACTGGGTCAGTGTTGAGGACTCTCCATGTGTAAATAAAGGGTGACTTGGTGATGGAATACCTCTGCGGAGATATTTCAGAACGCAGTGCTCCCTCCAATATGAGAACCACCCATTCCCCCAACTGCTTCTTTTTTTGCCCTTTCCAATCAGGCCCACAATTCACCTCTCAACAAAGGCTTGTCAATCCAAATTTGGCAAGACCCCAGACTCATCTAACTTCCTGGTTCCACTACACAGGCTCTTTCCTCTTGTCCTCACTGCAGTACCAGTTGTGGCCACCACTCCCAAAGGCACTGGCAGGGCATGCTGTTTTAATTGGCTGGTAGCTCTCAGAGGCGGGACTTCCATTTGGTCAGGGTCCTTTAGCTGCTGGATGGTTATTCAGAGCTGGACTTGCCCTAACTTTTATCCAAAGGAGGTAAAAATGAGGACTGCAGATGCTGGAAACCTGTGTCTGGATTAGAGTGGTGCTGGAAAAGCACAGCAGATCAGTAGGCATCCGAGGAGCAGGAAAATTGATGTTTCGGGCAAAGGCCCTTGGAGAAGAACTGCAGCCCCTCGTGAAATTTCAGCCCAAGGATTCCAATAGCACCTTGGCAGCAGAGATAATTCTAAAATATTGATTGAATACATCTGGAACAAAATTAATAATGATCATGCAACCACTGGACTATTGTAAAACCCTCAGCTGATTCTATAATATCCTTCAGTGGGGGAGGGGAAGGAAATCTGCCAGCCTTAACTGGTCTTGCCAATATGTAACACTAAACCCAAATAATATACAAATAAATTTCTCTCAGCAAGCTGCTCAATTGCAGCAAACTACTTCAGAGAGCACTGTGGGTGTGTCTAAACAATATGGCCTCCAGAAGTTTGCTCATCCTTCCATCAACAAGAGTGAGATGAGCAATGCACGTTAGCCTAGCATTGATACTCCGTCAAATCTTTAGACAATGATTCCATCCAGTGGCCAGTCCTTTTTGGTAAGGAGGTGACCCAAACCATCTGACAGAAATCCCAGAATTGCCCATGTTGCCGATTAACATGGTTGTGCAGTGGTTAGCACTGCTGTCTCACAGTGCCAGGGTCGCAGGTTCAATTCCACCTTCAGGGGACTGTCTGTGTGGAGTTTGCAGATTCTCCCTGTCTTTGCATGCTCTGGTTTCCTCCCACAGTCCAGAGATGTGCACGTTAGGTGGACTGGCCATGCAGTGCTCAGGGATGTGAAAGCTAGGTGGGCTAGCCATGAGAAATTCAGGATTGCAAGGATGGGGTGGGTCTGGGTGGAATGCTGTTCGGAGGGTCAGTATGAATTGATGGGCTGAATGGCCTGCTTCCCTACTATAGGGATTCTATGAATATAACATTTAAAACTACTAGGTGCACTTACGATGCCAAGACAAGCCAGGTGCTGGAAAAAGGAAATAGAATAGGGAGCTAATTTCGGCCATTACAAATTCAATGGGTTGAAGGGCCTTTTGCTGTGCTGTAGACTCTATGACTTTATAGTCACTCTAATGACTTTGGAGCAGCACAGTGGTTAGTACTGCTGCCTCATAGCACCAGGGACCTGGGTTTGATTCCAGCCTCAGACAACTGTCTGTGTGGAGTTTGCACATTCTCCCTGTGTCTACATGAGTTTCCTCCGGGTGCTCCAGTTTCCTCCCACAATCCAAAGATGTGCAGGTTAGGTGAATTGGCCAGGCTAAATTACCCATAGTGTTCAGGGAGGTGTAGAGTAATAGGGAATGGGTTTGGATGGGTTACTCTTTGGAGGGTCGGTGTGGACTTGTTGGGCCGAAGGGCCTGTTTGCACACTGTAGGGGTTCAATAATTCTAGAATAATAACTGGAACTAGTCTTGATAATTGTGCTCTCACTGAGGCTCCACAGTCGGATAGGGAAAAATAAAAATGCAAGTAGGCTGGTTGTGAAAGGAGATGAAGGGCATTAGTCTTGGGTGAGGTACAGTAAATTGGGCATATCTGCATAAGTCAAGAACTAACAAAGGGTGACACGGATTGAGAGTTGAGCTCCATTGCAGCACCTCTGCCTGTGGCAGGTCAAAGAAAAATAAACCTGCCAAATCAAAAAATGTCCTTGCACGCCTAGGTGATCCTGTAAGTGCTGGTCAGGAAAATGAGGTAATTTGGAAACGGAAATTCAGCATCAGCTGTTTCTCTCTTCACAAAGGGCACCCACTGTGGGTTGCTACAGCTACGGCAGCTGGTGGTTACTAACCTTTGAACAAACTCTATGGCCAGGCTTGTGAACTACCAGCTTCACATAATGCCTTTTTATTTAGTTTCCAAAAGGGGTTCAAGGAGTAGCTGTTGCTGTTTACCACGCACGCTGTTGCAGCATCAAGGCAAAGGCTTTTAAGTTTAGGATCTTAACGTCTCCTTCTCAAACCAGTCCAATGCAGCAGATGCCTGGAGCTGCCTTGGGCAAAGAAATCTTAATGTTCTGTGACAAAGACAAAACAAACCATCACTTCCTCAGTGCCACCCACCCATTGCCATAGTCGTTGCTTTTTTTTTTAATCAGAAAGAAGAGAATTGTCATTAACTATTGAAGCTCACTGTATAACATGTAGGCCTTTGAGCAAAGCATTAATTTCAGAAACAGAAGTGTGGTTAGAGCTTGGTTTTCCAATCATGTCTTTTTGAAAATGGGAATGCATTCCTGATGATTTTGTTCAGATAGGGCTTCTTCAGAGCTTTAAACAGATCTGGCTGACACCTCCTGATAACAGGATGAAGGGGGAATCGCATGATAGCAGTCAATTCTGAAGGTCTATTGATGATCTAGTGGCAAAAGTGACAATCTGCTATGCTTCTGTACTTCATAAAGCAGTCTCTGATGAGTTAGCTGAACTTGGCACAGCATCAGGGATAGTGAAAGTTAAATTAATAAGTCTCTCGCTCGCACTGTTATCAGCCTTATCGAAATGGAACATGAAGCCGAGGTCTCATCTTCACTCTCAGAGAGCAGGACATTTCGAAGAAGGGTTGGGGAGTTCCCTCAGGTGTTAACCAGTGAAAACAGACTATCCAATCAATGTTTTTTCCCTGTATGTGGGAGATTCCTGTGTGCGAATTGACATCCATTGTATTTCCTGAGGTACTGCATACATCATTGGCGATAAAGACATGAGGCACTCTCAAGTTGTGAAAGTAGAGTGCAATATAAATGCGCATCTTCCTTCAGTTCACCAATCTGAAAAATGTTCTTGCAGCAAGCTTTCAGATGAGGAGGCCAAAGTCAAGAATGTCACCAAAGCATTGTTCAGCACTGGATTTGCCAACTTGTCAATTCACAGGGATATCAGCTTCCATTGAACTGTTTGTGAACTGTCAGGGGTGGGGGGTTGGAATTAGAGAAACTGTCAGAGAATTTAGCCCAATTAATCAAAGATTGCAAACATACAGATTGGACTGAGAACTGACAAGGATTTATTTAACAAACAGTGACATCGCACAAGACACTTGACCCCACTGAAACAGTCACTGAAAGGCTGTTTAGAAGGGGCCACAGCTTCTCCCCTGAACAGAGAATACTGTGGAGTTTTATACCCTTACAACAATGAAGTGCGAGTTATGAGACAACGGTGAGAGTTGTACAACAAAGAGAAATAAAATTCATTCATTGAAAAGATTCAAGTATCCTGTGTCTGACAATGAATTTCTTAATTGAGTCAGGAGATTCTGAGCTGAAAATGTGTTGCTGGAAAAGCGCAGCAGGTCAGGCAGCATCCAAGGAGCAGGAGAATCGACATTTCGGGCATGAGCCCTTCTTCAGGAATGAGGAAAGTGTGTCCATCCTTGGCTGGAGTAGGTGTTAGTGGGTTTCATCCTGGTATCAATGTGTTCGTATTGTTGAGGGAGCAAGTGAAGTACCTTTGGTGCCTCCTTACCTGGGTATCCTTTGTGAAGGCTTGACTCTTGTGGAGCAGCTGTGCCTTAAGGACATCAGAGGTGCTGGGCTATTGTGGAGTGCGAAGCTCATTATCAGTTAATCTGAAGTATATTCTCTTGGTCTGGGGTTGGACGAATCGTATCCTGAGGTATGTGTGATGTGGGGGGCAGCTGGTTTGGCCAATTTGATGCATTGTGGGTAGGCTTAGTGGCTAAGTACAGACATTTTGTGTTACCTGGTTTATGGCCATGTCATGGGGAGGCCGGGACCTGTATTTTCTCCCACAGAAACATTTGGAGCAAAAGTCTTCCATTTTTGGTGAAAGCATTTTGTTGCGTGAGAGTCATGTCTGCTGGCCTGGCATGGCTGGGGGGGGGGTCACGGTCCTCTCACAATCTTCTGTTCCTCACTTTGTGCAGCCAGGCTCTGAGGTTTGTTTCGCAGAGAGTGAGATAGCACCACAGCTGGCACCTCCTGGTGTTCACGCCACTGCCACTATGTTTAAAGCTCAGCTGTGGACCACCTCAGATACCGCGAACGCCCGAATTGTTCCTCACAAGGTGGTGTTCACGCCTCTCCCTTCAGGACACAAGGCTCACAGGAAAGGAATGTTCACTCCTGCTTCCCAGACATCGACCTGCAGGTGCTGGGAGATGGGGTGATAGAGAGGCGGGCAGTACTCTTCCTACAGTCTGCCACTCCATCAAGCCAGCTGGACCCAGATTGCAACCTGAGTTAGGGCTATCACAGGGGTTTACAAGACAAAAAAACGGCTCATTGGCCCATTGAGTCCATGCTCATCAAAAAACAAGTAATTATTCTAATCACCCTTTCCATGGATTGTCTCATAGCCTTCTATACATTGGCATCGCAAGCCCTTCTTAAATACTTATTCAATGGTCTGAGGGTTTCTGCCTTCACTATCCTTACAGGCATGAGTTCCAGATTCCAACCACCATCTGGGTGAAAATGTTTCTCCCCACAACCCCTCTAAACCTCCAGATCCTTACCTTAAATCTATGCCCCTGGACATTCATTCCTCTCTCTAGGGGAAAGCAACACCAAATACACAGAGACTGGCACATTCAAATAAACACGAAAGGGAGAGGACACCAAGGAAGCAATCTAAGAGACTTAAAGCACATGCTGCAGGTGTTGGGGAAGTCCAGAACTAGGGGTCACAGTTTAAGAAAATGGAGTAAGCCATTTAGGACTGAGATGAGGAAGAATTTCTTCACTCAGAGTTGTGAACCTGTGGAATCCTCTACTGCAGAAAGCTGTTAGATGTGTTCAACAGGGACTTGGATGAGGCCGCTGTGGCTCAAAGGATCAAGGGGCATGGGGGGGAGGACGGGAGTGGGATACTGAAACTGCACAATCAGCCATGATCACATTGAATGGTGATGCAGGCTCAAAGGGCCGAATGGCCTCCTCCGGAACCGATTTTCTATGTTTCTGTGTTTCTATATCCGATGCAGATGAGACGCCAGTCTGTCCCTGTGCACACAGTGACCCGAACTTCCAGCTTAAGTGTGGAAGGGCAGACGTGGTGTGAGGACCAGCAGAGTGATGCAGTGAAGCTGGTGGCTGGTCAATGTTGCATTGTGTGGATGAAGGGTCGAGGACAATGGGGTCCAGGGACATTGTAGTGAAGAAGCAGCTCAATAGCCAGGAGAAGCACTCTACAAGTTGCAGCCTCTAGCTACCCTTCTTTATTTGCTAGCTTCCCGGGGAAGTGGGAAGAATTGGAAGTGGCTAGAAGCAAGGTGAAGTGGAGCGTTAACGAGACACGAGTGGGTGGAAATAAGATCATGGCTACTCAATGACGTGATATTGAAGTTGACATTTCAGGCTTGAGGGGAACTTAGAAAATTGTGATCTCGACGTCAGGCTGGTGATTTTTGTCATTCTGCCTGTAGTTTCCTACCTTCCTCATCACTGGTTACACCATTCCAAGAAGGAGAAAGTTACACTCACAGCAATCAATGTGAGAGGCTAGCATTTTGAATAGAAGCCCACATTTTATATAACCCTCACATTCCATGCAAAGTTCTGGGGTGTGGAGTCAGGGTGGGGGGTGGGGAGGGTGTGGTGGTAATGAAATTCAGCATCCTTGGAGGGGTGTTGAAAGGGTAGCAGTGAATTGGCTATCTTTTTGTTTTAACTTCTATTGGAGAGTCAATCTGTTACTGCCTAACATGTGGTTCCTCTATGTCCAAGCTCCGAGGTCTATCCCCCCCCCACTCTATTCTCACTCCCTGGAATCATTCACAAGTAAGGAATGGGTGGCAAACAGTTAAAGTCATATTTTAAAGCTGGAAATGAGATCAGCATTTGGGCAATGCAAGGGGGTGGAACTCAATTCACAAGACAGATGCAGTAGGACACACACCAATGCAAGGGGGTGGAACTCAATTCACAAGACAGATGCAGTAGGACACACACCAATGCAAGGGGGTGGAACTCAATTCACAAGACAGATGCAGTAGGACACACACCAATAACCACACCATTTCACTGCACATATCCCGACTCTCACCCATGATTATTTGTGCAAATGCAAAGGGGACACAGCATTTTCCGCTTGAACAGAAAAGCAATTTACCTGCGTTATCTCAATTAGCTGTGTGTAAAATTTTCCCTTCTCATAGCAGCTATTTGTTACGTATCTGCATCAAATTTGAACACTTGCATTGGAGATTTGAAATTTGGGTAGTGTGAACTATTACTGTGTCATACCGAGAGTGGAAGCACACCAGCCAAGTTCTTATGGAATCATACATGTTTCCTGTAAAGATAGCCAATAGGTCAGAGGTTGCCCGAACAGAACCATTCAGTAAACATCACATAATACCATCTTGACATGTTCAGTTTGGTCATCAAACCAGGAGTGGGATTTTTCCCATGCACTGAATGACATGAGCATTCATGAGAAAGTCAGGAAACTCACATGAAATTGTCAGTGAGGATTTTCTCGTAGTCAAGAGCAAAAAGTCCCATTTTCCAACCAAGATGAGATTCTTGTTAGTCAGCGGCAAGAGGCCAATTTACAGACACGAACACCTCAGTGTTATCTCATTTGGGTGCAGCTTCCCATTCTACAACTCACCAGTTCGAAACTGGATTGTATGAAGGTGAAAGTCAGTGTGGTACCTGGGCAACGCCAGTTTGATGCTCGTGTTTCCATCATGGACACCAGTCACCAACATCTCAGGAAACACTCTGTGAATCTCCCAAGTGAAAACATTGGTCTCACTGCACTCTCATTGTACATCTCCTGCCCACTTACTATACTGTCACATGCTTCACTTTGGAGTGCGCTGGCACCTTTCACTGTAATGTTGCTACCAGGACACCTTGCATGCAGGGACAGAATCTCAGCTCCTGGTTTCAAGCATCTCAGGGCTTCCCACTTGCTCTCTTCAACCTCACTCATTTCCCACCTATATTGATGCTCATAGCACCTTTTTGTACTGTGCTTCCTCAGTACTCCTGACTTGCTTTAACATTTAGCCCGCAGGCAAAGCCACGAAACTTATCATGGTTGTCAGCGGTAATGAGTCAAGAGGGTGAACATGTCGCTGTATAGCACTCAGCTTCATCAATCCCACACCTCCCCCATACGCCAACACCTTACATGGCAAACATTGCATGGGCTGCAACCAATCGCTAATGTCTCAGTGTACAAGGGGATTTACTCATCCAGTCAAGGGGTCCTGGCACAGTAAGTGCCAGTAAGTATCAGCCAGAGGGTCCTGGCACAGTAAATCAAGGGCAGCCTCCAATATCCGTCTGTGTTTGGGCATGTTCAGTTGAGACGCTTGGAGTGGTCAGGGTCAAGATCTTCTGCTTTCAGTGGCATCCCATCATGGATCTTCTCTCCTTTAGCTTTATTCTGGGCCTTTTTCTCATGTGAGTCACAGGGGTGATTGAGTGAGCTGCATGAAGCTGTGGCAGAGCTGTTAGTGTTGGCGCAGATGGAGGGAAGGTGGCCCAGTCTCCCAAGTGAATGAGTGAGTAGGCAACACAGAGGCACACAGTGGGTTTCAGAAAAGTTGGGGTGGGTGAGAGTGAGTGTGGGCAGATGTTGCAGGCGATTGTGAGAGCGATGGACTGTGTGCCTGGGTGGGAGATGGATACACTAGCAGTGATAGAGTGAGTGTGAGATATTGGAGAGAAGATGTTGGCATCCACACTTGCCCTGGTGAAGCACACAAGGTCATCACCGTTCTTCCTGCATTGCTGGGCATTCCTGCAGACCATCAAAAGAGCACCAATCGGAATGGTAACTCAGATGGTCCTGTGAGGCCCCTGGGGCAGCAACAGTGCATGGCAGAATACAACTGGGGCAGTTATAGAGGTGTGGCACATCGGTAAATTTGGGAAGGCAGTGAGAGAAATTTACTAGGCCTCACGAATAGAAACCTTCTGTATAACTTGCCAAATTTGAAACTTAGCCAATTTCTGGCAAAACTTAACCCCACATCAAGAATGCAGAATCTAATTTGGTCCCCCTAAAAGAGTGACCTTAGTCTGTAGAAAAGCAATTCATTTTATCTGTTGTTACGTATTTTTTTTATATTTGATCATTTTTATCGACTCGAGGTTGACACATTGTGGAATTGCTTGGATTATTTTGTTTTAAAGGTCAGTGAAAGGACACATTGGAACCGTTTCTTGAAACAAAGTATTTCTTGGAAACCACACAATTCTAGATAATTGCTGGTGTTGGGTCCATAAACCTACTTCAGGGAAAATACCTCACGGTTTTACAATTGGATTTTATTTGATTTTTTGATTTATTTATTGTCATGTGTATCTTGTTATAAAATACAGTGAAAATAGTTATATTGTGTCACTACTCTCCAGTGGCATCTTAAAACACAGAAAAATAAACCAAAACATAGGATATAAAGGCAGAAAAATGAAGAAATAAAGAAAGTATCCAACTTTACAGGCCTTGTTCAGTGCCCCGTAATGGGACATGGGCCTGGTGACCAGGTGTGAGTCCCCTTTGCGTACTGCTGCTGCTGAAATTAATATCGCCCACTCTTCGGCGTCATCTCCTCTCCACCAACGCGCTATCCACTATGCGTCTGTCTGGATATCGCCAATGTAGAAGCTACTAATCCTGCTGGCTATTGCACCGGTCCAAACCTCATTCTGCCACCGTCATCAGTCTGCTTCAGGCCCACCACACCAACGCAGCTGTTGCTCAAGCCACTGGGTCTTGCACTGGTTTCAAATTTGTCTCTGCTGCTGCCTCCATGAATCGGCACAGGACACAGACACTGCCAGGAACCCAAACTCGCCTCTGACACTACTCGGGCCTACTCGAGTCCATGATGCTGGGTCCATTCGAGTCCATGCTGATGGGCCTACTCGTGTCCACGCTGCTGGACCGACTCGTGTCCACGCTGCTGGACTGACTCGTGTCCACGCTGCTGGACCGACTCGTGTCCACGCTGCTGGACCTACTCGTGTCCACACTGCTGGGCCTACTCGTGTCCACACTGCTGGGCCTACTCGTGTCCACACTGCTGGGCCTACTCGTGTCCACACTGCTGGGCCTACTCGTGTCCACACTGCTGGGCCTACTCGTGTCCACACTGCTGGACCTACTCCTGTCCACACTGCTGGACCTACTCGTGTCCACACTGCTGGGCCTACTCGTGTCCACACTGCTGGGCCTACTCGTGTCCACACTGCTGGGCCTACTCCACTCCACAGTGCTGCGCCTACTTGTGTACATACTGCTGAACCTATTCGTGTCCACACTGCTGGCCCTACTCTTGTCCACACTGCTGAACCTACTGATGTCCACACTACTGGGCCTAACCGTGTCCACACTGCTGGGTCTATGCTTGTCCACATGGCTGGGCCTAATTGTGTACACACTACTGGGCCTACTCTTGTCCACACTTCTGAACCTACTCGTGTCCACACTGCTGGGCCTACTCGTGTCCACACTGCTGGGCCTACTCGTGTCCACACTGCTGGGCCTACTCGTGTCCACACTGCTGATCCTACTTGTGTCCACACTGTTGAACTGACTCGTGTCCACACTGTTGATCTGACTCGTGTCCACACTGCTGGGACTACTCTTTTCCACACTGCTGGGACTACTCTTGTCCTCACTGCTGGGCCTACTTGTGTCCACACTGCTTGACCTACTCGTGTCCACTCTGCTGGGCTTACTCGTGTCACAGCTGAGCCTACTCTTGTCCTCACTGCTGGGCCTACTTGTGTCCACACTGCTTCACCTACTCAAGTCCACGCTGCTGGGCCTACTCGAGTCCACGCTGCTGGGCCTACTCGAGTCCACACTGCCGGGCCTACTCTTGTCCACACTGCCGGGCCTACTCTTGTCCACACTGCCGGGCCTACTCTTGTCCACACTGCCGGGCCTACTCGTGTCCACACTGCTGGGCCTACTTGTGTCCACACTGCTTCACCTACTCAAGTCCACGCTGCTGGGCCTACTCGAGTCCACGCTGCTGGGCCTACTCGAGTCCACGCTGCCGGGCCTACTCTTGTCCACGCTGCCGGGCCTACTCTTGTCCACGCTGCTGGGCCTACTCGAGTCCACGCTGCTGGGCCTACTCGAGTCCACGCTGCTGGGCCTACTCGAGTCCACACTGCCGGGCCTACTCTTGTCCACACTGCCGGGCCTACTCTTGTCCACATTGCTGGGCCTACTCGTGTCCACACAGCTGAACCTACTCGTGTTCACACTGCTGGGCCTACTCTTGTCCACACTGCCGGGCCTACTCTTGTCCACACTGCCGGGCCTACTCTTGTCCACACTGCCGGGCCTACTCGTGTCCACACTGCTGGACCTACTCGTGTCCACACCGCTGGGCCTACTCGTGTCCACACCGCTGGGCCTACTCGTGTCCACACCGCTGGGCCTACTCGTGTCCACACCGCTGGGCCTACTCGTGTCCACACCGCTGGGCCTACTCGTGTCCACACTGCTGGGCCTACTCGTGTCCACACTGCTGGGCCTAATCGTGTCCACACTGTTGAACCGACTCGTGTCCACACTGCTGAACCTACTCTTGTCCACACTGCTGGGCCTACTCTTGTCCACACTGCTGGGCCTACTCTTTTGTACACTGCTGGGCCTAATCTTGTTCACACTGCTGGGCTTACTCGTGTCCACACTGCTGGTCCTACTCTTGTCCTCACTGCTGGGCCTACTCTTGTCCTCACTGCTGGGCCTACTTGTGTCCACACTGATTGACCTACTCGTGTCCACACTGCTGGACCGACTCATGTCCATGCTGCTGAGCCTACTCGAGTCCGCGCTGCTGGGCCTACTCATATCCAAACTGCTGGGCCTACTCTTGTCCACATTGCTGAACCTACTCTTGTCCACATTGCTGAACCTACTTGTGTCCACATTGCTGAACCTACTTGTGTCCACACTGCTTGGCCTACTTGTGTCCACACAGCTGGACTTACTCGTGTCCACACTGCTGAACCTACTCCTGTCCATACTGCTGGACTTACTCGTGTCCACACTGCTGGACTTACTCATGTCCACATTGCTGGACTTACTCGTGTCCATGCTGCTGAGCCTACTCGAGTCCGCACTGCTGGGCCTACTCATATCCACACTGCCGGGCCTACTCTTGTCCACACTGCCGGGCCTACTCTTGTCCACACTGCCGGGCCTACTCTTGTCCACACCGCCGGGCCTACTCTTGTCCACACCGCCGGGCCTACTCTTGTCCACACCGCCGGGCCTACTCGTGTCCACACTGCCGGACCTCCTCGTGTCCACACTGCCGGACCTCCTTGTGTCCACACTGCCGGACCTCCTCGTGTCCACACTGCTGGACCTCCTCGTGTCCACACTGCTGGGCCTACTCGTGTCCACACTGCTGGACTTACTCATGTCCACACTGCTGAACCTACTCGTGTCCACACTGCTGGACTTACTCGTGTCCACACTGCTGAACCTACTCTTGTCCACACTGTTGAACCACTCGTGTCCCCACTGCTGTCCCTACTCGTGTTCACACTGCTTGACCAACTCGTGTCCACACTGCTGAACCTACTCTTGTCCACACTGCTGGGCCTACTCTTGTCCACACTGCTGAACCTATGTGTGTCCACACTGATCGGCCTACTCATTTCCACACTGCTGGGCCTAATCGTGTCCACACTGCTGAACCTACTCATGTATACACTGCTGGACTTAATCATGTGCACACAGATGAACCTACTCATGTCCACACTGCTGGGCCTACTTGTGTCCACACTGCAGAACCTACTCTTGTCCACACTGCTGGGCCAACTCTTGTCCACACTACCGGGCCTGCTCTTGTCCATACTACTGGGACTACTGTTGTCCACACTGCTGGGCCTACTCTTTTGTACACTGCTGGGCCTACTTGTGTCCACACTGCAGAACCTACTCTTGTCCACACTGCTGGGCCAACTCTTGTCCACACTACCGGGCCTGCTCTTGTCCATACTACTGGGACTACTGTTGTCCACACTGCTGGGCCTACTCTTTTGTACACTGCTGGGCCTACTCTTGTCCACACTGCTGGGCCTACTCTTGTCCACACTGCTGGGCCTACTCTTGTCCACACTGCTGGGCCTACTCTTGTCCACACTGCTGGGCCTACTCGTGTCACACTGCTGGGCTTACTACTCGTGTCACACTGCTGGGCTTTCTCTTGTCACACTGCTGGGTTTACTCTTGTCCACACTGCTGGACCTACTCATGTCCATACTGCTGGGCCTACTCATGTCCTCACTGCTGGGCCTACTTGTGTCCACACTGCTTGACCTACTCGTGTCCATGCTGCTGAGCCTACTCTTGTCCACACTGCCGGGACTACTCGTGTCCACACTGCTGGGCCTACACGTGTCCACACTGCTGGGCCTACACGTGTCCACACTGCTGGGCCTACACGTGTCCACACTGCTGGGCCTACACGTGTCCACACTGCTGGGCCTACACGTGTCCACACTGCTGGGCCTACACGTGTCCACACTGCTGGGCCTACACGTGTCCACACTGCTGGGCCTACTCGAGTCCATGCTGTAGGCCCTACTCACTACCGCTTATGTAGTTTCTGTGACCGAGCTCTTCATCATGAAATATATAGAATAAAATAGAAGATCAAAAAAAGAAAAATGGAAAGAAATGCAAAGAAAAGCAGACAGAGCAGACAAGCCCTACTTCACCGCCATCTTAACAGAGGCTTTATGGCTACTCTGTTTGAACAGTGTTCACAGGTTTAGAGTTTGAGTTTGTATTTTTTTAAATAAAAGATAGCCTGCTACAGGATGAGCTGCTCAGCTTGTTTCTCCCATCTTTGAAATACTTTTGTTGTGATGTCAAGGTAAAACCTGTATGTTCTTCTGGAAGACTGACGTTGTGTCTGTCAAGTCTCCAGAGGGAACTGTCTATGGTGAGTAACTTGACCACAAGTTCAACATCACCAGACCAACAGACTTCAGGGCATTGTATGCCTTCACCTTTTTTGACCTTTAAGAACAACCACCACTGGTCAGAGAATATTTTCTTTTTCAAATGATTCTCTGCAGAGGTAAAAGCAAATTACTGCAGATGCTGGAGTCTGAAACCAAAAGAGAAAATGCTGGAAAATCTCAGCAGGTCTGGCAGCATCTGTAAGGAGAGAAAAGAGCTGATGTTTCGAGTCTAACTGACCATTTGACAAAGGGTCAGTTAGACTCGAAACATCAGCTCTTTTCTCTCCCTACAGATGGTGCCAGACCTGCTGAGATTTTCCAGCATTTTCTCTCTTGGCGCTGCAGAGGTTAGTCTGTGTTTGCCCTTTAGCTGAAGTGTGTATGCATGCATTTGTGTATGTTTTTGGCTTGGTGAGTTCAATATTTATACTTTCATGTTCCAAACTATGTATGTTAACTAATTCTGGATCTTCCTTGATGCGTTTTGTTCGAGCCACCAGAATGCCGTTAATTAGCCAATTTTCTTTTCACACTATAATCATCCCGAGCACCAGGAATTCTTATTTACTGCGGTAACTTTACATGTGACACCTCATCAAATGCCTTGTGGAAATCCAAACATATCTATTAGTTCCCCTTTATGCACCCTGATTCTCACCTCTTCAAAGGATACTCATAAATTGTTCAAATATTGTTCCCTTTCACAAAATCATGTTAGCTCTGTCTCATTGCACTGCCATTTACTAAATGCCTTCCTTCTATCTCTGTAATGATGGGTTATTGCATTTTCCCAATGACAGATCTTTAGCTAACTAGCCTATAGTTTGCTGCTCCCTGTATCCCTCCTTTCTTGAAAAGAGGTTATGTTGACAGTTATAATTCATGATAGCTTTCGCCAACCTAATGTCCAGCACATTTTCAGCACACTTAACTGGTGAGTGATCCACTGGGAAAATCCTGGCAGGAATGCTGTATGAATTCAAGGAATCATAGCAAATTCTGGGCACAGAAAAAGGCCACTTGGCCCTAAATCAAATTAGGAATCAAATCCAAACCTTTCTGGTTTTCTGTGTGTCTCAGGGCTGTGCATTTATCAATAGAACTACCCAGGGTAGCAGCAACATTCAAAAACAAATCTTTGTCCGCACGCACAAGGCTGTGAAGAATGCTGCTTAGAAAACGCATAGGGAGCTGGAAAACTCTCTTCGAGCACAATGACTGAAGCAAATTGCAAAAGCTTCACTCGAGACACTTGCATTTCTGTAAACATCAAACCGAAAATTTCAATTCATGCTATAGCCTTGAAATTATCCAGATGCTAAGTACCCCTGCAGGAGAAATACACTCAGTTCTGCAAGTGCCATGCAAGAGCAATGAACCACTTTCAACACTCACAAAGCATTTGTATAACGAGCCACACGCTCAATCTTTCCCTGCGCACAAAGTGTAAAATTAAATAGAGAGAAGTAAAAAAGATAACAGACCAATGAGCTGAGATTTCCTTTTTCATTTGGTTTGAAAGCATTAATGTATCAGAATTGGATTATTCTTATGCAATGATTGGGGTCAGTTTGCTGCAGATTGCACGAAGAGCCACAAATGAATTTTTACACCCTCTGGACTTTCAGACTGGACTATTAGTTGGCCAATGTATAGATTATTTGCTGCATTCCGTCTGAGAGGAGACCATCCTCTGCTGTTCAGTGAACTGATGAAAGCCAGATCCAGAGGTAAAACCCAAACATTACACTGAGGGCCAATAGTAGACGATACGCAACATTAAAAACTGCAGGAACCCTTGAATCAGCTCAGCAACTGACAGAATCCCTTTAGATCATCATGCACAGAAACATGTGTTATTCTGTGTGGGGGTTCAATAGCCAGAGTACATGACATTTGGTTTCCTCAATCGATTGACCTCTGTTAGTGCCCACAGATGAGCTGCTTCAGGCTGATGTTATTCTCAGAGTGCCATTTCCAATCTCGATATCCAGCAAAAAAAGGTTTTATGATATTGCACTTGAACCTGAATCTGACAGTTCCCTGTCTCAATGATAACTGCCCGCGCTTCGGTTTGAGAATGAGCACATGTGCGATTCTTCTCCTCCTCATCGGACGTTGAGAAGGTTTTTGTCAGGAAAGTGCATTAAAGGGCATGAAATCAAGGTGGACAGTTGCATATAAGATACAGGTCAAACATGATCCAACTGAATGCAATGCTGGGTATGAGGGGCTCATGGCTTATTTCTGTTGTTGAGAAACTTCTTTGATCTCGCCCAAGATGGCATGCTGCCTAATTTCAGCAACTTCTGTTTCCAATTTAGCAAGTATAATTGCCAGCTAAAGAGACCTATTGAAATAGGTATTGGAGTAGGGGTCATGTCTCAACCCAGACTTGGTCCTTAGCTGTCAGCAAACAGGAGCAGTAAAATTTACCTATGTTTTCTGACAAAGGCCATGCTGCTGGAGATCACTCACAGATACTGCTCCCCACTAGATGAGACAGATAGACTCTCTGCTCCATCCAACCTGTTCCCCATAACTGTGATACCTTATGCATCACAATAAATGCCAGCCATGCCTTGTTCAAACCCATCTGCTTTACTGGGAGAGTTGATACACCAGATTATAAACCTGGCCCAGTTCAGAGGAAATAAAATCTAAAGAGATTTCTCTCCTCTGATCTATCCAGGTGACAGAGTTGTCCGGCCATGAATTCACTGGAATAGTTGTCTTTTGTAAGGGTTGATCTTGTCCCTCAGCAGCAATCTGAGTTTCGGATTTTGGTGATACTCTGTCCCCTGTGCTGATTATTCCAGCTTGTAAGAACATTAGAGCTATAATTCTATAACTAGGAGCAAGAGTAGGTAATTCAGCCTCTCCAATTGGCTCTGCCATTTCATACGATCATGGCTGATCTAATCTCCAACTTTCCTGCCTGCTACCCCTAACCCTTCAACCCATTACCAATTAAAAATCTGTTTATCTCCTTTTAAAATTCAATCAGTATCCACCATACTTTGAGTTGTGAATTCTTTCCTAAGGTAATTCCTCCTCTTCTCTGTTTAAATCAGCTAGCCCTTAGCCTAGAACAATGACCTCCTGTTCTGAATTGCCCCACAAAGAGAAACTGGAACAAATCATCAATTCAAATGTAATCCATTCTCTTCATTATCTCATAAATCCAAACCCAATCACTACTCAGTCTAGGTTTTTCTAAAGAGACTCAATTCGTTGTTACCTATCTTAATAAATGGAACGATTTACACTGGAATGAATCTAAAGGTTCTCCTCCGTACAGTCCCCTCCAAAATTCTATCATATGAGGAGATTGATGATAGACAGTGTATTTCAAGTGAGGGCTGACCAAGGTCCTGTACAAAGCAAAATGCTATAATCTTATCATAATCTGAACACTATGATCTTATAATCAGTTGGCCAATGAATGGACCAGTACAGATAAACAATAAAGAGCTTAGTGCCATGGTGTAAAGATGACAATCTCTCCCTCTGTGTCAGCAAAATGAAGGAGCTGGTCATTGACTTCAGGAAGCAGAATGGAGGACATGCCTCTGTCTGTGTCAATGGTGCTGAGGTAGACATGGTCGACAGCATCCGGTTCCTAGGAGTAATGATCATCCACATCAACACCACAGTTAAAAAAGCACACCAATGCCTCTATTCCCTCAGAAGGCTAAGGAAATACAGCATGTCCAAAATGATCCTAACCAGTTTTTATAAATGTGCAATGGATGCATCACGGCTTTGTATGTTAACCACTCTGCCTGAGACTGCAAAAGAACACAGAGTTGTGAACATTATCCAGTCCATCACGCAAACCAGCCTTCCATCCACTGACTCTGCCTATACTTCCTGTTGCCTTGGGAAAGCAGCCAACATATTCAAAGACCCTTGCACGCCAGTTATATGCTCTTCCACCCCCTTCCGTCGGGCCTGTTTTACTCAGTGAGTCTGCTCCTCCAGTAAGATTTACTTCAAATTCACCATCAACTGTCACTTATTCTGAAATTCAAAAAGTTCTAAATTCCAAAAACCAGCTAGTCCCGAGCATTTTGCATAAAGGATTGTGCACCTGTACCAACAGATTCAAGAACAGCTTCTTCCCTACTGTTATCAGACTTTCGAAAGGACCTCTCAAATATTGAAGTTGATCTCTCTGCAGCTGTAACACTGTATTCTGTGTTCTGTTCTATTACCTTGATGTACTTTTGTAAGATATGATCAGCCTGAATGGCACGGAAAATAATACTTCTCACTGAATCGCAGTACAGGTGACAATAATAAATCAAGTCAAATCTTAACATCTCAATAAAACATCCTATTTGCTCTGGGTATTCCTTCATTGCATTGTTATGCTTCTTTAAATATGCATCTTCCTTAATGCTTATGCTATGGATGCATATTTGATAACCTTTAGTATTCCCTTGTCCACAGGCATATGTTCCTGCATGGAACATGCTAGAATCTCAACTATGGCCCTATTAATGTTAGTTCACTACAATGACAGTGTCATGAGTGGATAAAATAAACTTGTGTACACACATGGTGTCTGTTTGTAAACACATTCAGCAGCCCCACAAAGATAGCTGCTATAATCATAGAACTTGACTTAGCAATAATTTTCCAAAAGCTTCTCAAAAGTCAACATCAGCTGGACAGCCAACATCCAATGTACCTCCCGATAAACTGGAATGCAACAGTTGTGTAATAACCTGCTTCAAAGATGATTGCCTTCAAGAGAAAACCTCTACACAAGAAGATTCCATATCACACCTATACTAATCAAAGCTGTACAACTGAGTCCCCACCATCCTTTAAGACGGGACATAGACAGTTGGTTATCTGTGATATAAGTCGGTGCTGTGCTGTAACTGTCCTGCCTCTCCCCACCCCACTAAGATGCCATGGTCACATGAACCCAACTCCCTTTTAACCATATTATTTTGAAATTGTGGCCAGTTGTTGACATCAAAGGCTTAAATCAGGGTTACAAAGAAATGGCCTCTTGTCTGTAAGAAGCAACCAACAACCTGTATTTGTACTCTCTGCATGTAATACATGTTCATTCACCAAAGTGCTGAAGCAGAAATTACAGCAATATCCTCAGGAGATCTTTACAGACATGAAACTACCAATAACTCCTCAACTGCTGGCTAACCAATCAACTGCCCAGAGCAATAGAATTCCAGATTGATAATGCCAGTTTCAGGCTCCATCTTAAAAGCACACACATTGGTACAATCATATTCCTCAGCCTGGCTACATTTAGGTTGTTTCTGGCTGAATAATCTCTTTTTCATCCTATTTGGTCTCTCTTTGGATGTTTACGAGCAGCCTGTATTGCGACTTATTTCCCTGCATCTAAGAATGAGCGAAATAAACTCTCCTTTGCTTTAACATTACAACAGTGTTGTTGTGGTCATTACAACATTGGGGGGCTGTAAACAGAGTCAGTGGGAGAAAGTGCACTCCTATTGTTTGAAGAAAAGGGCGAAAAATTAAACCACAGGCAGCTGGTGAGAATAGAGAGAGACTCATTTTAAAATGTTGTTTCCGTCTGTGAACAGGCAGTAAAATGAAATAATGACTGCATAGACAAATACATTATAATGAACGAATTAAGGACTCAACACTGTCACTGTTCAAATACATGATTTTGTTTAAGAACAGTTCCAATTTTTGACAATTAAACTAGAGAGTGCTTTTTTCTTAATGATTTTTTGGACTTAATGGGCTAGAATTTTATGTCAGCATGACAGTGGGGTTAATGATGCTGATTGTCATTTACACACAAATAATACTGCAACTTCAGTCGAGGAGTAAGTGCATGGCTAAACCTCAATGTCTAATATTTACTCTGCAAAAATGGTATCAGCCTGTCTGCCTCACCATTGAAGTTCATTGAACAGCATGCAGTTGCTGTGTGTGCATGGCAGATATCAGACAAACTCTTAAGTTACCATCGATCACAACAAGAGCAAGTACTCCTCTGATAATGTGATAGGGTTAATATGAACAAATTCATCCAGACACTGAAAACTAATTGCTCTAAGTGGGGAGTTTCTATTCTTCAATATTTTACGACTGTGGACATTTTATAAATGTTACCTTAGTTTCAGCTTTCACTTTTTATCTTTTTGTCCCCACTTTTCTCTTTACATCTTTCTCTCCTCTCGACAGTCTGGTCTTTTCTCCTTCAGATTGTAATCCCAGTCTCCAATTCAGGAACCTGGAAGTGGCCATTGGAGGGGGGGGGGTGGGGACATTCAGTGTGATCTTATTCACAAACTGACCAATTAAGAAGCCCCTTTAGGCAGCCCCAAATGGGGTTGTCAGGTGACTAGTGATCATAGAATGCCTACAGTGTGGAAACAGGCCATTTGGCCCAACAGGTCCACACCGACCCTCTTAAGAGCATCCCTCCCAGACCCATTCCCCTACTACTCTATATTTCCGCAGACGAATGTACCTAACCTACACATCCCTGAACATGACGGGCAATTTAGCACGGCCAATGCACCTAACCCGCACATCTTTCTACAGTGGGAGGGAACACACGCAGGAAACCTACTGTGGGGAGAATGTACAAATTCCACACACAACAGTCTGGAATCAAACCCAGGTCCCTGGCACTGTGAGGCAGCAGTGCTAGCCACTGAGCCGCTGTGCCGCTCAAATGTGAGAGACCCAATCAAACAGCCCGATCTGATGCATGTTCACAATCCTACCAGGATGGGATGTAACTGCTGGGTTGTAATAAAGGTACAAGTCACTCATGGCAACAGCTAGCAAACTGGTGATGTGGGTCTATGCTTGGGTGATGGAAAGGAGGCAGTGATGACCTCTTGCAATGAGGCTCCATTCAGCTTAAATCTCATCCCTGGCCTCAGTGGAGGATCAGTACAACATTGGGAAATCCTGATAGCAGCAGGGTCTCTGGCTCAACTAACCCAATCTGGTTACTTCATGTTAGAGTCCTGGGGAGTGTTGCTGAACACAGAGACCTTGGAGTGCAGGTTCATAGTTCCTTGAAAGTGGAGTCACAGGTAGACAGATTGTTGAAGAAGGTGTTTTGTCCATTTGCCTTGATTGGTCAGTGCACTGAGTATAGGAGTTGGGATGTCATGTTCCAGCTGTACAGGACATTGATTTAGCCATTTTTGGAATACTGCATTCAATTCTCGTCTCCTGCTAGTGAAAAGATGCTGTTAAACTTGAAAGGTGCAGGAAAGGTTTACAAAGATGTTGCTGGGGTTGGAGGGTTTGAGCTACAGGAAGAAGCTGGTTAGGCTGGGGCTGCTTTCCCTGGAGTGTTGGAGGCTGAAGGTTAACCTCATAGAGGTTTATAAAATCATGAGGGCTAGAGTGAATAACCAAAGTATTTTTCCCAGGGTAGGACAGTCCAAAACTGGACGGTGTAGATTTAAGGTGAGATATAAAAAGGACCTAAAGGACAACTTTTTCATGGAGAGAGTGGAATGAGTTGCTATAGGAAGTGATGGAAGCTGATACCATTAAAACATTTAAAAGCCATCGGGATGCATTCACGAATAGGAAGGGCTTAGAGGAATATGAGCCAAATGCTGGCAAATAGGATGAGATTAATTTTGGACATCTGGTAAGCATGGACAAATTGGACCAAAGAATCTGATTCTATGCTGGACAACTTTTTGACACCATGGCTAGCCCGAGGATGATAAGTCTATCAAGTTCCACCTGCCCCTGGTACAACTGCTTTAAAACAGGAACCAGTGGGATGATCCTATATGTCCTATTCTACTTTATATCGCCTTTCCTTCACTGTCATGGGTTAAAATCCTGGCACTCCCCCCCTAATGACATTGAGAGTCTACCGACAGCACATGGACTACAGTGGATCAAGAAGGCAGCTCACTGTCACCTTCTCAAGGGCAATTCACATTCCAAGAATGAATTTTAAAAAAAGATCCAGAAACGTGTCAAAACCCAATTATTTCTACATTATAAAATTAAATTCACTTCACTAAAACTACAGAAAGTGGCACAGGCTCTGGTAAGTTTACC
The DNA here is from genome assembly GCF_047496795.1 of Chiloscyllium punctatum. Lineage (NCBI taxonomy): Eukaryota > Metazoa > Chordata > Chondrichthyes > Orectolobiformes > Hemiscylliidae > Chiloscyllium > Chiloscyllium punctatum. The sequence goes on from NC_092743.1 coordinate 19,886,855, forward strand.
ATGAGAAACTATAGAGAAGCTACAGAAACACAACTTACATCAGCATAAATGCAAGCACGTCTACAACTGATACGGTCTTCTGATTTTCCAGGTACTGACTCTGCGGTGGAGAATAATTTAATGTATTGACTTTGATTAACAGTGATGTTGTGACATTGTGCGAGGTAATGTGGGTGTAAAATTGACCAACTGTGTGACTTGAGTGATACAATATGGATTGAAATACTGAATATTTATTTTCAATTCAGGTTAAAGCATTAAGTGAAATGAAGTGTAAACCATCCAGGAGATGAAAATGCCCAGCCTTCATCATGCATTGTGATAGGTTTGAAATGGTTCGTGTTCAGCTTCTCAGCAGTTCTCATGAGAATGTCAATCCTGTAAGTCAAGAAATCAACTCAAAATGATGAGACATCTCCAAAATGATTCACATTCTCTGTCTGCATTGTTCTCGTATTTATCTTTCCTTTGGGCTTTTCTTTTTAAAAGGGTGCTATGATAAATGGCTGAATTCAAAACTTAATAATATTTTGCTCTCTGTTACGGCCTATGATCAGACCACCAAAAATTAAGTATTGATTTTTTAATCTTGGCAAAGATACATAAAGCTAACATTGCTGTGAGGCCGCACGACAATGACAGATCATTATTGGAAATACTACAACGTCGCGGCCGATGCGTTAGCCGTCAGCTGTAGTTCAGTCAGTAACACTGGCACCTCTATTGATTCAAGCCCCAATGCAGAGAATGGAGTACACAAATTCATCTGTTTCTTTGTCCTACTTAGGCGTTTCAGAGGATAATAAAAAAACAAATTCCCAGTCACGGGTCAAAAACGTGTCCATAACTTCAGTCATCTCCTCCATGGCTCCTCAACTGTGTCTCAACCCCCCAGCTTGCCAGCCATTGAGTGAGGGTGGCAGAAAAACATGCCAGTTCTGCTAGAAGGTGGATTTCAATTGATACTAGCTTCAGGCAGTGTGGCAAACTCTGCCCAAGATTGAGATGTCTGCAGGGAGTGCATATGTGACAAGGATACCAATTCTGAACATGGGCACATGAGTAGGAGGGCAGTTCCCAAAGGGACCACAGCAGTCAGTGAAGGGCTGTTGGGAACAAACTGTACAGGGAGATGGGGGGGGATGGAAGCAGTGAAGGAGGTGGGGAGGGGGAAGCAGTGAAGGAGGTGGAGAGGGGGAAGCAGTGAAGGAGGTGGAGAGGGGGAAGCAGTGAAGGAGGTGGAGAGGGGGAAGAAGTGAAGGAGGTGGGGAGGGGAAGCAGTGAAGGAGGTGGTGAGGGGGGAAGCAGTGAAGGAGGTGGAGAGGGAGAAGCAGTGAAGGAGGTGGGGAGGGGAAGCAGTGAAGGAGGTGGTGAGGGGGGAAGCAGTGAAGGAGGTGGAGAGGGAGAAGCAGTGAAGGGGGTGGAGAGGGGGAAGCAGTGAAGGGGGTGGAGAGTGGGGAAGCAGTGAAGGAGGTGGAGAGGGGGAAGCAGTGAAGGGGGTGGAGAGGGGGAAGCAGTGAAGGAGGTGGAGAGGGGGAAGCAGTGAAGGAGGTGGAGAGGGGGAAGCAGTGAAGGAGGTGGAGAGGGGGAAGCAGTGAAGGAGGTGGAGAGGGGGAAGAAGTGAAGGAGGTGGAGAGGGAGAAGCAGTGAAGGGGGTGGGGAGGGGAAAGCAGTGAAGGGGGTGGAGAGGGGGAAGCAGTGAAGGAGGTGGGGAGGGGAAGCAGTGAAGGAGGTGGAGAGGGGGAAGAAGTGAAGGAGGTGGAGAGGGAGAAGCAGTGAAGGGGGTGGGGAGGGGGAAGCAGTGAAGGAGGTGGAGAGGGGGAAGCAGTGAAGGAGGTGGAGAGGGGGAAGCAGTGAAGGAGGTGGAGAGGGGGAAGCAGTGAAGGGGGTGGAGAGGGGGAAGCAGTGAAGGAGGTGGAGAGGGGGAAGCAGTGAAGGAGGTGGAGAGGGGGAAGCAGTGAAGGAGGTGGAGAGGGGGAAGAAGTGAAGGAGGTGGAGAGGGAGAAGCAGTGAAGGGGGTGGGGAGGGGGAAGCAGTGAAGGAGGTGGAGAGGGGGAAGCAGTGAAGGGGGTGGAGAGGGGGAAGCAGTGAAGGAGGTGGAGAGGGGGAAGCAGTGAAGGAGGTGGAGAGGGGGAAGAAGTGAAGGAGGTGGAGAGGGAGAAGCAGTGAAGGGGGTGGGGAGGGGGAAGCAGTGAAGGAGGTGGAGAGGGGGAAGCAGTGAAGGGGGTGGAGAGGGGGAAGCAGTGAAGGAGGTGGAGAGGGGGAAGCAGTGAAGGGGGTGGAGAGGGAGAAGCAGTGAAGGGGGTGGAGAGGGAGAAGCAGTGAAGGGGGTGAGGGGGAAGCAGTGAAGGAGGTGGGGAGGGGGAAGCAGTGAAGGAGGTGGGGAGGGGGAAGCAGTGAAGGGGGTGGAGAGGGGGAAGCAGTGAAGGGGGTGGAGAGGGGGAAGCAGTGAAGGAGGTGGAGAGGGAGAAGCAGTGAAGGAGGTGGAGAGGGGGAAGCAGTGAAGGAGGTGGAGAGGGGGAAGCAGTGAAGGAGGTGGAGAGGGAGAAGCAGTGAAGGGGGTGGAGAGGGGGAAGCAGTGAAGGAGGTGGAGAGGGGGAAGCAGTGAAGGGGGTGGAGAGGGGGAAGCAGTGAAGGAGGTGGAGAGGGGGAAGCAGTGAAGGAGGTGGAGAGGGAGAAGCAGTGAAGGGGGTGAGGGGGAAGCAGTGAAGGGGGTGGAGAGGGGGAAGCAGTGAAGGAGGTGGAGAGGGGGAAGCAGTGAAGGAGGTGGAGAGGGAGAAGCAGTGAAGGGGGTGAGGGGGAAGCAGTGAAGGGGGTGAGGGGGAAGCAGTGAAGGAGGTGGAGAGGGGGAAGCAGTGAAGGAGGTGGAGAGGGAGAAGCAGTGAAGGGGGTGAGGGGGAAGCAGTGAAGGAGGTGGAGAGGGGGAAGAAGTGAAGGAGGTGGAGAGGGAGAAGCAGTGAAGGAGGTGGAGAGGGAGAAGCAGTGAAGGGGGTGAGGGGGAAGCAGTGAAGGAGGTGGAGAGGGGGAAGCAGTGAAGGAGGTGGAGAGGGAGAAGCAGTGAAGGGGGTGAGGGGGAAGCAGTGAAGGGGGTGGAGAGGGGGAAGCAGTGAAGGAGGTGGAGAGGGGGAAGCAGTGAAGGAGGTGGAGAGGGAGAAGCAGTGAAGGGGGTGAGGGGGAAGCAGTGAAGGAGGTGGGGAGGGGAAAGCAGTGAAGGAGGTGGAGAGGGAGAAGCAGTGAAGGAGGTGGAGAGGGGGAAGCAGTGAAGGAGGTGGAGAGGGAGAAGCAGTGAAGGGGGTGAGGGGGAAGCAGTGAAGGGGGTGGAGAGGGGGAAGCAGTGAAGGAGGTGGAGAGGGGGAAGCAGTGAAGGAGGTGGAGAGGGAGAAGCAGTGAAGGGGGTGAGGGGGAAGCAGTGAAGGGGGTGAGGGGGAAGCAGTGAAGGAGGTGGAGAGGGGGAAGCAGTGAAGGAGGTGGAGAGGGGGAAGCAGTGAAGGAGGTGGAGAGGGAGAAGCAGTGAAGGGGGTGGAGAGGGGGAAGCAGTGAAGGAGGTGGAGAGGGGGAAGCAGTGAAGGAGGTGGAGAGGGAGAAGCAGTGAAGGGGGTGAGGGGGAAGCAGTGAAGGAGGTGGGGAGGGGAAAGCAGTGAAGGAGGTGGAGAGGGAGAAGCAGTGAAGGAGGTGGAGAGGGGGAAGCAGTGAAGGAGGTGGAGAGGGAGAAGCAGTGAAGGGGGTGAGGGGGAAGCAGTGAAGGGGGTGGAGAGGGGGAAGCAGTGAAGGAGGTGGAGAGGGGGAAGCAGTGAAGGAGGTGGAGAGGGAGAAGCAGTGAAGGGGGTGAGGGGGAAGCAGTGAAGGGGGTGAGGGGGAAGCAGTGAAGGAGGTGGAGAGGGGGAAGCAGTGAAGGAGGTGGAGAGGGAGAAGCAGTGAAGGGGGTGAGGGGGAAGCAGTGAAGGGGGTGAGGGGGAAGCAGTGAAGGAGGTGGGGAGGGGGAAGCAGTGAAGGAGGTGGAGAGGGGGAAGCAGTGAAGGAGGTGGGGAGGGGGAAGCAGTGAAGGAGGTGGAGAGGGGGAAGCAGTGAAGGAGGTGGAGAGGGGGAAGAAGTGAAGGAGGTGGAGAGGGGGAAGCAGTGAAGGAGGTGGAGAGGGGGAAGCAGTGAAGGAGGTGGAGAGGGGGAAGAAGTGAAGGAGGTGGAGAGGGAGAAGCAGTGAAGGGGGTGGGGAGGGGGAAGCAGTGAAGGAGGTGGAGAGGGGGAAGCAGTGAAGGGGGTGGAGAGGGGGAAGCAGTGAAGGAGGTGGAGAGGGGGAAGCAGTGAAGGAGGTGGGGAGGGGAAAGCAGTGAAGGGGGTGGGGAGGGGAAAGCAGTGAAGGAGGTGGAGAGGGGGAAGCAGTGAAGGGGGTGGAGAGGGGGAAGCAGTGAAGGGGATGGAGTGGGGGAAGCAGTGAAGGGAATGGAGAGGGGGAAGTGGTGAAGGGGTGGAGGGGGGAAACAGTGAAGGGGTGGAGAGGGGAAGCAGTGAAGGGGGTGAAGGCGGGGAAGCAGTGGAGAGGGGATGGAGAGGGAAAGAAGTGAAGGGAATGAAGAGGGGAAGAAGTGAAGGGGATAGAGAGGGGAAAGCAGTGAAGGGGATGGAGAGGGGACAGCAGTGAAGAGAGCTGAAAGTAAGCATGGAAGGAATTTGGGGATGTTGGAATAGCAGTGAGGTGAGCCTTTGTAAAACATCATTGTCTATTTTCCATCCTTACAGGAGAAGACATCATATATTATCAATTAGAGGCAGGGAGCAGGCAAGCGAGGTGTATTGGCCCACCAGTGACAGGCAGCTTGCTGGTTCTTGCCAATGTACACTCATGTAGTCTTGCTTCAGGAGGCTGCAGATGTCAGCAATGAGCTGCAATGAGAGACTGAGCATATAGATGGTTTCGATTCAGACAGGGTGAGCGAGCTGCCTGTATATCTGATGTAGATGACTTTGCCTCCTTCCAGCTGGATATTGCGACGTACCAGGAGAAGATAGCCGGTTCCAATGTCTTGCCTATTGCTGCTACTATGGACGGTGTTGTTATTTCCCTCAGAAGTTCAATGCATAAATGTTTCTTTCATTAATTCATAGGATTTGGGCATCACTGACTGGGCCAACATTTGTCACTGATCCCTGCCTGTCCTTGAGAAAGTGGCAGAGAGCTGTCCTCTTGAATTGCAGCGGTCCACATGGTGTAGACACAATGCTGTTAGGGACAGAGTTCCAGGAGTTTGACCCAATGACACTAAAGGAACTGTGATATATCCCCAAGTGGCTTGGAGGGCAACCTGTAGGTGATGGTGTTCCCATGTTCCTATTTCCCCTACCCTTTGGAAGGCGCTGTCTCAGAGCCATGGTGAATTTCTGCTGTGTATTTTATAGATAGTATATACTGCTGCTGCTGAGCATCAGTGGTGGAGGGAGGGAATGTCTATAGATATAATGTCAATCAAGTGGGCTGTTAATCTACATAGTGTCAAGCTTCTTGAGTTTTGTTGGAACTGCACCCATCCAGATAAATGGGGAGTATTCCATCACACTTCTGACTTGTACTTTGTCGATGGTGGACAAGCTTTGGAGGTGAGTTACTTGCTGCAGTACTCCTAGCCTCTGACCTGCGCTTGTAGCCACAATATTTATGTGGTTAGTCAAATAAAGTTTCTAGTCAATGGTAACTTCAGGCTGTGGATAGTGAGGGATTCAGTGATGGTGATAACATTAAATATCAATGATCTCTTCTTAGGGACAGTCATTGCCTGCCATTTGTGTGATATGAATGTTATTTGTCACTTGTCAGCCTAAGCCTGGATACTCTCCAGATCTTGCTGCATTTGCCCACAGACTGCTCATTATCTCACAAATGGTACTGAACATTGTGCAAACACGGATGAACACCCCCACTTCTGACCTTATGGTGAGGGAAGGTCATTGATGAAGCAGCTGAAGATAGTTCTACCCTGATGAATTCCTACAGAGGTGCCCTGGAGCTGAGATGACTGACCGCCAACAATCACAACCATCTTGCTATGTGCCAGATATGCGTCCAACAAGTGGAGAGTTTGTCCTTGATGCTTATTTACACTTGTTTTGCCAGGGCTCCTTGATACCTACACTTGGTCAATGCAGCCTTGATGTTAAGGTCTATTGCTCTCACCTGCCCTCGGGAATTCAGCTCTTTTGTCCATGTTTGAATGGAGGCTGTAATGAGGTCAGGAGCTGAGTAGCCCTGGCAGAAACCAAACTGGGCATCACTGAGCAGTTTATTGGTGAGCAGGTACTGCTTGATAGCACTCTGACGGCACCTTCCACCACTTCACTGATGATTGAGGAGAGACGAATGGGGTGGTAATTGGCCTGATCAGATTTGTATCAGACATCCCTGGCCAATTAACCACATTGTTAGATTGATGCCAGTGTTGTAACTGTACTGGAAGAACTTGGCTAGGAGCACAAGCCTTCAATACTGTTGCTGGAATGTTGGCAGGGCCTATCACTTTTGCAATATCCAATGCCTTCAACCATTTCTTGATATTACACGAAGGGAACCAAATTGGCTGAAGACTAGCAAATGTGATACTGGAGACTTCTAGAGCAGATCAAGGTGGATCATCCACTCAGCAGTTTTGCCTGAAGATCACTGCAGATGTTTCAGCCTTATCTTTCTTACTGATGCACTGGCTCCCCCATCACTGAAGATGGGGATACTTGTTTAATTGTCCACCACCATTTGTGACTGGACGTGGCAGGTCTGCAGAACCAAGATCTTCTCCCGTGCCTTAGGGAAGGCTGACGGTATGGAAATGCAGCTGAAAGGGAGCTAAATGCAAAGAAGATGAAGCAATTTCCAAAACGTTGTACACTGAGAGTGTATTGGGAGAAGGAGTCCTCCGAGCAGCCACCTCTTACTTGGCCCTGGTTGGACCTCTTCGATGTAACTAATAAAAGACTTCCCAGCTCCCAGTTTCATTGACGTAGCATGTTAAGCTATGCACTTGGTGAACTGCTGAATACCCAGAAAACAGATCTCTGCCTGTTACATCTATAATATTTGGTTAGAACAAGTGTTAATTGTTTATTATAAAAGTTGAAGTACTCTTTTTGATTACTGCATTGGGATTGAACATTCACCATCAAAAACATTGGTGAGAAACCTGGAACAAGGAGGGACGATTTCGAGTTTCCAGCCCAAAGTTATTTTTAGGATATTTAATACCCTGCGTGCACCAAATCCTGCATCACCTTGGCAGTGGGAAATCTGCCCTTATTCCCAATGAATATGCAGAACTATTAATCTTCCTTTGATAGTTTCTCATCTCAATTTTGCTTGACATAATGGTCCTTGCTTTTTTCTTAAACTGAAAGTCAACTTTTCAAATATGTGTCATGACAAAGCCTCACAGCTGAAATCAGTCACATCCCTCTTCAGAATACAAAGCAAATCGAAGGGCTTAAAGGAACAACCAGAGGCCATCAGAACTGATAACCACTTGAAGGCTGAAATCACGGGCTGTCAGAACCAAACATTTTCTCTGGGGATTGGCCGCACACAAACCTGAAGCTGAAAACTTTCAACTGATTTGACAATTTCTGTTGGGTTTCAGCTTTTAGGCAATGACAGTCATATGTAACAAATAAGCTAAAATAGTGTTTAAAACAACATTCCTCTTCCGAGCCTTTCTGGCAGTATCTTAAGGTTTATTTTCAAGACTGACATTAGCTGCTCAGTTTGTGAATAAAGAACATATTCCCTGGTGCTGATTCATTGATTAGTCTTATTAAACATTCCTTTCACTGCAGCAGAGGCACTGTCAGAGTTTGGAAATAATAATTCATGAACAACTTCTGCCAAAATTCCCAAGTTCAGAATTTTGCTGAAGTCTACCAATGCAGATTGTCGAGTGAGTCATTTAATTGTTTTTGCAGCGTCCTTGTCTGGTTACGTTTGGTAACTTAGTATCAGATAGTTTATGTGCACATCGTTCAAGCCCTTCAGTGCTATGGTGTCATGAGGTGAGGGCCCACACTATCTAATAAACCTGATCAACATCCACAGACACGGGCACAGACTGATAACGATAAAATCAATAAGAATACAATAGATAACCACTTTTCAACTAGAGTCAGGTTGACTGAGAACTCAAAATTGAATTCCACATGCCCCTTCCTGGAAACCAACTGGAAGTACTTTACTTTTAAGATGATTACAGTGTACAACTGAAATTCAAAAGAACAAAGTATGCTGGAATTAGTATCAGTGGAAATTAAGAATGGAAGGACATTGACATTTTTGCTTTCCACTTAACTTGTAAAGTCAAACTGACATCCATGCAATATTCCTACTTTCAAATGTTTAAATTGCTAAACATTTTGTGTTGAACTCTGAGTCTGGTCGAGAGTGGTGGTGTTGGATCGCATTTTGAATTCGTCAAACATCTGGGAATCAGGTCACCATATTCACCAAATGATACAAAATACATGCAACATTAATAAAACCAATTCCTAAACTTTTGAAAATAGGTTTAGTGTTTTCGGGTTTTAAGGTCAGCATTCAAGACTGATATAACAAGAGCCAGAGGAAAGGGTTTTGCAATCCATCTGTTCTACAAACTAGTCTGCTGTACAGTCAAAAGGTGGGGATAATCTATTCACTGAAATATCTTGTTTCTGACAGCATGTTCCAGTTTTCTGTTTAAAAAAACACATTTCTCCTAGTGTAAACTGTTTCAACTTTCTCAGAATTGATATATTAGGACACTCAGAGAGTTTCTACATGTTGGTTTCTGCACTCTGTAAAGGAGGTGGTCATATAGTGATAGTAACATTGTACTAGGAACCCAGAACCCCAGGCTAATGTGCTGGGGATATGAGTTTGAATCCTAATATTGCAGGTGATAAATGTGAATTTAGGAAGATAAAAATATGGAAATAAATTCTTGTCTCATGGCAACCATTTAACCATTGTCAATTGTTGTTAAAAACCCATCTGGTTCACTAATGTCCTTCAGGGAAGGAAACTGCTGTCCTTACTTGGTCTGGCCTACATGCGATTCCAGACCCACAGCAACGTGGTTAACTCTTAACTGTCTTAATGACAATTAAGGATGGGTAATGAATGCTGGCCTAGTCAGTGTTACCCACATTCCATGAATGAATAATTTTTAAAAACGCATCTTGCTTTGCTGATTTTGTGTCTCATGTCATTTCCAAGCACAAAGTCCAGAGATTTAACAAAACTATAGCTCATGGCCAACCTTCTGTACTCCCTCAATAGCATTCTATTCCTTTTAAATGACTTATTTCCAAAGATCTATTAAGATGAAGTTGGCCAAATTTGGTTATTACTACAGCAACTCAGCAAGCCAAAATTCAATATTTCAAATCTCATTAACAGCCCTGCAGCACCAATTGTTGCTCTCACAACTCAAGTTCTTTGCAAAATTCATCAACCAGGAGCTAAGCAAATTCTTTGGCCACCATCCCCTATGTCACTAGATTCTTGGTTAAAATCTCAAAGCAATTAGAGCATGTTCTCCCAGAGGGTGGCCCTGTTTTCACAGAGTGATGACGTGGATCTGTATGTACCATCATTGAGTACCCGCTCCCTAAACAATAGTTGGCTGAAGATTCAAAAATTGAGGGAAACACATCTGAGGTATGCCCACTTTGGATAGGGATGTAGAATTAGCTCCATCTCTAGGCCCAACTCCAAATCACTGCTTCAAAAGAAAAACTTCAGGAGTCTGCCAATCTGCTTCTGTAATTGGGAACTGAGTTGTATACATGAGGTTAATTTGTCAGCTGTCTTTTCTAAACCCAGTTTTCAGAGCACATCGTTATTGCTGGACTGGCAGAATGTGTGCACCATTGCTATTCCCCTTGAAAAAGTGAGAGTACTATTAGGTATCAGTCATTTCCAAAAGGTGTGCCTGAAATTGGCAACTTATTCTTGGGGGGGCCAGCTCCTCTGGCCTTACACTTGGCCATCTCATTTGGAACATCAGTGGACCATAATATCAGATCACCCTTGGTCACCCTTCATTAATAGCCTCAGTCCACTGGAACAGTCGGTGAATGCAGTGGGGCTATCTAAATACTATTAAACATGAATCATGTTCAAGACAGGATCACTTTGCCAAATCCCAGTACTGCAATCTGCTGCATCAGTGTATTTTGATAAAGTAGGAATTAGAAATAGCCAGCTTGCAACTTTTTATATGACAACCAATTTAATCATTCATTTCACAATTCAATCAAAACAGAAACAACAGTAAACGCTCAGCAGAAAACTGTGCATGATTTTGATCACAGGCCTGTCTCCAGTTAAATGATACTTGATTTATTTTTGAAAACTGATGGGTGAGCATTGAACATTCCTAATGATAAACTGGCTTTGCAATATAGTAACCATCTTTTCGTTATTGGTGTCCCATTTTTAAAGAGCTTTTCGAATTGTTTCTCTCCTAGTACAAATATTAGTGCTCATTGATTCTATTGAGTGAGTGGATGGTTCTTTGATATAATGTAAATCTGTGAGACAATGAATGAGAAGAAGATTGCACACTGAAATTCTGATGGGGAATTCTGTACATGCTTAATGAATGGGAGGTGAAGTAGCATATATTAGAAATGTTTGTGAAGTCAATAAGTGTTAAACAATTTGGCTTACTGAGAACTTTTTGCTTGGAGAAGCATGCGGCTATACAGAACATTGGTTAGGCCACTTTTGGAATATTGTGTGCAATTCTGGTCTCCCTGCTATCGGAAGGACGTTGTGAAACTCGAACAGGATCATAAAAGATTTCCAAGTATGTTGCTAGGCTTGGAGCATTTGAGCTGTAGGGAGACGCTGAATAGGCTGGGGCTGTTTTCCAGGGGTGACCTTACAGATGTTTATAAAATCATGAGGGTCATGGACAGAGTGAATAGCCAATGTCTTTCCTGTGGGGTGGGTGAGTCAAAAACTTAGATTTAGGGTGAGAGCGTAAAAATTTAAAAGGGGTTTAAGGGGCAACTTTTTCACACAGAGGGTGGTATGTGTATGGAGTGAGCTGCCAGTGGAAGTGGTGGAGGCTAGTACAATTACAACATTTAAAAGGCATTTGGATGTGTACATGAATTGGAAGCAATTATAGGTATGATGGGCCAAGTGCCGGCAAATGGGACTAGATTTATTTAGGATTTCTGGTCAGTGTGGACAAGTTGGACCGAAGGTTCTGTTTCTGTGCTGCACATCTCTATGACTTCATGTTGTCATTGCAGCGAACTGTCCACTTTCAATTGTAAAACCTCAGCCTCTACACAGAATAATGCCATCAGTCAGGCTGGTCACATCACACAATCTCAGAAGCTTCATGGTGCAAAAAGGAAGCAATTCGGTTCATTGTGCCTGTATTAGCTTTTTAAATGACTGTCCTTCCCTTGTACTAATTTCCTGCTTCTTCCTACCCAACCCCCACCACCACCCCCCCATCTGTGCTCCATCACAATTTAACAGCAAGCTCCCCCTCTTCGAGCCTCCACATCTGTTTGCCGGTTTTGACTTTCCAAATCTTCCTATGCACAGATTGCCCTCCCCAGCCAGCCCAACGTGATGCTGAGCTGCCATATGTCACATGACTTCCCTCCCTTTCTCTGCCTGCCTTAATGCTGTGTCTGATAAAGCCACTTGTTCTTGAATTCTGACTCAAAAGTACCAGCTACAGTCTGGAAATAAACACGCTGTGATTTAATAACTATTCCCAGCTGCCAATGATAAAGCAAGTCCCAGCAGGTTTATGTTCAGGTGACAGCTAGCTGTTGGAAACTCACTTGGCAGATGCTGGCATTAGCAACGTGGATCTCCTACAATGAAATCAATTTAATAGCACTTATCTTTAGCTATAGAGGAATAAGTCCTGCCTGTAACAAAGTATTCAAGCCTTTGCTTTACCGGGTGCAGGTGAGCTTTCGTTATTTGAGCAGCAGCATTTTAAAAAGCCACCAAAGGAATGATTTTACTCTCAAATAGATATGAAAAAAAACATTTGCAGAACAATAGAATGATTACAACATGGAAGAAAGCCATTTTGATCTTCTAACCCATGCTGGCTCTCTGCAGGAACAACTCAAACAGTGCCAGTTCTCTTCCTCATCATGTTACAATTGTTTATCCTATCAGATAATTGTCTAACTTCTTGTTGAATGCCACAGTAGACTCTGTCTCCCCCCCCCCCCCCCCCCCCCCCCCACATACTACGGCAGTGCATTCTCGAGCCTAACCACATGCTGAGGTAAAAAGGTACTTTGTTCTTCTGTTTGTGTTCTGTTGCCATTCACTTTGAATCAGTGTCCACGAGTTCTTGACACTCTGCTAATGGGAATAGTTTGTCCCTGTCTACACGATCCAGATGCCTCATGATTTTGAATATCTTGATCAATTCACCTCTCAACCTTCTCTCCTCTAAGGAGAACAACACAAGCTTCTCCAAATCTATCCATATACTGGAGTCCTTCATCTCTGAAACCATTCTAGATTCTGTACCTTGCCTAATATCTTCACATCCTTCCAAATGAAGATGGCTAGGATCGGACACGGTACTCTAGTTGAGACCAAAGCAGCTTTTTTAAAGGTTCCCTATAACCTCCTTGCTTTTGCATTCTATACCTGTATCTATGAAGGATGTCATATGTTTAAATCCACTGTGCCACCCTCAACAATGTGTGCATATGGACCAGAGGATTTACTGTTCCTGTACCTGCTATGAAACTGCACCCTTTATGTTACATTGTATTTCGTCCACTGAAAATGTACCATTTCATCTTCGTCTACATTAGATTTCATTTGTCAATTGTCCAACCATTCCAAAAGCATACTTCTGTCATCATTAATGTTCATCGCTATCCTCCTCAGAATGCACAGTGCTTCCATGTTTTGTGTCATCTGCAAATATTGAAATATTGTCTCCTGTAGCCCAGGTCTAGGTCAAGATACGTATACCAAGAAAGGTCGTGGTGAGGTTTCGTGAGGCCTACAGAGACATTAACCTGAGGAGTGGTTAAGAACTTGGGGCGGCTCACTGGATGAGCCCAGGACTATGTGTTAAAGAAGGCTGGGCCTTGCTTGCGGAAAGTGAACATAGAGAAATCTGCAGGGCTGGCAGCTTGGCACGTGCCTCTCATGCCATCAGAAATGAATTGTCCAGTACAAGGCCATAGTATGCCCATTCAGCCACTGGTACAACTGTGATGAGGCCACAGCAGCAGGCAAGCCACCCACTATATTTATGAAGCACCCCACCCTGCCCGGCCCTGCTTCACATCTTACTTACTTCACATTTTCTAACTTACTGGCAGAGTATCCAGCCCCATGTGTAATTCCACTCTTTTATCTTCAAGTAGACTCCAAGATCATAGTGTCATCAGGATATACAGCACAGAAACAAGACCCTTCGGTCCAACTTGTCCATGCCAACCCAATATCCTAAATTAATCTAGTCTGATTTGCCAGTATATGCCTCTAAACCCTTCCTATTCATGTACCCATCCCAATGCCTTTTCCTATATTTGTTCCAAGTTCTTTTCTCAAACTCTCTCTCTCTCTTAGCTTCTCTTTTTTTTAATTACTTCCCCTTTGAATCCTTTATATTCGACTTGAATTATCAACAAGACATTTACCATTCTGCTTCATCTAAACTCATCATGACTTTCATCATACGGACACTGTAGTTTTGTTTGTCAAACCTTTTCCCAAATGTAGTAATATAGCTTGATTACACTTCAGAAATCCTTAGATTCATAGAAAATAGTAATAGGAATAGGCCACTCAGCCCTTCGGATGTGGTCCACTATTCAATATGATCATAGCTGCTCATTCTGCTCAGTACTCTGTCCTACTCAGATGAGGTTTTCTTCCTCTGGAGAACACCTCCAGGACACACTCACTAAATAATCCCATTGGCCTGTAGCCAACCACATCATCTATGACTCTATGACTCTATAGCTCCCCCTTCCACTCCCACCAAGGACATGCAGGTCCTGGGCCTCCTCCACTGCCAAATCCTAGCCACCTGACAACTGGAGGAAGAACATCTCAATTTCTGCCTTGGGATCCTTCAACCACACGGAACCAATGTGGATTTCACCAGTTTCCTCATCTCCCTTCCCTCCACCTTATCCCAGATCCAACCTTCCAACTTGACACCGCTCTCTTGAACTGTCCTACTGTCCAACTTCCTTCCCACCTGTCTGCTCCACCCTCTGCTCTGACCTATCACCATTACCCCCATCTTCATGTATCTATTGCATTCGTAACTACCTTCTCCCCAGACCCACCCCCCTCCCATTTATCTCTCAGCCCCCTTGGGCAACCCCCCCCCCCAACCTTCCTCCAAACCCCCATCCTGATGAACTGCTTATGCTTGGAATGTTGACTCTCCTGCTCCTTGGATGCTGCCTGATCGGCTGTGCTTTTCCAGCATCACACTTTTTGATTCTGATCTCCAGCGTCTGTAGTCCTCACTTTCTTCTAGATTCTCTCCTTAACCCATTTAGGATAACTTCATGCTTCAGTACTGTAATGTCCTCCTTAAAATTAATGCTGTTACTCTTTTATCCTTCTTTCTTTTTTCTCTCCTTGGATTCCTTGATAAGAACTAGGAGCAGGAGTAGGCCACCTGATCTTTTCGTGACCTCAGCTCCACTTACTCTTAATTCCTTTACCTTTCCAATAATTCCCTACCTTAGCTTTAAAAGCATTTACTGAGGAAGTCTCAACCACTTCACTGGGCAGGGAACTCCACAGATTCACAACCCTCTGGGTGAAGAAGTTCCTTCTCAATTCAGCCCTTAATCTGTTCCCCCTAATTTTGAGGCTATGTCATCTTGTCTTGATTTCCTCCAACAGTGGGAACATCCTCTCCATGTCTATCTTGTCTACTCCCTTCATAATTTTACATGCTTCTATAAGATCCCTCCTTACTCTTCTAAATTCCAATGAATATAATCCCGGTCTGCTCAGTCTCTCCTCATAAACCAATCCTCTCAACTCCAGAATCAACCGAGTGAACCTCCTCTGCACCCCCTCCAATGCCAGTACACCCTTTCCCAAGTAAGGAGACCAAAACTGCCCGCAGTACTCCAGGTATGGCCTCACCAGCACCCTATACAGCTGAAACATAACCTTTCTGCTTTTAAACTCAACCCTTCAACAATGAAGGGCAAAATTCCATTTGCCTTCCTAATTAACTGTTGCACCTGCAGACCAACCATCGATGATACATGCACAAGGACACCCAGGTCCCTCTGCACAGCAGTGTTCTGCAATCTCTTACCATTCATGTAGTAGTCCTTTTTACTTTACTCCAATTGAAATGGATGACCTTCCATTTGTTAACATTGTACTCCTTCTATCTAAGAATGGTTGGTACCCAAACTGGCTCTGTTTTGAATCAAGTTTTCATGATTGCCACAACGTCACATCCCCATGGCTATCTGTGCCTTGAGCTCTCTGGCTTTACTTAACAAAATATGTACATCCACAAGCCCGCAGTTTTACAATGATATTGGAAATGAACAACAAAAATATACAGGAATTAAGTTACGTCGACAGCCAGAAAAAAAAGTTACCTAACCTTGAGCTTAGTCATTAGATTTTCACAGTTATGAAGAACAGAGATTCAGAATTATTTTGTCTTCTGACTGCAAGTTATATGTTAATTCAGTGTTTCTGAGCTACACTTGATCCTAGTGAGCCTTCAATACATTAAGCACATAAGCAGCATTAATCATTTTGCTCTGCTCATTAATATTGATCCTATGCATTTGAGAATTGAGATTTTAGTCTCACCTATCCACATTCTTTCTAAGGCATTGCAACTTCAGCCTTTATATTCATGTCTTTTCTTTAAGGACTTCCTTAAACCTTCTGCCTTTGGCCAAGCTTTTTATTATCTGATTTAATACAACTTTGTGTCTGATATTGTTTGAAAATGCTCTTGGGTGTTTTACAGCATTAAAGATTCTGTATGAATGCACGATATTATTATTATTGCTGTTGGCATTTTTGCTAGTGCCCTGTGATTTTCAAAGAAGACAATATGACTCTCAGATCATAACTTTTTTTTCAATACAAATAAACAGGCGACCAACAAAGGCAGATACAGAGGAGAGAGGCACTGAAACATGAGAGATTCGGACAGCCTCATTGTTAAGTATGCATGCATGAGACAGAGAAGTGAAACAAGAGATGGAGAGTGTTAGGTTCTTTGAGCTAAAGCAAGAAAGGTCAAACATGCTAAAATGGATACAACGGATACCAGAACTACATAGAGATAAAACACAAACAGCCAGGAGTCAAAGAACATGAAAGGTGAGGAAACAAAAGAGTCTTTACTATTCACTTTAGTAGGTAAAAGAAAGTGTACCCGTGAAAGCAAATAAATATTAATAATGCCAAGGTACCTTCTGTTAATTTCTGAGATTGTTTGGTTATTCCTGGGAAATATGACAACTATATTTATTTAAACTTCATGAAGGTTAAATCTATAACACATACTGCCTGGGCTACCGATTCCACTCATAGCATCGTCTGTGAAATTCAAAAGATTGCTAGTTTGCTGTAATTTACACCAAGTTATGTGGTGGGGTCTGCAGTGACAACACTTACATTTCCAGGGTGCATTCAATTATAGTCAAGCATCCCAAAAGTGTTTCATGGGAGCATTTTCAAACAACATTTGCAAACGTTTAAGACGGATAACTCAAAGTATGGGCAAAGAGATAGACTTCCTGTTACGCCCAAAGAGAGATTCAAACAAGAAATTCTAGAGGCTTGCATTATGGTGGCCAGTGGGTAGGGTGATGATAATTGGGAATGTGCCAGTGAGTAGAGCGTAGGGGCATCAAGCCCTCAAATGTACAAAGGACTAGAGAAGATTATAGGGACAATGACGAGGTGAAACTCCGAGGAAATGTTTGAAAATGCTAAAGACAAGGGAATGCTGCACCAAGTACCAATGCAGATCAGCAAGCAGAGGGCTGGTGGGTGAACATGATGAGCTGTGATTGAGTACAGAGACTGCTCATGACAACTGAAATTAAATATTGCACGTCATATGCACAGCTGATGCTGACTAACATGTATTGCTATCCTGAGATATATCCACATCCTGAGGTTAAATACCTCAGTTACCATCTGGTGGGCACATGGTCAAGTTAGAACAGCCGTGCTAAGGAGGCATGGGATATAGGAATTGGCTGTTAATAGCCTAATCTGCCTAATGACCATCTGAAACGTAATTCTTTGTCTTAATTGCCTGCTGAAGTGATTTGCTGTAATCGTTCGTGAGCATACTCATTCTGTAATGTACAGTACAGAATCTTAAAGGACACCTCATTAATGGCAGCTTCAAAGAAGCTATTTCTATGGATAAGTGCAGCCAGTGGTAATTTAAGTAAATCGAAATCAAAACATTTACTCAGCACATCAACCTTCATTTGCATTTCTTGTGTGGCATCTCACATTTCATTTTTTTCACTACATTTAATGTCCCTAGATATACAGTTAAAGAATGATAAGAGCAAAATAGGGAATTTATCCCTTCAATTCTGTTAAATGAGACCTTGGCAGATCCTCTATCTCAAATAAAAACAGAAATTCCTGAAGGAACTTAACAGGTCTGGCAGCATCTGTCTCCATCTTTCTGTACTACACCAATATATCTCTTAGTTCACTTGCTACTCAAATATCTATCGATCATTGCTGTGAATATATTCAAAGGCTCTCTAAAGTCAAAGAATCCCGAAGAGCCACAACTTGTTGAGTGAGGAAATTACATTTTATCCCATTCTGAACAAGCCAACTCTTTAATCTGAGACAGATTACATGTTGTAGACTCACGATATGAACCAGGCGATATGTCCTCCCAGCTTCCAAACTTCATGTTACATATTTCAATCAGATTACATCACACTCTTCTGAACTTCAGGGAATATAATTCTATTCTACTTAATCTCTCCTCATAGCACAAATCTCTCATCCCAGGAACCAGTTCAGTGAACATTTACTGCACTGCCTCTAGGTAAATAGACCAAGACGGCATATCATATTTAAGCTGTGATCATAACAATGTCCTACATCATTACTATGTATCGCTTTTTTACAAGTAAAACTGGTAATGTACATTTACTGGGCTTTTTGAAGTAGTCCTGAACCACTTGTACATTGCTCCAATGTCCTGCTCATATTGCTGATTCCTGGGTTTCATTGCAGTCAGTCACAAGACAAAGTGAGATCACGAGATCTGCTGATGACACACTTGTTAACTTGGGCTAACAAACATGGACATTTTTATTTAGTTAATGTTAATGCCAGCTGTGCAGGCCCTAAGCATATCGTACCAGTGACCAGCCATATTGCACTGATGGAAAACCAGCCCTGTGTCTTCTCTGGAATCAACACCAGAGTGGTGAGTTGACAGAAAGTATGAGGATTTCCTCTGTGTGGAATCCAGGATTTTCCGACACTTAATTCAAATTACTGGATAGTCTATACTGCAGTGAAGCCAAAACATCTGTGTCAAAGTAACATACATAATCGACTGGAAGCATACAGTGTAAAACATTGGGTGAAACAGCCCATTTCTCTTCCAGTCTTTAACCTCAACAGCAAAGCAGCTGTCAGAGAATGGGAAATAATCGAAGTGTACAGTGTCCTGGTCAGATGATATTTTGGGTACAATGTTCAGTTCTGGTCAGCACAACACAGAACTACCAAGCTCAGGTTAGGGTCACTCAGCTATAAGGGAAAACAGTTTTACTGGGAAGCAATGTTAATAGAGGTAGGTAACATTTTTAATGGTATAACATGAGAAGTAAAAGATTGATATTAGAAAGTTTTACTTCATATGAGGAGTGCTAAATATTTGAATGGATTCCCAACTGGAATTCTGGAAGCAAAAGTCCTGAAATCACTTAAGAACCAAATGGATGCTGTACTGGGAGAACCTCAGGGTCATTCAGAGTAAGTCAGTGTGATGGAGAGCTAACCATTTGCCTTGATTTCAACTAAGATAGGGCATTGCACTTGATTCACACCCCATTCACAATCATAAACACTCATTCTCTCCACCACTTGCATTCCCTGGCTACCTTGTGTATTATGTACATTATAGACTGCAGAAAGATGCCATCATTTCTTTGGCAAGACTTCTCAAGTGCCCAACTTTTACCAACAAGAATTGCAAGGTACACAGGAAAAACATCACTTCCAAGCTCCTTTTTCAACCTCACACTGATGTTGACAGATATTGCTGCTCATTAATGGTCTTGGCATGTACCTACTGCTTACATTCTTTGAGACGATAGGAGGCTCCTGTTGAAGAAGCTCTTGTCAGTTGCGATTGTGTAACTGGTGGACTGTACACGCTGCAAGACTGCATGTTTATGCAAGGGATGCTCTGTTTAATCTTGGACATAAAAAGAGAATGCTGGAGAATCTTAGCAGTCCAGCAGCATTTACGGAAAGAGAAACAGATTTAACATTTTGAGTCTTGTTCTGAAGGAATCATACCCGACTTGAAATGTTGATTCTGTTTCTCTCTCCTCAGATTTTGCCAGGCCTGCTGAGATTCTCCAGCATTCTCTTTTTATCCTTTCTGACTTCCAGCATCTGCAGTATTTTGTTTTTATTCGAGTATTTTATCTTGGAGGTTGTCAAGCTTTTTGACTGTTCATTACAAATGTTATTTACACCTAAAGTAAACAACATAACAATGTGGTTATTTTTTGTTTCTCTGTAAAACATTTTGACAGGATACTCCCACACACGCTGTTTATTTCCATTGTTAAGCAGTGGATGATAAAAAAACTGACATTGGTTTCCATGAGGTGAACTTTCTTTTCACGAGAGTCTCAGACTGAATGGAAGTAGCTCAATTAATTTAACTGGATGTCACAAGCTGGATGAATAAAGTATAACTAATCAGGAAACTCTGAACTCTGCATTAATGGTACCATGGAATTTGTTGTGATCTCAATTCCATGTCGCTCACACTTTTACACTGTGCATCAGAAAGCTTGGTCCCTTCATAAAACATAGAACAGAGAACATAGAACATACAGCATACAACATAGAACAGAGAACAATGTTGCGCAGAACAGGCCCTTTGGCCCTCATTGTTACGCTGGCCTGTGAACTAATCTAAGCCCATCCCCCTACACAATCTCATCATCACCCAGGTGCTTATCCAAGGATTGTTTAAATCTCACTAATGTAGCTGAATTAATTACATTAGCAGATAGGGCATTCCATGCCCTTACCACTCTCTGAGTAAAGAACCTGCCTCTGACATCTGTCTTAAATCGATCACCCCTCAATTTGCAGCTATGCCTCCTCATACAAGCCAATGTCCTCATCCTAGGAAACAGACTCACTGTCCACCCTATCTAATCCTCTAATCATCTTGTATGTCTCTATTAAATCCCCTCTTAGCCTTCTTCTCGCCAATGAGAACAGACCCAAGTCCCTCAGTCTTTCCTCATAAGACCATCCCTCCAGATCCGGCAACATCCTAGTAAATCTCTAATGCACCTTTTCCAACGCTTACACATCCCTCCTGTAATGGGGCGACCAGAACTGGACACAATATTCCAAGTGAAGCCGCCCAAGTGTTCTGTACAGTTGCAGCATGACATCACAGCTCCAGAACTCAAACTTTCTACCAATAAAACTTAACACACCACATGCCTTCTTAATAGCATTATCCACCTGGGTGGCAACTTTCAGGGCACTAGGGACAGGACCCCAAGAGCCTTCTGTACATGCACACTATCAAGAATCTTTCCATTGACCCAGTAATCTGCCTTCCTGTTATTCTTCCCAAAATGAATCACCTCACATTTATCTGCATTGAACTCCATTTGCCACCTTTCAGCCCAATTCTGCAGTTTATCCAAGTCTTTCTGCAACCTACAACATTCTTCCACACTGTCCACCACTCCACTGACTTTAGTATCATCTGCAAATTTACTAACCCATCCACCTATGCCTGCATCCAAGTCGTTTATAAAAAATAAATGGGCCCAGAATGGGCCCAGAACAGATCCTTGTGGCACACCACTAGTAATTGGACTCCAGACTGAATATTGTCCATCAACCACCACTCGCTGTCTTCTTACAGAAACCCAGTTTCTAATTCAAACTGCTAAAATCATCTTCAATCCCATGCCTCTGCATTTTTTTCAATAGCGTACCATGTGGAACCTTATCAAAGGCTTTACTTAAGTCCATGTACACCACATCAACTGCACTACCCTCATCCAAATGCTTGGTCACTTTCTCAAAAAACTCAATGAGGTTTGTGAGACATGACCTAGCCTTGACGAATCCATGTTGACTATTTCCAATCAAATTGTTACTTGCTAGAGGATTATAAATCCTATCTCTTATAATCCTTTCCAAAACTTTTCCTACAACAGACGTAAGGCTCACTGGTCTATAATTACCTGGCTCATCTCTACTGCCCTTCTTGAACAAGGGCAAACATTTGCAATCCTCTGGTATTAAACCTGTAGACAATGACGACTCAAAGATCAAGGCCAAAGGCTTGGCCACCTCCTCCCTAGCTTCCCAAAGAATCCTTGGAAAAATCCCATCCAGCCCAGGGAACTTATCTACTTTCACACCTTCTAGAATTGATAACACCTCCTCCTTACTAACCTCAATCCTTTCAAGTCTAATAGCCCATATCTCAGTCTTCTCCTCTACAATATTCTCCTTTTTCTGAGTGAAACAGATGAGAAATATTCGTTTAGTACCTCTCCGATCTCCACAGGTTCCACACACAACTTTGCACTTCTGTCTTTGACAGGCCCTATTCCTATCCTTGTCATCCTTTTATTTCTCACATATTTGTAGAAAGCTTTAGAGTTCTCCTTTATTCTACCTGCTAAAGACTGCTCATGTCCCCTCCTTGCTCTTCTTAACTGTCTCTTTAAATCCTTCCTCGCTACTCTGTAACTCTTCATCACCTCATCTGAACCATCACGTCGCAACGTCACATAAGCCTCCCTCCTCCGCTTAACAAGAGATACAATTTCTTTGGTAAACCACAGTTCCCTTACCATATCACTCCCTCCCTGCCTGACAGGGACATACTTATCAAAGACATGCAATATGTTTTCCTTAAACCAACTCCACGTTTCTATTTTCTACATCTCCTGCATTTTGCTACCCCATTCTATGCCTCCTAAGTCTTGCCTAACCGTATTATAATTGCTCTTTCCCCATCTATAACTCTTGCCCTGTGATATGTACCTATCCCTTTCCATTACTAAACTAAACATAACCGAATTATGATCACTCTCTCCAAAGTGCGCAGCTACAACTAAATCAAACACCTGGTCTGGTTCATTACCAAGTACCAGATCCAGTGTGGCCTCCCCTTTTGTCGCCCCCTCGACATACCATGTCAGAAGACCCTCCTGCACACATTAGACTAAAACTGATCCACCTGACATATGAAAGTCATAGCATTTCCAGTCAATGTTGAGGAAGTTCCTTTCACTCCTGCTCAGAATTGTTTTGCCAATCCTCTCCTCCATATCCCTGGAACTTTGTGAAGGTCCATAAAAATCTCCCAGCAGTGTGACCTCTTCTCTCCTGTTTCTAACGTCAGCCCACACTACCTCATGATGAGTCCTTGTCAAACGTTCTTTCTGCCACCGTTATACCAACTTGACTAACAAGGCCATTCCTCCCCTCTTTTACCACCTTCCCTGACCTTAAT
This sequence comes from Chiloscyllium punctatum, assembly GCF_047496795.1. Taxonomy (NCBI): domain Eukaryota; kingdom Metazoa; phylum Chordata; class Chondrichthyes; order Orectolobiformes; family Hemiscylliidae; genus Chiloscyllium; species Chiloscyllium punctatum. The sequence continues at coordinate 19,909,627 of NC_092743.1, forward strand.
GAAAGATCTAAACCCTGGAACCTGCAACATTCCTCACCCTGCTCTATCCATGCCTCCGAAACGGTCACAATATCGAAGTCCCAGGTACCTATTCATGCTGCAAGCTCACTAGCTTATTCCGGATACTACTGGTGTTGAAGTAGACACACTCCAAACCAGCTTGCTGTCTGCCAGCACACTCCTCTGACCGTGCAATCCTAACCATGTCCTCCCTCCTCTCGTCCTCCTGTGTCCTGGAACTAAACCACAAGTTCCCATCCCCCTGCTGAGTAGTTTAAAGCCGGTGAAGCCCTGCATCAGCCACAAAAGCTTTCTGTCAAAGCAAAGAGAGGAAGACACTAGAATACGAAACCAACAGAGCAAAGGTGAGCGAAAGAAAAGATAAATAGAAAGTGGAAGGAGAAATAGATAGAGAGAAAAGAAAGGGAGACACAAAGGATGGAAAGTAAGACAGAGACAAAGACAGAAACAATTGAAGATAACAGGATAGCCTCATTCATTGTTCACTAAAAAAAGATTAACTTCCATCAAACCTATGGCTATAAGTGCACTAAGTACGTTGCAGATTTCCAGCTTTCCTCATTCCAATTTGATCAACGTTTCTTTTCATTTTGATGTAAAGTTGCAACTGGAACCTGAAAGAGTTAAGCTTTTTTTCTGCTGTCAGGCTTAAGGTTAAGGGGTTGTGTAAATAGTTATTTTCTGCTCCTTGCTTCATCAAATATCTTTGTGACACTTCAGTTGGTCAGGGTTAAATGTAACAGTGGAAAAGTGTTGTATTACAAAGCAGATCTGATGCTCCAGAAAATTCCATGATCTAACTATTGATTCCAGCCTTTAGCTCAACCAACAAACAATAAATCCTGTGGAATCATCATTCCCTCAACAGTTCCATGCTGTGTCTCCTTTTCAATGTTTTTAAGCTGTTCAAAATTAAAGATTAAAGAATTTGATATAAAAGCAGTCAAACAGCAATGATTTTCTCTGGTCGGGAGTCCACAAGAAGGAATTAGATGATATCACACAAAAGGGTAAAGGAAATCTGAACTTGTCTCCTGTACAAAGTCTGTGAAAGTGAACTCAATGGAAACCTCCATATTTAATGTACTGATTTTTGTTAAGTACGGATATTATTGGTGGCAGACCCAAAGCAGGGAGATAGGGATTAGCCATGCCCTAGTTGTACACAGAAATGGATTTTGAATGGTCTACATATCTGTCCATGGGCGGAATTTGACCAGCACATGGGTGGCAGACTGGGACGTGTAGCAAATGGAGTAGCAGAAAGCCATGTTCAGATAGCTCCCCAGTGCCATGCTGTTGGTGCGATGTTTTCCACTGCCACAGGCTGTGCCAAGCAGGTTGGTAAACTACTTTGTGTATTTGTACCCTTTGGTTTAATGGAGGCAATTGTTCTGTGGCACGGTATAATCGAAGAGAGGACCACAGTAGCAGACTAGAGACTGCCTCACTGACCTCAGCAATCCTCCTGAGGTGAGCTCCACCTCTGACCTGCAGTTCCCTCACTCGGTTCATTCATGATTTATCTGTCTGAGATTGCTAACCTTGCCCATCCCTGTTATAGAACATAGAACATAGAAATGTACAGCACAGAACAGGCCCTTTGGTCCATGATGTTGTGCTGAGGATTAATCCTAATGTAAAATAAAATAATTTAACCTACGCACCCCTCAATTCGTTGCTGTCCATGTGCATGTCCAGCAGTCGCTTAAATGTCCCTAATGGCTCTGCTTTCACGTCTACAGCTGGCAATGCATTCCATACATTCACAACTCTCTGCATAAAGGACCTTCCTCCAACATCCCCTCTATACCTTTCTCCTAATATCTTAAAACTATGACCCCTCGTGCCAGTCAATCCTGCCCTGGGGAAAAGTCTCTGACTATTGACTCTATTCATGCCTCTTATTATCTTGTATACCTCGATCAGGTCACCTCTCTTCCTCCTTCTCTCCAGAGAGAAAAATCCAAGCTTAGTCAACCTCTCTTCATAAGGCAAGCCCTCCAGTCCAGCAGCATTCTGGTAAACCTTCTGTGCACCCTCTCCAAAGCCTCTACCTTTCCTATAGTAGGGCGACCAGAACCGGACACAATATTCCAAGTGCGGTCTCACCATGGATTTGTAGAGCTGTAGCAAAACCTTACGGCTCTTAAACTCGATCCCCCTGTTAATGAAAGCCAAAACGCCATATGCTTTCTTAACAACCCTATCCACTTGGGTGGCAACTTTGAGGGATCTATGCACTTGAATACCAAAATCCCTCTGTTCCTCCACACTGCCAAGAATCCTGTCTTTATTCCTATATTCAGCATTTGAGTTCGACCTTCCAAAATGCATTACTTCGCATTTATCCAGGTTGCACTCTATCTGCCATTTTTCAGCTCAGCTCTGTATCCTTGTCTATGTCGCACTGCAGCCTGCAATAGCCCTCAATACTATCAACCTCAATACTAAATCTGGTGTCAGCAAGTCCAAGCTGGGAGCCTGCTTTGCAATCCATAACTGGGATGCAGAAACCCTCAATGATATTTAGCCGTGTGCTTCTACACCCAGTGATCAATGAATACAGAACCAGAGGAGCACACTCCTACCTTTAATGCTCTGATATCATTTTCATATTTCACAGGCCAAAGCCTCTGCACTGATATCGCCCATCAGCTAAGAAGAAAGTAAATTAAAAATCCAAATCCCTTCTTCACTACACTAAACAACTGTGAGCTCGTGTGAGAAGTTATTTTTAATTTGCATAATGTGCACAGAATGCAAAGCACTTTGCATAGACTGAAAAATTGTAATTGATGATAGCATCTAATGACAGAAATGTAATTGCCAGAGTCAATTTATATTTGGGAAAGAAACAAAAATTGGTTTCCGTTAAGTCTTTACATCATGAATTATAACTTACATAGAGCTGTGGAGGAATTCACTATCTTTATGAGTCAAGTGGTAAACACATTTGGATGATCGCTGAATTTTGTTGACTGAATGGAATTCAGTTATATCCTATCCCTGTTCACCGTCTTGTATTCCCACTGCCAAGTATCACTGTGGAAATGGGATCAGGGTCAGCTCGAAAACAATTGTACTCATAAGGTGCTTTAACACTGGAGAACATCCTAAGGTTCTTCACGGGAGAGTTATCAAACAATATTTGACACTAGCCACACAACAGAGATATTAGGGCAGAATACCAAATGCCTGGGCCATGAGCTAAGTATATAATATGAAAGAAGGAGAGAATGTAAAGAGGTGTGAGGAGAAAAATAAATACTTTAGGGGCTTGGCACCAATGTAGAGTCATAAAGATTATGATGTACAAGAGATTGGATTTGGGGAAAGATAGGGAATTTTGCCTGAGAGTGTATGGGAAGAGTAGGATAATGTAGGGCTGGACGGAGTTGCAGAGATAGAAAGGGATAGGCATTTATGGGCATATTCATATTACTCAGAATAAGTTTGTTTTTATTCATTCATGAAATGAGGCCAGCATTCATTGTCCATCCCTAATTGCCCAGAGGGCAGTTAAGAATCAACCACATTGCTGCAGGTCTGGAGTCACATGTAGACCAGAACAAGTTATGACAGCAGTTTCCTTCCTTACAGGACATTAGTGAACCAGATGGCTTTTCTGACAATCAACATTTGATTATCATTAGGTCATCATTAGATTATTAATTCCCGATTTTTTAAAGTTGGAAATTATTTCAAATTCCACCATCTTCCTTCGCAGAATTTGAACCCAGGTCACCATGATATTACCTGGATTAATTGTCTAATGATACTACCACTAAGCCACCATCTCCCCCATTCGTATATATTCTTACAATAAATAAAAACTCCAAAGGAAGGACACTGTAATTGTAGTCAACTGAAGAAGTTAGGGAAAGCAAAGTTAAGGAAAAGATATGGCAGGACAGATGATAGGTCAGAATATAAAGAAGAGCAGAAAATGGCTAGAAGTTAATCTGGACAAAAGGGAAGAGCTAAGAATGTAAGACTAGACAGCAAGAGTCTCTATAGGTATCTAAAACAGAAAAAAAAAGTAAAGTCAGTGTTGGTCCTTTAAAGAGTAAGGATAGAGAGTTAATAGTCAATAGTCAGGAAATGACTATGACCTTGAGTTCTTTTCCAGAGAGGGGATAATTGACCAGGCTCCAACTAGGCTGGGTTTGAAAGGCTTATTGTGGCCCTTTTTGTTTATCCCAAACAGATAACGCCTTCGGCCTAAGGCTTTCATGTCTTAAACAAAACCTGTATAATCAAAGAGGAGTGACCAGCTTGTTGTGCAGCTAGCCTTCATTTAGATTAGAATTTTGGATTCAGTTCAGCAGCTGTGTGTGTGAAGAAAGGCCGCTGGGACAAGTCCAGCTGGGTACACTGTCTCTTTCTCTCTCTCTCTAACCTCAAGCCTGTAAGCCCTGGTTTGTCTCATTTTTACTCTTTGTGCTAAGGGATGTGTTTATTAGAGTCATAGAGTCATAGAGATGTACAGCATGGAAACAGACCCTTCGGTCCAACCCGTCCATACCGACCAGATATCCCAACCCAATCTAGTCCCACCTGCCAGCACCCGGCCCATATCCCTCCAAACCAATCCTATTCATATACTCATCCAAATGCCTCTTAAATGTTGCAATTGTACCAGCCTCCACCACTTCCTCTGGCAGCTCATTCCATACACTTACCACCCTCTGCGTGCAAAGTTGCCACTTAGATCTCTTTTATATCTTTCCCCTCTCACCATTAACCTATGCTCTATAGTTCTGCCCGACCCCAGGGAAAAGACTTTGTCTATTTATCCTATCCATGCCACTCATAATTTTGTAAACCTCTATAAGGTAACCCCTCAGCCTCCAACGCTCCAGTGAAAACAGCCCCAGCCTGTTCAGCCTCTCCCTGTAGCTCAGATCCTCCAACCCTGGCAACACCCTTGTAAATCTTTTCTGAATTCTTTCAGGTTTCACAACATCTTTCCGATAGGAAGGAGACCAGAATTGCATGCAATATTCCAACAGTGGCCTAACCAATGTCCTCTACAGTGCAACATGACTTCCCAACTCATGTACTCAATACTCTGACCAATAAAGGAAAGCATACCAAACGCCTTCTTCACTATCCTATCTACCTGTGACTCCACTTTCAAGGAGCTATGAACCTGCAGTCCAAGGTCTCTTTGTTCAGCAACACTCCCTACGACCTTACCATTAAGTGTATAAGTCTTGCTAAGATTTGCTTTCCCAAAATGCAGCACCTCACATTTATCTGAATTAAACTCCGTCTGCCACTTCTCAGCCCATTGGCCCATCTGGTCAAGATCCTGTTGTAATCTGAGGTAACCCTCTTCGTTGTCCACTACACCTCCAATTTTGGTGTCATCGGCAAACTTACTAACTGTACCTCTTATGCTCGTATCCAAATCATTTATGTAAATGACAAAAAGTGGAGGGCCCAGCACCGATCCTTCTGGCACTTCACTGGTCACAGGCCTCCAGTTTGAAAAACAACCCTCCACCACCACCCTCTGTCTTCTACCTTTGACCCAGTTCTGTATCCAAATGGCTAGTTCTCCCTTTATTCTGTGAGATCTAACCTTGCTAATCAGTCTCCCATGGGGAACCTTGTTGAACGCCTTACTGAAGTCCATATAGATCACATCTACTGCTCTGCCCTCATCAATCTTCTTTGTTACTTCTTCAAAAAACTCAATCAAGTTTGTGAGACATCATTCCCCACGCACAAAGCCATGTTGACTATCCCAAATCGGTCATTGCCTTTCCAAATACATGTACGTCCTGTCCCTCAGGATTCCCTCCAACAACTTGACCACCACTGAGGTCAGGCTCACCGATCTATAGTTCCCTGGCTTGTCTTTTCCACCCTTCTTAAACAGTGGCACCACGTTTGCCAACCTCCAGTCTTCCGGCACCTCACCTGTGACTATTGATGATACAAATATGTCAGCAAGAGGCTCAGCAATCACTTCTCTAGATTTCCACAGAGTTCTCGGGTACACCTGATCAGATCCTGGGGATTTATCTACCTTTAACTGTTTCAAGACATCCAGCACTTCCTCCTCTGTAATCTGGACATCTTGCAAGATGTCACCATCTATTTCCCTACAGTCAATATCTTCCATATCCTTTTCCACAGTAAATACTGATGCAAAATATTCATTTAGTATCTCCCCCATTTTTTGTGGCTCCACACAAAGGCCGCCTTGCTAATCTTTGAGGGGCCCTATTCTGTCCCTAGTTACCCTTTTGTCCTTAATATATTTGTAAAACCCTTTGGATTCTCCTTAATTCTATTTGCCAAAGCTATCTCATGTCCCCGTTTTGCCCTCCTGATTTCCTTCTTAAGTATACTCCTACTTTCTTTATACTCTTCTAAGGATTCACTCAATCTATCCTGTCTATACCTGACATATGCTTCCTTCTTTTTCTTAACCAAACCCTCAATTTCTTTAGTCATCCAGCATTCCCTATACCTACCAGCCTTCCCTTTCACTCTGACAGGAATATACTTTCTCTGGAGTCTTGTTATCTCATTTCTGAAGGCTTCCCATTTTCCAGCCATCCCTTTTCCTGTGAACATCTGCCTCCAATCAACTTTCAAAAGTTCTTGCCTAATACCATCAAAATTGGCCTTTCTCCAATTTAGAACTTCAACTTTTAGTTCTGGTCTATCCTATTTTAAAATGAATAGAATTATGGTCGCTGGCCCCAAAGTGCTCCCCCACTGACACCTCAGTTACCTGCCCTGCCTTATTTCCCAAGAGTAGGTCAAGTTTTGCACCTTCTCTAGTAGGTACATCCACATACTGAATCAGAAAATTGTCTTGTACACACTTAAGAGATTCCTCTCCACCTAAACCTTTAACACTATGGCAGTCCCAGTCGGTGTTTGGAAAGTTAAAATCCCCGACCATAACTACCCTATTATTCTTAGAGATAGCTGAGATCTCCTAACAAATTTGTTTGTCAATTTCCCTCTGACTATTAGGGGTCTATAATACAATCCCAATAAGGTGATCATCCCTTTCTTATTTCTCAGTTCCACCCAAATAACTTCCCTGGATGTATTTCCGGGAATATCCTCCCTCAGCACAGCTGTAATGCTATCCCTTATCAAAAATGCCACTCCCCCTTCTCTCTTGCCTCCCTTTCTATCCTTCCTGTAGCATTTGTATCCTGGAACATTAAGCTGCCATTCCTGCCCATCCCTGAGCCATGTTTCTGTAATTGCTACGATATCCCAGTCCCATGTTCCTAACCATGCCCTGAGTTCATCTGCCTTCCCTGTTAGGCCCCTTGCATTGAAATAAATGCAGTTTAATTTATTAGTCCTACCTTGTCCCTGCCTGCCCTGTTTGACTCGCTTCTGTTCTCAACTGTACCAGTCTCAGATTAATCTCTTTCCTCACTATCTCCCTGGGTCCCACACCCACACCTTACTAGTTTAAATCCTCCCTAGCAGTTCTAGCAAATTTCCCTGTCAGTATATTAGTCCCCTTCCAATTTAGGTGCAATCCATCCTTCTTGTACAGGTCACTTCTACCCCAAAAGAGATTCCAATGATCCAAAAATGTGAATCCTTCTCCCATACACCAGCTCCTCAGCCATGCATTCATCTGCTCTATCCTCATATTCCTGCCCTCACGAGCTCGTAGCACTGGGAGTAATCCAGATATTACTACCCTTGAGGACCTCCTTTTTAAATTTCTACCTAAATCTCTGTAATCTCCCTTCAGAATCTCAACCTTTCCCCTTCCAATGTCATTGGTTCCAATGTGGATAATGACCTCCTGCTGGCCCCTCTCCCCCGTGAGAACATTCTGCACCCTCTCTGAGACATTCTTGATTGTGGCACCAGGGAAGCAACACACCGTTCTGCTTTTTCTCTGCTGGCCATAGAAACGTCTGTTTGTACCTCTGACTACAGAATCCCCAAACACAAATGATCTCTTGGAAGCCGAAGTACATCTCGTTGCATTAGAGCCAGTCTCAATACCAGAAACTTGGCTGTTTGTGCTACATTTCCCTGAGAATCCATCAGCCCCTACATTTTCCAAAACAGCATACCTGTTTGAAATGGGTATATCCACAAAAGACTCCTGCACTAGGTGCCTACCTCTCTTACCCTTCCTGGAGTTAACCCATCAATATGACTGTATCTAAGACACTCCCCCCTTCCTATAACTGCCATCCATCACATACTGTTGCTGCTGCAAATTCCTCATCGCTTCTATCTGTCTCTCCAACTGATCCACTCGATCTGATAAGATTCGCATCCAACAGTATTTATGGCAGATATAATCCGCAGTAACCCTAAACTCCCACATCTGACAAGAAGTACATATCACTGCAAAGGCCATTTTTGCTCCTTCACAATCTACAGACCCAGAAAATAACACCGTCTTATTCCTCTACAAGCACTGCCCCAGGTTAAATTAATAGCTATGGCTTATATTTTAAGTTTAATCAAGAGACTTATCTCCAAAAATATATAATCAAGAAAGAATCCACTGTACTCACTACTGCAGCCTTTCTCTTGGACAGACTTAAAACAACGACTAACTGATCTGATTCTGTGCTGTGAACTTCGCCCAACAGTTCCTCTAAGATTAGTTGTGAATTTCACTGTTTTTTAATTTTCCCAGATGCACTCCGATGTCCAGTGATACACGAATTCAAACAGCAGAGGCGGTAACTGGTGCAGGTTCTCTCTCTCTCTCTCTCTCTCTCTCTTTCTCTCCCCTGCACTGACCTCATCATGTGCTTCCTTTGTCTGCTCTTCTCCCTTTTAAAACTGCTGTTGTTTTGACTTTTTTATTCCAAAATTCTAAAACAATGCAACAGCATATAAAACAGTAATTGCTGCTCCTGGAATTTGAGGAAATTACCTCCAACACCTAAAATACCTCAAAAAAAGAGCAGCATTTTACAGCCAGAAATTTTTCCCATCCTCCATCTTGGATTACCCAGAATAAAAATCTTACACAGAATAAAAATCTGGAACTGTTCCAAGTATTTTCAGAACAGCACCATTAAGCCAGGAGAGTCTGTCGGGTTTTTGGATGGGATAAGTTATCTGGTATTCTATTTTCTGTTCTTTGTGTTTCATTCCGTAATGTTATTAATATATTCTGTTTATTTGAAACTCGGCAGTTGGACCAGCTAATTCACTCCAGGAATAGCCACTATATACTTAACTAAAACAAATTGCAATGTTACGGCCTGGGGTACCTGCTTAAAAATGTTTTGAGGGGTCGGGCCTGGTCCATAACATGTCTTCACCGTAGAGAATAAATAAAGCCTGCCAATGTTAGCTGCAATCCAGCTGACTTGTTTTCACTAGAATTTAGCAAATGGAGGGATGACTGGATTGACATGTATCACATCCTGAATGGTCTTGACAAGGTGGATGTGGAAAGGATGCTGTCTTTTGGAAGCAGGTTCAGAACTAGACGGCACTGTTTAAAACTATGTACTGCCCATCAGGACAAAGCAGGAGAATTCCTCTTTCTCCCAGAGTTTGGAACTCTGCCTGAGAATGCAGTGGAGTTAGCATCATTGAATATTTTCAAGGCAGAGGTAGTTTGATTCTTTTGTTGAACAAATATCTAAGGTTATTAGGGGTAGATGGGAATGTGAAATTCAAAACATGAACTGATCAGCTGTGATCTTACTGAATGGTGGAGCAGGCTTGAGAGCTGGAATAGTCTACTTCTGCCCATTTGTATGCGAAGTCATGAAGTGATTTGGAAACAGGGCTGACAGCAGAGGTCAATAAAGTCAGCGGTCTCAAGGGAGCTCCACATCACATTGCCTGTTAAAAGGTGAACAATGGCTACACCCAAACCAGAGGTTCTGGGGAATATCTGCATCCTTGTGCGAACTCATTCTGCAGGAGAGACAATTCCTTGCATCCCCTCCGAAGTATCAGCCAGACTTTGTGTAAAAGAAAGCACTAAGGTTTTTCATTGTTTGTTATACCCTGTTCATTACATCAGGATCATTTATCTCTCTGTATCATTTCTGTCAGAGACTGAGGCTGTGAGCATGTTGTAGATCATCTTTGTTTAGTTCCTCGCTGGCAGTTTGCACTAATGGACTTGTATGTACCAGCTGGAGATTGTAAAATCTGAACACTGGTCATTCGGAGAGGTTATATTCAAAACATTTGTATAAATTAATTACATTTCCTGTCAAATAAATCGTTGTGATTCAACTGACAAAACTAGAGTTCGAACTCCCTATGAAAAATGAATTGGCTCAGTTTCCCACTGAAACAATTCAATCACTTGCTAGTTTACAGTAAGCCAATTGGTTTCTCTGACATGTTTATAACCTTGTTGAATAACCTGTTTAAAGATTGTGAAACTTGTTAAGCATGGGCCAGTCTGAGTTCTGTTTCCACCTCTGTCATATTGCTGAACTTTGCCCCTGTCTCAGCTTATCCACGACTATAAAATCTTCATTGATGCCTTCTTCACCTCTGGACTCAACTGTTCAAAATGCTCTCCTCACTGGCCTCCTACATCCTAGATATGTTCTAATCAACTTGCTCAGACATATAATTACACATCCTATCCTCTGTAAACCTGACCTTAATCAAAACTCCACTATCCATGTCTTAACCTGCAAAAAGATGCCATTCTCCTCACACCCCTGTGTGCTCACTGACTTATATTTGCTCCCATTTAAGCAGCATTTTGATTTTAAAACTCCTCTCTGTCCTTACCCCTCCTCTACCTCTGCAACCTTCTCCAGCCCCACACTGTCCAACATATGGGAAGTCCTCTACATCTAACCTCCAGTTAGAAGGCCATTCCTTCAGTTGTTTAGCCCCTAAGCTCAGAAATACTATACTTTCTTCTCCTCTCTGCCTCCCTTTCCTCCTTTAAGACATTTCTTAAAATTAGACCTTTTTTAATCAGCTGACCTAATATCTCCTCATGCAGCTGAAAGTCGAACTTTGTTTTGTAATTCTTCTGTGAAACACCTTGGAATGTATCACTGCATTCTGTACACTATATAATTATAAGCTTTAAATTTACTTCATTATTCGTTGCAAAAGTTTCAACTCTTGCCAGGAGCTAAGACTAGGGAGGCAACAGGTTAAATGACACATGAGTGCAGCAGTTTTGTCGTCATGGCGACTTACCAAGCACATGCTAACTGCTTTGTCTTACAGAAAAAGCATAAGCAGAAGGAGGGAATATTGCCAAGCCAGGCTTTGTAAATATACAAGGAGTAAACACAAGAGAGGGCAATTTGATTGCACATGTGAAGGCCTAGGAAGAACCAGGTGAAAGAGACAAAATTAAAAGGGCAACAATAAGGGTCGGTGATGGCACAATTGTAATCTCACTGGACTAACAATCCAAAACACCAATTGATGTTCTGAGGACTTGGATTCAAATCCCACTATGACGGCGAATACCTTTGCCAACTTTTATAGGTGCGCCATCAAGAGCATTCTGTCTGGATGTATCACTACCTGGTATGGCAACTGTACCTTTCAAGATCAGGGGCAGTTACAGAGAGTGGGGAACTCGGCCTGGACAAGCACAAATGCCAACCTCCCATCGAGAGAATCCATCTACCAGGCCCGCTGTCAAGGAAAGGCCACCAAAATTCTTAAAGATCCATCTCATCCTGGTGATATTTTTCTACAACCTCTACATTGGGGAGAAGGTACAGTAGCCTGAGCACATGCATCAACCAGTTTTGTAACAGTTTCTACCCAACTGTTGTTAGAATACTGAATGGATTCACAAACTCGCAACATTTGCCTGAACCTGTGTTTTTGTTTTTGCCCCTGTTTATCTATTATTTACTTATCTGTGCTACTTAACTATGTGATCTGCCTGCATTGCTTGCAAGACAAAGCTTTTCACTGTACCTCGGTACACGTGACAATAAATTCAATTCAATTCAAACATTGTGAAATGTGAATTCAATAGTGGGAAAAAAAAACAAGCTGGTGCACTAAAAGCCATCTGGTGCACTAGTATCCTTTAGGAAAGGGAATGTACCATTCTTGCCTGGTCTAGCTAACATGTTCAGAGAATCATAAAATCCCCACAGCATGGAACATGCCATTCAGCCCATCAAGTCCACACCAACCCTCTGAACAGTATCTCACCCAAACCCAAACTCAAGCTCCTACCCTATTACTGTAATCCCGCATTTCACATGGCTCACCCATATAGTCTGCACATCCCTGGACACCACAGGCAATTTAGTATGGCCAATCCACCTAACCTGCACATCTTTGGACTGTGGGAGGAAATTGGAGCATCCAGAGGGAACCCACACAGACTTGGGGAGAATATGCAAACTCCATAGACAGTTGCCTCAGGGTGGAATCAAATCCAGGCCCCTGGTGCTGTGAGGCCGTGCTAACCACTAAGCCACCATGTCGCCCTAGTGCCATCCTGGTGTTACTCTGGACCCATAGCTATGTCATTGGCACCTAGCCCTCCTCCAGGCAATTAATGGCAGCTTAGCCAGCAATGCCTATTTCCCAAAAACCATTAACAAAACTAGGAAAGAAGGAAGAGCAAAATACATTTGGAGTAGGAAAGAGCCAGCTCAATTCTGTTTTCAGCTTACTCCATCCTGGGGTTTCAACTTCAATGAAGCTTGTAACGGAATGGCCACCAGCTAAAAATAACAGCTCATGCAACAATCTGAAAGTATGAATTGCACCTTAAAGGCAGAAAGTGCACAAGAACTCACAACTCAGAAACATCACACATAATAAGGCTTCCAACCTTATTGTTTGAGAAAGTTGACTAAGATAATGCACAAGATATTGTATGTAGGGGCTTTGACAAAGAAGGCTTATTAATAAAGTGAAGACTGTGAAATCATGCCATAGTGGTTTTGTGAAGATCAAAGCTGCTCAATTCTGGAAGTAAAGCATTTAATGGATGGGTGTTTTACACTCTGGGCAGTGTTTTGCATTCATATTCCTCAAGGGTAACTTATGGGTCCATTACATTTTTCAGTTTTTATTAAACACCTAGATCCAGGTAAAGGTAAAGGGGATAGTATTTGCAAAGTTTGCAAATGATGTGAAACTTAGAAAAGTATTGGATAACGCTGTGGATAATTGGAGGTTCCAAAATGGCATAGGTGGGATGATTTGCTTACAGACAGACAGGATAATTGTGGTGGAGGTGGAATAGCTTTACTGATTAGAAACAAAATTACTTCAATGATGATTGAGAGAGGGTATAATGGAGGGAAAATATTCAGTGAAGATCTTATGGGTGGAACTGAGGAATGTTACAAACCCCAGGTTGTGAAGTGCTAGATTATACACATTCATAAGTTAGGCAAGTGTGCAGCCAGGCCAGTGTAGTATTAATGGTGGATCATACCTTGACCAAAGATTGGAAAGCAAATAAGCCTCTGTCAAAAGGTAGCGAATTTCTGAAGTGTGTCTTGGACAGTTTCTGACAGCAATATGTCTGAGTTGCAACAAGAACAAGCAACATCAGATTTAGGAAAGAATAATGAGCTGGATTTAATTAGTTACCTAATTGTGTGTGAACATGTATCAAATAGTGATCATAACACGATCAAGTTCAATGTAACATTTGAAATTGAAAAGCATGAACCCACTACTAGAGATTTAGATTTAGGTAAGGACGGGTTTCAGAAGATGAGACAGACACTGTCCATAATAAACTGGGAAAATCTGCTAATAGGTAAAACAATTAAATAACAGTAGAGAATGTTTAAAGTAACATTTAATAAAATACTAAACCAGTTTCTACCCCTAATGAGGGAAAAAACTCCACTTCACAGAGAAAAAAAACAATTAACGAGAAAAGGTTCAGTACTCTAACTAAAAGAAAGGGCAGACAAAAATGCAAAAAAAAACTGAAAGGGCAAGACTATGACAATGTCAAAGATCGGGGAAATGGCAGGCAATTTAAAGAATCACTTTGCCTCAGTATTTACAGTAGAAAAGGAGAATAACTTACCAGAAAGAGAAGGAAATTAATAGTGAATCAGGAACAGGGACTGAATAAAACTAATGCAAGTAAAACAAGAAGTAAATTCAGAGAATTAAGGAGTGACAATTCCCCGAGACCTGACCATATCCATCTGAAGTTGTTAAAGGAAGTAGGAGCATACTCTGTAGATATCCTAACTATAATCTTCCAGTGTCCCTAGATTCAGGAGTGGTCCTCTGGATTGGAAAATTGCACATCAGCCCATATCTTAAGAAGGACAAGAAAGGAAAACCAGGGAATTACAGGTCAGTTAGCTTACAATTTATGGTGAGAAATTGTCGGAGTCTGGAATCAACGCCTTGAATATTTTCAGTTAATCAGTGAGAGCCTGTATGGATGCAGATAGGCCAGGCCTGATGAACCTGATGAATCAAGTTTTTGAAGAGGTGACGAAGGTAGCAGACAGGAGAATGTCTATCGATGCTGTTTAGAACATAGAATATAGAACGTGACAGTGCCGTACAGGTCATTCGGCCCTCAATGTTGCACTGACCTGTGGAGCCAATCTGAAGCCCATCTAGCCTACACTATTCCATTCTCATCCATATGCCTACCCAATGACCATTTAAATGCCCTTAAAGTTGGCGAGTCTACTACTGTTGCAGGCAGTGTGTTCCACGCCCCTACTACACTCTGAGTAAAGAAATTACCTCTGACATCTGTCCTATATCTATCACCCTTCAATTTAAAGTTATGTCCCTTCATGCTAGCTATCGCCATCTGAGGAAAAAGGCTCTCACTGTCCAACCTATCCAACCCTTTGATTATCTTATATGTCTAAATTAGGTCACCTCTCAACCTTCTTCTCTCTAATGAAAACAACCTCAAGTCTCTTAGCCTTTCCTCATAAGACCTTCCCTCCACACCAGGCAACATCCCAGCAAATCTCCTCTGGACCCTTTCCAAAGCTTCCACATGCTTCCTATAATGCAGTGACCAGAACTATACACAATACTTCAAACATGGCCGCACCAGAGATTTGTACAGCTGCAACATGACCTCGTGGCTCCAAAACTCAAACCCTCTACCAATAAAAGCTAACAAGCTGTATGCCCTCTTAACAACCCTATCAACCTGGGTGGCAAATTTCAGGGATCTATGTCCCTGGACATTGAGATGTCTTTGCTCATCTACACTACCAAAAATCTTACCATTAGCCCAGTACTCTCATTCCTGTTACTCCTTCCAAAGTGAATCACCTCACACTTTTCTGCATTAAACTCCATTTACCATCTCTCAGCCAGGCTCGGCAGCTTATCATGTCCCTCTGTAACCTACGACATCCTTCATCTTTATCCACAACTCCACCAACCTTTGTGTCATCCATAAATTTACTAACACATTCTTCTATGCCCTAATCCAGGTAATGTATATAAATGACAAACAACAGCGGACCCAAAATAGATCCTTGCGGTACACCACTAGTGACTGAACTCCAGGATGAATGTTTGTCTTCTTTCAGCTGGCCAATTTCTGATCCAAACCGGTAAATCACCTTCAATCCCATGCCTCCATATTTTATGCAATAGTTTACCATGGGGAACCTTATCAAACCACTGTGAAGAAGGACATGGAAGATGTGGAATGTGGGGAAATAGATGGTGACATCTTGAAAAATGTCCATATTACAGAGGAGGAAGAGGTGGATATCTTGAAATGCATAGAGGTGGATAAATCCTCAGGACCTGATCAGGTGTGCTCTGTGGGAAGCTGGGGAAGTGATTGCTGGGCACCTTGTTGAGATATTTGTATCATTGATAGTCACAGGTGAGGTGCCAGAAGACTGGAGGTTGGCAAACGTGGTACCATTATTTAAGAAAGGTGGTAAGGACAAGGCAGGGAACTATAGACCAGTGAGGCTGACTTTGGGGTGGGTAAGTTGTCAGAGGGAATCTTGAGGGACAGGATTTACACATATTTTGAAAAGCAAAGACTGTTTAGGGTTGTCAACATGGCACAGGAAATCATGTCTCACAAATTTGATTGAGTTTTTTCAAAAAGTAACAAAGAGGTTTGATGAGGGCAGAACGGTAGATGTTATCAATATGGACTTCAGTTAGGTATCCGACAAGGCTCCCCATGGGAGATGAGAAGTAGCCATTTGGATACAGAACTGGCTCAAAGATAGAAGACAGAGGGTGGTGGTGGAGGGTTGCTTTTCAGACTGGAGGCCTGTGACCATTGGGGTGTCACAAGTATTGATGCTGAGTCCACTACTTTTCATTATTTATATAAATGATTTGGATATGAACATAGGAGGTATAATTAGTAAGTTTGCAGATGACACCAAAATTGGAGATGTAGTGGAAAGCGAAGAAGGCTACTTCAGATTACAACAGGATCTTGATCAGATGGGCCAATGGGCTGAGAAGTGGCAGATGGAGTTTAAGTTAGATAAATGTGAGGTGCTGCATTTTGGGAAAGTAAATCATAGCAGGACTTACACACTTACTGGTAAGGTCCTAGGGAGTATTGCTGAACAAAGAGACCTTGGAGTGCAGGTTCATAGCTCTGTGAAAGTAGAGTTGCAGGTAGATAGGATAGTGAAGAAGGTATTTGGTATGCTTTCCTTTATTAGTCAGAGTATTGTGTACAGGCGTTGTTGGGAGGTCATGTTGCAGCTGTACAGCTCACTGCTTAGGCCACTTTTGGAATATTGCATGTAGTTTTGGTCTCCTTCCTATTGGAAGGATGTTGTGAAATTTGAAAGTGTTCAGAAAAGATTTACAAGGATGTTGCCAGAGTTGGAGGATTTGACTAATGGCTCTAAATATCTTACTGAAATCCATATACACCACATCAACCACTTGACCCTCATCCACCTGTTTGGTCACCTTCTCAAAGAACTCAATAAGGTTTGTGAGGCATGACCTATCCTTCACAAGACCATGTTGACTATCCCTAATCAACTTATTCCTTTCTAGATGATTATAAATTCTATCTCTTATAACCCTTTCCAACACTTTACCCACAACTAAAGTAAGGCTCACAGGTCTATAATTTCTGGGGTTTTCTCTACTCTACAAGGGAACAACATTTGCTACCCTCCAGTCTTCTGGCACTATTCCTGTAGACAATGATGACATAAGATCAAAGCCAAAGGCTTGGCAATCTCCTCCCTGGCTTCCCAGAGAATCCTAGGATAAATCCCATCCGGTCCAGGGTCCGTATCTATTTTTACACTTTCCAGAATTGCTAACACCTCCACTTTCTGAACCTCAATTCCATCTAGTCTAATAGCCTGTATCTCAGTATTCCCCTTGGCTACTTTATCTTTTTCTAGTGTGAATACTGATGAAAAATATTCATTTAGCACTTCCCCTATCTCCTCTGACTCCGTGCATAACTTTCCACTATTATCTTTGATTGGCCCTAATCTTACTCTAGGTTCTGGAGCCCTTCATCAGGGGCCTTTGCCCGAAACGTCGATTTCACTGCTCCTCGGATGCTGCCTGAACTGCTGTGCTTTTCCAGCACCACTAATGCAGAATCTGGGTTCCAGCATCTGCAGTCATTGTTTTTACCTAATCTTACTCTAGTCATTCTTTTATTCCTGATATACCTATAGAAAGCCTTAGGGCTTTCCTTGTTCCTATCCACCAATGACTTCTCATGTCCCCTCTTCTTAGCTCTCTCTTTAGGTACTTCCTCGCTAACTTGTAACTCTCAACCACCCTAAGTGAGCCTTCATGTCTCATCCTAACATAAGCCTTCTTCTTCCTCTTGACAAGAGATTCAACTTCTTTAGTAAACTACGGTTCCCATGCTCGACCCCTTTCTCCCTGTCTGACAGGTGCATACTTATCAAGGACACGCAGTAGCTGGCCCTTGAATAAGCTCCACATTTCAACTGTACCCATTCCCTGCAGTTTCCTTCCCCATCCTATGCATCCTAAATCTTGCCTAATCACATCATAATTGTCTTTCCCCCAGCTACAACTCGTGACCTGTGGTACATACCGATCCATTTCCATCACTGAACCAAATTGTGTTCACCATCACCAAAGTGCTCACCTATCTCCAAATCTAACACCTGGCTGGGTTCATTACCCAGTACCAAATCTAATGTGGCCTCTCCCCTTGTTGGCCTGTCTACATACTGTGTCAGAAAACCCTCCTGCACACATTGGACAAAAACTGACCCATCTAAAGTACTTGAATTATAGTATTTGATCTGCAATCTTCTTCGCAACCTCTCCGCCCCCACCCCCTCTCTGGCCTATCACCCTTACCTCAACCTCCTTCCACCTATTGCATTCCCAACACCCCTCCCCCAAGTCCCTCCTCTGTACCTTTTATCTTAGCCTGCTTGGCACACCCTCCTCATTCCTGAAGAAGGGCTTATGCCCGAAATGTCGATTCTCCTGTTCCTTGGATGCTGCCTGACCTGCTGCACTTTTCCAGCAACACATTTTTCAGCTCTGATCTCCAGCATCTGCAGTCCTCACTTTCTTCTTATAGTATTCCCAGTCAATATTTGGAAAGTTAAAGTCCCCTGTCACTCTCACTCCTATCGAGGATCATCCTTGCTATCCTATCCTCTACATCTCTGGAATTATTTGGAGGTCTATAGAAATCTCCCAACAGGGTAACCTCTCCTTTCCTGTTTCTAATCTCAGCCCATATTACCTCAGTAGACAAGTCCTCAAACATCCATTCTGTCACCGTAATACTGTCCTTGATAATGCCACACCCCCACCTCTTTGACCAATTTCCCTTTTCTTACTGAAACATCTAAATCCCAGAGCCTGCAACAACCATTCCTGTCCCTGCTCTACCCATGTCTCTGAAATGGCCACAACATCAAAATCCCAGGTACCAACTTATGCTGCAAGTTCACCCACCTTACTCCGGATGCTCCTGGTGTTGAAATAGACACACTTCAACTCAGCTTCTTGCTTGCCAGTGCCTTCTAGCGACCTTGAAACCTTAGTCCTCACCTCACTACTCTCAACCTCCTGTCTACTTGAACTACAATTCTGATTCCCATCCACCTGCTGAATTAGTTTAAATGCACCCAATGAGTATTAGCAATTTCCTCCCCAGGATATTGGGTACCCCTCTGGTTTAGGTGAAGACCATCGTATTTGTAGAGGTCCCACCCACCTCGGAAAGAGCCCCAATTATCCAGGAGTCCAAATCCCTACCCCCTGCACCATCCCTGTAGCCACGTGTTCAACTCCTTTCTCTCCCTATTCCTCATCTCACAGGCAACAAACCAGAGATAACAAGTCTGTTTGTTCTAGCTCTAAGCCTCCACCCTAGCTCCCTAAATTTCTGCATTTAATCCCCATCTCTCTTCCTATCTATGTCGTTGGTGCCTATGTGAACCACGACTTGGGGCTGCTCCCCCTCCCCCTCAACAATCCCAAAAACATGATCAGAGACATCATTTACCCTGGCTCCTGGGAGGCAACACATCAACTGTGAGTCTCTCTCATTCCCACAGAACCTTCTCTCTGTCCCCCTAACTATGGAGTCCTCAATGACTAATGCTCTGCTCCTCCTCCCCCTTCCCTTCTGAGCAACAGGGACAGACTCTGTGCCAGAGACCTGTACCCCACTGCTTACCCCTGTTAAGTCCTTCCCCCCAACAGTATCCAAAATGGTATATTTGGTGTTGAGAGGAATGGCCACAGGGAATCCCTGTACTGCCTGCCTGTTTCCTTTCCTCCCCTAATGGTAACCCATCTTCCTTCTTCTTTTACCTGAGGCGTGACCACCTCCCTGTTTATATGGACGTCCAAAAGGAATTTCATAAAGTCCCACATAAGAGACTGTTAACTGAGGTTGAAACCGATGAAACGGAGGGAAAGTTAGTTCCTGGATAAGGATCGCTCGAAAAGCAGGAACTCTAGCCACTTATCAGTTCAATGCTCAAAAGTAATAGCAAAAGTGCAAAGCTGGCCTAAAAATCAGCTAATTTCCACTTTGGTTCAAAAACCCAACTTGGGGCTCTAATCATATTTCCACAAATGTATATAAACTTGCCTCCTTATGCCTATTCATACAAAGGAAGACTATTTTGATATTATTTTCCCTTGATTACCATTTCACTTATTTTATGCAGCGCATTCAAATGAAGAGGCACCAGCAGCTGGACTTTTAAAAAGAGAACTACAATGTATTTTAACAAGTGCAATGAAGCTTAATTGTTCAAAATTGCTCCAAATGTAACATTTTAGCAGATGGTGACCAGGCAGTGTTTATTTTGTGGCAGTTAAAAATGCAAGGTTTTCTCTGGCTATCACACATCAGTTTATCATTATGATTATATCATGCTCCTTTGCTGAATAACACATTCCACTTTAAATGTTTCACCATTCTGTTGACCATCATTTCACATTGTAATCAAACACATTCAGTGCCACCATATGCCACTCTCATTCTGCTTAGTTCAGCAGCTGACGCCACTAAGAAAGTAAAACGTGACGTGCCAGGAGTGATGAGATGTCAGTGCACATTGTTTCAATGTTCATCAGGAATGACAGCTTCCTCCCCTTCATTGTGGCAGTTGGGATGATCAATTCTCAGTGACTCTGGAGAGTCAGTCTCCTACTGTACTGTGCCTCTGACATTTGCAAGCAGAGTCCTAGCCAGAGAAGGTTTACAGCATAGAAAGAGGCCTTTTGCCCCTTCACAAACATGTTGGTTGTCAAACAACCGTTCACTCCAATCCCATTTTCCAGCACTTAGACTTACGTACTGTAATGTTTCAAGTGCTCATCTAAATAGTCCTTAAATGTTGTGATGGCTTCTGCCTCTTGTACCTTTTGTTTTTAGGAGGTGAGTTCCAGATGCCCACAACCCTCGCCAAGAATAAAGACCTTTCCTCAAATTCCCTCTAGCTCTCCTGCTTCTTACCTTAAAACTCAGCCCCTGGTTACTGACCTCTCTGCTAAGGGGAAAGGTTTCTCCCTATCCACCCTGTATATACCCCTCAGGGCTTTGTCCATCTCAGTCAGATGCACCCAGCCCCAAACATCTCTGCTCCAAGAAAACCCCCTCAGCCTATCATGTCTCTCTTCATTGCTGAATTGCTCCAGCTCAGACAATGTCCTGATGACCTTCCACTCCACCCTCTCTTGTGCAATCACATCCTTCCTATAATATGGTGACTAGAATTGCACACAATACCCTAGCTGTAGCCTAACTAACTTCTTATAAAGCTCCACCATAATCGCCTTGCTCTTGGATTTCAATGCTAATTGACTAGTAAAAGGCAATAAGCCCATATGCTTTCTTAATCACTGTATTCACTTTACCTGTTGCCTTCAAACGTCCATGGACATGCACACCAAGGTTCCATTGATTTGTTGGCCTCTACATTTTCAAGCAAAAAAGCTAACTGGACTGGACCTTATGTTAAGAAATCTAAGAGCCCTTTAAAATTGTCACCCACATTGTACCCTGCTGAAAATTATGTCATGGCTTTACAACACCTGCACAGTTTTCCTGGGATATATTATTATTGTTGTCTGGCATCACGACATTACATAACAACCCGTCTTCAAAAATTACAACTTTTTAAAAACTTTAAATGGTTAATTACCATGCTGCCAACCTGCCTTGTCATAAGGAAACACATGTCATTGAACTTGATATCAAAGAGAAGCAGAGAGAATAAAACACATTAACACATTAGTGTCACAACCTGTTATTACACGTCTTCTGTAATTTGAAACCAATTTGGCATAATTTCTTTGCATAACAATTATTGCAGCATTTTCCATGGGTGGGTGGGGGGGTGGGGGTGGTGGTGGAAGAGGTACACAGATTCAACCTGTTAACTTGCAGCATGCAGGTCTCTGACTGGCTGCACTTGCCACATTATCCGAACACGATTGAAACCATAAAGATTATTAACTGTCTGCTAGGCTGTGCTTGCAGTTTAAATCTGGTTTGCAATACCCTTGGGCGAACTGCTTAAAGTGTACAATTATCACAGTAATTAAACAGGTGCAATGATTCTCTTCATAAATGACTGCTGCTACAGATTCCACTATTGAGGACGGCAGCATTTTACTCCTACCCAACTTAATTACTTTGCCATTACCTTATCAGCCTCATACAGCCCCTGAAGCCAGTTATTAACATGTCACGTGCTCCTTGGTGACCAATATCTGCTTCACACAGCTCGTGTGTATAAACAAAAATAAAATCTGTAATGGCAAGCAATCTTCTTCCTACTAGAGAGTGTTCAGAATTCAGCTTTGCTCAGATTTCCTTCACATCAAAAACCAGTACATGGAGGTTAACTGTATGATTCACAATTAACTAAATAATGAAAGTGCAAGAGGCCTGAGCTCAAGTCCCACCTGCTTCAGAGATGGGGATTAATATCTCTCTGAACAGATTGTTTCAAGAATGTCAAATAGGATGTTGCTCAAAATCTAAATAATAATGGTTGCACTCAGTCAAAAATAAACCCAACAAGTCTGACAGGACATCCTGCCTTGGATCTTCAGGTAAACACCTCCAAGGCAGACTTCGTGATACACAACAACTCAGAACAGAAGCTGATAGCCAAATTCGGGACCAATAAGGATGGCTTCAATTGGAATCTTGGGTTCATGTCACACTACAGGTGACCCCACTACACTAGACACACTCACACACACAAGCACATGTACACATACACCCTCACACAAACACGCACACACACTCACTCTCACAGGCATATACTCCCTCACACTCGTGCACACTCTTAAGCACACATAATCCTGCACACACTCACACGTATGCTCTCACACATATATACTTCCTCAAACTCTCACACATTCCCTCTCAAACACACACACAAACACACACACACTCACACTCTCTCACAGGCATATAATCCCTCACACTCATGCACACTCTCAAGCACACATAGCCTCGCACACACCCACACGTATGCTCTCACACACATATACTTCCTCAAACTCACAAATATTCCCTCTCTAACACACAAACACACACACACACAACTCAATGGAGTGAATTTGCATTTGCAGATTTGTATTTGCAGATACATTCTATTTGGTTCAAAAAGCACACAATCTGTAGGCAGTCAGTGAATGTGACATTTTATAAATTCCTACTTTGGAGAGAAAGCCAGGCTGGCTCCAGGATGAGATACAAACAGACTTGAAACATGGCATCACATCTAAAATGTATTGTCTAATCTGAGGTATCACCTTCGTTCCGAAAAAACCTGAAGTTATCTGAGGAAGTGACTTGAAAGAAATCTTGGGATTTACATATTAATCAATTGAAACCTCTGCCTCCATCATAACTTATTAAAGACTTAACAAGCATTTAGGTTTGTTCAACACATTCAGGAGTTGTATGATCCTTTGACCTTTTACTATATAAATTCTGTGTCCGATGTATTCTCTCTCACTAAGTGCCTGAGGAAGGAGCGGGGGCTCTGAAAGCTTGCGGTTTCAAATAAACCTGCTGGAATATAACCTGATGTCATGCGATTTTTGACTTTGTCCACCCAGTTCAACACCAGCACCTTCACATCATTCTCTGATAGTCACTATGCATTTCCTCCAGTCTGACACCAAGACACTTGTGTTCCACATTCGACTGCATGCAAGTTCCGCAGAAAAATTGTATTGAACTTGGGATTATTAGATTAGATTAGACTACTTACAGTGTGGAAACAGGCCCTTCGGCCCAACGAGTCCACACCGCCCCGCCGATGCGCAACCCACCCATACCCCTACATTTACCCCTTACCTAACACTACGGGCAATTTAGCATGGCCAATTCACCTGACCTGCACATCTTTGGAGTGTGGGAGGAAACCGGAGCACCCGGAGGAAACCCACGCAGACACAGGGAGAACGTGCAAACTCCACACAGAGAGTCGCCTGAGGCGGGATTATAGAGTCATAGAGAGGTATAGCATGGAAACAGATCCTTCGGTCCAACTCATCCATGCCGACCAGATATCCTAAATTACTCTAGTCCCATTGGTCAGCATTTGGCCCATATCCTTCTAAACTCTTGCTGTTCATGTACCCATCCAAATGCCTTTTTAAATAGCAATGCTATTTCTCTCTCTGCAGAAGCTGCCAGACCTGATACATATCTCCAGCTTTCTCTGTTATTATTTCACTGCACTGTTTGCTGCTTGTGGTAGTGAGAGTTCAGCTCCCTTGGGAATGCAAGTATCAACTAGAGTTCCCAACCTGTGTGGTGATCCAGTGAGTGCTGTCAGCAGATTGTGGAAAAAGATCCTCTATATAAGCATCACTATTGTAGTCTCTATAAATGATTGGCTAGCTAATAGGAGACAAAGTATACCAAGTGCAAAGCTGCAGGCCTAGGTGCTGTGGCTTCAACCTTTTATAAATCATGGACACGAGTTGGAGAAAGGAACAGAAGGTATGGTTACTAAAGAGGAAAATGTGGACAGGCTCATATTGTATTGGCTGGAGTTTGAAATAGAGGTGACTTGATTGAAACAAATAAGATCCTAAAGGATCTTGACAGGGTAGAAGACTGATGAGAGAAAAAAACTTTACTCAAAACTTTTAAAATTAGTAATTATGGTAAGAAATGCAACCCTTCGAATTGTGGTGGAGGTCGGTTCAATTCCAGAGGGAATTTGGTGATTATTTGGATAAAATAACGTGCATGGGTTTAGGGGAAAAAAACAGGAAATTGGCAACAGGTAAGAATGGTCATTTAATGAGTTCCAGTAGGCAACTTGGCCTCTTCCTGCACCAAAACATTTGTGACCCTGAGATGAGGAAAGGATGGTTCCTCTGTGTGAGATTCTTGAACTAGGGATTGCTGTTTAAAATCAAAGGACTTCCTATTTAAGTCAAAGATGAATGGAAACATACTCCCTAAGGGCTGACAGCCATAGAATTCCTACGGTGTGGAAGTGGGCCATTTGACCCATTGAGCCCACACAACCCTACAAAGAGCATTCTACCCAGACCCATCTCCTACCCTAACCCTTTAACCCTGCATTTCCAATGCCCAGTGCACATAACTTGCACATCTTTGGACTGCGGAAGGAAACTGGAGCAGACACAGGGAGAATGTGCAAACTCCACACTAATAGTTGCCGCAGGCTAGAATTGAACCGGGACCCCTGGCGCTGTGAGGCAGTGGTGCTAATCACCGTGCTGTCCCCTTTGGGGTGAGTCTCTGGAACTCTTCCTGAGAAGGCGGTGGAAGTCGAATCTGAATATTTTTAAGGTACACTCTGATAGATTCTTCATAAACAAGGGGCTGAAGGCAGGAATTGGGAGAAATCAAAAGTTTTGCAGAAAAGGCAGGCAAGTGGATATGCAGATTGTTGGATGAGCCATGATCTGTTGAATGACAGAGCAGGCCCGAAGGGCTGAGCAGACTGCTCCTGTTCCTATTTCTTCTTAGAAATAGATAATTAGATCAACCGGGATCTGACTGAATGGTGGAGCAGGTTCAAGGGGTCGAGTGGCCAACTTCTGTTCCTAATTCTCTTATTTGTGTACTCGTACAAATAATCTATCAGTGACCAGCACTTAGGCATACATGCTAAAGGCAGACGCTTGGTTGAGATACCAGAAAGTGACGAATCTTTGAGAAATGATCCCTTTAAGCAGAGGAAATCTTCAGAGGGAAAGAAAATAATGCATACAATGTTATACACTGCCATAAGGATTCTCAGAAACCCATGATACATTGGGACCAACCCATTGTGTCCCAATGGAGGCAATGAGAGCAAAGAAGCTTCAGAGTCAGCATCTTATTGAACTTTTTTAAACTTAAATTAGGCCAGTAACATAGCTTAAGTACTTCAAAAAACATCCTCATGTTTCTATCTGTGATCAAGCTATTCTTTCCCACATTTCTTGCTGTTCCACCGTATTCATGTTAAATCCAAGAATTTCGCTCTCAGCTTACACACTCAAAGCAAAGGGTTGGACTCTTTTCCAGTGAAGTCACTCATATGAGCTGTTGAACAATGAACATTTCAATGCAGTCTGCTGGCACACTGAATTTAATAAAAAAACACTTTCCGGTCATTGAAGGCACTGAAAGCATAAACCTAATGATTAGCAACACAATCTCTTCCTTGGATACAAAAGGCTAAAAATTGAACTGCTTCCATTTTTGAGCATGCCAGTCCCAGCTCATGACTATGCCCTCATCGGATCTTACTGATGTACAAGTTTTGTGCTGCCTCGTTATTTGATTTCAATGTTCAATCCAAACTCAACCAGCTTTTGTTAACTGGCATAGTCCTCAGCAAGAGGGCCTAGCAACATGCTTACTTATGGTGTACTCCAACCAGACTAGGCTTCTTCAAAGCAGTCTAACCCTGTTACAAAGGGAGCCTTGGTGAGACAGAAACCACCATCTGAGGTAAAATTGGCTATTAGGAAAAATGACATAAATGCAGCAACAGGCGATAGAGAGAGAGAGAGAGACCAAGTAAGCAAGAGAGAAGGGGGAGGCCCAGATTCTCAGTTGCAGTGTGGAAGCTTTAATCCTGCGGGGCCATTTTTCTGCATGGGCCAGAGGTTCTCAAGGAACATCTGGGAATGGGGTAGAGACAGCTGGACAGGGTGATTAGCATCTGGGGTCTAGTCCTAATCCCCTGACAGTAGTGCCAGAAAGAAACACCACAGTGGTCAATGTCAGTCAATGCATCTTCGTCAATCCGCTACAGTGCCACCCTCTTCCTGCTCAGTGCACCATCCTTCTCTCACTCAGCCATTACATTCTTTATACTCACACAGCCCACAATAAAAAAAAACAGCCGCACACCTATCTCTCACAGTCTATCCGTACCTCTGAATATTTACATACAGCATGCATGTCATGCAAACATAGTGCAACACATCCATTGGTATTCTTCTCTCCCTCTTGCAGGGGAAAGTAGCCCCAGAACCCCAGGCAAAGAGTAGAACTGCCAAGGGGTAAACACAGCTCCATTGCTCAGGCCCATCGGAGAAGACTGTGTTGGGCAGCACAGGGCCAGTTGTGACAGAGACTGCTGAGATCACCAGGATGATGGTATAATCCTGTCTCCTGGACGTTTTTGCAGCCCAACTCAACCTTATCCTGTCGTTCAGTATTAAGTGCAATCTGCTGAGGGTATCACCATGGTCCTCTTGATTTCCACCTATTTCCACTTACTTCCCTCTCTGATTTTCTGCTTTCAGATTATCAAAAACTACAGTCTGTCCAGCTACACCTTCCTCATAATGTTGGACAAGAGCTTAAGAACGCTAATGTACCCGCCCGTCATCATTTGCCTGTCCTCCCCACATTGGTGGCAGGGAGGGCATCAAGGGTCAAGAGTAGAGGATGTTGTTCCCAAATATCTAGTTCTCCTTGGTAGTCTGAGGACAGTAGGAATGCTAATACCATCTCAGGATGAAGGTGTCGTGCCTGTTGCCAAGGCACTGGCACAGTAGATTGCCAACAGAAATTGCATACAAATAGAGGAACTGCCCCTTGGGTACCTCTGCCCTGTTGATCTCTGTGCTCCAAAGTGCCATCTATGTGCAGTCAATAATTTTCTCCAGCTCTGGGAATCTTTGTACTCCAGCAAAGCCACATGCCAGCTTCTTAATTCTCCCTGGCATAGAGAGGGTATTGTGAACTCTCCTCTCCTACAAGGCTTCTGACATCACTCAGATAGAATCACAGAGTCATCGAGATGTACAGCATGAAATCAGACCCTTCAGTCCAACCCATCCATGCCGACCAGATATCCCAACCCAATCTAGTACCACCTGCCAGCACTCGGCCCATATCCCTCCAAACCCTTCCTATTCATATACCCATCCAAATGCCTCTTAAATGTTGCAATTGTACCAGCCTCCACCATTTCTTCTGGCAGCTCAATCCATACACGTACCACCCTCTGCGTGAAAATGTTGCCCCGTAGGTCTGTTTTAGATCTTTCTCCTCTCACCCTAAACCTATGCCCTCTAGTTCTGGACTCCCCGACCCCAGGGAAAAGACTTTGCTTATTTACCCTATCCATGCCCCTCATAATTTTGTAAAACTCTATAAGGTCACCCCCAGCCTCCGACACTCCAGGGAAAACAGCCCTAGCCTGTTCAACCTCTCCCTATAGCTCAAATCCTCCAACCCTGGCAACATCCTTGTAAATCTTTTCTGAACCCTTTCAAGTTTCACAACCTCTTTCCAATAGGAAGGAGACCAGAATTGCAAACAATATTCCAAAAGTGGCCTAACCAATGTCCTGTACAGTGCAACATGACCTCCCAACTCCTGTACTCCATACTCTGACCAATAAAGGAAAACATACCAAATGCCTTCTTCACTATCCTATCTACCTGCGACTCCACTTTCAAGGAGCTATGAACCTGCAGTCCAAGGTCTCTTTGTTCAGCAACACTCCCTATGACCTTACCATTAATTGTATAAGTCCTGCTAAGATTTGCTTTCCCAAAATGCAGCACCTCACATTTATCTGAATTAAACTCCATCTGCCACTCTCAGCCCATTGGCCCATCTGATCAAGGTCCTGTTGTAATCTGAGGTAACCTTCTTCACTGTCCGCTACACCTCCAATTTTGGTGTCATCTGCAAACATACTAAATGTACCTCTTATGCTCGCATCCAAATCATTTATGTAAATGACAAAGAGTAGTTGACCAGCACCGATCCTTATGGCATTCCATTGGTCACAGGCCTCCAGTCTGAAAAACAACCCTCCACCACCACCCTCTGTTTTCTACCTTTGAGCCAGTTTTGTATCCAAATGGCTAGTTCTCCCTGTATTCCATGAGATCCAACCTTGCTAACCAGTCTCCCATGGGGAATCTTGTCGAACGCCTGATTGAAGTCCGTATAG
This sequence comes from Chiloscyllium punctatum, assembly GCF_047496795.1. NCBI lineage: Eukaryota > Metazoa > Chordata > Chondrichthyes > Orectolobiformes > Hemiscylliidae > Chiloscyllium > Chiloscyllium punctatum. Next base: position 19,938,510 of record NC_092743.1, read on the forward strand.
CTCACATCTACCACTTTGCCCTCATCAATCCTCTTTGTTACTTCTTCAAAAAACTCAATCAAGTTTGTGAGACATGATTTCCCACATACAAAACCATGTTGACTGTCCCTAATCAGTCCTTGCCTTTCCAAATATATGTACATCCTGTCCCTCAGGATTCCCTCCAAAAGCTTGCTCATCACCAACGTCAGGCTCACTTGTCTATAGTTCCCTGGCTTGTCCTTATTACGCTTCTTAAACAGTGGTACCACGTTTGCCAACCTCCAGTCTTCCGGTACCTCACCTGTGACTATCGATGATACAAATATCTCAGCAAGAGGCCCAGCAATCACTTCCCTAGCTTCCCACAGAGTTCTAGCATACATCTGATCAGGTCCTGGGGATTTATCCACCTTTACCCGTTTCAAGACATCCAACACTCCCTCCTCTGTAATATGGACATTTTGCAAGATGTCACCATTTATTTCCCTACAGTCTGTATCTTACATATCCTTTTCCACAGTAAACACTGATGCAAAATACTTGTTTAGTAGCTCACCCATCTCCAGCGGCTCCACACATAGGCTGGCTTGCTGATTTTTGAGGGGCCCAATTGTCTCCCTAGTTACCCTTTTGTCCTTAATGTATTTGTAAAAACTCTTTAGATTCTCCTTAATTCTATTTGCCAAGCTATTTCATGTCCCCTTTTTTGCCCTCCTGATTTCCCTATTAAGTATACTCCTATTTTCGTTATACTCTTCTAAGAATTCACTCAATCTAACCTGTCTATATCTTACATATGCTTCCTTCTTTTTCTTAACCAAACCCTCAATTTCTTTACTTATCCAGCATTCCCTATACCTACCAGCCTTTCCTTTCACCCTAACAGGAATATACTTTCTCTGGATTCTTGTTATCTCATTTCTGATGAACTGGATGATGAACTAGAAAACACTGACAATGTTTAAGGGTAATTAGGGATGGCAGCAATTGCTGACATTTGCAAGTTATTGCCATACCCCATGAAAAAGTTAAAGAAAATTCTGGAAGCTGAGGTACCAGCCTCTGCTACAGCCCACAAAGAGTACATGCTCATGTGACTTCAGCGCTGAAGAATATAAGTATCCATAGACACATCACATTATCATCTGTGTTGAGTAAATATTTTAAGTGTCAACAGTGAAATGGCTCCACTTAAATGTAATAGGACACTGTAGATTCAACTAATAAGTAAATATGTTCTTCAGGGCACTCTGAATAAGAATGCATGAATAATAAAAGAATCCAAATGAATTCATTGCAAATTAGATAATTAGCTGTTTGATGGAGGGCCTTGTGTTGTACTGTGCTGTACAGATGAAGTCAGTCTTGTTGCACAGCATTGCACTTGTAAAAATGGAGTCATATGTGATATTCCACACCAAATGGAGACATATGTGATATTCAGCACTGCATATATGAACCCAGGCAGTGTTAAAGGCTGCCAAACATTTCCATTTTCCACTCACCCAGCCAAATGCAAGAATGCAAAACTACAAACACAGCAATAATCCTCACTTGAAAAACGTATACTAGAGGGGAAAATGGTTGTGAAGTTGACTATGAATTGCCTGAGTAAGCAACAGGTAATAATGAGGTCCCGAAACCTCTTGGTCATCAGGAAAGACACAAGGCTTGAACATATTCCTTTGGTCTGCAGAGAGTGAATCCCTGTCTATTGATTTGGAGATGCCAGTGTTGGACTGGGGTGGAAAGTTAAAAATCACACAACACTAGGTTATAGTCCAACAGGTTTAATTGGAAGCACACAAGCTTTCGGAGTGCTGCTCCTTCATCAGGTGGCACTCTGAAAGCTAGTGTGCTTCCAATTAAATCTGTTGGACTATGACCTGGTATTGTGTGATTTTTAACTTTATCCCCGTGTATTGTTATGAAGATGTGGGTGTACTTTACCTTTAAGAAAGTTAAAAGCATCAGAACTACCATGCAGAGACTGCCCAAAAAATAACTCTTTTAAAGGTATCTTTACCGATCAGTAACCTATGAAGCAGAAGAAAAGAAGACAGGAATACAGAGAAGAACCGAAAGCTGTCTGGTTTTGAGATAAAAAGTTCTGTTTTGTAAGTCTTAATTGGGGGTTTTATCAGACTAGTATTGTAGAAGGAGAAGGTAAAAGATTGTTGGAGGAAGGAGTTGTAAATGGTTGTCAGTTAATTATTTTCTGTTATACTTTAAATAGTTCTTGGCCTCTCGAATTTTCACAGATTACTGTATTGGATAAATCTTTTCTGTGTTGCTGGTTTAAATTAAGCAGGAGAGTTTACCCCATGTTGTAACAATATAAATGCATGATGCTTTTAGTTAGCATAAATTAACTGTGTAATGTGCTTGTCTGATTATCTGAAAATGGTTATTAGCACTCAGAACTATTCAGCAAGTGCTGCCAATCGTGGAAGCAGAATGATCTGACAGTCGATGTTCTGGTTTGGGTTTGCTGGTGCAGGTTTATTGAATACAGCCTGTACTCTACCTATTATGGACAGCTTTCCCCAGTGTGTCAGCTGAAAAATCTATGAAAGGGTTTTCAATTACTGTCCACCACAAACACGCATTCTCTGGTCAGCATACACTTTGGTAGTTGCATAGTTCAATACACAATGCAACTAGGCTAATCAACAATTTTATAAATAGGGCCCTCGTCATCTACTCATCCTGCAAGCTTGATGCAGAAATCGAGCCCACCCAGGCTATATTGGGGGACGGTGTCTATCCTGCTCTGGTCATTGATTGTATGTACTCACAAATTAGCTAGTCAACCACATTTCCAGATATGAAAAGTAGCAGGTTTATCTCTAATTACTTGGAGAAGGCAAACTATCGCCTGAATAACCAGTTAAAGAAGTCATTACATACTGCAAGTAGGCCCTATTACATGACGATGTGAATGTTATTTTGCGAGAACAAGATGACGGTCATTAGGCCAGAAAGACATTCTGCATATTGTAGAATTTAGCAGCATCGCACATGCATTTCAGAGCCAGATATGGAGATTATATATCCCGGCATTCGATGTTTGAATCAGTTTTCGAACGAGTAGATACTTGTCATTCCAGTGTAAATGGGAATTACACATGGGGACCTGTGGAATCCCCATTGCAGCAAACTCCAACCAGATTGCCTGGGAAGTTGTAGATTCCATAATTCATCCATACTTGGAACCTTCTGATGGTATCCATTTACGTTGAAGGGTTCAGAGTGTTCTGGTGAGATTCAGTAAAGTAGTTACGTGGAGAACATTAGACACTCATCTACATCTTCTGGTCCAGAACCCACACCCACACCCCCGACCCCGACCCCGACCCCGACCCTAACCCTAACCCTAACCCTAACCCTAACCCTAACCCTAACCCTAACCCTAACCCTCTGTAACTGACACAGCCTCCCATTCCCTGCCTGTCCAATATGACCCATGCTATCCAAATCACCACCACCCCGATTACCTGACCTCCCAGAGACCTGGCTAGTTTCCCAAATAAGGAGTGCCCTCTGAAAACCACCTGTTCTTGATCTTGTCTCCCACACCCTAATCCCCCCCAGACCCTCCCTCTCCTCATTACTGTTACTCCATGTGAAGAGGATAAAAAATTACTTCACTTCATACACCCAGTAAGCAGGTCTCAACAAGGTGGACATTAGGACCTGCAGGTTTCTGGTCTCTGATTGGTTGGCAGCTAAAAGTGACCTGGGATGCTCTGTACTGAGGTCTGTGAAGCTCCTCTAGCTTCTGCCTGTCAGCTCTTAATGAGCAGATTGGTGGATGATATGGCATGTTAGTCACCACCCTGACACACTTGACCCTCACATTTTAAACTAAAATGGGAAAATTGCACTGTTGGATATGCACTTGAGGTGTTGTAATCAACAGGGCTACACATCAAGTGCTGGAAAGTGGCTTTAGGTGAGGTAAGTGCTTTTCAGATGCCACAGCTGCAACAGACTAATTCATTCAGCATGTACATTTTTCTAAGTTTCTTAAATGGCTCGTTGTTGTCCCTACATTCCACGCTCCACAGCATTTTCACCATTTATCCTGATCCAGGAAGCTAATAAAGCATTTAATTTCCAAACCTCATTGATTAATTGGGCAACTGCTAAGTCTGCCTGGAAAAAGGCCGAAGACTGATATCCTTTTCCAGCTAAAGGGCTGTTCCTTCTCTCATGCAATCGGGTTTACTTGTGATTCTGATCAGCTGCAAAACTGAGAAGCTGTCTGTTTGCTTTACACTCTGCAGGTGGCACACTAGTCCAGGGGCGGCAATGCCAACTATGTGTTGCCACCTGTATCCAGCCAACTCTGTATTTAACCAAACCTCAGACTCCACCAGCTCTGTACGACTCAATCATCTAAATATTGAACCAGGAGAAGAACTTAATGAAAGTATTTACTCAGTATTAGATTAGAAAGCAGAAGATTGATCCTGACCTCATGCCTGAACCAAAGACAAATTGACATGATGACAGTTTTCCTCATCTGATTGCCAAGTTCATCATCAGATTTCACCTTTGACCACTGGTCTTACCTCCACACTTTGTTCTCATTATGAGAGGAGGGCCAGGAGCTCCCCTTCCACCTTCCCCAGGGCGGGTGAGAAGTACTCGGATTTCATACTCAGTGTCAGGGTCCAAATGGCCAATTTTGTATTGATGGCTGTCCACTGGCTGTATATCTGTCCAGCTCCCACTTGTGCTGCGGTAATCAATGTCCCGCTGGATGATGGGGCCATCGCCACTAATGGAGTTGGCATTCAGCTGGATCCATAAATATGTCGCCCCGACAGAATTGAGCTGAGGAGGAGCTATTGGAGTCGGCGGATCTGTGAAAGAAAAGTTTAACAGCATAAGGCCTTCTACACATGTCTCATGAGTGAGTGTACAGATATGGACTTCAAAAGTAGCAGACCCCATCTCACACGTTGAGCTGTGCCTAATGCAATCGACTGGACTTGTCTTTGTTTTAAAGTGGTTGTCAAGAATGTCTTTTTTTTTGTTTCATGTCCCTTCCCCAAGGAACCACTGCCTGATTGAGGAGTCTTGTGAGACAGTGGTATTGTCCCTACCTCTGAGTCAGCAGACCCAGATTCAAGTTCCCACCTGCTCTGCACCATATCATTTCTGAACAGACCAATTGAGAAAATGTCTGCAGGAAATGTAGTGACAAATTAGAACATAGAACATAGAACATAGAAGAATACAGTGCAGTACAAGCCCTTTGGCCCTCGATGTTGCGCCGATCCAAGCCCACCTAACCTACACTAGCCCACTATCCTCCATATGCCTATCCAATGCCCGTTTAAATGCCCATAACGAGGGAGAGTCCACCACTGCTACTGGCAGGGCATTCCATGAACTCACGACTAGCTGAGTAAAGAATCTACCCCTAACATCTGTCCTATACCTACCACCCCTTAATTTAAAGCTATGCCCCCTTGTAATAGCTGACTCCATACGTGGAAAAAGGTTCTCACGGTCAACCCTATCTAAACCCCTAATCATCTTGTACACCTCTATCAAGTCACCCCTAAACCTTCTTTTCTCCAATGAAAACAACCCCAAGTGCCTCAGCCTTTCCTCATACGATCTTCCGAACATACCAGGCAACATCCTGGTAAACCTCCTCTGCACCCGTTCCAGTGCCTCCACATCCTTCCTATAGTATGGCGACCAAAACTGCACACAATACTCCAGATGCGGCCGCACCAGAGTCTTATACAACTGCAACATGACCTCAGGACTCCGGAACTCAATTACTCTACCAATAAAAGCCAGTACGCCATATGCCTTCTTCACCGCACTATTTACCTGGGTGGCAACTTTCAAAGATCTGTGTACATGGACACCAAGATCCCTCTGCTCATCCACACTACCAAGCATCCAACCATTAGCCCAGTACCCCATCTTTTTGTTACTCTTACCAAAGTGAATCACCTCACACTTACCCACATTGAACTCCATTTGCCATCTTTCTGCCCAGCTCTGCAGCTTACCTATATCCCGCTGTAACCTGCCACATCCTTCCTCACTGTCAACAACTCCTCCGACTTTTGTATCATCCGCAAACTTGCTCACCCAACCTTCTAACCCCTCCTCCAGGTCATTTATAAAAATGACAAACAGCAATGGTCCCAAACAGATCCTTGCGGAACACGCTAGTAACGGCACTCCAAGATGAACATTTACCATCAACTACTACCCTCTGTCTTCTTCCAGCCAGCCAATTCCTAATCCAAACCTCCAACTCACCCTCAATGCCATATCTCTGTATTCTTTGCAGTTGCCTACCATGGGGAACCTTATCAAATGCCTTACTAAAATCCATATACACCACATCTACCGCTTTCCCCTCGTCCACCTCCTTAGTCACCTTCTCAAAGAATTCAATAAGGTTTGTGAGGCATGACCTGCCCTTCACAAAACCATGCTGACTATCCTTGATCACATTATTCCTATCCAGATGTTCATAAATCCTATCCCTTACAATTCTCTCTAATCTTTGCCCACAACAGAAGTGAGACTCACCAGCCTATAGTTACTAGGGTTATCCCTACTCCCCTTCTTGAACAAGGGAACCACATTTGCCATCCTCCAGTCTTCTGGCACTATTGCTGTAGACAACAAGGACATAAAAATCAAGGCCAATGGCTCTGCAATCTCCTCCCTTGCTTCCCAGAGAATCCTAGGATAAATGCCATCAGGCCCAGGGGACTTATCTATTTTCACCCTTTCCAGAATTTCCAACACCTCTTCCCTACATACCTCAAAGCCATCCATTCTACTTAATTGTGACTCAGTATTCACATCGGCAACAATGTCCTGTTCCTGAGTGAATACTGATGAAAAGTATTCATTCAGTGTCTCCCCAATCTCTTCAGCCTCCACACGCAACTTCCCACTACTATCCTTGACTGGACCTATTCCTACCCTAGTCATTCTTTTATTCCTGACATACCTATAGAAAGCCTTAGGATTTTCCCTAATCCCACCAACTAAGGACCTTTCATGTCCCCTCCTTGCTGCTCTTAGCTCTCTCTTCAGGTCCTTCCTGGCTACCTTATAACTCTCAATCGCCCCAATTGAACCTTCACGGCTCATCTTTACATAGGCCGCCATCTTCCATTTAACATTGGAAAGAAAAGTGAAACAAGGGGAGAAAGCAGTCCAAAATGTGCAGATTAGGTGAATTGGCCATGCTAAATTGCCCGTTGTGTAATGTAGAGGAATGCATCTGGGTGGGTTGCTCTTCGGTGGGTCGGTGTGGACTTGTTAGGCCGAAGGGCCTGTTTCCACACTGTAAGTAATCTAATCTAAAAACAGAAATTGCTGGAAAAACTCAGGTCTGGCCACATCTGTGGAGACAAAGCAGAGTTAACATTTCAGGTCCAGTGACTCTTCTTCAGAACTGAGAATGAAAATCACTTCTTGATAAGCCTCATCCTTAGTTATTCATTTTAATTTAATGGAGTTCAATGTAGTTCTCAGGGCTAAAGGGAAAAAAGGGTATAAGGAGATAGTGGTAATATGATACTGAGTTGGATGATCAGACATGATAGTATCAAATGGCAGAACAGGTTCAAACGGCTGAATGGCCTATTCCTGCTCCAATGTTTGATGCTTCACTGTTTAAATTTTCCCAAATACATGGGTAAAATACAATCCCATTAATCCCAACAGCAGTGGGCTCAGTGGTTCGCACTGCTACCTCACAGTGCCAGGGACCTGGGTTCAATCCCAGCCTCGGGTGACTGTCCGTGTGGAGTTTGCACATTCTCCCAGTGTGTGCATGGGTTTCCTTAGTGTGCTCCGGTTTCCTCCCATAATTCAAAGACGTGCAGGTTAGGTGAATTGGCCATGCTAAATTGCCCATAGTGTTCAGGGATGTGTAGATTAGGTGCATTAGTCAGGGGTAAATATAGGGTAGGGGAATAGGCCTGGGTGGGTTACTCTTTGGAGGGTAGGTGTTGGGCTGTTTCCAAACTGTCAGAATTCTAATTCTAGCACTCCTTACAGTTTTCACTAGAGAGAATTCCCTTTTCTCTCACATCTATAGGGCCTAATCAATATGGGGCTTCAACTCTCAGTCTTGAGAATCTGGCAGCGTCTTCTAGAATCTTCATATAACTGAGCTCAGATTTTCTCAGCTTCAAATAATTCCTTCAGAGTTTTAACCAAACACTTATGGACTTATACACTTAATGCTAAGGTCCTAGGGAATGTTGCTGAACAAAGAGGCCTTGGACTGCAGGTTCATAGCTCCTTGAAAGTGGAGTTGCAGGTAGATAGGACAGTGAAAAAGGTGTTTGGTATGCTTTCCTTTATTGGTCAGAGTATTGAGTACAGGAGTTGGGAGGTCATGTTGCGGCTGTACGGTCTCCTTCTTATCGGAAAGATGTTGTGAAACTTGAAAGGGTTCAGAAAAGATTTACAAGGATGTTGCCAGGGTTCGAGGCTTTGAGCTATAGGGAGAGGCTGAACAGGTTGGGGCTGTTTTCCCTGGAGTGTCAGAGGCTGATGGGTTATCTTATAGAGGTTTACAAAATCATGAGGGGCATGGATAGGATAAATAGACAATGTATTTTCCCTGGGGTCGGGGAGTCCAGAACTACAGGGCATAGGTTTAGGGTGAGGGGGGAAAGATATAAAAAAGACCTAAGGGCAACTTTTTCACTCAGAGAGTGGTACGTGTATGGAATGAGTTGCCAGAGGAAGTGGTGGAGGCTGGTACAATTGCAACATTTAAAAGGCATCTGGATGGGTATATGAATAGGAAGGGCTTGAAGGGATATGGGTCGGGTACTGGCAGGTGGGACTAGATTGGGTTGGGATATCTGGTCAGCATGGACAAGTAGGACCAACGGGTCTGTTTCCATGTTGTACATCTCTATGACTCTATAACACTTCTGGACTAGAACTTTAAAATGGAAATGCTGTTCCATTGAAGTAATCTATTTTAGAGCAGTTCTGAACTATCTCCCTTCTTTAGGAGCAAATAGTTTACACCTCAGGCTTTAGCCAAAAACCTTTGCAACACTGACAACTCAAAAAGTCTCTCTTCAATCTATGGGTGTTTATTCTGAGCCAGAAACAAAATTCTAGAATCTTCTAACTGGAGCCTAATCATATCCACATTTATTCTGGTTATTCATAAAAAGCCTATTAAAAAAACATCACTAGCCTCCATGAAGTCTCTCTCCTTCTCTCTTTTTCATGTAGCTTTTTAAGAAAAGAAAAGTCACGATGGCTACGGAAATGCTTATGAGTGAATCATTAAACCCCTTCATAGACACGGAAAATCCACAAGTCGCCAGTTGAAAATCCAAAAATGCAAAATAGGTGATACTAAAATAAAGAAATCACACATTTCACACCGCACAAATGAGACATTATTTGAAAAGAGACATTAAACCTAAGCTATCAAGTGGACTGTGTTCATTTGAGAACAATAATTAGGACCATGGAATCAATTATGGGAATTTAAGCCCAAGATTTTTCCAGCCCTGAGTAGTGGACTTGGGGGTAAAGATACTGGAAAAATACAAGGAAACCAGGTCAAGGTGACTCCCTGGTGCTTTCCTGCTGTGAGGAATGTACTTCAGGCATATTGGAATATGGATGTGCTGCCCACTGTAATGTGGCAAGCTGCCAGTTTAACCAATTAAAAGCCCATTTAGAGATTACAAGGTATTTATCCAAAGGGGAAGCCTAGTGCAGGCGGTGTTCCTGCAGCAGGTTATGAGCCTTCAAAGCCAGAGACCACATCTCCCAAACTGGAAGTTGCAGGGAGCACAGCATGGCCCCACGCCATCAAACAGAGGGATTTCCCTTCCAATCAGAAGCTGTCCATCCTTTTCCATCACCAGTAGTTATTTTGATGGATTGGGAGGGAGTCTCCACATTGAGTCTCCTCCCAACCTCCTGTCCATTTCTCTGGATGGGATTGCTCAGGGTTTTGCAACTACTGGTCTTTTGATGGAAAACTCATGTGCCATCCTTAACAGGGCAGGTCCTGCTGCCAAGGGTCCCAGTGACTGTGGGGAAAACTTCCCTAATTGTCAAGGGAACCTACAAAGGAAATTCAACCACTGAACTAACAATGGCCATATATATTCTCCAAAAGAATAAAGCAAGTATGCAGATCCCAACACCATATAATGGGAAAGAGTGAAATTTAGAGCCAAAAGATGGAATTTACAACTACCAACTTCCAGCAAATGGGGACAGCAGCAGTCAGTATTCTCATTATGCGAAACAACAACAGTATGGTATCCAACATGTCCATGCCGCAGGGAAAGTGAAGCCACCATCATACCATGGATCCTGAGATCCTGGAGGTTATTACTGGGTGGTTGTGGAAAGGATGTTTCCTCTTTGGGAGAACCTTGAACTAGAAGTCACTGTTTTGAAACAAGGATGTAAATCAGAGATGAAACAACATTTGCTCGCACAGAGTCTTCAGAACTCAAATAGAGGTGGAAACAAAGCCTTTGAGCACTTTTAAAACAGAGGTTATTGAGGGGGGAGGTGTTAGGTGGGAATATAGATTCAACAGACCAGCTGTGATCTTACTAAATGGCAGAGCACATTCGAGTGGTCTATTCGTGTTATGTGCATGGGGAACAATAGAGTCATAGTCATAGAGGCATACAGCATGGAAACAGGTCCTTTGGTTCAGCCAGTCCACGCCAACCATGTTCCAGTAGTGACTGACTAAAGCTCCTGCCAGGTATTTTCAGCAAAAGCAGTACACATCAAAACAGAAAACTAAGTACGTGCAGCGGCAGCATTACATTAAAACTCAATAACCATCAGATGATGCTTTTAAAAATCAAATTTTATGGCTAAGCCTCTATGAATCCTGTGCCTTTGAGAATCTGCACAGAGCCCATATCCAGTTTTGATTTTCCTTGGCATTGTATGAAAACAAATGCCATCCATTTTGTAAACTTGAGCAAATGTAATTTTAAAATGCACCAAGTAGCATTAAAACAGTAATCTGAGCAGCTGGTGAGATGCTTATCATGAAATTAGAATCATCTTAACACCATTGGAAGCTATGGTAATTATTTCCTATACAAGTGTGCAGATTAAATTGTTACAAGGCAAGAAAAAGATAGCACGTCAAGTAAATATCCTCATGATCGTTCAGCAATCATATACTATGTAGTGTATAGAACGCAAGGGATTCCTACTTCAGTCCAATCATCCAAGAAATCCACTGCTGTTGGATGACCTATTAGGATGCAAATCAGATCCTGTGCAAAAGGCGGCCAAGGTTAACAGTTACATCAATTAATTCTGAACACTGCAACAATTTGAAGTAGACTTTGTTTTATTAGCTTCCGCCCCTCGAGGCTAGGATTTGATTTGTACGGTAAACTACTTGCAAGAAAGGTGAGCTCCAGCCATTTATCTGGTAGAGGAGACTGAACGCTGTTGAGAGAGAATAGCAATGCTACTTGGAGAGTTATGAAATTGTGACTTATTTTGGATCAGGGTACCCTGCCCATTGAGCAGTTAAACAGAACACAGTGGCACATGACGGCTGAGACTGACTGCTGAATACATGCGAATTTATACACAACCCAAATTCGACCTTTTTATCCCCCACATAACACAGATCACATTTTTACAATGCAGCTTAATGCCACTTCCGATTTTTGTCATGAGTGAGAAAAGTTGGTGTTAATGAAAATAAATTATTACCTATTCCTTCAGTGACTTCAGGATTTTAATAGCTTTGAGAAGAGAGGTTTTGAAATAATTACATTTTTGCACTATTAATATTGAAAGTTGGAGATTTATTCTCTGGGTGATGTTATCAAATCGAACTTTATTAAAAATAGCAGGAAACCACTGGAATGGCAAACTAATATTGACCTAAAAGAAAAATTTGAAGAATATAATAAGCTAAAATGTTTATGTATGACCACACTGCTAAAATATTCTTAATTTCCCAATTGTTCAGGTTAATATTAAACACATTATATCTTAATGTTACAGCACTGATTAAGGCACTGCTGTGCCAAAAAAATTCACAATGCCACAAAACAGAATCACGGAAACACTGCTCATGCAGTTCATTCCATAGTATAAAGTAGGCATTGTGTGCAAATCTTATTCTAGATACATAGAGTTTGTGTGTATAATTTGGGGAGGCAGGAAAAGAGATTTGAGGCCCCAATTAGATCAGGCATGACCTCATCTCTTTGAATGGCAGAGCAAACACGATGGGCTGAGTGGTCTACTTCTGATCCTATGTTTTACGAGCTTACCAATAAGACCACAAGACATAGGAGCAGAAATTAGACTATTCAGCCCATTGAGTCTACTCCGTCATTCAATCATAGCTAATACGTTTCTCAACCCCTTTCTTCCCTTAACCCTCGATCCCTTTGACAACCAAAAACCCACCTTACTCTGACTTAACTATACTCAATGACCTGACCTCCACAACCTTCTGTGGCAATGAATTTCATAGATTTCCCACTCTCTGGCTGAAGAAGCTTTCCCTATCTCCATTCTAAAAGGTCTTCCTTTTACTCTAAGAGTGTGCCCTCAGACCCAAGCCTCTCCTAATAAAGGAAACATCTTCCCAACATCCACTCTTTCCAGGCCATTCAGTTTTCCATATCTTTCAATTAGCTGGACAGCACGGTGGCTCAGTGGTTAGCACTGCTGCCTCATTGCAACAGGGTCCTGGGTTCGATTCCCATCTGTCTGTGTGGAGTTTGCACATTCTCCCTGTGTCTGCGTGGGTTTCCTCTGGGTGCTCTGGTTTCCTCCCACAATCTAAAGATGTGCAGGTTAGGTGAATTGGCCATGCTAAATTGCCTGTAGTGTTAGGTGCATTAGTCAGGGGCAAATATAGGGGGGGTGGGTTTCTCTTCAGAGGAGCAGTGTGGACTTGTTGGGCCGACGGCGTGTTTCCACACTGTAGAGAATCTAATCTAGATCCCACATCCCACCCCCATCCTTCTAAAGTCCACAGAGCAGAGACCTCAAATGTTAAGTTTTTCATTGCTGGGACTATTCTCATGAACCTCATGGGAACACATCTCACTTCTCGCTACATTTACTCATGCAGAAGATTGTTTTTCTTCTCCATACTGATATATCACATTTGGTTTGAACCGTACTTGGAAACATCATAACATTTAAAGTGAAGATTTGGAGGAGCCGGTGTTGAACTGGGGTGGGCGAAGTCAAATGTCACACAACACCATGTTCTAGTCCAACAGGTTTATTTGGAAGCACTAACTTTTGGAACACTGCTCCTTCATCAGGTGACGCGTGGGACAGGATCATAAGACACAGCATTTATAGCAAAAGATTACAGTGTCATGCAGCTGAAATAATATATGGAACAAACCTAGATTGTTAAATCTTTCATCTTTTCAAATGGGTTTGCTGGTTTTGGTTCTTTAATATGTAAATCTTTAAAGTTATGTTAATGTTATGTTATCTTTAATGTTAATATTTAAAGTGGAGTATTGTCTTATCGAAAGACAGAGTACGCTTGAAGGGCTGAACAGCCTACTTCAGTTCCTTTTTATATATGTCTTGTGTTTATCTTCTTCTCTAAGATATGTTTGAGTGGGTCACATGAGAGAAGGACCCAGCTATTCACATGAAGAAGTCCTACAAATCCAGGTGAGAAACAAAAGCTAGACAAAGCCAGGATATAAGGAAAAAATACAACAGAATGACATAATCTGGAGATGCCGGATTGGACTGGGGTGAACAAAGTTAAAAATCACACAACATAAGGTTATAGTCCAACAGGTCTAATTGGAAGGACTAACTTTCGGAGTGCCGCTCCTTTGTCAGGTGTTTGTGGAGCAGAAAGACCTAGTGAGACAGGGAACCTAGACAATGGTAAACAGAAAAAGGTTAGATTAGATTCCTTACAGTGTGGAAACAGGCCCTTCGGCCCAACAAGTCCACACTGACCCTTCGAAGGGCAACCCACCCCACCCTGACTAATGCACCTAACACTATGGGCAATTTAACATGGCCAATTCACCTGATCTGCACATCTTTGGACTGTGGGAGGAAACCCACGCAGACACAGGGAGAATGTGCAAACTCCACACAAACAGTTGCCCGAGGCTGGAATTGAACCTAGGACCCTGATGCTGTGAGGCAACAATGCTAACCACTGAGCCACCATGTTGAAGATGAAATGATAGTTATGTACATTAGATCCACAATAAAGGATAACTTAAACTGGGAAGTTAGACAATGGGGCCTTGATTAGATTAAACATGTTCTGATGCATTTAGTGATGCCACTGTGGAACATAATGTGGGAAATATAAGGTTATGGCTTTCACCAGGAGAACATAGAGGAGCTGAATATTATTTAAATGGAGAAAGATTGGAGAAAACTACAGAATAGAGAGATTTGGTTGTTCTCATGCATGAACAACAAAAAAACTAGCATCTGAACTTAGTGGTAATAGGGAAGGCAAATGGAATGCTTTGTTGTTTCAAAGGGAATGGAACACATAAAATAAGGAGGTTTTGTGAAAATCATACAAGGCACTGTACTGTGTTTGGAGTCCCAGGTTTAAAGAAAGATATATTGGCATTGGAGGCATTCCAGAGAAGTTCATTGGGCTGCCAGCAAGTATCGAGGGATTGTCTTATGAAACAAATTTAGAAGAATGCGAGGCAACCTTATTGAAACATATAAAATGCTGACAGAGGTTATTTCCCTTGTGGGAGAGTCTAGGAGCAGGGGGCATAATCTCAGAATAAGGGATCGTACATTTAAGACAGAGATGAAGAGGAATTTCTTCTCTCAAGAGGGAAGTGGAATTCTTTCTCACAGAGGGCTATCAAGACTGGGTGGTTAGGTATATTTAAAACTGAGATACATAGAGCTTTAATCAGTAAGGGAATCAAGGATTGTAGGAAAAAGGCAGGAAAGTGGAGTTGAGGTTTATCAAATCAGCCATGATCTCTTCAATGATTTGATGGGTTGCTCCTACGTTTCATGGTTTTACCAATCCCATTTCTCTCTAATTTGTTTGTGTACACACTTGTGTCTCTTCTCCGTACTGATTAAACACATTTGGTTTGAATTGTCCTGGAAGATACAATATTTAAAGAAATTATTGCCTTTAATAGTTTTTGAATGTCAAGTTCAATTCTTTCTATTGCTGATACGCATTCCATACACTGAGTATTCTCTCAAACATAGTGGGCGAGACTTTCTGTGACTCATGAATAAATAACTTTTGCTCATTTAAACTGAATGAAACTTTGCAATTGCAACTGTCAAATGGGTGCACCATGGTTCTTTCTGCAGGGCGTCTGGGACCCAAGTGAACAGAGCAAACAACTCCAGTCAGAATGAAGGAGTCAAGATTGAATAGCACAGAATCGGCACCAATGAATCCAATGCCAAATCAGCTATAGAGAGTGAAATAACAAAGAAGGAGAGATATTACTTCGAGGTAGAGCAATGAGACAGAAGGGAAAGAAATATGAAAAGACAAATATTATGCAAAATCTCCAGCAATTAAAAACTAAAGGAATGTGACCCCATGCTTGTAAATGTTAATTTTCAGTGCTAGAGAGGTTGTTTAGCAGAGGGTAAGACAGAAGCTGCCATTAAAAATGATACTTAGACTGAAATGGATAAGTCGTCACTTTCTACAGTGAACTTGGCTTGCGCCTAGGATGACTGTATAGATACATTTGAATTGGGAACCAATTAATTAAATGCCATTTTCGGAAACGAATTGCAGTGAGCCACAATTTGGACAAGAATTCCCAAATTTTAATGTTTAACAATGCATCTGATCTATTCCATTTGCATAAGAACAGCAGCATGCACCATTAGCCTCATCATTACTTTGACCACAGTGTTGCCTATTGCGAAAAATGTACTTGCTTCCAGATGGTAAAAAAATTCTTACACATCTAAGGGATGTGGGTGTCATATTGTCCATCGGCCAGTAAAGAGTCAACCACATTGCAATGGGTCTGGAGTCACATTTAGGCCAGACCAGGGAAGGACAGCAGTTTCCTTCCCTAATGGACGTCAGTGAACTAGATGGGATTTTATAATAATCAACGCCTGTTTTCATGGCAATCGTTAGATATGAAGCGTTTTCATAATTTAATTGAAATTCCACCATCTGCCATGACAAGATTCAAAAATGGGTCCCTAGAACATTACCTCTGGATTAATAGTCGAGCAAGAACCCTCGGCCATCACCCCCCTTTTTGCTGAATTCTGCTGAGGTTGCATTAAGACTTCAATTGTTGCCACTAGAGGTCAGTACCAAGTCAAAATGTGATCATTATCTTTCCACATCATAAAAACAGAGGGTTACAAAACCTCACAGCCATTGCAGTATTTACAGTTTACAACTTACCGTTGTACAGTTTGACAGTGCAATGCAGGTGGCAAAATGTTCTCAGCTGCTTAACAAGAGTGACATCAAGAGAAACGTAAGCACAGAGGATGTCTGACCAGCTGAGTATTTGCAGCATTTTCTGCTTTTAGCTCAGATTTCCAGCATCTACAGTATTACAGCTTCCAAGAGAAACACAATCTGACTCCTAGCCACAGAACGAGAAAAGCAAGTCGAATCATCAAAGGTTTACTCTCGGAGGTAAGTTTTAAGGAGTATCTTAGAGGACAACAGTTGGCGAGATGGAAGGGAGATTTAAGAAGAGAGTTCTAAAGCTCAGTGCCAAAGCAAAATAAGGGACAGCCACCTGTGGTGAACTGAATTAGAACCAGGAAAGCACAGGAAGGAAGATTTGAGGAGTGCAGAGATTGGGTTTGCATTTTTCTCTCCACTGATGCTGCCAGACCTGTTGAGTTTCTCCAGCATTCTGAGCTCGTTTCAGATTTCCAGCATCTTCTTTTCGAAGTCTTGCCGGACTAGATGAGGTGAGAGAGATAACTGGGGTGAGGCAATTAAGGGATTTGTAAAACAGGAGAAGCCGTTCAAATCAGCGACACGGTTGAACCAGGAGCCAGTGTAGGTCAGTGAGCAGAGGGATTGAAGGGGGAAGACATCATGATATTAATAACCAATGGTGCTTTTAGATGCTGTTAAATGGGAGGCCAACCTGAGAAGCATTGCAATTGTCACAACTAGGAAGGAGCAAAGGCTTCACAGACAACTTCAAATGGTAGAACTTGGTGCTGGAGGGCATATGTGGTCAGAATGACAACACCTAAAATTGCAAGTTGTCTTGCTCAACTTCATGCTGATTCCAGGGATGAATGCATTGTCCCAGAATGAAGCTTGTGTCTGGCAGAGATCAGCCACAAATCTCAACCTTCCTGTCATCACGCCAGATAAAATCTCAGCCCATATAATGTGTGGATATTGAATAAACATTGTCATAAATCAGAGATGTTGATGATGTTGGGGAAGTGGTGATGAATTAGAGCTGGTGCTTTCAGCATATATGAAGGCTCTGCTGTTGGCCGGAATGTAATGCCCTCCTGAGAGGCATTTAATCAGGTCTGAAGGTGCCAAGTGAGTACACCACTACCTTTTCACATCTACCTCCATGCTGGGAAGGCCCACAAACAACCCTTCTGTCCTGCTGACAGTGGGCAATTAGGAGAAAGTGAGGACTGCAGATGCTGGAGATCAGAGTCGAGAGTGTGGTGCTGGAAAAGCACAGCAGGTCAGGCAGCATCCAAGGAGCAGGAGAATTGATGTTTCGGGCACAGGCCTTCAGTCAGGAATGGACAATTAACAGCCCAAAAATGTGTGGAGTGATTTTTCGAACAGTAAATGACAAACACAGTGACATACACAGCTGGTTATAGTATCAGGACACCCGAAATAAACTGACTGTTTCCAAGTTTGATTCAGACCGAAAAGAGACTGCATTCACATTACAATTGTAGCATTGCAGGGATGGTCTTGGAAGGTTTTTAATTTAAATTTGTTTCCTTACTTGTCTTTTCCCTAACATTTTGTATCTCTCTCTTAATTTGCTCTCTCAGCTCCTATCTTCACTTATGCTTTTGCATCTAATTAGACTTGAATTCTCCTTATGCTCTTCTCCACTGTTTCGTTGCTTATTCCCTTTTACATTTTGTTGGTTAAGGAAACATTGGGTTGATATTCATAAGGCCCTGATGTAGGGGTCAGTTAGTTCAGTTGGCTGGACAGCTGGTTTGCAGTGCAGAGTGATGCCAACAAAATGGGTTCACCGACTGCGATCACCGCGAAGGACTCTCTTCCTCAACCTTTCCCCTCTCCTGAGACCTAGTGACCCTCAGGTTAAGCCATTACCAGTCATCTCTCGTATGAGAGCAGTCCTGTGATCTGGTGACTCTATCTCTTCTGACCTCAGTGCACACTATCAAGTTGTATGTCTACGAATTTCAGCACAAAAATAATATGGACTCACAGGTGAAGTAAAAAAAAAATCCAATTTACAGTGTTCACTGCTAGATGTCTCACTCCAGTAATTTCTAGACGATTGTTTCAGTGCCAGTTCAGACCTCACAAACCAATTTATAGTAAACATGTAGTATGAATGAACTTAGAGCTTTTTGTTCCACAGTTTAATAACCTAATATTCGGTATGTATCAAGTGTGTCTGACATAATAAACCATCTTGTGCACTATCTTCTTCACCATTCTTCCATCACATTAATCTCCCTGCTGGCTTGACAGGTTTAATTGAGGTCGCATAGGAGTGCAGATGGTGTTCTATTCATCCCCCAGTTGACTGACCCCACAAGTTTCTTTTTAATCAGTGACTTTACAGTTTGATTTAAACTTTACCTACCTTGAACCCAATAAGTAGGCTGATTTATCTATTAATCCGTTCCCTTCTCAGACAGACACATTCTGTTCCTCTGCATGCAATATTAAGGGCTCTCAACTACTCTGAAAATATTTGTCAAAAGGAAGGAACACAACAAAAACTAATGAGTCAACCTTGGATGGGCAGATCAAGGAGATTCCTGAAAAAAAAGATGCATACTGTCAATGCTTTTTAATTTGCATTTATCAGAACAGAATTGCAAGAATACCAGGTCTCAAGGGGCAGTATAAATTATGGTTTTGGTTGAAATTTGGTATTCTTGTGATTCTGTCCTGATGAGCATTTGACAAAGTTTCAACAGTATGTCTCTTTTTTCGAGCAATAATCTATCATGTTTCCCATATCTCTAATAAATCCTGAGCTGTACTATAATTTAATTTTCATTCAATCTACAGTGAAGACTAGACAAAGAGTCAAACATTAATAAGTGAGCATTTGAGTAAACTGACAAGTTATGTCCTACAATCTGGATTAGACATTGTCATTTCCATTGAATTACCTGACAGGAATGAAGAATGAGTTCTTCTAAGACAAAAATTGACACAAAAGAACATGATTAGGTTTCTGTAATTTCTGCATTTGCCATTATTTCAGGACTTCTTCCAAACAACAAGATCTCCTCCTTATACCGTCTCTGACAGGAGAGGTTAACGGTTTGTTTTTCAAGAGTTATTCTTGCACAAAACAAATTCTGGTAATACGCCAAACTGTCAAGCAAATAGAATGTATCTATTAAACATGGACTTTTCTCTTCATCAGTCCAAGTGTACTGTTTATTCATGAAGTGAGCTATTTTGCATTTCTGACAAGCCATGCATGTTAAATATATGAAGGAAATTAGAAGGGGCCCAGTTTTAACCTTTCAGTCAAAATGCAAGAAATCATTGACTAAATAAATTAACAAATAAGGTCCCCATTTCTTCTGAGCATTTAATCCACTTTTATGCATCAACACAGTACTTAACCAAGCAAAGATTATTTGAAAATGTTGCTCAACACTTATTACACTGGAGGTCATTTGACTCTTTATGACCAACAGCTCCCAGTAAGGAATTTGTTTAGCAGCACAAAACATATTTTATACATAAGATGCGCATTTAAATCTTTTGAGTATGAACAAACAGAATGTTTTATAATTTTTTCTGAAGCATATCATCTATTTGTACGGTATGCCCTGCTCCAAGTCAGGTGTTAATGAAAGACGAAACATTACTGAACATCTTATTAGGGAAGAGTAGATGAGATGATTTCTCTTTGTCTTCCTCTTTTTTTTATCTTTGGCGTATCTTCTCCAACTGGGACTGCAATGTAAGCTAAGGAACTCGAATAGCCAAGCACAGAAAAGATAGCAGCAGGAATTGACAATTTGGCATTGAGCCTCCTCTGTTAGTCAAGAAAGGAGAAAGTGAGGACTGAAGATGCTGGAGTACCAAAGTTGAAAAATGTGGTGCTGGAAAAACACAGCAGGCCAAGCAGCATCCGAGGAGCAGGAGAATCGACGTTTCGGGCATAAGCAGAAGGCCTTCATCCTGCTGTGCTTTTCCAGCACCACACACTCTCAACTCTGACCTCCAGCATCTGCAGCCCTCACTTTCCTCTACTAGTAACTACCTGGGAGGATAAATGATCAAGGAAGACACAGTGGGAGCTTGTTAAAGGGAGTATAGTGATTATTATGTGGGAGTTTAACCAAGGTTTAGACTGGAAAAATCTGATGGGAAAAGGTAGTGAGGATCAGGAATACTTTGAATGCTTTCATACAATTTCTTAGATGAGTATGTCATGGCACCAGTCAGAAAGGCGGCACAGTGGTACAGTGGTTAGCACTACTCCCTCACAGCACCAGAGACCCGGGTTCAATTCCCACCTCAGGCAACTGTCTGTGTGGAGTTTGCACATTCTCCCTGTGTCTGCGGGTTTCCTCCGGGTGCTCCGGTTTCCTCCCGCAGTCCAAAAATGTGCAAGTCAGGTGAATTGGCCATGCTAAATTGCCCCTAGCGTTAGGTGAAGCGGTAAATATAGGAGAGTGGGTCTGGATGGATTGCTCTTCGGAGGGTTGGTGTTGGGCTGAAGGGCCTGCTTCCATACTGTAAGTAATCTAATCTAATGCAGGCTATACCAGATCAGCGAGACTAGAAAAGAGATAGGATTAATTACTGATCTCATAGTAGGTAACAGTGACCATAAAATGATTGAATTTTACACATAGCTTAGGGGAGAGAAAGGTGGATCCAAGACTGCAATTTTGAATTTCAATAACAGCAATTATGAGACACTAAAGTAAAGTTAGCAAAGATGAATTGGCAATTTAGGAATAATAGAAACAACAAGAATGGGTGGAGTCAGGCTCCCACACGACCAAGGTTTGAGTTTAGCTTTCAGCAGTTGCTGGGGTTTTGATGCTGGTTGTGGAAGCTGCAACATCGTTCTTTCTGTTATAGCTAAAACCTGGGGTTTTATTCCCACTGCCAGCGTCATGTGTGAGACAATCTGTTTTATTGAGTTGGCCTTTGCCAAGGGTGTGTTTGTGGGATGTTACAATATTGGAACAATAACCTATTATTCTGTTCAATTTTCCAATAGAGTTAAGTTATTCCAATTCTTCTTTCTTTTGATAAGGATGAGAATAAAGTGTGTTTTGCTTAAAGCCGAGTAGTGTAACCAATCAAATTACATCTGGAACACAGCCTTTACATTTCCCCTTAAATAAGATAAAAGTTAAGGTCTAGGCTATCGCCTTGATATACTTGACGTCCATAACACGAGTCAGGTCATACTGAATAAATTGTTGTGACTGTGAGTTGGCAAGTTGCCAGGTCCTGATGGATTTCATTTAAACTTCAAAAAGAAGTATCTAATGAGCTGGTTAATGTAGAACATAGAACATAGAACAGTACGGCACAGAACAGGCCCTTCAGCCCACGATATTGTGCCGACCACTGATCCTCATATATGCACCCTCAAATTTCTGTGTTGGTTTGCATTTTCCAAAACTGATTAGATTCATGGAAGGTTCCTTTAAATTGGAAAAGAGCTAATGTAACTCCTTTACTCAAAATTGGAGGGAGACAGAAAGCAGCAAAGTATAGGCCAGTTGGCTTTACAGTTGCCAGAGAAAATATTAGATGCTATGATTGAAGATCTGATAATTATATGCTAATGTCGTTAATGGGATGGAGTGCACAATTTGCTCCCATATTTCCCATATGACATTATCCTCCATCATTAATTCCATGATCACATTCCACTTTCATCCTTTATCTTTCCTTTTCCCTGAGGGAAACTCTGGAATAAGTGTATTCAGATAAACCGTAAACCAGTTAGTGAATTTACCTTTCAATTCAGTTAATTCAGCTTTTGAGGGTGAAAAATTAATCAGATAGTTAACTCCAATGGAGAACAAATATTTAATGATGAACGATAAGTGATTCAGAACCTAGGTAAGAAGCTACAACAGAGTCATACAGCATAGAAACAACACATCCATGCCAATCGGATGTCCTAAAGTGAGCTAGTCCTGATTTCTAGCACTTGGCCCATATCCCTCTAAACCCTTCCCATTCATATACCCATCCAGATGTCTTTTAAATATTGTAATTGCACTAGCCTCCACTACTTGCTCTGTTAGAGACCAAAAAACTGGAGATGCTGGAATCCAAAGTAGACTGGCAGGAGGCTGAAAGAACACAGCAAGCCAGACAGCATGAGAAGATGGAGAAGTCAACGTTTTGGAAGTAACCCTTCTTCAGATCTGGGGTGGGTGAAGGGGGAGTTGCAGATAAGGGGGGGGGGGGGTGGCTTGGGAGCAGGGTGGTGAAGTGGGGACAGGTGGAGACAGGTAGAGGGTACGACCTGGTTGGTCAATGGGAGGAATGAATCTGGTTGGTGGCAGGGAATGGAGGTTATTTGAAATTGGAGAACTCAATGTTGAGTTCTCTGGGTTGTAGGCCGCCCAGACGGAAGAAGAGGTATTGTTCCTCCAATTTACGGTTTGGTTCATTGTGGCAATGGAGGAGGCCAAGGATGGTCATGTCTGAAAGGGAGTGGGAAAGGGAATTAAAATGGGTGATGACTGGGAGGTCCGGTCGGCTGCTGAGATGCTCGGTGAAACACTCCCTTAGTTTACGTTTTGTGTCCCTGATGTAGAGAAGACCACATTGGGAGCACCTTCACCTGGAAGGGAGACAGGTAAACCTCTGTCTCATCTGGGAGGACTGTATGGGGCCCTGGATGGGGTGCTGTACAGGCAGGTTTTGCATCTTTTTCTGTTGCAGGGGAAGGTACCTAGGAGTTTGGGGTGTCTGTGGGGAGGCTGGCGCAAACCAAGGTCTGTTGAAGGGAACGGTCCTTGCAGAAGGCAGTAGAGGGTTAGGGAGGGTAAGATATTCTTGATGGAGGGGTCTAGTTGGAGTTGGCGGAAGTTTTTAAGGATGATGTGTTGGATGCGGAGACTGGTGGGGTGGTAGGTGAGGATAAGGGGAATTCTGTCTTAATTGCGTTTGGAGGGAGGGTTTAGAGCAGTGGAAGGGGGAATAGCTGTCATGTGGTGGAGCCCTCCTATATTCAATGTATTGAACAATGAAGGAAGGCATGCCAAACCCCTTCTTCACCACCCTGTCCATCTGTAACTCTACAAGGAACTATGCACCCACACCCCAAGGTCTCTTGTTCAGCAACATTCCCCAGGGCCCTATCATTACCTTCCGCCTTGGAACACTTTAACCCCTGAACGCCTCATCTTCCAGCTTGGAATGCTTCAACCCCAGGGCTTCAATGTGGACTTCACCAGTTTCCTCATTTCCCCTCCCCCCACCTCACCCCAGTTCCAACCTGCCAGCTCAGCACCGTCCCCATGACCTGTCCTACCTGCCAATCTCCCTTCCCACCAATCCGCTCCACCCTCCTCTCTGACCTATCACCTCCATCCCCACCCCCATTTACCCATTGTACTCTTGGCTACCTTCTCCCACCTTCCTCTCTGACCTGCCACCTTCACCCCCACCCCCATTCACCTATTGTACTCTTTGCTACCTTCTTCCCAGCCCCAACCCCCTCCCATTTATCTCTCCACCCTGGAGGCTCCCTGCCTCCATTCTTGATGAAGGGCTTTTGCCGAAACGTCGATTTTCCTCCTCGGATGCTGCCTGACCTGCTGTGCTTTTCCAGCACCACTCTAACCTTAACTGTATAAGTCCTGACCTGATTTGCCTTACCAAAATGCAACACCTTACATTAATCTAAATTAAATTTCATCTGTCACTCCTCGGCCTATTGGCCTATCTGATCAAGGTACCATTATACTCTGAGATAGCCTTCTTTGCTGTCCATTCCACCACCAATTTTGGTGTCATCTGCAAACTTACTAACTATACCTCCTATGTTCACGTCCAAATCATTTATATAAATGGTGAAAAGCAGCAGACCCAGCACCGATCCCTGTGGAGCATTTACAGCACTTCATGCTCATATTTCTGTCCACAATGCCAAACATGTCTTTGTCTGGTATGCTTTGCAATTTGTATTTTACCAGTGCCAGACTTAAAAGTTTCAATTAATCTTATCTCCAATGGTGTTTCCAGGGAGTGAATTCCAGATTTCCCAAATCCTTTGAATGAAATAGTGTTTCCTCACTCCAGCCCAATTCTACTTTTCAGATAATTGGCCTGGATTTTGTCAACCTAGATGGGCAGGTCAAGTGGGCAAATTCCCCAACTTGCTGGATCTACCTCAGTTTAAAGTGCCTTGTAAAACTACCTTTGCTTTGTTGGGGGTAGCAGTGGGAAGTGGCATGGAACTGTGCCCACTGAAACGGCAAGGACACAGGAGCAGCTGAGAGCTGAGCCAGACTGGTTAAAAGGCCTAATTTAATTCTTTGGGGACTCATTCTAGTTGTGTTGGATCATTATAGGTCCTCAAGTCCAGAATCCTCATAATCTTCCACCCAGCCCATACCACTAATGTCCCTTATACCCTACAAGCCAATTCAATGCCAACCTATTCCTCCACCAAACCCTCCCAAGGCCTCTCATACACTCCATGCCAACTCTTTAAGTGGTTATGATATGTTATCTCTTTTATCTCTGTTATCTCTTCTGTGATCTCTTTTATCAATGTCTCAATGTTTATTTAGATTACATTCCCTACAGTGTAGAAACAGGCCCTTCCACCCAATGAGTCCACTCCGACCCTCCGAAGAGTAACCCACCCAGTCCCATTTCCTTCTGACTAATGCACCTAACACTATGGGAAATGTAGCTAATTCACCTGACCTGCACATCTTTGGACTGTGGGAGGAAACCAGAGCACCCGGAGGAAACCCACACAGACACGGGGAGAATATGCAAACTTCATACAGACAGTCGCCTGAGGCTGGAATTGAACCTGGGACCCTGGTGTTGTGAGGTAGCAGTGCTAACCACTGAGCGACCGTGCTGCCCTACAAGATTTGTAAAAGATTAAGAGATGTAATGAGTTCAAAATTTCACTTACCAATACTTAAGTGGCCTCTGAGATTTATGCAGGTACACAATCCTTATCCAAAATTCCAAAATCCGAAAAGCTCTGAAATCCAAAATTGTTTCATGGAGTGTGAAGCATCTTTTTGGGGTGTGAACAGGTGACCCAACTCTACAACCACTTGAACCACATCACTCAGAAGTGACATGGCGGCATGGCCTAGTACTGGCTGGCATCAATTGTGTCTCAGTGCTTGTACCATTAACACGTGCATCTGCTGTTAGGTAATTTTTTTGTTTCCCTGCGAAAATGTCATTTATTCTGAACTCCGAAAAATTCTGAATTCTGAAAAGCAACTGGCCCCAAGGATTTTGGATAAAGGATTCTGTACCTGTACTTCCATTGGAGGAACCAAAGGTCTTTTTATGAAAATGGAGATTTATGAATGGAAGTGTTTTTCTTAATTTTTTTTAGCAGTTCCAAACTTGCCATTGTTATTAAATGGCTCATTGATTATGCACACATGCATCTTCTCTCCTTTGTATTATTTTCTTGGAACAAACAATATACACAGCTCTCTCCTTTGCATAGCAGATAGTCCTCAATGGCACAGAGAAGTAAGAGACTAATAAGATTAGATTCCCTACAGTGTGGAAACAAGTCCACACTGACCCTCCGAAGAGTAACCCACCCAGACCCACCTCCCTCTAAGTAATGCACCTAACACTATGGGCAAGCTAGCATAACCAATTCACCTGACCTGCACATCTTTGGATTGTGAGAGAATGGGTCTAAAGGATCAGTTGGCTGGGGAAAATGAATGAGTTGGCATTGAGTTAATGTGGACTGTGTGACAAGTGTTTGGAATGCATTAAGTTGGCAAAAAAGACAGGGCATTGTTGGCATGGGGCATTTTTAAGAGATTTTGAAAATGTTCCCCATACCCAAACCATGTCTCTTATCTTCTCTGAGGGTCAAGGCAAGGCAAGAATCCTGAAATTGGATTCCACCAACCAGTTTTAAATGCCTCTAAAATCCTTCCAACTTTGGGAAGGTCTGGGCCAAGACCCTTTTTATTTGGATACCCACTGAAGAGAAATTAATTTGCTCTCTATCTGTCCTATTGAATTTCTTAATTATCTTAAGTACTTCAATTAATCTCCCCACAACCCATTCATTTAAGGTTGTGCAGCAAATCCTCATAACTAACCGTGTAAGCTCAGGCCATTCAAATAAAATTATTTTCCAAATGTGAAATAATAAACTATGGAAAATCCAGAAAATAACTCACACGTTTAAATCCCGCTTTCAAAAATGTCTTAAGAGGTAAGAGCCTTTTTAATTATTTTCCTTTCTCAGTTTTTTATGATGGCTTAGATGTTGATGAAATTGCATCTTTTACTTCCAATATGTTTGCAGGGGCATACTCTGATGTAATGAGTTTGTCGACACTTACTATTACAGTAGTCTTACATATTCAGGATCACGGTTCCATATATTGTCAGCTTCTGCATTTACACACAAATGACCCTCCAGATCCATTCTCTTGCTTATTAATCTTTGCTGCCATACAAAGGACAGCACATTGTTTATTGTTTGTTCCAGAAGATTTATGTTCTCCTGTCGTGAAGCCATCTCTTGCACTGCAAACATGCAGATTAAGCATTTCTAAGACACATGCCAAAGCAGATATCTTAAGGCAGCAGTGCACAGTTTGTTGTGAGGAATCATTGCTCGCCCAAGGGTTACACTTCCAATAAAGAAATCTATCTAACTGGATACAAACATCCTAGCCACAGCTGCTATGAAGATATTTGGGCTTCCCCACAGTGAGAGACAATTTCTTCAATGTGTGTAAACTGCTGTTGCCTTTTACCAAGATTCAGCCCCTCCGATCTTTCTGTTTCTGATTTGAACGTGCACAGCACATATTCCTGTCACATAATTGGAAATATCCTTTCACAGTGGATGGGACTGAAAAGAGTAAGCCTCCTCAGCAGATCTTTAATAGCAAATAAATACAAGTCAACAGCACTCAGCCAGGATTTAATTTGGGAGCACTAAAGAGATCTTCACTGATGATTATATAAAATACAGACTTGGGTGGCGACAGTGTAGATTACTGTAAGTGGGAAGTAGATATATTGTTGAAAGAAACAATTGAGGGATGGCAAGTAGATAAGTTTGGCATCTATTAAAAAAGGGAATTATTGGTTTATGCCTATTCCAACATTTTTAGGGCAAATTTCCCATGCTTACGTGTGGACACTTTATAATCCCGTTATCATCGCAAATAGAAAGGGAATGAGTGGAGAGATTGCACATCTACAGCAAAAACCATCGGGTGTTGCTTTTTTTTCTGGCAGACTTAAATGGACTGAAACTCAGAGAGGCTCCAGGGATCCATATGTGAGTGAGTAAAATTCCCCTTCTTGTGTTCTGTCCAGGGTGATGTGCAATGTCTTGCACAGTAAAAGTTAAAACAAAAAGTTCTCTTCTCTCAGCTTTGAAAATTGCATTGTTCCCAGGAACCTCCAGCCAGTGGGAAAGCTTTGCAGATGCCCTTTTAATTGGAATGGCAACATATTGTGAAATAACTCTTGATTACGCGTCTCCACGGAAAAGGTTTATACACATTTTAACTGCTGTCTAATCTGCTGTGGATTTACTGTCACATTTCCACCTGTTCCACATCGCCCACTTGTTCACTCTTCCTTCAATTTGTTCTGAGATAATCAGAAAGAGGCATCCTGACTAATTGCCTGGAAATCAGTCCCCAGGACACCCTGGGGATGATTCTGCCTTTATTTTACTGCTCCTATTTGAAACAAGAATGCAATTGAAATTTGCCTGACTCTTCCTTTATCCAAATTAATTATTTCCTATTTTCTGTACTCCTTAAAAGAAACAGCCAAATTACCTCAACAAATCCATCAGGACAAATAGGATAGCTGGAT
Organism: Chiloscyllium punctatum; assembly: GCF_047496795.1. Classification (NCBI taxonomy): domain Eukaryota; kingdom Metazoa; phylum Chordata; class Chondrichthyes; order Orectolobiformes; family Hemiscylliidae; genus Chiloscyllium; species Chiloscyllium punctatum. Next base: position 19,966,777 of record NC_092743.1, read on the forward strand.
ATTTGCCTCTCTATGTAAGCCAAACTCAAAATAAACATTTGTCAGGTTACGAACTCTGTAGAGCTCATACTGGAACTGTTCATTTCACTAAAATAACCATGTGGTTGAAACTTCTGTTGGCTCTCTGCAATGCCATAATCGTATGGAAGCTGCCAGGACTGGAGAATTTTCGTTATGAGGTAAGGTTTGAAGGACTGGAGCTGTTTTCTTTGGAAGAGAGGAGGCTGAGGGAATATTTTATCGAACTATTTAAAATTATTCACAGCCTAAATAGTGAGGCCGCAACACAGAAGTCAATAGCCAGGGGCCACAGGTTGGGTGCACTCATCAGAAGGATCTGAAAGGAGTTAAGGATCAAACCGTTCATCCAGACTGTAAGTGTTTTATCCAACCCACTCTTGAGAGATGCAGCAGGAACTCCCATCATATTTAAAAACTACTTAGACATGCACTAAAATTACCGTAACCTCCAGGCCTACTATCCAAGAGGATAGCTCTTCCTGGCACAGCCTCAATAGGCTGAATGGTTTCTTGCTGTGGTGTACATTTTCTGTTTATGTCTATATATGTCTGAACTGATACAAGTACAGATTCAAAACCAACAGATGGAAATTATTTTCAGTTCCAACTTTCCTTTAGATGCAAGAAACAGCCTTGCATGACTTCTCTCGTGCATTGCTTCCAAACCTCTTCTGTGACATTTTTTTCGCTGGTTGTCAGTTCCGATGGTAATATTCTTATCTGGCACTTAGACAGAGAAGTAGTTGATGGCCACCCAATGTGAAACTGACATTCTGTTGTTTCCAAGATCAATCTTTTTCAAGGCGAACTCTAACCATGAGCACAAGCAATAGTAAGAGCTGTTTGGAACTAAAGTGCTGCTGCAGAATTAAAGACTTGCAGCATCTCAAGAACCTCAGCTAGTTTCGAAGCAAAGCCAACATAAATTGCCCATCCCCTAAGTCCTATGCCGCTATCCGAATCTTAGAATCTTGATAAGGTAGTGGTGAGTGTTGAATGGCAAGTTTGGCCATTTGCACAGATAGTCAACCATGGGTCAAGGTAAAAACAATGACTGCAGATGCTGGAAACCAGATTCTGGATTAGAGTGGTGCTGAAAAAACACAGCAGTTCAGGCAGCATCCGAGGAGCAGGAAAATCGACGTTTCGGGGAAAAGCCCTTCATCAGGAATATTCAGGAATACAACTGCTGTGCTTTTCCAGCACCACTCTAGAGATACCTGAAGGCCAGGGCAGGAAGTCTGACATGGCAGCACAGCATGTCTGTGGTGCAGGCCTCTCTTCAGTCCATCAAAAAGCTTTTTCTTCAATTTCAAATATACTTTATACATAAAGAATATTTTTATATGTACGCATAGTCACAAAACGGAGTTCAGTTCTGTTCAGTAGCATATCAAGGAAGCAAACAAACATTGGAATTTGACGCTATCCAAACAACCCAACGACATCTCTCACTTGAATCAGTCTACGTTTACATGCATTTGAGGCAGCGGGAGGGCCGGATATCTGAATGGACCCCCATTTACCTTCAGCTGGAAGACCTCAGACAGTGGTCTTCCCCTCGACAGAAGCTGCCCCAAGTTGTAATGCATCCATCACCACATCATCCTGGACCTTTCAATGTGCCAGACTGCAATGTTCGGTCAAGGTCGACTCATTGTTCTGGCAGACCAACGTGTTTTGGGCATTGCTGCCCACCTTCTTATTATGATGTGGAGGTGCTGGTGGATTGAACTGGGAAGGACAAAGTCAGAAGTCACACGTCACCAGGTTATAGTCCAACAGGTTTATTTTAAATCACAAGGTTTTGGAGCACTGGTCCTTTGTCAGGTGAAGTGCACCTGAAGTGGTTTCACAGAAACCTCGAAATCGACGTTTTGGGCAAAAGCCCTTCATCAGGAATAAAGGCAGTGAGCCTGAAGCGTGGAGAGATAAGCAAGAGGAGGGTGGAGGTGGGGAGAAAGTAGCACAGAGTACAATGGGTGAGTGGGGGAAGGGATGAAGGTGACAGGTCAGGGAGGAGAGGGTGGAGTGGATAGGTGGAAAAGGAGATAGGCAGGTAGGACAAGTCCGGACAAGTCATGGGGACAGTGCTGAGCTGGAAGTTTGGAACTAGGGTGAGGTGGGGGAAGGGGAAATGAGGAAACTGTTGAAGTCCACATTGATGCCCTGGGGTTGAAGTGTTCCGAAGCTGAAGATGAGGCGTTCTTCCTCCAGGCGTCTGGTGGTGAGGGAACGGCAGTGAAGGAGGCCCAGGACCTCCATGTCCTCGGCAGAGTGGGAGGGGGAGTTGAAATGTTGGGCCACGGGGCGGTGTGGTTGATTGGTGCGGGTGTCCCGGAGATGTTCCCTAAAGCGCTCTGCTAGGAGGCGCCCAGTCTCCCCAATGTAGAGGAGACTGCATCGGGAGCAACGGATACAATAAATGATATTAGTGGATGTGCAAGTAAAACTTTGGTGGATGTGGAAGGCTCCTTTAGGGCCTTGGATAGAGGTGAGGGAGGAGGTGTGGGCACAGGTTTTACAGTTCCTGCGGTGGCAGGGGAAAGTGCTAGGATGGGAGGGTGGGTCGTAGGGGGGTGTGGACCTGACCAGGTAGTCACGGAGGGAACGGTCTTTGCGGAAGGCGGAAAGGGGTGGAGAAGGAAATATATCCCTGGTGGTGGGGTCTGTTTGGAGGTGGCAGAAATGTCGGCGGATGATTTGGTTTATGCAAAGGTTGGTAGGGTGGAAGATCAGCACAAGGGGCGTTCTGTCCTTGTTATGGTTGGAAGGGTAGGGTCTGAGGACGGAGGTGCAGGCTGTAGACAAGATGTGTTGGAGGGCATCTTTAACCACGTGGGAAGGGAAATTGTGGTCTCTAAAGAAGGAGGCCATCTAGTGTGTACTGTTGTGGAACTGGTCCTCCTGGGAGCAGATCCAGCGGAGGCGGAGGAATTGGGAATACGGGATGGCATTTTTGCAAGAGGCAGAGTGGGAAGAGGTGTAATCCAGGTAGCTGTAGGAGTCGGTGGGTTTGTAAAAAATGGCAGTGTCAAGTCGGTCGTCATTAATGGAGATGGAGAGGTCCAGGAAGGGGAGGGAGGTGTCAGAGATGGTCCAGGTAAATTTAAGGTCAGGGTGGAATGTGATGGTGAAGTTGATGAATTGCTCAACCCCCTCGCGGGAGCACGAGGTGGCGCCAATGCAGTCATCGATGTAGCGGAGGAAGAGGTGGGGAGTGGTGCCGATGTAATTACGGAAGATCAACTGCTCTATGTAGCCCACAAAGAGACAGGCATAGCTGGGGCCCATTCGTGTGCCCATGGCTACCCCTTTGGTCTGGAGGAAGTGGGAGGATTCAAAGGAGAAATTGTTAAGGGTGAGGACCAGTTCGGCCAAACAAATGAGAGTGTCGGTGGAAGGGTACTGTTGAGGACGTCTGGAGAGGAAAAAACGGAGGGCTTGGAGGCCCTGGTCATGGCGGATAGAGGTGTAGAGGGATTGGATATCGACACCTCCTCCCTCACCTCTATCCAAGGCCCTAAAGGAGCCTTCCACATCCATCAAAGTTTCACCTGCACATCCACTAATATCATTTATTGTATCCGTTGCTCCCGATGTGGTCTCCTCTACATTAGGGAGACTGGGCGCCTCCTAGCAGAATGCTTTAGGGAACATCTCCGGGACACCCGCACCAATCAACCACACCGCCCCGTGGCCCAACATTTCAACTCCCCCTCCCACTCTGCCGAGGACATGGAGGTCCTGGGCCTCCTTCACCGCCGCTCCCTCACCACCAGACACCTGGAGGAAGAACGCCTCATCTTCAGCCTCGGAACACTTCAACCCCAGGGCAACAATGTGGACTTCAACAGTTTCCTCATTTCCCCTTCCCCCACCTCACCCTAGTTCCAAACTTCCAGCTCAGTAACTGTCCCCATGACTTGTCCAGACTTGTCCTACCTGACTATCTCCTTTTCCACCTATCCACCCCACCCTCTCCTCCCTGACCTATCACCTTCATCCCCTCCCCCACTCACCTATTGTACTCTATGCTACTTTCTCCCCACCCCCACCCTCCTCTAGCTTATCTCTCCATGCTTCAGGCTCACTGCCTTTATTCCTGATGAAGGGCTTTTGCCCGAAACGTCGATTTCGAAGCTCCTTGGATGCTGCCTGAAATGCTGTGCTCTTCCAGCACCACTAATCCAGAATCTGGTTTCCAGCATCTGTAGTCATTGTTTTTACCTCACAGAAACCTGTTGGATTATAACCTGGTGTTGTGAGACTTCTGGCACATTCTTATTGGGAAAGGTGTAAGCAGAGAGCCTCCCTGAGCATTTCTGATATGCTGGATTGTGGCTTGAAGCATCTACCTTTTAAATGGGGGCGGCACGGTGGCACAGTGGTTAGCACTGCTGCCTCACAGCGCCAGAGACCCGGGTTCAATTCCCGCCTCAGGCGACTGACTGTGTGGAGTTTGCACATTCTCCCCGTGTCTGCGTGGGTTTCCTCCGGGTGCTCCAGTTTCCTCCCACAGTCCAAAGATGTGCAGGTCAGGTGAATTGGCCACGCTAAATTGCCCGTAGTGTTAGGTAAGGGGTAGATGTAGGGGTATGGGTGGGTTGCGCTTCGGCGGGGCGGTGTGGACTTGTTGGGCCGAAGGGCCTGTTTCCACACTGTAAGTAATCTAATCTAATCTAAAAAAAAATGGCATGAGTGGGTCGATTAGAAAAACAGAAGTTGCTGGAAAGGTTCAGCAGATCTGGGAAGGGTAACCTCCGGGTTTGTTTCTGATTTGCAGCATCCGCAGTTCTTTCAGTATCACAATCGAGGATACATGATAGGCATCAACTGACTGAAAAACCTGAGGACGTTCTAAGAAAGTCTGCCGTGGCACTGGGTATTGATTAGGGAGAAGGCTGACACGTGTAATGGTGTATTCTGTAAAGGAGTCTGGTGCTAAGTGAGAAAAAGATTGGCATCTGGGTTTCCTACTTCATCACCTAGATTTGGAGTGAGTTAATAGCTGACAGGGACCACAGATTGGAAGGCAAGGAACGACTAATGAAAGAAAAGAAGGGAATGAATGAAAATAAAGAAGGGAAACAACCAGACTGGGGAGTGATTTCAGTGGAATCAAGCTGTGAATGGACAAAAGCGGGCAAGAGAAACAGCAAGAGAAAGAATCGCACATTGATATTCTATAAATGTGTGGCTGGTGTTTTACATAGAGATGGCAAATTGTGGCATCCATATTGATTTATCTGTGATTAGTTTATTTCTGCATTTGAAACAATAACAGACACATGAATCCTAGCAAAGGAGGAAGGGAAACGGCATCAGACTTCGAACAATTGCATTCCTGGAAGAAATTGAATATGTATTGTGCGCCGCAGCTGGTGTTCATTGTTTTTAATAAAAACACAGCATGAAGAGTGGCCGTGAACATTTCAATATTCATTTTCTGCCTCATTATTGATTTATCTTTGTTCCAAGCTGATCAGTTTGTAGAACATACATTACAATTTGTACAAATTTTATGATATCTACTTGGCAAATTAATAAGGGGAAACACCAGAGGCAGCAGAACTGGTGGGACAGAACGCAACAAAATAATCCGAGGGATATTTGTCAATATCTTTTCAGTGGAGACAAAATCTCAATGTTGAAATGGCACAGACCAACTATGTTGCTTTCTAACTGAATCTTCAGAAACGATCTTGTCCATAATCAATAACGAAAGAAATATCCCCATATTTTCAAAGACCTACCTTGTTTTTAACTGCTCTAATCTTGGATGTCCTGAACTTCCACTTGCGGAAATATTCTTTCTGCACCTAAATTGTTCAACCTTTTCATAATTTATTTTCTCAGAGAAACTCTCCTCCAAATCTTTCCTTCTCTAAAGGATAACGTCCCAGTGTGTTCAATCTTTTCCAACAGCTTGCTGCAAAATCTTGGCTCATGGCTTACCTGGTTTAAAATGTAATTTTAGAATAAAAGTTTTAACAATAGATAAATGGGGACACCTACTTGAGGAAACCGTAATAACTCTGATATAAAGCTCTTTCAAAACAGCTCAGAGTTTGTTACAGTTAAAAATGGCAATTTTATCTCTCTTCAAGGTCAGAGTTAACAGTAATAATACAATTAAAAAAAAGAGTTCTTTATCTTAGTATAATGGAGTCATAAGGCCTGTCCTTACTGCAATAACAAATGAAATTATGGATGTAGTTTGCAAATAAAAGCTAGAAACCGCATTAGCATTGGGTTCCTTTGTGGACTCAAGGAACCTACAAACAGGGTCATAAAACAACAATAACAATATAAATGATTAACAGGAGTAACAGAATCAGAGAGTCATGCTGGAGGTAAAATAATTTGTTTATATCTTTTTGAGAATGTCCCATATCATGCCACAAATTCAAAGGGAAAGTTTTGGGAGTGGTAGGTTTCTTTGTTTAATTTACCTGTGTGGATTTACTGTCAAAAGTAAGGAGCTTAGTTTGGAGAGCAGACAAGGACAGTTGCAGGTTTGCTGTGGCGTAGATTCTATTTTACCAGAGTGAGAGGACCACAGCAGTGAGATTTTACCAGGCTGAGAGAACCATGGCAGTGAGATTTTATCAGACTGAGAGAACCACGGCAGTATGATAGTGAGTTAGACCTTCAGGAAAATAAAATGTTTATTTCACCATACACCACCACAGAATGTGGGTGAGGGTCAATCTCAGTTTGGATTTCATGTGGTAATGTCAGCTCAAAGCTTTATCTTGGAAAGAAAAGGAGAATTCCACAATGGTCCTCATCAAGTTTTGTGACAGGAAATAGTAAGCAAGGTTATCCTGGAAAACTCTGGAAAAACAGTTGGGTGTCTGTCAGCAACCTTAGCAAGGAATTGAGGCACTTTATTCCTGATGAAGGGCTTTTGCCCGAAACGTCGATTTCGAAGCTACTTGGATGCTGCCTGAACTGCTGTGCTCTTCCAGCACCACTAATCCAGAATCTGGTTTCCAGCATCTGCAGTCATTGTTTTTACCGCATTCATGGATGTGTCAAGGCAGAAGTTTGAGTCCTGAAGAAGGGCTTATGCCCGAAACGTCAATTCTCCTGCTGCCTGGCCTGCCGTGTTTTTCCAGCATCACATTTTTCAACAGAGGGTTGAGTAGCCAAAGGTCAATGGAAGGGAGGAATTTGGAGGATAACGGAGGGCAATTAAAGTAAATTCTGGAGGACTATAACATACCTTTATGATGGTCGCTGGGGGAGTCAATGCACCATTGAAAATATTTTAATATATTAGGAAATTCTTGGGAGTGAAAACATAAAACTGAGTTCATAATATATAGTTATCAACAATAATGTTAAATTAGTTAAGATTAGAGTATTTTCCCGACAGTGTGGAAACAGGCCCTTCGGCCCATCAAGTCCACACTGACCTTCCGAAGAGCAACCCACCCAGACCCATTCCCCTACACTATACTTACCCTTGACTAATGCAGCTAACATTATGGGACAACTCATCATGACCAATTCACCTAACCTATGCTTCTTTTGTGATTGTAGAAGGAAACCCCACACAGACACAGGGAGAACATGCAAACTCCACACAAACAGTCACCTAAGGTGAGAATCGAACCCGGGTTCCTGGCGCTGTGAGGCAACAGTGCTAACCACAGTGCCACCATGCCGCCAGATTACTTTGCTAATTTTTTAAAGATTGTTTTTCTTCAGATTATGTGTTCTTGTGGTGTGGTTCAACTGTTTGGATTTCTTCTTCAAGTAATCTCTCAGTTGTGTTACAACCTTTTTAAATATTTTTACGCGCCCTGCTGTGTCTCTATGTGCTTTCCACAACATAGAGACCAGAACTATAACAGTGTTAAATACAACCTGGCCTCAATTTTCTACATATGTTGAAATAACTTCACTACTTTTCAATGCTATACCACTAGAGATACATCCCACTGCTTCATTTGTATTTTTGTTTTGCTGACCTATACTGACATTATTAATGGTTTTTCACCAGTATTCCAGATTCCTTTTACCACTATCAGTTTCTCATTTTTGAAAGCACAGGCGTTATTTCAATTTTTCCCACCAAATTCCATAACTTTGCATTTATTAAAATAAAGGCTAATTTGCAAGAGAACTGCCCAGTGCCAATGTTTCTAATGTATTCATGCTTGATGTTGTGTTCTTCCACAGTATTAGCTTATACTGCCTTGCTTGGCATTCGCTAAAAATTCTGATACATTTGCAATTCAGAATCATTACAGTCAATTCTGGTTAACAATTGTCCCAGCACCAATCCTTATGGAACACCATTTTCCACTTCTTTTGATCGGAATAGCTGTCTTTTACCCCCACTTTCTGCTGATGTCTTTGAGTCAGTTTGGGATAAGATGCAATTTGGGTACATGTTACCTTTAAGTAAATGCATTCACTCAGACTGATAGTGGAACCTTTGTGGAAAATATAAAAATTGCTTTCATTACTTTGTTGATTGCTGCTCTATAATGACATGTTAAATGTTGAGTTAAATAACAACCTTACATCTCTATAAATGCACCTTTCATATTTTAACACCACTGTTGAACGATGTAATCAATTGTTATGAGATGGGATGAAAGGTTCCTTGGTAAGCAGGCAGGCTGCACTGTTAAAAATCACACAACACCAGGTTATAGTGCTCCGAAAGCTAGTGCTTCCAATTAAACCTGTTGGGCTATAATCTGATGTTAAAATCTTCTAGGAGAAAGTGAGGACTGAAGATTCTGGAGATCAGAGCTGAAAATGTGTTGCTGGAAAAGCGCAGCAGGTCAGGCAGCATCCAAGGAGCAGGAGAATCGACGTTTTCGGGCATGAGCCCTTCTTCAGGAATGAGGAAGGGTTCATGCCTGAAACGTCGATTCTCCTGCTCCTTGGATGCTGCCTGACCTGCTGCACTTTTCCAGCAACACATTTTCAGCTATAACTTGATGTTGTGTGATTTTTAACTTTGTACAGCCCAGTGCAACATCGGCATCTCCAAATCAAGGCTACACTGTATATATTGTATTATAGTGAGTGAGTGAGTGGTGAAAGCCAGCTTATTTTGGGAATTACTTATTTGTTTTCCTATTTTTAAATCTGTACATGACACACAATGCTTCCAGAAACCTTTGCTGCAGTATTAACTAGAACATGGGCAGTTCTGGGGGTCTATGGCATACCTTTATGCTGGACCCTCCACAGAAGCTAAACAATCTGTTTCTGTCATGTACTCCGACTTTGGTTTGGTTTCTGAAGGTCAGGTCAAAGTTTTGTCCTGCTCTCTTGTAGATTGATAAACCAAATCTTCCCCCACCTTAGATTAAATTCCCCACAGTGTGGAAACAGGCCCTTTGGCCCAACAAGTCCAAACCGACCCTCCGAAGAGTGACCCACCCAGACCCATTTCCCTCTGACTAATGCACCTAACACGATGGGCAATTTAGCATAGCCAATTCACCTGACCTGCACACCTTTGGACTGTGGGAGGAAACCAGAGCAAACCCACTCAGACATAGGGAGAATGTGCAAACTCCACACAGACAGTCACCCAAGGCTAGAATCGAACCGAGGACCCTGGTGCTGTAAGGCAGCAATGCTAACCACTGAGCCTCTATGCCATCCTTATGAGATCTGACATATAGAGTCATAGTGATGTACAGCATGGAAACAGTCCCTTAGTCCCACCTGCCAGCACCCTTTCCATATCCCTCCAAACCCTTCCTATTCATATACCCATCCAAATGCCTCTTAAATGTTGCAATTGTACCAGCCTCCACCACTTCCTCTGGCAGCTCATTCCATACACGTACCACCCTCTGTGTGAAAAAGTTGCCCCTTAGGTCTCTTTTATATCTTTCCCTTCTCACCATAAACCTATGCCCTCTAGTTCTGGACTCCCCCACCCCAGGGAAAAGACTGTCTATTTATAATATCTATGCTCCTCATAATTTTGTAAACATCTATAAGGTCACCCGTCAGCCTCTGTTGCTCCAGGGAAAACAGCCCCAGCCTGTTCAGCCTCTCCCCATAGCTCAAATCCTCCAACCCTGGCAACATCCTTGTAAATCTTTTCTGAACCCTTTCAAGTTTCACAACATCTTTCCGATAGGAAGGAGACCAGAATTGCATGCAATATTCTAACAGTGGCCTAACCAATGTACTGTACAGCCGCAACATAACCTCCCAACTCTTGTACTTAATACTCTGACCAATTAAAGAAAGCATACCAAATGCTTTTTTCACTATCCTATCTACCTGTGACTCCACTGTCAAGGAGTTATGAACCTGCACTCCAAGGTCTCTTTGTTCAGCAACACACTGTAGGATCATACCATTAAGTGCATAAATCCTGCTAAGATTTGCTTTCCCAAAATGCAGCATCTCACATTTATCTGAATTAAACTCCATCTGCCACGTCTTGGCCCATTGGCTCATCTGGTCCAGATCCTGTTTCATAGAATCAGAGAATCCCTACAGTGCAGTCCATTTAGCCCATCAGGTCCACAACCGACCCTCAAAACAGCAGTTCTCCAGACCTGCTCCTTCCCCTCCACCCCGCCACTACTCTATCCTTGTAACCCTGCATTTCCCATGGCTAATCCAATTAGTCTGCACATCCCTGGACACCATAGGCAAGTTAACACAGCCAATCCATCTGACCTGCACAAAAACCAAAAGATCGGCAGATGTTGGAAATCAGACGCAAAAACAGAAATTGCTGGGAATGCTCAGCAGGTCTTGCAGCATCTGTGGAGAGAAATCAGAGTTAATATTTTGGATCAAGTGACCCTTCCTCAGAACTGTTAACTCTGATTTCTCTGCAGAGATGCTGCCAGATCTGCTGAGCTTTTCCAGCAATTGTTGTTTCTGTACTTAATCTGCACGTCTTTGGACTGTAGGAGGAAACCCACACAGACATGGGGAGGATATGCAAATACCACAAAGACAGTGGCCTGAGGCTGGAATTGAATCCAGGCCCATACCATTGTGAAGCAGCAATGCTAATCACTGAGCCACCATGCCATCCATTTAATTGAAATTAGCATTGCTGCCAATCTCATGTTCCAGCCAATATTTACTTACCTCCATCTTAACCTTTGCTCAGGATGTTGAATTGTGGAGCACTGATTATCTTAGCTGTTCGCCTATTCTAGGTATTTGGTGTGAATGACCATTGACCTGAAATGTTAACTCTTTCTCAGCACAAATGCTGCCAGAGCTATCAAATGTTTCTAAAATGTTTTCTCTCTGTTTCAGATGTTGGCAACTTATGCATTTGTCTGATGCAGAAATCCCTGCTGATAACAAATTGAACCTGTTCAACATTGTACCTGAGGATCTCCAGTTTTACAGTAACAATCCAAATAAAGTAATCTGCTTGTGGTTACATTAACCTATTCCTCTCTTTTAGAATGCTGCATAGTTAACTTTCAACCTCCCCCAGCTTAATTCTTTTTAACGAAGTAATGATTGACTTGGGAGACAGTTACACTTATATAGCTGTCTTCCTGGATATGATCTGGGAACTGAGTCAGTGTCTGTAGACCATGCAGTAGGAGTAAACATCATATTACAGCCCAGTTCCGTCTTACTCAACTGCCATATAAGTCCCAGTTGACATTGAGGCCCCCAGTATGGCCATTGGAATTAGGAATCCTGGCTACTTTCTTCTTTTCTCAACTTGAGAGTAAATTTGCAAAACCTATCAGCAGTTTAACAGTTAGTCTTCAAGAGTTATTTTTACCAAAGCATATCCATGTAAATATAACATTTCTGACCTTCAGACACCTCAAATAATTTGCAGGTTTAGTGTGTGTTCATTACAAGCACAGTTCAAAGACAAGCTGTTAGATACAGGGATGGTAAAATGGCTTAGAGGAAAGATGACATCTTTATTAAAGGAAGGTTTGTATTTCTACAGCAACTTCTCTACCTCAACATCCCAAAGTGCTTTTGAAGTGGAATCATTGTTGTAGGAAAAGTATCAGTCAAATTGCACAAATGAATCCCACAAAGATCATAATGGACACACAATATCGGCTCTTGTTGTTGGAGGGAAAAAATATTGCCCAGATTATTGGGTTACCTCCCCTGGTGATCTTTTTGGAAATAAAGTTGTAGAATCCTTAAATCCAAATAAGGTGTAAATGGAACCTCAGTTTAACATCTTTTTTCAAAGTTGGTATTTGGTAGCAGTTCAGCTTTCCCTTAATACTGCACTTCAATGTCAAATTTCATTTTCTTTTGTTAATGTCTCTTGAACTGACAACCTTATTACACGGAGTCAAAATGTCCTACTAACTGAGGTTGGCACTCAAATTAATATTATTTATAATGTGATCCTTTTAATTCAAATTTAATTCAAATCACTTCTTTGATACTGGTTGATAATTTCTTTCATTTTGAATTCCTTCCTGGTGTACCATTTTAGGAGTCTGGCCATCTTTGAACTTTGATAGATTCAAACAACAACTTGCAATTATATAGCAGTTTTAATGAGGCAAAATGCTCCAATAAGGCACTTCATAGGAACCTTATCAAACAAAATGTGACAAGACCAGAAGACCTAGGTGCAGAATTAGGCCATTCAGTCCATCAAGTCTGCTCCACCATTCGATCAAGGCTGATATGTTTCTCAACCCCATTCTCTTTCCTTCTCTTCATAAACTTTGATCTCTTACTAATCAAGAAGCTATCTATCTGCGTCTTAAATACACCCAATGTCTGTGGCAATGAGTTTTACAGAATTACCACCATCTGGATGAAGAAATTCCTCCTCATCTCAATTATAAAGAGTTGTCCCTTCCCTCTGAGGCAGTTTCCTCAGGTCCTAGTCTTTCTTATTGGTGAGAATACCTTCTCCATGTCCACTCAATCCAGGCTTCACATATTCTGTAGGTTTCAACCAGATCCCTCCCTCATTCTTCTCAACTCCATCGAGTACAAACTCAGAGTCTTCAACTACGCCTCATATGACAATCCCCTTCATCCCCCATATCATTCTTGTAAACCTCCTCTGGACCTCTTCAATGCCACCACATCTTTACTTAGATACTTGGCCCAAAATACTCACAATATTCTAAATGTGGTCTGACCAGAGTGTTATATAGCCTCAGCAGTACATCGCTGCCCTTGTATTTTTGCCTTCTTGAAAATGAATGCCAACATTGCATTTGCCTTCCTAAGTGCCAACTGAACCTGAATGTCAACCTTAAGAGAATACAGAACCATGACTCCCAAGTCCTTTGTGCTTCAGATTTCCAAAGGAATTTCCCCATTTATAAAATAGTTCATGCATTGATTCTTCCTAACAAAATGTATAACCTCAGACTTTGCCACTCTGTATTCTATCTGCCACTTCTTTACCCACTCTCCGAGCCTTTCCAAGTCCTTTTGCAGCTTTCTCACTTCCTCAACAATACCTGTCCCTAAATGTATCATTGTGCCATCTGCAAACCTATCAATAATGTCCTCAGTTCCTTTGCCCAGATTGTTAATGTATCATGTGAATCGTTGCGGTCCCACCACTGATCCCTGCGGATCTCTACCGGTCACCCGCTGCCATCCTGAAAAAGGTCATTCTTTGCCTTCTGCCAGGCAGCCAAACCCCTATCTTGCCCCTAACTCCATGGCAACTTGCCATGCAAAGAGGTATTAAGACAGATAATCTAATGTCTGACTAAACAGCTGTTATTGAGGAGAGGCAGGGAGAGAAGCAGAAGGCTTTAGGGAATGGGTTTTTGAGTTTACAGGCTGAAGGTATAGCCATCAGTTAAGTGCAGAAATGTGGAAATGTGCAAAAGGTTCAGAATTGGAGGAGCGCAGATCAGGGATTTGTGGAGCTGCTTTGTTTACAGAGAACAGGAGGGCCAAAACCATGGAGAGATTCAAATTTTAATAAGTATATGACGAGATTAGATGTGTGCAAGGCAGGTCTTTGCAAACAAAACCCCTTTGCAGCATTGCTCATAATCAGGTTGGGCCAATGAGATTGCACTGTGAAGCTCATGTAGTGCCTCATCAATATACATTAATGAGCTCTTGTCAATATTCATAAAATACATGCAGTATTTTAATACTTTAAGTGTTGTCAGGATTGGAGATTCAACCCGCAAACTGGGCAGGCTCCTGTCATGGGGCATGTACACAGTTTGCAATTATCCTAACTCTATTGCTAGTCCATTACTGCTCTTGGAATTATGCCCTTGAGCTGCTCCATCAGTTTCAATGCTGACTGCAAGTGTTGTGAGAATTATAATGTAAAGCTAACAAAAGAAGCTGTAATTATCCACTGCCTCATGAGCAGCGTGTTTGATACTTCGTTGAAAGATCAAAGCTCATCTTGTCACTGCTCTGGAGAGGCCAAGTGCTGCTCCATATGCGAGTGGAAATGAACTAAAATTAAAACCAAATGAAGGAGCCTGATACATGGAAATGGGTGTCGCAGTTTCACAAATATGAACCAGTACAACTACAATCACAAGTGTTCAAAATCTCCCTCTGCGTTTTCACACACACGTGGGGAAATCCACCCTACATTCTCCAATCTGGAAATAAGAGAGACCAATGTTTGCCTGAGGCAAATTGATTGCTTCCTTCTCATTCCACCACCTCCTCCTATACCAACTGAACAAGCCTAACAATAATAATCTAGCACTTTGCAAACTGCCATTGCCAGGAGGTTAATGAAGGGCTTTTGCCCTAAACATTGATTTTCCTGCTCCTTGGACGCTGCCTGACTTGCTGTGCGTTTCCAGCACTACTCTCATCTCAGCTCTGATTTCCAGAATCTGCAGTACCCACTTCTGCCCGGGAGATTAATAAAGCTTTGTGGTGGATAACAAGGATGACAGTGAAGAGGCATCTCAAATCACATTTTTGACGCAAGCTGATTAACACCGCGGGCAGGCATCTTTAATTTTGCTGGAGCAGATGACGCAAAATAATAGTTGATTTTTCAACTTTAATTTCCACCTGCCTCAACTCTCCCTCTTGTATAGGCTCCATCCTTAGCAAAAAGTTTAGAACCTTCTTTGATTCTAACCAGACTGCCCTTTAACAAACCCAGCTATCTGCTTACCATGTTGCAGACAGCTGCTATGGGAAACTTCCCTGGCTGTGGAAAATCTACCCTCTCCATTCCCTACCCTGGCTGTAGAAAATCTACCCTCTCCATTCCCTACCCTGGCTGTAGAAAATCTACCCTCTCCATTCCCTACCCTGGCTGTGGAATATCTACCCTCTCCATTCCCTACGCAGCCAAGGCTGCCACTGTGGTCCTAGGAAAATTCAGCTCCCATTTATTTCTCTCCACTGATGCCTTCTGACTTGTGGATTTCGGGCATTTCCCACTTTCATTTTGGATTCCCAGCATCTGAAAGATTTTGGTTTTGGGCCTGTTCGTTTTTATGTGGGTTTTGTTTGAGGAAGGCTTGGCTTTCACGAAAACGTGATCTCTTGTTTCTGCTACAGAACATTCAGAGTATTTTTACAAAGGTGCCCGATCGAGCTGTTGTTGGGGTGGTGGGAGGAAGGAGGGAGTTTTGGGGGGGGGGGGGGGGGGGGGGGGGAGTGGTTTCAGAATGGTTTGGAATTTTTGGCTGTGAACTTGACTGTGGTGGTCTCTCAAGATGTACCCCTTGAGAATTGATAGTAAATAGAACTGGTGAAGAAACCTCGTCAATAAGCTGATGTGGAGGCTACTGACAGATAATTCACAGTGACTACACCAGAACAAAGGACCACAGATTTTCAGAAATTAATTTTACTTCATCCTGTGAAGTGAAAGGTCAACTATACTTTACAGTGATGATAGCCACTGAGTTTGTGCATAAGGAACTATGGCATGATGCCATCAGATCACATAGAGCTACAGTATAAGTGGGTCAGGGTCCATATATGTCCTCTCTTGCCATCTCTGAGTGGATAGTTTATCCTGAATAAAGATTGCTCACTGACATGGGTTTCCTCTATCCAGACCTGATTTCATTACAAGGTGGCAGCAGTGATCATAACCAGAAATGGCTGCAAGCAACAAAGGGTCAGCTGAAGAGAAGCCCAGTGACAGTGCAGTGAAATGAGTGAAGGATGAGGCCAGCCCAGCAAACCAACGGGAGCAAGAGACGAGAAAACTGAAGGGAAGCAAAATTGAGGCAAAGGACTTCAGCACCTCACCAGCAACGGCTTAATAGCAAAAGCCTCGGTACAACACTGTCTGCTAACAAAAACACAAGACAATGAAATATCCTTGTCTTTATCATATTCATCCTGGACAATGCAGCCAGCTTCAACCTAACCCCACACTGGCACCAAGACCTTAGCAAAAACCAATAATTATCAATATGGAACATTGAGAAATGAACTGGTAATGGACTACATCTTAAAAGCTGCATCTTCATGTTTACAGTATAAAGAGGGTCTTACAATGATAAAATGTAGTTTATTTTCATTCCTGGGTCCACACTATACTCTCCGAGTGGATTAAGTTTCTTAATTAGAGAATGACTCATATGCCACTAACTCAACAGGTGCAACAGGACAAGGTGCAGAAACCTCACTCCCTCTCCCAGCCCTGAGTCTTGACCTCACACTGGCGGGAAAGCTCCACATCAGTGGTAACACTGTCCAGCCAGCAATGCTGAGGGCCATGTTGACTAAAAGGGGCAGACATTTACAATAGGCTTGCTGAACCAACATAAGGATATTTCTGCCTGTGGGACAAAAGTTTAAGCACAAACCAATAAAATGTGTCGTCATCCAAGAATTTAATGCTACTGTGGAACAAGACACATTCTTCTTGGAGAATGTCATGCACCTTGAAGCTAATTCCTGCTACTCTGACGTCGTGACTGATTGCAAGAAAATAAGTTTTAAATTGGACACAGGGGAAGGCACCTCTATTGTTTCAGATTCAATACCAATGATGAAACTTCAATTTCTCCAACGATCTTCCAAGGCACAGGAGGTATGGCAACAAGAAAGCAAGGGTACATGCACAGTCTCCTACACTGCAACCTAAAGTGATTGCTAGAACATCAAAGTTAAGCTAACAAATGCTGGAGGCCACCGCGGGTCAGACAGCATCCATGGAGAGACAGCAAGCTGGCCTTTCACGTTTAGATGACTCTTCATCAGAGCTGAAGTAAAGTGTGGAATGGACAGCATTTATGCTGTAGTTGGGGAGGTGGGGGGGTGAGGGTGGAGTTGCTGAGGGGAACAGTGGTGCTGGGGGTGTATGCTGCCGGTGCTTACTCAAGCTGAATTAGCAACATCGTTTCTTCACCGGCACCCTCCACCCACTCCCCCCATAGCACAAATGCTGCTCCCTCCACAATTTACTTCAGTTCTGAAGAAGAGTCATCTAGACTCAAAACGTTAATTTGCTCTCTCTCCACGGATGCTGTCTGATTCACTGCGATCTCCAACATTTGTTGTCGTCAATACAGACTACAGCATCTGCAGCAATTTGTTTCTACATTGAAATGAAGCGTTGGCTAGACCAGAACTTTGAAGAATTATACATTAGCTACCTTTTCTTTAACCAATGAGGCTCTGACTGAGAAAATACATAATGCTGATGTTGTACTTTCAGGCAAGTCTGAGATCAGAGCACTATGCAGTGCCTTCCTATTGATTCCAATTCAGATGCAGGTGTATATATATCGCAGCTTTCTGGGTCCACCCACCCCCTCCAACTCATCAGCAAACCCTCCCCCCACTCCCCTCCACCCGCCCACCACCCCCCATCCCCCTCAACTCAGCCTTCTCCCCATCCAATTTTTGAGGCAATTTTCTCCTGTGTCTCTCTGCATAACTTAGAATCCTTGAACTGAAATGCAGCCCAAACCTTCTGTTTCCGAGGTCATCTGTAGAACAGCTTTCATTAGAACTGAGGAAAGTAAGGGAGAATTAGTGAAAGCTGGTTTAAACTTTGGAAGGAATTGAGGAAGTCATTATGAGCAGCCTCTGCCCAGTGACCAGGGAGTGCAAAATGAAGAGAGCCAGTTTCATGATTACGTGTAAGATATTTTGTACAAAGAAGCCAGGGCATGAAAGATTGTGTTGCTCCAGAATTCATTGCCAATGTTAATGACTGTCATAGAGAACGTGTCAAGGTTAGACTGTCAGCTGAAGACATGGTGAATAAAGGGATAAGGGGACAGAGAAGGTACATGGAATTAGGACTGGTATTCCTCATGATATACACTGATTCGACTTTTTGAGTTGTAAGATCAGTTTCTGTGTTCCCAGATAATTTTTATGTAGTGCTGTTCCAAGTTGCCTGTCAAAGACTGAGAGAGCACTACATTCCCAAAAACTATGAATCAAAGCATTACTTTATCCCTATCTCCCTGTGCTATTCCCCTCCATCATCGACTGAACTCAAGAACACATATTAACCCATTTTGTGCTAGAGTGCTCTATCTCAATAGTAGTGATTTCCAAACTGTCTTATGTCACAAACTGAACTCATGTGTTGTCTACATTCTCGTCCTGTATTTGGTCTACTGTTTTTTGTCATTTATATAAATTATATGGATGCAAAAATAAGAGAAATGGTTAGTAAGTTTGCAGATGACACCAAAATGGGAGGTGTAATGGACAGTGCAGAAGGTTACCTCAGGACCTCGCTCAGATGGGCCAATGGGCCGAGGAGTGGCAGATTGAGTTTAACTTAGATAAATGTGAGGTGTTGCATTTTGTAAGGCAAATCAGGGCAGGACCTATACACTTAATGGTAGGGTCCTGGGGAGCATTGCTGAACAAAGTGACCTTGGGGTGCAGGTTCATAGTTCCTTCAAAGTGGAGTCACATGTAGACAGGGCATTGAAGAAGGTGTTTGGCATGCCTGCCTTTATTGGTCAGTGCATTGAGTATAGGAGTTGGGATGTTATGTTGCAGCTGTACAGGGTTGATAAAGTGTGGCACTGGAGAAAGTACAGCAGCATCCGAGGAGCAGGAGAGTCGACGTTTCAGGAAGGACCCTTCACTGGGCTTGGGGAGGGGGAAAGCGCTGAGAAATAAATAAAGGGAGGGGTGGGGCTGGGGGAAAAGTAGGAGGGATGGTGATAGGTGAATGAAGGTAGTTATTGTGATAGGTCAGTGGGAAGGGTGGACCAGATGGGTGAGCAGAAAGATGGACAGGTAGAACAGGTCAAGAGGGCAGTGCTAAGTGAGAGATCCATTGGGAGAACAGTTTCTGGAGGCTTTGGTCTTGCTGTAGGAAATGGTTGGCCCAGTTTGGTACAAATTGAGACTGTCTCAACTTGGACCAAACTGCTGCCTACAGCAAGTCCAAAGCCTCCAGAAACAGTTCTCCTAATGGATCTCCGACTCAGCACCACCTTCTTGACTTGTTCTACCTGTCCATCTTCCTTTCACCTATCTGCTCCACCTTTCCCACTGACCTATCACAATAACCCCCTACCTTCATCCACCTATCATCAACCCACTTACCTTTCCCCCAGCATCAATCACCCTCCCCTCTATTTATTTCTCAGCCCCATTCCCCCTCCCCTGTCCTGACGAAGACCTTATACCCAATACATTGACTCTCCTGCTCCTCAGATGCTGCCTGACCTGCTGCACTTTGTCCAACATCACACTTTATCAACTCTGACTCTTCAGCATCTGCAGTCCTCACTATCCCTTCCTGTGACTGTGCAGGACATTGCTTATGCAATACTGTGTTGGACTCTGCAATACTGAGTTCAATTCTCATTTCCCTGATATAAAAAATATGTTGTTAACCTTGAAAGGGTTCAGAAAAGATTCACAAAAATGTTGTTGGGGTTGGAGCATTTGAGCTATAGGGGGAGACTGAATAGGCTGGGGCTGTTTTCCCTTGAATGTCGGAGGTTGAGGGGTGACCTTAGAGAGGTTTATAAAATCATGAAGGGCATGAATAAGGTAAGTAGCCAAGGCCTTTTACTCAGGGAGGTGCATCCAAGACTCAAGGGCACGGTTTTAATATGAGAGAGGAAGTATTTGAGGGTCAAATTTTTCATGAGAGGGTGGTACGTGTGTGTGGAACAAGCTGTCAGAGGAGGTGGTGGATTAGATGAGATGAGGTCCCCTACACTATGGAAACAGGCCCATCGGCCCACCATGTCCACACCGACCATCCAAAAGGCATCTGGGTGGGTATATGAATAGGAAGGGTTTAGAGGGATATGGCCAAATGCTGGCAAATGGAACTAGATTTATTTAGGATATCTGGTCAACGTGGATGAGTTGAACCAAGGGGTCTGTTTCCATACAATACAACTCTAAGGCTCAATGACTGAGAGGTGGACACACTTGCAACAAATGACTGACTGTGCTGTTCTGTTCCAGATTCATTTGACATACTGAAAATAAGAAAGCAATTTGCTTTCTCACAGCTGAGAAGAATGTTTCCACCAATTACAATTTGTGGGGAGAAAGACAAATTTTTAAAAAATGAGAAAAGACATTTTGTCAAATCTTTGGTAATAGCACAGCTAAGTCAGCCTGTCCTGTTGTGAGAACACCTTTTGTTAGCTAATTACCCTGTGGAGCTTTTCCGAATGCTCCATTGAAAGAGAAGGAGTGGGATTTATGGAGCGATAGAAAAGGTGAGGGAGGAATATGGGATAAAAATACAAAGAGATGCAAAGGTGTTATGAAGCCTTGTGCACGGAATGGAATGGTTGGCTGGCAAAACTGTCATTTCCTGGCAGTCTTCAGCTTGTTTCTGTTTAGCCCAAAAATTGTTCACATTGTTTGCAGAAGAATTGAATCTCCAAAATATCTCTCTTTGGCAAACACCTACGGTGCCCATTTTGAAATAGTCTTTCTGCCAGTTTCAAATTGATTCTATTCACAGACAATAAATCATGTAATTTCAGAGCAATACTATCAATTAACACGTCATTACAACAAACTTACAGACTGCAGGTTTTTACTGCTGATGACTTTGAGGGGCTCACAGCTACAATGCCTGCAAGACCAGAATTTTCTGTCTTAAACACAGAGAAAATTTCTATGCTTTCTCTCTTCCAACTAGTTACGTTAATAGCCACAGTGCTAGCAGCTGAAGTGGTAACTGCCAATGAAGATCATCCTGTGCAGAATAATCTTGGAATGAAGAGTACCAATACTATTTCGGTCCTTGACAGTGTGTAGTAAACATGTAAAACTTCTAAACTTTAATTATGCAATGTCTATCCAAGTGGCTCAGCTTCCAGTGGGTACATGTTTAAAGAGAATCTGCATTTCAAAAGCATATTACAAAACTGTGCCACATTGTTGCAGTACAAAAGGAAACCAAATTTAAGTTTCTTGCCCAGTTCGCGCATCCCTTGTGGACATACACCCAGCTATGCCTCCAGTTTGCTGTAAATACTGTGCACATCCAAATCCTAATAATGACCTTGCATGCATATAATCTTTACAATGGGTGCAACTTCGATTAACTCTTTCTGTCTCCAGAGATGTTGCTGAGTTTCTCCAGCAATTTCTGTTGTTTCTTTCAGATTTCCAGAAGTTTACCTTTATCCAACAATGTTCTGATTTTTTTTTTAACAGTGAGCTTTGTGAAAAGTAATCTTGGTGCTGCATCAACTTTCTTTCCGATTAACAAGGGCATTCTCATCAGAGGCCTGGGAAAACAAACCTCACGTTAAGTGGAAGAGGATAGAGAAATCACAAACAAACCTTTCACAACTAATTCGGCATAGTTGGAAACACCAGAGCCTCCCTGGGATTCAATCACGCAGCGATAGTGGTCAGTGTCACTCCGCACGGTGTTCGCCACATTGAAAGTTGCTACAAATCGACGGTAATTCAGCACCTTCGTCTCCTTCATGGGAGTGTCCTTCCCACTGCGTCGCTGGAAAGAAAGGAAGGAAATATGAATTGACTAGTAAAAGGAAAATGCACTCATTCCATTGTTACATACAATCAAACAATACTGTCTTTGCCAGGGAGAAGCTGATGGCCAAACAGCAATGGCTCAACACAGATTTCAGTTGAGCTCTCCCATAGGGAACTGACAGGAAGGGTGCCATTAAGGCTGTGGGCTGAGTTTGATGTTGTTTTAAAATTCATTCATGGGATGTGGGTGTTTCTGAAGAAGGGCTTATGCCCGAAGCGTCGATTCTCCTGCTCCTCAGATGCTGCCTGGCCTGCTGTGTTTTTCCAGCACCACATTTTTCAACTTTGGTCTCCAGCATCTGCAGTCCTCACTTTCTCCTGTCTCTGGCTAGGCCAGCATTTACTGTCCACCCAGTTAAAGTCAACCACATTGCTGCGATCTGGACTCACGTGTAGGCCAGACCAGGTAAGGATAGCAGTTTCCTTCCCTAAAGGATATCAGTGATCCAGATGGATTTTCCAACAATCAACAATGGATTCATGGTCACTATTAGACTCGTAATTCCGGATTTCTTTTATATTGACTTCAAGTTCCACTATCTGCCGAGGCGGGATTTGAACCCGGCTCCCCAGACATTAGGAGACAGTGAGGACTGCAGATGCTGGAGGTCAGAGTCGAGAGTGTGGTGCTGGAAAAGCACCGCAGCATCTGAGGAAGAGGAGAATCGATGTTTCGATCAAAAGTTCAGGGCTTTTGACTGAAATGTCGATCCTCCTGCTCCTCAGACGCTGCCTGACCTGCTGTGCTTTTCCAGCACAACATTCCCCTGAACATTACCTGAGTCCAGCGATAATACCACGAGGTCATTGCCTCCTCATTACATTGGTGGCCTGTAAAACTATTCCAACCAACCCTGGGAGTTTCTCAGCTACAACATTTGTTAGAATCATTGTGTCTTTTCCTCCCACTTGGTGATTCGGGATCTGTCCCTTGGGAAATCTCTCACCTTGTCTTGACTTACAACAAAACACCTGGAGTGAAAAGGTATGCGCTTTTCCTGTCCTCTATCTTTACCCATTCTAGCCTCACTGAGGTATATTATGTGCAGCTGGCAGAACGGGTGATGTGAAATGATTAACTGACCATTTCGAATTAGTAGGCCTCGCTGCCTGAGTATATGCTTCCAGGTTGGAATCTCACTAGCTGGAAGCACACATTAGAGCCATTTTGCCCCACTATGTATGATGGTCCAGCTACTTAGCTAACACTTGTACAATTTTCACAACCTGCAGTGCTAACCAATACACTAGAAAGACACCAACTCCAACCCACAGTCTCAGCCACAGGGGAGTTAAATTTCTTTTGTCTCATGTCTGAAGGTTAGATTTATAATCAGCCAAAGACTCCTGCCGCAGATCTGAGCATCCCTGCTGTGAGTGTGTCGATACTGTTTGAAATGATCAGGTTCAACGATGCCATTCTGTGTCTGAGTTACCTGGTGGCACAAATGATCCAGGCTCACAAATAACTAATAAGCACTTAGTCAAGGTAACAAAGGGCACCTGGTGCTCACGTAATCATACACATGCAAAGAGCTTCCCAACCAAAGCAGGAAGAGAAATGACAAGTGACTATTAAGATATTCATAAAGCAAAATCCACTGGGAATTGTTCACAGCTCACAGCTGCTACATAATAGAAAGCATGGGTAATTAAGAATAATATATTTGATTTTACATGTCCTTTTGTACCCTGCTGTTCTTTACAAGTTGCGCCAAGCAGCCTGTCAATGAACACAACAGAGTCTGACCCTGCCCAGACCAACTCTCTATCAAGATGTCATCCATGATTCTCAACTCTCAGTTGGTCATAGAATCATACAGTACAAAAGAGGCCCTTCTTCTATCCCACCAAAACCACATGAGATGTACACAAGGTATCCAGGGTATTTTGGTAAATTGGATATCAAATTGGCTTGGTCATAAAAGATTAAGGTAGTTATAGGGGGTGTTTTTCTGTCTGGAGGTCTGTGACCAATAGGGTTCCACAAGAATCAGTTGTGGGACCTTTATTGCCTGTAATATATGTAAATGATTTGGATGAAAAAGTAGGAGATCTTATTAGTAAGTTTGCAGACAACAGGGAAGTTCAGCGGTTTTGGGGAGCAAAGAAGGTTACCAAAGAGTGATAGAGTTATACAGCATGGAAACAGACCATTTGGTCCAACTCATCAATGCTGGCCAGATATTCTATCCTAACCACCTGATGAGGGAGCAGCAGTCTAAAAGCTAGTGCTTCAAAATAAACCTGTTGGACTATAACCTGCCAGTCCAACACCGGCATCTCCAAATCATAACTACCATCGATGCCACTAATTGCTGCCTTAAAGTGGAGAGGATCTCCAAGAAGATCGTGCATATAGACACAGACGTCAAGTTTCGACAGAAATGCAGGAGAGCAGGAAAGATCCCAAAAGATTAGATTAGATTACTTACAGTGTGGAAACAGGCCCTTCGGCCCAACAAGTCCACACCGCCCCGCCGAAGCGCAACCCACCCATACATCTACCCCTTACCTAACACTACGGGCAATTTAGCATGGCCAATTCACCTGACCTGCACATCTTTGGACTGTGGGAGGAAACCGGAGCACCTGGAGGAAACCCATGCAGACACGGGGAGAACGTGCAAACTCCACACAGTCAGTCGCCTGAGGCGGGAATTGAACCCGGGTCTCTGGTGCTGTGAGGCAGCAGTGCTAACCACTGTGCCACCGTGCCACCCCGATTACAGATCACGAACCTGCTCAAGTTGACCTACAACACAGACTACACAGAGAGACTTTGCCACTGCACCTCTCGCAAACTCCTCAATCATCTCGTGCACCAACTCTACAGCAGGTGCCACAACCTTGAAACTAAGATGGAGTCCACATGCTCAGCCTACACCCAGGACACAGCAGTACAGTTACAGGACATTGCCAAACAGGCAAGGCAACAAAACTACACCACGCACATGCACACCAAGAGCAAGAAACTGGAGAAACTTGGCATCACCACCAGCAGTAGCCAAGCCCACCCTGGCACCACAGTGGATAATGGTATCACCGAGGGGAAGTTGATCGTCAACTTATCAGACCACACCCTTCAACCGGAAGACATTGAAGTTCTTAGCAGAGGTCTCAATTTCTGCCCCACCACCAAAATGGACCCTTTGGTTCTTGCAGCACATACGGAGGAGTTCACCAGATGAATGAGACTCCGGGAATTGTTTCAAGGTGCCAGCAGTGATCCCAGTGACCCACTGAGGAATCAGACCAGTCATCACAGGGATTCTTAGAGGAGCGACCAAAGAAGGTGTCAACTTGGACCTCACCGGAGGGCCGCTACCCTGAGCTTGACACTTATGCTCAAACCATCAGGAAATATATAAATGCCAGATTCGTCAGCCGTACCCACAAGGTAGAGCAAAACATCACCCATTCACAATGCAATGCCATCCATGCTCTCAAAACCAATCACAACATTGTCCTCAAACCAACAGATAAAGGAGGAGCCATCGTCATTCAGAACAGATTACTGCAAGGAAGTATACCAACAACTGAACAACCAGAAACACTACAGGCAACTACTGGCTGATCTAACCAAACAGCACACCTACAAACTAAACACATTGATCAGGACTTTGGATCCAGTCCTTCAGAGTTCCCTACATGCCCTCATCCTACATACTTCTCACATATGACTTCTACTGCCTTCCAAAGACACACAAAACCAACACACCAGGACATCTCATCGTATCAGGCAATGGGACCCTGTGTGAGAACCTCTCTGGAATGTCCAAGGCATCTTGAAACCCATTGTTCAGGGGCCTCCTCAGCTTCTGTTGCGACACAACAGATTTCACACAAAAACTCAGCACCCACGGACCAGTCAAACTGGGAACATTCCTCGTCACAATGGACGTTTCAGCACTTTACACCAGCATCCCCCACAATGACGGCATCGCGGCAACAGCCTCAGCACTCAACACCAACAACTGCCAATCTCCGAGCACCATCCTACAGCTCATCTGCTTTATCTTCGATCACAACGTCTTTACCTTTGACAACCAGTTCTTCATCTAGACACATGGAACAGCCACAGGGACTAAATATGCACCTCAATATCCCAAGATTTTCATGCACAGGTTTGAACAAGACTTCTTCTCTTCTCAGGACCTCTAACCAACACTATACACCAGGTGCATTGATGACATTTTCTTACTCTGGACACATGGTAAGGAGTCACTGAAACAACTACATAGTGATATGATCGAGTTTCATCCCACCATCAAGTTCACCATCAACTACTCTCTACCATCTGTCTCACTCTTGGATACATGCATCTCCATCAAGGATGGGCACCTCAGCACCACACTCTACTGCAAACCCATGAATAACATCATGATGCTACACTTTTCCAGCTTCCACCAAAACACATTAAAACAGCCATTCCTAATGGACAAGCCCTATGCATACATTGGATCTGTTCAGATGAGGAGGAACGTGAGAGGCACCTGGAAGTACTCAAGGATGCCCTCATAAGAACGGGTCAACTCATCGACCACTAGTTCCGACGTGTCACAGCAAGAAACCGGAATGACCTTCTCAGGAGACACACACGTGCTGCAACCGACAGGGTACCCTTCGTTGTTCTATACTTCGCAGGAGCTGAAAAACTACGCCATGTGCTTTGCAGCCAGCAACACATTATCAATGAGGATGAGCCAAGACCTTCCTCACACTGCCACTGCTCGCCTTTAAACAACCATCAAACCTCAAACAGATCATTGTTTATAGCAAACTGCCCGGCACTCAGGACAATACCATACAACATTCTCATGGTAGATGCTGCAAGAAATGTCAGAATGTTAACACAGATACTACTATTACGTGTGAGGACACCTCCCACCTTGTACATGGCAGGTACTCATGCAACTCAGCCAATGTTGTCGATCTCACATGCTGCAGACAAGGGTACCCTGAGGTACATTGGCAAGACCAAGCAGAGGCTGCGGCAACGGATGAATGGACACTGCACAATAATCAACTGACAGGAGTGTTCCCTCCCAGTCGGAGAACACTTCAGCGGTCCAGGACATTCGACCTCGGACATTCGGGTGACCGTCCTCCAAGGCAGACTACTGGACAGGCTACAACGCAAAGTGGCTGATCAGAGGCTGATAGCCAGTTTGGTACCCATAGGGATGGCCTCAACTGGGACCTTGGGTTCATGTCACACTACAGGTGACCGCATTGCACTACACACACACACACACACACACGTTTGTGGGGAATTTATACTTGCAGAATTACATTTTACTTTGCTCAAACACTACATGGGTCCATGTAAGATTCTGTGAATCCACGTTTTAGATTAGAATCAGTCTGAACATTGTGGCACAGACAGTCTC
Organism: Chiloscyllium punctatum; assembly: GCF_047496795.1. Lineage (NCBI taxonomy): Eukaryota > Metazoa > Chordata > Chondrichthyes > Orectolobiformes > Hemiscylliidae > Chiloscyllium > Chiloscyllium punctatum. Next base: position 19,994,106 of record NC_092743.1, read on the forward strand.
ACACAGGGCACCTCACACCTTCAATGAAATCGGACCAACATGACACCAATTGTTAAAGTTCACTTGAGAATGTAACTTTTAAAAACGTTTTGCGATTTACATATGAAAGAACTGAAACCAACATGGTCATTCTAAAAAATGAGAGACCTAACCAACAATCCAGGTCTTTTTCAATATATATTTCAGTTTCATCACACTGTAAACTTTTGCTATAAATTCTGTGTCTTACAATCTTATTCTCCACAACCACCTGATAAACGAGCAGCACTCCAAAAGCTAGTGCTTCCAAATAAACCTGTTGGATTATAACCTGGTGTTGTGTGATTTTTAACTTTGTAACCTAATCTAGTCCCATTTGGCCCATATTCTTCTAAACTCTTCTTATTCACATATCCATCCAGATGCCTTTTAAATGGTGTAATTGTACCCACCTCCACCACCTCTTCTAGTAGCTTATTCCAAACAAGCACCTGCATGAAAAAAATTGCATGTTCCTCTTAAATCTTTCCCCAAAGGATTACAGCAGGATATAGATCAGTTGGAAAGTTGGTTGAAGAAATGGTGGATGGAGTTTAATCTGGACAAGTGTGAGGTGATGCACTTTGGGAGGTCAAATGCAAGAGGAAAGAACACAGTAAATGGCAGGACACTTAGGAATACAAAACAGAGGGATCTTGTAGTCCAAGTCCATAACTCCCTCAAAGTGGCAACCTAAGTGAATAAGATGGTGAAGAAGGCATATGGCATTCCTGCTTTCATCAGTCAGGACACTGAGAATAAAAGTTGGCAAGTCATGTTGCAGCTGTATAAGACTTCAGTTAGGCCACATTTAGAGTATTATATGCAATTTAGGTCCCTGCACTGTAGGAATATGGTGGGAGGCATTGCACAGGGTGCAAAAGACGTTTACCAGGATGTTGCCTATTTGGAGTGTATTAACTAGAAGAAGAGGTTAGACAAACTTGGATTGCTTTCATGAGAGTGTTAACGGCCATAAGGGTGACCAGATAAAAGTATATAAAATATAAGAGATATGGATAGGGTGGATAATCAGCATCTTTTCCACGCAGTGGAAATGTCAAATACTAGGTTTATGGTGAGAGGGGGAAAGTTTAGAAGAGATGTGCGAGGAAGGTTTTTTACATAGAGGGTGCTAGATGCCTGGGATGTGCAGCCAGTAGAAGCAGACACATGAACAAGCAGGGAATAGAGGGATATGGACTATGTGCGGGCAGATGGGTTAGGTTTAGAATGGCATCATGGTCAGTACAGACATAATGGAGCAAAGGGCCTGTTCCTCTGCTGTACAGTTCAATGTTCCATGTTCTAGACCAATTTTCCAAACATTGAGCCATAGCCTTGAATGGTGAGTCATGGGTTTAAGTCCTACTCATAAGGCAATGTTAAAGACAGCAACACAATTTTAACCTGGTATTATGACTTCAAGAACATTACATAAAGAACAGATCATCTGGCCACGTTTCATTAATGCTTATGGGAGTTGCTAGATGTAATTTAACTGCCACATTTTCTACACTGTAATAGTGATTACTTTTCAGTATTCCTCCATGGGACATAAAGCCACTTTGACATGTCATGAGGTTGTGAAAAGAGCTATATTCATGCAAATTTTTCCCTTTGAATGTGTAGAGGGATAGCAATCAAGAAAGGTCCCCAGTTTCAGTTCCCTCCCTAGTTCAGAGAGACTGAGACAAATTAAATATCTGCCAGAGTTCACCTGAAAATCTACATGTGGATTTTGAAAGCTAAAAAAACCCGTTTAATTTAAAATGAACCCAAAGGACACAATTTAGTAAATGTAGTGTATGTATCTACTTCAGAACTCAAAGGGATCTAATAAAATATTAATATTCTTACAACAGAAAGACATCAATAATGCCTGTGTTGAGATACATAGTAAAGACCTATCATGGCTTGCAAAATGGTCACTAGTGCCAGACAAGCTACTCAAGACTTAACAAGCAGCATCCTACATGTCACTTCTTCCATATTACTCCTCGTTTATCTTCCACATTCACTCAGTGATTGCCTCCTTTCTCAGCTTCAAGCAGTACATCAGGTTGGTGGTTCAGCAGTTATGTCGTGAGGCTGTGACAATAGCTACAGTGCTTTAATCACCAAAGTAGTGAGGCCGATTTAAAAGCTGATTTTTTTTTCATTACCAATATAGAAAAAAAAACTTTTGTGCAACTAAAATATTTTATAATAGTTGCATCACTGAACACCCAAAATCTCCTAAAAGAGTATACATTACAAATATGAAATAAATTGGAATTAAATATAAAACTACATCTGATGTGACATTCACATCACCAGCATCATCATTTAATGATACTCTTCGTCTGTTTTGTCTTACCTCTTCCTCTCCTCTAAGTGGTTGTTCATTATTAGGACACCATCTTCAGCTCTCAATGTCTTCACTAATCAACATTAGCTAATTTAATAAAATTCTATCTAGGATGAGGAACTTCAATTATGCTAATACACAGGAGCTGAGTTTTTCCTCCATTCATAACTTATAAGGAGTTGTTCAAAGTGATGAGGTTAAATAATGTAAATAGAGAGAAACGGTTTCCAGTACTAGAACAACAATGAAAAATAGAGCAAGTGGGTTTATTATATGGTAAGGTTTGCCTCCACTGGGACATTTTACTGGATGCACCCAGTAACTGAGTGTGAATATCATGGTATTAAAGGATTCAACAGATGTTTATCACAATCAGTTATAAACAAAGAATACATAGAAGATAGAACATAGAACATAGAACAATACAGCGCAGAACAGGCCCTTCAGCCCTCAGTGTTGTGCTGACCTGTGAACTATTCTCAGCTCGCCCCCCCCCCCTACCCCCCACACTATCCCATCATCATCCATGTGCTTATCCAAGGATTGTTTAAATCTCCCTTATGTGGCTGAGTTAATTATCATGTAGGGCATTCCACGCCCTTACCACTCTCTGAGTAAAGAACCTGCCTCTGACATATGTCTTAAATCTATCACCCCTCAAATTGTAGTTAAGCCCCCTCATAGAAGCTGACGTCATCATCCTAGGAAAAAGACTTTCATTGTCTACCCTATCTAATCCTCTGATCATCTTGTATGTCTCTGTCAAATCCCCTCTCAGCCTTCTTCTTTCCAATGAGAACATATCATTGGTGCATGGAATAATATTCAGCTAATAGGTTACAAAAAGGAGCAAGTGTCCAGTAGTGAGTAATCCTGAAGTAAGGAGGCATATGAGACCTTTATATCCTCCGGTCACATGCTATGATATGGTGTTGATATTGCCGTCATATCGCTTATAGATTTACTGATATATTGACCTTGAGACATATCACAATGTGCCTTTTTTTGTTTAGGAAAGGCCCTTGAAGAATAAGAATCACTTTTGAGCACTGAGCCATTACAATCTTGAAGTCACTGCCAAAAAACAAATTGATTATATTCATAAAGAGAAAGCATTTCTGTCCTATTTAAAAAGTGGTTTTCCCTGGAGCATCAGAGGCTGAAGGATGACCTTATAGAGGCTTATAAAATCATGAGGGGCATGGATAGGATAAATAGACAAAGTCCTTTCACAGAGGTGGGGAGTCCAGAACTAGAAGGCATAGGTTTAGGGGAGAGGGGAAAGATATAAAAGGGACCTAAGGGGCAAACTTTTCACACAGAGGGTGGTACGTGTATGGAATGAGTTGCCAGAGGAAGTGGTGGAGGCTGGTCCAATTACAACATTTAAAAGACATCTGGATGGTTATATGAATAGGAAGGGTTTAGAGGGATATGGGCCAGGTGCTGGTAAATGGAACTAGATTGGTTGGGATATCTGGTCTGCATGGACGAGTTGGACCGAAGGATCTGTTTCCGTACTGTACATGTCTACGACCCAAGACTCTATTGGAGTGGATTGTATTGTTCATACACAGAACCTACATAAGCACATACATCCCAATGACTAGCAACTCATATCAAACAACATGTTTCTTCAGCTGTTCTCACCAAGCAGTGTGCTGACTTAGCCAGCCCATGCTTGGAAAACTCAGAGCAACGTGTCCAACATTAGATGCAATTCTTGTGTTTGGACAATATTTACAGAACATTCCCAAATGTGCTAAGAATTATGCTAACCATCAACTTAAGATCAAATCAATGTCTGTTAGTCAAGCTTGCAATGTGACTCACTTGCGTTTGCTAGAAATAACATAAAGTTATGTGCGAAGACCAACAGGCAAAGGGAATTTGTCCAGTCATTGCACCTTTTCAACCAAATAAAAGCATTGGTACAACTGCTCCCTGTTGCATTTTCCATGCCATTGTGTTGACCAATTATTCTGTTTGCCAACCATTCTGTGCCAACTTTCATCTGCAGTCTAAGTTGTTGTTCCCTTTAAAATGTGATATTCTTGCATTGCTCATGGTGTATGCAAGCTTAGACAGCATGTCTTCTGTTCAGCAATATCAGAGGTCTGTGCTACCAAGTGACTATTAATATCCATTTAATTCTTTTTTACCTGTAGCCACAGTTTGTCAGAGAATGTGGTCTGTCCATTGGCCATACACTGGAAAGTCGCATTCTGCCCAGCATTAACTTCTACGTTTTGTAGGCGACGGAAATGAGGAGATTTGGCTGAGGAGAAGAAGAAGAACACAGTTAAATATGTTTTCAACAAGATCGAAAAAACATGCACAGTACATCACAGCCCATGTGCAATATTATGGGAATCATGTTGATTTTCCAGCTCATGTCACTCAAGAATATGCTCGGAATTCGTTCACAGAGACTTAAACATTTTTGTACAAGGAATACTAAATGCAAGTGTCGGAAGCAATTAAGACAGCAAATGAAATGTTGGTTTTTATTGCAAGGGACACAAGGATAAAGAAGTCATGCACCTCTACAGGGCTTTGATAAAATTAAACCTAGAATAATTTGGAGTCCATGTTTAAGAAAGGAGCTATCCTGGGATATTTAGGAACTCTGCTGTATGGGTTCATTAAGGAATGAGAAGATTGAAGGGCTGGGGAAATTGGGTCTGTAATCTCTAACACTTAGAATAGGAGGTGACCTCATTGAAACATTTAAGAAGGGGCTTGCCTCGGTAAATAACGAGAGGTGTTTTCCCATGGCTATGAACTGTAGAACATGGGGACACAATCTCAGAGTATTGGGCCAATCATTTCAAACTGAGGTGAGCAAAATGCTTTTCTCTCAAAAGGCAATGATTCTTTGGAATTCTACATCCTAACAGGTTGTAGAAGTCCCAATATCAAATGTATTTAAGGCTGTGCGTAGATAGACTTTTGGTCATTCAGGGAATCAGGGAAATGGGGAGTGGGCTAAAAACGGAGTTGATGCCCAAGATCAGCCATTATTGTATTGAATAATGGAGTAGGCTGGACAGCCCATGTGGTCTCATCCTGCAGCTAATTCTCTTCCTCTTCAATTTGAATGATGGTTACAAATATTTTCCTTCAAAGTTTGAAGATTATGTGAAAGGTTAACTGTGTTTTCACTCCACAAATGCTGCTTGATCTTCTGAGCAACCCAGCTGCCTTTTATTTAGTTTCTCATATCGAATGACCATAATGTTTGGACTTTGTTGCACTAGTCTCTCTCAAATTCATCCACGGAGTCAAAGCAATACACAGACAAAGGCGATCCAGAGGTCTGGATCCAGAAGATCCTGCCATATCATACATTACTTTCACAGCACAAGGGAAAGGATTCTATCAGTAGCAGTTCAACATGGGATCATAGGGAGAGGCTGAACAGGTTGGGGCTGTTTTCCCTGGAGTGTCGGAGGCTGAGGGGTGACCTTATAGAAGTTTACAAAATTATGAGTGGCATGGATAGTGTAAATAGGCAAAGTCTTTTCCCTGGGGTCGGGAAGTCCAGAACTAGAGGGCATAGTTTAGGGTGAGAGGGGAAAGATATAAAAGAGACTTAAAGGGGCAACTTTTTCACACAGAGGGTGGTACATGTATGGAATGAGCTGCCAGAGGAAGTGGTGGAGGCTGGTACAATTGCAACATTTAAGAGGCACTTGGATGGGTATATGAATAGGAAGGGTTTGGAGGGATATGGGCCGGGTGCTGGCAGGTGGGATATTTGGTCGGCAGGGATGGGTTGAACCGAAGGGTCTGTTTCCATGCTGTACATCTGTATGACTCTATGTACTGATGATGTAACATCACATGACCAAGAGAGATCTCGTGGAAGAGACACGGCTTAATCAGTTTGGTGTTAGCATGTTATTTGCTGTTAAAATGTACCTAGATTATTGCAGAATCATCTAAAACAAGGCACCCCACACCATTCTCATCACGCCAACCCAAAGAGGAAGCAATGATTACAGTCTTCTTTGGATTATGAATGTATTCATGTACACATCTCTACATGAACACTGAGCTTTGAGTGGGTGTTCACAGTAAGCTGTGCTATTGTTGCATGATACTCAGTGTCAGAGGGACTCATTGATAAGTCTGCCTACGTGACTTAAACACAGCAAGGTTGACTTTCCAATCCTAATGGTAAAGCAGTGGGCTCACAAAGCAGCAAAGTCAATGCCTTCTGATATGAAGGGAGCTGGGCTCTCTTTAAATGATTTTGCCAAGTCAACTTCTTTATGTATTCACAGGCAACTCTCACCTAGGATTGGACCTTCCGCTAAAAGCTTGCTGCTGTCATAGCATATTAGAGTGAAGACATAATGCACAGTAATGGCACTTAAATATTGAATGTGGTACTTAAAGAGGAGACTTTATTGTTTTTGGGAGAATACAGCTGAAACATGGATTAACAATTAAGGCCAAGGACCTTCATTTTAGGATGTTGGTTTGGAGAGAGATGTTTCTGGAAAGAAAGGAAGGAGGAAGGATTGGGAAGGAAGGAAAAGGATTGAATGAACAGGCGTCCATGTGTTCATCAGCCGCTATTTTTTTATTCCAGGGTGGCCTTCCCACAGAAGAACTAAAATGTCTACTTGTCAGCACATGTCAGACACAAAAAAAATCAAGCAATCAAAAGAGATCAGAATGTAGGTGAATTAATCCAGAAATTCATTGTACCGAGAAAAGTTTGTATCCTGCAATTTACTATCTCTTACCCAATTAACCAGAGACTTTGCCAAGTTTTAGACCATAGAATCCATAGACTTCATACAGTATGGAAGCAGGCCATTTGGCCCATCAGGTCCACACCAACTGTCCAAACAGCATCCCACCCAGACCCAGCCCTCTACCCTATCTCTGTAAGTGTACATTTCTATGGCTAATCCACCTAGCCTGCACATCCCTGGACACTATGGGCAATGTAGCATGGCCAATCCACCTAACCTGCACATCTTTGGATTGTGGGAGGAAACCAGAGCACCCAGAGGAAACCTGCATAGACACAGGGAGAATGTGCAAACTCTACGCAGACAGTTGCCCAATGGTGAGTTTCCTGAGTGTTTTACAATTGCCAATAGCATAACCTATATAATTCACTGCCACTTCAAACTGCATTGTTACATTAATATTTAATGTTGTGAACCCAAAGATGCAAACTTAAAATGCAATGTAGGTACATGATACATATTCATCTGCTTATGTATAATGGGATACAGGATGGACTCTTCAGGCACCCTCTATAGGTAACATCTTGAATGACACACCAGTAACAATATCTTTCATTCATATCAAACTCTAAACATGGCAAAACATGCCAAGGCCCTCACAGGACTGTTAACAAAAAAAGGTCATATTAGGAGAGAGAGTCAAACTGAAGAGTAAAGTTTTAAGGAACACCTTCAAGGAGGTTCGAGAAGTAGAGAAATTAAGAAATTTAGGAGAGAATAGAATTTAGGAGAGGAAGGGTTGGAGGCATTCAGTAAATATATAGTTACTGAGCCTATTGCAGTTCATCATCCCAAAGTACTTCAGACACTTAGCTCAGTTGGCTGAATGGCTTGCGACATAGATTGACACCAACAACACAGGTTCAATTGGCAAACCTGCTGAGGTGACCATGAAGGTCCTGCCTTCTCAACCTTTCCTTTTTCTGAGGCATGGAGACATTCAGATTAAACCACCATCAGTCATCTCTCTCTCTCTTAAAAGAGAGCATCCCAATGGGACGATGGTGACTTACTCTTTGCCTTCCTGTATAGATGATTTTAAAATGATTTGCTGATCAGGTAAAGGATAGTCCACAACAATGAAATTAACAACCAGTTAATCAATTTTCTTTTGCCCTCAGTGGAGGGGCAATAATTGTGGAATGTGTGCCTTGTCTTTAAATGAGTTCGCATTTAAGGACTCTGTGTGCTGTGTTGTGGCTCTGGCTGTCAGTTAGTTGCCTGTGAGTCTTCAAGCTATGCCCTTGGAAATCAGTCAGTTAGCTGTAATGTCTACCTCATAACTTGCGATGCCTTTACTGTATTAAGCAAACCCACAGAATTAATCAAATCTTTGATGGCCAAATGATTGCTAGATCATTATCATTAAGGTGACATGATGAACAGCAGTTGAAAGCCTCACAGTGAAGTATATCATTTGTGAACAGTCAGTCAACATGCGAGTGTGCAGCTACAGAAAAGAACTGTTTTGGATTGAGCTAAACTGCATGAGAAAAACCTTGATCTCTTTGTTCATGAGACCATTGGAGAGTGTTGAAAATGTGTTGCTGGAAAAGCGCAGCAGGTCAGGCAGCATCCAAGGAGCAGGAGAATCAACGTTTCGGGCATGAGCCCTTCTTCAGGAATGAAGAAGAAGGGCTCATGCCCGAAACGTCGATTCTCCTGCTCCTTGGATGCTGCCTGACCTGCTGCGTTTTTCCAGCAACACATTTTCAGCTCTGATCTCCAGCATCTGCAGTCCTCACTTTCTCCATTGGAGAGTGTTGTTAACGCATCATGCTAGTAACTAAACAAATTTCTATAAAGATGCCAGTTTAACTCAATTGAGAAAAGGGGCAGCACGGTGGCTCAATGGTTAGCACTGCTGCCTCACAGCACCAGGGACCAGGGTGCGATTCCAACCTCAGGCGACTGTCTGTGTGGAGTTTGCAACATCTTTCTATGTCTGCGTGGGTTTCCTCCGGATGCTCCGGTTTCCTCCCACAATCCAAAGTTGTGCAGGTTCAGGGAATTGGCCATGTTAAATTGCCCATAGTGTTCAGGCATGTGTAGGTTAGGTGCATTAGTCGGGGGTAAATATAAATAATCGGTTAGGGGAATGGGTCTGGGTGGGTTACTCTTCAGACTGACGGTGTGGACTTGTTGGGCCAAAAGGCCTATTTCCACACTGTAGGGATTCTATGAGACCCTGGTCTACAAGTCCCTGGTGAGGCCACACTTGGAATATTGTGACCAGTTCTGGTCACCCTACTATAGGAAAGATACAGAAGCTTTGGAGAGGGTGCAAAGAAGGTTTACTAGGATGCTGCCTGGACTGGAGGGTTTGCCTTATGAAGAAAGGTTGAATAAGCTCGGACTTCTCTGTCTGGAGAGAAGAAGGAAGAGAGGAGACCTGATCGAGGTGTACAAGATAATGAGAGGAATAGATAGAGTTAATAGCCAAAGACTTTTCCCCAGGGCAGGATTAACTGGTACGAGGGGTCGTAGTTTTAAGATATTAGGAGAAAGATATAGAGGACACATCAGAGGTAGGTTCTTTACGCAGAGAGTTGTGAATGCACTGTGGTGGTGGAAGCAGACTCATTGGGGACAGTTAAGCACCTGCTGGACATGCACATGGATAGCAGTGAGTTGAGGAGTGTGTAGGTTAAGTTATATTAAACCTTGGCACAACATCATAGGACAAACGGCCTGTTCTGTGCTATACATTGCTATGTTCTATGTTCTATGATTCTATGAAGAAAGGCTTGCGCCAGATCAACAGCATGCAAGAGAAGGTCAAAGGTACCTTGTCAGAGTGTCCACAATATTCTCTAGTTAAAACTGGGACACAGCAGACTTCCTAACAGAATTCAAACTGCTTAACCAACAGTCAAAGGAATGATTTCCAGATTAAGGAGTGCCCGATGCAGAAGAGCAAGGTATTAAAGTATTCATTGAAAACAAAGATCCACATGGACTTAACATGTCAGGAGAAACAGCTGAAATATCCCAAAATATATTTTTGTGAAAAGAACCCTGAAAGTTTTGGACCATATTAAGGCAAATTTGGTATCATATTAAGCTCCTGGACTTAATGTCTAGAATTCATGCCATTTTTATAAAAGCCAACCATTTTGTGAGCAGATGCAGAGAAAAGGTTTCATCGTGGGATTTTTCAGATGGGGGCTGGCAAAAAGAATCAAAGAACTGTGAAATCTGGAAATCAGAAAGGAAAACAGAAATTGCTGGAAAAACTCACCAGGTTTGAATGGTTCTAAAGAGGCATCAGCGGACCCAAAATGTTAACTCTGCTTTCTCTCTCCACAGATGCTGACAGACTTGCTGAGTTTCTCCAGCAATTTCTATTTTTTGTCACAAAATATATTGTTGAATAAGTGACCACATCCGTGGAAGATTCTCAGACACATTTGTGAGACAATCAATGACTGAAACCATTGAACAGCTACTGAAGGATGATCATAAGTACAAACCAATCCTTGCAGGTTGATGTAGCTTACAGGTCTAAAGAACAAATTCATCAGTTCAGGCACTTGCGAGAATACACAGACATAATGAGACACGTAGAAGGTATAGCCATCTGCATACCCAGCTCTCAAACAATTTTGCAAGGCATGTGGCCCTTGGCAAAGACAACGCACCAGAGCAAAGGCTGATGTAGGTACAAAGAGCTGGGCACTGGCCCAAACAGACCGCACATGAAGATTACCTTCAAGCTACAGTGAAGACCATCTGGTCTCCCACCAAAGGCATAAACACAAAATGATTGACAATCTAGAATCTGATAATGTGCTTAGTTAGATAAAAAGAGGCAAGCACATGTTTCACACCATCAGTCTTGTGGATAACATCCATGTCATCACAACAACCGAAAGTGTTTCTGACAATTGAAATAATTTGTCCTCGGAAAACTAGTGCCAAAGGTTAATTGAGGGGCAAGTGCCAATTTACAGTGTTTATAAATGCTTTAATAAAATATACACACACATTCTCACGGACACAGCAAACCATGAGGAACCTATGAATGTGAAAGTTTGAACATGCAATGGTTCATCATTTCCATGAGCAGGATCAATAGGGCTGGACTGGAGCTACAATCAATTCCGCTGGAGGTTGCAGTGTTTTATATTGTACACACTCCTGGAGCAGTAACTGCAGATATAACAGAATGCTGTGATCTCGCACACTCATCACAGTCCATGGTATCAGTGAGGCATCAGAAAGACAAGCTGCCATAGATCATTCAAGAAACACTTGCTGCACTGAATATGAAGAAAAGTGAAATATTTCACTTTCTTCTGAATTAAAGGTGAAAAAATCAACTCTCTGACTTGGAGACAAATGAAAGGTCAGGGTCAAAGGCTAACCAGCAAACTCAGGATAAATCCAAACTGGAGAATACCCACCTCTAAGATGATGATGCACAGCAAAAATTCACCAAATATTCTCAGATAGCACCTTTCAAACCCACAATCACTTCTATCAATAAGGACAAGGGCAGCAGATACATGGGAACACCACCGCCTTCAAGTTCCCCTCTAAGCCACTCGCCACCCTGACTTGGAAATATGTCACTGTTCCTTCACTGTGGCTGGGTCAAAATCCTGGAATACTCTCCCTAATGGCATTGCGGGTCAACCCACACCAGGTGGAGTACAGTGAGTTCAAGAAGGGAGCTCACCACCACCTTCTCAAGGTCAACTAGGGACAGGCAATAAATGCTGGCCAGCCCACATCCCACAAATGAATAAATAAAAAAAGAAGATGGAGGCAATACCAGAGCATAGACAGAGTCAGGGCATTTGAAGAGAGTGGATGTGCAAAACCATTCAATAACATTATGATTAGAGCCTGGCATATTACAGATTACAGTCCATAAGTGTATCTAGTATTAAAATACAATAAACAGAGTGCTAAAGAAGCTTAAGGCTAGAGACAGTTCTTTACTATGCCTTGTCCTCCAACAGTCTTTAACCCAAACTCATGGTTGTTGGCATGAAATCACATGACAAAAGAATCAGATATGAACAAATGTATGTCAAAGAGATAGACTTTAAGGACTACCAGGAAAGCCGGGAGATAGGAAGGTCGCAGTTTAAATTCATGTTCCTATTGTATTAACTGATCCATGAGGTTTTGACATGATATTTGCACATCAGGGAGCAATGGCGTAAACACAGCCCTTTCCAAATCTTTTGATGAATCAGTCAAGAAGAAACATAAGCAAAAATAGGACCTGACTAGTTCAGGATATTTTACATATAAATTGCCAAGGCTGCAAGTTGAACACCCTAATCTATCCCAGTTGACTTTATTGTTTTAATGGTCTATTTTGCCAGCTTTTTTAAAATTTTAAACGTTTGTCATCTGCTTCTGCAATTCCTTTTAAAGACCTGCAATATTTGTGTTGGTTTCAAATTAACTTGCAGGATAATGTTCGGGCAATGCCTCAACCAATTTCTTCATTTCACCAAGACTAAAACAAGAATGGTTCCACACCAACAACATGGTTCTGAGGAAGGGTCACCGGATCCGAAACGTTAACTCTGATTTCTCTTCACAGGTGCTGCCAGATCTGCTCAATTTCTCCAACAATTTCTGTGTTTGTTTCTGATTTAAAGCGATCATCATTTTTTTTTAATGGTTCTACAACCACTTGCCCATGAACGCCTTCTTCAGTCTCCTTATGTTGTCTAACACTTCTTTCTTCCAGCCGCCCCATCTTCAATATGCCCTTGCACTGCAAAAACTCCTGTACATAAATTGAGTCTTCATCCTTTTAATTCCCCACTTGGGCACATACCTTAACCCGCAACTATCACAGCAACTTCAGGCATTTCCAAAGGGGGATCCAGGAAGAAAAATGCTCCTATATAACCGCTTTATCATGTTTCAACTTAAAAATAAGTAACAGCAAAGCTTTAGTCTTCAACAAGATGAAGGTTATTCAAGTGAAAAGGTTATTTGCCAATACAAACATAAACAAACATCTAAGGTAGGTACTGATAGAGGATACTTATAAACATGCAAGATCAGTCTCTAAGATCAGCCTGTAGCTGAAAGGTTTCTCATTCTAAAGCAAAGGGACTGACACTTAAAGTCAGATAAAGTAGCTGTGATGGCGTCTATAGTCAAATAGTCAGTGTTTGTCTGTGCAGATAGACTCATCAGGCCAGGCGAATCTGGGGGAGGGAAATTTGATTTCTTGTTTTTCATTAGATCTGGAGTTACAATATTTGCAGGTTGTCTGGACTCTTTCATTGAGGCAGCAGTTGGTTTCTGAATTCCTCACTTTCTTGTGCTCTCGCCAGCTGAGAACCCGCGCTCTCTGACCTTGTTTCTCAGAGATCTTCCTGAGGGTTCTGCAGAAAATGGTTTTCACAAACTGTCTTTATCAGAACCAAAGCAAAATGGCTGCAATGTTATTTTCAAATGAGCCACTGATCCACTGGGCAAAGAATTTAATTATGTTGAAATCTTTTCCGGTCTCTTGTTCTACTGGAAGATTTTAATTCTTGCACCTTCAGAAGGACTCATTGCATTGACCAAGGGTTAATTTAATTCTAAATGTCTCCTTTTGTACTTGATGTTCAGATAAGACATCTCGGTAGACTTTGAACCACGTCAATGCAACAGACAGTCGTTTGCTGTGACTCACATCTTGAAAGGACTTCTGAAGCTTAACTTAGATGTTTGCTTTTCAAATTACAGATTTTAAAGCAGAAATGTTCTTTTAACTGTTTTTCGCTTAAAAATCTACAATATTGGAATGGCATAGTTGTGACACAAGCAAATCCCTTTAAGTTTGACTGCAGCTGTTTTAAGTTTTGATGCTTGCAAGATTCCCTTGCCTATCTCTGAGTTTGGTGGACATGCTGAAATATTATTTGAATGATTTGTTTTGCTGGAAACAAGGCAGAAGAAGCAAGTTCTAATAACTGAGGGAGGGGGAAGGGTCTGCATTCACAAGAATTTCTGTGCCAAAAAATGATGCAAACATTCAGCAACTCAATCAGTACTTCAGAAGTGAGCAGACAAGTTACAATTTCGTCAAAAGTGAATGGCTTGCACATGGAACTTCAACATGTGCATTAACTGCACAAAGGTTGATTAACATTTAGATTCGGCTTTCCGTACTTCTGGCTTTGTTTCAGAAGTCAGGTCTGTGGCTCTTTGATAGAGCCATGTACCTGATGTACATCGGTTTCATTGCCAGTGAATCTTGCGGAGAATTTGCCCTTAAGCAGCAGACGTGCAATTTTCTGTAGCTCCAGCCGGCTTGAAGACTTTCTATCAAAAGAGGTGTGCCAGCAGACTACTCATTTTCAACAGCTGAATGAAACCAAAGCTTTTACTCATCAATTGTCACACTGCTTTCGCTGGCACTGCCTCAATTGCAATGCTTAATAAGTACAACCAGACAGATAAACAGGAGAAATATTATCAGCTTTAGCGCAGGTGGCCTGACATTGACAAATGCAAAATGGTTGAAATAAATATTCATTTACTTACTGCAAGGCTGAATTCTACTGTGCTCAAAGTCCCCCTTTAGTAAAAGAATAAAGGAAGAAGAAGCTGGAGGACTTCATTATGAGGAAGGGTTGACAGAAGCTGGGATTGATCTCCTTCGAACAGAAATTCCCATCTGGATGAGAATGTGAATAGGAAGGGTTTGGAGGGGTGTGGGCCAAATGCTGGCAAATGGTACTAGAATCTCTAGTTGGCATGGACCAGTTGGTACAAAGAGTCTGTTTCCATGCTGTACATCTCTATGATTCTAAATGCGCAAGAGGAGATCCAATTGAAGGGTTCCAAATTGTGATGGCTATGGTCAAGCAAACAGAGAGAAACAATTTCCTCTGGCAAGAATGTGAATGACTGGAGGCCACAGGTTTAAATTAATTGGAAGATGAACCAGAATGGAAATTGGGAATTTTGTCGCAACACCTTGTGAAGAGGTGAAGTGTATACCACAGAAAGGATGGTGGATCAGGCTCTACTGGAACTTCCAAAGGTCAATTGGATTGCAGAGGCCTATATTTGATCGCTCTCTCAAAGAGCCAGTACTGACACAATGACACAATGCCTCCTGCCTGTGTGTGTGTGTGTGTGTGAGAGAGATCCTATGATTGTATGAAGAGAAATCAGATTGTGCTGAGCTGTGTTCTCTTAGTGCTGTCAAACCAGTGATGTGCCTTGCAGGCACAGCTAGTTGCATCAGTTGGAAATTGGCAGCTGCCTCTGCATATGGATTGGAAATTAACAAGAGTCTTAGCATCCAGTCCAAGCTGCCATCTCGATTCTGGCTGTCACAACCTGGGACAATCCTTACACGTGAGCTGTCAGCGGGATTATTTTTAATAAGTATTGAGTGAGGGTGAATCTATAATTTGATTTGATGGGCCAAAGAACAGATGTTGACATGCTTACTGTCTATTCTAAGGGCAGGTTTCAAGCTCACTCCCATTAGAAATGTAATCAGGCACTTCTAAGATATTTTAATTGGTGTTTCTAAAGAGGTGCTTCTAGCAACATTGCTTATCATCTGCTGATGGTTTCATCTTTAGAAATCACAGGATCCAACTGATCTAGCTTCACATGCATTTTCTTTTTAATAGAGATCACAACCAAATGGCAAATAATAATCACTCCTGGTTGTGGTAAGTTCTCCTTTACAGTGAGACCAATTCTGCTCTAAATGGCAATAATGAATGAGACATTGATTGCCGCATTGAGCATAACTTGGATAAAGGACTACCCTGAGGAGGCCACAAATTGCAATGACATCCAAGAGCTCCACCCCTGACCTTCAGAGTGCCCCCATTAGCATTTATAACGGTAGGAGAGGGGGTGGAGGTAAATCCTTACCACCTTCTTACTTTTGCCTTCTAAGCTATGGCTTTTCTCTAATATTGTCTCTCCAAATGTACCTTGGATATGCCATGGTTGCGACAGACATGCTTACTTTCAGTAGATGTACTGAATGCCAGTTATACACCCAGCTTCCAGGAGCCAGGGACGTAGGATCCACCCCATACTGGGCATCACACCACTTGCTGCATTGCTCCGCAGATGGTTAACCTCTTCCTAATGTATTTCCTGAACTCAGAAAACATTGGTCAGCCAAAGTAAAGAGTAGGCTGGGAAATTGCAAAAGTCAGATGAAGACATACTCAAACTTGGTAAATGGGCTGAGAACGTAAAGGGACAACCAGAAGATGAGAAAAATGTAGTTTTTGAGGTGTTGCCTACATTCCAAAACCAAACAGATTTAAGTAAAGAGAGGACCAATCCATTGTCTCAACCTAGCTCAGGTTGAATCTATATGAGCTGCATGAGAGTAATGACAAACTTAACACCTTCTCTGTCCGCCTACTTCTGCTCTTAGCTATAGTTACCATTCTCTCATATGTTCAGTGCATGGATTCTCTAGCAAAGTGTGCATACTCCTTCGACTGTTCATTTGTCTTAATCAGTGACCTGGGGGAAGACATCAATACTGATGTTAGTCATTTTTCAGAGAACAACATCGTCTACAGAGTGATTAACTCCTCATCTAAAAAATAAATAGCTACTGAATCACTACAGACAGATATAGACAGCATCAGGCAGTGGAGTGACAAATGGCGTTATTTTCAATGCGAGTGGGATTAGGTCAATACTTCTGTACAGGAAGATTGACTGTGGTTTTGTGTATCCATCTCTCTTCTGCCAAAGCAGCGACATCTCTCCACTCGAAATGCTGAGGATTGGTGTTGAGCCACAGCATTCTCAGACACTAATGCATTGCACCTCATAACGGTTATAGGGCAAGCTTTTTCCAATAATTACCTGAATGTTGGCTTTCTAATCTCGGTTGTGCTGTCAAGGCTAAAGGATAATCAGATATGGACATCTTTCCACAGGGAGGAATGATCACTATGGAACGTTTATTGTTCACATATTCAGTGATAACTGTACCATTGAGAGCTTTGAGGAGGTTACCTTATCACCATTCTGTTCCAGAATGCAACGTGTCACACAGTGTGTTCTTAAAAAGAGTCAGAGACATAGGAGAAAGTATAAAATGTCTTACAAACTCTTCCCCAGAACCATTCCTCACCCTCTCTCATCTACAAAATATACAATTGAAAGTATGCAACGACTACATCTGAGCGAAACTGGGACACACAGAGATCCAGACAAAATGGTATATTGTTTAAGATACCTTGACAGAACTGTCATTGTGCTAAAGACAGACTCAACACAGTTTAACAGGCTGCAGAGTTACTCTTTCGATTTGATATCAAGGAAAATCTCTGAAAACATGAGAATACCAGATTCACCTACTGGCAACATGAAAAATAATATAAAAATTACAACTGGAATTGGAAGGCCAAAGCCCAGGCCTCCTTGGTCATATGAGGAAAAATATTATGTGCGTCTGGTTTGAAATGGCTCTCAGAAAGGTTAAAAGTTTTCAAAGGAACACAGTGCGGAACCTCAGATTCTCTTGCTCAGTTTTTAGATAGGCCAGCTGGAGCAGGACATAAAATTCCCCAGATATCCTCCCCCACCCAGGCTCCCACACACTTTCACAGTACGACGGGTGACGTCTAGGCTGGCCTGGCCAGCTTTGGTTGATTAAGGCCCTGAAGCAACTGATTAATGACCCGTTAAGAGCTATTTCCCAACCAGCCTCAATTTTCAGGCTGTTGTGAGTATTTCAGGGATGAGGGAAGCCTGGAAAGCAATCTTCTGCTCAGGCATTAGATGGGGAAGTGGTGGGGTGTGGAACCTTCAATAATAACCTCCTTCCAATGTTAGTCCAACCACAGTGCCCAATTACAGGTGCTCCCTCCCTTTGGCTGCACTATCCCCCTTGGGTCTTTCCATTGAGAATCACTAAACACATCCCTGCCAGGAACCCCCTCTACAAGCCTGCTCTCACACTCTTGGACTTAGCCTCTGGGGTCTGATCACTGCAGCTTCTGGTGCGACTGGGACCAGAGAGGCTGACAGCTCCATGAGGTGACCAAGTGAGGGTCAGAAGACCTACCTCCATGCAATGAATGCTCAAGGCAGTCAGTATCAGCAATAATGTGTGGGCCTTATTGACTCTTTGGAAGGATTGATGGAAAGACATGTTAAAAATCCTGGCCATGGGAAGAAAGGAACAAGGTGAATCACAAAATCACAAAATTGTAACTGCACAGAAGGAGGCCATTTGGCCCATCGTGCCTGCCCCAGTTCTACTCCGAAGAGCAAATTTCCTGTCTTTTTTCCATATCCCTGCACACCATTGAATCCAAATAATCATCCAATGCCTCATGAATGTATTAGTTGAATCTGCCTCCACCATACTTCCAGGTAGCACATTCCACAGCTCAACTACATCTGTGTGCTTTTTAACAGTATTCTTTTCTAACATTTTTCTAACAGTATTCTTGTTTCATTTGCACATCACTTTAAATCTATGCCCTCTTGTTCTTTTTTTATGAGCAGGAACAGCTTTTTCTTATCTGCTCTGCACAGCCCGCTCATGGTTTTAAAAACCTGTATCAAATCTCCTCTTGGCCTGCCTCTCTCCAAGGTGAACAGTCCCTACTTTTTCCATCTATCCTCACAACTGAAGTTTCTCATTTCTGGAACCATTCATGTAAAGCGTTTCTGCACTCTCTCCAATTCTTTCACATGCCTTAAAGCAGTGCCCAGAACCGCATACGATACTCCAGCTGAGGTTGAACAAGTGCCTTGTACAAGTTCACTATCACATTCTGCTGCTTATACTTCACTTGATTCAGGAGATAGAAAGAGCAATCAGCTCCAGAAAAGGAAGCCCCTGTGAACTGAGAGCTAAATAGTGGGGGAATGGGTCTTTACGCACAGAGAGGATGTTTCTCAGCTGTTGTGGCAGGGACTATACACTGAGTGCAAGGATGAGAAAATTGTTGCTTAAAAGCAGCAATATCATGAAAAGACTAGCTGTAGCAGTTCATTGAAAGTGGAGTCACACGTAGACAGGGTAATGAAGAAGGAACTTGGTACACTTGTTTTATTGGTCAGTGCATCCAGTGTAGGAGTTGCAATGCCATGTTAGAACATAGAACACAGAACATTACAGCACAGTACAGGCCCTTTGGCCCTCGACATTACGCCGACCTGTGGAACTAACCTGGAGCCCATCTAACCTACACTATTCCATTCTCGTCCATATGCCTATCCAATGACCATTTAAATACTCTTAAAGTTGGCAAGTCTACTACTGTTGGAGGCAGTGCATTCCATGCCCCTACTGCTCTCTGAGTAAAGAAACTACTCTGATGTCTGTCCTATATCTATCACCCTTCAATTTATAGCTATGTCCCCTTGTGTTAGCCATCAACATCCGAGGAAAAAGACATTCACTGTCCGACCGATCTAACCCTCTGATTATCTTGTATGCCTCCATTAAGTTGCCTCTCAACCTTCTTTCCTCAAATCATTTCAGCCTCAAGTCCCTCAGCCTTTCCTCATAAGACTTTCCCTCCATACCAGGCAACAGTTTAGTAAATCCCCTCTGAATCCTTTCCAAAGCTTCCACACCCTTCCAATAATGCAGTGACCAGAACTGTAAGCAATACTCCAAATGTGGC
The DNA here is from genome assembly GCF_047496795.1 of Chiloscyllium punctatum. Taxonomy (NCBI): domain Eukaryota; kingdom Metazoa; phylum Chordata; class Chondrichthyes; order Orectolobiformes; family Hemiscylliidae; genus Chiloscyllium; species Chiloscyllium punctatum. The sequence continues at coordinate 20,013,857 of NC_092743.1, forward strand.
CACACTAGAGTTTTGTACAGCTGCAGAATGATCTCATGGTTCCAAAACTCAATCCCTCTACCAATAAAAGCTAACACACCATATGCCTTCTTAAAAGCCCTATCAACCTGGGTGGCAACTTTCAGGGACTTATGTACATAGACACCGAGATCCCTCTGTTCATCTACACTACCAAGAATCTTACCATTAGCCCAGTACTCTGCATTCCTGGTACTCCTTCCAAAGGAAATCACATCATACTTTTCTGCATTAAACTCCATTTGCCACCTCTCAGCCCAGCTCTGCAGTTTATCTGTGTCCCTCTGTAACCTATAACATCTTTTGTCACTATCCACAACTCTATCGACCCTTAGTGTCATCCGCAAATTTACTAATCCATCATTCTATATAAATGACAAACAGCAGTGGACCCAAAATAGATCCTTGTGGGTACCCCCCCTAGTAACTGAACTCCAGGGTGAACATTTCCCATCAACCACCACCCTCTGGCTTCTTTCAGCTAGCCAATTTCTGATCCAAACTGTTAAATCACCCACAATCCCATGCCTCACTATTTTGTGCAATTGCCTACTGTGGGGAACCTTACCAAATGCCTTACTGAAGTCCGTATACACACATCAACTGCTTTACCCCCATCCACCTGTTTGGTCACCTTCTCAAAGAACTCAATAAGGTTTGTGAAGCATGACCTACCCTTCACAAAACCATGTTGACTATCCCTAATCAACTTATTCCTGTCTAGATGATTATAAATCCTTTCTCTTATAATCCTTTCCAACACTTTTGAAGGAAGGCTCACTGGTGTACAATTTCCCAGGTTGTCCCTACTCCCCTTCTTGAACAGAAGAATAACATTCATTATTCTCTAGTCTTCTGGCACTATTCCTGTAATAATGACAACATAAAGATCAATGCCAAAGGCGTAGCAATCTCCTGCCTGGCTTCCCAGAGAATCCTAGGATAAATCTCATCCGGCCCAGGGGACATAACTATTTTTACACTTGTTGCAGCTGTACAGGACATTAGTTAGGCCATTTTTGGAATACCGTGTTCAATTCTGGTCTCTCTGCTATAGGAAATATGTTGTTAAACTTGAAAGGGTTCAGAAAAGATTTACAAGGATGATGACAGTGTTGGAGGGTTTGAGCTATAGGGAGAGATTGAATAGACTGGGACGGTTTTCCCTGGATCATTGATGGCTGAGTGGTGACTTTATAGAGGTTTATAAAATCATGAGGGGAATGGATAGGGAGATTGGTCAAAGTCTTTTTCTCGGGGTGGGGGAGTCCAAAACTAGAGGTTTAAGGTGAGAGAGGCAAGATTTAAAAGGGACCTAAGGGGTAACATTTTCACACAGAGGGTGGTGCGTGTATGGAATGAGCTGCCAGAGGTAGTGGTGGAGGCTGGTACAATTACACCATTTAAAAGGCATCTGGATGGGACGAGTTCGGTATACAGTAATGTCTGCTTCCGTGCCGTACATCTCGATGACTTTATGAGTTAAAACATTTGAAGTTGCTCACATTTACTTAGCTGGAATAGACTATGATATTTTATTCAGCCTCTTTTGGCTGATTTGTGCAAAGTTTTTCAATTTAATTCAATTTTATTCCAGAGACAATGAAACCCATGTTGGATTCGTTCATATATATTTAAAGGTTTTATTCCCATGAATGAGTTTGAGCTGCTGTGTGCAGACAGATATAGCAACAGCTGTGCTCACTGTAATCTATCTGCATGGCCCAGCAGTCACATTTGGAGGCAGTCTTAAAGACGGTGATATCATTGTGCCTGGTAGTAATTTTAAAAATTATTCATTCAGGGGATGAGGATGTCACTGGCTAAGCCAGGATTTATTACCTATTCCTAATTGTCCAGAGAGCAGCTAACAGTCAACCACATTGTTGTGGGTATTGGATAAGGGCCTTCACACAGCCAAGTTTGAACTCAGCACTCTGATCAAATGGCTCTGTCGAGTTTGGGTTACCTTCCTATGGGATCATGCACTCCACCCTTCTCCAATTGGGAGTAGGGGTAGGATTTTCACATCCTGGTCTGGGCACCATTTTTTTAAAGATCTGCAGAGTTTTTCAAACTCCATGAAAACCCTGAGCCTATGGAAGTGGTGATATTAGATTTCTATAGTGGTATATTACCCTTGGGCTGTACTCTGCCTTCTGAGAGTGAAAAAGACAGGACCTTGTTTCCACTCCATATGAGAAAGTCAATGTGCAGTGACTCTAAGTCTTGATGTTGGGTAGGGTCTGGGGCAATAATTTAGAAAGCAGTCTTGGACTAAGCAAAAAAATGCTTAACAATTTTTGAAAGTGAATCCTAAATCTTGTTAATTAAAATAATAGACGGGGCGGCACAGTGGCTCAGTGGTTGGCATTGCTGCCTCACAGCACCAGGGACCCAGGTTTGATTCCAGCCTCAGGTGACTGTGCGCAGTTTGCCCATTCTCCCCATGTCTGCGTCCTCTGGGTGCTCTGGTTTCCTCCCACAGTCCAAAGATGTGCAGCTTAGATAAATTGGCCATGCTAAATTGCCCATAGTGCCAGGGATGTGTAGGTTAGGTGCATATGTCAGGTGAAATGTAGGATAATAGGGTGGAGGAATGCACCTGGGTGGATTACTTGTGGTGGGACAAGAAGCCAATTCATGCAGAGAAAAGAGGACCATTACGGCAGATGTGCTGTTATTAGTCGTCTATAAGTAGACAGGGCTGTAAAGAAGTCCTGAGATTATTAAAAAATCATGGGAAGAAAGCTTCAGTAGAAGGCTATGGAGGTGTCAGAGGGGAAAACATTCTACAAAGCTGTTGAAGACGTGAATTTAGGGCACCATCTTCTGCCTTGTTGGGCCGAAGGGCCTGTTTCCACACTGTAGGGATTCTATTCTATGAATAGATCTTGGCTTGGCAGACAGAAAATAAATGCACTGTTGAATCGAGAGAGATATTATCTCTCACCCTCGAGTGAACAGCACATTGTGACTAATGATGAACACAGATGAAAAATAGCAGAAACATTGTCCCATTCATACTGTACACAGGAAAGCCTGTGTAATTCAGGTTAGAAAAATGTTAAACAAAGAGCATTCCTCTCAATTTGGTCTTGTTGGCCAGGTGTTCTCACTGAAGTACATGAAAGGTAACAAAGATTCCTTTTTAATATAAAAATAGACAATAATGGAAATGCTATGTAGAGAGAAAAGCAGTGCAAGGTTTGTGAAGCAGTGTTACCATAGAATACACACCCCATATCAGGACCAAGTGGTCCTGACCTCATATTTGTCAAGAGTAGCACTGGCTAAGGAATGTACCACAGATTGGTCTTCTGGGTGGTTGTCCCTGAGGTTAGCGTCCTATTGAAGATTGCAGATGTAGACAAAGCTAGCCCAATTAGATTTCCATTGCTCCAGATGTTTGACAACCCAAACAGGAGCAGCAGGCTGTCCTGAGGCACATTGGGTATCAAGCGGGTGAGGCAATGTGGTGCCATTCTCAGAGAATTGAGCATAAAATTAAAGTTCTGGGGAGCCAAGGAGAAAAATACCTCTGGGTGGCCCATTACTCCTGAATGGGGAAGGAAGGACTGTACAGGTTTTCTGATAATCACAAGTATGTGCTTGCAATAAGCAGATGAAAGCATGTTAAGGTAATATAATCAAATGTACTAGTTTGAATATGATTGGATAATTGGTTAACAATCACGCAACACCAGGTTATAGTCCAACAGGTTTATGTGGAGGCACTAGCTTTCAGAGCACTGCTCCTGCATCAGGTAGACAACCACAGGAGCGGCACTCCAAAAGCTAGTACTTCCAAATAAACTTCTTGGACTGTAACCTGGTGTTGTGTGATTTTTAACGTTGTACACCCCAGTCCAACACTGGCACCTCCACACCATGGATAATTGGCACTCACCTGAAATAAATATGTGAACAATGTTGGATGGAGACATGGGTGAGTAATGTGTAAACATCTGGTTGGAAATTTGTTTATATAGAAATAACATCAAACCATTGTTTTTTGTTGTAAAGTTTGAGTTGTGGATCATCTTTGATGGGTACACCTCTCATGAAGAAAAGTTTAAAGAAAGAAACCTGAGTCCATTTGTTCTAAAAGAGGAATCAAAAGGATTAAAAGCACCTTTTTAGAGGACACAGGAGTAGCCTGCCCAGTGAATAACCAGCAGGCTGGAGTGACTGCCCCAAATAGGGATACTAATTATCTATATATTTTTCTCAAAATCCTGATCCAGTCTCTCAGTATTTGTCTGCCCCTGGCAGCCCTTTCAGGCCAGAGTCAGGGAAAATTGCCGAATCTTTCAGGTCAACGTCCTTTTCATCAGAGTTTTGACTGACCTGAAACGTAAACTTTTGTTTCTCTCCACACAGATGTTGTCTGACTTGTGGAGTATTCCCAGTTTTTTTTTTATATTGTTTTCAATTTAGATATCCAGCAATTGCAAATGCTTGCTCTTTTTTGCACCTGTAATTTAACACATTTTATGAAGTTGGCAGGATGTTACTCATGCCCCTCCCCCTACACATCAACAGCCCAGAGGTGGAATGAGTGAAGAGTGTCAAAGCTCCTGGGAGTGGTCATCAACAACAAGCTTTCTTGGACTCTTCATGTGGATGTACTGGTTATAAAGGCCCAACAGTGTCTCTTTTTCCTCAGGCAGCTGACGAAATTTGGCATAATGGCAAATACCCTCGCCAACTTTTATAGGTGCGCCATCGAGACATCCAGACAGAATGCTATCACTACCTGGTATGGCAACTGTACCATTCAAGATCAGGGGCGGTTACAGAGAGTGGTGAACTCAGCCCGGACAATCACAAAGGCCAACCTCCTGTCTATAAAATCCATCTCACAGTCCCATTGTCAAGGTAAGGCAACCAGCATTCTCAAAGATCCATCCCACTCTGGCAATGTTTTTCTACAACCTCTACCATCGAGGAGAAGGTACAGTAGCCTGAACACACGCTCCAGCCGGTTTCGAAACCGTTTCTGTGCTACAGTTGTTAGAATACTGAATGGACTCACAAACTCTTAACATTTACCTGTACCTGTGTTCTGGTTTTGCCACTGTTTACCTATTACTTACCTATCTATGCTACTTAATTCTGTGATCTGCCTGTATTGCTCACCAGACAAAGCTTTTCACTGTGCCTCAGTGCACGTGACAATAAATTCAATTCAAGTCAGCTATCTCATGATACTGACTCAGGTTAGTATCAAACCTGCAGCAGTCACCATCTTTTGCTGTTAGCCTCTGAGTTTGGCAGCTGACAGCAGACAGGACTTCCAACCTTAGGTCCTTGATCCTGGGTAAGGTGTGCCACTGTTTAGAACTTAGATTTGCAGTGTTCCCTTAAAGACAGTCTGTAAAGTTTCCAGCCATTGAGTCAGATTCTCATAATCTCCAGTAAATCTCATGCATTAAATGTCTCAGAGAATTTTTTCCAGCCTCCAGAACTCAAGTGAATTTGAGCTTATTAGGTATGCTGGTGCTACACTCATTGTTTGGATAAATAGCGAGCAGAAAACCTAAAGTGATCACAATTGTCGCCAAAACTCTTGATCATTACATTGGTGATTACACAGAACACTCAATAAGTGTTCTAGAGACTTGACTTTCACATTGTTAAAGATTTCATGCACTCAAATCTAGTTATAAATCAAACTGCTATGTTACAACAAAACTATCAGTGAAATGTAAGCTATTGTTCGGTCACCATTCATATATTATTATCATAGAGACGTGCAGCACGGAAACAGACTCATCCATGCCAACCAGATACATAATTATTGTTATTTCAGAACTTGGGTTCTAAAGTTGGGGATTTTTAGTTTTTAACTCTGTGAAGATCTCTGTGTTTTAAAAGTCAGAACATTATTTTGAAAATTGAGTCCAAAACAACATTTACAAGCAGTCATATGATTTCAGCTAAATGACCAGCATTTCATCTGAGGAGGTAATTGCTAACTGGTAAAACTGCTGAACTTTGGGGCTACCAGAAAGAGAGGGAGAAGGGACAAGAAGCCAATTCATGCAGAGAAAAGAGGACCATTACGGCAGATGTGCTGTTATTAGTCGTCTATAAGTAGACAGGGCTGTAGAGAAGTCCTGAGATTATTAAAAAATCATGGGAAGAAAGCTTCAGTAGAAGGCTATGGAGGTGTCAGAGGGGAAAACATTCTACAAAGCTGTTGAAGACATGAATTTAGGGAATCCTGTTAAATGATAATGAGCTAAGTTAACAGTTTGTTTTGTGTAACTCAAGAAAGCGATACTCCCTGAAAAGAAACTGCATCTGATGAAGATACAGAAATTTGATGAAATCAAACCAATTAAAAAGATGCCATTTGAGGCTTAGCATGGAACCAGCAGTGACTCTTCACTGAGGTTTGACTGAATTTAGGATATTGCTGAGATAAAGAGAATGGATTGTTCTTTTGAATATTTGAGATGAGATTGTTCCAATAGTCCTTATCTAGTGTAATATAATTTGTCTTTCCATTTAGTGTAATAAACTTTTATGTTTGTTTGTTACAAGTACGTTAGCAGCTTCTTGTGAATATGGTCAGTTATCTACCTCGAGAGGAAACGAAGAGGAAAAATAAAACTTCTGGCTTATTAAGTCAGGCCTCATTCCGGGACCTGATTTGCCCAATATATCAGGTGGGATCCTATTATCACAAAATAATTACGGATAAGAAAACCACTGGGCCCACCTTATCCCAACCACCCAGAAATGGCAAGAGGAGAAAAGGCAACTGTATATGTTTGGGAGAGAAAAGTTTAAAGGAAGTGATAAAAAGTTGGAGATTTGTGTATGCTACTTTTAAAAACATGCTGGAAAGAATAGTATTTTACAGCTCCTAGCATGTGCTTTATTCAAACCTGTACCGAGGTACAGAGAAAGACTTAAGAGAGAGCTTAACAGTACAACAAAAACAAAAATAACATAACAGAAAACAATAAGAAGTTATACAGGTCAGGAATGAGAACTAACAGACAAGACACAAGAAAGGAGGAAATTGTGCACCAAGCAAAGTGCATAAGAAAAGGTCCAGAGATATAAAAGAAAATACCTGTCAAGACAAGTGTATGCCACAGTTGTTCCCTATTGGATTGCTGAGGGTGCAGCCCTGTGGAATTCACTTTTGTGTACAATGGAATGCATTTTCTATTGAGCTTTTGTAATAGAGGATTTATGGAACATGAATGTGGAGAATGGGAATGAAAGGCACAGTGTCAGCAATTCTGTCACTTTCAGCACCAGAGTTTTGTAAACTAGAGGAATGCTTTGTTTACATTTAAAGTGGAGAAATTATTCACTTTGCATTATTCATTCACACCTGTATCCACACACAGTGGAGAATTATCGCTCCCTTATAACTGGCAACATTTGTTAATGTACACTTCTGGAGTGTCCTGTTATATAACAGCTATCTTCGATGACAGTGTATTAAATTCACTGATCTATCGCTGAATTTGGCCAAAATGTCAAGTAGTTATTTCTGCTGCAGCTGCATGTGCTTCAGTGAACTTCAACAGCTTAGTACATGAGAAATCAATAGGAATCCTTCATCAACATTAACGTATAAAATAAAGTCGATTTCCTTATTTATGTTTCTTCTGGAACAAACCAAAGGTTTCAGGTACAAAATCTGTTTGGCAAGCAGTGATTAATTTTTACAAATATACTGTTGATCAATTCATTTTAATTCCCGATTGTCAAATTGTTGTGGAAGTTTTTCTTGGCTGCTGTGTTGGAAGTAAATAGTATTTAACTATGTGCAAGAAGATCTTCCAAAATGGTTAAGCCAAATAAATCTTCTTGAGAAGTTCAAAGGCAGTCAAAAATGGACACAGGATGCAGAGAGTACGTGCTGCATTGATAATAATGCTTTATCATTGGGACATATTTAACAATCACACAATACCTGATTGTAGTCTATCAGGTTTATTTGGAAGTACAAGCTTTCGTAGTGCTGCTCCTTCATCAGGTAACTAGTAGGGCAGGATTATAAGACACAGAATTTAAAGTAAAAGATCACAAGATCATACAATTGATGCGATGTATTGAACAAACCTAGATCAAGCACACGCAAGCACACATACACACATACTCTTACATACACTCTCTCTGATACACACACACACACACGTGCGCGCACATACTCACACACTCTCTCCCTCCCTTGCTCCCACACATTCACAAATGTACACGTGCACTCACACACACGCACATATGTATGTATGTAGAAGTCTGTGGGGTGGTTTTGCACGTGCAGATTTGTATTTGCAGATTATTCAAAAAGCACACAAGCTGTAGGCTGTCAGTCCATGTGACAATTTATAAATTCCTACTTTGGAAATCGAACTAATCTGACTCGCGGCTGGAATATAGACAGACTCATACCTCACACCTTTAATGCTTTGTCTGAGCTGAGATATCACCTTTTTTTCTATAAAACTTTAAGTTATCCCAGGAATGGGACTTGAAAGAAGTTCTGGGATTTACATATTAATGAATCAAAATCCTCATCCCCATTCTAAGTAATTGAAGACCGAACAGCAATCTAGGGTTGTTTAATATATTGCATCATTTGTAAGACACTGATCTTTTCCTATAAATTCTGTGTCCTATGATCCTCCCCGACTAGTGACCTGATGAAGGAGCAGCACTCTGAAAGCTTGTACTTCCAAATAAACGTGTTGGACTATAACCTAGTGTTGTGTAGTTTTTAACTTTGTCCATGGCTATCATTGGGAGTCTGTGCTAGGTAAAGAACTTATTGGCATTTGCCAATTTTGAACTCATCTGAATGGCAGCCCTTCCATAAATTGTAAATATTACCTTTAAACGACTTGGGTGAAGTAAGCGACCTGGTGAATGCAGTATCACTGATGATTCACATGTGAACTATGAAATGTTATTGGATAAAGTATTGTTTAACAAACCACTCAGTGAAATTAAATCTCATGTGAATTAAGGGAGCAGTGACTGCATGGATGTGAAATTAGTTAAAGAACAGAGTACACAGAGCTATAGTAAATCATTGATTATTTTTCAAACAGAAGGGAAATGTGCTGTGATGTGCACCCCCCCCCCCCCCTTTCCCACTACCCAATGTCAATGTTGGGACATCTGCTTGTTTGATATTTTTAAAGTGCTTGAACCCAGGGATATCAGCTCATAAATTCAAAGTTTAGAGGTAACATAAAAGTTGAAAGTGCGGTAAATTATGAGGAGAATTGTTTCATGATGATATGAAACATTGACTCTTGACTTTGAATTCAATCATCCACTTTAATGCCTGGGGCTTAAATGGACTGAAATAGTTTAAAAAGGCATCAAAAGCGCTGACTTCAAGTGGGCAAAGGCATCACCTGACCCATGCAGTTGCTAAATTTTATGAAACCATGACGGAAGGTTGCTTTTCTGTGATCAGTGGTGTGCCACAAGAATTGGTGCCGCGTCCACTACTTTTTGTCCTTTATATAAATGTTTTAGATGTTAGCACTAAGTTACTAAGTTTGCAGATGATACCAAAATTGGTGGAGTAGTGGACAGCAAAGAAGGTTACCTCAGAGAATAATGGGGCCTTGATCAGATGGACCAGTGGGCCAAAGAGTGGCAGATGGCATTTAATTTAGATAAATGTGAGATGCTGCATTTTGGAAAAGCAAATCAGAACAGAACTTATACACTTAATGGTAAGGTTTTTGGGGGTGTTGCTGAACAAAAGGACTTTGGAGTACAGGTTCATAGTTCCTTGAAAGTAGAATTGCAGGTAGATAGGATAGTGAAGAAGGCATTTAGTATGTTTGCCTTTAATGGTCAGTGCATTGAGAATAGAAGCTGGGAGGTCGTGTTGTGGCTGTACAAGACATTGGTTAGGCCACTTTTGGAATATTGTTTGCAATTCTGGTCTCCTTCCTATCGGAAAGATAGAGTCATAGAGATGTACAGCATGGAAACAGACCCTTCGGTCCAACCCGTCCATGCCGACCAGATATCCCAACCCAATCTAGCCCCACCTGCCAGCACCCAGCTCATATCCCTCCAAACCCTTCCTATTCATATACCCATCCAAATGCCTCTTAAATGTTCCAATTGTACCAGCCTCCACCACATCCTCTGGCAGCTCAATCCATACACGTACCACCCTCTGCCTGAAAAAGTTGCCACTTAGGTCTCTTTTATAGCTTTCCCCTCTCACTGTAAACCTATGCCCTCTAGTTCTGTACTCCCTGACCCCAAGGAAAAGACTTTGTCTATTTATCCTATCCATGCCCCTCATAATTTTGTAAACCTCTACAGGGTCACCCCTCAGCCTCCGACGCTCCAGGGAAAACAGCCCCAGCCTGTTCAGCCTCTCCCCATAGCTCAAATCCTCCAACCCTGGCAACATCCTTGTAAATCTTTTCTGAACCCTTTCAAGTTTCACAACATCTTTCCGATAGGAACGAGATCAGAATTGCTTGCAATATTCTAACAGTGGCCTAACCAATGTCTTGTACAGTCGCAACATGACCTCCCAACTCCTGTACTCAATACTCTGACCAATAAAGGAAAGCATACCAAATGCCTTCTTCACTATCCTATCTACCTGTGACTCCACTTTCAAGGAGCTATGCACTTGCACTCCAAGGTCTCTTTGTTCAGCAACAATAGAAGTTACAAAATTATGAGGGGCATGGATAGGATAAATAGACAAAGTCTTTTCCCTGGGGTGGGGGAGTCCAGAATTAGAGGGCATAGGTTTAGGGTGAGAGGGGAAAGATATAAAAGAGACCTACAGGGCAACTTTTTCACACAGAGGGTGGTACGTGTATGGAATGAGCTGCCAGAGGATGTGGGGGAGGCTGGTACAATTGCAACATTTAAGAGGCATTTGGATGGGTATATGAATAGGAAGGGTTTGGAGGGATATGGGCCAGGTGCTGGCAGATGGGACTAGATTGGGTTGGGATATCTTGTCGGCATGGACGGGTTGGACCGAAGGGTCTGTTTCCATGTTGTACATCTCTATGATTCTATGACTCCCTAGGACCTCACCATTAAGTGTATAAGTCCTGCTAAGATTTGCTTTCCCAAAATGCAGCATCTCGCATTTATCTGAATTAAACTCCATCTGCCACATCTCAGCCCATTGACCCATCTGGTCCAGATCCTGTTGTAATCTGAGGTAACCCTCTTCGCTGTCCACTACACCTCCAATTTTGGTGTCATCTGCAAGTTTACTAACTGTACCTCTTATGCTCACATCCAAATCATTTATGCAAATGACTAAAAGTAGAGGCTTGTGAAACTTGAAAGAGTTCAGAAAGGATTTACAAGGATGTTGCCAGGGTTGGAGGATTTGAGCTGAATAGGTTGGGGCTGTTTTCCCTGGAGTTTCAGAGGCTGAGAAGTGACCTTATAGAAGTTTCGAAAATCATGAGGGGTATAGATAGGGTGAATAGCCAAGGTCTTTTACACAAGGTAGTGGAGTCCAAAACTTGAGGGCACAGGTATAAGGTGAGACAGAAAAGATGCAAAAGGGACCTAAGACCTGTTTGGAATGAGCTGCCAGAGGAAGTGGTGGAGGCTGATACAATTACAGCATTTAAAATGTATCTTAATACATATATGAATAAAGGGTTCAGATGGATATGGGCCAAATGCTGACAAATGGACTAGATTAATTTAGAATATCTGGCCAGCATGGACAAGTTGGACCAAAGGGTCTATTTCCGTGCTGTACATCTCTATGACTCTCTGACTGTAAGAGATAGTCTGAATTGAAATTCATACTCATCCTTAAGACAGTAAAAATTAGTCAATTTTTCCAGGAGGCATGTAAAAGTCTTCACTTCCCACTTGACTTGTACTATGAGAAGAATCTTCACATGTGGAAGATGAAATACCACCCCCAATTATCAAGCCTGAACATAATGAACTCAGCAGACAGAATATACAAAACAGCTGCTATCATCCTCATCGATGATAACATGACAGAGTCCTTTGAGGTGAAGACAGGAATCAAGCAGGGATGTGTCACTGGCCCCACTCTTCTCTCAACCTTCGTCACCACCATTCTTTACCTTGTCAAGAACAAGCTTCCCAATAGAATGGACAGAAAACCTTTCAAACTCAACTGATTGAAATTAAAGAGGAAAATGACACCAACCTCACTCAGCATGTGAACGGCAATGTCATCTCTGCACTCTTGGAAGAGAATCTTCAAGCCTTGCTTGTGGCCTTCATGGAAGCATACTGAAGAATTGGTCTCAGCCCCAACCTCAAGATGACGCAAATCCTTTCCCAACCTGTCCCAGGTCAAGCTCCGGTCTGTCCCTCCTTTAAGTTCGATGGAAAAATCCTCCCAAATGTGGAGCATTTCAGTTACCTGGGAAGCTACCTCTCATCTAAGGTTGACATTGATGTGAAGATTCAAATCTCATCCAATCTACGAGCGCTGCCTATGGATGCCTAATAATAAGAGTGCTTAACGATCGCGACATCTGCATTGGTATCAAGACTCTTGTTTAAAAGTAGTCACCCTTCCAACTCTTCTATTTGGTCCCAAAACTTGGACTATGTATAAACATGATGCCAAGGCCCTGGAAAAGTCCTGTCAACATTGTTTGAGACGATTTCTCCGCTCCAGCTCAACGAAGGCACTTGAACGAGAGAGGGACAAAGGAAGCACTTCCAAGACTCTCTCTAGAAATGCAACAGATGTCAATGCATGGGAGATTCTCATTCAGAAGAAACTGACTTGAAGGAAGCTTCTGTGTAAATGAACACAATTCTTGAAGTACACCTATCAGTAAGAGGGAATATGGAAGGGAACAGGAGAAAGAAATGCCAACTATCTCAAGGCCATGATCCAATTCCACTCCCTGGGAAGACCTGCCAAATGTGTGGTTGGAGAATGTGGCTCTGGGACTGGGCTCATTGGCCACACAATGACCCATGGAGCCCATGACCAGGGACACAGAATTTCCTAGGTGGACAATCGTATTTGTTAGCGATTGACCCCAACAATGATAATTACCCAAAGCCCATATGCAGAACAAACTTGCTCTTTATAACTAAAGAAAACCTCATGATTGGCTTCTTACTGGTACAATAAAAATTAATTAACTCCATTTTCATTGGGGAAGTGAATAACTTCATGCAAAAAGAGAGCTTCAGTTTTGGCTGCAATCAACCAGGCAAGCTTGGAGAGGAAACGTAATCACTGCTCCTGATCCGGTTGGGACAATAGCAGCAGAGTCCAGGGGAAACGGACACACTGGTGAACTGGTCAGACACACAGCAAATGGAATATAATTCAGAAACACAAGGTGATTTGTGTTTGTCAGACAAATATGAACATGTAACAATTTTACAATTGCAAAAAGTGAGTTAGAAACTTGCAGGGAACTGGTGAAGTGGGTGGAAGGAGGAAAGGATCTTGAGAGAGGGTGCAGTGGAGATTTAATAACTAGGGATGCAGGACCTCAGCTACGGTGATAGCTGGAGAACCTGTGATTATTCTCCTCAGAGCAGTAAAGGTTAAGAGAAAACTGAAGAGGTGTTCAAATGTTTGAATAGGTTCAACAGGGCAATAAATAGGTCTTACAGAGGAAATAAGGGGTAACTGTTTTAATCGGAAAAGAGGACCTAGATTTGAGGTAATTGGTAAAAGACTCAGAGTCGAGCTGAGGAGAATGTCTGCTGTACAGTGAGATGTGGGTGGCATGGTGGCACAGTGGTTAGCACTGCTGCCTCACTGCGCCAGAGACCCGGGTTCAATTCCCGCCTCAGGTGACTGACTGTGTGGAGTTTGCACGTTCTCCCAGTGTCTGCGTGGGTTTCCTCCGGGTGCTCCGGTTTCCTCCCACAGTCCAAAGATGTGCAGGTCAGGTGAATTGGCCATGCTAAATTGCCCGTAGTGTTAGTTAAGGGGTAAATGTAGAGGTATGGGTGGGTTGCGCTTCGGCGGGGCAGTGTGGACTTGTTGGGCCGAAGGGCCTGTTTCCACACTGGAAGTAATCAAATCTAATATGAGCAGAAATGCCCTGTCTGAGAGGTTGGTGAAAACACATTCAACAATAATTTTTAAAAGGGAACTGGGTGACAGCTGAAAGGAATAAAGTTTTAGTGAAAGCTCAGTGAAGTAGAAATAATTGGATCAAAGAGCTGGTACAGACACAATGGGATGAATGGCCTCCTTCTGAGCTGTGTTATTGTATGATTCTATGATTTTTGTTCTCAATCTGGAAGTGTTGAATATTTATTCAAATTAAGAAACCTAGAGCCAAGATGGATTGGAACACTGTCAAGGCTGATAAAGAAATGATGGAATAAAGAGACCATTAGGGACTAGATGGTGTTGAGCTTGGGTGTTAAGAGCCTGTACATTGAGTGCAATGGGGATTTATAGCTGTAATATGGACCTCTGCTCCATGCTGATAAATGTATGTTGCAAATGGTGTTATATATTCTTGGCAAGGTTATTTGTGGTTTGGATCATGGTTGAGTCTATTATTAATCATGTGAAAAGACCATTAGTTGTGATATGATAATGAGGCATGTATCAGTCAGATTGGGGCTCTTTTCTCTACTCTGGATGAATGTATTATTTGACTCCAGCAATGTTCAGAAGTTCCTTTATAATCTTGATTTTTCACCATCATTTATTCTTGTTATGAGAGCTGCTTTCTCTTGCATTCGTCTCTGAACTTGTCGATGTGAATCTCCAGCTGACAAATGCCCCTAGATCCAATGCCAAAGCAGCATTGCCTGGAAGAAGGCAAGCATTTAAATTCATGAAAGATATGCAGGAGACAGGCTTTCTATTCAGTTGAAAGCACCTTCGCTTTCAGTGTTGGTCTCAGAAGTGAATGAATCACCCACAGATTGGAACGGTTTCCCAGAATTAACTGTCTTGCAGATGGGGATATCACAGTGGCATCTACATCCTGTGAGATTTCTATTATTGTTCAGTAAGAAGGAAGCAGAGACAAACGTGTTTCACAAATAGGAGAATGTGAATGCATGTCATAGTCTTCCCGTCATCAAAGCATCAGTCAGAATATTATAGGAGGTAAACTAATCTCTCAGCTGAGAAATCTATCTCATATATATAATGAGGTGGTTAAATAGAAGGGCTTTACTTTTGTGGGTTTAAGGTCAACCTACAATCTGCTGAAGCCAAAAACATACCGAAACATATATCCAGGTTAAATTTCAATTCTTGAGAGAGGAACAGGAGGACATCAGTACATCCCAGGTTACAAAAGCACTGAGTGTCCATTATACTCATTAAAGTATGATGTAATACTCCCTGTTTGCTTGGAATCCTGACCAGGAGATGTGCAGGCTGTGGATTGGTATACTATCAGCAGTTTTAAAGAGTAGTTGCTTTACTACTAAGGTTAGGTTAGGTACCTCACCAAGTGAATCACTTCTCAGTAAACTCAGATCTATTAAAGTAGTTGCCACATACAATTAGCATGCTGCATACTTATTGACTGGCCTACGGTGAGCAAACCTAACTGAACTGATTGTGCTGAACCCCACAGGATGTGGTGAGGGTCAGGACCTCAAACCCTCCAGGTCATGGTTGCTCCTTGTGCAAAAAAGGCTCCAGTGATCCAAGAAGGCAGCTCACCAGCACCTGCTCAAGAGCAGAGTTCCCTTGAAGCTGCATGACCACTCCGTTCCTCCATTCAGCATGCCAACGCATTGTCCTCTGAATCTGGAAGCCGATGTCACACACAGACCTTGGAGTTCGGCGCACTGACAAGAAAATTAGGTGGAATGTTGCTGAAGAGCCTCTGATGACAAGCAATAAATGCTGGGCCAGCCAGTGACACCCACATCCCGTGAATGAATAATAAAAACTATGAGAGAGCTTTTCCCATAATTCCCATTGACTCTAATTTACTAGGCCTCCTTAATGTCACACTCAATCCAAAGTGACCTCAAAGTCAAGGGAAGTCACTCTGGAATTTGGCTTTTGTCCACATTTTGACCAAGGCTATAACGAGGTCAGGAGCTGAGTGCCCCTTGGAGAACTCGAACTGAGCATCGGTGAGAAGGTTATTGGTGAGTAAGTGTCGGTTGATAGTGCTACCAATGTTACCTTCCATTACTTTGCTAATGATCAGGTGTGGACTACTGGATCATTAATTGGCTGGGTTGAATTTATGGCCAAAACATAACAGAGCAATTTTCCTTACTGCCTGGTGGATTGATGCCAGGACTGTAGCTGTACTTGAAAAGCTTAGCTAGAGGTGACAGCAGGTTTTGGAGCATGAGCCTTCAGAACTACTGCTGAAATGGTGTCAGGGCCCATTGCCTATGCAGAATCCAATGCCTTCCACTATTTCTTACTGTCATGTGGAGCAAATTGGCTGAAGACTGGTATCTGTGATGCTGGGTCTCACAAGAAAAGAGATATAGCTTCTGAAATCGATCATTCACTCGACAGTTCTGGCTGAAGATCGTCACAAAAGCTTCAGCCTTGCATTGATGTGCTGGGCTCACCATGGTGAAGGATGGGGGACATTTGTGGAGCCTCCACCTCCAATGATCCTACATGCCCCAAAGAAAGAATTAGAAGGAGGCAAATCACATTTTCTCAGAGATAGTTAAATCTGGGAATCTGTTTCTTGGTTGCCCTCAATAAGAAAGGAATGAACTGTGACCTGAAAGAATCAACCACAAGCTAAAAGATTTTTGGGGAATTTCCTCCAATTCCCTCGGCTATAGGTTCACAGGGGCAGTGAACGCAGTAAGATTTATGTCTCATGTATCTCGATCTGTAACACAATGTTTGTTCTTAGAAGTTGGTGAAATATTTTGGTCATGTCGTGACCTTCTCCCTAAGGAATGTCTTACCAGGCAATCAGATTTTCTGTACGTGACCTAGACTTCATGTTCTACAAACTAATATAAAGGCAATTTCTCAGCCACTTTCTTACTATATAACTGAAGATACTAACTGCTGAGCTCAGTTGTGAACTAAAAACTATCAGATCAGCACTGAGCTCAGTCTAACATTGCTACCTGTTGTGTTGTGCACTGTGTGTTTTCAGAGGGAAATGGGTAGAACAGATGGTAAGATTGATGCATTTATTTTAAACAAACACTTAAGTCAAGTGCTTTCTGACTTGTACAGTGGAACGATTGGGTGGGCAGTGACCAGAGGCTGAATGAAACCAAGCTGTGCCAAGAAGTCCAAGACATCTTCTCAGGAGCACTAACAAACAGCAGCAACATCGCTCCAAACTGCTATACACCACACGAGAGTCAGAGCAGAGTGTGGAAAAGCACAGCAATCAGTAAACTGCAGATCTGGCTATCAGAAGAGGCAGGAGGGAGAGGAAGTGAATTCCTGAGCAGGGTAGACAGACATGGCAGTAGAAATCAGTGTGCCTGCTCCAAGCTGTGGAATGTGTATGGAATGTGTATATTTGAATAGATTCATTAGAGCCAGATAAAACACGTTGTGTCCTCTTTCGGGCATAGAAGCAGTACCCCACACATTTTAAAAAATAATAACTAGAGGGTGACCAAAACCTGATTTCCCCACAGGCAGACCTTCTATTTGTCTGCTTTTAAATTGGATGGAATTGTTACTGCTTGTTACTTACTGCATGGGTGTCCCTGGATTTTCACTTCATCTATGGCGATGTACCCAGACTGGCCTGATGTCACGGCTTCGAATATAACCTAGAATAAAGAAAAACACATTCTCAATAAATCGCCGTGAACCATATAACAGTAAACATCCAAGTGTATTCGCGTACATTCATGAAGCTGCTAAACCAAAGAGAATGATCAAATCCACAAACTCAGATTAATAAAGTCCCTACCATTATACTCTGGGTGTGAATCCAGATTTTTTTTAATGGGATATATCAAATCTGGAGATTTTCCCACCTTTCCATGCACTCATTAAACCTCCTGAAAAGAAGCTATAAACTGATGATTTCCAAGTCCTTTCCTTCCCTTGGGACAATACCACAGGCAATGTACTTGTGACTTAAATAAGTATTTACAATCATCCCAATAACTTGATGGAGGGGTGCACCCTCTGGAATCCAAGTTGATTGATGTGTACTATATTGAAACGAAAAGATCATTCATTCAAATTAGTTAAAATGACAGGTACCTGCACACTGCCCTGAATATGTACAAACTTAAACTATTGAATCAGAATTGAAAACCACATTTATGACACTCAGAGACATTTACAACAGATTCAATCTTACCCATATTTTTGTCAGTTGCATTGACAATTTTGTGATATTGCTGAAAAAAGTGCACAATTTGTTGAACCATTTCGTATTGGACACATCAGGACACTCGCAGGAAACACCAATGTGAAGGAGAATGATATTGTTCACTGTTACATTGGTATTATTGCAGGTGTCCTGGTGAGTACAAGACAAGGGCTTTGACAGGATGTATCTCCTTTCAGAAGGAGAAAGTGAGGACTGCAGATGCTGGAGATCAAAGTCAAAACGTGTGGTCCTGGAAAAGTACAGCAGGTCACATTCTTCGCCGCCGTTTCTCCACTGCATCTGCTCCCAGGAGGAACAATTCCATCATAGAACATCCCAAATGGCCTCTTTGTTCAAGGACCAGAATTTCCTATCCTGCATGGTCAACAATGCTCTCCAGCGCATCTCCTCCACTTCCCGCACCTCCGACCTGGAACCCCACTTCTCCAATCGCAACATGGACAGAAACCCCTGGTCCTCACCTTTCACCCCACCAACCTTCGGATACAATGCATCATACTCCACCACTTCCGCCACCCACAAACAGAGATATATTTCCCTCTCCATCCCTATCTGCCTTCCGCAGAAACCATTCCCTCTGCAACTCCCTTGTTAGGTCCATATTGCCCAACCAACCCACCCGGCACTTTCCCTTGCTACTGCAAGAGGTGTAAAACCCACACCCACACCTCCCCAATCACCTCCATCCAAGGCCCAAAAGGATCCTTCCACATCCACCAGAGAGTTACCTGTACTTCCACAAACATCATCTACTGTTTCCGTTGCTCTGGATGTGGTCTCCTCTACACTGGGGAGACAGGACGCCAACTTGCTGAACATTTCATAGAGCATGTCTGGAACACATGCACTGAACAGCCCCACCACCCTGTGGCTGAACACTTCAACTCCCCCTCCTGCTACGCCAAGGACATGCAAGTCCTGGGCCTCCTCCAATGTCAACATCTAGCCACTGATGACTGGACCTCATCTTCTGCATTGGGACCCTCCAACCACATGGGATCAATGTCGTTTTCACTAGTTTCCTGATCTCCCCTTCCCCAACCTTATCCCACATCCAACCCTCTAACCCAGCACCGCCCTCATGACCTGTCCTACCAGTGCATCTTCCTTCTGACCTGTCTGTTCTACCCTCCTTTCAGACCTATCATCATCACCCCCACCTCCAACTACCTATCATCTTCCCAGCTAGCTTCACCCCAGCCCCACCTCCCGGCCATTTAATCTCTCAGCCCTCTTTGGTTGTCCCCCACCTGGCTCCCATTCCTGATGAAGAGCTTATGCCCGAAACGTCGACTCTCCTGTTCCTCAGGCGCTGGCTGACCTGCTGTGCTTTTCGACGCCACACGTTTTGAGTCTGTATCTCTTTTCAGCAGTTCTCACTTTCTATATTACCAATGAGAATTATGTGATTGAATGAAACAACCAAGAGATACCTGCTCACATGTTGCCTTGTCAGTCCTATTTCTGACTCTCAGGAAGAGAGCTTTCAACATGCAAAACGACCAGGATTCCCCTCTGTGATCAACATGTAAAACGACCAGGATTCCCCTCTGTGATCAACATGTAAAACGACCAGGATGCCCCTCTGTGATCAACATGTAAAACGACCAGGATTCCCCTCTGTGATCAACATGTAAAACGACCAGGATTCCCCTCTGTGATCAACATGTAAAACGACCAGGATGCCCCTCTGTGATCAACATGTAAAACGACCAGGATTCCCCTCTGTGATCAACATGTAAAACGACCAGGATTCCCCTCTGTGATCAACATGCTGTGGCTCCTTAGCAAACAGGGCATGTACAACATCACTACCAACAGCTACATCTCTCTAGTAAGTAGACAACTATCTGAGGCTCACCGAGAGTACTTGTGTGTCCCAGAGGTCACCTCACCCTAAACTCAACGCGACATAAATCTGGGTTTATGCCATGGCATCAAATAGGGGCTTCAACACAAAAGAAATTGGAATGGAACTAAAAACTAGCTACTGGCTTGCTAACGCCTATTCTACACTATTGCACAAGGTCAAACTTACTTGCAATACCTTTGTTCAGGATGTGAAATGAGAAAAAAAATCACTGACAGCAAATGCAACCTTACTGAAAACATTTATTTTTTTTTATCATGAAGTAATTTTCACCATCACTGCCATTGCAATAATTTGAGCTATCCAGCCATTATAAAACACATTCTGTTTCAAGGGGAGGTGAGGGTGTAGTGGTAATGTCACCAGACTAGCAATCAAGAGCCCCAAACTAATCTTCTGAGGTCATGTGTTTGAACTGCACATGGGAAAATTTAAATTCAACAAAAATCTGCAGTTAAAACTTTAGCTCATTGTTGGCCATGTGAAAATGATGAGACCTGTCATCAACAGTGCTATCAAGCAGCACCTGCTCAGTGATGCCCAGTTTGGGTTCCGCCAGGCCCACTCAGCTCCCGACCTCATTACAGCCTTGGTTCAAACCTGGACAGAAGAGCTGAATTTCAGAGGGGAGGTGAGAGTGGCAGCCCTTGACATCTCAAGGCTGCATTCGACCAAGTGTGGCATCAAGGAGAAAATGGGAATCAACGGGAATCAGGGGGCAAACACTCAGCTGGTTGGTTTCGTACCTGGCACATAGGAAGATGCTGATGGTTGTTTGAGGTCAGTCATCTCAGCTTCAAGATAATTCTGCAGAAGATGCAGCAGGATTTGGTTAATATCCAGGCTTGGGCTGAAAAGTGACAAGTAACATTTGCGTCTCACAAATGTCAGGCAACAACCATCTCCAAAAAGAGACAATCTAACCACCCCTTGAGGCATCATTAATACCGAATTCCTCAGTATCACTATCCTGGGGGTTACAACTTAACAGAACTAGACTCAAAGTATTATAAACACAGTAACTACAAGAGCAGGTCAGCAGTTAGGAAACTTGCAACGAATAACTCACCTCCTGATTTCTCAAAGCCTGCCCACCATCTGCAAGGCACAAGTCAGGTGTATGATGGAATACTCCCCACTTGCCTTGATTAGTTCAACTCCATCAACATTCAAGAAGCTTGACACCATCCAGGACAATATAGCTCACCTGTTTAACACCATGTTCACCTTTAGCCCTTTCACCACTGACGCTGAGTAGCAACAGTCTGCACAATCGACTAGATGTGCCGCAGGAATTCACCAACTATCCCCAGGCAGCACCTTTCAAACCAATGACCACTTCCATCTAAAAGTTCAAGGGCAGCAGATACAAGGGAACATCACCACCTGCAAGTTCCCCTCCACACCACTCACCATCCTGACTTGGAAATGTAACACCATTCCTTCACTAGCACTGGGTCAAAATCCTGGACATTGTGGGTCTGTCTACAGCAATTCAAGAAGTCAGCTCATCATCACAAGGGTAATGAAATGGGTAATAAATGCTGGCCCAACTAATGACACCACATTCAACACAGAATGGATCAACAATCATTTCAACAAATGCGAAAAGAGCAATTTAGGGATGGGCAATACTTGCTGGTTTAGCGAGTAACTCATGTGGCCTATCAACAATTTTTAAAAAAAATTATCCCATACAAGGTGAAAAATATTCCACATTAATCTAAATGCAATTTGCAAACTATTTAATAGTGCAATTACATTGAGGTTACAGCACATTTTCACATATTCTGAAAAGAATTGTTGCCTGGAAATGCTAACTCCATTTCTTTCTCTCTACAGATGCTACTTATATGCTGTGTATTTCAAGTATTTGCTGCTTTGATTGTCATATGTGAATATTGACAGTGGACTGTAGTAATGATGAAGCTGTATCATGCATTGTGAGAATAGATTAATATCCATCTGTGCATCATTTCAAGAACTGTTGCATTCAGAGTGAGGTGCCTCCCTCTTCCCCAGACCGCTCTACATTGGGGAGACAGGACACCAACTTATGGAATGTTTCAGGGAACATCTCCAGGACACACGCACCAATCAACCCCACTGTCCACTTCAACTCCCCCTCCCACTCCATTAAGGACATGCAAGTCCTGGGGCTCCTCCACCGCCAAATCCAACCACCTGACGCCTGGAGGAGGAACGCCTCATCTTCCTCCTTGGGTTCCTCCAACCACATGGCATCAACGTCAACTTCACTAGTTTCCTCATCTCCCCTCCCCCCCCCACCTCATTCCAGATCCAAGCCTCCAACTCGGCACTACCCTCTTGAACTATCCTACCTGTCCATCTTCCCTCCCACCTATCTGCCCATTCTCCCCACCGACCTACCACCATCACCACCAACCTGTATTTACCACCCAGCCCCCTTCCCCACACCCCCCCCAGCCCCTGACATTGCTGATGAAGGGCTTATGCCTGAAACATTGACTCTCCTGCCTCTCAGACTCTGCCTGACCTGCTGTGTTTTTCCAGTACCACACTTTTCGACTCTGACCTCCAGCATCTGTAATCCTCACTTTCTCCATGAAATGTGAGAGACAGTGGGCATTTAGCTTTGGTGAGTGTAAAATTGACATTGGATGAACTGATGAAGGAATAATGCATTGCCAAGGTGAATGACGAGGATTAATCCATCTGTTCAGAGAAAGGACTTGGAGGTGCCAGTGGTGGACTGGGATAGACAAAGTATAAAATCACACAACACCAAGTTATCATCCAACAGGTTTATTTGGAAGCACTTGCTTCCGGAGCGCCGCTTCCTCTGAGACAGCTCAGTAACATTAAGGTGACCATCATGCCTGGGCAGCGGTAACTGAAAGGGAAGAAATGCCTAGACAATGGGCCTGGTACCGATAGTATTTTTGGGGGATGCAGACTCAATGGGCCAAAGGGCCTCTTCTGTACTGGATGATGCTATGATTTTATGAAATCGATCCACTGGCGGTGAAGTTGACAGTGGTTTTCAGTTACTGAAGCATTGTTTGCAGCAAGGAGCAAGAATTGCAGAAGCCTTCAAGGTTGAACGCACTTAACATGACCGTGTGATGGTGGTGGGGCGAGGGGGCCAGAATTATAAAGGTTAGACCTGCTCCCAGCTTTCACAGATTCCAGCTAAGGGTCACTTTAAATTCACTTCGAACCATCTGCCTCTTGACCTGTACTGTCCAAGGCTTGTGACTGGGCTAGCAAAACCAGATGAAGATGAAAGTGTGTCAGAGTCTGAACTATAAATATACAAGTCAGTCGTTGCAAGGTGAAAATGAAAAAGAACCCAAAATGTCAAAAGGTAAATGTTGCCATTCAGTGAGTGGCGTGCATTGGAAGGCACTCCCTGAGAGTGCAGTGCCAACTGAATGAAATGTATTTCAAAAAAGAATTGGATAAAAATCTGAAGGGGAAAAAGAAATTGCAGGGGCCATGGAGAGAAGGCGTGGGCGTAGGATTGGCTGAGTTGCCCTTATCAAGGGCTAGTATGGACACAAGGGCTGAAAAGGCTTCCTTCCACTCTGCAACCAGTCTGTGACCGTACAATTGATTCATTTTTCACTTAATTGGTTCACTCTTTGTGAATTACAGACCAACCACAGAAATAAATTTTTACAACTTCCAAATGCCTGTCTATTACTAAAACTTCCTTTCCTTTCTGCTAGGTCATTTAAATTGAGGCTTTCACCCTCAAATCGGTCAGAGCACAGGTTCAGTCATTAGTCTATTTTCTTTGGTTGCAACTCTAACCCGGCAGTATGTAAATTGGCCTCATGGTATTGGGCATTAAAAATAAACAAGTCAAAACAAAGGACGGCTCGGAGATCTTGGAAGGGCTGTTTAAGAAGTTGACATTGCCACAAACTAAATGGCTAATGGAAGGAGATTAGCATTTTGAACCTGGTATTTGATAGAGCAATCCGCCGAGACTGGTGCAACTGATAAAGGACTTAGAGCAAATGAGCCAGCGGCCTCCTTTCTTATCTCTATGGCTCAGCAGCAAGTCGCTGATATTAAATGGAATTTTAGTCTGTCTATATCGGACTGCATAATTCCAATTTCTCCATTTTATTACCTTAGTATGGGACATAACTTCAAATGATAGTATGGCACCTGTTAAAGAGGAAGTCTTAGCTTTAGGCATTCAGTTTAATTAACCCGCAGGTTGCCCCTGCGTTGCAATTAACAATTGCATTCTACAAAACTGGACTCTGTATAAAATCTCACTTTAAGTTCAAGGGAATTGCCAAGTTTGAAGCAAAAGCAAGAGTATTGAATCACTGCAGCTGACATTCTCTTGAATGACTCAACATATGGAAATAGGACAGACGGGCCTACAAGCAATTGTCATTCATCTTTGCACTGCTAAAAGGAGTAAATTGCCAATGCACCACATGTTATCCTCCTACAAAATCCTCTGTGAAGATCCTGATGACTCACACTGGAGAGCGTCAGGATAGATGCTATTTCTGAATCTTTAGCTTCTTGACCGTCTCATTCCTTCCAAGGGTCTCGTGTTGCCATCTTTCCTTCCCAGTACACATCACACACTTGGATAGACCTTAGATGCAGGACCTTGATTTATAATTTAAAACTGAAAAAAACTGCAGATGCTGTTAATCAGGGACAAAAACAGAAATTGCTGTAAAAGCTCAGCAGGTCTGACAGCGGCTTTGGACAGAAATCAGAGGTAATGTTTCAGGTCGAGTAATCCTTCCTCAGAAATGTTAACTCTGATTTCTCTCCATAGGTGCTGCCAGACCTGCTGAGCTTTTCCAGCAATTTCTGTTTTTGTCCCTGATTTACCTTCTTTGCCTTCCCTGGCATTTATTGCCCATCCCTAATTGCCCAGTTACGAGTCAACCACATTGCTGCAGTCACATGTAGGCCAGACCAAGTCAGGATGGCAGCTTCCTTCCCTGAGGGACATAAGTGAATCAGAAGGGTTTTTCTGACGATCAACAGTGATTTCAGGTCATCATTAGATCCTTAATTCAAGAGTTTTAAAAAATATATTGAATTCAAAATCCACCATCTGAAACACCGGTATTTGAAGTCACGCCCCCAGAACGTTAGCTGAGTTTTTGGATTAATAGCTTATTGATAACACCAGTAGGCTATTGCCTCCTGCTGTGTGCGATGAAGGGTGAGGCAGAGGCCTCACTGAATATAGCTTTGGATGTAGTTGCAAAGCAGCCTGGGTAGATGAGAATGCAAGTAAATGTTCAAGGCACTAACCTCCATGGGACAAAGTTAAAAGTCAACATCCTCACTGCCCCCTCAGGTACAGCTCAAGAAGGTTAAAGGTTTAATCCTTGGGGCTTACTAATTTAAATCACCTCCACTGGAGCAGTTTAGATTTCTTACAGTGTGGAAACAGGCCCTTCGGCCCAACAAGTCCACACTAACCCTCCAAAGAGTAACCCACCCAGACCCATTTCCCTCTAACTAAAGCACATAACACTATGGGCAATTTAGCATGGCCAATTCACCTGGCTGGCACATCTTTGGACTGTGGGAGGAAACCAGAGCACCCAGAGGAAACCCGCACAGACACAGGGAGAACGTGCAAACTCCACAAAGACAGTCACCCGAGGCTGGAATCGAACCTGGGACCCCAGTGCTTTGAGGCAGCAGTGCTAACCACAGAGCCACCATGCGTCCCCTGAGCCTGGGAGGGGAAGAACTTTGTGGACGTGCTTTTTTTCTCATCCTATCCAAATTCCACCAGCATGCTAGAAATGCAGATGTTAATGTTCATGAGCTTGGGATAGAGTCAGACTTGGCTATCATGCCCACTACAGACAAGTAGATGGAATCAGTAGCCACAAAATGTATCAATGCTTCCAGGGGAGGAAGGGAGACGACCGGCAAGGAGATTAAATACCTTACAAAATAATAAGAAGAGTTTAATCGGTATGCTTTTTGATTAGCTACCAACAATTTCCATTATAATGACTAGGAACCATACTGTGATTGGTAATTACCATGGAAAAGCAAAGGAATCCAATCAGAACATGTTCAAATACGCAAATTAAAATGTCAAAAAAATAGTATTGTTCAAAGATCTGTGCAAGCTGTCTGCTGATTGGTGTGAGATTCTGTCTTCAATTTGCCTACATTCTCACCCTGAAAAACTGTCTCCTGACCGAAAAGCAGAAGACAGGAATACAGATTAGAATATAACACTTGATGCTGTTGTGCAGATATGAACACACTTCATAATTCTACCCTAGCCTGTCATAGGAGTGGATGTTGGATGTACGTACGTAAACACACACACACAATATTAATTACTGCTGAAGAAATATTAACCTCAGCCAAAGATGGACTTCCTCAACTGAGAATTAAATAATTATACCCTTCACAATAACCACTGAGCACGTGCGTGAGGAGCGTTACCATTGTGATATGAGGTCACATTACACTGACACCTGAGCCTGTGGATTTCCAGAAGTTGTCCTCTCTCCCAGCATCCCCTGTGAGGACTTATGTTTAATGAAGCATATTTATTTTCAATCTGACTAGTGTAGACCTCATCTTCCTACAGAAATAAGATGGTCTTCCAGTCTAACTCATCAATGCCAACCAAATATCCTAAATTAATCTACGCCCATTTGCCAGCATTTGGCCCATATTCCTCTAAACTCTTCCTATTCATATACCCATCCAGATGCCTTTAAAATGTTGTAATTTACCAGCCTCCACCACTTCCTCTGGCAGCTCATTCCATACATGCACCACCCATTACATGAATACGTTGCCCCTTAGGTCCCTTTTAAATCTTTCCCCTCTCACCCTAAACCTATGCCTTCTAGTTCTGAACTCCCCTAGCCTGGTGAAAAGACCTTTGCTATTTACACTATCCATGCCCCTCATGATTTTAGAAACTTATATGAGGTCACCCCTCAGCTTCTGACACTCCAGGGAAAATTGACCCGGCCTATTAAGCCTCTCCCTATATTTCAAACCCTTCAACCCTGACAACATCCTTGTAAATCTTTTCTGAACCCTTTCAAGTTTCACAACATCTTTCCGATAGCGGGGAGACCAGAATTGAACACAGTATTCCAATAGTGGCCTATCCGATGTCCTGTACTGCCACAATATGAGATCAATGTACTGACCAATAAAGACCAATAAATCCTAATAAACACCTTCTTCACAATCCTGTCTACCTGCAACTCCACTTTCTGTTGTAAACTTGTACATTCCTGATCTTCCCATATAGTTGTGATGGTCAAGAAGGCACAACAATATCTCTTCTTCCTTCGGTGGCTCAGGAAATTTGGTTTGTCCAAAAGGGCCCTCACCAACTTCGACAGATGCATAATTGAAAGCATACTGTCCAGGTGCATAACAACCTGGTAAGACCAGCATGGGAGCTAACCTTCCATCCATGAACTGCAGTTACACAGCTCACTGATTTGGAAAGGCTGCCAACATTATCAAAGACCCCAGTAATGGTCTCCTACAACACACAACACCTTGTATTAGGCAGAAGATCCAGAACAACTTGAGGATAGACAAGTCCCCCGGGCCTGACGGGATATATCCTAGGATTATGTGGGAAGCAAGAGAGGAAATTGCAGTACCATTGGCAATGATCTTCTCGTCTTCACTGGCAACGGGGGTGGTACCAGGGGACTGGAGAGTAGCGAATGTTGTGCCCCTGTTCAAAAAAGGGAATAGGGATAACCCCGGGAATTACAGGCCAGTTAGTCTTACTTCTGTGGTAGGCAAAGTAATGGAAAGGGTACTGAGGGATAGGATTTACGAGTATCTGGAAAGACACTGCTTGATTAGGGACAGCCAGCACGGATTTGTGAAGGGTAGGTCTTGCCTTACAAGTCTTATTGAATTCTTCGAGGAGGTGACCAAGCATGTGGATGAGGGTAGAGCAGTGGATGTAGTGTACATGGATTTTAGTAAGGCATTTGATAAGGTTCCCCATGGTAGGCTTATGTGGAAAGTCAGGAGGCATGGGATAGAGGGAAATTTGGCCAATTGGATAGAAAACTGGCTAACCGGTCGAAGTCAGAGAGTGGTGGTAGATGGTAAATATTCAGCATGGAGTCCAGTTACAAGTGGAGTTCCGCAGGGATCAGTTCTGGGTCCTCTGCTGTTTGTAATTTTTATTAATGACTTAGATGAGGGAGTCGAAGGGTGGGTCAGTAAATTTGCAGATGATACAAAGATAGGTGGAGTTGTGGACAGTGAGGAGGGCTGTTGTCGGCTGCAGAGGGACTTAGATATGATGCAGAGCTGGGCTGAGGAGTGGCAGATGGAGTTCAACCCTGCCAAGTGTGAGGTTGTCCATTTTGGAAGAACAAATAAGAATGCGGAATACAGGGTTAATGGTAGGGTTCTTGGTCAGGTGGAGGAACAGAGGGATCTTGGGGTCTATGTACATAGATCTTTGAAGGTTGCCACTCAGGTGGATAGAGTTTGTAAGAAGGCCTATGGAGTATTATCGTTCATTAGCAGAGGGATTGAATTCAAGAGTCGTGAAGTGATGTTGCAGCTGTACAGGACTTTGGTTAGGCCACAGTTGGAGTACTGTGTGCAGTTCTGGTCACCTCACTTTAGGAAAGATGTGGAAGCTTTGGAGAGGGTGCAGAGAAGATTTACCAGGATGTTGCCTGGAATGGAGAGTAGGTCGTACGAGGATAGGTTGAGAGTTCTCGGCCTTTTCTCGTTGGAACGGCGAAGGATGAGGGGTGACTTGATAGAGGTTATAAGATGATCAGAGGAATAGATAGAGTAGACAGTCAGAAACTTTTTCCCCGGGTACAACAGAGTGTTACAAGGGGACATAAATTTAAGGTGAAGGGTGGAAGGTATAGGGGAGATGTCAGGGGTGGGTTCTTTACCCAGAGAGTGGTGGGGGCATAGAATGCGCTGCCCATGGGAGTGGTAGAGTCAGAATCATTGGCGACCTTTAAGCGGCATTTGGATAGGTACATGGATGGGTGCTTAATCTAGGATAGAAGTTCGGCACAACATCGTGGGCCGAAGGGCCTGTTCTGTGCTGTATTGTTCTATGTTCTATGTTCTATGTTCTAAGCCTGAACACATGCACCAGTAGGTTCAGGGATAGCTTCTTCCCGGCCATTATTAGACAATTGAATGGATTCTCTACCCTCAAATAATGCTGATCTTGCTAAATCTCTCTTGTACGCCCTGTGGAATGTTACCTGTATGCCTTTGTCTAAATCTTTTGTTCTGTACTTCCTTGCTTACAATGACCTGCCTGTACTGCTCATAAGCAAAGCTTCTCACTTGTACCGAAGTACAAGTGACAATCAATCAATCACTCAATCAATCACTCAATGTTGATGCACTCACCAAAGTATGAAGCAGCTGTGAGAATGGGTCAATGAGGAAAGCCCACAGTCTAAGGCCTTCCTACATTGAGAAGCTGAAAACGTGGATAACTGTTGGGCTGTATGTAGCACAGAATGTTTGACATAAATATAGATTGTAAATATTACCTGCATTGGCAAGTGTAGTGTGCCCCATATAAGAGAAGAAACAGATCTGTACTCCATCTCAAGTAATATAAAATTTGAAGTCTTATTACATATTTAGAAATGCTATGAATGAAATATATTTTTGAGACATGCAAACACCCACTCACAGAGAAATCTTTAGAAGATTTAGAATTCCTCCCACCATACAGCACTGTTGTAAAAGGTTCTGAAGGGGTTAATGCTCATATTACATTGGCTCCACCCATTCTACTGATGTCACCGGTGCACCCATTATCACTGTAGCTACTTCCTTTAATAACTGTTGTGTTGCATTTCAGGATATAATAGGACGTACTGGTAATAATCTTACAAGAATTTTTAGAATCTGGTAAAGCTACAGAGGATTGGAAATCTGTCAATGTAACATCTTTAAAAAGTCAAGGAGACAAAAATAGATAACTGTAGGCCAGTTAATTTAACGGCTTCTGTTGAGGAAAATGTTAGAATTTACTCTAAAGGATGTAATAGTAGAGCAGTTAGAAATGCATAACAAGATCAAGCAGAGTCATTGTGTCTTTATGAAGGGATCAGGCCTGATAAGTGCACTAGAATTCTTTCAAGAAATAACAACCAGGATAGATTAACATGAAAGTAGTGGATGTAGTTTTTGGATTTTCAGAAGGTGTTTGACAAGTTGTCACACATTAGGCTACCTCATAAGTTGAGTGCACATGATGTTGTAGGTAGTATTAGCATGGATAGAAGATTGGCTTTAAAATAAAAGACAGAGAGTTGGGAAATGGTGGAGGTAGGGGGGAACATTTTTAGGGTTGCAGTGTGTAACTAGCCGTGTGCCACAGGGATCGGTGAACATTGGAACAGGAGTAGGACATTCATTTGCTTATGCCTTTTCCACCATTCAATTAGATCTGTGACCTAACTCCAAATACTTGCCTTTGTCTCAAATCCCTTCAAACCTTTGCTTCACAAAAATGTATCCATCTCAGATTTAAAACTAACCAGAACCCACTGCCACTTGTGGAAAAGACTTCAAAACACCTACCAGCTTGTGTGTATAGAAGTTCTTCCTAACATTTCTCCTGAATGGTCTGGCCCTAATTCTCAGGCCATGACACCTCATCCCAGAATTCCCAATTGTGGAAATAGTTTATCTTTACCTAGTTATTACTAGTTCATGTCTCGGTTATGAAGTCTTCCAAGGTTCTTTTCCCACCTTCCAGTATCTTCTCACTCTTTAACCTTATGATCAATGTCTTCTGAGATTTTGTTGGGCTTTCACATTCTTCCCTGTTTCTGAATATTTTGAATTCTCTCAAACCTGTCCAAGATGCTGCCCTGCCTTAAGAGTCTCTCCTTTGCATCCATGTTCCTTGGGCTCCATTTTAGCTTCCGATCCTTAGAGGGTTGTTTCCTGCGTGCCATGGTGCCTTATTTTGCACTTTAAGCCAACAGTGCTACCTGTGCATTGTGATTCTGACCTGGACTATTTCTGGGATGTGGGTGACACACGTACACTATCCCTGAGGCTACTTTCTTCTTATGCCTGCGTAAGGCTGTTCAACTCCATATGTACTGTAACATTCCCTTTTTTTTAAACTGTTGCACATCATGGGTTATCAAGTTGTAACTCTCAAGTGTAGAATCAAAGACCTCTCTCTTCAATGTTCACTCAAGACTGGTGTCTGCTCTCCCATAAATGTCCGAATATTGTAATTATATACGTCATTATCATTTATGTGAATCTCATATCCCACAATGATTGCATTACAACATACACTTCTTAAGGGGCTTGATAGTGCAGATGCCACAATGAAGTTTCTCCTAGTAAATGGTCCCACAATTTCAGAACAAGGTGTAAGCAAGTTCAAATCAAGATGAGAACTTTCTTCACTCAGTGAGTCGTGTATCTTTGGAATTCTGCAGCTGGAAACGCGGGATGTCCTGTTTCAATATTTTCAAGGTAGATTTTGGACAGAAATTGGATCAAGGGATGTGAAGGTAACACTGGAAGGCGTGACTTAGTGGATCAGCTATGATTATATTGAATGTCCGAGCACAGTCAAGAACTCATTTGGTCTATTCTGCTTCTATTTGATGTTATTTTATGTTCCGAAAATGCCATGTTGGAGAAGCCATCAAAAAGTACTCATAAAGCCATCACAAACAAAATGACCAGATACCTCAGTAGGTAAATACATTGTCCAGTGTCTTTCTGAGCTGAACAATTGGCCTATGCAACTTGAAACTAGAATAAGGAAAAATATCCCAATTGAACTTTGGTTATGGCTGGAAGGTTTGTTGTTCGAGTTGAAATGAAGCTCTTTGTTGCAAGATAACAGGTCAGCATTCATTTTCGGGAAGTTCTGGAGGGTGATTAATAACCAGAATGTATATCAGAATGAGGAAGCATCTTTAAAATAGGAAGAGTAAGAATTTGGAAAAAGGTCAAAATATATGAAAACTGCAATTCTAATATGCCAATTCATTACAGACAGCAATCTAACTTCTGAATTGTCAGACAAATGCTTCATTCAGCTTTGTCCCATCACCTGATTTAATTTGTTTACAGCCTCGTGATGCACAATCCCCATGCGGTACCAAAAGCAACTTCCATCAACACAGCACGCTATTGTAGCAGTCCACAGCAGAAGTCTAATCAAATAAAAACCAAACATAAGCCAAGAAAGGAGAGATTAGGACAGTCAAAGAGTCTGTGTTTTATGATTCTGAGATTCTCTGAGAGTAAGTTAGGTTTCTAATGGGGGAAAAAGTGAGATTCAGGGAGAACACCATGTTGAGATCATTGGCTTCAAATGTGAGGGATGTGAGTGAGAGAACCATAATAATTCAGAATTAGAACAAAGAAAGGAGTAGAGACCTCAGAAATCCTCACATCACTTACAGCTTATGAACACAGTTGAGATTATGTTTGAATGTTTCCTCCATTTTTCTTTCTTAGTCAAAAAACTTATTTATATAATTTGGGACTTCTCCACGTTTTGCTTAGTTGATTAATTGCACCACTACAGAAAGAAAATAACATTGCAACATGCCCAAGACTACTTTTGAAAGCAGTCTTTGTTTTGTAGGCAGTTTCACATTCCAATTTGTGTACAGTACGCTCCCACAAACAACAATGAGACAAATGACTAGATGGCCTGTTTTCAGTGATTTAAGTGCAGGGAAAGATAATGGTGAACACAGAGAGAGAGAGAACTCTCGATGTTCTGCCTGGAATCTTACATTCATTTAAAAAGACCTCCTTTAACATCTCAGCCCAAAGGTTAACTATCTGAAAGTGTAACAAAGCCCCAGCATTTAACTGACCTAGCAGCTTAAACTATTGCCTTAATTAAAGTTTGAACTCATGACTGACTGAATTGTGAGGATACTGACCTCAAACTAAACTGACAATTTTAAGTTTCATTCATCATCCCTTGGTATTCAAAGGCATTACCAGCATTGAATCCTCCTATTGGAGGTTATGGGGGTTACTAATGACCACAAACATATCTACAGAAGGCCCAGAAATCCTGTGGATGTAAGAGCATATTGAATGCTGAAATTTTCACTTTTAGTAGCTCATCCTCTGTCTCCCCAAAGCCTGCCTATCATCCACAAGACACAGATCAGGGGTATGATGGAATATTTTTCTCTTGCCTTCATTTCTGATCCTCCAATATCTCAAAGATGGTCCAGGACTTGATTAGCCCTCCATCCATAACCTTCAATCTTCTCTCCCATCCCCAACATGCAGTGATAATAGAGAGTAGCATCTAAAATGGACTGCAGCAACTGTTCTTTCTTTCTTGTTTAATATTCCAACTGTTGTTTCTCTCAGATGCTCACTCTTGTCCAAGTACATTCAGTATGTCATATGACTGTTTATTTATTATGTGTGAGCTTAAAGATATCATCACCGATCTGCTTGTGTCCTTGTCTTGTGTTCTGATCCAGTGCCAGTGTATAACCTGAGGTTGTGGACAGTGCCATGGTGATATAAAATGTGGACTACTGGTTTTTAAATTCCATTGTCTGATCTGATACCTGGGACCTTCACAGACTGAAATGGTTTCACCAAGAAGCCAAAATAAAACTAGTGACATCACCTTATTGACACATTTTGGCCAAGTTTCCTAAAACCAACATGGTTTGATGAAAGACAACCTGAATGGAAATTAGCTTATGCTTGTTGCCCAAGGAGTTTGAAACCATTCCGCCGGCTGCCAGGGTGATGCATAAAGAATCTTATTTCCTCATGGATTTACACCATAATGAGAATCTCCACATGCTGGAGATGAAACATCGCCTACAATATTCAAGCCTGGGCACTACGAACTCAACAGGCGGATATACAAAAAGTAATTATTTTAAGAGTCTCTCTGCTTGCAAAGCTGAAAGATGGATTTCAGATTGCGGAACAGAAAGGTGTTAGAGAAAGGCTGTCCCTCTGCCTGGTTCCAATGGAAGCAAAAATGAAAAAATATCAGAGAATTGAGAACATTAAAAGTAAATGGAACCTTTGATGCTGCTGATAGTTCAAGAAATCAACTAACTAAATGTGGTCTCCAATTAAAATCATGCAGAGCAAGGTACCCAAAGAACTCCTAACTGTATTTTTTGATCTGCGTATGTTCACTTAATTGTACAGGGGCCCCATGTTTGACATTGTGTCTTTATTACTTTTCACATGGTTAGCAGATAATTAAAAACACTCTTCTTTTGCTCTCAAAGAAACCTTGTAATTGCTCTCTGATCACTTTTGTTTCATTTGGAGAAAGGTATAGTTGTACACTAAAATAACTTGAACCTTCATTGAGACCAACTAGGTTAAAAAGAGGAGAGCCAAATACCCCTTTCTGGGGACAGATGTGCCCCTCGCTTCCATCACTTCATCCAAAAGGTCTTGAGGTTAAACTAATCTGATGGGTGATCTTATAGAAAAAAAATTATAAAATCATGAGGGGCATGGATAGGATGAACAGCCAAGGTCTTTTTCCCCAGGGTAGGGGAGTCAAAAACAGGTTGGCAGAGGTTTAAGGGAAGAAGGGAAAGGTTTAAAAGGGACCTAAGGCGCAACTTCTTTTCACAGAGGGTGGTGAGTGTATGGAGTGAGCTGCAAAGGAAGTGGTGGAGGCTGGTACAATTACAGCATTTAGAGTCATAGAATCATAGAGATGTACAGCACGGAAACAGACCCTTCGGTCCAACCTGTCCATGCCAACCAGATATCCCAACAAAATCTCGTCCCACCTGCCAGCACTTGGTCCATATCCCTCTAAACTCTTCCAATTCACGAACCCATCCAGATGTCTTTTAAATGTTGCAATTGTACTAGCCTCCACCACTTCCTCTGGCAGCTCATTCCACACATGCACCACCCCCTTTGCGTGAAAAAGTTGCCTCTTAGGTCCCTTTTATATCTTTCCCCTCTCACCCTAATCCTATGCCCTCTAGTTCTGGACTCCCCCACCCCAGGGAAAAGACTTTGTCTATTTATCCTGTCCATGCCCCTCATCATTTTATAGGCCTCTGTAAGCTCACCCCTCAGCCTCCGACGCTCCAGAAAAAAACAGCCCCAGTCTATTCAGCCTCCCCCTATAGCTCAAATTCTTCAACTCTGGCAACATCCTTGTAAATCTTTTCTGAACCCTTTCAAGTTTTACAACATCTTTCCGATAGGAAGGAGACCAGAATTTCATGCAATATTCCAAAAGTGGCCTAATCAATGTCATGTACAGCTGCAACATGACCTCCCAACTCCTGTACTCAACACTCTGATCAATAAAGGAAAGCATACCAAATGTCCTCTTCTCGATCCTATCTACCTGTGACTCTACTTTCAAGGAACTATGAACCTGCACTCCAAGGTCTCTTTGTTCAGCAACACTCCCCAGGACCTGACCATTAAGTGTATAAGTCTTGCTAAGATTTGCTTTTCCAAAATGCAACACCTCACATTTATCTAAATTAAACTCCATCTGCCACTCCTCAGCCCTTTGGCCCATCTGGTTGTACTCTGAGTTAACCTTCTTCACTGTCCACTATACCTCCAATTTTGGTGTCATCTGCAAACTTACTAACTATACCTCTTATGTTCACATCCAAATCATTTATATAAATAACGAAAAGTAGTGGACCCAGTACCCATCCTTGTGGCACTCCACTGATCACAGGCCTTCAGTCTGAAAAACACTTCTTACCACTACCCTCTGTCTTCTACCTTCGAGCCAGTTCTGTATCCAAATGGCTAGCTCTCCCCGTGTTCCATTAAATCTGGATGGTATATTAATAGGAAGGGTTTAGAAGGATATGGTCCAAATGCTGGCAAAAGGGACTAGATTAAGTTAGGATATCTGGTCAGCATGGACGAGTTGGACCGAAGGGTCTGTTTCCAAGCTACACATCTCTATGCCTCTGGCGGTCACATATGATGCCTTGTTCAGATGAGCTTGCAGTATTTTGTTTTGCAGTTCACTGTAACAGCGTTTTATACAAACCAAGTTTATGAAATGGGCTGATCTCAAACACTGATGACAACTGGGTACAGGTTTTTCATCCTGTTTACGACACTTATGGGCGGCATGGTGGCACAGTGGTTAGCACTGCTGCCTCACAGCGCTAGAGACCCGGATTTAATTCCCGCCTCAGGCGACTGACTGTGTGGAGTTTGCACGTTCTCCCCGTGTCTGCATGGGTTTCCTCTGGGTGTTCCGGTTTCCTCCCACAGTCCAAAGATGTGCAGGTCAGGTGAATTGGCCATGCTAAATTGCCCGTAGTGTTAGGTAAGGGGTAAATGTAGGGGTATGGGTGGGTTGCGCTTCGGCGGGGCGGTGTGGACTTGTTGGGCCGAAGGGCCTGTTTCCACATTGTTATGTAATCTAATCTAATTTTGAGAAATCGTTGTCGTCAGGAAATAACTCCATTGTGACTGGCAGCTTCTATTCCTGCTCAGTGTCTAAGATGCCAGAAATTTTGGAAACTATTTTTTTTTAAAGATAAAACTTGTTTTGAAATGCTGCAAATCGAAGTCTGAAATTTTCAAGGGTCGATTGACTATTTTTAAAAAAACGGGAATGAACGAGTGAATATTTTTCCATTTTCCACAGGACCTTGCTGGACATAGGGCAGACCTGAAATGCACTTAAAAATCAGTCAGTTAGAGAGGTTTGCAGGGACTACTTGTTAAACAGTGAGATTATTGCAGAAAACAGTGAAACAAATCGTAGGCATAAGTCATTCTTTTGTTAGTTCAAATCTTTTTAGAAAATATTTGACAACCTTATTGGTCAGGAGATGCCTCAGCAAAATTGTACTCTCACCAAGTTGTAAAAAGCAATGTGCATTTTTTTAGCCTGCAAACTATCAGGCAACTAGTAAAATCCTGTGGGCAGTATGGTGGTTCAGTGGTTAGCACTGCTGCCTCACAGCACCAGGGTCCCAGGTTCAATTCCAGCCTTGAGCGATTGTCTGTTTGGAGTTTGCACATTCTCCCTGCCCTTAGTGTGGGGTGCATTAGTCAGAGGGAAATGGGTCTGGGTGGGTTACTCTTTGGAGGGTTGGTGTGGACTTGTTGGGCCAAAGGGCCTGTTTCCACACTGTGGGGAATCTAATCTAACCAGGAAACAGGGTGGTAGCTGGCTCATGCAGATGCCTTGTTCTCTCTGCTTCAGTAAAACAAGTCAAATCTTCCTTGCCATATTTCCAAACGCTGTAATGGTGATGCCACTTACTGGTGAAGCATCAATTAGTAGAACAAACCACCCTTTTCTTAACTTCAGAGGAGCTCGTTTCTGTCAAAGGCAGTTAATATCAAACAGCACAATGTTCTAATTACGCGCCGTAGCTCACATCTGTAACCCTGCTAATCATATATTTGTAGCTTTGCTAAACCCATAAAAAGTTGGTGTGCTGCAGGGAGTTAACTGAACAGTGGGAAAAAAAATCAGTATTAAGAATAGCATCAACAGCCTGGAACTAAAAAGCAAGGTTTAACATCCAGACAATTGACCTCAAGCTCATGTTGAAATATACAAGGTTCTGGCAAGTTAATAGCTTTTCACAGCCCGATTTTCAGCTTTGATCTACTATTACTCACTTTCCCCAGGGACAAGTCTTTATTTGCCATTAATACCCCTTACAGAAGTGAAGAATATATTGCAATTCTCTGGCTAAAGACTTTGTGCAATTTGTTCTGATTTTGGGCAGTCAGGCAACCACGTTAGTGCAAGGAGCAATGTCACAAATGAGTTTTGCTCGGTCTCACAAGTCAAAATGGAATTAATGTAACGTTGACTATCACTCCATTATGAATCCGGCCATTTTGCAGTTGTCTCAGTCTTTGCTGCAGGACCCCTTACTGTTTCTAATTTACATTAACCACTGGAGGTCATCAGATCAAATCCTTCCATCGGGCAACTGAGAAAATTGAATTCAATTATTCCAGTAAGGTGCAGAATTATAAAACAAAGTAGAAAATAAGTCAATATGTTCAGTTCTGTCCTTTGTAGAAGAATAGCTGCTGGCTGATGGAAACTGGGGTCCCCTTTGAAACCCATGCAGCATCAAACCTGACTTAACTGTGTTACAGCACTGTAGTAACAAGCCTTTTGAAAAAGATATACACTTACCCCAACATGAATTCAGTGTTTGGGAAGTGTTAAGAAGTTTTTGTTCTGCTGATGCCTCAGCCAAATATATGTATATATACAAGATTGAAAAAATGCACAGGATTGTAAAGGACAAGAATAAAGTCGAATCTGTGTTTGTAAATATGGACATATGTATGGCATGATCCAATGTACAGACCATCAAATCATTTATGAATAAAGTATATTTTTGAAATAAAAAAAAAAGAAGTTTTTGTTCTGATAAAGAAAGGAAAGCCTACCTTCAAATGGGAGGATCAGTTGGCATTCTGACATCATGAGGAAGTGCCCATGGTCATTGACCAAGAGGGTTTACACAGGTTACAGCAGGTAGCCAGCTCCCAAAATAAAAGTGGGCAGAGAAAGAAAACTGCATGATCCAGGGCACCTTCCTCTCCATCAAACCGAGGGAAGACAAAGAATGTTACCACCAAAGATTACTGTCAAAGAACTGCACAACACTGGGGATAAACACTTCATCACTCTTTGACATTCAACCTACATAATTACCACAGAACAAAAATCAACTCAGGTAATAGGATGGTGAAAGAAACACCGAATTAGTCAGAAATGGTGCTGTCTATGTTGTGCGGGATGGTGATAGGGTCCCAGCTTGAGATACTGACACAAGACATTAGTGGTGAAAGAGTTTGAGGCGATAGTCAAGATGTAGCTGGAGAATTATTTCCAAACAAACTGTGAGAGTAGGACAAGAGGGTATGGGTTCAAATTATTGAAAGGTAAGTTTAGAACTGATGTCAGCAAGACCTAGCTCATAAAGTGACTGACATCTAGAGTAGACAATGGAAATATTTCAGAAGCAGTTAGATGGCATGATGGAATTATTGTAATGTCTTTCTGGATGAATTCCCTAAAACAGCTTAAATTGTCTTCTCAATTGTATCTGCCATGTAAACTTATGATGAGTACATTGTATTGCCATTATCGAGTCATTGAGTCATACCTCTGAGTAGCTTTATCCTTGTTTTACACTTTTGGCTTCAGAAGTTTTGATTATTCTTGGAGGTGAGCCAACAGTGCCTGGCCTTTAATATGCCTGAAACCCGTTGTGAATATAATTTGAACTATTTATAATGAATATTTAGTTCTGATCTTGTTAAAGTGAACATAGTTGAACAGGGAGTGTTAACATGGAGAGTGGGGTCAGAAACAGTCCTCAATAAATAGTCAATCAGTAATTGTGTCATACCTGCTGGCTGGTGCAGGAGAATTGCTGTCTGATTAATTGTGGAGAAAGTGTCCCATTGCCCACTCCTCTGTCTGCTTTAAATGGATGACATCCATGAGAAGAATAGATGGGTTGACAACCCTTTGCTAAGTAAGCCTGACATTGTGGGCAGAATCTTGTTGGGGCCATGTTTCAGAGTGTCATAGACATCTACAGCACACAAACGTGCTGGTCAAAAAACAAGCAGCTAAAATATTCCAATCCCATTTTCCAGCACTTGCCCCATAGCTCTGTGGGCCTTAGCATCATAAGTGCACATTTCAATATTTCTGAAATGTCATGAGAGTTTCTGCCAATGCCACCCTTATAGGCATTAAGTGGACAAAAAGGGTTTCCCTCCCATCTCCTCGAAACCTTCTGCCCTTTGCCTTAAATTTCGGTGTGAGGGGAGTTCCTCATTAGCAGCAGAAGTGCCAGGCAAGGGAATTACTCTATCTCATCCTGGGAAGGCCTACCGAATCACATGCCAATCAGGAATAGATGGGGTGACCAGTGACCTTTGCCTGGATTCAACATCCTGAGTAATGGAAACTCCACCCAGTGAGCACTGCTGGCCAAACTGAGGAGGCCATGGCTGTGGGTAAAAGCGCAGTAAGCAAGCTAAGTGAAGGGATTGGGAGTATTCACATTGTGGGTTTCAAGGATGTAAGGCAATGGGGTCAGAAGAAGGGCAAGAGGATGGTTTGTAGCAAACATATCCACTGCTCAAGGTCCAGTCCATCAATAGGTACGTTTTGTGTTTGATTAAGGATCCCATGTGATGAACTACCCACAGGGCAGCATGTATTAACAACACCAGTTGGGAACAGGTCTGTTTGCAGCTCGGCTAATCCCAGAGGTAGGATACTGTCAATCACCATTAACTGGTGCATTCCTGATGGTAAATCCTGGACTAATCAGAGTCTACTCACCTACCAATTAGCACTGTCCTTTCACTCAATACAAATACCGCTTTCCTTTTACAATGGTATTAATTAGAAATTGTTCTAGTGAATACAAGATGGAAATCTTTGACAAAATCACCTTTCCCCAACAATACTCAAGTTCTGTACCATCAAAGGAACATTTCCATTTAAGGTGAAGCTAACTAACGGCATGACAGCGAAGGGATCAGAGTGATGTGTTGATAGGGTTAGATGAAGAGATGTGGGAAGACAATTGCGTGAAGAATCAACACCAATTGTGCCAAAAGGTCTATTTCCGTGTTCAATATTTCTTTATGTTATTCTGCGATTGACCACATGGAGGTGCTCAAGAGCATTATATCCAATGGTCAGATTGACACAAAGACTGAGAAAGAGCTAAAACAGCAGTATCTCGTCAAAAACTGGGTTAAAGGGACACCATTACTCCTCTCATTCTCTATTGGTCATCAGACCAAAGATCCCAAAACAATAGGAAATTAAATTAGCAACTAAACTAACAGCGCAAATTCCAAATAATTTTACATCTCACAAATATTCAGAAGTGTTCTCACGTAACAGGAGCAGTTCACTTGCATTGAGTGAATATTTGTTCTCAAGATTGACTCTTCTCACCAGTATACAGGGAAAATTGCAGTCACCTCAGGGAGATGTTGTATCTATTATTTTGCAATTTATTGAATTGCAGGAAATTGAAAGCAACAAAAACAAGCTAGCAGCAACTACTTCCTCATCAGCAGATGGACTCAGAGTTATGTTTTTTCACAATGTGGCACCTCTAAATGTTGTCCGTGAAAGAAACTCTGTAATGTGTGTTTCCCTTCCCACTGTAACTGAGACTCTAATCAACTCACACAGCAGGTGCACAAACACTCAAAGAGCTTCTCAGAATGGACTAAGAAAAATGACTATTGCATGTGTTAGCTAAAATGTGTTAATAGGCCATACCCAGCTCTCAAACAATTTAAAAATCATCGAGAATCTCTGATTGCCTTACTGCTAGATTGTGTATTTTTCAAGCTGTTGTTATTCAATGCTTAATAAAGATTGGTTAAAAGAGCAGTTATGTTTGCAAGCTTAGTCGTTCTATTCATTCTAAGCAACCACCACACAGAATGGACTATGACAGATTGGAGGGAGGGTTTGATTGATGTCAAACAGTGTGAGGATGACACAGAGGAGGATGGTGTATATGATCTGAATTCTGACAGATCATTATACTTCTGAACGCATCCAAGACATTGTTTTCTTTTCCACATTCTCCCTTTCCAAAGGTAATCCATCACACTAGGCTCAAATTCAAAGAAACACCAGTTCTTCAGTTCCTCACACAGATGGCCATCATTCAGGTAAAGTGTAAACAGTGAGGGGCTGGAGATTCACAGAAACACAGAAAATAACAGCAGCAGTTGGATATTCAGGCCTTTGAGACTGTTCCGCCATTCAACATGGTCATGGCCGATCACCCAACTCAGTCTTCTCGTTTTCACCTAATACCCTTCAGCCGTTAAGAACTATATCTAATAATTTGTTGACAACGTTTAATGTTCTGGCCTCAACTACTTTCTGCAGCAGAGAATTCCACAGGTCTACTACTCTCTGGGTGAAGGAAGGTCCTTTAACTACCGGTAAATATTCCTGCAGCCAGAATCAGGGGTTACTGTGCAGTAAGTAGCAGTGAGACATTTTACTCTTTCTCACACACAGGGAAGTCAAATTCAGCTTTGGCTCCCTTATAGAGAGGTAGATGTAGTATATGAGAGAGTATACGTGCAATTTATCAAAATTTTTTACAATTTTGCAATAGGTGGTAAAGAGTCAACCTGTATTTGGCAGTCAGTTAAGAAATCCCAGGAAGGACAGATGAATATTGAGTGTGTAGTACCTGATAGAAATTGGGCCAAAAAGTACTAATGGCCAACTCAGCTCTGTTCCAGCTTCTTGTTGTCATTCCAGACACATTCCAGATTGGCTTCCCCAGGGGACCATCATTGACCTTCACGTAAACGTTTAGTAACCCAGAGTTGGCCCCGTCCTTGGCAGATAAAAAGTAATGGAAATCGATGCAGTGTGTGTCATTCTCTTTCAGTTTCGACAGCAGCAGATGGGCTTTTTGTCCTAGCTGTTGTCCAGAGGTGTTAACCATCATAAAGGATCCTGTGCAAAAAAGGTGGAAAATGAAGCTTATTAGAGGCTGTCGCTTATAAAATCAATTCTGCATTGTGAGTATATTACACTGATACAACATATATCAGAAGACACAAGTAAATAATCACTTTACCTAGAGAAGCAACTTATTATCTTGTGTGTGCAGGTCTGTTAAATGATCTAAAAACTATGTGCAGCACTCTCTCTATTCCATTTTGCAGAGAGCCACATTGGCAACATAAACTACTGCTATCGTGTCAGACTTTTATTTTAGGATTACTTTTATTTACATGCAGCAAATCAATGTGTTCAACTCAATAACAACACACATTTTCCTCCTTCTGCTGAAGGTATGAACTCTCACTGAGTTTTAATATGTTCTAACAGCCCATACAATCACCTAGGTTCTATTTTACAGAAAACTGAAATGCATATGAAACCAACAAATATCAGATCCCTGATAAGGACAAGCTGAATTTATAAATAAGTCTTTTCCAGAATGCTGCTTTCAGGAATTTTTAAACCACTCTTAATAATTGACTTGGATGTGCCGGTGTTAGACTGGGGTGGACAAAGTTAAAATCACACAACACCAGGTTATCGTCCAACAAGTTCCAAATAAACCTGTTTGACTATAACCTGGTGTTGTGTGATTTTTAACTTAATAATTGACACTGCAAATGGAGACCACTTCTTCTGGCCCAAATGCTTTTAAGAGGATGGTTAGAAATACAAAGGGGTCACTTCGATTTTTGCTGGAGAATTAATTTTATGTGATATTTTCAAATTAAAATATAGCTTGTAGAATCTTGTTGAAGTAAGCGCTCTCTGTAGAATATTGACACTCAACTCAAATCTCCTCGACTAAATCTACTGGCACTGTATGAGATTGCCTTGGATGTTTCTAATCTTCGAAGGAATAAATCTGTTTGACATGTTCACCTTTTTCTGCATTTGTAATACAGTTTGTGTCATGAGACCCACTCTATGGAATGCCCAGTTGATGTAGGTTCGTTGCAAAACCACAAGTGAAGGTCGTAAAGGAGATGAAGATGTAATGGCTTTTCTCCTGATCTCATTTCCAAGGCTTGAGCCATGGACCTCTCCAGTGGATTTGTCCACATTTCTGGGCAATTTGCTGCATTGATTTATCTCTGCCTTCTGCCTTCCCACTCTTACTCGCTGCCAGACTGCAATCCAAAAGTTTTGAATTTATTGTGAAGCACTCCCTGAGGGCTTGAAAAGTACTGTATAAATGTAAGATGCTTTCATTCTGTTGTCAGGGGTTATAAAAATATCCAATAGTATCAGAAGGTATTATTAAGATAACTGAAAATTCTCAGGAAATAAATTAATTCCATATTGGTAATTGCGCACTAAATGATCTACTAACTATGCACAGCACCCTCTCTATTCCTGATTTGCTGTGAGCTACATTGGCAATATAAACTATTGTTATTGTGTCAGACTTTTATTTTTGAATTACTATGGCACACTGTCCAGATGCTTCCTCCCACTGCTTATTGGCTCCCTACGCTCGAAAAAATAATACTCCAGAATAAATAGGTCCTGCTATCTGAATAGAGAGCCAGGTTTTCAAACACACTCAAACAATTAACAGGAAAGGAGGCTGAGAGGTGCATAGGCTCGGAATAGGCTTCAATAATGTCAGCAAAGAAAAGCTGTTTCCATTAGCTGATGGGTACAAGGAGCAGCTAAACATAGATTTGATGCAGTGGACAAGTGGGGGTGCATGGAAGAATGCTTTTTGCACAGCAAATGCTAATCACCGGGAACTTGCTGCCCACAAGAAAGCAGAGCTAATTAATGATTTCACATGCAAATTGGATGGACATTTGATTGAAATAAATTTGTGGCTGCAGGTGTAAAGCAAGCAGAAGTGAATTACTGGAATAATACTTGTCACGAAGCAATGGGTCAAATGGACTTCTTCCTTCCAGTAGCAATTCTAATTCAATGACAATTGATCGGTGTGAAAATATAAGTTTACAGAGGAATATAGACAGGTGAAGTAACCAGGCAAAACTTGGCAGAGAGAATAGAG
The DNA here is from genome assembly GCF_047496795.1 of Chiloscyllium punctatum. Taxonomy (NCBI): domain Eukaryota; kingdom Metazoa; phylum Chordata; class Chondrichthyes; order Orectolobiformes; family Hemiscylliidae; genus Chiloscyllium; species Chiloscyllium punctatum. The sequence continues at coordinate 20,058,616 of NC_092743.1, forward strand.
TGTGAGACAATGTGAGGTTATGCACTTTGGTAGGAAGAAGAGACAAGCTGAATATTAGTTAAATGGAGAAAGACTGGAGAAATCTGCAGTGCAGAGGGTTTTAGGGGTCCTTTCATAGAAATCACAAAAAAACAAGTATGTAAGCTCAACAAGTAATAAGGAAGTTAAATGAAAAGTTAAATGGAATTTCAAAGGGAATGGAGTCTAAAAGTCAGAAGGTCTTGCTGAAATTATAAAGGCACTAGTTAACCTCACAAAGCAAACTGCTGGAGAAACTCAGCAGATACAGCAGTACCTATGGAGAGAAAAGCAGAGTTAACGTTTCAAGTTTGATATGACTCTTCCTCAGAACTGAAGTCTGAATAAGAGTCATGTTAGACTCAGTGCATTAACTCTATTTCCACAGATGCCACCACACCTGCCAAAGTCAGACCACATCTGGAATACTGTGGACAGTTTGGAAAGATATACTGACATTGGAAGCAATCCAGAGCAGCTTGATCCTGGATATGGGAGGATTTTCCTTATGAGGAGAGTTTGAGTGGGTTGGGCTGCATTCATTGTAGCTTTGAAGCTTAAGGATGATCTTGTTGAAATTTTCAAGATTTTTTGGGGGCAGTATAGATGCTAGGTGAGTGCTTCTTCTTATGGGCATGTTCACTACCAGAGGGCATAATCTCAGACTGAGGGGTCGCCCAGTTCGGGCAGAAATGAGGAGGAATGTTTACTCTCAGAGGACGGTGAAGCTGTGGAATTCTTTACTGCAGAGTCCTTTTGAGGCTAAGATGTTGTGTGTATTCAGGTTGAGATAGACACATTTGTAATTAGTGAAGGAATCAAGGGTTATGTGGACAAGGCAGGAAAATGAGGTTGAGGATTACAATGACATCAAATGACAGAGAGCAGACTTGATGGGCTGAATGGCCTACTTTTGCTTCTATGTCCTATGGTAATTGCACATAGTCCAAGCAAAATGGGGGTTAAATTTGTCTCCAGCAGTAGTGGGCTGTCAGTGATTCTGAACTGAATGCTCCAAGCTCCTTTGCCAACTCTCTGAAAAATAGGCTGTTGATATGCCAGCTCTGAAGATGAACCAATATCCCAATCAAGATGAATGCAAAAACATTTAGGTATTAATTCCTTCCTATTTCAGATTCCATTACTTTGGTATCATTATTGAATGCCTGTGAATGGATAACTCAAAACAGAATAGTGGAATGGCAGTTTTTTTTAATTATTTCTGACATGCAGTTGTTTCTCCCCTGAACTGGTGGCAGCCATTCTCTCATTATTTGTTGTGAACAAGCTGAGGTAGTGAATATTGGCTGGCTATTCAAGGAAGTTCCGCAATAATAAAGATAGATACTGTCCTTTTCACATAGGACATCATGAAGCAACTAATTCAACTGGGAATAGTGGTCAGGAATGCCAAGCTTAAGTAATAATAGAGTTCCCACAACCACACCTTCCATGATGAGCCAGTTCATAGGCCAGAGAGCAATACTCAAGCCTAGACATAAGCACTGAGTCACCAGAGGTGGAGATTACAATTGAATGTGTATCAATCATCATGTATATCTAGCGTTGATATTGGGTAATTAAACAGTTCTGTCAAAGCACTGGCACGAAATCAGCAAATACATCCAGATTCACCTCAGTTCACAAACTCAAATAAATTTGATTCCCTATTGGCAGTGGCTCAAGTAAACTTACCGTCATTGTGGGGTCAGCCAATGCTGCGACACATCGTGGTTTAAAGAGAAAACCAACCAGCGCCTTCTCTAATCAATGATCAATGACAGTAGATAATGAATGGCTTGGGTAACATCTCCCCACTACAGATAAAAAAGGAGTAATTCCACAGCAATACAAATTCTGTCATGGTTAAAGATTTGCTTTGGCTGCCCTACTTTAGGTAGGGTGTCAAGGCAACGAAGATGATGCAAAAGAGATTTATTAAGACATATGCAATGAGAACTCGTTACTTTCAAAGGGGAAGCAGAGAAATGTTAGGAAAATAATTTTGAAAGGATGTGGAGAATAGGCTCTGGAGTGTTCCTTTAGAGTGCTGTCAGAGATGCAATGATCCAAATGATCTCTTACCGTGCTGTAAAATTCAATGAATAACACAGTGTAGATTTCTGAAATATATGTTGGAATGAAGACCCAAACTATTATTGTTTTCTTCTCGCTGTATTGCAATTTACTGTCTGAATCTATTCAGACTGCTCTAACTAGGCATGTATTCTAATTGCAATATCAATAGAGATACAGCTTTTAATATTGAAGCATTCTGTCTCCGGAAATCGAGCTTATGAAAGCTATATGTAGCTGATGAAAATATTTATTTCAAGCTGTACTTCCTTTCCAATGTGCGGTCCTCTTAATCCAAAAGCTCTTAGATTAAAACAGCTTTACCTCGCATGACCATTTCATTTCTTAGCTATTCTTAAGAAGGTTCGCTACCTTAATGGAAAAACAATTGGCTTTGATTTACTTCGGAACCTGTCAGTAAATCCTCTGGGGAGAGAGAGAGAGAGAGAGAGAGAGAGAGAGAGAAAGAGGTGGTAGGGCATATATGCCAGCCACAGGCAGAAATCTGCCCCACATAAACAGATTGGGGACGTTATCAGAAAATTAAATTGATGCTGTACCTTGTCACATTTGTGAATCTTGCTGGAAATGAAAATGTCAATGCAGTGACATAAGTTGTTTGTGTTCCTTAGAGAGAATTCTATTAAAAAGAAAAGTTGCCTCAAAGTTATCCTTCAGACATGGAAACATAAAATCATGGAAACTAGGAGCCAGTGTAGGCCATTCAGCCCTTTTAGCCAATGCTGCTGTATATTATGGTAACGGTGATCCTCTATTCTAAGGTCATATTCCCGCTTTCTCCCCATACCTCTTGATATTTTTAAAATCTAAAAATCTCTTTCTTGAACGTACTCAGTGACTTGGCCTCCACGTCTTCTGTGATAGAGAGTTCCACTGGTCCCCTATGCTTTGAGTGAAGAAATCTTTCCTCATCTCAGTCTGAAATGGTCTACCCCACATCCTGTGACCGTGTCCCCTGGTTTGAGACTCCAAAGGAACTTTTTTGAAAACTAACATGTGATAACACAACTCCAAGACAAGTGGGACTTGAACCCAGGCCTGCTGGCCAAGAGGGAGGGACATTGACTTTGTGTCACAAGAGGTCTCCTAACAAATAAGCCCCCAAAGCCCCCTGACAAAACCTACTCCTTAGTAAACTAAAAGATCTTGGATGGGATGTCTTCTAATGAGTGGAGCTTGTATATCGCCTTAGATAAAAACTTGAAGAGAAACCGATTAGTTCCTGCCATATTCAAACAGATACATAAGGTCAGCGAGCTCAACTGGTTGCCTTACAATTTGGACAGCAGAAGAGCCAGTTAAATACTACACAAACTGGCTGAGGCAGCCACAAAGGTTCTGTCTTCTCAACGTTGCCCCTTGCCTGAGGTGTGGTGACCCCCAGGTTAAAGTCACCACAAGGTGTTTCTGTCTAACAGGAGAGCAGCCAATAGTCCATCTGACATGATAGGAAGTTAATTACTCATCAGGTATCACATGTAATATGTTAATGATTCTCTGCTCTCAGTAAACTTTTTTTTATTTCTCCAACTGAGAAACTGTGAGGCACCAGTCATATTCTTGACCAATTTCATAAATCTTCAGATGATGAATTGAAAACATTGCATACTCATTAGGGGAGTTATAGGAGAATGGGGGAGAGTGTAACTTTGTGGAGATGTCATGTTTAATAAAACTGACAGCCTCATTGGCAACCAACTGCTGAAAAATGGTGCCATTGGTGTCATAGCTGGCCAAGATGAAGTCATCTCCTCTTTGCAAGTTCCCCAACTCACGAATAAAATTTCAAGTATTAACTCCACAGGAGCAAGTAAACCATTTAACCATCAAGCTTGCTGCGCCATGTAATAAGATCGTGGGGGTCCTGATTAAAGAAAACTCCGAAAAAAAGAGGTAAACTGGATTCGGAATTTTGTTTCTCTCTCCACAGGTGTTCTCCAGCACTGTGTTTTATGATGGCTGACCTGATTGCAGCTGAACCTACCCATCCTGGCTATTCCAATAACTGTTAACACATGATAGTCAAAAAGCTGTCTAATGTCGCCCTGAATGTATGCAATGACCCAGCCTCTGCTGCTCAGTCATGAAAAGAATTCAAATGTGAACACCCTCTGAGAGCAGAAATTCCTCCTTATTTCCTTCATAAATGAGACACCCTTTATTTTGTGCTCTTTCAAAGAACAAGCCCAGGATGATGCTCCTCTGACCTGCTCCTCTGCTGTACCATTCCACAATAAGGCTGTTGTTTGAGGATTATGAGGGAAGCTTCTTGGATATTGGAGGTTTTGTAGTTAAAATTACAGATGACTTCCACCTAGCCTGGTGTCAAGTTAACTTGTACAACCTCTTTTGATGGGGAGAACCAGGAGGATAATGGGACCTCACTATACTCTTAGGAGAGAATAGGTTACTTCCTGAATCACAGAATTATTATGGCACTGAAGGAGGCCATTTGGCCAATTGTGCCTGCATCGGTTCTGTAACCTCGTGCCAATCTCTTACCTTTACTCCATATCTCTGTACACCATTTCTATCCAAATAAACATCCAATGTCCCTCTTGAATGCTTCAATTGAACCTGCCTCCACTACATTTCCAGGCAGTGCATTCCACACCCTAATCACTCAGTCTGTGAAAAAAAGTCATTCCTCACTTCACCCTTGCTTCATTTGTAGATCACATTCCAGTCCCAACATGACTAAGGAATAGGTTAGCAGCTTTGTTGTTATTTTCTTCTGAGGCTGGATCATTTGTTGCTGGGTGAGCAGTCTTGGAGGAGACTGGGTGAACGACATTATTAAAGACGGGGTTGCTGGAGTATAAGCTCGATTCAAAGAAACCTTTTCTCACATGTAACTAAATATGAAATTAGGATTAGACACGAGGTCCAGGCTATAGCTTCGATTCTGTCAGTGCTGACATAGCTTTCTATTTCCATTGTTAAGTGATAGCCTTTTTCTCGACAGATAAGAGCAGGAATTACTCCTCCACTTCCCACAGCAACAGGCTGGCCCCACCTGCACTGGGTTGACACCACACAACGCCCCTGCCTCTATCCACTAAAGCGTCTTCAACGTGGACCTGTCTCCCCCATTAGGACTACAGGACAGTTAGTGACAGTGTTGCACAGGAGGTCTCTTGAACACCACGTGAGGTGGGGAGTGCAGACTACAGCCTGGCCCATTGCGCACTGGGTTGCCAATCTTCTTGGATTGCCATGGAGTCTCTGATAAATTAAGAATAAAAATCCTGGGTAACCCTGTGGAAACGGGGGCTATTAAAGAAAGAATGATTGAATTTGAATGCTTTTGTTTACTAGTTATAACAAGTTAGGTTTCGGTTAAAAAAAAGCTGTTGAACTAGGAATTGAAAGTGATGAAACCTCCAGGAATATGCCAAAGTAGAGTTGGCAACCCTATTGTGTAATGTTATCCACTTGAATAATTATAATTATTACAAAGCAAGCCAGGAGGCAGTGAATAAACCTGGAAATATAGGTTAATGTTTTTGACCGGGATATTGTTCAAATATTAACACAGGATTATACCTGGGAGAAAGACTAAAATGTCCTTTCTGATCTGCAATCAATGCTAATGATTTTTATCTTGATTTTTCAGTTGTTCAATCAAGTTAAGTTTGATGTTGACAGCAACATCAGATGAACAAAATGCATTAAATGAAAGATTTAGTAAAACGTATGGCTTGATTAGAAACGTTCACCATTTTTGCTTTACAACAATAGTTTAGAGCAATACTATTAAGATTCAAATGTAATAACCCACCTTGTGCACAACTGTATTATATAAAGTTTGTTGTACACTGAGTATTTTCAGCAACCTGTTTAAATTTTTAAGTCCAATCTACATTGCATCTGGTCCACAGCAGAAGTACCATTAACTTTAAAACTCCCTTCAAATAAAAATACAAATTCATACATTTATTTTGTTCCTGTGCTGCTGCATTGGCATGCAGATTTGTTACAACAGAGCTGGTCTCAATCATTTTTGTCAAATCTTAAAAAATGTGTGATTTCTTATCTCCCCGATCTCATCTTCTCAAACGCAAACCGAAGACAAGCTTATTTGCTACTTTCCCATTTATCAGACTCTTACTACACTTTGCAATCCATATTACAGGCTTTGACTCCTCACCCTAGACCTTTGATGTCAGGAAAGTCACAATGGAGCAGCTATTAAAGTGCATAACTTAGAAAAGTCATCAAATAAAATTGTACACTTTCCACAGACAATCCTCTGGAAGCCTCCATAATTCAATCAATGAAATATTCTATGAGGGAGTTAAGGAACCGATCAAAACTGCCTTTACATGAAACAAGGTTACAATCTCAATTTCATAAATGAAGTTTGCAACAAAAGATTAGAGAGCTGCTGATTTTATTTAGGAAATGAAAATATGAGCCAAAGACAATCTTTCCGTCAGCCACAAGACACGTATTATACTCCTTTGGGAAATATCCTGAGTTGGTTGTATAAGGCAAGATAATTCATGTAGTTTTAACTTAATTGCTGTACTACATCTGTTTTTCTCTTTGTTCTTGATAACTGATATTTTGTCAAACAATCCACTTCTGACGACTCGACCACTGTATTGTTCGCACAGCACGGTTTATCGCATGAGTTGCATTTTTTTGCCTAAGTGCCGGTTGTGTTGAGTTTTTTGGAGGGTTCGTCACTGCATGATCTCGCCAGATTTTGCCAAACTCACTGCATTAAGGAACTACACTGCCCTACGGCATCCCTTATGTCCAATGTCCGCCCCATCATACCATGTTGTTCTGAGAAACATTCGCCGTTCAGCAGGTTTTCACCGATAGACCAGCACCACTTGTGCCCACGTCTACCCGGACAAGCACCAACATGCGATAGTTGACGATTTCCCCAGAAATGGTTGACTGGCGGAAATCGCTTTGAGGAGAGAGTACTGAAGATCCTGCACCTTCCCGAGGACCAGCAATGGAGGCTATAACATCACACCAGGCCAACCTGGTTCAAAGGTGGTCATCCAAGTTAAAGTAGGCTCAGATGAACTAGGAAGTAGATCATTGTCCTTCTCCACTCTGCCAGGGTGAGTTTCACCGTCTTTTCTCTGATATGTCACACTCACTTTGTCTGAACAGACCTCCCAACGAGGTTCATGTTCTATCACTCTCATTATTTCCCTCAGTCCAAAAATGCAAGGTACGGCAATGCAAGGCAGGGATGCTATGGGCATCCAGGGAGGTTCAGAGTGAGTGAGTGCTATGAGAGAGAGCGAAGAGCCCAGAGGTGCAGCCTGGTCCAGTCCTTGGGCCAGGTGTGTGTCCCTGAGCACAGTGTCCTTGCTGCAGTATTGCCGTGCCAGTTGCGAGTGCAACACTAAAATGCTGACGCATCCTGTAAGTGAACCAGAGATATGCCATGAAGGTTATGGTAGGGATATTTCCAATGACAAGCTATGGATGCAGGTTGTGTGTGTGGTCACTTGGGAGTGTGCCCAAGATGTTGGTGCCCGGTCTCCAATCTAGCGACCCTTCGGAGCAAGCAGTGAGATGGTTTCTGCGAGAAGTTTTCTCAACAGCTAGCTTGTGTGATGGGTTTGGGAAAATCGCACACTGTGGCGTGTTTACAAGACGGTTGACAATCAAGAATGAGCATCAGTTGAGAGAACCTCACCAAGCTGCTTGAGAAAAATGAACAAGATGCAGTGAGATAATCCTGTCATCAAGATGGACTTTTGCAAACATCTCACCCAAATAACCTCACACCTTGCCACAGCCAACAGCACTCAGGAGCCTGGTACGACCCCGCCCACTGTCTTCTCTCAACACTTACCTTCTACTTCTGTTTCTCTGAAAAAAGACAAATTTTGTTGAATATATTTGTCATCAAGACAATTTGCAGGAATACCAGCTTAAGGAAAAAAAAACACCAATTTAGACTGTCTGACAGAAGAGTGCTGAATTTGGTTGGCAAAGGGACTTTGATCTAGGTGGACAATCATATTCAGTGGCGAGTGATTCACAATGGCTGTGACGGGGACTTTGATCAGCAGAGGTGTTAGCATGAAAAATGCACCAGTTCACAATGATTGACAGTTAACTGACAGGTTTTGTTTACATTTTAAACTAGGCAGATTAACTCTGATTGGTCAATGACTTGCCCTAAAAAATGAATTGGTGAATGGCTATCAGCTACTTTATTGAATTGAAACAGGAGTAGTCCATGCATAAATTGCTTCTGCCTGCATGTACTGATATTCATAACCTCCACTACATACATGAAAGTGCACCACACTGTGAGCATGTTTGATGATCCTAATTTGGCGAAACAAAAGCAAAATACTGCAGATGCTGCAAATCTGAAATACAAACTGAAAATGCTCAGCAGGTTTGGCTGAGTGAATTGGTGTTAATGTTTCAAGTCCAATGTGATTCTTCTTTAGAACTGGGAGGGGTTGTAAAACGGTGGTCCTTATATTTTTGACATCTGCAGAGGAGGAGCAAGGGGAACAGATTATGTAAAGGCCCAGTGCAAAGGAGGTTGCTAATGGTGATGAAAGACAAAAGAGTTGTAAAATAGGTGTAAATTAAGATATGAAAGGGGGAAAATGGCACTCTCAGCTAAGACCAATGCAAACAAGCCAAGGATGAGGGCATGGGATAACTGGGGAGAATGTAAGAAAAGTGGAGGTCAGACACCATGAGATCAGACTCTGAAGTTGTGGAATTCAAGATTAACCCCTAGAGCTATAAAGTGCCTAAGTGGTAAATGAGGTGACGCTCCCCAGTTTTGGATTTTGCTACTTTAGAATATAGCACCAAGGCCCAGGTCAGCAACGTTGACATGAGAGAACATTAGTTTATTGAAATGGCAAGAAAGTGAAAGGTCACGTTCATTCCCACACACAGAGGTGCTCCATAAACCGGCCACTCAGTCTACCACTGGATTCCTCAATGTAAAGTGGACTGCATTGTAAACAGCGACTACGGTAGACGAGATTGAGAAAAGTGCAAGAAAATTGCTGCTTCGCTTGCAAGGTGTGTTTGGAGCCTTGAGCAGTGAGTGGGGAGGAGGTGAATGAGTGAGCCTTACACGGGATTGCACGGCAAGGTGCCATGGGGGAGTAAGGAAGAGTTAGGAGTGATGGAGAAGTGGACCGGGTGATAGAGAGAATAATTTGTGCAGAATGCTGACAGGAAAGGGGAAGGGCAGCATAGTGGTTCAGTGGTTAGCACTGCTGCCTCATGTTGGCAGGTATCTAGTTTCGGTTCCACTCTTGGGTGGCTGTCTGTGTGCAGTTTGCACAATCTCCCTGTGTCTGCGTGGGTTTTTTCGAGTTATTCCAGTTTCTTCCCACAGTCCAAAGGTGTTCAGATTAGATGGATTGGCCATGCTAAATTGTTCACAGTGTCCAGGGATATGCAGACAAGATGGATTGGTCATGGGATATGCAGGATTACAAGGATAGGGTAGAGGGGGGTTAGGTCTGAGTGGGATGCTCTTCGGAGGGTTGGTGTGGACTCAATGGACCAAATTCCCTGCTTCCACACTGTAGCGACTCTATGATTCTATGTATTTGGTGGTGGCATCTTGCTGGAGGTGGTGAAAATGGTGGAGGATGATCCTTTAAATGTGGTAGAAAGTGAGGACAATGGGCACACCATTATTGTTCTGGGAAGGAGGAGAAGGGTTGAGGGCAGAAATGCGATAGATGTGTCGGAGATTGCTGAGGGCCTTGTCAACCACAATGGGGGAGACTTGAAGAAAGTGAGATGAGGTAAAGGAGCAGTTATTTAAAATGAGAACAAGCTCAGCCAGGCACAAGGAGGGAGTGTGGTGGTGAATGGAAACTATTCATGAGTCTTTTCAAGAAAGCAGTGGAGAACCTTCAGACCAACCTGATGTGGCATGAACATGCAGACGGATTGCATACTCATGGCGAAGAGGAGATGGTTAGCACCAGGCATCTGGAAACTGTCAAGCTAACTGATATTTCCAGAGGAGATGGGATTAGTGAATGCTGATGGGGTCATTGTCCAGGGGGAGATAGGAGGTAGCAGTGGAGAATTGACATGCACCCTCTGCCAAGTCAGCACGCCAGGTGACAACAATGCCAACTTTACCAGCTGGTTTGACAAAGTTAGACTTCCTTAGTTTGGAATGGTATTTTGCCCATCAGCTAGGATCATTCCAATGAGGCAATGGAAGAGTGGTTCAATGGACCGGTGATTGGATTTGATGTTGTAGGTGGACGTGTGAACTTAATTTTATGATTTTATGAGGAAGAAAAGGAAACAGCAAAGGACAGGTCAGTGTTGGCACCAGAGGATGTGAGCAGGGCGCGGAGGAGATGCCATTTCTGGAGGTGGGAAGTTCTCATGAATCTCACCAATTTTTAGCCTTGTTATGATAAGGGTAAACCTGCTGCTTAGCAATCCCTCACTTTGTTGGCCAAGCTTAACTACGCCATGGGCTAACTGCATCGCTAGCGTCCTCCAGATAATCAGTAGCAGCAAGGAATCTGAAACAGGCATTATTAAAGTTCTTAAAGCTGTTGATACATGTGTCTAAGCAGAGCAGTTGCCATACCAAGACGTGATATATCTGGATAGAATGCTTTCTACGGTGCACCTACATTTCCAACCTTCTGAATTTGGGTTCATCAGTACTGCAATGACAGTGTAAAAGCAATAATATATTCTCATCTATGGGGACAGTTTGTAACCTGGGAAGACTTCTCTTTACTTGTTCATGGGATTTGAGTGTACTTAACTAAGCCAATATTTACTGCTCACTCCTAACTATACTGCAGAATGTGCTGGTGAATCACCTTCTTAAACTGCCACAGTTCATCTAGTGTATTCTTACCCATAATACTGTTAGGGAGCAAGTTCCAACTTTAACTCAGCAGATCTCTTTCTGAGTCTAAATGGTGAGGGACCTGGAGGAGAATTTGTTGGTGGTGGTGTTCCCATGCATCTGCCGCCCTCTTCCATCTAGACAGAAGAGATCAGATTAGATTCAGGTCAGATTCCCCTACAACGTGGAAACAGACCCTTCAGCCCAACAAGTCCACACCGACCCTCCAAAGAGCAACCCACCCAGACTGATGTTGTCGGAGGAGGCTTAGTGAGTTACTGCAGTGAATGTTGCTGCCACTGTCTATTGGTAGTTGAGGATATGACGTCATATAAGGTATAAGCACCCCTGCCAGAGGGTTGGCTTCTCTCTCATTGGAGGTCATGACTGTCAATCAGGGCATGCTGCCTTACCCTGGGTGGTGTCAGGTTTATTGAGTAGTTTTATGTTGGCCTTCTGAAATATTCTAACAAACTGAATGGCTAGGCCCTAATGAAGCAAGTCTTCCTTAGTTTGGAATGGTATTTTGGTTCTCCTGCACAGCCAACACTGCCATCACATGTCAGCACTTCTTTGGATTCTTCACTGAATGGGAGAGGAAATGGTTAACAAGTGAAAACGAAAACTGCTGGAGATACTCACATCTGGCAACATTCCCAGAGAGAAACAGAGTTAACACCAAAGTGGAGGGATATTTCCATCATTTCCTGCTTTTATTCCAGGTTACCAACATCCACATTGTTCGGCTTTTGTTTTAAAGGCAAGCATTGATGCTTCAGCCCCATTGGTGAGTATCACAATTGCTTCAAGCCCCAGCTTCCCAAGCACTGATCCTGGAGCAACACTTCACTGACCGGAGATCCTGGATTTGTCAGGTATTCCTGACACCAGTGTCATATTCTAAAGGCTATTGTACAACAGGACAAGCACTATCAATCTGATGCTGCCCCGCACAGTTCCTGACATTGGTCCCAGACATGGCAGACAGCAATTTTTGCCCATCCCTAATTACCCAGAGGGCAGTTAAGAGTCAACCACATTGCTTTTGGTCTGGAGTCACATGTAGGCCAGATGAGGTAAGGTTGGCCGTTTCATTTCCTAAAAGATTATAGTGAAACAGATGGGTTTTTCCAATAATCAACAATGGATTGATGGTCATCGTTAGATACTGAATTACAGGTTTTGTATTTTCCATCCAATGGAAGAGGTTGGAAGAGTTTGTGGGAGATCCTGGTGTAGGAGAGGTCTTTGATTATGTTATGATATGGAGGTGCTGCTGTTGGTCTGGGGTGGAAAAGTCAGAAGTCACATGATACCAGGTTATAGTCCAACAGAGTTTATTTGAAATCACAAGCTTTCAGACCGTTGCTCATTTGACAGATGAAGTTGACATGTTTGTCCAAGCAGTCGAGTAAAAAAGACTTAATCTGTGTGAATGACAGCCAGCGAAGTATTTCTGAAATCCAATCATTGTTGTAGCATTGGAAAAATGGCAGCCAAGTTATGCACAGCAAGACTCCACAAACAGCAATAACTAGATTTCTAAGTGATGTTGATCAAGGGACAAACATTTTCCATGACACATGTGAACAGTCTCTTGTTCTTTGTAATAGTACCATAGGATTCTTTACAACTGGTTGAGCCTTGGGTTCATATTACATCTGAAAGATGGCACCTCCCACAGTGGAGTTGCCCCCTCAGTACTGCAGTGGACTGTACACCGAGTTAATTATGCTTGAAGTGTGCTTTGAACTCAGCGCAGTCACAGAGGCAAAAACACTATCCACTGAGCTATGGCTGACACAACCTCGTACCATTATGAGCACTTTGGTCAGGATAAGTCATTCTTCAATATGCAAACCACAGATGCAGCATTGCATTAGGATAGAGGACAGAATAAATACAGCTCTCAAGAGAATTATATGGTAAATCAGCACTTAGCTCTTTAACTATAGTGTGATTTGTCTCAGCCTCAAACAATGGTTTAGAATCAAATTGCAAGAAAACAGAAGCACTTCCATTGCCCATGGCGCAGAAGATGAAACGATATAAAATGTTGTGAAATGTATGTGTGACACATCAATAACCTGGAGAGCATGCTAGCCCTAGGCAGCACTTACTTACAAGAGTAATTTTCTCCATTTTCTCTCTGTTTCTTTATCTGTGTGACTTAAGGCAGTAATAACACACAAGTGCTTTATCGTATTCACAGAAATTATTGCAGGAATTAAAACACACCAGCAAGCTGAGAAACGGCATGTCGTCAGGGTCAGATATAAAATAAGAGAACGTTACTGGATTCACAATACTCTCTGATGACCTGCAGCTTTTCCAAGGTAAACAAGTACAGTCATGTCCCTGGATGCTTCCTCACAAAATCATTTTTGACAAATGAATGAGTTTTAGGTTCGTGTGTTGCAAGTTGCTATGGAAATGCTTAGATGAAGCAACAACAGGAAAGGTAAATTGAGTTGCATTACACTAACAACACTCCAGTGTCCAGTTTGATGCACAAGGGGTGCTTTTTCTTTGTTTTCAACAAGTACTTCTAACATTAAACATTTGCCTAAGATTTACTGCACAGTATCTCAAACTGTGCTTGTTTACAGATCACAGCTTTTGTTTGCTTGCTTGTAACCATTGAGTTAAGCTGTGATTCCCACTTTGCAGGAGTTTATCCAATACTCGCCATAATGGCCTATAAGTCTGGTGGCACGGTACCTATCCCTCAGCACGCCATGATGAGTAATAAGCACATTTTTGAAGTGTCTGCAGTAAACTGTACAAAATGTATTCCTGTGCCCAGAACAGACACTACATCTCTTTTACTTTCAATGAGTAGGCATCATATGATGTATGTTTAAGGCCTGAACTGCATGATTCATTTATGCTGAAAACCAGACCTTGCAACTGTTGCCAGAGAACATATACTTCCTGTACCACTTTTTTTTAATAAACTCTGGCCATCGTCACTTCTTCAATGTTGGGAACAAACTTACCTTAAACACAATGACAGCCTAAGATTAAGCTTGACCCAGAATGGGAGTCCTTGGTGTGTCGGAGGCTGAGGGGTGACCTTATAGAGGTTTATACAATCATCAGGGGCTTGGATAGGGTAAATAAATGAGGTCTTTTCCCCAGGGTGGGGGAGTCCAAAACTGAAGAGTATAGGTTTAAGGTGAGAGAGGAAAGATCTATAAGGGACTTAAGGGGCAACTTTTTCATGCAGAGGGTGGTGCGTGTGTGGAATGAGTTGCCAGAGGAAATGGTGGAGGCTGGTACAATGACAGCATTTACAAGGCATTTGGAAGGATATATGGATAGGAAGGGTTTAGAGGGATATGGGCCAAATGCTGGCAAATGGGACTAGATTTATTTAGGATATCTATGGTCAACATGGATGAGTTGTTTCCGTGCTGTATAACTTTATGACTTTATGACAGTAATTTTCAGAAGATAGGTTACAAGATTGAGCATGAATTAGACACAAGATAATTATTGCAGAAAACCATGTAATGACATATTTCAGAAGGAAGAATGTGGTTAAAAAGTTTAAAGAGATGAAATGTCATTCAGACATATTTAACTGCTTTAAATTCTGATAGAAGAAATGAGACCAGACAGATCACCTAGCATCAACCAAAGCACCAGAAACAATGGTGCACCCAAACTTACTTACCTGCTTGGAACGTGTAGCACTATTGATGAGCTATCCTATAATCAAGTCAAGCATCAGCCTGGTATCGTTATACCCATGGAATATTATCTTGTAGGTAATGCCCTAAACAGCAACCTTGTCATCACTGGTATGCCCTGTCCCACAAATAAGGCAGGCCCATTAGAGGTGGCGGCATAGAGATGTACAGTTGGCAGAGATTGTGCTCTGAGTCTACAACATTGGTACCAGATCCACAGAGTCTCAACATAGACTAGGAACCCTACTGGAGCGAAGAAAACTGCCGGGACTCCTGCAGTTGGGTTGACTGATCTCAAACAACCACAACCACCTTCCTTTGTTCACTCATAGAGCCAGCATGTATTGCCCATCCCTAATTGCCCTGAGTGCAGGTAAAAGCCAACTACATTGCTGCGTGCCTGGAGTCACACGTAGACCAGACCAGGAAAGGATGACAGATTTCCCTCCCAAAAGGGCATTAGTGACTCAGATGGATTTTTCCAACAATTGACACTGGTTTCATGCTCATCATTAGATCCTTATTTCCAGAATCTTTCTTGAATTCAAATACCACCCTCTGTTATGGCGGGATTTAAACCAGGTCCCCAGAACATTAGCTGAGTTTCTGGATTAATAGTCTTGTGATAATACTGCTAGGCCATTGTCTCCGCATTGCACCAGTTATGACTCCAACCAGTGGAGAGTTTTCCCCTGATTCTCTGTCATTCACTCCAGTTTTCCTGAGGCTCCTCGACACTACATTTGAACAAATGAATTTTTCATGTCAAATGAAGTGACTCTCACCTAACCTTCGTTGACTCTTAATTATTTTGTGAAATGGCTTCGACAGACCAATCAGTTCAATGGAAAGCTAGGAATGGGAAACAAACACCAACCTTAGCAGCGAGGCCCACATCTCATAAACAAAACGTTAAAATTCTGCAATAAGGAGGTCCTTTTTGTCTACTTAATGCTTGCCCACAAGTTAGGATTTGAGAATATGCTCCACATGCCCAAATAAGTGCAGCTCCAACAAGAAGGTTGACACTATTCAAGACAAAGCAGCTGCTTGGTCAATACCCCATTCACCACCTTCAATTATCACTCCTTTCACCACTGATGCACTGTGTGCCATTTACAAGATAACACCAATAAAATTCATCCAGGCTCCTTGGACATCACCCTCCAAACCCATGACCTTTCCCAGCTGAAAGGACAAGAGGGATATTGGCCAGGTGCTGGCAGGTGGGATTAGATTGGGTTGGGATATCTGGTCAACATGGACGGGTTGGACTGAAGAGTCTGTTTTCATGCTGTACATCTCTATGACTCTATAGCAGCAGATCCATGGAAACACCAGCACCTGCAAGTTCCCCTTCAATGTACTCACCATCCTGTCTTGGGAAACATATCACCATTCCTCAGTGGGTTAAGATCTTGGAACCTCCTCCCAAAATGCATTGTGGGTTTATTTACACTCAAGGACTGCAATTCTTCAAGAGGGCAACACTCCAATACCTTCTGAAGGGCAACTAGGGATAGGCAATAAATGGTGGTGCAGCCAGCAATGCCCACGTCCCAAGAATAGATCAATAACTTAAAAGAATCTTTAGAAGTGAAAGGAGAAGTTGATAAAGCTTAAAATAATTCTCATATAGTTTTAGGATTTATAAATAGGACCATCAAGTACGTAATGTTTGAATTTACAGGGTCAGGCAACGTGGGTAGATTTCTAAGTGGGTTCCCCCTGTCATCTGTCAATCCAGGAAAGAAAGTTACCACAAACATCTTAAAATAACAACCTGAGCACTCTACATAATGGTGAACAGCAGAGTTAGTTTAAAGTAAAGATCTGAAGCTTGGTTTTCTACTTTGGAATGTGAGTCACATTATGAGTAGTGCAATTACCAAGCCATGCAGTCTGTGAAGAGTGTATGTGGGGAGGCAGACTGATGAGAAAGCCCATTCAGTTCTTGCCAAGAGCAGCACAGCTCTTAACGTTATTTGAAGATCCTCCTGACCTCACCTCTCAACCCCTTCTCTCCTCGGACCCACTCCTCCAGCTACCCCATGCCTCCTCCATCTACCTGTAAGTATCCTCCATAGCCACTTATCCAGTACCTGGGATGTACAGTCTTCAGATTGTATGCAATACCAATAGGAAACAGGTTAGATTAGATTACATTACTTACAGTGTGGAAACAGGCCCTTCTGCCCAACAAGTCCACACCGACCCACCGAAGCGCACCCAACCAGACCCATTCCCCTACATTTACTCCTGCACCTAGCACTACAGGCAATTTAGCATGGTCAACTCACCTAACCTGCACATTCTTGGACTGTGGGAGGAAACCGGAGCACCCGAAGGAAACCCACAGACACGGGGAGAATGTGCAAACTCCACACAAACAGTCACCTGAGGCGAGAATTGAACCCGGGTCTCTGGCACTGTGAGGCAGCAGTGGTAACCAAGGTTACATTCCTTGGGAAAAATTACATCTCTCACTGTCTTACACAAAGCTCCATCAAACACATTATCATTGAAACAGAGAAAAGAAATGCATTCTGTCATGTGAAAAAATCTTACAATACTTGTTATCCCATTAGCTTTTGTCAACAAACCAGAAACAACATCAAAGGTACAACGTCTTTAACCTTTAAGTGATTATTACAACCTTTTCAAAACTGACATTTTATCTCAGATGGATAGAGCACCTAATGGACTCAAACCCATTAACACTTGAACTCCATCAAGCATTCATAATAAACACAGCTATCCAAAATATAGTGGACTCTCTGAGGTGGAAAGAGCACAAGGTATTTATTCTAATTTCAAAGTGACTGTCAATCAATTTTGCAAATGTCAAATGCTAGGTTAGTTTTTTTTAGCCAGAGCTGCAACTCCATTTAAATTACATGTCAAAGCATGACCACATAGGCTGACAGGAAATCTTTCGCTGCATTATGCCACTTATTCCATTGGCAAACTACTGTGAAACATGCCAATAATTACACAATAATGGTAAATGTAAGGGCTAACTTAGAGGGTAAAACCGATCCCTATGACGAGTCAATGCATATCTACGTCACGATACAGCATCTAATTAAAAACTGCCGAAACATTTTATCCTTAACTTTCAGAATGTTATCAATTCCACAATAGGGTTATTATTTTCTTCAAAACCCTTCATGCTTTTAGGGAGCTTCGAAAATCCTGCACCATCAAAGGGAAAATCCTTTGAAAATTGTGAACCCCTATCTCAGCAGAGGTGAGCGTTCATTTTAAGAGGCAATCCCAATCTGCAAAAACACCAAGGGGAATGGCATTGGGTTGGAAATGAGGAGGAAAATCAGGTTTCTTCCAACAGCGGTACGCAGCCTTGGAAAATGTTGGCTCATTTTCCACATAAAATGAGTTAATTTACTGCATCACAAGTAGTTTTCTTACATGTCTAGCAGCTTTTCAATTCCTAGTGTCTTTACTGAGAGAGAAATGATTGCACAGCTTATTCACTAGATGGTACCATGTTATGAATTTACACAAAGACTCATGGTCTATTGTGTCAAACCGACTGACCACTCACTGGTCCTCACAGCAACTGGGAGTAAGGGGTCACCTCAATGGACAAAGTTCACATATTTCAAATCACACTTGGGGAAAAGAAATGATCTGGACTTATTGCAGTATTTCTGCTTCTGAATAAGTCTGCAATTAAAAATGGCAGGGTCACACCTGTGCTCTATTTAACAATTTCTCACAGGGTTAGAGCCAACCAGTTTCACAAACCTGTTGAGATTTTAACAGTATTTAGTGATATCTACCAAGGTGCATGCTGCCAGAATGTTGACATTGTTACAGGGATCTCAACACTGAGAATGCCAAAATACTGAAGTTTATGCTCTGTTAAATTGGACCTGTATAATGTGATAGTCAATGAGGGATTGTGAACCAAATTGCAGAAGCATACAGAACGGCGGCCAAGAGGCTTTCTATAGTTGTCCTCCAGCTACTTTATTGATCTTGTGGACACCACAGGATAAGTTAACATTGCCAGAATGAAAGCCCTCATGAAGAAATGTGAATCAGTAGCTCATTCAGCTCAACCTGTTTGAGCTTGCTCTTTGCAGAAGTCATACATTTGTCCCAATTTTCTTCTCTTTCTCCATAACCATATAGATATATTTTCCTTGTACATCTTGAGACTGTCACTCCAGCCTCCCTCATTGTCTTAGGTACATCTGTAAAGAACAGCGAGAATGCATTTCAGAGGAAACATAAACTTAGCCTTGGGCAGTGAAAGACTCACCTTGTGGATATTGACATTGGCCCTTAAATATCACAGTCACAGCTTCTGACAACAGAGCTCCCTCTAGGGACAAAGCTGTGCTGTGGAAACTGAAATATAACATGTGAAAGCTTGCTATCTCTGCAAAACATCCAGCCACACCTTTACTTTTAGCTGGTTCAGCAGTGAGTTGCATTTTCCCATCACTGCAGCAACACACCTTCATCAGCAGTGTCCACATCTGTGACCTCTACCATCGAGAAGGACAATGGCAGCAAATATATGGCAACACCACCATCGCCTGCAAGTTTCCCTCCAAATTAAAGACTGTCTTGGAAACACATCACCATTATTCCAGTATCGCTGGGTCAAAATCCTGGAACTCCCCTATTAATAACATTGTGGGTGTTCCCACAACAAATGGGCTGAAAGCTTCAAAAAGACAGGGCACTGCCACCATTTCAAGGGCAGTTAGGGTTGGCCAACAAATACCAGGATAGTCAGCAAGACCCTCAACCCATGAATGAAAATCCAGTGAACTGTGAAAATTGGCACAGAAGATTCCCAGTCAACATTCAATGTTATTGTCATTGTTCGATGTCTGTCGTCAATATGAATATAAATACTGTGGCTATAAGACCAGATCAGACGCTAGGGAATCAGTGGCAAGGAATTCAGCTCCTGTCTCCCTCATGCTTGTCCGCCATCCAAAAGGCACAAGTTAGGACAGTGGTGTAAGGCCCTGCATTTGTCTGATGAGCATAATTTTGATTGATTAAATAACTAAGGCAGCAAATTAACTGGTGGGGGAGGAGTGTCTAAGTGAGGAGAATGTTGGAAAAATTAAGCAGAAGGGTCACAAGGTATTAGTGCAGAGTCTCTGAAAACCAAAGTGCACTAGGAAGGGACGCTGTTTTAAAAATATAAAGGTGCATCAGAAATGGAGTCCGAATCAGGAAAAACGATAAAAAGTTAGAAAGAAAGATCTTTATCTGAACATTCACATCAAGTCATAAAAAAGGTGAGCTGATGATAGTGTAGAGGGATCTTGCATGAGAAACACAAACATGTCAGCATGCAGGTAAAGCAAGTCACATGTCTATCTGACCTGGAAATATATCATCATACCTTCATTGTAAATTAATCAAAACCCTGGAATACACAACTGGACAGCAGAACCTTCAGCTAGAAGGGTAGTCCATGACAGTCACTTATCATCAGCTTCTCAAAGGGAATTATGAGTAAACACTGCTGATGTTCTCAGCAATGTCAACGTCCCGTGAAAACTTAAAGAGAAAATAATGACTGTGCAGCTAACTTGCTCTTAAACCAGGGCTTAAGTTCAATGGCCCTCATTGTAAATGCTATTTCCATGCATCTAGTGCTATAGCTGAAACCAAATTGGTTAAGTAGTAAGACAGTGAATACAATACATTGGCCCCTCTCCTGACTAACCTTTACACACTGTTGGATTTTACTGTTGATCTAAATACGTATAGGTAAGGAAAAGTCGTTGAATGGAAAATCTCCTGATGAGAATGGTATGGTATAAACTGACTTTGGAATCACTTAACTTTTGCACTGCAGTTGGAGAACACTAAGTGAACATGATAAAAGGATATCCAAATACTCTAGGAAAGAAATTACCGTACATTGAATGTGACAACAAAAGACAGAAGATCAATTCAATCAATGGTCCCCTTTGGTGGAACCTCAGTGGGAAGTTTGTAGGCAAATATATATTTGTATTTTTGAAGAATTTGAGTAAAGGAAAACACTTTTCCCTGAAGGGACAGCAATGCTTTCTGTAAATATTCCTCTTTCTCCGTATGAAAACTAATTTGTAGAAGTAAGTGCATCATGCTCAATGTCAAAAAGTGTCTTAGGGTGGCAAAGAGAAAAAGCTTATTAATTCCCTTTCCCCTGTGTAGAATGGTACATCTGCAAGCCGGTTGCTTGCACAGGAACAGGCTTTCGTGGTAAAATAATTGTTCCTTTGAATTTCGTCTCTGGTTGTTTTTTTTAAACCAGCTCCTTCTGATGGGCAGCGGAAGAGCGCAGTTTGAAATCTATGGAGCCATTTTAGATTAGATTACTTACAGTGTGGAAACAGGCCCTTCGGCCCAACAAGTCCACACCGACCCGCCACCCACCCAGACTCATTCCTCTACATTTACCCCTTACCTAACACTACAGGCAATTTACCACGGCCAATTCACCTAACCTGCACATTTTTTGAGTGTGGGAGGAAACCGGAGCACCTGGAGGAAACCCACACAGACACGGGGAGAATGTACAAACTCCACACAGTCAGTCGCCTCATGCGGGAATTGAACCTGGGTCTCTGGCGCTGTGAGGCAGCAGTGCTAACCACTGGCCACCGTGCCGCCGTTCTGTCTGCTGGTAGTCTTGACAGCTGGGATTGTGAGCTGCAACTACAAGTGCCTGAGGCATACCATGATCCCAGCATCCACTTGATCTGGATCCCAGTAACATACTCCAAAAAGGCTGGGATTCTTACTGGGAGGCCCAAGTTTGACGAGTCACCTTTCGCAGTGATACACATACATTGGAGGCAATGCAGCTAACATGGACGTTGAATAGAATAGCAGCCGAGAGGGGTGTCCTGTCATGACAGGCTGAGCAAATTGGACCTGCATCCTCTGGATGTTAGAAGAGTGTGAGGTGAACTCACTGAATCAAAAAGAAACATGCTGAGAGGACTAGACAAGGTAGACTCAGAATGGTTGTTTCCCTTGGTTGGGAGTGAAGGGCTCATCATATTGGAGTGAGATCAGGAGGAATTCCCAGAGCATTGTGGATTATCCAACATTGTGGAGTATTGGGGTGGCACGGTGGCTCAGTGGTTAGCACTGCTGCCTCATACTGCCAGGGACCCAGGTTTGATTTCAGCCTTGGGCGACTGCCTGTGTGGAGTTTGCACATTCTCCCTGTGTCTACATGAGTTTCCTCCGGGTGCTCCGGTTTCCTCCCACAGTCCAAAGATGTGCAGGTCAGGTGAATTGGCCATGTTAAATTGCCCGTAGTGTCAGGTGTGTTAGTCAGAGGGAAATGGGTCTGGGTGGGTTATTCTTCGGAGGGTTGGTGTGGATTGGTTGGGCCAAAGGGCCTGTTTCCACACTGTAGGGAATCTATATTGGATATAGGTAAGGCTCGGATGAGAAGAGTTGTGGCCTCTCAGAGATATGGGAAGCAGGAGCCGTAAATCAGCTACAATCCTACAAAACTGCAGTGCAGGAATGACTGGACTTATGGTCAACTTCTGGTCCTAATTCTTACAATCTTGTCCACATGAACCTCATCCAACCCACCGTCATTCGACTGTATCTGCTGTCCTTGTATTCTTTTCTGCTTCATGTGTTTATCATGTTTCCCAAACATATCGATGCTATTCCTGATGAAGGGCTTATGCCCGAAACATCGAGCTGCCTGACCTACTGTGCTTTTCCAGCTCCACACTCTCGACTCTGATCTCCAGCATCTGCTGTCCTCACTTTCTCTCATATCCATGCTATTTGCCTTAACCCCACCTTACAGAGAGGCCCAAGTGCCAACCATTCTCTGGGTAAAGATATTTAGCTATGTTTCTTCTTCAAAGACATGGACCTCTAAAACATGTGAGCAGAAAGCTGAGACTCGGCCATCATAGAAGCAGAAGCTTTACTATTGAATCCTGTTGCTGGGTTTCAAATATTGTTACAAAAGAAAATGATATTTCTGTCTTGGCCCAACAAGATTAAGTTGATGGAATAAAATGTTGTCACCTGATTGCTCAGCTGATTAACACAATAATCATTAGTTATACAGAGCAGGAAGATCCAAAGATTAATATTGAATTGAGCACTCAATAATATGTTCACTGTATTTGCTCATTAACCTCTCACTAGAGCTGGGTAGGAAAATACCATCTCGAGTGCCACAGTAGTTTCCATAGCCCCGGCTTCAATACCAGCCTCGGGTGACTGACTGTGTGGAGTTTGCACATTCTCCCTGTGTCTGCGTGGGTTTCCTCTGGGTGCTCCGGTTTCCTCCCATAATCCAACAATGTGCAAGTTAGGTGGATTGGCCATGGGAAATGTTGGGCTGTGGGGATAGGGTAGAGGATGGGTTTGGGAAGGATACTTTTCGGTGGGATAGTGTAGACTTAATGGGCTGAATGGCCTGCTTCTGCACTGTAGGGATACTATGATTAGGCTTAACAGGCAAGAAAAATGGAATGGGCTTAAGGAAGCAGTGTCAAAGGCGGAGGGAGTTTGAGAGGAGAAAATGCTCATAGAAAAGGTCGGTAATTAGGAAGATTTATGCAATCTGCTGACCTATCTTGCTGTTTCAGTGATCAAAAGGAGCTGTCTGTTATTTGTTTCTGCAATCACCAATTTCATGACAAGCCAGAAGTTAGTGCCCTCGAAATGAAATGCTCAGCTTCCCACACTCAGCGACAGGATGTACAGTCAACAGGAATCGCTCATACTGCTCGCTTGTATCGGCGTCACCTAAGTGCCTGAAATTGTAGCAATTTGTACAGGATATCTGTGTCATTATGGCTCTGCACCAAGCACTCTGTCTGCAGAGCACAATAATTTACATGTGAAAAACAGAAGTATGTGGATTGTATAGCACAGAAACAGGTCACTCAGTCCAGCTCATCTAGGCCGGGTTTAATGTTCCACATGAGCTTTACTTAGAGTCATGAAGCTGTACAGCACAGAAACAGACCTTCAGTCCAACTCATCTATGCCGACCAGATATCCCAACTTAATCTAGAGGCATTGTCAACATTTGGCACATATTCCTCTAAACTCTTCCTATTCATGTACCCATTCAGATGCCTTTTAATTTTGTAATTGTACCAACCTCCACCACTTCTTCTGGTAGCTTGTTCCATATATGCTCTGTGTGAAAAAGTTGTCCCTCAGGTTCCTTTCGAATCTTTCCCCCTGAAACCTATGCCCTCTAGTTCGGGCTTCTATTCTAACAGAGGTTGGCTATTCACCCTATCCATGCCCATCATGATTTTATACACCTTTGTAAAGTCACGTCTCAGCCTCCAATGTTTCAAGAAAAAGATCCCCAGCCTATTCAGTCTCTCTCATAGCTCAAACCCTCCAATCCTGGCAACATTCCTTTAAATATTTTCTGAACCCTTCCAAGTTTAACAATATCATTCCTATAGCAGGGAGACCAGAATTGATCGCAATACTGGGCAGTTCAGTGGTGCCTTACAGCGCCAGGGACCTGGGTTCAATTCCAGGTGACTGCCTGCATAGAGTTTGCACATTCTCCCTGTGTCTGTGTGAATTTCCTGAGGGGTCTGTTGTTTCTTCCTGCAGTCCAAGATGTGCAGGTGGATTGGCTGTGCTAAATTGTCCATATCATCCAGGGATGTGCAGGCTAAGTGGATTAGGTATGGGAAATGCAAGGTTCGAGGGGTAAGGTGGAGAGGTACATAGAACATAGAACAACACAGCACAGAACAGGCCCTTCAGCCCTTGATGTTGCGCCGATCTGTGACCTATTCTCAGCTCGCCCCCCCTACACTATCCCAAAATCATCCATGTGCTTATGTAGGGATTGTTTAAATCTCCCTATTGGAGCTGAGTTCATGTGGCTGAGGTGGGTCTGCTCTTCGTAGTGTTGCTGTGGATTTGATGGAACGAATGGTCTGCTTCCACACCGTAGGGCTTCAGTTCTAAAAGTGGCCTCACCAATGTCCTGTACAGCTGCAACTTAATGTTCCAACTTTTCTACTCAATGCACTGACTAATGAAGGCAAGCAAGCCAAATGCCTTCTTCACCATGCTATGAACCTGCCACTCCACTTTCAAGGAATAGTGCACCAGCACCTTTAGGTCTCTTTATTGAGGGAAATTCCTCAGGTCCCTATCATTAAGTGTATAAGTTCTGCCGTAGTATGCTTCACTAAATGCAACCAAAATGCCATTCCTCAGCCCATTAGCCCATTTGATCAAGTCCCACTGTACTCTAAAATGTACCTTGTGTGGCTGATTGGGCTACAGGCTGTCTTACATATGCCTCCTGCCATCATGCCTTAGCATTCAAAATAATTACTTACCCTTAGAATGGCATCCAACAGTATGGCACCAACAAGACATCGTCCAAAAGATTTTGGGAATGTTTGCTGAAGGTGCCTCTCTGTCATAAGTACATGACAGAAGTGTTGGTGGAAAGATGAGTGATGATCATAGAAATGTGGAGGAAGTGGCCTTGTTTGAAAGCAACAGATTTTAGTCACTGGGAAATAACAAACGACTGCATATGTCAGACCGCCAGCACATTCCCACAGGACATGTGGTATTTGAACTCTTCGGGTGAAGTAGGTGCAATGTATTTACATGCTGAACAATAGATCCTTGCACTGATGGGTAGGCTAAATGATTCAATGCATGTAGACAACCAGGCAATCTGAGAATAGATTGGGAGATATGACAGGTATGGGAGAGTCAGTTTGTAAAGGTACCACTTAATCAGCACAGTGATTAATCCATCAGCAGTACCCTGATGGTAAACTGGTATCTTTTTGTGGACAGAGTTATTGCAGATTCTGGAAACTGTACTGAAAGCAAAAAATACTGGAGATCACAGCAACAGGAATTCTCCATGGATGCTCTTGACCCGCTGTGATCTCCAACATGTTTTGGACTGTTAGGTGCATAATTGAATAGCCTCCAGTTTTCATTTAGACCTCTCCACCCTGTTATTTGGTTAAAGGATACCAGAGTGTGCAGTGTGGAAATAATCACTTGGAGCTTTTCCCTGGGAGACAGGGAGAACTGGTTGCTGACCAGATTATTTCCAGCAGGTGACCTTGGTGACAGAGCACTTTGAACACCTGCCACAGATTCTGCTTGTGCTGAGCATCCTGATAATGGGCCAATGCATATCTTCCAAGCTCCACCCTTCCACCGATAGCATTCTGCATTTCACTACCCCTCCCCCCCAATGCCCAAAGACTGTCAACTTCTATCAGTATATCTTAAGCAATGGGATCAATCTTCAATGGTTGATGAGCTACCAGGGTAACCCAGTCAACTTCCATCAATTTTTTCAATCAGCCGCGTTTGTCAATGTGTCAAGAAACCAGCTTCGTGAAAAATTCTAACTATTCTCATTAAATAAATGCTTTATGGATTGGCCCGTGTAAGTACATCTGTACACCCCCCCCTATAAAATCCATCCCCCCAACCCACAGATCCCACTGACAGAGTATAACTAACAGAAGAATTGCGGTTACTAAGAAACAGGGCTGTTCCAAACACTATTATGCAGCTTCTCTCAGCAGAGAAAAGGCAGCTTGGTCTATAATTTACTCTGTCCTGTACTGCTCAAACATGATTGCTGAATATGCTTTTGTGTTGCAAGTATCATACACTTGAAGGCACAATCGATAGCTTGCAAATGTAAATAATATTGAATTTATTACTGAATTTATTCGTGACTGGTGACAGAAACTTGTTTTTCCTGTCGGAGAGTACCTTTTACTTTGTTGCCTTAAAATTATCTTGCAATACTGTTGTTTTTTTTAGACTTACTGCAGTAATCCAGATGAATTCAACCAGCCTCTCAATTCTGGTCAGGGTGAGATTGAGTTTTGAAGTGCTCTCTTATCACTTAATGTCTTTATTGAACTGGGGTTCTATTGTCTACTATTTTGCTTCTACCTTAACTTCGGTAAATCTGGTTTCTCCTGTCATGACTGGGATATATCACTCCACCCACAAACTCTTCTCATGTCAGCCCTTGCTGCTTCACAGCATGTCTGAGCATCACTATTTCTTGTGGTCAATGATTGATATGCTTCAATCCCCCATTGTATTTTGAGGGGCTCCAGTTTCCTTACTCTGAGTCAATGGTATAAGATGGGCCTTAAACTACGGATGGGGCTGCCATCCGTATAATAGCAATAGGAATAGGAATAAATAGCAAGCTCCCCACTTCCAAGAATAAAGAGGAATCTCCCACTGAGCAGAAAAATACAATCATACTGGTGTGGGGCCATTATAAAGAAAATGGAATATCTGATGAATATGGGAAACATGACTGCTCATGAAGGCAAAGTGCTTCAGGGAAAAGAAAAGTGATAAAGCAACTAAACCTTCAAGAATACATCCAACCATTGAAGACACAAAGTATGTAGGAAAATGTGAGGTAATGCACTTTGAAACAAGGAATAGAGAAGCTGAACGTTATATAAATGAAGGAAAACTGTTGAAAGCCACAGGACAGAGAAATATGAACATTCTTGCACATAAATCACAAACAAAAAGCATACAAGTTCAGAATCGAATTGAATCCCTGCAGTGTGGAAACTGTAGGCAGTCGCCCAAGGATGGAACTGCACCTAGGTCACTGGCACTGTGAGGCAGCAGTGCTAACCACTGAGCCACTGTGCTGCCTTCTGATGCATTCAGGGAGGCAAGGGGTTGTTGGTTTTCATTTCAACAGAAATGGAGTATTAAAATATGGGCATCTTGTGAAAGCCACATAAGATACTCAATAGACCACAGCTCAAATACTGTGAACCATTTTGGTTCCTTGATTAAGATAAAGTGGAACTGGAGGCAGTTCACAGAAGTCTCACGAGGTTGATCCCAAGTATGGAGAGACTGTCTTATGAGATTATGAGGAGTGTATTCCTCGAAGTTTAGAAGAATGCAAGGAGACCTTAATGAAACATGTAAGGCTGTTCGGCTGCTTGACAGAGTTGATGCAGAATAGGTTGTTTTACCTTGTGGGACAGCCTTGGACCAGGCGACATAATCTCAGCCCATTTAACACAGAGAGAAGCAGTTATTTCGTTGCACAGAAGGACCTTTACCACAGGTCTTTATTGAGGCTGGACCGTTAAGTGTAATCAAACCAAGATGGACAGATTTTTGATCGCTCAGGGAATCAAGTGTTATGGGGAAAAGGTGTGGTAGTGGAGGTGAGGATTATCAGATCAGCTGCAGTCTCATGGAATGGCAACACAGACTTAATAAACAGAATGGCCTACTTCCATTCCGATGTGTTATGCTCCTCAGACTCCCAGGACTTTCTTTGCCTCATGCCTGGTGGGAGAACAGCAGACCCTCTTTCAAAGTAAGATCAGCAGCTGGCCTTCAGGTGGTGCAGCTTGGAGCTGAGGGCTGGCTGTTCATGATTGCTGGCACCTTCTGGTTACACTTCCTCTTATTAGCTTCAAGCACCTTTTTCCCCAGGGCAGCTTGGAAGGGACATCTATTGTTAAAATGAAGTCCGCTCACCAGCTCACCAGGCGTTGACAAATCAGTCTGAAAGGATGCCTCCCAGCAGGGTGTCAGGTCCAAGAATTTTCAATCTCTGCTTTTATTAAAGACCGGTCGCAACATTGTTCGTGTAAAACTGTTTGCAAGGCCCTTTTTACATTGGAAACAAATGAGGACGTAATGACATTGGGTGAGGAGGGAGGTGTTTCCACCTCAGAGTCAGAGAATCCAAAACCAGAGGGCATAGGTTTAAGCTGAAAGGGAAAAGATCTGAAAGGGACCTGAGAACCAACTTTTTCACACAGATGGTGGGTACGTGAAAAGGAAAGGTTTAGAGAGATATTGGCCAAATGGTGGCAAATGGGATTACAGTAGCTCAGGATAGGATCTGTTTCCATGCTGTATAACTCTATGACTGGATACAAACTGGCATCATGATTAGTTACCCATTATAGAAATTGCATTTATAGTTTTCATTGGAAATTATAATTGAGCTATTTTCTTAAGTAGGGGTGCAATCTGGAATATTAGAAGTTATTCTCAGGCTGCAAGTTGTTTAATACTTGGGATTCCATGAATATTGTGTGGCCTTTATTTCAAAGGAAATGGAGTACAAAAATGTGGGTGTCTTGCTAAAACTACACAAGGTACACATTAGACCACAGCTCAAATACTGTGAACAGCACTTATCACAAATGTACCAGAGCTAGAGAATTTCAGCCTGTGGAGTTAGCCCGTAAAGTACTTCAGAGAGGCAACAGTGCCTGCACAAAATGTGAAAATCACAATTGAACAACAAGGAGTGGAGCCTATTAACCTCATTTGTCAGTATTAATTGTGAAACACAGAATAGTTTTCCTCAGATCCAAAGCACCATCAGCCTGTGAGATGACACTTTAACATATCTCCTTGACCTTTCTGTGGTGTAGGGTCCATGGGGAATCTATTCAATGCCTGACAATTAATCTGCACTCTCAAAGTGGCTCCTGACTATTTTAACGGAGCATTAAGGGCATATTGAACTGTACATTTAATCATGTAATTACTTTTTATAACAATCTGAAAGGGGATGCCATCCATATCTGATGTTACAGACCTGCTAATATTTTCGCAAAAACCAACTGGCTTTTTGTTTTGAGTTCAGTATGTTCACAATCAGCCCAGGTGAAACACACAACTAAATTTTCACTGTTGGAAGAATTGCAGTCAGTCGTCTTAATGATTCTTTCATCCAGACCTTGGCATTAATAATTGGATATTCTATATTGTTGAAGTTCAGTATATTTGCAGTGTTCACTTCATTACGGAGGCAGCTCCAATTGTTAGATCACAGCCTGAGATACAAGATCATTAGAGAAATGCAAGTCATTATGAATGAATATCAGACCAGTCCTTAGTTGAGTAAACGTCCACTTTCATTAAACACTAATGCACTGCCACCCCATCACTGGCTGAAGCAAGTAAGTAATATAACTCTATGACTGGTTAAAAACTGGCAATTGTGTATTGGTTACCCATGACAGAAATTACATAATAATTTTCAGTGCAAATTATAATTGAGCTGCTTTCTTAAGTAGGCATGCAATCTGGAATATTTGATGTTATGCTCAGGCAGTAAGTTGCTTAATAATGGGGATTTCATGAATATTCTGTGGCCTTTATTTGAGGGAGAAGAAATCTAACAACTCGAAGATCTCAATCAATAAGTACAGCCAAATTTCCCAAACAATGTCCATAATAGCCTCGGAGGAAAGCGGGTGCATTTTAATAATGTCTTTGTGTCTGTATTCTTAACTGTATTCTTATGGGCAGACTGTGTGTTTCCAGCAGGGAAGATCCTCTCTAGGGCTTTATGGTGGGATACCATGAATGTTGTGGTAGGGAGAGGGGGGAGCAGCTCAATTACCTGACAAGACATCATTAGGACTGGGAGTGAGAAGGAAGCAAAATCATGTGTTTAAGTTTCACAGGCTAGCCACGCACTGTGGAAGCTCTGCCAGGTGTTTATTCTACCTCGAAGCAAGTTTACATCGTGACAATTGGGAGCTATTTGGCTAGAGAAGGCAATGCTGAACAACGCCTGTGCTGATACCTGTGTGTAGTGATCAGCTTCGCAGATAGAGCATGAGATGCGACAGGTTACCTGAAAACACATCTAAATTTTATTATCTCTCATCTCCAAACAAATTACTGATCAAAGCTCAACATCTATACACAATCCATGGACCCACAAGAATAATTTTTTAAATAATAGGTTTTTTTGCTCTTTGCTATTCCACCCTGAGCAGCACAGTGGCTCAGTGGTTAGCACTGCCTCACAGCGCCAGGGACCCAGGTTCAGTGCTGCCCTTGTGCAACCGTGTGGAGTCCTCCCTCTGTCTGTATAAGTTTCCTCTGAGTGAGCTGGCTTTCTCCCACAGTCCAAAGATGCGCTGATTGGGTGGATTGGCCATGCTAAATTGTCCATAGCGTCCAGGAATTTTCAGGCTAGTTGGATTAGCTGTGAGAAATGGGGGTGGATGGTCTGGGTGGGATTCTCTTCAGAGGGTAGATATGGGCTGAATGGCCTGCTTTTCCACTGTACAGTTTCTATGATATTTACAATCCATCTTCAGCTCCGATAGCAATACAGAAACAAGGTTATTGAGCTGTTGATCAAAAACAGTGCAAGAGTTTCAGCCAGGGCTGGGATACTGATTTAATACTTTAGTGTCCCATGATAGTTCATACCACAGAATAGGAACTAGATTTTCCTAAACATTGGCAACCAGATCAACTGGAATCATCAAATCATAGAATGGGTACAGTGCAGAAGGAGGCCATTCAACCCATTGTTTATGTCAACAGCAACTCAATTCGTACCAATTCCATGTCCTTCCCTGTTGCTCTGCAGATTATTTGTATTTTGGATAAACAACATAATAACCTAAATTTGTTCCATGGAAGCCACCAGTGAACGTTGCACCATGCATACAGTACAAGATAGAGAGACTAATTATCCCATTTTCTTTTGAAAGCCTCAGTTGTATATGCTGGCAGGCTGTACATTCCACATCCTGATTGGTTAGTGCTAATAGCTTCTATCTCCATGAATAGTGTAGCTCCCATAGACTCGAGCCTTCATCATTGTACCTCGTGGGATTGGGCCTACCCTGGGGCTCTGGTTAATTTTGGGACGTGGGCATCGCTGGTTGGGCAGCATTTATTGTCTGTCTCTAGTTGCCCTTGAGAAGGTGGTTCATGCCTACATGAACCACTGCCGTCCACCTTCTGTGGATTAAACAACAATGTTGTTAGGAAGGGAATTCCAAAATTTGGACCCAGTGACAGTGAAGGAATGGCAATATATTTCCAAGTCAGGATGGTGAGTGGCTTAGAGGGGAACTTGAAGGTGGTAGTGTCCCATATATCTGCTGCCCTTGTCCTACAGTATATGAGTATTCGTACTGCATCCTGAAGCTGCTCTTCTTAGCTTGGTTGTCTTTATCTCTGTCTGTGCCTGTTTTGTCTCTGGAGGTGATCATTATCTGACTCTCAGTTAATTCTGATCTTCAGAACACTGATTACACTTCTCTGCTTCTTCTTTTCCTCTTTTCTCAATCGCATGTGACTGTTAACATCAGAGCTTGATCATAATCATTGATGTATTTACTCCGACTATGCTTTGTGAGCTATTTGCTGAATTAAAAACATTTTTCCTCATATCACCAGTGTTTCTTTTACATATTGCCTTCATCACTGACATCTAGCTCCTGACCTTTCCTTTGTTTTCCAGCCACCACAAGTTTCTTGGACCCATCTACATAGAGAACTTCCAGAGGGATGAGTGGATAAGCAACAAGTGAGAAACACCCTCCATACCAGGCAACATTCTGGTGAACTTCCTCTGCATCCTATCAAAAGCATCCACATCCTTTTGGTAATGTGGCGACCAGAACTGTACGCAGTATTCCACATGTGGCCAAACCAAAGTCTTATACATGACCTGCCAACTCTTGCACTCAATACCCTGTCTGATGAAGGAAAGCTTGCCGTATGCCTTCCTGTCCACTCCACTGACCTGCGTTGCCACCTTCAGGGAACAATGAACCTGAACACCCAGATCTCTCTGTACATCAATTTTCCCCAGGACATTTCTATTTACTTTATAGTTCGCCCTGGAATTGCATCACCCAAAATGCATCACCATGCATTTGTACAGATTGAATTCCATCTGGCGTTTTTCTGCCCAATTCTCCAATTTATCTATATTCTGTTGTATTCTTTGACAGTCCCCTTCACTACCTGCTACTCCACCAATCTTAGTGTCATTTGTAAACTTGCTAATGAGGCAACCTACGCCTTCCTCCAAATCATTTATGTATATCACAAACAACAGTGTGATCTCAGCATGGATCACTGTGGAACACCACTGGTCTCAGGTCTCCATTTTGAGAAACTCCCTTCCACTACTACTCTCTGTCTTTTGTTGGCCAGCCAGTTCTCTATCCATCAAGCTAGTACACCATGGACCCCATGCGACTTCACTTTCTCCATCAGCCTACCATAGCAAACCTTATCAAACACCTTACTAAAGTCCATGTATGTGACATCAACATCCCTTCCCTCATCAACTAACTTTATTACCTCTTCAAAAATTCTATTATGTTTATAAGACATGACCTTCCCTGCGCAAAACCATGTTGCCTATCACTGATAAGCCCATTTTATTCCAAATGGGAATATATCCTATCCTTCAGTATCGTATCCAGTAGCTTCCCTACCACTAGCGTCAGGCTCTCAGGTCTGTAATTATGTGGATTATCCCTGCTACCCTTCTTAAACATGGGGACAACATTAGCAATTCTCCAGTTCTCCGGGACCTCCCCCATGTTCAAGGATGCTGCAAAGATATCTGTTCAAGCCCCAGCTATTTCCTCTCTCGCTTTCCTGGGATAGATCAGATCCAGACCTGGGGACTTGTCCACCTTAATGCCTTTTAGGATACATAACACTTCCTTCCTTCTTATGCTAGACCTAGAAAAATCAAAGATCTATCCCTAACTCAACATCCACCGTGTCCCTCTCCTTGGTGAATATCGATGCAAATTACTCATTAAGAATCTCACCCATTTTCTCTGACTTCATAAACAACTTTCCTCCTTTTTCCTTGAGTAGACCAACCCTTTCCCTCATTACCCTCTTGCTCCTTATTTGTGAAAATATAAGGCTTTGGGGTTTACCTTCATCCTGCTCACTAAGGATATCTCACAACCCCTCTTAGCCCTCTTAATTCCTCATTTTAGATTGGTCCTACATTCTCGATATTCTTCCAAAGCTTCCAAATTAAACCTGACTCCCTTCTCAATCAAAAATCTGTCAAACGCAGGACTGAATGCATTCAATGGCCCACATTCCTCTTCTGGGGAACAGAATACCAAAGACTAACAGCACTCTGAAGGAAGAAATCCTTTCTTATCTCTGCTTTGAACTGTAACCTTCTGCTGTCTGTCTCCATTTAAAATAAAGTTCTGCATTACAATTCCTCCTGCCGAACCAGTTCAGTATTTTTCCACATTATGCTGCTACTGACAATGTTTAGCCCACTTAATTACCCCGTCTACATGCCTTTGCAAGTTCTTTACATCCTCACCACAACTTAGTTTCCTTTCTATCTTTATAGCATCAGCAAATTTGGCTGCAATATAGTCTGTCCCTTCATCCAAGTTGTTAATATAATGTTATGATCCCAGTATATTATAAGAGTAGACAACTTAGATTATAGTGTGAAATCTGACTTTATAGACTATGAGTTTTACTTTTGCAGTTTGGTTACATTGGCATTCAATCATTGAACACATTCACACAAAGCTGTCAATGTACTTTTAACAAAAGAGCATAGGAGAACTCTACAACTAAAAAAATGAACAAAATCATCAGTGTATATAATAAGTTGTAAAGATCTTATCACAAACAGCAAAAAGATTCAATCTTTTTCTCAGCAAAATCATTTACTCTTGTGAAGTACTACTGTTATATCTACACTTTAGTTTCTTACTCAGCTGAGAAGGTTGCAAGCATTTTTTTGAGATAACTAGAGAATGCCACCCCTCTGGGTAACATGGTGGCTCAGTGGTTAGCACTGCTGCCCCACAGCACCAGGGACCTAGGTTCAATTCCACCCTCGAGCGAATGGAGTTCACAGTGCCTGCGTGGGTCTCCTCTGAGTGATCCAGTTTCCGCCCAGTCCAAAGATATGCAGGTTAGGTGCCCATAGTGTCCAGGGATGTGCAGTTAGGGTAAATTAGCTGTGGGACATCCAAGGGCTATGGGAATAGGGTGTGGGGGTGGTGGATGACAGAGGTGATTCTGTCTGAGTCACAAAACTAATCATTGACATTTCTCACAGAAGTACTCAACAGCTAAATGCACATCTGATGGCATGGATCCCTGCTTCCTCGCTGAACCTCCTTCTGGCCTTTGACCACTCTTTCTCTGGATCACCTGAGCACTTCAGCAAGTATTGCACCAGGTAGCTTTTAAATTTGAGTCACATTTCTTATTAATACTGAATTAAATCGCTGCCTAAAATGAGTTTCTGACCCTTACAAGAAAGTTTCCTTCACAGCACTGAAAACATAATTAAAATTTATTATGCCCTATACTTCTACTCATGTCTCAATTATGATCATTTTGTCATCATGTTGCTGAACATCATGACAATTGTTTCTGTTGTACTATCAACTTATCCACCATAAGATTAAAGGTCTTTACTTCTGTCTTTTTACCATTCTTCCCTACTCTGAGCTTACTTGCTGGTGCACATTAATGTTTGAAAATGCCCAAAGATTTGCAGGTCAAGAGTCAACCATTTTATAGCTGCATTAAGACTGATATTAAAAAAACATACAAAATTCAGTAAAAGTCAACATCAAATCAGGGAGTCGCCCACAACTGGTTTCTGTGTCAGTTTTTCCAATCTTCTTCAATAATTTTTGCAGCTTTCTACATTTTCTTTCAATTTGATACTATTCATAACTTATTTTGTTAACAATGAATATTGCATCTTTTTTGCTGTGTCTTTTTTAGTCATAGAGTGGTGGAGATGTACAGCACGGGAATAAACCCGTTGGTCCAACTTGCCCATGCTGACCAGATATCCCAACCCAATCTAGTCCCATTTGCCAGCACTTGGCACATATCCCTTTAAACTCTTCCTAATCATATACCCATCCAGCTCATTCCATACCCGCACCACCCTCTGCTTGCAAAAGTTGCTCCTTAGGTCCCTTTTATATCTTCCCCCTCTCACCCTAAACATATGCCCTCTAGTTCACGACTCCCCACCCCAGGGAAAAGATTTTCAATACTTATCCTATCCATGACCCTCATAATTTTATAGACCTCTATAAGGTCACCCCTCAGCCTCTGACGCTCCAGAGAAAACACCACCAGCCTGTTCAGCCTCTCTCTATAGCTCAAATCCTCCAACCCTAGCAACAAAGTTATAATTCTTTTCTGAACCCTTTCAAATTTCACAACATCCTTCCGATAGGAAGGAGACCAGAATTGCATGCAATATTCTAAAAGTGGCCTAACCAACATCCTGTAAGCTGCAACATGACTTCCCAACTCCCATTCCTGAAGAAGGGCTTATGCCCGAAACGTCGATTCTCCTGCTCCTTGGATGCTGCCTGGCCTGCTGTGTTTTTCCAGCACCACATTTTTCAACTCTGGTCTCCAGCATCTGCAGTCCTCACTTTCTCCTCCCAACTCCTATACTCAATACTCTGATCAATAAAGGAAAGCATACCAAACGCCTTATTCACTATCGTATCTACCTGCAACTCTTTCAAGGGACTATGAACCTGCACTCCAAGGTCTCTTTGTTCAGTAATACATCCTAGGACCTTACTATTAAGTGTGTAAGTCCTGCTAAGATTTGCTGTTCCAAAATGCAGCACTTCACATTTATCTGACTTAAACTCCAACTGCCACTCCTCAGCCCATTGGTCCATCTGGTCCAGATCCTGTTGTAATCTGAGGTAACCTTCTTCACTTCCAATTTTGGTGTCATCTGCAAACTTCCTAACTATACCTCCAATGTTCACATCCAAATCGTTGATATAAATGACATGAAGTAGTGGACCCAGCACCAATCCTTGTGGCACTCCATTGATCACAACCCTC
The DNA here is from genome assembly GCF_047496795.1 of Chiloscyllium punctatum. Classification (NCBI taxonomy): domain Eukaryota; kingdom Metazoa; phylum Chordata; class Chondrichthyes; order Orectolobiformes; family Hemiscylliidae; genus Chiloscyllium; species Chiloscyllium punctatum. The sequence goes on from NC_092743.1 coordinate 20,094,985, forward strand.
TAGTCTGAAAAGCAACCCTCCACCACCTTTGAGCGAGTTCTGTATCCAAATGGCTAGTTCTCCCTGTATTTCATGAGATCTAACCTTGCAAACCAGTCTCCCATTGGGAACCTTGTCGAATGCCTTACTGAAGTCGATATAGTTCATATCCATCACTCTGCCCTCATCAATCCTCTTCATACTTCTTCAAAAACTCAATCACGTTCATGAGCCATGACTTCCCATGTACAAAACCATGCTGACTATCCCTAATCAGTTCTTGCCTTTCCAATTACATATAAATCCTGTCTCTCAGGATTTCCTCCAACAACTTGCTCACCACTGAAGTCAGGCTCACAATGGAACATATTTTTGCTGAGTGTTATGAAATAATTGCTACTGAATCTCTATCACCTTGGCTTTGTCCTATTTTTCTATTCCATTTATATTCTTGTAATTATCTTTAATTATGGTTAAAATTCTATTTTCAGAGCTGAATTTCTCATATACAAACTGAATGTGAAATCGTATCATGTTATGATCACTCTTGCCTTTGAGAATCTTTTATGATGATGTCATTAATTAATCCTGTCTCTGGTTGCATGAGCAGATTTAAAATAACTTGTTTCCCAGTTAGTTCCAGTATATATTATTCTATGAAAGAGCACTAAGTACACTCGTTGTACTCATTATCTTGGCTACTTTTGCCAATTTAATTCATTCAATACATATGAAGATCAAAGTCTGTCATAATTATAATATTACCTTTATTACAAGCCTTATTGTTTCTGGATTAGCCAACTCCAACCAACATTGTAGCGATTTTCTGGGATGGCAGTGGGGTGTGGGGGGAATGGACTTTGCAATCACCTACAGCATCCACTGTCTTCATTTCATTGCTATATCTCAGCACAAACAGTTTAAATCTCCAAACTAAGATAATCTCTCACTACAGCACTGCTCATAGAGCCACAAACTTCCTTTTCCTTCCCTCCTGCCCTTCTGAAATCTCAAATATTCTTGAAAATTCTTGAATAGGTTTACCTATTGCAGGAATGGCAGGACTGCCTTCTGAAAACAGATTAGATTGGTTCGGGCTATACTTACTGAAGTTTTGAAGAATGATAGATGGATCTCATAGAAACCTATAAAACTGTATGAAGATTAGGCAGGGGAAATGCAAGAAGGATGTTCCCGATGACCAAGGAGTCCAGAGCCAGAGGTCACTGTCTAAGGTTACGAGATTACGAGGCATGACATTTAGGACTGAGACAAGGAGTAATTTCTTCTCCCAGAGTGGTGAGCCCTATGGCATTCTCTGCCACAGAAACCAAAGCATCGAATGCTTTCAAGAAGGAGTTAGAGCGAAGGGGATCAAAGGCAATGGGGAGAAAAGGGAAACAGGAGAAAGTGAGGACTGCAGTTGCTGGAGACCAGAGTTGAGAAATGCTCCTCGGATGCTGCCTGGCCTGCTGTGTTTTTCCAGCACCACATTTTTCAACAGAAAATGGAAACAGGCGACTGAGCTGGATGATCAGCCATGATCATATCGAATAGTGGAACAGGTTTGAAGGGCTAGATAGTTTACTCCTACTCCTATTTTCTATATCTCTATTAAAGTCTCAATTGTGATCATTTTGCATGTGTTGCTGTAATGAATATCAGGCCAGTTGTTTCTGAATCCATCCATTGTGAGTTAGAAAAATTCTTTAATCCCATCCTTCCCTGCTCTAAGCTTACTTGCTGGTGGACCTTTATGTTTGTATGCTCTGTCCCTTCCTGTCGCACTTCAATTTTCATTATCTGCTTTGCTACGCGGCTACTACACACTTCCCATTTCTTTACACAAACCATCCCTGAAGTGAACTCTCCAAACCATTTCAGTTTAAAGTCCTCTCTACTGCAGCCTCGTTACACGATTCACCAGGACGTTGGTCCCAGGATATTTAGGTAAACATTATCCAAATGGTCCAGCTCCCTCTTTCCTCTCCATGAATCTCGTTCTCATTTTTTATCCATGTTCATATGACTACAGTTGCGAAATAGGCTTCAAGTAAATTGTTAGTGTGGTCCTCACTTGTGTAGGGAAGGCTAAGGGGAAATTTACTTGAGACATTTTTTTAAAATGAATGGTTTCACCAAATTATGTAAAGGGTAACTGGTTTCAGCAGTGAAAGGGCTGGTAACCCAAGGAAATAGATTGAAAATAGTTAGCAAGAAAAGCATTGTTTTTTTACAGCAGGTTGTAACAATCTGAACAGTGCTGCTTGTAAGAACAGTTGATATAGAATTAACAATAACTTTCAGAAGGAAATTTGAAAAGGTTTGCAGTGTTACAGTAAAAAGAGCAGGGCAGTGTCGCTAGCTCGTTCCTTTGAAGGGCTGACATGGGCATACTGGGCCAAATGGCCTCCTATCATTCTATTTCTCAATAATTCTTCTTGACACAGTCGTTTCCCAGTTCATTCAAGTGGACCTTTTCAAGGTTTTACTATCATTTGCAGGTCCCACATTATTTTCTAACATCACCCTTCATATGTTGTAGTCAGTCTATATTTAGCTGCTTCCCCTTCAGCTGGTCAGACATATTTGACCTATTCTCTTGATCAAAGAACATCAGTGAAGTGTTGGTTGAGTTATTGTCTATTCTGCCTTATGTTGCACATCCTGCACGTACAGTATGTTCCGGCTGTAGCAATCTCTTGTTTGTTCTATTGTTCACCGCAGTAACCTTAGTACAGAGTAAAATTAATTTCAATCCAGCCATTCTTTTTTTTGAAAAGAGGCATTTCCTTCACAAAACATTAAGTAAGCTTTTGCATTTGCTCAGGAAGGAAAATGAGCTATGCATCATTTTTGTCTTGACAATCTGACCCACAATTAACAGGATGGTTGTCTGGCTTACTTGTAAACAGATCAAAATATTTCTCAACATATCTCTATGATTCCCATTCTTCAAAAAGGAGCCGATTCTGCCCAGAGCGCAGTCCCACAGGCCCTCCCACAAGCACCCCGTTCCCCACCCAAGAATCTTTATGCAAGTGTCAAAGTGTTGTTTCATACGAACCTCTCTCTGGTCTTGTTTACAAATATGAACCTGGTCAACAGGCTATGGTATGACTTGACTCATCAGTTTGGAAAGGGGTTACTAAAGTAGATGCTGAGACACTATTTCCCTGGACTGAAGAATCAAGGAATAGGACTCATGGACTCAAGTTAAGGGGTTGATCAGTTAAGACTGAGAGAGGGACCTGGGCTCGATTCCAGCCTCAGGCGACTGGCTGTGTGGAGTTTACACATTCGCCCTATGTCTACGTGGATTTCCTCCAGGTGCTCCGGTTTCCTCCCACAGTCCAAAGATGTGCAGGTTAGGTGAATTGGCCGTGCTAAATTGCCCATAGTGTTCAGGGATGTGTAGTTTAGATGTATTAGTCTGGGGAAATGTAGAGTAATAGGGTAGGGGAATGGGTCTGGGTGGGTTGCCCTTCAGGGGGTCAGTGTGGACTTGTTGAGCCAAATTGCCTGTTTACACACTGTTGGGATTCTATAATTCAATGATGCTATGATTCAGACCTCTTTACACAGAGAGTTACAAATCTTTGGAATTCTCTACTCTAGAGGACTGTGGATGTTCAATCATTGAAGATATTCCAGGCTGGGCAACACTTTTGGATTCTAAGGGATTCATGGGGTAAGAGGATTGGATGGGGAGATGAATTTAGCTGTGATCAGTCATGACTTTACAAAATGGTGGTGCAGGCTTGAGAGAGAACCTGACAGCCTACTCCTGCTTCTATTTCTTATAATAGATGCAATAATCAGGTCCAAATCAACTTCACTTTACATTTTAACTCTGGCGATTTGATTGGAATGGGAGCAGAGTCTGCAGCTGATCTTTTTAACCTTCCCTAACATAAGCATGGTCAGTACGAATGGGAAACTTCGGGGGCATTCTCTTTACTGAATCAGACTGTTTTCCTTGTAATCAGCAACATGGAGATAGTGAACATAGGAGCAGGAGTAGGCCATCTGGCCCTTCAAGTCTGCTTGGCTACTCAATATGATCTTAGTTGATCATCCAACTCATTCCACTATTTAGTTTTAAGAGCTGTATCTAACTCCAATACTTGCGAGAAGTACATAATCAGCAGAGTAATAGGAATATCAGGAAATAGTTGACAGTTTACAGAGCAAAATGGGCTTTCCAAAACAAGTTTCAAATCGCTCAGTTTGCCTTCCATTATAAAGACTTCCCTTTAACTTTCCAAAACCTAAAGATGGTTCAAATCAGAGCTTTTACTCATTTCATTGGATGTGATCGTCATTGGCCAGATCAGCATATATTGCCCAGAGGGCAGTTAAGAGTCAACCACATTGGTCTGGAGTCACTGGTGGGGACCAGACCATGTGAGGATGGGAGAGTTTCTTCGCAAAAGGGCATTAATGAACCAGATAGGTTTTTATTAACAATAGTTACCCCTGGGGTTTAGAAGAGTGAGGGGTGACTTGATTGAAACATGTAAGACCCAGGTCATCTTATAGCATGGCAGAGCAGGTTCAAGGGGCTGCGTGGTCTACATTGACATCCATTTTGTATGTTGGTTGGAAGCAGAGTGACATTGGATCGTCATGAAGGGTGACAATAGAGTGAGAACACTTTGGGTCCTGTAACCACTGTATTGAAAATCATAAGAATGGTTTTTCTTTTAGGCATATGGACATATGCAACAAATTAGAGAGAAATTGCTTACTTTCCTCACAGGTATTGCAAATTTTAAAGAGCTGGCATTTGTGCATAGAGCTATGTTAAGTGACATTGATGTTAAAACTTGGGGGCTAAGTTCATCGAAGCACTTACTGAAGTAGACCAGGAAGCTCTGATGATGAACAGTGATCTTTGCCTACTCGGCTGGTGTAACTGTGTAATGGGGCTGCCACATTGAGACCCTGTATTCTAGCGACTGGAAAAATAAAATCCATAATTTCTGTTCAATTAACCTGCTGGGAGTCCTGCTAGGAAATATAAGCTGACCCATGTTAGCCGAGGGCAGGAACGAATTCCATGAGAATCCCTCCCATAGAATCCCTCTGTCCATTGATGTAGCACAATGCCATTGCTCATTATGCAAGCTTACACATATAGACTGGCCACTTGGGTAGCAAGGGGGAGGAGGTGGGAGTGGGAGGGGGGAGGGGAGGTGCCTGGTGATGGCCCAGTGGTATCATAACTGGACTGTTAATCTGGAGTTCATTTGAATTCAATAAACATCTGGAATTAAGAGTCTAATGATGACCATGGATCCATTGTCGATTGTTAGAAAACCCCATCTGGTTCATTAATGTCCTTTAGAAAGGAAATGGCCATCCTCATCTTGTCTGGCCTACGTGTGTCTCCAGACCCACAGCAATGTGGTTGACTCTTAATTGTCCTCTGGTTAATTAGGGATGGGCAATAAATGCTGACCCAGCCAGTGACACCCTCATCCTGTGAATGAATAAAAACACGGGGGGAATTCATCAAGTCAAAATCCTTTCAGGAGAGGTGGAGGAAATGGCATGGAATGATGAGACACAAAAAGAGACCATTTGGCCCACTGTTACCTGTGCTAGCTCCTTACAGTACTTTCAACAATTGTTCCTCACAGCTGCTGCACACTCTTGGCTGACAGATAAGTGATTATTGTTGAAAGGTGAACAAGTCGAGCATTTAAATTTTATCATTAATTTGACTGTTAAAGAGAACAGAAGGCATTCTCATATTGACATGTATTAATTGGCTGTTACTATCAGCAAAATGGCTGTTATTAGTTGATGTATAAGCCACTTACACAGACAAATAATTGTGTTTGAAACCAAAACCATTGTGTTGGGACTACAATGTTGTACTCATCCATTAACTACTTTGTTAGAATAACCACAAAATATTTACTCTCCTTCAGACTTTACAAATTTGATTTCAGTACTGGCAATTACAGTGACAAGCATGGAGAACCAAAGTAGAAGATTGAGTCAAAAGTTGTCGGCCATCTCCAAGGCAGAAAGAGTAATACAGAAAGGAGGTAAATCGGGAAGTAGCTTGCATTTTAATAAACTAAAATATGCAGAAGGAAATATATTTAGGAATAATATGATGAAGGACAAAATAAATATGAAATAAAAAAGAGTGTAAATTTGGAGATAAAGGAAATTATGAACAAATAAAAGCAAATTACTGAGGATGCCAGAAATTTAAAACAAAGAATGCTGGAGAAACTTAGCAGGTCTGGCAGCATCTGTGGAGAGAGAAACAGAGTTAACTTTTCGAGTCCAGTATGACTCTTCTGAACACTCTTGTTGGATTCAAAACATTAACTTTGTATCCCTTTCATTATGAATAAATTCCACTTACTGTTCAACAGTAATGGAATTCTGTATTGTAGGTGAACCCAATGAATGAGAGTCTGTGATTTAAGACCATAAAACTACAAGAAATAGGAAGAGGATTAGGTCACTTGGCTGCTTGATCCTGCTCCAGCATTTAATAGGATCAAGGCTGATCTGACATTCCTCATGCCCACTTTCCTGTCCTTTCCCTCTAACCCTTAATTCCCTGACTGATCAAGAATCTATCTACCTCAGCGTCCAATATACACAAGGACCCAACCCTCCCCAACAGCATCCCCCCCCCCCCCCCCACAGCTGTCTACAGCAAAGAGTTCCAAAGCCTCACAAACATCTCAGAGAAAAAAATCCTCCTTATCTCAGTTTTAAACTGATATCCCTCACAATCTATAATAAGGCAATTAGTAGACAGTTTTAGAATCCCTACAGTGTGGAAACAGGCCCTTCTGCATAACAAGTCCACACCAACCCTCTAAAGAGCAACTCACCCAGATTCATTGCCTCTACCCTATACTTAGTCCCAACTAACACACTTAACCTACACATCCCTGAACACTATGGGACAATTTAGCATGGCCAATTCACCTAACCTGCACATCTTTGGATTGTGGGAGGAAATCCACGCAGACATGGGGAGAATTTACAAATTCTACACAGACAGTTGCCTGATGCTGGAATCAAACCCAGGTCCCTGGTGCTGTGAAGCAGACGTGCTAACCACTGAGCCACTGTGCCACCCTAGTTATAAGATAAGTTGTAAGATTAGTTGCTTTCAGCTACTTTGGTCTCAAGCTGGTATAAGTGGGACATTCTTTCAGCTTACTGTGTTGTCCAGGTCCCCAGAAAACTCAACACACTGATTATCAAAATGCTGCCATCTCATCTGATAAGTGAACACAGAAGCTAAGAATCACAACAATGCATGAACTACTTACAGAGCTATGGAGAAAGAGTAGGAGATTATCGAGATAGATCTACCAAATAGTCAGGGCAGGCATGACAGTCTGGATCATTCTATGGTTCTATAGTATATCCGAGTTTCAAAGCTTGCTCTTATCCAGAAATTGAGAAAAGATAATGACAGAAAAAAGAACAATGTCTGAATGTGTTCACTGCCTCATCTCTTTACAAATGGGTAGAGGTCAGTGTTACCTTGAGAATCCTGTAATTTTTACAATAAACCTTTAATATTCATTTATGTGATGTGGGCATTACTGGCTTAACCAGGATTTATTGCCTCTTCCTTAATCCCAGGACAAAGCAGCCCACTCGATTGGCACCACATCCTCAAACAGATACTCCCTCCACCACAGACACACCATAGCAGCCATTTGGACTGGAACAGTTCAAGAGGTAAATCACCGCTATCTCCTCAAGAGCAACAAGCGATGGGGAATGAATGTTGGCCCAGCCAATGCCATTCACATTTCCAAATTAATTTTTTAAAGGGGTGATAGTTCTCCACTTTCTTGAATCACCGCAGTCCATACAATAAAACTACCGTGCTGTTAGGTTAGGACTTACTATCGCTGAGGAGATTTATTGCCAATTGCCTAAACTTTTCTGCATAGAATTGGGTTAAACTTTGCGATAAAACTCCCCACCTTACAATGCAAATTTTAATCAAGTGTATAGTCAGTCTGATTTTAAGGACATGATTTTAGAGTAAAGGGAAGACTTTTAGAACAGAGATAGGGAGAAACTTCCTCAGCCAGAGTGTGGTGAATCTATGGAATTCATTGCCACAGAAGGCTGTGGAGGCCATGTCATTGAGTATATTTAAGACTAAGATAGTTAGGTTCTTGAGTATTTAGGGGATCAAGGGCTCCAGAGAGAAGGCATGAAAATGGAGTTGACAAACTTACCAGCCATGATTGAATGGTGGAGCAGACTCAATGGGCTGAATGGCCTAATTTCTACTCCTATGTCTGATGGTCTTATGGACAAAGGTGAGGTGAGAAGACTCCAGAAGATGAATACAGCAGCAGTGCATAACATGAAACTAGAACATAACAAGGCATCCTATCTTCCTGTCCTCTAGATGGTCAAACTATTTCAACTTAATTCAAACTCTAAACAGGTTTTCCTTGAACCAGGATCAGTCAGTCAGTCAAATTGAAAGTGTCTCTTCTGCATTATAAATGCTTAGTGTTTTTGTACAGTTTCAACTATACATTCATTTTTGTTCAACAAAATTTGCCTTTTTCACTGTTGGGTTTAAGAATCTCCTCATGACCCAGAGCTCAGATTGCTGACAGTGGACCTCAGGGGTCCCTGGAAGTTGAGTTGAAAGCTGGTTGAGATGTGGGGTGAATCAAGATGCCTGTACAGTTAAGGAGAGCCTTCTGGCTCAGCAGAAAGGCTTTTTGTAATATTTCATCAGCTCCTTGCTGATGATGGACAGAGCAGCCATGGGGGAATCCTGAGACATTTAGGCACATCAGCAGCACGAGCAGCAGATGTACAGCCTCTAATGTACATATTGAAAGATCCTAATGACTGTTTTACAAGTCCATCTTCGAATAAAGCCCCATGAAATGCAGGGAGATCTGGGTCTTCTACTGCATGATTCACTAAAGGTCAGAATGAGGGTAGAGGAAGTAATTAGAAAAGCAAATGGAATATACAGTAACTCGAGTCAGCTATTCAGCCCCATGAACCTGTCCCACCATGCAATGAGATTAATGGCTGATTTGTAGCCTAACTCCATATACCTACTTATGGCCGATATCTCTGAATATCTTTGCTTTATCTATGGCACGTTCAAAACTAGCAACTGATCCACCATCCACAGCCACAGAAACAGAGTCAGCAGATCCAGCGACCTTTCTTCAGTGACCTTTCTTCTGCCATTTGTGAAAGAGAGTTCCAAACATCTGGGATGTTATTGTTTATTGTGAGGGAAACTAGGAGGATTACGCTTCAGTTATTCAGTACACTACTGAGTACTGCAGGACTGGACCGCTATTGAACTCTTCATATCAAGAAGGATGCAAATGCATTGGAAGCAGTTCTGAGAACATTTACCAGACTGATACAGGGCACTGGTGGGCTGTCTCATAAGAAAAGGTTGGATAGGCCAGGCCTATATCCATTGGAGCTCAAAAGGATAAGTTCCTGAGGTGTCTTAAGAGGGTGGATGTGAAAAGGATGACTCCCATTGTGGAAGAATCCAAAACTAGGGGTCATGGTTTAAAAGTAAGGAGTTACCCATTTAAGACAGAGATAAGGAGAATTTGTTTTTCACAGAGGACAGTGAAGCTTTGGAAGTCTCTTCCTCAAAGAGCAGGAGAAATAGAGTCTTTGAATATTCTTAACACAGAGGCAGTCAAGCAAGAGGGTGAATGGCCATTGAGAGGAGGTAGGATTGAGGAATCATCAGGTTGGCTATGACTTTTCTGAGTGACACCACAGGCTATGGGGCAGAATGGCCTCCTCATCCTCTAATTAATAATTCATGTTTGCAGTCAAAACTTTCTTTGAAAAGAGAACGTACCAGAAAAACAATCCATGAAAGATGTCTTTCACTACCAAATCCAATAAACGAATTGGACCTTGTACTATTTCACTTCAAAATGATACTGACTGCAATTGCTTACTAAATCGTGATGAGCTCCTAACTACTGCATTCTCATCACAACTACCTCTTTTTGTATGTCACATACTTCAGCTTCTGCAAAAAGAAGCAGTGAATTGTGGAACACAATCCTGAAATGTGAGTAAAATTTCTAAAAATTCAATGTAATATAAAGTCATTAACCTATTCCACCACCATGAGGCAATGACCTTACTTATGACCCTTTATTTGGAGGTTTTTTTTTCAGTCAACAGTGTTTTTCAAGTTGTCAGCTATTTTGAGGCTTTGTCAGCTTTTATTTCTTTAAGCTGCTTGTCAGCTTCTTTAAGTTGTGAGGGTTGGCACATATGCAGAATCATTTATAGATCTCGCTTTCTAGACATTTTCTTTCAGTAATCAGCATTTCTGTTCCCAGGCTAATTATTTTATATTTATGACATTGAGGACATTACTCTTATCCCTTATTTACTTTACCGATACTGACATACTAACAATGCCTACTGCCAAAATTACAGGAGGAGGAAAATCATCTTTTTTCTATTATTAGCTCAGTTTGCTAGTTTCAGAGCTTCTTAACTATTGAATGGATTGCTTAGATTGTCCTTCTGCAATTTTGACAGGATAGTGTAGTGACAATCACCTCCTTAAAATCATTATTTTAAATCTTTTCTGTGTGTGGTCACCTGCCCAATTTACCACTTGTCCAGCAAAAACCTCTTGATATACAATCTATCCTAATTCTTCAAAATCCATGTTGCTGTCAGTCATGTTTTCAATAACACACAACCTAACTGACATGCTAAAGAATCAATCAGTAAGGAAGTTAAATCGTAAATCTGCCAATGTCTGGACAGGAATCTGATTAATTTGGATGGCTTAAGAATTTCAGAAATGGAAGCAGAGGTAAACCAAATGGTCCCTTGAGCATTATCCACTGTCCAATATGATTGTAGTTGATCTTCCATCTCAACTTCATTTTTCGTACACTTCCTGTACCCCTGGCCTCCTTAAGAGACCGAATATCAAAGTCAGCCTTTAATATAGTCAAGAATGGAGCATCCAAGTAGAATTACAGAATTCCAAACATTCTCATTCATTACCTTTTGATTGAAAACTTTTCATATCATCTCAATCCTAAATGATCAGTTATTTACCCTGAGACTGAGTTCCGTAGTCTAGATTCCCCTGCTAGGAAAATCAGTCCCTCAGTATCTACTAGTCAAGATCCTCCAAGATCAGATTGATGTCAAAAACACCAGGACTCTTTTCTTCCAACGTTCAGAAAGTACAGAAACAATTTGCTGAGCTCTCATCATAGGACAAACCTATTGTCCTAGGAATCAATCTAGTGAACATTCACACCAAGGCAAATATATCTTTTTTTAAATATTGGGAGCAAAACTGCACTGTGTATTCCATGTGTGAATCCAGGAAAGCTCTGTGAAACTGTAGAAAAGTTTTCTTATTATTAATTTCCAAGCTACTTGCAATAAAATGCTTGCCTTCTCAGTCGCTTGCTGTCACTGCATATATACTTTCTGGGTTTCTTTTCTGAGTACTCCAAAGGACCTCTAACCATTGAAAAATTAAACAACAGCTGCCTTTTGGTTATGCCTGTAAAATGCTTCCACTTCTTCGGCATACATGGGAGGCTGACTCTCATCAAGTCACGCACTAGAAAGTTAATCACTGCACCTGAATGAGTGACTAAGGAACTGGCAGAACACATTGAAGAGAATGTCAACTGTCACTCACTTGAAAATACAAGTATTAGTGATATTATCATGCTCTTGCTTGCCTTTGATACAGTTCAGTGCTATTAACCTTGACTGTCAACCATGGAAACTGTTGTGGATAACGTCAAGATACTGAAGTCTCTCTGTGGAACAAATAACTTCATCCGGAAAATCTGGACAGTCACAATTCATGAAGCAGTCGCTCCTATTTATCGAGAGAAAATGATTCATATGAATCTATGCAACTAATGTAAGTAGATATTTTACTCAGAATTGCACAGATTATCTATAATCAACATATTCAGCCTCATTATGCAAGCCAAGTCATCTTTCAATAAGTATCATCTGAGAGCAATAGGTAAATGTTAATACTCTGACCTCTAGGTCAGATGATTCAGGTTTAAGCTCTGTCAGAATGCTGTCTTTCAGGTGAGACACTTTCTGCTCCCTTATGTACACATAAAAGATCAGATAAAAATGGCTGAAAAAATACCTCTCATTCACTAGCATCAGAACCAGTTGTATGGTCTTCTGTGTTACCATCACTATCACAAGAAATAATGTTTAACATCAGATTCAAACTTCCAGTTACTAGCTGAAAGAATGGCACAGCAAAATGGGCGGCACGGTGGCTCAGTGGTTGGCACTGCTGCCTCACAGTGCCAGGGATGCAGATTCAATTCCAGCCTCGAGTGACTGTTTGTGTGGAGATCGCATGTTCTCCCCGTGTCTGTGTGGGTTTCCTCCGGCTGGTTTCTGGTTTCCTCCCACAGTCCAAAGATGTGCAGGTCAGATGAATTGGCCATTCTAAATGTTAGTGTTAGGTGCAATAGTCAAGGGGAAGCGAGTCTGGGTGGGTTACTCTTCAGATGGAGTGGGACCATTTGGAGTGGCCTGTTTGGCACAGCTTATTTTGCCGCAGACCCATTTAGGCGCAGAACTATTTTGGTGCAGATACACGGTAGTCATCAACGAAAATCAACATAATAGTCGAATTATTAAATGAGCAGTTTCCTGTAGTTTGTAGTAATTATTAAAATAACTAGTCATCAAAGAAAAACAGCTGTAGAGGGAACTTTACAAGTGATTAACAAGTGCCTAGAAAATTTTTCAGAATGATGCCTAACAACAGAGCGCTGAAGAAAATGGTTCGTAGGATAAGGAAAGAAATTGCTGCTTCCCCAGTAAATCCAAGAAATTTAGAAGAACTTGTAATTCCAGATAGCATTAAAACATATTCTGTTGGTGAATATAATGAAAAACAATTTTTACTAGCTGACAGTGGTTGCACCACCTGCAGAATTCTTATATTTGGAAGAAAAAGGAATGCCGAGTTTGTGAAACAATCAAAAAAGTTATATGTTGATGGAACATTCAAAATTTCCCCACCTCTATTTTCACAAGTTTATGTTATTTTAGGGGAAATACATAAAGGTATGCTCCCACTGTTGTATGCTTTACTCCCAAATAAGTTACGAACAACATATGATAAATTACTTGAAATGGTTCTGGAAATGCAGCCTGAATGCCACCCTGACATTATCAACTGTGACTTTGAACTTGTACATCACGTAGCAGGGCACGATATTCCGTTTGAAATTAAAGAAATTCAGGGAATTTAATGGGTTAGATTTGCTTATTTTTGAAACTTTGAGGAACCACTGTTAGGAGTGGACTAATCACAGACTAAATGCAGTTGATGCACAAATAACTACAAACTACTGAAAACTACTCATTTAATAATTCTACTATTATGTTGATTTTCGTTGATGACTACTGTATATCTGCGCCAAAATAGTTCTGCGCCTAAATTGGTCTGCAGCAAAAAGGGCTGCACCAAACAGGCCATGCCAAATTGCTCGCACCAAAATGGCTGTGCCGAATCATTCTAAATCCCTCTTCGGAGGGGCAGTGTGGACTTGTTGGGCCAAAGGGCCTGTTCCCATACTGTAGGGAATCTAATCTAAAATCTCATGTTTTAAACATTTTAATGTAACAAATGATGAAAAGCACTATTAATCAAGCACTATTTCCTTAAGCAACCTATTCATTATAATAATGGAAAGAAGCATTCTACTCAATATTCATCTTCCATCGGTATCTCCACCAAATTACAAAGGGCTCCATTAGGTTTCCAGATCCCAATTTCATTGAATAGCAGTTTCAACTGACCATCTCCAGGCATTTTTGTCAATTTTTGTCTTAAATTCCCTACTGGCAGTAAAACCTGTACCAATGATGGCGCACTGAATGCACACTGTATCAGGCCATGGTGGTTCAAAAAGCCAAACAGCCTTCTCCATTCTCATCCACACAGAACCTCAAACAATGACAGAAATTGCTGTCGAACTCAGCAGGTCTGGCAACCTCAGTGGGGAGAAAGCAAAGTGAACATTGTGAGTGCAGTGGCGCTTCATCAGAACTGTTGTCAGTTCATCAGAATCTCTGTTGGCTGTGATATTCATTGATTTGCTGGGTAGCCTGCAACCAGATCCCAAAACAAAAAGCTTTCCTCTGGCACCTTCTCCTTGGCATTGTGAAACAAATTAGTCTTGGATCTGAGAAGAAATATCACCTTATTATCCTTGACCTCATCTCCCCTTCATTGCAGATACAGATGTAAAGTTCACAGTGTAACTGTGCAGCCAATAGTTTAAAAACTTTCTAGGACTTCCGAAGACCCAAAGTCAGTTTCCTGAAAACTCAAAAACTGTTGCCATTGTCTCCAAGTGTAAAGACATTGCACTTTACACATTACACCTAGACAGGTCCATGGATGGGATAGGTATAGAGGGAAATGGACCAAACACAGGCAAATGGGCCAAGTTTAATTGTGAAAACTGGGTGGCAGGGGCAAGTCAGACCAAAAGGCCTGTTTCTGTGCTGTAGACCCCTCGGACTTTCTTCTCAGGCAAAACAATCTAAATCTTCCTTTGACATCTAACAATCAGATCACCCAGAGTTACTGCCTGGTGGAGTTTTGCAGAAGCGATCACACAATCCCTTCAATTCAAACTCCAATCAGTAAAGCCCAAACATCAGCAACACAAGATGATTCCTTCCTTATTGTGAACCCAACCCCTGACCCTTCAAGTCATATTACTCCCAGCTTATAAATCTCAGAATTATAACACACAGCTCACTGTTATTTGTAGGACTCTGCTGTGTTTCAACATAATATGACAATGATCATATTTCAAAAGCATTTCATTGGTTGTGAGATGCATTTGGATGACCTGCAGTTATAAAACAGCACTATGTAATACAAGGTATTTCAAATATTCTTGGTTTCAAAGCAATTCTGGGGAACTATGTGCAGAATCAGCCCAGTCCCAAGAGCTAGGTTGTGGGCTTCAGATTCTATCACTCTTCCACTTTTAATCCGCGTTCGATCAGGCAATGTGAAGTTTGTACATTCTTCCTGTGTCTGAGTGGGTTTCCTCCAGGTGCTCTGGTTTCCTCCCACAGTCCAAAGATTGGTCACAGGAAATGTGGAGTTAGAAGGATAGGCTAGGGGTGTGGGTCAGGGTGAGATACTGTTCAGAGGGGTTGTGTTGACTTGATGAGCTGAATGGCCTGCTTCCACACTGCAGGCATTCCATGATGATTCTATGATTCCCACTGACCAGACAACCTAAGATGGTTCCTTGCTTATTGCCACCCACCTTACTGAGTCTTTAAACCACATTATAGTCACCTCTCATCATGTTTGGCACCAAAAGGATCAGAGAAATCCACTTGAGTCAACTTGTTTTTCGGCACAACCTCCACCTAAAGACTTGCTTTATTGGCAGATCCACTTGCCCTGTGCTTTAGCTTTTTCTGGTGGTGTGATGTGAATCTGTCAATAAAGCAAGTCTTTGGGCGGAGGTTGTGCCGAAAAACAAGTTGCCTCATCAATCGAGGGTCCAGAACTAATCCCCAAACTCACTCCTGCTCCCTTGGAAATTCTGTCTTTGTAAATATATAATGCAGGTAGACAGGGTCATCAAAATGGCATTTGGTACACTTGCCTTTATTGGTCAGTGCATTGAGTAAAGGAGTTGGGAGGTTAAGTTGCTGCTATTTAGGATACTGGCTAGGCCACTTTTGGAATACTGCGGTCAATTCTGGTGTCCCTGCTTCCATAGGAACGATGTTGTTAAACTTAAATGGATTCAGAAAATTTTTGCAAGGATGTTGCCAGGATTGGAGGGTTTGAGCTATGGGGTGAGGTTGGATAGGCTGGGGCTATTTTCTCTGGAGCATCAGAGGCTGAGGGGTGACCTTGTAGAAGTTTATGAAATCCTGAGGGGCATGGATAGGGTAAATAGACAAGGTCTTTTCCCTGGGGTGAGGGAGTCCAGAAGTAGAGGACATAGCTTTAAGGTGAGGGGGGGAAAATTTAAATAGGACAGAGGGTGGTGCGTGCATGGAATGAGTTGCCAGAGGAGGTTGGGGAGGCTGATTAGATTAGATTAGATTCCCTACAGTGTGGAAACAGGCCCTTCGGCCCAACAAGTCCACACCGACCCTCTGAAGAGTAACCCACCCATAGCCATTTCCCACTGACTAATGCACCTAACAGTATGAGTAATTTAGCATGGCCAATTCACCTGACCTGCACATCTTTGGACAGTGGGAGGAAACCCACACAGACACGGGGAGAATGTGCAAACTCCACACAGACAGTCGCCCAAGGCTGGAATTGAATCTGGATCCCTGGGCCTATGAGGTAGCAGTGAACCACTGTGCCGCCCCCAGGCTGGTACAATTACAACATTTAAAAGGGTATATGAATAGGAAGGGTTCAGAGAGATACGCGCCAAATGCTGGCAAATGGGACTAGATTAATTTAGGATATATTGTTGGCATGGACGAGTTGGAGCGAAGGGTCTGTGCATCTCTGCGAGTCTATGAACAAGTAGGCTCATCTGAGCAATGTCAGTAAAAAAAAATTCATGTGACTAGTCATGACAGAGAGAGAATAATGGAAAGAAAACAGCCAAAATCTCTCCTCGGTTTTGTCAAACCTTTCTTCAATCTTCGGTAGCTGAAGATCACTTAAACATGAGATGGTGTTATCTCTTCCTCAAATTTCTAGAGACCTGACTTAAAAATTATTTGGAGTGACAATGAGCTTCCCATGGCCATCACATTTGATCTTGCCATTTATATATAATCCAAAGATTACTTCTGCAA
The DNA here is from genome assembly GCF_047496795.1 of Chiloscyllium punctatum. Classification (NCBI taxonomy): domain Eukaryota; kingdom Metazoa; phylum Chordata; class Chondrichthyes; order Orectolobiformes; family Hemiscylliidae; genus Chiloscyllium; species Chiloscyllium punctatum. The sequence continues at coordinate 20,111,839 of NC_092743.1, forward strand.
GAGATAACTGACTGACGATATAAAGTGGCAAAGAAAATAATGTAAGCAGACGATCATAACAGCAATTGTACTTTAAAAATATCCTTGCTGAGCAGTTTTCACTTTTGTTTTATTAGAAAACACTCCATTTAACCAATAAAATTGGAGAGACCATAATAAATTTGAGATCTTATGAAACAATAAGATACTCACTGCATTCCCCAGGACTATGAGGTAAACAATTGCACCTTGGGCAACATAAGTGACCATGAATCTGCAATAATACACTCATTCTTCAAAATTAATGCTGTGTATACACAAGTGTAGCCTCAGCAATAAAACTATAGTGTAATTCTGTAGATGGTGTTCCACCAGATATTAGATTCAAGCAAACTGAGACTCCTTGGAATGCTCTGAAATGATCTTGACCTTGGATTTATTGTACATTTTCACAGTTTTTCTCTTTTAACTGACTCGAGCCAATTTTGGCACAGTTCTTGTATTATCTACACTGATCTAACCTCTACCCTTGGCCTTGAGGTCATGATCTTATCTGACACTTTAATACAGTCCTGGGTGAACGCTGCTTTCCACCTGAGGGTGTTAAACTGAAGGGTGTGTTTACCTTCGAAAATGAACATTAAAGATCCATGACATTCAAAGGAGAGTGAAGAATTTTCCGGAAGCTTTTGTCAACATTTAACAATTGTGCAGTACCATGAAAAGCCTTTGGTCGACCTTGTGCTTTGTGGCACCTGGCTATGCACAAATTGAGTGACTTGCTATTTCCCGATAATACAACAGCAATCATCCTTCAAAATAAAGCATTGACAGTGAAGTACCGAATGAATTAATCTTATGAGTTCAGGGCTGTGCAATTTCTCACCACATTTACAATATAACTTACATGAAGGGAGAAGAGAAAAATCTGGCTGTTTTCTGATAGCTGCCAAAGAACATCAATTCACTCAGACCCTTTCCAATCCTTCAACTACGCCAATACACCATTAATATAAGCAGCTTCAGAGTAAAGTCATCAACCTCCTCCTGTCTCTACATCTCCATTTTATGCAATCATTCAGAGGTAACTGTTCTGACTCGACATGGGTGTAATGATGGCAAGGTTTGTTAGGTAGAAAACAAAAGCCTGTCCCCACAAATACTGGAATTTGAGGGCTTTCTACTTCTCTCTGGGGGCTTCTACTGTGCCTTACACATTGTGGATCCCTTAAAGGCACAACATCTGATCAAACTATAGCACACTGTGTCCTAGTATGCATGTAGAATAATCTGGATTGCAAAAGTTCAAGAAGGTAGCTCACCATCCCCTTCTCAATCGCAACTAGGGATTGGCGATCAATGCTGGCTTGGCCAGTGATGCCCACAACTCACAAGTGAATTGAAAAAATATTCAAATTACATGTCGTTCCTGAGCATACACACTTATGCTACACTCTCTGCAAATTGCCCTACACAAGGAGATTATTACAACTGGCATCAGTCATCAACTTGGTGACCTTTTGTAGATATCCTGGGATTCTGTTAAAAATTACACAACATCAAAGTTCTAGTCCAATTGGTTTAATTGGAAACACTAGCTTTTGGAGCACTGCTCCTTCATCAGGTTGTTGTGACAATCATCTGATGAAGGAGTGATGCTCCGAAAGCTAGTGCTTCCAATTAAACCTGTTGGACTATAACCTGGTGCTGTGTGATTTTTAATTTAGTACACCCCGGTCCAACACCAACATCTCCAAATCCTGACTGGGATTCTGTGGCCACAATGATTGACATTACCTCAACTGGCTAAATGTGACAGACTCTAATTTTCCCCAAACATCTAAGAGCGGTACCAAGTCTTTGAAAAGGTTCCATATGGTAGACAATCAGTAAAATTAGGTCACATGGGATTTAAGATGAGCTCTCCAACTCGATACATAATTAGCTTAACAGCAGGAGACAGAGAGTAATGGTGGAGGGTTTCTTTGTGGACTGGAGGCTTGTGACCAGCAGTGTTCCACAGGCATCGGTTCTGGGTCCTCTTTTGTTTGTCATTTATATCAATGGTTTGAATGAAAAGGCATGGTTAGTAATTTTGCGGACAATACCAGAATTGGTGGCATAGTAAACAGTGAAGAAGGTTTTCTAAGACTACAACGGGATCTTGATCAAATGGGTGAATGGATTGAAAAATGGCAGATGGAGTTCAATCTGGATAAATGCGAGGTATTACATTTTGGTACAACAAACAAGGCTAGAGCTTATACCATTAATAGGAGGGCCTTGGGTAGTTTTGTAGAACAAAGGGGCCTAGGGGTGCAGGCACGTAATTCTTTGAAGTTGGTGTCACATATAGACACGGTGGTTAAAAGGGTATTTGGCATGCTTGCCTTCATTGCTCAGTCCTTTGAGTACAGGAGGTCAGATGTCATTGTTGAGGTTGTACACATCATTGGTGAGGCCTCTTCTGGAATGCTCTGTCCAGTTATAGGAAGGATATTATTAAGCTGGAGAGGGTTCAGAAGAGATTTACCAGGATGTTGCCAGGTATGGAAGGTTTGAGTTATAAAGAATAGCTAGAAGGGCTGAGACTTTTTTCACTGGAGCGTAGGAGGTTGTGAGGTGACCTGATAGAAGTTTAGAGAATAATGAGAGGTATAAATAGAGTTAATGGCAGTTGTCTTTTCCCTGAGATGGGAGATTTTAAGACTAGGGGATGTATTTTTAAGGTGAGAGGAGAGAGATTTAAAAAGACATGAGGGTGGTTTGTGTGGAATAAACCTCCGAAGGATGTGGTGGATGTGGGTACAATTATAACATTTAAAAGACATTGGATAGGAACAGGAAGAGGAAAGGTTTACAGGAATATGAGCCAGGAGCAGGCAGATGGGATTAGTCTAGTTTGGGATTATGTTCGGCATGGACTGATTGGACCGAAGGGTCTGTTTCCATGTTGTATTACTTTATGACACAGTTTCAGTCATATATTTATGGATATAAAAGAGCCAAGTAGTTAGCGCATTCAGAGCTGCATTCAGAGCTGCAGACAGAGTGCTGTGCGGTGGCTGCAGGTACTCATGCAGTGAGTGGCAGGTCTGTCTGCTTGATAAGGCACCGTGGGTGTCCCTTCATCACATCAACTGCAATGTTCATGTTTGCAGCTCCCCAGCACCTCCTCAAGTACACGTATACACACACACACACACACACACACGATGACATTCCCATTGCTGTACATTCCACCATCCTAGGGGAACCCAAAACTGGACCTCACCAGCTATATAAATACGGCATCTACAAGAGCAGATCAGATCCTGAGTGTTCTGTGGGGACAAACTCACCTTCTGACCCCCCAAGGCTGGTTCACCATCCACAAGGCACATGGAATACTCCCCACTTGTCTGGACAAGTGCAGTTCCAACAACATTGAAGAAGCTTAACATGGGGAAAAGTAACTACTTAAAAGGCTCATATCCACCATCCTCAGCATTCACTCCTTCTAGCACAGTGGAAGAAGTGACAGCATCTTCCAAACCAGAGACATCTACCGTCTTAAGGAACAAGGGCAGCAGCTGCAGGGGAACACCACCACTGTGCATTTCCCTCCAAACACACATTCTCCTGAACTGAACCTACGTCACTACTCCTCAAGAGTGACTGGGTATAAATCCTGATATTCCCTCCTTGACGGTACAGTGAGTATGACCTACACCACATGGATCGCAGTAGTCCAAGATGGTGACTCACTACTACCTTGTAGAAGGATGGGGAATAACTGATGGCCCAACTGATGAATGACACCCATATTTCATGAACAAAAAATAAATAAGAGATTTGCTTTGATCAATCCTTCACTATACTTAGATACAGGCTTACTGTAATTGTAATTCTGTATATCTTAGCATCCTTTTTCATATTTATGAATTCTCACTTATATCTGAAATCTCAGTGTCTGATGAATAAACAGCTGGGAAACTGTATTTTGACTTTAGTCAGATGTTTGGACAGATAAATATCATCCCACATCATGAACTGCTACTTTTGGATGTGAGGTTAAACCTTCGGGTAATGTAAAAGGTCATCAGTGTCAAGGGGCTAGTGGTCTACCTGAAATGGTGGAACAGTCACTCAGTCATCTCCTGAAACCCTCATGACCATGAAATACTCCAAGGTAAACTGTGACTAGAGAGCAGACATTCAAACTGACAAACAGTGCTGATGTCGGCTGCGCTTCACACAAAAGCAGTCAAAATGGACAGCTGCCCAAGTTTGTAAGAGCCTGTTCGAGGCAGTTAACCATCATTTGCATGTCATGTTTGCCACCATGGGAAGGCTAATTGGTAAAACACAAAGAAAACCCTGCATCAGAAAGGGCTCTTGGTTATGCATTTCTTTGGTGTCACACCAGCCATCCAATCATCTGAGCTAACCAACCACACACCCAAGTAAATGTTCTGTTATTTGTGTAGCTTTCCCCTCGGGAGACTAGACCGGGCCAAGATGACACCATGTAACCAAGAGCCGTTTCTGATGCAGGGCTTTCTTTGTGTTTTACCAATTAGCCTTTTCATGGTGGCAAACATGACATGCAAATGGTGGTAAACTGCCTCTAACAAGCTCTTACAAACTTGGGTAGCTGTCCATTTGACTGCTTTTGTGTGAAGCGCAGCTGACATCAGCACTGTTTGTCAGTTTGAATGTCTGCTCTCTAGTCACAGTTTACCTTGGAGTATTTCGTGGTCATGAGGGTTTCAGGAGATGACTGAGTGACTGTTCCACCATTTCAAGTAGACCACTAGCCCCTTGACACTGATGACCTTTTACATTACCCGAAGGTTTAACTTCACATTCAAAAGCATAATGTGGGATGATATTTATCTGTCCAAACATCTGCACAGGCTGAGGTTACCATGGAAGACTCTCCTTCTCAACCTCTCTCGTCACCTGAGGCACAGTGACCCTCCAATTAAACCCTCTGCCAGTCATCTCTCTCACATGAGACTAAGGGGACTTTACCTTTATTTACAATCTTTGCATGGCCATATTAATCCTTAGCCTGCATGACAAACAATTCCAAGTGCTCAGTCACCCAGCAAGGAAAATTGTCTTCTGTAGAATGTGTACTTACTTCTATAACCATCCACTGAATAGAAATTAGCCCTACCTTCTGACATTGGAATTTGCTGCTATTTCTCATCTCCTTGGTGATGCTCAAGAATCTTCAAGCAGAGCCTCTCCTATAATTTGACCTCATTCCCTTCCTCCCACGCACATCGATATTGCTGGTACATTTTTTCTTTGTCAGAGCCTTTGCTTCAGTCTTGTTTCATGGCTCAGAAGGTACTCAATCCATTGCTAACTATCAGAAGTGGGTCTCCAGCATTCTCTTCCAACATGACACAAAGGGGAGAGAAATTCGAGAGAAGCTCTTTACCAAGTACCTGACCCTGTGACAACACTTCACATAAAGAGGGATGAAATAGAAAAAAAAACCTTTACAAAGATCAGATGTGGTTCAAGTGCTTCCTTTGTGTTCCAATGGAACCATCTATTGTATTTGAAATATTTTCAAGGGAAATTAAACTGAAAAGACCTAGCACCATGGAAATGCAAATTAATCTGAACTTGTTAGAAGTTTAACTACAGTCGTTACAGTTAATTATGAATCTGACATAAGCACATAATTATCATTTAATTTGTGGATATTAAAGCATTTATTTAAGGCAAGTTTCAGTTTTGATTTATTGTGGGATCAGTTCGAAAGCCCGGTGATACAGGAAGCATTCCAATTGTTGCACGGAGTAGGACACAGTCAATCGAAAACAGAGACAATCACCGCGATGACTATTCCTCCAGCTCTGACAGTAAAGGCCTTGCTTAATTAAGGACTGGAGGTTACAGGGATTGGCATCAAATATTACCTCCCGCTACTTTGGCTAAGTGACTGCCTACTGTGTAGGGCAACAGACCAGTTGTGAACATGCCTACTTATAAACAAAGGACAGAGAATGAAAGCAAAAGGCCATCTTGGTAATATAGCTAGTCATAGAGTCATCAGTCATGGCATCCCTACAATATGGAAGCAGGCCAATTAGCCTATCGAATTCATACCGACCCTCCAACCAGCATCGTACCCAGACTCACCCCCCCCCAGCTACCTTATCCCAGTAACCCTGCAGTTCCCATGGTTAAGCGAAAGTGAGGACTGCAGATGCTGGAGTTTAGAGTCGAGAGTGTGGTGCTGGAAAAGCACAGCAGGTCAGGCAGCATCCAAGGAGCAGGAGAATCGACGTTTCAAGCAAAAGCCCTTCATCAGGAGCTCCCATAGCAAACCCACCTAAACTGCACATCTCTGGACACTATGAGCAATTTAGCATGGTCAGTCCTGTCCTACAGTAACAGAATCCACACCAGAGGAGTCAAATAAAAATCCAACAGAAAAGTCTTCAGACCAATTTAGAGTCATTAAGCATGGAAACAGACCCTTCTGTCTAACTTGTCCATGCCAATCAAGTTTCCCAATCTAAGCTAATCCCATTTGCCTGCTATTGGCCCATATCCCTCTTAACATTTCTTATTCATGTGCCTGTCCAAATGTGTTTTAAATTTTGTAATTGTACCTGCCTTATCACTTGCACTGGCAATTCATTCCATACACAAAACACCCTTTGTGTGAAAAAATTGCCCTTCAGGTCCCTTTTAAATCTTTCTCCTCACACCTTAAAATTATGTCCCCTCATTTTGAATTCCCTAGCCCTAGGGAAAAGGCCATCGCTATTCACCCTATCCATGCCCCTTATGTTTTCATAAACCTCTATACGGTCACCCCTCAACTTCCTAAGCTCTAGTGAAAAACGTCTCAGTCTCTCCAGCCTCACCCAATAACTTAAACCCTCCAGTCCTGCTAAAACAACCATTCCTGGGACACCTCATCAATCCCCAAAGATAATCAAACAATCAACTGTTATAACCAACCCTCTGAATATTGCCAATAATATATCTGATCCCTACAGTGTAGAAGCAGATCATTAGGCCCGCTGAGTCCTTACTGCTCCTCCATAGAGCATGTGTTGCTGGAAAAGGGCAGCAAGTCAGGCAGCATCCAAGGAGCAGGAGAATCGACGTTTCGGGCATGAGCCCTTCTTCAGGAATGAGGAACGTGTGCCCAGCAGGCTAAGATAAAAGGTAGGGAGGAGGGACTTGGGGGAGAGGCGTTGGAAATGCAATAGGTGGAAGGAGGTTAAGGTGAGGGTGATAGGCCGGAGAGGGGGTGGGGGTGGAGAGCTCAGGAAGAAGATTGCAGATTAGGAAGGCGGTGCTGAGTTCGAGGGTTGGGACTGAGACAAGGTGGGGGGAGGGGAAATGAGGAAACTGGAGAAACCTGAGTTCATCCCTTGTGGTCGGAGGGTTCCTAGGCAGAAGATGAGGCGCTCGTCCTCCAGCCGACGTATTGCTATGGTCTGGCGATGGAGGAGTCCAAGGACCTGCATGTCCTTGGTGGAGTGGGAGGGGGAGTTGAAGTGTTGAGCCACGGGGTGGTTGGGTTGGTTGGTCCAGGTGTCCCAGAGGTGTTCTCTGAAATATTCCGCAAGTAGGCGGCCTGTCTCCCCAATAAAGAGGAGGCCACATCGGGTGCAGCGGATGCAATAAATGATGCGTGTGGAGGTGCAGGTGAATTTGTGGCAGATATGGAAGGATCCCTTGGGACCTTGGAGGGAGGTAAGGGGGGAGGTGTGGGCGCAGGTTTTGCATTTCTTGTGGTTGCAGGGGAAGGTGCCGGGAGTGGAAGTTGGATTGGTGGGGGGTGTGAACCTGACAAGGGAGTCACGGAGGGAGTGGTCTTTCTGGAACGCTGATAGGGGAGGGGAGGGAAATATATCCCTGGTGGTGGGGTCCGTTTGGAGGTGGCGGAAATGACGGCGGATGATACGATGTATCTGGAGGTTGGTGGGGTGGGAGGTGAGGACCAGTGGGGTTCTGTCCTGGTGGCGGTAAGAGGGGCGGGGCTCAAGGGCGGAGGAGCAGGAAGTGGAGGAGATGCGGTGGAGGGCATCGTCGATCACGTCTCGGGGAAAATTGCGGTCTTTGAAGAAGGAGGCCATCTGGGTTGTTCGGTATTGGAACTGGTCCTCCTGGGAGCAGATGCGGCGGAGACAAAGGAATTGGGAATATGGGATGGCGTTTTTACAGGGGGCAGGGTGGGAGGAGATGTAGTCTAGGTAGCTGTGGGAGTCGGTCAGTTTATAGTAAATGTCCATGTTGATTCGATCGCCCGAGATAGAAATGGAGAGGTCTAGGAAGGGGAGGAAGGAGTCTGAGATGGTCCAGGTAAATTTGAGGTCGGGGTGGAAGGTGTTGGTAAAGTGGATGAACTGTTCAACCTCCTCGTGGGAGCATGAGGCAGCGCCGATACAGTCATCGATGTAGTGGAGGAAAAGGAGGGGGGTGGTGCCAGTGTAGCTGCGGAAGATGGACTGTTCCATATATCCTACGAAGAGGCAGGCATAGCTGGGGCCCATGTGGGTGCCCATGGCTACTCCTTTGGTTTGGAGGAAGTGGGAGGATTGGAAAGAGAAGTTGTTCAGAGTGAGGACCAGTTCAGTCAGTCAAAGGAGGGTGTCAGTGGAACGGTACTGGTACGGCAGGAAAGGAAGAAGCAGATGGCTTTGAGTCCTTCGTGATGGGGGATGGAGGTGTACAGTGACTGGATGTCCATGGTGAAGATAAGGCGTTGGGGACCAGGGAAGCGAAACTCATGGAGGAGGTGGAGGACTAGTCCTCTCATATTTTATATTCCTCAATTAACTCTCCCTTTAGCCTCTCTGCTCCAAAAAGTAAAACCATTTATAGGCAGTCCCTGGATTGTGTCAGGTTCCATTCCTGAATCCCTTCATAAATTGATTTGTACACAAGTCAGAGCACAGTACAAGGTAAGATAGAGCAGCTGCCTGAAGCATAGGAAATGTTTGTATGTCAGATCTTTAAATTTACGTGTCGAGGGTGTAGTGCTGGAAAAGCACAACAAGTCAGGCAGCATCCGAGAAGCAGGAGAATCGACGTTTCAGGCAGAAATCCTTCAACTTTAAAATTGCAGCCCTACATGGAAGCATGTTTGCAAGTGTCAGTGTCCATAAGTCAGAGTTCTATAAATCGGAGAACCCCCTTCTCATTGCTAAATTTGCTCTTCCCGCCTACATCCTTTTAAACCTCCATTGTACCCTTTTGAAAACAACCAGGTTCTTCCAGTAATCTAGTGACCAGAAGGGATGCAGTACTGTAGCTGTGGCTTGGCTCTCTGAAGCTTGGAGGATTTTTTATTTTGGCAAATAATTTCAAAATCATCATCTGAAAAATAAAAAGGAGGTGGAAGAATTTACCTCGAAAAGACGTTAGGTACAATCTGGCTTGTCTTACCAGAAATAATAATAAAAGCAGAATATGTAATTGAATTGAACGTTATTAAAAGGTTATGTTTACAGAATAGGGAGGGAGGGAGGAGTTCAGACAGATGTAATGAATTGGATAGTTCATTCAGAAAATTGCCTGAAACGCAATGAACTGAGTGGTTCTTGTTCAGCAAGAGGGTCAAAACAGTAAATAGGAATTCAAATCACAAATTGATTAGTCATGATCCTTTTGAACAGCAGGGCAGACTTGAGGTCTTCTTCTGCTCCTAATTCACAGGCATTTATCTTTGGCCTCCTTTTGGACAATTCGGTCATCCTACACCTAACAACTGGCAGAAGTCTTGTAAACCCAATCAGATTCTCTCCCTAAAAATAAAACGGGCTATCTTTCAAAGAAAAAGGCACAGTGCAAACTTTAGTGCTGCCAAGGCCGAATTGTTAATTTGCAGTATATTTCCTGTCATTGTTTTTTTTCTTCCCAGCCCATTGTCAATGACTATTAGATTATTTATTAACATACGACAACCGGAATACTTTGTAAAGTGAGTGCATCTTGCAGGTAACCTGCTCCTTTGTGGATTATCTATGGTACAGAGTGGGTGTCTGCCAAGGCCTACAAAGAAATGTGATTAATTTCATGAAAAACATGGTCAATTTCAAACCCAATCCAAACCAAGTGAATCAGTCACATCATCTCCCACAATGGGGAATAAAATTGGTATAGGTAATGGTATCAGTTCCAAACTTGAAACCATAGTCGAGCCTGCAAATCTGAATGCGAGGGAAATGTTAACACCTACCTCCGCAAGATAGAAAAATTAAATTGCTGAAAATGTGTTGCTGGAAAAGCGCAGCAGGTCAGGCAGCATCCAAGGAGCAGGAGAATCGACATTTCGGGCATGAGCCCTTTCTCCAGGAAAATTAAATTACCTCAGTATAATTATGCATGCAAGTGCCTGTGCAAAGTTTAAGACTTGTAATTTGCAAAGAGGTCCTCTGAAAGTCTAAGGTCTCAAGACACAGATAAACACTCAACTGTGTGCAGCAGTTTGGAATATGTTTATATCAAAAATTACTCTGTTGATAACTAATTAACTTTATTTTTGTTATGTATGGCTTATCACATATCTATTGCTCAGCTGGCCATATGTTTGAGGTTTTAGTATTCTGAGGAGCAGCTTGTTTGGAGATTAATTCTTCAAACTGAAGTTATGGACTTGTACTGCCAGAGATTTTTCTAAACTTCATATAATTATGGCACTATGCCAGGACTTGGAGAAAATCAGGAATGTGGCAGTCAGGCAAATTCTCCAAGAATGTTAGCACTCAGCAAGCAAAGTAGGCTTCACTGGCTGGCAGGATGAAGACAGTTACACACATTTATGGGTTTTCCATTCAGTGAAGCAGCTAGAGCTAGATGACCAGTAAAATGCACAAAGCTTCACTTCAAGGATGTGTGACAAAAGGCCCAAAACATTAGCAGCTACAAGAGGAATGTTGCTACATCCTCAGTGAGTTAGCATGTGTCAACATGATGGCCCATACCCACAACTGCTGGCAAGTGGTGCCAACATCAAATAAAACAAAACCTAATACCCTATTCATATACAATGGGAAAACTGGCAGGATCTCTCATGAAGTTTTTCACCTGACGTTGAATTTGCTGCATGTTCATTATCTCACTCAGATGGAAGGATGGCATCGTATGATTCTATGATTTGTCATTTTCCTTTGGTCCCAACCTCACTCATCTGAGTCCACGCATGACTTCACTGAACTGACAGAGTGGGCTTTTCATTGCTGTCTGAAATGGCCAGACAAGACACTTAGTTCCATCAGACCGTAGAAGGTCCACCACCACTTCTTCAGGGCAGTCAAAGGTGGACAATAAATGGTGACCACGTTATTGTTTGTCCTAACTGCACCATTGAATAAAAAAGCAAATCAAAGCTTGTTGAAAGTATGTTGGAGGGAAACTTACATTAAATGATCTGATGTTATTAGACTTTCACTTTGTACAGTTACACATGAATTCCATACCTGTCTCAATCAGAACAAATATCCCTTCAAATCATATCTGGCAGAAGCTGCAGAAATCTCAATCGCACATCTTCAGCAGGGCCATGTGTCTCTGGTTTGTTAAAGCTTCATCTTTATCAGGTTACGTTAAGCTGGATACATGAGAACTTCAGTGAATTTTCAAAGCAGCTATGTTTCTGGGGAGAATGGGATGAATGCAGAGGCTGACACACATAGACCAACGAACAGTCCCCAAACAGATTGTGTAACAAATGCCTGCATTTACTCATCCAAATGTTACTCAGAATCAATCAATCAGAAAGAAAGAAAAACATATTTGTATTTCACAACTTCAGGACGTCTCAGAGCATTCTGCAGCCAACAAGGTTTGCCTGATTAATTCCAGAGATGAGCAGCTTGCCTTAGACATAGACATAGAGACATAGAACATTACAGCGCAGTACAGGCCCTTCGGCCCTCGATGTTGCGCCGATCAAAGCACACCTAACCTACACTAACCCAATATCCTCCATATACCTATCCAATGCCCGCTTAAATACCCATAAAGAGGGAGAGTCCACTACTGCTACTGGCAGGGCATTCCATGAACTTACGACTCGCTGACTGAAGAACCTACCCCTAACATCAGTCCTATATCTACCCCCCCTTAATTTAAAGCTATGCCCCCTTGTGAGGAAAGATCAAACAGTTTAGGCCTTAATTCAATTTGATTTATTGTAGTCACATGTACCTATGTACAGTGAAAATATTTGTTTGTGAGCAGTACAGCTCAATCACAGCAAACATGGACATACAGATCATAGGGTGAGGCATGAGGTTACACTGCACAGGAGATGCGCAAAGCAAGATCAACATTAAAAAGATCAACATTATTTGAAGCTAGAGAGATCCATTCATCAGCCTAATAATGGCTGGGAAGAAGCTGCTCTTAAATCTTGCATGTGTTCAATTTTCTGTATCTTCTGCCTGGTGGAAGAGGTTGTAAATGGAGCCAATGGTTGGAAGGTTGTCTTCTGTGATGGTCTGGGCTGTGTACACAGCCTTCTGTAGTATTCTACAGTCCTGGGCAGAGCAGTTGCTGTTCCAAGCCGTTATGCACACGGACAGGGTGCTTTCAATGGTGCATCTTTTGAAGTTGGTGAGGGTCCTTATGGACATGCTGAATTTCCTGAGCAACCTGAGGAAGAAGAGGAATTGTTGTGCCAAAATTGACTGTCATATCTATGCGAGAGGTCCAGGACAGATTGTCAGTTATCACCACTCTGAGGAACTTAACACTTTCCATCCTCCCAACTTCCGCTCCATTGATGTAGATGAGGGCGTGCTCTCTTCCTTTCGTCCTGTTGTCAATGATCACTTCTCAATAATTAGGCCTCTACTCACTCAAGTTTAGAAAGATGAGAGAGATCTAGTTGAGATAAATAAGCTGCTAAAGAGGATGAGCAAAGTAGATACAGAGAGGATTTGGTCTTTGAGGGGTAATCTAGAATGAATGGTGAAAATGAATTGCTGGAAAAGCTCAGCAGGTCTGGCAGCATTTATGGAGAGAAATTAGAGTTAATGTTTTGCATCCAGTGACCAGTCGTCAGAACTGCTTGTAGCTAGGATTCCTGATGAAGAGCCTTTGCCCGAAATGTCGACTTTACTGCTCCTCAGATGTTGCCTGAACTGCTGTGTTCTTCCAGCACCACTAATCCAGAAGATGCTTGTAGCAGGAAAGGGTTGGTAGATGTGTTAAAGACAGGATGAGGATGAAATGACAGGTGGAAATGGAGCTCAAGGAGAGAGAGAACAGCAGCTGGGCAGACAGGAGAATGGGTAATGGTTAGCTGCTAATGAGGATACCAAGCCACTCCAACACAGCACCCCCTGTGTTCCCTGGTCAACAACTCTGTCCTGGGCTTGCTGCAGTGCTCCAGCAAAGCTCAATACAAGCTGGACCAATAGCATCTCGTTTCCATTACCCGAATCTCCACACACCGTGTCATCACATGGGCTGCCTCAACAATGAACCTATTCTCAGCAACCATTGCACCCCATTTCCAACTATTGACTTTCCCAGGCTGACTATCACCTGCCAGGAGAGATGGACACTATTGTGGCAGGTTGGAAGGCCTGAGGCCACTAAGAAAATGGTGCTCTTGGTGGATATACAGAAGGATTAAAGTTAACGAGGCCGAGGGATCTAAGATGGCGGCGTTCTGAGAAGATCACACTGCAGAGCTTTGCATCGCAGCAGGAGCAGGATGGTCCTTTAACCCACTCAACCCAGGTCATCAGGATTTCTTGGGGCATTGGAAAGATTGTGCAGCCTCAAGAAACATTTAAAAATTGACTTATCTGTATTTTCAGCTGTCCAGAAATGCCTAAAAAGGGAGGAGGAGCATCTGAGGCCGGGCCTGCAGCTCAGCCTACAGCAGCCTCAGAGCCGATTACTCTGCAGGACCTGGTGAACCAGCTCTCGAAACCTCACGAGATGTTGGGGAAACAGATCGAAGAGAAGCTGGCTCCAGTCTCTCTCATGCTGCAGAAGCATGAGCAGCAGCTGGGAGACCTGGAGAAGAGGACGGATGAGGTGGAGCACAGGGTCACAGCGGTGGAAGCTGATGTCAGTTCATTCAAGGAAGAGATCCAAGCCCTGAAGACGCAGGTTCGTAATTTGTGTGACCAAGTGGATGATCTTGAAAACAGGGGCAGGAGAAAAAACATTCGGATCATCGGGCTGCCTGAGGGTAAGGAGGGTGAGCGGCCTGCAGAATTCGTTGAAGATTGGCTTCCGAAATTCTTTGACTTGGAGACTGGCATGAGAGGATTGAAGATAGAGAGGGCTCACTGGGTCACAGCACTGAGGTCGGGTCTGGGTCAATGCCCTCGTCCTTTCCTGGTGCGGTTCCATCATTACCGGGATAAGGAGAGAGTCATGGAGGCTTCCAGACTTCAGGGGAAGGATCCAAAGGCCCTAATATCATGATTTTTCAGGACTTTTCAGCGGCTGTGATACAGAAATGAAAATCATATGATGGTGTCAAGAGAAGACTGAAGGAGCTTGGGATTCAGTACTCCCTGAGATATCCGGCAGTGCTCCGGATCACCTTAGATGGATCCATGCATCTCTTTGACACATCGGAGAAGGCGAGAGACTTTGTGGACAAACTAACCTAATTTAGACAATTGTAGTATGTATAAATATTGTTGCTTGGGTATGTGTTTATCATTCTGTAAAAGAAATGGAGGAAATCCGGTTGGAGCTTTGTTTTTCCCCTTTTTTCCCCTCTATTGGTAATAATTTGGTTCAAACTATGTCTGGCGGTGGTTAAGATGTACATTTTAAATTTCGAAGTTAGGACATACCAAAGGATGGATGGGGTATTTATTCCCCTTTTCTTTTATAAAAGTTTTTTTTATTCATATTGATATTCTATGGGGTGTTTATTCTTTTTAGCTTGTGCTTGCGTTGTGGTTCTAGCTGGGAGAAGTGAAGGTGGTTGAGATGGTTAGATGCCTATTTATGGGCAGTTCGGGATGGGTAGTTGCCCCCTCCGGGCAGGGGGTGAGTTCCCCTACTCAGCGCTATTGGAACTTTATATGTTGGTTTGTTTTCTGGTTTTTGTTATTTTTTATTTTTAATAATTTTGTATGTTTGGTAAATGTAGTGGTTTTAGTTTATGGAGTTTTTATATTTGGTGGACCATGCGACACTAAGGCTCAGCAATTTGTGGTTCGGGTTCCTCCTGTCTGGAATTTAAATGTAATTGCAGAAGATTATGGCTAATGATTTGATTAAATGGTGTACCTGGAATATCAAGGGAAGTCACTCACCAATTAAGAGAAAGAAGGTATTCTTGAGTCTTAGAAAGGAGAAGGTGGATATTGCTTTGTTACAGGAGACACATTTGGATGACAATTACAGCAGAATGGCTTTGACCGAGTTTATTTTTCATCATTTAATACCAGAAGTAGGGGAGTGGCTATATTGATTAGGAAAAATCTCTCATTTAAATTGTTGGAATGTGTTAAAGACACATACGAGAGGTTTGTAATTCTTAAAGCCTTGATAAATGGGGAAGAATATGGCATTTTAAATGTTTATTGTCCCCCAGCTCATCCTCTTAAATTCTTGGTAGATGCTTTTTCTAAATTGATAAGTCTCAAGTCTTGGCACATCATTACAGGGGGAGATTTTAACTGCCTCATGGACCCCACAGTGGACAGGTTGCCTAAAGGTCCCTCAATACCCTCTGCACAAACTAAACAGTTATTGGGTTTGTGTTGGGAATTAGAATTGGTGGACATCTGGAGGTGTCTCCACCCTACAGGAAGGGATTTCACATTTTTCTCCAATCCGCATAGATGTCACATGAGGATTGATTTTTTTTCTGAGCCCTGCGGTAACCCTGGATCTGGTGGCATCCTGTACGATTGGTAATATTGCCAAATCTGATCATGCTCCAGTGTACCTCATGGTTAAAATTAAGGATGTTACAGTGGATTCAAGGTATTGGCAAATGGACCCCTTTATTCTCATGGACAGCAAGTTTGTGGAGTATGTCTCTAGGGAATTTCAGGCATTCCTAGACATCAACATAGGCTCGGTTGATAGCTCATCTGTTCTCTGGGAAACTGCCAAAGCTTATGACAGAGGGTTAATTATTTCATATTCCACAAGTAGGAAGCGGCAGAAGGGTGAGCAGCAACATCTCCTTGAAGCACGGTTGAAAGCAGCCGAGAAGGCCTATTTTGACAGACCCACGTTGGTCAAACTACAGAGGATTACGGCACTGCGGTTTGCACTACATTCCATGCTCACGCAGACGGCAAAGAAGGAGCTGGTTTTTGCAAAGCAAAGGTTATACGAACATGGTGACAAGCCAGGCAAATACTTAGCATACCTGGCCAGAAAGAGAAGTGCCCCACAAACCATTACAGCGATTAGGGGAGGGTCTGGGAACCTAACATGTGATTCTAAAAAGATTAATGTGGCGTTCCAGAGATTCTACTCTAAGTTATATCAGTCTGAGAATTGTGAGGAGGGGCAGGCCAAAATGGAATCCTTTTTTCGAGATCTGAAGCTCCCGAGCGTGACTCCAGAACAACAGTCCTTTCTCAATACCCCATTATCAGAGCAATAAGTGCAGGAAGCTGTGAGGCAGCTTCAGAGTGGAAAGGCACCCATTCCTGATGGATTTCCCAGTGAATTCTACAAGGAATTTATAAGTATACTGTCAGGCCTGAGGCTGAATATGTTTAATGATTCATACAGTCATGATTGTCTCCCACCATCTCTGAGAGAGGCCAATATTTCACTTATCCTTAAAAAAGGGAAGGATCCGGAAGACTGTGCCTCATACAGGCCCATCTTGCTCTTAAATGTGGACTTTAAGATCCTCTCTAAGGCTCTTGCGTTAAGGCTGGAGACTGTGTTGCCCTCTATTATTAAAGAGGATCAGACAGGCTTCATAAAGGGTCGCAGATCCTCCAATAATATTAGGAGGCTGCTTAACGTAATTCAAGCATGCCAACAGCAGTCAATGCAGGGATTGGTGATTTCTTTAGATGCAGAGAAGGCATTTGACTGAGTTGAGTTGCCGTACCTTTTCTATACTCTAGACCAGTTTGGTCTGGGCGAAGTTTTCATAAGATGGATAAAGGTTCTCTACAGTGTACCTCTCGCTGCGGTCATTACCAACGGGGTACGATCAAGCAATTTTAATATTTCTAGGGGCAGCCAGCAGGGCTGTCCCCTTTCACCATTACTTTCTACGTTGGTGATTGAACCGTTGGCAGAGGCCATTCATGGGGATCTCAATATATCAGCTTCAGAAGTGGGGTCAAAATTACAGAAGATCTCGCTGTATACAGATGATGCTCTAGTTTTCTTGACAAATCCAGCAGTCTCAGTGCCTTGCCCGATGCAATGCATTCACGCGTTTGGCGCTTTTTCAGGGTATAAGATTAATTTTGCTAAATCAGACGCAATGCCAATGGGTGGTCTTACGAAAGAGTTGGTTCTTGAGAGTTACTATAGATTCCCATTTAGGTGGTCACAGAGGGGTTTTGTGTATTTGCGCATATTCATTACTCCAGTTCTGGATTGGCTGTTCAAAGCCAATTTTACTCAATTATTTGTAAAAATTAAACAAGATCTCCAAAGATGGGAGGCACTTCCAGTCTCATGGTTGGGTCAGATAGCGCTTATTAAGATGAGTATTCTCCCTCGTTTGCTATACCCTATACTGATGCTCCCCCTGATTTTCAATAAACAAACACTCAGGAGACTGAACAGTTGGTTCAGCTCCTTTATCTGGCACCATAAACGGCCCTTCATTAAATTAGCCAAACTGCAGTTGCCTCACAGATGGTGGTGGTGGTGGGGGGTGGTGGTGGTGGGGGGTGGTGGTGGGGGGTGGTGGGGGGTCGGGGGGGGGGGGGGGGGGAGGAAGTAGACCTTCCGGACATTAAAAATTACGAACTAAGCTCGCTTTTGACCTACGTAAGTGATTGGGTTTGTGGGGACCCTCTTTCAATATGGCTAGATATCGAAGTCTCCCAGGCAAGGTGCCCCCTTACTAGTTTGCTGTTTTGGACAAGATGAGGACAGTTAGGGAATATTGCCATAACCCAATAGTCATCAATACTGTTAAAGCATGGAGGGCAATTCGGCAGAGGGGAGGTAATATTGGCAAAACATCTTTGTTTACACCTTTAGTGGGTATGCCAAGTTTTCAACCAGTTATGATAGATTCAGGATTTAAACGTTGTGCAGTTAGGGGTATATCTTGCATGGGTGATTTATATGAGGGAGATGTAATGATGTCCTTCGATCAGTTAGTACAGAAGTACGAGTTACCTAATAGAGACCTCTTTTGTTTTTTTCAAGTTAGGGATTTTATTCAAAAAAGGACCACACTTTTGACTGATCCCTACAAATCTGACATAGAAAGAGGGGTACTAAGGGCTAAGAGTACACTCTCTGTCAGTACTCTATAGCACCAATTGGGGGGTGCCACCTCAGATGAGTATGATCGACTCTGCAAGATGTGGGAAAGAGAGCTGGGTGTTGAAGTTTCTTCAGAGGCATGGGAGGATATTTGGGAGAATGCAAGGAAGATATCAATTTGCAATAGGACCCATGCTTTACAGTTGAAGATTCTCCACAGGGTCCACTTAGCCCCAGACCGTTTGTCAAAATTTAAACTAGGGGTATCTTCAGCATATTCCCAAGTGCAAGGTCTGTATGGGTACTCTTATCCATTGTCTTTGGTCTTGTGACAGGCTTCAAACATATTGGAGCGCTGTGCAATGGAGAGGATTTTAGGTGTAGGGGTGGAGAAGGATCCTATTTCACTCCTTTTGGGCCTACCCATTGTATTTGCTGCAGACTCGCATAAGGCAAAACTTTTCAATATTCTTACATTCTGTGCAAGGAAGAATATCTTGCAAGGTTGGATATCAGAAACCCCCCCAGACCTGTCGGGTTGGCGGAAGATTGTTATGGAGCATATTCCCCTGGATTTTCTCACAAATATGGTACACCACAAAACTGAGAATTTTTACAAGACATGGCAACCCTTTTTGAAATACCTGGACACAGATTTATCTGCCACACTAACAAGGGCTTTTATATAGCCGTAACGATTGTGTTTCATGAGTCCAATATCCAGGGAGGAGGAACTGTGAATGTATGAGTGTTTTGTTTGGCTGGGCTGAGTTATTACTATTTGTTTGCTTGTTGTTAGGTATTTATTTAGTTAGTTAAATAGCTGGTTTAGTTTTTTTTTTAATTTTATACTTCTCTATATATGTTTATACATTTGTATAGGAGGGTGGGTTGGGGAATTTTTTTTATTATTTGGGTTTAGTTTTGTACTGTTTTGAATTGCATTGTTTTGTATTTGTTGTAATATTTAAAAATCTATTTTTTCTTAATAAAAATAGATTATGAAAAAAAAGTTAAAGAGGCCTCACTGATACTTCTGCCAGTGGCCAGTCAATGCCAACATCCAACTCCTGGACAGATTTAGTGGTTTGACCTCCTGCAGCAATTGGCTGGAAAAAGGCCTAATCTCCACCCTCCCATGGAGCGAAACCTCAGAACTTTGTCTGTGAAGGATGGTGCGAGTTCTCCCTTTCCCCCTCTTGGCCATGTATAGAATGCTGAGGCGGGAGCACCACTTTGTGAGTGACAGTTACAGAGCCCAGCCTGGTATGTAGTTGGGAGTTAAATATAGTTCCAGAGGCTGGAAGAAAGCTGGAAGGTGCCAGCAATGAGGAGCACTTGACCTCTCAAGCAGCACGATTCCCTGGGAAAGGGGGCTGAGAGACCCCTTGCATTGTTATTCAAATGAACAGCAGCACATTGTATGAGAAAATTTGCTGCAATGTATGGTGGACTGGGCACCTTCACAAAACACCTGAACAGAAGGTTGGAAAAGACAGCCCACAAAATGATGAGATGACTCTAGGAGACCACTTCATCCATTGACTCTATGCCAACAACCTTCATCTCCTTCGTTTCAAAAGCATGTTGTGAAACTTGAGAGGATTCAGAAAATATTTACAAGGATGTTGCCAGGGTTGGTGGCTTTGAGCTATAGGGAGAGGTTGAATAGGCTGGGGCTTTTTTCCAGTTGGAGGCTGAGGGGTAACCATATAGAGGTTTATAAAATCATGCAGGGCGTGGATAGGATAAATAGACTAAGTCTTTTCCCTCGGGTGGGGGAGTCCAGAACTAGACGGCATAGGTTTAGGGTGAGAGGGGAAAGACATAAAAGAGACCTAAGGGGCAATTTTTTCACGCAGAGGTACGTGTATGGAATGAGCTGCCAGAGGATGTGGTGGAGGCTGGTACAATTGCAACATTTAAAAGGCAACTGAATGGGTATATGAATAGGAAGGGTTTGGAGGGATATGGGCCAGGTGCTGGCAGGTGGGACTTGATTGGGTTGGGATATCTGGTCGGCATGGATGGGTTGGACTGAAGGGTCTGCTTCCGTGCTGTACATCTGGATGACTCTATGACTCTATAACTCTAATTCCCTGTTGAAAACCCAGGATTGAGTCTGCCCCACTTCAGTTCCACGTAGCATATTTTTTGGATCATAACCACTTGCTGTGAAAAAGGATTTTCCTCAAGTCATCAATTTTCTTTTGCCAAGCATCTTACACTTGTGTTCTTCGGTTTTAAATCCTTCAGCCAACTGGAACAGTTTCTCTCTATCTATTCTGACCAGATTCCATCTTCTATCAAATTTCCTCTTACCGCTCTCTAGGATGAATAGTCCCAGCATTTTCATGAACAGAAGTCCCCCATCTCTGGAACCATTCTTATGAATCTCTTCCAAACTCTCTAAAACCTTCACAGCCTTCCTAATGCGCTGACCCAGAATTTAACACAATACTCCGGTTGGGGCCCAGTCAAAGTTTTATAAAGGCTTACTATAATTAATTTTTATCGAATCCCTGCAGTGTGGAAACAGGCCCTTCAGCCCAGCAAGTCCACACTGAAGGTCCAAAGAATATCTCACCCAGACCCATTCCCCTAGTATCTGCATGTCTGCCTGACTAATGCACCTAACTTACATGTCCCTGAACACTATGGGCAATTTATCATGACCAATTCACCTACTGTAGGAGGAATCATTAACTGTATGTTAATGATATAGAAGATGGTATCAGCAATAACATTAGCAAATTTGCTGATGATACAAAGCTGGGTGGCAGGGTGAAATGTGATGAGGATGTTAGGAGATTTCAGGGTGACCTGGACAAGTTAGGTGAGTGGGCAGATGCATGGCAGATGCAGTTTAATGTGGATAAATGTATGGTTATCCATTTTGGTGGCAAGAACAGGAAGGCAGATTACTACCTAAATGGAATCAATTTAGGTAAAGGGGCAGTACAGAGAGATCTAGGTGTTCTTGTACACCAGTCAATGAAGGCAAGCATGCAGGTACAGCAGGTAGTGAAGAAGGCTAATAGCATGCTGGCCTTCATAACAAGAGGGATTGAGTACAGAAGCAAAGAGGTTCTTCTGCAGCTGTACAGGGCCCTGGTGAGACCACACCTGGAGTACTGTGTGCAGTTCTGGTCTCCAAATTTGAGGAAAGACATTCTGGCTATTGAGGGAGTAGGTTCACTCCAATTCCTGGAATGGCGGGATTACCTTACACTGAAAGACTGAAGCGACTGGACTTGTATACCCTTGAGTTTAGAAGACTGAGAGGGGATATGATTGAGACATATAAGATTATGAAAGGATTGGACACTCTGGCAGCAGGAAACATGTTTCTGCTGATGGGTGAGTGCCGAACCTGAGGACACAGCTTAAAAATACAGGGTAGACCATTTAGGACAGAGATGAGGAGAAACTTCTTCACCCAGAGAGTGGTGGCTGTGTGGAATGCTCTGCCCCAGAGGGCAGTGGAGGCCCAGTCTCTGGATTCATTTAAGAAAGAGTTGGATAGAGCTCTCAAAGATAGTGGAATCAAGGGTTATGGAGATAAGGCAGGAAGAGGATACTAATTAGGTATGATCAGCCATGATCATATTGAATGGCGATGCAGGCTCAGAGGGCTGAATGGCCTACTCCTGCACCTATTGACTATTGTCTATT
This sequence comes from Chiloscyllium punctatum, assembly GCF_047496795.1. NCBI lineage: Eukaryota > Metazoa > Chordata > Chondrichthyes > Orectolobiformes > Hemiscylliidae > Chiloscyllium > Chiloscyllium punctatum. The sequence goes on from NC_092743.1 coordinate 20,133,877, forward strand.
GAAACTGGAGCACCTGAAGGAAACCCACACAGACACAGGGAGAATGTGCAAACTCCACGCAGACAGTTGCCCGAGGGGGGAGCTGAATCTGGGTCCCTGGTACTATGAGGCAGCAGTGATAACCACTGAGCCACCATGCCACTTTGGTAATATCGCAGGCATAATATCTTAGCTATTCAAAAAACTACACCATTTCAGTCATGATAAACTTATGTATAATACATACGATGCAATGATGCCATCCCTCATGGATTTACAAATGTGAGAAAGGATGGTCAAATATTTTCTGTGTGAACAAATGGTGTCTCTGAAGGGCAACACTCAAAAGTGGAGGAACTGTCATTTCCAACTCAGTGACAGTTCTCTTCATTTTCCTCTTCATAGCTGGAAATGTGTTGCTGGAAAAGCGCAGCAGGTCAGGCAGCATCCAAGGAGCAGGAGAATCGACGTTTCGGGCATGAGCACTTTTCCAGCAACACATTTTCAGCTCTGATCTCCAGCAATCCTCACTTTCTGCAGTCCTCACTTTCTCCTATTTTCCTCTTTATACCATGATTAGAGCTGTATCATACAGCTGTATCATACAGCAAAGAAATAATAAAACTCTATTTATTCACAACCTATTTCCACCAATTCCTCACTCTCCTGAAGACAGATTTCGAGGCAGTTCTAGATGGCTACTTAACTGTTTTTTATTGCTTATGACAGGTATTGAAGAGTTGCTTTTTATGGTGTATTTCAGTAACATAATACAACCTGAGACAGCACCCCACAGCTAAGACTGCTAACTTATGTTTTTCTGTTCTTCGAGCAACAGTGGTTTAGATCTACATGCTCCACTGACACATCACAGACATCCGCAAACTATGTTTCTTGGCTGTTTTACGTATTATTTCATGCACTGGAAACTTTGCTTTGTCCCTAAATATAACAGCACGCTAAGGTTGGAAAGAGATCAAGATTTTCACTTATAAAGCAGACTTTAACAATTATGTTTTATCCACTCAGACTGTCTGCTACATCTTCAAAAGTGTCCAGATGCTGAATACCCCATAATTTCAATGTGATTTGTACATTCATACTCGCAACCATCATGGTATTATTTCTATTCTCAATTTCATGTTATTAAACTAGTTGACAAAGCACTATATATCATCTACATTGGCATTGCTAACTGCTCGCTTTTTTTTCCAATTGTGCACAGTTTTCATTGAATATAGATACAAATGTTGAACAGTGTTAGCATGTCAGTAATTAAAATGGAATTCGCTGGACTTCCTGTGATAATCTACCAGGTTTTTTTTAAAAGTTCAATCTCAGGATGAGGGAGTCACTGGCTGCGCCATCATTTATTACCCAGTCCAGTCAGCCACATTACTGTGGGTCTGGAGTCTCATGTAAGCCAGACCTGTAAAGATGGAAGTTTCCTTCCCTAAATGATTCATTGGGAAGTGCCACCACAAATAGGCTCCATGACTCCTTTGGTGTCACTGAGAATCTCTCACCGGCTGTCCGATAATAAAGCATGTACCGTTGTACTGAAACTTGTGTTGTCCGGATTTATGGAGAAAATAATTCACTATTCAATGTGTCAGAGTGTCAACACAGGTACCACCATTATGTGTGGGGAACATATCCAACCGTATATGTGAGTGGTACTCATGTGACTCGGCCATCATTGTCTATCTCATATGCTGTAGGCAAGGATACCCTGAGGCATGGAACATTGGCAAGACCAAGCAGAGGCTACAGCAACGGATGAATGGATATAGCACAACAACCAACAGACAGGAGTGTTCCCTCCCAGTCAGAGCACACTTCAACCGTCTGGGACATTCGCCCTTGAACCTTCGGGTGACCTCCAAGATGGACTTCGGGACAGGCACCCACAAAAAGTGGCCAAGCAGAGGCTGATAGCCAGGTTCGGTATCCATGGGATAGCCTCAACCAGGACCTTGGGTTCATGTCACACTACAGGTGACCCCACTGCACTATGCATACACACACACACACACACGCACATAGACATACACAGACGTACACACACAGACGCACACTCACAGACAGACATACACACACTCCTACAGAAACACACACCTCCTACAGAACCATACACTCACGCAGACCCTCTCTCATACACAAGCTCGGCTCTTATATACACTCCCACACTCTCATGCATACATGCCCCGCTCACAGACTTATACCCCTTTACACTCTCACTCATGCACGTACACATGACGTGGAGGTTTATTTGGAAGCAACAACTTCATCAGGTGGTTGTGGAGTATAAGATCATAAGACACAGAATTTATGGTCTTACACTCCACAATCACCTGATGAAGGAGCAGTGCTCTGAAAGTTAGTGCTTCTAAATAAACCTGTTGGACTATAACCTGGTGTTGTGTGATTTTTAACTTTGTACACATACACACAGTCTCTCACAGACATTCATAGCCACCCCCCACACAAACCCACATGCACACACACACACATATATATAAGTTTGTGGGGTGAATTTGTACTTGCAGAATTACATTTTATTTTACTCATAAACTGCATGAATCCATGTAAGATTCTGTAAATCCATCTTTTAGATTAGAATCAGTCTAAACATTGTGGCACAGACTGTCTCACACAGGGCATCTCACACCTTCAATGCATTATCTGGGTCAACATGACACCAATTGTTAAAGTTCACTTGAGAACGTGACTTAAAAAAGTATCTCTGATTTACATTTGAAAGAACTGAAACCAACATGATCATTCTAAAAGATGAGAGACTTAACAAACAATCCAGGTCTTTTTCAATATATAATTTCAGTCACATCACACTGTAAACATTTGCTATAAATTTTGTGTCCTATGATCTTAGACTCCACAACCACCTGATGAAGGAGCAGCGCTCCAAAAGCTAGTGCTTCCAAATAACCCTGTTGGACTATAACCTTGTGTTGTGTGATTTTTAACTTCGTACACCCCAGTCCAACACTAGAGTCTCCAAATCATCCTTAAATGATGCTAGTGAACCGAATAGTTTTTTTACAACAATTGACTCATGGTTATCATTAAACACTTAATCCCACCTGAATTCAAATTCCACCATCTGCCATGGCAGGATTCAAACCCAGAATAATACTTGGGTCTCTGGATAAACAGTCTGGCAATAATATCACCATGCCGTTGCTTCCCCTATATGTGTTTAGTATGAATACCAATGTCTTAGTTCTGATCTGAGTTAAATGATCTCGGACAACAGAGGATACTGTATTTGCATTGAATCCGATTCTGAGTGTCACACTCCACCAAGAAAGTGAAGCCATTGGAAAGAGTACAGAATTTGGTTATAAGAACAGTTTCAGGGATGAGGAATTTCAATTATGAAGACTGACCTCCGTGAAGAAGAGAAGGTTCGAGAAGAGAACTGATTGAAGGGCTCAAAATCATCAGAGGTCTGGACAGAGTAAACAGGGAGAAAATGTTCCCAATCATGAAAGGATTGAGAATGAGAAAAGACAGATTTGAAGTAATTTGCAAAAGCAGAAGTGACTGAGAAACATTATTTTTATTTAGCCAGTTGTTAGGATCTGGAACGCATTGCCTGGGAGCTTGGTGGAGATAGGTTCAATCAAGACCTTCACAAAGGACTTTGATAGTTTTTTAATAAAAAACAATATGCAGGGTTATGGGGAAGGGCAAGAGAATGGTACTGATTGGATGCTCATTCAAAGAGCCATTTGCAGACATGATGGACCAAATGGCCTCCTCAGCACTGTGACATCTCTGTAACTCAGGGTGGCATGATGGCTCAGTGGTTAACACTGCTGTCTCATGGCACCAGGGACCTGGGTTCAATCCCAACCTCAGGCGATGTGTGGAGTTTGCACATTCGCCTTGTGTCTGTGCAGGTTTCCTCTGGGTGCTCCGGTGTCATCCCACAGTCTAAGGATGTGCAAGTTAGGTGAATTGGCCATGCTAAATTGCCATTGAGTTCAGGAATGTGTAGAACTTGGTGCATTAGTCAGGAGTAAGTGTTGACTAATAGGTTAGGAGAACTGGTCAGGGTGGGATGCTCTTCAGAGGATCAGTGTGGACTTGTTGGGCCAAATGGCCTGTTTCCATACTGGAAGGACTCTATGAAATCTTGGGGAAAGGTCAAGGGCTTGAGTAGGGGAAGGGGAAAAGCCATCAGAGTTTCAACTTCTAATGCGTCTCTAAGAATGGCTACTGAAGAATGAATGCCAGGTAAAATAAAGTAACCTACTGTGGTAGGTTCTTACATGATTTGTTTTAATTTCCTTCATTTTTGGGTGATGGACTGAAACAAACAAGTTAGTGTTTTTAATCAGAGACTGAGTAAAGAGCTGTTTTAATAACCACATGTATACAACATTACTGACCAGGGAGAGCAAAAACAGACACCAAGGTGGCTCACTGCTTGACAACAACATTCTGATTGGCTTCTGATCAGGTGACCACAGCTTGTGTGGGGTCAGTGTTGCAAATAGCCATTCAGTTTTCAAAGAGAATGCAACAAAAAAAATCTGTGTGTGCTTCTATCTCTCCCGTGTGGAGGTATCAGAAGGTTTTCAATAACAGCTAACTGTCTTCCTCCCACATTTCTCTGTAAAACCCATGTTGAAGTAAAAATAAAATACCTTCAAGGATGGTGAGAGGATGAATTCTCAATCAGTGAATGAAAGGGAGCACTGGTGTGCAAGTAAACATTGTATCAAGAACAGAGAACTAAAAGGAACTGGAATAAAAATGAATTAATTCTCATCAAACCCTGTGGTCCAGGCTGCCGCTATCAAAATGTATTTTCCTAATGTTTATTTTTTTTAATCTACCCTTTAAGTCCATATTTTATCTGTTGCCGTGTGTCAGTCTATTTGTTGAGGGTGTATTTTAAGAAAAGCTAGAGCCTAAGTTGTAGAGTTATAAGTTAGCAATTCATTTGTAAAAAGGACAGTCATTTTCTTATCACGTCTGCAAAGTGTTTTCTTTTTACCTGAGTCCGGGTCAATCAGCTAATTTGGGGGCTTCATATGAACATAGGAACAAAGGAACAAGAGCAAGTCATTCAGCTCCTTTTAGCCTGTTCCACCATTCCATGAGAGCACAGCTGATGTGTGGCCTACATCCATATACCTGCCTTTGGCCTACATCCCTTAATACCTTTACTTCAGATATAGTTAGACTAAATTTGTTCACAATGGGAATGACCCGAGGATTGGGGTTTGGTTTTTAGCACACTACCCAAGTGAACCATGGCAATCGCCTGAAGACTGAGAACTTGCTGATACCCGTACAACCTTTTATAGCAGAAATTGGTGCCTCTAGTATTTGTAAAAAGTTGGACCAGAGCACAGACACATTTCTGGTAAGTTATTACTGTGTATGGCGATTGAGGAGAATAGGCAGCTCCAAAACAGTTTCCTTTTGACCTTATCTTTTAATTGGCTTCTGGGACATTATTTACACAACTACTCCAAGGTGATTCCATAGATTACTGCTTGGGAAATGTGAATTCTTTTCACCTTAATGCTAGATAAGGTTGGAGTATCAGAATAAAGAAAAGTAATCTTTATTTATAATATGATATGCTCTGCATTCAAGTCCCACTTTCACTGAAAAGCATTAAACTAACTCGAGATTTTAAAAAGAAATTCTTGCAGCAAAACTCAAAAGTAAAGTGGAGATACATTAACTTCAGTTCTCTTTTTTTTTCACAAGCTTACAGCTTTGCAGTTGTGAAGAGATGTGCAGATTTATTCCTCTTGTTGTATCTGCAGTGTTTCTTTCCAACGAACTTATCAGTAATACTTAAATCCAATAAGTGGACTCATCTGAATATGAATGAACCAGAAATGAGTGATTTCTCATGGTACTTTAATCATCAAACTCCCATTTAAGGTCCTCCAATGATGATCTCGTGGGTGAGCACAATGTGATAACACAGGGTCAATTCATTGTTTAAAGAGCTTGTCCACAGGACATTGATTCATTTCCTATTTACCCAGTGTGTTTTTAAGTCAGGATGATCTTCAACTACCCACTTCCCTTGTTCTTGCTTGTACATCAAGAAGCTGAGAGGGGAAATTCTGGTTGAATCACTTCCATAGCCACCTGATCCAATTTTCTGAGAGGCCTTTAAAATTGCCTACACCCAGTATTTCTTCCCACTTCAGATCAGGGGCCGTCTGATTTTTATTCTTTCATGGGAAATGGGTGTCACTAGCCAGGCCAACATTTCTTGCCTATTCCCACATTCACTTGAGCTCAATGGCTTGCTAGGCTATTTCAGAGGGCAGTTAAGTGTTAGCCTGTTTTGAGAAGATTTGTAGCTCAGGTTGAGGTTCTGGATGTAGGTTTGCTCGCTGAGTCCAGCAGTTAAGAGTCATCACATCAAGGCTGCATTCAACCAAGTGTGGCATCAAAGAGCCCGAGCGAAACTGGAATCAGTGGGTGTCGCAGGCAAACTGGCCACTTGTTAGAGTCATGCCTGGCACAAAGGAAGATGGTCGTGGTTGTTGGAGGGCAGTCATCTCCGCTCCAGGACATCTCTGCAGCAGTTCCTCAGGATAGTGTCCTGAGTCCAACAGTTTTCAGCTGCTTATCAATGACCTTCCTTCCATCGTGAGGTCAGAAGTGGGGGATGATCACTGATGATTGCACAATGTTCAGCAGCATTGGTGACTCCTCAAAGACTGGAGCAGTCCATGTTCAAATACAACAAGATCTGGACAATACCCAATCTTGGGCTGACAAGTGGCAAGTAATTGTCACACCACACAAACGCTAGGCTATGACCATCACCAAAAAGAGACAACCTAACAATTGCCCCTTAACATTCAAGGCATAACCATCACTGAACCCCCCACTATCAATATTCTGGGGGTTACATTTGACCAGAACCTCAACTGGACTCATCATATAAACACAATGGCTACAAGAGCAGATCCGTCCATCATCTACAAAGCACAAGTTAGGGGTGTGATGGACTGTATACCACTTGCCTGAATGGGTGCAGCTCCAATTGTACTCAAGAAGCTTGACACCATCCAGGACAAAGCAGCCCACTTGATTGGTACAACATCCACAAACATCCACTCCATCCACCACCAATGCTCAGTAACAGCAGTGTGTAATATCTAGAAAAATTCACCAAAGATCCTTAGACAGCACCTTCCAAACCCACGATCACACCCATCTAGAAGGACTAGGGCAGCAGATTCATGGGAATGCCACTGACATCAATTTCCCTTCCTAGCCACTCACCATCCTGACTTGAAAGTATATCATTATTCCTTCACCATTGCTGGGTCAAAACTTTGGAATTCCCTCCATAATAACATTGTGGCTCGACCCACAGCAGGTGCAACTTACCCCCAGCTTTTCAGGGACAATAAAGGATGGGCGATAAATGCTGGCTTAGACAGCCAGTTGGCTCACATTCCATATGTGTATAACAAGCAACATCGAAACATAGGAAATAGGAACAAGAGTAGACCACATGGCCCTTTGAGCCTGCATTTAATATGATCATGGCTGATCATACATCTCAATACCTTGTTCCAGCTTTCTCCACATAACCTTTGATACCTTTAGCTCTAAGAACTGTATCTAACACCTTCTTGAAAATGTTTTGGCCTGAACTGCTTTCTATGGCAGAGAATTCCACAGGTTTACTGATCTCTGGGTGAAGAAATTTCACCTCACCTCAAGAGTAAATGATCTGTCCTGTATCCTTTGTGACCCCTGGTTCTGGACTCCCCGGTCATAAGGAACATCCTTCCAGCGTTTATTCCATGTCCAGTCGTGTTTGAATTTAATAGATTTCTATGAGAACCTCTCATCCTTCTAAACTCCAGAGAATATAATCTTAACCAATCCAGTCTCTCTTTGTATGTCAGTCCTACCTTCCCAAGCGTCAGTCTGGTAAACCATCAATGTTGTGGGTTTGGAGTCACATGTGGCCAGACCAGGTAAGAATGGCAGATTTCCCTTCCCTAAAGGCATTTGTGAACCAGATGGCAATTGAAAATGAGAGTTAACAATGTTTTGGCATGAACTGGTTTCTGTGGTGGAGAATTCCACAGGCTCACCACTCTCTGGGTGAAGAAATTTCTCTTCAGCTCTGGGCTAAATGATCTAAAATTGACAATTGACATTCCTGGTGAAGGGCTTATGCCCAAAACATTGATTCTCCTGCACATCAGATGTTGCCTCACCTACTGTGCTTCTCCAGTGCTACACATTTTGGCAATTGACAATGGCTTGGTTGCCATGAAGCCAGCATTTAATTCCAGGTTGTTTTCATTAAAATTTAATCCGTCACTGGGAGATTCGAACCCATGCTTCAGAGCATTAGGCTGGGCCTCTGGATTGTGCACCCAATGGTATTAGCACTTTGTCACCCTCTCTCTAATATCTGTCAGGATTCTCCCATTTTTGTGACCAAAATTTTAATGCTCTATTTAGTGGAGCCTTCTCCATGTATGCTAGGCCGGAGGCGTTCATCTGTCTGACCTTAAAGATGTTAAAGGTTGCAAACCATGGATACATTCAGCATAGAAGGATGCCATTCAGCCTGTTATGCCTGTGCCAATTCTCTGCAAGAGCATCTGGGATAGTCACGTCGTTTCTCCATAGCCCTGAAATTTGTTTTTTCTTCAAACTCTTATCGAATTCTCTTTTGAAAGTCACTCTTGGAATCTGCCTGTGCCCTAATATCAGCATTCCAAATCCTCACCATTCACTGTGATTTACTTCCTTCTTTCAGTCTCACGGTTCTTGTTCTTCTTTAGAGTTGACATGTTAACCTGGTGTCATTCCATTGGTGAAGTAAACCTCCCAGACAGGAAAAACAATTCATGTTCAATTGCCAGTTAGTTAATCCCAGTTGAGAGACTATAGGAGTTTTCAGAAGTACCTCTGTGTTCAGGCAGAGGAAACATGTGTTGACTGTGATCAATAACTCATAGTGAAAGTGTGTTTCGGTCCTGTATGTGAGGCATGGAGCTTACTACGACCTCCTGCTCTGTGGAGACATGCAAAAGGTATCTGTCCCAAATACCAAGGGTTTACCAAGACCCAGGGTTTGTGTCCCAGCCAAGGAGAAAGAGGACTGCATGCAGAAAAGTTGGACATGTGAAAAGAGGGGGTTGAAATTTGTGATGACAGCAGGGGGTCCTAACACTGTGCCCGAAAGCAGGGGTAGGCATAAGCCTCATTGGAGAGCAACAGGACTGGGAGCACCATTTTGTCTGCAGCCACTGATGACGGGCTTGCTCAGCAGTGCCCTAGAAATGGTCCCCACTGTTGTATATGGAGAAGAGTGCAGCAATGGACGTGCACCTTCACAACTATACTAGTGTTGTGGTCACAACCACAGAGAGTTGTGAACACAGCCCAGTCTATCACGCAAGCCAACGTCCATCCATTAACTCCATCTATATTTCTCAGTTCCATCTATATTTCTCAGTGCCTCAGACAGGCAGCTAGCATAATCAAAGACTTGTCCCACTCTGGGTTATAATTTCTTCCAACCTCTACAAAGATACAAAAGCTTAAACTCACAGGCCAACAGATTCAAGAACAGCTTCTTCAATGGTGTTACTAAACTTCTGAGTGCACCTCACAAATTTCAAACATAATGTTGACTTTGGTTTTTGTGCACCCTCTCTGCAGCCGTAACACTGTATTCCTCCCACTGTACTATTACCCTTCTGGACTTTGTATGGTATGATCTGCCTGCACTGCATGCAAGACAAACATTTTCCCTGTACCTAGGTATAGTTGCCTCGGTAATAAAGTGTGGTCTAGAGACACCAAAGTAACTCAGGCAGATCCCTGGAAGAGGAGGCTAGTATTGGTGCCATCACGGCTGATGGTTTGGGCCATTCCATTGCCACAAGGGTCTACTCTATGTGCCAAAGAGTGCCCACCAAGGAGGACACCAGAGTCCAGCTGGTGATTTCACCATGCGACAGACGGCCTCCTCCTGTTCATGGTTGGATACCAGTAGAACTGGCCATTAAATGACCACCTAAGCGGTTCAGTTAGGCTCAGGGTGGGAGGATCATCCGCCATTGTACCCGCTACACCGGGCAAGGTGGCATGGCCAACTGGACCATAACAGACACTCCGACATCTCTCTTCATACGTCATCCTGCCAGCTCATATCCAACAGGTTGATTCAATCCAGCTCAAGGGAGTCTTAACATCAAAGCCCCTTTAGCAAAATGAACGACATTATCATTTAACAAACTTAGCTTCTGTGATTTTATAGCAACAGCAATCTTTAAATAATCCTCAGTGAGTATTAAACAATATTAATTCTGTTGTCGTGATTTTACTGCGAAGGAGGTCTGTCAATCACATACGGAGAAAAAAAGATATCAAACTGTTAAAAATGTTCTGTATTTTCCAGCATTGTCAATTAATTGATTTGAAGCACCAGTGGTGTGTTGAACATGAATGAATGCAATGATGCACACTGCTCTAAATTAGAAGTAGGTTTTTCATTTATTTCTTTATCAGCAGTGGGCTGTTGGACTGCCTCATCTGCTCCATCTCACTATTAAAATTCTGCTGCTACACTCTTGAAAGCATCGTTCCCACCATTAATCTCCACTAGTGTCTTCATTATCAGTCCCCAAAAAATTGTTTTTTAAATTTACAATCACTCAGTGCGCTGCCATGTACTGTCTCCAAAACTGTCTCATAAAAATTAAACTTACAACTTACTTGTGGATTCAGAAGTAATCAAATAAGCGTGCTAGCAAGCATCTTATGCTGATCACTAACCACTCTAGTGGCCTTTCAACAGCGATGTAATTCAAAGTTCGAAAGCCTGAGTTAAAATTCCAGCGTGTTTTGAATTAAGAAGTGCCTACATTAATTGTTCTTTTTAAAGCTTCTTCCAATTTTCCCCTTGCTTTTACTGGAATGCTGATTCAGTTTTAGCGAATTGCATCGGTCCCTCTCTCAAACAGCCATTTCGTCCATGTCAAACCTGCACGGCAACTTTCAAAAGCACTCTTCAGCTGCCTAATTCCTGACTCTTGTGACGCGGTGGTAGCGTACCTACAACTGGACCAGCAAGGCCAGGTTCAAGTCTCCACCTGCTCCCATGAGGTGTTCTCACATTTCTGAGCGTGGACTGCAGAAATTCAAGAAGGCAGGTCACCACAAGCTTCTCAAGGACACCCACATCCCACAGGTCAATAAGAAGGAACAGACTGATCAGAAAATATCTGTCCTCCTCCAGCCTTACAACTGACCGGGACCTCTGCAGTGCTCCAAAATCTGGCCTCTCCGTTTGGCATGATGGCCTTCCTGCTCGGTGTAGTGGTCTCTCAGTGCCCTCAGTGTGGACTCAAGGTGAATCCTTGAAGTGCAGTCCCATTGTGGCTGAGCACTCAGACTACAATGTTTGAACTTTCAGCTTTATTTTCTACTTAAAACTAAGAAGGTCTGAATTGCGTAATTTTTAACTTTATTTCATGCATTTTACACTATACTATAAATACTGCAACTCTTAACTTTGTTCTTTCTTTTTACCTTGTTCTTAAGATTCTGTACCTAGTTACTTGTACCTAAGATGGCGCCTGGTTTGGCAACATTATACACTTTTCACTGTATTCGTGTATACGGGACAATAAAATTAAACCAAATCAAATGTATGATTTCAATCACTCCAACATCAGCAGTTCTGCTTTCAGTTCCCCTGAGCCCCAAGTTTTGAAACACCCAAAGCTGCTTTGACTTGCCTCCTTCTCTGAATCACTGATGCCAGTATCCAAGCTTTTGGATCCGTATCTTCAGGGGCAGATTTTTGGGAGTTCCTGCCACATGTGGTGAAGTTGGGCAGAGAGGGTGGGGGGGGGAGGGGACGTCACAACACTCTAATATTCCTCACCCGACCGTCGTGCCATCTACCCTCCTGCCCTGATCCATTTGAAACTTTAGGAATAGACTTCCTTCATGGGATGAAGACATCACTATGTCAGCCAGCACTTATTGTCCATTGCTAATTGCCTGGAGGGCAGTTAAGAATCAAGTACTTTGTTGTGGGTCTGGAGTCACATGTAGGCCACACTAGGGAAGGAAAGCAGTTTCCTTTCTCCCAAAGGATGTGTGTCAACCAGGTGAGTTTTTAGGACAACTAAACAAGTCGCCATTAGGTGACTTTTCAGTTTATTATATTAATTGAGGTTTCACTATGTGTTCTGGTGGGATTTGAACCTACATCCCAAAAACATTCACCTGTGGTTCTGGTTTACATGGCCAGTGTCATTACCACTACACCACAGCACACCTACCCTAACCCTAGTTGGGAACCTTAAGTGGTCAATCAAGGGTCGTCCTCTATCCAGCCGCAATTCTGAAGAGGATAGTGGAGAACACACGGCAGGTTACTCTGCTCAGGTCTCAGTCAGGAAGAGTGAGACCTGGTCAAGAAAAAAGGAGCAAGCTGTATATGAAGACTGTGGACATGGGTGAGGTCTTAAACAAATATTTCTCATTTGTATTCACAGAGGAGAAAAACATTGTAGATGGAGATATCAGTTTGATGAGGTTCTAAACCCGTTAAAATTAATAAGGCAAAGGTATTAGATGTATTGGGGCATAAAGATGCATAAATCCTCAGGCACTGGTTAGATGTATCCCCGACTGCTATGGGAGGCATTGGAGGAGATTGCTGGGCCCTGGTGGAGGTATTTAGTAGTTCACAGCCATAAGTGAAGTGCCAGATTACTGGAGGAAAGTTAATGTGGTTCCTTTCTAAGAAGAACTGCAGGAAATGCCAGTTAGTCTGGCATCAGCGGGAGGGAAATTATTGGAACAAATTCAGAGACAATGGGATTAATCAACACTTGGAAAGGCAGGGATCAATTCAGAGCAATAAGCACAGATTTGTTCAAGGGAGATCTTGAATAATTTGAGTTTTTTGAAATGGTAACTTCAATATATTAACACAGAGCACAGAGTCATAGAGATGTACAGCATGGAAACAGACCCTTCAGTCCAACCTGGCCATGCCGACCAGATATCCCAACCCAATCTAGTCCCACCTGCCAGCACCCGGCCCATATCTCTCCAAACCCTTCCTATTCATATACCCATCCAGATGCCTCTTAAATGTTGCAATTGTACCAGCCTCCACCACATCCTCTGGCAGCTCATTCCATACACGCACCACCCTCTGCGTGAAAAAGTTGCCCTTTAGGTCTCTTTTATATCTTTCCCCGCTCACCCTAAACCTATGCCCTATAATTCTGGACTCCCTGACGCCAGGGAAAAGACTTTTGTTTATTTATCCTATCCATGCACCTCATGATTTTATAAACCTCTATGACGCTCCAGGGAAAGCAGCCCTAGCCTGTTCAGCCTCTCCCTATAGCTCAAATCCTCCAACCCTGGCAACATCCTTGTAAATCTTTTCTGAACTCTTTCAAAGTTTCACAACATCCTTCCAATAGGAAAGAGATCAGAATTGCAGTTTATGTGTTTTATGTGAAATTACTAGGGCTTTTGACAAGGTCTCACCTCGAAGGCTGGTCCAGAGGGTATGAGACCATTGGATCCAAGGCAAATGCAAATGGGATCAAAAATTGTTTTGCAAATAGAAGGCAAACGGTTATGCTGAAGAGATGTTTTTGAGATTGGAAGCGGGTACCATAGGCTCCATGATGTGACCCTTGCTGTTTCTTTATGTACATTATGTTACATTATGTACATTAATGACTTGAATGTGAATGAAAAAAGTATAATTAGTACATTTGCAGATGAAATTGGTGGCATGGTTGACAGTGAGGAGGATAGTCTGATTGGGCAGAGCAATGGCAGATGGAATGTAAGTGCAAAGTGATGAATGTTTGGAGGCCTAATAAGGGAAGGAGATGCACAATGAATGGTAGGTACCAAGGAGTACTGTGGGATAAAGGGATACAAGTCCTTGCATTCCTGAAGGTGTTAGCACAGGTGGACATGGTGGTGAAGAAGGCATATGGGATGCTTGCCTTCATTGACCAGGGTGTGGAATATAGGACCAACGAAGTCTTGTTACAACTTCATAAGGCATCAGTTAGACCACAGATGGAATACTGTGTGCAGTTCTGGTTGCCACACTATCGGAGGGATGAGGATGCAGAGGAGATTCACCAGGTTGTTGTCTGGGATGAAAATTCTCAGTTATAAGGCAAGACTGGATGGCCTGGATTTGTTTTCCTTGGAGCAGAGGAGGCTGAGGGCGGATCTGATTGAGGGATATAAAATATGAGAGGCTTTGATAGGATAGACGGTGAGAATCTTTCCCCATGGCATAAGTTTAAGATGAGGAGTAAGGGGTATAGAGGGGATCTGCGAATAAGAAATTTACACCTAGATGGTAGTAGAAATATGGAATGTGTTACCTGAAAAGGTGGTGAAGGCAGATACTCTCACAACATTTAAAAACTATCTGTGAGCACTCAAAATGCATGGGCACCGGAGAATATGGATCAAGTGCAACTAAATTTGGATGAATGTAGTTTCGTGTTTGTTGGTCGGTGTAGGCAAGGTGGGTCGAAGGGCCTGTTTCCATGCTGTATGATTCAATGATCATTCAGATCAGTTGCCTTCTTGTTTTTGCTTCTAAGATTAAAAATGTCACCTTTATCCAAATTATACTCCAACCGCCACGCATCTGCCATCCACTCACCTTGTCCAAACCATAATGAAGTACCTCTGTATCTTCCTCACAGCTCACCCTTCCATCTAATCTTGTTCTGTTCAAGGCTGAGATCGACAGATTTTTCAATACTGAAGGAATCAAGGATTTTTGGGAAAAGGCAGGAAAGTGGAGTCAAGGATAATCAGATCAGCCATGGTCTCACTGAACGGCAGAGTAGACTTGATGGTCCAAATGTTCTACTTCCAATCCTAGGTCTTATGGTCTTGTAGCCCCTGACATCAGCAGGGATACGTTCTCGGTGACTTTTCCTTTGGCAGGGCGGGAAGCCATCAGTAAAATTGTGCCTAATGTCTCCTTATGTCTCCTCAGTGTCAAGCCTCATTTGTTCATCAATTGTGCTCCTGTGAAGTGCCTTGGAATGGGTTCCTTTCATGAAGGCGCTATGTAAATGCCAATTGTGGTGGTGCAAGTCTGACACAATCACTACCCGCACAGATGCCTATTCCCACCTTCTGCCAGAGGAAGGTGATTGGTATTAACATCCTGACTGCCCTCTCCCCTCTCCTTGCACCTCCACCAATGCAGCGTCCAACAGCAATGGCTGAGGCAAACTCACCTAGAAAAGGCTAAGAATCAAAGCTGCAAGGTTCTACTCTTAACCTTTTGAAGCATCAATAAACCCACTCTTCATTGCATATCTTCACCTGGTGACAATTCCCAATTGGGTACTCAACCCAATTGACCTGAAATATACTGATGTCTCCATGGAGCTAAGTAACACCAAAGACAAATACAGAAACTTACAAAAATAATGCAAAAAAAATGCCAACACCATTGAAGTAGCATTTAGAACACTTAATGAGATTTTAACCTATCGTGTAAGAAGTGTGGATTTGCTGGTGCAATTAAAAATCCATCAAAATCTTCCCAATTAATTTAAAAGGTCTCAGTGGTTGATTAATGGAGGTTAATGGAATTAACCTTCCTCAGATTCAGACATTTTTTAATCTTGCCGTGTTCACAGTGAAATGGACTTTGTGTTAAAGACTTTCCTCATTGAAACATTTTCTTGTTATTTTCTTTGTTCCCATTTAACTGTCAGTAAGGTTGTTCCCTCGGTGTTCCTTCATGTACTATCACCCTTCCTTACTCCGTGACTGTTTGATGCCCGGTTTCATTGTCCCGTACCCAGTCCAGTGATTGTTTACTTGCCTGTTTTTTTCTTTGCCCCATTTCTCCTGGCTCTACCTTGCATTGATCTCAGCTTTGTACCACATGCGACTGAAACCAGAATCCCAACAACCTGCATTTGTGTAGCACCTGAGAAGTAAAATGTTGCAAGGTTCTTCAATGAAATGTTATCAAACAAAATCTGACACTGTGCCACTCAAAAGGAATTATGCAGACAGATCTCCAAAATGTTTGATCAAGGAACTATTTTTCAAGGAGTGCCTTAAAGAAGCAGAAAGAAATGGAAAAAGGAAGAAATCCAAAGTGATTTTGGAGCTGACAGATGTGGATGTTGTTGTTAATAAGGCAGAGATTTATGGAGTTACAGGACTTGGAAACAGGCCCTTCGGCCCTACTTATCCATGACGACCAGGTTTCCTAAACTGAACTAGTCCCATTTGCCTGCATTTGGCCCATATCTCTCTAAAACTTTCCTATCTATGTACCTGTCCAAAAGTTTTTGAAAGATTGTAATTGTACTCACCTCTACCACTCCTTCTCGCAACTCATTCTGTACATACACTGCCCTCTATGTGAAAACGTTGCCCCTCAGATCCCTTTTAAATCTTTACCATCTCACCTTCATTCTATGCCCTCTAAATTTGAACTCCCCCACCCTGGGGAAAAGACTTTGACTATTCGCCATATCAATGCTCCTCATGATTTTATAAACCTCTGTCAGGTCACCCTTCAGACTCCAATGCTCCAAGGAGAAAAGTCCCAGCCAATCCAGCCTCTCCTTATAACTCAAACCTTCCAGTCTTGGTAACATCCTTGTAAATCTTATTTGCCCCCTTGCCAGTTTAATAACATCCTTCCTATAGTAGGATAATCAAATTATATGCAGTACTCCAAATGTGGCCTTCCCAATGTTTTAAACAGCTGTAACATGACATCCCAACTTCTGTACTCAATGCTCTGACCGATGAAGGCAAGTGTGCCAAATGCCTTCTTCACCACCGTGTTTACCCTTGATGCCACTTCCAAGGAACTATGTTCCAATCCCCCTTGATCTCTCTGTTTGACAACATTCAACAGGGCCCTATCATTACTGTGTAAATCCTGCCCTGGTTTGCCTTACCAAAATACAACCCTTTGCATTTATCTAATTTAAACTCCATCTGCCATTCCTTGTCCCACTGGCTCAGTTGATCAAGGTCTCATTGAACTCTTAGACAACCTTCTTCACTGTCCACTACACGGCGAATTTTGGTGTCATCACAAATTTACTAACCATGTCTCCCAATTTCTCATCCAAATTTTTTATATAAATGGCAAATAAAAGTCGATGCAGTAACAATTCCTGTGGAACACTGCTGGTCTCAGGCCTCCAGTCTGAAACAATCCTTTACCATCCTATGTCTCCCATCATCATGCAGTTTTGTGTCCAATTGCTCTCCCTGGATTCCAGGTGCTCTAACCTTATTAGCCAGTATGCCATGTGGAACCTTGTTGAAGGCCTTGCTAAAGTCCTACCACACTGCCCACATTTATCTTCTCAGTCACCTCTTCAAAAAACTCGGTCAAATTTGTGCGACACAATTTCCCACACCCAGAGTTTGAAACTGGGGATGTGCAGGAAGCCGGAACTGAAGGAATAGTTTGTGCACAGATAGGAGGACTTTGAAAACAAGGGTGTCAAACATAACATCCTAGTATTGCCAAACCAGGAGCCAAAGATGGCAAGTAAATATGGGTGAATAGTTCAGGGTGTAGGTTAGAAAACAGAATCGTAACATTTAGAAACGATTGAATAATGTAACATAACATTCCAGGCTGCTTTCAAAAGAAGACATAAAGGGAATCCATTTCAAAGTCAGGAAAAAGTATGTGAATTTTTTTAAAAATGCTTTGTTCTCTGATTTATTTCATCAACTCAAATTTTCATGAGCACCTATACCTTTCCAAAGTGATCATTCTATAAATGTTAACAAAACAGTGAGAGTATCTGTAACTTGCTCAACGATGAAGCTTAGCACCACCATCCTCAGTGTTGCCCTGATCATCCAGTGTCTTTATATGTGCAGTTTGCAGCAGAATTCATTGAAGTATATTTTCATGCCCAAAGTCAACATTAATAACTTAGGGGCCTGTCCTTTCAAGGCATTTCAATCACTTAAACTTGTTGAAAATAGAAGAATCAATATTGCAGCTATTGTATAAGATCCCGTTAAGTTATATTGGAGTGCATCAGTGTTAGAACCTCAACTACTTACAGTTTAGATACAAATGACTTGGATAGAGGAAGTGCGTGGTTGCTGCATTTGTTCATGACGAAGTTAAATACAAAAGGAAACTGTCAGGAGGACTACTGAGTTTAAAAAGGAATTTAGTTTAAGTGAGTAGTCAAAAATATGGCAGTTGAAGTATAATTTGGGAGAATATAATTTCATCTACTTTGGTAAGAAAAGTCAAAAATCAGAGTAGAGAAGTAGAAATGGAAAAAGAATGGCTAAACTCTGCAGCTTAAGGGAATCTGCTGTCCTGGTACATGAATCACATGTAGCTAACATGCAAATGCAACATGTTATTAGGAAAGCAAATGGATGTTGTTGCTTATCAGGAGTAAATTTGAATACAAAAGCAAGGAAGTTTTGTTGCAATTATGTCGGGTGTTGGTGAGTCAACGTCAGGAGTCCTGCACACAGTTTTGCTTCTCCTTACCTATGAAATAATTTAATAGCAATAGATTCAGTTTATAGAAGGTTCACTGGACTGTTTTCTGGGATGGGGGGTCGGGGGGGTTACCTTATGAAGGAAGGTTGGATAGTGTTGGACCTCTATCAGTTGGAGTTGACAAAGTCTGAAGTCACACAACACCAGGTTATAGTCCAATTGAGAAAGAGAGGTGAATTTATTGAGAAGTTTAAGGGAATTTAACAGGACCTGAAAAGTTGTTTCCCCACCCAGGGTAGACTAGAGCTAGGAGATCGAGTTTATAAATAAGGGATCTCCCATTTAAGATGGAAATAGGATACATTTCTCTGTGAGTTGTTGTTCTGTGGAAGCTGGATCATTGAATATTTGTAAAGCTGAGATAAATAGATTGTTGATTGACAGGGAGTCCAAGGGTATGGAAGTAGATGGGAAAGTAGAGTTGGAGCCACAATCAGACCAGCCAAGGGCTGAGCAGACTGAAGGGGCTGAATGGCCTATTCACAATTCATATGTTCATAGATTTGAGAAGCAGCATCAAGAAAAAGAATTTTTGTTTTTGAACCAAGCAATATTTCGTTGCCCAATTCAAAGCTAAATTCTCAACTAGCTCAGCAGCGCTGGGCTAGATACTGAGCCACACAGAGTGATCCTGTGCTGATTTGTTCAAATTCAGTCTTGGCACTGGTCAGGTTACATAAGATCTACTGAAGTGGATGACTTGTACCCACTTTCTGCTATTGATCCCACCAACATAAGGAAGCAAGTTACAACAGGAGTAGAATGGACAAAGGAGAAGAGTGAAGATTAGAATGGTGCTGGAAAAGCACAGCAGGTCAGGCAGCATCCGAGGAGCAGGAAAATCAACGTTTCAGGCAAGAGTCCTTCATCAGGAATGAGGCAGGGAGCCTCCAAGGTGGAGGGATAAATGGGAGGTGGGTGGGGCTGGGGAGAAGGTACCTAAGAGTGCAATAGATGGATGGAGGTGAGTGAACCTAGTTGCCCTTCCTTCTAGAAAGTTCTGGAAACAAAGAGGCTGAAGCATTGTCCACACTCGCCACAGGCCCAAGAACTGCCACCCTGCTGACTGGTTAACACACGTACAGGAAAAGACATACAAATTGTCTACAGACCAAGAGGAATTCCTTCCATCTGGAACTGGCCAAAAATAGCTGAGTCTTGCTTGTGTCGGCCACTGTTATGACCTCATATAGAAATAGGGATACAGCAAATCAAGTTATATCAACAGTGGTGGGAAAAGGGCATCCCAAAATGATGAAAACATCTCCCAGAATGCTCTTTACTACTATAACCATGTAGCCCTGAAGATCTGAAGAGCTTCAGCTCTTGAGTCACAGCCTGTCTGAAAGAGTGGCAAGGGAAGGTAGGACAACAGATGAATTGGTGGGGATAATCATAGTGGTATCAAGATCTCCAGGTGAGAAAAGAAGGATTTAAAGTAATTAAGCAGCATTCCTGCTCCTGATTGCCACCCACCGCTTAACCAGGGCTGATAGAAAGTCATTGACCTGAAGCAATAACCTTGTTTCTCCATCTATAGGCACCGTCTGATCTTCTGAACGTTTCCAGTATTTTTGGTTTTGATTATACGATACACTTTTCCTCTATTCCATAGAGTCAATCCTTAATTCATAGGTTTAATGATCTGGCTGCTCCAGGAAGTCAGATAACCAGGATTGCATTTATTGTTGCCCTGAATGTCATCACTCTTTTTTAACCTCATAGATTTCAAGGATCTCGCATCCAAGTATATTTTTTAATCTACATTATGTTTCATGAGCCTACAGCACTCAAGTTAACAGCACCAGCCCAGACTTGTTCAGTTACTGAAAGGATTTTGTGTGGGACACATCAAACAGCAGAGCCTTGACCTGGGGCTTGCTAAAATTGCTTGCTGCGTTTATTTACCAGGCGAGAGAATATTTGGCTCAAAGTGTAATCAGTTCAAGGGCTGTGTCAAATGCTAAATAACTGATGTGATTCAAATTATTCAGCTCGTGGTGGGATAACCTAGAATAAGCAAAGTAGCATGCAAGAGTTCAGTCTGTCACCAGCAATAACCTATCTGTAGGAGGTTAATTACTCTCAACAGTCAAAGCCTTCAAATGTGTTATTAATATATTCAACTTCAGTCAAACACCCTTTATTGATGCCATCGAAGGCTTTCCCTTTTGAATACAGCAGGGGCCCTGGTAAATAAGCTATTTTAACACATTAAGTCATTCTCAGTATATTCCAGTACAATATGAGCCTATTTTGCATTCATAAGCATCATGTCTTTTTTCCTGTAACCGACTCCCCTGATCTCTTCAAATCACTGGCTCCGACTGAGCTATCTCACCCGTGTTTACAGCATGGATTGAGAGAATCAGTTACTAGATTATTGCTGTTCCTACCCTCATCCAGTACCCACACAATGATACTCGCCAGCTTCAATTCGATGGAGTAACACTGGCTCATTTCTTCCCTTCCCCAATGAAAGGCAGCAGTTATAGTACCTGAAACATTGACACAGTGAAAATGAGCTAATTCATCAGGTCTCAAGAATTGAACCTGCACACATCTGCTTTGTTTGACTCTGAATGAGTCGAATGAGAGAGGTTGACTGAAAAAATCTTTATTGTGTCAAGGCAAAATAATGATTTAAGCCTGACCAAGCATTTGGAACTGAGTGAGCCCATGGCTGAATAGGCAGGAAGGTGAGAACTGGCCAAAAGTAATGAAGTCTGGAGCAGCATTGAAGTTAGGAGTGGAATAGCATCTGAAAAGCAGAGAGGCATGTGACACATTGGGAAGTATTGCACAGATTTCAGAATGACCCATCTATGTAGCTAACACAGGAGACAGTCAACTGGTAGGGGAATATTGATGGGGGGCACTGAATCTAAATGATGTTTAAAGACAGCCCAAAAATGTCGAGCATGTCCTTTACATGTTCTGTACAGCATGAACGATCATCCAGCAGTCATCTGCAAACTGGTGTCATGGATGTCCATGGTGGTGAGCTTTGTTCTTGCCCACAGCTGATTGAGGTTGAAGACGTAATCCGAGAAAAGGTCGCTCGACCCGAAACATCAACTCTGATTTCTCTCCACACATGCTACCAGACCTTCTGAGGTTTTCCAGCAAATTCTGTTTCTGTTTGTGTTGAAGAGATCATTTTGGATGCTGACACTGGGTGGATAAGGTGGATGAGATCTCATACATAGCCCAAGTGAAAGAAAAAAACTCCACTCTTATCAACGATCCAATCCATTGTTTGAGCCAATCTTTTCAATAAACTTCTTCTAAGACATTTGCCAGAAAGAATATTCCTCCATTATGTTAAAAGATTATTTCAGATATTTCATCAGTACTGTCCATTTTTAAAATCTACATAAGGGTTCTGAGTGACTCACTGACATTTGAAATGATGCTTTATGCACGAGTCACATTAAGAGTGTCTCAGAAGATACAAATATAGGAAAAGCAGAGATAAGCAGAGTTTGAATGGCAGAAATCAAGGAATTTGTTTACCTCAGTCTAGATAAGAGCCAATCTGATCAATTATTTAACTCACAAACCAATTAAATGGACTGGAATAACTAAATATTGGAAATAAAACCATCTAAATATTTTAAAGTGCTCAGAACAAAATGCTTGTTATTTGATATCTGCTTCCTCTCTCAATTTACTCAGTCTGCCCCATCTCTTTCTTTTTCTTTTATCAGTGCTTTGATTGACACTATTTCTTCATTCATTTTCCTAACTTGCAAAATACCTTCCATTTTCCTGCAGCCTCATGTGATCAAACCAAGGCTAAATATACAGTCTGCTCACTTTATTTCCTCAGAACCTCAAATCTGTGGGACCACTTACACCCCTAAGCCTCCTCTTTCTGATGTTATCTATAGGTTTTTACAAGTTCGGCTCAATTTCATTTCAATAGTAACACTGCACGCCTTCATTTTTAAAAAAAATATCTCTTGTACCTCTCCTCTTTTTTTTCATCCTTCATAATGTGTTCCCCTGTTGTTCCTGTCCCTGTCCCTGCGTATACATTGTCCAGAATAAGAAAGGAAATGATTTGTTTCTCCAAAATAAACAGAATACGAGAAGCAACAACATGAAAACCTAAAAAGTGAGAACTGCAATCCGTTTGGCACTCTGAGTCTGTTCCAGCATAAAATAAAATCATGGCTGAGCTTCTAACTCAACCCTACTTCCGACGTTATCACCATTACCTTTAATTACTCTAGTGTCCAAATATCCATTGATTTCTGCCTTGGTTATACTCAATGATTGAGCATCCAAAGCTTACTGAGGTATAGACTATTTATGCCAACGTATGGGTGGCACGGTGGCTCAGTGGTTAGCACTGCTGCCTCACAGCACCAGGGACCCAGGTTCAATTCCAGCCTCCATTAACTGCCTGAGTGGAGTTTGCATCTTCTTCCTGTGTCTGTGTGGGTTTCCTCTGGGTGCTTTGATTTCCTCCCACAATCCAAAAACTTGCAGATTAGGTGAATTGGCCATGCTAAATTGCCCATAGTGTGGGGGATTGGTTGCCCTTTGGCGGGTGGGTGTGGACTTGTTGGGCCGAAGGGCCTGCTTCCTCACTGTAGGGATTCCTAATACTCTTAACTCAGATTCCAGCAAAACATTCCTCCCACAATGGCCTTCCCTAGCCAACTTTGCTCTTTCAAGATTTTCATTTCCACTTTAAGTTCTGGTTACTATAATGTTTCTCATTTAGCCTTTTAGTCGGAGGAACCTTATGGAGTGTTGAACAACATTATTAATTTATGCTTCTGTTCACACTGATGTCTTTAAATTAATAATAGTGACACTTTGCAAATAATTGAAGTAAAATATTGAGCAAAGTATCTCTCAGTAATTAACAGGGACAATCAATATCCCAAGTTGCAATTTCAAGTTTGGACTTAAGGGACAGAAGTAAATTAAGTTGGAACAAACAGAACCTAATGTTGCATTGTGAATGTTTAGGTAGAAGCTGGCTCTGGAAAGGTCAGAGTAAATGAAGTATATAAGCTGCTTTCTCTTGGCTTTGAAAAAATTTGTTCCTTGGGTTTCCAGTCTACATCACGTTTACCCCATAGAAACTTGATGAATTCACTGTGACCTGACAACATTTTGTAATAGCAGAAGCTGGTGTTACATTGGAATTGTTGCTTTAAGGTGAGACACATGGTGTGTCAAGGGGCTTTCAAAGAGATGGCTGGGAAAAAGAGGTGAATGCGAAAATGTTAAACAGAAAGCTTTAATAGATAGCAGCCTGGAGTTTAAGAGATGAAGGAGGAGTGCTACTGCATCGCAACCAGTGTCTCTGCCTGTGGGCCCAAAGAACCAGCTGAAATGTCCCACCTGCCCCAGACATGAGTCATAATTTGTCTGACCCAGTTGATGAAAAAAATAAAAGAGTTGGGTTCTTGCATGGGCCATGAGTGGATGGATAAGTGTGACCTCTAAGATTGTGATTTTATCAAAAGATTGCAGGCTTGGGTCCTGCTGCAACCTTGCTAAGGGTTTCACATGTGACAGTGGTAACACCCTTATTCCAGTTCAAGTCCCACTGCCCTCAATATGGGTCTGAACACCCTGATTAAAAACACACAGTAGTGATCTGATCACGGGTGTTGAAAATGCTAACAGGATTTGACAAGGTAGTGACTATGGAGAAATTTATTTCTTCTGGTGTGGAAATCCAGGGGAAGAGCTTTTGATCTTATAATGAAGGTCAAACAAGGAAAGGTTGAGGGACTTGAGGCTGTTTTTGTCAGAGAGAAGAAAGTTGAGAAGTGACTTAATTGAGACAATAAAATAATCAGAGGGATTGATCGGTTGGACAGGGAGAGCCTTTTACCTCTGATGGCAATGGCTAGCACAAGAGCACATAGCTTTAAATTGAGGGGAGACAGATGTCAAAGGTAGTTTGTTTACTCCAAGAGTAGTAGGGGCATGGAACGCACTGCCTGCAACAGTAGTAGACTCACCAACTTTAAGGGCATTCAAATGGTCATTCGATAGGCATATGAACTAGAATGGAATAGTGTAGGTTAGATGGGCTTCAGATTGGTTCCACAAGTCGGCGCAACATCGAGGACTGAAGGGCCTGTGCTGTGCTGTAATGTTCTGGTGTTCTATGTTCTAACATGGCATTGCAACTCCTACACTGAATGCACTGACCAATAAAGCAAGCGTACCAAACTCCTTCTTCATTACCCAGTCCATGTGTGTTTGAATGACTCTGTGGAGAAAGTGAGGACTGTAGATGCTAGATTTATGAGAGTTGAGAGTGTGGTGCTGGCAAAGCACAACTGATCAGGCAGCATCCGAGGAACAGGAGAATCGATGTTTCGGGCAAAAGCCCTTCATTGGGAATGAGGCTTGTGGGCCGGAGGGCTGGGGGAAGGTAGTTGGGAATGTGATAGGTAGATGAAGGTGATAGGTCAGAATGGAGGGTGGTGCGGATAGGTGGGAAGGAAGATGGACAGGTCAAGAAGGCAATGCTGAGTTGGAGGCTTCGGGCTGGGATAAGATGGAGGGAGGGGAAATGAGAAAACTGGTGAAATCCACATTGATCCCATGTGGTTGCTCTTTCAAACAGCGGACTTAAGCATGATGGCCTCCTTCCATATTATCCATGATTCCCCATTCATTCTGGAGTAGGAGTACCTTTCCTGCCTTGCTGTCATAAGGTCTTATTTAATACTGCAAAATACAGCAGGAAACATGGGAAAGATTTTCTTTCATCAGTGGATAGAAACACCACTTTGCAACAACCATACATGGCAGAAGTGCGCGTGCTGGTTTGAGGAGATGCACTGGCCAAGAGACTCTGTGAGTGCTCTCCTGAATGGTTTCATGGTTCTAGTTTTCTGTATTACCTCTTTATTGCAGAGAATCCTGAAGCATCCTACCTTCGTTAGGAGGAGACAGCGTGCCACCGCTGCTTGATAGGACAGCTTTCCTGACTCAGTGTTGAAGGCACTTGCTCAAATGTCTTCACATTCCCAGCAATTACGGGGAGAAGCCATTTGGTGGAACAGGTTTAACATGGGTGTCTTAACATTGCTCCTGTCATCTAGAGAAAGTTGTAGCAAGTGAAGTACAATCAACAGGAGGGCATCCACCAGGGTAAAGAACAGGGAACATCCCAGCTTTAAAGAATTGATTATGATTGTGATTCTAAGCACAATTAGCTGCAACTGCTTATTGTTTAATGTAATGTCTTAAAAGTAAAGACAATGGTTTTAGGAATTTACAAACATTAAATAGGAACAGTAGTAAACCATTTGGCTCCTCAAAGCTTCTCCACCATTCAATACGATCATAGCAAATCTGTCTGTGTTTAAACTATTATATTCACATCTACCTCTGATAATCTTTGATTTATTTAGCTCACAAGAGTCTTTCCACCTTGCCTTTAAATTATTCAATGACCCTGCCTCCATTACCTTCTCTGCCAGAAAATTCCAAAGTCACACAACCTTCCGATTAAAATAAATTCTCCTCATCGCTGTCCTAAAAGGATAGTTCCTAATTTTAAAACAGTGCCTTCCAGTTCTGGACTCAATCGCAAGAGCGTGAAAGCAGGCCATTTGACCCATCAAGTCTACACCAACCCTCTGAACGGCATCCCATTCAGACCCACCTCCCCACTACCATATCCCTGTGAACACTTCATTCCCCATGGCTAACCCACCTGGCCTACATATCCCTGGACACTTTTAGCATGCAAATGCACCTGACCTGCACATCTTTGGACTTTGGGAGGAAACTGGAGCACCCAAAGAAAACTCAAGCAGACATGGGGAGAACATGCAGACTCCACACAGGCAATCAACCAAGGCTGAAATCGAACCTAGGTCCCTGGGGCTATAAGGCAGCAGTGCTAATCCCTGAGCCACCATCCCCAGAGCTATCAGCCTTTTCCACATCTTTTCTGTTGAGACCATTCAGGATCATATATACGTCAATCAAATTATTCCTCACTTCCAGTAAAAGTAAACCCAGCCTGTCCAACCCATCCTCAAAAGACAACCCACTGATTCTGACTTTCTATCTAATAAACCTCCTCTGACTTTCTTCCACAGTATTGACTGCCTTCCTTAAATAAAGAGATTAAGGATCCACACAGTAATGGAAATGTAGGCTCACCAATTCCTTGCTGTAGAACGTCTTTACTCTAATGTTCAATACTTCTTGCAGTAAAAGGTGGCATCTCACTAACTTTCTTAATTTCACACCTTAACTGCATGCTAACCCTTTAAGAATCATGCACCTGATGCACCTAAATCCAACTGCACTTCAGAGTACTGTAGTTGTTCACCATTTAAGTAATACACTTTATACATTTTCATACTTATTCTAAAATGCTCCCGAAAATGTCCTCCACTGTATTCGAAATAGTTTCCTAATCAAACTGATCAGATATTGATTCAACCTCTGAATCAGGCCACCTGATTCAGACACTGGTAGTGCTCATAAGAGCCCCTGTGCCCATAGTCTTTCTTTCGATATTGTACGCCAGCCAATGCAAGTAAACAAATAGGTGCAGCAAGCAATTAGGAAGGAAAATGGTATTTTAATCTTCAATGCAAGAGGATTTGAGTTCATAAGTAGGGATACCTTACTGCTGTTATGCAAGGTCTTGGTGAGGCCACAGTTTGGTTTCCCTAAAAAGAAACATCCCAAGAAAGTATTCTGTGAAACTCCACATCTAGACCATTATCATCAATCTGATTTTTACAGTTTATATGCAATGAAAGTCACTGTCATTATTCCCATCCCTTTATCTCAAGCACCCTGGGCACACGGTGGCTCAGTGGTTAGCACTACTGCCTTATAATATCAGGGTCCCAGGTTCAATTCCAGCCTCGGGCAATTGTCTGTGTGGAGTTTGCACATTCTGTGCGGGTTTCCTCTGGATGCTCTTGTTTCCTCCCACAGTCCAAAGATATGAGGTCAGGTAAATTGTCTGTAGTATTAGGTGCATTAGTCTGAAGAAAAATGGGTCTGGGGGGATTTTCCTTCAGAGGTTCAGTGTGGACTGGTTGGGCTGAAGGGCTTGTTTCCACACTGTAGGGAATCTAATCACCCAATAATGTGGGTTAAAATCTGAATTGATAGATTTTGTTTGTTTTGGTTTTAACAAGTTGGTCTTTCAATGAAGCATAAGCATAATTGCTGCCAGTTTGTTTTATGAGTACAACAGAAGCTGATCACATAACAAAACCAAACTATTTATATCTAACAAATTTAAAGATTTCAAAACAAACAGTAAAATATAATCCCATCAAACTAAACAGCATCCCTTTACAGTACTCCCACCAGAGAGAATTTCTTTAAAATGTAACTAACGCTTCAATTCTTGGTCTTTAGACTAACAGCCTCGTTTCTGAGCTGAGACTTTCTCAGCTTAAAATAACCACTTCAGGGTTTCACCCAAAAAATATCTGACCTGGAACTTTCAAATCAAACTCTTTGCATTGAGGGAAACTATTTTTAACAAATGTAATCTATTCATTTTCTTCAGGTACAACTTCCTTACACACCTAACTCTACCCAAGGTTTCTGAAAATTGAAACAAAAAAAAAGTTTCCCAAGCTGTGGGTGTTTCCCCTAAGCCAAAGAAAAAACATCTAGATTATTTGACCTTAAGCCTAATGCACAACTATTCATAAACCTTGCTCAATGTAAACAAAACTCTGTTACTCTCCAGAAAGTCTCTCTTTCTTTCATACTACGTTTTAAATGAAATCTCACTGGCTATGGAAATACTGACAAAATAATTGTTCAAACCCTTTATAGACACAGAGCAATCACATGCCACTAGTTTAAAATTCAAACACTAAAATAGATTATATTGAAAGGTATACAAACCATCCACTTTATGCAATCAAAAGTCATATGACACCAATTAATATTCCAACAAGTTTAATTGAAATCACAAACCTTTGGAACACTACTTCTTTATTAGGTGATGATGGAGCAGCATTCCGAAAACCTGTGATTTCAAATAAACTGTGTGATTATAACCTGGTGACTTCTGACTTTGTCCACCCCAGTCTGACAATGGCACCTCCACATCACATACATCAGGGTCATTCCCTGAAATATAGGCACACAAAGCTGCAGCTAAAAATCAATACTTGATTATTCTAAACTAAGAGTAAATTAATGTCTTGCAATGCTTATTCCCTGTGGTAAACTCCACCGTATAAACAAACAATTTTCAATTAACATGCCAGGGACCTTGCAGTCACCTGATCACTGACACACTAAATTCGGAAGTGATTCTGAAATAATACTTATTTGTCACTGGCTTGAAATCCATGCTTTAAAAATAATATTTGTATATCACACAACTTCCATCACATCTTCCCAATGGAAGCATTACGATAAGTGCGCGATTTATACTTACACATTAGCTCAGAATCAAGCTGAAACACATACCTGCACTCAGATCAGTGACTCAGATTAGACAGGTTCATGTAAAACACCCAGAAGTTAATTAAGAAGGTCAAGCATTAACAGCACAAGAATAAAAGCCAATTCCAATCTAACTTCATAGCAGCAAGTAATATAACCACCAGCATCGTGTTGCAATAAATAGAGGTTTTATCATTTGGTATCAAACAGGATACAATAAGCCATATCTGACAATCAGATTAGCATATGCTTTTTTGATCCCATATTACAACAAACCTGTTGGTATCCATGGATCCAGGGAAGGCTTCACCATTGTGTTGATCTGCTCCCAGTCAAGGTCACTACCTTCCATTCCCTGGGTGTAGCCGCAATCACTGAATGGTTCATCAAAGGTACAGCTTCCTGTTGAGCCAGAGGAAACCAAAATGAACAAAAGGAAAACCCATTTTAATTTAAAATGTATTCTTTCATATCTTCTTAGTCAGAAATTTTAATTAAAATTCCTTTTGATAAAATGACTGGGAAGCCCATTCTTCACTCTGAATAGCCTGCCCATCTAGAATACACTGAAGTCATCTTTAATGCAATAATTCAAACAAATGCCCAATCAGGCAATCTTAACACTCTCATTCACACACCACTCTCAAAGCCATTGAGATCCTGTCTTCATTAATTTTATGAAAAACTGAAGCCGAGTAAAATGTTATTACATTTTTCCTATTAGGATTAGCCCAAGATACGAATTTTATCCATGACATGTGAGAATGAATTCTTAATTTCCATTTTCTAAAGGCATTACTCCATAACAAGTGTCAGGGGCCAGGCTAGGAGCAATAAATTCAGATTGGAGGGCGGGGTCATATAGACATTTACACTAATTAACCTGCTCTGAGATGCTATTGTATATCTCTGGAGCCAGTAGGACTTAAACCCAGGTCTCCTGGCTTTTCCAGCAACACATTTTCAGATCTGATCTCCAGCATCTGCAGTCCTCACTTTCTCCTCCTGGCTCAGACATGAGGTACACTACCATAGCACATTTCAAACATCTCTGACACCTGGGTTAAAATGATTTCAGACTGACTGGATGAACTTTTTTCCTGTTAGGATCATGTGTAAAAAGAATCAGGTGTTCTTTATGCAATTGCAACGTTATAAACACAAAGCTATCCCACTGCATTTTAGAATTATCTGACACTAAAGGCTCATTTCGCTCTTTGCACACTGGTTATGCTTTCAATGGGTTTTTTCAACTCAAGTTGCTGCGATGGGAATTTTAGGAAAGAAAAGCTTTTCCCATTATTAAATATTCTTCAATCCCAAGTGCACAATGAATGGAAAACTAAGAGCCACCAATTCTCAATCATCAATTAACATTTATACAAGTGCAGGCATATTTATCTAATAGGACTGCCTTCCGATAAATGGGCACAACTGCCAACCATCTTACACTTCTTACAAGTCCACTTTGCCTATCCAGTTAAGCTGAATATAATTTTTAGTGTTAAACTGGAAGTAAATTGAAGAATTGAGGTGGCCAAATTGTTTCAGGCTGTGAGTGTAAGCAGTTGACCACTGAGTATTCCAACATTTCCTTGGTCA
Source organism: Chiloscyllium punctatum (assembly GCF_047496795.1). NCBI lineage: Eukaryota > Metazoa > Chordata > Chondrichthyes > Orectolobiformes > Hemiscylliidae > Chiloscyllium > Chiloscyllium punctatum. The sequence goes on from NC_092743.1 coordinate 20,164,499, forward strand.
TATTTCAGTCTCCATGGGCTTCAGCTCCTCCAAAGATCTATTGCCTGTATTTCAAATCAAGACTCAGTCAACCAACAGCCCCACACTCACTGATCAACATGAGCTCTTGCTCCACCAAAGCCTCCATCTTAAAATTCCAATCTTTGCATTCCCTCGATGGTCTCATTTTTTTCTACTTTTCCAGCTCCACAACTGTAGTGGATCTTCTTGAATGAGTTCCTTGGTGAGGGTTGTTAACGTGGGCTAATCAGGAAAGCTGACCATTATAACATTTAGAAGCTCCTCAGTTCAAAGGATTGACTCCGAGCTGGCTGGCCACAGCCAATGTACTGTGCACGAGTAGATAAAGGGTGATTTAGTGATGGGATACCTCTGTGCAATTAGCTCAACAATCCTCCAAGATTGCTACACCCTGTCAATTCTGCCGACTTGCTTATTCATGGTTTTCTTTGATCCACTTTTGACATCAGTGCCTTCAGCTATTTAGACGTTAAGCACTGCTATCCCCTCTTAAAGCTCCCAGCCTCTCTAATTACACCTTTGACTTTGAATCCTCTCCTGTTGATCCACTTTAGTCAACCGTATCAGGGTCTGATATAAGCTATTGTTACTGTTGGGGAAGACATCAGGAAAAATGTGAAGGCTCCCAAACAAACAAGTCCAGGCTAGACAGTAACCCCCACAAATAAGACTGCCGATTCTGAGAGGTAGCTGCCCAGTGGAATTTTAAGCAGGTCTTAGGAGAGCAGTCAGGAACTTTTCATATCTACTCCTTCCAAAATGAAATTATTTAGGTGGCAAAAAAAAATAAAGAACATGACATAATAACACTGGAATTTTTGTAGCTCTCCCTGGTGCTATAAAATAACGTAATGGGAAAAAAAAATTAACGCAGTGCAGGAATTAAGTAAATCTGCATTGACATAAATTGCTACTTAGCAATCACTTAACAAGTAAAGGATGTGTTTATCCACTAACATGTTCGAAATATTTACTCCGAGGAAAACGCGTAGGAGGACTGATAAAAATTAATGCTCGGCACTCAATTTGCTGCTTTTCAAGCTTTAAGATGATGCTTTTCTTCTTTCTAACACAAAGAAAGCAGCTTGCACCAACAAGCACCAGAAAAACAGGTACATTTATTATCTCTGACGATGTTTGGATTCAGTCCCTCACCATAGCGATAAATACAGCCAGCCATCGAAACCAGCTCAACTATCACATTCTTTTAATTCAGTACACGAATGAATGAATTCAGCAAGCAACACAGATGGTTGAGGTCTTTCGCAACTATTCAGCCACATATAGTTGATCATTCTTGATAGCACCTTTGTCCTTCTCTTTTTGCAACCAGCCAGCTTGTATTCTGCTTGCATTTCACCCCAGGGAAATTGCGACTACAAGGAGTATTGGGAATGTTTAAAACCTCTAATTGTTAAATTTTCTTCTACTATTTTTAACTACTCACTGGGAATTATCTGAGCCAAATGTTGTGACGAGTATAATGGAGGCTCATCTGTGTTAATATGTACACATAGGCCAATCAAGTCCTTCTGCAGGATTGACAATAATTGTATAAGCGATTTGGTTTGTATATATTACAATGTTGACAAATTGATTGGTGATACATGTTCCATGTTTCTAATTTTTTTTATTTATTGCTGAGATGTGGGCATCACTATGAAAGCCCCCATTTATTGCTGTCTCCTAACTGCCCTTGAGAAAGTGCTGCTAAGTCGCCTTCTTAAACCACTGCAGTTCAAATGGTGTGTAGCCTCACAGCACTGTTAGGAGAGAGTTCCTCGGTTTTTACCCAGGGAAGGAATATTTCCAGTTTGTAACTTGAAGGGAACTTACAGGTGGAAGCATTCCCATGCACCTGCTATTTTTGCCCATCTTGAATTGAAGATGTTGCAGATTAGGATAGCGCTGTCAAATAAATCTTGGTGAGTTACTCCAGTGTGTCTTGTTGACACTGTGCATCGGTGATGGCTGAAGTACATGTTAAGAGTGAATGGAGGGCTGATTGAGTGTCACCATCATCCTGGAAGGTGTCAAGCTCTTTAAGCTTTGCTGGAGCAGCAGTCATTCCAACAATTTGAGAATATTCCATCCCACTCCTGACTTGCAAGTGGCGGGTCTACCTTAGCCCATTATTTTCCTGAAATTCCAGCTTCTATGAGACTGCATCACTTTGACAGATGTCTTACTGATGTGCTTTAGTTAGCACCAGTGAAATTAAGCCAGTTTCATATCACTATAACATAGTATTTGAGAGAAAAGGAAGGCCAACATTTACATATCACCTCTCATGATTACCAGATGTCTCAAAGCACGTGACAGCCATGTTGCTCAAGTGAGGGCCCATCCACTCTCAGATAAATGTGTCATGAGTGCTCTTACAGGGTGGCACATGTTGGATGCCAATGTTTATGGGCTTTGTGTAGACAGTGTCCATGGAACGTTCCTAATGCTTTGCAGCCTGGTCTCCATCATGGAGGTCCATTGGACAAAGTGGTGAGCTGGACTTGCCACATACCTGCACTGACTTCCATGTCAAGAATTATCAATACCCAGTTTTCTTACAGTGGATGCAAAGAACAGAAAACTACAGGTTAATTTGACGTTAATCAGGTCAAAAAGCAATCATCCCCCTTAATAAACAACTCACCTGGTTAGAATCTTGCCTTTACATCCAGAATTTTGTTAAAAAATATAATAGGTTGCTCCTGAAAGGCCTTTTCTGGACATCTCGTGTGATTCTAGCAGATTTCTCCCCATACCCCCGTCTTTCAAGCCTCAATAGCATTCAGCCCAAATGTGCTAATATTGCTGAACTGATAATCCAGAGGCCTAGCTTAATGTTCACGAACAAAAAAGAACAAACTCCACTCTGGCAGCTGTGGTTATTTCCATTCAGTTCATTGATACATCCAGATGATCATGCTAATCTCATTCATAATGATCATGAAACTACTGGATCATCATAAAAATTCATCCGGTTCACTAATCTGTTTATCTGACTGTAAAGTATTTCCCTTAACTATGTCTTATATCTAACTTATACTATAAATAAGGTAATACAACCCACCCAAACCCATTGCCCTCTGACTAATGCACCTAACACTATGGGCAATTTAGCATGGCCAATCCACCTGACCTGCACATCCTTGGACTCCAGTTTCCTCCCACAGTCCAAAGATGTGCAGGTCATGCTGAATTGCCCATAGTGTAAGGTGCATTAGTCAGAGGGAAATGGGTCTGGATGGGTTACTCTTCGGAGGGTCGGTGTGGACTTATTGGGCCAAAGGGCCTGTTTCCACACTGTAGGGAATCTAATCTAATCTAATCTAAGGGTACTTTGTACCTAAGATAGCGCCATGAAAGGCAACACTAACAACTTTTCACTGTATTCCTGTGCTTGAGTTCATGTGACAATAATACGTCATTCTAATTCTAATGCCCTTCAGGGGAAGAAATACGCTTTCCTTGCCTAGTCAATCCTATGTGCGATCGCAGCAATGTGGCTGAACCTTAATTGGCCTCTGAAATGGCCAAGCAAATCATTCAATTGTATCAAATGGTGACAGCACTGTATGGTTATAAGTACATGAGATGGACTGCAGCAGTTATAAATGTCACTTAATAATTTCTGCTGAGCATTTGAAAATGACATTAACTTGCATGTATGAATATTCTCAAGGGTTAGGGTCAATAGCTAGACTCTTGAGCCTGCAGTATTCAGTTATACACACCTGCCATGTGGAAAGATGTAGTGGCATTGAAGGCAGTCTGGAAAAGGATCACTTGGCTGATCCCAGATAAGGAGGGACTGTCTTGTGAGGAGAGGTCATGTAGGTTGGACCTTTACTTGTTGGAATTTAGAAGAATGAGGGGCAGCCTTATTGAAACATATAATATTCTTAGGGGACTCAATAGAATAGATGTGGAAAGGTTATTTTCACTTGTGGGAGAGTTTACACCAGAGGGCATAATTTCAAGTAATGGGTTGACACAGAGGTAAGGAGGTAGGGAGGAATTTCAACTCTCGGGGCATTGTGAATCTGTGGAACTCGTTACTACAGAGGGCTGTTGAGGATAGGTCATTAAGTGGATTCAAGGCTGAGATAAACAGTAAGGGAATCAAGGGCTATGGGGTAAAGGCAGGAAAGTGGAGTTGAGGATTATCACATCAGCCATGATATCATTGAATGGCAGAGCAGACTCAATGGGCTGAATGGCCTACTGCTGCCCCTATACCTTATGGTCTTACGACATCCCTCCCCCATTGTGTTCCTGAGTTGTTATTGTTATGTAGTTTTTTTGAACACCAAATTAGAATCGCCATATAAGTTCAAATGTGAGTCAGCATTCAATATGACCCTGAAATGAGGCAGCCCAGAGATACTGCCATCTTTATTCCAGGGTTAGATCAGAACTTTACTCTATAGTAACAACACATACCTTTAGAAGCAAAATGTATTTTGCTCATATGCTAAACTGCTTCAGATTTACTTGGACATACAGCACAGAAAGTGTTTATTTGGCCTAACCATGTCATTTAAATTCCAACTTAATTCCCCTCTCATCATTAGTCATCCAAATCCATCAGAAGAACATTTGTTTCTCTCTTTCATTTGCTTGTCTAACCTTTCCCTAACTACATCCAAACTCTACAGCGCAACCATGTCCTGTGATAACAGGTTCTGCAATCTCACCACTCTTCCAGGCTCCTTTCAAATCCCTCATTTAATTTCTTCATGAATACCTTATCACAATGTCGTTTAGTTTTGCCTGTCTCCACAGTGGAAACATTCAGTCCGTATTCACTTTGTCAAATCTTTCCTGAACTTTAAACACCCCTGTTAGATCAGCCCTCTGTTCCAAGAGAGAAAAGATCTAGTCTGTTTACCTTTGCATTTCAGGAATTAGCCATGCAAATCTTTTTTGAATCCTTTGCATAGACACTACAAGGTGACCAGATTAGAACATAAGGTCTTAGGAGGACCTGCCAAGGGAAATGGGACATATGTACTTCCCCAATGTGAGAGACTAGATATAGGAACACAGGTTGAAAATGGGCATTCATGTCAGGGAGGAGAAGAACTTGTTTTCTCTCAGAGGATAGATAGCTAGAGATGCAATGCCTAGCACGGTGGAGATGGGGTCATTGATATATATTGAAGGTGGAGGTAGATAGACTCTGGGCTAATAAGGGATACAAAAGATGGCAGAGCATATGCCGGATAGTGGATTTGAGGCTCCAATCAGATTAGTCAAGAACTTATTTAACAGCAAAGCAAGCTCGAAGGACTGAATGGCCTACTACTGTTCTTAATTCGTATGTTTGTATATACACAGTACTCCAAAGGTGACTTGACCACAGGGTTGAATTCAAGCTTTGTATAGCTTCTCTACATTCCAACTACTGAAACATGAAGCCGAGTTGGTCTGTAACGTAAACACACCTTGAATTTAATCAAAAGATTGAGGCATTTGATGACATTTGTTGAAAATTCTACTCTAAAACAGCAAAAGAGTTTTATTAAATTCAATTTATTATGCATATTGGTTTTGAAAGCAAAAGAAAGGGATTCTTACAAATGACATCCAATTTAGGGCTACATTTGCTTGGGAGGAATATATTTTAATGATTAGGATTCTCCGAGGGAGGACCCTAATGATAAATGACAGGCTTCTCTGATGGACAGAATAGCACTTGGGATGAGCTATGTTTGGTGGAATAACATTAAGATTTTTTTAGGATGACTTGAAATCCTTTTAAGATAAATAGTTATTTATACTCTTGACTTCCCTCCAAGCTGTTTCTTTGTGTTTCTGAGGAATTATTTTACTTTTTCATTCTGGCTTTGAAAAGACCATTCCTGTGAAGCACAGGAGGTCCAAGTTCAAGTAGGATTGGGAAGTGTGAATTGTGAATTGTTAAATATTGACATCATGCATGAGCAAAGTCTCCTCTCTGAGGACCCTATCCAAAGAAGCATTCAAGTTGGTTCCTGAGCAGTTGGCTATTAATCCAGCACATGCTAATCAAGTTTTATACAGCGACAGAATAATCCATTAGTGCTACAAAAAACTGCACCATGAAGTGGAAAGGCTTCAGTTCATATCCACATCTGCTCAGACATCAGATTCTGTTTCCATACTGTGAGAGTCAACTGAAGAGAAGCCAAAGGCTCAAAAGCTTCTGTACAAGAACGGAAGGGATATCAGACAAAGCATCGCCATCAGGACAGTTTTTTTTAGAGACCCTAATTAAATCAACTGACGCCAGATAGCAATCAATCCCCCCTGACTTTTCAGCTAGGATATTATCTGAAAGGCAAGTCGAAGCTTGACATGAATTACATAGCATAGCTAATGTGTAAACAAGTCATTATGTTACTCAGGGAATTATAGCTGCCGTGACTAGTTGTAACTTTCTGAATAACTTGTCTGGATGTTACTCTGGCTCCAAATCAAGCCACTGATTCTATCAGAGATCAAAGGCAGGTAGAAGGAGGTCATTCAGCCTATCATTGATGGGCCATTGCCTGAGCTGTCCCAATTTCAGTTCCTTTTCTTTCCACAGCAGCTATTCAATGTTTATTTTGGATTTTTATCTAATTCCCTTTTAAGAGCTCAAAAGGTTCCCACCCTTTTTGATTAGATCATAGAATCCCAACACAGTGTGGAAACAGGCCATAGGGTCCAATTAGTCCACACCGACCCTCTGAAGAGTAACCCACCCAGACCCATTTCCCTACCCTATCACTCTCCATGTACCTCTGACCAAAACACTTAACCTACAATCCCTGAACACTGTGGGAAATTTAGCAAGGCCAATTCGTCTAAACTGAACACCTTTGGACTGTGAGAGGTAACCAGAGCACCTGGAGGAAACCCACGCAGACACGGGGAGAATGTGCAAACTCAACACAGACAATGGCCCAAGGCTGAAATCAAATGCAGGTCCCTTGCGCTGTGAGACAGCAGTGCTAACCACTGAGCCACTGTACCAGCTTATGTCCCCAAACAATTGCCCATCTCCAAACAACTCTAGCCTTTCCTTCTGATCGTGATCTTGTAGTTATGCCTTTAGTTACTGACTCATTGCTTACCAGAATCAGGGTTTCATTACTTACCATCAAGACTCCTCAGGATTTTGAGCACTTCATCAGGTCCCTTCTTCACATGTTCTCAGGAAGGGTCACCCAGTGTAAAACGTTAACTCTGATTTCTCTCCACAGATGTGGCCAGATCCGCTGAGTTTTTCCAGCAACTTCTGCTTTTATCCCTTCTTAACATTCTTTGTTCAGATTCTCATGCCACCTCCCTTTTAACTAAAGCTCTAATCTTGGTATCAAGCTGGTAAATCTCTCAACAGTCTTGATTTCCTTCTTAAACTAGCTACCCAACAGAAGACAATCTAACTGTGACCCACCAGTGATTTGTCCATGTTCAGCACTCATTCTTCTAAAAACTAATTTCTGATGGTAATTTTTTCCTCCTGCCCACAATGATTCCAATATCAAGTCCCTAATTTTCACCTCTCCCTGCTTCTTTTATTAATGTGCATTTCCTCTTTTTTTCTTTCTTGTGCAATTACCTCAGGATACAGAAGACAACAAAATACTGATGATCACATTAACCAATGAAACTTCACAAAAATAATTGAGAATGGTGATATCAAACCAATTTATCTCATATTGTAGGTTTTAAAATGGCTAGAAGGGCAAATTTAATTCTACGAATGAAATACCAGAAAGCAATACTTATTTGAACCTGAAAGTAGCATATTAACAAAGTGAGAATTGCTAGCGACTTTAACTGCATTAAACACCAGTTCTTCAAAGCTCTTGGAGCTGCAGTGACCCAGGACCAAAGTTCAGAGGCTGGGGAAGTGGACAGTGAATCAAAGGAAGCAAAGTTACAGATGGTCAATGTGAGATTAGATTAAACCACAGATGACTCAATGGATAACGCTCTCACCTTTCAGCCAGAAGGTCATGAGTTCAAGTCCCACTCCAGAGATTTGAACAAATGAGCCTGGAAGGCCAGTGAAGTACTGAGGAAATATATGGCTTGAGATGTTAACCCAGATCTTGTCCACCCTCTCTGGTGAACATAAAAGATCCTACAGCAGTACATCAAAGAGGAGCAAGGGCTGCCTCACAGCATTTGGCTAATAATTATCTCTTAACCAGCATCAATAAAAACAGACCTATATGGCCTTTATTTCATTTCATTTGGAAGACCTTGCTGTGTAAAATTGGTGTCACTTTTCCAATATTAGAACAGCAATTATGCTTTATAGGTTGCAAAGGGATTTTGAGAAATTCTGAGATCATGAAAGGTGCCACTTTTAAAGAAGAATGTAACTGAGCTCCAAGCTCATGAACAGAGTTTGCATTTTAAAATTTCAGTAGCTCTTGCTCAAAATTTCCAAACCTATCCTTAAATTATCTTGCTCACCTTATCTTGGCTCTTGTCCAAGTTTGACCTGTCATACAGATTATTCCATCAAAAGACACCAAGAACATATCAGAGAACAAACTCTGAGAACAGGTCCTTGTGGTCGGCAGGCAGTGAGAGGTCAAGGTAAATTTGTCAAAAACGTATTGGACATACAAATAGGATTTGATTGCCCATTATTTGTCAGAACTTAAAAACACTTTGTTTCCATTTGGGGATTCACTTCAATGTGAACAAGCAATTAGCAAGAAGAACATTATAATCTTAAGTCATGAAGCAAAAAACAAAACAGTGAGAAGAATATCGGGAGTTTCTATCCAAAATATTAACCTATTATATACTTTAAGATTATGTCTGACCTGCCATGCATTTCCAGAGTTTTCTGTTTTAGATCTGATTTCCATTATTCACATATTTCATTTTATAACTGGAGTAGGTTAAATAGAACTGGTAAGTTTATGGGCAGCACGGTGGCTCAGTGGTTAGCACTGCTGCCTCACAGCGCCAGGGTCCCAAGTTCGATTCCAGCCTTGGGCAACTGTCTGTGTGGTGTTTGCACAATCTCCCCATGTCTGCATGGGTTTCTTCTAGGTGCTCTGGTTTCCTCCCACAGTCCAAAGATGTGCAGGTCAGGTGAATTTGCCATACTAAATTGCCCGTAGTGTTAGGTGCGTTAGTCAGAGGGAAATGGGTCTGGGTGAGTTACTCTTCGGAGGGTCGGTGTGTACTTCTGGGCTGAAGGGCCTGTTTCCACACTGTAGGGAATCTCAAACACAGTAAAGAAGTTAAAGTTGCATTGAACTTTGACGAAACCACACAATTCTGGTTGTCACATTACATAAAACTGTACAGATCAGAAACAGGCCATAGATGTTGTGCCAAAAATGATGCCAACTTAACCTAAACTCTTCTACCTGCCCTTAGCCCATATCCCTCCATTTGTTGCAGATTCATAGAGTCACAGAGTGGTACAGCATGGAAACAGACCCTTCAGTCCAACTCGTCCATTCCAACCAGATATCCCAACCTAATCTAGTCCCATATGCCAGCACTCAGCCCATATCCCTCTCAACCCTTCTTATTCATATATCCATCCAGATACCTTTTAAATGTTGCAATTGTACCAGCCTCCTCCACATCCTCTGGCAGCTCATTCCACACAAGCACCACCCTCTGTGTGAAAAAGCTGCCCCTTAGGTCCCTTTTATATCTTTCCTCTCATCCTAACCCAATGCCGTCTAGCTCTCGACTCCCCCACCCCCAAAGAAAAGTCTTTGTCTATTTATCCTATCCGTGCCCCTCATGATTTTATAGACCTCTCCGACACTCAGCCCCTGACACTCAAGGGAAAACAGCCCCAGCCTATTCAACCTCTCCCTATAGCTCAAATCCTCCAACCCTGGCAACATCCTTGTAAATCTTTTCTGAACTCTTTCAAGTTTCACAACATCCTTCTGGTAGGAAAGACACCAGAATTACACACAATATTCCAAAAGTGGCCTAACCAATGCCTTGTACAGCTGCTACATGACCTCCTAACCCCTGTACTCAATACTCTGACCAATAAAAGAAGACATACCAAACACCTTCTTCACTATTCTATCTACCTGCGACTCCACTTTCAAGGAACTATGAACCTGCACTCCAAGGTCTCTTTGTTCAGCAACACTCCCTAGGACCTTACCATTAAGTGTATAAGTCCTGCTAAGATTTGCTTTCCCAAAATGCAGCAGTTAACATATATCTAAATTAAACTCCATCTGTAACTTCTCAGCCCATTGGTCCATCTGATCAAGATCCTGTTGTAATCTGTGGTAACCTTCTTTGCTGTCCACTACACCTCCAATTTTGGTGTCATCTGCAAACTTACTAACTATACCTCCTATGTTCACATCCAAACCATTTATATAAACGATGGAAAGTAGTGGGTCCAGCACCGATCTTTGTGGCACTCCACTGGTCACAGGCCTCCAGTCTGAAAAACAATCCTCCATCACCACCTTCTGTCATCTACCTTCGAGCCAGTTCTGTATCCAAATGGCTAGTTCTCCCTGTATTCCATGAGATCTAACTTTGCTAGCCCGTGTCCCATGGGAACCTTGTCGAATGCCTTCCTGAAGTCCATTTAGATCACATCTACTACTCTGCCCTCATCAATTCTCTTTGTTACTTTTTCAAAAAATTTAATCAAGTTCGTGAGACATGATTTCCCACGCACAAAGTCTTGTTGACTATCCCTAATCAGTCCTTGCCTTTCCAAATACATATACATGCTGTCCATTAAGATTCCCTCCAACAACTTGCTCACCACCGACATTAGGCTCACTGGTCTATAGTTCCCTGGCTTGTTCTTAACACCTTTCTTAAATAATCTTACCACATTAGCCAACCTCCAGTCTTCCAGCACCTCACCAGTGACTCTCAATGAAACAAATATCTCAGCAAGAGGCCCAGCAATCACTTCTCTAGCTTCCCACAGTGTTCTAGGGTACACCTGATCAGGGGATTTGGGAATTTATCCACCATTATCCATTTCAAGACATCCAGCACTTCCTCCTGTGTAATATGGACATTTTTCAAGATGTCACCATCTATTTCCCTACAGTCTATATCTTCCATATCCTTTTCCACGGTAAACACTGATTCAAAATACTTCTTTAGTACCTTCCCATCTCCTGTGGCTCCACACAAAGGCCATTTTGCTGATCTTTGATGTGCTCTATTCTCTCCCTAGTTACCCTTCTGTCCTTAAGGTATTTGTAAAAACCCTTTGGATTCTCCTTAACCCTATTTGCCAAAGCTATCTCACGTCTCCTTTTTGCCCACTTGATTTCCCTCTTAAATATACTCCTACTGCCTTTATACTCTTCTAAGGATTCACTCGATCTAGCCTGTCTATACCTGACATATGCTTCCTTCTTTTTCTTAACCAAACCCTCAATTTCTCTAGTTATCCAGCATTCCCTACACCTACCAGCCTTTCCTTCCACCCTAACAGGAATACACTGTCTCTGGACTCTCGTTATCTCATTTCTGAAGGCTTCCCAAGGGAACACCTGCACCCAATCAACTTTCAAAACTGTTCATGTGTTCATGAACACATTTATCTGAAAGTCCATTAATGCCGCTAATGTATCTGCCTCCACCACCACTCCGGCAATATTTTCCACACTCCTACCACTCTCCGTGCAAGAAAAACCTCCTCTCACATCTCCTTTGAACTTTCCCCCTCTCACCGTAAATGCATGCCCCTTAGTTTAAGACATTTCAACTCTGGGAGAAAGATTCTGACTGTTATCCCTATCTCATAATTTTACAGACTTCTATTAAGTCTCCCCTCAGCCTCTGCCACTCCAGAGAAAACAACTCGAGGTTTTCCGGCCTCTCCTTACAGTTCATACCCTCCAACCCAGGAAAGTCCTGGTAAGCCACTTTAGGACCCTCTCCAAAGAATCCATATCCTTCCTGTAATACGCCGACCAGAATTGAATGCAATACTTTAAGTGTGGCCTAACCAAAGTCTTACAAAGCTGCAACATGACATCCTGACTCTTGTACTCAATTCCCCAAACAATAAAGGCAAGCATGCAAAACACCTTCTTTACCACCCTATCTACTTGTGTGGCCACTTTTAGGGAGCTATGGACTTGAATCCCTTTGTACATCAATGCTGTTCAGGCCCCTGCCATTAACTGGATGCTTTTCCTTAACATTTGATTTCCCAAAATGCAGCACCTCACACTTATCTGGATTAAACATCATCTGCCATTTCTCTGCCCATACTTGCAACTAATCTATACCCCGCTGTGTCCTTTGACAACCTTCTACACCATCCATAATTCCACCGATCTTTGTAGCGTCTGCAACCTTACCAACTCACCCAACTACATTTTCATCCAAGTCATTTATATATATCTCACAAATAGTAGAAGCCCCAGTATGGATCCCTGTGGAACACCATTAGCCATGGACTTTCAGCCAGAAAACCATTCTTCTACCATTACTCCCTGCCTTCTATGGGCAAGCCAATTCTGAATCCATGCGGCAAAGTCAGAGTGGATCCCATACATCTTAATCTTCCAGATAGGCCTACCATGAGGGGATATAGCTATCAGAGGAGGTGGAGAGTGGTTATTTAAGAAATGCTACACTTGCATTTAAGATTGAGATAGTCAAATGCAATGAGAAGGGATAGAGGGCTACACTGATAGAGTTGGATGAGAAAAATTAGGAAGAGGCTAGAATGGGGCATTAAAAATGATATGTCACTTCTTGCATTGTATATACTATAGTTTGAAATCCATCTGAATGCAGAGAGGATAAATGTATATTTTTAAGGGCCATTGCATGGAAGCCAAACCATGGATGTAGTGAGGTTAGACAGATTTTCTGGACTGATTTTGAATCAGCAGTGAAATTTCCGCTGCCATGACTATGTAGTTTGCAGAAAGTCTCTATAGGATCAATAGTACACAGTCATAAAGGGCAAATGGCCTGTCCCCAATCCAGACGTACGTATATACTTTGACATGATTCCTTGGAATACAAAGGAGAATCATTTCCAATGAAAAGTATGAGACTTCATCTCAAAATATCTAGGCAACTGTTGTTTTACTGGTACTAGAATAATAAGGGCTACATTTGCATAGCAAGGCAACAAGAGAGCACTCTGTACATGAACCGTCCTATTGTGGCAAAGAGAAGGAAAGACAGAGCTATCTGAACGGGGGAATGCAGTGAATTGAAAAGGTCTTTCAAAAGATATGCACAGACCAAATAATTTTCTTTTGTGCAGAATTCACGCTATGATTCTTTCCTCTCTAAATTGTAGCATAGTTTACCCGACAGTGGTCTCACTGTCATGCTGCTTTGATTCATTGAGAGAGCTAGCAGGGTAGTTATCTTATTTCAATCAGGAAAGATGCATTGGGTGGATTAGGACACCATCCAAATTTTAAGATGCAGGCAAGCTGCCGCTACTTGTAGTGCATACCAAAGTCAATCAGCTCCAAAAGTGCAGTAAACAAATGCAAATGGTTTCTTCCAACAAGAAGCAGTTCATCAACTGACAGCTCAGTGAAATGGTAAAATATGGTAATTTTAGCTTTACTTACCTCAAAGAAACGGAAACATATGACTAAGATTTATATAGTACCCTGCATGAATATAAGAGGCATCATCGTGTTAACGTCAGGAAACACATGTGTAGTGATTATAATGAGGTCAACCAGGTGGACTTCACAGACTGTATGAGTTCCCTGACTGGGGCTGTTAATGTGGTCCAATCAGTGAGCCCTGGCTGACAGATTAAAAACAGGAGTGTTCGGGGTTCTGTTCCCTCTGAGAAAACTGGATCAGTGTCAAGGACTCTCCACGTATAAATAAAGGGTGACTTGGTAACGGGTTACGGGCCTCAATGGACTTATTTCAACATCAACCATTTGTGCAAAGTGAGGTCCCACAATGGTAATGTGCCAGTGCTAGACAATTTATCTTTAGTGATGTTGCTAAGGGATAAATATTGGCTGTGGGATCCTTTATGTCCACTTAAGTGTCAGATAGAATTTCGGTTTGACATCTCCTCCAAATGATGGCACTCCAGTCAACATTATGGGTGAGATGTTCAATTAATGAGATCGGTAGGTCATGCTGAGAAATGTCCCAACTTAATAGACCCACTTCGATGTAAAGAGCCCAGGAGGGTACGGAGATGGGGGAGGGAGAATGAGTCTAAAGGGACACTAGTTGGCACATTGAGTGGCATAGGGGATGACAGAATATTAGGAAGAAGAACTAAAGAGCCTACCTCCATTGGAAATTACTGGGACAACATTCCGGGGAACCAAGACAGATCCAACATGACACTTCCCTTGTGGTTAATAGTCCCAACTCATCACACCCTGCTTCCCAAGAGCAAAACATGGATCTAACAGGGCCCTTCAACTGAGGATTGGCATGCTTTATTGGCAAATATCCCTCAGCTGAGCTGTTCAACTCAGTAGCAAAGATCCTGCTGATAAATTGCGATTCCTAAAGCTCAGGTATCAGAGGTTAATTTGGGATTTAAGAACGGCTGTTCTCTCTAGATTCCTTTTAAAATATCTAATTCAGATAATTAGTGTGTACGTGCACAGATTATTGCTACCCCTCTCGACCAACTGATTCCAGTAGAAGTAACCCCGTTGATCATCAGTGCTGGGAAACTCATTGCACAAGTTTCTTTTGGATGGATTCTCTCCAATGACCACGTGGGGTTTGAGAGATCTGCTTTATGACCTTTCTAGTCAGGAGAATAACTCCAAATACTAGAGAAGATTCCTGCTGACGAGGGTGACTAGCAAAACCCATTGTGAGTCCACACAAGGAGGCTGGATGTTTACCCCAACCACAACCAGAAACTATAACAACATTTGAAGTTGTTGGCAACAACATTGCCACTTCCGATGGTAACATTTGGAGACAGGCACTCCACAAATGATAGTCACTCACTGTGTAATGTTGAAATTAGAGATGTTGTTGGAAGAAGTGCTGGAGGTACTGTTTATTGGCAGGTCGAGTTGCTACCCTTTAATGTGAGATATACATTTCATGATATTTGAAGGGCTAGACAATTAAAAGTTGCACAAAAAAACAACACACAAAGGAGTGATACCTTGCAACAAGGACATTCTATGCAGCTGTATTGTAAGTCATTGAAACATCAGTAACTTTATAAATAGAAATTGCACCCTATTGGGAGGTTAAGTCACCCCAGCACAGATCGACATGACTGTAAGTTTAGATGTAATAAATTAAAGGAAAAGATTGAGGAAGTGACCTGCTGGAAATCGTTAAAATGATTGGGAGGTGGTGTTGATAGGAGATAATGAGGAAAAGATGTTTCCACTTGTGAGGAAATCCAGAACAATGGCTCATAAGTACAAGTTAATCACTAATAGATGTAATGGGGAATTCAGGAATCATTTTACCAAAGAGTATCTCAGTGGTGATGGGACGGGCTGTCTCAAGGATTTTGTTTAGGTCAGGAAGTGAACAGATGACATTGCTGCTTATTTATGTAATCACTGTGGTTCATATGATACCAGAATGTGGAATGGTAAAAACAATGTACAAACAAAATACTGTCTTGCTCCCCAGGACCACAATATCCTGACTCTTGCTGGACACATTTTCACAGATCCAGCACCTCACCAAAGAGAGCCTTTCTTCATAAGCAAGGCACTAAGAAAGAGACAAATAAAAGAGAAATAGAAAACAGACTGCCAGATACCAACTATCCACAATTAGATCAGTCAATAGACTTTTTTTTAACATTGAGTGATGGAACCATATCTAATGGACTATCACAAAGGATCTAATATTCTCCCAGTGAGTATTCTATTATATAGGGGCAGTGACACGGATACTGGAATAATAATGTGACCATCACAAATTTCAGTAAAGGAGTTCACACTGTACAAGACAGCCTTAGTCCCTGTCATTTTATATTAATCATTTTCTCCTTTGACGTTTTGCATTCATCAATTCCAAATTCAGTGCTGTAAAGGTTTGCTGCGATATTCCCACAAGACCCAAGACTCTGCTATTAAAAAATATAAATTGGGAACCCATTCTCATAAAACTCTACATTATTAATTGTTTTCTAACACTTACTATGAGGTACAGTGCTCTGACTATTTTCAAATTCATCGATCCGCTGTCTGCTGGCCAATGCAGAGAGAACAAAAAGCACAACATCAGAGTGTTTCAGTGCTCCAGATTAAAACTATTATCTTGTACCTCAAGTAATTTTTTTCCCCAAGGTAGCTATCACCATCAATATATAGATGTAATTTTTGAACGCTTACAAGTTCTTATTTTAACAAATGACTTATTCGATTCTCTACTCAGAGCACCCAGGCAGCTCATGAATTGATTCAAATTGCTTTTACTCTCTATTTTATATTAAAATCAATGCCTGTGGAATTCTTCCTATACACTCCCCCCCCCCCCCCCCCGCCAACCTCACCCCCTTCACAGACTGCTGAGAGATGCAAATGTCATGAAAATTTCATACATTCATTTTTGGCCTTCAAGTGTTTTACCTGTCTCTCCTTGATAAACACAATTTGTTGTGACCTTTTCCATCATCTATTAAAATTCAGATAAAGACAGAGTACTTTTCAAAGTGGTAAAATAATTACTTTGAACTGGGGGAGAGAGGGGATGAGGGACAGCACAGAGTTGGTGAGACATGGATTCCCTATGGTCCAGTGATCATGATGTACCATCTGTTGTGGAAGTGAACCATATACATCGCAGTGTCAGAACACAAACGTGTGCTGATTTAGTGAATGCACCACAACAGGCTTCAGGTATGGCTTGCCTACATGTGAAAATTCACTGGAATTTCAGAACTCTTGTCGCACAGTGGTAGTGTCCCTCTCTCTGAGTCAGAAGGCCCAGATTCAAGTCCCATCTGCTTCAGAGGTGTTTAGTGATATTGCAAATGAGTTGATTAAGGGATATCTGCACTGTAGTTACGTAGTAAGAACCCTGGTTCAGTGGATAGTTCTCTTGTTGCTACAGTAGAAGGTTCAGTATTGTCTCCACTCGACTGTGAACACTCAAACACACGCTGAGGCAAGACTGAAGGCACTGCCATCTCAACAGTGACTTGTAAAACCATCTCATTGTTATCTCGCTCAGGCATCTCAAAATACTATGATAGCACTCAAACAATAATTTTCTCCTAGCATTCTGGTTCATGGCAGAGTTGTGGGGGGGGGGGAGAAATAACTTGTGTAAAAAGATAAAGAGATGTCAAGAGGACAACGAAAATATAAGAAAAAGACACATGAAGTATAATGTAACACTCTCTACTCAGTCTGGGAAACAGGAAAGCCAGAATGCCCTCTGAATGGTTAGGGGTTGGGTAATATTGGTGATCAGAAGGACTTGGGCATTATGGAACATGAATCACAGAAAGTCAGCAAGCAGGTACAGCATTAAGAAAACAAATCACACAAAAGAAGTTCTGGGAATTACATATTAATGAACCAAAACTTGTAACCCATTCTGAAACATGAAAGACTTAATAGCAATCTAAGTTTGTTCAATATATCATTTTAGTTGCATGACACTGTGATATTTTACTATAAATTCTGTGTCTTATGATCCTGCACCACTAGTTACCAGATGACGGAGTAGCGCTCTGAAAGCTTGTGCTTCCAAATAAACCTGTTGGACTCTAACCTGGTACTGTGTGATTTTTAACTTTGTCCACCCCAGGCCAACATTGGCACCTCCACATAATATCTAGAATGAGATGAGGATAAATGTCTTCCCTAAAGATCTCCACTAAGAGTTGTGCATGTTCACATGTTGATTATATTCAAGGTAAGTGTCAACATATTGTTTTGAACTGAGGGGATCAAAGGATATGGCGATTGTATTTGAAGGAAGCTGAGATAGAAGATCAGGCAAAATCTTAATGGAAGGAAGAACAGGATCAGGATGGGGGGCTAAGTGGCCAGCTTCTGCTGCTATTCTTTTACATTTTTATGTGACGTGTATCACTCAACTACTTTCATTAAAAACACATGATTTGGTGAGTTTTAAGAAGATTTTTAGCTCGGGTTGTGATTCTGAATGTAGATTTGCTTGCTGAGCTGGAAGGTTCATTTCCAGACATTTCGTCACCATACTAGGTAACATCTTCAGTGGGCCTCCAAGCGAAGCACAGGAAGTAAATAGAAAGCAGGAATCATCAGCAGTGCTTCACCCAGAGGCCCACTGAAGATGTTCCCTAGTAGGGTGATGAAATGTCTGGAAATGAACCTTCCAGCTCAGCAAGCAAACCTATATTCACACATGATCTGGTTATTAGATTAGATTACCTACAGTGCAGAAACAGGCCCTTCGTCCCAACAAGTCCACACCTACTATCCAAAGAATAACCCACCCAGACCCATTTCCCTCTGACTAATGCACCAAGCACAATGGGCAATTTAGCATAGCCAATTCACTCGAGCTGCACATCTTTGTGACAGTGGGAGGAAACCAGAGCACCCAGAAGAAACCCACACAGACACAGGGAGAATGTGCAAACTCCACACAGACAGTCACCCGAGGCTGAGAATCAAACCTGGGACCCTGGTGCTGTGAGGCAGCACTGCTATCCACTGAGCCACCGTGCCATTTGTTGCCACGCCATGTTGCTAATTGTTGTGCCTTCCTGGTGGAAACCAGTCACTCCATTTCCTCCAGTGATTGCACTTCAAAGGTACTTCATTAGCTTTGGGATGTCCTGAGGTTGTGACAGGTGTGATATAAATGCAGGCTTGTTCTTTCTCCTTTCCCAGTTCCCCTATCCCTTAATGAAGTGGATGTGTGTGGAGGTCACGTGAGAATAGGAGTGATTACAATGTCCTTAGCAGTGATGTAGCCTATTCACTGTCTAGGATTATGGGATAACTTTTGTCTCATGGCACTGGGCACCTAGCATCTCTTAACTATGCCCTCCCCAGAGTTGGCGCTTTCAAGACACGAACGGAATAAACAGCCTTTACCTTGGCACTTTACCTGATACAATACTAAGAAATGCAGCAATGTTCTCTCTTGCTTTGTTCTCCTGCCTACTCAGCTTTTATCAGCCTTTCATGTGCCTTTTTAGCGTCTGCACAGTAAACCACAAGTGTGCTTTTTGCTCAATCTTCCTCCACAGTGCTAGTCACTTTAATGAACATCTTGTCTTTGTGTTCCCCAGAGGAGAGAAACCACAAATCAATCTCAGGTAATTTAAAACCAATGTCTGATGACTTCTCCATCCACTGTCTGCTTAAACCTGAAATCTTTCTGCTATACCCATTGGGAAATACAGGACCATTTTAGTCAAATCCTGCAAGACCAGTCACATTAGAAGTTCCTGCTGGATTGATTGTGTCAATAGCAGTTGTCAGTGTTTGCACTTTCAGATGGATTGAAAAAGTCACTCTCAATATCGTGACTAATCTGAAAGCAGAGTGCTCGCACTGATTGTGATAAATAAATGTTTGAAGCCTGATTTCCATGGTTAATCTTTTTTCCATTTATTCAATCACATTTCCAGCTGTTTCTTCACTTGCTTGCAACCTGCTACATTACAAAGGCTCAGATAAGGGATTAGCCAGCCTTTGTCCTTTTTTTTAAGCCCCTCATCTCTGGATCATCACTCTTTGTGGTATGAAAATAATGTCAAGCTTTCAAATCTTGTTTGTTTACATTAATATTATGCTCTTTCAATGGTAGACTGACTCATTTTTGAAAAAGGAATATGTGAGTTATGTAAGAAGGAAGCACTGTCTCTTGAAGTATTAAATTATCAACCCTCCTTCTGTTTTATCGCCTTTACTGCGCCTTTACTGGATAAGGGAGTGAAACTAGAGGAAGTCAGAGAAAGACTCTGGCCAGTCATAAGGATCATGAAAATGATCATGAATTGTTGTAAAAGTAACCTATCTGGTTCACCAATGTCCCTCAGGAAAGGATATCTGCCATCCTCATCCACTTTGGCCACCATGTGACTCCAGACTCTAGGCAATGTGGTGCATTTTTGACTGCCTTCTAAAATGGCCCCAGCAAGCCAGTCCATTGCATTAAGTCGCAACAACAAAGTTGAAAAAGGTCAGAAGGAGCATCTAGGTACTGGAGAAACTCCTGCTTACCCACACACTTGGTGTACCTATACACCACACTGACCCCAGCAGTTCAAGAAGACCCTTCACCAACACTCTCTCAAGGGCACTTAGGGATGGGCAGTAAATATTGGTCTACACAGCAACACCCAGGAGCCATTAACTAATTTTTTAAAAACCATGATACCTACATTTTATGTTATTGTAAAGTTCTTGTCTAATATTAGAACAAGCAAGAACTATCAAAGGAGAGCCATCATCGTGTTGCTAAGGGGAATCAACATCTGACTAACCTGGCTATGAGTTTTGACATGGTATCAAAGAGAGTAGTGCAATTGATGGACATGGGCTTTCAAAAGGCATTTATCAAGGGACCATACAAATGGCTGGAGTTTTACCACCAGACCATGGGGCTGGGTTGGCAGGGCATCGAACTGAACACCATAACAGTGGCACTTTGCCCATCACCTATCTTTCTTAGCTGGAATCTCACTCACACCATGGGGTGGAGAGCTGGTGGACCAAGTGAGGACCTTAGAGACCAATTAGCTGTTCACTTGACCTCCAAGCACTCACTCACTTAATACCAACCTATATGCTTTATAGTATCTATACCTGGCCTTGCTGTGCTGTGCCAGGCCAAATAGCTTCAGCCAGAGCCAAAAGCTATCAGGGCATGTTATATTGATACGCTCTTTTGCACAGGCACACACAAAGACTGCTTGTCATACTTGCCAGCAGGAATTTCCAGCACCATAAAAGCAATGGGTATGGTAGCAGTATAGGCCATTCAGCCCATCGAGTCTGCTTCATCATTCAGTGAGATCATGACTGATCTGATAAATCTCAATTCCACTTTCCTGCCTTTGCCCAATATTCAATAATTCCTACACTAATTAAACATTTGTCTGTCTCTGCTTTCAATACACTTAAATTCATAGCACAGAGTGTGCCACATCACATTGGTCTACAGTGTGGACAGTGGAGACAAAGTAGCAATGACTTAAAGTAGGGTGGTTGGACAGGATGGAGCTAAGGTTCATTACCTCTTTGAGCTAGTGGTTAAACAGTGACTAGGGTGAGAGGATGGAGTCGTACATGCGAGGGACTGCCAGCCATGTTGGCTACATGCCATGGGTGGCCAGTTTCTAGCTGCTGTGCGATGACATTGCCAGCAAAAGGCAATGCTCATCCGGGCACACAGAAATGGGTGGCACTGCCCCCTCACAGCGCCTGAGACCCGGGTTCATTTCCCGCCTCACTGTGTGGAGTTTGCACGTTCTCCCCGTGTCTGCGTGGGTTTCCTCCGGGTGCTCCGGTTTCCTCCCACAGTCCAAAGATGTGCAGGTCAGGTGAATTGGCCATGCTAAATTGCCCGTAGTGTTAGGTAAGGGGTAAATGTAGGGGTATGGGTGGGTTGCGCTTCGGCGGGTCAGTGTGGACTTGTTGGGCCGAAGGGCCTGTTTCCACACTGTAATGTAATGTAATCTAATCTAAAATCTTCTAAAAATAGCACGGGGGCAGGGGTGCCACTGTTTTGGCAGATAACCAGAGAGGTGAGTTGTTCTGAGAACAGCACATGCTCAGATGGGGATGGAGGGACATGAGGGACACCAAGGGAGGGGGGGGAGGTGGTGTTGGGGGGAGCTGGGGGGGCACAGGTTTGCAATTAATGAGTCATGATTTGAAGATGCCGGTGTTGGACTGGGGCGCACAAAGTTAAAAATCACATAACACCAGGTTATAGTCCAACAGGTTTAATTGGACGCACTAGCTTTCGGAGCCCCTCTCCTTCATGAGACAATAACCACCTGATGAAGGAGCAGCACTCCAAAAGTTAGTGCTTCGAATTAAACCTGTTGGACTATAACCTGGTGTTGTGTGATTTTTAGCAATTAATGAGGTGAGTTTGTTAAGACATGGTGAAAAATCCAACTAGACTTCACAATGAATGACAATTTGAGAAACTTGATGCACTTAGCCCCAAAAAAAGTGAGGTTCTGACACTGATGTCTCAGGGACTGTCTGTGGCCACACCAGTGACCACTGTTCACAGGGGCACTGCTCAGACTAGAGAGCTGTCAGATTCACTAACAGTTCTCTGAATTGGGACTTGCTCTCCAAGGGGCTAAACATCTAACCACAAGACAATTGACTGCCCAATGTCAAATGGCAAGGAAGTCACCCAAAATGGATACAAAACCTGCGAAAAACAAATGGTTGCTTTTCAGACTGGAGAGAGATATATAGTGGCTTCACTGGATGTTCAATATTGGGAACATTGATATATATAAATGACTTGAACCTGGGGCACAAAGCATACAATTTTAACATTTACAGATGACCAGTTAATTTTACTCTGTCGTTGGGAAATTGATGTGAATGTGCCGATGTTGGACAGGTTTGGACAAAGTCAAAAATCACACAACATCAATTGAGAAAGAGAAATAGAGTTAATGCTGCAAATCCAGTATGAGTCTCCTTCAAAACAATGTTTTTTCCTCTCTCTACAGTTGCTGCCAGACCTGCTGAGTTTCTCCATCAATCACTGCCTTACTTTCATATTTCCAGCATCCACAGTAAATTGCCTTTATTTTAGGAGTAGGGAGTGATTCATGTGACACAACCCCTTGGATAAACAACAATTGCCTAAAAGTTCAATGCCTGAACTGCCCCATACTAAAATCCATCCATTACGTCATGTGCGAAAATTCCAACCACACAATAAAGATTCCAAGGTGCCCTTTGCTCACACACATTCTCGGTCTCATTAATCAACCTCCTCTTCCCAACCAAGTTTTCTTTTGCGCCAGGACAGTAGAATAGGTCAGGGACATGTCTCGGTGGGCTATAAGGAGTACTTGTCCACGAAAGTCCACTGTGCATCTGTCTGAGATTCCCTATTCCTCCAATTGCCACCACGACAGTGAGAACCACTGTTTGTCAATGATCAAAATCTAATAAGAATTTCAGGGGAACCCTCTTTACCCAGAATCCAATTTGAACATGGAACTCGCTGACATGAGGAGATACTGAGCTTAGGTGTATTCAAGGGAATGTCAGATAATCACACCAGGATGGGATGAACTTGAAAGATTGGTTGATGTTTCTTACTGAAAAAGTGTAGAAGGAAGCAACGTCAACACTGCCACCGAAAGGCCTGGTTTTGTTCTGTAAATATTATGTAACTAAATAATTAAACCTACCTTCCCTTTGGAAAGGTACACAAAATGTCCTTTGTCTTGCTACTCGACAGCTCTCCATGGTAACCTGTAACAGTACTCTGCCCCCTAGCAGAGCTGTTAGATTTTGATTGGAAAAGTTTCAAAATGAAGTAGCAGGCACTGTTTCTAATGTAATTGGACTGGCTTGAAATTGTGATCCTAGCATGAACTTCCTGCATCCCTCCAGCACATTTGTGTTACTAACAAAACTCCTCATTCGGGGGTGGGTCTGGTTTCAAATCACAGAGCAGTGTCAGAATTGCCAATAGGTTCATGACCAGTGGCAGATGGATAAACAGGCACAATTCCATTTCAAATTAGCAATGTGAGGTGCTGCATTTTGGGAAGGCAAATCAGACCAGGATTTATATACTTAATGGTAAGGTCCTGGGGATTGTTGCTGAACAAAGAGACCTTGGAGTGCGGGTTCATAGTTCCTTGAAAGTGGAGTCATAGGAAGATACGATAGTGAAGAAGGCGTTTGGTATGCTTTCCTTTATTGGTCAGAGTATTGAGTACAGGAGTTGGGAGGTCATGTAGCGGCTGTACAGGGCATTGGTTAGGCCACGTTTGGAATATTGTGTACAATTCTGGTCTCCATCCTATCGGAAGGATGTTGTGAAACTTGAAAGGGTTCAGAAAGATTTACAAGAATGTTGCCAGGGGAGAGGCTGAACAGGTTGAGGCTGTTTTCCCTGGAGCATCGGAGGCTGAGGGGTGACCTTATAGAGGCTTATAAAATCATGAGGGACATGGATAGGATAAATAGAGAAAGTTTTTTCCATGGGGTAGGGGAGTCCAGGACTAGATGCCACAGGCTTCGGGGAAAAATTTTAAAGGGACCAAAGGGCAACTTTTTTCACATAAAGGGTGGTACATGTACGGAATGAGCTGCCAGAGGAAGTAGTGGAGGCCGATACAATTCCAGCATTTAAAAGGCATCTGGATGGGTACATGATTAGGAAGGGTTTGGAGGGATATGGGCCAAGTGCTGGCATTGGGACAAGATTAGGTTAGGATATCTGGTCGGCATGGATGAGTTGGACTGCAGGGTCTGTTTCCGTGCTGTACATCTCTGTGACCTGAATACTATTCTGAGAGCCATGCATGAAATGAATGTAAAGCCAATGTATCTGATATTCTTTTCTCAGATCAAATCTGTTGTTGTTTATTGGTTATTAGGACCTGGCAGAAACCAGAACAAAGTGCATCACCACATTAGGACTGGACATTTCCAAACCTTTCTATGGGACAGATCTATCCAAATGTTACAAGCTCAGAAACACAATGCTAACACAGCTTTGCTGCATGATCACAGGCAGTCTTGTGTGAGAAGTGATGCCAGTTGGTGACTTGCTGAACCTGCTGGTCCTTTTCAATGAACACTGCAGCTACTTGGAGATTGCTCAGCAGATGGGGTTGCAAAACCTCCGGGATTAGCCTGGAATATGAGAGCAACTCACTGAATATATTCAAGAGGGAAATAATTAGATTTTTTTACAGTTGTCAAAGTGTATGGGGAGACGCATGTGGTGTTTAAACTAAGGATCAGGCATCGTCACATTGAAAGGTGCCGTTGGCTCAATGGGCCAAATGGCCCACTGATTAGATTACTTACAGCGTGGAAACAGGCCCTTCGGCCCAACAAGTCCACACCGACCCTCCAAAGAGCAACCCACCCAGACCCATTCCCCTACATTTACCCCAGCACCTAACAGTACAGGTTTGGACTGTGGGAGGAAACCGGAGCACCCAGAGGAAACCCACGCAGACACAGGGAGAATGTGCAAACTCCACACAGACAGTTGCCTGAAGTGGGAATTGAACCCAGTTTCTCTGGCGCTGTGAGGCAGCCCACTGCTGCTCCTATTTTCTATATTTCCATTAAATATGAACACTGCTGTAAGCGACCCAGGAGAAATGTTACAGGTGTATTCAAAAATGCTTTATTTTCAGTTTTTAAAGTATTCGAGATTGGGAAAAGGGTCTGTATGAGAGGGGACGGTGGTTGAAACATGTGATATATCCTCCACAAATGCTTCCAGTCAGAGTTGGCAACATATTGCCCATTGTCTGTTGGTCAACCTGCCATGTGATACCACAAGTGACACACAGAAATATCAAATATTTGCTTCAGCCTGTCCAGGAACACTTCCTAGAGTCCTTCACCTACAAAAACTGAATGCTGGAAATCCGAAACATAAAGAGGAAATTCTGGAAATAGTTAGCTGAGTGACAAGCTGAGCATTCCTTCATGTTTTCTCTTTTCATTCTTTGCCTAAAACTGTTTTCTCATGGTGAATGCATCAGCTTGGTGGAGCATTGGGACTTGCGTTCGAGACAGAAGGGTAACTCTGTTCAAGCAGTGATTTGCTTCTGCAGAAATGGCAATGGTGAAGGAATTGACAAGAGGGTGATCAGGTAACTGGTGAAGGATGGTTCCAAAAGTGGAAGTCCTGCAGCAATGCAAACTGGGACAGCACAATTCTGACCTCTGGACACTCGCAGCTCTGCTAACATTTCCATGTCTGAACCTGAAACTGACAGCTCAAATGATTTTGATTTTCTTCCAAAGCTCTTTTGAAAGTCCAAGTCAAAAGCAACATCTGTTTAACATGAATCTGAGGACATTTCTCTCGACAGACAGAATGGCAGCCTGTCTTATCCTTGTTACTTTGTTTAAATTGTGATAGATGAGTGCATTAAGTTTTTTAACAGCAATGTAAAATTTCACAAACTAGTTCAATGCAGTTCCAAATGTATATCCTATCAGCAAATGTTTGGTATTTATCACAATCTGAAACAATTTGACATTTTACATTTGCAACAAAGCATGACTGCCTCAAACAATTTGTAGAGAGTCCCCTGTGATACGTGCATTATGTCATAAAATTTGCATTTCACTGCTTAGAAGACCCAGTGAAAAATGTTCAAGTACTGTACTGTAATTATAATGTATTTTCTTTTGCTGATTCAGCTATTTTGAGACAGCTCAGCTTTTTCATAGCCCTCGCAGCCAATAATGTGATTGTTGCATTGGATCAGCAACCAAACCAACTAAAATTAGCCATTTCTTACAGCTTATTTTCTCTTAACACAATCATGATGTGGAGTTCTGCCCAGTGCATCACACTCCCTCAAAACAATTATCTTGCCAGGTAATGTGATTATATGTATTGTGAATGGTGATTAACTGTTGAGCCACAGAATAATTTCTTGTTAGTGTGGATCATCTGCAGCCTTTCAATTCCTAACAAACAGTTAACAAATCCTTCTCTTTCAAATTGATATTCTGCTGTGAATACTTACTTACAGTAGAATTCTACTGCACATTCCCTACTGCTGCCTGGCTTGTGTGTGCGTGTACCTCCTACCTAATGGGGCAATGCTTCTGCTATCTCCTGTACTATATGTAACTGGGCAGGGATACCATGGTATTGAAGAATCCAACAGACATTTATTACGATTAACTAAAATATTATATATATTGCATAGTATAATTAACTATTACATATTATCATATATTCAATATACAATTGACCTATATAACATATATTTTACATACATTGCATTCCTCAGACACAAATGTCTAACCTAAAATTATACTAGTACATTACCACAGACTATCACACTTCTACTAGAGTGTCATGCTTCAAGTGGTCTAAAGTAAGATGGAGGTAGATCTTTATCCCCTCAGCATGTTATGATAGTGATGACATAATAAGCACGTCTCTTAAGGATACGCAGACATACTGACTTTAAGATGTAACACAATATAGGGACTTTGTGAATGTCTACCATCCTCCAACATTCACACGATACAGTTTTAATGTTATCAAAATGGAAAGGGGACATGCAGCTCTCTATGAGTACTGGTATAATTGTTTTTAAAACTCACAGTAACACAAATGGTATTATTACCCAATTGATGTTATGTCTCATGTTTTGTGCTTTTATGTTAAATAAAATGTATTTCTTTTAAATTGAAGTGCTGGTGAACTTTATGGTTATTCCAGTGTTGTTGCCTGGTTAACAGTGGCTGAGTGCACCTGTCATTCACATCTTTCAGTCATGGGTTCACTCTTGAGCCACTTAAGAGACTTGAGCTTATCGTTGCAGTTACCAGATCCAGTGCATACTGAGCAAGTGTTGCATTGCCAGAGAGGTTTTCAAAAATTAATTGATTAATACAATGTATGCTGCTGGCAAAGACAGACTCATCTACCCTCTCAGATGGAAATAAACCACCAAGGGTGGACACACAAGAACTTTCCTGGCCAAACCTTAACCTTTGATTGGTCATTTTGTGGCTGTTTGTTGTATCCAAAGTGATTGTGAAGCTTTCCGTTTCAGGAATACTCTGGATATCAGAATGAATTTTAACCCAACTCCCAAACACCAGAAAATAGGTATTTCAGTCGTAAAAATCTCTCACTTAACCTGGCTGCTCTGGAGCCAGTGTAATCTGACCTATTGCAATTTACACCAAGACTCCTCAGCAGATGAAAAGAATAATCATCTTTTTAACCTATGCATGTCGCATCTTAATGATGTTGCCACAACCTGACTGCAGGCTTTACAAGGCAAGGTGAACAAGAAGTGACAGTGAAAACCCCAGCAGACCAACTCAGCGAGGAACTCACCACAAGAGGCTCAAAGGCTAAGATTTATAACTCTTTTTTTTTAAATGTTCCTCATTGCACTGGAACCCACAATGAAAGCTTCAGATTCATAGAGGGCGGCACGGTGGCTCAGTGGTTAGCACTGCTGCCTCACAGTGCCAGGAACCTGGGTTCAATTCCCGCCTCGGGCAACTGACTGTGTGCAGCTTGCATATCCTCCCCGTGTCTGTGTGGGTTTCCGCCGGGTGCTCTGGTTTCCTCCCACAATCCAAGGATGTGCAAATCAGGTGAATTGGCCACGCTAAATTGCCCACAGTGTTAGGTGTAGGGGAATGTGTTGGGTGGGTTGCTCTTCGGAGGGTCGCTGTGGACTTGTTGGGCCGAAGGCCCTATTTCCACACTGTAGGGAATCTAATCTAATCTATAATAATTTCACCTGTACCATCCCCATCACTTTGACCCCTCCCACAAGTCAAGTCAGCAGTCACTTCCACTGCTTCATATTTCCCACATGGATATCAGTGGATTTAATGTGCCTCAGACCAGACGGCATAATCTCAGTGTGAGGGGTCATGCAGTTAGGACAGAGAAAAGGAGGAATTTCTTCTCTCAGAGGATAGTGAGTCTGTGAATTCTTTACCACAGACTGTTGTCGAGGTTGGGTTGTTAAGTATGTTCAAGGCTGAAAGAGACAGATTTTTAAACGGTAAGGAATCAAGTCTTATTGGAGAAAAGTCAAGAAAGTGGAGTTAAGGATTATCAGATCAATGATCTCATTGAATAGTGTAACAGACTAGTTGGTCTTCTTCTGTTCCAACGTCTTAGAGTCTAACACAAGAAAAGAGAAAGTTGTTCAGTTGTTGCTGTTTAGGAAAGTTTTGTTACATTAGCTCAGTTGCCTAAATAGCTTGTGTATGGTGCAGACTAATGCCCAAAGTATGAGCTCAATCCATTCATCAGCTCTGTTATTTATGGAGACCTGCCTCCTTACTTACTCCGCACATGGTGTCCTTCAATAATACCATTAAGCATCTCTCTCTAAAGGATGCCTTTATTATCTCCTTTGTGGACGATGGCCAATCTTTCAAAGCTGACTAAAAGGTTTTTGGCTATTAGCTCTCATTGATAGTCACATATAATTTTATAGTTGATGAAAAAAAGGTGCATTGATGATGTTCTTAATGATGTGCATTAACTCAGTCTGGTATTTTTGTATAAATAGCAAGGTATTAATAAGCCAATTGATTGAACATACAAAGAAATAATTTTGTTTCCAAAACATGAAAGAAAATATGTTTTCTTTGTTCATTCATGTGATGTGGGCATCACTGTCTGGGCCGGTATTTATTTCCCATTTTTAGTTGGCCTGAGAATGTGATAGTGAGCTGCCTTCTTAAAATTTACAGTTTGAAAGTTAAAAGGTTTCCACTTTATATTTCGATATGTTCATCAACAGATTTGTGGGCACACATCTTAATAGATCAATAATATCATATGTGTCTGACTTAATTACATTCAAGAAGGTAGTTGATGGAAGAAGGAGTGTTACCCCTACTCGTTTAGGATACAGTTCCTACATAAGACCTGTCAAACCAAGACCTCAATGCAATTAATAAGGCAAAAACAAACAACATCATTAGAGTGAAGGTTTCCTCAATTATAGGCCAACGTGTGCCTTGACCACAGACCACAAAGAATACTACCCCTGCACCTGAATATCATTTCCAGTGTTCCCACCTACTATTCTTGCAAGATCTCCGGGGCTAGTCAGTTTTAGTTGTATGCAGATACTCATTACAAATTAACTGAAAATATCTCAACTTATTTAACTTGACATCCTTACAACCGACAAAAATAGGAGACTTTCAAACTATTATTAAGAGCTAAATTAACACTCTGGCCTCAGAGGAGGAAGAACATTATTTGATATCAGTGTCCCACCCAATTCTTTAAGTAATTGACATTGATGTATACAGTTCTTCAGACTATACAATGTAGCAAAGGCTGGAAGATTTCACTAATAGTCCATCTTAGATGGTTTCCTTTGTAATTTTGAAGATCTGAAGAATGTACATTTCTGATAAACAATCCCACCCTAAATTTATCCTGCACTGTGTTTTTTCAGACAACAAAAATCCAGAGATAATGTAAGCACGACTGACAACTTGCCAGCATCACAATTCCCCAGCGTCAGTGTCTTTTTGCTGAATCTTTCTTATCTTGAAGCAGGACTGACATTTGTCCTTCATAAAAGTGTATTTTATTTCTTAGGATTCATTTCCTCCATTTAAAACTCAAATATCATTTATTTTATGGAGGTCAGCTCACCCCTCTCAACCCATGGAATGATGATACTATTCAAAACATTTCCCAACTAGACAGAATCTAGAAGATAAGATATTCATTTTGTGAATTCCAAAAGGTTAATATTCTGTCTTCACAGTGTAACATAAAACATATCACCATTTTTTAGAATTTAATCAGTGCAGAGAGGAAACTTTCTCAGACAGATTTCTATCTACTTAACAATCATATGAGGATCATTGGCTCACAGATTCTGTTAAGGGTTCTGAAATGTGTGGTTTAATTTGATTCTTGAATGTAATTTTTAAGGAGCTGAATTCTAAAGAAGCCTAGACAAGATGCAAGTGAGAAAATGCAGTCTCTGATAAGTAAGTGTCCTCTATTGTCTCTATCTTCACTTTCTCTATCAGAATCCTGTTTCTCTTGCTATTTTAAGAACATTGAAATGATGAAAAAAACAAAAGGTTGATCAGAGGCAAACATCTTTGCTCAATGAGTTATTATGATTTAGAAAGAATTGTTTGAACCATTGGTTAAAACAATGTCAGTAATTCCTTTGAAAAAGATTTCTGAGGTGGCACAGTGGCTCAGAGTTTAGCACTACTGCCTCACAGTGCTAGGGACCCAGGTTTGATTCCTGCCTCGGGTGACTGTATGGAGTTTGCACATTCTCCTTCAGGTGCTCCAGTTTCCTCCCACAATCCAAGGATGTGCAGGTCAGGTGAATTGGCCACGCTAAATTGCCCATAGTGTTAAATGCATGAGTCAGGGGTAAATATAGGGTAGGGGAATGGATCTGGGTGCATTATGCTTTGGAGGGTCAGTGTGAACCTGTTGGGCCAAAGGGCCTGTTTCCATGCTGTAAGTAATCTAATCTAATTTTGATTAAAACTTGAAGAGAAGTGATTTACAGGGATATGAGAAAATAAGTAGGAAAGTGGGCCCAGTTGGATAGCTCTTTCAAAGAGCTTGCACTGGCACAATTGGCTGAATGGTCTCTTTCTATGTGATATCATTCTGTGATTCTCAGTTCACCCTACAAACTTCCCTCTCTTAACCATCCGAATATAGAATCTTTCATTCTCTACCTCCTGTCGTTTTCACTGATCCATGTTTCATGGAGACCTCAGACCTTCAATACATTTCTTTCACCTTCCTGTTGTGTTCTTTTATCTCCATTCAAAAACTGTTTTCCTAATTCATTCACGGGATCTGGGCTGAGGCCAGCAATTATGAATCTCCCCTCAATCCTGTTAGGAAGAGAGTTCCAAGGTTTTGATCCAGGGGCAAGGAAGGCACGGTGATCTAGTTGCAAGTCAGGATGGTAAGTTGCTTGGAGGGAAACATGCCGGTGGTGGTGCTCCCATGTATCTGCTGTTCTTGTTCCTCGTGAGATATCAAAGGAGCCTTGGTAAGTTACTGAAGTGACCTTTGTGGATGGTACATAATGCAGCCACAGTAGATCATGATGAAGGGAATGAATGCTGAAGTTTGTGGATGTGGTACCAATCAAGCAGGCTGCTTTGGCTGGATGGTATTAAGCTTCTTGAGTGTTGTTGGAGCTGCACCCCATCCAAGCAAGTGGGGAGTATTCAATCACACCCCTGACGTCTGCCTTGTAGATGGTGGATAAGCGTTGGGATGTCAGGAGGTGAGTTACACACCGCAGCATTCCTCTGATCTGCTCTCATAACCACAGTTTTTAAATGGCTAGACCACTCAGTCAATGGTAACCTGCCAGGATATTGATTGTTCCTTCAGCCCCTCAATGCTTCTTCTTAATTGATAACCTGCAACCTTGCTGACCTTCCATTTGTTAGAATCTCCAATAAATGCTCTTATCCCCCCGTGTGATACCCAGTAAGAATGGTCAACATCTCAGCTTTTCTTTCCAACTCCAAGTGGACCATTTTTAAAATGTAAGCTTTCAACAGTTTACTTCTTAAATACACCATTCCCTCTCTTCCCCTATTCTACTATAGTATTGCCCTATATTGTGAGGTTCAACATTTTATTTAAGTTTCCCAAATGTTGAAGTCTTGTGGCACTGAAAAGGTATTATATAACAGAAAGGGTCATTCTGAGTCAGTCATTTCAGCCAAGTCAGGCTTTCTCTAACATGGTCAGTTAGTTCAGATAATTGACACATGACATGACCAATGTTCCCTGAAAAGTGCCAATGCTGAGCAGCACATGGACAAAATGAATCCCAGTTCCATATAAAAATCAGAGGTCTGCTCAGTGGCAGGAAGAATTTGAGAAACATAGGACATGACTACCTAAGACACAAATTGTATAGGATCACTTCAGAAATTCCACAAAGAAAATAATTTCTAATCAACCTCTTTAGAAAAGTTATTTCTTACACATCTATGGTGCAGGCGGGACTTGAACTTGGCCTCTTGACTCGGAAATATAGAATCCCCACAGTGTGGACAGAGGCTATTCAACCAATTAGGAATGCATCAAGCATCCCACCCAGACTCAGACCCCCACTACTTAACTCTACATTTCCCGTAGCTAATCGCCCTAAGTAGCACATCTCTGTACTGCTAGAGGAAACCCACACAGACCTGGGGAGAACTGTGCAACCTCCATGTAGATAGTAACCCAAGGCTGGAATTGAAAGCAGATCCCTGGTGCTGTGAGGCAGCTGTGTTAACCACTAAGCTACCATACCTCCATGAATGGTAGGGACACTATCTCTGCACCACAAGAGATCAAACTCCTCAGAGATCTATTCTTGGGTCAATCATCTTCAGCTACTTCAACAATCAAGTCTCATCATAAGGGCTGTACTTCTCCATGATTCTCAGATGCATCATCTTCAATCAACTCTGTCTCCATCCTCTTGTCTCCAATCATATGCAGTGTGCCAATTCATTTGTGGTTCTGCTATTGTGCTCTTAAAACTTGATTCAAGTCATAGATAGCCAACAATTTTTTTAATGCTATTTGGGTAAGATCAGAACACAGCTCTCCAGCCCCTGACAGAAATTTTGCAGCTTAGCTCCTGGTTTACTGTTCTCCTGGCTACATATTCATATTGAGCCCAATAATGCACAGGCTCAACCCAACCTGCAAGGCCCTTAATCTCCATAGGACTCCTCACATCCTTTCTTGTGATGTGACGAAGCTGCATCAGAACATTATTTCAATCAGCCACCACACACTGCAACACAGAGGAACTACGCAGAGTAGAGGAAAATCACCAAAACCGTGTATTCAAAAAGAATGGGTACCCAATGAACACAGTCCGCTGATTTCTCAGCAACAAACCCAAACAAGCAGACAAAATGCGTCCAGAAAGCTTAGCCACTCTCCCCTACATCAAAGACATCTCAGAAATGACTGCTAGACTACTCAGACCCCTTGGCATCATGCTAGCCCACAAACCCACCAACACACTAAAACAGCAGTTAATGAACTTGAAAGACCCTATACAGACAACAAACAAAACTAATATAATTTATAGAATGCCATGCAAGAATTGTAACAAATGTTACATTGGACACACAGGCAGAAAACTAGCCACCAAGATACATGAACATTAACTAGCCACAAAGTGGCATGACCCTCTCTCACTAGTATCCTTACATCCACTTCAACTGGGACAACACACCCATCCTAAGACAAGCCAAACAGAGACACACATGAGAATTCCTAGAAGCATGGCATTCCAACTGGATATCTATCAACAAACACATTTACCACCCCCTGAGGAAAAGAACAGGAAATGATGTCACCACCAGAAATTACATCACCAGAGGAAATGACATCACCGACACAAAGAAACCCAAACATATGAATACAAAGCAGGAATCATCAGCTTCGACTGGAGGCTCACTGAAGATGTTATCTAATATGGTGACGAAATGTCTGAAAATGAACCTTCCAACTCAGCGAGCAAACCTAAATCCAGCTTTGTCACCTGTTTTGTGACCAAGCCATTTTATAAAAAAATTATGCACAGGAAGTGGCCGCTGTTGGCAGGAACACCATTTATTGCCCATCCCTAACTGCACAGAGGACAGTTAAGTGTTAATTACATTGCTGTGGGTCTGGAGTCACCTGTAGGCCAGGTAAGGATGCCAGTCTCCTTCCCTAAATGATATTAGCAAACCATATAGGTTTCTCCCCGGACAATTGACAATGATTTCAAGGTCATCGTTACATCCTAAATCCATATTTTAATTGAATTCAAATCCCACTATCTGCCATAGTGGACCTCAAAACCAGATCCCCAGATCAATACCTGGGTCTCTGAGTTAATAGAGTAATAATAATATCACTAGGCAAACACCTTCCCTCCCCCTCATCTCATCCGTCAGTCATACCACACGTTCCTCTACCACAAATTTCAATCCACACAGCCTTTTCTATTGTCTCTCAACCACATGCTTCAACATGACAATAGTAGACCCTTCATGTCTCTGACCTGGAATATTCTTCCAAATCCCCTCTCCTCTTCCTTTAAAAATCACCAAACTGTCATTCACCTCCGCACACCTGGTCTCTTGCTCAGTGCCTTATTCCCCATTTCGAACCATCTATGACTCTATCTCACTCAGTGCAAATGTCTAAAGAATGGTAGCGATAGTGTTGCTGTTCAGCATGGCAGGTCGTTTCCCATTCTTTCAGTTATTTCACTCAATGGCCCTAACATCGGACAGTCGGTCTACACACTAAATTGGCTGACCTAATCATTTCCATTAGTCTTGTAGAAAATGCTGTTTCATGAAGACAAAGATAAAAATCTATTCAACTGTGATGGCTGAATGCTACAAACAACCAGCACTTTTTATTTGGAGAGATAAATTAGTAATTAACTATGTTAATGCAATTCTTTGGGACATAGAAAGGCAAGAACCTTTCATTCAAGGGGGTCGGGGTTGGGGGGGCAGTTTTAAATCATTCACTGTTCACTAATAAATGACTACAATTTAAGCAAAACCAATTTAATTAGTTCTTACATGGATAGCACTTGACAAGGTGCATTATTATAGTATGCTATCGTACATTATTTATTTTTGTTGATGTGTTGCCTAGTTTTCTCTTCTGTGTTCAAGCGACTAGCTATCCTTCGGCATATCTCTCCTCAGAATATACAGTTGCCTGTTTGAAACAGAGATGAGAAGGATTTCTTTTACTCAGAGCGAGGTGAGTCTGTGCAATTCTTTACTCTGAAGCTGAGTTGATAAGTATATTCAAGGATGAGACAGACAGATTTTTAATAAGCAAGGGAATAAAGGGCTATGGGGAAAAGGCAAGAAAGTGCAGTTGAGGATGATCTGATCAACCATGATCTCATTGAATGGGGTGGCAGATTCAATGGGCTGAATGGTCTATTTCTGCTCCTACGTGTCTCCCAAATATCAAGAGGCAACTCCACCCGGAGGAAATACAAGCTTCACTATTTTCAGCAGCAGTATTAGTAGATAATGGCGAGGCGTGGGAATCTTGACTCAAGTGGAAAAAAGCAGACTTTTTTTTCATACTTATCTTAATCAGTTAAGTTCCCACCGTGACGCAGATACTGCAGTGTGGGTTATTTTTACAATTGTGGGGTGTAATCCCAGCTGCCACGGCCAGCATTATTATTCATTCCCAATTGCCTTTGAGAAGGTGGTGGTGAGCAGCTGCCTGGAACTGCTGTAGTGTGTTTTTGTAGGCCCACTGTGCTGTTAGAGAGGGAGGACTATTAGAGAGCATTTTGCTACAACTTAGAAATTTTAATTTTGCAACCAGAAGAAAACCTGTTCAATGCAACTTCCCTTTAAAATAGTTCAAGTAATTGAGTGGGGTGGGGTGAGGGGCGTGAGTGGGGGAAATGCTAAGAAGAGGTTGCTATATTAAGAGAATGACTTATTATTTCTATGCAAGTCTTCTCAATATAACAGTTACAGATCTACCTGATGCTAGTATAGGTGACTGCTGCTTATCAACTCGTAACTAATATTAAACACTTCACTCAAAGTTGTGCCAGAGGGTTTAGTTATGTTGATCCAGCTCTGATGTAACCTCCTTCCACATGCTGCAAAACAGGTGGTAGTCTCTGAATGACATTATAAGGTTTGCTCATAATGCTAATTGGCATTTTCCTTTGAATTCCCCGCTTCATGTTCATGATTCTGACTGGAATGCTTCAGGAACAGCTTTATTCTCTATGAACTGTGACAGTGCTTGGCTTAAACTGGCTACAAAGTCCAAGACAAACTGAGCAGTCAGGAGGGATAAAAGAATTGCAACAAATTCCCACATGTTCACCACCTAAAAATGTTACACTACAAAATGTGTAGCAAAGTACAAGTTCTCCGAACAGGAATTAAGGCATGGGATACTGAAGATGCCAAAACTGAAGACTAAGGTTGAAGATATCAGATCCAGTGGAGGGTGGGAATTGAGAGACACAGTATGAATCATCCTATCTCTGTAACCTCCTCTCACGTCCTGAGATTTCCATTCCTTTGACTCTAACTTCCTATGCGTTCTGCCCGACCCTCAACCCAAAACTGGTGGCTGTGCTCTCAGTCATCCAGACCCCGAGATCTGAAACTAAATCTCTAAACTTCACTTTGCCTCCACCTCTTCTTCCTTCCTTAAAATCCTCCTCATCGAGTAATCAGCTTTTTCTTGGCGATCGAATATTAGCATTGATAGTGTACAGCCGTAACAGTGAATGTGAACAGGTAGTTTTTGACTGCACGAGGTGAAAAAATAGGCATCACAGTTGAATTCGACCCTGGTGATCCTGCCAATGTCAGCACACATGTCCCTCAACTCCCTCCCATTGAATTCAGCCATACTTCTTTATAGCTTGACTTTTCATGCACAAAAGTCATTGGTGGTGCATTTAAATGATTTATGCTTTGTACTTAGCAAAAATTATATTTTTTTCTATTGGCTGAATAATGATCTAAACTGTGGCTTAATTTCCCAACAGAATAATTATTCAGATAAATGTGTTGCATTTATAAATAATGGTATGTATTTTAACTGTAATAAAATTTATTCAACTGTGTTTACATTTTATTATCAATATCGTTTAATTAACTGCTTCTTCATTTTGTTACAATACATTGACTGTGTCAAGGATTAGTTTATCAAATCTACGTTTTGCCATCAGATTAATAAACCACAAATAATTTACTCTATATTTAATGATTTTTTTTCCCATTTACACTAATTAGCCATCTAATTTATGAAAACAGATTTTAAGAGCTGTTTCACAGCACCACTACTAATTCATCTTAATCTGTGACATGTATATATCCATTGGGGAACAGTTAATGTAATTAGAGACCAGCAATTGCTTCTGGAGATTGGTAGACCTAAGCTATACTGGTAGTTCTATTACTCTAGTTACAGATACAAAGTTAATTAGTTTGTTATGTTATATGGTTGTCAGTTTAATTTAAGGTAAAATGGAATAGAGAAATTAATCATGTCCTGGTTATGTCTCACAGGTAAATAGTAAGCATGTCAGGTTTTATAAGTAATTATAGTTTAGATAGTTAATTTAATTCCAAAATGGAATGGAGTTGGAGGCTTTAAAAATAGCTTTCTACCTGGATACAAAGTACATGTGATTCACAATGCCATAGAGATGGCCTTTGTAGTATTGGCTTACAGGGTTTTCTTACATTCAGATCAGGCTGTTAGAATCTGGGAGATCAGAGATACAGAGACAACTATTCTCTATTGTTCATGCTGCAGCACATGACTGTGAGCTCATGGTCAGTTTGAAACAATCAAGTTCCTGAGCATTTAGAGTCGAAATGTGTGGCGCTGAAAAAGCACAGCAGGTCAGACAGCATCTGAGGAGCAGGACTGTTGATGTTTCGGGCATTCATTAGGAATGGATATATCCCCAATGGATATATATATGTCACGGATAAAACTTTTCCTGATTTAGGGCATATACCCGAAACATCGACTATCCTGCCCCTCGGATGCTGCCTGATCTGCTGTGCTTTTCCAGCGCCACACTTTTCAACTCTGAATCTCCAGCATCTGCAGTCCTTACTCTTTCCTGAACAAACCTGGAAGATTTGGCTAGTTTTGAAATGAGTAAGAAATCAGTTTAAGCATGGACTACATGAATTGAATTGAATTGAATTTATTGTCGTGTGTACCAAGGCACAGCAAAACGCTTTGTCTTGCGAGCAATACAGGCAGATCACAGAGTTAAATAGCATAGATAAGTAAATAGTCGGCAAACAGCAGCAAAAACTGAAACACAGGTATAGGAGAATGCTGGAATATTGGAAAATTCCGCAGCACCTCATTCCAAATAGGTGTTTGTAAGTGTGAGGTTGCAAATTCTAAAATGAACCTGTTTGATAACAGAGGTAGCATGATCCAGTCTTTAGTCGGTGTCTAGAAACAGTGTTAGTTTTCACATGTATGTTGATGACACCACGCTCTACTCTTTAACACCCCCCTCCATGCCCTATTGCTACATTATGAAACTTATCAAATTGGATCTCCAACATGCATTATTGGATCAGTCAAAATTTCCAATGAAATGTTGGGAAGACTGAAGTTATCATTTTAGTCCCCACTTCCAACACTGTTCCCTAGTTCCCACCTCTATCCCTTTCTCTGCCAACAGTCTGCGATTAAGCCAATGTATTTGGAATCTGTGTCACATTTGTTCTTGAGCTTAGCTTCTGTTGTCATATTTGTGCCTTCACGAAAACCACTTATTTCCACCTCAATAAAATCAGACACTCACTCCTCAATTCATCAGTTGCTGAAGCCCTCATCTAGACTTGACTATGCCAGTGCACTCCTGCCTGATCCCCCAATCTACCCTCCATAAAATTCAGCTCACCAAATCTCAGCTGCCCTGTCCTAACTTGCAGCAAGTCCTATTTCCCTATCACCCTCGTGTTCACTGACTGATATTGGCTCCTGGGCAAGAAATTCTCCTGCATTTTTTGCAATTCCTCTGTCCCTCCCTATTTCTATAATCTTCTCCAGCCCAAAATCCTCTGAGATATCTATGTTCCCCACATATTAGCCTCTTTTGCATCAGTCATAGTTCGTTCACCGCTGGGAGTTGTCCCTTCAGATGTCTACACTCTAAGCTCTGGAATTCCTTTCCAATGACTCTCAGCCTTTTCTATTTCACTTCCCTCTTTTAAAATACTTCCAAAAACCTACCTCTTTGATCATGCTTTTGGTCACCAGACCTTATCTCAATTTATGTGGTTCAATTTTATACTTTTTTTTAACACCTCTGCCTTGTGAGGTTTCCTTACACTAAAGGTGCAATGTGAAATTATTGAGATGATTTTATAAATGTATAAGTAGTTGCAGCGTGTGCAGTCATGTATCTCAATGTGTGGGATCTGTTAATTTTCCACCAGATTAGCCTATCAACTTACAGTAATGTCACAATCAGCAATTCATTCGTCTGAACACCATCAAGGAAGTGAAAATGTAACCTTTTTTTCAATCTTACAGACACTATCTAATATATAAAAATGAGCTGGCTAAAATTGAAACCATATATATTGTGCACAACAGAGTTCAACCTAGTAATCTGGGTTCATCTGGTGATTTTAAATCTCTCAAGCATTGCTCCCTGAGTTGTGATATATTTGGAACCCCTCAATTAGATTACTGCCTCACAATGACTCCCAGGTTCTATCTTTTGATCTTTTATAAGTCAATCTTTCCCATTCAGTGTAACATACTGATGTGATTGTGTTCCTATGACCATGTTCTTAACAACATACTGATCTACTTCATAAGCTATAACTAGTCCAAAGTCATTGATTTGAATCCAATTCAACTTTTGGCAATGTAGAGGTCTTTAGCTGATTTGCATTGCAAACCTGTCGATGGTGAAATAGTGGACTCAATTGACATTCCCTGAATTTCATCTACCGTTGAAGTCAATTGGATGTAAAGCAGGTGGGCTCATTCATGCCACTTTTCCCATCCAGAAAGCTACTTTCATCTCATTATAGTCAATCTGTCACCAACAAAACTTCCCAATGGCTGCAGTACAATAGTTACTGCTTTACCACTTCAATGTATGAAGTTTTCCAGTGTTCTACTAGATCAGTTAATGAGTTATTACTCTCACCACAGAGACAATGGAGGGAGTCTCTTATGGTGTAGTGGTAGTGTCCCTACCTCTGAGCCAGGAGGCCTGGTTCAAGTTCCATCTGCTCCACTGGTATGTAACAATATCTCTGAATAGACTAAGTTTAAAATCAACAGAACCCAGTCAACTCTTTGCTAACTTGAGAAAGATAATCAATATGTTAGAGACTACTGGACACAGTTCTGATCATTGGAATTGATAACATACTTGCAGAGTTTCACTTTCCTCAAGTACAGAGGAGTGAAGTGTAGAATATATAAGGCGGATTACAGGGTAGAAGAGAAGCAGACAGAAGAGAAAGGAGGGAAGGGACGAAAGAGGAAGGGAAACTACACACCAGTCAGCCTCTAACTGCCTGAACTGTAGTGAGAAACTAAGGTAAGTGTAATTCCAATGACTTCAACCCTATTTCCCAATCCACTAACACTCCCTATCTCCCTCTATCACAGACTATCACACTATCTACTTGGTCATAATGCAAGAAACAAAAGTCTAGACAGTGTAAACACTTCACAAACAAACTTATAGACATGTTATTGTGCACACACTTCAACTAATCACCTTTAATCATTCCTGTCAAGGCTGACTTTTATTTTCAATTTGACCCTGTTATTGCCAGCTAAAAGTCCATTTTTATTGACTCTCCCTAATTGCCCTGGAAAAGGTGTGGGACAGCCACCTTCTTGAGCTGCTGCAGTTGATGTGATGTGATACATCACACTGCTGTATGTGAGGGAGTTTGAAGATTTTGACCCAGTAACACTGAAGGAATGGCGATATATTTCCAAGTCAGGGTGGCATGTGACTTGGATATGAACCTGTAAGTTGTTGTGTTCCCGTGTACCTGCTGCTTTTGTTCTCCTAGACGGAAAGGCTCATTGGTTTAGAAGATGCTGGGAGAGAGGTTTTACTGAGTTAGTATGTTGCATCCTGTAGATGGTACTCACTGTTGCCGCTGTACATGAGTGGTGAAGGCACTGAATGGTGAAGGTGTTAGATAGGGCACCAATCAAGCTGGCTGAATTGTCCTGGGCTGTGTCAAGATCCTGAGTGCTGCCTACACTGCACTCATTGGGAAAGTGGAGAGTGTTCCATCACACACCTGCTTTATAGATAACTGACAAGCTTGAGGGAGGCAAAGGTCCGCGGAATAGCCTCCGACCTGCTATTTTGGTACTGTATTTATATGGCTGGCTTAGTTCAGTTGCCACTCAACGGCTACCCCCAAGGGCTCTCAGCAACAGTAATGTCAAGGGACAATTCCCTCTTATTCATTCAGAAGCAAACAAATGCTCCTTGCACAGGTCTTGTTGCATATGGGCACAGTCTGCTTCAGCATCTGAGGAGTCGTAAACAGCGCTGAACATTTTGCATTCATTGGCAAACATCCTTACTTCTGAGCTGATGACGGAGGAGCTGAGGATAGTTGGGTCAGGGCACTAGTCTTCAATACAC
The DNA here is from genome assembly GCF_047496795.1 of Chiloscyllium punctatum. Classification (NCBI taxonomy): domain Eukaryota; kingdom Metazoa; phylum Chordata; class Chondrichthyes; order Orectolobiformes; family Hemiscylliidae; genus Chiloscyllium; species Chiloscyllium punctatum. The sequence continues at coordinate 20,206,353 of NC_092743.1, forward strand.
CTCGGTCCATCCCAGTGCAGCGCTATATCAGTGACTGCTGGGAAGGCTGCTGACTTTCAATGTTGGTGACTGGCCTTGGAAGTCGATTATGGGCAGCTCAGGCCAAGAAGGCCCAGTTTCAGGCTATAGCATCTCGCTGTGGGGCAGCAGCAGTCTGAATTGACTGGCTAAGAGGGCAATGATGGAGTGGCAGTGGTGCCAGTGCCATCACCCTGAACGTTGGAGCTACTGCCACTCCCATGCAGTGCTGCCTCATCCATCCCAGCCATCCACTGGAGGATAGATTGGTTGACTGCTGTGATATTCACAAGCCATTGTGAACACTGGAATCCACAATGGTGATGAGAACAGGCTTGCCTTCCCAGGCAACTGCATCAAACTTGAATGCGCTAACATAGGTTGAGCTCAGCCCAAGTTCCCACTTAGACTTCGTCTTGAAGCTGCTTGTGTTCCAGTGAAAGCTGAAGTATCAGCCTATAGTGAAAAGGAGAGGCACAGAACTCTTTTGCCAAGTTGGGACTGAACTCATCCATGCTCCTTGACCCCCACCACAGGTTTGCTGACAGTTTTTCAATAGTTCAACCCAATGTGGTTCTCCTTTGAGTCATCTGCAGTAGAACCTGTGTGATGCCTTGCTCTCCAGAAACTTGTATTTGTGCTGTTCTTGCCTTTTGCCTTTTGGCCTTATCCTCTGCAGCTCTGTGCTCCCATTGCATTTTCATTGTATTTCTAGTGAGTCCTCCCAGTCCTGTGCAAATGCAGGATATCTCTCCATCTTTCCATCTCCTCCAGCGCATCATTGGAAACCCAGGTTGACCACATTCCGCCATGTTCCATCATGTGTTCTCATTCCCAGATCAGGTTCAGCTCACAAACCACTCTCAGCTTCTACTTTTTAAAAAGTACAGTCTAGCTTTAAGCACGGCAGGCCGACTTTAATGAAGACATCTCAATTTGTGGGTGCCCCAATTGACCTGTCCATGCATTCTACATCACAGTTAACCCTGAATGCATGCTAATGCATCAAAAAAATATCCAGAATCACACAGTCCACATCTACTTGCTGTACAAGATAGCTTCATTTAAATACTGAACTGATTTTTGTTTGGCACATCCTCATTACCCCCAACAAGTCAAAGTCAACCAAGTTTCATCTGCAGTCTCAGAGAGCTGACAAAGATGTCAGAGTCAGTCCCATCTTGAGCCCAAAATGAATGAGCCTCAGATTTGACAGATCTGACTGCCACTTCACATGTTTATCCAGCTATGAGTCCCAATTTGTGGATGTCAGACGAAGATGGGTTCAGACTCAGTCATGAAACTGTACATAATTAAATACTGTATTGACACTTACTGCCAAGCCCCGAATACTGAGGAGATGACAACATCTTGACATGAACGGGGACCTCCAGCAACGAAAGAGAAAGGGTTAGGAAAGAAATGGGAGCGCAGAGTGTTTTTAATTGCCGTCCTCATCTTCACACAAATTGCATTCTTAAATTGAAAAATAAACATAACTTTGTTTGAATTACGACATGCATGTAAATTGCTCTTTATATAAAAGCGTGGAACAAGAATAATTATCCAAACATCTTAAAAGTTTTAAATCTGTTGGAGGTAACAGATTTAAAGCCAATGATTTTTAATGAAAGCCATCCAGAATTTTTATCCTCTGAAATCCTGCAGGATTTCTTTGAAACATGATTGACGAACTTGTGAGATATAAGAAGGTCTCCCTGTGGATATTTTGTTTTACAGACAGACACTCCAGTAGAATTATTGCTGGTTTAGTTGGGCTCATAAGACACTGTGTTGCAAAATCCAATTTTATTGTCAGTTTTTCAGTCACATTATTACACAAAAATAATTTAATATTGATTAGTTGTAGGCTGCTGCAGTCACTAAAGATTTTGTCTACCTTATTAGTCATGCCAAAAGCCCTTAGTTATAAATCGTCACATCTATGAAGCTCCCTAGACATCTGTACACACAATCCAATGTGTCTCACTACCCTAGTAAACTATCAGGTTTTCATCTCCGATACTTAATAGCCAGGATTTAACCCAGAGTATCTTTGCACCACAATCACTATTTTTATTGCATGGTCACTGAGATAAGAAGATTCCATCAATAAATTGCTCCCCTGAGAGCTGTACTCATCTCACCAACTCCAATTGAAAAAGCCCATGACAAATCAATCGCTCCCTATTTAATGAACTGCTGTATTTAACCTGAATATATTACCTATGATAAAGCCAGACAACCATGCAGTGTATAACATCCACACCATCAGACTGCAAATGCTCTGAACTGCACTACCCACCCGACTCCCGCTCTTCATTTTCAGATGTTACCTTTTTGACTCAGTCTCTTTTTGCGTCTTTCATCTGCTTATCCTCAGAGGAACTCTCTGTATAAATGCTTAAATCATCTGCGTGACAAAATCGTGTCTGGCAGATAGTGTCAGTGCCCAGCTGAAATCTGACACTGCCCCATGCTACAAACCTAACAAAAGGAAATTAACCCCAATTCCGCGTCTGCATCATTTCAAATCTATAAAAGAAAGATATAGAACCAGGTCTATATCCCGCGTTTCTGCCTTCAGTGATGAAGGCATTGGAGAGAGTATAAAATCCTTTCTTGCGAATGTTTTCAGGGTGAAGAACATCCATTATGAAGGTTGACTGGAAAGAGCTTGCATCTGTAGTGGAGAGGAAGAACTGGGAAGAGATTTGACAGATGTATTCAAAGCATAATCAGACAGAATCTGGACAGAGTAAACAGAGAGAAAAAGGGAAGAAACTGTGCCCATTAGTGGAAGGTTGGAGAATGAAAGGGTAATTGTTCTGAGAAACAAGGGAGACCTGAGGATACCCCTCTCATGCAGCATTTCAGTCCTAGAGATGGAGGTCCAATCATGGCTTTTAAAGGGAATTGGGTTATTATATGAAAGGGAATTTTTTGCAGGGTTACAGGGTAAGGTCAGGGGAGAGGTGATGGCTGAATTGCTAATTTGTAAAGTCAGTACAGACACCATTGGCCTCCTCTGTGCTGGAAGCATTCTGAGAAAATATTGCAGCTCCTGGAAAGTCTGTGACAAGTTGGAGTTTCATTTCCTGAATCCCCCCTCAAATTCACAGTCCAACCAGCAATCACACTGCATCTAAACAGTCTGCAGAAGATAAAGGGGTCGAATGGGTATGACAGAGATCTACATCAGCTTGTGACCCAGTTACTGGCCTGGTCTCCACTCATTTTGTCTTGAAGGTTGGACAGTCTTCGGGCCCTCATTCTTGGTGTCACCCCTCAAGACTAGAGGAAGCAAAATTTCCCTCTCAGAATGTCCCCAGTAAATTGTACATAGACTGATTAACCAGGCTTTGATATATTCCTGGAAGTTACCCAATGTGACCATAACAAGAAGCATCATTAACATTATAAAACATTGAGCAAAATTTGACACAGAGCCATATGTGGAGATATTAAAATATTATTTTGGCTGAAGAGGTAGGTTTCAAAAAGTAATTTAAAAGAGGAGTGGGAGTGGAGAGGTTGAGGGAAGAAGTTCCTGATCTTAGGGTTAATGATGGAAACAAAACAAAATCAGGGCTGTGCAAGAGGCCAGGATTCGAAGAGTATGAAGATCTCAGAGGCTTAACACCCCACCTCCAACTTCCCCATCCATCCCCAAAGTTCTGCTACTAGTCACATCAAAAGGTAACAAACAAACAAAGGCAACATACAGTGAATGCTGGAAATCTAAAACAAACACAGAGGTCAGTAGGTCTGGCAGCATCTGGTATAGAGAGAATCAGAGTTAATGCTTGAGATCCAATGGGACTCATCCTCAGAGCTTTGGACTCGAAACGTTACCTCTGTTTCTCTCTCCACAGATACTGTCAGAACATGCTGAGTTTCTCCAGCCTCCTCTGTGTTTGTTTCATAAGGTAACAAATTTTTTGTTCCTTGACTGAATGACTTCATTGACAGTCAACCTACTCACCCTATCTGTGATATTTTTATATCTAGTCAATGTAAATTTCAGAAAACAAAGATAAAAATAGGCTAATACCCTTTATGTTGTTTTATGGTCTATGGTATTGTCTGGGGAGATTAGTCTTTGATTCAAGAAAAGACGGCACGGTGGCACAGTGGTTAGCACTGCTGCCTCACAGCGCCAGAGACCCGGGTTCAATTCCCGCCTCAGGCGACTGACTGTGTGGAGTTTGCACGTTCTCCCCATGTCTGCGTGGGTTTCCTCTGAGTGCTCCGGTTTCCTCCCACAGTCCAAAGATGTGCAGGTCAGGTGAATTTTCCCGTAGTGTTAGGTAAGGGGTAAATGTAGGGGTATGGGTGGGTTGCGGGTCGGTGTAGACTTGTTCGGCCGAAGGGCCTGTTTCCGTAATCTAATCTAAAACTTCTAATGCTTAACTCTAAAAATACATTATACCAATTCTTTGTGGCCAACAAAATCAGTCAATCCAGCACAGAATGTTATAACATTCAAATCTGCGGGTTAATGTTGGAAGGTGGCATGAGTGTACTTGATGGATTGAAGGGTCTTTTCTGTGCTTTATGACTACGCGAATAGCTGAATCTCTCTGGTCTGATGGGGTCAGGAGTTAAATAATTGAATCACTGAGGTACTCCTTGGCAATAAAAGCTAGTGCAGGAAGACTTCCTCTGAACACTGTATGTGGCAAAGTTACAGACCTTTATCATGGAAATCTTACCTTCACTTACATATGAAATCAAAAAAGATACAACACTTATCAGTTTCCAAGGATCAATGGTTTCTTGTAAACCACTGCAAACCTGATATGCCTTTTTGAGACATGAGTACACAGTCCAGGCTGACACTCCAGTGAGGCACACTGAGATTGTCAGAGGTGTTGTCTTTCAGATGTGACATTAAACTGCAGCTTCATCTTTCCTCTCTGACGAACATTTTGAAAGATCCTACTGTAAAACCTACCAAGGAGATAGGGGGTATGTCACAGCACCCTGGTCATGTCTGGGACTCAACCAACAACTTTAGAACAACTTGCAAAATCATTTATCTCTTTTGCTGTTTGTGAGATGCTGTGGTGTGCAAATTGGCAGCTGTATTATCTTAGTTCAAAGCGAGAGGGGAAAGATTTTCAAAGGACATGAAGGGGCAACTGTTTTACAAGGAGTGTGGCTCATGTGTAGAATGAACTGCAGGGAAAGTGATGGATACAGTTGCTACATTTAGAAGACATTTGGTTAAATTCATGAATAAGAAAGATTTGGAGGGATATGAGCCAAGCGCAAGCAGGTGAGACTATTTTAGTTTGGGAATATGGACTGGTTGGACCGATGGACCTGCTCCCATGCTGTATGACTCTTTGACTCTGACGAAAACACTGAGTTTATTTCAATAATACAGTGCAGCACAGACCTAAGGCACTCACAGATGAGAGCTAACTACAAAATGTGAATGTGTTTTGACAAATATTATGTGCAATAAAGGAAAACAAGAGGAACATTCAAGCAAATTACATATATCAGGCAGCCTTCAACATTACAAATCCCATTCACTGATGGTATTTTACACTTTAACATCACAAGCCCTTGTCAATCTTTCACAAATTATGCTTATTCAATAAATGCCAATTACAATTTTGTTTCCCCAAAGTTTATGACCATGAAATGTAAAGCTTATATTGTTAATTCCAGGCAAGATCTGAGACAATGCCGATTATATCTAAAGAGTAGCATTTGACCAAATTTCACAACGCCCTTAAGTGATTGTTTTTTTTTTAATTTGACAATGGGATGTAGACATTGCTGGCTAAGAAAAGGAGTCACATGTAGACCAGTCTAGATAAGTGCAGCAGATTTCCTTCCTGAAGACATTAAGGAAACAGATCGGTTTTTACAACAATCAATAGTGTTATATGTTCACCATTGGGTTAGCTTTCTAATTCCAGATTTTGTTGTTGATTGAATTTAAAATTTAACATTTGCCATGGTGGGATTCGAATCATTCCTGATGAAGAGTTTTTGCCCGAAAAGTCGATTTTCCTGCTCCTCAGATGCTGCCTGACCTGCTGTGATTTTCCAGCACCACTCTAATTTAGACTCTGATCTCCCGCATCTGCAGTCCTCACTTTCGCTTTTGTCCTAGACTACTAGTCAAGTGACATGACCACTACGTCACTGCCTCCCAAAGTTGAGGGTTGCCTCCCAAGTTTGGATGACTTTACACAAATGAGTAATTGAATATGCTTATTATGTTGATGTTATGGAAGTAGAAGTTACCATTTAGAGATGTGTTTGCAGGAATATTTTAAATATTTACCAGGTAAAATAAAGTGATGATGATCTTTGTGACCAAAACTGCAAGGACCATTTGGAAAATACAAATAGTTACAAGACCTAGATAGATAATGTTGGTCTTCAAGAGTTTGCAATTCACAGTTTCGCAGTATGGGTACTATTTCACACTTTGGGAGTCACTGTTGGACATCCTGAGATCATGATAGGGCAGAATAAAAATGTACCTTCTTTCATTCTAAGTCTTCCAATATCCATAATTCGATCAGATCAAGGATGGCACCAGTAAAATTAACTGTCTTTTCTCTTCTGCAAAATGTTGCAGCCCTTTTTTATGCCTGGTGGTTCTTTTTTGTGACTTTAGATGCTTTTCTTCCCAATGTAGTACGTGTTGAGCCATTATGTTAGATGGGGCATGGACAAATAACCTGTAGCCTCGACCTTATGGTTTGCAGTTGAGCCTGTCCTGACAGTGTTTCAATTACTTTTACGCTGCCTCGTACTGCCTCCCAGACATGACTAATCATTTCAGCCACTGTCATTCAATCAACACGACACTAAAACTGATGAGACTAACCTTCTCTCCCAATTCATGGAAGAGCAGTGATTAAAGTTTGATTGTGGTTGCAGGCAGCTCCCATTCTTTTTTCCTAATAGATTTGGCAGAGTGCATGCTCAGCAATACATAAATATCAGCAAATTGAGCAGTATTTTCATAAATGGCATTTTAATTACTTTTACATGGGTATGCAGGGTAAAATTTCAAAATTTGCCGATGAGGCAAATCCGGATATGGTAATAAACCGTGGAAAGGATGGTAACAAACTTTAGGAGGATGTAGATACGTTAATGAAATGTGCGGACACATGGCAGATGAAATTAAATACAGTAAAATGTCAATGACTACATTTTAGTTGGAAGAATGAGGAGAAACAACATTAATTGCATGATAATCTTTCAGAAGGGGTGAAAGATTTAAAGTGACTTTTGAAATTCTCTGTGTGAAAAGGTTAAATCTTTCCCCTCTCATTTTAAACCTATGCCTTCTAGTTTTCGTCTCCCTCGGGAAAAAAATACTTTAGCTATTCACCCTATCCATGCCCCTCATTATTTTATAAACTTATAGAAGGTCACCCCTCAGCCTCCAAAGTTCCAGGGAAAATAGCCCAGTGTATTCAGCCTCTTCCTCTAGCTCAAACCCACAAAATGTAGTGACATCCTTGAAAATCTTTTCTGAACCGTTCAAATTTAACAACATTTTTCCTACAACAGGAAGACAGAATTAAACGCAGTATTCTAAAACTAGCCTCACCAATGTCTTGTACAGCTGCAACAAAACATCCCAACTCCAATACTTAACAAACTGACCAATAAAGACAAGTGAACCAAACACCGTCTTCACCACCAGTCTGTCTGCGACTCCACTTTCAAGGAACTATGCACCCCCACCCCTAGGTCTCTTTATTGCCCAGGGCCCTACCATTAACTGTATAAGTTCAGGCCTTGTTCATTTTACTAAAATGCAATCGCTCACACTTATCCAAATTAAACTCCACCTCTTCAGCCCATTGGTCCATCTGATCAAGACCCTGTTGTACTCTGAGATAACCTTCTTCACTGTCCACTCCACCACCAATTTTGCAAACTTACTCACCATGCCTCCTATGTTCACATCCAAATCATTTATTTAAGTGATGAATCCAGCAACAATCCTTAAGGCACAGCACTGCTTGCAGTCCTCCAGTCTGATAAACAACCCTAAACCACCACCCTCTGTCTCCTACCTTCAAGCCAATTTTGTAACCAGTTGGCTAGCTCCCCCTGTGATCTAACCTTGCTAACCAGTCAATCATGCTGAACTTCATCAAAAGCTTTGCTGAAGTCCTGTTATGAAAGACAAAAGCCTCTTCTGATGAGAGTTCTTGGTGCTTTACCCTTCCTTGCTGATTACTGAACAACACCTTGTATCATTGGACAGAGGATTGACAACAGCACTCTACACCAACCGCAGGTCCCCAGCCATTACACTGGACCACCTCAGAGTACCAGTGGTGTGCATCAATGCATAATACCACAAACATGAATCTGTGTTCACTGACATTCTCAGCAATTCCACTCATGGGAGCAGTTTTGCTCTCTTCATTCCATCCAGGCGCCTTATGAATTTGACCATCTCTATCAAATCTCCTCTCCACTGTCTCTAAAGGGAGCAACCCATCCCCAGCTTCCATCTATCCACGTGACCCAAGTACCAGGTCGCGGGAATCATTCCTATAAAACCTTTTTTGGGATTTTCCTTTCCTCACCTCTTATAACCTGTGTTCATCAATGTATCAATCAGGATACCGGAAAGAAATTCCAATAAATGCTTTAGGTCAAATGTGTGCTGGGATTTTCCACATTTACCTCAGAGAGCAGACAAGGCTCCAGTTTAACATGGTACTGCCAACACTGGTGCATTTTTTCAGCAGTGCACTGGAGTGTCTACCCAGATTTTGAGCTCTTAGGCTCTGGAGTGGGCCTTCAACCTATGAGATCCTACAGTTAGATATTTTCTAGACTGTTTCGACACACCTCTGGAGGAGGTGAGACTTGAACCCAGGCCTCCAGGTCCAGAAGTAGGGAAGCTCATCACTGTATCACAGACGCCGTCAAAGGATGCGATGCATAAGTGGATCCAAATGAGACACAGCTAACATTTTGATAAACAGTTCACTATATAGTAGAAAATTTCCACTTACAATACTGTAATAACGTGGTAAAAATGGAATGTAGCACCAGTTAGCTACTGCTGATTAAATTTTCAAGCAATATTATATTCAGATGAGATTGCTTTGCTAATAAGAAGTGTCCTTCCATCCTACATCATCCCTTCTGTAAACTAATGACATTCCAATTAGTGCTGTCCTGCGGAAATCAATGAATTGCAATCTGAGGGTCCTAAGCACAAACACCAGGAATAGACAAACATGGAAACACAACTGAAAGTGATCCCTGCTCCACTGAACTAAATGTTGGCAGGTTAGTCTGAAAGACAACACGCAAGACCACTGGTAATAACTGCTTCCTGTGTTTAATTGACGACGTGGGTCATAATTCAGGCTCAAGTCAGAAAAACAAAGGCTCCATCAAAGAGTTCATTATTCCATGTCAAAGTCATTGTGCTGTTGCTCCAGAAACAACAGTTGATTTTAAGCCGTGTGCCAGAATGTTAAATAAACAACAAGAAGACAGTCTCAAAAACAATTTATAGATAGATTGTTTATTGATGCAAGAAAAGAACAGCATGTTCCAAATAGAATTGGGGATATAATGTTGGGTTATCATTTGTGCATATTGTTTAACTGCAAAATGGAAAAACGCAACTCATCTTGCACAAGATTTGCACAAGACCAAATTTAAAGCAGAGAAGTTTATTAAAGGCATCCTCTGTTTTAATTTTGGATCAGCAATGACAATAGATAATTATACCAGCTCCCACTCAATGGAAACCTGCTTTGAGGAGCAACAGTTCAAATGGAGATGGGTGACTTGGATGCTTTCTCTCTGTGCTGTTGCAATTTCAAAAGGTTAGTTTTTTGACGGCTTTCAAGCAGTCACCTGGGTTAATTTGCATTAATAGAATCCTGTTGACATTTTAACTTTGAATGTGATGTCACCGTTTTAGACAATGGGGTGGTGGATTTAATACAGAAGATGAGGTGGAATCACTTCCCTCAAATCTGTGGAATTCGTGACCTCAGAGAGTGAGCTGGAGGCCGGGATGCTGAATACATTTAAGGAGGAGATAGACAGGTGCTTAATTGGTAACAGTTTAAATCTTGATGGGGAAAGTGGAATGGGGGGCTGAGATGAGATTAGCCATGATCGTATTAAGTGGCAGAGCAGGCTCAAGGGGCTGAATGGTTCATATGTTCTTACTTGAGTGATAACAAAGCTGATTCTAAATTCGAACCTGGAAATGTGTGATCCAACGATAACCTGGTCAGACCACCAAAGTGGTATCAAAAGGCTCATTCTGAACATGGGGTTTTCCTGCCTCCACAGAGAAAGGTTGACACTCCTCGTCCTGCCAGGACTGCCCCATCCACCGATTTTTCCAAAGCATTGACAAATAACAGAGCTGGAATGGTCTTTCTGACTGAACATTACAACTGTCAGCTGTTGCTGTTCACTGTACTCAGTATCCTCAGTCTTCCCCTGGCCAATTCCCTCACCCAGAGCCTTCAAGTCAGAAGATCCTCAGGGCCATGTAGGGGCTTAATTTCATCCCTAAGATCATCTGCTTCTCCTGGGAATCAGGAGGGTCAGTAGCTTTAGTGGGAATAAGGTCAAGGGAACAGGAGGTAACCCTTAAGATGAGCTGAGTGCAGAGTGGGCATGAGAGAAAATGGAGAAATGTGTAAGTTCGGGATCAGGGCAGATAAAGGCTGCATTGTTCCAGAATTGCCTCATCCATCTTTAATAAATTCCCTGCAATTTGTTTTTCTTTACGTAAGTGTACACTGTGTTTTAAAACAAAATGCCTAAAGGTAATTAATTCATTCCGTTCATTATGTGAAGAAAGAAAATGAACCAAAATTACGAACTTGTCAAGAAATGTTTAAGAGTAAACAGAGTACTGATTGCAAACAGGATTTTATTCTGAATAGCTCAGAGTAGCATTGGGCTAAAAGAGTGATGGTAGAACCATAAGAATCATATAGTACAGCAGAGGCCCTTTAGCCATCAAGTCTGTATTGCCAGAACTGTATGAAATTCAAACGAGCCCCACTTTCTAGAACTGGGTCCGTGGCTTTGAATGTCATGACGTTTCAAGCGATCATCCAAATATTTTTTAAAGACTTTTAAAATCATATTGGATTCAAAATGTTAATTAAGTTCCTCTCTCCCCAGAAACTGCCAGACTTGCTAAGTTTCTCCAGCTTTCCCTGTGTTTTTTTCATATTTAATACAGCCTTGCTAAGCCACTTCCAGCATCGGCAGTGTTTTGTTTTTCTTCTGTTGTGATCTAATATTACTTTATAATGGCAAAGCGAAGGTATGTGTGTAGCAGTTTGTGAACTTTGCTATAATTTACTGAGTTAAAAGCTTCCTAATACGCCATGTCTAATATATCTAAAAGTGCAGCAGCATTAAAATGGTAAAACCATTTCTCTGCGTTCAAATTCAAATGAGTTTGGAACTGCTCCAAGACCAATAAACAGAAAACAAATTAAATAGACTGCCACAACAGTAAGTAAAATAATTTCAAACCGAAAAAACCCACAATCTGGTGCATATATAATAAATGATAATAGATGCAGGCTAGTAAATTAAAGGCAGAATCCAATTCCAGATCTTGGATGATGCACATTAACTGTTCTCACAAATTACCATGTCATTTGAGCCCGTGGATTAGATTACTATCATGTAATTCACTTATGGCTTCCCTTTAGGTACTCAAGGAGGGTTATGGACATAAAAACTGGATGATTGCAGTAGGATTGTCATCAAGTAGATCCAGGTGAAGATTTCCTTTGCTCCCATTGTAATTATTTGCAATAATTGGAACTGAATCTGTGCAACGTTGCTAAAATGCCCCTTGGAGCATTTGGGACCAGGGAATCGTTTCCCTCCTGTCTGCTTCCTGTAAAGTGTGGCACTCAGCAGTTTTTCCCCAAAACTATTATGGACTTCCAAGCCATTGAGATATTTGGCAAAAAATAAAACGAATTAAAGTTTTGCATTCAAGTAACCATTTGGATTTCAGTTAGCTTTACAGATGACTTTTGAAGGAAGGCTTTGGAGGCTTAGTTGTGAGTAAAATTGGACAAAAACGTGTAATGCTGACTGTCTAATTAAGCCCACCTCCTCCTATTCCTTAAATTAAAGTAACGGGATGGTGGAAGTCCGAAACAAACACAGACATTGCTGGCAACGTCTGTGGGAAGAAAGCAGAGTTCACATTTTGAGTCTGGTCACTCTTCATCAGAACCCATTCCTCTCATGTTTCCCCACCCAGCTGTTTTATATTCTTCATTCACAGGACAAGGACATCACTGACTAGGCATTTATTGTCCTAATTGCTCAAAGGGCAGTTAAGATTCAACCACATTGCTGTGAGTCTGGAGTCTGTGAGCATGGCAGCTTCCTTCCCGGCAGGGTATGAGTGAACCAGATGGGTTTTTCCTACAATCGTTTCACGGTCATCATCAGACTCATAATTCCAGATTTTTATTCAATTCAAATTCCATCTTTTGCCTTGGCGGGATTCAAACCCAGGTCCCCAGAACATTCTCGGGGTGTCTGGATGAACAGTCCAGCAAAAATACCACTAGGTCATCACCTCCCTTAACACAAAGTAATGGAAAGTCAATCGAACCTGTTCAATGGATAATTACCAGCACGTTTCTAAGGATGCTGACAGTTTGATTGCATTGTATGGTTCCAAGTCATGTCAGAATCTCAGCTGCTCAGAGCAGGTGGATGTAGCAGGCAGGCAGAGTATCGCAATGCTGCAGTTTCAGAGTACACACAATAAACCTCAATGCATCTGTGAGCTAGAGCAGCTCCTTGAGATTACCCTCACACACAGGAAATGGGCTGCAGAGATAGCCCTTAGCCCTAAGCCTATACACTCCATTGTCCTTCAGGCCATTCAGCCTGCTCTGCCACTCAATCAGATCATGACTACCTTAAAATCACTTTCCCGTACTATCCCATATCACTCGATATTCGGCTCCAGAAATCTAGCTGATTCTGTCCTGACCATGCTCAATGATGAAGCTTCCACAGGCGCCTGGGGCAGATAATTCCATAGTGGATTCTGAGTTAAGAAATTCCCCCTCATCTCAGTTCCTGTTCTGTGACTGAGGGAGAACATTCGGGGCTGGTCTGTTACACTAGGATGAGGGCTGGGGCAAGTAAGGGGTTAATTCAGAATCTTGACACTGGGATGAACTTTCACAATGAAGTTGTCAGAGATTTAAAGGCGGGTCATGCTTCTAGACACCTTGCAGGAGTGAGTAGTCACTTCCTTGTCTTGTTTGGGAGCCAGTGGTTAAAACCAAGTGGTTACTGCCCAAGGTGAATGAGGGATGGAGGATGACTGAGAGAGGGAAGCTGCAGTGTAATGAACCTGGGATAAGGTGAAAGGATCCTGAGAAGTGCAGAAGGGTGATATATGAATCTAAATGGTGCTGCTACGGGGGAGGTGCAGGGACAGTGGTGGACCATTGTACCTGTGAGAAACTATAGTTCCAAGAGGTTAGTTTATCCTGGTTTTTCTTTGAAGAGAGGTTTTAAGGTGGAGATTCTGACCAGAACCATGAGAAAAAACAGCCTGTGAGTCCTTGGGTTTGTTTTTTAAGTTGGAACGATTGAAGCAGCCTGGGTCGTGGGGGTCAAGCCCCCACAGATCTAGGATCTTTAGTTTAACTTTCAGCAGTTACTGTTGGAGCCTTGAAGAAGTGAAAGATGTTTTTTCCCCTCACTCAGTTTTACAGCCAAAAGCTGGGAGTTCTCTTCCCGCTGCTGGAGTTGCCTGTGAGACAATCTGATTTCTGAATTTGCCTTTTGCCAAGGGTGTGCTTATGGGATGTTACTACATTGGAATAATTAGTGATAATTACTACATCTATTAGCGAGTTTTGAGAAGATTTGTAGCTCAGGTTGAGGTCGTCACCAACCCAAAGAAACCCAAACATATCATTCTCAATGGAGAAGCTCTCAGGGCAACAGTCTTGGCATTGCTACCACTGGACTGTGCACTTTCAATGCACTCCTATTGACCAGGAATCATGAACAGTATTTCGCCTGGAGGCCCACTGAAGATGTTGCCTAGCAGGATGATGAAACACCTGGAAATGCACCTTCCAGCTCAGCAAGCAAGCCTACATCCAGTACTGCATCTATTATTATGTTAAGTTTTCCAATTGAGTTAAGTTATTCCGATTCCTTCTTTCATTTTTTTATAATTTAACTCCAGGTTGTTCTGGTATAACACACGTTTCGTTAATACAAATTGGCTATAATGCGATTGATGAATTGTGGATGCTGTTTGGATAACATGAACTTGTACAGCGATCTTGTACAGCATGATTTTCTATAGCACGGGTTTGCTGTTGTATTATAACAGAAAGACCTGTATAGTGGATGTATAAAGTGTGGCTTGCTTTAAGTCTGGTAGTTTGACCAATTAAATTACATTTGGAATGCAAACGTTACATTTACCTTCAAAATAAGAAACAGTTCAGGTCTAGAATATTTTCTGAATATTTTGAGGTGGTTTGGTCTGGTCCATAATAGTACCTCAAAGGGTGAGATTGGTGATGTCAATGGTGTGGAGTACTGGAATGTAGTTTGGACAGAAAGAGGGAGGGTAAGATACAGTGAGTGGGGGGCAGAAGAGGGAATGATAGGGTCAGAGGTGGTGTCATGGCAAGTGTCTTTAAAGGTGAAGAGCAGGTAGCTTTTGATAATGGGAACAGGCTCAGTCTGTGCACAGAGATAATGACGGATGAGACTCAAGGGAGTGCAAGATGACTACTGTCCTGGAATCCAGTGTAATGGGCAGGAGGCTCCAAGTTTACATGAGATGGTCAGACCTAACACAGGCATAGTCAAAGATGATTGAGTGGTGGTGGTGTTATGGCGGGGGGAGGGGGTTGATAGGTGAGAGTAGGGTAATATAATGTGGTGGATTTTCTCCTGAAAGTGATGTGCAAAATTGCATCTTTCTTTGGCTCAGAACACTTTCTCATTGACAGTGAGAAATAGGAGGAGGGTCTTTCAAATGGGAAGAATTAGTGTAGTGCCCTACAAACTGACTAAAGGCAAATCCGTGTCATAATGAGTCAAATGGATGAAAATCACCCTAAGGTTTGTTTCCATCGCAATGGAGAAGCTCGCAGGGCAACAGTTTTGGCATTGCTACCGCTGAATCGCACACTTTCAACGTGCTCCTATTGACCAGAAACTAAACTGGACTCAACATATAGAGGTACATACATTGGCTAAAAGAGCAGATCAGAGGCTAGGAATCCTGCAGCAGCTAAGTCACCTCCTCAAAAACTGTCCACCATCTCTAAGGCAGGAATGGGATGGAATAGTCTCCACTTGCCTGGATAGATGCAGCTCCAACAACACTCAAGAAGCTTGACACCATCCAGGACAAACCGACCTGCTGCATTGACACCACATCCACAAATATTCACTCCCATAACTGCTGACACTTATGAGCAGTAATCTCCAAGATACACTGCTGAAATTTGCCAAGGCTCCTTCGAACAGCTTTCAAACTCACAACTACCATCTGGAAGGATAAGAGAAGCAATTACATAGGAATGCCTCACCGCAAGTTTTGCTTCAAGCCACTCGCCATTCTAACTTGGAAAAAAAATTGCTGTTCCTTCACTGTCACTGGGTCAAAATCCAGCAAAGACCTCCCCAACAGCATCACGGATGTCCCAGCACCAAATGGATTACAGTGGTTCGAGAAGGCAGCTCATCACCACCTTCTCCAGTGCAACTAGGGATAAGCAATAAATGTTGGCTCAGCCATGATCCCCACATCCCATACATGGACAAAAAAAAGTCTTTTTGTTTGATGTCTCAAGGGTATCATGATACTGAGATCTCCAGCAAGTTTGGGAGCTGCTTTTACATTTGAGATGAAGGATATCTGCTGTTGTCTGGGGCAGGGACAGAAAGAGAGCGGCAAAAAAAAACTGCAAAGGGTATTCCCTTCACATCAATCATGCTGCACCTGGCTGGGACAGGAACGAGTGAACCATACCTCTACTAGCTAGTGCAGCGGCCAACGATGAACCATGTGGTCACTCTCTGTTGTCCCTGTAACACCTCTGGGTGCGGTTGTTGAAGATGGAGGGAGCAAATCAGATGCTTGTGGCTAGCAGTGCAAGATGGCCTTTCAATGTGGTATCAGGGCCCTCCAACCAGAACAGTTATGGTAGGGAAGAGAACTTGGTGCCCGTTTGCTCCAATGAATTGCCATTAAATTTGTATATGTATATATAATGAGAGGCAAAGCATGCAACCCTGTGTGACAATTTAACATGTCCACTAACAGAATACCCCATTTTCACAACCAGTGCCTTCCTTGGACTGCAAAATGGAAGATACTGCCATAGGTACCCTGCATCTCGACTCATCACTCATCATGTCACGTGTGCATTGTAACAATTTTGTAAGTTTCACAGAGATCATCTCTCCTTCTCATGATTACAGGCCCAGTTTCCTTAATATCTCCTCATGAAATAATCCCACCATCCCAGTGATTAATCTGGTGAACTTCCACTGTGCTCACTCCATGGCAAGAACATCCTTCCTCTGAAAAGCTGCCCACAATACTCTGTATGCAGTCTCATTCACCAAGGCTCGATACAATTCCAACAAGCTCTCTTTACTCCTGCATTCAACCTCCTATGAATATTGCACCTTAGCAGCACATTGGCACCCCAGCTCTGTACTGTCTGGTCTCCCTCCTCCTCAATCCACCCACCCTCCCGCATTAGACAGTGAGATTAAAGCTAATCTGTTAATTGATTAATTTCTGAAAAATAGACCTAGTTTGTGTGCAGTCCTGGTGACCTGGATACGGGGTTATATATATTCTAGCTGGTTTGGTCTCTGTCCAAAATTTCAACCAATTGGGCCAGTCGACACCACCTTGGGGTTCACAGCCCATTGATGCACATCATGATGCTCAAACACTCCAAGGTGCCCTTGATCATCCTCCTCCTCCTTATACTCTCCTTCTCGCCAATTCTTGTTCTTCACCCTCCCCTTCCACTATCTCATCTGAGCTCTTCTTAGCAGGTCTCCTTCCACTAAGCCCTTATCCGAGATCACTATCAACCGAGCAATAGACTTAAATTGGATGCAAACTCAGAGACAAGAAAGGAAACATGGGAAGTTGGCACAATGGAAGCTGAGGCCCAGCGGCTCCTGTGTGAATGTGCACTGAAAGCACAGTCTCATTTTTCCCCTAAAATGCGCTGTAACAAATCACTAGCATTGTGGAAGGGCTCTCTTCTGACTACACTTCTCCTGCAATTAGGATTCGGGGGAAGAATGGCTGCAGTGGTAGAGACATTCTGGGCAATGCAGAGAGTGAAAGAGCAAGTCTAGCACAGGTAAGTGGAAGACGTTGCGTTCCAAATGCAATCCAATTGGTCAAAATACTCAACTTTAAGCGACACATGCTTTAATTTTACACTCCAGTTAAAATACAAAGTAAAAATCAAAGGAAGAAATTGGCTTAACTCTAACTCTATCAAAATGCTTAATAAAATAATAATATATATGAAATATTAATTGCTTCAAAACAGTAACATCCCATAAACACACCCTTGGCAAAGGTAAATTCAGTAAAATAGACTGTCTCATATGCAGTTCTAGCAGCAGAAAGAGATTTTCAGCCTTTAGCTGTAATAAAATGAGGAATAAAAGTTTCCACATCCAGCTTCATGACCCCAACAACTGCTGAAAGCTAAAATGAAAAATTCTGATTCTGTGGGAGCTTGACCTCACCCATTCAGGCTGCTTCTATTGTTCTAATTTTAAAAACAAAATGCCAAAGCCTCAAATATTGTTTATTGGCTTTGAGATAACCACTCAGAAACTCTGTCACAAGCATTCTTCATTAAAAAAACTGGACAAAATAAAGCTCTTAAAGCCAGAGAGTGGTTACACCTGTGTCCATTGGAGGCACACTCCTTCCACCCAAAAGCACAGTTTTCCCTTCATCACCCCTTGCTGCCTCTAAAGTAAACCTTCCTGACCCTTTTGCTGAGGCCAGCCTGCCTGAAAAATGTTCCTCTGTATTTATCTAATGAAAGACCTCAGCCCAGAAGGGTTCTGACTCATTGTCCAATCTGTACTGCGTTAGCTCATCTCAGCTGAGGGAGTGTTAGAAGTGTGACCATTATCCTCAACGTTCTGGACTCACAGAGGAAACCTTATCTCGGGTCTTAGTACAAGGGCAACTCCTGCAGAAAATGCCCTTTGACTGAAGACGGCAGGTGGGCAGCAATATCATTTGTATGATTGACATTCACTGTCAGGGTTCACACTTCCTAACCACCTCTTGAAAGAGAAATCGGAGAGCAATCAATATCCACAGAACCAGACCCCAGCACGGACTCAATACCTTCAGGGACCGAGGAGGGAAATAAAAAAATCTTTTTTTTTCTAAGACTTGAGTTCATGTAATGATCAAAAGCAGGAAATTTCTCTTGTCGATGATCTTGTAGAAAAGGCTATGTAAAATTATCGACAGGTAGAATTTAAGCACCAAAGGCCATGGGTACACAAAGGCAGGAATTCATGTTTCCTCTCGCCTTTCAGTCAACAGCATTCAAACATTCTTCCTCTTGTTACTGGGTGTGAAAAACTGCTGCATGGATTGGTAAAAGTCAATATGCAGCTTGTCTTTTACAAAGTGAAGTGAAGCAATTCTGCTTTTCAGAGATACACAGACTCAGTAAGGCTTAGCACAGCACAACGATATTCTATCGAGAGAAGTTTTTATTTAATATCCACATTCCCAACTGAAGCCCAGAACACCCTAGCCATGTTTCCTTCCACCCTTCTTAACTGCTAATGGTGGCTGAATGGTTTTCCAAACCATGTGCCAAGAATAAAAGGGAATTGAGATTATTGTGTGTTTTTAATCCAATAAAGTTGGTTGTTAGGTGAGGTGAGAGATCAACATGAGAGCTGAATAGAGAATGTCAATGCCGGACCAACAGTTACCTTTTGCAATATGGTCTCCGTGCAGTCACTTGGCTGTAAAACCTAAGGTGAGACTGGAACTCATATTTTTACACCCTATCTTTTTGCGTTTGCTGATAGCCCTGAAATCAGCAGACATCGCTGAAGGAGAATATAACACAATATAATTGTCCTACTGTGTCCAGGGATGTGTAGTTAGGTGGATTAGCCATGGGAAATGCTAAGGATGGGGATAGGAGGGTGGGTCAGGTTGGATGCTTTTCAGAGGGTGGGGGGGGTCTTGATGAGTCGAATGGCCTGCTTCTACAGGAATTCTATGATTCTGTGAGGGAATCTCATTCCCTTTAATGTCAGCAATGACATACAGACAGTGGTCTTGCCATTAAGTCATGGTGGCTCAGTGGTTAGCACTGCTGCCTCACAGCAGCAGGGACCCAGGTTCGATTCTAGCCTTGGGTGACTGTCTGTGCGGAGCTTACACATTTTCCCCATGTCTGTGTGGGTTTCCTCCGGGTGCTCCGGTTTCCTCCCACAATCCAAAGATGTGCAGGTTAGGTGAATTGGCCATGCTAAATTGCCCAAAGTGTTCACAGATGTGTAGATTAGATGCATTAGTCAGGGGTGAATACAGGGTAATAGGATAGGGGAATGGGTTTGGGCGGGTAACTCTTCAGTGGGTCGGTATGGACTTGTTGGGCTGTACGGCTTGTTTCCACACTGTAGGGATTCTATTTTTAAAAAGTCAGAAAGCCATGGTTTCACAAAAATCAAGTTTTTCATGGTAGCCCCCATCGTGTTGATAGTAGAGGCTTCTACAAAAGTGCTGCCATTGAATGTCAAGTGGCAATGGTTAGTTTTTCCCTTGTTGGAGATGGCCATTGACTGGCACTTGTGGCATGAATATTATTTGCCACTTGTCAACCTCAACCTGAAGACAGGTATTTCTGGCTAAGGAGGAGCCCATTCTGTCCCTGCTTTCCATCCCAGTCAACAAAGATCTCACTACACCAAACCATTTTCCATGCTCTTGGTCTGTAACGCTGGAAGCTATGACAAAACAAGGAAATGTCATAATACTGCTTAGATGTCATGAGAGTGAATTACCTAATACTTCTCTGCATTTAATTCTATTAGCCATTGTTCTGCCCACCTAACCAGTCCATTGATTCCCTGCAGCAATTTACATTTATGTTCCTCACTATTCACCACATTTTCATGTCATCAGCAAACTTCCTACATTTAAGTCCAAATGATTAAAGTATCCATATTTAAATATGCAACTGATTAATTGATGCAAAGACCCCAGCATTGAGGACTGCAGAACCCTCATAAGAAATAGACATCCAGTCATAGAAACATGCCTTTACCATCACACTCTGCTTTCCACCTCTCAACCACCATGCCACTTTGCCTTAGATCCCTTGCTCTCTTACTTTCTCGACCAGTCATCCATGAGGGCCATTAGAAAAGAATTGCTAAAGTTCAGTGTAGATGACATCAAATGTAATACTCTCTTCAACATTCCTAACTACCTCTGCAAAAAAATTCAATCCACGTTGTCAAACATGAACTTAGCAAATCCATATTTTGCTAAATTTGGACATACCCTCAGTGTCTGAGGAGGCACTAATGGTGCTGAATGTAGTGCAGTCATCAACAAAAATTGCGCTTCTGACCTTAAGATAGAGAGAAGGCCACTGATGAATTAGTTGAAGATGGCTGGTTCTAAGACATTACTCTGAGGTGGTCTTGTGGACATAATGTAGGCTGACTGAAGGAGTGCAGTACAGTCACATGAGATGGTTCAGACACCCTACTGGTGATGATTAGTGAAATGGCAATAAATCCCTTTCTTTCCCTTTGGCTATGCATTCCCCATTCTGTTGGAAAGAATGATCAAAGAGAAGCTTCCTGCATTTGTTTACAATGCTGCAGTAGCCGGAAGAAAGGTCACTATTACCTGTCCTTATTCTCCCTCTTAGCTTACCCAATTACTTGAAGATTAGTCATTGTCCATAAAACAGCATTGTACCATTTCTGAGTGACATGCCGTAGAGTTATATAAATAGAGTTGCATATGATTCAGGGTTAATTTCTCAGAAGTCTCTTGATCTCATTGTCTATTCTATTTAATATGTTCTCTTTTAATAGTTCAATCGTCAATTTGCTCATGAAATGCGCAGTCTGATTCCTTCCCCAAAGATATTGTGATTAGCAGTGTCTGAGGAACTATTCTGCTTCATAGGTCAGCACTTTCACAGGAAAATTATCTGAGTAAGACAGATGTCAGAAATAGGGGCATATGCACGAAAACAGATGGCTATATTGACAAATAACATAGTTAGATTGACATCATAACCCACAACAGGAAACTCTTAGTTATTAACTTTGAGGATGTTTATAAATAGCACTTGGGTCATGTGACCTCCTGGATTTGTTTTTGATCACCTGAAGGGTTGAAGATTTTTTTTTCTTAAATGTTCTCTCATTAAAACTGTACAATGGCTACAGTACGCAGGAGGTCATTTAGCCCCTTGTCGCTGTCTCAGCTCTCCAAAAGGACAACTCAGCTAGTTTCATTCATCCACTCTTTCCACACAGCCCTCCAATTTTTCCTACTTGTGAGTATGTCCAGAAGCCTGGATTGAGTCAGCAACCATCTCAGGCCATTTATTCTAGATCCTGACTGCTCGCTGCACTAATAGCATTTAGCTCATGTTGTAATTGTTTCTGTTTCAAACCAGCTTAAATCAGTGTCCTCTCTTACTCAAACCTATTTTCTATTGGATTAGTTACTCTCTCTATTTGATTTGACAAGAGCCCTCATAATTTTGAACACATCTATCAAATGGCCTGTTAATTTTCTCTTCTCTACACAACAATGTTCCCTTTTAGCTACTTAGCCATTCGGGGGTCCACACATGGTCAGTGTGTAGGAGTATTGACTTCTGGTTTTAGAACTCGCTGCAATGTGTGGACCTTGCAGTTCCACACAGCAGCAGGAAAATGTAGAGGGAACATAACAAACAAGTACAGTGCATGATTCACCATTCTACACTTGTTTGTTCCCTGGAACCAATGCAGTCATCATTTCTGCAGCCTCCCTAAGGCTTTATTGTCCTTCCATACTTGCAGTGCCTGGAACTGGACACAACTTAGATTAGATTACTTACAGAGTGGAAACAGGTCCTTCGGCCCAACAAGTCCACACCGACCCTCCGAAGAGCAACCTGCCCAGACCATTCCCTGACATTTTCCCTTTCACCTGACACTATGGGCAATTTAGCATGGCCAATTCATCTAACCTGCACATTTTTGGACTGTGGGAGGAAACCGGAGCACCCGGAGGAAACCCACACAGACACGGGGAGAATGTGCAAACTCCACACAGACAGTTGCCCTAGGCGGGAATTGAACCCAGGTCTCTGGCGCTGTGAGGCAGCAGTGCTAACCATTGTGCCACCGTGCCGCCCAACATTTCAACTTGGCTAAGTTCGGTACCCACGGGGATGGCCTCAACCAGGACTTGGACTGAAGGGTCTGTTTCCATGCTGTACATCTCTGTGACTCTATGACACTATGTCACACTACAGCTGACCCCATTGCACTATATACACACACACATACACAAACATACAGACACTCATGCACACACAGACACTCCTACACTCATACCCACACTCCTACAGTCACACACACTCTCCTACAAATCCATATACTCACACAGACTTTCTCTCACACGCTCACACATTCACTCCCACACTCACACATGCACCTTTACACTCACACTCACACTCCTGAAGAAGGGATCATGCCCGAAATGTCGATTCTCCTGCTCCTTGGATGCTGCCTGACCTGCTGCGCTTTTCCAGCAACACATTTTCAACTCACACTCACACACATACATACATTTTCTCACAGACACTCATAACCACCCACACCACCCCCGCACACCAGCCCCCCCCCCCCCCCCCACCCCCAACAAACACACACATAAACATATACGTTTGTGGGGTGAATTTGCACTTGCAGAATTACATTTTACTTTGCTCAAAAACTGCATGAATCCATGTAAGATTCTGTAAGTCCATTTTTTAGATGAGCATCAGTCTGAACATTGTGGCACAGACAGCCTCACACCTTCAATGCATCATCTGGGCCAACATGACACTAATTGTTAAAGTTCACTTGAGAACGTGACTTTTAAAAAAGTTTTGCGATTTGCATATGAAAGAACTGAAACCAAAATGTTCATTGTTAAAGATGAGGGACTTTACAAACAATCTAGGTCTTTTCCAATATATATAATTTCAATTACACCACATTGTAAACGTTTGCTATAAATTCTGTGTCTTGCGATCTTATACTCCACAACCACCTGATGAAGGAGCAGCACTCTGAAAGCTACTGCTTCCAAATAAACCTGTTGGACTATAACCTAGTGTTGTGTGATTTTTAATTTAACTCACTAATATTTGCCACTTGCTCTGAAAGATGTGCAATGAGGACAAAGAGATCCTCGATTCCTCAAATAACAACATTCTGGGCACATGCTGCAGACTTAATGGATGGAAAATTAGCTTGGCAAGCAAAATAATCAGCCACATCAGATGGGCTGGCACCAGTGCAAATTAAACATCCCTGAGGGGTCCGAAAGGTTATAGGTCATGCCAGAAGAAATATAGGATAATCTCTCTTCTAACAACCAGGCAGTCATTTTTGGTTGGGCTAACAGCTCTCCAGTGAGGAACTGTTACTCTTACTGTCAATAATTGACATTAAGCAGGGATGAAAGTTCTTCACAAAATGATAAATTAATTCTAGTCACATAATCTGAAATGCAGAAATCAATGTTGTAGCATAGAGTCTGGTCCCTCAACCCAACCAGCCTGTGTGTTGGTATTCACTCTTCAAGCTGGCAAACTATTCTAATCATATTTCCCCATCCTGTTCCTTATATTGTCAACCAGTTATCCTCTCAGCCATCTATACAATGTAATCTTGAATATTACCATCTTGCTGCACCAGCCACCAACTCTGAATGAGAACTGCAAAGTCTGACAACTCTCTGTCTTCTGTTGTAAACCTCTTTGGCATGAAGAAAACTGAGAGAACACTTGGTAGAGGTCTTCAAACTCATGAATGGTCTGGATAGAGTGGATAAAGAGAAGCTGTTAACGCTCAATAAAGACAAAGGAAATGAAATGGCATGGATTCAAAGTGATCTGCAAAAGAAGGAGGGGTGATTTGAGAAAAACCTTTTGCAAACAGGGAGTAGTTAAGGTATGGACTGTACCGCCTGGAAATGTGGTGGAGACAGGTTCCATTGAAACAATCAATAGTACATTGGATGGGTGTTTGGGAAGAATCGTATGTAGGAATATGGGGGAAAAGCCAAGAGATTGATGTTAAGTAACAGAACAGGTAGAGGCACGATGGCCCGAATGGCTTTTTCTGTGACAATTCTATGATTCTGTGACAACGGTGGTTCACCAGAAAATAAGGAAGATTTAAGGGGTTTGATTATGAGCACTGGTTACATAAATGCTGTATATGTTACCAGCCTATGTATAAACAGATGTTTAAAATGATAAATGGAATTGATTGAGTAACTGGAGAGTGGAGAATTCCACAGCAAAGATGGCTAATTGCAAAACCACAATTAGGCTTCACGGCAGTAAAGTTCAAGTGCACTTTTTTCAAACAAGAGGTCACAAACATCCATAGTTATCTTCTAATAAAGTCCTTGGATTCCTCCTCAATCGATATTTTCAAGTCTAAGATCAATATATTTTTATTAAAGGGATGGCGATCAAAGGCAAGTAAACAGAATTTGGTACAAATCAGCCATGTTTTAATAGAAAGTCTCAAGGGTCTGAGTGGACTCTTTCTGTTTCTATGGCTACTAACTTTGCTTATTATGCTATATTTTCTGCCCCCTTTACCACCCAACCATATCACAATAATGTGACAATCAATCTAACATTCTTAAAGTTTTCAGAAGCATCAACCTTTCTATAACACACCAATGGATCATAACTAAAGATATTATATAAGTTTATATAAAAAGTGTTGGAAACCTAGTTGTTTCTATTATTATTTCTAGCTTTGAAGTCACTTGTGCTATGGCTGCAAAGAAAATACAAGTCTCTGTCGACTCGCCAAATCTTCCAACATTAATTTGCCTCCAAAAGGTCTACTTTGCACCTCAGCTTCAAAGGGGCAGACCAGGTTATCAGATAAACCTGGCAAATGAAATTCTAAATTCCAGACTATCCAGGAGAAACATTAAAGATAATGAGATACCCAAAAGCTATAGTTGATGACTTTTGACACCTAAGTATTCACAAACTACAGAATCTCACAAACATTCATCTGACACTTAATTTGTTCATATCACTTGTGCAGAGTTGGGCAGATCATTGGCAGATGGAATTTAATTCTAACACGTGTCAGAAGTAACAAGACAAGGGAGTACTCAATGAATGGCAGGATACTGGGAAGGAATGGTGGTATCTTGAGGTGCATGTCCACAGATCCCTGAAGATGACAGAACAAGTCAACAAAGTAATTAAGAAGGCATACAGGACATTTACGTTCATCATATTGAGGTAAAGACACTGACATCATTTGAAAGGCAACTGCACAAATATAAGATAAATATAAATATAATATAAGATAGTCATCAATAAATCTGACAGGGAATGGGGGGGCACGGTGGCTCAGTGGTCAGCTCTGCTGCCTCACATCACCAGGGTCCCAGGGTCAATTCCAGTCTTGGGCGTTCGTCTGTGTGGAGTTTGCACATTCTCCCCGTGTCTGTGTGGGTTTCCTCCGAGTGCTCTGGTTAGGTGAATTGGCCATGCTAAATTGCCCATAGTGTTAGGTGCATTAGTCAGAGGGTCTGGGTGGGTTGTTCTTCGGAGGGTTGGTGTGGACTTGCTGGGCCGAAGGGCCTGCTTCCACACTGTAGGGAATGCAATATAATTCAAGAAAATCCTCATAACCAAGTGTTTGGAACGTGGAACTGCATACCAGAAGGAGTGCTTGAGCCAAATAGCTTTAAAAAGAGAAGCCAGATAAGTGTATGAAAGGGAAAAAGCTCAATGGCCTGTCTCTAAAAAGTTCTATATGATCAATCCATGTACTCTATAAGGATTTCCAACAAAGGTATATAAAAGGTTACGCGGTAAAGGTGGAGAATTAGCTTACAGCTTCAGTTGAAAAGTAATAAAGACGTAATTGGCCAAATGGTGTCCTGTTTAATTGCAATGATTTACATTACAGCTTACAAAAGCTGGAAAGGTTGTGAAATTTATGTGAGTTTATTCAAGAAATTGATTAATCATGAAAATGTAATTAAGCCAGTCTAAATGACATTCTCCTAATTTAAAATACTTTTATTGCCATTTGTCCATCAATGTCAAGTGCTTTGGATGCAAATCGTTTTTAAAATGATAATATAATTTCAGCTCCTAGCAAAGGTACCAAAGCAATGAAGTATGTTGGATATTGTTTCTCAATTGTCTGTATAAATGCAGCCTTAAAAGTAAAAACCTTTACATATAAAACTTCTACCCATCACCAAGACATGGAAATTCACATCAATTTCCAATACAAACATTTTGCCAATTCCAGATTTTGACATTCAGCAGGAATACAAGCAGCTGGTGTCGCTGGTCGTGGATTGCTGGCAAGAAACTCACTAAAGTGCATTGCCAATTGGCACCTATTCCAGTTCTGGATCCCAATGAGATAAAACGGAGCTAGCCAACTTCACTGATGCTCTTGTTTACGCAAATGTCCAACTGGACTCATGCTCACTGCTTATCTCCAAATATTAATCCAAAATTGGGAAAGGAACAAAGGACATTGTTTTTATTCTTTCATTAGAAATAGATATAGCTAGCTAGCCGAGCATTTATTACCTTCCTCCTGATAGAATCTGTGCCTGATATCATCTTCATGGTGATTCACTTAACTTCTATAATCATCCTAAAATGTTAGGATATAATTTCTGACTTGCAATGTCCACAAACAAGTCCCTAATGCACTCCTACTGCATTCCTTAGGGGACAGTAATCTAATGGATGTCTAAAGATAAGGATGAAGGGCTTTTGCCCGAAACATCAATTTCGCTGCTCGTTGGATGTTGCCTGAACTGCTGTGCTCTTCCAGCACCACTAATCCAGTTTTTACCTTAAAGATAAGGACCCACTAGTGAAAAAAAACTAAACCCTCATTCATGAACTTTGGTGATTCCATCTTCCTGTGGCAAACTAGGCAAAAAAGAAGATTTACTATTAGGCTACCTGTTCGAAGTCAAGTTGTTACAAAGGATTTTTCTAACAAATAGGATATAGTGAGTGTTTCAAGAAGCAGCATGTTTGTTGGACTGAACACTCTCCTTCTGGACTGAACACTCTCCTTCTGGACTGTTTTATCCTACAGTTCTTTGACTCCCAGTAGGTTCAATGTCTTCTGGTTGAATTTATTCATGTTGAGTTCTGAAAATGTTTTGATCTAAATAGTTTCAATGTGAGGTCATATTATGGGAACAGTTTCGCTGGTGTTACAGGGCCAGGGGTAATCAGGAAGCTGAAACAGAATTTACAGCTAACCACGCACATTTCAGAGTCTGGAACATTTAAAATGCACGGAGGCACTCAGCTCTGTTTTAGTGTGTGGTTCAGCAACTCTTCCTACCCAGTTTGCCCGCCATATAATTAACACTTACAATTGTAATAAAGTTATTTTCAAACAGACAGGAAAAAAATCAAAACTTTTTGCAACTTCTAAGTCCCTTCCTCTCTCTGAAAACAATCATTTAAATTAAAACATCACGAGAGACAGGGTGTTATAAAGCCAAAGAGTCATTGAATGCACTGAAGGAAGCCATTTGGTCCTTTGAGAACATGCTGACTTTCTATGGAGTAATCCAGTCAGTTACAATTTTCCAAGTTTACTTTGTTCAAGAGTCCAACCAATTTCCTTTTGGAATTATTAATGGTTTCCACTGTCTACCAATCCTAGTCATAGAGTTATTCAGCACGGAAACAGACCCTTCGGTCCAATTCATCCACCCCGATCAGATATCCTAAACTCCCTGTAGCAACAGATACTGGGAACAATTTTCCCTTGCCTTCCTGATTTAAATTGTTCATAATCTTGTACACTCTGATCAAAGCTCTCTTCAGACTGCTTTGATTCCAAAGAGAATTATCCCACCATTCTTGACTGAAACTTATAATTAAACTTCCCCCAATTGCTGGAACCATTCTGACAAATCCATTCCCCAAAGATCCCTCACATACTTCTTTCTGATATCCTAGTCCTGTCGTCATTCCTCACTTCCAAGTCAGGTTCATAGCAACTCACACAAGAATTTCCTCAGAGATATGTACAAAGCTGATTAGGTAGCATTTAACAGTAAGCATCTTGACTGATTTACTGTCTACTGCCTAGGCAAGAGCTGTAAGATCATAAGACATAGAAGTGTTTGTAGACCATTCAGCCCATTCATTGAGATCATAGCTGATCTGATAATCCTCAATTCCACTTTCTGCCTTTTCCTCATAACTTTAACTGATTAAAAGTTTGTCAACTTCAGCCTTGACTATACCTAATGACCCAGTCTCCACAGGCTTCTGAGGTAAAGAATTTTACAAATTATCTATCCTCTAAGAGAAGAAATTCCTCATCAGCTCTGTCCTCACTAGTGGCCTCTAACCCAGAGATTATGCTCGTTTCACTACAGAAGAAACCTCTTTGCATCTTTCCTGCCAAGCGCCTTTAGAATCTTACATGTTTCAATAAGGTCTCCTCTCAATCTCCTTTAATAGACACAGGCCCAATCTCACCTCATAAGAAACTCCCTGCATATCCGGTATTAACAATTCTCCAAATGCCTCTAATGTTCATATATCTGTCTTTAGGTAAAGGGACCGAAATTGTTCATTGCATTCTAGGCGTGGTGTGATTTACATTGTTTTCACAAGACCCCCTTATTTTTATACTCCAGCTCATTTGAAATAAAGATCAATATATGATTTGCCTTCCCAATGACCTGCTGAGTTTTTATGGAGAAAGTGAGGACTTCAGATGTTGGAGATGAGAGTCGAAAAGTGTGGTGCTGGAAAAGCTCAGCAGGTCAGGCAGCATCCGAGGAATAGGAGAGTCGATGTTTCGAGTATAAGCCCTTCATCAGGAATGAGATGAAGATATTCCTGAGTAGGGCTTATGCCCAAAACATCAGTTTTCCTGCTCCTTGGGTGCTGCCTGACCTGTTGTGCTTTTCCAGCACCACACTTTTCGCTGCTGAATTTTGGTGCCAGCGTTTTATGATTTATGCATGAACACCCCATATTCCTCAGTGTTGCAGCTTTCTGTTCATGTTTCTTCATTTAAATAATATTCAGCTCTTTCACTCATTCTGACAAAATGCATGAAGTCGCATTTGTCCACATTGAGGTCCATCTGCCAAGTTTTTGCCTATTTGTTGACCTGATTATAACTCTGCAGATTCTGTGTCATCCTCCCCACTCACCTTCCCACATACTCTCTGCAAACTTAGCTATTGTAGATTCAAGGCCTTTATCAGTATCATAAATATATATTGCAAATAATTCTGGTCCTCAACTGATATTTGTGGCACCCCACTTACAGGTTGCCATCAACAAATGCCCCCCCCCCTTACACTAACCCTCCATCTTTTATTAGGTAATGAATTCTCTATTTATGCTCTTATACTGCAGCCAATACAATGGGGTCTTATTCAGTAGCCTAACATGTGGCAATTTATCAAACACCTGCTGGAAATCCAAATACATTATATCCACGCGTTCCCTTTGATCGATCCTGTTTGTTAACTCTTTAATGAATTCAAATAGGTTTTTCAGGTCTGATTTTCCCTTCATGAAGCAATGTTGACTCTGCTTGATTATGTAATGCCTTTCTAAATGCTCTGCTATTGCCTTAAAAGCTGTCCTAGAACAAATGTTAAGATAACTGGCCTATAGTCATCTCCCCTTTTCTGTCTCCCTTTTAGAATGACTATGTCATTTTGGTAGTTGTCCTTGAATACATGCTACCCCAGATCTCCCTACCTGCATCACCTACAGTCACACACCCCTGTCCCTGACCACAGAACAATTTTGAATTACCTGCTCTGAATGGTGTGACCCTCAGACTATTTTTAGTGTGTCTGTTATTATCCCAGCTAAGGTGAGATCGGTCTGATGTGTTTGTTCACCTATGCCATCTGAGGAGCTTGTTCTTTGATTTCCAGCAGAAACATCAGATGATGAGGTCTGGAAAATCTTCTGCAAGTTATATATTGTGCATGTTTCACTGTCTTAGCCTGCAGTAGGCAGGTAATGAAGGGGTGGTTATTTCATGATGTTCCCTTAAAACTCTAGAGTTTTACCTTAAATATTATTCATTGGAGTCCATTTCTTAATCTTGTTTATTTTTCATTTATTCTTTGTACCAAAGGCAGACCGTTCCCATAAAGGCAAAAATTGCTATTTATGTTAATCAAATCTAGTTATTTCATCAATTAAACAGATGGGACTTGACTTTAACGCAGGTTAATAAGACTGATCTGCCTGTATTCCTCCCTGTATCTCTGCACTACTAAACATGTGCTTTCTCTCTTTCTCTCTGTTGTGCTGATTGATTTTCTTTCTCTCCTTGTCATTTGTTCATCCATTCTCTCTAGTACAGTCCTCTATCTCTCTCTCTCTCTCTCTCTCCCTAATTCTCTGTTACTGGAGCTCTCTCTATTCTTGTAGCAATTGCAAAGCATTCCAAACAGCTGCTCTTTTCTACAGCCAGCTCTTGCAACTTTATATTCATCAATGTGCATGTTGCAAATGATACTTGGACTCTCTCCTTCCCCAAGCCCCTGATCTGTGAATCAGCGCAGCGTGTTAATTTATACTCTATTCTCCAAACACTTTATGCAGTCGATGAGTGTGCTGTGTACGTTGCTTTGTCACTCCATGGACTAGTTACCAGCAGATCAGTATATGTCTAACTACTTAGTAAAATTGGAAAGATAACTCAGAGTCGGTCAGAACTATAGAGCTCAGAATTGGGAACCTCACAAGCCAGAGATTCCCTTAACCCACAGGATGGGGTTGAGCTCGCTCCGTTTAATATAACACGGAGCTGAGACTTGTCCGTAAACATCCTTAGTCCACAATGCAAGTTTCCACTGTTCTGTATTGTACAATATCGAAATTTTACTTCATGCCTTTTTCGTGTAGGTTCATGGCTGGAGTGCAATCGGCAGGTTCCAGGAGACTGTTCATTCATGCATGAGTTTTTTTGCAATGACTTCTAACAACAGCAAATTGCATTTTAAAAGCACCATTGGTACCAAGCTGCTTTACTGGAGAATTATTGAATAAAATTTAGAACCAAGCCATTTAAGGAGATTTACGTCAAAGAGGTTTTGAGGAGGAGAGGTAGAGTGTTTTTGGAATGGAGCTCCTAAGCCTAGACAGCTAAAATAGAGATGGTTATCAAAGATGAGGAAGAGGCCAGAAATTGAGCAACGCAGAAAGCACAAAGATTTGCGAAGCTGGAGGAGGTTACGAATCTAGGGCAGGAGGAGGCTATAAGATTGTGAAAGCATCGTAGATGATCCTGTTCAGACCTAACCACCATGCAGTGGTGTGGCTAGATTGTAGTATGGAAGGATTACACCATTAGACATTTCCCCTCCTCAACATGTTCACATTATTAATCAATCTCCTGCCTATCGTCAGAGCAAGGCATCAAAGTTTGTTGTAAAGCTCCAAAATGACACCACACCTGAAATCAGGAGATTAGCATTACAACAGCTAATTTTCCACGGACGTGCAAACTAAAATTACAAGACATGACAACTTAAATC
The DNA here is from genome assembly GCF_047496795.1 of Chiloscyllium punctatum. Taxonomy (NCBI): domain Eukaryota; kingdom Metazoa; phylum Chordata; class Chondrichthyes; order Orectolobiformes; family Hemiscylliidae; genus Chiloscyllium; species Chiloscyllium punctatum. Next base: position 20,238,292 of record NC_092743.1, read on the forward strand.
CAATGACAAAATTACATCATGACAGAGTCCCACACATACTGTGCTTTATTAAGTATGTCAAATCTGTTATCTCAGAGATTCTGACATTGCACAACCTGCTAGGGATGTACCTGGGGAGAATAAAATTCCCCAAGGATGGAATTGCCTGTCTTTGTAATAGGGGCCGGGGTAATAAATCCAAACTGACAGCTATTCAGAGACTGAAGCATTATTCTATCAAATGTTTTTAAGTCAGCTGCATACAAGTCAAGCATAGGTTCCTTGGAGATTTATTAGAAATTTACCCTGCAACATGTGATTACTCACTCACTCCTGCCACAGAAAGCATATCTATGTAACTGAGTTTGTCGCCTGTAAAATTAACTGCCATCTTTAAGAAGACCCTCTGTCTTCACCACACTCAGTCTGGGAAGACCAGAAGTGTAACATAGAGAGAAAAGTAATCATTTATGTTAACATGATTGCATTTCCTACCACAGAATGAAATCATTTATTTTAACCTTTATATGACTTCAATATTCCACTGATGTCTAATCTGTCCCACATACCTTTTACAACCATATAAAAAGAGCAACCAAAGCCTACTCTCCCACTCAGTTCATCACCTTATTTTAGTATCAAGCCAATATCTCTATTGCACTTCATCAGTGATTAAATTTAAAAGAAGTCAGTGGGGAAAGGAATTCAAATTGTATCCATGAAAGATGACACTAGTCTCAAATTTTTATTTTTTTTATATATCATTGAACAGTCTTTCTATCTATTCATCATAAAATCATGTTTGCTTTCTCTTATCCTCAGTTTCAAGGTGTGTGACGTACCCAACTTGATTTACAGCTGAAGATTAATCCAAAAAAAATCAGTGTGTCCCAGTTCTTTCGTCTATTGACACTCATACAGCCTCTTGAGATTGCAAATGCTGAAAGAAATTACTGACAGCTGGTCTTCTTTGATATAAGACCAACCCTTTCCAGGAATGGAGGTCATGCTCAGCCTGTGAAGGGTGATGGATCTTACCAATTAAATCCATATGCAACCTAACCTCCCTCTGCTCTGACCATATTTCAAGCTCTTGAAACCAAGTCAGGGGAACTTGTCAAGTGAGCTTAGTGGCCTAAATAAAACCATAGTTGAGCATCGTGAGTGAAGGCTCACTTTTGGGAACTTCAGCTGAGCCAAACAAAACTTCCAAGGCCCGTTTCCCAGCAGTGCTGGATCTAGGCCTTGCCTGACATTGTAACTTGCCTTCAGCGAAGAGATAATCCTTCATGGGCTGTGGGTGTCATAGACAAGTCATTATTACCCATCCCTAATTGTTTTTAAACTGAGTGATTTTCTAGGCCATTTAGGAGGATAGGTAAAAGTCAATTGTGTTGCTGTGAGGCTGGAGTCACATGTAGGCCAGACCAAGTAAGACTGGCAGATTTCATAGAACATAGAACATTACAGTGCAGTACAGGCCCTTCGGCCCTCAACTTTGCATCGATCTGTGGAACCAATCTGAAGCCCATCTAACCTACACTAATCCATTCTTGTCCATTTACCTATCCACTGACTATTTGAATGCCCTTAAAGTTGATGAGTCTACTACTGTTACAGGCTGTGCATTCCACACCCCTACTACTGAGTAAAGAAACTACCTCTGACATCCTCTATCTATCACCCCTCAATTCAAAGCTATGTCCCCTTGTGCTAGCCGTTGCCATCTGAGGAAAAAGGCTCTCACTGTCCAACCTACCTAACCCTCTAATTGTCTTATATGTCACAATTAAGTCACCTCTCAACCTTCTTCTCATCAACAAAAACAGCTTCACGTCCCTCAGCCTTTCCTCGTAAGACCTTCCCTCCATACCAGGCAACATCCTAGTAAATCTCCTCTGAACCTTTTCCAAAGCTTCCACATCCTTCCTATAATGCGGTGACCAAAACTGTACGTAATACTCCAAATGTGGCCACGCCAGAGTTTTGTACAGCTGCAGCATGATCACATCGTTCCAAAACTCAATCCCTCTACCAATAAAAGCTAACACACCGTATGCCTTCTTAACAATCCTGTCAGCCTGAGTGGTAACTGTCAAAGATCTATGTACCTGGACACCGAGATCTCTCAACTCACTACCAAGAATCTTACCATTAGCCCAGTACTCTGCATTCCTGTTACTCCTTCCAAAGTCAATCACCTTACATTTTTCCGCATTAAATTCCATTTGCCACCTCTCAGCCCAGTTCTGTAGCTTGTCTATGCCTCTCTGTAACCTTCAACATCCTTCATCACTATCCTCAATTCTATAGGCCTTAGTGTCATTCGCAAATTTACTAACCCATCATTCTATGCCCTCATCCAGAACATTTATATAAATGACAAACAGAAGTGGAACCAAAATAAATCCTTGCGGTACCTCCCAGTAACTGAACTCCAGGATGAATATTTCCCATCAACCACCACCCTCCATTTTCTTTCAACAAGCCAATTTCTGATCCAGACTGTTAGTTCACCCACAATCCCATGCCTCTGTATTTTGTGCTCTGGCTACCGTGGGGAACTTTATCAAATGTGGGTGGCAACTTTCAACCATCTATTTCCTTCCCTAAAATGCATAAGCTTATAAAATCATAAGGAGCATGGATAAGGTGATGAGTCAAGGTTTTTCGCCAGGGTAGGGCAGTCCAAAATTAGAGGGCATAGGTTTAAGGTGAGAGGGGAAAGATTTAAAAGGGGCCTAAGGGGCAACACAGAGGGTATGGAATGAGCTGCCAGAGGAAGTGGTGGAGGCAGGTACAATTACAACATTTAAAAGGCATCTGAATGGGTATAGGAATAGGAAGGGTTTAGAGGGATATGGGGTCAAATGCTGGCAAATGGGGCTAGATTAATTTAGGATATCTGGTCGGAATGGAAGAATGGACCAAAGGGTCTGCTTCCATGCTGTCCATCTCTATGATTCTAGTGAAGTAGATAAGATTTTGAGAAAACTGTCAATCACTCCATTGAGTTACTGGTTCACCAGGAAACTGGCTCCTGATTATAATTTCTAATTGATGGTTCATGCATGGGAGCACTGGGGTGAGGGACAACATCAGACAATGGTATCTTCGTTCCTGAACAGGCACTCCAATGTCAAGATTTATATACATAGAACAGTGGGTTGGCTAAAGCAGAAAACTTTGGCTGGTTTTGGGTAAAGTGACATCTACCCAATTATCACCTTCAAACAGGAGAAGAAAAGAATCAGAAAAGAAACTGGAAGCCTTCAGTAATTCAATGGCACTACTCAAACAATCTGTATTCACAGAACTTTCCAAGTGCAGGAGCTCATTACAAGATAATAATTCAGCTGTGTGTGAAGCAGAGGGGATCAATTGTTGTGATTTAAATATCAGTCTTGACTTTAAATGTTGCTAAAATAAGTGAATCTGGAAGCTGTTATTGATAGGAACTTTGACAAAGGAGTTAACTTCACTTTGTTAAATTATGTTGCTAATATTATTTGTGGTGATATCAGTGAGAAACTTGCCTCCATTTTAATATTATTAACCCATTTGCTCCATGCCTGCATTTAAAAAAAACGGAGAAAAGTCATTCAAATTTGTTTGAGCATTTAACTACTTAGACTAACAACCTAGGTTTTAGGTTACAAATGTGAATTTAAGTGTCTGCAGTACTGTCTACCCTTTTATGCCCTCCCTACAGTCAAATAAGGGAATCACATGAACATTATCTGTCACAGAAACAACAGCCCTTACTCAGAATGAGTACTCTAGCTATAAAATCAGGCCCACAGTCAGAATCATTGTTCCACAGGGACTGAATAAGTCAAAGACCCTTTCAAACTGTTCGCAATTTCAGGACCTCGAGCTGTGTTTTGCTGAGTGCACCCCACAAGTTCACCCACTTGCAATTTAATGCCTTGTTCTACAGTGACATAATCACATAAGTCGCATCCGCCCCTCAATGATCTTATCCACTTGAGAAGTGATGACAAGTCTTCAGAATATCGGCAAAATATCACAAGATAGGACTGAAGGTAATACCTCGCTTTGCAGAATAGTGACACCAAGGGTTAAGAGTTAACACACCTCTTTTCAACGCCGGCCCTGTATGAAGGCAGATTCCTGAGGATGAAGTTCTGTCCCTGTCCTACAATAAAGCAAGTAATTGGAAGCTAACTTCCTTAATGCTTGCTTCACTTGACTTAACTGCCTGCTGGCTAATATGAATTAATCATACAGGTGACATGTGGTCTCTATGCGATGCGTGTAGTAAATGTTTTCTTTTCTTAAAGCACTCATGCATAATGATTTGTGGTAGTCTTTGTCAACACCAGAATGCAGGATGCCATGACCTGGAAGAAAGTGCTTGCAAGTTCCCAGCCAGTATTTAATGTATGTCATTTAGTACCCGGCCTGACAGAGGCGGTTAGATCTGATGGCCTGGAGAGTGGAAAGACTGCTTCACTCCTTGAACAAACAGCCACATCACCAAAATGTAACAAATTCACGTGGTTTCTTCACCTTTTCCATCCCCTAGAACACCTACGACATTCCAAAGCTGCACAGCATCTTCATTCATGAATATGTGTTACTTGACTCAATACTAATGTGCAAAGTACTAATCGTGAATGAAGCAAAGTATTCTAGTGCGATATTTTCTTTCCCAGTTTGTTCATCATTTAAGATAATCTTCGAAAATGTGAAGGGAATGTTAAGTGGGATTCTGACCTGTGCTGTCTTTTTATTAATTGAATCTTGTGTTCACTTGTGAATGATCAGACTCCCAGTGCTGAGTGAAAATGAATAAATCTTTTCAATTTAGGAATTAAGTGGCTCTGATGGTTTTCTACCTGAATGATAGCATAGCTTTGAGCTGGACTTCCATTCTGAGCTCTGTTGCCCTGGCTCAGCCCAATATCAATCAGAATATTGGTAAGGGAGCTACAAATCCTTAGTATTCATGGGCTAGATGGCGGGGGGGTGAAAGAAATCAGCCAATTTTCCTAATATTACAATACTGCCACTCAAAAAGCACATGACCAGTAATGGATCTGTGCCTGTGGTTCAAAGTTCTCACATTTAATTCAGGTTTCAAGTCCAAACATCGAGTGCAGTACTGAAGGAGTGCTGGACTGTTGGCAGCGCCAGTTTTAACTGAAATATAATATCAGGGTTCCAGTGTCCTATTGGCTGAGCATAGACAATCCTGTAGTGCCAGGTAGAGTGGGAGAGCTATCCCCAGCACCAGTGTCACCATTCATCCTGCATTCATCCTGTAGGACATTCGGCCCATCAAGTCCACACCAACATGCTGAACCGCATCCCACCCAGAACCACCAACCTACCTTATCCCTGTAATCTTTCATTCCCATGGCTAATCCCCCTAAACTGCACATCTTTGGACTGTATTAGGAAAGCAGAGTACCTGGAAGAAACCCTTGCAGACAGGGGGAAGAACGTACAAACTCTACACAGACAGTTGCCCGAGGGTGGAATCAAACTCATGTCCCTGGTATTATGAGGCAGCAGTGCTAACCACTGAGCCACCATGCTGCCCTGAGGAAACAAATTATTTCATTAACTTGCCACACTTGAAATCCTCAGTTGCTCCAGCTTCAGGAAATAGGCTTTTGAGATTAATATTATATTGCTGCTTGTGGGAGCCTACCATGTGCAAACTGGTTGCTGTGTTTCCCCATTACAACATGAACAATACTGTAACAGTTCTTCATTGGATGCAATGTATGTTTGACATCTGGTGGTTGTGTAAAGCACATTTTTAATGCAAGTCTTTATTCTTCCTTTGGTTCAGTTCTGATTTTTCTCCTCTTTTTCTTCCTTTATGAAAATATTTACACCCATTCCGCATGTCTCCTTGTATATTAGCTGTCCCACTGGATATTCCAGGCTGGCAGCCAGAACGTACCACCATGGAAACCCCGACATTAAGCTGTTCCATGATGCAATCCCTATGAGACTGAGTGCCAACCTGAAAGTTGGCCATAAAGCTTGAATTGAATTTCTATAAATGGATGAAAGAAAACAGTGTGTGAAAGCCAAAACAAAAACTGAATATGGTGGAAATGCAGAATGTGAAGGAGGAGGGGAAAAAAAACCGGATTAAAGTACATCGAGGAACCTTCAAAGGTCAATTCCAGTATTCCGTAAAGAATTCTAGACTTGCAATTTTACGTACCCTTTCATGATACCAAAACTCTCAAATGTTTTACAGGCAATGAAATAGTTTTGAAATATTAGTCACTGTTGCCCTGTAAGAAACATAACACCAATTTGCACACAGCAAGATCCCACATACAATAATATGACAATGACCAGAGAGTTTGCTGATGTGATGCTGATTGAGAGATAAATATTAGCCAAGACAGCAAGAGTAATTCCATTGCTCTCCGAGTGCCCAAGAATCTTTTGTTGTGCACCTGAAAGGACAGGACCTCAGTTCTAAGGTCTCACACAAAAGGCAGCACCCCCAACAGTACATCATTCCCTCAATATTGCTTGGAGTGTCAGCCTTGATGTCGTTGTGCCCCAGTTCTGGAGTAGAAATTGAACCAAAACCATTCACCTAAAAGGCAGCAAGTAGTCATCGCTGACACTACCAAACTGCAACTAAGTTTACAACAGAAACTTACAACTGACTTCAACAGAAACAGAATCTTCTGCTTTCCAATGTTTATTGGGTTGCTGTGCTTTGTTAACATTATCTGTATCTTGTTGTTCATTTTAGTTTTTAAAATGTTTATAGGATTCTCATGTTTTAGGACTGTGTTTTCAATTTAAGGAATGAAAGGGGCCATGTGACCTGTTCTGCCTGACAGCAGTTTGACTGTTCGAGATCAAATAAGGCCCAGATTGTTTAACCTGGAGGAAAGTGCAAAGTATTTACAGATAGAGAGAATGGCAGCAGCAATTCTGCTAACAGTGAATAGACTGAGAGACTTCAAAGTCCCAGAAAAGTGTTATGAGTGTAGAGTTCGGAATAGTTGTGCTTTAAGTCAAGATAAAAGAGAGCTGGGGTTTCAAGGAAAGCCATCTTAGGACAATACCTCATGTAGTCATACAGTCATAGAGATGTACAGCATGGAAACAGACCCTTTGGATCAGATATGCCAACCAGATATCCTCAATTAATCTAGTCCAATTTGCCAGCACTTGGCCCATATCCCTCTAAAACCTTCCTATTCATATACCCATCCAGATGCCTTTTAAATGTTGTAATCGTACCAGCCTCTACCACCTCCTCTAGCAGCTCATTCCATACACATGCCACCCTCTGCATGAAAAAGTTGCCCCTTAGATCCCTTTTAAATCTTTACCCTCTCACCTTAAATGTTTGCCTTCTAGTTTTGGATTCCCCTACCCTGTGGAAAAGACATTGGCGATTCATGATTTTATAAACCTCTATAAGGTCACCTCTCAGCCTCCAATGCTCCAGGGAAAATAGCCCCAGCCTTTTCATGTCTCTCCTTATAGCTCAAACCCTCCAACCCTGGCAACATCCTTGTAAATCTTTTATGAACCCTTTCAAGTTTCACAACTTTTATCCTTTACCTGTGTGATTCAAGGCTCTCAGAATGGGCAATATCCTTGAAAACTCACAGACAACGTTTGTCTGCCAGGACAGGGATAGCACTTCTAAGCAACGAGAAGTTATGGTTCATCCTGCTGGTAGAACACCACACTCCAAGTGAAAAGAAGGTATTCATGAAGAGTTAAAATGAGATGAGATCATTCACCTAACTCACACTGGAGGAAACATCTCGAGGAGAAGATACCCCATTGTAAAAGACAGTTCTGAGATTAAATGTTCCCAGGCTGAGAATGGAAAAGAACAGAAGTAAACCCTTGAGAGGCAAGAATCACTTTGGACTGGTTCCAAGAGAACTGAATATCTGCTTAATAGTGCAAAGTATATCTGGAAGGTGTGTTTGTGCTTGCAACAAAACAAGTAGAATGTTCTAACTTGTGCTTTGAAGTACAAATTGCCTATGAAGATACTGTTTGGGCTTTGTGTCTGTTTGTTAAAAGTTTCAAAATGGGATTTTTAATGTTATTCATTTGTCTATTAACTAGAAGTCAAAATTCCTTTGTGAGAGTTATCAGTCTCTACAGAGATTATAAGTACCTGACTCAATTGAGAGTGGAATATTGTGAATAACTGATTATGTGAATTGCTGTGAGTAAATAGTCAAGCAAGTTGACTGAAGCAAATCAATATCCTATTAACGTACATTAAGAACAAAGTCTGATGTCCTTTAAGAATCCCAGAAAATGATGTCTACTTCAGTTTTAAGCAAACGGTTCAACAGCACAAAAATAATTTGCCACTGTAAGATATTGGTGTGTTGTCAGTTCTCATCAAACTGTTAGATCGAATGCAAGATGGAGCAAGTCAGTGAAGGCCAGGGCAGAAAACAGAAATGAAAAAGTCAGCAGTTTGAGAAAACTGTTAAATGGCAGAGAGTGCCTGGCTGGAGTGTTTGCTTACCCATGTGCTCTCTGTCTGTCTAGATTTGTCACTTTAAAGGACACGGAACCTCAGGAGAAAGCTCTGCCTTAAGTCAGCACTAAGCAGCGCACCATCACAGCTCATCCCGCCTCAGGCAAGTGCATGCCTGTCAGTCTGTTGCCTTCTCTACAATCTGCCCTCTGTCAGGGTAGGACAGGACCAAAGCTATGAGATATGACTAGCGGCCTTCAAATTGATGAACAGGGGAGTTTGCAAATGTTAGACTCGAGGAAGAAGATCCCATCCTATCTCAGCACTGCTATGTTCCTCAAACTGTTTTGGAGTCACTAAAGGTCACATTTGCAATCTAAATAACAATGACTTGCTTGAATATCATATATATATTAATAGTATTATGCTGCTTTTTTAGAGAACCAAACTGAAATAATAAATGTTTTTTTTCAAATAAGCATGTAAGCAAAGCAATTTTCCTCAATAATATTCTTTAACTTTTGATTTACACGGTTTATATCTGCAGCAAAGGCCATCAGAAAGTCGTGCCACATATTTTATTCTGTGATTCGATCTCCCTTGTTTCCTCCTCCCTAACTCAGGCTCAACAAGGGTTAAGGAAAATAGTCAAGAGTGTGGTGCTGGAAAAACACAGCAGGTCAGGCAGCATTCAAGGAGCAGGAGAGTCGACATCTCAGGCAAAAGCCCTTTATCAGATCCCTGGTGATTCCTGATGAAGGGCTCTTGCCCGAAACGTCGATTCTCCTGCTCCTCGGATGCTGCCTGACCTGCTGTGCTTTTCCAGCGCCACACTCTTAACTCTGATGTCCAGCATCTGCAGCCCTCACTTTCTCCAAAGATTAAGGAAAAGACCATTCCAGAGGTCAAGTGAGCTGGAACTGTCCTGATGACTTGTGGGCATCCCATGGTAAGGTGTGTACCCATCCTTCCATCAGAAAATAACTTCCAAAATTGATTAGTTAGTGCACAAAATGAATGAAATTCAATTAGTACAGAAATATTCACAGAAAAAGTAGACTTTGAAGCAGCACTGAACATATCAGTGTCAGTCTTGAGACTGTCAATGATGCAACTTAAAAGTACTGGAACATGGGAACATTGAATGACAATACTGAGGTGGTACAGTTCACTGGGCGGATGATACTGTGTGCTGTTCTGGACACCACAGGGATGTCTAATGGAAAGGAGCTTCATCAGCAAAGAAGAACAAAGTAGGTGAGGAGTTTGGATCACAGCGTATGTTCAGAAGTATGCCATTTGAACCATTTTTTAAGATCCTGGATTGTGCAATAATCCTCAACTCCAAAGTCCTGCCTTATTCCCATTCAATAATCCCCGTAACCCTTGATCCCCTTAACGATTTACAAAAATGGTTCCAGGAGTGAGAAAATTCAATCGCGAGGAAAGATTGAAGAAGTTGAGTCTATTGGCCTTGGAGAGAGGAAAACTGAGAGAAGATTGAGTAGACGTTTTGAAAATCACGTGCAGGCTAGACAGCGTAGGGGAGGGAGAAACTATCTCATTCATAAAAGGAACAGGAAAGTGAGGGCATTGACTTAAAGTGAGGTGCAAATGAAGCAAGGTTGATGTAAGAGAAAATGTTTTTACATAGTGAGTGGTAAGGGTATGGAATATCCTGCTGGAAATATGGTGGAGGTATGTTCAACTCAGGCACTCAGAGGGAACTGGATAATTACTTGGGTAGAAACGGTGTGCACAGAAAAATAGGGAAAGGGTCGGAAATTAACATAAGGTCATAGAACCAGTACAGGCATTACAGGCAGAATAGCCTCCTTATTCATTGTAACAATTCTGTGATTCTGTAATATTGATGAAAAATCTATCTATCTTGAATGTATTTAGTAAACCAGCCTCGACAGGCCGCTGCAGTAACAAATTCTATAGATTCACTAACCTCAGAGAAGCTATTCCTCCTTTACTATTTATAGAAATACACAAACTCTAAATTCTTTAGAGATCACAGGATGGTTACTAGACTGAAGGAGGCCAGCCGACCCATCGTCTCTATCCTACCTATGTAGGATGTTATTTTAGGATGAGATGTGAAGGCTCAGTTAGGGCGCTTGAGGGTTACAATGTAGTCAGGAAAGAAGTAAAGAGAGAGCTCAGAAGAGCCAGGAGGAGATATGAGAAGTTGTGGGCGGATAGGATCCGGGTAAACCTTAAGGCTTTCTATCGGTACTTAAGGAATAAAAGAATGACGAGAGTAAGATTATGGCCAATCAAGGATAGTAGTGGGAAGTTGTGTGTGGAGTCAGAGGAGATAGGGGAAGCACTTAATGAATATTTTTTGACAGTATTCACTCTAGAAAACGACAATGTTGGCGAGGAGAATACTGAGATACAGGCTACTAGAGTGGGTGGGATTGAGGTTCAAAAGGAAAAGGTATTAGAAATCCTGCAGTGTGAGAATAGACAAGTCCCCTGGGCCGAATGGGATTTATCCTAGGATCCTCTGGGAAGCCAGGGAGGTGATTGCCAAGCCTTTGGCATTGATCTTTAAATCGTCATTGTCGACAGGAATAGTGCCAAAAGACTAGAGGATAGCAAATGTGGTTCCCCTGTTCAAGAAGGGGAGTAGAGACAACCCTGGTAATTATAGACCAGTGAGTTTTACTTCAATTATCGGTAAAGTGTTGGAAAAAGTTATAAGAGATAGGATTTATAATCATCTAGAAAAGAATAACTTGATCAGGGATAGTCAGCACGGTTTTGTGAAGGGTAGGCCATGCCTCACAAACCTTATTGAGTTCTTTGAGAAGGTGACCAAACAGGTAGATGAGAGTAAACTGGTTGATGCGGTGTATATGGATTTCAGCAAGACGTTCGATAAGGTTCCCATTGTAGGCTATTGTACAAAATGCGGAGGAATGGAATTGTGGGAGATATAGCAGTTTGGATCAGTAATTGGCTTGCTGAAAGAAGACAGAGGGTGGTGGTTGATGGGAAATGTTCATCCTGGAGTCTAGTTACAAGGGTCGGTGTTGGGTCCACTGCTATTCGTCATTTTTATAAATGACCTGGATGAGGGCGTAGAAGAGTGGGTTAGTAAATTTGCAGACGACACTAAGGTCGGTGGAGTTGTGCATAGTGACGAAGGATGTTGTAGGTTGCAGAGAGACATTGATAAGCTGCAGAGCTGACTGTTTTGTTAAGAAGGCATACAGTGCTTTAGCTTTTATTAATACAGGGATCGAGTTCCGGAAGCATGAGTTTATGCTGCAGCTGTACAAAACACTGGTGCGGCCACACTTGGAGTATTGTGTACAGTTCTGGTCACCGCATTATAAGAAGGATGTGGAAGCTTTGGAAAGGGTGCAGAGGAGATTTAATAGGATGTTGCCTGGTATGGAGGGAAGGTCTTATAAGGAAAGGCTGAGGGACTTGAGGCTGTTTTCGTTAGAGAGAAGGTTGAGAGGTGACTTAATAGAGACATATAAGATAATCAGAGGGTTAGATAGGGTGGACAGGGAGAGCCTTTTTCCAAGTATGGTGACGGCGAGCACGAGGGGGCATAGCTTTAAATTGAGGGGTGATACATATTGGACAGATGTCAGAGGTAGTTTCTTTACTCAGAGAGTAGTAAGGATATGGAATGCTTTGCCTGCAATGGTAGTAGATTCGCCAACTTTAAGTACATTTAAGTCGTCATTGGACAAACACATGGACGTACATGGAATAGTGTAGGTTAGATGGGCTTCAGATTAGTATGACAGGTCGGCGCAACATCGAGGGCCAAAAGGCCTGTACTGCGCTGTAATGTTCTATGTTCTATGTACCTCTGTACATGAGCAACTCACTTAGTGCCACTCCATTGGCTTTTCCGTGTGGCCCTGCAAATTTTCCTTCTTTGGAAATTGGCCTAACTCCCTGTTGAAAGCCATGAGTAACTTTGCCTCCATCACACTTTCAGGCAGTGGATTTCACATCTCAATGTCCCCCTGCAGGATAAAAGGGTTTACTTCAGTTGCCATTTGTTTCTATGAGCTAACGAGCTTAAACATGCTCCATCTCATTCTTGATCTGACTACCAGTGGGAGCAGCTTCTCCCTATAGTCTCTGACCCCACCTTTGATGACTTACAGCATTTCAATCAAATCTCTGCTCAGCCTTCTTGAAAGAGAACAGCCCCAAAGTTACCCATTCTAATGGAAATCTGAAATTCCTCATGCCCAGAACCTTTCTTATATGTCTTCTCTAGACACTTTCTAATGTGTCCACGTCTCCCTTAAATTGTGTGACCAGAAGTGGATGCAGTAGTGTTTTATACAGAATCATCATGACATTATCATTTTTATACTCTATATCCCTATTCGTAATGTCTAACAAAAATAAATATGATTTATTATCCATCCTTTCAAATTGCCCTGCTACCTTCAATGATTAGTGCATATGCATAGCCAAGTCACTCGCTCTTTCACCCCCCCCTTTGTACCCTTTAATTTACATTTTATCTCCGCATTCTTCCAAGCAAAATTAATTACTTCACCCTTCTTTGCATGAAAGTTCACCCACCACTTATCGACCCATCCCCCTACACTGTCCATGTCCCCTTGAAGTCTATACTATCCTCCACATGATTCATAATATTTCCCAGCAACAACCCCTTGTTAGTCTTCCTTCAGTCTGACTATCAACCGATCACCATTGCTATCTGCTTCAGTCAATTTCATATCTATATTTCTCCTCTCTCTTTTGTGCCCATGAACTCTAATTTTGCTTTCAGGTCTGGTGTGCAGCATTTTATCAAAAGCCCTTTAGAAGTCCATGTACACGACATCGACAGTATTATCCTCATTGAACCTCCTGGTTATCTTAGCAATAACCCAATTGACTGAACTACACAAGTCACCAGATCTGAGACACCCCTAGCTATTTGGGGGCCATCGAATGAGAAGGAGGTTCCAGCTCAACAGCGCCAAACAGAGGGTTGGCAACTCTCCAGCACTCTCCGGGACAGAGGTACGGCTTTGCAGTAGGATTTGGCCAAACGCTCTAGGATACTGTCAGGTGTCAAGCTGGCATGCCCTGCCAAGAAAGGGGCGGGGGGGGAAAGATCAAGATTAAAGTTGGGAGAGAGGAATAAAAATCAAGGAATTGGGGGAGGCGGCTAAGGTTGCTGTGGGGTTTTGGATTTAAGAGGCCCCACACCGGGAGTATAATGTAAGAGGGAGTGGGTAAACCTTGAGGGACACCCACCAATGGGCTCGGGTGCAGGCACTGCTCAGGAGGGATACGTCTTGTTACCTCCAGGCAGAGAAACTTTCCGAGCTACGTGTTTTGAGCCAGTTAAATCCCAGTTGCAGCAAGAAAAGGTCCTTAGGTGGATATCAATTGCCCACTTTAAGGATCGTGATTGGCCTGCTAATAAACCCACTATCTTCAGATAACAATGCAGAAGTGATGGGAGAGACAGGGCTAAGGTTGCTGGATTAATCATCCCAGCCAACTTCAAATCCATTGGCAGGAGAGCGCAATCAAATCAAATATGATTTACCTGGAACAGATCCATACTGGATTAGTGGTGCTGGAAGACGACAGCAGTTCAGGCAGCATCTGAGGAGAAGTAAAATCGACGTTTCGGGCAAAAGCCCTTCATCAGGAATAAAGGCAGAGAGCCTGAAGGGTGGAGAGATAAGCTAGAGGAGGGTGGGGGTGGAAGATGAGGCATTCTTCCTCCAGGCGTCACCTGGAGGCATTCTTCCTCCAGCTCCCTCACCACCAGACGCCTGGAGGAAGAACGCCTCATCTTCTGCCTTGGAACACTTTAACCCCAGGGCATCAATGTGGACTTCAACAGTTTCCTCATTTCCCCTTCCCCCACCTCACTCTAGTTCCAAACTTCCAGCTCAGTAACTGTCCCCATGACTTGTCCTACCTATCTCCTTTTCCACCTATCCACTCCACCCTCTCTTCCCTGACCTGTCACCTTCATCTCCTCCCCCACTCACCTATTGTACTCTATGCTACTTTCTCCCCACCCCCACCCTCCTCTAGCTTATCTCTCCATGCTTCAGGCTCTCTGTCTTTATTCCTGATGAAAGGCTTTTGCCCGAAACGTCGATTTCACTGCTCCTCGGATGCTGCCTGAACTGCTGTGCTCTTCCAGCACCACTAATCCAGAATCTGGTTTCCAGCATCTGCAGTCATTGTTTTTACCTGGTTTTCTTTCCTCTCAATCCATGTGATTTATCAGTCAGGTAACAATAGCATGAAGCATGGATATTATTATTATTAATGGATTGGCCATTCCAGAAAACATGATCTCAAAAACTTGTTGAGGCATCCTCAACCGAATAATTAATCTGCATTTACCTATTTACTAGCTTTCTCCCAAAATCATTGTTTCCAGAAGTTGTCCACTGCTGAGGTTAAACTGACTGGCCTATAGTTGTTGAGCTTACCTTTATACCTTTCTTTAAATAAAGAAGTAACATTTGCAATTCTTCTCTAACACCACTCCTGCTTTCTAAGCGTGGATTGGAAATTTATGACCAGTGTCGCCTAATTTCCCTCAGTAACCTTGGACGCATCTCATCCAATCCTTCTCCTTATGACCTTTAAGCACAGTTGGACTATGTAATACTTCCTCCTACCATTGAGTGCCTGAACGGCCTTCACCTTCACTATGATCTGGGCAGCAATGATGCCTTGAATCACTCTTTTGTTTTAAATTCATATATCAAGAAGTGGCTTTGGGATCCATTCAGGGGAAACCGCAGCTGATGAATTTAAAATAAATGAAATTACCATTGCTAAATCTCCCCTCATCAATAAAAGCCAAAATGCATTTAGTATCTCAGTCATATCCCCTTTCTCCTTGTGTAAATTACCATCTTGGTTCCTAAACAACCTCCCTCTTCCTTGTTAAAAATCACACAACACCAGGTTGTAGTCCAACTGGTTTATTTAGAAGCACTAGCTTTCGGAGTGCTGCTCCTTCAATAGGTGGTTAATGAAGAACCACCTGATGAAAGAGCAGCACTCCGAAAGCTAGTGCTTCTAAATAAACCTGTTGGACTATAACCTGGTATTGTGAGATTTTTAACTTTGCACATCCCAGTCCAATACCGGCACCTCCAAATCATCCCTCTTCCTTGAATCACCCCTTTTTTTAAGTTCATATATCAATCGGTGGCTTTGAGATCCATTCAGGGGAGACCGCAGTTAATGAATTTAAAATAAATGGAATTACCGTTGCTGAAGCTCCACTCATCAATAAAAGCCAAAAGAGCTGCGGATGCTGTAAATCAAACAAAAGCAGAAATCGCTGGATAAGCTCAGCACATCTGACAGCATCCGTGGGGAGAAATCAGAGTTAACATTCCTCTGATTTCTCCTCATAAATGCTGCCAGACCTGCTGAGCTTATCCAGCAATTTCTGTTTTTGCCCCTCTCATCAATCCCCTTCCCCAATCAATTTCTTTGAGGTGATCTGCAGATGAATTGACAAAACAATGAAATCAATCAGCAAGAAATGACCAAGAAAACTCTTGGGTGTTCATTGGGTAACGATACATGGTTCAGGGCCACACCGACCAGGAAGGTGCCAAGGACTGAGTCAAAAGATCCCAGTTTTTGCAGCATATAGAGACCTACAATGGAGAATTAGGAGCCAAAGAGGCAGACAATGCCTCAGTGCGAGCTCTGCTGGGCGCTATCCAGTGATTTGTTGTTGGCACGTGTAGAGATGTGAAGCGAGGACAAGTTCAGGCTGGGCTTTGATGCAGCCTGCCAATTCTTCCTTGTCTGGGCTTGTTCCTGAAGAATGCTCACTTAACCAAGTAACTGGAGGGATGCCAGGTACAGACTTGGGGCCAATATTATTGAAAGAGGAGGAGGAAGTGTTCAAGAGCAGGGATTGGGGTTGGGGTGGGGGGGGAGGGGAGGGGAGGGGGGAAGAAGAATTCAACTTGAGAACATTTCTGTAAATAACTATGTATCCAAATGATCAAAGCTGAGGAGACTGCAAACAGTCCAACCCATTAATTAACAACAAAACTCTCAACAGAGAATCCTCATTATTATAAACTCAGCTCTGATCAACCATTTCCTGGAACAAAGTTCTCATCTGCCCCTTCTCTCAAACACCATTACAGTCACTGGAGCAATTTTGTTCTCCAGAAGATGAACTCCTGATAACAAGTACAGTATTATGCTGTGGATCCCTATACGTTTATAATAACAAGGATTGACTGTGCTCGGAGTCTCACAGAAAGCAATATCATTTGCAGCGTTTGAAGTGCATTGTTGTTTTATATTGAAGTGAAGTTGAAACATTGCTATAGACTTTTGCTCAGGTCAATCAGAGAGCAGGTGCTAATATGTCACAAACCCTACATTCTGATGAGGACTTTAGTGGAGATGGAGGAAGATTTTATTCAGTACTCTCCAGACACCTCAGCAGGTTAAGGTCATGACCAGCTGAAGGATGTAGAATTCCTGAGCTGTGCTGAGTCAGCTTAAAGCAGCTTAGCCAGGCTGTAGGGAGTGGGATGGCAGGGGACAGGAGGAGACTGTGATTAGATTTAGTTCCTGGCCTAAAGACAGACCACTCTGGACAATATTCAGTTGGACTTGTGCTGGAATATATTGTTTTTTTTGTCCTGCTAATTGCAAAAGGTAAGACTATAATTTGATGAGGGGGCATAATAAGGTGAAGAGCAGGAGGTTTAGAGGTGATTTAAGGAAAACCATTTCCACCCAAAATGTGGTGGGGATCTAGAATGAACTGGCTGGGTGGTAGTTGAGGCAAGAAATCTCAAAACTTTTACAAAGTACTTGGAATGTCATAACACTGAAGGCTATGAGCTAAGCGCTGGTAATTGGGCAAGCGTAGATAAGTCAGTGCAGACTCAATGGGATGAAGGGCCTCTTCTGTACTGTATGACTCTATTGCGGGTTCTTTATGTCAAGATAACACTGTACACACACATCTGGCCATATATCTGTGGATTAGAAAGCGCTCTAACCCCGCTGAGCCCACAGGGAGGCCTCTGAGATTCCTCAGGTAATCTCCTCATGCAGAACCTGCCACTGGTAACATTGCAGTGATGGCGGGAAGAGGCTGGGAATTGGTAACTGAAGTGGTTCAATTGATGTCTCGGTAAATGGTCGCTCACTACCTGCCACCTGACCTGTGCAGTTTCTTCCAGCATGACCCACGAGTATTATATACCAGTCAGGCAGTTGAGAGGCCACCTGTGGACCTTCGGGATTACAGACCATTCCCTTATGAGCTCTTTTGCTCAGCAGCGTACCAGAGTGGCAATGGCAGCTGCCATAACAGCACTCAATGGCAAACTAAGCCAGAAGTCAGAGGTGGTGGGAGTTGGCTTGTGAGGGATCAGCAACAAGGCTGGCTTTTAAGTAGGTGCCAATACCTGGTCTCCTGATCACAAACTGAATGCCTTTGAATGAGGGGTCTTTCTTCCCCACAGTGGAGCAATGCACACTGGTTTGCTTGTTGTGCTCGCAGGCCTGTCAATAAAGCCATCAATGGGCAGAGGTTCTCAATTGGGCATTCAGTGGCTCAATTGCTGACAGGGCACGAAGTCCAACAATGGGCCCTCTGGGATTCAACCCCTTTATCCCCAAGCATTATCCTGGTGTTGTAGATTACTAGTCCAGTGACATTATCAACGATACACCTCCTCTCCTGTCATACTGTGCCTATTGTAATTATACTCACATATGGAATGTGAAACATACAACAATCATAATCTACCTGAGATGGTGACAGGGCCTCATCAAAAGATGGTGCCTTTGTCTGTGTAGCAATTTCTGAGTACCCTGTCAGTCCAAATTATGTACTTGACTCCCCTACTGAGGTTTGAACCCAGACCCTTTTGACTCAGCATTTACATTGTTTTGTATTTACATTTGCATCAGCTACCAGGCAAAGGAAATCTTTTCTATATAATGAGATATAAAATCTGATTTAGCAATATGTTCCGCTAAGTTATTGGCACCTTGTCCCTTAATTTTTCTCACTGACGAGAAAGTACTGGCTCCTGCCAGGAACCAGTAAAATTAGATATTAGCGAGACAGGATTAAGGGTCAGGAATGACAGTCGGATTTGGAATTATTGTGCTGTGGAAATGCTGCTTTTAAGAACATCATCCACAGCATTTGTAACGGATCAGGAAAACATATCACAGCGAAGATGTATCAGTCAAAACAAATCTGAAGCAGACATGAATATGGGCTTAATCTTCAAAGGAGATTAACCTCTAAGAATACAAGTTACTGGAAAATCTTTCTATGGATTGTTAAGCTACTAAACAAAAATAAAAGTCTCACAAAGAAAGACCATGTCGGAAAGCCACTTCGTGAAGAAATGATTTGGAGATGCCGGTGTTGGACTGGGGTAGACAAAGTTAAAAGTCACACAATACCACGTTATAGGCCAACAGGTTTATTTGGAAGCACTAGCTTTCGGAGCGCCGCTCCTTCATCAGGTGGTTGTGGAGTGAAGGAAAGTGCTGAAAATATCGAGCTGGTCAGCAACGACCCATGCAGAGAAGGGGGCAAGTTTCGTAGTTCTGGTCCCAATGAACCCAAGATTCATTTAAAGTTACATTTCTGGAAACAACCAACTGTTTAAAGGTCAAATCAAGAGGCTATCTTAACAGTTCAAAATAAAAGAACGAAAAATACAGCATTCACCTCCCCCCTTCCAATAAATGAATTCTTTCTTTAATTTTTAACCAAAGAGTGGTCAATAAGTCACTTGATTTATAACCTCACAGACTTCTCCTTCTCTCAAGATCTCTTTCTGCTTTTAAGATGCCCCTACATTGCCAACCTGTTTGATCATGGTTTTGGCCATCTATTTCCGTATGTTTTTCCACATAAAATATTTCTGATAACATTCCTCTGAAGCTTTACAATGTTAAAGCAAAGAGTTAACAATGACCAAAAACTCTCCACTGAAAATGAAATAAGAACGCATTCAAGTTATAAGCATGAGAGAGTTAACTGCACTCTAAAGATTTGGCTCAGCTCCCCTAATCTTCATTTGTGGCATGATTAATATTGTGGTTTGGAAAAAGACCACAGGACACTACATTGTATACGTGGGTTCACTCTATCGAGCCAGCTTGGGGATGTTGGCAAGCTCCATTATTGGTTCCACATGCCTTTATTTGTTGTGGTATTGTATAGTGTCCAGAAACAAAAAGAACTTCAAAAAACAACAAAGAGCTTTCTGGAAACCTACAATGGCTATTCTAAGTTAATTTGCTCTTCCCAGTCACAAGGGCTTTATTTAGATTTGTATAGAGGTCAAGTGTTGTATTACTCCTTGTTCATATTAGTGTGCCAATTCTGTATTCTTTAAAAATGAGTAGGGCAGTGTTTTCTGAAAGTGCTGCTCCAGCTGATGAGATGACAGGACTCCCAATAGATATAGAAGAAAACAGTTCAACTTTTTTGAATAAAACTAAAGAAACAAAATGGATATACTTACTGCCTCAGTGGCATTTCTCTTCATTCACCCTCAGCTGTAGCCAAATTAAATGTGTGCACTGTATTTA
Source organism: Chiloscyllium punctatum (assembly GCF_047496795.1). Lineage (NCBI taxonomy): Eukaryota > Metazoa > Chordata > Chondrichthyes > Orectolobiformes > Hemiscylliidae > Chiloscyllium > Chiloscyllium punctatum. The sequence goes on from NC_092743.1 coordinate 20,258,342, forward strand.
AAGTATTTTTCAGTACACAGTTATAGGCCATTAGAAATATTCCTTCAGGCACATCTGTGACAAATACCTTACCAAGCAATTTGAAAGAAAAGAAAAAAGCATCGAGCCAGTGTTTAAATGTGGTTTAGTGTAGGCTTTCCTCTCTCAGCTATTAATGCCCTTGCCATGTATACAACGCAATCAAACAGACAAGGTTGGTTTCTTTCATTCTTTCACAAGCCATGAGTGTCGATGGATGAGCCAACATTTATTGCCCATCCTCGATTGCCCTTAAGAAAGTGGTGATGAGCTGCTTTCCAGAGCCACTGCAGTCCATTTGGTGGGGTCCACCATCAGTGCTGTTAGGGAGGGAGCTCGAGGGTTTGGACCAAGCAACAATGAAGGAATTGCAATATAGTTCCAAGCCGCGATGGTGTGTGGTTTGGAGGGGAAACTGCAGCATCTGCTGCCATTCACAGTCTAGATGGCCGAGGTCGTGGGTTTGAAAGGTGCTGTCTAATTGAACTTCTGCACTACATCTTGGAGATGGCAAGCACTGCTGCTCCTGATAGTCACTGAAATGTTCTCACCCAAAGGAGACCATTCAGTCCATTGTAGCTGAAATGGTTCATTAAATGAGCATCATAAGTGTGTGCCGGTCTCTTGATTTTTCTCCATATTCTTGCACATTATTTTTATCCAAATAATCACCCAATGACCTCTTGAATGTTTCAGGTTGATGTTGGAGGGAATGAATGTTTATGGGTATGATGCCAGTCAAGCAGACTGCTTTTTCTAGGACAGTAGGTTAATGACATGGATCCGTGGGTCAGAAAGATTTTCTCTTGCTTGGAAATGATCACTGTTTGACACCTGTACGGAAGAAATGTTATTTGCCACTGATCAGCCCAGGCCTGGATGTTGTCCAGATCTTGTTGCATTTGAACACGGACTGCTTCAGTATCTGAGGAGTTGTGAATGGTGCTTCGGATTTTATGATGGATGGAAGGTCAATGATGAAGCACTGAGGATGGTTGGCCTGAGGAGACTATCCTAAAGAGCTCCTGCCTGGAGCTGAGATGACTAAGATCCAGCAACACAACCATCTTCCTTTGTGCCAATATGACTAATCAGCGGAGAGTTTGTGCTCAATTCCCATTGATTTTAACTTTACAAGGGCTACTTCATCCCACATTCAGTTGAACATGGCCTTGATGCCAAGGGCTGTTGCTCTCCCCTCGTCTCTGGAATTCAGCTCATTTGTCCATGCTGGAACTGATGCTGTAATGAGGTCAGGAGCTGGGTCACCCTGGCAGAATCCAAACTGGGTGGCCCTGAGCAGGTTATTGCTGAGCAGGTGCTGCTTGATAGCTCTGTTGATGACACCTTCCATCACTTTGCTGATGATCAAAAGTAGACTGATGGTGCAATAATTGGCTGGGTCGGATTTGTCCTTCCTTTTTGTGTACAGGATATAACTCAGCAATTTTCGACATTTTCGGGCAGATGCCAGTGTTGTTCCTGTACTGAAGCTTCCTAGTTAGGGGTGGGCAAGTTTCCCACCTCAGAGCCAGGTGACCTGGGTTCAACTCTCACTAACTCAACCACTTGATAAAGGAGTGGCACTCTGAAAGCTAGTACTTCCAAATAAGCTTGTTGGACTATAACCTGGTGTCGTGTGATTTTTAATTTTGCCCACCCCTTTCCAACACCAGCACCTCCAAATCATTACTCAAGAGTGTGTCATAACATCGCTGACCAGATTAAATAGACAATATCTTAAGTTACATCTTACCAATATGGACAGAGCTTGTTAGATGTATCTCTCATATAACTATTGACTTTCCTCTGTCTGTCTCTGCATGTTTCATGAAAATATGCAGCAGATGAATTATTAATATTTATCAGAGTATGCATTTTTTTTCATTGACAAGAAACACTGAGGTCATCGATTACATTCCTAGTAGGAAATTCAACTGATGTTCTTTCTCACTTCCAGCAACTAGCATCATTCATTTGCCATAACCTTTTCCCAGCTGAAAAATGTGCTGCTGGAAAAGCGCAGCAGGTCAGGCAGCATCCAGGAGCAGGAGAATCGACGTTTCGGGCAGAAGCCCTTCTTCAGGAATGATGAAGGTGTGCCAAGCAGGCTAAGATAAAAGGTAGGGAGGAGGGACTTGGGGGAAGGGCGTTGGGAATGCGATAGGTAGAAGGAGGTTAAGGTGAGGGGATAGGCCGGACAGGAGGTGAGGGCAGAGAGGTCGGGAAGAAGATTGCAGGTCAAGAAGGCGGTGCTGAGTCCAAGGGGTGGGACTGAGATAAAGGTGGGGGGAGGGGAAATGAGGAAGCTGGAGAAATCTGCATTCATCCCTTGTGGTTGGAGGATTCCTAGGCAGAAGATGAGGCGCTCTTCCTCCAGGCATCGTGTTGCCATGGTCTGGCGATGGAGGAGGCCAAGGACCTGCATGTCCTTGGCGGAGTGGGAGGGGGAGTTAAAGTGTTCAGCTACGGGGTGGTTGGGTTGGTTGGTCCAGGTGTCCCAGAGGTATTCTCTGAAACGTTCCGCAAGTAGGAGGCCTGTCTCCCCAATGTAGAAGAGGCCACATCGGGTGCAGCGGATGCAGTAAATGATGTGTGTGGAGGTGCAGGTGAATTTGTTACAGATATGGAAGGATCCCTTGGGGCCTTGGAGGGAAGTGAGGGGGGAGGGTGTGGGCGCAAGTTTTGCATTTCTTGCGGTTGCAGGGGAAGGTGCCGGGAGTGGAGGTTGGGTTGGTGGGGGGTGTGGACCTGACGAGGGAGTCACGGAGGGAGTGGTCTTTCCGGAACGCTGATAGGAGAGGGGAGGGAAAGATATCCTTGGTGGTGGGGTCTGTCTGGAGGTGACGAAAATGATGAAGGATGATCCGATGTATCTGGAGGTTGGTGGGGTGGTAGGTGAGGACCAGTGGGGTTCTGTCCTGGTGGCGATTGGAGGGGCGGGGTTCAAGGGCGGAGGACTGGGAAGTGGAGGAGATGTGGTGGAAAGCGGGAAGTGGAGGAGCTGCGGTGGCACAATGCATTTTGTGAACAGTACACTTTAAGTAAATTCACCAATTAAATCTCTCAGGTACATCTTTGCAATATCAACACAAGTCACAAAGGAGAAGTATCCTGTTGTCTGATTGTGTTTGTGTCAATGTTATCTTTTCTCTCTGAAGTGGCCACTCATTTTGGATTGCTGTTTCATCAGTGACAACCATCCACCCAATTGGCCATCTTTATACAATGAATCTACACAGACTCCCAAAACGTCAATTCTCTTGCTCCTTGGATGCTGCCTGACCTAATGTGCTTTTCCAGCATCACACTCTTGACTCTAATCTCCAGCATTTGCAGTCCTCACTTTCGCCTACAGATTCCCAACAGGCAGCTGAGGCTTCACAACAGAGTTTGGTTCTTCCTTAATCTAACATGCCCAGGTGCCCAGCATTTTGGCATGGAGTGGGTCACTGGTTAGTGATTGAGAGCAAGGACTGAGGTTCATTAATTTTATCAGTGATATTGCTGGGCAATTTAGTGTAGTGGGTGATATCACATGCAGCTACTATATCCCATACTACTCCATATTCCCATTATGTTCAACAGAAATGAACGATAAATGAAATGAGAAGTGGAAAAGGTAGCATCATAGAGCATGGAAACAGCCCCTTCAGCCCAACTCATCCATGCTTCAAACCAGTCCTATTTATCTGTGCTTGGCCATATCCTTCTGAACCTTTCCTATCCATGTACCTGTCCAGATGTCTTTTTAATGTAATTGCACTCAACTCTACCACTTCCTCTGGCAGCTCATTCATTTAATGCACCACCCTCTGCATGAAACAGTTGCCCCTCAGGTACCTTTTAAATCTGTAGGGATAGGATAAACAGACAAAGTCTCTTCCTTGGGGTGGGGGAGTCCAGAACTAGAGGGTATAGGTTTAGGATAAGAGGGGAAAGATATAAAAGAGACCTAAGGGGCAACTTTTTCACAAAGAGGGTGGTACATGTATGGAATGAGCTGCCAGAGGAAGTGGTGGAGGCTGGTACAATTGCAGCATTTCAAAGGCAACTGAATGGGTATATGAATAGGAAGGGTTTGGAAGGATATGGGCCGGATGCTGGCAGGTGGGACTAGATTGGGTTGGGATATCTGGTCGGTATGGACGGGTTGGATCGAAGGGTCTGTTTCTGTGCTGTTCATCTCTATGACTCTATGACTCTTTACCTTGTAATTTTGGATTCATTATCCTGGGGCAAAATCCTAGGCTATTCACCTTATCTCTGCCCCACATTTGGTCACCCTGTTGTAGAAAGGATATTATTAAACTTGAAAGGGTGTAAAAAAGATTGACAAAGAAGATGTTACCAAGACTGTAGGATTTGAGTTATAAAGAAAGGGTGGATTGGCTGAGACTGTTTTTCCTGGAGCATCAGAGGCTGATGGGTGACCTTATAGAGGCTTATAAAATCCTGAGGGGCATAGGTTTTCCCTGGGGTGGAGGAGTCCAGAACTAGAGGGCATAGGTTTAGGGTGTGAGGGGAAAGACTTAAAAGGGACATGAGGGGCAACTTGTTCACACAAACAGCAGTGCTAATGTGGAATGAGCTGCCAGACGAAGTGGTCGCTGCAAGTTCAGATACAACATTTAAAAGATATTTGGACAAGATTGGAAAGGTTTAGCAGAATATGGGCCAAACACAGGCAAGTGGGACTAGTTTAGTCTGGGAGACCTGGTCAGCATGGACAAGTTGGACTGAAGGGACTATTTCCATGCTGTCTGACTCTATGACTTTTTGATATGTTGGGCCAAATTGTCTCCAAATGCACAGTAACAATTCTGTGGTTCTCTGCAAGTATTTTATTACTCAGTCATGTGGCATGGGTGTCACAGGCTGGGCCAGCATTTATTGCCCTTGAGAAGTTGGTGTGAGTTGCCTTCTTGGACCGCTGCACCCTATGTATTGTAGATTGACCCACAATGCACTTAGGGAGGGAATTCCAGGATTTTGACTAAACAATGCTGAAGGAACAGTGATATATTCCCCAGTCAAGATGGCGAGTGGTTTGGAGGGCAATTTCCAAGTGGCCGTGTTCCTATTTTTCTGTTGCCATTGTCCTTCCAGATCATAATGATGATGAATTTGGAAGGTGCCATTAAGAGATCTCTGACAAATTTCTGCAGTTCATCGCAGAAGTGATCCAGGATTACTGCAAACTACAAACTGGGTGTGAACCAGCCATCTTCCTGCAAGGTTGGCGGGTAAGAGTCTCAATGCAATGAGTTAAAATCAATGAGGTAAAAACAATGACTGCAGATGCTGGAAACCAGATTCTGGATTAGTGGTGCTGGAAGAGCACAGCAGTTCAGGCAGCATCCAAGGAGCTTCGAAATCGACGTTTCAGGCAAAAGCCCTTCATCAGGAATAAAGGCAGTGAGCCTGAAGCGTGGAGAGATAAGCTAGAGGAGGGTGGGGGTCCATCAATGTGGACTTCAACAGTTTCCTCATTTCCCCTTCCCCACCTCACCCTAATTCTGAACTTCCAGCTCAGCACTGTCCCCATGACTTGTCCAGACTTGTCCTACCTGCCTATCTCCTTTTCCACCTATCCACTCCACCCTCTCCTCCCTGACCTATCACCTTCATCCCCTCCCCCACTCACCCATTGTACTCTATGCTACTTTCTCCCCACCCCCACCCTCCTCTAGCTTTCCTCTCCACGCTTCAGGCTCACTGCCTTTATTCCTGATGAAGGGCTTTTGCCCGAAACGTCGATTTCGAAGCTACTTGGATGCTGCCTGAACTGCTGTGCTCTTCCAGTACCACTAATCCAGAATCAATGCAATGAGTGACATACGGTGATAAAAAATGAATTTCTTGACTTCTTTGGCAACATGAACATGTTGCTGGAAAATTATGGTAATATGTCGACTTAGTAATTGCTGTCAAGACCTTTATTGCCTCATATCGCTAAAACAAATGGACTGCATCAGCACTGTAAAAAAAATGGGCAGGTTGAATTTAACTGCTTGACCTGAGAAATGGTCAAGGCACATCACATCATGAGAGATATAAATGCGAGGAGGTGTTTAAAAAGCGTGGGTAAAAAAGTCATTTTCTATACTTAGTCTCAGCCATTTCATAAAGAGTACAAATTATGTAAGAATAATGTCAACACAGGTCCCTTCCCCCAGCTCCCAGCCAATAACTGTCATGCTCTGGGTTCATGGCCCTCTATAATTTACATCAAATATAATATATTCAAATTATTTGCATATGACCTATTCTTTTTTAACACTATGGGTGCGACTAAGTGCAATCCCAGAACGCTGTCAGGAGAGCAGATGTTATCAGCATATAAAAGGAACATGATGGATTAATACACAGCACAGTAAAACCATCAGAGCAGCCCTTTGCTTTCATTTGGAATGCCTCTCTGCTCTTCACATCCTTGTCTCAATAATTAGCAGTGGCAGCATTTCATTTATCCATCAGCTTCCTGATGGGGCACTTTCTACTGTACCACAGACAACAGACAATTATTTCACAAAATCTCTGGTTAAGTCCACCAATTCATTAGTGGGAGTGCTGCTGAGGCCACAGGTGGCAAAACTGTCCTGGTATTTTCACTGATGGTCTACAATCTGGCGCCTGTCATTACCTTTTTTAATGACATGTTACAGCACAAAAGGTGCTGTAGTGTCAATAATAATAGCACTGAGCAAAACTACTGCATAACAGCCAGTGACTTGATAACTGAATTATGGATTTGCACTCTGAAAAATCTCACTTGCAGCTTCATTGGGCGAAAGTTGTTTTTCTTAACCCCAAACAAACTAGAAACAGACTTGCATTAGTAAGTAAGGAAATTATTTTTGGATGAACAACATAATACTCATTAGATTAGATGAGATTTCCTACAGTATGGAAACGGACCATTCCGACCCAACAAGTTCACACCGACCCTCCAAAGTGTAACCCACCCAGACCCATTCCCCTACCCTATATTTCCCCCTGACTAACGCATCTGACAGTATGGGAAATTTAGCATGGCTAATTCACCTGACCTGCACATCTTTGGATTGTGGGAGGAAACTGGAGCACCCGGAGGAAACCCACACAGACACAGGGGAACATGCAGACTCTACACACAGTCACCGGTGCCTTATAGAAAATTACTTTTACCCAACATGAGCACTGTACATGCAATGTAACTGGTGTAAGTGTCAGCTAAAATTATGTCCATTTCATTTTCAGGATTTATTTCTGGCTCCAGGCAAGCTACTTAATTTTTTTGCACAATGATTACATATCAAGAATATCTCTGCCCCTTTCTACCAAGCCTTGTAGGATGCTTCTAAGCCTGGTGACTGATGAGAAAAGTCACAGAAACAAAGTAACAAATTTCTGCACTTGTAGTTAAGATGTCAACCTCGTCAGCCTTGGAATCGGAGGCTCGTGAGTTTCAAACCCACCACTAGCGATTCAGCACACAAGTCAGACTGACAGTTCGGTGCTGTGCTGGGCTGTCAGAAACATCCAGTCAAAGTAAGGTTATGTCCATCCTGTCAAGTGGATGTAAGAAATCATAAGGCATTATTCAAAGAAGAGCAGCAGAGTTTTCTCAATGTCTTAGTCAATATTTGTCCCTCAAACTCAAGTACTCAAGAATAAATTTCAGTTGGTTCCCTCAATGATGTGTGTCGAATCTTTCTGCACCTGAGTTACAAAACACGAGTGTGACGCACTTTGGGATATCCTCCAGTTGTGAAAAAACACAATTTCTTTCTTTGATTTTTGTCATTCTGCTGTGATTGTAGAACAAGACTGCTCCTTCAGGGAAATGCATGCATGCTCAAAAACATCTTGTCAGTATTAAAGGAAAGGGATGGCACTCTTGATTTTTTTATTAGTACTATTTTAAGTCGAACATTTTATTGTCTGACACATGCTATAATTATTGGAATAGTGTTCCATTGCTTTTATTGTCACTTGATGCTCACTATCATGTTTTTCTAAAAGCTCCAGCTCCTAACTATTGACTTACATTGTCTGTGGATCTAATGATGCTACTGGTTTCCTTATCAACTCTCACTGACTGACACTGCTCTACACCAAACCCTTCACACATGGTAATTTCTCTTTCAATTCACGGGTGCTTGAAGGTAGTTTCACATCAAAGACCAAGATGAAACAGCTGAAGAAAGGGATGTGATTCTTCACACTATTCCTGCTGGTTATGACCGTGGAATGTTACTGTTCACTCAATCAATACAACTCACTGAAGATCTTTGAGCACTTCCTTGAAATGCAGTCGGCTCTAACACAATCTGATGTACTCTTTTTCATTCAGCATACCTATAATGTGGGAGCTTTCCTTCCATGTGGGGATGTCAATATATCACTAAATTATTACAACTTTTCGAAAGATTATAAATACAATTAGTTATTTAACGAAGAATTCAAGAGGAAAATGGTTAGAATCTGAAACTTGCAAACACAAGAGGGGTGGATCGGGCAAATTGCTTTGATCATTTAAAAGGAAGTTTAGAGCATAAAGAACAAAGAACAAAGAAAATTTACAGCCCAGGAAAAGGCCCTACGGCCCTCCAAGTCTGAGCTGATCCAAATGTACTGTCTAAACCTGTCGGTCAATTCCTAAGCATCTGTATCCCATTGCTCCCCACCAACTCATGCATTTGTCCAGACGCATCTTAAATGAATCTACCGTGCCTGCCTCTACCACCTCTGCTGGCAATGCGTTCCAAACACCCACCACCCTCTGTGTGAAGTACTTACCACTTGTATCCCCCTTAAACTTTCCACCTCCCATCTTGAAGGCGTGACCTCTCATTATTGAATCCTTCACCTGGGAAAAAGTTTGTCTCTATCCGCCCTGTCAACACCCTTCATGATTTTGTCAACCTCAATCAGGTCCCCCCTTAATCTCCTTTTTTCTAATGAAAATAAACCTAACCTACTCAACCTTTCTTCATAGCTAGCACCTTCCATACCAGGCAACATCCTTGTAAACCTTCTCTGCACCCTCTCCAAAGTGTCCACATCCTTTTGGTAATGTGGCGACCAGAACTGTACACAGTATTCTAAATGTGGCCGAACCAATGTCTTGTACAATTTTAACATGACATGCCAGCTCTTATACTCAATACCCCGTCCAATGAAGGCAAGCATACTATATGCCTTCTTAACCACTCTATCCACCTGTGCAGCAACCTTCAGGGTCCAATGGACCTACACTCCCAGATTTCTCTGCCATCAACCTTTCCCAAGGCTCTTCCGTTCATTGTATAATTCGCTCTAGAATTAGACTTGCCTAAATGCATCACCTCACACTTTTCTGGATTGAAAACCATCTGCCACTTTTCTGCCCAACTCTCCAGTCTATCTCTATCCTCCTGTATTCTCAGATAGTCCCTTTTGCTTTCTGCTACTCCACCAATCTTCGTGTCATCGAAACAAAGAAGAGAGAAACAATTAGAGGATGAGCTGACAGAGTTGTTTTGGAGTTAAATATAGTTCCTAGGACTAAAGGGATCAAAGGGAGAAAGCAGGAACAGTTGGATGATCAGCCATGATCACACTGAATGGCACAGCAGGCTCCCAGGTCCTAATGTCCTACAATTGTTTTTAACATTTCTTATGTTTCTATATACCTGCCTTGCTTTTAGTCTGTGTAATGGAGTTAGTATAGTGGTCTTCAGTTGGTCAGCTATATGTGTACTATATACAATAAGATCAGTAAGCACACAACTTCAATACATGCTTACATTTGTATGTGTTAGCTATTTAAGTGATTGGGGATGCAAATAAACTCCAAGGCATTAATCTGTACAAGAATCCAAATTTTGGAAACATATGTTTCATGGGTTAATGGTGGAGATAAGTGAGTATAGAAGGTCAGTATTGACAGCTAGTTAAAGGCAGAAAGTGGACACTGAAAGCTAAAATGGTGACTGCAATTGCAGCAGGTCTGAAAAATATCTTTTCTCAACAGACGTCTATTATTGTCTACGTTCACAGCTGAAGTTACAAGGAACAACCAAGAGTAAAGCGCTACGGCATAAACTAAAGGCTTCGAGCCTCTCCTGGAGTAGAGTGAGTACTCTATCACTCGCTCTTTTCCAAACAAATTACAACTTACATGATGCTGAGGACAGCTCCAATTAAAAACACAGCAACTAAAAACTGCTGAAAGATCTAAGATCCTAGAACTAATCTTAGAAACTGATGCTAAACCAAGACCCAGATTAAAATGTTTAAAAGTAATATTTTCTATATTAAAGAAGCATTATTTGTTTCCAGATGTTGTTGGATTCCATCATTTCTTTTTCTGAATTTGACTGTTAAACAATGGCACAGGTGATGCTGTAGAATCTGAGCTTATACCATGGAGAAAGGCCTTCGGCCTACTATGTCTACACTGGCCATCGAGCATCTATCTGTGTAGCACGCACAATTTGCCAAAATGCATCAATGCTGATGCTGGTACAAATACCTTTATACATGAGATATGTTCAGGAAATTGGTATAATGTGGTTCCACACAAGATAAACTAACTGATTACCAACTGGTCTGCTATCCCTTGAATGGGCATTATCTGTGTTAGATGTCACTATGGATTTTCAGGATGGACATACAAAGCACCACCTAATATCAGTCTGCCATTGTGCATGGATCTACATATTAACACAATTTAACAAGTGAAAAAACATCCACGACAACACCAAAGATTCCAGACCTCAACATCAAGTCTATCTATCATCTGACTAACCTTTGTCTAGGCAGGTTTAATGCTACAGAGTTGAGAGTGTGGTGCTGGAAAAAAACACAGCATGTCAAGCAGCATCCATGGAGCAGGAGAATCGATGTTTCAGGCGAAAACCTTTCCTGATGAAGGGCTTTGCCTGAATCGTCAATTCTCCTGCTCCTCGGATGTCGCCTGGCCTACTGTGCTTTTCCAGCACCACACTCTCGAACCTGATCTCCAGCATCTGCAGTCCTCACTTTCCCCAAGTTTTCAAGATGCAGGAATTTCTCCAGTTTTGATGCCGTGAATTGATATCGATCCATACACCTTTCCCTGGAATCACAGGAACAGGCATCTTTTCGACCACCGTTTGGTAGATTCCGTTTCCATCAGCTGGGCCATGTTCCAACTTCTGGATCATATAATTGAGAATCCACCAAGTTGTCCCTGCACTGTGGATGACAATGCAGCTCTCCAAAAACTAAATATTAGCTTTGGCAAACCTTTCCATTAGCTCAGGACAGCAGCAAGGAAACATGGCTTTATTCTCAACAATACAAAATGTCAGGACATGAGCCAAAACAACTTTTTCATTTCAATTTCCATGTCAACTGGTTTTAGTTCCAATCACCCTAAAGTAGAACACATAGAAAAGGTGCCCATAGGCAAACAACGGTGACTTACAAAGGCTTCTCATTTCGCAATTTTTTTCATCTCCATTTGTTCCAATTTTGCAATCAAGTCATCTCCTCCACAAAACCAAATCATACGTGTGGTAGGAACATCAATGTATGGCACGGTGGCTCAGTGGTTAGCACTGCTACCTCATAGCACCAGGGACCTGGATTTGATTCCACCCTCAGACAACTGTCTATGAGGAGTTTGCACATTCTCCCCGTGTCTATGTGGGTTTCCTCCGGGTGCTCCAGTTTCCTCCCACAGTCCAAATATGTGCAGGTTGAGTTTAAATTATACAAAATGTCCAGGCAGATGTGGGTTACTTGGATTTGCCAAAGTAGGTGAGGAGTGATAGAGTAGGGGGCTAGGTCTGGGGTAGATGTTGTTTGGAGGGTTGGTGCAGACTCAATGGGCTGAATAGCCTGCTTCCACACTGTAGGGATACGATCACCAGTTCCTTTTTCAATTTCAGAAATGCTCTACCCTTCAGTAAATGTGTACTTCAGTACAATGATCTCGCTAGTCACATTCGAAACAGATGCATTCCAGAACAGCCTCAGAGCAGGTCTATAACAGGATGATAAGTCTATTGCATTTGGTTCTGAGGTCTTTATGCTGGTCAGACAAACTACAGTGAAAGACAGACCCTTGCTCTGGTTTTCAAGATACAATTCTTTTATAGGTATCCATTTAGCATTGTTTATACCCATGATTTTAGGTCACTAATTGTTTCCTTTACCTTTTTAGTCTGTGGAAAGTCTTAGTTATAACAATCAGATGATGGAAGTGAATGGTTGATTGTCCAGTATCATAACACCTCCCCATTGCAAAGAACAAACATGAACAATATTTCTTCTTTTTGATTGCACTGAACAAAATGTTACAAAGTCACTATGAAATAGCAATACAAAGATTTGGATGACATTAAAATCATCCCTCCTTAAGGGAGAACATGTGGTTGCTGATGTGAGAGATACAAAAATGTCACACTTGTAAATACACCTGGAGATTGAGAATGGGGATTGCTGTTCAGTAAAGGAGGTGGAAGGTTTATTCTTCATGTGGTTATACTAAAGCTGCTGAGATGGTGTCCCAAGATGTTAAGTTACCTATTCCCCAGCATGAGCATTAGTCACTGTGGTACTTTCTGAACTATATCCTTTCATGGGATGTGGTCATCTCTGGTAAGGCCAGCATTTATCATCAGCTCTTAATTACCCTGAGAAGATAGTGATGAGCTGCCTTCTTGGACCCACATTGCTGATAGGGAAGGATTTCCAGATTTTGACACAACAACAGTGAATGTAGGTGATATATCTCCAAGTCAGGCTGTTGTGACTTGAAGGGGAACTTGCAGTTTGAGCTATGGCCTATACACCATTCGCCCTTGCTCCTTTGGCTCGTACAGCTCTTGAATTTGGATGATGCTGCTTAAGAAGCTGGACAAGGAGATACAACAGCAAATTGTACATCCTGTATTGGCGCATTGTTGGATGGAATGAATGTTTAAAAGGATATATAAAGGACCAATTAAGCGGGCTGCTTTGTCCTGAATGGTATTGAGCTTCTTGAGTGTTGTTCTAGCCACTTCCCAGACAAATGGAGAGCATTCCATCATATTCCTGACTTACGTCTTGTAGATAAGGACAGTTAGTAAGTTTGCAGATGACACCAAAATTGGAGGAGTAGTGGACAGCGAAGGGGGTTACCTCAGATTACAACAGGATTTGGACCAGAGGGTCCAATGGGCTGAGAAGAGGCAGATGGAGTTTAATTTAGAAAAATGCGAGGTGCTGCATTTTGAGAAAGCAAATCTTAGCAGGACTTATACACTTAATGGTAAGGTCCTTGGGAGTGTTGCTGAACAAAGAAACCTTGGCGTGCAGGTTCATAGCTCCTTGAAAGTGGAGTTACAGGTAGATAGGATAGTGAAGAAGGCATTTAGTATGCTTTCCTTTATTGGTCAGAGTATTGAGTACAGGAGTAGGGAGGTCATGTTGCGGCTGTACAAGACATTGGTTAGGCCACTGATGGAATATTGCGTGCAATTCTGGTCTCCTTCCTATCAGAAAGATGTTGTGAAACTTGAAAGGGTTCAGAAAAGATTTACAAGGATGTTGCCAGGGTTGGAGGATTTGAGCTATAGGGAGAGGCTGAACAGGCTGGGGCTGTTTTCCCTGGAGCATCGGAGACTGAGGGGTGACTTTATAGAGGTTTGCAAAATTATGAAGGGCATGGATAGGATAAATAGACAAAGTCTTTTCCCTGGGGTCGAGGAGTCCAGAACTAGAGGGCATAGGTTTAGGGTGAGATGGCAAAGATATAAAAGAGACCTAAGGGGTAACGTTTTCACGCAGAGGGTGGTACGTGTATGGAATGAGCTGGCAGAGGATATTGTGGAGGCTGGTACAATTGCAACATTTAAGAGGCATTTGGATGGGTATATGAATAGGAAGGGTTTGGAGGGATATGGGCCGGATGCTGGTAAGTGGGACTAGATTGGGTTGGGATATCTGGTCTGCATGGACAGGTTGGACCGAAGGGTCTGTTTCTATACTGTACATCTCTATGACTCCATGACTAGCTTTGGGAATTCAGAAGCTGAATTACTCACGAGGAACTCCCAGCTTAGGGAACAGTTAAGAGTCAATCACATTGCTTTGGATCCAAAGTGACATACAGGTCAGAGCAGCAGATTGTCTTCACTAAATGACATGAGCAAGCCAGATGAGATTTTATGACAATAAGCTAGTTTCTAATTATTTTAACTGAAAGCAGCTTTTTAATTACAGTTTCATTCATGACCCAAATTTTCAGGTCCCGAGCTGCCCTGGTGAGTTACTTACCCGACTGTGTACAGATAGTAATCCTCAGTTAAAGCTATTTGGAAATTTGCAGGAGGATCACTTGCACTGAGATGCCCAGATTTCACAGCTTACAGCTACAGCAAGATCAACCACTGAGGATTCTCCCCTTTGATATAAATCACTCCTTAGTCCATATACATGAAAAACCTAAACTGCGATGTATGACAACAGGACCCAAAATTGTTGTGAGGCACTCACCATTCACGCTATTTAGGAAAATAAGTGGCCGTTCCAATTTTTACAATATGTGTTTCAACTATAAGTGGCTGATTTCTTCATTCCCAGCATAAGGCTTACCAGAGAAATATGTGAGATGAGGGAATTGCCCTAACAGGGGAGATTAATAGAATAGCCTTATGTGCCCTGAAGTTTAAAAAAAATGAAAGCTGCTCTCAAAATATCCGAAGATTCTTCAGAAACTTGACAGTTGAGATGCTGAGAAAATGTTTCCCCTGACTGGAAATACTAGAACTTCAGCTCGCAGTAAGAGGCGAGTTATTTAGGATTGAAATCTGGATAAATTTCTCCACTGAAAAGCTTGAAAAGCTCTACCATTTTCCACCTCAGAGAATTGTAGAAGCTCAAATGTTGAATAAATTCAAGGCAGATCAATACCTTTTGGGATCCTGTTGGAATTGAGGGATATGGGGAAAGGGTCCAAGGTAAAGTTGAGGTAAAGGTCAATCATGATTTTAGCGAATGAAAAGTGAGCTCAAAAGGCCAAACAATCTACTCCAACTGCAGTTCTTATGTTATGTGTGGGATTGGAGACCTGTATCTTATACTGTAATGGCAATCTCCTGTTGAATTGTGCAATTTTGACTGTCACTGGTCGTGCCATAAATGGTCCATTGATGGTACAGTCTGTTGCACCACCAGTTTGATAAGACAGGGGTGTACGTTTGCAAGTCGAGTTCCCAACTTCAATCCATTTATTGCCTGCATAAAGATTGCCAGCAAAGGAAGGTGAAGAAAAACTCAAAGCAATTAATTTTGATTACTAGAAAGGATGAGACCAATGAACTGATTGGGAATAGATTGTTGAGATAGAGCAGATCCAAACAAGTGAAAGAAACACAAGTTGTCAAATGGAATACAAAAATAACTCGATGAAAATATCACCACTGAATTAGTCACTTCAGCAGAAGGCATCATTCTGACCTTGCTCTTCAAATAACAGGACAGCTGAATCAAAGAAGTGGCATTCTTCTTTCAGAAGTATTCAGGTTTTGTTGGGTAGATTGTGTTTACATGAAAAGAAGCAGCTCTTATTTTTACATCTTCCTGTTCAATTATTCAATTTGTACAAGGCAAGTCACAATCAGAGGACGGCGCATTCACTCCCAGCATAGCTCTGACAAAATACAAGCCTCATCTATCAGTAAAATGTTCACGAATAAATGCAAGATGCCTCATTGCACCTTATTTTCCTTCATAAAATATTATTAGAAACTCTTTTATTGAAATCATTTCAATACAAGCACCCAACCTTGAGAAAAGGCTCAATGAACTGTATCTCTGAAACAAACATTAATTTTATTGGAACTGCTATCCCAATTCTGGAATTGATGGTGGGCAGGTAGCTGTGGGGATTCTTGTGTTTTGCTGTTGGAGGATCTTTGTCTATACTCCTACATATATAAGTCTGAGCACTATTCCCAGACAGGTATCTTATGGAGACTTTGCCAGCATTTTATCTGTATTAAGGGACATCGGGTTGTTGTTTACATAGAAGCTTGGTCTTCGATACTTTGAAGTTTGCATCACATACAGATATGGTGGTTAAGAAGGCATTTAGCATGCTTGCCTTCATTGCTCAAACCTATGAGTATAGGAGTTGGGACGTCATGTTGAGGTTGTACAGGACATTGGTGAGTACTGTGTACAGTTCTGAGCGTGCTTTTATAGAAAGGATATTATTAAGCTGGAAGGAGTTCAGACAAGGTTTATCAGGATATTTCCAGAAATGGAAGATCTGAGTTATAAGGAGCGGCTGGATAGGCTGGGACCTTTGTTTGACTGGATCGTAGGAGGTTGAGCAGTAACCTTTTAGAGATTTACAAAATCTTGAGGGACATAGATAAAGTAAATTCCAGGTCTCTTTTCCCTAGGGTGGGGGATTTCAAGAATTGGGGACACAGTTTAAGGTGAGAGGAGAAAGATTTAAAAAATACATGAGGGGCAATTGTTTTTAATGTTGAGAATAGCTCATGTATGGAATGAACTTCTAGAGGAAGTGGTGATTAGAGTCATAGAGATGTACAGCATGGAAACAGACCCTTCAGTCCAATCCGTCCAAGCCGACCAGATATCCCAACCCAATCTAGACCCACCTGCCAGCACACGACCCATATCCCTCCAAACCTTTCCTATTCATATACCCATCCAAATGCCTCTTAAATGTTGCAATTGTACCAGCCTCCACCACATTCTCTGCCAGCTCATTCCAAACACGTACCACCCTCTGCGTGATAAAGTTGCCCCACACGTCTCTTTTATATCTTTCCCCTCTAACCCTAAACCTATGCCCTCTAGTTCTGGACTTCCCGACTCCAGGGAAAAGACTTTATCTATTTATCCTATCTGTGCCCCTCATAATTTTGTAAACCTCTATAAAGTTACCCCTCAGCCTCCGACGCTCCAGGAAAAACAGCCCCAGCCTGTTCAGCCTCTCCCTGTAGCTCAGATCCTCCAACCCTGGCAACATCCTTGTAAATCTTTTCTGAACCCTTTCAAGTTTCACAACATCTTTCTGATAGGAAGGAGACCAGAATTGCATGCAATATTCCATCAGTGGCCTAACCAATGTCCTGTACAGCCGCAACATGACCTCCCAACTCCTGTACTCAATACTCTGACCAATAAAGGAAAGCATACCAAACGCCTTCTTCACTATCGTATCTACCTGCGACTCCAATTTTAAGGAGTTATGAACCTGCACTCCAAGGTCTCTTTGTTCAGCAACACTCCCAAGGACCTTACTATTAAGTGTATAAGTCCTGCTAAGATTTGCTTTCTCAAAATGCAGCACCTCGCATTTATCTGAATTAAACTCCATCTGCCTCTTCTCGGCCCATTGGCCCATCTGATCAAGATCCTGTTGTAATCTGAGGTAATCCTCTTCGCTGTCCATTACATCTCCAATTTTGGAGTATTCTGCAAACTTACTAACTGTACCTCTTATGCTCACATCCAAATCATTTACGTAAATGGCAAAAAGTACAGGGCCCAGCACCGATCCTTGTGGCACTCCACTGGTCACAGGCCTCCAGTCTGAAAAACAACCCTCCACCACCACCCTCTGTCTTCTACCTTTGAGCCAGTTCTGTATCCAAATGGCTAGTTCTCCCGGTTTTCCATGAGATCTAACCTTGCTAACTAGTCTCCCATGGGGAACCTTGTCGAACGCCTTACTGAAGTCCATATAGATCACATCTACTGCTCTGCCCTCATCAATCTTCTTTGTTACTTCTTCAAAAAACTCAATCAAGTTTGTGAGACATGATTTCCCACGCACAAAGCCATGTTGACTATCCCGAATCAGTCCTTGCCTTTCCAAATACATGTACATCCTGTCCCTCAAGATTCCCTCCAACAACTTGCCCGCCACCGAGGTCAGGCTCGCCGGTCTATAGTTCCCTGGCTTGTCTTTACCGCCCTTCTTAAACAGTGGCACCATGTTTGCCGACCTCCAGTCATCCAGCAGCTCACCTGTGACTATTGATGATACAAATATCTCGGCAAGAGGCCCAGCAATCACTTCTCTAGCTTCCCATAGAGTTCTTGGGTACACCTGATCAGGTCCTGGGGATTTATCCACCTTTAACCATTTCAAGGCATCCAGCACTTCCTCCTCTGTAATCTGGACATTTGTGGGTACAGTTTTAAAAGACATTTAGATAAGTAGATGAATAGGAAAGATTTGGAGGGATTTGGGCAGATTGGATTAATTTAGCTTGTAATTATGGTCAATATAGACTGGTTAGATTGAAAGGTTTGTTTCCCTGTATGATTCTGATTGTGACTATGAGGAAATTTTATTGTCTATAGAAATGTACTGCAGATAGAAAGGAATTGGTATCACTTATCATAGTATTTAATTGCTATGAATTTCAGATTGCTATGAGAGTTTAAGAAGATTTTTCTTTACACTGTCACCATGGAGGATGTTTGAAGGAACCTGCAAGTTCCCCTCCAAGCCATTCTCACCATCCTGTCTCTGAAATATATCACATTCCCTCAGTGTCATCGCGTCAACATTTTGGAATTCCCTCCCTAACAGTATTATGGGTTTACCTACAGCAAATGAACTGCAGTGATTCGAGAAGGCAGCTCATCAACCATCTTCTCAAGGGCAACTAGGAACAAGCAATAATTGTTGGTCTAGCCAGTGATATCAGAATCCCATGAATGAACAAAAAAAAGTATGAAATAACACAGCTAAACAACAAAGATTAAAAGGCAAAGCGGCAGAGGAAATATGGACATACAAACACAAAATGGTACAATTTAGGAACAAGAGTAGTCCATTTGACCCCTTAAGTCCTCTCCGCTATTCAGGAAGATTATCACTGATCTAATTGTGGCCTCAATTGAGAACCTTGTTGTCTACATCCCAATGACCTTTAACTTCCTTGTTAGTGTTTTATCCATCATTGCGTTAAATGAATTCAATAACCATACTTTCTGGAGAACAAAGTTTCACAGAGTAACAACCCTCAACAAGAAAGCAAAGTTGTCTCATCTCCACCATAAATGGGACACCATTTAATCTTAAAATGTGCCCCCAATTTCTAGTGTCTTCCCAAGGAGAAACATCCTTCAAGCAAGGATGCTCATATACTGACAGCATTTCTTATTTAAGTTTAAAACACTAGCCTTAGATTCACTCTTCTCTTCCTCAAACTGAATGCAAAATGCAATCATGTTATGTTCACTGCTACCTAAGAACCTCTTCACCATGGGTTCATTCACTAACTCTGTCTCATTCCTCCTGACCTAATCTAGAATAGCCTGCTCTCTGGCTGGTTCTAGAAATGTTCACTCATCACAGATACTGCCTGACCAGCTGATGGTTTTGAAGAGTTTTAGTTTCCATTTCAGATTTCCAACATCTGTTGTATTTCCCTTTTTCACAAGAGCAACTTATTTACTCAAACTTAAATGAATCTATGAAAGCTTATGATAAATATGAGCAATTGATCTTGAGGCGATGTGAACGCAGAGTTTAGTTTCAATCAATTGTAGGAGAAAAATGGGATGGAGGTATAGAAGTTAAAGAGGACACACTGCTTTACATCTGTGACTGTAACCATGAACATTAACATGGTGTGACTGGGCATGGTTTGGGATTTTAATCTATATTCAGATTACAACATAATCTCTTTGGAAGGAAGAAGAATATTTTATCCATTTTGTGAATGTTTTTGACTGCAGACAGGTACTTTTGTTGATTTGGACTTGGTTGAGTGTTTCCTGGTTTAATTGGGTATTTGGTTCAATGTGTTTTGATGTGGCTGCGCAGCTTGTTTTAGTTCAAGATCATTTTAGCCTAATTATTGTGGCTACACCAGCTCCCAGAAAGTAATCCAGTTTGGAATTTGACTATGAGTAGCTTTGGTGAATTAATAATATAAACTTCTAATTTATTAAAATATCATGTGCACTTGCAGATGATACAGACAACATCACAACTCCTGCGTCACACTTTATAGAACTTTGTTGTCATTTTTCCAGTCAATTTCCTCATATACAATTTCCTCACTTTTCCTGAGTTGGCAGAATGGTGGTAAATTAGGTTATCCGTCACATCTGCTCATTCTGATACAGGCAGCTTGTTAGATTCATTCTGCCTGCTACTTTGAGTGACTACCATTTGCAGCCAGCACTGTTTGTCCTGTACAGAGATTGTGAAAAGTGCCTTATATTGCGAATCACTAGCACCATTCAAGAGCAGTCTGTAACCTTTAAAACAGTTAGATCTTTGCAAGACATAAATATGAAAGATGAGAAATGTGAATCATGGCATTTTGATGAGCAGCTGATTATGCCAAAGAATGTGGAACAGGGTTTTCTGAAAATGGATCAGAGGCTTCAGCGCCAAACACAAAGAGAAGGTGAGACATCCTATATCAGCAATGAAGCAGGAAGACAGAGCAGTGTAAGTCAGTGCCTGGTATGTTCTCCAAAAACATGAATGCAGTGCCGAATGGAAAGTTCACAATTTCCCTCATATTGTCCAGGTGAGTGAGTTTATCTTGAAGTAACATTGAAAAAACAAATCGAACCATCAGCCTCAGCCACAGATCAATTTGTTACACATCCAACAATCTTTATCAAACAGTATTCAACTGTTGGATACATACATTGTACCTCACCCTTTTAATTTAGTATTGTCACAAGGCTTGCACATGCATCTCGCACCTTGCACACACTGGCAGATTTTCACTCACATTATCCGAATACAGAGAACAATGCTCACTCACATACTTCCCACTTGTTGGAAATAGTGACGTATGACAGGCTGCAGCAGGATGGAACTGGAGGAGGACACATGTACCTGTATGCTTTAATCCCATGGGGAGACAGAATGGTCAATAATCTGACCATTATTGGAAAGGGAATCCCAGTGCCTAAGGCCACTGGCAGGCTAGAGAGAGATTGATGATCAGATTAACTGTGTTACCCAATCCTCCCTCTCCCTCATTCCACAATCACTTCTGACTCACAAACTCACAATGGTGACAGTGCAGTTCTTACTTTCTCCTCTGCTCGCACATTCTGCCTTTTTTATTTCAGATTCTGGAACTTTCTCAGTCTGAGGAGGTAGAAGAAAAGGAAAGTGAAGATGAAGGGGCACTGTCATCTAACTTAATAATTGTATAATTCACAGGATGAGGGCATCACTGGCTCCGCCAACATTTATAGCCTAGAGGGTACCTAAGAGTCAGCCATGTTGCCGTGGTTGTGGAGTCACATGTAGGCCAAGCCAGGTAAGGACAACAGTGTCCTTCCCTAAGGGACCAGAGGGTTTTTTTTAAAATCAACAATCAATTCATGATCATCCTTAGACTCTTAATTCCAGATTTTTATTGAATTCAATGGTGAGCTTCAAACCCAGATCCCAGAACATTCCCTGGGTGTCTGGATTAGCAGTCCAACAATGATACCACTCAGCCATTGTCTCCCCATTGTAATGTCAGCCACCAGCTGCAAAGGTACAGGAATCATTGTGTAAGTACATATTTTGGGGAACAGAGTGACTTGTTTCATTGCAGCCCTGGATTAAGCGATCACTTGCTAACATATGGGTGGTGTTTGCATACCCTAAACATAAATTCCTCAACCTTTCGACAGAGTGACTGGCAGCATATTTCAGAAGATATCTAAACCGGACCCTACACTGTCATATCTCAGAGGAGATGCAGAGACAAAGATCAAGCAAAAATAAAAACTCACAGCCTAAAAGGGTGGTAGAGGCAGACAGCATGCAAAGCTAAGTGCCTGAAAATGTGATTAGAATCAATGGATTTCTGATGGCTGACACCGACATGATGGGCCAAAGGATCTCTTTCCATGCCGTAAAAATTCTACGAATCTCTGACTTTAAGAAAAAGTTGAACTCAACATTTTAATACATTCAGTACTTGCCAAATTTATTGCTTGCCTTTGCATGACAACATAACTCTTCTGTGAAAGCAGTTATTAGGATTTTAGTGTAATCCCTGTAGGATATGATTCTGTCTATGTAGTGAACTCCTCCAAAGCCCAAAAGGTTTTATTATTTAATAATCTGAAAATATCCCAAGCATTGCAGCCATGTCATTCCCTTTGTGGGCTGCACTGTCAGATACTTGTCACATCCTTATGGCTCTGAATTATTTATTTCCCAATCTCTATGCAAGTCCCTAAGCAGCAATATAGGCAGCGAGGTTTTAGCTGTTTGATGTTATATCTCCTCAAGTGACTAAAGACAGTGCAAACCAGCCAATGGTTTAACTGTGCTGAACTAGTTCTAATAGTGGCAAAGTACGACCCATTCAAACTGCTAAGTAAATCCTCTGAGCGCCCAGAGACAATTCAGGCATGAAGGCAACAGTTAAAACTTGACAACATCCAAAATTGTTCCCATTTAATCCCACTCCCAAGGTGAAGAATAATTATAAGTAAACATATGCCTTCATTATTTGCTTTACTGGTCTCTAATACCCAATCTCTTCCTCACACTAAATATGCCAGCCAAGGATTAAATGCAATCGCTGCTGGATTTTACACATTTTGAAATAGAAAAATCTATTCGTTATGGGGATTGTGATATGTATTTCTGTTCATTTCTATTTCTTTGCCTGCAGAGCTTCACTCCACTGAAATTTTTCAGGCCATATGAGCACACTGTGTGCAGTTTAAGAAATCGACTGGTATTTTACAATTTTTTTTAACATATTACCTACAGTATGGATCCAGCTAAAATATAGACACCGGGAAGTACAAGAGCTGTAGGCTTTCTTGTGATAAATAGGATTTCTAGCTGATTTTTTAAAATACAGGAGGGGAGATTTAGCCAAAGCTAAAGTACCCAGTAGCAATTTATCATTTAAAGTATCATTTTAATACATGAATGCACCAAATTTGACTCATGTTTCATATTGTCAATTAATGTGATCTTGTTGATTAAAAAAAAGTGATTCAAATCTTGTCATAGAATACAAATAACTTTTAGCAGAAACTAGGGTTAGCTATGACTCTGAATGATGGCACAAAATGTGCAAAACCACCCCCTGTACATATTTCTTCCTCCCCTCCTCAAAATTGTACTTGCCTGGATGCAATATTGCCCAACTAATGCATTGTAAGCATTGTGATTAGTGTTCCCTTTCTTTGATATGAATCAGAAATAGGCCCCGCCAAAGGAGCCTTCCTCATCCATCAAAGTTTCACCTGCACATCCACCGATGTCATTTATTGTATCTGTTGCTCCCGATGTGGTCTCCTTTACATTGAGGAGACTGGACGCCTTCTCACAGAGCGCTTTTGGGAACATCTCCGTGACACCCGCACCGATCAACCTCACCGCCCCGTGGCTGAACATTTCAAATCCAATGCGCCCCCCCCCCCCCGACTCTGCCAAGGATATGCAGGTTCTGGGCCTCTTCCACCGCTGCTCCCTCACTACCTGACGCCTGGAGGAAGAACGCCTCATCTTCCGCCTCGGAACACTTTAACCGCAGGGCATCAATGTGGATTTCACCAGTTCCTCATTTCCCCTCCCTCCACCTTACCCCAGTTCCAACCTGCCAGCTCAGCACTATCCTCATGACCTGTCCTACCTGTCAATTTTCCTTCCCACATATCCGTTCCACCCTCGTCTCCGACCTATCACCTTTACCCCTACCTCCATCCACCTATTGCTGTCTCAGCTACCTTCCCCCCAGCACCACCCCCCTCCCACTTATCTCTCCACCCCGGAAGCTCCCAGTCTCATTCCTGATGAAGGACTCCTAACCGAAAGGTCGATTTCCCTGCTCCTCAGTTGCTCCCTGACCGGCTGTGCTTTTCCAACACCACTCTAATCTTGACCCCATTCAGCTCCTCAAGTCTGCCCTGTCATTCAATAAGATCAGAGCTGATTTGATTGTAACCTCAATTCCGACCCATGATAACCTTTCACATTTTTGCTTAACAAGAATCCACCTATTTCTGCCTTGAAAATAATCAAGGCCTCTACTTCTCCCACTTCATCAGGTACAGAGTTCCAAAGACTCATGGCCACTTCAGAGAAAGAAAACTTGCCTCGTTATTTTCAATGAACTAATGGTCCATATCTCCAATGTGAAGCTCTGAAAAATGTATCAAATATACGAACATAAAATACACAAACTTTAAGGTCATTTATGATAAATTAGCTTGCAGCTGAAAATGTGTTGAACCTTGTAAAGCTTCATTTCTGCTTGTCATCATTTAGCTATTTTCAGCCAATCAGGCTGATGTAATCTGCTTCCAGCCATGGTACTGGGTGTAAGGACTTCTGGACAAAAAAATGGTCAGTTTTCATCCCCATTCCCCAGCATTTCTCAAAGGCTTGCATCAGAATATCCGGTGCAGAGACCAGTTCTCTCTAGCTTTAGAAATTGATTTTGGAAGTTCCTCAGTGATGGTTGCACAAGGCCCAACATCCAAAGAGACCTGAAAGGTTTTTATTTCCACACATCGTTCAGCTATTGTTTTCTTTGAAAGGTGTGTCTGCTTACGAACACACGAACAAGGAACAAGTGTAGGCTATTCGGCCCTTCAAGACTGCTTCACCACTCAATAAGATCATGGTTGTTCTGGTTTTAACCCAACCTCTACATTCTTGGACATCCCCAGTAATGTGACAAGAAACAATGTCTCTCTGCCTTCAAAATATCTCAAGATTCTGCATCTACTGCCTTTAGAGGAAGGGGATTCCAAAGACTCACAACATTCTGAGAAAAAAGAAGGCCTCATCTCTCTTTTTAATGCCCCCTCCCCTCTTATTTTTAAACCATGACCAGTTCAAGAATGTCCCTCAAGACATCCTTGTGGGACATCCTTTCCACTTCTACCTGGTCAAGATTAGGACCAATCAAGGATAGTAGTGGGAAGTTGTGTGTGGAGTCAGAGGAGATAGGGGAAGCACTAAATGAATATTTTTCGACTGTATTCACTCTAGAAAATGACAATGTTGGCGAGGAGAATACTGAGATACAGGCTACTAAACTGGGTGGGATTGAGGTTCAAAAGGAAAAGGTATTAGAAATCCTGTAGTGTGAGAATAGACAAGTCCCCTGGGCCGGATAGGATTTATCCTAGGATCCTCTGGGATGCCAGGGAGGTGACTGCCAAGCCTTTGGCATTGATCTTTAAATCGTCATTTTCTACAAGAATAGTGCCAGAAGACTGGAGGATAGCAAATGTGGTTCCCTTGTGCAAGAAGGGAGCAGAGACAACCCTGGTAATTATAGACCAGTGAGTCTTACTTCAGTTGTCGGTAGTGTTGGAAAAGGTTATAAGAGATAGGATTTATAATCATCTAGAAAAGAATAATTTGATTAGTGATAGTCAGCACGGCTTTGTGAAGGGTAGGTCATGCCTCACAAACCTTATTGAGTTCTTTGAGAAGGTGACCAAACAGGTAGATGAGAGTAAACTGGTTGATGCGGTGTATATGGATTTCAGCAAGACGTTCGATAAGGTTCCCCACAGTAGGCTATTGTACAAAATGCAGAGGAATGGGATTGTGGGAGATATAGCAGTTTGGATAAGTAATTGGCTTGCTGAAAGAAGACAGAGGGTGATGGTTGATGGGAAATGTTCATCCTGGAGTCCAGTGTACTGCAAGGGTCGGTGTTGGATCCACTGCTGTTCGTCATTTTTATAAATGACCCGGATGAGGGCGTAGAAGGGTGGGTTAGTAAATTTGCAGATGACACTAAGGTCGGTGGAGTTGTGCAAAGTGACGAAGATTGTTGTAGGTTGCAGAGAGACATAGATAAGCTGCAGAGCTGGGCTGAGAGGTGGCAAATGGAGTTTAATGCGGACAAGTGTGAGGTGATTCACTTTGGTCGGAGTAACCGGAATGCAAAATACTGGGCTAATGCTAAGATTCTTGGTAGTGTAAGATAAGCAGAGAGATCTCAGTGTCCATGTACACAGATCCTTGAAAGTTGCCACCCAGGTTGACAGAGTTGTTAAGAAGGCATACAGTGTTTTAGCTTTTATTAATAGAGGGATCGAGTTCCGGAAGCATGAGGTTATGCTGCAGTTGTACAAAATACTGGTGCGGCCACACTTGGAGTATTGCGTCCAGTATGGTCACCGCATTATAAGAAGGATGTGGAAGCTTTGGAAAGGGTGCAGAGGAGATTTACTAGGAAGTTGCCTGGTATGTAGGGAAGGTCTTACGAGGAAAGGCTAAGGGACTTGAGGCTGTTTTCATTGGAGAGAAGAAGGTTGAGAGGTGACTTAATAGAGACATATAAAATAATAACAAGAAGATGGGGTACTGGGCTAATGGTCGGATACTTGGTAGTGTGGATGACCAGAGGGATCTTGGTGTCCATGTACACAGATCTCTGAAAGTTGCCACCCAGGTAAATAGTGCTGTGAAGAAGGCATATGGCGTACTGGCTTTTATTGGTAGAGGAATTGAGTTCTGGAGTCCTGAGGTCATGTTGCAGTTGTATAAGACTCTGGTGTGGCCGCATCTGGAGTATTGTGTGCAGTTTTGGTCGCCATATTATAGGAAGGATGTGGAGGCACTGGAACGGGTGCAGAGGAGGTTTACCAGGATGTTGCCTGGTATGGTAGGAAGATCGTATGAGGAAAGGCTGAGGCACTTGGAGCTGTTTTCATTGGAGAAGAGAAGGTTTAGGGGTGAATTGATAGAGGTGTACAAGATGATTAGGGGTTTAGATAGGGTTGACCATGAGAACCTTTTTCCACGTATGGAGTCAGCTATTATGAGGGGGCATAGCTTTAAATTAAGGGGTGGTAGGTATAGGACAGATGTTAGGGGTAGATTCTTTACTCAGCGAGTCGTGAGTTCATGGAATGCCCTGCCAGTAGCAGTGGTGGACTCTGCCTCTTTATGGGCATTTAAATGGGCAATGGATAGGCATATGGAGGATAGTGGGCTAGTGTAGGTTAGGTGGGCTTGGATCGGCGCAACATCGAGGGCCAAAGGACCGGTACTGCGCTGTATTTTTCTGTGTTCTATGTTCTATAATTAGAGGGATGGAGTGGACAGGGAGAGCCTTTTTCCAAGTATGGTGACGGCGAGCATGAGGGGGCATAGCTTTAAATTGAGGGGTGATAGATATAGGTCAGATGTCAGAGGTGGTTTCTTTACTCAGAGAGTAGTAAGGGTATGGAATGCTTTGCCTGCAACGGTAGTAGATTCGCCAACTTTAAGTACATTTAAGTCGTCATTGGGCAAGCATATGGACGTACATGGAATAGTGTAGGTTAGATGGGCTTCAGATTAGTATGACAGGTCGGCGCAACATCGCGGTCCAAAGGGTCTGTACTGCACAGTAATGTTCTATGTTCTATGTTCTAAGTCCTCCATATTTCGATTAGGTCACCTCTTACCTTTCTAAACTCCAGGACGAGCCTGTCTAACCTTTCCTCATAAGATAACCTGCTCATTTCAAGGATGTGTCAAGTAAACCTTCTCTGAACCGCTTCCACGCATTAGTATCTTTCCTTAACTACAGTGGTAGGAGCAGCACTCCAAAAGCTAGTGTTTCCGAATAAATCTGTTGGACTATAACCTGGCGTTGTGTGATTTTTAACTCCAGTGATCAATACTGCACATGGTACACAAGATGTGGTCTTACCTTATAACTGAGACATAAACTCCCTATTCTTGCATTCAATTCCCCTCACAATAAAACAAAACATTTTATCAGCTTTCTTTGCTATAGCTGAATACCTTCAGCTAGATCCTTTAACATAATTTTATTTATTTTGTTTTCTTTTATCCTCCTCTTTTTATGATCAGTTTTCTCTAAAACCTCTGCCATCCACGCTATCTGGAGAAAGTGAGGACTGCAGATGCTGGAGATCAGAGCTGAAAATGTGTTGCTGGAAAAGTGCAGCAGGTCAGGCAGCATCCAAGGAGCAGGAGAATCGACGTTTCGGGCATGAGCCCTTCTTCAGGAATTCCTTTTCCAGCTTTTCCAGCAACACATTTTCGTCTCCATGCTACCCACCCACTTCCTGCTAAGCTGACATTCCTATAGAAACATGGGAACAAAGATAGATTACTTCTTGCACAATCATGCTAGTCTACCTCAGCCCATTGTAACTTTCAATGTACCTAGTTAGCTCCAATCACTGTAAATCTCAGATCATTCAAAAGTTTACCCCAACCCTCCCCTCATACTCTATCATGAACCACTCAACAATCACCCTGTCCTCACTGATCTACATTATCCCATAGCCCCCTAGTTGCTAAAATTTAAAATCATCACCTTGTACAAAAATAATTCAGCATTTCACCCTCTTGCATCACAGTAACTCACTCAAACAAAAAACCTAAAAAACTACGGATGCTGGAAATCAGAACAAAAACCAGAAATTGTTGGAAAATCTCAGCAGGTCTGATAGCATCTGTGGAGAGAAAGCAGTGACCCTTCTTCAGAACAGGTCAGTTCTGAAGAAGGGTCAACGACCCAAAATGTTAACTCTGCTTTCTTTCCACAAATGCTGCCTGACCTGCTGAATTTTTTTTAGATTAGATTAGATTAGAGTCCCTAAAGTGTGGAAACAGGCCCGTTGGCCCAACAAGTCCAACCCGACACTCAGAAGAGTAACCCACTCAGACCCATTTCCCTCTGACTAATGCACCTAACACAATGGACAATTTAGCATGGCCAATTCACTGCCAATTTCTCTGGCAATTCCTGACAATAATTGTTTCCAGCCTCTGACAATTTTAGATACTTTCTAATCAACCTGTACAGAGATGATATTGCACACCTCTGGGAGAGACTTGAGCCCAAGCTTTCTGTTTCAGTGGTAAGGATACTACAATATGCCTAAAGAGCCTTACCCCCCTGATAATTGTATCATACTTAAATACCTAATTGGGTATTAACTGGGGATTCACTTGTGTATCCTGTTGTAGTTGGGTTTAGTGAAGCACATTTGTATCTCTGTCAATGAAGGCTTCTGACATATGGAAAGATTAAGCTGCAGTTTCATCCATCACTGCTCAATGGTTCTGGAGCTGAGTAGACCCATAACCCCAGTAAATCCTTCACTCCCCTTACTCGGCACTGCCTGATACAGTGGGCACAGGTCTACCTTGTAAAGGACACATTACCATTGTCAGCCCACCAGCCTTGACAAAAATGTGACTAGTCCCACTTGGATGGCCAAACGCATCGGGGGAAAATCCATCATTTTGGTGTAGCATTAATACATCTTCTGTTACTTTCTGCCGCTAGCCTCACACACAAAACTGGAATAATTGGAGCATGGAATTTTGATTTCTCTCGATTTCATCAAGGGGGGTTTGAATGAACCTATTGCAAAAGAGTTAAATGTGATATGGATAGCGAGAAATGGATCAATGGCTCTTTTCTTCAAAGAAGGGATCTTAAGAGCCGTATTGATGAACTCCTGGGAGGTTAAGCTGAACCGCTTTGGTTTCACCTACTTGTTTGCAGCAGGACACCATTTTGTGTCACAGTGTGAACACAATAACGCGTGAAAACCAGAGGTGAATGTCGCTGCTCTGACAACATCATAAGAGACTGGCTTTCCTGTGTCATCAGAGCACGGTCATTTGTGCAACGTAATCTTCCCCATTACAGACAATGGTGGCAGAGCAACTGATCAGCCAACAGTCACACTCTTAAAATATTAAAGCCCCTGTACAACTCTTGCTACTGACAGATCACAAGATAACCATCTCTTATACATTAGGAAAAGAGGAGGTTAAAAGATATTAGAAGGTCATTGTTTTGTGGTTTAAGTTGAGGGAAACAGAGTAAAAATTGGTAAACTTTGGTAAAAATCTCAGAAAATCCTTGAATCAAGTAGACTTTGGCACATTCAGTGACTACAAATCCCAACAATGTAAAGACAACAGTTGAGGGATGCGATTCCTCAAATACTGGTCAACATCCTAACAATGCCTTAACAAGCAAAATTTAGCTTATTCAGGCACCATAACCCAGTGACCTTGTTCAGTGGGGCTCAAAGTGAAGGCTTTCCAATTTTGAAACGTAGCTTTTGGCTGTTTCTTTCTTCTGCTGGGCTCTCCAGTCAAAAACGTAATGTAGATTCATCGAAAGGACCAAGTGCTAATGCATTAGTGACTGGCAATTGGCAGGGACACTGAGGCAGGCAGATGTAAGTTGACATTAATGGAAAGTTTTGCCTGTGGTCATGTGCCAGAGAGAGAAAAAAAATGGAGCCACCTGCCTCTTGTCTTCAACCTGGTAATCAGATGTCAGACAGGATTAATTAGCAGCCTGCAGTTTTCCTGTTCTCCATTGATAGGCACAATGCATCTCCATAACGTGAGAAAATATTAAAGTTCGTTGCAAATCAGGTTGACACTGAAGGAAGCATTTCTTTATTGCTGCTGCTCGCTGTATTTTACTTGCCTGTGCACTTTATTTCAACACAAACGCTTCAAGTTTTGAAAATTCTGACAAAGGAAGGATTCAATCACTCTTTGTGTCCACCTTTGCCTTTCTATCCCTACAGCAACAAAGAAGCACTGGAATGTTTAGGATAACCTTTTGGGCTCCCATCAAATCAATAAAATCCACTCCCAATACTCCCCACCAGGCACAAAACCATATTCCGCTCTGATTCCTGTTTTAGGCTGAGTTCCCCAGTATTATTGTGAGTAAAATAAAGAGGCATACAGTGATCCAGCAACAGGCATCTTATAGTGAGCATCGTGAATTGGATTTTACACCATCCGATCATATTTCCTTTAGACCATAAATTTCTCCCCTGAAAAAAATGTGTGGCTTGCTATGTTTTCTCCAAGGGCTGTTATGTGTTAACCACATTTGCTGGGGGTCAAGTACATAAGAGTCGCATTTGGCAAGACCAAGGCAAGGATAGCACATTCCCTTCCTTGCAAAAAAGAAGTTTGATATTCAGCATTAATGGGGTGAGCATTTTATTCCCACTTATGAGTCAAATGTAAATCTCTTCCAACTGCCATTGTTGGATCTCAACTTGTGTCTCCAGAGCATTGCCCGAGTAATACCACTTCTAGGCTTCACCCATCAGTTGTACACAATATTGGGAGCACTTTGTGTGAACATGTCTGAAGTATCTTGACAGTACAAGAGTAGGAATCTGACCAATCAGTAAGTGCCTGTTTTGATCAGTGCGTAGTCATGAGGCCAACCAACATTTAGCAAGCTTTTAGTCTGAACGAGGCTCACTGTGGGTTTTTGACTTCGGTAGAGTGAAGGAGGACCATACCATAACAAGGTTGACATTAAGGCACAGTGGTTCAGTGGTTAGCACAGCGCCAGGGTCCCAGGCTCAATTCCCACCTGGGGCAACTGTCCGTATGGAGTTTGCACATTCTCGCTGTGTCTGCGTGGGTTTCCTCTGGATGCTCCAGTTTCCTCCCACAATCCAAAGATGTGCAGGTCAGAGGAAATGGCCATGCTAAATTGTCCATAGTGTTAGGTGCATTAGTCAGAGAGGGTGGGATACTCTTCAGAGGGTCGGTGTGGCCATGTTGGGCCGAAGGGCCTGTTTCCACACTGTAGAGAATCTAATCTAATCACCCAATAATGTACTATGGGGAGTATTTTGGGGGAAAAAGTGGTACCAAAGACTAACAAGACCTGTGGATTATTTAGGTGAGAATTGTGATCAACAAATTAGCAATGTTAGGTTAGACTGGCCAAGTAATAATTCCAAACATGAACGCAGCTCTTCCTGACAAAACTGTCATCTCTCCTCATTCACCTGATTTACTACTTTCCTGTGTGGTCTTCAATTTCTCTGTTTGTGAGAGACATATTTCATTGATTCTATTTTGGTTGCAAGACTACAACAAAAGTCCAAGTAACTTTCAAACTTTCCTCAACATTCACTCCAGTTTTCAAATAATGAATATTTCTCAATTGACACGGTATAGAATGGACTTTGGACAGTGAGGTTCTCCCATCAGTGACCACTCCTCTTGGTGCAAGTAACTGGACATTCAGGAAACAGTTGGTAATGTAGATCCAGGAATCGTGGCCTCAGTATCAATCCTACTTTGTCAGGGGAAGGAAAGGGATAGTTACAAATGTCCATGGCAGCAGGTTTCTTGTTAATTATTGAATTCAAAGGCTTGCACAGTGCAATTGGCAGTCAGAGTTAAACTAACAGTTCCTCAGGACACATGGAGACTCATCAATGCGAATGAAATGGGAGGTGCTAGCTGTGGAGTGAAAGTGTCTTCTGCAGCACTCCCCGTGGACCAGTCTGAGCAGGAATATTTTCACAACCTGACAAGGGGTCCTTCAACCTTATCTCTGCTAATCACCCTCTCTCTCTCTTTCTTCCCCCGCTCTAAATAGCCAAATTCTCCTTGTGATTTTGTGTCTCATTCACTCCACTGTTCCAACAGAGTCAATCCATGAGTATTCCTGGCTGAGACCTCTTGCTGCTTGTTTCCTATTCAGCAGGCTTCGGAATGCAACCAGGAAGTGGAGGTTTTGCTTTTAAATTCAGCAGGACCTCTATATGCCTATCCTCCCTACATTCCCACACACATTCTTCACCTCCACATGAATGTTGGTGCTGTGGGACTACAAACCTTGACTTTACATTAAACCCCCTCAGTGTAATAGCGTGTAAAAACACATACGACTTCATTGATGGGGTGGTCTAATGGAACTATTGCTGAACTAGTAATCTGTAATTCCAAGCTAATGTGTTCAAATCCCATCCTGGTAAAATTTGAATTTAAGAAAAGGAATTGATCTATTGGAGACCATGTGACTGCTGTCTATTGTCATAAAGCTCTATCTGGTTCACAAGTGTTCCCTAAGGAAGGAAACAGTGGCACGGCGGCTAGCGCTGCTGCCTCACAGCGCCAGAGACCTGGGTTCAATTCCCGCCTCAGGCAACTGTCTATGTGGAATTTGCACATTCTCCCCGTGTCTGCGTGGGTTTCCTCCAGGTGCTCCGGTTTCCTTCCACAGTCCAAAAATGTGCAAGTTAGGTGAATTGGCTATGCTAAATTGCCTCTAGTGTTAGTTGAAGGGGTAAATGTAGGGGAATGGGTCTGGGTGGGTTGCTCTTCAAAGGGTCGGTGTGAACTTGTTGGGCCGAAGGGCCTGTTTCCACACTGTAGGGAATCTAATCTAAAAATCTTCTGTCTTTGCTGGCTCTGGCTTACATGTAACTCCAGACCCACATGTTTGATCCTTGCCTAAACTCTGGGCAATTAGGGGTGGGGAATAAATGCTGATCTAGCCTGTGACACCCATACTCCATGAATCAATAAAAACAAAATCAATTATGCTTGCATTTTAACAGGGTTTTAATCTAACCGTGATACTTGCATGAGTGGGTTGTCTTATGAGGATTGTTTAGACAGACTGGGCATGTTTCCACTAGTGCATAAAACACTACATAGGACAAACAGGAAGACAGCTAACGATCCGTATCCATGAACACCAACTAGCCATGAAACGACACGACCAGCTATCCTTAGTAGCCACACACACAGATGACAAGCAACATGAGTTCGACTGGGACAACACTACTATTATAGGACAAGCCAAACAGAGAACAGCCAGGGAATTCCTAGAGGCATGGCATTCATCCACAGATTCGATCAACAAACACATCGACCTGGACTCAATATACCGGCCACTGCAGCGGACAGCTGGAACTGACAACCGGAAGCGGCAGAGACAAACCACTATAAATACCGGAGGAAACATCACAGAAGCG
Organism: Chiloscyllium punctatum; assembly: GCF_047496795.1. Classification (NCBI taxonomy): domain Eukaryota; kingdom Metazoa; phylum Chordata; class Chondrichthyes; order Orectolobiformes; family Hemiscylliidae; genus Chiloscyllium; species Chiloscyllium punctatum. Next base: position 20,292,119 of record NC_092743.1, read on the forward strand.
CTTCACAGGAGGCTCCCAAGCACTGAGGATGTCACCTAGACAGGGGACGAAACGTCTGCAACACAAATTCCCAGCTCGGCGAACAGAACCACAACAATGTTTCCACTAGAATTTAGAATAGTAGGGAATGACTTGATTGAAGTGTGTAAGATCCCGAATAGTTTTGACAAGACAGATATAGAAAGGATGTTTCCTTCTGTGGGTGAGTCAAGAACGAGTGGGCACTGTCGGATAAAGTAGGATCACCCTTTCAAAGCGGAGATTTGGAGAACGCTTTCTCTCTGGGAGATGTACAACTATGGAACTCTGTACGTCAAAGGTGATGATAGTGAGGCCAGTGAATATTTTTAAAGCAGATTTTCCGGCTGGAAATTCGAGGGTTGTCAGGGATAGATGGGAATGTGGAATTCAAAAGACAAACAAATTTTCCATGATCTTACTGAATGACGGAAGAGGTTCTGGAGCTGAATTCTGCTTCTATTTTGTACGAGCAAATGGATGTAAAATGGAGTGGAATATATAAAGACATAAAACTATAACAAATCCAAACCAATTCGCACCTGTCTTTAATTCCTGGTCTTAACCTAGTTACTCTCAGTTGAAATGTTGTTGGGAGGGTAAGCGCTCCAAATATTAGTGAGCCCTGATTGGATTCTTGTGTTTTAATTGGCTGTTAAGAAGGATACTGCCTGCACATTGGGCTACAGCAGGTTTACTCGGACTGAGACCTCTCTTTATGCTGAATCAGTTGAAGTGCCTAGATTCATGGATGTAGAATGACCATGGGGTAAGGCAACAATTAAGATTATGATGTTTTACGCCAACATGATGAATAACCTCAGAGGACAGAGATGACTGGAAGAAGAAAACTCATTCCAAAACCATAATGTTGTTGTTGGTACATTCCCCCTTTGGGCAGTGGCTTCTCCCACACAATGATTACTGATGGACAGGAAGAGCGTGTTTCCTTTGACAGATGACACATCGCTCAGTGATATAATAATACTTTCCAATCCAGTGAACACTCGATTCCAATGAACTAGGATCCATGCAATGATTAACTTGCAAAGCATTTAAATATAAACTAAAAGCTGGCTGGTTGAATGTTGGGGAAAACTGTAACGTAATCTAATGTGCTCTTAAACCAAAAGAGTGATGTTCAAACATTGGATAAGGTCATCAGTTCACTTGCTGGCGATGTTATAGCTCGGTCTTTGCCAGATGTTTCAGACATAAACAACTGTAGTCTTTTGAAAAAGGTTTTAAAAACCATGCTGGCAAATTAGACAATGGTCTTTCACCTCATGGATCTCAGCATGCAAGCAGCCCAGGCTGAAGGAGATAAAAATCACTTCCATCTGCCACTGCCTTCTAAAATCAGTACTGACATTTATAAACCATCTCCCACGACACCAGGAGTCAGCCTTTAACTCAGTGGCCTTGCTCAGAGTCAGAAGGTTACGTGTTCCAGCAAAGCTGTGTACAACTTCAAGATGATAATCCAGTTGAAATGGTTGTGTTGTTTGGATATGATGTTCAAGGCTTTAACTACCATTTCCAAAGGATGTAAAAGATCTCATGGCCCCATTGGGGCACCTTGGTGTCTGGAACACCTCACAGTCATGGAAATTAAGTCCCACTATTCCCCAGGTCATCACAAATGTTAAAGGTTTTATAAAAATACACAAAATCCCAAAAATATCTGTCTTTTAGTCCCAGGTTGACAGTAAGTATAGACCACGTTTCTACATTTTACAAGAATGATTACTTATTACAAATAAATAGATTCTAGCTACAGGTAACCAATTATGAACATTTGACATATAACTCTCCTGGTTGGGACTCTAACTCCCTTAAAAAAACTCCCTCACACACATATATAGGCAGATGCTGACCAGAAACAGAAATAAAGGGTGTGCTGGGCAGAGGGTAAGACTGGGAAAATAAAAACGGAAAGAACTGCAGATACTGTAAATCAGAAACAAAATCAGAAAATGTTGGAAAAATTCAGCAGGTCTGGCAGCATCTGTGGAGAGAAATCAGAGTTAACATTTTGAGTCCAGTGTCTCTTCCTCAAAACTGGGAAGTCTGGGGAGGCTATCCAACGCTCCCTGTTCACAGGGTTCACTGATCCTTTCAGCTTATCAGAACATCACCTTGATTTTCCTTCTCCAGATATTTTCACTTGCTTGCAGCAGGTACAGGATGGCTAGTTCACACTTACATCATCTCTGCTTTACTGGTTAAGAGCTTACACCAATGGCTGAGGAAAAATAAACTAGCTATGTTCAGAATTGCGATACGTTTCTACTACAGAGCAAAACACAGGTCTTTTGCTTTCAGAGGTCTGATGGTTTGTGCCGGTAATACCTCAGGAAGCCTGACTGAAAAGGAACATCATTTATTGTTGAACACCAAACGAGAGTCACTCCTCGTGCTATACATAGGCTAGTGCTAGCCTGGGAGACACAGTTCTGCAGACCCATCCCTCAGTCTACTTTATAAAGGTGATAAACTCCAGTTGGGCAGGCCATTGTCTGTTACTAAAGGAATTCATAATTAACGAGCTCCACAAGGAAGCTAATTAGTAATGCCCCGTGAGCCTTGTGGGTGTTACTACTCTGCGAACACATTCACACCCCCATTCAGTTCATCTACATACTAGAAACAATTCACATAGCTGTTGGGAGCAGTAATTTGTTGTTATTAATAACTGGTCACTTGTTCAAAGACCAATGGCTAGTTGTTGCTAGCCTAAGTACCATTCATACACACCTCCCTGCAAACTAGGCTTCGACTCCTGCTTCAACCAGAAGCTGTGTGACAGCACTCATAGTGAGTGGCACGTCACTTATTTCGAAACAGCACAGCAACAGTCCTTGGTTTTTAAACCAATTTGTTTGCCATTTCAATCAACAATGGAAAGCACAGAGAAATAAAAAGATAAAGGGGTCTTTACACGTCTTACACAATGGCTGTCCCTCAGCCAAAATCAACAAATGCAAACCATCTGGTGATCAGACTGCTGTTTATGGCAGCTGGTTGTATGTAATTGGTTACCCTGTTTCCTTCATCACGACAGTTCAAACTTCAAACTACTTCACTGGAAGTTAAGTCCTACAATTGTGAAAGGCAGTGTTTAAAAATCAGTTTACAGCAGAAACCTTTCTGCTAATAAGCACTAATTCGCTAATGTGGAAACCAGCTTGGAAAGAGAAGGTTCTGAAAGTCATTCAGTACAGAAGAGACCCTTGAGCCCATTGAGTCTATACCGATGAAAACTCCTCCAAATCTAAACTTGCCCCACTTTCCAACCTTTCATCGCTAAGCTGCTCTATTCCAGGCAACGTCCCGGTGAATCTACTCAGCACCTTCTCCCAGTGCAATCACTCCTTTCCCACAGTGCCATGACTAGAACTGCACACACTACTGCAGCCTAACCAACTTCTCATACAACTCCAACACACAAACTCCTGCCCTTATAATCCATGCCACAACATACAAGGGTAGATACTCCGTACACTGACAGGATGAATGGGAGATGGGGAAATGGCACACTACCTCTGTGCTGCAAGAGGTGCTTTAATGAGGTTGAGCTGAGATATTATTGGAGCAGAGTGCAAGGAACTTTGCTTTGCATTGAACCTTAGGTAGGACTGCTTGGTATTCTGAATGAGAATTGGCTTAAGAATATGTTCTGTCCCTTAGTATTCAGACTCTGACTATAATGTTCACAGACAAAACAATCAAGATGAATTTTTTTTATGGCTGCATTTCAATTGATGCACATGTCAATAAAATCTCTGTAAGTTGGAAGTGATCTTTTCACAATGTTCCTGTCCTGCAAGTAATTATTTCTCTTTTTTTCTCCTGTTAACCATGAGGTTTGGAGTGGGAGATGTTTCGAGTAAACAAGGCAAGATTCACCTCAGGGAAAGTTCACTTATTCCCCGGAACCTTGGAACGGGGCTAACATTAAAATTTGATGAGCGCCATACTAGCCCACATGAATGGGTTAGACTAAAGTTATCTCTATGACTCTCAAAGAGTATTTAGTTGCGCAAACCAGAAATTTTGTATTCATGTTAAAAATGGATTGAATATGGTCACTAATGTTATCCAATAATCTTTATGCTTTTCTAAATGAAGCTATCCACAGATGGGTAACATTATATAATTAAGATGTGAATTAGCCAAACTAGTTCAATCAAACTTTAGTCCCGATGGGCACCATTGGCCAGATAAAGCAGACATGTTCCATGTGGTACTGATCAGTACTATGCCCAGGAAGAGGCTATTCAGCCCATTGTGCTTGTCCTTGCTCTTTGGTAACTATTCAATTCACCCACCTCCTTGCCTTTCCCATAGTCATGCAAATGCATCAAACCAAGGAGGGAAGGTGATCTTTTTTCAGAGAAGGAAATAAACATTATGAACAGAACATAAAATGCAAATTAGGAACATATTTTCCATGTTCCACTGCCCATTTTCTCTTTAAAAAGCAAATTGGAAAAGATGCAAAATATTTAACATAGCTTGGGTTCCTTTTCATATTTTAGAACACAGGTGCTTTTGTCAGGAGGGCTTAGTGAGCTCAGATACAGACTGCTTTCTAAAAAGCTAACCATACAGACTACCAACTAGTATTAGGCCAGCATCCGCACAGTGCACTATTGATAAGAAGCCTTCATATTCTACTATGCTGCAAGCACTCTATAAACCTTCTTTATGTTGGACTATTTAACTTTTCTCATTTTCAGCAAATAGGTGCCCGTGGTGAGAGTGTTATCTTATTACTCATTCACAGGATGAGGGTTTCGCTGGCTAGGCAGCATTCATTGTCCGTTCCCTAATTGCCCAGAGGGCAGTTAAGAATCAACCACATTGCAGTGGGTCTGGAGTCACATGTCGACCAGACCAGGAAAGGATGACGGTTTCCTTCCCTAAACGACATCAGTGAACCAGACGAGTTTTTCTGACAACTGACAATGGATTCATGGTCACCGTCAGACTCTGAATTCCATATTCCTTTTAAATGCCTTTATCCAAATATAAAGAAATAATGCTAAAAATGCACAATGGATGTGTCAACATTTAAAAAAGAAAATTCGACTGAATTCCAGATATTTATTGAATTCAAACTCTGCCCTCTGCCATGGTTGGATTTGAACTCAAGTCCCCAGAGTATAATCTGGGTTTTTGCTTTAACATCCTAGTGATAAAATCACAAAACCAACACATCCTCACAAGTATGTGGGGCAGCGTTTGAGACACATTATTTATTACTTCAGTATTTATTCTGGTCAATGCTTGCTTTGAGTGCAATATCCCCAGTGCTTGATGAATACGTTCTGGAAAATTTTAGCAAATAGATGCACAGCACGGAAACAGACCCTTCGGTCCAACTCGTCCATGCCGACCATATATCCCAACCTAATCTAGTCCCACCTGTCAGCACCCAGCCCCTCCAAACCCTTCCTATTCTTATACCCATCCAGATGCCTTTTAAATATTGCAATTGTACCAGCCTCCACCACTTCCTCTGGCAGGTCATTCCATGCACGCACCAACCTCTGCATGAAAAGGTTGCCCCTTAGTTCTCTTCTTTATCTTTTCCCCTCTCACCCTAAACCTATGCTGTCTAGTTCTGGACTCCCCCACCCCAGGGAAAAGACCTTGTCTATTTACCCTATCGATGCCCCTCATGATTTTAAAAATGACCTCTCTCCATTAGTGCCCTGCACTCGCGCCCCTGTCCCTCACCCCTACACCCCAATCTGCAAACTGATAAGAGTTGTCATAACCATATTGAATCACTCTTAACTATTGGTCAAAGCCATCAGTCTTTATTCTCATCTCTGTCATTATTATTACCGATAAACTGAATTAAACAAACTTTATGTGCTTTAAAACAATGACAAATTGTTTATAATCCCCACCACATCCACGTCCAACATGAATTTTCTCCTGCGTTGCTCCAGTGGTTTTCAGGAAATTAATATTTAGTCACAGGAGGCTTCAGGCAGCCCTGAAGTTAAACAAGTCTGTACTTGTGATTGTACTTGCGTGAGTTAAACAAGTCTGCACTTTCCAAACATCATCAGTTAGATAGAAGTGTCCAGTTTATGGCTGGTTTGCATAAGAACATAAAAGATAGGAGCATGGTGGCACAGTAGGGCAGCATGGTGGCACAGTGATTAGCACTGCTGCCTCACAGCGCCAGAGACCTGGGTTCAATTCCCACCTCGGACAACTGTCTGTGTGGAGTTTGCACATTCTCCCCATGTCTGCGTGGGTTTCCTCCGGGTGCTCCAGTTTCCTCCCACAGTCCAAAGATGTGCAGGTTAGTTGAATTGGCCATGCTAAAATTGCCCATAGTGTTAGGTGTAGGGGAATGGGTCTGGGTGGGTTGCTCTTCGGAAGGTCGGCGTGGACTTGTTGGGCCGAAGGGCCTGTTTCCACACTGTAAGTAATCTAACCACTCAGTCCTCCACTAACATCCTGGTTGATCTTCTACTCAGCTGCATCATTCCCACATCCCTTGATTTCATCATTTTCCCATTCTTGATCCAACCTGGAGTGTTCCATATAATATTGGGAGGAGGGATGTAGCTGGTTTGGAGTAGGTCCATAGGACATTCACTGGATTGTTTCCAGAGATGATTTGTCTTTTGATAGAGACTGAGAGCCTGTACTCTCGAGTTTAGAAGAAGAAGAGGAGATCCACTTGGGGGATATAAGATGCTAAAGGGGTTTGACAAAGTAGACATGCCAAGGATGCTCTCCTCATGTCGGACAACCTAGAATAAGTGGTCATAATTTTCGGATAAGGGGGTAGCAGATTCAAAACAGAGCCAAGGAAAAATTACTTCTCTCAAATGGTCGTGAGTCTGTGGAATTCACCGCCCACAGTGCAGTGGATGCAGGGCATTGAGTACATTTAAGGAGGAGATAGACAGATTTTGAATTTATAATGGCTTAAATGATTATGCATTGCGGCAGGAAAGTGAGATGATCATAATGAATGGCAGAGCATGCTCAAAGTAGTGATTACCTTCTCCTGTTCCTAGTTCTTATATCCTTGTATTGCCGAGGCCATTAGTAAAGTTACCTTTGACATTAGACACTAGCTCAGATTAGATCAGAGTGGTGCTGGAAAAGCACAGCAGGTCAGGCAGCATCCGAGGAGCAGGAAAATCGATGTTTCGGACAAAAGCCCTTCATCAGGAATGCAGGTAGGGAGCCTCCAGGGTGGAGAGATAATTTATCTCCCTGCCTCCATTCCTGACGAAAGGCTTTTTGCCCGAAACGTCGATTTTCCTGCTCCTAGGATGCTGCCTGACTTGCAATGCTTTTCCACCATCACTCTAATCTAAACTCTGGTTTCCAGCAACTGCAGTCCTCACTTTTGCCTACTTGCTTAGATTAGGCATGACTCCGAAAGGGTGGACTCTGGATTAGTGGTGCTGGAAGAGCACAGCAGTTCAGGCAGCATCCAAGGAGCAGCGAAATCGACGTTTCGGGCAAAAGCCCTTCATCAAGAATGGGCCGCTCCTTGGATGCTGCCTGAACTGCTGTGCTCTTCCAGCACCACTAATCCAGAATCTGGTTTCCAGCATCTGCAGTCATTGTTTTTACCTCCAAAAGGGCAGACCCCAATCTATAGGAAAATACCCTCATTATGCAGCAAATGCTTAGAATTTAGAAAAGAAAACAGAAATTGCTGGAAAGCTCATTGGACATTAAACGTTAACTCTGATTTCTCTCCGCAGATGCTGCCAGACCTGCTGAGCTTTTCCAGCAATTTCTGTTTTTGTTTCTGATTTATAGCAGCCTTGGTTCTTTCAGTTTTCATTTAGAATCTAGAAAACCCTGGCTGTGAGTGTGGTGTGGTTGAATTCAATTGTGACTTTCAGAAAAGAATTGGGTAAGCGAGAGAGATTGCAGGGCTATGAGGAGAAGGCAGTGGTGTGGAACTCCCCTCGAGGCAGCCAAAACATACATGATGGGTCAAATAGACTTCTTCCTTGCTGGAAAAATTCTTTGATTCTGAGAATTGCAGGGCTCACTCCCACATACCTTGGTGCACTTGCCAATTCAACAATCGAAGAAACAACATTTTTTGTAAACAAGGTTCTGAGGATGGATCAACGCCGATTATGTCACTGTACCCTTGATCCCAATGTCCCCTCTAAACTGCACAGCCACTCAGAAAGACCGAAGGCACATTGACTTCCAGTTACTGAAGTCACTGCCATGCTCGAACCTTGGAGGTCTGCACAGCAACAGGCAAATTTGAAGGGAACGTTACTTCATACTCAAGCTCTCCCCTAACAGTAAAAATGTCACATCATCATGCACCTTCAAATAGCAAACCCTTACCATTCACAGAGGTATGTCTATCTATCCTCAGAATAGTTGTGTTCAAAAACATCCTGTTTTCACAAAGATACTGAATACAACTTGTGTTCCTTTTTACTTTCCATTTACACATTTACTGGGAAATATAAACACTCTTCTACATTTCTGCCAGTGAAACTTTAAATATTGACAGAACGCTTTTGCTCACCGGTGCAGAAGAGTATGTGCAAGCACAACATCTGTCCTGGTAATATAATCATATCACATCCTTGTTACACTGATAAACAGGACATGTGAACATGCAAGTACAAATATTCTTTACTCCGCACCCTGTTTGAAAATAATCCCTGACGTTGCATTCAATATAGATGCTATGCTACAGTTTGTGCAGATCTAAAGGACAAAGAAAAATGATGGGACAATTGAAGTCAATAGAACGGAAAATCGAGTAAGATGTATGACACCAGGATATTTCCCACGAATGTGGAACTTGCAGCCACAAAGAGCAGTTGAACTGGGTAACATGGCAAATTTAATGGGAAGTTGAGTAAGTACAAAGGAATAGAAGGCTATGATAACTGGGTTTAGGTAAAGAGGGGCGCAGTAGATTCAAGCAGAGCAAAAATGATAGCACAGGCCAAATAGCCTTTTTGTTGAGTCATAGTCATAAAGTCCAGCCTATCCTCGCCAAACATAATCCCAAACTAAACTGGTCCCACCTGCCTACCCCTAGTCCCTATCCCTCCAAACCTTTCCTATTCATGTACTTATCCATATGTCTTTTAAATGTTGTAATTGTAACAACATCCACCAATTTCATTCCAAACACGAACCACCCTCTGTGTAAATAATTTGACTCACATGTCACTTATACATGTCTCTTCTCTCACCCTAAAATCATCTCGTCTTGAAATCCCTCATCCTGGGGAAAAGACAACTACCATTAACTCTACCTTTACCTCTCATTATTCTATAAACTGCAAACAGGTCGCCTCTCAACCTCGTACGCTCCAGTGAAAAAAGGTTCCAGCCTTTCTCCATAACTCAAACCCTCCATACACGACAACATCTTGATAAATCTCTTCTGAACCCTCTCCAGCTTAATAATATCCTTCCTCTGACTACTTTCCAAATTCTACACAATTTCATCTAATTCTTCTGCTTTTATTGAATTCAGAAAACTTAGTTGTCAGAAGTGATTTCACAATCTCATCCTGCCAGAGAGGGCCAGAGTCACCAGAAACACAACTCAGAATATAGGCGAAAGTGAGGACTGCAGATGCTGGAGATCAGAGTCAAGATTAGAGTGGTGCTGGAAAAGCACAGCAGGTCAGGCAGCATCCGAGGAGCAGGAAAATCGATGTTTCGGGCAGGAGTCCTTAATCATGAATGAACAATTCAGAATATAGCAACGAGCTTACAGCCCAGATTTCTGCAGCCCATACTCTGAGTGGCTTCCTGCTGGGAGTGCAGGATTCAGACATTGCCATCTCTGGCCAGACAAATCCCCAGAAATTGCAACACATGCATCCCAGCTTCCAACCTCCTTGCCCCACGCTCCCTCCATTGGTGACCCAGTCTGTCGATCTCAACATCTCATCGTTTTGTAAACACAGGCATGGAAGGATCACAGTTCTTCGAGCACGACCTTTAATTCCTCACGGAGAGGGGATTGCAGAAGCTTCCTTGTGAATTTGTCTTCCAGTCCCGGGAAGCCACAGAATCAGGAAAAAGTGAGGACTGCAAATGCTGGAGTTCAGAGTTGATACAGCGTGGGCTGTGAGCATGGGGCTGAGGATTCGGAGGGAGAACTGTTTCTGGAAGCCTCGAGTTTATCAACCCTCTTAACCTGGCTTCAAAAACCAAGGCTGGAAACACATTAAAAATAAATAAATTGAGGCATAACCATTGCAAGCAAAGAAACCTTGCTTAATAAATAACTGTTTTCTGGTAACGCAGTGTAAAGAGGTTATTTCTCCCCATAGGCAGGAGCTTAGCAAAAGCAAAGCATCTGTTGAGCTCTTCACTGCAGTGTTAGGGTTAGGGTTAAGGAAGGCAGCATTCCAACAGTGTTGAACCGAAATAATCCCTCAAATGATTTGCAATATGATGATCCAATTTACTCTGGATCATTTAAACGATTTTCCAACAAAAACAGCACAGGAGCTAGCAGTGGCCTTTTAATCATGTTTTCTTGTTGCACTTACATTGGGGTTGAAAGTTTCCTGGTGGAACTCCCCCTGAACATTCATACCCTGTGTTTGGAACGCGCCAGGGGCAAAGAGCAAGGGTCAGAGGTAGCTATGAACAAACTGCAGCTTCGAGGCAGTGACCTCCCCCCGCCCACCAAAACCCTTGCAAACAGCTTCATTAACAATAGAGAAATGGATGACAAACAGTGGGATAAGTCAGTGCCTTCAGCTCCTGGTTACATAGCAAAATAAAGCATAGGCCTAACGTGTGACAATTGTGGGACACTGCAGATTTAATTGCAATCTAGTCTAATCAAAAAGAAGGACTGGATTATAAATAATAGACTGAAGGCTTAAAAAAGATTCATTCAATAGGAAATCAATCTTAACAGATGGACAACAGGAATGCAATTTTGTGGGGGGTTTTTTTGTTAGTGCTGCCCTCTGCTGGAGTGGAGTTCGAGCAGACTAACCTGAAAAACAACAGTGGATTGATTTTAACCCAGAACCCAGCAACACAGGAACAGGAGTAGGCCATTCAGCCCCTTGAGCTTGTTCCACCATTCAATGAGATCACGATTGATCTGTGGCTTAACTCAATATCCCCAGTTACGTAATCAAATATTTTACCCATTACAGGCACACTTTAAGTTTTTATTGATGGCAAAGTCAATGGAGGTCAAGTTGGTTGTAAAATGAATGACTGACCCAGGGTCAAAGACAGAAATCATGGCCCCTGATGCTACTCCAGACTCAGTCTGAACACAATAGACCTCCCTCGAACTCCAGGACTCTGCCTATGGGACCCTGATGTATTCCCTCATTTCCCATGCCCAGGGCTGAACCATCAGCATCCCATTTGCAACCTGACAAGCACGGTTAAAATTGGACTTTAGTCACTGAGTCTCACTGTGAGTATATTGTTACTGGAGGAAATCAGATGCATAGGTCAAAGCCTTTCACTTTGACCATGGTACGCTGCCTCTTGTTGGCAGGGTTGCTTTGTGATGGCATCAGCAAACTCTGAATTTGATCCCTCCATGAGAGGTTTCAGGGGACTGGCACTCTTGGTTAGGCCCCAATTCATGTCAAATGAAGTCATAGATATTTTCCAGTCAACCAGTTCAGAGATGTTACTAGAGCAGATGGGACTTAAACATAAAAAAATAGGCATGATTTGGAGGAGCCAGTGTTGGACTTGGGGGGACAAAGTTAAAAATCACACAATAACCAGGTAAAGTGAAAGCTAGTGCTTCCAAATCAACCTGTTGGACTATCACCTGGTGTTGTGTGATTTATAACATAGAAAATAGGAACAGGAATCATCCAATTTGGGCGGCATGGTGGCACAGTGGTTAGCACTGCTGCCTCACAGCACCAGAGACCTGGGTTCAATTCCCGCCTCAGGTGACTGACTGTGTGGAGTTTGCACATTCTCCCTGTGTCTGCTTGGGTTTCCTCCCACAGTCCAAAGATGTGCAGGTCAGGTGAATTGGCCATGCTAAATTGTTCGTAGTGTTAGGTAAGGGGTGGATGTAGGGGTATGGGTGGGTTGCGCTTCGGCAGGGCGGTGTGGACTTGTTGGGCCGAAAGGCCTGTTTCCACACTGTAAGTAATCTAATTCCTACTGTTGTTTCTCTCAGATGCTCACTCTTGTCCAAGTACATTCAGTATGTCATATAACTGTTTATTTATTGTGGCCGGCACGGTGGCACAGTGGTTAGCACTGCTGCCTCACAGCGCCAGAGACCAGGGTTCAATTCCCGCCTCAGGCGACTCTCTGTGTGGAGTTTGCACATTCTCCCCGTGTCTGCGTGGGTTTCCTCCGGGTGCTCCGGTTTCCTCCCACAGTCCAAAGATGTGCAGGTTAGGTGAATTGGTCATGCTAAATTGCCCGTAGTGTTAGGTAAGGGGTAGATGTAGGTGTAGGTGTAGGTGTAGGGGTATGGGTGGGTTGCGCTTCGGCGGGGCGGTGTGGACTTGTTGGGCCGAAGGGCCTGTTTCCACACTGTAAGTAATCTAATCTAATCAATCAGCTCTGTGAGCCCTGTCAGCCATTCAGTGTAATCATGGCTGATCATCCAAACTCAGCACCCTGTTCCCACTTTCTCCCCATACCTTTTGATGCCCTTAACCCTAAAAACTATATCAATCTCCTTCTTGAAAATATTCAATGTTTTGGTCTCAACCACTTGCTGTAGCAGAGACTCACAGACTCACTACTCTCTGAGTGAAGACATTTCTCCACATCTCAGGCCTGACTGGCCTACCTTGTACCCTTAGTTCTGGACTCCCTGGTCATTGGGAACATCCTTCCTGTGTTTACCCTGTCTAGCGCTGTTGGAATGTTACAGGTTTCTGTAAGATCAGCTGTCCTTCCTAGATACTTCAATGAACATAATCCTAACCGATTCAATTTCTCTTCGTATGGCAATCCTGCATCCTCAGGAATCAGGCTGGTAAACTCCCTCCATAGTCACGCTTCCTTGCTCAGATCCCTCGTGCTGTGAGGCGGCAGTGCTAACCACTGAGCCACTGTGCCCACCCTCCCCCCTACCTAACTGTACGCATTGCTCTATGTGCGGTCTCCCTAAGGCCCTACATAATCGCAGCATGACATCCCTGTTCCTATACTCGAATCTACTTAAGGCCAATATACCATTTGCTTTCTTCACCTACTGCACTTGCATGCCTGATTACTGGTGTGTAAGGACACCCAAGTCTCATTGCACAGCCCCCTTCCCATTCTATCACCATTCACATAATAATCTGTCTGCCATTTTCTGTAACTAAAGTGGATAGTCTCACATTTATCCACATGATATTCATCTGCTATGCAGTTGTCCAGCCACTGTCCTCCATATGAACCTGGGTCTCTGGCTCAGAGTTAAGCACACAACCACAACAGCCCTTAATTGTAGTCTTACCTGGTGTGTTTGGATGAAAACTTAAATGACTAGCTGAATGGTGATGAAGGAAATACAACTGAAATGCAGATTTGCTGATAACTGGAATACAAAATTCCCAAGTTAAGCAAATGTTTTCCGATTATGATGTGTAATCCCACTAACACATTATTCAGAAGTTAAAGATGGAACTCTGGCTTAAAGGAACAAAGTTTTAGGGCTAAAATTCAACTTTGATAAGGAGACAAACAGGCTGGAATGGGTCAGCCATCCAGAAAAATGACTGGAAGACAACAGAAAGCAAATCAGGCAAGTGCATAAGTGCCCAGGTACACGAGTAACTTCTCAAAAGGACATGACATGTACTTTCAGCACAGAAGCAGGACATTTGGCTGGCAATTCTGGTCCAGTCTCTCCTCTCCCACTTTATTTGCCTCATTTCCATCCTATCGATACATTCTATAACCCTTGCTTCCTCATAAACTTAACTTTCCCTTAACCGCATCTGTGACATTTACCTCAATTACAGCAATTTTCACATTCTCATCACTCCCTAGACAAAAGATATTTCTCCTGAATTCCCTACAGTTTTTAATGACTGGTTCATATTTACATCACCTCATTTTGGACTACGCCTCAAATGGAAACAGATTCTTTCTACAAACCACTTTGTAAATTAAAGACTTCCATCAGGTCACTACTTTTAAAGAAAAGAGGTCTGTTCAGTTTTGCCCTGGATAATTACAATCTCAAAGTCTGGTTGTGACTCTGCTGTGGTAAGTATCAGCATCACAGGACGGCTGGGGGTTCGGGGGTGAAGGGTTGAGGTGGGGTGGGGTGGGGGGGGGAGGTGGTGGGGGGAACCGAATAAAATAAATCTCTCCAATCAGAAGCTTTCCCTGGCAGTATAAGTTGTAATGATGCTGCTAATGCCGTACAAAATCCAAACAATTTTATACAATCTACCAATCACACAGAAGAGATCAAACAATGACATTGGCACACATCAGTGACATTATTTCACACCCTCTGAATTAGAAAAGAAAATGACAATGCTCCTTTTACAAAAGCCTCCAGGCAGGCAATATTTTAGAAAGCTATAATTGGTTGTGTTGCTAACATACTGGGTACTGCATGGAAATAAATGAAACTGAATATGTTATTAGGTAAAGAATGGGCATCTAGCCCAGGCTGATGGGATGAAAATCTTTCATCTCTTTCTCTATCTATCTATCTATTAACTGTAAGGCTTATTTGTGAAATGATTGGTAAATTGCGATTCGGCTGCTGGTAGTTCTGAACTTGCAGAACCAAACAAGCCCCATTTTCACAAAATGTACAATCTGACACATAAAAACCTGCAAGGTAGTTTGTGTAAGAAACTTGAAGATTCGTACTGGTGCAATCAGGATTAAGACGCTCTGTTCAGTTCAAGACAAAGACACCTTGACTCTGCAACCAACTACTTCCATCAAGGTGAGAACATAGGCAAAATTATTCCACACTGTGAGACCGAAACTCATCATCTCAACCAGGAGAACATTCACCAGTATCAATTATTTGCATGAAAATTATTAGCTATTTTAGAGATGTCCACCTCCTTCACTATAAAGTTGTGTTGTGGTTTTTATGTAATTATTGGTAATTTCAGGACTGCTCCAGATATTCTTGAGTTCAATATTAAAAGATTTTCCTGGATGTGGAGCCTATGATTGGGAGTTTGATTTTACTGCTCGGTCTTTACTCATATGACCCAATGCTACATTAGGAAAACCCTTTCTTGGAAGAACTGTCCATTCTAAACTTGCACCAATCCCCCCAAAATGCACAATGAATGTGATTCTGGTGATGTGAAGTCAAGGAGACACCAGAAGATTGGTTCACATGCTGTATGGCTGCTGCTGGAATTTACATTCAGAATACAGGACACAAGAACAGAGCGACAGGAGGAGGCCATCGGCCCCTCAAGCTTGGCCTGCCATTCAATGAGATCATGGCTGATCTGCAGCCTAACTCCTTAGACCTGCCTTTGACCCATATCCCTTCATACTTGACAAAGACTTACCTCTCTTGGATTTAAAATTAATTGATCTAGCATCCACTGCTGTTTGTGGAAATGAGTTTGAAACCTCCACTACCCTTTGTGTGTAGATATGCTTCCAAACAACTCTTCTGAAAGGTCTGGCCTGAATTTTCAGACTATGCCCACTAGTTCTAGAATCTCCAACCAGCTTATCTTTATCTATTCATTTTTATCTATTCTGTTCCCTAATAATATCTTAAAGACTTCAATAGATCACCCCTAAAGCTTGTATATTCTAGAGAACCCAGGTGTAATTTGTATAATCTCTCTTTATAATTCGATCTCTACAGTCAAGGGATCATTCTTGCAAATCTACATTTTAATCCCTCCAAGGCCATTATACCTTTCCTAAGGTATGGTGCCCAGATCTGCTCAAAGTACTCCAAGTAGGGTCTGAACATGGTTTGGTATACCTGATTATTTAATTAATTTTTAAAAATCTGAAATCAAAAGCTCTCTTCAGTAATGGTAGCTGTGAAACAAGGCAATTGTTATGAAAAACACATATGGTTCACTAATGCCCTTTAAGGAAGGAAATCTGCCATCTCAGCTGATGTGATCCACAGTCATGTGGTTGACTTTTAACGACCCTCCAAAAGCAAGGCAACCCATTCAAGGGCATATAGGGATGGGGAACAAAGGCGGGCCTTTCCAGAGACACTCCCATGACATGAAAGGATACAAGAACAGACTTGTCTTCGGAAGGATGAATCCTAAAATTTAACTTGTTTTAGTATGCTTCCCCTAACAGGTTAAACAACAAAAATGCAACATTATTCCAGTTAGTGGGCTTTCTGAACACTTCCTGGTTAACATTTTCTCTGAGTCTGACTGGTTCTATCATAAATGTAGGCAGCTTTGTGAGCATATCACAGTCACCCAACCCCTCGTAACCACCCCACCAATCCTTCTTGGAAAACAAATATTGTTCCAATGGCTCCAGTTATTTTCTCTGTCAAAATATCAAAGAACACGGGGTTAATGTTGAGGTGGGAGTCATTGTCTCCCAATGTAAAAACTGGCAGAGAGGAAGATTCAGCTATTTGATGGTTCTAGGCTTTTCATTGTTTTAGAGGAGATCTTCAAATCTCTTCTGAGAAAAGTGAACCTTTGTCATGTCATTTTATCCCACATCTAAGAGTTTGGATTCAAGACAGATTGGGGAAGACAAGGTCAAGAATTGTCTTCAGGCTTGAGCTTCTTTATAACTTACTTGCATTTTATAACTTGCATTTTCATAGTAACTGTTCCTACTCATGGTAATCTGAGACAGACTAGGCTTAAACTACTGTTATTCTGGATTAGTGGTGCTGGAAGAGCACAGCAGTTCAGGCAGCATCCGAGGAGTAGTAAAATCGACGTTTTGGGCAAAAGCCCTTCATCAGGAATAAAGGCAGAGAACCTGAAGCATGGAGAGATAAGCTAGAGGAGGGTGGGGGTGGGGAGAAAGTAGCATAGAGTTGCAGTGGGAGAGGGACTCCCTGAGATTCTTGTAGAGAGAGGAGGAAAACTTCTTCAAGGCAGGCATCCTTGCAAGAGGATTCGCAGTAGGGTTAAAATCAACGAGGTAAAAACAATGACTGCAGATGCTGGAAACCAGATTCTGGATTAGTGGTGCTGGAAGAACACAGCAGTTCTATTCTCCTCTTGTTTCTCTTTCACGTTCTCTTAACCTGATCCAATCTCATTTTATTGAACTTCTTTCTATCTAACTAATTTGACCCATACTGTGGCTTTTATGCCTAGTGAGGAGCATCCCTATGACATCATCACAAAGTTGCCCCAGGTTCTGAAAGTCCTCACTCAAAATGTCCTGCCTCCGAGAAATGTCATCCAATCGGAGGGCAGGCAGCTCGCTTGTCATGGTGGCACCGCCCAGGAGCGGGGGCAGCTGCTGGGACTATGGCAGTCATGATGAGTGGACATCAATAGAACCTGATTTATTGATAAGGCTAGTTCTCACAAAGACTAGTGTTAAAGCCTTAGCAATGAAGGTGATTTCGGCTGCAGGAGAGGGGGCATTTGGGGATTCTTGCAGGCACAGTGCAGAATTACCCTGGGGAGACATGTGATGGGCACTGGATATGCCGGATGGGCACCTGAAAAGGCAGTACCTCCTTGCCTGCCCAGCAGACAAGCTGGTCACTGGTCACAGTAACTCCTCCCACAAAGCAGTGGCTGGAAGAAGCCCTTAGGTAATCATTGCTTGACCACTTTAAGGTGCTTGATTGTTCCAAAAGGTGAACGGACTTCCTAATACTTACCATGCCACTGGTAAATTCACTGTACGATAGATGGAAGGCAGGTGCCTGACTTCATGATGACCATCTGCAGTCCGCTGCTGGTGAGTTCTAGAAAATTCCAATCTTTAGCATTCACCCCTAAAGTTCTCAATCTTTATCAGAAATAAAACCAATCCCTCTGATGTCAAGGAGTCAGGCATTGCCAAACATTGGCATGATACAATGTAAAAGCTAGCACTTGTGGATGCGTCATAGAAGGTGACAGTGCAGACAATAACTGTGCCCAACAAGCTCTTTACTGAAACAATCCAAAACTAAACCAATTGACTTTCTCTTTTTCCACAGCCTTGCATTTTTCTCCGCTTCTGATATTTATCGACATTTCCCTTAAAAGGGAAAACATGCTGTGGCCAAATGCACAAAGCTGCAACAAAACTGTTAAACTGATAATTCCTCTTCACTGATTTCTTTAAGAGAGGAATTATTTTTACGTCTATTCATCCTATCAAAATTTTGCTCAATACACCTCAATAAATCCTCATCTCAGCTCTCTGCTTTGCAGTCAAATTGCTCCCAGTATCTCAAATCCTTCTGTTAATCTCTGCTATCAACTTGGTGAGTCTGCATTGCGTACCGTCTATGGCATTAATGTTTCTTCTGTGATAGAGTTCTCAAATCAGCCCACAAAATTTTAATAGTTTTCTAATCATTGATTTGAACAAATTTATCATCACTTCTTCACTCCTGAACATCATGACTTGTCATATAAAACCCAAAACGTTCCCTGTGATTTTTTTATGGCTTTGGATCTACCTCCATTTACAGTTTGAGAAATTTATACATTTTCAGACTCTATGTTCCTCTGTTCCTCTGTTCACACTTCCTTAGCATCTTCCTATTGATTGCATACTTCAAATGGGTTGAAATTGTGCATTGCATATCGCTAATACATCCTTTTGCCCACCATTTTACAGATGCGTGCGCTTATTTGAACCAAGCTAAAAGTCCTGAGGAATCTGCCACTATTAGGACACGGTACTATTTGAACCCATAACTGTGCACAGGACTGGTTTATAAGCCAGCAAAACACACTGCTGCCAAACAGCTGCACAGTAGTCCTTAGGTTGCTCCAGTAACTGCCTTGTGGTAGCTCCCCAGAAAGCCAGAGGCCACAATAAGGAAGAAAATCCACAATTGGATACCACAATGCCAAATAAAGTTCAGAACCTGCCTATAAAATTGGTAAGAAAACAAACAAATTAATTATTGCAGGCTTATGCTTTTTTGATTTTTCGTTAATTTTTGCAGTACTGTGTCACTGTTCAGAACCAGTAGATTGATGAAACTTCCAAGTTAGGTTGCAGCCTCATAATCATTCACTTGGCATCCATTCTTCCAACACAAAAATGTAAATCTTTTCACCCAAATCACTCACGTGATGGGAAATGCTGCGACTTATAATGACACTCGCTCAAAATTCAGCATGAGCTGAAGTAGTTGGGGATGGGGGTGGTGGGGGTGCGGCATGGGGGGAACACATAGGAGCAGGTGGATGTATTGAGATTGTCTTTGAAGAGTGCTCTCATCCTTGGTTTGGATCACCAACTGTGAGCAACACAAATGTCTTTGTTTAAACAGATCAGTTGGTGATGTGCCAGCTGCCGAAGAAGGACTCACAGAGCAGTGGATACAGATTAATTAGCTACCTGTTGCACCAGCACAGGCCAGCTATCACATTGCTGCACAAAATACAAGAACGTGATCCCGATTCATAGACTGAGAAAATAACAGCGTGCTGCTCCCCCGCAACTAGACGCGCTCAGAACCATGTCACCACTGACTAATCAACTTACAAGGAAATATAAGTTCAGCAATTAGAATGAGAGACAGTAATAAACAGTAATGGTTCACTCTCCTCCCACACATGCCCTTAAGTCAGCCATAGTCATTTAAAAATCTCTGTATCTTTTGTACAGTCAAAAAAGAAATCACTTCTCGGTGGCAATGTGTAGAAATGTTGTCAACAAAAGCAGGAAGATTTCTTTTGGTTATTATTGCTATTGAGATTGTACATAACACTGAAAGAAAGGCCAACTTTGATGTTTCAAGTGACAATTCCCTGAGCCTGCTGCCTTTTGTGTCTCAGGACATCAATGAAGGTACAACTTGGTATTTTGGCGAGAGATCCTTCCACACCAGCTCGGATTTGGCTTCTTCAGTATTATCAGTTCCAGTTATGGATGTGCAATATTTCTGGTTTCCCTTTTGTGCCGGTTAAAGTGAGGGGAGGTGTTGGTGGCTGTAGATTTCTGGTACCCACAGTTAGCATCCTGCACTCCCAGTTCAAGAGACTGAACTAAACTGCAACTAAAATGGAGGGCAAAGTGCCCACTCTTTGGTGTCTACTTTACCTGAAGGAAAACACACTTCAATGCCACAGGAGCATTTTCCCACTTTACACACCGAACATCATGAGTGATATTGAATTTATCACTCTGGATTTATCACAAGAGCAAAAACTGCTGAAAATAAACCAGGCAACATCTGTGGAAGGAGAAACTGAAATGTTACTGGTTGATGACCTAACATCAGAACTGATGTTAACATTAAGTTCTTTTCTCTCTCCACAGAGGGTGCCTGGCCTGCTGTGTAACTCCAACATTCTCTGCTGTTCTGTCAGACTTCCATCATTTGCAACATCTTGCTTGTGTCAAATTAGCGGCGCTGCTCTGTAGCTCGCAACATGTGATCACCAAGAACTGGACTGAAGTTATCTGTAAAGGGACACAGCGACCAGACCAAGCAGTTTTTAAATCCGTTGGTGGTCGGCCACATCTGATTTCAAGGACCAGAAGCCGAGCTGTGTAAGAGCACTGTCAAATTTACTGCATCGAGCAATTTTGGGCTGGCATTGGGCCTCACATTTGCTCAGCACTGATCCTGGGATCAAGAAACAGATCCAGATGAATGCTTACCAACCTCACACCAAGTCTGGACGGTATTTATACAACAAATAAATGCTTTCCACAATGTTTAGACAGACGTAAAAATGTTCCCTCCTGTGTTATGCCTATGCATTTGTTACTGCATCTCGATACCTCTAGTAATGTGGACTAACTCAAAAGAAAACAATTAGCAATTGGGAACATATTCTAGCAAATCTAAAATACAGTAAGCAATTTTCAAAGTTAGAAATTGTTACATTTACTTTCCTCACCATACAATAACCAGGCATAACTAAATGCAACTGTTTGCAAAAGATTAAATCCGACTGCAAAGTAAAATGCATCAATTTTCTGTGTTTTCTTCCAAAGGAATTCTCTGAGTGCTTCTGTGTTTTATCCAATTCATAACAGTCTCACAATTGCCAGGGAAATACAAACAGTTCCATCACTTAATATGTATTGAGGACCAATTGTAGTGAGACTCAAATAATGAGCTGGTGCAGTTGTAAAAATGCCGACTGCTACAAAACGGGTGAAAATAATATGCCACAATCATTAATGTGCCTAATATAGTGGAGTCACAATACATAATGTGATATCACAATATTGTAGAGAACATGTCAGGAGTGTGATGAAATATTCTCCACCTGCCTGGATGAGTGCAACTCCAACAACATTTAAGAAGCTTAATACAATCCAGAACAAAGCAGCCTATTTAACTAGCAACCATTCCACCATCATCAACATCCATTTCCGCCAGCTCTGACACACAATGTACAATCTACAAGATGCACTACAAAAATTCACCAAGGCTCCTGAGAGAGCACCTTCCAAAACCACAACCCCTACCATCTAGAAGGAAAATGGTGGCAGATCAATGAGAGCATCACCACCTACAAGTTCCCCTCCATGCCACTCACCATTCTGACTTGGAAATATAGAAGTATTCCTTCAGTTTTGCTGGATCAACCTTTTTTTTTATTTCTCCCGTGGGACATAGTTGCCAACAGGATAAGCATTTATTGCCCTGTCCCCAGTTGCCCTTGAGAAGGTGGTGCTGAGCTGCCTTCTTGAACCTCTGCAGTGGTTCCATGTGATGTAGGTGGATTCTCAATGCCACCCAGGGAGGGAATTTCAGGATTTTGAACCAGCAACGCTGAAATCCCTTCCAAATGGCCCTATACAACATGAAGTACAGAGGTTCAAGGAGGCAGATTACTAATCACCTACTCAAGGGTAATTGGAGATGGGGAAAAAATGCTGGCCTTCCCAGCAGTGCTCTCAATTAAAGTATCATTTTCCTTTAATTTCGACAGTTTCCCCAGTTGCTCAAAATATATTGTCCAGTGTTGCTCTGAGACCTGACCAGGAAAGATCCAGCACTAGAGTCGAAAAGTGTGGTGCTGGAAAAGCACAGCCGGTCAGGCAGCATCTGAGGAACAGGAGAGTCCTTTTCCTCAGATGCTGCCTGACCTGCTGTGCTTTTCCAGCACCACACTTTGCAACTCTCATCTCCAGCATCTGCAGTCCTCACTTTCTCCAAGATCCAGCACCAGATTTACATGGCTCTATGTAGGTGGTCTTTAAGAATCGCAAGCAGAGCCCTATTCTGGGATTCCTGCCCATCCCTGTTACTGATCACTTCAATCAGTGAAGGAGAAATCGGGAGCACACATCGAGTTGTCACAATCTTGCCAAATTCATTACCAAAGTTGACATTTCAAATCTTCTGCAATTTTCACAGAACCGTAGTAACATATGAAGGCAAAGCAGTCCACACCAGCTCTGACGGGTTGCCTTAGGTTTGAGTCACAACTTCAGAGTCAAATTTCACGTGCCAAAATGGAATTCTGTATGATCAGTTAAATTCTTCTTACTACAATAATTAATACGTGGGTGTTGTTCTGAAAAATGGCCATTAAGTTGAATGGTATTGTAAATGTATCAAGTATTCAGATTCTTTAAAGCACATTATCCACTAGGTAAAGTATTAGTTTACATTGTACAATGTTTAAACTCAAACTTGACTTCTTATTTAATACCTCCCCTCCCCGACATTCCTGACTTCCTTGAACCTTAGTTCAACTATCTAGCTGTTTCACAGCTTCAAAAGTTGGTTAGCCTCTTTGAATTACACCTCAGCTAACTGTCTGGTAATTTCAACATCTTGACAAACGGCTAAAATTCTGCTGAGTGGCATTTTTGACACAGCTGTCTAGCTGACTGTAAGCTTGATTACATTGACAGATTTATAATTTTGAAGAGGATTTTGAAATGTTGCATGCTTTCTCTACAGGCTTATGAGTTTCTGAGTGACGTTTCAATATTATTATAGAGCCAATGAGATAGTTGCATGGTGAGCACTGGGTCAGGAATAATGGACTGTCCATGATTATGGAGGAGGTATTGTGATGAAGGGCATGGCAAGGTATGAGAGGATACAGAGGAGGAGGGTGCTAGTATGAGCCAGGATGGTGGTGATGTTCGGGAGTAAGGGCTCTGAGGGTAGGGAGATTTCACTTGTACATCAAGCTGAGTCAATATCTCAAAAAACCTTCTAACCTAGCTGCCCCAGCCTTCACACCCCCAACCACAGTGAGCTCTGTCATTCACAAGGCAGGATCACAACTTGGGGAAATCCCCCAAACTGCAATTCTTTGCCTCCTGGTTGGGAAATGGAACCACCTTCTGAACTTTTGTTTCACAATTGGAACACTAGCTGCTGGTGAGCCTGCCAGCACACATTATGTCAACGCAGAGGAAAGAGGGGTCATTTGGGCAAGATATCAAAAGCACAGGATTAGTGATAGCTCCGATGTGACTCAGCACCTTTAAAAGGTGCAAGTGAGAATGAAGCAAAAGCAAGAACAAGGAACAATTTTCTGACGTTGCGCAGCCTTTCCTGTCAGAAGTGTACATTGGAAATTTAAGGCATTTATGATTCTCAAATCATCAAAATTAATGCTAAGAAGATTGAACAAAGTAAACACTCCTGATGTGGAGAATAAGTTCTGAAAATTAAACCTTAATCCAAACTGGTTTTATCGAGACCAGAGATTAGTACCAGCAGCTCCATGCCCCAACAACTGAAAACATATTTATCTGTCCAATTCTCTTGGGCTGGTTTTCAAATAGCTTAATACGCCATGCACAATGCTTTTCTAAAATGGTACCCATAGTGCCCAGATCTGTATTTTAAACTGTCTTGCCATCCAGCTCAGGCAAACCCCTTACTGCAAGCCACTGAGAAAGGTCACGGTGGCCTTAATGGCAATAATGGCAATGATGGCACAACACATCCACTCTCTTCTCAGGCACACACTCCTAAACCTGCAGACTCAAAATCAATCCCACTGTTATTGCTCTCCCACCTCTAGTTCAACCCCTTCCTCCAGACTGGAGCTCAGCTGGGAGACCAGTACTGCAGCAGAATGATGGGCACATTCTGTGGCCACTCATTTTTCATCCCCAGTCTTCCGGCAAGATTGAAATGAGGCTGCTCCCTCAACACTGACATGGTCTCTTACTGAATAACCAACAGCAAGCTGATCCCCTCCACTAGCTGTAGGCACATTGTCCTCTCAACATGAACATGTACCTCATGTATTGATGGTTTACTTGTGAAGAATAGCATGATAGAAAGATTCCTCTATCTTCCTGAAAGAGGAAGGTGGTGCAAAATGCTAACCACAATTTCCTTCCACCTTCTTTTCCCAGTTTCGCCCCCTTAGCCTTCTTCTCCATCAGCAGGTGGGAATTATTGCCCCAAGAACTATGTAAGGTCTCAAGCCATCTTTAGCATCTGACCCAAGTGGCCATTCCTTAGGTGTTGATAAGATATTCCTCCAGCTGAAGCATAAGAGATGGGCCTAACTCTAATATCCAGTCCTTTACATTGTTTGGAACTGAATACAAATCAGGAGCAGAGACCTGTTCCCTTGTCCATAGCCCAGCATTGCTAACACCGATTTGGAGGTCACGGCTCAGTTCAGTTAGCCTATTACAGAAACAAAATTATAATCTGAACTCCCTATGGTTTATATGGTTGCACACCACACAGGACAATGTGTTTACCAACTGAGTCATAGGAATTTGAGTTTCCAACCCAAACTCTGCAAAATACGCTTTGCAAGATAATTACTGGCAGATGTGACTAGAGACGCACGGCATGGGTTTCACCGGTCACAATGCTTTACAGCACAGGAACAAGATGTTGCAAGGGAACTCTGCAAAATGCCTTAAACATTTGGAGACGTGTTAACTCTGTCCATAAGGCAAGCCGTTTTTGAAAAGGTTTATCTGACCAGGATCGATTCCACTACAATTATAAAATGAGCAACATTGTGTTTCAGACGCAGTAGTTGCTTTGATTCCACTGGCCTTGTAGAATATTTCGTAATTTAGCAGACGTTAAATCGGAAGAAGAACAAGACAATTTTAAAAGGATTGAAAGAGGCTTTTGGCACTCAAAGGGTTTGGGCTGCCTGGGGGAATAGAAGTGTATAGAATTGTGCCAAAAAATCAGGAAAGCAGGCAGCTGCTGACTCAAACTTTACACACTGTAAAACAATGCAAGGCCCTTACCAACACTGATTGACGTTGTATTATGAAAGGAAGTCAGACTAGCGACAAAATGAAAGACGCCTATAGGAAATAGCTGATCCCAGGGCAGTGGTTTATTTTAGGATACTGTCTGCCTGCCACAGGTTTTATTATGGTGGGAGCAGTGGGTGGGGTGGCTGAGTATGAGCTGACACTGTAAGCTGGTACGTTGGTCAACTTGTGAACTCTCAATGGGAGCTCCATTTGAAATAACACTTGACTATCTTGGGTTTGTCATTTAATTCAAATTGAAATCCAGTCCTGGCTTGGCAGATAATGGTAGACAGTAGCAGACAGACAACAAAGTACTTTCAGATCTATTGAGTACCTTTCCTGCAATACAAATGGCCTATGCAGACACTGAACATTCACTTACATTGAAAGCCATGCCTCCCAGCATACAACCTGGAACCTCTTGAGCAGCCTGTCGTTGTTGAGACACCTGTTGTAATGCAGTTATCAATGCAGCAATTATTTGCTAAGGTCTGAAAGGAGAAACCCCAAATGTTATTGCTATGGTGGAAGGACAGTGAACAAAACAGATACTTTGCCACAAAAGCATTCCCAATTAACCAATACTGCTTTTGTGAAGTAATCTGTTATGTCATGATAAATCGCTGAATTCCATCAGTTCATTTGGTATCTATCATGCTGATGTGACTATGAAGCTGTAACTCAACAGATTAAAACCTTCATATAAATATGTGTACCGCTGCCAGTTAACCGTCAATCAAGTTGACTAACAATCGAGAGCCATTATGTGGGAAAATGCTGTCATTTCCCTTACTTCCGGATCTGTTCCAATTGTGTAACTTCTCATCCAAAAGCTTAAAACTGGCATTTCTGTGATCCCATATTAATTTTAATTTGCTGATTAAAATGATGAGTATTTGAGAGCACTTCCGATGTGAGATCGTGGGATTCACCAGAATAGGTCCTACTTTGCATCACTATTGTTCATGTGCGTTCACACTATTTCCACATCTCATAAGATATTGAGAGAATTATTCAATCCGCCCTGATCTGCGACAGTAAACCTGTTGGAGTCAGAGTTCTTAAATTTTCTTAAGTTAGAATGGATAGATTCTTGTTCAACTATGGGGAGAAAGGTTACCAGTAGTAGGGAGAAATGTGGATTTATATCACATTCAGATCAGCCATGAAGGAGTGAATGGACTAATCCTGCTCCTGATTGCACGTTCACCTGTTCCTCTGGATTGCTCTGTGGAAAAACACTCTTGACTACCTCCCGCATTTCTTTTTAATGGGCCCATCCTGTGACATTCCTCCCCTTTGGTTTTATTCCTACCTGAATGAGTCCAGCCAGGAGATCTTCTGCAATGGATTCCCCTCCCATTGTTAAAAGACCACGCTGGATATGCCCCATTCTTCCTCCCCAGCCCTTTGCTTTTACTCCTCTACATGCCCATCAATGGTGTTGCAACTGATGAGGTAGCCTCCCAAGCCAGTCCTGGAGAAGGATTACACAGAAAACATTGACTTCTCCACCTCCTGATGCTGCCTGACTTGCCGTGTCCTTCCAGCCTCCTGCTTATCTTTCAAGCTATTCCAGCAGCAACAAGGCGTCTGTTTCCTCTGTCCCCCTCACTTCTCTGACCACAATGAAAACCATAAGATGTAGGAGCAGAAATGGGTCAAATGTAAGCGCACTCACCGAGCTCATGAATGGTAGTAGGATCAATGCCCTCAGTCTCCACATACCATTCAGGGCAAACTTCAGACAAGGCGTGGCCTCTGGCTCATGGCTAACATATTACCAAACCCCTTGCTCACATGACAGGCTGAAATTCAGTCTACCTCTTGGGGAAGACAGAGGATAATAAGATATAGGAGCAGAAGTAGGCCATTCTGCCCATTGAATCCACTCCACCATTCAATTATATCATGGGTAATCTGATAACCCTGGAGTCTACATTCCTGCTTTAACCTTATAACTCTTGATTCCTATATTGATTAAAATTCTACCCAGCTCAGCCTTGCCCAGCCTAACTCTCTGTGGTAAAGAGTTCCACAGATTCACAAACCTCTAAGGGATCCAATTCCTCCTCATCTCTATCTTAAAAGAGCAATCTCTTATTTTGAATTACTTCCTCTGGCCCTAGACCCTCCCAGAAAGGGAAGCAACCTCTCCACCTCTCCCCTGTCAAAACCCCGAAAGGCCTTATCTGCTTCAATAAGGCTGCCTCTCATTCTTCTAAACTCCAATAAGTGCAATCACAACCTTCTCAATACCTCCTCATAAGAAAATCCTTCAATAACTGAAATTAACCTGCTGAACCTTCAATGGGCTGCCTTCATTGGCAGTCTATCTGTCATAGAGTCACAGAGATGTACAGCACGGAAACAGGATCTTCAGTCCAACTCGTCCACGCCGACCAGATATCCCAACCCAATCTAGTCCCACTTGCCAGCACTTAACCCATATCTCTCTAAAACCTTCCTATTCATATACCCACCCAGAAGCCTTTTAAATGCTGTAATTGTACCAGCCTCCATCACTTCCTCTGGCAGCTCATTCCCTCCAAACTAAAGGCTAACATTCTATTTGCTTTTATTATTACCCATTCTTTGGGTCAAAGTCCTGAAATTCTTCACCAAACAGCACTGTGGGTCTACCTAGCCCTCATGGACAGCAGCAGTTGGAGAAAGCAGCTTACCACCACCCTCTCAAGGGTAACTAAGGATGTACAACAAATGCTGCCTGAGTCAGTGATGCCCTATTAGTTAATAATTTAAAACTTTGTTGATAGGTTTTTGTAATGTATACACAGAGATGACCAAATCCCTCTGTGCTGCAGCATTCTGCAATATTCCATCTTTGAAATAATATTCAGCTCCTCTATGTTATGTGCACTGTTCTATATTTACCATTATTGTCCCTTTTCCTTTTTAAGTGAGAGTGTGACATAAGTAGTTTTCCGATCCTCCAGCCACTAAGGATTCTTGGAAGATTAGTACCAGTGTATCCATTATCTCGGAAGATATTCTTTAACAGTGGACAGTGAAGAGGGTTACCTCAGATTACAGTAGGATCTTGATCAGACAGACTAATGGGCTGAGAAGTGGCAGATGGAGTTTAAGTCAGATAAATGCGAGGTGCTGCATTTTGGGAAAGCAAATCTTAGCAGGACTTATACACTTAATGGTAAGGTCCTAGGGAGTGTTGCTGAAACAAAGAGACCTTGGAGTGCAGGTTCGTAGCTCTTTGAAAGTGGAGTCGCAGGTAGATAGGATAGTGAAGAAGGCATTTGGTATGCTTTCCTTTATTGGTCAGAGTATTGAGTACAGGAGTTGGGAAGTCATGTTGCGACTGTACAGGACATTGGTTAGGCCACTGTCGGAATATTGCGTGCAATTGTGGTCTCCTTCCTATTGGAAAGATGTTGTGAAACTTGAAAATGTTCAGAAAAGATTTACAAGGATGTTGCTAGGGTTGGAGGGTTTGAGCTATAGGGAGAGGCTGAACAGGCTGGG
This sequence comes from Chiloscyllium punctatum, assembly GCF_047496795.1. Lineage (NCBI taxonomy): Eukaryota > Metazoa > Chordata > Chondrichthyes > Orectolobiformes > Hemiscylliidae > Chiloscyllium > Chiloscyllium punctatum. The sequence continues at coordinate 20,320,946 of NC_092743.1, forward strand.
GCTGTTTGCCCTGGAGTGTCGGACGCAGAGGGGTGACCTTATAGAGGTTTACAAAAATTATGAGGGGCATGGATAGGATCAATAGACAAAGTCTTTTCCATGGGTTGGGAGAGTCCAGAACTAGAGGGCATTAGTTTAGGGTGAGAGGAGAAAGATATAAAAGAGACCTGAGGGGCAACCTTTTCTCTCAGAGGGTGGTATGGAATGAGTTGCCAGAGGAAGTGGTGGAGGCTGGTACAATTGCAACATTCAACAGGTATCTGGATGGGTATATGAATAGGAAGGGTTTGGAGGGATATGGGCTGGGTGCTGGCAGGTGGGACTAGATTGGGTTGGGATATCTGATCGGCATGGATGGGTTGGACCGAAGGGTCTGTTTCAATGCTGTACATCTCTATGACTCTATGACATCCCATCAGATGGAGAGGGCCTAACAGTCTTTATACCCATTAATTTCTCTATATCTTTTTTTCCAGTGATAGCTATTGTATTAATTCTCTCTCCTCCTTCTACACTTCTCCTGTGAAGATGAAACATATTTTTTTATCTCCTCTGACATTTCCTAGTTCCCCATTATTATTTCCCCAACTTCATTCCCTAAGGGGTTTATGTTGACCTCTCTCTGATATTACTTGCAGTTTACCCTCAAAGTTCATTTTCTACCCCCCTTTTGAGTCATCTTTGTCTGTTTTGCAAAGTACCTAAATCCTCCTGTTCACCACGAATCTTGGCCACATTGTATGTTTTTTTGTTTTCAATTTGTTGCTAAGTGCTGAACCAACTGTTAACTCAGTATTAAAAATGAGCAACAACTTCCAAGAAAATAAGGTGCTCAGGAACAAAGGCATCTCGTTTAACTCCTGCCAAATCCTTGGCATAGCCCAGGAGTCTACAAACAGTGGCTTGGAGCAGAGTGTGGCTCATTAAGGACTCAAGCATGCGTTCTACCTGGATCACTTTGATGGTAATTAAATGGCTTGTTTGGTTTCTTTAAATTCGTGTTAACAATTTAAGAAAGCATTGTGCAACCAATTTGTTTTGATTATAAAGATCTTGCAAATGTCGTTGAAATGTGTCTCTGTTCTTATTGTTTACCATTATTGACAGTTGAATGATAGCATTTCACCCCTTAGTTTATTTTTAAAAGTGGCTCTTGTCATTAAGGATACTGACCCCCAGCTCAGTCCCTGCTCTCATTATTCCATCACAGCTGCTCACCTCCTAATGCCTTGTTTCCCCTCTTCACTGATCAACTGGCCTTTATTTGGTTGGTTTTGGGGCTTGTCCTATTTTAAATGGAACTCATGCCAAGTCTCAACCACTGAGCCTTCTATTGGAACCCAGTCCTACAGACTAGACTCAGAGAACCACTGTTCGCCATTAAATAAACACCAGAGTGCAATTGGTTTGTCTTTGTGCATCATTCAAAGAGCAGGAAGACGACTTTCCAGAACATGTTATGAGGAAACTCTGAGGCTACTGAGAGAGATAATAGACAATAGACAATAGATGCAGGAGTAGGCCATTCTGCCCTTCGAGCCTGCACCGCCATTCAATATGATCATGGCTGATCATTCCTAATCAGTATCCTGTTCCAGCCTTATCTCCATACCCCTTGACTCCACTATCTTTAAGATGGGGGCAAAGGGGCCAGTTTAGGATTGCTATATAAAACCCAACACAGAGGGGGTGGTGAGAAGGGCCTCCATCCGTGCTACAAACCCGTCCTTGATTAGAATGATACAAGAGTCACACAATCTGATTTTAAAAAACAGAAAGGGTCTTTGCAAATGAACTGGCTGCAACATAGCCAGGAGTTGTTTCCCCCTGTGTGTTGTAGGGAGTGGGAATGGAAGCCAAAACTGGTGTTCAATCCCAGAGTCACCGTAAGGAAAGGCACAACAGTACAATATCTCCCCAGGCCCCATGTCTATTATCCTGGCCCCAATGGAGTCAGTTCCGTTTGACTGAAACTGGTCTCAATCCCGCTCCCCCAGCTGTTCGTGGGTGTGGATGAGGTGGACAGTTGGACCGAAGGGTCTCTTTCCGGGCTGTACGTCTCTATGACTCTTTAAAACGCTTCCCTTTCGATCTATGAGGGAGGAAGAGAAAGGCAGCCTTTCACCTCGATCTGCTGCCTGGAAGGTAAACTTCATTCGGCCCGTGTGTGTGACCGTGAGCTCAGGAAGTTTCCCGGCTTGAAGTTTTCGGTCCGTTTAACACAATGCAGGAGCCGGAGCTCTGTGCAGAACCACCCCAGTCCGGCTATAGTCTGGATGGAAGGTGGTTCTCACTTGGTAACTAAGGCAGTGTCAGGACAGGAGCTGGATATAAACTGCAGATAGCACATGGCTGGTTAAAGTGGCGTGTTAAATTCAACTGCACTCTCTCCCGCATGGCTGTACACCTCCGCTTCTCCCTGGGAGAGAGGTGCTTTCGGAAAGGACTGCGGAATAGTGGATACGAGAAAGTTTCCAAGAGGCGGAATGGGATCCGCGAATCTTCCCCAAGACTGATTAAGCAAGATGCAATTCACACGCTTTATTCCGAGCGGAATCAAAGTGGAGAGAACTGTGCTTTGATTTCTGACCGTCTCTGATCAGAGACAGAGCTCCCAGTGCGAGATATTTTCAGCAGGAGGGCATGGGAATATTAACACCGGCATTTCAGCACAAAGCTAACCCCAGACAGCCGAGTGCAATGCCGGTCTATTCAAGAGCAGTTTCGCTCATAATCCCAACACTCAGGTCACGACACCCAGCGTTTGATGGAGTCATTAGTCAGGAAGGTCCCACATTAACTCTGGGCACATCTCCCGCTGCACCTGTGGGAACTGATGTCAGAGAGAGGGGGGGAGGGAGAGAGAGAGAGGGTGGAGGGGGGGGAGGAGGGGGAAGAGAGAGGGGGGAGGAGAAGGGGGAGAGACGGGAGGGGGAGGGGGGCAGAGAGGGGAGGGGGGCAGAGAGGGGAGGGGGAGAGAGGGGAGGGGAGGGGGAGAGAGGGGGGAGGGGGTGGGGGGAGAGGGGTGAGAGGGAGGGGGGTGGGGGAGAGGGGTGAGAGGGAGGGGGGTGGGGGAGAGTCAGGGGAGGAGAGGGAGGGGGTGGGGGGAGAGTGAGGGGGGAGTGTGGGGGAGAGGGATTGGTTGGGGGGAGAGGGAGAGAGGAGAGGGGGAGGAGAGAGGAGAGGGGGAGGGGGGAGAGGGGGAGGAGAGAGGAGAGGGGGAGGGGAGAGGGAGGGGGAGGGGGGAGAGGGAGGGGAGAGAGAGTGGGGGGAGAGGGAGGGGAGAGAGAGTGGGGGGAGAGTGTGGGGGAGAGGGAGGGAGAGAGTGTGGTGGAGAGAGTGTGGTGGAGAGAGTGTGGGGGATGGGGTGAGGGAGGGGGAGGGGGAGAGAAAGGGGGGAGAGAGAGAAAGGGGAGGGAGGGAGAAAGAGGAGAGAGAGAGAAAGGTGGAGGGAGAGAGAAAGGGGAGAGAGAAAGAGGGGAGAGAGAAGGGGGAGAGAGAAAGGGGGAGAGAGAAAAAGGGGGAGAGAGAAAGGGGAGAGAGAAAGGAGGGAGAGAGAAAGAGGGGGGAGAGAGGAGGAGAGAGAGGGGGGAGAGAGAGGAGGGAGGGAGAGAGAGAGGGGAGAGAGTGAGAGAAGGGGGGAGAGAGAGGGGGAGAGAGAGAAGGGGGAGAGAGAGAGAAAGGTGGGAGAGAGAGAAAGTGGGAGAGAGAGAGAGAGAAAGGGGGAGACAGCCCAAGCCTGTTCAGCCTCTCCCTGTAGCTCAGATCCTCCAACCCTGGCAAATCTTTTCAGAACCCTTTCAAGTTTCACAACATCTTTCCGATAGGAAGTAGACCAGAATTCCACACAATATTCCAACAGTGGCCTAACCAATGTCCTGTACAGCTGCAACATGATCTCCCAACTCCTGTACTCAATACTCTGACCAATAAAGGAAAGCATACCAAACGCCTTCTTCATTATCCTATCTACCTGCGACTCCACTTTCAAGGAGCTATGAACCTACACTCCAAGGTCTCTTTGTTCAGCAACACTCTCTAGGACCTTACCATTAAGTGTATAAGTCCTGCTAAGATTTGCTTTCCCAAAACGCAGCACCTCGCATTTATCTGAATTAAACTCCATCTGCCACTTCTCAGCCCATTGGCCCATCTGATGAAGATCCTGTTATAATCCGAGGTAACCCTCTTCACTGTCCACTACATCTCCAAATTTGGTGTCATCTGCAAACTTACTAACTGTACCTCTTATGCTCACATCCAAATCATTTATGTAAATGACAAAAAGTAGAGAGCCCAGCACCAATCCTTCTGGCACTCCACTGGTCACAGGCCTCCAGTCTGAAAAACAACCCTCCACCACCACCCTCTGTCTTCTACCTTTGAGCCAGTTCTGTATCCAAATGGCTAGTTCTCCCGGTATTCCATGAGATCTAACCTAGCTAATCAGTCTCCCATGGGGAACCTTGTCGAACGCCTTACTGAAGTCTATATAGATCACATCTACTGCTCTGCCCTCATCAAGAAGTAACAAATTACTTCTTCAAAAAACTCAATCAAGATAGTGAGACATGCACAAAGCCATGTTGATTATCCAAGATAGCCATGTTGATTATCCCAAATCAGTCCTTTCCAAATACATGTATATCCTGTCCCTCAGGATTCCCTCCAACAACTTGCCCACCACCGAGGTCAGGCTCACCAGTCTATAATTCCCTGGCTTGTCTTTACCACCCTTCTTAAACAGTGGCACCACGTGGAGAGAGAGGGGGGAGAGAGAGGGGGGAAAGAGAGAGAGAAAGGGGGAGAGGGAGAGAAGGGGAGAGAAAGGGGGAGAGTGAGAGAGAGAAGGAGAGAGAGAGAGAAAGGGGGGAGAGAGAGAAAGGGGGCGACAGAGAGAAAGGGGGGAGAGGGGAGAGAGAGAGAGAGAGAAGCGGATACCGGGAATGTGTAGTTTATTCCGTTGCCTTGTGAGCCCAGTACAGCGCCTGCTCTCACAGGCTGAAACCAGAACCCCCCTGGGTGGGCTGTACCACCCCGAGCTCAGTAAATCAGCAACTCCTGCTCCCCTTCACACTAACTCCCAGCGCTGAAGCACAGACCAGGCACCCTGTGAACATTCCCGTGTAACTTTACCTCCGCTCTGTTTCACTCTGTCCTCTCCTTCATGAAACACCACGACTGACTGAAAAGTGGCTTTCAGTCCCCCCCATCGCATCCCACTCTCCCCATCCACCCTGGAGTATCCCGGGTTGGAATCCCTATATTTTTCCCCGAAGCTAAATTTGGGATTCCCGCTTTGTCTGAGTTTTCACCGGGACAGTCGGTCCTTCCCACATTTTATGGGTAACTTTGTACACACACACACTTTCAATAAGATGTCAGCCCTGCCAACATGGCCATTCTCGCTCCCGTCCTAGCCCCCACATTCTGGGGCAGTCAATGCCTAAATTCTGTGCCTCCCTTCCCGGGGCCTGGAACAGTCTCTGGCTCTCTCCAGCTGTGGCCGACTTCCAGGAGAACTTGCAGTTGAGTTTTGCGACATCTTGAAATGTTCTGCTAACGCCATTTATAACTGTTTCCCAAAACCAAAACAACAGGAGGGAGAGTTTCATACACCCCCACCTCCCCCCAACACACACACACACACACCAAAAATAAAATGTTCAGCACGTTTCAAATCTCCAAATCCTTCCTTGGAGTATCTGATCTCCAGTTTCAGTGTGTTGAGAGTAATATTTCACTGCTTCATTCTCATTGCACAGGCTGCTCGCTTACTCAGCCGGGTATGAACGGGTAGGGTGTGGAGGTGGTGAAAAGTTTAACTTGCCGGGGGTGGGATTTGGAGTAAGTGGACAGAGGGCTGGGGAGTGGGGAACAGTGATTGGGAGAGAGCTGGGAGTGGGGAACACAGAGAGAGAGACAGAGAGCTGGGGAGTGGGGAAGAGAGAGAGAGAGACAGCGAGCTGGGAGTAGTGGACAGAGATAGAGAGAGAGAGAGCTGGGGAGTGGGGAACAGAGAGAGAGACAGAGAGCTGGGGAGTGGGGAAGAGAGAGAGAGAGACAGCGAGCTGGGGAGTGGGGAACAGAGAGAGAGAGAGAGAGCTGGGGAGTGGGGAACAGTGAGTGGGAGAGAGCTGGGAGTGGTGGATAGAGAGAGAGAGAGACAGAGACCTGGGGAGTGGGGAACAGAGAGAGAGAGAGAGAGAGAGACAAAGAGCTGGGGAGTGGGGAACGCAGAAAGAGAGAGACAGAGACAGAGAGCTGGAGAATGGGGAACACAGAGAGGGAAACAGACAGACCCGGGGAGGGGGAACAGAGAGAGAGAGAGAGCTGGGGAGTGGGGAACAGTGAGTGGGAGAGAGCTGGGAGTGGGGAACACAGAGAGAGAAAGAGACAGAGACCTGGGGAATGGGGAACGGAGAGAGAGAGAGAGCTGGGGTGTGGGGAACACAGAGAGACAGAGAGCTGGAAATTGGGAACATAGAGAGAGAGATGGAGACAGAGTTGGGGAGTGGGGAACAGAGAGAGACAGAGAGTTGGGGAGTGGGGAACACAGAGAGAGAGAGAGAGATGGGGAGTGGGGAACAGGGAGTGGGAGAGAGCTGGGGAGTAGGGGAGGGACAGGGTTGTCTGAAGTTGGAACTTCCCAGGGTGGGAAGCTGCTGAACCAGAAGCCCGCCCCGAGGCTGCAAACTTCCGCCCGCCACTGCTGGCCGGGGATGGGGTAGGAGTCAGTCTGATGCACGGTCCAGGGACCGGGAGCCGTCCCAGACTGGGGAGAACTCCGAGCGGATCTCAGTGTAACACAGACAGCTGGTGCTGGAACCAGGGCACAACAGGAGGCCAGGAGCTGGGACAGGGACAGGGAGGGAGGATGGTTCCCATGCTCCAAGATTTGTTCGCTCTCGTTCAAATCTAAAGTTGACACAACTGGAGGGGCTAGAGGATAGGGAGGGTTCTGGAGGGGAGGGGGCTGGAGGAGGGGGCTAGAGGAGAGGGAGGGAAGGAGGGGGCTAGAAGGAAGGGAGTAGGCTGGGAGGGGCTTGGAAGATAGGGAGGGAGCTAGAGGCTGAGGAAGGGGCTAGAGGAAAGTTGTCCAGAGGGGAAGGGAGCAGGGAGCTGGAGGGGGAGGGGGCTAGAGGGGGAGGGGGTAGGGGAAAGGTTGGGTGGGTGGGGAAGGGGAGCGGGGAGAAGATGGGATACCAAAGGGAGGGGGATCTCAGGGATGGGGAAAGGATCCCACAGGGAAGGGGGGAATCTCAGGGACAGGGAAAGGATCCCATGGGGGGGAATCTCAGGGACAGAGAAAGGATCCCATAGGGAAGGGGGGAATCTCAGGGATAGGGAAAGGATCCCATAGGGAGGGGGGGAATCTCAGGGAAAGGGTGCCAGAGACATGGAGGAGGGTCCCAGAGACAGAGAGGGGATTTCAGGGATAGTGACAGATTCCCATGCCTGGGGAGGGTAGTAAAGGATCGGGAGGGTGGTGGGGTGGGGGAAGCTATGTCAGGAGGTGGGAATGGATAGGGGGTGGGGGGAATCCGGGAGGCGATCCCAGTGCGAGCTGCTCTCTGGACAGGGTCCCAGACAGAGCTAGAGACAGACAGAGGAGCTCCCAGAGCAGGGACCCCTGGGCTGACAGTATGATAAAGAGTGGGCTCCCAGAGACTGGGGGTGAGAGAGGGATAGTGTGGGGGGGAGGTGAGCAGGTCAGGGACATGGTGGGTTCGGGCTGTCAAGGGTGGGAGGTTTACAGGCGAGCTGTTTGCAGGAAATCACTTTACTGCACGCATCGAGCTTGCTCTTACCTGCAAACGTCTGTCCTCTGACTCCCAGGGAAAGATTCAGCCCCAGCAGAAGGTAAGTTAGAAGCGGCTGCATGCCGGAGCCTAGATTGGGAAGCGGCTGCAGAGTGGGAGAGGGAGAGAGCAGCAATCCGCCGGCGCTCTCTGCCCAAGTTCAGCTCCTCACACGCTCCGCTGTATTTTCCACTACTTCTGGTGACTTGGCTCTGACAGTCTGGCCAGCAAAGAGCTGACGTCGGGGGGGGGGGGCGCGTGCCCGCCGCCCGGCAGGCGCGTCCGCGCGCCCGTCATCGCCTTCCCTTCCCTCTCGGGGGCGTGCGGCTCTCGGGGACGCGCAGCGCTCTCAACTCCAGTCCGGAACCCAGCTCGACAAAAAAAAGCCAATTGGTTTCAATGGAAAGTGACAGCGACCCGGAGAGGAGATGGGTGAAGGGTAGAGGGGGAAGGAAGGAGAGGAAGAAGAAAGAGAGAGAGGGAGGAGAAGAAAGGAGGAGAGAGAGAAGAGAGGAAAAGAGAGAGGGAGGAGACAGAGAGAAGAAAGAGAGGGAGGAGAAGAAAGAGAGAGGAAAAAGAGAGGGAGGAGGAGAAGAAGAGAAAAAAGAGAGGGAGGAGGAGAAGGAGAGAGAAGAGAGAGGAGAGAGAAGAAAGAGTGAGAAAAAAGAGTGAGGTGGAGAAGGAGAGAGAAGAAAGAGAGAGGAAAAAGAGAGGGAGGAGGAGAAAGAGAGGAAAAAGAGAGGGAGGAGGAGAAGAAGAGAGAAGAAAGAGAGAGGGCAGAGAGAAGAAAGACAGGAGAAAGAGAGGAAAAAGAGAGGGAGGAGGAGAGAGGGAAAAGAAAGAGAGAGGAAAAAGAGAGGGAGGAGGAGAGAGGGAGAAGAAAGAGAGTAGAAAAAAGGGAGGAGAAGAAAGAGAGAGGAAAAAGAGAGGGACGAGGAGAAGAGAGAGGAGGAGAGAGAAGAAAGAGAGGAAAAAGAGAGGGAGGAGGAGATAGGGAGAAGAAAGAGAGTGGAAAAAGGAGAGGGAGGAGAAGAAAGAGAGAGGAAAGGAGAGAGAACATAGAACATAGAAGAATACAGCGCAGTACAGGCCCTTCGGCCCTCGATGTTGCGCCGATCCAAGCCCACCTAACCTACACTAACCCACTATCCTCCATATACCTATCCAATGCCCGCTTAAATACCCATAAAGAGGGAGAGTCCACCACTGCTACTGGCAGGGCATTCCATGAACTTACGACTTGCTGAGTGAAGAACCTACCCCTAACATCAGTCCTATATCTACCCCCCCTTAATTTAAAGCTATGCCCCCTTGTAATAGCTGACTCCATACGTGGAAAAAGGTTCTCACTGTCAACCCTATCTAACCCCCTAATCATCTTGTACACCTCTATCAAGTCACCCCTAAACCTTCTTTTCTCCAATGAAAACAACCCCAAGTGCCTCAGCCTTTCCTCATAGGATCTTCCTACCATACCAGGCAACATCCTGGTAAACTTCCTCTGCACCCGTTCCAGTGCCTCCACATCCTTCCTATAGTATGGCGACCAAAACTGCACACAATATTCCAGATGCGGCCTCACCAGAGTCTTATACAACTGCAGCATGACCTCAGGACTCTGGAACTCAATTCCTCTACCAATAAAAGCCAGTACGCCATATGCCTTCTTCACTGCACTATTTACCTGGGTGGCAACTTTCAGAGATCTGTGTACATGGACACCAAGATCCCTCTGCTCTTCCACACTACCAAGTATCCGACCATTAGCCCAGTACCCCATCTTTTTGTTACTCTTACCAAAGTGAATCACCTCACACTTAGCTACATTGAACTCCATTTGCCACCTTTCTGCCCAGCTCTGCAGCTTCTCTATATCCCGCTGTAACCTGCCACATCCTTCCTCACTGTCTACAACTCCTCCGACTTTCGTATCATCCGCAAACTTGCTCACCCAACCTTCTAACCCTTCCTCCAGGTCATTTATAAAAATGACAAACAGCAATGGTCCCAAAACAGATCCTTGCGGAACACTGCTAGTGACGGCACTCCAAGATGAACCTTTGCCATCAACTACTACCCTCTGTCTTCTTCCAGCCAGCCAATTCCTAATCCAAACCTCCAACTCGCCCTCAATGCAATATCTCTGTATTTTCTGCAGTAGCCTACCATGGGGGACCTTATCAAACGCGTTACTAAAATCCATATATACCACATCTACCGCTTTCCCCTCATCTACCTCCTTAGTCACCTTCTCAAAGAATTCAATAAGGTTTGTGAGGCACGACCTGACCTTCACAAAACCATGCTGACTATCCTTGATCACATTATTCTTATCCAGATGTGCATAAATCCTATCCCTTACAATTCTCTCTAAGACTTTGCCCACAACAGAAGTGAGACTCACTGGCCTATAGTTACTAGGATTATCCCTACTCCCCTTCTTGAACAAGAGGGAGGAGGAGAAGGGAGGAGAGAGAAAAGAAAATAGAGGACGGGAAGAGAGAAGGGAGAAGGAAGGGAGAGGGAAGTAACGAGAGTGAGGAGAAGAAGATAGGAAAAGTGGAGAAACAAGGAAAGAGATACAGAGAGAAGAAAGAGAGTGGGAGGAGAGAGAGAATAGATAAAGGAGAGAAAGAATGGGAAGAGGAGAAAGAGGGAGAGGTGGAATGAGGAAAAATATCAGAATGCAGAGAAATTCGAGGAAGATGTGAGAGGAGATGAAAGGGAGGGAATGTGGGAGAAGAGATAAATGGAAAAGAGAGAAGGAATGAGGAGAGTGGAAAAACAAGGAAAGAGAGAGGTAAAAGAGGAGAAAGGAGGTGATCTAAGTGAGATTGAAGAGAAGACAGGAAGAGAAAGTGGAGTGGAGAACCAGGGGGGTGGGGGGGGAGAAAGAGCAGAAAGATGGTGAGAGAAGAAAGGGATGGAATGAGAAGTAAGGAGAGGAAAGGGGGAGAAAGAAGTGGGAGGACAAGAGAGAGCAGAAAGTGAGGGTCTTACCCTGAGTGATAACAGCTGTATGATTGTAGTTGAGACCGGATTTGTTTTTTGCTTATTTTGGCTTTTAGTTTACTTTAACTGGGTGAGGGATTTCTCTGCTATATTGGTGATTGCCTTAAAAGGGGAAATTCCTTTTTTTGGCTTGTTTTGGGACAATCAAAATGACCCACCCCAAAAAAGTAGTCAATTTCCACAGAGTGCTGGTTCACTGACACTAGACGAAAATTACACACTTCAAACCAAATTATAACCTAGACCTTGAAGCAACAGATGTCAATGTGCACAGGGGTTACACGGTTATTTGTGTCGCTGTGTTGAAGATTAGTAATGTTTAAACCTACTCTTCGGCTAAAGATATCACCCTCAAATATTAATGTACACAGAATTACTTTGGACTGTTCAGGATTTTTTTATTTTCATTCAGTTACTTTTTTGTCTCTACCTTTATTGGCCTTAGCTTGTGTAAGTGCCAATGACTGACACTCCTGCAGCTGGTACAGTTTGGTTTGGAGGTTTTTGCTCCAAATTGACTGGGCTAGCCCGAGGCCGGAAATGCCTTCTATCCAGCTCAGAGGAAGTGTTGGCAGATTGGCTTCTTATCAAAATGAAGCCAGTTTCATGGGCTCTGATTCTCCATCTTTTACTTAGTTCAAAGTTTATCTGAGAACATCTTCAACCAATGGCATACGTCTGTATCACACAATTTGTTCCTGATCACCATAAAGTAAGTAATTGGCATGTACAATAAGTAGTAATTCCTTTCAAAAAAAAGATCATAAAGATGTACCAAATTGCCATGATTCTCTCCAACAAGGGAACTGTGTTGGTTGGTGGGGTGTGGTTCAGCAGGGAATCCTAAAAATACTCTCCCATCAAAATTAAAATGCTTGAACCCCAATATCTACTAGGGTGGCCAACTCCGTAGGATTCCCCTGGAGTCTCCAGTAATTAATTAAGCTCCGAGACAGCAATTACAGCTATTCTAGAGAAAACATAGTGGAGCATCAAAAACAGTGTCCTTTTTAAACATTTTTTTTGCAAGTTTTCATTTAATAGTTATCAAAATTGTTAACATGTTCCGTTGCTGCCATGTTGGACAATTTTCGAGTATTATGAGTTCTTTGGGTCTTCACAGAAGCTCAGGCTTATTATTAGTAACAGCCAAACTGTGTTTATTATTACATCGTACATGATGTAGAGGTGCTGGTGTTGGACTGGGGTGGACAAAGTCAGAAGTCACATGACACCAGGTTATAGTCCAACAGGATTTCATCTGATGAAGAAGCAGCGTTTTGAAAGCTTGTGATTTCAAATAAACCTGTTGAACTACATCTGCTGTGACTTGTGACTTCTGACACTGTACACGATAAGGCAGTAGATTAGATTAGATTACTTACAGTATGGAAACAGGCCCTTCGGCCCAACAAGTCCACACCGCCCCGCCGAAGCGTAACCCAAACATACCCCTACATCTACATCTACATCTACATCTACATCTACATCTACATCTACATCTACATCTACCCCTTACCTAACACTACGGGCAATTTAGCATGGCCAATTCACCTGACCTGCACATCTTTGGACTGTGGGAGGAAACCGGAGCACCCGGAGGAAACCCACGCAGACACGGGGAGAACGTGCAAACTCCACACAGTCAGTCGCCTGAGGCGGGAATTGACCCGGGTCTCTGGCGCTGTGAGGCAGCAGTGCTAACCACTGTGCCACCGTGCCGCCCACGAAGATGTTGCAGACTGTATGGGGTACAACTTCTCAATAGAACACTCTGGGATTAAAATAGTTTGGTGGTTGTTTTTAGCAAGGCAGAGTTGATGGACAAAGACCATATTCTTTGCTGTGAACCTGTGTTTCAAAGACATGTCTACTGATGGCACAATAATATCACTTAGAAATACAGAAAATCAGAGCAGGAATAGGCCACTCAGCCCTTCAAGCCTCCTAACACAATTTATGTGAGAGGCTTATCTGCTATGTTCGTTAAACTATATCTCTACAAAGGTCTTTGGGAGGGGTTTTGAGCAGCAGAAAAACTGTTCAACAGATGCTAGATTAGAGTGGTGCTGGAAAAGCACAGCAGTTCAGGCAGCATCCAAGGAGCAGGAAAATCGACATTTAGGGCAAATAGATCTATTCCTGAAGAAGGGCTTTTGCCCAAAACATCGATTTTCCAGCACCTCGGATGCTGCCTGAACTGCTGTGCTTTTCCAGCACCACTCTAATCTAGAATCTGGTTTCCAGCATCTGCAGTCCTTGTTTTTACCCTGTTCAACAGATGCTCAAGCATCACCCAATTTAGTATTGAACAATGTACTCTTTTTCAAATTGGGGCCTGTAGAATGGTGGTAAGCAATAGCAGGATCTTGTGAATGGGGGATGGATAATCACACAATGAACCCTTCCAAATACATCCCCTCAGAATTCACAACACTCCCAAGCTGCCATTTCCTCCCAGATAAATTCAGTACTGATTTCAATTCAATTTAATTGATTAGAAAACATGTATATTGAACTATTTACTGCAGGTTCTGCCTGGGATTGTCAAGAATGCAGACAGCATTTTTTTTACCATAAATAGTTCAGACACACTTCACAAATCTGGAGATAGGAACTGAATGCTGAAGCAGGAAAGGTGAAAGGGATAAAAGTGGAATAAGTTCAGAAGAACTTCTTAAGGTGGCACCAGTTGACTAGATGTAACCAGACAGTAATAACATGTATGAAGTGGCTAAAATATGATAAAGCACACCAAGTGATTTACAGGAACATGATAAAGCAAAGTTTGACACCAAGTTGCAATACGATAAAATTAGGGCTGATCACTAAAAACTTGTTCAGAGAATATGTTTTGAGGAGCAAGCTAAAGGAATGAGAAGAGATGGTGAGTTTAAAACTTTGGCATTGGGAGGAAGAGAGTCCGAGACGTGTAGGAAAGGTACTGCACAGTTTAGAAGTTAGGAAATAGAAAGTGCAACCGTCAAATTATTAAAATCAGGGTGTGTAAGAGGCGAGAGTTAAAGAAGCACAAATATCTCGGGGTGTTGTGAGGCTGGAGGATATGACAGAGATAGGAAGGGAGAAAGATATGGAGGCATTTGTAAACAAAGATGAGAGTTTTAAATTGAGCCATTGCTCAAACAGCAGCAATATAGGTCAACGAGAACAAGAGTGGTAAGTGAATGGAACTTAGTAAATGTTCGGACGTGGGAAATAAAGTTTGAATAATCTCAAGTTTATCGAGTGTAAACTGTGGGAGTCCAGCTGGAACTACATTAGAACAGTGAAGTCTGCTTGTACCATTGGCATGGACCAGCCTGGTGAGCTAAAGTAGGATCAATGTTTTCAAAACGAAACTGAAAGGCACGTATTTTCACTGAATCTAATCCGAAAACAATGCCAATGTCTCTGTCAGTCCTAATCCTGAAACTTAAGTACAGTTTTACACTGGCCCTAAACAAAAACAGTGTTTATAATTATCCTAATCCTCAAATAAAGCACTGTCTATTTTTGCTGTAATCCTAAAACGAGACTTGTGTTTTTTTTTGCTAACCCTGGGCTTGTGTTGTGGTAAAATTAATACATAAGTATATCCATTGGAGGCAGCAATAAGGTCATAGATTTCCCTCACCAAGAGCTTAGAAAAGCAAATCTGCTTTGTTTCAGGGAGAGAAGATTCACAAAAAAATCCTTAAAACAGGATTTGAGGAAAAGGCAGTAGCCACATCAATCACCTGTGCCTAATGCACTGGACGTGGCATGTTTATAGCTGTTTTTACACTATACTTGGAATCACACAGTATAAACCAAGGCCAGTCATACCTATGCTACCTCTTTGGAGAAAAACAACCCAGCTTGTCCCATTGTCTCTCTCTCTCTCTCTCTCTTTCTCTCTCCATTAATTTTTCAAGCGTATATCCAATTTCTGCTTGAAAGTTACCAAATAAATCTCTTTCCAATCCTGTTTTGGGCTGTGTACTCCAGATGGTAACAATTCACCACGTTAAATAAAGATGCCCTAATTTCTCCTATGGCTCTTTTGGCTGCCAGCAATGGCTGAAAGATTAAACCATGTCTCTGTCAGGTAAGGGTAAAAGATCCCATCGCTTTGCCTGAAAGAAGAACAAGGGGATTCTCTCATGGCTTGAGCCTCTCAATCAATAACTGGCCATTATCACGTTGCTGGCCAAGGGAGTTTGCTATGTGCAGATTCGCTGCCATATTTTCTACACCACAGCAGCAAGTACACTTTAACAGCACTTCTTTGGCTATAAAGCACATTGGGATGTCTTTGTGAAAGGAGATATATGGGGTGGGATGCTTTTTGGTGGATCTGTGTGGACTTGATGGACCGAATGGCCTGCTTCTACACTGTAGGGATTCTATGAATACATGTCCTTTCTTTGATATAATATAAAAATACCTTACTCCGAAATATACTTTCAAATAATGCTGTTCAAAAATGCTATCACACACCTCTGGAGCAGGTAGGGACTTGAATCAAGGCCTCCTGGATCAGAGGTAAGGATGCTACCACTGCACCACAAGAATTGCCAAATTTATTGAATCGCCAAATTTATTGATATCTGTCATAGTTTCATTCAAACTCATGTCCCAGAATAATAGCTTGTTGTATGAGATTATCAATCCAGTATCGGTACCACTGTACGTTCCCCTTAACTTCACCACTAAAGATCCTGGAAACAGATTCCACTGGAACTTACAATGAACAATTGGACGTGAGTTTGAAGTGGATTAATTTACAGTTTTGTGAGGAAGAAGTTGGCACTTGGGACAAAATTGAAAAGCTGTTTGAAAGAGCCAGGATAGACACAATGGGGTGAATGGTCTCCTTTCGTGCTTCAAGATGACATGATACTACAGAGTATTAGGCCTTCAGGTATTGGACGCCTGCTGTCTGAATGGTGACTAAGATCAAAAGCAAAGCAGGTTATAACAGTCCAGATATAAGTAAATCAGAGTTCTCAGTGTAAGTGAACCAGGCAACAACCTTGTTGAATGCATAAGGACACTGTCTCCCTCCCAGTCTAAACCATTCAGCCTGTTCCAATATATAGCCAAAAAAACTGGATAGTTGACATTGCAGCTCAGTTTCACTAAAGATGCTGTATACCTCAGCTGTACCAATTGGGAGCCACAGGCTTGGTTTTTGCTCTGTCCACAATTTAATAATAAAGATTTTTTAACTTCTCTGAACTGGTTCTGAGAAAGACCCAAAGACTTATTGTGTTTTCATGCACCTCTGCTCATTTACCTTACTGTAGTTCTCCAGTCAAAGCCAGACAATTGAAAGTGGGGACTGCAGATGCTGGAGATCAGAGTTGAGAAGTGTGGTGCTGGAAAAGCACAGTAAATCAGGCAGCAGCCGAGGAGCAGGAGAACCGACGTTTCAGGCATAAGCCCTGCATCACGAATGAGCCTTGTGGACCAGGGGAGCTGAGAGATAAATGGGATGTGAGTGGGGCTGGGAGGGTGGTTAGCTGGGAATGTGGCAAGTAGATGAATAAAAGGTGATAGGTCGGAGTGGACAGTGGAGCGGATAGGTGAGAAGGAAGATGGATAGGTCAAGAGGGTGGTGCCCAAGTTGGAGGCTTAGGACTAGGATAAGGTGGGGAGAGGGGAAATGCGGAAACTGGTGAAATCCACATTGATCTCGAGGGGTTGGAGGATCCCAAGGCAGAAGTGTTTCCAACTCGTGGATAGGAAAGAATCCAGCTCTTTATGTTTCAGTGGAGATTTAGAGGCACCTCATAAAAGCTATAATTAACGTGGCTCTTAAGCAACATCAGGTTTGCAGTGTTCCTCTACTTTACAATATCTTCAGACATGGAACTGTTGGCCTAAGGGACTGACCACACTTAAAAGCAGCTTCAGCTAGGGCTCTGTAACTGGCCTCAGTGTTCCTGAATTATGTAAAAGCAAATAATACAAGTTTCTTGCTCCTGACTACTCTGAGCTTTTCTTTACTTGGTCTGTGTGGAACACAAATGTGTAGGTTCACACCTGAAATATGGCAAGTTGGTTTAGGCCCTGGTGCAATGATGGTGCCTTGGAAAATGATGTGTTGCCAGAGTTAAATCAGCCTTTAAAAGATAAAAAGGAAGAAATTGTAATGGAAAGGAAGAGAATCGAAGGTATTCAACTAACCAATAACAACATATAAAAGCAAACTCATCTCAACTGGACCAGTTTGTGTTTAGGAATGGACATGATCTACCAATGAAAAGTTAGAGTGGAGTTGAACCTTGAAAATACAAGAAGGAAATAGAGAACCAAGTCATATCATGGGCAAAGTATAGCAAAGGGTAACCAATATAGTTTGTGTTACATTTGACTCATTAACTTCTTTGAAACAAATATTATTTTATTCATAAAATGAAACAGAACTGTGGATGCTGACGATCTGAAACAAAGCAGAAAGTGCTGGAGAAACTCAGCAGTCCAGCAACATCAGCAGAGAGAGAAACAGAGTTAAGATTTCAAGTCTAGTGACCCTTCAGAGCTGGATATTTTTAAATCCATTTTGACTGAAACAGACTGCTAGGGGAATACAGTAAACAAACATGATCAACATAAATTGTGGTCTCGTAGATTTTCAGGAAATCACATTGTTTCCTGTCACGCAGAAGCCCAGCATTTAAACAAATGCCTCTGTAGTGAGACAGATCTGATAAATATATTTCTTATTGACTATGTTACTTATTGAATTGATTTTTGTTGTTAAACTTTGCAGAGGATAAGTGAAAAGCCTCATTATCACTTGAACTTTTATGACTTTTGAAATGTATTTTTTTGGCCTTCATATCCCAGTAAAATCTCATCCGTTGTCACAGTTTGAGCTTGTCAACTTTGGGAAAGGGTATTTTCCTTTTTGAGAGACTTTTCTCCTATTTCATCTGAATAGATAAGCCACTTCCTGACTGCAATGGCCTTGCAAACTGCGCTTGAGATCATTTAAAGATCACTGCTTAAGTGAACATTATGAAGCCAACTGTTGGTGTACAGCCTTTTCGATCCCATGGCAGTGGTGATCCTCAAAGGCAGAGCTTCTTTTGACAAGAAGTCAAATTTTTTGAAGCTGGATAGGAACTCAGATCCAAGTTTTGGCTGTTTACTGTGTTTCTTTGACTAATTCAGAAAGGAATGTTTTATACTTGGCACAGGCCAGCTCTCCTCAATAGATATTTTAATGCAAGACAAAGAAAATATAGCTCAATCGAAATAGTTTGGCCAGCTGAGTAACAACAAAGTACACGCTAAGTGACTCCTAACTGTTCTCTGAAATATCTGAACATGTCACTCCGTTTAAGGGTAATTAGGGATGGGCAACAAATACTGACCTTGTCAGTGATGACCACAACCCATGAAAGAATGAAAATCAGTCTCAGAGTCAGGGTTTTGTTGCCTACTTGGATTGTTTATCGTGACTCAGTTTCATCTGAGCTATTGGCTGGAAGCTGCAGGTACTTTGGTAAATGTGCAGCCATTTGCAAAATCATCTAAGCTTAATGAGAATCAATGTAACAGACAATTTAAACCCTTTTGGTAATATCAAGGCAGACCAAACGCAAAATGAAAAGCCATCGACCCTGACAATTCTTTCTGGGTCGTATCTTTTAACTGTGCAATTAGAGTCATAGAGTCTTAGAGTCATAGAATTATAGAGTCATAGAATCTTAATAGAGTCTTAGAGTTGTGCAGCATGGAAATAGAGCCTTCAGTCCAACTCCACCATGCCAACTGGATATCCCAAATTCATCTAATCTTATCTGCCAGAATTTGGTCCACATCCCTCTAAACCCTTCCTATTCTCATACCCATCCAGATGCCTTTTAAATGTTGTAATTGTATTAGCCTCTACCACTTCCTGTGGTAGTTCATTCCATGCCCACAGCACCTTTTGCATGAAAACGTTGCCCCTTAGGTCCCTTTTAAATCTTACCCCTCTCACCTTAAACCTATGCCCTCTAAGTTTGGACTTGCTTACCCTGGAAACAAGATCTTGGCTATTCACCCATTAAAGTCAACTTCTGAGGCTCCAGGGAAAATAGTCCCAGCCTATTCAGCCTCTGTGAAAATAAGTGTTTCTGTGAATCAATTTATGTCTGTGTTGGTCTCTTTGAGTCTCAGTGTTTGCTTGATACCCAACTGAGGAAAGGACTATTAGTGGACATGGGTCTCAAACAGCAGAAGAACCACCAGGAGTGCCTTTGCAAGATCCTCTAGATCTTGTTACAGCAAAGGCAGCCAACAGTAGCATCCTCTCGTCAAGCAACATGTCCAACATCGAGACTCTGACCACTCAAAAGCAGCTCCACTACTCATGGTTTTCATATGCCTGACTCCAGACTCCCAAAGCAGCTGTTCTAAGATGAACATGATGCCTGGCAAGTACCATACACACACACACACACACACGCACACACACACAAATATACACAGTGACAGACGTGCACACACACACTCTCTCACACACACACTGACAGATGCACAACATGCACACTGACGGACGTACAAACAGACACACACACAGACACACACACACACACTTCCACACATACACAGACACAGACACAGACATACATAGATACACACACACACATACACAGTCACACGTACACAGACACACACAGGCCTCCAAATGTGTGTGAGAGAGAGAAATCTATAAGTGTGTATGTGTGTGAAAGAGAGAGAAATCTATAAGTGTGTATGTGTGTGAAAGAGAGAAGGAGATCAATGGAGGTGTATGGGTATGAGCGAGAGAGAGAGAGATCCATAGGTGTGAATGTGTGTGTGAGAAATCTATAGGTGTGTTTGTGACCGAGAGAGAGAGATCTGTTGGTTATTGTGTTTATGGCAGAGTCTGCAGCCAGACCACCTCCGAACCCACAGAACTGGAGTGGAAGCAAGTCTTCATTGATCCTGATCCTAAGGGATTGCTTATGAAGTTGACCCAGCATCATTCTAATATCCAGACCAAATCACAGGCACTTTCTACTTCTGTCAGCATGTTTAGATGGTTTTCTTGTATGCGCAATTTTGTGTATTTCTTGTCAATGTGTGCATGTTCCTGGTCCATGTGTTTTGTGTGTGTTTTGTGCACATGTCATGAGGGTGCGGGTATGTGTTTCTTATCTCAGTGTGTACACTGTATGGTTGATTGTGTCCACCTTCACCTATAGGTGTGTGTATATGTGTGTGAGAGAGATCTATCGGTGTGCGTGTCTGTGTGTGAGAGATCTATAGGTGTCTGTATGTGTATGTGAGAGGGATCTATAGGGCTATGTGTGTGAGAGATATCTATAGGGGTATGGTTATGTGAGAGAGATCTATAGGTGTGCGTGTGTGAGAGAGAGATCTATAGGTGTGTGTGTATGAGAGACAGAGATCTATAGGTATATGTGTGTGTGAGGGAGAGATCTCTCAGGGTATGGGTGTGAGAGAGAGATCTCTCAGGGCATGTGTGTGAGAGGTCTATAGGTGTATGTGTGTGAGATAGAGATCTATATGGGTATGTGTGTGGGAGACAGATCTATAGGTATCTGTATGTGTGTGTGAGAGAGAGATCTATAGGTGTGTTTGTGTGTGAGAGAGAAGATCTATAGGTGTGTGTGAGAGAAAGATCTATAGGTGTGTGTATGTGAGAGAGAAAGAGATCTAAAGGTGTATGCATATGTGTGTGAGAGAGAGAGAGAGCTGTATAGGTGCATGGAAGAGACATCTATGTGGGGGGGGGGCGAGAGTTACAGAGGGATCTACAGGTATATGTGAAAAAGTCAATAAGTGTTTGTGAGAGAGAGAAATCTATAGGTGTGTGTGCGTGAGAGAGAGATGGGGTTGGGGGAAGGGTAAAAGAGAGGGAGATCTATTGGTGACTGTGTGTGGGTGTGAGAGAGAGATGGAGGGAGGGTGTGAGAGAGGGAGATCTATAGGTGAGTATGTGGAGGTGTGAGAGAGAGAGGGAGATATATAAGTGAATGTGTGTGAGAGAGAGAGGGAGATCTATAGGTGAGTGTGTGTGAGAGAGAGAGAAAATGAGATCTATAGGTGAGTGTGTGTGTGAGAGAGAGAATGAGATCTATAGGTGAGTGTGTGTGGGTGTGAGAGAGTGAGATCTATAGGTGAGTGTGTGTGAGAGAAAGTGAAATCTATAGGTGAATGTGAGAGGGTTTTAGCAAATGAGTTCATTTTTGTCTTCTGTTCCTTTGGACAAGTTCCTCCGGGTCAGATCGAGTATCGTTCAGCTAAGGTCGATACCCCCTCCTCAGGAGCAGGAGAGCCACGAACACACAGAAAAAGGGAAGGCACCTCGACTTGGTAATGTTATTGAGTTCCAGAGCAGGGCTGGACACAGCAAGCCTGGTTGAAGTGGAACTATCAGACATGATCCAAGGTCTGACTCTGTTAGAGACTCAAACAAAACTGCAGATGCTGGAATCCAAAGCAGACAGGCAGGAGGCTGGAAGAACACGCGATCCAGCCTGTCTACCACGGTCTGACTCTGAGCAGATATTTACCAACATGCCAATGAAATCCCAAGGGATCCAGGGTCTATATGCAACACTCAGCACAGACCCCTCTCTACTCCTTTAAATAACGTCTAAACAAGTCTAAACATCAAATGGTCAACAGAAACGGAAAGAACTTTCAGAGAAACTTATCACAATTAGACTAAGGGTATTGGGTTTGTGCATTCCTTAGCACAGCCAAATCGGACCAGTTCCTACACCACTCGGTACAAGCGCGTGGGGAATTACATTGGGCAGCCCCGACTGTGCTTTTCAGGAGATTTGGGTTGTGTCTCCTGAGCCGAACACCCTGAGTGAAGTTAAAAATCACACAACACCAGGTTATAGTCCAACAGATTTAATTGGAAGCACTAGCTTTCGGAGCTAGTGTGCTTCCAATTAAACCTGTTGGACTATAACCTGGTGTTGTGTGATTTTTAACTTTGTACACCCCAGTCCAACACCGGCACCTCCAAATCACGACCCTGAGTGAAGGTTGTGGTGTGCCCGCCTGAATGAATCAACTGATCTGAGAGAGAGAGAGAGAGAGAGAGCGAGAGAGAAAACAGTGGCTTTTTAAAAATAAATCTGTACAAAGACACACGCTGGCGCGAACTGCTGGCCAGGACTGAGAGTTGTTGTGTGCACTCCGTTTTAACTGCATCTCTAAAAGGCAGCTTGTGGCTATGAGCTTTGAATTTGGGTTTGTGGTCCTCTTCCTGAACTCTGGAGTATGCAGGGACAGCGAGCGCTTGCAGCCTAACAGCGCACTCTGCTGATGCGATGGAGAAACTAAACCAGGAGGACATCTGGCTGAGCATCTTTCTTTTCCCCTTGCTGTGAAACAGCCTCTATTTTATTCCAGAACCGTGTCATATAGAACAAAATGACCCTACCTCCCCATCCCCCCCACCCCCCCCCCACAAAAATCGCAGGTGCCTCCTGCAGAGGTCAGGAAGATGGTTATTTTTACGTGATGTTTTATAGATATAGGACAATCACTTCTGAGATGCTGGAGTTCAGGTTCACACTGCAGGAAATGAATCCTTGCCAAATTCGGGTGCACTCGATGTTGCCCAGTTATTTGGTAAAGGCACACTTAGTTCTAGCCCTGATAGTCAGTGTTGGTGGGCATCCCTCTCAACTCCTCCTCTTCCAAAACTCATGCACCAATTGGCCTGTCCTATCTGCCCTTCCAAGTCTACAGTTAATGATAGTGTGCAAGCCTGGAACCCTCATTGCAGGAGGGATGTGATAGTACTGGATGGGTGCAGAGGAGATTTACCAGGGTGTTGACTGGGCTGGAGAGTGTTCGTTCGAAAGAGAGATTGGGCAGACTGGGGTCACTTTCCTTAGAACAGGAGACATGAGGGAATTGTATAAAATTATAAGGGACATAGGTCGAGTAGACAGGGAAAAAGCTTTCCCCTTGGTGGGGGGATGAATGACCAGAGGCATAGTTTTGAGGTTAGGGTCAGGAGGTTTGGAGGAGATGAGAGGAAATTTCTTTTCACCCAGAGGATGATGGGAATCTGGGACTCACTGTTTGTAAGGATGGGAGAGACAGAAACCCACATAGCATTTAATAAGTATTTAGATGTGCACTTGTGATGCCTAGGTATATAAGGTTACAAGCCAAGTGCTTGAAAAATGGATTCAAATAGGTAGATATTTGAGTTTCGAAAAGCCAAAGAGCCTTATTCTGCATTGTAGACATCTACAACTCAATGCCCTTAGATTAAATGGCAGCCTTTCTTTCAGGTTTTAGAACTCTCACCTCTGAATAAATGTGAAGGTTGTTTGCTCAGGTCTTACTCCAGACGCTCAAGGTGTAAAGATATAAAAGAGACCTAAGGTGTAATGTTTTCACGCAGAGGCTGGTGTATGTATGGAATGAGCTGCCAGAGGAACTGATGGAGGCTAGTACAATTGCATATATGAATAGGAAAGGCTTAGAGGGATATGGGACAAATGCTGGCAAATGGGACTGGATTAGGTTGGGACATCTGGTCGACATGGATAAATTTGACTGAAGGGTCTGTTTCTCTGCTGTACATCTCTATGACTCTATGTAATGCAGACCCACACTTCAGTGCAGTGCTGGGGTAGTGCAACACAGTCAGCAATGCTGGCTTTCAGTTAACATGTTCAACTGAGGTCCTGTAATCTCTCTAATGTAAGCAAAACCCAGCAGAGATTGAACATTTGAAATACCAACAGGAAATGCTGGCAGAACCCAGCAGATCAGGCAGCACCTGTGGAGAGAGAAGTGGAGTTAATCTTTCAGTTTAATCACTTTTCTTTCACCTCAACCAACGGTGAAGATCCCATGACTCCAATTTGAATTTTATCCTTCGACCAACATAACTAAAAGCAACATCTGGTCAGTACCTCTTTAGTGTCAGTGGGAGATTGCCATGTGAAAATACTGCTGTGTTTACTACATTACAACAGTGATAACACTGTCAAATGCTTTATTGGCTGTATAGTGCTTTGGGACATTGAGAACAGAAAGATGATCCATAAATGCAAGTACTTTAACTTTTCAAGTCTGCCTTACGCATTTCAGAACATGAAGCTAATATTTGCGATAAGCATTTATTTGAATGGCTTTTACTTCTGAGCATAGATTATGAATGACTCGACTTTAAAAATAACTTAATTACTCAATTTTCTTTGTTAAAACTCACCCCTGCCACCTTTCAAAGGTAACTGGGGCTTGGCAGTAAATGCTGGCCAGCTACAATTGAATATAAAAACTTTCATTAGGCTGTCAAAACCTTTGCCGTGTGTGTACAAAGTAATATTTGCATTTGTCCAGCACCTTTTATACCCTCAGGGTTACACTGTTGTAATTTAAGAAATGTGAGAGCTATTTTATGCACAGCAAGCTCCCACAACTACAAATGTGATCCGAACCAGATAATCCATTTCTCGGATGTTGATTGAAGGATGAATATTGCCCAGAATACCAAAGAAAACTGCCTTGTCTGTCTTCAGATTAGTACCGTTGGATCTTCCATGTCCACCTACAAGTGCACACGGGCCAATGGTTTAAGATCTCATGCAAAAGAAAACACCCCCAAGGATGCAGTACTCCATCATAGCTGGATAGAAATTTCTTGAGTCCAAATCTGGAATTCATAACATCTTGACCCATTTTGACTTTCGTGAAATTGCTTCCCAATAGTCATGGCCGGCATCAAGTGGAGTTGTTTGACGCTAGTGCTGTGGGGAAATGAAAATTACATTTGTACAGTACTTCACATGATAAAGGAGAGCTATGGAACATCCTATTACCCTCTAGTTCTGGGCACCCCCACCCCAGGGAAAAGGCCTTGCCTATTTACCCTATCCATAACTCTCATGATTTTATAAACCTCTGTAATGTCACCCCTCAGCCTCCGACACTCCAAGGAAAACAGCCCCGGCCTGTACAACCTCTCCTGATGCTGAACGGACCTCTCAAATTTCAAATCTAGTGCTGTTCTTGCTTTTCATGTACCCTCTTTGCAGCTGTAATTTTGGACAGAGCCAGGAATACAATCACCCTGTGATCTTTGTATGTTAAGATCTGCCAGCACTGCACGCAAAATAAAACTTTCCGCTTTACCTAGGTATGTGTGACAATAATAAATCAAATCAAATCACCCCCCCCCCCCCAACCCCCAACTGTCCCTCAACATTGCGGTCACAGTCAAGGGCCACATTAGACTTTGCTTGACCCTCTGTTAATGTGGAGGTGGGAAGCTTACCAATGAATTAGACAGGCCCATCCACTTCAGCAGGATGAAGTTCTCGCTCTGCTAATTTACTGGGACGCTCCCAGCTGGAGAATTGCTATGTTGAAAAGCTCGTTCAGATTTCACATGGTTGTTCCTGCAGCTGGATGTGCTTGCGGGTACTTTCCTGAACACGTGTGTACCCGGTTGAGTAACCCATCGTTTGCCCAGGAAGAACAAATGCGTTAGAGATACTATCTGGGACAAACAGAAATGAAGTGAAAGATATTTTGAAAGTGAAGTGAAACATTGAATTTCAACTCAGAATTGGAAAATAAATATTTTGTCTAAATGGCCTCCTATGATATTTTGAAGAGAAATTAATTAGTGCAGAGCTGTCAGCACAAGGGATTCCAATCAGTATAATCACCGGCAGCTGCCTGCACTTTCAGATCACTCCCCAGTTAATGTCTTATTTACTTCTTGTGGTGTTTTTAATGTGTGACTGATAGCATGCTGTGATAGTGCTATCGTCACATTACCTTAATTGATCTTCCCTTCTGTGTTCTGCTCCCTTTTCCTGCAGTGACATACACATTCAGTTGGAAAAGTGAGGGCGATTTTATCCATTTCGACGCTAGGTGGGCCCTGAAAGTCGTAACTCTAATGGATGCTGCACTGTTAACAGTCCAGCCCCACAGGATTTCCCAGAGTCAGCCTCCATAAACGTTCAGAAGGAGCTTGCCTGTTTGTTCGGTCTGACATAGGGAACTCAAAAAACAGAGGTTCACAGCTGTTAGCTGGTGATGGGCTGGCAATGCTGTTGGATTAGCCTGCAGCAGATCCCTCTCCCTTTTATTCGCTGGTTACCTCCACCCCCTTCTATTGTTTGTCTTTAGCTGACATGCTAGCAAACATAACCCCTCTGCCAAACTGCTGTAAAGTAGATTGGCTTCTATCCAACTGCTTGTTCCCATCATGTTGGCTTCAGGCCAATTCTGAGAACTTACACTTCATCGAACATAGAGCAGTACAGCACAGTACAGGCTCTTCAGTCCATGATGTTGTGCTGAGCATTAACCTTAATCTAAGATCAACCTAACCTACACCTCCCCTCAATCTACAGCCGTCCATGTGCTTGTCCAGCAGTCGCTTAAATGTCCCTAATGTCTCTGACTCTATTACCACCATTGGCAGTGCATTACACACACCCAACACTCTCTGCACAAAAAAACCTACCTCTGACATCTTCCCTATACCTTCCTCCAATCACCCCTCATGACAGCCATTTCTGCACTGGGGAAAAGCCTCTGGCTATCTTCTCCACCTATACCTCTCATTAACTTCTACACCTCTATCAAGTCACCTCTCTTCCTTCTTCTCTCCAGTGTGAAAAGCCCTAGCTCACTCAACCTCTCTTCATAAGACAAGCCCTCCAACCAAGGCAGCATCCTGGTAAATCTTCTCTGAGCCCTCTCTAAAGCATCTGCATCCTTCCTATAATGAGGCGACCAGAACTGGACACAATATTCCAAGTGTGTTCCAACCAGGGTTTTATAGAGCTGCAGCAAAACCTTGTGGCTCTTAAAATCAATCCCCCTGTTTTTGTTAAATACATTTTTATTGAATTTTTTTTAATATTACAGCTAACACAAAGCAATACAATTAAAAACAATACAAAGGAAGAACACCAAAAAAAAGCTAAAATCCCAAGCTGCCCTCATGTACAAATGTGTATATATGTACATAAAAAAAACCTAACTACTTAACTAAATAAATAATAACTAACAACAAACTAATAAATAATAATAATACAGCTCAGCCAAACAAACCACTAACTCCTGAATATCGAGAGCATTAATTTTCATCTATTCATATGTTCGCAGTTCCTCCCCTCTGGATATTGGACTCGTAAAGCATAATCATTACGACTATATAAAAGCCCTTGTTAGTGTGGTACACAAATCTGTGTCCAGGTCTGAAAGAAATTCTCAGTCTTGTGGTGTTCCATACTTGTGAGAAATCTAAGGGGATATGCTCCATAACAATCTTTCGCCAATCTAACAGGCCCAGGGGATTTTCAGATATCCAACCTTACAAGATATTCTTTCTTGCGCAGAAAGTGAGGATGTTGAAAAGTTTTTTCTTATGCACATCTACAGGGAACACACTGGGCAAGCCAAGAAGAGAGATCAGGCCCTTCTCCATCCTTACACCCAAAATCCTCTCCATTGCACCCACCACCAGGCTCCAGTATGTTTGAAGTCTACCACAGGACCAGAGACAATGGGTAAGAGTGCCCGTACCAACTTTACGCTTGGAACATGTTGAAGACACCCCCAGTTTAAGTTTTGACAAATGATCTAGAGATAAGTGGACCTGTGGAGAATCTTCAACTGTAAAGCATGAGTCCTATTGCAAATTGATATCTTCCTTGCGTTTTCCTGAATACCTTCCCATGTCTCTGAGGAAACCTCAATGCCTAGCTCTCTCTCCCACACCCTGCAGAGTTGATTGAACTTATCTTTGGAGGCACTCCCCAGGTGATGATATAAAGTGCTGGCAGAAAGTGTACTCTTAGCACTGATCACCCTCCTCTCTCTGTCGGATTTATAGGGATCAGTCAAAAGTGTAGTCTTTTTTGAATAAAATCCCTAATTTGAAAAAAAGGAAGCGGTCCCTGTTAGGTAGCTCGTATTTCCACGCTAACTGATCAAGGACATCATTGTGTCTCCCTCAAATAGATTGCCCATGCAAGACACACCTCTAGCTGCCCAATGTTTGAGTTTGGATCCTGAATCCATCTTCCCCGGTCGAAAATCCGGCATGCTCACTTTTGGTGTAAGAAAAGATATTTTGCCAATATTGCCTTCCCTCTGCCGAATTGCCCTCCATGCTTTAACAGTATTGATAACTATTGGGTTATAGCAATATTCCCTAACTGTCCTCATTTTGTCCAAAAACACCAAGCTAGTAAGGAGGCACCCTCCCTGAGAGGTTTCAATATCTAACCATATTGAAAGAGGGTCCCCACAAGCCCAATCACTCAAGTAACCTAAAAGTGAGCTTAGTTGATAGTTTTTAATATCTGGAAGATCCACTCCCCCAAGTCTGTGAAGCAATTGCGGTTTAACTAATTTAAAGAGGGGCTGTTTACAGTGCCAAATAAAGGAGCTGAATCAGCCGTTCAGTCTCCTTAATGTTTGCTTATCGAAAATCAGGGGAAGCATCAGTATAGGGTATAACAAACAGGGGAGAATATTCATCTTAATAAGTGCTATCTGACCCAACCATGAGACCGGAAGCGCCTCCCATCTTTGAAGGTCTTGTTTGATTTTGTCAAATAATTCAACAAAATTAGCTTTAAACAATCGATCAAGAATTGGAGTGACGAGTATGCCCAAATACATAAAACTCCCCTGTGACCACTTAAATGGGAATCGATATTCACCCTTAAGAGATTGCAACTTCATAAGACTACCCATAGGCATAGCCTCTGATTTTGCAAGATTAATCTTGTACCACAAAATGGTGTGAAACGAGCTGGTGCATTGTATCAGGAGAGGCACCGAAAATGCTGCAGTTGACCAAAAAAAGAGGATAACGTCCGTGTACAGTGAAATCTTATGTATTTTTGACTCCACTTCTGGAGTTGATCCCTACGAATGGCCTCTGCCAATGGTTCAATCACCAACGTAAAAAGCAGTGGCCCTGCTAAACCACACCGTATTGGTGTTGACCGCAGCGAGAGGGTCACTGTAGAGAACCTTTATCCATCTTAGAAAGACTTCGTCCAAGCCAAACCACTCCAGAGTATAAAAACGATACGGCCACCCAACTCAGTCAAATGCCTTCTCTGCACCTGGAGAAATCACCAATCCCTGTACTGACTGTTGTTGACATGTTTGAATTACATTAAGCAGCGTCCTAACATTAATGGAGGATCTGCGGGCCTTTATGAAGCCTGTCTGGTCCTCTTTAACAATAGAAGGTAACACCGTCTCCAGCCTTAACGCAAAAGTCTTAGAGAAGAGTTTAAAGTCCACACGTAATAATGAAATGGGCCTGTACAAAGCACAATCCTCCGGAACCTTCCCTTTTTTAAGAATAAGCGAAATATTGGCCTCTATCAGAGACGGCGGGAGACAATCATGACTGTATGACTCATTAAACATATTGAGCATCGGGCCTGACAACACGTTTATAGACTGCTTATAGAATTTGCTGGGAAGTCCATCAGGACCGGGCGCCTTTCCACTCTGAAGCTGCTTCACAGCCTCCTGCGCCTCTTGTTCTGATAAGGGGGCATTGAGAAAGAACTCTCGTTTGGGGGTCTCACCCAGGAGCTCCAGATCCTTGAGAAAGGACTCCATCTTGGCCCACCTCTCCTCACAACCCTCAGACTGGTATAACTTAGAGTAAAATCTCTGGAAGGCCACATTTATCTTTTTTGGAATCACATGTTAGGTTCCCAGACCCTTCCCTAATCGCCATGATGGCTTGTGGGGCACTCCTTTTCCCAGCAAGATATGTTTAGGTACTTGCCTAACTTGTCACCATGTTGGCATCATATAGCATTTGTTTTACGAAAATAAGCTCCTTCTTTGCTGTCGGTGTGGGCATGCAATTCAATGCAGACTACAGCGCCATAATCCTCTGCAGCTTGACAACAAGGGCCTGTCATAGTAAGCCTTCTCGGCTGCCTTCAACCGTGCACATCCTTCTGCTGCTTCCTACTGGCAAAGTAGGGAATAACTAATCCCCTGGCATAGGCTTTGGCAGTTTCCCAAAGGACGGACAGACTACTTACCGAGACTGAATTAATGTCTAAATTCCTTAGAGAAGTGCTCCACCAATTTCTGAGGATAAAGGGTTCCATTTGCCAGTGCCTCGGGCCCACCAAAGCATCCTTAACCTTAACCAACAAGTACACTGGAGCGTGATCAGAGATGGTAATATTACCGATCGTACAAGATACCACCAAGTCCAGGGTTGCCACAGGAATCAGAAAAAAAATCAATCCTGATGTGACATCTGTGTGGATTGGAAAAAAATGTAAAATCCCGGCCTGTAGGGTGGAGACTCCTCCAGACATCCACCAACCCGAAGTCCACATACTGATCCACTAATTGTTTAGTTTGTAAAGAGTGTATCGGGGGCTTTTGGGCAATCTGTCTACCGTGGGATCCACAAGAAAATTATAATCTCCCCCTGTAATGATATGATGGGGCTTGAGACTGATCAATTTCAAGAACACACCTACCAGAAATTTGAGTGGATGGGCCTGAGGGCAATAAGCATTTCAAACACCATATTCTTCTCTGTTTATCAGGGCTTTAAGAATTACAAACCTCCCATGTGTGTCTTTAACACAATCTAGTAACTTAAGTGGGAGATTCCTCCTAACCAATATAGCCACTTCCCTACTTCTGGTATTAAAAGATGAAAAGTAAACTCGATCAAAGCGATTCTGCTGTAGTTTCAAATGCTCCCTATCATCCAAGTGTGTCTCCTGTAACAAAGTAATATCCACTCTCTCCTTTCTAAGACTTGAAAGTACCTTCTTCCTCTTAATTGGTGAGTGACTCCCCTTGACGATCCAGGTACACTATTTAATAAAGTCATTGGCCATAACTTTCTGCAGTAATATTTGAATTCCAGAGAGGAGGAACTCGAACCACAAATCGCCAAGCCTTATTTGACACATGGTAAAGTATGGTAAACCAGAGAATTTGGTTTTCCCTATAGAGTCATAGAGATGTACAGCATGGAAACAGACCCTTCGGTCCAACCCGTCCATGCTGACCAGATATCCCAACCCAATCTAGTCCCACCTGCCAGCACCCGGCCCATATCCCTCCAAACCCTTCCTATTCTTATACCCATCTAAATGCCTCATAAATGTTGCAATTGTACCAGCCTCCACCACTTCCTCTGGCAGCTCATTCCATACACGTACCACCCTCTGCGTGAAAGAGTTGCCCCTTCGGTCTCTTTTATATCTTTTCCCTCTCACCTTAAACCTCTGCCCTCTAGTTCTGGACTCCCCCACCCCAGGGAAAAGACTTTGCCGATTTATCCTATCCATGCCCCTCATAATTTTGTATACCTCTATAAGGTTCCGACGCTCCAGGGAAAACAGCCCAGCCTGTTCAGCCTCTCCCTGTAGATCAGATCCTCCAACCCTGGCAACGTCCTTGTAAATCTTTTCTGAACCCTTTCAAGTTTCACAATGTCTTTCCGATAGGAAGGAGACCAGAATTGCACGCAATATTCCAACAGTGGCCTAACCAATGTCCTGTACAGCCGCAACATGACCTCCCAACTCCTGTACTCAATACTCTGACCAATAAAGGAAAGCATACCAAATGCCTTCTTCACTATCCTATCAACCTGCGACTCCACTTTCAAGGAGCTATGAACCTGCACTCCAAAGTCTCTTTGTTCAGCAACACTCCCTAGGACCTTACCATTAAGTGTATAAGTCCTGCTAAGATTTGACAAATGCAAAATTCTCTGTTTTCCATTCCTGCTTTAAAACATCCCTGAACCCAACCTCCCACCCCGCTGCCAATACTACAGTCTGGGCATTTAAGTACCTGAACCGGGCATAAACTGCCCATAAGTAGGCATCTAGCCATCCCAACCAATTTCCCTCCTCCTAGCTAGAGCCGCACCCCAAACACAAGCAGACAAGAAAGAAAATACACCACGGAATAACAACGTGAACAAATAACTTTTGAAAAAAAGGGGTTAAGTGTCCCACTCATCCTTTGGCATAACTTAACTTACAAATTAAAGTTACACATCCTAACCGCCCCTGAACATAGTTTAGACCAGATAATTACCAATTTAAAAAATAGGGAACGAAAGCCCCAACCGGGCTTCCTTATTCTTTCAAAGAAAAGCAGAGACATACACAAGCAACACTACAATTTGAACATCCTAAATTGTCCAGATTAAGTTAATTTGTTCACAAATTCTCTTGCCTTCTCTGATGTTTCAAAGAGATGTACGGATCTATCTAAGGTGAACCGAAGCACCGCTGGATACCTCAGAGAATACTGGATCCCAAGTTCCCTCAGTCTTCTCTTGACACCGTCAGAAGATTTTCTTTTCTGGATCACTGCTACTGAGAAGTCCTGGAGGAGCATAATTTTAGAGCCCTTGTAAACTAGGGGCTTCAGATCCTTCCCCTGGATTCTGGAAGCTTCCATGATTCTCTCCTTACCTCTCATAATGAAACTCCCCTCCAAGATAAGATGAGGATGTTGACCTGGACCTGCCCTTTATGCTGTGAGCCACTGATCCCTCTCAATCCTCAAGCCTCTCATTCCAACCTCCAAGTTAAGGAATTTTGGCAACCACTCCTCAATAAATTCCGTCAGCCGCTCCTGTGACTCTGTGCTCAACCTCATCCGTCCTTTTCTCCAGGTCCCCAGCTGCTATTCATGCTTCTGCAGCATGATGGAGATCGGGGCCATCTTTTTCTTTATCTGCTTACCCAACATCTCGCGAGATTTCGTGAGCTCTTTCACCAGGGCCTGGTAAGAAGTTGAGTCAGAGGATCCTGCAGGCTGGGCTGCAGGCCCAGCCTTGGGTGTACCTCCTCCCTTTTTCGGCATCCTGGACTGTGAAAATCCAAGTAAGTTGATCTCTGGCCGTTTCCTGGGACTCCACAGGATATCGCGGTGGTCCGGGTAGACGGGCTAGGACATCATCCCACTTGCAATGTAGTGAGGAGCTCTGCAACGTGGTCTTTCTAGATTGCCACCATCTTGGATCCCCCCAATCCCCCTGTTAATGAAAGCCAAAACACCATACGTCTCAAATAGAAAGTTGCTGAGTACATCCCAGTATATCATTGAAGTTAATTGCTATTGGACCCTCTTAATGGTCTTGCCACAGCTTAGAATTATAGAATCATAGCTTACAGCACTAAAGGAGACCATTCCACCCACTCTTTCTGTACTGGCCCTCAGAGGGACCAATTTTCTCGTAGCACACGCTGATTTTTCGCTGTACCACTACATGTTCTTTTATTCTCAGATGATCATCTAATGCTGTTACAAATATCTTGGTTAAATATAATTTCACCACATACTCAGATCCTAACCAGTCCTCACTATTTAATCTCACCACACAACTGAAATTCCTCATCTCTCAAACCATTCTTGTAGAAGTTGAAACAATGTTTTATACACATTTAAAAATCCTCCTTGCTTTTACACTCTAAAAAGGCCTAGGATTTTTTTTTGATTTATTTATGGCTTGTAGGTGTCACTGGTTAGATTAGCATTTGTTGCCCTTTCCCCCATGGTCCTTGTAAAGTAGTGGCAAGCTGCCTTCTTGAACTACTGCAGTCAATTGGGTGCAAGGATATTGTTTATTAACTGTTTTCTCAATCTGTCCCGCCACTTGTAATGATTTATTGGTATATGTACCCAAGTTCCTCTGTTCCTGCACTCCTTTTGGACTTCTACACAAATTTTTACATTTACTCTCTGTGTTCTGTGTATAAAAATGAATGCCCCACCCCCAATTCTCTGCATTAAATCTAATCTGCCACTTGCCAACCCATTCCACAAACTTGTCTATGCCCTTTTGAAGTTCTACACTATCCTCCTCACAGTTCACAATATTTGTAAGAGATAATGAGACTTTAAGAAGGACTCCAGTTACAGAAGCTTTGGTATGTGAGAGACAGCTGACAAAATTGGACTTGATGCCAAAATCCAAGATTTCACGCAGGATTATAGAGTTTGGGGGCCTTGTCGATCTTGGTGAGGATAAGGCAGGAAGGTACGGACGAGCAAAGGTCTATAAACCAGTGTGAGAATTTTAATTCTGTGGGGTTCGGAGACTAGGAATCAAGTCTAGAGATAGCAGGTGCACTGATAAAAGTGCTGGTGGATAGAGCTACATTGGGGTCCGAGTGATTTCACCAAGGAACAGCAAGTAATTAATTATATTGTTGCTGTTTTAGGAAACGTTCCAGAGGCTGGTTCATAGAATTCCCAAAGTGTGGATACAGGCCATTTGGCCTATCTAGTCCACACTAACCCTCTGAAGAGCATCTTACCCAGACCCAATTCCCTAACCTATCCCTGTAACCTTGTATTTCCTATGGCTTATCCACCTAGCCTACACATCCCTGGACACTATGGGCAATTTAGCCTGGCCATTCCACCTAACTTGCTTTGGACTGTGATATGGTTATTTTGTTTCTATGTTGATGTTACATTAAGCAACACAAGGATGTTTTAAAGGACACTGGATTTTGAATTTTAGGCCTTGCAAGTAGGATAAAAAAAAATTTGTTGTAACAACTTTGAAGTCCTGGATGCTTATTTTTATATTGATAGAAATGTAAATTCAGGAGCATTTGTTCACCAACTCCACTTCTTAAACCCTAATTCTAAATCCTTTCTCAATTTCCCTTGCTGGTCTTAGAACATAGTACAGCACAGCACAGGAAGACAGCCTTTGGCCCACTATTTATATGCTGACCGTGACGCTGTTCAAAACTAATCTGCCTACATATAGTCCATATCCCTTTATTCCCTGCCTGTTCCTGTGTCTGTCTATATGCATTTTAAATGTTGCTATTGTATCTACATCTACCACCTCCCCTCGGCAGCGTGTTCCAGGCACCTACCAACTTCTGTGTAAATACTTGCAATTCATCCTTTAAACTTGCCCCCTCTCATTTTTAACCTGGTGTGCCCTCTCGTATTTGACATTTTCACCCTGGGAAAAACATGCTCGAACTAACCACCCTGTCCATGCCTCTCATAATTTTATATATTTTCATCAGGTTGCCCCTCAGCTTTCAACATTCCAGCAAAAGCAAACCTCTCCTTATAGCTAATATCTTCCAATCCAGGCAACATCCACATAAACCACTTTTAACCCTGATCAAAGCCTCAATTTCCTTCCCACTGTGTGGAGACGAGAACACAATACTCCAGATGTTGGCTAACTGAAGTCTTTTACAGCTGCAATATGACTTGTTAACTTCTATACTCAATAAGGTAAAAACAATGACTGCAGATGCTGAAAATCAAATACTGGATTAATGGTGCTGGAAGAGCACAGCAGTTCAGGCAGCATCCAACGAGCAGCGAAATCAACGTTTCGGGCAAAAGCCCTTCATCAGGAATCAAGGCAGTGAGCCTGCAGCATGGAGTCCACACCCCCCTACGACCCACCCTCCCATTCTGGCACTTTCCCCTGCCACCGCAGGAACTGTAAAACCTGTGCCCACACCTCCTCCCTCACCTCTATCTAAGGCCCTAAAGGAGCCTTCCACATCCATCAAAGTTTCACCTGCACATCCACCAATATCATTTATTGTATCCGTTGCTCCCGATGTGGTCTCCTCTACATTGGGGAGACTGGGCGCCTCCTAGCAGAGCGCTTTAGGGAACATCTCCGAGACACCCGCACCAATCAACCAAACCGCCCCGTGGCCCAACATTTCAACTCCCCCTCCCACTCTGCCGAGGACATGGAGGTCCTGGGCCTCCTTCACCGCCGCTCCCTCACCACCAGACGCCTGGAGGAAGAACGCCTCATCTTCCGCCTCGGAACACTTAAACCCCAGGGCATCAATGTGGACTTCAACAGCTTCCTCATTTCCCCTTCCCCCACCTCATCCTAGTTTCAAACTTCCAGCTCAGTAACTGTCTCCTTGACTTGTCCGGACTTGTCCAACCTGCCTATCTTCTTTTCCACCTATCCACTCCACCCTCTTCTCTTTGACCTATCACCTTCATCTCCTCCCCCACTCACCCATTGTACTCTATGCTACTCTCTCCCCACCCCCACCCTCCTCTAGCTTATCTCTCCATGCTGCAGGCTCACTGCCTTGATTCCTGATGAAGGGCTTTTGCCCGAAACGTTGATTTCGCTGCTCGTTGGATGCTGCCTGAACTGCTGTGCTCTTCCAGCACCACTAATCCAGTATTCTATACTCAATACCCCAACCAATGAAGGCAAGTTTGCCGTACACCTTGTTTATCATCTTATCCACTTGTATTACCACTTTCAGGGAGCTATTGACTTGGACCCCAAGATCCCTGTGTACATCTGTGCTCCTAAGTGTCCTGCCATTTATTGAATTCTTTCCTCTTGCATGTGACCTCCCAAGATGCACCACCTCACACTTGTCCAGATTAAATTACATCTGCCATTTCTCCAATTAACTTTCCAATGATTTTACAGTATGTTTCGACAACTTTCTTCAGTATCCATAACTTCTTTAATTTTCATGTCATCAGCAAACTTACTAATCAGGCCACTTATATTTTCATCTAAATCATTTATATATATTACAAGCAACAGAGGTCTCAGCATTGATCCTTGCAGAACACATTGGTCACAGATCTCCAGTCAGAAAAACACTCCTCCATAACTACTCCCTGTCCTCTATGACAAAGTCAATTTTATTTCTGACTTGCCAACATACTGTGGATCCCATGTCACTTAATCTTCTGGATCAGCCTACCATGAAGGACCTTGACAAATGCAAAGCAGCAACGAAGCACACTGTTAATGGAAAGCTTTGCTCACTATTTGAAGAAGGCATACAGACATCAGTTGTATTTTGTTATGAAGATGTGGATGTACTGTACCTTTAAGAGAGTGAAAAGCTAGCAGAACTACCTGACAGCACCAAGTGTTCTGAATAAGGTCATAATGTTACACTTGGTCGAAAGCTAGACTAACTGTTTCGTATGCTGTTTTGGAAAATGTAGGGGGTGATGGATTCTCAGGGGAAGGTAGCACGAACAGCCAATTTCTGGTATTGAGACTGGCTTTAATGCAATGAGGGGTATGTCGGGTTCCAAGGGATCAATTGTGTGAGGTACAGACAGACGTTTCTGTGGCCAGCAGCGAAAAAGCAGAACGGTGTGTTGCTTCCCTGGTGCCAGGATCAAGGATTTCTCAGAGAGAGTGCAGAATGTTCTCATGGGGAGAGGGGCCAGCAAGAGGTCATTATCCACACTGGAACCAACAACATAGGAAGGGAAAAGGTTGAGATTCTGATGCGAGATTACAGAGAGTTAGGCAGGAATTTAAAAAGGAGGTCCTTGAGAGTAGTAATACCTGGATTACTCCCAGTGCTACAAGCTAATAGGGCAGGAATAGGAGGATCGAGCAGATGAATGCATGGCTGAGGGGCTGGTGTATGGGAGAATGATTCACATTTTTGAATCATTGGAATCTCTTTTGGGGTAGAAGTGACCTGTACAAGAAGGACGGATTGCACCTAAATTGGAAGGGGACTAATATACTGGCAGGGAAATTTGCTACAGCTGCTTGGGAGGATGTAAATTTGTAAGGTGGCTGGGGGGTGGGGGGAGTCGGTGGAGGGGGGGTGGGTGGGACTCAGGGAGATAGAGATGAAAGAGATCAATTTGAGACTGGTATAGTTGAGAACAGAAGCGACTCAAACAGTCAGGGCAGGTAGGGACAAGGTAGGACTAATAAATTAAACTGCATTTTTTTCAATGCAAGGGGCCTAACAGGGAAGGCAGATGAACTCAGGGCATGGTTAGGAACATGGGACTGGGATACCATAGCAATTACAGAAATGGCTCAGGGATGGGCAGGACTGGCAGCCGAATGTTCCAGGATACAAATGCTACAGGAAGGATAGAAAGGGAGGCAAGAGAGGAGGGGGAGTGGTGTTTTTGATAAGGGACAGCATTACAGCTGTGCTGAGGGAGGATATTCCTGGAAATACATCCAGGGAAGTTATTTGGGTAGAACTGAGAAATAAGAAAGGGATGATCACCTTATTGGGATTGTATTATAGTTCCCCTAATAGTCAGAGGGAAATTGAGAAACAAACTTGTAAGGAGCTCTCAGCTATCGTAAGAATAATGGTTAATGTAGGGGATTTTAACTTTCCAAACATCGACTGGGACTGCCATAGTGTTAAAGGTTTAGATGGAGAGGAATTTATTAAGTTTGAACAAATAAATTTTCTGATTCAGTATGTGGATGTACCTACTAGAGAAGGTGCAAAACTTGACCTACTCTTGGGAAATAAGGCAGGAAGGTGACTGAGGTGTCAGTGGGGAGCAATTTGGGGCCAGCGACCATAATTCCATTAGATTTAAAATAATGATGGAAAAGATAGAACATATCTAAAAGTTGAAGTTCTAAATTGGAGATAGGCAAATTTTGACGGTATTAGGCAAGAACCTTCAAAAGCTGATTGGAGGCAGATGTTCGCAGGTAAAGGGATGGCTGGAAAATGGGAAGCCTTCAGAAATGAGATAATGAGAATCCAGAGAAAGTACCATTCCTGTTAGGGTGAAAGGGAAGGCTGGTAGGTATAGGGAATGCTGGATGACTAAAGAAATTGAGGGTTTGGTTAAGAAAAAGAAGGAAGCAAATGTCAGGTATAGACAGGAACCCTTAGAAGAGTATAAAGGCAGTAGAAGTATTCTTAAGAGGGAAATCAGGAGGGCAAAACAGGGACATGAGATAGCTTTGGCAAATAGAGTTAAGGAGAATCCAAAGGGTTTTTACAAATACACTAAGGACAAAAGGGTAACTAGGGAGAGAATAGGGCCTCTCAAAGATCAGCAAGGTGGCCTTTATGTGGAGCCACAGAAAATGGGGGAGATAATAAACGAGTATTTTGCATGGAAAAGGATATGGAAGATATAGCATGTAGAGAAATAGATGATGACACCTTGCAAAATGTCCATATTACAGAGGAGGAAGTGCTGGATGTCTTGAAATGCAACAAGGTGGATAAATCCCCAGGACCTGATCAGGTGTACCCTAGACCTGGGAAGCTAGAGAAGTGATTGCTGGGCCTCTTGCTGAAATATTTGTATCATCGATAGTCACAGGTGAGGTGCCAGAAGACTGGAGGTTGGCTAACACGGTGCCACTGTTTAAGAAGGGCGGTAAGGGTGGTAAGGACAAGCCAGGGAACTATAGACCAGTGAGCCTGACGTCGGTGGTGGGCAAGTTGGTGGAGGGATTCTTGAGGGACAGGACGTATGTGTATTTGGAAAGGCAAGGACTGATTAGGGATAGTCAACATGGCTTTGTGCGTGGGAAATCATGTCTCACAAACTTGATTGAGTTTTTTGATGAAGTAAGAAAGATGATTGATGAGGGCAGAGCAGTAGATGTGATCTATATGGACTTCAGTAAGGCGTTCGATAAAGTTGCCAATGGGAGACTGGTTAGCAAGGTTAGATCTCATAGAATACAGGGAGAACTAGCCATTTGGATACAGAATTGGCTCAAAGGTAGAAGACAGAGAGTGGTGGTGGAGAGTTGTTTTTCAGACTGGAGGCCTGTGACCAGTGGGGTGCCACAAAGATTGGTGCTGGGTCCTCTGCTTTTCATCATTTACATAAATGATTTGGATGTGAGCATGAGAGGTTCAGTTAGTAAGTACACCAAAATTGGAGGTGTCGTGGACAGCGAAGAGGGTTCCCTCAGATTACAATAGGATCTTGATCAGATGGGCCAATGGGCTGAGAAGTGGCAGATGGAGTTTAATTTAGATAAATGCGAGGTGCTGCATTTTGGGAAAGCAAATCTTAGCAAGACTTTTACACTTAATGGTAAGGTCCTAGGGAGTGTTGCTGAACAAAGAGACCTTGGAGTGCAGGTTCATAGCTCATTGAAAGTGGAGTCACAAGTAGATAGGAGAGTGAAGAAGGCTTTTGGTATGCTTTCTTTTATTGGTCAGAATATTGAGTACAGGAGTTGGGAGGTCATGTTGCCTCTGTAAGGACATTGGTTAGGCCACTGTTGGAATATTGCGTGCAATTGTGGTCTCCTTCCTATCGGAAAGATGTTGTGAAACTTGAAAGGGTTCAGAAAAGATTTACAAAGATGTTGCCAGGGTTGAAGGAGTTGAGCTATAGGGAGAGGCTGAACAGGCTGGGGCTGTTTTCCCTGGAGTGTCGGAGGCTGAGGGGTGAGCTTATAGAGGTTTACAAAATTCTGAAGGGCATGGAGAGGATAAATAGACAAAGTCTTTTCCCTGGAGTTGGGAGTCCAGAACTAGAGGGCATAGGTTTAGGTTGAGAGGGGAAAGATATAAAAGAGATCTACAGGACAACCTTTTCACACAGAGGGTGGTATGGGCATGGAATGAGCTGCCAGAGGAAGTGGTGAAGGCTGGTATAATTGCAACATTTAAGAGGCATTTGGATGGGTATATGAATAGGAAGGGTTTGGAGGGATATGGGCCAGGGGCTGGCAGGTGGGACTAGATTGGGTTGGAATATGTGGTCAGCATGGACGGGTTGGACCGAAGGATCTATATTCATGCTTTACATCTCTATGACTCTGTGACTCTATAACTGGGTTGCCTGGAAACAACAAAACAGATTTGAATTAGGCTGATCAGTTTGAATTACACCCCGAAAAATACCAAACTCCAATCAAGTTTGAATTTTGTATATTGACAATCTTAAAAGCCATTGAGACAATCCAATGCTTTGGGGGTATAAGACAAGGGAAAATTGAATAGTTGGGAGGAGAATTGCCAAGCCAACGACATCTGCAGACTGCTTGGAGAATAACTCTCTTCAAAGTACCTTTATCGATCAGGAATCTGTGAAGCAGAATTCTCAAAAAGAAGAAAAGAAGATTCAATATCTGGCTGGTTTTTGAAAAGTTGAACTTTGGTAAATCTTAATCAGGGGTTTTGTCAGACTGGTATTATAGAAGGGCAGGTAAAAGATAGGTTAGAGGAAGGAGTTGGAAATAGTTGTTAGTTAATTATTCTCTGTTATACCTTAAAAAATAAAGTTGTTAATTTTTACTTTAAATAGTTCTTGGCCCCTCGAATTTTCACAGCTTACTGCACGGGATAGAGTTTTTCTGTGTTGCTATTTAAATTAAGCAGGAGGTTTTACCCCATGTCGAAACAGTTTGCAATTTTGATCTCAATGGTTCTAACAATAAAGTGGCACAATTACAACTTTTAACCTGATGTGCATCAATGTCCATGATTTAGGGATCAAATGAAAATATATTGAACAAAAGTTTTTGAAATCAATCAACATTTAAAGGACAACTGAGGACAAGCAATAAATGCTGCACTTCCAATGAAAGCATTTTAAAAAGCTCATTGGCATAGAGCCATACAGCATAGAAACAAGTCCATCAACCTGTCATGTCTATGCCAACTGACCAACCCGAGGAAGGGCTGTATGCTCGAAACGTTGATTCTCCTGCTCCTCAGATGCTGCCTGACCTGCTGTGTTTTTCCAGCAGCACACTCTCGACTCTGATCTCCAGCATCTGCAGTTCTCACTTTCTCCTCCCTGAAGCCTCCAACTTGGCACCGCCCTCCGGACCTGTCCATCATTCCACCCTCTGACCGATCACCTTCTCCATCATCTTCAGCCACCTATCACTTTCTCAGTTACCTTTCCCCCAACCCCATCCCCCGTCCCATTTATCTCTCAGCTCCCAGGCCACAGGCCTCATTCCTGATGAAGGACTTTTGCCCGAAATGTTGATTCTCCTGCTCCTCGGATGCTGCTTGAGCTGCTGTGCTTTTTCAGCACCACATTCTCGACAATCATCAACAAACTACATTAATCCCATTTACCTGCACAAACCGTACTATGACCTGGCACTTTAACTATTCATCCAGATGCTTCTTAAATGTTGCAAGACTGCCCACCTTCACTCCCACCTCAGGGAGTATGTTCCACATACCTGATACCTCTGGGTGAAAACATTCTTACTCAGATCTCCTCTAAATACTTTTCCTCACTTTAAACATATGCCCTCTGATTTTAGACATGTCTGCCATGGTGAAAACATTCTCACAATCTACTCTGTCGCTGCCTGTCATAATTTTACATACCTCAGTCCCTTCAGAACATATCTCCAGAATGGGATCAACTGCTGGATCTGTGCAGAT
Source organism: Chiloscyllium punctatum (assembly GCF_047496795.1). NCBI lineage: Eukaryota > Metazoa > Chordata > Chondrichthyes > Orectolobiformes > Hemiscylliidae > Chiloscyllium > Chiloscyllium punctatum. The sequence goes on from NC_092743.1 coordinate 20,362,941, forward strand.
GAAGCCATTCATTTGTGTATCGCGATGGAGGTGACCTATAAAGACAGTTGAATTGAAGTTGTCATTGACCATGTTGGGCTGCATGTAATTAATGCATGGTCCAAGTATAAAAGCAGTTATTCAGATAATAGTAGGAATGAGCTTTGTTACATGAAAATTGACTTCCTCTCAATTTTGTGTCAGTGACTCAGATGATCTCTAACTTACATCCAGTCTTTTCTTATTTTCAGCTAGTTCCTCAAGATTTTGCCTCAGATATGCATTATACCCCTCTGTCACAGTCTGGAAGTCAACACTCAGAGTACAAAGGGACCTTGATCAGATGGCCCGAAGAGTGGCAGATGAAGTTTAATCCAGATAAATGTGAGGTGCTACATTTTGGAAAGGCAAATCAGGGCAGGACTTATGCACTTAATGGTAAGGTCCTCTGTAACATTGCCAAATAAAGAGACCTCGGAGAGCAGGTTCATTCTTTCTTGAAAGTGGAGTTGCAGGTCGACAGGGTAGTCTTGACCTGCCCAATCAGTCCATTTTCCATCCCATCTATCCACTCCACACCCCCCCAACCTATCACAATGACCTCCCCACTGCGTCCATCGATCACTGTCCCATTTACTGTCCCCCCAGCCCCGCTCCCACCCTCTTATTTTTCTCCCAGTCCCTTCCCCCACCCCACCATATTCCTTGTGAAGGGCTTATGCCTGAAACGTCAACTCTCCTGCTCCTCAGATGCTGCCTGACCTACTGTGCTTTTTCAGCACCACATTGTTTGACTCTGACTCTCCAGCATCTGCAGTCCTCACTTTCTCCTCACTTTCTCCTCACTTTCTCCCCAACAAGATGGTGAAGAAGGCAATAGGTACAGAACGTAGAACACTGTACATTAGAGCGCAGAACAGGCCCTTTGGCCCTCGATGTTGCACCGACCTGTAGAACCAATCTGAAGCCCAACTAACCGACACTATTCCATTCTCATCCATATGCTTATCCAATGACCATTTAAATGCCCTTAAAGTTGGTGAGTCTACTACTGTTGCAGGCAATGTGTTCCACACTCTGAGTCAAGAAACTACCTCTGACATCTGTCCTATATCTATCACCCCTCAATTTAAAGCTATGCCCCCTCGTACTCACCGTCACCATACTTGGAAAAAGGGTCTCCCTGTCCACCCTATCTAACCCTCTGATTATCTTATATGTCTCAATTAAGTCGCCTCTCAACCTTCTTCTCTCTAACGAAAACAGCCTCAAGTCCATCAGATTTTCTTCTTAAGACCTTCCATCCATACCAGACAATATCCTGGTAAATCTCCTCTGAACCATTTCCAAAGGTTCCACATCCTTCCAATCATGCGGTGACCAGAACTGTATGCAATACTCCAAGTGTGGCCGCGTCAAAGTTTTGTACAGCTGCAGCCTGATCTCGTGGTTGCACAAATCAATCCCTCTACCAATAAAAGCTAACACACTGTACGCCTTCTTTACAATCCTATCAACCTGAGTGGCAACCTTCAGGGATATATGTATCTGTAAGCTGAGATCTCTCTGCTCATCTACACTACCAAGAATCTTACCATTAGGCCAGTGTTCTGCAATCCTGTTACTCCTTCCAAATTGAATCACCTCACACTTTTCATATTAAACTCCATTTGCGGCCCCTCAGCCCAGCTCTACAGCTTATCTGTGTCTCTGTGTAACCTGCAGCATCCTTCAGCACTATCCATTCCTTAGTGTCATCTGCAAATGTACATCCCATCCTTCTACGCTCTCATCTCAGTCATTTATAAAAATGACAAACAGCAGTGGCCCCAAAACAGATCCTTGTGGTACACCACTAGTCACTGAACTCCAGGATGAACATTTCCCATCAACCACCACCCTCTGTCTTCTTTCAGTGAGCCAATTTCTGATCAAAACCGCTAAATCACCCTCAATCCATTCCTCCGTATTTTGTGCAATAGCCTACCATGGGGAACTTTATCAAACACCTTACTGAAATCCACATACACCACATCAACCGCTTTACCCTCATCCACCTGTTTGGTCACCTTCTCAAACAACTCAATAAGGTTTGTGAGGCATGACCTACCCTTTACAAAACTGCATTGACTATCTGTAATCAACTTATTCCTGTCTAGATGATTATAAATCTTATCTCTTTTAACCCTTTCCAATACTTTACCCACAATCAAAGTAGGGCTCACTGGTCTGTAATTACCAGGGTTATCTCTCTACTCCCCTTCTTGAACAAGGGGACACCATTTGCTATTCTCCAGTCTTCTCGCACTATTCCTGTAGACAATGACGACATAAAGATCAAAGCCAAAGGCTCTGCAATATCCTTCATGGCTTCCCAGAGAATCCCAGGATAAATCCCATCTGGCCCAGGGGACTTATCTACTTTTACACTTTCCAGAATTGCTAACACGTCCTCCTTGTGAACCACAATCCTGTCTAGTCTAATAGCCTGTCTCTCAGTATTCTCCTCAACAACATTGTCTTTTTCTAGTGTGAATACTGACAAAAAGTATTCATTTAGCACTTCTCCTATCTCCTCAAACTCCACACACAACTTCCCACTACTATCTTTGATTGGCCCTAATCTTACTCTAGTCATTCTTTTATTCCTGACATATGTATAGAAAGCTTTAGATTTTCCTCTATCCTATCTGCCAATGACTTCTCATGTCCCCTCCTGGCTCTTCTTAGCTCTCTCTTTAGATCTTTCCTCGCTAACTTGTAACTCTCAAGCATCCTAACTGCACCTTCATGTCTCACCCTAACATCTTGACAAGAGATGCAACCTCTTTATTAAACCACAGTTCCCACACTTGACAACTACCTCCTTGTCTGACAGGTACATACTTAGCAAGGACACGCAGTGGCTGGTCCTTGAATAAGCTCCACATTTCAATTGTGCCCATCCCCTGCAGTTTCCTTCCCCATCCTATGCATCCTAAATCTTGCCTAATCACATCATAATTGCCTTTCCCCCAGCTATAAGTCTTGACCTGCTATCCATTTCCTATGCTAAAGTAAATATAACCGAATTCTGGTCACTATCTCTAAAGTGCTCACCTACCTCCAAATCTAACACCTGGCCGGGTTCATTACCCAGTACCAGATCCAATGTGGCCTCGTCCCTTGTTGGTCTGTCTACAAACTGTGTCAGGAAACCCTCCTACACACATTGGACAAAAACTGACCCATCTAAAGTACTCAAATTATTTCCAGTTAATATTTAGAAAGTTACAGTCCCTCATAACAATTACCCTGTTACTCTGGCTCCTATCAGAATCATCTTTGCTATCTTTTCCTCTACATGTCTGGAACTATTTGGAGGCCTATAGAAAACTCCCAGCAGTATGACCCCTCCTATCCTGTTTCTAACCTCAGCCCATCCTACCTCAGTCGAAGAGTCCTCAAACGTCCCTTCTGCCACTGTAATACTGTCCTTGACCAACAATGCCACACCTCCCCCTCTTTTACCACCTTCTCTGTTCTTACTGAAACATCTAAATCCCAGAACCTGCAACAACCATTCCTGTCCCTGCTCTATCCATGTCTCTGAAATGGCCACAGCATCAAAGTCCCAGGCACCAACCCATGATGCCAGTTAGAGTCATTGAGTCATAGAGATGTATAGCATAGAAACAGACACTTCGGTCCAACTCGTCCATGCCGACCAGATATCCCAACCCAATCTAGCCCCACCTGCCAGCTCCCAGACCGTATCCCTCTAAACCATTCCTATTCATATACCCATCCAAATGCCTCTTAAATGTTGCAATTGTACCAGCCTCCACCACATCCTCTGGCAGCTCATTCCATACACGTACCACCCTCTGCGTGAAAACGTTGCCCCTTAGATCTCTTTTATATCTTTCCCCTCTCACCCTAAACCTACGCCCTCTAGTTCTGAACTCCCCGACCCCAGGGAAAAGACTTTGTCTATTTATCCTATCCATGCCCCTCATAATCTTGTAAACCTCTATAAAGTCACCCCTCAGCCTCCGACTTTCCAAGGAAAACAGCCCCAGCCTGTTCAGCCTCTCCCAGTAGCTCAGATCCTCCAACCTTAGCAACATCCTTGTAAATCTTTTCTGAACCCTTTCAAGTTTCACAACATTTTTTATTCCAGATGCTCCTGACATTGAAGTAGACACACTTCAAATCACCTTCCTGCTGGCCGGTGAACTCCTGCGATCTTGAAACCTCATTTCTGACCTCACTACTCTCAATCTCCTGGACACTGGAACTATAATTTAGGTTCCCATCCCCCTGCTGAATTATTTTAAACCCACCCAAAGAGCATTAGCAAATTTCCACACCCCTCCCCGAGGATATTGGTACCCCTCTGGTTCAGATGTAGGTCATCTTGTTCGTAGAGGTCCCATCTATCCCAGAATGAGCCCCAATTATCTAGGTATCTGAAACCCTCCCTCCTGCATCATCCCTGTAGCCACGTGTTCAACTCCTCTCTCTCCCTATTCCTTGCCTCACTACCAGGTGGCATGGGCAACAAACCAGAGATAACAACCCTGTTTGTTCTAGCATTAAGCTTCCACCCTAGCTCCCTGAATTTCTGCCTGAAATCCCCATCCCTTTTCCTGCCTATGTCATTAATACCTATGTGAACCACAACTTGGGATTGCTCCCCCTCCCCGTCAAGGATCCTGAAAAGACAATCCGAGACATCACTGACCGTGGCACCTGGGAGGCAGCACTCCAACCGTGAGTCTCTCTCATTCCCACAGAACCTCCTAGCTGTCCATAATGACCAATGCTCTGCTCATCTCCTTCCCTCCCTTTTGAGCAGCAGGAGCAAATTCTGTGCCAGAGATCTGTACCCCATGGTTTACCCCTGGTAAGTCTTCCCCCTCCCACCCCACACCAACAGTATCCCAAACAGTATACTTGTTATTGAGGGGAATGGCCCTGCACTACCTGCCAGTTCCCTTTCTGTCCCCTGAGTGTAACTCATCTGCCTTTTTCTTGCCCCTGAGGTTGACTACCTTTCTGTAACCCCTCTCAATAACCCCCTCCACCTCTGTATGCTTGGTCAGTGCATTGAGTATAGGAGGTGAGTGCTCATGTTGCGGCTGTACAGGACATTGGTGACGCTACTTTTGGAATACTGCGTACAATTCTGGTCTCCCTGTTATAGGAAGGATGTTGTGAAACTTGAAAGGGTTCAGAAAAGATTTACAAGGATGGTGCACAGTTGGAGGGTTTGAGCTAAATGGAGAGACTGAATAGGCTGGGGCTATTTCCCTGGAGTGTCGGAGGCTGAGGGGTGACCTTATAAAGGTTTATAAAATCATGAGGGGCATGGATAGAGTGAATGGTCAAGGTCTTTTCCCCAGGAGTCCAAAACTAGATGGTATAGCTTTAAGGTGAGATAGGAAAGATATAAAAGGGACCTAAGGGGCAATATTTCCATGCAGAGGGTGATGCGTGTATGGAATAAGCTGCCAGAGGAAGTGGTGAAGGCTGGCAAATGGGATTAGATTAATTTACGGCTTCTAGTCGGCAGGGACCAAAGGGTCTGTTTCCATACTGTAAATCTCTGTGACTCTATGCCCAATATCATTTTGGTTTTCACCACCCACTCAGCATGTCACCCACTCAAAGGGACTGTGAACGATCAGACAGCATCATTTATGAGGTGACTTTCATACAGGCAACTTCTTAATTTGCAATATTCTTCTTTAAAAATTGTCTTGAGGATGCGGACAAAACTAGAAAGAATGTATTTACAGACCGTCCCTCATTTCATTTCAAGAGTTAGGAGTCTGCAATATATTGAAAGTCAGGCACGATAGGGGTGGTGAAGAATATTAGTGTGTTGATAGAATTTTTAGCAGGATTGTGGGCATTCTCTGATGCAAGTCCATAGCTGGCCAGCTTTATTCAATCCAGTTTCATAATTTGTCATGTTAGGTTTGAAGTTACAACCTCTTGCTCATCTACTGCCATACCACAATCCCTCATCTACCATGCCATATCACTTACCAGTCATTCATGACTCATTAGTTATAGGCGCTTGCCTTTACAAGATAGTTATTTTTTTAAATTAAATTAATGTGAAATAGAATGCTCTGAAAAGTAGAATGGCGAGATTATACTAATCAACTCAACTCTGAGACAGTCCCATGTGATCTAATATTCGTGGGGTCGAAACTTAAGCAGAAACCAGTTTGGACAATTGGTAGTTCTAACACCTATACACAGTGAGCATAAAATGAGGGCAGCTGCTTTTTGTCACACAGGGAGAGAAACTAAACAATGAACGCTGTATTGTGAAGAGAAGCATCTCCATCTGAGAAGAATAAAAATGAAGTTTTTTTGTGTTAGCAACCAGATAGGAGGCTGGTGAGTGTTATTTTTCAGTTTAAAAGGAAAAGGTTAGAACCAATTCTTTTACATTGCTTCAGTGAAGACACTGTACACATAGAGCTATTGATCAATGAACATGTGTGGCCAAACTTGCATTTCATACAGTTCTGGTATAACTAGTTTGCTCTTATGTTCCATACTTTGCACTGAGTAGCTAAACATTGCCAGTTCCCAAGGAGTTCTCTTTTTAGAAAATCTATAGTTTGTTTCCTTATATATCAAGAGAAGGCATGCTTGCTATTTCAAATCCCATTGTGTATCTATGTCACAGAAATGATATCATAGACAATCTGAAAAATGACCAATAATTTTAATCAATAGCAAATAATCAAATTTTAAGTCTCAAATTATATTTTGAAATGTAAGTGAAGCATAAGTGACTTGGAATGTTTTGTAGAATTACTTCCAAACTGTTTGGAGTCTTTCTCTGCTATTTGTGCAAATGACCTAACCATTACTTCACCATGTTTGTTAAATGAGCTGCACATGATCCCTTGTGACTCTCATAGTTTCTCCAGTGAAGAGCTGAGTTAACCAAACCCTGGTTCTGTGAGAATGGAGCAGCGGACATACAATTGCACCATTGCTGGGGAAGCCATTCCCAATTTGTCCATTCGTTTCTACCTTTTTAATTCCTGCTGGAAGTGGATGTGGAAGAAGAACAGAATTTTGTTCGGCTACCATGTTCCAGAGAGTGAACTTGTTGCGTAACAATTTCTGTCAGAGCTCGCTTGTGAATAATAGTCAGTTGGGTGAGTTATCAGAGGACACCCAGCAGCTCTCTAATTATATGTCAGCGAGGTGTGAATGAGATAAAGTAGCTAAAATAAATTGTATTTCTTTTCATGAGGAAGCCAACGTGAAAGGCTACTGGTGCAGGAAATCACTTTAGTCAAAAACGGCAAGCACCGACAGGATAATTTGGAGACATCAGTGTTGAGTCTGAAACTTCCGGGAAGGAGGAAATTATTTTTAGAAAAGTTCTGAAGCTTTTGTGAAATTCAGAGAAAGAGTGGATTGGAGCCAAGGTGAGGTTTGGATCTTATTTTCTGAACTTTTGTTAAACAATTAATTTTGAAAGAGCAGAAGCAGAAATGGGTAAAGGAGATATTGCTGGAATGCAAGCAAAAGCTTTGATAGATATATAAAAGGGAAGAGAGTCACTGAGGTGAGTGTTGGTTCCTTGAAAGATGAAACTGGAGAGTTAATAGTGGGCAGCACTGAAATGGCAGAGATGCTGAATTAATACTTAGCCTCGGTGGAAGGGGCAAGTCAGAGGCAATAGAAAGGGTAGAACTTAGAACAATCAACATCAATAGGGAAAAGATACTCAGCAAACTATTTGGATTAAGAACAGACAAGGGCCTGATGACCTACATCCTAGGGTAATAAAGGAATTGGCAGCGGAGACAGTAGATCCATTGGTTACAGTGTTCCAAAATTCCCTGGAAACGGGTAAGGTTCCTGTGGATTGGAAAATGGCAAATATATCCTTATTATATGTCTTATTCCAAAAGGGAGAGAGGCAAAATGTGAGAAATTACAGACCAGTTAGTTTAACATTTGTTGTTGGAAAAATGTTAGAATCAATTATCAAGGATGACTGGAAAAGCGCAGCAGGTCAGGCAGCATCCAAGGAACAGGAGAATCGACGTTTTGGGCATCAGCCCTCCTTCAGGAATGAGGAAAGTGTGTCCAGCAGGCCTGACCTGCTGCACTTTTCCAGCAACACATTTTCAGCTCTGATCTCCTGGACACACTTTCCTCATTCCTGAAGAAGGGCTTATGACCGAAACGTTGATTCTCCTGTTCCTTGGATGCTGCCTGACCTGCTGCGCTTTTCCAGCAATACATTTTCAGCTCTGATCTCCAGCATCTGCAGTCCTCACTTTCTCCTCAATTATCAAGGAAGCAAGATCAGGAAAATCAAAACGCTATCCATCATGGTTAACATGGTTTTATGAAGGGCAAATCATGTTTGTCTAATTTGCTGGTATTTTTTGAAGTAAAGTGGAGAATGGGGATCATGTGGATGTAATAAATCTGGATTTCCAGAAGGCGTTTGATAAGGTGCCACACAAAAGGTTAATTCACAAGGTTGGATCATATGGGATGAGGGGTAATTCATTAGTCTGGATAGATGACGGCCTGATGGACATGACACAGAGTCAGGATAAATGTTTTCTTTTTCTGGATGGCACGAAGTTACTGGTGGGGCATCATGGGGTTTGATCTTTGGATCCCAGCTATTTACAATCTACATTAATGACTGGGATCCAGGGATAGAAGGCTCTATAGTCAAATTTGCAGACAACACAAAAATAGACAGAACGGTAAATTGCAATGAGGAAATAAGAACCTTTCAAATGGACATAGATAGGGTAGGAGAGAGGGCAAAATGTGGCAGATGGAGTTTAATGTGGATAAGTGTGAGGTCATGTATCTGAGTCGAAAAAATGGGAAGGCAACCTATTACCAAAATGGGGAGAGACTTCGGGCTGCTCCAGTCCAGAGGGATCTGGGTGTCCTCATTCATGAGTCACAGAAAACTAGCATGCATGTACAGCAGATAATAAAGAAAGTGAATGGAATGTTAGCTTTTCTAGCTAAAGGAATAGAATATAAAGGTATGGAAGTACAATTGCAGCTATACAAGGCATTGGTGAGACCGCACCTGGAGTATTGTGCACAGTTTTGGTCCCCTTATTTGAGGAAGGATGTGGCATTGGAGGCAGTTCAGAGGAGGTTCACCAGATTGCTCCCAGAGATGAGGAGCTTGTCAAATGAAGAAAGATTAAACAGTTTAGGCCTATACTCTCTGGACTTTAGGAAAACGAGGGGAGATCCAATTGAGGTATTCAAGATGATAGAACGTGTGGATAAAATAGACAGGGAGTAGATGCTTCCTCTTGTGGGGCATTTTAGGATGAGAGCTCATAGTCTTAGGATAAGAGGTAGCAAATTTAAAACAGAGTTGAGGAGAAACCTCTTCCCTCAAAAAGTTGTGAATCTGTGGAATTCGCTACCCCGAAGTGCAGTGGATGCTGGGACAGTGAGTAAATTTAAGGAGGAGTTAGACAGAGTTTTAATTGGTAATGGGTGAAGGCTCATGGGGAGAAGGCAAGAAGATAGGGGTGAGGAGCACATTAGCCATGCTCGAATGGCAGAGAAGGCTCAATGGACCGAATGGCCTATTTTTGCTCCTATATCTTATGACCTTATGACTATTCCAACAACATGATTTGCAATTTTCTGCTTGAATGGATACCTGTAACTGAAACTTGTGGTGCTCACTTTTAAGTTTGTTTCATTCTTTTCTGTCCAAAATATTTGAGCACTCCTTTCATTTCTTTGCAATAAGAACACTTCTGTGAAAGAATGTTTAAATTTGCAGAGCTCTGTCTCCTACACCATTCTCAGGCTAACCATTTTGTTTTCACCATTAGTATTTCCTCTGTCCACTTCCTCAAGCAGAGACTTACCTTCTTAATTGCTGCACATATCCTGTAATTCTCATCCCTTTTATTCATTCATGGAGTGTGGGTGTCATGTTTAGGCCAGTATTTATTGCCCGATCCTAATTGCCCAGAGGGCAGTTGAGAGTCAACCACATTGCTGTGGGTCTGGAGTCACATGTCAACTACACCAAGTAAGGATGGAAGTTTTCTTCCCCAAAGGGTGTTAGTGAACCAGATGGTTTTTTCTGACAATTGGCAATGGATGTATAGTAGTCATTAGGTTCTTAATTCTAGATGTTTATTGAAATCAAATTCCACCATCTGTCATGGTGGAATTCGAACCCAGCTCCCCAGAACATTACCTGGGTCTCTGAATTAACAGTCCAGTGGTAATATCAGACCAAGTAAGGACAGCAGATTCCTTCCATAAAGGCCTTTAATGTACTATTAATTCTGAGGGAAAGTCACCGAAACGTTAACTCTGATTTCTCTTCACAGATACTCCCAGACCTACTCAGCTTTTCAAGCAATTTTTGTTTTTATTTCTGATTTCCAGCATCCACAGTTCTCTTTGTTTTTAATGAACCATTAGAGTTTGTTTTTACGACAAGCAAGAGTGGTTACATAGTTACCATTAGGCCAGATTTTTAGTTTCAGATTTTTTAATTGAATTTTAATCTGCCAATTCCCCAGAACATTAGCTAGTGCTCCAGATTACTAACTCTCCCAACATTACAACTCCACCACAGCTTTCTTTTCATACACTGCTCTGTAAATTCCTCCCAATATTTTTTTCCATATCTTTCTCACTAGTTGATCTATAGGCTCCATCCAATAGTGTAATAATACTTTTATTGTTTCTTATCTGTAATCAATTAGATTCAATCCTTTGCTCCTCGAAAAATCTCCTTTCATGATAAAGTTCTCCTTAATCAAGGTTTGGAGGTTCTGGTGTTAGACTGGGTGGACAAAGTCAGAAGTCGCACGACACCAGGTTATCGTATGACAGGTTTATTTGAAATCACAAGCTTTCGAAGTTCTGCTCCTTCGTCAGGCGAAATGTCAAGTGGCTTCATCTGACGAAGAAGCAGCGCTCCGAAAGTGTGCGATTTCAAACAAACCTGTTGGACTATAACCTGATGTTGTGTGACTCCTGACTTTCTCCTTATTCAAAACAGACATTTCTCCCTCCACCTTGGGAGAGATTTAAGTGATACTTGGATCTCGCAAGACTGTGGCTATCCTTTCATGGCTAAAAGAAAATTGACACAAATTTGTGCTCAATGTTTTATCAGGTTGTAATACCAGGATAACAAATGAACAAGAGGATTGGTGGATACCAGTCACAAAAACAATATCAACTGTTTCAAAATGCATAAAAGCAATACAACTTCACAAAATAAACAAGAGAAACAGTTTTGAATTTATTCTGAGCTTTTGAAAATACATCCAGGGTATATTTTCTAAGACATGGTTTGTTTTCATTCACACAGTGGGTGATTTTGCATGACATACACAAGTTGTGACTCTGTATGTTTAAGTGTAGGAGCAAGCTAATAGATGCAAAATGAAAGCTGTACTCAAGACCCTCCAGGCCACAAAACATTCAGAAACTGAAAAAGAAACCAATTCTTATTTATTGTCCCTTTTGGGCTTCAAATAATCATAGAGGGGTTCCAGCCCCTCCTGTATGAGGTCTGGCAGTGGTTTTGCTAGGGGGTTGCACTTGACATGAAGGCCCTTATCGAGTGAATGACAGGCTACCCTTTCCAACTCAGTCAGCATGGGCAGGCTTGTCGGGAGATTTTCAATCTCATTATAGTTCACATTAAGGAGCATGAGTGGCCTCAACAGACAGATTGATTTCGGCAGGAATCTGAGCCTATTCTTCTCTGCAATAAATATCCTCATGTTTTCCAGTTGGCCAACGCTTTCAGAAATGTTTTCAATTTTGTTGCAGCCGATGTGCAAGAAGGTTAATCTCCTCATCCGGTAGACACAGGTGGGCAATTGCACAAACCGGTTGTTGCTCAAATTGAGCTTTTCCAGTTGCCTCAGGTCTTCGAAGCTCTCTGGGAGCGATGAAATCATATTGTAAGAGAGACTGAGAACCTGGAGTTTTTTGCAGCGGCTCAGTTCTTGTGGAACTTCTCTGAGACAATTCCAGTCGGCAAACAGGACCTTCAGTTTCCTCAAAGACCCAATTTCTTTTGGCAAAGCAGCCAACTGGTTTCCCAGCAAATTTAGAATAACCAGATTCTGAAGGTTCTCAACACTGGGACTAATGCTCAGAAGAAAATTATGTGACACATTTAGTTTCTCTACCTCCGTTACCTGCCATGTAATTTTAGGGATTTCTGTCATTTCCATCATTGCTAACCCCAGGGAGTTGTGGCCATAAACAGTCTTCAGCTGACTCCTCAACTCGGCAACCAAAAGTGCTTCATCCTCTTCTGAAGGTACTGCTTTTTGCCTTTTGATTGATTTCCTTAGCTCTTCTTTTGAAACCTCCTTTGACACACACATTCCCATCCTTTAATGCCCAGCCTGCGATATATTTTCTGCCAAGGTTTAATTTAGAATTGTTGACCTAAAGACATAAAATTTGCAGTATTCAATATTATAGACATTATACAAAGCCAACAAACTCAATAAGACTAATTGGTGGTCAACATACACAAGTTGAATTGTAAACTTATTGCAACCTAGTTAAAAATTGCACAACACCAGGTTATAGTCCAACAGGTTTAATTGGAAGCACTAGCTTTCGGAACACTGTTCCTTCATCAGATGGTTGTCCTATTTTGTGTCAAGCACGTGCCGCAGTAGGAAAGTTGGGAATAACGGTGTTGCTATCTTTTGGAATTGTTCATGTGTAACTGGTATTGTGGAAGGATCTGCCAGTCACACATACCTACATTACAAGATGTACCAGCTTTCAAACTGACTCACAGAGAATGAGAGCCCATGTTGCAGAACCCAGTAATGAACATCGTTATGCCAAATTCAGTACATTTCATAAATGCCCTGACTGCTGAAGTCCACGCATTTGGCTCACAGTATTTTGTTATTTATTCAAGGGAATGTAGCCACCTCATTGATTGCCCATTCCTAGTTGCTCTGGTGGGGACTCCTGCAGGCTGTGGTGTATCCAGAACCCATGGTGGTTATAGGAAGGATTTTGACTGAGCCACAGGGAAGGAGTGTAATATACTTCTATGTCAGGATGGTGAGTGGGTTGGGGGGGAACTTGCAGGCAAGTAGTGGTGGTGTTTCCATATATCTACTGCCCTTGTAAAGAACACAGGGTTGGAAGGTCAACTCAAAGGAGCCTGGATGAGTTGCTGTAATCCATCTTGTAGGTGTCACACACTGCTGTCAATGTGTATCAGTGGTGAAGGGAGTGCATGTTGAAGGCAATCAAACAGATTGTTTTGTCCTGAATGGTATCAAGCTTCTGCAGTTTTGATGGAGAGGTGCTTATCCAGGCGAATGGAGACTATTCCACTGCACATCCACATGTGAGTTCTGGATGGTGGACATAAATTGGGAGGCAGGAGGTGAACCACTCACCCAGAATTCCGAGCTTCTGACAATTGTTATCTAGCTGGTCCAGTTAAGTTTCAATTTCTCGAGTGTGCACTACTTAAAGAAAGAGTTGGGGAATCTAGGAAGACTCAAGATCACAGCTTTCAGTAAAAGGTTTTCATTTGTTCATGGATTGTGCCTGCTACAGGTAAGACCAGAATTTATTGTGCATTCTTAATTACTTATGACGAGCCTTCTTCAAACACTGCAGTTCATGTAATTATAGTTATGAACTATAGTTCCAAGTCTTGGCCCAGTGACAGTGGAGGAGTGATAACATATTCCAAGTCAAGATTGACTTGGAGCAGAACTCGCTGGAGTGGTATTCCGAGGTACCTTTTTCCTTTCCTTTGCTAGGTGTTAGAGACCACAAGTTTGGAAGCTGCTGTCGAAGGAGCCTTGGTGAGCTGTAGTGCATCTTGGAGATGGAACACACTATTGCTGCTTTATGTCAGTGTTGGAGGGAGTGAGTGTTGAAGATTCAAAGCATTTGTATCCATCCTAATGTCTGATGCCCAATCATCCAGTCAGTATGTATCACCTGAATTCTCAACATTGTTTTAATGTACTTACATTTAGGTAAAAACAATGACTGCAGATGCTGGAAACCAGAGTCTAGATTAGAGTGGTGCTGGAAGAGCACAGCAGTTCAGGCAGCATCCGAGGAGCAGTGAAACCATTTAACCTAGCAGAGAGTTTAGTTGAGTGGAATTGCATTGTTACCTTCCTGATGGTACAAGGCAAGGAAACAATCTACTTGGTGCTTTATTTTATCTTTGCACTTTCTTCCTGAAATTAATTAAGTGGACTTTAAAATACAAATAACAGATAAAATTAGATGCTAATCCATGGAAACTACCTTGAACATTAACTACGCATTGACTGCATTGTGTGCCTATATAGTTCTCCTGATAATTAGCTAATTATGGCTTCATTTAGCTGCTCAAGAACATTCTCTTGACTACCCATAAGCAACGCCACGAGGCAGTATTTTCACTCTGTGATGTATAATTCATACCTACACACTTTCTTTTATGGTGATCAAAGCATTGATATGTTAGCTGATCTCTTTGAGTGCTGCTCATGATATAAGTCAAAGGCTCAGCAATGGAGCTGTTTGTCTGTTAAAGCTATTGTTAACTAATAGAATGAGCTTGAATAAGTTGGTATTAATGGTCCTCTGACCATTATTGTCCATTATTATACATATACATATAAGGCCCACTCCTTTACACAGGAATCTGCTCAATTCTTTCCAGTTTTAAGGTTAAGAATGCATAGCAGGGATCACATGTAAAATATATCAGTTGATGTTAAATTTCAGAAGGAGGGACTTGATTGCAATTTTGAATATTGCAGTTCTGGTTAAAATCCACTGGAGGGACGGGTCAGATAAAGGAAAAAGCCTAATCCACCACATTTCTTCGAGCAAAAAAAAACATTAATTCCAAAAAAGTCTTAATCTGATGGGAGATGGAAGTTTTGTGATATACAATGGGAAGGGATTGTCTGAATGCGTTACCCGACATGTGGTAATTACTGTATTTAGGTACCAACTTGTGTATAACAAGACCTCTTCAGCAATCTCGTGAAGGATGCCCTACTTGGCAGTCTCCAATGAAATTGCAGCAGAAAAACCCCACTTACCACAGTAAGTGGTGTCATAGCAATGGAGAGGGAGCAATTCAGCAAAGTGCACAATGTTACTTTGCTTATGGGAAGTCTATATGTTGTCCACACACGACACAAAGGATAGGGGAAAGACCCAACTCAAACTTGAATATTACCTAATTGTAAAAAAATGCTATCAGTTTTCAGAAGGCTATGGCAGTAAGAAAATAGAATGGCATAAAATAATCTGGAATCTTAGCTATTCATGCATCACACGGGAGCCATTTTTAATCTCCTTACTTCAGTTTTATTACTTCACTTCCAAAGGTTTAGTAAAATGCTTACATACACACCACGATTCTAACAGATGTGTATATATAGAGAGACAGAGAGAGTTTAAAATGTTTAACACTTTGTGTCAAGTACAGAACTCCATCAAATCACAATTCAGTTGTGTCCACTCCACAAATATTTAATAATCACCAACACTGGAGTTGCTCAAAGCAGAATTCAAATTAGGATAAAAATATGAGTTGCAATATTATTTTTTAAATACTTACGATGAGTAAATTCAAGTCCTCTAGTTGAACTCCGTCTCACAGGCAGCACTTTTGTAAGTGTGGATGAGGTTAGTTTAAGTGAGACCAAGTTTTAGAATGCAGCTGTTTCTGTCACTTGGCTTCGTGGAAGAGTGGTAAACCTGCTGGTATACAAATAGATCACTCATATTACTCTGGTGGAGAAGGATTCTAAACAGGAGTCTGAGTCCCATGTTCAGTAACGTAAACAATCTTTATTCCTACGTGTGGGAGAGTCCAGAGACTGCCCTGAGTCTGACTTTCACATGGGGCCCAGTTGCTGTCTAAATTAAATTTCGGATTGGAGGTCAGTGACACTCTACCTTTCCCAGTAAAGTGCAGGATATTTATACATACTGTGTTACCATGTTTACATGCAACATTGACATCAGTGTTTGCCACGTCCCCTCTGACCTAAACATCCAATCCTGTGTATACACCATCAATGATGGGCAACTCCATGGTCCACCTTATGTCCTCCCACCATCTTGGGATGTTTGCCAGACCCCCAATCACCTATGATTATTAACCACATTCCAACACCAATTGTTATGTGCCTTCCTAGAATTCTGCCAGCAGCAATGTATACTTGCTTACTACTATTTACTTTTCAAACTCGGTCATGCAATTCATACCCTTTGCTGACCTTTGTACAGAAGATTGAAAAGGGATGTTTATTTCTACCAATTATTATAATATTTGTAACATCAGCTCTAATGTCAAGTTACTTATAAAATTATACATAGTTAAATCTAATGCTATGATTCTGTGACAAAACTAACTATTATGGGAACAGCTTCTCTCTTCTCTGACTTGCAAAGCGGCTCTTGAGGTCATAGTGACCCTAGTTCAAAACTGTTTCTGACCCCACCCCCCAACCTTGCTGTATTATTTGTCTCTTGTTTCTATTTCAAGGCTACCTTGTTTATAACTTTTTTTGTTGTTCTCATCTTGATGACGGAGGTACTAACTGCCTTCAGAAATTTAATTCTCCGATATTAAACTCCTATCCTTGTGTGAATATGTGTCTACTCTAATATGGAATTATAATTATTTAAAAAGCTTCATCCCAGGTAGGTCAAACTTTCTCTTTCGAGTTCATATAAAAGTCTGAAATCTCAGATCAGATGGTTTCCGTCTCAGTTGCCTTATCAGAGTCTTACTCTAGTCACATCTTACTCCTCCTCAGAGACATTTTGTTGTCTTGCTGTGAAGGTTTGAGTCAAATGAAATGCAGCATCAGCTAAAATTTCCTTGCAATGTCTGTGTTAATTGAAAAGATAACCCCTAATAGCCATTGTGTCATACTCAGTCAGGGCAGCTCTGATGAAGAGTCATCTAGACTGGAAGTGTTAGCTTGCTTTCTCTCCATGGATGTACCTGACCCACTGTGACTTCCAGCATTTTCTTTTTATTTTCAGTTCACCTTGACATCATTGTCTTATATGCCGACTTTGGCTCGAAGGTTGCTTTGCAATGTGGAATGATGCTGACAGTACGGTTCAATTCCTGCACCATTTCAGGTTACCATTAAGGACTCTCCTTCTCAACCTCTCTGCTCACCTCAGCCAAGGTGACCCCTCAGGTTCACACACCAGCAATTGTCTCTCCAATAAGAAAGCAGCCCTATGAACTGGTGCCTTTACTTTAACACGAAATAATGTGACAATGGGTGTGTCGTCTCTTCACTTTCCTCTGTCCTATCTAATACATGCTTCTTTAATACATTTCATTGCTACAGAATTTCAGAGTATTGTATTTTGACAGCACAGGACCAATCACAGAAATAAAGCTAATAGGAGCATGTGTAGACTATTCAGCCCACTGCTGTATTCAGGAAGACCACAACTGATCTACATTTCCTGGGTCTAGATGAGAGTGGTGCTGGAAAAGCACAGCAGGTCAGGCAGCATCTGAGGAGCAGGAAAATTGATGTTTCGGGCAAAAGCCCTTCACCAGGAATCCTGAAACGTCGATTTTCCTGCTCCTTGGATGCTGCCTGACCTGCTGTGCTTTTCCAGCACCACTCTAATATAGACTCTGATTTCGAGCATCTGCAGTCCTCACTTTTGCCTGATCTACATTTCCACCTACTCCTGATAACCTATGACTCCTTTGTTAGTTATAAATCTATTTACCCCTGCCTTTAAAATAATCAGTGACCTGATGTCTACGGCTCTCTGGGAGGAGAGAGTCCCAAAGTCTCACTATCCTTATTCTTTTTGCCAAAGTGGTCAAGTTCATATGTTCCCACATTATACATCCATTTTGCCATTTTGCTTAACCTAACCTTATATCCTTGTCACAATTTATTTTTTTGCCAATCTTTGTATCACCAGTAATTCTAGTAACCATGCATTTGGGTCATTCAGCCAACTCATTTATATAAATTCGAAACAATTCCTGCTCCAACAACAATCCCTGTGGTACTTGACCTGTTCCACCCTGTCAACCTGAAAATGACCCAGTTATGCCCAAACTATGCTCCCCATAAGCCATTTCTTCTCTCCTCTAATACTCTATCCATGCGAAAATGCTACCCTGTACACCATGAACCTTTATTGTGCAGCAGCCTTTGATGTGGCACCTTGTCAAATGCCTTCTGGAAACTTAAGAGCACTTCATCCACAGGTTCGTCATTATCCACATTGCTCGTTACTTCCCCAAAGAACTCTGACAAGTTCATTAAACATGAGCTCCCTTTCACAAAACTGTGCTGATTCTGCCTCATTGTACTATGGTGTTTTAAGAGCCCTGCTAGAACATCTTTAATAATAAATGCCAACTTTCTTCCCTGTGACAGATGTCGGATTAGTTTAGTTTCTTGCTTTCTGTTCCCCTCTTCTCTTGAATTATAAGATTCACATTTCCAACCACACATTCTTTTTACCATAAAGATAAGTGGGAGGAATGATTTTGGGACTTGGGAGTGCCTGTGGGACTTGCCCGTTTTATGATATGGCACCCTTTACAGAAGTGTCACGGTGACCTTTAATGAATAGGAGTTCACCGAAGGGCCTGTTTCACACTGTAAGGAGTCTAATCCACTGTAGGCCTGATGTGAAATCTCCACTGCCATCCTTTCAACTTCCCCTTTCTCTCCAACTTCCTGGAATCCCAAATCATCGCCTGTCTTTCCTGATGTAATCCCTTCACAATCAGGTTTTCCATAGACCAAATTGGCATATATCAAAGTCATAAATGCCATCCTAAGTGACTGTGGCAAAGGTAAACCATGCCTTTTATCCTTTCGCATGAGTGACCATACCATCCCTCTCTAAGTTACCCCACCCTTCTCCACCCAGTGGAAATTACACTTGGATGTTTCCATTTGTATCTTCATCCTACCAGCCAGGGAGTCACCTCCTGATAACAGAATAGAATCCCTACTGTGTGGAAACAGGCCATTTGGCCCAACAAGTCCATACCGACTCTCTGAGGGAGTAACCCATTCCCCTACCCTATTACTCGACATTTACCCCTGACTAATGTACCTAACCTACACATCCCTCAACACTATGGGCAATTTAGCATGGCCAATTCACCTAAGCTGCACATCTTTTGGACTGTGGGAGGAAACCGGAGCACCCGGAGGAAATGCACAAGGAGAATGTGCAGAGTCCACACAGACAGTCGCCTGAGGTTAGAATGGACCTGTGTTCCTGGCACTGTGAGGCAGCAGTGCTAACCACTGAGCCGCCGTGCCACCCTGCTTCTTGCCTCACCTCTCCTCACACTTCCATACCGCGGCTTTTGCCAAAGATTGACTCTCGGTCACCGCCTATTCCCCATCAATGTGCTGTCCTTCAGAGTTGGTGTCAGTTTTCATACAGAGGGACTGGAAACGGGGGCAGCGGCCCAGTCACAGCAGCTAGCGGTGAGACCACGTGGAGGCCCCCAGCGTTGGTCTGATGTGGAGAGCCTTCAGAAAGAGACTGTGATGTTTGTCTTTTTAAGTTTGCTCCTGGTTTTTCTGACCTATGGTTATACCATGTATGGCTGTAACGTACGTTTTGTTTTCTTCATTTCTCAATTCGGTAACTAAGGATTGTACCTCGGTACCATTGTACCTAAGATGCGACTGCAAGTGACAACTTACAAACTTTTAATTTGCTCTTTTGAGTACCTGTGATAATAAAGCTAATTCAATTCAATTCACCAGCTTCTATTCTCACTGTTGTGAAAGTTTTCAACTGCAGATCTGACATTACACCACTGGCTGAGCAGAAACTCTTTCCAACCAAACTCTGGGAAGCACACAGTCAGTGTCTTCAATTGCCACTACAAACTCATTCCATAGCGACTGGCCTCATCCTCTTCCCTGGCAACCATGGGAGGCTCAATGAGACTAACTGCAATTTAGTAGCCATATTTGATGCTTCAAGCTCCTGTCTGCTCTCTCTCTAAAAACATCCGTTTTCACTTGTATACCTTTGCTCGGCTTTATCTCTGCCTCTGATTATCTGATGCAAAACGGTCCTCAATGCCCTTCTTAGACCTAACCATTCCAAAGGATACTTGCCTGGCTTCCCACATCCTGCTCTTCAGAAACTTGTCAAAATTTCAACAACACTGTTACCCATGTCTTAACCTGCATCCATGACCGTTTAACTCATTATCCTTGCTTAATGACCTTAATGGTCGGGTTAAATAAAGTCTCGATTTAAACATCCTCATCCTTTTCTTTCAAGTCGCTGGGACATTCCCCAACTCTGGAAGGGGCATGCACATCTTTGAATGTTCCTAATGTTAACCACTCCACCATTGGTAGACACATTTTTACCCCAGAAATCCCGCCCTAAACCTCTTCATCTATCTTCCCATCCCTTCTCCTAAGCACTCCAAAAACTCTACCTCTTTAAACTGAACTAGCGTTTGCTTGTACCTTGTAACTACGGTTCAATATCGAAGGGTTTATCGATGCCTGACCTTTCTTTCTTCACACATGTGCCCTTCCCTTTCTATCTGTTTGCCACCTTCTCAGATATAGTCAATTAGTGAGGCATGCCTTGCCCTTTGCAGGTACCTGCTGACCCTCTCTGATTAACTGGTGCTCATCCACATGCTCAGCCTCTATCTCCCTGACAATGGTTCATTTGAATGCTTAAATGAATAGGAAGAGTTCGGAGGGATATGGGCCAGGTGCTGGCAGGTGGGACTAGATTGGCTTGGGATATACTTAGATTAGATCACTTACAGTGTGGAAACAGGCCCTTCAGCCCAACAAGTCCACATCGACCCGCCGAAGCGCAACCCACTCAGACCCATTCCCCTACATTTACCCCTTCACCTAACACTACGGGCAATTTAGCATGGCCAATTCACCTGACCTGCACATTTTTAGACCGAGGGAGGAAACCAGAGCACCTGGAGGAAACCCACGCAGACACGGGGAGAACGTGCAAAGTCCACACAGAGAGTCGCCTGAGGTGGGAATTGAACCCGGGTCTCTGGTGCTGTGAGGTAGCAGTGCTAACCACTGTGCCACCGTGCCACCCACATCTATGGTCGGCATGCACGGGTTGGACCGAAGTGTCTGTTTCTGTGCTGTACATCTCTATGACTCTAAGTTCCCTACAACCAATGTCAAAATTCCATGTCCATGATTTCCTAATGCTTCCCTTCCGTTTCTCTGACATGAGAAAGTAACATAAGTCATTTTGAAAGAAAACACGACAATTCCAGATAACTCTGGTTGTTAAATTTTGTTTGCTAATTCTCCACGGAAGTGCTTTGGAATGTTTAACTGTGTTAAAGGTGCAACTTAAATGCAAGGTTGTATTGTTGTAGCTGACACCTGGGCTCATGATCTGAATGATGACCTTTCCGTCTCCATGGCTGCAAGGGAGAACGAGGAATAAAAGGGAAAGTAAAAAGGAAAAAGTCAGGAACATCATGGTGAACAGCAAAATCTTTGTATAAATATATTAAGGGAAAGAGGGTAAGGAGAAATGTGAGAGCATTAATGGGCAGCACAGTGGTTAGCACTTCTGCCTCACAGCACCGGGGTCCTAGGTTCAATTCCAGCCTTGGGCAACTGTCTGTGTGGAGTTTGCACATTCTCCCTGTGTCTGTGTGGGTTTCCTCCGGGTGCTCTGGTTTCCCCCCACAGTCCAAAGATGTGCAGATCAGGTGAATTGGCCATGCTAAGTTACCCATAGTGTTAGGTGCATTAGTCAGAGGGAAATGAGTCTGGGTGGGTTACTCTTCGGAGGGTCGGTGTGGACTTGTTGGGCCAAAGGGCCTGTTTCCACACTGTAGGGAATCTAAAGGCATTTATTGGTCAGACAGCAATGAGAAAGAAAGATTTGTACTTGGTTATTTGTAGAGCAAGTCACAAAGGCACTCTGCAGCTGATGAAGCAGTTGTTCAGAAATATAGTCACTGCTCTAATGTCAGAAACGCAGAAGCCAAATTGCATGGAACGAGCTCCCAACGAGCAGCTATATCATGATGCCTGGATAAGCTGACATTGGACAATAAGCAACAGTAAAACTGTTAAAATTTGTCTGTGGCAGACAAAGAAGACAAAAAACTTAGCAGCAGAAAAGGGGAACTTCAAAGTAAGTCAAAGGTGAGAATTTGTTTTGGATTTAGTGTACAGTTTAAAAATAGGTAGTGCAGAAAATAATGGGAGTTTAGACAGACAAATCTCCAAACCCCTGACAGTTTCAACCACAAGGTCACAAACAAAGAAGAGGAAATTATAGATGTATTGCTCGTGGGTTTCCAGTGATCCGGAATTGTCCTTTTCTTTTCCTTTCAAAATGACTTATGTTACTTTCTCATGTCAGAGAAATGGAAGGGAAGCAGTGGGAAATCATGAACATGGAATTTTGACATTGATTGTAGGGAACTTATTAGAATCCATTGTCAGGGAGATAGAGGCTGAGCATGTGGATGAGCACCAGTTAATCAGAGAGGGTCAGCAGGTACCTGCAAAGGGCAAGGCATGCCTCACTAATTGACTATGTCTGAGAAGGTGGCAAACAGATAGAAAGGGAAGGGCACATGTGTGAAGAAAGAAAGGTCAGACATCGATAAACCCTTCGATATTGAACCGTAGTCACTATTATTATGGAATCATGACACCAATTCATACTCTGAACCTCTTCCAACAGCAATGAGTTACAGCGAGTCAAAGAGGTTTACAGCATAGACACAGGCCCTTCAGCCCAAATTGTCCTTGCTGCCCAGTTTATACAACTAACCTACTTCCATATGCCTACATCTGGTCCATACCCTGTATACCTATCCCATCCATGTATCTGTCCAAATGTTTCTTAAATGACAAAATTGGACTCCCCTCCACCACTACCTCTGACAGCCTGTTCCAGACACTCACCACCCTCTGTGTGAAATAAAATGCCCCCTGGACCCTTTTGTATCTCTCCCCTCTCACCTTCAACCTATGACCTTGAGTTTTAGACTCCCCTGCCCTGGGGAAAAGCTGTTGACTATGTACCATATCTGTGCCGCTCACGATTTTATAATTTTCTATAAGATCACTGCTCAGCTGCCTATGCTCCAGGGAAAAACAGTCCCAGCCTCTCCTCATAACTCAAACCTTTCAGTCCAGGTAACATCCTGGGAAATCTTTTTCTGCACTCCTTCCAGTTTAATAATATCCTTTCTTTAGTATGGTGACCCGAACTGCACGCAATAATCCAAGTGTGTCAGCTAACCTGTTTTAATGGTGCTGGTTGAGGGATACATATTGTCCAAGATACCAAGGAGCACTCTCCTGCCTCTTTGAATGAGGCTGTGGATCTGATATATCTGCTCTCAAGAACACAGCCAGGTGCTTGGTACAAGAAAGGTGATACTTCCAACCGAGCAACAAAGCCTCCGTTCAGCTCTGAGATACTGGCCTGGATTATTTATTGAAGAAGATTGTCTATACGATCTTCCTGAAGCTACTGCCATTCAGTCAGCTGCAGACTTACCTCTGAGGCTGTGGGATAAACTACTGCTCTGTAGATATGAATACAAAAAGCCAGGCTCCCAGACAGTGTAAACAAGGGTATTATATTCTGTTGGATAGAATGTGATCAGTGTTTTGTGCCCACAGTTTTACTCTCAGCCTTCAAAACCAGCTTTTCTCCATCGTTTTACCTCACTTTGTCTTCTCCATCATAAGAACGTAAGAACTCTGAGCAGGGGTCAGCCAATCAGCACCTTGAGTCTGCTCTGCCATTGAATATGATCATGGCTGATCTCATCTGGGCCCCAACTCCACTTTCCTGCCTGCTCTCCATAACCCTTCAACTCATCACTCATTGAAAATCTATCAATCTCCTCCTTTAAACTTATTCAGTATCTTAACATCCACTACAATCTGGGGTAGAGAATTTCACAAAGTCATCACCTTTACGTCTACTCTATGATGATCACTATTGCATGGATGTTCATCTACCGCACAGTTGGCGTATTGCCTCCCAGGGGCCCGGGTCCGTGATGTCTCAGATCGTCTTTGGGGTCCTGAAGGGAGAGAGTGACCAGCCTCAAGTCGTGGTGCATGCAGGTACCAACAAGATAGGTAGGAAGAGGGATAGGGATGTAAGGCAGGATTTCAGGAAGCTAGGGTGGAAGCTGAGAGCTAGAACAAGCAGAGTTGTTATCTCTGGTTGGTTACCCATGCCATGTGATAGCGAGACGAGAAATAGGGAGAGACATCAACTGAACACATGGCTGCAGGGATGGTGCAGGAGGGAGGGTTTCAGGTACATAAATAATTGGGGCTCATTCTGGGGAAGATGGGACCTCTACATACAGGATGGTCTTCACTTGGACCAGAAGGATACTAATATTCTGGGTGGGAAATTTGCTGGTGCTATTTGGGTGGCTTTAAACTAGCTCAGCAGGGGGATGGGAACTTGTGGTTTAGTTCCAGTACACAGGAGGACGAGAGGAGGGAGGACATGGTTAGGATTGCACGGTCAGAGGAGTGTGCTGGCAGACAGCAAGCTGGTTTGGAGTGTGTCTACTTCAACACCAGGAGTATCCGGAATAAGCTAGTGAGCTTGCAGCATGGATAGGTAACTGGGACTTCGATATTGTGGCCATTTCAGAGACACGGATAGAGCAGGGTGAGAAATGTTGCAGATTCCAGGGTTTAGATCTTTCATTCAGATCAGGGAAGGTGGTAAAAGAGGGGGAGGAATGGCCTTGTTAGTCAAGTTGGTATAACTGTGGTTGAAAGAACTTTTGACAAGCACTCATCGACTGAGGTAGTGTGGGCTGATGTTAGAAACAGGAGAGGAGAGGTCACACTGCTGGGAGATTTTTATAGACCTCCACAAAGTTCCAGGGATGTGGAGGAGAGGATTGGCAAAACAGTTCTGGGTAGGAATGAAAGGAACAGGGTGGTCATTATGGGGGACTTCAACTTCCCCAACATTGACTGGAAATGCTATAACTCTCATACGTCAGATGGATCAGTTTTTGTCCAATGTGTGTAGGAGGGTTTCTGGACACAATTTGTTGAAGGGCCGACAAAAGGGGAGGCCACTGGATCTGGTGCTTGGTAATGAACCAGGCCAGATGTTTGATTTAGTTGTAGGTGAACACTTTGGAGAGAGTGATCATAATTCAGTTACGTTTAGTTTGGTGATGGAAAGGGATAGGTACATGCCACAGGTCAAGAGTTATAGATGGGGGAAGGGCAATTATAATGTGATTAGGCAAGACTTAGGAGGCATAGAATGGGGTAGCAAAATGCAGTGGAAGGGGACATTCGAAATGTGGAGCTGGTTCAAGGAACAGATATTGCGTGTCCTTGATCGGTATCTCCCTGTGAGGCAGGGAGGAAGTGAAAAGGTAAGGGAACTGTGGTTTACTGACGAAATTGCATCTCTTGTAAACCGGAAGAGGGAGGCTTATGTGATGTTGAGCTGACATGGTTCAGATGACGTGATGGAAAGTGACAGATTAACTAGGAAGGATTTAAAGAGTGAGTTAAGAAGAGCAAAAAGGGGACATGAGCAGTCTTTAGTACATATAATAAAGGAGAACCCAAAAGTTTTCTATAGGTGTGTGAGGAATAAAAGGATGACTAAAATACAGAAGTGGGAAGTTGTGTGTGGACCCTGTGGAGATTGGAGAGGTGCTAAATGAATATTTCTCATCTGTTTTCACTTAGGAAAAGGAGAATATTGTAGAGGAGAAGACTGAGGTATGGGCTATTAGACTTGAAAGGATTGAGGTTAATAAGAAGGAGAGTGTTATCAATTCTA
Organism: Chiloscyllium punctatum; assembly: GCF_047496795.1. Lineage (NCBI taxonomy): Eukaryota > Metazoa > Chordata > Chondrichthyes > Orectolobiformes > Hemiscylliidae > Chiloscyllium > Chiloscyllium punctatum. Next base: position 20,388,810 of record NC_092743.1, read on the forward strand.
GAAGGTGTGAAAGTAGATAAGTTCCCTGGGCTGGATGGGATTTATCCAAGGATTCTCTGGGAAGCTGGAGAGGAGATGGCCAATGCTTTGGCCTTGATCTTTGAGTCGTCATTGTCTACAGGTTTAGTACCAGAGGACTGGAGGATTGTTCAAGAAGGGCAGCAGAGAGGACCCAGATAATTATAGACCAGTGAGGCCTATGTCTGTTGTCGGAAAATTTTTGGAAAGGATTAAAGGGATAGGATTTATAATCAAGCAACAATTTGATTGGAGATAGTCAACATGGTTCTGTCAAGGGCAGGTCATGCCTCACAAACCTCATTGAGTTTTTTGAGAAAGTGACTAAGCATGTGGATATGGGAAGGGCAGTTGATGTGGTGTTGTGGACTTCAGCATAGCCTTTGATAAGGTTCCACATGGTATGCTATTGGAGAAAATGCGGAGACATGGGATTGAGGGTGATTTAGTAGTTTGGATTAGAAGCTGGCTTTCTCTAAGAAGGCAGCGAGTGGTGGTTGATGGAAAATATTCAGCCTGGAATCCAGTTACTAGTGGTGTGCCACAAGGATCTGTTTTGGGACCACTACTGTTTGTCATTTTTATAAATGACTTGGACACAGGCACAGGTGGATGAGTTAGTAAATTTGCAGATGACACTAAAGTCAGTGGAATAGTGGACAGTGTGGAAGAATGTTGCAGGAGGACTTGGATAAACTGCAGAATTGGGCTGAGAGGTAGCAAATGGAGTTCAATGCAGCTAAATGTGAGGTGACGCCCTTTGGGAAGAATAAGTTTCTTGGTAGTATGGACTTGCAGAGGGATCGTGGTGTCCATTACGGTGTGTTAGGTTTTATTGGTAGAGGGATTGAGTTCTGGAGCTGTGATGTCATGCTGCTACTGTACAAGATGCTAGTGCGGCTGCACTTGGAGTATTGTGTAGCTTTCTGGTCGCCCCATTACAGGAAGGATGTGGAAGCATTGGAAAAGGTGCAGAGAAGATTTACTAGGATGCTGCCTGGTCTGGAAGGATTCCTGATGAAGGGCTTTTGCCCAAAACATCGATTCTCCTCGGATGCTGCCTGACCTGCTGTGCTCTTCCAGCCCCACCACAATCTCGAGTGTCTGTTAAACATTGCAACTGTGCCCACATCCACCACTTCCTCAGGAAGTTCATTCCATGTGTGAATGTGTAAAAGAATTGCCCCAATGTCTTCTCTAAATCTGTCATCTTAAAAATATGCCCCCGTGACTTGAAATCCCCCGCCCAAAGAAAAAGACCATTAACCATATTTAAACCCCTAATGGTTTTATAAACCTCCATAAGGTCATCTCTCAACCTCCTGCATTCCAGTGAAAAATGTCCCAGCCTATCCAACCTTATTTATAACTCAAAGCTTCCATACCCGGCAACCTCACGGTAAATCTCTTCTGAACCTTCTCAATCTTAATAATGCCCTTCCTATAACAGGACAACCTGAACTGGACACAGTATTCCAGAAAAGGCCTCACCAATGTCCTGTACAACATCAACATGTCTTCCCAACCCCGGTACTCAAAGGACTGTCCACTTGGGGGCCTTGCAGCCTTCAGGTCTCAATATGGAGTTCCATAATTTTAGAATCTGAACACCTCCTTCCATGTCTATGAACCACCCTCACACCCCAGTGCTATCATGACTTGGGTTACTTTAAGCACAGCCAACCCATTTTCACTCTCTCATTGTCCCCATTATGATTATCTAGCTTTTCTTCTTATCTGGCATACTATCGTCTAACTTTCCCCTTTCTCTCTCTGCTCTCCACCTCCCTCCACGTCTCTACCCACCTCCTCTCATCAGAATACATCCCACATTTTTATCGCTGCTGTAGCAGGGTCACTAGTTGCAAAACATTAACTCTGTTTCTCTCTCCACCGATGCTGCCAGATCTGTTGAATTTCTCCAATAATTTCTGTTTTGGTTTCAGATTTCCAGCATCCACAGTTCTTTCGTTCAGTCATGCATTACTCTGCGTGTATTGTCTGTGGCCACTAGAGGGAGCAGGATGACCCACTTGCGCTTCACTCTCAACCCGAATGTCAGTCTCATAACATTAACAATTAACACCAGCCAGCAGTAAATGCCATCACTCTCTATGAGCCAAATGGAAACTACTATTCAAAGAATATGTCTGTGGTCAGACCTAATATGTCTGTGGATAGGGCATTGTAACTTACAGTAACATGTTAGTAACAGCTACATGATTTAAAGAAGTGTAGGATTTCACTGTATTGCCTTTTGAAACACCCTCCATGATAGTAGGTAGTAAAATAGAACCAATGATTTAATCTCTCTCACAGTTGGAGAAGGGTATCGAATATGTATGCTTCAAATAGCAGGAAAAAGCTCAGTTCTTGTAAATGGTGTTAATTTTCAGCACTTGGGTGTAGACGTCCTTGCTCTGCCCCAGTATATTGTTCATTGAATATTGTCCCCTGGCGATAATCATATGTCCACGTAAATGGAGCAAGGACATTCATTAGCGATTGGGAATTTGGTGTAATAGACTAAAGGATGTTGATTTCTAAACCATAGCCAATGCTTCTCTTCACTGAAAAACATTCTATTTAATTCAGAAACACTAAAACAAGATAAGACTGTGTCCAGTCTGCAACATCTCAGATCCAAAGAGCAGAATGAAAATATTCCGGCATAACTCTGGCAGTGTCTTTTCAATAAAACCAAAGAACAGAACAAAACAAAAATCATCTCCACTCCATCCAGTGCTTCCAATATATATCCATTATCCCCAAGGCAGTTTGTTTTAATGAATCATTGTCAATTGTGCTTTTTGTCTTTTTCCCTTTATCTCTACATCTGTGCTCCTATTGCCACTGTAATGTTTAAATTTAAGTTCTTTTACGGCTTCGTAAAGATGCCTCATAATGTAATTTTTTAAACCCACGCAATTTCATAATCAAGGATAACCAATTTTGTCTTGTAGGAGTCTAAGGAAATGTACAATTATTGAAACGAGTTGTACAATTCTCCCAAATTAATTTATGCCATCAATTCTAAAAATATTGCTTTTGTGTCTGAGTTATAATTTGCTGATATGTGCTGTCAGAATTTAAGATTACTTTCTTATATGAAGCATATAAGCTCAGAATGCTAAAGCTTTTGGGAGCTTGTCATCATTGCAAACATGGTGGGTGAGCCTTGGAAATAGCAAGCCCAGTTTCCCAAGCGTGGCATTTGCCACTTTCATAGGAGTGGGTCACATTTCACATGTGGGAGTTTCAGGGAGGTATCCGGACATAGAAATCTGCATCCCACCTCTCCATCCGCAACAAGGACAGAACACCCCTGGTCCTCACCTTCCACCCGACCAACCTTCGGATACATTGCATCATCCTCCGCCATTTCCGCCACCTACACAATCAGCACCACTCTCCACCTTTTCCTCCACTACATTGATGACTGCATCAGTGCCACTGCATGCTCCCACGAGGAGGTTGAACAGTCCATCAACTTCACCAACACATTCCACCCCGACCTTAAATTCACCTGGACCATCTCTGACGCCTCCCTCCACTTCCTGGACCTCTCCATCTCCATTAATGACAACCAACTTGACACTGACATTTTTTATAAACACACCGACTCCCATACCTTCCTGGATTACACCTCCTCCCAACCTGCCTGCTGCAAAAATGCCAGCCCATATTCCCAATTCCTCCGCCTCCGCCGCATCTGCTCCCAGGAGGACCAGTTCCACCACAGAACACACCAGATGGCCTCCTTCTTTAGAGATCGTAATTTCCCTTTCCACGTGGTTGAAGATGCCCTCCAACGCATCTCGTCCACATCCCGCACCTCTGCTCTCAAACCCCACCCCTTCATCCGCAAAAAGGACAGAACACCCCTGGTCCTCACCTTCCACCCCACCAACCTCTGTCTACATCACATCATCCTCCACCATATCCGCCACCTCCAAACGTACCCCTCCCCACCCCTTTCCGCCTTCCACAAAGATCGTTCTCTCCGTGACTACCTGGTCAGGTCCATGCCCCCCACCAACCCACCCTCTTCTCCTGGCACCTTCCCCTTACACCGCAGGAATTGCAAAACCTGCGCCCATACCACCTCCCTCACCTCCATCCAAAGCCCTGAAGGAGCCTTCCACATCCATCAAAGTTTTACCTGCACTTCCACACGTCATTCATTGCATCCATTGCTCCTGATGCGGTCTCCTCTACATTGGGGAGACAGGATGCCTACTTGCCGAGTGCTTCAGAGAACATCTCTGGGACACCCGCACCAACCAACCCCATCACCCCATGGGCCAAACACTTCAACTCCCCCTCCCACTCTGCCAAGGTAATGCAGGTCCTGGGCCTCCTTCATCGCCACTCCCTCACCACACGACACCTGGAAGAAGATCTTCTGCCTTGGGACCCTCCAACCCCATGACATTAATGTGGATTTCACCAGTTTCCTCATTCCCCCCACCTTACCCCAGCACCATCTTCATGACCCATCCCTATCTGTCCATCTTCCTTCCCACCTATCTGCTCCACCCCCCCCCACCTATCACCTTTACCTCCACCTCCATCCATCTATTGCACTCTCACCCACCGTCCCCCCCAGCCCCACCCTCTTCCCATTTATCTCTCCACCCCAGAGGCTTCCGGCCTCATTCCCAATGAAGGGCCTTTGCCCGAAGCGTCGACTCTCCTCGGGTGCTGCCTGACCTGCTGTACTTTTCAAGCACCACACTCTCGACTCTGATCTCCAGCATCTGCAGTGCTCACTTGCGCCGATAGAAATCTGCAGCTCGCCCCTCCGCTCGGGTCCGATTTTGGTCGCTTCAGAGTGTGAAACCCAAAGACTTCAGAATAAATCTGACAATGCAGGGTCAGAATTTAGTGCATCCATTTGGAAAGGCGGGTTAGTCCTTTCAAGAGATAACATAACCTTCACAGTATGTACACCACTAGGGGGTGGCCAGGTGCCCTTTTGTGGGAGGTAAGGTGATAATTGACATTGATACAAGTCGGCATGAATACGTGTGAAAACTGCAGAACCTCATGAATGGTCAAGCTGAGGAGACCTGTTTAAAAACAACTGTGAAAGCTGTTCAGAGAAATGTCGAAAGGAACTGTCTAACATATCAAACGGACCTACAGCACTGAGCTATTAAAAAGTGTCAAGAGGAACTGTCAGTGGAGCTGTCAAGTATTTAAAAATCTTCATTTGGAGATGCCGGTGTTGGAACTGGGGGGGTACAAAGTTAAAAATCCCACAACACCAGGTTATAGTCCAACAGGTTTATCTGGAAGCACTAGCTTTTGGAGCACTGCTCCTTCATCAGGTGGTTGTGAGCAGCGCTCCACAAGCTAGTGCTTCCAATTAAACCTGTTGGACTATAACCTGGTGTTGTGTGATTTTTAACTTTGTCCACCCCAGTTCCAACACCAGCTCCTCCACATCACAGTCCAACAGGTTTATTTGCAAATATTCTCTCATGCTTCCAAACGGACCTGTTAGACTATAGCCTTGCGTTGTGGGATTTTTAACTTTAAAAACCGTAGTCTTTCAATCTTTGAAAATAAAGTCTGGTATGATTCCTGATGAAGGGCTTAGGCCTGAAACATCGATTGTCCTGCTCCTCAGATGCTGCCTGACCTTCTGTGCTTTTCCAGCACCACACTCTTGACACGTTCAACAAAACCTTTGCTATTTCACTCTCATGACATGTGCCTGAGTTTTTTGAAGACATGATTAATTTCACAGCCATCCATTAGCACGACTGAGTGCCTGCCATTTCACATAAGACCATAAAATGTAGGAGTAGAGTTAGGCTATTCAGCCCATCAAGTCCGTTCCACAATTCAATCATGGCTGATCTGCTTCTCAACCCCCTCCTCCTGCCTTCATTCCCTTACTAATCAAGAACCTAGCTCTGCCTCCAGTCCCTTCAGTGGTCTGGCCTCTCTGTGACGATGAGTTCCACACATTCCCCACCCTCTGACTGAAGAAATTCTTCCTCATCACCGTACTACAGAATTGTCCCTTCGCTCTGAGGCTGTGACCTCAGGTCCCAGTCTCTCTTACTCATGGAAACACCTTCTCCATGTCTACTCCATCCAGGGCTCTCCATTCCAATGAGATCCCTCCTGAACTCCACTGAGTATAGACTCCACAGAGTCCTCAACCACTCCTCAGGTGATCAGCCCTTCATCCTGTCATCTTGATTGAAAACTCCCAAAGGGAGTTGAAATGGGACGATAAATTAATCTGATGCTTGTTGGTGGAAGGAATGGTAGACATGAATTCATTGCTTGTTGTTACAGGCTGTAGTTCATTGAAAGAACATAAATGTCATTAAAGGTTTCTCATGAATGAGACTACATTTCCCTGATAGTGAGTGTGCAATAGCTCCTGAGGAGATTTGGTTGTTTTCTCCCTGTGTGCCCATGGGGAATGATTGATGAGTTGGGATTGTTGCTATCTTCAGAGATGTTCCTTCTCCATTCTGCGGGTGGTCTCAGACTGTCCAGCAAGACGGCAGCAGGAGACCCTCTGCTCCATCTGTTCTTTTTGCCTTCCGTCCTGTCTTTTACCTTGTTCTCTCCTCGTAGCCCCTGAGGCAGCATCATGAGGCTGCGAGTCGAGGAACGGAGTGCGGGATGCGGGTCCCGGAACGGAGTGCGGGATGAGAGTCCCGGAACGGAGTGCGGGATGAGAGTCCCGGAACGGAGTATGGGATTAGAATCCCGGAATGGAGTGTGGGATGCGGGTCCCGGAACGGAGTGCGGGATGCGGGTCCCGGAACGGAGTGCGGGATGAGAGTCCCGGAACGGAGTGCGGGATGAGAGTCCCGGAACGGAGTATGGGATTAGAATCCTGGAATGGAGTGTGGGATGCGGGTCCCGGAACGGAGTGCGGGATGCGGGTCCCGGAACGGAGTGCGGGATGAGAGTCCCGGAACGGAGTGTGGGATGAGAGTCCCGGAACGGAGAGCGGGATGAGAGTCCTGGAACGGAGAGCGGGATGCAAGTCCCAGGACGGAGTGTGGGATGCAGGTGCCAAGACGGAGTGCGGGATGCGGGTCCCGGAACGGAGTGCGGGATGCGGATCCCGGAACGGAGTGCGGGATGAGAGTCCCGGAACAGAGTGCCAGAACATGATTCCTGGAACGCAGTGCAGGATTCGAGTCCCGGAATTAGGAGTGGGACGTGAGTCCCAGAACGAAGTGCGGGAACGCAAGTACCGGAACGGAGTGCGGGATGAGAGTCCTGAAACAGAGTGCGGAATGCATGTCCCAGAACGGAGTGTGGGATTCGAGTCCCGGAGCGGGATGCGGGTGCCGGAACGGAGTGCGGGAATCGGGCCCAGGAACGGAATGCGGGATGTGGTCCGGGAACAGAGTGTGGAATGAGCGTCCCGGAACGGAGTGCGGGATGTGAGTCCCTGAACAGAGTTCGGGATGCGGGTGCCGGAACGGAGTGCGGGATACGGGTGCCAGAATGGAGTGCGGGATTTGGGCCCAGGAACGGAATGCGGGATGCGGGTCCTGGAACGGAGTGCGGGATGCAGGTCCTGGAACGGAGTGCGGGACGCGAGTACCGGAACGGAGTTCAGGATGCGGGCCCAGGAACGGTGCGCGGAATGAGCATCCCGGAACGGAGTGCGGGATGCAGGTCCCGGAACGGAGTGCGGGATGCAGGTCCCAGAACGGAGTGCAGGATGCGGGTGCCGGAACGGAGCGCGGGATTCAGGCCCAGGAATGGAATGCGGGATGTGGGTCCGGGAACAGAGTGTGGAATGAGCGTCCCGGAACGGAGTGCGCAATGCGAGTCCAGGAACGGAGTGTGGGAAGCGGATGCCGGAAACGGAGTGTGGGATGCGGATCCGGGAACGGAGTGCGGGATGCGGGTGCGGAATGGAGTGCGGGATTCGAGTCCCGGAATGGAGTGTGGGATGTGGGTGCGGAATGGAGTGCGGGATTCGAGTCCCGGAATGGAGTGCGGGATGTGGGTGCCGGAAACGGAGTGCGGGATGCAGGTCCAGGAACAGAGTGCGGAATGAGCATCCCGGAACGGAGTGCAGGATGCATTTCCCTGAACGGACTGCGGGAATGCGAGTACCGGAACGGAGTGCGGGATGAGAGTCCCGGAACGGAGTGTGGGAATCGAGTCCTGGAACGGACAGCGGGATGCGGGTGTCGGAACGGAGTTCGGGATGCGAGTGCGGAATGGAGTGCAGGATTCGAGTCCCGGAACGGAGTACGGGATGCAGGTGCCAGAATGGAGTGCGGGATTCGAGTCCCAGAACTGAGTGCGGGATTCAAGTCCCGGAACGGAGTACGGGATGCGGGTGCCAGTACGGAGTGCGGGATGAGAGTCGCGGAATGGAGTGCGGGATGCGGGTCCGGGAACGGAGTGCGGGATGCGGGTGCCAGTACGGAGTGCGGGATTCGAGTCCCGGAACGGAGTGCGGGATGCGGGTCCGGGAACGGAGTGCGGGATGCGGGTTTGGGAACAGAGTGCGGAATGAGCATCCCGGAACGGAGTACGGGATGCATGTCCCGGAATGGAGTGTGGGATGCGAGTCCCGGAACGGAGTGCGGGATGCGGGTGCCGGAACGGAGTGCGGGATGTGGGTGCCGGAACGGAGTGCGGGATGCGGATCCCGGAACGGAGTGCGGGATGAGAGTCCCGGAACAGAGTGCCAGAACATTATTCCTGGAACGCAGTGCGGGATTCGAGTCCCGGAATTAGGTGTGGAACGTGAGTCCCAGAACGAAGTGCGGGATCGCGAGTACCGGAACGGAGTGCGGGATGAGAGTCCTGAAACAGAGTGCGGAATGCATGTCCCAGAACGGAGTGTGGGATTCGAGTCCCGGAGCGGGATGCGGGTGCCGGAACGGAGTGCGGGAATCGGGCCCAGGAACGGAATGCGGGATGTGGTCCGGGACAGAGTGTGGAATGAGCGTCCCGGAACGGAGTGCGGGATGTGAGTCCCTGAACAGAGTTCGGGATGCGGGTGCCGGAACGGAGTGCGAGATACGGGTGCCAGAATGGAGTGCGGGATTCGGGCCCGGGAACGGTGCGCGGAATGAGCATCCCGGAACGGAGTGCGGGATGCAGGTCCCGGAACGGAGTGCGGGATGCAGGTCCCAGAACGGAGTGCAGGATGCGGGTGCCGGAACGGAGTGCGGGATTCAGGCCCAGGAATGGAATGCGGGATGTGGGTCCGGGAACAGAGTGTGGAATGAGCGTCCCGGAACGGAGTGCGCAATGCGAATCCAGGAACGGAGTGTGGGAAGCGGATGCCGGAAACGGAGTGTGGGATGCGGATCCGGGAACGGAGTGCGGGATGCGGGTGCGGAATGGAGTGCGGGATTCGAGTCCCGGAATGGAGTGTGGGATGTGGGTGCGGAATGGAGTGCGGGATTCGAGTCCCGGAATGGAGTGCGGGATGTGGGTGCCGGAAACGGAGTGCGGGATGCAGGTCCAGGAACAGAGTGCGGAATGAGCATCCCGGAACGGAGTGCAGGATGCATTTCCCTGAACGGACTGCGGGAATGCGAGTACCGGAACGGAGTGCGGGATGAGAGTCCCGGAACGGAGTGTGGGAATCGAGTCCTGGAACGGACAGCGGGATGCGGGTGTCGGAACGGAGTTCGGGATGCGAGTGCGGAATGGAGTGCAGGATTCGAGTCCCGGAACGGAGTACGGGATGCAGGTGCCAGAATGGAGTGCGGGATTCGAGTCCCAGAACTGAGTGCGGGATTCAAGTCCCGGAACGGAGTACGGGATGCGGGTGCCAGTACGGAGTGCAGGATGAGAGTCGCGGAATGGAGTGCGGGATGCGGGTGCCAGTACGGAGTGCGGGATGAGAGTCGCGGAATGGAGTGCGGGATGCGGGTGCCAGTACGGAGTGCGGGATTCGAGTCCCGGAACGGAGTGCGGGATGCGGGTCCGGGAACGGAGTGCGGGATGCGGGTTTGGGAACAGAGTGCGGAATGAGCATCCCGGAACGGAGTACGGGATGCATGTCCCGGAATGGAGTGTGGGATGCGAGTCCCGGAACGGAGTGCGGGATGCGGGTGCCGGAACGGAGTGCGGGATGTGGGTGCCGGAACGGAGTGCGGGATGAGAGTCCCGGAACGGAGTGTGGGAATCGAGTCCTGGAACGGACAGCGGGATGCGGGTGTCGGAACGGAGTTCGGGATGCGAGTGCGGAATGGAGTGCAGGATTCGAGTCCCGGAACGGAGTGCGGGATTCGAGTCGCGGAATGGAGTGCGGGATGCGGGTGCCAGAACGGAGTGTGGGAACGTGGGTGCCGTAACAGAGTACGGGATGAGAGTCCCGGAACAGAGTGCGGGATTTAAGTCCCGGAACAGAGTGCGGGATTCAAGTCCCAGATCGGAGTGTGGGATGCGGGTCCGGGAACGGAGTGCGGGATGCGGGTTCGGGAACAGAGTGCGGAATGAGCATCCCGGAACAGAGTGCGGGATGCATGTCCCGGAATGGAGTGTGGGATGCGAGTCCCAGAACGGAGTGCGGGATGCGGGTGCCGGAACGGAGTGCGGGATGAGAGTCCTGGAACGGAGTGTGGAATGCATGTCCCAGAACGGAGTGTGGGATTCGAGTTCTGGAACGGAGAGCAGGATGCGGGTGCCGAAATGGAGTTCAGGATGCATGTCCCAGAATGGAGTGTGGGATGCGAGTCCCGGAATGGGGTGCGGGATGCAGGTGCCGGAAACGGAGTGTGGGATGCGGGTCTGGAAACAGAGTGCGGAATGTGAATCCCGAACGGAGTTCAGGATGCATGTCCCAGAATGGAGTGTGGGATGCGAGTCCCGGAACGGAGTGCGGGATGCGGGCCCGGGAACGGAGTGCGGGATGCGTGTCCGGGAACAAGAGTGCGGAATAAGCATCCGGGAATGGAGTGCAGGATGCAAGTCCTGGAATGGAGTGTGGGATGCGAGTCCCGGAACGGAGTGTGGGATGCAGGTGCCGGAACAGAGTGTGGAATAAGCATCCCGGAATGGAGTGTGGGATGCAAGTCCCGGAATGGAGTGTGGGATGCGAGTCCCGGAATGGAGTTTGGGATGCGGGTGCCGGAACTGAGTGCGGGATGAGAGTCCCAGTACGGAATGTGGGGTGCATGTCCCGGAACTGAGTGCGGGATTCAAGTCCCGGAACGGAGTGCGGGATGCGGGTGCCAGAACGGAGTGCGGGATCGCGAGTACAGGAACGGAGTGCGGGAACGTGGGTGCCGTAACAGAGTACGGGATGAGAGTCCTGGAACAGAGTGCGGGATGCAGGTGCCAGAACGGAGTGCGGGATTCGAGTCCCGGAACGGAGTGCGGTATGCGGGTCCGGGAACGGAGTGCGGGATGCGGGTTCGGGAACAGAGTGCGGAATGAGCATCCCGGAACAGAGTGCGGGATGCATGTCCCGGAATGGAGTGTGGGATGCGAGTCCTGGAACGGAGTGCGGGATTCGGGTGCCAGAACGGAGTGCGGGATGAGAGTCCCGGAACGGAGTGCGGGATGAGAGTCCTGGAACGGAGTGCGGGATTCGGGTGCCAGAACGGAGTGCGGGATGCATGTCCCGGAACGGAGTGTGGGATGCGAGTCCCGGAACGGGTGTGCGATGCGGGTGCCGGAACAGAGTGCAGGATGAGAGTCCCGGAACGGAGTGTGGGGTGATGTCCCGGAACAGAATGTGGGATTCGAGTCTCAGAACGAAGTGCGGGATGCGAGCCCGGGAACAGAGTGCGGAATAAGCATCCCTGAACGGAGTGCGGGATGCAAGTTTCGGAATGGAGTGTGGGATGCGAGTCCCGGAACGGAGTTCGGGATGCGGGTGCCGGAACAGAGTGCGGAATAAGCATCCCGGAACAGAATGTGGGATTCGAGTCTCAGAACGGAGTGCGGGATGCGAGCCCGGGAACAGAGAGCGGAATAAGCATCCCTGAACGGAGTGCGGGATGCAAGTTTCGGAATGGAGTGTGGGATGCGACTCCCGGAACGGAGTTCGGGATGCGGGTGCCGGAACAGAGTGCGGAATAAGCATCCCGGAACGGAGTTCAGGATGCATGTTCCAGAATGGAGTGTGGGATGCGAGTCCCAGAACGGAGTCCGCAATGCGGGTGCCGGAACGGAGTGCAGGATGCGGGTCTGGGAACGGAGTGTGGGATATGGGTGCCGGAACGGAGTGTGGGATGTGGGTCCCAGAACGGAGTGTGTGATGTGGGTCTGGGAACGGAGTGCGGGATGCGGGTGCCAGAACGGAGTGTGAGATGTGGGTCTGGGAACGGAGAGCGGGATACGGGTCCCAGAACAGAGTGTGGGATGCGGGTCTGGGAACGGAGTGCGGGATGCGGGTCTGGGAACAGAGTGCGGAATGTGCATCCCGAACGGAGTGCAGGATGCATGTCCCAGAATTGAGTGTGGGATGCGAGTCCCAGAACGGAGTGCGCAATGCGGGTCCGGGAACAGAGTGCGGGATGCGGATCTGGGAACCGAGTGCGGGATTCGGGCCGAGGAACGGAATGCAAGATGTGGATCCGCGAACAGAGTGTGGAATGAGCGTCCTGGAACAGAGTGCAGGATGCATTTCCCGGAATGGAGTGCAGGATGCGAGTCCCAAAACGGAGTGCGGGATGTGGGTGCCGTAACGGAGTGTGGGATGAGAGTCCCGGAGCGGAGTGTGGAAATCGAGTCCTGGAACGGACAGTGGGATGCGGGTGCCGGAACGGAGTTCGGGATGCGGGTGCGGAATGGAGTGCAGGATTCGAGTCCCGGAACGGAGTGCGGGATGCGGGTCTGGGAACGGAGTGCGGGATTAGGGTCCCGGAATGGAGTGCGCAATGCGGGTGCCGGAACGGAGTGCAGGATGCGGGTCCCAGAACGGAGTGTGGGATGTGGGTGCCGGAACGGAGTGTGGGATGTGGGTGCCAGAACGGAGTGTGGGATGCGGGTCCCAGAACGGAGTGTGGGATGTGATGTCTGGGAACGGAGTGCGGGATACGGGTCCCAGAACGGAGTGCGGGGTGCATGTCCCAGAACAGAATGTGGGATTCGAGTCCCAGAACGGAGTGTGCGATGCGGATGCCGGAACAGAGTGCGGGATGAGAGTCCCGGAACGGAGTGTGGGGTGATGTCCGGGAACAGGATGTGGGATTCGAGTCTCAGAACGGAGTGCGGGATGCGAGCCCAGGAACAGAGTGCGGAATAAGCATCCCGGAACGGAGTGCGGGATGCAAGTTTCGGAATGGAGTGTGGGATGCGAGTCCCGGAACGGAGTTCGGGATGCGGGTGCCGGATCGGAGTGTGGGATGCGGGTCTGGTAACGGAGTGTGGGATTCGGGTCAGGTAACGGAGTGCGCGATGCAGGTCTGGGAACAGAGGTCGGGATGCATATCCCGGGACGAAGTGCGGGATGCGGGTCCCGGAACGGAGTGCGGGATGCAGGTGCCGGAACGGAGTGCGGGATTCGGGCCAAGGAACGGAATGCGGGATGTGGATCCGGGAACATAGTGTGGAATGAGCGTCCTGGAACAGAGTGTGGGATGCATTTCCCGGAACAGAGTGCGGGATGTGAGTCCCGGAACGGAGTATGGGATGTGGGTGCCGTAACGGAGTGTGGGATGAGAGTCCCGGAATGGAGTGTGGAATTCGAGTCCTGGAACGGACAGCAGGATGCGGGTGCCGGAACAGAGTTCGGGATGCGGGTGCAGAATGGAGTGCAGGATTCGAGTCCCAGAACGGAGTGCGGGATTCGAGTCGCGGAATGCAGTGCGGGATGCGGGTGCCAGAACGGAGTGTGGGAACGCGAGTACCGGAACGAAGTGCGGGATGAGAGTCCCAGAACGGACTGCGGGATGAGAGTCCTGGAACGGAGTGCGGGGTGCATGTCCCAGAACAGAATGTGGGATTCGAGTCCCAGAACGGAGTGTGCGATGCGGATGCCGGAACAGAGTGCGGGATGCATGTCCCAGAATGGAGTGTGGGATGCGAGTCCCAGAACGGAGTGCAGGATGCGGGTCCGGGAACAGAGTGCGGGATGCGGATCTGGGAACCGAGTGCGGGATCCGGGCCGAGGAACGGAATGCATGATGTGGATCCGGGAACAGAGTGTGGAATGAGCGTCCTGGAACAGAGTGCGGGATGCATTTCCCGGAACGGAGTGCGGGATGAGAGTCCCGGAGCGGAGTGTGGAAATCGAGTCCTGGAACGGACAGCGGGATGCGGGTGCCCGAACGGAGTTCGGGATGCGGGTGCGGAATGGAGTGCAGGATTCGAGTCCCGGAACGGAGTGCGGGATGCGGGTCTGGGAACGGAGTGCGGGATTAGGGTCCCGGAATGGAGTGCGCAATGCGGGTGCCGGAACGGAGTGCGGGATGCGGGTCCCAGAACGGAGTGTGGGATGTGGGTGCCGGAACGGAGTGTGGGATGCGGGTCCCAGAACGGAGTGTGGGATGTGGGTCTGGGAACGGAGTGCGGGATACGGGTCCCAGAACGGAGTGTGGGATGCGGGTCTGGGAACGGAGAGTGGGATGCGGGTCTGGGAACAGAGTGCGGAATGTGCATCCCAAACGGAGTGCAGGATGCATGTCCCAGAATGGAGTGTGGGATGCGAGTCCCGAAAGGGAGTGCGCATTGCGGGTGCCGGAATGGAGTGTGGGATGTGGGTCCCGGAACGGAGTGTGGGATGCGGGTCCCAGAACGGAATGTGGGATGTGGGTCCCAGAACGGAGTGTGGGATGCGGGTCCCAGAACGGAGTGTGGGATGTGGGTCCCGGAACGGAGTGTGGGATGCGGGTCCCAGAACGGAGTGTGGGATTTGGGTCTGGGAACGGAGAGTGGGATGCGGGTGCCGGAACGGAGTGTGGGATGCGGGTCCCAGAACGGAGTGTGGGATGTGGGTCTGGGAACGGAGTGCGGGATATGGGTCCCGGAACGGAGTGTGGGATGCGGGTTCGGGAACAGAGTGCGGAATGAGCATCCCGGAACAGCGTGCGGGATGCATGTCCCGGAACATAGTGTGGGATGAGAGTCCCAGAACGGAGTGTGGGATGCAGACCAGGATACGGAGTGCAGGATACGGGTCTGGGGACGAAGTGCGGGATGTGGGTCTGGGAATGGATTGCGGGATGCAGGTCTGGGAACAGAGGTCGGGATGCATGTCCCGGGACGAAGTGCGGGATGCGGGTCCCGGAACGGAGTGCGGGACACGAGTCCCGGAACGGAGTGTGGGATGCAGGTGCCGGAACGGAGTGCGGGATTCGGGCCAAGGAACGGAATGCGGGATGTGGATCCGGGAACATAGTGTGGAATGAGCGTCCTGGAACAGAGTGTGGGATGCATTTCCCGGAACAGAGTGTGGGATGCGAGTCCCGGAACGGAGTACGGGATGTGGGTGCCGTAACGGAGTGCGGGATGAGAGTCCCGGAATGGAGTGTGGAATTCGAGTCCTGGAACGGACAGTGGGATGCGGGTGCCGGAACGGAGTTCGGGATGCGGGTGCGGAATGGAGTGCAGGATTCGAGTCCCAGAACGGAGTGCGGGATTCGAGTCGCGGAATGGAGTGCGGGATGCGGGTGCCAGAACGGAGTGTGGGAACGCGAGTACCGGAACGAAGTGCGGGATGAGAGTCCCGGAACGGACTGCGGGATGAGAGTCCTGGAACGGAGTGCGGGGTGCATGTCCCAGAACAGAATGTGGGATTCGAGTCCCAGAACGGAGTGTGCGATGCGGGTGCCGGAACAGAGTGCGGGATGAGAGTCCCAGAATGGAGTGTGGGATGCAGGCCCGGGTACGGAGTGCAGGATGCGGGTCTAGGAACAAAGTGCGGAATGTGCATCCCAAACGGAGTTCAGGATGCATGTCCCAGAATGGAGTGTGGGATGCGAGTCCCGGAACGGAGTGCGCAATGCGGGTGCCGGAACGGAGTGTGGGATGCGGGTCCCAGAACGGAGTGTGGGATACGAGTCCCGGAACGGAGTGTGGGATGCAAGTTCGGGAACAGAGTGCGGAATGAGCATCCCGGAACAGAGTGCGGGATGCATGTCCCGTAACATAGTGTGGGATGAGAGTCCCGGAACGGAGTGTGGGATGCAGACCAGGATACGGAGTGCGGGATACGGGTCTGGGGACGAAGTGCGGGATGTGGGTCTGGGAACGGATTGCGGGATGCGGGTGCCGGAACGGAGTGCGGGATGTGGGTACCGGAACGGAGTGTGGGATGCAGGTGCCGGATCGGAGTGTGGGATGCGGGTGCCGGAACGGAGTGCGGGATGCGGGTGCCGAAATGGAGTGTGGGATGCGGGTCTGGGAACGGAGTGTGGGATTCGGGTCTGGGAACGGAGTGCGCAATGCGGGTCTCGGAACGGAGGTCGGGATGCATGTCCCGGGACGAAGTGCGGGATGCGGGTCCCGGAATGGAGTGCGGGACACGAGTCCCGGAACGCAGTGTGGGATGCAGGTGCCGGAACGGAGTGCGGGATTCGGGCCAAGGAATGGAATGCGGGATGTGGATCCGGGAACATAGTGTGGAATGAGCGTCCTGGAACAGAGTGTGGGATGCATTTCCCGGAACGGAGTGTGGGATGCGAGTCCCGGAACGGAGTACGGGATGTGGGTGCCGTAACAGAGTGTGGGATGAGAGTCCCGGAATGGAGTGTGGAATTCGAGTCCTGGAACGGACAGCGGGATGCGGGTGCCGGAACGGAGTTCGGGATGCGGATGCGGAATGGAGTGCAGGATTCGAGTCCCGGAACGGAGTGCAGGATTCGAGTTGCGGAATGGAGTGCGGGATGCAGGTGCCAGAACGGAGTGTGGGAACGCGAGTACCGGAACGAAGTGCGGGAACGTGGGTGCCGTAACAGAGTACGGGATGAGAGTCCCGGAACGGAGTGCGGGATTCGAGTCCTGGAACGGACAGCGGGATGCGGGTGCCGGAACAGAGTGCGGGATGAGAGTCCCGGAACAGAGTGCGGGATGCGGGCCCGGGTACGGAGTGCGGGATGAGAGTCCCGGAACAGAGTGAGGGATGCATGCCCCAGAACGGAGTGCGGGATTCCAGTCCTGGAACGGACAGCGGGATGCGGGTGCCGGAACAGAGTGCGGGATGAGAGTCCCGGAACAGAGTGCGGGATGCGGGCCCGGGTACGGAGTGCGGGATGAGAGTCCCGGAACAGAGTGCGGGATGCATGCCCCAGAATGGAGTGTGGGATGCGAGTCCCGGAACGGAGTGTGGGATGCGAGTCCCGGAACGGAGTGTGCGATGCGGGTCCCGGAACGGAGTGCGGGATGCGGGTCTGGGAATGGAGTGCGGGATTCGGGCCGAAGAACGGAATGCGGGATGTGGGTCCGGCAACAGAGTGTGGAATGAGCGTCCTGGAACAGAGTGCGGGATGCATTTCCCGGAACGGAGTGTGGGATGAGAGTCCCGGAACGGAGTGGGGGATGTGGGTCCCGGAACGGAGTGTGGGATGCAGGTGCCAGAATGGAGTTCGGGATGCGCGTGCGGAATGGAGTGCAGGATTCGAGTCCCGGAACGGAGTGCGGGATTCAAGTCACGGAATGGAGTGCCGGATGCGGGTGCCAGAACGGAGTGCGGGAACGTGGGTGCCGTAACGGAGTGCGGGATTCGAGTACCGGAACGGAGTGCGGGAACGTGGGTGCCGGAACAGAGTGCGGGATGAGAGTCCCGGAACATAGTGTGGGATGCGGGGTGCCGGAACATAGTGTGGGATGAGAGTCCCGGAACATAGTGTGGGATGCAGCTGCCGGATCGGAGTGCGGGATGCATGTCCCGGGACGAAGTGCAGGATGAGTGTCCCAGAACGGAGTGCGGGATGAGAGTCCTGGAACAGAGTTCGGGATGCATGTCCCAGAACAGACTGTGGGATTCGAGTCCCAGAACGGAGTGCAGGATGCGGGTGCCGGAACGGAGTGTGGGATTCGGGTGCCGGCACGGAGTGCGGGATGCGGGTCTGGGAACGGAGTTCGGGATGCATGTCCCAGGACGAAGTGCGGGATGCGGGTCCCGGAACAGAGTGCGGGACGCGAGTCCCGGAACGGAGTGCAGGATGCAGGTGCCGGAACGGAGTGCGGGATGTGGGTCTGGGAACGGAGTGCGGGATTCAGGCCAAGGAATGGAATGCGGGATGTGGATCCGGCACAAGAGTGTGGAATGAGCGTCCTGGAACAGAGTGCGGGATGCATTTCCCGGAACGGAGTGCGGGATGCATTTCCCGGAACGGAGTGCGGGATGCGAGTCCCGGTACGGAGTGCGGGATGCATTTCCCGGAACGGAGTGCAGGATGCGAGTCCCGGAACGGAGTATGGGATGCGGGTGCCGGATCGGAGTGCGGGATGCGGGTCTGGAAACAGAGTGCGGGATGCATGTCCCGGGACGAAGTGCGGGATGCGGGTCCCGGAACGGAGTGCGGGATGACAGTCCCGGAACGGAGTGCGGGGTGCATGTCCCAGAACAGAATGTGGGATTCGAGTCCCAGAACGGAGTACGGGATGCGAGCCCGGGAACAGAGTGCGGAATGTGCATCCCGAACGGAGTGCAGGATGCATGTCCCAGAATGGAGTGTGGGATGCGAGTCCCGGAATGGAGTGCGCAATGCGGGTGCCGGAATGGAGTGCGGGTTGCGGGTGCCGGAACGGAGTGCGGGATGCGGGTCTGGGAACGGAGTGTGGGATGCGGGTCTGCGAACGGAGTGCGGGATGCGGGTCTGGGAACAACGTGCGGGATGCATGTCCCGGGACGAAGCGCGGGATGCGGGTCTGGGAACGGAGTGCGGGATGAGATTCCCGGAACGGAGTGTGGGGTGATGTCCCAGAACAGAATGTGGGATTCGAGTCCCAGAACAGAGTGCGGGATGCGGGCCCGGGAACAGAGTGCAGAATAAGCATCCCGGAACGGAGTGCGGGATGCAAGTTTCGGCATGGAGTGTGGGATGCGAGTCCCGGAACGGAGTTCGGGATGCGGGTCCCGGAACAGAGTGCGGGATGAGAGTCCCAGAACGGAGTTCAGGATGCATGTCCCAGAATGGAGTGTGGGATGCGAGTCCCGGAACGGAGTGCGCAATGCGGGTGCCGGAACAGAGTGTGCGATGCGGGTCCCAGACGGAGTGCGGGATTAGGATCCCGGAATGGAGTGCGTAATGCGGGTGCCGGAATGGAGTACGGGATGCGGGTCCCAGAACGGAGTGTGGGATGTGGGTGCCGGAACGGAGTGTGGGACGCGGGTCCCAGAACGGAGTGTGGGATGTGGGTCTGGGAACGGAGTGCGGGATGCGGGTCCCAGAACGGAGTGTGGGATGCGGGTGCCAGAACGGAGTGCGGGAACGCGAGTACCGGAACGGAGTGCGGGAACGTGGGTGCCGTAACAGAGTACGGGATGCGGGTGCCAGAACGGAGTGCGGGATTCGAGTCCTGGAACTGAGTGCGGGATTCAAGTCCCGGAACGGAGTGCGGGATGCGGGTGCCGGAACAGAGTGCGGGATAAGCATCCCGGAACGGAGTGCAGGATGCAAGTCCCGCAATGGAGTGTGGGATGCGAGTCCTGGAACGGAGTGTGGGATGCGTGTGCCGGAACAGAGGGCGGGATAAGCATCCCGGAACAGAGTGTGGGATGCAAGTCCCGGAATGGAGTGTGGGATGCGAGTCCCGGAACGGAGTTCGGGATGCGGGTGCCGGAACAGAGTGCGGGATGAGAGTCCCAGAACGGAGTGCGCAATGCGGGTGCCGAAACGGAGTGCTGGATGCGGGTTTGGGAACAGAGTGCGGAATGTGCATCCCGAACGGAGTGCAGGATGCATGTCCCAGAACGGAGTGTGGGATGCGGGTCTGGGAATGGAGTGCGGGATGCGGATCCCGGAACGGAGGTTGGGATGCGGGTCTGGGAACGGAGTGCGGGATGCGGGTCTGGGAATGGAGTGCGGGATGCGGGTCCCGGAACGGAGGTTGGGATGCGGGTGCCGGATCGGAGTGCGGGATGCAGGTCTGGAAACAGAGTGCGGGATGCATGTCCCGGGACCAAGTGCGGGATGCGGGTCCCGGAACGGAGTGCGGGATGAGAGTCCCGGAACGGAGTGCGGGATGAGAGTCCTGGAACGGAGTGCGGGATGCGGGTGCCGGAACGGAGTGTGGGATGCGGGTCCCAGAACGAAGTGTGAGATGTGGGTCTGGGAACGGAGAGCGGGTTACGGGTCCCAGAACAGAGTGTGGGATGCGGGTCTGGGAACGGAGTGCGGGATGCGGGTCTGGGAACAGAGTGCGGAATGTGCATCCCGAACGGAGTGCAGGATGCATGTCCCAGAATGGAGTGTGGGATGCGAGTCCCAGAACGGAGTGCGCAATGCGGGTCCGGGAACAGAGTGCGGGATGCGGATCTGGGAACCGAGTGCGGGATTCGGGCCGAGGAACGGAATGCAAGATGTGGATCCGCGAACAGAGTGTGGAATGAGCGTCCTGGAACAGAGTGCGGGATGCATTTCCCGGAACGGAGTGCGGGATGCGAGTCCCAGAACGGAGTGCGGGATGTGGGTGCCGTAACGGAGTGTGGGATGAGAGTCCCGGAGCGGAGTGTGGAAATCGAGTCCTGGAACAGACAGCGGGATGCGGGTGCCGGAACGGAGTTCGGGATGCGGTTGCGGAATGGAGTGCAGGATTCGAGTCCCGGAACGGAGTGCGGGATGCGGGTCTGGGAACGGAGTGCGGGATTAGGGTCCCGGAATGGAGTGCGCAATGCGGGTGCCGGAACGGAGTGCGGGATGCGGGTCCCAGAACGGAGTGTGGGATGTGGGTCTGGAAACAGAGTGCGGGATGCATGTCCCGGGACCAAGTGCGGGATGCGGGTCCCGGAACGGAGTGCGGGATGAGAGTCCCGGAACGGAGTGCGGGATGAGAGTCCTGGAACGGAGTGCGGGATGCGGGTGCCGGAACGGAGTGTGGGATGCGGGTCCCAGAACGGAGTGTGAGATGTGGGTCTGGGAACGGAGGGCGGGTTACGGGTCCCAGAACAGAGTGTGGGATGCGGGTCTGGGAACGGAGTGCGGGATGCGGGTCTGGGAACAGAGTGCGGAATGTGCATCCCGAACGGAGTGCAGGATGCATGTCCCAGAATGGAGTGTGGGATGCGAGTCCCAGAACGGAGTGCGCAATGCGGGTCCGGGAACAGAGTGCGGGATGCGGATCTGGGAACCGAGTGCGGGATTCAGGCCGAGGAACGGAATGCAAGATGTGGATCCGCGAACAGAGTGTGGAATGAGCGTCCTGGAACAGAGTGCGGGATGCATTTCCCGGAACGGAGTGCGGGATGCGAGTCCCAGAACGGAGTGCGGGATGTGGGTGCCGTAACGGAGTGTGGGATGAGAGTCCCGGAGCGGAGTGTGGAAATCGAGTCCTGGAACGGACAGCGGGATGCGGGTGCCGGAACGGAGTTCGGGATGCGGTTGCGGAATGGAGTGCAGGATTCGAGTCCCGGAACGGAGTGCGGGATGCGGGTCTGGGAACGGAGTGCGGGATTAGGGTCCCGGAATGGAGTGCGCAATGCGGGTGCCGGAACGGAGTGCGGGATGCGGGTCCAGAACGGAGTGTGGGATGTGGGTGCCGGAACGGAGTGTGGGATGCGGGTCCCAGAACGGAGTGTGGGATGTGGGTCTGGGAACGGAGTGCGGGATACGGGTCCCAGAACGGAGTGTGGGATGCGGGTCTGGGAACGGAGAGTGGGATGCGGGTGCCGGAACGGAGTGTGGGATGCGGGTCCCAGAACGGAGTGTGGGATGTGGGTCTGGGAACGGAGTGCGGGATATGTGTCCCGGAACGGAGTGTGGGATGCGGGTTCGGGAACAGAGTGCGGAATGAGCATCCCGGAACAGAGTGCGGGATGCATGTCCCGGAACATAGTGTGGGATGAGAGTCCCAGAACGGAGTGTGGGATGCAGACCAGGATACGGAGTGCGGGATACGGGTCTGGGGTCGAAGTGCGGGATGTGGGTCTGGGAATGGATTGCGGGATGCGGGTGCCGGAACGGAGTGTGGGATGCGGGTCTGGGAACGGAGTGCGCGATGCAGGTCTGGGAACGGAGGTCGGGATGCATGTCCCGGGACGAAGTGCGGGATGCGGGTCCCGGAACGGAGTGCGGGACACGAGTCCCGGAACGGAGTGTGGGATGCAGGTGCCGGAACGGAGTGCGGGATTCGGGCCAAGGAACGGAATGCGGGATGTGGATCCGGGAACATAGTGTGGAATGAGCGTCCTGGAACAGAGTGTGGGATGCATTTCCCGGAACAGAGTGCGGGATGCGAGTCCCGGAACGGAGTATGGGATGTGGGTGCCATAACGGAGTGCGGGATGAGAGTCCCGGAATGGAGTGTGGAATTCGAGTCCTGGAACGGACAGCGGGATGCGGGTGCCGGAACGGAGTTCGGGATGCGGGTGCGGAATGGAGTGCAGGATTCGAGTCCCAGAACGGAGTGCGGGATTCGAGTCGCGGAATGGAGTGCGGGATGCGGGTGCCAGAACGGAGTGTGGGAACGCGAGTACCGGAACGAAGTGCGGGATGAGAGTCCCGGAACGGACTGCGGGATGAGAGTCCTGGAACGGAGTGCGGGGTGCATGTCCCAGAACAGAATGTGGGATTCGAGTCCCAGAACGAAGTGTGCGATGCGGGTGCCGGAACAGAGTGCGGGATGAGAGTCCCAAAATGGAGTGTGGGATGCAGGCCCGGGTACGGAGTGCAGGATGCGGGTCTGGGAACAAAGTGCGGAATGTGCATCCCAAACGGAGTTCAGGATGCATGTCCCAGAATGGAGTGTGGGATGCGAGTCCCGGAACGGAGTGCGCAATGCAGGTGCCGGAACCGAGTGTGGGATGCGGGTCCCAGAACGGAGTGTGGGGTGATGTCCGGGAACAGAATGTGGGATTCGAGTCTCAGAACGGAGTGCGGGATGCGAGCCCGGGAACAGAGTGCGGAATAAGCATCCCGGAACGGAGTGCGGGATGCAAGTTTCGGAATGGAGTGTGGGATGCGAGTCCCGGAACGGAGTTCGGGATGCGGGTGCCGGAACAGAGCGCGGGATGAGAGTCCCAGAATGTAGTGTGGGATGCGAGTCCCGGAACGGAGTTCGGGATGCGGGTCCCGGAACAGAGTGCGGGATGAGAGTCCCAGAACGGAGTTCAGGATGCATGTCCCAGAATGGAGTGTGGGATGCGAGTCCCGGAACGGAGTGCGCAATGCGGGTGCCGGAACAGAGTGTGCGATGCGGGTCCCAGACGGAGTGCGGGATTAGGATCCCGGAATGGAGTGCGTAATGCGGGTGCCGGAATGGAGTACGGGATGCGGGTCCCAGAACGGAGTGTGGGATGTGGGTGCCGGAACGGAGTGTGGGACGCGGGTCCCAGAACGGAGTGTGGGATGTGGGTCTGGGAACGGAGTGCGGGATGCGGGTCCCAGAACGGAGTGTGGGATGCGGGTGCCAGAACGGAGTGCGGGAACGCGAGTACCGGAACGGAGTGCGGGAACGTGGGTGCCGTAACAGAGTACGGGATGCGGGTGCCAGAACGGAGTGCGGGATTCGAGTCCCGGAACTGAGTGCGGGATTCAAGTCCCGGAACGGAGTGCGGGATGCGGGTGCCGGAACAGAGTGCGGGATAAGCATCCCGGAACGGAGTGCAGGATGCAAGTCCCGCAATGGCGTGTGGGATGCGAGTCCTGGAACGGAGTGTGGGAAGCGTGTGCCGGAACAGAGTGCGGGATAAGCATCCCGGAACGGAGTGTGGGATGGAAGTCCCGGAATGGAGTGTGGGATGCGAGTCCCGGAACGGAGTTCGGGATGCGGGTGCCGGAACAGAGTGCGGGATGAGAGTCCCAGAACGGAGTGCGCAATGCGGGTGCCGAAACGGAGTGCTGGATGCGGGTTTGGGAACAGAGTGCGGAATGTGCATCCCGAACGGAGTGCAGGATGCATGTCCCAGAACGGAGTGCGGGATGCGGGTCTGGGAACGGAGTGCGGGATGCGGATCCCGGAACGGAGGTTGGGATGCGGGTCTGGGAACGGAGTGCGGGATGCGGGTCTGGGAATGGAGTGCGGGATGCGGGTCCCGGAACGGAGGTTGGGATGAGGGTGCCGGATCGGAGTGCGGGATGCAGGTCTGGAAACAGAGTGCGGGATGCATGTCCCGGGACCAAGTGCGGGATGCGGGTCCCGGAACGGAGTGCGGGATGAGAGTCCTGGAACGGAGTGCGGGATGCGGGTGCCGGAACGGAGTGTGGGATGCGGGTCCCAGAACGGAGTGTGAGATGTGGGTCTGGGAACGGAGAGCGGGTTACGGGTCCCAGAACAGAGTGTGGGATGCGGGTCTGGGAACGGAGTGCGGGATGCGGGTCTGGGAACAGAGTGCGGAATGTGCATCCCGAACGGAGTGCAGGATGCATGTCCCAGAATGGAGTGTGGGATGCGAGTCCCAGAACGGAGTGCGCAATGCGGGTCCGGGAACAGAGTGCGGGATGCGGATCTGGGAACCGAGTGCGGGATTCGGGCCGAGGAACGGAATGCAAGATGTGGATCCGGGAACAGAGTGTGGAATGAGCGTCCTGGAACAGAGTGCGGGATGCATTTCCCGGAACGGAGTGCGGGATGCGAGTCCCAGAACGGAGTGCGGGATGTGGGTGCCGTAACGGAGTGTGGGATGAGAGTCCCGGAGCGGAGTGTGGAAATCGAGTCCTGGAACGGACAGCGGGATGCGGGTGCCCGAACGGAGTTCGGGATGCGGGTGCGGAATGGAGTGCAGGATTCGAGTCCCGGAACGGAGTGCGGGATGCGGGTCTGGGAACGGAGTGCGGGATTAGGGTCCCGGAATGGAGTGCACAATGCGGGTGCCGGAACGGAGTGCGGGATGCGGGTCCCAGAACGGAGTGTGGGATGTGGGTGCCGGAACGGAGTGTGGGATGCGGGTCCCAGAACGGAGTGTGGGATGTGGGTCTGGGAACGGAGTGCGGGATACGGGTCCCAGAACGGAGTGTGGGATGCGGGTCTGGGAACAGAGTGCGGAATGTGCATCCCAAACGGAGTGCAGGATGCATGTCCCAGAATGGAGTGTGGGATGCGAGTCCCGGAAGGGAGTGCGCAATGCGGGTGCCGGAATGGAGTGTGGGATGCGGGTGCCGGAACGGAGTGTGGGATGTGGGTCCCAGAACGGAGTGTGGGATGCGGGTCCCAGAACGGAGTGTGGGATTTGGGTCTGGGAACGGAGAGTGGGATGCGGGTGCCGGAACGGAGTGTGGGATGCGGGTCCCAGAACGGAGTGTGGGATGTGGGTCTGGGAACGGAGTGCGGGATATGGGTCCCGGAACGGAGTGTGGGATGCGGGTTCGGGAACAGAGTGCGGAATGAGCATCCCGGAACAGAGTGCGGGATGCATGTCCCGGAAGATAGTGTGGGATGAGAGTCCCAGAACGGAGTGTGGGATGCAGACCAGGATACGGAGTGCGGGATACGGGTCTGGGGTCGAAGTGCGGGATGTGGGTCTGGGAATGGATTGCGGGATGCGGGTGCCGGAACGGAGTGTGGGATGCGGGTCTGGGAACGGAGTGCGCGATGCAGGTCTGGGAACGGAGGTCGGGATGCATGTCCCGGGACGAAGTGCGGGATGCGGGTCCCGGAACGGAGTGCGGGACACGAGTCCCGGAACGGAGTGTGGGATGCAGGTGCCGGAACGGAGTGCGGGATTCGGGCCAAGGAACGGAATGCGGGATGTGGATCCGGGAACATAGTGTGGAATGAGCGTCCTGGAACAGAGTGCGGGATGCGGGTCCCGGAACGGAGTACGGGATGTGGGTGCCGTAACGGAGTGCGGGATGAGAGTCCCGGAATGGAGTGTGGAATTCGAGTCCTGGAACGGACAGCGGGATGCGGGTGCCGGAACGGAGTTCGGGATGCGGGTGCCAGAACGGAGTGTGGGAACGCGAGTACCGGAACGGAGTGCGGGATGCGAGCCCGGGAACAGAGTGCGGAATAAGCATCCCGGAACGGAGTTCAGGATGCGGGTCCCGGAACAGAGTGCGGGATGAGAGTCCCAGAACGGAGTGCGGGATTAGGATCCCGGAATGGAGTACGGGATGCGGGTCCCAGAACGGAGTGTGGGATGTGGGTCTGGGAACGGAGTGCGGGATTCAAGTCCCGGAACGGAGTGCGGGATGCGGGTGCCGGAACAGAGTGCGGGATGAGAGTCCCAGAACGGAGTGCGCAATGCGGGTGCCGAAACGGAGTGCTGGATGCGGGTTTGGGAACAGAGTGCGGAATGTGCATCCCGAACGGAGTGCAGGATGCATGTCCCAGAACGGAGGTTGGGATGCGGGTCTGGGAACGGAGTGCGGGATGCGGGTCTGGGAATGGAGTGCGGGATGCGGGTCCCGGAACGGAGGTTGGGATGAGGGTGCCGGATCGGAGTGCGGGATGCAGGTCTGGAAACAGAGTGCGGGATGCATGTCCCGGGACCAAGTGCGGGATGCGGGTCCCGGAACGGAGTGCGGGATGAGAGTCCTGGAACGGAGTGCGGGATGCGGGTGCCGGAACGGAGTGTGGGATGCGGGTCCCAGAACGGAGTGTGAGATGTGGGTCTGGGAACGGAGAGCGGGTTACGGGTCCCAGAACAGAGTGTGGGATGCGGGTCTGGGAACGGAGTGCGGGATGCATGTCCCGGGACGAAGTGCGGGATGCGGGTCCCGGAACGGAGTGCGGGATGAGAGTCCTGGAACGGAGTGCGGGGTGCATGTCCCAGAACAGAATGTGGGATTCGAGTCTCAGAACGGAGTGTGCGATGCGGGTGCCGGAACAGAGTGCGGGATTCGGGTACCGGAACGGAGTGCGGGATGAGAGACCCGGAACGGAGTGTGGGGTGCATGTCCCAGAACAGAATGTGGGATTTGAGTCTCAGAACGGAGTGTGGGATGCAGGTGCCGGATCGGAGTGTGGGATGCGGGTGCCGGAACGGAGTGCGGGATGAGTGTCCCGGAACGGAGTGCGGGATTAGAGTCCCGGAACAGAGTGCGAAATGCGGGTGTCGGAACGGAGTGTGGGATGCGGGTGCCGGAACAGAGTGCGGGATGAGAGTCCCAGAATGGAGTGTGGGATGCAGGCCCGGGTACGGAGTGCGGGATGCGGGTCTGGGAACAGAGTGCGGAACGTGCATCCCAAACGGAGTTCAGGATGCATGTCCCAGAATGGAGTGTGGGATGCGAGTCCCGGAACGGAGTGTGGGATTCGAGTACCGGAACGGAGTGCGCGATGCGGGTGCCGGATCATAGTGTGGGATGAGAGTCCCGGAACGTAGTGTGAGATGCAGACCAGGATACGGAGTGCGGGATGCGGGTCCGGGGACGAAGTGCGGGATGTGGGTCTGGGAACGGATTGCGGGATGCAGGTCCCGGAACGGAGTGTGGGATGCAGCTGCCGGATCGGAGTGCGGGATGCGGATGCCGGATCGGAGTGCGGGATTCGGGCCGAGGAACGGAGTGCAGGATGCATGTCCCGGGACGAAGTATGGGATGAGAGTCCTGGAACGGAGTGTGGGCTGATGTCCCGGAACAGAATGTGGGATTCGAGTCTCAGAACGGAGTACGGGATGCGAGCCCGGGAACAGAGTGCGGAATGTGCATCCCAAACGGAGTTCAGGATGCATGTCCGAGAATGGAGTGTGGGATGTGAGTCCCGGAACGGAGTGTGGGATGCGGGTCCCGGAACGGAGTGCGGGATGCGGGTCCCGGAACAGAGTGCGGGATGAGAGTCCCGGAACGGAGTGCGGGATGAGAGTCCTGGAACGGAGTGCGGGGTGCATGTCCCAGAACAGAATGTGGGATTCGAGACTCAGAACGGAGTGTGCGATGCGGGTGCCGGAACAGAGTGCGGGATGAGAGTCCCGGAACGGAGTGCGGGATGAGAGACCTGGAACGGAGTGCGGGATGAGAGTCCTGGAACGGAGTACGGGGTGCATGTCCCAGAACAGAATGTGGGATTCGAGTCTCAGAACGGAGTGTGCGATGCGGGTGCCGGAACAGAGTGCGGGATGAGAGTCCCGGAACGGAGTGCGGGATGATGTCCCGGTACAGAATGTGGGATTCGAGTCTCAGAACGGAGTACGGGATGCGAGCCCGGGAACAGAGTGCGGAATAAGCATCCCGGAACGGAGTGCGGGATGCAAGTTTCGGAATGGAGTGTGGGATGCGAGTCCCGGAACGGAGTTCGGGATGCGGGTGCCGGAACACAGTGCGGGATGAGAGTCCCAGAACGGAGTGTGGGATGCAGGCCCGGGTACGGAGTGCGGGATGCGGGTCTGGGAACAGAGTGCGGAATGTGCATCCCAAACGGAGTTCAGGATGCATGTCCCAGAATGGAGTATGGGATGCGAGTCCCGGAACGGAGTGTGGGATGCGGGTCCCGGAACGGAGTGTGGGATGCGGGTCTGGGAACGGAGTGTGGGATGCGGGTCTGGGAACGGAGTGCGGGATTAGGGTCCCGGAATGGAGTGCGCAATGCGGGTGCCGGAACGGAGTGCGGGATGCGGGTCCCAGAGCGGAGTGTGGGATGTGGGTGCCGGAACGGAGTGTGGGATGCGGGTCCCAGAACGGAGTGTGGGATGTGGGTGCCGGAACGGAGTGTGGGATGCGGGTCCCAGAACGGAGTGTGGGATGTGGGTCTGGGAACGGAGTGCGGGATACGGGTCCCGGAACGGAGTGTGGGATGCGGGTTTGGGAACAGAGTGCGGAATGAGCATCCCGGAACAGAGTGCGGGATGCATGTCCCGTAACATAGTGTGGGATGAGAGTCCCGGAACGGAGTGTGGGATGCAGACCAGGATACGGAGTGCGGGATACGGGTCTGGGGACGAAGTGCGGGATGTGGGTCTGGGAACGGATTGCGGGATGCGGGTGCCGGAACAGAGTGCGGGATGCGGGTACCGGAACGGAGTGTGGGATGCAGGTGCCGGATCGGAGTGTGGGATGCGGGTGCCGGAACGGAGTGCGGGATGAGTGTCCCGGAACGGAGTGCGGGATTAGAGTCCCGGAACGGAGTGCGGGATGAGAGTCCTGGAACAGAGTGCGGGATGCATGTCCCAGAACAGAATGTGGGATTCAAGTCCCAGAACGGAGTGCGGGATGCAGGTGCCGGAACAGAATGTGGGATTCGGGTGCCGGCACGGAGTGCGGGATGCGGGTCTGGGAACGGAGTTCGGGATGCATGACCCGGAACGCAGTGCGGGATGCGGGTGCCGGAACGGAGAGTGGGATGCATGTCCCGGGACGAAGTGCGGGATGCGGGTCCCGGAACGGAGTGCGGGATGCGGGTCTGGGAATGGAGTGCGGGATTCGGGCCGAAGAACGGATTGCGGGATGTGGGTCCGGCAACAGAGTGTGGAATGAGCGTCCTGGAACAGAGTGCGGGGTGCATTTCCCGGAACGGAGTGCAGGATGCGAGTCCCGGAACGGAGTGCGGGATGCGAGTCCCGGAACGGAGTATGGGCTGCGGGTGCCGGATCGGAGTGCGGGATGCGGGTCTGGAAACAGAGTGCGGGATGCATGTCCCGGGACGAAGTGCGGGATGCGGGTCCCGGAACGGAGTGCGGGATGAGAGTCCCGGAACGGAGTGTGGGATTCGAGTCCCAGAACGGAGTGTGCGATGCGGGTGCCGGAACAGAGTGCGGGATGAGAGTCCCGCAACGGAGTGTGGGGTGATGTCCCGGAATAGAATGTGGGATTCGAGTCTCAGAACGGAGTGCGGGATGCGAGCCCGGGAACAGAGTGCGGAATAAGCATCCCGGAACGGAGTGCGGGATGCAAGTTTCGGAATGGAGTGTGGGATGCGAGTCCCGGAACGGAGTTCGGGATGCGGGTGCCGGAACAGAGTGCGGGATGAGAGTCCCAGAATGGAGTGTGGGATGCAGGCCCGGGTACGGAGTTCGGGATGCATGACCCGGAACGTAGTGCGGGATGCGGGTGCCGGAACGGAGAGTGGGATGCATGTCCCAGGACGAAGTGCGGGATGCGGGTCCCGGAACGGAGTGCGGGATGCGGGTCTGGGAATGGAGTGCGGGATTCGGGCCGAAGAACGGATTGCGGGATGTGGGTCCGGCAACAGAGTGTGGAATGAGCGTCCTGGAACAGAGTGCGGGATGCATTTCCCGGAACGGAGTGCGGGATTAGATTAGATTACTTACAGTGTGGAAACAGGCCCTTCGGCCCAATAAGTCCACACTGCCCCGCCGAAGCGTAACCCACCCATACCCCTTCATTTACCCCTTTATCTAACACTACGGGCAATTTAGCATGGCCAATTCAACTGACCTGCACATCTTTGGACTGTGGGAGGAAACCGGAGCACCCGGAGGAAACCCACACAGACACAGGGAGAATGTGCAAACTCCATACAGTCAGTCGCCTGAGGTGGGAATTGAACCCGGGTCTCAGGCGCTGAGAGGCAGCGGGTGCCGTAACGGAGTGTGGGATGAGAGTCCCGGAACGGAGTGCGGGATGCGGGTGCCGGAATGGACAGCGGGATGCGGGTGCCAGAATGGAGTTCAGGATGCGGGTGCAGAATGGAGTGCAGGATTCGAGTCCCGGAACGGAGTGCGGGATTCAAGTCACGGAATGGAGTGCCGGATGCGGGTGCCAGAACGGAGTGCGGGAACGTGGGTGCCGTAACGGAGTGTGGGATTCGAGTACCGGAACGGAGTGCGGGAACGTGGGTGCCGTAACGGAGTGTGGGATTCGAGTACCGGAACGGAGTGCGCGATGCGGGTGCCGGATCATAGTGTGGGATGAGAGTCCCGGAACGTAGTGTGAGATGCAGACCAGGATACGGAGTGCGGGATGCGGGTCCGGGGACGAAGTGCGGGATGTGGGTCTGGGAACGGATTGCGGGATGCAGGTCCCGGAACGGAGTGTGGGATGCAGCTGCCGGATCGG
Source organism: Chiloscyllium punctatum (assembly GCF_047496795.1). Lineage (NCBI taxonomy): Eukaryota > Metazoa > Chordata > Chondrichthyes > Orectolobiformes > Hemiscylliidae > Chiloscyllium > Chiloscyllium punctatum. The sequence continues at coordinate 20,419,796 of NC_092743.1, forward strand.
AGTGCGGGATGCGGATGCCGGATCGGAGTGCGGGATTCGGGCCGAGGAACGGAGTGCGGGATGCATGTCCCGGGACGAAGTATGGGATGAGAGTCCTGGAACAGAGTTCGGGATGCATGTCCCAGAACAGAATGTGGGATTCGAGTCCCAGAACGGAGTGCAGGATGCGGGTGCCGGTACGGAGTGCGGGATTCGGGTGCCGGCACGGAGTGCGGGATGCGGGTCTGGGAACGGAGTTCAGGATGCATGTCCCAGGACGAAGTGCGGGATGCGGGTCCCGGAACGGAGTGCGGGATGTGGGTCTGGGAACAGAGTGCGGGATTCAGGCCGAGGAACGGAATGCGGGATGTGGATCCGGTAACAGAGTGTGGAATGAGCGTCCTGGAACAGAGTGCGGGATGCATTTCCCGGAACGGAGTGCGGGATGCGAGTCCCGGAACGGAGTGCGGGATGTGAGTCCCGGAACGAAGAGCGGGATGCATTTCCCGGAACGGAGTGCGGGATGCGAGTCCCGGAACGGAGTGCGGGATGTGGGTCTGGGAACACAGTGCGGGATTCAGGCCGAGGAACGGAATGCGGGATGTGGATCCGGTAACAGAGTGTGGAATGAGCGTCCTGGAACAGAGTGCGGGATGCATTTCCCGGAACGGAGTGCGGGATGCGAGTCCCGGAACGGAGTGCGGGATGTGAGTCCCGGAACGGAGAGCGGGATGCATTTCCCGGAACGGAGTGCGGGATGCGAGTCCCGGAACGGAGTGCGGGATGTGAGTCCCGGAACGGAGAGCGGGATGCATTTCCCGGAACGGAGTGCGGGATGCGAGTCCCGGAACGGAGTGTGGGATGCGGGTGCCGGATCGGAGTGCGGGATGCGGGTCTGGAAACAGAGTGCGGGATGCATGTCCCGGGACGAAGTGCGGGATGCGAGTCCCGGAACGGAGTGCGGGATGAGAGTCCCGGAACGGAGTGCGGGATGAGAGTCCTGGAACGGAGTGCGGGGTGCATGTCCCAGAACAGAATGTGGGATTCGAGTCCCAGAACGGAGTGCGGGATGCGGATCCCAGAACGGAGTGTGGGATGCTGGTGCCGGAACGGAGTGTGGGATGTGGGTCTGGGAACGGAGTGCGGGATAAGGGTCCTGGAACGGAGTGTGGGATGCGGGTTCGGGAACAGAGTGCGGAATGAGCATCCCGGAACAGAGTGCGGGATGCATATCCCGGAATGGAGTGTGGGATGCGAGTCCTGGAATGGAGTATGGGATGCGGGTGCCGGATCGGAGTGCGGGATGCGGGTCTGGAAACAGAGTGCGGGATGCATGTCCCGGGACGAAGTGCGGGATGCGGGTCCCGGAACGGAGTGCGGGATGAGAGTCCCGGAACGGAGTGCGGGATGAGAGTCCTGGAACGGAGTGTGCGATGCGGGTGCCGGAACAGAGTGCGGGATGAAAGTCCCGGAACGGAGTGTGGGGTGATGTCCCGGAACAGAATGTGGGATTCGAGTCTCAGAACGGAGTGCGGGATGCGAGCCTGGGAACAGAGTGCGGAATAAGCATCCCGGAACGGAGTGCGGGATGCAAGTTTCGGAATGGAGTGTGGGATGAGAGTCCTGGAACGGAGTGCGGGGTGCATGTCCCAGAACAGAATGTGGGATTCGAGTCCCAGAACGGAGTGCGGGATGCGGGTCCCAGAATGGAGTGCGGGATGCGGGTGCCGGAACGGAGTCTGGGATGCGGGTCCCGGAACGGAGTATGGGATGCAGGTGCTGGATCGGAGTGCGGGATGCGGGTCTGAAAACAGAGTGCGGGATGCATGTCCCGGGACGAAGTGCGGGATGCGGGTCCCGGAACGGAGTGCGGGATGAGAGTCCCGGAATGGAGTGCGGGATGAGAGTCCTGGAACGGAGTGTGGGATGCGAGTCCCAGAACGGAGTGTGGGATGTGGGTCTGGGAACGGAGTGCAGGATACGGGTCCCAGAACGGAGTGTGGGAAGCGGGTTCGGGAACAAAGTGCGGAATGAGCATCCCGGAACAGAGTGCGGGATGCATATCCCGGAATGGAGTGTGGGATGCGAGTCCCGGAACGGAGTGCAGGATGCGGGTCCCAGAACGGAGTGTGGGATGTGGGTCTGGGAACGGAGTGCTGGATGCGGGTGCCGGAACGGAGTGTGGGATGCTGGTCCCGGAACGGAGTGTGGGATGCATATCCCGGAATGGAGTGTGGGATGCGAGTCCCGGAATGGAGTGTGGGATGCGGGTCCCAGAACGGAGTGTGGGATGTGGGTCTGGGAACGGAGTGCTGGATGCGGGTGCCGGAACGGAGTGTGGGATGCTGGTCCCGGAACGGAGTGCGGGATGTGGGACCCGGAACGGAGTGTGGGATGCGGGTGCCGGATCAGAGTGCAGGAGGCGGGTCTGGGAACAGAGTGCGGAATGTGCATCCCGAACGGAGTGCAGGATGCATGTCCCAGAATGGAGTGTGGGATGCGAGTCCCAGAACGGAGTGCGCAATGCCGGTGCCGGAACGGAGTGCGGGATGCGGATCTGGGAACCGAGTGTGCGATGCGGGTCTGGGAACGGAGTGCGCGATGCGGGTCTGGGAACGGAGTGCGCGATGCGGGTCTGGGAACGGAGGTCGGGATGCATGTCCCGGGACGAAGTGCGGGATGCGGGTCCCGGAACGGAGTGCGGGACACGAGTCCCGGAACGGAGTGTGGGATGCAGGTGCCGGAACGGAGTGGGGGATTCGGGCCAAGGAACGGAATGCGTGATGTGGATCCAGGAACAGAGTGTGGGATGCATTTCCCGGAACGGAGTGCAGGATGCGAGTCCCGGAACAGAGTACGGGATGTGGGTGCCGTAACGGAGTGTGGAATTCGAGTCCTGGAACGGACAGCGGGATGCGGGTGCCGGAACAGAGTGCGGGATGCATGTCCCAGGATGGAGTCTGGGATGCAAGTCACGGAACGGAGTATGCGATGCGGGTGCCTGAACAGACTGTGGGATTCGAGTCCCAGAACGGAGTGCAGGATGCGGGTGCCGGAACAGAGTGCGGGATTCGGGTCTGGGAACGGAGTTCGGGATGCGGGTCTGGGAACGGAGTTCGGGATGCATGTCCCAGGACGAAGTGCAGGATGCGGGTCCCGGAACGGAGTGCGGGATGCAGGTGCTGGAACGGAGTGCGGGATGTGGGTCTGGGAACGGAGTGCGGGATTCAGGCCGAGGAACGGAATGCGGGATGTGGATCCGGCAACAGAGTGTGGAATGAGCGTCCTGGAACAGAGTGCGGGATGCATTTCCCGGAACGGAGTGCGGGATGCGAGTCCCGGAACGGAGTGCGGGATGCGAGTCCCGGAACGGAGAGCGGGATGCATTTCCCGGAACGGAGTGCAGGATGCTAGTCGCGGAACAGAGTGCGGGATGCGAGTCCCTGAACGGAGAGCGGGATGCATTTCCCGGAACGGAGTGCGGGATGCGTGTCCGGGGAGGGAGAGCGGGATGCGTGTCCCCGAACGGAGTGCGGGATGCGGGTGACGGAAACGGAGTGCGAGATGCGGTTCCCGGGACGGAGTGCGGGATTCAGGCCCAGGAACGGAATATGGGATGTGGGTCTGGGAACAGAGTGTGGAATGAGCTCCCGGAACGGAGTGCAGGATGCATTTCCCAGAACGGAGTGCGGGATGCGAATCCCTGAACAGAATGCGGGATGCGGGTGCCGGAACGGAGTGCGGGATGCGTGTCCGGGGAGGGAGAGCGGGATGCGGGTCCCCGAACGGAGTGCGGGATGCGGGTGACGGAAACTGAGTGCGAGATGCGGTTCCCGGGACGGAGTGCGGGATTCAGGCCCAGGAACGGAATATGGGATGTGGGTCTGAGAACAGAGTGTGGAATGAGCTCCCGGAACGGAGTGCAGGATGCATTTCCGAAAACGGAGTGCGGGATGCGAATCCCTGAACAGAATGCGGGATGCGAGTCCTGGAACGGAGTGTGGGATGCGAGTCCCGGAACGGAGTGCGGGATGCGAGTCCCGGAACGGAGTGCGGGATGTGGGTGCCGGAAACGGAGTGCGAGATGCAGTTCCCGGGACGGAGTGCGGGATTCAGGCCCAGGAACGGAATATGGGATGCGGGTCTGGGAACAAAGGGTGGAATGAGCTCCCGGAACAGAGTGCGGATGCGGGTCTCGGAACGGAGTACGGGAAAAGAGTGCGGACTGGAATGGATTGTGGGTTTTGGGTCCCGGAGCACAGTGTGGGCAGTGAGTCCCAGGTGAAGACCAATTTGAGGGAGTCAACAATGTCTTCTTTCTAACTTACTTTTAAACTATTTTAGGCAGCCATTGTAAAACCGTTTCACTGTACTCCTACAATAATGGATATTCTATTCTGAATCTTCAAAGAAGAGCTCTCATGGTGGTCAAAGCAAAGGCTGAAAGGACACTAGGAGGTTTCCATTACGAGTGTTGTGATGGACATTGGGTCCTGGGAGAAACTTGTCCCAGCTGGTACAACGAAATGCAAAGTAGTGCAGCTTTCTTCAAAGGAAAGTGCATATTAGACGGAGAGAGCAAACACAAAGAGAGGAAATCCTGTTTTAGCAGCTCATCCAAAACTCAACCGGCTACGGGACCCTGTCCCATCTACATCAGAACATTCCAGATGCAAGTCGATTTGAGAAATCACCGAGATATTCACTGGAACCCTACCTCACTGAGCACTGAGCATGGTCACCTTCACCCTCTACGGGGTTAACAAGGGAAGAATTTCACACAGTGGCACCTCCAATAAATTCAACAATTTGAGGCAAATAACATTTAATTTCTTTCCCTGCAATCCTTTCCTTCATCCCAACATCCCAAAAGAACAACAAAAACCACTAAAGACAAACAAAAGTGCAACTTGAGTTATCATGGATGTATCCACTTACATTTGCTTGGATTTTCCTAATTGCATGGCGGCTAGAGTCAGTTCCTCATTTATATTTATTTTAGCAATAATTAGTCAGAGATAACAATAGTTTGAGCAAGCACTGTTCAGAATATTTTAATGTCCTTTCCAGCACTAATTCCCTCACAGTTAGATGCAAGGAAAAGAATGTGAAAATAAAGTTCTTTGCAAATTACTCTGTTTCCATTCTCTAAAGTCTGATTTGTAATGTTATGTCCACCAAGACATTGTTACTTTAAACAAGGCACGGTAATGTGCCAGACACATTCCCCTGCCTCCAGCTGGATAGTCGACATTTTTAACCTTGTCTACAGATCTTTCAATGAGTTGACCAGATGTCCAGGCCTTGTGTTCCGGTCGAGATGGAATCGAGATGGAGGATTATCCTGGGGATTTCGCTTCATTTCAAGTGAGTGCGGCGTTGAAATCTTTCCAAGACATTTTGACTTCCTGACTTTGACTCTTCCCGACAGAGATCAATGAAGCTGTCTAGCCAAGTTGCCATGTAAAACCCGCCCTGGTGGGCAAAGTGCACATGTAAGTGTACAGGATAGGAAGTTCTCTGGTTCATTTCCCAGTATGTGCTCAGTCGCTTGGGGCTGCTGCTGTGCTGCAGCACTTGCATGTTTTTAGAATCCTTGAATATTACTGTCTGCGAGAAGACCTTTTGGCCCATTGCGTCAGTGCTAGTTCTTAGATTAGATTACTTACAGTGTGGAAACAGGCCCTTTGGCCCAACAAGTCCAAAGCGACCCACCGAAGGGCAACCCACCCAGACCCATTCCCCTACACCTAACACTACGGGCAATTTAGCGTGGTCAATTCACCTAACCTGCACATTTTTGGACTGTGGGTGGAAACTGGAGCACCCGGAGGAAACCCACGCAGACACTGGGAGAATGTGCAAACCCCACACAGACAGTTGCCTGAGGAGGGAACTGAGGCAGCAGTGCCACCGTGCTGCCACTCGATTTTTCTAAACACTGCAATTATTTTCCCTTTAAATATTGCCAATTCCCAGTTGGAATTCCAGGTGACTTGGAATCTACTTGCTCCAATCTTGAGGGAATGCATTCTAAAAAGCTTTCTCTTTCACTGTGGGTCTGAACGAACCTTCCTCCTGCTTCTTAGGTGCAAGTATTTCTGGATATTTCAGCATTCTCAGAAGTTTGTTTTACGAATGTTTGATGAGTGGAACTCTCTTCCACCGCAGCAGCAGATGATTGATCAGTGTTCATAATAAATCTCAGACAGATAACTTGCTGCTCAGCAAAGTTATTAAGGGACATGGGCCAAAGGCAGGTCAGTGGAGTTAAGCCCTAGATCAACCATGACCTCATTAAACAACAAAACAGGTTCAAGGGGTTGAATGGCCCACTTCCTATGTTCCTATGTACGAAAGGAATCTTAGTTAACTACATTTACTGCCAGAAGCCAGACGAATCTGCTCAAAACAGTCAATTGAAATAAAAACATTGTAAAGAATTTCCAATAGGACGTTATGAACAAGGCAAAAGTATAATTGCCCACGTATGCCTGGCTTTTGTATTAAGGTTGACATGCTCATTCTGAAGAGATTATTTACACTTTCAACAGCTTTACAACTGCTGAATGATTTATCCCTCTAAATCATTCCTATTCTCATTCCCATCCGGATTCCTTTTAAATGTTGTACCCACCTCCTCCACTTCCTCTGGTGGCTCATTTGATACACACAGCACCCTTGATGTAAAAAACTTACCCTTAGGTCCCTTTTAGATCGTTACCCTCTCACCTTCAACCTATACCCTCTAGTTTTGGACTCCCCTGCCCTGGGAAAAAGACCTTGTTTATTTATCCTATCCATGCCTCTCACGATTTCCTAAACCTCTATAAGGTCACTCCTCAGCCTCCGACGCTCCAGGGAAAATAGCCTCAGCCTACTCAGCCTCTCCCTACAGCTCCAACCCTCCAACCCTGGCAACATTCCAGTAAATGGTTTCTTCATCTTCCAAGAGATAGCTCACGGAGCTCTCCATCTCTGGTTTTTAAAGATTGCAACAATAGTGGCTACAACACATAAGTATTTCATTGGTCACAAAGCACTTTGGGATGCCTGAGGTGAAATACAAATGCAAGTCTCATTCAATTGATAGAGATGAGGATATCCAAGAGTTGTAGTGTAATGAGAAAATTACATATAAACAATTCTTTAAGTGAGCAAACTTCATTGGGTCTATTTTTGCTTCCATAAATTTTCTGAATTAAGCTGAAGTAACCATAACATAGATTAGCAGGAGGGTAAGGTGATAACCTGCCAGCATATTGAATTCCACGTATCTGATACATCTCCAAACATCTTTACTGCTAACGAGGTTCCAACTCTAGAAACGCACCAACCTTAAAACAAAAGAGTTCAATTCAGAGTTACAAGCTCCTCAGTTAGCTAAAATTAAAGCTCAGGGAAATGAAGTCAAATTATTTACCAAGCGAAGTTTTTGTTTTCATTGATAGGAGGCAGGCTTCGCTAGTTGTGTTACCATTTATTCCCCACGTCTGGTTGACCTTCAGAAGGTGGTGGTGAGCTGCCTTCTTGAACCACTGCTCCCCTTTTTAGTGTAGGCTCAGAGGAAGGAGAAAGGAAGTTGTGATCATTGTCGGGGGTCCAACTGGCAGAATGTTAGTAATGGCGTCCCATAGGAGACTGTGCTGACACATGACACATTCACTGTATTTATTAATGACTTTGGTGAAGAGGTAGAAAACCACATCATTACGTTTAAAATCAAAGATAGGTGCCAATGTGAACAGTGTAGATGGCAGCGGAAGATCACAAAGCTATTGATAGATTAAGTGACTGGATGATACTGCAACAAATCGATTAAGGCAAGTGTGACTTAATCCATTTTAGGTCTAAAGATGTTATATCAGCAGGGTCAGGCTCCAAGAGGGTGGAAGTTACATTAGAGCTTTACAACGTCTGGCTTAGTCCAGCCACAGGCCACAGGGTTCATGTAGTTTACTAAGATTTGACGGAGAGCACATTAAAGGCAAAGTCAACTGCCTGTCCAACATTTGATTGGTATGAAGTGTTAATTTATTTGTAGAGTCATAGAGATGTACAGCATGGAAACAGACTCTTCGGTCCAAATCGTCCATGCCGACCAGATATCCCAACCCAATCTAGTCCCACCTGCCAGCACCCGGCCCATATCCCTCCAAACCCTTCCTGTTCATATACCCATCCAAATGCCTTTTTAAATGTTGCAGTTGTACCAGCAAATGTTGCAAATCCACCACTTCCTCTGGCAGCTCATTCCATACACGTAGCCCCTCTGAGTGAAAAAATTGCCCCTTAGGTCTCTTTTATATCTTTCCCCTCTCACCCTA